>NC_091707.1:52295000-57095000 GCF_041296265.1 Equus caballus
CCACCATTATTTTTAATGACTACGTGATATTGCATTGTGCTGTTGTATTTATTATAATATACTAAGGCTGTTTCGTTTATTTTTTTCCTACCTAAAACTACATATCTCCCAGTTTTTTTCCCTCTAAAATTGGAATCAAGCAAAGTTGGCCATTCATTCACTCCTTCAACCTCTGAGTATCTACTATGTGCCAGGTGCTGTACTAAGACTGGGAAAACTGAGTTGAAAAATATGCGTTCTTACTCTTCAAAAGGCCACAGCCTAGAGAGAAACAGATCAAGCAGCTGACCAGCATAACTCAGTGCCTGGAATGCAACGGGGAGTGTCCTGCGTCCTCCCTCAGTGTTATTTTCTTACTTTCTTTTAGAATTACAGGGGTGTTTGTATCTCCATCAAGGGCATAAACATAAGGTTGCATTTAGCCAAGTGCATTAGCCCAATCTACATTGCAACTCCAGAGCTGGCAGTCTGTCAGGAAACTGGTGTGGACCATGCAAAGCTATGACCCCGACACACCTTTGCAAAACAGCGCTATCAAATGTAGACAAGAATTGAATTCATCATTTGCAAAAGATCATTTCCTGCTATTGTTACTGTCTGTGGCACTCCAGTGACATGCGCTAGCATGAAAAGCCCCATTTAATTGCACTAATGCATGCTTTTCATGGGCAAACCAAACCCATCCCATTGCATATGGGTTGAACTCAGCCATCACTTACCATAAGGAATAGCGCGAAATGCTAATGGAGATCCGCAGACCCTTGGAGTGGCTTGCTGATGATGGGCCTTCCTCTGAGGGAGTCGAGGACGGGATTCTGCTCAGATTCAGAAATGATGCTCTTGAACTCTTGATTTGAAGTTCAGAGGTTTCAGAGGATGCTAGGTGGGTTCCAAATACGAAGACTATCTACTCTGATGTCAAGAGCAAAACAGAGACCTTGAGAACAGCCCACAAGGCCTCTGGAGCAAGGAAAGAACTTTGGATGAAAAGAGAGGAAGGAACAGAGGGCACTTTCCTCCTCTGGGTCAACGTTCACTCCTCTGTCATGGTTTCTCCTCCAGGTGGCGGCAGAATGACAGTCCTATTGGGAGAGGCGTTCTTCCTCACAATGTCAGACAGGTCAAGGCTGCGGGGAAGGGGTAGGCAGCTGGCTTTGGAGGAGAAGGGTTCTTGCTCTTTCTTCTCTCCCAGTGGAGGCTGCAGGGTCCGGAAGGCCCGCCAGGGAATTCTGACACAGGAGGTCTCTGTCTCTTTCTAGCCTTATCCCCAGTGGCCTGGAAGGGTGCTTTTGGCCTGTGTGTGGTCCAGGGCAGTGCTCTGGGTAAGAGGCCAGCTGAGCATTTGCAGCCTGAAGCCCTCGCTAGCAACAGAGCGTCCTCTCTTTGGTGCATCTCTGTAAAAGGGATTCAGACCACCAGTGTGTAGTGGGGACGCACCTGGTTAAGACAGGAGTGTCTGCAGCCTTCCACCTGCCAGCCTCAGTCTCCCTGCTCGGTCCTAGGCCTTCTAGAGGTCAGGCCGTGAAACGAGTGGAAAGAACTGCAGACCTGGGTGGCCCCCTAACAGACTGGGAAAGACGCTTGATTCGGGAATGGGAGTGGGTTACCAGAAGGAGGAAACGTAGACCCGGGAAGTCAGGGGAAAAGCAGAGAACAGATCATATGCTGTGTGGAGCCGTAAGTGGAAGTGAGAGAGGCGAGAATCTTGGGGAGCAGCCGTGGGAGAGGTTGAAGGGCGAGAGTGGAGTGGAGAGGGAACAAGGCTTTTAAGATGTTTTGCTCTAGAGTGTGAACTGGATTTCCCTCAATGTTCTCTAGGACACTTTGCAAAAGACTTAAATTTGTTTTTGTTTATTTTTGGCTGTCAATCTGTTGTTTATTGAAGAGCCACACTAGGGGCTGGCCCTGTGGCTGAGTGGTTAACGTTCTGCCTGCTCTGCTTCAGCGGGCCTAGTTGAGTGGGTTCAGATTCCAGGCACGGACCTATACCACTCATTAGCCATGCTGTGGAGGCGTCCCACATACAAAGTAGAGGGAGATTGTCACAGATGTTAGCTTAGGGACAATCTTCCTTAAACAAAAAAAGAGGAAGATTGGCAACAGATGTTAGCTCAGGGCAAATCTCCCTCACCAAAAAATAGGAAAAAGAAAAAGAAGAAAAAGCCACTCTGCAGAGACTGGACCTCTGGCCCACTTATATCTGGGTTACAGGTTCTTTAAGAACCAGCGTAGGCATAAGCACAAAGACATCAATATCTTTCCTTTCCTAGTAACTATGTGCCAGGAGCTCTTTTCTACTTTAATTCTCACAACAGCCCCTTTGAGGTAGGTAATATTATCTCCATCTTATAAGTGAAAAAACTGAGCCTCAGAGAGGTAAAGTGACTAACCCAAGGTCACATAGCTTGGAAGTGCCCATATGTTCCTTAGTGTGGGAGTCATACTCTTACTGAGGATAACTATGCTTGACAGTTGGGTGGGGTCTGGTAGGAAGCCATTGGGGTCCTTCTCTAGGAAGAAGATCTTGAAAGAATGCAGATGAGAATCAAGGATTAAGGATCTCTGTTTCTCTTGGTTGGATTAATCAGGACATATGATTTAGTTGTCCCCTTGGTGGCCTAACTAGTTCACTGCTTTCTTTTCAACCTGATGCTCTGTCATTCCAAGCTGGAAGCCTTGGAGGCTGCGGGAGTATGGGGGAGGCGTGGGAGAGACGGAGTCAGAGACTGGCTCTCTGAAGATAATCGATTTCAATTTATGAATTAACTTCTTTAGCACTGCGAAATCTTTGAAACAAAGATGTCCCTGTGAAACATTTACACAGTCATACTCATGACCATCAGCACCACCAGCACTTATCAGGCGCCTTCCATCAGAATTCTGAGAATCTTCAGCCTTATTCATGAAAAACAGCAACCACAGCAACAACTAAACGCCTTCCACATGATGAGCTCCGTGCTGCTTTAACCCTCTCAAGTGACAAGCTGGGGGCATCTTGAGGGCAGGAACCTAGTCGACCTGCTCCTCCATGTTGTTGGGCCTCCATTTGTGTCCTCACAAGGGGCCTCACAAATAGTACACCCTTGATGAAAGCTAATAGATTGAATTCCAGCTAAGAAACCTGAGGCTGAGGGAGGCGATGGGGCTTGACCAACGCCACGCTGCATGTTACTGCAGAGGTGGCAACAGAGCTCTGACTGCTAGGTGCCAACGTAGAAATGGTCAAGGCAGCATCATGTCCAGAGCAGATAAAGAAACCACACCTCCTACATTTTCTTTTTTCCTCCTCCTTCTTCTTCTTCTTCTTCTTCTTTTTTTTTTTTGGTGAGGAAGATTTGCCCTGAGCTAACATCTGTGCCAATCATCCTCTATTTTGTATGTGGGTCACCACCACAGCATGGCCACTGATGAGTGGTGTAGGTCTGCTCCCAGGAACCAGACTAGGGCTGTGGAAGTAGAGTGTGCTGAACTTAACTACTAGGCCACGGGGCCGGCCCTTTTTTCTGCACTTCAAACTTAATTCTTATTTGGCTACTGACAAATTGAATGGGTGTTTTCTGATGTCAGAACCAGGTTATAAGCTCTCAGGACGCATTGTCAGGGCTCTCCACTTCCTGCAGATGGGTTAGCACGTAGCAGGAACCCCACACCCACCTACAGAATTATCTCAGTTCAGGCCTGGACTCAGACCGTCTTGGCTCAAGATCCTGGCTTTACCACTCATGGGTCCTGTGGACAAGCCGCTTAGACTGTCTAAACCTCAACTTGATCATCTGCAAAGGGGGGGGAATACCTCCTTTGTAGGGATTTAATGAAGCACCCAACACATTGTCATGTTGCAAACATTCAATAAAAGTTGGCTACTATTACTTGTATTGGTGTCATTCTTTTCCTTTGTAAAGATTGGCACTTGAGCTAACATCTGTTGCCAATCTCCTCCCTCTTTTTTCCCCCTTCTTCTACCTAAAGCCCCCCAGCACATGGTTGCATATTTTACTTGTGGGTCCTTCTAGTTGTGGCATGTGGGATGCCACCTCAGCATGGCCTGATGAGGGGTGCCATGTCAGCGCCCAGGATCTGAACCAGCGAAACCCTGGGCCACTGAAGTGGAGCATGTGAACCTAACCACTCAGCCATGGGGCCAGCCCCTGGTGTCATTGATATTATGATTTTCTATTTTAAAATGGGAAAATGTCTGAAAATTTCATTCTATATGCCTTTTCTTTCCTATTTAAAGATGACTCAAGGCCCATATCTTTTCACCTAACTAAATTCTTTTTTTTTTGCTGAGGACAATTCACCCTGATCTAACATATGTTGCTAGTCTTCCTCTTTTTGCTGAGGAAGATTTGCCCTGAGCTCACATCTGTACCAATTTCCCCTTATTTTGTATGTGGGTTGCCACCACAGCATGACTGCCAATAAGAGGTGTAGGTCCGAGTCCGGGAACTGAACCTGGGCTGCCAAAGCAGAACTTAGCCACTAGGCCACAGGGCCAGCCCCACGTCTAACTAAATTTTAAATTCGAGTGCAGTCGAATGTCACAGATCTCTTATCAATCTATTCTTAGTCTTGCCTTTAGGTTCAGTGCATCCCAAGATGAGCTTGTTGAAGTGCACCCTTCGGTTCCTTTAATTCATTCAACAACTCACTTCCCACTGTTTGCTGGGCGCTGCGCTGGGGCTGGGCATTCAGAGACAGAGGAGAACTGCCTGCAGCCAGCCGAGGGCTGCAGCCACGGAGGGTCACGGCCACCTGCTGGGCGCCCCAAGCTTAGCTCTCGGGGTGGGGCCTGCTTTCTCTTAGTACAAAGTTCTTTTATTTATGGTTATACAATCACTTTTTATTCACACCTCAGACAACAGGTCTAATGCTATGTATGCTGTTTCAGAACACAGAAAAAGGTGAAGAAGTTGCCGAACTTTTTTCCAGTTCTATTTAGAAATATTGTCATACATCACTGTGTAAGTTTAAGGAGCAGAGCGTGATGGTTTAACTTACGTATATTGTGAAATGGTTGCACAGAATTCTTTTTTATTGGACCGAGGACCTGTGTGTTTAGAAACACACGACTCGCCCGTTCCAAAGTGCCAGAGGGAAGGGGGAGAGGAAAGAGACGTGAGCAGCAGCGGTGAGGCGGTGGCCGTGGTGTGTGGGGTTCCTCCTCCTTCTCTAACCACGGCCGATTGCTGACCGTCTTCTCCTGCGGGACCCTGTGACACAAAGGGAACAGCCGAGAGCCTGGGGAACACACGGAAAAGCCGGCTTTCTCGGGGTCCTGCAAGACCTTCTCACTTTAAGAGCTGGAGGAAGAGAGGCGCTGTGATCTATACTGACACTTTTCATAATATGTAGAAGAAAAATGAAAATAACCAGCATTATTACGCTCCCACCATGACTGTGCTTTAATCACTTTATGCTTCACCCTGTTGTTTCCGACATTAACCCTCTAAATCTGGTGCTGTTGTGCCCATTTCTCAGATGAAGAAGCTGAGGCTTCGAGAGCTTACGTGGTTTAAGCTTGGAAGTGGTGGAGCCGGGATGTGAACCCCGGCCTTCTGGCCCTGCAGCCTGTGGCCCCCACATCTCCCAGGACCCTGAGTCAGTTTTCCCCAGTGGGGTCAGGGCTCAGCTGACTGCGTGACAGCTGGGTTATATGCCACAAAGGGTCCGCAGAAGGCCCAAGTGGCTCGTAAGCCCATTTGCTAAGAGGGAAGGACACAGTGTGGCTCTTCGCTCATCTTTGAGTGGACCACAGAGAAGACTTTGTTCTCATTCCCTTTGATCTCTGCACAGGCTAAGGGAAGGCGTGAGAGCCGCTGCACACTCTCTATGGTGGGAGAAGGGGTGGGAGGGTGAGAGTCCAAATCACGGGGCTGGACAATTCCCTGCTGCCCAGGGAGTCTGGGAAGGCCTCCCAGGGAAGGCATTTGAATTCCCAACCCTTTTTCACAACCCCAGTGAACTGCATAAGGCTCGGTCCCGGCCTTTGCGACTGTGGAAGACAGATATTTTTAGATGTGAAGTTTCATACATAGCAGATTAAAATACAGAGTAAGACGATAAACATAGGCTATAGGACAGAGGTTACAGAGGAAGAGCTATGTGACTGTAACAGATAGAAAGCACTGAATCGTTTCTAGTGCTGAAAAGAGGTAGTGTGATCAGGAAATATTCCACAAACGTCAGGGCATTTGAGTTAGGGTTTGAAGGGATGAATAAGAGTTTGCCAAGCAAAGGATGGTACAGGAGGGATACCCTCCAAGCTGGCAGTGGCCTGAGCTGATGCTGCAGTGTGCTCTCTAATGCACTAAGATCCTACATTGCTTCATTCTCCTTTCCTTTCTTTTTAATCAGATACTTCTTTAAAACAGCCTGTGGAAGTTAAGGCAACTACATTGAAAATCCAAAATATCTCTTTCCTTAAGATCCCTACTTGGTCCTTGAAACAGAATCTCTTTTTAGGAACACAAAGAAGCCAATTCTAATCGGTTTAGAATTTTCAACGGCAGATGGGGAATGGAGATTAAAAAGTGGAAATTGAAATTTAAACAAGTCGGGCGTCTTCGGCACCGTCTTTCTCCTAAAGGCTTTGTTTCCTCAGATCGAGGCCACATCCTGTGCAAGTCTTCAAAGCTCCATATTAAGCATGGCGGGTGCAAAAGGCCGACGTGCGTGGCTGCTGGCGGCTCTGCTGACTGAAAACACTGCAGCTTGAGAGAGAGTTTCTGGGGATTAAGACCCTTGGTCCTGCTCATCGGAGTCCCCAGGACGTACTGGGAAGAGACGGCTGTGAAGGAGAATGACCTTCAGCCTTAGTAACACTGGAGAAGATGCATGCTTTTAGGTCTGCCCACAGCACTATCTAGAACATTCCTTAGGCCTGGGTGGGAAGAAACGTCCTTTTGCTATCGGCATTTTGAGAGGCATTTCCTGTTGCTACTACTTAGCGTAAGGAACTCTCTGAGTCGAGCTACTGGGCCTGCCCCCAATTACCTCTGTGTCTCTTCTTCTTCCCCAGCACTGAGTGGAAGGCGCTAGAAGCCCTGCGGAAAGAGGTTTATAGACCCCTGCCCAGGTGATGAGGGAAGAGGCTACGGACGGGAGGGAGGACCAGCCTGAGCTCCCCCAGGGATTTCCACTTCTGGCTGGAGAACCGCACCTTCTGGAGATGTTCGGAACCTGAGGTCGAGGCTCGGGTTGCCCCTGGTTACTTGGCCGGGCTCCAGGCGGGCCGGAAGGGTAGTTCCGCCAAATGATCTTGGCATCGCTCAGTGTTTGCATAAAGACTGCCAGATCCCTTCGGTGCTTGATTATCACGTCAGCCCCTGGGCATCAGATGGCCTTGGCTCCTCTGGGAGACGGATGATGAGCACAAGAGGCCCATCTCAGCGGGGCGTGCTCTCTGGACCTGCCGCCGTGCTGCATCCTCAGGGACTAACAAAGGGCCCTTTATCCGACCTCCCCAACTCAAGGCCACTGAGCGTGGGTCCAAGCCAGCGTGGGGTTTCTGGCTGATTGTCCAGAAGACGGGGCTGCAGAAATCTCATTACTGCGGTTGTGTCCCTCCTGCGTGACCTTCCACCAGCGCAGCCACAGGTTGGCTCCCCATCTGTCTTCTCAGCTGAGAGAGGCCTCCTGGAGCCCTGCCTGCACTGGGGCTGCTCCTGGAGAGTTACAGCCCATTCACGAAAAATAACTCGCCGAGCTCCAACCCCTGATACCAGAAGGGTTGCTGCTGGTGGCTTTGGTACAGAAGGGGATGCTGAAAACATCTGATGTGTCTTTTAAGCCAAATTCCCCCTGGTGCGTGGAAATAGGTGAGGTTAGTCTTTCTGTAGAATGGCTCGCTTTCCCAGCACAGCCAGGTTGCTCACACACCTTTCCTGGGCTCGTCCCTAGTCTGGAATCCTTTCTCCACCTCCGTTCTCCTCTCCCCACATTTCCAATCTCTGCCCAAGGCCTTTCTTGTCAAACCCTGTGCGACTTCAGGCAAGGCTCCACCCCCGGAGGGTCAGTGAGGTTCATAACTCTTCTGTGATTCATTTTTCCTTGTCGGTAAATGGGTGTAATAACACACATACACTCCATGCCATTATTTCAAGTTTAATCGAGTTAATATACAGAAGAACCTGGAACGTGGCCTTCTGGATTGAGCACACATATTAGCTTCTCTCCCTTCTCACACCCACCCAGAGAGCAGTACATGGATGCACAGAGAGACATAAACCCACAGGATCCACGAGACGGTGGGGAGAAACCAGCAGCACGTGTGTGGGGGCCAGAGAGCGGACGGGGGGCGGGTGACCCTTTTTGCACACCCGAGGGAGTGCAATGCTCAGTCGCCAGTGGGGAGAGCCATGAACAGTGAGCCCTGTGTGTCTGCTGCAGAGCCCAGAGACCTCAGGAATCAGGGATGCCCCTCTGGAAGGGGCCGGCGACAAGAGTCGGGGAACTGAAAGTCTGTTTGAGGATGAAAGAACCATTTCTGAGACGGGGAGAGGGACTTCATGCAGTTTCTGAGAAAGACTGCAGTAGAGCCTCCACAGATCGGGGGACCATGGGGACCTCGTATGTAAAAGAGGAAGAAAGTGAGATGTTAGACGTGGAACTGGAGAGCCCCAGCCTTCTCCTCCCCAGGGCCCCGGGACTCGGACCTACCCTCCGGGTGGGAGTTTGAGAGACTATGTTCTGGGGAATCTGACCAGCTCCACAGAGACTTGAAGATACTGCCGTAGGGGATTCTGGGAGGACATTTTCTGGCCAGCTGGCCCTGGAACGGAGCTTCCGGCAGCTTTCTAGGGCACGGCCCTTCAGCGTGAGCACACAGCAGAACTTTGAGGAAGGAATACTCAAGGAAAAGCGGCAGCTGAGGAAGAGCCTGGTGTGAAAGGCTGACGCCGTCACCGTTGGAATTTGTGTCGCCTGTTCCTGTCACCTTGGCTTCTGCTGGGCAAGTGCACCTGGATCCCAAGGACGGAACGTTTCCAGCAGGGGTGCAGTGAGGGCTGCCCTGAGCGTGCAGCTGTGGCGCCCAGCTGGCACCACAGACCTTCATCCAGGAGACCAGCGCTGGGTGCTTCTCCAAACATCGTCCACACAGAAGTTCTCGTTTCCTTCTAATCACAGAAGATGTATACAGACGATAAAAATCTCTCACAACCCCACCGCTGTTGACATTTGAGTGTGTGTCCTGTCAATCTTTTTCTTTGCATGTGTATATTTTCCTTTTAACTCATGTATGAATCACAATGTACTTACTATCCTAGAAACACTCTCAATTAGCAATATATCATTAATATTTTCCAGTGCCATTAAATAAATTAAATTCTCCTACAATTTGATTTCCTTTAATGGCAGCATGTTATTTCATGGTGGGAATGTCCTCTAATACACTTTTATAGCACTTTTTCAAAATTGCATTAAGTGATACAGGCTTAATGCCGGGCACTTGGAAAATAAAGACAATCACAAAGAGAAAAATAAAATTATTTGTAGGTCTACCAGCTAGTGATCCTGGCTAATACTTTAGTAGAAATAGATAGGTTAAAGACACAGGTAGTTTTTTAAAGATTGTATGCTATCGTATATACTGTTTTATGGCTCTTAAACCAACACATCACATTTTCTATAAAAATAATCTTTCACAGAATGATTTTAATGGTTGCATAGTATTCCACGTTACAGATGTACATAATTTGTCAGCCATTGCATGTCACATGCGATGAAATTGATTCCAAAATTTTACTATTATAAATTATGCCATTATAAACATCACTGAATATATATCTTTGGTTACGTTTCTGAATATTTCAAAAAGGAAAAGTTATTAGAAGATAAATTATTAGAAGATACATTTTCTGTCACTGCTGTAGCAAATTCCCACAAATTTAGCACCTTTAAACAACACAGATGGGGCCAGCCCAGTGGTGCAGCGGTTAAGTTCACACACTCCACTTTGGCGGCCCCGGGTTCGCCGGTTCAGATCCCAGGTGCGGACATGGCACCTCCTGTCAAGCCATGCTGTGGTAGGCGTCCCACATATAAAGTAGAGGAAGATGGGCACGGATGTTAGCTCAGGGCCAGTCTTCCTCAGCTGAAAGAGGAGGATTGGCAGCAGATGTTAGCTCAGGGCTAATCTTCCTCAAAAAAAAATTTTAAAAAAAATTAAGGTTTTGGTAAAAATTGGCCTCCAAAAATGATATGACAATTTACAGTCTCCCCAACAGCACATGGAATGGTACATTCTCCCCCATATGCACCGATATTGAATGTCATCTTAAAAAAAATCCCCGCCAGTTGGAATAGCTGAAACACGGTATCTCACTGTTTGTCTATTTTTATTTCTTTGGTTACGTATGCAGACTTTTTTTCCCGAAAGATGATTGGTCATTTAGATTTCTCCTTTTGTAAACTGCCTGTTCATTTTCCTACGGGGGAGGGCATCACCTCTTAGAAAAGCTCTTTTTCTATTGAAGCTATTAGCTCTTTATTTATATCTATGATCGAGTGCATTTTATCGTGGTTAGAGGTTTGCTCTCTAACCTTATTCTGCTATCGGATATCCAGAATCTTAAAAACGTTCTGTGTAGATTCTATCAGTATTTTCTCTTATGGCTTCTTCCTTGGTTTTATGGATAATAACGGTTAACTAGATTTTCCTCACCCCTGGTTGCATAAATATTTACAGTGTTTTTCTAGTTTCCATTTATGCATTTAACTCTTTAGCCCATTCTAGAATTTATTTTAGTTACAGTGGGAAGTTGAGCATCATTCCACCTGCCATTTTTCCAGTCACTCTGGCCGTGGGCACGGAGCCTTCCAGTGTCATACCCTCTGCAGCACATGACTGGTCTATAGCCTTGTAATTTTTTTTTAATCACAAAGGTGAGGCTTCTGCTGTCAAGATCTCGATGGCATTCTAACACAGGTGCTGCTGTCCTCCCGGCTCCTGGGGCCAGGAAGTGCAATCCACACAATAGAAACCAGGTGAAGCCTTCCAGACACACCGCCCGTAAGAGGAGAATGAACGCTCTGTGCCAGCGCTGTGGAGCGCAGGCTGCTGTGGGACCATTAAGTTCTTTTTGGAAGCTTCCGGCTGTTTGTTTCCAGTCTCCATCCTTGTTGGGACAGCCGGGGGAGCGAGGCTGCTTTCTGTGAACGTGTGCGGGTGTGATTGTGGAGCAGCATACTACCTGGCGCACACAATACAGGCACAATAGCGAGATGCTGTTTCCCACGGTCATTGCCGTTGGTATTCACCGCGTCCACGCTACTGTGGCTCTGAGTATGACAGAGCAAAGGGAGGAAGGAGAGAGACCATCATGGGCCTAGATGTTGCCTATCACCCCTGCTCCTGCCCTGAGAGGTCCCTGCTCCCTCTGGGCCACCACCTCTGGTGCTGCAGCACACCCCTGGAGAAGATGCTTTTCCAGAAGCTCAGGCTTCTGTGCCTCCTTCCTTCAATTATCCATTCTGTGCATTTTTTTCAGAGAGATCTAATGGGGAGTAAGATGGAGAAGGTCCCTGGCTTCATGGAACTTAGAAGAATTCAGAGGGGGAATTAGACACTAAAAAAAGCAACACCTGGAAAACAAAGCCCTTTGTGATAAATGCAGTGGGGAATTCAAGTGGGATGCTGAGATGAACAAGCTGGGGCTTCTGCAGGTGGCAGGTCCAGGAGGGCCTCGTTCCCTCATTTATCTGATCCTGCCTGGCTGGTATCCGATGGCGAGTGCGTGGAGTCCTTGGAGTTCCTCAGACACAGCCAGGCCTTTCCTTTCTGGCCTCTGCCTGGAACTTTCCTCCCAGGCTCTAGACCTGGCTGCCTCGGGCTGAGTCGCAGTTCAGGCCTCAGCTTGGGTGTTCATTCCTGTAGGAAACCTCGCGGATAGCACGTTCTGCAGGAGGCTGCCCCTCTCTCTGGAGGGAGAGTTACCCTCCTTCCATCCTCAGTTTATTTCACTGGGGGAAGTTATCTCACTGAAGTTGTCTCTTGTGGTTATTTATTTACAGGGTAAGGTCTGTCTACCCACTGGGAACAGAAGGTCCATGTGGGCAAGGACTGTGTCTGTTTCGTTTACCACCATAACCTAAGCAACTAGCATAATGCCTGGTTCATAGGTGATGCGCAGTAAATATATGAGGAATGAATGAAAGAATGAATGGGAGTGTGAAAGGACTCCAGTGAGTCAAAAGTGGCCTAGAGCTTTGGAGCCGCCGGATGTAGGACTTGGATGTGTCTTAGGGCTGTGAGGAGTTGCCTCCCCATTCCCATCTTCTTCTGGAAGGGGCTTGCTACGGGACCGGGCCCAGGCTGCCGTCTTTGTGCCACATGAGATCACCCCCTTGTGGGAACTCCGTCCCATCTGTTGGGAGTTTGCAATCAGGAAGGGGAAATGCTGACTCCGTTAACCATTGAAAGCCCCGCCACGAGGCCGTGTGGATGGGGCTGGCGGCGCGCCCACGACATGCTAGCGGGGGGTGTCGGCTGAAGTCACAGGATCCAGAGGCCAGGAGAGGAAGGCCACCTGCAGAGAGAAGAAAGAAGCCACCGTCAGAGAGAAGCAGGGACGAGAAGCGGGTGGACGTGCAAGGTAAGAGGGCAGGCAGGCAAGTTCGAGGGAGAGAGGTAGAGGGGGAGAGAGGAGTGGCTGCCTGGCCTCTCTCTTGCCTTCTTGGCCACGGCGACAGGATGCCCCGTGAAGAAGAACACGCTTGGTGTTGAATCTTGGCTCCACCCCTTACTGGCTGTATGACTTTGGGCAAATTCCTTAACCTCTCCAAGAGTCCGTTTCCCCCTCTGTGAAACAGGATGAGTGTTCCTCGCAGAGACTCAGGAGGGTGATGCCACACGGGGTGGTGAAACCAGTGTCAGCCCCCACCCTTAGTCCTGCCTCTGCCTTGTGGGGTGCGCTGGAGAATACGGGCCCAGGGGGTTTGCTGTGAGCAGAGGCTGGTCCTGAGAGCCAAGGTACCACCTGGAAGGTCCCAGGACTCTGCTCCGAGGTGGCTGCACACAGCCCTGAAGTGGAGGCCGTTTACAGTGCCTGAAGGATGAACTTCCGCCCGCAGGCCTGCTGGGCTGTTGTCAGAGCCGCCCGCCAAGCCAGGAGCCTCGGCCCAGGCGCTGTGCCCTGTCCGCTCCCGGGATGGATCTCAGCCTCCGAACCACTCCCTGGGAACCCACTGATGCCCAGGTGCCCAGGCGCCCGTTGAACCAGGCCTTAATCCAGCCGCAGGGCCAGCCTGCTCCGTCTATCTGCCCCCTGGGGTCCACCTTCCTCTGGAAAATTCTGCACGACAGTTAAATATCCCTCCACTGTCCAGTGAGGGTACAGCCTCACCCAGCTTCCTCACCACGGAGAACACACTCTTATAAAAATTGAGAGAAGGGGGCAGGGAGGGGAAGAGAGGGAGAACGAATAGAAGGTGGAAACGCTGGGGCTGCAGCAGCCAGCGTGCTGCGTATTTTAAGGCATTTTAGGTCATTTTGCCTGGCTGGATGCAGAGTATGCATTGAGTCCTGTTGGCCCAGTCTGAGTCCAGCTGGATTGAACAGCCTGGTCTCTAGGGCCCTGTTCTTTATTCACTGGAGATCCTTGGGACAGGGGACACTTGGCTTCCTATATAGAATCAGACAGTTATGGAATCTAAGGGTTTCTTTTTTTTATTTTTACTTTTAAAGATTGGCACCTGAGCTAACAACCATTGCCAATCTTTTTTTCTTTTCTTTTTTTTTCTTTTATGCTTTATCTCTCCAAATGCCCCCAGTACATAGTTGTATATCTTAGTTGCAGGTTCTTCTAGTTGTGGCGTGTGGGAGGGCGCCTCAGCGTGGCCTGACGAGCAGTGCCATGTCCGCACCCAGGATCCGAACCAGCAAAACCCTGGGTCACCACAGCGGAGCGCGTGAACTTAATCACTCAGCCATGGGGCCGGCCCTGAATCTCAGGGTTTCAAGAGAACTCACCAGCCTTCAAATGCAGGATCTTCCTCCAAGTCACGTGATACTTAAAGGTGAGTCACAATCACTGCCCAATCTGCTTTTTGATCTCCTCTAGGGACGGGGCGCTCACCACCCCTTAAGACAGCTCATTTGACAAAGACTACCTGTCAAGCTCCTTGGAAGGGTCTTTACATGGAACCAGAATCTCTCTCCCCAAAGCACAACTGCTTGGGTCCTTTCTCCTCCAGGTCCCCAATTCCCTGCTCCTTTAGCTGCTGGGTTCTGACATGGCACCAGGAATCTCTACCTGGCTCCTTCTCAGGGACATGCCCAGGTGGCTACTGCATCAGTCAGGGTGGGCTCCGCCCGGCTGCACCAACTGCTAACCTGGAAGCCTCAGTGTTTTACAGAAACAAAGGCTGATTTCACACATGTGCGACACATCTGGGTGGGAGGTGGGTCGGCAGCTCTTCTCTGTGTCATTTCACTGTGGGATTCAGGCTGACAGACGGCCCTCAGCCTGGGACTTTGCCAGTCCTTGTGACAGAGGGAAAAGGGAATAGGGTGGGCCCGTGTGATGGCTCTTGAAACTTCAGGAGTGGCTGATGCCAATTCTGCTCACATTTTATTGATCAAAGCAGGTCACACGGCTACACCTGAAATCAGCAGGATGAGGGAAGCATAACCCTCTCATCTTCCACGTCTCCAGTCCTCTAACAGGAAGAGAGTCAGAGCTGAGGACCCCCCACCCGTGAACGTTCTTATGGCATGGAGTTGAGTTGAACCAATTCTTTCTTCCTTCCAGTTCCGGTACCCTTGTGAATGCGGTCGAGGCGTGTGCTTCCATTTTGGGGAAGCCTCATCACTCTGTTGTACCCGTAGATGTAACTAAGCTCCCGATATGTCAGCTCCCATGCTGGAACTCTTCCCTCACTCTTACGCCCTGTATTCACCAATCTCCCACTTCAGTCTCCACCTTAAATGTTGCTTCCTCTGAGAAGCCCTGCTGGTCTCCTCGAAAGTTAGGTCCTCCCGTCATTTAGTGACATAACTCCCTGTAATTCTTCCCAGCACTCATCATCCATCTAATTCAGCCAGTGCCCAACAATTTTGGCTGCACCGAATATTCCTTAAGAACTGGCACAGTATCTGTCCTGTTCAGAGCTGTACCCTCAGTTCCTAGTATGAGGCCCAACGCATGAAGGCGCTCAATAAAATTTGGTGCAATGATCGAATGGCAAAAGCATACTTTTTTTCCACAGGATATAAAGTTTTCTGACTTCAAATTTCTGTCCCCAAACCCTGATATCCTCTCAGGTTTGATTTTCCTTCTGTATATTTCAGTCCCTTAAACTAGAAATCACACAGGCTTTGCAAGATGGGAAACACGTCGCACGCACAAACACACACACACACACACACACACACACACTACAAAGTCTCTTCCAGTTTTTTTCTTTTACCGTATGCGTAACTCCCCTGTGCATTTCTTTTATGAATTGGGCCCTTCCGTTTTATAGCCGGCACTATTTGCACTTACTGCAAAGCCATATTACGGCCACAGATTCTTTTTTTTTTTATAGTCTTGGAACATGGGCCCCTGGAGAAAGTCGCTTCACAGAACAACGGCCAGTAAACTGGGCTCATGCCTCGGTGACACTCTTCTCACCAGAGTACAGCAACTTCTGCTCTTACACATTGCCATCCTTCACCCTAACAAGCACAACCCAAAAAAAGTCCTCTGGTTTCTCGGCTTGTTAGGTCTATCATCTTTTTAATTAATAGTGTTTTTACGAAGCCGTCTGAACTGTGTCATTTCCATTATCAGAAACGCATTGCCATTAATGAATCATTTTCATTTCTGATCCTTGGTATCATGCTAGTTGATCTCCTGTTTCCATGCCTTCGAATGATAGCATCGTTTTCTGCCCACGATCAAATTTAATTTGGACTCTGATTATATTATGCTGTTGCGACTGAAGTGTCAATTTTTGTCAGGCAATTAGGAGCTATAACCTGTGAAGTTAAGTTTGATAGGCATTGTAATTGGATTGTTACAGTAATAGCCTGGAACGTTCCTTTTGCTCCTGCTTCTTTGATTCTTGACGCATACTCCCGTCGTGAGAACAAAGACATTGGGTTTTTATACAACCTCAGGACGTTTGAGACAACAAGATTGCAAGTTGAAGTTTTTGCGGCAGAGTGTGCGTCCATCTGACTCAAAGTGTGGGACGCTGAAAGTTTGTGGGATTCAGAAAAATCAGAACAAAGGGAAACTATCGCAGAGAGCACCGTGTAAGGAGAAGTTACAGGCCTCAGACATGAGCTTCAAGATTCCTGATTAAGTACAAGTAAAGAAGAACCCCAACTGGCTTAGAATCTCCTGTTCCTTCTTCCCTCCTCCACTCCCTCCCTCCGTTCCTTCCTCTTGTCCTTCTCTCTCCTTCCCCCCTCCCTCTCTCTCTTCCTTTCTCTCTCCTCCCCTCCTTCTTGCCTCCCTCTCTCTTTCTTTCCTCTCCCTCATTTCTGGTTTTTCATCCAGGCGCTGGGCTAAATCCATTGTATGTCGTCCTGAAAAAGAGAAGCCCTCCTTGCTTGTGTTGCTCACAGAGTAATAGTGGAGAAACGGAGACAGATAAGGACAGAAGGATGTGAGCAGGTCCTCACAGAGAACACCTGGGTGCATCACAAAAGCCTGGGCCTTGCTAAAAGCGTGGGATTTTGCCGCAAGGGAGGGCGGAGGGCAGTCCAGCCCGTGGGAAGAGCACGTGGGTGGGCCAGATAACAAGGGAGAGGCGTCTGGATTTTATCCCGGGAGCCCATGCATGTTGAAGGTGGATGCGATGATTTTGGAGAGTGGCCTGGGTGACTTCAATGGCGTCTTTATCAGTCCTGTACCATGGCCCCCTAAAACTCTTTCCCTCACTGCAACCTGACTACTCTTTACAAATGCAAATCTGAGCTCGGAGTGAGCCCACTGTTTACAGCCCTTCAGGGGGCCCCCACTGCTCTTAAGTGGAGACAGAACTCTTCAACAGCCCCGCAGAAGGCCGACTGGATCAGTTATCCTCCAGCCAGGGCCCTTTGGGAGAGTAAGGCAGGGGGAGGGGTGGTTTATTACTAATTCCACCTCTAGACGACAAACGTCATTGAGGACTATCCTAGGCAAACCAGGAGGAAGGGGCGTGTACCTCTAAGGCCCGTGCTGCAAGGTCTGGCATCCTTCTCCAGTCTCTTCTCAGTTCTGCCCCTCCCTGGCTTTCTGCAGGCAAGGCCGCTGGCCTTTCAGCTCCTCCTGCTCCTCCAGCTTACTCTTGGTACAGAGCCTTTGCACATGCTGTTCCCACTGTCTGAATCTTGGCCCTGTTGCCTCCCACTTATGCCCAGGTTTTCTTGCCAGCTGGCCTCCAGTGAGGACAGTCAATGGAAGGCACCAAAAGAAGACGGATGGTTAAGAGGGGAGTTTAGATATCTCTTCCCCCTACTTCCATCTTGGCACGTCTGCAGAGCTCTCCTCTGCAACTTGCCTCTGAGTTGGTGTCCTCCTCCCCGAAAGGTTGCCTCCATTTTTCTGGCCTCGTCCCTTCCATCCTGGGGTGCTAACAGTTCCCTGCTGCTCATCTCTGGGCGCTGCACCATCTCTCGTCTGTTCTCACCGCCCTCGACTCTGTTCATCAGGAGTTTCTTTGTTTGAATCATCAGTGGTGAATTCTGTTTCTTGCTGGGACCCTGATGGCTGAGGCACCTAAAACAAACCGTCCCAGGAAGAGAGAGGCTGGACCAGCTCCCCGCACCTGCAGGAGCTTGCAGAGGAGCAGATGTCGGCTCTGAATATAAGACAGATGTCGGCAGGTGGAGAAGCCAGTGAGAGGGGCTTCCAGGCAGAGAGAACGGCACATGCCTGTGGGCAGGGGCAAGAAGGAGCTTGCTTGTGGGCTGGTGAGCTGCCCAGGGCTTCCTTCCTTCCCTCCATCCTTCTCTCTCTCTCTCTCCCTCCCTCCCCTTCATCTCTTTCTATTTTTTCTTCTCTTTCTTTTTCTTCTCCTTCCTCTCCTCCTCCTCCTCCTTCTTTTCCTTCCTTCCTTCAACAAATGTTCACAGAGCCTCCATCCTGCGTCAGGCGCTGTTCTAGTCACTGTATCAACAGCAGTGAACAAACAGCGGAATTCTCTGCCCTCATGGATGTTCCATTCCAGGGGGGAAGAGCGGTAACTAACGAATCCACCTATTTATAATATGGCAAGTGGTCATGAGAGCCGCAGAGAAAAATAGAGCAGGGCAAAGAGAAGCACGAGCATGGAGTGTGTGTTTGGAGATGATATTTTATTAGGGGCTTTGTTAGGCAGATGCTTGCTTGGTGTGTTCAAGAACAGCAGAGAAGCCAGGGTGGCTGGAGCAGGGAGGGCGAAGGGCAGAGCGGAAGGGGATGGTGTCGCTGAGGTTGAAGGGCCAGACCACTCCGGGCTTGGAGGCTGCTGTAATTATTTGGCATTTACTCTGGGAAGGCAGGCTGGCAGGAGAGGAATGACATCACCTGGCTGCTGAATGGAATTAGTCAGCCTGGCAAGGGTGGAGGAGGGCCATGAGGTAGGGTGTGGCTGCAATGGTCCAGGGGACTGAGGTTGGTGACCAGGAAAAGGCAGCAGCAGAGGAGAGGCAAGAGGGGGTGGCGTTCAAGATACTTGTTGAAGATAGAGCCAAAGGCTTCACCAAGCGATCACGCGGGAACATGGGGGGCAAAACGAGATACATGGAAGATGACACCAAGGCTTCTGTCTTTAGAGCTGCCACCGACTGAGATGGAAAGACTGAACAAGGCTTTGTTTCATTTTATTTGTTGGGGGCTGTTGGGGATTGGGAGTTCTGTTTTTTTCGTATTAAATTTGAGCTTCCTCTTCTGTATCCTAGTGACGATATTGACGAGGTAGCTGGATTTAAGATCTGGAGTAATGGGAGACAGGAATTTAGGAGTCAACCCTGTAGAGATAGTATCTAAGGTCATGGGACAGGAGGAGACCACCTCCAGAATCCAATCCAGTATCACAATCCAGTATCCAATCCAGTATCACAATCCAGTGTCCAATCCAGTATCACAATCCAGAATCCAATCCAGTATCACAATCCAATGTCCTCTCCAGTATACAGTACAATACAGTGTACACTACAACGCAATCTGGTGTACAATATGTATCCAGAAAGAGTATAAAATGGGGAAGAAGTAGGTCCTAAAATGGTTCAGTGTAGCTTGAGTGCAGTTTGCCTGGGGACAGCCCACAATGATGTGTCTCTCCTCTGGACCCTGATTTCTCCGATGTTCTGCACCATCGACTGTGGCCCTTGTTAAAAACTGTGTTGTTTGTTATCTATTTCCTGGTATCGTCCTGCATGCCCAGTGCCTAGCACAGAGCCCTGCGTGCAGTAGATGCTCAATTATTGAATGAATCAACCACGAGTCGAATAAATGGATGAAGTACTTCTTGACTTCCCAGTGTCATTGTAAGCAATTTAAGGGCCAGGGAAAAGTCATGTTCTGGGAGCTTGCGCCCCAGTTAGGGAGCATGATATAGTGGGAAGACAGATCTAGCGTCAATCCCATCGCTGCTAGTTTTGGGCTGTGTCACCTTGGGCAGGTCAGGTCACCTCTCTGAGCTTCAGTTTCTCTGTTTGTAAAACAAGAACTGTTGTAAAGGCTCAAAGGAGGCAGCGGGCCACCTTGCTGAGCACACAGTGGTGGCTCCCCGTGTTCTCATTCTTTCTTCTGCCCCTGCCCCTGTCCTCCAGTGTCAGATGGGATTGGGCACAGAGTGAGCAGACAATTATAGGCGTTCCTCAGAGATATTGTGGGTTTGCTTCCAGATCGCTGCAATAAAGCAAATATCACAGTAAAGAGAGTCACATGAATTTTTTGGTTTCCCAGTGCGTATAAAAGTTATGTCTGGGCCTGCCTGGTGGCTCAGCGGTTAAGTTCACACGTTCTGCTTCGGTGGCCAGGGGTTCACCAGTTCAGATCCCTGGTGCAGACCTACGTTCCGTTTGTCAAGCCATGCTGTGGCAGGTGTCCCACATATAAAGTAGAGGAAGATGGGCATGGATGTTAGCTCAGGGCCGGTCTTCCTCAGCAAAAAGAGGAGGATTGGCGGCAGATGTTAGCTCAGGGCTAATCTTCCTCAAAAAAAAAAGTTGTGTTTACCCTTTACTGCAGTCTATTCAGAGTGCAATAGTGTGATGTCTAAAAATACAATGTACATACCTAATTAAAAATACTTTGTTGCTAAAAAATGCTAACCATCATCTGAGACTTCGTAGAGTCATAATGTTTTCGCTGGTGGAGGGTCTTGTGAAAAACACAGTATCTTGGAAGGACAATAAAACAAGGTAAGCCTGTAACAATAGTTAACTATACATTATATGTTAATAATAATAAGGTCTCAAGTTTTATCCAATAATTTATATTCTCAAAAGCTCTTTCGTATCTGTTGATGGCCCTTGGTGACCCAGTGATGGGGTCACTCGGACAGGTGATAGCTACTGATTTTCCTCATGAGGAGAGGGCCTCAAATAGGGAGGTGACATCACCACAGCTGGTGCATGACGAAGGGGGTACCAAAACCTGTCCTGGTGCACAGATTCGCAAGCCGCTCCTCCCTCAGTGTCCTGACCCCGTCAGGTGGATCTTCAATAAAGCATAAAGATTATGGAGAGCAGAGCAAAGGCCTTGGCTGAGCTCTGGGGACCCAGGCGTGAAGCATGCCTGCCTCAGGGAGTTGAGATGATGAAGCCCCTCTGGGAGAGGTCAGCAAGAGGGATGGCAGGGGGAGAACCGCTCGGTGGGGCTGGTTTGCAAATCTGTACAGTGGCTTCTTTCCAGCCTATTTTGCTTGTGATTATTCCCTGAGCCAATAACGCCCTCCCCCATCACCCAAATCTCGAAGGCAACTCTACTCAGCCTTTGAGGTCTAGTTTAGATGCCGTCCCCTCCAGGAAGCCTGCCTTCATGCCTCCGATCCTCCTCCAATTTAGAGAAACTTCGCCCTCTGAAACTGCAGGGCATCGTAGGCCTCCTTCTGTGTTGCTGGTCATTCTTTCCCCAAATTAGACATACGTGAGGATGCACAGCATCACCTCTGCAGACGGCAAGCCCCTCAAGGGCAGAAACTGTGCCGGGTCCACCCCTGCATCCTGAGTCAGCCTGGCCTGTGAGGGAGCCCCCACATCCCACAGGGTCGATGAGTGATGCCCAGGAGGGGGTGGAGGAGGCACAGGGCTAAGTCAGGAGCTGCGTAGGGCAGGGGCTGACCGGCAATTCAGGAGAGGATGGCGGGAGATGACGCAAGACCATCAAGGCAGCTGCTGGTCCGCACGCCGACGCAGGGGCCACCGAGGCACCCACCATTAGCTCCATTTCACCCAGGAGGAAACTGAATCTGCGAGAGATGAAGTAGCCTGCCCCAATCACGGGGCCAGGAAGGGGCAAAGCCAGGAGAGTTTATGTCTCCTGACGCTGCTTGTTCTGCTCGGTGGAAATTGCTTTGAAGCACATGGTGGGGGGGCACAGCTCCTGATGCTGCGGCCCCAGCCCTGAAGCCCAAGGCGGCCCCGTAAACTCCGCCTTCCCAGAGGAGCACGTGCCTGGAGCCGGGCTGGGGGTCAGCTCGTTCAGCGTGTCCACTTACCAGCAGGTCAACTGGTGGGGCTTGACACAGTTAACCCAGGTTAACTCTCCTGCACACTGCCGGGCATGCGGTTGGTCCCCAGTCAGAGTGAGTCATCGTCGTGTCTGTAGCCTGTTTCTACTGTTGTAGAGCTCTGAGCAGGCCCTGTCTCTCTGGGCCTCAGTTTCCCCATCTGATCACTCAGGCCACCTCCAGAATTCCATTCAGTGCTTCCTCCACCCGGCTTTCCCTCTCCTGGCTGGGCCACAGGCAAGAGGCAACCAGCAGCGTCAAGACAGTCTACAGTTCCTGACATGAGATTCTTGGGGTCGGGCCTCAAGCTCTCAACATTGGAGGATGCAAAAGAAGATGGGGGTGAAATGGCGGTAATCTCTGGGAAGCTGACCGGGCTGTAGAGACGGGACAGGATGGCAGGTGAGGAGCTGCCCCCGAACAAGGAGTGGCCGTGGCAATCGAATGCATGGGCTGGGGGTGAGGCGGCCAGAGGGCTGAACCCTGGCCAGACCATACACTAACCGCTGGCCCTTGCACAAACAGTTTGACCTCGATTTTTCTCATCTGTACAATGGAGACATAGTAGCATCTACCTCATATTATGGGCGAGGATTAAATGAGATAATACGAAGTGCCTACTTAGCACTGAACACGGGCCATGCCAGCTCCTATTATTGTTGCTGACCACCATAGCTGGGAGGAGACAGGATTCTTGCCCCGGGCTTGGTCCATATTTAGTCCCTCGCCCCCTTCCTTCCCCAGTGACATGCACTTAGCCTTGCAGGTGCTGGGGATGCGCTCCTGAAGAAGCTGAATGAGAAAACCCAGGCGTGCGTTCAAGGGGCTCACTGTCTCCCTGCGGGTCCACCACAGCACGCTGTGTTGCAAGCAGGGGCAATATTCATTTTACCGCCTACCACCGGCAAGGTGGGATCAGGGAAGGCTTCCCAGAGGAGGTGACACAGGAGCTGGGTCTTGTAGGGAGAGAAGGGAAGGCAAACAGTTTCATGCAGGAACCTAAGGCGTCAGAGAACACGGGGAAGGATGAGCAGGAGAGAGGGATGGCTGGCTGGCTGAGTTTTCCTGCTAGGCTTAAACCCGGGCTTGGCAATCCACAGCCTGTAGTCAGATCCAGCCTGTGGCTGGCTTGTGAGCTAAGGATGAGTTTTACAAGGAACATTTGCAATTGATTTGAGGATGGAAAACACTAACTGTGCATGTCAGTTAAAGAAAATGTTATCTGAAAGAAAAGAATTCCATTCTTATGTGTAGACTTGCACTACCAAAAATTATACTCAATTATTATATTTTTAATTTCATCCATAACATTTGGAGGAAAATATTTTTTCTCTCTTGTTATATAAATACTTACATGTTATCTTTGATTTTGCCTCCTGGTCTGCGAGACCTAACGTATTTACTACCCGGCTTTGTACAGAAAACGTTTAAACCCTGGGGAGAGAAAGACCATTTACGTTCACAGAGTGCCTACCGTGGGCCGAGGACGGTGCCAGCATTTCAGACCCACTGTTACCTTTTTAAACTTGACCTTGACTTTACAAATTTCACAAATGGTGAAAGGAGGCCCTGAGAACTCAAGTGGCCTCCAGAGGTGCCCCAGAGCCCACCCTTGACCTTTGCACCCTGTGAGGTCACCTCCCAGCCAGATGACACCCAGATGAGGAATGCCGCCATCCTTTTACGTATTCCGCTGATTCTGCTATTACAGTTCAAAGCAGCCACTCTGCCTAAAAATCCTCTGGGCGTTTCTCAGGTCTCCAGTCTCCCTGGAGAGACTGGCAAGACCCCAGGGAGGCTTCAGGTGCTTCCCAAATTCTTTCATGGACCTTGTCAGAACAGGCGTCGTGAAATTCCCTCCCTCCCTTCCTCTCTCCCTCCACCATGACCACAGCTGATGGTCCAGGCGGCTCACAGGTGCAGCCTTTAGAGACACAAGCACCATCCAGGGAGACCGTCCACGGTCTGGGCCACTGTTCAGCATCGCCCCGTCCCGGCTGCGCCCCTGGCCTGGGGGTGGAAGATGGCCCACCAGGCTGAGGGGGACAATGCCGTGCACCAGGAATGCCGGTCACGCAGCTTGCACAGCGACAGGACCAAGCCAGAATAAATTTTAGAAAACTTAATGGAAAAGGCGAAAACACGCACATTAAGAAAACAAATCCGAGAGCCTCGGCGTGCCTTTGGACGCAGGCCATGGTGTTGATAGTCATCTTTATTAACTTTCCGTCCTGCCTGATCTCTAGTGACAATTATCATAGCTGGGCAATCGATATCTCGTTACTGGTAAGCTCCTGAGCAGGTGTCACCAACCTGGCTCTTTCTGAAATGCATTCTCCTCTCTCCGGGCTCCTTTGCTGGTAGAAAGAGAAGGACTGCGTACTTGCCTGGAAGACGAGCCCTCCAGAGTTGGGATCTCATTCTGGAACGCAACTGTTAGCCTGTAAACCACATGCCTCGTCCTCCCCCATGCACGTCCCGATGAATGAGGATGTTTAGAAAGTTCCCATTTCTCGCTGATGTCAGAGATGTTTTAACCAGCTGGGGGCAGAATTACATTCTGGAAATTATAGGGGATGAGGGAAGAGAAAAAAGTGAATATTACAAATACAGTAGTCTTTGGCAGTCTGATCTTCACTATTAATGCATTATAAAACAACTTAAAAAATCCTATCAGGAGAAGTGATGTTTGAAGCCCTGTTATATTTTAAAAGTGTCAGGACACGGGCGAGTTTACATTTGACAAGCAATTTAAATATTTCAATATATTTTATATCTTTAAAAAAAAAAATTGCCGGGATCAAAAACCTAGATGAAACTCTTTCATTTGGCACCCGGGTAGGAAAACATTGAGTTACAAATCTTTTTGACAATGTGGATTCTGGGTGTTACATAACCATTTTTAATCTTCTGAAATATTTCGTTGCCTGGGAAAGCAAATCGGGCACGAGGCATTGTGTGCTTTTAAATTCATTTGTCTTAACACCCTTCCACTTTCCTGCTCTGCTTTGATGGTCTGATTACTTCTCTACATAAATATAAGCCGGAATTCATTCTGCGTGGGAGCCTTATCTCTTTCCTCGGTGGCGATATGGGATGCACAGAGCCTTTTTTTCCTGACTTTAAAGTGAATTTAGTAGTGAATGGTGTCTGCCACTGCAGAAAAGCCCATTTATTTATCCCTATCATCACAACAGCACGGACAACGCGGCCCAGCGCTTCCTCATTTCAGGTTCAGATGGAGCGAGAGATTTATTGAGCACCTCCTATGAGGCAGGCACCCTGCTGGGCGTGGCCTTGTGGGGAGGGAAAGGGTGCACATCGCTGTCCCTCACAGCTTCCTGCCTGGCTCATTTAATCCTCTTTGTCACCTGTGCTAAGAAAGACAATGAACTCGTCCTTCTGCACTCAGAGAGGGGGTGGGACTTGATTCCGAGTTGTCCGAATTCACCCTCCCCTGCCTGGGACCTGGTCAGTGGCAGGGAGTGCGGGCGGCGGGGAGTGGAGTCAGGCCATGGGAGGACAGGAACTGGAGTCCCCAGAGGCGGGGAGGAGGCTGAGCATCATGTCTTCTTGGCCTCATCTCCGGGTTGGTGGTGGGGCAGGGAGGCAGAAGGGGCTGCGTTGACTCTGGGTCATTCTCCGGTGCCATAGAAACCTTCTCCTTCTGATGTTATGTCTCTCCCAAAATTCCTTTTGCCTATTCTTTCCCTTTCTTTTTTCTTGGCACTGTCAACAAAGCAGTCCCCAAAGTTAGAGAGGACCCCTCGTCCTGCTCTCCAGTCCTGTGAAGGGACAGGAAGGCCCCCAGAAGGACCCACGCTCCATGAAGCTGCCACCCTGTGAGTGAGGCCCGTGGGGCACTGAGCCAGAAAATGTCCAGAGCTGGTTATTGACGAGTTGGAGATGGGGAGACGCCCCGTGAACAGAAAGCCGTGCCTTCTAGTTGCGGGGTGGCATACTGGGAAGCAGAAATGTTCCATCTGGAGACAGCTCAGAAGGTAGGGTGGCCAGATTTAACAAATAAAGATATAGGACTCCAGTGAAATTTGAATTTCAGATACATAACGAATAATGCGATGGTTGGGACATACTTACAATTAAAGAATTATTTGCTGTGCATCTGAAATTCAAATTTAACTGGGCCCCTTGAAATTTTTCTGGTCACCCTATCATGCGCTGCCTCCTGATGTCTGTCCCAGCTTCTCTCTGTTCAGGTGCAAAGGAGCTGGGTCCCTATTGCATTAATTAGTTCTTTTGGGGGGGACGGCAGCATTTCTTTTAATTGGAAGGCCTGTCTTGGGCTTTTACTCCCTTCCCTCCAAAGCTTGATCAGCGCTCCATCCCGAAGCCACGCCAGAACACAGAAAAGAGCACCTCGTGTGCTTATTATGGCTTCAGCTTTACAACCAGTCCTGGAGACCCCTCTTCCAGGCACATGGCCACTCCCAGTCTCCCCACGAAGGAATTCTGGAGCCTCGCTGGCTTTCATCCGATAGACTTTCAGTGAGTCTCACTCAGAGCTCCCCAATTTGTGTACAACAGCTGGCAAGGTGAGCGGACTGACTCCCCACTTGTCTTGGACGGAATCATCTTTGTAAAAGGCCCCGGTGGTCACGTCATCCCTTGGCTTACAAACCCTCACCAGAAGGTTATGTTGCCGTCCTTAGAGATGGCTCGCCTGGCCAGCTCTTGCTTGCCCTTCAGGGCTCAGCTGAGATGCTCTGTCTTCTAGAAAGGCTTTCCTCCCTCTGACCATCCCCACTCCACCTCTCTCCAGCCAGCCCAGGGGTTGGATGCCCACTGTGTGCCTTTAGGGCTCCTTGGAAACTTCCCATCAGAGCTGTGGTCACCCTGTGTTCTAATTTCACAGTTGGTGCATCTGCATCTCTTGCTAGATGTTCAGCATCTGAGGGCAAGGACCAGCGCTGTCCCACTGCCCAGCAGAGGCTGGCCCAGAGCAGGTGTTCAGGACGAGTTTGCCAAATGGCTGACAACTGATAGAGTGAATGAACAGACCAAGGCATGCATCAGTGAATGAACGAGTTAAGGAGGGTTTTCCATGACTCATCATGACTTACATCAAAAACATTTATGATATGATACTACGTGAAAAATCCAGAGAATGGCTTGTATGCCAAAAATATATACAAACTTTAAAAATTACTGTATAAAGGAAGAAATTCATAAGCAAAAGCAAGGACAAGGTGCACTGACCCCATACACACGACGCCAAAGCCGTGAAGTTGAATGCACAAAGCAGCCGTGGCCTTTTCCAGGATGTCTGGGCAAGTCAGAGTCCACTGGTGATGGCTGCAGGGTTAACTCGTGGGTGGTGGTCCTGGATGTTCTCAATGGTGCCCATGATTCTTTCCCTGTGGGGGTTTCTTTGTTTGGGGTGGATGCCAAGTGCCCAAAGTCAGAACAGCCTTAGGAACGCTGGAGGGGTGGAGCGAAAGACGAGTTTTTGTTTTCTGGCTGCCCAGCATCACCCTGACCTTTGCATTGACATTTCTCTCCCTCTGGGGAAAATTCTGGATTCTGTGTTGACTCAGCAGGAGAACAGTTCTGGCTGCCCACCTCCCTCAGCTGCCAACCCTCCCAAGCTCAAACCAAGGAGTCCAGATCCTTCTCCCGCCAGGAGGGTGGCACAGCCTCGGGGCAGGCTCAGGACCTTGCCTCAGCCAGTCGGACACCAGCCGGCAGAGGCAGCTTTGTCCAGTGGTGGCCATAGGAGTGGGTCTTGCGTGGTTCCTGAGGCTGTGTTTCTGCTCCTGCAGTTCCGTCCCAGTCTGGTCCTCAGCCTCCCATCAAAACTGTCGGCCCCCAATGTTCTTCCAATCAGCTCTCTCTGCCTTGGTTGCAGAAAGTAGCCAGAGCAAGTCTCTACTGATTTAAACCAAGCACCCAGAGGAATCCGTGGGTTAACTGGTTAAGCAGCTAGTCAGTGTTCAATCCATGAGTCCAGGCATGTGCTAGGAGGCCCTGCTGGTTCCTGGTAACCCCGTCCTTCCTCTCACAACAGCCGAGGCACTGCCCCTCACCGCAGGGCAGGGCAGTTCTAAGGTGTCCCAGCCCAGATCCCACATCGTGGACTGAGTGTTTGTGTCCCTCCGAAACTCATACACTGAGGTCCTAACCCCCTGTGCGATGGCATTAGGAGGCAGGGTCTTTGGGAGGTAATCAGGTTTGGATGAGGCCGTGAGGGTGGGGTCCTTGTGATGGGACTACTGCCCTTATAAGGAAGGGAGGGGACGCCAGAGCTGTCTCCCTCTGCCATGTGAGGACACAGCGAGAAGATGGCCATCTACATGCCAGACAGGGGTTCTCACCAGAACCTGGATCTGCTGACACCTTGAGCTTAGACGTCCCAATCTCCAGCACCGTGAGAAGTAAAGGTCTGCAGTTTAGGCCCCCGTTTATGGCATTTGGTTGTGGCAGCTGGAGCTAAGACTCCCAGTCCATTTGATGTGGATTCCCGTCTTGCCCTCAGTTCTGAGGACTATACACCTATGTTCATCATAAAATCCATTCCCACCAGACTGTCTCAGACTTTTCCTTGTGTCCTATACCCTGCCTGGCACGCAGTCCTTCAAGGACCAGCCTTGTGACAGGCTCCCAGTCAGACGCTGGGCATGCCCCTGCTCTTACACATCTCGGGTCCTGTTACCTGTGGGTTTCCCACCTTGTCACCCCTGGGATCCCTGCTCTTTTTATTGTCTAACTTGTGTATTTCATGGTGGGCTTATTCACTACCGGCCCATTTGCTAGCTGCTCGTGTGCCTGCCAGACCAGAGGTCCCCAGCATGAGCCGTGGGGTCTTCCCCAGTCCAACTCATCTAGTGCCCAACTTCCCCCAAATGACCTCTTCTAGGGGCCCCCGTACCCCCATCCTCAGTGCTCTGCTCCACGAGGAACAGCAATTTCCTTGCCTTCTCTGCAGAGCCTGGTAAGGAAGACGCGACGAACACACGGGACATGCCGAGAACAACCACAGGCAAACTATGCAACTTTCCTATGTAAGTGGAGGCTGCAGCGCGGTGGGGGCTCGAGAAGGCCTAGATGGACGACTTTAACCTCTAGGACAGTTTCCACTCTTTATCTCTTCCAAGTGTCAAAAGCACTGGGGCCTCAGGACCAAGGCCTGGATGCCACCCAGAGCCCATTGCTGGCAGCAGGGACCAGGGATGCAGTAGGTCAGCACCCCTGCTGTCAGTCGCAAAGGTGAGGCCACGTCCCAAATGGGAGCTGCAGGACACATTGGGAAGACCCGGGTCAGTGGCATGAAGGATTTTTATTTTCAGGGCCTGGGTGACCTTGAACATCTCTCACCTTCATTTATTTTCTTTTAAATTAAAACATAAGGAGGTTGACCAGGGGACACACCTAAGACCTCAAATAAAATTTATAACAATGGTAAGAAAGGAGTATCATTTATAGGGTGCTTACTGCGTGGCAGGAGCTTCATACACATTACCCCCTTCAATCCCATCTATTCATCGTCCCGTCTAACCTAAGGACACGGCAAGTGTCTTTATCTCCATTTCACCAAAACTCTCTGCCCAGAAAATGTGTTCACGCCTCCACAACCATAGGAAAGCAGAGTGGGATTCCAACGGGCTGGTGGAGCCCTGCTTCGGCGAGGGGCCGAGGAGCCTGGTTGTGTTCATCTGCTCATGCTTCAGGTCACTTAGTCCCTAAATGGACAGCCGAAAATCTGCTAATTGGTAACTGATCAAATTATCTTGTTAGGAAGATAGATGGCTACGAGAGCAGCGGGAACGATGTCAGCATGTGTGGGCTGGACTCAATATTAAGTGACCCTGTGAGCGGGGACAGTTTCTATTTTGGCTCCTGAACTATTTATCCCTAAGGATTTGGTGGCTGGGTATCAGTGTCTGATACGGGAAGGAAAGCGCCCCACCAAGGGGGTGACGAGTTTGAGGAGAAGGGCTGGCGGCTCGGTCCCCCAGGCCTCCAAGCTCAACATCTTTGAGCCTGTTAAACACTAAAGATTCGTTTATTTATCGCTGGCACAAAAAATCTTGCCCTTCGGCTTGAGGATACTGCATGGAGTCAGAATTTTCTTGCTGGGGAGACAGAGATGGATATTCTAGGGTTGGATCCTGTCTTTCTGTCGACGAGGAGAAGTTAGCACAGAGAGGTTAAGAGGGTGGTGCAAGATCCCACAGCCGGTTGGGGTCAGAGCCAGGATTTCAGTTAACTTCCAGACACGTCCTGCGGGCACTTTCATGGAAGAAACCCAAGTGCCGCCCGCGTCCACGGTCACGGCTGGGCATCGGAATGGGCCCACTTTGCCCCAGCCCTGTCCCTGAATGGGCGAAGCCCTCATGCACTTCAGTGCCTCAGTGCTCACTTCTGCCTGGGAACAGCTAGTCATTTCTCAAACGTCGGCTCACGTTATGTCTCTCTGGTTTCCTTTTCTCCTATGGCCGGTTCCCCCACCTTCCCAGGGTCTAGAAGACAACTGGCATTTAACAGCCCTTAATAACTGTCGGTGGAGGGAGGAAGAAATGCAGCATGGAAATCGGGATCCCGGGAAGTTCCCATCTGTGGGCCACAGCCCCCTTCTCTTGCACATTCCCTTAAATGTCATGTCTCTAACTTTTATGTAAGGTTCCCATGAACCATATGATGCTATCTCTATGTTTCCTGTGAAACGTCTAACTTGAGATATTTCATTCAGAGTTTACAGCGAGGAAAAAGTCTGTCTTCCCTGGGGAGCTGGCATCATTCATTGCTTTTGGATAATCTAAGTTCTATCACACTGAGTTTCCCTCTTTGCTTTGGCCACTAGGAAACTCAGCCTGTTCTCAACTCAGTCGTGGCCACTGTGCTGATCCTTATTTGTTGAAATCACATTTTCTTATTTCTATTCCTATTTTACTAATCTTATTTCATGTTGGCTGTTTAAGCTGCCTCAAATCTTTTTTTTTAAATTGAAAGATGCAGGGTATAAATACATCTGATGAGTACATTTTAAAATAAGCTTGTGGAAGAAGGGCACTCTGTGCTATTTCAGGATTCATGATTTAGGTTATGGATCTTCTGAGCCCCCAGGTTCTCCTCATTATCAACACGGACACCAGGAGACTACGTCTTTATATCTGAAATCCTTTTGCCCCGATCCCTGCCCCCACTGGGCGGCAGGGCCACGTCCTCGCAGCCCTGCTCATCTGCACCATGTGCTCCTGGAGTCGCCGCCAGGCCTTCTGCCTCCTCAGCCCCACTAGGTCCACAGTGAAGGTTCTCCGAACGGACCTGCCAAACTCCTCCAGCTTTCCAGGGTTCTTTCTTTAATGCTCTCAAGAGGTGGGTAGGAAAAGAAGGAAAATAGCTAAAACCCCAACACTAATTGTTATCATTTCTTATTAAGTTTGGTAGAATAATAGGTTTCTTAGCACTTTATTCAAGATCCTTCTCAGTCTGATCACACATTAGCTCTTTAGCCTCTCTCCTCCCCTTTCCCCCTGCTCCTTCCACCCCCCACACATCAGTCATTAAAGCTTTTCTCTGGTCTTCAAACACGAAATGCCCTTTCCTCCACTTCTTGCCCAGGCCAACTCCTATCCATCCTTCAAAACCCAAATGAAATGACTTATCTTTCTAGGAAAACCTTCTTTATCTCCCTACCTCTATCGTAACTTGCTCCTTTTTTTTTTTATTTTAGGGCACCTGTATAATAATGTTTACGTGTATAAACATTACGTGTGTAGCCCATTGTGTTGGAATGAATGACAGTTTTTACTTGAAGGAGTAGTTAACAGCCTGGCTTCCTGCACTTGAATTCCAGAACTGCAGCTTGGTAGCTGTGACGTGACTTTGGGCAAGTTACTTAATGGCTCTGTGCCTTAGTTTCCTTATCTGCAAAATGGGACAGCAAAGTAACCCCCTCATAGGGGGATGGCAAAGTAAATGAAGTCCCGTGCTGGGACGGTACCTGGCACGTAGCAAGCTCTGGGCCAGAATTAGCTCTGTTCTTAATCTCTTATCTTTCTCTGAACTCTCAGGATGGGGTCTCCATTATACTCATGCTAGAGTCACTTGTCTTCTCCATAGACACATAGTGCAGTTTTAGTCAATAACTGTGGCGTGAATAATTGAACGAGAGAGTTGGAATATGTGAAGTGTTATTCCTTCTCCCGGGGAATTCTGTTTATTTTAGGAAAAGGTCCTCATCATTTTCTTCCAACAGCAAAACACAGCCCCCACCCCATGCCGGGCCCAGGAGACGCCTCTTTGGAGAAGAAGGAGCTGGGCAGGCCCCTGGGTGGACACGTCCCCTCCTTCTGTGTCCTCTCTCCCTACCACGGGGGAAGGTGACAGTGCGGGGCCTCCACCTGCATCCAGCGGATGAGCTGGTTACGAGGGAACTATCCCGCAAACTGTCAGTTGCAGAAAGCTCCAGAGGAGCTGAGCTCCCATGAGGGGAAACGCGGCTGACTCCCTTGAGGTCTATGGGGTGGAGTACGGGGCTTGGAACTGGCATGGGGTTCAAGCTGCAGGAGGCGCTGAGGGGCTTCCAACACCCTCCCCCTACCTGGTGAGCTTGGCTGGAGTTCCACGGGACCCAGGTCCCTCAGCCACCAGAGGACCGAGGAGGAGCCACATCTGTCCAGCACTTCCTGAGCTGGGTGTCAGACTCACCACAGGAGGCTCTGGTCCAGGTGTGAGAGGGAAAGACAGGCAGCTCAGTAGATAGCTACAACCTGCCAAAAAAACACAGACTCCAGAGTGTTTCCAGGGGGAGTGCTACAGTGGGGAAGAATGTTGGGAACTCAGACTAGAGAGGTGTGATGCAGTGGTAGGGTGCATGCAAGGCTTCCTGGAGGAGGTGATGTCTACACCGCTGCCCAAAGGAGTGAATGGGAGTCGGGCTGGTCAGGTCAGGAAGTTTTGAGCAGGTGGATAAAGCAAGTTTTAAAAAAACTTTCCAAGTGTTTCTGAGCTTCCTAAATGTGTCCTTCCCAGTGTGATTACACTGAGGTGGGCTTCCGACCTCATCTAGGTTAGGAGCAGGTCCAAACTCTGAGTGATGCAAAAGGCTTTGCCAATTGATAGCAGGCACAGGCCCGTGTGAGGCTGTTATTGTGAAATCTATATCATGTTAATTGCAACATTAGGCTCACTCAGTGATTGCGGCCCCTGAGGTTGCCCCCATTCACAGTCATAATCAAAACATCATTAATTCCTCTTAAATGTTCTGCGAAACTGTTTGTTTTAAAAAAACGTTTCTTTGAAAGGGCATTCTCTCCCACTCCCTGCAATCGCATCATCAATGTAGAACTTCATTGGGCTGAAGAGTTTTTTCCTTATAATTCAGGATTATAAACTGTGAATGTAAAGCTATTGTGATAAGCAGCCACATAACCATTGCTACAATGACAATGTTTAGAGATGTCCTAACGATGTGTATCCCACAGCTGGAAAAGATCTCTTTAGGGAGGGTCTCACCTCGCTGGGGTTGGCAAAGTACAATCGAATTAGTCAAAGTATAATAAAGTGTGGGGAATGTTGAGATATAAGAACCGAAAAGAAAATAAAGATAATTTAATCATTAGCATTGGCGCTGGTTTTGAGGACATTCATTGCTATGGAGATGTGAGAGCAGATTCCAGCTTGCATTTTAATGGTGAACTTAAATAAATCTGAGTCCTGGAGAGGAAGTGCTAAGTGTATGGAACCGGAGCTAATCAGAGAAATGACTCGACTTGGAGGTAAAGCCGGGTAGTCGTCTGCGTGGAAGAAGCTGACGACTCCAGGCTCTGTCTGGGTTTTTAAAAACTTTATTTTCAAATTCTTTGATTTTGGGAGTCAAGTCCAAACTCTTTAACCAGACATGTGGGGCCCTCCTCATTCTGGAACCCACTTCCTTCCCAAATTCCCGCGGCCTGGGACCTGCACTCGGGTTTGCACGGCCCGGCCCGCCTCTCCTGCAGGGCCATCTTTGGCAGCCCAGGTCTCTTGGTGACCCTGTGCCTTCCTTGAATCCTTGTTCAGGGAGTAGCAACATGCGGTCCTCGGAGTGTGGCCTCTGGACTCAGACTGCCTGTTTTAAATCCTGGTTCTGACATTTACTGAGACTCAGTTTCTTTGTCTGGAAAATGGGGATAATCATAAGACCTGCCGTTACAACAGGGGCTTATATAAGGCGTCAGCGCCATCTCTGTGCCTCGCAGCCGTGCAGTGGTTACCATACATTACTGTTCTCGGTGGAGCCCTTGCCCCATCCTATCTCACGTGGATGTGTGTGCACTCTCCGCCCCCGGAGCTGAATGTGCCTCGTGGAAGGAAAAGATGACTTACGCACCTTTGCAAGCAGTAGACGCTCAATAAATGTGCTTAATTAATAAGTAGTTATGGGCCCACAGCAGCATCTCCATATCCGAGGAAAGTAGAGGGTTTCCCTCTGTATAATAAGGTCTGATGCTCATGATTCCATCTTTGATGCCCTTCTGATAATAGGGAGAACATTTAGTGTCCTCGTGTGCCTGGCACTGGGCTCCGTGCTTTCCGCAGAATTCTCTGAGGTGAGCACTATTATTAGCATGCCCTGGACATGCGGGTTCATTACTCAGAGTAACACCAGCTGCTGGAACAAAAAGACCCCAAAGGATATCTCCAAGTCATCTGACAGTTCAAGGGGAGTGTGTCTGTCCAGGGAACACATCCTCCACACAGTGACTCGGGACTCGGGCTTCTTCCGTCTTGTGGCTCCACCATGGGCTGTGGTCTTCCTCCACAGGGAGCAGAGGTGAGGCTGGGTGTCGGGGAGGTGGCTGCACTTCTGAAGAGCTTGCCCTGGACAGGACACAGACCAGTGAGACGTTATCACACGGCCACACCTACATGCAAGACTGGGGTTGGCTAGGAAACATGGTCCGGGGGCCACGGCTGTGCCGGTGCCATCAAGAAAGGGCTCTGTGCCTCTCTTCCCAGAGTCTCGTTCAGTGGGTGACATCCTGCTGGTAGCTGGAGGTCAGCCATAATGGGAGTGTTCACGCCGCCGCATTTGGCAAGTGCTTCGGTTGGTTTTTGGTGAGCTGGTTTAGCAGCATATTACTGGCTCCTTCCAGTGACAATGATGCATGACGGGAGGGAGAACAGGAATTTTGGAGGACAACTGGTCAACTCTGCTAGGTATAATAATAACCCATTTTAACGATGAGGACATGGAGGCTGAGGCGTGCTAACTGCTCCCTCTGGACGGCAGTGCTGGTGAGAGTTGAGTTGAGAAGGGCTTCTCCCTGTAGCTCCTACCGCCCTGCCATCTGGCCTCCCAAACCCAGAACATTCACTTGCAAGATTATTAGCAATTCTATTTTTAATGTACACACGTGTTTACCCTCCCCAAAACTATTTTAGAACGATAGGGGAAAAGAGGACGATTTCTTTTTCTGCAAGTGGGTTTAATTAGAATCGAAACCGTTTTATTTCCTCCTTTATCATTATTAAAAATAAATTTTTCTGTCTTTGTCCGAGAATCGTTACAGGGAACATCATTGAATAGGACCCTGCAGCTCTAACATTGTTCTGTAACTATTAAGGCCCAAACAGCATTTTTTTTTCCTCTCCCAGAAACTCTGGTGGCTGACTATTTTTTACTGAATATTTTCCTAGTAAATCTCCCGGCTAAATTGGCCACTTTATTCATGATGATTTCTTCAAATATATCATTCTTGTGGCACAATATGAATAATGAAGAGGAATATTTTCAAACACATACAGGGCTCTGAATAAAACTAATGGGCAAGGCGTTAAGCAAAGTTGGTGGGGGCTCCATCAGTCCTGGCATGCCTGGGAGAGAGACTGGAGGTTGCATAGGCCCCGAACCAGGGACCCTCAGGCCCTGGAGAACTCCCCCCAGCCTTGGCCTTGGTCCCAGGACCCAGGGCTGGCCAGAGTATCCACACTGACTCTAGCTGGCTCTGTCAGCATGGCCTCATGCAGCCATCCGCAGCACTGATGCAGGATGTTGCCCTGGTTAAACACACAGGCTGGGGAGCCAACCAGCAGCATTTGAACCGGCTATGCCACCTGCTGGCTCTGAGGCCTTGAGAAAGCCAGCTCACTCCACTCAGCCTCAGTCTCCTCATCTTGAAGATGGGGATAGTTACACGTCCTACAGGAGCATTCACCTGACTACTTGTAAAGTACCTAAAACACCGCCAGCAGGTGCTCAGTGGTCTGGCTCACTATCCTCAGTGTTATCATCATCATTCTGACCTGCCCCATGTCGGGTGCCCCGTGGCAAGCTCTGGGATGCCTGTTTGGGGCCCCTGAGCATCACCCTGCATAGGGCAAATTGTTGTTGTGGGTGATGATGTTTTAAATTACCAATATTCAAAGATCTGGACACTTCTAAAATAAAACCTACTGACTTCTCTTGGGGAAAATATTCACTTTTCCACTGTTCTGACCTCTCGGATGCCCTCGGCCCTGACCTGCTTCGCTGTGCCTGCTCACGCGGATGTGTGAGTTTGTGGCTCCTCCTTGGGCAATGGAGGAAATGGACTTGGCCTGGCTTTCAGGTCGACGGTCGCTCCTGGGCCAGACTGGAGGATAAGAGGCAGAGGCAAGGAGAAGAGTCTGGGGGCCATAGTCCCCCCCTCCCCCCAGCCAAGGGCATTATTATGACTGGCGTCATCTTTTGTTGTTGGTGCCAGCCGAAAATTAATTGCCTTCAGGGCAGGATGTTCATGAAATCAAAGGTGCGGCCTCAGCTTCTACTTCTTGGGGCAACGGTCCCATTGGGTGAACCCCCCCCCAGCCCACCTGACCTGGCACCCAGAGGCAACGGATGTTTCTGATTGAGAGAATGAGCTTAGTGCCGCTATGCCCATTCAGATACCCAGCAAACATTTTTCAAGCATCTACTATGTGCTGGGCACTGTGCCAGTTTCTCTAACATTATCTTATTTAATTAAAAATGTCCTTCATAGCCTTAAACTGAGGCTATTTTCTATTGTTCATTCGTTTATTTGTATGGGGTGTCTCTCTGCCCGGTTTCTCAGGGCACAGACTCCTTCTCACTGCTGTGTTCCCTGGTGCCTGGAATGGTGTCTGGAACCAAGCTTGTACCCAATTATAATAATCTTGAATGAATGAAGAAATGAATGAATGGATGAGCGTGCTCTCCACACTCTGTGACGTGGGCGTTAGTCTCCGCATTCCTAGACGAAGACTAGAGTGTCAGGGAGGATGAGCACAGCACAGAGGTTAAAGCAAGAACTTCCGAGTCACACAGCACTGGGGCGTTTATCTGCTTTTATTTATTTTATCTCTTGGAGCCTCAGTTGCCACACTGAAAAGTAGGGATCCTTAGAGACCTACTGCACGCGGTGGGTGTCAAGATTAAATGAAGTCAGACGAAGGGCTTAGCTCAGATCCTGGTGCACAGGGAGCCTTCGGTGAATTGCAGACCGAATTGTGACCATGAGGCAGCATGTGGATGGGGGTAATCTCTGGTCTCCGGCTCCTTTCCCCACCAACGGCTGAGCCTGCTCCGTGGAGAGGGGTCCCAGGGTGCTGCCAGGGATGGGGGCCTGGTCCTGAAGGAGACAGGGGCGTGCTGTCGGTGGCAGTGGTGCAGGAGAAAAGAGGCTGTTGGCAGACCAGGGTGCTGCCTTCAGCTTTGCTTCTGCTCCTTCCTGGCTTCAGGGCCAGTCACCTCCCTCCTGAGGGCTCTGTGGGGTCTCAGGTGTGTTAAGTGAACATTGACTGTGTGCCTAGCTTGGCACCGGGTCTGGGGTTGCTGAGAAGGGGAGGCACAGCTCTTGCTCTCAACTGTGCTCTCAGTCTCACGGAGGAAACCGATGGGAAAGAGAAATGGATGGTATCAGCTTCCCACAGCTGCTGTAAAAAAATCACCACCAACTTAGTGGCTTAAAATGGCACACATTTATTATCTTGCTGTACTGGAGGTCAGAAGCCCAAGATGGGTTGGCAGGACTGTGTTCTTTTCTGGAGATTCCAGAGAGAATCTGTTTCCTTGCATTTTCCTGCTTCTAGAGGCTGCCCACCTTCCTTGGCTTGTCGCTCCTCATCACTGGAACCTCTGCTTCCGCTGTCACATCTCCTCTCTCTGACCCTCCTGCCCCCCTCTTATAAGGACAATTGCAATTACAGCAGGGCCACTTGGATAACCCGGGATCATCTCAAGATCTTAACCTAATCACAACTGCCAAGTCTCTTTTGCCATATTCACAGGTTTTGGGGATTGCAACGTGACGTTTTTGGGGGGCATTCCTCTCCTGACCACACTGATGCCAGGACTGCACTCATGTGGGGCCATGACGGGAGTGCAGAGGTGGGGCACCTCACGCAGTTTGAGAGTCAGAGTTTCAACACCCAGAAGGCAAGAGTTTGGACTAGCTGACCCCCAAGACCCCAAGCTGGAACATTCTGAGATGTACAAAGGCGAATGCATTTCCCACACTGGTATTTTGAATTTGCTGAAGCTGAGGTGTACTTGTGACGTTAATATCTTTCACATTATGAACAGCAGGAATAAAGGGTCAGCACATAAGAATCCCAGGCTCCTTTCGTGAACACACTCTCCTATCTCCTTCCTGTGGCTCCCCACGCGCCCTGCCACTGGGGACCACAGCCATGAGAACCAAGAGCGTTTCCCCAAATAACTTAGGGGAACCTTCACACTGAGAGGGCTTGAAAAAGGAAAAGTGACGCTGAAGAGCAACTCCCACCTGCTCCTTGCCCCATAGAGACAATCTCCTTTTAAACCAGGCTTTTCTGAGGCCCGGCTCCCTGTGCTTGGCTACATGATTCATCCCAAGGAGAAACGTTACTCACGCTGGATAACACACTGCATTAGCTAAAATGGGAAAAGTGCTTCCTGAGTCATCCCGGGGCGGGTGGCAAAGCCCCTTGCTCTGAGCCATGTGCAGACTCCGGAATGAGGGGCACCCTCAGGCTCCTTTACTGAGCGGACTGGAGCTTCCAAGGGAGAATTTGCTTTTTTTCTCCAGCCTCTTGAAGGAAGCACAATGAAGACTCAAATGTTGAAAAGCATGTTCTGCGTTTCTTCTGGGCCTTGATGGGTGATTGGCATTGGGGGGCAGCCCTGAATCCCCTGGCAGGTTCTGGTGGGTTACAGGACACAATCTATGGAAGCCTTGGCCCCCGTGCATCTGTCCATCGCATATTCACTTGGTATTTTTAGTCCCCAAACCTTGACACCTAAACTCCCCACACTGTGGCTGGGGCGGCAGACTGCCAAGCTTCCTGTGCAGTCGCTCACTGCTGAGCATCCTCACTCTTCCTCCCGCAGAGCAGAGCGAGTCATCCAAGAGCGGGATGCTCCTGGAGGAGGATGGAGTGTTGGCTCGGAGAGGAGTGGGTGGTGACGGAGGTGAAGCAGCCACTGAGGAAACTGACTCCACCGGGCGGAAGGGCACGGAAGTCGGTGGTGTTCTCTTTGGAAAGTCATGGCCTCTTCAGCTCTCCCCATTTTGCAACACACACACACACTCTCCTCCACCAGAGCTTCTGCATCTGTGCAGAAGATAAAACAGATGCTCATCTACGGCGGCTTAGGGCATCCAGAGCAATTGTCTTTCTTGTTTTCCCATTTTTAAAAAACTATTGAAAATCTTTAGTAGTATAAGAAAGGCAAAGCCTCTGGAAAAAGAGCAAAAAGCATCAGGAAAAAACAAAACAGAGAGAGAAGAAGAAAACCATGTCAGGAAACAGAAATGGAGCAGGGTAATAAAATCTATGTTGATTTTAGGGTAGAAAACAAAAAACTGACATTAAAGAAATTTGAATCAGGGATGTGGAAGACAAACTTGAGAACCCTCCTAGGACTAAGAAGCAAAGAAAAAAGGTAAAAATGATGAGAGAGCACATGGTGAGTATGGATAATAGAGATAAAGATCAATTATTGCACATTTTAAAGAAGAAACCAGAACACTAGAAATAAGAGTCATAATAAAGACATTTGGAGAAAATTTTCTTAAGCTGAAAAATGAACTAAAAGTTCAGGTCTACGGGAGATACAGCGGCCTTATTTTAAAGACATTGATGTTGAGAAGCAAGAGAGAACAAGTGACCTGATGAAGCCTTCAAAATAGGTTGGGGGCTGTCCTCTTTTGTTTTCTTATCTGCCCGCGTGTTTGCGCACACTTGTGTGTGTGTATGTGTGCATGAGTGCATGTGGATGTGTAAGGAGAATGAGAGGATGGAGACAGAGAGGAAAAAAATGAGAAGGAGAAAATATTTTCGAGGGTAGCAGTAGGCCCCATGGTTAAGAGTTAGACTCTAGGCCTGGCTTGATTCCACAGGCTCCATCACCAACCAGGCAGGTAATCTTGAGCTGATCCCCTCCCTTCCCTGAGACCCAGTTCTCTTATACCTAAATTATAGATGAATAGTCTAGGATTTTCATCATAATGTTCTTGCAAGAGGTCCATGAGATAAGGCATGAAAAGCTCCCAGTAGAGCGGCAGACACAGAGCAAGCACTCCAAAGGGGTTTGTAGTATTATTAATATTAAAAAAATGAGAGCAAGAGAGATGCAGAGGCCAGTCATGAATGGTCCCAGCTGTCTTCGAGAATAAGACAAAAGCAAGCAAGACATCAAAGCTTTCCAGAAATCATATGTGGGATTCCATTTTGCACAGAGGAGAGGTACATGGGACAAGGGCGTTAACTAAGCATTTCTAGGGGCAGGCATAAATTCACCATCTGGGCATCATGAGTCCTCATCCAGGGGCCATCACTTCTTGAGCCTGACATGGGTGTTGCAAGGTGAAAGGCCCACTGGAAGACACGTTGGTCTATTGCTTGCCTTTCGTGTCCCATCAGAAGTTTCAGGTGGTGCAGAAGCGCAGCAGGCCAGGGGAACACCAGGAACACAAGGATTCAATAATCTAACCAGGTGCACCGATGTCTTGAATCACACCTCTTGAAATAAAGTGAAAACTCGCTTTAGAGAACTGTAAATGTTTTGAGCTGGAAAGAATATTCATAATTGGGTATTGCACCAGCCCCCCCTATATTCCAGAGGAGGAAAAGGGGGTGCAGAGAGTGGAAATGATTTTTATAGGCTCATACGTCTTCCCTACAGCAGTAGAACCCAGGCAACAGTATCATGTAATTGACCTGGAGTTTGGGTTACCAACAATGGTGGCTCCATGAGTTCGTTCAGTCCTTCTGACAACCTTCTGGTGCAGATGGAGCAGAGATTACGATTTCTGTTTAAAGAAGAGGAAACTGAGGTGGAGGGACTGGTTCTCATAATTAGAAAGTTGCAGTGTGGGGACTAGAATCCAGAATTCAGGACGCCCAGACCAACATATTTTCTGCTTAGAATATCACCTCTTTGGAATCTCAGAGAGAAAATTCAGTATGTTTTTCATTATGTTTATATAACATTATTCTCCAACAAATTAATGAATTTTAAAGAGTATGCTCAAGAATGAATGAGTTGATTGATAAATGAGCAAATGGATGCATAAATGGATAAATGGATGAATTCTTGCAGAGACAAAACAAATATTTCTCATTAAAATTTCAATTCAGCTATATCACATGCAGGATCTCTTGGGTTCTCTCCTTCCAGTTGACCTAAAAGCAACTAGGAGACGTTGCTGTAGAAATTCCAAATTGTGGCCACATCCTCCACATATGCTTGCCATTTATTCTAGTCTCTGTAACAGAGAGAATATCAATGATGAGGCACCCAGGAACTTCTCACCCTCCATAGTTATTATAGGAGACATTGGTGGAGTTATAGATTTCTTATTGGGAGGAATCAGAGGGAGCTTTCCTTGTGAAGAGAGAGCGAAGGAGGCAGCTGGTACAGTTGAGAGTTTGGAGTCTCAGGTCATAGGATCCTACACAGAGTTGAGAGAATTTAAGAAAATAACGTGTATTTTGGATGATACCTCATGTGAAGAACATGTTCAGCAGACCTGGACTAGTGGTTTTACGGCCTTTGAGCAAAAGGGGTTGGAAGCCCATTTCTTGCACTCCTATTCCTCCTTTAATAATCTTCTGAACATCACCTCCTCCATGAAGCTTTCTCTGATAGCTTCCTTCCTCTTGTCCAGACTGAATTGCTCACTCCCTGCTCTGGGTTCCCCTTGGATCCTGTGCCTTTCTTAATAATCGCAGTGTCTTCCAGAGGTATCCATAGGGCACCTTAGTGGCAAATAACCAAAACTGACCCTAGATGACTTTTGTGGAAAAGAGTTGATTGGAAGGGCATGGGTGTAGCCCAAAAATCAGAGCAAGGGCTGACCAACTAAGGATTTGAAAGGACAGGAATTGGGAGCATTCTAGGGGACTCAGTGGCAAGAAGCCCCACTGTTGGGATGCATCGGTTTTGACCATTTTCTTTTTTGTGTCACTCTATTCCACATGTTATCTGAGCTTGCTTGCGTCCCCTGCCCTTTCTTTGGCCAGAAGATGGCAGAGCTCCTCAACCAAGCTTATTATCCAAATCCCCCATAGAAAAGGGATTTGCTCTTTCTAGAAGACGGGTCTAGCAAACAGAGAGAAGTCTTGCCACCCCACTCCATAGCGTAATTGTTGACATGCATGGTGGCCTCCCTCCCCATCCTGCCTCCTCCCCGGCAAGACTATGATCATCTTGAAAGGAGGAACTGTGTCTTATTCGGATGCTCAATAAATGTATTTCAATGTCTGAATGGAGTCATGCCAATGTGAAGGGTATGGTCAAGAAAGACAGATGGGGTCGCTGCTCAACCAGAGGCGAGTGCCCTCTCCAGTTGCCTTTGAGAGATTTTTTATTAACACAGATCTGACACCCCCAAAAGGAATCAAAAGGAGTAGCAACAAGCCAATATATCTTGTCTCCCTTAAAGTCATTTATAGGTAGAGATGTTGGATATCTTAATGTGGCACCTTTTTGTTTCCAGAAGAGCTCTGATGAGCAGTGAGTGCATGTTAGGTTTCCAGAACTACTGCTTTTTTTTTTCCTGTTGCTGAAAATTTATTTCTGCTAGTCATTAAAATTCTGCTCCTGCCATTTGTAACAAACGAGAGAAAGCACTGGGTACAGTATGCGGAGTATATGTTTGTGAAAACGAGAGATGAGTACCTTCCAACACTTTGGGATTTTATGAATGATTTACATCTGGTGCTAAAGTTCACAAATGAAACGTGAGGGAAGCAGATGCTTCATTTCTTGACTGCATCGTGCCTGCCCATACTGATGGGGAATTGAAAACAGTGAGGTCTCATAAATCAACAAAATCTATTTTCGTGCCTCTTGATCTCCATTCTGAACATCCATATAACACCCAAACAAATGTGGTGAAATTAGTTCCTCAAGACGCCCTTTATGTTTAGTAACAGTGTGGACATGTTAATAAAAGGAAGAGAGAAATGAAAGTGGACTGATGGCAGGGGAGGGATGTGAGCGAAAGGAACCGAATCTCAGAGTGGAAACGCTCTTGGATCCTCGGCGATATATGGAGGGCAGGAAAGGAGGTGTGGGCCTGGGCAGAACAGACGAAGGGAGACCTGCACTGGCCAGCCTGGAGTTGCAATAGTTTGGAAAGAGAGCTGATCCCAGTAAAGAGAGGGATGCTGTATTGCAGATTAAAAAGAATCAGCATCTGGAAATGGACTCAAGTTGGTAATTGGAAAATCATGGAAAAATACTGTAAAGAAGGCAGGAGTCTGATGTTTTTGTATTTTTTCCTCCCTCTTTTCCCTTTCCTTTTTTCCTTCCTTCCTTCCTCCCTCCCTCACTTTCTCCCTCCCTCCTTTCCTCCCTCCATCCCTCCCTCCTTCCTTCCTTCCCTCCCTCCCTCCTTCTTTCCATGTGAAATATGGTCCTGTGTGAAACATAGTGATCCTCTAACTGAAGTATTAGAAAGCACAACTTTCTTCAGAAATATTAGCTGGGCCAGGGCCTACAGAGGAGTATACAGAATTGTTCTTCTCATCTTGGAACACGATCCCCCAACCCAATGCCTTCGGCTTCTCTGATAATTATCAAAAGTCTAGTCTATCACTCCAAATTTGTACTTTACCATCTTACATCTCTCTAATTGTCTTATGACTTATTTAACCAATAGAGTTTCAACTTTCTTGAGGGCGGAGACAGTGTGTTATTCTCTTTGCGGTGGGGTTGCAAAACCTAGCCCCGCCCCGCCCAGCAGGGACCATCCATCGCCCTGATCTAATTCAATCGCGCTCTACCAGCGTTGTTTTTTAGCAACCAGCATGGGAGAGGAAATGGAGTAGGCATTGTGAATATAAACATGATCAGAGAAGATCTTTCCCCAAAAAGGACTCCCCACTTAGTGGAGGGGTGTGGCTGCTAGCTTGCCTCTAGAGCTACCTGTCCTGAGATTCAAAGACAGTGAGAGCCAAAACAGGGAGAGCCGGTCGTTTCCAAGGAAGCCCAAGGGGCTTCTCAGAGGAGGCGACATGAGCTGGGCCTGGAAGTTTTATTTTGGGGAATGTGGTAACTGGAAAGGCAGGAACAGACACTAAGCCAAGAGAAAATGCCTGTTGCTTTTGCATTATTTTTTTCCCAGCCAGAAGACTTGCATTCGTTAGCAGGAAGCAATGATTTTCTAAGTTAGTTGCCTTGGGACTGGTAAGAGTTAAGGTACACCTTACAGTGTGTCTCACTTATAGCCCTCGAGGAGTTTATTCATTCACAGTTTCTAGCTGGTTGACTTTTATAAATGAAGCAATAAACACAACAATATTAAATATGCATCTATAATATTTCTTCACATTTATTTCTATAGCCGTCACTCTCAAGTACCCACTGAATCCTTTGTTGAGGTTTTTCCCCTTTGTATTTGAGCTCCTACATGCAAGAGACTTTTTGATTTACTGATTCCTCTATACTTGGTTAAAGAAAAAAAAGAAGAGAGATGGGGGAAAAAAAACCAAACAAAAACCGTTTTCAGCTCTATCCTGAAGCCCTTGCTATATATTCTTTGAATGCAAGTTATTGGTTCATTTTGAAAACTCCATGTCGGAGAGATCACAGCCTTTTAAATGGAGCCAGAGTGGGACGCAAGTTGTGCAATTTGCTACACGTAATATTAACTCTCGGATTTTAAAAAAATAAATGTAGCTGCTGCATTAACAGATCAAATGCGATATTGTAATTTAACACCCAGTTTTCCAACAATTCTCTAATACGTAGACCACGTCCAATTTTTCTAACGGAAAACCTCAGTTAAAAAAAAATATATATCACTTGCATTTTACTATAATTAGGTGACGCTTTTGTGGGGGAGTTTTTCTTGATACACTGAATACCCCACAGCTTTCTTCACGAGGAAGTTACTAAAAGCAGAAAAAAAAAGGTTCTGGAGTCTCCCTTCGTTACCTTCTGTTCAAAATGTGTCCCCACCTAATACAACTTTCTATGTGTCATAAAATACAAAGGAAAGTACTTTTCATGCCAAATATCAAGAAGTGCTCTCTTTTCTATACTGCACAAGTAACAGAAATGATGTGTTCATTTTAAATTCCATTCATGTAGGTTCTAATAAAAGCCATTATAAAATACAATTGTGTAGAGACAAAAAGAGAGATAATATCACTATAGCTCAATATAAAATTTAAGTAATTAAGACATGAAAACTATTACACAATTTACTACAAATGCAGCAAGAATAATAAAACGTTTAACCCTTTTCCTCCTGATTCCTCTGTCTGTCGGTCTCTCTCTTTAACACCTAACTGAAAAGCACAGGCACACGAGAGACACACAGAATTGCTACAGAGCAGCGTGGCTGGAGATGGGATCAGGATGACAATGAAAGAAAAATGGTGGATTTTTATTTTTATTTCAGGAAAGACGGGTTCCATGTTTCTAGAGCAATGTGCTATCTCCTGTGTGGCAAATTGATTTTATCTGGAGAAAATATGAAATTGTCTATATAGCCAATCTGCCTAGCAATTACATGATTACCCAGAAAAAAGCTGTAATGACAAGGAAGGTCCCATGGGTCAGTGGATAGGATCCGACCTGGGGTCAGACAGATCCGAGTTCAGGTCCTGACTCTGATGCCTGCCAGTTCTGTGCTATCAGGCAGCCTTGTCAAGACTCACGCTTGTCATTTGTCCAATGCACATAATCACATTTGCCAATTCTTAGGGTTGTGCTCTAATCAGGCAATGGGGGTAGTTGGGCTCTATAATTATTGCAATGGATGTTGATGCTTCATAGTTGAAACTGGACCAAGAGAAAGGACTAGGATTCCCTATTTAGGTTTTCTCTGAACTGTGGCGTGTCTGTCCCAGACCATTTCAGGGCACACCAGAAGGTAAACACCCTAAATCAGAGAAGGGTGAGCTATTTCTTCCTCAAATCTCTCCCTACTTTTCTGATTTTATGAAAGAGACAGGGCCTGCATGTGCCAGGAGGTCCCCAGCATTTCTCTAGCACTTGCTAAACTTCCCTTTTTACTAAAGAGGGTGCGATTAGGCCTCAGAGCCTGCTGCAGGCAATGGCGTCTCATGAGAACATAGGGATTTTGTCTTTTTAATTGTATTTGTTTTCATGATTACCTTCCTTTAATGGAAAGGATGTGTCTTTTCCTCTCTGGTGACGATATAAATTTCCTTGTAAAATAAATATATTTCCTATAAAACAAGGGGAGGGGAGGGGAGGAGAGCAGCTTGCTGACGTATCCCAAATACGAGATCACGGCCTGGTGCAGAGGAGGCCCTCAAGAAATCTCTGTTGAATAAGAAAAACAATGATTAGGATGTTGATATGGCAAATATCCCAGCAACTGACATAGATCATTGCTTTCCATGACCCGACAAAGGCTGCAGGAGCCATTTCTGTTGAGATTGGTGGCTTCTAAGTGAAGGATTCTGCTTTTCCTCATACATTTGTCCGTGTGGTCCCTTCTGCCTTATATTTCTTTAAGCATTCACAGGCTTGTTCATGCTTTCTCCCCACCAGGAATGCCTTCACTGGCTTCTCTGTTAACTCCTCATTCTCCAAGATCCCGCCTGAAGATCTCCTAGCTGGTTGCATCGAGAAACCCAGTGTCTGAGCGACCCACACAAAAGACCAGCATCTTCCACTATTTCCACTAATGGGCAGCTTGTACGGTCCCCCTGAGCCGCTTGCTTCCAAAGAATAATAGGCAGAACCTAGACTCGAACCAGGCCCCTCTGATTCCACCCCCTGCGCCTTCTTCTATATCTCAGGACCTCCGTGCATCTAAAAGCCATCAGATTCCCAAATTGGCAGCCCAGGAACACCTCGGGAAGGGCTCATGGTGGAGTCAAAGGTGTTGAAGGGTGTGACTAAGTGGAAAGGCAGAGTGACAGTAGGCAGGATTCCAGCTCTTGCACTTTGTATCCAAAACCTCAAAATTAACCCTTGTGTCCTGGGCTGGAGATGCAAAGCATTTATAGGAGATGAGATGAAAGTGGAGAAAAAGACCGGAAAATACTTTGCTCTTCCTACTCTTTGTTCCCAAGTATGACTGTGCTCAGATTCACCCAGAAAAACATTTTGTTCTTAAAATAAATTCAGAGAAGAAGAGTGCTCAAATTCCTTTGCTCTGAGCATTGACTGAGACCCACAATCCTTACCCAACTGCCTGCACTTTTCAGGTTTTCTCCAAACTTCACCCCTACGCCCTGTCTTACCTGCTTCCACAGTGAATGAGCAGACCCCATAGGCACTCCGCCCCCACCTCCCACAGCCAGCCCACCCGCTCCAGGGAGAGATGTGAAAGAATACGATGGAATCAGTGGAAATCCATCCAATTTCCTAGGACAAACGTGTAATACTGTCTGGCAGTGATGTCTTGTTTTATTTGTAGAGTTGACTGGATTACTTTTCAATGAAGAGAAAAACGTATTCATTATAGACAACTGGGAAGATAGAAAGAAAAAGGAAAACAATCCACTGCTCTTTCTACTTAAAGACAATGAACATCTACCATTTAGGCGAATATATTTCCAGAAATTTTTCCCATGTATATTTGTACTGGTCAGGATAGAATGGACTATGCTGCAGTAACAAATAGGTCCCCAAGTATTAGCGATTGAAATCAAATAAGTTGATTCCTTACTCATGCTCTACATCCATCTCAGATCTGGCGAGGGGCTCCGGCCCTGGCAATCGCTGGAGGACACACGTTGACGGAGCAAATCGACTTCAGTACGACAACTTGATTATGATGCCACAGAGAAAAAGAGTTCTAGAATCTACCACTGACACCCAAATGCTCCCGCCCAGAAGTGAGGCATTTCACTTCCACTCACAATTCATCTGCTGGAACTAGTCACATGACTTCTCTCAACCCCCGGGGGCCAGGGGGTGCCAGCCTATCACGTGGATGGAAGTGGGAGAACCAGAAATACCTGACAAACAGCATCAACAACCGTGCATTATTACTGGAGGGTCCCCTTTTGATTCCAGTGAAACACCTGTTGACAGGAGTGTATATGTGAACTCAGAAAAGCATGAAGGAAATGAAAATCACTTATAATCCCACCACTCACTTATTGATCTTCCAGGAGTTTAGGGCTATATCCATTTTTTTTCTGCTTATATAAAAATAAGGGTATTTTTGAAAATATTTGGATCATGTTGTATGCCCTGCTTTGTAATGCACTATTTCTACTTAATGTATGGTATAGAGTCTTTTGAAGTATTAAATATTCTTGTATACCATGCACAGTATTTTATCTTACATCTGTACTATAATTATTTTTAACTAATTCCTAATTATTTTATATTTAAGTGTTTAAATGTTTCCCTATTTATATTTTGTGATTATTTATATATGTTTCTAATGGAAAATATAAATATTACATTGTGCAAACTTATCATAAGCTTTTTACCATTTTGGTTTTTTACAGTTTCCAACCACCATGAATAATGCTCCCATGCACTTTCTTTAAGGTATTTCCGTGTTTAGAAATTTTCAGGGGGTGAGAGTCCAAGGACTGATATTCCCCAACCAAATGTTATAAACATTTTGAGACACCTGATTAACATTTTTAAAGGAAAATATATTTGTTTTGAAGAATGAATAAATGAATGAATTAAATTACAAATGACTTGACAGATCCTGAGAATTGGCAATAAATATCTCTAAGGGTCTCCTTCAGTAAGTCCCTGGAATTGGAGGTGACATTTTATTTCGTCCTCATGAGCATCTAGTAATAGAGGCCCAAAGAATAGAACTTCCAAGTGTTGGCTCCCTGTCAGGTGCAGTGTTAGGAACATTCCATTTTCTAATTTAATGACCAAAACAATATCATAAGGTAAACTTTAAAAATCTCCATTTTACAGATCGAACATTGTGAAAGCTCAAGGTCATGAAGTTGGAAGAGACAAAGCTGGGATTCCATCATGGCGGACTCAAATTTACGTACCTCCCTCATGAAATGGTCACAGACCCCATGCTGACTTGCACAACAGAGAGAGACAGCCTACAATGAAGAAACACTGCGTGTATCATGGTGCAGCTACACTTCACTGAACAGGAGGATTATGTGCTGGAATACTCGTGCAGGCACAGGCTGAGTTAGGCCACGATGGTGGGCCAGCTCTGGGTGGGCAGAGCGGAGAAGGCCTTACCCCCATAGGCTTTACCGCCAGTGTAGAAACATTTCACCACTATTCCATTTTCTTACAGTCACCCACAGGGTATTTTATTCCCAACAATAAGATAACAACCCCCTACCCAAACCTTCCCTTCCCTCCATTTCCTCGCCCAAGATGACCTCATGTCTCCCTGCCATTCTGCCCCTGTCCGATCACCAGGGATGGCAGCACTGTTTGGAGGTATTCCTCCTTATTTGGTGCTGCATAGCTTTAAGCCAATGTCTAGGGAAATCCTCTCCACTGACCAGGCCAAACAGGGAGGTAGGAGACCCAGGACCACATCCACACTGACTCTTAGCAGCTGGGAGACTTTGAGCACATCATTTGGGGTCTCTGATGGTCACTATTCTCATCTGCAAAATGGGAGCAATATTGCTACGCTGCCTCAGTGAGGTCATACAAAACACTTTGTAAACGTCCTGTGCCATGCAAAAATTACTAGTTTGAAGTTGAGTATCTTTGTTTAAATTTTGAATTAAATGGTAAGTTTGGAGTTACTGATATAACTGCTGTTTGTGGGGTTTGCTTTTGGTTTTTCCACTCTAGGCAAGTTACTTTTCTCTTTTGACAAGCCCACATGTTCCCAGGTCTCTTCCTCCACCCTTCATCCACCCCTCACCCTTCCATTAAGCAGCCTGCTGACTAGGCCTATGGAATTACTCTCCACTCTACATCTGAGCCATCTGGCTTCAAGCCCAGGTCTCACGCACGACACGACGCCAATCCCAAGCCTTGGAACACAGCCTTCAGTTCTGTACCCAAGCTCTACAGCCATCCCTGTGCTGCAGCCAGCGTCCCTTGTCCCCTTCCTATCAGCTCTTCCATAGTCTGCTCTTTTTGGCTCCTTGAAATACTGCAAGACGAAAAGGCCATGGTTGGTGGCCATGAATGAAGGTCATGGCTCTGGAACATGACAAACCATACACCATCGTTGAGCTGAGACTGCCGTACAACTTAATGTGGACTCGAATAGCCATGTTTCTTCTTTTTCTTTTTCGGATCTGGGAGAAATGAAGGTGAAACAGCATGATGAGAAAATCATTGCGCCGAGGGTAGAAACTAGCCTGCAAGCCCACACTCACACTCTCCCGCCCCCTACCATCACCGCGCTCCAGCTGTGTGTCCTCGGACAAGTCTCTTTGCCTCTCTGGGTCTCGCTTGTTTCATTTGTAAAATGACAAAAATTAAGTGGAACAGGTGATTTCTTGAGATGCTTTTAAAATGCAGACTCCGCACATATATAAGCACCTATAATGATAACAATTATATTTCAAACTTGCGAAGTGCATAGCAGAGGTACAAAAAAAGTACATTGTTTTGCACATTATCTCCACAAACAAACTTATAATATATTGTATCAGCTAAGAACTGTGCTCACCTGTTAGAAACCCAAAATAATAGTGGTTTAAAGCATTTAGATATTCTTTTCCTTTTCTTTCCTTTTTTTTTTTTTTTGAGGAAGATTAGCCCTGAGCTAATATCTGCTGCCAATCCTCCTCTTTTTGTGGAGGAAGACTGGCCCTGAGCTAACATCCATCCCCATCTTCCTCTACTTTACATGTGGGATGCCTACCACAGCATGGCTTGACAAGCGGTGCCATGTCCACACCAGCGATCTGAACTGGCAAACCCCAGGCCGCCAAAGCATAACGTGTGAACTTAACCACTGCGCCACTGGGCTGGCCCCTAGATATTATTTTTTCTTTTATATTACATGAACTTCACAGAGTGCTACAGTGACCAAATTGAATTTTTCCAATTTCCACCTTTGGGGACCCAAAATCTTTCCAAAGTTCTGCTCTGTCATCCTTAGCTCATTACTTACATCTTCAAGGTTGCCTTGTGGTTGCAAGATGGCTGCTGTAGCCCTAGCCATCATGCCCACATTCTAGGCAGCAGAAGGGAACACGGACAAAGCCAAGAGAGTGAACTTCCCAGACTAGTCGGCTCCCTTTAAAAGTTTTCCCCAGAAGCCCCATCTGATGATGTCCATCTAAATCACTTTGGCCATTCCTGTCTGCAAGAGAGGCTAGGCACGTTGCTGCCTTCAGTAATCCCAGGGTTCATTTACAAGGATGAAGAGGAGAGTGGATGCTGGATAGGTTATCAGTAGTCTCCACCACAGGAAGGTACTATTATTACCTTATTATTACTAATTTTACAGATGAATAAATGAAAGTAAGCAACTTGCCAAGGCCATATAGCTAGAAAGTTCAGGGGTTGGAATTCAAAATCAGGTTACTCTAGTGCCCAGCTCTTATCTGTACGTTCGATGAACCTAAGATGATGAGTGGCCAAAAGAGCTAGTCTCGAGTCCTCGGCTCCCCGTCTGCAGAATAGCCTGTGAGCGCCTGCTTCATAGCTGTGGGAGGATTAAATGAGATAATGCACAGGAAGGGCCTGAGACCTTGTACTTCCTATTAGCATTGTAGATGCTCAGGCAACAGGAGATGCAGATTTTGACACCCTCACACAGACTGTGCTGTCCCCAAGTGTCCCACAGGCTAACACACCTCCCAAGAGACATATTGAAGCTCAGGGAACATTCTGTTCAATGTGTCCTCTGAGTCTGGACTCCTTTGCTAGATTGTGAGCTTCCTAAAAGTAGAGGGTAGGGCCTGGGTCACAATTGATTAATTGACAGAACAAATGCTTTGTTTCCTTTTGATTATTAAATTACATGGTTCTCCCCTGCGCATCACTTACAGTGACAAAGATGGGGGCGAGGAGAGGCTTGAGGACCAGGCCCACTGTGGCCACACATAAGCGTGCACATGTGTGTGTTTGTGTATGTGTCTATGCATGTGTTTCAGCACGGCGCTGGGGAGAAAGCAGCCTAAGAGGAAGGGGAGATTCTAGGTAGAATTCCATTTCTCCCTAAATTCTCCAACTGCATCACTCAAGTTAAATGGTATTCAAATATTGGTGAAATGAATGAGAGAGAGAAAGTGAACACCACGTATGTTATAGGTGCTAATTATGAAGTCTCACATTTTATTTGAAGGGAAAAAAAGCTTCCATAAAGCATTCTTAAAAGCACAAGGAAAAATAAAATCACATCATTTTGAGATGTCCACGGGGTTCAGGGAGAGGCACTTCCTGGACATCCTCAGTCGAGCTTCTGCCTGGAGGGATGTACGGTCAACATCCACAGGCAGTGTTTCCGGGAGTGTGTATTAAATCGTTTAGAATTATGGTTCCTAGGGTAGATGTGAACGAAAAGCGAGATTCTTGCTCTGGTCCGGATTTCTTTTCTTTCTTGAGACTGCTTAACCAGCAGTCCAGACAATGGCCACAAACCCTCGACCTGCATCTCAGCAACATCGACCAAGAGCCGAGGAGGAGCCAAACCGTTGTGCCGAAGTAGGCGGCCAGGTTCTGGAAGTCAAGGCCCTTCCTCTTGTCTTCTCTGAGTTTTCACACAGAACTAAGTCAGCGGGGTGGGGGTGGAGGGGGCAGGGGGGTGCTGCTGTTTCCATTCACACCAAACACGTGTCCACCTCAAAGTCTTTGCACTGGCTGTTCCCTTCCTGCAACACCCCCCAACCCAAGAATTCACAGGTGGACTCCTTAGCTCCAGTCACCTCTCTCTCCAGTGTGTCCCCAAGCCCCCACCACTCTGTTCTCACCCTATTTTAAAGCCCTTGTTAATACTTCACACTACACATGCATCTGTTTGTTTTCTGACTCTCCCCCTAGAACATAAACTCCACGGAGTAGGGATTTTGCTGCAGTTACTACCATATCCTTGTACTAGAACAGTCCTTGGCACATAACAGCTGCTCAATAAACATTGAGGGATGAAGGAATGAAGGCTTTCATAAGGACAGTTCTTAGAGAGAATCAAACTGACTACAGCCAACTAATTTTACACCATTTCCAGGACTGAAAATCCATATCCTCCCAATCTTGTAAACCTGGTTTGGAGTCCATCTCTTCCTCAATCAGGAAAACCTCTTCCTTCGGGATTCCCTCTGTGATAAACACATACCACCGTACACGTCATCTTAGTGCATACGTACAAATTTATGTATCACGCCTCTTCTGCTGGACTCCCACGGTTAACCTCCTGGGGGGCTGGTCTGCCCACAGTTGTTGATTTCTTCCAGACTGCGCCCTCCTGGAGGACGTCGCTGAAGCTCATTTACACATGACCCCATTGCACCCAACATAGCATTCTAACTGTGGCTCAAATTTATTCAGCACGTGCTGTGCGCCAGGTGCCATACAAAATTCATCACACACATTAACTTATTGGCTTTCTTATTCTCTTTTTTTAAATAACAACTACAGAAATAAATACATTTTACATTTCAACCCAGTAAATGGTGTGTGTGTGTGGAACCATAGTCACATCTATATCCATATTATTGCTAAAAACAAAATTTCGAAAAACTACTCACCTTTGCTATGTGCAATTCACACTGATATTTCTATTCTACTTATTTTATTTTTTTAAATGTTAGTCACAATCTACTGAACCAGAGGTTGCAAACTATGGCCCTTGGACCAGATCCAGCCTGTGCCCTGTTTCTGTTAATAAAGTTTTACTGGAACGCAGCCGTGCTCATTTCTTTACACGTTCTACGGCTGCTTTCGCACTGCAGGAGCAGAGTTGTGACAGAGACCATTATACGGACGAAGCCTAAAAAAATGCTATCTGGCCCTTTGCAAGAAAAAGTTTGCTGACTCTTGCAATAAACTGATTTTAGATTCACGGATGGGTTGTGACCTACAGTTTGAAAAACACCCTCTTAGCTCATACCATTCTGACCACCACACTTTAAGGGAGGTGCAATTGTTATCCTCATTTCCAAGTGAGCGTACTGAGGGAGAGAAAGTCAGACGCGCGACTAGTCGGCCTGCAGAGCCAGAATTTGACCTGTCACCGTAGAACCAGAGCCGGTGACAGCTAACTCACACGGAATTCTGCTCCGCTTTAGGATGAGTTTAACAAATGTTCATTGATCCAATGAATGACGCACAACTTGTATTCGTAACTTGTAAAAAATTTCTTCCTGGTGGTCTTTGGAAGAAATGTTGACCTTATTCTCTGCCACGTTCCTAAGTAAAGGAATCAGACAATGATACCAATGAGCATTTACGGGGGGTACAACTGCTTTTTAGACTAAGTAGCAGGTCATTTCATTTTAATTTCTTATTTTGAATATAGACTTGGCTTCTTGTTGGAGTCATTATTTAACCCTGACAAATAGCACGGGTATACACACACATATGCGAGACCGCAGCTTCTGGCAGGGCTCCCAGTGACTCACGCCCTTGGGCAGTCCCCTCCCCTGAGTGTGGGCTGGACCTGGTGACTCTCCTTACCAGTGGAGGATGCCCAAGGACGGGACGTTCTGTCTGAGATTAGGATGCTAAAGACTGCGACTTCCATCTTGCAGGCACTGTCTCTGGGCCTCGACTTGCTGGCTCAGGTGAAGTCAGCTGCCATATTGTAAGCTGCCCTGTGGAAGGTCCATGTGACCAGAAGCTGTGGGAGATCCTCAGTTCAACAGCCTGCAGGGAACTGAGATCACTGGAAGCAGATCTCACGCAGGCTGAACCTTAGGATGACTGCAGCCCTGGCAGCACCTTGACCGCCTTTGTAGACACTCTGAGCTGGGGGATGCAGCTGAGCCGTGGCTGGATTCTTAGCCCCATAGAAGCTCTGGGATCATAAATGTGTGCTGTTTTCAGTCACTAAGTTTTGGAGAATTTGTTATGCAGCAATAGATAACTAATACACCACACTACTTTATTATAATTTGATTTCTAGAATCCCCATCAATGATCACATACATCTTCAGCACCCATCATGTGCTCAGTCCTATGAAAGATGGAGCAGGGGCTCTTTTCAGAGCATATGACCTCCGCCGTGGGGGAGCTCATGGTCTGGTGAGAGAGCAGAATGCTGGAGGCGCGTTTTGTCTTCTTAACCACATTGGTAATTCAGTCATTTGCCCTCCATCCAAGAAGGTGCGCAATGGACTTCGTTTATGCTCTTCAGACAAATGCAGCTCTCTCGGGTTCCCCATAGATTTTCACGGCATGGGTCCCATCTTAGCTGACCAGCTTGGAAACCCCTATGAGACGGGGGAGCAGGGAGCCCTCCCCACATAGCCTTGGGCTTCCTCGGTCCAACACCCTGAAGCCATGAGTTGGTTCAAAAGGAAGAATGAGCAGGGCCCGATATTACCACAAATAATTTGCTTTCTGAAAGTCGAAAATGAACCAGATGGCTTTTAAGGAAAACAGGACACACATCAGATTCCAATTATATTAAAATGATGACCCAATTTAGGAAAACACAAAGTGTAATAAAAAAATGTTTAAATAAACAAAATCTGCATATTTATGAAACTATAATATTCGCCGGGCTCCTCACTTCGGAGAATGAATTTCTAAACTAGAGTGATTACGTTCCAGACTTGCCACTGAATCCGGGCTTGGAGAAGCCTGCGGTACTGTTTGGAATTGCAGACTATCTGAAGGGAAAAAAAAAAAAATATTTAGCATGTGTGTCGGCAGCCAATTTAGGAAAAGGAAAGGTCAGCTCTACACAAATGTGATAGATCCTATTCTAATGCAACCAGGAATAGGCAGCCCTCACCCGCCTCTGTTGGCTGAACATTCTGACACCTCTCGCTGGCGGCAGTCGCTGTCACCCGCAAACCTCCACCGCCACTGGCAGACCCGGTGCTGGGCTGGGTTGGCAGGAAGCGCCTCGGATTTATCTATTTATTTTTCCAGATAAATTAAAAACTCAGGGGGCACTTAAAATAAATTAGCAACTGCTCCTGACGGTGTCTTTCTTGCGGTGTCACACATTCGAAATGTTGGCAAGGACCAAGTTGCCTGCCTCGCCATCTTTTCCCACCAAGCGCAAACTGCTAACGGAACAGTGCGCTCGGGGGGAACAGGCGAGTCGCTGGAGCCGTTATTAATGCCAGGGAGGATGAGCCAGCGAGGGGCCAGGTTCACCGACACGATTGCAGGGTCACACTGTGGGGCATCTCGGCGAGACTCTAGGAGGCCAGGGAAGAAGGCCAGTTTGTTCTTAATTGTACTGAAACGCTCAAATGGCTTTCCAAGGGAACTTTCACTTATCCAAGCAAGTGCATTTTCTTAAAATTTTATGCGTAGCCCTTTTAGAAAATTATTTTTCCACATAGGATGAGATCTACGCCATCTCTTTGTCTGCAGTATATATATGTAATTAATCGGTAGTTATTTCCTAAGACTCCTATGTGCCCAGCATACAGGATATAGTAGTGAGGACGGGTAACACAGTCGCAGTCTTCCTGGGGTGACATTTCTACAATATGCCCCCATCTGCAGAGTGTCATGATGTCCACAATCGCCGTGTAATATTGACGGTAAGTAAAACCGGCACCACAGAGCCAAACTGACAAAGAGAAAGAGCTTGTTCTGGACATTGTGCAGCGGGGTTGACAAGGGGGTTTAGTCCAGCGCACCGTCTGAGGACCACAAAGCTACTTCTCAATGAGAATGTCCAAACCAGCGCCCCCGCACCCCACCACCTCTGCTCCTTCCGATGGAAAAACATGCACCCGGCAGCTACAAAGTCTCTCTTTGCTGTTCTTCCAACCAAATAGCTTCTCTGAGCCTCTAGTCCTCATATCTCTTAAGTAAAAGGAACTTTCCGTGTTTTTGGTCTACGAGGGAAAAAATAGTTACTAAATTTGGATAACAGTAAATGAGAAAAGGTTTTCTCTCTCTGCTCATAATATGGTATTCATTTAGATCAAGACTCGACCTCCCAATAGCATTTTTCACACTCATCATCTATCTGAACAAAGAGTTAGAAAGATATAAATTTAAGAACCTAAATCGTATTTTAACCGCATTATATTATAGAACACTCATTCTATTATTATATTCCAGAATCATTCCTTTTAGGTGAGTAGCTTTTATTGAAAGGGCCTTTTTTCTTTTTCAATTAATAAATTTACTGTCAGAAAAATCCTTCATTACGGGAACCTGTAATTTCCTACCTGAATGTCCATCTATAATATAAATCAGGCGCTCCTTCGTTTTAGTAATTTTGTTGGAAGCATCTAATTTTATCACAACATAGCATCCTCCAGAAGATTCTTTGAAAGTGCTTATTGCTTTGTAGTTTTTTCTTTCACTTTTTAAATTCTGAGTTTTTTTCCTTTTTTTTCTTTTTTTGGAGTCTTGGCAGGGTTGGGGGGAAGTACTAATTGTCTCTTTGCCAGAGTTTAAGTGCAACATTTTTCATTAGAATTTAACAAATGTTCATCTTAAAATAGACTGACAATGGGTCAAAGAGCCTCAGCTTCTCCCCTGTGAACCTGATGCATTAGAGTTGAAGCTTTTTATTCTTGGATCAATGTTGCATCTTATTCTCGAACTTAATTTAGTGTAGGACTAATATGACGCTCTCTCCATTTATTTCTCTCTCTCTGTCTCTTTTTGGTTTTAATAAAATTAGAATTAATTTGATATAATGCAGTCTCTAGATTTTTTTTGTCAAGCATAAAAATGCCAACTACAACAATATGCTTTGAAATTTTTTTTTTTGCCAGCGGTAAACTATTGTGCAAAATAATTATATAAATACGCGAGAACATCTGGTCTTTTGAACTGTAGTCACTGCTGAATTTAAACATTGTACGCGTTTGACAAAATTAAAGGAGTTTATTCTTTGTTTTTCCTGGGCTTTAAATAGCAAGTCACAAATAGTACTTAGAGTTATCGTTTCTGGTTCATTTTGAATATTATGTAGAGAAACTTAGTCTGCATTCTCCAAGACTATCATATATCTGGGGTCTGTGAAATTTGGGCTCAAGGTTAAAGTCTGTCACAGGACTTTATTAAAACAATGGCCCAAGTCAAACTAAAGGGGGGAACCCCACTAAATGCTTTTCTTCCATTTTACCCACAACAATTCCTGAATGCCACTAGACAATTAGGGCAATTTTGATACCCTTTGTAGAGTAAAGTAGTTAAATTATGACTGCCACTTTTGTAATAAACTCGTGTGACTTTAAAAGTCTGTCCCTGCTCTCTTTCATGATGGAGACATCACACAATCTGTAATTGTGCTATTAAGGAAAAGAGAGCTAATCTTTTTGCATTTGAAGTCAGCCTTCATCCTCAGCCCAACAAAGCCAGACAGATCAAAAAAGAACCAGAGAGAGCATTTAAGGAAATTAGTACAAGTGTCAGTTAAAAGGTAAAAATTAATGCACTTAATATTGAAATATGGTTGAAACCTACGTTCTTTTCATTTCTTTGATATTGCGAAGGCATAAAACATTCAATTAACTTTCCATTGTGTTTGGGGGAGAAAAGGCAGAGGCTTGTCAGCGAAGTGTTAGGGGTGTAGGTGGTGCTCAGTGAAAAATAGAAATGGATGAGCAGAGAGAGGCACAGACCACATGGCCCAGGCCACAGAGACCAGCCGCTTCGTCCCCGCAGAGCCCAGCTGGTTGAGGATTTCAAACGGGCTCTAGACTCCGCTGCCCAGTTTAGTCTGGAAATTTAAAAATTGGCGTGTGGTATTCTTTATTTAAAAATCATAGACAATGCACAGTTAGAATTGTCTTGAGTCTGCGTGAGTGGACTCATTCCTCACTCTCCAATGCTGTATGATCATGATGTTAACAATACATAGAAGAAAGACTGGAAAAAGAAGTGACTATTTATGGCTACTTGGAATATGGGTGAACTTTTCCCTTTTAACTGTATTTTTTTTCAATTTTTTATGATGCTTGTGCATTTATGCTTGTAACCAGAAAAACAAAACAAAGTAAAGTTGATTTGTGATAAGAAGCAGAGTCGGGTGGAGAGGGCGGGACAAATATGGGCACTGGGGTCAGACTGATTAGCGTTTGATGAGTAACTCAGCCACTTAATGCTGTGTGACCTCAAACAGGTAGCTTAATCTCTCTGAATTGAGATTTCCTTCCTCTATATACTCTACATAGGGACGTGGTTATTTGCATGATGGGCGGCTAATAAATGTGAAGATGCCTCACCCAGTTTCTGGCACATAGCAGACATTCAACGACTGTTAATTTTTTCACTCTGACACTATCTTTTCACAACCCCTTCACACAAAAAGACAAATCAATTAAAATAATTTGTATTAATGGCTAGCAGGACGAGTATTTGATGCGTCGCTACCATGCTGAGTTTACATTAACCCTCCAGCATCAGCCTTGCTTTTCAGGGCCAAGTATTTTATTTTGCTTTGAAATTTTTGCAAGTTTATTCAGTAGGGTAGATTTATAAGGCGACTCTCAGAACATCAAAACTCCTTAGCTGAACAATCATTATTTGACAATCGCAATTCAAGAATTTTTTAAATTGTATAATGAATCAATCTCCCTAAATTGTATGCATGTCAAATTGTGATCAACTTGCTGTGAGACTGTTCGGCAAGAGAAGGCCTAATGTTTAAAGTGAAAATGACTGGGACCACACACACTAATTTGTCTCTATCTTCAATGAAACATTGTTTTACGGCCCTGTGAAAAAGACTCTCGTACATATCATAAAACAAATATTAATAGAGAAAGACTCTGGAGATGATTTCATACCGTAACACACCAGATGCAGCAGCTTTGTATCCCTAAATATTCACCCAGTGCTGGGCACATTGTAGGCACCTTATAAATATTTTAAACAAAAGGAAACAGATATATGTCCTAAAATGTGACTTGTAATCAGGGTGTAATTGATTACCTTTGGAGATGGATTGGTTCCAACCTCAGCAGAACATTCTTGGGTTCATAAAGGCTACTAGTGAAGGGAGATCGAGCACGATTTCATTAGCAGGGGCAATTCTGAGTGTAGAAAAGGCAAGTTTCGTGAGGCGAGCCCCGTTTTTACCCAGAAACAATGTTTGTGAAGATCCGAGATGCATCTCCAAGGAAAAATCCTTTGCAATATTTGTGCTACTTTCTACCAACTCTGCCCTGGCACTTAAGGAAAAGAACTCAGTTATAAAACCCCAAACCAGTGATGTTGTGATTATTATTCTTATTAATATGCAGACGATAGAAGTTAGTGCCAAAATGACAGATTTACAGTTTTGCGAAGGTAATGAATCAAAGTAAGAAGGTAAAAGCCGCTATTACCCTAAAACCTGAAAGTGACAGACTACTCAGGTTGGCTTTCCTTTTTCTCCCTGTGCAGATGGCCGATGATGCTGTTTTTCCGTGAAACACAGTACGCACGTAATCAGGAATACAAAACTAGCCACTGCAAGAAAGCTTGCACTCTTCTCCTTTGGAGCTTTTTCAGTTCTGTCTGATCTGAAAGATGCGGGGACGTGGCGGTGAGGGGAGGAGGTGGAGATAGCGAGTGGGGAAAGGCAGGGGCTCAACTCTTTAAGAACAACCCTCATCAACAGAAAGGGAGAGGATGGAGGGGTGCTAAAAATTACATCCACGGTCCAGACACACACCTGCTTTTTTGGCGTATGGACAAAGAGAAATCCAGAGAGAACCAGAGAAAGGAGGACAATGGAGACGTGAAGAAAGATCCAGGAGGGGCCGAGAACAGATCCTGAACATGTGGCTCTCTCCAGGGTCCTGGGTGCTCTCTGTATGGCCAGTCCTCTCCCATCCGCTATTTCACTAGGTCCTTAATCCAACTTGGTGAGATTGGCATGATGGGCAATTTTAGATTCCCAATTTAGAGGTGAGGGGCCTGGGGCTAATTGGAGAGAGGGGATGTGTCCTTGCTCAAGGTCACAGTTGATGCCAACAAGGACCTGTTCTGCTTCTGGAGTTGCATCTGACTCCTTGGGAGTGTGCAAAGCATTTTTGGAAGCCACATTAGGGCACTCAATACCTTAGTAAACTCAAGCATCAGTTCTCCAAATGGTTCATTTACGGTCTGAAGGAGAATTTCAGTTTCCCTAAACCTTCATCCTGTCCTCCTCCCCCGGTGGGACACACAGCAGCATTTTATCATACAAATCAAGCTTAGAATTTCAGAGATGGAAGGGATCTTGGAGATTTCTAGTTCACAAGGCTCAAGATAGGAAGTCACTTGAGATAAAACTTGGATTAGCTCTCCAGGCCCGAATAAAGCGCCGTAAATTAATACATCAAAAAGTCTAATGTGTTTTATAGTTTCCAGCACTTGGATGCACTTTTTTCATACCTTGCAAAAGCATTTTTGCATACACTTTCGAATTTGACCCCTAAAGGCTCAGAGTGAAACTGATCCAGAATCGAATCTATGGCTTTGCCCTTTACCAGCTCTGTGACTTGTTTCCTCTTCTGCAAGCTGGGGGAGTCACAAAAGTTCTGCCTCATCGGGTAATGGTGAGAATTACACGTAAATGTGTAAAGCCTGGGTTAGCACAAAATAAGTGCCCAATAGATGCTGGCCGTCATCTTCATCTTCGTCATCATCATCACCACTTCTGTGAATATAGGCAGGGCAGATTTTCATATCCCCACTTCGTAGGGGAGGAGAGTGAGAGGAAGTGTCTACTCAGAGTGAATCAGTGGCTGGGCTGTAGCTATATTTCTTCACTTCTAGTGCAAAGCTTGTTCCACTTCCTTCATTGAAACGAGCATTGACATTCAAAATGTTGGTGAGTGGGTCCAAAAGGGCGTGGAAAGGAAGTGACGGGCAAACCAACAATGATAAGGAGGTGTTTGGGCATTTCATTTTTACTTAGCCTCTTCCTGTGAACGAAGAATTAGGAATATTTCTTACTCTTTCTAAAATTTCAAGGTTGCACATGTGTCAAAGAGCGAAAGGCCCAAGCTACAAGATCATACGCATCTTTGTAGCCGGAGTGGGAGGCAAAAGCTGGGCAAAGAATCAAAGCTTGGAGTTTGTCCATAATGATTTGTGCTACAGGACAGTACTGTGAACACAGGAGACCTGCAGAAAATGTACAGTTACCACTGGACAGAAAGAACTAGGAGCCATAAAGCTCAGACCATAAAGACACCCAGTGGGGCACTGTTAGCACAGCGAGCAGATTCATATGGGTGCTGCTGGATGTCCCAGGATAGAGAGATGTGCATCCTTCAACTCACTAGCAAGGAAATCAGAGCAGACGTGCCTATTTCCATTCCCGCACAAGGGCCCCTGTGAAATCCGAAGCCAAGAGGCCTTGGGAAGCAAGGTTTCCTCCTGCAGGGATTCTAATCCAAGCAAAATTGAACTCTCTTCCACCCTTCCAACTTTCGCTTGTGCTCAGAAGAATGTGCCAGCATTGACTTTGGACCTGAGGGCAGAGCTCGAGTGTCCACATCCTGCCTCCTACATCTGCCTGCTGCATGACCCTGGCAATTCAACGTCCCTGGATCTCAATTTCTTCTTCGGTCAAGTGGAAGGGCAGGGCAGATGATATGGCCACCCTGTCTGGCACAATAAATGAGCGTGTTGCACACAGATGCTTCGAGGCAAGTTGGGTGCACACAGCTATTTCCCCTTGACTGTGGTCATGGGTGTTTGTAATTGGAATAGTGCAGTTGGTAGAACAGCCTTGTTCTGAAGACCCTCCCTCCTCACCTCTGCCAGTGAAACATCAGGCTGTTGCAAAGTCCAGGAATTGTTGCCTGTGTTCATACTTGTCTGGAGAAACACCTGCCTGCAGATGAATCAACGCACTCAATCTTTGCGCTCTATATTTGTTTTTTCACGGAGGTCAAAGGCTGCTGAGGGTTGAGCTTGTGTCCAGATGCCCCTCTGACGTCATGTCTGCTCTCTGTGCCTCAGTTCCCTTATCATCAAACAGAGCAGACACCATCTAGTCTTCTGGTGTTGAGATGATGAGAGATTGATGGGCATGAGTCCGCTTGTAATCTACTGTGTCTGGCTAAGAGAAGGCACTTAATGAATGCTCGTAACTGATTTGAGCATTAGAAATTATACTTAAAAGCAGGTCAAGAAAAGCAAACTCTCTTTGCTACTTACAAAGCGCCCAGTAAGTGGTTGGGGAGTGAATAAATGCATTGAAGAAGGAATCCAAGGGCAGATGCCAATTATGATATTTCCCCCAACCCTCTTACTCACGTAGCGTTTGAATCACTAAATTCATTGAAAAAGCACTAGGCAGCATTCAAGTGGAGGTGACGTTTGTATTTCTCACACTTTCAATTTACAAAAAACAATAGTGTGCCTTCTTTTATCTGTTCGCCATTGAGCCTGCGAGGTAGGCAAGGTAAATATCATTATTATGAACACCACATTATCTTTAATATGTCTGTATCAATTTCCATGTCTATATCCATTCTATACCTCTTTTCTGTGTCTATTTCTATGTCCATATTTCTGTATCTTTTTCCGTTATCTATAGCCACACCCATATCTCAACCTATACCTTTTCTTTTCTTGAAGCACCTATCTATCTACACCTCTATCTTTATCCTTTTCCACGGCCATAGCCATATGGGGAAACCAAATCTTCAGTGAGATTCAGCAACTAGACAGAGGTCACCCAACTAGGACCTGAGAGCTGGTGTCAAGTTTCAAGTCTTTTGTCTCCAAAGTCTGCTCTTTGCCATGTCTCCCATACCACCTCTCAGGTAAATGGGATTTTAAAAAGAAAAAGAGAAAGAAAAAAGAAAGGAAAGAAGGAGGGAAGCAAGGAAAGTAGGAGGGATGGAAGGAAGGAAGGAGGCGGAGGAGGGAGAAAGGACGGAAAGAGCAAGAGTTGTAATGTCTTTATTTTCCATTCACAAAGCCCAACATGTGGCCCAGGCCTCTGTCTTCTCCATTTCCATTGATTAATGTTTTTTGGTGTAAGGTCAACGGGGAAATGGTCTTCAAAATGACTGCTCACTGTACAGCTACGCGTCGTCTTCTATGGTTCTTCATCACATATATCTTATTGCTTAGAATTCCTAGAAAGGTCTCAAAATGCCAGATATTTTTAAAATTAGGAAATACAATGGAATTATTTCTGGGGGGGGGAATTAGGGAACTTATATTGTCAACAACCATTTATGTGAGGATATTCTAGGAAATTTACTGTATTAATGCAGATTTAACTCAGATAGGTTTTAGGAGATAGTCACCTAAAATTTCTTTTCTTCTCTCTTTTTTCTTCACTCACAGCTTTTCTAACAGGACATGGAGAAATAGTGTAATTGGATTGCCTAGATGATTAAAATTTATATCATTTTTGCATCTGTTTTGAGATGCAGACGGCAAATCTCTACTTTCAAAACAAAGTATCAACTATTTCAAGAAGTAGGATTGAAGATTGCTCTTTATTCTCTCAAAATTTTAAGAATTGAATTGCTGTGAATAATTTGGCAGGATTCTTTTTGGTAATGAACTTACCTGATTTAAACACAAGGTTTCCTTCTGCTGTTCATAAAAGCTTACATATCTGTTCCATTTTACAACAATAATTTTTAGGGTCAGCTTTCAAGCGCTCCTAAACTCTTTTTTTCCAAACGTGAAATTTACAGAAGGAAGAAAGCATACACATTTCGTTTTTAAAACTGAGTAGCAACATTCTAAAGAATATATTTTAAGAGGCCCTTCTAGGCTAGAGGTTTGGAAATCATCAGCTGTTTCTCCTTGTGTGAGGTTTTGTTTATGCTTTTCTTTAAAGCTATTTTTGGTCTCCTGAATTTAGTACAGATTGCTCAAAAAACCAAAAGCAAATATAAAATTTACCTGGAACCTGCTTTAGAACTTGCATTAAGCCAAATGATAATTTTGTTTTCTGTTGTTGCTTTTAGCTGCATGAACGATTTACCCCGTCTTGTGTTTTTGGTTTCCTATATTGCTCACACATTCCACTTACTCTCTCCTTATTTCTTCTTCGCTACCCTGTCTTTGCAGAATTATTCACCCCAGACTGCCATGCAAGGGGAAAACTAAGAACCGTTAGGTATTACATTTTGTTTTTAAGAAGTAAAAGTTTACTTTTTCCAAAGTCCATTTTCCCCCCTTAGAAAGAAATAGAGTGAGAATAGATTATCTAGTAAGACACCCTCTCCTAGTTTTTGTATCGTTTATTGAAAACTCCAGTTTCTTTGCTGCAGGGTCCGATTTATTTTGCAATTCGCACAGTGCACTGTAAACATAATGTAAAGTTTCGAAGCTTAATTAACAGCAACAGAATTACGGGAGGCCAAGTTTTTAGAGGCATTTCAGCTTGGTTCCAAGAAAATGAAGAGACTTCCATGCAGGAAGCTGTGAACTTGTACCTCTTGAAACAATAAAACTCAGAGGATCCAGGATTGTGGCTTTGCTTCCGATGCCAGGACCAACACACCTGCCTGCTTAACCCACACGAGTCCAAGATGCTTCTTGCTCAAGCCTTGCACAGGAGCTGTTTTTCACTTACTGAGATGAGACGGCGATAAGAAGAAAATTTCCATGACATTTAACCAAAGCTTAGAAAATTCACTTCTCAGTTCCACGGTGGTGGAGGTGGGGGCCAGCTATCCGGGCAGAGCCACAGCAAACTGGAGGCAACCCAAGTCTAAAGATGGGAAGAATCCAGGGACTTTCTCAGACCTGCAGTGGGGCAGAGGTGGTGCAGCATGATCTGTAGTGTCCCACCCTAGTGCTTGAGTGCAGGAGTGCTCGGTGTGGTCACTGACTCTCTCTTGGCCTCGGTTTTCTCATCTATAGAATGGGACTGAGAATGAGAACATCTCACAAGTAGGGCTTTGTTCTTTAGGAGACGTACCTATTAGCATAATGCTCTGGAGAACTGGGTCAAGTCTAGTCACTACCTTGACTGCCTCGGCAAGGCGTACCCCACTCTGGGCCTCGGTTTACCCATTTTGTAAGTGAAGGGGTTGCATTCTGGCCTCTGATGTTTTCCCCTGGGCCCATGGCAAGGAGGGGCGGGGACTGGTCAGGAGGGTCTCATACTCACTAAAGGTCTCAATTTAGACTTTTGAGCATCTCACCAAATGAGGACACACTGTCTCTGTCAAGGTTAAAGGCACTGTTCCTGACGTGGGATATTGTGCCTCAAATATGCAGTCATCTGCCTGAAATATACCATAAATACTTACTTATTATAAATTTTTAAATTACTTTGTCAGCTGCACAATTTTATTCCATTACACTATTTGTGTTGATTTACCTGTTTGGCATTCTCTCATTAAAAAAAACCAAAACCACCAAGACCCTCCAAAAAAATTGAAGCACTTAACAGTTCCATGAATCTATTTGTGACTCAAACTTTAGGGTTTCTGTGTCACTGCAATAACCCGGCTCACCCTCCCTCTAAGCAAAACGCTCAGGGACAGCGGTAAAGCCCCTGCGCTGGTCTGCAGGGCCGGGAACCCGCTGGAGGCTGTGGGGCACGTGGCCGCCGAAGGAGGACGCTCTCTGCCGCCCCGCACGAGGGGACGGTACAGTGGCACCGAAAGGGGACCGGGTGGCGACCTGCTTTAGGACCGGTGCCGCCAGCCACCTGCTGCTGGTGATCCTGAGCAAAGTCTCTGCCATTGCAACTCTGAAGCCCAGGGGGAAAGGAAGACTGGGCGACAGCCGAGGGACTGGAGGCTGCAAAAGTTTCCTGGTCTCCTGGGGAGGGGGGCTGCAAGACCACGGCGGTGACAGGAGCCTCGGTAATAACTCTGGCTCGGAATTTTCATCTCACTTCGTGGCTGTGAAGAAACTTAACAATGATAATTAACAAAAAAAAAAAAAAAAAGAAAAAGAAAAAAAGAAAAAAAGAAAGAAAAGAAAAAAAAAGGAAGATCAGGCCACCTGGGCCAACCCTGCAGGGTCGTTATAGCCTGACCTGGGCGGGGATAGCGCGCCCTCCCCGGAGCGTAAATACGCAGTGTCCCGGCGCCGTCGCCAGAGGCTGGCTCGGCTTCGGGGACCCTTTGTGAGCTCCGCGTCGTGGGCAGCCGGAGCAGTGACCCCTCCACCCTCGCGCCCAGGAAGGCCTGGTCCCCCGGACAAGAGGGACTCTCCCGGGGTTTGAACATGGGCCAAGGCACCCTGCGGGCTGGGGGTGACATCCGAGGGGCCGCGCGGAGGCCAGCGCTGAGACCCAGCTGCCCAGGGAGCGCGCGTACACTGGTTCCGAAATCCGCCAGCATTGTATAACTTTTCAACTACGAATTTTTTTCTCTTTCTAAAGAGCAGCCTAATTTGTCAAGATCGGTTCTCCTTGCCATGACAGATCCTTGTCTCCAGACCCAGCGGTGCACGAGGTGGCGCTGGGGGCGGGCGCATGTCTGTCCTGGGGTCCCTCTTGAGGACTCCAGGTTACTCTCGGATCAGCGGGCCCGCGCGCCTGGCGGAGGCGCAGGGGGATCCAAAGGCTCCGGAGTTCGTTTTGGGCTTCGAAGCATGTGTTTTCATTTTCTCGTGTGTTTAGCTGAACTCGATACATTTTTTCACTCTTCTCGCGTTTCCTTTCCGAATCTGCCCTTCCGCCTTGCGCGCCCCTAATCTCCGCCGAATCTCGGGCACGGCGGGCGCAGGCGAGCCCCGCGGTGGGGGACGCGGTTGGAGACGCGGCGGTCTGGGCGCCGCAGGGACGCGCTTGGCCGCGAGGGAGACGACGAGGGAGTCGGGTCTCCAGATCAAGATCTGCCAGGGCCACTGCCTCTGCTTATCTCCGGGGCAATCAATGGTCTCAGCTGCTACCTTTCCACCCACTCCCTGCACCTGGGGGGGGGGGGGGGGGCGGGGAGGGGGGAGGTTCAGTTCGGGGTAAAGTGAATTAAGGTCTCCCTGGCTTGTCTAAATCCGGGGGGGTGCAGTTGGGGATGGAGGCAAGTGCTTGCTGGGGGCCTACCTCGCCCTGGCAAACACCACTTGGAGAAAAAAGTCAAGCGTCTTGGGTCCCGAGCACGCCCTTCCATCACGCCTAGACGTGTCTTTTGTTTGTTTCTTTTTGTCTTTTATATATTTATATATCTAAACCTACACCGCGGCGGCACCACACAGCTCTCCTCCTTGTGTTGAGTTCTACAGTCCCGGACAGCCTCTTGTGCTTCCAGGAACTAGCCCTTCCCACCAACCCCCAGTACCTCCCACTTGCCCCGCAGACCAGGCGTCAGCGCCAAGCGGACAAGGGGCCCTGCGGATCCTTACAGAATGTAGGGGAGGAAGAGCTTTAAGAGTCTCTACCCGGCTCCGGCCTCCGCTACCACCACCACCACGGATCCCTCCAGAGGAGCCTCCATCCGTCAACCCCGGCCCCACCCCCCAGGCGATACTTAGAAGTCTCGCTACTCCCCCACCCCCACCCCGGGTTAAAAATCCGGATTGATGTTCTCCCACTGCAGTGTGACGTTTTAGGCAAATTCCTTAAATTTTCTGGTCTCAGTTTCCTTTTGTCTGAGCTTGAAAAAAACAATAATACACACGTCCCTTGGCTGCAGGGTCGCTGTGAAGATGCAAGGTGTTGATGTGTTTATAAGCACTCTGAAAACTCCAAATCACCCTTTTTTAGGTGACAGAGATAGGGGCTGCTGTTCTGAAGACAGGTGCGCAATAATTGTGGAAGGAGGAAGGAATCTCACTGATTAGCCTAAATCAGATTAAAAATGAAAAGCTGAAAGCCACTGGTGCCTGGCAGAGGGGATGCTCTGTTCTTGGAAGAGTTTTAACTCTGTTCTGTTCTTTGCAGACGCTGCTTTCTACGAGGAAGTCCGAGGCCTTGGAAGCTTTACTGAGCCCTTTAGTGGAGTGGGGTCCTCTTCGCCATAGCTCAGTTCCCCAAGAGCTTCTGCAGGTTCCAGCTGAGGGCTGTGGTGCAGTGGGAGCCGCAGACCACCTGTGGCTGTGGGCCAGCCGGACCACCTTGAGCAGCTGCTGCTCCTTTTATCGTCTGTAAAGTCGGGCCAGGGACACGCGTATCACGTGTTGGAAGCACCAGAGATAGGAATCACAGCGAATGCTCTGCCACTCTGCCAAGCACAGGGTCAAAGATGGCTACGTGGATGTTCTCATTTGAGGTAGGTACTGTTATTTGGCCAGTTGACATAGGAGAAGCTGAGGCAGGGAGCTGTGCTGTAGTTTCCCTCTGAGTAAGCGGTGGAGCTGGGACACCGCCTTGGCCACTGAGCCCAGAGCTGGCACCTGGAACCCTTGGGCACAGTGCTTGGCACTCAGTCAATGTCAATCAAAGGAGGCACATCTTTCTGTTTGCAGGAAAACCAGACTGTCCCAGCCCCACTACTGGCTATTTTCCTTTATTATTTCTTTTAATTTTGAGGTTGGTGGGGGAAGCCTGTGGCGTTCGTCACCAGAAGCACTTTTATTGGAACTGATATCTTCCAAGCTTGCTTTTGCTGCTTTAAAGCTCTGTGGACGTCATGAATATGGATGGACGGTAGGTTCCTATGAATATGGAGGAGCGGCTGGGGGTGGGTGGCGGATGGATTACTATTTAACATTAACCACTGATAACCTTTGCTCCCGTCTGACTTCCCTGCAACATAATCCCAAGAAGGGTCAGCCCGGGATGCCTTTTTGCAAAATATGATTAGTCACTTCTTGCCACATGGGCTCACCCCTGGACCTTATTAGCCATCCTATATAATTATTAGAAGAATCTTCTAATTTTATTTGAAATTCTAAGCTGACACTTATGTCAAAGTGCCGTGGCACAACATTGTGTTTAATTTCTCTTTTGTTAGCCGCAGTTGGGCTCCTGAAGAATTAAACTGAAAGGGAGCATCCGCCCTGTTCATTTCCTTATTGCCGTAGTTGCCCGTTGGAGACGTTAAGTGCAGCCTTGAGGATTTGCTCCCAGAAGGTCCCACGCTACCGTGCAGGTCTCCTTCACAGGCACAAGTGAGGGCCTATCTAATGGCTTTGCTGTAGCTTGCAACTACAGGCCATGGGTGTTCAGAACTCTCTTTTTGCTCTCGCTGTTCCCTCTATCTGGAATGCTTTTCCATGCTCTTCATCCGCTTAGTGAACTCCTGTTGATTCTTCAGGACTCAGCTCAAGCCTTCCTCTCTGCAGCCGTCTCTCAGCTCTAGGAGTTGGCCACGTCGTCCTGTATGCCCCTCGTCCCTCTCTCTGTGCCAGTGCTACTGCCCTCAGCTGCAGCCATAGTTCTGTGGTGGTGTTAAGTACCGGGTGTCTGGTACGTGTGGTTGTCAATATGGACTCTGCAGATAGGCTTCCTGGGTCTGGACCCTCCCCTCTCTCCCCAGCCACACGTGACCTCATTTGTGCAGTGGGGTAACGATATTGCCTGGCTCTCGGATTGGGAGGATTAAATGAGATATGTTGCTCAAGCTCGCAGCGGGCATTCGGTAAGCACTCAGTATTCTTACGACGTTGTCTGTCTTTCCTGTGAACTGTGAGTGTCTCAGGGGCACTGAGCGGGCCTTTGTATTTATTTCCATTTCCTTGACACACAGTGGGCACTGTATTCCCGCTACTTGGCACACAATACTGCTCAGTGACTGTTCCGGAAAGAATGAGAGAGAAAGAGTTTATTAATGGCGGTACCAAACGTCGACTGTCATAATTAACGGATTGCCCGGTGTTACTTCAGCGCTCCTTCACCCAGGCATTGCGCTAGCTTCCACAGTGGATAAAAAGGGGCATGAACACTGCCACGTAACTTACCACATAGCTGGGGTGATAGACGAGCATGGCTGCCACACTCTATGATGCTGCAGAGAGAAATGACTGTATGTCACAAGACAGCCATCTGAGCCCCTTCCAATCCATCCTCTTCACTCTCGCCTGACTTTCCTTCTTGCTGGGCAGAATTAGTCATGCGCAGAGGCTGAGGAAGTTAAAGAGGCTCAAACCAGGGCGCCACTCACTTGTGCAAGCCCCTTCCATATGTTCACAGGGTCACGTGTTTTTACATTCGCTTCCTTAAAGCACCCCCCTAAACTACCTTAAGCTTCAGACCCCATAATGCTTGGATCCCCCCTAATTGTGCCACTGTGTGGCTTCAACATATTTAGTGACTCCCCAGTGTCTTGGACAGCGAGCGCCTACTGTGGGCCATCCAGTGTATGGATGTGTACCAAGCCAGGCACCTGCTATGAGCCACGCCGTGAATGAGTTTGTATCGAGTAACATTCCGACTTTAACGTAGGAGGTAACCCCCTCATAATCTGCCCAAATCCCACCTTTGGCCCCATTTCTTGTTGGAGCTCCTCTGGGCTGCTTGCTCTTTCCCGAGGGCACCGTGTGCTGTGTTGTCTCCACATCTTTAACTAGGTGTTCCTCTCTACCTACGAGGCCTTCCCCCAGCTCCCCTCCGCTTGTCAAGACATTCTAGCATCCTCAGGCTCCTTCAAATGCCCCTTCCCCCCGAGTCGCCCACAAACTAATGACCCCCGCTCCCTGTTCCCTGGTGCTCTGTGCAGCCTGCTTTGCCGGCCCTCCTTGCATGGGTTCTATTTGGTGGCTGACGATCTGTCTCCCCTGTGCGACACTGAGCGCTTTGCCAGCAGGACTCAGTCTTAATTCCATTCATGTTGCTGAACTTTGAGGCTGATGACTGTGTACACAGTTGGTGGCCTCCTTGTTTGGGGAAAGAAGAGAGGGAGGGAGGGATGGATGAGGAGGAGGTAAGGAGGGAGAGAGGAGTTTTTGTATTTTGTCAAATGAGTCTTAGAAATAAGAGACTTTATCATTTCAGGGGAGGAAGAGGTTATTTGAGCTGGACAGAGAAGGATCCTCAGGTTGACTTCGAAGGGTAAAGAAGTAGCTCGAATTAGAAATGACCAGTGGTGTCGGAGGAGCCATTATTTTGGGTTTATGAAAAGACATCTGTGTGGTTTTTGGTTTTGTGCCCACCCTAATTTAAGTAGCGAGCGTTAAAAAAATAAAATGGAAATGATTGTAGATCACAAGCAAAAGCCAAAGTATTTACTTTTTAAGCAATCGCTTCTAGAAACAATGGCTCTCTGTTTTCCCAAATCATATATTGCTAATCTCAAACAGCACTTTGAAAGAAATCCTCAACATCACGTGAGAAATTTAAGTATTGCTATAGATCCGAGACTGGAAAATAATTCTTTTATATTCTTTATGAGCCACATTATGCTGTAACCATTTGAGAAGATGGCATATAAGTTAAATTTTCTTTGATGCTGGCAGGTGACATTGCAAAAATCAAATGCATTGTTTTTTGACAAGGTTTGAGGACCAGACTTTAAAAAAGCATTTGGTATGGAAGATGGCTGAATTAATACCATTGAAATTGTGGTTATAAAGATTGATAAGGAAGGTTCATTCACTAAAAAATATAATGGCAGATGTAATAATGACGGCATTCATCATCCGTCAAAGGCATTTATTAAGCGCCCACAGGTACTTGGCAGCCTATGGCAGGCTGCACAAAGTTAGACAGACGCCGTCCCTATTCATCGAGGAGCTTGCCATTGTGCGGCTCCATTGTTGGGAGCACAACTACTTTACTTGCATTGGTGCCTGAGTGACACTCCTTGTCATTATTTATGCTGTCTGGGTTTCTGATTTTCAAGGAGGGCAAGTCTTTTCTGTTGCTTCCTTTAATTATACCACACAAAGTGGTATTCCGTCCTCCGGAGACACTGTCTCTGTCGATGGGTGAGCTTGCAGGTGGCAGTGACCTTCATGTTCATTCACAGCATCCGCAGGAAGATGAGTGGCTCATTGTGGGAGAGCCTCGTGCTGCCCCTAGTAGTGCCCACAGGGCTTTCCCTGCCCCTGTGTTGTGACTCGTATTCTTGTACGTTCCGCCCGCCCTGGGCTAGACTGTGAGCAAGCTGAGGGCAAGGGGGGTCCCCAAGCCCCAAGCACCCTGCTGCCAGTGCCACCATGCCAGAGATCAGCAGTTTGTTGACTGACTGAGTGAGGCAACAAATGAATCCACAAAGTCATAGGTCAGTGGCAAATGTTATCAAATGTTTGTTAAACTCAACTCCTGCCATGTTTTATGCTGGACACATGGACACAGTGGTGTGTGCTAAACTGCCTGTTTGTACACTGTGAAGTCCTGCTAACTCTAGTAATTAAAAGTTGACTCCAGGCAAATCGAAATAGAGTTTGGGAAGAGTTCTGCTGAAGCATTGTTCTAGGAAGGTGTGTTGTTGGCTGGCATCAGTGGGACAGTGGTCTGTGCCAGGGGACCCAAATCACAGTCAGTGGCAGAAAAGAAAATGCATCCAGTTCATGATTTTTAAAAATACCATAATTGGGGGAAAAAAAAAACTGTACTGAGCTTTCATTTCATGTTGTACCCTTGAGTTTTATAGAAGATTTTGATATATGAAAGAAATCAAATTACGGAACACTGTTGTATGTTTTGAAACTGTTGTTGATGACGTACCCACCATTTTGCCCAAATATGTCTCATGGGAAGAACTGGGTTATATGTGCTTCTAGACGTTTTCAAGGTAAGACATTGGTTCTTCCAGATGAAGTTGCGGGCGTATTGGTGGGGTAATGGGAATTAGTAATACAGTGGGGCTCCTTTTTCACCTTGGCCAGTGGGAAGCTCAGAAATACATGCCTTCACTGAAGAAGGGAGCTTCCTGGTACATTACTTTTTCCTAAGAGCTGAATCTTTTTGTTCTTTTTTCGGACTTATTTTGTTTTGTTCCATGTGTATATTTTTCTTACAAATAACTTCAAATCCTTTTGAAAGTTAAATATTTATATTTTTTATATTTATATACATAAATGTTAACTATGTATAATATATGGTTATGTGTGTATACAGACATTTTATACATGTACACACATGCACATATACATACACATAGACATGCATGGGTACAGTCATTCATAAATCCAGTCAACCACATTTATTGCGTATCTGCTAGTTGCCAGGCAGTATTGGTGCATTGAAGAATCTGACCACAAACAAAGTAGCTTTCTTCTTTTATGCGACTCACCTTTTAAAGTAGCCAGACTATAGTGACAGTGACATAATATGCTAATATACTTTTGGAACAGAGGGGAGGGAAGGAATCTTGGTTGCTGTTTCTTGAACTCTGCTCTTTCCCTCACCTTCAGCATCTAATCTGTCCTCCACTTCTGGCTTTTTGGCTTCACCCTTTTCCCGTCCATGGCATCCCTCGCTAACCCACACCTCATCGCTCCAACAGCTTCCCCTGGCATCTCTACATCAATTTTTCTTCTATACTTGTCCGATTATTTTTCCGAACACTTAGGCGTTCAGCTGTGGCCCCCAACCATGATGATAGTAGTCGTAGTTGATCATATGGAGTGCTTACTCTGAGCTCCTTGCTACGTAAGTACTAAGTCATTTCAACCCTATAAAGGTTGTGAGGTTGCCTCAATTATTAGTCCCTTGTTATGAGTGAGGAGCTGAGGCTGAAACCGCTTGCTTGAGACCATACCGGCTGCTCCGGGGACTTGAGCTTGAAGCTTGTGGTCTCAGTTCTTCTGATGCTACTGTTCCAGCTTTGTGGCTTTCTGGTGCCTGAGACTCAATCCTGGCTCTGAGCTCGTTCCTGTGCCTCTGCTGTATTTTCCTCAAAGGAAATGGTCTCACCTGTCTGCTCTGTTTAACAAATCCTTCCAGTTGCTCTGGACAGATCTTCTCAGGGCTGCACCTGAGAATGGGGGCACCTCGTGCAGTCCCAGGATGGTGAGAGCCAGTGAGAGCCAGACACCCCCTGCACTTCTGCATTTCCATTCTGAGCACCAGACCTCTCCAGGGGTGGAGGAGCCCTGGAGCATGAGAAGCAGAGCATGGGAGCTGATAAGAGTCGGTGGTGAAGAGGAGGAGAGGATTCAGGCATTCAGTAAGAGACTGGTGCTTCCCCAGGCTGCTTCGTGGCCTGAGAATCCACGGTTCCTCCGTGAGGCCTTGGCTGCAGTCCACACTCCCATCCCCCTTCCCGAAACTCCTGCAGCACTCCATGAGAACCAGCACTGACAGTTGGGTCTCACTGGTTAGATGCCTTTTGGTTGCAAGCAACAGAAACCAACTCAAGCTGGTCTAAGTGTGCTGGACACTTTCGTTCGCTCATTTGCCTTGTAACTTCCTTAAACCTGGTGCAGGCACATCTACTGTTTCCTTCCTACTGCTGTGGCTATCACACTGAGCACGGAGGAGATGTCCAGTAAATTCATTGGCACTGTTGTAGGCGCTTGTGATCCACCAGTGAGTAAAACAAGCCCTGCTTTCTTGAGCTTACCTTCTTCAAGGGGGAAGAGATAATCAGTAACAAACAGACTATGGAATTGTGTAGTATGTTAGAAAAAAGGAAAATCAGAGCAGGCATGGGAGTGGGGAATGCTAAGGGCTGGAGATCTGGAGAGGGAAAGACTGCAGTACTAAAGAATGGGAGAAGAGCCTTACTGAGAAGGGAACAAAGTGATCAAGGGCTATGGGCAGGAGCCAAGTGGGTAGCTGGGGAGGAACATTCTAGAAGGAGCAGCTAAAGTGTAGACCCCGAGTCAGGAGTGTGTCTGGCATGTTTGAGGAACAGCGGGGAGGAGGTGTGGCTGGAGCCCGACACTAAATTCGTCCTTGGGTGTGGAAGGAGAATTCCTCTTTTGGTGAGCTCTTCTGCTCCACACTGCCTTGTCTCTCAGTTTCAAGGGGTCAGTCCTAAGGCAGATCCTTCATTTTTAGCTTGAACTGCTCTATTTTTGGAAGAAGGAGGCTCATCAAGTTTCCGGCCGTGTGTGTTCTGAGGGATGCTTTTTTTCTGAAAAAGCCTAGCTTGGGGAGCTGGTCCTGTTTGTAGATAAATTTCAAAAACATCGTCTTCCAGATGCTGTGTCTCCACAGCACATTTTGGATGCCTGACATTTAAAATCCTGGAAACTAAAGCTCCAGTGTCTTGTATCTCTTTGGAAATGATGAATTTCAAATGAACTCAAGTTAATGTAGTGCTTGTGAAGGGCGCCAGACAAACCGTGCTCAAAACTGTAGACTCTCGACAAAACAGGTCCAGCAGGCCGCTCTCGGCAGATGGCTCTGCCCTCCCAGCCTCACAGCAGCCCCAGACGCTTCCTCTTAGCGCGAGAAGGTGAATTCTGTTTACTTCCCCTTCACTATCTCGCCTGTGGGTGACCACGCTATTTCCAGCAAATTGTCTTACCTCATGCAAGTCAATAATTGGATAACTAATCAAATTTCTATTTTAATTGGGATGTTTGGTGTCGGGCAGATGCAGCCAGGGACACTTAGAGGATTTGATCTGGACTGATAACTCGTGAGTAACTACTTCTTTGGCCACATAAACATGGCGCCTTGAACAACTGCTGGCTGTAGACCGCTGTCTCTCAGCCGTGGGATTGATCAGTAGTGATCGCAACTATTGACACCTGGGGATGGGTAGTTCTCTGCTTGGGGCTGTCTTCTGAATTGTAGGATGTTAAGCCACATCTGAGGCCTTTACCTTGGGAGCAAAACAAAGCTATAAAATTAAACTAGAATTTATCTGTGTTCTCACTAGCTATCAACAAAGCGCTATTAATATATCTAGTCTTTCGCACGCGTACGTCCGTGTGAGTATCAATAGACATACTTTCGTTACAAAAATAAGATCATGTTTTTTGTACTGTGTCCTAATCTACTGCCTTCTCTGTGTGCATCATAAGCATGTTTCGTGCTATTAACTCTTCTCACCTGTGATTCTAATGGCTGCACTGGGTGGCTTCATGGAGAGGCACTGTAATTTACTCACCAGTCCCCTATTATTGGCATTTAGGTTGTTTCAAATTTTTCTCTGTAAATACTGCGTTCATTATTCCTTTTTCACATTTAGAAACACTAAAACAGACTGGGAAATAGAATGCCGGGTTTGGGTCAGAGGTGAGGGGAAGAGTGGTAAGGATGAGTTGAGAATGACACCAGGTGTTCAAGCTTTAGTCACCTGGAGGGTGAAGATGGCTCCGTTGACTGAGGTAGGATGGAGGGAGGATGATGAGTTTTGTGATGAGCCTGCTCACTCTGGCAGTGATCTCTCAGACAACTGGTGATGTCCGATGGCCAAGTGGAAATGAGGTCCAGGCCTCAGAAAGCTATCAGAAGGGGTCTTCCTAGAGGGGCACCGAAACCTCTAACACAGCACTATCCGACAGAAGTCTAAAGCAAGCCACCTGTGTAATTTTTAGGTTTCTAGTAGCTGCGGTGAAAAAATAAGTTAAAAGAAGCTGGCAAAATTATTTTAATAGTATATATTATTTAGCCTAATATGTCCAGACTGTTATTTCACTGTGCAACACTAGCCCCATTTCGGGTGCTCAATAGCCTTGTGTAGCTTGTGGCCGCCATATTGGACAAGGCAGCTTTGGGCATGACATCATAGCAGTGTTCACTTTGTCCCCCGGGGGACATCTGGCAATGCCTGGAGACATTTTTATTGTCACAATTGGAGGAGGTGCTACTGGCATCTAGTGGGTAAAGGCCAGGGATGTGGGAAACATCCTACAATGCATGGGAACACCCTCCAAGCCAAGAACTATCCGGCCCCGATTAATAGAGCTGAGGTTGAGAAACCGTGGTCTACAGCTAACGCTGGTTCAAGGCCAAGGTGTTCACTCTGTGTCGGGCGTGAGTGAGGAGCTCTGCTGGGATTATCTCACGGAATCCTCAGAGCAACCTGTGAGATCAGTGTTCTTACGATCCCCATGTCACTGATGAATTAACCGAGGTCTAGAGAAATTAGGTGCCTTTGTCCAAGGCCATGGGGCTGGGGTTCAGACTCAGGCCACCTGGCTCAAGAACAGAGAGAGCGAGTGGCTCCCTGCAAGCGAGCTTTGACGTTACCTTGACAGCCAAAGTTATCTAGAACAATGGTTTACGTTCAGCATCTTGTCTTTCCCTTGTTGGCAAATAAACATGGTACTGCTGTATTTCTATTTTATCTGAGTTTTTTTATAAGCTTGTTTACTTTGTCACATTGGTACGGTCGAGTGGAAGGTGGTTTAATCGAAAATGCTACTGATTCGCTCTGTGGTCTTGGGCAAGTCAGTTAAGCATTCTGAATTCTAGGCATTTTCATCTGTAAGATGGGTACCAATACCACCTACCGGAAAGGTTTAACAGGGGGACTGAGTGCGTTAGCATGTTTGAAAGCCTTTAACACCTCTTCGCTAGCTGCTTAATAAATTGAAGCCAGAACGGCATCGCCGCATCCTGGGTTTAAACTCTCTGTCATGGATAAAGGGAAGGGACTGAGCCTGATTCCGAAGGGCCCGAAGAACGTGCGCACCTCCACCTCTTGAGCTTACAATCGTGGGAGCAGAGGCTGGTTCACAGAATTACGTTTCTTGAAAATTTCAAAGAAGCGTAATTGCCAGAATTCTTTTGTGCGCCTGGTGGCTTGAAACATTTTAGGAGCCGTAGGATTTCTGAGGCAGAATAAAGCTGAAGGGAGGTGGCATCCAAAATAGCACATTAAAAAAAAAAAGTCTGAGTAAGGGCATTTTCAGTATGGAAGCGGAATGTTAATTGAAATCTGACTCTGCCAACAGGCGCTTTGGAAAGGGCCCAATCAGGATTAGACTAATTAAGACATCTTTAAAATTGAACAGGTTGGACTGTCTTAAAGAAGAATTGAACCAAATGAAAACTATATGCTAAGGAATGTGACTCTGGAGGTTTGAAAAAGCAAAACAAACAAACATGAAAATAATGGTGGTAAAGTCAAAGGAAGGAAGAAGAGATGCTGGCTCTGAGGACTTGAGCAAGTCCAAGGCACACCATACTGGAGACGAAACATTCTCACATCTCTGACATTGGCAGCTTGGTGGGTTCTTGGGCTCCTATGTCATTCAAACCACCTTGGAAATAAGCTGGTTTGCTTTTACAGGCTCTCTTGGATTTTTTTTTTTTTAGAGAACACTTTTTCCATACTTGCACCACTACATGGAAGACGAAAATATTTAAACAGAGCTGCTTTTTAATGTATACCCTTGTGTAATTTTGAAAATGTTTTAATGCATCTTATCTCTCAGCTTCGCTTCCTTTGTTTTCAACCCAGCCAATCAAAAAGTCTTTATTTTAATGGGTTGCTAAATAAAGTAGTCGTTCTACAGAAAGCACCGATAAGATGCCTAATTTTTAAGGTTGTGCAGTGCAGAACTAACCTGACAGCCTATATTTAGTATAATGATTTATTTGCTCTTCCAGCAAGCGAACAATTTATCGTAACATTTTGGATACAAAAGGTGAGGTTATCCCAACTACACGATGTCATCAGTAGTGTTACTCAGTACATCGGAAGACTCCAGTCCTACCGAAAAATATTTTGACAAGACTTAAAACAGTTAAAACTTAATCGTATTTGCTCATTATTGAAAACAGTGGTATGGGTGCCGACTGCATCGCAATAAATATTTCTGTGATTAGAAAACTTGTTATAGTCCAACAGCAAGTTTGCTCAAGCCTTAAATTATTTTTCATAATCTGTAAATAATGTTGACATTACTTTGGCATTACAATAAATATTAAGGCTATTTGGAAGTGAATATGCTGGTTGAGAAGCCTGCCTAGCAAAACAAACTGATTTATATTATTGGCAGATAAGAGAAGGAAACGTCGTCACAGTCTTCTGCATTTGGCAAACCAGGCTGACATATTTCACATTATCATTACATTTGTTTTGGAGTTCAAGAGTCATATAATTAATACACTAACAAACTATTTTGTAGAGCTGTTTTTCAGAAACACATTACCAAATGCTTTTTAAATAACGTAATAACGGGAGGCTTGTTCGCCATAAATAGCGATTGATAATAAAACAGTTAACTGCATGGCTTAACCATTTTTATTAACAACAAGAAATGCAACTTTAGAACATGGGGAGGAATAAACAAGGGAGAAAATTGAAGTTTTTAGAGTAATTTTTGCAAGCAAATGGGTTGTGATTTGTGGGAAAGATATGGAAAATGAAATCTGGAAGCCGGTGGTTACAGACAAGTATTTTTACTTTGGCTGCAATGCTGTTTTTCTGAATTATATGGGAAGAGGAAGGAAAGAACTCATAGAGAAAGGAACAGAAAGGTTTCCTTAGAAATGTGGTTTTTAATATTAAAAGAAGTGCTCCTATTTTTGTTGTACCCCTTTTCTTTAAGCTGGTCATATGATCCACCCTCCTTTGGGCAAAACCGTGTGAGTTATGACAATCACGTGTTCAGCTTGTTGGAGAAGAGGGCTAACTTCTGGCTTGTTTCTCTGCTTGGCTTTCAAATTCTGGGCTTCCACCTCCTTTCTGTAGAACATGACCAGGTTTCTTAGCTCTGCAGGTCTAAAATTCAGGGTCAGTCATTGCATTTGTTTCTCCTTCAATATACTGAGTATAGGTCTATACACATGTTCAACAAAGTCAATCAAATTAGAAGAATTAGAAATACAAGGATTTTTTTCTTTTGAACAGTAGAAAGAAACAGCAGAAGCAAATACTAATTTTTGAGTTAAACCATGCTCAAAGTTGAGAGGCCCGCCAGCTGGGTGCCACCTAGCAGGAAACCTCTGCATTTTGAAGGGGGGGGGGGGGCGGCATCCATCAGGCTGCTGTGAAAATGAAATGGAAAGTGGAGGTGGGAGTGTTTGGGAAACTGTGGGGTGATATACGGACGTGGGTGGAATTATCCTCATCTTCGTCATCATGGTTGAGCACCACAGTGTCACCTCACGGGTCAGACAACTGGGGACTTGGGGGGCACTGGTGATCATCCAATGAAACTTTATGGAACATTCAATCTACAGGGCCCTTTGCTTGGTGCTGACCCTGCTGTTTAATACCTTACAGTTTGTAAATTGCTTTCTCATTCATGGGCCAATTGTAAATACCCCAAATATCCTGATTCCTCCCTTTCTCTTGCACACCTGGTCCAGTTCATCAGGAATTCTTTTCTGCTCTGCCTTCAAAATAGAAGTAGGTAGAAAATGTTCTACCTTCAAAGTGTTCATGCTTCCCACTTAATTGAGGTCTTCATCAGCATCGCCTCACAGAAAGGTCTTCTGTGATGCCTTGAGATGGCACCTGCCCCTCCCTGGGGTCTCTCTCCATCTCATTCCCGCTTCACTTTTCTTCATGGCATCTGTCACTACCTGACATAGCAGTCCACGTGTCTGTGTTTCTGGTTTCATTGTTGCTCTCCTCCTGCTGGTGTGTCAACTCCATGGCCAGGGACCTTGTCCATTCTGTCCGCTGCTCTATGCCCTGTGCCTGGCACACAGCGGGGGCTCAATAAATGTTACTTGAGTACACCATAGGGCAGACCGGGAAGATACTATTCTTGTGAAGAGAAGCCCATGGTTTACTCAGGGAAGAGGTGACGGAGCTTGTCCTCTGTCTTCAACTCCAGCACTCTTTGCCGGCCTCTTCCCTCTCACTCTCATTTCCGGTTTCTGGGAGCATTTGGTACACACCCATCAGTCTACCTGTCCCATCTGTGGCCACCATTTGTATACATATTTTTTGATGTGAGTCGATCTCAAGTCCTTTGGCCGATTAAGTCACGTTTAGTTTCTTGATCTTCATGGTTAGAAGTGAACTTGTGGTCAGACCTAATAATGTGCATCTTGGCTGCTGCTGACGGGTATGTTTGAATCAAGAAGGACGGGTGGAGGGAGGAGTTGGCAGACGGCTCGATGTGCAGTGGATGCTTTGGATGCCCGGCCACTGTGCCTCTGCTGAGGCAACTTGGCAGATCCCTGGACTCTGCGTTCTCCAGCAGGGCGGGATTAAGCCCGTGAACAGCGCTGAGTAGAGAAAAGACGGGGAGCGAGTACTGGAGGGGTAGATAGAAAAAGGAAGGGGTGAAACTAGGGGAAACAGTGCTGGGAGGTGAGGAAGGAGTTAGGAGAAATAAAACAAAAAGGAACAGAAGGGGCGCTGCACTAGGCAGGCTCAAATGGGGAGAGTCCACAGATCTTTGTGATTCTGGAAAAAATGAGTCCTGGAGAAGCTTCCAGAGTCTGGCTCAAATCTTTGCTTTTGACTACAAGATGACTCTTTAATGCTTACATTTTTAAATAATATAGATTTTTTTATTGGAAACCAGAAAATAGTTTATTGTAGAATAAAAAAAAACATAAAGGGAAGTATAAGGAAAAAAATTAAAATTATCTGTAAACTCACTACCCAGAGAAAATTGTTAACATTCTGATGTGTTCCTTCTAAGTAGTTTTTTTTGCTATGTTCGTATATAATATAATTTTTACAAATGTATATTTGTTTTTTGTCCTAGTCTATAGATTAAGTCATGAGCGTTTCCCCTTCTCATTATCTATTCATTAAAATATAATTTTAATAACAGTTTGAGATCCTTAGGTTAGGTGTGTCATAATTTAATAAGCCATCTCTCAATATTTAAATGGCTTCCCATTTTTCATGGTTATAAAAATGCTGAGGGAAACATTCTTGTTTGATCCATGCGTCGTCCACCACATATGTGATTATTTCTGGGGTGTAGATTCCTACATGTGAAACTCCTGGGTCAAAAGGCGTGAATCGTTTAAAACTCTTTGTGCTATTGTCAAAGGGTTTGAAACCTCAGTTTCCCTCTCTGCCCTACAAGGCTATTGGGAGAATCGAATGAAATCCTACATATGTGAATTCTCTGAAATGCACACACCACTCGATAGACAAATGTCAGAGCAGGGCTCTTTATCATTATTTCCTTGCCCCTGGAATGGGGCCCTCCAGCTAAAGAAAACCTGGAAAACTTTTCTCCCCTTTCCTAAGAAGAACTATGCTGTGCTGGAAACTGTGGCACGAGATGCAATTCAAAAAGGATGTTCATCTGTTTGGGGAAGTAAAATCTAAACACGTATTTTAGAAACTGCTGTAAATTTCGCTAAGCTACAATGTTTTCCATCGAAGTCCAGGACATATGGTTAGTCTTTCAGTGTTACTAGTAACAAAGTCCTGAAAATATTAACTATTTCATTCTTCGGAGGCTAGTGTAAAATTATCTTTTATTTTCTTTTTTGCCTCCCACACTTTGGTTTTAACAAAAAACGAGACATTCCTATTATAAGTAATTACAGCCCTTCTGTTGCAGTCTTTCAGTGCCATAAAATTAGCTATTGTACTAAATAATTAGCACATGCCATTCAGAATATCCTAAAAATTATACGCAACATCAAGCAGGAACTATACACTGACACTTGGCCGTGTTCTCTAGAAAACTGCTCAATGAAAATTAGGTATTGGCAACAGGTGCCTTGAAAACAATTTATTAATTGTAAAAAAAAAAAAATGAAGCATTTGAATGACGGCATGTAAAAGCATTTTCAAGTTTGGAATTGTCTGAACTCTGACTTCTTAAACACAGTCTTGCGTGCTCGCACACTAATTGTATCCTTGAAGAGAATTCCACCAGTGACTTTCCCAGCATCTGATTCAAAGCTCAGACACAACCAGCAGCATCTCCCCCAGGCTCCAGGAGGTGGACCGGGACCAGGACCCCCGAAAGATTGCTGACGCCAATGCAGAGAGGCTGCCGGGGTCAACTTTATGCTTTCCTCCTAAGACCAGTGAGGATTATATTTACATTAATTTTTGAATACTCACTAACATGTGACTGTTTTGAAGGGTTTAGTGGCTTTGCAGTTGGATAAGGACCTTAATGATTTTACAAATTTGAGGTGGAGACTCAAACTTGTATTGTTTCATAAAGTAATGATCACTTTCAGGTCCTCTTACTGAGGGAATGTGGCTTATTGAGACCATGTATTTTTGGAAGTCTCATATTGAATATCATTTTATGATTTTGACTATTGGGAATAATTTCGCTCAAATGTAGAGTCTGACTTCTAAAATGGTTTTTAAAAGGTGGATTAATTTTATTTTAGTGTACAGATAGAAATGGGGTGCTAAACTGACATTCAGACAGTACAGGTTTGATAAGAATTAGTCAGTTACATGTTTAAAATAGGCATAAGGGCACAGAAGATTAAAAATAAAAGAATAATATTAACTACTCCCCCAAACGAGCTGATATGCTATTAATATCAGACAAAATAGACATACTGGAGTTAAAAAACGGTCATTTCATACAAAGAAAAGCTTCAAGAATGATATAATAATTTTAGATAAAATAGTTTTAGATCTAAAATATAAGCTTTATGTAAGACTTAACATATGAAGAAAAACTTTATAGCATTTTAAGAAGAAATTGACTAATCCACAGACATGCCCCCCCCACCTTAATTATTGATTGAAGAGGAAAATGGAAATGTGAACAATTGACCAGTGGGGTCTCACGGATGTATTTAGAACTTGGAACCACTTTGTGCCCAAATTAAAGAATACACATTGTTTTGAAGCACACGTGGACTAGTTTCAAAATTTACCACATGCCTAGCACTGATTCTCAAATGTGGCTGCGTGTTGGAATAAGCTGGGGTGTTTAAAAGCAAGTAATGTGAGGCATTCAGGTGTCATTGGAATGGAGGACGTCCTGGGCACCGAGACTTTCAGCATCTACTGATGTGGTTGTGATGAGCAGTCCAGACTGAGAGCCACTGTTTTAGCCTTTAGCAGCCTCAGCTGATTTCAAAGACCTCACCTGGCAAGCCACCATCTCTGACCAGATTGCAATTACGTGAGAAATCACTTTTAAAAAACTAGAAAAAGTCATGTATTTGAGATTTTAAAATTACATTTCTAAACAATTTATGAGACAAAAAAATACCTGAAAAGAAAATGATAAACTATTTAGAATGTTTGCTGACAACTAAATATATAATAGTATAAGAAATGGAGCTAAAGCAATAAAAAGAGAGAAACCTACTTAGATTAGAAAGGAAAAAGACTGAAAATTGATGAGAAATTAAGAAAAAAGAATAGCAGATTAAGCCAAAGGAAACTAGCAGAAAGAAAACAAGTAAAAGTACAAATTAATTAAATAGAAAATAAACATACATAAGAAAGCACAAACAAAGCCAATAGTTGGTTCTCTGAGAAGATTGATAAAACAGACAAAACTCTTTCAAAGTTAATTAAGAAAAAGAAAGAAAGAAGGCACAAATAAATGATTTTAGATATAAAAAGATGATGCAGAGATTAAATTGATGAGGCTGTTATGAATAAAACATGTATGCCAATAAATTTGAAGTCCTCAATTAAATGAATAAAATACTGGGAAAAAATATAACTTACCATAACTGATTCAAGAGGAAATAGTTCTATAACCATTAAGGAAATTGAATCAGTGGCTAAAAATCTTTTCACAAAGAAAGCAGCGGAACCAGAGGATTTGAAAAGAAGTTCTATCAAATATTCAAGGAACCAATAATTTTATCTTGTTCAAACTCTTCCAGAGAATGAAAAGGAATGAACAATCCTCGACTCATGTTATGAAACTGTCCTCACCTTGATGCCAAAACCAGATCAGGTACAGCAAAAAAGAAAAAATTAGAGCTCAGTCTCACTCATGAATGCAGACACAAAAATCCTGAACAAAATTTATTAGTAAATTAAATCCAACAAGCTATAAAACATATAACACGCCATAAAGAACTTGGGTTAACTCCAGGAATGCAAGGTTGGTCTTTCAGGGGAAAAATCAATCAATGAAATTCACCACATTAACCAAATAAAAAGAAAAAGTCTATATGATAACCTCAATAGATGCAGGTAATGTGTTGAATGAAATTCTACGTCTCCTCATAAGAAATAAAAAGTATTCTGACTAAATTTGAACGAAACAGAATTTTCTTAATTTGATAAAGGATGTCTAAAAAATCCCACAGCAAACATCATGCTTAATGGTTAAATGTTGAAAGCAGTCTCTAAGTCTAGGACAAGGCGGCAGAGAGGATGCTCACAGCCATGAAAGCAGTCAACCTTGTACTGAAGGTGTTATCAGTAAGAAGGAGAAGGAATGAAGTATAAAGAATGGAAACAAAGAAATAAAATTCTCTTTCAATTCATCAGTGAAGATGGCATGGTTGTCTACATAGAAAACCCTGAAGAATCTACAAGTAAATGATGAGAATTAACTAGAAGTTAGTAAGATTGGCTAGAATCAAACCCAATATTCAAAAGTCAGTTGCATTTTCTTAAGTCAACAAAAACTCTTAGGAAATGTAGGCAAAATTCTATTTATAGCAAAAATTTTTGAAAATTCCAAGGAATCAATTTGGTAAAATATGGGTAAGCCACTTAAGGATGAAATGATAAAAACTTAATGAAAGAAATTGAAATTACCCAAATGAGGATACGTTCTTGGAGAGGAAGAGTCAATATTGTAAAGATGTAATTCTCCAAGCTGATGTGTAGACTCAATGAATCTCCAACCTAAATGCCAAGGGCAATTTTTTTTCTTTACACAACAAACAGATTCTGAAAGTTATGTGAAAAAGACCAAGAAGAGTCAGCACACTTCGGAAGAAGAAGATAAAAGGGGAAGCTTGACCAGACAGACAGAAAAACTTAATTTAAGTTGTGAGAAACCAACTATTGGTGCCATGATAGACAAATAGACCAGTGGGATGGACCGGAGAGCTCAGAAACTCACTCACGCATATGTGGAAACTTGGTTTATGACAGGGCAGGCATTGAGAAACAGTACAGAAAATATTAAATTTGGTAATTTGGGATAACTGAGTGTCCATAGGGAAAACTGTGGGTCTCTGCTTCACACCACGCACACAAATTCAGTTCCAAGAGGATTTAGGACGTAAGCAGCAAAACAATAAAACTCATAGGAGAATTCTTCATGACCTTTGGGGAGGTTTTCTTAAACAAGATACAAAACATAAGACAAAAGATAAAAACACAAGACAGAAACTCAGAGGATGACATGGATATACTTGGATATATATTATTAAAATGAAAAATACCTCTCATGGAGGAACAGAAACTTCGATCCTGCTCCAAGCAGCCTGGTCGTCCTAGTGACACTGAATATTTGCACGCCTCATGGGCCAGCACCTCCACTCCTGCATATGTCCTCCAGCCTTGTGCTGTCCAATGGAGCTTTCTGTGATGATGGAAATGTCCTACATCTGCCTCTCCAATATGGTGGCCACCAGCCACATGTAGCCATTGAGCACTTAAGATGTGGCTAGTGTAACCGAGGAAGTGGGTTTTAAATTTTATTCAATTTTCATTAATTTAAACTTAAAAAAACCACTCGACAGGATGGTATAGTTGTCAAGTGGTGCTCCCTGACATATTTCATGTCATTTCAACCATAGAAAATGGTAACGTTTGGGAAGAGACTCTCTTTCACATGAGCACTGGGAAATAGGAACTAGAATGTCCGTCATGTCTAGAACAAAGAAGCGATTGTGGTACCTCCATGTGATGGAACACTGCGAGGTGACGGAGCAGAAGCATGCGTGGCGTGTTGGCGGATCCACCGGAGGCCACGTAGCTGGAGGAGAGGCAAGATTCCTGGGGTCCTCGGTGAGGTTTTGAACAGGAAGATGGATTTTCCGATGTCTTTCTAGCTCCTGGGTGGAGAGTGGATGCTGGGGCGAGGGAGATGGTGAGAGAACACTCAGAGGCTATGAAGTGGTGGACAGGTGATGCGGGCCTGGGCAGAGGTGAGGTGGGAAGGGTCTCAGAGTGAAAACGAGTGGAGTCCAATCGGCCATATTTTGCTGAATCGTGCAACGTCTGATGCTGCTCATTGTGTATGGGTGAGGCTTCCTCTAGAGCCCTGGAGGGAAGAGAAAGAGAAGATAAAGGCCGAGCCCCATCAGTCCTCTAGATTCGTGACAGCACAGGCTCCTCAGGACCACACTTGTTGTCAAAAAGATCTTTTCAACTGAAAATCTGCGCCGAGCGTACCATCACTTTAAACCCTTCCTGATTTCTAATGACTCTTGAGATACTGACCAAACCCTCAAGGCCGGCGTGGTCCAGCAGTCAGGGCCAGTGTGGTCCAGCTGCTGCCACCTTCCCGGACCTCCTCTGTGCCCCTCTCTCTAGGGTGGAGCCACACAGGTCTTCAGTGGCGGGGGGGCTCACTCCCTGCCTTCTGAAGTGGACGATTCCATTGGGAGAAAGACCTTCCTGACATTGAACCCAGTATGCCTCTCTGTAGCTTGCATCTTTTGTTCCATGTTGGACCTCTAAACGTTTCATATCTGAGTTTTAGTTTGGACCCACAAGCTTTGTCTTGGCTTCCTAATTTGGACCCACCCAATGAGTTGTTTTGTGGTTTCTTTGGGTGAGGAACATTGGCCCTGAGCTAACATCTGTTGCCAACCTTCCTCCTTTTGCTTGACGAAGCTTGTCGCTGAGCTAACATCTGTGCCCCTCTTCCTCTGCTTTGTATATAGGACACCACCATAGCATGGCTTGACGAGTGGTATGTAGGTCTGCGCCCAGGATCTGAACATGTGAACGTGAGCTGCCAGAGCAGAGCGCGTGAACTTAACCACTACGCAACCGGGCTGGCCCCCTGCCCAATGAGTGTTTAAAAGTTGAATTCATTGATATTTTTAAAGCTTGTAGATTTCCCGCAATCATCTGGATTTCTGGCCTGCAAAGACTGTGGAGCTAGGTGGCAGTGGGCCCCATTGAGATGAGGCATCCCCGCTCTGGTGATGGTTTTTATTATATCTGGAAGCTTACCCACTTGGCCCTGGAGAGCATTTGGGTTTGAGACCCTTAATCTACGTTCTATTTCAGGTCTTCACTCATTGAAAGAAAGTTGTTAGAAACCCCATGGCTTCTCTTTCCCAGTGTAAATGTCTCCACCGCCTTGTTACCTGCTCTTTCTGCCTTGCTACAGGGGCAACAACCCACAGACCCCTTTCCTTTTGATGGGTTTTATAAATGAGCATCTCGAGGAGGTAGGGCAACAAAAATATGAACTATAGAGATGTACCTGAGTTTGTGCACTTCTGCGAACTTCTTTGAGTTCATGTCCGATCTCTAGATACTAAATTCTCCTCCAACAGCCGGGTGGTCACTTTGATTTCTGAGGGTGAGCCCCCCTCCCTCTGTCCCAAGGCCCAGCCACAGAGAGCAGGGCCGGCTTCACCGGGGAGCAGTGTGACAGAGACTGCAGTCTCAGGGGTCAGAATAGAGTACCAGAAAGAAGCTGGAGTCAGAGACCCCGTCTGCAGAGAGAATCGGCGGCCTTGTCCATCATTCATTTACCTGCTCTTTTCCTATTGCATTCCATTAGTGTGTTCATTCTTTCCCCAGAATCTGAGACGCTGGATCAGAGAAGCTCCCTGGTCCTGGAGACAGAGTTCCTGACCTTGGGGTCTTATATTGCCAGCTCTGGGTTGTTCAAGTAGAGCCATCACCTGGGCATAAGGACAGTGGACTGTCGGGGTGGGGCTCACCAGCAGGCTGCGTCTTCTTTCTAAATTCTAGGATTCTGGAAGGTTCCTTGGCAGGAAGTCTGCTGAGGAGGGGCTGAGGAGGGGGCTGCTGTGGTCATCCCAAGGTTTGGCTAGTTTCACCACCTTGCAAGCAGAACACTTTCCAAAAGGGTGCTTTGTCCTGATCTGGGACACTCAGCTGGAGTGCCCGGGGGCAAGCAGCCGCCAAGGACATCCCTTGACTTTGGAATTATGCAGGTTTGCTCAAGGTCAGGGGATTCCACAGAACTTGCAGGCTCCGGCAGAATATCACAGGAGCGCGGGATCCGGCTCCGGAGGAAATGGGTGTCAATCAAACTCATGTCATTCTTGACTCTGTTATAAACCCTTTTAGTTGGGAAAATGCTTGAGGTGGTTTCGGTGGACTTGTGACGAGACACGAGATGGCACGATTTCCTTTGATCACCTTTCCCAAGGAGTTTTCGGGAACAGAAATCCAAATGATGGTTAAAAGTTCATTTTTCGGAATTAATTCTTTTTTTTTTTTTTTTACTAACTCTTGCCAACTGAGCCCCAGTGTAATTTCCGTGCAGCCCCTCCGGCGATGCTGGCCCCCATGAGCTTTCACAGGGCTCCACTGATACTTGCAGAAATTCTTGACATGAAATACGGAGCTGCCAGGGTCTGTTTTTCCTTCACATTCCGGTGTCAGAGGCTGTGCATTTAAAAAGCGTATTCTGCTGCTGGGAGATAGACAGGCAACTGGCCCCGATGAGACATTTTGGGGAGCAGCGTCTACAAAGCCACTTTGCACACCTTCTGGAATTTTCGAAATAAATCGGTTCAAGGTGGCTCCTTCCTTGGTCAGGCAGTAACAGCTGTGGACTGAGCTGTGAAACGTTCAGAACATAGGAGTTGTCAGAAGTAAAAACATCTTTCAGTTCTACTGAAGTTAATAAGTCAAGTTAAATCATCCACATATGTGGAAACAGAAGATTTTCAAAGCAGCGCCTTCATTATAAAAAATGTGTTAAAATTAGTAACTATTTTATATCTTGCCTATTTTCCCCATCCAACCTAGTTTTTTTTTTTTTAACATCCAAATATAGATTTTGCAGTATGAAGGTAGAGATGCACAGAGTCACAAAACTGAGCGATGAATTCAGGGTTTCAGTTCTTATCCTGGATAACTTTGACAACCGACTTTGGCCCGACTTCGGTCTGGACCTTCACGCTCTCTGCCTGACCCGTCTCAGAAAAGCTTTCTCTGTTCCCCATTTCCCATCCTGGGGGCTTTCTTGATTTTCCTTCTTCAACGTAGAGTCTTTGGGGAATGTGTTTCTGGTACCTTCTCTGCACTTGGGTTTTTGTGCTGGGAAGCAAGAGAGTAGTTTCTCTACAAATGTTTGTGGAAGGAATTAATGAATGAAATTCTTCCTTGCATTGTGAGTAAACTCATTGAGCTTTTCCTCTCCTGTCACGTCATTTCATAGAAAATGACAGCCTTGGAGACGTGAGCTCAAAAGTCACACTGGCACCTGTCCTGTCAGGGATCTGTAGTCAGTGTTGGGGCAGTTCGTTGCTTCCTGCTTCTCCGGGGAACAGCCATCCTATTTCCTTCTGGAGAACTGCTCCCCCAGCTCGTTGCAGGTGGTCTCCTTGGACTGTCGCTTGCTCCTCCTCCCATGTGAGAATATGGGACCCAAGTTGAGCCAATCAGATTCTCTCCCTCAGGGCTGGATCTTGATCTCAGTGAGCCAGGACAGGGATAAAAGTGGCTGGAGTGGATTCATCCAGATGGCAACATGGTCATGTAGCTCTTGCTACTTGGGTCTTCAGACTTGCCCTGGTTCCTTCCGCTCGGAGTCTGGTCTCTCCCCTGGGACGACCTCACCAGTTCCCTACACTCCCCTTGTGGGAGTAGAGCCAGCGTCCCTTTTGTGCCTGTTACCCAAGAATCCTAACTGATATGCCCAGAGAGGAGATGTCACTGACATGTCTTTCTGTGACCCATGTTAGAGGTGAAAGGTCATGGGGAATATTTTGTGTTGAACCTTTTGTGTTGACCCCTCCACCATCCCTTCTCTCAAAATTGGAGCTCTGTGTGGAGAAATGTGTGTACCTACTGTGAGCGAAAAGCAAAGTAGCGGCTTCAGGGACAGACTCGAGGCAGAAGGGGGATGGGACGGCAGAAGACGGTTTCATCCCCATCTCTGTCCTCTGTCCAGAGTCACAGGGAAGAGAGCCTCCGTTTATCATCGCCCACTTTCAGATGAGACCCAGAGATGGGGGCACGATTTCCCTAACATAGTCCATTCCCTCATCCAAACTCTCACAGATGAAATATTTTGTCAAATGGGGTAAATTCATGGCATTCTTTTGCTTTTCTTACAGTTTTTATTACTCTTATAAATTATTGCCTTGTTTTCCACAGTATCTAAATCCCATAATCTTTGGTTGAATCATTTCCTTCTGCTCTGTTGTCTGCAGGCAAGATGGTGGACAGCTGGCCCACCTCCTCCTGGTCCTCTCCCCTGCTGGAGAGGGAGCTGCACCCCTTGGCATCTCCTTCCTTTTGCTGGAGAGATTCCCTGATCCCAGAGTTTTAATCCATGTTGGCTGCACCCCCTGGGCCTGGCCTGGTCTCAGCGCCCACCCCAAATACCCGGCTTGGCTCCAGTTACCATTCCAGCCTCCTGTTTCATAACCTCTTCATTGCCTCTCTCCTCACTTGCCACTCTGCTGGAGGTTGCCCAGGCATGTCATCTCTGTCCCCACTGCCACTGGTCTGCTGTCACTCGTGCTGTGCATTCACGTGGGAATCTCTTAACTGCTTCTCTACTTGGCATCAATGCTCCCAACCTGGAAACATGTAGTCTGTGGTCATAATTCTCTTCTAACAATGATTTCCCTGTTTCTTTTCCCCCCTGACATTTCATGGCAATGTACCTTAAAGCATATGTCTAGTAGTGTGCAATGTGCCCCTGAGTGGGTAGGGCAGGGAGAGAGCTAAAGTTGAAGGGTAGTCAAGGGCAGCTGGAACGTCTCTGGAGACTTTATGCAGATTAGAGAAAGATGCTCCTTTAGGCAGACTTCCCACAGGCTGGGGTGCATTGTTTACAAACAGAGCACCTGCTGGATTCCAACCCCTGCTTGCCTCCTCAGCCTTTTGCAGTACACAGTCTGACCAACTGTACATGGTAGTCCTGAGTAAAATAGGTAGTTTAAAATCTATAAGGATATAAGTCCAGTATTGCATATTTTTCTGTGTAAACTCTGGTTTTTATGTGTTTGTAGAATTGTATTGTGTAACAGGTACTTTTAAATCAATCTTCCCTTTTCGTTATAAAAGTAATAAAATTAATTAGGAATATGGGAAGTGGAGGGTTGAGAGGCAAACTGGAGAATATGCTGGTGTTAGAGAAAATGGCATGGAGAAGGCAACCTTTCTTTAATGAAGGTGTCCGCCCCCTTCTGCGGTCCCCGGGTTTTAGTTGGAGTGTTTTGTGACTGAATGGCCACGTGACTGTGTCTTCTGCAAAGTCTGCTCCCCATGAGCATCAGGACCAGCAGGTTGCAGTGCAGCTTCCAGTCGCTCTGTTCACTCACTCATTGAATGAGATCAAATGACAGAATCCTTGTGACGTGCTTGTGCCTGGGGTAGAGTAAGTGTTGGACGAAGGTGACCTAGTGTCGCTGGTGGGATTGTTGTTGAGTGCTTACTGTGTCCCTGGCAGTGGGCTGGCTGCCTTGAATTCATTCTCTCCTTTGATCTTCAAGGCTACTCAGGGAAGGGGGCAATGTTATTATTCTTTTCCCACTTTACAGATAGTAAGATGAAGGTTAGAGGGGTAAGTGATAGCTCAAGGAAACAGCTCTGGGTGGCCAGGACAGGTTTGGAATCGAGGTCTCCTGTGCTCTTTCTGCAGCTGAAGTTGCCTTCAGATCAGAATCTAATACACTACGAAGAGTCCTAGATCTTTCCAGAACAGAGAGAGAGCAGTGGGCATGACAGACTTTCCTGTTTGCCATTTTCCCAGGTTTTGCACTGAGGATAGAATGGGCCCTCTGGCTTGTAGGTTGTCACAGTGTGACTTCAGGGCGACGGTGGTGTTGTTCCTTGCTCGTTCTGTCCAGCTGTGTTACCTGGACATGATGCAAATGAAGAAAAGTCTGTTTCTAATGAAAATGAGTCTTCCATCTACTTTTTCCATTTTAGCCTAGATAGACCTAAAGGATTGTTTTTTCCGAAGCTTACACTGATCTGTAATGTGTCCCTAAGAGCTGCTTTCTGAGAAAATAAAAGGAAGTCATTTACAGGTTAAATATGGCCAGATCCAACATATTCCTAAACCTCTAAACTTAAACATTTTGAACATGAGAATTCCAGTGGATCCTACATTGCCCAAATATAGGGAAGGACTGGAATTGGTTTTAATCCAAAGTTCTCTGTGAACATATTTTTGCTGCATGAAAGTGACCATATCTTAATGATGCCGGGTGGTCTGGGATCGATGACTGAGCTGCACCATTGTGTTTAAAAGCTGGTATTTCCTGCCTTTCAAGATTCGTAGGTCTCTCCTATCTAAAAATTGATCACAAATCACTCTCCTGACTGCACGTCTCCTGCAGCTACAGCTGTTTTTCTCTTCGTTTTCATAACTGAAGCTCTAGAAAGAGTTGTCAACATTCTGTCCTTCCATTTACATCTTCAACCTATTGCAATCTGGCTTCTTCTGGTCTTTCTTCTTTAAAGTCACCCCTGTCTAGTAGTCAGGTCCAGAATGAGATGTTTAGAGGAGGGGGCCAACTAGGTGGCAGTTGGAGGCATGGCTGCCATTGTTATTGGACGGTAGAATCATTTTTGAGACCATCTTCATCAAATGATCAAGCTGGCAGAGGGAATGACACCTGTTTCCATCCTGGGTACAGAAAGGCACAAGCCATCTTCCTAAGGAGAAGAAGGCAGAGGAGCGATGCTACAGGTGAAGGGACCATGCAGATAGGTGGGCTCACATGCTGGCTTAGCAGGTTTTCTCTGGACCTGACTTTTCTTCGAGAGGAATAATGACACCTGCTTTCTTATACAGCAGTGTAGGGCCTGGCACAGAGTTGACCCTCAATAAGTGGGTAACTATTTTTATCTGCACGATAAACCAGAGTAAAACACAGCAGTTGTTGCTAAGCAGTTGGTTGACAGAGGTCCTCGCAGGTCCTGTCCTGGATTCATTCTCTCCTGCCCATGGAAGTTGGTGGACATATTAGGCCCTGCTGTGCTGACCTATGCCAGTCCAATACACAGAGCATAGGCTTGCAAAGCAGGGTCCCAGCTTCTTAACTTTCAGTTATGATTCTAATTATGCAGTGAAATTTATTTATGGATTTGCTATACAAGGTGCCCTTTCTTGGCCAGACACCAAATTACTGTCTCCAATGGGGGATAGACTTGGCCAGGAAACTCAGTGTCTCCTGTGCTCTGTAGGGGGCATTCTGCTCCAGGTGCTCCACTCCTTTTAGGAATCCAAATTAGACAGCAGAAGTGAGTTTCCGAGGGACCTTCTCATCTCACCATCGGTTGAGCCCCCAAAGGTTCAATGGCTCCCTTCCAGCTCTTTCTCCCTTGAAAATGTTATAAGTCACAATGCAAGTGATTTCTCTGAAGCAGTTCCTTCAAGATAACCTTACATTTAAAAACTGTGTGTGCAATTTGCCAGGTGTTTTTCATACATGCATTATAGGTAGGCAGGACTGAAATTTGTATTAATCCTTCATTTACTCGATAGAAAAGTTATTGAAAGTCAACCACATTCCAGGACTTCCCCAAAGCCAGCCGGTATTCTGGTTATCTATTGTTGCATACCAAACCAGTCATTCATTTTGCTCATGAATCTGCAGTTTGGGCAGAACTTACTGGAGAAGATGCCTCTGTGCTCCAGTTTTGGAGCCTCACTGGGAAGACTCATGCAGCTGCAAGGTAGAATCATCTGGAGGTTTTACACTGACATGTCTGGCTCCTGGGCTGGGTGACTGGGAGGCTGGGCTCAGCTGGGACTATTGGCCTGAGCAACTACACTTGGCCTCTCAGTGTAGCTTGGGCTTCCTTACAGTATGGTGGTCTTGAAATAGTTAGACTTCTTACAGAGCAGCCCAGGGCTTAAGAAGTGAGTGTTCCAGGAAATAAGGCAGAAGCTGAATGACCTTTTGATGACCCAGCTTCTGAAGTCACATAGCACCACTTTCACCGTTATTCTGTTGGTTGAAAATGTCACAAGCCCATCCAGACTCGAGGTGGACGCATAGACCCCATCTATTGAGGGGGACAGTGTCAGAGAATTTGTGGCATGTCTTAAAGCAACTACCGCAAATGTCAGGACAAGACTTGGATCTATTGAGTCCAAATCCAGGTGTATTATAAATAGGTTAGTAGGGGCTATGGGTAGAATGCTAGAGGATTTAGCGATGGGTAGAATTGGTTTCAAATTTTGGCTCTTTTACTTACTAGATGTGTGATATTAGACGAACTATTTTACATTTTTGAGTCTCGATTTCATGATCTATAAAATGAAGAAACAATTCCAGCCTTGTTGTGATGATTAAATTAAATGAGGCTGGTAAAAAGCTAACTTAGTGCTTAATAAATAGGAGCTACTGATAAAAAAAATTTAAAATATTCATTTAACAATAATAAGTAGGACTAATTTTGTTGTTCTTATTATTATCATTGGTATTGTTATGAATCACCTAGTATGTAATAAACCTAGGAAATATTCATTCTCTCCTTTCTTCCTCCACGGTTCTGGCTCTGAATGGAGTCTTTACTTCCGGGCCTAATTACCTGTGTCTGTGGTCCCAGGGAGTAGAGGGCGATTGGCTCCCTCATTTGCTGCGCTCTGGTTACTTTTCTTCCTCTGATAAGTTTCTCGGATTCTTCTGTCCTCTGTACGACTGATTCGTTGCAGTCATTCTCTCTGCTTGGAATATCTGGAATGATGTCTGTTTCCCTGAGTGGACTCTCACTAACATAAATGGACAAACGATGGTGGGGCTCCATTGGCAGGATGAAGAGGGCGGGGCAGTGGATTTGGACAAGAACAAGATGTTTCCCTCCCTCTGTTCTCCCCTCCCTCCCTTTCTTCTGTTGCTCTCAGCTTCCTTTCTTTTCTTTTCTTTTTCTTTTCTCCTTTATGAAGATGGAACAATCAATCGTATATACAATCCTCCGCAAAGTGCTCCTTTCACAATAACTCTGCATCAGTACGCTAACTCTAATTTATACCATCTTAATTCATTTAAAAATAGCTGCATTAGTATTCCACGTTATGGATGCACCCTGGTACCTCTATCCGCTTCACTATTGATGGATATTCTGCAATTTACAGAGTTTTGGGGTTTTTGCTACAACATGCAGCTCTGCATTGACCATACATTTATGCCCATATATCCTTGTAGATTCCTTCTTTCATTTCTGTAGCATGGACTCCCAAAGGTGGAATTTCTGGATCAAAGAATATGTGTAATTTAAAATTTATAAATTAAATAAATATTTTTAAGTTAGTGAATATCACCAGATTACTCTCCCCCAAAGCCTGAGCATTTACCCTCCCTTGAAAAACTTGTTTCCATTCATTATTCATTACCGAAAAGACCTCTGCTTATGTCTGGATAATGACTACCAGGCTTAGCACTCGAAATGGCTTTTCGGTGAAGCAAGGATTTGGAGAGCGGAGAATAAGATAATAAGAGTGATGTCCAAGTTTGCTGATTGAAACAGATTTTATTATTTATGTTTGTTCTTTTTTACCCCCTGCATTCTATAAAAAGTCAAACTTTAAAAAAAAAGGCCTTCCTTCTACAAAAATTCCATCCTCTGATCTGTAAGTCCATGTAGGTGTCCTTGATATATTGTATAATAAGCCACTTGAGGGGCTAATTGCATTGTATTTATAGCCTATAGAGGTGGCTCCCACTTCAGATGAGGAGTTTCCTTGGTCAAGTGCTAATAACCACAGGCTCCAAGAGGCTAAACTGAGACTGATGCAGAAAAAGTCAAAGCACCCCATAAAGGCACCGAACAGAGCAGACAGACCACGTGAGGCAGACAAGAGAGGCCCACGGCGAGGGCACGTTTCAGCTGATTACTGTGCCTTCTTGGTTTTCTGCAAAACTTGGGTTTAAAATCTGCACCAAAGTTAAGCTTTGTGTTGACGACATTGAATTCCTATTGTTCAAAAGTCCAAATGTCTCTATAGAGTCTGAAAACCTGCCCCTGATTTCTGGTCCACCCACATCCTTCTATCCCGTGCTGTACCACTGCTCACTTCCTACTGTGGCAGGTCTGCAGGATTTCATCTCTCCTTCAGGGTGGATGAAGTAACTGGCCTCTGTCTGTTTTCTTTCTCTCTTTGTCTCTCTTCATATCCCCATGAAATTTTCCAGTTAACAGTGACTAGTTCCCAATCACTGTTAATTCCTGTGAATGTGTATATCTCAGCACTTAGGTAGTTGGTTTGAAATGATGGTAATGATATTAGTAAATACTACTAGAAAACATTTTGGACAGTCTGTGTTCTCAGCGCTAAGCTAGACACCATGTATTTGTGCTCTGTCATACACAACAATTCTGTAAGTAGGAATAATTATCTGTTTGGTAGATGATAATACTGAATCTCAAAGAGATTTAGTGATTTGCCCCAAACATATAGGCCATAAGTGGCAGATGTGGGTTTTAAATGCAGTTTTATTTGGCCTTGACATCCACGCTGTCCATTAGACTCTCCTACCTCCTGTCAGTGTCCTTCACAGCAAATGGCAATGGCTTGTCTTCCTTTTTGATTAAGGCCGTGCGCCATATCTGCCTCTCCCCTTAGCTCTTCTTCATCCTCATTCTTGTCAGATATGGTGAACACCTACTGTGTGCCAGGCGCTGGGTGAGGTGCCTTCGTAGACCTGGTCACCAACCGTCTTATGTGGTTCCTGGAAGACAGGGACCTCATCTTGTGCATCTGAGTCCCTGCGGCTCCTTGCCCAGTGCCGAGGGTGTGGTTCAAACTCGACCCCAGTTATTTCCTCTCTTCACCATAACCGTTCTGAGGGCACAGGACTGCCCACTGCTTTCTTATATACCCCTTCCCCTCAGCTGAAGGCAAAGCCATAGCTCTTTCATAACTAATTCATGATCAGTTAGCGCTTAACGCTTGTACGGTGTGTTCATGCACACTGGACCCTCCTCCGTAGGATCATTCCTATTTCACAGGCATTAACTGTGTTGTAAACTGAGGCTTTGAGAGACCGATCCTCATCTGAGTGAGTGGTCTGCTGCCTCACAAAAGATCATACCTCCAGAGCAGGGGTCTCAGCTCAGGTGACTTGCCCTCCCCCCTCCCTCAAGGGGCATTTGCACTATCTGGAGACATTTGGTTGTCACCCCTGGGAAACTGCTCCTAGTATGTAGTAGGTAGAAGCCAGGGATGCTGCGAAACATCCTACAATGCACAGGACAGCCCCACCGCAGGGGATTACCAGGACCAGTGTCACTGGTGCTGAGGTGGAGAAACTCTGCTATAGAAGAAAGGAGGCATTTTATCTGAGCGTATTCTCTAGTGTTGGGTATCTTGAGAGATGTGACTTTTATATATCATTGACAGAAACATTGATTGCTATCTTTCCCTCCTAAGACGTGAAGCCACAAGACTGAAAAATAACTATCACTTATGCATGGAGTATAAGGAATGACGCATACTATGATTCTTAAAGCAAAGTAAATGAGCCTTAATTTTCAGCAGAATTTTTAGATATAGCTTTAAAAAATAATCTATGTATTACCTTCTTTCCCATTTGGAGAGACCAAGGGCAACAGTTGGTTTTATGGAACTACATCACTAAGATATGGGTCTCGTGGCTCAGATTAAGTATGAAAATTTGTTTCAAATCATGCAGTTTCATACTCTAATCCGGACAAAGACTGGTTCTGGAACTCATTCTATTAAGAGCTCCTGGTCCTATACTTATAACCAAATAAAGAGCCTACATGAGTAACTTAATTTCTATTTATCAAAATTGTGCCCCATTGATGGATGAAATTATATGATGTCTGGGGTTTGTTTTAAAATATGCCAGGAAAACAAAATAGGAGGGGATAAACGAAACAAGATCAGCAAAATTTTGGTAATTGTCAAAGTTGGATGATAGTTCCATTGGGATTTGGTTTACTTTTCTTTCTACTTTTGTGTAAGTTGAAAATTTCCAGAAAAAGTGTCTAAAAAATGTGTACTGTGACCATCTGCAGAATGACAAGTCATGTTTTTGCAAATACATTAGATAGAAATTGTTTCTTGCTCCATCTCTGTTGATGCACAAGTGATTTCTTGAGCAAAATTCCATGCATTAGTCTAGATCATTGTTTAACACAGCAGATTGTTTATCGTCTCAGTATTTTCAGGGAGCTTTGAAAACTAAAAGTGACCACAATATGGACAAAAGATTTGGACTGGCACTTCACCAAGGAAGCTATATGAATAACCAATAAGCACATGAAAAAGTGCTCAACATCATTCGTCATTAAGGAAATGTGATTATACCACATTAAGATATCCTTGCACACTGAATGGAATCTTAAAAAGACTGATGACTACCAAGGGTTATCAAGAATGGGGAGCAACTAAAACTCTCATATATGATTGGTTGGAGTGTAAAGTGATACAACTGTTTTGGAGAAGCAAAGTCTAATAGTTTCCTATTAAACTAAGTGTACATCATCTTTATGACTCAGCCATTCTACTCTTAGGTATTTACTCAAGAGAAATAAAAACGTGTCCACAAAAAAACCTGTACAGGAAGACTTACTCATAGCTTTATTCATAATGACCTCCAGCTGGAAACATCCCAGGTGTCCATCAACAGGAAAATGAATAGACAAACTGTGGTAGATTCACGCAGCAGAATACTACTTAGTAATAAAAAGAAGTACTGAAACAAAAACATGGCTGAATCTCAAGAAGAGCATGTTGAGTGAAATAAGCAAGAGTATCTACTATATAGTTCATTTACATGAAGTTCTAGAATAGGCGAAACTAATCTATGATGGGAAAAATCAGAACAGTGACTTCTCTAGGGACTTGGGGAAGGGTTCAACTAGGAAGAGCATGAGGGAACTTTCTGGAGAGATGGTAATTAACATTCAACAGATTTCCAGGTATAAGATATTAGGCAATGAAGGACAGTGAAAGATGGGAAACAATGTGGGGAGCCCTACAATTGCCCCGGTTGACTGCCTTGGGAGTTTCCTGGCTATAATGCAGAGAAGGGGACCCCAGGTCAAGCTTGGCAAATTTTGTTGAGTTGAGGAGACAAAGCTGAGAGGCTGGGGAGATCAAAGTGACTAGAATTTTCAGAACAGAGTACTGAGAGGAGAGACACAAAGAAAGAAAACTATAAAGATAAGCGGGGGCTTACTCTTGAGTTTTTAATAGCACATATGTGATGAAATTCCTTGAGGCCAGGAAAAGAACCACCTGGTTGGATTAAAGGTAATAGTATTTGATGTTCAGGCAGGGCTGGGAATAGTGCCTGCTTCCACTAACCAAACTGAAAAACCTCATAATTCACAAGGTATTGGGTAGCGTACACAAAAGAGACTTGCCTTTGTAGTGAAGAGCAGTGTTGAGCACTGCCCTGATCCAGCATTGCAAATCTTAAAGGCAGTACTTTAAAGGATCAAACAGTGTTGACATAACCCAACTGCATCCCAGGACAAAACTCAAGAACGTTTATAGGAATAAAAAAATACACAGTGTCAAAAAGAGGCAAAATTCACAATGTCAGGCATCTGATCAAAGATTACCAGGCATGCAAAAATGCAGGGAAATACCACTCATTAGGAGGAGCAAAGGCAAAATGGAAACTGAGTGAGAACTGACACAGTACTAGAAGTAGCAGAAAGGGTATTGAAAGAGTTACTATAACTCCATTCCATATGGCCAAAGAGTTAAGAGAGTTTTTATATCTTTGGTGGAAGATATAAAAAGACCCAAACTTAACTTACAGAGATGAAAGATAAAAACTACAATATGTGAAGGAAAAATTACTCTGGATGGGATTAACGGACGAGACTCATTGAAGAAAAAAGATTGGTGAACTTGAAGACATAGCAATAGAAACTATCCAAAATGAAATGAAGAGAGAAAGGAGAATTTAAAAAACATATATTAACAGAGCATCAGTGAGCTGTGGGATGACTTTAGACATCCTATGTGGGTAATTGAAATCTCCAAAGGAGAGGAGAGAGAAGTGGAAACAGAAAAATATTTGAAGAAATAATGACCAAACATTTTCCAAATTTGTTGAAAACTATGAATCCCTAGAAGAAAAATGGTCAGTGAACCTCAAGCACAAGAAACATGAAGAAAACGTGCTGAGACACATTATCATCAAATTGCTCAGAAGCAGTGATTAAGAGAAAATGTTAAAATCATCCAGAGAAGCACAGTACAAACTAAGGAACAAAGATAAGGATGGCATCAAATTTCTCAGAAATAATGCAAGTAAGAGGAACATGAAACTGTGTCTTTAAAAATAATAAAAAAAAGCAATCTAGAATTCTATACCCAGTGATAATGTCTTTCAGAAACAAAGGGGAAATAAACACTTTTTTTCGACATACAAAAGCAGAAAGAAATCATCATCAGTAGACCTACACTACAAAAAACGTGAAAGAAAATCCTTCAGGCAGAAGAAAATGGAAGAAGATGGAAATCTGGCGTTACACAAAGGAATGAAGAGCAGTTGAAATTGTGGATGTTTATATATTTACATAGGTGAGTGTATTTATTTTTATTATTTAAACTTCTCTTAAAAGATAATTGAGCGCTTCAACAAAAATAATAACAATGTAGTATGGTGTTTATAACTCATACAAAAACAAAATATATGACAACATACACAAAGGTCAGGAAGGGAGAAATGGAAATAAACTCTTGTGAGATTCTCGTGCTCTATGTGAATGGTGCAATATCACCTGAAGTTGTGCTGTAAACACTAAGCAACTTTTAAAATAAAAAATCAAAGAGTTATAGCTAATAGACCAAGAGGGAGACTAAACAGAATTATTTAAAAATTCAATTAATTCAAAATAAGGCAGATAAAGAGGAAAAAAAGAACAAAGAAGGACAAATGAAAAGTAAATGGCAGTATTATAGATGGAAAGCTAACCATATCTGTAATTCCATGGATGGTCTAAAGGTAAATGGTCTGAACACCCCACTAGAAGACTCGTTCTTATTAAGATTCAGTTATTCCCAAATTGATCTATAGATTCGACAAAAGCAAAATCCCAACAGGCTTATTCATAGAAGTTGATAAGCTGATTCTAAAATTCATATGGAAATGGAAATGACCTAGATTAGCCAAAACAAATTTGGAAAAGTATAATAAAATTGGTGGGCCAACACTGCCTGATTTCAAGACTTCTTGTAAAGCTGTAGTAATCGAGGACAGATAGATCAATCTGACAGATACAGGGTCCAGAAAGTGTAGTCTTTTCCACAAATGGTGTTGGAAGAATTGGAGTCTACATGCAAAAATTTGAAACATGATTTCTAGTCTATACTTTGCACCATAACAAAAATGAACTCAAACTATACCACATAACATAACACTACATATAGTAAAACCTAAAACTTTATAAAACTTCCAGAAGTTTTTTCTTCTTCTGGAAGAAACATTTGTAACCTTGGATTAGGCAAAAGTTTCTTAGAATGACAAAAGCATGATTCATAAAAGAACAAATTGGTAAATTAATCAAAATCCAAACCTTCTGCCCCTGAAAAACCACTAATAAGAAAATGAAAACACAAGCCGCAGTCTGGGAGAAGCCATTTTTATGTCATCTGATAAAAGATTTGTACTTGGAATGTGTAAAGAACTCTCAAAACTCGACAACCAGGAAACAAACTACCTAGTGAAAAAATAAGCAACAGATTTGAACCGGCGCTTCACCAAAGAAGATAGACAGATGGCAAATAAACACATGAAAAGATGCTGGACATCGTCAGTCATTCGGGAAATACAAATTAAAACCACAATAAGATACCGCAACACATCTATTAGAATAGCCGACATTTAAAGGACTGATCGATAACCAAATGCTATCAGGGATGTGGAGCCACCAGAACTCATACTCTTCTGATAGGAATGTCAAGTGGTATAACACGCCACTCAGGAAAACAGTCCGGCAGTTTCTTAAAAAGTTAAACATTCACCTACTGTATGATCCAGACATTCCAATCCTAGGTGTTTGCCCCCAAGAAGGAAAGCACGTGACCACATAAAAAGACGCATGTGAATGTTCATTGCAGCCTTATTTGTAATAATGCTAAACGGGAAATAACTCAAATCTCCATCAACAGATGATGCCACAAGACTGGGCTATAGAATGGAATCCCAGCAATAAAATAAACTATTGACAAACTATTTGCATGAGTTTCAAAATAATTATGCTGAGTGCAAAAAATGCCAAGTAAAATCACAGTACATGCCATATGATTCACTTATCTAAAAGTCTAGAAAATGAAAAACACTTTATAGTGGCAGAAAGCAGATCTGTGTTTTCCAGGGATGGGAAGGGAGGGCGAGCTTGCAGTGGGGCACAAGGATTCTTTTTGAGGTGATGGATATGTTCACTGTCTTGATTGTGGAAAATAGTCTCGTGAGGGTTTCTAATGTCCAAACTCATCAAATGTATATTTAGATATGTTCAATTTATTGTATGTCAGTTAAGCTTCAATAATGCTGTTTAAATTTTTTTAGAGGTTCGTTCATTTCATTGCACAGTAGTGCCCCGTCATCAAGGGGATGTGTTCCAAGACATCCCAGTGGATGTTTTTTGTATATATATACATACCTATGATAAAGTTTAATTTATAAATTAGGCACAGTAAGAGATTAATGGTGCTTTGGGGCCGCTATCAAGTCAAGTAGGCGTTACTTGAACACAAACACTCCAATACTGCGACAGTCAATCTGATAACCAAGACGACTACTAAGTGACTAACAGGTGGGTAGTGTGTGTAGCGTGGATATGCTGGACAAAGGGGTGATTCTCATCCCGAGAAGGACAGAGTGGGACAGAGTGAGATTTCATCACACGACTCACAATGGGGCACAATCTAAAACTTATGAATTGTTTATTTCTGGAATTTTCCATTTAATATTTTCAGATTGAGGTTGACCTTGAGTAACTGAAACTGCAGAAATCAAAACCGAGGATAAGGGGCTGGCCCAGTGGCGCAGCGGTTGAGTTTGCACGTTCTGCTTTGGCGGCCCAGGGTTCGCTGGTTCGGATCCCAGGTGTGGACATGGCACCGCTTGTCAAGCCATGCTGTGGTAGGCGTCCCACAGATAAAGTAGAGGAAGATGGGCATGGATGTTAGCTCAGGGCCAGTCTTCCTCAGCAAAAAGAGGAGGATTGGCAGCAGTTAGCTCAGGGCTAATCTTCCTCAAAAAAAAAAAAAACCCAAAACAAAAACAAACCCAAGGATAAGGGAGGACTACTCTATGTAAATTTCACCTAAAAAAGAGAATTAAAACAAAGATGGATCTTATTTAATGATAAGATGCTGCAGTATTTAAGGATGTATGCTGATGTCTGCAACTTACCTTGAAATGAGCAACAACAAAGAAGGAAATGGATCTATGGCTGGATAGAGGGATGGATAAATGGATCCATGTGTGATAAGACAAACGTAGTTTTCTTCTTTCTCTAATACAGATTTTCATATCAATTTATTTCCATATCATGTCCGCCACAGAGACTGCTGGCAGAAACTTCTGTTTCTTTATCCCACTGAGCACGTATCTGCAGCTCTTCCAGGCTACAAGGCTTTATCCCTTACCTCCGATTCCGCCTCGAGCTTTGGAGCCACCCCACGCCTTCCTTGTGTTTCTTCCTCATTCGTATTTTGTCTATAGCTACTCTCTAATTCATTGACAAGGAAACATTTATACCTTTTCCCTTGATCACTAAAGAAATCCCAGCTGTTTGTCTTGGACTGCCACGGCCACGAGGAGCATGAGTTTCATTAATCCACGTGGGAGCTAACGGGAAAGAGTGTCATCACTGCTCTTTATCTTCTATGCCGAATCTCACTCCAGCGAGGTTCTGTATGGATGTTGTGTTAGTTTGCTGGGACTGTCATAGCAAAATGCTGCAGACCAAGCAGCTTAGACAACAGAAATGCATTTTCTCACAGCTCTGGAGGCTGGAAGCCCAAGATCAAGGTGTCAGCAGGTTTGGTTTCTCCTGAGGCCTCTCTCTGCAGCTTGCAGAGGGCTATTCTCTTACTGTCTCTTTGCATGGTCATCCCTCTGTGCTCAAATCCCTAGTGTCTCTTTGTGGGCCCTAATCTCTTCTTCTTATAAGGACATGACTCAGATGGAACTAGGCCTCACCCTAATGGCCTCACTTTAACTCAATTACCTCTTTAAAGGACCTTTGTCCAAACGCAGCACCATTCTGAGCTCCTGGGGGTTACGGCCTCAACATATGAATGTGGGTGGCAGGGCACAGTTCACAACAGATGTTTAGGGTGAGGCCTACCTGTTGCACCTGCGCCACACTGTAATCCTTGCAGTGGCTTTCGGTAATGAGCAGTGCATCTGATTTACCCTCGAGTGGCCTTTCCCAGAGGGATGGACTCTTCTCAGCTCTCCCCATCTTGTTCCAGCTCCAGTCCACCATCATCTCGCATCTCGAATATTGCAGTGGCCTCCAGGCCAACGTCTGCATTTTTATTGATCCCTCTTGATTTGTTCTCCATGCAGCAGGCAGAGCAAGCTTTGAAGCACATAGGTGTGGTCCTGTCCACATGGTCAAGATCTACTCCACTTCAGCCCTCAGTGACAACCAGGATCAAATCCAAGCTTGGCTTTACAGCACCCCTACTCATCTTTCCAACCTCATCTTGTAGCACAGCCCACTTGCCATCTATGCCTCTGCCACACTGGCTGTCTGTCCTTCCCACGATGTCCCAAGCCTCTTCCTTTCCTAGGACCTTCCTGCATGCTGTGTCTCTTGCCTGGATGGAACCCTTCTACTCCGACCCTCTACCAGTTCTATCCAGCATGAGGGTCACTTCCCTCAGGATGATATTCCCTGACCCCCATCCCCATAGCAGACTAGGTTAGGATCCCCAGGTATATACAGTTTCATCACACCTCGTGTTTCTTCTTCTGCTGCTTTTCAGGGCTGTTATTAATTCTTTAGTTAGTGTGTTTTTGAGCCTGTCTCCTCTCCTATACTGCAGACGCCATAAAAGCAGAAAAATGTTCAACGTGTTTGTTGTCATAGCCCCAACCACTCACCAATGCATCACACATACTAAGTTCTCAATAAATATTTGTTGAATGAATGAATGAAGCCAGGAAACCATTAAATCAACTGACCCCTAGCTGTTTGCCCCAGTTTACAAATTATTCATTCTACTCACCCTTTGATCATTTTATCCCCGACTGGAAGTTTCATCAGTGGGATGGCAGGCAATGAGGAAAGAGACCAATGAGTCATTTTCTGAGCAGCTGTAGTTAAGGTCGCAAAGGAGGGCGAGGGAGGGAGGGAGGGAGTGGGCAGAGAACAAGGTTAACCATTGAGCCTCTGTGCATTGATTACTTTTGATTGATATTCCTCATGGTTACACTGCCCCATTCATTAGCATGGGTAGGTGAAGGTTGGATGTAATTTTAAACAACAGTTTGCGGCATTTCTATTCTGGTCCTGAGACAGCTTAAATATTTTATGAGTTTTTAAGATTGGGGGAAATTAAAGCAAGTATGTAATCTTGCTCTCTGTGTGTATAAATATATACACATATGAAATTTAAATATACTCACACAAAATCTTATTGTAGAGAATCTCATAAATCTAAAAAAGATAGGGAGTCTAAAAAAAACCTACCCATATGTAAACATAATATGAAAATATATTCAGTGTTAATTTCAGAATTTATTGCAATCTGCAGTGCGTGTTTAACAATTGCACATGCACTCTCCCAAGAGCGAGAGGGAATTTTTTAAAAATGAAATATTTTGCATAAAATATTTTGATATTTAAAAAACCAATATAACTTTAAAAAACCATAAAAGAAATGTCTAGCAGGAGTTGTAAGGGAGCAGTTTTGGGGGAAAAAAGTCATTTTTGTTCTAGTTTTTATCCTCTGAAAGTGGGACTAATGTACTCGATAATTATATACTTTGGGATCATTAAGGGACTTTTAGCAAATCATTTATCTAGTCTTCAAATGGGAATGTAAATAAATGAGTAATTTTTCCTTGTTAATTATAATTCTTGTGAATTACAATGTCTAGGCACCTCTCCAGGACCAGAAACCCACACATGAGTCAGAAAATGCCACCAACAATGTTGATGTCGCATTTGATAAAGTTTTTCTTTTTTCCATGAATAATCATTATCTTCAATTTTAGATCATTTCAGAAATAAAAACTGACAATAAAGGTAACTCCTGTTTCATTCCATTTCTTGCATGCATTTTATGGGTTATAATATGTTTCCGTATCTCAACGAAGCAATTTATAGCTGAGGTGTTACTTTTTATTAAGTATGTATTATGCATATTTTATTACAACTTGCTACAATCGAACATCTTTTAAAAGATTAACTCGAACGTCACTCCCCATTTCTGCCGAAATGAAAAACAAAGAGAATACATTTCTATGTGACTTCGGCTAAGAAATTCTATAAACCATAAATGTTAGAACAATTGTGATTTAGATCTTATTTAAGATTTCAAAGCGTTTTGCCCCTGATTTGGTTTGATTACCGTATTATCCGGTTCTGTGCATTAGAGTCTCTGTGATGTGGGTTCTGTAAATGATCCTGTGACTTATGCACCCCTCTTCCTTTAAAAACCAAATGCAATTCACAAAAGAGGCTTATGGATTTGCAATTAAAATGGGAGTGTTGCCTGAAACCAGAGAGGATGCGTGGGGTTTGACCTTCCATTTGTATGTAGTAGCAGGTCCTAATAGTATATGTGCTTGGGTACATTTTTTTTTCAAATTTAAAGGAAAACAATTTGCAAGTGCAAACAGGGTTAAGTGGTAAGTCTCAGGTTTTTGAGGGTCTGAGGGGTTTGTAAATGCTAATTTTGAGAAAGGTACTCGGAGAATTCTCAGTGCGGAGAGGGAGGGAGACAGCAAAGACATCTCCTTCAACCCACTTAATGATAGTTGAGATATGAGAAACCACAAGGATTAAAATTGTAGCATCAGTTGCTGTTTCTGGAGCACCTGCCATGCACCGAGCACCTTCTCTGTATCACTTCACTCAGTTCCCAGCAAAACCTTGGGAAGATCGGTGGTGACATCACCATTTTAACCAAGGGGAAGGGTGGCTTGCTCAAGGTCACACAGCCAATAAGTGATGAGGCGGAGATACAGACCCAGGCCAAGCCAATTCCCAAGCACGTCTCTTTCTCCTCCTCGCTCTCTACACTGGCGGTTTGCTAGCGGAATTAAAGTCTGCAGCCTGTGCTATTTCCCCTGAACCCCAGTAAATTACAAGAGATGCTCTCTTGACTGCACTCAATCTTTTGAATTAACTGCATCTTCTCAGTTCTCGCGTAAACACCTCAATGGTTGCAGAGGGCCTGCTGACCACCTCTGGCCAGGCTTCTCTTTGCTACTCCTGTCCACATGTATCCTACCAGGCGATCTGCCCACCTACCAGGAGTCACTTGATTTGTTCCCAGTCTTCCTTGCCTCAGGTGTCCTGTTATTATAATGAGCTAACTTAACTGCATGCTATATATTTCTTGTAAGCCAATGAAATAGCATGAAAAGAAAGTTCTTGTTTCCATGAAACTTGAGATGAAAGCTTTCAAAAGATGTTACAAGGGAAGTCACTACAGAAACTGCTGGTTGGATGCATGAATTAGGTGTGGATCAGGTAACACTAAAAGCTTGGGGGAAAAATGATAACAATTCAAAAAGATTCTGAATGCTGGTTACTTGGCATGTGTCTTCATGTACTAGCTACACCTGGAAGAAACCCAAACTGGAAATCACAGACATTGCATTACGGATGTGGGTTACAAAACTAGATTATGGGGGCATTCTGTACTCAAAAGGCATGGGTTCTAAAGTAAAAGTTGGGTAAATTAAAGTACGTTATATGTTTTAAATGAAAATGAAGATCTTAAGGTATATATAATTTTCTACTTTAATGGATTTTTCTAATTAACTGACCAGCTAGTGGTCCCCATAGAATCAGATCATAGGGCCTCACCTTTAATTTCACAAATTATAATGATTAGCTGCTACTGGGGGCTGACTTATGCAGGACATTGTGTAGGCAGGAGTCCAAGATGAAGAGTAATGCTAATATAATAGTAACATTTATTGCCCAGTTACTCTTCTCGGGCTTTGTGGCCCACTGCTATAATTCCCTCCATTTTACAGATGAATCAGCCACGATGTAAACAGTGTCCTCTGGGCCTTTAGGCTACTCCTGATGACTAGTGGAGAGAATGGTAGACGTATGGAGTCGGAAGACCTGGGTTCAAATTCCAGTTCCACCTCTGATATGCCTCAGACAAGTCAGGCAACCTCTTAGAACCTGTGCGGCTTCTTTGATAAAATGAGAACAGTAATATGTCCCTTGCAAGGTTGTTATCGGGATCGCATGAGGGTGCCCAGGTAGATGCTTAAGAAATGCTAGTTCTTTCCCTCGCCTTTCAGTAAGGGAGGTAATTCGTGCGCGTGGAAGGGTTTACAATCTGTGAGATAGAAATAAACAAGGTGCTGTGACGGGAGAGGAGGAGAGATTTCTGTGGACTGACTGAACTAGGGAATGCTTCCAGATAGAAGGCTTATCAGCTGGGCTTGGCACCTCGGTTGGCTTACAGAGTCAAGAATAGTAAAAGCAGAGGAATGGAGATGAGAAAGCACAGGCTGTGGAGTGGTGGGCATGTGTGGGGAATAGAACGAAGTGAGAGTGGAAAGGACAACTTTGAACAGAGAACAAAGGCCTTGCAGGCTACAACAAAATGGTTATACTTGACCCAGAAGGCATGCAAATGATTGACTTAAAGCTATGAGAGGCCAAGTAGTAAGGGTGGGAAATGGGTTGCATGTATAGGCTGCATTGCACCCGTCCGTCACTCCACCCATCCACCCATCCCTCCCTCCCTCTCTCTCTCTACCCATCTATCCATCCAACCACTCATCCATCCACCCATCCCATTCATCCACCTACCGTCCATGCATCCCTCCACCCACCCATTCATCTATCCATCCCTCCACCCATTTACCCCTCTATGCATCCATCTGCCCTTCCATCCTTTCCTTCTTTCCTTCTTTCCTCTCTTCCTTCCTTCCTTCTACCCATTCATCCATCCACACACCCACCCATCCATCTACTTATTCATCCATCTCTCCTTCTACCCACTTATCCATCCATTCTCTCTTTACAAAGAAAACAGGAATCTATAACAGTTTTGAAAGTGGAGAAATTCTTCTATCTCCTCCAGTGGTAACGCTACTATTGTCACTACTCTTGCTACTGACACAGCATTTCTTAACAATTTTTTATATTGTTAGAGTCTTTGCTGTTATACAACTCCTTTTTAAGCACTGTTTTATTTGAACCTCACAATACTCACTTCAGGTGTTCAGGACACACAGTTTACCGTGCTTACCAGGACCTGGGTGGCATAACAAGAACTTGAAATGAGATCTTCAGAGTCAAGATCTTTGCTGCCTTAGCTCTTGCCTTACTTACCACCCAAGGGTATGGACCTATTAGGCTCAGGAAGAGGGACTCCTTCCAAGTTTGTGGCCATCCAGGGTGGCCACTAAAGGGCCATCCCAGTGATGAGCCTCTACTCATGAATGGGAAGATGGCTGCTTATCATGCAAATGTACACGGCGTCTGAATGCTGTGTGCACAGAAATGTCCTCATTCATAGAGTAGGAGACAGCTGGAAGCAATCTCAAATGCATTATGCATTGTGATTGCATTGGCAGAGGGCTAAGAAATGTTAAAGTTTTGTTACAATAATAATAACCATTGTGACAATACGATTTGTTTTACTGACGCCCATTTTTTGGCAACTCTATCGTTATAAACACAGCATGTGACTGTACTTTAATGAGCCTGTATAAACTTAAGCGTGTTTATGAGGATATATTTATCAAGCTGCTCTGGGTCCCTGGTTTCTGGGGCGCGTCTCTCTCCCCAGCTGCGGCCATTTGACCTCCAGCTGCAGGCCCAGTGTGGTCCTGGGGTGCAGGGCCAAGCCCATCTGAATGAAGGAGCTCTGACCCAGGTGTGTCTGCACCCTGGCTGTGCATTAGAATCACAGCCTGCGCTTTTAAAAAGTACCCGCTGCTGGGCGTTACTCCAGATGAGTTAAATCCCATCTCTAGGGACAGGGGCCAGGCAGGGAGCATTTTTGAAAATTCTCCAGTTAATTCTAAAGTGCAGCCAAGTCTGAGAACTACTGCCCCAGCTCAGTGCTCCTCAATCTCTAATGTGTGTACAAATCACCTGGGGATCTTTTTCAAATTCAGATTCTGAACGAGTAGGTCTGGGGTGGGGGCTGGCGTGGAAAGAGGAGAGAAGGTAGACGGGCCAGGAAAATTTTTCACTTCCAATAAGGTCTCAGGGCTGCTAAGGCAACTGGTTCTTGGGCTGTACTTTGGGTAGCAAGGCTCTGGCTATCATTATGGACCGCCACATGAGGTTTTTCCTTAACACCCAGCCCTAAGTTAAAATGAATTAAATGCACTGGTCTAGGCCTTTTACATCTCAGGAAATAGCTAATGGAAATTGGAGTTGGGATTGACATTGACAACACTGGAAACACAAAGAGAGCATCCCATAGAGGACTGGAGGTGGGCACATGCTCTGACTTTCAGGAAGTGGAGGTCAGACAAGTGGACTTGGCTTAAGTGTCTGGCAAAATTCAGGAAGGAGTTATTTAACCGGTGGTCGGTGACACATGCAAAGGAAAGAGGTGGTCACTAAGAATCAGTGTCCCTGGACAGGGAGGTCTTTGAATGGCTCCTGTCGTTTGAGCTGTCTCACGGAAGTGTCACTGGAAGGAGGATTGAATTAGCTGTGGTTAGTTGCAGAGAGTGGGGCGAGTCAAATATTCATGATGTACTTTTGTTTGCCTGCTTGCATGCATGATCTCATTAAATGATCATAGCACCTATAGCTCAGACAGGAGGAGGTCAATTGCAAGAATGGGGAAACCGAGGCTTAGAGACATAAAAACAGACATTTCCCCCAAGTTGCACAGCTGAGAGAGCTGAAGTTCAAACTCAGACCTATCTGGATCCAGAGTCCGCTTGCGTTCCCAGTCGGCTCCATGAACTGGAGGAAGAGAGGCGTTCCGCGGAAGAACGAGCTGCTGCCCTTGTGAGGACAGACCCCTGTTCTTGGACGCGGACCAGCAGGGCATGAAACCCCACAGGGAGGGACGCTCTGGACACCATCCCTGTGGTGGGAAAAGTAAGACCTTGTTTGTAGAGTTGCTGTGAGGGATGCGTGAGAAACTTTGCAAAGCACCTAGGTGGGTTCCTGGCACCCAGTAGGCTTTCCCTATGGAACAGCCACTGCTCTTTTTAGAAATGAGTTTGATAAACGTGAACGGCACGATTCCTTCCAGTTGGAGATTCGGCTGCCATCCTGGGCTCTTTGGGACGGCGAATGCTGCTGCCGGGGTTGACCCTCACCACCCGGCCCCTCTGCTGACTTCACTCTGGCACTCTCTCTTCTTCTCTCTGCCTCTTCCACTCACTGGCCTCATCCAAGGGCCAAATAAAGCCTTTGGTCTTTTGGAAAATTGCTTCGATTTCTCCCATCATTAAACTTTTGCAGAGTTTGTTCTTGTCACACACAACCCACCACTCAGGTATGTTCTTCAGAGGGTATGGTTCTGCCGTCATTTCTTGTGTGTTCTCATCTCCCTGAATGGATCATAAGCTGCTTCAGGGCAAGTGACTCAGACAATAACAGCACTGTGAGTAGATGTCTCTGCCAGGGGGAGGGAGGGGGAAAATTTAAAGCCCCTGGGTAATGTGTTTCTAAAGGTCCTCCTGTCAATACAATGCATTATACCAGAACTTGATGAAACTTTGCAAAAAGAATGGAGGAAATCGACAGCTATGGAACTTCTTTTACATGTTCCATCCTGGATCCGGTTGTTTTAAAGACATCTCATTTGCTCTTCTAACTCCCCTGGAAGACACCAACTGAACCGCTGTGTTCTAGCCTGATGCAGTCAGTTCTTGACTGAGTAAGGGTCGGGGGGCTGCGGGAGCCTCTACAATCCGGATTTCCCAGTTTACAGCTTCCAAACACAACACAAAACAGAACGCAGCTGGCAACAGCACGCAGCGCTGCTATGTTCTGAAAGGTGATGTTTGTCCCTCCGTGCCTGCTCTCTGGGCGTTGCATCTTAAGCAGTTTGTACCACACGTCCCATCAAATGTCCTCACACTTTAGCAACTGACCTATTTATCAGGAATGAAAACCGCCGCACGTGTGTCTTGAAAGCGTCGATCTTCAAAACGGGCACCGGCAGCTTCATTGTCTGTTTGAGAACACGGCACTCAGACCTCTCTGTCCAGTCTGTCCAGCTTCCAAGGAAATGAGCATCCAGACAAGCCAGCTGCGGTCACCCGTCTTTAGGGTCCACTTGTCAATCCACGCCTTCGGTGATTTTGTTTTGCCTCAATGGCTGCAAGTCCACTTAAATCGGTTGACTGTCAGATGCAATTCTGGTGGCTTTAAAAAGCATTTTACAACAAGTGTGGCCATCTTCAGTGTCAAAAAGAGGTCTCATCATGTGCTGGATATAAAAGTGCTTTCTAGTTTAAAACATGATGCCAGCGCTTCTTTGCACACGTCATGAAATACTGATAGATTAAACGGAAACTGGCAAAATATATCGTGTTGTGCTCAATCACATTTCATCTGCTAAGTGATTCGAGCATTGCCAGGCAGGAGTGGACACCAAAGGTTTAAGTAAAAATCGTGGGAAAAGATTGCATTCATGGGAGAAGAATGGATTCTGGGAAGGCTCCTCCCACCATAGTTTTTAGCAAAGCAAGAAAAGAGCATCGCTATTTGACCTTTGGAGGTGGCTGTAAATGCAGGTAAGTGCTTTGTGGGCATCCAGACATGCCTGGTCTGCTGCTGATCAAGGCTGTTGTGGGCGCTGAGGATTAAGATGGGCTCTTCGCCTTGGAAGCCGACGAGGACACTCTTTGCTCTCAGAGGAGTGATGTGACTTGCTGTCGGTCACGGCAGACCTGATAATCACCTGAGCAAGTGGCCTGTGGCAGTCAGGGAGCTTGGGCTCTGCTGTGGTGATAACCCACAAGTCTCAGTGGCTTAACGAACGCTCATTTCGTACTTACACTTAGAGTTGCCAGACTTAGCCAACAAAAACATAGGATGCCCAGTTAAATCTGAATTACAGAAAAATAACAAAGAACTTTTTTAGCATAAGTATGCCCCATGCAATATTTGAAATGGCATGTTTACGTGAAATTCAAATTTAACTGGCCGTCCTGTAATTTATCCAGCAGGCTGCCTCCCACCGCCAATCAACCGTGGTCTGCAGGGCTCTGCCCACCTGGGTACCAGGTAAGAAGAAGAAGAGAGTTGTGGAAGGTGTTGAACAGTCAACTCAGTGCTCCAGACAGGCAGTGATGCATCTTATTTTGCTTACGACTCATTGGCCAGAACGAGTCACATGACTTTGCCCAAGGACAAGGGGTCCAGGAAGGACAGTGGGTGATGTGCTGGGAGGTAGAGAGAAGAGCACTAAAGGCAGCACAGGATCTGCCTGACTGACTGAAAGGAAGGAGCGAAGGAAGGAAGGACGGAAGGAAGGAAAGAAGGGAGGGAGGGGGAGGTCTTGAGTAGCATAAATTGTGTTTCAGTCAGTCCCGGCTGCTGTGACAAAGTACCGTAGACTGGTGGCTTATAAACAACAGAAATCGATTTCTCACAGTTCATGAGTCTGGAAGTCTGAGATCAGGGTGCCAGCATGGTCGGGTTCTGGTGAGAACCTTCTTTCAGGTTTCAAATTGCTGGCTTCTCATCTTATTCTCACATGGCAGAGAGCAGAGACGCAAACTCTCTATGACTCCCACAGGCATTAACCCCATTCGTGAAGGCTCCACCCTCATGACTTCATCTAATTCTAATTACCCCCCAAAGGCCCCACCTCCTAATAGAAGGTAGGGATTCACCATGAATTTTGGGGGGACACAAACATTCAGCCTGTAGGAAATGGTATCTCCGTTTGGACTTTGCCCATTGTCAGCAGAAAAATGCCCCTCACTGCCAAAGATGTCTTCATCTTAATTCCCAAAACCTGTGAATACGTTGCCTCGCATGACAAAAGGAAATCTGCAGATGTGATTAAGCTAAGGGTCTTGAGATGGGGAGATTATCCTGGATTATCCCAGTGGGTCCAGTGCAGTCATAAGGCTTCTTAGAAGAGGGAAGCAGGGGGATCAGAGTCAGAGAAGGAGATTGACAATGGAAGTAGGAACTGGAGGGAGGCAGCGGAAGGATGCAGGCAGCCTCTGGAAGCTGCAAAAGGCAGGGAACAGATTTTCCCTTAGAGCCCCCAGAAGGAATTCAACTCTGTCAACACTTTGATTTAAGACTGTAAGACTCATTAGGGACTTCTGAGCTCCAAAACTGTAAGATAATAGATTTGTGTTGTTTAAAGCCACTAAGTTTGTGGTCATTGGTTACAGCAGCCACAGGACACTCATATACCCATGAAGAGAAATAGGAGACCAGCTCCTGGCTGGCAAGTTTCTTACCGGCAGCCCCCACAACAATAAAACCAGGCACAGAGCCAGGAAGCAAGGAACCAGGAAGGGTAGCTGTGAATTGGTGCCAGAGGTGGTTTCTCCTCTGACAGAGTGAGCAATGGGCGGAGTATAAAAGATGCAGGATGGTGGGGTCAGAGGACTGGGCTCTGCCTGCAGGGCTGGATTTATGTTTCTTGTATTATCTGTATTTATTTTCCTGCTGCTAGCCTTTAGTGATTAGCTAAATATGCTGAAAATTCTAACTTGTTTCATTTGTCCTAACAGAACCTTCCAGAAGCTTCGTATCCATGTTTTGTCTAAAGCGCTACAGAGCAGACAGTGTGCTGTGGGGCCACTGGGGTGGTGGGTATGAATTAGAGTAAGAAATACTCTGGAGGAAGAAAGGAGGGTCAGAAAGAATATCTGAGGCCTCTTGACCCACCACCCTTGTCCTAGATTTTGAGATTTGTGTTAATAAGGAGCAATATCTCATTTTCCCATAGTACTATTTCACGAGAAAAGCCAGTTCTAGAGAGCGGAAGTAACATTTGGCGTTGGGAATCATTGCTGATGATTGCTATGTGAACCACCTCCTCCTGTGGGACCCACCCATATCCAGAGCGATACAAAGATGAATAAGAACGTTACAAAGAGTTACGGTGCCTGGAACAAATATTTGGCATGGTATAAATATTTTGTGAGTAAGTGAATGCATGAAAAGTGTTTGAATGAGTTTCATATCTCAGTCGAGCTTTTATGTATCTAAATTTAACTGCAAATAAGAGATGGAGGAACCCTGGTGTATTTTATTTTCCATCATTGTTCAGGCTAAGCCACCCCCACCCTATTATGTTATAGACTCAATTGCCAATTGATGATGTTCTGGAAAGTTCAGTTTTCTTGTTCAGGCTTCTGACCAGGTCCATGCTAATTTTAGAAATTTAATGCCACCTCTTGACCTCTGCTGTCTGGTGGCTTCAAATTCTTGGTTGGGATCAGTCTTGTTTTGTTTTTTCTTTTTCATCCCAGAACACCATTAAGTTGCTCTCTGTCACTCAGAGCTAAACACACGATGAAATAAGGGAGGTGACATTGTAGCTTGTCTTAGGGCTCCATCCGAAGAATGCTCTGGGGAATTTTCTCGGAGTGAACTGCTGGGCACGAGACGGTGACGTGCAGGTGGGCTGGACAGAGGAAGGGGAACAGTGGCCAGGTGACGAGCAAGAGATGAGTCATCGGGCCTTTAAGCTGGAAAAGATTTTCCCGGTGCTGACTCATGGATGTCTCTGTACGAACATCAGTGGGATTTCTCTCTGGAGCGAACTAAAGCATGTGAGGGCTTAGTTTTCAAGCTCAGTGGGGGAATATCCTCCAGCTCTGCTGACACATATCGGAAACTGAGCTTTTCCAGAAAAACACAGCCTCCTCTCTCCTCCTCCAGCAAAGAACATTTCCCCTGGAATCATCTCCCTTCCCCATCCTTCCTCATTCCTCTGTAAATCACACCTACTTCAAATAGCTGTACGTTCACCTAGCTTCCTAACCCAGAGGAGCGTGGGTATATGTCTGCGGAAGCTCATTCATTCATTCCAGCGGTGCCGAGTACCCACCAGCAACAAGGAGACAAAATTGTCATTTCTGTCACGGGGGCTCCCCATTTATTTACAATGCCGCATTATTTATCACGATATTCCCTCTCTGAGCTGTATTTACTCTTTTCAGCTTATTCCTTACCTTCCTCTTTCAGAAACTCAACATTCTGGCCAAACGAAGCTATACAATAATGACCAGAGTAAGAGCGATGATGACATCAGTGGTGGCTACCTTTACTGAAGCATTATCTTGTGCCAAGCAGAGTTTTACGCACTTCCCAGGTGTTAACTTGTTGAAATCTCTCACACACCTTATGATTTTACAAGCCAAGAAGCTACGATACAGCGAGGTGAGGTCGTTCACCCGCCGGCCCAGGCTTTTCTTCCGTCTGGGTGTTCTTCCTCAAACCCGTTTTCTAAAGGGGTAAGTAAATCCGACATTGCCACTGAGCCTCGGGCTGGAGGAAGGTCGCGTTCTGCGGAAAGCCCTCCGCACAGGGAGAGGGAAGAGTGGGCTTCCTTCCCCGGATCGTCACAGCTCTGTCGCCCACCTCATCCTTGCCCCTGTCCCCTTGCTGGGAGCGGTGTCGGTAAGTGCTCATATTTAGGAAGGACTTGGCCTTTGGTGCAAACCTGTGGGCATGTCGCCACCCTCCTGGATGCCTGCCGTGGGTCTGTGTTTGTTTTCCCAGAAAGCAGGGAAAGGACTGAGTTTTGCCTCAGAGTGAAAAAGAGACAGTGCGTGTGAACACAAGCGCAAGGGTGGGGAGGGCCGGCTGGGGATTTGCAGGGTCACAGGTGGGCCTTTGCACACGGTGACCAGAGCCGGGGAGGGGCTCAATGGCCTAGCGGATGGACGCGCGCATCAGCGTAATCACTGGTGCACTGGGGTGCCCAAGAAGTAGTCCCTTCTCCATCTGCATGGAAAAAAAGAAAAGAAAGGAAAAACTACCCTGTAGGGCAGGCTGGACAGATTCCTCATTTCCTCCTTAAACAATCACTCAAAAAAGCTCTTGTTCATCTGAGGAATCAGAAGGGAGGAGAGTGGCTCAGCTCCCCGGACCTGCAAACGACCAGGGAAGACAAATGGCCCCCTAATATTATGTGGGTAAGGCAACACCTCCCAAAGACTGTGGATAGACATGAACAGGCATTGAGCCAAAAAGGGACCCCTTGGTAGGAAGGCATGAGGAATTCTGGCTGGAACAACATTCTGTGGGCTTCCTCGCTGCAGGACTTCTCAGAGCCTTTAGCATGCTAACATGCCTTACGAGAATTCAAGGGAGGTGTCAGATGTAGCAATGGTTCAAATGGGTCAAAACCCACTTGACCATTCAGTTCTTGTTTCAAGGAGCATCTCCAAGCACTGGTGAGCCAGTATTGGGGAACCAGTCTCCTATTGTCATCCCTCCATTGGAAAGAACACGCACCTTTCGCGGACTGCAAGGAGGATGTGTCCACAGAAATTTATCACGTGGGGCATTTTACCGGAATGAGGGTAGAAGTGGAGAAATATTTAGCAAATGCCGAATGGAGGCATTTTGCTGAGCAGTTTTGATGCTAAAGTGAGATAATTGAAATCACGCTAAAGTTCAAAAGCCTCATTTGTGTACATGTCTAGTGCCAATTTATCTATTACTACACTTGAATAATGCAGAATTTTATTCCGTACTAATAGTGTGGGTCTAATTATATGTTTTTCACACATGTGGAATTAATGGCACTAAATATAAAATAAGTAATCTGGAAAATTAATCTTTAGGAGTTTCATCTCATATTCAACACAAAAACGTTAATGCATTTGAATATTTTTCTCCCGTAAGCAGGACAAGGGATATTTAAGAAACACTTAAATGAAGACAAATGTCCCCACCAGAACTTTTCATACACTAAATTGGTTGAAGGTGTTATTTCGTAATTACATCAAATAAAAACTTGAAAATTTAGTGCAGTGAGCACAGCCAAGTTATTAAAAAGTAATTTTTTCATTCCAGGGAGACATTCAGCAAGTACTAAGTGAGCCCTTACTTATGTGCAAGACACTCTTCTAAATGGCTATGAAGGTGCAGTGCTCAACTGGATGCAGAGCCTGCTTTCTAGAAGCTTCTAATCTCATGGTTGGGGGTTTGGGCTTCTCAGTTGGACAATTTCTGTTATACATGTAAAGTTCTTTGGCCTCCTTAACTGAAAAGTTCAAAGGCAGGTCTGGCATCAGGCATGGCTTGATTCAGGCACTGGATGCTGTAGGTGGGGCCTGGTTTTTGCTCAGTCTCTGGGCTCTGTGGCCTCTCTGCTGTTCCTTCTTTGCTCTAGTGGTGGGCAGAATGGCTCCAGCAGAGCTCACGTCCCCCTTGCAGTTTTAAGTAAAGACAACAAGCTAGTCTTCTGGTAGCGTCTGCAATGTTCCTGAGACTCTCTCTGATTGGACCAGCCTAGCTCACATCTCCACCCCTGAGCCAATCACTGAGACCAAGGAACTGCTAGATGCTGATTGGTTTAGGCCTTGGGAAGCCCCTCCCAGGACACCTGAACTGAAGGTGGGAAGAAGTGGGGATGCCCACATAAAAGTTGTGGGCTCTGGTTGGGTGAAGGAGGTTCCTAGTGGGCTGGGGGGTTTGGAGGACTGAACGGTAGCGTTGGACGTTTGTGCGGGGGGTTGGATATTGAAGGATTAAACATGATGTTGGTGGCCTGAGATCAGGAGAAAGGACTTACTGATGGAAGGAAGAGTATCAGAAAAATCACAGAGACCTGACCTTGAAAAGAATGTTGATGGATCTGAGAATTTCAGTGTGAGTGGAATTCAGAAAGTACAGAGAGATGGAAGAGGGGCAAGATGGCAAAGATAGTTCAGGGTCAGATCAAGGAAGGCCTTAAATGCCCTCAAAGGAGGCTCTTTTATAAGCATCTATAAGGCTGCTGGAAAACAAACATAAAAGTGCTGAGTGTAACTTCCCAGGCTGCCTTTTAGCCCCTTGTACTCATTAGCATCAGGTTTTCATGATTAAGCATATCACTTTGAATCCAACTTTTTAAAAAAATCCCCTACACTTCTTCCTGTTAAAGAGTAATGTTAAGTGGTGAGTGTGTATACAAGAGGGTTCCATGGCCCGTTGTGTTTGTACAGATTGAAATGCTGAGTAGGCCAAGCGGAAGCCTGGGTGGGGGCGGGGTGCACACTCATCAGCTTTAGGTCCTTGCTCCCGTTTGAGCCTACCCCTCACAGTGCGGGGGAACCAGAGCAACAGACTTCTCTGTAGAGCTTCCCGGAGAAGGGAAAAGAAACCGCCCCAAACTCCACAACCCGTTTCATTGTTGAGGAATCTGGTTTTTGTTTGTTTGTTTGTTTGTTTTGAGGAAGATTAGCCCTGAGCTAACATCTGCTGCCAATCCTGTTCTTTTTGCTGAGGAAGACTGGCCTCCGTGCTCATCTTCCTCTTCTTTATATGTGGGACGCCTGCCACAGCATGGTGTGCCAAGCAATGCCATGTCTGTACCCCGGATCTGAACCGGCGAATCCCAGGCCCGTGAAGTGGAACGTGCGAACTTAACCACTGCACCACTGGGCCGGCCCCTGTTTTGTTCTTTTAAACTTTATTTCCTTCCTGAGATGTGGGACCAGGAAGAAAACGACAGCATCCCTTTCTCTCTTGACTCCCATTTTTGAACCACATTGATGACAGAAGTTTCCAATCCCAGCTTCCACTACACTTTACATTCATTCATTCTTTTATTCATTCATCAAACATTGATGAATCTGTACCATGTGCCCAGCACAGTCACAGGCACTTGGACATATTAACGAACCAAACAGGCAAAGCCCTTGCTCTCACGGAGCTGACATTCCAGTAAAGTCACCAGAGAACAGCAGACAAACAAATACTTGTGTTGTTGATGCTGGATTGTGTCCCGTATGAAGGAAGAGAGTAGGGCAAGCGGGGGATGTGGGAGGAAGCGGATGTGCTCAGTAGGGAGGACGGCAGAGGACCTGAGGGGAGCGAGGTGGGGGGGCTGTTAGTCAGGGTTCTCCGGAAAAGCAGAACCAGGAGGATGTGCGTAAATATTTATGCTCTATATCTCTGTCTGTATCTGTATCTCTCTTCCTATGGAGAGACATACAGATAGAAATGGAGATATTTATATACATATATAAAGAGACTTATTATGAGGAACTGGCTCATGTGATTACGGAGACTGACGAGTCCCCAGGTCTGCGGTTGGCAAGCTGAACACCAGGGACAACTGAGAGCATAGTTCCAGGTGTCTGAGTCTGAAGGCCTGAGACCCAGGAGCACCGATGGTGGAAATTCCCATCCAAAGCCGCAGGTTCCAGACCCAAGAGCTGATGTTTCAGTTTCAAGTCTGAAGACAGGGAAAAAAGCAATGTCCCAGCTCCAAGGCAGTCAGGCAGGAGGATTCCGTCTGACTCGGCCTTTGTGTTCTAGTCAGGCCTTCGACTGATTGGATGGGGAATCAGCTGGGGAGGCCTGTCTGCTTTACTCAGTTCATCAGTTCAAATGTTAATCTCATCTGGAGACACCCTCATGGACACACTCAGAATAATGTTTGACCAAATATCTGGGCACCCTATGGCCCAGCCAGGTTGACACATAAAATTAACCATCTTGGGCAGTAAGGCATGCAGGTATGGGAAAGAGCATTGCAGGCAGAGAGAACAGCAGATGCAAAGGCCCTGAGGTGGGCGCTGGTTTGGGTGTGCCTAGGAACAACAAGGAGTCCAGTAGGGAGAGCATCCTGTTAAAGGGTAGGGTGGTGGGAGATGAGGTCTTACAGGCAGTGGTGGAGGTGTGGGGCAGGGGGTTCTTGTGGGCCATGGAAAGGATCTTAGATTTTAGGGAGACTTGACCCCTGCCCTTTTCTGCCCTGCTTGCCCTGTTCAAACCTCCTCCTCCTTCCAAGGCATGGAGCCATTTACTTATTTGGATGTCTGCCTTCCCCTCCAGATCATGACCCTCAGGGGAGTCAGGCTGAGAATTCTTTTCTCTCTGTGTCCCCAGAAACTCTTGGACACATAGTAGGGGCTTCCTATGCATTTGCTGAGTAAATATAGTAAACCTGTCTTTTAACAGGATGGATAAAAGCTGAATGAAAAAAAGGATGGATTTCCTTTTTTTTCCAAGATTTTTGCAATTGAATCCAATCTCTAGTCAACTAAATTCAACAAACATTTGTTGCTTACCTTCATTATGCAAGGCATTGTGTGGGCACTGGGGATGCAGAGAGGAAAAGTAAAAATAGACACAGAGGAAACAAACTCCGAGATGCCAGTCGCCACACGGAGTGTTCCGCACGCATTACCGTTTGATGCTTGCGGTCACCCTCGGAGACAGGTCGTGTGGGACTGTGAGACCCTTTGTATAAGGAGGAGACGGAAGCTCAAGGATGTTGAGGCAGGAGCTGGCCCAAAGTCAGCCAAAGAAGAGAAGCCTGGATTCAGAGTCTGAAACCTTTCCCTGTGCTCCGCCATGTCGGGGAAGTTGCTGTGGAATGGGGTGGGGGCGGGGTGGAGGGTGATGTTCTCATCAGTAATACCGTATATAATACAAGGAAGATCATCATAAATGCAAAACCAGAGTCTGAATGCACTGCTGAGCTCGCTCGGGGGTTTGGACCAATCCCATCTGGAAACAGCTTCTGAAGGACTAGAACGTCTGGGTGTCTGGATCGGGTCTTTTGGGGAGAAAGGTGATGAGAGCGTGCGGGCAGAGGATGTGGCACCGCTGCCTGGGTGCCCGGCACTGAGGGTGCGGGACCTCCCTCTGCGTTCCGGCGTCAGTTCCACACCCGCTTCCCTACTCTCACCTTCTTCTCACCTGAGGCCATCGGTCCGTTAGTCTTTGTTCTGTTTCATTTGATTTCTACTCTCTTCCTAATTTCATGGAAGGACAAAAATTGCTCTATTCCTTCTGTAAAAATGATAAATATGCATTGAAAAATGTAAACATTATAGAAAAGCAGAGAAGAAGTTGACACCTGTTACTTGGCACGGGTGTGGATGGGTGAATGGGTTACACCATGGGAGGTGAGTCGTGCCACTGCGAGGGCGACAGTTGGTAGCTTTTTCCTTCTATGTGACTACAGAGACGGGGACGACCCAAATCCTAGCGTTCCTTCCCCACCTGCAGCTCAGTCGGGCCACCACACCTCTCTTTCTTCATTCATTCTTAGCCCTCACCTGGGTTTCAGTGGCGTAAGGGACTGTCATTCAGATTTGTGAGTGAAGGTGTCCGTTTCCTATCCTGGGGGACACACTGTGGAGGTTGACTCAGCGATGGGTCAGAGACGGTTCTCCTCCTGCAGGTACCACGAGAAATGAGCTTCCTGGTAGTCATTTCTTTCTTCATCCCTTTCACAAATCATCTAGCTGGATTAGTTGAGCTAAACATAGCTTCCAATATAAGAACAGATCTGTTTTGTAACACTGTATTACAAGTAGTAAAAATTATTTTTCTAATTATACTGTACCTCCAAATGTATAAGATGTGATTCATATATAATCACTGTTTTAATGTTTTATTCCTTCCACAGGAAAAAAAAGTGATGGGAATAAAATATCAATATTCTGCTTAAAATAGACAGTTCATTCTGACATGTAATTTAAGTGAAGGACGAGATATCAATTAAAAGAGGGTGATACGACATTTTGCTTTTTTTTTTCCTCATTATATGTTGAGAGGGAGCATCAGAGATGTTTGAACCTTTTCTTCCTTTATTAAATTACAGAAAGCCAGTTTAATACCGGCGTGTGTCGAAATGCATATAAGAGCAGGAGAGATACAATCTTTAAAATACTTTTATTTATTTTATGATATATTATCTAAAACATTGTAGTACCTCATGTTAAAGATTCATAACTTAGTGAGTCAGTCTATTTTGTTTTTGAATGATAGTAATTTGTAGAAAATGACGTCTTAGTATGTTGGTCTTTATATAAAGGGCCCTACAAGGCTTAAATAGATACCCAGCAGGTACCCAAGAGATGCTATGTGGATTAGAGAGAGTGAGTTTGGGGCTCAGAAACACCTAACGTTTTGGAGGTTATTTTGTGAAAGGATTTCCTGGATCGACACTCCCCCAACTTGATTTAGCTACAGTGTCTAAAAATCATGTTAGTCTTAATTTGCTGGATCCAGTAGTGCAAAATAAGAGCTATAACATATATATCAAGAGCTGACGGGAATGTTTTATTTCCGGAATTTGTTTTGTTTAAATGTTAATTTTACTTGTCCATTTTTCCTGGTATCTAAATCAGTTTCTGCTAAATAGGACCTAATGCGTGTTTTACAAATCATTGAAGGAATGAATGAGCAATGAGATGAATGAATCAAAAAAAATGGGTGGGTGGGTGGATGGATAGAGAGATGGATAGATGAATGAGGAAGTGTGTTGACTGATTAATGGATGGATGAAAAGATGGCTCGATGGTAGATGAAAGGTGAGGCTCTCCAGCCCAAGGATAGAATGAATAATTTTGCATGAGGGCTTCTGCTCAAGGATTGTCTGAATTTGGAACTATCTGGGTTTGACCATGACAGTGGGATATAGGGAGAAATCTGGACTTGGGAGGTTTTCCCTGATCCCCCTGGTCCTCCAGATCAATCTCCTTCGGACCCCATCTCTGTGCTTCGTAGCTGCCCAGAGGCCTGAGATCTGCCATCGCCTGTGTCTGGTTGAGTTGTAACTCTCTGTTGACGTGACTGTTTCCTCCCCCAAGCTCTGAGCTCCTGGAGAGCAGAGCCCCTTGCTGTAATCACTGTGTGTTCCCTGGGCCTTGGCCAGTGCCTGACATGCAGTCATTGCTATAGATATAGTCCCTGAAAAGCCTCAACTAGAGTCAGACAGTTGGGGGTTCCAATCCCGGCTTCGTCATTCACCAGCTCTCTGACTTTGGGCAAGTCTCTTGATTTCGCTCACCCCCTAGAGCCTCATCTATTCAAAACACTTTGTGCCTAGCATCCAGGAAGCTCACTGACTGTTAGCTAACTTTAAATCAATGACATGTGTTCTTATAGCAGTCAAGCATGGTCTGGGAACAAATGTCCATGAAGTCTGGTCTGAACTTTGTATTTTGTGAAGCAACTTTGTGGTTCCTTCTACGCTCCTCTTTGTTCAGCAAACTTTCAACATTTAGAGTCCAAATGAGACCATGGCAGCGAAACAGACAAGAGGAGTGAGACTTTACCGCATCAGTGCTGCTGTGCAGAATGCCCCCAACACCTTTACTCTGAGAATCGGCAGCTTCATTTCCTGCTCAAGATGAGGGGCAGTCCCAGTGATGGTGCTGTGAGAATGCTAGAAGGAGATGGCCTGGGTCCACATGCCAGTGTCACCAGTTACTGACTCCAGAGCCCTAAACCCTGGTGCCTCATCTGTACAATGGGGTTAGTAAAATGTTCCACTTTATATACTCATTTCCAGGATGAAATGAGCCAGCGCTTGCCTGCCTCATGCTGAGTGCCCAATAAATGTCAGCAAGGATTATGACGATGGCGGTGATGATGGTGACGATGATAATTATGCTGATGGTGACAATCATGAGGATGATGACGACAGGGATGACGATGATGATGGTGACAGTGATGATGATGAAGATGATTATGGCGATGGTGACGATGATGAGGATGATGATGATGATGATGACGACAATGATGACGATACTAACATTTCCTGAGTGCTTTGGGACTCGCCCGAGAATGGGCTAGGATGAGCCACAACATCATTGCAGGTCAGAGCAGAAGAAGACCCTAACTTTGATCAGCACCCAGGTTTGTCTGCCATCCTAGAAGCATTCAGAAATAGCTGGTTATCTTGCAGATAAATCTTTTGGAGAGTGTCTGGCTCAGAGTAGGTGCTCAATAAATGCTAATTACTAACAATAAAATATAATAATAGCAAGACATGCAGGGCTAACGATGAACAATGCAGAGTCCTTGACATCAAGGGACTCAGCGTGGGGTTGCTGAACCACACGCCCAGGTAAGGGTAAGGTACAGGTGAAAGAGTCTTAAGAGAGGGATCCAGAGGAGGGTTTTCTGGAGCTGGGACTGGGGTGACGTTCAGGTCAGAGTAGCAGGGGAACTTCCTGGGTGACATGACATTAGAGTTAGACCTTGAAGGTCTGGGATTACACAGGCTGAGTTGGGAGGAAAAGGGGGCCGCAGGCAGAGAGGGAGCAGCACGATCAAACGGTGGTGGCTGGGAAGCTGAGCCGCGGAGCAGCCCTTGGCTTTCATACTAGGATTGGAGCAATATGGAGACTTCATGGCCCCCCAGGCAAGGATGAAATGCTCCTTTGTGACACATTTCATTCTTATAAATCACAAACTGATGGGAAAAATGACTTGCAATGAATATGACCCAATATCAATATACCTGCTATGTAAAGAGCTTGGAAAAATCAAGAAGAGAAAAGGAACACTAATATAAAAAAGGTCAAAAACATGAGATTATAATCTGCAATCAGGGCCAGCTTCACAGACGTGCAAACTGGGCAGTCGCACCGGGACCCATGTTTAGAAGGGTCCTGTGATTGGTTTAAGGCTTTGCTGTCATCACCTTGAAATTCTTAACGGTTTTCGAACAAGGGACATCTGCACTTTCATTTCGCACGGAGCCCCTCAATGGTGTAGCTGATTCTGTCTGCTGGGAAGAAATACAAAGGGACAAGCTGTGTATATCAAGAAAACTCAACGTCGTTGTTAATCAGGAGGAGGAAAATTGAGCTATAAAGACACGCCAATTTGTATCTATCAAGTTGGCCACTTGATAACAGCGCAGGCAAGGGGCGATCAGATGGCCGTCAGAAGCTCCTGGTGGGCTTCTAAATTGGCTCAGCATCATAACTTGCCTCTCTCCCCACCAGTGGGCTCGGTTGAAAACAAACTCTGATGTTCCCCGTGCCCCCAGATCCGCTTTCCAAAGACACGTGTCACATGCTCTGACCGCCAGGGAAGCCCTTGCACGTGCTACCCACATCTTCACGTTTGTGGACAGTTTTTTCTTCCTGAGGACTCCATGCCTGCAGCCGGGAGGTAGCCCTGGCCTCTCCCCCAGCCAGCCCCATCACTTGCGACCCAACCCTGGGCCACGGCCCAGGGACCCTGGTGTCCTAAAGGGTGGGGTGCTGAGCTGGGAGAGCCTTCCCCAGAAGCAGGTCTGCCATTTACACTGAGAGATTGTCTCCACCTGCCTTGAGATCTGAGACTTTGTGCAAATGCATTGGGTCAGAACACTTTTAAGTTTCCAGTGGCAGAAAGTAAGCTCAGAACAGTTTAAGGAGAAAAAAAGAGAAAATTTATTTGCAATAGGAAACTCTTCCTAGATGATAAGCAGACACACACACACACACACACAGACATATACACACACAGACATGCACACATAGACACACGTGCACATGCATGTATGCACACAGACATATACACATACACACAGACATGTACACGTACATACATACACATATGTGTACACACATACACAGACATGCATACACACGTGGGTAGTCGTTGCAGGATTGTTTACGGTAGCATAAATTTCAAAACAGACTCAATATTTCACAGGAGGAGATATTTCAAATTAATTGCTGAGTATCCATATAATCAAATATTATACAGTTATTAAACATCATGCTTTCAGAGGATAATAAAAGCTAATATTAATGATGGGAGCTAACATTCTAACATTTATCGCATACCTGTCACGTCCCAGACACTATTCTAAAATAACTCCTTCAATTTAGGATTTTTAAGGATATTTAAGGATGTGACAAAATGTTCACACTAGATCGCTCAATAGGAAAAAAAAATAGAATTTAGAATTGTTTTTACAGGGTGATCTCAAGTTTGTCATATGTATTTATTATATCTGTTATCTATTATATTAATAGAAAAATAAACCAACATATTTATTATATGTGAGGGATTATATCAGAGTGTTCACATTGCAGGATATTTTTATTTTTTCTTCTATATTTTATAAATAGTTTATCCTGAACCTACAATATAGTATTTTTATGATTACCAGAAAGCTAAACATTGTTTAGATAGAAGTGAGAGGAAGAGTTATTTGGTTTGATCTGAGAGATAACACCAAAGGAAAAGAGAGAAATAAGACTGAATACACAGTTTGGGCTAAAACCTGGAAGGCCTAGAAATCAGGCTGAGAAGATTGGGTTTTATTAGAAAAGTAATGGGGAGCCATTGAATGTTTGTGAGAGAGGTAGTGACAAATTCAGAGTTAAAAGCTTCTTTGGTGGCAGCCTTGAGAATGCATTCATGTTGGAGATGGGAGGCAAGGAGACCTGGCAGGGAGCTGAAGGTCTGAGGTATAGGAATAGTAGCAAGAGTGGAGTTGTCCAGCAGCTGCAAGGGGTCCCGGGGAGGGAGAACGTACAGGACCTGGCCACCAGAGCTGAGCAGATGAGGGAATGAAGAAAACAGAGGCCAGGATGCTTTCGGGGTGTCAAGGATGCAGAGTGGGATGGGACAGAAGAAGAAGCCCCCAGAGGGAGGTGACCTGTGTGGTGATGGGCGCTTCTACCTCTCTTTGGTTATTCTCGCGTCCGCCTTCTCTCTCTGTGACCATGGAGACAATGCATATTTTGACTCTACATATTGCAAGTTCCAGTTTGGTTTTCTTTGGCTGCCCACTGCAGATTCCCCAAAAATGTCTCCATTAATATCAAACCTCAAAATCTGTTGTGAGCTCTCTGTTGACAGGGGAAGTTTGATATTATTCCCAGCCGTGGAGCAGAGGGCCGTGTGTCTGTCCAGCTGCAGGTCGGACTCACGTCATCCGGGCTTGGGACTGGCACGTTTGGAAAAGGTTAAAAAATCACTTTTTGTTCAGGTGAATGGTTTTGCAAACAGCAAAGCAAATTTCACTCCATTATATAAATGGTGAAAATGCTTTATCTTTGAAGATAGAGGATGAATCGATCTTTAAGAAGAAAGACATCAACACACGGTGGCGAAGGCACGGCCTTGGGTAGGGAGGGGCTCAGCCGTTCTGGGACTCGTTTTTGTGACCTATAGAATGGGAGAGCAGTAGTGCCTTATATCTTAATTGTCATGAGGATTAACCGGGTCAGCACCAGTAAAGGATTCAGAACTCTGCCTGCCCCGACAAGGATGCAGCAAATGCTCCTTCCGCCGGCTTTGTTGTCATAGCCATTCTGGTTATTCTCAGCCTAACAACTTTTCCCCTTCACCTGCGGAGGCTTCTCTGAGTACTAATTCACAGATATCTTTCTTTGTGATGAACTGATCCTGCACTTAATAAATGCCATTGTCGTCCACTCTTAATCAATTTTTAATTAATTCACTTGGAGTCCCCGTCCAGATGCCGGAAGACAGAGCACAGCCTGTGCAAACCCAGTGGGGATTCCGGCCCTCACCCTGACCCTTTACCTGAGGGTGTGTCATTTACCATCTCCGAGCACCAGTGGCCACGCCACTAGAGCCCCCGCGCCTCTGTCAGAGAGCAGCGTTGAGAGGAGTCGATCAAGTCAGGCCTTTGCAGCGCCTGGCACGATGCCCCGACACAAAGAAAGCCTCACGAAATGTTTATTGAATTTTAAAATAATTATGATTGATGGCCCCTCGCATTATCATTTTGCATATTGTCTCGGAAAGGGCCTAAACTTAAATGCTTCTTGGCACCGTTGATTCAGATAATTTATCCCTTCTATTAAAACTCCTGGCTGGGGGCAGAAACAGTGATGTTGCCCTCGGCCTTTCTGGTCAGCGGTGTGGGGTCCCTGTGCTCTTTCCCACTGGCTATAAATCAATCTGTTGAAGGGCCTTTTCGTGGACGGGAGAAGGGGGCCGGAGCGGGGGCTCCTGCGTCCTGCGTGGACCCCCTGGCTCTGCACCTTTCTAGTCCGATGACCTTGAGCAAATCACATCCTCTCTCTGGGATGGGATGTTTACCCTTGTTAAAAAAAAAAAAAAAAACAAGGTATCATTGCCAATTTCAAAGGGATGTTATGAAAATTACAAAGAGACAAGTACAGGGAATCGCTTTATAAACTCAAAAACACGTGCCAACAGAAGCTTGTTTTATTCATAGAGAGACAGAAATATTTTATTTTATCACTGAGGATGTGAGATTAGGGGCCATAAATATGTTTATACCTTTTCCATATGATTGTTTTTGTAACTGCACATTTTGGTTGGAACATATTAGAGAAAGGATTTATTAGCAAATTCTGACCCGATTTAATGGGTTCATTCATGTATTCCGTAAACATTTAGAGAGTGTCCACATATTCAAGGCACTGTGATCAGTGCTGATGGGATACCTATAAATGAGCCAAGTTCCCCACCCTTAAGAATTACACTGTTATGCTTGAAAAGCTGAAAGAAAAACATTTTTTAATGTCTTCTTGTTGGATTCAGTTTCTTCCCATTAGATTGCACTGCTTTCTGTTTTCATTAAGATAAGGTGACCACCTCGGCTACCTCCTTACCTTGGCTGTGAATCAGAGTCTGTCATGTCCCTCTTGCTCAGAAACATCCCATAATGACATGGCTTCGCTCCACACTTTTACGTGATGTCGTATTTGGGCACAGAAACTCCTCCAATAGTTATTCATGTAATTCTGTTAATACGATCTCAATCACCATATGGCGGTGTGATACCAATTACATTGTTGCAACCAGCCGACTTCAGAGAAAGGAGCACATCTTCCCAGCCGAGGCCGGCACCCTTGTTATAATCCCCCAAATAATGGTTTCTCAGCTCCCTTCTCCGTGAGATTTATTTTTCCCAATTATTTGATCAGGAGATTCGTCACGATACTCAAAAGACGAAGTGTCAAAAAATATTGGAATATTTGTTTTCCTTTTTTCTATGTGAAATGTACAATGTATGCAGCGTTGGCCCACGTCTTGACAAATGCAGGGCATACATGGTGCTTTTTGTTGTGGTTGTTAATTAGGGTGGAGCGTGCACAGCTCCATCTCTGCTGAAACAAAACAAGAAACTTCACTTAAACCCATGCAAAGCACATATATATTTATTTTGGGGCTCCAGACGCAAGTAGTTTGTCTCAGTTGTAAAACTCCTGACAGCAAACTCCTGACAGTGGTGTAAAAACGTGTAACGTGGCGTACTGCATCCCCTCCTAGGACCCTGTGTAAAAAAAGAGCTTCCTTTTTTTCCTCCAAAGAATTACATTCGGCACCACATGTCAAAACACAATTGTAATTGTGTAGCACGATGTTTCATAAATCTGAAAATGTTTTAAAAACCCATTGTATTTTCAAAGATTCCGAAGTCATTTCCTGGGTTAGCATTTTTTTCTACATTAAGCCTGCCTTTTTTTTTTTTCCTTTCTGATTTCCATATTCCCGATAATTATTAAGCATTCTTATCTCCCAGGCAGGCATCTCTGATGTAGATGCTGGTGATAGCAGTGGTTGTAATTCTCGTGAATTACTACATTTTAAAATCTTGTGTTAAAACATGTTAGCAAGCTTCCTGAAGTTAGCAGATGGCCTCCAGAAAGGCTTGTTTTAATTTTTCAAGTGCATAAGTATAATAATCCACTCTAATGTATGCACATAACAATAAAGTGTGCTTGTTGAGCGGTTGTTTTCAGTTTCCTGTGTGTACCTGTGAGGATGTGTTTATCAGCGTATAAAGATACATGCATGGACCTAATCTTCATAGGATCAAAATAGGTGATCAAAATGGCTAAGTCAAAAAATAATAATAATAATAATTAAAAGCAGCAATAAAAAAAAACTGGGGAATGGAAGAACGTCTCCATCACCAGAATGGAAAAGTTTGTGAAAGCCATTTAATAGAACTGAATATCAAAACATTTTAACTTTTTCAAAGTTTTCAACATTAAACAATTAGGATGAAACGCAATTAGGCTGCACATTTTAGAGGATGGTCACTTTTTGCATGTCATGTGGCTTTAAAAACAAGTCAGATAAATGATGATGCCATTAAAACTGAACTAATTAAAGAAAGCTTCTTTTAAGAACTCATTAACTGCAACCTCATTTGCATAATGATGCATATTAATTAAGTTTTAATGAATCTGAATTTGCACCAAGCCTATTCATGTTGGCTTTGAAACAAATTGAACAAATTAGTTAAAAGCTTTTTGGAATCTACTTTTCACACCAAACAGGATATGAATGCAATCATCTCTACAAAAAAGAAATATTTTTCCTTTAATTTAATTCAAAGGTATGCAGGCCCATCTATTAATTATTTTTAAATGCAATAATTTTCACCTTTTCTTTGGAAAATCAACAATATTACTTATTCTTGAATGGGAAATATTACAAATGCAAGTTGTGGGCAAAAATCATTATGGCCAATTTATTGGCAATAAGTTGGAGATATTTGACTTTAGGATACATTTAGTTTATTTAATAGCAGGATTAAAAACTGAGGAGGTAATTTCTGGGCGTTCTGAACACCCACAGTTGCAGCCGCTAAAATGAGATATCTCAAGGTGGCAGGTCTCATTTTTCGGAATATAGGCAGCGATGTTATATTACTGGTGTCACATTCATTCCTAAATCTGATTGTACTCCATCATAAATCTCTTAAGTAGCACGGCAAAAATTAAACATTTACAGAACATGTGTTCTTTTCCTCCGGATTTGTGCAAATCTTAATTTTTTTATACACAAGGAGCAGAATTCAATTTTAACAAGTTTGCGTTCGGCTCATAATAAAAACAAGAATTACCGCAGCCACACTATTGATTTGCTCAACTCCATTGTGTCTTCATCAAGAATGAAGAGATTTATGTAATTACTGCTCCATCTTTTGTTGTTTGAAAGCACTTTTTTTTTTGTAAGTCAGCATGTACAAAGGATGGAAACGCTTTTATTGTTGAGATTACAAGATCCTCTCTCTCCCCTTGTGAAAGCGTTTTCTTGGATGGGGGCTGTGGCGAGGTCGACAATTAAGATGATGTTGTATACTGGAAATGCGCATTTAAAAATTGTATTTACAGGTATTCTTCCGCAGTATTTTTTAACCCGTTTATCCCTTCACCTTGTTTGCTCTTCTCTTCCTCCCCAGCAGCTTCAGTTCCCAGAGAAGCGTTTGTCGGCACCAGGGCGATGCCAGAGGAAATTCCCAGGAGCAGAGTCTCGTGAATGCTTTTAGATGTAGCGGGCAAAATAGCAACGCTCTAGATGGTTCTCTCCTAATTACATTGCTCTCGTTGGAATTTACTTGCGCTTGGGTCAGTGATCATTTTTGATTCTTTTGGAGAAAAATAGAATCAGTTCTCAGCTGCCCTGTTTCACCCATGCGCTGGTCCAGCTTGCATCCTATTTAAACCTCCTGGCTTCGCGTGGAGGTGTCCCTTGAGGAAATGCTTTTGCATTTAGGAAACACTGGGAGCCCACTGGCCACTTTTCCCAGCAAGGTATTTGTAGAAGCCGGCCAAAACTCTCTTTCCTGGAAGAAAGAGGATTTGCCACGTACCGAAATGAGAATCCAACGTGCAAACAATTTAAAAAATACATCGATGCACAAATCATGTTGGGGATGATTTTAAAATTAACTCCTTCCCCATTCCTCATTTTTATTAGAATAACCCTGCGTAAGCTTTCCCTTCGTTATGGTTACCGTTACCACTTTGGGTTATAAAATGCCCTCTGAGGGGAGTCTTAACAACGTCCGAGGAAAGTCACGAAACGCAATCTGGTGAGAGCCAGCCCGGGGCTGGGAACGGTTGCCCGTGGGATCCGTCATGCTTTGAACAAAATATTGTTCCTGTGTTTTCTCCTCGCGTTTCTATTATACTTTTTGAGCATGTTGTCATTGGAAAGCAAGGGAAGCTGTGAAATAGTTTAAATACTGTCTGATGTTCACAGAAAAATTTGCTGCTTTCAGATTATCCTGGAGCAAGGGGAATCTCTTTTCCTGAGTTTTAGGATTCTGGGTGTGCCTGGGAACCCGAGCACGGCCACGGGAGCCTATAATTAAAATAATAATAAAGGCAGTTGGAATCTTCCATGACGGTCTATATTTAGGTAGGCAGATAGCATTACAGATAAGAGAGCTGGGCGGGTGGCTATGCTGCCCTCTAGCTGGAGGACTGGGGGAGGGGTGGCAGGGTGGGAGCACCCAGCTTTACATTCCCGGCCCTTAAAATGACTTCTGTTTTTAATTTTTAGAGATTCAAAACAAAACAAAATAACCCGGGGAAGAGGTTTCCACTGAGTATGACTTTTTGTGCCCCTCTCCAAATGGCCCCTAATCAAACCAATTTCCTTTCAGAAGTCTTTAGTGAGGTAGCATTAAAAAAAAAAAAGTGCAAATTTTGCGTGGAGAATTGCCTTCTTTGGGGGAACATTTTGACAGAAAGCGCCTTCCTTGGGGGAGGTCAGGAGTCACCGGTATTAAACCAGACAAGCTGGTAGCGGAGTGTTAATGGCCGCAGCAAGCAGATGTTCTGTAATTAGGGGAGATGTGAATGACAAGACGTGAGAGGTACCATACACAGGCGGGCTGGCACAAAGCAGCTGCTGGTACCGCTTCCCCTGTCACGGGCATACACAAGTCAGACCAGCCCCCGTGAGGCTGCCGGCGCGGTGACAATTAGAAAAAAATTGTATTTGATTAAAAAAAGTAATAGATCATACAAGGCTATTTCACCCCCCGCAGAGCCAGGAGGAGTGGTCTAGGTGTGCCTTGGCGAAAGTGAGCTGGGGTCAACCAAATTGTGGAAGTGGAGGGGCTGTCCTGAAATTGGGGTTTGTCATCATCATCATCATTATTTTTTTTCAGTTGATGCTGAGAGTGAGGCCTTTTAAAAGGAGGAGCAGACTCCTTTCTTTCTATCTCTTTTGTCTCCACATCCAAGCTGCCTATAAGAGCTATCTCTTTAACCTCCTAAATAGCTCTCAAGTTCTTTCTTTCTAACCATCCCCATTACCATTGTCTTTACCCTATTTCTTCTAGAAGATTCCACAGCCTCCCCTGGTTTTCCTGTGTCTAGTCTGGGGACCCCCTCCTAACAGCCACCTCCGTCCCCAAGGATGGGCAGGGGTCTGTTCAGACATCTCCAGAACCCTGTCTTCCTACCCCGTCACACCACTTGATGATTGTCAATGTCCAACTCAGTTTCATTCTCTGGGTCTTCACACCTAGCACAGTGCCAGACACACAGTAGGCCCTCAGTAGGTGCGTCTGTGTGAGCAAATACCAGAATCAATGGTAAACTCATCACAAACATCAAATGCACCCCCCCCCCCCCGCCCGTAGCCGGGTACCATGATTGTGAAGAGTTTGTGTCCCTTTACGCTGAAACTGAGTTGCAAAATCAAAACATTTTCTTTGCTTGGATGAAGCCTGTTTGGGTGGCAGTTCAGGAATGAGCAAAATCAGTTTTCTAAGGGCTTGCTTGATGCCTGCAATGTTTATCCATTTCGTGGGGAACGTCACAAGGATGTGGTGAGTCGTGTTGACTCGGTCCCTCCAGGAGGCGGCCTGGCGTGGTGGAAAGATGGCTGCGCTTTACCTCGGAGGGCTCTGGGGTCAGTCTGGGCTCTGGGGTCAGTCCCGGCTCTGCGGCTCCTGGGGGACCTCCACCTCTCTGGGCCTCAGTCTATTTTTCTGGGAAAGGGGAAAACAACACTAACCTCTCAAGGTTGCCGAGAGGCTGGAAGGAGAGCAGGAGTGCCTTGTCATACCGTGGTGGCTGGACGGCTTCACTTCACCAAATGGGATCACGAGCCATGCTAGCCGTGCACATCATACAAGGATTATTAAATTCCTCTGTGTCCTGGAAATCTGGCAGGACCTGCTTTCCTTGTATTCATAACGTGGTGGAGAGTTAGGAGGAGGGAAAACGTGGCTGACTTTGAATGCCTCTCCTGTCTTCGGACTTTCACGAGTGTCGTCTCATTTCTCTCCCTCCGTGGTGTAGGTCTCCTGATCCCCATTTCACAGATGAGAAAGCTGAGGCTCAGAGAGGTTAAGCGAGTCTCTCAGTGCCACCCAGCTGGCAGGTAGGACACGAGTCCTAGGCTGTCTGACTCCAAACCCCCTCTGTCCTTTAGGTGTGAGGCAGAGTATGTCCCGGCCTGTCCCTCAGAGATGGAAATAAAGCATCCCTCGGAAACATTTCAAAATGACAAAGCACAAGCAAGAAGCTTGGCCCTGGTTCTCGGCTGGCTCTGTCTGTTTCTCTGCCTCCGCTGGTTTCTCCGGTTCCCCCGTCCCTTGCCTTCTCCCCCAGCTCCCCTTCTGGTCCCTCGTTCACTCTTTATCTATCTCTCCATCTCTCTCCCTTGATTTCTAATTTCCAAGCCTGCGAGCTATTACAGAAAGCATAATGACGGTTACACTTGTCTGTAGCAATATTACTGTCTAGCTTATTGCTTTGTAAAGTACTTCGGGAGCCTTGAAAATGAAAGGTGTTATGTAAAATGAAAATCGATTCTAATTCTAAATAAACATCATTGCTTCAAGTTTCCCTCGGATCGCATTGTTTCACGCTCAAGGAAGACAATGGATCAGAATTTCCTTGGAAGGTTTAAAAGATGTCTCTGGGCGTCCTGGTGTCTTGTCACGACAGGGCGAGATTGGAATCCTGTCTCAATACATCCTTACAATTATATTTAATTGCACCTGGTAAAGTGTGTCTTTGTTCATTATTTATGAAGGGAAATTATTTTCATCCGTAGAAAAGATTGATACCACTTTCAGCTTGTACTCAGGTGATTGGTGATTAAGTGCAATTTCTTCCCCTGATATCTGTCTCTATCAGCAACCACCATCCAAAAACGGAGAAAGAAACTTTTCTTGGCAGAAAAACCATCTCCACTTGAGAAAGCAGTTTCCTCCTCCTTTGCTGGCAGAGTAATTTATAAGGACATGCACACCACAAAAATGGAAGTTTGAATCATTTCTGTGGAGAAGACTCATCGTCCCAAATCAGAAATGTCATAAAAGTTAAAATGCCATAAGAGTGTGTTCCCCAAGAAAGAAATAATTTTCTTTTCATTGAGAACACTGGAGGACATAATATACTTCTTGAAATTCAGATTTTCATAGCAAATGTAATTTATCCCTCCCTGGGATCGTTCATCTTCCTTTAAGAAAAGGTAACTGGATATTATATCTATTTTATATTTTTCCGCAAAATTATCTTCCAAGTGCTTGTTTCCTTAAAAACACACATGCCGTGTGGGGAAAATGAACAGTTTTATCCTTGGGAAAGCGCACTGGAAACTTCCAGTGTTTGGAAGGACCGACGAGCTGGCTTGAATTCGCTGTGATAACTCAATCAGAAGTCCATTTGCATCCACGGAAAGACCCAGGCTGCCTGTGGGACGCGTGGCCTCAATTCGTTTTTTTTACCTCTTTCCATTTTATGTCTGGTTAAGTAATCTGAAGTGTCTGCTGGTAGTTTGGGGCCGGCAAGCACTCCAATATGAACAGCCGAATGATAAAGCATCAGTGTTTGAATCCGAAGGTATTGCTAATACCGGTGACCCTCTGTCAAAGAGGTCTTCCTTCTGCACCAATCCAGACTATTATTATTACTCCCTCTTTACAAAGCTCTCACTGTCCTATTAGTCACGTCTGAGCCTGTTAGCTGTGTGACAAGATTGCAGGAGATTAACAGGCCATCAGCAGAGGAGCAGAAGGGACATGGAGTCTGATGGAGACATGGCCCTGGCTTTGCAGAGGGGAGGCAGGGAGTCTGATGGAGATGGTACCCTGGCTTTGCAGAGGGGAGGCAGGGAGCCTGATGGAGACAGGGCCCTGGCTTTGCAGAGGGGAGGCAGTGCTTGGGGACAAGCACTCTTAGCACAGGAGGCAGCCAGGCAGTAATGGCATGGAGCCCCTGTGGCAAGTTGAAGCCTGCCTGAGCCTCGGTTTTCTTTTCCGCTTCTCCCAAATGGCAGAGGTAACCTCCTGGAAGGGCAGTGTGGAGACGGAGAAAATGTGTGGAAAGAGCCTGTGGGTGCAGGGTCAACATTAACGATAGGGGCAGAGTTGGAGGCCAGCGACATTTCTTGTACCCTCTCACCAGCCCCTAAGGGCACATAGAGGACACCTAATTGTCCTCCACATGTTTGCTCCCTCCGTCGTCAGATTTTTGCCTATGTTGTGCCCCTGAACTGGCTTTCCTTCCATGTAGCAGAGGCTGCTCATTGCTTCTCCTTCTTTCTTAGTAACAGAATCTGGAATCTTAGCTAGGCATCCCCAGAGTACAAAGCAGGTCTTCTAGCCTTTCTTGCAACCTATCTGGCCAATGATGTGTGAGCAGATACAGAAAAACCTATTTAGAGGATGCTGACTCAACTCAGAGGGAATGAGCTCCTCTGCTGGCCTGGAACTCTGCTGTGATGGCTGGAGTTCCAGCAGCCATAGCAGACCATGAGGTGGCATTATGTTGAAGACCACAGTATAGATTGATAGAAGATTGTATCCCTGATGATTTAGTGCTTTGCTTACAGCTGGACTTCTCTTACTTGAAAGAATATACCTTTACACATTTAAGTCACTGTAGTCAGGAATTTGTTTTTAGTAGCTGAACATGATCCTAGTTAGTATTCGCTATATGTGCAAATTCTACACATTTTTCAAAGCTCATTTCAAGTCCTTCCTTCTCCAGGAAGTCCTTCCAGATGACTCCAGACCCCCATGTGTCTTAAATCACTGAATTTGTACTATGCCAGAATACAATCTGTTACTTTCCTCTTCTCCCATCACTTAAGTTTCTTATTCTTGGGCCCTAAGTGACACTTCAGGCTCTTCAAGGACAGAGGCCTTTTCTTAAAATTCATTTTATCACCCACAGCACTCAGGAATGTTGAGAGACAAGTCATTTCTCTCTGATGAGAGAACATTTACCGAGTCCTTGCTATGTGCTTATATATTATCTCATGTTATCCCCCTCCCCCACACGGCCCAATATCCAGCCGGGGAAACAGGTTTGGAGAGGTCTGTGATTTGGCCGAAGCCACGCATCTTATAAGTGGCAAAGTAGCATCCTGCCCTGGGCTTGTCTATGCCCAAGCACACGCCATCTCCCACAGACCCATGTAGTGACAGTTATGTACAATTTTCTTTTTTAAAAAAGTCACACTGGGGCCGGTCCCGTGGCCAAGTGGTTAAGTTCGCGCGCTCCGCTTCGGCGGCCCAGGGTTTTGCTGGTTCGAATCCTGGCCGCGGACATGGCACTGCTCATCAGGCCATGCTGAAGCGGTGTCCCACATGCCACAACTAGAAGAACCCACAACTAAAATATACAACTATATACTGGGGAGAGATTTGGGGAGAAGAAGGAAAATAAATTTAAAAAAAAAATTGGCAACAGATGTTAGCTCAGATGCCAATCTTAAAAAAGTCACACTATTCTTTTTTCTGATTATAATTGTTACATACTTTTTGCAGAAGTTTTTGAAAATACACAATGGTATAAAGAAAACAAATTAAAATTATCTATGTACGATATCCCATTATCTAAAGTTAATCTCTGTTAGCATATTACTTTTTCTCTTCCAGTATATATAACCTGAGAATCATATAGTAAAATTTCCTTCAAGAGTAGTTCTTGCTGTAATCAGGTTACATATAATAATAGCCAGCATTAATAATTGACTATCTTCCAGATACTATTCTATGTGCTTTATGAAAATTATTCCACATAATTCTCACAATAACACTATGAGTTTCTATTATTGCCTCATTTTCTGATGAGGAAGCTTAGGCACAGAGAGGGTAAGTAATTTGTCGAATTCACAGCAGCACATAAATGACAGGGTCGGGAATAAAATGCAGGCACTTGACTTCAGAATCCACACTTCGAGTCCTAGGCTGTATTAATTCCCAATGCTGTGTGTTGCCTTCCTTATTTTAAACATAAATCTTAGGGTCAGCCTAATAGTCTATCATAAGTATGAGCCATAATTTCCCGGCCACTCTTTATTGTTGGACATCTGGGTTATTTCCATTTTGTCATTATTATTAACCATGCTGGGAAGGAAGACCACCTTTGTATATATGTATCATTGTCTACATGATGGATTATTTCCTTGGGAAAGATTCCAAGGAATAAAATTATGAATCAAGTAGCATGCATATTTTTATCAATACCCCAAAGCTGAAATATCCTGAACCACGGAGGCCCAGGACACTGGATCTGAAACAAATCTTCCAGGCTATCTAGTCCCACATGCTTACTAACAGTTGTGGAAACTGAGGCTCAGAGCGAGAAAGCCAAGTTCACACTTGCATTCTTGTGCCCAATGCCCTGCCTCCTGTTCTGTGTTCTCTCCGAGACAATACCCTTGCTCCTACGTCACCTGGTCTCACTCTCCATCCTCTAGCTCTTTCCGTGGAAGGACTAAGACATTCTTTCATAAAACAAACATCGAATGAGCTCCTACCATATTCTTGTCATTGTTCTAGGCATGAATTCATACGTGAATTCTGCGCTTCTCCGGCCTTCTCAAACAGCCAGAAGAGCTGAAATGTCAAAATGTCAAGAGTAGGTAGTGAGGCTGTCCCCTCCTTGCCCAGCCTCGGTTTCATCATTGTGACAACCTAGAAGTTTAGCTGGGGTATCAGGGTCCAGTGACTGCCACCGAGTGTGATTTTGCTGATGTTTTATGGATTGGTCCAAATGGCGTGGCTTCTTCACCAAGTCCTGCCGTCATTGGGTCCTCCTCCTCTTCCTTCGTTTCTTTACCAGAGAGGAGGAGACTCTCTTCTGATATAATCACACATTCTCAATTAATAGCCATGAACGGGGGAAGGGGACCTCCCATCCCCACCTCCAGCCCTCCACGACATGGTCCCTCTTTGAGAAGAAAGACCTTATGGAGGCAGATCTTTCTTCCCCCTCCAGCTCCCTCTTCCCCTTCTTTCCACTCTCCGGGCTTGCCTGCCCTTCCCCAGACCCAGGGCTCGGGTACCCGCCTTTGCCCATCTCCCTTACCTCAGACCCCCAACAGCAGAACTTCTTTCTTTATATCAACTTTAATTCATTTCCTTTTCTTAGTAGTAGAGCAGTGCATGTTCACATGATAACAGAAACACTTACCATTTACTGGGTCCTTACTGGAGGGCCAGGAACTGCTGAATCCTAGAAACAGAAAGAGGAGTAAGACACAGCAGCTGCCCTCAGGGAGCTCCAATGAATGGGGAAGATACAAATAAAGACATTTACAATACAATGTCGCAAATCGTATGGGAGGTCTGCACAGGATGTTAAGAAAGTAGAGAAAAGAGGCATCTAACTCAGACAGGGCAGGGGAATCAGGAAGCTTTCTCTCCTTGTTCACTTGTTCCTTTATTTATTCATCAATCTATCTACTCATCTATCCAATACTAATTTATTGAACACCTGCTAGCTTCTAGGCACATTATCCTAGAAATACATACATAAACCTGGGGCTCAAAGCCATGTTTTCTGACTGCGGTTCCCATGCTACTTTTTATTGTATGGCGCTGTTCTAATCCTTTAAAGCAAACAAGAAAACTGAGTGGTTTGGGCTATGGCATCCATCCGGGTGGAGGAGAGGTGGAACTTGGCATGATGGAAGCACGTGCCGGGCTCATTCATCAAATACTCTGGCTAATAGAGAGTTCTCATATATGCCATGCATGAATTACCAGTTTTCAAAGAATTATAATACAACAAAATATACTGGAACTATACAGCTCATAATTTAATCTGCTTTCGATGTGACAGAAGTCACCTGAAGGGCTGTATTTAAGAGCCATCAACTTTGGAATGTCACACCTGCAGAAGGCAAGTCAATGCAAAATTAACAGCTCTTGGCTCTTACTGAGATGCTGTTTTTGAAAATAGAAAACCTAAACCCTTTAAAAAACAAAAATAGGTATGCCTTAACCAAATTTGCTATATAAAAGTGGTAAAAATCACACCTCAGAATTATAAGCACAAATATGCTCAAGATCTTAATGTTGTTTTCAGAAGACCAAGGCCTGTATGTGTGTGGTTAGCGGCTCATTCAGACTCTGTGTCTTGGGTGGTGGCAGAGCATTGAAGCTTATGTTGCAATCCAGAAGGTTTCTTTTTTTCTAGAGAGAAAAATGTCTCTCAAGTTTATTGCAAGTAGCCTTTGGATATAACTTTTTCTATGTTGCTTTTTTTCCCCCCAGGGGTTTGCAGTTGAACTTAATGAAAATGCTATTAATGGGGTTCTGTTTCTTGGAACTCTGGGTCCTCAAGACTGGAAGCCCTCTGGTGGTGCTCAGGGCTGAGATGCACGCAGGCTGGCATGGGTACTATATGTCAGCAGTTCCCAGCATAAGCTCCTGGGGTGCCAGTCCTGTGAGTTGCTCCTCAAATAACAGGCTGCCCAGGTCATGTGAGTTTGGAAATTTCCTCACTGAATCTCCCTCTGAGGGGCTCCAGTGCGTGTTAGTCTAGTAAAGGCTCTGATAAATCCTGCAGCAAAGAAAGTCCTGCAGCATTTAACTTCCCCAACTCAGTCTCTCTCAAGGAATCTGTTTTATTACCTGGCAGAGCGAAGATTCTGATAAACACATCTTGGGTTGTTGACCCATATCCTTCCATTGTAAGGATACAGGCTTGCTGTCTTTCAAGTGGGTGATTCATAAACTGTCAATCACTTTTTTTTCATTTGTTCAATATGCATCCTTGAGCACATGGTCTGCATCTCGGAGAGTTCAGATCACAGTGTGGATAGCATGGGCGGCCCGGAAGCCTGGGGGTGGGAACAGCTCTGGCGTGGGTTTAAATGTGGCAGATAGAACTCCTTCCATCAGTTATAAGTAATGTTTAATCACTCTGCATTTGAAACAACAGCAAATGAAATCCTAGCTTTTAATGTGGATTGCATGCTTTTTCTGTGAAATAAACCTAGCCCTTTGTTTCTGATGTTAGATGAATCATCTGTTCAGACAAAATAGCTTGAAATGATTTTGAACCTAAAATATAGCCATGGTTTGTTCTTTGAGATTTAGAGAAGTTGACTGAGGCTCAGCATTGGTTTTTTTATCTCACAAAATGAATGAAGTTCCAAAGTTTCTTAATTGTAAGTTGCTGAGTCTCTTCCACGCCCGTTTGGAGGACCTGCTCCCTTCCCAGTGCTCAGCAGAGATGAAAGCTTGTTTTTCTCATCGAGTGAGTCATTGGGGATGAGAAAGTTAAGGCATTCAGGAGGAAGGTGTCAGAGTGTTGGGAAGATGAGCTGATGCCACATCAAACCCACTAGAGGGAAAGTGTCGAGGGAGGGGGCCCTGCCTGCCTTCCTCCTGTAGGAGCCTCAGCACCTCGGACAGTGCCTGGTGTAGCAGACGCTCCGGGAGTATTTGTTGAATCAGTGAATGAGTGAACAAATGAATGAAAAAATCACTCTTCAAAATGCTCTGCGTGTGGGGGAAGGGTACAATAACAAAGGCAGGGATAATAATTTCTGTATTAGGTGTTGCCACAAGATTCTGCATGACAAACCTCCCACAACCCAGTGGCTGATAGCCACAGGCGTTTGTTTTGTTTTGCTTGCTGGTCTGTAGATTTCAGTGGTGGGGGACGGAGGGTCTTTCACCAGGTTGTAGCTGGGTAGGCTCAGCTCTGGTTTCAGGTGTGTTCAAGGCTGTCACCTCCTTGAACGAGTGGCCCAGGGCATGTTCTCGCAAATGGCATGAGCGCAAATGGCAATCCACACAAGTACATTAGAGGCCTCTGCTCAAGACACGTCTGCTAACGCTCCAGGGGCCCAAGCGGATCACACGGCCAAGCCCCAGACTAACGGGGCGGGGAAACATCTCCACCCACAGCGGGAATGGGAGAAGAGGAGGATATTTTCAAGACAATAGTGTTATCAAAAATATACAGTTTTTCAAACATATATTTTCTATAAAGTTGGTAAAGGAAGATCTAAAAAGAGGTTCTAAGCTTCCTAGTGGTCAAAGGAAAGAAGGAAATTTGTCCAGGTGTTGGAGTCCCGATGATCTTAAGAAGCCGATAAAGGAGCTCCAAGTGCTTCCATATTCTGAAAGTTGTAGACAAGCAATGAGCAGCCCTCACTTTGTTTCATCATTGGTGGTCTTTTCTGGCACGTGCTGGGTGCTGCCGTGTTTGCTCTTCCCTTCTCCCTGCCCCTACCCCCTCCCTGGAGCTGCCTGAAGCAGTGATGCTGTGACACGCTCTGTCCAGAGCTGTCTGACTGATCCATATGAAGCACCGTTGAGTTCATAACTTCTGCCCCATTGAAGAGATCTTTGGTTCACAATGAAGCTGGAAATCCATCTTCTCACCAAGTCCTGGGCACTTAAATGGCTCCAGGAAAGCCGTCAGCACAGCGACAGAGACTCTCAGAGACCAGCATGAGCAGAGAAGCCTGTCTCCCTGAGGATTACCCGAGAAGCAGGAGGGGAGCCCCTGAGGGATCCAGGGCGGCAGAAGTCGGAACTTAGAGAAACTGGGGTCAGAACAATCGAGAATTACCCGAAATTCCTGCTAAATGCCCCTATGCAAAATAAGGTCGGGCTGTGCAGCTGTGTGAGGTTGTGTGTAAAGTGCTGGGTTCCTCACCTGGCACAGGAGGAAAGCCTCAATAAAAGGTTTTTTAGAACCAAAACTACCAAGAGGAAGATGCTCCCGGGCCCACCAGAGAAAGGATCTACTTAATTTTTCCTGAGAACCTTGGCGAGTGAAGGCCAGGACCAAGGTTGTAATTGTTGAATCTGGAGTTCTGCCTGAGACATCCACACGCTGGGGAGTTCTTCTTCCTGAGGATGTGTGCCATCGTCACCAATTCCTTCTGCCACTTTGAGGAAGGCCTGGGAGAGATCATCCTTTAAAGATCAGAAGGGGAGCAGAACACGGGGCCGAGATGTGGGAGCCTGGACTGGGCAGTGGAATCCAGCCCAGGCTTGGCCAGCAGGAGCTGTCTGTGCTTGCCTGGAGACCACTCTGGGCCATCCCCCAGGCCCTTCAGAACCCATTATTTTCTACCTTATGGTGTGAATTAATATGTCTGTCTCCTCCACCAACACAAGATCTGCATTCCGTTTGTTTTTGTGCTGCTGTGCCAGGCACGGTCCCCGGTGCTGAGCAGGCCTTCATGAATTAAGGGGAGGGACCACATGCAAGTTCATCTCCCTCTAATTTATCCTCCACACTCTGGCCAGCCAGACCAGGAAGTGAGGTCAAGTTTAAAGAGTCTGGATATTGGTTGTGTGACCTTGGACAAGTCACAGAACATTTCCAGACCTTGCTGTCTTCATCAGGAAAATATGGAGGTCACCCTGGGCTCATTGTGATCAGTAAATATAATGAGGCTTGCACAGTGCCCGGCACATGGCAAGCACTCAACAAATGTTAGCTCTTTCCATGCTTTTAAAAGTACTTAGTTGATCATGTTGCTACCTCGCTTGGAACCCATTCTTTTTATCTGCTGGACAAAGGTCTCTTCTCCAACAGCATCTATTCTCAGAAGCCTTCCTCAATACCATCTCCTCCGCATTTCAACTTATTAGACTCTCTCCCTCTGTGCTTCCAAAGACCAATGGCTGACATTGCTGGTTGTCTACCTAATATCCATTTTCTGCTCATACTTATTAAAAACTCACTTCCCCAGACCCTCTTGCAGCTAAGAGTGACCATGTGATATAGTTCTTGCCAGCACAGGCAGAGTCCCTGGCACGATGCCCTTCCTTTGACCTTCAGCATTCTCCTTTCATCCTGCCTGGAACGCAGATGGGATATCTGGAGGTCAGGCATCCCTCTTGCAACCAAAAGGCAATATACATGAGAACAGAAATCCACACTCTAAGAATGGCCTGGTAGATGGAGGGAAGACAGCTGTATTCTTTATGGCAATACTGAATCCCTATCTTAGTCCTGGACAGCCTATTGACAGACTGTGTTCATGTTCTTTATAAACTGCAGCTGATTGCATTCCTGACTGATATGAAAGTTTGTCCAGATCTTTATGGTCACTGTTCATCCAGATTGCCAATGTCTGATCATGTCTCAGTCACCCCAACAAGGTTGTGAGGGGCTGGAGGGCAGGAGCTATGCTTCGTTCCTCTCTGTCTTTGGCACAGAACAGATGTTAAGTAAGTGCAGTTTGTCGAAAGAATTGGATTCCCGGACTGAAAGTCCATGCTGATGTAAAAGGTCTGTGTCTCCACATGGTGGCTTCTTTTCTCTTTTTTCTTTCTCTTTCTCTCCCTTTTCTCTCCTCTTCTGTGTCTCTCTACCTCGCTCTCTTCTTAGAAATGAATTATACTTCTATTTCAATGAACTGTTCTGGAGAGGATGCTGGTAGGGAACTATGAACATATACATATATATATAAATCTTGGTATAATCAAGCACAGCAAATGAGGAGCATTTCTAATGTGTTAGTTGCGTAACAAGCTTTATAAATGGTTCTGGATTTCCCCTAGCTACCTCTATTGCCACTCTGATTTGGCCTTTATTGGAAGAAACTACTCTCTCTGTGCTTGTGGTCTCACTGTGGATCTTTCTATCCAGTGGGAACCAGAAATAAAAACCAATGCATTTAAAATGTGAGATGTGGAAAGGAAATACAGAGAACAGTTTCAGAGCTGGCTTCCATTGCCTTATAAATATAGCATAGTTACTTGAATTCCATAAGAATTAAACTCTGATCTTTTAAAATGCATGCAAATTCTTGCAGAATATATATGAAAAAGTCACTATAACTATTGAGGCACTTCGACTCCCTTGATAAATGGGACTTCCAGACCACACTTTATTGAGTCTCTGATTTTTAATAATTTGAATCCTGCAAGATTTAATTCTGCATAATTCTGGCTGAAATCAGCTTTTGATTGAGTTGTAATGGCTCTGTTATTGTAAATATCTCTGCATGCTAATGTCGTGCTGGAATTCAATAATATTTAGATGAAATTTTTTGCCTCGAGCGTTATGGAAGCAAGATTTAGAAAGTCAGGAAGTTTATGTCAAAGTGACATCTATTTTGGGTAACCTGCAACAGTTTTAAATGCAGTAAGCGGTCATCTCGAGACATGATTTAAATAATTATGAATCTTAAATGTATGTGTGTGGATCAATTATAATATGTATAATATTATAATATGAATAAAATATATGAAATTTCTTAAAGTATATGTCTTTATTTAACCCTGCAATATTTCCTGATATAGTTGTTGATGACTCAGCTGAGGATACAGGGATGAGCCCTGGGACCCTGAGGATTGAGAGGCAGTGCGGGGCTGTGGGGATGGTTTGGGCTGAGTCTTGGCACTGCCGTCGACCCCAGGGGTAAACAAACCTTAAGGTTTTGAGAAATTCACTTAAATTCTCTGAGACTCAACTTCACCTGCTGTAAAATCAAATAACCAAACAAATAATGGTTTCTTCTTAATCATCTGTCTCCCATTAGACCAAGAGCATCTTGAAGAATGAGCCATTTCTTAGTCACCTATGGCTGCTCAATAAGTATTTGCTGAGTTAAATCAAAGGTTCAAATGTGAAACTATTCATTCAGCCCTCACAACAATCTATGACGTAGGAACTATTATCATCCCCGTTTTACAGAGGAGGAAATGGAGGAACAACTATGTTGTGGAAGATTAAACCAGTGGGGGAATTGGGATTTGAACCCAGACAGTCAGGCTCCAGAATCTGCTCCTGATTCCTGTGATGTGTTGAAGATGGACCTGATTTCTTTGGCACATCTTCCTTCAAGAGCTGGACTCTCATGCCGCTCTTCCAGCAGGGGCTGCAAGGACCTTGAGGAGACTGTGGGGGAGGGCTTGCTGGAGGATGAGGAAAGTGTTGTTGGAGGCTGGAGGAAAGGGCACCCAAGTTAGGTGCTGGCACACAGGTGGGTGACAGAAGCATAGAGAACAGAAGGGACACCTGGGATCCTGTGCATCTGGCCAAAGACATCTCCACGCAGATGTTGGAGGTGCTGACTGGCTTCTTCTAGTGGGCTAGGATCAAATATAAGAAAAGAGAGAGAAACTAAAGAAAAAGTGGTGAATTTTTTAAGGAAAATTTAGAGGAAATAGAGTCTAGGACAATCATTTTAGTCAGCAAAAAGCTCTTAAAGTAAGAAATGTTCTTGGGGCAAAGGTCAAATCCAGGGCTTTCCCAATAAAGCCTGGGCTCGGGGTATCGATCTTGAGGGTGTGACTCTAAGATCTTCCCATTTTTTTTTTTAAGAAGTAAGATTTAAGAGTGTGCCTCTTAGAAATAAGATTTCTAAGGATGTGCCTCATAGACTCTTTCAACTAGACAGAAAAGTTTCTAGGAATCTGAAGGGCGTTGTCTCGGAATACTCTGACTCTCCAAGGTAGAGTAGAGTCTTGAAATGAAATGTGAGTGTGGTCTTAATCTAATGGTGCAAGTCCCCAGTATGATTCATAGGAAACCCACAAGGTTTTTAGGAGAATCGTATTGGTAGAAGTACTACCCACTTGGACAAATAGGAACAGGGACACTATGAAATGAAGAGAAATCTTTGGACCCTCCCCCTTCTACCAACCTACTCTGGGCAGAAGCTGACTGAGGAGCCTACTTGGTTGCAAATATGAATGGTTTCCTATGGAAAATTAAGAATGGTCTAGAGGGGAGAAGCAGGTTCCTTAGAGAGTCATTTCCAGGAAGCATTACTGGGCCCTATTCAAGGACCTGGCAACTTGTGGCAGGCTGGATTTTGGAATTACTGTAGACCAAGAAGAGCCCATTGCTCCTGTTTAACCCCTTTTGAGCAGGCATGTCTTTTGCTGTTACCCTATTTTTGTCTCACTATAGTAGATTGGATGGATGGAGAGCAGATAACTTTTTTATTTAGTTCACAGATCATCAGATTTAAAAGAGCCATATTTGGGGAACTGAACCAAAGGAGTGTCATCTGTACCTGGACTTGATTTATATAGTGAAATATTGGACTTCAATAATGAAATATTGGACTTCAAGGCAATGTCAAATTGGGATGAGACTGCAGGGGTTTTGGGAAGGCAGAATATCTTTTTGTGTGAGGGATGTAAATAATTTGTGGCCAGAGGGCAGACTAGGGTGGATTAAGATGGCAGTAAATTATTTGAAAATTCTTCCATGGAAAGGAGTGGTCTAGTTTACCTCCCCTCGAATCTAGGATGGACCATGAATGCTGTGACCAATACAATATGGCAGATGGTATGCTGTACCAGTTCCAGGCCTACCCATTAATAGGACTGGAATCTTCCATCTGGAGCCCTGAACTTCCATGTCTATTCTGCTCTAGAAACCACATGGAGAGGTTTTAAGATCATGGAGAGAAGAAGAGGCCAAGCTCAGGCTCCTGCCTGTCCCCATCAAAGCGCCAGGCTGGTGAGTCCAGCGATACCGAACCCCAAGACCAGAGCAGGCTCTCGGCTGGATACTTTTAAGTGACCCCACTCAACATCCCATGGAGCAAAAGAATCATCAGCCAAGCTCTGTCTGAATTCCTGACCCACAGAATAGTGAGATATAATAAAATGGTTATTGTTTTGAGGTGCTAGATTTTGTAGTGCAGCAAAGGATAACCAGAATTGCCGCTACTTCTATATACTTGTAAATTATTATGATGGTTATGATGACAATGATGATACTGATACTACTAGTCGTAGTGTCTCCTAAACCCAGTTTGCCTCCTGGATGGGTGTATATAAGAAAAAGTAGTGACAATTTACTTTCTAGCCACTAAAGTTGGAGATTGTGACAACATATATTCTTGATTTTGGTTCAACAATCAGGGGAAAATGTTATTCTTGCCTTGTCAGAACTCCATGGTCCAAAACTTGGGTCTTGTTTCCAAGCTGGGCTAAGCCCCCTCTTGCTTGCCAACCTTTCCCCTGTAGTCATGCACATGTCACTGTAGCTGTTGACTTCCCAGCCTCCTCCATCAGACAGGGAGCCCCCTGAGGGCAGTTGTGTCTTTGCCTGAGTACCCCCTCTCTGCCCCATGCTCACCCTGAGCAGGGCACGTAGAAGGGACTTGCTGCATGTGGGTGGAATGCACGAACAACTAGGGGCCTTTGGGGGACCTTTATATGCTTCTGCATTTCAGGCGTTCTACAATTTCAGTGGCGTGGCACAGCAGAATAGCACACGTCAAAAGGTTATTTTCATAGGTCTCAGGTTGATCACTTTCTTGGAGAAAAAATCTGGTGGTATATACGATGATAACAGAGACATGATTGATAACAGCAGTCTTAATTCCAAAAGCCAATTGTTTTGACTCTCAACTAGCATGAGGTGGTGTGTGGTAGAAAGACAGGGCTCTGGGTCAGCACACAAGGTCACCATGGACTGAAATTCTAGGTGACGTTCAGCTGTTTGGGTTTGGTCTCCTCTCTGAGCCACAGTTGTCTTATTTATAGATTTTAGATAACGTCTCAGAAGATCAAAGCAGATAATGGAAGCATTTTATAAAGAGGTAAGAGAAATCCAGGTTTTCTAGAACCCTTGATTTTGCCAATATCTTCATCCCAAGAATATCTAAGATTGTGGAAATTGCCTAAATTTGGCTCCATTTTGGTCTTTCTTCCCCCTTGGTCTAGTCACCTATGGAAATACCAATGTGGATTGTCCACGGTGGGCTCTTAACCAAAGAACATACACAAGGGGAGGGTAGGGTCAAATGAATAAACGCAGAAGGTTAAATTTGATTGGGCCTTGGAGAAGATTCCTCCCAAGCCAGACATTATGCAAATGGAGAAACTGAGTCCTGGGGACCAGAAGGGCCTTATCTGAGGTCACACGTGTGATCTGAAGCTGGACCACGCCAGGACCCCACCTTCAGCCTCACCACACACAGGAGTCAGCAGACTTTTCCTGTAAAGGGCCAGACAGTGAGTATTTTAGGCCTTGAAGGCCTCACAGTCTCTGTTGCAATGATTCAGATTTGCTGCTGTAGCACGAAAGAAGCCAGAGACAAGATAGAAATGATGGGCGTGGCTGAGTTCCAACAATATTTTCTTTCCGGACACAGCCAAACGGCATCCTCTCCCACTCCTGCTCCTCTATCCACCCTGTCTCCATTTACTGCATCCAGCACCCCCTGGCAGGTCCTTCCCTTTTTTCAGGGAGTCACAGCCATCCCTTCTTAGTGATGAGGAGTCTACTGACCTATGTTTTAAGTCTGGTCCTGTCTCTTGTCTTATGACTTTGGGTGAGTCCCTTTACTTTCTGGACCTCGGTTGACTCATCTGTAAGTCAACTAATATTCCAAAGGAACCTCTGGGGCTCTGCTTCGTGCATCTCTTGTTTTTGAATCTGTGGAGTCAAGCAGCACTGAGCTCCATCCTAGTTCTACACTCACCTGCTGTGTGACTTAAACTTCCCTCAGACCCAACCTCCCCGTCTGTAAATGGGGATAATAATAACGTGGGCTCGTGAGGTGGTCACAAAGATGAAACGAGATGTGTGTGCTTGTAAATGCTCTTTATAAAATGGTCAAACATTATGGAAAAGTGAAGTTTTATAAAGCACCGTAGTGTATTTATTAGAGTTATCCCTTTGGAGATCTCCTGGGGTTTTTCCCAAAGATCTGTTAACGTCGACAGCTGAGAAAATATTCCGAGTTGTGTTCAGTACAGACATGGTCCAAGTGTGAAATAGGGCTGAAAGGCAGCGAGCAAACCATTTGAGAACATGTTGCTGTCACTCAGCAGCAACAGAGTGCAATTTGTTCCCTGGACATTTTGTTTTGTACTTTTCTTTTTAATTTATGTTTTGTTATTAAACAATTACATTTGGAGATTGTTTAGCAGAGTGTGTTTGCATTTCTAATGGAACATTCTAATAATGATGTTTTTATTTTACTTGGTTTTTAAAGGTTATTATAATTTCTATAAATTTTCATAAAAGGTGGCAGCCAGAAAAGCTTTCATGGAAAAAATAAATGTATTTACTCAAACACTGATGCTTTCTTGCAGTGCTGTTGGAAACAGGATTTTGCAAAATTACAGCACAATTTACATCTTTGGAGCTGAAGGGAACTTAGGTTTCTTTTGGATTGGCAAATCAAGTTAGGAAGGAGAGATGACCTGAGGGTTTTGTGCAGGATTCTGAGGCTGTTTGGGCTAGAGGGGAGGGACTCTGTGATGGATTTGCCATGTCTGCCGTGGTACATCCTGGATGAGTGTGTGTGCACGTGCATGCGTGTGACTGTGTGTGTGCATGTGAGTGTATGTGATCTGATACAATCTCTACCCACTTCCTCACCCTCCTTTTGACGAGGGAGGAAACACTGGGGTGGAAAGAGAAAGTGCCTCGCCCAGGATCACACTGGTAGTACGTGACAGAGTCAGAGCTGGTTAGACTCACTGCCACACCCTTTCTGTGACTGGAGAAGAATCTCTTTTCACAGTACCCCTTCTTAACTGGTTTCCCGTGCCTATTTGCGCCCAGGAAACTGACTCAGCTTGTTCCCTTCTCACTCCCTGTGATGGACCTGGTAAAACGCGCCCTTGCCAGCAACTTTGATCAAGGACGTCAGTAATTGGGATGACGACAGCTGTGGACGCCTATAACGCACAAATGCCTGGGGAAAGCAGCAGCTGAAAATGCTCCAGAGTATTCTTTATGCTATGTTTCTCTTTATTTTCCAAATTCCCTATTGGTATGACTTTTACTATGAAACAATTAACTTAAATTTTTTTAATGTACCCCAAAGTCCAATAGGAATTGTGTGGTGTAGTTAGTAAATATAATACTTCTTTTTCAAATGGGAGAGTCCTTTGAGATGGTTCGAAATTTCTTTAAAAAGCCTGTTTTGGACATGCAGCCTTTGAGTCGAGCATTCCTCATCAGCCAAAATTCCCTGAGATCAGACTTCATTCCACGCATTCTGGGGGACACAGTGTCAGCACAAAGGTGGTCCCGACCTCAGGGAACATTATTGGATCAGAGAGAAGCAGTAATGTATGAATCCTGGAAAGCTGAAAAATTAAGGACTAAAGAGATGTTCGTAGACTTGCTTTTAATAAAACCCAAGCAAACCCCAAAAGACAAGCCACAGAGTGCAAGAATGCACCTTAGGGCTCCCGCACGTCAGCTATAATTTGAATCTCTAACTTGAGCATGCATGGGCGTATGGGGCTGCTCTCTTTAATAGGTTATCACAGGATAGAGTTTAAAATACCACTTGAGTCATAACCTCATCCACTTAGAGATCCAGAAAGGGTTCCCAGGGCTGATCAGAGACCTGATTTGCAAATTACTATAAATTAACGTAGTTATAGCTGGGACATGAATATACGCTTGGAAATGCTCATATAGTGCATAATATATGCCGTGTCTTAAGATGATAATAGTGGTAATTTCTAAGATGACTTTTCCTCTAGCTGGCACCTTTCACCCTGTGATCTTGAAGTCCTTTACAAACACTAATTAATTACATTAATTTTATCATAAAGCTTGCTCATTACTGTACTTTTATTATAAGCTCTTGCCAGCTCCGATTTAATGCAACACACTTATTGAAATTCTGCTCTTTGATATCACTAAGGATCCGCTCGGATATTGTATGCGCCTTTATAGGTTTTTTGTCAAACAAATAATAGAATAAAGGCAATTTCCCTTTCACATAGGAATGCACAAAGGCACATTTAAGTGGAGTTCAGATGGAGCATGGGCCATTCCTAGGGTCACACAGTATGTACAGGGTCAGAGCGGTGCTGTGCAGGAATGGATTTCAGCTCAAATACCAAACTGATGGACTGAGAGTGGCTCTCTGGTGCTTTGGGTTAAGAAGGATTCTGAGCCACATCCAGTATTGGCAAGAACAACTGCTCTGACCCGCTTGGCATGGACACAGGTGTGGAAATTGGGGGATGTGGACCCTTGAAGACCTTCTCTCTGCTGTTTCTGGTGCAGCAGTCAATATTGAACAAAAAGGCAGGAAATCTGGGTCCAAATTTCATTTTTACTTCTTATGGGGGGAGTATTATTACTTAATAAACTTGCACGACCTCTTTTTTTTGGTCTCTAAAATGGGTACAATCATGCTTGCCTTGCTGGGTCTGTGGGACTTTGAGGTGACTTTGGAGTGGTGGAATAATGTACGTGCAGACTTTTTCCTCGACTGAAGCGTATTTGTGGAAGCTGGTTGTGGAACGGGAAACAGATTGACTTTGTAATCAGGATACTTGGGTCACAAAATGAGACCAGGTGCGTCACTCATTGATATGTGACTTGGGCAAATCACTTCTTCCCCAGGAGCCGCCATCTTTCCTTGTATGAAATAGAGATAATGGTATCCTTGCATCTGACTCAGATCTGCTCAGAGATTCAAGTGAAATAAAAACACTTAATAAATGATAGTGATAACTGTTACATAATAGGGGCTCAAAAATCAGCTAAAAACTAAAAAAAGAAAAAAATGCACAGAAATATGCCAACAGAGAACTGTGAAAAGAGATGCACCCGGGTGATAAAAATAGATTTTCATTCAGAGGTGAGATAATGGGAGTTGTGGTTGCTATCTTGACTTCCACATTTTTGCATTTTACCTAATGAACATTTATCCATTTTATAATGAAATAAAACCTGACAGCACTGTGTTGGTGTCTACACAAATCTATATATGTGATGAAATCGCATAGAATCACATACACACACAAATGACTAATTGTAAAAACTGGTGAAATGAGACCTGAGTAAGGTGTGTAGATTGTACTGAGATCAATTTCCTGGTTTTGACCTGTTTGATAATTATGTGAGACATTACCCTTGGGGGAAGCAGGAGAAAGAGTACACAGGACTTCTCTGTACTATTTTTGCAACTTCCTGTGAGTGTATAATTATTTAAAAATAAAAGTACAAAAAACCCAAACAATTTTAAGTTATCAAATTAACCTGAAAGGATTTAAATATTAACTGCTCAAATGTTAATTCAATAAATGGATGGATGGTTGATGGATGGTTGCTGGATAGATGGATGAATGGATGCTTTCTCCCTGTTCCTACTTCTTTATTCACGAATAAACTGTGTTGTGCTATAGACGTGGCTTCCAGTACTATTCTCTAATCATTAGCTTTTGGCTTGAGAAGCAGACTCTCTTTGTCCAGGAGGATCATGGACACACGCTTGTAAATGCTGACTGCACCACCTCTGAGATAGACATTTGGCACACGGTGATTCCAGACTACGGCCACAAAGGGTGTCAGAGAAGCATCGTTGTAGACTTAAAAAAAATCATCCCCTTGCTCTGATTCTTAGCGTAGGGCCAGAAGGGAGTGGAATGCCATCTGCTAGTGCCTTGGATACTGGTACAGGATGAGAACAGAAAACCAACCCAGCCATTGCTTTGGCTATAACAGACCCTGAATGTAATAAAAATTGTGTTCATATGTTTCATTAGATAAATAAAGCTGACTTGGATAGGTTGCTTCAAACCCAAAGGGAACTGAAACCAAGTTGGCTGCACTTGGTACGAAAAAGTAAATGTAGTAGTGGCCGCCAATTTTGAATGATCCAGGAGCTCTGCATAGATTACGTCTTCTAATGTGACCACGACCCTATGGGTCACAGGATGTAATCTGATCATGATGCTCTGGGACACATATTCTATCTTGACTACAACCCTATGGTACTTGTATTCTTAGCTCCATTTTACAGAGAAAGACTGTGACTCAGAGGTTAGGTAACAAGAATAAGCATGTTAGTGTTAGTCAAGTAATGCTTGTTGCTGTAACAAATAAACCTTAGTGTATTGGTGGCTCAGCACATGCCCGAAACTTTATTTCTTGCTCACATAGCAGTCCAACGTGAATGTCAGGAAGTGGCTCCACAATTTCTACACAGGCTTTCAACGTAGGCAAAGATGAGGAGAAGGTGGCATGGGGAAGGCACATCTGCTGCTCAACCAACTTGGCCCGGACATGATACCCATCACTTCTGCTTTATGGGTACGAGCCAGTCATACGGCCCTTCCTGGAAGAAGGTGGGAGGGGCTGGGAAGAGCTTCCCCGTAACATCTCCATTCTGAGGAAGGAGAGCGCACAGCTTTGGCTGCCTCTGCCACAGTCATTCCACAGGGTGTGGGAAGGGAATCAGAGTGGAGCTCAGCCATGCTCCTTTGGTAACCACAGGACAGAACAGGGGGTCAGAGTATGGACTCTGCTTTCAGCCCACCTGGTCTGTGATCCTGCTGTGACACTTGGCAGATTTTTGACCATGGGAGAAAGTTGCTTAACCATTCTAAGGCTTGGCCTCCTCTTCTGTAAAATATGAAAATAATAAAAATAGTCACCCTGTAGAACTTTTGTAAGGATTAAAGGAAGAATGCATGCAAAGCATTTAGAACAAGGCTCGGCGGGCAGTAAACACGCGCAAATATCGTTATTATCATAAGCTCTCCTCCATGCCGCCTCGGATCTTCTCTTTGTGTCACTCCCACTTTGTTTAGCTCTTCTGTCTTTTACTTCTTTGATGTCTTAAGTTTCCCAGCCTCTCCGATCAGTCCAGCTCTATCACAAACTCTTTGCAGTGACTATAGCCTAGGAGAATTATAAGTCCTCCCCCTCTGCTGAGGTGTGTCATGATGTAAACGCCTTCCCTAGGAGCATCAGCACTGCCATGGGATGCTTCCGGTCTCCCAAAGCAAACACATTTGACACTGTTGATTTGGTGTGTAAATGTCTGCAGCTTTATTAAATATGCATTAAAGTGCTCCCCTCGTAAATTGTATGCACTCAGCCCACTCAGAGTATAATGCACACAACTAAATAATTTTTCTAACCACACAGATGGAGCAATCAGGCCAACTTCAAGGCTGGCAAGAATAGAGTGAGTCAAGCCCTCCTTCCTCCTCCGCTCATAGCTATTTTGTGGAGCTTGCAGTTTGGCAGTTTGGCGGGTTTCAATTGTACTTGCCCTGCTCTCAGGAGCTTGCATTTCTAGGTCTGTTAAATTGGTCCTCTATGAGGTCCGTTCACTAGCACCTAAGGGCATTGGAAAGGGGCTGGATTTGATTCATTAGGGTGCTTCATCTGGACCTGCTGGTGCCATCAGGCTTCCTACCATGTAAAATAATATATTCATGCAATTAGGCATGATCTGTCTTTTCATCTATTCATCCATCCCTCCCTCCACCCATCTCTCCCTCCCTCCCTCCCTCAATCCATCCATCTATCCATCCATCCATTTATTCCTTTACCTATCCCACCCTCCCTCCCTTCATCCATCCATCCATCCATCCATCCATCCATCCATCCATCCGTGCATCCATCCATCCATTCCTTTACCTATCCATCCATTCATCCACCTATTCACCCATGCATCCATCTACCTACTCATAAATTAGCCACTCTTTTCAGGTCCAGGTGGTGTGCAAGGCACTGGGATTACAAAAATGGAGCCTGTCTTCACAGAGCTTATGTTTCAGTGGGATAGTCAGACAAAAAATAAGTACACAAGCACATACAATAATTACAAACTGATAAGTACAGAGGAGGTGAAGGATAGTATTGAATGTATGCATATGTGTGCATGTGGTGAGCAGTTACTTTATATTAGATGACCTCAGTAGGTCTCCTTGAGGAGCAGATGTTTAAGTTGGCTATAAGAAAGAAAAAGAGGCAGTCCTACAAGGAGCATAGAAAAGAGACTTTCAAGCAATGAGAATGGCTCAGCAAGCACATACATATCTACTCTCATATACAATGGGGCACACACATAGAATTAGATTATGTCTGGTTTTGCTTTGGCATTTACTCAAAACAATTTAAAACATCTTATATTCCTCCTGTTTCCCTAAACTTGTTGATCTTACCTATTTTAAAGTGGTGAATGAAGGACCAGAAATGGGAACCAGCCAGCTTCATGCCAAAGGTCAGGATCTGTGGGCCACCTTGGGAACAAGGACTGTGTCAGATTCCCCCTGTAGCCCAGCATCTGGCCTGTGGTCAGAAACAGAAAAGGATTGTTGCAACAAAGTACCCCAAGGCAGAGCACAAAGTTCATGCCAAGAATCCATCTTGGTCCTCCTGACCCTGAGCATCTGTCATTTCGGAAACACCTGGTTGGTGATCCATCAGTGGAGATTTTTGTCTATCAGTATCACTGACACAGTCAGGAAGAGGGTTGGTACCTGCCCCTCAGGTCACCTGGCTAAGCCCGTTAGAGCTCAGGTTTGTCGTCAACACTGAGGAAAGAGGAGTAGGGTTGAATGGTGGCCCCTCAAAAGATAGGTCCACATTCTCATCCCAGGAACCTATGAATGTGACCTCATTTGGAAAAAGATTCTTTGCAGATATAATTAAGTTAAGAATCTTGAGATGAGGAGATCATCCTAGGTTATCTGCAGGGGCCCTACATACAGTGACAAGTGCCTTTATAAGAGGCACACAGATGACAGAAGAGGAGGTGGTGATGTGAAGATCGAGGCAGAGATTAGAGTGATGTGGCCACAAGCCCAGAACTGCTGGCAGACACTAGCAGCTGGAAGAGGCAAGGACCAGATTATTCCTAAGAACCCCCACAGGGAGTGTCGCTCTGCTGAATTTTGGAATTCTAGTCTTCAGAGATGTGAGAGAATATATTTTTTTGTTTGTTTGTCTGAAGCCACCATGTTTGCATTAATTTGTTACAGCAGCCACAGAAAACTAATACAGGAGACATCTTTGGGTCACTGCAGCTTCCTCTGGCACAACACTGTCCAGCAGAAACCTAATGTGAGATCCTCACAGAATTTTAATCTCCTAGTAGTCATGTTGAAAAGAGTCCGAAAGGAAGAGGTGAAATTAATTTTAATAATATATTTCATTTAACCTAATGTGTTTGAATGTGGTTTCAACACATAATCAATATAAAAAATCATTAACGAGATATTTTGCCTTCTTTTTTCGTATTAACTCTTTGAAACATGATACCAATTTTGTGCTTGCAGCACATGTCGACTCAGACTAGCCACATTTCAAGGGCTTCATGACATTTGTGGCCAGTGGTGACCACATCAGGCAACACAGCCATAGTGTTTCCTCTGGGTCTCTTACCTTGGGTCTGAAACAAAGCTGGCCAAGGAAGAGAGAGATGGGAGAAACTTCTGGGCCACAGAGGCTGCAGGGTCTGCCCTACAGTGGGGTCTGGGGGTCCAGAGGGACACCTGGATTTGCTCAATCAGGCTTCAAAGAAGAGATGGAAGGCAGATCTCAGGGAGTCCTTGTAGCTGCCTGGGTGTATTCATCTCAGAGAAAGCTGGGTAGAAGCAGAAAAATTAATACTAATAGATAGGGCTTATTGAATACTAGCTATTTCTCAAACCCTTCCCATCTCATATAATCCTCGCCACAAACTTATGTTGGAGGTATAATTATTGTCTCATTTTCTTGACGAGGAAACTGAGGATGAGCAATGTAATGACTTGCCCAAGGTTACCCAGCTTGTAAATGGGTGGCAGGGTCAGGGTTTGAACCCTGTTCCCTGTGACTACACAGCCACTAGATTGTATTGCAGGCTGTGACATCTGATTGGGTATGCCTCTTGGCATACTTCCTGCCTTGTGAAGATGGGCTCCAGACTGGGCAGGGGCTGAATGTCCACTGTGGCCAGCAGACCTCAGAGACTCAAGCTGTGGGTTCTGGGGCGGTCTGGAGCTGACTCGAGAGTGGGCAGGTCTTAGAACACTCAAGACCATCCAGGATGACTGTGGAGTATCCAGAGAAGAGCTTTCCCTTTTGCATTCAGGATTCTCAGGCCCCTCTGCCACCTCTTCTGGTTGACCAGTTGGCTCTGGGATCTGCCACTTGCTATGTCTTGTGTTGGCAACATTGACCCACAGAAGCTAGAATTGCCCAATTGGCTAAGGGAGCAAGTTTGTCTTTTAAAAGCAAGATATCAGGACATTCACTTTCTAACAAGAATCTGTAATTTGTGTTTATTTTATTTCCCGTTGATTGATTGCCATATGTCTTTTGGCACCCCTCCAAATATTTCTTGCCAACGAAGTAGGCCAAATTAATTTTCTACAGGAAGAGATATTCTGAAGGACTCTAAAATCTGTCTCCATCATTTTGCAAATGATCTCCTGTGCATGTAATGACAGTGGCTTTACTTTTTCTGTTAAGGCAGAAAAAAGAAGAAAAGACTCAAGTTCATATTCCTCTGAGAAAATAAGGATGTGTTTATGCCACCCTCTTTGGTGAATAGACACTTTGTATGGCAGTCCTTGTGGAACCTGAGGATCCCAGACTTCCACTTCTTCTGTTGACCGGAGCCAATTAAGAGGTTGGGAGGCAGAGTACCAGCAAAAATGGAGGCTGTTGGGTATCATATTTATTGAATAGAATTGAATGAGCACTGAATTAAGAGTCAAGAGACCAGTGTTCTTATCCTAGTTCTACTAACTAACTTTCCTTTGACCTTGTGAGAGTCACTTCTCTCAGCATCATCTTCGTCATCCAGAAAGAGAGCAGACTGGCCCACATCAGAGGGTTGCAAACTTGCTCTCAGCCTCAGAATACTGTCTTCAAACAACATACTCTTCGTAAGCTAAGAACAGAACAGGTAGGTCTTATTGCTGGTGAAAGCAAGGCTGGCTAAGGATGTTTTAAAATAAATATTTATCTCACTTGATGGAAAAACTGTACATAGGCAATTCGAGGGATCATTCAGCAGCTCAGTGATGTAATCAAAGCCCCAGGCTTCGTCTGTCTGCCCACTCTGCAGTCCTTCATGGCCCGTTTTCATGCATATTCTTTATGGCTGCAAAATGGCTGCCGAAATTCCAAGAATCATGTCTATCTTTAGGGTAGGGAGAGTGACGAGCAGTTTTTTGTGGCTATCCCTATGATTGGAAAGCAAAATATCTTTCTCAGAGCCCTCCTCCCAGTAGATTTCTTCTCGAATTTCATTGGCCAGACTGTGTCACATGACCATCTCTTGCTGCAAGGGAGGCTGGGAAAGAGAGTATCTAGTAAGGAGGAATGTGGCTTCCATGGCCACCTTAGAGCAACTGTCATTCTTCACCTGAGATTGGCCACATTTCCATCCCAAGTAAAAATGGGGTTCCACTTGAAGGGAAGAAATAGGGAGATGGTTGCTGGGTAGTCTACAAACAGTGGCTGCCAAAGGATAGAAATGTGATTATGATCTGAGGGTGCAAAAATATTATATTGCATTATTTTTTGTAAATGAATTCTTAGCTAGTCTCAGTGACCTAAAACACAAAAAGCATCTGTACCTTTCTGAGATGAAGATGTGGGAAGTCCACAACCAATTCTGCCCGCTCATTCCCGGGGTAGAGGGGGCGGGGGCACGGGCGAGAGGCTATGCTTTAGTCTTGCCTGTCAAGTTCACAATAGGCTAAATAAATATGTAAATAAAATAAACATGCCAGATAGCATTTTCTGTTTGCTTGTTTGCCAGTCACTCACCCTATTTCATAGATATAAGCAGAGCTGTTGTGGGAAGAAGATGACCAAGGGTGGGAAGCACGTGTCTATATCACCACACAAATTTCTCTTCTTATCCCAGATGCCTTCCTCCACCTGTCCTCTGATGCAGTGTTGTGGAACCCCTAGGTCTCCAAGGAACCCAGTCTGGGAAACACTGGACTCTAATGCCTCCTGCCCAACTCTGATTTATGGTTCTTTCTGGCATATTCCTAATCGTGGGTTCTTTATAATAGCAGTCTAAATAAGGTAATGTATCTTTTTCAAGACCTCCTTTCTCTTCAAGGTCTAACATAGCTTTAGGTTTGCTCAGCTCTGCCCTGTAGCCACTAGCCACAAATGACTATTTAAATTTAAGTTAATTAACATTAAACAAAATTAGAAATTCTGTTCCTCAGTCACACCAGCCAGACTTCAAGTGCTCGATGTGGCTAGTGGCTCCATGTTAGGCAGTGTAGATACAGAACATCATTAAAGAAAGTTTTATTGGACAGATCTGGCTGGCTTTTTGAAGTGGTCTTGCTGGTGCTGGGGGCAGGGAGATGCTCACAGTACACCCTGTGCTTCCCTAATGGCTAGGGGTCGACCAAGGATGTCAGAGTTATTCTCTGTGGATTTTTTGCTTCATGGAATTTTCCATTAAATGGGGCAGCTGTGGGTTAGCGAAATGAGAACCAGCCTTGTAGTCTAAAGGCTTGACTTTGCCAAGTTGAGGAATATTCTGCAAAATACCTGATGAGCACTTCTCAAAACTGTCAAGGTCATGAGACAGCGAGAGGAGACTGAGAAATGGTCACAAACTAGAGGAGACAAAGGAGGCATGAGGAGTAAGTGCAATGTGGTATTGTGGATTGAATCCTGGAGCAGAAAAAGGGCATTAGTGGAAGAATTGGAAAAATCCAAACAAAGTTTGGAGTTTAGTTAACAGCAGTGCAGCGGTGATGGTTTCTCAGTTTTGACAAACATCCCACGTGACGTAAGTTGTTAACAGAAGGGAAGTGGGGTGGGGAGACTCTGTGCTATCTTTGCAACTTTTCTATATATCTAAAACTATTCCAAAATAATAATAGTTCATTAAAACACAAAAAGACTTGGGTTTTCGTCCCTGACTCTGACAGTTACCTGTGGTGACTCCCTTACCAAGTTGCTTCTCATCCCTCTGCCTCCTGCTCCCCATCAGGGGAACACGAAGAGCAGCATGTGCTTCGTCACTCTGTCAGAGCTGGGGAGAGCTCTTTGACGACCGGGAGGCACCATTGCTCACATGATAGCCGATGCCATGATACTATTTGGATGCTAACGCTGTCTTGGGCTCTGCAAGGGTATATGGCATGATCCTTACCCTTGGGGAACTTCCCATATATTTAGTATGGAGTTTGAAGCTACAGGAAGCACAAAAGGAAGGCATTTGGTGTTCATGGAGCACCCGCGTTGTGTCTGACTCTGCACTAGGCCCTCCCCCGTGTTGGACCGCTTTAGAACCTCATGAGAACCTTCTACACTCTGTGTGTGGTAGGTGGTGTTCCCATTCACAGAGAAGGCTCCAAACTCTTAGAGGGAAGTGACTCCCTCTCTTTTCCTTGTTGACACTGGGCTCCTTGACACCCTTCCTCTCTCCTTCACCTGCATCCTTCTCCTGATGCCTGGTCCCTCCCTCTCCTGGAGCATGGGTAGGGGACATCTTCTCTCAGAGGAGAAGCCCTGAGGTGGGAACCAGTATTGGTGTCCGAGAGTTTTGCTAAGTGAGCTTGGGGAGTGCCAAGTTCACTGACCTCCATTTCCTAACCTGTCAGTAAGTCTGTGTCTCTCTCCTCCTCTCGCAAGCTTGTCATTGGGATCTTTTTCTCAGACAGATCCTGTAAAGGTTACTTGCTTTCTGCAAAGAATGCCCTCAAGCACAGCGGGCCCTTGTGGCGGAAGCTACTGGGGACAGGAGGATCCCTCCCACTGACCTGAAAATCCCGTTGCCTGTGAAGCTACCCCAGGATGTGCCAGCCTCTTCTGCTGATTCAGACTTCCCCTGGCCTGGAAAAGGGATTTCTCCAAGTTTAATTCTCTGGTCCACACCTAAGGAACTCCAAATCCCTTTGAACAGGTTCAAATGTGTCTACGGCCCCTCAGCATCGCTGGGTCAAATTCTACCCCAGAGTCTGGATGTATGTATGTCAGGTGCGATGGTGATACACGTGTGTGCACGTGTGTGTGTATATACATACATGCTTTGTAAGAAATGTCCCCTCACAGAGGCATTTGAAGAGTGTTTGTGTGCTGGAGAGAGTGTAGGTTCAAGTGTCTTACAGGCCAAGCTTAGAAAAATGTTCCTGCCACTTACTGACCGTGTGACCTTGAGCAAATCACTTCCTTTCTTGACCTCGGCTTTCTCTTTCATCGCAGTGGTGGGCTAAGACGATCTCATGAGATGCTCTAGTGGGCCTGCCGGCCCAGCACTATGGGGGGTGGTAAGAGTTGGTCCCCTCATCTCCACCCTATTTTCTCCTGGCCTGCCTGACTATGGGAGCTTGACAAAAGGCAAGCTCTTTCCTTCAGGAGGATGCATTTCATTTGACCCCCTCCTGAAATGGCTGCTGGGTGAATATGTGGGTAAAGAGAGGGCCAGTCTTCACTGGATGGGGCTGAAGAGGGCCCTGGGCAATTGTAGGAAGGGCTGGTTCTGCCCTCCACCCTTGACTTCGTGGGATTTGAATCACAAACCTCAGTTCCTTACATCATTGAAACTAATCATGCATGGACCGTCTTCAAGGAGGTCACACTCTAACGCAGAGAGGGATCATAAGTGCATATTTAGGGCGTAAGGTGATGGTGCCAAGGCATGGCATTGCAGGACCCAAGGTGAAGATCGTTTTGTCCTAGAGACATTTGACCTCATTCTTCAGTGAGAGGAAATTTGCAAAGTGAGGAAGAGAGAAGAGGAGATATGGGCATTCCAGCCTGAGTGGCAGTGCAAACAAGAATAACGTCAGTGGCTAATATTTCCTTAAATGCTTACTTACGCTAGATGCTATTTTATGAATTAATCACACTTGATCCCCAAACAACCCTATGCCATAGCTACTGCTAATTTCATGTGACAGTTAAGGCACAGAAAGTTGAGAGATTTGCTCAACAATGTGCAGCCACAAAGTGGCATAGGCAGGATTAGAACACAGCTCTGTCCTCACTCAGGATTAGAACCAACTCTGTTCTCAGGCCATACTGAGGTCTAACCATTTGGCAACACTGCCACCCCGGAAATGAAGGAGAATGAGGCTGGGAAAATATTAGAGGACAGATTACAAAGTTTTCTAAGCCATATTAGGATCTCTTGACTTCATTCTGGGGCCAGTGAGGAAGATTCAGGTATTTTATGACCCAGAAGTGATCTTAATAGAACAGCTTTTGAGAACGTTTAACTCTGGCTTCAATGTGGAAGGTAGATTGGTGGTTGTTCAAATATAACCTTATAAGAAACTCTTGGTTTTGTTTAATAACTACAATTGTGCCTGAAGTCACCTCCCCACAAGATGGCAGATGTAAAAATGCTTTGTAAAGTTAAGAAGGCTATACAAACTCAAGGTTATTATTAATATGGTATTAGGTTATTGCTTTATTTGGGGACAATTTCCTTTGTTCTTGGAAGACTTTGAATAGAAAAAGGGTTTCTCTATTGTTCAGCATTTGCTATTAGGGACGGAACTGAACTGGTTTAAATTCAAGTTTTTGTTCCAATTTTAATGTCTTATGTAATGCTGGGAATTTTTGTTTACAATTTATTCCTGCTTCTGCAGGTGCTCCACGGGGTAGAATCCTGCACCTGGGAATGCTAGCATTAATTTTGAAAAAAGGGGTTTAAAAATATAAATGTCAGCATCCCCAGCGTCGGGAAGGTGGCAATGGATGACAGAAGGGCATTCTAGGATGGCGCTCCAAAATAGAATTCCAGATGCCGCCTGCCTGTTCCCAGACAGTGCAGGCAGGAGCGCTGGCCTGGTTTGCTCAGCCGAAGTATTCTGTTATTTAGAAACTTTCTCTGAGGCTGGATGGTGCAGTGTGGAGTCAGACAGGCTGATGTCTATTTTTGCTGCCTTCTAGTTGAGTGGCTTTGCACAAGCCTCCTAAATGCCCTGAGCCTCAGTTTCCCCCACTGTAAAATGGGATGATGGGACTAAGTTCAATGAGTTGGTGTTTTGTAAGAATCAGGTTCTATGAGGACAGAGACTGCATCTGTTTTGTTCTCCTTCCATTCCGAAGCCCTTTCTGTGAAGAGCTCTCAGCCTTGGGGACCACCTGCTTGCTGTGCCTGTGCAGGCCTCCAGAGCGAGCTCCATCCCAGGCCGTGGAATGCAGACCCTGCATCTTCTGGGTCGGCTACGCTCAAGTCCAGATGAACAGAGACTGTAATCTCTGCACCAGTTTACCTCTCCAGCCCACAGGAGCCAAGCTGCTCTGTGCTTGCTTCTCCTTGACCAACTCTCCATAAGCCCCCCATCTCCAATCCCCATTCCTGGCGCTCTCTGAGCTCTCCCTCCACCGTGACCATTCCCCATCCCTCCTCACCTCTTCTCTGGGCATTCTCTTCTTCAACTCCTAGTATCAGATGAAATGGCTCCCCAGCCCATGACTTCCTCCCCAACTGTCTCCCCTGCAACTCTTCTCTGTTTATTCTCAGACCTAACGTACCTGAGGGTGAAGAGGCGCACTCCTGCTTCCAGACCATCACCACCTCATCCTCTTCTTTAAGAAAGGAAAGCTGTCCCACTCCTTTGACCCGTCTTCCATGTCCATCTTGCTGTTGTCTCTGAGGGAAATGCCTTCATTCATTGAAATCTTGGGTTCCTGCTTCTCCCTCTGGCTCTCTACTCATGCTCTGTGTTCCTCCTGAGTCACTTCACATCTCCCTCAAATTTATCCTCTCTTAATACTCCCTAGTGCACTGAATCACACCGACATTCATCCGTGTATGCAAGCCAGACACCAGGAACCGCGCTCAGACACTTCCCTTTCCTTCTGCACCCATGTCCACTCGGTCAGCAACTCCTGCCATGTTTACCCCTAAATACCTCTGGACAGATCCCTGCTCTCCATCTCCCATCCTGGGCCATGGCAATACCCTCCTGGTTTGTGTGCCTTGGCCCCCTCCATAACGAAGTATGTGTATTTCACGCTCTCTATTTGTATTATTTCATTCAAGAATACACAGGCATATATAAGACCTAGAGAATAATAAAAACCAACCCCAATGGACTCACAGTGTAAGGTTAAGTGTTAGAACATCACCAAGACTGTTGAAACCCTGTGTGTGGCCCTCCCTGATCTCAACCTCACTCTTCTCTTCCAGAGTTTACGATTCTGCTGAATCCATGTTTATCGTTCTTCTGTGTGTCTTCACAGTGAGTGCTCCCTGAACCATATGGAGTTCAGGTTTGGGAATTATACTCCTTATATTCTTCTGAAAGTTGTATTTTTTCTCATAGTTATGCCTTCAGATTCACACACACACACACACGTACACACACACAGGAATATTACACAGCAACAAAAATGATTGATAATACAGCTATCCTTTTCATCAGGGGTGAAAGTCCAAACACAATGTCAGGAAACAGGCAACTTTCAGAGGACTATATGCAACTATATGCAGAATATATGTATATACACAGACATATATACGCGCATTCAGATACACGCATATCACAAGGTATTTATCACAGTGTATCTGCACATTGTCTTGTTGATGGATTGTTTTCAGTTTTTGCTTTTACAAAATAGTGCTGTCTGAGGATTCTTAGACACTCCTGACACAAATGTGTTTCTCTAGAATCTCCAGGAGTGGAATTTCCTGGTCAAAAGGTATACACACGTTCAACTTTAATGTATGGGAGTCCCAGTTCTTCAAATCGCTAACATTTTTGTATTCATGAGTGTGGCATAGGCTGTGGTAACATATAAACCCTAAATGTGTATTGATTTGAACACAATAGTTTATTTCTCCCTCGAATAACAGTCTAAGGAGGATGTTCCTGTTAGGGGCAACTTTGCTCCGCCTTGTCACTGAGGGCCCTAGGCTGATTGGCAGCTCTGTTATTTTTAATACCTGGCTTTCAAGGCTGCCCTGGGAGTCACCATCCTGATCCGCATGCAGAAGACGAGGCTAAAAATGGCTCCCGTGGCTTTGCGCCTGTGTCCTTGGTTGGGACTTACACACGTGGCTGCCCCTGCCTACACAAGCAGCTGACAAATGTCATTTCACTCCCTGCCCAGGAAGAAGAGGAAATGGGTTTTGGCCTCATCATATTTTTTAATTTTGCTCTCTGGTGGGTATCAAATGCTCTCTTACTGAAAAGTCAACTTACAGTTGCCTGATGACTAAAGAAGTTGGGAGTTTGGACACCACTCACCATTCATATGTCCCCTCCCGTGACTTGCCTGTTCATGACAGTTGTCCATGTTTTGAAAATTGCCTTATTTGTTTTTCCTCATTAAGTTGTAGGTTCGTTTTGTCTTGTCTTTGACATTCTGGATACTGATCCTTTTTTAGTTATGAGTTTGTGAAGATCTTCTGAATTGTGGTTTGCCTTTTATCCTTTTTCTAAATATTTGAATATGTATCCTTAATTCTAATGTAATCAATTTGATCAATATTTTCCTTTATGATTTGTACTTTTTAAAGTTTTGTTTTAAAATATTTGCTCTTACCCTGAGGTGTACACTCTCTTACGATTTCTTCTGAAAGTGTTACAGTCTTTTGCCTTCGCCTTGCAGCCTTAATTCCATCTGTAGTTGACTTTGATGTATGGTGTGAGGTAAGGAACCAAATTTCGTTTTTGCCTTGATGAATAATCAGTTGTTCCAGTACTATTTATGAAATTTCTCACTCCCTCCTCATTTGTCTATGATAACATCTGCCAGGTAGCAGGTTCCCAGATTTGTGTGGGTTTATTCCTAATCTCTCTGTTCCGTGAGTATGGTCTATTTACATTCCTACCAGCCCCCACCAACAGTTTCTTCACAATGCACTCAGAACAATATTTTATAAGTGAAATTTCACCATGTCTACATATTGTCTCCCAACACACTTAACGTCCTCCAAGATATCTACCCATACTTCTGAAGCGAAAACCGTAGTTGTGAACGTGTTACAAGGCTTTGTGTGATCTCGCTTCTTTCCACCTTTGTCACTTTGATTTACTCCTCTTCACATTGTGCATTCCAGCCACACTGGATGCCCCTTAGCTACTCATACTTGGCATGTTCCCTTCTGCCACTGGGCTTTCACACATGCTGTCCCTTCCATCTGGAGTATTTTCTTCTCCCTCCCTTGGCCCAGTTGAATCTTACTGATTTCCCAAATCTCAGTTTAAAGGTGCCTTCCTCACAAGCCTTCCCTGACTCCCCCACCACACATACACACACACACACACACTCACATACAGTCTAGATCAGATTCCTTGGCTATATGCTCTCTTGGAACCATGTAATACCTTTTGTCCAGAACCCTATCTCAGTTAGTAATGATCAATTCCTAATGTCTAGAACAGTGTTTGCCTGTGGTGGGTACCCCATAAATATTTGTTAGGTGAAGAAATGTATGTCTCTCAGCACCTTGAGAACATAGACGTCATATCTGTTTAATCATATTAGTCCCCGCCACAAGCACAGTGCCAGGTTCCTTGTCGTTGTAGAGACCCAGAGTATCCATTGAGTCAATGAATTCCCAGTTTTTGGCATAAAACCTGGTATGCCAGGGCACTCCAAGTATTTTTTAAATGAGTGGAAGTATGACTATAAAAACATCCTACAGGACTCAGAATGAGCGGGACACAATCTATGTTTTCTTTCCAATGTATCTTAATTTGACCTCTCCTGCCTTCCAGCTACCTTATCATATATTGTCACAGTCAACAACACTTTTTCTGTGTGTGTCTTAGGTACTGCATTGTATTAGTCAGGGTAATACATGTTAGATGCTGTAACGAGCAAGCCCAAAATTGTGGCTTAACAAAAACGCACACTCACACACGCATTAATTTCCCATTCATTTCCTAGTCCTATGTGGATCAGGTGGCTTTCCTGGACTGTCTTTTCTAATCAGTAACACAGGGAAGTGGATGCTCTCCATCACATGGTTCTGCCACAGAAGGGAGAGAGAGTAGCCTAAGGCTCTAGAGGGAGATTCTAAAGCCTAGATGTGTAAGTGCATACATCCCTTCAGTCCACCTTTCATTAGCTAGAACTAGTCACGTGACCACAGTGTAACTGCAAGGGAAGCTGGGAAATGTAGTTTTCTTGCACTTAGAGGAAAAAGGATTGGCGAACACCTTGTCCAACTCTGCCACACAAACTAAAATCGTAGCTCTTAGAGGTGTAATCTCCTTCTCTCTACATCTCCCTTTGCTTCTGGAGGTAATATGGCCTAGTGAATACATTGAGGGCTTTGAGATCAGAGAGAATGGAGTATGAATTTCATCCACCCCATAATGATCTTATAACCTTGTTAACTCTTCTAATCTTTGTAAGAATGACTCAAGTAGAGGCTGAGTAGGACTTAGGTTCAGGTCTGGTGTATCCCAGTCCACTGCTTTTTCCTGGGGTCAGCTGAGCCTGCTGCACAAGGCTTCATGCAAGCATTGGCCCGCACCATACGCTCTCATTCTGCCATTTTAGACTGGCTGTGTTGAGAGGAGCTCATCTGACAATGCACGTGAATTATCCTTACTTCTTTGCTGCTACCATAAAATGCCTGGAAACTAGACCTTTCCCAAATTCCAGCTTCCTGACAGGCCCCATTCATTTTCTGTTTGTTGACATTGTATGGCTTGTTTTCTACCAGGGCAGCCATTGTGCCTGGCTCCCCTGGGGTCGTATGTTTTATTTTCCGTTGGCAAAGCTTCCTCCATTCTTTTCCCCACTGTAAGAGCCTGGCAGAAAAACAGGCTCCAGTGAAATGGCCATCAGATCACTGCATGGTTTGGCCCTGCTTGGCTATTTGTCTCTGGGGCACCAGTCAATTCAATTAAGCAAGGTCAAAGCAGTGTTGGCTAAATTTATTGTCACCACTTTTCTAAATTTTCACCTTATCAGAAGAAGTTATGCAGCAATAGGAAGGGCGTTGATTATAATTTGATCTTGATTATGTACAAAAACATAGAAATATATACACATAGAAATATGCACACATCTCCCCCATCCCTGCACACACACACACACACACACACAAAGAAAAAAAGACTGGAAGGAAACATGCCAAAATACTTATAGTGATTATCTCTGAGTGGTAGGGATTTTGGTTATTTGCTTATCTATGCTTTTCTGTATTTTTCAAATTTTCCAAAATGAGCCATTACCTCTTAGAGTCTTGGCAGGAAATAGATGTCATATTCAAAGAGGAGTGAAGAGCGTTCGGTGAAGCGACTGTTTGCAGAGGTTTGGGGTTAAGGTCACTGTATTAGTCATGGTAGGTGAGATGACCCTGTAGTAACAACCACCCCCAGAATCTTAGTTTATGTCTTGCTCCTGTTTGGAAAGGTTCCTGTGCTCGGCTTCGCATTGTTTTCCTTGCTTTCTCTCTGGGGTCTGGGCTCGCAGAACCGCCTCTCTCTGAAATGTTGCTGGTCATTGTGACAAAAGAAAAAGGAGTCTCTGGTGAGTCTTCATTGCCAATCAATGTGTCAGGAATAGTCACGTCTCCTGCCCAAGGAGGAAGCCAGGAAGCACACTCTTGACTAGTGTCGAGAAGAAAGAATCTGAACGTTTGACAAACAGCCCTATAACTACGAAGGAATCCATAAGAGATGGGGACGCACTTGGTGACTGGAAGAGCAGGAGGCTGTTAGCCCCTCAGGCCTGTACTTTGGGAATGAAACCAAGGCTGGCAGGGAGGAAGGCAATAATCCTACTTCTCTGCCCTTCTGCCATCTGATCCTCCCGTGGTGCACCCCTTTAACAGGAGCCAATCAGAACCCAGGGTTCATGGAAGCTTAGGCAACATAATCCATATATGCAGCCTCCTTGGACCCTAGACACTGCAGGAAAACACAAAGAATGAATCTGAAAATACAAGGAGTAATTGGTACAAGCCAGTATTATTTTCATAATCAGAAAATAAGGTATTCTTTACATAAAAATAAAGTACAGTGGACTAGAAATCAAGAAGCATCACTCAATACACCATTATATGGCCGTGACTCTGGGCCAACCCTCGGCTCAACTCTCAGAATGTAATTTATCAGATACCACCTGTGCTCTTGGGGAGTCATGGGCTACATGGGGGAGAGAGACATCTAAGAAACAACTAAAACACAGCACAGATGCAATGGAATATTATTCAGCCTTACAAAAGAAGGAAATCATGTCATTGTGACAACATGGGGGCATTCTGCTAGGTGAAATAAGCCAGAAGGAGAAAGACAAATACTGCATAGCATCACTTATATGTGGAATCTAACAAAAAAAAAGTCAAATTCCTAGAAACAGAGAGTAGAAAAGTGGTTGACAGGGGCTGGAGGGTGGGGGAAGTAGGGAGAGGTTGGGAAAGGAACAAACTTGTGGTTTTAAGATGAATGAGGTCTGAGGATCTCGTGTAAAACAGTGACTAAGGTTGTTAACACTGTATCCTGTGACTGAAATTTGCTACGAGAGTTGAACTTAAATATTCTCACCAAAAGATTAAAAAAAGATAAATATGTGAGATGATGGATGTGTTCATTAACTCGACTGGGGGAATCCTTTCACAACATATCCGTATATCGAATCATCACGTTGTACACTTTAAATATCTTACAATTTTATTTGTCAGTTATACCTCGAGAAAGCTGAAAAAAAGCCCACAGGTCGGTGGGTGGTGTGTTAGGAATGTGGTCAGGGAGCTTCAAGAGCCGTCTGAGGGCTCACCACTAACCTATCATCGCAAATGGTCTGGGAAAACCCCTTTCTCTCTCTGTTCAGGTTTCCCGTCTGCAGAGTGAGCCTTATCAATTCCAAGCTTGGAGCCACGAAGCCCCCAGAGCAACTGATGCCTGTGCTCCTTGGTTCTTGACTTGAACACTTACTGAGATCAGTATGAGGTTCCTCATTCACCCGCCTCTGGTTGATTTCAGGGTATACTGACTTCAAGAGGGCTTGGGGGTCCGAGGTCTGTGCTCATTTGCATGATCTGTCCGCATGTCCACGTGCGTGTAAATAAACACACACACACAAACCCGCAGGCTCTCCTTCCTCTCTGTGCCCCTCCTCCTTCACTCAGCAAACCTGGAGTGTGCCTTTCTTGCACAGGGCAGAAAAGGCTGGGTGGCCCTGGTTTGACTATATTAGCTGAAGATGTGCTTGTGATGAGTTATGAATGGCCGACCACGTCTTAAATCATAAAGAAATCCAATTTAAGTTTCTACACACAGTTCTAAGTCTGCTTTTAATCTGTACTTTGCTCACATCTATTGTGCATCTTAGTAGGTTTTGCACAGAGAAATGAGAAGCCAAACGTTGGGATTTTGCATCAAGCAGATACTGACTAATACTTTTTGTTGCTTTTCATAGAGAAAGGCTTCTTTTAGTTTTTCATTTTCCTCTTGCTGCCTGTATGTGTATGCGTGTGTGTATGTTTAATATCCAGAAGCAATAAATAGCACATCAGCCCAAGAGAAGCAACCAATTGCCATCTTTTATTCATTTCCACTATAGGATGCATCTAGAAGACTTCTAAGAGTGAAGAAAGAATTCAGTGCCTTTCTGATGGCATGTGTTGATTTTAAGTGGAGAGCCACCCGTATGTTTCAACTGTATTTATTAAAGACTGTTTGGAGGCTTGGTGTGGGGACCTCTGTGTAGCAGTTAGAATTTGGTCAGAAAAAAAGCAGTCATTATGAATTCCAGGTATGAAAGGTTTTTTGAATAATTAAACTTTCCATTTTAAGATAATTGCAGATTTTTATATAACACAGGGAGATCCCCATGTCCACTTTACCCAGTTTCCCACAATGGTAACATCTTGTAAAACTATAGTACAACATCTGGATGCAGCCCAGAGATCTGGTCAGATTTCCCATTTCATTTGTACTCACTTGTGTGTATGTGTGTGTCAGGTTCTATGCAATTTTATAAGTGCATGTATCTACCACCACAGCCAAGATACAGATGCATCCCCACAAGGACCCCTGTATTGCCCTTTATTGTCACATCCGCTGCCTTCCTGCCTCTCCCCACCATCCTCCCTAACACCTGCTAACTACTAATCCGTTCTCCATTTCTATAATTCTTTCATTCCAAGAGTGTGATATACGTGGAATCGTACAGTGTGTAACCTTTTAAGATTGGCTTTTTTTCACTCAGCATAATTCCCTAGAGATTCATGCAAGCTGTTGCATGTAACAATAGTTGTTTTCATTTTATTGCTAAATAGTATCCCGTGGTGTGGATGCATCACAGTCTTTTCAACTATTCATCCACTGAAGGACATCTGGGTTGTTTTTGGCTGTTGGGAATAAAGCTGCTATAAACATATATGTACAGCTTTTGTATGAATACACGTTTTTGTTTTTGTGAGATAAGTGTCCGAGAGTACAATTGCTGGATCTCATGGTAACTGCATGTTTAGTTTTATGAGAACCTGCCAAGCTATTTTCCAGTATAGCTGTATCGTTTTACATTCCCACCAGCAATTGTGAGTGGTCAGTTTCTCCACATTCTCACCCGCACTTGGTGACGTCTCTATTTTTAATTTTAGCCATTCTGATCGGCGTGTAGTGGTATCTCAGTGCATTTTACTCTGCATTTCCCTAATGGCTAATGATGAATATCTTTTCGTGGGCTTAGTTACCATCCATTTATCTTCTTTGGTGAAATATCTGTTCATGTCTTTTGCCCATTTTCTAACTGGATTATTTGGGGTTTTTTATTGTTGAGTTTGAGAGCTCTTTATATATTCTAGATATATCTAGTTCTTTGTCAGATACGTGGTTTGCAAATATTTCCTCCCAGTCTGTAGCTTATCTTTTCCTCCTCTTAATGGGGCCTTTCACAGAGCAAAAGTTTATAATTTTGATGGAGTACAATTTATCTTTTTTTAATGGGTCACATTTTTGTGTCAAGTCTAAGAAATCTTTGCTTAGCCTCAAGTTCTGAAAATTTTCTCTTTTCTTTGCCAAAAGCTTTATAGTTTCACATTTTACGTTTGAGTCCACGATCTGCTCCGAGCTAACTTTTGCACGAGGTGCGAGGTTCAGTCTGAGCTTCCTTTCTTTTGTCTGTGCATGCCCAATTGCAGCAGGACCGTCTCCTGAAAAGACTATCCTTCCTCCTCTGAATTGATTTGTGTGGGCTTATTTCTGGGTCTCTGTTCCATTCCATTCATCTGTGGGTCTATCCTTCAGACAATACCACGCTGTCTTGATTATTCTAGGTATGCAGTGAGGTTTAATATCGAATGGAGTGATTCCTCCCACTTTCTTCTTCTTTTTAAAGGCTTTTTTAGCTAATCTAGGGCTTCTACTTTTCTATATAAATTCAGAATTCGCTTGCCTATGTCTTAAAAAAAACTGTGTGAGGTGTTTTAATATAAGGAGTTAGAAGCTCATAGAACCGTTTGGAGGGCTGTGGCGTGCAAGGCAGCAGAGCCCCCTCTGACTGTCCAGCAGCAGTGTGGAAGTGGGGGGCTCCGAAGGGTGCCCCCAGAGGCCATTATAAATCTCAAGAATCTCAGGAAACCTCCGGCCAGCTCTCTCAGTCAGCTGCACCAAAATAAATGGCTCTTTAAGTCAACTTCGAGCTGCCTTGACCTCCAGGCGGCCTCTGTATGTGCCTGCAACTGCCGCCGGGGGCCCTGGCCCCCCACTCCCCCGCCTTCTTAGAGGCTGACCCAAGCCCAGGACCAGGACGGGAGCGTGTTCTCCCGGAGCTGCAGAGGAGACCCCAGAAGCAGTGGGAGGGTCAGGGGTGGACCACTGATGGTTTAGCACTGTCTGGATTTGTGAATTTGTTGTCAGGTTTCGCTGCAGGTGATGAAGAAAATGCTGTTGAAGAGAGAAGTCTTCCCTTAACTGTTTTTTCTGTCTTCTCGCAGAGGCCAGTTTTCAGGGGGTCGGAACTATCTGGGAGTTGATTCCTAAAACCCAGGAAGTTGGCTCTCCACGTGTTTATGCACATGTGCATATGCATTCACTGATGCAGTGGACAGGTGTGTCAATCAGCTAAGGACACAGCGGGGAAGCGGTGCGGGTCCCGCTGGAGATGCCGAGACAGGCAGGTGAGCAGGCGGCCATTTCAGTAGTGTTGGAAAGGGAGCTGGGCAGTGCCAGGAGTGAGTGGAGGTGGGAGAAGGGGAGAGGGAGGATGCGCCTAATGCTGTCTTCGTCGTAGGGGAGGATGCTGCCGAAGAAGTAATGTCTGTGCTGAGACCTGAGGTGCACTGGAGTCTATTGGGGGAGAAGGTATGTGAGAGATCCTACTGGAACCCAGTAGGAAGACTCAGGTTTAGATATACTAGTAGGCTGGAATGCAGGCTGCAATGTCTCAGCTCCTACTTGGTCCTGGGGAGCCATGTGACAATTCCAGTCTTCCGAGAGAAAGCTAGAAAGTAGGTTGGAGCCGGTCTCTGTGGTTCCTTCCTATGCCCAGGTCTATGAACCAAGCACTTTGTGTTGCAGAAACAGCTGGCAGGTGATGTGATACTGAGCTTTCCCCTCCCCACCCCAGAGCCCGCCGACACCATCTAGAGCCGGATTGAAGGCTGAGGTGTCTCCTCTGAAGAGAAGACAATATTGTAGCTCACACTCGTTTTACCCAAATGAAATATTTCTTTAGCACGTACGGCTCTCACATGAATGACACGTCAGTTCCAATTTGTGACAGGGAGCTAAGTTAATCTGGCTTCAGTCCTCACAAGGCCACTCAGAGCTAGTCCCAGGGAATAATAATATAATTGTTTAAGTGTCACTGTGGCGGGGCTGAGAGCTAGGCTGTCTGTGGCTCTGTGTCCCCATGTGGCCAGAATGTCCGTGGTCCATGTACAAACTGTGCCAGGCAGTGGGCAGCTTTGTGTGGGAGTTGCAACTCTTCCCCTGAGGCAGATTTCCTCCTCAAGAAGCATTTGGGTTGGGTGTCTTTAGCTCCGTGGTCCCAGGCTGTTCTTCAGTGGTCCAGCTAAGGTCACGGTCCCAGGCTGTTCCTCAGTGGTCAAGCCAAGGTCTACTGGTTGGGGTCAACACAGGAACTGGTGACTTACTGGAAACTCCTGTCCAGGTGGGCAGAGCAGTACCTAGTGGAAACACCCAGAATGGTCGCTTGAACTGGGAGAACTGGGGCCATGTGAGAGTCCACATTCAGATGGGCAAGTGGTGTAGTTACTTCCAGGACTGAGCTCCTTGGTGTAGGGGCTGGTTCTTTCCACCAGAATCCTAAGTGCCAGGCACAGATGAGGCGCTTTGGGTAGACTGTGCAATTCCCACCCCTGTATTCATTTCCTTGGGCTGTCCTAACAATTTACCAAACTAGATGGCTTAAAACCATAGGAAATTTATCCTCTGTCAGTTCTGGAGGTGACAAGTTTGAAATCAAGGTGTCAGCAGGCTTGGTTCCTGGAGGCTATGAGGGCGAATCCATTCCATGCCTCTCTCTCGGTTTCTTGTGGTTGATGGCAGCCATTAGTGTCCCTGAACTCATAGCTGCATGACTATTTCCTTCTCCGTCTTCACATGACCTTCCCCTCTATCTCTCCTCTCCTTCTCTTCTTTTATAAGGATGCTTGTCATTGGATTTAGGGCTTACCCTAATGCAGGATGATCGCATCTCAAGATTCTTAACTTGATTATATCTTCAAAAACCAACGAAGGTCATATTCTTTGGTTCTAGGTGGACACATCTTTTGTCTGCTATAGCTCCCAAGGTCCTCAGGCTTGGTTAGCCATCTGACTTACTTTGGCCAATGAAACATGAAGGAGGGATGTACACCTTTTCGGAGCAGAAGCTTTCAGCACCATTGTGTGATGCTGCCATGCTCTTTTCCCCTTACCTGGAGAACAGTATATCCCAGAGGGGAATTCTTTCATTGATCCAGAATGAGGAAGACACGATGGCGCTGAGCCACAGAGCCTGCAGTCAATCAGCCATAGGAGAAATTGACTATTGTGGTGTGTTTGCCACAACTTTCTGTCTCAACTCTCACTCCCAGGCACCTACTAGGCATGCGTGAAACATTCTCTGAATGAATGTGTAGGTCAGGCTTTGTGCTAGGCACTACAGAACTTGTGATCTTGTGGAGGATATAGACCTCACACTTATAAATGCATAAATAGATTAATTTCAGATTACAGAGCAAATAAATGAAGGAGTGAGATGGAAAGGGGGAACCGCATTAGCTGGGGGTCAGGGATCTCTCCAAGGGGTCAGATGTAAGCGGAGATGAGAATGCAGACAAGGGAGGGAGGGCCTGACCTGGTCACATGATAGGGGGCTGGGATCTGAGTGGGGTGGATTGACCTTTGAGAAATGCTCTCTCCAGGGACCTGAGAAACACATCACCAACAAAGGATATTTTGCTATGTGGTGTACAGTGGCTCCCTTCCACACGATCCCTCTCCAGGAGAAGTTTTGCTCCATGGAGCAGCAGCTTTGTATTTTGGGTCACTATTGAGAACATTTGTGATTCTGGTTGCCCACCTGGACTTCTGATCTGCAGAACTGTGAGCTGAGCTGATATATGGGTGGGTTTTTTTTTTTTTTTTTTTTGCGGAATATTAGCCCTGAGCTAACATCTGCTGCCAATCCTCCGCTTTGCTGAGGAAGATTGGCCCTGAGCTAACACCTGTGGCCATCTTTCCTCTATCTTATATGTGGGACACCTGCCACAACATGGCTCGATAAGCGGTGTGTAGGTCCGCACCTGGATCTGCGCCAGTGAACCCCGGGCTGCCGAAGCGGAGCACGCAAACTTAACCGCTGCGCCACTGGGCTGCCCCTATGGGTGTTGTTTTAAGCCCCTAAGTCTGTGATCACTTGTTACACAGCATAGAAAAACTAATACACTCAGACAAACGATGAAATCCAAATGTCCCCATTTTACAAATGAGGAAACTGAGGGCCAGCATGGTTGGTCATCTTGTGCTAGATCAGGCTGTCTGTGGTAGGGAAGGAACTTAACTGAATTCACAAAACTCCCAGTCTGTTTCTCTGCCATGCCACACAGCCATGTGTATTTAAATAAAAGAGCCCTGTGGTACATATTTCTTATTCAAATTACTCAACCATTTGATCCACTTAGTTATTTAAAGGTGCAGAAATTGCTCAAAATAATAGCAAAAGGAGCATGCAATATTATTGCCTTCATTGGCCCTTAATGGGCAACTTGAGATCAAGCTTGCGTGTTAGAATTAATTTTGTGACAGCGAGTCTGAGAGGCTCGGCCCACAGGCCTGGTGACTTTGGCTCTCCTTGCAGTTGCAAAGGTGACAGGCTAAGGCTTATTGATCCCATGCAATGGGTCTGGCCTAACTTGCATTATGGTAAGAGAACCTAGTAAATTATAAGGGGATGGCAAAAGTGAAATGATGATCACATGTAAGCTATTAATGTAATTGTGTTCTTAAAAGCTGCCTTCCTTAAATTACTCGAGTGGTGACTTCAGGATGAATTGGAGTCACAGCCCAAGAATAATTCATCCCCAGGCCTTAACCTGCGTTTGAGTCAACAGAGCACGACACACGTTGGCTCGCTGCTTTACTGTTGAGCTTCCATAATCTATGAGGCGCTCTTGGTCATGAAGTAGCTCGTTATTAAAATATAATACTACGTTCATATGAGGTTATTATTTTAATTCAGTGCTCTGTTGACTTACACAAGGAGGCCCAAACTCTTCCAGGCTCCACTCTCCATTCTCCTACAGTAAAGTTAATTTATACCAAGATGATAAAAAATTTGATTTATTTTACAACAGATCAGTAATTGTGCTCTACAAATAAGTTCGTAATGATAATCAACAGCATTTTCAACATAATTTAATTTGTCTTCTCCCGAGAGGTAGTTAAATGCAGTAATAATAACACCAGTGTTATGGACTCCGCAGCAGTTAATCATGGTCTGAATATGCAGACAGCCCCAATATTGTATTGACAGAAATTAAATTAACCATCAGCTTGGGCAATCAGTGGCTATACAGCTATTAAAAGCAATAAAGGCAACAAACCCCAACCGTTGCCAATTACGTTTTGACATATACAAGGGAAAGGACAGATGCTTTTGATTTGAGATTTTTATTTCCATGAAAATAAGACAGGGGAGTAGCACCTTGAACTTATCAAGGGCCTTTGTCCTCATCCAAGGTTCCCTGAGCACGGGATGTGCATTTACAGGTGGCCTCTACCCATTGTTTTCTTTTTGTTAAAGGATGAAATAAAATTCAGTGGCCAGGATTCGTAGTCTGTCACATTTTAATATATCTCTCTAGTCCGTCTTGTCTTTCATGTCCCCACCACAGCTCCTTACTCTTTTATCCAAACACTGTGACCCCGAAGCAGGCATGTTATGAGGACTCAATTTGAAGGGGGTGGAGTAGTCAGAGGAAAAAGGAAACAAAAAGAAATGTAATATTTTTGAGCTTATAAAGATTCTTGTTTAATAAGCTCAATGATGCTGTAACAAGATCACATTTTACCATTCTTTGGGTATGAGGCTGAGCTGGTTTAATCCAGTGCCCGGCCAAATGTAAGCATTGGGAGGGGAGTTCTTCCTTCTTTCTTATTTTAGTCCCTCTTTGGTCCCTCCCTCCCTTCCTTCCTTTCCTCAGTGTTCCGTGTGCCACCTTCTTTCTCAGGGAGAGATTTCAATCATCATCAGCCTTCAGCCTGGAAGTTTCCCATATGGGGTTGATTGTATGGGGGGCCTGGCTGAGCCATGGGCTCGAGATGGGTTTACTCCATTGAATAGTCAATTGGCACCATATTGGCTGTGGTTGATGGGAAGAGGTTCTTGCTGGACATCAATGGCAAGGGTGGCTAATGAGGGTCCTGGTCACTGACCTTGGGCAGAGTACTCTCAGTTGGAAACGGGACAATCTGTGGACCAGGATGTGGCTCCCATGCAGCTCCCTGGTACTGGGAACAGATAAGATCTCAAGTTGAGGCTGGATGGGATCTGGATGCCAACTCGATCTGTCTACATTGTTTCCCCGAGTCCTCTTATTTCAGGCCCCATGAACCTCTCCTTTCCTTATGACCTGCTGCCTCTCCCCTCCTCCAGCCTGATGAATATTTGAGGTTGTTGCTTGGCTCTTGAGGTAGACAAAATATTGACATCCCTCTTCCCCAAAGATGTCCACATCCTAATACCCAGAACCTATGGATGTGTTATCTTACATGGCAAAAGGGACTTTGCAGATGTGATTAGATGAAAGATCTTGAGATGGGGAGTGTATATGGGATTTCTGGGTGAACCCAATCTGGGTCTTTATAAGAGGGAAGGAGGAGGTTCAGAGAGAAGAAGGGGATGTAATGGTGGAAGCAGAGAGAGAGGAGAGATGTGAGGAAGGTCAGAGTCACAGAGAGATTTGAAGATGCTACCCTGCTGACTTTGAAGATGGAGGAAGGGGCCATGAGCCAAGGAATGCAGGTGGCTTCTAGAAGATGGAAAAGGCAAGGGAGGGGGGTTCTCTCCCAGATGCTCCAAGGGAGCATGGCCCTGCTGAAACCTTGATTTCAGCCCAGTGCAACTCGAGTCGGGGTTCTGACTTCTAAACTGTAAGGCAATAAATTTATGTTGTTTCAAGTCATTAAGTTGGTGCTAATTTATCACGGGAGCAATAGGAAACGAATACAACTGATCTTTTTCCAAAATCTGCTGTTCATCAAATATATTGCATAGACTGAGTCCTTCATGCCTTCAACTCTTTAAACCCAAAGCCTCAGTGCTTGCAAATCTGAAGTGTTGGTTCCTGAAACAGGGCAGTGCTTTCTCTGATTTCTTGCCATTATTATCCTTCTCCTGAGCCCATGGAAGTCACTGATGGGATGGCAGAAAGGACAAACAGAGCAGGGAAAAGAAAATTCAGTCAACTTCTCCAAACGTCATTCTGGCACGATGTCATGACCTAGCACTGGGTCAAAGACTTCCGTCATGTCTGGTGTGTCCCCTGTTCCCAAAGGCACTGAGTCCCAGCCCGCCCTGCTTCGTGCAATGCAGGGCTTTGTCCTTCCCTGGGGCACAGAAAAATGGTCTGGTTTGGCTATAGGCAGAGTGACCAGCTCAGCCCAGTTTGCCTGCGGCTTTCCTGGTTTTAACACTAAAAGCCCTGCATCCCCAGAACTTCTCCAGACCTGGGCAAGCTGGAACAGTTGCCCACCCTAGCCACAGATGGTAAAGATCACAGCTGAGAGGCTGCCAGAGCCAGTGGGACCTCCAATCACTTGGCATTGTGGTTTCAAACTGTGTTTCAAAGAGCTTCAGAAGGTCCGTGGACCTCCTCAGGGACCACAGGCAGTGTTGTCAGGGGTGGGGGGCATGGCACATCTTTGGGCTCCACACTCCCGCCTTAAGCAGAGTGACATGCTCTGTTGGGCTACATTTTGAACAATGGTTTTTGGCCAAAAACAAAGGAAAAATTATGCTTGAAAAGCACTGATGTCACATGTGGCCATTATAAAGATGAGAAACTGAGGCCTAGAGAAGGGCAGTGACTCTGGGAGGGCCAGGGCTGGAGCCCCAGGAGCCTCACTTCACATCCATGCTCCTTTCTAAGATGATGTCCTTTCCCTGTGAATGCATTTCCTCCGGACCCCTGTTCAAGTCCTCTGCCCCTGTAATGCTTTAGCTGGCAATTCCGCTCTCAGGAAGGACCCAGGCTCTGAACCCTGGTGCCTGTGGGAAGTGGAGTGGTCACTGCAGTCTCTATCAGGTGAAGACAACTCAAGATGCTTTCCTCCTGGATAATACCATTCAGAAACTCATTGTGAAGTGAATAGTGTTTCTGGGTGTGTTAAACCAATTTCATTCATACTTTTGTCACCAGTTAAGATCATGGAAGCTGGGGAAGGCAGAAAAGGGAGAAGGAAGTGTCCTTTGGGAATGTTTCATTTGAATATTTTTCAAAAGTGATACCAACCCTAACATCAGTTTCCCCACATTAAACCCAGCATATATGGGGTTAAAACCAAAACACTCATTTCCTGCTTACTCTCTGGCTTCCTGGCTCCAGAATCCACTATCCTCCATGGAGACAGACACCACCAAGGACAAGCACCTGGATTCATTATCTCCTCCTTGCAAAGAGATACAGGCTGGTGGGGAAGCTTCTGACCAGCAAGGTCATGGGCTCCCTCCTGTCTGCAAGTAGTCTCAAGGTCAAAGACAGGCTGGTGGGAAAGCTCCCACCAGCAAGGCCATATGCTCCCCCCTCCTACCTAAAACCCCAAATAAAAACCCTTCCTTTTAGCTTTTCAGGGAGTTTCGGATTTCAGCGTTAGCTGCCCTCTCTCCTTGCTCAGCACTGTCAGCGCTGTGCAAAAATAAAATTCCTACTTTCTTCCACTATGCCCGGTGTCAGAGATTAGCTTGCTGTGCAACGGTGAGCAAACTCACTTCAGGTTCGGTCTCAAAAGTGCACTCTGCAATGCTCTGAAGGTACAATGGTGAGAAACAGTCCCTGCCCACAGGGAGATTGTAGTCCAAAGGAGGGGCCTAGCCAACAAACAAGCACAGATAACAAGATATTGAAATCCTGGGCAGCAGAGTTCAGAGGTGATTTCGGAGACCAGCAGAGGGGCATCAACCTATTCTTTCCACTTTGGGAGAGGTGGGGTGGATGCTGGCTCTACAAGAGGACACTGGAAGGAAAGATGGCGGTTTTGGGTTCCTTGAGGACCGGGTAGAGAGCCCTTGAAGGCCGTGACTGTACGCCTCAAACAGCTGTCCCTGATCTGAGCATGTTCCCTCTGCTGAGGGAATTCATGCACATGTTTCCTGGCCCAATTCAAGACTATTTGGATGGTTCTATAGCCAGTGGCAAAGGCATCTCTAACACTGTCTGGATTTTGCTACAGCGATGATATCAAAAGAAGCCCGATGTTCAATCTCTTTAAACTAATCCTTTTATTTTGTTTCTTGTGTACATTTATGTGACTATAGAAATTGACGACACGTTCTGATTTGATCTGAATTTCTTCAGAATTCTTGACATTAAAAAATGGTTATGGCCTTGGTTCTGGGCATAGCTCATCTACAGAGGTTAAAGTCCTATTTGAAAAATGACCTTAATACGGAAATTTTATTTAGAAGAGAGAATTTGAGTGATTTATGACCTCTGGATTTATGAGCATTAAAAAAACACACCCCACAGAAACTATACAATTCAGAGTTGGTGTCGGACTGGAAATTTGACTTGTGAATCGGCTTGGAGTTCTGAGTCAAAGAATAGAATCTTCTGTCTTCCTTTTGCAAAGCTGTGTGGACTTGACATTAAATCATTTCAGCTTCTTATGATTTATGGAAGAACAATCAACTAAAACCTTAAGGAAAATAAAAATGTTAGTGACATTTATATAATTATCGGTCAAATTCAGTTTGATCTTCAGTTCAAAGGATTACTCAGATTCATATATTGTAGAAACATGACAATGGTGCAAGTATTTGTCAGTAATAAAATGCATTTTAAGACAATATATTGGACCCTTAAGAATATCAATAGGGCATAATGTGAGGGGCCGGCATTGGAAAGGCAGTTTTATATGGTCCCTTGACCTCTGCTGATGGAGGGGTCAAAATATCGAGGTAATGACATGAATTGATCCACGAAGATATTTTCTAGATTATGGAGACCTTAAGGATCAAGGGGCATAACTCTTTCCTTTAGCAGATAAAGCCGAGGAAACTTAAAGCAAGTAGATGACACGTCTAGGCCTGCACAGAAGATTCAGGAAAACGATGATGGTTTGTCAGATGTCTCGTTGTGGTACCACACTTAGGAAGATCTTCCAGACCATAATTGAATTATCTCAATTTCTTTTTCCAGCCAATACTGAGCACCTATGTGACTAAATGTGCTGGGCTCAGAGGATGTAGAGAGAAATCAACAGGCCACATCTCATAGCAGGGAGGCTGTGATCTGGCATTTTTATATTGCAAATGTAAGTGCAAACCAGAAAAACATCTTTATGTGTCTGGTTGGGTGGGGTTCAATGGAACAACACATGTAAGCTGCTTTTGAGATGAACCTGAAGGACAGTGAGGGTTTTTAAAGGAGACACAGGAGCCAACATTCCTGGTGGAGCAGCAGACGGATGAAAGCACAAAATTGTCGAATTAAAGAGGCGAATTTAGGAAGAATCCATTGTGCTGCTTGGGAAAGAGAAGGAGATGTGGGAGCAGCTGGAAAGTGTAGGAAGTAATCCTAGTGGTCCTTGAATGCCGTGATGAAGTTTGGATTCATGTATTAGATCGGGGATTGGCAGACTGTGGCTTGTGACCCAAATCTGGCCCACCACCTGTTTGTATAAATAAAGTTTTATTGGAACACAGATATTCCTGTTAATTTATGTGTTGTCTGTGGCTGCACTGATGATACAACAGCAGAGCTGAATAGTTGTGACAGAGACTGTGTGCCCAGAAAAGCCTAAAATATTTGCTATCTGGCCTTTTAAGAAAAAGGTTGCTGACTTCATCAGCCATCGGAAAGCCAGGTGAAATTTTTGAGTGGAGAGAAGAATCTGGGGTTATTTAAAGGGCACACTGGACAGGATGGCTTAGAGAACTGTTTCCCCATTACTCCCGGCCCCTTTCTTCTCCTCCTCTGGCATCACTGGTCTGCTGGTAAACGTTTAACAACTCGCTTTTCGTTGGAGGGAAGCCTAAATCTGGTTTATGGAGTTTGGCAGTTTCTGTGGTGTAAATACTCCCACCGTGCTTGATGTTAAACGACTAGAAGGAGGTCACCGAATGCACGTTGAGAAGAGACGTCCACCGCCCGGCATCCACTGTAGAAGAGACCCGATAATTCAGCCAGCGATCCCAAAAACCCTCACGGGGTAAAGCCACAAAAGGCTTTCAATCTCAGTCTCTCTGGTGCCGACGTGAGCACTTCGCTGGTCAGACAACCCAGATATGAAGGAAAGGCCGAATGACGGTTTTTCTAGAAAGATGAGGAATTGGGTCACACTGGGGACCTAGCCAGCAGGACCCAACAGATTGTCTCTGTAGGAAAAGTCACCAGGTGATGCTGACGCCGGCTGGCAGGTGAAAATCTTTGAGCAGGGCTTCACTTGGGCAGCATCTTGGCTAAGAGACATGCCAACCTGAGCACCATTAACACAGCATGTGCTAGAAAAATGCTCACTGCGTGCCAGGCACTGTGTTGGGCTCTGGGATACAAATATAAGTAAAAAACAAATGTTATTCTCAAGACCTTGAAATTCAAATGGGAGGGGGCAATAGGCCACTGCAGTTCAGTGTGGCTGGTAGATAGAGCTGTACGGTGCTGCTAGCCCAAGGCCTAGGGTTGTGTCCCCTACCATTCCCACGGAAATGCCTTCCCAGAGTGACACTCTCAACGAAGCTTCTAATATAGAGTCATATAAAACATGGGTAAAAAATTATATTTCTGTATCTTCTGTAAAGCTTTTATTGGAGAAATTATTCATCGAATGGCCTACTGCGTGAAAAGTCCCCACGGTTAATTCCCCAAAGACTTGAGTGCCAGGAAATTTTTCTCTTCCCTCTTGAAACTTTTGTCAAACCACGAAACTTTTGTGACTAATCCTGTTTCCATTTTTGCTTTGATTGCTAGGAAACTCCCACTTAATTAAATTTAGTGCATCACCACTGTAACCATACCTGTCCTAGATTTTCAGTGCAATATTTTGTCCTCTATTACTGGATTCTTTTCTCATTCTCTTATATCTGTGTCTTTTAAGCAAACTGGTTGAAGTTCTTTCCAGAAACAGTCAAATTATATAGAATAAGTACAGGAATTAGCTTGAGAATTTAACTGTCATGGCATCATTTTGTGAGAATAGATTCTAGATTGGATATGATTCTCATGTATATATATGTGTATATATATATTCTTTTTTGGTGAGGGAGAGTCTCCCTGAGCTAACATCTGTGCCCATCTTCCTCTATTTTGTACGTGGGATGCTGCCACAGCATGGCTTGATGAGTGGTGTGTAGGTCTGTGCCTGGATCTTAACCCGTGAACCCTGGGCCACCAAACTGGAACATGTGAACTTAACCACTACACCATGGGGTTGGCTCCGATTCTCGTATTTTTAGAGCTGAATTTTCTTCATTAGTGAACAGTTTTAAGTGGGCAACTCATAAAATTACATAATGGAAGTACACAAATGCTCATGCCAGAATCATTGCTGCCCCTTCCCCTGTCTCTGTAATTAACCTAGTTGTGCTCTAATCTGCTTGCTTTGACCTGCTGCTCCTAACTCCTACTACCCATCTGGGTCCCTTTGGAATATATACCTCTGTGCCCAATACTTGCCTCAGGCACTGCTTGCCTGAGCTGTGATGAACCTGCTGCTCTGACTCTCAGGGGTCTCTCCAAGATGCTGTATTGGTGCTCAGCACTCCATTCCTATAGCCCATGCTACTACTTCCCATCCAGGCCTCACACAGAACAAGTGGCCTGGCACTGCTCTCTGCCTGTTTTCCCATCAAAGCTCAAGCAGGAATATCTTAAGCAACCTTTTGAATATTTAGGAATTCATGTTTGATGGATGAGGCTCAAACTGGCTGAACATCTAGCACGAACCCCACCTTCAGGGTCGGTGGGGACTTTATCTCACCAGATGGATGTCAGTTCAAGAAGCCATGAGAAAGCTCACAGCGGGCCAGGGAAGGTGGACTGGTAGTCTGGACGGCTTCTTAGGGGACTGAAGGAGATGCCGTCTGACGCCATCAAAAGAGAACTGAGACATGGAGGTACGTGAACTGTCGTTTTCCTCCTTCCTTCCTCCTTGGCCACATTTCAACACTTCCTCCTTCAAGGTCGCTGTCTTATCTTGCCTTTGCAAGGTATTTCCCAATGAAGGATGAACAAGGGCTGATGCATGACATGGAAAATTACTTTTCTTGCAACCGGACTGGCTGTAGATTTCCTTCCTGCCTTACGGGGGCCCACCTACCTGCAGGGTGATTTGTTAGATGTGGGTCCTCTTCTGGGTGAAGGAGAAGTGGGTAGAAAGCATTGTCATAAAACTGCAGGTCACTGTGGCCTCTCTGGTTGCCTCACTCGGCAATGAAAAACCAGATTGTTATCTTGAAATGGCATGTCCTCCTTGGGCTCTAAAATATTAAACATATATGCACACGTGTACACAGACATAAATAAAAGGCATCCTTGCTTGCCAAAGCCAGAGACACCGCCAATATATAATCAACCGGATGTTTTTCTGGGTGATATTTCCTTCCTTACAAACAGCCACCCATATATTACCACATTGACAGCAGAATTCACATTACAAGCACTTTTATTTTCCATAACAGTTATCTAAAGAAGTTTCTGCCTTGCTGAATGGCGGGTTTTGCACGCACGGACGTAAGACCATGGCTGATTCTCTGTTATGACATCCCTCTTCCCTGATGAGGGAAGACAGGATATTTCTCTGGTTTCTCTGTCACTGGTGAGTTTCCCTCCCGTCTTCCTCCATGAAGATATGTGTCATAACAGAGATCAGCAGCCAGGTAATTTCTCTTTTTCTATGCAGGAGACATAAACATTGCCAATTGCTGACAAGAAGTTGGTACGAAGAGGGCAGAAGAGGGGCCAGCCCGGTGGCGCAGCGGTTAAGTTCGCATGTTCCACTTCTTGGCAGCCTGGGGTTCGCTGGTTCGGATCCCTGGTGCAGACGTGGCACCACTTGGCAAGCCATGCTGTGGTAGGTGTCCCACATATAAAGTAGAGGAAGATGGGCACAGATGTTAGCTCAGGGCCAGGCTTCCTCAGCAAAAAAGAGGAGGACTGGCAGTAGTTAGCTCAGGGCTAATCTTCCTCAAAAAAAAAAAAAAAAAAAAAGAGGGCAGAAGAGTCCGCTTTGCCATCTGCCAGTTGGAAAATGGAGAGCACAGAGAAACGCCTGGTCTGCTCAAGCAGTGGGCAGCCTTCGTTCTCCTGAGCGGCTTCTTCCTTCCCGTAGGAAGAAGCTGTCCTGAGCTATCCCCACTCCTCAAGTCCTCTCTCAAAGTCTTCCCTTCTAACAATGCTCTCAGCTCTGCTCTGTCACCCCCTCCCCCTGACTTCTCCTTGATCATCTATATTGTCTTTCTACAGCCCTCTCTATCTTCTCCCCCTTGTCCCTGAGAAAGAGATCCCTTTCCTCCTTTTCATGCCGAGTCTTGCCCTTGTGTTCCCGATCCAGTCTCTTCATTCTTCCTTAGTAACTTGCTTCATTTGGTTAAGGCCATTTTCTCCAGCACGTGTGACTTCTCCCACTTGGTCATCGATGGGTTCTAACCGACAACTCCAATGAACAATGCCTAACTAAAGCATCACCCCCTCACCTCCTTACCCTTCCCTTCTCAATAATCAATCCCTGCTCACTCGCCTTTTTTACTCATTGTCTTACTTGACCTCTCAATTCATACGACATCCTCCTTCTTCACATTCTCTCTTTTCTTGGCTTCTGGGAGGTCACCTTCTCCTGTTTCTTGGCGCATGTTCTTTGTTTAAAATTTTGCTGGCTCCTGTCTGCCCCTTAAGTCTGGGTTTTGTATCAGCTGAGAATGCATTCACATGCAAATAAGAAAATGCCCGATCAACAGTGATTTAAACGAAGAAGAGTAAGAGGCATCTGAAGGCAAGCAGTGGCTGGCATTGCTTTGCTCATCAGTGATGCCATCCTAGACCCTTAGTGAGCTGGTTTTCATCGTCATGCTTGAAATATGGCTGCCACCTAAGGCTTCATGTCCTCATATCAGCATCCAAGGCAGGAAGGAAGTATGGGTACAAAAACCATGTTTTTTTTTTTTTTTAATCTTTCCCAGTAGTCTGAGCAAAATTTCCCTTGTGTCTTGTGAAACAGAACTGTGTTACAGTCCAATCTGCTTACTTCCAGAGGTAAGAGAAGCTGGAAAGAGGGCGTGTGGCAAATGGAAATGGGATTGTCATGATTGTCATGGTGAACCAATCAAGACCCCTCCCCTGGGGCTGAGAGAAGGGTGCATCTTCTCAGAGACCAAGGAGTCACCTTTTGTAGTGGGTTGAATTGTGTCCTCAAAATGGTATGTCCGTGTCCTAACCTCCCTTACCTGTGAACGTGACCTTATTTAGAAATAAGGTCTTAGTAGATGTAGTTAAGTTAAGGATCTCAAAATGAGATCATCTTGAATTTAGTGTGGGCCCTAAACCCAATGCCTGGTGTCATTATAAGAGAAAAGAGATCAAGATTTGAGACACAGAGGAGAGACATAGGGGAGAAGGTCAGGTGAAGACAGAGGCAGAGATACAGCTGCAAGCCAAGGATTGTCACGAGCCCCCAAAAGCTGGAAGGGGCAAAGAGGGATAGAGTCTTCCCCTAGAGTCTTTTGAGAGAGCACAGCCCTACTGACAGCTTGATTTTCATATCCAGGCTCCAGAACTAAGACAATAAATTCCTGTTGTCTTAAGGTACAGAGTTTGCGGTAATTTGTTGTGGCAATCCTAGGAAACTAATATACCATTCCGCTGGCTGAACCCAAAATTGGAGTTGTGTGAGCAGCAAAGACAGAGTAGATGAGGAGTGGCTGGTGGACAGACAATGAATGGTGTCTATTCTGTCTCTGGCTATTGTGTTTCACGGTAAACTCTCCCAGAACAACCTCATCCACTTCCACGACCTCAACTTTCACCTTCAAGCCAGAGACCCTCGAATCCCTGCCTCTAGCATCTACTTGTCACCTGAGCTCCAGACCCACCTTCATTCATGTCTGGCTCCCAGAGACTCCACTCAAAGGTCTTACAGGCCCCCCAAACTCAGCATGTCTGGAACTAACCCAACCTTCATTCCTGAAACCAGTCCTATTTCTGTTTCATCCACCCTGTTGCCTAAGCACCCATCAGTGTGTTCGCCTCCACCTTATCTGGAGGAAGCACCAAACATTTCTATATAAGTTGGCCTCTGACACTTGTCTTGAAACTGTCTTTGCCTACAATTGGAAAGGACGTGTGTGTCACAAAACTTTGAAACACCTCTTCTTGGTGCCTGGGAAACTCCTTCCTGCCTGATATCCAGCCTGCCACCAAATTCTTTCCAATTCCACTTTCAGCATCTTTGTTGGATTGCTCCCTCCTCCAGGTCTGCACTCTCTAGAGTGGGGTTCAGTGCCTGCCTTGTTTAAAGAGTCAGCTGTGGGTCGCCAAGATGCCATTGTGACAACACCTTCTATATAGCATTTTAGCAACTACCAAATCTTTGGGTGTTAGTATTCTTGGTGATTCAAATTTGAAACTAAAATTTCTCCCTTCTCTTCTTTCAAGCTTCAGAGTCCATATAATTAAAAATATCCTAAGTGTGCAAGGCAGGTTGTCGAAACAACTAAGAACCCATTACTGTTTGCAACTACTCATCAGAGTCAATCTGGATTTTTCTCTACTGTGTAGACCTGGGCAGATGTAAGACGCTGATGGATTCATAATCCCTACTTTCCTATTTCGGGTCTGTCAAAATAACCTCTTTGTTTATATCTGTTGGCTTCCCGTTATATTACATATGCCGTTAAAACAGCGACAATTTAATGAAGTGACAATCCCACTTCATCACTTAGGTAATTGGGGTCAGGTCTAAGATTTTAGGAGAGGACACCAGTTGGCTGTTTAAAAAGGATAACACCGTTGGCTGGTGAGATGAAGTCTATCAAGCTTTCGAAGTCCCATTTCCCTGCGTTTTCTCATATAGCCAGAGCTGAGCTCATGTGGATAGTGTTGCTTTTTCCTTCCAAATCTGTGTTTTCCGTACTCCATGCCTTTGTCCTTTCTGTTCTGTGGGACTGGAATGGCCCCAGCCCTCTTCAGCCCCACTTCGACCTCAGGGTCAAAGCTGTGTCCATCTCTAACGTGGCGTTATCACTGTTATTACTTGTACAGGTGTTGCTTCTACCTGTTAAGCTCACCCCTTAAGGTAAAGGCCATGTTAATTTGTTCACATTTATCATTTATTTATCCTTTCATCCTTCGCAAATACAAATGGAGTCCTCACTATGACGAAGGAATGATAATAAAATGCAAGAGCTCACATTTCTGTGGGAGGCACAAACATAGTTAAGCAAATATAATACTGGGCTAAATATTATGCTAACTGGTAGCAGAGAGTGTGGGAAATGGGGTCCTTGGTGCGATGGTAAGGCGAGCAGGAGGGGGAGGGACAAGGAGACCTAACTGCCATGGGATTGAGAGAAGACTCCTAGAGGGAGTGATCTAAGGAGATTTGAGGGACAAGAAAGAGTTAGCCAGTGGAAAGCCATGCATGATTGCTCTCTATATTCCCTAGCATCTATCATGTGCTTAGTAAATAGTAGGAAATCAATAAATGCTTATTAAATAGATGGATGGGTGGATGGGCGAGTGAATAGATGGATGGATGGATGAGTTGACAAATGATGGATGCATGGGAAGATGGATGAGGAAACTAAATGAAAGGATGGTTGGATAAACTAAATGAATGGATAGGCAGATGGATAGAAAAAATGAATGGATGCATGGAAGGATGGGAGGATGCATGGATGATGGATAGATGACTAGCCTTGACAATTTCCAGGGGAGGATATTGCTCTTTGGAAAATACTTTTCCAGCTCTTATGGTAGACAAGTCCTCATTACTCTGGGCATTGAACATCGTTTATATTAATTTGGTCAATATTTCAATAAAGAAAAGAAAGAGAAACGTTCTATTATTCCATAAGCATATTTTGGGTCCTGAGCCCTGGGCTGGTTGCTAAGATCCTCAAGCAGCTCACCTATGAGTAGAACTGTGAGAGCACAGAGTGACAAAGGCCATGGGTCTGGGCAGTCACGAGAGAAGAGAAACAGCGGGTCTCTGACTCCCCCAACCAGATTTGCTCCCCCTGAGAGAGCCTCTCTTGGCACAGCGTCACCTCTTTCAGGGGTCTTACCACAGCTGGCCTTGTGCTGTTATTTGGTTTCGAATCGGTCTCACCTTGTGTGTGTTAAGCTCCACAAGGGCAGGGACCACGTCCGCTTTGCTCACCATCTTATTGTCGGCACTAATCACAGTGCCTGACGTATGGTAGGTTTTCAACAAATAAACAATGATTGTTTGGTTGATTGAATGAATAAAATAAATGGGAAGCTTCTCGGAGAAGAGGAGCTGTGTTCTTGCGGATGAAGAGAGGTTGTTCGGGTTGACAAGGTCAGAATGGACTTTCCCCATCGAGGGAGGAGCAGGTGCAAAGGTCAGAGGGAGAGTGGGCGGCCCAGAGGGAAGCCAGGCAGCTCTGCGGGACAAGGGCACCACGGGAGGAGAAGGAGTGAGGCGGGTGCACAGGCAGGGCCCACCCTTGGGAGGCCAGGCATCCCTCTGGGAAGATGGTGTCAGCAAAGGCTTTTAAACAGGACAGTGAAAGCATTAGCTGGGCCTTTTCTGTGGGTCCTTCTGGGTACAGAGTAGGGCACCACAGTGGGAGAGGTTTTCCCTTACTGTGAGACCTGGGGCACAGTCCTAACCAATCCAGGCCTCAGCTCTCCCATCTGCAGACTGAGAGGTGAACCAGACACGGCTGAGGTCCCTGCAGCTTCGAGCGCGCCATGACCTAAATATGAAAGCCAGCACTCAGTTTGGGAACCCACTAACATCCCCCTCAAGCACTGCCCTTGTGGATAATGGTTCTTTTAAAGCCACTCAGTGCTGTATTGACAGAAATTAAATTAGCCATCAGCTCTGGCAATCAGTGGCTCTGAGGCTGTTAAAGGTAATAAAGGCGATGCTCTCAAACCACAGTCAATTACGCCGTGACACCGAGGAGAGGGGACAGCTGCTTTTGATTGGCAAGGTGGCGTGGAGGGCTGCCGCCCAGCCAGAAGGCACGGGTTCAAACCTCACCTCGAGGCTGTTGCTCTAATTGAGACAGGCACGGGGGAGCTGATGTGCCCCTGGGGACACTGCCCTTTGGAGCAATGTTAAAGGCCAAGTGACTTCAGGGGTAGTGGAGTGGAGTCAGGGATCCTGGGGGAATGGTGGGGGCCAGGCAAACCCTCCAAACGGGCTGCGAGGCAGGCAGGGTGCCCGTGGGCCTGGAGTCAGGAAGCCTGTGTTGAAACTTCTACTCTGCTCCCGGCTTGCTGGGCAACTCAGGGCTGGGGTGGTCCCCTCTCTGACCCTCAGGCTCCACGTCTCCCCAGTAAGCGTAATGGGAACTGGGTATTCATGATGCTTTGATAATTTTGACACGACTTCTGCTGGGTGCCTGGCTGAGTGGGGGCTCGGTGAATGTTATTTTCCTCTGGTGGGGGGCAGAGCTGGGTGAGGACTTCAGCTCTGACAATGGGCCCAGCACTGCTTCTATCTCCTCGCACTCGTTCTAGGATAGAGGCCTGGGTCCCTCTTCCCCACAGTTCTAGGAGCTATCTGCTTATTCTGCATGTTGAGGGAGGCAGTAGTGGGAAGGAGAGATGCAACAGCTGGGGAACTAGAAGCCTGGACTCTGTTCCTTGAGTCTGTTCCTATGTGTGAGACTGGACAAGCAGGAGGACTTCTCTGACCCTCTGTTTTCTCCTTTATAGAAGGAGTTACAGTGAGAATTCAATAAGACCATATAATCAGTCCTACTTGTTTTTTCTATTTTATTTTTTACTGAGGTTATGATAGTTTACAACCTTGTGAAATTTCAGTTTTACATTGTTATTTGTCAGTCATATTATAGGTGCACCACTTCACCCTTGGTGCCCACCCCCCACCCCCCTTCCCCCGGTAACCACTAATCTGTTCTCTTTGTCCGTGTGTTTGTTTATCTTCCACCTATGAGTGGAGTCATACAGGGATTGTCTTTCTCTGTCTGCCTTATTTCACTTAACATAACACCCTCAAGGTCCCTCCATGTTGTTGTGAATGGGACGATTTTATCCTTTTTTATGGCTGAGTAGTATTCCAGTGTGTGTGTATATATATATATATATATATATATATATATATACACCACATCTTCTTTATCCACTGATCAGTTGATGGGCATTTATGTTGTTTCCACGTCTTGGCTATTGTGAATAACGCTGCAATGAACATAGGAGTGCGTGGGTCTCTTTGAATTGCTGATTTCAAGTTCTTTGGATAGATCTCCAGTAGTGGGATGGCTGGGTCATATGGTGTTTCTATTTTTAATTTTTTGAGAAATCTCCTTACTGTTTTCCATAGTGGCTGCACCGGTTTGCATTCCCACCAGCGGTGTATAAGGGCTCCTTTTTCTCCACAACTCTCCAACATTTGTTGTTTTTTGTCTTGGTAATTATAGCCATTCTAATGGGTGTAAGGTGACATCTTAGAGCAGTTTTATTTGCATTTCCCTGATGATCAGCGATGATGAGCATCTTTTCATGTGCCTATTGGCCATCCCTATATCTTCTTTGGAGAAATGTCTGTTCATATCCCCTGCCCATTTTTTGATCGGGTTGTTTGATTTTTTTGTTGTTATCAGTCCTGCTTTAATGCTTGTTTTGAAAACACCAATTTGCCCCAACACAATCTAGCCAATAGGGAACCATTGAGCACAGCTTGGGTTTTGTGTTTGCATGTGCACGATTTCATCCCTGAGAAGCACTCGGTGAGCACCAGGTGGAAGCAGAAAAAATTCAACACCCAGCTGGATGGAGCTGCATAGGAACACACAGCACACACGCACACCCCTCACACATCTGCCTGCTCCCTCAAGCCTGGTGTGCACTAGGAGTCACACCTATCCACGTCGAACTTCCCAACCAATTCCAGATAACCCCCTCCCACCAGCTCACAGTAACTCATAAGCCGCGTCTCTGCTGATGCCCACTCCAGAAGCGAACTTCAGGCCTTTTTCTAGGAAAAGTGCCATATTTATTGCAGTATGCAGGCAGTTCTCAAAGATTTCACATGTGTAAAGCTGTGCTAAGATTTTAAAAAATTCTTATCTTTTTTAAAAAAAGAAAGGCGAATTTCCCATAACATAACGGTTAACCATTTTAAAATGTAAAATTCAGTGGCATTTAGTACATTCACAAAGTTGTGCAACCATTACCTATATTAAGTTCCAAAACATTTTTATCACCCCGAGAGGGTCTTTTCTTATAATGCCTTACTGACCAGGGGTTTGATTGTGCGGCCCTAATCTGCTTTTCTCCACAATCCCGGTGGTTTTATTGCGTGATTTTGCAAAGTAGATAGTTTTATAGCAAACCCAACTGTATATAAGGCTGTATGTGCATATTTGGTGACACTGACTGTATTACTTTACTAGTCAGGGCTCTCCAGAGTGACAGAACCAAGAGGAGAGAGAGAATAGATATGGATGTAGATATAGATATAGATATAGATACGGATATAGATAGCAGATAGAGATATAATCTGTCTATCTAATCCATCTCTCTCTGTATATATATTTACTATAAGGAATTGGCTCACACAGTTCTGGAGGCTGAGAAACCCAAGATCTGCAGTCAGCAAGCTGGAGACCTTGGAGAGTGGATGGTATAGTTCCGGTTCGAGTCCAAAGGCAGGAGACCAAAGTCCCAGCTTGAAGACAGTCAATCAGAGAAAGAGAATTCCTTCTTAATGAGCTTTTTGTTCTTTTCAGGTCCTTAATGGATTAGATGAAGCCCACCCGCATTATGGAGGACAGTCTGTGATCCAAATGTTCATCTCATCCAGGAACACCCTCACAGACACACCCAGAATCATATTTAACCAAAAGTCTGGGCACCTCTTGGCCCAGTCAAGTAGACACCTAAAATTAACTTTCACGCTGATTGATGACATTTAGCGCCAAGGAAAACACGGCTGCAGCTGACACCATGGGAGCCCCCAACCTTCAGGCCTGAAAAGGGGAGCCCCCAGAACAGTCCAGGAGAAAGGGGGCACTCTGCCTAGTAAGTGAGACGACTTTCCAGGGGGGCTGTTCATCCTGATTGTCTAGCTGGGGGTGACACGGTGGCTTGGGGAGGAGGAGGGAAAGGAGGAGGCGGGAGAGGGAAGTGCTCTGGGAGATCAATTTTCAGTCCCGTGCTTTGCTGTGCTGACCTGTGATATGTTCATTTACATGTATTGATTTTGTATCCTGCAACTTTATTGAGTCCGTTTATTAGTTCTAATAGTTTTAGGTGGCGTCTTTAGGGTTTTCTGTATATTACACCATGTCATCTGCAAATAGTGCCAGTTTTACTTCTTCCTTTCCAATTTGGATGCCTTTTATTTCTTTTTCTCCCCCAATTGCTCCAACTAGGACTTCCAATACTATGTTGAATAACAGTGGCAAGAATGAGCATCCTTGTCTTGTTCCTGGTCTTAGAGGAGTGACCATTTTCTATTACCCCTGAATCTTACTAAAATTCTGCTAAGCATGGCACCTCTGTTGCTTGGAGTGTGGCCCATGGAGATCTTTGTCAGTCTGCAGTTTTCCACAGGGTGGAGGGGAAATTCTCTTTAATTCCCCATTTCTTGGTGGACACCCAGATAATGCCTTAGGTCAGGCTCTTGATTTTTGAGCTCAGAACATCCAGAGTGCTTAAGCATCAAGGGGACCTATGGGCCCCAGTGAGTGAGCAGCCTGTATGCGAAGCTGCCTTCAGGACTGGTTTGAACAAGAGGCCCACGAGGTCCTGCCGGCCTTGACTTCATTTGTTGATGTCTCCCTCGGACTGTCCTGCTCTGGATCCTGACCTTGTTCTCAGATGCTATCTCCAGTTACCCCTTCCCCTTTCCCTTCCTGCCACCCCAATAGCGTGTCTGCTCCCACCACTTCATTGGTATCAAATGACAATCCGCGTTGCTCACAGTAAACGAACGTTTTTCTTTCTCTTGCTTGACAAGCTCTCTCCTTGGATGTCCCATGGGTGCCTCAAACTTGCACCTCCAAAACTGAGCTGCTTTCTTCTTCACCAAACCCCTTATGGGTTTCCAATCTCTGAAAATGGGGTAGTAACACTAATGGTTATCAGGTCACCCTAAAGTGGGGTTAATAAGGTATTTGAATGCACTCTGGAAATTCTAAATAGCTATTTCCTCACTAATAACAATAGCAGGTTTTCAATAAACACTTAGGGATGAGGCACCCCCATGGTGCCCTATCTTGGGCTTACTTTGTATGGTCATTTAACTTTTTATATTCCAGGGACCAACCCTGCAGCCATCATGTATTAAAAAAAAGAATTCCCTGCTCTTATCACCTGGAATAGTTTATCTTGTTCAAAGCCAAAAAACTCACTTCAAAATGCCCTGGCCCCAAGCTGAGTGTGGCCATGATATTTCCAAAAGGACTTGAGTCAGAAGGAAAGTTCTGATGATGGATTCAACTCATTTCCTAATTTGGGCAGAATTTATTAATGCTTCTCTTCCACCACTTGGAGTTGATATCCTAGACAGTAATGATAATAATATTAACATTAATAATGATTGCTAGGGGTTAGGCACTATTCTAAGTTCTTTAGATATATTAACTTATATGCTTCTTGTAACAGAGAGATACCGTTATTATTTGTAATAATAATTAGCCACACAGCCAGGGTTTGAGCCGGGTGGCATCTGCGTTCTGAGCCACTAGGCTTTACTTTCTCATTGAAGACCTGACATCACACATACACACGCACACATGTGCACACACGTGCACACCCACACATGTGATGCGCTTGCCTCTGGAACGCCTTCTTCAGTGCCCTGGACGTTTTGCTCCTCCCTCCTCCTAAAGCACGAAACAGAACGACAGCATGACCAGAGTTCCAGTCTCCACGTTTGGGTCTTGACTCGGCCACAGCTCATGTGTGTGACCTTGGGCAAGTTATTTATCTTCTCTGAGTCGTAGTTTCCCGGGTGTAAAATGAAGTAACAACCGTTCTCCTGAGGATTATCTGAAATCATATGCAGGCACCACACTTAGCACAGGGTCTAGCCCACAGCCAACCCTCCATAGTTGGCGGTAATTATTATGATGCTGTCATTGTTGTTGCAATTGTCACACAGTACACTGTCAAGGGTTCATTCCAGTATTTGCCCTCAGGATGTGGGATAAGACCAGGCCTTTAGCAGGCACTTAATTATAAGGTTTGTCGGACAGGATTTAATCTCTTTGTGTGGATGAATCTTTCCATGCCTCCTTCAAGGCAGATGACCATTCTTTTCAGAAGACAGGCTTAGGGTGGTAGTTTCCTTTATAAAGGAATGTTAACAACAGTTGAAAATATCTGTTCAATATATTTTTTGTGCTGCCAGTTCTTAGTCATCTTTTAATTAAAAGTACTTTTTATTGAATGTTAAACTGTCAAGATTGTCTTTGTGTGAAGAGTGGGGAGGTTGCCATGGAGAGGTTCATGTTGCTATGTGACTCTTGTGTCAGAACCGGAATCAAAATGGTAATGGTCATGTCAATTCCGATAAAAAAAAAAAAAAAGATCCTCAACAGCTTCATTAAAAAGGGGAACTTTTATTTCTTCCTTTCTTGTCATTGTGCCAAGAATAACAGAAGGGGAAATATTGGATTTTGTAAAGAGGCAGACAATGGGGCCAGCTGCCTGCACTGTTGATGGTAAGAAAGTTCATACCAATTTGCTGGAGAAGTCATGGTGGCCCCTTGCTCTGGATTGGCTGCTCCATGGGAGAGCTTTTCTTTCTTTCTTAATTAAAAAAAAAAAAAAAACTCTTCCTGTTGGAATGTGGGGTTGCTTTGGCTCTGACCCCACATCTCAGATGGGTTTAGGCGTGGTGCCCTTCAGACCCCCCTGTTGGATTCATCCCGTCAAGCAAGGTCTGAGGTCTTGCTCAGGTCTTGCAAATTATAAAGAAGTGTAGACTCACCTAGGGTGTTCCCAGCTGACTGGGCTCTGGACAGCACTAGAACACGGCCCCCAGCACTTGAACCTTCCTTTTGCACATGCAGACATGTGGACAGAGCTATGGCCGTGTTCCATTGGGTTTTGTGCCATCCGAGACTCTGGGCATCCTTGTTACTTTCCAGCTGCCGCTCCTCTCCGGATGCTCTTCTCTTCTCTAGGAACACCCTTCCTTCTCCTTGCCACCTAGCCTGTTTTTGTTTTTTTTTTTTTAAGACCTAGATTTAGTCTTCAATAATTTCTTGCAGCCTAGCAAAGTGGTCAAGTGCATGGACTCTGGGGCAGAATGCTTGCACTCTGCATACCTTGCACTGCCACGTACTAGCTGAGTGACTTGGGTAGATTAGACAACTTCTCTGTGCCCAGTTGATCTAAGTCCTGGTGGAGGAAGGGAAGGTTGCCATCTCCTTTGCCCACTCTCTGCTCCACAGGCCTCACTAATGTGCCAGAGCTTTCTGGGCACTGCCGGGGTTTGTTATGACAGTTTATCAAGGAGTTGGAGTTTCAGCAGCCAGGGAGCAGAGAGTAGGCCAATGGGTGAGTTGGTGTTACATGTGGGACAATATCATTTGCCCAAATACTGGCGTTTAACGGGACCGTATCTGAAAGACTTTTCTCTCTTCTGAAGAGGATTTTGCTTGGAGTTAACACCTCAGAATGCCGGTGTCTCCTGGTCCATCTGGCTGGATCCAATAATTTCCTTTCTGAAATGGATGCAATCACATTTCTGCACTGGCTGTCTCTATGGTGAGCTAATTAAGGGAACCTTTGCTCCGCCTCTGCTCCACGTCCAGCAGCGATGTGGATTTTCTATGCAACACAATGGGTATAAAAATGGAGGCTACATATTGTGGTGCTTGAGCCTAGCGGGAAGATGTTATGGGTTGAATTGTGTTCACCCAAAAGATGTCAAAGTCCTCATCCCCAGTACCTGTGGACGTGACCTTATTTGGAAAAGGGGTCTTTGCAGATGATCAAGTTAAGATGAGATCATAAAGGTGGGCCCTAATCCAATATGGCTGGTGTCCTTATAAAAATTTGGGCCCAGAGACAGAGATGCACACAGGGAGAAGGGCCACATGTGAGAGGAAGGCAGAGACCAGGCAGTGTGTCTATAAACTGGGGGACACCAACAATGGGCCTCAAACCACCAGAAGCTAGGGGAGAGGTGTGGAATAGATTCTCCCTCACAGCCCTCAGAAGGAACTGACCCTGCCAACACCCGTATCTCAGACTCCTGCACTCCGGAACTGAGACAGATTTCTGTTATTTGAGCCACTGAGTTCATGGTACTTGGTTATGGCAGACCTAGGAAGCGAGCACAGGAGATTTGACAGGCCCAGCAAACCCTGATGCTAGGGGGCAGGTGTTAAATACACATGGGGTCAAGTGTTCCAAGAGTGGGTGAGAGGACAAATGGCACCCAGGCAGGCTTCTTGGAGGAGGTGGCACTTTGCTGGTGCTTCAAAAGACAGGTAATATTGAGATCTGTAGAGATGAAGTATGGAGTTGAGTGGGAAGGAGAAGGAACCTGAGAGAGATGTTAGAGCTAAGGATGTTGCGACAGGCCCTTTCTGCCTGGTTTTCTGATGGAATTGCCTTCTTCTCAATTTATTTGTCAAATTAGGTGACAGTACTTCATAACAACTGACCCTTTTCCCTCTTGGAACTCCATGATAAAAGCGAATTCTACCTTACTGTGGGAGGTTTTGATTTGGAAAAGCATGCTGTTGAACAAAAAGGGAGAGTATGTGGCCACATTTCAGGGCCAGAATCTATAGAGTTGTCAGTACGCATCTGCAAATTCCACCTTGGTTGAAATTGTTGGAGATTGGCGCTGAGAAAGGCTGTTGCTACACTAACACACATTCACCAGTGACAATGACATCTTAGGCTCTTAATTCCAGGACACAAGTTTCTGAAGAGATCTCTAAATGGCCGCTTGTTTGGAATATTAAGTGTTCAAATCATTGCATTGTCGGGGGTGTGAGGGTTAAGGAATTCTCACAACTCTAAAATCGAGAGTCAATATTGCTTCGTTAATTGTGACAAATGCACCAAACTAATGTGCGATGTCAACGGCTGGAGAGCTGGGTGTGGGGTACCTGGGAACTCTCTGCCCTGTCTTCACAACTCTTCTCTAAATCCATCTGTTCTAAAATTAAAAGCTCATAAAAAAGCCAAACTACACACCGATTTATCCCCCCTCCACATTCCACCTGTACCTGCCGTTTACCCGAACCCCACTCCCTTTGGGCCTTGGCCTGGGGATTTCAGATTTACCTGGGTAATTCTGTATGTCCTTGAAGGCTCTTGGTGTGAGCTCCCTGCACGCCCCTGGGTACGGGCTGCGTGTGTGTGTTGGTGGTGTGTCTGTGTATTCTGTGCATATGTTAACAGTGTGTGTTTGCAGCCATTTAAGCGCTGGGCCACTGTGGGTCTATGCGTGTGCACATCGACGTTTGTGCGTGTAGGAATGCGGGGGGGGTGTGCTGGGGTGTCCTAGATGTGGTACAGTCTGTTGCATGCTGGGCTGCTAGCTTAGTCTTGTGTGTGTCTGTCCACGAAGTGCGCACGTATTCCCTGTGTCCGTGTAGGGTGAGTGGGGGGTTGTGTCACGTATTGTAAATGTGTGTGTTTGGATGTGTCTGTAGGTGAGGGGATTCCCGTGTGTGTGCGTTAGGGATGTTAGTCCATCTTCGCACTAGATCGGGGCCCTCAGAGCATCACTTTCTCATTTTCCACATGGTTCCAACCTTCCCCCAATCTGAAAATGGCAGCTTCCTCTCTCTCCCTCTTGCTCATCCTCTTGGCTGCTGCATTCTCTTTTCCCCTTCCTGTCCATGTCATCATCCGAGCCCTCAATGAGGGAAAGAAGAGATTAAAAAAAAAAAGCCTTTCCTGGCAACCAAAATACCTTTAAGTGTAGCATAATTACCACTGCTCTGCCCCTTTTCCCTCCCCCGCTGGGACAATTCCATGAACCCTACAACATACACTTAAATCTTCAACTTCTCGGAGACACTACACGCAGATGGGAAAGATTTGATTAAAATTACAGTGCTTTAGGTTCAACTTCACCTATTAAGAAAAAAAAAAAAACCAGATCGGGTGCCGGACTCTTTTTTTCCCTTCCCAGAGAAATAACTAGGCCACGGTAATTACCCGGGGCCCCGCTGCGTGCCCTCAAAGCCTCTCGCGGCAGCATTTCCCGGCTACCTGTCTTCGTGGAGGTGTTGACATCAACATGAATGATAACTGTGCCAACATGGGGGAGGGCTTCTCTCTCCCTTCCCCTCTCTCTCTCTTTTCTCCCTCCCTCCCTTCTTTCCTGTCCTCCCTCCCTCCTTTCCTTCCTTCGTTCTCTTTCTATTTTGTCACATTTCTTTAAACTCTTCCTGAAGGAAAAGGGCAGAGGAGAGAAGAGTAAAGCCTTCTCTGCTCTCATGGTGATCACTCTGGGAGTTGGGGGACTGTCCTCCATGCCTGTCGTCTTCCTCTGTATCTGGGGCTGCTCCCTGAAGGGAGATGTGGGTGGGGAGCCTCCCCCAAACCCAGAGCTGCCGTGCCAGCCTCCTCCAGGAAGACCTCCTGAGAGTCCCTCACTCTGGGACCTCCTCGGGGCTTTCCCTGTCCTTGTGTGATGGGGACAGCCCTCTCCATTGCCTGTGACTGTAGTTATCTCAGAGCACATCCTCCCGCTCCTCCGGCCTGAGAGCTCTAAAGTGCAGAGCCTGCGACTTCGTCCTTCGGGCCCTCCACGCAGTGTGCACATAGCGCAGGCTCAGCAGGGCCGACTTCTCCAATTAGGCGTAGTCGGCAGTGCCCAGGGTACTTTTAGGGGTCCACAAACATATTTTAATTGTAATTTCTTTTAAAATCAAAAAGAAAAAATCATAATGACTAATATAGTTAATAATATAACAAATACCAATACAAACTTTAACTATGTTTTTATGGAGGAAGGGGCCCACAGAGACAAAAGTTCCCTAAGGTCCACGAATGTCACAAAGCAGCCCCCGGGCTCGGGACAGATTTGTTGACTGGCTGTGTGCACTCTCTCTCTTAGAATCCTGCTTCCCGATCAGGTGTCTCTACCAGTCAGAAGCCTCTGTCCAGGCCTCAGAAGCTTTCTCTACACAGACCCAACGCATTGGAATGGGTGTAGCAGATTCAACCTAGTTCCCATCTCTGGGCTTCTCGGGGCTTCATCTGTTTGCTCAGGTCCCCTTCCTAGTGGTACTGCACTTAAACGTCAGTATGCAGCAGGGAGCCCCCAGGTCTGGAGTCAGAAAACAGACATCTGTTCCAGGCCTGGGGCTGTGACTTCCCGGCGGGTGAGCCTGGGGATGGTGTTCTGCTCTGTGTGGTCAGTTTCCTCATCTGTCACATGGGCAGCACCGGCCCAACCAGTGTTTCACTTGGGGCTACTCTGTGGACCAGGCAAGACAAGTCTGGAAAGGCCCTGGCTTATGGGAGGCCCCCACTCAGTGCCAGCCCAGCCATGGCCTGACGTTCTGTCAAAACGCAAACAGTGGAGATGACGCACAGTGGAAATGGGGGAGAGGTCCAGAAAACAGAACCTACAGGAAGTGTGGTCACCCCGTCTAGGGCCCTGCTGAGCCAGGCCCAGGTTCCTCTCTGGCAGGAGCCAATGGGGACCAAACAGCCTGGGGACTCCTGACTCCCAAGAAAGCTGGCTTGGTAAGCACTGGCCTCGCCATTTATGCACAATGCAGGCTGTGACTCCACATGACAAAGGGGAAGATCATCAGGGGACCAGAGGAACGCCACCTGGGTTGTCCACCTTATTGGCCTCTGACTAGCTCTGTGGCTTTGGGCAAGCTGCTTCCCCTCTCTGGTTCTCAGCCTCCTTATTCATTCATTCATTGAACAAATGAACACTGAGCACTGGCCAGGCTCCCAGGGAGGCAGCCCTAAACCAGTTCTGCACACAGTAGCGCCCAGCGGGTGGCTGAGGTCATTTTGTTTCCTGAGCTCCATGGTTCAGTGGTGTGTCCCCAATTCCAGGAAGCTCCAGTCTTTCCCGGAGAGGCCAAGGCTGGTTTTCCTCCTTGCCTGGCGCTTTCTCCCTGCTTTTTCGGCGTGAGTCCCAGATGTCAAGCTCCTGAAGTGGATGATGGACAGCACTTGCACTGGGGTGAGAAAATGATCCCACTGAGCACCGGGGTGTTCAGCCGGGAGGAGGGAAGCTGATTTGCTGATGGTGGGCACCGCCAGTTGGGGAAGGGCACTGTGCCCAAGCAGCCCCAGAATACCTCTCCTTTTCTGAGCAGGATGCGGCCGGTGGCCAGGATGGACCCGGAGCGCCGAGGCAGCCTTGCTGTGCAGCAATGACTTGATGAGAACTTTGTCAGCAGGACCCAAGAATAATATTTGAAAAACCATGACCTGCCTCCCCGTTTCCATCCAGATGACGTCCTTTCTTGCTTTCCAATGAGATTTGGTTAACGCCATGTCTCTCTCCAACAGGCAAATAGATACAAATCTATGGTCACTGGAAGGCAATCAATCCTCCCAGGCATTTTCTGGGTTAGATGACCATTATGATCCACATTTTACAGAAGAAATTGAAGCTGAGAGAGGTTTAGCAACTTACTCAAGGTCACACAGCCTTTTTGTTTTTTTTAAAGATTGTATTTTCCTTTTTCTCCCAAAGCCCCTGCTACATAGTTATGTATTTTTAGTTGTGGGTCCTTCTAGCTGTGGCATGTGGGACGCTGCCTCAGCATGGCCTGATGAGCAGTGCCATGTCCACTCCCAGGATTCCAACTGGCGAAACCCTGGGCCGCTGAAGCAGAGCGCATGAACTTAACCACTTGGCCACAGGGCCGGCCCCCACACAGCCTGTAAATGGCTGAGCCGAGATTCAAACCCAAGCAGGTACAGTCCAAAGACTGTAGGGGGATGTGTGTGTGTCTGTGTGTCTGTCCTATATAAGAATGGGTGCATTATCATAATTAAATTATCATAATTAAATTATTCGCTGCTATTATGTTATTAATAATTCAATTATTAATTGAACTGTTTGTATTTAAATTTTATCAGGATCAGGGAAGGTAGGTAATATTTGCCAGATGGTGTAAGTTACGTTTCTACTAATCCTAAGAGAGAGAATATTGTTCCCTTTTCACAGATGGAGAAATTGAGATGCAGAAAGATTAAATCATCTGCCCAAAGTTGCCAGCCAGTAAGTCAAGAAGTCAGTTGTTAAATTTGGTTCATATACACACACAACAATCAGTTTGGTTCGGCAATTAGTCACTGCCCTTAGGCTGGTCTTGACACAGTGCTGGGAAAAAGACACATACACACATTTATACACACACACATGTGTGCGCGCACACACACACACACAGCCTCCCTCCCGCCAGCATCCTTGGTGGGGTTGGGGTGCCGGATAATCCTGTGCATGGCTGGTACCTGGCCCTGGTACTCCTTGGTGACTTGGAATGACTTATTCTTTTCCTACTTTCCATGCATCCATGATGCTATGTGACAATTTCCCTTTGTTTTTTTTAGTACTCTAACAGCACTAGTGATAATTTTGGAAAAAACAACTCCATTTGTAACATCCCATCCAGCCCCCTCAACAAAACTATTTTCATTTTCACATAATTCTTTCAACATGTCACATAATCATAATCAGATTGTATACTTTCTTTTGTGTTTGACTTTTCGTTGTTTCAGTTTTTATCATAAACTTTTCATTAAGGTTTTACATATGCCTCACATCGATCACTTTCAGGTCCTGGATAAGATTCCACCTGGAGATGACCAGTGCATCATTAATCCATTTCTGCAGTGTGAACCTCAAGCTTGCTTTAACTTACATTTCTTTCATTACAATGCAGAGGCGTTGTTTCCTCCACTTATTAACTACTTGTATTTACTCTATTTGAAGTCTGTCATTCTTCCCTTTGTTACTTATTGGAGTCCTGGTACTTTTTATTTGTAAATTTGAATGTAAACATGTAAAATAAATCTTTTAATGTCATATTTTATAAAGTATTTTCTTCTAATTCTGTTGTCCTGTTGTTTCTATTTCTGATTTTATCCTATGCTGTTTATTTTTTACATATAGTAAAATACTAGTCTTTTCCTTTGTGATTTCTTCCATTGCTTCAAGTTCAGAATGTTCGCAGTCTTCCACAATTCTCATAAATAGTTGATTTTTAAATGAATATTTACATTTTTTCATATGTAAGTCTACCCATCAAAGTCTATTCTAGCTTATAGAATACAACGTGCGTCTAAATTGATTTCCTCCTAAATCACAAAGTAATTATTCTAAACCCTTTTATTAAACAAGCATTCTCCTTTTTATTTCCCATTTTCTATTCACTCAATAAATATTTATTAATTGTTACTCTATGCCAGGCACTCGCTTGATCCTAGGAGTATTCCGAGCAGGGCAGACCCTTTGAGGTCCTTGCACGCTGTCCCGGCTTCCTACTTCGTCCCACTGACTGGTTTCTGCCGTGTCTGTACTCCAACCATACGATTTCAGTCGGTGTTGTCTTACAATATATTTCAGTACACAGCAAAGCTAGTCATGGCTGCTTGTCTTCTTCAAATATTACTTAAGAAAAGTGTATCTATCTTTTTCTAGATGAATCTTATCTTTTTATCTGATTTCTAATAAAGCTGATACATGACTGTTTTCCATGCTATCCCCCCATCCAGATGTGTTCTGTGAGCAGGTATCCAGAGCACGATGCTATTACTGTGTCTGAGAATCATGGCTTCTCAGAGTGAGGAGACGTCAAGAAACACCTTGGCTGATCCGAAGCTCAATGGGTTACACTAGTACCTTCCCTACAGATGCATCCCCAACTCAAAGAGGACCTGCGGCCAGTACAGAAACTGGTGCTTGGGAATTAGTGACTTGGTCTAATGCTTCAACTGATTTTGGATCTTGCTTCCAGTGAGCCTGCCAAATAGCTGCTCATTCGGTACTTGAATACTCTTAATGATGAGGAACTCACTTCTTGGTTTCATTGCCTTCCCAGTTAAAGCTCTGGAAAGTTGAAAAGATTGCTCTGTGTCCCTGGAAAGATAAGAGGGGGAATGGACTTGACTAGATATGTCTGAGCTTTGAGCCCCTCTGACGGGACATCCGAGAGCTCTCAAGCAAATAGCAAATAGCAAAGTCTGTTTGAGTCACCATAACTCCTTTCTGCCCTGGGAAAGGCGGAGCTATCACTTGTCTGCCAAGGAGCGATATTTATTAGTGGTGCTTGAACCTCAATCCTTTTGGCTGAGCTCCCTGAACTTGACCCTGAGCCATAACCTCCATACGGAGGAGTTGAGAATCAACACTCCAGGGGAATTCCCACAAACCAGAATGCATCTTGTTTCTTGAGTTTTCTTTCTTTTTTTAATCCCAATGAGTATTTTTATTTCTCCTCTCCATTTACATTTTCTATACATTTTGCCTGTTCTTTTGGACAGAATGAGTGACTGCAGAGAACAAAATTGGAATGGGCTTTTTTTTTTTAATTCCTCAAAGAATAATAATTGAGAGAGAAGGAAATGGAAAAAAGAAATAAAGTCCATCTGGATTTGGTTCCAGTTTTGATAAAGTTTCAGGCCCATGCTTATTTTAACCAAGCCATTTGTCTCATCCCTATTTATACAACAGGATGCAGAACGAGCCGTTCCTGCCTCATGTCCTGCTGCCTATCAAAAAGAAATCTGTCTTGGAGGAGAAGCCAATTAGCTCAAACGACTTTCATTTGGATGTGTTTGACTCTTGCTCTGAGTCATGCTGAACACTGAGCTGTAGTGTCTAATGGGAATGTAGGGCAGCATCTAGCAGGTCAGCATGGCGGCGGAAAAGATCGGAGGCAGAAGACCAGGAGTCCGGACACCGTCTCGGAGCGACTGGAATTTTAGTGAAGTTTCCTTCCTCGGAAACGGAAAGAACAGTCATAACACTCACTTCCCAGTATTGCAAGTTCAGCAGTATTGTATCGTAATATAACAGTAACAACAACAGTAATCATAGTCAGCACTCGACACGTGGCGGCACTGTGCAGAGTGACCCATGGGTTGTAGCTCCTGCAATCCTCATCGTAACCAGAGAGGAAGTATTATGTTATGCCCAGTTTATAAATTGAAGGTCAAGCTGCTCAACTTGGTTCTTTCTACAAGGTCTAAACGACCCCTCACAGGTCACAGAGGTATAGTGAGGAGACTTCACCACCATCCAGTGAGAAAACTCTCAAATGACAAGCAAGAGAACTGAGGCCCAGATGGGGAGCAATGTCCCTCAGCCACCAGCACCAACATCCAAAAACGAGTCTCCTCAGTTGGCTTTTGTATTATTTAGGGTCATGCCAGCTGCCCTAACAAACCCTCACCTTCACATGGCTGGCACAACATAAGTTTATTTCTATTAGAAATAAGAGATCTCAAAAGCCACCTTATTTAGTGCTCATGTAACAGATTGGTGTGGGCGTTTGTGTTGGCACGTGGCCCTCCTTCTCTTGATGATTCGGGGATCCAGGGTCCTTCCATCTGGTGGCTCTGCTCTCCTTTGCCCAGCTGGTGGATGGGAAGAGGTGATGGAGAGCACACTGGCTTCCTAACCACCACTTACATTTCATCGGTAGCAACTGGTCACATGGGGACACCTAGGTGCAAAGGAGCCTGGGAAATGTAGTCCTGGGTAGGGGGGACATGAGCCTCCCAGTGACAACTCTCAACTCTGGAAGAAGGTGCTCGCATTTTGGTAGACAGCTGCCTATCTCCACGACAACGCCTCACCCAGTTTCATCCATGTGTATCACAGAAACTTGAGGTAGACAGAATCATCCTCTAGTCTGCTCCCTAAAGTAAAGGTAAGGCACTACATCAAGTTATTTAGACACTTGCAACCAGCCACACATGAACTTCACTTCAGGTATCATGGAAAATTCCAGAGTATTCCTTTAGAAGCAAGCTGAACTCTTCATGAAAGCTTCCAGAACATTCCCTTAGACGCAAGCTGAACCCCTTTCCTACAAATGATCTTCAGCGTGTCCTAGAAGCTCCCTCTTGTGTCTCTCTTCTCTGTATTATTTTATGTAGCCCGGGTTTTTTTAGAATCTCACACGAGGATAAAAATGAAGTGCGTAAGTCCCACATCTGCTCCACCTCTGCATTTCTTTGGGCCCAAATATTTCAAGGTGGGATCATTATTTTTGATAAGACAGCTGTACTTGGAATGAATGCAACAAATACAAAACTCATTTTTATTTGTAGAGAGAGGGAAAAGGAAGAAAAAAATAGATGTTAATCTTAGAAACAAAGATACACACATGCAAGTCCCATTGGGGCAAGCTGAGATAAAAGCATCATTTTGTTAAAAAATAGGGATGCTTTATTTTCCACAGCCAATAGGTAGGACTCATCGCTAGTCATTGACGGAACCACAAGCTAGTTCAGAAAAGTTTAAAATCTGCGTCTGAGAGAGAGAACACATTTAAGTTACTCACTAATATCTTAGTGTTCCCAAATTTTAGAGCTGGTTGCTAATTTAGGGATCCTCTCAACCATGACTCTCATGGTACAGATGAGGAGACCGGGAGTCAGAGCCATGCCATTTCTCTTTCTCTTCAGTTCTTTCCCCCAGCTATTTTCTACGTGGCTGCCAGATCTATCTTTCCAAAGCAAATAGCTGACAGAATTGCTTCCTTCCTTAAAACCCTTCAAATTGCCAGCATCCACCCAATAAAAGCTGCTTCCTCCATCAACTCAACCCTGTCCCCACAGGCTTCTTCTCAGGCACTCCCTGCCTCCTGGGCTCTCCCACTGCTGAACTCAAGTACCACTCAGGGAATGTGGCAGGAAAGGTCCCTTTGCTTGCCATTTGCAAAATTTCGACTCCTCTTTGAAATTCAGCTCAGAGGTCAACTCCAGCAAACAGAGGGAGCTCTGTTTCCCAGCTTCCTGCAACGTCCTTTGACTAACGGAGCCCATTCGTCCTTCTGAGACTTGAAGGCTGCCCAATACTGTCTTTACAGGATGATCCCCTCACTAAACTGTGGGCTCCCCAAAGAAGCGGAGGCTGTGTTTTATGGTTTTGTTGATCATTCTATTCCCAGGATCTAATGTAATGCTATGCTCTTTAGTAGATGCTCCAAAAACGCCTGTGTGAGTGTTGTCTATGATCAGGCTAAGGTGTCCTATTTGCTAAGCCCAGAGCCCCAGTTGAGTTCTCTTGGCTTCCTCATCACCTTAGGGTTTGAAATATCATCCATCTGAGTGGCTTTCCCTGACTTCCTGATCTAAAAAATGCCTATCACTCTTCATATTAGTCAGCGTTCTCCAGAGAAACAGAACCAATAGGAGATACGTATATATATATGTATACATATATATATATGTATCTCCTCTAGGATTTATATGGCCAGTCCTGGTGGTCTAGTGGTTAGGATTGGCACTGTCACTGCCATATCTGGGTTAGTTTCCCGGTCTGGGAACCACACCACTCATCTGTTGGTTGTCATACTGTCTCCACAGTATGCGTGGTTGCGTACACAGGTTGCGTGTTGCTGTGATGCTGAAAGCTATGCCACTGGGATTTCAAATACCAGCAGGGTCACCCAGGTTTCAATGGAGCTTCCAGACTGAGACAGACTAGGAAGAAGGACATGGCTACTCACTCCCCAAAAACTTGGCCATGAAAACCCTATGAATAGCAGAGGAGCATCATCTGATACAGCACTGGAAGGTGAGAGGGTGGCGCAAAAAGACCAGGCGGGGTTCTGCTGTGCTGTGCACAGGGTCTCTGGGAGTTGGAATCAACTCGATGGCACTAACAACAACAAATAGGATATATATACACATTATTATAAGAAGTTAGCTCATGTGGTTATGGAGGCTGAGAAGTCCTCAGATCTGCAGTCTGCAAACTGAAGACCCAGGAGAGCTGGGAATATAGGTCCACTCCAAGTCCAAAGGCCTGTGAGTGAGGAGAGCTGACAGGCTAAGTCCCAGTGCAGGGGCAGGAGAAGACCAATGGCCCGGCCTGGAAAACAGTCAGGCGGAGAGAAAGAATTCTCCCCTCCTCCACCTTTTTGTTCTGTTCAGGCCCTCAATGAGTTGGATGATGCCCACCCACATTGGGGAGGGCCCTCTGCTTTACTCAGTCCACCCTGAGGAAAGGTCATCTTTAATGAGCATCATCAAATGCTCATCTCATCCAGAAACCGCTCATAGTCATACCCTGAAATCACGCTTACCCAAGTATCTGGATACCTGTGACCCAGTTAAGCGGACATGTAAAATTCACCACCACGTTTTCTACCTCATCCGTGCCTTGTTTTATTCTCAGCATTTATCACCATCTACTAGAGTACACCTTTATTTCTTTACACATTTATCATCCGTCTCCCCAGCACTAGAACGTAAGCATCATGAGAGGCCGCCCTCCGTCTGTACGCTCACTGCTACATCCTTTGTGCCTAGAACTGGGCCTGGCACATAGTAGGTGGTCAAGAACTATTTATGAACCGAATGGATGTGTGAATCATACAACCCACGGGGCTACTAATCCAGGACACTCTCCCAGAGTAGACCTCTTATTTTTCTCTTTTAGAAAAAAAGAGAAAAAGTTGTACCAGATCTTTCTCAAAACTGTAAGGTCTCGGATATACAGAACTGAGCAACAAGCAAAAATACACAACTGAACCCAAAACCTCCCCAACCCCCAGTGGTTCCTCGCAGTACAGCCAACACGGGTCCTTTGAAATCTACTCGAGGGCCATGTGCTGCACAAAGAAACACGGAAGAAATGGCAGATTTCTCTGTTTTATTTTTATATACCAACTTGCTAGTTAACAGTGGGAGCAATCAATAAGCTTTAATAGAAAGCTATTACTCCAGGACCGTAGTAAACTGAAGAATAAAGAATAATAGCTTCTCAACCTTTTATCAGTCTGGGGGGCTAATTTAATATGCACAGAAAATACATGCAATAATTTTTATAACTAGGCGGTCCAGACGCCTCTAAAGATTTTCCAGGAAATAAGTAATGCACAAAGAATTCAACCCAAATATATGGTACAAAAACTGTGGCTGCAGTGAGTGAGGGCAGCCCAGCTAATGTGAGCAAGAATTGGATGTTTTTGTTAAAAATGCCACTGGGTTCTAAACAGGCACTAGATGCTCATTGCTCACTTTTTAAACCAGCCTGCACTGAACGGAGTAGATGGCTCATTCCCATTTGGAATCATTCAGACTGTGGACAAATACACTAAAGCTTTAAGTATATAATTCTTAACCTCTTGGAAAGGTTGAATGATGTGTTATGAAACTATTACAGTGCCAGCTCAAATTCAACGCGCCACGAAGGAGCTCCGTTAATCCTAATTTAACATGCATCTGGTCACAATTTGGAAGAGGAAATAGGCCAAGAACTGAAGAAACAGGCTGTGTTCATGCACAAAATAAAGACTCCACGTCAGGGGACCTTCGCGACTCCTAGACGCTCGCAGCTCCCTGAGCCCACAGGACTTTTCTAGGTATAACTGCACAGTTTTTTCTCAACTTATCTTTTGTGTCCTCCATCCTGCCCTTCCATGGCTGATTCTCCCTTGTGCTGAGAGAGAAATCATTCTGGACTTCAAATCGTGTCTACTTCCCCCCTGGGACTGCCAATGTCCACAAGAGAAAGTTTAAGCTCAAGGCCCCAGAGAGCAGGGCTGGGACTAGGGTGAGGCAAGTCAGGCATTGTCCCTGGGTGCAAAAATTTAAGAGGATGCTGAAAACCCCAGTCATCAAGGTAAACAACATTTACTGCATTATTTTTTTTGAAAGTCAAAATTAATGCAAAAAAATCCATGATGAACCAAAGATCAAAATTTTAACTAAATATGGAATCAGATATGCTGAGCTCTATCAGAACTTGAGGCAAAAGGAAAAACAAGAGACAGATCTTGTAAGTCAGATCAAGCAAGATTTTTATCTTTTGATCATCAGGGACTTTTTGCACTGATTTTGAATTTTTAGAAAATATTGCGTTAATTGCAGAGTTTTTCGACGCCCCCTTAAAACTTCTGCATCCAGGGTGGTGCCTTACTGGCTTCACTCGTCTCGGCCCTGCCGGCATTAGACTCTTTGCCTCTGCAGTCCCTCTATCCTTTGTGCATTTCGTCCTGTGACACCAGCTGAAGTGGATGGCAGGTGAGTGTTACCTCCCTTACACCACGAGGACAGGACTATAATTTCACTCGTGTTGGCATCTCCCCGGGGCCTCCCCAAGTGTCCACAAAGCGAGAAGTCTTCAACAAGTGTGAATCCAGTTGAACTGGAACATGCAGACTGCAGAGGGCGGCATTCCCAGTCATTCACCTGTCCCCAGCCCAGTCGCGTCCAGCGACCCGTTCTTCCTACCTGCTTTCCCACTTCCGCTCCAAGCCTCACGGGCTTCTCAGTGTGTCTTGATGTGACCTCACAGCTCAAGCCCTTTGCTGATACTGTCTTTTGACCTTGGAATTCCCTCCTTTTCTCCTTTGTCACAGAGCCAGGAAGAGGCTGGGCGCTGGTGTCTGGTGGCCTGGGTGCACATTCTGATTCTTGCCACTTAGTAGATATATAGGCTTGGGCAAGTTGCTAGACCTCTTTGTGCCTCAGTTTCCTCATGTGTAAAAGGAGGCAAGAGTAGTGCCAACCAAATAGGTTTTGGGGGGTTAAATACATTAATCTCTATAAAGCCTTTCGATCAAAGCTGGCATATAATAAGCTACAGAAACTAACCAGGTGTAGTGCAGGCGCTGAGGCTGGAAATGGTGGCTGTTCCCGTGTCTTGGGCAAAGAAAGGGAGTGCTCGTTCACACCTGGACGGAGGGCTACGGGGAAGGACAATGGTTTCAGAGCCAACCCCTGTCTTCCTGGGGATTAAATATCTGACCTTGCTCTCCTCTCACTCTAATCGCTTGCTATGGCTCCTCTAACTGGATCCAGGACCACAGGGCCAGGGGGCCCACTGAGGCAATCCACACGGGTCAGCCTATGCGGCTCAGTGCTGGCCAGTGGACTCGGGGGCCAAGAGGAAGAGAGCCAGTCACCTTGCCAGGGAGTAAACAAGCGACGTTCTAATTAGGGCAACACCTTTCTCTCCTGGCTGGGGACACCAAATGAACCCAACTTCTTGCTGAAGCAGATGCCCTCTTTCCCTAGCTGTGGGCCACTGCACCACGTGAAGAGGCTGGGGACGATGACCGTGCTCACCTGCTTGCTCTGGGGGTCTCCACAGCCTTCTCAGGTTTCTGTGTTTGTCTTCAGAAAAAGACTTGCTTGCTGGGGCAGGTTTCCCCCAGCTCCCACGGTTCTGATGATAACAGGTTTGTGTATGCTGGGGAATTAGTCTGCGCCCGTCCAACCATCTTTAGCTCACATTAATCACACCCTTTTACTCAAAACAGTACCACTCTGATCTAAACCAATTAAGCCTGTGCTGTTTAGACAAAGAGATTAATATAGCTCTGAAAAGCATAACCTTTGGCCATAGAGCTGTCTTAAGATAATGAGCTTGATTCAGTGGGCTGGCTTTGTGGAGAGGTGTGTTTTGGAAGAAGATATCTATTTGCAGATTCTAAATCAGCGGGAAAAGAAGTGCACTGAGGCAAACACATCCTGGCTGTACACACGCAAGTACAAAGGAGGTTAAGGGGCCCGCGTGAGAGCCGAGGACCTGGAAAATCCAGCTGACTCTGACAAAGGAACAAAACATAAAATAAAATCCAGCAGAAGTCATCACAGCTGTCACATGAGTCTGAAACATGTAGCTTATAAAAAGCGTTGCTCCATGTATCATCCTTTCTGCTCTTACCGAAATTGAGGGATGACTTTACAGTGTGCATATGGAGAATGGAGCACTGGACCAGGAGTCCTGTGTGCTGAGCTGGGTTTTTGAGTGCTGCTACATGCTACCGTCATGCTAGATGCTGAGGATTGGCAGAGGAACGGAACATGGTCCCTGCCTTCAAGCGGCTCTTTGTCCAGTGGAGGACAGGGACCCGCAGACAAAAACGTGAATGCCATGATGGGGCTGTGGGAGAGGTGAGTACAGGTGCCTGGGAGCCCCAGGTCAGGAACGAGTCCCCCTCGCCCCGGCGCTTCAGTCGAAACTTCTGAAAGCAGGTAAGCTTTGAGTTAAATCTCCAAAGATATAGAAAAGATCTCCTGGCGGGAAAGTGTTGGGAGGAGTCCTAGGCACGTCTAGAGAACGGTGTAAGCAAGAGTATGACACTGGCCAGCCACGACAGAAAAGCATTTGCCATTCCTCTGAACCACGAGAGCACAAAGTCTGAGCCAGACTGTGGATGGAGGTGATGCTGGTGAGCCAGTGCCTCAAGGACCATGGTCCCTAAATGAGGGTGCTGGAGATTATTTTCTAAACAATGGGAATGCGCTAATGGGGTTTAAGCAATAAATCCTAATCAGTGCTATCTTTGGAAGATCACCTTGGTCCCCCCCAGTAGTCTAGTTATTCCACTCATCTAACTTCAGATTTCATATCTGTGAAGCGGGTGTGTTTAATACCACGGTCTCCAAGGTCCTTTTCAGCGCGCATTCACCGTGTCTTTTTCTTCATTATTTTTGATGCTTTGATATCTTGGAGACTTGCTGACCCTGTGGGGACGGCCCCTCCCAAGCTAATTTCTAGGGATAGCAAACAACTGGCTTACAGAGCTGGCCTTTCATATGCAAACCAGCCAATCCAGCGCCCGCACCCCACCCCCTCCTTAATTGGTCTCTTTTGCTCCAGGCCGCTGTTCCTCTGCCCTAATCACCCCGGGGCCTGGTACCAGACAACCCGGGGCAGCCCCTGTGCCCCAGAGCCCACTGAGATTATTCCAACTCAGGAGTGGTGTGCCCCAGCCTCCTGGGAGCTGTGAGGACAACAAGCTATTTTTCAATGACAATTGTTTCCTGATCTGTTGGCCTATGACACCTGAATAATACTAAAACCTATAGTTTAAAATACAGCAATATTCTTGAACGGAGAGTGCGGGCAGGACTCCTGGTCAAGGGGGTGGGGCCAAAATCCAGCCTTTGGCTTAACCACATCCCTGTAGAGCGTGGTGGGTGCTTCCAATTTGCACAGCGGCTCCCTGTGGGCTAGCAGTAGCCCCGTGTCAAGTCATTTCAGCTCTCTGAGCCTCAGTGTTCTCATTGATAAAATCTGGGCATTGGGCTAAGTATGGACCTTGTTTTCCAGATTTGAGTTCTCTGACAGTAGAGTAACTCTCTGTGAGGCCTTACACATACCTGCCCTGCAAATTCCCCATGTGTCAACCAGGCACAACTTTCCTCCATCCCTCCTGGTCCTCCTGACACAGTGGGAGAAGCTGTCTGAAGGTGCTTTGTAAACTGTGAAGTGCTGTGCTGGCAGAGGCCTGCTATTAGCATTGTTGTTGAGTATGAACCTGTCCCGGGTGTAGGTGTGTAAGACTTTCAGGGCAGTGGTGTATGATTTAGCAAATTATCTCTTCAGTGTGTTAAAGTGTGCTCCAGGAGTTTGTTCACTGCAGGATGGGGGAACAATGCCACCTCGCTATATTCAATAATGCAGATTTAATTATCATGATTATCTCGCATTGGTATAAAGTCTTTGCTTTCAGGATCTCAAAGTCCTTTATAAACATTAAGCCTCCTGGTCCCCCAGGGGAGACCTTAAATTGATGCCGGAGCTCACAGATCTCTCCTCTTCCTGGCTTGAAAGGGGTTTGCTCCCATCCAGGAGAGGACGAAAGAGATTCTCAGCATCCGCTGTCATGCAGTGTTTGATGTCACGGGTTTAGGGGTATGCGCGCTATGGGCCAAGGGGAAAGAGATTGAGAGAGGGACTAGCTGCCATTTACAGAGAGTCGACCAGACCCTGGACCTGCGTTAGGTCAGATCACAGCAGTAATCACCCCCTGCCCCACACATTCTTTACAGATAAGGAAACCTCAGCTCAGAGAGGTTGAGGTGCCCGCCCAAGTTCACAGAGCCAGGTAGACACAGGTGGACTGGTAGGTGGGATTTGGACGCAGTTCTGTAGGTCTCTCTAAGGCCCAAATTGCCATTCTTTGCGCTGAACTCAGCTGCCCTCCAGGGCCCTGCTTGCTTTGGGTCCATGTCCTTTTTTTGCCCTTGCAGAGTCTGACTGCATTCCTACCACCTTGGCCTTGAGATTCAGCCGAGTGGAGTGGGAGCCAGTGAACTGTCCAAGAGGAGGCGGGGAGGAGGTCTGTGCTGACCCAGACAGAGGGGCCCCCTGCCTCCTTGACGCCGGCCACACCCAACCCTCAGCTCTGCCACTGTTGTCACTGTTCCAGGGACTATTGTATTCCTGCATAGAAGTCACCCCAAATGGAGCAGTTTAGAACAACTGTTTTATTGCAATCACAAATTCCTTACCAAAGGAATTTGGTAAAATTACAGTTGGGCAGTTTTCCCCAAGCCCGTGATCTCTGGGGCCACAGCCAGGAAGACTCGAACATCAGGGGTGACTCAAAGGCTGGGGCTGGAAGCATCTGGAAGCATCTTCGCTCTCATGTCTGGTGCCTGGGGCTTTCGTTGTGAGTCAGTACTTATGGCCTCTGCCTGTGGCCTCCGCTTCCTTTACAGCATGGCAGCCTCAGGGAAGTCAGACTCTTACAGGGCTGCTCTGGGCTCCAAGTGTGAATGTTCTAGAGAACAAAGTGGAAGCTACTTGTTTCTTTATTGACCAAGTGCTGGAAGTCACACATGATCACATCTGTTGTCTACTATTGGCTACAAATGGGTTGCTAAGGCCGGTAGAAATTAGTGTGTGGGTGTCAGCGGGGCTGTGATCCCTCTGAAGGCCTCTTCCAGCACCTGGCGGTTCCAGGCGTTCCTTGGCTTTCGGCTGTGTGACACCAGTCTCCGCCTGCATCTGCACACAGCCTCCCCTGGGGAACTGCATGTCTTCTCCTGTTCTGTCTCTTATAAAGACACCCATCTTTGGATCTAGGGCCCACCCTGATGTGGGATGTTCTCATCTCAAATTCCTTACCTTAATTACATCTCCAAAGACTCTTATTCCGAACATTCTGAGGTTCCGGGTGGACATAGACCCCCACGTCTCAATGGGAGGAGTGCCGGAGAACTTAAGGACATGTTTTCATGCAGCCAAAGGCCTGTTCGCGATCTTTCCTCATCAGAGAGAGAGCCATGCCAGGGCTGAGGGCTTGGACCCCACGTTCCTGTACGGGTTCAGGCCTTCCAGTCCCAGCCCAGGCACTTCCTAGCTGTGTGACTTGGGCAGGTCACCTTTCTGAGCCTCAGTTTTCTCATCTGCAAAATGGGGAACCCTTATGGGTCTTTGGGGAAGATTAAATGCAATAATGTGTATAACATCTGGTATATAATAATTGTCAATGGGCCATGATAATTATTAGCATTAATTTCACCTGCGGAGTCATTTGTGTTCTTACAGAAGTAAATTTCCTCAGAATCTCTGTTCGTCTCCACATCCTCCGGCCTCTGCTGACTGTTGTGTTTATAGCTGCCATGTTTGCACTGGGAAGGCCACTAGAGACTGAACTGCATCCCCCCCAAATTCACATGCTGAGTCCTAATCCCCAGTGTAAGGCTCTTTGGCGATGGAGCAGTTGGGAGGTAATTAGGATTGGATGAGGTCATGAGGATGGGGTCCTCACCACGGGATTAGCAGATTAGTGCCCTTATAAGAAGAGACCCAAAGAGTTTACTGTTCCTCTCCCTCTGCTGTGTGAGGACACAGGGAGAAGGCAGCTGTCTGCAAGCCAGGAAGAGCATTCTCGCTGGAACTACACTACACTGGCACCCTGATCTCAGACTTCCAGTGTCCAGAACTGTGAAAAAATAAATGTCTGTTGTTTAAGCTGCCCAGTCTGTATGTTTTATGGCAGCCTGAGCTCACGAAGACAGAAGCTGTGCAAAGCCCTTTCACATGCACAATTTCTTTTGCTTCTCAAAAGAGCCTCGTGGTGCGGACAGTTTTACTGATGGGGAAACTGAGGCCCAGACAACGGGCATGGCTTGCCAAAGTCACACATCCAGGGAGTGCCAGATCTGGGCTGAGAAACCTAAAGAACATCTTCCCTTTTTGAGTAGCCAAGTCCGGAGCAGGCCAACAAACATTGAATGTGCAAGGAGCCCTTGGTCATCCAGAAGGGGGAGCTCACCAGGGTGGAGCTCCCTACTGACCTATCCCGGCCCTGCTGCCTGGGGTCCTTGCATAAGTCCATCACACTCTCTGAGCCTCAGTTTCTTCATCTGTTAAATATAGGCAATAACAGTGACTCACAGGGCAATACAGAAGCCTAGGGGAGGCCAGCATCCATTCGCTCAAAGGAGATTAAAAACCTGTCATGTGCAAAGACATTTTTGATATTCAGTTTCTTCCGTTATCTTTTCTCTGTTCATTTATCCGTCTATCTCTCTCACTAGATTATGAGTCCCAAAGGGCAGGGAATATGTCCACTGGATGCCTGAATTTACAGAACCGAGGAGGTTTGGATCTAGCATCTAGAGGGTGGCCAGTAAAAATGTGATGAATAAATGAATGAATGAAAGCATGCCTGGATGAATGGATGGATGGGTGGGTGAATGGACAGATGGGTTGGGGTGGTCTCTCTCTCTATGGGCAGCCAAGTTCTTAATAATTCGGATTCCTCTCTACATGAATGACTCTTCTTTTTCCCCATTTTTGTCCTTTGTTTCAGAGTAAATGAACTTTACTTCTGATTTCTATTTTGATATCTAATCGGGATTTTCTGAGTTGCTGGAGGGTTGGTGAACTCACAGACGTCTTTTACTACTAACACTATGTAATTAAAAAAAAAAAAAATTGATCCTGTGATCTACTTCTGAGACCAACGGGTTGCTTTCTGGCTTAACTGTATTTATCGACGTGCTCCAAAGACATGATCGCTGTGAGCATTTCATCCAGAGGACGTACGAATTCAGAAGTCAGGTCTTCGGAACATACGTCCATGTGGCCTGTGTGCTGAGTGGTGTAACGTGTGCATTTGCATATGTTGTCTCTTTGTAAACATCCATTTTAGGCCATCATGGTTTAAATTAAAGGAGAATTCCATTGGCAAAGTGATTAGCTGCAGGGGGCAAAAATGATTCCAGTGAATACTGTTTTTCCCTTTGATACAGCTCCAAATTGATGTTTCCATCTCATTGTTTTTGTATTTGTTTTTTAACTTTATCTAAAGATTTTTTTTAAATGAGAATTATTTAACAAAAGGAAAACTCTAACCACTTTCTTATGTAAAGCTAATGTGACAATGCAAGTGTCAACAAGGGGGCAAGATCGGCTCAGGGAAATCTTGAAACCTCTAAGTGGAATTTGCATAAAATAGTTCTGGTATTATTATTCACTATTCTTTCCGTGACAGATATGTCAAGGCCTTGAAACCTAAAAGAACAATTATGCTATTGTATCTCTCGGAGGATTCAAGGGGTGTGTCTTTGGTGGAAAAAGTGCTATTAGAGCTTTGAAAGCAGTTAAAAGGCAGCCGAAGGGACTCTTTAGCTAGTCATTTTATAAAGAATGCCTCAGCTTTAAGAGTCTTAAAGTACGTTTATTCAACTTGTACTTTCGGCTTAAAAAAAAAGACCGCTAATAATTAATGGCTGTCCTTTTTTCCACGTTTGCACTGGCTATAAATAAAAACTCCCCATGAAGTCATCACTGATTACGTTTAACTCTGATTCTATGTGATGGGACCTATATCTTTATCAAGCGTCTTGCAACGAATTTACCTGTAAGCTTTCTTTTTTTTTGAATTTAGCTAACATCGCAGAAGTCATTGCCGATGTCGATTATGGACCAAATCAGGAACGAATCAGTAAATCCCTTCCTTGGACAAGCTGGCTTAACTTACCAGGTCTGAACAGTAGACACGGAAGCATTGGTAAGGCAGGTCTCATGGCAGCTAGATGGGGGCAGCAGGCAGAGATCCGACTTTACTTTCCTCTGAATCCTGCTGATTATTATGTCATTCTCTGGGTCGGCTGGGCTGCGCTGGAAAAGGCAATGCCAACTTTTGATGGGAATAGTTTTGAAATTCAAGAAAGGCACAGAGAAGCATTAAAATGCCTCTGTCGCGCAGGCTGATGTCGGTATCGAAAATGAGTGAGCCAGGAAAGTTTCAGTCAAAATGCTGCCGACTGTGGGGTCAGGGAAATTTTGATTCAAGTGTACAAGAACTAATATGCACAGGCGTGGACGAGCGGCCTGTGTTTTTAAGAAGCCGTAAAGTGGTGCTCATTTCATATACTTCATAAAATCAAAAGACGATATTCGTTTATTTTCATTCACGCATTCTTTCACTTCGTGTTTATTGGGAGCTGGGAGAGTCCCTAGAAACCATCTAGTTTGACCTGTTATTTTATGAGTGAGCAAAGGCAGGTTCAGAATGGGGAAAACTCAGGCCTGTCCTTCCATGAGGAAGGCCGGAAGAGAAGTGTATCTTCCGTAGTTGCAGAGTGCTGGCTAGCACAAGGGCATCTTAAATAAAGAGCACATTTCCCCTAATCCCATGCAGCCGTGAGACGTAAGCAAAAGTGACTTGTGAAATTCCTGGGACACACCCCATTCCTTTTTTCCTGCTAGAATAGGGGCAGCCATTTTGGAAATGGTGGCATGCCAAGAGAAGCAACAATAGAAGGAGTTCCTGACTCCATGGGTCTCAGACATCTGGCCACTGCCCCATATAAGGGAGGAATAAAGCTCCATCTATTAGGCCACTGTAATTTGGAGTCTTATCACTTACATCCGCGTTCAATCTTAAACTACTGGAGTAACTACTAGAAGGGCTCACTAGGCTCCAAGCAGTGTGCTGATGGGTTATCTAGGCCAACCCATTCCAAGCATGATGGCATCACAGCTAGAATCGAGTTGTCTGAGTATACACTGCTAGACTCTGTGCCTTCAGTGAACGACTATGCCATTCACTTAAGAATCGCAAGCACTCAGCATATTCTGACATTCAGAAGGTGCTCGATAAAGTTTTGTAAGAACCCAGTGGATGAACGACACCATGGAGAGGTGAGTAGGAAAAGCTGGAGAGCAGTTGTACTGTACCACAATGTGCCCTGGGTGTCCTCGGTGAGGAAATACAGATGATTATCCATATCCATGGGTTCTAAATCCACAGATTCAACCAACCTTGGATCAAAAGACCTATGCTACGGTGTGTCCATACTGAACATGTATAGACTTTTCTTCTTTCCATTATTTCCTAAACAATGCAGTATAACAACTACTCACATAGCATTTACATTGTATTAGGTATTATAAGTAATCTAGAGATGATTTAAACTATATGGGAGGATGTGTGGAGGTTATGTGTAAATACCACACCATTTAATAAAAGAGATTTGAAGGTCCACAGATTTTGGTATCCATAGGGGGTCCTGGAACTGAAGAATGACTGTACAAGCCCACGCTTGCAATTTTGGCCCGACCCCACATTACTATGCATTGTTTGATGACAAAATGATTCGTTAAAATCTCATGGATTTGTCTTTCTCCCTCTCTCTCTTTTTCTCTTTTTCTGGTATTGTTGTATATGATATAAACAGAGCATAAATCTTGGCTCTTGCTAACTGCTGTTCGGTTGAAATTGCCTGTATTGTCTTGACATATGTTGGAGTCTTTAAATTAACAGAGAAAAAAATTGATTTTAAAAATGGCACTTGCATTAATAAATGGTTATAAATGGGCAGTTTGGGAGGCGTGAAGATATACATGGGAAGTTACGCACAAATATTACAATTAGCGTAGCAGTGGGGTTTTGACTCCGTGAAATATACGGTCTTGTACATCCACTGGGAGCATACTTTATGCTGTGGGAAGTGTATATGTGGCATAATCTGCACATCCAAGGCACCAGGTACTCCACCAGGTCACTCCAATCTACCAAGCTATGGAATCTTAGAGTCTTTGTAGATTGTAGCATTTTTTTTCCCCTGACATCTTGAGCTTCCAAATACCTTTGTCATAGCTTTGGACAGAGTTTATTTCTGTGAGTGATGAAAGTCTGGCTCCTTTAAGGATCCCAGCTTAAGCCAATCCCATTGCACCCACAGAGGAGAAAACTCTACTAGGTTCCTACAATTATTAGATCAAAACCTGGACTACTGATCTTCAATTGCTTGGCACTCCGTTCTCTCACTCCTCTTAGCTGTTGACCTCTTGTCTCAGCCTGTAACTATATGTCTGCTTAAACCCACGGGTGGCCTGATTCATCTTCTTCTTGCTTAAGAGTACCACTGATTCTTGGCAACCAATTTCTTCACTCAATTACCCATCTGACCATTGTCCACCCATCTGTCTTATATGTAATGTCCCAGGTGGGGGACAGAGAGATGAATAAGACCCCATTCATCCTTTCAGAAGAGCTCACAGTTTAGTGAAAGCTCACAGACAAGCAAAGAGGTGATTCCAATATGGCCGAGTAAGCAGGTCAAGGAGAGTGAAGAATGGCTGGACTTGGGGGAGTAAGCCAGGGAGAGAGGGGCCAGCTGGAGTGAACATGAGGGAAAGGCTGGGAATTCTGAGTGTGACACTTTAGAAAAAGTTTCAAGACAGTATCACAACATGCTGAAAAGTCAGAAAGAGACTTTAGAGGGAATACAAATACATCCCAGACACGGATCTCCAAATATTTAGCTAGCCGTGTATGTTTTTAATTATCACCATTACAGTACTATTATTGTTATCATCACCATCATTGTTATTATTGGTATGTGTCCAGTACAAAAACTCACATTGTCAGAGAAGAGCCCTAATGACTGTCCTCGGTGCACAGAATGCTTATCTCTGGCCACAGGCTTACATCTGTGGGTGGAGTGGGGCCTCGATGGAAGGGTGGCAAGATTCAGCGATTTATGCCCACAGGTAAGCTGATTTATTCTCTCCTTTTTTGATGATACAACTCTAGAAACATGTTCCTATCTCAAAGAAATCAGTCAATTAGAATACAAACTACATGCCAATGTGGAGGCTTAACTCCCTTGAATCTTGCTAGCCACTTCCCAAATACAAGGGATTCCATTCTATTTTTACAGTGCTAAGTACAAGCATTAAGAATAATAATAATGACAATAAACAATTATGCAGCTTTTATGACTTACTAAGCAACATTCTACTCCAGGGCTTGTATTACTCAATTAGTCTTCTCTGCAGCTCTATGAGATGGGCACCACTGATATTCCCATTTTACAGATGAGAAAACTGAGGTAGAAGGGGTCGGATTGCTTGCCCAAATTCACACAGTAAGTGAGGGGGCTAGGATTTGAACCCAAGCTTCCGAATTCAGAGCCAGGCTCCGATCCCCTGTGCACTGCTGCAGAGAGATGCTCCAATCCCACACTTTACCTCCGTTTTACAGACTAAGAAACTAAGCTCAGCCACTTTTGATGAAACCAGCCCCTGGTCATGCCTTTGGAGCCAATGCATGGCTCCTGATGGAACCAGAATGATCCTCATTCTCTTTCGCAGTTCCAGGTTCCTTGCAATGCAAAATACACATTATCACATCCACGTTAATATTGCAAATTACCTGGGCAGCTTTTATTTTGGGGAATGGGGAGGTGGGCCTCTAAAATAGGTTGACATTTTCCACCTGAGAAGGCTGGGGATTTGTCACTGTGTGGGCGTACTCTGCCCTCTGCCATCCCCTTTCATTCTCTGACTCATCTCTGTCTCTCCTTCTATTCCGGCCTCTTTACGCCCCAGGCCCCTCTCAACCCCAGGACTGGGAATGCATCAACCATCAGACGCGCTTGCCGTCTTATATTAAAATGTGCCTTTGACCCTGGGCGCTCCCCCCAGCTCAGCTTCTGCTCATCTCCATTTTTGAAACCTCATCGCCTCCCGTGGCAGCAGGAGCCTGCGAACTCCCACCCAAGCTGTCTGAGTTAAACTTTGAGCAATGCCACGCAGGCGATGGCGATGGCGTGTCCTGGGATGACAGGAAATGGAAGCTATCAAGTGAAAGGAAGAGAACTTGTAAGTAGGCTGAATGTAAAATCATTGGGTAAATAAAAAAATAGCAAAATAGACCGGAATTGGGCAATCCACTGAGTTTCAGCATCCCAAAACACAGGGGAAACTTTAAAATAAGGTTTTAGGAAAGAGACTTAGCAACCGGGGGATATGGGATGAAAAGCAGGAATTCTCAGATTATTGGCAGCTGCACCCTGCCTGGCTAGAGAAAGCCCTCAGTGAGTCTGGACACCTTGGACAGTTTCCAGGATGACTTCTGCTCCTTCTCGGCTCTGTGGTTTGTATGTGGCAGCCGTGTGGGTTAGGCCACGCAAATCCCTCTCCCCGTGGCCCCCTTTCCTTATTGGTAAAACTATAGGGTTAGGTTATGTTAACTTTGCAGACATTCCTATATTCTATTACTTTTACTTTCACGGGCCTTAAGAAAGCCGTCTTTATAAGAACATTGTTATGCAAAGATTTATTTTCGTGTTTTTTTCTTCATTGCTAAAATGTATAGATACTCCAACTTGAAAGTTTACAATAAATTAGAAAGTGGAAAGAAGAAGAAGAAAAAAGTTCTGTGCAAACACCCACCACACATTGGTGTAGTTTATTCTCATCTTCCACGCACAGTGATGTGTTGTTAGCTGAGCTGCTTCACGCCCATGGAACCATGCGGTGTGTATTTTGCATCCTGCGTACTTCGTGTTAACGTTGTATCACGTGTGTATCTGGTCCAAGCTATTGCAAACGCTTCCCGCATGGTTTCTGACTGCTGAGAAGCCCCTCTAGAAGGTGTGACATAATCAGTGGCACATTCCAGCAGAGATGAACATTTTATGCTGTTTCTTTTCTCCCTCCTCGCCTCCGCATTTACCTGTCACACTGCTTCTATGCAGCCCCCTCAATACGGACCGGGGCGGGGGGACCCTCTGGACACAATGTAACGTCCAGCAAGCAATTGGAGAGGCCAACGAAGGGACTGCTTACCATGTTCTGGGCAGAGCCGAGAGTATCAGGATGAGATGGTGATGCCCCAGGCGTAGTAACCATGGGGAGCTGCTGTTCCACCAGGACCGAAGGGGCAGAGGAGGGAGCAGTGACGGGAATTCAGAGACAGCTGAAGTCGCAGGAGGGCAGAGGGCACCCCTGGCAGGAGGGAGCCCCCGGGTTGCAGTGTGTGTTGCATGGATGACTCCTGCCACTTTCGTTCCACTCCCTGTCTCCACTATGTTCAAACCCAGCCCAAGACGTTAAGACCTGTTCACCACACACATGAAAACAAAAATACGTAAAACAGGAAGTGAGGTCAAGGGTGAGGGAGAGAACAGATGTGCTCCCAGCCCCTCATTCCTCCTGTCTTCCCCCCTCTCCCCTTCACCCACGCTGCTGCCTGTCTCTGCCCTTCTCGTTTGTAAAAGGGGGCAAGGAACAGGGTTATTTTGGCAAGGATTAAGGGTAAAAACAGCTGTTGCTGTAAAAGCAGACAAGGCCCTCCAAAACGGCAACCTGGTGTTTCTTGAAGAACAGATTCTGCACGAGAAGGTGAAGCAGGAGCAGCCCTTCTTGGTACGGAGCCTGGGCCTCCCGCCCCGTCTGCGGAACGCCTGCTGGAACCAGCATCTTGACAACTTCTCCCACTTCTCAAGCTTTTCCGCCACAGCCAGTCTGCAAGGCACTGAGGCAGAGATCCAAAGCAGAGTGACATCCTCGAAGACACATTTGGCGACCTCAGGTGACTCCAGCAGTATGACCAGCAATCCTGGTTTACCCAGGACAGAGTCCCCGGATTCGGGACGTTCGGGGCTAAAACTGGGAGAGTTCTAGACCAATCTCCTGACTCCAGTAACAAAGCCACAATGCCATCACGTGAAGCTGTTCTCTTTATCGCATCTTTAGGCCACCCAGAGTCATCCTGGGTCTTATTCCATGACCTTCCTGTGACCTTCACAAGATCCACGTGGGAGCAAGGCTCCTCCCGTGCATTTTCTGGGTGAGGAAACTGACACCTAAGGAGACACAGGGACTCACCCGGGGCTGGGTCAGAACGGGACCAGTCCTCACTCAGTTGGGCTCAAACCCACCCCTGCACCACTGGCCAGTCCCCGTGAGATGGTGTTCTACTGAACAAAGTCTGTCTACGCCAAAATGGGGTTTTCTTTTGACCCATGCACCAGAATTTCCAGACTCCCTGCGTAGAAGAGATGCTCACTAAATATGTGTTGACGCAACGATGGAGGACTAAGTCAATGAAGCCTCATTCAACATGCACAAGGGTAGTTATTTTTCTGTATCTGTCTCCCCACTCGACGGGGAGCTCCATGAGGATGGGGATCTTGCTGCCTGCCCCCCATGGTGTCCGCACTTATAAGAACGTCAGGGATTGCGTGGCCACTTAACACACACCTGCTGGACTTGCCCTCTTGAGGGCAAGGTGTGGACGTTAGGGTGAAGGAGATGATTTTTGACCGCTCGGCACCCATAACAGGAAACATCATGATGGCAAAGCCGCTGCACTATAATAGCGCCCCCTGATGGGAGCTCCTTGGATCCATGACAACAAAACTCTATTCCAGGTTTGGCTTTTCACATGCAGTACTGGGTAGCTCTGAAGGCGATCAGGCAGAGATTCGGGCAAGGAAAATGAGTGATCAGTTCCTTTAACTGACAACTTTTAAAATTAAAAAAAATATTTTTTTTGCTGAGGAAGATTTGCCCCGAGCTGACATCTGTGTCAGTCTTCTTCCACTTTGTATGTGGATTGCCACCTCAGCATGGCTGACAAGTGATGCAGGTCCACGCCTGGGATCCAAACCTGCGAGCCCCAGGCCGCTGAAGCAGAGTGTGCAAACTTAACCACTACACCATGGGGCTGGCCCTTTAACTGACAATTCTTGATCCATCTCCTGCACACAGCTGGGCCATCACTGACTCTCGCTGCTCTGCTCCTGGCAGTTGACGGGTTGTCAGAAGTTCCTGAGAAAGAATCTGGTTTCAGATAAGAGGCGAATTCCACATCTGATGGTCCTGACGGTTTCCCACCCAAATCTGGCCTGGTTCGTCTCTGTGGAGAGGTATGGGGCTAGACTGTCACCTCGTCATCTCCCACCTCTCTTTCCAGGGTGGAGGCTGAGCCCCAATGTCTCGGCCTTGTGACCTTGAACTAATGTGACTTCCAGTTGAAAAAAGATCTGGTGGAGGCAAGCCCAGTGACGATGAAGAAATGCGGAAGTAGCTGAGTAGGACAAGCACACTTTGAAGGAGAAGGCCGAGGAGACAGCTTCAGCTACATCACATGTTCTCTGCACAGGGAGCAGCCACTGGTGTGTTCCGATTAGAAGATTCCCGTGAACAGGACCCTAACCTGTGTGGGTGCTTCCAATCCCTCAGGACATCACGCATCACGCTGCAAACACAGATGGGAGAGTGTAGAGGGTTTTTTTTTCTCCTAAGGAAGGCTGGAAAGTTTGTGTGTTATCATTAAACCAAAGGAAGCTGTTTTTACATCTGGAGATACAAAAATGAAATTCCAGGGTAGAAACTTTAGCTTAATTTGTTCATGCATTTATTCACTCAACAAACAGTTACTGTGTCCCCACTATGCTACAACGAGGCACAAAGGCACAGGAATAGAGACACGAATGACACCCCGTCTTTGCCCTGAGGAAGCCAAGGGCCCATGAATAATCACAAAGTCATGAGGCTCGTTTTCCTTTCTTTCTGGTACCTGCAGGTCTGTTGTCTGGTTGATCCTCTCGCGTTCTGTAGAGGAAGACAAGGTGCTGGCCTGTCTGGGAGTTCTTCTCCAAACATACTTTGGACCACTTAAACTTTTTCTTATACTTGAAATTCTATATTCCTCCACACTCTCTCGGATGTCCACATTTTTGAATTCTCTATTCCTCTCCCGAAATGTTTTTCTTCCTTTCTTCCTCACAAACTCTTATTCAGTCAACACCCAGGTCACCTCCTCTATGAAGCCTTCCCTGCATTCTAGGTATGCATCTCTTGGGCTAGTATGCAACTGGAGTGAGGACTGACTGCACACTATGTTTCAGTCCCATTTGACCTTCTCTCTTTGTCTCAAATATGCTGATTTCCTGCCTCAGGCCCTTTGCACATGCCATTCCCTCTGCTCTTTGTTATCTGCTCTGTCTGAATACTTCTGACTATGCCGGTGATCTGAACTAAGAAGTCGCATCTTCTGGGAGTTCTCTCTGTGCCCTCCTGAGACCTGGCTTGGCTGTCTGAGTCTGGATTTGCAGAGGGCGAGAGGCAGCTTCACAAGTCGTTGAGCTTGGTCCCAGTAGGTTGGTGCTGTCGCTGGACCTCTAGATGCAGTCTTGTTAAATCACAGGCAATAACTAAATGTCTTCTTACCTTTGCCGGGTCAAGAGCCCCTTTGAAATGTAAACCCAAGATCTGTCTAAAGATCTGCCTTCCTGTTCCCTGCAGCCAGGTCTTTGTTGGGAGCTTCTGGACGGGAATTTTGCCAGCCTCCGAGCATCCTTCAAGCAAGGCTTCCCTCTGGGATTAGACCCACAGCAGACGTGCTTGCATACTATACATTATGGGAAAAGGCATACCATCCAACATGTCTTCAGCACCAATTATGAGCCAGGCGTTCTAGAGAATTCCACGTACACCGCTTCTGTTACGCATCCTGATCGCCCTATGAAGGAACTATTAATTTAGTGATTACATAGATCAAGGACCTCCAAACCATGGCTCCTCAGCTGAATCCTGGTTGCCACCTGCTTGTGTAAGTCAGATTTTATTGGAGCACAGCCATGCCCGTAGTATTTGCGGCTGCTTTCAAGCCACAACACTGAGTTGAGTAGTTGGGCCAGAGACCTTATGGCCACAAAGGCTAAAATGTTTACTCCCCGGCTTTTGAAAAAAGTGGTTTGCTAACCTCTGGTAGAGATGGCAAAACGGAGGCTGAGAGAAGTTGCAAACCATTGTCGACCCACTCTGCGGCTGGGGGTCCCTGTGGTCCCTCCTGGGAGTTGCATCTACAGTTGGCTTCATTCTGCTTCTCTCAGGTAGATGCAGGGTTCCCCATCTGTTCTTGCAGCCTCAGTTTCCCCACCAGTGATAAGGGGTTGGACTTGACCATCTAATGTCGCAGCCAGTGCTGAGTGGATTCGGCTGCTGGGGGGCTCTGGGTCTGTGTGTCAGAAGGGCGGGGGATGGCGCAGAGAGAGAAAGACCACTGCTGGGTTGCTGGACTTCGGGGCCAGGATGCCAGCTGCAGAATCTCCCCAAAAAGGCAGCACCACCCAGAGTCATTTGATTGAGTGAAGTCTCTGGAATCACAGCAAAACCCATTTATAGAGCCACGGGCTTGACAAATGCGGGCCACTCTGTCTGCTGTCGCCATGGGCTCTTCCTCGCCGTTTGCCTCCCAGCAACACTCGGGGCAATAATTCTCATCTATAAAGCCGGCCAGCGGGGGATCTGAGCTCTCCACGAGGAAGGACGGGCTGCGTCCCCGCCTGCTCACCTGCTTGGAGCGGCGGCCACCCCAGGGCTGGACCTTGAAGCTGCCCCCATGGACGCGCTCCTGGCTTTGCACCTGCTCCCGACAGTTGACGCTGGGGTCAAGGCGGGTTTTAGATCCTCTGTGTTCACAACGAAATGGGTCAGTCACCTTTGATCTTGGATCTCCCCAGAGATGGAAGTCGCTTTACACAGGCATTCTTGAGAGGGCTCCTTTGAGAAGCATTTCATTAAAAAAAATGTTGGACACACACATACAAATGAGTAAAACTGGGGAAGTCTGAATATTTGGTGGGTTGTATCAATTCCCTGGTTGTGGCCGGATCCTGTAGTTATTCGAGATCCTGCCGTTGGGGGAAAAGCCAGGTAAAGGGCACACCACATTTCTCTGCGTGACTCCTTACAACAGCATGTGAACCCGCAATTACCTCAAAATAAAACTTCTGATTAAAAAATAAGTTGATATTGACCATATGTTCCCAGGAATTGTGGTTTTGATTAAGTCACAATATCGTTGGATGAGCACATTTGTTTGAAGAATAAGTTTATCCTTCCACAGCAGAATAAATATCATGTATTTATTGAAGGTTTGATTTTTTAAATTTGAGGAAAACCATAAATCTCTTTGAGAATCTGTTAAATTCCATGAGCCCTTTCCCCTTATGTATACATATGTGTGTGTGAGCGTGTGTGCACATCTGTGCGCAAATGTGCGCATGCTCACAGGCTCAGATACGGGTCATGGCTGGAGTCCACTCAACGATCCCCATAGAACAGAGAAAAACAGAGGTTAGGGATGGTTTGGAGCCCTGAACAATCTTAAGGCAGGCAGAGTCACCCTTCTTTTGTCTGTTTTATATTTTAGGATCTTTGTTTAAGATTTCATTGGGAAGAGGATTTTCACTGCTTCGAAGACAATTTAAGATCCACTGATGTATTAGAAAGAAAGAGCAGAGGATGAGCTTTGGGGAACAGAGGACCCGCCTTGGAGACCCAGGGTCTGTGTCGTTTTCATCCCTGAGCTTGGGTTCCCTCGTCTCCAAGTGGGTTTTGGAGGGCAGGGGGTCATGGTTCCTGCTCACAGGAGTGCCATGTGGATTCAGGGCCCATCCTGCCTCCCACACAGGAGGGCCCGGCCTGTTGACTCTCTGGCTTCGGACAAAGCTTTGCTCTTTGCCTGAGGGGTCCAGGATACGGGTCAATGGGCGTCTCAGCCTGTCTTTCAAAGTTAGCCCGCAGCTCCCTTCTCATTCTGCGCCAGAAGGGAAGCCGTCCACGACCCAGCGCGGCTGCTCCATCCTCTCTTTCTCTCTGCCACTGAGAAAGAAATGCTGACAAGCAGCGAGGGAAAAAATAACACTGGTAAAACTTTCCCTAGTCTTGGGGAATTTACTTTCAAATTTGTGCCGGATAGAGTAATTAGTAAACTTGCTCTTAATAGTGCTGCGAAGATGTAATTTTTTCACACCTCCCCTGACTTTGACACTGCGGCTTTTGAAACTTCATTTTGCACCGTGCCTCATTGTTCTTTAATCTGCTGCACTCTGCATTGAGTATCGCGGAAATTTCGCACTTACTATGTCAATAACATCTGGCAAAATTGCCACCTATTAAGAGTAAGTGTTCTTTTTTCTCCGGTGACAAATGTGATGGTGTATTATATTGGTTTCCCTTGAGAGGCTAAGGAGACGATTTTAAAGCAGACACAAATGCATTAAAGAAATAACCTGAACTCTAAGAAAAGGTTACAGAAAGTCAGAAACTTTTTTTTTCTGGTTCTTGTTCTGGGTTTATTTATTTATTTATGGAGGGAGGGCGGGACTGCAGTGCAGCGACGCGCCACCCGTCTGCTCTCTCCTCTGGAGCAGTGTGTCCCCACCCAGCTCCTGCACTGAACGGGAGCCCTTCTGCACCTAAGCCCTTTCCAGGCTGGGGCGGCTAAGGGTGGCGTCAGGACCCTGGTCCTCGGGCCACCTTGGAAGAGCAGGGCCGAGCTGCCTGGGTTGGCTCCACCTCCCATTTGCTGTGTGGCCTCAGGGAAGCAATCTGAACTTTAGGAACCTCTGTCTCTTCCTCTGGGCCGTGGGGATCATCAAGGCTGCCCTTTGACGTTGGCCTGAAGGTCAGTGGTGTTTGTCAGGGGTCCTGAACACAGTGGGCCTTCAGGTGAATGGTACCTGGTACTGTCGTGATGACTTAGCCCCATTCAAAACTCTGTAGGTGTTTACTTCTTTAAAGTCCAAGCCGTCGGGATCCACCGACATCTGTGGTCCATGAATTCAAATCCCCAAATTAAGCATCAATGAGACTGGAGCAGGAAGGAGGTGCTCCACAGGCCTCCAGTTCGTCATCCCAGCCAGAGCTCGTCACAAGCAGGGCAGCTTCCTCTTCTATCAGCTGTTCACGGAGAGGAGAGCACAGAGTGAAAGAGGAGACCCGTGCCAAGGAGCTGGCACCTCCGACAAGGGGACTGTCTCAGCAACTGGAGTGCTGTCACTGGCCTGGCTACTGTCTGTGTCCTGGGACGAGCTGGTCTGGCCCAGGCGCCCTCTGGGACAGAGGCAGGTTAGTGCTGAGTTCATTGTGACAGTGGCCACTCAGTACTGAGTGTTTAGTGTGCCTCAGTGTGTCAGCTCGCGGGATGCTCACAGCAGCTCTGTGAAGTTGGTGCTCCTGTTGTCCCCATTCCACAGGTGGGGAAACAAAGTCACGGAGCAGTGGAGAAACTTGCCTTAGTTCTTGTGCATCAATTTCAGAATAAAGTTCACTCTCCCTGCTCTGGCATCCAAGGCTTATGGCCCGATCCTATTTCTTTCTGATCTCGAATCCACCACTCTCCCTATGATGGGAGCAGTTTCCTGAGTGTCCGCCTTCCCATCTGCCTTGTTTTCACATGGCAATTTCTTCTGCCTGGAACCCCTTCCTTGGCTCTGCTGTCTGGCTCATTCATTCATTCATCTGTTCATCTCTTTCACTGAGGATGATGTTGAAGAAAGGGACATGTTTATTAAACTCTGTCCACCTCAATGTCTCCATCTCTACAATTAACTCTTGTGGGAGATTAAATTCAATAATGTAGGTAAAACTTCTGTTAAGGGGCCTAGGACTTAAGAAATCAGAAATCACGAATTAGCAGTCCCCGAGACGAAGTGACCACAGATGCGTATTGTCGAGTCCTCATAGGGCACTTAAAAATTTGAATCAGCTGCTGACATATACAAATTAGGAGATTTCATAAGACAAATGTAGATTTCTAATTACTATTGAATAAGGCCACCCTGAGCTCACCTCCTCACACGGAAACCATCTCATTGGCCCTGTTAATATGGGGCATGCACTCTGCAGATTGCCACAGTCCCCACCACTCCCTGATGCCTCACAGCTGGTCTTTCACTTGTTAAAGATACCAGTTTGGCCCCTGGAGGCGTGTGAGTTTACAACCCTTGCAAATAGTTACTTAAATCCCCTAAGCGATCATTTCTTCATATACACTGTGTATGTTGAGCACACCTGTCTGGTGCCAGGTCTGGGCTAGACGCCAGGGATACTGAAACAAATAAGCTCAACCTTCAGACTTGTTTTGGATGTGACCTCTTCCAGGAAGCCTTCCTTGATATGCCTGACTGCATTGGAGGCCCAGGCCAGGTTCTCCCCACAGCCTGGGTTTTACCTGTCTTTATGGTCATCACACAAATGAAAATAGTCAGTTGACTTGTCTATTTCTCACAATAGACTGTGCAGTCCTCAATCACAGTGACTGAGTCTGATTGATCTTTGAATTCCCAGCCCTTACACAGGGCCTGGTAGAGAGGCAGCCTCTGGGCTTATTTATCTCAGGAATGGATCAATGAACGGACGACTAGAAACAAAAGCTGAACCTACTGGACCCTCCATCGCCTGTCTCTGAACCAAGGAAGCTGAGCGAGTTACGTCTTAAGCTGCTTCTTGCTCTAAAATTCCAATTCCGGTTCTCAGTTGAAAAACATCAATATTTAGATGACTGTATTTTCTTTCCAAATGCCCACAATATTTTATGTCCTGATAGTATTTACGGGTTGTCCTCAGAGATAACTAATTGGATTTGCCATCCAGCTCGCAGGGAAAACGTATGGAGGATGGTCCCTCATTATTCATATCGGAGGGGATAGCTCGATACCCAAACTTACATCGTTGTGATTCAGAGAACACCGAAATGGTGCGGGAAGAAATAATGTCCCTGCTGTCACCCTGGTCTTTCTTTCGCATTTACCACTTGGACAGAGCCATTTGCATCTGAATTGAACCTGCGTTAAAATTTCGAGTTTATGTACTGCCGGTTATAAACAAAGAGGTTCCAGAAAGAGCGGTGGGACTGCAGAAGCCGATCCCCCCATTTCTCGAGGGGCGCCTTCCTCGCTGACCTCACAGCTCTGCGGTGACCCATCTCTTGTGCTTCTGAGGCCAACATTCCCTCTGACAGTATTTCATTTAAAATGAGAGCGAGGGACAGGACCAGCACTTCGTGAGATGCAAATACAGAATTAACGAGCTCTCACCCCTCCTGTTTCTCTTTGTATTTACCCCCCAGCCCCATTTTCATCCTTGTTCATTTATCTTCCTTGCACCTTTCTAAGCTTCTAAATTCTTTTTCTCTTTGGGGGAAAAATAAAATTTAAAGTGCTGCATTGAAATACTTCTTGTATTCTGTCTCTGCTGCTGGCCTTCGCCTCTCGGAGGGTGGGGACCGTGTCTCCCCTCTTTCACGTTCCTGGTGTGTCTGACATAGCGTGACTGTGTGATCAACAAAAGAAGGAAATAATGAGTGAATGATGGAAATCTGACTTTGGCCACCGACAAAGCGTCTGTACAAGCCAAGCCCTGTGCTAGTCTTACTCTGTGATTTCATTGAATCCTCGCAACTCAGTGTCGCTGGCATTCTTCTGGTCACTATTATTGTTACTGTTACTATTGTTATTTTCTAGATAAGGAAACTGAAGTGACTTTCCCAAGGTCAATAAGAGGTGAAGCCAGGACTCAAACCCAGGAAAAGTAGTCAGTGCTCATTATAGAAATGTTAGGAATCCATTGTGTGTGTATGTGTGTGTCTAAGACAATTGGTCATAACTTGAATGTTATAAAGCCAGGATTTGAACTTTTGTCTCTCTGACTCCAAAGCCGGTTCTGTCATGTAACTGCTCGCTTTCTCTGTGGTCAGCTGCAGTGGACAGACATCAGGGCTGGTACTGGCCACATCCAGGATCCTTCAGTGCAGAGACCTTTGTGATGTGGCTCCAGGAACCGCATTTCCTGATGCTGTTTCTCAGGGTCCCGTGTTACCTCTTCTTTTGACGTTTTCCCCTAAACTGCTAAGATCCATCACGGTCTGGGGTTTGGGGCTTGGGGGCAGACTGAGCTTTCCTTCAGCCTAGACATTCACTCTGTTGAATTCCTGTCAAGCTCCCATGGGAAGAGATGGAGGGGGGAAAAAAACTCAAAAAATTATTCATATTTGGAGATGGAAATACCGTTTGGCCACCAATATAACGTTCTTAAAAAGCCACTTTTGGCTAAGTGGAAACAGGGTCTTCATCACTCTACATACTGAGGATTGTAGTAGGCAGAATTCTAAGATGCCTCCCAAGATGCCTGACCCTGGGGTGCACACCTTACCTCATCCCCTCCTCTTGAATGGGACAGAGCCTGTGACTATGATGGATGTCACTCGCATGGTTAGGTTACATGGCAAAGGTGAAGGGATTCTGCAGATGTAATTATGGTTCCCAATCAGTTGACTTTGAGTTGGTCAAAGGAGATTACCCAGTGTGGGCCTGATCTGATCAGGTGAGGTTTCCTGAGCAGAGAGAGTCTCCACTTGTCTATTGCCATGTGGTGATAGAGCTGTGGATGAGGGCATGTGACGAGGATCTGATGGAAGCCCCACAAACTCAATGAACTGAGTCTTGCCAACAACCAGTCATCTTGGAAGAGGATGCTGAGCCTGTGATGAGATAGTGGTTCTGGCCGACACCTTTATTTCAGCATGGTGAGACTCTGAAAAAAGGACCCAGCTAGCTGGTACCCAACTCCTGACCCAGAGAAACTGTGGGTAATTAATTTGTGTTGTTTTAATCCTCTAAGTTTATGGAAATTTGTTACACAGGGATAAAAAAGTGACTCAGGGATGTATCAGCTAGTTGTTGATACAATAATGCTGAGTAACGAGCAACTGGGAAAACTTACGGGTTACAACAATAAGCATTCACTGCTCATGCATCTGTTGGCTGGGTCAGCCCTGCTCTTTTCCTCCAGGACATGTGTGGTCTTCTCTTGGTAGTGGCAAAAGAACCAAAGGACAAGCAGAAACACATGAGGTCTCTGGGGCCCAGGCTCAGAACTGACACTCTGTCATTCCTGCCCATACACTATTGCCCGAAGCAAATCTGATGGCCGAGACCAAGCCAAAGGGCGGAGAAGTCCATCCACCCTTGAGGCCATGGAAGCAGGGAGGGTTAAAGAAGTGCAGCCCACAATGCAATCTAGCACAGCAAAGAAATGGCAATGGTGACAGACATATTTATTGGTGGTGATAAACAGGAGCAACGACCCCTGGACTTGTCCACTTAAACTCTAAGGATGATGAGAGACTGCATTTTGCTAGGACAGGATTCAGTTAACACTAGTCCAACTCACCCAGATGACTTCCCTCCACCTCCTCAATAATCTAATTCTAGTTTATAATCGAATGTGGGAGTTTGACTCTTAAAATGCATGATTGCCAAGTTGTTTTCTTGATTGGCACTTAGGGTTCGTTGCGCTGGCAGTCTGGGAAGGATGCTTCATCCAGGGACAAGGCTTTGGCTGCAATCCAGATTCTAGGAGGCTGCAGATGAAGGACCCCCTCTCAGCTTCTATTCTGATGTCTTAGGATGAGGACAGGCAGGTTCAGGGTGCTTCATCCAGATGGCATCTTTGTTGAAGCAGGATTGCATTCGTTCATTCATGAAAATATGTCCTGAGGACATAGCAAGTGTCAGGTAGTGTACTGGACCCCCGGGATGGAGGTGCAAGCAAGACATCATTGGGGTCCTTGAGGGATCATCCTCTAAGGAGGAAGCTAGACTTTGAAAATAGTCAATTATGCTACAGGGTGGTAGGTACCAGAGAGCTGTGTGCTAGGTCCCAGGATGACTCAGAGAAGAAAGGGAGGCGTTGCCAGGAAGAGTTTCATGGACAGACACGCTTCATCTTGGTCTTGAAAGACGAGAAGCAGTCTCTAGGGGAGGCGGTGGGACTGTAGCAAAGGGAGCAATGTCTACAGATGTTCTTAATGTTTTGGAGATCACAGACCTTGGAGAATCTGTTGAAAACTATAGATCTTCTCTCGGGACTCAGGATGCTTAAAAGTCTATGAACACAGATGTTTGTCTACTATTTCAGAGCATTTCTCAAACTGTCAGCAAGAGTGGTCTCTTTGGATGTGTGCTTGGAGTTTCCATTTCTTCTGCATTCTTCTCGTTGGCCTTGGGAGTCCTGGGCAGAGCCTGGGCAGGCCACAGTGCCCCGAGAAGAGCATCCTGCCGTCTCCTGATTGGCTGGAAGCTGCTCACACCTGTGAGGCTGGCTCAAGGGCCACGTATTCGCAGGGGCCCCAAGGGTGAGGCAGGGTTCGCTCCCAAGTCCCTCGGCCCAGGCACGTCAGCAGTGAGATGTGAGGGAGGCTGATTCGGTGTCACCTCCTGAGGGACATGAGGTTGCCTCTCCAAGCACTAGCTCAGGGGAGTGCACCATCCTGTCAGTCAAAGGCACCTTTATTTGTATCCTGCGATTACTTTTCTCTTAACTTGTCTTAGTTTCTCTCTCCCTGTCTGACTGCTGATTGCTCAGTTTCTGCCAAGCAGGAGAGAAGAGCCCGAAATGAACCCAGAACTTCTGCAGTGTGAGGCAGGAATTTAACAGGTCTCTGAAGAATCCTGACAGTAGGCCTGGTACTGGCTGGGCTCCATAAAAGGTACGAGAGTTGTTTCCTGGATTACATCGCTAACTCAAGTCTGTTCCGGAGTCATCTTTGCTCCCCTCCACCAAATGGCCCAAATGTGGCCATAGGACTTTTATTCTCCACCGCACAGAAGAGATTAGGCTAATAATAAACAACAACAGTCAGGAATGGATCAAGGCTGGGGAAGGCGACAGTGAAATAAGCAGGAGCAATTCTAAAATCTGACCTTCCAAGCTCGTTCTTGCCTGAAGGCCTGTGTGCTCGTTGTTCCAAGCAGGGAGCTCTGACCCCTGGTCTCCACGTGCCAGGACCCTTCTTGTTGCCAGGGTCTCTCCTCCAATGCCACTGCTCCCCTGGTCCCTGGAGCTAAATTTACCCAGACCGCCCAATGACTCTACCCAACAGCCAGCGTCACTCCCTGCTCAGCACTTCCGACAAGCTGAAACCATCTTGTTCTCTTATTTATTTGCTTCTTTATTTTCTCTCTTCTTCCAAATGGAACATAAGCTCATCCTGCAGCACCAGGGCCCAGAAGAGACACTCAATAATTACTAACTGGGAAAAAAATGGGGAGTTTTCTGGTTTGCTTTTTGGGGCTCAGAGGCCCCAGACCAGCCTTGGGATTTTCTCATTTAATTTCTCAGCACTCACCTCTCTGCTTCTTAACAACCCCACATACAAATGGGTGGATACACTCACACACACACGCACACAACACACACAAATATGTACCACACACGAACACACGCATAAACACAAACACACACTCACTCACTCATCCAGAGGAGGAAACCTTCACCCCTTCAGTCAGAAGTTGTGTCAAGAGCGCCTTCCCCATGAGGACGTGAGTTGAGAAGGCGGTGGGTGGCGGGGTGGGGAAGCTGTCTTTCCTGCAGAGCTAACGGGTCAGGTCCTGAGACACACACCAGAGTCAACCCCTTTAGTTTCCTGACACTAATGATAACCTGAAGAAGATAGAAATGAGACCGGTGTCGAGCGCCAGCCTTCACAGTTGCTGGGAGTGGGAAGGGCAGGACAGAGGCCAGAGGAACAGGAGTGTTCTAAATTAACTTCCGAGGTTTATAGGAGCCATAACAATCTGTTTATCTGTCTTTACCAGCCTCCTAATAGGCAACCGGAGGGTCAAGACTTGAGCATTTAACATCCCATTACGTGTCCCGGAAAGACTTCTGCCCGGTCATTACTGCTTAATTAGACCCTCTCCCAGTGCCTTGATGAGGCCATAACAGGAGCCTTCAGGAACTCGACGGTGATGGAGAGTCCCGCTCTGTGGCCATCGGGCACCACACCTGATGCGACAGTCTCTGCGATGGGCAGAAGTGTAGGACGTGGAGTGACCCCAAAGAGCCAGTGGGGCCTAAATCCCTTTTGCAATTTGGCGGAAAAGCTTGCATTTGTGTTGTTTTGTTGGTTTCCAGAATGGCCTTTTTGAGGGCCCCCTTTCAGGATTTCCACCTTACATTGTATCTTTCAGTCTTTTCTTTGTACGTTGCTTTTGTGGGTGGCAGGATGGCATCTGGAAGGAGGGCAGAATGGGGGACACACATCACCACACCTGTCTGCGCCTCAGTTTCTCTAGCTAGGAAAGCGGGATATTGATGCCTAGCCTGCCTTCCTGTGGGCCCTTCAGACCACCGAGTGATATCATTGGTGTGCAAATGCTTTGCAAACCATGAACTAGGACATTGTGGGTTTACTTCTGATGAAGGTTAAAAAAAAAACAGCCTCTGCTCTTTGTAGTCAAGACTGGCCTGTATGTTTGCACTTATCCCCCCAGTGGAGCACAATTACCTGCCCTTTTCTACTTTCCCGGCAGTTTTACACACAGACTCCTACAGATTGCACACCTAGCTCTCTCTGATCGGTTACACTCAATCGACTACTTGATCACGTCCTTGCCTATGCACCCTCACTGGATCTTGTGCTCCCATGGGGCAAGGACCGAGCCTCACTCACTCCCGTATCCCAAGGGCCCAGCAGAAGGCCTGAAACTGACCATGTGCACTGTGATGGGCAGAATTGTGTCCCCCCAGCTTCATACATTGACATCCTAACCCCCAGCATCTCAGAAGGTGACTGGATTTGGAGATAGGTCTTTACAAAGGTAATTAAGGTAGAATAAAATCATTAGGGTGGACCCTAATCCAATATGGCTGATGGCCTTATAAGAAGAGGACATTTGGACACAGACATGTGTAGAGAGAAGACGATGTGAAGACACGTGAAGAAGACGGCCATCTGCAAGCCAAGGAGAAAGGCCTCAGGAGAAACCAATCCTGCCGACACCTGCATCTTGGACTTCTGGATTCTACAATTGTGAGAAAATAAATTTTTGTTGTTTAAGCCACTCTGTACTTTATGGTACTTTATGGAAGGCCTAGCAGATTAATACATGTGCGTTTTTGATATAAAAGAACCACCTGTGTACATGGGTGTATTTGCTGTGGGAGGGGGAGGAGGAAGAGGTGGGGCCATGTAGGTAGGTAAGGGGTAGTCCATAGGACCGTGAAGTACCTACTATGCACTTGGTCTTATGCTAGGAGCTCTACATCATTATCTCCTTCTAAGTTATTTCATTCATTTTACAGAGGAGGAAACTGACTGAGAAAGACTAAGTATCTTCTCCAGGTACTTCTGAGTACCAGGTAGCTCTCTTCTGAGCATCCCTCCTAAAGAAAGCTGCCTTCTTGACATCACCATGTGGATTCCTCAAGGGCACCTTAAGATCACCTTGTCCAAAGGTGAGCAGTTTCTCTCCGCTGCCCATCACCTCCAGCTTTTCCTGCTACCTTCGATGGGGACTCCACCCACGTGGCATTCTTTCGTGGCAAGTTCCTCATCTTCTGGTCCCCATTACAGGTGCCAAAAGTCCACCCACTTCTCCCCACCTGAGCAGCCTCCACCCTCACCCAGGCCACCAGCACTGCTCACCTGGGCTCCAGGTCTCCTAGCTTCCTCTCTTGCCACCTGCCAGTCCCTGACTCATACGGCAGTGATGTTTTCAGAGCATACATCAGGTTAAGTCCTTTCCTTGATCAAATAAAACCATTCAGAGGTTTCTCATTCTCCCCACAGATCATTCTTCTTGATCTTCTCCCATTCCGACCTTGCCCCACGTCCCACTTCAACCTGCTAATGCTGCCAGCCGCTCTGGTCCTCTCTCCATTTTCTGAGTGTGCCTCATTTCTTCACGAGCTGGCCTCTCAACCCTATGCTACTCTTCTTGCTCTTCAGTGTCATTCCTCTTTGGCAATAATCTTGGAATTAGGAAAGCCTTTTTAAGCATGACATGAAATCCAGAAGCCATAAAAGCAAAGATTGGTATATTATACTTTTTATAAATTTAAAACTCCCATTTTGCAAAACATGTGATATTTCTTAGACTAATTTCCTTAATATATAAAGAGTTCCTGCAAATCATTGATATAGAAAAACAATCCACTGGAAAATTAGAGAAAGAATGTTAGCATACAATTCACAAAAAAAGAAAACACAAATGACTATTAAAAATATTTTATCAATTTGTGCATAATAAGGAAAATGCAAAATGAAAATGAAAAGAGGAAAAGGACTCAGTACACATGATACATGTGAGTGGTAAACCAGTATATCCTCTTTGCAGGACAAGTTGGCCAAATGTATTAAACTTAACACGACTCATACTCTTTAACCTGGTGGTTCGACTTTAGCAATTTACCTTTCTGAGGCACTGACACATACTCACAAAAATGTGCTCTTTGTGGCTTTGCTTGGAATAGTGATTGATTGGAAACCACCTAACTTAGATTTGTAGAGTAAATAAATTATCAAATATCCTTGCAATGCAGTACCAGGCAGCCATTAGAAAGAAAGAAGCAGATCTAAATATCTGTTGATATGGAATGACCTCCAAGATAGATAGATAGATACATACATACATACATAGATTTTTTTATTTTTTGCTGAGGAAGATTCACCCTGAGCTACCATCTGTGACCATCTTCCTTTATTTTGTATGTGGGTTGCTGCCACAGCATGGCCACTGACGAGTGGTGTAGGTCTGTGCCCAGGAACCAAACCTGGGCTACCAAAGCAGAGTGTACAGAACTTAACCACTAGCCCATAGGGTGGATCCCTCTAAGATATATTTTAAGTGAAAAAAGGAAAGTGCAGAACAGTGTGCCCAGTATGCATGGGAAGAGCTGTGGCTTTTCCAAGGAAAAATAGTAGACATAGTGGAAGACTGTTTTTGTACCATTGATTTTTTAACAATACATGTGGTTTACTTATTTAAAAAAAATTAAAATTGGTATTTATTCTTAATAATATATTTATTGATGTAAATCTGCATTGTATTTATATGTATATACATAAGTGTATTTCTATAACCATATAAGATAATTTAAAACTATATTACATATTATATCGATAATATGACTTAGGACTATGGCTATGTTATATTATAGGATATGGCTATAATATTACCTATAATAGTTACGTCATATTATATATAAACATACATTAATAGTGCTATAAATACATATAAATACTTATGCAAATATTTATATTCTATTCTAAACGTAGACAAAAACTGGAAGGAAATATACTGAAATGTTAATTTTGGTTTTCCCTGGGCCTGGGTGGTAAAACTATAAGTAATTTTTATTCTCTTATGCATCTATTTTTTTAAATTTGCATTATAGAAATATATATATTTATATATATTTATAATCAGCACAGATTTCTAGGCTGTTTGTTTAGTTTTCTCATTGTTTAATTTTCTTTTCTTATCTCTACCTGTTTTTAAAAACCTAATAATACACTTATATATAATAATATAAATACAACGACATTGAAATCTGGCAAGACACACTTTGACATTCGTTATTTCCTCTGGATGCCCTCACCAGTCTGGAAGTAGCCAGAATCTGCATTAGAGCCCCATTTTACAGATGAGAAAACTGAGGGCCAGTCTCGGTTAGTGAGTGGGAGAGAGGGAGAACCAGGCATTCTTGACCGGCCTGCATGTTGGACTCGCCTCTTTGGACAGGCTCCAGGAAGTGGCAGGGGCTCTCCTGACCCTGGAGCCTGACCTCCTGGCCTTCCAGGGACGTGGGCCTGCGACAGAGCCCTGCCATTAGGGGAGTACATGGAGGCGATCTTTAAAGTGACACTCACAGGACAAATGAAGGACCCCTACTCCTTTTTCCTCTCCCTGCTCCACTTCACCACTGTATTTTTAAGAAACAAGATCATGGATCAGAAAGTGGATGGATGGGTGACATCTAAGAGAATGAGAAATTGGAGAACACACCCATTTATTTTTCTTCCCTTTGCTGCATTTTTACTTGCCTTCCTTTTTTAAAGTGAAGAAACTTGAGTCTCTGAAGCTGGAGTTCTCCATCCAACCTGTGCCAGATATGTCCAGGTGTGAGTTTAAAATTGGGGTTGTCCGTGCGCACCCCTGAGCCGAGGCCTTTGCCCGCACTTTGGCATTTAACCTTCCCAAATGCCTGGAGAAGGGGCTTCCTCATTGCCCTCAGATCATGACACTCCGTGCTCGGAGCCCTCCTCCAGCTTTCTTCTCCTTTCTGCCGGCCTTCCATCTTCCCCCATCCCTGCCCACCTCTTATGTGATCGCTCCGCTCCAAATGCAGCACCCTGTTCTTCCTGAGTCTGCCGAGCGGCTCTGCCCTCTAGGCCTTTGAATTTGTTCTTCCTTCTACTTGGGTTTCTTGTCCTCTAAAGGGACATGTGGCTTCTCCTCTTGCTTCTTTTTGTCCTTGCTAAAATGTCACCTATCGTATGAGAGCTTTCTTTACACTGTACACGGATTTCTAAAACTCTACTCTGGAACTCTGTAGGATTCCACGGACCCTTTATGATATATTTTTCTCCAGAGCATGTATCCTTATGTGGCACGGTGCACATAATCTACCCCCAACCAGAACAGAGGCCCCATGAGGATGGGGACATTTTTGTGTGTTTCCTGTTGTCACAGGACCATGCAGAGGGTCAGATGTGATAACTGATGCAAAACCGCTTTGAAATGATCTGATGCTGTGCTAATAAGAGAGGAGACCCAGCTTCCTCTGACCGCCAACTCCTGGTGGAATGATCCGGACCGTTCCATTTGGCATTTTAATTATACAGTATCTTGCGTCACAACTTGAAGTGTTCTCATTTGATTTATTTACTTATTTGATAAACATTTATTCAGAACCAACTATGTACCAAGCGCCTCAAAAATTCAAAATTGTTCCTTAAGAGCAGAGAATAGAGAATCATGTTGATCTCACCCCAGCTTTCTAATCTCTCCCACCTCATGCCTGGGACAGCGCGGGTTGAGAGTCAGCCTTTCACAAAAGGGAACAACGACAAAAACAAGTCACTGGGTTATGCACATTTCGTCAGCTCAACTGGTACCAAATGCTTGTAGGTTAATGAATTAGGAACACCAGTTTCTTGGTACAAATATGCTCCCAGCTTAGTTAAGAGGTTCTGCAGTTTGAATTTGTTTGGGTGAAAACAAGATGGTTCCAAATTTCTGTGTAAATCTGAAACCAGACAAGTTTCACACAGTTGCACATTTCAAAAAAAAGTTCTGCTCCCGTTTGGTAAGTATTCTGTGTATTTTAAAGGAGAAAAAAAAAATCCCCTCATAGTTTCCAATCGCAAAATGATTCTTTATTTCCTCTCCAAAACCTTTTATGTGCAGGGAGTTCGAGAGTGTAGACCAGCTTCCTGCTATGTGTGCGCAACTCTGGGACGCCGAGAGTCACTTTTGTGACATGTCAGCTCCGAGAAACGCCATGGAACCTGTCAGAACATTCCACGACACATAAATACAAAATGCTCTTTCTTACCCATGTCATTAGGAACCTTTATTTGGGGCTTAAAACCCAGCCAGGCCGATATGAACCCGTATGTTGTGAGCTTTTCCTCCACACACACACATCTTTATCTTTCTGTTATTCTCTGCGTTAACCACATTCTTAAAACCTGGAGCTATGCCAATTTTTTTTTTTTTTTGCAAAAAGAAAAAAAAATCAAAAGTTTTCAGTATTGAAATTCACGACAAATTACAGACAGGTTTTTTTCCTTCCTCCTTTCTTTTTTAGAACAACGTGTTCTTAGAGAAGTGTCTACTTACTGAAATGGGAAAATGTGGAAGCTGAGTCTGCCTGTGGATGTGAGCCGCCCAAAGTGTCGAGACTGTGGCTGCCCTGGGCTGAAAACGACCAGTGTCTGGCCTCTAAGTCATGGGAAGACAAGCGTCGGATGCCAGGCTGTGGTGTGGCTGTAACAGAAAACAGGTGGCCCTTTTGTTTTGCCCCTGCGTTCTTGTGCTGTCGGCAAAGGTGGGCCCCGGCAGAGCTGGCGTGAGTGAGCGTGGCTGAGGGGGTCTCGCTGGTGTCAGGTGGTTACTTATTCCAGCACTACGATGCGTTCCGTTCAGGGCCAAATGTGGTGGCCTCTTCTCATTTACCCCCCCAGGCAAATATCAAGGAAATCCTGCAGTCCGCTATAACCCATGATTTAATATCTCGGAAAAGGTGTTGTGTTTTTATTTTGTTCAAGTGTTTGCTTTAGGGCTGATATTAGCGTTGCTTTTAATACATTCCTTTGATAAATTCTCTCCTCTGAAGAGATGTCTTTTTCTTTTCAAGGCCACACCAAGAATATAACTTCGGCTTATTATTGGAAACTGGTGTCTTCTAGCTACTGGTTAATTCATTATCGCACAGCACAATTTTAAAAGACGCTCACAGCCTAGCTCTTTGGCATTAATATCTTTGCATGTATGTTTGTGTGTCTGTGTCCATGTGAGCACTTCATTTTAGCGAGATATGCGAGGGTACTCATAGAATACCATAGTTTTGAGTTATTGTCATGCCCATTTAAATGCGTAGGTAACTATGTAGAAATTTTAAAAATTTAAGGAAGCACCCCAAATTGAGTAATCAAGAGAAATAAGCATTTAATGCAATTTAAAAAAAAGTTAACTCCCAGAAATTCACGATGAACAAAATACCTCAATTTTAAATAAAGACAGAACCCGGTTCTGTCTACCAATATTAGAAGAATGAAATTGATGTGCCGGTTTCTGATATCTCAGGGACGATTTGGGGCAACACCTGGCAGGGAAGCCATTATCACAGATTTTTATTTTAGGATAAAATGTGACAAGCACAGGGGTACGTTCTGAAAATCGGATTCCCTCCTCCTTGGCCTTGAGGTTATTGGATCAGAAGCTCGAGCATTTCTAGCTGAATCTGTTTTCAGTCTTGGACAAACACTTTTTATTTCTTAAAGCATCTTGCAGGGGGAGCTAGGGAGTAGCAACTGCTCAAAGGAGCTCTTTATAAAGAGACTTTTTTTTTTTGGTCTTTGCTGGATTTTGATAGCAACTTTTGAGCAGGGCCGAGAATGGGTGGATGGTTGGTAAAGGTCATTGTCAAGGACGTGGGGTCAATTAGTATGCAGATCAGAGCCAGGGAGTTCAAAGGTATTGTTCCAATTCAATCACATTAGCCAGGGCAGAAATGAACAAACAGCATGACCTTAATCACCAAGCCGTACCCATTCATTCTGTGTGTGTGTGAGTATGCATGTGTGTTTGATGTGTAAGGGTCTGGCCGACTGTGGGACAATATGAGAAAGCCACCCCCTCCCTTATCATTTGTGAAATGCATACATTCCCTTCCGTGTATATGTGAGGGATGATTTAATTGAAGGCGAGCAAGCAAACTGGATTCGTTTTTCAATGCATGCCTTCACACATACTCAGACACATTAAAACGCTTTGGGGGAAAAATCTCACTCGTATAATGCCAAGGTATGTTTTTTTCCCCCTTACTTGCAGACAATCCTATTCAAAATGTGCACATTCTTTCAAGCCCCCTAAGTGAGAGGACTTGAAATTCCACATTCTAAAATACAATCTTTGCAGCCTAAATATACCTTTCAACTGTGTGGTTAGAGCTATCATGGAGATAAATGAGGAAATTTTGAATTTTTAAAACATCACAGGAAGAAGAATTTTTTTCCCCCTCTCTCTTCTCAAAGGAAAACCCAATTATTTTCCTGATTTGCCGGTGTTACACGTTGGAATGTGGGCAAACCAATAGACGCCACGCGTTCCCCGTGTCCTTAAAACCATGCGGCAGCGGAGGATAGGAACACAGATGCATAATGTAAATAAGGTGCGCATTCCACCTATAATTATATCTACAGCACACGGGACATACTTTTGTGTTTTGGGTGGAAATGAGGAACAACACGCGGCTTAGCCTTTGACAAAATGTGCCATTTAAACAGGTTCACCTGATTCTGAAACACTTTGCCCTCCGAGTCGCTGTTTATCCGCGTTCCCGTGTAAGTTTGCTGCATCAGTTTGGATAAACAGTTGCTAAACTCAACAATGACTTCGACTCGAGTGGATTACCCCCGGAAGCTGGAGGCAGCGCAGAGGGAGAGTGCCGCCTCGCTATCTTCATTTCCATCTCAAATCAAACATGATCGGTAACTAAGGTTTTCCAAATCCAGTCTCTGCCCCCACCTCTGGCCCTGGGAAGACAGTTAATCATAGCTCACGAAGATGAAAGATGCGCAGGGAAACGCAACTCTTGCTGGCAAAGCTGCACCCCAGGGGGTCGTGGATGCCGGGGGAGGAACCATGATTCCTCGATGCAATAACATATTGAGACACTTCCAGCTTTACACTCGCTATCGAGTAAATACAGGACATCTCACCCATGAAGGGTGATTATGGCTCCTGAAAGCAGGAAACTACTTATTAAAGTCTTGTTCCGGAGCAAAAGACAGACAAGAATCATTATTGATAGAAACAAACAATCTGGGATTTTTCTCTATAGAAATATATTTCCTCTTAAAACTGTTTTGCCAGTTGGGTTATTATTATTATTATTATCATCACTAGTATTAATTTTGGTCTGAAATTGTTTCCCAAGCAGTTCTAGTAAGTGGAGGTTTCAAAAGACACTTTTCCTTAGCATCTCTGATTATTTTTGGTAGTACCTTTATTTGTAGCATAATTAAAGGCATTTTAAAATGTAAATCTGCCGCCCAGTTCCATAAAAATATTCATTCACTGTTTGGTATTTCATTTGAAAATATTAAGCCACTCAAAAAATCTTAAAAAACCAAAACAAAACACAGGATCCTTAAAACCCAGCGTTCACCCATTTATTCACAGAGGCATCATTTCTCCTTTGATCCTGCTATTGTGATGTTTTCCCTGAATTTTGGTCTAAGGCAGGCATTTTCCTTTCCTCTTTCTTTCAGCTAAACAAGGTCATAGATTTTTTTCCCCCCTAAATGAGGACCAGAAGCCCCCCGTCCAAGATTAAGTCAGTCCTTACAGTGTTATAAAAGTGAGCGCTTCTTTCCTATAATAAAAGGTGTTTAAAAGGTTCGCTACAGCTTTAAACAGAATTACAATTTACTTCTTTCAAGTGTCCAGGCCATAAATTCTTCTCAATTCCCTCTCTCTCTCCTTGTCGGAATTAATGAGATCAGATCTGATCAGGGCGCTGATGTGTTCAGCGCCGAATCACACAACAGCGCGCTGCCCGTAATGGAATTTGCATCTAATGCATACATAAATCAAACATCTTTCTGGACATTTTCATATGCATAATGTCATTTCATCCAGTTCTCTCTGTGCAGAGGGGGAGATTTTTCTCTCTGAGAGAATGACTTTCTTTAATGCTTTCATTTTATTTTCGCTGACTGCAGTCCCGGAGAATGCGCTCGGTCGGAGAATCTTTCGGGGCGCGGTTGACAGTTCCTTTTCCAAGAGGGGTCCTTCACATTTATCATGCCTCTTCCTCGGGGGCTTTGTTATGCAAATGTGGCTGAAATTGATAATTCCAAAGTGCTTCATTTCGGCTCCTCGGCAGTTGGAGATGGTAGATAAAAAGAAACTGACAAGACGCACTGATTGCCCTCAATGCATGTAACTCTCTTGCTAACAAGGCTGGATATTGTTAAAAATTCCTATTGTTATGAGGGTGGCGCTCCCATTATGCAGGCCTTGCAAATTTCTGATTTGAATATTAACCCTTTAATCACCCTTTCCCCCCTAACCCCCTCCAAAAAAAAAAAAAAAATCAGTTGCCATCAAATGGCTTAAGGACCCCAAACATCAAATTATTCTTCTATTATAGTGAACAGCTGCGGTACATTGAAAACACTTCATTAATCATTTGTTCCCGAGGTAAACTTTACCTTGATTTTCAAATGCAAAGAAAGGGGGTTATCTTAAGCAAAGGAGGACCTCTTCCCAAGTGGTAAGGAAAGGTGTGGAGACCGCACCTCCTTGAGTGTGCACAAAGGGCTGAAAATTAATAACTGAGAACAACAGTTTGTGAAAGGAACCTGGCCTTTGCCCTGCATCCTGATCTTCTGCAAACGGCGCCATCAGTATTTTAACTTGCCCACACTCCTGCTTTTTCTGTTCAGACCAAAGAAGGCCTCAGGGAGGGGATGTGTGTCTTCTGTCACACAGAGCTAAGTTTATTTTACCTGTCTGACCAGGCGCAGGAAAAAAAAAAAATCTCCCGGCATCCTCCTTCCACTACAGGACACAGAAATCTGAATACTATTTCCAGGGAGGAATTGCAAATTGAGGCATCTCTGGTCATTAGCATACCAATAAGGTGCTGGGAAGGACTGGGTTTGTAGGGAGGGCTTTCGGGCTGGGGGCTGTGGCAGCTGGAGGGACCAAAACGCCAGGCACCTGGGAAGTGCGGTGATGGGACATTGGGACATTCCTGCTCAAAGTCGAGGCTGGGCCTGCCCGAATACCAAGACCGGAAGCCAGACTGAAAGGCCTCCTGTTTGCAAACACACACAGACATATGCACGCACACAATTACGAGTTCCCCCAAAAGCGAGCAGACCCATTCATAGCTTCCCTGATTGAAAAAACAGAAACTTAACAGGAATCTGCCTGTTACCTAATTAAAATTTGGCGACTAGAATTTCTTAGCAGCTTTCCCATGCTGACTGTGTCTCCAGAAACGTCCACCAGGTAATTGGTCTTGCTGTGAAAACTTGGGGCCATTTAGAATTCTATTTTCTTTTGGAAACATTGCTAGTTTAGGGAAAGAAAACCTGCAGATTGGTGAGTTACACTTAAAAAAAATTGTCCCTCTCGAACGAAGCCCCCAAGCTTGGAAAAGTAAGCGTCTCTGAGCTTCCAGACTAGAATTACCCTGATGGTACGCGGCACCCGACTCTCATCAGAGACGGCATCAAAGTGGTTCAGCTCGGTTCTGTAGCCTTGCACGGTGGAACCTGCCAAATAATGGCAAATGAAAGGGATGACAAGCACAACGGGCCTTTCTCACCCCCTGGACTAAGGAGGTGACTCAGAGGGGGCGGGAGGTCCGTGGCACAACCTCTCCCTTGCATGCACACCCGAGTCATGGTGCAGACACACGTGGATGTACTTGCAAAGGTGCGCAAGACACAACACTGTGAACGTCCCCCGGAACCACATAATCACGCACGGACTCATGACACACACAACCCAGGCTGGCTCTCAGGAGCGCTGGCCCCTCTCTTTGGCAGCCCTCACCTGCATGCCAGTCCAGGTAGGAAGGCAAATTAAACCACTGTCGCAGCAGCCCTGCACAGAGTCTCCTCCCGCCAGGACATTTTCTCCCATCACCTGAAAACACTAAGCTAAATTTTAATGCCTTGTCATTTTGAGTACCAGCACCCCAGCCCCACCTCTAAGAGATTTTTTTTTTAAAAAAACATATTGTTTACTGCAGAAGCAGATTTTGGCGAAGTGGTGAAATCAGGAGATCATCTTCCTGTTTATAGTGTCCTTTGGGCCCACCAACTTGAGCGTCTCTCCTGCCTTAATTACGCGATTCTGTCAAGTCCTGATATTTATGCTAGCTGTTATTAATATCAGGAGTGCGGACCCGTTTGCGTAATTAAGATTGCAGCCCGCACTCCCTAAACTTAGTGTGATTCATTAAATCAGCTGGTTATAGTCAAAGTTGTAGTCAAAACAATGCTTATTCATTAATATCTGCTATGCTAATCGACCCCAATCACCGTGGGGGGAGCTGAACCTGTGCTGGCCAATCCTGGCCCCGCGAAGGATCAACTGGATTTTAAAAGCTTACACTTTCCTAGGAAAAGAGAAGCCTTATCTATAGTTTCACAAGAAGCTTTTAGGATGCAAGATTTAAAGATGCGCCTGTATGCATTTAATGTCTATTTTATTTTCAATTACACTTTGCAGCGAATCTGAATACCTCACGTTATCTATAGATTGCATGATATCGTTGGGCACTTGAAAGTGAGGTTTTCTGAGTCTATTTGATTTGAGAGTCTTCTTTTCATCTATTGGCAGAGTGCTTCTCCCCACCCCCCAACCCCAGTTTCTTTTTAATAAGAAAACTTGGTAGTTGATTTCCATCCGTGTACTCACTGATGCCCAGCAGGTACCGGAGTGTAATGACCCGGTGAGGGGCGTGTGGGCATGGGCCTGAACTGATCCACGTGCATCTCGGGGCCTCAACACCTCTGCCGGGATGTGGGGCTGAGGATGCTGTTCTGTGTGCACAGAGGAAAGGTATAGGAATGTCCTTGCTCGCTGGCATTTAATTTACCAGTTGCCTCTGAGCTGGGGCTTTGGCAGATTCTGCTGGAATCTGAAAGACAGCCTGTCATACCGAGGGCCTGCTGCCGACTGCTGAAATTGAGAAACTTGGCAGATATGCAAACAGTAACCGGGTTTGAGTTGTTTTGATTACAAGTTAAACAGAGAGCCTTTGGCAGGGCCAACGTATATCTGCTGAGGTTCTCGCTCTCTCCTCTTCTTTCTCTTCTTTCTTTTTCTTTCTTCCTCTTGGCAAAACGCGTGGAGGTGGCTGGTAATTTCTGCAGAATCCCGTAACACCTCGGCTTTGCGGAGCTGGGGGTTTAGCGGGATAAGGAGAAAGGGTGACAGTCTCCCTTTGGACTCACTTTCTGCCGTGTGTAGAATGGGGTTAATAATGTGAAATGTAGCCCTGGATTCAAAGTCTTCAACACATTCAGAATTTCCCCTCTGGGTGGTCTTCGATGATGGAGCCTCGTATTTGTAAATCTTGTGTTATTTAGCAACACTTGGAGGTTTTGAAGATTTAAGAAATACTTGAGAGGGCCTTTTAAAATAAGCCATGTTTCAAAGGTTCGCCCAGAAAGAACCCTAGAGAAGGGGGAGAAGTCTGCGTGGCTGTGTTTCACTTTCATTTCATCCAGGTTTCGACCTTCAGCGCCGTCTGTCCGGTCATGCCCGGCGAGTTCGGGCCCGTGACTGTTAACTCGTACGTGCTGTGCTGTCTTGCCCTCCTGGTGACTGTATGTGGGGCAGACAGAAAGAAAGAAAGAAAAGAAGGAAATCTCAACCGACGCTATAGAGGTGAAGAGAAGGCCCCAGCTCCTTTCATTGCATTTCTCCATTTTCAGAGGCTCCTCTTCATTTCAGCCAGGGGTCTGAGGGATCTCTACCCTGAGCTGCTCCAGCCATTTTAAGGCAATACCGTGTTAACTCTGGAGGAAGGGCAAGGACGACATCTAATTGTTGCTGCCATTGTCTCGGGCTGGCTGGCTGGAGGCAGAATTCCGGGAGGCTGTTTGACGTGGCAACAAACACATTTGATTTACAGAAATGAGACTTTTTGTTTCCTCCTCCACAAGTAGAAAGCTGAAACTCTGAACACTGTGACAGAGTTCTTGGAACGAGCCCAGATATATCGAATCAGACTTTTTTTTTCAATCTACCAATTTGACCATAAAAAAACTTTATTGAAAAACATAAAAAAAAAACAACTCAAAAACACTGGGCTCAGTAATGTATCTCTAAAGAAAGTGAGTTCTGAAAGGGCCTCATTTGGACAAAGTTAATTACTGCACAATAATTGCATTTTAAATTCAGTTTTTTTCTAGATGCAGTAAATTGTAAAGCTCATGATTAGGGAAAAAAGTAAGTTCCTGCACGTACAACTTGTTAATTGCCTTTGTCAGAAACTAACGTCCCACTGCTTCCTCTCCCCTCGGAGAAAGAAAACTGCCTGAGTTGGTAGGAGCACAAGCCCTGCAGACAGGGAGGAGCGCCGAGCTTCTGAACCTCAGGAGCTCAGGACTGCACGTGGCAATGAGGCCAGGTGGGTTCCTAGCATCACAGCGCAGCTCTGATCCTGTGCCATGAGGGGAAGGACAATCTTACTTAGCCCAGTGTAATCTCTTTACCACTCTCTTTTACAGGAACTCTGTAGGTTAATCTTCCCCCAACCCTGTGTAATAGCTATAATGGATGGTCCTGTTATTTGTTTAAAAAAATTTTTTTAAAGATTTGCACCTGAGCTAACAACTGTTGCCAATCTTCCTTTTTTTTTACTTTCTGCTTTTTCTCCCCAAATCCCCCAGTACATAGTTGTATATTTTAGTTGTGGGTGCTTCTAGTTGTGGCATGTGGAATGCCGCCCCAGCATGGCCTGATGAGTGATGCCGTGTCCACACCCCGGATCCGAACCAGCGAAACCCTGGGCCACCGAAGCAGAGCGCACAAACTTAACCACTCTGCCATGGGGCCAGCCCCTGTTTTAAATTTTTTTGTTGTGATAATATATGTTTAACATACAATTTGCCTTCTTAATCGTTTTTGTGTTCAATTCAGTATCATTAATCACATTCACAATCTTGTGCAACCATCTTCATGACCTATTGCTAAAATTTTTCCTCACGCCCAACAGCAATTCTGACCCCATTAAGCAATAACTCCCCACTCTTATTTCTCGCCTGCTTCTGGCAGCCTCTAGTCTACTTTCTGTCTCGGAATTTGCCCATTCTAGATATGTCATATAAGTAGAAGCATGCACTATGTGTCCTTTTGTGTCTGGCTTATTTCACTTAGCATAATGTTTTCAAGGTTCATCCATGTTGCTGCCTGTGTCAGAACTTCATTCATTTTTACGGCCGAATAATATTCCATTGTGTGGATACACCACATTTTGTTTATTCATTCATCTGTCAGTGGACACATGGGTTGTTTCCTCCTTTTGGCTGTTGTGAACAATGCTGCTGTGAAATGCGTGTACAAATATCTGTTTGGGTCCATTTGCAATTCTTTGGGTTATACATATATAGGAGTAGAGTTTCTGGGTCATATGGTAATTCTAGGTTTAACTTTTTGAGGAACCTGGTGATCCTATTTTACATGAGAGGAAACTGAGTCTCAGAGAGGTTAAGTAACTGGTCTATTACATATGAGTGGCCAGTCACAGAGCTAGGATTTCAGCTGGGATCTGTCTGATATGAAAGCTCAGATTTGGGGCCGGCCCGCTGGTGCAGTGGTTAAGTTTGCACATTCTGCTCCTCAGCAGTCCGGGGTTTGCCGGTTCGGATCCGGGGTGCAGACATGGCACCACTTGGCAAAAGCCATGCTGTGGTAGGCGTCCCACCTATAAAGTAGAGGAAGATGGGCATGGATGTTAACTCAGGGCCAGTCTTCCTCAGCAAAAAGAGGAGGATTGGCAGCAGTTAGCTCAGGGCTAATCTTCCTCAAAAAAAAAAAAAAGTAAGCTCAGATTCTTTCTCTGTCATATTTCCTCCTCAAAGGGAAAGGGTTCCTTCTCTCCAGGAGGACTCCCACCAATTGCAAGGTGGAAGTTTGCCTCCAAGGCAGTCATTCTGGGACAGCCACATCAGTGGACCAGCAATCATGCTCCCCTGGGCATTTCTAGTTCCATTCAGGCAAGCCACCAGCCTCCTCTCCAAGCTTCCATCTGTCTATTAAAGAGGGTACAGGTCCCCATACCAATAGGGTGGAATTATTATATACAGACTTGAGTGGCATGTGCCATGTTTTAAATAAGTGCTATAGAAAGACCAAATTGATGTCATTTGTTTTTGGTGGTGGAAGGGACATGTGAATACTGGTGAACTGAAATGATTTGTGAGATTTTCAACTTTTTTCCCCTCTTCTTGTGGATTCCTAAGGCTACTCGTGTTTCCGATGAACACAAATCCCAGGTGTTTCTGAAAAGTATCCATTGTTCTGTTCTTGTCTGTTTTCTGTGTGTTGGGCAGGACAGATCCAGTTCTCAGCATCGCTGAGTCCGTGTATATGGATAACTAGAGACTATGCTTTTTCCAACTAATGTCCTAAGTGCTTAAAAGTTATTTCTGTGCTGATTTAACATGGAAAGCGTCCAGGTAGATTAATTTTATGGGCTCTTTTTATGGGGGTAACATTTCAAAGCCTGCTTCTGGATCAGTTTCGTCAGATTTCATTGGCACCTTTTTTCTTAATCATTCACTGATTTAAGGCAGAAATTTGGTCTAATTTTTAAAAGTTTGATTGTAGTCTTTTGTGAAAGTTATCTGACTCTTTTTCAATTCAGAATTTTATACAATTGCTGTTTTCAGCATTTTTAAATCTGTATTAGCCAAGTGAAAATTTTTTTCACTGTTCACCTCAAATGCTCAGAATTGCTATTAAAATCTATTGGGTTAACCAAATCCATTCTTTTCAGAGAGTAAAGTTAAATAGCCCATTTTTACACGAAGTGGTATTGAAAATTGTGGATCACTTGAAGTTGCCATTCCACTTGGGTTCTGAGGAGTTTTCAGATTTTTGAGACTAAAAGCCTCTGTTAAAGGTAAATGTCCTTCAATTTAGATAACCTTTGTGCTATACGACAAATTCAAATCATTCTTTCTTCAAGTTTGTTTTGTTTTCAAGGTTATTATTATTTTTTCCGGTTCATCTCCTCTGTGTCCATTGCCCCAACCAGAATGAATTCCCAACTTTCTTCCTTCTAGAGCTACTAACTTGTCCCAGCTTGCCTGGGACAGTCCCAGCTTTGATACTGAAAGTCCCATGACTGGGAACTTCCTACGTCCCAGGAAAACCAGAACAGTTGGCCTCTCTCCTCCGTCACTCCTCTTCTCCATACTTAAACGTGTGAATTATTACTCCAAGATTCATTGGCACGCAGGTCTTACTAATATGTCAGTGGACTGGTTAAATTGGGTATGAGCGCGCCACATTATTTCTACTGTGTAGTCACAACTTGTGCCAGTACGGCTCTGATCTATGAATGACTGGATGGACTTTGTGTTATTGATTTGACAGAAGGAATGTGTTTGCTTGTGTTGTGTATTATTCTTTGGGCATATTTGCTATGTGCATAATAGAGCCTACACGTTGTAATGTGCTTGTACAATAGTGCACGTTTGCGTGTGATGTGCCATTCCTGCATTATAGAAACGTCATCGAATGCATGAGCAAGGCATCGTGTGTGAAGGAATCACTGTGCAGTTGTTGACAACACACTTTAAGTCTCAATACTTGGGCTGTTTAACACTTTTTCTCTTTTTTTAAAAAATATACCAAAAAGGCTAGTCTGTATTATGGACTAATAGCTTGCAAAATTGCTTTTTGCAAAATGAATGTCCTTTGAGGCTTCATAAATTCATATAAATAGGCATTTGAAATATATAGATGTTTACATGTCTATCCACTGACTTGTTACAGGCTTTGTGAAGAATATTTACCAAGGGTGTTAAATTTCTCCCCTTTTAAAAAATGTTAAAACGTTTTGGTTTGAAAAGGTAGGTTCCCAATCATGAAATTTAAAAACACCTTTAACTCTCCAGGCTCCTGCGATAAAGAAGTACACTGGGAGGAAAAGACAGAGATCCAAAGGGGAAAAGAATGATGATTTCCTTAGTGGCAATAATACTGTGTGAATTAGGGGTCCGTACATTCTGAGTGATTTATAACACTTGAAATTTATTTTAAAAATGGTTTCACGTAAGGAAATAACAAAGGCTGGTTGTTATTCATAGAATGGATGAAAGAACATGAATCTAAATATGGATCCGAACAGCTGTCTCTTAAAAGGATCTTATTATACCATTTATTTAAATTATTTCCTTAAATTTTTCTTTTAGACAGTGCACTTAATCCTGCAAAGTGGCATTCTATATTTGTTTATATTTTAACTTCCTCACCATTCTTCTCCTTCACAGTTTCTCTGTTGGGATAACTCTTGGGCTCAACTTATCAATAAGGTATTTATTAACTGCACTTATTTGTCACTTACCTTATATTATTAACTCTGTAACAAGTACAAAGACCATCGATTTTAAAGGGATTTATTATTCTGAGGCTAAAAATACCTTGTTAAATTGCATAAACTTAGCAATTATACATTTTTCCTTGAACGAAAAAAAATCAGAATTTATTAGTAAGCCAGCCTAAATGGATGTCACCTTTGGTTTTAAAAGCATTAAAATTGGCTTTAATGCCTCTCCAACTCATTTAACATTTATGTACACATGTGGAATGAATAGTTAGAAAGCAACAGAACACCTTGTTATTAAATACACTTTTGTCGTTATGATTAGAAATAAAAGCAATGTTCCCCATTTGGAATATTAACTCATGTAGAACAGAGAGTGATATATTTTTTATGAATTGAAAACCAAGTCAAGTAAATTCAACTTATTTCCAGATACCTTCTAGATTTGAAAGCCAAGTGTCATTGATAACTGTAGAAAGAACTCCTCTTGTGGGTCACATGAGGTTCAAAAAGGACAGTTGACAGTATCCTCTGTATGTCTTTGACCCCATGTGTTGACAAACCTAAAGCTTATCTGATTTTACCTCCATCACATGGAACAGAATCCCCGATTTGGCCATGGGTTTATGTAGTCAACTATCTTTAATTTTCTCTTAAGGAGAAGACAACTCATTTAATACTCTCTTCACTGTAAAATGTGACTGATAATGCAGTGGGTCAAAGACTGGTGTGCCAATTTGAATTATGTAAATTTAGATAGTTTTATATAAAATGTGAATAAAGTTCACTATGTCTTGATTTGAGATCATGTCAATGAGAAAAAAATATGTAGTTTGAAATGTAAAGTAGTAGAAGATTCCGAATTCGTCCCGTCAAGAGAACTGTACACTGTGCAGACGCCATGGCTGCATCACGCCCCCTTCTTAATCTGGAAAGAGGACAGATCTGCCATCTTTTATCAGAATTATCCACATGATGTGAGTTTTGAATTGGGTCAGTTCATCAGGAACGGGGAACGGGGAACTTTGGAAATTCCTTGGGGGAAAGTGGGAACTTCTTGTATTGGCAAGAATGCCTGTGAAATCATTTGCATGGTGCCTGGCACGCTGCAGGACCACATGCAGCTGGCATTTCCTGTGGGTCAACTGAGCAGCACCCTTGGGGATCTGAGCATTGGCTTCCCTGTGGGGGACATGGGGTTTCTCTCCAAATCAGGCAGGCACGTCAATTCCATTTCATTTCAAAGGACAAGAATCCTGTTTATGGGTTTAGAAGCAGAGTGCAAAGAACTTTATGCTCTCTGTAGTGATCCAGAATAAATGATTACTCTCTATTTCATTATACTAGTTATTTCTATAACTACCTGACCTTAGTGCCTCATTAGAAAAATGCCAAAATGAGTGTTTTCCAAAGTCTGGCTTCTACCTTCTTTTTAAAATGAATGAATGGTTTGTCGTGTCTTTCACAGAAATTGCACAAATAAAATCAAGTTTCGTCCTATTGGAAAGGATAATCATTTCAATTATATGAAAGAAAATTAATTGGTACTATGAGATTACACCCAATCTACTGGAATTTGGGGGGAAAATATTAAAGACCTAAGATAAATTTCCAGAATTGAATTTTATAATGTGACTATCATCTTCTTATTCCAATACTTGAAAACAATGCTGAGAATTCTGGTCTGAAACTTGAGATGGATCGATATGTGCTGATTCCGTCTAGAGTCCTAGGCAGAAACATACTGAAGCTAAAAACTTCAGGGTTAATTATGTCAGAAGCCTGAGGCTGGGTTGCAAGAGGTGAAGGCTTTTACGACAAAAATAGGTGAAACAAAATTGTGGACACACACTGGGGAGGATATGTTGTTGTGTATGTGATGTATGTTTTGAGAGAGAGAGAGAAAGAGAGAGACAACACTGCAGACCTTGAGAATCAAATTGTTTTCAAATTTGTGCACTGCGAATATTCTTTATTGTAAAAAATGTTTCCAGGCTGTGCCTGATGTCGATGTGAAGTTTCTTCTTGTGATTATAACCCTTGTCTTCATCTGTGATATGTTAGATTATCTTGGAATGTTCATGCTTGGTATACCACAGGAAAAATACTCGAAAAGTATTTATAAAGTAAATAAGCTTTAATTAAATATCATTGTCAAGCATTAATCATTATAGCGCTGCTCCCTATGGAAATAAGGGGGGATATTCAATTTGTTTTGATTATGTGTGAATTTTAACAGAAGCCCGTTTGTCTCTTGCTGTGCTCCTCATAATGGAGCTCTCGTGTGCCTCGGTCCAGGAACGGGCGAGGAGAATGCCTTCTGCTGCGATTCAGCATGAGAATGAGTCGGTTTTGATTGTGTACAGGGTAGTGATAAATATTTTGGAAAATGGAGAGAATATCTATACACAAGTGACACAATCAGATATGGAAGGAGGTCTGTTTCTGTCAGTCCACACTTCCACGTGGACAGGTGCTAATATTTTTATTCTAAGCGGCGAGATTGGGAAATTTTCATCAGAAATATGAAAGTGGCACAAACACGCTGCCAGTTGTCACTGACAGCCAGAATCTTTTTTGGGAACTTCTACCACCTGAACTTCCTGAGTAATTTTTAGTTGAAAATGGCAATCAATTCTACACAAGTTCCAATTTTCCCGATGAACAGTGTGTCGTGTCCTTCTTTATAAATCCACAAGAATGTTTTTTAATAAATATTCTGTACTGAAAAACCCCTTGAAATCTGTTGAAGCAAGGGTGGAATGTGGCCATAGGGAAAGAGAAAGGGAGTTAACATCTTTTAAGCTCCTACTATGTGCTGGACTCTTCATTTGCATGCTTCCATCTGATGCTCACAGCAAAATGGAGAGCAATTTGCAAGCTTTCTGTTTTCCAGATCACAAATAGAAGATGGGAGGGTTGAGGGATGTGTTCAAGGTTCCATAGCTGGTAAGTGGGGTTTCTGGAGCAGGACCCAAACTGTCTTGGCTCCAAACCAATGCTCTTTCCACTAAAGCATCTGCTTTCCTTGAAGATGAAGGTTCATTTTTAAAACAATTGTGGCTAATTCCATATTTAGCTAAGTGAAGGAAATGATGAAAAGCAATTCAAAATGAATTAAACAGCAGAAACCTAGCAGACATAAATGGGATCGAATGCATAGGGGGGTATTGTCACCCCGTCAGTGTTCCAGCTTCCCTTGACAATGAGTTCCATCCATTTCTAGTCCACCGAGCCCCTAAAGGTCAGGAAAGCACCTGCCACGTGATGAGCTCTACACCAGGTTCCAAAAAGGGACTGGGGAACAGAGAGGAACAAGAACGGTCCCTTTCCTCAAGAGGAACTCTTGCGATGGGAGGCAGACGCATTCATTCATTTCTTCATTGATTCATCAAGTGTTTACTGAATACCCAACACTGTTGCTACGTGGTGAGAACACGGTGGTGGCTGGCCATGGTCATGTTTAAAGACAAATGAAGAAGACGGCCAGGTCAGTAGGATATGATTAATAAGCATAACCTGGGCCTTGAGAGTGAGGAAGAAAGAGAGTTATGGGAGTTCAGTGATGGTCCACCTGGCCAGCCTGGAAGGATTGGGTGGTAAAAGGAAGACTTCCTGGAAGAGGTGCCTAGGAAGTAGTCAGATGAGATAAGTAACTATAACGGCAGGCAGGAGAGAGATGGCTTGGAGTGGATGGGAGAGCTGAGCGTAGGTATTTTGAGGTGGAAGCGGTAGGAGGAAGACGGAGGCAGCATCCATCATACGCCCTGATGTTCCAACTCCATCCTGTAGCCTCTGCGGCCCCGGGAAGCTATTTGGTCTGGGGAGGGCCCTGGTCAGTGGGGCATCTTAAACCTATCTTTGCGTAGAGGGTTAAAATGAAATGAGTTAGAGGTGGGTTATTACGGGCTGAATTATCCCCTCCCCAAACTCCTGTGTTGAAGTCCTGACCCTCCGGATCTCAGAATGTGACTGCATTTGGAGGTCAAATTTTTAAAGAGGCGATTACACTAAAATGAAGTAGTCGGGATGAGTCTTAATCCAATATGGCTGGCGTCCTTAGAGGAAGAGATTAGGACACAGACTGAGGGGTAGGTGTGTGGGGACACCGGGAGGAAAAGCCAGCCACGGGCAAACCAGTGACAGAGGCCTCAGAAGAAATCGAGCCTGCCCATAACTTGCCCTGGGACTTCTAGCCTCTCAAACTGTGGGACGATAAGTTTCTGTTGTTTAAGGCCCCCAGTCTGGTCCTTTGTTACGGCAGCCCTAACAGACTGAAGCAGGGGTCCATGCAGGGCACCTGGAGACCAGGTAAAAGCCTGCTGTAGCTGTGCGGGTGAGGGATGAGGTTTGGCCCAGACAGGGAGTGTGGCAGTAGAAAGACAAAGAAAGGAGAGATTTAGGCTGTGGAGTGGACAGAACAGGATGTGGCAGAGTGAGTGGTTGAGGGTAATGAGGGAGGCAGATAAATTGGGAGCATACCTGTGGGGGACGGGGTGATTGGGAGGCTCCTACGCTGAAGTCAGACTCATGGGAGGAGTGGCAGGTGACCCATAGAAGGCAAGTAGTAAAAGACAGGTGTCCTGTCGGAGGAGGTGTGGAAATAAGGACCCTGATTCTTTTTGCAGGTTGACTCGGTTCTATTCATCAACTCCAAGGCTACCGTGGGCCTTAAGTACTGGAGAAGTGAGTAAATGCCCCACTGCCCATGATTCCTTCTTCTGTTTCCCTCTTCCGCCTGGTTTTGCATCAGCATGTGGGCCTTTACATGGAACGGGAACAGTGGACCAGTGGGATGCCCTGGGCCTCTTTCCCAGACCTGTGCAGAACGTGCTGTGTTCTCTGCGCGTTTGTACGTTGACCACCTGGGTTGGCAGTGGATTTCCACCTGCTACGTGTCCCTCGGGAACTTTTTCTCTACAGTTATTTCTTAAGAAGACAAAATCAGGGCAAGATCTGTGGATCTGTTTCTTTTTCATTTGCAGTGGGCCCAGCCCTTGTTAACTAATTGCAGAATTGTGTTGATCGCCAGCATTTATGGGGCATTTTCGTAAATGCTAGTTGATTTTAGTGACCCAATTTTTTAGGCTGAAATCAGAATGACCTTAAACTTGGTTTTTCTATTCTTTTTAAGGAGACCTTGACGATTCCCTCGTCTGGGTTCTTGGAGCACCAGAAAAGCCCCCTGTATCACCCCACGTCTGGTTTTCTGATAAATGGCTGGTTTTCATCTTTCTCTGCTTGAAGACAGAGACTTTTTATTTATCCTGAGCTCTTGGAGAGCAAGAAACCTTTGAGAAGTATTTGTTTAATTGAATAGAATTGAATCTAGCCAACGGGAAGCTGTGGTTTCCTGTTTGCCCAGTAGAATTCTGATGGGCACCTTCCTTCAACGGTTAGTCATTCATTAACACATGTTGGCTAAGCATGTGCTGGGCTCTGTGCTGTGCAAAGGGAGACAACAAAATGGAGTATAACAGTCCCTGACCTCAACAAGCTTCCCATCTAGACGCCAATGAAAATGTTCACGTTGGTTTTTTTGTCGTTGGTGGTGATGGCGATGGCGTTCTTTTTCTTTTCTTTAATACTCGTCTCTTATGGAGAAGGTATTCTAGACATATCCTAGTTCTAGATATGCCACCAAGAGGGGACTTAGAAGATAAAGCAGCAGCTCCTAAAGAGTTTCTCGAGCTCTTGTTCTGTGCCGTGAACTGTCCCATGCCCTCGATGTGTGTCTCATTCAGCCCAGGCTGCCGTAACAAACACCACAGGCTGGGTGGCATTTAAGCAATGGGCATTTATTTTCTCCCAGTCCTGGAGACTAGAAGTCCGTGAAAGGTGCCGGTAAATTGCTGGCTTGTAGATAGCACCTTCTCATCCTGTCCTTACAAGGCCTTTCCTTTGTGTGCCTGGAGAGAGAGAGAGAGAGGGCCAGTCTCAGGTGTCTCTTCCTCTTTTTATAAGGACACCAGCCCTATTGGATTAAGGCCTCACCCTTATGACATCATTTGACCTTTATCAACTCCATATAGACCCCATCTGCAAATACAGTCACACTGTGGGGTAGGGCTGCAGCACAGGAATGGAGAGGGGGCACACAGTTCAACCCATGACAACGTGTTTCTCTTCTTTTCTCCTCATGATGACTCTTGGAAGTGGATGCTCTCCCTCTCTCCTTAACTGAGATCCAGGAGTGTAGGCTCAGGGTCCCAGACCTGCTAGGAGGCAGAGCTGAGCTCCCCACCTCACTCGGTCTGACTTCAAGGCCCACTGCTGTCACTCCGCCTCCCTGCCGAGCGCTGCAGGCCCCCTAGTCAATGGGCCATGGCCAAAGTTTGCAACATCTTTTGTCTATTACTATGTATTTTGTTTAATCAAATGTAATGAGGTTTGTGGAAGCAGTAAACTGAAGTTATTTTCAAGTAGGAACTGTATTTAGCACCGTTAATTGAATCAGTCTAGTTAGTTAGAATAGAGCAGTGGCTGTTTGCCCCGTAATAGGAAATTGAGTTTCTCATAAAGCAGCTAATTCATGTCCTGCTACACTGCAGAACACACCGCAGACCGAGCACCCCGCGTCCGCTCGCGGCCTTCTTGGTTCTGCCTGGACTGCAGCGCGGCTCCGCGCAAGTCATGACGCTCTCGCTGCCTTCAGGCCAGGCTGATGGGAGGGGACAGCAAGAAAACCTCAGCTACTGAGTGGGGCTGGATGTACATGATCACACTGAATCTGCTCTGTGCTGTTAGGCATGAGCGACAAGTGGGGAAACGAAGTCTCAGAGAGGCTCAGTAACAAGATGGAATGACACTGGGGATGGAGAAGCCTGGGGAAAACCCCAAATATGGTATGTTTTGCCTGTCCAGTATCCATTCCCCCTTCTGATAACTGTACCCCAATATAACTTCAGGGGACTGGGACAGAACAAAAAGGGCTGCGAAGGCCTGGGTACTCCCGTTGACGGATGGAATGTAGCTCTCCTGCCCCGGACGCTGGCTACCCTCAGGGACTCGGTCCACCGCTGGAGTCCAGTGGAAGTGCTGTCCTGGGATCTGTGAGGCTGGGTCATAAGGAGTCTTCCTGCTTCCTCCCTGCTTCTTGGAACCCAGGCGCCAGCCATGAGGGAGCCAAAGACGATCGGGAGAGGCTCGTGTGGAGAGGAGCAGAGGGCCCTGTCCCACAGCCCCAGCTCCGCTACATTCTTGCTAACTTAGGAGTGGGCCTTCCAGTCCCAGTTGGGCCACCCCAGCTGGAGCCTCATGGGACAGAGACGAGCCGTCCCAACCAGCCAGGCCCCAAGTGCGAGCAAAACGAATGTTGATTTTTTAGGCCACCGTTTGTGGTGGTTTGTTGTGTAGCAATTGATGACCAAAACAGGGACACGCTCTTCCCTCCCTAACTCTCTGTCTGCATAGTTGGGTGGAACTGACTGTCCTGGCATTCATGGCTAGTCACATGACCTAGGCCTGGCTAATCAGAGCTGCAAATTTCCAAGGCCACAGTCATGCAACTAATCAAACCAATGACGCTCAGTTTGGGGACTTTTGTCAGAATTGAGAGAACATAAGTTTGGACTTTCCAGGGGTTGCTACAAGAGGAGGGCCTGCCTGAGGACAAAGCCAAAATGTGGAGAGTGAAACCAAAAGTCAGAGAGAGAGACTAAGGCATGAGGCCATTTTCCAGCTCCTGGATTCAGCTATGCCTGAAGCCACAATGTCCCTGCATATTTCCATTACTTGAGCCCACACTTTCTCTATTTTCATCTTATATCTATTTTTTTCTCACTCACTACCAGAAATTGAAATACAATAAGTTAATTTCCTTGTCCACAGAGGTACTTTTTATTTCTCTAGACTTAAGGCTACTTTTTTTTTTTTCAAAATTCTCTCCAAGTCTCATCTATTCCACCTAAACACAGATGTGCCTGCCTCTAATTGCTTATGTGTATCATTTTTCTCTTCTCTCAACCCAACAGCATTAAAAAAATCATTCTTTATGGCACCAGCTGTACCTGAGTACAAACACACTCACTGATACGTGGCTCTTACCTCTATTGGTAAGAATTGTGCCTGGTCCTCCTCAATCACCTCTACCGTCCCACTTCCCCTGCTTATCATTAAATGTTGTGTCTTCAAGGCTTCACCCCTGCTTCTCTGACCTTTCTACCACCCTGCTCTCCCTGCGAGATCTCCTTCATTCCTGTGCTTCATTACCACCTGTGCTGACGATCTCTCATTGAGAATTGAATTGAGGAGCTAGTTCATAAATTCTGGATGTGACTATCTAAGTGCCCAGTTGTGATGGTTAATTTTATGTGTCAACTTGACTGGGCCAGGGGTGCCCAGATATTTGGTCAAACATGACTCTGGGTGTGTCTTTGAGGGTGGTTCCGGATGAGATTAACATTTGAATTAGCAGACTGAGTAAAGCAGTTGGCCCTCCCTAGTGTGGGTGGGCCTCATCCAATCAGTTGAAGAACAGAAAGACTGAGTAGAAGGGAATGCCTCCTGCCTCATTGCTTGAGCTGAGACATTGTTTTTTTCTTGCCTCCAGACTCAAATTGAAACCTGGGCTCTTCTTGGGTCTTGAGCCTGCCGGCTTTCAGACTGGAACTTACACTACGGGCTCTCCTGGGTCTCCAGCTGGCCCACTCACCCTGCAGATTTTGGGACTTGCCAGCCTCCATAATCACCTGAGCCAGTTCCTTATAATAAGTCTCCATACACACACACGTGCACACATACACATCCTGTTGGTGCCGGGTCTCTGGAGAACCCTGACTGATACACCTGTGGACACCTCCTCCTGCTGGTCTCATTAGGGTCTAGAAATGAAGTCAGCATTCCCTTTACTCCCCAGTCCTCCTCTCCAAATGATTCTCCTCTGATGAGTTCTCCATCTAAGTCTACAGCGCCATCCATTTTCCTAGTGACCGGTCTTCTTGGTTCTGGGTTGGAATTGCTTGGTATTATCTGCCTCTCTCCCCCGCCAGAAGGCAGGCTTCCCAGGGGAGGGCATCTTCTCTCTGGTGTCCTGCGGAATCCCCGGGACTTAGAACGGTGCTCGGCACACAGCAGACATGCAGCGATTGTCTGAAGAATGGGTGAGATAACAGTGCCTGCTGTGCGGCTGCAGTAGGGCCAGATCCTACGTAAGGCGTACTCCTGCCCACCCCGTAGCAGCTCCATGAGCTGGGTGTTCTTAGTCCTATGTGACGGAAGAGGAAATATTGGCAAAGAATCTCACCTAGCTGGCTGCGCTCAGATGCGTTTGTGTAGCGTTGGATCCACACAGGGTCACAGGGCTGCCCTGAGGAATAAGGTCTAATGGTGGGGCTTATGGAAAACACCCCTGGGACCCTCATGTCCGAAAAAGCTGAGAGCCGCTGTGCTTATACGTCCTGCTCTTCTCCATCATGCTTCCTCACGGAGTTCTCTAGATGCCTGCAGGGCTCACATTTGACCTCGCTCATTGGAGGACTGGCCCCTGAGGGTTGGCACCATGCCCCTCATTTCTTCAGTGTGTCCCCTCCCCTGGCCCCTAGCACAGGCTGTAACCCCTCAGTGGATGTTCCAGGAATGTCTGACAGTTATGGTTTAGTCAAGTCATTTCATCCCTTTGCACTGTGTTTAATGCACACAAGTGGCACAGCCATCCCTCAAAGGCAGTTGAGAAGGTGGCTGAGATGTGAGTGGACTCCCACAGAACCGTCTCTGTTTGTTGTACTCCTCCTGCTTCCTCCCTCAGACAGGGACATCCCCGACCATCCAGGTACCCTAGGTGGAAACCCCCGAGTGTGTCTTCATGTCTCCCTCACCCCAGATCTAAGTCCTGTGACTGTATTTTGTGACGATCCTCAAGTCCGCTCCTTCCTCATTGCCCCATCACTGCTTTGGTTTGGATCTTACCATCTTGGCTGGACCACAGGAGCAGCTTCTCCTCTGGCTCCTGCTGTCTACCTCCTGCCCTACCATAGGCACTTCCCTCTACTTAAAATGAGCGTCTGGTCATGCCCCTCACCTCTATTAAAGACCCTTCATTCCTCCATTTTCAATGTCAGCAGTGCTGGGTCACGTCCATCTTACCCTTCAGGTCTCTCCTGTCTCTTCTTCCCTTAACATATCTCCCGGACCGACCCTTCTGCCCTCCTCTGCCACTTCCAAGGGTTCCTGTGATTACATTGGGCCCACCCAGATCGTCCAGGGTAATCTCTCTCTTTAAAGTCCGTATCCTTAATTCTGTATGTGAAGTTCCTTTGCCATGTGATGTAGCATGCTCACGGGGTCCAGCATGGAGGGCTTCAACACCTTTGGGTTATTGTTCTGCCTCTTGCAGTGCCTTTGCACCCTCTGTGCCCTGTGCCTGGATACCCAATCATCTCTCATTTGTTGGAGGGCTCTTGCCCCTCTCACGTGGCTTTCCAGAAATATTGCTTCCCTTCTGCAGTCATGCCTGCTGGTCCCAATCCCCAACCCCCCATCCCTTGTGTTGTTCACAGGCAGAGCTGTCTTAGAGCCCCAGCCACCTGGCCCCCATTGGCTTTCACCAGAACTCATTTCATTTCTCAGTAATGATTGGTTTGCAAGGCAGTCTTCTCGGCTAGGACAGAGGGTGCCCAAACACAGCACCCAGCACAGGGCCTGGCACACAGTAGGTGCTCAATAAATGTATACTGAATGAAGGACTGAAAGAATGCCTGTGTAGACTTCCTTGCTTCCTAAGATGACCGTTTGGCCAAGGTTTGTGCCTCACAGGACAACATTGTACCGAGCTGGCATTTGTTTGCCTTCTGGGGCCACCCAGGACATGTGTGTTATTTGCATGAGTGGTAGGGCAACCTGGTGATCAAGGCAAAGGCTGTGGAACCAGATAAGCTGGGTCACTTGTTAACTCCCCCACTTAGGAGATGGATGACTTTGGGCATGTGAGTTACACCATTGAGACCTCAATTTCCTCATAGGAGAAAAGAGGTTAAGAACAATGTCTACTGAAGGATGCTGTGAGGACTAAGCTAATCATGCAATGCCTGGACAAAGGCCACCATCAACTGGCAGAAGCAATGTTCTCCATGGTGATGCTTCAGAGCCGTGAAGTCAATGGCTGTAGGTTGTTGCCAGAATTAAGATTTCTGGTTTCTCCTGCCATTCCTGGTTTGATAGGGTTTAAAGTTCCTTCTGTAAATGTTCCTAAGTGTCCTGCAACAGAATATCTCTTTGTAATGCACCCAAGGGTCACTCTGTTCCCCTAGAATTCAGCCATGGAGAGAGGAGGGCAGGGCTGGTAGAGAAATCCAGTCAGCACCCTGCAGGGAGGTGCCACGCAGGGACCCACAGCCAGGTGGGCTCTTACTGTGGTGAGCAGACTTCCCAGCAGCCTGGACTCCTCAGGACCCTAAGAGGCAGCATGGCAGGGCCCAACTTCCATCCATCCGCTTCCGACATGTGCAAATCCCAAACACTTGGGCTGGAAACCGGAGGTAGAGACCAGACTTCTGGCAACCCAAGATGCTGGAATTCATTGGTATTTAAAAACACTTCCCTGCCCTTTTTCATTATACAGTCTAACATTTAGAGACTCCAAAATCACTACTTATTAGTACAATACAACTCAGAGAGCTTGGAAGTGGTGTTGGAAAAAAACACTGCATAAAGAAGTAACAGTCTGAGGCAATGCATATGGTAAATAGAGAATTCTTCGTGAAGCAGTCGACCCTGTTGGCCTGACTATTCACTGAAGAAGTGCAGGTTGCTGGAGGGAAATGCTGCCCTGTGTTGCTTGAACCAGAAGGTTTGGCAACAAACCGTAAGATTTACTTGAACATTTGATTATGTATCATGTCTGATCTTTCTCTAATGGATTGCTTTGTGCAACTGTTGTCTCCCCAGCCCTGCTATAATGGGGTAAGTTCTGTCCTACTTCTGCAGCCTCTCACCGTGCCTGGCCTTGGTCCGGGAACATAGCAGGTCCTTGAAAAGTACTGAATGAATTGATTTGGAAAACTCGGAGGCTTTGTTTAACTTTCTTTAACTTCTTAGTTGATTCTAAAAGAAATATCTGGGGAAACTATAGAGCAATAGAGAGAATGAATTTTTCAAATAAGTTTGTTTTATTATACTAATATAACCACATTATTTAACATTTTGTAAACAGAGGTAAGAAAAGAAAGACCACCTGTAATGCCCCAACTGTGACAAGGATGCTATTGGCTCTTCCGTGTATTTTCTTATCCTCTTTCTGCCCATGTGCTTGCTGTTATACACTGCTGCTGCGCCATGTGCCTTGGTGTCTGTGTGTTACGCTTAATGGTATGGTCTTGTGGTTTAGATTTGTGAAGTGATGTCTTTGACCTAGACAGTGAGATTTAGCAGAAGCATGAGGGGTTTGACTGCCAGCTTTTGGTGCTGGAACCATGTGACCCTGAATGAGTCATTTCCCTCTCTGCGCCTCAATTCGGGCGTCTGTAAAACAGCCAAGGTGAACCATCCTTGTTCTTCTTGTGGCTCTGCACAGGTGCGTGGCCCCAGTGGGAGAGACACAAATGGTGATGGGCTCCCTAAAGGCCACGGCACTCCTTTCAGAGATCTTTAAAAAGATGAGTGAGAGGAAAAGAGCAAAATAAACATGAACTTCAGGGCGTAGGAAGAGAAAAATTCCAATTAAGAGGTGCATCTATGGGTGAACAATGGCCCCCAAACTTTTCTCTTCACTCTCTTTCTGTTCTTTATTTTTTTCTTCTTCATCTTTCCTTTTGTTAAAAGCTTCTTGTACCAATTTCTTTTTTCCTTTTAACATTCTAATTTGAGAGGAACCTATGTAGAGATTTGTTTGGCCAGAAGAAAAACCCGTGAAGCTTTTATTTTTAGAGCTATGCTCTGTGGTTTTAAAAACTGTGTTTCCACCACTAAATAACACGAGGGCCATTGAAGCTTACACGATGAGATTGGAAGAAAAGGTAATTTTTAAAGGCGTTTTTACATGAGATCTGTTGAGAAAGGGCAATGACATCAGGTCCTTCTAGACATCATTCACTCCATCCATTAATCAATCCGTTTCAGGTTCAGTGGTGGAGTTTGGTGGTGAGCTGGGAGAGAAGATTCTCCAAATTGGATTTCAAATGCAGTGGTCAATTCTGAGTCTTAGTATATTTCTCATTACAAAATATATATATATATGTGTATATATATAAAATCACACATATATATGCATACACATATGCAAACAGAACTTCTTTGCATTAGAATCAGACAGCAGAGGTACGGATTGAACCAAATACATCATCCGGAGTAATGGCCGATGGTATGCAACTGAGAAGCTCCTCTGAGCGATCACCTTATGGCTCTGTTTTAAGCTCCTTAAATATGTTCCTTCACGTTCATCACAACAAGCCTGAGGTAGCCTACTCCTTTCTTTATTGTGTAGCTAAGGAAACCAAGGGAGATCCAGTAACTTTCCAAGGCCCCTTAGCCACAAATAGTGGAGCCCAGTCTGTCTGCCCCAGAGCCCACCTGCTTACCCCCAGTGACTTGCCACTCCTAGGCTGTCTGGAATCATGGACACATACATCTCGTTTAGGCCTCCTAATAAATAGGATGTTCCCATTTTACATATGTGGAGCCTGGGTTTTGTTCAGAGGGCTGGGGCGATTCTCCTCGGCTCACGCGGCTGCTGGGCAGCTGAGCACCGCTCTTCCAAGTCTGTGCTCCCCTCATGGATGCCCCCAGGCTGAAGACCTGCTAAACATCTGCTTCCTTCAGTGAAAATGTTGACGACGGTCGACGGTCGTAGCTAATTCTGAAATGTTACGAATCTAAAGTTATCCACCGTTCAGGAATTAATCGTGTTACTGTTTGTACTTTGAAATAGCTTTTCTTCTCAGAAGAGTAAGTTTGATAAAGATGACTAGCCCATAAGAGTCTGCTTGATCCCAAGGAATTAAAAAGAGCAGCCAGCACAGAAAAGTTCATTCGTGGCGTTGTTTCTCCATGAAACGCATATCGAATTCCAAATGTGACTGTGTTGTTATTGTTTCTTTCGGAGTCAGGAGCAAAATACTTGCTCTGCTTTTCCAGCTATCTCGCCCCGTGAGATGCTCCTGGCCCATCCATTCAGTACTAGAAATTTCAGTGTGGCAGAGGAGCACTGGGGGTAGTCAGGGGGAGCGATCAATAGGGCTTTAGAAATTGATGGATGTGAGTTCCAATTATGACTCTGTCAGTCGCTCACTAGCCGGCCGGCCTTGAGCTGTACCTTCAGCTCCCTGTTCCTTATTATCATTATTTGTCCCTCCAGAGCTGGGAGTACTAGCATCTAAGCCCTTGTATATCTGTACCAGGGATGAGAGAAGTGGTGTGTATGGTGCCTGGCACAGTGTAGGCACCAGGATGGGGGAACCAAATCAGAATCTAACACTGAGTGGAAGAGGACTCGGCTGGCAAGTCCAGGAAGTGTGCCTGGCTGGAAGGCCCTTAAATCCATATTTTTTGGACCATTTATTCTACCTTAGATTTAAAGTACTTAGAACAGTACCTGACACAGGATTAGAATCAATAAATATTAGCTGCTATTATTATTATTATTATGTCTTTATTCAAAGAACATTTTGAATCTGCCATGAAGCAAAGGAACCAAATGGCAATGTAAGAGGGAGTTGCAGAATTCTTTTTCTTGACGAAGTGTCATTAAAAGATGCCATTGACAGTATTGGCAGCTTCATTAAGAAGTCTGTTGATGATGGTAATAAGGCTGGCACATTTGGGATTCAGATTGACACTTCTCAAGACAGAGGCAGACTCGGGCTGGCACGGCAATGCCAGGATACGGCTCAGGATCTGGGAAGGGCTGGGTGCCTGAGAGCGCGGTCTGGCTAGAAGAGTGCAAGCCTGGGATGGGAGCCTGGCGCCCCTGGCCTGCATAGCTCGTTCTTTTCTGTCTGGTGACTTTGTGCTCATCACTCCACTTCTCAGGAACTCAGTTTCCCAAACTGTAGCAGACAGAGCCTGCTCAGCTGTCCATCAGCCCTCAGATAACTGGAGGCTTGGTCTTTCCGTAGCCACAAAATAATACAAAAGAAGCAGAAAACAGGACTTTTCGTAGGCGGTGTCAGTATCATATTTCTGTTCTAGAGAAATGACATTGGAATTGGGGTGAAGAAAGAGTCAAAGGAGGAGACTGGAGATCAATAGGGAAGCTTTGCCATACCCCTGGCAGAAGATGACGGGAGTAGACTAGGAGAGTGGCTGTGAAGGAGGGGCTGGAGACGACAACGGCCCTCACCCAAAGGATGAGGACCCCTTCCCCATTAATGACATCCTGCATTGCACGCAGACTCCCGGAAGCAGCAAAGCTTAACGGGAAAGAAGCGGTCAAGGACTATTTGAGTCTAGATATTTGATGAGATTGATGTGTTATAATCCAGGCTACAGGGACGTGTCCACCTGTCACCAGTGAGTGGCTCCGGGCACTGTAGGAATGTAACCCAGACCCATCTTATGGGTTGTCTCTGAAATCCTGAACAAGGTTTTGGACTGCATCTTCTCTCCTCTCTCCTCCCTTCCTGCTTTCCCCCATCTCATCGTCTTCCTGCCTTCTTTCCATTTTGTGTTTCAAGCAGTATTTATTCCCATCTCCTTTGTGTTAGCCTGGACTTTGTGCAGAGCCAACAAATGGACACACAGCTAGTTTGTGGATTGCTGGTTGTGGATCCCTATGGATCCCTGGTGGGGAACCATTGGCCAATATTTAAGATCCCCGTTCCAGCACAATGCCAGCAAGTATACAGTAGAAAATGGTCTTACCAGTCAGTAAGTATAATTCAGTCATAACAACATTGGATTTTTAAATGGGAGCAATCACTAATAGTGGTTTTAAGGATTGATCCCAGTTCATCCTCCTGCCACTGTGACATCTGTCAGTCAGGTCAAGGCTGCCTCTTGGTCTGTTATCTGATTCACATGTGAATGTGTTTGGGGAATAGGCTTGTACTCAAAATGTAAATAGGTGTTTTACTCTCCCTCTTAAAGCTATTATTGTGTCGCTGGATGTCTTGCTGCTGCTAAGGGTCTGTCAGCATTTACATTACTGAGGCTTATTTTCTAAGGCTTAAAATGCCATTAAAAATCTGTTTGACTTGGTTGTTCAAATGGTCAAATTATCCAAATTTCTTAAAAAAAAATCTATTCGGCTCTTTATGCATTGGTGAAAATATGCACATTGTTGTAGATTCTTGGTTTCAGAAGCCTTGCCATGTTTCCAAGACTAACAAGCTGACATTTTCCCCTCCTGAACTGAGTGTTATTTTGGTCATTTTGAGTTTTCTCTGTAAAAGTTCCTTGTGTTTATAAGGAGGCTGCTGTTATACTTAGGTGAGAATTAAGGTGGATTAGGGCATTTTCAGCATCCTTGCATTTAGACTTTTGAAGAGAGAGAAAAAGCAAAGATGTGCTAAGTGTGACTGGTGGGCAGGACCTATGCATGTAATAAAATATTCTCTCATTTAAAGTACACAATAGTCTTTCTTTTTTTAAAGATTGGTTCTGAGCTAACATCTGTTACCAGTCTTGTCTTTTCTTCTTCTCCTCAAAGCCCCCGAGTACATAGCTGTATATTCTAGCTGTAGATCCTTCTAGATCTGCTATGTGGGACGCCCCTCAGCATGGCTTGATGAGTGGTGCTGGGTCTGTGCCCCGGATCCAAACCGGTGAAACCCTGGGCCAGTGAAGTGGAGTGCGAACTTAACCACTGGGCCACAGGGCTGGCCCCCTTGCACAATAGTGTTCTGAGGTAGGAACTCTCATCCTTCTTTTATAATTGAGGAAACTGAGGTTCTATATCAAAATGGCGGAATTGCAGATCAAGACCAGCATCCAAGCCTTTGCACTCTACTATACCCCATCCTCAAAAATCTTTGAGAAGCTTGTGCTAATCTCAAAGGTCAACCAAGACACAGAATCAAGATTAAAAACTTTTAAGGGACTTTACTGACTCCAGTGGTTTTGATGGCATTTAATTTTCCAAAAGTTGGTTTGGAAACCAAGCTCCCTCTTTTTCTGCCTTCAACAAATATCTGTTGAGCATGCACTATAATGAGCCCTATTGTCTTCACACTTAAGTAATTGTGCTAATATCTGCAATAATTTGCAATTAATAATTTCTACTTCAGAGCTGTCACTCATGTCATTCTTTCTGCTTATAAGGACCCATCTAACTCTTTAAAGCTAAGAAACTATTGTCCTGGTTTGCCTAGGAGGGTTCCAGTCCATAGCCTATTGTCTGAGCTTAATCATCAATGGTTCCACCTTCCCCCTCATAAATGTTGTAGTTTGAGTGATAATATATATGGTCACCCTATGCAGGGGCCAAATCTAGCCTTGGCTACTCAGCAAGACTTTCAGTGAGAATCCACCCTAATAATCTTAGAGATTTCTCAATCTCCTGTTACTGTTTTGATCACTTCCTCACAATGGTCAATTAACTCTTCTCTGAATGTTGCACTTAGATTTCTTTATACTGATAGTATCTTTTGTTCCTTATCCTTCGTGACCTCCCCTATAGGAGCAGAGGGGGCTCAATAAATATTTGTTGAATTAATGGGCAAGTGAATTAACTGGAAAGGAAAGGATCCTCTTCCTTCTCCCCTACTTTGGCCAATTCGAAAGCTTCTCCTCCTTGCGGGCCTGGTAGTGAGGCTGTTTCTGCAGGAGACCTTCTGTAGGTCTCCCAGGTTACCCAATTCCACTCTGTCTTTATCTGTTCGGGTGCTTATTCCAATGTATGATTTAAAAAAATCACAAGTGATCTCTCCCAGTGCTTGCTCCAGTATAAAGTGAATAAGTGAATGAACGTCTTCTTGACGCATGTGTCTTCACCAGGGTTTTTCTAATAAGGTGGGCACCTCAGGGAACTTCCAGACTGGGGCAGCATTTGCTTTCTTGTAACAAGCCTTTTAAATGGCAATAATTTCATTAAAACACTGAATGTAAAACTTGGGCAGGTGAGCCAGCCCTGATGGCCTGGTGATTAAAGTTCGGTGTGCTCTGCTTCGGGGGCCCGGCTTTGGTTCCTGGGCGTGGAACCACACCACCCATCTGTCAGTAGCCATGCTGTGGCAGTGGCTCACACTGAAGAATTAGAAGGACTTACAACTAGAATATACAACTGTGTATTGGGGCTTTGGGGAGGGAAAAAAAAGAAAAAAAGAGAGGAAGATTGGCAACTCATGTTAGCTCAGGGTGAATCTTTCCCAGCAAAAAACAAAAAAAGAAGAAGAAGAAGAATTAAAAAAAAAACTTGGGCAGGTAATAAACTGTACTAATGATTTCATTTACAGAAGGCAGCTCAAGATGCACATACTGAGATTTTTTCCTCATCCCAAACTCAGATGCACATGCAGTAAGTCGATTTACCTTTTAGGTTGGAGGTGGGTATTTTAATGGCTGCAATCACATTATGGTGATTGGGAGTATGGACTTTGGTTAGAGATATATATTAGTTATCTATTGCTGCATAACAAATTATCCCCAAGCTTTGCGGCTTGAAACAACACACATTATTATCTAATAGTGCTTATGGATCAGGAATCTGGCCATGGCTTAACTGGTTGCCTCTGATTTAGGGTCTCTTACAGAGCTGAAATCAAGGTGGTAGCAGTCACTTCAAGGTTGGATCAGGGAGAGTCTTTTTCTAAGCTCATTCATGTGGCTGTTGGCAAGATGCAGTTCCCCATGGGCTGGTGAACTGAGAGCATCAGATTCTCTCTGGTGTTGGCCAGAGGTATAGAAGTTCCTTGCCACATGATCCTCTCCACAGGGCTACTCACAATATGGCAGCTTGTTTCCTTCAGTGTGAGGGCCCAGAGAGAGAACCCAAGATGGAAGCCCCAGTCTTTCTGTAACCGGTACCAGAAGGGATATCCCATTGCTTCAGCTGTATTCCATTCATGAGCCGTGAGTCAATAAGTCCAGCCCACACTCAAGGGTTGAACATTACACAGAATGTGAACACTACGAGGTGGGGATCATTGGCAGCATCTCAGAGGCTGTCTACCACAACATGCCTGGGTCCAGATCCTGGTTCTTTCTTTCAATCTCTGTAGGTCTTGAAAGAAATTACTTAACTTCTGAGGATCAAATTCCTCATCAATCAAATGATGTCCACTTTAGACGTGGTTGATAGATGGAAATAATATTTGTGAAACACACATAATAGGTGCTTGATAATAGGTAGTTAATTAACATTATAATAAATATTGGTGAATGCTGGGGGCTTTTGATTCTCAAGCCCACGTCCTTAGGAACACAAGCTCCCTGTGGACCCCATGTCTTCGATTGAGAACAATATCATAGTTTCAAACTTATCTGATTTTGAATTGCTTTCTGTGCATGAGGAAGTTCTCTGTTATTCTGTTCTTCTGGAAGGTGATTATGACACTGACTCTGTTATTTATGTCATTATTTTTAAGCCAATGGAGTCAGCCACACAGTGAGAGAATTTGTTTATTCCTAGTCATATTTCCTGCATTTTCCCCTTGCCATCACTGTCTACACCTCCTTTCCTTTCCCCAACTGTTAGAATTCACTGCATCTGATAACTGCTGCTTGTACAGAGGAACTCTCCCCACCAGGGCTAAGAGCTAAGAGGCAGTGTCCTCAGGGTCTGACAAATGAAATCAATATCTGTGTGAATGAAGGACTCAACTTTGTCTCAGGTCTCTCTACCCTAGACTGGGACATCCTTGAAGGTAGGGAGTGTGACAAAGTCATCTCTGTAGCCTTATAGATGCTTCTCTGTATCCATAGTCCTCTGTATCTCTGTGGAGAAGATCTATCTGGTAAACAGCAGGTGCTCACTAAATATTTCTTTAATGAATGAACAATCTCACTGCCCTTTGTGGTTAATTATCATATAGCAGATTATTATACCTATCTGTCTTCAGCTTCCTTACCTTCGAAACAGGGATAACAATGGTGTTCTTCATCGGGATGTTATGAGGAAATTAAACAGGTTAGTATTGGTTGAGTGGTGCCTGGCAATTAGAAGGCATGCAAAAATGTTATCTAGGGGCTGGCCCAGTGGCATAGTGGTTAAGTTCACGAGCTCTGCTTCATTGGCCCAGGGTTCACAGGTTGGGATCTAGCACTGCTCATCAAGCCATGCTGTGGTGGCCTCCCACATAAAACAGAGGAAGATTGCCACATATATTAGCTCAGTGACAATCTTCCTCACACACACACACAAATGTTATCTAATAAAAGTCCTGTAAGGATTTTGCAATGAGTGAATAAATAATGGAAGTGCATATACCTATTGTGGCCTTAATGGGCAGAAAGTCAGCCACCCACATGAGAGGTGCAATGTACAAAAGGTGTGGGATGAACGACTACTGAACAATATTGGCCAACAGGCTATACACCAGATCCTCTTGTTAGGATTTGGCACATTTAACTGCAGGCCCCCACACCCCTGATTATGGACCAGTTCAGTGAGTTTGAAACTGAAATTCTTCTCATATCTGACTTCTACTTTTCCAAAAGTTTCAGGTAGCTCCAGAGCATTTTTGGGATTCAAGTACAGCAAAATACTGAGGTCACACCTAAGTTTGCCAACAGGCACACCTGGAGCAAGGAGACTCCTACCTAAATGCAGATGCTCATTCCCCAGCTCCTTGAGGTCCAAATATACTCCATCTTTTATCACCGTCTCCTCAAAACATCCAGTGTGTATTAAACATATTACACATTTGTTGAATACTTGACTGAATAAATGATTAAGATTCCATGGCAGTTTCCAATCTAAAGAAACTTACAATATTGTCCAGGAAACTAACAATAATTATAAAATTATAAAATGCATTTGGTGTTAATCTGGCAGAAGGAGGGGCAGAAAACACATCTTGAGGGGTGTGGTGATGGAATCAGGGGCAACCCAGGGGCCATGACTCTGTAACAACAGCAGCGGGTAGGAAGCATGGCGAGGGAGACCCTAAGCCTTGGTCTCTCCCACTGCACGGCCTCCTGCCTTCCCAACCCAAGCACCCTCCTCTCCCATCGTGAATGGATCACCTGCCTTCATTTGGGATTTGAAAAATTTGAAACTATCCTATTCACACCTATGCATGTCACTTCTCCACTTGAAGTCTAACATGCTTCCTAATTTACATATAATTCGTTTGACTCATGTAAACTGCATTAACAAAAAGAGGAGTGATGCAATAAATTACTAGTGACAGAGGCCAGACTGGATCGCAATTATTTTTATAAGCCCCTGGTAAGCAATGATGTTCTGTTTTTACAGCGCATAATGTCCTGGCTTTATTGGGATGCTGGCAGCATCCACGAAGCACGTCTGTGCTAACTAGTTACACAGGTAGTAACTCTGTGAGAAAGTATGGTGCCTGGAGAGGCCCAATCTGCTCCAAAGTTTAGAATTATCAGATGGCGGGCTGGCCCGGTGGCCCAGTGGTTAAGTTTGCACACTCCTGCTTCGGCAGCCGGGGGTTTTGCTGGTTCGGATCCTGGGCGTGGACATGGCACGGCTCATCAAGCCATGCTTTGGCAGCGTCCCACATGGCACAACCAGAGGCACTCACAGCTAGAATGTACAACTATGTACCAGAGGACTTTGGGGAGAAGAAGAAGAAGAAAAAAGGAAGATTAGCAACAGATGTTAGCTCGGGTGCCAATCTTTAAGAAAAAAAGAATTATCAGATGGCACCGCTGCTCCTGGAGTTCTCTAATGGGAGCAAGTGGGGGTGGAAAGTGTGCGTGTAGACTGTGCGTCCAGGAAGACTTGGGTTCCTCTCTCCTTCTTGTCATCTGACTAGTTACAGAAACTGAGCTAGCCTCTTACTTCTCTGATATCCCAGTTCCTTGCTTTTCAGGTGGGAATGGTACTAGGGTCAACCAGAAGGACTAGAAGAGGTCACAAGATATCTAAACTAATAATGATACAAGCTAATATTTATTGAGCACTTACATGTCGCAGGCACAAAAGTATGTGTTTGATATGCATTACCTGAGGACAGCCCTCTGAATCAGGGATCACTGTTGTCTCTATTTTACAGGCTGGGAGACTGAGAGCTAAGAAGGAGGAATTATTTGCCCATGACACTACAGCTGAACCTCCTGTCTATCCGAAGTTAAAGATGAAACTTTTGGCCGTTAAGTTGTCTTCTCTCTTCACGGGTAAACAATCTCCAGCAACACTCACTCATCCCAGGGAAGATGGGCATCTCAGGATCCCCTGGTGAGGGCCTAGCTGGGCTCTGGGTCATGGGAAGTTCCCACTAGAGGTGGTCTGGCTTTGAGCATGCTGGCTCCAGGTTGTCTTAACAATAGTTTCTCTTTGCACCTCCTAATCAGCTCCCCTGGCCCCAGAATAGGTACAGGGTGTGGTTGTGTTTTTCGAGAATCTGAAAAGCGCAAATCTGAAATTGTGATAGATAATGTAGGAATAGTCTTAGTTTATGCACAGATTTTGAAATAATGCAAACCCTACTTTACATTTCCTCCTCCAGAGAATTAATCTTGAATTGTGCTAGTTTTGAATTACGTGAGGCCTTCGGGAATAGGCCTACATCCCTGGCAAGAAAATTAATCACCCTATAAATGACTTAACCCGCCTCTCAGGGCTTGGTGGTGGAGACTGAAAGCAAGAATGCAAATTAAATGACTCATATCGGCATCCACAATGCCTGAGCTCCCTCCGCTGCCCTTCTGTTCTAATGACTCTCCTTCTCCTAAACTGGCCTCCTCGCTCCCTGCTTCACCCTTCCTGCTACTTGCTGGTTTCCAGACTCTTTCTGGGGCCTTTTGTCAAATGCCACTTCAAGAATCCCCCAAAACTGAATTCACCCCACGATGCAGGGCAGCGTGCTCCTGGTTCTGCCTCCATTTTCTCATCAAGTGGGGTGCAGACACAGGGCATGCCGGGAACGTATTCCTCTCACTGTAGGTAGTCTCAGATTGGCGCCTCATAGAATGTGGGTCCACGTGGCTGAGTCTTCAGCTTTTGGTTGTTTTTTTTTTTTAAACTAGAATGGGTAGGTTTATGAGAATTTGCAGATGTGTACAATACTGTCTTGGCCATCCCCATGGCAACTTCAGGATGTGAGTTGGTGATTGCTGGTTTAATCTTTATCTTCCTCTCTTCCGCCACTGCAGAATCTAGACCGGGGATCCTTGACTCACAGAAACCACACTTTTCTTGCTAATCTGTTGTCTTCTTTCTCCTGCAGCCTCACTGCTAGGGAAAGGCTAAGATACAGGACTTTCTTTGATCTATTTCAAAGAAAGCCACTGTGGGAAAACCCGGTAGTGGTGGGTGATCTTGTGCATCACCGTCTTTTTCGAGTGAGGAAGTTGAGACCCAGAGGGCCAAAGTGGGAACCCATCTCTCTGCTCTCGTCTGCCTTCCCAGGATTCTTGCATTAATGATAGGAAATGGAGATTCTCGACTTGTTGAGACGTATCTGAAGAATCTTTAAGAAAACTTGTATTAGCTTGCTGGGGCTGCCCTAACAAAGTACCGCAGACCGGAGTGCCTTAAACTAGAGCCATTTATTTCCTTACGAGGAGGAAATTTCCTCATAAAGAGGCAGGAAGTCCAAGAGCAAGGTGTCAGCAGCGTTGGTTTCATTCTGGGGCCGCTCTCTTTGGCTTGTAGGTGAGGGTTTTCTCCCTTTGTCTTCCCATAATGCCCCTCTGTGCTGTCCATGTCCTGATCTCTTCCTATAATAACACCAGTCAGATTGGAATAGGGCCCACCCTGATGCCCGTGTTTCACCTTAATTACTGTTTTAAAGACTGTGTCCCCAAACACTGTCACATTCTGAGGCACTGGGAATTGGGACTTGACCATAGGAATTTTGGGAGGATGCGAGTCGTCCATAGCACTTCACCCTCTGCTCCCCCCACCAATTCATGTCCTCCTGCATGCACAATGCATTCATCCCTTCCCGGCCCTCAAGGTAGTAACCCGTTCCAGCATCAACCGGAAGTCCAAAATTTTCTTAAATACTACGTAAATCATTTATAGTTGAGACTCAAATTATAACTTATTCTGAGGCAAAATTCCTCTCTAGCTGTGAATGCATGAACCCAGACCAGTTATCTGTTTCCAAAATACAATAGGGAGCCAGGCATTGGATAGACATTCCCATTGCAAAAGAGAGAAATCAGAAAGGAGAAAGGGGTCACGGGGTCCAAGCACGTCCAACATCTAGCAGGCAAATTCCGTTAGATTTTAAGGCTGGAGAGTAATCCCTTCTGGCTCCAGGCTCTCTGTCTGCTGGGCTCACCAGGACAGCCTGGGGCCCACCCGGGAACTTCTGTGACGGTGTCGCATCGCCTCCCACCATTGTCCTGGCAAAGGCCTACGGATTTCCTGAGAACTCGCCGTGTGGCAGAAACACTTCACATGTGTACATGACATTAAATTCTCACCGCACCCCTAGAGGGAAGCTCTGTGACCAAATGGCGGGGAGCCTCCCTTTGTCAGAGGAAGAAAGGAAGACGCAGAGAGGTCACGTTCCTTGGCCAGGGCACATAGCTTTCAGCGGAGGTGCTGGGATCTGAACCCAGACAATCCAACCCCAGAGCCCTTGCTCATCCGACCTCAGCATCCAGGTGAGGCTCCTGCTCACGAGCCTTCAATCGTCTCTGACCTGCTGCGTCAGCACCAAGTGTTTGTTGGTTTACTTGTTTGTTCCCCACCCCCAGAAGGAGTTAGATGAAAGAGAAATCGTTGTCTTGCTCCAATCTACATTCTTGTAGCTCAGACAATGTCTGGCACATGATACACTCAACAAATATTTATTGATGATGAGTGAAAGCAGGGAGGCTGTGATCCCTCCTTTGCTTTGACTCACAGAAAGTCCTTCCATTCAGCCAATAATTGGTGTTCGTAAGTGGAATGTGCTTAAGAAGGAACACAAAGCCTTACAAGGTTGTATTATGCCATTTATAAGTGTCCAGTGATCCACTGCTGTGCTCTGACTCACGGAGCTGAAATAAACGATTTGCCTAAAAAAAAGAATTAACATTCATTCCGCCGGTAGAAGCTCTTAATTCCTGTTACACATGTCAGCATATTATGACTGGAAGCTGTCAGGTTCTAATGACTAAAATTTCGTTTTTCAGGCTTTTCATGTTGTTTGAGAACTATAGGTTAGAAATAATTCTGCAGCTAAGTTTCTTCCTCATCTGGTAAATTTAGCCATTTCTTTCCTTTCCATATCATTTTTTTAAAATATCCTTGTTTACATTAATACCTTGAGTAAACTAACTTCATGCTTCACTCAATAAACAGGGGGAAACAACTCAACAACCATCGTGCTTTTCTTCTGGAAGCTGCTGTCCATTTTATGGGATGTAATGTGATTTGGCAGTTGACAGATTCAATGCAAAATTATTTCTACTTGGCAGAGTGGATCAAAACATGGATTATTTTAAATAAAGAACCTTAGCACAATTTTTTAAAAAATGAAATATATTGTGTACCTTCGTATGGATAAACGACCTTGACATTGACTGTAACTTGTTTTATTATCCTTGAAATGGGAATTTGTTGACATGATATTCAATAAATAGAAATACTGCAATCCTTTTCACTTACCTCAGATACTATACCAAATAGGAATTATTGATCCTCCCGTTATTACACTTGTTTCTGAAATGCTACGTGGAGAACAGGGAAACCAAGTTCCAATTTAAGCTGTTAATAGATTGGTTGCAAAATTTATGTTGTCCATGTCCAACAAATCAAGAATAAAAGCTTATGAAAGGCTAGATCGTCTGCGTTGAATTACTCATTCTTTATTCTGTAAAAAGCCTTTAGCTAGAGAGTGACCAAAGAATTTTAAATCTCTCATTATCTATAAGTCATTGCTCAAAGTGTCCCTAAATGGGATTAAACAGTCGTCCCTCAGGTTCCCTCAGACGACTGGCCCTTCCACCCGCTCCTTGACTTAGATTAAGGCTAATCTTACTCTTTTAGGGAAGGGAAAGAGCTATCTTTCCTTGAATGACTTTCCAAGACTCGAGCATCTAATCCGTCATGGGAAATATTCCATGCAGCGATGACTTATTTCATCTCTTTGTCAAAGGATTTGGCTCGGGGACAAGCACGTCTGAGTGGACTTGATCACCATGTTGGCACCTCCATGCTGCGTGGTGACGCTGGCTCAGGAGGAGACCAGACATAAGCACCCTGCAGCAGCACAGGTGCTACTTCCTGCCTGGTGTGACTACAAGGGCAGGGCTGTGTGCTCTGCGTGCTTACTTCAAATACTCCGGGGGTTAATACAAAAATTCCATTCGCCCTGTTTCCCTATCTCCCTCCTTTTCCTTCCTTCTTTCCTTTCTTGGTTCTTGCTTTCAATTCATAAGCATTTATGGAGCATGCACCAAGTTCACGGCCAACATTGGAACACCCAGATGGATCTGGTTTCATGGTGCTCAACCGGTGTTGGTCTCCTGGGTTGCCCAGACCAGCCCGGGGATGGAGACAACAGCAGGGCATGACAACGTGGTTGGTGGGCAGTGTGCCCAGTGGGAAATGCCTCAGGCTAGGAATGAGGCTGGCCTGGCTGTGACCTCTTTCTCTCTCCTTGACCTTTGGAACCCTTAATTAAATTGTGAAGGAGTGAGTGTCACACAGTAGGCCCTCAATAACTGAGCACTATTATTACAAGAGTGTCTCAGAAGTATATACTATAGAGGCCTGGGGAAATGTGACCCCTTCACACGAGGGAGTCGGGGAAGGTTTCACAGGGGCGTGAGATGGTTGACCAGGTGCAGCGGACAACCGGACTATGGAAGACCCTGGGTAGAGTGTATTTCATGGGGAGAGAATGAAATGAAATGCAAATACAAATAAACCCATCTGAGAAGTCATGAAAACGTTGCCACAAGTACCCGAAGGGACCAGGTGGATTCTACACAGGAAGATCACAGACGGGCCACCAGGGAAGCAATGAAATTTTAAGGACTGGAGGGTACTTGCCCATTGTTACTAAATCTGCTTCTTTCAAAAGTAGCCAGAAATCTGCTTTATGATGCAAAATCTCCAAATGTTTAAGGGGAGGCATCTATTTAAAAAAACCTAAAGACAGTGTGCAAGATAAACCAAATATATCTGCAGGCCACACAAGGGTTGTGGCCTGGCAAAGGTCTATTTCTTGTCTGGACATATAGATTCCATTTTTTCATTCCCAAAATTACTTGCCAGGGACCTATCAGCAATGAACTCAGTAAATGGTACTCTGGTTGGTGCTGATCACGGTGGGATTTGAATGCTAGCTCCAGAACCTAATTAGCTGGCTGACTTGGGGTGATTACTCAGCCTCAAGTATAAAATGATGATTTTAGTACGTGCCTTGAATGCTGTTATGAAGCTTCAATGAGGGGGTGCAGGTGAAGCTCCTGGTATGGGTCTGGTGCACTGTGTGTGTCTCACAAAGCTTTCCCTTTCCTGGACAGTAGGAGAGTGAGTAAGAGGGAGCCGAGGTGTGGCCAGGTGTGTGAGAGCCAATAGCAGTTTGGAGGAGAGAACAATCTACACTGTTCACATGGGGTGACCTTGGGTCTGACTAGGGGAGACTTTGGGGGCTCCTCCTCAGCAAGGGTCTGAAATGGGGCGTGGCCAGTCTATAAAGAATAGCTTTAGGGTCTTGGCAGGGTGGGGAGTGGGTGATCCGCTGGGACCCATTCCAGGGCGGCCTCGTTTCTTCACACACCTACAAGCCTCGGAGACTTGGGTTTCAGATTCTGATGTGACAGGAAGGCAAGTCTCTGGGGAGATGCCCACCAGTCCAGCAGGGGCGGTTTGGCATTGGCGTTGTGATCCTGGATGCCCAGGGTGGCCTCTCACTTCAGTTGGCATCATGCTGACAAACATTTGGCATGTGTAAAGTTAGGTTTTAAAAACGAGTTCCCTGTTTGTTTTATTTACAAAATAAATCGTGCCCATTGCAGCAAATCTGGAAAACATGGACAAAGGCAGAGAAGAACACAAAAGTCACCTCTCGCCTTCCCCTTAGCATGTGCATCGTGACCCTGACAATGTTTTCTTGCATTTCCGGGTCATTTATGTTTAGATGGACCATTTTGTGGCCTGGTTCAACATGACGTCGCTGTTAGAAGAAACATCTGTCTGACATTTGAAAAACAAATGGTAGAGACTTTCAAACGTTTGGCTTCCATCTGTCTCCCCAGGGTCCCCCTCTGCTGCCCCTTGCTCTCTCCCACCCCTGCCCTCTCCCCTTCCAACCTCCCCAAAACTGGATTGCAAACCTAGGTCATTTGATTCTCTTCATTTTCTCCCCATTCTCTTCTTTCTTGCAGCTTTTTTTTTTTTTCTTTTCAAGTAGTCACTCTCTGTTAGAGTTGCCGGATGAAATATAAGATGCCCAGTTAAATTTGAGTCTCAGTTACACAATGAATAATTTCTTAGTGTGTCTCATTGAACCTTTGGGATATACTTACACTAAAAACTTATTCACTGTGTATCCGAAATTCAAGTTCAACTGGGTGTTCTGTATTTTTCTTTGCTAAATCTGCAGGTAAATCGAACAAGCTGACTTTGACTTCTTTTGGCTTATATTGCTACAATGAGGTCCAGGTATAAAGAAATTGAGCTATAAAAGTCAGAATGTCCTCTGGAGGGCTTGGCTGGACTGGGCTGGAAGGGGAGCAAACCAACACATTTCTTTTTTCTTATATACGTGTGTGTGTGTATACATATATTCATGTATGTTTATTTTATGAGTGTTGGCTCTTATTGTGTGTATATGTGTGCATGCACATGCATATACATGTGTCTACATGAATCATCCTTTTTTTTCCAATAACAGCACATTATTAGCATTTTTCTTACAGCATTACGTATTTTGGGGGCAATATTATTTTTTAAAAATCACCTAAAATGTAATTATATGAATGTAAGCTTACTCTAACTATTAAACATTTTCACCATCTCCATTTGTTTAAATTATAGTTAATGCTGCATTAAACATTCCTGTAAATATATCTTTATCTGAAGATTTGATTATTCCTAGAGATAGTTTTGTAGGACTGAAGTTATTGAGTAAAAAGTGGACAAAGAGTTTAAGCTTCTTAAACATGTTATCTCTGGAAGTTTAGTTATTCTCCTTTTATTCAGGAAATATCGTTATTGATGGCTAGAACGCGCGGGACTGGGCTAGACAGACAGCAGGCGTTCCCTCCTGGAGCACAGACTCTGGAGGGCTTCCCTTAATAAAGGTCCCTGCCTCCCCACACTTCTCCAAAGTAACCAAGGACAAAAGGCCAGCTCCTCATTGCTTTAACTTTCCGTTTTAAATTGCCAGCCTCGATGAATTGATTTCATGTATTTGGCTATTTACATATGGTTTTTGCTTTGAGTTGGTTATGCACTTTGCCCATTCTTTCTTTTGAGATATTTGTGTGTGTTAATTAATTTGTTTGATATCTTTATCTCTGAAGGCTATTAGTATTGTTTCTGACATATTTCTAGCAAACATTATTTCTTTTGCATTGCATTTTAATTTTGTGTATGATGGTATTTGATAGAGAAACCTTTAAAATTTTATACGGTCAGGTGTACTGAGAACTTTTGTTACGGGCTTTGTCATGAATTTTATGCTTGGGGAGTGTTTTTATTCATCCTGAATTTCAGTATCTGTCTGTATTTTCCAGAAGTCCTTCTTTTTATTGAATTTTTTTTTAAACTTTAAATATAATCTACCTGAGATGATTTGGGGTTTTTCCTTGTAAATCTGTCACTTATTGGGTCATCAATCTCTTTATAATTGGATTCTGATTACTCTTTTCTTATATATTAAGTTTATACACATGCTCTCACATACACTAGTCTGCTTCAGAACTCATTATTCTAATCTATTGCAAGCAAGATTCTAGCCTCACATTATTTCAATTGTCATTATGATGGTTTTATAATAGAGTCAGTTTAAAGTAGGGCATCTTCTCTTTACTTTTTCAAAAAATTTTTTGGTATTTTCATCTAAATCTTTCAAGTGAAATTTAAAACCATCCATGTACCCTCTTCCCCCTAAAATATAAACAAATGGAGATTTTGATTAGAATTGTGTTCAGTATAGATATTAATTTGGAAAAAATTGGCTGCATTATCTTTTTGATCTAAAATCAGTGTGGGCTGGAATTCTTGAGTGACCTTTGGGATAGTGTTGAGGAATTTCAACGAGGGATTAAAGGTGGCAGCCATGTGGGATAAATAAATGGAAAATTGGAGCAAAAGATGCCTAAAGAGAATTTTTAAGACTTTTTCTTTGTGTAATATAATATAAAACGGCTTTGGCATTTTTAAAGGCACACCAGTAAAGATACAGATTTTTTTCCAATTCTTTTGGATTGTTGTATTTGTGTTTCCTCTGAATGTGATTTGTGCTAAGATGGCTCATCCTATATCCTACCTTTATGCAGGATGCTTATCTTGTATCTGGTTAATTTATTGAATTGGCTTAAAGCTATGTATTTTTCTTTCAGTTAATTATGTAAGATTCCAGATATATTATCTAGTGATTTATAAAATTAATGATTGTGAATGATTAATGAATATGTTTCTTCTTTATGATATGTGCAACTTGTGTTTACTTTCCCTTCTCATAACATTGTCTGGAATATCAGAACAATGCTAAGTATGAATGGTTGGGGCTGGTGTCTCTGCCCCAGGCTTGATGTGAATGAGGCTATGTCTGGGATACAAGCATTACATATTATATTGACTGTTGTTTAAGAAGAAAATTCTTTAGGATATTCAATATCCTTCTAGTCTTTGAATGCTTTGAAAGACTTTTTTTTAAAGGAATAGGTGTTGAACTTAGGAAATTTATTTTGGTTCCTATAAAGATCATATTATGCATATAATTTTTCCAACTTTGTCGTCTTAATGTGGTTTGATAAATTAATTTAATGGATTGTTAATATTAAGCACTCCTCGCAGCCCTAGTAAAACATCTAGAATTCTCTTACTCTATGTTTGACTTAATTTAGCTAGTATTTGATTGAGGGTACTGTCTGTGTTCTCATGAGTAGTTTAGATATCTGGGGTTCTTTGTCCTGCCATTCATTGTCAGCTTTTGATCTGGATGTGAAGTATCTTTATAGCATGAATGGAAGATTTTTGCATTATTATGTATGCTCTGATCAAATTATGCAAAATAATAATTACCCATTTCTTGAAGTTATAAAGAACTAGCAAAATTACTTGGCCTAGGGGTCTTTTGGGGAGATAATTATGTTGAAAATTCTTTTTTCATGTTTTCCCCATGGCTATAGGTTTTCTAAAATTTCCTAATTCTTCTTGGATTGGTTTTTGCTATTTTCAATTTCCCAGAAAATTATCCATTGTATTATGTTTTCAAATGTTTTTATATAGGGTTGTACATGCTATATTTTTATAATTTTTGTCTCATTTGAGACTGTATCTAATTTCTCATGTTCAATTTTGTATAGTTGTTTGTTTTTAACTTGGATGGTTTTTAATAGTGGCTTAATATTTTTATTTTCTTTCTAAATACCAGCTCTTATGATTATTTACTAATGCTGTTATATCAGTGTATAGTTGGTTAATGTCTGACTTTACTGTGTGTATTTCTTAGCTTCTTTTGTCCTTAGATCTGTCTTGCTCTTCTCGAGATGGTTTATTGTTTTTAAGTTACATACTTTGTGCAATGTGACTTTTTATGTTTTGAATTCTAATTTTTCTTACTATACTTATTGAAATGATTTGGACTTCACTCCATGTGTTGAGTTGCTGTTTAATAGTTTAGCAGCTGTGATCTACATGTAACACATTATTTGTCCCGAACCATAGTTTCTCTATCCTTGAATTATTTGTTCTGATTAATTACTCAGTCATTGCCAGTCTATCTTCAGATCATATTTTCTGGGATGAGGATGGTGGTAGTATACTTTCTTGCATAGCCAAATGGTTCTTTTTCCTTCACACACAATCCCTTGGCTGGGTATAAAATTCTTGAGTCATGCCATTTTCTTCTCAAAACTCATTAGACTCTGTTTCACTTGCCTCTTGATAAGAAATTTTGAAATCTGAGATTTGCCAATTTGAATTTTTTTTAGTAGGTAACCTCTTAATTCTACCATCAGCTCCCCAAGTTTGTAGGAAAAAATTTTATCCAGAGATTCAAAATTCCTTTAAGAAATGAGTTTCTTTAGACAATGCCTCTTTCTAATAATGTGAGCCCGTTTGAGGAAAAAACTCAGATATTTCCAATCTGAATTCTTCTGTATATATTTGACTAGCTTTTTAGCTCTGTTGGCCCTGGTCATGTCCTCTGAGATGCCAGCTTTCTGCACAGTGGGTCTTTGCTCTCTCTCTTCACATCTTCATCTCTCACATAATTTGTATCTCTCTGTCTTCTTTGGCTAAATCTGGGGTCAGCAAGCTTTTTCTGTAAAAGGCTAAATAAGGCTAAATGGCTAAGTATTTTCAGCTCTGTGGGCCTTGCACTCTTTGGGGCAACTACTCAACTCTGCCTCTGAAGCACACAAACCCACCACAGTCAATCCATAGACAAGCAAGTCTAGCCATGTTCCAATAAAACTTTATTTAAAAAAACAAGCCACAGGCCAGATCTGACGTCTGGGCTGTAGTTTGCTGCCCTCTGCTCTAAGTTCCTGGACGGCTTCTTTAGTTTGCTTTCTATGTTCTAATTTAACGTTCTGCTGTGTAGAGTCTGTTCTTTGGCTCCTCCAGTCAAGTGCCATCTGATGATCGACCACAGGCTTTGGATGGCTGAATTTAAGTCTCAGCTCTCCCACTTACTAGTGTTTTGAGTTGGGCAAGGTATTCAACAGCCGTGTGCCTCAGTCCCCTTGTCTGTCAGGTGAGCATGATGAAAGAGGCTACTTGGAGAGCTGTGACAAGAATTAACTGAGCTAAGAGATGTAAGGCGCTTAGAACAATGTCTGGGACATTGTAAACCTGTGGCAAATGTTAGCTATTATTCTTTTATAATTCCTTTCAGATCTCTTTTTAGATCTCAGACTACATTTGAACCTGCTATGTTAAAATGGTTTATTTCTTAGTACGCTTCACATTTTCTATGTTGTATTTTAATGAGAACGTAAAGTAGATGCATTCTAAAATTTCTTAAGTTTGCTGTAATGAATTCTTTTCTCAGGTATGCTTTTCATCTGCGTTTTTATAACACTGATTCTCATTTTTTATACTTTACTTGGGCATGGTTTGGTTTGTTTTATGTTCAGTGTTGTTTGAGTAAGAATTGAGCTTTTCCTCACTGTTATTCCTGCCATTTCCAAAATAATCCTCTTGGATCTTAGTTCTAAGGCCACATTGCCATGCAAAGCCTGTTGCCAAATTTCAGGTGAAGAGGTGGAAAATGATGGACCCAGCCTCTGCTTGGTCTCATTAGGATTTTACCCCACCCTGTCCCAGTTTTTTTTGTTCTGGGATTATTTGAGAAAACTATGACTCTTCTTATTTTGACATATACAGAATTATATTCTTTAAAATTCATTGCTCCTGGTGCTGGTCCTAGATTTCTTTGAGCTTCTGCTTACTTCATATCTTAGCATGCACTATCCTCTTACGTTTGAGTTCTATTCCTGCACAGTAGCTGGTCATAGGGAATTCTAGTCTTCCATATGGCTGCAAAAGAGGAGGGTACTGATGAGCAGAAATGAGAGTGAATGGTGGTTCTCAGTGTCTCACAAAGTACTCAGCAGAGCAGGGGTCATCACCAGGTGTTGTATTCAGTGGTGGAGTCTCCAAGATGCTAGAGAAGGGATCAACAGATGATATACTTGGGAACTTTTTCCTGCCTCCTTCTTGCTGGCCATGTTGCTTTATTCAGAGTTAAGACAGCCACTGACCAATCTTTTGTTCACCTTTAAAGCAGAGAGTGAGAAATTTGTCTTTGAGGTAAGTTGGTTGTCAGGGCTATTGTGGCTTAGGGTGTTTTGGTTTTTACTTATGCATATTTCAATGGCAGTGGGGCCAGGCTTCCTTGGACAGAGCTCCATGACCACCAGGAAATTTCTTGAATGTGACTTTTGTTTTTAAGGAAGAGCAGCCATGAGCTAACATCTGTTGCCAATCTTCCTTATTTTTTTCCTCCCCAAAGCCCTAGTACATAGTTTTCATTCTACTCATTTAATAAAGCAATTCTATAAACACACAAATAAATATGACTTACTTATGTTAGTTGGAACATTACCATTTTTAGCAGTCAAAATATTAAACATCAGCAATTCTATATACTTTGATCTAATGTATTTTTGTGAATATTATTATCTAAACAAATGATTCTTACATATGAACAAATGATGTTTCTATATTATAAGTGATCTTTATCTGCATCACAACTTCTACAGATTAAAAAAAGAAAGAAAGAAAGAAAAGCACAAAATATCCTTCCATCTGTAGATGCTAGCAAATGACAAAAGGAGTAGCAATACAGGCAATATTTAATGAGCATCTCTGCTTGGGCCCTTCCACGCATAGTATTTTATTAAATCTTTACAATAACTCGAGTGTAAATACTCTCATCCCAACTTTCCCAACATAGTTGTATGTCCTAGCTGTAGGTCAATCTAGTTCTGCTGTGTGAGATGCCACTGTAGCATGGCTTGATGAGTGGTGTGTAGGTCCGTGCACAGTATCTGAACTGGCGAACCCTGGGCCACTGAAGTGGAGTGTGGGAACTTAATTACTCAGCCACAGGGCCAGCCCCTAGAATGTCATTTTTGATAAGACACAAAGTCTAATGGAAAGAGCATGCACTATGGTATCAAACATATCTAGATTAGAATGCTGATTCTGGCATGTAGCTGTGTTGCTTTGATCAAGTCATTTCACCTCTCTGTGATTGATTCTTCTTAAGTATGAAAGTTGGGATGAGAGTATTTACACTCGAGCTATTGTAAAGATTTAATAAAATACTATGCGTGGAAGGGCCCAAGCAGAGATGCTCATTAAATATTGCCCGTATTGCTACTCCTTTGGTCATTTGCTAGCATCTACAGATAGAAGGATATTTTGGGCTTTTCTTTCTTTCTTTTTTTAATCGGTAGAAGTTGTGATGCAGAAAAAGATCACTTATAATATAGAAACATCATTTGTTCATATGTAAGAATCATTTGTTTAGATAAGAATATCCACAAAAATATATTAGATCAAACTATATAGAATTGCTGATGTTTGATATTTTGACCGCTAAAAATGGTAGTGTTCAAACTAACATGTCAGTCATGTTTATTTGTGTGTTTATAGAATTGTTTTATTAAATGAATAAAATGACATGATTCACTTGAAAATCTGGAACACAGGGTTTTGCTGGACCTTAGACTGCCATATAAGTAGCATGGAGAAGAATTTGCTTTTGGAATTGACAATGAGGATGAGTTCGGAAACTATGAAGCCCAGGGTGAATGCCTAATTCTTCTGAAATGAAGCTGCAGACATATCTCTTGGAGTCTGTGACTGAACGGACAAAACAAAACTTGCATTTGAATTTAGAATTCACTACTTAAGGGACCGGGGGATGCTGGGTGGTTCCTTCACAGCGCTAGCTTCTTAGTCCTCACTCATTCACTAAAGGGCACCTCTTCAGCTTACACCAAGGGCTGACTGAGAGAAGACATTTAGAGTTCTGGGTCAGTGCAGGTCTGTAGCAGGAGCTCAGTATATGGCAATGATGCTCTAGTGAAACGGGTTTTGTTGTTTGTAAGGACAGGGGCTTGGTAGAGAAAGAGGAGGAGGCATTTTAGTGTTGGAAACCACTCACAAAGTGAGAAAAAAAGTTGATGCTCAGCACTCGGGAAACAAACAAGAGGTCCAGGCACTGGAGTGGTAGAAGAGGTCACGACATTTTGACAATGGTGCATCCTATGACAGCAGGGTTGAGATGTGAGGTAGATAGCTTTTAAGGTGATTGCCAATGATCAGCACCTCCTGGTATTCACGTCCTTGTGCAAGATCCTCTTCTAGAGTGTGGGCTGGACCTGCTGACCCACTTCTAGCAGATAGAATATGACGAAAGTGATGGGACGTCACCTCTCAGATGAGATTATGAAAGACTGACTTCTGTTCCGTTTGCACTTTCCCTCTCTTGTCTTCTTACTTCCTTACTTGGCTGAGCCAAGCTGCCATGCTGGGAGCTACCCTGTGGAGAAGCCCACAGGACAAGGATCTGGGGACGACTTCCACCCAACAGCCAGGGCAGAGCTGAGGCCTTCAGTCCAACAGCCCCCAACGAACTGGGTCCAACTGTGTGAGTGGGCTTGGAAGCAGACTCCTCTCCCTTTGAGCCTCTGATGACTGCATTCGTTGCCTCCTGTGAAAGACCCTGAAGCAGAGAACCCGATGAAGACATATCCAGATCCCTGACCTACAGAAACTGTGAGATAGTAAACGTGGTTTCAAGTCATTGTGCTTTGGGATAATTTGTTATGCAGCTACAAATAATGAATCCAAAGTATCCATGGGAAAAATAAAGATCCTTCTGTGTGATATTGAGGTCTGGAGTGCCTTGTGTCAAGGCAGTAAGGGTACAGAGTGGCTTTGAGACCTTCCCATCGGCAGAGACCAGTCTGGCAAACAGCTGATGGTGGCTGGAAAAGGAGACTCACTGAATGGATCTTCCTCAGACTTGGATTTCAAGATCTGGCAAATAAAGTAAATGAGAACAGATCAATGCTGACCGGTGTGGGGACCCAGGAGTTTGTAACCCCATTTCCACCATGATGGACCCTGAGACTACTCCCCTCTGGGACACACAGCTGGAAAAACACAGCTCTGGGGGAGAAGAGGACAGTAGAATCTCATTTTGGAAATTATGCCTCTGAGAGCATAATTCTTTCAAGTCCGGCTAATCCCTCATCTCCTTCCACTTTTCTGGTTTGTCAGTTGCCTCTGTCCTCTGAATGACAGACTGTCCAGGTGTCACCGGCTCCACATGGAGACATGCCTGATTCCATCAATGTGCCCTCTACCATTTTTGTTGAGCATCACGTGCTAAACTTGCTTCTCAAATGGAAGCAGCCTCAGAAGCCTGTGGCATGGTGGAGAGGGCGTGGTCTTGGAGTCTGACCAGCCTGGGATCTGATCCTAGCCCTCATAGTTATGTCCCGGGCAGTCTTGAGGAATTCGCTTAATCTTTTGTGCCTGAGGATCTGAAAGTGGAAAATGGAGGAGAGAATACATACTTCATAGGGTGGTTCTGAAAATTAAACAAGATCCAGATCTTAGCACAAGAGCCCGGGACACAGTAATTGTTGGGTATCGATAACGGTGTGGTTGCCTCTATTACCCGTATCATTTTTATATGATGGTTTCCATGGAGGGCCCCAGGCAGGCACATGTGGAGTCATTCTGGTCCTCCTCTGGCTGATGGACGCTGCACTCCCAGGCTTCCACCTCGGAGCTGGCGCTCAGCCCACATGTCCAGCCCCGGGACAGACTAGGGCAGGGGGATGTCAGGTAGGAGAACCCACTGGGAGGCCTCGCTGTGTGACAGAGCCAGAGGCAGTGCCTGGGCTGTCACCAGTGCCTGGGGACACAGCCAAGGAGGTTTCGGCGGGGAGCCGGATGGGGCCAGCCCTCCTCCCAGTGGGCGCTTTGTGCCCGAGGCACAGCCCGGCTGCAGTGAACAGGGCTTTGCACGCTGTCACCGCCTGTCGCATGGGCCTGGTCAGCCGTGTCTGCACATCCACCTGAGAACCAGTCAGGGACCCTCCCTGGACTGAGGGGACATTGCACCTTCAGAGAGGGAATGAAGCCGGGGAAGAAGAGAAAAAAACACCAAAAAGGGAGAGGTGCGGGGTTTATTTTATTTGAAGATTGCACATCCTTTTCGTTAAGACGTAAATGGCAGTGGTGGATTCTTCTCTTGGCTTCTCCAGGAAGCTGTATGATCCCCCTGGCCAGGGCTCCCCAGCCGTGGGGGGCCAGGTAAGGAAGAGATGTACACTACCGCATCGAAAATACTGAGCACGCCTAAACTGGAGCGTTTATGAGGCAGAGTGCTTAGGCAACGGGCAGAGGGGCACTTGGACCATCACATTCCAGGGCAAATAAATCTGAGACCCTGGAACAGCCTAAAAGAGCGTAGCATGTATTCTCTCACTGCAGTCAAATTTCCAAGAATCTGGATAATGTTGATGGTGCCACGTGGTGACACTGCAAGAAATTCCTGTTCATCCCGGGTGCAATGATTATTACGGCAGCAAACACCCAGTCGAGGAAGTTAGGCCCCGACCCTGGAGACTAGTCGACGATCGCCTGTAGCATATTGTTCCACTCCACTGGCATCCTAACTAGACAGCTTTAGTTTTAGCATAAAATCCATATTCCAGCCCTTTATGGAGCAGAGAGGCAAACTCCAGTGCTGCCGTTGCAAGCATCAAACAGCATTAGAATGAATTAAGGAGATTAAAGACTCTCAGAGCCCTTGGAGTCCTTCTCCATCCCTCTATTTTCTCCAAGGAGCTGTTTTAAAGCCAGAGGGCAAATTGGAAAAAGGGAGTGGTAAGAATGCAAACCAGTCATGCCAACCTCACTCTGCAACCGATATCTGATTCTTCTCCACGCGCGAATTTAGTTGGGGGAGAGGTCTTTAAAAGACACCCAGAGACAGGGGCACAGATATGTTTGGAGTTGCACAGTGTGGTCTCTTCAAAGGTGGGCACACGCGTTGACAGCCATCCTTGCCCCTTGATGGATGGAAAGTCCTCCTTCGGTCCGGCGGTGTGACAGAACCCGAGGAGGGCGTCAGATGTGTGCACTCTGGTGTTTGGAATTTAAGTAAAATCTGTAATTTTCCCCCTGCATTTCCTCAGAGAAATTAGCTATTCTATTCACTGCATAAATTTTCAGGTTTTGCTAGCACGACACTCAGGGTGTTGAATTTTTTATGACAAAAATGCTGTAATAATTGTTGAACAGATGTAAGTGTTGGAGACCCGGCTCTGGCAGACCTCACGAAACCTCGATTAGCAATTTAACCCTGTCGGCGCTTCTGTCCGCCCGCCGGGGAAGAGGAGCTGCCGTTTTGAATTGTTTCATTGGGATGTGCACAAAGGCAAAGAAAGAGTTTTCCGGAGGGGCGGGGAGGTCCTTTAATGAGCTCTTATGCCCAGCCAGGGAAGGAAGAACTCAGTGGATCCTAACCCTGAAATTACCACGTTACCAAGTTGTCTCGCTGGATGATTAATGAACTAATTGACGCGGAGGGACACTTGTCATTGATGAAGTGGCTTTCGAGCATAAGAGAGAACCAACAAAACAGCCTTTCTTGGGGAGCAGAGAAGTGACAGTCTATACCAGCTTCTGGGCTCCGCCCGGCGTAGGCCACCGGGCCCCCATTTACACCTCAAAGCAAAGTCACAGAGAGAGCTTCCTCTCTGCACGCAGTCTACACAGAAGGCAGCCATGGGGGACTTGCCGAGGACTTTGTCCACCGAGTGATGAAAGTATGCAAATGCCTCTGAATCAAAAGGTAAATCAAAAGAAAATGGCAGCCCACAAGACGAGGCGGTGGTGACAGCCCGTCAGCCGCGGAGCCACCCGACAGGCCTGGTGGCAGTGCGGAGGCTGCCAAGAGAACCGCCTGAGGAGGCTGCCACCGAGACAGATGTCACGGCGAGGAGAGCGCGCTTCCGTCGCTTTTGGCGGGGCCTGACGGAGCAGGAAGTGGTACTACATGTGCCACTTAGGAGAATAATGATACTAATGAAACAGGGAGTTGTTAAGAGGGAGAGGCCGGGGAGAGAGGCTGGCGAGAGAGGGAAAGAATGAAAAGGTCTTTCACAATATTTGGTAAAGGAGGAATTGAATTAACGGCCATCCTGAGACGAGTGTGCATATGTGTGTGTGTGTGCATGCATAAGTGTGTGCATGCACATACATCTTTGGTGTAAGGATTTAGTTTTCCTTAAGGGGCTTCAGCCATCTTGGGACATATTGTGGTGGAGAGCATGATAGTTCTGCCTTTTCAGAAGAGGAGGAGTAGCCACAAGGCAATGAGATCACTGGCCTTGGTTTTTAGATTTTCTTCCTGACTTTCCTAGGAATGGACTTTGTGTTTCTTGCGAAGATCTCATTACCCAATACGCAGGCAGAGCCCCAGCTGAGGGTGCAGGCAGAGCAGGAGAGATGGAGGCAGGGCCAGGAGAGTCTCCATATCTGCTTCGCTGTGCCGGCCCTGTGATGTCAATAGATGGGTGGGGAACTTCAGCACAGGGGCCCAGAAGTTCCGAGGATATTCAGATCCCAAGTACTGAAAATAACCCAGGCTCCCTTTCATGGACATTTCAAACTAAAGTTAATATGCAATCAAAACAGCCAGAATGTCGAACATAATAACCCTGATATGTTTTTTAAACATCAAAATCTTCTAAAAATTGCTTCTGACTTTGGGGAGAGGCATCTCTGTGTGTCTGTGTTCTAGAAGGAGCTGTTTGGTCTGTATGTGGGGAACCCAATCTCAGAATGTGTATGAAAAATAAACTTTGTTTTTCAAGGTCTAAGACAATTAACTTTCATCTAGGAAGTAATTATAGATAGGCTTTTAGTCATAAATGTATGACATTGGCTACAAAATATAACATATTGGTTTGACCATAAGAAATCCAATTTCTAAAATCTCAAAAAAAAAAAACACAAAAGCATGTGAGAGGAAGGCAGTCAGTGTAAGGAAGAGCCTCAATACATAGTGATCAAGTGCTTGGGGGTGAGAGAACTTTGCCCTTCATCTTTGTTTCCACCATCTCTACCTCAAGCTCCATTTATAGGCAGGGCGTCTGCTGGTTTTGCAGTGTGGGAACAATTCTGATGTCTCCTCCAGTATCTAATTTTTGCGGGTACTTCCAGAGGAATTGTCTGTCTAGCCAGACAATTGTTGAAAACTCTCATAGGTATAACTATGTGATGAGTCCTTCAGGGCAGCAAGAACTGGGCATGGCCCAGCCTGGTGGGGAGTGAGCAGGGAGCCCTTGGGTGAGAATCTGTCCTGAGTCCAACTAAAGCCTTCACCCATGTGATCCTTAGCGTCTCAAAGGCTTAATTTCACTATCTAGAAAACGCCATGATTACCCTCCCCACGGAGGTGTGGCCAGGATTACAGGATGTAGAAAGCTCACATTGCAGTGGGCTTTGTGATGAGTGCTTCATAAATACGTGTTGTACTGAGTGTCACAAAACAATTAGGTGCTAGTAATTGAACCCACAGTATGGGTTCTACTTAGAATTCATTGTACACTTAATTTAACTATAATTATATACCTTCAATTGTAAATTATATGCAGCGGGATTTTGACATTTACTTCTAATATCATCTCACTAAGAGTTGCTATCTGAGAGAATTGTCTCTTTTCTGGTCCAGTCCAGATGTTTCTCTCTTTTTCATCCATGATCTGCTGGCCCTCTTCACTGTGCACTTTTGTTTTGGGTTTCATGTACTGTACATCAGTCTATGCTTGGATAACCTTTTTTTTTTTTTTTTTTTGCCCAGAGCAGAATATCCTCAATCTACAATTATTCAATTCAGAGTTCAAACATTGCCCTCCTCAAATATCTGAAGAAGAAGATTGCTTTCTTCCAATGCCCTCTGTCCTGATTCATAACCCTCATTTCTAGATTGCCATTATTTTATTTAATGCATTCCTACAGTAAACCGCCTCATGTTCTTGGCCGACTAGGATGGGGCCCAAATTCATAATAATTATCATAAATCTCTCTATCTCTTGAGTTCATGCCACAGGGCAGGCATTGTGTTGGGCTTTTCATACATATTTGGTTCATGCCGTGTCTTTGAGGTGGATACCATTTATTTTCTCCCATTATCCTTTCCCCTGCCTTCTTCTTGCCAATAGAAACCCATTTTGCAATGGCATCAAAGTATATAGCTAAAGGTTCATTTTGCCAGGCTCCCTTGCTACTAGAGTACACAAGTAACAAAGTTCTAGCCAACGAGATACAAGAAGACCGCCAGGAGTCTCTAAGAAAGCTTTTGCTGTCCTGGTAAGAGAGGACAGACCTGGTTAGGGCAGCTCTGTACCTTCTTTTTGCCTTGAACAGTGCTGTGATTCTGGAAGATCCATACCCATCTTGCAGCCATTAAATGATGAACCAATGCACCAAGGATGGCCAGGTGCAAGAAGAGAAGACATCTGGCTTGGCTTGCTGTGGTTAAGCTACTGCATCAGCCTGGGGCTTCCCGCTTCAAGTCTTCTTAGATGAGAAAAAGAAAATCCTCTTTGCTTAAGTAAGTGTAACTTAGTTTTTCCATTACTTGCGGTTGAAAGTATTTCTGATTTCATGTTAATATTTCTCTTTTTCAGATGAGGAAAACAAAAGCTCAGAGAGCGTATTTGAATCAGCAAGAAGGAGCTTAGAAAAGCTTCAATGTCTCTGTGCTCCTGCTTGGCTGCAGGGCCCATGCACTGGGCAGATGAAAGACGGCCACATCTTTTTAGATGCTCCTCCCACCAAGAGTTCCCTCTCTTTGGACTCTGCTTTGGTTCTGTAACTACTCTGAGGTAAAGAACATGGCAGAAGTGGTGCTCAGGACTTAAAGTCTGGCAGTATCCACTTCCTGTCTTTTGGAACACTCTCCTTTAAAGGTCTAAGCCATGTAAGAAGTCTGACTCTTCTGTGACCACCATGCTAGAAAGGCCACATGTTGGCATTCTGGTCAACAGTTCAACTACCCCAACCAGACAGCGTGTCACTGTGTGAGTGAAGCCATCTTGGATCTTCAGACCAGCCCCTTGATCCATGAATACCGTTGAGTGATCACTGTCAACACCATTGGAGCAGAAGAGTCAGCCAGCTGAGCCCTATCCAAATTCCTGACCACAAAATCATGAGGTATGAGTGCTGTTTTAAGCCGCAAAGATAGTTGGTTATGCAGAAATAGATATTGACCAATTGCCATGAATAATTCATTATACTTACAAAATGCCAGGACCTGTTGGAATTGTCTCCTCCATGCTTTATTTCGTCTGAGTTGCTTTTGAATATTTCTGCAGAGTCATGGCCAGAGCTCTTTGTATCTTATTGCTTGAAAAACTAGACTCATAACCTTCATTTTTCTTCCAACCGCCCCTGAGTGGGTTGGAAAGAACTCATGGGCTCTGGCTGTTTGGTTGCGAGTGACTTTCAGATCTCTGGTTCTAACAGCGTGGCAGATTGAGCCAATGAGTATGGCCTTCCTGGCACAAATACATGGAAATACTGGAGAAATATAACGATATTTAAAAATACATGCACGAGTTCAAAAGACAAGGAATACTAGGTCCTTGAAATGAAGGTTCAGTTTGATGATATTGTGGTATCCTTCAGGGGTATTGGTTATCAGTCCTTGGGGCTGGAGATTTATTGCCCACATTGGGACAGGAGAGGTAGCTATATGTGGTGGGAGCCAGAACTGGGCTCCCAGCATAAAACATGTACATTCAAAAAATCTGATAGACCAGCAGCAAGAAAACTTGCCTTCTACCTTGGCCTCTGGGTAGGAAAAGAAAGTCTGTTGTGAGAAATCAAAGCTACAAACCTGTGTGATGAGTGGGAGTAGGGTCCAAGTTCACGTTGCACTTGGATGTGGGAATCCCAAGTCTAGAAACCCAGGTATGGGTCTCGGGTCCCTGCAGAAGCAAATGCAAAGCTGTCCTCTAGGAACACATTCCGAAACGTGGGCCACTGGCAACTCCCACAGATTTAAAAGCGGACCAAGACCAAACCAAATCTACGCCAAAGATACACTCAATAAACAACTACAAAACTCCACTAGGAAGTGACACTGGAAGGATAGGGAAGAAGACACTGGAAAGAAAAGCAAGCAGACATTTCAAGTTGGAGAATGGGCACCTCGACAAGTAGAAATAAGAGAACATTCTGAAAGAGACGATACTATAACTATATTGACATATTAAAAGGGATTAAAGCAGAAGGTGATAAAAAAAGGTTAATTTTCAGATTGATCCTAGCTAAAAACAGATCCCATACAGAAAGGTCCATGGGTACCATCAGTCTTTTGGAATACAATTATTAAAACCCTTCTTTGTTCCAGGCTGGAATTTTATTCTACGTTCCTGTTAAGTGCAGGCCGCTGGGCAAAGGGAGAACATTCTCTGTGCTAAGGAGAGAACACCTGTCAGTGTTCCTCAGCTGAGTGACAAGTTTGGCCAAGTTCATGACCCCAGGAAAGGGAACTTTCAACTTAGACTAAGTGTTTGTCACTGGAGGAGACTCGAGGCAGAAACGTTGTGCAAAGCAGCCGGCTCTGCCTTTGCGGACAGGCCCAGCTCTTTTGTTTACCGACTATCTCGGACTTGATTCATAAGCCCAAGTGTTCGAGTCACAGTTAAAACCAGGGAAACAAACCAAAACCAAAATCAAGAAATTCCAAACCATAGCGCCACTCGTAGTGGTCCACATCCTTCCTCCAAATATGCACCCACTTAAGGGTCCATGCGACTCACATTTGGCAAACTTCGATTTCTTAGCTGTTGTGGTGGCAGGGTTTTCTTGTTTGTCTTGAAGAAGATGGGGCAGTTTGTACACAGCTGTGGAATAAAGGAAATCCTAATGTATCTTCACAGTGGATTTTATGTTTGATGGTTCTATCTCATTTGCAATAACTACTATCCTTGCTCCACTTGGGGAAGATTGATTTTCTCCACTGCCAGCCCTTCCACCAACCCCAGAGGTGGGATCTAAGCGGGACAGTGACCACTGAGCCTTCAGGAGGGAAAGGCATCTGCTTCTCACACTGTTGCTTCTCAACTTTGGCTGCGCATCAGCTTTAAAACATTCCAACACCCGGGCTGCACTCAGACCCAAGAAATGAGAATCCTTGAGGGTAGAACCAGACTAGTAGTGCTCGATGGGATACAATGCTTGAGTCATTCTTACTAAAAAATTTACTTACTGAAAAATGATTTGTTGTTTATCTGAAAATCATGTAGAACCTGTATTTTTATTTACAAAATCTGCAACCCTAACCCAGGCATTAGTGTTTTTTCAAAGCTCCCCAGCGGTATCAGTGTGCAGCCAGTGATTCTCAAAAGTTAGTGTGTATTTAAGAATCACCCAGAAAGATCACTGACAGCCAATTCCTGGGCCCCACTTTCCGGGACTCTCATCCCGTACGTACATCTGGGGTGGGCCCGAGCGTTAGCATTCCGAACAAGCTCCTGGGGATGCTCTGGCTGTGGGCCTCTGCCCACACTTTAGGGAGCAGCACCGTGTCGCAGAAGACCTCGGCTCTGAACTCAAGTCTTCCAACCCCTTCTCTGTCCTTCCCACTACGCAGAGATCGCATGGATTTTTCTGTCATCCTTTGGCTGTTCCACAAATGTATTTCTCTTGGTTCTCTTCTCAGATCCCTTGCTTGAGGAGCTGATTCCCTGAGTTTAGCTATATTTGACCATTAATATGTTTTAGTGAGAAGCTAAAGCTAAAAAACCACCCTGAACCCCTCCTAATTGGTTGTCTTTAGGACCCATTATTTTCTCTGCCTCTTGTAAACTCTCTGGGGCAAATGAAGGAAACCTAAGGCACAGTTCTTGTCCTTAAAGGAATTTGTTGCATCTGAGACAAGAAAATTACATTTACAGAAAAAAAAATAAGGCAGTTTATATACTTGTTTCATATTGAGAATTATTTTCTGAGTAAAAAGAGAAGTTCAGAGAAGAACTTCTCAGGCTAGGATCAATGGGGTGAGGAGTGGAAAGAGGAGGCAGGAGAACAATGATTCCAGCACCTTCTAAGACTCCATTTTTGTTGCCAGGAGCTCTACCTTCACTCAGTGGCTTATCAACTGTGTGATCTTGGGAAAGTTTCCTAAACTCTTTAAGCCTCAGTTTCCTTCTTTGTAAAAGTCACACTGAGACTGACTTCCTAAGTTGGTGGAGGATTAGAGACAGAAGCATTCTAAAGTGCCCGGGGTTTGGAAGTTCCCAAATTCAGCTGCCCACAGGGGCCAGACAGGTAGCGTCCACAGGAGCCAGACAGGTAATGTTGGAGAGGAGCTTCTTCCACTTGGCCCCTCAAACTCCAGCAAATCATTACCATGTGAGAAAACAGCTCAGTGAGCCTCATCTTCCAGTTTTCTGAGAGAAAATGGGTTGTATTTTTGTGGCATCTTCCAGTTTCTAGATAGGTGCAAGCAATTTAAAAACATCTTTATCACAACACCTACCAGGTCAAACCTAATACATCTGCTGGCCAAGTTGGACAGAAGTTCCCCAGTTTGCCCCCTTTGATGCGGACTGGTATAAAAAATATCTTTCACTTTTTGCTCTTGCCATTAAGACTATGCAAATTGTTGAACTGCCTTCAAATGTCGTCTGTGGGTGTGCCAATTGAAAAGTACGGAAAGACCAATGAGGAACATTGGCAGAATGATGTCCAAAGATATCTCAGGATGTGTGTGCGTGCATGTGTGCCCCCAAACCAAAAACCCCTGGCAATTTCTGAATAAGCACTTGCCTCCTGAAGGTCTATAGTTTTGTGTCTGATGGGGAGTAAAGAAAGTGCTGGAAACGGGCCCCTAGACTGATCATGAGTCATTCAGTAGATGGGGTGTGCTGGCCTGGGGAAAGCCCTGAGGAAGTAGAGGTGTTGTGCCATGGGGTGGACTAGATCAGGGGCCAGCAAATGATGGACCCCACCTCCTACATGCTTTTGTCAATAGTTGTGTTGGGAGACAGCCACGCTCAAGCATTTAAGAATTTTTGTCTTTTCTCTGGCAGCTTTCACGCTGCAATGGCAGAGCTAAGCAGCTGCAACAGAGACCAGACGGGTTGCAAAGCCTACAGTATTCAGTCTCTGGCCCTTTGAGAAGTTTTGCTGACCCCCGGCTGGATTAGACAGCAGGCCTCCGAGTGGAAGGAATGGCTTCTCTGTTGCTGGCTTCCTGTCTATTCCACCTACTCCTCTGCCCGCCAGCCTCTGCTTGCCGACTCTGCCTTCTTCCCACCTTGGGGCTTTTCCTTAGTCACGGTTTCTGCCTCCTCGTAACCTGTGCTTATAGAAGATCTGTTGTGGGCGGTCTCTCCAAGCTCTCACTACATCATAGACTTTCAGCTTCAGCCTCCACCACCGCCATAATCTTTTTAATGTTCCAGCTCAGACTCCGGAGGGGACGACTGTGCCTGGCCCTGTTCTCTATTCCTGTTAGATCGCTATAGATGTCTCTGTTCAACCTCTGGATTGACTTTTCTTAGGTTGAGTGGCCACTCTGCTCCAGCTGATTGACATCTCTGGTACGGCCTTGATACCAAGACCATGTGGTTGGAATCAATTCTCATTCTTAATCTGATCAAGATTCTATCCTGTACTGTGGCTTTATCTCAATTACCTGGTACGACCAAGACTTCTAAGTAGATAGTATCATTCTGGTTTTACAGGTGAAGAACCTGAGAACTTCTGAGGTTAAACATCTCATCCAGGATGGACCACCGTGCTGGGGGTGAAGCCAGTCCTCTGGGGAGCTCTCCTTGTGTTACCAGCACATTGGGTTCTTGTTGTCCCCCCGGATAGAAATCAAGAGAGACAGCAAATGGGAGTGGAAAAGGAAAAGTTTATTAGCTTGTGCACAGGAGAGGCACAAGGGAGCTGGTGTGGAGAGGAAAGAGGCAGGTGACCGGCTAGTTAGGGAACAGGATTGTGGAGCTTTTATTAGGCAAAGGCTGGGGAGGAGGGCCTTGTCATGGCATGGAGAGGTGGGGCTGTGCTTGCGCTTGTGATATCTCCTAGCATGCTACTACAGGCAACGCGTGGATCATTAGCATACTAGCTCTCCACCCCTGGGTGTGATTTTTACTATGCTGATGGGGCTAGGGTGACCTTCAGCAGACTTCTGGGTGCTAGGGTGCATGAGTAAGCCCAGGAAAGTCCAGAGGCTGCTGAATGTGGATCTTAGTGGTCTCTATCTGATTCTCCTAGCTTGCTGATCAGTGAGGGGCCTTATCTTGTTAGGCCAGGGGCCTTGCCTCTGACCCTGTCTCACTAGGCTGCTTCCTGTCTTGCTTGGATCTCCCTAAATCTCGATTCTGTGCTTTTTCTACTTGTCCCCACTATCTCTAGCTGGACCTTGGGCTGGACCTGACTGAATGAGGAGGAACTGTCCATGCAAAGAAGACAGAGGATGAGAGAACAAAGCAAGTAAGAAAGTCCTTCTGACCTAAAGGCACAGGCATTGGGAGAGTAGGAATGTGTGTAGAGGGGTTTTGGCCAAATTGGCCAAAGTTAGGAAGCGTGGCGGACCAGGCTGGCCTGCAGCCCTGTGGATAGTTTCAGAATTCCAAAGACTGAGCATGGGGCAAGCACTTCCTGGACCCCTCACTCTATACCCACGATCCATTTGTCTCTAGTAGACCCAGGCAGAAAGAGGACAAATATGATTGGCAAGCTCTGCTGGTTTGAGAGTGTGCCCTTGGTCACAGATGAGCACTGAGCTTAGCAGCCCTCAATGGAGCTACACATGGCCTTTAAACTCGTTATTCCATCCAGGGAAAACAGATCGCAAAAGGTTTCTACACGGACATCTGATACTCAGAAGAGATTTGCTGATGTAACAATTATTTGCACTATTTATATTCAAATGTTCTTTCAAAAAATATGCAGCATCCAAATTTACTGTTAGTAACTGTGTGCAAATCAGGAAACTTATCTCCTTTTTATAGGCTAAAATCAAATTACACTTTACATTTTTCTCACTTGCAGAATATTAGATTGTGGTGTCTAAATGACCGTGTTTATGAAAAAGGTGAATTTTAAGAACAAATTTTAAAACTGCATAAGCAGTATTTTTAGAAACTGAAGCCGTCGGCCGTTACGTATTTATATTAAACTGGTACTCACATCATCGCATCTCTTACAGCTGACTCCTGAAAATCGTCATGGCTGAGGTTTTTGTTTTTTACCCTCTGGACCACAGCACTGCTGAATAAAGTTCTAAAAGGAAAAAGTTGGTTGATGTCCCTGTTTTTTCACCAGAAGAGTCAGTCGATCAACTTGTTTTCTGACCTGTAATCTGAGATCTGATTGAGTTCTCAATATCTTGCAATTCACAGATTCTGTCCCCATTTACGCACACGTTTGTAGTTGTCACATGGTTTTCAGTGTTCTTAATGAGCTGTTAACAAGCTGTCAATTACCTATGCAAATGAGGGAGGTAGGCATTGAGAGGTGGCTGTATCTGGAGTTAAAGAGTGCTACCTTGGAATGTTATGAAATCAATCATTCTTGCTTTAATAGCTGTCTTTACCCATGTGTCTCTTGTCATGTCTGGGTCTTTTTTCATTATAATACCTACCACATAAGAAAAAGCCCTCTGGGAGTTTTGAAGGTGCTTAGAAAAGAGCTTACCTAAATCTTTTGTAACTTTCAACTTGGCTTACAGATTGACTTGGGGGCGGTCTTGCTTCTCCACCTCTGCCTTTCTAGGCACAGGACACCTTCTGTGGAGCAGAGAAGCTCGTTGCTTTTCCTGTTCTGATGGGAAGGGGTTCCACTCCTCTCCTACATCCGGCTCTAGGGAACTACTGGAGATCCTTTGCCCGTGTTTCCTTTGCAGGAAAGGTCTTTACGCTCTCCACCACTTCGTGAGCGCTGGCAATAAATAAGCCAAGCTAGAATGGCATAGGCAAGATTATTAACTCAGGGAGGTTTGCTGAGCCCGATGTTCTAGGCACTGTGGATGCAAGAGTGAGCAAAACCAAGATCATTGCCTCGTGGAACGGACATTCTGGTGGGGAAGACAATTAGCAATAACCATACTAAGGAAATGACACCAAGGTGTGGGAAGGTGATGCATGCTATGGAAAAAAGAAAGAGCAGAGTAAGGAATATCTGGAGAGGTTGTAGGGGAGGTAGTTGCAATCTAAACAGAAAGCTCAAATGAGGCCTCATGGGGGTGGTTGCATCTGAGCAAAGCCTTGAAAGAAGTGAAGCGGTCAGTTGCAGGAATGCCTGATGGAAAGCGTCCCAGGCAGAGCCAGCTTCAAGCGCAAAGGGCCTAAGACAGAAGCAGGTTCCAGAGCAGTGAGACTGGGGGTGGCAGCTGAAGGAGTTGTGCTGAGGAGAGTGGGTCAGTGAACAGGAAGGACAGGGGTGGGCCCCTTTGGGTAAGCTCTTTGCCTTTTCTTCTGAATGAAATGGGTCACTATTGCTGGGTGTTTTTATTTATTTATTTTTCTTAACTTTCTATTTGGAATAGTTTTTGATTTGCAGCAGAGTTACCAAGAGAGCAGAGCTGTCCTCTACCCACCTTACCCAGCTTCCTCTAATGTGCCCGGCTTACGGAACCATGGTACGTGGAGCAAAACTAAGAAATCAACTCTGCTGCAGTACTGCTGACTAAAATGTAGACATTATTTGGATTTTCCTGGGTTTTCCACTCTTTGTTTTCTTTTTCAAGATCTAGATTAGTCTGTTCAGCATCTCCTCGGTCTCCTCTAATCAGTAACCATTTCTTATTCTTTTCTTGACCTTGATATTTTTGAAAAGTGGTCAGGTGTTTTGTAGAATGTGCCTCAATTTGGGTTTGTCCTGTGTTTTCTCACAGTTAGCCTGAGGATGTGGATTTCGGGGAAGAGCGCCACAGAGGTGATGTGCCCTTCTCGTCCCATGGTGTCGGTGACATACGACTTATCACTGGTGATGTTAACTTTAATTACTCCATTACGGTGGTGTTTGCTCGGTGTCCCCACTATAAAGTTACTATTTTTATTTTTCTATATTCTGTTCATTGGAATAAAGTCATTAAGTCCAGTCCACATTCAGGAGAGGTTCAGTAAGTCTGCTTCCTGGAGGGAGGAGTATAGAATAATTTGCTATGTTTTAAAACCACTACGGAAATTAGGAAAATTGGAAGGGAGATACTTTGAGAGTATGAAAATATCCTATTTCTGCTTATAGCTTTGCCCACTAACTTCAGCATTCATCAGTATATCTGGCCTGCAGCATTTATCAATATCGTGTTCCAGTGGTGATTTTCTAGGTCCTTCATTGCTAGATTTTGAGCAGGAGTGACATCCTTGATTTCCCTTGAAAAGTGATTCAAGGGTTCATGAATGGAAACAGGAAGCCAGTTAGGAGGCCCCTGCGATGACTCAGGTAAGGGATGATGGTGGATTGGACCAAGAGGGAGGCAGAACTTATAGGATGATATGGTTAGACTCTGGACATAAATGGGAAAGAAAGGCAACAGCATTTGCTAGCAGATTGGCTGTGGAGCTGCTAGAAATGTGGAGATGCCATTGGTAGAGAAGGGGACAACTGAGGATGCAGTAGGTTTGCTGGGCTGATGGTGATGGGGTAAGCCAGGCATTCAGTTGTATTGGACATCTCAAAGGAGATGTTGATCAAGCAGCAAGACAACTGAGTCAAAAGTGTGAGTGAGATTACCTTTGATTATCTTCAAAACGTCTTCAAGCTGAACTTGAGATTTCTCCATAGTGTATCCTCAATAAATGTTCTTATTTTAAAGGTTAAAAGACAAGCCACAGACTCAGGGAAGACACATACATCATATAATCAGAAAAGGATTGGCACAAAGAATTCATTAAAAAACCAAACTACAAATTCATAAGGACAACAACAAACAATAAAGTTGGCAAAAGATATGAAAGCAATTCACAGAAGAGGAACCCTGAGCAGTCAATAAACATTTGAAAAGATGGTCACTGGTAACTAGAAAAAAGTAAATTACTGCAACAGTAGGACACTGCTGTACACCCATCAAATTGTCAAAAATGAAAAGGTCTGATGATACCAAGCAATGGAGAGAACATGTTGCACACGGCTGGTGAGAGTGTAAATTGGTGCACTCCTTTCGTGAGCAGGGCAGAGAAATCTAGTAAGAAGAACTAGAATGTGATTAGGCATATGGACTCTCTAGCCTCACGATGGGGGATCACTCTTGGTCCTAACTCCCTTTAGCTGTATGAGCTTGGGCAAGCTATTGAAGCTCTCTGCAACTCACTCCTCTCGTCTGTGAAATGGAGATAATACTATGATCTAACTGTGTTGTTCTAAGAATTAGATAATTTAATATATGCAAAGCTGTTAGAAAAGGCCTTGAATCTACAAGTAAAACCAAGGAAAGTGTGCTTAATGAGACAGATGCAGAGAATGTTCACAGCAGCATTGTTTGGTACAGTAAAAAATTGGAAACAACCTAAATGCTTATTCTCAGGATGACAAAAATGTACATTGGTATGTTTGTTACAATGGAATATTAGAGTGCAGTGAAAATGTGTAAGCCAGTATAAGCAAGTTCTGAAATGAATAGACCTCAAAATCAATATTGAGTCAAAAAAGTAAATTTCACAATATATACATTCTTCATTCAGTCTGCCGAACTATGTTGGTTTATTTGAAGTATATGAAAACTCCCTGGCCCCTCACATATGTGTGTTGGAAAAGGGAGAAGTAGGTTAATAGTCTTTTTGGATAATTTTGGATATTCTTCTTTGATACTACACCAAAACTTGGCAAGTGGTAGTTTCTGGAAGGTTAGCTGTAGTGTGAAATCTGAAACCATATCAATGAGTTTTCCATACTTTATTATATTAAAATCCATTGTCTGTCTTGAATTTTGAATGGAGTTGATGGTAGACCTATGTGTGATTTTGTAACATTATACATTGGTCTTTTGAAAAGTATTGGTTCACTGAATTACACAAATCTTTTGAACGTTGATACCTTTAATTATAAAATGCTTTTTAAGATCACATTAATAATGTCACTGGCAATCTCATCAGAAAAGGATATAAGTATTGAGGAGCGTCAAGCTCATGGTAGCAGATAGAAGTCCTCTAAAATTCGAATATTTTCATTTGAATCCTGATATTGCCAGTTCTTTTTTTGGAATGACAGCCTTATTTTATTCATTTTTAAGAAAAATATCTGCTAAATACTCAAGTCTGAATAATCACAATTTTTCTGTCAGTTGTTCTTCAAAATAAGAATGTTATTCCATGAAAAAAGTGGCAAGTTCACCTGGCAGCTCAAACAATCGCACACGTGTTTTCTTCGGGACAAATGTCATACTTTGGGGTACAACAAAGGTGTTCTATGCATACTTCTCACTTTTTTACACAGAATATCAAAAAGAAGCGCCTGTAAGAGTCAAGATATAATAAACTCAGTCATTTTGACTGCTTCATAGAGAATATTCTTAAGGGAAATTAGCATTTTTTTTTTTACTTCATGTGCAGTGGTGAAGAATTCAATAACAGCTAAAAGACTGTAATGCTAAGGTGCCAGCAGTTTTACCCTGCATATTTTTTGCACCATCAGTATACATGCTGATAGAGTAAAAAGAGCAACTGATGTCTTAGACTTACTATGGAAATGGTTTTGACCTTGGAGACACCTTGATGGCATCTTGACTGCAGAGAGCTCTTTGTGAACCGGTGCTCTAACACAAGGCCAGATGTTGGTTGGTTGGTTGGTTGGTTGGTTAGTTGATTGGTTGGTTGGTTGGTTAGTTTGCCTACTGTGCTCACATGCTCTTCTCAGAGAATTGCTCCAGCTCTCGGTTTCTCAAGTGTGGGTAGCAGTCCACATAATTTCTCTCCTCCCTCCAACCACAACTTGTTCAAGAAAGGGTGAGAACTTGTCCAGAAAGCATCCGATCCATCAAGGTGGTGGTCCTTCAGGTTCTCTTTCTGGAGTTTGAGTAAGTCATAGAGATGTACCTATCAGGCAGTAGTGGCATTGGAAATGGGGGGCCATATTGAATGGAAGCCATTTTTGTCCACCTAAATGTTGACAAGGAAGTAAAGGGAGCTGGTATGTCATCTGTAGGTATAAGCTTGAGAATGAAACAAGGTAGAGAAGAGGAGGAATGAGAGCTGATGAGATGTTACGGTCATGAGAGAGAAAGGGAGACAGAGGTACATACACACACACACACACACACACTCACACAGACAGACAGAGACACACAGAGAGAAATAGAGATAGGAATCAAGAGATGGAGAAAGAGAGATGAGAGGGAGAGAGACTTACAGAGAGGGAGAGAGAGAAAGAAAGAGAGAAACTGACTTCCAATAAAGCCCCTTTTACTTGTGTTAATTTGATTACATTTCCTAACAACATAGAACATGACAAAGGCTCTAGGGGAGATTCGAAGTGAAGAGGGAATTAAAACCTTAAAGTCTTTAATTATGAGAATGCACCAAGAATCTTAAAAACCTCAATAGAAATTCACTTGAAACAAAAACATCAGGACTTTTGGATGGCACAGGAAGTACAGGTCTTTCTTTGTTTTCATCCATTTCAAGAGGACATCTATGTTAAAAAATAGGTTTTAATGTCAGAGTCATACAACTTAGGCTCCTGACCTTGGGCCACCACTAATGCTGATTGCTCTGAAACATACAACAGATCTGGAGACCAGGATTAGGCACCATCTTTCTGCCATATGCCCTCTTTAGGATTCTTTCTGAAATAACCCTCACCAGATTGCCTACTCATCACCCTGTGGCATCTCTGTGGTCAGAATGCCATTTCTGGCTTTATTTTCTGTTTTCTGTTTCTACATAAGATAATCTTTTTTTTTTTTTTCCATCTGCAAACTCTAGGGGGTAAATTTTGAGCATGATGCACGGAGGTTTAGCCATGGGACTCTCATTACTGTTAATGGGAATGACAGCACTCAGTTTCAGAGCCCAGGAACATTTATGCCTTGGATGATGGTGTTTTGTGGTTGGTTTTTTAATTGTATTTACAAATAAAGCTGACATACAAACAGCAGCAGCTCCTGGGAAGATGGCATTTTAGAAAATGGGCAGGAGTGAGACTGTCCTTGATCCCCAGCCTAATGCAACCCAGAGTTATAAAAAGCGGTGGTGGGGTTCTCTGCATCTTTTTTTTAAAAAAATTGTGTTTACATACACATAACATAAAATTTGCCGTTTTTAAGTGTACACTTCAGTGGCATTAGGTACATTCACACTGTTGTGCAACCATCACCACCATCCATTTCTAGAACTTTTTCATCTTCTCAAACCAGAAACTCTGTATCTGTTAAACAGCAACTCCCCATTCCGCCTCTCCCAGCACCTGACAACTACCATTGTTCTTTCCGTCTCTGTGAGTTTGACTAGTGTGGTACCTAATATAAGAAGAATCATGCAATATTTGTCCTTTTGTGATTGCCTTATTTCACTTAGCCTAATGTCCTCAAGGTTCATCCATGTTATAGCATGTGTCAGAATTTCCCTCCTTTTTAATGCTGAATAATATTCCATTGTATGTATAGACCACAATTTGTTTACCCATTCTTTCCATTGATGGACACTTGGCTTGCTGCTTGGCTCTTGTGAATACTGCTGTTATGAGCATGGGTGTACAGATATCTGTTTCAGTCCCTGCTTTCAATTTTTTTTAATACCCAGGAGTGGAATTGCATGCTAATTCTATGCTTAATTTTTTATTTGAGGCAATGCCATGACACACTCAATGGCTGCACCATTTTGCATTCCCACCAGCAAGGCAGAAAAGTTCCAATTTCTCCACATTCTCACTAACATTTGTTATTTCCTTTCTTTTTTAAAAATACTAGCCATCCTTTTGGGTATGAAAGTTTTCTGCATCTTGGTAAATACAGGACAGAGCATGTATTCTTTCATTCCTTTATTTTATTTTCTTTCCTGGCTCCACTTTCCTTGAGCTTTACAATTCAGAAAACAATCTGTCAGCCCCAGAGTCGATCAGGTGTCCCCACTGAAAGCACTGAAAGTGCCCTTTGTATGTCGCTATTGCTGCTTGTCTTCCCTCCTTTCAAATTTGTGGCTTCTAAGTTTTTCTCCTCCCTAGTCTCTGTATTCTGTTAAGGCAGGAGCTGTCCCCCATACTGACAAGGGTCTGGCACCCAGTAGGCACTCAACAAATAACGATTGAACAAATCAATTTAAACCAACTCTGTCCTATGTGACAAATGTGTCTTTAAATAGGAAGAACAAAAAAGGTTTATTACCAGGATGACTATATCAAAATTCAGAGCGTGCGGTAACAAAATAACACGACTGTAAACACGGAGATGGGAAAAAGTAAATTGACTAAATTATTAGTGTCATTTTGATTTCAGAAAGTGCTGCTTCTTTACACATAAGCAGTTACAAATGCAGCCTATAAAAGTTAATATTCATAACATGATTATCTTTCAATGAAAGTATTAGGGGAACACAAAATAATAATAATGGTAATGTACGGGGGGCGGGCTTCCATGGTAACCTCCACACATCAATTGAAGCATTTAACCGAGGAGCTGTGGCTCTTTAAGGCAGGAAGCTCTGATGCCCAATTTCAGAGTGACCCTCAATAAGCACATTGAAGATCATGATTACTTGGCATTTCTTGATTACTGATTATTTAGAAGGCACTTTGGAAATTACAGATAGCTTGCTCGCCCAGGGGAATTACAATCCACACACGATAAACAGGGTGGAAGCTCCGTAAGGAAGATTAGACAAAAATATTAGAAGACTAAATTTAATTTTACTCCTTCCAGCTCAAGCGACCGATGCTTTTTATTCTTTCCTTCTTTTCTCGCTTTTTAGTTTCTTCTCTGGTCATTTGCAAATTTTGGGGAAAGAGTAGACCAGTGTGTTTGTGTGTGGAGGGGGGTTGGGTATATCTTAGGCTGAAGGAATTGTATGAGATGCAAATGGAAATGGGAAAGAATGGTGGTATTTATGGCTTTGGAAAGATGCTGGAGCTCACTTAGCACAATGCATTCATTTTACAAATGATGAAGTTCTGAGGGGGAAGGGGTCTTGGTGGGGCCAAGGACCCTATTGCTTGGTGGCAGCAGAATTGGGTGTAGAACCCAGGTCTTCAGCAGGTTGTGGGATCAAGTTTGGAAGACGATCTTGGGTATAAAACTAAGACATGTGTGCTCAGGAATGAGACACATTATAGAAATAGATTATAACAGTCAAAGATGATAAAAGTTGCTGGCTTCCACTAATGCAGTCATCGAGATGGGCCACGTGGAACCTCCACCCAGGGTTGACGTCCCTGGTCCCTGATAAGCACAGCAGGCACAGTGCAGGGAGTCTAGGGTATGGTTAGGGGCCCACAAAAATTTTTAATTTTAGTTTCCTTGATAATCAGAACAAAAACATAAATAATGAAATGTAAATATAATAAATGTATAGTAATGAATCATCCTCGATTATGTTCATCTTGATACCAACCCAGTTGTAATATAATTTTTAATACTTTCGTAGAGGAAGGCACACACAAAGGCAAAAGTGGCTCAGGCCCACAAAAGTCATGATACAGCCCTGCCTTCAAAATCTCTAATCTGAACTCAAATTTCTCATTGATCACTTCCATATTAGTTCACAGGAATAAAGTCATTTGTGAGTAAGCTGGACTCAAGATCCAACATGACTATATTTCTATATTATTTAAAACTTTCAGTAGCGAGCAGCTTAAAATCAATATAAATTGGCTTAAGCAAAAGAGAATTTAGTGGCTCTTAAAACTTGAAAGTCTGAGGTTCTCAGGCTTCAGGTACAGTTGGAACCAGGTGCTTGAGCAATGAGATTTTGAATGTGCCTCCTCCTCTCTAAGCACTACTTTTGTCTGCATTGGCAGTGTTCTCTGCCAGAGCTGTGTTGGAGAGATACTAACCAGCAGCTCAGAGCTTACGCCTTACCAGGTTGGCTTTACCAGGCGTTCCAGCACATGTACCAGTAATCGGCACCAGCAGTATGTCAGGCACTGTGCTAGGCCTGTACTTGCATCATTTCATTAAATCCTCAACTCCAGCCTATGAGATAAGATCTGGTCTTACTTCCCTTTTAGAGGCAAAGATGCTGAGGCTTGTGGAAATTACCTCAAAGCTGGCCCTGAATTTCTCTGACTTGCCAGAGAAATTCAGCTCTGTGATGGCAGAGTAGTCTGAGCTCTTTAACTGGCATAGAGGGCCCTCCAGAAAGTGACCTCAATGGTCTCTTTCAGCCTTGTGGTCCACTCTTTCTTCCTGCTCACTGGACTGCTCTCAAGTTTCAAGTTTTCCTAGCTCTAGACTTTTGCATGAGCTGTCTCTGTCCACAGACTAGTTTTCCTTTTGTCTCCACATCTTCAAATCCTTCTCTGCCATAGAGGCTGAGGTCCAAAGTCTCCTAGCTTCCAGGATACCATAGTGGAGACCAATCTCTGGTAGTCTTCTCCCACACGTTATACCACCTTCCTCTCGTGACCACTGGCACTTTCCTGTGCAGTAATCATTACATAGGTGTTACCTCTCTTACTCAAGAGGAAACTTCTGGAGAGCTGAGGTCAGAGTGTATTCACCTTTATATCAGTTCATCCCACCCCCATTTCCTTAGAGGCTCCCACAGAACCTGCCATCCAGAAGGTGCTCATTAAATGTTAGTTCATGTATTAATAACTTCACTCACTGGGCCCTCAAATTACATCAACTGAATGGGCTGCTGCATGGGTAGGCTTATAAACACAGTGTGCAGATAAGAGACAAGAAATTTAAGAGCAAAGGAAAATAAAATATGAAAGAAGCCAAAAACTAAGAGTTACTATACTCTAGTAAATTTTAAGCTTGAAAAATATTATTACCTATTTCAACTACTCTGCCTGCTGCCATTTTCCATAAGAAGAGAGTAAGATGCAGAGAGGTGAAAAGACTTCCCAAGTTGTTAAGAAAACTATTAACTTCCATTTTTGAAGCCTTGTTTTATGCCAGGCACTTCATGCATTATCCCTAATCTTCACAACAACCTTATTGGACAGATGAGAAAATTAAAGGTCTAAGAGATAACAAAATGTTCAATGTCACAATCACACTAGTAAGGGACGATGCCAGGATTTGAATCCAGATTTGTCCAAAGCAAAAATCCATGTTCTTTTTTTTTTTTCCCTACCATACAGTACTGTTAGACATATAGGTGTACAGTTGGGACTAAAACTAACACCTCTTAACTCCGAGTTCAATGTCTTCGAACATCCTTGATTATAAGCCCCAAGGGTGAAGACCTCTGTCTATTAACTCACTTTATATAGCATCTCTACTGATCACCATGGGTCACTGAGGGCCTAATAAATTCCTTTTATTAGTGAAGGTTATCTTTGCTATAATAAAAAAGAAAAATCTTTATTATAAAGAAATAAATGATAATTGTAAAACAATTTCGATGTAGAATAAGAGAAAAAAAAGGATGCAGTCAATTGTAATGTGGTTATGATGAAAAAGGAGGCAGGATGGAATCTCAAACCAAGGATAGCTTGTAATTCCTTTCTTCTTGGCCTGATCTGCTTGCTGCAGCCATCAATTTGCTTTTTTATTACCTTTTTTTGTAAAAAAAAAAAAGGCATCAAAATATCTTTGCTGACCCTCAGTGCAAAACATTGGATCACAGAGCTGAAGGGGAGATTGGCTAGCCATGGAATTGCCGAGGTCAGCAGAATTTCTACTTTCTTGTGACCCAGGCTAAGATAGTGCCACAAACTTCTCTGGACCATTATGCTATCTTATTATGTTATCGCACGTATTACCATTTGAATCATCTTCATGATTTATTTGCTTGCTACTACTTTGTTGCCTGTCTCCCCCAATAGAATGTATGTAAACCCATAATTCTTAGCTATCATGCTCATAGGAGTATCCCCGACTCCTAGAACATCGCTTGGCATATAGTAGGTAGTGAAAGAAAGAATAGACAATTGTTGGATGGGTAAATGGAGTTAAAGCCACTCAATGGAACCCACAGTCTATCATGCCTAGACAGTTCCTTGGTCTCTTCTGGCCCCTATTTTCAAATGGATTCGATTTTGCCACAGCTACTGGGAACTGGGCCTTGAAGAATTAATAGTTCCCTAGGGGGCAAAGTAGAAGACCATTCCAGGCCAAGGAGTTATTGTGAAAGAAGGAAATACCGACCTTGCATCTTATTATTGTCATGGCTTTCAAAGACTCCATGGACACTTTGGAACTTACCATCAAGGGATTAGATGGGACTTAGAGAGTGGTGACTGAGCATTGATTTTTAGATGATTGAAAGTGGATACCTGCTCATCTGGTGGGATCCCAATCAGGGCTAAACACCTCTTTAAGTCAATAGAAATGGCGATTGCAATCAATGGCCTGCACTGAGTGTAAATCCCCTAGTCAAAGCACTAGGAAGTGATCAATGGAACTGCGTTTTTGAAGTCAATAGGAAAATGGTGTGTAAGTTAAGTCAATGGGGAAAGTTTTCAACTTTCCTCAGTAAACTTTCGATTCTTTGTCGATTTACAAATTGGAATGATGGGGACTGGCTCCCCAACATTAACAGCTTGCTCTTCAGAAATTCTCACTGGTCTCTCACAATCTGTGAGGCTCCTTGGGTTTCAACGGCAGCATCTTAGCCCTTAACAGATAGTATGGAAGGAACATTATGGTGTGTATGACATAGCAGGTAGTTTTTCTTTCATTTACTTGCAATCACTTAAAGAGAGAAAAAAGAAAAGAGCACCCTAAACAACCTCCCGTCCCTTGTTATTTCATCAGGTACCTCGTATAATCAATGAAGTTCCTGAAGAGAAATTGAGCTATTATGGCTGCCTCTTAGTGCCTACAATCAGAGTGAGAATTTCTTGATGAGCTTGATATTCAACTTATCCAGATGACTCTCCATGGCTAATTAGGACCGAGTGAGCTTGGGGAAATGGAGAGGTTGGTCGGTATATAATGAAAGCCTCACACCCGAGCTACCTCAGAGTTATGAAGCTTGATGGTGATGCCCTGGCATGGAGAGAAGTCAGTAGCCTTTGGGCATTTGGCCCAGTTGGTTCCACAGGGTAACCAGGAGGCCAGAGAACATAGGTTTATTCTGCCTTTGGTTGTCCTCAGTCGCTTAGTAATGATGGCTACAACCTACATTTCTTACCCTGGTCCCCCCAGGTCCACCAGGAGACAGGGTGGCCAAAATCCTTTTCCTGCCACTTATCAGTTGAATGACTTTAGGAAATAATGATGATGATGATGATGCCGATGCCGATGATGATGAATGCAATGATAATAACAATACTAGCAGCTAACATATATTGAGCGCTTACTGTATGTGTAACATTGTCTAAGTGTCTTCTATGCATTTACTTATCAAATCCTCATAGCATCCCTCTCAGTTAGTTACTATCAGTATCTCCATTTTACATATAAGGAAACTGAGGCATATAAAGGTCAATTAACAAGCCCAATACCACACAGCTGGTAAGAGATGGGACCAAGATTCATACCAGGGATTCTGGCTCTAGAGCCCATGCTCATCACCAGCAAGTCAATCCTCCTCCTGGACTTCATTTCCTCAGGGCCATTGCTGCTAGGCCAGGGTGAGTGTGGATGTGAGTGCTTTCTCTGTAAATGACACAGATAGAAATTAGAATGGCCATGCCTTTGGTAACTGGAGTGTCAGACTGAGAGCATGTTACCTCTACCCCAACTCCTGTCCTAGTACTGGAAACACAATTTGAAAGCATGCTGCCCTTCTGATGGACGGGCCGGTGGTGTGATTCTGAGGCATTAAGGAGAATATCATCATCACAACCTTTCAGTGAAGTGCTCTTTGGCTGAGATGATTATCTGCTCGTTCAAAACAGTCACATGTGGCAGTGACAGCCAGTCGGTATGAACAGATCCAATACTGCATTGACATGAATTCTGTCTTCTTGACCCCAGGATATATTTTTCTCCATTGCCTTACATGTTCTCAGTGATTATTCTGCCATTCTGACTTTTTTTGCAGTTTGATTTTCCTCCCTAAAGGATTGTGTCTTTTTCCCTCACTGTGTCCCTAACACTCAGCATGGTGCTTACAATACAGTAGGATCATCTTTCTGTCGGGTTAGAATTTTCCTTAATTAGTGTCAGTATTTTTGCACCTGGTAGTTTCTTAGACTCACATTCTAAATTCTGAAGTTCTGATCAGGTATCTTCCTGCTTTCTCATCTGCCAGTTAGGTACTCTTTCTTGGAACTTTGCACATGGCCTGAGCTAGACTCCATAACACAAAGATTGGTATGCTGTTGCCTGTATTAGTCAGGATGAGCTAGGCTCTGCTGCTGTAACAAACACCCCCTAAATCTGACTGACTTATAAAACCAAAGGCTTACTTCATGTTGTCACTATGTAGGCTGGCTCCATATCTTCTCACTGTGGAATCTGGGTTGAGGAAATAACCACTATCTGAAATTGCTGGTTTCATGGGAAAGAGTTCTGGAGGCTCTGGCATCAGCAATCGACAGGGACACACATAACTTCCACTCATGTTAAGGGCCAGAATTAGTCACTCAGCTCCACTCAAAGTCAAGGAGACTAGAAAGTGCAAACCTGCAATGTGCTGGGAAAGTAGACAGCTGGATATATCTGTTAAGCAGCTCTAATGACTACCACATGATCCTCAAGAAGTCAATATAGTCTAAACTACAAGAAAGGAATCCATTAAACGAGAATTCAAGAGAAAAAGTGATGAGTACTTTAAATGTCAAAAATGATGCAAGGAGAATAGGAAAAAGAGAATTAACTTTTTTGCGCATCTGTTAGGTTCAAAGATCCTTGCATATGGGTTCCTCTTGACCTCTCAACAGTCTCATAAGACAGATATCATGAGCTCCACTTTTCACAAGTAGGAAAGTTTAGAGAGCTTAGGATTTGTACCAGGCCAGTTGAGGAAGAGTCGCTCTTTCCCCTATTTCTTTCTGATGTGAGCCAGTGGAGGACTTGGTCCTTATCTTATCCCAGAGAGCCCAAGTACAGGGTGTGGCATGAAATGGATTCTCGGTAGATGATGACTGAAGGAAGGAGCCATTTGAAGAATTGCTTCCTGATTCAAGAACCAGGTTGGATTCACCATATGGAGTTAAGTGTGGTCAATAAGTGGTAGCAGGTGAACCAGAGCCCAACCACCAACTCTGGCCCATGCTTTCCAGACTGTTGCTCGTTTACTCTCCCCCTCAGGGAAAAGCTCTCACACACTGCTTGGGGAAGGCTTACCTTCTTGTGTACACCCAAAACGACACAATCCAAGACCCTTTAAAAATGTTTTTTTCTTTTCCTTGTCTGTTTATTCCTTCTTTTAAAAAATATTTACTTTTTATTTCTATTGTTTTTTGTTCTTTGAAATTTTGGAAGAGAAAATATATAGCCTACTCTGTATGAAGATCTGAAACGCAAACCAAAAAGGTACCAGAAAAGAATTTTTTCTTGCAAATATTAGGTGTTGAGTTGTATTCATTTCTTTTTTTTTTTTTTAATTTTTCTCCCCAAAGCTCCCCGGTACATAGTTGTAGATTCTAGTTGTGAGTACCTCTGGTTGTGCCATGTGGGACGCCGCCTCAGCGTGGCCTGATAAGCAGTGCCATGTCCGCGCCCAGGATCCGAACCTGAGAAACCCTGAGCCTCCGAAGCAGAGAGCGAACTTAACCACTCGGCCAAGGGGCTGGATTCTGTTTTCACTTCTTGAATAAGTAATTCTGCACATTATCAGGTAACACACGTTATGAATCCTACAATAAACACAGAAACATTTGAGATAATTACCATAACAATAATAAAGTAAGTACAAAACACAAGATCTGTTATCAAGACAACTCCTTTTTGAGAGGTATGTACTAACTTAACTATTCAAGGAAGCAGTCAGTTGAACTGACGGCTCTGCTTGCATCCAATGATCATTCCAGAAAGATTTTTGAGCACTTGGTCGTAATAATTTTAGCTATAATTGTATGTTTTCATTGAGCACTCACTGCATTCAGCTTTGCTGCAAAGCATTAGGTTTTATCTCATTGAATTGTCATGCAGCTATGTGAAACCTTATCAAACAGGCAATCTCATTCTCACCATCATCCAGAGGAAGTAACGAGGCTTAGAGATAGGAAATGACTTGTCCAAAATCATATGGCTGGTGATTCCATTCTGTCTGGATTTCAAGGTTAGCCTGTGAACCGTTTCACCCCAGTTCCCCCATTCCTAGTGTGCCAGTTACACAGCCACAGGGTCATATACTTTGCACATGGGAGGAGCTACTAGGCAACAGTTAGACCTGCTCCCTAATTGCATATAAGGGGAAACTGATGTCCAGAGAGGTGGTCACACCCTAGTTATCCTTTCCTTGGTGGCAGGCTTGGGGCTCATGTCTGAAAGCCTTGGACCTCAGAAAGTGAGCTTCCTTGGGCTCTCTCTGGATTCCGACAGAATGAATTAAAACTCCTCTCCACCATAACAGAACTGGATGCTCTCAGACGCATGTGAGGCTCAGTTTTCTCATGAATAAAACGGCGATAATTCTGCATGTGTGTGTATGTGTGCGTGTGTGTGCTTCACACCTACATGAGGGTTAAATGAATTAATGTATGGAAAGCCTGCCTCATCAGAGATGATTAATCATTTATTTCATAATTATTGTTAGCATGAATCCACTGCCCTCTGTACTGTGATGATTTTTTGATATTGCAGTGAGTTACTTTGAGAGATTTTTGTTTGAAGCTAGTTAGAGTTGAGAAGTGAGAGGTTGGGCTTGGCTCATGTGGGAAGGAGAAGTGGCTGCAGTCAATGCAATTCGCATCCTGTGATCTCTACGTCTAGGAGAAAAGAGCTCTAGATTCGAGGAGGACACTGCCCTCCAACCACCATGCAGTCAGTGAAAGTGAGCTTGTCCTTAGCATGGAACACGGTAAGTAGGAAGCCCTGTCCAGTTGGCCTTGCTGAGGTGATTAAAAGTTATTCTACCAGAGTGCCTGCCCTGTCACACTGGGGAGGAAGCATAGTTCCGAAAGCTCTACTTGGAGAAAGTGTATCACTGACTGTCCCTTTTCCTGGTCCCTGAGGTTGCCCACAAATGATCCTCAAATCCCGGGACTCAAACGAGAGAGCACAGGGGAGAGGCAAGTGTGTGGAGCGGGAGGCAGCCTTTAGCTAGCCCTGCCATGTGCTGATGGAATTTGGGCAAGCCACGCCCCCTCTCGTGGCTTCTGAACCCAATGAGGCACAACGAGGAAGGAAAATCTGGCTCCTTGCTTCTGCCGTTTGCTACAGCTTTGTCACTTGACTTCTGTGAGGCTGAATGTCCTTGTCTAGGAGACAACCATTCTTAGCCCAAAGGAGGATATTGACAAGGTCAAGTGCATAGCTTGGGTAGAGCTCTGGGGCAAAGCCTGATGATTGGTGCCCAATAAACGGTAATGATGATTATCACACGGAAATGTATTTTATTTTTATTTACATGACTATGAGCTCCTTGAGGACAGGGGCTCTATTTTCGTTATCTACCTACTTTGATGCCTAAGAGTTATCTCATAAACAACAGGAGCAACAGTAACACCAGCATTTATTGAGCACCTACCCCATCCTAGATACTGTTTTAAGAGCTTAAATGCATTAGCTTCTCCAAAACTTATAACGTCCTTATGGCATAGCTACTGTCATTCTCCCATGTTATGGATAAGAAAACTGGGGCACGGAGAAGGGAAGTAACTTGCCTGAGGTTACACAGGTATGTTGAGATGGTAGCAGGGATTCACTAAGCATTGAATGGATGAATGCGTGGCTTGCCCTGACCCCTGTCTCCTGGCTCTGACTGTGGCCCTCCGTATGCTCCTGTCACCATTTCTGGCTGCTGTGCAGTTGGCTGGCTGGATTTGGCAGTGGCGATGGAGATGGCGATAAAGGGGCTGTGATGTGGCCTGCCTGTCACAGATGCGCAGCCACAGTGAAAATCATGGGAGATTAATAGGGAATAATGGGTTAGTGAGTAGAACACTTCTACGGCTTTCCACACACAGAAGCCTCACATCTATCGAGGCGCAATTAGCTCTCCAAGCCAAGATGCATAGGCAGGAAATGAAAGAGGCTTGCGGTGATTTTATTTTTATACCTGGGTCCGCCCTTGGTTCCTCGGCCTAGTTAGCACTTTGGAAGCTCCAGCTGACTCTGCACTGCCTGCTGGCTCTAATACGCTTCTATTCCAGCTTGCTACACAGCCCTAATGTCGAACACACGAGGCAGACAGCTGCCCGGAGGCATTCTCCTTGGAAACTCTCATATCACAACAGAACTCAGCTTTCCACTATCACGCCATGCCTCTTCCTTCCATCAGCGAGCATCGTAGCAGGTTGCAGATGCCAGGCAGTGTCATAGAAATGTCCTAATAGACACATCCGGGGAAAATGGGGCGGCCCCCGTTCCACACTGGAAGCCTTTCCAGCTTGCTTTCTCCTCCAGATAAGCAGATTAAACATCATTAACCGTTCTTAGTAGATCTATTTGCATCCTATACCACAGGAACCTAAAATGATAACCTTAAAGGAAATTACCGTTGTTTTCTTCACAGCCGCCCCAAACTCCAAGACATTTGCATGAGAACATATTTTGATTTTTCACCTTCCAGAAGATGGACTGTATCTGTTTCCCTGAATGCAATAATTATTTTATTGCCCTGGCTTCTATCTGGGCACACATTCCATTTTCAAATGTAAATAATCATTTCCACCTTTAATAAATTAGATAGAACCTGTCTTGCTCAGAGAATGAACATTTCAATATCTTCAGACACACAATGACATCGTATCAATATTTAAAATCATTTTATGCATGTATTCCAGGTTGTCCAACTTCATTAAGGCCATTCATCAAGCCTCTAGCTAGAGTGTATTCCCATTGGACTTGTAGGCCTGGGGGCCTACCAAACAGAAATTTAAACTAACTTGCCTTTTTAATTCACATTATTCTCAAATATTCTCTTTTTTAGCTCCCTGCCATGACTAAGGCATTTAGACTGGGCCATGATTTGGTACATGCCAACACTTAAGTGACACAATCCCCATTAGTATGTCAGGATATGTGTGCCCTAGTAAAATACAGTATCCATTCCTCCCTCTTTGTTGATAAATTACCCTCTAGTTCTTTACTGAACTTGGTAATAATTTGAGTTTATTGCTCGATGTTTCCGTTAAATATTTACAAACATTTTAAACTATGTATAAATGAAATCTCCAGTGCTTTGCAAATCTCATCCTCTCCCCTAACTGTAAAATAATAAATCTCTTGATCTATTTTTTATATTCCTGAAGATGCCCTCATGTGAACACTGGATGCTGGGAGTAAGAACCTTCCTGCAAATAAGATCAGGCCCTCTCCTGGCCATCTCTGTAGCTCAGGCCAGATTTGTTTCCCAAGATGCGCGTTATCTAGCTGACGCTGAAATCTCGTGCTTCCGTGCCAATAAACAATTAAGTCCATGCTGAGGGAGTTGCAATAAATCCTTCTCAAACAGGGCACCGACCCGGAGAAGGTTGGAGAGGAGGCTTCCTCCAGGATGCCACCTCACTGGGCAAAGCCAATGAAACGCAGATTCATACTTCAGGGGCAACCAGGCGTCCGTGGGCGAAGTGGCTCTGTAAGAAAAAAGAGAGATGTTGTGTTAATTTCTTGGGCTGCCTAACAAAATATCCCAGACGGGGTGGCTTATACAACAGATACGTATTTTCTTACACTTCTGGATGTTGGAAATCCAAGCCCCAATAGTCAGCAGGTTTGGTTTCTCAAGTCCAACCTCCTTGGCTTGCAGATGCCACCTTCTCACTGTGTCCTAACGTGGTCTTCCCCTGGTGCACACGTTGCAGGTGTCTCCCTGTGTCAAATTTCCTCGTCTTCTAAGGACACCAGTCATTTTGGATAGGGCCCACCCTGAAGGCCCCATTTGAGCTTAATCACCTCTTTAAAGGCTATATTTCCAAAAAGAAACATTCTTGGTGAGTTCAAAGTCTTCCGTGTTGGGCAAAGTCCATTTGTCTTTGATTCATCAAGCACAGGCCCATTCTCCTTGTGAAAGGGTGGTAAAGCCGCTCACGTGTTCTCTGAGGTTCTCGGGAGCTCTGCGGCCAGCTTAGCTTCTCTGAGTTCCTGCTTCCTCTGGGGTCAAGTGGGGATAAAGATCACTCACATGACAGAGTTGTTATGAGCATTAAATGACCTAACAAATGAGAAATTGGCTGGCTGACAGTAGGCGTTCAATGAATGTCAGCAAATCTGATCTGAATGGCATCAGGGAGGCAGCATTTAAATTTGGGGTTAAAAATGCACAATGCTTGGTGAGATGGAGTGGAAAAGTGAAGCTATTCCAGGTGAACGGAAAAATGGAGTATTGCCTTTCCTCCATATTTCTTCCCAGTTTGGGGACTTTGTTGGGATTTATTTTTTAATGTTGGGTGATTGCTTTCAAGTCAGTCATGTGTTCAATGGAGTAATAGAGCATTATTTGAGTTTCATCCAAAGTGAAGTGCTTATGTAAAAAAAAATAGTTGAAGAGCTCCCATAATATTAAATTGTTCTGCACTGTGCGTGCCCAAACCCTCGATCCTTTCCAAATTCAGTACTTCACAGTTTTAAGAGCCCTTCATTTTAGAATTGAATGGGGTGTTCTGGGCACGTGCACTGTGGGCCAATTTAGGCTCCCTCGACTGCGCTGATGATGTGAAGAGTGCTCCAGTTATGCGGAGCACAGCCCCAGCATGCATTCGCTGCTTTCATGAGCCCCTTCTGAGCTGGAGTCACACTGGCCTCTGGAGTGTCTATGCCCATGTGGGTAACTCTGGGGTGGACCTACTCCAGACCTTGAGGCCTCCAGCACATTCTTGTTCTAGTTTTGAACAGAGGCCTGGGTCGCAAGGAGAACTGCATGATTAGGTAAGGGAGTGTGGGGTTTATTTCCACAAGGCCCACCACGATGACATCCCTGCACAGTAGATTTGTCTGTTGTTGGAAGGACAGAGACCGATAGTAATTAAAGTGCTCCCATGTGCCACTTGCAAGTATGTAGACTTGTGCGGTCTGTTTATGCACTACAACATGGTGCAATAGTCACACAACGTGAAGCCTGAAGCTCAGAGAGAATAGGAAATGTTTCTACAGATATGAAGGACCAGGCCTGGGCCTGGAAACCCATTCTGCCTTATTCCAGTGTCCATGCCTTCTTCACAGCTGGCAGGCAATGTAGGGAAAATCAAGTCTTTGGAATTAGAAATGGAGCCAGGCCTTGAACCAAATCTTCTGACTCTCAGTCCAGAGTTCCTTGTACTTGCAAGAAATTGGTGCTGTTTGCTGACAAAAGAATATTCCTTGGATTTCTCCAACATCAGTTTCACCATCATTTTTATTCACAAAGAACAAACAGCTTATAAAGATAGACCATTAGTTACTGAAGCAAGTTCTGCCAAGAGACAGAACCACAGATCGAGATGTATGGATGACTGAGGCACGGGGACAGCATGGGGCTGTCCGAAGTGATGAGGTCAGACAGCTGCCTCGCTCATGTCCATTCTTTTAGTCTCAGCTTCCCTGACCCCATATTCTAAATTAGATCCCTGAGCTTCTCTCTCAAAATGCCCCATTTCTCTTCCTTTTTGGATTTCAGGTATCATGCTATGTAAAGTACATGTTCATTTCAGGGACTTTGTTTCACGTCTGTAACGTCCACCTATTCTTCCCTAGAGGGTAGGGTCTGCATCTGTTTGGTTTGAAGGTGGACCTAGGGCCTAGTAGAGAGCCTAGAATACAGTAGAAACGCAACAAGTATGATTTGAAAGGAGGAATGGGAATTAATCTCTTTCTTCCACTTCTCCGGTATGGTGGAGGGGAACCTGTTTTTGGACCTAAAGTCCTAAGGCTGGAATTCATATCACGTTTTTGCCCTTCTTTTCTGGGTAAATGTGGGCCAGTCTCTTGATTCTTTGGGCCTCAATTTTCTCATCTGTAGAAAGTGAATAATAACACTCCTCTCCCAGGGTGCTGTGAAGATGAAACACAAGTATCTGCAAAGTGTTCCACCCAGAACTTTGGACTTGGTTACTGTGTACTGGTGTGCTTCCTGGCTCTGCCAAGGGCTCTGTACTCCAGGACTCCCTGTTTCCTGGAGTCTCAGCCATTTGGAGGAAAGGGTTTGAGACAAGGAAAAGGCTTTTTTAGGTTGTTGGTGATGAACCACCGGCTACACAAAGCCTTTGGTGAAATGAGCACAATGGCTGGGTTTATTCAGGTGATGCTCTAATGGGATCCCTCAACAAATCCGCCCTCTCTCCCTTGGGATGGCAGTCACCTATAGACCAATCATCTTTGGACACGAATAAAGACCTAACCCCAGGGATGGGAGACGCAAAATAAAGATTAAATAAAAGTGAGTCAAAAGAGGCCAAGGTCAGCATTAATCTCAGCTACTCAAGTGCTGGACATGGCAGTTCCAGCTTTCCAATGCAACAGCTCAGTTGGTGAGATTATGTGGAAGTATTTATCATTATGTGGCATGAACCCAACATATTGTTTACCAAAAATTGACTCTGCTTTAAAAAAAAAATTGCTTGTTCACCTCATTCTCAGTTCCAGGACATGTGTTCTGCCATATTCCCTTTGTCCCCAGTTCCTCAGTTAGCCAGTGGGTCCTATTGTTCCTGTGATGCGTTCAAACAAACAGACAATGAAGCTAAGAAACTTCCTGTGTTGTAGTCTGTTCCTCGTGTGGTTTGTGCTCAATGGCTCTTTGTTCATGTTCTTCTCTTTGTGTGCCTTGCTTTGCTTTGCTAAAAATCCTACATTTTTGTCTTCTTCCTGCTGGTCTGGCAATATGGTTAGCATGAGATGCTGGCCCCCTCCATGAACCCAACACCACCGAGGCCATAAAATTAAGGAAGAAGTAAATGGACCAGAACAGGATATATAAGTATTAAGAGAAATCTTTGGGGAGACTAAAGATGGCTATGATGATCAGAGGATGCCTGTATATCATTTTTAGCAGGATGGTTATAAAAGGGAAAGTTTGCATATTTTATCTTTTTTTTTCTCCGCATTACCCTAGGCATATCTCTATTAACCCCGTGACCTCTTTGAGGCAGAAAAATAGCAAAGCCAACCCAGTGGTGTTGGGGGTCAGTGAGGAAATACCACTGACCAGTTTGGGGGTGTTTGGGATACAGGTAACAGCAGCACAGGTCAAGGGCCTTCTCCACTGAATGTTTGCATCTCTACTTTCTTCTGTGTCCTCAAAGGACGGAGGGAGGGAGAAAACTTCTTTGGGAAGAACTATGCCTGGAGACAAAGACAGAAAGCTGCTGTGGGGCTTTGGGTTACAAAATAAATGGAGCAGCCAAGCCCAGACTTGGATACCAGAGATCTTTATCTGAGGACACATGTGTCACTCCTTAAACTCTCAAGGAGGATGGAAGTGAGGACAATAGGAGCACAACCACAGTCAAAGAAACTCCAAGCCTCACACACAAGGACATTGGGATCATGTTGCAGAAATAGGCAGTTACAAAGCATAAACAAGTGGAAATACTAGCTATAAAACATATAATACCAGACATAAAAAATTTAGGAGGTGGAGCAAAAAACATAAACAGTGTTGAAGAATAAATTAGCAAGCTAGATCAGATTGAAGAATTCTCTATGGAGCAAGCAGATATGAAGAGTTAAAAACTATAAAAGAAAAGTTAAAATAAATGGAAGCCATGAGTACACGTCAATATAAATATAATAGACAATTATAGAAGGAGAGAAAAAAAAAAGACAGGAGAGGAAATATTTGAAAAACAATAATGACAGAACAAAAGAAAGAAAAAAATCATATTAAAAGCTCTTATGGAATGTCAAACAGAATATATAAGAGAAAAATCATACTTAACATAATTATACTTAAGAACACTGAAGAAAAAGTTAAAAAAAAAGCAACAAGCTCACAGAGAGAAAGAAGAGATCGCTTATACAGAAATAACATTCAGATTAAAGTCTTATTTTTCAATAGCAACACTGAATCAAGAAGGGAGTGGAGAAATATTTTTGAAATGTTGAATGAAAATAATTTTGTGTTTAAATTTTATACCCCGCTAAACTATCTTTTAATGTCAAGACAATATAATCATATTCTTAAGCAAATAAGGCCTCAAAAGACTGACTATCCAAACACATTCTCTTTGAAAACATTTTTGGAAGAAGGACACAGTAGAAGGCTTTGAGGAAAATGAATACTAAGGGTGAGTATGTAACTTTGTACACTATATCTTGCATGTGTGTGCATCTGCGTGTGTGTGTATGTGTGTATTTAAAGCAATCTCCAAAAGGAATCAGGTGAAAAAGATGCTCCCCTGCATAATAAACACGGTCAAAATTCTACGTAATATAGCATAATACCAACACGTTTCCTGGGATGGAAAGAAGTAAGGAGTTAGGGGAGGTGTCTGCACAACTAGAGAAAGGAGAAAACAACCTGTACACTTCTTATTCTGAGGAAAGATACTGATCCTGGTTCTCTCTGCTTTACTCACCACCCTGAAGCCCAGTTTCTAATCCTGCCTTCTCTACTTTATGGCTGAGTAAACTGTGGGATATTTCTCAGACTCTCTGATCCTTAATTTCTTGCTTTCAAATCCTGGATGATAAAACCCACCATGCATGCGAGGTTCTTTGTGCAGTTTTGATGTAGAGTATGGCCTTTTCTACACAGTTGCCCTGGACACTGTGCAGATGTTGGCCCTTAGTGCCTACAGGTAGAAAACCATCATTTTTGTTGGTGCAAATGTAGCTTATGCTTCATCTCCTTTCTCTCCCAGAACTTGCCACAAGGAAGGTGACAGCAAGATATTCTTGTCTTTGGGGGCTAATGTAGCTTAGGAGTGGAAAGAGGTAAATCAGATGTGGAAATCAAGTTTCTCCCACCTATTTATATTTTATAAATACGATCTTCAAGACTTTGCAAACTGTTGCTTTTTCAACCCAATACACATAAATATGGCTCAAGAGATCAGGGCTCCTGCAGGGCCATTAATTACTCAGTTTGTTCCCTGGGAGTAAAGCACGGGCACTAAACATATGTTCATTAGGACATCTTAATTGGAAACAAAAATCAGCACGCATTAAATCATGCCGAAAACATGATTTTAAAAGAGTAAAGCATGCTGGTCAGTTTCCATCTGGATTTTGTTTTATTTCATTTTATTCTCAATTCTCCCAAAGGCCAGGCACAGCAGTTTCATGATAAAAAATAATGGCCTGAGAAACCTCCTTCCGTAACATCCCCACGGCTGTGTGAGTTTGCATAACTCAAATGTGTCTGGAGGGACCCATTTTTTCCTCTGGCCCTGCTGAGAGTGTTGGGGTGCCTGCACATGGGTGTGAGTTGGATCTCCTAAACTGCTACCCTGGGATGCCCGAGAAGATGGTCTTTGGGGAACAATGTGTTCCTTTTTTCTTCTCTCCTTTATTGCGTTTTTTCAAGTGACAGAATTCCAAAGTTCCCATCTCCTAGTCTTAGATGTGAGACTAGGGGACCCTAGAACAAGTCTTTATTTTTACGAAGAGAGTATAGCAACTCGCCACTGCCATGTGTCTTTCTATTGCTGCCATGTATTTTCCTCAGGATCCTGGAATGACAAAAGCTTCGAAATGCGATAAAGGACATCAATTGGATTTGGACACAGAGAGGTGTGCGGAGAGTCCTCCTTTCTCTTGGCACTTTTGTCTTTATTCTTTGATTAAAGTCTTTTCTCTTACTTACATCCCCCATTAAGATGTCTCAGTGTCATTTAGGGTGTTAATTGAGAGGAGGTTTAAGCTCATCAAAGCGATTATAAGTGATAGTTAAAAATTTCTATATATGGCCTGTGCTGGAATCGGCACGGTGGGGTGCCATTTTTTCTTTTATCCAACTGACATTGGTAATAATAGATGAAATTATTACTAAATCGCAGCTGCAGAGATGATATCATGATTTTTTTTGTGTGTAATCTTTGATGAAAAATTAATTTTTGAGAGGGATAATTTAAAATGATTTAAATAGTATTATACTGAAGTCCTTGCCGGTAATTAACACCAATCTTGTCAGAAGTGAAACCACTTTTGCAGCTGTTTCTAAAGATACCTACAGTATTTGTAACTTTTCTGTGAGTAAAATTATAGTGTTTGGACTTTATTTTTACTGCACAAGGACCATTAGAAGAAAAAGGCGTCTGATAAAAACCTTTATTCTTTGAGGCCCAAATCCTGTTCTGTGTTTGAGGCCCCACTCCCATGGTAGTTTAATTATCTTTAGTGTGGACTAGGGCAAGAGTGGGTCTTTATTTTCCCTTTTTAAACACATTAAAGTGCTTACAGCAGATACTGTGCACATACATCTCTTTAGTCCTTAAATATTAGTTACGTAAGAACAAACAACTTGATATGCACAAGATTTAATTGACAGAACAGATGGCTGGTCATAAATGTTCGTTCATCTTCATCAGTGACTTGACTTTCTTCAAAATCGACTTTCATCACAGTGGCAAAAGCATTCTAACCAGAAATAGCTGAAAATAGATTTTTCTTTGCTAGTTTCTTCGTACTTTAAATGACAGAAGTGAGGAAGTGAGGCACGTGTGTGTGTTTGTCCTATATATAAAGACCTGCAGGAGAGGCTAAAAAAAGAAATATAGTGAAATTTAAATAGGAAAAAAAATGAATGAGGAAACGGGAGACCTGCATATTCTTCTGTGTCTGAGTTTTGCTTTCTTCTTTTTTAACGTGCATGCTGATTTTTTGACAAGATATATGGCACTAGATATTCATGCCAGTTGCAGTATGTGTCACTTCATAATTTTTCTTTCCCTCCACTTTTGTGCTGAGAAGGAGAGGGAAGGAAGAGAGAGGGGGAAAAGGAATGAGTAAGGGGAAAATGAAGGCAAGGGCGGGATGAGAGGTGAAAGATGACACAAAGACTTCGAAAATTGTTAGACTGGGTATCTGTTCATTAAAATTGGAGCTACAGCTTTAGCTTCTGCTGTGGGGGCAACTTTATCCCACTTGAAGGCAATTGTCACTCCTGTATGCTTCTATTAGGGAAAGAAAGAGAAAGGGTAACAAAGAAATGTCCTTTTGCAAGCAGAAAAGCCAGTTTATTGGTGGAGGTGTGGTGTGCTTGCCTGTGAAGTTTGCAACAGGGAGATGCCATCAGATAAGTTTGCAATATGGAGATGCCATCAGATAAGATCATCTCACCCTGTAATCCGGGATGGTTTCCCTTCGAGCCTCAGGTGACTCTGTTTACACCTCACTGGCCAAAAGTAGGGGGCCCTTAGGAGTGAGAAGACTTGCCCATGCAGGATGTTAAATTGGGGCAGGCAAAGAAACCAGGGTGCCATTTTTGAAGCTGTGAACATTAAAAATATATATCTTACTTTAAGTTGACTTTCTGAGTGCTTCCCTGTGCCAAGCGCATTGCAGGCATTAGCTAATTGAGTCCTGGTATAAAACCCGAAGAGTGGGGGCCATTATCTTCCTTCTGTCCATGAAGAAAGAGACGCTTGGAGAGGTGAGCAAACTGCCCAGAACCACGTGGTTCACAGCAGCAGGGCTGGGATGCAAAGGCAGCCCTGTTGGAAGGGAGAGCCTGTGTCTGTCCACACCCTTCCACTCCCCACTGCCCCGGACTCTCTTCACAGGTGAGGATAGGATTGGGGCCCCTAATTGTTTCTTCCATGGCGGGCTGGCTCCTGTAGGGAGGGGAAAGTGAGAGACGGGAGATCGGAGGGCTCCTCCCAGCACTGCTGCCCCCCTGCCATATGGTCACTCAGGATCTGAGGTTCGAGAGGGCAGCCTCAGGCCTGGCATGTCCACATTAAATCCTAGTGCCTGGCACAGGGCTGGGGCCGGAGAAGGTGCACAGCAAATGCTGGTGGAAGAGCTGACGGGATTCACTTCCCCTCTGAAGCTCCATGACCACCCAGGCTCCTCTTCACTTTGATCTCTGGTCCTAGAGCCCACGAAGTTTAGAATTAGAAACTCAACCTCTTAATATCGTTCAGAACCACGCCGCAATGTCATCAGCTTCCTGCAGCTGGAGCTCCTGCAGCCAGGCGCGCCTTCGTTTGGAAAGTGTATTCACGTATACGATAACTGTCACCAGATTTTATTTTAATGATTTGTTTCCAGGTGGGTCTCTCCCACCAGACTGTGAGTTCCCTGATGGCACAGACCAAGAGTTTATTTACTTATGCATTTATTGAGTTAATTTATTCATTCAACAAGCATTTCCTAAGGACGTGTCAGCTATCAGGCCTTGTGCTTGGCACTGAGGACGCAAAGATAGACAAGCTAGTCCCTAGTCTCAAATCGCTCATAGCCCGGTGGGAAACAGACTAGTAATAGGTAATTGCGTGAATAAATTCCTGAATAAATAACAAAGGAATTAAATCTGATATACCTTACTGGAGAGGTTGGCCCACTTTCTCTGCAAAGGGACAGATAGTAAATATTTCAGCGTTTGCAAGGCATGAGACCCTGTGGCAACTACTCACCATTGCCATTGTAGCTCAAAAACAGCCTTGGACAGTCCATAAGCAAATGGGAGTGACCATGTTTCAATAAAACTTTATTTATAGAAACAGGCAGTAGTCCACAGACCGTAGTTTGCTGACCCCTGCCCCAGGGCCTAGGCCTCATCCACTGTAAAGACAAAATACGTTGAGATGAGTCCTATTTCCAAGTGTGTGTGTGTTGGCTCGGGTGGGATTCCTTACGATCTTTATGCTACTAAGGGCAGGTCGCCTATCTGTCCATTAGGATTTGCAAAGGAAATGAGGATGAGGATTGAGACAGAGGAGTTTCTCCTGGTCACAGACCTCTGTTCTTTATTCCCCCCGGGGCTCCCGCAGTCCTGAGAAAACTTGCAGGAAGGCTCATCTCTTTGGCAAGGCTGGAGGGTGAGGCAGGCATGGGCAGAGCAGAGCGCTGAGCCGGGCCAGCCAGCAAGCCCAGATCCTGCATATCAATCAGTGCCCCTGTGAGAGCACGCCATTGGCTGCAGTAAAAACCTGGGCAGGCCTCATGCCCCTGGCTGCTTCTGATGCGTGTTGCCTTTTACACGCATGCTTCCAGGGGAGGATGCAGCATCCTGGAAGCTGAGAAGTTTGGTCTGTCTTCACTTGGGTGGTCAGAGCTCTTGGCAAAGGGGCCCCAGTTCACCTCTCTGACCATCAATCCAGTAGGTCATGGCCCTTACATACGTGTCCACGCTTTTAGGACGTCAGGTTGGGCTAAGGGACATGGCTGGCTACAATGTGGGACTTACACAGGACTGGAAAAGGATGACAGGTGATGAACACAGGCATTCACACATAGATGGGTGTCTAGATTGCCCTACTAATTTTAGGTACTTTTGTTTCCATTTCACAGATAAGGCTAATGAGGGTCGGAGAGCTATGACAGCAGGTGGAATATCCCGCCCATCCAGGTCTTGTGGACTACAAAGCTAATGCATACCCAGATTCAGGGTCCATTAACGTCCCTTCCAGGCCTGAATGATTTAACCAGCCTTCAACACTCTGTTCACAAACACTTCCTTCTTGAAGCCCTCACTGATTGCCCCCGAGTGTACAGGCCTCATGTCACCTGAGTGCCCAAAAGACTTTATCTGGCCCTCCCAGAGGTGCACGTCACCATCCGTCCTATGTTCCTGGTACGCGTGTACAAGCTGTCTCTCAAATAAGATGAGAGTGCCACAGAGCAAGGTGCTTGTCAGTCCATCCCAGTACCCACCACAGCACAGTTTTTGACACGAAATGAGCATGCAGGGCATGTGTGTAGAGTAAGTGAACAAAAGAAGGAAGGGATTAAATATAAAAATCAAGCAGATAATGGGTCTCCTAGCCCCTTCACGTCCGCTCCGCACCCCAAAAGAACTGATTCCGCTTGAAGAGGAGAGGAAGAAGGCTCACAGCAGAATGGTCATCAGAAGGGCCAGTGGGGCTGGGAGGAAGCGATGGCCAGCCTGGTTTCGGATCTCGGCTCTGCACTTAGCAGCCTGGCGTGTGTGGGTGAGTGTGGGTGGCCTTCGGACCTCCCAGGTCCTTGTTCCTCATTTGTCATGAAGGATCATGGCCACTTTGGAAACTCAACTAAATGATGAAAGTAAGTGCAGGCCTGGGAAATAATTGCTAATCCATGGGATTATGAACTTGTCTTGGTGGCTCCTGGACCCCAGATGGGAAGCTCCGTGAGAGCAGGAAATGTGTGGTTTGTTCATCACCATATCCCGGAACCTAGCAGAATCCTAACCTAAAATAGGGCTCAATAAATCCTTGTCTTGAATCAAGGAATTAATAAGCTGCTTGTTTGTATGTCCTGAGATCACTCCCAGGCCGGTGAGGCCGGCTGCCGTTGGTCCCACCCAGCGTCCCAGGCAGGCTGCGTGGCCTGTTGTTGCCCAGCCTTTCACGCCAAGGCCCAAGGTCATAGAGGCAACCCTGGGAGAGGGGTGGGCTGAGTCTGTGCAACTCTCACCCTCCCCTGGGGCCTCCGCAGACTGTGGGAATACTGCTGAGGGCCCGCGGGGAGCGGCCTGGAATGATCGGCTGTCTCAGGCTGACTCCCCCAGGGCGAGAGCTCTGCCAGCGCCTGGGTCAGACTTGTTCACACAGGCTGGCTTTGTCCAGAGCCTCAGCTGGGCCCATCTTCCCCGGGGCTCCCACTGGGCACGGCGTCTGCTTCTGGTTTTGTTGGGTCTTGCACCTTCAAAGGGGCCACACTGTGAGCAGATGCTGCACCCCGCCCCCTCCTCGCCCCCATGAGTGCCTGGCGGGGCTGTGCAGATACAGGCCTCCCTGTGATTGGAGTGGGGTGGGGCCCAGATGGGAGCTGAGCCCACGGAGATTAGGCCCCAAGAGGGTGGATTAATCATTCCAGCCATCACCCCAGTGAGGGTAGTGTGACTCAGACTGAGCAAACAGTATTGCCCATGGCGAGCTGGCGGATGTTTGTCACATGGGCCCAGATCTCCCCACTCTCACACTCAGGTGTGTGTGCTCCCTGGTCTTGTGGCCTGTTTACCACCTTTCCAGTTGGGACAGTGCAGGGCATGCAGTAGGCACTCAGTGACTATTTGCTGAACGATTCTGCAGCTGTATTGTGGGTTTGATTTTAAGATCACACCCACTTGTGGACATGTCTCAAACAGACTAAGGATTCGGACGAATTTTTCAAATACTACCTGAATTTACAAGGAACCAGCCAACTGAGAAACCTCCCAATGGGTTTGTCTGTCAGAGCAGGGGTTGTCAACCTTGGCTCGATTGATTTCGGGGGGCTAGGTCATCTTTGTTGCGGGGGGCTATCCTGTGCCATGTTGTGAGATGCAGCAGCATCTCTGGCCTCTGCCCACTAGATGCCAGTAGTATCACCTGTCCAGTTGTGACAACCAAAAATGTCCCTTATATCCCCTGGGGGGCAAAATGGCGAGGAGCATTGCTCTGGAGGAATTTTCCGAACTCCTTAGGAAGGATGCACTCATTTTGAGAACTGTACCTCTTGGTGTGCCCTCAGCCGGGCCTTTAGGGCTGGGTCAGGATGCTCAGTGGAATCCTGTAAGCTGTCCCTAACATGAGACAGATTTAAAGTGATAGATTTAAGAGACAGTATACACTGCCCCAGAACACCCACGCCCCCTGCCTTAGTTTCTGTGTTTTCTCTGCTCTGAGTTTTCCTCCTTGCTGCCTTCTCTCTTCCTGGCCTGTGGAAGTCCTTCTGGTTCATTTAGGTCCAGCTCTGATCCCATCTCTTACATCAGGTTGTTACCAATCCCGGTGAAATGCCACTTCTTCTCTATTCTCTAGTTGTCTTTAAAATTCCTCTTTGGGGGCAAGCCTGGTAGTGTAGTGATTAAGTTCATGTGCTCCACTTCAGCAGCCTGAGGTTTGCGGGTTCAGATCCTGGGCACAGACGTACACACTGCTCATCAGCCATGCTGTGCTGGCGTCCCACATACAAAATAGAGGCAGATTGGCACAGATGTTAGCTCAGGGCCAATCTTCCTCACCAAAAATAAACAAACAGAGGGGCTGCCCTCGTGGCTGAGTGGTTAAGTTCGCGTGCTCCGCTGCAGGCGGCCCAGTGTTTCGTTGCTTCGAATCCTGGGCGCGGACATGGCACTGCTCATCAAACCACGCTGAGGTGGCATCCCACATGCCACAACTAGAAGGACCCGCAACGAAGAATATACAACTAGGTACCAGGCAGCTTTGGGGAGAAAAAGGAAAAAATAAAATCTTAAAAAAATAAAAATAAAAAAAAATAAACAAACAGAAAAAACAAAAAAAACCCCTCAACTTTAGCATTGATTCCAGACTTCCTTGTATCAGTTCTTACTGAATGTGGGACAAGAACTTTTGTGCTGAGATCCAGATTGTCCATCAAAGGGATGACATGGAGATCCTTTAGTTGGTATTAACAATCGTTATTTTGAAGCTTCTTGCAGCAGTAGATTCTGTGACCCTGAGCTCAAGGGCTCTAATTTGGTGAAGTATGGAGATTGGTCCATAATAAATGTCCAATAACACGTATAAAATTGAACTGAATTGTCAGTCTTTCTGAGGTTTGAACATACACTTCTGTTTCCATAAATTGTCTGTAAACCAGGATAAAAAGGTGTACCTCATAGCACCACTCTGAGAATTAATGAAATGAGGCATGTTGTGGGAGGCAGAAATCTAAGATGGCACCCCAGATTCCTGCTCCCTTGTGTACACTCCCTGTGTAGCTTCTCCTATCAAGCGTATGAGACTGCTGAACATGACGGGATGCCACTCCTTTGGTTATATTGTATTATATGGCAGAAGGGATTATGTGGATGTAACTGAGGTCCCTCATCGCTTGACTTTGAGTTAATCAAAAGTGAGATTATCCTAGGTGGGCCTGACCTCATCAGGTGAGCCCTTAAGAGACAAGAAACAGCAGCAAACGCTCTTCAGTTGGCCTTGAAGAAACACTCACATTGTGAACTGCTTCTGGAGGGGCCCCATGGCAAGGATCTGAGAGTGGACTCCAAGAGCTGAACATGGTCCCTGGCTGACAGCAAGCAAGAAAACAAGGATCTCAGTCATACAGACGAAAGGAAACAAATTCTGCCAACAACCATGTGAGCTTGGAAGAGAACCCCAAGCCTCAGATGAGGCCTCAGCCCAGCTGACACCTTGATTTCAGCCTGTGAGACCCTGAGCAGGGAACTGGTTACACTGTGCCCAGATTCCTGATCTGTAGAAACTGTGAGGTAATGAATGGGAGTTGTAGGTCACTATGTTTGTGATAACTTGTTACGCAGCCATAGAAAATCAATACACGTATAAAGGGCTTACACATGGTCCAGTATAGACTAAGTGCTCAATGAATGACATTGTTCTCATTGCTCTCCTCCTTTTCCTCCTCCTCCTTTTCTGTAGAAAGTACAAAGCTCCACCCTCAAACCAGATGGGCATGAAATACAGCTATATTTTCCCTCTTACATTAGTCTGCTAGGGCTACCATAACAAAGTACCACAGACAGAGGGGCTGAAACAACGGAAATTTATTTGTTCACAATTTCGGAGGCTGGCAGTCTGAGGTCAAGGTGTCTGCAGGGTTGGTTTCTTCTGAGGCCCCTCCCCTGGCCCTGTAGATGGCGATCTCCCTGCGCCTTCACATGTCTTCCCTCTCTGCCCGCCTGCGTCCAAACCTCCTCTTCTTATAATAACATGAATCCTATTGCATCAGGGCCCACCCATATGACTTCATTTAACCTTAATTACCTCTTGAAAGACCCTGTCTCCGAATACAGTCATATTCTGAGGTGCTGTGGATTGAGACTTTAATATGTGAAATTTGGGGGGAAACAGTGCGTAACACCTCCTAAGGTTTGAGTTAATTTCTATTTCAGGCAATTTAATCTCAGCATATGCAAAGAGTCCTTCTCTGTCATCCTTTTCCCTATCTTAGGTCTTGGATAAATTTTCAGGTCTTATTTGTTCCATGGGTTCCATCTCTGCTCCCCTCAGTTTCATGGAAACCTTCTTGTGGTCAGACTGGGTGCAGGGAGTTGGTGAAGCTGACCAGGGCCCCCAGTGAAGACCTAGGCATTCCAGGAAGCCATTTATTCTGTTGAGTCCTAGCATTTCCCTGGGGCTCCACATAGAATAGAAGGCCAAGCTGTCTCTATTCTCAGCTTCCACAAACCTATGTGTGGGTGGGTGACCTCGTCCTCTCTCTTTGGATCCCCCAGTGTCTACACCTTCATCTCTTCCTTGCATCTTCCTTCTCTCCTAGGCTGGGGTCAGGAGGCCAAGAGGGAGAAAGCTGTAACTCCTCCAAGCCTTCCTGCCTTTGTCTATATCTCATTGTCTCCCTAAGGATCTAGGCTTTGGGAAGACCAAAGGCGGGGAAACACAAGCAGCATATTTTATTTCTGCCTTGATGCTCTCTACCTCTGAAGCAATGAATACAAGATGAGTCTGGCTGTTCGAAGATGGTGGAGGGGGAATTTCCAAGGAGAAAAGAAAAAGAAAACTTTAGTTCACATTTCAGAAAATACTATCCTGTCTCATATTGCTTAAAGCTCAGCCCAGGGTTTCCACCACAGCTGTTTTTTCAAATATTCTGTTCCATTGTCTCCAGGAGAGTTCCTTCAGTTGTTAGATACGATACCCAAAGGTTTGATGGGGCAACAGAGTTGAAGAAGCTGGCGACCTTGCAAAATTTAAGACTCCTGGCAAAACCCAAGACTAGAGTTGACGCCTTCATTGAGTAATGGTCTCTCAGACAATCTGCCTTGGGTGCTTGAAGAGAAGTAAGTGCATTTAAATAAATATATTAAGTCAGAATTAGGTCAAAAACACTTTTAGAGAGAACACGTGATAGGAATGTACACAAAATGGTTTTAAAACATTTGCATTCTAATTTGGGAGCCAGCTGGATTAACTTCATGTGTACTGGGCACTCTATAAATTCCTTCTATTTTTCCTATTGGTCTGATAGAGCTTCCATCTTCTTCACTGAGTCTTCAACTCTATGCACAGGGATTGGCAAAGTGGTGATCACTTGCCTGAATTTCCACCAATCGTAGATCCGCACATCCTTGGCCATCAGATTGGTTGCATGTGGGCATGTGACTCAAACCAATCTGAACCTTCTTTTGTGATTTCTTAAGATGGAGATTTGTGTGGGTGAAGGTAGGGTAGGTAAGTGGGAGGTGGGGAGAGAAGGGAAGATCTCTGATCTGTAAACTGTGAGGATCTAAGACCAGGAGTGTCTGTCAGCTATGGTGTTAGCCTCATGGAGACAGAGAGCTTGAGAGCATGAAACCAACTTGCTGAGCAAATCAGAAGCGGAGAGAGAAAATTCTGATGGAATTCTCATTCCTGATCCTGCTTGAACTCTGGGCACCCCACATTTGGGTTACATGAGCCATAGATACCCTATTTTGCCTAAGCTAGTCTTGGTTGTGTTTCTGTTGCTTATAAACAAAGTCAGTCTTGACCAAGGAAGAATTATGTCTCAGCATCAAGGTAACGCAAGGCAGGGGGAGGCGATGAGCTCTAAGTGCCCCATCTCAGACAGACTTGGGTTCAGACTTGATGCCCTGGTGCTCCATTTGTCATCTCTGTGAACTTGGGCAAGATATTCAACCTCTCTGGGCCTTAATTGCTTCATTTCCAGAATGGGGAAATTAGGATAATAAGATCCCTTCTGAATCTGAAGGATGTTTGGTTTGGCATTTTTTTCCCCACTCTCCATAATCAGTGCTCAGAAACTTTGCCTTAAAGCCAATTCATTCATACTGCATGTTTATTTTTGCTTATCTTTTGAAATTCTCAATCCCACGAACATACATTGCAGACGTCCCATTACAATGTCTCCTTCCCTTGACTAAGGCGTGTCACAGAGTGAGCGTGTGATGCAAGATGTGACAATCGATATTCTTCCAAGGACTTTTCACCCTAGAGAAGAAGAGGGGTCATGGAGCAGCCATCTTCCCTGACACATGGAGAAAGTCTATATCTCATAGGAGAGAAGGGTGCTGAGCAGTAGCAAAGAAGAGAGAAAGAGTTTGATGACATGGAGTACCGCCACCACTGAATCCAGTTTCATCCTGAACTAGGAACCCATTAAGCATACACATTGCTTTCTTCAAGCTACCTTGTATTGGGTTTTTACCATTTGTACCTAAAACATTTCTAATACCAGGTGGCCAGATGTCTTTATTTGCCTGGGAGAGTCTTGTTTTCATGCCTTTTATCGTGGGGTAGTTATTAATATCGTCTAACTTAATTCTCAAAAGCATCCTGGTTTGGATAATGAATTTTGTGTTTTTCACCTGGTGCATGTGTGCCAATACAGCGTTCATAAATGATGAGAGAATCATATATCCTCAGAAAAGTTAAGGTAAAAGAAGAAGAGGAACTGAAAGACTTTATAAAGAGGTGAGCTTCTGTTTCCTCAGCACTCAGAGGGGAACAGAGGGTGGGATGATGGGAGGGAAGGAAGGTGGGATGGGAGGAAATTATGACAGAGGAATGATCCTGAAGATGATTGATTTACAGCACTCCCCTTGGCTCCCTGCCTTTAGGGGGTTACCTGGAAGGGAAGTCTCCCCACTCTGCCATCTCCTTGATGTCACTTCTATGTCCAGTTCCTTCCTGGGGATTCTATGTCCTGGAGAACCCCAAAAGTGCTGTTCCTTAGGAATAATCAGGATGCTCACCACACCCAGTCCTCACTTTCTAGTTAGAGATGGCTGGTGCTGGCTGAGTTTCTAAAGGAGTGCCGCAAAGGGCCATCCATGAGCATCCTCTCTTTTTTTTTGAGGCACTTTCTATTCATCACCTATTTTATAGGGAAAGACAAGGGTGAACAGTTTACAAGAACATTATTTTAACTGTGGATTTTGCTCTGTGTCTTCCAATTTTCTGACTTCCCTCTTGGCATAGGTCAAGGTGACATTTTTATTCCCCCCAGTGGTGAAACTAACTTCAAACAAGAATGAAAAATGCCAGAATCAAATTGGAAGTAAAAGGATCCAGAAGATGCTACCTCCTGAGCATAATGGAACATGGATGGCGCCTGAAGAGTTCTTTGCAAAGTTCTGAAGAAAGCAAAGATGTTTCGAGGACATGTGCAGCCTACAGTACTCCACAGAGACTGGAGCCCAGTCTTATGAGAGAATGCCAACTTGAAGAATTTGGAATAAAGAATTACTCAGAAATAGAAACTGTTTTGGCAGAGTTGAAATGTTATATCAGTACAGAACGACTTCAAAATTAATGGGCAGAATTCAATTTTGTTCATATGCATGCTCCAGTTTGGGACGAGAGTCAAGTGGAAGGGCTACGTGAGGCTTTCAAAGGCTTTGGATTTCAGACAAATCTTCCTTCCCACAAGTTAGAATTTAGAGATGAGTTTGGCCAAAGCACTATGTGTATTACACAAGTATGCATGAGTTCAGACAATGGCAGTGACCAGTAGGGACAATTTCCACAGCACCTAGGTCTATGGAACATCACTTGAGGCAACGTGTCAACCAAATTATTTTCTGGCCCACATCACAACATCGTGGAGTCTGGAACCTAGTCCCAAGGCTGCTTAATTTGCCAGGGAAATGTGCTGCGCCCTTGTAAATGCGGAATAGCAGCGAGAATCCTGTGTCTGTATCTGTCTTTCTCTATCCATGTCTATATCATCTGATGATGTCTACACACCCAGACACACTCAGAGCCCCCAGTCCGGTTCAACAAGCACTCACTGAGGACCCCCTCTGCGTGAAACTTTGTGCTGGGCTCTGGTGCTTCAGTGAGGAAGATGTCCTGGCTCTTTCCTCCATGTGTCTACAATCTCTTCAATGCTAAATAGAGGAGTAAAAATACTGACTACCACATTTGGAGAGCCCATTGGCATTTGCGACACTTGCACGTCAAACAATCCTGTGAAGAAGAAAAGAGTTGTTCTTCCCACGTAGAAAGGCCAAGTAACAAATTCAAGGTTGCCCAGCCATGTAGAAGCCACATCTCCACCTCCCGCCTCTTCTTAAGTCACTTTTAACCATCTCACTTTTCTGTCTGACATTTTAAACTCCAGTAAGTGAACCTTCCTAAGAGTGGATATAGTGATGAAAAATTAAAAAAAAATAGAAAGTAAACCCTTTAGTGCTTTGTACCATGAAAATACACATGGACAAAGGGAAGCACGAGTTTCTTTCCCCTGTGGTTAATATTGTGACTTTAGATCTTGGGGACCATTTCACTTTGAATTTGTTTCTCCTTTAAGCTTTCTGAGACCATTTTTGAGGGCCAATTGCCTGGTCTAGTCTTTCTGTCTATCCTTCCTTCCTTCCTTCCTTCCTTCCTTCTACCTTCCTTCCTTCCTTCCTACCTTTCTTCCTTCCTTCATTCCTTCCTTCCTTCCTTCCTTCCTTCCTTCTCTCATCCATTTACTTATTCATTCAACAGATATTTACTGGCTGCTCCTCTGTGACAAGGATTATACTAGGGGCTGGTGATTTAGAGACAAATTAAATACACTCTCTGTCCTTGAGGGACTCACAGTCCTGTTGGGAGACAAGGTATAAACTTAAGAGATGGTGTGATAAGCACCTACCAGGGATGTGCAAATAGGTAAGAGGGTGATACATCCACTGAGAGGCTGTGGGGGGCTTCACAGAGGACATTTAGTATAGCCTGTAGAGTGGGTGTAGGAAGGAACCCAGACCAAGTGGACTGCCACGCCAGCAGGTGAAGCTGCTGGAAAGTAACCTCATGGGAATTATCAGCTCCTGGTGAATGATAGACTCATCAGCCAGGATGGCTGCAGGAGGAAGCAGTGCATGCCAGTGGCCTCTAGTGATACAAGCCTTGGCCAGTGGCTGAGGTGGCCAGAGGGGACCCATCCTCCCAAATCTGGGGTTATTGAAGCTGTTCAGTGGGCATCACTGCTCCCCATATCTGTATACCTATATATGTATATACATATATGGACTTGTGTATATGTGCATGTGTGCATGCGCATGCACGCACACACACACACACCCCTATACAATCATACAAATAGGTGGATTTTTTAACCCAATTTTAGCACAGGATGCATATTTTTCTCCATCTTGCTTTTGTTATTGAGCCATCCATCTTTGAGAACATCTCCATCAGCAAAAATAGAGCGGTCCCATTTTAACAGCTACGGAATGTTCCATTGGATGGCTATACCAAAGCTTATTTAACCAGAATCATCTTGTTGAGTATTAGTTCATTTCTGATCTCGTGGAGATGATGATTATGACAAGCTCTTTAGGTAATTCTATTATCCACTCAAATTTAGGAATTTCTTGCACATTGACTAGTGCCAACATCTTCACTTGCCTTTCTGAGTTTCCCATAATCTCTTCACCTCATTGATCCCCACTCCCAGTGGCTAACTCCTATAGTCGTCAAGACTCGTTGTAGATGTTACTTCTCCACCCTCACTTTCCTCGTCTTTAGAGTAGTTGCAGTGCAGTGCCCACTGCCGCTGGTGGTTGAGAAGACTAAATGGGTTAATGTCAGCAGAGATCCTAGAACAGAGCCTTCCCATAGCAAGAACTGGGCAGGGGCCAACTATTCCTCTTATGGCTATTCTTATTACTAGGAAATGCTCCATGTCCAGGATGCTGAAGAGCTGGATGCTGTTATTGCCCACTCTCCAGAGGCACCGAGATAATTATGATTCTCTTGGAAAATAATCAGTTGATCTACATTAACTGGGGAGGCAGTGGGTGAATTGATCTCTCTTACTTTTTGATATAAACCTATTTATGGGCAGGGACCTCAGGACTTGGAAGCAGAGTTTCTCTATTGACACAACTATTGAAATTACTCCTCCAAGATTCAGGTGGGATGGAATTCAGGAAGCAAAGCTGCCACTGCAGTCTCCTCCTTCCGTAGGGCAGATGCCGGAAGCCACAGCTTCCTTCTTTTCAAAGGAGAGGAGCCTCAGGGATGCCAGCTCTGCAGTACATAGGCTTCCCTGCGCCTCAGACTCCCGCGTTTCTGGAGAGGGAGCTGTGAATTTCTGGGATCCTGTTCAGAGCTCTTGCAATGTGCTCAGAGATGATATTAAATGTTTTATATCATTTTGGCCATGATACAGCCACGCTTACCTCTGATTCTAAAGATGCTCGGAATTTCATTAGGCCTTTCCTCACTTCCTGATGCCCCTTCCTCCCCAACTCTCTTCTTTACAAATTAGGAAGGAAGCGATATGTTACAATTTCTAAAACACCGTAGGTGGGTGTTCTCCACCGTGCTTTCTCACCAACGTGTACATTGGATATATACATTTTCTCTAGGAAATCAGAGATTGCACATTTTATATTAAAAAAGACTCTTCTAAAACACATGGCGATGCTTTGACCAGTCTGCAAACTGTAGGGTGTAAACACTAAGCCTAGGTATCCAGATGTTATAAAATGCCCATTTGATGCAGCTTTTATTCACCATCACAGGCTGCTATCTCACAACACAGAACAACATCCCATGGCAAACTTTGCTTCGCTTCAATCAGATAAGCACGAATCCTGTAGAACTTCATTTGTCTAGCCTACCCCCAACCTCCAGTTCTGGGGAAGGGACTTATTGCTTTGAGATTTTCTGCCTTCTAGAGACAGCCCCATCGTCAGTAAGCTCACAGGGAAGAAAGAAGATGTGTCTTTCCATATCCTCGGCTTTCACTGTCTCCCACAGAGGGGGATGTAGGCACTCAGTTGGGCAGGCGGTTGCTAACCAATGGTTATTCTGCACAAGGGCAGCTAGCCTGTCTGCTGGGTGATGGGGATACTAAGATGAATAGGACTGAGTCCTCACTCAGGAGCCCACAGGCATGCGTGCGAGATGGACAGGTACAGAAACTGAGACAACAATGGGCTGCCAAGTGGGAGAGTTTAAATGACTAGGAGATATAAGAAAGCTTCCTAGAAGTCTGGTGCTGAAACTGAGGTGTGATGGATAGGTAGATGTTCCCTAGGCAGATAAGAAGGGAAAGGTAGAAGGAACAGTACGTTCTAAGGCATGGAGGCATGGGGACAAGAGTGCATTCATAGAAAACAAGTTTAGGGTAGCTGGACCATAGAATGCAATAGAGCGGAGGAGGTGATGGTGGCATCTCCTCTTCCATTGGTTGGCTCCTCTTTAATGGAAGAGCATGAAGGAGCATCCTCACCCAGCTGGCCAGGCCAGAATCATCACTGGCTTCTCATATCTGTGTGGGAGCTCTGAGAGCTGTTGACTACGTCTCCTTTCATCGCATCTTTAGTTTGCCCCTTGTCCAGACCTCAACATGTTAGAAATAGGCAGCCTTGGGCCAGCCCCGGTGACCTAGTGGTTAAGTTTGGAGTGTTTTGCTTTGGCAGCCCGGGTTTGGTTCCTGGGTGTGGACCTACGCCACTCGTCTGCCAGTGGCCCACATACAAAATAGAGGAACATTGGCAACAGATGTTAGCTCAGAGTGAAAGTTCCTCAACAAAAACACCCCCGAAAAACAGAAATAGGCAGCCTCCTCTTCACTTTCTCTACCTTTAGCCATGTTTCCTCTGTCTGTCTTTTCAACCACATTGGAACAACTTCTCTAAAATAGGTCAGTCAATGGAAGTGTTAACAGCATTGTGTTCCAAAGTGTGGTTTTATATCAGAATCACCCGGAGTCGGGGAAAGTCTTTAGAGAAATGCAGTTTCCTTACCCCTGCTCCAGACCTACAGGACCAGAATTTGGAGATGGGGCTTCGTGCCTGCCTTAAAGACACACACACAAACACACACATACACACACACAATCACACACAGTGTACTGATTGATGAGTTGAGTGATTGATTGACCAGGTAATATGGACACCTTGTACAAAAATTTAGAAAGCACAGAAATGGTATGAATAGCAAAAAATAATTCTCTCTTATCCCTGTATCCTGGTCATTTATTTTCTTTACTCCAAGAAATGTTATATAAGTAATATATACAACCAATAGTTATAAGCATTTTTAACACAATGGCAGCATGGAATACACTGCTCCTAGTCTTGCCTCTGTTACTTAGCCATCTATCTTTGAGATAATTCCCATCAGTATATAAAATTTTCCCCGTTTTAACAGCTGCAGTGTATCTCATTGTATGAGTATAAAAACATATTTAACCAATATTCTTTTGGTGGACTTTGGTTTGTTTCCAATCTTGTGAAGACAACATTTATTACAAACTTCCTAAGTAATTCTGACGCCCACTCCATCCTTCATAAAGTGTAATCTGTAACCTGGATCATCCATTATCTCTATGAGTTCATTTGTCACCATGTTTCCTTATCTCTGGGACAATTCAGAGTTTCTCTTACAGAGTCGTCTACGTTTTGTGGTGTCACACCTTCTTGCCTTGGCTTCTAACACTCCTTGTATCTCAGGAGCCTTTCATCCTCAACCCTAGCCCCCGTTCTTGGTTTTCCATTTTCGTATGCTGACTGTCATCTTCCACCTTCAGTCCTAATCCCATCTTTCGTTTGCATTGGTAAGCAGATTACCATTTACCGTTTCAGAAACAGAGAAATCTTGCCAAATTCAGAATTAAAAGTTCATATCCAAGATGGCAATGGGAGTCATTAGAACTGGCCCAAGGCAGTTCCGCTCTCAGGAGTAAAGTCAGTTTGGCATGAATTACCAGCATGTATCTGACAAACGACTCGATGTTTGTCCTTCTTGCTGCGACTTCTTTCTGAGTTCCATTTCTTTTACTAACAAAGACGACTCTGCCGTGAATGTTCCCTCATCCCTGATGGCTAATTTTAGTACTCATTTTCAGTTATACGTGGAGTGGGAACCGTGGAAAATCAGGCATGACTTTACATGTTCTCCCACACTTATATGTCTTATATGTCCAGCCCTCCCTTCCCTTCTGGCTCTGAGTTTGTTACAAAAAGGACTTAGAAAAGTTATCAGTTCCTGTTTTTCTGCCTTCCTTCACATTTTAAGATTTTCTCCGTAAATAACCTCACCAACTCTGTGATACTCTTGCTTAGACAAGTCGGTATGGGGATATTGACTTTGGCTTTCTGTCATCATGACTCCAAGGGTGGGCTTGTGACCTAGGCATAGCCAATCAGAGTACTTCACCCCCATCCATCCACATGATTGGTTTAGAGATGGGCACATGATCCAACTCCTATTCCAGGAAGAGATAATTTGACTGGCACATTTAAAGTCAGGTGTTCAGCTCTGGGCCAACCAACTGTGATCAAGAGGCTCTGGTCACTTGGTAAAAACAGAGATGCCAGAGACCCTTCCTTGCGATGTTGGGAATGAGGGAGCTCTCAGTGAAAGGGACTTTGTTCTAAAGTGGACTGACTTCCCTAAAAATTGCATTTATGAACTCAGCTCAATATTTTAATTTGGAGGGGGAAAAGCCTTTTGCATAGTCATGGATCTTTATGCCAGTTCCTTTGAAATGAAAAAGTCTTCAGATATTTTCAGTCCGATCACCTCGTTTAGCAAATGAGGCAACTGAGGCCTAGAGCAGAGACGGGAGTTGTGCAGCTCCCGCCAGCGAGTTACCTTCAACACGGTGCCTGGAGCCAGGCCTCGTGACTCCAGCCCAGTGCTCCTTCCATTACCCCACGCTTCCTCTCTCTATCTTGGTTTTGTGGTTTCCTAAAAGGGAGGCAACTGAGGGAGCATTAACTTGAAACGTAGGAGAACGCCTCAGCCTTCAATCCATCACCCAGTAAGGTAGCTCTGCAGGACCCGGGTGAATGATAACGTGCTCTTCTTGGACCTGGCCTTGGCTTCTCAGCTGGTGCTCCATCATCCAGAACCTTGTTCCCAGACATTTTCATTACAGACTACGCCCACTATGATGGATGGGCACCAGGCCATTCCTTGTGTACACGCCAAGATGCTTTTATAAAACCATTAAAAGAAACCTTTCCAAAGCAGAGTGGTGTAGGAAGTGAATTCCTGAAGGTTAACATGCCTCGGATGTAGGTTTGGCCACAAGCGAGAACCCCATATGAAAACCTGCAGATGGAGAGCCTTCAGAGGGGGAACCAGTCTACTCTGTCTCGCCTTTGTAACCTGTCCTTCACACACCATCACCACTACCACCACAACCACCCTCAACAACGACTGAAACGACAACCGCTACAACTACAGCAACAAAAGGAGGGGAAAGAGATGGTCCTACAGAGAGTAGTATCCATCTAGCCCCGCCTGGGTCTTGTGTGTGACTGGGGTTTCACCCAGTGGTTTCAGAGAATGGAGGGAATGGTCAGTGACCTTGTCCTCTTTGGAGTCATCAGTGGTTCAGGTAACTGTGTCCCCAGTATCAAAGCCCTGCAGGAACAGAGAGGACGTTGCTGTCCTTTGATGGGAAGAATAAATTAAATGCCTAGGATAAGAAATATAATTGGTTTGCACATAATGAAAAGTTCAGGCAATGCATCTTGGCTATGTTCATGCTGAATCTGGAATACGTGATCATAAATAATGCTTCTCTTTTATTAAGAATAATGATTATTATTTATTTAATCTGTAACATTTATTTTATTATTGCTTTCCTGCAGATCTTCATAACAAGTCTCCTTCCGCTAAGGTGACCTGAGGATGTCTCTATTGTTTGAATTACTCAAACCAACACATTTCTTCTAGGAACCTGACCTTGCAGGGTCACTCTCTCTCAGTGGTGTGCTGGTTAATGTTTAACAACCGGCTTTCCAAAAAAAATCCTCTGATTTGTAGTGTTTGCTTATTTCCCTGGTGTAAATACTCCCATCATGGCCAATTTTAAGCTTCCAATGTGATGTTACTGAACTGGGGGTTGGAAAGAGATGGGCAGCACCGAACCACAAGTCACAATAGATATAAATAACCTCAAGGGCATAGATAATAGTAAAATGCAGTAGAATAGTTAGAAAGTGTGAAGTTTGGAGTATTTACTACATTTGTGTTTAATGCAATTTATTTAAAGGTAAGTTTACATAATTCAATTTTTAATATCTGTGTTTACCAATTAGATTGCAAAGTTTCTCAGGCTTCTACACTTGGATCTCATGAGCCAGTATGAGCCAGATCACAGCACACCTCAATTTTCTCATCTGTAAAATGAGGGTAGGACTGATAGCTGCCAGAGGGAGTAATAGGGTGATGAGATGAGTTAAGGCATGTAGAATGCTGAGAGGAGAGCCTGGCCAGAGAAAGTGCTCAATAAACCACATCATCAGTGTCCTCCTTTACGGGTGCAGGTACACAGCTCTCAGTGGCCATGCCAGGCTTTGTGGTTTTGTTCTCTTATCTGAGGCCCAGCTCTTTCCATTGCACCATTTCTGGGATGCTCCTTTTTTTTTTTTTTTTTGTGAGGAAGATTGGCCCTGAGCTAACATCTGTTGCCAATCTTCCTCTTTTTTTTGCTTGGGGAGATTGTCACTGAGCTAAGATCTGTGCCAATCTTTCTCTATTTTTATGTGGGATGCAGCCACAGCATGGCTTGACAGGTCGTGCTAGGTCCACGCCTGGGATCCAAACCCATGAACTCTGAGCCACTGAAGCAGAGTGTGTGAACTTAACAACTATGCCATGGGGTCAACCCCTGGGGTACTCCTTAAGTTTCACAGTATGGGGTCTTTGCAGAGGTGGTATGGCATGGAGGAAAGAAAACAGGCATGCAATTCAGGCACTGCTGCTTTTGGAACCTGGTCTTGAGCATTTTCCCTTAGCTCATTGAAAGTTGGTATTCTCACCTATAAAATGGGTTTTGGTAAAAATTGAAGAGAAGTAAATGAGTAATGTGTGCAGAGTATCTCACACATAGTAGGCACTCAATAAATGTTAAAGATATTCCTTTCTGCCATGTGAAGTAGGTAAACATTCAACAACCAAGATGCCCTCTTTTGAAGCCTAGTTGGACTATGTCCATGGATATACCAGTTTAGGGACACAGGCCTACCCTACTGTGTCTACAGGACCCTAAATAACATACTGATTAAGATTTCCACTCTGAGTTGAACATGTCAGCCCCACACTACTGGCACCTTGAGAAGACTTTCTTCCATGACTGCTCTCTTTATATGTGTATGTGTCTGCTCTCTACTTGCTTAACTGAATCCTTCTACTCACAGCCCAATTGTTTGATATATTTAGTGTTTTCAACTAATTGCACCTTGAAGTCTCATGGCAGTCCCCATTTCAAACATTTGGCAACATTCCTCCTACTTCATTTCTACTAATGAAGGGAGTAGTCTGTGCATCATAATCAGTTTAAAATCATGACTTGCCTTATTAATAAATATCAGGTTGATACATGAAATTGTATTGGCTGGGCCCTCATTAGGCAGCCCGAGCTGTACCAAGAGGGAGATGCTCGTATGTTTCTTCTGTAAGGTCTTATTGCTCCTTTCTCTTTTTTATTCCTTGCTTTTTGCAACTCAGAAAAACAAACATATCTTGAGATTTTGATATTCCCTAATCTGATCCCATTTAATACACTTCATTCTTTAAGTACATTTCCTTCTTTCCTTACATCCTTTCTTGCTTCCCTCCTTCCGCTCCTTCTTTCCTTCACTGAGCCAAGGGACAGAGACACAAAAATGAATGAACCACTGTTTCTCATCTGGAGGAGATTCATGGTCTGTAAGTGATGCCTCCAGTCCTGGTTTACTCTGCTCTCACCATCCTGCGCTTCCCACACCCCACACCGCAGACTCACCCCTGCCTTAAATCCCCTTCTATCTTCTGGGAACTTTCTGCCCCTTGATCTGCACCTGGCTGGCCTATCTTGTCTTCCAGGTCTTAGAACAAAGGCCTTCTGCTCGTGGAGTCCTGATGATCCCAGTTAAATCAGCTTCCTCCTAGCATCCTACTCTCTCATGTCGCCCTCCTCCGTTCCCTCCCAGCCACTGCAACCATCTGAAATCACCGCGCTTGTTCAGCAGTGTTGCTGTTTATTGTCTCTCTCCCCTGCTAGAACATAACCTCCAGAAGGCAGAGGACTTTGTTGGTCTTCCTCATTGGAGCTTCAAACAGTGCTTGCACCAAGTAGGTATTCAGTAACTATTTCATAAAAGAATGGCTCGTTAGGGGAGACACGCGGGTTCACCATTGTATCAGTCTGATGGGGCTACCCTGACAAAGCAGCACAGACTGGGTCGCTTAAACAACAGAAATTTACTTTTTCACAATTCGGGAGGCTATAAGTCCAAGAGCAAGGTGTTGGCAGGCTTGGTTTCTCCTGAGGGCTTTCTCCTTGGCTTATAGATGGCCGTCTTCTCCCTGTGTCTTCACATGGTCTTTCCTCTGAGTGTGTCTGTGTCCTAATCCCCTCATGTATAAGGACACCAGTCCTATTGCATTAGGGCCCGCCCATGTGATCTCATTTAACCTTAATTACCCTTTAGGGGCCCTGTCTCCAAATATGGTCACATTCCTTCTGAGGTACTAGGGCTTAGGACCTCAACATATGAATTTGGACTGGGACACAGTTCAGCCCGTAACACCCAGAGAACTGCGGCAACAATGGGAATGAGCCGTTCAGGTACCCAAAAATGAACCATGTGAAAATAAGTCTTTGAGGGCTAACTCGCTCAAGCTCTATTCCTTCAATGTCACTCTTCCACTCTGTCTTATGGAAGACATGACATGCTGTTCCCTTCACCATCTGCCATGGCTCCACCTGGACAACGTCTACTTATTTTCCTTGATTCAGCTCAGTCGTTGATCTAGGGCTGGGATTCAAAGCTTCCTGCACTTTCTTAGAATCGTGTTGCTGCCCTCCATCATATCACGTTATCACAACGCAAGGGGATTGGGGGTTTTCTTACCTAACTTCCCTACAGATTGGGAGCTCTTTAAGATCATGAGCTCCACCTTTCATTTCTGTATTTCCCTGAGTTATTTGGTAGGCATTCAATAAGGGTCCACTCTCTGGATGATTAAGATGGAAGTTAGTTCTGATTCTGACTTTGGTCTTCAGGTGTATTAGGGTTCTCCAGAGAAACAATACCAAGAGGATATAAATAGATCTATTTATCTATGTATCTATCTATCTGTCTGTCTGTCTGTCTATCTATCCGTCTATTGACAGAGAGTTTAAGGAATTGGCTCCCATGATTGTGGAGGCTTGGTAAATCCAGCATCTGCAGGGCAGGCTGCCAGGCTGGAGACCCAAGGAATATGCAGTTTGAGTCCAAAGATCTTTTGCTGTCAGAATTCGTTCTTGTTCCATCTTTATTCTATTTAGGCCTTCACCTGATTGGACGAGGCCCACTCCCGTTACGGTGGGCAATCTGCCTCACTGAAAGTCCACCAACTTATATGTCAATCTCATCTCAAAAACACCTTCACAGAGACAGCCAAAATAACGTTTGACCAAATATCTGGACCCTGTAGCCCAGCCAGGTTGACAAACAAATTTAGCCATCACACTAGGGAGGATATTTTCTTTGCTGCATCTTTGTAAATGACCAGCTTACGTGAACAACCTCGTTAGTGATGCAAACTAAGGTACTCCACGATAAAGCTGGAGGTTCAGCTGGGTTTAGCCAACCCACAAGGCACCCCCCACTGGTGGTTGTGAGAGGTGCCATTTGTAAATAGCTTGGCCTGCTGTTTCTTTTTTTGTGGATAAGCTAAAGGGTTTAGTCTCTGGATGCTCATCTGGCAACCTTTCCAAGAACTAAATTTGCTTGCAATTCAAGTGAGACATTTCGGCTTCACTTTCCCTGTTCTGTCTCATTCTCTCCTAAGTACACTGTTAAATAATGGATTTGTGGAATGACTAATAGGCTGCGATGGTAGAGGCCGATCAGGAAATGTGTGGGCGCCCAGGATGCTGAGACCATCGTGATGCAGATCTCCCTCTGGTTTTGGTTTGTTGGTTTGGGTTACTTCTCTTCCCCCACTTCTCCTTTTCCCACTTCATCCCCTCACTTTGGGGTTTGTTGGGGTTGGATGGAAGACACCGGAGAACCCACCTGAGCAGTTTACTTTTCCCAGAGCCCTGACGATAGACGATGCAGAGGAGTGAATGATGCGGATGAGCTAGGCATGCAAATGCCTTTTCTTGAGAAGCATGAGGGAGAAAACACATTTGTACAAATTGATTAAACACCATCCACAAAAAGACAACAAGGCAACACTTTCCAAACAAATTACTGCAGGCTATTGCAAGTCCTTGTCAGAGTGTGTAACCTCATGCTTTTGCCTTCCCAATCCTTATCAAAATCTTGGTGTGAGAAATGATAATGTGAAGACGCCGGAAGGACCTAGGGTGCACAAGTGCTTTATAGGATTTAATTTGTCCTATCAGATAGACACCGAGTAGGTGTGGCAGGACCGTCCCTTGCCTATCAAACCCCTTCTCATCTTCTTCCTTAGTGATAAGATCCTGATTTCACCTGGGGTAGCAATGAGCCTAGATTAAAGCACTAACAAATAAATAGCAACCAACCTTACCTTTCCTGGTTTCCCTTTTGGCTGGGAGTGGTGGTGTAATACACTTCTGACCAACAGGACACAAGTAGATGCCTCTGTGTGGGGCTTTGGTGAATATTCCTTAACGTCAGTTGACTCAAGTGGCACGTCCTTTTGCCCTTGAACTTCCTCCTTCTTCCCGTTGAGAGAGTGACATGTTACCTTTGACCGTAGATCGTTTTGTGAATGTGCATCGGCACAGTTATAGCACACATGCATTTGTATGTATAAACACACATACATGCACCACATGAACACATCCTCGTTCACATATGTGCATGTGTATATGCAAACCTGCAATATGTACATATGCACACGAACATTACAGGTCTGCTGGCACATGCAGGGCGCACACGTTAAACACACATGCTTGCTAAATGCATAGTATATACTGACATTCCCCTTTATCTGCCGTACTGAAATGGGTACGCATTTATGTATTCACATCTACCCATGGAGGCTCAATGCCTTCACACCCTCCCGTGTACACACAGACTGGAGGAAAGGAGGAGAGGTTGATGTCCATAGGGAACGTAACGTCACATCTAAAGAACGATTTGGGTTTCATCCTGGGGAAATTACAGTTCACCAACTGCGTGTGTAAAACTGTGCTGGGTGCTCTATGGAGGGTTTGGTTCTCAAGGAATTTAATTTTCAACAGGAGGGAAAAAAGAGATGTCTACCTGATCACCTGAAAAACACTAAAACCAATATGAAGAACATCACAAAGCTGTCTATCAACATCCACTATGGAGGCAAAGGTGGCCTGGGGGTTCCTGGGTCAGCATCCTACCGGAGATCAGGATTGAAAACCATGTGCACTGACCAAGACTGCCATATAGAGTTGTGCAGGACGTTTACTGCACAAGGGGCGTAGACTGATATCTAGCCTGCTCTTTGCTCCTTAAGCCATTCACTTGCCATGGAACTGCACCCTCCAAGAAGAGAGGGTGTTTTTTCTAAATTGCACAAAGAAGCCCCATGTGCTGGGGACAGAGAGTCACCGATCGTGTCTATGATACCTCATGTAGGCCCCTGTGTACTAGGAGGTGCTTAGATCTCAGAAGAAAGTCATTCAGCTCTGAATAGTTCTCCTATCAGATTCCTCGGCCAGTGGTCCTCTTTGCCTCTGCACTCTGCCTTCACAGCTGTGAGGCTTACTACGGTGCGTGGAGTTAAAAGAAAGGGATGGAGCAAACGAAGCCCCCCAAACTCCCTTTAACCAGCACAGAGCAGCACGGAGAAATTGATTAAAACATGCATCCACCTAATAGAGCGGCTGGTCCCACTCTGGAAATTAATTAATGCTAATAGTACACAATCAAAACTGCTTTTGGAAATCTTCTTAGAACATTAACTAAAATGTTCATCTTTTTAATGCATTTGCCCGAACCACCGAGACTAAAAGCTTCACTTGTTCCACGCAAATGTGAAGACGAGGAATGAAAAAAAAAAAGAAAGAACGAAAGCAAGCAAGCAAGCAAGCACATGCAGGTTATTTCAAGCCTTATAATGTCAACTTTCTAGCTAACCTGGGCTGCTTGGAGGGCCTGGGAAGACGGCTCTACTAGCCCCAGAGATGGAAGGGGCGGCCTGGGAAGTGGGGAAGGTCATTTGCATTTTACATTGTGAACTGAAGAAAAGGGGTGAGAACTGAAGGGGTAGCTGAGGACCTCTTGGGTGCCGTCCTGGGTGAGGGCGTCAGGGAGACAGTTCCAGGCAGCATGAAAGTTTCCTCCACTCAACGAAGTGGTCTGTGTCAGTGATTTCCAAACAGGTTTTGTCGCCTCACGCCTCTCAGTTACGCAGCATCTGCCCCTATAATGAGCCTTGAACTTAGGCTGCCGCACCCACGGCTGCCATGCCGCAGGGTTAGGGGCATTTGGATGCTCCAGATCCTTTTACTCCAGGAACAGTCCTCGAGCCGCTTCCCTTAAACTTATCGTTCAGTCATTGATTGGCTCAGTCATTATTTGCCTGGTTCCCACTAACGAGCTGCTGAGCCATACCTGCTCCCTCGGAGCTCAGAGTTTGATGTGGGAGACAGACACACAGACAGAGAAAGGATAGTGTGTACATGTCATAGAGATGTGCCCAAAGGGGAGCTCAGAGGAGGGACACCTAACCCAGCATGGGGGGGCGGGTGGAGGGCTTTATGGAGGCGGGGTTGACTGAGGGAAGATTAGGAGCAGGGGTCAGGGGTGTGGGAGTGTGTGTGCATGTTGAGTGTGCACTTGATTATATGCACACATGTGAGCGTATAAGTGTGTGTGCCTATGTATGAGTGTGAGAGTGCATATGCATGTATGAGTGAATGTGTGTGTACGTGAAATTGTGAGTGTATGCGAAATTGTGAGTGTATGCACGCATGCAAGTGTACGAGTGTATGAGTGTATGTATGTGTGTGACTGTGTGTAGGTGTATGAGTGTTAGAGACTGCATATGCCTGTGTGGGAAATAGTATGTGTATGAGAGAATGTGAGAATATGTGCAAGTGAATGCATGTGAGCATATAAGAGTGTGTGTGAGTACATATCCGTGTATGTGAGAGTGTGTATGAGAATGTGTGCGTGTGTGAATGCATGAGTGTGTATGTGAGTCTGTGCAAGTATATGCGTGTGTATGTTCCTGTGTGTGCCCGTATGAGTGTGCATGTTTGTGAGTGTGTATATGTGTGAGTGCAAATGTGAGTGTGTGAATGTATGTGATGCTGAGAAAAACCCGGCTGAGGCAGTCATGGGGACACGGGGACAGAGGCAGGAAGGGCGAAGTGGCCATGAAGGAGTGAGCAGGGCTGGTCAGAGTCCGAGGATGGACGCCCGCTACCGCACAGGAGGAGGGAGAGCAAGTCACTGCCATGGACGTGTGTTGGCCTGGTTTAGGAGATCTTGTATTGTTCTGCAAGATCGAAAGGAGTCAGTGACAAAACCAAGAGAGAAAACCTATATTGGTGGTGATGGTAAAGCTCCATTATTTGCTTAGATCCTATTTTTTGAGGGTGTTTGCCCAGATGTTCTCTTTCCTGAGATAGGGGCAGAGCTTCTCAACCTGAGTGCTACTGGCGTTCAGGGCCAGCTAGTTCTCTGTGGTGGGGCTGTCCTGTGTCTTGTAGGAGGTTTAGTTGCATCCCTGGTATTTGTGCACTAGATGCCAGTTCTGATGAGCAAGGCTCATCAGACATTGTCAAATATCCCCTGAGGTGTGGGGAGAGTTGGTGAGAACCACTGGATGAGGGCAAAGAGAGATGAGGAAGCTGGGTAGACGGTGTCACCAAATCCAAGGGCTGCGCCTGCTGACCAGCGCCAACCTGGCCGACCTTGGCTCCTAAAAGTGGCAGCAAGTTTCAGCAGCTGTACTCCTCTAAGGCCTCTGACACTTTCACCTTATTTAAATTTTGGATTTGCGTGTGTTTTTACCTGCAAAACTGGAATAGAATATTGGAATAAATTTTGGTCTCTTTTTAAAAATATAATTTTAACCACCCCATCGGTGCTTGCTGAGAACACAAGTATGTGGGAGATTTTCATTAAAATAGGACCATCTATCTTATCACATGGTTTTCTCAGTTGAGGTGAGCTCATTTAAAAATCTAAATTTCTTTGATCTCGTTTTCAAATAAACTGTGATAAGATATACACTAACATTTTAATAAAAACAATCAATTTCTTTTAGAGTTGATCATTTTCTGGCATCAAGGGAAAGAAGGCCACAGCCGGAATCCAGGCCCAGGATCTCCTAAGCTGGAGCTGGGAGACCTGGGGTGAGTTTCTGGTCCTCGGTCTCCTCTTCTGTATAATGGGAATTTTATCTGCTCTCTTGGACTGTTGGAGAATCCAATGAAATCAGGTCTACTAAAGAACTTTGAAAACTGAAAACATGCTGTATAAATAGAAAGATTTATTATAAGAGTAATTATAACTCTATGGAAAGATCAGATGGAGTCAAGCCAGGTGTCAGGGGACACACATCTTAGATGTGCCACTGCCCGATTGTATCAGTTCGGATATGTTACTCAGGCTCTCTAAAATTCGGTTTCTCCATCTGTGAAACTCGACAGCAGAACTCACCGCATGGGGTTTTGAAGATGACAGACAAAAGGGTGCACCAAATACTGGACACAGTGTGAGACAAAGAGTGCGAACTCAAGAAAGAGAACTATGTCATTATTGTAACCACCAGGGCTATCATTTTATCACTCTTGTTAATTTCTCATACACTCAGCCCAAATGCACCTTTAAAAAAAAAACACACATATGGCTTGGTTTTTAAACCAAAGTTATGTCTTTTGGATTGGTGTGTGGGCGGGGCATAATATACACGTTTAGTCTCATTTTATTTGCACAATTGCAGTGACCTATCTTCCGGGCGATGCTTTTAAAGGGTGCTGCTATAGGATCATCAAGCACATGCCAGGCTGCCCTTGGCTAGTCACCTGTACGTGGAAACTCGTATTCGATCCTCGTGAGATCAAATATACCTAATGAGATGGTAATTTTATCAGCCCCATTTTACAGATGAGGAAACGGAGAGCATGAGATACAAGAAAGCAACTTTATCTTATACTCTGCCTTATTCTCCTACAATAGCACCCAGCTCACAGCAGGTACTCAATATATGCTGTGACCAACTCAACGGACAGAGGGACGAATGGAGAAGTTCACTTCATCCCCCAAGATGGTCCCAAGTGGAGGAACAGGGATGTTCAACCAGACAGCCTAGCTCTGGTCACACTTCCAGGCCTGTGCGACACGGATGCGGTCCCTGCCAGGACAGCTGCCCTGGAAATCCTTCCTGCAGCACTTTGTCCATTCCTGTCTGATAGCATGTTTGCATCCTGCCTTCGGTCAACACCATATGCCCACCTCTCTTCCCTATCAGAACGTAAGTTCCTTGCAGGCAGGTTTGTATCTCTGAGCCACCACTGTACCCTTACCCCATGTTGCCTGATGAATATTAATAAAAGATCTGATGGCTGCAAGAGATATAGTTTCAAAGCAGCCTCACCATAATACCTACCAATGAGACTGACAGCTCTCATTCACTTAGTACCGAATAGATGCCAGGCAAGGTACAAGCATTTTCTTGTTTTATCCTGAGTGGAGTCCCATGAAGTTGGTATCATCCTCCTCCTCCTCCTCCTCATCATCCCTGTTTCACAGAGGAGAAATAGGAAGAACAGAGAAGTGAAATGACCAGCCCAAGAAGACAAGAGAGGTGTCAGAGTGAGTCTTCAAAGCAATGCCACTGGGCAGTGACTCCATGCACCATCCTCTCCCTTCTCCATCCTCGCTTTGGGACACAGTGCCTTGCCTCTCCAGGTTTCCTCCACCCCTCCTGGACACTCAGAGCTCTGGCTCGTAGTGGAGAGAAAAGCTAGGCAAGCCCTGCTCCTGGGCTGGTACTGCGGCCACTGAAGCTGCTGGGGGCACCTCAGGGCTGCTCTAGTTTTTCCATGGAGACAACAGTTGGGTCAGTTTGGCTATTGTGCAAATTTTTGAATAATTAGAAAGTTATTGCTAATCACTGGCCTTAGATTTTTTCTTGGTGGCCTTGTCGCTCACCCCACCCCAAGGTTGGAATCCAGTGGGTCTTAACTTCCCTGGGGATGCGTTAGTCATAGGCTGCCTCCTCCTTGCTGTCTCACAGCCTGCAAAGTGCCGCAATTCGAGCTCAGAGGAGGCAGCTGCCTCCCTTTCATCTCTCAGGCCCTCCTTCCTCCCCTTCAAACCTCACCTTCCTGCGAGGAGGATCCACAGCCTCCACGTGGGGCCTTTGCCATAGAGGGACCTGCGCTAGAGGCTCAGCGCGACCAGCTTGCCCCACTTGTCCGCTGCTAGACAGAACAGCTCATGTATCTGACCACTTCTTTCCTTTATTGGGAAAGAGGAGAGCAACACCCACCTTGTGCAGAGTGAACGCCTTGTGCTTGTGAACGACTGCACCAACCGTTGTCTCAAAGGGAAACCGAGTCACCGTGGGCTGTTGAGACTTGACCTCACAGTGCTGGCGCTGTACTGAGGGCTAGATCCCTCTTATTTCACCTTCCCCGCTCACCTCTTCCTTGGGTTGCCATTGATGAGCCCTGCCCCCCTCTACCCCATCAGCTTGTCTCCAGAGTGATGTCTCTGAAACACATCCTGTGCTCACAACATCACGATCTCTCTTAGAAAAAATGTCCAGATGGGCTCACAAGACTCTCTGGGAACTGGCTCTGCTCAACCCTCCAGCCTCATTTCACCCAGAAACCCCTGTGATATTCTCAACTCCGGACACCAGCACTGCTCCGGGATGTCTAAAGGCCCCTCACATTTACCCCAACCCAAGCCTGTGGGCCCACCCTTGCCACACACAAGGGCCTGCATGTCCCTCCGACACAGTGCTGACCATGTCCCATTGACACCTCATGTTTTTCCTTTTTCCCTTACTAAATGGAGACCCTCCTGCGGACTGGGGCCTCTCCTAGTCACCTCTCTTTTCTAAGTGACTACCCAGACTACATTTTTGACCCGGAGTAGACACTCAATAGAGCTTTTTGTACACATGAAAGATTTATCTCGGTACCTCCGGAAAGAATGATTGGACTTGCATCAACTGACAGGATTATTATTGGAATTCATTTATTAAAAAAAAAAAAACTTCATATATTTTATTATCCCAAACACTGCATTCCAAGACATTTTTTATGCCAAACCTGACAAATGGATAGCTTTCCCCAGATTTTTTTTCCTTTTAATTATTTGCATTCATTTTCTGTTTCAAAGACATTTTAACATTGGGCAACCAGCTGATGGCTTAAACAGACATTATTAATGGGAATATTAGAAAAATTAAAATCAGAACTTTTAATGTAAATTGAATGAAATGCTCAACCATCCAGCCAAATTGAATGGCTGATTATTTGTTCTGAAGGCACAGGAGGAGGTGAACGATTTAAGAGGCGGGTGGGGGGAGCAGACAGGAAGTGAGGTAGGAAGGAGGAAGCAGGAAGTGCAAGTCCCAGTGCTGACCTTCAGGAGCTGTGTGACCTTGGGACAGTCTCCTGATATCCCTGAGTCCGAGTTTCTTCATCTAGACATTGAAGGAGCTGGATGAGTAAGGGTTTCTTAATATGAATTATGAGCTTTCTGTCCATTCAGGGAGAGCTGTGAAACCCCCAAATTACGTGCAAAATTGTCACGTCTATGCATTTTTCTCAATGGAATGCCTGCAACTTTGATCAGATTTTCAGACAACTATAACTCAAAGACACTTAGTAAGCACTAAACGAGGTAATTTCTAAGCTTTATTCATCTATTCATTCATTCATTCATTCATTCAAGTAACAAATATTTATGAGCACATGATAGGCATTCTGTAGGCCCTCGAGATATGGTCATGAAGAAAAAAACGTCTCCACTCTTGAATTCCTTCCCAGTTGGACCATTTTCTTCACGCCTACTGAGAATCCTTCCCTGGGCATCAACTGCACTGACCTTAGAAGGCAAATACCACTTCTCAATTTTGTGGCTTTGATCAGGTGTGTAGATCCAGGCAGTGCTGGGCCTCCAGGAGTCCACTGTAGGAGGCAGAAGAGCCTTCTAGAAAGAGCTAACCTAGAAGATGTAAGTCAGCTGACAAGGCTGGCCTGGTCTCAGACCTTGGGAGCCGTGGATGCAGTGGGCCTGGCCAGTCCTGGGGCACCAGGTGCATGACATGTGGGAGAGCATTTCCAGAGAGCACAAGGCGGAGTGGCCTCCACCCCCACCAACAGCTCCCACTGTGGCCGGCCCAGCCCTGAGGCAGCTTCCAGGGAAGGAGAGGGAGGAGATGGAAGTCCTAGAAACAAGGGGTGCACTTTGATGGGGACCAAGTTACCCCAATGCCAGGGAAGGCAGACAGATTTGCTGGTGGACTTTGAAATGCTGTGTGACCTTATTTAAGCCCCATTTCTGCACGAATGTGGAAACTCATGTCACGCAGTTACACTTGTTTGGCTCAGTAGCCAACACTGGGCCTAAAGGGGCCACTCTAAGCCATCCTGCCTGCCCATTATGGGGTCGGCTGGGCCTGGCTGGGGGTGGGCCAGGAGGGGTCATCTTCTCTAAGGGCAGTGGGAGCTGTTGTGGCCCAGAAGGGGCCCAAGGCAAGGAGGCTGATGCCTGTCTTCCAGTCTAAGGGGGGAGCCAGGCTGGGGATGGAAGACTTCGTCATAGAATCAGAATCCAGGGAGACCCCACAGGAAGTGCTGCCAGACAAGACACAGGGCTCCCAGGCAAGTGTCAAGTTCAGATCCACGGGTGAATAAGTTTTTACGATAAGTCTGTCCCCAGTATTGCATGAAGCATGTATCTCCTAAAAAATTATTGAGTGTTTATTAGAAATTCAAATTTAACTGGGGATCCTGTATTTTTATTTCCTAAATTTGGCAACCCATCCAGAGGAGGGGGACAAGGAAAAGGAGAAGGACCAGGAGGGAAGCAGGGATGACTGGGGCTCGTTTCGAATGGCTGTTATTTTCGGATTGTATGAGTGGATTGGACTGATTTAAGGAAAACAAATCCATCTAGATTCCAAAGTAATAAAATTTAGAAAAGTTCAATAGTAACGGGTAGCATTTTTGAGTGCCATATGTTGGGTCTAGTCCTAAGTGTTTGAGACCTATGGATTAATTTAATCCTCACACAGTACTGTGAGCAGGTGGCTGTTATGCTGTCTTGCAGAAACAGAGACAGAGGCCCGGAGAGGTTTGGGTACCGGCCCCCACCGCACGGGGCATCAAGGCACAGAGCTGCGCTTCACTCCCTCGGACTTCAGAACGCATCCCGAAGTTTACCACCTCTCTGTCCTGAGAATTGGCCCTGGTTAATATCTCTCCCCAGGAAATTTCTCTTGATTTGACTGACAGGTTCCCCCTTAGATCATCTAAGGCAGAGGTCAGCAGACCTTTTCTGCACAGGGCCAGATAGCAAAGCCTGTGGCCATAAGGTCTGTCTCGCCACTCACTTCTCCCATTGTAGCATGAAATGAAGGAGCGTGGCTGTGTTTCTACAAAACTTTATTTACAAAAACCGGTGGCAGGTCTGATTGGTGTGCTGCCCTCTGATATAAGAGCATGCAACACAACCCTAACAAAGGTGAGTGGACGAGACGGAGCCAACTGGTAACCAGCAAGCAGTGGTGAGTGCCTTGTTAGCTAGAATGGCCCCTTGCACACAGTAGGTTCCCATCAGGGGGCTTGTTATTAATTTACTGAGAAAGCTTCCGTTTATTTAAAACATGAAACAATTGCATGAATGCCCTGACTATACAGGGACAAGCGTGTGTCAACTGCAAGAGAAGGGTGTAGCTTGCTGGACAAAGGGCCGGCTCAGAGGCCCCACCTTCAGAACCTCAATCTGGACTCCAGCATCTGCTGGTTGTACCTCCTTGAGAAATCATTTAATCTCTCTTAGTCTCAGATTCCTCATTTACAAATCAAAGCCAGAAATACTTATTTCATGAGGTTATGTGGGGATTGAGGAGTTTGTGTCACTTATAATAGTGTCACTTAGCTCTCACTTTACCTTGCAAACCCTCCCGGATTCCTTCTCCCCCCTTCTCCTCCTTTCCCAGGTGAGCACACATCCCCCAGCGTACAGAAAGACCCTGCTTCCTTTAACTGGCTCACGTTTTAAAGGAGCAGAATTTCTCAGTTCCTGCTGCCAGATCGTATTTGCTAAACAATCATTTTGCTAACTGGGATTCAGACAATGTAGGAAGAAACACTTGAAAACAGTTTTAATTGGTGTTGAAAATAAGAAGTGAGAAAGTCAGAGCATTATTAAATTTTGCCGCCATAATGACCATTGTAGAATTGGCTGGTTATTTCCCCATTAGGGCATAATGACATCTATTGTTGGCGGCTCTGTGTTTGATTATAAGATAATGACGATAATTCATTGTTTGCTGCTCTTTACCTTGAGACAAGGTAACCACAAGTTTAAAGGAAGATGTACAAGAGGTAAATTATATGTTGCTAAATATGAAACAGCACCTCACTTGTCCTGGTTTATAACAATAAAAACAACAATTTTAGATAGAACATATATTTAGTAGGTTTTTCCCCTAGAAGAGACAGAGACACTGATCTTTGCATAATTACTACAAAGGAAAATCCCGCTAAATTGTTAGGTTTAGATACTATGCAAAACCATCTTCTTGAACTGCGGAAAGAAAAGGGAGCCTTTCTGAACCTTTTGCTTGCTCTTTGAACTAAGCCTTTTCTGATCACAGACCTGAAGCCACCCCAAAGATATCAGGGCAGGGGTTTCCAAGCGCCTTTGTTAAATGCAGTCCCTATTTGCAAACACGGTCATTCATGGATTGGTTGCAGGCAAAACAGATTGTGTTCTCAACCTCGGCCTTTTTTCACTGAGTCTCCTGTCGTCTGGACGGTCAGCTGTCATCACCTCCTGCCAGGGTTGGTTGCACCTGCTTTGCTGTGGTCTTCTGACCCTCAGGCTCGCCTACTGGGGTCTTTTCTCCACCAGCAGATGAAAGAATCTTTTAACCCTCACATCAGATTTGCTGCTCTTCTGGAAGAGACTGGGCGTTTCTTCCAAAACTAAACATACTCTTACCATACAATCCAGCAGTCACACTTCTAAACATTTACCCAAATGGGGTGAAAACTAATGCCCACATAAAAAAACTACACGTGACTCTTTAGAGCAGCTTTATTCATCATTGTCAAAAACTGGAAGCAACAAAGACGCTCTCAGTGGAGGAATTAGTTTAGATGTTCGGGTGACTGGATTAACAAACTGTGGTAAATCCAGACAATGGAATACTATTGAGCAAATAAAAGAAATGAGCTATCAAGCCATGAAAAGACATGGAAGACCCTTACATTGCTGGAAGAATTGGTGCGGTCAACTGAAAGAAGTGAATCTAAATTCCAACTATATGACATTCTGGAAAAAGCAAAATTATAGAGAGAGTGGAGAGGCCAGTGGTTGGGGTTGAGAGCTGGGTAGGTGGAGCGCAGGATATTTTAGCCCAAAGAATCTGTTCTGTACGTTACTGTAATGGTGGACACATGACAGTAGGCACTTATAAAACTTTTGTACAATATAAGGAGCCATCTCTAATATAAACTATAGGCATTAGTTAATAATAATGTGTCATCATTGGTTCATCAATAGTACCAAGTGCAGGGGCTGGCCCTGTGGACGAGAGCTTAAGTTCATACGCTCTACTTCAGCAGCCCAGGCTTTGCCGGTTTGGATCTTGGGCACAGATCTATGCACAACTCATCAAGCCATGCTGAGGTGGCATCCCACGTAGAAGAACTAGGATATGAAACTACGTACTGGGGCTTTGGGGAGGAAAAAAAAAAAAAAGAGGAAGATTGGCAGCACATGTTAGCTCAGGGCCAATCTTCCTCACCAAAAAGCAGACCTAAAAAAGAAAAAAAAAAATAGTAGCGGTTAAACTCAATGTAACAAACACTAAGGCAAAATACTAATAATAGAGGAAGGTGTGTGCCAGATACAGAGAATATGCGGGAATAGTCTGCACTATCTCTTCAATTTTATGTAGACCTAAAACTGCTTCAAAAAAATAAATTTTATTGATTAAGCAAAAAACAAATATCCTATAGTTGAGCATCTCCCTCAAATGAAAACCCAAGTCCTTACCATGGTCACAAGACCCTCCATGATCTGCCCCTGTTGATGGTTCCACGCTTAGCTTATTTACTGCGCTCCAGTCCCACTGGCCTCCTTGCTCGTCTCCACGCTTTGTGCCTCTTCCTCGCCCAACCTGGAGGGCACGTGCCCCAGATGTGTCCAGTCTTGCTCTTGACTCATTCAGATCTCTGCTGGAACACCACATTCTGCATAGAGGACAGCATTCCTCCTCTCTTTGTCTCTCCTCTCACCGGCCTTTCGTTTCCTTCTTAGACATTGTTCTGTATATACCTGGGTATTTTCTGCCTCTCCCACGGCATGCTTACTGCTGTCTCTGCAGCACAGGGTCTTGAGCATAGTAAATGCTTATTTAGCATCTGTCGAATGAATGAAGGTAGAGCTGCTCTCACCCTCCTCTTGTAGGAGGCTCCAAGCTGCCTGAAATCTCCTGGAGATTTACTTTTTAAGCCACAGTTTTAGCCCCAAATGCTTTATCTCACATGGTGATGTAGGGGTGTGGGGCTCTGCAGGACCTGTATCATCAGTTGGGGTGTTGCCCTTGGCACTCTTCAATTCGGGACGTTTGGGGGAAACTCACTACCTACTTCACGGCCTTGCAAATGTTCTTAATAAAGCTTGGGAAAGAACGTTTCCCAGGCCTGAACACACACACACACACACACACACACACACACACACACAGAAATGCTAAATTTGAGGTGCTGTAGCACGGTTCAGTCTCACTACATCTTGCCCGTGGTCAGAGGATGCAGACCTGCAGACAAGTCACTATCCATGCACACAGAGGATGGCAAGGTCCTCCTGGCCCAGGGTCAGGCCCATTGGTGCCTCCTACCCCAGCTGCTCCAACAGGGCCTTCAGTCATTGAGGGTGCTGAGTGCCCCAGTGAAAAATTCCCCCCATGTCTGGATGACACCGTCTTCCCCAGGCCTCCTCTGTGGACCTTCTAGTTCTGCTCTCTTCTCTCCTCTGGTAGAACACCATACCTAGGGATGTGGTCTCTGGAGCTGGAGTGTCTGAGTTTGAATCTCAGCTCCACAACTCATTAAGGGTATGGCCTTGGAAGAGTTACATAAGTTCTTGTGCCTCAGTTTCCTCATCTATAAAATGGAGGGATGGATAAGACCAGTACAGATTAAATGATTTCCTACATGTCAAGTGCTTATAACAGGACCCAGCAAATTGTTGGTACAAATGACTTCCGCCCCTTGTGATCATCCATAATAGTGGTGGCATTTTGAAACTCTCCATTCCCATGCAGCCTCAGCCGACTTATCTCCTCTTCAAATCTGTGCTTACACATCTTGGCCACTTCTGTTCTAGGTGGATGTCCAGGGACTCTCTCTTCAGTTTTCTGCATTATATTTAGACAAGGGAAACTAAGGCTGGAAATTGTAATATGGCTGGGTCAAGGCGAGCAAGTCAATATCATGAAAGGGATACAAAGCCACCGTGATCTGTAGGAGATGCTGACATCTGCTTCTTCCCTGAAAACATCATGGTAAAACCGCAGAGACGTATGCAGCTCAGCTGAGCAGCTACAGAGGTGGTCCTTCACTACTGTGGACGTTGTTGATTTCTTTGAGACTCAAGATGGGATGGCCATGAAAGTCCACCTCTCGGAGCTCCAGAGCATGACTGACCAAGAGCCCCAGCTGCTATGGCCTGGAATCTATCAATCATCGTGTCAGTGCCCAGGCCATGCGTCCCACAGGCTGCTCCCTGCCAATTACTGAACCCAGCGGGCCCATTCCTGGGAACCCCAACTCCTCCATTGGGCAACTTTGCTCGAGGACTCCCTGAGGGCCTTGGTGAGCATCCTTAGGCTGCACAGCAGATGAGGACATTCCTACTGGTCTCCCTTCCTTCCCTCTTTCATTCACTTGGGTCAGACCTACAGTATCATGGCTCTCCCAGCCCCCGGCTCGCTTTCCATCTTCAAGTCTTTCCCCTAATAAATCTTTTGCATGTCTAATCCTGTCGGTGCATCTGCTTCTCAGAATGGACCGACAAAGTGAAAACCTTTGTCCCAGTAAAGTACATCTGTACACCGGCATCCAGAACCCAGAAACTTTCAAATGCCCTAGCTACATCCTTTGTAAACCTTCATTTAAGAGTACCTGTATTCATTGAAGCATATAACAGAAGAGTTGTCTGTGCAGACTGAAAAGGTCAGTTTGCTTATTCACGCAACAAGCATGTATTACATGTCTACTCTCTGCCCAGTCTAGAGCCAGGACCAAAAACGCATAGCTCCTGCCCTTGAGAAACCCTTGTGCAGTTAGAGGAAACAGGCAAACCAATTATAAAATTCAAGTAATTTTTGTTGAAACATGGGTGGGCATGGAGCAGAAAGAGGGATACCCTGGGGTTGAATCTCAGAGCAGGAGTAGTTTGACAAGAAAAGAGAGAAGAACATGCTTCCTTGGATGGGGAAGAGCATCTCCTAAGCCAAGGTCTATAAAAGAGCACAGCTCGAGAGCCCACCAGGCTGATGCAGCTTGACCCAGCAGCTCAGCGCACAGGCTCCAGAGCCAGGCTGCCTGCATTCACTACCTACTGGCTGTATGGACATGGCCAAGTATTTTCTGGGTCATATGCGGACAGCACTATCTCACAGAACTGCTGGGCAGATTGAATAAGTTTCTAAGTACAAAGCCACTGAGAGCAGTAAATATACATACTCTTAAGCATTGTCCATCATTTGGCCAGGGTATAAAAAAGTGTCCTGCAAGGAGGTTTAAAGGGTGATTGGATTACACTGAAATCTGTAGTGGTTTTCTTCGCAGACAGTGATTCTGGAGTTTCTGAACTTTATGTGCTTACTAAGAGTTGGGCATGCACCATCTCTGAATTTCGTACTCAAAGCGCAGGAGGCACCAAAATACTCCAAGTCTGTCTCAGAAAAGGGCATAAACATAGAAATGCAGCCTCCCAGAGGAATCTCAAAACCATCTGGTCCGCCCTCCCACCCAAAGCAGGAAACCCCCTTCACAGCATCCCAGAAAAACGGTCCTCCAGCTTCTGCTCACACACTTCCGGAGACGAAGACCTCACTCTGGCACAAGGTGGCTCGTCCAGGCGCTCCCCAACTGTCAGAAAGTTTGTCCTTACGCCGAGCTTAAGTCTGTCTCCTGTAACTTCTACCGCTGCTGCTAGTTTTCCATCTGGGATTCCAGAGAACAAGTCAGCTCCCTCGCCCCTGCAAAAAAAATGTTTAAAGCGTGTTGGCTGCTTCTGAATCTTTCCCCCAGGGTAATTGTGCCCAGTTCTTCTCACAGCTTTCCTGAGGACCTGGCCTCCAAGCCATGCGCCATCTTGGTTGTCTGCATCTTTGGAGCTGGATTCCAACTTGAAGCTGGGTGCTGAGACTTGTCTTATCTCTGTGTTCTGGAGAAAGCTAGCACCCCAGTTTTAGCCTGCTGTTGGGGGCGGGGCAGGTCCTTTTTCCCCTCTCCTGGAATTTCTTCCCAAGTGGAGGGAATTCTGCTGGCATAACCCTACTCGCCAATCTCTGCCTCTTCATTTGCTCTTCCCTGGGGAAGGAGGGTGAACTCTGGGAAATTTGGAAAGAATGCCCTGGGATGCTTGGCTCAGATCTCTCTTTTTGCACTGGGAGTTATCTGCCCAGAGAATGTGAGTGTGTCTTATCCTTTGATGCTGTCGGTTTTATAGAACTAGGTTCCCCACACAAAGGTGCTTGGGGTACTCCCATGCTGGGACTGAAGCGTTAGGAAGCCCATCCATCTGCAGCTGTCTGCCTCCTTCTCCATGAGCTGCTTGATCAGTCATCAAGGTGTCATGTGACGTCCATCTGCTGACTCTGGTTGACTTCTCAATAGGTTTCAAACTGACATAGGGGGAAGGGCTGCTCCTTATGATGTCCTGCATTAGCCCCCCGAAACTGTATGTGGCTGTTCTTTGGGAATCTTGATATTTCTGCCATTCTATGCTTACTGTTACACATACATCCTCAGACTACATATAATCACGGGTATACAAATCTTAATAGCTATACAGTATTTTTGGATTGCATAAGAGATTCTCAAAGAGCTACGTAATTGTCTTCATCTTAACAGGTTCTTTTTCAGACTTACCAGCAGTGGTTTCATGAATGCCTAATCTAGACAAGCCTTGATGAATTGGCCTGGGCAAAATCGTCTCATAATCCAATTCAGCCACGGTTAGCTCGCCACCACTTTAGCCTTATCTCATCGAGACCCGTGACCTTTCAGATAATCACATTCTCCTCTCCATGCATCTTTAAGTTCTTCTGTAATAGAGGGGGGCATCCCCCCCCCCCCCAGCACGCTGGTGCTCCTTCCTTAAAGAGATCCCAAATCTCTCACTGTCTCCATCGGCCACATGGCTAGAGCAATGCTTTTTCCAAGTAGTACTTTGTCAGAAAAAAGCAGAAGTTGAAAAATTTGGCAGAAAATTTGCGTGCATATCCAAGCTGAATATTCCTGCTTTTATCTTTCATTTAGAAAACATAAAGTCTGACTTGTAATTGTTCTTATTACATGTACTTAAAAGTTCTTTTCTTTAACACCCACCTTGAAATTAGAAAGGTTCACATATCTTAAAAATCCCAAATAAAGTGTTTATTTTTTAACATTCATCTTGAAAATATGTAGAGATGGAATATCTTCATCACCTAGAAAATATTTTTTTTCCTTATAACCTCCTATGTAGAAAAAAAATCTAAATGTCTGGACCCCTAACAGTAACTTAATCAAATGTTTTGCCTTCCAGTATTAGCTGGGAAAAATATGTATTAAAATAATTATTTTTCTTTTAGAAGGGTGAAAAAGGACTTGAACCTATGTAAACGACATATGTGTGAAGGCAACACTTTGATTCAGAAAATATTTGTGGTGTTTTGCAGGACCAGAGTGTTCTCATCCATTTCTGTGGCTCCTTCTGTTTGGAGAGATTAGCAGACATTTGGTCCTGTCCAAAACGTTCATAAGACATTTGGTCCACGCAAAAAGGTCCTTGACATTCGGTCCTGTCCAAAACGTCCTTGAGCATATTTGGTCCATGCCAAATGGTTTTGGACAGGACCAAATTTCAAGAACCTTTTGGTGTGGACCCAATGTCTCCATAGACGTTTTGGACAGGATCAAATATGACCGGATATCATGGACCTTTTGGCATGGACCAAATGTCTTGTGGACGTTTTGGACAGGACCAAATGTCCTGCAAATATCAAGGACCTTTTGGCATGGAGCAAATGTCTCCACAGACGTTTGGATAGGACCAAATTTCCTGCAAGAGTTTGGACATCCAGAAGTTTTCTCCTCTGCCTCCTCTGCCCCTCACCATCTGTGCAGAGGCCTGGCTGTTGCTTCTCTGGAAACTTGTTGCCAATGCAGAACTGCCTCCCATTCCTAATGGAAACTCAGCAACCTCCCAGGACCCTCAAATTCCCACTCTGCCTTCATTTTGCCTCTCTCAGCCAAAACGGAAGTGAATCATTTAGGAAGCAAGGGGAAGTGAGATAATTATTTCAACCGATTCATTGCGGGAAACAAAATTTTCTACCAATGTGCACATCAGGCAGCTTCCCAACATTTTTTGTGACCTGATCCCATCCACCTTGCCGATGTCATCTGTCAGCTGCTGGTGACATGTGCCAAGTTCCAGCCACTGTCAACCAGCCCAGTCCCCTTGTCCATTTTCTTGTTTCCTACCAGTACACCCATTTAATTCTCTCTTCTCTCTCGAGACTCATTGTAGCTACCGCCTTTGCTGGAAATCCTTTTCTGACTTCCACGGAACGGACCAGATGCCGTTCTTCTTTCCACACACAGAAGGTGGCTTCCCCATTGGTATTTTATAGAGGAGGAAGTTGAGTCAGAGTGAGAATGAAATGACTTTTCGGAAGCTGGGAAGCATCACATTTAAGACTCAAAATGAGGTTTTCTGACTCGAAGGCTAGCATTGCTTCTTGTCTATGACACTCTCCACATCCTCTCTAAAACACAAGTAATTAGACCTATCTCCCAGGAGGGGAGTAAAGAGTAAATAAAATGAGGCATGCAAAAAGCCCATTTTACCAGCAGTAAACTGCTATAAATATGAGGCATCTTATCATCAATGTTGAGAAGCTGGAAGCCTAGATTCTCCACTTCTAAGCTCTGTGTCGTCAGGCTAATGCCCCTTCTGAATTTTAGCTACCTCCTCCGTAGTTAATCAGTATTAGTATGTACTATAGGACTGCTGTTGTCTAAGACGTAATCAGTCTCCCTGGTGTATGGTAGGTGCTCATTAAAAGTCAATTTCTTTTTTTTCCTCTTAACCCATACTTCTATATAGATCAAAATAACCTAATATTTTTTTCTGATTGTTCCATCGAATACATTTCAGATTTTAAGACAAGATCCAGACTGAGTTCTTATAGTTGAAAATATGAATTCCTTAATGTCTATTTACTTAGGGGATGTTATTACATATCATCATTGCCTGTAAACTAAACTCCAATGATTTCCTATTGATTTTAATATTGCAGATCAAGAAATACCAATCATTGCTGATTCCAATGTGACAAAATTAATGATCTCCATCGATTTCTCTGCCCTTATTTAAAGTAGCTTCCTTCACAATTTATAAAGATAGAATTTTCTCTTAACTAGCATTTCCTAGGAAATTATATAGAATTCTGTTTATGGTTAGAAGCCAAAAAATAAAATACTTACTAATAAAAGGAAGAGTTTCTTTGGGTTTCTTTGGATATATACCTAGAGGTGGGATTGCTGGATCATTTGGCAGGTCTATTTTTCGTTTTTGAGGAAGCTCCATACTGTTTTCTGTAGTGGCTGAGCCAACTCATTCCTGCCAACAGCCCATAAGAGTTCCCTTTTCTCCACATCTGCACCAGCCTTTATCGCTCGTCTTTTTGAGAACAGCCCTTCTAACAGGGTGGGAGGTGATATTTCATTGTGGTTTTGATTTGCATTTCCCTGATAATTAGTGGTGTTGAGCACCTTTTCATACAACTATTGGCCATTTGTATGTCTTCTTTGGAAAAATATGTATTCATGTCCTTTGCCCATTTTTCAATTGGGTTATTTGGTTTTTTGCTATTGAGTTGTTTGAATTCCTTATATGCTTTGGATATTAGCTCTGTGATGGATATATGGTTTACAAATATTTTCTCCCATTCCGTCGGTTGCCTTTTCATTTTGTTGATTATTTCCTTTGCTGCACAGAAACTTTTTCGTTTGATGTAGTCCCACTTTATTTTTGCTACTGTTGCTTTTTCTTTTGGTGTCAAATCCAAAATATCCCTGCCAAGTCCAATGTCAAAGTGCTTTTCCTCAATGTTTCCTTCTAGGAATTTTATGTTTCGGGCCTTATGTTTAGGTCTTAATCCATGTTGAGTTGATTTCATGTATGGTGTAAGAGTCGCGTCCAATTTCATTATTTTGCGCGAGGGCATTATGCTAAGTGAAATAAGCCAGACAGAGAAAAGAAAAATTCTCTGTGGTATCACTTCCCTGTAGAATCTTAAAAAAGAAAGAAGAAAAGTTTATCTCATAGAAATAGAGAGCAGCATGTTGGTTTCCAGGGGCTGGAAGGAGGGCAAAACAGGGAGAGGTGGGTGAAAGGGTACAAACTGTCAGTTACAAGATGAATAAGTTCTGAGGACCTAACGTACAGCATGGTGACATAGTTAACAACACTGTATTGCATAGTTGAAATCAGCTAAGACAGCAGATCTTAAGGATTATCACCAAAAAAAAAAAAAAAAGCTAAGCATGTGAGGGATGGATGCATTAATTAACTTGACTGTGGGAATCATTTCACAATGTATACATATATCAAATCATCACGTTGTATACTTTAAACATACTACAATTTATTTGTCAATTATACCTCAATAACATTGGAAAAAATAAAATACGTTTTTAGGACACACATACACACACACACGCACACAAAACCACAGAGACACAAGGAAACTTTCGGAGGTGATAGATATGTGGATAGGTATACCAATTATACTTCAATAAATCTGAAAAAAAAATGTGGTACATATGTACAATGGAATATTATTCAGTCTTCAAAAAAAAGGAAATCCTTCCATTTGCAACAACATGGATGAACCTAGACGGCATCACGCTGTGTGAAATAAGCCAGTCACAGAAGGACAAATATTGCATGATTCCATAAGAGTCAAACTCATAAAAGTAGAGAATAGAGTGGTGGTTGCCAGGGCCCGAGGGAAGGGGGAAATGAATTGCTTCTCAATGGGTACAGTCTCACTTATGTAAGATGAATAGGTTCTAGTAATCTGAAGTACAACCAAAAGCCTATAATAATAATACTGTATTGTGCACTTCAAAATATGTTGAGGATAGATCTCATGTTAAGTGTTCTCTCCAACAAACACACACACATAAAAGAACACAAGGAAATTTTTGGAGGTAATGAATATGTTCAGTACCTTGATGGTGGTGATGGTGTCATGGGTGTATACGTATGTCCAAATTCCTCAAAATATATACATTAAATGTGTGTACTTTTTGGCATATCAATTATACATCAATAAAATTTTTTTAGAAAAGAAAAAAACACAACAACAACATACAACTAGATTTACAATGCTCTGAAGTTGCCTGATTAAAATTAAAATAAGTTAGACCAGATGGGGTATTTTAATGGAAGTGCTTCGTAAGTGGAAGTTCATTAAAAATGCAACACATTATATGAATAAGTAACCAGCATCCATTCATTCAACAGGACTTTTTCTGGTGGCTACTCTGTGACAGTTCTGGCCCCGGAATTGGAATATAGAAACACACTAGGCACAGGTCCTGTCTTCGTGGGAGAGACGGCAGGAAAGTGAGTCACCAGGGGTTGTGGTAAGTCTGAGAAATTAATAGTAATCAATGGTAATCAATCACTTCATATTAATAAACTACTATTAATATCTGCGTAGGGATGGCAGAGGAGGAGGAAGCAACTGACAAGGGACAGTAAGGGAAAAAGAGCACTCAAGATGACGCTTGAGAAATAAGTTGAAATTCTTCAGGATTAGTCAGATCATTGTAGGCAGAAGGGACAGCGTAGGAAAAGCAAAGGAGGCTCACAGTGAAGGAATCATGAAAGTTCCCCATGGCAATGGTTGGCATGGAAGGTAGGGAGTAAACTGAGATTCCACCAGAGAAGACTCCGGAGGGCAGGATTGGCGTGTCAGGTGTGACAAGTCTGCAGTCCATCCAACGAGCATTAATCTTCAGAGAAGAAGAGAGTCCTCGGTCCCTTCTCAACTCAGACTTCCTTCTGCTCTCCGAGCCTCCTGCCCGCGTGCACCTGCATGGTGTCCTGGCTATCCCAGGGCCTGGACCATCACCAGCTTCAGCACAAACCGTCTTTGTCCTCAATGGATGGGGGCCACCTGTTCATGGGAGGGCAAGGCCTCACAGGGGGAAGGCGAGAACCCAGCCTCGGAACCTGTTTAAGACGACATGAAAAACCGCTCACGTACTTTCAAATAGGTGAAATTTCGCTTTCAGCTTTATTTACCTGAGAATGAATTTCAGTTTGAAGAGGCCTTTATGTCGTTTGAGGCGAAGCACCAAAGATATAAGCAATTTTCAACAAGAGTACTACACATTTGTCTTTATAACAATTTGTGTGTAACAGCTTTTATGCAAATGACACTAAAGTGGCACCTTTTTTTCTAAATTGGACATTTTTATGGTTATAATTTTCTTCTGTAATAACAGCAAAAAAAAAATGGCTGTCCCAGTGGAGTTGAACATTTCATCTTCAAGCACTGTCTTGTGAAGTTGGAATGACAAGTTTCTTTCATTTGCGCAAAGAATGACAAAAAAGTATTCTTTGTCTTCCTTGTCTTAGTTTTCAGAGGCAGTTAAACTTCAGGTGCCTCTGTCCCTCAGTAGCAACCTCCGCAATCAGAATGGGCTCATAAAGTCACCACACAGCTTCCAGGCACCAAAAATATTGCTTGCTCTTTCTTCTTTCAAGCTGAGCGGCATAAATTACTCGGTTAGATTTCAGTTTCAACACGTTGTTGAGTCTTTTGCATTCATACCCACTTTTCCCCAAGTCAGACAGGTGACTTTTATAGACAATGGGGTTTAATTGACTACAAGACAATGGAATTTATATAGAGGATTCCAGGCGAGCATCCCGTGGTACTCATAGAATAATCCACGTTATTGTTGCTTAATCGACCGAAAATTTTTGCAGAGACAACAGAAGAAGGCGTGCATTTCAAACAATGACTTAAATTTATCCAAGGACTCAGCCAAACAGTATATAAGATTTGTGGCCGTGGAGGCCTTTGGGATGGGCAAAGCGAGAAGGTCGTAGCAAGCGGTGGGTAGAGGGGTGGAGAGAGTCGCTGGAAAGAACTGGAAGGAAGGAAGCTCTGTACCCTGAGTGACACTGGGGAAGTCACCCTCTCTCTCTGTGTTTCTGATTCCTCAACAGTAACGAATATTCTTTCCTGACTTTTTAAAAATCCTTGTTCTAAGTCAGTGGTTAGAAGGGGATGTTTAATACATTCACGGGAATGTTCTGTGGAATTAGCTCTGGATTTTCGGAATTTGGAGAAATTCAGAGACAAGAAAGTTATGCCAAGTCGATTGTGGGTGACAATCTGATACATACAAAAGAGGAAAGAGTCTGGAATTTGTCTTTACTATGTCTAGTCCTTGAACCCAAGAATTTAGAACTTTCTATGTATTTGACCTTCAGGAAATAGGTTGCCCGTCTAAACTTTCCTCTACCCATTTGAAAAATGGGGCCAGTAGTCCCTATCTCATGGGTTTCTCATGAAGACCAAATGAGGTCATGGGTTGTGACATGTTAACATTTATAAATTGATGTTTACGTTGCTCTTGGTATGATTAAGACTTCTTTTCTTTTCACCACTGAACTGAGATTATAAGGTCACCCAGGAGCCACCTGCTGTGTTAATACTATCCAACCCAAAGAGTTGCAATTTGTGGCTTGAAAAAATTCCCACCTCTGATGGATCACTAAAGAAGTGCGACACATCTTTCATGGTGTCTTTCTTGGGTCACAGTCTTTCGTTCAGCCAGAAACACTTGCAGAGCTCAGCCATGCTCGGTCCTGGGCAGGCCCTGGAGATCCAGAGTCGAGCGAGACCAGTCCCTGTCCTGCAATGAGCTCAGGCTCTAGTAAGCGCAGGAACTCGATTGGACAGGAAAGATACACCCAGAAGCTGTGTTTCTTTTCTCTCTCTTCCCCAGAGAGTCACGTCCAGAGTGCTTGCTGGTGGGGTACTGAGTGATTTTTACTTTCTTCCTTAACCTTTTGTGAAATATGTGAACATATTCTTTTATGGTGAACGTGCGTTATTTCTAAAATCAAAAAACTATCTGTATCATGGAAAAGAAACCTCACAGCAAAAATCGTTCAAAAGGGAAGTTGACCATTCTTGGTACACAGATTTTGAATTAGAGAGGCTTTAAATAATAAACAAATGTGTGAATTAATATTAGCACAAATTGTATATATATGTGTGTGTGTATGTAGAACTGTATTTGTATATGTGTATGCATAAGCTATGTGTATACACACATACACATAGGTGTACAGATACATATCAGTAAAGAGACATTTCTTTTGTTTTTTTGCTGAGGAAGATTCGCCCTGAGCTAACACCAGTGCCAAGCTTCCTCTATTTTGTATGTGGGACACTGCCACAGCATGGCCACTGATGAGTGGTGTAGGTCTGTGCCCTGGAACCGAACCCAGGCTGCAGAAGCAGAGCACACTGAACTTAACCATTAGGCCATGGGGCTGGCCCCTACAGACACATTTCATAAAAGAAACATTTAGCCCGGGCTATTCAGTAGGATTCTTGTGCTGGGACTCCTCTATCCTGGCCATCTTAGCTGTCCCTGGCCATCTTAGCTGTCCCTGGGTCTTGGTGTTCTCCCTCTGGTCCACCTTCATCCAGCTGCCCATGACAGCCCCCAGTACAATGCACAGGGTGACACTGCTGCCTTGGCTTGCAACCCTGGCCTTAGTCCCACTTGGCTTGTGATGCAGCTCTCTAGTGCTTCCAAGGGCTGTCCTTCCAGGGAGTATGACAAGGGGGCAGTGTGATCCCCTCTGCCCACACTGCCACATGCCAGTTAGGCCAATTTTTATCCTTTCTGAACTTTGGCCTCCTTATCAGAGAAAGAGGGAGAATAAGGACCCTCTCAGCGGCTGACGGGAGGAAGAAAGCACCAGTCATTTCATAACATCACTACCTCTTCTTCTGATCTGATCCCTGGAAAGAAAGATGCTGACATTTGAACCACCTATCAGCTCATTAACAGGAATTAAGATTTTCTTCTGAGAGGAAGTAATCTTAGAGACACTAGTTTGTCCGTTGGACAGATGAGAAAACTGGGTATCAAAGTGGGAGGTGCCTCGGTGCTGGTGATACAGACCAGCCTGAGGTCCAGCTAGCTCGTGTCCACTGGGGAAATCCAGCCCAGGGTTTTATCCCACAGATACACCATGCATCTGCAACACCATTTCACCTTGCACTTTTGCAAGCAGAAATGCTTGGAGACCAGGGTGCAAACACCAGCATATCTATCCTTCCTTACAAAAACCAAAAACTGAAACCTGTCATCCTTCTAGGATTGCCACCCAAAACAAAGCAATTTGCATGGATCCTTTGTGAGCTTTCTTTTCCAGGGGTAGAAACTCATTAAAATCTCGTGAAATCCTTCCATGTAAAATGTGAAGCGATACTGAGCTGCCTCCCTAAAAGTTAATATGTGTATTTCCAGGGGAGGCAGGAGCTGAGGGTGTGTGTTTGAAGCAGCTCATCATTGGGTCCAGCTGCTGTAGAACAGAGGCATTTCTTAGCATATTTTAATTACTGTCTGGCTGCCCAGGTAAATAAACGAGCTGGTGGCTGGAGCTAGGAGCAGGCTGGGGACCGAAGTCGAGGCGTGGAGTCCCAGTGGTCCCTCCACTTGCAGCAAGGCAGAACTTGGGCATGATTCTCGCCGCGAGAAGAAAGGCTGCTGGCCTACCTGGGATTAATGAGCACCCGGGGAATGTAGGATGGCTCTAGGCTGGAGCTGGGGTCATTAAATTCCGTTGGTCATTAATCCCCTAGAAATGCCCAGGGCTGAGGTCATTATTCTTGGGAGATAAAAAATTCAGGACCAAACAGCACAGGAGCATGAATATCGTGCATTTCTCAGATTGGTGGTGTGTTTTTCAATTTGTTGGCAGAATGCAATTTCAGGAAAACAGATCTCCTTTTCATGTTCCATGGTGCATGCATTGATCATCTCAACTTTAAACTTGAAGTCAACCAGCATTTTTGGTGTGTACCTACCGTGTGTCAGGAGCTGTTAGCAGTTTGGTTTCCAGTAGCCCCCGGGGCAGTAAACTCTTGAGTTTAAGGGCAAGGAAATTTCAGGTCAGAGAGGGTAATTGAGTTGGGCAAGGTCATACAGCTGGACAGCAGATCAGTCAGAACCCACAGCTAGTTTCATCAGTCTCTAAGCTTGTGCCTTTTCCGTGTATCTCAGCTGCCTGCCCAGGGGTGCAAATTATTTAAGCAGCATATCGGAACTTGAAAGTCTTCTTGTATTTAGATCCCTTCATCTATTTGTCGTCTTTGGAGTTTTTTCCGCTCGTTCTTATGAGCCAAAAAAGAAGTTCAGAGGCCGGCCCTGTGGTTAAGTTCGGCAAGTTGCACTTCGGTGACCCAGGTTCACAGGTTCGGATCCTGGGCACAGACTTGCACCAGTCTTCAGCCATGCTGTGACGGCGACCCACATATAAGGTGGGGGAAGATTGGCACAGATGTTAGCTCATGGCCACTCGTCCTCACCAAAAAAAAAAAAAAAAAAAATGCTACAGTCTCTTCTCTGCAGCAAGTTGTCTGTCTTCTTTAGTCCACATTCTTCAATTTAGCTTTTTCTGCTTAATATTAATCCAAGGTGGGTAATTTGAAGGACTTCTCTCATTTTGCACTCTGTGTTCTGATGTGTTTGTTAAAAAAAAATTAGTTACGCTATTTTATGACCATAACTGAATACTGTTCAGCTTCAAATAATTACCAATTAGAACAGTGTACGTCATTTCTAAAATTGCATGGGGAGATGGGATAAGTCTTCCTGGAGCAACGATGAGCCTGTCCAGTAAAATAGGGCACTGCACATGTCTGTTATGAAACCACAGACTTCCAGACACTTTGGAGGGGCGGTGGCTTGGTTTCTCAACATACTTGAGGATCAACAACAAGATGTATTTACATTATTTGGGATGTCCCTCTTATTTGTTAAATGAGTTAAATTTCTGCAGCCCCGAAGACCTGTCATAAAGTTTAATGACATGGGATACTCAATGCCTGTGTCTTTGGGACATCATTCATTCATTCACTTATTTAATGTATGTTCATTGAACATCTCTGTGTTCAAGGCACCAGGCTACAACACTGCTTTGCAAACTGTAAAGTGCTTTTGAACCTCCAGGGATGATATGAAAAGGTAGATTTGGTTGGACGGTGACTAAGATGCTCAGTATTCCTGACTAGCTCCCGGATGAGGCTGATGCCATGGATTGGTGGGCAACACTCATGAAATGCTAGAGGAAGTGATGAGGAAGACAGACAAACAACGGCTCCTGCTCTCATGGACCCAGCTCAGAAGACGGAGAATAAACAAATAAGCAAAGGCTGAATGAGATCATTTCAAAGAGCAACCAATGTTGTGAAAAAATAGACAGAACCTGGACCTGGGGGTCCCGGCAACACAGGAGGTTCAGGGATGGTCTCTCTCTGAAGAGGTGACAATTGAGCGCAGGTCTGATAAATGAGAAAGATGCAACCATGGGGAGATCAGGGAGAAAAGCATTTCAGGTGAAGGGAACAGCAAGTGCAAAGGCTCTGAGGTAGAAAGAAATGAATTGTATAAGAAAAGAAAAAGTCCAGGTTGGACAGAGTAAGTGAGGAAGAGAATAGTGTGAATGAGATCAGAGACATAAGTGAGGGCTGGGGTGGGTCAGGCGCTATAGAACACAGTAAGGAGTTTGGATTTTAGTTCATCTATAATGGGAACCATGGAACGGTTTAAGTAGGGCAATGATGTACTAGAAATGTCTTTTTCAAGGAGCTCTTTAGCTATTGCCTGGAGGGCAGGATCTAAAGAGATAAGAAAGGAAGTAGTGTCACCATGTAGGAGCTGGAGCCTGGGTCCAGGAGATAGATGATGGGTGATAATTAACAGCAGAGATGGGGAGCAGCAGATGGCTTGGGGATATATTCTGGAGGCATGACCTCTAGGTTCCTCATTCTTTAAAGACCCAACTGACTTGGACGCTGCCAATGTGTCAACCTTGCTCTGGGGGCTGGCTGCTAATATCCACCCGGATCTAGGAACACCCTCTGCACCTGGGAGGGAGATACGCGAGTGACCCACCATTATAACCTGGGGGCCAAGCGCTTCCCAAGCAAGCTGCTCTGGGAGGTAAAGGAGGGGCTGCGTCCAGGCTGAGGCCAGCTCCCTGAGTTGTACTAACCTTAGCAATTCATTCTCCTCTCTGAGTGAGGCTCAAGACCATATCTGCATGATGAAGGATTGAACTAGAGGAAAGCTTAGATCCTGTTTAGATCACATTGTCTGTGTTGGTGACATTCCTCCGCTTAGTTTTGTCTCTTTGTTTCTCAAAATGTTTTGTGAGGATTGGGCTAAGTCATGGGATGGGTTAGTCTGAGCACCATGAATTGAGACTGAAGAAATAAGTCAAGCGGGGTCGTCTCTGTGTTGATTTGAGAGGCAGGAGAATGCAACTGGGGAGCCCACGGACTCTCTGGATTCAAATCCCACCAGCTGTGTGGCCTTGGACAAGTTTACTTAACTGCTGTGTGTCTCCATTTCCTCACCTGTGAAAAGTGCACAACGCTGTTGCCAGGATTACATAAATTAATGTATGCTAGACATTAACTCACGGAAGTGTCTGACGTAAGGTAGGCTCTAGGTATGTTTGGCCATTACTGTTGCTATTATTGTTGCTATGGTTATCGTGACTATTTCTGGGCAGTTAGGCCATGGCAATTCCACTGGATCCTGAGCAAGATGGCTTTTTATCTGAACTGGGTGGATTTATGGCCCATGGTCCATCTGGGGAAGCTACAAAGGGAAAGAAAATGGGCTTCAGGACCCCATAGGCTGATGTTAAACCTCACTTTCATCATTCACTAGTTCTGTGATTTGGGCAAGGGCCCTGAGCTTTCTGAGCTGAGCCTCAGTTTCCTGCTCTGTAAATTGGGAATAATAATATTCATCTTAAAATTCAAGATAAGGATTAGACATGATATCTGCTCAGTGACTAGCACAGTCTTAGATTAAGGTAGATCATTTAGCAATAACCTACTCATGCATCCAGTAGATATTTGTGCACAGCTTACTTATGCCAGACACTGTGCTAGGTGTCAGAAATGTAATATGGGCAAAGTGGAGGTGACCTCTCCTTCTAGGAGAAGGAAAGGCAATTGTGCAGGGCACCTACAAGGGTGAAGCTAACCTTCAATCAGGGAAGAATCCTCTGAGGAGGTGGCATTCATGTAATTATTAGCATTGGGATTCTCAGTCATGGGAACATCCCTTACCTGATCTCAAGGCATCTTGTATCCAGGCGCATTTTGTGGTCAGTTCAATGTGGACTTTATGGATTAACTACAAAGTGATCTTGCTCTGTGATGTTGTCAAAGAGGGCTGCTCTCGTCATGGCAGGCGAAATACACCCCCGCCCTGGAACCTGTGAATATGGCACCTGTTCATATGTACCATAGCAAAAGGATTTTTTATATATGATTAAGTTGAGGATCTTGAATGGGGATTATTCCGGACCGTCTGGGTGGGCCCAATGTAATCACGTGGATCCTTTAAAGTGGAAAGCTTTTCCTGGCTGAGGTCAGAAGGAGATGTGACTACAGAAGAATAGTCCAAGAAATGTAATGTTTCTAGCCTTGAAGACAGAGGAGAGGGGTTGCGAGCCGAGGAATGTGGACAGTCTCCAGAAGCTCGAAGAGTTAAGGAAATGGATTGTCCCACAGAGCCTCTGCAGGAATACAGCCCTGCTGACACCTTGATTTTATCTCAGTGAGACTCATGTTGGGGCCCTCCAGCAGCCACAGGAGGCTAACACTCCCCTGTAAGTAGGTTGTGACATCTGCCACACTTGCTTTTGAAGCAGCTGCTATTATCCCATTTTACAGATGAGTAAAAATTGGGAGTCAAGGAGGGCAAACACTTTGTCCAAGACTAGTGAGAGAGTAACCTGGGGCCAACGTTCCTACCTGGGGCCGTCTGACTCCCCGGTCCATCCTGTTTCCGGCCCACCATGCAGATTTGCTGGATAGCCTCATTTTCCTACAGAGATCTACAGAGAGATCCTTCTGCCAGTGACCACCAAACGTAGGAGAGATGAAGCAGCCAAGAAATCTTCCAGGCCACTGCCCATCTGCTACGAGGCACGTGCGGTAAACTCTGCTTTCAAACTTTGTTTGGTTGAGCCTGTCATGCTAGACAAAAATTGTGTGACCTAGCTTGTAGTAGCTTGTGCCGTGAAGGTATCATTTACTGGTGAGTATATTTTACTGCGCTGTTATAGATCTCTTCACTCAAGCAGCTGTCTAACATGTTGAATAGTCTTTCATCTTGTCAAACACTTCCATTCGCCTTTCTACAGCTTTCTCAGCCAACATGTACACACCTAATCAATCTAATGCCACTGTCTCCAGACTTTCAAACCCAAAAGCACTGCCCCAACTACTTTCTTAAAGAGACAATCATCTCTTTTCATTGCACTCTAAGAATGGCTTCTTATTAGGTAATGTTTTCTGAGCAGCGTGAAGGAAGACCAAGCTGAGATTTTTGACTTGCTTGCATTTCTACTGGCTCAGTTATAGGAACTCTTTGCTGCAACAGGAAGACACATGGTTGGTGTCCCTCCCATGTCCCCAATGTACACGTAGGTATTGATAAAATAGCCCTTATCAATGAATTCTCATGTAGTCATTATCTAAACATGAAGTCCAAATAGGTATGTAATGTCTTCCATCTTCTGGAATCAGAACTCACGTGACCTCTTAGTCTCATATAACACCTTCCATCTCCACATGATCCTACAAAACTGGTCGGCGTTATTTTATGCCTCCATGCCTCGGGTCTGTGGTCTTACTACGGCCTGTGATACCTGTCTCCCTGATCTGTTTGATGAGTGCCAGATTGTCCTTCAAATTCAGCTTAGACATCATCCTTCACAGAAAGCACATTGTGCATCTCCCAGCGTATGTTGCTTTGTCCTTGATACCCCAGCGACCCTTGCCTGCTCTTCTATTATACATACTTACAAAATGGTGGTGCATATCTTATCTGTCCCTGCGAGGCAGACTGCAAAAACAGCCCCATTCTTCGCCCCTGCTGGTGCCCACATCCTTTGCTGTGTAACTTTGCAGTATTCTTCCTCTCTAACTTGGCATCAGCCGTGTAACCTTTGGCCAATGAGATGTTAGCAAATCTGATGCAAGCAGAGGCTGGCAAAGCACTGATGCCACTTGGCTTGTCCCTGTCCCTTGTGTCTCTGTCACCACCATGAGAACATGCCCAGGCCAGCCCAGTGGAGGGTGAGAGAGACACAGAAAGGAGCCTAGTCATCTCAGGTGTCCAGTCGACAACTAGTCAACCATGTGAGCAAGGCCAAGCAACATCAGCAGAGCTCCCAAGGCACATGAGCAATAAATATTCCTTGTTGTATGCTACTGAGATTTTGTTTATTCAGCAGCATATTATGTTGATAGTTGACTGATACACTCTCTTATAAACCTACTCTCTCCTTAAGGGCAGACGTGGAGTCTAGGTCCTATTTACGTCCTCAGGGCCTAGTAGGAGGAACTCAATAAATAATTCTTGAACTGAAAGTACGAAGATTTTCAAATTCTGTATACATAATAGCAGCTCTGAATTACTAATACTTAATCTGGGGCTTTTGTTATGCAGAGCGAAACCTAGCGTCGTTTTTCTCTTATGACTCCAAGTTGCAGAATTTCCATTAGTAGATTGAACCTTCATTTGTGCGAAGATGGAGGGGAAACCGCCATTAGAACAGTCTTGCCAATCCCCATGCAGAGCATAAGCCTCCCATAAACCATGTCTGTGCACAAAATATTAATTAAAACCTCTTATTTTTTATTGTAAATACATTACTGATATTACTTCAGGGACTTGTGTGCAGCGAACCATGTGGAGGACGGAGATCACTCACGAGTTAATAGTTATCCCTAAACCGGTTAATGGGAGTGGATTGTCAAGAAGACAACGGATAAAATGACTGCTGTTTAAAAAATCCAAAACAAAACTAAGAAACTCTCTTGTTAGCCCTGCGATTCGGTGATAGACTGTGGATTTCTCAATTGCACTTTGGTTTCTCAGTATGGTATTTTCTGTTTAAATTTCAGATTTGCTGCAAACAGATCCACACAAAGAAGGCATTGAACACATAGGAAGACGTGGGCTCTGTTTTACTCTTTCTTCTTAAAAAAAAATGTATATACACACACACACACACACACTTGCGTGCACATACACACATGTGTATTTGAATTTGTTAGGATGGAAGGAGGTAAGTCACTTCAACCTTTAAACCCCTTTGACATTCACAAGGTGCTAAAAGTCAGCTGGGGTCTCATCTCTGACGAATTTGCATCTCTTTGAATATGACGCTTGAAAAACCCCAGCGATAGATTAAATTTTGCCAAGGAGAAAATGAGAGAGAGGCTTCCATCTCTCAGGTCTGCTGGGAGGATCTTTACGGTTGATTTACTTTTTTTAAATAAATGTTTCTTTATGTGTTTCCCTCAGTTCCTGCCCAGGCTGCCTCTATCGTACAAGCTGTAACTTCTGCCAGTCCTATCACCGGCGAACAGTAAGTCAACCTGGTTCTGAGTACAAGGTGAAGGGATATTTCAATCTAAGCTGCATATACCTTCTGTGTTTTCTGATTAAAATGTGCAAGCAAACCTTGGAATAAACTCTACCTGACATGACTTCTAAAATAATTTACGCTCTTTGCAAACCTCGAATGTTGGGATTGATTTTGGTGCCTGTCACTATATTTCAGATGATCAAAAATGGATCAGAGCTTTTAAATGAATTTAATGACCAAAGATGATTCTGAAATGGAAAAAGATCAGTGAGGTCAGAAAACAAAATTCCTTGTCTAAAGCCACAATAGAGTGCTATTTTTTTCTTATAGAAGTGACACATTTTAATTATCAGAAATTTGCAAAACGCAGAGGCTGGCTCAGTGGCGTAGTGGCTGAATTTGTGTGCTCTGCTTTGGTGGCCCAGGGATCGTGGGTTCGGATCCCAGGCATGGACCTGCACACCGCTCATCGGGCCATGCTGTGGCGGCATCCCACATACAAAATGGAGGAAGATTGTCACAGCTGTTAGCTCACGGCCAATCTTCCTCCCCCCATTCCCCCCAAAATTGAAAAATGCAGAGATAAAGAGGAGAAAAAAATCACTGATAATTCAACAAGACTGAGAGACCCATTGCTAGCACCTAAGCATATTTTCTTGCAGTCTTATCTATTTCTCTGTGTTGTTTTATATAGGCTAATATATAAAACAAGTAAAATTTTATTTCCTGATTTTTATCACTTGCAATAATTGCGATGATGATGATGATATAGCGATGATGATGATGATAACATTTGAACAGAATTGATCAGGAACTTTCTAAGCACTATGCACGTATTGCCTTGTTTGGTCCTCAAAACAACCCTATCAGATAGGTTCTATCATTTTCGCTATTTATAGATCTTAAGTAATTTGCCCAAGGTCCCACAAGCATTGTTCTAAATCAATGACGCAAACCAAAAAAAATCTGATTCCTGAACCCTATGCCCTTAATCACTAGCATATAAGTCTTTTCAATGTTATCGTATACTAATCATATATATATATTAATTTTAGTAGTTGTAGAATGTACCAAGAAGCATCATTTACCATATATTTTTATTGCATTCTGTGCAAATGTGCCCTCCTGGAGGTGTGCAAGGGGACAACCCTGTACTGTAATATTGAATAGATGACCTATCACCTTTAAAGCCATTTCTCTATTTCTGGATATCAGGTGGTATCATTATTTTTCTCCTTCATCTACACTCCATGGTAGGGCACCAAATATCTCATCAGGTGGACCTGAGTTTGCATCTTAGGTCTGCAAATTATTACCAGTGTTTTCTCGGACAAGTTGATTATCATTCTACATCTAAGGCAAAGTAGATGTGTTATGAAAATTAAATGAGATACCATGGGTGTAAACGGTTTGGTATAGCTGTTGACACATGTGAAGTGGCCTATATATATGTGTATATATCTATCCCTTTTATTATTAATAATAATTTATCATAACTATCATGTTTTGAGCAATAATTATGTGACTATGACTGATAGGATTCAATCCTCACAACAACACAATAAAATAAGCATTATTTATCCTCTGTGATAGAGGAGAACAAGGGTGCTTAGAAAGGCTAAGTGACTTTCCCAGGTGAGGCCTGGCTTGACACTGAGGGTCTGATTTCAGAGGCTACACTCTTGACGCCCTTTGTTATACTGGGATCCGATCATGAGGTGCCTTAAAAATTCTGCAAAGGAGTTTAAGAGCAAAAGGAGGTACGCAAAACTTTAAGTAGGGAAAGGATAAGATTGTTCTTCCAAGATCTGCCTGCTGTGGCATGTGACATAGAGAATGCATAGAAAAGAACAAGTCTGGAGTAAGGAAAACCAGATAAGAGGCTGTTATTGGAATTCAGACTAGAAATGATGAAATAAATATAAAAGAATGGCTATGGAGTTGGAAAGAAGTGGATCATTTCAAGAGCTATGTCAGCAGTAGCACTTGCACAATTTAACACCTTGTGAAGACAAGAGGGGAGGTTAATATGTCCAGATTTTTTTTTATGTAGTCAGGTAGGAAAACCAATATTTTACCAAAACAGAGTAGGAGAATGGTCAGGGGAGGATGATCAGCTCAGTACTGAATAAGTTGACATTAGTTTCCTAATAGATACCCAAATGGGACCGACCAGGCAGCAGTTGGATGTATACATTTGAAACTCAAAACAAAAACTGAATTAGATTTTTGTCCTTCAGCAAATTGGTGGTGGTTGAGGATGTGGGATTATATGGGGGTGTTGAGGGAGAGTGTGAAGATAAAGGAATTGAGAATGGAGCATGAGAAAAAAATATTGTGTAGGGGATGGGCAGAGGCCACGCTGTGTGTTAGTCAGGTGGTCTGCGCCATGTGGTGGTAACGTATAAAGCCTGCTCTCTGTGTGGCTTAGCACAACAGGAGCATGTTTCTTTATGAAAACGGAATGAGCGTTGGCAGGGCTTCTCCTCCATCTAGTGACTCAGAGAACCAGCCTCCCTCCATCCGGGGATCACAACCATTCAGTAATTGGCATCCAAGAGCCCTGAGAGAGAGGAAGAAGATAGACACAAGCTCTTAACCGTCTTGTTTGGAAGAGATACATATCATTGGCCACAAGTCATTGCTGGCCATCACCCTCACTACAAAGGAGGCCTTGGAGGATTGTGAGCAGAGAAAGAAGAAATGGCACGATGGATGCACACACAGCATTGTGTCATCACCAACTCTCAGGTGGATTTCCAAAACCAATTACGAATTTTAAGACTCTGTCCAGACACTGTTTACCATCATCAAGTGCTGAGGTCATAGCTCAGGTTGGTATGGCTTTGAGGTAGGATGGTTGGTAAGCAGCTCTGCCCCGTGGGACAGGTGGGCAAGCCAGCAAAAGGGAAGGAAGGAGCTGGTAGGACTGTCCCAGCTCTAGAGGCTGTGCAAGTGGAGTCCAACAGAGTCTAAAGGGACACAGGAAATTTGGTCTAAGGAAGACCCATCTGCTGGGTAGGGCCTAGCAGTCTAAGCTGAAATTAATCTCAAAATTAGAACAAGAACAACAAATGATTATGTCCAATCGATTCTGTCACAGCAGGACTCTAGAGCCTCTGAGGGTCTCTGGGGAATCAGAGAGCTGGACATGGAGACAAAGCCAGGAGCCTATTTGTTCTGGGGGCAGAAACTCATTTCAACAGGAGTCCACAGATAATGCCAAACACGTCAGATACGGGATCCTGTGCTGTAAAAGAAGCTCTGGACATCGCCCACTGGTGGGCCATGTGCTGATACAGGTCCTGCTTTGGTCCAGGACTGGATCAGGCTCTGAGCAAGGCAGAGACCCAATAGTCAGGAGAGAATCTGAGCTGGGATGGCCTGGGAAAGGTTTCCAGTCTCATCCTCCAGGCAAGTGGCTAGTCTGGCATTTAGGCCTCGGTTCTGCTTGGTCTATGCTGCTGATGACATCTGTTATACTGGTTCAGCCACTTATTCCTCACCCTTTCTGGGTGTTTGTTTCCTTATTCCTGAGTGGGGAGGGGGCAATGAAGTAGATGACCCATACAGTCCCCTGCCTTCTAAAACTACTAATCTGTAATTAATTGAGATATTGTGAACCACAGCTCACGTTAATGTATGCTGTTACGCAAGCTGTTATTTGTATTAATCATAGACAACCTTCCCCACACTCCGAGTTAATGGGCACCGACTGCAGGTTTAGAAATTCATTTAGAGGGGCATTTAGAAGGGGGATGGCGTATCAAAACCGCATAAAACTTCTCATGAAGTTTAATTGCAATGCATTTCCCGAGAGAGGCAGAGCTGTTATCAAGTACGAGCAATTCTCTAACGCATGCCGAGTTTGAAAATAAAACATAACACTGCTCATAACCGTGCTGAAGATATTAGGAAAATCCAATCGCTTGAAGCGTGTGGAGGTACAGCATTCCTTCCCTTTGCGCTATCAGAGGAGGGCCTCATCTGAGCGTAGCAGGTTCTGCGTTTCTCCCACATGTGGCTCACTTCGTCCACTGTGTGGAGGAGTCTTGGGACTAGGAGCCCCCACTTTGCCCTTCTGAAGAGGTTTGTATGGGTAGCATAATTTACGATGAACCAAATACTCTTAATTCCCTTATCCCAACATCTTCCCTGTCACTTCCCAGGCCGTTGTCATTTTCAGGAAGACCACATCACATTCTGTACTTCATTCTCTTGTGTTTTGGGTTAGCCATTCATTTATCCGCAAACTCTCTTGGGAGTAGCTGGGGGTCAGGAGGCTTGCATATAAGAGGAAAGTTCTTGGGAATGAGAGAAAAGAATGAAAGGAAACAAGGGTAACGGGTGATCTAAGGAAGTGCCTGGTGGGGAGGGTACCCAGCACTTCACAGATTGCAATGGACTCCCTCCCACCACTTCCAGCCAGTGGCCAGCATCACACCCATCAAGTGAGGCCAACAGGACTGGGGTGAGGAAAGATGAACCGAGGCAGCTAGAAGTCACGCGACTTGTAGACCACACACAGTTGCTTAGGCAGCACGTTCTCCACTATGCTCGTGTCATCACTGTTCCTCCCTCTGCTCTGCTGCTCCCCTGCTTCCTGCCTCTGTGCTCCTGGGGCTGCTTTCCAGCTCTTGCTTTTGTTAATACTGTGATCGTGCTCATCATTCCTCTGCTGTCCTTTCTGTTGCTCTTCCTACTGATATTACTCACCACTTGCATCTTTTTGCTAGGAACTCCAATGAAGGTAACAATCCTGTTTAATCATCAGAACAACTCTATGAAGGCCTCTGTGAAGTTTGGAAGGATGCTCCACCTGGCTTGTATCACACAGGTTGTAAGTGACCAAATGGGAATTTAGTCTGAATCCAAAGACCATTCTCTTACCTTTGAACCACGTGCTTCCTTGAAGCCAAAGGGAATGGGCTTTGGTTTGGGACTTTATACAGATCTCATCCCAGGTACCATTTGTCTGGAGATGCAGGATTTGGACCAGATGGTTGAAGGGAGAGACCAGCCAGGTCCCAGGGTAAGAACACATGAGGGGCACACATGTCATGACGCGTGGAGCACGGGCAGCGTGAAGGGCAGAGGGAGGAATGAGAGGAAAGCCGGGCCCAGGAGGTGAGGGTCCTGGGAAAGCAAATGGAGATTCACAGCATCACAGAATCTGGTGGGCCCACAAAGGGCATTCAGTGAAGAGGTGTAGACTAGGAGGAAGGGAGGGAGAGAGAGAAGAAGGAAGGAAAGAGTAAAGCAAGCAAGGAGAGAAGGAGGAAGGGAAAAAGAGAGGGAGGAAGGGAGAGAGGAAGGAAGAAAAGGAGGGGTGGAGAGAGAGAGGGAGCAAGAAAAACAGGGGAGAGGCGGTATCCTTGTGCCTCTGCTCTCACACCCCACTGAGAGCAGACCTTCTCAGAGATGCAAAGATTATCGTCTGCTGTAAATCTCATTCCCCGGAAGAGGTACAGGGTTTTGGGGTTTTGGGGCAGGAACCTGGACCAGTTGGTCCCTTGAGATGCAGGAGGACAGGCCTCGCATCTCCCCAGCTTTCAGAGCTTCTCACATTTCCATGCTCCTTGTCAGAACGGCACTGGGACTTTGCCTGGTGAGGAATTATTACATCCATGGTGGAGATGGCATCAATGTGTCCTCACTGAGGCTCAAAAGGCGAAGTGATTTTCCCAAGATCACACTAACGAGAGGGGGATGGGAGACATCTTCTGCCTTTTTTATATGATGCTGCCTCTTCAAAAGTCCCTCCCACGAAGGCAGTCTTGGCCCCTCCCTACCCTGAGTCTTATTTTATAAGACACCCTATATGTAAATGGGCCATTTTGAGCATCCCTTTTGGACTGTTCCTTTACTTACAGACCATCCTTCCAAGTCCCAAATTAAGCAAATTCTTGGGAAAAAACGAATTTGCTCAAAATACTTAGAATTTGGAATGAACATCTTGCATTAAAACCTAGTTGAAAACAAATATTTCTCTTGCTGATAATGCGAAACAAAGGCTGGGTTTAATAATAAACAGAGCACTAAGATGACAATTGTATTGACAAGAATACCATAAAAAAGCCCGGCTCTGGATCAGATGCTTCTTGCCCGGCGTGCCTGTGTTTAACATGCTGGTGTTGTACTTCGTCTCCCTACTCAATTAAAATTGTGTACCTAACAAATGCCATATTGTAAAAGAAATTTGTTTTTGAACTTGCCTTCACATGTAGCCATCAACACAGCCGTGTTTCAAGTTGCACTCCCTGCCAGCTTTGCTATATTTTGTACTTCTATTTGAAGATTTTTTTTCTTAAAGTTCTATTTGGGAATAAACACTTACCTATGGCCCACCTCTTGAAACATGGTTCTCAACATAAATTCACCACAAATTCACCACATGGGTAGATTTTTGCATGGACCCTATTCTAGGTTCTTCACCGTTTCTACCCTGACTGTTCTGGATTTTTCAAATGTCACCTAGATGTGCCACAGTTTCCCCTGGCCTGCTAAATTCATCCATTTCTCACCCTAGCATTCAAGGCCTTTCTTGAGAAGTCTCCAGCCTGTACATTCCAAAAGCATGTCACACAGTCTATTAAACATTTTTAATTGAGATAACATTGGTTTATAACATTATATAAATTTTAGAGGTATATCATTATATTTGGACTTCTGTAAACGTTTATTCACTTATTTTGCAAGTACTTACCAAGTAGCTATGACATTCTAGATGCTATTCTATGTGTTCCTACTGTGTGCAAAGTGCTGAGAGAGATGCATTCCTTCTTTTCACGATGTTCCCAATGTTCAGGGTGCATAAAGACACAGGCAAGGAAATTATGCCCTTGGACAGACCCTCAGCAGAGATTATACAGAGATACAAGGTGCTAGGTTAGTATAAGCTAAGGATTAGTTCCTTCACAAAGCTGGTTCCTTTGAAGCTGGCTTCTGGAAGGGGTTGGTGTTTGAAAGGGTCTTGAAGAAGGAGTCTTTCAAAGATGGAGGTAGAAGGAGTGTCACCCCAAAGAGTGCACAGTGTGAGTCCAAAGCATATGGACTTTTTTCTGAGAATGACCAGTGGTGTAGTGCATTTGGGACATCAAGGAGAGTGGAAGAGATGAATTGGTGAATCAGATGTGAAGGCAATCCTGGAGTTAGAGTGTGGAGGGCTGTGGAGGCCACATCAAGGATCCGGGATATGATTCTATTGGTATGGGGGGAGTCTGAACATTTGGGGATGTCCTAGACACCAATCAATTTAGACACCTCACTATTTTCCCAAACACACCTGGCCTTACCCACTCCAGGACGTCACTCACACTGATCTCCTCTGCCTGGAACCATATTCTTGTATTTCTTCTGATGGATTTCCACCTGTTCCCGTCTCTTCTAACTCCAAGCTTGGAATTCCCTGAAGTGCTTCTGCCGTCTGTGTATGTGAGTGTGTGTGTGTGCACACGTGTTTTACTCCCTGTATCGCTTTCAATCTTTTAGAGATTCCTCAACCTCTCTAGTCTGCTAATGGCACTCTTGCTTGTTTCTGTGGATTCAATGTTTTCTGGTCCTGTCTGAAATATAGTCTTTGGCGTTTTATGAGATTCTTTTCGTGAGTGGTGGAATAGTCACCAGTTCAGCCTGCCATCTTGAACCCATCATGCAAGTTCTTTAAATGGCTTAGAATCACCATTCTACTTTTCTCCCTCACGTGACATTTAACAAAGAGAACAAAAGTCTGCTCCTCACATACGTGTAACAAAATACTAATGATCTTTTCCCTCAATGCCTTGAGGGGACATTTCACAAAATCACACACACGAGAAGTGAATTCAGCTTTCCATTGACATCTCCTGTGCCCCCTCCCCAGGAAACTCCCCAGTAATAAACCAAACAGAATGCTGCCCTTCCTTTCTGCCCTCAAGGCCACGTGCTTTATTCTGTTGCTGTTGATACACAGAACCTGGCGCATGGGAGAGATCCAACACAACCTTGTTGAACAAATGACTATACACATTTGTCAATGAACACCCATGTAAGATGGCTTTGGTGACAGCGAGTCTCTTACTTTCCTTTGCCCCTTGCAATGATTGGATATTGGGATTCTTAGCATACCCTGCAATGGATTTACTGATGCTGCTGATGTTGCCATTGGGAATACCACAGCACCGCCAAATGCACAGTACCAGCACCACGGTACTAAACCAGTTAATGGGTCCCCTGGGGGGGCAGTCCATTTATAATGAAGCCAGCCATGTGAAAAATAAAAGCAAAAATATTCTCTGAATTAAGCAGCTCAATGTTGCAGTGGCAGATTTTCAAGACAAGATGCTATGTTAGTTGCTTATGTTTTTTTCTTTAAATGTAAGATGAATAATGACCATTTATTTACTACTTACAGTGTGCCACACACTAGGAGATAGGCTTTGCATGGGTTATTATATTTAGTATTCACAAATGTTTATGAAGTAGACACTACTATTATTCCCATTTTATTGACATGGAAACTGAGTTGGGGAGGATATAAATGGCTGTTCAAGGTCACACAGCAAATACAGGGTAGAACAGGATTTCAGCCTCAGACACTCTGACATCAAGGCCTGAGCTCTAACCACTGCCCCGCTCACCATGGTGCTCAAAGTGTCGTCCAGGACCCAGGGCCAGAATTACATAAATCGCAGACTTCAGGGACTCATTCCAGACTTGTTGGAGCTGAGGCCCAAGCATCTACGTTTTTAATATTAGAGAACCAGGTGTTTCTTATACACACCAAAGATTTGGAGTCATGACCTCACCTCTTCAGAGCTCAGGGTGAGGAGTCCTGTGAACACACGCTGAAGGTAGGGAGCAGGTGTCCCTGGAGAACCTCACATCTTTTAAAGGCAGGAGTACGATGGGCTCAGATCTCCAGGTTGGAGCTTCTCTGCTAAGGGTAAAGACTTCCTTGATTCCTTTCCCAGGAATCTGGTGATGCCTCAGTTCTGGAGTGGCAGAGGTTTGATGAGTACAATCTCCTGGATTGTCCTCTCTTTAAGTCACATGTAGTCTGGAAGCAACTTCCTAGATAAGGGCCAATGCTTCAGAAGTGGCCTGAAGCCCTCCCACACCTCTCGTTTGCTAAAGTGGTTTCTCCACAACTTTCACACCTGCACATACTCAGTCACCTTCAGAGGGAAGTCCTTGGGGCACCACTCCCATCTCTGGCAGAGAGATGCAGAGGTTGAGGTGCTTCTCATCATTGCCTGGCTGATTGTGGGATTCTTAGTGGCCACCTGAAATATATGCTCACTCCATTCAAGATGGCAGCTCAGAGCCATTGTCTTCATAAATAGACAGTGAACCAAGAAGGCAAATATTGTCTGGTTTTCTCCTTTGTTGAACTTCTCCTTTGGGAAAGTTGTTTTTCTCCATTAATCAAGATTCTATAGAACATTTTTGTCGCCTTAAAGTGGGTCTTTTTCTGACCTCTGCCTTGAAGGATACATTAAGCTCTTTAGGGCACTTAGAAATATCTTTTTTTCCCCACTACTTGAAACCATAAGATTAGCATACAGATCTGCTGCCTTTGGAAAATCTATTCAATACAGAAGATATTTGGCGAATACTATGCCAGACTTGGAATAAGACACAGATTTTGTCACAACAGCAATCATGCTCTAGCTGGGAACGGGCAACAACTCCAAAACCAAGAGCTAGCCTGGAAGAATACGCAAAGTACTATGACAAAACAGATGAGGCATTTATTTTATTGAGGGAAGGTTCTTACGAATTACACATTTTAATGATTTTAACTACATGGAGCATCATTTTAGTTAGAATTTAATATCATCTTTGTGTCATATCACCAATTTCCCTGCTGCATGTACAAACCTAGCATGCTTTCTTTTGGGTATGAGTTACAAAAATGAACACAATACAGAGGGACTATGACTTACTTGAAGACAGTGGCTGTGCCTTATTCCTTGTCATATGGCCTGCCTGAAGTTGGGGCTCCTAAGTGTTGGACCAGTGAATGAATGAGAGAGGAAGAGGCACTGCTTCCTATGATTATAAATGGCCCTTTATATTTGCAATATTTCCCCAGTTTCAAAATCTTATCACGTACATTAGCTTTTTTGATTCTTATGAATACTCTGTGAATAAGCAAGTGAGATATTATTTTTATCATTCAAGTTCAGTGGGCAAGGAGTTTGACATTTACGAAGGCTTAGGTAGTCTTGGCACATACATCTGGAAGTGGACAGGTTGGGACTTGATCCTTCGTCTGCCTGGCTTTTGATCCCAACAGATTCCCCTGTATCACCTCAGGATATTAAAGATGAAGATTATTATTACTATAACTGATTTTTTTTCATGGATTAATCTTTTATTAATCTTTTCCTCAGTTGCAATTCCTGGATCATTAGTCTTTTTACCATTTGCGATAATCAGCATATGGTAAAACCAAAAGAACATTCAGTTAGAATGAGTTCATTTGATTCTAGCATTTGATTTAAGCATTTAAATTTGGTGGATGATTCTCTGTCTTCATTTTACTGGACCTTTCAGAGCCAGTAGACACAGCTGATCAGGTAACGCCCTCCTCTCTTGCCTTCCTGACTGTCACATGCTTCTGTTTCCATTCCTCTGTCATCCTTGCTTCTGTGCTTTAGGATTCTTCTCTGCGTCCTTCTCCTTAACTTGCTATGTAGGAGTTAGTGTCACTCAGGTCTTGATCCTCAGCTTCTTCTGCCTCTACCCCTTCTCCTCATTCAATGTCTTTTACCCCTCATGGCTTATTTAGATCCAAATGCTCACACGTTCCCAATTTTTATCTCTAACCCATATCTCTAATATGAACATTAGGCTCACATGTCCAACTGCCAACTTGGAATCACACAGATCTTCTTTTTTGATTCAACAAATACTTACTCATTACTTATTATGTCTTAGGTACTCTTCTAGGCATTGACAATACAGCCGGGAAAAGATTTAAGGTAACTTGTCCATCTATAATTTATCAAAGTGGAACTTGATTCCTCATCTAAGAAACTTTTTCTCTAGTTTGTCTTGAATTAATAAATGCACCTCCGACCATCCAATTGTTGCGGCTAAAGGCCTAGGAGGTGTCACAATTCTTTCACTTCTCTCACATCTCAAATCCAGTCCGTCAACAAGTTCTGTCAGTCCTATTCCTAAAATTTCTCTCAATTTTATCCGCTTCTCCCCACGTCTTTTGCACCCACAACTGGTTCAGGAAGATGACCTTCCTTCCTTCGCCAGATGACCACAGTAGACTCTTGACTTCCTCTCTTAGATTCTTCAGTCTAGGAGCAGAAATGACCATGAAATGTCTTCAGAACACATCAGTTCTTGATGATCACCATCGGTGCCTTTCCATTGCACTTGAGACAAAATTCAAACTCTTTACACAACCTACTCATAGGTCTCCTGTGTGGTGTGGCCCCTGGACTCTTCTTCAAACTTACCTCATGCCATTCCTTCCTCATCTACTACCCTGTGGCCACATTACTCTATGTGCTGCTCCTTGAATATACCGAATATACTTAAGCTCTTTCATTCCTTGAGTATTAAGCATACTTAAGCTCTTTCACTCCTGTGCCATTCCCTCTGCCTGGAATGCTCTTGCTTCTTCTATTTGTTGCCTGGCTTCTTCCTAGCCTTTCCAGCTGAGCTTAATTGTCTCCTTGGAGAGGACTTCTTTGTACTCTTTTTTTCCTCTGTCACAGTACTTCATTCATTATAGAACTTATCATAATTTGTGATTATTTTGCTGATTTTTGTTCATTTCTTCCCTCTACCAGAATATAGGCCCACTGAAGGCAGACACCATGGTATCTTGCTCACCAGTTTTATTCCCAGTGATTAATCCAATGTCTTCCATGTAGTAGGCCCATAATAAGTGTTTGTTGACCGAATGAATGATTATTTTGCCATCTGAGAGACAGGCAAAAGACGCTTTTACTCAAATTCAATCAAATATTTTTAAGCACATTACTGGTTTTTTTTTCTGGATAAAAACATGAATAATAACCTACTCAATAGTATTGTTAATCCTAATGAGATAATTCAAATTAAACAGAGAGCAGTCTTCATCTAAGTATAGTCAATGAAATATTAATGTTGTCCCTCTTCTAGACACAAGGTCACATGAAGAGAGATGTTTAGGAAGCTTCTTTATATGTTTCTGGGCTTGCATTTAATGGCATTTATCATTTGCTTATGCAAATTTGAATTAATCATAGCCGCAATTCCTTGATGAGTCCCTCCTCTACGCCAGACTCTACAGGAAAAAGTGAGAGACCCGAGTCTTGGAGGAGCATCCAGCCCATGGAGAGACAATTTCACATTCTGCTCAAGGAAGACAATGAGAATGTGGTAGCACTCGGCAAAGCTCTAGAAGAACACGTATTCTTTGAACGTATAGAGGAAGAAGATTAAATTTTTCCCCTAAAAGAAAAAGAAACTTTGTGGTAGTGGGGGCATTTTATTGGGCTATCTGGGTGAAAATAGCAGTAGGATGAGAAAAGGGAAGAAAGTCAATAAAAAGAAGCAAACTACAGTGGCGTTCTGCTTCTGGCGTTGAGAAGCACATTTCATATCTTATTTGACTCAGTAATCCCGTGAGCTGATGGGGCGCGGGTTGCTAGTGTTTTGTTATTGCTATTGTTGTCTGTGCTTCCTTTTAACAAGGAAATTAAAAATGAGGGAATCTGCATGTTTTTCCCAAGGACACCAGGCTAACAGCTGGAGGTCTTGAAACTGTACTAGGCTGCCACAGGTATGTTGAATTAAATGTATGGCCCCAGATTCCTCTTCATTCTTCCATTCCTTCCAATTTGAGGAATTCTCTGCAAGGATTCATTTCCTGGTAGAGTGCTAGTCCTGACTAGTCAAACTGTCACCTGTCAAGATGTCCCCCAAACCCTAGGGGGAAAAGTTTAGCATACAACATTCTCAAGAGCAGGGAAAATGTCCACAATTCCTGCCTCCTGAGCTCTGAGGCTGCAGAATGGAGTGCAGACCTTCTGCGGCAACTGGCTATTTCATAGAGCCACAGGTTCCTGCCCACCTTCCCTTCCAGAGCACTGTGTATGCTGCAGGAACCCTTTCTCTGGAATGGAATCACTTCAGGTGGTACAAGACTTCTCTCTCCTAACTGGCTGATAACCAAGCAAGATGACAGTCGTCTAAAGCAGTGTCTGGGGTCTCAGAGAAAAAATATGGGTGCGAGGATGATATCTAAGGCTGCTCATTATTAGAATCACTCAAGATTGAGGGAGGCATTGCCTGGATATTGAACTAATGCTTCTTGTCACAACTTAAGTGCTGGCTCTAGGAAGAGGCTGACAATAGGAAGACAGCATGACAAAAAGGGGAGTGCCAAATGTTTCTGGGAAGATGAGATAGACCCAAATTTCATGCACACTCTCCTATTAGAAGGGCCTTAAGAGTCCTTCTTCCCTCCATATACAGACTCTATATCATACATTGCCCTAATCCTTACTTGAATCAACCAACCACCCCACACATGTATACATACATCTAGTTCTCACTATACTCCCAAATGGCAAGAGCAAGGACAAGAGAAGGGAAGGGTGTATAGGGTCTACTGACACAAATATAACTAACCTTGAATCTAATGTATCAATTCCAGAAAGTGATAGGGTGCAGGCCAAATGACAGTGTTTGAAAGGCTGAGAAGAAAAATTAAGTTTCTCTGCATAACAAAAGATCTGGGACTTTGAGACTTCGCCTGTCTAGTGAAGGAGACTGGGATTTGGGGCCCCAAGTTCTCAGAGAACCTGCCAGGAGACAGAGGTACCAGGTAGAGTCTTGCGAAGATCACCACTTGAATGATGGCTAAGATTTGACTTTGCGTCATTGTCTCTTCTGTTAGCATCACTAGCTCCTCCTCGCACTATTGCCAAGCTTCTGCTAACCTTGGCTTTGTTTCAAGTCTGCTACACACAATAGCTTTGTGCAAGTGGTGCTCTGGGGAATGAAAGATGCACGTTGGTGCTGAGTGAATGACCCAGGACTATGGTCAGGAGGTAGAGGCAAGCTGGGCGATGGAGAAAACAGTAAGGGCAGTGATGGAGAGGGAAAAGAGGCCATGGAATGTCAGCATCAAGTGCTCTTTACTCAGAAAACCACAGAGGGATTGGAGAAGATGTGAATGTTCCACAGAGCCTGCAACAGGGCCCCAAGGTTGGGATGCAGGCTGGAGGGAAGTGTTGAGCAGGTTGTGTAGCCTGCCTTCACAAAACTGGCCAAAACGACTCTTTGTGGACTGCCTCAGCCCCAGCCCAGCTCAGCAGGGCTTCAGATTCCACAGAGGACTTGGGGGCTGAGCGGTGAGTATGTGCTTGCTGTACGCCCCAGGAATCCCCAGAGGCCTGTGCTGGCCACTCCCAGTCTCCCTCCAGCCCATCAGCGTCCTAATCTTCCAATCTCTCCTGTTCACTCTCCTGCCTCTTCCACCTGACTCTTTCCAGCTGGATTTGTTGCTGCCTCTGAATCCAGGCAACCAACAGAGCAGAAGATGAGAAAATGCAGATACCTTCACGCTAATGGCAAATTGGAAAAGAAATATCCAAAAAGAGGTGTGAACGGTGTCTGCAAAATGAAGAAAATAACTAAACCTAACAAAAGGCCAAACTGCACACTATGATGCAGGCATTCGTTCATCAGTGCAGCGCCTTCACTCATTCAGCCCCATCTGCCTTCTCAGCAAACCTACTCAGCCACTGTGCATTTCAGCCCAACCTGACATCTCAATGGAGTTGTTTCTCTGGGGCTCTTTCCTCCTTCACCCCAAATCTCCATCTGTCCCTTTCCTCCTCTCTTTTCCTTCCCAATGGCAGTTTTTCATTTCAGAAGAAAACTTATGAAAATTGTTGAAACACGCACTACAAAGCGAAGCCTTATTTTTTTTAACATTCAGCAGAGAGCTTCCCCACCCCCCCAAAAAGGCAGCCATGTCAAAGACACTGCCTCCCCCCTTTGACATTCATGCAGTGCTCAGAGTCAGCTGGGGTCTCTGCTCTGACAAATTTGCATCTCTTTGAATGTGACGCTTGAAAAAAGCCGGAGCCGCTAGATTAAATTTTTTTTTTTTCCGTCGAGAAAATGAGAAAAGCCTCTATCTTTCTGCAGAGTCTACTGGGAAGATCTTTATTCTGATTCTTGTTAGAATTGTTTATCACCCTGACAGGCCAGACTCGGACGAGATAAAGGCTCCGCTCCATCACGGGGCCTGACAGTGGTAGGACATGCAGAAAAATGAAAGGAGCCAGAGAAAATATTATTAATAGATGCCGACTTGCTTTGCCTGCATGGCACGTCAGGGAAGGGAGAGGGGAGCCATAGCTTGATTGCAGGCCTATGAAGTTCTGTCCAAAAAAAGAAGCTATTTTTCATTAAGTGATAGAAGGGCCTTTTTCATGTTCTTTCCTGAGGAGCTGATAACTTATGCAGTTTATTCTAACCCTGCTGATTTCTGTCAGGGGAGGAAAGCTCCTGAAAGATGGCTCTGACTTGTCCTTTTCAGGGAAGGAGGCTGGTTTGACAGACACACAACCAAAGTCGGGAGGCCCGGCCTGGATGGGCTCAAGGCCCGGGGTCTGGTTGGGTGTGTGTTGGATGTTGTGAGTCTAGGATGGATGGGAAGGGGAAAGAAAACTGAATTCAGAGCCCCTTTGACCTCGATGGGGGCTCTCTGCCTTGTAAATGCAAGGTTTCCACAGAAGTGTCTGCATGACTCCCTTTCTAAAAATAGGCACTTGGAGCTCCAGTATGTGGATACCCTCCCAGCCACATCGCTGTGTCCTGCTGTAGGAGGCAGCTCAGACTGCCATGACTAAGCTCTGCGGGCCGGGGGGCTTGAGCGACAGACATTTATCGTCTCGTGGTTCCAGAGGCTGGAGGTCCGAGATCAATGTTTCAGCAGGTTGATTTCTGCTGAGGCCCATCTTCCTGGCTTGCAGATGGCCGCCATCTCTCTGTGACCTTACACGGTATTTTCTCTGGGTGTGCACACCCTTGGTATCTCTTTTTCTTCTTAAAAGGACACCAGTCTTATTGGATAGTGCCCGACCCTTGTGACCTCATTTAGCCTTGATCAGCTCCTTAAAGACTCTGTCTCCAAATACAGTCACACTTTGAGATACTGGGTGTTAAGACTTCAACAAATGGATCTGAGGGGGACACAATCGAGATCATAACAACTATACAGTGATTTCTTCCATTTCAGCTTCTCTGGTTTCAGGCAGCAGAAACTGAGTGGGATGGGACGTCCATGCAGTCCTGGTGTCCTGAAAGAAATGCTTTCTCTTAGCAAATGGAGGTAATACAGATCTCTTTGGCTGACAGGCCCCTGGGCGCCAAGGAGAAGGCCCTGTGAAGGATGCTAGCCTCTGACAGCACCTGCTTCCTGACAGAACTGCAGTGGTGGGAGGAGAAGCCATGAACAGGACTCTGGGAGGTGATGCTGGAGTGCCCAGTGCCTGGACTGAGTAGCTGAGTGCCACAGGGCAAGTCACATAACCATCTGTGCCTCAGTTTCTTCTCCTGTAGAAGTGATGGCCTTTCTGTGGCTGCCCAAACCAAACGGGAATTTAATGAGATGAGGGATATCCGGCGGCTCGTCGCTTATTTTGGAACAACATTCAGATATTTGGGTTGACGACTACTGCTGAGGCTGGGCCTGAGGTGAGGTGCTCCAGCCTGGCGGGCAGCACTCTCACTGGGCACCCTGTAAGTCTGGGTGTGTGTCGTTGTCCAGCCATACACTAACCATGAGTCTAGAAAAGGTCTGCCCAAGCAGTTTAGGGGATCAGGTGAGTTTCCTTTGTAAGCTGAGCTCTGACCCCAAATCACTTTCTTCCACCTGGCAGCTGGAAGCCTGGCTGGGGGCTCTGTGAAGGCTCAGCTGGGATGTCCCACCACCACCAGGAAACATTTTACAGTTTGAGGGTTGCTGGGGAAATAACCTTGGTTAAGCTGGAGGTGAGTGACGTAATAAGGGCCTTTCTGGCTCTGTGGGGTCCTTGGAGCATCTGGGGAAGTCAACAGCCTCGGGAATAGACTTTGACGTAGACAGAGGTGATATATGCTTTATCTCTGTCATTTAATACCTTAGACCGTTACTTAACCATCTTGAGCCTCAGAGTCCTTGAGTAAAATGAGAATGGTAATAGTAGAGAGAGTTGTGAGTATTTAAATAAAATATCTCCATTGCTTGGCATGACCCCTAAAGTACAATAAGAACTCAGTTTACAATAGTCATGATGTTCTTGCTGCAGTTGACAATGACAATGATGATACAGACAGTTATTTTTGTTATTTTTTTATTTTTATTTTTTTGAGGAAGATTAGCACTGAGCTAACTACTGCCAATCCTCCTCTTTTTGCTGAGGAAGGCTGGCCATGAGCTAACATCCGTGCCCATCTTCCTCTACTTTACATGCAGGACGCCTAGCACAGCATGGCTTGTCAAGCAGTGCCATGTCCACACCTGGGATCCGAACCTGCGAACCCCTGGCCACTGAGAAGCGGAACGTGCGCACTTAACCGCTGTGGCACCGGGCCAGCCCCGAGACAGTTATTTTTTTTGATAACCAACAAGTACACAACACTTAACATGTGTCAGGCACTGTCCTTGGTCTTTTCATGCTAAGTTCATCTAATGTTCTTTACAGCCCCAAGGGGTAGACATCCTTATTATCCTCATTTTAAAGATGAGGACCCTGATGCTCAAGAAAGGTCAATAATTTGTCCAGGATCACATAACCAGTAAGACCCTCTCTGACTGGCTGGGATGATAGTGGGTCTTGGTTGGAGAGCTGGAGAGGGTCTTTTATTCTACCACATGAATTACAGAAAATTATTGCCAAAAGTCCTGAGGACAGGGGCAGCAATAATGTCAAAAGAGTGTATGCGCGTTCTAACATTGAGGTACAAAATATAACTCTAAGTGGGTGGCTGGAATTCTTGGCTCACTGGGGACAAAGCCAAAAGATTAGTCTGATGCAGACTGGTAGAAATCATTTCAGTCCTCACAGAGCTAGCAGTTAATAGACAAGCAAGATATTAAAAAAGAACTGAAGGATCCTATGTGTGAAGAAGCAATGGCATGCATAGACAAAATGGGTCCTGCGGGGCTTAATCATGAGCAGAAACCTCTTGCTCATCCTTCAAGGAACAGGTTAAAAGTTATACCTCCTCAATGAAGGCTTCCTCAACTCCCCCAGCATAAGAGACTGCCTGTCTTCCGCAGAAAGTAAGCATTTGTGATGTATTTGCAGGTATCATGGCCCAATGTAATCATATATTGACCTGTGTGTCTTTTCTCTTTGACTCTTCCACTAGATTGATGGAGACTCTGCAGAAGCTGGACCCCAAGATGGTGTTCATTGAATGTTTATGAACAGAATCATGAGAAACAAACACTCTATGAATCCTCAAGACATTGAATATGTACCCTAAATCTATAGTGAGAAAAGAGGCCTGATATTAACAGAGAGCAGAAGTTTAATTTTGAGAAATGGATTTTGGAAAGAATAATAATAATATTAAGATCTTAGAATTATGTGTTGTTTAATTCAACATACACAAAGCCCATGCCAGGGACCAGGGTGGTGGTGGTAGGGAGGTGGGATGCAGGGACATAAGGAGCTTGAGCTCTGCCCTAAGGGAGCTTCCTCTGAGAGACAGAGAAGCCCCCAGAATCACTCTGCTGTCTCTGGGCAACCCAGGGGAAAAACTGAAGCTTAGAAATAGATGCGTGACTCAGAACTGAGCCTTTGGGCTACAGGAGTGGAGGCTTAAAGGGTATGCTGCAGATCTAGCTCATCAAGGGCGCAAGGACATTCCAAGAGGAAAGAATGTGTGAGCAAAGACTAGCTGGGAGACAACCGTAGGGGTGCCAGACAGAGCTTTGGGCTTGGTGTTAGAAGACACGTATTCCAATCACGGCTTTACCCCATGCTCCATGCAGCTCAGGTGACCTATCTGGGTTTAGATTCTGATCTCTAAAATGGGGGTGCTCAAGTAGATAAGTGAAGGAGTTCTTCCCAGCCGAGTGAGTCAGGTGATCTATGGGCTGTCTTTCTTTGATGGTTTGAGCATGAAGTCTACTCAAAACTGATTAATTTCCTTCAGACACAGTGTGGTGTGGTGAAAATAGCCTTGGAATTGGGGGTAGAGGCTGGTTTCTAATTTTGACTTCTTTACCTTGAGTCAGCACTGTTCAGTTCAACCAACATAAATATGGCACTCATTAGGAGCCAGGCATGGGTTCACATTTGAGAATGAAAGGGCACGTTATTATGTTACAACAACAGATTTAATTAAAGAAGGACTGACCTAGGCAAACTGAGATATGGAATCTCCCTAGTACGTACCATATTAAACACTTCAAAATAGAGCCAAGCAAGGAGATTCCATTTCTGCTTTCAAAGAGCCTACAGTCTAGCTGGAGAGACAGCCATGTTTATTTATTCCTCTCTTTATTCATTCATTAAATATGTACTTATCCTCTCTAAGCCTCCGTTTCTACATCTCTAACTTGGGACTAATACTGGTTTCACCCTCATGGAATTGCTCTGGATGCTGATGGATACTCCTAAGGACAAAACATGTAAAATATTTGCACAGCAGCTGGTACTGAATGGGAATGCAATATATGTTTTGTCACTGCCTAGAGCAATATCTGGCGTGAAAAAGATGGTCAATAAATATTTGTGGAATGAACAAATAAGTAAAAGTTTACTGCAGTTATTGTTACAGTCGTTGTCTGCTATAGGCCAGGCACTGTCCTGGGTCCTGAGGTGACTTTTGTAACATAGTTTAGGAAGTATTGTGATGAAGATAAGCACAAGATACTCTATAGACTAGGAGAAGAACACCTAAAGTTATTTGAAGAGGAAGTCAAAGTATGATTTCTGGAGAAAGGATGCCTGAGCTAGCGGTAGAAAAATGAACAGCAATAACCAAGAGTATAGGCATGGGGGAGACTGAGAGGAGGGTGAGTACGTTCCAGGCAGAGGGACCAGCATGGACAAAGGCACAGTGATGTGACACAGCAGAACATGTTTGGCAGACTACAAGTGTTGCTGGATTTTAAGTGCAGGAACATGGGAAGCTGCTGCAGGTGCAACTAGAGAGGGTGGCAGATGCCATTTATTTCTTAGTCCTAACCCTGAACAGGATGGGGAGCCATAGCAAGGTTTTGAGCAGGGGAGTAGCTTAGTTAGGCTTATGTCTTAGATCTCTGTTGGGGCTTTCTAGTATCTTCTACTATTAACATCGTGGCTTGCATTTGCAGCCAATACTACTCCTCCATTAAATTGAGGATGGTGAGTCTGTAATTGAGGGTACCTGGACCTTCCCTAGGCAAGTAAGCTGTGGGCTGTAACTTGAGCTAAGCCGATCAGGGCCAACGTTGATGGATTTTGCATCTTAAGTGGACTGATACCATCATGACTAAAGTAGCTGCTGTTGGTCTTTCTTGGCCGAGGTGCTTGGATAATCCGTCAGTTCCCACTGCCTAGATCCAGAGGAGGGCCCATGAATTCTCATCACAGCTACTGCATCCCAGGGGCCTGCAGTCTCCCTGACCTGCTGGACTCACTGACAAAGTTGTTGCAATTTGCTGTCATCCTCATGCTCCCACCCTCCCTTTCAGTCTTGTGAAAATACCTCCCATTGGCAGAACATAGCTGAGCAGGTGACAAAAGAGACTGAGAAATGTAGTTTTTAGGTTTCTAGCCCCCTGTAATAGAGGGAAATATAGAAGGACAAATGTGGGGCTGAGAGACAGCACACAAATACATAGCACATCATCTATGACCATCTCTTCCCCACAGAGGTATTAGAATGCAGATTTGCAGTAGAGGATGGACGGTGTTGATCATAAACAATGTGGATGAAAGCCAATGAGGTGCAGATCTAGATGATCAAAACTGGTCAGGCACTTATCCCTGGAGTGTAAACTCTCCTAGTGGAAGGACTCTTTCTGTTTTATTTATCCCTCTAACCTGACTCTGAAGCTCCTAAAATAAGTACTCAGTCAATATTTGTTGGCTGATTGACTGACTGACAGGCACATTTGTTCAATTATAGCTGTAACTAGAAGTTATAAGCCTTTCCGTTGTTAATTCTCATTTGTGGTCCAATGACTTTCCTAATCTATAAGTGTTCTTCAGTGGTTGGCTACAGTATTCGATAAGAAGCCCCAAACTCATTAGGTATGTGCTTGTGTGAATCTCATGAACATTAGTTAAAATAGGTTAAAATACTGAAACAAATTGACCCCAAAATATAATGGGTCAAATATAACAACCTCCAAGGTAGGTATATCGGGTTGGCAGGAAGCTGTCCTCCATGTTGTGAATCAGCAACCCAAGCTCTTTCTATCTTGTGTCTTCACTATCTATCCCCGTCTTGCTGTCATCTGCATCATGCTGACAGAAGGAGAATGAGAGTATCAGGGAGAACCACTGCTTCTTAAGATTTGGCAGAAGTAGGTGACACCCACTGCTTCCGTTGGCAAGAACTAGCCTCGTGGTTACACCTTGCTGTAAGGAGACTTGGAAATGTGGAAAAGTTGTGTGCAGAGGAAGAAAAGGAAGCTGAATTTTGGTGACCGGCTGTTTCTCTCTGACCCATAGTGTGTGTGGGTATTTTGATTTGAACTTGCAGAAATGACAAACGCGGTTAAAAAAAAAAAAAAAAACACTTCAATAATAATAATTTAATTTAATTTGCTGGATTTTGACAAGATCTTCTAGTTATTACTTTAGCCGATCTTTTTTCTTTTTTAAAACCATTTTATTTTATTTACTTTTCTTTTGAGGAAGACTGGCCCTGAGCTAACATCTGTGCCCATCTTCCTCCACTTTATATGTGGGACTCCTACCACAGCATGGCTTGCCAAGTGGTGCCATGTCTGCACCCAGGATCTGAACTGGCCAACGCCGGGCTGCAGAAGAGGAACGTGCACACTTAACTGCTGCGCCACTGGGCTGGCCCCTAGCTGATCTTTCTATTTATGTTTTCTTCTGGTAGGGGGAGAAAAATAATATTTTTGAGGACTTGCTTTGAACCCAAAGTTTTCTTGGTAATTATGCACAATCATTTCATGGTTTCTCACAACAGCTCCGTGAGGTAGTTTCAAATCATTTGTCAGATAAGAGCATTGAGACTCACAAAAGTTCTTTGACTTTTCCAAAGTCTCGGAGCTGTGGAACTGCAAAGAGAAGATTTGAACCCAAGTTTGCCTGATGCCAAAGTCTATGTTCTATTCACTCCACTACCTGCCTCTCCATGGGAGCCAGAAGGATCTTCACCATCAAGAGGCCATGAAATGCCCTGAAGAACAAGGACACTGGGGGACATTTGTACAAATGGATCACACTGAAGTTTTCCATATTCGTTACATAGGTAGGATTTCATTTCCACAAAGAAATGTGCTCATTTCCAGTTTTCGCAAAATATGTGGTTTTTCTAGTATATCTTTTTAAAAAAATACTTCTGATAGGGACATGTGAAGAGAAATATTTTTCTACTACAAGGGCAGTAATAACCAGGGCACAGCACTGACAGCCAGAATCCTACAGTGAACCCCACTGAAGGGAGTCGGCAGGACACTTAGGGTATGCCTAGAGGGGAGTGATTGTCCCTGTGAAGGGTTCAGCCATGCACAGCTCCAACCACTGAAGCCATGAGCTGAAATGAGGCCCACTGTTGTCACATCTCCCAGCTTTTCAAGAGAACCTGCAAATGTAGATGTAAAATTCCAATTTTAAATATTGGATCAAGTGGGAAAAAAATAAGGTCAAGCAAGCCACGTCTATGGGCTGAATTCAGCACCTGGGACAGCGGAACTGTGACTTCTGCTTTTGGGGACACTAGGCTGCAGGTCCACACTGCAGGATTTTGCTCACCATCACAGCCTCTTCTCTTTGTGCTACAGACAAAGCCACAGCACTGCCAAGGACGCGCATTTCTCGAGAGCCTGTTTGGCACATTGCAGGCAAGGAAGGGGCACAACTAACTGCCCACGCTCAGCCAAACCAGAGGACAAAGGCAGCGAGACTCTCTCCGGACCTTGGGGGAAAACACGCTGTCTCAGGCAGAAGACACAAATGTTCCCATCTCAGTGTAATTACGAGCAGCAAAGAAATTCAGACAAGTGCCCCTTCTGTGTTGGCGACTGATATGACAGAACTACATGAGGTGCAAAATATAGGCTTTGTGTGTGTGTGAGTGTGTGTGTGCGCACCCGTGTGTGTACACTCAGTGCTATATGCTGCTGCCCAAGTTTCAGAGTGATTTCTAACTTGAAGTTGATGAGATGAGATATCATGTCTTTTTAAAAAATGTAACCAACAACAAACTTTGCTTGGTGTAATTTTAGCAGAGATGCGAGTTTGCCAAGGTGCAGTATGTTATTGTGAAGCTACTGTTTTGACAAAATAGTATGTATGTGTGGTTGCGTCTGTGAGTATGAAGGAGACAAGCAAAAAAAAAAAAAATAGCAAAATATATTTTTTAAGGAAGCAAATTCAGTAACGGAGGGACAATAAATTTAGATTAGAAAGAAGCCGCTGATGTGCACTGTCATCGCAGGTCTTCGTGGAAGCTGTTTGTTTGTAAAGAGACACTCACATTTCGAGTTAATTCTTAAAACATTCGTCTATCCAATATCTCTGGGGTTTGCTCTATGATTAGCCCTGACCGTGATGAGATGCACAGGACATGTGCTTGTGCTCCAGGACCCCATGGTCCACAAGGGACAGCCATGCAGACCTACAGGGAACTGCCATGCAATTCCATAAGTAACCAGAGTGGCCGCTATTGTTATTATTCTAATTCATGCACAGCTTTTTGAGCAGGACTGGCATGTAGCAGCATGCTCAATAAATTAATAAGTACAAGGCAAGGTGTTTTCACTAGCATTTCTCCATCTCATAACAACCTCAGCTTAGATCGTATTATGAAGGAGGCAAAGCTCAGTGAGAGGCAATACTGCAGAGTGATTAAAAGATCAAGACCTGGCTCAGCCACTTACTACCTTGACCATTTTACTTAATCTTATTGTTCTCCAGTGTGCTTGTCTATGATTTAGAGATCATAATAATGCTATTGTATTAGTTAGTTTTGGTGCATAACCAACCACTATGGAATTCAATAGCTTAAATCACAAGCATTAATTATCGTGTATGCATCTATGGTTCCGCTGAGGAATGGCTGGCCTAGGTTGGGCTCAGCTGAGTGGTTCCCATCTCAGCTGCAGTAGCTCTGTGTCTCATTCCTACTGCGGGACTGCGGTTGGGTGGGGTGGTTCTGCTCTGCGTGTCTCTGATCTTCCTTGGGCAAGTGATCTTGCTAAGTCAGATTCTTCTGATGGCAATGGCAGAGATGTAAGAGAGCAAGCATCACCTTACAAGTGTTTTTGAAACCTTTGGTCATATCACATTGGTTGATGGCCCATTGGTCAAACTGAATCACACGACTAAGCAGTCATTCAATGGAGAAGTAGACTCTGCCCCTTGGATATAGAGCGGGGGATCAATACGTATTTCTGAGCCATAATCTAATTTACCAAGCTACTTACCTCGTTGAGTTGCTTTGAGAATTGTATGTAAAATCTATGTAACACACTTAGTAAAAAATGTAGTATACAGTGAAGGATCAACAAAACTAGATAATTTATCATTAATAACACTTTTCTTTATTTGATGGACGATCCAATTGAGGCTCAGAGAGATTAGGTAACTTGTCCAGGATCACACAGTGATAAGCAAAGGGCCATAATTCAAGCTCACATTGTCCAAGTCCCTTTCTTTTTGATTGAAACCCATTGGACCTGTTTGGCACTAGGGGATAGCTTTTAAGATCCCAATAAAGTCAAGGTATGCATTCTAAATATCTGAGTTCGCTCTGTTGAGGAAGATCGATTTCAGACCTTGAGAGTTCAAGAGAGTAAACCTAGATGAGCAAAAACCAACCCCTGGGGCCAAGAGCACAGTGACAAATCACAAGAACCACCACTTTTCCTTGAGGCCCCTGTGTGCCAGATCCAGGATTAGGAGACCTGGGCCTTCAGTTGGGAACACATCTTCCTGCTGCTCGGTCTGCTCAGAGGCTCATCAGCCTGATCCTTCAGATGGGAGCTTGGAAATACATGCCAGCTGGTGGTGCCTCCTTTCTATATTCAATCAGACAGTGGGAAGGAAGAGATTTCCTCTAGATCTCTTCATTTGCTAAGATTTATCTTCCCCCTCTGATCTTTCCTTTCCTCCCCTGAGGATCTTGAATTTATAACTGTTGAATTTTTTAGAACTCTCTGAAAGTACTACATTAAATGCAGAGAAAGGTGATGGGTTCCCCCGGCACTTTGTACTGCTCTCCATCACGGAGATGGAGAGCATCTTATATATTGGCTTATATTGGCTTACAGGATTTGCTTGTGTGCTGGAGTTCTCCTCCTGCTCTCTCCTCACTCCATCCCCTTGGATCTTAGATGGCAAAGCACTTGTAACATTGGACTCAACACAATGCCTTAATCAGGTCAGCCATTCAGAAGATATTCGTTGAATTAGTGAGTGAATGAATGATGGATGGATAAAAATACGACGAATGAATGAATGAGTCAGTCAATTATATAACAGTCGTTATATGGGTGAATGAAGGAGTAAGTGGAGGGAGGAGCACACGGGCAGGTGGATGGTGAGGGGGGTGCACGAAAGATGAATGATGAAGTGACACATTAAATTCTTCTTTCTCTCTTAATCTCCCTTCACAATTGGTCTTTGTCAACCATTACAACTTGGTCAAGCAGATCCAGTTAATTACATTCATTTCACCAACTTTAGCTCAGAGCCTGTAAGAGGGAGGAAGCCTGCATTTGTAGAAGTAGGAGGTGTCTTGGTAGTACATCTTTGAGAGAAATCATGAAATTTGAGGCAAAGGACTCCCGGCCTTTGACCAACTCTTGATTAAGTTGCTGCTATAGTAGGGCAGAGAATTTAGGCATGATCTCTGACCTCATCCTGCTATTGTCTCTTGTTTACCCACCAAGTAAGCAAATGAAACCTCTGGTCTGTATATTTAGGGACATTCTTGATAGAGAAGTTACTGAGGGGGAAACATAAATGGCCACGCAATTCCAGTAGGACTTCTCGGACCACTCTGCATCTCTGGGTCAACAGCTGCCACCTATAGCAAGGCAAGACATGGCACTGCTAGACAGGGACCCCAGGAGGATACACCCCAATGCCCAACATGGCTTTCTCCACTTTCTGAGATTGGCCACCACTTAAACGATCTCTTTTTTCTTCCAATTCCAGTAGAACTCTTGCTTGTAGCTCTCTTTCTTCTATACACAGGCTACCTTGAACTCTCATTGACCTACTTACAGGCTACAGCCAACTACAGAGTAAGCTCTGTTTTAACTCATTTCCAGCTGACCAAAAGGCACCACTTTAGCTGACTATGAGAGCGATGGTGACAAGCCATTTCCAACCACATGGGTTCACGTCTGCTGCTCCAGGAACACCTTCATCAGAAAAAGTGATGAGAGGTCAGAGAAAGAAGAGACCAGCCGAGTAGACTCTGTGACCCAGAAGCACAACTTGAAGGTGTCATCAGAATTGGGCTGTGATAAGTGAGGAGAATTTCAGAATGCAGAGACTGAGGGGGAGGGATGTATTTCAGAGAGTAGGAATCTGTGAGCGAAGCATGCAAACAGAAAAGAAAAAGATGGTTTGAGGTATGAGATCTTGAGGAGGGCAACATGATTCACATGAGTGAACAGTCCAGAAACCACTTATGAAAGCATCAACTTTCACTTTGCTCCCATATGGCTTCCTGGATGCCCAAGGGGACTTGGCAGGTTTGGTGAATGAAGCTAAGCTCCATCAAACAGGAGAGGACTTGAGTTGCACACACCACAGGCTATTAGAATCTCCTCTACAATCCTTCTCATGGCCACTGCCATCTCCTCACCCCACAACTTCATCTGCCATTTCTTTGTTCCTAGGTGTTCCATTCTTATGTAAGAATATTTTTATCAAGCTCTGGCTGTCATTTCCATCTCTACGGATGGATAAGGTCTTCTCTTCCTGAGGGATAAAGGACGAACTCTGCCTACTTTTAGCTTCTCCAGGGCTTTCAGATAGTCATCGAGTTTAATTTATCTTTTTAACTTCTCTGACTGCCAGAATAAGACATAGGAACTTAGCCACAAGGAACTCTGAGGACAAATTTACATCTGCATAAAGTTTGTCTAACACACAGAGGTTAAAGAAATATCCTTTTAAGTCCCAGATCCCCTCTGTGTACACTGAATGTTGACATGGGAAAGCCGTAGGAGATATGACTGGAAGGGTAAGTAAGGAACAGATTGCTCATGATTGAAACACAAACATGGCTGGACTCAGTAAATTGCACATAAAGATGGCGTTCCAGAACATTTTCTTAAAATGGTAAAATCCAGGCATTTTCACATGGCTTTATGGGCAAGTCTGACCCAGTCCTGGCTTTAAATTCCATCCCCCATTTCTCCCTCCTATGTTATTCTCACTTGAGCCACGTGGAGATATCCATCATTCCTTGATCATGCTGAGAACTTGCAAGACTCTGAGCCTTTGGGATGTTATTCCTGTTGGCTTGATGATGTCTTTCTTCATTATTACCAAACAGCAAACAGTTAGACCAAGATCCAAACAACCATATTAATAAAATAGTGCCCACCATTAGTAAACTCACTCTCTCCTTTACATTTCCTCTTTATACTTTGGTCACAGCAATGATCCCAGAGTGCTTTATTTTGCGTGATACATCCCTGCCTTACCTACCGGTTCACGACCAACTTGAGAGCCTAGAACCCATTGCAACCTTGCAGGTCCTCAATAAATATTTACTGGGAGAATGAATGAATGAATTCGTGCACCAATGAAGGCACAAGTGAAGCAGTCAATTTATGAATGGAATGAGTCAATGGCGGAGTAAATAACAGTGAACAAATGAATGGCTAACACAGAAGAAGATAAGCATGACAATTAAGAGAATAAGGGAATGAGTGAATAAGTTAGTGAGAGAGAGGATGAGTACCTTCAGGAGGACTGAGGCACCTCCTGGGCACTCCAGAGATGTGGGGCATTGCTTTTCCATTGAATAAAATATGGAACAGAATCAGACTCTCCTTATACAACTATCCCAACGAGTTGCTTCCTCCCTCTCAAATGACAGAGCCGAATAGAAAAACCAAAATGCCGTGTTGACCAAGGAGACTGACTTGGAGGAATAATTATTGGTCACAATTAAAATGTGTTTCCATGTCATCATTTTATAGTTACATAAGTAGTGAGAAATTGTTTCTATTCCTTGCAGAAATGCATGATATTAAGTTTCCATTTCCCTTTTTGTTTCCTCACAGGAGCTCACCAAAAGCAGCCACCGCAGAACCATGACTTTTCTCCTAAAGAGGCACTAAGATCAGGGAAATGGCTGCCAGCTTGGGAGCTGGGAAGTCTGAGTGGCACCTCAGAGATTTTTGTGATGATGTCCCAGGGTGTGCACTTCTGACTTTGTGAAGGCTTTAGAGAGTGTCTATGAAAAAGGAGGAATTATAACCAGCTTGAATTATCCTCACCCCTCCCCAAAGTAAATCAATACTGATTTCAAGTATGAGACACTACTGGATGCTTAGCTTTGGGGAAAGTGGTATTATGGAGAGGCACGTAGAATTACTATAAATATCAAGACACAACCCCATATATATCAGAAATTATTTGAAAAAATATCTAAATTTATCTGTATATTTAGCAGAGAGCACTATGGGAAAAATATTAAAAAAAGATCTTTGTGGGGGGGGGCCTGCCGGGTGGTGTAGTGGTTAAGTTTGTGTGCTCTGCTTTGGTGGCCAGGGGCTTGCGGGTTTAGATCCTGGGCACGGACTTAAACACCGCTCAGCAAGCCATGCTGTGGCAGCATCCCACATGAAAAACAAAGGAAGATTGGCACAGATGTTAGCTCAGGACCAATCTTCCTCACCAAAAAAAAAAAAAAAAAACCCACGAAAAAGTCTTTGGGATGGAGGGTTAGAGGATTTGCCGCCCTCACTCTCTTCACATTAAAATGTGGATTGAGAACCAAAAATGAAGAGAATATCTGAAACCCTAGAGGAGCATTTTTCTGCTTCTTTTTTTTTTTTTTTTCTAAATCTGCATTATAGGTCTACCTCTTCATCGTTGCAAAGGAGCCCACCTAGATTTCCCTCAGCCAGATGTCCCTCTGATTGACAAAGCTCTAGTGGAAAATGACAGGATGACTCTGAAGTATTTTCCCAAGTTGTAAATGGAGTCTGAATGTGGAGAAGACCCCCTAAAAAGCAAACTGCTCTGGTGCTGGCTCTGGTGCGGTCTGGGGAGGCCGTAGTTGGCATTCATTGTGTGTACTAGAGAGGATCATTTAGAGAGGCTGGGAAAGACCAGAGTGGGAGGTCCCCATCTCATCACCAGATCAGACCTACACAGAACCGATAGCCGTGGGCTGGCCTCCATCCCTTAGATGTCCACGTGCTTTCATCTACTAGCAGGATAGGATGACAGAGCACAAGAGCTTCATTAGTCCAGCCTCTCATTTTATCAATCACCTAGTTTAGGCCCAGAGACATAAAGCGATTAACCTCAGGGAAAGCAGCTTATTCAATAAATGGTACAATTACTGTTTGTTGAACTCACATTGATGTTATATCCCTATGTCTAAACTAAGACAGGAAGCTTTAAAGAGTTTGCCATCAGCCTGTCTGCATTTTCAAGAATAATATCATAAAGACTAGAGTATGTGTAAAACTTACTTGAATTCTTTCGTGCACTTATTCATCCATTCATTCAACGAGTAATGTGCACCTACTTATGCTAGACTCTGTGGGAGGTGCGGAGGACCTCAAAAAGGGAGAAGAACATGGATATAGTCTCTGCCCTCAAGGAATTTGCTCTTCAGAGGGCGACTTCTATGTTAGGATGTCGTCAGAAAGTTGAATTGAATTGCCAAAGATTTTATTCCCCCTCCGAATGTGAAGAGTGGAGAACTAGATCATTGATGCCAAGAAGAACGAAGGGATCTTTCTGGATACCAAGGAACTGGTGTTTTGTTTCGTTTTCTTTTGCTTTTGGCTGATGGAGATAAGGGTGCTGCTAGATTGGTTTGGGCAAGTACAACACGTCACCATGTTGTTTGATAAACGCAACAGGCATAAAAGGAAAGATAATGAACTGTTTAGTATTTGGAACTTTCTGTGTAGCCACCTCTTCCCCTTAAGGTAGCTTACCCATGCACTTGACATTTTCTCAACAGACTGAAGTGACGGTCCAAGTTTCTTTGAATTATTTGGGATTGCTAAGGCTTGATGTCTTCAATGTCCACACTGTACTGAGAAGGGGACTTGCCGTGAGGATGACTTTATAGATAGTTTGGAAGGACGACCCTGACAATGGGTTGGGAATTGGGGGAAGATGGGAGGGATGGAGGCCAGGTTGAGGGACATGGAAGTGATCACTGCTGGTGATGACGAGGGTTTGGGTGAAAGTCATCACAGGGGGCTACGTGGGTGCACACTGTGGGTGGGGCGGGGTGACTTGACAGGATTTACTGACCAATTGATCTGGGAAGTGTGGGGAGGGGATGGAAGAGTCTAAAAGATGATGCCATCACCACTAACCAGTCCTCCTACCCAGGCTTGTGTAGGAAAGAGAATAACGTCAGCATAGACATGAAATGTAAGCTCTCCTCTCAATTTCACTAGCTGAACTTAATGAGTGTCTCATTATTGGACTGTCTCAGGACAGCCTGCACTCATCTAAGGCACCTCACAGAAAAGCCAGGCATTTCCTAATCTGGATATCCCTAATTACCTCATATTCACTTAGAACCTCTTGATTAGCTGAAATAGATTATAAAATAGAAATACCTGAAATTATCGCTGAAAGTGGAGAACCCTTGGAAGGATAACTTTTTAAGAATACAAGCTATATTTCAACTTTGGGGAACAAAATTAGTGGAGAAATGCCTTCAGCTAATGTTTCCCAATAGTTTTGGTGATTGTCATGTCACACACCATAAGAAAAGTTTATGGATTCCCACATAATAGCAGTTACACCTGTAAGTAGTACTTATTGGGCAATGTAATTAAATTAGCCTGAAGTTACAGGCAATCATAAAAGTTTTGGGATTGACCTGACTTTAGGCTTTAGCTTAGCCTCTTTGTAAAAGGATGACCCTAAACCAGCTGCTTAAGCTCTCAGAGCTTAATTTTCCTCATCCATGAAATGGGGGCAATGAAAACAGCTGCTTCCCTAGGCTGTCATGCACACTGAAGGAGGTAACAAATACAAATGCTTAGCCCAGGGCCTCGGACCTGGGGAGTGGTGAAGCAATGCTAGGCTGTAGGAGTGATCAAGAATACTTTCTGTACATAGTTTTATTGGACTAAACAAAAATGACAATGATTTTTGTGCACATGAATTGGAGGACCCCTTATAAAGATTTTTTTTCTTCCCTCCTCTTTGGGAATCCAACCAGCCACCAGTTGAGAACCCTGGCCTTCATATGTCTTGCTAACATTAATGATAAACTATCAATTTAAAAAAATCAAGACCATTCTACCTACACTCTGAAGATTTTGAGTATGTGAAGACTGGATTGTCGAACCACCTCTGGGGTCAACCTTGCCTCTAATGGAAAACTCAATTTTTATTTGGATTTTGAAATGTCTCCAATTATCCAGTCAATATTACATGCATATTCAAAGATCAGTTTTCATCTCATCCGGAGGTACGTTTTCCAGACCCACTCTCGATCTATCTACTGTACAAATACAGATGAAATTGGGTCCATAAATTCCCCTTATCAGAATCACATCACACTCGTGTGTATTTCTGTCGCTCAGACAGCTTTGTTTGGGCTTCAGACATAGAGACAACACACCTTGAACTTCATTATGAAAAACAGAGTTTTAATTTAGAAATGACCCAAACTTCCCAGCTATATGTCAGCCTGGAGGAACTCAACCTAAAAAGAGTATTTAATAACACACGGAGTTGAAGGGGAAGACCCGGGTGAAGGACTCTGTGGTGAAGCCCGGAGCATTCGTGAATATTTGAATCCTGAGACTGCAATGCACTTTTTTTTCTAAGTCACATGGCTGTGGGAAATCACCGTTGATCTTCCATGCTCATAGCTTTTCTCCTTCCCTGAAATAGTACTTCACAGGGATAAACATGACACCCATTTTGCCTTCCATTTATTTTTATTCTCTTATTAGCAGGAAAAGGAAATGGCTACTGTGGGGCAACTTCTATGGGCCGGACACCATGCTAAGCAATTTACGTGAATCACTGTGATTAATTCTGCCATCTGACAACACCTCTGAGATGTTGGGACTATTATTCCCTATGTGAAAGGAGGAATCTGAAGTTCAGAAAAGTGTCCAGTGACACCCAGGTTAGAAGCAGGAGTATGCATCTTCAGTGGCCATGTGTGGATAATTGGAGCCATTTTGAAATCCAGATAAAAAGTGAGTTTTGCATTGAAGGCATGTTTGTCAGTGACTCAATTCCCATGGGTATAAACAAGCTAATAAGGGCAGCAACTGGTCTTGGAAGACCAACAGCTGACAGGGGAGTATATGAGGAGTGCGGGTAAATATTTTAAGGGGATCTGTGGCAAACAGAGTCTAAGGTAACCCCCATGATTCCCACCTTCTGAGTGATTCCCCTTGAGTGCGGGCAGGGCCTATGACTTCCTTCTAACCAAAAGAAAACAAAGGTGATGGGATGTCATTTCTGTGATTACATTTTAAAGACGATAATATCTGCCTTGATGAGAGACACTCCCTCCCTTGCTGGCTTTGAAGAAGCAGGCCGCCATGTTGTAAGCTGCCTTACAGAGAGGGCTGCATGGCAAGGAACTGAGAGAGGCCTCAAGCAGACATCCAGCAAGAAACTGAGTCCCACAGTCTAACAACCAGCAAGGAGGTAAATGGTGCCAACAATCATGTGAGCTTGGAAGGAGACCCTTCTCCAGTCAAGCCTCAATGAGATCATAGTCCCGATTGACACCTCCATTGCAGCCTTGTGAGACCCTGAATCAGAAGACCCAGTTAAGCTGTGCCTAGGCTCCTGACCTACGGAAACTGTGAGATAATAAATGTGCATTGTTTTAGGCAACTAAATTTGTGGTAATTTGTTATGCAGCAATAGATAACTAACAAGAGATCTTTTAAAACCACGTAATTGAATGGATAACTCTTTGCAAAATTGTTACGGTCTTCTGGGAAGACCAGTAGACTTGGAGTGAAATTGCTGTCATCAAAGTCACAACAGCCCAGTGGACACATTTCAGTATCTAACTTAGGGGGCCTCTGGGGACAGTTGACGCTGTTGATCACTCTCTGTTGAAATACCTTCTTCCTTCTCCTCCATGACAGTCCTCACCAGTTTACTTTCTACTTCTCTGACTCTTCCTCATCAGCTTTGTTTGTGACTCACTTCCTCTGCCAACCTCTCACACATGTGTAGTCCCCGAAGATGCACTGTTAGCCCTGCTTCTCTTCTCACACTATATGCTTACGACATTCGGTGCTACATGCATGCTGATCAGTCCCAGATCCATGCCTCCTGCCCTGAGCTCTCCCCTAAGCTATTCCCCAGGACCTGCTGGGTTTCTCATTTTAGATGTCCTGTGCACACTTCAGACTCAACTCTACTCCTCAAGTCCTTATCTCAGTGAGTGATACCCACCAGCCACCACTCCCTACCCATCCAACCAGACACTCAAGCCAGAATATAATATTTGTCTTCATCTTTCCTTCTCCTTGCAGCAACCGCTCATTCAATCCTGTTAATTTTACCTCTGAAAGCATTCTCAGACTCACTCCTCTCCCATTCCAGCCTATGATGACAACCCAGTATCTTGCTTCAAGTTCGCATCAGTTCAGAGGGACTATTGAAATATTTTTCTAGACAATCTCCCAACTTGTTGTCCTCAGTCCACTCCATACACTGTTACAAATACAATGTGACAAAGTAACGGAAAGATGGAAAAATTCACCAGGAAAGGCTCTAAGGCTCTCTGCCTTTCTCACATTCCATCACAAGGGACCATGAAGATGGTGATGCTCAAGTTCACAGCCCCTTACTTACCGTGGGAGTGGGACTCCTTCCAATGTCCCTTCTTTCTTATTTTAAATAAATATTTGTTTTTTGTATCCAACTGTATATTCATGATTCTAGACCTATTTTCTTTAAAACAGACCCTGAAAATACTAATTACAACCTTTCTTTGGCTCTGGATCATGTCTGAGATAAAAGTCAAACTCCTTAACGTGGCCTGGTTCATCAATCTTATTTGGCACTCCCTGTCTCACGTTTTTTCTTCAATAAAGTGGAACAAATTCCACTTTTCACAAAATTTCATGCTATTTCATGCCTCTGTGCATTTGCTTGTGCTGTCCCTTTTGTCTACATCTTTCCATCTCTCAATGACTTCTGCCAACATGTAGCCAACTACAGCTTCTTTTGGATAATTTCTCCTCCTTCTACAAGACTCAGCACCCTGTCTACTGCCGAAGAAGCCCCCTTGGATATCCCTTCCTTACCCCAGTGGATCTCTGTGTTTCCACAATGCCTTGAGATTTCTTTTATCACCATACTAAGTCTCCTTAGTGCCTGACATAGATGTTCAACAGAAGTTTGTCAAGTTGCCATTAAATTACCGTTCTGTATGTGGACAAGTTCCTGGACCTCCTCAAACCCCCATCTCTATCTTAGCAAACAGGGTTGTTAAACCACCTTAAAGATTGTGGCAACGTTTCAATCAGATTATGCAAAATAAAATTGCTTGGTAAACATCTAATGTGATAGTTGACACAAATAGAATTGGCTGGTATTAAGTTATTTTTAGAATCACAGAAGTAGTCAGCTTAAATGAGGCTGTACGTTTAACTAAAAATCAGATTCTAGGAATCAGATCAGAGAACATAACACAAATTATATAGTGGTTAAAAGGATGGGCTTTGGGGCTACTCACCTGGGTGTGAATCCTGGATCTGCCATTAACCAGATTTTATGAATTTAGTTAAATAACTGTCCTGTCTGTGCATTGGTTTCTTCCTCTGAAAATGGAGATAATGATAGAGATGCTGCAGTGATTAACTGTGTTAGCACACTTCAATTCTTAAAAGTAGTGCCTGGCCCTTGGGGTAAATCCTCAATAAATGTAAACTATCATTGCTGTTAATTATGATTAATAGAATTTGAGAAGGAAGACCTTTTTGATGTCATGGTGAAATCAAACCTGCCTGGTGGCTAGGTTAGCCCAGATATCCAAGCTGCACAGCCCCATTACTGCCATCAATTATGGCCATATTTGTACTTTTGGGGAATAATGATAGAGCATAGAAGGCATTGGGACATTGAGATTTTTATCCAAGAAATGGAGAGATACTGCTTAAGGTAGAATATTGATATCATTCTCTTTAAACATTTGAACACTTTATATATATAAATCTGGGAGCAAGATTAAAAAGCAAAACAGAAAAAGACCTGGATGAAATTCTAGCCCACGATTAGTAAACAGAAAGTAAAGAACAGAAATGCCAAAGCAGAGATTTTTTTTAAACATCTGAAGAATTAGTTTCTCCCTGTAGTAAAGCTCTTCTGGATTACACAATTTCAGAAAATTCATTTCTAGAAAAGTACTATGGAGAGCTGTATGTAAGAAGTACCCTGTAGTCTCCTTTAGGGGTTGGCCTAAGGTGGATAAGGAAAAAATGGTAAAGATGAAGAGGGCATTGCTGATTTCCTTTTCTAGCTGTATGGGAAACTAAGTACCCCAAAGCAAATACAAGGTGCTGGTATATCATACAACAAACTGGTGAGAACCTAAAGAATATGCTTTTGTATATACCAAATATTCACTTTTCATAAGTGCAGTTTATTGTATATCATTTATATCTCTATAGAGTTGTTAAAATTTTTTTAATATGCTGCAAAGAAAAAGAAGACATTGAAAAATGTGAAATAAATCAAGACATGAAAAACATGATCAATTTTATCAGAAACAGAACCAAGTAGAAAAACAAGAAATCAAAAAATAATAATAATTAAAATAAAAAACTCAATGGCTGCATTTAATAGCAGCTTAGACAAAGTTAATTAAAAGATTAATGAACTGGAAAATTGATCTGAAGAAATAATCCAGAATACACCTTAGAAAGACAAATAAGATGAAAAAGTGGTTAAGAAATATGGAGAATAGGGTAAGAAGGTCTAACATATATTTAGTCAGAGTTCCAAAAGGAGAACAGGAGAGAATGTGCCAGAGGTGATATTCAAGAAATAATAGCTGAAAATTTTCCATAACTGATAAAATACACTGATCTTCAAATTCATCAAGCCAAATACACCTCAAATAGCTTGGATAACATAAATCCATGCATACTTAGACACATTCTAGTCAAAGTTAGAACACCAAAGACAAAAAGAAAATCTTAAAAACGACAAGAGGAGGAAAAAGAGTTTTCCCTTAAAATTTGAAGATAAGTCATCTTATTTAGAGCAATAATGGAAGCCAAAAGTCAGCAAATAGTAGTTTCCTTGTACTGAAAGAAAATAACTGTCGAGCATTGTGTATATCAGAGAAAGCATATTTGAAGAATAAGGGTGAAATTAAGACATTTTTAGAAAAACAGTATAGGGAGTTTAACCACCAACAGACCTTCTCTAAAGAAAATTCTAAAGACTGTTCTTCCAGTAGAAGTCAAGTAAACCCAGATGAAAACCCTGAAGTTCAATGTAGCAATAATCATTAAATGAAGTAGGATCTGTGTGGGGATACCTAATCAAACATTGGCTGTATAAAAAAAGTACTAAAGATCTGTCAACTTTAAAAAGATATTGGAATACATCAATAATAATACACAAACGTCAGGAAGGAAGTTATTTAAATTACAGTGTTCCAAAGTTCAGGTACATTATCAAATGCTTCAGTTAAAAAATTTAAAATTTTAGAGTGGATAAAAAATAAAGCTCAGTCTTATATTTAAAAAAAAATAAACATCTAAAACACAGGAATACAGATAGCTCAAAAGCAAAGGCATGGGGAAAAGATATACTGTGTAGCTATGAGCCAAAAGAAGCCAAGTGTAACTATATAAATGCAAACAAATAAAACTTTAAAGAAAAAAACAGTGAGAAAAAGCCATTTTATCATAATGATGGAAAGCTGAAATAATAATTCCAGAAACCAATGCATCTATGAAGATAGTCTCAACACCTATAAAGCAAAAACTGACAGTTTCCAGAAGACATTGAGAAATCCATCATTATAGTAGGGACATTTTGAACACCCTTCTCTTAGTAAGTGATAGATATGGAAGATAAAATATTAATAAGGACAATTATAACAATGCAAGTTTGAAGATGCTTAAAAGTCAGTATTGCATAGACAACCTGAGGTCAAGTATTGTCACTGCACTTACTAGCTGTGAACCCTGGGCAAGTTATTTAACCTCTCTGTGCCTAAGTTATCTCATCTGTAAAATGGAGTGAGCAATAGGGACTCACTTATAAGATTTTGTGAAAATGATATGAGTTCAAATGTATAAAGTATTTAGAAAATTATCTGATGAGTCATAGTTCTATAAATATTAAATATTATTTTTTAATTGAACCAATGTCATATACAAGGTACTGTAGTCAATAATTATAGAATAAATATTCTTTCCAAAAATACACAGAACACATACAAAAATTTGATCACAGAATAGGCTAAAAGTAAGTCTCATTCAGACTACATTTTACAACTCCAATGCACTAAATGAGTATCAATATCAAAAATATATCCAGAAAATCACTCTATCTTTGGACATTTAGAGATATAGTTCTAAACAACTCAAACATTAGAGGACTATTATAATGGAAATTAGAAACGTTTAGAGATACATGATAGAAAAATAAACCTTCAAAATGTGTGTAATACTGCCAAAGCAATAACTAGAGGAAAATTTATAACCATTAAAAATTAATTCCATAAAAGAAGAAAGATTAAAAACTTATAAAGTTGTTTTCCAACGTAGGAGGTTAAAAAAATAGTGGGGTAAAGAGAAGAAATTACAAAGAAAGAAATTATTTTTTTAAAAAATAGTAAAGAAATGAAATTAAAAAAAATGGATAGAGAGGATCAATAGAGTAAAAACCAGATATTCTGAAAAAAAAGAAGAAAACAGACGTACAAAAGCAGAGAAAGCATAAGTAAGAATAAAAGAGAAAGGAATTATTACTACTAAGCTGGAGATATTGAAATTACAATAGGACATTATAAACAACTTTATACTGATAAATTTTAGGTACAATGGAAACATTGTTAGAAAAATTATGATTTACTGAAATTGACACAACAAGAATAAACAAAATAGGAATAGTCCTCTAATAAGTAAGGAAATTTGCTCATACTTAAAACACATCCCCTCTAAACACCAGCCTAGATGACTTCACCAGTAAGCTCTACCAGAGTCAAGTAACAAATAATCCAATTTTACACAAATGATTACAGATTACAGGATAGAAGAGAACAGATCTCAACAAAACTGGGGACCAGAGTCCCTCAATACCAAAATCCCACAAAGACTTTATGAGAGTGAAAATTACAGGCCAATCTCTCTGTGAACCTACATGAACAAAATTCTAGAGGAAACCTTAGCAAACGGAATGAGCTCTATCTAACAAGGATCATTCATCATGACCGAGCTGGGTCATTTTCAGGAATGAAAATTTGACTTGACATTGGAAAAATGATTAATCTAATCATCATGTTAACATAATATAGGAAAAATATATGACCATCAAGAGAAAAATGTCTTAGAAAACTAGGAATAGGAGGAAACTTGCTCAGCAGTGAAAATAAGCGCAGGGACACACAGCAACGTGGGTGAATCTCAGAAACAATATTGAACCCCAAACGAAAAACAACAAACATCGTCTGTAAATTGGCACATTGTCAAGAGAATCCATTCAGTATGATCCCGCTTACATAAAGTTCAAAAACATGCTACATGGAACAAAAATTTTTAGGGGTGCAAACAAATGGCAAAGTTACAAAGAAAACAAGGGAGTGTTAAACAGAAAGGCAAAGACTTGCTCCCGCTGGTGACGGAAGGTGCCCGGATAGGGATCTTACATTGGATCAGTCACACAGGTGTTTTATTGTAGTTTTACTTTTTATGCCTGATATATATTTTGGGAAAAGTTGCATATTTATTCAATAATTTATTTTATTTTATTTTTTTAATTTTTAATTTTTATTTTTTTGCTGAGGAAGATTTGCTCTGCGCTAACATCCATGTCAATCTTCCTCTATTTTTCAGTATGTGGGCTGCCAGCACAGCATGGCTGCTGATAGAGTGGTGTCGGTCCATGCCTGGGAACTAAAACCAGGCCGCTGAAGCAGAGCATGCCGAACTTAGCCACTAGGCAACTGGGGTTTGCCCTTCAATAATTTATTTAAAAAAATTATATATGTATATATTCACAGTGTAGTACAAAGCTGACATATGTATAGCTGGTGATGGGAATTATTCCAATATTAATGAATATGCTGTAGATGAGTGAGGGAGATGAAATTGCTTGCATCTTGACATTCTCGAAGGCCTCCCAGAGGAAGGGGGTTTAAGAGAGGTCAAAGATTTGTTGTGTCCATGGTGAGGAAAACATTCCAATTTGTACAAAAAGGGGGAAGGAGGGGAATTTTATGTGGGGAGGCATCTAGAATAGATTTGTACTTAGAAGAAAGCATTTCAGAGTTGCTGGAGCTTGGGCGATCTTTAAGAATAGGAGAAGATTAGATGAAGCACAGGCTCACGTATGTGGCAATGCGATGTTGTGGTTGATAGTGGACTTGGGTTTGAATCTTCTGTCTGCCAGCTCTCTAGCTATGTGACCTTGGAGGAGAAACTTTATCACCCTGAGGCTCAGTGGCCTTCACATGATGGAGTTAAGAAAAGTGCAAGCCTCACAGTGTGGTTTGAGAGTTAAAGGAATACGTACAGTGTGCCTGGAATGGACTATCGACGGTGAGCGTTGGCCACGACTTTATTGTGATAGTGGCTGCTGCTCGGGTTGATGGAGAGAAAGGAGAGCAACCACAGGGCGCCCAGGTGTGAGGATGCAGGTGGGGTGGAAGGAAACTCAGAGCAGGAGGTGGCTGGAGCACAGGGGCCTTGCGAGACCAGGGACAACATCATGGAAGGCCTTATGTGCCAAGTTGAGAAGTTGGAACATGACATGAAAACGGTCAAAGTCAAGGGGAGCCACTGAAGGGTTTTAAGCAGGATAGGCGCATGCTTGTGAAGTGAGTGTAGGATCTTAGATCTAAGCTGTGTGCCTTTGGGGCTGCGTCAGCCCAGGCTGGCCATTTTACTGTCATCCTACGACATCCTACGATCCTACCAGCTGCCCGTGTGGAGGGTGGCTCGGCGGGGCCCCAGTGGGGACCAATGGGAGTGGCATTTGGGAGGCTGCCCGTGCTTTACCCAAACAGGTTATGAGAAGGCCCTAGACTGGGGTGGGGCTGACAGGAAGGGACTGAAAGGAGCCACAGGAAAGCGGTGTCTTTGACAGGATCTCTTGGTGGCTTAGTCTCAGAGCTTATTTTAAATGCAAAAAGGGAAATGGGGGCTGCATGGCAAGCGGGGTGGTGGGGAGGAGGCAGAGCTCAGATCTTATCTGGACTCTTGGCTGTCATCGGAGCTGTTCAGAGCAGGTGCTTCAAAGCCTTCGGCATTATCCTGCATTCGGGCCCACGTCGGGTACACACACAAAGTGGGCATGCATTATTCAGGTGGCATCGCAGGCTCTGCGCTGCTCGTCAGAGCGTTTGCAACGTCGGTCCCTCCTTCCCCAAAAGCCCATTGTTAAGAATTATAAACAAACAGGGTGGAAGCCTTTACAGTCACTTCACTGCTGGCGAGATCCGCAGTCATAACAGGAAATCATGCACTTGCTGCAGAAAGATTCTGTTCTAAGAGGCAGCATGAATGTCATTGACCTAAATTCCAGCGCCCCAGCCTCTACCTGCAGAACTTTTCAGCAAAGAAATGCTGGCGAGAGGCAGATTAAAAGGATCTGTAACTATGCCTTTCTGTTTTATGAGAATCTATTGCCATGAATATCTAGTGACCCTGAAACCTACTTCCAATTCTGCAGTCAGTTCCCCCAAAGCTTGACTTCAAGGTGCAGAAGAAAATAATAACGCGAGGGGTTTGGAAAGAGCGGAACATGCTGGCTTGCTCTTAGCAGAGGCTGAAGTCATCCATGCTGTGACTGAGTGAGGTGACGGTGGGGCCCAGCTCTGCCCTGAAGGGATCTGCCTGTCTGCAGTGCAGAAGGGGCTGTGTGGACGGCCTCTCTCTTTCAGATTCGGATCCAAGTCTGCTGTTGCTAACAATGGCTCGCTTGTGCTGGCTCTTTCAATGATGAGCGCATGTGTGCTACTGTGAATTCTTACTTTTTTGGGGGGGGAGATCTGTTATCTTTTCAATTTTTTTAACCCTTTGCAATTACTCTTAGTTGTTCTAAAGGGCCTTGGCAATGCCAATTAGATCAGGATCATCTTCAACTTTACAGATAAGCTCAGCTAGATGCAGTGGCCAAATGACTTGCCCAAGCTGTTGCATCTCTGGAGCTCAGCACGTTCGCTCAGTGGGCCTGTTTCCTCCCACTCCAATAATACATCTTCTCAGGCCATTTCATTCATTCACTCACTCATCCAGAAAGTAACCATTTACAGAGTGCCTACTTCATTCGGGCATGGTGCTTAATGCTAAAGATGCAGAAGTAATAAAATGCAATTCCTGCCTGTAAAATGCTCACAGTCCAATAAGAGATCAGATAAGTTAACTTCTAGATGTGACACACTGTGATAAATGCTACAATAGAGCTTCCAGGGGATTCCAGAGAGGAGTCCTTTAGCGTAGGCTAGGGTAGTCAAGGAAGGCTTCCTAGAAGAAGTGACGTGGGCATTGATCCATAAAGAGAATAATCTGGATTTAGTAATTTGAAAGAGGAGAAAGGGTGTTCTGGTCAGGGGCCATTTGGATTTGAGACAGCATAGCTCCTTCCAGCCAAGCATTGATTTTGGGGGTGGGGGGGAAGGAATATGACTAGGTATGGCAAGAGCTAAGAACGATGATGGGTAACATACTGAACAGGTGCCTGAAGTGTTTGTGTTCTAAATCCTCAATTTAAATCACTGAATCCAAAGAATGATTCTATAAACTAGTCACTAGGAATCCCTTTTAAAGTTTAGGAAACTGAGGCTTATAGAGTGGAGTAGCTCGCCCAGTCACAGAGCCAGCTGGGTGAGAGACGGAAGATGTGAACATTTGAACCTCGCAGTCTGGCCCAGAGTCCGCGCAATTCCCCTTCTGGGGAATTGATCACACCCGCCCTGGGGCAAGAGTTCTGATTTCCGTTTCTTTATCTTATGATTCAGAGATCGACCACAGGGACTGAGCATAACTTTCTGTCTGACAGTGGGTACACTGTGCTCACCTCCTCCTTTTGTGCCGGGGAGAGTGATGGCAATGAGTGAAGTGTGGGGCATTGGCACAGCAGGCACCAATATTGCCCCAGGAGTGTGAGTTGCCCGCTGGCAGGGTCGTCTGTGGGTCAGAGGTCCTGTGCCCACTTCCTCACCGTACCTGGAGTCATTTCTCCACTTGACTCTCAGGCCCGGCCACGCTCTGGTGATGAAGTGAGGGGGAGGGAGTTTTATTAGTTTGCTTTAAAGATGCATCCCCCATATATGTAGAAAGAAAGAGCCGGCCAAGGTGAGGGCAAGGAGAGTCTCTGCTTTTCATCCAAATACGGTGAGTCTTCAGGAAAAACCTATCTTGCTCCAGCAGCAGTGGGGCCTCTCAGAGTGACTTTGCTGAGAGAGGAACGCGTGGCAGTTCCAATGCTCGTCCAGAAGGCTCCTTCTTTCCGATGGGGACAGGGGCCTCCTCCTCTAGGAGACACAGTCCTGGGTCAGTGCTTGTCCTGGCTGGCTGTGCTCAGGCCAAAGTCATCACCAGCGCTGCATAAGGGGACGTGGGGGCCTTGGTGGGCTCCAGGCCTCCTGAGACCCGGGTCTGAGCCCTGCTTCACCGAGGACTAGCAGTCCCTATAAGTGGAGCTGTGCAGTGTTGCCACAAGAATGAGATCACGTACAAGTCCAGGTCTGGATGATGGACGTAAGGTGCAGGCAGCGAGTATGCCTTCCTGGCAGATACTCCACGTGCCAGACTTCTATGAAATAGTGACTCCCACTGCCAGCTCCCTCTCATGGAGATGAGAAGTGGGGCTCAGAGAGGGCAGGTGACTTGCCAGAGTCACACAGTCAGTAGGTGGCGGAGCCGGTTTCTGACAGAGGTACTGCCAGGATCCACTCGGGATCTTGGACAAATTACTCAGTCTCTGCACTAAATTGAGAGTTGTCTACTGACCTCAGAGAGTGGCGAGAACTGCCTGAGCTGGTAAATGTAAGCCTTCTAAAGTTCTCACAAACTTTGTCTTTGAACATTCTGTTCTCCGTGCCTAGAATGTTCTTCGCCCATCCTCATTTCCACTCTGCCCTCACTCTCACCTCATTCTTTCCTATTCATTCTTTCATTTTAATTGCATTTTTTTCCTATGCATTCTTAAGGCTGGGTTCAAACATCATTTTGGAAAGATGCTATCTCTTATTACCAACTGTTCACACTCAGAACAAATTCCTTTGTCGTATTCCTTGCAGTCTGTGATCATATGCGCACCTATGTGCCTATTTGATTAAGATGTGTCCCTGCGCCTCTGGACTTTGTGCCCATGAAGGCAGGGACCATCGCTGGCTTGTGCTCACCATTGTATTTTTGGGTCAATTACATAGAAAGCCCTCAAGATAGAGCAGGAAAAACTGCCAAGTGCATGAGGCTCCTCTGGCTTTCTGAACGGCTCTAAAAATGAAGATGCTACTGACCTGTTGAATGAATGCTTGTTCACTTCCCTCCGTAACTGCCAGGTTCCGCGACCAGGGTTTGCCAAGTCCCTGGCGGTTTCCCCTGATCCACTTTACCATGTTGTCCCACATGCCTATTAAAGTCAAACATTGTACTCCCAACAAAATGATTGTACTCTGCATAATGCACCAGTAATTAACCTCGCAAACTTACTTTTCGCGTCGCTCCTGAATGTTCACTGCCAGGGTGTGTAGTCGCTCCTTCCTCTCCTGTTTATATCTGCGTACCTGTGTGTGCTGGTTGTGCTATTTCAGTTCTCCCTGTATATTTTGACTTTATTAATTGACTCCATCTGATTACATTAATCATGAGTAATTGAGATGTAAAATGGTTTTCAGCCAAAGTTTTGCAACAATTCCTACAGCAAAGAGAGGGTCTTAGTCTCTAATGGCCAAATCATGTTAGATACATAGTTTATCTCCCATTCAGTGTAAGTGTGATTCGTGGAGCTCCATGTTTATAGGGCTTTGCTGATTTACCAGAAACTATATATAGATATGTAGTTTTTTTCTTTTTTTGTTGAGGAAGATTGTCCCTGAGCTAACATCTGTGCCAATCTTCCTGTATTTTGTATGTGGGAATGCCGCTCCAGCATGGCTTGTTGAGAGATGTATAGGTCCACGCCCAGGATCCCAACCTGCGAACCCCAGGCTACTGAAGCAGAGTGTGTGAACTCAATCACTATGCCACCAGAGCAGCCCCTAAAAATATATTTTTTATTGTGATGTTTAGATTAACCTATGATTCCTCTAAAATGGTCCACCTTTTTTTCATAAATCTTAATTTATTCCATTTAAAGGACTATCATTTATTCTGATTTTTTTCAGTTTTTCTTTCTTTCTTTTATTGAAGTAACATTGGTTTGTAACATATAAATTTCAAGTGTACATCATTGTACCTTGACTTCTGTATAGACTGCATTGTGTTCCTTACCAAATGTTCAGTTGCCAACCATCAACGCGCACGTGTGCCCCTTTGTCCCTTCCCCCGCACCTGCTCCCTTTCCCTCTGGTAAACACCAGTCTGTTCTGCACATCGATATGTTTGTTTGTTGTTGTTCTATCTTCCACATATAAATAAAATCATATGGCCTTTAGGATTTTTATCAGACATTTCGTTTAGCATAATACCCTCAAGGTCCACTCATGTTGTCACAAATGGCAATTTCATCTTTTTTTATGGCTGAACAATATTCTGTTGTACATATATAGCAACTCTTCGTTATCCGTTCATCTGTCAATGAGCACTTAGGTCGCCCCCAAGTCTTGGCTATTGTGAAAAATGCTGCAATGGACATAGGGATACATATAGCCTTTCAAATTAGTGTTTTCATGTTCTTTGGGTAAATACCCAGACGTGGAATAGCTGGATCATATTGTGGCTCTATTTTTAATTTTTTGAAGAATCTTCATGCTGTTTTCCATAGTGGCTGCATGAGTTTACATTCCCGCCAGCAGTGTATGAGGGTTCCCATTTCTCCACATCCTCTCCAACACTTATTTTTTGTCTTTTTAATAACAGCCATTCTGATGGATGAGAGGCGATCTCTCGTTTGAGCTTTGGATTTGCATTTCCCTGATAATTCTGATGTGGAACATCTTTTCATGTGCTCGTTAGCCACCTATATATCTTGTTTGGAAAAATGTTCAGATCCTCTGCCCATTTTGTAATTGATTTGTTGTTTTTGTTGTTGAGTTATATGGGTTCTTTATATATTTTGGAACATTAACCCCTTATTAGACATATACTTTGCAAATATCTTTGCCCAATTGGTAGATTGTCTTTTCATTTTGTTTATGGTTTTCTTTGCTGCACAGAAGCTCTTTAGTTTGATGTAGTCCCATTTGTTTATTTTTTTCTTTTGTTTCCCTTGCCTGAGGAGACATTTCCAAAAAGATATTGCTAAGACCTATGTCAAAGAGTGTACTGCCTACGTTTTCTTCTAGGGGTTTTGTGGTTTCAGGTCTTACTTTGAAGTCTTTAATCCATTTTGAGTTAATTTCTGTGTATGGTGTAAGATAATGGTCTACTTTCATTCTTTTGCATGCGGCCATCCAGTTTTCCCAACACAATTTTTTGAAGAGACTTTCCTTTCTCCATTGTATGTTCTTGGTTCCTTTGTCAAAAATTAACAGTCCATAGATGTGTGGGTTTACTTCTGAGCTCTCAGTTCTGTTCCCTTGATCTGTGTGTCTGTTTTTCTGCCAGTATCATGCTGTTTTGATTACCGTAGCTTTGATGAGAAATAAGAGTAAATAACCAACTTTGGTATTTTGTACAAGTTAACTTTGCTGGACTTCATGTGTAAAACAAATCTTTAGACTTAGTTTTTTTGCTTTAGCTTTTGAAAGTTGGAATGAATAAATTTTAAATTACACAGTAATACTTAGAAAGTCTAGTTGTAAAAGAAATGATACATAATTATAACCATAAACAATGCCTACGTGTGAAGGGCAAAACCTTCTCCCTCCCACGTCTGCTATGACTCTTCTCTCTGGAGGTAGAGACCAAGCTCATGTCTTTTCAGGGCTTTTCTTACACATATACACATATATATTACATATACACATGTATCTGATTTATTTTAATTTTTTACATAATTGGAATTCAACTATGCATTTTGTTCCACAATTGCCATTTACCAACAGATTTCGGAAAACTTTCCATGTCAGATCTATCTTCTTTTTAAGCTGTCTGATGTTTCATAGCATGTGTATTGACTTAATAAAGTCCATTTAGCTTGTTAGCAATTTTTCACTATTATGCATACACAAACAAAGCTGCAACAAAGAGACTTGCGTGTACATCCTTCAATACGTAGGATAGATTTCTAAAAGTGAAATGCCCTCATGCTTTGCTCTGCCTGTGTAGTTCTCATTTTCTTTTTTTTGCTACGCAAACATATAGCTAGTTTGCTACAGTTATTCACTTTATTTGGCACGTGTGCATGTGGCTCACAGATCTCGAGCACTCCACAGTAATGCTGTGAAGAATTCTTATGTGAGCCCTCCTATAGCGACACACAGTTTATTTGCAAAGTTCACCTCTTTTCACCTGCACGCCTAAGAAAATAACAAACCTTCCTTTTGAACTCCAGTTACCTCGGCTGTCATGTACAGCCTCCCCCCAAAGCAGGATAAATTGCCAGTTTCTGTTTCACTTTGTGCTGAGTTAAAGTGGTAAGAATAGTGATTCTCATTCATCCAGGGGCATTTTCCTTCTTTCAGGAAACTGTCAAAGTGGACAGAAGTCAGTCTTTCCTGCCACATCTCCATGGCAGAATTGCCCTCCGAGCTGTCTAGTGCTTTGGTTATAAGCCTGAGTTTAGGAGTCAAATGGGAAAGTGACTCAGCATCCTCACGCTCCAGCTTCACTGCCTCTGGGACTGCTGCCTCACAAGGAGTGAATGCGGTCAGGACCGCACCCCGTTCCAGCACTCAGGACAGTGAACACAACAATTGTTAATGCATTGGTAACTGGGGGTAAATGATAGAGGATGAAAACCCGATTTTGGATTCAGACAAACTCAAGTCAAAATACTGCTCAGCTGCTTCGAAGAAAAATAATCTAAGGCCAATTAATAATTCTCAGACTCCAGATCCGTGAATAGAAAATGTAACAGTACCTATCTTGCGGGGTTGTTATAAGGGCTGCAAAAAAGGTGATATATAGGGTGCTTGGCATTGTGCCCAGCAAGTAGCAAGCACTCAGTGAATGTTAGCTGTCCTTATTCCTGTTGTCAAAACATTGGAACAAAAAAATCTCATTGTCACCCTTGAAATCAGAGATAGAATTTGAGACACTCTGTAAATAAAGCTTCCTCTAGTTTGCACCCCACAAATGACCAACCATGCTGGGGCTGAAAATTCATTATTTTGTAGGAGATTTTTGTACAAAAATATGCAAGATATGTTTTCTCTGGGAGAATGGAGAACTTCCCATCCCTTCTGATTGACGGCAAAATTTCTTGAGAAAATAACAAAGCAACACACTGTGGAAGGTGACTCACTCACCTCACTGGTGATTTGGATTGACTTTGCCATCTCCAGTAAAAGACCACGGCTTTGCTGAATTAAAAATAAAAACATAAGCCGGTAAACCCAAAGTGAATGGAACAGATTGTTTAACGTGACTTCCCCTTATCTGTACAACACATGCATAAGATAATGCCGTTGACATTTTTGTCAAGGAAATGAGATGTGGACCCTTAGCATCGCTTTAGATGAAAGTCAAGGGGAGGAGGCATGGCAGCTGGTGTGCCAGAATTCAATGATAAGACAAACACAGTGGATGCCTTGCTTGTTCATGGCACTAAGTAAGTAATTGCACTCGTGGCCTTCTTGGTCAACCAGTTAGAAGAGAGAGAATGATCCACTCAGCACTGGAAAGAAAGTGGAGCGACTGCATAAGTCTCAGAATGTTGGCAGTGCAAAGGAGCTTGAAGGTGATCTTGCTCTCCTTTCCTTTTGTAGATGGTGAAAGAAAAAAGGGACGAACCCAAGATGAGAGGAAGAGCTAGTAACACAACAGAGCTCTAAAGTTCTAGGGTATATTTTGCTAAAGAACTCCTCCTCCTTCTACAAGTTGACAATATATTTCACTTCTACTTCTAAGCCGTCTCTGTAGCATTGTTGCCTCTTCTGTTCCCAATTGCTTTTAATTTGTGCCCCAAGTGCATTTTAGGAAAATTCAAAGAGAGTTGCTCCACACTGTTAATTCACTGAAACATCACACTAAAGGTACTGAGAGAACAAGATGAAGTTCTAGCACTCCCCAATCTTGGGCCGTGGCACATTGAATCTGAGCAGAAAGATAGAAATGAAAATAAATCCATACCTAGGCACACATGGTCAAACTGGAAAATGGCAAAGGCAATTTCTAAAACCACCAGTGAGAAGTCAGATTATCTAGAAGTGATTAACAATTAGGCTGACAGCAATTCTTGTCTCTGACACAAAAAGCCAGGGAGAGCAGAATAATATCCTCAAAGCACTGGGGGAACATAAATCTTAACCCAGTTCTATACATAGCTAAATGCTGAATCAAGAGTGAAGGAAGACATTTCTGGCAAAGTCTAAGAGAGATTGTCACTCAGGGACTCCTGATAAAAGAACTATCACATGATATACACATGGACGACGGACACTCAAATTCAGAATGGGGAGGGATGTAAAAAGCAATGCTAAGCAAAGAAATTGATTAGTTTTACATATGAATTATAGCAAACAGAGTAATTATCATAAGGATAGGACATCCTTGTCATGGATAGGTTTAGCACAAGAGAATACTAAAATACTAGATGACGATAGTGAAAGATAGGAGAGGAATTAAATGTTCTATAGTCTTTGTAATATTCAAGAGAAAAATCATGTTGCTGAGTCAATTATGTCTTTTAAATGTTAAGGAAACCACCAAAAATGAAAGGATAAAAGTAATAAAGAAAACCCACTGAATTCAATAGGAGGCAGCATAATAGGGAGAAAAAGGATCAAAGAGACACATACTGAATAAAAACATTATTGGATTACATTTAAATTTATCATTAGTTACAATTAATATAAGTGAATGAAATTTGCTAGTTGTAAGAAATATGTATATGGGAATAAAAACACTAATTTCCAGCTATATTCTACCCTCAATAGTTGTACATAAAGATAATGATACGGAAAGGTTGAGAGTAAAGAGATTAGAAAAAAAGACAGCAAAAGTAAATAGTTTAATTAGAAAATCCCAAGGAATCTACAAAATATTATGAGAATAGTAAATGAGTTTAGGAGAATCACAGGATATAAGACAAATACAGAAAAATCAGTTATATTTATATATATGTGCAATGGACATATGGATACCAAAATTAAAAGTACAGCACCATTTAGAATTCCTCAGAAAAGTGAAACATTCAGATGCAAAACTAATAAAACATATACAGGGTTTGTATTTGAAAAGCTAAACAACACTGACAAATTAAATCAAAGAAAACCTAAGTAAATGGAGAGACACCATAGTGAAGACGTCAGTTAAACACATATTGATAATGCAGGTTTAGTGTAATTCCTATCAAAATCCCAGCAAGATTTTTTTGGTAGATATAGACAAGATTACCCTAAAATTTATATGGAAAGATGGAGAAACTACAATAGCTGAAACAATTTTTAAAAAGAAGAATAAGGTGGGAGGATTCAGTCTACCGAATTTCAAGACTTTTTATATAGCGATAGTAGTCAAGCCTGTGTGGTGTGGTAAAGGCAGAAGAATAAACACATGGACCAATGAAACAGAACAGAGAACTCAGAAATAGGCCCTCACAAATATGTCCAATGAGTTTTGATAAAAGTGCAAAAGCAATTCAATAGAGGAAGGATAGCCTTTTCAACAAATGATACTGGAGCAATTGGGCAAAATATGATCCTTAAGGGACCGGCCCTGTGGCCAAGCGGTTAACTTGTCATGCTCCATTTTGGCAGCCCAGGGTTTCACCAGTTTGGATCCCGGGCACAGACATGGCACTGCTCATCAGGCCATACTGAGACGCCATATCACACAGCACACCCAGAGGCACTCACAACTAGAATATACAATTATGTACTTGTCGGGGGGGGGCGGGCTTTGGGGAGAAGGAAAAGAAAAAAGAAGATGGCAACAGATGATAGCTCAGGTGCCAATCTTAAAAAAAAAATCATCCTTAAGAGGAAAAACTGATGAAAATTTTGGGGGCTGCAAAACACACTGCTGAGTGGATGAAAAGATAAGTTACAGAGTAAGAGAAAATATTTGCAAACCACATATCTGATAAAGGATTATTATTTGGAAAGTATAAACAACTCTCAAAATTCAATAATTAAAAACACCCAAACAATCCAATTGGAAAATGGTCAAAGACATGAAGAAACATTTCACTAAAGAGGATATACACATTGTAAATAAACACATCAAAAGATGTTCAGAGGACTGGCCTGCTGGCATAGTGGTTAAGTTCCCACACTCTGCTTCAGTGGCCCGGGGTTCCTGGGTTCGGATTTGGGCACAGACCTATGCACTGCTCATCAAGCCATGCTGTGGCGCCATCCCACTTAAAATAGTGGAAGATGGGCACAGATGTTAGCTCAGGAACAATCTTCCTCACACTCAAAAAAACAACCAAACAAAAAAAGGTGTTCAGCATCATTAGTTATTAGGGAAATGCAAATTAAAACCACATTGAGATGTCACTACACACCTATCAGAATGGCAAAAGTAAGAGATAATGACAACACCAAATGGTGATGAAGCTGTGGAGAAACTGGATCACTCACGCATTGCTGGTGGGAATGTAAAATTGTACAGCCACTCTGGAAAGCAGCTTGGCGGTTTCTTAAAAACGAAACCTGTAACTACCATATGAGCCAGCAATTGCACTCCTTGGCAATTTATCCCAGAGAAAGGAAGACTCATGCTCACACAAAAATCTGTACACAAATGTTTATAGCAGTTCTATTCATAATAGCCTACAACTGGAAACTACCCAGATGTCCTGCGATGTATGAATGGTCGAACTGTATTATGTACAAACTACATGATAATACTCAGCGATAAAAAGGAATTAACTCTTGATACACACAACAATCTGGATGGATCTCTAAAGTATTATTCTGACTGAAAAAAGTGAATCCTAAGAGATTTCATACTGTATGATTCTATTTACATAACATTCTTGAAATGAGAAAATTACAGAAAAGGAGAACAGACTAGTGGTTGTGAGGGGCTGAGGGGAGGTGGGAGCAGGAGGGAAGTGGATATAGCTATAAAAGTTTAGCATGAGGAATCCTCATGGTGATGGGCACGTTCTGCAGCTTGACTGTACCAATGTCAATCTCCCGGTTGTGACATTGTACAGCAGTTTTGCAAGATGCTAACATTAGGTGAAACTGGATAAAAGGTGCATGGGTCTCCCTTTATGATTTCTTACAACTGCATGTAAACCTACAATTATCTTAACATAAGAAGTTAATTAAACAAACACACAAGCAAACAATTTCCATCTATATTCTGTTTACAAGGGACATACCGAAAGATAATGATACAGAAATTTTGGGAGCATAATGATTTTTTAAAAAGACAGTAAAAGTGCACAATTCAAAGGAAAGCTGGACTAGCAATAGCAATAGCAGGAAAAAACAGGTAAAAAAGGATTAGGGAAAATAATTTCATTGGATAATCATTAAAACAACAACAATTGTCTAGGAAAATATAGCAATCCTGAACCTGTGTGTACCTCACAGTATACACTCAAAACATTTAGAGGAAAAATGGACAGAACTATAATAATAATAGAAAATTTCATTTATCATAAGGGATTCCAGCATCTCTCAAAGACTGATAACTCAGGCAGATAAAGAATTATTGTGTAAAATTCAAGCAATAAAAATAAGTTTGATCCAATGGCATGTATGGGAAGGAAAAGTGAGAATGACAGAAAACTTAGAAATGCAAGTAGCCTTGTTTAAGAGTATATATAGCACAGTATTTTGGGAAAGGGACCTGGGTATCTGATTGTTTCTCAAACCTTGCAATGATCTTTTTTTCCCCAAACGTTTTGGAGTACTGTTGACATACAGCATTGTATAAGTTAAACGTGTACAAGAGTGATAATCTGATACACGTATATACTGTGAAAATATTTACCACAATAAGGTTAGTTGACACAGCTGTGACCTTGTATAATTGCCATTTTGTTGTTGTTACGGTGAGAACATCGTCTACTCTCATACCAACTTTCAAGTATACAATACAGTGTTGCCAACTACAGTCAGCACACTGTACACGAGATCCCCAGAGCTTGCTCACCTTATAACTGAAAGCTTGTACCCTTGCACCAACATCTCCCCATTTCTCCCACCCCTCAGATCCCGGCAACCAGCATTCTACTTTCTGTTTCCATGTGTTCAATGGTTTTAGATTCCATATATAAGTGAGATCCTATAGTATTTTTCTTTCTCTTTCTGACTTAATTTCTCTCAACTTAATGTTCTCAAGAACCAACCATGTAGTTGCAATTGGCAAGATTTCTTTCTTTTTTATGGCTGAATAATACATATATATTAATATATTTAAATATATCTCTCTCTCTCACAGTTTCTGTATTCATTCATCCATCAATGCACATGTAGCTTGCTTCCGTGCCTTGATTACTGTGAATAATGCTGCAATGAACATAGGGGGCCAGATATCTCTTTGAGATAGTGATTTCACTTACTTTGGATATATACCTAGAAGTGGGATTGCCGAATCATACGGTAGCTCTATTTTTAATTTTTTAAGGAACCTCCACAGTGTATTCCACTGTGGCTGTCCCAGTGTACATCCCCACCAACAGTGCACAAAAGTTCTTTCCAGGTGAAGTGAGATCTCATTGTGGTTTTGATTTGCATTTCCCTGATGACTAGTGATGCTGAGCACCTTTCCATGTACCTGTTGGCCATTTGTATGTTTTCTTTGGAGAGATGTCTACTCAAGTCCTCTGTCCATTTTTTAACTGGATTGTTTAGGGTTGTTTTTTGTTATTGAGTTGTATGTGTTCCTCAGATATTTTGAATATTAACCCCTTATCAGATACATGGTTTGCAAGTATTTTCTTGCATTCCGTAGGTCATAGCAGAGCATTTTGATCTGCAGATGAGAAAGTAAAAAAAAAGCTCAACCACACCTGTGTCTTGCTTAATCATTACTTTCTCTGTGAGCTACTGAACGTATTCATGGCACCCAGCCACTGACGGTCCCTTTCAGAGGCTCCCTGATGCTTACCTGCAGACCAGAGGTGGTTTGAGAAGTTGTTTTCACCAATCTGCAGCAAAATGAGAAAAATAAGAGAGGTGCGGCATGATTTTCACTATACTAACTTTCTTTGTTTCAGAGAGATGCCCTATTTGTCACTGTGACTTTAAAATGTCCTTTCTCCAACAAAATGATGACTGCTGACGTTATTATGCTTATTGTCGCTGTTGTTCTAATTTCTTTAATGGGTGAAATTCAAAATATGCAATACTTACAAAAATTGCAAATGAATTCTGACTCTTTCGTTCTTCCCAATCCCCCTCAGTGCACAGTCAGAGCCTGCGATGGTGTGTGGCTTTTGTCCTCCTGCAATGGCTCCTCATTCCAGATTTTATAAACATGGTCTTCTTTCAAACAACCTTGAAGCTGATGATTTTATACCCATTTAACAGAAGAGCAAAATGAGTCTCAAAGATTTGGGGGAACAGTTGCTACTGTGGATTTTTCACCTTTATCATTGGACTCTGAGTTCAGCTCACTTTTCCAAACAAACTCACCCCCTCCTTCCGCTATCCAAGACGTGTTTGAGTTGAGTTTCTCTATGAATTGATGCTCTCCAAATCTTTGAGTCAGGGGTCTCATAAAGGCACGCCTGGTATAGAAACGGTAACACGATTTATTTGGGGGCAAAAAAGTTTCATGCTCTCTGTGTTAAGATCCTGTCAATATGCCCTCTGAAATTACATGCTTCTTAAGAAAAGAAGGCTGCTTTAATAAAAATAGATTCTACGTGACATGTTATTCTTCATAATTGGACCAAAGATCACAAGGAGAGTACACTTACAAGATAATCTGAAAATGAACGGACAAATAATATAGCAATCACTGAATCCTTATTACTTGAAGGCCATACGCGCCAGGAGGCCTTTTCTCCCTTGGTGATCAAGCCTGACCCCTATTAATTTTAATAGGAGTTAAGTAGTCACATCCAGGGAAGTACCAATGAGTCCTCGCAGCAAACCAACCCCGGAGATTAAGACCTCCACTTTTGACTTTCTGCTGAAAATGTGACACTTCTCCTGATGTTTATCTGCTTTTAATTGTGTGTTGTGTGTGTATGTTTTTCTCCTTCTTTTTGCAGAGGAGGCAATTTTCAAACCATTGCTATCTACCTCCCTACCAGGAAGAGATAAATTATATGAGAGGCTGTGGTGTTTGGCCTGTTTGATATCGTTTGCTGATAAATGGAAGTGTACCTTCATAATTAATACCCCATCTTTTCTGATCGACTGTAATGAAAAATGGTTGTTGTGATGCACCTGCCTTTTTTCCCCTTTTGCTCACTATCGTCAGAAATCTGCAGAGAACAAATCTACCAGAGGTTTTGTTAGACAGCGTCAGAAAGATCTCTCAGTTTTATTAAGAAGTGTCTTCAAAGATTCAGCAGAGACAGACTTGCTTCTGCGAGCTTTTTAACATGTAAGTGACATTTCTCTGCGTTTAAATATGGCTTTGTTAGGCTGTGCTTGCAATCAGAATGCAAAAAAACGCCTGCTCTTAGAACCTGAAACCAAAGAGAAATAGATCCTCCTTTAGTTTCGCTCTTGAAATAGGAAGTCGAGGGAAAGCCAGAATCAGAGAAATCAAATTAGATTTAAAATTCCTGTGAGCTCTCAGAATGCAAGATCAGGACAAACATTTCGTCCTGAACAACCAAACCAAACAAAGCAAGACACCATTTAATAAGATTTTGTGACAGATAAGTGAGACCGTGCGTTTGTGTAGGACTTCGTGACCTAGGAAGTATTTAGAAAAACAGCTCACCAGCACCCCACACTTCTCATTTAGATCGGGCAAGAATTATTAAGGCCATTTTGCAGATGAGGAAATAGGCTCTGTAAGTGGGTATAGGCTCTCAAGGCAGACCTGGGGTCAAAAGAAAGATCTTCTGACATCTGCTATTCAATAGCAGACTCCCCAACATTTTATGGTGATTTGCAAGTCCACAAGTACATATGGGAATGTGGACAAAACAGAGAAGTGAAGCCCGTGTCATCCCATTGACTGCCCATTCCCACTTGTCTTTCATCTTTCTTTTCCAAGAAACCAGCCAGACCACTGAGTTTTTGAGGGCCACATCTCCCACTTCATGCTCACCATTTCTACGCTGACGTCTACACTGTTAATTTGATTTCTGGCTCCTTGTCTTACTCATCAGCCCTCACTATCACCAGCAGAGAAATATTCCCCTCTCCATTTTGTGACACCAGACCAAATCTTCAGGGCCTGGCAGGGACAGTATTTCGGAGGGTTGTTGGCATCTGGAGAGCCACAACTGCTGGTGCCCACATGTTTTGTCTTTTGCAAGGTAGCTGAGCTTCTGCAGGGGCCACAGAGAGACTCAGCAACACACATGGCTGAAAATCCAAAGCTGCTCTTACTACACACCGATCATCATTCTTAAGCACATGCTTTTCAGGAATTTTATGGGGAAACCAAAGTAAACTAAAGTGAGATATCCTATTTTTAAGTGTCTTCCGTGAGTTGAATAAGCTCTTGGAATTCCTGCAATTCCATGACATGAAGCCATCTACCCAACCACCCAACCTTCGTTGGTCAAATGTTAACTGAATACCTACTTTGTGTAAAACTCTTGCCTACTGGGGAGCTTGCATAGGGACAGAAACAAGACGTTACAAACAGGCTTAAAGTGGGTTTTCAGGTGTTGAAATTTTCCGTAGAGAAATGTAAAATGGGGTAAAGAAAGAGAAAGTGAGGAGAGGATCCCTTTCAGAAAATATGATCAGTGATGGTGTCTCTGACGAGGTGACATCTGAGCAGTGACCAGACCAGAGAGAGAAACTATGTAAATGACAGGGGGAAGAGACTTCCAGGAGGAGGGGATGACGAGGGAAGAGTATTTGAGGGGTACCCATCATGGCCCATAGAAACATAACAAGAGGACCAGTGAGAGAGCCGTCTTGGACCCCTGAGCCGGAGGAAATGCACACATGAATGGACATCCCCAAATGCCATAGACCAAGATCTTGGGCAAACTCTTTCTCCCTGAAACTGCTTCCCAAACTTGGAAATAAGGGGATAAATTGAAAAAAAAGAAATTCTGGGTCACTCTGACTAAAAATCCTGATTTCATGCGAGGTTTTCCCCGAAGACTTGACAATCTTTCTCTTTTCTCATTTCCCCCAACCTTATTTTCCATTCAGCTTAGAAAGCTATGGTGAGGCCCCTTTGGATTCCAATCATGGGTTCCAATGGAAGCTTCAGAGAATTCCAACGTAAGGAACAATGGGGTACCTCATGCATTCTTAATGAAGTATCCTTAGCACGAGTAGAAAATCACTCCTCAGAATGTGATGGGGGGGAAATCACAAAACGACTCTGAATGTAGTAAATGGATAGTAATTATTCTGAAGAAAATACCTCGTGTGGTGAGATCGCTCTGTTAGAAACTTCGTGTGGATATTCAGTTGAGATATCGTCTTGGAAAGAAGATGGATATTGACTCTTCAAGCCAGAATGTTTAGGACACAATACTTGTGTTCCTGTCCTCTAAATACGTGGAAGGCGTGGGTATCACATATCTGGAATTCAAGAACTATTCTGGAAAAATGTGTTTCTACCTCTTCCTCTGAAAAGAAAAACAAAATAAATTCCTGAGTTAATCAGTAATACATTATTATATCTATTAAATCTATTAAATAAAATATTGCTTTGTTTTATTTCAGTGTTTTGGAGTTTTGTCCTAAACCTGTCAGTTGCAAGAATGCTTAAAATTTGGCACATTTGTTAATAGTTGAGTGCATGGTGATAAAAGCTCTCTTGTTCAAGAAAGACCATGGATCTTAGGGTTAGAAGACAAAAGTTCAGGTCATAGTTCTTCATTTACCAGCTGTGTGACCTTAGGCAAGTTACTAGACTTGTCTGAACTTTGATTTAATAGTCTATAAATTAGGGGCATCACACCTGTCTAATTTACTTCATAAAGTGAGAAACAGATAAAACTACAAATGTATAAAATTGTCTGTAAGTAGCAAAACTTTGACAGATATGAAGAAGCAGAAAGTGAGGAGAAAGAGGGAAAAAAATTAGAAAAGGAGGAAGGAGCAGGGTGGGGAAGAGCTTACCTCTCACTCCTTTTAATCCTAGTTCGAGTAGGGTCTGACTAGAGATCTGAGCAGCAATGAGTAGTACCCTGGACCAATAGTCTTTCTTTAGCATGTCCAATACAATTCCCAGAGCTGCACTGTCCCTTGGGTTTATTTATTGTCCACTTTATCTCCACTTTTAAGGGATAAATAATCCTCAGAAGGTAGCATATTATATTGCTATTAGTCATCATTCAAACTTCACAGCGTCTCTACTGCCTGTAGAATAAAGGCCAGATTTCGCTAGAGTTAGGGCTCCCGTGGTGTGTCATTAATCCCCCTGACTAACGTGATTTTGCTTTTTCTAATCCTTCTTTAAGACATGAGATTCGCTCCAGTTCACCTAAATGCAGAAGAGAAGGCGAGAGGACCTGCTGGTGGGCCTGGACTCTGAACCCTTCCTGCAGCCGGAGAGGAAGGGCATGGACGCCAGTCGGCCTTCGAAATGGGGTACCAGGTGGAAAGTGGACGTTGGAAGATAGGGTAGAGGTGTTCAAGAGTGGAGCTGTGGTACGGAAGCTCACTCTTGAGATCTTTTCAACCACCGTGGGCATTGTTTTTTCTAGCTTATACTTAAAAAACCGACCTTCAGAGCATTGAAGTGGCTTTATTAAGCTCGTAGCCACTAGAAGTGGACCTAGAATCCACATCTTCAGACACTGAAAGAAGTTCTTCTTAGACACATGTAGCTAGTGGTCAAATTGTGCAATCGTCAAACCCTGGTTGAGGAGTATGGAGTCTCTGCTGCAGGGCATGGAGTGCAATGAAGAGTTTTGTTCTGGGAAGGGATTTGATGAATGTGGAGGCTTGATTCAGTGGCAATAAAATGTTCATGGAAGATCAGTCTGCAAGTAGCCGGGAACAGATTTCACAATGACAGCAGTGGGAACGACAAGAAGAGGTGGATGGGAGAAACAGTTGGAGGAGGAAACAGGCCATGAAATGGTCAAGGGCAAAAGAGGGGCCAAAGAGACGTGAATGACCTGGAAATTCCATGTTCAGGACCAAGAATGAAGAAACAGACCCAACGGGATGTGATAAAGAAAACAGTGAGTGCTTGTGGGTTGTGTGTGATGGATGAGGCTTGGATTACACAGAAATTTGGTTTCTCCTGGAGATCACAAGGGGTCCCTATCTGCAGAATCAGTATTTGCCTCTGAGAATTAAAATCATGGCTTTTGTCATGCTTCTTAGGAGAAAAATCTCTGTGATGAGCTGACTGGGGAGCAGCCTGAGACATAGACCTGGGAAGACCATCCAGCTAGACCTGATAGTGCCCCTAAGAATTGTCCCAGCAAAAGCAGTCCTTGGCCCAGAGATGTTCCTGGTGGTAACACAGGTGTGAGACTGTCCTAGCCAGATGCCAAAAACACCCACTCCCTGTCTGGACCCCGATGGCCATGCTCACTAGGCAACCTTTGAGCTCCCATGACTCTCTTGGTATAGATGCCTACAGAGAATGAATATTTTGGTCAATATAAGCATTTTGTCATCGGCAGGTCAATTTCTCACTGAAACAGAGTCAATTAACATTTTGGTAGCTGTACTATTGACTTTTTGAGTTTGGTAGGTATGAGGCCAGACATGAGGGATGGGTCCTCTCCTCCAACCTGATCGAGTTCCTGAATATGCCAAGATGAATGGCAATTTCTGGTCTTAGATCATGATGTCTTCATGATCAGCTACTTTTAGAAACATCCTTCTGTAACCGCATGCTTTTCTCTCGGATGATAATGCGCTATAATCTCTGGACTGCTAGAGCAAGTTCACCTCTGTGGGAGTTCCTCATGGCCAGACCTAGGCCATGTGTGTTTAAACCATTCCTTTCACATAGGAAGGACTCAGCAAAATAGAGAATGAATGAATGAATGAAAGTTTTCTCACTTTAGTCTATCAAGGTTCTAATTTTGATGTCCTATTTTTTCAGTGAAATATTTTCTCTAAAGCTTCACTCACACTAAAATAAGCATTGGTACAAGCAAGAGTTTTTATAAATGTTTCTCTGTGCTCAAGCCACACAGCCCTTTATTAATGACACTTCCATGTTCTGTTATTGTGCTCAAATTGGCAAAAGGGAGTTCTGTGCTCGCAGAATGTAATTCAAGAACCAATAAAAGTTGATTACATACATATGAAACGTATGGACTGGGGGTAGGAGTCTTGGATGGATTACAAAGCGGGTGTCATGTTTCATCTTCTGCATGGGGTTTTACGGGAGGCCTGCACGAAGCCACAAACATCTACATCGTCCTTTTCACTAAACATCATATAAACAGAATCATGTTCTCATTCAAGAATACATCTGCAAGATAACAGTTCAGAAAGAGGTCTAGGTTTTTTTTTTTTTTATCAACTTTGGTTCTAAGCGGAGAATCTCACAAGAAACTCAGTAATTAATTAGGAGGTACAATAGGTCATCTTTAACTATGAACAATTAAAATAAAATAGACTGTTAGTTCCCTGATTAGAGATGTGGCAGCTGGAGGCACATGATTTTATGTAATGGTGAGCTTTTTTTACTTTAAAATACATGCAAAAATAAAGCCATGTTTCCCTCTCCCCTCGACCCCAAATTATAGCATCTAATGATAAGTGTTATTGAGAAGGCTTTTTTGTAATAGTAAAAGGAAATGCCTGGATACTCTGCTGTTTTTCTCTGGAGCCTTGGCCCCAGAAATATCCAAGCCTTGTTCCAACCCGTGTTGAGACACAGCCACCTCTGGGTAGTGACATGGCAGCTGTTTGCCAGCCCCACGGCACAGCTGGTTTTGAAGGGGAAATGAGGGAGACCTTCTCCAGGGAAAACTACAGGGAGTTTTTGGTGAGCAGAATGCAATTACCCTGGCTGGAAATGTGCCAGGCCAGTCTGGTACACGCCTGACTGTTGCAAAGACATCATGGGGCTCTCTCCCACATATACTGTGTTTTAAACAGAAGACAGAATGAGAATATAATTATGGTCATCTTAATCACTACAAGGTAATTATGATGCTGTTAATAACTATAATATTTTTCAATAAAGATTCTTTAACTTTCCAAGATTGAGAGTGAAAATCGGTGGGCTCAATCATTGAAAACAGTAGATTCATAACAAACGATGTATCAGCGGTAGTAGCATCATCTTGATTAACTTTCAAAATTACTGACAGGTGTGCATCCATTCGTTAGTAAGAGGAGATGACTGTTCCACTGGTCAAATTTTGGCCTGCTGTTGCCAACGCAGAAAGCACATCTAATTCATAGTATCATGAGCTCATTCAAGAGCCTGCATTTACTTTAGAGTTTCACAAAACCTTTTTATAGCCTCGGTGCCCTCGTGGCAGTTTGAGAAGCAATTTGAAAAGATGTGTGTTTTTATTATCCCCAGTTTACAGAAGAGAAAACCGAGGCTCGAAGAGATGAATGGACTCATTTACAATCAGACGTCGGTGTTAGAACGATCACACTCCATTAATCCCCACATTTCACCACTCTTTGGAGAAAACTTGAATAATACACAGCATTCTTCTCCTCTAGAAATGCTAATTTATGTTTCTCAACATATTTTTAGTACCGGATTTTAAAATTATGTAAGATGTAGTTTTGAAGTTGGAGCCATTAAAAAGTTCAATCACGACTAGTTGACTAGAAAATATATTTGATAATAAAAATTCAGTTCAAAAAAATGGATTACATAATCTATTTTGCTAAACATAGCCTGCAAGAACCTAATGAGAGTCAACTCTGAAATCAATCACTCGAGAAGCTAAATTGTTAAAATTCTTGTGAAGTAGTTTCCTGATAAATGGCATTCTTTGACAGAGTGTTTGGGTAAATACGGGGCACTCATGATTGATCCTCAAGAATCCTAAGTTATTTTAAAAAGAATATTTCATTTTTATATTGATATGCGGTTGCAAAGAATGACACACATGGATTCAAATTCCAGTTCCACGGCTCTCTCAATGACCTTGGATGTGGTCCTTCATTCTAGAGTGAGACGTCAGGAGGTGGGATAGAGTTGACATTATATGCATAGCTAGAGAAGATTAAATGATATATATGAAAAAATATATGAAAATCCCCAGCATGACATCTGCCACACAGTACGGGCTCTAGAGCTTAAAAAATATATACATATTTCCAATAGTTATTTACAGTTCTCTATCTTCAATCAAAATAAAATACTAAAAGAATTTATGAGACTTTCTTTTCAAATAAATATATTAATTTTCATGACAGTCCCTTGAGATTTAATTTGGATATTTAAAGTGAAAGTTTAATGAATTAAACCATTTTAAAGATTTGCAGATATGAAAATCATTAAAAAAATAGAAACAGGAAAACAGCAGAGAACTGTTTCAAATGATCAGAGGTTCAAAGCATTTGAATTCTATAAAAACTAGTCTCTTTCTTTTTGATTGATTTCTTTGCTTCATCCATTTATTTACCGAATAGTTGCTAAATGCCTATTAAATGACAGGCAATATGCTAGGTGATGAAAATATAAAAATTTTGAAAAGAAAGATAAAAGTGTACTCTTTGATCTCAAGAGACTCGCAGAATAACTGCTAAACAGATGTGGAGTCAAAGTATTTTTATATAATAATTATATTTATAAGGGATGGTAGCTTAAGATCAAATCCTCTTGGAGACTCTATTAACGTTTCTAGGTAATTTCCAGGGCCTTGAAGCATCACTAATCCTTGGTTACAAATCACTGGCTAACATAGGCAAGGGGAGCACCAGAGTGTAGATCTAGTTTGCTCAGATGTCATAGGTCTTCCTTCTTGGCTGGATCTGGGGCCCGTCCACACGCACTAGTAGAATTCCTGCACAAACCCAGGGTCTTCGTGTAAACAAGACAATGCTGTTTTCCGATCCAAAGGTTGGAATACCAGGGCTTGTTTGATATGGTGTCTGTGAGAAATAAATGGAACACTCTGATTCAAGTCTCCAACACCATGCAAGGCCCAAAGTAATCGATGAAAACACAATTGTCCCTGTTCTCTGTAGAGCCCAACTATTTTAGGAATTTAACCAGAAGTATGGGTTAAATTTATGAATTTATTATCATACTTTACAGTATAGGAATTTCTCTATATTGAGACCAGAGGGGAAAAAAATCTTCAGGGCACTGCCAATTCAGAGTCGTCATCTCCCGCATCTTGTCTCTTTCTCATCATAGCGGATAAAGGAAATGAGAGGGAATGATTGAAAAGGAAGGCAGGGAGAAACAGGAGAATAAAAATTGCAAATCTGGAAGGTTCCATAACGCCAACTGAAACCTTTGTCCACAATTAGACATCACTATTTTCAGCATTCCTATCCCATATCTCCTTCCCAATTAAATTGGCTGCATGTGTCAACGAGTTTCTACAGAAACTTGTTTCCGCCTCTTGGCTAAGCTGTAGGGACCTACCTATAAACATAGTAGCTACATTTCTTCTGCTTCATTGTGCAGCTTATGACCTTTAGGAAAATTTGCAGTGTTCATTACCCATTTCATTTAAAACTAGAGTCATATCTAATACTTGACGCATTTTTGTGAAGCTGAAGAAACATGATCTGGCTTAATTTGCCAAAGGATTTTGTTGACTCGCCAAATAATAACCTGTACTGAGAAGAACACGGAACAGAGTAGAGGGCGTTTAGGGTGTATTGTAGCAGACTTGCTGCTTGGTCTTGGGAAGTCACTTGTATTTTTGGTTTTCTAAGGAACAGAATGGTCTCTAGGTATCATTCAGCAATATGACTCATCAGCCCTGATGACTCCCAACATCATTATTGGCCCAACACAATTTTCATATCATTTCTTCATTTCATGAGAGATTCTCAGACTATGAAAATGACTGGCACTTACTCTTCCTTCTCAACCTGTGAAATATTGGAGGGTCTAAGTGCTTCCTTTCATTTTCTTGGAGAAAGGGGATATCTGTGGCTTCATGGCATTTTCATAGATAGGATTAGTCTGCTTATCACAATAAACTGAGCCAACATTAAAATGAGTAAGAGAAACACACATATACCACTGGAGTTAACGATGCGGTGGGGGCATTTCCCTATCTTTTTATTCTTGAGCATCTTAGGAATCAAGATTTGACGTGTGGCTGTGGCATTTCTATTAGGATATGGTGAATTGGGGAAATTAAATATGACTTGGAAACAGGACTTATATAACACATACAACTTACATAACCTCTTTTGTGCCAATAGAAGAGATTGTGTTCAGATGCAACTGGGTGCTTGAAAAAGCCATCTAGCTTCTTTTAATCTCACTACTCCTTTCTAATAATCCTTTCCAGAACACCCAAGCATGGAGAGTTTGGAGGCTGCCTTTAACATCAGGCAGCAAGCCACACCCCTGCACCCCTACCGTGAGAGTGCACCATATTTTTCATTTCTTCAACTTGCATTGGCAATCTGTTTTAGCATAATTTACACATTTACACATTTTAGAGAGCAAGGCACAGTCATGCAACTTAATTCCAAAAAACATAAGCACTGAAGGCTGCCTCTGCACATTAGCTTTGCAAAGCATATGAACGCCTTTGCCGAAACCAAATCCAAGGCTCAGGCTTGTTTGGAATCAGCGTCAAGAGATACCTGCTGTTTGTCATTTCCCAACCAATTTCTCTGGGGTGGTCATGTATAGCCCTCTTTGGTTAATCTTTAAATGTTGGTTTGGGACCAGGAAGCCTTAGTCGTGGGTTCAGCCTGCCTTCCAGGCCAACTGGTTCATTAGCATCCTGCAGACACCAGGAACTGTACTAAAGCACTTATTTCTAAGTGTCAGGCAAGCAGGTTTGCCCAACTCTTCTATTAAGTGTCATTTGACTGATTCATCCTCCCACAGCATTTCTTTTAAATGGGCTTGTAAAACCCAAGTGAACACAGAATTGGTGCCTGTTAGCCAGAGCGAAAACTTTGGAATTGTATAGAAGTGGGTGCAAGTCCCGCCTCTTCTCTTTCTGGCCTGATGAAATTGAAGGTGAACAGCCCTCCTCTGGGACCCCGTTTCCATTTCTATAAAGAGAAGGGAAAAGAGTTCCTGTAAGGAACTCGTGAGAAAATGTATGTGAAAGAGCATTGGCGCACTGAACCCTCAGTTGATAGCAATTCTCTCCCCTTCTCTTTGCCAGTGGGAGGTGGTGCTCTCACTAGCAAAAAGGAAGAGGAGAAATCATTTGCAGAACCAAGTGTGTCTTGCATCTCTGGAGAGGAAGTCTCCTCTAAAAGACACTGTGCCCCATCCCACAGTTGTCTTGGTATACAGAGTAATTGAGTTTCCCTCCTATTCAGTTGGGCTGCTTCCTTAAACGTAGTGATTAAAGCAGATTTACTGGAGGGCAGGATGACATTTATATGGACTAGAGGCATTTTCCTGTTCATTTTGTTTGGGGAGTAACCTTTCAGAAAGGGTAGATTTAATTTAGGGAACACTTCATTAAGCAGGGAAGTGATCACTAGAAGGAATATTCTTACAATGAAAAATGTCATCATTTCAGAAGGGTGTGCTCAGTTTTAAAAAATCTGACAGTTAAGGGAATTGAGGATTTGGGGCGGGGTGGCATGCTTCTTTGAGTTGGTCGTTCTTGGATTTCTTTCCTGCGTTTTTTCCCCTTTTTTGGTTTTGAATAATCAGTGGCGCAGGAGTGCCTATTCACTACCGCTGGCAATTGCTGATGAAGTATAAATGATTAGGGTCATATAAATGGAGACACTTCGAGTGCTAATTCGTGTGTTGAATTTGTTCAAAGAGTGATTGATCTTTCCCCTTACCACAAAAATCCACCTTCCGTTATTAGAGCTAATTTGAGATATTTTGGATGGGTTGTACACTGGCTCTTAGAGGGCAGAGACTTGAATGTCTAGCAGAAAACACCAAGGAAGAAGATCAGCTTCATTCACTGGGAAAACACAGTAGGCTGGGGGAGTAACGCACATGTAAACAAACGCAGCATTTATTGACTGAATCTTTCCTTCTTGACCCTTATGTGGCAGAGCACAAAGATGCTTTTCAACGAGCTCTGCGTTGTCTTTGGCAAGTCTTTTGGCATGAGAAAGTTTGTTCTATGTTTTTTTTCATTATACTGTTGTTTTCTTTGCTTCTTTCAACGGTGTCCTGGCTGCCTGTCTTGGGTGTTTAGTTGAGTGTTCTCTTACAGCTCTCATGGCTCAATCTCAGAAAGACTGTTTTAAATCAGCTTCTCAAACATCTCTTCAGTTCTCCTCCTTGATCTCAGAGAATCTGTCCAAACACCAAGGGTACCATCCACCTTCCCCTTTTAGCATAGTACCAAGACCAGTAATAGGAGGTCATCGAAACTCTACCCTTAAAGATGCCCTATTGCAACTGTGTTTAGAATCCAGTGTGAGCTGCCTTCAATCGTGTGCAACAAACTAGTATCGCCACTGTTTCCGTGAAATATTCTCCAGACTACAAAGACTTCTCTAGCAGCACGCAGAATGTAATAGGTTTTCTAATAACACGATCTGCTCTATATGATGACGCATCATGGTTTTACAGCACTTATTGGTCAGAAAACATCGTAAGGTAAGATATTAAATTTCTTGATGAATTAAAACATTTTTAAAATGACTCCATTCTTTGGTGTATATTTTAAAAATTATTCCAGGCAAAGATGACTATATTTTTTTCATCTTTCAAATTTGCAGGGATTAAAAAAAAATCTCAGAACAGAGGAGATGCTGTGAAACAGGCACTCTCATATGCTACTTGCAAGAGGGTAAATTGGTATAATTTTTATGAAAGGCAATTTGCCAATATGCGTCAGGAACATTAAATATGTTGGTACCCTTTGGCCTAGTAATTCTATTTCCAGGAATCCATTCTAAGAAAATAACCCAACGTAGACAGCTATTTTACGTGAATCATTTTTTTAAGCATTACTGTAATCACAAAGAAAAAAAATGGAAACTAAAAAAATGCTCCCAAACAGGTGAATGATCAGGTAGGGTACTGTATATATATATTAAGTTATGTAAATAAAGAAATCTTAATGATATAAGAAAATGTTTACTGATGCGATTAAGGGCAAAATGCAGTGATCTCAACTCTATAGAATGTGTATGCATAGAAGATGATGAAATCATGCCAAAATGTTTTTTATTGGTTATCATTTTTCCTTGGATTTACAGGTCATTTTTCCTTCTTTGTTCTTTTGTTTCTTCTTGTATGATAAGCATGTAAAAGAATTAAAAGCATTCTAAGCAGCAATCATAATTTGGCCAAAATTGTGTGTGTGTGCACGTGTGCAGAGATGAAGAAAATTTTTTTAGAAAGATAAAATGTGTCTAGCAAGAAAGATGAAACAAAGAAATAGTTGGGCTAAGTTCACATTTTTCAAACCAACTTGTGCTTCTAAAATAAAAATTCTGCCTCTCCACACACTGGGTTCCTGGAAGCTGACCAAAATCTGCTCAGTAATATTAACTCCACTTAAAAAAGGAAGAGAACATATTGAACTGCATTCGCTTATGGTCTGGGTGCTTGGAAGAAATCAGTTGAGCACCAAAGTGATGACATGCATGTTTCTATTTGCATTTTGAAAATTGACAGATAATTGAAAAGAATCATCATATGAAATTTTTCACAGGGAGCAAGCAGAAAAGCCAGAGGAACCTTGCCTATGGAGGCATCCTCGCTCCCAAAGTCTGGTGAAAGAATGTTCTAGAACTGTATACCTCTTTAGCTATCATTGAATGGATTCTCTGTCTGCTGGGGACTGGGAAGAGCTACATCTGGCTGTCCAGACAGTGCAATAACATTACTCCACACTGAGAACTTCTTCTCCAGCACTTTCCCCAATTATGATTGCTGCAAAATCACAGAGACCCTACATAGGAAATCATGAGAAATAGGAATCCGTCTTCGTGCCTTTTAGTGTAACCACAGAGAAACTTCAGAGAATAGTCTTAGTAGCCTTTCATTATTTATTTATTTATTAGTTTTTTTAACTAGAAATGGTAAGACAGCCTTTACATTATGCAAATATCCAATGTACATATTTTAAAATAATCATGAGAATCTAACAGTATTTTAAATGTTGCAGACATTAGACACAAAATATACACGCTGATAGATTTAAAAAATGCAATCCATATAGAAGGGTGAAAAATAATGAATTTGTTCCCAATTCAAAAAAAATCCGCTACTGAATAAAGACATTTTGTGGAAGGAAGGAGAGAGAGAGAGAAAGAGGAAAATAGGGGGAGGAAGCAGAGAGAGAGTTAAAAGAAACTTGACGAACAGTGACATGCACTTTTGGCTGTAGCTGTGCACGTTTAGACATAAAACACCTAGGTGAAACTATACGTCTGAATTTACCACCTTCCTCTCCCCGCAGGGCAGGGGTGAGCATGCCAAGGTGCACACAGAATTTATCCGAGAATACTGCTTGCGTGTCTCTATACTTTAGTGCTCCATTCTCCCACAAAATGTATTTATTTAACAAATGTCACCCAAAACAGCTTGGTAGCAGATGAGGTTTATTTAATGGCAGTAAAACAGGTGAAACATTCCCGACATTTTTCGTCTCTGTTTATGTTTCTACCAAAAAAAAAAAAAATTGAGCTAGTTACAGCTCTTCACACACTCCAACAGAACCATGGCGTGTATTTGGGAAGTAACGCAAATCTCACTCAGGAACTGGCTTGAAAAACACACACCGCCGTAATTTTTCAAAGCAATTGATGATTTTTCTACCCAGAGGACAGTGGCCTCAAATCCGGATTCAACTTCATTTCATTTTGATTTGATTTGACTTTTTGAACGCTTTCCCCTTCACGATGTGCCGTTTCGATTTGGCACCGGTTTTAAGTTCTTTTAAGTCTTATGTTCTCTTCCTATTTTAGCTTTACTATGCTTCGGAGTGCCCTCTCCGTGAGGAAAAAAACCCAGCCGATCTCTTCCCCAGTCCTTTCATCTGTAACCTTTCTACAAGTAAATGCTAATTGAAAAAGAAAGAACACCACTAATCTTGGAATTTAAATGCATTTAACAAAACCAATCTCACTCTAAATTGTTGTTTCGCCATTCCCTTTTCCCTAACAGATGTCGAGAAACTGCAATTCCTATTAAGAACACTTGACTGTTTACTCAGCACGAGAACTTCCAGCTCCAGTCTGCATCAATCTAACTGCGTTTCGAGACGTCAGGCCCCCGAAAAGTGCAGACGGTTAGTTGGTTATTTTTAAATGTAATCTTCACATAAAAGAATCACGGCGTTTTCCCTTTCACTTTGTCATCCCTTCTCTTTTTTAACGATGGCATCAAGCACAGGCATAGAAGGGAATTTTTATGACCTGTTCCATTTAAGTTGCTTTCAGCATGAACTGGTGGATCTGTCATGTGGCGAAGGAAATTATTCAAGTTTACAAAGTTGAGTGGGGAGATTCTACAGCCCAAAGCCTTCACATCTGAAATCAAGTTGCATATGCCTCTGTGGGTGCTGCTGGACACCGACCTGCAGAGGGAGGGGCTGGAGGCCGAGGGGAGCTGTGTTAGGGTCCCTGACTTGGTGCTGGCGGGCAGATGGGGACTAGATGAGCATATGTCCGCATCTGAATCCAGAAAGCCCTCACGCTGACTTGGCCTTGTCCTCCGAGTCTTCGTATTTGTCATTTGTTTAAGAGCATCGTGTAGCAGTTGGCATGTAACACACATATATCGCACACGCAAGCTGCGTGGTTTTGCAGTGCTGTGTTTGCACCGGGTTGCAGGGTCCTTGTCGTCTTGCCAGCACCAAGCTGCACAATTTGGAAAGATATATTCTCAATTCTTGGCATTTTGACGTGTTTCCCCTTTCCAGTCCACTGTCCCTCTTATTAAACTTATTAAGAATGGAAGAAAAAAAATTCAGAAAAAGAAATAGCATCAACTTAAAACTGGAGAAAACGTTCTTCATTTGGAATGGAATTGGGACATGCATGTTTCTTGGACACCTGATGATAAATCGACTCGGGCCATCGAGTACACTGACGAGTCCCCTGGACCCGGCAGAGCTGCTGCGTGATGTGGCTCATCTTTGCTCCATTTTATAGATGAGAAAACTGAGGCTCTGACTTCAAAGCTGGTCTGTAAAAGAGGCTGGACTGGCACTTATGCTCAGGCTCTTATTAGCCAGACCATGCAGGTGGGGCTGGCACCCTTCGTTTTTTACATCCTTTTTCAAATCTTCTTTTAGAGATATTTAAACACGTAAGTTAGGTCTTTCACTCCATGGTAAGCTGTTGGAAGGCAGAAGCTTGTCATGATTTAATATTGTATAGTCCCCAGAGCTTGCATCCTCCAGCCTTTTATATATTGTGGTCAAATGACGAATTAAGGAATTAACAAATAGATTAATTGTTGGAGGTGCAGTCACGGCTGCCTCTTAGGTGGGTGATTTTCCAGCAGATGTTCATTTTGCTGGCCTGTAATAAGAAAAGAACAATTCTGAGGCGTTTAGGGCCTGGCGCCCAAGTCACTCGACGTGTCTGGTTCAGACTGAGAGCCGTCTTCCTTCCTTCACAAGTAGTAGTTGATTTCCACACTTTGGAGCTCAGCTGTGTGTCTGAGAGTCTTAGGGTGAGAACAGGGTTGAGTTTGGAGATGGGCAGCCCAAGCTGGTGGACAGTCCTGGACTCTGGAATCAGCTGGGCCTGGGTCTGGGCTTAAGTCTCAGGTTGCTTCTGGAAAATGACCTCTTAGGATTCGGTGTCCTCCTGGTGATGCCAACAAGTATTGGTCCTCTCCGCAGGGAGACTGCAAGGACCAGGTGAGGAAAGTATGATGATATGGTGACTTGTCTTATAAGTTACAGTTTAATTTCGTAGAAATTACAAATTGGGGATTCAAGATAGCAAACTGCAGAGGTTCAAACTCTGAGTGGTCTTAAGTGTTTCCCAGCTCCTAATTTTCTCCTGTGTCCGATTTGTTCCCTGTTTCTCTTTGGCAAGGTCGCGCCCCCCGACTCCGTCCCCTGTCTGCCTGCTCGCTTCTCTTTCTCTGCCTCCTGCGCTCTCTCACTGTCTTCTGTCTTCCTTTCTTTCCTGTCTTTCTGCTTTCCTACATCTCCTTTTTCCCTTCTTTATTTGCAAATCCTGTCCTCAGGCCTTGTTGCTTCCTTGATAAGGAGTAGCAAGGAACAGGGCTCCAGAAGGGGCAGTGGGAGGCGTGAGCCATGAGTTTCATGTTCTCGAGACCCTTAGACTCTTAGAATTGCTTTGCCCTGGCTGAGAGGCTTGGCCCTAAACCTAGCTGGGGGATCCCGAGGAGGCATCCCAGCCTTGGTGTTCTCTCTGCCTGTGTGATTGCATATCTGGGTGCGCCAGGCGTAGCCTTCTGCTTGTGTTCTTTGAGCTTCCCGATAGTAGATGACAACACGAGGAAGTGAATGTAGAGAGAGAGAGGAGGGGAGATGCTAAGATTTTAAGATCTTAAATTTAAAATCTAACTTACTCCAGTTCGTTTCTTTTATAAAGAAGAAACTGAATTTCAGAGAGTTCAAAAGACTTTTCCAGACTCAGACGAAAAGGAAGAGGAAAGTTCAAAGGCAGGCCTCTTGATTCTCAAATTTCTCTCTATTCTATGCCCATTTTATTTCAAGGAAAGTGGACAAGGGAAGGGAAAGGACTCAAGGAGAAGGAAAGAAACGACAACTGAGGATCTAGTGGAGTTTGGCCTTTTCTAAGGAATCCATAGGCTGAACCACACACTCCATTTGAAATGAAAAGACTGTTAATGAGCCCCGTGAACTTGAATAAGCCCTTTGACTTCTCTTTGCCTGTTTCCTTCATCTACCCAGCAGCAGTTCACAGCATTCCTTCCCTTCCTCCTGTAGAAGATCCAGGTTTAAATTCAACTAACATTTGTGGGCACCCACCTCACCCCCTGCAATTCTTAAGCCATGGAGAGCTCAGGTCTTTCCGTCAGCTTTTGAGTTACCGTTTACTGGCCCACTTTACAGATGATGGAAACGAAGCTGAACTTCCTACATGCGCCCTTTTACTCTCTTCATTCACGAGAATCCCGCAGAGCACAATGGGAGAAATGAAAACTTTGGAATCAGATGCATTTGTGTCTAAATCTTAATGTTCTAATCCTTCTCCATATTTCTTTGCACTATGTAATGACTCTAACTTCAGCTCTCTCATCTGTCGATGGAGAGAAGGAAGCTGATCCTGCAGGAATGATGGAGGCCACCTGGGAACCTGCGTCTGAAGGCTTCCAGCCCCGTGCTGGAGGATCTGACTCTCCAGGGGGTTGAAGCCAAAGAAAGCTGCACCTGGGCACCTGCTAGACCTCAATATGGAGCTTGGTTTGGAAGGTAGGGAAGCAGAGTAGATAAAGAAAGTTTCAAGAATCTTCCTCCATACGTAAATTTGACTCTTCATTCAGGAGAATCGGACTGAGCACCCACTAGGACTGAGTCATGCTTCTTGGTTATGAAACTGTCAGAATGCTGGAGAAAACAGCAATACAAAAACTATTACTGGTGGGCACAGAAACAAGGAAGTTCTCAATGAGGCAAAAACAATGGCTGGGAGAGCAAGTTCTAGTCACACGGAACACTAGCAGTCCCCACGCGGTCCCTGCTCTTCCTGTGCAGTGGCCCCACGGGCCCCACGTTTAAGAGCAACAGGAAAGAAACAGGTGGGGCTGTGCACATAGACTCCTATTCTGTCCTCCTATTCGTCCTATGGGAAGCCTCAGAGGAAAAGGTGAGAAGAACAAATAGGAAGTGAGTTCATTTTAATAATTTAGATTCTGTGATCTTAGATGTTAATCCACTTGTCCACATCCAGAAGATAATAAAGAAATGCATAGTGTGACATCATCCAGGGCTTTTGTAGAGTTTGGCAAGTGTGAGAATTACAAGTTCTGCTCGCAACCTTGCCCGACAGCCACGTGGTTGAGAACCCTTGTGCAAAAACTCAACCAGACTTTCCAAAGCCACTGTGAGCACTGTGCTGGCGCTCGGATCCATTCAAAACAGAACCAAACAAAACAAAAAACCCAGAAAAACAACCCCAGGTCTTCTATTACAGGCTTCTTATCTCCCTTTCCCTCCAGGACAGAGCCCTAACTTCAGTCCCCTGTTGTTGTGGCCCAAGCACCTCTCGCTTTCCTGCCCTGGGCGTTTCTCCCACCCTTCACTCCACCTCGCTTGTCTCTTCTCGCTGGCCCACCCTACTTCCGAATGTGTTTTCCATTCAGAACCTCCTGACGTCTTCAGCCCCGGTCACCTCCCCTGCTACTGGAGTCAGTATAGTCTCCTCTCTTGTGCTGACTTCTTCTTCCCCAAAATTGCAGCTCTTTCTCTCCAGGTCCACTCTTTCCAGCTGAGCTTTAGGGCTCTTGATGACACAATGGGACACTTCGAGTCTCAGTTCTGTGTGGTGCGAAGGAGAGTGGCGTGCTCATTGAATGGTGTTTGTGCGTATGCTAGTGAACAGACACAAACCTGTGCCTCTGAGCCTCTAACCAAGGACCCTTCACGGCAGATCTGTGCCTTGTAGGAGGTTATGCAATGCTCTCTGCTCTGCACTTGGGAACCACAGAGCTCAGGTCGGACTTCTGGCTGGGCCAGTTCCTCAATGCGACCTCGGGCCAAGTAAGGAAATTCTCGGTGTCTTAGTTTCGTCCTCCATCAGATGAAGAGATTAATGCTGCCTATCTCCCAGGGTGTGTGAGAATTAAGTGAGTTCCTACATGTAAAGCACACAACCTGGGCATCGTTAGTGTTCAGTCTTAGTAGGTCAGCTCTTAAACGTACAGGAAATGAGCAAGGAGGCTCATAGAGCCTTCAGTCTCATCCCTGCTGATGCAGATTTGAGAACACATGTTCAGAGAGACTGAGAGCCCCAACCAAGGTCATGTCCTTGTGGCCAGCTTATGATTTGGGGCCCAGCCAAGGCCTCTGACTCCTTGTGACATTGAACTTTCTTATGAGGGTGTGTGTATGGGGGAGACAGAGCCTATGAGAGAGAGAGTGGTGGGGAAGATGGAAGGATGAGGAGAGAAGGCAACACCAGCCTGTTTCCAAATCTGAGCAGATTTCTAATTAGGATAAGATTCAGCTATTCTTATGAGAAAATATAAGAAAGCAGGAACTCATCTCTGGGCCTGCTTAGAAGTACACACTGGCAGAAGGTAATCAAGCTTCCTTGAACCTCTGCAACTCCTGGGCTCGGGATCTGGCACGAGCTATCTTTGTTTCCCTATCTTTTCCCGAAGCCTTTAGCAATCGCTAACAATCCTATTTACTCTGTGTAACAGACAAACACAGTTACTGTCGCCATCTCACTATTTTTATCTAATATTGAAATTTCTCTCCCTAAGAGCAGCCTGGAATATATTATGATATCTGCTGAATAAATGGTGTGAGTAATATACTGTGCAGAGATGGTATTTATGAAGCCAGGCTCTAACTGAAATGAAGGAATCATTCAGTTCTCGTTTGAAAGGAAATTCAATTGGATACATTTTCAAGAAAGGAAAGTCATGTTTTTTAAAAAAATCCTTGCAAACTTTTGGATTCAAGGCCAATTTCTTCATATCCCTGAGTGGGATAGACTGCCCTGCAATTCTTAGCCTATTTTTCGTGCAGAAATTGAGGTTGTCTCTCTGTTCCTACATGAGTCGTGTCCCATTGGTAGCATTATCACTATTGTTTTTAGGTGTAATAATATGTCAAAAAAATTTAATATGTTTGAGACATTACAATCATTCTCTCGACATGTCTCCGAGTGAAAGGAAGGTTAAATATTCCCATTTCGCAGAAAATGAGGCTGGTCTACGCTATGGGCAGCGCTATGTAGAAATTACTGATCTCCCCATGGCTTTGCCAACTGTACTAAGTATTTCATATTCACCAGGTAATTTTGTTTTGCCTTTTACGCTGTGTACAGAGTAACCACAGTGACGGTGGTAGTGATGACATTAACCGTAATAGCCTCTGCTTATGGCGACAGTTTAGAAAATGTCATTTGACCATCACCTTCTCCAGTGATACATTGGGAAACAGGCCAAGAGAAGAGTGGATAAATCGTGCAAGTTCCCGTGGGTCATAGACGCATATCTGGGGTTCGGACCAGGGCTTCTGCATCTGAAGGCCAGTCCGCCCAGTGGTCTTCATGAGTCTGTGCTGCTGCTTTTGATCCTTGTGGTTCTGAATCCAGAAACAAAGTTCGGCCACCTTGATTCTCATGAAATTGAAAGTGAGGAAGTCAAGTGCACGAACGGCGAAAGAAGTGCTGGTCCTCATTTCTGCACATCTCCTCACCCTGCGAATTTGCCTCCACATCCTATCTCCCCTTAGAGACAGAAGAAAAGAGTCCTACAGTTGGAACAATAACAACAAAACAACAAATCCTCAGGGATTTCCTAAGCGAATCTCTTCCTTTTTCCTGGAGGGAAGCGATTTTGCAGATGAAGCTCAGAAAGGTAAAGCGGCTTCCCACAACCACAAAGCTAGTTATTGGCAAGCTGAAGACCAAGACTTGGGTCTCTTCAATTGATCCTTCCATTGGCTTGAAGGCTGCTTCTTGGCTAGACTCCAGCCCTTTAGGAAAAACTATCCCAACCAACTAATCCTGGGCTTGACCTGCTGGATCTGTTAGCCTCCTTAGATCCCACTCCTAGCCCCTCATGAGATGGCTCATGGAGGGTTAGCAAAGTGGGGTACAATGCTTCCTTTTTCAGCATCCCAGAGCCTGCCGACAGACACACACTTCAGGGCAACATCCCTCAAAAGAAAAGTCATTTGGGCAGGCCCTGGGGGTGAGTGCAAAGGAAGGTCAAATCAGTTTGGGAAAATTCTAGTTTCAAGAATTTCTTTGCAGTAGCATTTCTCAATATATTTAAGGGGTTAATGTGCATGATAAATGTCCAAGAGAGACAAAATGGGAAGTGGTTCCCAACTCATTTGCCTAGAGAATCTTCTTCTTTTTTTTTTTTTTTTTTGGCAAAGACTCTTTTGTATGGCTAAGAGTTCACGGATCATACTTTGGGTAATGATGCTTTAGATCAGCGGTCAGCAAACTATGGTTCATAGGCTAAATCTGGCCAGCCACCTGTTCTGTACATAAAATTTTATTAGAACATAGACATGCTTGTCTGTTGACATATACTCTAGGGCTGCCCTTGCACTCTAAGAGCACAGTTAGGTAGTGGCAAAAGGGGGTGCATGGCTCACAAAATCAAACCTGTTTGCGATCTGGTCTTTTACATAAAAAGAAGTGTATAACCCCTTAGAGAATACTACAATGGGCTCATTTTTTCTTTTTATTACAAACTTAGAGCCTCAGTATTAACCACCACAAATATTAGAGCCGGAAGATTTTTTCCCCCTTCTTAACAGCAAAATGGGATCTATCCATTGAGATGGTCATTGTAGACACATTTTTAGGGTTATAACTTAGAACCCTTCTAATTTTCCTTTCATAGTTAAGCCACCTAAGACTTAACATATACGCACGACATCCCTGAGACCATGACGATGGCCAGTTACAGAGCTGGGGTTTACATCTCTGGATGACAGTCTCTTCCACATGGTGCAGAGTGGGACAAATTGGGATGGAGAGGCTGCATCTCTGTTGCAAAGTGCATTCTGATTGGAGGCCCTTCGAAGTTTCCCGGTGAAGATGAATAACAGCTGAGCTTCCACCTGTCATGTGCCAATAGTTACAGGACACGCCAACTTTGTGTTTCACTATAGATTTAACTTTAACTTTAAATTCTTTAATTTTTTTTTTGTTGTTACAGATTGGCTTCCAGTGAACTGAATATTAAAAAGATATTACAGGGAAAAGCAAGCCGCCTGGCTGATTGTTTCTTCCCAAAATGGATGTGATGATGAGCGAATGCTTTCATTTACATAAACTATCAGTTGAAAGGGCCTCACCGAATGCAAGCATTCATATTTGATGACATCCTGATTGTAACCATAAATAACAATATTTTCATTGTTGGGTAATAAACATCATCACCCAGTGTGTTTTAGGTGAGTGGGCACTTAACAGGGTAAGAAGGAGATGATCAGGAAGATTAAGGTGAATGCTCAGCAATATGCGGAGATATAACCTTGCAAATTTAAGGTGTGCAATAAATGTCTTCGCCAAGGACCTGTTGGTAAATATGATGAGGTTTGTGACTCATTCCAGGGTAACTTGTGCAAATTAAATGTATCCAGGCAGAAAAACTATTTCACTCACCCTACAAGCCTGTGCCCAGGGACAAAATATGTCCGGCTCTGCCCTTGGTGAGCTTGTGGTCATCAAGGTTGGATGACAAGAAAGCCAGCAGACACGCAGTGACTGTGTCACGTGATAAAATCGTCAGAGGAGGCAAAGCAAATTTTCGTGAGTCTCTCCTGGTGCAGACGTTCTTAGACCTTGTGATTCTGATGTCATTGTGCTTTTGTGTTGTTTTGTCTTCTGATTATTTACCTTTTAACTTCCATATTTTTCCTTTTAAATTCTTTTAGTGAGATCATTAGCTCAGAAAGCACAATAGCCTTTGGTGCATAGGTCGATGAATTTTTACATATGCGCACACCTATCTGACCACCACCGAGACGTAGAAATGAAGTCTTTATTTTTAAACATGAGTCGTTGAACAAACATGTATTTTAAACTCAAGAGCAGGGTACTTTCTAAACAAACATGGGAAAAAATATAGAGCTAAAAGGAAAAATACATCGAAAAAGATGATGAAAGAGGCAGGTTAGCCCAGTGGCCCCAGGCACAGGCTTCAGCACACACAGGCATGAGTTTGAAATCCAGCACTGCCATTTCCAAACTGTGTGTTCCTAAGAAACTGTCTCATGTCTTTGAGACTCAGTTTCCTCATCTGCAAAATAGCAAGGACAATACCCAATTGTGAGGATAAGAACTATGAGGGTACCAGTGACAGTTGTGCAGGTAACTATGGTGGCATAGGTGGAACAGGCCTCCCAGTGCCTGGCTCCCAGTGAGGGCTAAGTGTGTGCTGGTATTATTATGTGAAGACAGTAAGAATGTAAAGGCCACACTTTTCATTGCCAACAGTTTGTGTAACCCCAAAGGAGTGGATTTACTTGTCAAAAGAAAATAAAATTCATAAAGAAAGAGGGACTTGCTGGTGATGGATGGTCTTGCATTGCAGAGTTTATGGTGACTGTTTTTCAAACAAAAAATGTGATATTGAGACTATTTAAGAAATCTGGTGTGCAGTGATGATAGACACCTATCTTTATATTTTTTGTTCTGTAACTTCTTCTGTACTCTTTGTCATTTCCTGGGAACAATGGACCTCAGCCTTGACAATCTGACATGAGAATATGAGATTTCAACTGGTCCAGATTCGGGGGATTTTCTCTTTGTCATTTTAGATCTCATCAGGAACTACTCCCATGTGATGGTCAATTTTCTGTGTCAATTTGACTGGGCCAAGGCGCCCAGATAATTGATTAAACATTGTTTTGGAAGGTGAAGGTGTTTTTTTTGGATGAGATTAACATTTAAATCAGGAGACTTTGAGTAAAGCTAATTGTTCTCCATGATGTGGGTGGGCCCCATCCAATCAGTTGAAGACCTTACTAGAGCAAAGACTGACCTTCCCAGAGCAAGAAGGGATTCTGCCAGCATATGGCCTTTGGACTTAAACTGCAACTCTTCGTTCGGTTTCCAGCTTGCTGGCCTATGTTGCAGATTTTGAACTTATCAAGCCTCGACAATCTCATGAGCCAATTCCTTAAAATACATCTTGCTCTCTCTCTCTCTCTAAATATACACAAATACTGTTGGTTCCGTTTCTCTAGAGAACCTTTACTAATACATCCCACAAAAAGGAAGCCAGGTTGGGTTCATGATGCTAGGCATCCAACAATCTCTTTAAGGGAAAAGAATGGTTTTTGAAGTCTTGAGGTCCCGCATTGGGATTCTGGCACAGGCCTTTCCTAATGCTTTGACAGCCATGGGATCCTAGCCTCTCTGAGCTTTGCTGTCCCCATTGTTATGGGGAGGTAACAGGATCTATGCTTTAGCCTGCTTGAAGGGAATTTAAATAACGTGATATATTACATCCTGGTCCGTGGTAAACACTGACCAAACATTGACTCCTTCTTCATTCTGAAAGCAGATCACTGGGAAGAAAGGTCTGTAGTTCCTCTTGCTTTTGCAAACTCCAGAACATTCTCTCTGACAAAGCAGAGAGTTGATGAGAAGGGTGAATGAAGCCCCGATTCTTTCTTCTTCCGTTAGTTCATGCTTTATCGGTATGGACAAGTGCCATCAGAAGTTGGCCAAACATTGGATGGCTTAGGAAGGAATTATAGCTTGGAGAAAGAAAATTAAATAAAAGAAAACAGATAGTTGCAAAATAAGTTCTCTGGTTCTGGATGTTTTTTGTTTTCCACGTTAATGCATTGATGTATCTGCTAACCGGCATTTGGCTGCTTTACCACAGGTACAATGATTTTGTCAAAGGTTGTAGGGTTGATTGTTTTTCTTTATCTTTGAAAAAAAGTTAGTTTACCGTTTATTAAGTTAGATTACTGGAAATCACTCCCATGGGCTTTTCAGCTGCAACAAGACCTCAGAAAAGTGAGTCCTTAAGACCAATCTGAAAGACTTCAAAACATTAACAGCTATCATTGAAACAGCAGGAGGAAAAATAGGCAGTCTTGTTTTCTCCCTCTGCATTCAGCATCAAGTTTTTGTATTTCCCCCGTAAACAACCTGAGTATGATTTTTATGTTCTTTTCAAAACAAATGGCTATTTTCTGTAATGATGATAATTATATAGCACCTAAGGGCTTAAAAACACATTCACTTGCATGCTCTCTATTAACATACTCTTAGCTCACTATAGAAAAGAAAGATTATTTGTTGATTATCTGTTTCCTAGTTGAAGGAACTGAAACTCAGGGAGGACGACTGGCTTAACCAAAGTCAGGTGGCCCCATGTGGCTGAGCAGGGTCCAGACACTGAGGTCTATATGGACACTAATTCTGTACACTTTTTTGTGACAACAAGCTGTATGTTCAAATTATGCATATTTAATAACCAAATTGAAGACCGACTCCCTCCCAATGTCTAGGTCCCCCTTCTCATTCCTCCCCGTCTTTGAAGGCACATCCAGGTATGTCTAGAGCTTGATCACTGAAGACTCCTTCCCACCCTAAGCCAAAAGTTACCAGTTGAGCGCCACAGTGAAAGAAAGTAGAATGGGCGTCTTCCATTTGGAGTCTCCTCTCTGACATGTAAATTACTGTGTGATCTTGTCCAACTTGCTTCTTATCCCTGACCTCAATTTTCCCATCTGTGAATGGGAAGAACAATATCCAACTGGCAGCATGATTACAATTATTAAATGAGACAATATGTGCATATGTATGAGGATTAGAACCAAGCATATAGTAATAAAAATAGGTGCTCAATAAATGCTGGCTTTACTTCTGCACTCCCTGGGATGAGTTAACTTTGCTATGACCTATCAACCGCGATGGACAAATGTGGAAAATGCGAGGTCTGCTGAGGCAGAGGTTGCCAGAAAATCACCAACTCAGCCTCCGCTCCTTCCTGAGCGTGCAGCCAGACCCAGTTCACCAGCCCCCTCGCATGATGACAGCTGCGTGTCTTCTCCCGCAATCCTCCAAGCTCTCTTCTCCTCTGGCTCGATGAAGAAAAATATGGCAACCTTGGAAGACAACTTCAGGAGCATACGTTTTAGAATGAACTTCAGTAAGAAATAAACTTCAGATGTGTGAACTCACTGACGGTTGAGGATTTGTCTGTTTTAGCGGTTAGTGTTACCTTTCCCCAGTGCTTATCCCCACAATATGGCTGATTCACCTAGAAAGAGCTCACACTTCTAGACACACGCACACACCAGAAATTTAGCATTTTACGGGCACAATGAACATTTTATTGACTTAATATTTGACTTTCCACCTTTTCTTGGTCTCTACCTGTACAACTTAAAACATACTGTTAAGAATTTCACAAATTTATATTCGAAGAGTCTTTCAGAGGCCAGTTAAGAACCCTCTTCTATAGCTGTCTTACAGAAAGTCATCCTCTGCTTGAACCTCTCCCAGGACATGGTACCCACTGCCTCCCCTGGAAATTGGTGGCCAGACAGCTCTAAGAGTTACATATCAAGATCAGAGCTGCCTTCTCTAATATCTATCCATGCCCCCTTGGCTCCTCCATCTGAGAAACCAAGAACCAGCTTGCTCGTTTTTCTATGGGAGAGCTCCTCAATTAATTGAAAATACGGCCAGTTCTGTTATAACGCTTGTTCTGAAAATGCACATTTGTTTCCATGTGATTGATGCATGAAGGAACACTGTGAACATTACACAAATTTTGCACTTGGTTATGTGTTATTTCCTCTGCAAGAAACACTAGGGGAAAGCAGAGAACTGCACCCAGTTGGAGGGAGCTGCAGGGGATGCACAGATCACACACGCGCATGCCCCTCGAACATCAACCCACCATCCCCGTGCACCATGTGTATGAAGATCCACAACCATCCACCTCTGATGTTACAACTTCTCTAATTCCAGAAAACCCTCCTGCCACCACTTCGCTTCAACTTCCAATAGCCACTCCCACCAGTAGACTTCAAAACCTTTTCTGGGCAGAGCACCATATTTATTACAGGACGCATATATTTTTCTTAATCATTTCACATGTACCACCTTACGATGAGGTCTTATCTTTTTTTCTTTCAATATGCCATTGATGAAGTGTTTAAATGCTATGCCCAGCCTAATTTTCCCCATAATCCTGTGTTTTTTATTGCCCAATTTTGTGTAGTGGGCGAACTTTAGGAACACGTATGTCACACTATGGCAGAACTGACTGTAGAACATTTTTTTTCCTTTAGTCTGTTAGTGGAATGGGGGGTATTTATCAGTAAGGTACATCTTCACCTTGTCTCAGTAAAAAGGTAGCGGGTACCAGGCCCACCCTCCTGCTGACCACCCAACGATGAATGAACACATCACACAGTAGTCCCCACTCTCTTAGAGCTTACAGATTATGCACCTACTAAACTCCCAATTCTCCTAGGAGGGAGAATAAATTGGCAAACAAAGGAGAACACTTATGAAGTGGTATATTATCTGGCTCAGCTAATCCAGCCACTAAAAACAGGAAAAAGGAGTGAATTCATGTTTGGTGGGTCGTCTGTACCAGGGTCTATGCCCCGTGTTTGTATGAGCATTAAGTCAATCCAACCCCATTTCAACCCCTCCAATAAACATTGTGTCTGCCCTTTTGGGAGTGAGAGAGTGGAGAGTTTTAGAGCTTTCCTAAGAGTGAGGACTCGAATCCAGTAGAACTCTGACACTAATTCTTGAGCCTTTTCCAACATGCCATGCCTTCCTCCAGTGTGCTTTCTGGTCTACCCAATGTCTATTCCACTACACTGAGGATCAAACATGTTCTTGGTACTGGGGATTCTTTACAAGGTATCCACAAAGCAGCCAGAGAGGTGAAAGTGGGAACTGTCAAACCAGAGTAGGTGGAATTCATCTGACCAGCAAGGATGAAAGAAAAAAATAAGTACACAGATTAATAACAAATATCACTTGGCTTTGAACTTAACTTAAAACAAATAAAGTTGCATAATTCATGCAATCATAAAGTTGAACATTTTGTAAAATTGCATCACATATGGAAGTGATGAACTCTCATCTAGTATCTGTGAAACGCAAGGGGCGATTTCAAAGCTGCATTTCGAGTGGCGCTGGAGGAATTATTCCGGGCCGGAAATGGCCAATACAGTGGAGTTGTAGCCATTTGGTGCCGGCATGGAAACTAAAAGCTGGAACTGCAGCCAGAAATGCAGTAAAAACAGACTATTCATCCTGTTTCTATGACTTGTATTCATCACTGCAGACAACCAGGTAATTCAATTATCTTTGGCCTTGGAAGTCTGTGTTGTGTAGTTTATGTGCCCTTCTCTATCAGTTGCTGCTGTTCGGCCAGACCTGGGGATGGTGGTGCTGGGCTGGCTGGAGGTGGGGGAGCCCTGGTGTGCACATGGATGGGAGGCCGAGAAGAGAACCCGTGTTATTTACTCTGAAAGTGATGACAGTGATCTCATGGTCCAGAATGCATTGCCCCTTGGAGCCCCCAGTCAGAATAATATGATTCACTTTTATAGCAGCACATTTTATACAAACTCTTTTGTTGGTGGAGAAAAATGTCTCATCCGACATGATTGCAGGGGAAATCTCCTTGTGTTCTTTTCTCTCTCTGGCCAGTAATATTCTTGTGACCATCTATCAGGAGCGCATAAAACGTGTGGCATGCAGGATGGTAATGAGATGGCAGACTTTTTCTAACATCAGAATTTCAATAAGGATGGAATTTGCCTCCAAAAGAGGACCGGGATCTTTTCACAAACACTGCCCTTTGTCCTGAGGCACACAAAATCCCCAAATCCCTAAAATATTTCAACTGCAGATAAGATAATTTTGCTCTAGCCTAGACTGGAAAAGAAAGAGAGGAGGAAAGCCATCTATCAGATGCAGCCAGGAAAGTCCTGTTGCTTAGGGAGAAGGTAAATTAAAGGCTCCTATCTTATCTGTGTTTCAATTAAAATCTTATTTTTGGTCCCAGCAGCGCAACCCGTTGAAGTCTTTCCAAGTAAAAAAGACCATTTCAGTAGGGGGACGTTAGCGAAATCTTCAATGGGAAGGTTCTGTATGTGATATGGGCTACTTTTCATGTGTGGGAGAAATGACACAAACAATATTTTGAAAGAGATGTGAAACTTACAAAGGTGGAAAGGGCAGTGAATGCATTACCCTGGTGAATTCTCTCTTGTAGAGTTTCTTTTTTTTTTTCACTGAGCCCCTATTTGAATACCTGCAAACTTACCCCAAGTACTTAAGACATCATAGTTAAGGGAGTGGGAGGGGACAAACCCAGGAAAAGGAGTTGGAAACTATCTGAATATCTTGTTGGCAAAATCCTTTCAAGATGCTGAATTCAGGATCAGGTTTATCTCCACAAAGCTGGTGAAAAGGGAGAAGCCAGTATTCAGCTTTAGAGAATGTTATCCACTGAAGTAACTTTTGTGGAAACAGCCTGTAGAACTCAGTGACCGAGATCTAAGGCCCTGTGTTAAATTATAGACTAAATCAGGCATCAACTAATAGAGCAAGCAAGCAATCAATCAAACTGTGAAGGAATATAAAGCTATGTTCCAAAGTAAGATAAGGCAAGTGTAAATAAGTGGTTTTAAGTCAGCCAGCAAGGAAACATGAATGAGGACTTTCTAGGCCAACGGGCTGTGCTGTATCGTCAGTAGGGGGTAAATGGGGTGGAGGAAAGAGATGAAGAAGCATGTTCTAGAGCTCAGAGAGGAGGAGTGGGCTCTGTTGCTGGCTTTGCTTCAGATGACCAAGACAAAGGACAGTAAACTTTCTCCGTAAAAGATGAGATGGTAAATATTTTAGGTCATACGGTCTCTGCCACAGCTACCCAGCTCTGCCACTGTAGAAGCGGCAGCCAAGGATGGTACGTATACAGATGAGCACAACTGTGTTCCAATAAAACTTTATTTGTGGACACTGAGATTTGAATTTCATACAGTTTTCACGTGTCCTCAGATATTATTCTTCTTTTGATTTTTTTTCAATCATGAAGACATATAACAACCACTCAATTCACAGTGCATACGAAAACAGACAATGGTCAGATTTGGCCTGTCAGTGGTGGTTTCCAACCCCTGCATCAGGTTCATTTCTAAAGAAGTGATTTAGAGAATACATGTTGAGTTGCGGGAGTGCTTTCCATCTTGGAGCTCCCAGAGCCACATCTAGGCCTGTTGAGACAAGTAGGTTGCATGGCGGAAGATGGAGGTATGGCCCATTCCTTAACTAGAAACAGTTATTAGAAGGAGCGATGGCTAATAACAATATAAGTAGTAAATTATCTTATTGAGCTAACGTTTATTGAGCACTTTCTAAGCCAGGCATTGTTCTGCACACCTTTCCAACTCCTGAACTCTTGTATCAATGGAGCGAGGTAGGGATTATTTCTTCCACCACTTTGCAAATGAGGAAACTGAGGCTCAAGGAAATGAACTAACCTGCCAGAGGGCACAGAGCTGGGGAGTGGTGGATCCAGAACACACTAGGACACGTGGATCAGAGTTGGGAATGTGTGAAGTGCCATGAAGAAGTACCGATTTGGAACCCATGAGTCAAATTGTCTGATCTCAAATCAAGACCCCATCACTTGCCAGTGCCAGGGATAAGCTTCTTAACCTCTCTGAGCCTCGATTTCCTCATTGTGGAATGGAACAATAATTGTACCTATTTCATAAGATAAGATTGAGGAATAAACAACTTTAATGGTTCATAACTAGTGTCCAATAATATTGGCTAATGTTACCATTACCTATGCGTTATCTTAAGTTTTCTCAAACTTAGTTATACATGGGGTTATATTATATTCTTTGCTTTGGAATGAATGCCATTCTGACTTTGAGAGATTCTTCTAGAGTCATTCTTTGCCTCAGGATTTGGCAAATGAGGCCATGCTCACTCCATCCATAAACATCAAGTTTATGATATTTTAAACAGGCTTGAAAAGTCCTGAGGAGGTTTCAGACAGCCCCTGGAAATCTCCTGGGAGTCTTCCTGTGGTCCCAGACTCCATATGGTCTGGGATATGAGCGACATGCAGCCTGCTTATGGATGCAGAATCAGTGAGCTCGAAGGGGTCTGGAGGGGGGAGCCCATCTGACCCCCTGCCTCCAAGGGGACAGCATGCAAATCATGCCCGCCAGCGCTCTGGGGGTGCAGCCAGTCCCACAGGTTTCTCTCACCTCAGGAAAGATCCATAGTATCAGCTCAGCTAAACTCCATCTGGTTTTATGTGAAAACCCCTAATTATTTTAGGCAATGGAATATCTAAGTTTTGATGAGTTTCTTGTCTTTTCAGGACTTCTTGGTTTTAAAATCAAGATGAGAACCTACCACCATACACCCCAAGTGCTCCCATTCCAGAAACTTCAGCGACTGCCTGTCATCTGCAGGATATACTTCAAATTGTTGTTTTCTGATATTTAGGGTCTTTCAAGCTCTTATTCATCCATTCACACAACAAAGGCTTATCAATTCCTGTTACTATCTTTCAGGCATTTTAAGAAGTGCACTTAAGCATCTCTGAAATTGGGATGCACCTTAAAAATCGATGGCATGTTCCCACGGCATGTTCCCATCACTTTCTACCAAGGGCAGTCATGACACGGTGGTCACAGCCTTCACATGTGTGCATATCAAAGGACAGAGATAATGGTAACTGGGAGATGATGACATAGCACCTTTTTAAACCTCTGGGACTCAAACGGTTTGGAGAAGCTGGTAAACCAGCCAGGTTTAGCAAAGTTCTTAAGGAGGAGTAAACAATCCTCTAGTTCCACATAACTGCAAAGCCAACTTAATAACCCAGCACCAATGACCTTAATTCTTTCATGCAGTGTTTTAAGAAATGTTGCATCATCAACACTCTTGGAAGCAGAGAAAATAATTCCATATGGAAAACGAACACAGACTCTAACTGAAGAAGTGATTGAGGAAAGTTGCCATTTGTGAACAGGTTTTAAGACTACCATAACCAGATTTTTCTTTTTATCATGAGTGATGTATAATAAAAATCTGTATACTTTAGTCTAAAGGATTTCTTCCTATAAGTATAAAATAAAATTTCTAAGTCATAAGAAAGCATTGTGCCGTAGTTTTATTGTCCATGCTCTCTCTTTTTCTTCTTCCTTTTTTCCTTAGTGGCGCATAGATATTATTTCATCTTACAGCTGATGGTATCTTACATTCAATAAGATGTGGTTGTGTGCTAATCATGGACTATACTGAAGCAGGGTGCAGATGAAGGGATACGGTCTTTGCTCTGAACAACTCACAGTCCAGTGTGGAAGCACATCAGGCCCCAGGTCCTCTAGGTACCATCTCCCTGACCGCCCCTTTCTTCTTGGTGCACACCCACGTATCCTTCAAGGCCAAGATTGACCAACATCTCCACTGAGATACTTTCCCAGATGATGCATCAACTCTTACTGTCTGCAGAAATGATGGCTTCTTCCTCTGTACCTCCATGATGTTTCCCTCATAGTCATGGGTTCTAGAACCAGGCAGCTTGGTTTAAATCTTGGTATCTCTGCTTAAGCAAGACAATTAAGCCTGTGAGGCCTCAGTTTCTTCTTCTATATATTGGGTATGTATCTCATGCCCATCTTGTATGGCTGCTTTGAGGCCTAAATACAGGTAGGGCACTCAGAAGAGTGTCCAGCATAGGTGAGTAGAATTGACCGTCATCATGCCACTATGTCAGCATTGATCCCACTGTAATTTGATTCGTCATGATGTGGGTCTATATATAAGCTCCTCGAGAGCTGGAAGGATGTCTGGTGACAGTCTTATTTCTCTCCCTGCTTGTAGTACAGCGTTTGGCTCAGAGTTGGGAGTCAATCATTAAGCCCTTCAACAAATGTGTGTTAAATTAAGTACTTAGTGTGCATTAACCACCCTTCTAAGCTCAAATCATAGAAAGCTTGAGATATATTTGCTGAACGAATGGACTTATGATTATTCACTTTACAAAGAGTGGGCTGATACCCAGAAGACAACCAAGCACCCCCTGCTTGGCCAAAGTGCAGAACTCTCTAGAAATGACTGGCTGATAAAAGTTCAAGAAATTTAGATGTGGTCTTTGTCATGTTTCATTTATTTATTTGTTTGAACCAACAAATACTCTCTTAAAATTATAGCCAGTGGGGCCAGCCTGAAGGTGCAGCAGTTAAGATCGCATGTTCCACTTCGGCAGCCCAGGGTTCGCTGGCTCGGATCCCGGGTGCGGACATAGCATCGCTTGGCAAAAGCCATGCTGTGGTAGGCATCCCACATATAAAGTAGAGGAATATGGGCACACATGTTAACTCAGGGCCAGTCTTCCTCAGCAAAAAAGAGGAAGATTGGTAGCAGATGTTAGCTCAGGGCTAATCTTCCTCAAAAAAAAAAAAAAATACAGTGGCGCATCTGATAGCATGGTCTTCCAGCTGACTCAACCTAACTCCTTTAAGAGGCTATTCCTGATCCGGCAAGGGTGATGGGGCTCTTTGTAATGTAAAAGCTCTCCACCTGCTGGAGTTTGGGGCCTGGATTCCAAGTGTTTCAAGTTCAGCTACTATTTACCTGTCCCTCTGTTCTACCAATTGTCTCAGCCTTGGAACTTGCTTCCAGCCTGTCATCTTTCTCTTTGCTCAATGCTTCCAAGTTGCCTTGGACTCAATTTCTCTTTTGGCTCTTTGTTTGCTCTATTTTGGTTTCTCTACTTCAGTCCTTCCTCCCCGAGGGTAACTTTCTGGGTAGCACTTGTGTTTTCTGCCATCCAGTCTGGGGACCTGCCTTCCCTTTTACATCCTCCTAGGCAACGGCTCTAGTTTCTCCTCACCTGATGGCATGGGCAGGAAAGCGGTGTGTGACCATTAGTGCTGCTCATCCAATATTTCTGAGTCTCTGCCTTCTGGGCACAGGGTAAGTTTGTTTCTGGAATGATGTAATAGTTTTTACCAATGAATTGTGAGCTGAAGAAATCTGAGTCACTTCCAGATAACCCATCTGTATGTGAAAGACCCTCCAGATCCCTTTGTCCCTCTGCTTTAGTGACCAGCACAGTCAAAATGGCAGCTGACCCATCCACATGATTCTTAGAGTGAGGAGGGAAGAAGCTGAGCCCATTGGACCTACGACAGACCTGGAGCATAAGAAAGGAATAAAGCCGAGGTGCTCTAAATTACAAGCACCTGCAGGTTTCTTGTTATCAAAGCATAACGTAGCATATCCAGACTGACAGGGAAAAACAACACTTTTTACAACCTTAACCTCCATTTCTTTAGAATATAATTCCTTATGGATTATTATAATGACCCATTTACTAGCCATATAATGTGGATTCAATCCGTGTGACATTTTTGGTAAGGCATCAGCGAAACATTTAGAGGTCTGTAGATTTCTATCCTATGGAAGGTGGTCTGTGTTACCAAGTTGTCTGTTGACGAACAAGTTCTGGCATTTATTGCAATCGAAAAGTAGGAGAAAGCTGTCTAATAGAACTTCCACTGTTTAGTGAACAGGGCTGGAATTAGGTAATGGTGGAAGGCAACATTATAAGCAATTGTGCTTGATGCAAGGGTTCTCGTAGATTCATTCATAGTGTGGAGTCATTTCCAAATGCTGGTCACCACTCTGCGTGCAGTAGCAGCGTCTAATATTTCTAGACATATTTGGGCTCAGTGACACCTTAATGGTATACAATAACACTTGGCCTCCCTCTTAGGAAAATGGATACTCTCATTTCTCTAAACATTGGGCCTTTCCCTTTAACTATTTCCATCTAAATGCAAATTTCAATCATGTCCACCTTTCTGTGTTCCAACAGGAGCATACGGAAATGATAGCAGCTTGAATTCAAATTTCAAGAGGCTGGGAGCTGTTCCCTACGGAGGTCCCAGACAAGTTTAAATGGTTCTTTTTTCTCTTGTCACCGTGTTGCTGAGCTCAGTCTCAAAGGGAATGTTTCGCATCCACTGGGAGGAATGGCTAAGTCAGAAGAGGGAAGGATGACACCCAGAATAGGAGACGCACAGACGGAGGTATCACCGGGGGGTCCAGAAATGACCTGGTGGCACTTTGATGTGCTCTGGCTTACATCCTTAATCCTGGGGCCCCAAAGACAGAATTTGCAAACCACGAGCTCCTGGAAGACTCTGATGTGCAAGGGTTGCTTGGTGTTTCTTTCCTGAAGGAGGCCTCAGTTTCTCAGCACAGGCCTCTGTCATCTTCATTAAGTCTTAAGTCAGAGTTCATGCCCCCTTGGCACGACAGATCCTACATTGTCTGTAGATGGGATTCGGGGCCCAGGACAGACTGGGCCAGGAGAGCAGCCCCCGCAGGAGGGCAGGAGGGGTCAGCATGACCTGCAGAAGGGTTTGCTGAGCTAAGTCCTTAGCCAGGTGAAAAGGGGGAGCTGAGGGTCTCCAGCGCCCCACCTAGTGAAAGAGCCAGGACCCAGTGACCAAGGATGCTGGGACTTTAGAAGATTCTGGAAGTTTGTCTCTTAGAGGACAGGGCATGAGTTCCAGAACAATACTGCCTGGGTTCAAATCTGGTGATGCCATTTCCCAGCTCTGGGATCGTGGCCAATGCATCCAGCCAGGCCTCAGTTTTCACGAACATAAATAAAGACAAGAATAGTGGGTGTGTTCATGGGGCCGTGGCAAGGATAAGCATGCTAAAAATTCCTGGAAATGGCTTAGACCAGTGTTCAGCCCCTGGAATTGCCCCGAGAAGGTCGCTGAGGGTACAGTCCAGAGGAGAGGCTAGAGGTATGGCGTGTCCTGTCCTCATCACTTGGTTGCTCCAATGATCCCCTCTGTGTTCAGCAGAGAAATCCCTCCAGCCAAAAGGTCTTTCCTTGGGATAGGAAGGTGGAAGGCTGTTACAAAGGCCTGGCTTGTCTTAAGACCAGAGAAAGCCCCTGGGGAAGCAGAGTAAAAGAGGAGAAGGAAGCAGGCCTGTTGTTGAAGAGAAAGAAGAAAAGAAAGATTCTGCAGCCAGCCCACCCAAGAGTGAGATTTGGTCCAAGGGGCTTACTGTTCAGAAACTGCATAATATGGCCATCGTGAGTTAGTACAATTTTATCAACATTCCTCCTATAGGGAAGGGCAGGGTACATCTGCCTGAAAACTCCAATGTGGCTATAGGTTGCATTAATGACAGACAATGTCGGGCAAAGGGAAGTGAAGCGCTGAGCAGTGCTGGTTGGACAGCTCTGATGAGTGTTTTTGCTTTGGGGTTAAACTCTTGAATAGGAGCAGAAGCAAAGGTGGGGGGACCTTCGAGGAGCATGTCTAGGATAGCAGGGGAAGCCAGACCGTGCCATGCAGGGCGTAAAGGAAGAGGGATGTGTTAGCATGGATGGTGGATGCCTCCAAAACAGCTCTCCTCTCCTCTTGCTGGAAGATTCATCTTGTGGTTTGTGGCCCAGAGCAGCAGGACTGAGGGCACCGGGCAGATTATAGGCCAAGGAAGGAAGCTTTTCTGATCATCTGAATTTTGTAGCAATATCACAGAAGTTGTCAGCCAGGTGGTGAGCACCCTTTCAATGAAGAGATGCAAGGAGAGGAGACCGTTGCTGTCCTCTGGGCAGAAGTACCGAGGAAGAGCTTCTCGCTTTAGATAAGAGATGGCTGAGATGACCTTTGGGGTTTCTCATGGGAGCAGGACTCTCGTATTGCCCCTAAAAGGAAGCCCTGCTTCGTTTGCATTGCACAGGGGCTTGAAGAACGGCAAAGAAGGGTCATTTCCTTAAATGCCAATGAATGGACCTTTCTATTCCTAAGGACTTTTATTCTTTCCCTTCCACAGAAACGCTTGGGTGTTGGGGTCAGAGACAAATCAAGATGCTGGCAGAAGGAAGGAGATCTTGCCCCTCTAGCACCAGACAGTTTAGCCATACTCAACATGTATCTAGGACCTCCCTGGAGGAGGAGAGATGGCTTCCACATCCTGCCCTGGGATGGGGCCGGTGTGAGGAAGCAAACACAAAACTCTTGCCACTTTCCACTGCTAGTTTGCTTTTCATTGAGGCAGGGCACTGTGGAAGCTTTCTAGAGTGGACGCTTGGGCTCACCTTCCTCAGACATGGGAAGGCAGAGTGGACTTCACGGAAGATAAATGGGTAGCATATGGCCTCATGCATGACATTATGTAGTTGTGGTAGCTTGGGCACCTTGGAAAATCCGTCTTCCATTTTGGTGTCTCTGCTCAGTCTTTTACTAGCTTGAAGTAGGAAAAATTAGCCTCTGGGCATCTCAGTTTTGTCGTCCGTAAAATGAGGATATCAATACCTGCCCCAGGATCCTGAAAATGAAAGGGAAAAAGCAATGAGAAACATTCCATTCTAACAGAGGCTGGGACACGATGAGTCTTCAATGAATGCCAATTCCTAAAGCTACAATTAGCCTGTGCTCCCTAAGACCTGTGGCGTTCACTTTTCTCTGCATCTCCTTGATCATTTGACTTCTATGAGAACTAAAGCTCAGAGAGGTTAAGTGATTGGCTCAAAGACACACAGTTAAAAAGCGGCTGCTTTAAGCAATCTGTTAGCCTGGAGGCCAGTCCAGATTCCTTGGATTTTCTCTGCTTCACTGGCACCAACCTCCGTTTAAAGGGCTCCCATGATGAGACAATTCACATTGTGCCCCAGAATAACTGGTATCAAAGGCAGCAGCCTTTTCAAGATTTAGATAGCACCATCTGAGACTGTCTTCTTGAAGCTCCCAGCTTGGACCTGGCTGTTTAACTCGGGCAATAGGAGCATGCAGATGAATCTGGGAGGCTGTTGATTTTCTGTTGGGGACACGTTGGGGATGATGGTGGGGGACAACACACAATGCTGGGAGTCAGGAATCCTGGATTCTAGATAGATGCATCTATTGCAGCGTATCCCATAGATGGTTCTATCAAACTAGTCCTTTGAACAAAAGGTAGCTTGCAGTTAAGTGGAAAATGCCCTCCTTCCTTGCTCCTCCAGGCACCTGGGCATAATAATGGCTCTGAGACATTCCCAAGAAAGGGGCCTACATAAGTGTCCTTCCTCTGAACATCTTTAAAGATACCAGATTATGGAGCTCCCTCCTTGTCTTGACACTTCCCAACGAGTCACGGAACTCACCATGGAAAATACTGCTTTATTACAATTCAATTCATGTCATTTCAGTCTTTACTGAATCTCTGCTTGATGCCAGGTACTGAGCTGTGCTCTCAGGAGTGACAGATCCTCACACATTATGTCCCAGAGGAGCTTTGGGGTCTAATGGGAGAGACCGACATATAAGCCTACCTTTAACATGAAGGGTGACAAGAGCTACAGGCCTTGCGGTCATCCAGTAGAGGACGTCTGGCCCATGTTGGGGAAGCTTTCACAGAGGAGGTGATGGGGGAGGTGAGTCTTAAACATGAGCAAGAGCTAGCCAGGTGATGGAAGGGGATTTGGGAAGAAACGTCTTGAATTGGTTTCTCTGCTTTCTCCTTGGTTAAAAGTTTGAGAATATTGGATCTATGAGTTTCCATAGTTGTGATACATGGAACAAGAATGACAAAAGTTTTCCTGGACTCTCCATGAGATGCTCAGGCTTTTGGTCTAGATCTGACCTGTGATTCTAAAATAGTCTGAGGGCCTTTCCCCCTTTAGTGTAATATCAACAAGAATGTCCACGGCGGGTTGTGGAGAGCCTGGGTCTGGAACCTCCACCCGCTCTCCCTCTGGCCTCCCACCCACAGCCACTTATGGGATGGGCCATGGGGCTTATCTTCAGAATAATGATGATGGCATCTTGTAGCAGAAAGTGCCCTGAACCAAGAGTCTGACATTCTTGTTTAGAGTCTTGACTCTGCTGTGCTGAGAACTATGTTGATTAATACGTGTCTGCAAAATGGACGTTTTAAGAAAATCTTTGGGAGAAATCCTGTAGTACATTACCAGATCAGAGAAGTACTCGCATTTCCCAAGTGTTTTAGATCTCCACCCTGCCCCACTCCAGCTCTGACCTCCTGGAAATTCGGTTGTCTCACCTATAAAATGAGGATAATTGTACCTTACACCAAGGAAGCAATGAGGGTCTGATGAGGTGCTGTGCACCAGTGCACCACATGAACCAAGGAGGCCACACAAGATGTGATTGCTTCCTTCCCGGGAACCGGAAAGAACTTACAGACCTCACCAATAAGCTTTGATAAGTGGTTCTAAAGCCCAGGAAAGACCCAGATAAACATCGTCTGGAGCAGGTGTGCAAAAGGGACTGACACCAATTAAGTCAGATAGAGATGATGAAGTCACTGCCTAAATGCTTCTAAGAACGGAACTCCCCACCCAAGCCTGATTCCTGGTCAAGCTGAGCCCTTGAGTGCGGAGTGGAGAAGCGGAGAAAACTGAGCTCCAAAACGTGCGGACAAAACGTGGGGCTGAGAGGATGTGCTTTGAACTAATTATGACCTGGAAACAAAGAGAGGTAGGTGGTTTACTCAGAGCTGTTAGTGTGAGTCTCTTGGTCAGAGGACCCAGAAGGGGCCTGTGGCTGGGCAGGGGAGGGTTTCAACATTTGCCACTTAGAATGCCGTGGAAGTGTTATTGATAGGGACACGGGCGTGGCAGACAGCCGCAGCTGGAGGTAAAGGAATTGCAGTGAAGACTGAAAAACAGCCCAATGACCACAGAAAAGCAAAACAGCAACTTAGAGGAATATTTGCCCAGATAGGGTTCCTCCATCTGGGATTATAAATTTCTTAAAAGCAGGAACTAGATCTGGTTCAGGGAGCCTGGCGCAGAGGAGGACGTGCTTGATATGCGCTTGTTCAAGGAGCGAATGGATATATGGGTGGATGCAGGAGAGAATGTGTGTATGTGCTCCAAATGTGCTCCCTCCCTCTCTCTCATCATCACCATCATCATTTTCTCAACAGCTCTTCCCTCTCCCAGTGGCATCCCTCCCTGATGTCCATTGTTGGCCCCATCTTGTCATTTGGCTTCTAATCAGTTGTCCACCAGCTACACACAAGGGTCCAACTCCTATACCTGTGACTCCGTCGCTTGTCACTCTCCACCACACAACCCTGGTTAGTGATATTCCACAGCACTCACCATTCTTAGGAGGTAGCTTAAGTTGTGTTTGTTGGATACTGTCTGTTACTCAGCCCTTACTGCGTTATCAACTACACCAAAGCTTGGGGTGTGCGATCCTCTCAACTTCTGTTTGCCCAAAAACCAGGACAGTGCCTGACACATTGCAGATGCTCCGTAACTATTGATAGAATTTGATAGACTCTATCAACTGTACTATAACTCTTACTTGTGGATCAGCCTAGGCCTTGGTTCTTTATACACATTGTTGCAAATCTTTGTGCTGCTGTAAAATAGATACTGTCAACCACATTTTACACATTGGCAATCTCAAAATGCACGTGCACACACACGTGCACACACAGTTGTCTTACTTTTAGGAGAAAACTCCTGCAGATGTCAGAAAATCCACAGAAATGTAACAGCAAAGGTCCGAATTTTGTGGGCTGGACCCAGCTGGCAAAGAACTCAAGGCACAGGGGCCAAGGGGGACACACAATTAAGAACCCCTCTTCCTAGGGCCAGCCCCACTTTCCAAGGGCCAGGCACATGCACTGCACGCTGGGGCGCGCTCTCAGCAGATGGGGGGCCCTCCTTGCCAGGCAGGGGCGTGCTAACCGGACTCAGATGTTGCAGCTCCAGGAGACAGGCCAGTCTCTGTACGTTTGGGAGAACTTGAAAAGAATTCTGGAAGAGCCATAAATCTTGGACTGGAGCCTTTTATCAACCTCTAATTTATCATGGTCTCTTAATTACTTTGACTGGAGAAGTCGTAATCCATATGTATTGGAAATTTGGTCGGCAGAGGCCTGTTTTTCATGACAAGGGCAGTTCTTGACACATGCGATTTAACTTAGAGTGATTCCACTTGGCAGCGACCTGCTCCTCCATCCCTCTGCTGGCGTGCTCATTTCCCCAGCAGATATTCTCCAACCGTCTCCACGGTGCCATGTCCTGCACTTGCCCATGAAATATAAGGGGGAGGAAGAGAGAAAGCTTTTCCTCTTTCCTTCAGCTTCATCATCCAGTCCTTCAAGGAGTCCTGCTGGTTTTTCCTGCAAAATGTGTCCTGAGTCTGTTCATCTGTCACTCCCCACTGCAATCCCCCTCCAAGACTCCTCCTGCTCTGGCCAACTTCCTGAAGTCCATAAACGACACTGGGTGCCTTCCAGCTGAGAGTGTGTCATAGTTGTCCCAGGGTCCCCAGTGCTGAGCACAATGGCATGGGTGTGGATGTCTGCTTGTGCACACTTGGGACTCTATTTGAAAACATTCAATTTGTCCTTAGTCATCTGCAATGCATGTTTGGTAAAGGCAGAGTAAAGAGTGTAAATAGCAAACTGTCCCTGTTTGGGGACAGGTCCACTCAACCCTGCATCATTGAGTGGTCACTGTACGCCAGACCCTATGCCCTGTGCTAAGTGTGGAGGGTTCAGGGACACCAGACATGGTCTTTGACCTCATGCAGCTTACATTCCAGTGGGTGAGGCAGGTAGAGGACCAGACCATCACGATGGGGTAGGAAAGGACTCTGCTGAAGTTGTTTAGGAGACCCTGGTGAGCTCAGTGCAGGGGGACTGCTGTGGCTTTGATACTGGGCAGGGGATGAAGGCAAGTGTGGCAGCTATGGCACAGAGGTTTCCTGGGAGCAGGAGCTGAGTGGTGGTGGGGATCTGGGGAAGATGGCACTAATCACTTTATGGCTCTTTATAGAGGGTGACCATACATGCCATTTGCTTTTTGTCACAGCGTAGTCATTTGTAGCCTCCCTGCCCCATTCATTATCCAAGGTGTCCCAGTATGGACAATACATTTTCCTGTCACCCTAAGCCCAGGTGGATGTCACCATTCCCAAAGCATCCAGTGGAATGGCAGGAGGGGCTTTATCCTAATGCACAGCGAGCTGAGGTAGGGTCTCTTGGTAATAGAAAGCTCCCTAAAAAATTCTAATGACACCTCCACCTCCTTAGGCATGAGTCCTCATGCATACTGAGAAGCTCTGTGCACCAGGCACCAGCTAAATACTGTCAAGTACAACTGCCCGGGAGGAGGGCAGCTTACCTCTTCCCCATGCAAAGGAAGAAATAGGAAGTTTGAATTTTTATGCCTTTTCCCAAGGTTATATACTCAGCCCATAGCTGGAGCAGTGTTGTCTGGATTCCAGAATTTATCCTTTCTTTACACTTTGCTAATCCTCTTTGGCCCTTTCAGAGAGAGCTAGGAGCCACAACCAAATGAGTTTCCTAATATTACACGGGTTTATTTCTTTAGCTTTTTTGTTGTTTTGGTTTTGGTTGTTGTTGACACTCTCCCTCCTCCAAATGTGCTGCTGAAGGAAGTCTTGAGTCTGTGGACATCAGCCCAAAGCTGGTTTCCAACCACAGCCTGACTCGTGGCACTACCTAGAGACACCACGCCGGGTTCAGGGTGACAGTTGATCATGGCTCCATTTGTTCATTTCAGTCCAGCGCAGAAGAAACTCAGGTTTTGCTCTGCCTCACTGACTCCCCATCCAAGCTAGCAGGAAAGCTGGCCCTAAGGGATGTTGTTTAAGAAGTAGAAATCCCCTTCAGTTAATAGACCTCAACGCTGCCTCCTCGTCTTCCCTCTCTGATTTTGGCGTCTGTTAACCACCACTGACTCATCCAGCCAGCCACCGGGAAACACACACCTGCTGACAAAGACATCATAAACACCCTCAGGCATCATTGAGTATCCACTCAGTGTTAGGTACTTGACAAATGACAACCTTACGAGGCAGGCCATGTTAGCTCCATCTTACAGATGAGGACACTGAGGCCCAGGGGGTGCAGTGACTTGCTCTGGGAGGCCACAGCAAGTAGGAAGTGGAATTAGCACTTGTGCCAAGTTTGGTCTGATCCCAGTCCTGCCTTCTTTGCTTCACATCAGGCTAGTTCCAACTCTCCATCAAAGGAAGGGCACTGACTAAGGAATTGGGAATAAACTTTGGGTTCAAAGTACTTACAGTTAGAAGGGATGGATAAAATGGCACTCCTAGTGACAAAATAAGCAAAGACATGGGAGTAGTACTACCCTGGGCTGTTATGGAGATGAGCACATCATCTATTGGTCTAGAATGCTCTGTATGTGAGTGTATGTGTTTGAGCAACTGTACATGTGTGCATGTCTGTGCATGTGTATATGTGTGCATGTGTGTGCACGGGGGGAGTAAGTTTTTAGAAAAGTAAGTTACAGCCTGATCCTGTAAAGATTAAGCACCACAGCAAGAAGTCTGTATTGTTTTGCATTTTAAGTAGGAAGCCAGAGATGATTTTTGACCTGGAAATGTGATTCAGATGTGAAACTACCTATAACATGACTTTTCCCAGCTGACTCGCCATTCAAGTCTTCATTTGGAAACTTAGTTCATTTGTCCTTGTACAGGCAATTCTAGGCAATCAATAGCATACATTTACCAAACATTTATTCATTCAACAAACATTTAGTGAATATCTACTACATTCCAGATACTGGTTCTTTTTAATATTAATAATTACAACCTACTAAGGAAGATAAGTGTGTGGACAGAATATTGCAAAACAGTGTGATGGAGTCAATAGAGATAAACATAAAATATTATGGGCACGTAAAGCATTTCCAAGCAAACCTAGAGATTCATGGAAGACTGTGTTGAATTTATTGCCTGTGCTGGATCTTTTACATTGCCTAGGGGCTAGCCAGGGAATGTGCAGATGTGTCAGAGAAAGAGACCTGGAAGAGAGAAGATATGGGGGTGAAGCATGTTCAGGTGATGGCAGAGGTATTTTGGGATCACTGAATAGTCAGGTGTTTCCCTGCCTTGCTCCTCTGCAGGTAGGCAGGGCCATGTTACCACTTCTACCCAGAGTGAACAGAGTACTGTGTGTCACTTCCAGTTCAAACATTTAAGAGCTGTTTTGGAAACAGTGGAAAAGAAAAGACCACAAATAGGAATCAGAAAATTACCAAAAAAAGAAAAAAACAAATAAAATCACTGGTAAAGGCAAATATACAGTAAAGGTAGCAGATCAACCACCTATGAAGCTAATACGAATGCCAAAATACAAAAGTACTGAAATTAGCTATCTCCATGGTAAAAGGATAATGGATACACATGCACAAAAAAGACATTAAAGATGATGTCAAAAACATAAAATGTGGGAGGAGATGTGTAGAAGAGTAGACCTTTCAGAGAGAGGTCAAATTAAAGACACCATCAACTCAATATAGATTGCTATATATGTAGGCTATTATATATGAACCTCACGGTAATTACAAACCAGAAACCTACAATAAATATGCAAAAAAAAAATAAGGGAAAGGAACCCAAACATCAAACCACAAGGAAATAGAGCAAGACAAGAAGAAAGGAACAGAGAAGAACTACTAAAACACCTGGAAAAAAGTAACAAAATGGCAATAAGTACATACTTATCAATGGCTACTTTAAATATCAATGGACTAAATGTTCCAATCAAAAGACATATGGTGACTGATTGGATAAAAAAACAAGACTCACACATATGCTGAATACAAGAGACATATTTCAGACCTAAAGACACTCACAAACTGAAAGTGAAGGGATGAAAAAAGATACTCCATGCAAATGACAATGAAAAGAAAGCTGGAGTAGAAATGCTTATATTAGACAAAATAGTTTTTAAAACAAAAACTGTAACAAGAGGCAAAGAAGGATACTACATAATGATAAAGGGAACAATCTAAAATAAGGATATGACATTTGTAAATATCTATATGCCCAACACAGGAGCACCCAAATATATAAAGCAATTATTAACAGATGTAAAAGGAGAAATAGTAACACAATAATCATAGGGGACTTTAACACTCCGTGTATACCAATGGATAGATCACCCAAACAGAAGATCAGCAAGAATATATTGGCCTTAAATGACACATTAGACCAGATGGACTTAGTATGTCTATACAGAACATTCCACCCCAAAACTGTAGAATACACATCTTTTTTGAATGCACATAGATCACTCTCCAGGATATATCACATATTAGGAAAGAGAAAGATAAGGTCCATTATGAGAGATGACTGGAAATATTAGCAGAATTACTTGGTGAGTCAGTACAATATTTTGGACTTCAGAACTCCTAGGTCATTCATTCCTCGTTACCTAAAAGTTCCCTAAGCAGTGCAGGCAGTCAGATTCCAATCAGCAACAAGATAGCAGGATCTGTCCCCGATTGGTGGCTCCCAGTGAATCCCTGCACAGCAAAGGCTCTCCTTGGTGCTCCAGGGTCACCCAAGATCAGCAATTATGGACATGATCTTTTCTTGAAATCCAAAGATGGTCTCTGAGATAGGATATTATCCTATATTGTTGTAGCAATGATAAATGTGTCATGACATCCCCAAAGCATAACAATATCTTGCGTGTGTGCAGTACTGTATCTTTGTTTTCTAATTATTCAAGCAATGCATGTTTATTGTAGAAATGGTCAGACAATAAAGATAAATCTAATCATGTAGTTATTATCTGTGGGGCATTGCAATGTGCCTGGCTCTGCTCAAAACAAGTTACATCTCTTGATTTTATCCTCACAACCACACTAGGAAGTAGATATTATTAAGTGCATTTACAGACTGGGAAACAGAGGCACTGAGAAAGCCAGAAACTTGTAAGTGGAGTCATACCCAGGCAGTCTGGTAACAGAACATATGCCCTTAATCAATAAGAATAGCCAGAAATAATTTTGGCCTTACTCACTGTTGCGGGCTAAATTGTTTCTCTCCAGAATTCATATGGTGAAGTCCTAAACCCTAGAGCCTCAGAACACGACTGTACCTGGAGAGAGGGTCTTTGAAGAGGTAAGTAAGAGGGTCTCTATGGATGGGTCTTGATCCCATATGGCTGGTGTCCTTACAAGAAGGGGTGATAAGATACACATAGAATCACCAAGGATACAGGCACCCAGAGGGAACACCATGTGAAGAGGCAGCGAGAAGTCAGCCGTCTTCAAGACAAGGAGAGAGGCTTCAGAAGAAACCAAGCTTGCCAACACCTTGACCTTGAACTTCTAGTCTCCAGGACTGTGAGGAAATAAATATTTGTGGTTTAAGCCACCCAGTCTGTGGTGTTTTGTTATGGCAGCCCCGGCAAACTAATACACTTACCAACACAAACTAACACATACCATACAGTCATTCAGTCATTCAACAAACATACTGAGGACCTTGAAAATATGTCTGTGACCATGCTAGGCCCTGGGTAGACAGAGACAGGTTATGCAAGATCTTTATTCTGAAAGAATTTATTGTCTCTGTTTGTCTGCACACGGCCCTGTCCTGGTAAAACAGACCTAAAATGATATGAGATGATGAATTATTAAAATTTAATTCATTCATTCAACATTTGTTTATTCATGCCTCTTTAGGGACTAGGCATCAGAGTATGTACATAAGAGAGTGAGAAAATGACCCTGACCCCTAGGCTGCAGGTAAACCCCGCATGGGCAATGATCATAGCCCTGGGCCTGGAGTCAGCCTTCATAGGTTCAAGTCCCAGCTCTGCCACCTTTTTGGCTGTGTGACTCTGGAAGAGTTCTTAAACTCTCTGACTCTGTTTTTTAACTGTCAGAAGTGTATCTAAGAGTCCCTTCTGTGAAAGTTTGCTGTAAGATGACTGTAGAACTATGCGTGTAGAATGCTCAAGCTGGCAGATGTCCCACAGTACCCGCACGGTGATGATGAGCTATGATTAAGCACACAAAAGCACCACCATCAGCGTCATTAGAATTCATTTTTAACACTCATACAAAAGACATTTGCAGCCAGGAGGCTGTACTGGTCATGAGACGGGGAAAGTGGCCCTGTGAGAAGAATCAGTCTTCAGAAGTCCTGTGTTCCAACCACCCAACTTCTTTGAGTTCAAGTCTTTTCATCTAAAGAGTGAGAATTGTAATATCTTCCGCACGGTTAGAGGTGTTGTGAGTGTTTGGGCCCACACCATCATTATCGTCCATTCTACACGTGAAGACCCTGAAGCAAAAGTGTGCCAGGAGGTAGGCCAAGGTCATACAGCTGCTAAATGTTGGGCCGCTGGTGTTTTGATTCCAGAATCTATGCCCTTGACCACAGGTGAAATGGGAGAAATGGCTTGTAATTCTTTAAACAGTAGCGGGTGATCTTAGGGACAGGATGAAGAGTGACACTGTGGGATTTGAGGAAGGTGCTTATTAACACCCAGGGATGAGCAAGAAGGACTCCTGGTATGCCAACTCCACCAGCCCTCTCCTTTCTAGGGACACATGGTCCCACCCTCCTCCACTTCTCCCACCAGGTAGCATTTGCTGGAGGAGCCCAGAAAAAGCTCTCTTTCCGTGTCAAATGGAAATATGAGAGAGAAGGTTCTAAAATCCCCATCATTATAGCACCAGGAAAGCCTGGTGTAATGCTCGCCGCTCTTGAATGTTTTTGTTAGTCCCAGAATAGTGCCTTACAATAATTTATATTCATTTCCCAATTAACAGGTTTTTTTGCACTCTAGCCAAGGGGTAAAGGAGCCTTGATTCCATGCCTCTGGGGCTGGGCTGTGGGCGTGGCATGTACCCCCGGCCTCCTGGAGGAAGCACGCTTTAGGGTGACACCTTCCCCACTCTGCTCAGCTTTCCTTGTGTACTTGTTTGCTTTTGGTTGAGGACCAAAGGCACTGAGACACAGAGGACTGTACAGTTTTATATTCTCATTAAAGTAGCCGCGGACTCCCGGCCCACTAAAGCCATCATGTTGGCAAAGAATTGCTCAGGACCTGAAATCTTGATTCCGACTCTGTTGCATATGGAAATAAATTAGTGTGATCTGGGTAACTTACTGGGGAATTTACAGTTTTGGATTCAAACTTGTCCCATCTGTCTGGCCTGGCCTGTACTTCTGTCCCCAGGCCCGAGGCAATCCTCTCTCATCCTTTCTTTCTATCTGCTTTGGCATTTGATGCTATGCCCTGGCATGGATGCTTCTTTAGAAACCAAGATTTCTTTAAGAGTTTGCTCAGACTTGGCCCTCTCCCGTACTGGGTTGAATAGTGTCCCCCAAATATTCATGTCCACTTGGAATCTCAGAATGTGAGCGTATTTGGTAATAAGATGTTTGAGGTGTGATCAAACAAAGAAAAGGTCATACTGAATTAGGGTGGGCCCTGATCCACTGACTGGTGTCCTTATTGTAGGATAAAGGAAGTTTGGACACAGAGCCATGCACAGAGGGAAGATGATATAAAGTCAAACATGGAGAATGCCAGGTGAGGATGGAGGCAGAAACTGGATTGAGGCATCTGTAAGGCAAGGACAACAAGGATTGCCAGCAAACCACCAGATGCTGGGGAAAAGGTATGAGACAGTTCTCCTTCACAGCCCCCCAAAGGAAGCAATCCTGCTAACATCTTGATTTCAGGTGTCTAGCCTCCAGAACTGTGAGAAGAGAAATTCCCATTGTTTTAAGCCATCCAGCTTTTGGTAATTTGTTCTGGCCGCCCTAGGAAACCAAAATGCCATCTCACTAACTGACAGTGATGCCCACGTGCCTATCATTCTCGCTACTGCCCAAGATTTTCCAGGGCCAAGAGCCTTCTGCTGCCCATCTGAGGCCAAGCCCTGCCCAAGAGGCCAGCTCTGCATAATGACCTGCCACTAACCCCTGAAGAAACCTAGGCAACTCTCCACTCGCGCAACCTCGGTGTGGACTACTTGTCCCCCTCTCCCTATCTCCATGTGTCCCCTCTGCATCTGTGTTGTCACCCCTTTTAACTTCTGAATATGTGATCCAGCCTCCTGGTACTTGCAACTGATTTTCGGCGAGCACCTGAGAGCCCCCATGATGTGACAAGCTCAGGCCAAGGCATGGAGGAGGTATAGCTGGTCTCAGAGGTTGGTGGCACATCCCTGGTTTTTTGTCTCCTGATCTCTTCCGTCAGAGTCAGACTCTCCTTGGTTAATGATGCCACTGGCGGTAGGCGCCAAAATCTATTAGTCATCAGGGCTTCTGGGTGGGGTGTAATGATGGGGTTGGGTCCCAGGTACTGTTCATCCACTCCTAACCCAGATGGGTAATGGGTCTTTCTTTCAGGCCACACTCAGGAACCCTTGAGTGGCTTGGGTATCCTCCTCAAATATCTGTCAGAGGAGGAGATGGGGAGGCCGTAAGAAAGGCCAGATGCAGAGGAGTAGAGGCACCCACTGATGGGGTGGTGTGTGGAGGCAGAGCCAGAGGGAAATGAGGACGGTCTTCCACCAGGTGGGCAGTGGTGTGTCTGGAAGAAGTGGTGACAGGTGGCACAGTCCAGTGATGGGGGATGACCATGGTGGGGGATGGAGTCTTGAGGAGGCCTCGGTTGGCAGGGAGATCTCGGTGATGGGAGGTCAATGTGGGAGCCAGGGTAGAGGTCTAGGCAAGTTGAGGGTGGGGTGGGGGTGTGGCCTCCAAGCATATAATAGGAGGTGAAGCAGGAAGCAGCAGAGGTAAGAGACAGCAAGTCCCTCAGGTGGGATGGCTCTGCATCTGGCAGCACAAGGCCCGGCCTAGAGGCTGAGATCAACCACTGCGCACAACTGTGACCCACGAAAATGCAGGAAGCTCACGGTCCACCATGCAGTGCTGGAGGAAGGAGGCAAGATTCCAGTGTAGGACTTGGGATGAATGATACTTTGGGAAAATGCAAAAGGGAGCCTCCAGAAGCACCACAGGAGCCAGCATCTAGACTGGCCTCAGGCTTGGTCTCCGGGCACTCTACCCAGGATCCTTGAGTCATTCTAGATCAGCAGCAGGAGTTAACGGGGGAGGTGATCATCAAACGGGCAGAGTTTGGGCAGAGCAGGGACAAGGGCGTTCACCCGGGTAGTCCAATTCAGCTTCTGGGACACGTTCCTGAGACTCCATCTCTGGCAAATGCTCTCCTCCTACCTATAGGGAATGAGAAAGTGGCTGCCCCCTATCATGGTCTCGGTGACTTCTGATTGAGACATTGTGAGGAGTCACGACTACCCAATTTTAAGAGGCAACCATATGGTGCCTTAAACCATATGGTGTAATGGAAGAGCCAGACCAAAAATAAACAGCAATAATGGATGGAGGAAATAAGTCGCATTAACTCCTTTGTCATTTCCAAGGTGATAAGACTATTAAAAATATATATATTTGTATGCCTCCCAGAGTTAAAGATCGGCTCCAAAGGGGAGGCTGTGGCAGGATATTAAAAGTTTAACGAGGTGCAGTTTCAGAGGTGTTAACATTTGACAACCAGAAACAGCAGTAGCGAAAAACTTATAATCTGAAACAGATGATAAATGATGGGCATGAAGGTTCCTTGCTCAGAGCACAGTTCTGGGCTGCAGGGATGTTCTAGGAGGGGAGAAATTAGACCTGGCTTCTCGGCTGGCATATGAGCCAGGGAAACACTTTGCCTGGGCTTCTTCATCATAGAACAAGATGACCACATGTGCATGTAGTTTTGTGGCCAGATGGAGGTAATGAATGGAAAGTACTGGCATAGCCCTGGGACCGTGGTGGGTACTCATGGGAGGAGCTTACCGTGGGCCTTGGAGGTGTTGTCAAGGTTTTACTGGCATTAAGAAGTTTCTTGCACTGGGAAGGTGCAGAGGGGCTGTGTTCTGCATTGTGTCTGTGGTTCTTGCTGTCACACTAACAAAATTTTCTGTAATAATTTGATTTCACCAAACTTTAACATCTGATCAAACAATTCAGAGGGAAGCAACCCTGACTCAGACACTCCTAGTGAAATAACCCTTTATTAAGGGGGTTTCAGCCGCATTTCTGGAGTGTGTCCAGACGGTTGATTTCTAAAGGAGAAGGGAGAAGGAAAAGGGGTTTGCATGTGTCAGAAATTTAAATGAAGCCCCAGGAGAATTTGAGAGGGGTCCAAGGAGCCCACCTTCCCAGCCAGCTTTCTGGATTCTTCTGTGACACATGTTGCCTGCCCTGCACATGTGGGCATCTCCTCAGGCTGCTCTTAGGCTGTGTAATGTGCACACTGTTCCCAAGTAAGATTTCGAGGTCCTAGAAGGCAACCTGCAGCTCAGGCATACTGCATAACTTTCACGGCTTTACTCATTCATTCATTCATGATTTCATTCATTTGTTTGGTCCCTCATTCATTCATGCTTTCATTCATTCATTTTTAGCAGTAAGAAGGACAGACTGTGGTATTGTCCAAAACCTGACCGGGGCTTGAATTCCACTCCTGTTTTACTGTGCCACTTAGGAATTTCATGTCACTTCTCTGTACCTGTTTCTTCATCAGTAGAATAAGACTAATGATATTTCTTAATTCGAATGGTTTTTGTGAGAATTAAATAAGTCAAAGCAACTAGCATAATTCCTCAAGCAAAGTGATCATTAATAAATACTGACTGTTGTTATAATTATAACATAATCAGGGACAACTCAATGTATCAAACAGTGTATTTTGTGCTGAAAGATAAAACATAGAGAAGCAGGTTTTGTCCCTCAGGGAGCACAAATTCTAGAGAGAGAAACTGGTTTACAAGGAGACAGTGATTCATTATGTATTATGTATTATTACAGCATGGCGATAAAAATCACTAACACGTATTGGACATTTTTTTTATTGTCAGATACTTTTCTATGTGCCTCACACGTAGTCACTCATTGAATCCTGACAAAACCCAAGGAGGTCAGTACTTTTCAAAAAATCTCATTTGACAGGTAAATCAATGAGTCTATAGAACTGTCGTATCAATTTGATCTGTTTGAACCTGTAATAATGCCTCAGGTTTGCAAAACCCTTTGCAGTTTTTAACTTCTTCTCATTCTTATCCGTCTAATCCTCACAAGAACCCTGCACCATGGGGGTGGTTGTTATTTTTAAATACACTTTTCAGACGAAGACGCTGAGCCATGAGGACTCCAGGGAACATGTTCAAGGTCACTGGGAGTGTCATGAGTCTGCTTCTAAGTTTTGGGAGCTTTCTACATTTACATGTGCCACCTCCATGTTTTTCTAAGATGCTCCAGCTAGAAAGGCAGAGTGATGCCGTCTGAGGTGCTTGAAATTTCTACTTGACTTTGCAACAGCACACACATTATTTTGACCTCTTTTGGCTCATGCAACCCATTCCACTTTTCCTGTGTGCAGTCTATGACCCCTCTTTCCATCTCCATTGGGACCTCTGCTTTTTTCATTGGGACCTCCCACTGGTTTTTTTCTCATAGTTTTCCTCCAAATATATTCTCGTGCATGTTTTCCAAGTTGCATCTCATTTTTAGCTCATAATTCCAGCTTCAATGAGTTCCCTGCATTGGGCCTCTCACTTTGATCATGCTCCCAGGCCATTATGATTTAGGATATCTTTGGTGAACTTCATTAACCTTCTCTCAATTCATTAATGGCACCACAAAATCAGACCAGACCCTTCCTGCCCTGTACCTCATGGACCAAACCCCTGGACAAGTAGGCATCATCAATTTTATTATGTTTAGGCTGTTTCTCAACCTGAATTATTGTCAGGCAACTGAGCTTATCTGCATTACTGAGTTGGTAAGCACCAAATTCAAGAGATATAAGTTCATGTGTTTTCCTGGCGTCAAACCCAGACACTTACCCTGCTTCCTTCATCTGGCTTTATAAACCTATCAAAAGGAAAGAGTTCTCCCCCATAGCACACGTTATTATTTATAGGTCCAGACACACTATGATTTTATGTTATGATTCTCAATCTTTCAAATGTTTCCTGTATTCTTTGTTCTGTTGTTTCTTTTTTTTTTAAAAAACTGCCCTTTGATTTACTGCCTGAGATTGTTCTTTCTTTTCTTGAACATTTACTATCTGTCAGGCATCTGGTGCAAAGCCCGGTGCCTTTAAGGGCAGAGACAAGGGTGAGACCCAAGAGAAAGCAACCCCACCACCAAGAGCACGGACCAGAGCAACTTTGCCCTGTCTGACCATGTGAATTTGCTGAGCACTTACCAGGAGCAGGCACTATGGTCAAGTGTTTATGCACAGAATCACACTTTCTCTTGAGTAACAGCCCAGCAGGCGACATCCAAAAATCTTCCCAGTGAACCAAGACTAAAGGAACTATGAAATCAACAAACAGAACTACTTAAACTAAAAGGCTTCTGCCCAGCAAAAGAAACAATCAAAAATGAAAAAGCAACCTATGGAGTGAGAAAAAATGTTTGGAAATCATATATCTTATAAGGACTTACTATCTAAAATACATAAAGAACTCATACAACGCAATGCAAAAATCCCTGCAAACAATCCAATTTTAAAAATGGACAGAGGACCCTGAAGAGACATTTTTCCAAAGAAGACACATAAATGGCCAATAGGTATATGCAAGGTACTCACCATCACTAATCATCAGGGAAATGCAAATCAAAACCACACTGAGATATCACCTCACATCTGTTAGAATGACTACCATCAAAAAGACAAGAGATAGCAAGTGTCAGCAAGGAGGTGGAGGAAAGGGAACCCTCATGCACTGTTGGCCGGAATGTAAGTTGGTGCAGCCATAATGGAGGTGCTCCAAAAAATTAAAAAGAAATTGGCATATGATCCAAGAATTCCCCTTCTAAGTATATATCTAAAAGAAATAAAATCACTGTCTTGAAGAGATATCTGCATCCCCATGCTCACTGCAGCATTATTTAGAATAGCCACAGCATGGAAACAATCTGAGTGTCTCTCAATGGAATGAATAGATAAAGAAGTTGAGAAAAAATACACACACACACACACATAATGGAATATTTTTCTGCCATAAGAAAACGAGAAATCCTACCATTTGCAACAACATGGATGAAACTTGGGGGCATTATGCTAAGTGAAATTAAGTCAGACAGAGAAAGACAAATACTGTATGATATCTCTTATATGAGGAATCTAAAAAAGTCGAAATAATAAAAACAGAGAGTCTAATGGTGGTTACCAGGGGCTGGGGGATAGGGGAAATGGGGAGATGTTGGACCAGGGGCTGGAGGGTGGGGAAAGTGGGGAGATGTTGGTCAAAGGTACAAACTTCCAGTTAGAAGATGAGTAAGTTCTGAGGATCTAATGTATGCATGGTGATTATAGTTAATAATACTTAAAAGTTGCTTTGAGAGTAGGTCTTAAATGTTCTCACCCCAAAAAAGAAACGGTAATTATGCGATATGATGGAGGTGTTAGATAACGCCATAGTGGTAATCATTGTGCAGTGTAAGTGTATCAAGTGAACACGTTGCCTACCTTAAATTTATACAATGGTGTATGTCAATTGTATCTCAATAAAGTGGAAAAAATAGAAATAAGTAACAGAAAAAAGGACTAAAGGAACTGAAGTGACTTGATCTAAGATAAGAAGCGCTGAAGCTCACATTGGAACTCAACTCCATCCAGTCTCGGTGCACATGACCTTTGCTGTTCAGATGGCTCTGGTCCCCCCTCTGCCCCACTCAGATGCAGAGAAAATTTGTGTTGCCTCTGTCCTTGCTCCAGGCCATTCCTGCTCCGCATTCCCTATGCAGATGTGGTTTTGATAGCTCATTCCTATGGTTTCCAGCATCTCTCCTGGGCTGTGCCCAGGCCAGGCATCCCCATGAAGTTTGCAAACCTCATTGGTGTTTTCACAGCTCAGCGTATAGTGGATTCAGTGGCCAAAACACTAGGCTGGGAAGATGGATTGAGGTTGGACTTGAAGCCATCAATCCTGGGTTGAGTCCAAGATTGAACTGCTTAGGGTTATGTGAACCAGGGAAGCCTCCCCACCTTGGGGGTTCTCAGACTTTGCAACCCTGGCTGCCTGCCCTGTAGGCAGTGATGGGGGAGGGACTACAGGAGGTGAAGGCTGCATATGTGTGCTGCGAACTTTAAAGTGTAGAAAATTGATTTTCACATGGTAAGCTCCACTGCAGTTTCCAGTATCTTTTCTTCAAAATAGTATTGAAATGCGGTCATGTCCCGCAGCTTCTTTACTAACGATCTGCAGATCTTCTTTCCACGGGTGGTTCAACACCAAAACTCCATCTTTATATTTAAAAGCCGAGACTGAGATATTCCCACCTGGCTGTCTCTCTGGTGACTTGAACCCAACAAACCCAACCTGAACCCCCATCCTCCCTCTCTACTCGCTCTTCTTCAGTGCTGCCCATCTCATTAGTTAGAGCTACCATCTGCCTAGACTCTGAAGTGAAAAATCTTTCTTTATTTCCCGTGCTGATCACCCACTGTGGCTGGGAAATGCCTTTTAGATTCCTTCCCTTCTCTCTGCCCAGCATCCATCCTCTCAGGTCCAACCCTCGCCAGTTTTCACCCGGTCTCTTTGTTTCCTGGCTTGTTCCTTTTCATCTCTATGTGACCTACTCACTGGAGTGGTCTTTCTAAACCTGAAATCAGTTAGTCTCATCCTGTTCTCAAACTCTGTCTTTAATGGTCACTTGCCTTCTAGAGAGATTCCAGTTTCAGCATGGAGGCACATTCTTTCCTGGTCCAGTCCAGCTCTAATCTCCAGGATCATCTCAGACAAATCCATGAGTGTCTCTTAATCTCCAGGAGCCTGAACTCATTATTTCCCACACAGGGCATGCTGTTTCAGGCCACCGGAGCTGTGCATGCTTCTTATATCTCCAATGGTGGCCCAACATCTCTCACTTATGAAATTCCCCATCATCCTTCAAGACCCACTCATAAGTCACCTTGTGGACAAAGTTTTCTCTGAACATTAAGGAATATTCATTGAGGCAGGCCTGTGGAAAGTTCTGGATATGGAAATGAACTAGACAAGTGCCTTCCCTCAAGGAATTCAGGGTATCACTGGGGAGATGGGCAAGGTCACAAAGCAGGATAACGCAATGTGAGGGGTGCACGGTCTACCTTTCTAGGTTCTGAGTCTCTTCGGAGACAGCTCAAGAATCAAATAAACCTGAGCCGAGTGCTATATGATATTTATGATCTGTGCAAGCAACTCACGAAATCATGATTTAATACAAACAGGAAAGACAGATGCTAGGGCTGGATGGTGGGTGGGGGAGTTGGGTGCAGTGGGGAATTTGGAGCCCTATGGCTGGAGCTTTCTTAAGTAATTCAAAGAACCCTGACCATAGAGGCAACAGGACCCAACAGGATGTACTAACATGAGCATCAACGGCTTGGTCCTGTTTTCCCAGGGCTCCGTCAGTAGGTAGTGACTCCCTGGCTTGGGGATATAATTAGATTTTGCTTAGGTGTTGTCTACTTTTCTTTTCACCATAACTATTCTACAGCTCCTTCAAAACTGGATAACTGTTGGACCAGAGAGTAGTATATGCAGACCCAAGATCTTGGTTAAATGGAGGCTCCACTCTTAATTCTTTCTGACCATGCTTTTAAATAATAATGCCTTCCATGTAAAAAAATACTTTCCTTATCTCTCTTCTTTTCTACTGCTAATTTGGAAAATATCTTTTTTGTTAGGTCCTTATTATCCATTTCTATTCTCTTTTTATTCCAGAGCAGTCAAATTCTCAGACGTGAGAATTGGTAGGTGGTCAGCTGACTTTCTTGTGCTGACTCTGTCCTGGGGGTTGCCTTTTCGCACTCAGAGAAGGTAGTAGCATTGTTATTTGTAGCGGAGGCAATGACTTCACTGATCGACAAACTTCCAGAAAACAAGAATTGTGTCCTTTTCTTCCAAGGCATATCCCCAGTGCCTAGGATGGCGGCTGGCACCCAATAAAAACTCAATAAATATTTGATGAGTGAAAGGGAAGCTCACTGAATCTCTAACAAAGTTCCCAGCCATTTCAATCTACAATGTATATTAAGCATTTACCTCTTTTAAAAATTGTTTCTATTTATCCAGCATGAGATTGCTTATCTCCTTTCATGCTCTGTGCTAAGCACTTAACAGACAATAGCTCATTTATTTATCTTAACCACAAATCTATTGTTATTATTAGCTCCAGGTTAGAGCTGAGACTACTGAGACTTAGAGAAGTTAAATATTTTACCTAAAGACCTTAGAAAGAAGGAATCTACACCACAGCCACTTCTTCCCCAAGTACCCACTCTTTGTTGCTTGCAACTTGGATTCCGTCCCCATTGCTCTTATAAAACTGGCATGAGTGTTCCCCACGGCCTTTTGTGTTAGTTAGGAATTGGATTTGCTTGCTGGTAACAGACGGCATAGTAGGGACTGTACTAGTTTGCTTGGGCTGCAGTAACAAAGTACCACAAACTGGGTGCCTTAAAACAAGAAGAATTTATTTTCTCCTAGTTCTGGAGGTTAGAAGTCTGAAATCAAGGTGTTAGCAGGGCTGGGCTCTCCCAGCTTCTGGTTGTTACCAGCGGTCCTCAGCTTTCCTTGGCTTGCTGTAGCACACGTCCAATCTCCACCTCTGTCTTCATGCAGCCTTCTCTCTGTGTGTTATCTGTGTCCAAATTTCCCTCTTCTCATGAGGACGTATCACATTAGATCAGAGCCCACCCTAATGACCTCACCCTAACTAGATTACATTAGCAAGGAGCTTATTTTCCAGTAAGGTCACATTCACAGGTACTGAGGTTTAGGATTTCAACATATCTTTTGAGGAGACTCAATTAAACCTCTAACAATGATTAGTATACATAAGGGTTTCTTCTCATACATAAAAGAAGTCCAGAGGGAGCTGTCCAGGGCCCCATGGTATCAGAAGGAGCCTGGACTTCCTCCCTTTCCTGCTCCACTGTCCCCTTCCTGGGGCTTCCATCCTGATGGCCCCCAGTGATTCAGGATGGCTGCTGAGCCTGGTGTCTTTAAGCATCTGTATTAGTTTACTAGGACTTCTGTAACAAAGTGCCACAGACTGGATGGCTGAAACAACGGAAACCTATTGTCTCGTGGTTCCATAGGCCAGAAATACAAAATCAAGGTGTCAGCGGGGTCAGTTCCTGCTGAGGGCCAGGGGACATGAACGAAGGAGCTGCTCCAGGCTTCTCCTAGGTTCATTGATGGCCGTTTTCTCCCTGCACCTCTTTATGTCATCTTCCCTCTGTGTGTCTCTGTGTCCACATTTCCCCTTTTTATAAGGACACCAGTCATACTGGATCACAGCCCATTGTAATGACCTCATTTTAACTTGATTAATATTGTAAAGACCCCATCTCCAAATAAAGTCACATTCTATGGTCCTGGGTGTTAGGACTTCAACACATGAATTGGAGGGGAAACAATTCCATCCATAAGAGCATCCGTCTAAGAAGTCTCACCTAACACTTTTCCTTATGTCTCATTAGCCGGACATAATTCAATGACTATACCCACATGCAGGAAAGACTAAGAAATAGCATTTTCACTCGGCCATTGAGTGTTTTATCTCACCAGGAAGAGGGGAGAATGGATATTGTATACTAAATTTACAAATGAGCCATGTTCTGGTTCCTTCTCAATTTTTTACCCCTTAGCTTCTCTGCAACACTGGGCCTGTTGGCCATCACCTCTTAACTCCTACTGTGACAGCCCCCTCTCTTGGTGCTCCAGGGGCTGTCAGCCCCAGTGCTCCAGTCTAGGGAGGAACTGAATTCTGGCATCAGCTCAACCAGCCTGTGAGCCCAAGGAGGTCCTTTGCAGAGTAACTCTGGCAAAGCAATCCTTTCCTTAGTGATGACCCACACCAAGCATGAGCACGCCTGATGGTGGAGGTGGGCATTGGAGCTGTGGCCTCCTGGTCTAAACCATTTCCTGGGCCAGAGAGGATGTCTGACCTCCTGCCCGTGGTACTGGGTGCGCCCTCACTACAGCTCCTGGTGGACTGGGAATCTGCAGCAATTCCATAACCCAGGGACCAGCAGCCTGGAAGTTGTGACAACACAGACCTTTCCTACATTAACGTGCACATCATCTCAGCATGCAGGTGCTGAGAATGACACCTGTGAACACGTCCATTGCATCTAGCAGATGGAGTGACTGGGAGTGACCTCTGGGACCCTTGCCCCGTCCACGAAGGGACCACAGAGTGCCCTCTGGTTCGTTCCCATAGCCCCTGCCACTCCCCCGCAGTCACAGAATGATGCCCTCCAGCAAGAGTCGGGGTCGCTCAGCTTCCAACATCACATCCGTCTACTTGGCGACAATTTTCCCCATGACTCCCTCGTCGTCCCTCTGCTCTTTCCCACAAGGATCTCAGTCATCAACAAGGTTTCCACACTCAACACCATGGAGTGGGCTCCCATATCCAGCTTCGCTCTGCCCCAGCGTCTATTCCAGGTTCCCATCTACTCTTCCCTTCTCCTGATGGCTGCCTGTCATCAGCGTCTAAGGTCAGTGAGCCTAATCATGACTCTGGATCCTCCCCAGACCCACTTCTCCAGACTCCTGCTAGCTTCCCAGCCAAAAGGGAACCATGATGAGGGATGCAGGCTTGAGAGTCTGACTGTCTGAACTCAAACCCTGATGCCACCATGTATCAGCGTCTGACCTTGGGCAAGACGCTTGACCCTCCTGTGAACATACTTTTCATCTGGAACTGCTCACTGAGTGATAGTAATGATCATTACTAGCATCTGTGAAAACACCAGGCTCTTCTCAGTAAGATCTCACTCCTTGTCTTGAAAGCTACGAGTTGAACCTCATTCTTTTACCCTTACCAACACAAGGGCATTTTAACTCATTTTCTGGCCCCTAGCTTATTCTCACCTAATAAATTCACCACACTCTTGTCCTCAGTCTTCTTCAGAGAAGCTCTGGAACACCTCTCCAGCTCCAATACCTTCAGTGGCTCCCCATTACCTCCTAATTTAAGCTTAAGCTCCTCCTCTGGGCATTCACAGCCCTCTATCTGTCTCTAACTGGATCTATCTGGGTCCTTGATGAGTACCCTGTCATCCAGGGGTTCCCCTGCCTGTCATTCCCTCTTCTCTTCATCCCATTTACTTGCATTTAAATCTCGTTAGTCCCTCAATATTTCACACTGCTTGCTTCCAGAAGCATCGCTATTCCTCCTCCATGGTCATTGTCTTTCCTTCTTCTGAACCAGCTCCCTCCAGCCCACAGCATTTGTCACTTCTGTTCCACCTGGGTCACACCCCTTTGTCTACTTGTCCAGTATCTTGCCCCAGCTGGCAGGCATCAATCTCAGTGTGGTGACACATGTGTGTTAAGTCACGAAGAACAAAGAACTACAATTTGTGATTAATTTCTCTATTTTTCAGAAATTTGAGTAATTCAGCATTAGCTCTGCAGCATCTCCACTCTCACTCATTTGCATGCCACTTGCTTTTCTTGGAGGCCTGGAGTTCCAGAAGCCCAGTGGGAATTGTGCAGAGCCTGACCACGGGCTCGGGTCTGATGTGAAAGTCATTCAGCTCAGAGTCTGAGCAGAAGATAATCAGGGGCTACCGCAGGACCAGCAGCATGGTGGGCAGCCAGGACACATCCTCTGGGCCTCGTTCCTCTCGTCCCTTTTATCCTGGCATCACAGCCATCTGTACCACAAGACTTGGCCCCAGATATATCATTCACCACCACCTTCCGCAAGGCTTATGCCCCAGAAAAATTAAACTGCTTGCCCTGAGTTCTGCCAGGGAATTTTAATGAGGCAGTTGCTCTATGAAAAATGTCTCCATAAAAATAGGTATGAAATATTTTACATATAATGATAATTACAAGAACAAAACCAAACGGAGTTGCCATTTACTGATCAGCAACTGCGTGACAGGCACTACACAAGTTAATGCAAGTTACGCTTTATTTCCACAGGAGCACAGCAGCTTAGGGGATCAGTACGACTAGTCTAGCTTCTCAGGCGAGGACATTGTCAGCACAGAGGTCGCCTGTATAGGAAGAATTAAGGGTGTGGGTGCTACTCAAGTCTGCCGTTTGCCACCCGTCCTCATTTGTGGATGGGTCTGTGCATGTGTACCAGAAAACCGGAAGGATTCTGAGATGATGCTACAGTAGCTTCAAGACCAAATCACTCTGAGTCAGACTTCTGAGTCTCGAAAGATTTTTTTTTTTTTCAGTTTTATTGGAGTATATTGGGATACAAAAACTTCACATAATTAATATATACAATTTGAGGAGTTTGAACATGTGCATACATCTGTGTTACCATCAACAGAATCAAGGTGATAAACATATCCATCACCTCCAAATTTTCCTGTGTCTCTTTGTATTCGTTTGTTCTTCTTGCTGCTTTCTTAGGGGTGGGGGAGGGAGACACAGAGAGTTGTTCGATGGGTATAAAGTTGCAGTTGTTCAAGATGAGTCAGTTCTAGAGATCAGCTGGACGATGTAATGCCTGTAGTTAACGATAAGTGATGTGTACTTAAAAATTTCTTCCCGGGGTAGTTCTCTTGCTCTTATCTCAAAGGATTGTTTTGATTTATGTAAAATACTTGCTTTCTCTCTCCCATCAATAGTGATGATAGGATTGGTCCTTTGTTGCTCCTTCACATGGATAGTTCTGCCGCCCTGGGACCCAGCTCAGCCTGGCAGCCCAACCCCCACCTGCCCCAGCTCCACAGTCCTCCAGCCTGTGAGTCACCCACCCTTGGTTCGTCCAGAGAGCAGTCTCTGTTGTCGGATCTGAAACCTCCTGACACTCTATACCCAACATCTGGCTGGTCAATCATTTCCAGCGTTACAGGAAAGATTCTGATGGCTCAAGACTGAAATTTTATTTCAACAAAAATAACGCTAAAAAGAAATTCATGAGCAGGGCATTCGTTAATTTATAGATGTTGAATAATACTTGTGGCTGCTGAATATTTGGAGACTGACAGCTGGAGACTTGATCACTTCTCAGTCCCATGGAACAACTGATACCATTTCATTTCATCAGCTCCCTAAGTGACATGGCATTCATCTCACTAAAACAGAAAAAGATGTAGAGAATGGCTGGGTACCAAGGGCCAGAAGGGTGTCAACAATGTGCTAGGCACACTGTGTCTTTGCCTCGTTAAATCCTCAGGCATCTTTGCCAAATAAGCAGTAGCACCATTTTGCACATGAGAAAACTGAAACTTGAAGAGCTGGTCACAGGTTAAAGTCCATACTGTGTTCAGTGGCAGAGAAGGGATTCAAATCCGGGTCCCAGACTAAACTCTTTTATTTTTTTCCGACTAAACCACATGTCTCTCTTTACACGCTCGCCTGTGCTTTTGATTACTTTGGGATATATTCTAGAAATGCTGAGCAGAGCCACGAGGGTGGGGCTTAGGGTCAAGGACTAGCTCACCAGCCACAAGCATCATTTTTCCCTGGGCTGGGGCTAGGTTTTGTAAGTAAATACTCAAGTGAAAGAGAATACTTCTCTTGGAAAATGCTGGTAATTTGATGCATGTAAACAAACTCTTTTATAAGAGCCCCTGTCACACTGGGGCCTGCGGGCAAATTACATCAAGCAAAGAGCAGTTTTAATTGAGAAAGACCCAAAGGGATGTGGGCTCAGGGATGAGAGCCAGCACTTACTGGTGCGAGACATTGTGCTAGGTCCTTTGTATGTGTGACTTATTCCTCACTGTAACCCTCTGGATGTTAGCATCTCCCCATTGAATAGACCGGGAAACTGAGGCCCTGGTCAAATAGCTAAAAGGAAGCAAAAAAGAGACTCAAAAGCAGTCTGATGGCAGAAGCTCAGTTCTTAACTACTCAGTTCTACTCTCCCCCAGCCCTTTGAGGAGGAAGCCCGTGCAGTCTGCCAAGGTCACATTAGTGATTCCAGTCCAATGAAAGCTTTCACTCTTAGTGGTTTAGCGTTCAGTATGTGCCTGGCTTAGTTTCCTAAGGATGTTGTATAAAAGGACCACAACCTGGGAGGCTTACACAGTAGAAATTTATTGTCTCAAAGCTCTGGAGGCTGGAAATCAGAAGTCAAGTTGTCAGCAAGGCCCTACTCCCTCTGATGGTGCTTGGGAAGGTTCCACTCCATGGCTCTCTCTTAGCTTCTGGTCCCCGCAGAAGATCCTTGGCTTATAGACGGGCCACTCCAGTCCTCTGTCTTCGCATGGCTTTCTCCCTGTGTGCCTTCAAACTGCCTTCTATGTGTGTCTGTCCCTGTGGCCAAATTGCCCCCTTTATAAGGACACCGGTCATATTGGATTTGGGTTCGCCCCAACGACCTTGTTTGAACTTCATCACCTCTGTAGAAACCCTATTTCTAAGTAAGGTCATATTCTGCGGCACTGGGAGTGAGGACTTCAACATATCTCTTTTGGGAGGGCACAATTCTATCCATGACAACACCTAATAAGTTGGAAACTTACAAAGATTATTGCAATAGGCCCATTTATTTTCCAGTTGTGTTTCCTGCCGCCTGCATCCCACCCCCAAGCGTGAATCTAGCACACCAGCTACACGGTCCTGTTCCATTTTAAACACACTGTATCAGTCTTTTGTGCCTCTTTGCACTGTGCATACTTCCCTCTGTCTGGAATGCCTTTCCTTACCCCATCTGTCTGGTAAGTCTCTGCTTCAAGCACTCATGCCACACCCACTTGGAAGTTGCTACTCTTCCACAACTTGCAAATAGTTGCCACTCTTTCTGTGGTTCCCATTGCAATCCTCCTCTTGCTTATTGGTAGCCTTCCAATAGCCTGTGAGCTCACCCAGGCCAGGGCCTGTTCTTCAGACACAACTGTGTCCCAGAGCATCTATATAGAATGCCCAGTCCATGCCGTGTTCTTAAAGACATTCCTCTCATGAATAAATGCAATAGTCTTACTTCCAAAATTTGCTGGTACCAGTTTCCTTAACTGTAGAGTAAGGAGGTTGAAGCGGGAAGTCTCTACAGATGCTCCCTGCACTACTATTATGTGATCCTACGGCTTCTTCTGAATCTCTCAGAGAAGATCTATTATATATACAAATGTTGGAAATTAATCTCCCAATTTATAACTTGTATTTTCATTTTTGTGGGTTTTATTTATAGAGTTTACCTTTTCCTTAATGGTTTGTGCTATTTGTTTCTGGTTTATGAAATCCTTCCCTGTAGTCATGGAGACAATCACCCAAATTTTCTTCTGATAGTCTAAAGGTTTTTCTTTTCATATATAGGTCTTTAATCCCTTAGAATTCATTTCTATGCACATGGTGTGAGGTAGGGATGTAAGCTTTTCCCCACACGGATGAGCAATTTTCCTACCGCAATTTATGGAAGAGAAACTGTGAAATTTGTCTTTTTCAGATTCAAGGGTAGCTTGAGAGCTAATTTTTGATTCGCTTATATTGTATACGCTTCTCCATTCTATTCCAGACACATTATGAATCTTATAAACTCGGAGATAACCTTCTCCAGAATCATTCAGAATCAACAGACTTAATTAAGGGTTCGAGGATATAGAACCCGAAGAGCTTACTTAATATGTTAACCACAGTTACATACATATTTGCATAAATTCTGGCATGACAGAAACTTTACGTGTCTGTTTAGTTAGATTTAAATTGAAAACTTATCAGAAAGAGACAACTGCTTTAGAGTTAGATTACAAAAATCCAAGAACAGTTGACCACTTAGAGACACAGTGCACGGGAAAATGCTGAGACCGCCTCAGAGAAAGATTCAGAAGCCACACTCAGCTGATGTGCGTTTGCCTGGAACCATCTTTAGCACATTTTGTACCCAGGGATAAATGGTTAGGAAAACACTTAAAGTGAGAGGGCCCTTGGGTTTGTCCCTGAGGAGAATAAGAGAAGAATGAAAAAGGAAAAGTCTAACTTTTCAGACATCCCTGGGGATAAAGGAAACCCAAAAGACCTCAACTGGCTTAGTGGGGAAAGGGGAAAGAAGTGGGCTGGATCCTCAGGCTGGTGGGGACAAAGAAAAGACCATATAGGGAAGGGACCCTGAGGATCGAGCAAGGACAACAATAATAATAACTGCAACAACTGCTACTAATATTAATAATCCCATACCTACTCTAGGCCGTGCACTAGATGCTTGATGTTTATCTCAGGTCTTCACGATATCCAGAACGTAGACAAGGAAGCGAGGTTCTGAGATGACAAGTGGCTTGCCAGGATCACCCAGTTAATGCTGTAAATGGTACCCAGACTTAGAATTCTGAGTAGGAATATCCAGTCTCAGTGTGTGATAGGCAATTAGCACAGCGCCTGGCACGTGGCAGGTCCTCAGTAAATGCTTGTTGAATTTTGCCAGAGGAAGACAATAATCAAGTAGTAAGTGACATCTAGAGAGTTTTTGAGGCCCTGAAAAAAATCCCTAAGGACCTAAGGACTTTTACTATTTACAACTCAAACCTACTCTTATTGCTTTCTACATATTTCACATAACCGCGTCAAATTGATTGTCAGCATGGCTGAATGAATAGACAGGGTCCAGGCTCCCATGTCAGACACACCTGGCTGGAATACCAGCTTCGCCACCTATTAGCTGTGGAGGATGTGGGCAAGTTCCTTGACCTCACTGACCCTCATTCTTCATCTGTAAGACAGATCCTGCAAGGCCTTCCTCAGGGGGCTGCCGTGAAGACTAATGATACGGTGCATGTGAAATGCTGGCGACCAGCAGGCATTCAAGGACAGATGGCAGTTATTCCTGTTGGTGGTGTGGCCTCCTCACTTGCTGTTCTCACTTCCTGGTGCCTGGGAGCTGAGGGGAGGGCACATGTTCCCACGTAGATCAAATGACCTCTTAGGTTGATTATAGGGTTTGCTGTGTGTGTGTTTTAAACAGCCTCCCAACACTTGCCCTTTGGCTGCAACAGAAGTGAGTCAGAGGGGAACGAATTGAAGGTGGAAAAGAAGCGGGGAGGCCAGACACCCCCAGGGACAAAGAACCACCTGGACATGTCTCCTCTCCCAGGTTCCCAGGTAGAGGTGATCAGGCCGGCAAATGGCAGCCAGCCAGGGGCGTTCCTCATCCCTGAATCCTGAGCCTAAGTAAGGGAATGGGGAGCTGGCTCAAAGAGCATTCTTTACCTGAGAATTCCTGGAACTGGAGGAGACGTACTTTGAAATGCTTTGTCAACACTTCAAAGTCTGGGCACTGGTGTTCTTTGGGGGCAAATAAGAAAGCATGAGTGACAACTGAGGTCAACAGTGAGTCACTGAAGACATTGCTGCTGACTCCTCCCTCGTGCCCACTACCCTTCACTGGAGCGTTGTCCTAATTCCCCTCTCCTCTTGCACGACAAGGGAAACCTAATGGATAAGACTTGAGCACCCACCTTATGCAAGGAGCTGGATCGTGAATTCACATAACCCCGGTATTGCTTACTACTACTAAATAATAACAGCAGTTCATGTTTATTGAGCTCTTACTCTGTGCCAGGCACTGGACTAGAGGCTGTGTGTGCATGTGTGTGTATGTATAATTTTCCATTTAATACTCACAACAAGCTTTTCAGTTAGAGACTATTATTATAGTCTCTATTTAAAGGTGAGGAAATTGAAGCTTAGTTTTTTAAAGACACAAAGGTAGAAAGTAAGCAAGCCAGGATTTGAACATAGGCCTAAGCTGAAGTGCTTAGCCCTATGATCATCATAAGAACCAGTGGGGAAGAGTAGTGTTATTTTCCTTTTGAAGCCTAGGTGATAGAAACGCAGAGAGAGGTGAAATGACAGGAGTGATGTCGAGCAAGGCAATCGAGGTCAAGCATTTTCAGGTTGGAGAAACCTGGATTCCTGTCCAGGGGCAAGTGACTCCTTTCCAACTCCGTGATGGTGTCCAAGGCCCTTTTTTCCCCAAAATGAGACAGAAGAATGTTGGTGAAGTTTGAGTGACATCACGCGTACATAGTGTCTGACGGGCTTGGCGTGGAGTAATGTTGGATAAGCTGTGCCAGAGGACAATTGTCATTCTGGTGTGCATTCACACAGCTAGAAAGTGGTGGCCAGAAATGAAGTCCAGGGTTTGCTGATGCTAATGCCCATGCTCTTTCTACAAGGCAGCTTTGCCTCAACTGATTCATCAGTGCCCATCAAATGACAACTTCAGTTTAATGCTGGAGTGCCCCCTGTTTTTGCACCCTCCCTCTCACTGTCTCCTAGGATTGTGCACGTTGGATATTTCAAGGGGAGTTGGAAAGGATGTGGAGAGCGTTTTGCCCCTACAGGGCACCCAGTAGCATATATGGAGGTTTTGAGTGATTAAAGAAAGATGGTTCCTTTCTCTGGGCAGGTCCGGCCCCATGCCAGGGCACAAAGCTTTGCAAGGGGATAACGAGCTAGATTTCACCCACCACTCGCCCCTTGGCCGGGAGCCCTGGTGAACAACTGACCACAGGAGCCTCGAGTCTCCCCAGGCCCAGTTTAAAGAGCAGGAAACAGGATCAGATGGTAACCTACCTGGGTCAACCAGTATGTGGCAGACAGAGGGTAGCATGATGACCCATGACTCTCAGCTGCTGTGCTACAGCCTCTGCCCTGCTCATTGGGGGATGAGGGTTTGTGGCCTGTGCACAGTGTGAGTGCTTGCTGCTGTCTGCTGCTGTGCCCAAGATTCATGGTGCATCAGAGAAAGAGTCAGAACACAGACCCTACTGTTAACTAGCACTGGGGCCCTATTCGCGTTACCTCGTATCTGTACAATGGGATTAATAACATTTCCCTTGAAGTCTTGTCCTGAAGCATATGTGAAAAAGTGCACACGAAGTTCCCTAGTCCTGTGTTGGCACACTATGTGTGAGTTGCACTGAGGCTCCAGAAGGGAAAAGTCCAAGCCTTGAGAGCTAATGATCAAATAGGAAAGGTCTAAGCCTTGAGTGAGACCTTGGGACACAAGCTGTTGAGCTGCATGAGCCCAGAGTGTCTGTGTCTCTAGTGCTGGCATTGAACCTGGTTCATGAAAGGTGCCCAAGAAATGTGATGAGCGAACAATAAATGAATGAATGAACACTATATCACAAGCTCAAGGTCACAGAGCACATGAGTAGCAGACATGGGAGGCAAATTCAGTTTTCCATAGATGGCAAAACTTGAAGTTGTTCTACCGTTCACCCTGCCTCCTCTGGGCAGAAGAGCAGGTGACAACTCTTGGGAGAATTCCCACAGCTTGTACTTGGGTAGGGTGGGTTGGGTGGGGTCTATCTCTACGTTTTCACTTACGCGTTTTTGTGTTCTGGTTAATTTCTGCCCTAGCTGGGAGGACACTCACAGAGACTTCCCTTTTCCTCAAAGCACTGAGTCTTGTGATTTTCCACCCCCTTCCCGGAATTATTCTCCTGCTGATTTGGACCGGCCCAGTTGTTGCCTTCTGAGAAAGGGAAATGAACTGTTGAATCATCACCTTCCCTGTTGATTTTCCCAGAATCCCAGAATCTTCTTGTAGCTCTGAGCTCCACACCAGGAAGACCACCCATCTCTCCTTCAAAAAAGCAAATCATATTTTCTTAACAAACCAAAATGACTGCCTCTTCACTCCCACAGCTAGCGTTTCCTGAGAGTTCATGAATTCCAAAGTTGTTGGAGCAGTTTAGCCTTTGAAGTTCAGGTTCCACCTTGGACTATCAGAATTATTTCCTGGAAAAGTGATCAGCCTTGAAACGCTCTATGAAAATTGTCATCCAAGGATGACCATCTCATTATGTGAAGTGCCCATAGATTCACTGCGAACACCTCATGATCTCACAAGCACTTTTATCTCCCAGCCACGTCTCTTCTTTGGAGCTTGTTACTTAAATAAAAAATGTTAATTGTTTCCGAGAAGTGTGCAGTGAGGAACAGGGCCTGCCATCTCTGAGGAGCCAGGTGTCCGAATTCTCAGGCTGCTGCCTGCTTTCGTGCCTAATACTGGAAGCTCTCCATTGGCCAACCATCAATTTGCATGGACTAAGTCACAATTTCCATCAAGCACCATTTTCACACTGGGTATTATTTATGGAGCCCAGTACCACGGCAAGGAGGGCTCCAGCTCTTGAGTAATTAGAATCCTGTCCTCGCTGGGGAGCAGACAATGACTTCCCGTTATCTCCGCCTTCTAATGGGTTTGCAGTGGTGCTATCTCTGCTTCCATAAATAACGTGCTCCATGTAAATAAGGAGTCATTAAAAATGGAGCAGCACCCACATATCATTTCATAAACACGAGGGAGGTACTTAGGAATGGGCTCATCAATAAACAGACTGTGTTCTGCCTTACAGAAGTGAAGCTGCTCTAAAGAGAGAGTGCACACACAGCCTTTTATAACTTAAATCATTCCATTAATACTTACTCTGCATTGACTGCTGCAGGTGTAGGCAGGGCAGTTATAAGCATGGTCTCTGGAGGCAGATGGACCCGGGTTCAGGGCTCCAGTTCTGATACTCAGCATTTGTGAAATCTTGGGCAAATCCCCTGGCCTGTCCGAGTCCTGTCTGAGTCCTCTGGACCATGGAGATGCAGAGTCTGCCCAATTTATTTACCACAATTTCTCAATGAGTTGGGTTAGGTTGGGTGTAGTCAGGAAACAACTTTATTCTTTCACATCCTTTCCTTGCCTTTGTGTTCCATCCCTGTCATTGAATTGTTAAAATGACTGTTTCAGTCTAATGACATTTCTTGTCCCATTTAAAGCTTTATCCCACCCCCAGCTTGGGCCAGATGGGTGCACATGCCAGCAGTGGAGAGGAAGTGTGAGGTTTTCCTCTTTGTAACATCTTCCTCTCTTCCTCCTCCTCCCTCTCCCTATAATGCGCCTGTCTCTTCCAGGAGGGGAGCCACTTTAGAGGTTAGAGTTTGAGCACAGAAGAGACATTAGTGCCAATAATGCCTCTGTGCCTGCTACAGTTGCAGTTGGACATTGGTGTTTGTGTCCAAAAGCGATTTTCTTCTGAGCTGTTTTTGTGGGTTCCTCAAAGATCTCCCCACTGAGGACTCTCTTGGCAGTTCCATGGTAAGCGTGGTGCCCCCTCTCGTGGGTCTTTCGTGAGTGCCCTCAGCCTTAACATGTGAGAGATCCATCCAGGCTCTTGAGGCTGAGACCCTCTAACCGTTCCAGGACATTTTCTTGGGCAGCCTGAAACAGAATCTTTCTATTGGCTACTCTGGCTCATACCAAGAGCTGCTGGGAAAAAAGCTCACTCTGATGGCTGCTGCCTGGCTTTTTTATGCCACCCTAAGCTAGTCCAGTCTTCCACCTTTAGACTTTTACAGGTGAGAGATAATGGTCCCTATAACCCCCAAATCCAGGGAACACATATCAAATTGCCCTAATTGTTCTCTTGATGCTTTCTTCAGGTGCTAAAAGTGATGGGAAGGCAGCATGCCAGCAACTCTTTGCAAAGAGACTTTCCCTCTCCATCCTCCATCCCAATGAATTCTTAGCCCACTAGAGGTAGCTGATTGGTTGATAACGGCAGAACCATGTTGTAGATACTTTAGAATGTAAAGGCGTATGTCACTGTTTCTCTTGGCCTTGGAGTGCAACTGAAAAACGGATAAGAAATGTCCCATATTCCATTGACTGTGATGAAGATTGCGTACGAATATGTTTTAAGTGCTTGGCAATGACCACACTAAGATGTTAGTCAATTTTAGCTCTCAATATTGCACCGTGCCAAAGACCACTTGATAAACACAAATGCATAAAATATATGTGTATGTACTATTCTGAATGCTCTACATCTCCCAAAAGCCCTATGAGAAAGGTTTTGTCATTGTCCCCACGAAACAAATGCAGACTCTAAGGTTTGGAGAATCACCATAGCTGGTAAGTGGACCCAGGAGTGTAGCTCCAGAGGACAGGGTCTGTCCCATATGCCTTAAGATGCAAGTGGAGGTGGATCTGTCATCTTCCAAAAAGGTGTTTCTGTTAGCAAAATTCATTCCTAGGAATTCATCAGGACTCCATCTGAGTCCGAGCCCCTTCTCCTTGCTTGTTGCTTGTTTCTATTGGTAGTAGGCTTCTACCCACTAAGGGTGCTACAGACTCTTAACTAACCGTTTTGCTGTAGTCAGACCTTCATTCATTCACGTAAAAGTGGTCTGAGTTCTCCAAATCAATCCCAAACTGCTCCTACTGTTGAGCTCACACCTTCGTGGCATCGATGCTGAGTTGATCCTTTGGACTTGCTCAGCTGAGTTGTCTGGTCCATCTGGTCTACAAGCTCAACCCACCCACCTCTGACATGCCATTTCTTCCTGGTTTCTCTCTTGGTTTTGGCTCCAACCACCTTTACTCTGGCATAGCCTCAGGGTCATCTCTTGTCCTGGTGGTGAGACATAGGAATTTCCTGGGCCCCTTCTGACCTTCCTCAGCTTTGACCTACACTGCCCCCATTCCACACGCAACATGTTTCCTTACCCAGTCTCCATCACGTTGCCCTGTCTCATTTGATCTGTAACTCTTGACTCTCTGTGAGATTATCTTGTCATTTGTCTCCTTGTGGGTTGCTTTTTTCTTGTCTAGAACACAATGTGTGTGGTATGGTGATATGAAACTAGTCCAGAAAAACAGGCCCTTACCCTCAACTATCTTATAGTCTATTTGAGGAAAGTAAAGGTCAAGGGCAACAAGTTTGCATCTGCTCACTGTGTAAACTGTCCCAAGGCACAGTCCCTTTCTGAAACTCACATTTTCTACCTCTCCCATGAGAGGCTGGACCGCATGATTAAAGGGACTATTCCCGCTTTAAAGATCTATGACTCTGGAATTGCGGCTTCCCTTAATGTTCCTGGAAGAGCAGACAAGTCCAATTTGAGATACTTGAATCTGATTAATGCGGGAATAGCTAACATCGGGATGAAGGCATACCCCATCCCCTTCTTCTCTTTCCCCTCCGGGCAGCTTTTATGTTTCTGGGCTTTTATCCCATTATCCCAGCCTGACTTTATTAGTACCACCTGGAGAGGAGCTGGCTCCCCACCAGACATTGGAGGAAATGCAGAGAGTCAGTTCGCCACTTTCTGTTAGCCTCAGCTCTCCATTTACACACTTCTGGACTGTGTCTCTCTTTTCTCCCCTGTTTATCTGGGAAAGAAATCTCTGCCACTGGCCTGGGTCTGAGGGAAGGAAGATCTTGAAAACTCAATCCAGTTTCTGGATTTTTCCTAGCCCAGTTGAACCAGGTTGGGGTTGTCCAAATGACTGCATTCTATCCAGGGAACAAGCACAAAGAAAACAGACAGGATTGAAAGGCAGGGGAGGTCCAGGTGACCCAGTCTAGGTGGCTGATCAAAACCTGCTGGCACCCTCTGAAGACTCCCAGCCTTCACCTGTTCTCTACTCCGTCAGACAAGAACCTGGATTCCTTCTGGTATTCGAACGTGGAGTCACCTCCCCCCAACCTCAGGTCTTCATACACATCCTCTTTACCTGGGAAACACAGCCTCCCATTTCTATACAAACTGCAAGTTATCCTCAAAGGTCACATTCTCCAAGCCATTTCTCCTGATCTCTGAAACTTTGATGAGGTGTCTAGCTCTCCATTCCTATCACATCCCATAGACACGCCAGATACTGGGACCACAGCAATGAAATTCAGCTATGTGTCCCTGACCCTCTTGGCAGCTCTGACTGTCTGTGTAGAAGATGAGAGCAGATAGGTAAATAGGCCAGTAAAATGCAGGGCAACAACAGCAGAGCAAGAGGAGACCCAAAGAGCTATGGGAACCCAAGGCAAGGGTGCCTCACTCAGGTCTAGGGCAAAGGAAAAGGCTCTTAGAGAAAAGACATGACAGATGAGAAGAAAGAGTGAGGAACTGGAAGAAGTATTCTAAGAAAAGAAAACAGCATGCGCAAAGACTTTACAGTGAGAAAAACTGTAGTGTGGGGTTGACAGGAGAGAAAGTGTATCAGTCAGCTTTTGCTGAGTAACAAGCCACCTAAACACTCAATGGCATAAAATGAAAACCATTTATTTGGCTCACACTGTATGGGTTAACAATTTTGGATGGGTCCAGATGGGCAGGTCTGCTGATTTGAGTGCTGCTCCGCTGATCTTGGCTGAGCCTCACTAGTAAGCCTGAAGGCTGCTTTTGGGTCATTTGGAGGCTGGCTGATGTCAGCTGGGTGCCTCTTATCTCCTCATGATGGTACTCAATCACTCAGCAGGTTATCCCAGGACTTTTTGCCTGACATTTCAACATTGCAAAAGAGTGATCCACCCATAAAACTTTTCTAGGCCTGGCCTCAGAACCTACCTAGGACTAAGTTCTACTGCATTTTATTGGCTAAAGCAAGTAGCCCAGATTCCAGGTGGGGGATATAGACTCTAGGCTTGATGAGAGGAGCCGCAGAGAACTGTGGCCTTTTTTGTAATCTTCCTTGGGGTTTAAGCTTGGAGAAGTGATCCAGGGTTATATCACGAGGGGGCTGATGACATATACTAAAGTTTGGATTTTTCCCGCAGGGTAAGGAGAAAGATACTGAATATTTGTAAAGAGGAGCGAGAGACATCAGCATGTGCACAATTTAGAGGCTATACCCTTGTCAGTATGGAGGAGATTACTAATCATCTAACCAAAATCCTTAGGGCCCACCTGCCCCCCGACTCCCAAGGCTGCGGGTTGCCTCAGTCTGAAACAGTGGACGGGCATAGAGATCCATGTAATAGAATTAGGAGCCCAGAAATAAACCTGTACATGTGTGGTCCCTTGATTTTTGACAAGGGCACCAAGACTATCTAATGAGGAAAGGATAGTCTTTTTGATAGATGGTCTTGGGTATCCACGTATCCAGCAACTGGATACCCACATGCAAGAGAATGAAGATGGACACCTACCTCATGCCAGACACAAAAATTAACTCAAAATGAATAATAAACCTAAATGTGAGAGTTAAAACTATAAAACTCTTAGAAGAAAACATACCTGTAAATCTTCATTACCATATAATATATAATAGTTCCTTAGATATGACACCAAAAGCACAAGTGACAAAAAATAAAAATAAAAAACTGACATTATTAAAATTAAAAAAGTTCTATGCTGCAAAGTGCAAGTGAATAAAGTGAAAATATTAGCCACAGATGGGAGAAAAGATTTGCAAATCACATGTTGAATAAGGGATTTTTATCTAGAATACATAAAGAATTATCATAATCCAATAATTAAAAACCTCAAATAACCCAATTTAAAAATGGGCAGAATATTTGAATAGACATTTTTCCAAAGAAAAGCTATGAAAGGCCAATAAGCATGTGAATAGATGTTCAACATCATTCATCTTTAGGGAAGTGCCAATCAAAACGATAAGTACCACTTCACATCTACTGTGATGGCTAGAGGACAAAAGGACAAACAGTAACGAAAGGACAGACAGTAACATAGCAAGTGTTGGCACGGATGTGGAAACATTGCTAGTGGGAATGTAAAATGGTGCCGTTACTTTGGGAAATAGTTTGGCCCTTCCTCAAGATGTTAAATACAGAGTTAACGTGACTCTGCAATTCCACTCCTAGACATTCCCAGGAGAAATAAAGAACATGCAAAAATACCTGTATGTGAATGTTCGTTGCAGCATTATTCATACTAGCCAGGAAATGGAAACAACCAAACATCTGTCAACCGATGACTAGATAAATAAAATGTTGTACATCCGCACATTGGGATATCACTTGATAATAAAAAGGAATGAAATACTGATATATGTTCCAACATGGATGAACTTTTGAAACATTATTGTAAGTGAAAGAAGCTAGTCACTCACAAATATATTGTATGATCCCATTGGCATGAAATGTCCAGAATAGGCAAATTACAGAGACAGAAAGTAGATCAGTGGTTGCCTAGGGCTGGGGGTGGCAGTGAGGAGAGGGAGGAAATAGAAATTGACTGCTAATGAGTATGGGGAGACTTCTTTCACTGAGCCAACAAAAATGTCCTAAAATTTGATTGTGGTGATGGTTGCACAACCCTATGCATATATACTAAAATGATATTGAACTGTCTACTCTAAATGAGTGAATTTTAGGATACAAGTATTGTATGTCAATAAAACTAGTTTTAAAAAATTGAATTCATTAAGTACCAAATTTAGACATATTTGAGAAATAAAAATAGATGCAATGACATTTAGTGCTTTATTAAATATTGGAGGGGAACTGAGAAAAAGAAAGAGAAAGTACTTGTGGAAGTGTCCATGTTTCAAGGACTCCTGAAGGAGGGTGGGGCCTGGTACATAGACCAGATTCACCTCTTTGCATCTCGCTGACTCATATCACATGGCCAAAGTCACCGTATGACCCATCCCACATGAACAGGTGTCTTGAGCAATTTTTCTTAGCAAGTACATCAAAGAGAGTGTCCCAGGGGATCCCCATCAGGCCACTGTGTTCTTGCACACAGGTTGCTCATTGGATAGCCTGGGGGGCTTGGCCACACCACAATACTGGAAAGGCAGCCCGCTGATGATGGGTTGTGTCCAGTCTGCCTGGCCATTTGCCCTGGCCCGGCCATACCTTCCATCCAGAGTCCATTTACTTGGTGGATACTTGATTTTCTGAGATTGCTCATGAGGGAGAGATTTCTCTGAGGTTCCTGAAGATTGGCTCTGTTCTTAGCTGGTGAACTCTGAATATTTAATTGATCATGTCTGCTGTGACTCCTGAGGAAGCTTGGGGTGAAATTTGCAGTTTTCTTTGAGTAATCTTTCAAAAGTTTGGGACAGTGACTCTCAAACCCTAGTGTGAAATACGAGGAGACAAAAACAGGCAAATATGCTGTTTGTAAATCCTCCTTCAAATATGACCACTATGTAGGCCTAGGGAGGGGCCAGAGGTCTGCATTAAGTGAGAGAGTAGGGGACTCAGACACAGGTGGCAACGACAACATTGGAGAGACATCTCCTGTGGCACATTCTTCTGTATTTTAATTCCTTCTAGTTTCATCTCACTTTTTGTCATTTTTCCTTTCCCAGATGTGTGTGTACATGTGTATATGTGTGTATATACGTTAACTTATAACATTATTTTCATTTTAAGTCAACTTTTTTAATAAAAGATAAATTCATCAATTAGTAACTAAAATTTGCATAGTATACTGTAGCTTCAAGGTGTTTTCACATGTTTTGTTATCTTTACTGTGACCCTCATAACAGCCCCCTGAATTTGGCAATGGTGTTCTGATTTAACAGATGAAAAAAACAGAGATTCAGAGAAACAGCTTGCAGGAAAGCACGTATTGACTTAAAAAAAAACTAACAGGACTGCCTGTGTGGCATTTACAGTATGGGCATTAGTTTATGATGCTGCAAAGATTGGGTTACAGGCATTTGCAGAAACCAGTCGGGTTACCGTCTCAGAAGAGGAAGTGATCTTTCTAAAAACTTACCCAGGAGCAAAAGCAGCTCAGGTTTCAGAACTTGAGCAGGTCGTTGGGGTGGTCTCTCCTGGTCCAGCTTCATCTCAGCCCATGTCCAGCATCTGAAACCACATCAGTGGTCCCCTCTCCCACCATCTGGGCTCCAACCAAACATTAGGGTGTTAAATATTCACAACCAGCCCTGCATTCTCTTCTATGTGAGAGAATCTCCTCATATCCAGCCCCACTGGCGCTGCAGAGCTCAGAGACCCAGATGGCGGTGGAAGAGGGAAGGCACAGCGGCGCAGTAATTAGGCCTGATATGGGAGAGGATTGCTAGGAAGCAGCAAGGTTTGGAGGGGAAAAGCTAGACAGCCCTGGGTCTAAATTCCATCTTGGTTTCTCACTGGCTACATTCTCTTACGCAACTTATTTACTATCTCTGGGACTTTAGGTACCATAACTTAGTGACGTAAAATAATGCAGCATTATGATCTTGGAGCCTGGAGGTCAGAAGTCCAAAATCAAGGCACCAGCAGCCTGGTGATTCTTCTGAAGCCTGTAGCTGAGAATTGATTTCTTGCTCTTTTCTACCTTCTGGAGCCTGCCCACATTCCTTGACTTGTGGTCCCTTCCTCCATCTCAAAGTGTTATCACTCCATCCTCTGCTTCATTGTCACATTATCCTCTCTGACTCTGACCCTCTGTCTCTGTCTTATAAGGACCCTTGTGATTATATTAGGTTAACCAATAATCCAGGGTAATCTCTCCATCTCAAGGTCCTTAATAACATCTGCAAAGTCTCTTTTGTCATGTCAGGTATCGTATTTCCAGGTTCCAAGCATTAGGATGTGGACATCTTGGGGGGCCATTATTCAGCCTACTATGATGAGAAAAGAAGTTCAAGAACTTGTCACCATAAAAACAGATCCTGAAAGCCGTGGCTAAGGAAGATGATAACGACAAATAAGATATGTTAGCTGAAACAACTTGAGCCCCATCTAAGAAAGGGTGTGGAGCCATGGGGCACTTGAAAAGCTTCTCGCATCCACATGGGGTGTCCCAATTTAGAACACTCTCGAGTCTTTGTCTTCAAGCATTAACACATGAAAATCCCCTTGAAAACTGCCACACTGTTTGCTCTTCTAATCTTTGCCTGAGTCTTTGAGTGATGACAATCCCCAGGCTTCCTGAGGCCAGCTTTAACCGTGAGAAGATCTTTCTAGATAAGAAATAGATCTCTCTGGAATTTCCATTGGGCCTCTTCATTCTGCCCTGGAACCACAAGAATGAAAACACAGCACCATTTGCCTTCAGAGCTCCTTTGCTCTTGCAGACAGTGAGTCAGTGTGAACACCCCTTCCTGTTCACACTCTGGCCAAGAGTCTACACGTACAGAATAAATATTCTGATGTTCTTAACTATTAATTGTTTAAAGTACTTTTGAGTTACCTTTTCATTTTTACTCTTCTCTGAATATGCTCTATTTTCTAAGACTTTTTTGCAATTAAAAAAATCTGATTATAGAATTAATTCACATTCATTTTTGAAACTTGGGAAAACAAAGAAGAAAATCGATTATGCATAAGCCCAGCATGCAGTGACAGTCACTAAGCATATATATGGTTTTGCATCCCTGGGATGGACCCGGGCTCCGAGTCGTTGTGTGACCTTGGGCTATTCCCTCCTCTTGTCTGACCCTCACTTTGCTTCAGCTCTAAGTTGCTTGCTTTGACATCAAGGTCCTCTGCTCTCCTTTCCATCCACAGATCTGTGAAAGCCATTCGCTTCAAACATTCATAGTGAACTCTCGCTAGAGCAGTCTCGCTTCCGATGGCCCAACTTTAAAGAAGATTTATAATTCATCCCTGGGAACGTCGGCCCGGATGCGCTGATTCAGCTCTTATCACAGCTCCGCAGTCCTGGGTGTCAGGCTCACCCCATTTGGCAGACCCTTAGCATTGGTGTCCCCAACGGCTTCGGGGTTTACTTCATGCCTGGTATTTGTTGCAACTTGATTTCATTTCCCTAGATCTGCTGTGTTTATTAAACAGTTACAAGGAACAGAGGAGAAGTAGGGGTACAAATCTGGAACTGAGTGACATTTGATGCCAATTTCTTTTATTGATAGTAAACAGCTTGTTTTGGGGAAATCAGACTTTACAAGATCTTTTAATATACATCCCATTTGGACCTCAAAGACTTTCAGAGAGATTCAGAGATGTGAGTTTAAAACTTTCTCAACCTCAATCCATAGTAAGAAATGCATTTTACTGTAACCCAGTACAAAAGAGTGTATGGAGAGATAGGCGACGGACAGACAGGCCAGGTATAGATAGATAGACACAGTCACACATGGCTTAACGACGAGGATACATTCTGAGAAATATGTCATTAGGCGATTTCATATTATGTGAACGTCATAGAGTGTGCTTACAAAAACCTATACGGTACAATCTAGGCTTTATGGCACAATCTTATGAGACCACCAACCGACATACAGTCCATTGTTGACTGAAACATTGTTATGTGGCTCATGATCGTATATAGATAAATAGACAAAAGTGAAACAAAAATTTGCCAAAACAATATTTATCAAAAGACAGATAGGTTATATGGACATATTGATAGATACATAGATGGTAGATAGATTAGATAGAGAGAGAGAGAGAGAGAGAGAGAGAGAGAGATTTGAAACAAAAGTTGCATAAAACTTTGCCCAGCCGCTTTGTTGAGAGAATTAAATAAGTGGAGTGGCTTTTATAAAGCCTGTGGCCAGTACTGTGAGCTCAATGGATCCTAACCTCACCCACTCCTAATGACATTCTGGATGCAGCATCTTGCTGTAGAGGAGTGCTTTGAGGCTGGGCCGCAATATTTCTCAACTATTAGGGCCCCAAATATGGAAGCAAGAACTTGTTTTTGGCAGAGAGTGTTTGTTCCAGGTGGAACCACACTGGAGAAGCAAGTAGTCACACATATGCAAGGCCAATACCTACCAGAGTTGTTTGGGGCAAAAGGAGATGTTACTTTGGGGAAAATCCAGAACCTGTGAAATTACCCAAGTGCTTAAGCTTCCCAGTGGGATATTCAAGTCTGTGGAGTGAAGTTAAAGTCTACCCTCCCAGGTCTCTAAGCAGCATCTGAGGTCCAGTTGATGCCTGGCATCGGGGCCCAGCTGGCTCTTCAGAGGAAGAGGAACCCTGCTCCCCTGTCCATGGTGGGCCAAGGATGAAGGAGGAAGAACGTAGGGATTCGCTGTGAGGACTGCCTACGGGGGTAAGGAACAGGGATAATGCACCACTGAATTTGAGGTATGTCTTCTTTGGGCAATAAACTCACTCTGTTCCAACAACACTTTCAGAGAGGTTTGCATCCTTCTCAGGCATATGAGGGGAAGTATTTGAGTGTGTGTGTGCGGTGTGTGGTGTGTGTATATAGGATGTGTGGTGTGTGTGCATATGTGTTGTGTGTGTGGTATGGGCGTGGTGTATGTAGGGGGGTGGGGTGAAGTGGATGAGAGATGGCCATGGTGGTACAGGGCAGTGGTAACAAGACAGCCAGAGAAGAAGGTGATGAAGTTTAGGCATGAGGTCAAGATATGAGAGGAGCAAGCAGCAGAAGATCTGAGCAGGCAGGAGGGCAACGAGGCTGTATTTCCAGGAACACAGCAGCACTTGGGTTTAGGTTATTAGCATTGTGTTAGTAAAGGAAGATGGTCCTTGGAGAGGGGGCAGAGTGAGTTTATGGCTGCATCAGTCTGAGACTTGAGCTTCCCTGTGCTCCAAGCATGGTGTTAACCCTCTCATAGTCATTCATTGAAGTCCCTCGATGAGCCTGTGGGCTGGGTACTATTATGATGCTTATTTTATGGTAAATGAAGGCACAGAGAAGTGAAATAACTCATTCTAGTCAGAAAATAGAAGAAGGAATAAAGGAACCCCACGGATCTGGCTCAGGAGCTCGCAGTTGTAACTCCAACGCCATGGGCCACTTGCCCCTGCACCGTGTTTCTTCCCCACGGCAAGTCCATGGGCAAATTACATACTGCAATGGCTGTTAAAACACAGACACTGCTTTTAAAACTGACCACTTCCTTTTTGCTCTTGACCGAAGCACACTGCAGGACCGCAAACAGGGAGAGGACAGTGATGGAAACCCAGCCAAACTATTAATGGAAGGTTGGGTCCCATCCTATATCACCCTTCTCTGCTCCTGTTGCCCTGAGGCTGAACCAAATCCAAGGGCAAGAACAAGCTGCGTGACCTCCTACACCCCAAATGCGAGACCAAATGCTGTGGGGAAGGAGGCAGGCCATAGCTCTTCATTAAAGCAAATACCATTAAACATATGCTCAAGAGAACAGAGTGTTTTGACCCCAGCAAGCATTTGGACCACAATGAAAATTCATTTTCTTTCTCTGAGGGTAGAGGAAGCAGAGAATTTGTTTCCTAGACAGAAGCCACTGTTATTAATATATATTCCTCAATAATAGAATCTGTATTAATACATATATATGTGCATATATACAATTACTAATTCACAAATATTTTGGCAGATCTACTATGTTTTGGGCTGTGTGTGTGTACACGTGCATGTATGCAGGACATCTGTAAATCGTTTCTCACCATCTTTTGGCTCCCAAAATCTGGATTGTTATTATGGGATCCGTCTTAGTGGTAGAATGTTACTCTGTCCCCTAGCTATTTTCTTGGTTGAGCATTGGTCATCCGATCCAAAGTAAGCCAATCTAAGTCTTATCCAGGGAATTTTGGAAGAGGAACTGAGAAATAGGGTGCAATCTTGTTGCAAAAGCCTGGAAGGGAGTCTGAGTATATGAACATTTTGGCTGAAGTGGCAGCAGCCATGTATTCTTTTCAAGTGGATAAGGAAACGTAAAAGGAAGGGGAGAGACAGAGAGAGAGAAAGAGAGAAAGAACAAAGAACAAACATGGACAAGAGCCGAGAAGAAAGAGAATGAAACAACCTATGTGAGGGTCCTTTTCTCCAGCCTTGCCTAAAATGTCCTAGCATTCTTTTCTTTAGCTCCATGAGATTCCCCACTATCTTTGTGATAAATTTCTCACTTTGTTTCATTTAACCGAGTTGGATTATCAATGCTCCTTCACCGATCTGGCCCCTCGATTAGCAATCTGACAAATCCTTACTGAGTACCACCTGTGTGCCACACCTGTGCTGGGCGCTGAGCATGTGCTGGACTCAGACCTTGTTCCGGAAGCTTCCAAATCTGGAAGAGGTGATGCTCTGTCTAGGGTATCAGTTCAGCCTTTGGGGAAAGGATACTCTGCAGGATGACCTGTAAGAAGGGGAGAATGAATTCTTTAGAGGGGTGATGGTCTGGGGCCTCTTCCCAGAGAAGATGATGTTCCCACTGTGCCTTGGAGGACGAGTATTACTGCCAGCTGGAAGAATCTGTGTGACTTAGAAGTGTGGATTAGCAAGGCCTGAGTTGGCCACCATGGTTTGATTTGACCGTATGGGAGGAATAGTGGATTAGGAATGGATTAGGGCAGGAGGAGAGATTGGAAGGGAAAGTGGACAGAGTAGGAGGGACATTCTAGTCCAGTTTAAAGACTTTGGGATTGATCCCAGTACTGGGTGTTGAGAGGTTCTACTGCAGAAGTTGGCAATGATGTTCCCATTGATTTCCATAGCAAACATCCCTGGAGAAAAGGCAACCCACAGAAGAACAGGGGCTATAATATTTCCTATTCCCCAATCTGGGATAATTTTCTGATTTGTAGATTTTGTGAAAGATTCTTCTTGACTTAATACAATACCTAATACAAATATACTCTTCCTTCTCCCGCATTTGAATACATTTTGATAAGCCAAAAATTTTCAAATTGAATGATCCCTTATATTTTTCAAATAGGTCTAAACAGGAGAAAAAGTAACTGGGTGCAAGAATGCACAGAAGTTGATGTCATAAGAAATAATAATAATAGCAACAATAACATGATTGACGGTGTTGAGTGCCCTCTGTGTGCCAAGAGCAATGCCAAGTGCTGTCCAGGAGAAAAACACACTGCCAGAGCTGACCGAGGGTCACTATGTGGGGAGAAGTGGACGGAGACTGACTGATACAAACCCAGGTTCTGCCACTTGCTGACTACGTGGACTTGCGTATGTGACATAAAATGGAGATGGCTGTAATAATTACCTCCCAGGGCTGTCATGAGGATTTAACACAATAATTCAAGTTCAGTGCTGGGCTACTATAAGTGCTCAAGACGGGCAAGTTATTTGTTCTTTGAAATTGAGAAAAAGGGAGATAGAAAGATGGATAAATGATTGAGAGATAGACAGATGATAAATAGATGATATAAATAGGTGGATAGACGATAGATAATAAAAGAAAGATGATAAACGATAGATTGATAGATGGATAAAAGATAAATAATAGACAGAAAGATAGCTAGATAGATAGGTAGATAGATGACAGATAGATGATAGGTAGGAAATAGACAATGTTGATGTATTTAAAAATATGTATCTCCACAATCCAACGTAACTCTGATTCTATTCAGTTCTTTCACTGCAAAATCCAGTAGTACTTTTGTACGACAGAAAACATCAGTTGTAGACCATATGAGGTTATGGGGAAAACCAAGAAAAAGGAAAGTTGATGGTGAATCTTTCTGAGTGGTTTTAAGTCTGAAAATGCTGTGATTTACTGACTATACTGAGTGGCTATTGATGGCTTTGATAAAAAGATTTGTATTTTAATTTATTACTCTAATAAAAGAGATATTGTAGAACATTTGGGAAAATAAAATGAAGTTTGAAAGTCTACTGTCCATGTTAACATTTAACTATTTTCCTCTTCATTTCTTTTTGCTCACAAAGTCATTTCACAAAATATTGTGAATACCCTCATACATACACACACAATTTTGTACCTTTCTGCTCCGTTTTCACTATATGACAACTATTTTAAAAGTTTATTTGACTTTTTGCAAGCAATGTTCTAAATACCTGTTTATTATTCCTGGAAACGGTTGATGTTACTTCACCAGGTCCCTGTATTGGATATTTCTGCTGCTTCCAAACAGTAATGAATTTGAAAAGACACATGTTAATGTCATTAAGACTAAAAAGAAATTGTTGTGAAGTTGTCCCAATAAATCTACAAACATGCAAACAAACCCAGCCCTGGTATCACCAACGTGAAAACTCGTGCTATATGAAGATGATCTTAGAGACAGCTACAAACACCACAGCGATCCTTATGCTTGTCTTCCTAAAAGAAGAAAGAACCCAGGTTCTACAGCCAGACGGATGTAGGTTCAGCATCCACTATTTTCTGGCTGGTGGCCTTGGGTTCCTACTTGACCTCTCTTAGCATTTATTTTCTCATTTATAAAATGTGGGTAAGGTTGCATCCCTCATGAAGTGATTGTAAAGATGAATCTCATTTGTCTGATAGTTATGCATCCCAAATCCCACATACATGATAACCATCATGCTACTCATATATGATATTTATGGGTCCAAATCTCATCTCTCCTTTAGACAGAAAACCCTATGCAGGCAGGATGGAAGTCCTCTTTTCTGTTATGTATTTAGTGCCAAGAACCATGACTGTCACATAATAGGCATTTGGCAAACAGTTATTGAACAAATGAATGAATATCCTGAGATAAAAAAACTTGGAAAAATTTAGTAATCAGTCTTTTAAAGAAACTATGTGATCTCCATTCTCTATGCCCGATACTACAGTTCTGTATGTGACCAAACTCTGATTGCAGGATATTTTCCACTAGAATGTAATTGTATTTATGGAAATTGTAATGTATCTTCAGCAAAACAAACTTTGACTCCATTGTCCTAAATGGATTAACTCTAGAAAACAATAGACTTTCCTAGCAGAATATTCCTCCCATACTTTGCGACCAAATCACGAAGTGGAGGGAAAAAAGGGAAAGTAATTTTCCCAACAAGGCATCTCTACATGTGGGTGGTCAATGATGTTTACCTAAAATGGATTTGTGGCTGAAGAGAAAATTCTTATTTCCCGAAAGGTGAATCTCACTGACGCTGATTACAGAAATAAGTTGTGCTGCTTGATGTAAGGAAAAAAAAGTAACTTTCTAATTTATCCCTGCCCCATGCAAACAGGGGCCGGGGAAGATTACATGTTTTCCGTGACTCTGAGTTCTGCAGAGTCAGGAGGCTGTATCAATATTGAAATTGCAAGGACTGGAACATTAAGTTTGCTTTCTGCCCATGAAAAGCAGATTCTGTTGCTTTTTTTCTTTTTCTCTCTGCCAACAATGTGTATAAACAGGGGCCCAAAATGTGACTCCCTGGGGATGCTGAGGTCTTCCCTGTCACCTCCCCTTCCCCGCTGGAGGGGGAGGTCTGCCAGCAAGGGTGAGAGCCAGCAACATGGGGCCAGCTTCTTGCTAAGGGTTTGCCAAAAAAGTTTTGAGCTTTGAGGCAAAATCAACATAATCACTTTTTCCCTCCTGGAAAATAATTAGATCCCCAAAGCTGTTTGTGATCAGAAACCCTTTCCATAAGGAGCAGAGCAATCGTTCTTTTCATCACATCACATCAGTGGCTGTGACGCGCCCTGGGAACATGAGTGTCCCAACCTGGACTTCCATTGGCATCCGTGAGAGGTATCACTGGGATTCCAGAAATGGGCTCTGAGGAGAAGTGGAATGGCGCACAAGAAGAGAGCTAGAGAGGAGGGCTGGGGCTATCATCTCTTGGCCAGCTTGTCCTGACCACATCTTTATCTCCATGTGCCTCGATTTCCCCTTCTGGAAACATCAACTATGCAATCTCCTTCTGTGCCCATTAGGACTCAATGTGATCAGGCTGCACTGGAGGGCAGTTTTGCAATTGCAAACCTCTAAGTTGACTATTTCCAGCCCAAGGAATCAGCAGATGTTATTGGTAAAAGCTGAGATCTCAGAGCTCTCTGTTGAAGTGTGAGTTCACCTTCTCTCTAGGAATTGATTTAGAAACTCACAGACAAAGGGCCAAGGGAAAGTATGCTTTACAAGTGAGAATCAACTGTTATCCTGTTTCTAAACATTACTACTCAGAGGGCTTTGAGGCACATTCTAGAACATTTCTTGTTTCAGCTTCTGCAAGTCCCAAAACTTTCATCTCTTTACCTGTAAAAGAGAAATAGTCACTGTGGTCATTTAAATGGTACAATATCTCTGAAATTGCCTAGCACAGTGCAAGGGGCATAGTGAGTGTTTAGGAAATAGCATTAAGAGCTGAATCCGGACGTTCATGAGTCTTGTACCTCCCTCCACAGTATAAGGTTCTGGAGGGCAGAGATGTTCCTGGACATGGCTTATCGGGGAAGGAGGATTATAAATGTCTTCCATGATAGCTGCCTTTTAATGAGATTCTGAGCACTTTCTACACATTAACTTAATTAATCCTCTTAACCACCCAGCAAAGGAGGTTTCTATACCTCAACCAATGAAGAAATAAAATGAGAAGTTCACCAATGCCACAGAGCTACAGGAAGTGGGTACAGCTGGGTTTAGAACTCAAGTTCACCTCACTTTACAAGTGTCTTCCACCTAAGCAGGTGAATATAGCAAAAGTAAGATGAAATCTTTACCCACCTCCTTCCCCAGTTGGTACCCAGTGGCAAGATGCTATGAATGAATCAGACCTCCAGGCTGGAATCTTAGCTTCACCATTTTCTCTCTCTGTGACTCAGCTCCAATTTACAAAATTGGGATAAGACTACCAATACGTTTCATTGTCTGTTATGTGTCAGACGCTGTTCTGAGGGCTTGTACTGACTCATCGAATCCTCATCAGAACACTAGGAAGTAAGTACTGTCATTATTCCCACTGTATAGATAGAGAAGCTGAGTCAGAGAGAGGTTAAAAGTAAGCTGTCTATTAATATAAGCTAGTATGTGGTTGAGCTTGGATCAACATCAGGCAGTGGGTCCTGGAGTCTACATTCAACCGCCATACTGGCTGCCCCCATGGACTATAATCAGGCTAAAAAGATATAGTTGAAACTCCTTAAACCAATGCCTGGCTTGTAGAGTCATTCAATAAACCTGAGCATTATTTAGTATTATTACTAATATTGTGGTTGTGATGCATGCAACGGCTAATCCTTATGAAACTAAGAGTAACTCAATAAAAGCAGATTCAAGAAAGATGGGAGCTGACGTGCTGACTTTTTGTGAAAAAAGAGAGGGTATGATTGGCAGTGATGAGGGGGGTGCTTCCAAGGATGAGGGCGAGATTTTTTTCTGCTTCTGTAATTCAACCATTTCAAACAATTCTGGAAAAGGATGTATATAATTCCATTCTCAGCCCGCAAGCGGAAGGGAGTGAGGGAGGCAGCTGTGGTCCTAAAAAAAAAAAAAAAAAATCTGACTACTTAATCACAGATAATCCCAACAAAAATAAAGTGGATCAGTGTTTAAAGAAACAAGAAAGCTGCATAGGCAGCTCTCTAATAACCTCAGATACTTATAATAGTTTTTCCCCTTAAAAATGTTTTAAATCAATTTATTCTTTACATCTGCTTAAAAAGTCAGAGAATACAAGAATTTATGATAAAAAAACAAGAGTCCCCAAGCCCCATCTGCATTCTCAGCTCAATCCTCCAAGAAAATCACTTTTACTTTTTTCTATGATTAAATCTTTGAAATAATATGGCCGTATACTCTTATTTGTCAGTTTTCCAACATCAGACACTATTGGCCGATTTCCTGCTAAGATAAGACACAGTTTCATTCACCTATAGCACTTTATACCAAGTTTTTTATTAATTTAGTTATCATTGTTAATTTTATTTTCCTTTTTTAGCTCATCTGTAGGTTATCTGTGCAATTTCAATTATATATTAATCCTCGATTTCTTTTTCCATAAATTTGGTGGCATTATGAGAATATTTCCTTCCCTGCCACCCCTCCCTTTTCTTAGGTAGTGGCGTCAGCCTTACCTTGTCCAGGTGAATCACACTGACCTTCTGCTCTGTCATTTCATTTATCTCTTCCATGTTTTCTCTTTGGTTGAATTTATAAGTGAAAACCCAACAAAACGCTCTTCTAGTATTATAAAATATCTTCTTAAATACATCATTCTTGAGGCCCTCATAGTCCTCAAGCACTCAGTCAGACGTGCAGCAGAAAGCTCTCATCCTAGCTTTTCTTTTCTATAAACGGGCCCTTGCATTGGATCCTTTTAATTTCCCCACATCATCCTCTTTGCTTGTGACCCACTTGTTTGACTAGAGGCACCTCCAAGAAACTTTCTCAGATGGGGGATTTGGGAGGCAAAATTTTGAGTCTTTGAAAGTGAAAGCAAAAATGTAAAAACAAATTTATTATATCTTCACATTTGATTGATAATTTGACTGAGTGTAAAATTCAGGGTATAAAATCATTCCTCCAATAACCTTGGAAGATGACTTTTCACTGTCCTCTAGTGTTTGTATGTGATGACCAAAGACTGATGCTATTTAAGTCTTATTTTTTGGTAGATAATATAGTTTGTATTTTTCCCTTTGTGATATTTTAGAATCTTCTCTTTATAATTGGAGTTGTGAAATATACAGAAAAATAGATAGGTGAACTTTGGTCTGATTGAATTTCCATACCTAAAGAATAATGATTAAAAGAACAATATCATCTGAGGAAAAAGACTGCCTACACTGTTCGTTCCTGCATCATCACCTACATTGGAAGATCTGATTAAAGACACACAAATATGAAAACCAAATTTCTGACAGCGTAAAAAAAGAATCTGAATGATAACATCAAGATTCAAAGTATCGATATAGATTTGAAAACATTGAATTATCACCAAGTGGCAGTGTGAAGGAAACAGATCATCCAGGAGATTTACAAAGCAATTGCAAATGTGATTTCAATTTTTTTAAGATCTCAGACCCTTCAGAACCTCTAAATTTATCATCTCTACTTCTAGCTTCTGTGAAAATATTCAAGTATGGGAAGGGAGTGCCGTCTCCCTCTTTGGACCCCAAAAAAGAAAAGACCCTTTTCTCTGCTGGCACTTGTCTTTTTCTCTCTTTCATTATTAGTAGATTTTGTTTCCCTGGGGAATGGCCCAGATGATTTATTTTCCCTCATCCTTCCATCCACAAATGTACTTGAGTGCTACACACTGTGCATGTAGAGTGAGCACCATCCATGCCTCCCTATAGATTTGAGTTTCACAGGGGGTGTAAGCAGAAGACATATGATGTTACTGAGAAGTACAAGATATTATGGGACTAGATAACAGGGTCATCTAATGCATGTTTTGTGGGTATGTGAGCTAGTCCAGGAAGGCTTCTCTTAGTTAGTGGTCTTGAATAGAGGCTGGACCAGCACGTTGGGCTTACCTATCTATCTTCTCAGATATTCACTTTGTGGCATTCCTTCTTGTTAAATCTTAGACCTTCAAAGCCAGCATTTCACCATGAAAAACTTAGATTCTCAGAAAAGACTTTATCTTATTAGTATCAGAAAACTCAGTAGCTAGCCCAGGGTCTCTCACAGAGTAGGTACTCAGGAAATTGTGGATAATCCTTAAACAAAGATGGTTCAAGGTAATTAACATACCTCTTGGAAACCATCTAGTCCAACATCCACCTCCGTAAATCCCGTTTTATACGAGAGATAACTGAGGCTTAGAGTAGTTAAGCGACTTACATAAGATCACATAACATTCGTTGCTTGTCAGTTCCTTTTTATCGTTGTTACCTTGTTTATGTTTGACAGTTATTTAGCGTGTCCCACTACAAGCTCTTTCCCAGGCCAGGGGTTATTAGACTAACAGAGCTAAGCCAGATTCGGTACCTGCCATCCCCAAGCTTATACGCAATTGTGCGGATCAAACAGAGCCCAATGCTATGAATGCTAATACTAGTAAGAGTACCTACTATGTGATGATTACATGAGATTATGCATGACGCACGCATTCCAACAATGATGGTGAATTATTAGTAGTACTGGTAGCAATTTTGGTATTTTTCCCAAACAAAAGAGACTCCAATTGATGTTGGGAATCACAGAAGGGAGAAATTGCATTGAACTAAAAAAATCAGCTATGTTGTGAATTAAATAATAAAATAAAACTTCTCTCTTCATGACAAAGGCTGTTTGCTCTGATGGAAATACCCCTACTTGGAAAGACAGGGAGACAGGATCTTTGAAAAGAACTAACATAATGTCCAACATTTAGTAAAAGTGCATGACTTAGAAATTTATCACAGCATTCTTATAAACATAAAAAACTGGAACAACCTACATGGCACAATAAGAAGGTGGTTAGGTAAATTATAGTATAGTCCTCCAACGGAATATTATGAAGCCCATAAAGACTATGTTAATAAAGTCTATGTAACAGGGCAGAAAATTACCTAAAATGTAAATTAAATAAAAACAGTAGGATGAAAATTTTGTGTGCAATATGATTGTAGCAGTGAAAAGCTAAAACGTAGATAAAGCAAAAATCCTGGTAATAGATACACCAAAACTTGGTCTCCTTTGAAATGTGACAACAGAAGAGATTCTAAAGTAAAACAGTTTTATTTCATTTTTATGTATCTTTTAATTTTATTTAATGAGCACATATATGTTCTATAATGAGAAAAAAATTACTTTAAATAGTATTGAAAAGTTGGAGCCGCATTTAGCTAAATATATCATTATAGGAGGGATTGCTTTCCTGGGTGAGGTGTTTGTTTAAAGTGATGTGTGCTGTCCCATCAGGCACAATTGGCATCTCCCACAGTCCTAACTGTACTCCCTCTCACCAGAAGGCAGCGTGGAGGCATCTGATAAGTGAAGCATGTGAATGAGTGAATGACTAATGAAGGGCTCAAGAAGGAACAAACACTGTACAATTGGTTGAAGGCCCACTCCCACCTCCAAATGCTTGGGTGGCAGAGTTCTTGGCAGAACAATTACTGGAGGTTGAAAAGAGATAATGTTTACATCGTGATGCTCAAAACACCTGTAAGAATAGCCTCTGAAAATTCCCTATCCGTCCAGAGTGTAGGGGGCTAGATCTTCTAGCACTGCACATATTTTTTGCACCAACTATGAAATGGACCTTGTGCAGGAAGCTGCAGGAGAATTGGACGTGAATGAGCCTCGTTCTGACCCTCACTGAAGTTCAGAAATGCAAATCAAATCACACTTTTATAGATAGTTCTACAAGTCAATCAAAGAAATGTGCGTTAAGCCATTTCAAGTTCATTCAGCAAAAATCTATTAAGCACATACAGGTGAGATACTGGAGTAGCCATGGTGGACACAGAGGCAATGAGCAACATGGTACTAACCACCAAGGTAGGGCAGTCAAGGATTGAACTTCTTTTTATATAACTGGATGTCTATTCAGAGATTGGGTAAAAGATGAGGCCGTGATACCATGAGAGCATATACTGGTATATTAGTTCCCTATTCCTGCCATAAAAACATTACCATGAACTTAGTGGCTTAAAACAACAGAAATTTATTTTCTCACAGTTCTGGAAGCCAAAACCCAAAAATGTGTATGGCAGACCATGCTGTCTTTGAAGGCTGTAGGGGTGGCTCCAGGCACCCTTGGCTTGTGGCAGCATCACTCAAGTCTCTGTCTCCATCTCCACATGGCCTTCTCCTCTGTGTGTCTGTGTCTCTCTGTCTCAAATCTGTCTCCATATTCTCTTATAAGGACACAAGTTACAGGATGTAGGGCTCACCCTAAATCCAGGATGACCTCATCTTGATGTCCTAAACATAAGTACAAATACCCTATTTCCATATAAGGTCACATTTACAGGTACTGAGAGTTTGGACTTGAACATATCTTTTTAGAGGACACCATTTAACCCATTACATTGGGAGTGGTAGTTAAGGGGACAGAGTTTGGCCTAATGTGGAGAAGTTGAAGAAACTTCTTCGATGGGTGAGTTGACATCAAGCAGAAGGAGAAGTTCAAGGTGTGCAACTGCTGGAATGAAAGTTCTTGACGGAAAAATCTGAAAGCTGATCAGTGTGATTGGAGTGAGAAAAGCCAAGAAGATGCTTCTCAAGTTGAGGCTAGTGAGGAGGCATGGTCCTGTTGAAGGTTTTGGTCTTTACCTTAAGAGTTAAGGGAATCCACTGAGAGCTTTAAGAAGGAGCAGGGTGGAGCAGAGAACAGTTGGGACTGGTGTGGAATCTATGTTTTAACTCTATCACTCTGTCTCCCCATGACGAACTGATTGAAATGAGACCGGGGTGGATGGGGAGACTCATTGTGAGCACTTTGCAGTGATTCAGATACGATGGCAGCTTGAATTGGGATGTCAGCTGAAGAACTGCAAAGAAATAGAGAATTTGAGAGAGATTTAGGACATAAAAGCTGTAGGACCTGGGGACTGATTAAAAATGAGAAGTGTAGAATCAAGGGCATTTTCCAGGTTTCTGGTTTATAGCTCTGGATGGATTGTAGTACCAACCACTGAGATGGAGAACCCAGAACCAGAACCAGCTTTGGGGGAAAGAATGAATTCAGCCAATTAAGATGCGGGGTTAAGGGCAGCAGTGATAAATCCTGACTGGGGAGAGTATCAGACAGCTCCATTGAGGAGGCAGGATTTAGACTAGGCTTTGAATACTTTCCAGAAACCACAATCGAGCATAGTGGGCAGAACACAGGGGAAGAGATATTCCCAACAGAGGGAGCACCCAGAGGCAGGTGCTGGAAGCTCTGGACCTTTTTGTCCATTTTCCTGCTAGTAAACTTTGCAGTGAAGTTTAACACACATACAGAAGAGTGCGCAATTCATAACAATACAGATCTACAAAGTTTAAGAACATGGAACATTCATTTTCTTGGGGGAGATGTCCATTATTATTATTTTTTATTTTCCAGTTTAGCTGAATCTAGTTCTCTGATTCAAAGCTACATAGAATTCTTCTTGGAAGCAGATTGGGAAGAAAAACTCATTACATGAATAAATACACTCGGTAAGAAATAGCGGGGTTGTAATTACGATAGTAGCAGCGTGAAGAGAAAACAATGGTGACTGCAGTTGGAAAATCACCATAATTTGCACTGAATTAGAAGGATGCAATGAGAGAAGACTGGGAGATGTCACTGGTTCCCAGTCTGGGTGTATCCTTAGCAATTTATATATAGAAACAATTCTTGACTGTGCAAAGATGAGTTCAATTTTAGACATTTAGAGTTCAAAGTGCTTTCATGAAATTCACGTGTAGTGCCTAGAAGAACAGAAGAGTGTAGGAGAAGAACGCATGAGTGCAGAAAACAAGAGAGAGATCCTGGCTGGAGAGAGAAATTTGTGAACCCTGCCTGCACATATAGTAGTCGGTGTTCTTGGTTTGGAAGGGGTTACTCAGAATGAGATGTCCAGGATTTGTGTTTTTTTTCTACCCACAAAGGAATGGAAGTAACTGGAGTGCCTGTTGTACAGTTGAAATGTGTTCTGGAGAAAGAAATATTGATCAAAGCTGGAGGTAGTGCTTCCGGTCTTGTCAGTATGTAGAGAGTAATTGAGGCCGTGGGCTGGGGCAAGATGGTCCAGAGAATGTGAGGAGAGCAAGATGACCCCATGATGACGGGAATGAGGATCTGGGGTCTGAGGATGGAGCTGAGGCCAGGGGATTCCTGCCACATGTCTGTGGCCCCAAGTTGCTTGGGTCATGGAGGGGCAGGGAGAACCGAGGGACCTTACCATAGACAGGGTTAAAATGCAGAGTGCTTTCCAGATGTCAGCGATTGCAGACGATTAGGAGGCTGCCTTTTTTTCTCTCTCCCAGGACCCCTAACACAAACTGTCTGAACCACAACAGTTGAGTCTGGGCATATCAAATAAGTAAAGCAAAGAGGGACCCCATGAAATAACTGTGGTTAGTGGCTTGTGGGGCTGTGGATGGTGTGGGGGGGAGGGTTGCTCAAGAGAAAGAAACTTGCTTCTAATCAATGTGCTAATCCAGCACAGAAGGTCTCCTTTCTCTCTCTCCCTCATTCAATTCCTCCCCCCCCACTGCCGTTCAGTCCTCGCTTCCCTCCTCTTCTGCCCCCTCCCCATACTGGTTGAATGGAAATTTGGTCCAGTTTTCTTTTTTTTTTTTAATATAGATACATTAAAAAACAGACACTGATCTTCAAAGAAGCCTGCAATTTCACTGGCGACGGAATGTTTATAGCCACAATTTGTTTGGTTCTGATAAAATGCACATGCCCCCTTATTTTATTTTATTTTGCTTCCCAAACCAGGCTTGCTTCATGCGTGGACTTGCCCCCTTCCCAGCCAGCAAGGCAGAGAGATAGAGAGAGAGGGCCCTTTCCTGGAGCTGTGGCTGCATCTGCCTGTGGGTGTTCTGAACTGTCTGGGCCCAGAAGCCATCTCATGTATCGGAAGGGGGCACTGCTCAGGGGTCAGGATAACTGGCTGGAGGGACGTTTCAAATCCTCCCTTATACCCTATCAAGAGAAACAGCAACACTCAGAGGTCTAGTTAAAGCTAGGATATAATCGCCCCAATTTCTTAAGGAGGTTGTGTGATGGAGGTAGGCGAGTTTTAAAGCCAGAAAGACGTGGGTTTAAATGTCAGCTTAGTCACTTTCTTGCTGTATGACCTCGTACAAAACTTTCTCTGAATTGGCTTTCCCCATCTAACAGCCAGGGACATCTCCCCTGCAGGATTGTTATGAGATTAAGAGGAGTGGAGCCAGGCCAGCATGACAGAGGGTGCCCGGAAGGGAGCAGGAAATGAAGTGTTTGTGGGAGGGAGAGCCAGGAAGAATATTCTAGGCAGGAGGGCAGCAGGCAGCCTGGCACACAGGCATGAGAAAGCAGTATTGCTTCGGGGAGAAGGATAAGTTTGGGGGGACTGAGGTGCTCAGTACAAGGATTGAGCAGCAGGAAATGAGGCTGGCAGAACAGGAGGTCAAGTGGTAATGCATGCTAAGGAGCTTGAACTTCTTTCTGCAGGCAATGGGAGAGTCTTGGGCTCTAAGTAGAGCACCATGCATGTTTAAATTGTGTTCTAGAAAATTGACTATTAGCAGCATGGCAGATCCATGGTAGGGGTGAGAGGAAGAAGGAAAGAAGTTAAAGGTAGGTTCTGCTTCTCAGTATCATATAGTATTACAGTCCGCCTTCTGCATCCGTGGGTTCCACATGTGATAGTTGCATCTCTACTGAACATGAACAGACTTTTTTCTCTTGTCATTATTCCCTAAAAAATACAATATAACAGGGGGTTGGCCTGTGGCCGAGTGGTTACGTTCGCACCTCCGCTTTGGCGGCTCAGGGTTTCGCCAGTTCGGATCCTGGGCGCAGACATGGCACCGCTCGTCAGGCCGTGCTGAGGTGGCATCCCACATGCCACAACTAGAAGGATCCACAACTAAAAGTATACAACTGTCTACTGGGGGGATTTGGGGAGAGAAAGCAAAAGAAAAAAACAAGATTGGCAAGTTGTTAGTTCAGGTGCCAATCTTTAAAAAAAAAAGATATACAGTGTAACAACTATTTACATAGCATTTACATTGTATTAAGCATTATAAGTAATATAAAGATGATTTAAAGTGTATGGGAGGATGTGCATAGCTTACATGCAGATACCATGCCATTTTATATAAAGGACTTGAGCATCCGTGGATTTTGGTGTCTGTGCGGGGTCCCGGAACCAATGCCTCGTGGGCATCGAGGTAGGGCTGTAATGCTGCTGCTGCTATAGCAGCATCCTCCATCGGAAAGTTAAGAACGACAGCTCTGGGTTTAGAGCCCAGCTCTGCCACGTACCAATTGTGAGACCTGGAACAAGTTCCTTAAACTCTCTGTGCCTCGATGGCTCTGTCTGTAAAATGGGGACAGTAATAATGTGTGGATATTGTGAGGCCTAAATGAGTGTTAAATATACAACACTGAAAAACACTTAAAAGAGTGTACATAGTGTGTCTATGCTAAATATTATTACTAGATAAAATTTCAGGCACTATGTGCTCTAACTAAGCGCTTTGTATACATGGTCCATTCAATTTTACATTCACCCTGCAAAAAATTTACTACTTTTCCTTCTTTCTTTTTTTATAAAAATTAAAGCTCATAGAAATTGAGTCCTTGCTCCCATGATTATCTGCCACTTGGAAGAGCTGGGGTATCAACCTAGGATTGCTTCCAAAACTGATGCTTTTAAACATTCCCTATTGAAAGAAGAAGATCAGGGATGAAAATCTTAGGTTCTTCAGTCTGAGATATGCGGAGTATACAAAACAGCCAGTGGAGATATTGCTTTTGGAAAAGCCTAGCTTTAAAGCCTGTCAGAGAGTTCCCTCCCCGCTCCCCTAACCCAGTCACTCTCCCTGTGTGTGTGTGTGGGTGTGTGTATCTGTGCATCTTGCTGGGGTTGGGCAGGTGGCTCACCAGGTTGGTTCTGGCCAGAGCTAATAGTCCTCATGGATTTGAGGAACTTTAAATGAAGCTTTGCTTTTGGACAGATCAATCAACCAGAGAGCAGATTTCTACATTTTCACTCTTGGCCAAGGTCTTCTCTTCCTCCCTTCCTCTCAGCTATATTTGGTGGAAGTTTAAATCTGATAAAGATGAGCTCTATTTAAAATCAACCAGGCTCTATTTCAGCAGATTTGTGTGACTTTATCTGAAAAGTAAATTTGTAATTATAATTTGAAGCTTTTCTACAAGGAAGACCCTGGCACCGATTTTCCCTACCCAGCGAGAGAAAGTGATAGAGTCATGGAATCCTGGAGTTTAGAGAGCCTCTAGGCCAGCTAACTACCTGCCTCTCCTGAAGCTCTGCCAAGTCCGTGGAGCCACCGCTTGACCACCTCAAAGATGCAGAGCTCTCTGCTCCGGGGGATTCTTCCCTCTTCATTCCGGGGGTGCTCTGGCTGTTGGAAGGTTGTTACTCACAGATGAAATGTCATTCTCTGGAGTCCCCCTGCTGAACCTAATTGGTTCCCAGAGCACTGCTCTGTCCTTTCTTTCCCAAGAGAGCTCTTCGGGAATCTGTAGACGTTTCTTTGTGTTCCTCTTGAGTCTTTTCTTCTTCAGGCTGACATTCTGAGTTTGTTTAGTCATTCTCTAAAAGGGCTCAATTTCCATTTCCCTTTGGTAAAGTTGCGCTCTGGAACTATGTCAGGTCCACACGGATGGCACTTCTGTGGAACTAGGGACTGGATTTTGTTATCAGATGGTTTCCAAGGTAATAGACGTTCTATTCTGAACTTGTTGCAAGAAAGTTGTAGGGAAGCCGTTGCATTACTGACATCAATGTGATCCTTCCATAGCTCTTCACTGCACTTGAAAAAAGATGCAAACTTCTTCTCACCCAACAGGGCCGACAGGTCAGCAGGTCAATAGGTTGTAGCCTCTACCCTTAGGCCCCAGCTCAGCTTGCAGCACTCTCCCCCTCTCCTCTCTCTCCAGCCACGCTGGCCTCTATCTTGTCCCTTAAACATGCCTATGCTGTTCCTTCTGCTCTCTTCTCCAATATCTGTGCAGGGCTGGCTCCTCCTTGTCTTCAGGTCTCAGCTCTTCTCTCGACCTTTCTGTATAATGTGCTCCCTGCTGCCTCAGTCGCTCTGTTGCTCATCATTGCGTTTTCTTTCCTCATAGCCCTCATCAAGATAAAAATTACCTTATTTACTCACTTGTTTACTCATTTAGTCCACTTTCTCCAACTTGCCTGCAAGATCTACGAGTGGAGGTGACGTGCTTGTCTTATGTACATCTGTTGTCCCTGTTGACTGGAACTGTGTGTGGCACATGGTGTGACCCCCTGGGGTATTTACTAAATCATTGCCCCTGGAATGAACGAACGGGCTGAGGCACTCAAAATACCCACGTCGAGCCATGGCATCTTAGAGGCTGTAAAATGCTTGAGAGATGATTCTCCCTCACCATGCTTATCCCACAGGTAGTGAATCTGTGTCCAATGAGGGCAAGCGGCGTCCCCAGTAACACACCATTACTTCGTGCAAGAACGGCACAAGAATCCAGTTTCCTAATAGGAACCGCACTTCTTTTCCTTTTTTTTTTTTTTTTTTTTGCAATTAAAAGCAAAATGCATCAGCATACACTAAAAACTAAAAGCACTAGAGTAATTTGGTGCCTTAGTGGAAAAGACTGAGGTTCCCAGAACAGGTTTGGTAAGGGGCCATTTGGTATAGAGAAGGTTCAGATAGAAAGTAAAAAGGCACAAGGACACGTGGAGAGAACTGTCTGAGAAGAAGCCCAGACGCCGAACTCAGTAGATTTGATGCAGAGAAAAGCATAGAACTAGACGTGGTGGGGAAGTGAGGGGGTCTCGGGAGGGTCAGGGAGGTGAGATAAGAGGGGGCCAGGCCTTGGCTGTCCAGATAAAGGCCTTGGGTGTCAGCTGCTGCACATGACAGCAGCGGGCCGAGGAAATGGGAAGAGGAAAGGAGCAAGTGGACAGAGGCCTGGCCAGAGGTCAGGGGTCCAGCCATTCTGTGATAGTGAGCACGCCAAGCAGCAGAGGAGAGAGGCAAGGAGGTTGAGTACATTTAGGCGAAGGCTCCCAGGGCTTCCTGCAGCGTGGAAGGCTCAGGGCTCCAGCCATCCCTACTGCTTACCAACTGTATCCTCAGTGATGTTCCCAATGAGCTGACCAAACCTGGATCACGGTCACCTTAGTGACCTCACTCCCCAACAGCGCCTTCCTCACTCACTGGGAGGCACCCGGTAGCCTACCACAGGCAGGTGTCTTGAAGTCAGACAGGCTGGTTTTCTCGGAAGTAGCTGTGTGATGTTGAAGGTTTTGCACTTTTGGGCATCACAGTTTTCTCATCTGTACAAAGCGGGAACAAAAAATGCCTATTGTCTAGAACCACTGTTCTAGAAGATTATATGAGAATTTGTGTGTAAAATGCATCCACTCACTTACGAGAGCAGGAAACGTTGCACACATATTTGTTTCCCTCTATGTGTTCTTTTGTATGTAACCGGGACCTCTCTCTGTACCCTTAGTTTTACATTTAATTGATTGATTAATCTGAGAAGGATGTTCCCAGTGAAGAAATTTGAAAGTCACAATTTCCTAGAATGTCATAACTGAACAGGAATTTAAGTTCATTTAGTCCAGAAATTAAAATTTGGGGCAAGCAGATATGTTTTTCGGGGGGCAGGAATGGTTTGTGGAATAATTTAAAATTTTTGAATCAATTGCCATTTTAAAACTGGTAGGTCTCACACATTGAGAGACTTCTGGCGTATCTTGAAAACTCTGAGGTCAACAGAACAAGGCCTGTGGCACATTGGCTCGTACCTGGAGCTGGGCGGCCGCTATCCACCTGCCCAGCTGTATTAGTTGCCTAGGGTGGCCGTGAAGTCGCCCACACTGAGTGGATTAAGCAACGGAAGCCTCTTGTGTCAGAGTTCTGGGGGCTAGAAGTCTGAGCTCAGTGTCGGCAAGGCGGGTTCCTTTCGAGGCTGGGAGGGAGAAGGCGCTCCAGGCCTCTCCTCTGCTTCTGCCGGTTGCTGGCGATCTCTGGCAATCCTTGACTTGCAGAAGCATGCTCCGATCTGCTGTGCAAATTTGTCTCTGTGTTCAAATTTCTCCTTTTTATAAGAACACCAGTCTTACTGGATTTAGGGACCACATTAGTGGCCTCATCTTAACTAATTACATCTGCCGTGATTCTGTTTCCAAATAAGGTCACATTCGGAGGTACTGGGGTTAGGACTTCACGATCTGAATTTTTAGAGGACGCAATTCGACCCATAACTCCAGCTTACAGCATCCCTACCACAGGCTCCTTGTACCGATCTGTGAAGTCCACCTGGCCTGTCACGTTTCAGCATGCAGTCACTGGCTTTTGGTCAAAAGCCTCCTTTCTACGGTTGAGGACCTGAGGCCCAAGACTCCAAAGCACTGGTCAGCTACAAGGTCTGAATTGCTCAGTGGGTGGAAGTTCACATTGAGAGGTTTTCCACCACACAGGTGGCCCAGATGGTGACCGGCGGAGATAGGGCATGCCCTTTCTCACTTCTAGTCCCTTCAACCCTGTCTTTCACTCAGAGAGGAAGCAGTGAGAAACGCTGCTATTTCAAGCTCAGTGCCTCAGAGATGGGTAAGGAGTTGAGAAGTCAAGAGGGAGTGTTGATTTGGTGGGGGCCAGGTGACAGACAGGGCTGTGACAGGTGGAGCCTGAGGTGACATCCTGGGAGAAATGTCCAGGAGGCAGTGGAAAATGTGGGACTGATGTGCTCACATCTGCCCTCAGAACCAGTCAAATCAGAATCTTTGGCAAAGACCCCATAGGATGATATTTTGTTAGAAATTCACATGCATTTGTAATTTTTCCCCTAATGTAAGTTGATAATTAGGAAGCATTACATTCACAGAGTAAAGATTTTGAGGTAAAACACAATTTCTCACTGTTTTATTTTAGAGGAAAAATGTTCCTTTGTGTATTACTCTTACCAACAGCAAGGGTGGTTTTTTTTTTTTCCCTACCAAAATGCCAGTTAAATTATATTTTGATAATTTTCTCAATGTGTCAGCTGCCAACAGCACTTTAAATAATAAGAATTCGATCCCTCCTAAATGAGGCAGTAATTCTATTAAAAAATGCTAGAGGCCCCAGAGCTCAAGGTCTAAGGAACTGAACCACAGGCTTGCTGGAAGGTTTACAAAATTCTGAAAACCTGAACACAAATTTGCCAAGCTTTGCTGGGGATCCGCCACCCACTGCAACCCTAATGAGGAAGGGATGCATGGCTCTTAGGAGATTACTAGGAACATTCAGATGACTCTCCTTATTTAGGAACCCCTGAACTTCATGTGATCAGGCGGGAGTTGCTATCTTCACCTACGGAAGAGAAAACTGAGGCTTAAAGAGAAGACAAGACTTGTCCAAGACTGTGCTAGAGGGAGTGGCTGAGCTCGGAGTAGCGCAGAAGGTATATTCTGGAGTGCCATGCTTCTTGACCACCGTCTGAAGACAAGGAGTGGTCAAAGCCAGGTGCCATGACAACATGGTTCCAACATATCATACTTTTTTTGGATGTTGGAATTGGTCACAAATTTGTCTCCATAAATGGTTTGGCTTTGTAGAGCTGAAGTTTTGAGGATCAGGGAAAGAAACAGCTACAAGGAAAGTACTGATTGTTCACAAATGATCACTGTGTGCCAGGCCAGACACTCCGTTCTTGAGCTAGTTTAACGTCATATGTTGAAGTCACACAGCCCTATTGGCGTCATCATTATCATCATTCATTTTAGAGTTGAGGAAGCTGAGGCCCAAACTATAAATGTGTATTTAATTATGATCAGCACATAGCGAATTATTTAATAGGCTCTGTACATATATGCTGCCAATTCTTTTTCAGTACAACTCTGTGCGTTTCTAGATGGGTACACATTGTTATGTCCCTCTGGAGATGTCAAATGCCTTCTCTTCTCTTTCCACTATACATCTGATTAAAAAAAACATTTGAGAAAGTCAAGAAATCCAAGTTACTTGGAATGAAGGACAAATGTAAGAAAAACTTGTACTGAAATTATGGAAAACTCTTGGGAAAATTTGCCTTGACTCATCTAAAAATAATTTTAATCAGAAATAAGACAAACAAACTGACATACACAAAAAAATATTATAATAAAGCATTTTATTCAATACCTAGAATTCACAAAGGTAAACATCTTGCTGTTTTTCACTTTGACTTAATTTTTTTATTTAACCACTCTGGAGAGAATGAAAGCCTATTTGATCCCTCTCTGACCCCGTTTCTCTTCCTCCATCTGCAGAAGTCTCCAGGATTTTGAAATTAATCTGCATTCTTCTCATCTGTATTTTATGCTTTCATTACTCAAGTATTTTTGTATAACAATTTGTAGATTGTTTGTAGAATTGTGCCTTAACTTGCAGGATACTACTTTTTAGTAAGCTTTCTAAACAATTTGCATTCAAAGATATATCAAATATATAAAAAGTACAGATGACAATAAAATAGACACAGATATTTATATAATACAGATTTTACACACATGAATATTCTGGTTTATTTTCTTCAGGTATCTTTTCTTGAAAGACATAAAACATTACAGATTGGGCTAACAGATTCTCCCTCACCCACACAGCAACCCTATCCATACACGCCCCTTACCTTTCTTCCCTTCCCTGAGAAAGTCTTTTCCAGAACTCTGTTATTCTTTTCCATGTTTTCTGCTTTTATTATATGACAGTAACTCTAAACTATACAAAATATTGTGCTCTTTCTTTTTTTAAAAAAAGATTTATATACCTAGTATTTCGTCTCTATCTCTCTCTCTTTTTGTTTAAATTAAGTTTTGAGATTTGTCCATGTTGATACATGATTATTTATCTTGACTGCTATTTACATATCATTTATTTATCTATTCTCCTCTTAAAGGATATGTAAGTACTTTGCTTTATATGTAAGTACAAACAACACTGCAATGAACATCTTTACACATTATCTCCTTGTGCATTTCTGTCAATACTTACTTTGGGCATGTGTGAATGCATCCAGAGTGGAATGCAGATCACTGAGTACATATATCTCCTAGTTACTAGATTTTTGCAAATTGCTTTGCAACATGGTTGTTCAATTTGTATTTCTATTAGCACAGGAGATTTCTGTTTTCTCTATATTCTCACTGACACTTGGTATTGTCAGATATTTTTTGAATTGCAGATTCTTAATGTTGTGAAATGACAGTACATTGTTTTAGTGGTCACTTGCTTCAATTTGCATTTTTGTGGTTCCTAGTGAGTGGGAATATCTTTCCCATGCTTATTGGCCATTGAGGTTTCTTCTATGAATCATCTCTTAAATTATTTGCCAAATTTCTCTTATGTTATGTATTAATCTCTTAGTGATTTAATGGAACGTGTGTGTATGTATGTGTGTATTATTTTTATAATTTATGTATTTTTTTGGTTATATGCTTTGAAATATCTTATCCCAATCTGTGGCCCATCTTTTAACTTTACTTTAGTGTTTTTTCAATCATAGAAATCTTTATTTTCACTATAATAAGATTTAGTTAATCTTTTTTTGAAGACGATTAGCCCTGAGCTAACTACTGCCAATCCTCCCCTTTTTGCAGAGGAACACTGGCCCTGAGCTAACATCCATGCCCATCTTCCTCTACTTTATACATGGGACGCCTACCACAGGATGGCTTTTGCCAAGCGGTGCCATGTCCGCACCCGGGATCCGAACCAGCGAACCCCGGGTTGCGAAAGCAGAACGTGCGCACTTAAACACTGCACCCCCAGACCGGCCCCTAGTTAATCTTTTTCCAGTCTTTTAAGAGTGGTCTATGAAGAGAGAACTCTTTTAGTCTATTTAAATTATTATTGTGAGTCTATCAATATTGAATAATGGTTTGATTGAGTATAGAATTCTAGATTACAGAGTTTATTTCTCTCAAAACTTTGAAATATTCTTCTTTTTCTCCTTTTTCTTCCTCCTCCTCCTTCTCTCCCTCCCTCTCCTTTTCTTCCTCTTCTTCTTCCTCTTTTTGGTCTAATCTGACATTCTTTATACAAAATCTTTATTTTCCTTTCTTGCAAAGCTGTCTGCGTGTGGATTTATCACTCATCTTCTTCAGGATTCAGTGATCTCCCTCTCAGACTGAGGAATCCTATGTTTTATTAGTTTGGGGATGTTTTCATCTGTTGTCTTTTTGATAATATTTTCTACTTTCTCCCTCTGGAAATTCTGTTTAACCCTCTTTGGATCTTCTAACTCTATAGTTCGTGAGGCTTAATAATTTTTTCATAATTTCCATCTCCCTTTCACACTGTGAGACATTCAGAGTGATATCTCAGGCTACTCTCCCAGTTTACCCTTTCTCCTCCAGCCATGTCACGTCTCCTTTATAACTTATACATTTAGAGGGTTTTTTTTGATAAGTATGTATATGTATATGTGTAGTATATATATATTATAACTATATGTAATACACTTATGACCTATATAAATATCTCTGTTTCTTTTTTCTTTATCTTGCTATTTTAAAAATCATTGAGTTGGTACTTGAATTCCAACCAAACACATTACAGGTTAGAATAAACTTTCCTCCTTTCCATATTTGTACCTCCTTTCACAACAATGAGAAATCTGTATCCCATTATCCTCAATATATTTGCTCATTTGTTCTTGTCTAGAATACACAGAAAGCAATTTCAGAATTGCCTAACCATACCACCGTGAAAAGCAAACCTACTAACTAAAGTTCAAAATTTATTTACATCTTTTTACATACAGTTTACATACTTTGAAATGAACAAATCTTAAGTGCACAATTCAAGGCGTTTGACAAATGAATACACCCCTGTAACACATACCACTATCAAGACCTAGCACATTTCCATCTCCTCAGGAATTTCCTTGTATTCCTTCCCAGTAAATCCCTCTTTCCTAGTTCCCAATTGGAGGCAATTACTGTTCTGACTTTTCACCATAGATTATCTTTCCCTGTCCTAGGATTTCACATGAATGAAATCATACATATGTGCTGTGTTTCTTGGGCAGCATTTTTCACTCAGTATAATGTCTGTGAGATTCATTTATGTTGTTGAATGTATCAATAATTCAATCAACTTTATTACCGAGTAATATTTTATTATATTATATTATGATTTTCTTATCCACTTACCTGTTGACGGACATTTGGGTTGTGTCCCGGTTTCAGCTATATTATGACTAAAGTTGTTATGGACATTTTTGTATAAATTTGTTTGAAGGCATATATCTTATTTCTACTGGGCAAATATCTAGAATTAGAATTATGGGGTCAAAAAGCAGATTTATAATTAACTTAAACATGTAAAGTACTAAACTTTTCCAAAGAAGTTATGCCATTTTATATTCCCACCAGCAATATAAGAGAATTGTGTTCCACAGTATCGCAACATTTGATTTTAACAGTCATTATAATTTCAGCCTTTCTAGTGGGTGTGTGGTGGCATCTCATTGCAGTTTTAATTGCATTTCCCTGATGACTAATGATGCAGACAAATTTTCAGATGCTTACTTGTAATTTTTGTGTCTGCTTTTGTGAAGTGTTCATCTTTCACTCATTTTAAAAATTAGCCTGTTTTTCTTTTTATTGTTGAGTTGCAAGAATTCTTTACTTTCTGAATAAAAGTCCTCTGTTAGATAAATGTTTTGCAAACTTTCTCATAAGTATTCTTACATGTGCCTCTGGATAAGCATTTATTTTAATGAATTCTAATTTATCCACTTTTTTCTTTTATAGTTATTGTATTTTGTGTCCTATTCAAGAAAACATTGCCATCTCTCAGATCATGAAGATCTTCTTCTATGTTTTCCTATCTTAAATATTTATAGTTTTAGCTTTTTATGTTAACTTAAAATAATTTTTTTTTTGTATGGTGTCAGGTAAGGGTTGAGGTTTATTTTTGTTCCCATATAAACATCCAGTTTGTTGAAAGTCTTTTCTTTCCTTATTTAATCCCTTTGGAGTTTTTGTTGAAAATCTAATAGCCACATAAATGTGGGTCTTTTTCTCAATGTCTTATTCTGTTTCACTGATTTATTTGTCTATCCTTATGTCAACATCACAGTCTTTTCAAATTTGGCCATAGACAAGTCCTTCAAATTTGTTCTGTCTGCCAAGGTTGCTTTGGCCATTTTAGGTTCTTCGCTTTTTCATATATTTTGCTTGTCAATTTCTTCTTCTCTTCTCTTTCTTTCTTTTTTTTTAGCCAGCTAGAATTATGATCAGAATAGTGTTGAATCTATGGGTCACTTTGGACAGAACTAATATCTCAACAATATTAAGACTTTGATCCATGAACATGGTATATCTCTTCATTTGTTTAGGTCTTCTTAATTTCTCTCAGCAATTAGTATAGTTAGTAGTGTAGAGGGCTTACACATTTTTTGTTAAATTCACTACAAAGTATTTTATGTTATTTTAAATGAAATTCTAAAATTTTATTGTCTAGTATATATAAAGTTTATTAGAATATATTGATCTTATGTCCCGAGGCTTTATTAATTTCAAGTGCTTTGATTGTTTTTTGCTTATTTAATTATTTACTTGGTAGATTACTGAGTATTTTCTACAAAAAGAATCAAGTTGTCTAAGAAAAGAGACAATATCACTTTTTCTTCTCAATGTTTGTGTTTTTTATTTATTTTGTTGCCTTGTTTATCTGACTAGGACCATCTTTATCTTGCTAATGTTAGGTGAAATAATTCAGTATTTCTCCATTTAGTGTGATGTTAGTTATAGGTTTTCATACAATCTTTTTATCTGATTGAGGAAGTTCCCTTCTGTTCGTATTTTACTGAGAGTTTTTATCACGAATGGATGGTTAATTTTGTCATGTGCATTGTTGCTACCTGTGGTTGATTTCCAAATGTTAAACTGTTCACTTCTGGGATAAACCTCATTTGATCAGGATGTTCATAATTTTTTATATATGGCTGGATTAAATCTGCTGATCTTTTTTTAATGATTTAAAAATTTATACTAGTAATGAAAATTGGCTTGTGATTTACTTGTAATATTGTTGCTACGTTTTAGTGTCAGTGTTTTACTGGTCTTATGAAGCAATTTGGGAAGTCGTCTCTGCTTCTCTATTTTCTGGAAGTGTTTGTATAAGTTTGACATCATTTCATCATCAAATATTTTATAGAATTCAGTAGTAAAATTATCTAGGCCTAGAGTTTCTTTGGGGGGGGTAATTTTTTTTTCTTGATATATAGTCATGTTCATACTTTTGATTTTGTCTGATGTCAGTTTTGGTAAAGGCTCTGTTCACTTTATTTACATAGTCCATAATGTTCTCTTAATATCGTTTAAAAGTCTGTGGGATCCCTTGGTGTATCCCCTCACTCATTCTTGATATTACTAGTTTATTTTTTTCTCTTTCATTTTTTGGATCAGTTTTACTAGGAATTTATTAATCTCACTAACAATTTTAAAGAAATAATTTTATCTTTTTTAATTTTATTTGATGTCCATTTTTTAATTCATTAATTTCCACTTTTGTCTTCATTTCATTTCTTACTTATTTTAGGTTTAATTTGCTCCTCTTTTTAACTTTCAGATTGGATCCTAGATCATAAATTTTAGCACATTCTTCTATAATATAAGCAGTTAAACAATATATAATAATATAATACAAGCATTTAAAGCTATAAATTTCTATCTATACACTGCTCACAAATTTTGCTACATCTCATAAATTTTGCTAAATTGTGTTTTCATTATCATTCAGTTCAAAATATTTTCTAATTTCCCTTGTTATTTCTTCTTTGACCAATAACATATTTAGAAATGTATTGTTTAATTTCCAGCTATTTGGAGCTTTGCTGGATATCTGGTGATATTGATCTCTAATTTTATTGTGGTCAGAGAATATAGTTCTTTTGAAATTGGTTTAGGCTTAATTTTTGTCCCAGAATATGATCTATCTTAGTGAATAGTCCACACACACTTTCAGAAAATATGATCTCTGCTGTTATGGGGTGCAATGTTTTAAAAATGTCACCTAAGTCAATGTGGCTGATATTTTTATTAAGATCTTCTATATCCTTACAGATATTTTTATCTAGTTGTTTTGTAAGTTCTTGTATTTTGAATTTCTCTTATTAGATGCTTATTTTATTTTGTCTTCTTAATGGATTGACTCCTGTTATGAAATGCTCATCTTTTCTCAGATAACATTTCTTGTCTTGAGGTCTCTCTTGTCTGATATTAATATAGACATTCCACCTTTCTCATGGTTTCTGTTTTCATGGTATTTACTTTTCCATTCTTTTACTTTCATCCTGTATGCATCTTTGTATTTACAGTTCATCTCTTCTAGACAATATATAGTTGATCATGCTTTTATGTCCCATCTGGATATTTCTGCCTTTTATTTACGTGTTTAGTACATTTCTATTTAATGGAATTATTGATACTAAAAGACGATGTAATAGTGATGATTTATTTCACTATTATAACCCTCAGGGCTAGTCCATCATTTTTCATTTTCTTATTATTTTAGAATGTTTTTGGCATAATTGGGAATAATTAATAAGTAATGATGAAATAACCCTCAGGATGATGAAACAGCAAAATATTTCAGATAGAAGAAAAACAGCATGCACCCATCTGAATTACAAGATAGAATGAATTTTATCATATTAAAATACTCTTTAAAATGCTTTGTTCTTTGTAAGATTGGTAAGAAAGAATAAAAACCACAAAATATTGATACTTCTAAATAGGTAAACTGTTCAGAAAAGAAACTTAAAAACTAAAATGTGGCCTATAGGACCTTGATAGCATACCAGTGTTTAAAATACTTGTTAGTTAATTCAATAACCTGGCTCATCTCAGAGACAGTTTATATTAACCGCTATTTTCTTGTCTGTGGTCACATTTTCCTGTGGTATATCTAGTAATCTTTGGTTGTATCCCAGACATTATAATGATACATTGTAGAGACACTGGATTCAGCTATATTCCTCTGAAGAGTGTAAACTCATTTTCTAGCAGGCAGTTAACTTGTCTGGAATAGACCTTCCAACTCTGTCTTCCCTGTGGTGAGCAGCTTCTCAGTTTCCCTCAGTTATTTTGGATTTTAACTACTTTTTTAGCTGGATCCTATGGAATCTCCCAACTGCACATAATTCTGCTTTAGCCAAGGATTTAGGCAAGTTTATTGAGTACTCACACCCTCTACCTCTCCCTTCTTTTCTGCATCTTCCTCTTATTATTTAGCCATGTTGGCAATCCTAAATTCTTCTCTCTTACACGTGAAGCCAACAGGACAATGGCTTTCTCCTGGCTGTGCTGCACAGATTAGAGAATGCCCTTAGGTAAAAAACCACATGCACACAAATCACACCCAGTTCAAGACTGGACTTTCCTTCTGGTTTTTATGTGCTTTGGGTTATTCTCCAGTGCCTTCATATGGTTGTTTGCTTTTTTTATCTTTTACATTTTATAATTGCTGTTATGAGAGAGTTGGTTCAACAAACCATCCTACCATTACTAAAAGCCAAAATGGAACCATTTGATTTTTAGTTTCAACGAGTGTAAATTTTATTTCTGGAAGTCCCATATGGTTATTTTTCTAATCCCATCATTCTTTTATTATAAGACCCCTTTCTTTTCTTGCGGTGCTAGTCCTTCTATTGTCTCTTTAATTATTTCATACATACTTCCTTTAAGGGATCGTTTGGATTCTCCCAGAAGGCTTATGTCTCTATCACTAGTCCCAATGGGGACACTAAATTTCTAAGCACTAAAATCTATATGCAGGTCCTACCCCTATAGACCACCAAAACTTCAGCTCTAGCATACATCTGACTTTGAGTTGCCCCTTTACTTCTAACACTTGGGAATTTCTCTTCCCTAACTTGTGCATATTTACCTTTTATTCACTATATTAGATCCTGTATTTTTGTTTTCTTGGTAAGAAGAGACAGACGTCTTCTCACCACATCATGAAATAAGGTTCCAATCAAAGTATATTGCTGAGCACAAAGCAGAAACCGAATATAATGACCAACTGCCATATACTTACAAATATCAAAATTCAGAAAATTTGTAACATAATAAACTCACCCTAAGGTTTGTTCATTTATCACACCCAACTCTAAATCTAAAACATGCATAGATTTTCCTAACTACAATTCTGTCAGCAGTTGAAAGGGAATCCTTTGCCTTGTCTCTACTGACTGGAACTCTGATGACACAAAAGTTAGAAAGACTCTGCTGTCTGTGCCATAAGTAACTTTACCAATATTCTGTGGCAGCCACAACGGGAATGGCTACAACTCTAAGACAATTCACAGAGTTTAGGGGAATCCTCACCAATGTTATTCTGATATTCCAGCACTCGACAATTCCATGTTTTCAATTTCTCTAATTCCTTTGGAAGACTGGGCTAGTGGAATGTTGAAATTTCCAGTAACCCAAAACCTCCACAGTCTGTCACACTTCAAACCCAGAGCCGTGCATCCAACCGAGAATTCAAAACACTATTTTCACACTTCACTTCTGACCAAAGGAAATGTGGTATGTTGGCTTTAGCTTTGAATTTCAATCAATTTAATTCAAAATATATGAAATCAAAGCGCATTTCCAGAACATCTGAGAGAGTCACCAAGTGCCTAGCTTCTTCGACCCTGTCCTGGCAAAGCTGGTTCTGATTTTGTGTGTTTCAAGTCTCTGTTTGAAGTTCATCCATGGGGCTCAAGTTTTGGCTTGGCTTTCACTCCCTGCCACATTTTACACTCACTTTTCATTTCACATGAAAACCAGAGGCAGGAGAACAAATGGGGATTGTGGTAAAAAGGGGTTAGAATCATGTCCCCAGTGAAAGAAGTCAAATGAGAGTTTTCTCTACAAGTATGAAATCTGACTCTAAGGGATGAAGTAGATATTTATTGTCAGAAATATCATTTATTGAGCATCTACTGTATGCCTCATGGTTGGGCTACATGTTAGAGGAAAAATAAATTGCAGGTTTTGTGCCTAAGCAAGAGCCAGAGAAGTAACCAGTAGTTAGGATAAAATGTGCTGAATCAAAAGTTCTAGGAACACATAAATATAGAGAAGCATTGAGGAAGACGTAAGAAAAGACCAGTTTCAGTTAGATGTTGAATCATGAGCAAGAGTTTTCCTGGTGATGTAGATGGGGAGGCTATAGAAAACTAGAGCCAAGGGTAGTTATGGTGATGATGAGGGGTTGGATATGACCCAGACAGTCAAGCCCAGTGAGCCAGAGTCGGGACTGGGTGTGCTTGGTCAAGATCAAAGTAAAGGAGTTTTCAACGAAGCAAAGTCCAGCACTGAGAACCAAAGTGGAGGCCAAAGTAAAATATGTAATCTTTTAGATGATAGTAACAACAATGCAATTCACATTTCATTGAATGCCCCCCATGGGCCAGACAGTATTCTAGCCATTAACATCTATTAACTCACTTAATTTTCCCATCCATCTCCGAAGATGTGTACTCTCTCTCATTCCCACCTAATAGAAAAGCAAACCGAGACAGAGAAAAGATAAATACATATCCTAAGGTCGTATAGATCACAAGTGGCAGAGCAAGGATGGACTCAAACTGGGAAGATCTTATTGTCTCATGGGCTGAGGCTGGGTGGACAGTGTGGGAGGGAGAGACAAAAGGCATAAGGATATTGGGCTGAATGTAGGCCATGGGGCTTTATCAGTAAAGATTCCAGAAGTGAAATTCTCTGGGGTGTGACAAAGACTGAACCACAGATGGTAGAGAGATCAAAGTCTTGATGAGGATGGAGTCCTTTTCTTAGGTTATCAAGCTGAGAAGTGGGTGATAGATCTGAAGGGCAGGTGGGTGACATTAGGGGCTGGTTCCAAGTAATTCATTCATAGGAAAAACTCTCTTCTTTTGGAGGGCATGTCAAGACCTAAGCAGGGACCTGACCAATCCACCTACGTGCAAGGAATGGGATATGTGCTTAGCATGGAATCAGATGTTGGACAGGGAATCTGAGAACCAGCGTCCTAACTTCGGAGAAGATGGCATGAAGAAAGGAAGGGATTTGGTGGGCAGAACGGCATCCAGGAGTCCACTCAGGTAAACCAACTTCCAGGACCAGCGTGTACAGCTGTGTGAGTGCATAATTCCAGGGTGAGAATATTCATGCTGTGCCTGGAAATGTACAGTCCATAACCTGCACAGCTGCACATGGTGACACTCTTCATAATTCATGGCACACGTATTTCATGCTTCCCAGAACAGTGGAGACACTGCACAAAACAAACATCTTTATTTCACATCTGGATACGTGCACATTCTGCCATCACTCTCTACCTTCATCCTCTGATGAGTGAGGAAGGACCGAAAGGAAAGGGAGCTATGTGGGGTATGGTCTTTCCCTTTCCTTCCGTGTCATCAAGTCCAGTGTAAGTGCTGGCCAATACAGGGAGGTGACCTGAGTAGAAAGGCCGTGATAGCATTCCTTGGCCACTGGTGTTTCTTAGAACTCCCTTGCTTTCTTTCTGGGTTTGAGGCAAGTTCTGGTTTGAGTGGAAAGTGTGGTTTCTTGGGGTTGTGAGCACTCCTCTCCCTCCCGTCTTAGTCACAGATGGGACACACTTAACCTTGAGCTCACTTTGAATCCTTCTGAACTTCCATGCATAGTGTTCCACTGGAATTCTGTCTTCATTGGGCATCAGGAACACTTTATGTGAATGGAGTGGCAAGGAAAGATGGACACACATGTTGCGCATATCTCCTCTGAGTGCACACATGCTCCAGGGCCCCATGGGACTTCTCTTACAAAGCACAAGGTCAAACATAAATTGTCTAGTATCTCAAGTCAGTCAGCCACAGCAGAGCATTAACCCAAGTTCGCAGCCTTTCAAGGACAGGGCCCTGTGCAACTGCCCAGGTCACATCCAGGGCACTCAGTGGCCGTCATCTGCCTGGTTCAGAACCCTCAGTCTCACAGAGGCTTTCAGCTGCACCCCAGCACTAGGACTTCTTTTGGAAAGTGGTAAGATAGACATCCATCCTCCTGGAGGCTGGATCATGTGCTTTTAAAGCCAAAAGCCACCTTGGTTGTAAGCTGAACTGACAGTTACGGAAGAGTTTTGGCTCTTTGTTTTCATTTTTGAATGGGAGAACTTTTCCTTCAAACTGATTCTTACCTTGTCTTAGTCTATTCAGGCTGCTACAGCAAGAATCCCACAGACCGGGTGGCTTACAAACAACAGATATGTACTTCTCCCAGTTCTGGAAGCTAGAAGTCTGAGATCAGGGAACAGCATGGTCAGATGAAGGCTTCTTTGGGTTACCGACTTCTTGTATCCCCACGTGGTGGAAGGGGAGAGGGAGCCCTGGGGGTCTCTGATAAGGGCACTAATCTCATTCCTGAGGGCTCTGCCCTCAGGACTCATCACCTCCCAGAGGCACCACCCTCTAACACCATTGCGTTGGGCATTAGGATTTCAACATGCCTTTCAGGAGGGCCACAAACCTTCAGACCATAGCATATATCAATCAATATATAAAATAGCGAGAAACAGTACTGCCCCAGTTAGAGCAGGGTGGGGAACCCAAAGCCCGCCCTGTTCACTCTCTCGCTGATCCCGGAAACACCTCTCCTGACACCTGTGCATGGCTTTTGTGGATATAGTTTAAGAAACAACGTTGATTTGATCCATGCAAATTTCTTGTGCATAATATATAAGGAAATTTTAAGCCAGGCAGGAAGGAGTAATTTGGTTAAGATCCTACAGCCATTTATAGACATGCTGCCATTTCTAGTCAGGTCTCCTGCATCAGTGGTTCTCATGGTAAGGTCCTAGCACCGGGAGCACCAGCGTCAACTTGTCAAAGACGTACATTCTTGGGCCCGTTCCAGGTCTAGCAAGTCAGAAGCTCTGGGGGTGGGGCCTGGTAATCTGTGTTTTAACCAGTCCTCCAGGAAATTCTGATGCATGCTCAAGTTTGAGAACGACTGGCTTCCATGTTGCGCTTCACTTTTGCCTAATTATCTGTAGGAGTAAGAATCCAGCCGGAGCTGGTCTGGTCCAGTGAAGGATGGTTCTAATATTGTTTTTTTCTTATCCTGAGAACCAAGTCCGGTTACCTGGAAGGGTGTGAGATGAGGACAGCAGAGGGACAGAGGGATGTGGCTAAGCACTCACTGTGTCCCAGACTCCTAGCGATTCCTGATGGCGGTAACACCCAGAGCAACCGCTAACTGAGTGTCATTAGCATCACTTTCCAGGAGAGGAAACTAATCTAATCTGTGGATCTGATTCCACATTGTTGGCGATGCCCATGTTCTAGCTCCTCAGAATCTAGTCTTACTTAGAAACGTACCTTCTTCTGTGTGCTTCCGATTGGTCTTCCTTCTCCCCGTGCAGAGGCTGGCACCACCACCTTCACCTCCTCCGTCACCACCAGTAACATGTGCCTGGCTCTCGGCCAAGCTTTCTACGTGCAGATGGCATTGCTGCTCACCTCTGACTCATTAGCGTGACCATTTTACAGAGAAGCCAACTGAGGTGAGTGAAGTGACAGGCATCAAAGCCCAGCATTCTCATCCAGTGGCTGACTTCAGTTTGTGTTTGTTAGTTGGACATTCTTTTCTTCCAGTGTTTTGGGTCATATTGTTTGAAAATTGTAATACATCACATTTTAATATTTCAATTTCAATGAAAACTTTTGCACAGCAAAAATGACATTTTCCTCCCGCCACTGACCCCAGTTCCTTAGAATTCCTCCTAAGGGAAACTTCTAGAACCGTTTCTTATATAACCTTCAAGAGATAGCCTATGCAAATACAACCAAATATGAATATCTACTCTGCCTCATTTTTGCACAGAAGTTGTTGCTCTGTGTGCATGGATTTGTTCTTTGCTTCACACACGTGGCAATGCAGCTTGGAGCACGTCCCATAGCTGTATATATAGCTCTGCCTTGTTCTGTGTAACAGCAGCACTGCATTCCTTGCACCAGCCATTTTTATTTCGCCAGTGCCCTAATGCTGGGCATTTAGGTTGTTTCTGGTCCTTTGCAACTGCAGACAGTGCTCTGATGGTTAATTCTGTATATATGTCTCAGCACATCTAAATGTGCCTGCTGGATGTTCCCTGGTCATTCTGCCCCTAAGAGATCGAGTCTAATCCATCAATTCCTTCCACATTCCTTCTAGCATTCCATGGGGATTATCCTTCCCTCATGTTCAAATACTGACTCTTCAACTAAAACTTTCAGCCCCTTGGAGACAAGGGTTTTATCTTTACCCCTTTGTGTGCCTTCCTTTCCTCATCTCCGGCCAGCTCCACCACCCAGTGCAGAAAAGTTCAGAGAAAGGGCCCCTCTAACTGAGCTGGAGCACCAGGGGTCAGTGGGGGTTCGTCATGGTGGGCACAGTTTGCCACAGCTGTTCTTCAAGGGGCAGAGGAGATCACACCACTGTCATCCTAGAGATGCTCACGGGCCAAGCGCAGCTGCTGAGACCACGTGCCATGAATGTATCCATTGTTCCAAGTAAGCCCCAAGAAACACGGCTCCAACAGGCATGCAAAACAGCTGGGCCAGCCCTTAGCCACATCTCACACGTGTGCAGGATAGACTGAGGCCAATCCTGGCCAGCTCTGGGACTGAAGCTGTAGAAGGCCAATGCCCTGATTTTGTGAAGGGGCAAATAAGGAGGAAGGGCTCAGTACACAGGTTGCCTTTCAGTCGAACATTATCTTACCCTCCAACAAAGTCTTCGTTAACAAAGCTCTTATCAGGTTGGATGATGTTGTGGACTTTGTCGTACATCACTTTTTTGAGCATTACATTTGGAGCCAGGTGAGGGCTTGAAATCCAGCTCCACTAACCTGTGAGTGACTTAGGCACAGTCACTTCGCTTTGCTGTCCCTCTGTGGTCCCATATGTAAGACGGCAGGATGGAATCCACGTGCCTTCTCAGAACAGAACCTCAATGCTTCTTAGGTCTTTCTTCACTGAGGACGGTGCATAGAGGCTGTGGAATCGTGAGTAACCACATTCCTTGCACTGAGTAAGTATTTGTGTTCAAATGTGAGACAGAATATGTGTGTGTGGGTGGGTGGGTGGGTCAGTGTGGGTGCATACATACAGCCTCTTTGGCTGTTTTAAGGTCAGCCAGAGACCCTCACTTAAACATGGATATTTTCACTACCAGAGACATACAGAATCTGTGTTTCATTACTCTGTGTCCTTTGCCTCATCTTTCCAAGGCCATCCTCAAGACTTGCTGACCAGCTCTCTGCTGTTATCTGCTTTCTTCCTCAACACGTTCAGATATTCATCAATCCCTCACTTTGTTAGCAAGGGGGTAAGTAACTCTAGCTGCTGCAACAGACAAATCACAAAATTTCAGTTTCACTTCTCCAATTTCATAATGTGGATGAGAGAGACAGAGAGAGAGAGAGAGAGACAGAGACAGAGACAGAGGTGGAGAAGCAATGCTTGCTCTTGACTTCCCCAGACTGTGAGAAGAACATCCCTCTGCTCACATTCCCCTGGCGAGGACTCAGTAGCGTGGGCCCGATCTAATCACAAGGCGGCTGGGAAATGTAGTCTTCCTGGATGCCCAGGAGAGTAAATGGTGTGGCAAACATGGCATTGGCTCTACCGCATTTTGCCACTGTCAAGGGGCTATGTGAGAATTTTAAGGAAGAAACCGATTGCACCTAGTGCATTCCCAGGTTCACAGAGAACCCTTCCCAGGTGACTTTCTTGGCAAATGACGCTCTTAGGCAATGTTGACTTTTGTGTGAACTCCCCTTGTGAACCCATTGATTGTTAAGGAAGAAAGAAGAGTGGAGGTATTCATGTTATGAAACCAGAGCAGCTCTTTTGATTAATGTGGCCAGTTAAGCTAGACAAAGAGACTGGCCATTACCAGGTAAAATCAGTCACTCCAGAAGCCCCAGAGAGACCAGTTTCTGGAATCAAAGCAATTAAATCCACAGCTGTGGATGGAGGGGCTCCACAGAGAAGCAAGTCTCTCACCCATTGCTGTGGGAGTAGAAATATACATTACATTTTGGGAGAGTAAATTGGCGTTACGGCCATGTGCCGCCAAACAATGGGGATACGAGCTGAGAAGCGCATTGTTAGGTGATTTTGTTGTTGTGCAAACATCTTAGAGTGTACTTACACAAGCCTACATGGTATAGACCACTACACACCTAGGTACTAACCTCAGGGGATCACTGTCATATGTGTGGTCTTTCCTTGATGGAAACATGGTTACACAGCACCTGTCTGTGTATTTCATTAACTTTAAACTCCCTGTACGGTCTGATAGAAAGATCCCACCTCTAGTTTGTGAATCCATCTTTAGGAGCCCTGTAAATATCGGAGGAGAGGAGGGGATGCGTGAACAGATCCCTTGCATCTTTACTTAGGAGCCACGTGTCTGCACAAGGAGCATCGGAATGTATTGTAGCATGGGCAATTCTTAGAAGACTATGAGAACTTAAAATTATTTTTAAAAAGTGTTTTTTATTACAAAATTTTTTCAGTAAATTAAGAAATACTCTTGCTATAATAATGAATGGAAAATTATACATATACTATATTTATAGAGTATGATCACAGTTGTATCATATACGACATTATAGAAGAATAACAACAGTAATAATAGCACTCAGTAAGCATGTGTCTTCCTATGACCTAATCTCATTTAATTCTTGCCCAAATCCAGGGAGTAGATGGTCATAACTCCATTTGATGGGTGCGGGAAAAAGAGGCTCAGATGGGGATGTCATTGCTCCTGGTCTCACAGCTGCTGGACTGAGATTCACATTCAGGTCTGCCTCCCAAACCCACACTTGCAGTAGGCTAGTTCATTTACGCAAATGTATTTACATTCAAAAATAAAAATGGGGAGATGAGCATCAGAGCACTAATAGGCAGTGGTTAACTCTACGTGGATGAAGTGGCAGTAATTTGGGAGATTTATTTATTATATTTCCCATTATTTTTGCCAATTAAGTAGCCTCAAGTAGTCTAAATATATAGATAGATTTATATACTCTCTCTCTCTCTCTCTATATATATATATATATTGAATTATTATGTAATGGAACCTTGCAGCTTAAACAAAGAAGCTCATTCATGAATAGTAAGCAAGCAGCTCTATGCATGAGGACAAGATGGGCTAGGGCGCGAACAGAGTAAAGGGACGATTGGATTGTGAGACCCGGTTATCTTCTCTCTGCTTCTTATTTATGTTCTGTATTTTAGAATAGGAAGAAAAAGGAGTAAGCATGTTTACAGGCCTGTTTAATTTTTATTTCTCCTCAATTACAGCGAGACCGACATGGCTTTCTACATTGGAGAAGCAACAGCCAAACTGGGCTGCGCCACAAAACTAAAGGATTTTCTTGACTTACCAAGAAGGAGGCATCGGCACAGGTAGCACTTTCACAATGGAGCTACAATGACTTCAACTGGATGTCTACGTTCTGGGATAGTGGCTTGGGAGCATAACCATGGCCTGCTGCTGTCAGGATGACATAAGACCCAGCACTGGCCACAACGGAGGAGGGGCAGGACTGACGGGGCTCTGTGGAAACTCTGCCCAGGCTGAGTGAACGGGACTCCTGGAAATGGGGCCTTGCAGCTTTTTGTACCCATGAAATCCAGTATCCACTTATTAGCGAGTTTTAGAAAGAGAGAGTGAGTGAGAGGGGAAAAGGCACAGAAACGGAGGGATGTATGACAAGACTGTAATTGGCTCACCAGATTGGGTCTGCCGCCTCACCTTTTGTTCCGGAGAATGTCTATACCTGGGCTCATTAGCTAGAAATTTCAGGACACCATGAGCTGAGAAGCTGAAGTTGTCTGCACTGGGGCTCATGGACTCCGGGAGTGGGGAATGGGGAAATTTGTCTCTGTTGAAATTTTTGTTGTGTCCTGAATATGGGGAGTGGCAGGACGTGGTTTATCTCCATCTACTTATTATTCATGCTCCTTATTGTATATGTTGAACACAACCTTTAGAATAGGCCAAAAAAAAAAAAAGAGCGAGAAATAACCATTCTCACAGGCCCACCTATTTTATTTTAGAAATAAAAGGCTCTAATGATGGAGAGGCAGAGGCTGAAGTCCACCTCACCGGCCAGGCTGATTTTGCCAATTGTCTTTACTAAGCACAACCAGCAGGGTCTTTTTCCCCTAAACCCCTCCCTCTCTCAGATTTGGCTAAGAAGCAGAAGAAGCTGAAACACGTCAAGAGGTGTCCTCAGGAAAGCTGGGGCCTAGATGCAGGTGAGAGATTGCATGGGGCATGGATGACATCAAATCCTGCTTTGCGAGGCTCCGGTGCAGGAGTGCAGGAGAGCAAGGCTCAGGGACCTCAGTGTCCTATCCGTGACACTCGGTTCATCTCCCATCCAGGTGCCAACAGTGTGACCAGAAGGTGGCTTCTTTCTGACAGCTTGCAATGGAGTCAGGAGTGGTCAGAGACAGTGTGATTGGGAAGTCAGAGGCAAGATACTTCCATTCAAAAGTGGCTCAGCCCTTCTCGGCCGATGACTTTGGGTCAGACATTCACCCTCCTGGAGCCACAGCAGCCTCACTCATGACGTGGAGAATGAGCCACAGGTCATCCCTCCAGGGTCCTGATGCAGAGTGGCTTCCCCATAAATGTTAGTGCTTTTCTTGCCTTTGGCTCAGATTTCCATTAGTGGGCTCCGGCGAAATTCCACTTGAGATAATATTTTCTCTGTCATCTCTGAAGTCTCCCTCTTAGCTCAAGTGGTACTGAAGTGAAAGATAGCTGGTCAAATCTTGCAAATCCTTATTCTCATCCCCATCAAACAAAGCTGGATTTGAGGATTACAGAGGCTGCCGTAAAATGCTCTGGCATCAGAAAGGGAGAGCGCGGTGGGGCAGAAAAGACGCCGGGAGAGGGAGTGAGAGGTTCGGTTCCCCAGTCTCAACGCCTCCTGATAAGCCAGGTGCCCCTTCTCGCCTCAGTTTCCGTTTCCGTATCTGAAAAGAGAGGGGGTGGTGCGAAAGATAAAATGAAGCCTTGCATTTTGCAAACTGTAGAGCACTCATTCCAACCTGTCTTGTGCTTGGGAGGTTGTCTTTTTAGTACAATCATTAATATGTTTTCGCAATTTTGAAAGGACCAAAATGGCCATTTTCCTATTCTTGATTTTCTGGAATTTGAGAGAAAAAAATTTAAGTGCATCTCCAGTGTTTCTGGGCTGCTTCCCTCTGTGTGGCCTTGGCACGAGCTGCTGACCTCTCCATGGCTCCCTTTCTCCATCTGTAAAACCGGGAGCAGACACTGCCCACTTCACAGAAGTTTCTAGGATGCCCCAAGATGATTCATAGGGGAGTGTTTGGTAGATCCCAAAGCTCTCAGCAGTGGGTGGGCAATGAGTGTGGAATCCTTTGCCTAAAGCGGACACATTTTTAATAGCTAGGGAATTCACATAAGCATCTATGGGATTCCTGCCCGTAACACACAAACTCTATGAGCATTTGAGGGCGGGGCCAATGTTTTCTGCATTGCCGGCACATGGCAGCTTTTCAAGAAATAGATGTTTTAAAAATGCTATAAATTTGGAATATGAGTTATCTGGTCAATCTAATGTGTTTTTCTTTCTAACTGGTCATGTTTCACGTCAACTTTAACACTTTGCACAGTCTGTCTAACTTTCGTCCTAACATGGCAAATCAGTCCCAACATTTTATCTACCTCAAGGGAGCTCAGCCATTACAAGTTGATATTTTTATTTTGCCTGGAGCTATTCTTAAAAAGAGGAGAGACTAACTCCTGAGCAGCTGAGCACTGGGGTTCCTTCACCTGGGTGACGGTGTGACTCTTTCAGCTCCAGGATGCTGAGACGCGTATATTTCACAATCTCCACGCTGAAGAGTCATCTTTTCAGGAACAGCAACAGCAACTTGCCTTGCTTCTATCTCTGACTTTCATCCCTGAGAAAATTCCGAGAGTTAGTTTTGGTTAAAAATGTGTACATAAATAAATTATTTCCTGTTTCATGATTTTAGAAAAATCCCTAAGTGGAGATTGACGTGAAAAAGCACATTACATATATACACATGTATATGTGAGCTGCATTGTTTGGAATATCATATAATATGTAACAGAAAGTGTATCTAAGAAGCACGCTCTGTCAGTCAGTGTGCAGGCTCTGTGCTAGCTGTGGGAACGAGCTCCCAGCTCCTTGTACTTACGGTCCTGTGCTCAGACCGTGGTCCTACCAGTGACTTGCTCTATGATGTTAGGTACTTTGCCATAATTTATCGATTCTAAGGCAATATTTTAACATTTGAAAAGGAATGTATCTTACAATTGATGGAATTTTACGATTACAATTGTCGCCATATCTTTCTCTCTTCTGGTGCATAAAGTAATGATGCATTTTACAATGGATTAGAACTTACATTCAATGGAATCCAGTAGCTACTCTTTCTGAATTTCCCTTTCAACCTCAGCAAAATTGCTCACATGGAGCTGTTGTGAGGATTAAAATCATTAATGAACTCAGTAGATATCCTACTAAGGGGACTCAAGAAAAGATACTTTGTTACTAATACCACACTAAGTTATTAGTAATCGCTGTGATTTAAAGAGCAGACATCCTGCTGGCAACACTTAACTCCCATTCATGGGTGAGAAGATTTAGGTTTAGAAGAGTTGGGTTATTTACCTGAGGCCAAGACTCAGCTCAAGCACAGCGTCTGTTTTATCCAGAGCCTGCACGCACCCCCACCCCTGCTCCTTCGTTAGATGTAAACACATTTTGCATTTCATATGTTATCCACACACAAAGTGCAACGCATTGTTGACAAACCACAAATCTGTGCTGCTTTTCTAGCAAAGGAGGGGTGAAGTGTGGCCTCTAATATCCAAAGAATGCCTCCATTACCTTCTACGGACCCTGCACAGGCTCCAGAATGAGGCTATTTATTTCCAGGTACCTCCAAATGCTCTGGTTATTTAATCACCTCTGATCACTCTGGATTGCATTATGCAAGTCAGCAAATTCTCTTCACTTTAATATACATGAGGAAGAGGGAGGGAGATTTCTCACTGAAGGTTTTATGGAAAATTCTGCATTTATTGATTTTTTTCCCCTTAAATCTTATTCTTTAAATACTCCCTCCACCCCTACACACACACACACACACACACACACACACACATAAGTATGATGAAAATGATTGCTATGGCCATGTTTGTTCAACCTAACAAAAATATAGCATATTGACAACATTATCTGTCATTCCCACATTTCACCTGGAGTAGAAAACTGTTTGATCTCAAAAGCCTGCAGACTACATCAGTTCACAAGGATATCTTTTATTCATGCACATTAAAATAAAGACAACCATATGCAAGGGTTTCTAAAAGTTGGGAAAGAAAAAAAAGAAACTTGCTTCTGCTTGCAAGGCTCTGAGTCTTGGTTACACTAGCAGTGGTCGTGTCATTAGCTTTTCTGCATTTCTCTTGATTGCTTCTATTTTCAGTGATCAGCACACATTCGAAGACTTGTTGAGCTGGCAATACCCTTGGAGGTCATCACTTTCTGACAGAGAAAATGGAAGGTTCAATAATTTAGGGACTTTTATGGGGTCACGTATTGCATTCTATATAAGACAAGACCAGGACAAAATGTACCCGCCTTGCAGTTCTCAGCTTGAATCCAGCTTCTGAAAGGGATTGGGCAACCTTGTGGAAAATATTTCATCTCTTTAGACTTCTGTTTTCTCTTCTAGAAAATGGGGATTGTAATTCGGGCCTCACAGGTTATCGCGAGGACTCCGTAAACTAGCCCCCAGAAGGGTGCTGCCACAGTGCTAGGTACAGCTTCGCAGACCTGTTTGTTTCATTTCCATTTCTTTGCTTCTTGTTTCCCTTGCTGCAGAAATGGTAGCATAAAGTGACACATTTGTGATAGATTTCAGATTACTGTGTAAACCCTAAAAATATCTGAGTTGTCTCTTTCTGTTCTCTTCAGCAAGAATTATCTATCGCTGTTGAATGATATTCCATCTTCAGCAATCTTGGGAACCAAAGGCAGCACTGCCTCACTCCCTATCAGGGTGTAACGTGTCAAATCGGGCAATTCAGTGTGTGGGGCACTCTCAGAAGCCAGCTGGTCCAGTTGAGATCCTGTGACTTCCGGATCATCACAGTAAATGTTTCTGCTCAGAGTCCTTGGATGGTGTGGTCAGTAAGGCAGGTGTAACTCAGCCAAATTGGAAAACATGCCTTTGTATTTTCCTTTTGGTCTTCTCCTTTCTGGGAGGGACACACGTCATTGGCAATTATTCTCTGAGTGGAGAGGATTACGTTTTATTTTGATGCCCTCTGCTCCTTGACTATCCACTGGACCACACACAATATCAATAGATGCTTAAGGCTTATTTTTCTATCACCTGTTAGATGTTCCTAGCCAGATCAGTTGTTCCAAATTGAACTTGAATGTCATTTATAATCCCTTTAGGTGTCTGGCTCTCTAGTCTGTTGAGCCAAAAATATGTAAAACACATTCATTGGGCTTGATAGATTAACTCATTTAGTCCTCCCAGAAAACATGTCGTGGAGGAAAGATGTCCTATTTATGGATGAGATAGAAGCTCAGAGAGGTCTCATTACTTGATTAGGTCGCACAGCTAGTAAAGAGCGGAGATGGTATCAGAACCTAGGTATAATTGATGTCTAAACTGACCTCTTATTATACCATGCTACCCCTACACACGTCTAAGTTTTCCATATTGGAAGGAAGACATACTCGCTTGAGGGGTTGTGGCAATGAGCATAGCACTGAGCAGAGGACGCAGCCAAGAGGAGAAGCTCAATAAATATTTACTGAGCTTCCTCGGTGGCTTACTGATTGGCTCACAGCTCCAAGGAAACATGCCTCTTCTCTGCTCTTTGATGCGAGGATTGGACTCTCTGAACTGCATTTCCCAGGCTGTACCCTGGCTTCCTGTGGAGCCATGGCAATGGAAGAAGCAGCCACGCCAAAGGGCTGGAGACTTAAGCTGCCATGTCTTCCTTCCTTTCCCTCTTCCGGAATTCGCCTTTTCATGGCTTCTTAGACAAATCCTTATTGGCTGGGTGGTGACCTATTTGCAGGGGTCTGGGCCCCATGTTGGGGTCCTCTTTTGATTATTGGCTCTGGTATCCCCACCACTTCCCTTTTGTCCTTTGAGCCCCTAATTGCAATGGCTTGTTGTGGGTATTAGCTGGTTATTATTTCTGGGTAATATCAGTTGTCTATTTACTCTTTCAGTTTTCTGGTTCCTCACATTACATCCCCTCGGTTTGAAATGTGGTTTCTGTATTCTTGGCTGTACCCTGAAGGATGCCTTTGTTGAATGACATGATGCCTGAGTAAACTATTAGGCTGAACAGGATTTGGGAATTCATTTGGTTCCCTAAAGGAGCGTGCAACCCATGAGAGAGATGGACCTAAATTCTAATGCAATGTAGAAGGATGTGAGTGCTAAACAGAGTTGTGAATCAGGGGCGATGGGACAAAACAGGGACAGGGTAATTTTTTGAGACTTAAATCACTTAAGCGTAGGGTTTGAGTTGATTATTAAAAGATGATGAGGATTTTGCTGGGAAAGAACTAAAATATGTAAGTTCTTATAGAGTCTCAAAAACAACTTATCACGGGTAACAATTTCTAAAAATTCTCCTTAAACCAATTTTTAGAATGAGATGAAGTATATACCAATTTCTAAATAAATAACTTCCAGGTAAAAGCTAACACTTATAGAGCACATAATAGAATTCAGATACCATATTTGGCTGTGAGAAAAACTAATCCATTTTATGCTCACTCCAGCCTTTTAGACAAAACTGAGGCTTAAACAACTGGAGTAGCCAGTCCAGAAGGTCTGCAGGGATTCCAACCCAGGGACTCTGCCTCGAGAGGCAGCACTAAGTCACCTGCAAAGATGGGGATGGGTTGTTATCAAAGGACCTGGGAACAGTTGCACCTGTATGCCATCATGGCCGTCACTTCACCTCCCTGAGACTTACTTTCCTCCTTAGAAAAACAGAAATGCTAGTGGGCTGTGGGGAGGTTCAAAGTCCAAATGGATGCCCACCAGGATGTGTCAGGAGTTATGAATTAGGAGGAATAATTTTACGGTACCAGACTGAGCTGAGAACCCTGCAATTTCGCCTCCATTCCCTTATAACCTGAGCCCCCTCCCTGATCAGGGAGGAGACATTGTTGGCTTGGGGGTGGCCCAAGTTCCTTCCGTGAGTCCTTGAGCCATTGACACAACTCTGACCCACTTCTAGGCACTGGACAGCGAGCAAGGATTTGTTGTACTCGATCCTGACCCGGATCATTTAGTTTGTGAAGATCAGCCTTCCTGTTGCTCAAATGACATTGAGTGAGGACCATAGTCCTGAAAAGATGTTCACGGGCATCCTCAAGGAAAATGCCAGGCACCAAGTATGTATTATGGAAACCCATAGTGAGAAAGTAACATTCTTTAGTTTCTATAACTAAGTGCATTCATTTTCTATTGTTGTTGTAACAACACAGACTTAAGCCACAAACTTAGTGGCTTAAAACAACACAAAAGGACTCTCTTAATAAGTCTGACCTAAGGCTCAGAACTCTTAAACGAGCATTTAGGAGTTAAAATTAAGTGTCATTAGGGCTGGTTCCTTCTGGGGTAAAGCTGTCCCTTGTCTCTTACAGCTTGTGGAGAATTCTGGCATTCCCTGGTGGCCATGCCACTCTGCTTCCGTGCTCACATCACCTTCTATAGCTTTTGGCCTTCTTGTGCTCCTTTTATAAGGATTCTTATGATTACATCCGGCCCCCTCAGATAATCCAGAATCATCTCTCCATTTAAAGTTCCTTAATGTAACTACATCTCCAAAGTCCCTTTTGCTGTGTAAGGTAAAATACTCATAGATCCTGGAGATTAACACATGGACATTGTGTTGTGTGTGTAGGGGGTCATTATTCAACCCATCACATACACTAAGCTTAGCTTCTATCTGGAGCCCTATCCTGCCTAGAGATAAAATCCCGGATCGCACTTCTTCCAGGCAAACCCAATGGGATTAGGGTCCTTCACTCTACTCCCTGAGGTTTTGTCTCAGCTCCACAGCAAATGCCCCTGAGGTGCGGGGTCAGTGGGGTCCAACCTGCTGTCCTCACCCATTTGCTCTGGCATCACTAAGAGGTCTGTGCTCCCATCTGCTTCAGAGGCTTCTAGCTGCATCCTTTCACCCTGCGGAGACCTCTCCAGATCCACCTGCTCATTGAGTCACAGTCCTGCCACTCCAGCCACATGGGCAAGGTGGTTCACTGCCCATACCCTGATGAGGAGGTGCCTGGCTCCTCCACGGGCTGTCATGCCCCACTTGCCCAAGTGGGTGGGGTCTTACCGCCTCCAAGGACGGATGGGAACCAGGGCTCAAGGTCTCCCTGGCTTCATGTTCTTCACACCCATCTGGGAATCCCCACAGCCCCCGGTGGGGAAGGCAGGGCACAGGACCACTTCTCTGGGATATAAAAAGGATCTTCCTTATCATTTTCCTCTTCTGCTTTCTCTCTTCTTCCCCATATATAGTCTGCTCGGGCTGCCATCCCATTCCAGACATTTATTGTCTCACAGTTCTGGAGGCTGGAAGTCCAAGATCATGGTGTGGGCAGGGCTGGTTTCTTCTGAGGCCTCTCTTCTTGGCTTGTACACTGCCGTTTTCATGCTGTGCCCTCCCATGATCTTTCCTCTGCATGTGTCTGTATCTTACTCTCTTCTTATAGGGACACCAGCCATGTTGGGTTAGGACCCACGCTAGTGACCTCATTTTCACTTAATCACCTCTTTGAAGACCCTCTCTCCAAATAAGGGCACATTCTGAGGCACTGGGAGTTAGGACTTCAACATATGGCTTTTGGACACAGTTCAGCCCATAACACACATCAAGGAGGCTATTTAACAAACGACTTGGGATGCAGCCTGTTTATGAATCTTTCCAGATCTTTCTTCTGGCTTACATCTAGACCACAGCTTTTGACACTCAAATGCCAAGCTTCGATGTCTTAGTTCTCCAGGTCTTCTGTGACAGGGCTTCTCTGGAGCAATGGATGCTTCTTATCTGGTTGCTTGGGCTGGAATGAAAGACCTCAGAATACGGGTAGCATGTATAATGTGCATGTCTGTGTGTGTGATATGTGTGGAGGTTGGAGGGCAAATAAAATAATTTTTTAAAATATTATCCTGAAACTTCAGCAGGTGTCCATTGATTTCTCACTATGTGCGAGACACTGTGCTAAGTGTTTTACACATGCATTTTTATTTGCATGTAACAGACGTGCACATTTGCAATATTAGCCTCATTTTGCAGATGAGGAAACTGAGGCTTAGGGAGGAACCTGTCCAAGGCCTTATATCTATTAAGACAGAGAGAAAATTCAAACCCAGGTCTGGTTGGCCACCCAACGTTCTTCATTATTTCTGTTCCCCTCCCCCATGATGTGTGGTGACAATGGTAACAGTGCTGAACTCTTTGAGTTTTGCTGTCAAGTGTCCTGAGATCCCAGACTCAGCTTCTGGTTGCTCAACATCATTCCCACAAAAGAATGGAGTAGGAGACAAGGAACGGGCAGTGCCATGATTTGAGCATGAATTTTATGTCCAGTGAGCATGCTGCATTATATGCCCTCAATCTGGTGGCACTTTCTCACTTAGATCTTTTTAATTTTTGGAACAACGCATGTGGCAGTCAATATAATTCCCATTTTATGGATGAGCAAACCAAGGATAAATCAAGCACTTAGTGTCCCCAATTAATACGTGGGGGGACTGGTATCCACTCGTCTGAATTTAGGATAAAAGAAGAGGCTGGTGCATTGCTTAGGCCAGAAGAATGGATCTCTTCCTGGAGGAGACAGGAGCCTCAGAAGGTTTAGGAGAAGACCAGGGCACTTCAGCCTCTTTAGAACACACACACACACACATGCTTGTGCACACACAGCCTACCCTTAAACAACAGAATGGTTTAGATACATCTTTTAACTAACTGAAGGTAACATCTTGACAATTTTGATCAATTAACTATACACTCATGGCCATCTTGAAAAATGTCCATTTTGGGTCTTTATGTCTTGACAACTGTAAGAGTCCTCAGCTGGAAAACTGAGATACAGAGAGAGAACTGCAATGACTCTGACCTTGGAAAGTTGGGAGCCGGGATTTCCTGTCTACTGGGGCCTGAGAGAAGCAGAGAGGAGCCCTGGAAGGATGGCGGTGGCTGCCTCCAGAGCTAGACTTGGTCTCTGCCTTGCTTCTGCCTGGAAATCCTAAGGAAAGTCCAGTGATGTGCACTAGAAGGCGAAGAACAAAGCAGACGTCACACGTGTAAGCACCTTAGAAACTTAAAGCAGCCCGGGCTTTCTGCTTTCTTCCATTTGTTTATGCCCTTTACAATTGAAGACCCTTCTGCCTCTTTTTGTTTCTCTCCTCTCCTGCCCTCCCTCCTCTCTTTCTTTTCCTTCTTAAGACACATGAATGAACATTCCATCTTTCAGACCCACAGGGGTGTTGCTTGCTAACACGTGCTAGGGACTGATTTACTGACTCATGATTTACAGTTATTATTGCAGTAAATTCTTAAGTAAACTCAAGAGACGTCATCCCCGTTTTACAGATGCAAAGCCTGAGCCTCAGAGAAGCAAATAAGTTGCCCAGGGTCACCAACCTAGTAAACCACAGCTCCCTCCATAAATGCAAGTCGGTCTCTCTTCAGGCCCCTCCCGATGAGGGGGTGTCTTCTGCATTCCCTGACCTCTTCCAGCCCATACCAGAGCAAATGGATGCTCTGCCAAGGATGGGGCCGGGCCACTGGTTCATGCTGATGTAACTGCAGGACAAGCAGACTGGACAAAGCTGTGGGGAGTGGTCAGGGGCAGCCCAGGCCTCTACCTGGAACAAATTTCTGAAGTCAAAGAAGCAGGTGGCTGAGCTGGGATCCGGGCCCCCACCAAAGGCCCTCTCCATGTGGAGCCCTGGGTTTCTTTGTGCCAAGGGGCTCCTGGAGGGCCTTGGAGTGGGCAGCATAGAACCAGGGGTGCTTCTATTTTTATAGGAACAAGAAAGAGAAGTGTGAGCTAAGGGGATCTTGCAGGTGGGAAGTCTTGTGTGTGCTCCATCATGGCCGTGCAAAGGCCTGATACCAATATTGGCCCAGGGATTCTCTCCAGGAGCAGAAATCTCTCTTCTCAAAAGTTCAGGGGCACCACAGAGGTGAGTTAGACAACAACTTGCTGTCTTGGCACAACGTCTCTCTGGAATTCAGTTACTGGATCTGTAAATTAGGTATAGTTATGATGACCTCAGGGGGTCATTTTGAGAATTAAATTGCAAACCTATGCTAAGTACATAGTCCAGGATCCAACTCATAATAAACTGTGATGATGCTGTCTGTCCTTCCTTCATTCTTTCCTTCCTTCCTTCCTTCCTTCTCTCCAACACTGGTTATTGTACCCAGCTTTGTGCTAGCTTAGGGCTGCCAGACAAACTACAGATGCCCAGTTTAATTTGAATTTCAGACACTCAACAAATTATTTCCAGTATATGTCCCAAATATTGCTTGGGTCATACTTATGGGGAAAAAAAAAACGTTGTTTACCTGATATTCAAATTTAACAAGTTGCCTTGTATATAAATTTGCTAAACCTGTCTACTCTATCTAGGTCCAGGGAGGCAAGAGCGGTGAACGCAAGAGATGTTATCCTTGTACGTAAGGGGGTGACGGACAGTCTGCTTTCCTTCTGTCCACCCCTCTCCCTTCCTCCTGAATCCTCATTCTCTTTGCTCTTTTTAACCTGATTTATGAGTAAGCAGAGAGCTTTCCTTGCTGCTGGCTTCTTGCAGGGTTCCGGCGGCAGATGCTACTTCTCCCTTCAGCCTTGCATTTGGTCAGCTCTGCCCTTGGGCACAGGCTGTAGGCCTCCCTTGGGAACGGCCAGCTGCATGTCCCTGCCAGCTCGCCGCTAAGGCCGGTTCTGCCCTGGCCCTTGGGGATGGTGACTTTGAGGGACAAACCATCTTGGCTCCACACATCCTCAGGAGCAGGGCCTGGGGCAGGTGCCACTGATTCCAAAAGGGTAAAGTAAAAGAGGGCATGTGGGCCACCAGAGGATGCTGGGCAAGGTCGGCTGAGAAATGGCCCACGAAGACGGTCTCATCCTGATTCCTGGAATCTGCAAACCTTCCCTTCCACGGCAAGGACTTTGCAGGTGAGATTAAGAGAAAGATCTTGAAATAGGGAGACAGTCCTGGCGGTGACTAAATGTGATCAAAAAGATCCTTATAAGAGGGAGGCAAGAAGGTCAAAAGAGGAAAAAGGAGATGTAACGATGGAAGCTGAGGTTGAAATGATGCTTTGAAGATAGAGGAAGCGGTCACAGACCAAGGAGTTCAAGTTGGCACTAGAGGCCAGGAAAAGGTAAAAAATGAATTCTTCTCCAAAGCCTCCAGAAGGAATAGCCAGCTTGCTGACACCTTCATTCTAGAACTCTCACCTCCAGACCTATGAGAGTATAAAGCTGTGTCATTTTAAGCCACTAAGTTTGTGGTCATTTGTTAGAGCAGCCACAGGACACTAATACATTGGGGGGCTTCTGGAGGAAGGACAATGTCTAGCTGAGGTCCTGCCTTGGTTGTGCTGTGAAGAGGCGAGAGCGGTTCCCGGGACATGCCATCCTTCGTGTCAGCCCTCTGCTCGGCCTGGGGGCCAGGCAAGTCTTGAACCTGGACTTGTAGGTGTCAGAGCAGATGGGACCTCCGTCAGGGACTGAGCCAGCCTCACGCATTTGGGATGGAGGAAATATCTGTGCAAGGTTATTCCTGACTTTGTTCCCATCCACAGTGGCATCTCCCTTGACCAGTTATCCAGTGATACTCACAGCATAGCCCTCTGGTCTATGAAGCTCAGAGAGGTGAAGCAAGAGGCCTGGAGTCACACAGCAAGCCAGGGGTCCATGGGGAGTCTAGTCCCAGATCCTGAGCTCTGGCTACAGCCACACTTCTGTGGGACGCCTGTTCTTTCAAGCCTTTTTGGCTATCGCCTCCCTCCTAGGTGGGTCCAGTTCCTGCAGCCCTGCAGCTCTCTGCAGCCTGAGAGCTGAGGAAGGCTGCCACGTTTCCACTTTGAGCTGCAGCTCAAGACCCCAGATCTTGCTCCAGGCTCCCGGGAACCAACACTCCTGCGGTTTTTCCATGACTCGGGAAACTCACATGGAACAGGAGCCGTGGGGCCCTGGCCCTGGAGAAAGAATGCTTTTTGATGTGGCCTTGACCCCAAGCCCGTGAGCCAGGCGGCTCGTTCAGCCATCAGACTCGACTCTTCTTCCCTGAATAAAGGGGTCATTGTTCCCCAGCTGCCCCACCAGAAACGCCTTTGACGTGCGCTGAACTTCGGCTAATAATCAGAACCAGGCTTGTGGGGCAGGAGGAGGATGACATGGTCGTTTTGACTTAAAAGAAACATTTTAACTTCACATTTGCCAAGTTCAAGGGAAAAGCTCAGATCCTTCTCCCTCAACACCCCTCTCCCCAAGCACCACCCCCACCCCCATCTCGATCTGTGATTTCTATTTATAATATACAGGAAAGCTGACCCATGGCTGTCAGGCTGCGTGTCGTTTGGCTTCAGGCTCAAACCACTGCATGGTTTGGCCCATGCTGGAGAGATGCTGGCTTCCGAAGGTGGGGCTGATGCTCTCTGGATCCCCGTTGATTGGCAACCATTGAGTTTGTCAAAGGGCTGCCCAAACCGTGCTTGGCTCAGACCTGGGTGAATCATCCCCTTCCTTCGGGGGGCCAGTAGCTTCCATATGGATCTGGAGAGACGATGAGAGAAAGCAGGGATAATGCAAAGGGAAAACTTTTTGCATTTCATCATGTGCTTCTGCTCGCTCCACTTTCCAGGCTATCACGCTGTCCGACACTTTCTTTCCTCCCTGTCCGGCAGCTCCTTCTCGATCTTCCTGTCTCAGTGTAGGCATCACTGTTGATTGACTGGAGTAATGGACCCAATTTGTCAAAGCCTCCCCGTGTCCAGGCTCTCTGGAAGCCTCCCACGCTGACTCGAGGCTGGGCCAGGAGTCTTGCTCTGATGAGTGAAATAGCAGCATATATCATGCAAACAAAGACCTAAACATAAGGTCTGAAAAGTGCTTGGCATTCAAGATTGTCCCCTTGAAACTCTGTGACTGGCCTGCAGACAGGCTTGGACTAACCTGCTGGAGGGGAAGAGGTGAAACATGGAGATAGGCCCTAGTCACCCCGAACAAGGTCATCATAATCCTGCCACGTCCAGCCAACACACCCATGGCCCCAGACTCGTGAGTAGGCAAGCCCAGCCCAGCCCAGAAGAAGTGCCCTGTTATGCCAGCCAAAACTGCCAACTCGTGGGCAAAGTGAATATTGTTTTAGGTCAAAAAGTTATGAATTGGTTTATTACACAGCAAATCTAACTGATACACTCAGTCTAGAGAACTTACAGTGACTTTCCAGCTGGATCATTTGCCTGTCTTCTGTACTGTACCACATGTGTGTGCTTATCTGCACACTTATTTGACTGTCCAATTAGCCTGGAAGCTTCCATTAGAGCAGGTACCATGCAGTTGCTGATCACAGTTGAAACTCCATGGTCTCCAGCAGGGCAGGACCCATGATAGGTGATCAATCACTCGTGAAATCAATCAGCGACAGAATGAGGAAATGAGACAGATCTGGCTGTTGAGCTCCAACTCTTCCAATATTGCTTTGTAACTTTGATTCACGCTTAACTGCTCTGGGACTCAGTTTCCCCATCTATGAAACAGGGCTAAAAATAGCCATATTGTTCCTGAGAAGGTTGAATGAGGTGATGTGTGCATAGCTGGCCTACGACAGCGCCAGGCGAACACTCAACAATGGCAGTGGACATGTCCAGACGAAGACAGTGTGCTTTCTACAGGTGTGTTGATGTAATCCTCTCAACAGACACCTTCAGCCACAATTAATCGGCAGCAACTGTGGAGTCAAAGCGGAAAGTTTGACGGGAGACTAATCCCTGTGGGTGTTGGCCTTTTGGTTCCTTTTGCTTTTCTTTTGACTTTGGGGACATTTGGAATCTCAGAAACCCATGTACAAACACATTGACTGCTTCCACTCCACCCCCAGAAGATGTTCCTTTTATAGAGGTAAGCATCAAATTAGTAAAAAATAATGGAGAAGGAAAGGAGTACCAAACACGTATTTTATTCATTCATTCATTCCAGAAAGAGGGACTCGAGTGCACAAGACCCTAGAGCAAGAGGGATCCTAACACGTTGAAGAAGCTGAAATAAAAGATGACTGGATCTGAGTATGAGAGAGAAAGTTCTGGCTTATGCCAGACAGTTGGGCAAGGGACAGGTCACATGGGCCTCGTAGGTCATTTTAAATGCTTTTTACTTTCTCCTTAGAGCTGTGGAAAGCTAATAAAAGATCGTAAAAAGATCTGTTTTAGTCCAAGTTTCAATCTGGCTCATGCAGCAGAGTCAGTGGCCAGGACTTCTAAGACAAACTGCAGTGAAGTCTCGTGTTTCGTAGGTCCCTGATTCTCTGTAGGCAGCATCAGCCATGTGAACCACTCTGTGTGGCTCCGAACTACATGTTCATGAACGATTCGTTGGAGCCTCAGAGAACTTGGGAGGCAGGAATAACAGAACAAAACGGACGGCATAGCAGGGACAAAGGACAGCACTTTTTGGACCCATCCTCTGACATCGCTGTTCTACGTGCTTTGTGAGTACCATCCACTTAATCCTCCCAGCTGAAACTCAGAGAGTGTGCGCGTGTATGGGCGCTGCTCAGCAGAGGTATGCGTATGAACTCATTCAAGTCTCGAAACAACACTAGGAGTTATTCACGACTGTGATCCTTGTTCCGTAGACTCAGAAACTCAGCCCAAGAGAAGGTCAGCATTTTGCCCAGGTCACAGTTTGCAGTCTGTGGGATCTGACTCAGGAGCCTGTTTCCTTAGTCCCTCAGAGCATCATCTGAGCACGAGATGACACATTCACTCCCATTTTACATAGAAGGTTATGTGATATACCTGCGCAGGTCACGCGGCTGGTATGTGGTGGAGTTGAGATTTGAACTGAGACAGGCTGAAGGCAAGCCTGGCTCTTCATCACCACCGGATGCATGATTTTCATCATCAACATTTGCATAGGGTTGAATGTATCATGCATGTGTGTCCGTACGGTATGTATTAGATTCATTATTCCTCTGCATGTTTTATTTGGGACCCACGGAAGAACTCGATAGCAGGTAGTGGGAGCTATCACCAGTGGTCGCCTGTAAGGAGCCAGGAACAGTGCTAAGACTTGAGTAGAAGATGTCACTTTTGGTGCTTCTTCAAAATCACAAGCCTAATAAGTTCCTGAGCAGGGCACTAAGTACCACTCCTCTCATGTTTCTCATGCAGAAAAGCAAACCAACAAACAAAAATGATTGCGCGTCTATATATCTGGGCAGCTCTGTGGCTTTGCAAGTTGGATTTGTAACATTTGTGATAAACATTCTCAATGATCTTCATCTTCCAATTAGTGCAGTAGAGTGTAAGGTCGAGTCAGGGCTGGATAATCAATCCAGCCACAACATCCCGCAGGTATATTAGGTCTGAGGAGGAGCAGTTGTGTTGCTGGGGGGTTCTTCCCGTGTTCACTCCCAAGTTCAAGGCAGTGAGACGTTTCAGGAGCCACTGACTTACTGCCTGGCTCTGCACACCAACACGTCAGTCTTGCCTCTAAACCTGCCTCCTCTCCAGTATATCCATACGCACATTCCCAAGTGCCCATATGTATGCAAAACGACAGTGGAGTGCCTCGTTTTCCAAAACTCAGAAGAGGAGGTTTGAACATTCAGGCTTTCTTGAGAGGTCAGCCCACTGACCCAGTGGTGAGTCTTTCCATGAGATTTCAGAGGTCAACTCTAGTTTATTAAAGGAACGTTAATTGATCTACAGACCTGGCATGATTCTCAGGACTGGGATGTACAGTGAAACCATGCATGTCTCCTGCCTCAAGGAATTTAGCTGAGTTGAGAAGACAGAGAGAGGGAGGGGAGGACTCCACCAACACTTGCCCCAGCAACTCGGGAGTCCCGGATCAGCGGCTGCCCATCAAAGATCACTCCATCAAGGATCATGCATGTAAGAGCCGTGCAAGGGTCCCAGAGGATCTTGGGGGAGGATGTTCTATTTTCCATCCCTGCAGGAAGGCAGAGATGCCTGGCTTCAGGCCTGGAAGAGGTCTCAATAGCTGATCATATTTTGAGGGAAAAGAGGCTGCAAAGTTACCCTTTGGGAACTTGCTTGTAACACATGGCTTCCGAGATCTGGGATGGAGAATGTCATTGTTCTAGCAAGTGAGGCTTCCTAGAGGAAGGACAGAGGAAGGGAGGGCTCTCATTCTTCTATTTTGTCTCTTGGAATCCTCCTGGAAACCTTCAGAGTGGAGGATTATTACCGGTCCCATTTCACAGTGACAAAGCAGTTCCCATTTCATGGGAGGCCTCTCAGTTGAAGCAGAATCTGCCAGGGGCCTGGGTGGTTTCAGAATCTCTCTTCATTTCTCTCCCCCCATCAAAAGGCTCCATTAAAAGCTCAACAGGGGGCCGGCCTGGTGGCGCAGAGTTAAGTTCCCATGTTCCACTCTGGCGGCCCAGGGTTTGCAGCTTCGGGTCCTGGGTGCAGGCCTGCGCACCGCTTGTCAAGCCATGCTGTGGCAGGTGTCCCACATATAAGGTAGAGGAAGATGGGCACTGATGTTAGCTCAGGGCCAGTCTTCCTCAGCACAAAGGAAGAGGATTGGAGGCAGATCTTAGCTCAGGGCTAATCTTCCTCAAAAAAAGAAAAAAAAAATGCTGAACAGGTTCCAGGAGCTGCAGCATCAGCCCCACAAAATCCATGCCTAGTGTGGTCCTTTGTGTCTAAAACCTCCTTTTCTTTGCATTTGCAATCCCTCAGCATCAAGGCTCCTGGAAACTTGTACACCTTGCTACCCATTGGCCTCCTTTCTTTGGGGTCTGTGGGGCAGCCCTGGTGCTCTCTGGCTCCTAGCTCTCTGAGACCGACAGAGCTGCTTTTTCCTGTCCCGCTGGTTTCTGGGTCTCTCCCCTAACAAGACCAGAGCCGTGTGGCCTACTTTGGAGGTGAGCAAGCCAACGGACTGGAGATGGGAGGAAGTGATAAAGTGCAGCTGCCTCCTTGCCCATGACTTCCTCCTCTGCAGAAACCCAGGTTCTCACGGTGCCTGCAAAGCCCTGGCAGCTGGGCCGCAGCTCTGCCCTTTACAGTTAGTCACCGACTCGGGTGGCTTCCCTCTCTACGGTGGAGCCCTAGATCACTGTGGCAGATAAAACAGAAAGGCAGAGAGGACTGCTTGTCCAGGCTGTCTGCTGAGAGGTGCAGGAATTAACTGGCTCCGCACTGCTTACCGCCCACACCAGGGGGATTGTTCTTCTAATGAAGGCCAAGAGCCCTAAGCAGGGACAGAAACGGAACTAAAGACCATTGCATTTCTCACACCTTTGCCAACTGCTGGGTTCTGTTCTGAACACACAGGACAGTATCTCGATTACTCTTCACAACCCGGAGCTTGAGCAGAGTTTCTCAACCTTGGCTCTGTTGACATTGGAGGCTGGGTAATTCTTGGTTGTGGGGCTGCCCTGTGCATTGCAGGATGGCTGGTGGTGTCCTTCCCCTCTACCCATTGGGTGCCACTAGCAACCCCACCTCCAGTTGTGACAACCAAAAATGTCTCCAGGCCTTGCCCTGGGTCCCCAGTTGAGAAACACTGGGATATAAGTAGAAAACAGCAGAGGTAAGCGAGCACAGTGCAAAAAGGACTGGTCCAAGACCCCCAGCTGAGACAAGAGTCAAATCCAGGACGTCTTGTTACTTTCACACCCCTTGCTATGTGAGTTCAGGAAATCCCATGCTGTCTGAGTTTATGCACTCACTGTAAACGACTTCACAGTTCTCTGCCCCTAGGGCTATCCAGAGACCGAACAGGACAATGGGCGCTCTTTGTGAAAAGGTAGACGATAGGTTTGGGTTTATGGTAGGTCCCTTCCCTTGCAACAGAAATGTCCTTTTGAAAGAAAACACGTGCCGGTGAGAATGCAGCAGTTCTTAACGTTGTCTGCACCTTAGAATCCCCTGGTGGCTTTGATGACTGGGCCCCAGGGCAAGAGGTTCTGGTTTAATGGGTCTGGATGGAACCTGGCATCAGCAGTTCTTGAGAACTCCCCAGGTAATTCCAGTGCTCAGCCAGGGAGGAACCCTGGTCAGAATCCCTTCTAAAAACTCAAGGGGTTCCCATATCAAGTCCACCTGGTTCACAATACAGGTGGGAAGGAGTAAGTCCAGTGACAAGGGACCCAGGGAAATCTGTTCATGGGAGTCACCATCCGTGGGAATGGTGGACAGGGACGACGCTGCGGAGGAGATAACAGCGAGATCTCCATAGTGCCTTCTTCAGAATACTTAAGTATTAACTTGAAATATTTACATACACTACATAAGTGAGTCAACTGGTACTTAAAAGTAAGCGAAAAGAGATGAAATATGAGCCTTATGGCAGGTACGGTATGTAATTAAATACTTTGTATGTGTTTTTAAAATAAAGGCATAAAGAAGTTTCGTGATGTCTAGGTAGAAAGTGGGGCTGGTGATGTTGCTGCTTATTCCCGCCCCTTCCCCTCCTCCCCCTGCTCCCCCTGCTCCCCCTGCTCCTTCTCTTCTTCTTTCTCCTTCTCCTCCTCTTCCTCTTCCTCTTCCTCCTCCTCGCCCTCCTCCTCCTTTTCTTGTTTGTCTCTTTTAACACTCCTTTACTCCTTTTGGGCTATTACCCATCTAGAAAGTACAGAAATAAATCTGCTCATAGTCTCAGCAGTGTTGTCCCCTGCAGACCCCGCCAGTGCATTCATGCATGTGCACTGCTGGTTTACTGAATTAGAACATGTTAGAAAGACATGTTGGTATGATGCCGTTCTCACTTGATAATAAGAGCAGGTTTCCGTAGCCTTGAACAATTCCTGAAAACATTACTTTGATCTCTACGTAATCTTCTATCCTGTGTCTATAGCCACCTATCTATCACAATTTATTTCTCTATTTCCCATTGGTAGTTGTCTATATGGTTCCCGTATTTACAAAAAAAATATTGTAAATAAAGCTGAAGTAAGAATCCTTGTGAGAGTCTTTAAGCGTTCTTCTGTTTCCTCAGGAAACACTCCTAGAGGTGAAATTATTGGGGCAGAATTGGGTACTGGTGATGTCATAGGTCATGATGATTTCGGATTGCTTTCTGTAAAAAGGATGGACAAATTTAGATGCTAAGCTCCTGGGTGTGAGCAACTGAGTCATCCATCTTAGCAGCCCTCAGTAATATCACTCAAAACTTGACAACTTAATCACTGGAAAAGAGGACCTCATTTTGGGTTCATTTTGCTTCTGTTGGATTATTAGTAGAGATAAATATTTTCACACGTTTATTAGTTACTTGAACAACTTTTCGGTTGTGGAGTTCATGTGAGTGTATTTTTTCTGTTTACTCTCTTTGCCTGGTTATACTTTTTCTTAATTTATAAGATCTCTTTCTAGATTGAAACTATTAATAGCTTGTCTTTATGTTACAAACATTGTTTCCTGGTTTATTTATACCTTTTATATTTTTGTGTGCTTTAGACAAGATTTATTATCTCTTTTCTGTCTGAGATTTAAGAGAAAAATATACTTATGGAGAAAATATATAAAAACAAATATGGAAATGTAAACTATGAAACAAAATATGTTTTGAGTTCTGCCAGAAATAATCACCATTACATTTTGGTGTAGCTCCAGCTACCGACAGGGAGGCGGCCTTTTTTTATTTTAAAATTGGAATTATATAGTGTACGTTACATTGTAATCTGCCTCTCTGGGTTTTTTGTTGTTGTTCCCTCAATAGTCCTATAAGACGTGATATTTAACAGCTAAAGCTCTTCTATAATAGGGACGCAATATGTCATTTTAAACAGATACCAGTTATTGAGAATTCTAGACACTTCAAAATGTTATCCAGAATCAATACTGCTCTGGCGAACACCCTTCCACATACAGAGCACATCTAATTACTTCCTTTGGATGTAGGCCTAGGAGTGGATTGTTAGGGCCACAATCTGCCCATTTTAAAGACTGATTAAAAATGACTAAATTGTCCTTAAAGAAGGTTGACCAAATTACTCTCTCACTCAAACTCTGTGAGGGTGGGAGACCTCCAAAGACAGCGGTCCCACAGACAGGAGTCTCTACACACCAGGTGCTTCCTAAGTGTGCATTCCTTCTGCCTCTTTCTTCTCTTCGAGTTGAACTTCTGAACTATTGAAATTCTGAACTATTCCCTTCTAGTTTCAAATCAAGCCTTTGGGGATTATGAAGTTGTTAATTTTGACTATTTATTTTGTAGAATGTATGACTATGTGGGGTATTTCTAGTTTAAACAACATGCAGGCTGACATCTCTTCCCCAAACCACTGTATTTTACCCTCCAGTTCTCTCCCTTAAACAAATTTTCAGAATTTCCTTATGACCATCACACAGGGTGACAAGCCCCACGCTGTGTCCGTCAGAGCCGGTTAGGGGACCCGACAGCTGATATTTTCCAATGTGACAGAGCAATGTGGTGCTGGGGTTAAGGCATTCTAGAAGGAATACTATTCCAGGGGATCTTGGCATGTGGTTGGATGGCAGGAGGAATGTATGGGTTGATCTCAACACTCTGGTGCACAGAGACAAGTGTGCTGAGCGACCCTCTGCAAAGAGTGCAGGTAGCAATCAAGATCATCTTTTATTAAAAGGAAAGAGGGTTGAGTCAGAGGCAGGAGTCTCACCAAGTGAGAGTTAAATTATTCTAGATATTAGCAATCATGCCCATCCTAGTGCTTGCTATGGTCTAGGCTGGAGGTCGGCTAATGAAGGACTGCAGGCTAACTCTGGCCCCCTGTCTGTTTATCTAAATAAAGTTTTATCAAAACACAGCCCCATGCCCAGTTGTTTGCATCTGGCCTGCTGCTGCTTTCCTACTATAAGGGCAGAGTTGAGTAGCTGTGACAGAGATGAAAACTGCTCTTATGCAACTGCTGGCCACTCACCTCTACTGGACCAAGAGTCCCTGAGAGCAAGGTCATGCCTTGCTCATTCGTGTATAGTCAGCACCATGGGGCAGAGGGAAGGTGCCCAACAAAGCATAAAAGAAAGAGGTACCACGGACAATGGGACACTTACAAGGGGCAGCTGTGCACGAGGTAGAACAGCGCAGGCCAGGGGACAGACCCAGCGGGGTTGGAATCCTGATTCTGACCATGACCTTGGGCAAGTCACGTCACTCCTCGAACTGCTTGCTGGAAACACGGCAGGAAAAACATTCCTGCAGGGTCATCTTCAAGCTTAAATAAGAGAGCCAAATAAACACAGTTGTGCTCCTTACGTTTGGAATCAAATGGGGCAGAAGATACAGAAAGTTTTTAGCTTATTTTTCTATTATTCTCAAAATTTGGAGAGCTGCATATTTTCTCTGTACAAAAGGAGGAGGAGGAGTGAAGCTGCTGTCCCGCCTGGAGGTGCGACTGAGCGTACAGAACGGGAGACGGCTGGACTGCAAAACACCGCGATCCAGAGGGAGGAGTTGACTGATGTCAGCTGAGCGCCTGCAGCCTGCCTGAGTACTAGGCTGTGTTGATTCATCACAAAAATTCAGCCCAGGTAGCATCATCATCTCTCTTAAAACAGGTAAATGAGGGGCCAGCGCAGCTAAGTTCACACGTTCTGCTTCGGCGGCCTGGAATTCACCGGTTCGGACCCCGGGTGCAGACATGGCACCGTTTGGCACACCATGCTGTGGTAGGCATCCCACGTATAAAGAGAGGAAGACGGGCATGCATTTTAGCTCAGGGCCAGTCTTCCTTAGCAAAAAGAGAAGGATTGGCTGCAGTTAGCGCAGGGCTCATCTTCCTCAAAAAAAAAAAAACAAAAAAAACCCAGGTAAGTGAGGTTTAGATAGCTCAGGTAACTTCACCAGGGCCAAACAGTCAGTAAACGGGGGTGGGGGTGGGTGGGGGTGGGGGGGGATTTAGGTACTGAAGAGAGCTGCCTGCAGCCAATGTTACACGCTTTCCTCTCTACTAAGCCGCTTACAAAGGAACAAAAGAAAGATTAACATCAGCAAGAGGACTGTGCATTTGTAAGACGAATGGAAGACACAGGAGCGTAGAGGAGACCTCTATGCATTTCACCTCCATGGTTTCCAGTCCCATTTGGTTTCAAACCATGTTTGACGAGTCAGTAACCCGTCCACAGTTGCAAACATGAAAGTCGTTGACGCCTCGCAAGGGGAAAACGTCCCCTTTCCTCAGCCCGGTCCGGGCCAAACCAGAAATCGGAGAACTGCGCAAATGAAAAATCCGTTCTTTGAATTTAATGTTTTCAATGCTCTCTGGGGCTTCGATTTGACTTGAGTGTTGGAGCTGGGGCTTGGGCTGTCCAACCCAATTTATCCATGGTGCCAAATTCCAGTTGACAAGCATGGGAGGGAAATACATATTGGTGTGCTTCAGAAAGGCTGTCCTTTCGGAATGTACACTTGATGGCTTCAAGGGGCTGTTCAGGCTCTCACTCATTACTCTCAGATCAGAAGATTTGGGGAGAAGCTCTGCAACGTCATTGGGAGGCGTGGTGATTTTAGAGGGTCGTCAGGAGGTGTGACCCTTAAGAATGCCCTTCCATCCTTATCTGGAACTTAATTTTTCCATCACCTTTCCTACCTATAAGATAGCCAATGATTAGGGAGAAAAGCTAGAAAAGACCACAGAAGTGTTACCAAGATAAGTGAGGTCCACCTTCCAATCTCACTCACTTGCCTTCACATCAAGTTTTCGTAAAAGGCATACTTATACTCTCTTACACACTTATACCGTAAAAAAATCAAGCCAGAAATAAAGAAGAGGCCAGAATAGGCAGCTGAGTGTGTAAAACATGGCAGACGAGAAGCAGACAGGAGCTTCTCCAAACAGTGCTCGCTGGAGATCAGCAACGCAGCAGCAACAATGGACGGCAGCCAGTGATTTTAGGGGCAAAACCTGCCCCTCCAGTCACCACCAAAGTCATCATGAAATTAAAGTGACGTGAATAAGTGCTTTTTGCAACAATGAATCTGAGTCAGAAAGAGGGAAAATAATAAAAAAGTGAAAAGAATAGAAAGGAAAGGAAGCACTTAGCACTTTTAAAAATAAACTTCTTATTTTGGAATAGTTTCAGAGTTATAAAAATTTTGTAAAAATAGTCCAGAGACTTCCCATGTACCCCAAACTCAGTTTCCCCTATTGTCAGCATCTTACAGTAGTGTGGGGCATTTGTCACAACTAGTACACCAGTGTTGATGCATTGCTACGAACTACACTCCATACTTTTTCAGATTTCCTCACTTTGCCCCTAAGGTCCTTTGTCTGTTCTGGGATCCCATCCAGGACACCCCATCACACTTAGTCCTCACCTCTCCGTAGGCTCCTCTGACTGTGACAGCTCTTCAGACTTCCCTTGCTTCTGACGACCTTGGCAGTTCTGGGGGGTGCTGCTCATGTATTTTGTAGAATGCCCCTCGACTTGGTTCATCTGATGTTTTTCTCATGATTGGACTGGGGTTATGGGTTTGGGGGATGAAGAGCCAGAGGTAAAGTGCCATTCTCATCACATCATATCTAGGGTGCTTGCTATCAACTTGACTTACCATTGTTGATCTTGACCTTGATCACCTGGCATGTGTAGTCCCTTTATGGTTCCTTTTGGATTTTAGTCCCTTTTTGTTTCTTTGGCCAGTACCTTTGTGTAGTGTACAACCTGTTCAACTGTACATGGTCAGCATGGCAGAGAGAGTACTAGGACTGGGATCCCAGAGGTGAACTAGACAAATGCATTTCTTACTTTTGTGGGGCTTAGGTATGTTAAACATGCATTAACAGAGTTTAGTAAGCTCTAAACGTAGCATAAATGTAAAATACACTCAAGATCATTGTTATTGTCATTTTTATTACTGATCAATCTCATTAATCTGCAGCATTAGCAGAACCACATAGCTACGAGGTAATGCTGGTAAATGTTTAACAATCAGCTTTCCAGGGGAAGCAAAACCCTGATTGCGTCTTTTTCCAATATCCATAGTATCAATACTCCCACCATGGCCCATTTCAAGCTCCCTACTTGTTGTAACTGAGCCCAAATTTGGGAAGAGATGAGCACAACAGCTCTCAGGGGTGGGAAGGGGTGACCCCAACACATCCCAGAGCTGGGGGGACACGAGGGAAACATTACCAGCTGCTTTGGCAGGTGGACACGAAAAAGGGGTAGAATGGGGCTCAGAGGAAGGAGGTAACAGAAACGTCACAGTTTGCAAGGGAACCCAGTTCTTTTGGACTCAACAGTTACCAATTTTTCTGCCCCCTGGGGCTCTGAGACACTTCCTGTGAGTCCTGTGTCTCCATCAGAGGGTTTGGGCTTTGGGCAGCGGATGCTGCTGCCAACTCGGGAATCATTGGTTCAGTTCAGCAGGTGCTTCCTATGCATTACGTATGCGCACAGCACTGTGCTGGGCCCCCGCGGGGACAGGCAGGGAAGAAGATTTAGGACGTCACAGCCCATGAGAGACTGCGGGTCCAGTGAGAGAGGCCGACACACACACGGTCTACAGGGCCACCCGTGCCACTGCAGACAGCACGAGATGTGCAGTTGCCCTGGGAGGGGCTGTGGAACAGTGAGCTCCAAGCTGAGGCATCAGGGAGGGCTTCCTAGAGGAGGCCACAGCGGGGCTGGGCTTGGAGGAAGAGAAAGACTGAACATCTCGCTGCAGGCTGGGGAAACTGCACCTGTCTGTTCTGACAGAAGTAAGAACAGGCTCAAATTGCTCTCAGTGCTTTCAGCACAGTCCCCGGTCAGACCTGCAGAGCCTGCACTGGGTCCTCTAAACCTCAGCCTCCCACTACATGCTCCTCCCACAAACCCCTGGGGTTCTCCTCCTCTGCCACATGCTTTTTGCACATTCTGTTCACTACACCTATAGCCAACTCCTCCCCCTCCTCATCACGAAGATTCCTTCCACCCTTCAAAGCGCAGCTGAGGCTTCTCGGGTCCTCGGAAACGGCCCCTGGCCCCTCCATCTCGGCCGCGTACCAATTTTCTGCTTTCTCGTAATGAGCTGTGGTTCCTCTGCCCTGACATTTAAGTCGCTTATTCATTTTACACATATTTATGGGGCACTTGCTACAGTAGTGCTAATAGCTGGTGCTCGTTGAGGATTCCCTGTTCCGAGCACCGGCCGCACCGACTCATTTAATCCCTACAATAACCCTATGAGGAGCCTTATTATTATCTCTGTTTTCTGGAAGAAGACAGTAAGGCATAAAGAAGTTAAGCAGCGGGGCCAGCCCGTTGGAGCAGCAGTTAAGTGCGCACGTTCTGCTTCGGCAGCCCAGGGTTCGCCAGTTGGGATCCCGAGTGTGGACATGGCCCCGCTTGGCACGCCATGCTGTGGTCGGCGTCCCACATATACAGTAGAGGAAGATGGGCACGACCATCTTTGCTCAGGACCAGTCTTCCTCAGCAAAAAGAGGAGGATTGGCAGTAGTTAGCTCAGGGCTAGTCTTGCTCAAAAAAAAAGAAGTCAAGCAGCTGGTCCAGGGTCACATCACTGGCTGTTTGGTGCGATGCAACTGAGGATTGAATCCAGGTAGACCAGATGCGGGGCGTGGGTCTAAACCGTGCTACCTCCTGCTGCGTGTTGTGCATTGACAGGGCTCCACCGAGCACATGAAGCAGGTGCAGCCACGGCCTCACGGGGCATCAGTCTAGGAGGGCAGACACAGGAAGCCAAAAACACAAAGCAAGCATGTCGCCATACATTGTCTGACGGAAGGTACAGAAATAATCCTCTCCCTGTCTCGCTTTTCTCATCTGGAGAAAGGGGGAGCACATCCTTTGAGGTCTGTTGTAAAGGAGAAACAAGATCATCTGTGTAATACACCTGGAATAGAGCCTGCAACTAGTAAGCCCCCGGTCATACGCGTCAGCTATGGTTAATATGTTTGATCTCTTCTTCCCTCTTCGAGAGCAGGCCTGCAGGAAATGTTTGCAGAATAAATGCATGGATGGATTAGAAGTTGGAAGAATATAGTGCATTTAATCCAAGAGACCTTGGTATATTATACTTAAGAATGGCTTTTAATATTTCTGCCCTTTTGAAGCCCCCAGAAGAGGAAATGCTTTCTGGAAATCAAGGAGAACAGGCCCCATGCCTTCCTGCTCTCTCCCAGCCTTGGGGAAAGTTCAAGGTGGCAGGTGGGCAGGGCCCATCTCTGTGCCATGAACGTTTGTCACGTGGTCACTTGTGGCTGGAAATGTGCAAACACAATAATGTACATGATCCAATAGAGAGACGGAAATCTCTATCTAAAGCAGCTGATGGGTACCAGCTGCTTGGTAACAAATACATCTTTAATGAACTCCAACAATCCAGCAGGATTTATTGATTGAGAACAATTGCTTTTAAATACAGTCTAGTTGCTGGGCCTGTTAACATTCTTTTTCGTTCAATTAGTTCGGTTGGTTTGAATTAGAGACACTTGGCTGTTAGCTAAGAAAAATAAATGCTATTGCCATTCAGCACTAAATTCCCCCACCTTCTTTCCCTTATGCTAATGCACGGCAGAGCCACCCAGCAAAAGAGATTTTTGAGGGAATTCCAATTGTTTGTGGGGAAGGGAGATTTACAGGGAATGGAAGTCCAACAGGCTCCGAAATGGGAAGCCATCTCAACTCCCAGTCTTGAATGAGGGGTGAGGGGAACTCATCCAAGTTTCTCTCGCAGAATCTGGCAATTTACACAGGGTCCAGGCGCCCTGACACTAGACGGTTCCTCCAAACCCCGATTTCAGGGCGGGGTCACAGGCCTTTGTAGGAAGGTGTTCTATTCACTGTATAATGTGTCTTGATGAAGGAACTACCATTCATCCTGTCACTCAAATGAGAAATCTGGGAATTATCATGGAGTCTCTTCTCTCCCACCCTTCACATCAAACGGGTCCCCAAACTCTGTGAATTCGGTATCCTGCGTTTCTTTTCAATCTTCCGCTTCCTCCCATTTCTACATCCTTAGGGAGGGCCTCATCGTGGTTTCTTATGCTGATTAATGCATTAAGGTCCTTAATTTTCCTCCCTACATTAGTCTCCCTTCTCCCCACCAGTCCTGGAAACTGGGAGGTGTTAGTTTGCTGGGGCCGTCATAACAAATACCACAGACTGGTTGACTTGAACAACAGAAATTCATTGTCTTGTGGTCCTGGAGGCTGGAAGTCCAAGGTCAAGGTGTCGGCAGGGTTGGTTCCTTCTGAAGCCTGGCTCGTTGGCTTGCAGGCGGCTGCCTTCCTGCTGCGTCCTCACGTGGTCTTCCTTCAGTGTATGTTGTCCATGTCCTCATCTCCTTTTCCTTGAAAGGACAAAGTTCATGTTGGATTAGGGTCCACCCTAATGCCCTCAGTTTACCTTAGACACCTCTTTAAAGACTCTCTCCAAATACAGTCACGTTCTGAGATCAGGACTTCAATGAAGGAATTTGAGGGGGCACAATTCAGACTATAACAGGGAGATTCCTAAATCTAAAATATAAGCAGGCCACTCTCCTGTGAACACCATCTACTAGATCCCTGTGGCCTTACAGGATAAATGTCAGGTTCCTTACCTCCACCCACGAGGCCTTCCAAAATCTGGACCCTTGCCTGTGCCTATGTCTCGTCCCCACCCTAAGATCAGATTTCTTCTATCTCTGCTCCCAGTGCCCTTCTAAATGCTTATAAATACTAACTCATTTCCTCCTTGTAACAACTGAGATGCTGAAATAATGACCGTGGACGGCCATCCCACAGGAACTCCACTGGGACAGCCCCATGTGTTAGTTATCTCCTGATCCTCAATACCTAGCACAGGGTCTAGCATCAAATAGATGCTCAATGAGAGATGGTTCAATGAAATATCTTCAAACCAGTGTGTGACCTTCTATGCAGCTATGTTTACTCAGAAGCCAGCCTCCTGGAAAGAAAGGATGATTAGGATGGACCTAAGTGTCTGCCTGCGGGTTTGGAGTTTTATCTGAAACATTGCTTCACAGTTCCTGATCAGGATGTAAGCCACTGCTCTCTGGGGATGGCACTACAGGGGCCTCTGCTGCACTGTCTCAGTGAGCACCCACTACTTGAGGCTGCCTTCAACTGAGAGTAGGCTCAGCCATTGCCCCCGTCCCCTGTCCCCTCTCACACGTGCTGCTGCCATTGTGGGGAGGCTGGACCCACTCCTGCTTTGCTCACAGCTGGGTGATGCCGCTGCCTGATGCTGGGCCTTTCTCAACACCTCTGTTCTCTCTCCTGTAAACTCCATCCACCTCCCACTTGGCTGTTATCAGTAAGGAAGGCAAATTGTGGCTTGTAGCCATTTCTCCTCTTTCTTATATCTGCCTTTGTTCAGATCTTAGGCAAAGAGGGTGATATTAAAACTCAACAATTGGGTGCAATTGCCTGGATTACTGAGATGTTTGAGGACACAAAATAGATTTAGAGTGATTGCAGCTTTGGAGGGGCTGGGTGGGCGGGTCTTGTGCTGTATAAGCAGGGCGTTGACTTGGCCGTCTGCAGATGCTCAGATGGCCCAGGTGGCCTTACCAGCTATACAGTCGGCTTTTAACTGCTGGGGCCCAGGTGAGAGGCTGTGGGTCTCGGGGAACGTGGTAATTCAACTTTGGTGAGTGATCGCAGTTTATGGCTACTTTGTCCACAGCGGAGAGACTTTCTTCAGAAGCGAGCTGCATATCTTCGGCTGAAAAAAGGCCCAGGGGCCAAGTGAACAGCTTTAAGCAAGAAGAAATCGGACATGTGAACACTTTTGGAAGGGCATGTGGCCATTGTAGGTGACCTCAGCAGATGTGTCCACATGGGGCCTGGCAGGCAAATGCCAGCCATGCTGACTGCAGCAAAGGTGTGGGCATTGGGCAGTCACCTCCAGCCTTAGGGTGCACCTTGACCTGGAAATACACAGGCACAGGAGACAAAGGCCTCAGGGAGGGTAGAGACCATCCACCGGTGCGTCGGCTCCGGATGTGGGCATGGCTTTTCCTAAACAAGAACGAGAGTAGCAAAGCCTGGGCTGGAGGAGAGAGAGTCTTGCCCCGTGTATTACCGGAAGGAACATGTGGTGCCTTAGTCTGCAGGGTGGCGGATGCAGCGGCCCCACAGGAAGAGAAGCCTTCCGTGCCAGGTGGGGGAAGCAGCCCTGGACAAGCCACATTAGCTGGGCTTCTCTGAGAGGAAAAAGGGAAAGACAGAGGCATCTGTCACTACTGGAGAGAAAGAGATGGCAGGAAGAGCTGGTCCTCAGAGCCAGGAGACTCAAAGCTGAGAAAGGACAGCATGGGCTAGAGGGTTAGGCTTCGCTGGGCCCAGAGGGCCGTGCAGTAAGGAAGCACGAGGGCAGTGTTCCCCTGAGCATTGTTTTCCAGCCAAAACCAACGTGGGGACCAGTGAACACAGGTCCCTTTGCTAAGAAATTCCCTAGCAAGAGCATGCAGATGACCACCACTGTGCCCCAGGGCTTAAATGCCTGTTTACATGAGAGTAGCGCAGTCCAGTAGATAGAGCCCCCACTCGGTTTAGCACTGTGGGGCAAGAACACTCGGCTGGGGGCAAAAATGGGAAGGAGGTGGGTTTAAATGTCCTGATGGGAAGGGCAGGTGGCTGTCCTTCTCCGAGAAGCAAGACAGGATGTCCAAGTAGGGCTTCACTGGGCTAAGGACACAGCATACAAATTAACTTACTGATGGATGATTTTCTACATTTGAGTGTAATTTCCCACCTTTTGGGATCTAGTCAATGGCGTGATCGAACTGGCAACCTGATGGGGCTCAGGCCAGGAGGGATCCCCCACCTCCCGCCTTCACAGAGCTGCTGTAAGAGTCTTCGGAAACCCTGAAAGCTGGTCTCGGGGAACATCATTTTTCCTGGAAACTAAGAAAAATGTTTTGGGATTTGGGGATGGGAATGTTTTCAGCATTTGGTGGTTTGGACCAGGGCTAATCTTATCAGTCCTATTTGTCCCATTAATTATTTCAACTCTTAGCGAGAGGCTCATAAGAGAACTGGCACTGAACAAAGACGCTGTGTGAAGAAAGCACACCCGTTTCAGTGGGAGATCTCCTAGGCTGCAGCTGCTTACGGAAACCCAGGGCCCCCAGGAACCGAGGGCTCTTCAGACAAAGACTGAGGAGCGTAAGAAAGCAGGGAAGAGAGTTCTGACAATTTAATCAAAGAATTTTGAACTTTGGACTTTTAACTCAGAGGGACCCCAAATCCCATGACTTCAGTCTTTAATTTTTTTGAGATTCAACTTTTGAGGGGATTTCATCTTCCAACTCTATCTTCGCAGCTGGACCTTGATAATGGGCGAGGTTTATATTCAAGTTTGGGCATCTCACGTGTTGGTGTTTGATAGGTGGAGTGTCCTTGTGGGCTTTTTTTTATCAGCCTGTCTTCCTGTTACATTTCATCTCACTCATTGCAGAGCCTCTGATGGATACACAGCATGGCTGGAGATCATTCAGGACAGGAACAGAGAAATGAGTCAAGTCCCCACTCAGTGGAAGAAGTTTTGTTGTTGGCCCATTTCAGAGCCTTCTGGTGGCGAAATCTAAATGGTCTCCCAGGGGCCCTGGGAGCCATGCAGAGGAGCAGGGGTTGGCATCAGGCCATGAATGTGGGTGGAACTGACCAGATAGACTGTTGCTCTGCTGATGTTCTTCCAGTAGAAGATGACACCTTTAAGGGGCGTCGTACATTTAAGCTCCATGTCCACTGTGTCAGGAGCACTCAAATCTTGGGTGAGTCAGAGGCAATGCCCCTTCCCCCTCCTGCTTTTCCTTCCAAGTGGATGAAGACTTAACATCCCTTTCCTGGCTTCCCACTATCTCTTTCCTGACGGGTAAACGTGGGAATGAGCAGCATGCATGAAGCACACATTTTCCTTGCTCCCCAGAAGCAGGCCCTCCCCAACTCCCCATCATGGTCAGCTGAGACCCAGCCCCGCACAGCCTATGGCTGGTGGTCAAATGGGGCTCCTTTCCGGGGTTCACTTAGCAGACCCGTCTGCCTCTCACTCTGAGCTCCATCCTCCGACTGAACTTGATCATAGTAAAAGAATACATTATTGACCTTGATCTATTTTATTCCATGCCTTATGTCTCCACTGGTTCTGAATCTAAGTAGGACCAGGGGTTGTTTTTTCACTGGGCATAGACCACAGCCCAATGTCTATTTCCACTGCAGTTTTCATGGACTCCTGGAACACTGGCGGAGGGGAGGCATTGAGAGCAACACGGCAGAGGAAGGAGGACCCAGCTATGGCTCTGTATTCCCAGAGAAGCTCTCTTCCTTCAAAACCACCCACTCTGTTGTCTATGTCTTTTCCTCCGATCATGAAAATGGCTACCACCATCATTATGTGCCAGGCACCGTGCTAGGTGTGTGTTATCTCATTTAATCTTCAAAATAATGCTGGTTGTGTCCCTCAGGAGATGGAGCATCAGACAGCATAGGTGACTTGCTTGAGGTTACACGGCTCCTTCAATGAAGTTAGGATTCAATCCAAGTAGGAGTTCAAAGCCCGTGACTTCTTCCACCCAAGGCCAGCTCCTGCTTCTCCTTTCTGGATCAGAATCGGCAGACCCTGGCTCCATCTCTGACTTTTCCACTGAGATGAGAAGCCAGGGGACATCCCTGAAGCTCCAAGGCTCAGATCCCCATTGGTGAAAGGAGACAGCCTGGGCCTAACCCGTGGAGCTGTCCATAGGATCAAATGGGACCGGGAATATCCCACAACATCTCAATCACAGAAGTGCCACATGGGTCTGAGTGATACTTTATGGCTCTCGTGGCAAGCAAAGAAAGGCACAAATGGGAGAAAACCCTTTTTAACCATTCAATTTTCGATTTCAATGCTCTTAAAAGCTTCGGTGTCCCAAGTATTTCCCCTAAGTCTTTAGAAGTTTAACTTGAATTAGGATTGGACAAGGACGCCCTCTGCTACTGTTTTCTTCTCTTTCAAGATTAAAAGAAAAGTCTAAACATAGTCAGTCTTCTGCTTAGCATTTTCCATGTAAGCAGATTGACTCCTCAGTCAGAGTAGCAGAGCCTGGCACCCCCGGGCTGCTGGCACCTGAGCTGGTCCTCAGGCTCTGCCCCTAGATGCCTGCCTGCTGGTCCCTCGGCAAGGTGAGGAAGGCCCCAAACCCAGCCTTTGGGAGCTTGGCCTTCTATCAGCCATTGTATCTTTGTTTAGCTTCACACTCGTCTTTGCTCTCTGTCTTCCCTGTGTCTCTAACTTGGTGGTCTTCTATTCTGCCCCAGCCTGCCTCTCCCAACCTCCCCCACCAGCTTCTCAAGGCCCCCAGGCAGCATTTTCTCTAGGGAACCGAGGTCTTTGAGGCCGGCTGTGCAATGTCTCCTTCACCCCAGCTCCCACTAAGACAACCCAAGATGTTCAAGGTGCAGGCCCCCTTCCCCCTCCCGCCTCCAAGCCTTTGCCCAGGCTGTTGCCCCACCTAGAGTCCATTCGCATCAGGCTGCCCCACCCCTTGTCAAAACCTCACCCTCCGAAGCTTCACAGAGCTCCAAAGCTGGCTCTTCCTTGAAGGTCTCTAGGGCTCCCTAGATAGAGAGAATCTTTTCTCCTCTGTGCCCCCAGGACATTTGATTCATCGTTCTACAAACCACATCTCTCTCAGACACGTCTCATCTTTATTTGAGTGATAACCCATCTCTCAGTGGAATATGGATTCCCCAAAGGCAGGGACCAGTTTTATTGGAATTTATACCTCCAGCACCTTCCCTTCAGGCCCCAGCATGGTGCCTTGTACACAGCAGAACTCAGCAAACAGCACCTGAAATGACGGAAGTTAAATTCCTTTCTTGAGTCAACCCATCTCAGGAAAGTACCACCTGGTGGCACTTAGGGCTTTGCCCCTGGAATTCTGTATACCTTGGACAATTTTAAACTTACTTAAGTTCTTGAAGTTGATTTCTTCATATGTAAGGGAAGCTGGCAATGCAAGTTCCAGTGGATTCTTGAGAAGAAAATGTGATAATATACTACACATATCACATATATGAGGAAGTGTCCAGCACTTGGCAAACTGTCTGAGAATGTTGTCCATTTGCCGCTGAATCACAGACCGTGTCTACCCTTCATGACCCTTTTCCTGGGAATTCTCCAGACTCACTTCAAACTCATTATCTAACCATTTTCAGTTTCTAAACTTTTGAAAACAAAATGTTTTGCTCTGTCTTTATTTGCCTTTCCTGCTCTATGTTATCTACTCAAGAACTTGAACATTTTCTTTGGGAAACTGTATTAGGAAAAAAAATAAATGGACAATGGTCTGAAGTGCTTTTTTAAGTTATTTGTAATTATTGGAAGAGACACATAAGATTTACCATCTTAACCATTTTTAAGTGGCATCAAGTACATTCACGGTATTGTGCAACCATCACCACCATCCATCTCCAGACCTCTTTTCACCTTGCAAAACATAAAACATTAACTTCATTAAAAACTAACGCCTGTTTGCCCCTGCCTCCAGACCCTGGAAACTACCATTTTATTTTCTGTCTGAATTAGCCTGCTCTAGGCATGTCAGGTAAGTAGACTCATGTAGTAGTTATATTTTCACTTAGCATAATGTCTTCAGGGTTCATCCATGTTGTAGCATGTGTGGGAATTTCACTCCTTCTTATGGCTGACCAGTATTCCATTCTAAGTATAGTCAGATCGCATATACAACAGTCAGCCCATAAGACTAGTACCATATGGCCTAGGTGTGTAGTAGGCTGTCCCATCTAAGTTTGTGTAAGTACACTCTACGATGTTCACACAATGATGAAATCATCTAATGACACATTTCTCAGAACATGTCCCCGTTGTAAGGAATGCATGATGGTACATACCACTTTTGCTTATCCATTCATCTGTGATGAACACTTGAATTGTTTCCACTGAAATAACTATTTTCTGATTGCTACAAATTCATAGAAGTGGTTTTCAAGAATCTTCTCCCCTCCTTCTCAATAAGAAAGGAATGAGATTGACTTTGGTTTATATTTCAGCTCGGTGTTTTACTAGATCTGTGGCTTTGGGTCATAATATCTAACTGCTCTGAATTTCTACCTTGGAATAAAAACAGCTGCCTGACCAGGTGACCACAAGAGACTGATGGCATTTATTGGATTCAACTGTGGGCCTTGCATGCTACAGTATCTGCATTCGTAGCTTTACGGGCGATTGTGACACTACTAGGTTGTGAGCCTTCCCTTTCTAGGAAACTCCCTCACTCAAGAAGGACTTTTTGGCTCTTCAGGAGTGGCCATTGCTCTTCCCCTTTGTCTCTGGGGTCTGCAAACTCATTGGATAATGTGCTCCGGGAGGCATGCGGGTTATGCATTCCCATCATTGCCTCCACATTTCTTTTTGTTTTCTGTGCTTCAAAATGAAAACTGAAAGTGCTCTGACATACACATTACAAGGCTGTCCTATCGCCCTGTTGTTACTTTCTGAGATGTCTCCTTGTCCTTTCACGCTGTTGAATTCAACAAATACTTCCTGAGCGTGTACACCCTGGGCCAGGTGGCTTGCTCATGATATGGTGTGGGCCAATGTACTGGCCCAGGTCGCTAACCTCCTGGAACTCACCTTCCAACGGGGCGGGGTTGAGGGTCACCCACAGTATTACCTCCAAAAGACATAACAGAATGAAGTATAGAACCCCACCTTTAGTTAGCTGTATATGTGTATTAAACTGCAGGACTAGAAATGAGAAGACATAGGTTTGACTATGGTTGCATGACTTTTGGAAAGGGACTCGATGTCTATGAGCCTCAGTTTCTTCAGCTGCCAAGTGGAGATGATATCCACCTCAAAAGGCTGTTGCGCCATCAATGAAAAGGAGCAAACTACTGATGCTTGCAACTACATGGAACACCTCATGTGCATTATGCTAAGGGGAAGAAACCAGGCTCTGAAGACTATGTACTATATGGTTCCACTTATATGAAATTCAGGAAAATGCAAAATGTTGGAGAGTGAAATCAGATCAGCGGACGCCAGAAGTTGGGGCTGGGATAATGAAGAAACATTAGGCAATGGAAATATTCTCTGTCCTGGTTGTGGTGGTGCTTAATGGCCAGATATGTTTGCCAAAGTCTTAGAACACTGTACCTTAAAAGGGTAACTTTTACTGAATAGTGTACCTTAAAAGGATGAATTTTACTGGATGTAAATTGTGTCTTAGTAAACAAACAAGTAAACAGAAAGATTGCAATGGACTAAATGAGATAATCCCTGTGAAAGAACCTGTCGTGATGCCCAACACCCATTGGGTGCCCTGCAGGAAGCTTTTTATCTATTCAAACCAAAGAAAAGAGAATTTTCTCTGAAGTAGAAAGACTCAAATTCAGTCCCAATTCTTCTGTTTATTAGCTTTGCAACTTTGAACGATGTGCTTAAACTTTGCAATGTTCCTCATTCAGAAAATGGCAATAAAATGGCGATTGCAGGATGGGGAGCTTGTGGGAATCTAACTGCATAATGGAAAGACCTAAACTCAGGGTGTGTCACGTGGCAAGATTTATTTTATTTTTTTAAACACGCTAACATTGTGCTTATCCTATACTAGGCACTATGCTGAAGACTGTACAGATACTAACTGATTTAATCTCGATGATGGCCCCGTTCTACAGATGAGGAAACTGATCACAGCAAGGCCAAGTACTAGACCCAGGGCCACATCTGGTGTGATGGGGTCAGGGTGTGAACCCAGGCAGCTGGACCCAGAGCTCTTTCTCTCATCACTAGTCAACTCTGCCTGTTTGATGGACTACTCATTTACAATTAGCCCCCTTGGTGCAGGAAATCACTTCTGTATGACCTTACATGTTGAAAGTCCTACTGGGAGAAGCAAGCCATTTATTCTTTTCTGCGGAAGCCTTTACTGGAACTTCATAACCATTTCCAGATGATGGAACTGACTCTCAGAGACGTCGAGTGGCTTATAGGAGCAGCAGAGCTGAGACTTGATCCAGACCTTCTGCCTCCAGATCTTGGACTTTCCTTCTCATCACTGGTGTCTGTATGAACACTGCCTTTTTTGTCTACGTTGCAGCTAGAAATAAGCTCCCAGGCAAAAGTTCCTAAGTGAGAAGGTAAATAAGCCCTCTCAGATACTGCTCGCAAGACTGTGAATTGATAAGATTTTTCCTGAGGACAATTTGGTGATATGTGTCAAATGCCTTATAAACAGACTTTCTCTTTGACTTAGCGATTTTAATTCCAGGGACTTTTCTTAAAGAAATAATCATATGTAGGCAAAGATCTATATATGAGAATTATTATGTTATTATATTATTTATGCTGCTGAATTTCTAGAAACACATTAAATGCTCACCACTTCTGGAGTCGTTAACTAAATTAGGGAGCAACCATAAAGTGGAATACTAAGCAGTCATTAAAAATCATGTTTAAGAAGGCTGCTTAATGACATGGAACATGTTCATAGGATTTCTGAAGAGAAAAAGCAGGATTAAAATAAATTTATGTATATGGCTATAGAAAGTAAGAGCAGAATAAAATACAGGAATAATATAAAATACATGAAGAAGTTTATAGATCTATCAAAGTGAGAGGATCATGGATGATTTTATTTCTAGCTTGTTGCTTTCCTATAATTTCTAAATTATGTATTATACATTTTTTCTAAATTATATATATATATTTTCTAAATTATACATATATATATTTGTGATTGGTGGAACAAAATAAATCTCATTACAACTTTTAAAAGCATGAAAAAGTTTCTTACTCCCTTGAGGTTGAAAATACAAGTAGGTCATGTTGGGTTCTCTATGGTAGGTCTACACAACTAGTGGCTTTGTTTCCCCAAACACAGTGGATCCCTTGGGTTCTTGACTTCTCTCCATGTAGACGACATGCAAAGCAATGTTGACTGGAGCCTCAGTGCTCTGTGAACCCTCAATAGCACAGAAGAATACAAGTTTCTGGTGGTTGAAAGGGAGCTCTGGGCATCAGCTTCCCAGTATTGCTGGTCTAGGAATCTCAAGTCCACAGTCCTGACAAAAGACCACCTAGCCTTCTCCAAGCACTGCCAGGGCCAGGGACCCCGCCGATCCTGAGTAGGGCTTTCTCACTACTGAACTACATAGGTTGACTGGAGCTTCTACTGAGCCCAAATCTGTGGTTTCTGCCTCCTTGGGCCACACAGAATGGGTCAGCTCCTTTGTATAAATGACAACTCTTCCAATGTGGGAAGACAGGTCATGGTCCCCTGGGCCATTCCTTTCCCAGACAGAGGAGTGAAAAAGACTAGGGGACTTTAGTCAATATCAGGCAGCAGCATGGGTTGGCTGACGCAACTCAGTATGAAGGGGTTCCCCCCTCGGAAGTCCTCGCGACACCCCCAGCAGACACAGGGATCCCAGCAAAGCGTGAGGGAATGTAAAATGGTACAGCTACTTCGGGAAACAGTCTGACACTTCCTAAAAAACCTAAACATAGAGCTACCATATGGCCCACAAATTCCACTCTTAGGTATACACTTAAGGAGAATAAAAACACATATTCACATAAAAAATGTACAGAAATATTCATAGCAGAATTATTTATAATAGTCCAAAAGTGGAAACAACTCCAATGTCCATCAACAGATGAATGGGAAACAGAATGGTATATCCATGAAATGGAATATTATTCAACCATAAAGAAGAATGAAGTACTAATCCATGTTACAATGCAGTTGATCCTTGAAAATATTGTGCCAAGTGAGAGAAGCCAGACACAAAAGACCACATAGTGTGTGATTCCATTTATATGAAATATCTGGAATAGGCAAATCCGTAGAGACAGAAAGCTTAATGGTTGCCAGGGACATGAGGGAGTGGGAAATGGGGAGTGATTACTAGTGAGTACAGAGTTTCTTTTTAGAGCAATGATAATGTTCCGGAATTAGATATCAGTGGTAACTGCACAACTTTGTGAATACACTAAAAATCAATGAACGGTATCCTTTAAAAGGGTGGCTCTTACGTTGTGTGACCTTTATGTCAATAAAGCTATTAAAAAAAAAACCAAAAAACTATGGAAAAAAAACATAGTTTATACTTAGAAAAGAGAGCCAAAAGCACTGTAAGCCTATAACCTAAACCAGGTGATAAGTAATGTTAACGCATATATACATTTTTTCCTTTTTTTTTGAGGAAGATTAGCCCTGAGCTAACATCTGCCGCCAATCCTCCTCTTTTTGCTGAGGAAGACCAGCCCTGAGCTAACATCCGTGCCCATCTTCCTCTCCTTTATATGTGGGACGTCTACCACAGCATGGCTTGAAGAGTCGTGCCTATGTCCGCACCCAGGATCTGAACCAGTGAACCCAGGGCTGCTGAAGCAGAACATGTGAACTGAACCGCTGCACCACTTGGCTGGCCCCATTAACACATATACTTTACATATTTTTTTACAGTGGTAGAATCAGTTTGTATAATAATCTGTTATTACCCGATCTTTAAGTTTAGCTTATCATGGATATTTTTCTGTCAGAAGATAGCTGTGCATTAGATAACATTATATAGCAGGCAATGTTACAGTAGACATCTACATTGAACCCTTTCTCTACAATGTCTGCTTAGGTGGTTTCCAGACCTGTATGTTATAAACAATGGTATATGAACATCCAACACACATATGTTTATACACTTCCCTGACAGTTTTTTCAACTTCAATTCCTAAATTGGGATTCTTCAGATAGGGGTAAATATAGGGTTTTAGGCACTTGGGACGTATTGCCTGATTGTTCGTCATCTACGCCATGCTGTTTTTGTTGTCCCATGAGTAGAACATGGAGTTGACTGCCACCTGAGTTCACATACCCTCGGTATGTGCTTTGCTGGGTTGAACAGGTCCCTGTAAGGCTCGGAGACAGGACAACTAGAATGAAGACGCTATTGAGCAAGTCATGGTTCCCGCTTCTTGCTGGCCTCCGTCTGACTTCTGGAACAAATCTCTCCCTGTACCATGACCATCAAAGTTTCAGTTAGCGAACGAGGAAGAAAAAGGACAATTACGTTAAGTTGGGACTAATTAATGTTGAGCCTTTAAAGCGTTTGGAGGTGCTGAGGGTGTCAGCCCTGAGTCATCATGGGCTCTGAGTTGGGGAAATGACATGATCAAAATGACATTTAATCTCTCTGTAATTAATTGAGGATCTATAAAAATAGCATAATTGGCAAACTGTCCTACGTTAGCATATTAATACAGTGACCCTTGCCAGGTGAGCAGCATGGATTTACACGTGGGTGTTGTGCTGGGACCCACGACTGGAAAGCAGAGCCGGTGCAGGGAGGTATCTGAGCTCCGTTATCCCATGGACGGGCTGCTTTGTTCCAAGACAAGGATTAGTGCTAATAATTTCTCCCCAGGGAAGCACTATCTAAATCCAGGTTTTCTGCAGAGTCTGTAAATACAGCCAGAGTCCTATTGGGGAGCAGAGAGGAAAGGCACACGTAAGTAGGTCAATCCGAGTGCTTTTGTGTGCCAACAATGACAGAGAACATCAAAGTTTCCACGGTGCTTAGGCAATTGTTCTGTTTGTATTGCCCAAGTAAGCTAGAAATCCAGGAGGGAGGTGATTTACAGTATTAGAAGCCAACGATGCTCCAGTTGCCAAAAAAAAAAAAAAAAAAAACCCAAACAAACCTGTGTGCAGTGAGTTGGGCTTTTCTGAGTGACGGAGGGTCCTGTCTTCGCGCACCTTCTCAGTCTTGCCTTGTTACAACTGGAGCGGAGGGCTGGCTCCAAGCTGTGTGGCAGGATGCTTAGCTGCCGCATACTTTGAGAAATGGATATTCACAAATGGTTATGTTTTAAAGTCATCCTCTGAAATATCATATCCTCTTCAGTTTATTATAAGAACTTGTTATTTACGGAGGGGGTCCTGTCTGACCCCACCTGGGTAAAATCCTGTGGTAGAAACGGGACATCATAGGCTGTGAACCATCCTCACAACTGACTTTCTGTGCAACTTGAGGCCGCTGACGGCTCCCTCCTTTTCACGTGTCACCGTGTTTAAAATTAGGAAGTGGGCTGGGTGGCTTCTAAGACCCTTTCTACATTAATAATAATAATAAACACCAAATCATCTCTAAAGTCAAATCTGAATAACTTGGGGAGGAATGATATGAAGACAATTTGTAAATCTGCTAATGATGAAAGGCTTATTGAGGAAAAGGAATGGACATTTATTCTTTGCCTACTACGTGCCAGGCTCTCTGTCATCTGCCTTTTCATGGAATCTTCAAAACCACCCATGATTTTGGCTGTCACCTCCATTTTTGCAGCTGAGTCCGTTCGGGCTCACAGAGTTTGCAACCTATCCAAGTTTATGCAGCTAGCAAGTAGCAAATGTGGGTATCAATTCCAAAAAGTTAATAGAAGTAGCAAACATGTTCCAAACACTCTTATAAGCATTTGTTATTATTGTTATTAGTTAATTTCATCTTCTCAATAACACTGTGAGGTAGGAAGTTTGGTGACTTTGCAGATGAAGAAAGTGAGGCTCAGAGCAGGTCACTGGTGTTTTCAAGGTCAGCAAGTTAATGAAAAGTTATGAAGAAATATTACTTTCTGATTGCATGAGTGAGTGGATGGATAGATTGACGAAAGAATGAGGAAATTAATTAGACAAATCTCTGTTGAGGCTTGAACAGATAAACCACCACTCACCCATGGGGCCAACAAATGTTGAGGTACGATCTGGTCATGTGCCTCTTCTGTTTAAAAGTCTTAAATGATTCCACATTGTCTAGGAACAAAACAAAAAAGATTCCTCCAAACGGTATATAATAAAAACACTACCATTTATTGTTCATGGACTATATGCTACAAAGAAGGAAGTGTGTTCTGCATAAATGGTCTCATTTAATCCTCACGGCCACTCTGTAGAGTAGTATTATTATTTTACTGATTTCACAGTAAAGAAACTAAAGGTCATAGATGCTAACTAATTTGGGCATACACCTGGGAATGGGTGACCGTACAATTTATCATCCTAACTGGAATAGTTGTGATTGATCATTTTGTTGGGACAACAGGCATGACTGGGACTTTTGCATGCCTACAGGAGGTATTGTCAATGTATCTTGGAAGTCAAAAACCTGTATGTAGGGGCTTTCTTATCCCAGAACTCTTGCTCCTAACCTCTCCTCTCCCAACCCTGCCAAGGTCTTCTTTCCACTTCAGTGTCCAGGCTCAGCAGCTCTCGCCAGGTCCCACAACACTGCTTCTACACCACCATGTTGGATGTGAGACATCGCATTTCCAATGACTTGAATTGCTCACGACATTCTCCTTCTTTGCAAGTTCCTCTGCCTGGTCTACCCTCCTCCTTGTCTTTGCTAAACACTTGCTCTTTCAGTTCTCAAAACTCCATCTTTCCATACTTCCTCTGGGAAGCCGTCTATAATATTTACTTCACTTTCTAAAGATCTCATAATCTATTTTCGTTGCTGGTCATATCTCTTTATCTTTGTTTCCCAGTCAACTATAAGATCTCAAGGGCAGATACATGTCGCTGTAACCCCAGAATCCAGCACAGAACTTGTCACTGAATGAGACTAAATTTTTTTTTTTTTTTTTTGAGGAAGATTAGCCCTGAGCTAACTACTGCCAGTCCTCCTCTTTTTTTGCTGAGGAAGCCTGGCCCTGAGCTAACATCGTGCCTATGTTCCTCTACTTTTTATACGTGGGACGCCTGCCACAGAATGGCGTGCCAAGCGGTGCTATGTCTGCACCCGGGATCCAAACCAGCAGACCCTGGGCTGCCAAGAAGTGGAACATACGAACTTAACAGCTGCGCCACCGGGCCGGCCTAAATATTTTTTAAGAAAGGAAGGAAAATCATAAGAAAGGAAGAAGTATGAATATTGGTGGTTCTGATGGCAATTGAAGATGGATCATTCATTCATTCAGTTATTCAACAAATGTTTATTGAGCACCCCTCATGTTCTAGGTGCTGGAACTACTTTGGTGAATAAAACAGATAAATTAGCCGTTCTCCTGGTACTTGTTTCTTACAAGAGGGTAAATAATACATAAATAACCAAATATCAATCACAAAGTTTGTATATGATAAAGACGAGGCTAAGCATTCTACAGAAATGGAATAGTGGGAAGAATGCATTTCAGATGTAAAGGGCATGCTCCTCTCTCCTGCCAGCCCGTGTTTTATAGCCGAGCTGAAGTATCACATCCTCAAGGAAATCTTCCTAGTTGACCTTGGCCCTCTTTTCATAGGATCTTTTTGAGGGCAGCTGGACAAGAATTATGGTACCCGAATTTCAAATGCAAAGATCGAAAATGAGCGCAGTAAAGAGATGTTTCCTGGGTGGTACAGATTGTGCAAAGAGAAGTGGGATGTGAACCCAGGTCATCTGCTATAAGATTTTCCTGGGATCGCTAACTAATTGTAACAGACTTTACCTGGAAAGGGTCACTAAAAAATATCATCTTAAAACTGACGTTTATTATATTAAAATATACCAATACACCAATGTATAAGTTTTCTGTGGCTGCTATAACAAATGGCCACAGTTTTGCTGCCTTAAAACAACAGAAAGCTCTTCTCTCACAGTTTTGAACGCTGGAGGTCTGAAATCAGTATCATTGGGCCGAAATCAAGGTGTCAGAAGGGCTGTGCTTCCTCTGGAAGTTCTAGGAGACGAACCCTCTCCTGCGTCTTCCAGCTTCTCTTGCCTGCCAGCATCACCCAGCTTGCGATCACTCCACCCTTCAAGACCAGCATCTTCAAATCTCTTTTGGCTCTGTCGTTACATTGTTCTCTCCTCCTCTATGTGTGTAGTCAAATCTCCTCCTGCCTTGTTCTTACAAGGACTCTTTTGATTGCATTAAGTCCTTTTCAGATGATCCAGGATAATCTCCCCATCTCAAGATCCTTAATTGAATCACATCTGGAAAGACTTCCCTTTTTTTTTTTTTGCCATGTAAGATAAAATATTCACTGGTCCCAGGAATTAGGAGGTGGGCATCTTTAGAGAGGCCATTTTTCATCTTACCACAGCAACTGACTCCTGATTGTACTATTCTAAGACACAGTGGGTGCTAGGAATGATAACCCATATTGGATCAAATGCTTACACTACCTGTGAGACGCCACGTGCAGATGGCTACCGGCTCTGAAATGGAAGGGAGAGATTTCAAATCTAGCCTTTTTAAGCTCTGATCTCAGACTTTTCCCACAACTTTCCATTGGAGCAGTCTGATTGCAAGAGTAGAATTTTTTTTTTTTTCCCTGGACCAAAGTCTCTCATCAGTGAAGCATCCTGGTTTGCAAAAATAAGCTTTCCCTCTAGGTACGTGTTCCGGGGATGGAAAGCTGTATTTTCCATTTTGCCCAAGTTTGGGTTCTTTAATAGCAAACTCTGTGTTCTGTTTGTGCAAATCACCCTTGCTGATGGTGATCTGCAAACACTCTTACTCCAAAGGTGTTAACAGATCTCGACACCAGGAAAGCCATCTCTTTGCCACTTTCCCAGGAGCAATAGAACTTATGTTTTATTGGCCTCACCACGTGATGGCAAAGGAGACATCCTCCTCAGGTCCACTCGCCTGGGATTTTCTGGCTCCTGGAGCCTATGTGTGTCTAGTCCTCAGTCAACCAACATAAAACTCAGCTGAAGGGGTACTGGGAACCCCATCTCTAAGTTCCAGGGGGTGATTCTTATCTGCTTCAGGCTAATTCCAACGCAAACCTCATACCAGTCAGTGTATTTTTTTAAAAAGTGAGGTCAAAGTCAGGTTGTCCTGTTCTGTGAATAATGAGTTCTAAATAATATTAATAGTTAAATGCTGTTCATTTTCCCCCAACATATCAGAGTTCTTTCTCTTTCTCTTTTTGCTGTCGTTCTCATCTTACTGATAGTGTGTGAAAGGCAAAGTCTTCCCCCTCCCCGCAGCAAACTTAACACACTGCACGTGAGCTGTTTGTTCCAGCTCCCCAGGGACATCTGAAATTGATTTCAGACGCTGAACACTCAAATTAGACATTTAAAGGAGTGAAGATAAATTTGAAGATGAGTTTACCCTGTCGAGGCGCATAGGACAACTGATGAAATATATATACATATATATATATTTTTATTCTCAGCCCGTAAAGTGGATCCTGATCTAGCTTGTCATTTTGGGGATCTTTATATGCAAATCAAGGAAATGTAGAATTGAGTACCTACCTGTAAGGGTTGTATATCGTGGCGCGTCTGTCTAGGTTTGCCTTGAAACCAAAGTATGGATTTGGCAAGTTGAGTGTGGAATGCTGAGGCTTGATGGGTTCACGTTGCTTCCAGAACACCAGCTTCATCCAATTTGGACTCAGTTTAATTTCATACCAGCCATTCTATTTCACTTGCTTATCAGGGTCACGAGCAAACTGATTTTGTGTGAGTTTGGGAATTCTATGGGGTGTAATACAGCAAGGGGTCCTCTTTTAAACAATTTTTTTTTAATTAAAAAATATATGTACAGGTCTGTTCATTAGAGACAAAAATTTTTAAAATAAATTTTCACAGGAATACATTATGCCCCAGAGGCAGAGTCAGGATATGAAATATAATAAAGGCAATGAAAATAAAAGGTGGAGGCCCTTCAAGTATTCCCATAATTTCCTGTGACTTAATTTCATTTTATTCCAGTCTATATATTAAACATGTGCATGGCTATGGTTTCTTTCTGGAGAGTTCTACTGTCCTAGATATTCCAGTCTTTTGGATGTGAAATAATTGTAAATTGCAATATCAGTCTGAGGGGGTGGAAAGAAATGGTTTAGTTTTCCAGTGGAACGTGGCGGTTCTTAAAGACACAGCATCAGTTCTCTGATGAGAGCAAAACTTTTATTCTTCAAGGCAGATACACGGGATTATGGGAGAGACAAGGACTGGAATTTTGCCTTGATCTTTCTACTGAATGAGACCTCGGTGGAGTTAATTTAACCTTCTGAGATGTATGGTTTGTTCACCAATTCTTGAAATCTATCAGCTTAGATTCCACAATTGATTATGGAGAGACTGAAAGTTTAGGTGGGTGATTTAAGGACATGAGTCTACCCCAAATCGGATTTGAGTTAATTCAACTATGAATGACTACTAGAGGAAAGGGATGTGGAATTATACTGTAAATTGTGCCACACGAAGGTAATTATCACAATTTTTAGAGTGGAGTTCAAGAGGATTTTGGAGGCAAACTGTCCATGGTTTTATCCTAGTTTCTTCAACATCCTAATTGATTGACTTTAGGTGAACCCAGTAATGTCTATGCACCAGTAAAGATAAATGAAGCTATGCTTCAGTAACAAGTAAGTCCAAAATCCTAGTGTCTTAATACAAGATAGGTTTACCACTAGTCATGCAACATGCCTACTGGGGATGTCACCACCATCACTAGAAGAAGGCTCAGAGGGCTCCCATCTTGGAGCTGCACCGTCAGAAGGCACAGCTTCCCTGGTTGCCAAAAAAGAGGAGATGTCTGAAGAACTGTGTGCCATTTCCTCACTGCTTGGGCCTGGACATGACACAAGTCACTTTAGCCCATAGGCCACTGGCCCTGACTACAGAGGGGCTCAGGGACGTAGCAGAACTGCTGGAGTGCTTGGTGCGCATCATTGTCTCTCTGTCTCAGTTTCCCAATTCTGTAAAATGAGGATAACAGTATTGACTAAAAAAAGGTTCCTCTGAAGACTAGTGATAAAATATTTAAACCATCTACTAGACTCTGAGTAAAATTGAGGTGTTGAGATTTCAACAGTAAGATCACTCTAGTGGGGTTCAACTTGTAGAAGTGTATCGATGGATTTGGGTTCTTATAGAAACTTTAGATGATAGAGACAAGTCTTATTTCATCAAATTCATTAGAAGTTATCAAGAACCTCCTGAGTGTCATGCACTGTGCTTAGAGCTGCAGACAATACAAAGAGAATTAAAATTCAGCTGCAATGAACACAGTGGTGAGTATATCTTTTTAGGATAGTATTTTATTTATCTCCAGATAAATACCCAGCAGTGGAATAGCCGGATCATATGGTAGTTCTCTTCTTCATTATTTGAGGAATCTTGGTACCAGAGGAGAAGGAAGATGAGGAGAGGGAAAAATTAGTAAAGGGGGTCAATTGTGTGGTGATGGATGGAAATTAAACTTTTGGTGGTGAACACACTGTAGTACATAGAGATGTCAAATTATAATATTGTACACCTGAAACTTATATAATGTTATGAACCAATGTCACCTCAATTAAAAATAACAATAATAAAATTAAAAACAAAAAAACATTGAGCTGCAAGTAGCAGGAGCTATCATTAGTCCAAAAAGTGCAGAAATAAGGCAAATGCTCACAAAACCAGATTATGAAAACAATTAAAGCCTGTGGAAAGATTCTCAATATCATTAGCCATTAGGAAAATACGAATCAAAACCAGGAGATACCACTTCACACCCACTAGGATGGCTATAATAAATCAATTAAAAATATATATGTATACTTAAATATATACAGAAAATGTCAAGTGTTGACAAGAATGTAAAGAAATCTAATGCTTTATGTGTTACTGGTAAGAATTTAGCATAGAGCTGCCATATGACCCAGCAACTCCATTTCAAGAAAAGTGAATCAAAAATATACATCCATCCACACAAAAAATTGTTCATGAATGTTCATTATAGCATTATTCATAATAACCCCAAAGTGGAAACAACTCAAATGTTTATGAGTTGACAACTGGATGAACACAATGTGGACAATATCCACACCATGGAATACTATTTGGCTAGGAAAGGAATGAAGTTTGGATACATGTTACAGCATGGATGAACCTTGAAAACCTTATGCTAAAGTGAAAGTAATAAAAAAGTAGATTTGTGCTTTCCAGGGGCTGAGAGCATAGGAGTGGCTGTCAGGGGGTATGGGCGTCTTTTTTGGGATGACGAAAATGTTCTGGAATCGGTGGTGATGGTTGCGCAACTCCTGTGAATATACTAAAACTACTGACTTGTATCCTTTAAGAGTGTGAATTTTATGGTAAGTGAATTATATCTCAATAAAAAATTATATGAGGAAGAGAAAGGACAGTTCAAAGGAGGGAGATTCTCTGGTTTGGAGAATCTGGAAAGTCTTCGTCCGAGGTCAGCCTGAAAGGATAAGCATGGTTCTGCAGAGGAATGAATGGCATGCAGGGAGAAGGTGCAGTATATGAACACAGTCTGAGAAGGCACATTTTAGAGTTCTTGCCCATTTGATCTTTTTGGGGATCTGCGCCAGATACATAGGGCAGGACCCTAGAAACCATGTTTGAATTTCATGATTTCGCATCATGGTCAAAGCTGACTGGACCAAAGGAGTCCCGTGACTAAAGCTGGACCAGTGAGATTCCCTCTGTCAAGTTTCTGTCATATGACCTGAGGTTTCCAGATACTGGGACCAGAACCTGACTCCTAGTGATGGCAGGTGGTGGGTGGTCCTCAAGCAGATGCTAAGGTGGGCTGCTCGGAATCTTCCCTGTTGTGAGTCCTGGTTACTCAAGATTTCTATGGATCCCATGGTGCCCTCTCCAATAAAGTCCTTTGTTTTGCATGGGCAAGTATAAGCTTGTCTCTAATACTTGGAATGAGAAGAACCAAAACGTTGTGTTCAGCAAACGGTAAGAATCCAGTCTGACCCAAACACACAGGGGGATGAATGTGAAAAAGGTATGCTGGGATCTTCTTCTGAAGACCCTTGGAAACCAGGCTGAGGACTATATGTTTAATCAGAGAGACCTTGAAGGCTTTATGACGATGAGATGTCTACAGGCACCACTTACAGAGACTGATCTGACAGCAGTGGGTTAGAATCGACGAGTTCTCTTCTGTATTGGTTTCCCCTTCAGTGGCAGTGCGTAGACAGAAGTAGTACTCAGTTATACGTGCTGAGTTATAAATCCGAAAACAGCTATCCATTTCCATATTAGAAAATCTCTGATATAGTTCATTATGAAATTTTAAGTCCAACCTTATCAGTATGTATCCATTCCTGTGTTCAAGGCATAGTGCTGAAATACAACAGTGCTTGTGTTTGGGTCTAGGCCTCCAGGGAGATTTCAGATGAGAGTTTACACATACCCCAGACCATCGCTAATATTATGGAGTGTTCATTATGGGCACGTCTCCACGGTCGAAAGCAGGAGATTGTACAGTGTCCACTAATGATGCTCGTGATCTGAATTTCACTGCATTTTTCTCTCCAAACAGGATGGTGGCATGCAGAAAGAAGACGAGGAGCCTCACCCTTGGAGCCTCAGTCTCCTGGAGCTCCCACAATTCTTGTTGAAGACATCAAGGCCTGAGCATGCAATGATTTGCTATTCTTATGGAAATTAAGACAGGAACTAAACGAGTTAAAATCTTAGTCATAGAAGAGAACTTAGCATTTAGTCTAAATAATCATTTAAAGTAAATATGCGCAGCCCCCATGATTTAAATTCAAGCTTTTCCTTATTTCCTTCCTTCTTTTTCTACTTTCCTTCTACATATAGTCAAGATGAGTTACTTCTGCTTTTACGGATGTGAACAGAGTTGAGACACTCTTGGCCTTTAAGTCACCATAGACCTTTTTCATCAGAAATATCTCTCCGTCTAATGTGTTTCTTCACTCAGTATGGAGTAAATTCAAAATGAAGTGCTATGTTAATACCATGGATTCTTTCCGTAGGCTTTGGGAAATGCAGAGTGGTGCAGCTAAATGTACCTTTCATCTCCTTAAACAAAATAAACAGTATGTAAAACTCCACCCAAAATCTCTCCACATTTCCTCATTAACAAGGTTTCCAGATAGACTCTCAGAAAGTTCTCACAGGTAAAGGCTCAAAAGCCACACAAAGCAGAGAGAGCATAGCACGAGGGGCAGTGGTGCCTCCAACGACAATCACCACAAACCTTCTCTAGGCTTGGAGCCTGTGCCAGGCAGCGCACTAAACTTGGATGGGTTAACCTTCAAAGTTTGGTTTCTATTAATTCTGTCTTTGAGACATGGATTGGGTGCAAGTATTTTTAATTTAATTTAATTAATTTTTTAAAATTAATTAATTTATTTTCAGATGTACATCATATTTCAAATTCTGTGTAGATTACATCATGTTCACCACCGGAAAACTAATTATAGTCCATCCCCTCACATGTGAGCCTCATCACTCCTTTTGCCCTCCCCCCTCCTCTTCCCCTATGGTAACTACCAATCCAATCTCCAATGCTATGTGTTTTTTATCGTTATTTTTGTCTTCTACTTATGATTGAGATCATAGGATATTTGACTTTCTCCTTCTGACTTATTTCACTCAGCATAATACCCTCAAGGTCCATCCATGTTGTCACAAATGGCTGGATTTCATCATTTCTTATGGCTGAGTAGTATTCCATCGTGTATAAATATCACATCTTCTTTATCCATTTGTCCCTTGATGGGCACCTAGGTTGCTTCTATGTCTTGGTTATTGTGTATAATGCTGCAATGAACATAGGGGTGCAGGTATCTTTATGCCTTTGTGTTTTCAAGTTCTTTGGATAAATACCCAGCAGTGGGATAGCTGGATCATATGGTAGATCTATCCTTAATTTTGTGAGGATACTCCATACTGCTTTCCATAGTAGTTGCACAGGTTTGCACTCCCAAGTGTGCAAGTATTTATTTGGGAAGTGACCCAGGAAACACTGTATGGGTGTGGGGGCATGAGACAAGAAAGGGAAGAACTCCAATAGTGTGCTAACGAGGGAGTTATCACTGTGGGTAATGGGCTCAAATCTACTGGGAGCCTCTGAGAGGCACTTTGTAGGTGCTCAGAAATGTTATCTGAATATTATCCAGAAATTTCTTGGCAGATTTAACAATTATGGAAAATAATAGAACTGGCAGAAAATCAAACATCTCTGGTGGTATGAAAAGAAACAGTACCATGTATTTTCTGGATTTAGTCAATGGCTTCCACCTCTTGACTAATTTACTACCCATTCATTCATCACTGGAGACTGTCATTTTAAATAATAAATTTAAGTAAACTAGTTTTTTCAAAAATCATAAAAAGGGACAGCTTATTTCTAGATAGCTGTATCCAAGATATTGGGAATCAACAGGTGAAATACTCAAAGAAAAGAGCAGAGAAAAGCATAGGACAGAGCACATCTCACACTGAGAGGGTGGAGCAGCTAGTGTGAGTATTCAGCTGTTCGTTATTTCTGCTTTCCATCACTATCCTGGAGAATGATCTTTCCCAAACACATGTCTGATCTTGCCATTTCTCATTTAACACTGTTCAACAGCTCCACACCACCCACGAGAGGGAACTCAGACGCCTTGCCCGGGCCATCAGGGCTCAGTCCCACCTTATGACTCTGGTTTCATCTCCACTCTCCTCCACATACCCATGACTCCACCAACACTACTCCTAATTACCAAAGTTTATCCTGGTGCTTTAGCTTGAATTCATGCTTGCTGTTTCCTCTTCCAGAAATATCTCCTCCATGTACTACCAGAATTTGTCAATCCATTGTGGTTATTCTCATTATATACTGTTTTTGCACTTCTGTTATATTATTACCTCAAATTGCAAAAACTCGTTTATGTAGATAGCTATACCTATTGGATTTTAGAGACTATGTCTTATTCATTTTTGTCTCTGGAGCCTATCACTGTGTGTAGCATATTAGATAGGTGCTCAGAGAGCATACACAGGAAGAAAAAGTGAATGGATGGATGAGTGGATGAATGAAAGAATGGATGAATGCATGGATGAATGAATGGATGGATGGAGGGATGGATGGATGGAAAGATGGATAGACGGATGGATGGATGGATGGGGAGATGAGTTGATAATGCTATCTCTTAGGTCTATAATCATAGATTAAAAGTTAAAGAAGGAATTACAAATCCTTTAAGGATGTCTTTGAGAATTTTAATTCAGGGAACTGTGCTTGTATTTAGTCCCTAAAGCCCAGGAACAAGATAGGTTACTTTTCTAGTTGCCTCAACTAAAAACTGTCTTTGAAATAGATACATTTCAACCTGTCCTTACTAGCATCTTCTGGATCTGTGCTCACTAATATACCAGTTACTATCCACATGTGGCTGTTGAGAATCTGAAATGCAGCTACTGGGACTGAGAAAATGACTTTTTACTTTTACTTGAATGTAATTAATTTAAATTAAAATAACCCATCCTTGATTTAGTTAATGGAAAATTTTAAGTATGTTTGAAACAATTTGGATATGTGAATTGGCTTTTTCACCTGTAACTTTTATGAAATCTAAATAAATAAAGTATTTCTGATGAAAATTTAGCACCTAAATTGCAACTTGCTGAAAGTATAAACTACACAGTGGATTTCAAAGACTTCGAGCTAAAAGATACATAAAATATGTCATTAATAATTTTTATGTTATTTACATGTTAAAAGGCTCATATTTTAGATATATTGAGTTGAGTAAAATATGCCACTGAAACTAATTTCATGGGCTTCATTTTACTTATTTTAATGTGGCTGTTAGGAAATTTCGAATTGCATATATGGCTCGCATTCTATTTCTACTGCACGGGGCTGCTCTAGATTAACATGTCAAGTACTGGATCTTGTCTATTCCCAAATGAATAGTAGTCATCAGCTTCAGTTTGGACTCCACTCATTGAAAATCTGCTTTTTCAGTGCACCAACATAAACAGAAAAGACCACTAGAGTTAGATATCAGTAACTAAGATGACAACCTATTTTTGTGAGTTAATTATTCATTGACTTTCAGGTCAAAAACCACGTACTGTGTTCTGCTCTTTGACGCTGGGGCTGGGATTTCATAAACTTATTTCCCAAACTCTCTGTTCATTTTGCTTCCTGTAAGTTTTGGACAATAGGAGGCATTAGAGGGAGGTTGGAAGGTGGGAGAAGGGAAGACGGGAATTCCTTTCTGTCTTCCTGTTCCTGTCAAGCTCACTCCAATAACAGTTTTTTTCCAGCCTCAAGATACTTTCAACACCTCAGAAAGAATCCCCAGTACCTGCTCAAGGGCACCACCAGTGACAGAGCATCGGCTGCTCCACAGATATCTGAGCACAAGCTCTTTCTCTTTTTATTCCCAGCACTGGGAGTGGCAATTCTATAGTTATTATTTCAGAGTTATCTCAGTGCTTGCTTTTTGTTCTTTCATTTTTAAATACTTGTGTAATTACTTAAATCCTTTTTTGAAATTTATAACGTGGTTCTGTTTTCCTAATGAGAACCTGAATGATACACATACATTTGTAAATGTAAAGCACACTCTAACTTAAACATCAAAGGATAAATCATAGTAAACCTTGAAAATAATTAGGATGGAATTATAATGAACATACTATAATCAAAAGTTGTGAGATGCAACTAAAGCAAGATTTGAAGGAAAATTAATAGCCTCAATTAACTTTATTAGAGAAAAGAAAGACAAAATCAGTGACCTAAGGATACAAATGAAGAAATTTTTAAAAGAACATAAAAGCAAACCTTAAAAAAAAAGAAAACTAGAAACAAAAAAATATCAGAAATAAAGCAATAAAATTAAAAGCACAATAGAAAAAGTGAACAAAATAAAAACTATCTTTGCACAGAATAATGTAGTTATATCTGGTGATCAAGCAGAGAAAGAAAAGCTAAAAACAAAAAAGAATTAATAATATGAAAGAATGTAACTGCAGATACAGAAGAGATTGAAAATATAAGAGGAAATTATGAAAAACTTTATGCCATGACTTTGAAAAACGTATAAATGGGAACATTCTTAGATATATAAAGTTATAAAACATGCTTCATGTGCAACTAGAAAATCCAAATAGAAGTAAAGAAATGGAATCATTAGTTAATGATTACTGTTTAAAAAAAAAATGTAATGCAAGTTCACCCAAATAGTCAGGCAAATTTAATATTTACCTTCTCTTATCAATAGAAGAGAAAAAGTTGGAGAATATTCCACACTTTAATTTTTGAGTCTGGAATCACCTTAACACCAAAACTAGAGAAAGACACTATGAGAAAAGAAAATTATAGGCAATTTCATTTTATGAATACATTTTATTTATAAATGAAATGTATGAAATAAAATACTACAAAATGAATTAGGCAATGTGTGAAAAAGTCAATTTGAGGTTAACCTAGAAACATAAGGGTAATTTAAAATCAAAAGAGAAATGAATATCTTTTACCATATTAACAGAATAAAAGAGTAAAACTACATAAACTATAGACGCAGAGCTGTTGATGAAATTCAAAACCCATTTACAGTTCAAAAAAATCTTAGCAAACAAGAAACAGAAATGAACTCTGTTAACTTTTAAAAATCAACAGTATACTCACCAGTGAAACAGTGTATTCCATTAATAACTAAAAGACAAGTGGCACCATATCGCTGCTCAGTCCCACACTGTTTGGACTGGCTAGAAGGGAAAGCAAGACACATCAACAAAAGCATAAGGATTGTAAGGGAAGACAGCAAACTGACATTATTAACAAAATTAATAAGAGTATTTCAGCAAGTTGACTGGACACATGTCCAACTTATTCAATCAATCATATTTCTATAAAGAGTCACGATGAGAAAATGTTACTTTAACAATAAATCATTTACAATAGCAACAAAAAACACAAAGCATCATGTAATAAATCTAACTAAAATTTTGCAATTCTATAAGCACTATTACTTTTACTAACCTTAACTATGGTGGAAGATTTTATATGTATATGATATATAATATATGATATAACATATAATCATATATTATATATAATAATTACATATATCATACATATTATATAGGATGTATATATTTTTTACATATGCAGTTGTGTTGAGATGTAAATTCTCCCAAATTCAATCTTTAAATTCAATACTATTTCAATCAAACTATACACGGAAATTTCACAGAGCTTCACAACCGATTCTAAAATTTATATGATACATCAAAAGGCTAAAATAATTTTAAAGATAGACATGGTGAGCCTTAGCCTCTCAGATATAAATATTTACTATCAAGTTGTACTAACAATAAGAGTGTTAATGGGTACAGAGAGCAAAACAAAGACCAATGGGAATAGAACAGAAAATTCAGAGCCTGACCCATGCATATATGAAAACAATTTATGACATAGGTGACAAAGAAGATTAGCTAGTGTATTATTTCAGAAAATGCTAGCTGTCGTATCACAGATAAATATATCAGTATTTTACCACAATACAAGTTCATTTCCCTCTCGTGAGAAGCCCTGATAGGCAGATGTCTTTCCTAAAAGCTGTACTTCGAGGACCTGTATTTCCAAGCTTGTGATTCTAGCATCTTCTACATATGACATCCCTGTCTATCTCAATCAAACAACTCAAGCTGGTGGAGAGAGAGGCTTGGGCTACCACTTGCAGGAGTTTTCTCATGGGTTAGGCTTGGAAGTGTACACAGCATGACCACTCATATTATATTGGCTGGAACTAGTCCTATTGCATCATCAAACTTCAAGGGTGACTGGGAGAAAGGAGTCCAGCTTGCTGCAAGGAAGAAGAGAAATCGAGTTTGATGAATAGTTTATTAGTTCCTGCCACAATTTGGAAATAATGGACTATTTGATGAATGGTGCAAGGTAATTGGTTTTGCTTTGAGAATATAAGAGAGTTAGAGTTCTGTGTCAAGCCGTTCACAGAAGTGCATTCTAAGTAGGTTAAAAACCTAAGTGGAAAAGCAAAACCTCAGAAGAAAATGAAAGACAGTATCTTTATGGTCTTAAGGGTTCTTTTTTTTTTTAATACGGGACATATAAATCTCAACTCAAAATGGAAAAACATAAATAGACTTTACTAAATTTACTAATGATACCATAAAAATTGAAAACGGAAAGCAATGAATGAACTCCATAAGACATCAATTTTCAGAATATATAAGAAAATATGTATAAAACAATAAGAAAAATATAAGTAATCTTAGAAAAAAATTTGGCAAAGAATATGAATAAACAATTCAGCAAAGAGGAGATCTAAAATGCCAAAGACATGAGCAGTTATGCACCGTCACTAGAAATCAAGGAGACAAAATGTCGTAACAACAGCAACTTTCAAAACAAATTGATAGTACTAAGAATTGACAAGAATCTGTATAAGTGGGACTTAGACACAGCTGGGGGAGTATAAGTAGGTACAAATACTTTGGAAATAAACTACAATATCTAGTTAGATTGAAGACATTCATGTTATGTGACCCTGCAATTTCATTTCTAGCTACATACCGTAGGGAAACTCTCTACATGTGAAGGCGCCATGTACAAGAATTTTTCTTATGGTATTGTTTGTAAGAGCAGAAAATAGCCACAACCTAAATATCTACCAACAGGAGAATATACTAAGATTGTGCTGTATTCATACTCTCAAATATCATATAGCAGCTACAATGAATGAAGTAGAGAGGCATGTAACAACATGATAAAAAGCTCAAAGTTGCTGTGTTCTGGAAAAACGGGAGGTGAGGTGGCATTTGCTGGATATTATGTATCATATGACATAAACAATATAAAGTTGAATATTAAGGAAAATAGTATGTGTTATGATTATGGGGATAAAAAGGAAAAATGTATAATTCCTATGGGAAAGATAAGTAATGAATTTAATATGGTTATTGGTTGACTTTAAGGAGAGAAGGGGAAGACATATTAGGGAAAGGGGTCAACGAGAGGGCTTAACTGTATTTGTAATGATGAGCTTATTTACAAAAATAGAAAGAGAGAGAAAAAACTATGACTCAATAGATAAGAGATGAACATATGCATGGTCAAGGCCTGTGGTGTTCATCATATTATTTGCCATCCTTTCCTGTATGCTGAATATATTTTATAATTTAAAAAATGATTTAGAAATAACAGTCTTTGCTCTTACCTCTCTTCAGGCATCTACCCCACCCCCCATAGAAAGCCTATGAAACACTCTTTTCATGATTCTAATTTCTGTTTCCTTTGCAAGCATTGACTCTTGAGCATCCCATATTGGGCGTCCCATAACTGTGACTATTATTGTGAGCCCATCTGGGAGAAGTAGAATTGACTTTCAAGAGCAAGTTCTTCAAATAGTAAAACTTTAATTAACTCTTTCATGTTACCAAACCTGGTCGAATAGAAGAGCTTTCTAAATTCACATTCAATTTGATAAGATCTGAAAACAAATATGCAAATATGTGCACATACTCATAGCTTAACCTGAGGGCTGATGGACATAGTCACCTCAAAATCTAACCTGTCAGTGGTGGCTGCAGACTGTGAAGAAGAAGAGATTGTGACCGTGGGTCCATAGTCTATGGTATTGGAAAGAACCCCCATGCAGGTATCCTGGGTGGGTAGCTTAACAGAAGAGAGGAAAATGCAAAAGATTAGCATGACTGTGACATTTTTCATGACTCCTGTGCTGTGGGCTGCTCTCAGACATCATTCCTTTGATGGACCAGGGATGAAAAAAAATGAATAAAGTTGTAAAGTCAGGATAAGCAAGTAATATAAAGGTAGAAAATTATTAGTCATAAAATTGTCATGTTGATTATCACTATAATTGTATTTTCTTTGTAATAACCATGATAATGTATGCGTGTATAACATTTTATGATTTTAAGCAGAGTGACTGTACACTCTGTTGTACTCAGAAGCATCCTGGTTTATCCTCTTGTCAATTAAGTTGGGTTTAATGGTCAGTAGCACTTCCTTTCACTCTCAAAGTGCTTGGTTTCTATGACTCATTTTAAGGCATATTTACCAAAAAAAAAAATCTTAATCTGAGTCCTGTCTTTTACAGTAACTGAGAGAGCTTTGGGGTCTTGCTTTGTCACTCTGGACGGGTTTCCTTGCTGGCAACACTAAAGGTGATAATACTCCTTTCTGTCTATCCTTCACCCTAAGGTCCATCTCCTGCTAAGTCATGTTCATTCTCATCATAATTCTCTCTCACCTCGAATCTCAACCCCTGGTCAAAGTTGCCACCATTTCTTATCAGGACAGACTACACAATTTGTTGGGCACAGTGCAAAAAGAAGATATGGGGCTACTTGTTCAAAAATTAAGAATTTCAAAATGGTGGCAGCAGATCACTAAACCAAGTGCAGGGGCCTTCGGAATGCAAAGCCCTATGTGTCTGGACAGGTCTCATGCCCAGGAAGCTGGCCTTGATCTTATCTGGACCTGTGGCCATTTCCTCCTTCTGGGTCTGCCCACACTCACTGAGCTCTTCCTCCAAACCACATGTCATCAAGGTACCCCAACCCCCAAACCTGCCACTGCAATGGCTTCCCGCTGCTCTCTCAGCCCTGCATCATTGTCTCAGTCTCCGGCTAACTCAACAACCCCAGAGCTAGCAGGACACCCCTCACTTGCCTTCCTCATCTAGCCACACTGACCATTCCTTAGCTAACTTTCTCACCTTGGGCACATTCTGGGCCATGTGATTCTTTCTTGTGGAAGCTGTCCTGTGCATTGGCAGAGAGTGAGAGCCATCCCCGGCCTCTACACACTAGACGTCAGTAGCACTTCCCTCTCAAGTTGCAACCACTAGAAACGTCTCCAGACATTGTCAAATGTCCCCTGGGCCACAAAACCACTCACAGTTGAGAACCATTGATTTAGATCCTTCGGTTAGCACGCTCCACGGCACACGGGGCCTCTGCTATGTGCTGCTCCCTCTGCCTGGAAAGCTCTTCCTTCCTGCCTGCCCTGGATCTCTCTCGTTCTTCCTGCAGGTCCTGGCCCAGGGAAGCACCCCACAGAGGTCAACCTTGCCCTCTGGGTGACCACATGTATTTTTCCTCCCCATTTTATTCTCAGCGCCTAGCAGCTAGGACAGTGCCTAGTACGTAGAAGGTCCATAGTAAATACTTGCAGAGTTCACTGTTCAAGGCACTAGATAGGATTGAATGAGAGAAGGATGCTAGAATACTTTAGAAAATCATATGGCAGGATAACAACAAGCATTGCACTGGGTTTGAGTTCAAATTCTGGATCTAACTTTCAGATAATATGAGATTTAAACACAGCAGTACATATCAAGATGTGTTATAAAATAGTAAGTCCCCACACAATGTTAGTAATTATTATTTTTTTATACTCTCTCATTTGATTTAGGATATCTTCAGTAAATACTACATGCTGAGTAGTATGGCAGGCTCTGGGAGGGATGACGGTGAGGACACAGACTGGGCCCTCAATGAGCTCACTGTTGACAATGATTGGTGACGGCTGTTTTGCAGTCAGAATAGCGAGTGTGAGTCTATCCATTTCCAGACACGGAGATGGACTCTCAGTGAAGGTTAGGTGATTTGCCTGAGTTTGGAATAGCAGAACCCGGATTTCGATGGATTCTTCCTCATCCCCACTCCTCTGTGTCCCTATCGTTGCAATCTTCCTCCAAACACCAACCTTCACTGCCACATAGAATGAGACTCCCCGCTCCCCTTATTGGGGCCATCCTTCCATTAGTTGAAGACTGTTCTCATGGCCCACCTGAGATTCCTCTTTCTAGGCCACTCCCTCACATCTCTGCTCTCTCATCTGTGGCGTTGACAAAGTGACATCCTGTTGGTCTCCATTTCCTTGCCAGTCAAGAGAGAGGTCAGTGCCTTCCTGTCAGGAGAACACCAGGGTTAAATGAGATAGCCTGTGTGAAGGTGCTGAGGACTTGGCCGGCCCGCCCCCTCTGTGATGACTAGCCCTGGACTCCTCACTCTCCCTCATTAACCTTTGAATGTGCATCATGTGCTGAGCTTAAGGTGGGATTCTGGGGTACCATGGTGCACACAGCAGACATGACCTCTGCCCACTTAGGTTTACAGAAAAGAAAGCAGACAATAGCCAACTGAGTCATCTCATCTGGGTTTCTTTAATCACTGCTGTCATAAGCTGGAGAGAAACACCGCATCTATAATGGAGGGACTGCTCCTGCCTGGGGGATCATGGAGTTCTTTCCAGGGCCTACAACAGTCAAGCTAAGACCTGAGGGATAAGAAGAGGCTTACTAGGAGAAATGGCTGATGGTAATATTCCTGGCAGAGAGTTCAGTGTGGGCAAAGACCCTGAGGCCATGAGACTGAGCACAAACTGGGAGGAAGAACACAGTATTTGCTGAGGGAAGAGGAGGGTGGAGGCTATGCTAAGGGGTGGTGGTGTTATTCTCAGGGTTGGGGAGGACACTGAAGACCTCACAACAGGGAGTACCACTGGTCACTGACTAGTTAGGAAGCGACCGTGGTCTGAGAACTGCTCTCTAAGTAACCAAGCTCTAAGAAGTCAGAATATGTTTTCTTTGGCTTGATTTGAGTCCAGCTTCCAGGACACTGCAGAGAAAAACCATCCCTGGGAGCAAACTTGGACCAGCTACTATGTGTGGCTCAAGCAGAAGTCATAAATCTCTCCTGGAAGTCCCTAGGACATGTCAGGGACAGAGGGCCAAAAATAAAAACTCAGAAGGTAAATGGCTTCTTGCCACCACACCAAGCTACCATGAAGACACAGGGTCCTTTGCAAGGCCAGCACTCAGATCGAGGAGCCCAAATCTCTCCCTATTTAGAAAGTGGACTCTTTCCCCTTGAAGCTGTTTTTAAATAGACCAGCACAGCATGAGGTGAAAGGCCAACCATAGTAAGAGCTTCTCCATTGAGGGGACATCCTAACTTGTTTGTCCTTTGATCTGCCCTGGGAATGAGAAGCAGAGCAGACAAATAGCATCTGGACAGTGCAGGTTCTGAAGGCCTTTCTCCGTGTTCCCAGTTCATAGGATGCCGGGCCTTCCTGGAAGGCATCTGAATAACCTGTGTTAAGCAAAGGAATGTAAACCCTCCCATTTTTTCCCCAAATTGTTGTGTATAGAAAATCTCAGCATACAAATGAGATACAAAGAGGCTGATTTCATAGGAAGGAGAACGGAGGAGCTAGCTACTCCCCATCTTGTCCTCCACTCCAGCAACTGGGACAAGGTACATCAGCAAGACTCTAGGAGGCCAGTGATGCAACCTGAAACCCTTGAGCTTATGGAGAGATGAGGAAACATGGGCTGGCCTTTGTCATTAGGGCCCTAAAGTAAGAAAAGTTGTGTGTGGCCTCAGGGCAAGGAATTAGGGCCTGCATCCTGATCTTGCTCTTATCTTCATGGAAAGCACGGTGTGCTCTGATGAAATGACCTCCAGATTTGGGGTCTCAGAGCCACGCTCAGGACCAAGCCCTGCCTCCTGCTTCTGCCCCACCTTAAGCAAGTCCCTTAAATCCTGTGAGCTGTCCTTTTATCATCAGAAGGATGAAGATAGTGAAGCTGGCCCTCAGCAGGATTGCACTGAGCACTGACTATTCACTCATTCAACAAAAGCTTTGGAAACCACCATGATAGGTGCTGGGGGATTGTATTAGTTTCCCAGGTTTGCCATAACAAATTGCCATGAATTGGGTGGCTTCAAACAAATTTCAAAACAGAAATTCATGTCCTCACCATTTAGGAGGTCAGAAGTCAGAATTCAAGACGTCGACATGAGTAGCTCGTTCTGGAGGCTCTGAGGGGGAATTCTTTCCATGCATTTTTAGTTTCTAGTGGCTGCTGGCAATCCTTGGTGTTCCATGGCTTGTAGGAGCATCACTCTAATCTCTGCCTCTGTTCTCATATGGCCTTGTCCTCTGTGTGTCTGTTTGTCTATTTCCCCTTCTCTTCTCTAATAAGGTCTTGTCACTTGATTTAGGGCCCATCCTAACCTAGAATGAACTCTCTAGAGATCTTTACCTTAATTATATCTGCCAAGACTTTCAAAATAAGGTCGTATTCTGAGGTTCTGGGTGGACATATCTTTTGGAGGTCCCAATTCCACCCACTGCAAGGATGAAAAGAAGTTTAAACACCATCCCTGCTCAAGGGAATTGCATGGTCTTGAGAGGAGCACACACATGAGCAGACAACGGCCACCTCATTCCACTTCTCTGAGCCCTGGTTTCCTCATTGGCCACTGGGGAACTGCCTGTGTAAAGCCCAGAAGATGAAGGCAAGTGGTTATGGAGAGCTTTGGTCCCAATCCCAGGCACCAGCTACAACAATTGTTCATATTTTTCTTGGTAGGGACAGGGCTTTGCTGGACACCCATGGGGAAGCTTGATCTGACCTGCTGAAAGATGGTGGCTCGAGCTCAGGGTCTCCATCTGAAACACCTGAGGAGCATGGAGAAAAGCCCGTGCCCAACTGGACCAAGTGAATTGAAGCCTTTGGAGATAGAACGTGGGTATCAGGATTTTTAAATACCTTCCAGATGAGCCTGATGCACAGGGAAGGTTGAGGATATTGGCTGTATTCAAAGCACAGGTAAGCTCTGACCTCCCAGAGGAGGAGCATTCCAGGCAGAGGCCCCACTTTGAGTGAAGGCTCAGTGGTGAGAAACTGCCTGCTTTGCTGGACGCTGGAAGCTGGCAGGTGCTGCTGAGTGTCGATGGGAGACAGGGCTGCCCAGGCAGCAGAAGCAGCACCGGAGCCCCGTGTTCAATGCAGTGCTAAGGAGGGGGAGGGACTTCTCCTAAGGGCAAGGGAGTCCTGGTGGTGCCTTGCTGGTGGGGTGCTTGATGGACAATTGGTGCCTAATTAAGAGAGGGAGAATCTGACACGGCCAAGCAGCAGATGGGTCAAAGACAGAGACCTAAATGGTATTTACAGGCAAGAGAAGGAGCAGCTAGGGCAGCCCCTTTTGATCCTTAATCCCAGCCTCAGGTGGATGCCCCATGAGCCAGACAGGACTAATCATGGCAACAGAAGTAATACAATGAATACAAGTGGAGCAGGGTCAGGAAGACAGAGACAGCAAGAGAGAAGGGAAAAAAAAAAAGAGTCTTCACGGGATAAAATTACCAGCCAAGACAGCAGGCTCAGAGGCTGTGGGGCGGGCTGCCCCTTCCAGGAGTCTGCCCTGGCCACCCCCAGCCTCCGCCTGGGCTGGGCGAGCAGATGCTCCAGTCTGTGATGGGAGCCTCCTCGGGAGCGTGGTGGGCCCGCTCTCTACAGTGAGAGGAAGGGTAGGGTTGCAGACACAGGGGCTTTCTGAATGCAAGGGAAGAATCTGGAATAAATGGACAAGGCATGGGGAGGAGGCTACTGGCCACCTTCGGCCACGGAAAACCCCATCGCTTCTCTCCCGTGATATGCCAAACCAAAACCAAAACCAAAACCAAACCAATCAGAAAAAGAAAAAAAAAAATGGCCAAGGTTGGCGCTTATGTTTAACGTTCAATGAGCACTTTAAAAAATGTATCTCACTGATGCTTAAATGAATAAACATTTCCTTTCCCAAAAAAAGGGAGAGAGGAAGAAAGGAAGAAAAAAAAAGATGATGACTCTGAGATTTATGCTGCCACTCATGCTTGGATACCGATCACTTATCTGGATAATTAAGCAGTATCAGCAAGCAAGCAGATCCCTGAAACTTGATATTAATCCGTCCCTCTTAATAGTAACACAGAGCCGCCGCCGTGGAACTCAGCCGAGCTTCCTAATCCCCCTTTACCAGCGTTCCGGCATCAGCGCACGGCATCGCTTTCCCAGCGTGGTTCGAGACATGCTATCAGCAGCTTAAACCTCATTTCGGCTTTGAATCAAAGTATATTAGGGGAGTCTAAGAGTCAAGATGACTGCAGATTTCACAGGGATGGAATAATTCATGACTGCTTGGCCAATGGGCGAGGGGTGAGGTGACTGGTTTTCATGGTTGTTTCTGAGATTTGTGTTCAAACCAAAGGCAACCAACGGCTGGCTTTCTCCAAATTCAGGGCATCTGCGATTTTGCAGCTTGAGTGCCCCCCTGCATCCTGCACCTCTAGCAGTCAGAGACACCAGCATACTGCGTGGTCCCCAGGGTGGGGAGTAAGTTCCCACTGGTGTCCATGTCAAAGGTCGAGGTCTGTGTCTGCCCACATGCTGCCTTGTTTCTGCCTCTTGGCTCTGCCTTGCATTTTACCTCTCTCCTTCCCATTTCGGGTTCCTTGGCTCCTAAGTCTGGGCATCTCCTGCAGGATTCCACCTTCTCTCTTTGGAGTTTCCAAAGACACAGACACAGCAGGTTGACTTAGTCAATAAAGACCTCTTCTTCTGGCACATGGAGTTTGGAGTAGAAGAGAAAGCAGAAGGAACCCATGCACAGGCAGATCTGAAAGGCTTTAGAGCATCTGGGGCAACTGCCTCTTAGTACCATCCACCTGGTTGCCTGGGAAACTGGGCATCAGAGGGTATTATTGTTCCATTCACCTGAGGCTCCACCATCTTGTTACCTCAGTCACCCTCTATCGCTGTCTCTGCTGTCCTGCTTCCCACAACCGCTTTTCTCTAGAAATCCCTACCAAATCCTCCTCGAAGGGGCTCTGGTTGGTTCAGTCAGACTCTGCCCTGGAGGGGAGCACTCAATCTGCAGTAATATCGTGAGGTCACCTCAGAGCTGGACAACCCATGGCTGGCAGCCTCTAGACCAGATTTACTTCCATGGGCCAATTAATTTGGCAAAGAAGATTGACATCCCCCTGCACAGGGCGCGGGAGCTTAAGCTGACAGAATGACTCGGAAGAAGGCTGTGGCAATCAGAGCATTGGGGACTTCCCTCCAGCGTCTTTGGAATTACCGCCAGCTCTCCTTGCTTCAGATTATGGCAGGGGCTACACCAGGAATTGGGACTGCTTCCTGGGATACACCCTTGCATGCAGGTTGGTGCCTCAAATCACCCCGTTAAGAGAGGACAGTGCCAACATTGGAAGGAATGGAATGAGCCACTGAGAAAGTCTAGAGTGTGGATCGATAAGACCACTGCAAACCAGAGGTGAACTCTGGTATATGTGGAAGGTCCTATGTGCAAGAGCTTCTGGCGAGGGGGGTCCCAAGAGAGGCTGGAGGTGGATCACAAGCAATTTATACCCAAGGACAGGTGGGAGGACATGCTTGGGATAGGGGGGACGATGCTAGAGACAGAACCAGCTCCAGCAGCGGAGAGTAAGGTGGACCAGGAGTCTGGTTTCGGCACAAGCTGTGAATGCTTTTGAACTTCTTCTCATATTGGCACTGGCCACGGATTCCAAGAGGGGCCAACTGGTCTAAAGTCTCACTTAATCTGGCTCATTAGGAGGAGCGTGATGAAGAAGGATGTTCTGTTGGCCAGAAGCATCAGGGCAATGGGATCGGGGTCAATGCAAAGGAAATTCACTGGTTGTGAGTCGAGAGCCGACACCAATTCAACAGATGCATTAGAGGGAATAAATGGCATGGCAAGGGCTCCCTGATGGGTAGGTGTCCCATAGGTGAGCGACCCCTGTTGCCAGGTGCTCCATGTCTCTCAACCTCCTCCATAGACTCACTCTCTCCATATTCCTTGTGCCTTTTTTTAAAAAATATATTCATCCACAAAATGCAGTTTTAAAATTGAGGTGAAATTCGCATAATATAAAATAGCCATTTCAAAGTGAATGATTCAGTGACACAATGGTTGCACAATATTGTGACGGTCCTTCTGCCTTTTGACCTGCTGCCCACTCCCAGGAATCTGGAGCTACTCCTTATCCTTTACGTGTCACCCCTGCTTCTCAGCTTTGTGAGTGTCACCTTCTCCAAGGGACCTTCCTTGACACCATGCCTGGCCCCGTGGAGGGGGCAAGAACTGTCACTTATCTGGGGAGATTTCTAATACTTCACTTGGGTATTCGGTAAGACCTAAGAAGATAGCTGGGTAGCAGAAAGGTGGTCTGTTCTCTTCATAAGTGGCAAAAATGGACGCTCCCTTATCCTGAGGTGTGCTCCCTCCCTGCAAATGTCTGCATTGCTCAGTTTCTTGCGATTTTGTTGGATGCCTCCAGTGAGGGAGCTCTGTTCTGCATGTAGAAGATGGCACACAGTGGACAAAGCAGGGGGTGCTGGATCCTCATCCAATGAGCAGTGCAGAGAGCAGGGCTCTGAGAGGGGAAAGGAGAGAGAGGGTACTTTGGGGGACAACGGAGAGAAGAGTGATCAAGTCTGGAGAAGAGGAACAGCCAAGGTGACAGGCAGGTGCAGACTCTGCCCATCCAAGAGTTTGCAGGGGACTTCTCACCCCCTTATCATGATTATGCTCCTGAAAACCCGGCATTGGAAAGGTCAACAAAAGAAATGGAGCTGAGCCCTTCAACCAGGTGGCACTATGAGCCTGGGGTCACCCAGAGATTAGGAGGGACACAAAGCAACTGGCTTCTGTAGGGAGCACAAACGTGCCTTAGAGTCACAGGCATCCAGACCAGCAAGGTCTTCAGGCAGAGGATTTAACCTGATCTCCCAGGACCAACGGTGGTGTCAGGAAGTTTGACAAACCTGCCCAAACTGTATACAATATCCCCTCCATGATGCCAGCATGTTTAGGAATCACTGCTTCATGTTCACCTTCTCAAACTCTCAGCCATGCTTGAAATGCCCCATAATAGGGGTCATCCCTGTGGCCGAGTGGTCAAGTTCGCACGCTCAGCTTCAGTGGGTCAGGGTTTCACAGGTTCAGATCCTGGGCACAGGCATGGCACCGCTCATCAGGCCACGCTGAGGCGGTGTCCCACGTAGCACAACCAGAGGCACTCACGACTAGAATATACAACTATGTACTGGGGGACTTTGGGAGCAAGAAGAAGGGAAAAAAATAGAAGATTGGCAACAGTTGTTAGCTCAGGTGCCAATCTTTTAAAAAAAAGAGAAATGCCCCATAATAAAAGGAAGTTCCTTCACCTGACTATCTTTTATCATCCTCTTGTCAAAGATAAGTGAGAGGATGGGAGGAAGGAAGAAATGAAACTGAAGGAGAGAGGGAAAGAAAGAAAAGAAGAGAGAAGAATGTGTAGTAGTGGCTGGGCTTTTGTGCTAGGAAAATATGAAAGCTAAAACAAGGTGGTCATTTGAAGTCAGTGTGGAGCGGACCTTGTATGTCTAGATTACAAACAAATTTCAGCTTTTATCTGAGACTTTCCAAAGAATGTACTGTGAGCACATCTCCTAAGCAAAAATGCAGAACCCAGAATCTGAAAATCTCCAAATATATGTCGGTGCATACCAAGAAACATCAGTAAATTGTAGGGCTGACAGTTTAAAACGAGGTCTGTTCTGTAGCTACCAGGAAAGACGTGATTTCGAACGGCAGCCAGAATGATCTTTTGAAGCACACATTTGTCCATGTCACATTCGCCTGAGGTCCCGGTGGCTTCTCATTGCTCTTTGGGGAAGATTTCTATCTTTGAGGGGCCTGCAGAGCCCCGAATGCTCTCAGGGCTCTTTCTCTCCCTCATAGATTTCTGCCTCCCTCTCCCATGACTGCCACCTCGCCTTTCATCCAGAATCGATGTTGCCCCTTCCTCCTCATTTCAATCCGCTGCACCTTCCATGCCTCTGCCTGGACTAACTTCCTTGTGCCCAGACCCACCAACGTGGCCAGAGAAGACCCTACTGGTCTCTGAACCCCCAAGTTAGATCTTTCTTCCTCAGAATGTCTTCTTCGGTCCCTCTTCACCAGGACCGGGTCACAGGGGTATCATCCTGGGAACTCACTGGATTGTTCTTTCAAGACGGCTGTGAGTAAAGTGGGAGTAATAATGCTGACTCTGAATGATTTTTTAGGTTTAGAGAGAAAGGATGCGATAAGGCTTGTGTCAGTTCCAGAATGCAAAACGCACTCAGTGAGCCCCCGTCAGCCCCACTGACCTGTTTTCAAACGGTCTCTTTAGGACTCCTCGCTCTTTTGTCCTCTTCCCACCCCACCCCCAGGATGGACTGACAGCTGCATCCGCGAGGAGGCAGCTTTAGGAGGTCCATTCCCTGAGCAGGACCAACCCAGGCAGAGTGGGAGCCGGGGCAGGGCTCCATCACTTTATTTATAAAATAATGATGAGCCCAACTTTTCCATGACAAAGAGGAGGGTGGCAGAGGGAGGGGGCGCACATGTACGCACAATCAAGAGCATTGTTATCTTTACCTTTTCATTTTTTATTTGTACAATAACGGCAAAATGTTTTTACAGGCTAAGCTAACGGTGCTACAGAAACTGAATTAGAGCGTCCTTAATTAATATGTCAGAATATAAGAAATGAGGAAAATATGTATAATTAAATTCTTGCACTAAAACAGGATTCAAAAACGCAAGGAAAATAGCAGTGAGGATTTTCATTTTTTTTTCCTTTGTCCCCCCTCCCTCCCCGACCTTCTCTCTCCCTCCTTCCTCCAGAAAAATAATAATAATAAAAAAAGAAGTGTCTAGGCTGTGGCAGCTGCCGCATGCGTCGACCTCAAAGAAAGATTGGGTTGCTGGAGCTGACAGCCTGGTCACTCCCAAAATTAGACACAAATTGTCGAGATTAAAAATTCTCCCCCAATCAGGTGCTGACTGCCTTGTTTTCGGACTAAGATGCCGCAGGCTGTGTGCTGTGACAGCTGGACACGTTGGTTCCCATACAGGCTCACACAGTGATAAGGCTGTTCAAGACAGGGGCTCGGAAAAGCCAACATCGTGAATAAATATACAATTAGGCTACAGGGGAGCAATCCTGAGGGTTACTTTTTTATTTGTTTATTTTAGCTCCTTGCATGTCACAAAGGTGTCCCCAGGCATGACCCTGCAGGTCGATGAGACAATTCACCTGGATTTAGCAAAAACACACCTGACCCCCTTCGCCCAACCTGAAGCATGACTGAGTCCCTCGGGGCCCAATCCCCCTGCATCCAGAAAGTCCTGGGGACAGAGCTCCTGGTTGTCCTCACGAGGGAGTAACGTGGGGCTTCCTCAGACCAACAGGGGACTCAGACACAGGGGCACAGGCATCTTCTCCTTTGGGGAAAAAAGGAGAAAATCGTGTTGTGATCCCTGGAGATTGAATGTAATGAGGCGGAGTTCTCGGTTGTCTGAGGAGGGGGTTGGGCCGTGTGGGAGATTTCTTTCAGGGGGTGTTCTGGCTACTTTACTTCCAGTGAATGGCGATTCCCCCACACCACCCTGCAGAGAGGCAAAAGGGAGGCCTTTCTGAAATGGGTCGCACTTCTTGTTGGGAATAAGGTTCCCCTTTGAGGAGGAAGGGAGGTGGGTTCTTCATAAGCACATGGGGAATGAAAGCAGCATCTCTGTGAGCCAGCATCTGTTCAGTAAATGTGGAACCCAGGTGTCCCGGGGCATCTGTTCAGGTGCAGGCTTCGCGGATGGACCAAGTCAAATCCTGGTTTTGCCACCTGCTCTCTGCGAGAGCATGGGCGAGCTACTGACTCTGGGACTCAATTCTCTCATCTATAATATGAGAATGATGTTACTCACCTCCGAGGGTTGTGGTGGAAATTAAATAAAATAATATATGTGAGGACCTGCAGTAGATATCGATGGAGATTAGCCGCTCTGATAGTCCTGCCAGGAAGGGGCCAGCAGACAGCTCCCAGCTCTCAGATCCCCCCACACACCTTTCCAGAGGTGGAGGTACCTGGGTCTAGCCATCTACCAGATGGGGTCACCCTGGCCCTTGGGGGACAGTGCTCCTTCTGATGCTGGGCTGGCCTGGCTTTGCTGACCCCCATCACGGAGCCACTTCTCTATCTGCTCACCTGTCTCCTCCCCTTTTCTTTCCCAGGCATTGACCCTTCACAAGCATCTTGTTCCCAAACTCCACGTGAGCATCTGCTTCCTAAAAACTCAACCTGGACAAGATCTTCACTCCATTCTTAGCTCAGAGTGAGCGCTCCACATGAGGGCTTAAAGACGGCAATCACAGTCCTCCCGGGGTGGTCACACTGGTGTGAGTTAGATCTAAGACGTTGATACCTAATCAATCCTACACCGTCCCTTCCCTGAAGAAACACCATATCCCAGGAAGAGGCCTGGACTTCCAGGAGCTCATGGGGGAAAGAAATACATGAAAGAAAAAGAGAAAGAGTTGGAGAGAAAGTGTTAAGTGTTTATTCAGCACAGTCCTGGATTCATGAAATGAGAGAATTCTGGTCCCTGGAGCACGAGACTTTCTTTCAGCACAGTCCACCACAATCCACCCTGTATTCTGATTGTCTGGATTCTTGAGTGTTTTTTTCTTCTTCTTCTTTTGAGGAAGATTAGCCCTGAGCTAACATCCATGCCCATCTTCCTCTACTTTATATGTGGAACGCCTGCCACAGCGTGGCTTGACAAACAGTGTGTAGGCTGGCCACCAGGATCTGAACTGGGGAATCCCGGGCCGCCAAAGCGGAGTGTGCAAGCTTAACCACTGCACCACCGGCCAGCCCCATTGAGTGTTTTGATAGTAGGAAGAGAGGGCATGACAATAAACCCTACTCTGGGAGTAAATATTCCCAATTTTGACTAAATAGATCGAATGACTCTGGTCCAATGCCAGCTCCCCCATTTGTAAACGGCGTCATCTGAGCCTTGTGCTTAAGCTTTCCAAGCCTGATCTCCCTGTTTGTTTTAAAGAATACATGAGTGGGCATGTGAAGAATGCCCAGCACTGGTCCAGGCACTGAGTGTGACGACAAGACATGGGCTTTCCCATTCCTCCTGCAAAGAGTTTGATCTGAATCAGGAGACGTCTAAGTCACTTGAAGGGCCTGATGTTTTCTTTTACCTGCTGTGCAGCTTCAGTCCACCCAATCAGCCTCTCTGAATTTGAGGTATCTTAGCTCTAAAATTTATGTCAGACAGTCTATGAATGTTTTCCCCATCTTCTGCCATCTCTGGGCTTTACCAACTGCCAGTGCCATTTACTGGACACTTGGTACTGCCAGTTCCCTGCATCCTTCACGACACCAGCATGCAGTAGGCATTCAAAAAATAGGTGTGTGAATTCAACAGTGTGTGGGGCACATATTCCAAGTACTGGAAGAACTTTATTTTTTTCTGGATATCTTTGGGCTTGTTTGGATGGGAAGGACAAATGAATGCATACATCTGTTTAAAGATAAAGGATCATGCCCCATTTCTTTCAATTTGATGCATATCAACTCGGCCAGCAGAGGTTGAGTGCATCTCACACTGAGTTCCAGGAATCGTCTGTGTGTTCTCTAACCTCCCTGGAAGAGTTTCCAGGATCCCCACCCTTGTGATATCAAGATGATCTCTGCAGAAAGACAGTGCTTCCCCCACTGTGGAAACTTCTGCCCCAATTGTCCCCATCACTACTCAGAGCCACGGCCTCACCCTCTCTCTTCTCTGGCCAGTGAGTCTTTATCACCTTCCCCGAACATTCCACCTCTTTACCCACAGCTCATCTGCAGAGTAGACACTGTCTTTCTTTCATTGTCCAAGGCGGTGCTAATGAAAGGCTACCCACGAATGGCTAATCACTTTTATAGAAACATTGGGGATGTCCCGAGAGAATGACAGCCCAGGGAAGGATCACTCTAAGTTTGATATCACGCAGTGTAACAGACACATGTGATGGAGCAAATTGACCATCCCCAGCATGGGCAGCTCCCTCCAGGCTCACTGCTGCCTCTCCTTAGCCCCCACCTCCCCAAGGGGCTGGTGATCATCTCACATCTCATCCTCACATCAGAAACTCCCTCCGCTCTCAATGGTCTTCTCTCCCATGGCCGAGGGAGCCCCTGAAAGCTACGACTAACCAGTTCTACTCTTTCAGAGGAAATGAAGCATTATTTCACATCATATTTAAATGCTTCTATGTGCTAAAAAAGAAGGATGGAAGGTAGGAAGGAAGAAAATTATTTTAGTATAGAGAGATTTTTATCTCTTTATTGTCTCAGATTCATCCTTTAAAAATAGGCTTTTGTAACAAACAAATCTATTAAAGTAGCTTCTCAAACATAAAAGCAGTCCTTCTCTGAAGATTAATTTAGCCTACTGCCCCTGACCAACAATTGGAATAGAGGAATGTCTCCAGAGATCTTTCAAAATAGCCTTTTCTTAGTCCTCCCAACCCAAACAGCTGCACACAGATACGGACACAAGCACAGCAAGGACTCGGGATATCCCAGACACTAAGGGCTCACCACGTAACAACCTGTTGAAACCCACAACCACACAAGGAAGAGTATGTTATTTCCCCAATTTGACAGAGGAGACAATACTGAGAGAGTCACCTACTTACCCAAGTCAGTAAGTGGCTGACTGGGACTTGAGTCGAAGTAGGCTAGTTCCAGGCTCTCCACCTGACAGCTAGTCCTCTCTCACACACACTCACACACACACACACACACACACAGATACAATCCTGGGAGTTGCTCTTAGACCACCCCAATGCCAAAGAAAATGTCTTTCCTGAGTCTGCATCACACAGATCCCACTGCCATCACTGATGTGTGACTGAAGCACACCAGGCAGCTCCTTCACTGGCCATTTTGAAGGGCTGCCCAGGACTTGGCAGGGATCAGGCCCTCCAATTCCATGCCCCTGATCCCCACCCATAACAGAGCTGGGTCACCTGTGTCAGGCCCCAGCTGCCCAGTCATCTCTCTAAGACTCTCGGGAATTCATCCTTGTGTTAGGTGAGCCCCTCCAAGAGTGGTGTCTCTGCTTGGAGTTGCTTTGACCCTTCTCAGAAATGCCCTGGGCGCTGGCACCAAGCACCAGCGCTCTCTGAGGGGCGACAGGAGAACCTGCTCCCTGAGAAGGAGTCTGGAGCTACTACAGACAGATTTTGGGGGACATTGTTCTCTTTAAAGAGCCCCAGAAGCACTTTTTCTATCCTCTTTCCAGAAAAAGCAGGATCTCCCCAAAGGAAATGATTTGTTTTATTTCATGGCCAGTAGAAACTCATGTAACTCATCCTGTTTGCATCTCGGGAAACTCAGGGCCATGTTTGACTTCTGGGAGGACTCAGAGCCTCATTTTGGGCACTAACTTCACCCCAGCATAATATTTCTCCTGGAATTTTTTATTCATCTCTATTTGGTTGTTCCTGGTATGTTTTTTTGTAAACTTTCTCCAGTCTTTTGGGAGTGAGTGGAATACATACAAATAAAACAAAATCACAAATGGTTGTTGACGGCTTTTGGAGTTTTAAAGATGAGACTTGATGTTTCAGGTGGGCTGGCCTGGCCTGCTCTGCCCTTTCACACTTCTTGTCCAAGGCCAAGAAGCAAGTCTTTGCGGTCAGCGGGAAAAGAGGTAGGCGAATTTGCAAGAGGGCAAAGGCACATTCTGTGAGGCTTCCCTCCAAAAGGCTGGAGGTCTCTTCTAGTTTCCGAAGTAGCCAAAGGGCTGCCTCCGAGGGCTGGATGACAAAACCTTGTTAATAGGCTTGGGAAGCGCTGGTTCCCAGGCTGCCCTTAGGCAGGGAAGTGGCCTGTCTGGGCTCAGAGGTGGGAGTCTGACCCAGCTGCTGGTGGACAGGTGTTCACGCCTCAGCCCTGCGCCCCTGCTCCCAGGAGAACTGCTGAGGGAAGGGGATCAGGTGTTCTCACGGGTGCCCCTTGGACCCATGAAACCCAAGCTCTGTGGCTGGGGAGCAGGGCTCGATGCTCCTCAGTAGCCCGCCCTTCCAGCTGGGGCCTGTGTAATGCCCGCGGGGGATGGAGAGGTGCACAGGCAAAAGTGAACTTCATGGCAGTGGTGGTGTTCTCTCAGATTGCGTTTGTTGATTGTCTGTCTCCCTGGCCAGACTGTATATTATAGATTCTGCGTGGTGTATGAAAGGATGACATTTGTCTGTCTCGTTCACCATTACATCCTCGGTGCCTAATATAGTACTTGGTTTATAATAGGTGCTCAACAAATATTTCTGGAAGGAAGGAAGGAGAGAAGGAGGGAAGGAGAGGAGGAAAGAAGGAAGGGATGAAGAGAGGAAGGAAGAAAGGAAAGAGAAGAAAGGGGAATTTTGAAGCTCCCAGCATGCAATTGGCTAGAATGCATCTGAGTGGATGTAGGAATGTTTACAAATATCGAAAGTATATGTCCGGACATAAAATGTGTCTAATAGAAGTGCAAACAATATTCTAGGAGAGCAAATGAAGATGAGGGTGAGAGTAATTCCAAACAGAGCCAGAGAACACTTCTCACAGGGAGTGACATTTTTCTTGTGCTTCGAAAGATGGAAGATGATCAGTTATGTTTTTCTTAAAATATTTTTTCTAATTATAAGCATAATACTTCCTCATGAGAGAAAAGCCAGAAAATGCAGACAAGTATAAAGACAAAAATTAAAATCTCTTATAAATGCATCATCCAGTGGAAATCTCTACTGGCATTATGGTTTGTGTTTTATTCCAGTCTTGTTTCTCTCTGTATTTTTTCCATAACTGAAGCCATAATCTGTGTATTATGTATGTTTTGATTAATACTACATAAAATTCATTTTTCAATATTTAAAACTTATGGAAAACATTTTTGATAGCTGTGTCTAGTCTATAACATGGATATTTCATAATTTACCTACTTTTAAAAGCACTTGCTCTTATATTGGTAAAATTTTTACTATTATGAATAATGAGTTGGGAGACATCTTTTTATAGAATGATTCACATTTGGATTATTTCCTTAGAATGACAAATGAAAATGGAATTACTCAGTCAATTGAATATACACTTTTAGGCTTGGATATAAATGAAGAAGGAGAGAAAAGGCAGGAGGAATCTCAGAGACCAGGAAAAAAAGCTGCAGAGTCATATTCCTCTCTAATTCCTCTCTAAATGTCAGGTGGAAGGATGAGATGTGGGTCTGGCGGCAGTGGCGGTGGTTATGGACATCTGATGGTTTAGAGATGATGATAGTGGCTGTCATGGTGATGATGGGGCGACGGTGGTGGAGGCTGCAGTGATGAATATGGTGATGATGGTGAGAGGGAGGGAGACAGTGGTGGTGGATGAAGCAATGATGAGGTGGGTGCGATAACGTGGTAGTGGTGGTGGCCATGGTAGCCATAGTGTAAGTGATTGCGGTGATGTACGTTTTCTCATTGAAAATAAGACAGTAAATACGGCTTGGAGAGAGCTTTCTGTCTTTGGCTTCTCACCAATCTGCCACATTTCAGTTTAGTTAAGGACATTCTGTCAATAATAGCCATTGTTGGAATGGAAGAAGCGCCTTTTATTTGGATGGGATTACAATAATAATTTGGAAAAACAAAGTTCCTGGACGACATTCACAAAAGGCAATCTGTGTGCAAACCCATACTCTGCCCTCGTAAAGGGGATGGCCTCAGTCTTGCTTGTGAGGACGTACTTGCAAAATCACATGTTCTAAGGGGAAAATATTGTGATTAAACTATAATTCTGGTTAGCTCAACAATTACATATCAATCATCTTTTGTCTCCCCTCCAGAAGGACACATAATCTCCAAGGGCATGGACGTCTTCTGCCTCTTATTTCACACATTTCTCGATAGGAAGGATCAGAAAACTATAGCCCATGAACCAAATCCAGCCCACCACCTGTTTTGTATGACTCACAAGTTAAGAATGGTTTTTACATCTTTTAAGGGTTAATAAAAAAAATCAAAAGAATGATAATATTTTATCGCAGATGAAAATTATATGAAATTAACATTTTAGTGTCCATAAATAAAGTTTGATTGGAACACAGCCACACTCATTTACTGACATATCGTCTACGACTACTGTTGTGGTTGCTTATACGGTCGAGAGACTTTGGCGACAGAGGTGAATATTTGTGACAGAGATCACACGGCCCACAAAGCCTGAAATATTTCCTATCTGACCCTTTACTGAGAAAGTTGGCCAAGTGTGCATTGGCTCTTGCCCAGGGAAACAGGACGCCTCTGGAGATCCGGGCACGGACTTATGTTGTAAACTGGCATGAACAATGGCTCGGGAGCTAGCTCTGAAACTTCCTGCTTAAGTTGTCTCAATATCTGAACTGGGGAAATAATGTTGGCATTATAAAGGGGGCCAGTAAGATTTTAAAATTAGAATTACTGTAGAAATGCAGGGCAGAGAGGCCTTACCTAATCAAGTTGAACTTAAAATTTTGCCTTGAGCTTTCAGGTAGCCAGATCAAAAAGAACAAGATTTTCGTGATTCTCAGAGTCCAAAAGGAGTAAAGTTCATCAGGCAAAACAGAGTGTTAGAAACAACAGTTTGCAATAGTTCTAAAAAGAACAATACTCCCATAAGATTTCATAAAGGAGCAACTACAGGGCCCTCAACACTACCTCACAGTATCAGCAACAGAGCTCTGATCCGTTTCCTCAGGGAAAGCCGAGGTCAAAAGGTCAAAGGCCATTTGGTAAAAGATAGTCCGTGAGTTGAACAAAATAGTATGGACCAAGTAACAACTGCCAGTAATTCTATTTGCTTGAGAGGTAAACCCAAAAAGATAGATTGCCCACGAGTCTTTTGAAAATGGCTTCGTAACTGTCATCTCTCTCACGTGCTTTAAAAAAAAGGGTTGGGGCTGGCCCAGTGGCATTGTGGTTAAATTTGTGCACTCCACTTTGGTGGCCCAAGGTTCACCCGTTCAGATCCTGGGTGTGGACCTAGCACTGCTAGTCAGGCCATGTTGTGGTGGCATCCCACATAACATAGAGGAAGATTGGCACAGATGTTAGCTCAGGGCTAATCTTCCTCACAAAAAAACCCCAAAAGCAAAAAACATACTTTCTCTTCCTTTAGAGCACCAAGCCCAATAGGCCTGAGAAATGGACTGTGAGCCTGAGGGCGGGCTGCATAGGGGAGAAACCCACCTTCCCATCCGTGAGCATTTAACCCAACACACAGCCTCGGCCTCACTTACACAAATAAATCATAATGTATTTTCAATTAGTTTGCACTCTTACTAGCTGCTGTCCTGAATAATTAGGAAAACAATTCACATTCTGCCAGGAGCGGATCTGAAGTGTTATCCCCGGGATAATTATCTGTCTGCAGTTCAGTTACCCTGCTCCTCTCAGGTCAGCCTGGCTGCAGGAGGACACCCAGAGAGCATTAATGAGCTCTCATTGAAGATGCTAAAAAGCTTGTATTGATCTGTTTGTCCAAGAAGGAGATATTTAAGCCTCTCTGGTGAGGGCAGGAGAGACAGCGAACCCTATCACAGAGCCTTTTAGCCGGCCGGCTGCTCCCGCCTTCTCCGTCCTCCTCACAGCGGGTCTCCATCAGGAGGGCACACTTTCAAACTCACCATGCAGCTTTATTCTCTGCCCTTCATACCACTCTTCCAGTGTTTGTGTTCTCTGAGTGTATGTGTGTGTGAGAGAGAGAGAGGAGAAAGAAGGAATGTAGCCCATTGAACGAGTCGGAGTCCATAAGCTCATACCAATATAAATGAATGAATAAATGAATGCGTGAGAGAATAAGGAAGAGTAGAAAGCTCCTTCTTACCATAGAATGCCAGCTAATAAATGTAGAAAGAAAGAAGGAATTAGACACTCACTGTTTGGCGACTATCACAGTGAAAAGTGATCTAGGAAAGAAATATCAAGTACCCAAGTATGATGAGAAGCAGAATATTTGCACAGCCTCGACATATCTTACAACAAGATGCTTCTTAATTAAAAAGGGAAAAAAGACTAACTTCACAGTGGAGAAACCTGGCAGACCAGACACCACCTTCGCCAAGTGATCAAAGGCAGCATCACGAGTAATGGGGCAAATTGACATCACGCGCCTCCCAGTATGATGCATTGAGGAGGACATAACTTGCTTCTGTGGCATTCCTGCCCAAAATCCATAACCTGAATCTAATCACAAGGAAACAGCAGACAAACTCAAATTAAAAGACATTCTGCAAAATACCCGGCCTGTACTCCTCTAAATGTCAAGTTCATGAAAGGCAAAGACAGACTATCAAATGGTTCCAGATAAAGGAGACAAAGGAGACGAGACTGCTAAAGGAAATGTGGGACCCTAGATTGGATCCTGGACCAGAAAATTAAGTTTATTTTGCCATAAAGAATAGTATTGAGATAATTGGTGAAATCTGAATAAGATCTGTGAATTCGATTGTAGTGTCACATTCATGTTAGTTTCCTGATTGTGATCATTGTACTATGGTGATATAAGAGAACATTTTTATTTTTAGGAAACATACATTGAAGTATTTATGGGTGAAGGAGCTCATTTCTGCAACTCACTTTCAAATGACTCAGGAAAATAGATACAAATACATATATATATGTATATATATATACATATCTATTTCTATTGCTATCTATATCTATCTTACATATATATATGTATATATATATATACATATCTATTTCTATTGCTATCTATATCTATCTATCTATCTATCTATCCATCCATCCATCTATCCATTAATCCATAGAGATTGAGGTAAGTGTTAAGTTAGGGAGTTGGGGTAAGGACACATATGAATTCTTTGCATCATTCTATTATTCTTGCAACTTTTCTATGAATCCAAATATTTTTTAAAATATTAAAAAAAAAAAAAAAAAGAAAGGAGGAAGTAAGAGAAGAAGGTAGGGAGGAAACAAGGAGTAATGACCTGGCTCCCTCTCCCGGAATTTCCCATAAAGGGCACTGAGATTGGTGAGAAGGACCTCAGGGGAACCAGCCCAATGACGACCCCATGGCCAGAGCCCTGACTCACAGGTGTTCAGCTCAACAGATTGTACTTGTGAATAACCTTGAGCTGAGCGTTAGGAGACTAGGAGTCTACCAAGAAGCTGGGTGGCCCAGCCTGAGTCCCTAACCTTTTCAGGGTTTTGGGTTGCTTACCTACGATTAGAGTTAGACGTGAGCATTAAAATTTACGTGGAGTCATGGGCTTCCTTTCAAGTCAGAATAACTGACAGGGCTGGAGCAGATCCTTTAGGCACCAGCTTACCATGTTACCTGAAGTAAGAAGCAGAAGGCATCATGGGAAGAAGGGAGAGCATTCATTAGACTCAAAGCCAGAACACCTGGACTTGCCTCCTGACTCCAGCAGGCACCAGTAGTGCAATTTCGGAAAACTGTCTAAGCCTTGGTGTCTGCCTCTCTGGAGGGAAGGTACAGACTCTGGGCTGCACATCGACACTCCATGGTCACTCACTGAAGGCACCTGAACTGGAAGACCCTATGCCGGCAGGTGGGAGGGGGGCTCTAGGGAAACGAGGCAAATGAGAACTCAGACAGATATGGGTTTGGTTCCCTGGATCTGCGAATCGATAATTACTCAACTGGCTGCGACTTGGTTTCCTTGTCTGGAAAATAGGGACAACGTGGTCTGTCTGGGTTGGAGATTTCAAGAGAGTGACAACTGTAGATGTTCCGGAGAGAACAAGGGTTTTGGCCGGGTTGGCTCCCTCATCTCCCACCCCCCGACACACCCCTCCTACCTCCAAAAAAAAGAGGTGATCATTACTGTATCGGCTGGTGGATGTTGGAACAATTCCATCTTTGTCCCCTGGTCTTACCTAAGCGTTGGATCTATTGACGTGACAACCCGCCCCCTCCCATCTGCCAGCTGAGAATATTTCATGCTAAATTGCTGTTTTTTTCTCTCTCAGAATAAAGGCGGACCCCCCCCCCACCCCCCCCCCGCCAACTCTGCACTCTCAGGGTGGATTCTAAAGACATCCAGCTAATGGGTGAAGGGCATAGGAGCAGGTGAGCCCGTGGGCTCTGAGAACACACCTTTTGTCTCCTGAGAGGTCAACCAGCCGCGGCCCTAATTAAGAGCTTATAGCAGTGATCCATCTGCCCAACTGCGCTAGGACTCTTCACGAGCAAATGTATTCCTTTGTCTCCCCCTGCCTGAGTACATAGCCTTGTCAAAAGGTCACTGTTATGGAGCGTGGGACAGGGGACCTCAGGAGGCTGGGAAGGCTGTGGTCAACCCTGGTGGGAATAGACAGCTTCGCTGGTAGGAGCAGGGGCTAACAAATTAACAATAATAATAATGAATAAATAAAAGCTTCTACCAAGAGCTCGCACGTTTGGACCAAACAATAGTTTGGAAGCTTTTGAGAAGGACAGTTCCTATCAAATAATGACGTGTTATTGATATGGTAATTTTTATATTAACAAATGTGTGCTGGAAATGCAGTGATTTATTTTTTTCTTAGAGGGAAAAAAAGTAGCTCGCATGTGGCATCAATAATGATATGCTAATGACCTGCTTCCAAATTTAGATTTAAGAAAAAAATTTTAATTGGCAAATCTCAGAGCGGAAAAGATGGCATTCTTGGTTGTGACCCGGTTTTAAGGTCCAAATGTAAGGTTTGGTAAATTTAAATTCCAGCTCCTAGTACAGGATCTCTATAACGGGATGTGGACCTGTTTGGGGTTGTGGATTAATTATGCTATTGTGTCCGGACATAGCTCAAATTTAGAGCATCCTAGTTTGACAGGAAACATCCAGCAAATGTTAACTGGGACCTTCTCTTCCTCCTTTAAGCACATACATTATGCACACAGAGTACACACACACAACACATATGCACACACACATGCACACACACAAAGGTATATGCCCCCTCCTGCACACAGAAAGTATAAAGAAAGCTAAGTAAACTCTTAAAAATATTTTTGAAGTATAAAGGAACGGCTTCCCTGATGAAAACGAGGTGAATTGGTTTGATCACTTTTAACATAACTTCTGAACCTATGTCCATTTTCTCTATAATCTGGAATAAAAGATATTTTCTCATACGAGAGAGTGAAAGCTATCGGTCCATTAAATTTCCAGCAAGGCAGAAATGGCACAATATGACTGAATTGGGACTTAAAAGGGAAGAAAAAGAAACCTTTTAGATAATAATGAACAATCCCGGCCTCCCTCTGATTCACTCTTGTTTCTTCTTTAGTGTCTCTCAGCCCTTCTGTAATGCACTCTTTCTTCTGTTCTTTCTCTGCTCATTCTTCCTGTTTCTATTGCTCTCAGTCTTTCATAATCAGGCTCTCTCTGTCTCTATAGCCTCTCTCTCTCCTCCCCCCTCTTTCTGTCCATCTCCTCTCTCCCTGCATTTCTATGCTGTCTCCCCCGAAGCATCGGGAAAGCGATGCCCTGATGAACCAGAATGCGGAGGCCAGGCTGGGCTGGGTGTGGACTCTTCTGATTAATCCACACAAGCCACTGGTCAAAGAGAAACCCTTTGTTTGGCTCCAGCCGATCTTTGATCATGTCGGGTCAGAGTTTCTTTACTGGAAAGGGGAGTCTAACGTGAGACTGGAACCGGCTGATGTGTCTCAGGGTCTTGGGTTTGGGACTTGTGTCCTTGGGTACCACCTGTGTGTCGGGCCTGCAGCTTCAGCGTTAACCTCCTCCAGCTGAGGCCATTTGGAAAGGGACATTAGCCAATATTCGGAGCTTTCTGTTGATTTGCCTCTTTCCCCCAGAAGTTTAGAGCTGGGAAAAAAGGCAATTCTCAAAAGTTCCAGTTCTTAGAATTGACTCTATTGTAGACAATAGCAATGTGTCTAACGCACTGTGTGATAAACAATAGCTGATGGTTAAGTGCTTACCATGTGTTAAGAATTTTTCACGTGAACCCCTAACAGCTCTCTGACACTATTCTCATAGCCACTGGAGTAGACAATTTTCCAAAAGGCACCTTACAAGCAGGTGCACATGACACTGCGTTGGCAGACCCAAGGCTAAACTGTACAATTTTGCCTCGTTTGAGCCTCAAAACAACCTCTCAGTGGTATGAATTGTTAATCTTATTTTGTAGAGAAAAAACGAGCTTTAGAGAAGTGACAGAGACTTTCCCAAGGAGGTTATGCCTTAAGCCAGAGAAGGAAGGGCAACGTCACATTCCTGTGTACAGCGCCCCAAATTATTCTTTCTCAGTTACCTCCCACTACCCGCTCTGAGTCGGCTGACCCTGGCACATCATCTGCTTCCAGCCGCAGCCTTGGTGACGGCTGGTTATGCCTTTCCTGGAAGCCTCCCAACATCCTTATGCCCCTGGTCACACCCTTTCTCTCCTGCTTTAGTACCGTCTACCCTTCTAATCTTAGCTTAGAAAATTCCTCCTCCAGGAAGTCTGCCTTTACACCCAAATTCCAAGTTTGGTGGCCTTGCTCTCTGCTCCCAGGGCATCTGGCATCTTGTATCTCCCCACCTCCCACTATGGGAATTTAACAGCTCTCTCTCTCTCTCAGCATCATCTTTTTACCTGATTATCTTCCCTGTTTGATGTATGAGCAATTTGCAGTCAGGGATCTTGTTCTCTTGATAACTTTCAACCAACAACAGCCAGGCACTCTTGTTCTAGGCACAGCAGAACCAAGTGGACACAGTCTCTGCTTCCATAGTGTTTACATGCTCGCGGTGACGAAAGGAAACACATTGAGATGCCACATTATTGAATCCCCTATGCCTGGCACCTTGCAGATTTTCAATAGATGCTTTTTGAATGGATGAATGAATAAATAAAATAATATATAAATAAAGTGATTAGCTTCAATAAAGTAACATAATGCATTACCTCTGTAAATAAACTACTTGGGGACTATTAGCCTTATTTACTGATGAGGGAGCGAGTCTGTGCAGGGAGGGAGCCGGTGGAGGAGACAAGATTGAAAGCTGAGCCCCATCAGAGGCTCTGCATCAGTTCCCTACCCCTCACCTCTCTTCCAAGCAGCCTCTCCAGCTTGGCTTCCGGAGCTTTGTCAGTGACAAAGGGGTCTTATTATTTACACGACAAGCTTGCGTCCTTGCTAAGTGCTTTCTAGTTATTTACTGGAGGGTTGATGAAGCAAACAAGGAAAATAACAGGATACTTTCTTTCTTAATTCATTTTAATGTCTGGGTCTTCGATTTCTGGTGGCAGCTCCGAGGATCCATTTGTCTGTCATCATGTGCTAAATGTTGGAAAAATGATGCACCCCCTATCCAGAGGTCTGATGATAGAGAGGAGGGTGGAGCACTGGACATGCAGTGGCTTCTGGAGCATGGGAACTAGGAAAAGGAAGAAGGAGGAGGTGATGGCACCAGATGGCCAAGTGGCAGCAACACGTGAGGAATAGCTTGTCTGCCACTATGCATGACAGGAAGCCATTGTAGAGAGAGGAGAAACATCCTGGGCTCAGAGTCACATAGGGGGCAAGTTTCCCTTGTCGGTGACTTAAAATTCGGGGAGGCAGCAGGTGCTTACGAAAGAGTGTGACTCAGCATCCCAGACTCTAGTTCACATGTGGCTGCTTCCTAACTCTGAGATCGTGAGCAAGTCATTGAATCTGTCTGCACCTAAGATTCCTCATGCTTCCTAATGGGATCAAAAAAATGCCTACCTCAAAAAGTCACTGTGATAGTAATTTAGTGACTAACTCTGTGTCGATGCCCAGTGGTCCTCCTTACTGGCAAATGAGAAAATGTGGCCTTCATCTCCACTGCCCATATTTTACTCCCATTGGCCCTAATATTGCCACCACTCTTGAGACCTGTGGTGTCAATTAATAGCCACTGCCATATGTAACTATCAGGCACTTACATGTGGCTGATCTGACTTGAGTTGTGCCATCCATGTAAAATATAAACTGGAGTTCAAGAATCTAGTACAAAGAAAAGAATATAAAATTTCTCATACAAAGAAAATAAAATATCAATAATATTTATATTGACTACATGTTACAACGATTATGTTGTGAATATGTTAGGTTAAAGAAAAATACTATCCTTTAGGACATGAAACTCTAACTGCTGATGCTTGCTTCAAACTTAAACTCTGGCAGCCTGTAGCATTAGCTGCATTTATGACTTAGGTTTCTGTTCCATGTGGTTATTCAGCTTGCTTTTGATTATTGCCATGTTTTCTTTACCTTTCTCTCTTTTTTATCCATTCTGTTCTGTGTTTTGAGGTTGTGTGGGGAAACGCAGCTTCAAAGTGGGAACTTACTCTACTATCTTGCCCTGAAGTTGCCATATTCTTCCCACTGTTGCACCAAAGCTCTTGGAGCCATAGAGAAACTACACCTTTTACTAAATAATACATGGAGAGAGTCTGGATGAATATTAACTGTGAAAGGTGTGCATTATTCATTTCTGGCTCAAGGTGACAGGGTTAAGCCTGATAGCATCCTTTTAGTAGTATTAGGCTGTGATAAGGCATCTGGCACTGTTGCCCTGTTATCTGATGTCCCAGGAGCTCAGTGCAAGCTCTCAGAGTCCAAGTGGAGGCTCTAGCAAGGACATGGAGTACTTAAACAAAACACACATGAACATTTACAGTAGAGGACAGCCTGGAAAATTTCCCCTCTGGCCACCTTGCTCACATCTCCTACGTTTTTCCTAGTGTTGAAGGATAATGAAGGTGTTTAATAAATATCCATTATGTGAAAGAATATTTGAACAAATAAATGAAGAAATAAAATGGATGGATGAATAAATGAATTTGTGAATAAACAAGTGAGTGAGTAAATGAACCAACTAACTTCTAGATAAGTGGATGGATGGATGGATGGATCAATGGATGGGAGAATAAAATATTGAATGCCTTCATTTCTGTATAAGTGGGTAGGTAACTGAAAGAATGGCTAGTTGGTTGGTAGAATGGAAGGATGATGGATCAAGGAATGTAATGAGTGAATAAATGAGTGAATGAATGGATCAATGGATGGATGGATCAATGGATAAATAGATGGATGAATGAGTTCAATACAGGGTTTTACATGAGGCTTTTTCTGGTATTTTTACCTAATGTGTCTACCTCTTCTCACTCTTGAGGCTCCTTTCCCCGTCTCTGCTTTATTTTTTCCTCTTACTACTATCAATATGTGGTATAATTTACTTATTTATTTTGTTAATTATCTTCTCCATTAGAATGTGAACTTCAGGATGACAAGGAATGTTCTCTATTTTATGTACTACTGTACCCCAAGAACCTTCAACAGTGACACTGCATGGGGCTCTGGCGGTCCAAAGGGAAACTCCCTCTACTGAGGAGATTGACAGGAAATCGACTACAATGCAGGGTGATGAATGCCATCAGAGAGTGGGAGGGACAATAGGGTACTTGTCTCCACCCATATGGAGTGTTGGGGAGGCTTCCTAAAGGAAGGGGCATCTAAACCAACAATTTGAAGACTGATAAGAAGGCAGGAGGAGTATAGCAGGCAGAAGTCCAGAGGTGTGCAGAAGTCCGGACATTGAAACGGATGCTAAGTGCAAAGAGAGGAGGCTGGAAGGATGGCAGGAATCAAGTAAGACAGTCATGTGTGTGGACAGAAATCATATCATAAAAGGTGCCACAGTTCACGTCAGAGAGTTTGGACTCTCTATCTTGTTTGCAAGGCTTCTAGGCAGTAGAGTGATGGACCCAGATAACACATATCCAGGTCTAAAGAGAGTCCAAGTCATGGCATTTGCAGTCTATAATGTAAGGTCCACCCAGGTCACATCACAGGGATTGGGGCCACCAAAGTCTTAAATGGGGAAGAAGTTTTGAGGTCAATTTCAGTATATCTTCAGTTACTTGCTAACATTTTGAGATATAACACAAAACAAACATTTGGTCTTAGGCCTCAGTTCCTGGCACAGAGCTTCTAAAACTCTTAGAATTTGCTGAGTGATCAGATTGTCTTTTATTGTTGACTAGCAGCCCTTTCTTATCACATCTGAGTTTATGCTAATAAAGCGATTTAGAGAGGGGATTCCTAGATAGCCTCAGGGTGGGACTGGTCATCAGAAGGACTCAGTGATTAGAGGGTTGTAACTTTCAGCCCTACTGACTTCCAACCTCTGGGAATGGAATGAGGGGAAAGCTGGAGACTGAACGCTATCAATTCTTGAACAGTGAGATTCAGAGAGCTTCCAGGTGGGTGAACACATCAGTGTGCTGGGAGGGTGATGCACCTGGAGAGGGCATGGAAGTTCTGGTGCTGCATCACACCCCCCATACCTTACTCTACACATCTCTTCCATTGGGCTGTTCCTGAGCAAATTCTCAAACCTGACGAGGGAGTTGTGGGAACCCTCAATTTATAGCTGGTGAGTCAGAAGTACAGGTAGTCTTGGACTTGCAATTGGTGTCTGAAGTGGGGCAGTCTTGTGGGACTGAACCTTAAACCTGTGGAGTTTGATGCTAGCTCCAGGTAGTCAGTGTCAGAATTGAATTGAATTGAATTGTTGGACACTCAGTTGGTGACTAGAGAATTGGAGAATTGATTATTGGTGTCAGAAAACACCCAGACGTGCATACATAGCTCTCCCCTGTACAGTTCCCTAAACATATGATAAGACAAGGAAGTATATGTGTATTTCACACTTCACTGTATGCACCTGTTAATTTCTTACCCAAGGAAAGAGATAGATCTGGGGCCAGGTGCTTGATGGTAATTAGTAAAGTAGTATTTCCTAGTCAGGCTTTGTGGTTTTTCAAAGAATACTTATTTCTCTGAAGAGGCACTATCTGAACTGCTTCCTAAATAAGTTTTAAAGTTATTTTAAATTTATTTTCAATGTTAAAGAGTACCTGATCTGACTAGCCAATAGGGAAGAGGAATTAGGTGAGAACAAATTCTCTTACTAAGGTATAAATTACTTTCCTTAACTTGCTCTATGATATGGTATCTATAAGCCAACCAAATTGGGCTCATTTCTCCACCAATACAATTTAGCAATTTCTTTTACTAAGCAGTCATGGTTCTTTGACTGTGTATGAGGAGTGTGTAGCAATGGTCTGACTTAGTCAACCGTCTCTGTACCCATGATCTTTGTGACGTGACTCTGCAGTGCCTGCTTACTGTCCAGGGAGGATTTCCCAACCCTTTGATTTTCTTGTCCAGTGGGATGTTATCGGATGTGATATATGCAGAGAAAAAGTTCTTGCTATCTTGCAACTCTCCTACTGCCTTGAGAAGACATTCCTGGGCTCGTTTACTGGTTTCAGAGGGATGAGAGACCTGTGAAGCAGAGTTATCACATTCTGAGCTTAGCCTAGAGCAGTCAAGCCCTAGCTGGCCACAGACACATGAATACACCCTGTCTAAACCAGCCAGGTCTAGACTCGATCAGCCCCTCCCCAGATGATAGACGAACTCATGAGCTCAATAAATGCTTATCGTTGTAGCCTGCTGAGATTTTGTGGTTGCTTGTTACATAACATTTTTGTGGCATTAACTAACTGATACAAAGATAAATCATAAAAATCCTACAAGTGCTAAAATTCCAGTTTATGCCCGATAGCTTAGTGTGACAATATTCTGAGAATATTTCCATTTAAAAAGAATCTACTTGTTGGTTTGCAGAAGTAGATTGCTAACAATAAATTTTCATCTATGGAAGAAATTCAGTGAAGTAATTGTTGGGGGGAGGCGTGTGTGGGAAAGCGTGAAATCTCCAACGTCTCAAATCTCTCAGGCTTGAATGTCCATTTCAACAAATGAGCTGTGTCACTCCAGTGCTTCTGTTTCAATAACACACACTCTCTGAATTGACCCTGGGTTTTTCAGATAAGGTTTCATTTCTTATCTCACTTTTATCCTTCCAATAGGAAAAGACATTTCCCTGCAGGGTCTAAGGGGCTGGATTCTTGTGATCTTGATCCTTTCCTCCGTGAAGAGCTCTCAACCACATGGTCTGGGTTGATGTCTTCAGGGATGTGTCAAGAATAATATAATATAATAATAGTTACACTATGTTCATCTGAAATGAACATTTGGTTAGACTCATTGGAGGTCATCTCTGTGTTGATGATAATGCTCACCCGCCTGTCATCCACTGTGATGACTCCTGTGGATCAAGGAGAGGCAAGGCAGACACTGCTCATTGGCTGACCCCCAAATCTCCCCTAACTTCCTTCTCTCTTAACATATTCCACTATGAAGGTTTACAAAGGTAAAATTTCACTTTTACAGATTCCCTCGAAGCTAAGGGTGGCGTTATGGATTGAATTGTGTCTCCAAAAAGATATCTTGAAGTTGTAACCCCCAGTACTTCAGGAGACGACCTTATTTGAAGATAGAATTGCTAAAGATGTAATTAGTTAAGATGAGGTCATACTGGACTAGGGTGGACCCTAATCCAAGGACATGACCCATGACCCCATGAGAAGAGGGAAATTTGGACACACTGACATAGAGAGAGAAGATGATGTGAAAACTCAAAAGGGAAGACAGCCATGTGAAGATGCTGGCAGAGATTGGAGTGGGGCTGTCACAAGTCAAGGACTGCCTGAGGCTACCAGAAGCTGGAAGAAGCTAGGAAGTGTCGTCTCTTAGAGGCTTCGGAGGGAGCACAGCCATGCTGATACCTTAAATTTAAACCTTTGGCCTCCAGAGCTATGAGACAATAAATTTCTGTTGATTTAAGTTTCTGGTGCTTTGTTACAGCAGCCACAGGAAACCAGTTCAGATTGCCACACAAAAATGCAGATCAGTGACAAAAAGTAGAGATTGGCTAGGGACTTTTAAGAAAGGTTTTGGTTTCTGATACAAGGGACAGATGTGGCTCCTACCATCATTTCCACTTCTTTCCACTTTGAAGGCAGACGTGAGTAGTGGTTCTAAAGGAGCAATATTATAACTGGGCAGCAGTAGCTGATATGCTAGAAACAGAATAGTAAGTAGATAGATAGACAGAGCTTGAGTTTTAAGAGGTATTCTTGAGCCCCTACTGTCCAGCCCTGTGCTGCCTACATCTAAAATTTTAATGTGAAAATAAAAGCTTCCTAATTGATTAATCATTTGATTTTCTGTGATCTGCAACCCAAAGAATTCTTCTTTAGTACAGTAGAATGTATCTTGCTGCCTCCTTTGGTGTATGCCATAGGGATGTTAATATCCCCTTAATAGTTCTACAAACACCTAAAAGTTTTAAAATGGTTTAGACGGACAAGATGTTCATTCAACAAGTATTTATTGAGTACCTACTATGTGCCAGTCACTGTTCTAAGGGCTTGAACATGGCGGTAAATGAAATTGACCAAGATCCCCGTCCTTGTAGGGCGTAGCTTCTACCTACTTCTTCTCCTCTGCGTACTTCATTGGTCCTTCATTGGAGGGCCTCCATCACGTGAGCATTGTCCTTCAGATGTTTCTCAGGGGAAAACAGAGCTGTGAATAGCTGTGCAGATTTTTCTTCTCACAGTGCCTGTACCAAGAACACCATCAATTTCCTCCAACAGAGCCTGTACCAAGGAAGACCATCAATGCCGTCATCTCTTACAAATTAAAAATCAGACAAGAAATAGAAAATGCAGAAGCGTTGCCTTTTTAAAGCTATCCTGGTGTCAGCCTGAAAGCAGAAAAGATGAGAAATCACATGACCGGGTTTCCTTTCTCCAACCACTTCTGCTCTGGGCAGAGGAAGGCAAAGAAGTATTCCTGCAGAGAGAGCGTTAGAAAGCATCAAGTTCCATCTTTACTATTTTGGGAATACAACGTATTCTTTTGGGCTTTAAAAGTGACTTTGGGAATCCTCCTAAATCTTGCCTTCTCTGTCTTTCTTGGGTGACAATGTCTCCCCATCCCACTTTATTTTTTCTCTTCTCTTTCTCACAGCCTGCTGTGCATCTTAGAATATTTTTAGTATCACTGGGAGGTGTTCAAAGTTTGGATGTGTGTTAAGGAGACAGTCGTATTTATTGGTGCCTTTTCTGACTAAAAAAAAAAAGAAGCCTACATCTAAATTTAGTGAGGAGAAAATATCCTAAGTTGGGGCCCTTCCTGAGAGAGAGAAAAAATCTAGTCCTTTAATATTGTAAAATATGTCTTCTCAGATGCGAATTGTTAGTGTCATTTAAAGCAAGTAAGATTCAAGTTGCAGTAGAAGAAAAACTTTCAAAATAAGAAAAAAAAAGAGTAGCATCTATAAAGGGTTTCATTCAAAGGGCTGTTTTTAATGTTGCTGTGGTGACAGATTAAGAAGGAGAAACTTGAACCAGACCTTTGACCTGTCGTAGGGTCAAGGGTTGCTGCTGTCTGTGTTAGGACTCCTTTGACAACTTCCTGTATAATTCGACTATTATTTGCGTGTCTGGGCACCGTCTGACCTCAGAGTCTGGAAAAATGAGAAAGGCAGCATGCATTTTGATGCCATATGGACTGCAGTGAGGGAGGGCACGTTTAATCAAATTTCAGTGGGAACGCCGTTTGATCCCAGGTTAGAGGAAGAAGCTTGCGTAGGATTTCTACCAGACTGGAGGAGGAAGGGTCAGATGACAGCCAGGGCTGTGATTTAGGGCGCCTGTCCCCCGCCAGACGCTGGTGTGGCTGCGACTAAATTTTGAATTTGGAAGCAGATCAATTATGAAAGAAAGAAAGAGAAGCGCTGGTGGCATTTCAAATCGCAAGTGGACTTCTGCCACAAAGTCCGGAAAGACTGAATTTTCAAATCCAAATAAATGCATTTCTAACATGGACTCAGATCACAAGAAAATGGGAACTTTGGGCAGAGATAAGGAATTTTTATTTAAACCATAGGTTTGATAGAAGACTGCTCATATAGAGTAATAATAATACTCTAGTTTCATAATTTTTCATGGGGTTTTCACTGCAGATTTATATACATAAAATTATTACATATATTATACATATAAATATAAAAAGCTTTACTTACTAAAAAATCATAAATGTGTTCCTCAATTTAGCGGAGTTAATAAAAACAGAACAGTTAGTCTGAGCTTCTGAACAACGTGAAATAGTTTGCGTGCCCACATCAAGGCAGCAGAGCAAACCCTGGACAGTCTAGCCTGTAGGGTCTAACCATGGTAAACGGATGTACTCACAGACCTGAGGAGCCTTGGGTTTTAGGAAGGAAAGTCCTAGGGCCAATGACTTAACTTGTTGCAAAATATCAAGTGCCATCCTCTTATTTGGCTGTGGTCACAGTCCCCTGAAATGGCGGGCGACGGAGGAGGAGAATCAAGGACAAGTGTCAGAAGACTCTCGTTGATCATCAGATCACAGGGAGGGAGTCTGCGCAGCAGTGAGGACTGGCCGGTTGGTGGGGGTCAAGAACCTGGACATCAGTAAATCGAGTTCAAAGCAAGACGGACAAAATACAACCGACCTTAAGAGTCTACAAGGAAAGAGGGGCAAAATACAAATGACCCTAATAGTCTGCAAGGAAATAGGGAGCAGAGAACGAGGTGCTCAGGGCATGGCTGAGAGGCGGGGCGTCTTGAAGAAGGGGCTAGACAGGGCTAGAGCTGGGCCTGGAAAGATGGGTAGACTTAGAGAAGAGACAAGGGAAGAGAAGGGACAAAAGAAATACTGAGTTCAGAGCTGGATCAGACTTTTCAAATAGCGTCACACTCAACTTTTTCCATTTCACAGATGAGGAAACTGAGTGAGAACAAAGTTTGATAAATTTGCCCTAAGTTCCCTGATTAGGTAGAGGCAGATGACTCAGTCCTAAGTGAAGTGACACACAAGTCTCAGACCCAAAGTCACCCCAAAAGCAAGTACCCCAGATCCTGTCTTTTTTTCTGGCTCAGTACTTGCTGGATCAAGTTCAGAAAGAGAAATCATCTAATTTCTGAAATGTGTGAAGATCCTCAGGTTTTAGGTAAGTAAGCTAGTGTTAGGTTTTAATGAGAACACAGAAAAATGAAATGTCATAATCAGGGAAGTTTTGGCTTTGAGCTCCCTCTGACAAAGGCCGGGATCTTCGCAAAATAATAATAATAATAATAATAATAACTTCTTTTCTTCTTCTAGGAACAAACATTGAAAAACACTTTGTTTAATACATCTGGGACTATTTTATGTAAAATCCATCTTCTGGCTACTAATTATTTTCCCTTTTGGCAGGAGGCATTTAGGAAGACACCTGTCTCGTACAAATGGACACCATTTATTGAGCATCACCTATGTTTTAGATGCTGTTCACTTGTTTATAAACGCATTTGATCTCATGACAAAGCTGAAGATGCATATTAGTACCTATGTTTTACATAAGAAGAAACTGCAGCTCTGAGAATTTCCTGGTGAGCTGGGTACAGGCAAGCTGCAGAGCTCCCCCAGGCCTGCCCCCTGGGTGGTATTTCCACTGCGCCATGCTGGGCCCTGCATGGCACCGACTCCCGGAACACCATTTGAAGAAGCAATCTTATTTCCTACATGAGGGTTGCCTGCACTTGGCATGTCTTACTTTCTCCGGATTTTTTGAAATTTGATATTCTGTCATCACGAATGAGAATTAAAGGGAGGTCACCCCTCAAAAGAGAGCTGGAGTCATAAGATTCAGATTGAAGACCACACCATCATTCTTCCTGGACCTGAACCACATCAATTCTTCCTTCCAGGCCTCAGCTACCTGACCCAAAAGTGATGCAAAGTGTATCGGGGACTTGATCATCCCCAAGGATTCTTCCACTATAGAGGGATCCTGTCTTCCCCCTTTCTTTTTCTATTGGCATTTTCAATAACTTTAGGCCATTGAAGAGGAAGCATCAATGCTTATTTTTCCAAAGACCCAAGCCACTTTCTCTTTCCTAACACCAAGGGGCACTGGTTCCTGAGTTCCATGCCTGGCATCGCATTGTCGGTGGTGGTGGTGCTGAGGTCTGGCTTGGTTTTAAGAATCACCTTGCCCCTTAGGCCCTGTGTCCCATTTCAAAGCACGCTGTGGGGAATGTCAGGCCCTTATTAAATGTCAGGAGCCCTCCATCTGCCTCTGTCTTTCCTCTGAGATGACTGCCAGACAGCCGAGGTCAAGGCCACATGTGCCCCACTGATCCCAGAGCAGGAGGGGGGAGGTGGGGTGGGGAGTCGCCTGTCTACTCTGAACAAGACACAAAAGAGTTGCTATTCAGAAGATTTCTCTGCAAACGGCGAAGCTCAAGCCTTGGACACGCACCAGGTGCGCTCCCAAAGCCAAGGTTTTAAGTGTTATTTTTTCCATGCACTTCATCATGCGGTCAGATTCAACCCAGAAGTGAGGACTCACTTTGGAGTCAGAAAACGCAGATGAAGTTGACAGCCTTTCTGCATCTGATGGAGACCAGAGAAAGTCGGCTCAGCTCTGAGCCTTACCCTGGGACTGGAGATTGGGTGTTCAAATTATTTGAGCCAAACGCTGATTGATTTGAACACAGAGGCGTGTGTATGTCTTCAGAGAAAATCATTTCTCTCAAGGAAAATGATGATGAAGTATGAGGGCAGATAAGAAGGTCTCTCACATCCTTGGCTCTCACCTCATAGCTGGTGGCCCTGGACAAGTCATGTCACCCCCTTCCTCCTCCTGGGCAATAATAAAACCTACTGCTTTGGGTTTGGGTGAGGTTTGAAGAATCTAATACCTAAGAACAGGGCCTGGCCAGCGGTAAGTGTGCATAAACATTGGCTCTCATCCTCATCCTCGTTATCAACTTCATCATCATCATCATTTAGTGATTCCATCATTGCCCTGAGCCTCAGTGTCTCAAACAGTAAAATCTGGATGGAAGGATGTTCCTACTTGTCTTGCAATTCAGGGCCAGGATCAAAAGGGATATAATGGGCTCCTAGTTTTTGGTTCACAAAGAGGCTCTACACCAGCACAGGGGCTGTTTTAGGAAGGACTGAGGGCTTCCATGGCCCTGATTCTCAATCTGGCTCATTTCCTAGGTATTATCTCATAATCAGAAAAAAAAAAGATGCAGAAATGAGAAGATGACAATAAGAAGGCACGACTTGCTTTTTGTCACTTGAAAGTCCTCATTTCAAGACTGTTCCCTTGGCTCCCAGAGTTCTTGTGTCATTATCTTCTCTTAAAAGGATTCAAATGACATTATTTGAATGGGAACTTGCATACCAATGATGCCATCTATGCCACAAAGTTGCATTACAATGAAGGGGATGATGACTGTGTCACATGGACGTGACATTCGTTATGCAGTTAAATTGAAAGTCAATACTGGCAGTTCTTAACTGCTAATGTCCCCTGAAAATACATCACTTCTCATATGGAATGAATTTTTTAGGGTGCTAACTTCAGGCACATCAAATGCCCTAAGCTGTAGTGTCACTCTTGGCCAGGCAAGGAGTTCTAAACCAAGGTAGACTTAGGGATGCTCTCTGAGTCAGCAAGGCAAGAGATGTTAATAAAGTATAATCTTCCGCCCAACAAACCTCACTATGACTTGATGACAGTCTCTTCAATGATGCTTTTTAAAAGAGTTTCACTTGGAAATGTCTGCAGAAAACTTTAGAGATGGCTCTCTTGATTACAAGAAGATGGCACATTTGGGAGGGGGCTACAGACCCAAATTGACCTCCCATTGTATGGCACTAGCTCTGGAAGCTCATCCAGGAGGTAGAATGCTTTCTTGCTGGAAAGAGCAAAAGCCACAGGGTGTCCAGGAAACAGCATTTGGGGAGAGTGAGATGGAACAGAAGAAGGGACGCAGTAGGTGTGCACACCCCTGGCAGAGAGTGAAGGAGAAAACATGCACATCCCAAGAGCCAAACATACAGTTATGATGAGACATCCCAACAGAGAGGAGAAGGAACAAACAAGGGAGGTGGCTCATCATTGTGAGACAGGACAGGAGAGCTGGGGCCACGGGTTTTTCAGATCTCCTGACGCAGGCAGATGCTGCGGGTTGAGTTCCTCTCAGTTCTAAATTCTACCAGCCTGGCTCACGCTTGTGTAACCCACCAGCAAGGTTGGTACACAAACAAGAGTGAAGGAAGAGGGAGTTACAGGTTGATGAACTGATGCAGAGTTTTACAGTCAGAAAATCAAGAAAGAATGGCAGTAACTAATAACAATAACAACTACAGCAACACCATCAAGAATGGTAGCAATGATAATGAAATAAGTACAGTCGATGTTATGCATACTCCCCTCTGCCACCTTACACTTGGCTTTCTGCCTGTGCTGTTGCCCTTGGGCCTTACCTCTGGGGCTTCATCTCGGCCTCCTGGACCCCATGAGCTGAACGCACTAAATCTGGAGAGTCCTGCAGCGGCTGGGTGTGGTGGCCATCCTTCGGGCACCTGCCTTCCTGAGTTGACTCCAGGCGAGCAGCCCTGAGAACCTCACTCTGTGGCTGATGTGACAAGGATGTATAACAGATTGTGCCCGTCCTCATTAGAGAGTTGGAGAAGGTGTGCTCCCACAATGCTTAGCCTGTGCCTCTGGGTTAGGGGATGTCTGGCCACTCCACGAGACCCAGAGAGCCCTTGGTGACTGCGTTCTACCTCGTCACCACTGTGCCTAGCGCCGGGACCCTACACCCTCCTCATGACCAGAGCAGCCACTTACGCAGTGCTTGCCTGTGTGCCTGGCACTGAGATTGTACTAGTTTTGGGGGTTTTTTCACTGAGGAAGATTCACCGTGAGCTAACGTCTGTGCCAACCTTTGTCTATTTTGTATGTGGGTCACCGCCAAAACATGGCCTCCAAGGACTAGTGCAGGTCTGCACCTGGGAGCTGAATCGGGGCTGCTGACGTGGAGTGCACTGAACCCAACCACTAGGCCTGCCCCAAGATTGTGCTACTTTTATGCCCATTTTATAGACCAGCAGACTGAGGCATCAAAACAGACCCAGCAAAGTGCCCCAGGACCCATGAAGAAGAGTCCAGGCTGGGGTTGGTGGGGTCTGGCTGTGGGTCTTGCTTTAACCACACACTTAGTGCCTCTCGTAGAAGGTGATCACTGGGTGTTTTTTAATTGAATGAGGCATGAATGATCCTGTCTTTCAGAGAAGAGTGATGAAGAAGCCATATAACCCATTATCCCATTGGACAGGACACGTATACCTGGTTCTGAATGAATTTCAGAATTCTCATTTTCTTGCAAAACAACTCCCTAACTTTTTGCAAACAAGACATTCAGTGACATAGTGTCATGCGGGAGTGTAGAAATCAAATATTACAATTAAATGTTCTCTAGGCGGGGTTTACTGCCAAGGATAAGACCCCAAGATGATCAAGAGACAAAGCATTAAAGTAGAGGTTGGGGAAACTTCCTTAGCTCTTTTTTGTTTTTTTTAAAAAAAGCTGAAATATAATTGAAACATCCTTCAAAGTAAGCGATACCAGCCTCCCCTTCCGCTAGGATATGACTTTTTAATCAGGAGGCATTGTTGCCTCATAATGAATATGGAAAGCATTTAAAATATTTTGTAGATAGAGTGCATTGCTTGTGACCTCAGTCAAAAGATCACATTAAAAAGAGCTGAAAGGAAGTCCATCTGAGTCCTCTGGGCTCCAAAGCACTGAGGACATGTGGAATATGCTGAGGCTTGGATTTCTCTAGAAGTAAGGATTAAGCATGGAGATAGTTGGCAAATGAGAGGCCAGCTTTGCCTCGGGAGGTAGAGTTGGTTTCTCAGAGCTCAAGAGATGCTGAGCAGACCCTACTTTGCCTGGGAGTCGTCGATGTAATTGCTTTCTTTGGGCACGTCTTATCTGAACTCACTGTTTCCCAAGATGTGGTCAGTGAACTGCTGGTCCAGGAGATGATTTTCCATCAAAAACGTCCCTCTGTCACCTAAGTTTGGGAGATGTTCCACACAGCATCTCCGTCCTAGTGCTTCACAATGCACACGGATGAATCAGAGTCACTCAGAAAAGAAATCTTCGTAAGATTTTGAAAACTTTTTTTGTTTCTGCAGGGTCTTTGCAGCCTGCAGGACATAATTGGGGCTAAGCTGCCTGACTCATAAAGGGAAAGAGTAGACGAGGTCAGGAGCGGTCCGGAGGGACAGCCCTGGTCAGCCCTTGAACCTGTCTGCCCCACTGAGTGCTTCCTTCTCCAAGTCCCATTTCCTCCAATTCATCCAATTACACAAGTGACCAGGAAGAAATCAAATGTAATTAGTGGAGATTTTTTTTTTAATAACAAGACATAGATGATCTGATCTTATTAAAACAGGAGCTGGGAGGGTTTAAGACATAGACATCAATAAATATAATACGAAGAAGAATAAAATCAATACTATCGGAGTTTGCAATAGAGCCTGGAGAATTCACAGGAGGAAGGAAGTCCCTCAAGGCTGAGGGACTTGGTGGGGGGTAGGCAGGAGGGGACACAACAGGGAAGGTTTCCCAAGGACAGGGCTGGGATGTAAAATACTCCTTGAAGCCCGCATAGACTCTTGTATGCTTCTTACTAATAGTAAAAGAGGTAATAATACTCATTTCCAGTTAAAAAAGCTCCAGTACCTCATTGTAAAAGAAATTAGAGAATGTAAAGTAGAGAGGAGAAAAATAGCACCCATTACTCTAGCACTGAAAGATAATTGTGGAAGCATTCTTTCTTATTTCTATCAGTTCTTTATACAAAACACAATTGTTTTTGTGACACAGCTAATATATTGTGTCTGTAACATGATAACCAGATTCTTTTCTTTTCCTTTTTTTTTTCTTTTTTGGCGTAACATGGCAAAAGAAGCATGCATTCTTTCTAATCATTATCTCCAATCATTGTCTAATACTTTTCAAGTTGGTGGAGCACAATTTAACCAGCCACTACTGTATTATTGGGTAATTATCTTTTCCTACTTTTATATCTTTAATATTCTGCATAACTCTGCTAAGAACATCTTTGTGCACAAAACATTTTCTATTTATCAAGTTATTCTCTTAAGGTTGATAAAGAGCCTCAATGTCGTCATTAGCTGATTGTGGGTATAGAAATACACGTTGAGTATGGCCTTGATTTGGCCTATTGATATGCAAAGTGTTTGTCACCTCCACGGCCATAGTCATACATGAGTCACCCACTGTTTGAGGGGAAGAGGGGAAGACTGAACCCCAGAAGCAAAACTATGAATTTTTAACTTCTCAATTGAAAAATCACACTTCATTTTTGAGACTGGAAGGTTGGAAAAAGAATGCAAGTGGAAGACGTAAACCAATTGCATGTACTTCTTTTGCCCAGGGCTTTGAATCTTCAAATCTCAGGGGGGTGTAGAGACATATTAAAGATTTTGTCCTGGGTTTGATTCCTGTCTTTTCTCCTTTCTAGAGACATAAATCACTCAATTCACTTAACCTCAGTTAGTTCGGTTTCCTTATCTGTAAAAGTGTGGATAGTGGCACCGACTTCAAACCAGGTAAAAGAGAGTGTAAAGAGTGCAGTAGGAGGGCAATTCACGATAAGCAGCAAAGATTTTCACATGCAACATCTCATTGACTCCTCCTGAATTATCCTTTAAATGTTGAGATCCATTTTATAGACCAGGCAGTGAGGGTTCGCTAAGTTGTATAATTTGCAACAGGCCATGGAATTAGTGTCCTGGCTGTTAAGTGTTTATTTACACTGCCCGGAGCTATCAAAAACCAAAGTTTCTCAACCCTCAGACCACAATGATTGGTTCAAAGCATGTCATGTGACCCAAGTCTGGCTCATTATGGTCCTTTTGATGTGGAGCTGAAAGAAACTCATCATTTTTCTAATTGCCAACCTGGTATTATCTATGACCACGTCTGGGCCACACAGAGTGGCTTATCTGAGAAGTTGAAGGTGACATACAGTGGATACCAGACACAGCAAGAGGGAAGCTCTCCATATCATGAATCCATTTATTCCCGAGGCCGCCTTTTATGATTTGACTCATGGCTAACAACTTCCCTCTTTCTGCTTTATCTGGATCCCATGGGATCTCTATCACCTACAACCAAAAGAATCCTAGTGAAAATAGGATTTGGGCCCAGGTCCGTTTAAATCCAAGCTTGCCTATGTTCTTGCCACTCCACTAGGAGGAAGAAAGGAAGGAGAGAGGCAAACCGGCAAGAGATACTTTCTCCTTAATTTATCAGTCAGATCGGAGCTTCCATGAGTCTCCAAAGAGATGGCTGAGGTAAGCTTGAAATGTATCCTTGCATTTTCTAAAGAGTGCCCTTTCTAAATCACCTTATTTTGAAGTAACTGCAAAAGGCAGTACTATTTTGGGTTCTTGCTATGATAAAACTGAAGCTGTAAGCTAGGGACTTTCATGAGAGATTGCACTGAAATGTCAACAGATGGCTTGCTAATCATGTTAAAAAATACTCATTTCTTTTCAAAAATGGCATTTCCCCCCAGTAAGCAGATCAGAAAGCAATGTTTATGATATAAAACATATTAGTCACAACGCCATTTAATTATGCTACTTAATCATCAAGGTCATAATGATAATTGTTTCTAAAAATTAACGCCTCTTTCCTCAGCAAGGAATGCACGGTCAGAAACACGAAATTGAGGCACTTAAAAGAACTTGTGCATTAAAGGGCGACACGAAGAGCAACCATAGAGATTACGTGTGACGATTTACACAGCATTTTGCAATCATAGTCTAAGGAAGGCCAAACTATATGTTGGTCCCGTTTCTCCCAAATCAAAGGCCCCATTTTTCTCCAGCAAGGAGGAAGGTGTGGAGCCTTAAGAAGATTCAGTCATGGCTCACCATTGGATCTACCATATTTTCTTGTAAAAGCAAACAGTTGTCTTTGGGAACCCGCTGGAACCACTCAAGTGTTGAGGATCACGCCGCAGGAAGATGAAGTCTCCGCTGTTGCTCCTGACTTATACTGACCCGTCTCCATCTGATGTCAGACTCTTCTCCTTGATCTTTTCCTAGCTTGTGTTACGTGGCCTCCATTACTCCAATTCTATCCTTAAACGTCACACTCTGGGCTGTCTCACTGCTTCTTTCCAAGAGTAGAATCTCTTCTCCCTGTTCCAACCCTTCAGGACCCAAATCCAGGATGCATCATGGTTCTCAGCCAGCGTCCTTTCTCGGATCCCTCCCCACCTGCAGCTCCTTTTTGAAGGATGGTTCAAATAACTGTATCATCCAAGTCACTAGGAGTTTTATCCAATAAGCCAGTTCATGTATCATATGCCTGAACTTTATCCTTTCAAGCGTTATTTTTGAGAGACTTCTTAGCTAGGAGGTCTCTCTAAAATGTGTTATGAAGGCAGGAAAGAAAATGTGTTTCCTGTTAATTCTTCTTGATGACTCTGGTCATTATTTGGGATTTTGATGACAGTACTGTGAGAGTGACTCTATCAGAGCCACCAAGAGCGAACAGGATCATTTGACCCCACAGAAAGGACCGTGGGTTTTCTGGGCTTTTTCATTCTGTGTCATGTCATTAAGTCTACCCCTTGATCTCAGGCTGCCATCTGTCATTCTAACCACGACTTCTCCCTTCCAGTGTCTGACTTCTCATCTACAACAGCTGAAGACACGAGGTGCTCACCTTCATTGACTTGGTGTTTCTTCCCTCTGCATGGTGTAGTGGCTGGGAGCGCTAAGAATGCTGGGCTTCAAAGCCCTGCCTCATCACTTACCATCTGGGTGACTTGGGGTAACTTACTTCTTGTCTTTATGCCTCAGTTTCCCCTCTCATAAAGTAGGAATGATAATCGTATCGAATGCATTGAGGTGTCTGGAGATTAAATCAATTAATGTTTGTAAAGCACTGAGAGCACTTTCTGGCACTACTGTATATTTATTAAATAATTCAGATTTATTACTTCCTTTTTCAATCTCTCATTGTACCATATAGAGGCATGGACTATACAGATGTGATAATAATAATAATTTGTTATGTTTATTCACCAATAGATGGTGAAGTCCTCAAGAAAAAGGCATCATACTTGATTTACCTCTCTTGATGCCTTTGTTTCGGGTTACATAGTTGCACACTTTTCCTTCTTTGAAATCTGACCATTGTCATAGCTAAATGAGGGCAGCTAAGACTGACGTGGCATCTTATAGCATATCCTCCCCACCCTTGACCACTCTGTCACAGACTATGAAACCAACAGTGACCATCTGAGTCAAGGCTAGCCCGGGTCCAGTGACCCAAGTGGCCAGAGGCAGATCTGGGTTTGTAAGGCTGGAGCATATGCAATTTGAGGATCCTCTTTATAAAAAAAGAATATAAAGTTATGTGACATCAAATATATATTTAGAATGAGAAAATACATTTCAACAAATTATAAATTTTTACAAGTTGACAAATATCCAGAAGAACAACCTACTTTGTATCAACTTACTGCCTGAAATACCTTGAAAATTCTTTATCCCTGCATTTTTGGCTGCATGAATTTTGAAAAATTTGAAAAATTTTGAAATATAATTTTTCCTAAAGAGAATAGAAAGATAATTCATGAGTGATTTTTTTTGTGTGTTAATTATAGTTTGAAAAAATTTCTTTTAATTTCACAACTCATTATTGGTAATGTCATGTAGATTTTTAAGATGTGGCCAAGCATAAAAACCACTGTCAAATTTCTTATGTAACTGAGCTACGGATGTATCTGCTGTTTGTAGCTTTACTACAGGCTTTTGCCCTACAAACCCAGTTTCATTTAAAAAAAAAAAAGCACTGTGCCCTATGTGTTTATACCTGAATATGCTATATGATCTACTGTGTTCCTGACAGGACAAGACTTTCATCTCTTCCAGGCATTGCTGAGAACCCAATGCTCTCTTACAATATTATACATCTGATAAGTGGAAGACATTTCCACAAATAGCTTCTGTCTTGGTGCATTTGAAAGCTTGTTTCTTCTCCTTTATTCATCTACTTCCACGCCTGGGCACTGAGGACATCTTCATATCCCAACATGACCTCTAGCCACACACCTATCTGTCACAACAGCAGGTGAGTTAGTCCCACAGGCGGCAGGAGTGTTTCCAGAAGTCACACCATTTACTACACCAGGAGAGCATGCAAAATTGCATTGTACTTGGAGGTGACTATAAACACACTCACAAACTAAATGTATCTCAAGCTCAGCTTTTCCTTTTCTGGGCCCCCCCAAATCCCCTGGCCACACCAAGATCACCTGGGACTATGGCCAGTGTGACGGAGAGAAAGTCAGAGTGGAAAGAGACAGCTGTCGTAACCAATGTGGATAAAATCTCTTACTAGGGCAGAAGTTCCAAAGACCCGTGGCCCCATGAACACATTCCTCGGGTTCCTCAGGCCTTGAAAGGGGCCCATGCAAGTGAAGAGATAAATCTTGATCTTCATTAGCTTCAAGGTAAATACACCTCTGCCAGGGACCTCAACTCTGCGTGGATTGGCTGGGAAAGATGAGCCAAGCCAAGGAGATCTCTTGCCAAGGTTATGGAACTGGGATTCTGAGCCAGTTGCCAAAAAGCTGTAGGGATCTGAACTAAAAGTCATATGTACTCATGGACTGGAAAAAACTACCGGGGCATGTATCTGAGATAAAAGAGAAAAAGAAGCTGATCAAGAAGGAGAGGGAAATGAAAAAAACCGAAAAGCATAGGTGTGCTGCAAAGATAGCAAGAGGCACAGGAAATGTCTAGACTTCCCCAGAACTGTAGTCATTACAGCCTATTCTGAAGCCTATTTCGGGGGCCTTTTCTGAATTCCTGGGTGATTGCTCTATATCCTCCCGTAAACTCATTACTTGACCCAGTTTGAGTAAGTGCTTCACCTCTTCAACTGCGCAGCACGCGAAGGTATTTCTCTGTCTCCTGCCCTAGTGCCGTATCTGCTATTTACATTGAGTTTACTTGAAAAAAAGTGAACGAGAAAGGGCTCGACTACTAGTTGTGGGTATTTGAACTGGTAAATGAAGACTTACTCTTATGTGAAGCTAGAGTGGGCGACGGGATATAATCTTAGGGGAAAACCTCAATTTGATTCATGTCCACCCCAAGTTTAGGGGGGCTCCAAAAAGAAGTTAATCCTTGGAAACCACAAACAGAGGGAACCATCTCCAGAAAGAAAAGAAAACTCTTCCGTCTCAAATTTTGATTTCTCTCTGATGTCTTCTTATTTCTTTCTGTTAGCGAGCATTTAGCTTAAGCTTAGGATGATCAAGGGCTGTTGTAGTCACTTTGGAAGATACAAAAAGGAATATGACATAGAGCCTCATTTCCATTCATTCGCAGCCTAGTAATTACCTTATATCCCTTCAAAGCCATTGACTCTTGGAGACCCTCTGTCACTGCGATGTTCACAAAGATATTTTCAGAAATTAACCACACCTAATGCAACCACAAAGCTTCCTTTTTTGGAAAGTACCATAATCTTATCATTTTGTTCTTTTGAATGAAGACTCTTTGAGTAATAGACTTATTTTTGTAACCTTGCAAGAACTTTCTCATGATTAAATATCCATATCAAAATATGATATAAATAAATATCAAAAACATTTATTCTTCCTGGAACCATATACATTTCCATTTGGATTCAGAAAATATTGCCACGTATTTGACAGCCAATTAAGTACTCTCTAGTACTGTTAGTTTCCATTCCTTGTATCTTTGCCCCAATATCCACCACGCCTCTGAGGACAAGCATTATGCTTAAAAAATTGCAGTGTTCAACTCTTGTTCTTTCTACATGTCCTGTAAATGGTTGTAAATTCACTTTTCAGTGTTTGGATTATGGACCCCTCCCTTTATGAGATTGCAGCCTTCATAATGATTTAATTAGTACTTTTTGCTTTTCCAGTATGATTCATAACCTATACTTGATTACTACTGAGTCTTTCTGGAAAACAAGGAAAAAATCATTATTACTATAACATATGAGGCAGCCAAGACTCAGAGAAGTCACAGAATCTACTAGCCGTAAGTGGAGACTACCTAATGGGGAATTTTACTTCCACCAACATTTTCCTCTTTCAGCCAGATCATGGTGCCTCTTGGAAACTCACTTTCCTGCTAGCTGATATGGAGGCAACGGGTCGCATGGATAACTGAAAGAAAAAGACAAATGAGCAATCTCGTGATAGCCATTGCTGGCCCACCATCTGCACCAGACCCTTGCAGACATTAACAAATTCACATGTGGTGTCTGACTCTTCTCCAAACCCACCTCTACCTCTATTTTTTCTATCTTTTTTTTAGATGTGTCCATAAATATTGAGTGGTTAAACTTCAAATGCCTAGAAAGAGGAGGAAAAACACCACGTTAATTCTGCAAATGTAGAATCCACACATAATGGGAATTCAATTCTATTCTTCTATTAATTCATCATTGTATTTATTTATTTGGCTTAGTAGAGCAATTTCTTAATGATGTAAAACCCATTTGTCATCCCCTGTCACCTCCAGGGTAAAGCTTACACGCCTTCCCATGGAATTCGAGGCCATAAGACCTGGCGCTGATGTCTTTCTTACCTAGCCTCTTCTTTGTCGTTGGCAGCACGGGTGGTTTCTGGTTCATGGACAAATCCCAAGTTCAAGACCCTCCTGACCCTGATGGGATGGCTCTGAGACTGATGATGGTGACATGGGCTTGTCAAAGATCACCCTTTTGCCCAGTCCCCAGCAGCGCCTGGCTTCCCATTGCCTGATTTCAAGCTGAACCTCTTTTAATTTCATGGTGGCCTTGAGGGTGACATCGTGTATGGTGGAAGGTGGTGTGGGATCTGATTCCAGAGTTTTTGCGCTGATTTGGGAAATGGATGAGCTGTACCCTTTCAGCACCAAACTCCTAGCTGTTTCCAACAAATCTCGACAGATGCCCCTGGGATGAAGGGAGGTCAGTTTCCTGATATTCTGCCTAGAATACTTTTCAGGCTGCTGTCCTAACTAGACCCCTCTAGAGCAGCTGGGATCCTCTGTCAGCCATACAAGTGTAGTCATTGACAACAGCTCAACAGCCCATAGAGAAGGGCAAGACTCTTGTTCTCTGACCCTCCAATGGTGACCATAAGTTAAATCCCCATCATTGTTGATGTTTTATGTTAGTGTCCTGGTAGCATGCAGGTACTTCAACTAGACCTTCTGTCTTCTGTTGTTTTTTCTGGAATGTTCCGAGAATTGCCAGAATCCCCAAGCCTATCAGCTACCACTAGGTTGCCCAAACAGTTTGTTGTCCATGTGTGGCCATCGTATTGCCAAATTAACATGCGCCTTGGTGGAGCTGTAGGTGGGTTTTGGAGTTTTCTCCATGCTTCAGAAATGTAACAGCCAAGTAACGATGGAGACAGTGAGTTCATGTCTTTTTTTTTTTGCTGATATTACTTTGATTTTAAATTAGCGAAATAAATGTATCTTTAAAAAATAAACAAACTAAGCGTTGCATGTGAGAGCCTCACAGACTGTCAGCTTAAACCAATCTGAAAGTTAAGCCTTTTAATGCAGACGTTGGACATGAAAAAGACCTCACGGGTCATAAAGCCCCCCCGCCCCCCGCCAGTATCAGAGGAGCACTGGGCTGGGTGGAGGGGTGTGATTGTCTTAAATTCCCTCCTATCCAAATCAAGGGAGGATTGGGCTGAGTCCTGCCTCTCGTTAGTCACGCCCTGTGGGGTGAGATGCAGCCATTGCTGGAGTTCGCAGCTGCCCTCTCCAGCACAGCCTCCATTCTCAGCCGTCTCTGATCAAAAGAAATGAGACTGTCCCCCCCATCACTACCTGACCTTGGACTCTGGCCAAAGCCCTGGGCATAGATTTTGAGTCTTAAAGATGTGCCATGGAACGTTTAAACATCTCCAAGAGATCCCAAGCCAGGTCCCCCACTTAGCCTCAGGATAGACAGGATCGCCCCATCTCTGGTGTTAATCACACTTACCCCCACGAGAGTCTGGTTGGGGCACAGCCATCGGGCGTTCATCGAGTGTTCAGCTCTACCTCCCGTCCAGCCACCTCTTCGTGTCTAGTGTGAGACAAAGCCCCCATCTCCCTGCAAGCCCACATGCCTGTGTATGGGCCAGTTTTCCTTCTCTGCTTGTGTTAGACGTTTTTATAGAGAAAAGTGTGGGGAATTTCATCCTGATTTTAAAGCCGGTTGCTCTCCCTGGAAGACACAGCTTGGTGTCTCTTTGTCCGGTGAATTACTGAAGTTTGACACCCTTGGAGGAATATTTTTGTCGTAACCCACTGCTTGCTGCACTGTCGATCCAATTATTTGGAACAAGCAATCTGTCATTCTATTGTTCCCTTCCAATAGTTTGACTTTGGTGGCAGTTGTAGAAAAGAAACTACTTTCAATTTAAAAAAGAAGTGAGGGGAGCAACCCAAAAATGTATTTCTGAGGTTACTAGGAACCAGGGTTCTGAGGACCTGAGCACATAAAAGGGCAAGGAGTCCTCTTCTAGACAATGTTCTGGAATAAGTAAACTCAATCATGTTTTTTGGCCACTTTAGAAATAGTGCTTTTCCTCCCAAACTCTCTGCCAATGAACATATCCCTTTGCTACTGAAACCCACCAGCTTCCTGGAACTGTTTATATGGGGTGATCTGGTTAGTCCTGTTAATTAAAAAGGTTTTTCTCTCTCCAGCCTTGCTTGAAAGTAGTGGTTGCCATGTTACAAACATCGTAAGGTATGAAACTCATTACGGATATAACAACCTACTTTTTTAGAACCACAAGAGGGTATTCCTGATCTAGGAAGAGACCTTTTCTTTCTCATTTGTGAATTTATTTATTTAAACAATTATAAAAGTATAAGAATTAAATATAGTATAATCCAACGACAAAACTCTCTTTATAATATTGAAGGAGACCCAACATTGAGAACCAAACAGGTATGAAACAGTTGTTTTAAATTAGCACTAATTTATTAAAAAAATAATGTGTCAACTTGTCAGAATTTGGAGTTTACCACAAAGATGAATCCGGGAAGTGTTTCCCAAGATGGGCCCTGTATTAATTGGGTTGGGTTGCTATAACAAAGTACCACAGAGCAGGGGCTTAAACAGCTGAAATTTATTTTCTCACCATTCTAGAGGCTGGGAGTCCAAGATCAAGGTGTCAGCAGGTCGGGTTTCTTCTGAGGCCCCTCTCTGTGGTGGTAGATGACCACCTTCTCCCTGTGTCTTCACACGGTCTTCCTTCTACACGTTTCTGTGTCTTCACTTCCTCTTTATAAGGACACCATTCATACTGGATTAGGGCCCACCCCAATAACCTCATTTCCCTCTATTGTTTCTTTAATACTGTCTCCAAATACAGTCACACTCTGAGGGTAATGCCTCAATGTATGAATTTGGAGAGGGAGACATTTCAGCCTAGAACAAGCCCTTTCCGTTATCATAGCCACTTCCACATTCTTTAGTCTTGGCTTCCGGTTCCACACTCTTCTGTGGAAGGTTCCACAGTCTTAATCCTGAAACCCATGGTCTTCTCTAATCCATAAATGACATCCAGACCTGCTCACACAGGTCCATTCAATTCTCCCTATTTTTGCACCCTCACACATGGTGTCTCCTCATCCTGTAAACCTGATAACCATTTGTCCTCCAGTCTTTCTGCCATGTAAACACTCTTCTTCCTAGCTCCTTCCCATTCCACAGACCCGTCCTCAGTTCAGGGCCTGTAGCTGTTGATCGTTGGGTTTCAGTGAGGCTAAGGGATCAGAACTCATGTTTTTGGGGAACTTCGTGAGCTGAATCAAATGCAGTTAGATTGTTCTGCAAAATAATTCAGTTTGCAGGTTTCTTTTAATTTTGAATACCTAAATTAAATTCTAACTGTTAACATTTACACTGGCCTGGTGGATTTTGAATTTCCAGAGGAGATACAAATTTAAATGTACATTTTGGAAGCTATATGCAGCAAAGTAATTACTCCAAAGCAAAGCTAAATAACCAACACATTTTAAAACTTGAGAGGAATACTTCATCGTGATTTTTATTATGAGGTAAATGAGGCCCAAAAGCCACACAGATAAATCATTAGACATCTGGGAACAGGCCCCAGTTTCCCTGGCTTCAACGCCTTCCACATCTCCAAATCCTTTGAACACACATCTTTTGGAATGTGTGCGCAGGGCTAATGCACAAAGTCCAATAGATATAGCATCTTTAGAAAACTGTCAGCAGAAGGAGCAGTTCATACAGATGCACTGTCACTCAGAAGACTGCCTAAACGATCCTTGTAAAAAGGTCATGGTATCAAGGAGGGAAAGCATTCATTGTGGGCTGCTGTGGCTAAGAAAGCTTCAGAGGAAAGGAGAGCAACCCGTCCAGGGCTACCAAAATGAACCAATGCTCGGAGCAAAAAATACATGAATGCCCAAATATTTGTTGAACCATGGGGGAAGGTTACATTTGAACTCCAAATAAATTGAGGTTCAAATTCCAGTTCTCAACCTGCTTTGGAAGGATCGTTAACTTCTTTGCACCTCAATCATCTTTTTTGTAAAATGAGAATAACCAGGGCCAGCCCAGTGGCATAGTGGTTAAGTTCGCACACTCCGCTTCAGTGGGCTGGGGTTCACAGGTTCTAATCTTGCGTCCGGACCTACCCACTGCTCATCAGGCCATGATGTGGTGGCATCTCATACAAAATAGTGGAAGATAGGCATTGATGTCAGCTCAGGGATGATCTTCCTCAAGCAATAGAGAAAGATCAGCAACAGATGTTAGCTCAAGGCCAATCTTCCTCACCGAAAAACCAAAAGGGAATAACCATTTGCCTTTCACGTTGGTACATCACTTAGGTATAATGCCTCCAAGGTACCCATCCTAGCCTAGTTTCAGGCACACAGTGGCCACTTTAAAAGGCTCTTGTTAAAGTTTTATTTGAGTGGAAATTTGTCAGAATGTGTCGGTGGAGATAAGATTGAGAGAATCTGCAAAAATGTAGAGGCAGAAACACAAAAGAAAAAGATCTCCTAGTAACTGACAATTATCTAGAACTCAGAGTGTAAATCATGCATTTCAATAGCATACTTGGTAAGCATGAAACCGTTCAGTGGCAAAACTCTAGGACTCTGCAGCCAAGGCGATACAGGCCCAGGATAGAGTCGATGGATTTCTGCACGGGTGGGAATTTCCCGTTATACTTAATCTGAGGCTTTTTTATTTCACTTCCTAGTAAGACAGATTATATGATACATCTCATCTCCCTAATATACTGTGGCACAGGGGGAGGCCTTTTGCAGCATGTTCTCTGGAAAAGAGAACTTGCCAAAGTTTGAGCGTTACGCAGACCCTTGCATCAGAAGGATTGGAAGCAAGAATTCAGATTGTGGTGGATGCAACTATGAAATGCTGTCAGAATAGTGGAGAAGGGCTGTGGTCACTCCAGGGACCTGATTCAGGAACCCCAGGGGAGAATGGCATTGCATGTAGGCCAAGGAGGAGATGTGGAAGGCAATGAGTGAAGAACACAGAGTCGGGTCAAAGAGAGATGTGTGTGCCCAGAACATTGTGGAGAACTTTCTCCAGTCCATGGGGAGAAAAGCTTTGAGTTAGTATCAGGCCATTATTTCGTGTGGTTTGCTTACATAGACTTCTCAAATTAACTGCTTTTTAAATTGAACCTTGTTTGTACTACTGTGTGGATTTAGACTTTTTCAGTCAAATCTTTCTCTTGCCATTATGCATCCTAAATTTAATCTTCCTGATAGCTGTCACTAATGAGATGGAATGAGACATCAGGAAGAGTGCTAGCTATTTCACATACATGATTTATTTACATCTTCATAATAATCCTGAAATGTGTTATTATGCCCATTTTATGGAAACAGCACGATAGAGACTAGGGTGAGGCAAGCAAAGGGTCTTGGTGCAGAATTTAAGGTGGCATTCGCTGTCTGGTGCCAACCCTGCACTTGCATGACTCTGAGTGCAAGAGCCTCCTTAAATATGGTACCCTAGATACCTTGCTTGCCTCACTCTTGTTCTGGCTTTTGGAAACAGGTGCAGGGAGGTAGAGACCCGGCCACCATGACTAGGGTGGTGCTAGTTGGGCCTAGAATTTCTCCCAGGTGGAATCAGATGATATTTGTCAAGACTCTGAGGCCCATGGTCTGGTGGCCATGGCCTCATAAGATGTCCCTGTAAGGAATGGGCCCTAAACAATCTGAACAAGATCTTTTTTGATCAGATGATTACATGTTACATAAAATCAAAGGCGAGCTGTAGCAGTGCTCTCCCCAAGCTCACACACCATAAAAGGAATTGGTTCTGGTCTCCAGGGCTACCAGGAAATGTAGCCAGATGGAGGGAGTTGGTTTGGTGCCATGTGATTGATTTGCCCCAAGCAGGAAGGCAAAAGGGAAAACAGGAAGAGGTCCTTGCTGATCTGCGCGGTGGAATGCGGCAGGACAGGAAGCAAGACCAGACAAGCAGGCCTGGAACGATGGAGATGGCGGAGGGTGGAACATACTCCAACAATCCTCCACCTGGAGCAAAACTGTGCTCACCGCTTGGCGTGGGGAGCACACGGTGTGCGGGGTCGGGTCGCTTCCCAGCCTGTTCCGAACGACAGCCCAGCAAACCTCCTCCCTAGAGGAGAGGCATGTGCTGGGATTGTTGTCTGGGAGGGACATCTGTGATCTCGACGCTCCAGGCACAGGCTCTGGCAGCACACTGAAGCCACCCAGACATTTGGCTTGTCCCTCCGTCTGCTTGGGGTGGTCTGAAGCCCACAGGTCCAGCCACGACCTCCTGCGAGACCGCATGTCAGGGTGCAGGAGAGCATTCCTGGAATAAGATGTCATTTGTCTATTTATATTGAAGGTAGATAACAGAAGGTAGAAATACAAAAGCCCGGAGTGTTTCCAACTGGAGGTCTTAGCGTTTACGTAGCCTGGTGCTGCCTCTTCACTGTTTGGAGGGATCAAAAGCCCAGGTAATCTAAATGACTTCTGCCAGTCCTCAGCACAGCTCAGCTCTCCCTACCCCATTCAATACATTTCAGTTCAATTCAGTGAATGCACATTTGGGGCTAGGACCTACAGTATGCTCAGGGGCAACAGGACCAGCACATGTGGTCACAGAACCCAAAGATCTGAACTCAGAGTTAAATTTCAAGCTGTTTTCATTTATTTAGCAACTGTGGATCAAGGGCATACAGATACAGAAAACCCAAAGAGAAATAAGTCTTGCCACCGAATAAATTTGCTTTTTTGTTTGTTTGGTTGGTTGTTTTTGCTTAGCCTGCCCACTTAGGTCTCTAGAACTCTGACCCCAACATGGTGGTCAGTGGGTCCACTTCTTCCACATATGTATTTATACCATAGCTAAATGGTTCCTTCACAGAATGATCTGTTCAGAATGACTGGACATATTCTCTGCCATGAAAATGTCATGTTTGCTATACTCCTTATGTAAACAGAGCATAAATGACCAAAAACTGAGGCGTGCATAATAAGCCCCTTACCCCTTAGCAAAATGTCATCTAAAGAACTCTCTAGATCTTGGGCCAATTCAGACATTGTTTTTCTGCAATTCACTTGTGTTTTTCATTCAATTATCAACTACTTAAGAGGGCCCTCTTATGTTTTGGGTCCATCCTGATTCCTTTTCATTGGATATACCCTGACTTCTTTCTGTATATAGTATCAATCACTTTCAAAGATATCCAGGAACAGAGCTGTTTCTATGAATCATTCTTTTAGGATGTGTTGTGGGGAATTTTTTATTAATCGAGTGTCTATAGCTCCAACTAGAGCTATAACACAAACCATCCCACCTAAGGTAACTATGGAGATGCTTACATTTGAAAACATTCTATGGAATGTACACTACAGTCATCCCTGCCTCTCTCTTCTCTGCAACCTCTGATCTAACATGAGTTGAAATGTAAAGATGGAAGCCATTTCATATTCCACTTGAAATAGAATTGGCAGGGAGAGGGCCATTTCCACGTGGAGTTTGACCTGAAAATAGGACTCTCACTTTACAAAAGTGATCTATGCATTAAGTGATCCTTATTGGGTCATAACATAAAACATACCTTCCCCAGCTTACAGAGGACCTGTCAAACCCTTTCAATGAAATTGTGTCTTATAGCTTGTGCAGGCCATGCAAGCTTCGGTAGTGAGATTAGAAACTGCTTTTTCTCATCACTGTGAGAGGTCCACCAGGGTGTGGTGTATTTCATGCTCTCAAGGAGCTTCTTCAAAAGAAAATTATACATATGTACTGGAGAGCAGTGCAAAAAGAAACTGTCACTATTTTTAAATATTTTTTGATAAGGAAACTGAATTTCTTAGAATGAATTGATTGCTCAACATTATATTTAAAATACCTTTAAGTAATTTGATAACTCTCAATATCTAATGGATCCTGTTTCCCTAATTTACAAAAAAAGTTAATTTTTAGTTTTTCAATAAGTAATGTTAAGATAAACATCAAAGGGTTTATTATTTTGTAATATGTTAAAAATAATATATCTATTATTTCAACAAGTATTTATTGATCAGGCTCTATGTGATGGGCACTCTTCTAGATAATAAGGTTAAGTGGGGAGCAGAACAGACAACATCCCAGCTCTCAAAAATTTAGTGAGGAAAGAAAGACAGTAAACCTAACTAAATAAAAAGGAAATTGTGGGGCCTGCTATGTGGCATAGTGGTTGAGTTCAACGTGCTCCACTTCAGCAGCCTGGGTTTGTGGTTTCGGATCCCAGGCACGGACCTACACCACTTGTCAGCCATGCTGTGGTGGTGACCCACATACAAAATAGAAGAAGATTGGCACAATGTTAGCTTAGGGCTAATTTTCCTCAAGCAAAAAAAAGAAAGAGGAAGATTGACAACAGACGTTAGCTCAGGGCTAAACTTCCTCAGCAAAAAAAAAAAAAAAGATGTGATAACACAAATAGGCAAATAATTATAATAGGGGATGTGACAGAGAGTGACTTCAGGTTATCTCTTCAGTAAAACCTCTCTGAAGATGTGTTATTTGAGCTAAATCTCTGTGATGAAAGGAGGACTATGCATAGATTGGTGGGGAGTGCATTCCAGGCTGAGGAAACAGCTAGTCCAAAGGCTGTCATGCAGGAATTAGATGGAATATTCATTAAACAGAAAGAAGGACACTGTGTGTGCAGCTTAATGGGCAAGAGGGCAGGAGAAAGAACATCAGGCTAATATGTGACAGAGCCCCAGGGGATCTGTGAGCTAGAGTAGAGAGTTTGGACTTTATTGTATATGTGATGGAAATTCACTGGAGTGTTTTGAGTAAGATGTCAATATCATATTCTCTGCGTTTCAACAACGTCACCCTGACTACTGTGAATAGAGTAACTGAAGGGGAGCATGGGTCCAAGCAGGTGGACCAGGTGGGAAGCAATCTGAGTTGTGCAGAGAAGAGAGGATGCCTGTCTTGTGCTAAGGTGACAGTAGGGAAACGGGACAAATCAGATGATCCAACATATATTTAGGAGATAGAGTTGATAGTATTTGCTCATGGGCTGAATTTGTGGTGGATAGCGAGATCTTTGAAAACGTGGGTAAAGTTTTCAGATTGTGAGTTTTTCAAAAAATACGGCCGTCAAGGAGAAACAAGTGAATGAAATTACGTCTTGGGCTCAGCAAAGCTCCATGCCTTAATTTAGACTTGACTTGCTGCTGTGATCACTTAGTCTTCGGTTTTCACGGCTCTGACTAAACTCTAGGCAGCACTTGAGGAGTTTCAAAGATTCCCCTTATTTTTCACGTAAACATCCTGAAGACCAAAATGAACCTTCCGGATACCTGGATGTAAAGTCCTGCATTCAGGAGGCATTTAATGGAATTTAGACTGTAAAAAAGGAGAAGAACACGGGTTCTCATCTCAGCAAGTGAGACACATGGGTCCCCAGCTGGCAGTGTCCCTGATGTGGCTGTGTGAAGGTGTGCCCATGGCCCAGGAGGGAGAGGGGCAGGGAAGGTGTCTTGAATGAGAAGCCTTGTGCTGAACTCCCCAAACAGCCTCATTTCCAAGGAGTCAAGAGAGAGGAAGGGCATTCCTATCAGAAGGGTTATGGACTGAATCTTGTCCTTCCTTAAATTCATATGTGGAAATCCTAATCCCCAGGTTATGGTGTAAAGAAGTGGGACTTTTGGGAGGTGAGTAGGTCATGAGGGTGGACCCTTCATGAATGGGACTAGTGCTCTTATAAAAGGGACCCCAGAAAGCTCCCTTGCCCTCTTTCTACGATGTGAGGATACAACGAGAAGACAGTAGTGGACAAAGTGGAAGAGAGCCATCGCCACAACATGGGCATGCTGGCACTTGATTTTGGACTTCCAGCCTCCAGAATTGTAATTGCCGTATGATCTACAGGCAAAACAACCAGTGACCTGGACTTGTGCTATAAGTAATGATCCCTTTGAGGTCTGAGGTCCAAGGATTGAATAACCTTTATCCCATGGTAGTGGGGGAAATTCCAGAGGCATTTTTATGAAAGACTGTCACAGACTCCCAGTTTCAATGTGTGGACATTCTTTTCTGTGCACAGTTTTGCCCCAAGACCTATTCAGCTCTGATACGGGAGGATGGGTCGGCTTAGCCAGCCATTGGACAGAAAGCTTTCCAGGGCATCTCCAGGTCCGTGGGAAGCGAGCAGGTAGCTCAGCTGCAGGACTTGTCCCATGAGTCAGGGCTAAGCCGAATGATGCCAGGGGGCACTATCAGAGATAAGAGGCAGCTTGGACCAAAACTCAGGATTCGTCACTAGCTGTCCCAAGTTACTTCTTGCAAAAGATGAGGTGTTAACCTCTTTGGCCTGGCTGCATTTCAGCATAGGGAATTAGTTTCCCCACCTGAATTCCCCTAAAAGCTTCAGCTGGCCAGAACTTTCTTCGCTTCCGCTCCTCCTCCTTGCAATGGATTCAGCCCCAGAAATGCCAGGTTTCAGGAAAAGCTAGGGAGAGGTCAGTGTGTTAAAAGCTTTCCTGTTGACCCAGGAGCTCTCCGTGATATCCTCTCCTTCTGAGTTGAGGAAAGAAATGGAAAACTTATATTCATAAACTGCTTGACAGATGGAGAGAAACTAAAAGAGAGAGAGAGAGAAAGAGAGGGAAATAGAAACAGAGAGGTTCATTATGAACATAAACATGTGCTGACACCTTCGTCTTCAAAATTAGCAATCACTCCAAAGCCTCAAATCTCTAGGAGAGTGAATAAACCTGACAGGTGAGCAAAATTTTACTCGGAGAAGCCAAAATACATTTTACTATGTCCATTCTTTATAAATCTTGTACTTTTCTCATTGGAAAAAAATATTAGACTCTAATCAAAGCTTATTGGATTTTTTTTTGCATGCAGTTCTAACAGATCTGATGAACAGAATGATTATGATGGAAGTTAGTACTGATTTACATTGGAAATCTTTTTCTTTCCCCCACTCGACTGAGTCTGAAGACAGCTTCACTTTCCTGCCACCAGCCAACTAGATTCCACCACGTCACTGTGAATTCTGTAAGTACCTGTAGGCATCTTATATAAAGTGCTTATATGAAGTCCTCAGACTGAGCCCTCTCCCAGAATGTCTAGCTTCCCGTGTGTCACTCTCAATACTCTATCATTAACTCTATCTCTGTATTATTCACCTTTTCTGCTGAAAATTATCTACAAAAGTGTTTCTCAAAAATGAGGATTCAGGGACAATCTTTATTATAGTTGCTTAGGGTGTCAGTTGAAAATAATATTTCTGCATCCCGCTTCAGAATTTCTGAAGTAGAATTAGCCTTTGTAACAAGCATCCAGGTAATTCTACTGCTTCTTTAATGTTGGGAATCTTCTAGAAGGTCAGTGGTTTTCTCATCCTTGCTTGCACATCGGAATCACCTGGATAGTTTAAAAAATACTTCCTGGGTTATACCTTAAAATATTCTGATTTAATTGATATGTAGTGTTGTCTGAACATGAGGATTTTTAAGAGCTCTGCAGAAATTCTAATGTGCAGCCAAGGTTGAGAACCATTATTTGAGTTTGGGTTATATTGTCTCTGCTGGCCTGGCAATCATTTTCAAGATGCTAAGTGCCCCCCTCACACACACTCACACATACTCACATACAGACACACACACAGGCTCACAAACACACTCAAACACAGACACTCTCACATAGACACACACAGGCTTACACATACAGACACACACACAGACACATACATTCACACACTCAGACACACACACAGGCTCACACTCACACCACTCCCACTTGTCTGGCTGTCCCAGCCTTAGCCATATCTTCACACTTACCAACGGCCCCAGGCATAATTTGAAAGTCAGTCACATCCTAAGCTGTGACATCATGAAGTTGAAACTCAATATTATGAACCAGACAGGAAAACATTTTTTGCATTATCCAGTTTATTCACTTTGCTGCAACCTTCACTCATTAGTGAAAATTCCAACACACAATTCTCAGTGCAAAGAGTACACATCCAGATGCATCCCCGACTCTCTTCCGATGACCCACCCGACTTCAGGCCCCGGCACACTGATGCCCCTCAGTCCCCATCCGTAGCCCAACAGTTATTTATATGGTTATCATTTTGAACATCTTATTCCACTCCGTGGTTCCACAGGAAGAAAATGGTCTGGGCCCTGGAGTAGAGGGGATCTGAGTCCGGCAACAGTCACTTAATGTTTATACTTGAGAAATGAAATGCATTTTTCCCTGCCTTGTAAATATCTTCTCTATTGATAGTCTAATTTATTTTCAGCTAGAAAGCCTGAGGCTGTGGTTTCCTCGGGGGGCCAAGAAATGAGTTTGTGGATGACCAAGGCCAAGTGGAGGGTATGCCTTCAGAACAGCACACAAGCTGATATCCAGACCTGGGTCACCGGGACCCCAGGCTTCTTGTCACTGTTTTGGCACCTTAATTGAAATGATATTCGCTCTTTTCTCCTGCAACAGTCCTGGGTGGATACCCTCCTGGCTTCCCTCATTAGCATGGTGGGTGTAAATTTCCTAGGTCATTTTGTCAGGAATCTAAATTTAGATAGAATATTCTATAAAGTCGAAAACATGACATTTTCTATGCATCTTTTCTTGTCCTTTTTTTGGATAGGTAAAGAGTGAATTTGTAGCATCTTTGATAGGAAGGATTATAGCACAAATTCAAGCTTATTATAAATATTGAAAATGTATTAATCCTATATTCTGTAAACCCAAAAGACGAGCTGCCAGAGCCCCTGGGACGTATTAAGTGAACAGATGACAAGCCCTCAATCGTGCCCATTTCCCTTTTAATTTAAAGGCTGCTAGCCTCTTCTATCTTCTGTTGAAAAGTAGATATGGAGTTGGGCAGTTAGTACCGTAAGCTATTTTTCTTTTTAAAAAGCGCTTTTTCCTCTGTGTCTAGATGTTATCCTCTTTTCTTCACTTATAAACTATGAGCTGTCTCACTTCTTGTATATGAAAATTTTAAAAAAATTTGAACTCCCATCCATGTCCCCAAACTTCCTTGCTTCGATGTTAAAGACCTTTGCCAGGGGACTCTCAGGGGGAAGATGTGGTAGGCAGCATCCACTGTGCCTCCCAGACAACCGCCTCTCCTGGTATTCACAGTCCTGTGTGGACTCTTCCTCCACTGAGTCAAGGCTGGACTGTACAGGGAGTCAAATATGGCAGATGACTTTCAAGGCTAGATCATAAAAGGCTCTGAGGCCGTCTTCCTTGGTCTCTTCGTCAGCTCATTCTGGAATAAGCCAGCTGCATGTCATGACTAGAACAGCCAGGTATATAAAATAAAAATACAAGACTCCTGGCTACATTTGAGCTTCAGAGAAATGATGATTGCTTTTTAGAATAAGTATGTTTCATATAAGTATGTCTCAAATATTATATAAGACGTACTTATATTAAAAAAATATTCACTATTTCTCTGGAAATAATATCAAGGTATTTTGTATTTTATCTGGCAACCTTAATAATGATACTTAATTGGTCCCATGGAAAGGTCTCCATGGAGAGGAACTGAGGCCCCCAACCAACAGCCAACACCAACTTGACAGCCACATGAGTGAGTGATCTTGGAAGAAGATCCTCCAGCCCCAGTCAAGCCTTCAGGTAATTGTCACCTCGTGAGATATTCCAGCCAGAAATGACCAGCCAAACTACTCCAACATTGCTGACCTACAGACCCTGTGAGAGCTAAGGAATAGCTATAGATATTTTAAAATAATTTGGGGGTATCTTATACAGTCATAGATAACTGATAGAGAAATTTTGATTTTGCGGAGCTGTCGATAGCTTGTTTTTACTTCTAGTTTTGTAAAAATAGCTGCACATTGCTGACATCTAGAAATGGGGAGTTTTTAGACCCTCCGGTCTCCCACTGGTCCTGGCAAAGGGACCAGCAGAGTTATATCTTGATTAAGGCAACTTCAAGGAGGATGGGCCAAGGGTTTGTCAGCTGAGGAGGTTGGATTGGGACTAAGAATGACCTCTGAAGGTCCATAAGGATTACATCTGATCTAACTTTCTTTGAGATCCCCTAAGAGCTGAATCAGGGACGACAGGACCAGCTGACACGCCTGGAAGTCAGGAGTTACCCTGAAAATAAGAGCCAAACTCAGATTTGGGGCTGGAAATAATCTAAACAGAATGAACGCCAGGAGGATAAATAAGTGAGGAGGGTCTTGACCGATTTCCTAGGAGTGAACCGAAGTCCCCTGGCTCGCCATGGTTGACTTTTGGTTTACCTGACTTGTTGGTAATCTTCATTATGCAGCAATGGTACCTGAGTCATTTTGTACCTGGGCTTAGAAGCATCTTGGTAAGAGAGTAATCAAAAACCCCATCCCTTTCTTTTAGAAGTTCAATAGTATTTACTGTGTTTTATGGGTTGGGTGGTCCTTTCTAAAGTCAGCCATTAGGAAAAGACTTCAAATGGAAACTCCATTTTGGGAAGCTGGGTGGAGACATGGTGTCCTCGCCGGAGCCCTTGGCTTGCAGGAAGAGCTGGTTTCTGCGGTGCTTCTGCAGTGCGCATCTGAGTCCAGCAGGCGCTCTAGACCTGGCTCTCAGCCTTAAGATCACTAGGTGGCTGCGGTGGATGGGTCTTGAATGCAGTTCTGGCCTGAAAAGCCTGGACCAGCAAGTTAATCACTACAGAATGGGCAAGCCTTCAATGGACTGTAGAAGACCAGAGTGCAGGGCTGACGCTCTGTGACGTTGTCAACGAGGCCTCAAGTCCCTCACCGCTTAGCATTAGGTATGGGAACTAATCACTTTGGACTGAATCTTTGGTGATGTAAGGGAAGTATCCTTAAGAGAGAGAGAGAGCGGCAAGCATTGTAAGTTGAGCAAGTGGAACATTCAGTGATGGATTAGGAATTTTATATATATACTTTTTGTGTATACATATGATATTTGGATCTTAAATGAAGCCATCTTGTCAGTTTCACGTTCCATTAGGTAAGTCTGGAAGGTTGTCTAGACCTCGATTATGAGTTTTAAAAGCCAGATTGAAAAGTTTGAACTTAATGTTACAACCCAGTGATTCTCAAACTTTAGCGAGCATCAGAATGACCTTGAGAGCTTGTGGAAACACAGTTGTTGGACCCTGTAGCTTAGAGTTTCTGACTCAGTGAGTATTGAATGGGGTCCAAGAATTTGCCTTTCTAGCATGTTCCCAGGTGGTCTCATGTTGCTGGTCCCAGGAGCTCACTTCGGGAACCACTGCTGTAAACAGCAAGGGGTCAGTGCTGACTGTGAGCAGAGAAATAACGCAAACTGGCAGAAGACTCTGGTTTAGAATTATGATGCTGCAACAAGGTAGGAAAATCACCAGGAGGGATAGAGTTTCAAGACCGAGTCCAGTTGGGTTCTCTATGTACCATGATTGAAAATTTTGCAAAAATCCTACAGAACACCTTGAACCCTCCTGTCATGCGTAGCACTTGCTGTTTGTAGCCGCTTTCTCGCTGCGATCGCCGCCTTTTAAGTAGTCTGCTAGTTAAGAAACCATGAAGATATTTGAGGTTGTTGTCAAGGCTCTAGGCTTTTCAGTGCAAACGTGTTTAACGCCCCACTTTGTTGGGAGTGGTGACGGCCTTGCTTTGGGTGTATGTGGAGCTGAGGTCGGAAGCAAAGGAGGTCAGATGCTCTCACTCCAGAAAATTCCACACAGTTTGCTTCCAAACTGACCTCCCAAATCCTCCCCTGCTCCACTAAGGAAAAGTTCTACTTGAGGGAAGAAAAATGTATTTTGCGTGTGTGGCAATGTGTGGTTGGCAGGATGGACGCTGAGATTTTTCTACCTCCACGGCTAGACTTCCAGCTCTGTGCTTGCCAAACTCAGTCAGCAGCTGGCACCAAAGACAGAAAGTAATGTTGAGTGGCTTTCTTCTTTTATTCCCCCTTGGTTTTCTCAAAAGATTTAGACAGATGAAATAATACTTCTGCTCCCGGCCCCTGCCATAATGCAGTCCATTTGTCTAAATTACAGACTTCAGCAATTATTTGTGCTTTTTTCAGATGGAAGGCAAATTATCTCTGCTCTGAGTGAAGGTGGCAAAAACAACAATAGAATCGTACTTCATATTCATCCGTAGGGAGGAGGAGAAATTTATTGAGTACCTTCAATGTGCTACACATTTTGTCTGTATCTTCTTTATCTTCACTTCAGTCTTATGAGTTGGATGTTGTCATCCGTCCCAGTATTTTTATTTTGGGATTTTATTTCTAAATGATTTTAGACTTACAGAGGAGTTGCAAAGATAGTACAAAGAATTTCCCTGTACTCTTCATCCAGCTTCCCCTAATGTTAACATGTTACATAGCCTCGTATATTTTTTAAAACTAATAAATTAACATTAATATAACAACACTAGTTCAATTATGAACTTTATCTAGATTTTACCAGTTTTCCCACTAACACGCTTTTCCTGTTCCAGGATCTCATCCAAGACACTACTTTACTTTTAGTCATCGTGACTCCTCATTCTCCTCGGATCTATGACAGTTTCTCAAAGTTTCCTTGTTTTTCATGACTTGGAAACTTTTAAAGAATATTTTGTAAAAAAGCCCCTCAATTTTGTTTGGTCTGATGTTTTCTCATGATGAGATTGAGGTTCTGGATTTGGAAAAAGAAAACCACAGACATGAAGTGACCAGTTCCACTCTGCAGATAGGAAAACTGAAGTTCAAGGTAATTTAATAAATTGGCTAAGGTCATCCAGCTCGGAATCGTTGTAATCTCAAATTTCTGAGCCAATATTCTACCAATCCTCAAAACTCTTCCAGAGGAAGTGTGGAATCAAGGGTCATCGTAGAGACAAAGGGAAGGGACTGGCCTTAAGGAGAAAGGACACTTGAGGGGTGGTTGGTTCTCTCAGAATTATATTTATTCTTGGGTGTCACCTGGGTCCAGGAAGGGAACCGTGTCCAGATGATTTACTTTAAAATTGAAAACAATATCTGGGAAGACATTAGCTCAGCCATGTTTAATATTTATCAATTTATCTGTGTTGTTTTTTTCAGTGCAAACAACACTTAATCAAGCTGTCGATCATCTACTTCACAATGTGTATATTTGCATCTCTTTCCCATTCATTACCACCTTAAGGGGGAAGCAATAATATTTATTAAATGATTTGCGTGTTTCTACAACATTTCTTACAACATGAGTTTCATTTAGCCTTAAAAAAAACCCCATCAGATTTGGAACTCGTCCAAGTCCCTCCCTTAAAAACTGGGGAAACTGAGTCTCAGGCTGGGACAGAGAAGTCAGTCAGTATTTCTTAAATCACTCATCTAACAAACATTATTGAACTTAATCTTTTAAGCAATATTGTGAAGCAAGCATTAAAATCTCCATTTGAAACAGGAGGCAGTGATGACAATTATTGCCCAAGTTGATGGTTTTAAATGGTGGAGGCAACGCTCGACTGCAGCCAGATCCCCCAAGTCCTAGCCTAGAATTTTCTGACTTCTACCATTCTGTTAGATCAAGTAACGCAGTGTTTGCCAAAACATGTGACAACCTCACAGTCTGAAGTAAGCGATGAATCAATATCCAGTGCATTGCCTCATACTAAGTTGACACCTACATGCTACCAAGCCTTGGGCACATTTGCCAACTCTATTTCATATTCTAAGGACAGTGGGGCTGGGCAAAGGTGCTTAAACAGGAGACTGAAATGATTGCCTTTGGGTTTTTTTCCCATATGGGTAGACAGATAATCTAAAAGGGGGATCTTTTTTTCTCCATTGATTAAGTGATTAAGTGATCTCCCCATTGATCAAGCTTTTATTTAGTCAACAACCATTAAGAATTACCTATGCGCAACACATTGTCTTAGATTTTTTTGAGAAATGAACTTGGTGAATTAAGTGAGTCTAATCCTTAAGAAGCCCATTCTTTGAATGGGCCACGTACTAGGTGATGGGTGTGTGTGGGTGTATATAAAATTATATAATTTCTAGTATATAATAATTCTCACCATCAACCACCATTCTGTGGTTGATATTATCATTTTCATTCTGCAAGTTAAGAATTCTGCATCTCAAAGAGTTTGTTTACATGCTTGTTGCTCTCAGGTTTATAAAAGGAGGAATTCACACCCAAATATGCATAACTCCTTGTTAGTGCTCCTTCCCTGAGTTGCCCTAGCAAGGAAGAGAAGATGTGCCCTGAAGATCTAAGAATGTACACTATATAATGTGATCACAGAAATTAAAAAGTGGTCAACAATAACCATGAACTGGGTTGTTGGGGTGTGTATAACGGGAGGTTTTTTTTCTTTGCACCTAGAAAATTCATCAAAGATCTTATGGAGGAGGTAATATTAGATGAGGTCTTATGATGAACATCTTTGTTCTATTTTGTTTGAGCCAGATCAACATCCTATCCTCATGGGCTCCTCTATGCTGAGGCCAAGCACTTCTTAACGGAACTGACGTAACTCCAGCTCCAGGGACAAGACTGTGACACAAGCCTGGGCATTCATATTTAAGGATAAGTCATGTGAGCTACTAAGGAGAGTTGGCCCCGGAATTTTGCTGGAAAGAAGTTCTCTTTCTTTGACATCATCTTTTCAATGACGATGTAAAGCCTGACTAAGACAGAAACCAGCACAGGCGAAACCAGAGCCAAGGAGGGAGAAAGATGGAGTCTTACAAATGTCATTTGTGTGACTAGATCCAGCTGGGCCTCCTGAAGCCAGCACAGCCCTGGATTTCTTAGTTACTTGAGGCAATAATCAAATTACTGTCACGTGCAACCAGGAGATTCCAGGTTAATGCATTTTTGTACAAGGGAAAGAACTTTGGCAGTTAACGCCGCAGTTGAGGGGAGAGGACAAATGGCTTCCATCGGCTGAGGCATGGCCTTTGAACGGTTGCTTGGGAAGTCATTCTGAGTTTCAAACATGGCTCCCTACAAGCCAGACATTAAGTGTTCCTAAGCAATCCAGAAATCAGCATCAGAATCTTATTAAAACCTCGATATTTCGAATGGGTTTTCAATTTAGCAAAATCAATTTTGCTCTTCCTAATTCAATTTTGGATGGCTGTTAGAACCAACAGAAAAAGAAATTAATAGTCACTTCAACCTTTTAAAGCAGTAACTGCCCTCTCATCTCCTCTGTATCATTTACTCACTTCCCATTTTTCCCCCGAAGGGAGAAGAGACAGGGGAGAAAATAATATATATAAAAGTGCATTTTCCTTTATCATCAAAATGTATCACAGCTCCAGAATGGTGTGTGTTTTGGCTGCTGGGTAGAAATGTGTGTGGTTTTATAGAATACATAGGGAGCTGAGCAGTGCGATTCCACACACAGTGCAGATCCGGTGAATTTTTGAATTTCGGGTGGGATCTCAGAGGTCAGCTATTGAACCTTTCCTGCAGGTGGTCGAATTAAAGCTGGCTCTCGGACAAATGGGCCTTAATCTCTCACAACGGTAATAACGGCTTCTGTCTCTGAGTGCCTCTTCTGGGCCAGGCCCACTCAGGCATTCATTTAGTGACTCTTTATTAGACACTTCCCACGTGCCTTCAGGGATCCCATTAATCCTCATGGCAATCAAAAGGGGTGGTTGCAAGGATTAATTAAGACCACACAAGTACCACACCTGAATATGACAGAGAGCAGGAAAGAGACCACCTAGCATTCAGAGAGACCTGGGCCCTCTGGTGAAGCTTCTTTGGTGACTCAGTTCGTAAACTGGTGAACGGCCATGGTTCCTCAAAGGCACACATGAGCTTTTCTCTCTCTTTGCAACCAAAGGCTGCTTAGGTAGCTTTGTTTTCTCCAACGAAAGACTCTGGCTAACAAAACATGTTATAATAGGTGTGACCTGCTCTTTAAGACTTTCAAAGCCAAGGAGTGGCCGTAAATCCAGGTGCAAATTGGAATGGGGTGATACTTAGTGGAAGCCTAATGACAGAGGATCCCGTTTTCCTTACATTACACCCGCGGAGTTTGTGACAACTCAGAGCAGCCCCAGAAACTGGCAGGGTCTCCAGCTTCCATTCGGTTCTCTCTGCCCATCCTCTCGGTCTCTCTCCCACTTGTTTAGTACATTTTCCAACAAGACTACAAGCTCTCTTTTTTAGGACTGCAAGTTCTTGAAATGTTCTTCTTGGTTTTTCCTTTTACAAATTAATGACAGTTGAAACTTTTTGCTAAATCCAGAGAATGTGGTTCCGTTTGTGGCAAAGCTTTTCATACGCTAGCCCTTAATCCTAGACCACTTCTTTCTTCATGTGATTTCAGTACAAAACAGATTTTAGATGGCAACTCATCAAAAGTCGACAAAACTGTGTATATTTTATCTTTGTTTTTGTTGTGAGATTTTTTTTTCTCCCCCCTCCCCTGGATAGATAATGCCAGGGAAAAAAATGTCAGGGGAAAGGTTTGGCTTAGGTCTGTCAAGCCTAAAAACCTTTAATCCCCTCTTCCCTGTAATGAGTTTGAGACGCCGATGATTTGGTTTCCTCCAAGCCTTTCTGGGTACGAGCCAATCAATGTTTAATTTCCCAAACTGGCTCTGTGAGAAGATTTATTTCCTTGCGTTTGTCTTGCAAACAATATTTGTTCTAAACTTTGCACAAAACAGGGAGGAAATGCTGACTTTTCTATTTATTTATTTATTTTTTTTTAAAAGAGGCTTTCATGGAGAGAAAAATGTACTGCTGAGAGAGAGCCATGGGATGCATTCTGGAAGGCTAGCTGGGCTTCAGCAAAGCAAGCAAGATGGAAGCCCACTCTACTAGGCACTATATGCTCCACCAGCCTTCATTCTGTGACAACCTCCCCTAGACAGACAGTTCCTGTGGAACTCTTTCCATTCCATCCTGTCCTGTATCCTATCAAATTGTTCCCTTCTTTCCATGTCTGCCCCTCAATACCCATCCCTCAGATGTGCACTGAACACATCCTTGGGTTCTTCTGTTCTCCAGTCTAAAGTCCTGTGGTTCAAGGCCTATCAACTCCCAGGAAATGTCATCCCCTACCCAAACTCAAGGGCCACCACTTTATCTATTTCCTGTTACATTGTTAGTCTTCATTGTACCCATGCTTCCTTTCTCCTTAATTATGTGGAAAGATGGGTCTTTCCTTAGGGCCAACCAGTATGTCTGGTATGACATAGATGCTTAACACTCAATAACCAACTATTCAACTACTAAAATGACCCATTCTTGGGTTTTTAAAATCATTTCATTGTTTTATAAAAGATATATACTCTCATAATAGAAAAAATTTGAGCAATACAAAAAATGCAAAGAAAAATAATTAAGCCATAAAATGCTACCGTAAATGCCACAGTTGCTCATTCCTAGCTCAATATTCTAACAGATTTAATTCTCAGTGCCAGCCCTTCTAATTTGTTTTCTCTATTTCTAACTTGTTTATTTTGATCTCTCATTCTTTTTCTCAGGAAAGGCTCATTTCTCAAGATCTTGAGTTTTTGAGAATTTTTGTGCATGACTCTTGTACATGAAGGATGATGGGTAATATTATTAAGGAGGAAATATATTTTACTGGAGTAGGGAAACAGATTTAGAAATTAGAAATAAAATTTATTAGGCCAATAAATTCAGGGAGGAATACAGAGAAGCACAGAAGATGTGGAAGAAATGCCTGCATGGCCTTATCTTCTAATGATCCCGATAAGGAGTGCGTCCAAAGCACAGCTGGAATTCAGCTGAGTGGAGAGGTACGCCAACCTAGCTAAGCCTGTACTTTGCAGACACGATTCCTTTTTCTCTGTTAGGTGCCCTTCCTACCCTTATTTAATTTCTATACAAAGAAATAAGTTACAAGGAAACGGAATAAATTGTATTATGGGCTGGGGTAACAACATCCTTTTGTTCACCTGGTGAATATGTAAAGAGTAAGAACAATTTTATATGACGTGATTCGTTGAGATAGCTCCATCTTGGAGCATGGCTTGGAGAGGAGTTTTAGAAAGGACAAAGGAGATCTCGAAGAGATGGAATTGGACCGTATCAGCCTGGGAATTAGGAGCTACCAACATGCTCTGTAACTGAGGTCTTTGCTAAAGCAAAGGAAATCTCAGGGCTGAGAGAGGAGCGAACCCTTAGACATTTGTGTGGCCCACTGGTAGTTGTGGTGGTTCCCTGACTTGATGGCATTCCCTACCCTTGCTGCCAAGAGCAGGACTTTTATATCCTAGGGAGTTAAGTGAGTGGGGATCCTTGAGATAAGCGTCCCCTCCCTTAAAACTTGGGAAACACTGCTTTCCAGTCTTGTGACATTGGCTTGTGTTGCGGAGAGGCCTGCAGCTAACTTGCTTATTTTCTTCTTTGTAGGTAAGGAACTTATTGCTTTGTTCTCCGCCTTGCTGCCCACTGTTTTCAGTCTTCATCCTTATTCAGTAAAATTTCCTATCTTGATGTTGTTCTCCTCTGTCAAATTTGTCCCTGGGACCTACTGTGTGTTTTTAATCTCCAAATTTGAGTCTTCATATAAAAGTGAAGTTTTCTTATATCGTCGGATATTTTCCTGTGGCCACTGAGGTTGGCTGTGTTCATTATTTTGCACACGGGACCTCCTTCCCCACATGTAGCAACTTCTCTGTGGCCGAAGTAAGTGTTTTCCCATTTAAGGGGCTGTAATATTCCTAAGGACATTTTCTACGCCCTTGTCTCTCCTTTAGTTTATTTATTCCTCCATTTTTATGATTGTTTCTAATGTACCTTTTATCTTTACAGTCATTTCACTTTTCTCTCATATCCATTTTCCTGAGCTTTGCCATCTCAATTCCTTTCTATTATTTTCTCATCTATTCTTTAATCTATTGTATCTCTTTCTTGAACTGTTTTCCAAAAATGCCAATTGTCTTGAATTTCCCCTAACTCTTTTTCTGTTTCTAGGACTAATTCATCTTAGATATATGTTTCTTACCTGATTTACCCTCATTCCCTCTCTCCCTTCTTTTCCTCAAGAACTTTTGAAAACCCAGATATTTACTTCCTGGTGTCTACTCATTTTCAAATAGAAGCAGTGCTTTCTGGGCTAGTATTTTGTTAGAATAGTGTGGAGAGGGAAGTGGAGTTAGACTGAGGCTCTTTATTTGTGTTGGGGTAGATATCTCTATCAATTTCTGGCATTCAGATGGCTCTTAAGCATTCCAAGAAACCCTCTAACACACATCTGCTTGTCCTATGATATGTTGATTGTGGCTTCCTCTCCCTTCAACACCTTACCTGATCTCCATCAATATTCTTTGGCTAGGAGACAGAATCTCAGAAAATTGAGATGGCACATCTGTACTCCTTTTCAGCTCCACCAACCTTGCCATTCTGTGGACAAAACCGGGTCTAGCGAAACACTCCTCTTCTGTTTCTTTATTTAATTTTCTCTTTTTTTCCTCTGCGTTGAATCCACGACTCTAGACCCAAGGATCTCTGGATGGCACTTTTAGGACTGTGAGAACAATTTTTAGAGAAAACTGCATTCTGTCCAAGGTCTGAGGAGATCTTTGTTGGCTCTTTCCATCCTTTCACATTTGGGTTTAAATTTCATTGTATTTGGCAGAAAGTCTTCATAGTTTGTGGTTTGGGGTTGTCGCCATTTCCTTGTTGCACTGAAAATGGTGTTCTCATCTTTACTTTTTATTCCTCTATGTTTGTGTATGTGTGTGCATGTGTGTGAGTGTTTCTCAGAAGAGAGAAAGGCGTTCTAGCTAGAATTAGCTCCTCTGATTACATTTGCTGCGTTGTTACAAAATGTATACATGACTTTTGGGGGGAGGTGTAGGACAGAAAACAAACTTCATAATGGCCATGTTGAATTGATTATCTGATATTCTTTGTCTCTAGAGATTTGTGTGAAGAGAAAACTCTAATGGGACAGAAATGCTATAGCGATAGCTTGCCTATCTGGAATTTAGCGGATTGCGCGACAGTCAAGGCAATTCTGAAAAAGCTGCCTTTAAACAGGCTTTGACTGTTGGATTCCTAGTTTGCTAAGCCAAGTACAGTTCTGCTTTTTTCCCTGCCTTTAAATCTCATGCAGGGAGTGGTAGCTAGAAGCAGAATCAATGTTATCTCGGATTTCTAAACCCACCTCTGTCCTTGCTAGCTGTATGATTTTGGTGACATTATGTAACTTCTTTTAAGGCTCAGTTTGGTCACCTGTGAAATGGGTATTTATGTTGATCAAATGAGAATGCACGTAAGAAAGAGCTTTTTAAACTGTAGGGCCATTTGCCTGAGAAAGAATTGTGATAGTGTCAGCAGACCAGGTGAAGAGCCCAAGAGACATTGCCTTAAATAAGAACTTTTCTCTCCTGAGCTCTGAAATATTCATTCTCTCTGACTCTCAATTTCTTCATCAATAAAGGAATGATAACTCTATGCAAGATTATTGAAAAAAATTTAATGAGATGATCATGTAAGTAGACTGGAGACAGTAATAATTAGGAAAATTATTGGAACTGAGTTAATAACTGACCCCTCCTTACTTTCTTGTTAATATATTTTATCATGAAGCATTCAAGAGGCCAGTGGGTATCAGAAATTCAGAGCGACCCTTGCAGACACCTACCCCTGTCCCCTGCACCACTAGGATCAATGATCTTCAGTTTTCTGAATATTTTCTATCTACAACTACCAAGGGAGCCTCCAACACTAAGAAAATATTAAATAATGTGGGAGCAAGGCTGACTCTGCTCCTGGACTAGGACTCGCCGTAAACGTGGCTGGCCACATGCTGCCCTCTGTGACCCCAGATCTCTTTTCCTCACCTGGGTGGTCTTTTCTGGGACTGATCCCCCTTCTCTGGAACTGTACAGCTCCCATGCATATACAGGTTCTCTTCGACAGCTTGACTTCTTGCCTGCTCTGGTAGCAGAATCTAGACCCATCCTCACCCTGGCTAACCTTTGCCATCACAGTCTCCACTCATCCACTCTGTGATCTTAGACAAACCATTGCCAAGTCTGCATCTTAACTCCCATCAGTGTAAAATGATAGAATGGGGTTAGGTCATCTCTGGGGTTATTCTAGAACGCAAGTGGAAAAACGTATAGGAAAGATTCTCTATTAGTTCCTGGGCCAGTGAGGGACAACCGTAACTGATAGCAGCATTCTTTTCCATCTAGCCTAGACGGATCTCTGGATTTCTTTCCACACCATGGTCCAGCTTGTCAGCATCAGCTGCTGGTGAGCTGCATTCATTTCACTGTGCGTAGACCATGAGACACTGGAGGGCAGAGATATTTTCTCCTATTTCTTGAAACCTCAGCACCAAGCACCCTGCCTAGTACAAGTGACTGTTGAATGGGTGCAGACTGAATAAATTACTCATAGCGATCGAAGCCCTCGCTCCTACATATCTGAAACAAGCTGGAAAGTGACACCTTTTCTACCGGAAGGAACACTGAGCACTCCTTTATTTCTTGGAGAGAGAAGCAGCTGTTTCTCTGTGTCTTGGAGATGATGTAAGTTGGGCAGAGGACAGACCGTTCTCCAAAGGGAAGAGGCATCATTAAGAGCAATAACAGTTCCTGCCTAGTTGGCTTATTTTCAGAAAGCAAAGAGCAGTTACTGTAAGGAAGCTGGCTGTCTGGGCCAGCAGCTTTATCAATGAATAATTTCCTAAAAGGAAGGGAATCTGTGGAGACCGTACACTATATTTGACCTCAGTGCGTGCACAAGGCACGCAGGACTATCTTTGATTCAAAGGAAGCAAGATAATTGTTTCCCAAACAGACTCTCGCTGGAGAGCGTGCTCCCTCCCATTCTGGTGACCCATGCACCAGCAGCCTCAGGTCTGCCCCAGACAATTATCCTGTTTTGCTAGGGAACAAATTGCTCTTTTGGGGTAATTCTGAGCAAGTTTGCCAAGTTCACAACCTTCCCAGGGGAGCCTCTGGGGCAAGAGCACTCTCTGAATTCCCTCTCTGATCCTTTGAAAGGAAAGCAGGTCATTTTTTAAAGAATTCCAAAGAAAGCAACTAATTCTGAATGATCCATCCCACCTTGCAAGAGGCCTCAGGGGCAATGTGCTGGGTTCTTAGGCTGATCTGATGATAGGGAACCAATTTCCCATGCAAATAATTATGCATGAAATTAACTAATTGTAGATGGAAAGGAAAAAAAAAAGAGGACAATGCCAAAAAAGAAGTTGTGTGCATTTAACTTTCAAAAGACAGCCTGTAGGACATGAGAGTTGAACCTCACTTGGATTGCATTCTCACAATGACTGAATAAAATCAGGAGCTTGGAAGGAGTAAAATGTCAATCTGGTATAATGTAGTAGCTAAGAAAATGGATCCTGAAGCTACACTGCCTGCGTGCAAAGCCTGGGTCTGTCATTTATTAGCCATGTGCCTTGTAGGACATTTGGTAGTGTCAAAAATGTGCATCAAACATTTGGGCCACGCCAAAAGGTCCTTGATATTTGGTCATATTTGGTCCTGTCCAAAACATCCATGGAGACATTTGGTCCATGCCAAAAGGTCCTTGATATTTGGTCCTGTCCAAAATCGTTTGGCATGGACCAAATACACTCGTGAACGTTTTGGACAGGACCAAATGTCAAGGACCTTTTGGCGTGGACCAAGTGTCTTATGGACCAAATATCTTGTGGACCAAATGTCTTATGGACATTTTGAACAGGATCAAAGGTCTGCTAATTTCTGTGTGACTTTGGGCAGATTACTTAAGTTTTCTGGGTCTTTAAAATCTGTGTCCTTAAAATCAGATTCATAATTATACCTGAATCATGTGGTTATCAAAGTTTAAATGAATGAATACATGTGTATTTGTGGGTTATAGGGGTGTGTGTGTGTGTGTGTGTGTATGTGTGTATAGCTTAGAACAGTGCAAGCACTTTGCTACTTTTCTGTTTAACTGATGATGTTTTAAGTAAGTTACAAGCAATTATTTTATAGGGGAGCTTGGATATTTAACATTGTTGATGATTCTCTTCTTCTGACCTTCCCCCTTTAGTACTGGAAAATCAACGGAATGGAAATTGGTAAAGAAATAGAAAGTGCTTAGTTCAGGAGATGACAAAAAGTAAGTGGCTCCTGATTCCAGCAGTGAGAGGGTCAAAGCCATAGCACCCCGGGGCTCCCCAGAGAACCAGTGTTGTTTACAGTGTGTGTCTAAAATAATATTCCTGCTTACGTGGGCCTCCCCTTGGGACAATGCAATTTCAACAGTAACAGAGGATTAATTAAAGCCGGTCCCACTGGTGAGGCTGGCGATTCGGATGGAGCAGGAGGGTACACCCCCACCACCCCTACTCCATATCTGGAAGGGGCCAGGCCTTCTGGAAGTAATTAGTGTGGCCCAAGGGCAGGCTGACATTTTTGCCCCATTTGTATGATTTTGATTAATACTTTAATTTTACCTTCTTTGAATGCAGGAGAGGTGAGAAATGAATAAGAACGATAGAGCCTCCCCAAGCCAAAATCAATAAAGGATGAATCTCTTCTCAGGCCACCATGGACAGGGCTACCTATTTATCACACCTGGTAGAGGCCTCTGGATTTATGCCCGTGCTGTGAGGGGTGGGCAGCCGGGCAGTTTCATTTGCAAGAACAGACACTAAGATACTACCCTGGGGACAGGCAGTGAGTTGGCTTGGAGACAGCGGCAGCAGGAAGGAGAGAAGCCAGGCTCCATTATGCTCCAGGAAACATCCATGAGCTGCCCACTCTCTGCTGGGCAAGCTTACCTCTTGCAGCTGCTCCGGTGCTTAAAGCTGGCATGTCTGCGGCACCAGCCTTGTCTCATTCCAGCCATCCTCCACTGGCCCGAGAAGTGGCCTTCCAAATCAAATACAGGACTACTTTACTATCCTGGTTCAAATCCTCCAAGAATGACTTCATGGTTTCCATGATCCCGCTTGGAAATTGTATGCAAAAGAATGGAGAAAGAGAGAGAGTCCATAGCTACCTGCCCCCAAATGGTTAGAAACCACTCCTCTAGGGGGTCCCTATTCCTTTTAGGAAAATGCCCAATCTCCTTAATGTGACATGCAAGACTGTCCATGATCACATCTCTTTGGCAGTTCTCTCTTACCCTCTCACTTTGGAGCCCATCCTCAGCACATGGGTTGACCCGGATTGCACCACAGTCTCCCCCAGAGCACTCTGCTAGAGCCCAACTCTTCCCCTCTCTGCTTGGACACTCCCTACTCACACCCAGAGTAAGCTTTCCCTGATACCCCCACCCTAAGAGCCTTCCCAGCTTCTTTCCTGATCTAGGTACCCCGAGAACACAAACTTGAGTCTTTGAAAGGCAGGGAACTTGTGTGCCCAAATCTATATTTCTAGTTTGGACTAGAGTCTGGCAAGGTATTGGACTGAATTGGATAATTAGCAAGAGGACCTTGGGTGAGTTAAGTAGTTGATGGCTCTGGGCTTTAAATATAGAAATGGTAAGGATCAAATGAAATATCTTAAATATGGGCGGATTCTCTAGAACTGTGCTATGCAATGCAATATCCGCCTGCCACATGTGGTCATTTAAATTTAAACTAATTAAAATTAAGTAGAATTAAATATTCAGTTCCTCAGGCACAGTAGCCACTTCTCCAGTGCTCAGTAACCACATGTGGCCAGTGGCTTCTGTTTTGTACTGTTTTTATAGTATATTGTAGAGTGTGTATACTTGTATAGAATGTTGCATAGAACATTTCCATCCTTGCAGAAATTTCTGATGCCCAGCAAGGCTCTAGGAGGTCTCTAAATTGGACCACTGCTGACACTCTGGAGTTTTAGAAACCTGTAAATCCCGTAGTGATTTGCTCTCTCTTCTGCTGAGTCCAGGCTTCCTTTCAAAGTTACTGGGGTTTTGGAGAAACCAGCTCCCCATTCACGCAGTGTTTTTTTTTCCCTCACATGAAGTTGTTGGATCACCTTTTGCTCTTGAAGGGAGACAGCAGGAAATGGAGGAGCTCTCACCCTCTTCCCTTGGGAAAATTAAACCCTTCTCTCTGCTGCGGTGGATGGATGGGAGCGGTGGGGGCTCCCGGGGTCCCTGTGGGGTGGGTACATCACAAGGTGGGGCCAGAGGTTTTCCAGCTTGTCCAAAGCCAGCGCTTTGGAGACAGGTTCAAGGACAGAAAAATTTCAGGGGGGAAAAACCCCTAAAAAACTCCTGAAATAGCAGTTGGTGAGTTTTTGAAAGAAGACTAAAGTTTTGACATGCTGTGTTTTGCAAGCATAGAGAGCAGGTGCAAGCTCTTGCCAGGGGGCAGAAGATCTTCATTTCAGTGCCAGCTTGCCACCAACTTGCTGGTAACTTTGGCAAGTCACTGTCCCTCTCTTTGGGCCAGCACTTTCCCCATCTATCCATTACTGGTATATGCAAGATCTCTCAGGGTCCTGGATTTAAAGCAGTATGCCCAAGGTTGCCAGTCGGCTCCCTTTGGAAGCTGTTAGAATGACGCCATCGGGAAATTCATGGAAGGTCAGTGGATGCAGTCGGCTCATCTACGGGCTCCTCACGAAGCAAAGACTTGACATCAGTCCTGCATTCACCACTCCAGCCCCTTCTAGGAGGCATGAGACAATGCAGGTCTCTGCAGCCCAACACCTGTGGAAGAAGTGAGCCACCTGGACATTTGCAAATATCTCAAAATCATTCTGATGTTTATTGCTCATCTGTTTTCCACATCTCCACAATGCCTGAGTGATGGAGGCCACAGCCAATTAGAAATGCATGAATAATAGCCCACAGTGTCAGGGTTTGCATAAGCTTCATGCTGACACATCCCTTCCCAGACATCCTCGCCTTTGATAGTCTCATCAACTCCAGGAAGGCAAGGTGGAGATTGTTGGTGTGGCCATGACTAGATGCAGAAGTTGGAACCTTCTAGCATTGCTCAGAGGAAGTGGCAAAGCTGGGTCTCAACTCATGGTTTTTAGCTCACGCTGGTCTTACTGGGCCATGCTGGGTTGCAGTGGTCACCTCCTGTGATGGAGCAAATGAGTATATGAACCTCTGTGAAGCTACATGTCATTCTGACCAGCGGCCGGGCTGGAACGTCCATTTGTCATTGTAAACACATGGTCACGAGCAACACGGAGGTGTTGAGATAACCAGAAGATGAATCCAATTTCATCTATCCTTTTTTATATGAAGGAAGAACTTGGGCAGATTCACCTCCTGCAGGCTCACATTCCTCCTTTGCAACAGGAGGAAAATGTTTCTCTGCCTACAGGCTTATTCTGAGAACAAAAGCATTGTCTTGACACACTTAGCAAACAGTAGATGGTCAAACTATGCCATTTTTCCTTGTATACAGTTTTTTTCCTTTCCTTATGCGGGCTTGAAGGAATGGTTAGAAAGAGGCAGATAGATGGACAAAGCTACTTGTCCCTGGCCCTAGAGCGAGAATCGAGACTGGTAAACGGAAGCTTTTGAGAGGTGTGAGACTGGTTCTCCCCAGACTGTTGTGGCTGGCAGGATGTTCCTCAGCGGGGGAGGCAGGCCTCTGGGCTGATGCTGTGAGAATCTGCACTGAGGCCCCAGAGCCTGAGCACTGAGTCTTTCTCACGGGCCCCATTTCTGTTTCTGGGAAAGCCACGCCATCCCTGTGGCCTTCTCCAACTCTTCTGTCCACCTATGACATCCTACTCATCCCTTCAGCTAGGTGGAGGGCTGGGGTGGTTCCTTGCAACTGGAAGAAAGAGACCAGGGGACTTGTTCCCCTTTATGCCAGGATGGGTGACTCAAGGCTTTGCATAATTTAGCAAGGGCTATGTGAACTCACTCTTCTTCCCAGCTGGCAGTCCTGCTCACCTCTCTATGTGGGTTTCTGAAGGGCGGTGATTAAGCTCAGAGCTGGGGTGAGGATGAAGCTGCCAAATGCCCCAGGATAGGGCAAGGCCGACAGCGAGGTAGGCCTGGCCTCTCCCACTCAGGATAAACAAGAGCAGCTGCCAAAGGGACTCTGCTCTCAAATGAACAACTGACCTCTTGTTACCTGGCTCTTTCATCTTCTAGAAAGAGGAGAAGCAGACCAGGAGCCCACTGTGACCTGGGTCTGGGAGGCATCCATTCTAGCCCCGGCACCCCTCTAACTCTCTGTGTGACTAGAAATTGAGGAACACAAGTGTAAATTAGGAGTAATCTATTTCTTAAGTGAACATGGCCAAGTGTAAGGCATCAGCGGCTCATCAACTCTAAAGCAACCTCGGCGTGTGCTCTTTTAAAGCCATCAGCCCCTCCTGTTTTCACTTTTGTAGGAGCAAATTCACACAGTGCGATGGGAGCAAAGCCTGCGGTCCCTCTGTCGAAATAGAAACATCTTCTTAGGGTTTGCGTATTCCTTTTTTCTCTTTATTCATAGTCACTTGCCTTTTCTGCCAATAATAATAATAACAATGATTAATTTCATTGGGTTCTTATAATGAGTCAAGCAGTGTCTAAGCACTTTACCTGCCATCTTACTTAATCCTCAGCAGATCCAAGAGGCTGCTGTGATCTTGGTGACCATTTACAATGGAGGTGAGTGTGGGTCAGAGGAGAAAACACACCTGCCTGAGCCCACAGTGTCAGTCAACTTAGAGCCCCTTCTCTGAACCTTAGGAGCCCATGGGCAGCCGCTGTGCCCTCGGGGCTCTCTCTTCTCCCTGGAATATCTAAATCTGGGGCCAGCCTGAGATCCGCCAGGCCCTTCCTCTGGTCAGTTGGGCTCAGAGGGCAGGATGTCCAAGTCCCATGGCCACACAGCACCAGGCCTCCTCTCTGGTCTGATCCGACATCCCCACGGGACTCCAGACTCCCACCAAGTGGGGCGCCATGGTCTACCATCTTGGTGCCTGAGGCCACGAGCCGCCCCAGCAGGGGCTGCTCTCAGGAGCTGCTTCAGTAGGGGCTTGTGAAAGTCTCGCCCGGGGTCCTGGAAGGCCCTGAAGAAAGGGAGTGCGGAGGAGGGAAGAGGAGATGGGCAGGAAGGGAGTTTTGCGGTGTATTCAAATACAAACATGAGCATCCACATTCCAAGGTGAGGCTAAAAAGCATCAGGGGAGGAACATTTGTCCTGGATTCAGAAATGCAGTGTCACCGTAGAAGCAGAGTGAGAGTAGACCCTTGAGGCTGTCCCTATTTTGGACTTCAATTTGGTCAACGTCATCATTGACAAATTACCTTCGTACCCGAGTTTATAACTGAAAACATGAGTTCTCTGCTATATTCATCTTTCACTAGATGCCCGAGGACTCGTGGGCTTCCTTAAAAGGCAGAGTGGATGGATTTTCTGGATGTAAATGATTAAGATGATGATGGTCCTTAGTCTTACCTCACATTCTTGAAACTTACAGTTTTTTCAATACTGCAGGAGAATGGGCTATTTCCCAGAGACTGAACAGAAGGTCAGCCCTCCTTTCCACGCTGGACACTCATGATGGAAGCTCCAGGGTGGATGGAAGAATGAGCTGGATGTTGGCCAGACCTGCTCTTAACGTTTGACTCTTCTGCTTCTCAAGTCTGAGTCTCCTGAAAAGTCACTTGTCTGAGTCTCCTCTTTATAATAAAAATTACTTTCAGAAATGCTTGACTTTTTATGAGGACTAAATGACATAATGTACCTAGTGTCTGACTCAGAGTCTGAAATGCATGGATCACTTAATACAAGTACTTTTCTGTTCCTCCCTCTCTGCCTTCTGCTCCGTTTCCTTCCTGCCTGCCTTCTGAGCTTCAGAGGTGGGGGTCTAGAAAAGGACCTAATACCTGCTATAACCCTCAGTGGAGGGGACACAGGCACAAATCATGGGCAGACTCCACTCTGATTGTGCAGAAGGAACAGTGCCCACTGGACAGAGTGGTGTAGAAGCTTTGAGGAGAGGTTTAAGCTCAGCTGGGAGGGTGGGATGACAAAGTTACCAGAAGCCAGATGCCTTTGGGGTGCCCTGCCCAGTCTGGCTATGGTTTCTCTTTAGCTGTTTCTCATTTCACCCTGTTCTCCAAGCTCCAGCTCCAAAGGGACAGCCCTGTGACATCTTCTCTGAGATAGAATCAAGCTCCCCCAACCTCAGACCCGTTAGATGCCAACAGAGCTGCCATCCAGTGGCCCCCTCCCTGTGGCTTACTATTTCTGTGTCTGTATTTTAGAAAAGCCTGTGAGCTAGTAGAGAGGGGACTGTCCCTATCCTCACTCTGTTGGAGCACCTGAGACAGTGCTGGACCCGTTGTGGTCACAGTTGATGGAAGAACAAACCAACTGAGCACCGATGTCATCTTTCAGCCACATGGTTACTTAGAGGGGGTCCAAAGTCACATTCCGTGTCTTTGCTGGAGACACATGGGTCCCTGAAGACCTAACATTAGGCTCTGATTAGGCTCAGGGGTTGCCTCCCTCATTCATTTAACCCGCCATTCCACCAGCACTCAGCCAGTGCCTTCCATGTCCCGTACACCACTCGGCACTGGGTAAGCCCTCATTGGGAAAGACCGTCTCAGCTTTTGCAGAGTATTGGGAGAGGAGGTGGAATTAAATAAGTAAACACACACTTAGATCTATAAATTACAATCCTAGAACAGTGTGGCTGCTTCCACGAGTGGGAAAGTGGGGCCAAGAAAGCAAATTGGATGGAGAGGAGAAAAAGTGTCCTCCAGCCATACTCTGATAAGGGGCTTGGGATTAAGAGTCTCCAAATTGCCAAACTGCCAAATCTGGAAGTCCATATTCTGGTCCCACATGAACCCAGACCCCTGTGGAAAGAAGGTTGATTGGTTAGGAGAGAGGATCCTACTTATCAGCCCAGCAGGGGCCACATTACCTGGTGCTAGGTTTGGCTATTCTGGGTACAGGAAATGTTGAGTCAAAAATTTTAGCAGATTCTTTGATTTTTCTTTCACACTGGATTCTTGGAGCTTGAACTGCTGGGATGTCAGTCAAGGGAAAGTGTCCGACACCCAAAATGACACACAGACTTGTTAAAGCTTGTCTCACACACAGTTCTATATCTATCAGTTTATCCAGATTTTCCTTATCTCAGGCTGAATCAGAAATTAAAATACCAGGCTGTGCTAAGAGAAGGAGTCCACCGAGTGAGCAAGACTCCAGGCCAGCCAGTTGACGACTCTGAGTCCGTCCTTAACTACCTGTGAGCGCTTGGGGAGCCACTTACCTTCCCCGAGCCGCAGTTTCCTCATCTATAAAATGGATTCGATAAGCTGACCTCCTCGGACCATGATGAGGATCAAAAGTGATGAAGTATTCAGAAGCTCCTATCTAAGTAGGGTATTGAAAACATCCTGGCAACTCGTGTACATTTATCAATGGACCTAAACTTTATACTTTATGTAGATTAATTTCCAACACGTGGGATTTATCTCCCTTTCTCAAGTGAACTTTTAAGACCAGCATTCCATCACTCATCCCCGACTGCACAGACGAGAAGCAAAGCAGAGAGTAACAACATACCTCAGGCACATGACGAGCCATATTGGGAGTCAAGGTGAGCATTCTTGGCTCCCAGATGATGTCTCTAGAATCCCATATAAAGACAGTCTCTTGCTGACATAGAAAACTCATAGGCAAAGCTCTGAGTCAGCCAGGATTTACCCTCAAGGTGGGCTCAAGTTCAACACACATAAAAGAGAAAGAGCTTTAGTTATTTCACCGAAAGCCTTCTCATCTTCGTTGATTCCTCCAACTTGGAAGGCAGTGGGATGACTCGAAAGGAAAGCAATGTCAACCAGACGTGCCTTCACATTCCCCGTCGAGCCCTTAAAACCTGCGTGACCGCAGGCACAAGGATTCACTCTATGGACCTTAGTTTCCTCATCTCTGCAATGAGAATACTGATAAATCTTCCTTTGAGGGCCAGATGGGATGCGGCATGTGGGGCACTGAATAAATGCCCCCGCCATACCTAACTGCTGAGAGGGCAATTTTTTTCTCAGACCGTTTGAATTCAGAGACCTCATCCTGGAGCAGAACTTCCCAAACTTTAATGTGCATAGGAACCGTTGTTAAATGCAGATTCTGACTGAGTAGGTCTGGAGCAGGGCCCGAGATTCCACATTCCTATCAAGCGCTCAGGTAATGTGGGTTCTACTGGTCCCTGAAGGACCCTTTGAGTAGCGAGGCTTTAGTGGACTCCGTGAATGAAGGAAGGTCGAACAAGTGGGCAAGCACTGAGTCTGTCCTAAAACCTCCATCTCTCCACACCCCCTTACTCCACAATAAGTGACAATGCTGAATCTGTGACCCCCGTGGCCAGCGCCTTTGCTCTGAAAATTGACCAGCCAAGAAAGGGACCCCCTACTGGTTGGGAAGGCCTCCTCGTTTCCATACTGCGCCTCTGGCTGAGGAGGAGAAGGGATACGTCCACAGCCTGCAGTCTGAGCTGGTGGTTCGCTTTGCTGCAAGGCAGCCCTGTCTGCCTGGGCAGCCCTTACCTCTCTGCCCCCTGATCGCTACCTCTGCAATAATAGGTGTTATTATAAGAGAAGCTACGTCTTATCCGGCACTTCTTGCAGGTATCATGCTAAATATTTTACGTATTAATTCATTTGATCCTGACACCATCCCTATGGGTAGGTACTATGACTACACCCACTTTACAGATGGGGGAAATGAGGCACAGAGACATTTGGGCAACCTGCCAAGGCCACACAGCCAGCAGGCCAGGGAGAGGTGGAGGTGGTTCCCGAGGGTGCACACTGGCCGACTACACTCAGGTTTCAGACCAGATCACTGATTGAAAAATCTCCTCTCCCGCTGTTTCGCCCTTTCCTCCATGTTTTTCTTTTAGTGCCCTTCCTTCCTTTCTTCCTATTTCCATTGACATTGTCCTGGATGCCCTATAGCCAAAGAGAATGAATCCTACCTTCAGGTGAATTTAGTGCCGACTCCACTGGTGTGGGGAGACAAAAGGCCACGAGATGGAGACCCCAGCTGGCCATGGTGACCAAAACATTTATCCAGGTGTCTTGCCAATGGACCTCCACCAAGTTGACCAGCTCAATCCTTGTGGGCTCAGAGACAGAAGTCCAGCAAATCACTCCTGCCACAGTTCCCTGAGCACAGGCTTTGTGATGGCCGTTTTATGTGACTTATTTTCTCTGAGCCTCAAAACAGCCCTACTACCCAGGTGTGAAATGTTCATCTCACTGATGAAGAAGCTGATGGCTGGAGACTGATTGTTTGTGTCTCCCCAAAATACATCTATACAATCCTAACCCCCAATGAGATGTATTAGGAGGTGGGCCTTCGAGAGACAATTAGGTCATGAGAGTGGAGCCCCCATGAAAGGTATTAGTGCTCTTATAAAGAGACCTCAGAGAGCTCCCTCCATCCTTCCACCAAGTGAGGACACAGCAAGAAGATGGTCATCTATGAACCAGGGAGAGGTTCCCAGACACACCTGCTGGCACCTGGATCTTGGACTTCTAGCCTGCAGAAGCGTGAGGCATAAATTTCTGTCATTTATAACCTACCTACTCAGTGGTATTCTGTGAGAGCAGCTGAAGTGGACTGAAGTACAGATTCTCAGGGCTGTGAACAGAGAGCCCAAGTCTGTCCAGGGGCAGCGGGTAGGTCAAGAGTGGCACCTGCCCTGGTCGGTGTTTTTTTACCCTGTTACATTGTCATCCCTCTTATATGGGAGCCAAAAGTGGAAAATAAAAAAATATTTAAAAACAATGATTCCAACCTGAGAATCATAGATAGTCAGAGTGAGGGAGAACTTGTTGCAAAGATGAGAAACCCGGGCCCTGAGTGGAGAAAAACTTGTCCGATACTTGGAGGCCACTGGGGGCTTGCCACAGACCCCTGACATCGCTGCACCCATCTCTGGAATCTTCTCCAGGCCAGTGCTGTAGGGAGACATGGCCTGCACGTCACTGTTCTTAACTGATAATCCTTTAGTGTGGAGCGCACACATGCACACGTACACATGCACGCAGTTGAGTAGCAGGGCATGTTGGGTTGATCTCCTTTCTGATGCTGTTACTTTAGTATGTGGTCTTCTGTTGGCCAAAGCCATCCCCCAATTTCATTACTGGGGGAGAACTGGGGTCTGGTTTCAGGCAGGGCTCGCGGTGTCACTCACCTGCGAAAGCTTACTGAGTGCAGCATCTCTGGTGCCCTGGCATGCTGTGGCTTCCCACTCACATCCTCCTCTTCTCTTGCACCTTTACCAGCCAAGACTGATTTCTCAACTGTGCAGCCGGGCATGTACTCTGGGCAAAAGGATGGCCACCAGGAGCAGTCGCCTCCTGGATGAAATGTTTGTAAGGTGACATTTTCAGACATGGTCCTCTCCCTCAAATCCGTTTATGGAGTGATAAGAACCACTCTGGTCTACCCCCATTTGTCTTTTTTCCTCATCTCCTTTCCGCTCCTCGCCAGCTTTTCCTACAGCGGTGTGCTTTTTCTCACAACTTCCTAATTGAATTATGCTGTTTTCAGGCTTCCATGCCTGAAAACTCATCTATTCATTCTACTTGGAATGTCATCCTTTCATTTTTAAGACAACTCAAAGATCCCCCTGAGAATGCCACCTGCCTCCCCACAGCCCACCTTTCTCCCTGAACTGCTCACCTGCCCTTGCCACCACTGTGCGTGGACTTCTATCTTAGCGCTCATCTCCGTCTACAAGGTGACTTTCTTGGAACTACATTTCCTCGACCAGCCCTAGTGGTCTAGTGGTTGAGAATCAGCCCTCTCACTGCTGTGGCCCAGGTTCATCTGCCAGTCAGAGAACCACACCACCCATCTGTGGGTCATCATACTGTGGCAGCTGCAAATTGCTGTGATGATGAAAGCAATGCCACCAGGATTTCAAATAACCAGCGGGATCATCCATGGAGGACAGGTTTCAGCAGAGCTTCCAGACTGAGACGGACTAGGAAGAAGGGCCTGATCACTCACTTCCAAAGAAACTGGCCATGAAAACCCTAGGAATGGCAATGGAGCAGTGTCTGATACAGCGCTGGAAGGATGCTGAGAGGATGGCACAAAAGGACCAGGATGGAGTTCACCTCTGCTGCCCACACGGTCACTAGGAATTGGAATCAACTGAAAGACACTGACAACAACAAATCATCCCCTCCATGTGCTCATGAGCTGCTGGAGATGATGGGTGATCCCTGATCCATTCCTGCAGACCTGATATAGAGCATAGGGCCTGACGTGGAGAGGCTTCCACCAAGGCAGGTTGAATGAATGATAAGGTCAGCGAGTGACAGTTAGCTAGATGTTGTGAGGTCTACTCCACCAAGCCCTGGCTGAAGATCTTTAGAGAAACCCTCAGTCTGAAAGGACGTGCACTGAGCTCTGGCCCTCCGGGCTACTTATAAGTGATAGAACAGTATTGCCACCACCTCTTCCCCTCCTCTTCTGTTGCAAATGGACCAAGGATGGATCAGATCAGAGAAACCCCCAAGATCCCTCCCCAACCACACCGAGGTTGGCTTTGCTGAAACATATTTTGCCTACAGAAGACTTGTCTGTCCCAACGTCATACAAAGTGTGCACTCAACTCGACTCCATGCCGAGTGCACCACATTTTCTTCGATGCAACAGCATAGCACAGTGTTCAAACCCAGCTTGGACCACTTCTCAGTGCATGCCACTGAATATGTTACTTAACTTCTCAAAGGCTTTGCTTCCTTGTCTGTAAAACAAGAAACAGTAATAAATCTCGTAGAATTTTAGAAAAATCAAACGAGATGGTTGGTGGAATATGCCTGGCATAGAGTAAACGCTCAATATTAAGGATGTGTGTGTGTTTTTTTTGCTTGAATAATGATCATTGTTGGGTCTAAAGGCATCAACACATTGACATTCAGTCTGTGTGAGACCCTGAGCAGAGGAACCAGGAATATTAGGGTCAAACTCTGACCTAAAGAGCTGTGAGCTAATACACGGGTGGTGGTCTGTGTAGCTAAGTCTGTGGTCAATTGCCACAGCAATGGAAAACTAATATAAGAGAGTAAGGGGGCCTTTCGTAGACTAGAGTTTGGTCTCAGCTTTGGTTGGAGAAGGCAAGGATGGGTCCAGTGAGGTGCAAATTATGTTCTTTGCTCTTGGTGACAATGACTGCAGAGAGCCCTAGAGAGAGTGGGTCATGGAGGTCAACTCTTGGGGAGAACCACCAGCTTAGAGGTTTGGTGACCATCCCCACAGGGAGATTCTCCAATCAAGGCCAGCTCTGGGGGATCCAGGACTGATTTTCTTAACTAGGCTGAATTTCAGGGTCAGCAATGGAGACTTTGAGAAGGAACAGAACTGGTATGTAGCGTGTTCATACTGTTTGACAGAGGGCATGCATGCATGTGTATTTGTGCACACACGCACATGTGTGGGCACATGTTGGGAGGGTGGATAAAGGGGAGAGTTGCACTGACCTGCATTTTACAGAAAATAAATGAGATGGCAATTCTAATCTCACATCTCTATTGGTTTCTCACACAGTCTTCTGTAAATTATTTTATCCTGGACTTTATTTTCCCAGTTACAGCATGGAAAACATTACTTTCCAAGTAGTAGGCCAAGACTTAGGTGGAATTTTTTTTAAAAAAAATATAATACAGAGAAAATCTCCACTAGGCCAGAGACACAGAACATGGATGAGATGCAAAGGACTCGCTTGCATTGATTCAAACCTCCCCAAATTCCCCAGAGAAGGAGCCAAGACTGACTCCGCTTTGATTTGTGAAATTCCCATTCCACACCCCCTTATCTGAATATACTCTTTTGCAGAATCAAAATCCACTCGCATCTGGCCATCGCATCTTCTAATTCAGAATGATTGGAGCTGTTAAAATATGACTTTGTGAGAGCGTCTCTACTCATTGCATCACTGAGGAATGGGGCAGTGGGTTGGATAAGAGTTATGAGGGTGGGTAAAACCAGGGGAGGAAATACTAGGAGAAAGCCTGGAGTCCAGGATTTCTTTCTGTGAAGGGTGGAGATGAGGAATAGAGGAGTCTGTGACTTTGAGGCAGAAAGATGAGTAGGTCCACATGGGAGAAGCTCTAAGAGCCTGAGGAAAGTACTCTTTTGACTAGAATTGGCAGTAGGGAGCCACGGAAAGTTCTTGTGCAGGAAAGATAGCAAAGGAGAATCGTCCACTGAAAGAATCATAACTAGCATACCTCTCTGGTCTCATCTCCCATCTATGTGCACCATTGCTCACCATGCTCCAGCCACACTAGCCTTGCTGGCTGTCCCTTGAGCACACCAAACCTGATCTCCTCTTAAGGCCTTCTACTAGACTGTGCCTCTGTAGACATTTTGAACCTTGTTTTCATTCAGGTCCCAGCTCAGCTACCACCTCCTTGGACATGTCTCCCATAAGCACCCGTATAAATATCTCCCTTCTCCCCTCCCCACCAGTCCACCACTCTCTATCATATCACCCAGACTATTTCATTCACAGCACTTATTGCCCAAAATGTCATGTTCACTTTCCTGCTATTTCTCATTTAAATCCTGCAATGAGGTCATGGCCATTTGCTGGCTTTGATCCGCTTTGTCCTCAGTACCATGACAGCACTTGGCATAACATAGGAGCTCAATCAACATTGAATGAATCAATGGAAAGTGGATGAGATGATTAAGAGAGTGAGGTCAGGACAGTAGTTATGCTATTTCAATAGCCTTGGGAAGAGGCGACAAGAGTCTGAGGGGGTATAGTGGTCATGGAGTCTACTGGTGTGGCACTATGGCTCATTTCCAAAGGCAAGGAAGGGTCTGAAGACAGCCCCAAGATCAATGCCTGAACCATCGAGTGGACAGACCCACCACAATGGAGAGAGAATTCAAGAGAATCAGCTTGTGTGGACGGGGGAAGGGGGATTCCAGAGTATCCCAGTTCTCTCTGCTTGAAGAAAGGATGTGTTTCTGGATGTGATCCAATTGGCAGCTGGAAATATGGGACTGGAGTTGAGGAAAGAGGTTTGGGGACTAACGGTAACTATTTGGAAGCTATCCGTTCATTCATTCACTTATCATGAGCACTTAGTATGATCCAACTATGAGCTCAATATTTAGTGAGAGAGGTATTGGAGAAACGAAGACAAAATTGTGACCCTGCCTCCAAGGGGCTGACAGTTTCATTGGTCCTTCTGCCTAGAGATGACCTTGCACGTCCTCAGATGAGATTTCTGAGGGTTTGGGTAAAACTAATAAAGAAGAGAGAGTGTGTGGTCTGGGTAATTCGCTCAACTAGGAGCAGGAGGAAGAGCGCGGATTAGGAAAAGATAAAAAAAAAAAACAAAACAGGAGAGCTTACCGTCACAGAAGACAAGGCGGACCCACTGAAGGGAGAAAATTGCTTTTGTTGGTGAATGGCAGCACCGTATTTGATGATGTGGTAAATCAGATGTTCCCATCACTTACATTCTTCAGTGAGGCAGCCCTGCATTGGGGGTCCACTGCAGCAAATATCACCCCTGCTTTGGAATAATATCAAGGCTTTACGTGTGCTACCTAGGCCCTGAGCTGGAACAGGACATAGAGAAGGGAGGGGTCCAGGTCTTCGTCCTCACAATGGTCCCAGTTGGGCAGATTCAGAAGCTGGGCCCTTCTCCAGTTCTGGCTGAAGTCTTGAGTCTCTCAGCCTGATGGCACCCTGGCACCCTCGCCACCCCTGTGATTTTTCATCCACTCTACTGAAATTGTTAGTTAACTCATAAAAAGCCCTCAAACTGGTGCTGGGCACACAGTAAGGTCTAAGAATAATATTACTTTTGTCATTATTATTATTCCCTACCAATGGACTCTACACCTATCTCTGAGGTATTTGTAAGTCCCCCAGGATGCCCGACCAACAAGTCCAGTGGTCACATCACCCTGGGGAACTTGTTTGAAGGACCCCTTTGTGATCCCAGTGGAAGGTTCTGATAAGTCCTGACACACAGAAAACCATTTCAGCCAGTCTGGTCCACACTTGTTGGATAAATGTGTGTATATATATATTTTATATAATAACTGTTGGCCTCTAACAGAAAAGAGGTTTTACATGTCTGGCAATTTATTTCTCCTTCTAATCCAATGAGCTTTTTCCTGAACTCTGCGTGGATGAGCATTCCTCATTTGTCCTTTAATTCAAGGGGGTGGCTCATTCTTTATTAGCAGTAGTAACAACTACCGGTCCCTGCTGTTCGCTTTTTTAGGTCTTGCAAACACTTTCACACACTCACAACAATCACACGAGGTTAGTATTAATGCTCCACTTTACCGCGGATGGAATTGTGGCTCAGAGAGGCTGTGTGACTCACTGAAAGCCACAGAGCTGGTAAGTGATTGAATGGAGTGCACACCTTAGTCGTCTCAATTTACAACCTATGCTCTTCCAAATATTTCAAGGTGCTCAACTTAGGAATTCCAGGTAATTTATAAACTGTGAGTTTGGCTATTTATATATCTAGATGTGAAAACAAATCCCACCAATGTTCTATGTGATGGAAATAAACTATGACGTGGCTCACAAGAGGGGACTGTGGGTAGGTGGTGATCTCAGGGTGAGGGCTGTGTTCACCGTTCCTGACGTGAGCAGCGGCCTCAGCTTAGGCGCTAGAAGATTCTCCACTGGAAAGAGAAGAAGCTGCCGGAGCATCAGCACAGGGGCTGTTTGCCTCTCACTAAAAAGAGCAGTGTTAGATCAGAGTCTGCTGGGGTTTTCCAAAGCCCAGATAGAGACGGGAGCTGCCGTACGGCCAAAGGAGAAAAATGAAGCGACCTCAAGCCTTTGTTTGAGAGTGCAGCTTCCATAGAAAGCCTGCCACTCGGTCGCCTGCTGGCACCTCTCCTCTCCGTGGTGGCAGATTTTCACTCGAGACCACCAGAGCCAGCCCGGCCCTCGTCTCCACCCACGCTGGCCCTGGCGGGATCTCTGAAGGACACGGAGCCAGCATCCCTGTACTCTCGGCCCACAGTGCCCCCAAAATAACGTCCTGCTCTCCAAGTCTCGGGAAGGAAACAAAGCGGTTTGCATGAGGCATCTTGGGTTGCGTTGTTCTTTGTGGTTTCTCCGTTGTTGTTTTTCCCTTCCTGAAAAGAGAAAGTTAACATTTATTCCTCTGAAGGAGTCTCTTCTCCATCTGGAATCAATGGGGGGCCCTCAGCAGCTCACCCCTGAGGCCTGGCTGATGTTTATAAGATCTTAATCCTGGGGGGACAGGCTGGCTTAGGAGGCGGTAATGGGATGAGAAACCTCTCCTCTCCAGGGCACCAGCTGGAACCCGGCCCAGGCTCCTAATGACGGGAAGTTTCCAGCCATTGGAGGCTCACTCTGTGAAATGAGCTGGTAGGCTGAGGCCAAGGGGGCTTCTGCTCCTTCCCCCATCCCATTCTCGTTTCAGGTTCAATGTCAAGGATTTCCACATCAATGTCAAAGAGCCACTGGGCTCAGGGATGGGCCAGGAATTACAGGGTTGGTATGGATGAGACGCAGGAGAAATGGGAACAAGTTTCTCACCAGTAGAAGAGAACACGTCTGTTGACCACCTACTGTGTGCCAGGCACTGTGCTAGGACAGAGAACACATTATTTCATTTAACCCTCACAGAGCTTGTCTGAAGCCAGTAGAGGTACCCTCACTGGTGCAGATGAGGAAACCAAGGACAAGAGAGGTTGAGTAGTTTTCCCTAGGTTGCACAGGTAATATCTCCTTCTGATACCAGAATCTAGCCTTTTTACTACTTACCAATGGTACTGAGTCTCCTCTCGAAGCATGGGCATAGAAGCATCCTGCCCATGATGCAATAGGGCATGCACACATGCATGCACACTCACACATTCACACACACACAGCTATCAACAACAACAGAACAAAAAATACAAATCACAGGGTCAGACTCGGTGGCCTAATCATTAAGTTCAGGACCCTCTGCTATGGTGGCCCTGGTTCAGTTCCTGGGCACAGACCTACACCACTCTTCTGTCAGCGGTCATGCTGTGATGGTGGCTCACATATAAAATAGAGGAAGACTACCACAGATGTTAGCTCAGGGAGAGTCTTCCTCAGCAAAAAAACAAATCACAAAATCATTTGGGGCTTATGGCAGGGGCTAGCATATTTTTTTCTGGACAGGGCCAGAAACTGGTAAGCAGTTTCCACTTTGCTGACTCTATGATCTCTGTCACAACTACTTAACTTTGCCATCGTAGCATGAAAGCAGATATAGATGATGCAAAAAAGAAAGGGGCTTCCCGTGTTCTAACAAATTTGATTTACAAAAACAGGTATTGGGGTGGTTTTGGCCCATGGGCCATAGTGTGTCAGTGCTTGACTTAGAGAAATCCATCTCCCATTAAGGTAAATCAGGAAAGCCTTCCTGGAGGAGGTGCCACTTAAGGTAGGCCTAAGTGAACAGGTGGGATTTGGAATATGGAATTAGGAGAATGGGTGGGCATTACAAAGAGGAGACGGAAACAAGTGAAGGCCCGGTGCAGGAGTGTGGAGCGAACCTGGGGACAGAGAATGCTCCATTGAGGGAGGAGAGCTGAGCATGTGCAACGAACCTGGAGACAGAATGCTCCAGCGTGGGAGGAGAGCTGCGCAGGGGCAACACCAGCAGTGGAGATACAAGCTAGAGGAAGGGCAAGACCAGCTTAGGGAGAAACTGAATGGCAGCCGTACTGGCTCCACACTGGGCTCACACTCCCCACCAGTGTTACAAATATTCCAAATTCTTCACCTGGACAAGAGGTTAGAACTTGAGTCCCCAATGGTTTGAAAGTGATTTAGGGTAGGAGTAAAACCACACACTTTGAAACCATGGGGGGACATGCGCTTCTGAATCAGGTGGGCCTAGAGGCTCTGGTTATAGAGATGGGAGGTCAAGGTCCGGTGGAAAGAGACTCATAGAGGTGAAGGTGGAAAAGTATGCAAAATTGAGGATCAGGCTGACCTTGGTGAAAAAACATACCTCTCGCTGTGTGACCTCAGTCCAGTTACTTAACCTCTTTGTATTCGAGCCTGTAACAGTGGGTGACTGATATGTACCCTTCAAGGATGTCGTGAAGACGACAGGAGTGGTACACATCACACATATGACCCATGCTGGGGGCATATTAGGACCTGAGCAAAGCCTGGGGAGACTTCCTCTCGCCTGGGACCAAGGGGCGTGCTTCTTTCAGAGCAGGTGCTGTAAAATAGCTCCTGATTGCAAGGCCACAACATTCTACATCCAACTGGGGGATTTGGGGACGGTGAGAGTGGGCGCAAGAGAGTTTCTGTCTGACTCGGGAAGCCCGGAGAAGTGGCTGCATCTCCGTGTCTCGTTTGTTCTCCGGAAAGCTCTTCTTAAACACCCCAGACTCCGCTGTTCCTCTCAGCCTGTGCACGGCCTTCCCTGCCCCCAGGAACACCTTTTCCTTTTTTCTTCCCTCTGCAATCTTCCACGGCCCAGGCCAAAGGCTGCCTTTTTGATGAAAAGTCTCCTGGGCCTCACCTTTGTCAATAGCGGTGGCCACACTCCAAAGCCATTGCTGGTTGATGGCTCTGTAGCCACCAATAAAAGCCACATTTCTCAACAGCAGGTTTTAGTCACCTTTGCAACATTAGCCACTAAAATCCCCACGTTTTGGGGTTTTTTTAATGATTGTTTTTTTGAGGAAGGTTAGCCCTGAGCTAACATTTGCCACCAATCCTCCTCCGTTTTGCTGAGGAAGACTGGCCCTGAGCTAACATCCATGCCCATCTTCCTCTACTTTATATATGAGACGCCTGCCATGGTGTGGCGTGCCAAGCAGTGCACAGGTCCACCCCCGGGATCCGAACCAGAGAATCCTGGGCCGCCAAAGCCAAACGTGCGAACTTAACTGCTGCTCCACCAGGCCAGCCCCTAAAAATTCCCATGTTTTATACAGCTTAGGTGCAAATGATTGCACAATTTGGAGAGTGAACAAAACTAAAGATAAAATAGCCACTATTTCTTGGTTGTCCTGCATGATCCTGGCGTCCTGCACGGAATCTGATGGTATGACCTGATATTTATAACACCTAATTAGTATGAATCGTTTTCCTCATTGACGAGAGAGGAGACTGAGGCTCCAGGTGACAACGTCACAAAGCTTGTGCTTAGATTTGCCTGCCTTCACAAAAATAAGTCTCCAAGCTTTCTGCCTCCTTTCACAGGACTTGGAAATAACAACACAAACAAACATGCTCCTTGTCACTGTTCCCCCATGCAGAGCTGTGCCCAGTTGGAGGGACCATTCTGAGCAGTGTCCTTGGAGCTCATTGTGTCAACCCTGCCCCATCAGACACCCTGAAATGTACAGAGAGGGCTAATCTACCTGGCAGAGCTGAATTTCTCCTGCACTTGGGGTCTCATGTTGCTTAAACAATGACGAATCTGAAAACGGAGACATCTTCCAAATGCGCAAATTTGAATGGGATGAGAACAATAGCGCCATCCTTGAACCGAGGAGCAGGCAGAGGGATGGTTTCAAGAGTCTGGCTTTTCTCCTGCCTTTGAGTCATCAGGAAGCAGCTCTTCGTACAAAGGATCGAGACGCTGCTCGCTGCACGTGCTGTCCGGCTCTCCAGGAAGAGGAGTCCAGGGAGCCGCTGCAGGGGGCGCAGCCACTGAGGCTCCGTGATGACAAACTGTGATCGGCAGAATCATGGCTCCCTAAGAGTGTCCTGGTCCCAGTCCCCAGAACCTGTGAATCTGTTATCTTTCATGGAAAAGGGGACTTTGCAGGTATAATTAAGTTAAGGACCTCGAGAAGGGGGTATTTCCTTGGATCATCTGGTTGGGCCTTAAATGTAAGCACAAGGATCCTTAAAATCAATGGACGTTTCCCGTCTGGGTTCAGAGTCAGAGGGAGAAGTGACTCCAGAAGAAGGATCAGAGAGATGCGATGTTTCTGGCTGTAAAGAAAGAGGAAGGGGCCCATGAGCCAAGGAATGTGGGAGGCCTTTATAAGCAGAAAAAGACAAGGAAGCATTTTTTACCCAGAGCCTTCAGAAAGGAACCGTGCCCACACCTTGATTTTAGCTCAGTGAGCCCCATGTGGGACTTCTGTCACTGTGAGGTCATGTGTTTGTATTGCTTTAAGCCCCTTAGTTGATGGTAATTGGTTATATGAATGATGGAAGATGAACGCAAGCACCCACACTTTGGCTTCCCCCACAAGCAAACTAACAACCCTGTGAAAGGGCAGGGGGTCCGCCTTAGCCATGGCTTTCTAGTGCCACATTGTGTACAGACCCGGGCGCATTTGACATTGATGGAAACTTTTCAGAAGATAACAATGACGAGAGCCCATCCAGAGGCACAGGGGGAGCTCGGCCCAGCTGGTTTAGCCCAGGGAACTTTTATCCCGCTTCTGACACACAGTTTAAATAACCAGCACTGGATCCTAAAAGGCAGCAGGAAATAAGGGAACACGCGTGGGACTTGCAGGCAGACTACCCGGGGATCAGATTCTGTCTTAGTCACTAGCTGCATGATCTCTAACAACCTTGCTCAACTTCATTGAGCGGATCAGCAGACAACTTCCCACTGTCTTGAGGACCACACAAGATAACAGATCCATCTATTATCTAGTTATTGCCCCTGAAACCCAGTAGGCGCTCAATAAATTATATGACTTTCGTTATTTTGCTATTTCTCTTTAGATGATGGCTTCATTTTTTTTTCAAATACTGGAAACAAGTCATTCAGGTACCTCATGTGAGTGTCAAGTCATAGCTAACACTGCCATCAAATCACACTGTTTCCTTTTTAATTTCTGAAAGTTTTATTAAAATAATAGAGGACTATAGTTTTAAAAGTCAAATGATAATACAAGAATTACAACAAAAACACAAGACTTCCATTCCCTACTCAATCCAAATTCCAGATTTCTGCTTTCCAGGAGCTAACACTGCATTTCTATAGCTGGTTTTTTTTTTTTTTGTGATATTTACTTTTAATTTTATAAATAATATGTTTATAATACTGTAACATCCTGATTTTCTCTTTTAATATTATTAACTTCTTAATGCGGAAGATGATTTAGCTCTCGTCAAGTGGGAATAAAGTGAACTGCTCTTACAAAGAAAAGGTAATTAATAATCTTTATAAGGGTCAGGGATGGCTTCTTGGAGGATGTAATTTCTGGGCTGGGTTTTGATAGGTGAATAGGAGTTTTCCAGATGAGTAAATGGAGGAAGGGATCTAAGAGCAATGACCAGGTTGAGAATAAAATGAAAATGTAGCAGAAGGGCCTGGTCAAGGGACTGGAAGTAGGAGAACATGATACAAGTTAAGGAGGCTCAGGAGCAGGTCTATGCCCGGGTGGAGCCAGGACTTGGAGGGCCTGGTATACCATGCTGAAAGTGAGTCTTATTCTGGCAGACATAGGGAGCCATCCGAAGTTTTAGAGCAGGGAAATAATACGGTCATGGCTACATGTTAGAAAGATCATTTGGCTTGGTGGATGTGATAGAATGACTATTAACATCTGGGGGTACTCATTTTGGGGGAGGTGGGGGGCGTGGCAGGCAGATCAATTGAAAAATCAAATCGATATCTCTGTGAATGTTTGGCCACCACAAGCAAATCATCACTGAGCTTTTTTTTAAGATTTTTTTACCAGCTTTGTTGAGATGTAATTGACATATAATATTGTGTAAGTTTAACGTGTACGACGTGATGATCTGATATATGTAACACTGAGAAATGATTACCACGCTACACTTAATTAACATGCCCATCACCTCACCTAGTTACCATTGTGTGTGTGGTAAGAACTGTTAAGATTATTCTTTTAGTGACTTTCAAGCATACAATACAGTATTATTAACTATAGTCACTATGCTGTATATTAGATCCCAGAACTTATTCATGAGCCTATTTTTCAAAGACCTCAGGGTGAGATTCCTGACCTTTCTGAGGCTTGCTGAATTCATACTGAGACCCACAACCCACTCACTTTTACTTTTTAAATTTTTTTCAGGGAGAAGCCTCCATTCTCAACATTTTCCTTTAGGACACCTATATTATACCCAACGGATACGGTTTCAGATCTTCCTAAGAGTCCAAAAAGACGAGTAATATATCCTTCTCACCAATCTCCTGTGTCAAGGAGGAACAGACTGAGGCATTGAGGCCCTACTATGCACCAGTGTCCAGGCTGGGCAATGTGCCTGCATTTTATGTCATTTGGTTCTTTTAACCTCCTGTGGGGATTCTCGTTACCCCAATCGGCCAGATGAAGAAGCCAAAGTCACATGGCCATCTGATGAGGTCACCTGCCCTGGGCTCCATGGCTAGTCATTGGCCAAACCAGTTTCCAAAAGAAGACCTGGCTGATTCTCTCTGCTTCCCTTCCCACTATTCCATGTTCTAACCTTGTATCACAGCAGATTTACTGAGGATGTATTGGTTGCTTGACTCAACACTTGGAGCTAGGAACTATACTTAGATCACCACTTTACAGCCAAGAAAACCTTCATTCACAGGGAGATGTTCTATAACTTGGTTAAGACCATACCATTCATCAATGATAGAATTGGAATTCAAACCCAGACAAACAGGTTCCAGAACATGTATGCTTTACCACTGGGCTATACACCATCTACTCTCTTTTCTTTCCTTAAAAGTCTGATGTGCTTATTGCTTAAAGAATAAAGTTCAAACTCCTGAGCAAGGCATGCAGACCTCTTCATCTCTGTCCCCTGCACGTCTCCTGTCCCTCTCTCCTGTACATTGTAAACCTATCAAATTCTTTGTAGATCCAGAACCCTAGGACACTCCCTCTTTATAGACTTTGCCTCTCCTGGAGTCCTTAGAGCACCCAGCTCACCCTCACCTCCCAAGGTGCCTGGATATCATCAACTGGTCTTTCAAGACTTTGTAAGAATGTCAGCTCTGCCAGGAAGACTGCCGTGGCCCTTCCTTGCTTCAACTGCAGACCCCGCCCAAGATGAATTGGGGGCTCTCATTAGGCTCCTGGGGAATCCGTTGTGGACCTCTTCCCACACGCACGTGTCCTTTCTTAATCTTTTTTTATTGACTACCTATCACTTCATGTTAAAAGGTCAAGAACTGTCTGGTCAACCTCTGTTTCACTGCTCTAAACACGGGCTTTGACACTTTGAAAGCATTTCAAAATACTTGCAGAACAAAGAAAGACAAGAGAGAGTACAAGAGGAAAGGCAAGAGGGAAAAAATGAAACAGAAATGTGAGCTGCAGTTGCCTAGCTAATCTGAGGCCTTTTTATACTCATGTGAACACACATATAAATATTGGGGATTCCCGTTGCTAAATTCAAGTTTGCAAAGCTTTGGTCTTCCATAAGATTACATCATTTAAGGGGAAATCACTACATTTTTTAAAGAGGAGCCAGATCAAATGCTGAGAAGTGTGTAATGGGAGAGAAAATAATAAAATCCAGAAAGCAATTGCCGCAAATGTAATGTTCACCTCCCCCCAACACACAAGCTCCAAAAGAGACTCTGCTTTTGCTGAATCTGCAGTAGCTAAAGTCGTTAATGAAAACCATTTCCAAATTTATACTGACCAGAATGATGAAGTCAATAAGACTAACCATGCTAACCGGTCTGTTATAAGAATTCTCAGAAGAAAATAATAATATAACAATAATAATAATATATCAAATGGAAAAAGAAAACACATGTGGACATATCCTTTTAACCACTAAGAAAATTTTAGACTGATGACCTAAAAGAAAGAAAGAAAACTTCCAAAGTGGCTGAACCAGTCCATCCTGGTCTACTAAGGAAAACACTTTCCTTTTGTGTCAGACAGGAAGGTATTTCTCTTGGTGTGTCATGGCTTTCTCTCCAGAGCGTTCTATGGAAACCACTTTCAGGTTTCATTTAATATGAGGCCATTCTCCTCCCTGGAAGGTTGATGTTGCTGCAAAAGTAAGGACATTCCTGAGCACTGTATTCTGAAACGGATCTGCCCCTTTAAAGCCAGGATGGAGAAAGCAAGTTGAAATGAGCCAAAGGCTTGGTAGGATGAACAGTGTAAAGGACACCCTCCCCCAAATTAAAAAGCAAAACAAACAATCCGCAGATGATTGTTCTGCTACCAATGGCGTTCTTGCAGACCCAGCCAAGGTCTGTGACAAGTTTAAGGCCTTGTAACTTTCTTGAAGTCTTGAAATCTTCGTCTTTGGGCACTTCCTGTGTTGACCTTACTCACAAACCATGATGTGCCGTGGATCCTCTCATGGCCCCTTGACAAACTCTTTCCTTGAGAGGAAATGGAAAACCCAGGCAGGGCTTCAGGCTTGCGTAAAGTCCTGCTGAGAAAAGCTTACCTTCAGTGCTTCTGGTTCCATGAAAGAGTGTTTGAAGTAGACTCCAGGTACTGTGAATTTTGAAAAAAGTCTGATTTTTCCTTGCATGGAGGAGAGAGAAGGGGGCAATTGCAGGAGGCTGATTTTGTGTCCACATGTCTAATATTCTAAGAAATCTTGAAGTTTTGATAGACTTAATCCCTACCACAGGAACGTATAAAATAGCAGAGTTAAATTGCCAACAAAAACCAGGACCACACCAGGAAAGCCATTGGCTTTCAAGCGGCTACCTGCCAGGTCCTGCCTGGCAAAACCCCAGCCAATGAATGAATGCAAAATATCCCAATCTATCAAGCTGGACTTGGCTTGGCGAGGGCTGAGGTGACCATCGCTGTTCAACATGCTGACCTTCCTGGCCAAGGATCTCTATGTCCTTCAGAAGGTATGCCTATGAAGAGGAGCTTTTCCAGAAATCCAGTTATGCCTTTGCAAATGCCCTTGAATGCTTTCTCGGTTCTTCTCTCTATACATGTGTGTGCTGAGTGTGTGTGTCAGTATTTTTTTCTTACCAAAATTTCTTTAAGGATTATGACAACTCACAGATCTTTCTTTGTCTTTCCTAGTTGCTGCCGTTCAGACAGATTTTCATCTTGCATATGATTTTAATACAAGCACTTGTAATATGATTACATTAACTGTTGGGCAATATCGCCTCAGCAGAACCAAACCACAGAGTTCTTTTTTAACTGCCCTGGGAATGCCTGAGCTCTATCAACAGTGTTAATTTTCCATTAAAGTGTATTGGACACATAGGCCACCAGGTTTTAGGCTGTGTGTGAATATGTGTTAGGATGACGCAGTGTAGTGGTGCAGCAGAAGGACCTGGCGAGGAGGGAAATGGAGCCCATTTTTCTTGGAGTCAAAGTAAATTCTCCTTCTTTGCTTCAAGGATTCTAGTGACTTCCTGGAAATGTGCCCTTTTTCAAGTTTGTCCTTTCGTAGTGTGGGTATAAATGCCTCCTTTTTACCACTTTTTCAGGAGGGAATTTCAGGAGATCCGTGAGTTGTGGCTAGCGGATGGAGGCAAGAAAAGTCTTCTACTGTGGTTTATATGAGGAAATACCTCTGAGAAGATTCTGAAGGTAAAATACTGATGGTGATGGTGATGGTGACGGTGGTGAGCAAAAGAGGAGGAGGAGAGGAAAATGATTTGACTTGATTCTCTTTAGATACTGTATATCTGAGTGTCTGAGCTGTGTGCGATCAGTATAGAAAACATATGTCCCAATTGTTTTGTTTGGTTGTTTGTTTCCAGAACAGTTTGATGTCAGAATTTCCATCCCATTGTCTTAATAATACAAAAAGATTCTACAATTCCACTAATTACAGGATAAAAACCATATCCTCTACATTGCCTCTTGACATGGAAATATTCCAAGAATTGCTTTTGTCAGACCACATACCTAGAATTTTTCTTTCGGTTCAGAAAATGTAGCCATCCTTTCACTTAGAAAAAATGTGTGTGCAGAGGGGGTTCTATCCTGGAGGAGACAGACAAAACCTAATTTATCTTCTGGTACCTATTTGTGATTTTTGTCATAAGAACAACGCAAGCCAGCCAAAGCCTCTGATCCATTTTCTAACCCTCAAACCCAAATGGAAGGGAATTTGTGTTTATTTCTTTGTTTTTATTGTTGTTTCTTCTTAACATATTATGAGTATACAGTATATGAATGCTCTTTGCTTGACTTAGAGTCTATAGATTTGATAAGAGTGACAAAAGATGACCACATTCTTATAACTTCAGAGCAGATGCTAATGATTTTGAGGATAATAAAAAAATTAGTTCATGGATCTGCCATTAACAAGGATTTCATTCTTTTCCATTCCCTCATCTTGTCCTTTGATACCAGGACAGAGGGTTCTTCGGCTCTGAGCTGATCCGCCCATAAAATGTCATCTGGAAATAGTGTCTTTCCTTTCCTGCTCTGGATGATGTGGCTTGATTCCAGCAAGGAACACATTTCTGAAAACTCCTACTAAGGACTTCTCTTGGTAGTGACTCTGGTCAGCCCAGAGCAAGGGGTCTCTGTTTTAAGAACAGCCTGTGCCGATAAAAGACTGGGTATCGCTATCCAGGGGCCCATAGTCAGGACTTGATAAAGAGGCCCACTGTATGGAAGTGCCCTTGGGAGGCAATTCATCTTAAAATCTCCTTGAACCTACTTACTGAGCAATGCCTGCTCAGACATCCCGAAAGGGTCAAGAATATTTCCCTTTAAAGAACCGAACTATAACAAAGACACTGCACCATATTTTCATTTGGTGACACATAAGGCTGGATGCAGGGGGCAATGACGTGCCAGGCAAGTTTAAGAACCAGCTCTCCGGGGGAAAACAGCCTTGAGTTGTAGCCTTTGCCTCTTTCCGTGGTGTAAATACTCCCACATGGCCAATTTCCAGCTACCAACATGACCTCCTGGAACATGGAATTTGGGAAGAGGTGCCTACAATTGGCCTTCACAAGCCAGGACCAGCTAGCTTCAGCACAGCACTGCTTTAGACTGTGAAATAGTAGATGGAGAGAACACAGAACTTGCAGACCAAAGACCTGGCTTAGATTCCAGATATGCTCTTTCTTAGCTTAGATGAGCTACTTTTGGATCTTCTGTCAGTGCCTCTGAAAAATAGGAGCAGGAGCACCTTCTAGCTAGACGTGAATCCTACAAGGACGCACACAAAGAAGTATTCTCCGGCGTGAACAATGTTGTCTTCATCACCAACCAACTTGACACGTGCGTGGACCACATCATGGGCTGCACAGACTTCTCATTTCACCCCACTGCACCTTTTAATGTGGTGATGCCATTATCCCCATTTTACAAATTAAAAATAGAATCTTGGATAGGTAAAGAAACCGCCTCATAAAAGAAACCAACCCATGTCTGCTTATCTATACAGCCCGTTCATTCCACCCCTCCTTGAGATGCTTCATAACTTTAGTCTTTAAGCCAGAAAAATATTCATTATAAACAATTGAATAACTCCTTGGAATCCTGAAATTGGGACAGATTTCTTCAAGAGAGGGAGATGGCTGAGACCCCCGATGCTACACCAACTCAAATATCATCCTTTTATCTCTTCCATTGATTAAAGAGTGGCAGGCTGTCTACAAAAGAGATTCTGTCATGACCTGCATTCTCTGAACATGAGGTTAATTGCTCTCAGGGAGCTATGGAGACCAGCTAGCCATTTCATTGTTTATTGACATTTCACTCTTTAGGGAAGCAATGTCTAAAGGTCATGAATTTGGGGCTGCCAAGCCCTGGTTTCTCCCCCTATCTCTTCCATTTACTAGTTGAGTGACCTTGGTTGAGTCACTTCCCTTTTCAAGGTATCAGAAGAACCTCATTTTAAACCAAGGACAGTCACAAATTCCTCATTGACTCTGTGTGTGTGTGTGTGTGTGTGTGTGAGAGAGAGAGAGAGAGAGAGAGAGGGAGAGACAGCAAGCTCAGATAATGAGTGTCGCCTCCTTGAGGGCAGAGACTGTGTCTATTAGACTTGCACCTTCAGCATTTGTTCAGCACTAATTTTGTCTCTGTTTGATAAATGAGTGATAAATCACCACCCATGGGACATTTAATGGATGGCAGTGATATTTACTCAACTCCCAAAGATCCTTTAAAAACCCTCTCAGACTTTTGGAACTTGACAGCTGTGCTGTTTTATAATTTCCAAATCACAATGAGGTACGTATTTTAGTGTGAGCTTACTTTCAGTGTAAGAGAACCTCTCCAAATCAACAACGACAAATAGCTAATAAACTGGGAATAAATAACATAAGACATCACAAATTGTATCCCTAATAATCTCTCATATATACGTCTGCTATGGATAATGCAAGATAACAATAATCCTTTGATTTAATTGGGCTCATGAGCGGTAGCATATGTATCATAATGGACCCATTGACATTGCTTTGCACCCAAGGAACCAAATTAATGCCTCCTCGCATATTAAGCACTATGTGGTCCTTTCTCCCTTGGAAGTGCACATGTGTTACTATTAGCATTAATGGGAGTCAGGCCTGGGCTTGGATGGTTAGGAAGAGATCCTTGGGGTGTAGTGGAGAGGCCAAACAATATCCTATTGATTTCACTGGGACTGTTTGTTCTTTGAAAAACCCTGCAATGGTTCCAGAGGCTATCTTTCCATGTCTGGCTGCAATGTTAATAGAAGTGTCTAGTAATAACAGTGTATTTGTATGTGTGAGGGTGCAATATTGACATATCCAGTATATCTTCTCCATCTTTGCCTCCGAACCACTGGGATGCACTCTACTAGGAACAATACAAGTGTTGCCATATCAGATGACCTCAGCCGCACGTTAGCGGTGCTCATAAATACTAATCTGGCCAATTCCATCTCGCTTGGCACCAGAAGGGCAGTTTCATTCTAGCTGCTTCAATCCTGGTTCTCAGAGAGTGAAGTATGAAAGCAGTGCTGATACAACTGTCAGATCTAACACACTTTGCACCAACCTTTCCCAGGAGGGTTTAGAGTGCTGGGCTCCCCCATCGGAGGGCAGGGCAGGAAATGGAATCATCACATGTGGCACTGGGGGCCTCAGCAAGAGGAAGTCCAGACAGTGTGCTCTTCTTCCTTCTCCAGAGGGCAGGTTTTCTGTGTCCAGCAAGCCCATCATGTCTGCCCCACCACAGGCATTATGCAAATCAACTTCTCCAACAAGCTTCTACTCATTGTCAGGCTGGAAACCCAGCCTTCCCAAGCCCCGAAGCCTGGAAGCTGAGTAGCACTAGGCAATTATCTGTTTTGCAGGAATACACTGATTTGACATTCTTAAGAAGTCACAGACGTCTGATTTCATAATATAATTTGTAGAAGTAAAAAAGGCAAGTTAAACATTTGCTTACACATATCATGTTTACATGTGTTCAAAGAACTTTCCAAAACTTTGCAGTCTCATCCAACTGCATCTTTTTTAAGCTCGCTTCGCTCTTGTAGGTTTGCAAACAAATTCCACAGCACATTCAACCGCAAATTGATTTACTTTTGGGGAAACTCCTTGAGTTTCACGACTTTCTTCTTGCTGTTTAACGTACACACAGATGCAAAAAAGAAAAAACAATCTCCTAACACAGGAACACAAATCTGGCATCCGGAGGAGTCGATTTTTTCATTTATTCTCAAAGTGAAGGGAAAGCAGCAATGGATGCGATCCAGATTACCGAGGAGTGTGCAAATGACTTCTTGGGCCCTGCTGGCATTGTGACTGACAGCCACATCAGAGGGCAGGGTGAACGAGGGAGAGGGGAGCATCTCCATGTGAGGGAAGACCACATTTCGTTTAGCACATAACCTTCCGTCACTCAGTGAATGGCACCACCACCCTCTCAGCCGTTCAAGACCGGGAGGCATCTTCAACTCTGTTGTGTCCTGTACCTCCCATTGGATAATCAGTCCCTGAGTCCAAGCGCCGTTGACTAGAACTCTCTCTTGTCACTTGAATGTCCTCCTCTTGCTCATCCACATCCATACTGCCCCCTCACTTGGCACTTGGACTCCAGCGGTAGCCTCCTAAATGGTCTCACTGTTGCCAGTCTCCTTCCATCCCATCCATGCTCCTCATTACTGTCAGAGGGAGAATTATAAACTGTACACCTGCTCTCAGCGACATCCTTGTTAAACTTACAAAGACTCTCCTTCCTTCAGGATAAAGGGCTAACTCATCAGCGTAACTTCGAAGGTCTTTCACGGCCAACGCCCTTGTTTTCTTTAACAACCTCATCACCATGAGCCCGGGCTCCAAAGAAGTTCTGCATATATGTCATTTGGTGTATCCCACAGGGCCTTTGCACACACTATTCCTTTGATGAGGAACAGCTTCTTGCCGTTTTCACCTGGAAAACCTCTATTCATCCTTCAAAATTAGCTCAGACACTACTTCGAGAAATCATCCCCAAATCCCCAGACAGGTTTGGGACTTTCTTCTCTCAGTCCCCGGCACCCTATACTTCTCTACCATAGTACCTGCCACCCTGTATGATTGCTTGCCTCTTTACTAGTGTTGGTCTCAATAAAATTTAATTTTCTTGAGAGCCAGGATGTGTCTATGATGAGTTTGCAAGATTGTGTCTCTTTCAAGATCATGTTTTGGTCACCTCTGTACATACAACAACAAAAACACACAGTACCTGGAATGTAGTAGTTACTGCATAAACGTTTTCACATAAATGCATAGATCTGTAATAAATGAATTAGATCATGAAAATGGACCAGTGTATAATAACTCAAAAGGCTATAGCTCAGACCCTTCTATCTGCCAAAGACCCCTCACAAAGTGACCCAAACTTATTGCAAAAGAGTCAGGCCACTGGATGCTGCAGACTTCGTGGATGGTAGGTAAGAAAATCATTAACTCAGGGGCCTGGAAAAAAAGAGGCATCATTGCCTCGGCTCCTAACCTTCAGACGTTACCCTTCCTTCTTATCTACCACCGCACCTGATGGCTTGAGCCCTACAGATGCTGGACGGGGCCTCAGAGAAGGTGTGTGTGTAAGCAGAATGTTCGCTCCCGGAGGGGAGCTCACAGAAGAGCTGGGGAGGCGGGTAGCAGGGCGCCTCATTTTCCAACTGAACTGGTCCAGGGCTTATGTCACCCAGGGACCTCAAATGTGCTGAGCCAGCTTTCAAGACATCCCCCACCCTACATCCTGCTCCATGAAAAGAGACGGGACAGCGACGTCTCTGATCCACTCCCTCCAGGTGTGCATCTCATTGCCTTTACACCATCTCCTGCAGTTTGGTGAAGATGCTGAAGGCAAGGTTTCTGACTAGAGGGCTCCATTGAAGGCAACATCAATGACAAGAAATTAAGGAGGCCGAAGTTTACCAACAAATATGACTTTCAATCTGTCTGACTTCTGTCCCCAAATAAAAGAGCATATGTCCAGCCTTGTGCCTTCCAAGGTTTTCAGTCTTGCTTTTGTTTCTTTGCTTTTGAAAAGTTTGTAAATAATCCAGCATCCGGGCCATAAAGGGTGACTCCAAAAGATCTTGTTAGTTTGCAACCTGGTTGGCAGCTGGCTGCCCCGGGCCGCCCTCATCTGCAGCCAGAGCTCCGCCATTAAGGCTTGGAAACCCGCAGCATTAATAGGAACCAGGCAGGGAAAGTGAAGCTGAAACCAGGAATGTGTCGCGGAGGCTTCCAGCTCTGCTCAGCTGTGTGAGGCCTGGTTTAGTCACGCATTGCCGCAGCTCGGACTAGAGCGTGCCAGAGGAAGGTGCTGGCGAGGGGTGCTTGGGCTCAGGCTCTGGCGATTTCTGGTGCATCCATCCAAGCTGACGACTGCCAGAGACCCCTCCTTGGTTCCTGGGAGCCAATCTCTGGCCCTCCGTGTGACTCAGCCAGAATGTGAGCAATGGATTGGAGGTTTCCAGTCTATTTTTCAGACCAGTCCTCGCAGGGTGTTGGAGCATTGGGGGAGAGAGAAGGCTGGATGCAGTAGAGTGGGGATCCGGCAAAGGGCTCCAATCCTGCAGGCCGGCAGACCTAGAGGTGTGACTCATGGACCAGTATGAAGCGGGCCTGCGCACTGACCTCCCAGGGTGGCCACCTAATGGAACCATTGAAAGAAAATTAATCGGATGCTATCAATCTGCCATGGTAATTTCGGAAGCCTATGCAACTGCTCTTGGAAGAGAAAGTGTACAGAGAGAATGGCTTTCAGCAAGCCTGTGGCCTGATGCTTCCTCATCTGCTCCAACATTTGCTAGGAGGCATGAGCTACTATCCTGGCTCCGGTCCGCAACCCAAACGCATGCCACCTTGGAACTTCCACAGCCCCAAGGAGCTCAGTGTCACTGCCATTGCGAAGCACAACCTCTGGCCTCTCCGTGGATCAGACAGGTCTTGCTGCAGTTGGGGTGCCCATCACCGAAGCTCTCTGCTTCCAGGGCCAATACAACTGATCTGGTCAAGAGGTGTCAAAGTGGGTGGGATAGGGGCACCGGGGCAAGAGGGAAATCCTAATGTGCTCCGAATCATGACTAGCCTAAGGACATGAGGGAAGTGGAGGCTGAGGATCGGGGGCGGGTTCAGGGTCTGGCAATATACATGACACTAGAACATGTTAAGTAAATGGTTAACCGGTAGCTCAATTTTCTACTTTTTATTTTGTGTCTTTTGTTTTTTCTTTGAGGAAGATTAGCCCTGAGCTAACTACTGCCAATCCTCCTCTTTTTGCTGAGGAAGACCGGCCCTGAGCTAACATCCATGCCCATCTTCCTCTACTTTATATGTGGGACGCCTACCACAGCGTGGCTTGCCAAGTGGTGCCATGTCTGCACCCTGGATCCAAACTGGCAAACCCTGGGCCGCCAAGAAGTGGAACGTGGGAACTTAACCACTGCGCCACCGGGACGGCCCTCTTTCTGTCTTTTAAAGTTTGTTTTTCCACGGAAATCCTGACAGGTTTCATAAAGCAGAGTTGTCAACTGAACTTCTGATAACATGCACAGGAGGTGCCATTCTATTATCTGTGTGTGTGTATATTGTGTAAAATGTATATAAATGTGTGTTTTTTCTTATAATCATAAAAGAGAATTCATTCTCATCATTGAAAATTTGGAAAATACTGAATAGATAAAAATATGCAAATCATCTGTGATTACATCACTCAGAGATAAAAATTATTAACATCTTGATGTCCTCCATTCTTCCAGTAAATATTATTTTCATATTTGAGACCATCTTGAATAAACAATTTTATATCTAGCTTTTTTCAATTAATTTTGTATTATAGGTAGGTTTTATTTTCCCATTTCCTCAGGGACGTAATTCTCTCTTGGGTTAATTTTCACTTTGTTTCAAAAAGATAAATTTTCATTTTATTTGAGAGAGAAGAAGAACGAGCAGAATTCCTGAGTCATTTTTAGACACTTCAGAGGTTCATAGTTGCCCATTCTCCGCATTTCTACAGCCTATTGGTAGTTTGAACCAAAAAGAATAAAATCACCTGCCGTCAATGCCCAAAGTAGAGGTCAATTCTATGAAAGGAAATCAGCTACACTGAGCGAAAGGGGAGTCTGACCCCTCCTTACAGAAGAGCCAGGTAAGACGCAGAGAGGCCAAAGAAAGAGTCAGATGCCACAAAGCATCTAGGAGACTGACCAGAATGGGCACGTTCTCTCTCCAAAGCCCTGCCCCCCCATAACTCAGGTGGGAGATCCCCTGGGTGTTTAACTTCCCATTAGCTATTTTATTGTCTTGTGGATTTATTTATTCCAGCAGTATGGAAATCCACCGCAAGAGATGTTGTGTGATTTGGTATTTCTTAACCAAGTTAAAAACTTTCAGACCAGGCCTAGACAGAAGTTTGGTGAGATACTTTCAATTGGTCTTGCCAAAATGAGACGGGGGCATATTTTTTCTTTCTTGTTTTTGTGTGAGTTTTGGGAAAAGAGTATTTAAGGGGTGTAGAGTAGTGAAGTCAGAGGCAATTTAATTCTACTATGACTTCGAACTTTTCCTTCATTTTGCCAGAAGAGATTTAAAAAATAAAACAAAATCAAAAAAGGCCTCTGCTTCCTTGAGCAGCCAATTTGCCAATTTGCAGATCTGCCCGTAGATGCGCAGATATATAACGGTTCATTTCATCCAGGAACACTTGGGAAAATTTTAAGTGATAATCTTTCATGAGCTCCTCCTTTGCGCCATACACCATGCCAGACAAGGCAAATCCAAAATCTCGTTACATCCCAGACTTGCATCCAGGATCTTTGTAGCCTTGTATCACTTAAAAAATGGGAAAAAGAGCTACAGCATTAATACATTCAGAAAGTGGACGTTACCATAAAGGATAGACAGCTACGAAAGAAATATAAGGGAAGAAATAACTTCTATTTGGGGACATCAAGGTAATCTCTCATATATCCTAAAGGATAATTATTAGACTAAGAGATGTTAGTGAGACAGATGTGGATTTGGGAGTCACTGCTTAGCTGGGTGACCTTGGACAAAGCCTTTCCTCTTGCAATGCCTCAGTGTCGTTGTCTTTAAAATGAGGCCAGTGCCAGTTCCTGCCTGTGAGGCTGTTGTGAGAGGTAAATGTGACCATAAGCATCCTACCCGCATGCATCAGATACTCAGTGAAGAGCAACCTAGAAAAACAGAAAGCTCTTCTTATCATCTTAATCAATGAAGGATTCCATATGACAGTAGCATATCTGATTCTATTTCACAATGTTCTTTTGACTCTCCCATAGGTGGCCCCCCCAGTCCAGGCAGTGTGCCTAAAAATGAGGAAATCATTGCAGCATCTGTTTATTGAGCACCTACTTTGTGTCACTGTAGATATATTTCCTCTAACTTAACAACCCCTTATTCCCCTAGACAAACGAGGTGGCTGAGGTTTGAGAGGAGGGCTTGCCCACACTTACACATATAGCAGGGAAATCAGTTAGAATGGAAGCCAGGGCTAGCTGAAGTCCAGTTCCCCATGGTCTGGACACCATGCCATGCTGACCCTCATCCTGTCATTCACTGGACTGGTGAGAGGATTCAATGAGATGATGCATGCAAGGCAGCCAGCAGAGGATCAGCTGCTGCTTGTATCTATCCAGGTCTTCTTCCATTCAGCAGTTACTGGGCGTGATTAGCAGACATTTGGTCCTGTCCAAAATGTCCATTAGACATTGGGTTCATGCCAAAAGGTCCTTGATATTTGGTCCTGTCCAAAACCATTTGGCATGGACCGAATATCAAGGACATTTTGGCATGGACCCAATATCAAGGACCTTTTGGCATGGACCCAATGTGTCCATGGACATTTTGGACAGGAACAAAAATGAACAGACATCAAGGATCTTTTGGGGAAGACCAAATGCATTATGGATGTTTTGGACAGAACCAATGGTCGGGCAAATAGCAAGGACATTTTGGCATAGACCAAATGTCAAGGATCTTTTGGCATGCACTAAATTTGGACCAAATGTCTTATGGACATTTTGGACAGGAGCAAATATCAAGGACATTTTGGCATGGACCAAATGTCTGATGGACATTTTGGAGAAGACCAAATGTTCTACAAGGATTGGGGCAGCTACTATGGGCCAGGATCTATAGTGGGCACTGGAGATCAGAATCAAATAAATCCCCATCATATTTTGAAGGATTCTGTAATCCAGAGGAGCGAAGGCCATGTAGACAGAAAATGAAGCACAGAATAATAAGGATTGGGAGATGGTGCTTAAAACGCACCCCCAGCACTTCCTCTTTTCTCCTGGTCTAGATTGCCCTCCTGCCTCTCACATGTCTTGTGAGATCTTTAGATAAAGCCATTAACTTTTATGTCCCATTTGTCCCCTTTCTTACAGCCTTCTCTGCTTACTTACATCCACAGGATTTACTTAAGTCCTTCTGCCAGAAAGCTGTCCTCTAGCCTGAGATTCTAATGAGAAACTACAGAGCCCACTCCTTAACCCACACAAGCCACTTCTGTCCTTCAGTTCTTAGTCTTGGCTTGTATTTATGGTTTAAGATTATAAATCTCAATAGTTTCCACTTCTCCTAGCACAGTCATCAGCACACACTAGGCAGTTAGCAAGTGTGTTCGGATTTCCCAACTTGGAAACCTTTTAAAAGTGAATCAAAGAGGTGAAGACAACTCTGGGGAGCCAGGAGCTCGTGTTGCAGAGCGCGGCCAATCAGAACGCGTGGATCTGGAACAGCTTGTGTGCCTAAAGGGGTCACTGAGATCCGATTGATAAATGAGTGGGATCCAAGAGAGCCTGCAAGACTGCTGACGAACCTTATTGAGTCAGGAGAGGACGAGGGAGCCAAGGGCCAGCTTGCGCTGTGTTGGAAGCAGGGTGCGTTCATGAACACAACCTCTCCAGGTTGGCAGATCAGCCTCACCGTTGGAATACAACACCACGCAAACCAAACCAGGCAAAAAGTTGTCAACCCCCTTCACTAATTCATGTGTGTGCTTTGCCAATTCACTCCCGGCATGAGGTTTCTTGTACCATCAGGTTGGCTTCTTGGTGAATCTTCGAGTGCTAATCTCAAGCAAGGGAGCAAACAGCTTTCTCATGCCAGTTAAACTATCCCTTCAGTCAAACAGAGAAACAGTTACTTTCCTCAGCCATGACTCCATTTGTTCTTTTTAAATTCAGACTCATGTTTTCACCCTCTCAGCACTGCCACATTTGATAGGGTGAGGACTGCAGACTTCTCTGTCAGCCCAAGCCCTAGGAAGCACAGAGATGCTCTACCAGCTCAGAGTCTTGCTGGGTTCTGCTTATGCTCCAGCCAAAGGAAAGGCCTAGGTTACTTTTGGTGCCTGGAGATCACAGAGTGCACAGCCATGAACATGTGCACGGAGCTGGGGGGATGGTGTATATAGTCCCCTTGAAAATTTCCTCTTTGCAAAAATAAAGCCATAGGAAGGAGTGACTTTGTGCTCATTCACTTAGCACACTCTACTTCCATGTCTACTGTGTGTCAGGCACCTTGTGGAGGGTTAATGACAAACGAATTTATAGGGTGGAGCCTCTGTCCTCAAGATACTCAGGCCTGCCTGCCAACCTGGGGATGACCATAATGAAAGCACATGCAGAAAAAGAGGGTTCTATGTGGTTCCGTGAGGTGTGGAGTGGCCCAGGTTTTGGAGTCAGACAGAAACAGCGCCCCAAGCTCAGCTCTGCCCTAGTTTAGCTATTTTGTCCTTGGGTTTAGTTTTACTCTCAAAATCTTTCTGAGCTTGAGTTTTTGTTTTTCTGCTGTAAAATGTAATATTAGGTAAAGTTGGAAAGCACTTAGCACCCAGCCCAGTACACAATGACTGCTGAACGCAGGTGACGTTTATCATGAGCATCATTATTATTGTTGTTATTACTATCATCGTCAACCTCCTCCTCCTCCTCTGAACTTACTGGGTGAGAGAAGCCTATCGCAAAAGAGATAATCAAGCAAGGTTTTGAAAGACAGACAGGGATTGCCAAGGTGCCTGAAGGCAGAAATACATCCCAGAAAGAAGAGCTTGTGCCAAGACTCGGAGGGACGGGAGAGTTTTCAGGGATCAGCAACAGTTGAAATAACTGGAGTAAAGGAGGGCTTTCTGAATGAACTATGGTCAAAGGTTTTGGTACACGAGCCTTTTGAAGAGCTGAGGAGCAGCCTGGTAGACGGTGATCAGACTGTGAGAGGCCTCAAACGGTATGATAAAGAGCATAAATGCTACCCTGGAAATAAGTTACTGACAACACTGAACCACAGCTTAGCGTGGCAGTCAGAGCGGACTCTGAGTTGGAGGAGACTTGGAGATATTCGTGTCTAGAGAGATCAGGAAGAAGAAAGAACCCAAAGCATAGAATTAGTACTTAAAGCAGCCAGCCAAAAGAGATGCAAGTTAGGTCCTTGAGGCTTACTTCCACGGGCCAGAAGACGGACTTCTTCCCCTTGCACCTTGAAAAGCCCTTTTCCTTCATTAGTTCATGAAACAATTGAAAAGTTACAATTTAGATTCATATTTGCAAAGGATTCTCTGGCTGCAGAACTGATTCTCAACATTCCTGCCAGATTTGAAATGTGCGTTCTCTCTCCTGAGGTCTCACTTTGGTGGCCACAAGCGGATGGAGTCACATAGAGCGAGGAAAATCTGCTTCCAGGATCTACTCCCTTCTAGCAAATGGCACCTTCAAGTCCAGATCTTTCAGAAACTTGAAAGAATTATCGGGGGGGAAGAAAAGAAAAAAAAGGGAAAAAGTATACATCTCATTGAGTACTAATTTATCTGGTTCTTTTTGAAAGAGATTCTAATTTTAAAATGTGTGCCCCCTTTTCAGGAAGATTTTGTTTATTCCGAACTGGTACCAGGACTATAGAGATGAAACAAATGTCGTCTCTGCCCTTGGCTCTTGGTTTGGAATGCAGAACACAGGCGTGAAAGTGCTAGAGTGAAGGTGACACAGCATCCAGAGTGGGAGCCCAGAGGAGCAGCTTCATCTGCCTGGGAGAGGAAGACAGAGCTTTTGTAGGAGGATGAAGACAAGCCCTCTATGCTAGAATGGTGGAGACACGTTTGCCATATGGTGACCATATTTTCCAAATCAAAAATTGGGATAGATGATCTGACACAAGTTCTGTCGATGGACCAGAATATTTGAAATCAAGGCTGTCCGAGGAAACCCAGGACATATGGCCACCATAACGGATCATTACCGTGCATACAGGGGGCATGGTTTGATCAACAGAATAACCAAAGCCAGGATTCAGGCAGACAATTTACATTAATGCTTAGCTGCAGATGTGTGAGAACTGTATTGCCTGACCTTATCTGTCAGACCAGGCAAAGGCTAGGCTCCTAAGTAATTCATAGCCAGGCATGCCAGCATGTTAGAATGGCAGGCTGGGAAGACCCTTAGGGAGCACCTGGCTTAAACTTCACGTTGCCACACCAGTGGAGAAACTGAGGCTCATCCCTCAAAAGCATGCAGTTGTGATGGGATGGAGTTGGGGCTGCCTGTTGTCCGAAGCTCAGCTGGTGGTGTTCCTTGTGCTTCTTCACGGCTAGATTTGGGGATACACCAGAAATGCCAATGAATTATGAGAAACTGAAACACACCGGCCTTGGACCCACTAAGCTGACATTCAGCAGATTCCCCCTTACCAAACACCCAGGGCCCATATTTTATGGCCTTCCACTCAGGCCTCACCAGGATGTGGATTAGGCTCCCAAGCTGAATTCAAGAGTGCCAAGCCATTTAAGATGCAGAGGAGGTGGTTGTGACAAAAGCTGGCAATGCCAGAGGGTCCCAAGGACCTTAGTCCTCTCATGTTTTGCTAATAATTCTCCATTTGTGGTGAGGCTGTAACAAAAAGAGAAGATTCATAGCAAAAGCTAGGGTATTTACTGATGACCACTCAGGAGTCAGAGTTCAGTCTCAGCGGGGAAAGTGGAAAATCGAAAGCCCGCATATCTTCTCCAAGATGGCACCAAGGAGAGATGGGAAGCCACTTGATAACTAAACCCATTGATCTCTAATTCCAAGTCTTTCCAACTCAGGAAGAAGCTGAGCTTCGGAAGAGCATACTGTCAAGAAATACCTAATACCTTCATAGCCCAAAGAAGGTAAGACACCTGCCCAGCATGTGGGGAGGGCAGAAAGAGAAGTGTTTTTTTATCTGGGGCTGACAAATATCAGAACAGAACTCTGAGATTAAAATGCATGACAGAGGCTGTACCAGTGGTGTAGTGGTTAAGTTCACTGGCTCTGCTTTGATAGCCTGGGGTTCTTGGGTTTGGATCCCTGGTGCGAACCTACACACCACTCAACAAGCCATGCTGTGGTGGCAACCAACATACAAAATAGAGGAAGATTGGCATAGATGTTAGCTCAGCAACAATCTTCCTCACCACAAGAAAAAAACTGGATGACAAACATCCTCCTCCTAAGATGGGTCTGAGTTGGAAGAATAATTGAAAAGGATCAATAGCATTACCCATGCTTGGTCTACGCGTCTCTTCCTCTGGAATTTCAGAACAATACCACCTTGGGAATTCAGAGCTACTTGTGGGCATGTGGTCCAGGGAATTTTCTTTAATTTTCTCTTCTCTTTTTCTCTTTTCTTTGTTTTTCATTTCTCCCTATCTGGGCTAACATACAAAAATATCTCAAATTAATTATAAATTATTCTTTGCCTAGATGCTGTTAGGATCTGAGACACTCTTTCGATATGTTGATCATTCTTAGCCATCCATCCATACGTCCACCCATCCACCCATCTACCCATCCATCTCTCTTACCATCTGCCCAGCCAGGCATTTATCCCTTCAGCTCAGATCAGCAGGCATTTTCTGAATCACATGTAAGTGCCAAGGACCCATGCAATACACTCTAGCAATAAAGATAAATATGACCTAGACCTTGAATTAGAGATATCACTCATAATCTAGGAGGCAGGTTTGTAGTTATGTCTTGATAAATGCTATAAGGGCTTGATAAGTGCTTGAAAAAGCAGTGCCTGGGGTGTATTCTGTTCAGTCTTTCAGTGGGCAGAAGTTGGCCATTTGCAGGTAGTGTGGGTGGGTAGGAAACACTAAGTTGGGGGTTGGTAAGGCAAAAGCACAGAGATAAGAAGAACTATCAATAGCTGGATGTTTCTAAAGCAAGAGGTGTGAGGTGGAGACTGACGGTGCCAAGACTGGAGAGCTAACGAGTGTCCAAGTCAGAGTGGAAACTACAAGACATCACCCATTCCAACAAGTGTGTTTTTCTAACCTGATCCCCTCACACACCCAGGGTGACCACCTGTCCTGGTCTGCCTGGGACGGAGGAGATTCCTAGCATGCAGGACTTTCACTTTCAAACTAGTGCAGTCCCAGCCCACCAGGGTGGATTGGTCATACCATATGCATCGATCCGTGCGGTGGTCAGAATGATGATCCATGGACGCCCAACCTGTGAATATGTTACCTTACATGGCAAAGGGACTTTGCAGAAATAATTACATTAAGGATCTTGAGATGGGGAGATGATCCTGGACTACCCAGTTGGGCTCAGTATAATCACCAGGATCCTTAGAAGGGAAGGAAGAAGGAGAGTCAGAGTCAGAGGGGATGTGATAATGGAAGCAGAGATCAGAGTGATATGATTCTGGAAGGGACCCCCAGCCAAGAAATGTGGGTGGTCTCTAGAGTCCTGAAAAGACTAGGAACAGATTCTCCTCTACAGCCTGCAGAAGGAGCACAGTCCTTCCGATACCTAGATTTTAGCCCTATAAGACCCATTGCAGACTCCTGACCTCCAAAACTTTAGAAGAATAAATGTTTGTTGTTTTAAGCCAGTGGGTTATGGCACTTTGTCACAGTAGCAATAGGGAACTAATAAACTTTGCTCCTCAAAAGGTACATCTAAGAGATAGGTGCTGGTGGTGGCTTGCTGCCTTTCCATTGCCATTGGGCAGACCTTGGTTTTCCCCGAAGTCCTATTACTATATTAAGTACAGAGAAGCAATGCGGGAAAGATCCAGAGCACACTGAAATGCAGTCCATTTGTTGATCATGCCGGCATGGCTGGAGTGCTGGGGCGGGAGTCAGGATGCTTCAGGCCACATCTGGTTCTGCCTTTCCTGCCTTTGGGAGCTTGGTCCACTTCCCTGGAAATTCTGGTTCCTACTTATCTCTAAGACAAACTAAATGATATAGAGTTATCACTTCAAATTTATAAACTTTTTGAGTGATCATGAATTCACAATGTATTTGTGGCTGAGCATGTATTTTCAAGGGAGAGGTGACATCACCTCCAAACAGGCTAAAATTGGTTCTCGGGAGAATGGGAAACTACTATTATTTCTATGTATAAAACTCAAGTATACAGATGGTACATAAATAGATGCATAGTACATCTGTAGTATTAACATTTCACAGGGCGGGGGGTGATCAAGAAAAAAATATCAAAAAATTCTGCTTAAGGGTGCTCTAATGAAAAATAGTGGTTGAGAACCACTTGTCTCGTGAATGCACATCACACATTGCTGTCCATTGAAGTGTTTTAAGTGGCACAGACAAGATGATAAAGCAGGGAAAGCTAGGGAAACTTCTGGAGTCAGACTGATATAGTTTAATAAGTTTAATTTGATTCTTCCACTTAGCTACAAGGTCCTCACCACTCTGAGCTTGGTCTCTATCTGAGAGAAAAAAAATTCACCTCAAGTGGTTGTTGTTGGTATTTGATTAGATAACATTGGTAGATGGTAGGTAGAAAGATAGATAGATAGATATAGAATAGATTTATGGATACAGATATAGATGATGTAGATATAGATACAGATACAGACATAGACACAGCCATAGCCACAACTTTAGTCATAGTCATAGTCATAGTCACAGTCATAGCCATAGACACAGACACAGACATAGATATAGACAGAAATAGATATTTACATACAAGTGGACAGAGTACAGCCCACAATGATGGCTCTCCTTTTCCTTCTAAGCTTCTGCCCCTCACCAAATATCTCTTGCTTTCCCTCACCTCACCCCCACTGCCATATATTTTTGTCTGTAAAGTGAATCAACATATGGAAACCTCTAGCTTCATTTCAGTTCCTGATTAGCTGAGCCCAAAATATGTGTGTTGATGATTCCAGAGTCCAGGAAGCAGGCGGCACTGGAATAGGCCAGTTCCTTTGACCAACGATGACAGTGAGGCCTTCAGGGTGCCTTGCCCAAGCTCCCACTGCTGATCAGTCACAGTGCTGCAACACGGTCGCAGGATCTTGAGCACCGTCCAATAAGACATGGTCCAGATGTAGTAAGGAGCTGAGCATTCAGTGTAGCAGGGCTGTTTGCCTATTATACTTGCTTTGTTACTGCTTTATCCACATAGACACTGCCTATGCCTCCAAAGACAGACTTTCTGCAGTACGCTAAGGAGTGATGGGAGAAATGACACTATATGGCTTGTTGCTGTTAGAATAAGGATACTAGGTCATGGCATAGTGGTCCCTTTATGAAGATCCACTGGGGAAAAATACATACCCAGACCCAATGGGGGGGTAGAAAGGCTTCTTAAGAACATTTTTTTCTCCTTTAATCTGGTGACCATTAAAGATTGCAGTTTATCATGTTTCCTTCTTTGCTCGGACTGTCAGGAAAGTCAGAACCAAATTTGTGTTACATCCCTAACATGTGTACAGGGTTTACTTGTCTTTTGTTTTATTTTTTTCTTTATCTTTTCTGCCTCTCCTCTATCCTTCCCAGAATGCAGATGGGCTAACTTACTCTCTGGGCGACCAACACCAGTGCTTATTCCTAGCAGAAGGCTAGTGCCGTTCCCTCCGTTCCCCTCACTTCTGAACCCATCAAGGGTTGTAGACCTGCCTTTCCTCACCAAGGAGCAATATCACACTTAGATTGTGACCCCAGAAGACACGGCCCCAAAGAGACCACTTGGACTTTGCTGATTAAGGTAACTTGACACCTACTTTCAAGGACTGACTATTCAAAGGTATTGGATAGAAAACGCTGGACTGAGCTCCAGAAATGAAAGCCGAGTTCTAAGTTCAGGCCAACAAACATATTTTGACCATTTAATCCAGGTGTTGTTGAAACTGAGCTCAATGAACCCTCTAGTTTGAAGCCCACAGTCTGATTGGGTGGCTGGCAGCAACCAGTGTAATGGAGCCTTTTATGTGCCACGGTAGGAGGGGTTCAGTGGAGCTCTGGCAACACAGTGGAGGGGCACATCCCCATCCGGAGGGAATCAGGCAATGCTTCCTGGGGCTTCCTCCAGGCCTTTGAGCTGGATTTTAAAAGATAGGACGTTAAAACTTGTGTCCTCATAAAAGCCTGCATACTGCTTTCTGTAGCTGCTTTATTGAAAGTTCTAGAAGTAAGAAGTAACCCAGATGTCCTTCAATGGGTAAATGGATAAATAAACTGTGGTCCATCCAGACAATGGAATATTGCTCAGCAATCAAAAAGAAATGAGCTCTCAAACTGTGGAAAGACATGGGGGAAACAACGACATATTACCAAGGGAAAGAAGTCAATCTGAAATGATTACCTACTGGATGATTCCAATGATATGACATTCTGGGACAGGCAAAACTGTGGAGACAGTGCAAAGATTGGAGGTTGCCAAGAGTTTGGTGACAGGGAGTGAGAGATAGGAAAAAGAAAGACAGGCAGGATAAAAAGGTAGTGAGGAAGAAAGAACACTCTAGTTGTTGGTTATAGTAGGAATCAAGACATGATACTGTGAAAATGGAGAGCTGACTTCTGCCAGGACAGGTAATCTTGTGTTGTCAAAACTAAAATACAAAGGAGGAATGATGGAGGATGAGGCCAATGAGAAAGTGAACCAGACCACAGGAACCTGGATTTTGTCCTTAAGATAATGGGGAATGTTTAAAAGAATTTGAGTACAGAGGTGAAATGGATACATTTATTGTCAACTGCCCAAGAAACCGGATTTACTACAAACCCTCAACTTTAACTTCTTCCTCTGCTACTCTTCCTAGCACAGTCAGTAAAGAGGAACACGACCAAGCACGCTTATCAGATCTGTTCTGTGAGTAGATTTCACCAGAGCTGCCAGTGATTGTTGGGGCAGCCTAGACCCAGGGAGTATAAGCCTCAATAAAGAAAGCTTGGCTCATTGAAACCAGAAGCATTTATCGTGAGCCCACAAGGTGCTGGACAATTGCATGTTCTTTCTCTGTGTCTCTTTCACCGCACCCAAATGCCCTTCTCTCTCCACTTCTGCTTGAACTGCTTTCAGACTTGGCCTCGCACCTCTACTTATCAGATCTAAACTCTGCCAGCCTCTGCCAACGAAGTTCCCTCCTGCAACACCTAATGCCATTTCAGTGAGGAAGAACTAACAGGCAGTACACTGATCACTAGATCACTAGATCACTAGATCTATATAGGCGTCTGCATATGTGCATAATCTTACAACAGTATAGATTCCATCTGTGTTAGTTTCCTAGGCACAAGTACCACCAGATGGGTGCCTTAAAACAAGAGAAACTTATTCTTTCACAGTCCAGAAGCCCAGAAGTCTGAAGTTAGGATGTCAGCAGGGTTGTTTCCTTCTGGAAGCTTAAGGGAGAAACCCTTCTACGCCTCTCTCTTAGCTCCCGGGGGCTGCTGGCAATCTGTGGTGCCCCTGGGCTGTGGCTGCTCTCCAATCTCTGCCTCCATCTTCACATGGCCTTCTCCTCTCTGCGTCTCTTCTGTGTCTGTGGGTCTCACATCTCCGTTTCCACCTCCGTTCTCTTACAAAGACACCAGTTATTGGATTAGGGCTCACTCTAAATCCGGAATGATCTCATCGTGAGATCTCAGCTGCAAAGACCCTATTTCCAAATAGGACCACATTCACGGGTACTAGGGATTAGGATTGGTCATGTCCCTGTGGGGGACACAGTTTAACCTACTACACCATTGTATAGATGAGCCAGATGAGGTTCAGAGTGGTCAAGTGACTGGCCCTGGCACACAGCTAGTAAGTATAATAATGTAAGACTGGAGGCCAGCTCCTTTCATTACAAACCCAGGTCTCCGACATGATTATCTCTCACTTTGACGTTTGGTTTGGAGATGTGTGTATGGCATCCAGAGCCAAAGAGAACTGAGGACGCATTAGCCGGAACTCCTGGGGAAGAGGAGAATCTTTTCTCTTCTGTGGGAGTGTTGCAGTTATCTGTTGCTGCATAATGATTACTCTCAAAGTTATTGGCTAAACCAATGAATGTTTACTATCTCACAGGTTCCATGGGTCAGGAATCCAGGAGTGGCTTAGCTGGGCTTCTGTTTCAGGGATGCTCACAGGCTGCCATCAAGGTCTTGGCTGAGCCTGCAATCATGTCAAGTCTTGGCTGGGGAAAGGTTCGCTTCCAGGCTCATGCATGAGCTTGTTGGAGGACTTAATTCCTCACAGGCTGGTAGAGTGAGGGCCTCAGTTCTTTGCTTGGTGTTGGCCAGAAGCCATCCACGGTTCCTTGTCACATGGGCCTCTCCAGAGGGCAGCTCACATCATCACAACTTGCTTATTCAGAGTAAGCAGGTGAGAAAAGCCAGAGAGAGTAAGGACAAGAGGAAAGTCTCTCTCTATCATAACCTAATCTTGGACATGACGTCTCAGTCATCAAGTCACTAAGTCCAGCCCATATTCAAGAGGAGGGGATTTCTCAAGGGCATGAACACCAAGAGGTAGAGATCTTTATGACCCATCTTGGAGACTGGCTACCAGATGGAACCACTGAAATAGACCTTCACTTTTCTGTGAATGGAGAGATGGAAGATGTAAGGAGTAGAATTAGGGCAGACATTTTGTTCTGGTGAAGGGAGAGCTAGGAGTTTCCCAGAAACCCTGGCATAAAGCCTGAGCATGGCATCAGCATCAAAGGTTGCAGAAAGAAGAGACTCAGAAGACTTGGTCCTTGGTGACATGACTGAACCTCTTGATCAAGCCTCACCTGAAGCCAGAGAACTCTGAACTGTTCCGATAACATTGAGTCAATACATTTAATTTACAAGAAGTCCTAACAGATGCATGAATCTGCATATAGATACAGTCAAAGTAGAGGAAAGAACTCCTTGAGTTTACTTGCCTCTTTAGAACGGTTACTAAATATAAACCTGCTTCATCGTTCATTATCATTTGCTTGCTAATGACCCACATCACTTTTGTGAACTGAGCTGGGGTGGCCATCAGCAGTCTCATGGCTGGGTTTCTCACTGCATTCATGTTCACTTTACCTGGAAGAACTCCTCCTGGTTTATCAGAAGCCCCAAAGTCAGGTAGCTGATTAGGTTAAGGACTGTCTACACCTGAGCACACAGCCAACCCCTCCCCACCCCCTCATCCCAAATCCCAGGGACTATTTCTTTTGCTGTGTTCACAGGTGGGTTTTTAACAAAATTAGTAATGAGATCTTTCCTCCAAATCCTTTTTCCCTGGTGAATTCACTGGGGGAATCAGATGGTCTGAGAAGAGCTCATGTGGTCTGTGTTTTTCTACTGATGTTGAAATTCTACCATCTCCCTGCTCTGCCCTTCCACCTGCAACCACCCACACAGAGACAACTAACCATTAACCTGTCTTTTCCTGTTTCACTGAAGATTTTGTTAGCAACAGCTTTGGCCCCCATGCTCTCTCTCCCTGCCTCAGGCTCCAAGCAGCACTGGCTTAGAGAAAGTCACACTGCAATTGTGGAGATGCATTTGTGCTGTGGTCTTTTCCACTTTTTAAGAATTAAATATTGTTGTCCAATCTTGATATGAGTTCCACTCTCCTTCCTCTGACCCAGTAAACAGTGTCTAACCTATAGGCTTCAAGTTAGTCTTCTGGTGACAATTACAGGTAATGGAACCACACCTTCTGCTTCAGGGACGTGCTCCCCTCCCAGGTGGACACTCGGCTCCCCCACAGCCTGCTCCATCTTGATCAGAGAGGTAAGAAATAACTATTCCCTAGAGATGCACCGTCTGACTCATAAGAAAACAAAAAAAAAAGGGTGGGGGGAATAACAGGAAGGGTATGGATTTTGTTTTGTCTTCATTTTTTCTCACACTTTATTTGTAGAATTTTAATGACTAGAGAATAACTTTTCCTTTTACTTATCTACTTTCAAATTTTAATGAATACTTCTGGCTATAATCATCTGCTTTCTATATTTAAAATGACTAGACACGTACAGTGTAAAGTCAATTGTATTTCAATGTGATGGTATCATATGGTGTCAAATGTTATGTAGGTGTGGAGTAATCAATAAGAGAATTCAGTTCTTATGAGCTGCAGTTAGCTCTTTAAATCAGAGGGGCATTGACAAAAGGAGGAATAGGGTTTATTGCTACCCTTCTAATATAAAAATCTACGATAGGTTGGTTCAGTTCTTCTGTTGTTTCTTTATCATCCAGGAAAATGGCTTAATCCTGTTCAGAGTGGTCATTGTAAGCAGGTTTGCTCATCTTTCAATGGATTTCCTCTTCTCTACACAGTGAATATTGAACGTGAGAAAAAGGTGTCTCGGTGCTCACTCAAGTCATTTAATTCTGGAAAGTTCACAGAAGATAAATACTGGAGGGCACCACTTCTAACACTCGTGGAAAATAGTGTGCTCCTCTCTCATGGATGTGGGTTCCTAAGAAGATTGCGAGCCTCAACTTCTAAAGTTACTGGTGCTTTTTAGTATGATGACAACAACTGTTGCTCTGGGTACCATTTTTAGGGGCTTTGCCAGGTGCTTCACCCACGTCCATCCTGCTCCTCACAGCATCGCTGCAAGGTGTGAGCCAGTACCCTCATTCCACACCAACTTGAGGAAACTCAAGTTCTGACAGATCATATTATGTATGACAGTCTATGACAGTCTATAGGTAGTCAAGATATTAAGCCAAAAATGTCTGATACTTAAGCTTTTACTTTTCCCCCAGTTTATTACACTACTTTATTGTGTATTTCTTTCTTTCTTTTTAGAGTAGTTGCATCAAATTCTTTCATGTTCTATTAGAGGCAAAGCTCACTGGATTAAGAAAGGTAACTGCTTGAACCTCCCATCTATTGCTGGAGCTTAGAGAGCGGCACGCATGGACCTCTTGAGACCAAGAGGCCCAGCCACAGATGATAATGGTCCAGGTGAGACCAGAAAGGGCAGCAAGTGAGGTGGCTAATGGACACATACCACCCGCCCTCGGGGACCCCATGGGGCCTGGAGGCTAGAAATTGTCAGCCAGGCTAAAAGAGCATTTTCAATCATCCCAGGGGAGAGCCATTTAGCCAGGACAATTAGGCCATTTAAACTGACCATATTTGTGTTAAAACCAAGGGAATTCCTGGTTCAGCCTACCCCGACTTTCTTATTCTCCCTGGGTGAAGAAGCTGATGAGGGAACACAGGAGTCTTCACTTAGCCTTGGTGACCAGAGAAGGTGTCTGAGGGGGTCCCTGAGAGTCCTGGGGACAGTCTACACTCGTGGGAGAAGGGGAATGTGGGAAGGGGTACACAGGGCAGGCAAAAGTCATTGAACAGAAAATGATAAGGTTTTAATAAAGTTGAAGAAGGAAAGAGGAGTGTTACAGGGTGAGAGAAAATCGTCAGCCACAGGATGGTGTAAAGCTTGCTTTGATGAGGCAAGTCCTGGCTGCTCTGGTTACCCACCTGGCTGGGATGGAGAGGGCTGGGGTAAGGACAGCGGAGAAGAAAGCCTCTTATGGTGGCTGGAAGGGTGCCGAGGAGTTAGGGCAAAGACGCAGGGGGAGAGTTTTCTGGGAAGAGAGGCATAAGTCCTGGTATGGCGATCTCCTTAAATAAAAATTCAAAATTAGTTTAAAGTTACATTTGAATATAAATTTAAAGAAGAATGCCTTTATATGTTTTCAAGATGGCCTCTTTAGGTATTTCCATCTTCCAGTCTTCCCCGTGCCTCCATTCCTCCAACATAACAAACTCAAGCTGCTGCAGTGTTTGACTTTCAAAGCTTGTTAATCTGTTAATCAATGTCTCTGTAAATAACCATCCTCATTCCTCCAGTTCCCTCTGGGGTCTCATGCAGAAATGCCTTCTTCTATTCTCTCTGCCTGCCCTATGTAGCTTTCACGACCCAGAAGGAATCACACCTCCTTCAGGAAGTCTTCCATCATGCTCCCACGTTCTTCTCGTCTCCATCTCTCAGCTTTCTCCAGACACTAACAAAGTTGTATTCTACTTTCTACATAGACTCTCTTGTTTAATATGTGTATGATACTCCCAGCTCTACTATGAGCTCTTGGGGAACAGTATTCTTGCTGTAGAATTCCTCTGATTCTCCAACAGAGCCTGAACACAGTGGGTCTGCTCATAACACTTGCCAGCTAGAGATATGGTTCCTCATGAACCATACATTCCTTATCTAGATTTCTGAAGGTAATTTAATTTCTTTACATAGCACTTACGAGTTTATAGAAAATGTCTGGATTCATTTCCACTTTTTCCTTCAAAACAGACTGGGGTTGTATTTTATACTCATTTCACAGATGAATAAACGGAGGCATAAGGGAATGGGCAAGGGTGAGCCCAATAAGCCACAGGAGAGTACGTGGACCAAAGGCTCTCTAATATCAAATATTGTGCTCCTGTTGCGTGAATATACAAGCCCTTATTTTGTCAAATTTTACTTTAAAAGCACATACAGCTGCACTTATCTAAGAACATTAACTGAAAATCCAGCACAGTGTGGAAGGACTGGCAACCACTGGGACTGAGTGAGGGTTGGAAAAGGGTGTGTTGTTTTGGTGGAGTGAGGCACAAATGCATTTCTCATCCTTTCTCTCCATTTAAGAAGTAAAATTGTGTAGCAAGTTATTGTGTTTCCCTCAAGTCAAGTTCAAGGTGTTGCAAAGATCTATTCGGGAAGGAACAGGGATGGTAGAGCCCCCTGTAATTTTTAAATCAAAAGGCATTGTCTCTAAAATGTTCAAATGTGAAGACCAAAATAAGTGTTGGGAACGCAGTGCTGAGCGGAAACCTGGGAAGAATACTCAAGAGGAGAGTGACCGACAGTTGGCGCTCAAGTTTCAATGTAATTTACCAGTGCGGAAAGGACAATGGGATTTGAGTTGAACATGCTGAGCTGGAGGTGACAGCATTGTTGTGGTTATTGTGACTTTGTGGGGGAGGGAGAAGGGCTGTGAGTTCCTGAGCCAAAGGGGATCCTTTCTAGCTTTGTAGTTTCATGGAGACTGCGCCTGGCTGAAGTTGTGCAGCTTTGGGCTGTGTGGCATGAGAAAGACGCGTGCAGATTGGAAGGCATTCAGCCAAGGGATCCAGAAATAATTAAAAGAAGAGTAAGATTACTTTTCATGGGCAGATACAAAGACCAACTGTATGTACTTACCCTAAATGACAACAGAAGGAGACCAGAGAGATAATTGAAGGATCATGAAGATCAAAGGGCTAGAGAATTTGCTCTCTCTGGCACGAGAGTTTAGAATTGCAAAAACCAGAACAAATGTACGATGCTAAAATGCAGAAACACTGTTTAAAAAAATCTAAAAAATGGGGAAATTATTTTCCTAGGAAGAGCTCAGACTTGGGGGACAATTCAAAATCTAGTCTCAGAGACTGTCAAAAATGCATTTGGAAAGGAGGAACCTGTATGGTCAGTAAAAGAATGGCTTCAAGGATCTGCCACAGTGGTTCATCATTGCTTACTAAGATAATGTGACAGAAACTAAACAGCTCTCTTCATGTTGATCAATCATGCATGCACTCTATAAGTTGAGCTTTGGGAATGGAAACAGGACCCCTAAGGTTCTTACAGTCATGATAGGATATAGAATATCTCTTTGGAAGCAGTTCTGGAATAAGTTTCAAATAGAACATGTGTATATTTCTGGAAGTAAGAACTCATGGATATCCAAGGAAAGACGACAAGAAATCAGATTGGTAGGCAAGAAGACCATTTTTTGGATCAAAATCTTGCCACATTAATTCTGTAGTTGATTGATCTCCAGAAAAAAGGAGGCCATTAATAATTTGTTCAAAAATGCATATTTCCATTTATTTCACACATTTATTCATGGCCCTGGGAATTTAAAGCTGGACACAAGAGAAGAATCTCCTTAAGAAATAAACTGCATAATGATGTCTGAAGGTGGACTAAGAATTAAATAAGATTGGGAAGAGAGCAGTGTATGAGAAGGCTGAGGACCAGAGAAAACAGAGCCCAATGCAGGCATTAAGAGGAGTCCAACATGGCTGCAAGGCCCAGAGGTGCGAGACACGCAAACCCAGAGTAATTTAGAACCAGGGCAAAAGTTTTGTGAACCATACAGAGGCCTTTGAACATTATCCAAAACCAGCAAAGGAACCATTGGAAAATCTCAAATAGAAAAATGATGTGATAAAACTCATGTTTTAGAGTAATCATCCTGGCTATTGGGTGGAGAATGGATGGGAAGGGTAAAATATTAGAGGCAGGGCAATGAATTAGGAATTTGTTGCAGAAACTCAGGAAAGAGACAATGGTGGCTTAGACTATGGGAGTGATGAAGAATGGTGGTGAGTTAGAGATTGAACAAATTGGAAAACTATTGAAAAGGAAGCACCCAGAGTGCTTGTTGCTTAGTTGAATAAGAAAGTTGATGTTCAGAGAGGAATCAGTAAAGATGTCTAGTTTCCCATTTGGACATTGAGCATGCAGTGATGCCATTAATCAGAGAACATCAAATAGAATAAGGATTTGGGGATCTGTAGGGAGATGAAAATGAAATCAGTTTGAAGGCTCTATGAAATATCCAAGTCTCAAGACAACCAGCACATATGTGAATGGAAAGATCTGGGGTGTAAGGAGAAGCAGGACTGGAGATGCGGCTTTGGGAGACATCGGCATATGAGTGCTTAGTGCAACCCTGGGAGCAGATGAATTACCAAGTCATAAGTAAAGAATTATTATTATTCATTTTTTTTGCTGAGGAAGATTCTTCTTAAGCTAACATCTGGTACCAATCTTCTTTTTTGCTGAGGACGATTTTCTCTGAGTTAACATATGTGGCCAATCTTACTCTATTTTGTTTGAGTCTCCGCCATAACATGGCCATTGATGAGTGGTGTAGGTCTGCACCTAGGGTGTGAACCTGTGAACTCTGGGCCAGTGAAGAGGAGTGTGTGAACTTAACGACTATGCCACCAAGCCGGCCCTTAGATCATGATATTTTTAAATGACATATGGCAAACCTGGAGGATCATCAACAGCTAATGTCTAGTAGACAAAGAAGATCCTGAAAAGGAGACTGAGAAGAACATTTGGAGAGACAAGAAGGAAAGCAAGATCCAGTGGCATAGATGCTAAGACTCTATTATGGATCAAGCTTTGTTGATACAGAGAGGAATAAGACAAACTGCCCAGAGAAGTCAGGAAGACTTCTGAGAGAAGGGGACATTTGGGTTTGTCTTGAAGGCCGAATAGGAATTTGCTGGAAAAGGAGAAGTCACATCATTCATGAGGGACTGAAAGTGCAAAGTCAGAGAGTTGTGACCCAGCATGACTTATTTATTAAAGAATGAGAAGCAATTGCATGTTGCACGACCAAAGGGTTTGTAGTCAAGAGCTGGCTGAGAGGATACGGGGCACACAGGGATTTGGAGCAGAGCTTTCGTTTTTTCTTTCTAAAGGTGGGGACCCTTGGAGCTTTGTAGAGCTGAGGGACATGTGTCAAGATGATTTAGAATCATGTTTAGTAACTGCCCTGAAGACTACAGAGCTAAGCGGAGAGGAAACTTACTTAGGATAGAGAATCAACAGGCTTTAGACATTAATGTAGGAGATGCAGGGGCTGGGGCTGCCTGGAGCTGGGAATCACCAAAGATGTCTTGGTGCTTGTCTTGGGCATCTGGGTGGAGGATTCTGTTTCTCTGGGACGACAAGAAGGGGACAGTTTTACAAGTGGGCAGGGAATAGTCCAGTTAGGGCAATTCTGACCATTGCCACCTATTTAGCAATTTCCATAAACAAATAAAAAGCCACCAGGCAGTAGTTTTGGCAGGATGCCAGGAACTGAGAGATGATACAGGGCTGATCAAGCCCTGGTGATGACTTTCTGTTTGACTCCGTAAAGCTGGGTCAGAGACCCCAGACCATGGCCCCACCCCCGTCAGCATCACCAGTCTTTTCAGGGTCATTGGAAGCGAAGGTGGCTGCCTTTGACCGATCACCTCCTATGTTTTAGGAGTTTTACCCATGTGATCAACCAGTGTTAATGCCAACACAGTGGAGTTACCCTCAGAAAGATTAAGTCACTTGCCCATGGTCGGAGTGCAAAAATGGCTGAGTTGAATTTCTAGCTCAACTCATTTTGGTTTCCAAGGGTCTCTTTCCTTCTCTACATCAGCACTCTCTTCGTTCACTGATCACATTTAGAATTGAGCAAATTATCTTGGGAAAACAGTTGGCTGACCCTACTACTTTCTGACTTTTTAGCTTGTTGAATTGCTATGGGCCAAAAGAGGCTAAATGTTAGTGGAGTGGGGTGGAGGGAACTAGTATGTTCATTACCAGTATGATGATTCCTGCTGACACTGATGAAAACCTCATCGAGGTGGCTGGTGAGGCTTTGCTCTAATTACCCTTTATTTTTATCAGTAAATAAGCGCCTTTCCTTCTAGAAGCCCCCATAAAAAGCTAGGGGAGAAGTATCAATTGAGATGGGGCCATAGGCACTCTTCATCTCCCATCCCTCTGTTTTTATTGAGCACCTCCTGAGTAACAGATGGCATATGGCATCCTTCTCGCCACTCTCAAGGTGACAAGGCAGTTATGTCCCTATGTTATAGATAAGGAAAATGAGGCTTAAAGACTTTACATTTTCCAAGGTCATATCTCAATCTGAGTCTCCAGGGTATACCTCTGAGTAACCATTTATACATTTGTCTCATCCATTATACTGTGGACAGTTGACAGAGAAAGCTAAGTCTTCCACCTCTGGATTTCCTCTGCTTTGTGGTGTTGGTGCACTGTTGGGTTCCACCCATGATGTCCGTCACTTTTGTTTAGTTTCCTCCTCCCAATTTTGTGTTGCATCCATTGTTCAATTTCAGTTGTCTCTTCTTCACAAAGAACGTATCATCATCAAGCCTGTTTTTGTGAATATAGAAACTAGAAATCTAAGAGTTTGAAAGAACTACCTCAGTTCACAAGATGTGTAAGTGGTAGACAGAGAATTAAACCTAAAACTTCTGATCCTTAATCCTAAGTGATGCATACATGTATCCTGCAGCTACCGAGATGAATAGGACCCCATATTGCCCTCAGGAAGTTTCTGGTCTCAGAGAAGTGATCTCAGAAAGTAAACTGAGGGATCTGCGTGCCCTTCTCTGTTGCTTGGAGCATGTCTGTGGGTTCCAGTCAAGGCATCTGCACTTTTGAATACAAGTAACTCCCTGCTCAGGGAGCAAAAGCAAATAGATCTGAGATACAGTTAAGCTATCAAGAGACTGACTGCCTCTTTGATGGTCAATGATTTCCAGTTTGTTTAATCTCTTTCCACCATCACAGTAAACAGAGGCTGCCAACCCAACCAGAGCTGGTCCAGGAGATTCTTGCACAGTGTGATGTCCCGGCCATGACACCACCAGGGAGTGGGCAGGAATTACACGGTGAAAAATGCCAGCATGGATTATTGCCATAATTACTTTCTGGAAAACAACAAATCTAATTCCCTGTAAAATGTCATTAGAATTTGCCAGGTCCTCTGACAGGGAAAATAAAATGCCCTTCCTATAAATTTCTCATGCTCTGCGGTTTCTAGAGAGATTCCGAAGACTCTGCAGAGAAAGACAATGCAGTGACACGAATTTGGAATTTATGTTAATTTCCCTGCTCCATCAAATGTCTGTGGACTCTTCTTAAACTGATGATAAGCACAAAGCCCAGGCTGATTGTTTTTTTATTATTTCTATGAGAATAATGGCTCTAAGGTCACCCAGCCTGTGTTCAGTCCTGCCACTTAAGGTCACAAAGCCCTGATATCATTGTCTCTAAAATGAGTCTAATCTTAGAATTTTCCTCATGGGTTTGTCAGGAGCTTTATATAAGCTACTCTAGGTTAACAGTCAGCCTTGTACCTGGCACAATAAGTGTTAGGGTTGAGATGATCATGATTATAATAGGTGTACTGTTTCTCTTTTTCTTTAAGCTGGTGTGTTGCGACTGAGCTGTTTTACTTAAATGACTCTCTTTTCTTCTGTGTCATCAGTTCCTTACTGAATTGATTGACTTGCTGTGAGTCGAGAATATTCTTCAAAGGCAGTTTTGTGTCCCCATAAAGCCCGACAATGGCTTGGGAGTAATTTCCAGTGCTGGTTAAATGTCCATGGCCCTGAACTTTGTGGGGAGGAGATTGGCGAGTTGAACTATTGGATGCTGAAGTGTACAGCAAGAAGACTCAACTCCTTTCTTGTGATAATTGAAATCATTTCAATTCATTTCCTTCTTGGTTGGACAGAAACATGTTTTCAATAGTGAGCAAATCTTGAGGGAATCCATTGACCTGAGCAATCATATAACGTGTGAAGTTAATGGACAAAAAATGATATTCATCTTCACTTTATAATAGCATTTTCTTCGGTGGCACCTAAACCTAGGGGCGGCCAGGGATGCTATCGGAGTAACAACGGCGCCACTGGTGGATGGATGACCTTTGTTGTATCTAACAATTACTGGATCTATGGTGAAATAAAATAAAAACCAACACAAGTTTTGACACTAAGATAATAAATTATAAATTATGGAAGTCGACGCCACTGAGGATCTTGTAAACAACAGGCTGGTCTCTTAGCAACAGACCAAGGCGAGCAGGTTGTTGATGGGAATGGAGCAGACAGGATTGTTTTGCAATGATTACTACGGAGGACCAGGAACAACATTTTAACACCTGCCTGAGGCCCCTTCTCTACCCAGCCCTTCTTTCTCCAGTGGCCAGCCCAGACCACGAGCCAAAAATTATCCTAGGACTTAAGAGCCTCTTTACCACCAACCCAGGTGCCCAGGCCCCATGGCGAGGACAAAAGTGATGGGCAGTAGGAGTCAGGGGCTGGAGTGAGGATGCTCTACATGCGAGAGAGAAAATTAGGAAGGGAGTGGGGGAATAAATACATACGTTCTCCTTTGACACTGCCTGAAATTATAACTCTAAACAGGGGACTCCTCTTCTCCCTGCCCCCAACTCCCTTTGGCTTTTAAAATCTCACTTGGGTGGTTGTCATGAAGGAATTTAGACAAGACTTTGACAATGTGCCAAAATGGTTTATTTTTAAATGTTGTTCTCCAAAGCACCAGAATATTAAGTTGGAGCAAATGTTGCTTGGAAGAGTGGAGGGGTTGTGGTCACGCAGACATTGAAGGAAGGGTGGTGGGGTTTAAGGTTTGCAGACTTTAATTAACAGAGGCAGTTGGGCTAGAGGATTCGGTTGCCTGGAAGCATTTTTAAAAGTGTGTGTGTGTTTCTCAATTGCAGAGCATTTTCAGGATTGGGGCGGAGAAAGAGGTTTTCTTTAATTAATTAGATGTTTCCCTCTAGCATCTTCCCTCAGTGGTTCAGACAATCACCTGCCCACACGTTAGGAATGATATTCTACAAAGTTTCTTCCAGTAGAATTTTTCTAGAAAAGTCCTAGGATTCCTAGTGGCAAATGCCTGCTCTCTCTGTGGCAGAAGCAGCCCATTCTGCATTATCCAAACAACAAAGCAGGTGACATGCCATACCGACTTAGGATACTAAGAAAATATCTGCCCCCTAATTGTGCAGGGGCCACATGACTTGAGCCCCCTCGATAGGACTGACTTCCTGCATTTCATTGTTTCATAACAAAAGTAGCTGGCTAAATTATGACAACTTTGGATTTATTTGGCATGTCATTTTCAACTTTTCATATGTATAAATTTACCATTCACAAAGGAAGAGAGAATTCTCTGCCATTCCCCAGGGCCTCATTTCTTTCCAGCCTCCTCTGATATCATGAAAGGTGGCTCGGTAACTTCCGCGGTGATTAGTGCCCATCCAGAGGTTTTCAAATATCTTTGTGCTTAGAAGCCGTCTGCTGGGATGAAATTCTATCTGGGATACTGCCCTGGGCCCAGTGAGGGGAGAGGGTGCCTGGGTTTGTAAGTCATCTGTCAAGGCCCCTGGGTATGAGTCCCTTCTCACATGAATCTCAAGTCCCCACAAAAGCTCCTACAATGAAGGTACCGTTATCCCATTCTGCAGATGGAGCCACGGAGGCCAGCAATGCCAGATAACGTGCTGCCAAGCTTAGTGCCAAAGATTCCGTTCCAGGACTGAGTGACTTTGGACTCCATGCCCTGTCCACCACAGTGGCCTGCTCTGGGGACAGGTCAATAGCAGGCTTCCTACATGACACAGTATTGCTTTTTCTTCCTTTTTTTTTTAATTACAGAAGAAATACATCATCATACATTATCACAAAAAATCAACAATACGTAAGACAAAAAGTTAAAAGGCAAAATCTCCGCCTATCCCCACTCTTAGCCCTAAAAATCATATTACTCACCCCTAAATATCTTAGCAGAACTTTTTAGAGCTGGATTTCCACTCTCTGGATGGGAGTGTTTCTTTACAGAAAGAATATGATCTTTTTCCTCTTTAATTTGTTTATAACTGGCACATTTTGAGGAAGTAAAAAATCACCCATGTCTTTGATGGGTTTTAGTTTCACGGATCTTGTCAATGTATTACGGAGAAGGCTGAACTCTTTGCATCACATTCTCCCTGACTCGCAGTTACAAGATGCACTTTTCCAGAGCCCACTAACCTTCAGTTCATGAAAGGTGGAGTCTGGATTCATAACTGAGCACGTAAGCAGTTCTAGTGAGTCCTGATCTTGCAAAATGAATTGTGCCCTTTCCCTGTTGGATCAGAAACCTGTATTTTCACAAGATTCCTTAAGTGATGCGCGTGAGGATCCCTGAGCTGGGCTCAGCTTCTTCAGAGAGAAGACACAGAACAATCGACAAGGCATCGAGAAAAGCTCCGACTTGCAGTGGAGACTTCCGGAACCTAACAGAAACGCACCATTAGACAGCTGTCGGCTCAGACTCCAGCTGCTGAAAGAAAGTGGAGAATTGTGCCTCCTCTGAAGAGGCCGAATTTCAACTAACTTTCAGCAGGAGCTGTTGGGACCATTTCCCACCTGGCCCCTGAAGCCCTGACGAGCTCCAGGATGGCTCACTGATGCTGCCCCGCCGTGGGAGAGAACCGGGGCTCGGGCACAGGCAGAGAGCAAGATGGAGCCGGCTTCCGCTGCCGTCTCCTCTGGGGTGGCTGGGTCCCAGGTCCTGCTCACTGCCTTGCCCTGTGCAAGCTCATTTTAATGCGGCACCTCCAGGCTCCCTGGTCCCACAATGCAGCGCTCTGGCTGGCAGCAGTTCAGCTGCTCACTAAACACTTGGCTCCTTTTCAACACGGCTGCCAAGATTTGGCAACCAGAGAGTTTCAGGGAAGCAGCAGGCTGCTAAACCCTTTCACATTTTTAATTAGATCCACACACCCATGTCTTTGAGCTATCATAAATATACAGATGACATAGAGAGTATTATTCGGGGTTAAAAAAAAAAAAGGGAGCCAACTCTATACAATAGTGTATCTTACCTTACTAAAATAATTTACCTCTTGTTCGTTCGGGGCTGAAGAGGAAAAGAGAGGGTGGTGATATTTGCTTAAGTAAAACTGTATCTGATAGAGAATCCACCCAGGATCTGGGAAACACAGGTCTCAGGCCGCCTCGCTGTCATCCTGGGCTTTGAGAACATTACCAGAAGAGGGCATTCTTGGCAGCTGCTCAGCCTCGCACAGCCCCGAACTCAGAGGGTGGAGTGTCTTAGGAGCTGCTGTGAAAGCTGCCCCCTTTTCTTGATGCTAACCTTATGGGCCCACAGAGCCAGAAGGTTGGCTCCTCTGCCCCAAAAAGCCATCACTTTTACGTTCAACGTGGCTGTAATATTTTTGTCACTTTATCTCCTTCTCTGTTTTGTCTTTGGGTATGCTTCACTGTAAAATAATTACTGCTGCTCCTTATTTCTTCCAAACCTCTTGCCACAACCCAACACTCAGCTTCTTCCGCTCAGAACCGTTCCTTCCTCTGCGCTCAGCTCCCGGGGGATTCTGCAGTGGGGACAGATGAGGAATTCAAATCTCCATCCTATCATCCTGGGCTCCAACTCCGGCTCTGCCACATGGCTTTGGACACATGACGTCAAAGCACTTGGCTTGGGTTCCTTCATCTGAAAGATCCCGAAACAGTTCTCATAGATTGTCTATGGGCGTCAAATGACATCATATGTGTGAGGCTCATAACACAGTCAGCCCCTATCACTTAATTCTTATTATTATTGGGAATATGCATGATGGCACAGTAATTTTCAGAGGGTCAGCTGACAAATAATGAGGCAGCGATGGTTGGTTATTAGCATTCTTCGTTCCTGCGCTGTCTCTTGTCTCTTTTGTGGCAAAGCCCGCCCATGCTTCCTAGACAACCGACTCGAGTTTGATTAACTTGCTGTAAACGGAAGGTGAACAGGGTTTGACCTGGGTCTCTGCATTGGTATGCATGCCCTTAATTTTAAAGACATGTTAAAAAGGAAATGAAACACTTGAAATTCCAGGAAAGATGTCTCTCTGGTTGTCCCATCTGAGAACACAAAGTTTATAACTGGAACCATCGCAAGCATCAAACATAGAAGACGTCAAACGCGCAGGCAAGGTTGCATCGTATGCTTGTCTCGACTCTTTGCACACCCCCAGTCCTGGCTGGAGAATAACAGAGCCTATTGTGGACAGTCGGCAGCATTTGGTCTTTTCCCTTGTCCTTCTTTGATTTAGTTTTTTCAAGCCCATGTGGCTTGAAAATAGACCATATTTACTGCAGCAACATCGTCTTTGTACTTTTGCTGCAAACAGGACAGCCAGACAAACATGGATGAGCAGGTCCAGTGAAATGGGCTGGAGAGAATTCGAGGCCCACTGTGTGCCTCTCAGCAGATGCAAAGGCTGACAACAGACAGGCACTGTGCCTTGGCATTCTCCTTTTCTCTGTCATCTCTTGCACTCTCCCCGTACCTCACCTCCTTGTCCCTCCACCCCACCACCTACAGGGAACTTCCTTTAATTAAGGGAAGAGAAGGGATACAAGCTGTTCACACACACACACAAATAATGAAAACAGAAGCACTGCATGAGGAATGTTTCACCTGGAAAGGGAGAGAGTGGTGATGGCTGCTATAGCTGCAGAAGGCAACGCAACATGGATCCCAGGTTGACTCGCAGCCATCTCCAAGGTCCTAATCAGGCCTGATGGGGAGAATACCCTGCTCATTATTAGTTACTTATACAAAAAGAAGCAGCTGATTTCCATGAGTGTAAACCAACGTATAATCTGGATAATGGCTTTTCTGGAGCAAAACGTGTCAGGCTGAAGTCAGTCCTGTTTTCTGAGATGTTGCTGGCTGCTATGCACATGTCATTCCCACCCTTGCATTGAGGGCACTGCCTCACCCTGATCCCTCTTGTGCCTTCTGTGTGGTAGGGCGTGTGAATGAATGTGTGCATTTAATGTATGTAAGGCTGTATTAGTCTGCTCCAGCTGCTATAACAAAGTATGGCAGACTGGGTGGCTTAGATAACAGACATTTATTTTCTAACAGTTTTGGAGTCTAGAAGGCCAAGATCAAGGTTCTGCTGAGAACTCTCTTCTTGGCTGGTAGGTGCCCACCATCTTGCTATGTCCTCACGTGGCCTGTTCTTGGGTGCATGCACAAGGAGGGAGAGAGAGAGAGAGGCTGAGAGGGAAAGCTATTGAGAGGGAGAGAGAGCTAGCTCTCTGGAGTCTCCTCTTATAAGGATGCTAATTCTATAGTATCAGAGCTCCATCCTTATGGCCTTATTTAACCTTGATTACTTCCTTAGTGGCCCCATCTCAAATTGCAGCCACACTGGGGGCTAGAGCTTTGACATATGAATTTCAGCGGGACACAATCAGCCTATAACAAAGGCACTTCACCTACTTTCAGGAGGAGATGGAGTTAGATTGGGATTCTATGCTCACTCTGCCGCCTACAAGCTGTGTGGCCTTGTGCAAACCAACTAACATCTCTGAGCCTTATTTTCCACATTTGAAAATGGGGATAAAAAATGCTCCCTGGAAGTGTGATTGTGAAGAATAGAAGAGGTAATGTAGGCACAGTGCCTGGCCTAACGACATACTCAAAAGATGGAAGCAGCTGTGGTGGTTATTGGTACTTTTATTTATCATTTGATATTATGATTTATTAATATTCCCCAGCCATCCTTGTCCAAAATGCTGACTTAGACATCAGCATCACAAACGTTGTCTGTACCCCTGCTTGTGTCTCTTACACTTCATCACCAATGCTCACCAGAGTCTCAGGGTAGCTAGAAGTGTAACTATATGCAACGGGGTCTTCCACGGGGTCCCGGGAAAACAAGAGGGCTCAGTTCCAGGAGTGATGCATCTCTACCGTCACTTTACTATCAGAGCATTTTGCATTAGTTATTGACACCCTTATGTATTAACAATCATGACCACCCTGTTTGAAACTCTTGAACGAAGCAAATATCCTGCAGGAAAAAGGAAATGTAACCATTTTCTAGAAGTCGAGTCTAAAGTTGAGGGATCCAAGGTCACACTGCCAAGACGTGCAGGACCTAGATTCAAACAAAGACCCAGACGATTCCCAAGGCCACATTCTACACTTCGCAATCCTGCCTCAGTCAGCACCCGCAACAGCAATACTGCAAACAAAGCAGCCCAGTGTTTGCAATACGAAGTACATATTCCCATGCTTAACGGTCTCAAGTTCGCGGGGTTCTGTTGGCTGGACTCGGTTCATCCGGACAGCTCTGCTCCAAGCTGCATGGTGGCTGGATGTGGTTTTAGGTTTCAGATTGTATTCACGTCCGCTCAATGTGTGTTTCTTCTGCGTCCTGGGCTAAAGGGGCGGTGTCCACCCCGGGCACCTTAGGACACAAATCCAGAGGAGAGCAAGTGCGTCTAAGCCATCTGATTGCATCACGTCCAGTGGCTCAGCCAGGCTGTGGCCAAGCCCTACATCAGGGAGTGAGGAAGGAAGCTACATGCACAGCGTTATGGGTGGGGTGGGAGAGAGTGATGTTTAGCTGAACAAGAATCCAAACTATTTAGAGGACCCTGCAAACCATGACAAACAGAAAACCAGAATAGCAACAACTGCTACCCCTCTGTTATCAGCAGGCTTGCACATCCCCTGTAAGGCCTTTCTGGTGGTTTACAGCCAGCACCCATTCTGACCGCTTGGTCAGTTCTGCTTGATCAGTGCCCAAGCTTTACAGGCTTCAAAATATTTTGACTATCACCCTTGATTATTAGTATCAAAAATGATGCCAGAAAACACTAACTTTCTAGGGCCTGTGACCACCAGCAAAATACTAAAAACAGAGCCAAGCCCCACTACTACTGTGAAGAGGACACAGGTTTCAGAGTCAAGGAAATAAGGATGAGAATCATGGCTCTGATGCTTCCTAAGTCTGACTTTGGGCAAGTGATGTGGCCTCTTTGAGTCTCAGGTCTTTAGCGGGGATGCTTAGGGGATGCTGTGAAATGAAAACTACTTTATCAGTCCAAGTCAGCTAACGCAGGGCCTAATTTAGACTGTGCAGTCACTAAGTGACTACTCTCTTCCTTTTGTTTTACTATTAGAATGAACCTTAAGGAATTGTCAAAAATAATCAAATGTTGGCAATTTCATGTAGCTCAAGCTAATAGATTATAAGACCCATAAGGGCAAATGTGGTGTTTTCTTTAACTCCAGCCCTGCCATCCTGACTATCTAGTAAATGTTGAGGGTCGTAGCAGAACACCCGACCCCAGTCTTAGTTTCATTGCAGTGGTCAGGATGGAATGGTGAGATTTGGGGAGGTGCAGATGGAGGGAAGATAGACACATGACGCAACTGTTTACCTGCTTGCTTCTACCATGATGGAAAGTGCTAAATGGAAGCAAGGGTGTAAGGATGGGATGGAGTTCAGCAGAGAGGAATGGGGCTGGGGGCCACAGGAGAAAACCCGTGCCCATTTCATGGTGTGGGAAGAAGATTATATGTTTTGAAATAAAGCAGATATGGAAGTTTTAATCTCAGTCTTCCAAAAACAAGTGGAAAATCTTGGGCAAGTCACTAAGTTCGCTGAGCTTTTCATCTGTAAAAATGGGATAGTTCTCCTCAGAATATTGCAGACACCACGGAGACTGTCTAAATAACAACGTCTAATGCAGAGCCCACATCCTGGGAGCGGCTCAGCCATCTCCATGACCCATCAGTGCCCTATTTTGGTCCAGGCCAAACCTGAGACTAGAACTGAGAGGGGGAAATACTAAATGAATGCAGCGCAATGGAATTCCAGGGTATCTAGACTGTCCCAGTGCGGGTTTTACGACCACACCAGAGGGATTTCCCAGGAAGCAAGCCGGCATTGCCAGAGCACACCATTTTAATTCCTCACACTGGTGCAGTAGCAGCTAGGAAGTTGTCTGCTGTCCTACCCCTTGGACACCACGTAAATAACACAAGTAAGATGTGGGTATGGGTGGTATCTGGGAAGATCTGGGAGAAAGTCAGATATGCAATGATGACTATTATTAGACATGAAAATTAATTCATGTTATCCCTTTTAATCAAGGAATGAAAAGTCCCAAACAAAACTCAGAATCAAAAATAGATTCTCTAACATAGGCAGAAGGTGGCAGGATTCTCATCATCTGCACCTTTAGACAGAGCAAAGCATTCAAAAAATATTTATTGAGACCTACTCTGTGCCAAGCAATGAGCCAGGCACAAGGGCCAGCAGGGTGAAACAGGCGAGTCTTCTTCCTCTTATGAGCCTTAGTCATTGTTTGCACCTGAGCTGAGAGGAAGGAAAGACCGATTCTATTGGGGTATTGTCTTCACCTGCAAAAGGAGGGCAAAGGAGGGGTAGTGTGGTAGAGTAGGAATGCCAATACCCAATGAAAGGATGGCCAAAGCATGATGCCAACTAGATGTCTGTTAAATGTTCAGCAATTACTAACATTCATTAAGCTTCTACTGTGAGCCTATCATTGTTCTAGAAATTGAAGGCAGTAGAAAAATAATATAAAGTTCTCTTCTCTCCAGAGTTCAGAGTCTAGCTCAAAAGAACGGATTAACACGTATGCAAAAACCACAAAGAAGACAGGATAATATTGTCTTCATTTTCATTTTAAACATAGCCCACCTCTTTGGGCATCCATTGGGGAAAGCGTGAAGGACTCTCAAGGTTAAACACAAGTTAGACAGGGAATGGCCAGGAATGGAAGTTCAGTATTATGAAAGAAGGAAGGGAGCACAGTGTCACCTCAGCACCAGGGCTGATCATTTTAATTATCAAATTACTCCACCTCAGCACCAATTTGCTCCTGGGTTTCCTGGCAGCCAAGGCAAAGGGAAAATATGGTTGATTGTAAACTTGTGTTTTTATTTTTGTTTTGTTTTTAAGAAAAGAGGACACACACCAAATCCTCTGAGGAGAGCTAGTTAGCATCACTTACAAAGTCCAAAACACCAGCTTTGAGAATAAATGCATCCTGAATTTCATATGACTGTTTTCCATAATGACTCTCAATAAAACTCAAAGATGTAACAAAACACAACTCTATGGAGGTGACTTGGCAAGGGGTTAAATAAAGTGGTCCAAGTCAATAGCTTTCTAGGGATCCAACTTGATAAAAGAACTTAACTCAACATAGCAACTTCTATAAGTGGATAAATAACATGTGTTCACACAGTCTTCTTAAACTATCACTTCTCCGAGTATGGGTTGTGGTAAGAGTTGGACAGCAGACAATCTGAGATTATGCTCTCTTAGGGGGCCCAGAGAAATGGCAAGCTGTGTTGCTAATTGATGGAAAATCTGCACAATTTGGAAAGCAAGTAAGTGGGTGGTGTGTGTAAAAGTATATTACAAACCAATAGATTACACAATCAATCAATTAATTAACCCAATAACTATTGACGGACCACCATCTTAGTCACTCCAATATCTGGGACATGGTCCTTGGTATTTAGTAAGTGCACAATGATGCCTCTTGTGTTAAGTCCTTGGGAAAAGAGAGATGTTTAGTAGGCAGACCCCTAAAGAGCTTTACCTGCCTTTGGAGGTCTCCGGTGGCTACCATTGTCCCAGCTTCACCCTCCTCGGGGCTGTCTCCCGCAATTCCGCCTAGACCATGGCACCCACTTAGGATGCTTTGGGTGAGAGCAAGGATTTGGCAGACCAAAGAAGTTCATGAGGGATAAGGAAGTTTCTTAGCAAAGGGCCTAGCGATGGAAGTCTGTTAAATTCTAGAAGTTACTGTGTTGCTTGTAGCTCAAGTTGGAGAGAAAAGAAGAAAGATCAAGCTCTCCGTCTTTCCGTGCCATCCTGAGGGGCTTCTTTACACACTTACATCGTCTCTCTGAAGGTGGCCCCTTTCCCTCAACGTCCCTGCTTGCAAAGTCTCTGGAAACATTTGACCTTTACGAGCTAGAGCAGGCGATGGCCAGCCGATTCCCTGAAGCTAGCTGGACCCCAGAGGATTCTGTTTAAGCACCTTGTACATCTTGTCGAGAAACCAAGTGATCATGGCCTTTGGGAAATTCTTTTTTGGGGGCATCCAAGCCTTCAGAATGTGGCTCTATGATCGTGTGCCCTTTGCTCTCACTCTGTGTAATGTAAGCTCTTTGCGAGGCTGAGCCGCTCTCCTCACTCTCCTACACACACTCTGGAGTCTCTTACTCACCCCAGCCTGGGAAGCTGGCTCGCCCTATGCTGATCTGTTGCCCTACCCTGGATCAGGGCTCAGCATGGCCTTTCTGGGCCTCAAGAGAGCATCCCCTTGGTCTCATTTCTCCATCCACCCAATGGATACTCCAGTAGCGCTTTTAACATTAAAAGCTGACCATGTTTCTGCATCAGCACCCACTGACGATCATCCAGGCAACTCTAGGGCCTGGGCCCTCTGTAATCTGCCCCACTGACCACCCTTCATCTCTCCCTGCATGCCCCAGCAACTGTTATTTGTTTTTCCTTTGTTTCTCTCTTTCTTTGTTTTGAGGAAGATTAGCCCTGAGCTAACATCTGCCACCAATCCTCTTCTTTTTGCTGAGGAAGACTGGCCCTGAGCTAACATCTGTGTCTATCTTCCTCTACTTTTATATGTGGGACACCTGCCACAGCATAGCTTGATACGCTGTGCAATGTCTGCACCTGGGATCAGAATTGGCAAACCCCGGGCCACTGAAGTGGAACATGAGAACTTAACCACTGCGCCACAGGGCCAGCCCTGGCTCTTCCTCATTTTGAATTGTTATTATGAATGTTGAATTGTTCTACAATTTCACCTCCCCCAACAGACCTTTCTTGATCACTTAACCTAAAACAGCAAACAATGCTCCACCTCCATCACGCATTTTTATTTTTCTTTGTAACTGTTATCTCGACTTGAAATCACACTATCTGTTTGTTAATTGTCTGTCTTCTTTACTAGGACGTGAGCTCCCAGGGGTCAAGGACTTTGTTTTGCCCTACACAGTGTTCCCAGAGCCTAGGACCGGGCCTGGTACATTGTGAATTCCCAGTGAAATGCGTGAATGAATGAATGAACACATTGCTACATATGCTATGCTATATTTTGTCTCTTTACTTTTGTTATTTGTTGTTGCTACTGTTCTCCTGCTTTTGTTCAAGTCATTACTCTCTGAAAGATAAAGCTCCTTTCTGACACATCATTGAGACCATCTCATGTTAAACTTTTAGTTAGATCTCAGGCACAGCTTGGTTCAGAAAGCTCTCCTAACCACTTGTGCAGGTGCCCCTTGTCTGAGAGTCCACAGTCCCCTGTGCTGATCTCTGGCGGTGACTTGCTTCACGGGCCTCTAACTCTGTCTGTATCATTAATCCCCTTAAGAGACATTCACTCCCTGAGGCCTTGCCTCTGCAGTCCTGGCATGGAGCACGGCACCCACTACATTGCTTTCTCAAACTTTCCATAGATTATGTAGTTGAGACCTCTCTATCCAACTCCTGACAATGCATTAGACATCATCCTTTCAAAGCACCATCCTCACCTCCTGAGGTCCAGAGAAGAGAAATAGCTTGCTTGTCATCACGGTGCTAAGTGTTGGTGGCTCATCCACTGGAATCCAGATCACTTTCCTCCCAGTCAAATATTCTCTCCCTGGCACCATATACCCCTTTGGTTGATCCCTCATTGTTCCGCATTTAAATCCGATCATCCCACCTGGACAGCAAGCTCCTTCAAGACACAGATTGTCTTCCGCCTTTCTCGTGTGCATATAGGGGATGGAGCAGTGCCTTACATGTATTAAATACTCAATTAGTATGTGCTGGCTGAATTATTAATTCAACAGCAAACTGCCAGAGAGTTTTCTGCCTAAATGTATGAACATAAATATACACAAGGGAGTATTTTTAGCCATTTTCTTGCCACTTTAAGTTTATATGCATTACATGTGTATTTCTACCAGCTTTATTGGTCCCCTGTAAGAAGGAGAAAGGGTCCAAATCAATTCATCTATCAATTAAATCAATCAAGTTATATTAATTACCATCCTTTATTATGGAAACTCTGTTTTGGTTTTTTTTGTTTTGTTTTTGTTTTTATTTTTGTATGTCAGGTACAGCAACATAGTTCCTCCCCTCTGTTTTACAAATGAGAGAGGCAGACCTCTAAAATATCACCCAAAGAGCACGGTCAACTGAGGAAGTGGAATAATGGGTCATCAACATTGGTCCCAACCAGAACCTTTGGGTTATCATCATTTTAAAGCTGAAACAAGATTCAGGATGATCTTGGTCAGAGGTCAACAAACTTCTGAGAGAAGGGCAGATAGGGAGTGTTTTAGACTTTGTGGGCCACGCAATCTTCATCACAGCTACTCAATCCTGTTGTTGTAGAGTATAAGCTGCTATAGACAACACATACATGAATGACCATGCGTGTGTTCCAATGAAACTTTATTTATGGGCACTGGAATTTGAATTTCATATAATTTTCACCATGTATGATGAAATATTGTTCTTCCTTTGATTCTTTTATACACTTATGCAAAAAATATTGTTAGCTCACGTGCATACAAAAACAGGAGGTGGGCTGGATTTGCCCCGTGGGGTGCAGTTTGCTGACTCTTGATCCAGAAGTACTCTTGTCTCACCTTTAAACAACTGAGGAAATGGAGGAGAAAAGTCATACAGGGAAATCTCGGCCATGTTCCATCAACCCACATCTTCTGATTCCATCTCCAGGTTCCTGTCTGGTGCATGGGGCCTCTGTCACTTCTCTATCCTCCCCCTGCACACAGATGCACAGCTGGTAAATAAAAAATATATTTTTCCAGAATAACTGATGACAAAAATACCTTGCAAGTCAGAGCAGATTTCCAGATTGTTCTTTGAGATAAGCAAGATCCCCCAAAGGGTTCTGGGCACACGGCTTCCACATCTTGTTAAGAAATCAAATGAGAAACCCTCCATCCTACACCAAGGTAAGACCCTGCACAGGAGAGAGCTGTGAAACTCAGGCCAGAGCCCCAAGGATCTGATTGTCGTAAATCTCTATCCACAGTTTCTTTTAATGTGATGCAGCAAAATTTGAGCTCGAGGAGAAAAAGGAATATGAGGCTTCGATTGCATCGCAACTTGCTTCCCTGAGTAGAGTGACCTTAAAAGTCGTGTCCACACGGTAGGATAGGTAGAGTGAGATATTATCCAAAGGTGCACAATAGAAGGAGTGACAGAAAACTTGGTTACCAGACTAGGTGATATTTTCATGCAATACTTAAAATATCAAAATTCATGCTAAAAAGCCAGAACAAACAAAATATTAAAATTTTAAGTGAAGTCAGATTCTAATCATGTAAATGAAAGATTAACCTCTCTTACTTTACCCTAAATTTCCCTGTGGATCCTGCCTTTATTGAAAAGTTTCGATTTTTTGTTCATTGTGGGTGTTTTTTACAATTTTGACTTTTGAGAATATTAGATTGTCAAGGAAATAACATACAGAATTTAAAGCTGGCAAAAGGAACCTTCCACAGCTTCTCATCATTTAAGAAGACACAAAAAGTACACTTGTTTGACACAATACTATAGAATCCAATTATGATCCATGAGCATTGATATCTGTTTTGCTGTCATTCCGTTAGGGTTTTTCAGCATCTTGTAGGAAAAATATACAAATGTGTCTACTCGAATTTAACACCAGGCTAGTTATTTCTGTAAATTATAAAATGTTTGACTGTTAATATCTCTTTCATGAAGAGTTAGTGCTTATATTCATTCGCTGCCTTGAAATAATTCATGCTGAGGGAAAGCCAATGCTATACTAAGTGCATGATTACAGACCTTGTCATAAGCTCAAACGCCATGTCTGTTAAGAGACTGAGAAATCCTCGAAACACCAGCTGAGGCTGGAATGCAGAAGCTCGTGTATTTCACTAACAGCAGTGCTTACTACCTATTCTGCAAAAATAGAGCTTTTACAAAAACGTAAGTGTATTTTTTCCTTAGAATCTCTGAACATACCCTCAAAATGATACTAATGCTTTCTCCCCTCTCTGCCAATAGAAAGCTCATTTACTTTTCAGAGTGTCCCACACAAGTGGCTGGTAATAAGTTGAGAAATTCCTAGAGAATTTTAATTCTGATCCTGCTTCTGAAGAGTCATCAAGCAGGACTCTTTGATGCTACATTCATCCTCGTCCCTTCTGGGGCCCCTCTTTAGCTTGCCACTGGCTAAATATCTCTACCATTACTGACCCCTTAGCCTGAAACAAAGAAGACATCTGATATAACAAGGCAATCTCCTTCTCAGATCAATTGTGGACAGCCACAAACCTCTCTTTGATGTTCTTAGAGAAGAAGATGGAAGAGTGCATAATTAGTTGGTGTCTTAAAGTATGTGGTACTTCCCACTTTCTCTCATTCTTTTTGAGCTAACGTTTGAATTGTTGAGTCAAAGAAGCCTTTGGCAGGAGGAGCTCTTATATGTTTCAGAGGTCAGAAGCCTGACCTTTTGCTGTGAAAGTGCCTGAAGGTGAAATTGAGCCAAGTTCAAAGGGAAGTCTAATTGACTGCTCTTGGTCTAACTTTCTTGAGAACTGGTGCCCTTGGAATATCAAACTTCTGCTTCAGGGTGTCCAGAGTGGCCCCCAAGAGATGGTCTTCAGAATGCTATGGGATGGTACCACTCTTTTGGGACAAGATGCTTTAGAGTCCTCCATGAGTCCAGCTCTTATTCCTTCCATAAGTATTTGTTGAGCACCTACTTACTGAGTGCTAACCACTGTTCTTCCATGGGAGCTGTGCTCAAGTTCTGTATTCATGGAACCAATGCTGCCTCACATTAGAAGCCATTTATTTTTCCCACCATGTTAATACAAATCAAAAAATTTGTTTTTGCAGGAACAGTGGCAGATCATTTATATAAATTATTATTAGGGCCCCACCAAACAAAAAGATCCTCCCTTTATCCTACTCCCACTGAGTTTACTAAGACTCCCACCCCTACAAATGCTAAAATTTCCCTCTTTTCTGTTCTTCTCTCCCCTCGCTTCTGTTTCTGTGTTGAACATTCTGTCCTGTTTGCTCACTTTCAAGGGGCCAGGAGAGGGTATAGAATGTTCATTTCTTCTTCCCTTCAAAAAGTCCTAAAAGTAGACCAAAGAAAGCCACTGAGTGCTGTGACCCATGTTTCTCATTTTAATGTCAACATCGTTCTTCCATCAAGTAGATGATCAGAGATCTGGACAAAACAAATTTGATTAGGTTTTCCTACTTGACTCATAAAGACAAGGGGATTATCATGACTGCAAGATGGGATGGCTCCTGTGAGTCCACAGGATGCCACCTGCTGTCTCAGATAGACATCCATGCAAACTCCCCTAAATAGGGAGGGGCAGGAGGCTAGTGACACTGGTTGATACTGTGGTTGTTCTTTCAAACAACTCTAAGAAGTTCATCTCTCAGGACATAAGGCCTGTGGGCATCCTGGGCAGACATTCTCAAGGCCTATAGGAGTCAACTTCTTCTTACGATAACTAAATGGACTATTTAGCGGTCGATGTATAGAACTGTCATCATTAAGCTCTGCCTGTTCTTTGCTCCTGGTCACCACATCTAGGCTGTCCTCTATGCAGCTGATGAAATTATCTTCCTGAACCACAAGCCAGATCAGCGTTATCCTCTCCCCAACCACAGAAGCCTTCAGTAGCTTTCCACTGCAGACCAAATGAAGTTCACAGTAATTAGTATAGCAGGAAAGACTCTCCATCATTTATATGTACACCTGGATGTCATGGCGCGAAGAGAGATGGGCTTTGAGGCTGCTAAGACTGGTGTTCAAATCTTAGTTCTGCCACTTAATGACTCTTCCACTTCGGGACTAAGCCTCAGTTTCCTCACCTCTGGGTGAAATGGGTATTAGAACCTCTATCTCCCAGCACTGTTGTGAGGATTGAAAGACATGTAAAGTACTCAGGACAATGCCTAGCACAAAGCAGGCACTCAATGAACATTGCTACCTACAGTCGAGATTACACTAAGAATCCTTCTCTTCTCTCTGAGCTCCTCTGATTTCCAAACGTTATCTCTTATCACAGCCGTCCTCTTAGTCTGTGCTCCATTTGAGACCGTTCTCTCTCCCTTCCAGGAACACACTCTGCTAAATTCAGCCTTTCCACATGAGCGCCTACTGTGCCTACTCCCTGAGCTTACCTCCTCTACCCCAACCTCACCCGTTCTCACAGTATCCACTCCATGAGGAAGTAATTTATCTATTTAGGTATATTTTTTCTCACATCTTGACTTGATTCCCATGAAACTTCTTGAGAATCAAAATATATATGGCCTTCAGCCTATTTTAATCACCTGCTGTTAGCTTACCACTAAATTGCAGGTCCTTAGAGGGTCAGCATTGTATCTTTCGTATCTCTGTGTTCTCCCAAGGTGCTGGTAAACAGTATCAGTCAGCTTTTACTAGCTCATGCTGGGGTAATGAACAGCCCCCAAATCTCAGGAGCTTATTACAATAAAAGTTTTTTTTTGTTCACATTTATGTTAGTTGTGGGTCAATAGCAGCACTCCTTCTGTCTTCTTTGTACTGAGATCCAGGCTGAAGGTGCAGTCCATCTCTGGCACTTGACCTTCTTGAGACAGAGGGAGAACATGGCAGATGGCATGCAAGGGTTCTCAGGACCTGTGCTGGGAAGCACATACGTCACTCCCACTTTTGTTTTATTGGCCAAAGTGCATCATGTGGTCAAACTTGATATCAATGGGATTGGGGAGCATATGGTCCCATGGGATAGGACATCCCAAAATCCATGGCACCAGGTAGGGACAGGGAAGAACAGCAAATATTTGAGCACATTATTACAGTTTACCACATTTATACATCAGTGGTGCCAGGGGATGCTATTCAAATGAAGGAAAGTTATATAATTTTAAATAATCTTCTGAAACCCATAATCTGATGGTGCTCAGGATATTTCTAAAGACATTGATCACTAGTTACAAAATGTGTTCTTTATTAAGAACCACCAACGCGATTTCTCTTAGCTCTAAGTGCCCGAAGTAAGTGTTCTTCTACCCCACCCTCTCCTCAATAAATCCTGTCCCTTTTTTCATTGACTGCTAGGAAGCTCAAGCCTAAATGTTGGCTCCCATTAGTGAATTATTCATAAATTTATGGCAACTTTTCCAGAGTTGACCTCATGCTTGGCATCATCTTATTTTACTTTCATCCTTATTTACTCAGCTGTAATTTTATCATGCTGTATTTTCTATAAGCTACTTGAAAAATGTGAATTATAAATAAGTAAGCTTATCTTAGATATACCCTCTGAGACTGCTTGAAGCTTGTCTGCCCACTGGACTGCATTGTATTCTCGCTTAATGTTTTAGCTCTGCCTTTAAGGAATAAATGAAAACACATGTGCAAGACAAATCATTCCTTGTCCTTCCAAATACACCATGAACTGCCTGATCAAAGGGAAACAAGAAAAGCCACTTTTCCGACAGGGCCCCAGGGGTCCCTGAACCAAACCAGTCTCTCTGGGGTGGGGGAGGACAGATCCCCCAAGTCTGCTCTGGTTCCCCAAGGCGCCTGCCAGATCCAGCACCTTTGCCCTCCTCATCAAGGAGAGGAAACAGAGAGACCATCCCTTATGCTTGGTGGGACTGTGGGAAACAACATCACAGAGAAACCCTGCACCCCAGGTGGTGCCTCCTTCAGATATCAGGGAAGCAGAGAAGTTGCAAATAGCCAGTAGGTGTGTCTCTAAGTTGTGCCAGTTTGACTCTGTGGGCACGTGGCTGGTCTGCTGTCCATGTACAGGGTGAGAACAATGTCGCTCTGTGTCTGAGGCTCCCAAAGTGGTCAGTCCACAATGCCAGTCTGACCATTTCACATACCTTTCAGAGCTGCAGGTGTGGCTCTCAGAGTGTTTAGGATTAATCACTAGGCTTGGTTTATGAGCCCCATGAGCTGGCTCATGCTGCTCCGCACTCTCCATCTCTTGCTATTCTCCTCCCTGCCCATTGCCAACCAGTATCATCAAAGTGTTTTTGATTCTCTGAATTTTGCAAGCTCTCGCTCAATCTCAAGCCTTTTCAGTTATGGTTTCCTTGGCCAGGAATGTGGCCTTTAAAATAAATGATTTCCTCTACCTTTAAAGTAATGATGATAGTAATAATAATAATTATAATAAGCCCTAGTTAAGTCTTATTCATCCCTCATAGTCAACACATCATTAGGGAGCTTTCCCTTTTACCCCTTAGGATGGGTTAGGTGCCGCCTCTCTTTGTGAACCCAAATGATGCCTCCGTCTATTATTATATTGTGTTCATAAGTCTGTTTTCTCAACTAGTATATGATTCCTTGAGGCCAAGGGTCATATCAAACTCATCTTTCCATCCCCAGCCACTAGCTCAGAGGTTGGTAATTTTGAGATGCAGAATAATTGTTTTCCAAATGAATGAGTGACTAAGTTAATCAGCCCCCAGCCAGTTATCACCGTTAAGTGAGTCACAAAGAACAAAACAGTGTGAAGACGGTCAGAGGGCACAGGAAGAGGAAACCGCTCTTTGAAGTGACAGTGTTCATGCGACCTCAGGTCCAAGGTGAAGGAGACATTTCACTCAGTAAAATGTCCTCCAGGTCCATCCACGTTGTTGCAAACACCAGGATTTCCTTTTCTTTAAGGCTGAATAATATTCCATTGTGTGTATATACCAGCTTTTCTCTATCCATTCTTCTGTGGATGGACATTTAGGTCGCTTCCGAGTCTTGGCTATTGTGAATGATGCTGCAGTGAACATGGCAGTGCAGGTAGCTTCAAGATTCTAATTTTAATTCCTTTGGATATATACCCAGAAGCACGATTGCTGGATCATATGGTAGTTCTATTTTTAGTTTTTTGAGGAAACTCCATACTGTTTTCCATAAGGACAAATACTACATGATATTACTTATACGATGAATCTAAAATAGTCAAATTCATATCAGCAAAGAGTGGAACGGTGGTTGCCAGACTTGGGGGAGGAGAAAACAGGAAGGTATTAGTCAAAGGGTTCAAAGTTTCAGTTATGCAAGATGAATAAGTCCTAGAGAGCTATTGTAGATCACAGTACCTATAGTTAACAATGCCGTATTACATGCTTAAAAATCTGCTGAGGGTAGATCTTTCATTAAATGTTCTTATCAGAAATGATAGTAATAGTAATAAATAAGAGGGCGGGTGGAAACTTTTGGAGGTGATGGATAGGTTTATGGAATAGATTGTGGTAATGGTTTCACAGGTGTATGCTTATCTCCAAACTCATCAAGTCGCCTGCATTAATTATGGACAGCTTCATGTCTGTTTAAGCAAAGATGGTGGGGGAGAGAAGAAGGGTACGTCCTTCTTCAGAAGAGTTGGAGAGAGAAGAATGGGTTTGGCTTAGAGTATGACCCTTCACGACGGAATTTGGCCTTGGGATGGCTACTGACCCAGGAAAATCTCCTGTTTCTCCCTTCAACGGACAGGGGTGCTGAGATGGCCTCACCCCATCAGCAAAGATATGATGGAACAGGGAACTGCATGGGCGTGTTTGTAAGGGAGAGAATCAATGAAAATGAAGAGTTTCACAAACATACTTAATCATCAGGCAAACTGTTATTAATATTGCTACAGAAACTGTGTGGGGAGTCAAACAGGGACAATGAGGACAGTGGCAGAAGGCAAACGCAGAGACGGAGTATTTTTCCTGATAATAGAGCAAAAACAGAGAGAAAAGAGATGGGCTACAGACATGCTGTCCAATATAAATATAATGAGAGACTCCTCTGTAGTTTTAAATTTTCTGTTTGCCACATTTTAAAAGAACGTAAAATGCAACAAGTGAAATTGTCTAATAATGTATTTTACTTAACCCAATTTATCCAAAATATTATTTCAATCTGCAAACTATATGAAATTATTCATGAGATATTTTCCCTTGTTGTCTGTATGCTAAGTATTCAAACTCCAATGTGTGTGTTACTCTTACAGCACATCTCAGTTCACATTGGCCACATTTCAAATGATCTGCAGGCACACGTGGTTCACGGCCAGTGTCGGAGAGTGCAGGATTCAGGGGCATGGTTTTGTGTTGTCCAGTATTTAGTGTGTAACTGACCTTGAGGGAATGTGGCGCAGTGCCCTTGATGGCAAGACACAGACCTTGGGGAGGCCACACGTAGAGGGGTGGAACTTCTGTTCTGGTGTCCTGGGGTCGGCATGAGAATGCTACGTGAGCACAGGTGAATCCTTTCCTGTCACAGTGTGAGGCCTAAAGCATTACCTGGAAAATTGAACCAGGTCCTCATGATTTCTTACCAGCGCCTCCACGTATCTCTCATGACCCTGACAACCACTCCAGAGTTGGAACTAATCATCCTCATGGATGGATGGAGAGCCTGAGGCTCAGATATGTCAGATACCGTGTCAGGGCTGTATTTACAACAGGTCCCAGAGTCAAGTGGTGAGGCCAGGTCTGTGACCAAACCCACTGGCTTGTGAGCAATGGTTAAGGGCCACCCTTCACTTGTTATTCTATGAAAAGCTACTGGAATTCTGAAGTGTGTCTATACTTAACAGATTTTGTTTGCTGAATTGCTGCAAATGGCTATATTACCAAGTAGCTTCACTTCTGTGCTGTGTGACTTCCTGCCTTCTCGACTCAAAACGTTACAGGCTGCCTTTCATCCTATTTAGGTTAAAACAGAAGCACCTTTCAAACATGGCTTTTTCCCTCCACCTCTCTCTTTTACTTAGGCTGATTTGGGCTTTTGGACAGTCATAGACAAGGCTCCTTGTCATTTTCTCCACATTTTCTGAAAAGAGAAAATGGGAAAAAAAATATCAAAACACTAGGCAGGTTGTTATTGTAGCATCAGAAATCTCACCAGGAGCTTGGTTAGGTCCCTGCCTCCACGGAATGCGGGAGCACATCTCTAATGCATCGTGAAGATGCCAGACTCTCAGCGGGTCCTTCTTGTCTCTGCTCCACCCCTAGACAGCCCGTAATAACTTCTCCTGCCATCCTCAGACTACTGATGTTGAGAAAGCCCATCCACCAAGTCCCTGTTCCAAGCCAGGACCAAGAGGACAGCTTAACAGTATGAATATTCCTCTCATACTGACCAGGGTTCAAGACCCGGTTTCCCACTTAGCATGTGACTTTGGGAACATCTTTTATTCTGTCTTTGTCTCAGTTTTCTTTCCATAAGAGTTATATTAATAATAACGCTTCGTCCCAAGGTTGCTATATTTAGTGGAAATGTGCAAGGAAAGTGCCTAGCAGATACTGGCACATGAGGAACGCTCACTAAAGCCGAGTATTATGACCATCAAGGTAAGAGTAATACAGATGTTGTGGGTGTCCAAAGATACACCTTAAAGTCAAATGAAAATGCTTGTCATGTCCTCTCCAGAAGTGCCAACTTACCATAGATTAAAAATAAACTGCTATTTTATTGAAAATGTCATGGGAAGATACAGAAATGTTTGTCATTGAACGTCATGTGGCAACACCATAAAACCTGCCTTTGAATCTTTCGTCCTCACCCCAGATTTCATCACCTAGTGTCTACTTCTCGTTACCATTCTCTCCTTTACAATGGCCTTTGCAGGCTCCGCTTCTGCTCTGGCTCTCAGCTGTGTCCCCATTGGAGATAACAGAATGCCATCCAGTGTCACTCCACCTTGGAAAGTTGAAGGGCTACTCAAACACAACGCACCAAGCTGCTTATCACGATTATTAATATGTGGCTCCTGCCCTCAAGGTGTTGAGAGTCTAGAGGGGAAGACAGACATGTAAAGAGGTGAGTGTCCAGGAGCAAGGACAGGGCTTTATGAAACAGACAGTAGAAGTCCAAATAAGGCGTGGTTTTTGGAGCCTGAAGATGTCAGAGATCTTGATAGAGAAAGTGATCTCTGAGCCATTAAGTGATGGATGTGAAGGAATATTCCCAAGTGAAAAGGAAGGACATTCTAAACAAAACACGATATACCAGGGCATAGACTTGTGGAAGAGTGTGAAATGTTTGGGAAAACGCAAGTTGTTCCATACTGTTTATGAGCACTGTGTCCTCCCTGGGAGGGGAGGACTAGAGGTGGTGGAGGTGGGAGATGAAATTTAAAGGAAGACTTAGTTGGGCAGGGTAATGAATTTGAACTTGATCTTGAAGGTAATGAGAGGCTCCTGAAGGATTTCAGGTTGAGGCACGGCATCATGGTCTTTATTTAAAAAGATAAATCTGGCTGCTATGTTGGGGAAGAAATGGTGAGATTAGAGGAAGAGTCATGAGTTTCTAAGCTATTTTGGTGATACAGGTAAGATACTGATGGGATGTCATTCATCTCAAAAGCCCAGTAAGTAAGAAGAGTGAGCTTGTGCAACTTCACCTGTAAGCAGAGAGATGAGGCTTAGCCACAGGAAGTTTCCATCCCAGCATCACAGCTGTGGGACACCAAGTGTGTTACCAAATGCCATGACAAGACAAGATGTCACCCAACAGAAGAGGGTTTCTGTGATGGCTTGGATGTGGTCATCCCTCATGGGCCTGTTTGGGAGATGAGCAAGTGACATCCTGGGTTCCTTTTAGACACTGAAGTTATTCTCTCCCATGTAACCCTGACTCCCCTTAGGGCTCAGAATTCTCAACGTAGCCCAGTGATGTTGATAGCCATTGTTTCTCCGGGTTCGTTACTTCTGTTCTCCAGTTGTCTCCCCACTCCACTGAATGGGGTTTGGGGGAGAAATGCTGTACTTGACTTCTTTTGTGATTAGCAGCATCGGGTTCAAATTTATTAGTCCCAGGAGCAGAAGTCTAATGAGTTAAATGCCTTGATTTAATTAAGCCACCTAATGGTTTCAGCTTACATAAATTCTCACCTGATGAGTCCAGCTTCTCTTAAATACATTGCCGCTGGCGCTTTGTAGGAAGAGAGCAAACTAGATGCGGGAAACATGAAGCAGAGCCCGGTCCCCAAGCCCTCAGCTCAGAGGTAGAGAAGAGAACAAATCTGTCCTATCTCAATACCTGAAGCTTTGATGGCTTCAAAAGGGAAAGTCTGCCATAGAGCATCAATGTTCCGAGGAGCTGGCTGCCTTCTGGGGTTGATAGAGTTATACCTTAGTGATCCATTACTCTGCTATCTGCAAACCTGTCTCATTCCCATAGAGGAAGTCCAGTGCAGTGAGCTGATTCACGGTTTGGGTGTCAGAATCATGGGGTTGAATTGCTTACTATGTGATCGCAACAAGTCATTTAACCTCCTGAGCTCCTGTGCCCTTATCTGCAAAATAAGCGTTGCAGTGCCAGCATCTCCACATTGCTGTGCGGGTTAGAGGAGGTAAGAGACAGAAAATGCATGGCTTCGGTACCTCATCCTTTTTATTATTATCCAGGATACAGAAAGCAGAAGATTGCCTGGACATCCAAGAAGGATGTTGCAATGTATTCAGGGGAGGAAGGATCCTGTGTACTCCAACAACTGCAGCATTTTGGCCACCAAGCTTTGTAAGTAGCATGGCTAATCTCCACAACAATGCTGAAAGGGGGAGCTGATTAATTTCCCAATTTAAAGCGAGGACTAGGAAGTTCAGAGAGTTGAGGTTATTTGCTGAGTTGCATGACTAGTATGTTCTAAATAAGAATTCGAACTCTAGTGCATTGATGTTTTTGACTACACACATAACTCTTCTTGTCTTGGTTTTCTCACTCCCAAGCTCAGGGAAAGAAAAAAATAGAAAAGGAATTATAGATAGACAAGCAGGCAGGAGCACTGGTGGCCATAGGCATGGCCAGGAAGCGGAGAGGGCAGGAACCTATGTAAAGCAGATTTAAAAAGGATCCAGTGAGGGGCCATTCAGTAAACAAGAAAAACGGAAATCCTCACTATGTTCTCTTTTACAAGAGTTTTTACTGGGTTTATAAGGATAGACCTGAATTATGATAAAGATGGGATTGTGTTCAGGGACCTTACTTTGAAAAGACAGAAGACAAAATTGATATAGCTCATTCTAGGGAGTGATTGTTGTTGATTTGATCAAAAGTTATGACATGACATTTGAGGTTTCAAGGGAGAAAGCTCTGTGGCACAGTGTGTGTCATATAGCAAGTACCCAAAAGGAGAGTGTTAATTGAACTGATGAAGAATGAGCAATACAATAGCCATAACCTAGGAATTATAGAGAAAGGAGCTCTGGGTAATTTTGACTCTGGAAGCTCTTTATTCATTACTGCCAAGTGGGTGAATAGCAGGCCATGTCTCCCTAAACTTGTTCTGAGGTCTCCATTCTTGATTTTCTTGAATCCAGAAGATCCTAGAGCACACTTGCTATATGTGATGGGGTAGAGAGAATGCACTCCTGAGGAGGAATTCTCTTGTTCATTGGACATCTAAGAAAACCTTCTAGAGATGACACTGTGTTTGGAAACATGTTAACTGTCTTTTAGAGATATCTCCAGGAAGACTTTGAGATGTATCAATATGGAATGGAAAGCTTCAGCCCAAGCAAAAACTCTTGACCAATCCAATGTCAGTAAGTGGGACCTTTCTAGAAGTCTGTGGATAGAATTCAAAGGCAGAATGCCATTCAAGTGGCAGTCAGTGAGCACACACTGAGTGCTTAATATGTGCGAGGCATGGTGTTTGCACATGTGGGACCAGACGCAGGGCCGCTGCAGTCAAGGTGCTCTGAGAGATGTTGAGAGCCTGGCAAGTAAGCTGGCAGTAAACCAAGTGGCCCCAAGAGGCAGGTGCAGTACTTTCTGTCACTTTAATACCACAGCTCTGCAAGTGAGGTCACCACCTCGCTTTTATAGACAAGGAAACTGAGGCTAGGAGAGATTATGCTACTTTCTCGGGTGTTCAAACTGCTAGGAAGCAACTGCCAGTGATGGAAATAATCATGGTGGGAGAAATATCATATATATACGTATATGTACATATATTTATATCTGTAACTGTATCTGTATTTGTATATGTGTCTGTAACCAATACCATTCGCAAATGGACTTTGGTTCCTTATCTCCCTGAAAGAAATGATAAGAACATTATAAGCATTTATATTGATTAAGATATTCTTGTCTCTGCTGCTGTATTATACCTTATTTCTGAAAATATGATTGCTTTATTCAGACAATATGCTAGTGACAAGGAAATATGTATGTTACCTCAAATTTGAGCCCATTCCCCAAGCCAGATCATTTTGGAAAGCTAAAAAGCCACCCTCATTTCCCATAAGCTCAGGACCTGTTCCCCTGTCCAGGTTCCTAGACACCCCACAGGCAGATCCCCTATCAAATGCTGACACTTAAAACTCTGATAGATTTTTTTTTCCTCCACATACCATCTGTTCATTAAAGTCAACATTTCATCTTCTTGTCCCAGAGAACCCCAGGCAATCCTCAAATTTTCCTGGACTGGAGGAAAAGCAGCCATAAATATAGAGACCAAAGAGTGTTCATCTTCTAGAAAGGAAAGAGGGAAGAAGGGAAGGAGGGACAGAAGGAAGGAAGGAAGAAAGATGGCAAAGCAGGCGTTCTCTAACTTCACATATAATGTAAACTCAGATTCAGGATTGATTTTGTAGAAACTCTACCCCGTGTTTGCTATTTTGTGTGTGTCTTATTTGGGACAGATTATTAATTTCTGTTCTCTGATAAGGTCGTCTCCATTGTGGAACTGTAGGGAGGAGTTGTGATACTATTTGGCATGATTCCTGCCTTTTCTTCTTCTTTCTATCATTTTTTGGTGCGAACATTCAGAAACGGAGCATTGGCTTCCTTCGGCATTTCCACATGTATTTTTCTTAGAGAAGCTTTATTTAGTTGGAAAAGTGAGTAATGCATTTTTATCCTTTGTAGAAGGAAGCTAGGCTAGGAGAATCACAGATAAACACATATATTTAGTTACTGCTAAAATCTGTGAATCTCGCAACGTCTTCTCTCCTCTCTCCCTCCCCACATTGAAATATACAAACTACCATCCTGCAACAGAAAATATAACTCATCCTCTTGTTGATTCCAGGGACCATTTTCCTACTGAGGGACTGACCATTTTTCTAGGTGGGGGCACAGAGCTATATGAAGAAAGGGAAGAGGAGTACACTTGGGGGATTAATCATTATTGAGTCAGGTTGTCGTCTGCCTTCCATGATTACTGTTTTTCACATTCACCACGTGCTTTCCTGGAAGGAGATAAGAACAAAACTTAAATAGCAAGGTAGGAAAATGGCAAGAGCAGATTTTGTTTTTAATCTAGGTGACATTTCAATAATGGCAGAGTGTACAACAGTCAGGATATTAAAGTCTTATTTCCCAGGCAAATCAGAACAATGTGTCTTATCTACAGAAATCCAAGCAGGGGAGCTAAGAGAAATGGCTTATCTATCTATCTATCTATCTATCTATCTATCTATCTGTCTGTCTATCTATTTATTTAGGCCAGGGCGTATTAGCATTCTGAGGAAAGATATCTAGAACTCTCCATGAATGAAAGGGGCCAGAAATCGATGGCCTATAGGCCAGGAAGTTTACATAGATGAAGCTGTGGTTCACGTGGACTTTGAGCAAAGCTATGGATCCATTCCAGGTCAAAAGGAGTCAGCCACTAGATACTCAGCTCTTGTCAATGGTACTATCAGGAATTCATGGGATTCCAGACTGCACAGCTCTTTCAATTCTTTAAGATATTTTAGATGTAGGCTCCTAAAAAAGCCAAAAACAACACTTTGAAGGTCAACCAAAATCTTTGTGTGGGCCCAGCAGTAGTCACAGCCAGCCATTTGGGAGCTCTGCTCAGATAATGATAACCATTTTTATCAACAAATATATAGAGCCAATCACTTTGTGACAAATTGTCATGTCTCTTACTCACCTTGGGAGGCAGGACAGAGGGCTGTGTGGATATTTAGACTTGAGAGTAAGGTAGACTCTATGTGACATTAAGGCCTTTGCATCTCACTGAGTGACTTTTACTTATCTCCTTGTGCTTCTCTGGTGAGGAAAATCAGAATGAAGATACCACCTATGTCTTCAGGTTGTGTTAGGAGCTACAGGCGATGATGCATGCCAAGTGTTTGGCAGAGGATGTAAGACAAAATCTGCACTCAGTCGACATTAGCTGTTACCATTATGATTGTGGTGGTGGCCATTTAGAATAGAAGGAGGATTTACCCATTTTACCTTCTATGAAAATGAGACTTGGCTGTAAGCTCCATGGTCTATTCCAATAATTAAAGCCAATGATATGATCTAACTTCTCTGTTAGTCATGACTGCACAGCACACATACCCACATATACACACAAATAGACACACACATCAACACTATCACACTTTTTGGAAATTAGTTCTAATTCATTCAGAACCCTATTGAGTGTGGTTTTTGTTTTAGCATGTGATTATTTCCCCTTAAATAATTAGTCCAGATAAATCGAGATCATAATGTTTTGGAAATAAGAATTCTCCCACAGTCACCACCTTTTTCTTTAGCACTTGCTACTAAGTGGCCATGGATTTCAGCATTTTTTAAATGAAAAGAATCTCGTATATTGTTTTGCCCAATCTCCTATTCTTACAAATAGGGAAACTGAGATCCATAGGGGCCAAAATTCCTGAAGCAAATAGTGAAGTCAAATTCCTTCCAATATTAACAGATATTTTTGTGCTACTTTTTAAATTCATAAGTATTATCTTTGAAAACTTTTTAATCATCTATAAAGGAAATCATGAAATTGCTGGATTCTATCACAACAGCTTGGCCCGATTGCTGTGTGATCAAGAGGAAGTCCATCCATCTCTCTGAGTTTCTTATCTGGTAATTAAGGGTTGGGATCGAAACCTCTCCCAGTTCTGAAATACCTTGGTTTTCACCACCATCAACTGTATTTTGTATTAACGTGGATTACAATTCCTTTGGCCATGATGACCAAGTGATTTATCAGAGTGGGCTGCTCGTCAAACTGTTGTCAAGGTTCGTTTGCCCAGATGAGCAGCCTTAGATATTTTCATTGTGTAAAGTCATCTGCTTTTCCTTCCAACCTTCCTCATCTTAGTATTTTTCCTAAATGATTTCCCATTTCTCCAAGAAGCTGAAGCTCATCTAGAATGTCAGGAAAAGCTCCAAGAAAGTTCTGCATAGAGTGATTAAAAGCCTAAAATCTGAGAATAGTGCTTTCTGTGGAAGGGGACACAGATTGGTCCAGATTTTTGTAGCAAAGGACTCAGTCCTACATATAAACAAATAGTGCACATACACATTGGCAGGCACACACGTACACACACACATCCCAATCCACTATCTTTAAGGCCCAGCTCAGATACCAACGCCATCTCCTCCATGCTTCCTTCCTGGCTGGTCCAACTAGAAGCTGCTTCTCCCTCCACACTTTCCCAGTTCTTTGCTTTTGTCTTCAACCTTGATCAGTTTCTATCTTGGTATGTAGTTCATTAGAAAGTAGCATGGCATAAGTAATAGATTGTGGACATTGCCTCACACTGACCTGGTTTAAATCATAGTTTTGTCATTTAGTGTGACATTGGACACTTAGTGACCCTAAGGAAATTTAGGGTTCTCACCATAAAAATGGGCATGATAATGTTTGTTTTTCAGAGACTTTTGTAAAGATTAAATGTTAAAAGTACCCAACACATCACAGTTTCCAAATAAAGTTATTTTACATCCATATTCACCTTTTATATATGTTCCATAATCCCTACCAAAGTGTAGACTCTTTGATGAAATCTATGCAATATTCATCTCTAATCCCTACAATACTATGTTGTGGAGAATAAGAGAAATATTCCATAAATGTTTGTTGAATGAATATGTAACTATATTGGCATTCATTTCTAATTTCATGTTCACTACCTTTAGAATCAAATTGAAGTTTCAAAGTTCTATCCGCCACTATCTGTGATGTGGATAGTAAAATAAATTGAATGTAAAAATATGGGAAAATTAGGCAGAAGGCCCAATGTTACTTGAGAATGAAATGAATCATATCAAATTTTCAAGACTCTACCCATGAATTATCTGTGATGCGAGTAGTAAAATAAATTGAATGTTAAATTATGGGAAAATTAGGAAAAAGGCCTGCTAGAGCTTAGTAATGAAAGTGGATCCTTTTGTACGTGAGCATATAAATGACGGCTACACCTGAATAACGCATGTTGTTTGCTTTTTTAGTTGTGTTATTCTTAACCTCTCTCTCAACATTTTATTGGATTCTTGAAAGTCATTCTTTGTGCATTCAAAACATCTGCTGCTTTGGGGTTCAAGCTGTGCATTAGGGTTCCAAGAATTTGCAGGGAAATTTCAAAGCTCATCTCCCGTCTGAATAACGCGGTAGGAAAGGCAGTAGAAGCTGCTCTTTTATGAGAGTGCTTAGAGCTGTCTTGAAACGTTTGAAACCCACTTTCTTTACAATTGCCTTGTCTTGCTATTTCCTACCAAACTACATTTTGCTATTTACATCTCTTTAAGGGACACTACAGTCCAGTTGACCCAAAGGACCCAAAGTAGACAATTCAGGTCTCTTAATTTTAAGCCTAGTTGCTTTTGTTTTCCGACTGTGGACCACCCACTGCAGTGGTTGGAATTGTCTGACTGTCTATGAAGTCACCACGTCCATCCAATTCATGTCTCATCACGCTTGGAGACAGGAATGGACGCGCCTTCACGACTCATCGTCCTGAGCCTCTTGCCCCAACCCAATCCCCACGTCCTCTTTGTAGTGTGTGCCCGCTTGGCTCTTGATCTTTGTGCCCCTCCTGATTACTCATTTCCCGATAAACCTCAACAACACTTTGACTCTCCTCCTTGTCTTTAATATAAATCCGCTATCTATTTATAGCTGTCTCAGTCTGACCTGGAAAACCTCATCCCCTGCTCCCCCAAGCAAACTTCCAACTTCACCCAGAGCCTCTCGACCTTGTCCTGTTGGTTCATCCCAAGTCTTGACAGCATGAACCCGAGAGAAATTCAGAGCTTCCTTTAAATTATATTACTCATGGTGCACATAAAATAACATAACTTGCATTAAAATAAATCTCAGGGTTGATTTGGAATATTTTATGCATCATTTGCAAGTGATAAAAATTTGCGAAATTTTCTTCCTTCCATTTCATGGTCATACTATTCAATCGGACATCGACAGGGGTGCACTGCAAGGTGTCTTCGTGGGGAAAAGAACAAAACAAACACACACCGCTGATCAAGTGAAGGGCTTGAGTGTTTAATTCTAGCACCAGCCTTTTCGCTACGCAGTTCTAACATTGGGCAATGCATAGTGTTGAGAAGTCCTTGTCCACACTACATAGTTAAGACATTCTAGTTTTCCTTCTCAACTAAATCCCCACTAAGGCATGAAGATTTTTAAGTGTGACCCTCCTTAATAATGTTTGCATGTCAAAGCAGAAAAATGGATACCAAGGAAACTTCGGAGACTCAAAAGAGCAACTGTGATAGCGAGACAGCCCCCGCAAGCTTTGAGCCATTCTGAGGCTGTCAGCAGTGGGAGCGAACTCTCAGATGAAATACAGCAGCTGGCTAGGATCGGAGTTGTCATGGGCTACTCCAGGACTGTAAGAATCCCTCGTATTTCACTTTTGAACCAGCTTATTCCTTGGAACAATGCAAGTTGTTCAGTAAAGTTGGTGAATTGTTATTAACCACAACCAATTTGCATTCTCTATGCTTCTACCTAAATTTAGCCCAACAGATAATGGGCAAAACACAAAAAGGGACACATAGAGTGTCCAGTTATATGACTCGGGGCCAGTCTTTGCTCCATGAACCACAGTTTCATCGTCCATCAAACAAGAGTATCAGACCAAAGGTGCTCCCAGCTGTGACATCTCTCCCTTCTATGATCTTGTGATACTCTGTATCCAAATGGGGATTAACTTTTTCAAGGTAGCAGAAAGCTAGGCAAGTGCACCAAACAGGGAAGGTTTTTTTTTTTCTTTCCAGGAAGCAGACAAACTTTTGAAAGTCTTGTTTTGCATGCTCCTCTGGCAGGTGCTGCCTATTCCACCGTGTTCCTCAAAACCAGGAGGAAAAGTCTCTCTATTGAAATGCTAATGGAGGAGCAAACGGTATAATAAGCCTGCATCCCTTTTGGGTCTACATATAATTTACACATAAAATAAAATTGCACATGGCCTTGTTTCACAGCATATTTGTTTAATTATCCACTTTTAGAATGCTTTTTTCTTCAATTAATTTTCAATATTTAAAAGAGGAATAAAAATGTCAGTTTATCTGCACACCTCATAATTAAATATAGTGTGGGGAATAATTACATTATCTAATAGTAGAAATTTGTCCAGCTCTAATAACTAATGTTTAGCAAGGATTTTGCTCATCTCCTTCTCTTCTAAGGACAGTCTTTGAATTTCTCTTTCTCTCTTTCTCTCTAAGGAAAGAGGGTCAGGTTGAGAGACTATTAAACGGCCCCCCATTTTTTTGCGGATTAGTCTTACTATGTGAAAGTGCTACAGGAACCTTTCCTGGGGGAGAACCCAGGTTTCCAATTTCTGCTCGAATTCATATTTTTTTTCCAAAACTGAGCAGTTGCCTAACATAAGAAACAATGAAAACACCCAGCAATTCATTGAATTTTTACTCCTCTATTTTTAAAGCTGGTCACTTGTTCTGCATGGGTTGTTCCACCGTAATACACATCCACGTCACCTTCAGTTAATAATAATAAGAAGAAGAAGCACAAACAGAGTGCTAACTCTGTGCAAGGCACTGAAATGCCTTTTCTGTAGGTTTTGTCATTTTTTCATGATTGCAAAACCTGGGCTCACAACCGCTCTCTCATCCTGAAAATATTGAAATATTGGCCAACTCCTCCTGCTGTTTTCACACAGGGGACCTGCGAAGCCAGTATGTTTATGCATTGGTCCCAGGTAGGGAGGGAAAAAATCCTTTCTAATAAAAATAACCAAAAAATGTAAAACTAGCACGGCAAGAGAGAAACATTAGGTAAACACACTTGCTTTTTTAGACACCGGAGTTTTCCAAACTTTAACACACACTGCTATTGTTTTTCTCCCATTTTCTGGACACTAATGAGCTACATGTGCCCTGTTGTCAGCTGTTCTTTATTATGTTATATTCTGAAATATTAACAATGCCTTATTTTTATACAGTGATTTTGCAGTTTTCTTCCTTCAATTACACAGAAGTCACAGGACATAGGTTTTAGGCAAAAGCAATACGTGTTCAAACGTTTTTCTAGGAAGTGATAGGTTCTTTAAAGTGGGCTTAGATTGGTCCCTTCTAGTGGATGAGGAAACTGAGCCATGAAGGTGAGACAGGTGAGAAGACATCTCTCTATTTAATTTTTTTTGTCACAGCATCTGTTATGAACATTAACATTTATATGTTACATTTATAAGTAATTTTACCCAAATACTAGTTTTGTTCTCAAATTCTATGAAGTAGGTACTATTTTCCTTATTTTAGAGATAATGAAATTATGGTATTTAGAAGTTAAGCTAATTTTAAATATGACCAGACTAGGGCTTCTTGTCTTTTCCATTTCAAAGACAGTGAACACAAGGCTTAGAGAGGACTACACTACTCTCCCTGACCCCTGCCCTGCCCCGATTTGACTCTATATCCCCTCTATCCTTGTGTCACAGGTTATGGTGGATCCTGACCTCCCCCTTTTATCTTTGGGATAAGTAAATCAGAGAGGGCTTGTCACCCTCAGTGAATTGACCAAGAAATACCAAGGATGGAGCTGTAACATCACCTGTGTCGGTCATCTTGGAAGTGGGGAGCATTCAGAGGATATTTTCAAGTGTCAAAAGAAAAGCCAATAATGTCCATCTCTGGAGTTGCCCAGACCAGCTCTGCTGGACAAGGCCATGGCCAGAAGGCTGAAGTTTCCCTGGCAGGTACTGCGAGACTCTGCCCAGCACTGCAGCATGGCTGTCCTTCCCTGCCTTGTTCCACAGCCTGCGAAGTCAAGGACATTCTCTCCTGTCCACTTGCATCGTCGGCTCTGCAGTCGTCTGATCCCTGTAGGCCCACCTCAATGGCAGGAGGTCAAGGAGAAGTGAGTATAAATGAGAGAGAGGGACTGAGCTAATAGAAGTGTATATATTATGGATTTATTTTTCTCTTGTAACAAGAGAAAAATTTCTAACAAGAAATCTGGAAGTAGGCATTTCCAGGGCTGATTCAGCTGCTCATCAAGGTCATTGAGGACCCTGGCTGTTCCCACCTTTCTGCCATGCCATACACAGCATGTAGACGGTTGTCCCTTCATGTTCCCAAGGTGGTGACAGCAGTTCTGAATATCAAAACCTCTTACAGCAAGGTGCAAAAGCTGCGAGAGACAGATTCTTTCTCTTTCTCTCTCTGTCACTCTCTCTTTACTTTCTTTTTAAATAGATGACAGGCATTAATTTAGAGGTACCCATAGCATTTCATCAGTTGTCCTGATAACTTGCCTTTTTTTCTTAAAGAAAAGATGAATAAATCTATCCATCCTCCCATTCACCATTTCATCCACCCAGTCATCCGTCTATCCATCTATCCATCCACTGCCCATCTACTAGACTCTGGGTTAGACGTTGAGGATCCAGAGATGACTCAGTCAGCTTTCCTCTTGCTGCCCTGGACCTCACCCTCTTCCGGGGGAGATGCATATAGAAACAGAACACCTAGTGCAATGTGATCCATGCTGTGATATGTGTATGCCTACTGAGCAGCGGGAAGCCAGAAGGGACAGTGCCGGATCTCTGAGACCCAAGAACAATGTCACTAAGAGAGTGACCCCTTCCTAGGGCAGGGTGGGTCACTGCTCCAGTATCAGACAACACTACCCTTTGTTCGGATCCAGTCTTAAAGAAGCATGGCTTCAAGCAAGCTTTGAATTCCCTTATAGGTGTCTAAAGCTAACATTCCAGCCATTATCCCAAGCTATCATCACAAACTCTAGAGAGGAGCTTGCCATTGTCAACCCACCTTACTTTCCGAGACACGAAATTTTTTGTTGAGTCGTAAGCTTTCTTTCCAATGACATACTTTAAAGAGAAAGGTGATGCTTTGAGCCCGAGGAGTTCAGTGTTCTCTTGCTATCTTTGGCAGTGTTGGGTGCTTCTTATCTAAAATCAGGGAGAGGTACCTTGGACTCCCTGTTTGAAGCTGGATGGAGATTCATTTTGGGGGAGAGAGGCATTTGGAGAAAGTCTTCCGAGAAACCAGATTCATGGCTGTTTCACTGTGTGACTCACAGGGTTTGCCAATTTCACCCTCCAATGTGTAACTCCCTTCACTAGACTGCCTCCAACAAATTAAAATTAAAGAGTGAGCCTTTGCATGCCTACTTCCAGTTGATTTGGTCTTACCAACACATCAGTGAAAATTGTATTTTAATTTTGACTTTCCTTAGGAATAAACAGACAAGAATGTTTTACCTCTTCAGGCTCCTCCATTCAAAGTCTGTCTAAATGCAATCAGCTTTATTAGCTCAATGAACATTAAATTTCATCCAAAGGTGAGTTATCATTAAATAATTCCATGGTCTAGTATTTGCCTTAGAGTCAAAATGCCTGAAAGGTTTAGCTTAATAATACTTTCTCAGCAGTTCTAAGGCTAGTCTGAGTTCTCATCTTTGTTTGTTTGTTTTTTTCTGATCAAGCATCTTTTAGAATAGGACTTCATTCTTATGTTAATTCATTCACTAATTCATTTTGCATTTATTTATTCTTCAGACATTTACTTAATCTGTATCTTGTAGCCCACCCACACAAAGGCACATATTTGAATAAAAAATGCTCCCAGGCCACCTGTAGCTCATAGTGTGGGAGCAGACGGAGAGCAGACTGGTCATTATCCTACAGTGGAATGAGTGGTATGGAGGAAAAAACTCAGAGATTTCCTCCTGGGCACTTGTGTTGTATCTTGAATCAACATATCAGAGAGGTTGGTGAACAGGGCATTCTAGACAGAGGGTCAGTATAGGAAAAGTGGAGTTTACCTTACTCTTCAAAGTGTGCAATTAACCTATAGCATTTTATAATCTAAAGAAACCTTATGTGTTCATCAAAACTCAAACTTTGGGGAACACTGGAGAATGGAGCCAATGTGCAGTGCAATTATCCGGGATTGGCAGGAGGTTCCAATATTCTACAACTTCAGGTCCTTCCCTTGCCCTTTCAGGGCCTCATATTCTTGCTCTGAAACGTGAACACCAGCTAGAACAGGAAGATCTCTAAAGTCTTCTCCTCACCTAAGCATCTACTCCTCTAGACTCAATTTAGACCACATCTGTTAGGACCGTAGAGTCCAAGACACAGATGGAAACTCATCCTCTAAACTATCAAGACTGTCTTCATTGTTTAAAGCACCTAGTTCATTTTTGCTTTACGTGCTGTTTATTTAAGCCTCTTCTTTCCTAATCCAGCTATACCATGGACCATTAAACTATTTAAATTCTCTACTCCTGACCCTGGGAGAGGTGAAAAACAGAATGGAGAAGATCCAGTTCATGAGTGGTCTCAGAAAGCAGAGGTTAGGGATGCGGTCTCCATGATTCCAAAGTGTTCTGTGTTTCCAGATGGCTTAGTTTGCCTACTGCCCAGCGTCTTTCTTAGATGGTAGACAGCTTGAAGACAAAGGTCATGGTCTGGGGCTCTATGAGCCTAGTGATTGACTCATGAAGGTGATTCATATATATGAAGTGAATCAGTTTAAAAATTGACACAATTAAAATAACACCTCAGTCCTGAGTTCTATTTAGATTTCACAAGCCCATGGATGGGATGTGCCCCCCAACTTTTTTTTTTTTTTTTGAAGTGGAAGAATAATTGGAAGGGAAAGAAAGGGAGAAAAGGAAGAAAAGTAATCACTGGAGAATGAGAAGGCAGAGAGCAGCACGAGAGGGGAGAAGTGGTTGGGGATGGAAAGATAAGGAAGGAGCTAGAGACAGTGCGATGGAGAGGGCACAGCTCTAGAGTGTTATATTATTTACACTGATTATGATCATTGTGATTGAGAACATTCATAGAGGTCCTTGGAGAGGAAAAGTGAGTGCACCATGAAAGGAAAACAAGCAAAGGACACAACATTAGAGAGAATCGCAGTCAAGAGGGATCAGTCAAGACATTTACTAACACATCCATTCACACGCTTTGGGATAAAGAGGAGAAATGTTATTAAAATAATAAAATATTCTGTTTTATTTAAAGGCAATCATTGGGGGGCTGCCCCATGGCTGAGTGGTTAAAGTTCTGCAAGTTCTGCTTGGGTCGGGGGTGGCCTGGGGTCACGGATTTGGAACCCACGTGTGGACCTGCTCCACTCATCAGCCATACTGCAGAGGCATCCCACACACAAAGTAGAGGAAGACCAGCACAGATGTTAGCTCAGGGACAATGTTCCTCAAGCAAAAAAAAAAGAGGACAATTGGCCACGGATGTTAGCTCAGGGGGAATCTTGCTCACCAAAAGATAAATAAATAAAATAAAGGCAATTGTTGAATTTTAGAGGAAAAATGGAGTGATCGTTAAAAGATTTCCCTATTGAAAATATTTCCTGTTTAGTTAATAGCTATAGTGACTATTAAATGAGCAATTACTGTGTGTCAGCTGAAAAGAAAATCCTTTAAATTGGTTTTGACTTTAAGTAAAACTCTTTAATAAAATTTCCCATTTTTCTTTAGACTGGGGAAAACCTCATACAGACTGGAATCGTTTCTTAGGCTTAGAGAGGTGTAATCACTGAAGATTCCTTCAATGTGCAAACAATGGAGCCATTTCTGGAACTCAGGATTTGGTGCCATGTCTCCCATTCTTTCCTTTTTACCAAGAATAGCATCACTTATTGCCATGGCTAACATTGGAATCACTTGGGAAGCTGTAAAAATAGGTGTGCTGATCACACGCTCAGATTTGGTTTTAGTCGATCCTCACTGAAGCTAGGGAGATGTGTGTTTAACAAACTCCCTTGTGACTGGTTCACAATTTAAATTGTGCAAACTCATCTGCTGTGTGTGTGGCCACCTGCTTGATATAAACCAATGCTTGCAGAGACGTTGCTCTCTGTGGACACTCTGCTGTGCCACCCAGATGGCCCCTGTAGAACTGAAGGACTTCTGTCCCCAGTGTCTGCAAAGGTGGTCAGCTGATAGCCTTTAGTGGTCAGCTTTCTTAGGGAATTCCTTCTTCTGAGAGCAGCCCCAGACAGTAACCGATCACTGTGGAGGGTACAAATGGCCACTCCCACGCCCCAACTTGGGCAATGTGGAGGGGTCACCTTAGCTTCAGAATTCCACATGGATCAGCGGAATTATTTTTGAATGCTCCAAAACCCCATCTCTCCCTCTGCTCAGTTCTATGCCTTGCCCTGCCCTCTGCCAGTGTTGATCCCAGGAACATCGCTGACAAACTCCACAGGTGGGTCCCTGCCTCCGAGTCTGCGCCCTGGGGTGTCCACCTCTGGCATCCATTCCCTTTGTACAAGCTCCTCTTTGCCAAATAGGGTCCGTGAGTTTCAACATTGAGTCATTTCTTCAGTTCAGACAGCCTCTTCACATGGTCCCTATGAGATTGCACCTCTGTCATGTAACTGACAGGGGAAGGCAAACCACGCAGTGAGGTTGTTCCTACACCTCTGGATACATCTGCAGATACATGTCTTACTTATAGAGGACATGGTTCTATTGCTATCATTTCTGAGCCACAGAGGTCTTCCACAGACCGAGAGATGGATTCCTCAGAACTTTAGGGCATCTTATAGCATCTCAGACAATGCTTTCCTTTTACAGTTGACGTGCTGACACCCATAGAAGGAAACGGAAGTGACTCACCTAAGATCAGGGTCAGGGCCAGGACCAGAACTGGGACCCCTAACTCCCAGCCCTCTATCCTGTTTCCCACCTGCCCAAATTGCCCAGGCTCCCATCAGTCACTGCCTTTCCTTGGAGAGTTTGATTAGCCTCCATTTTGTGTTGTTATCTGTGCTTCAAGGTGTCCGAGAATAGCTTCATGTGGCCTCAGTAAGGAATGTCCATATAATCTTTTTCCCGGCCTCGGAATCCCAGCAAGTCATTGTGTTACACCAAAGAGGGGAGAGCCCACCGGACACGGTAGCCCCGGATTCTTTCCCAGTGAGCTTCCTAGGGATGTGGGAAAGCAGTGATCACACAGCTGGTCCCAGCCTGGCTTGATTCAGTCCAGCCCTCCTTAAAAATCAACAATAACAACAAAAACCCGGAATATGAAAGTCATGTCACAGCAGGATGCGGCTGTAGATCAGCCAGACCTGCCTTTTACCCAGGAAGCCATGCTCTACTGGGGGCTGCAAATTTATAGGCGAATGGGCAGCCTTGGCCCTCAGCCATGTCTTGCTGATGCTAAGTGTCCTGGGAACAGCTGTGCTCTAACTTTGAGAGCAATGTGTCTCCTCTGCATGCCCCCTCCTACTCCCCAGGCCCAGAGGAGACGTAGAGAGTACCCCAGGCTGTGATCTCCTTGTTTTCAATTGCAGGATTCCTGACTAGGGCTCAGCATTGGGGCATTTCTCCAAAGCCTTATGTACTTACGAGTCTTTCTTCCCCTCTTAATTTGCCTGGAGCCAGGCTTTCATCTCGACTTTTAGCCAAGAGGCACCTGCTGAAATATTCATCAGCAGAAATTGTGCTATGGGTGCTTTTTCCTATCGGTCCAGTTGCATGTCATTAGGACAAGGGTGAGGTGAGTGGAAATGGAGTTTGACACCAGAGAGAAGAATTCACTCCTAACTCCAGGTAAGAGGCACTTAACCCTTTTAAGAGTAGGAAGCTAAGTACTAAGAGCAGACCTTTGCAGACATTATCCACACATCGATGGATCAGTTATTCCTGGCATGTGTTCATTGTCTCAGTACACTTTATTGAGTGTCTACTGTGCTTGAATCCCACGGCTGGACCCTGAACATACCCAGGTGAATACAATTTGGCCACTGCTCATCAAGTCTCACAATCTAATGAGGGAGAGCAGACAAAGATACAGATAGCTATGAGATAGGGAAAGTGCAGTTATGAAGTTAGACACAAAAGAGCGTAGAGCCTAACTCAGATTTAGGGAAGGAAAAGGGGTGATGAACACAGTATCCTAAAATCAAAGAGCCCTGAACTGATTCTTGAGAGCAAATAAGAGTTTTTCAGTTGATGAGAAAGCAGGTGCCAGGGTGGAATTTGGGAGATGCCAAGAGGAGGAAATGGACCTCCAGATAGAATCATCAGCAGGAGCCAAGGCAGAGAGGCAATGAGAGATGATGTGGTACATGCAACTAGGAGCAGTCCCGGGATGATGAAGAACAAGATGCTATTAGGGGCTGAGAGATCTGGTAAAGAAGTAACCAGGGCCTGGTCAGGGGCCTCATCTGCATGTTAAGGAGCTTGAAGCCTGTCCTTTATTTTTCGGGCAAGGGCAGAGTTGAAGAGTTGCAAACAGAGAGACAGGATGGTTAGATTTATGCTTTGGAGATACTAATCAGGTATCAATGGGAGATAAACTGGCAACAGAAAATAAGGTAAGTGGCCATTAAAATGGGTGGGAGATAACAAGGTTATGAATTGTGATAGAGGCAGTAGGGACAGACCAGAGGACAGAAATTCAGTAGCAATCAACAGAACTCTGTCAATTCAGTGCAGCAGCCTCTCACTGAGCAGCCGCTAGCAGTCAGGTACTACTCTAGACAGAGTGGGAAGATGCCAGGTCAGTGTCAAAGTCTATGTTCTTTTGCACAATTTAAGTTCTAAAGTGGATTCAGTGATGTCACCCAGCTGTGCAGAAGAATCAGATGGTTATCATTGGATTGAAAACAAATTTTTAAAGCAACGATATTGATCATTCACCAAAGGCAAGAGAGTTAGAGAGCAGGGAATCAAACCTTTAAGTCTCATAGTGTGAGACTTCTTTCTGAAGGAAGATTCCGTCTGCACCCAGTGACATGTCTGGTTTGGCCTGGGTTCGTAAGAATTGCACAGACTTTTCAAATCTCCAGTGACGAAGGCATGACTGAATCGACTCAGACCACAGCAAAGGCGCAAAGGATCCAAGGCAGAGCTGGTTGTCTTTTTTCATATCCATGGCCCCACTGAAGAACGCCAGCTCCCATCCCAGGCAATATTTTAACAAAGCACATCACTGGTTGCTATCAGTTCCACAATGTTGGTATTTATAGAGGAGTCATGATTTTTCTTTAACATTTTGTCTCTAAAGTGGAATGATGTAGGGCCCGATTGCCAGCGTGCCCCACAGGAAGTTTCAGTTTTTGTGCTTGTGCCCATGGAGATATAAAAGCACATCTGAATTTTACTTGGAGTTAAATCACTGTGAATGTTCCTGGCTAGATGCAGTAGGGTAGAAAAATTGTACTGGGAAAACCTGGCATGGTAAACAAGGGTTTGGAAGTTACTTCTGCAAAACTGAACTATAAGTATATGTACAGTGGATGTGTGCGTATATGCGTATGTGCACGTGTACGTGTATGCATGTGTATGATCCCCATCACAGAATGATAACTGACAAGGAAAAATGAGTCATTTGAATTTGAAGGCAAGTTTTGCTTCTGTTGCTGTTATTAATTCACAGTGTTCACATCTCTATGACCCAGTTTCCTCATCTGTAAAATGAGGATGATTATATTTATGAATAAAACACTAGGAGGCCTTTGGATGAAAGGGAATACATGATGGAGGGGAAGCAATTTTATGGCAAACTACAAAAACTGTGCATTCACTGGGCACCACGCACAGGCTCTTCCTGGAGCCAGACAATTTCATTGGTAACTAATGAGTGAAAAATACCAATATACTGAAACACAAGCAGAAGTTGCTGATTGTCTAAAAGGATAGATTTTAAGTTACGTTGACATGGCTGGTTGCTTGCAGAATTCTTACCAGCCTAATTCCAATCAGAAATCTCATGATATAACATGATCGGTTGAAAAAATGTTTCCGAACGATGGCACTCGTGAAAGTCCTACAATTTCTGACTGTCTGGTCGTGATTGGTGGCATGTGAACTAGGTTGGTGTCCTACCTACCGCTCCTCCCCCAGGGTGGAGGCGGTCGGTTTTCCATCAAAAGCTTTCATGAAGGGCTCTGGGGCTTCCAGGAATCTCTACAGTCTCTCGTCTGTATCTGTGATATTCATGCCCCTTGTTGTATTAGTTATCTATTGCTGTGTTACAAATTACCTCAGTTTAGTGGCTTCAAACAACATAGATTTATAGTCTCGCCATTTCTGTGGCTATAGTTTAGCTGGGTCTTCTGCTCAGACACTCAACGTGTCAACGAGCAGTAGAATTTCTCTCTTCAGTCTTATATAATGTAACCTAATCAAGTAAGTGACAATCCCACCCACACTCAAAGGAAGGTGATTTCAGGGTTGGAACAAGGGAGCAGGAATCTTGGAGGCCGTATTGGAATTCTCCCCCCCACGCTTGTTATTCCTGGTGTCTCTTATGTGCACATCAGGAGGTGGGAGTCCTCATCTGCCAGGTGAGAGGTCTGAACACATTATGGAGCGGAGATGATTTTAACCTGGGTTTTGAAGGTTAAGTAGGAGTTAGAGTTAAAAAGGGAAAGAAGATCATCCTGAGCACAGTGTGCGATGGGATATAATCCAGGTTTAATAGTCACAACTCCTGCTACTCTGTTTTTGGGTCCATTTCTCCTGCTGGGAACATAGAAAGCGGTTATGAGATTCTTTACTTTATATATGTGTGTACGTGGGACTAATTTCTCTGAAAGACCTGAATCTCACAATGTAGATGCGAAGAGACAATTGAAGGAAAAAGTAAAATCACCTTCTTCCACTACTCTGAAACAATAAGGATAAACACGTATTTCAAGCTGCATTTCCTGTGCTTTAATGTATGTGAATTATCTAATATTCTTATTCTCGGGGAAAAGAAAAATAAAGATTCTTTTTTCTTTTTTTGGAGGGGGGCAGGGTTGGGGGAGATTAGCCCTGAGCTAACATTGGCTGCCAATCCTCCTCTTTTGCTGAGGAAGACTGGCCCTGAGCTAACAGATGAGTGCATCTTCCTCGACTTTGTATGTGGGACGCCTGCCACAGCATGGCCTGACAAGCGGTGCATAGGTCTGTGCTTGGGTCCAAAGTGGAATGCGTGACCCTAACCACTACACCACTGAGCTGGCCCCCGACAAACGAGGATTCTTGAGTTCTATCTCCAGAAATACTGATTTAACAGAGCAGAGGTGAAGGCCAGGAACCTGAATTTTAAATAACCTCAGGATATTTCCATTGTAGGTGGTCCAAGGGCAATGGTTGAGAAGGATTGGTTTAGTGTTTTACCAACGCCGTTCACAGACATTTCAGGTCCCCCCTCAATAGAGGGGGCACTCAGCGCAACTGCTACTCAGTGCAACATGATGTTCATTCTACAGATAAGTCAGTTGAGGCTTAGAAAGTCATCTGCCAAAATCACTAAACCAGTATGACTAGAACTGGGGACAAATTCAGATACTCTCTTTCAAAGCTCATGATCTTTTTTGCTTTACCGTCCCTTAGGACGTAATTTATAGATGTGGCTATTGATTTGACCTACTTCCAACTGGTGTTTGGGCATCTTTTTTTTCGTTACTCCATCTCCTTAATATTTATGCAACCTGGACCAAAAGGTCTGCCTTTGCTTCGATTCCTATAAAAAGCCCTGCGGAATTCACATTAGCACTTCCATAAAAGCCATAAAGGCTGGGCAAACTACTCAGAGTTTAAATATGGAAGTCGAAACCCTAATCACAATTTAATATAACTAAATATGTACATACTTTATGGTCAATCATCCAGACCATTTACAGGGTCCCTTGGCTTTGAAATTACTAAATCTCAAATGGTGCCGTAGATGAGCCTTGCTTGACATGACATATATTGAAACAGACTGTGGAGTGATCACTTAGGGATGAAAACCTCGCTTCAGTCTTAGTGAACCAAAGCTAAGAGGCAAATTATTCAATTACAGTAAATTTACAGTAGCTTAATATTTGATAAAAGTGGTTCTTCCATCATCAGAGCATCTTCTTGAAAACCCTTGAGCAGCAAAATACCGCCGGAAACTCTTAAGATGTTTTAACCACTTATTAAGAAAATTCATCTAGCTTGATCTTTTATGAGCAGTCTGGTTTGAATATCTTTTTATTTATTTATTTATTTATTTATCTGTAATTGTCGGGTACTTTGTGTGTGTACCAGTGGCCTCGGAATTAAACTGCTAATTGTTCTACTGCAAACAAGGGTCGGAGTGAGCTGGGCACACAGAGACAACCACTGGAGAAAAAGCAGTTTTGGGTTGAGAGCCTGACCTTGTGAGAGGGACAGTGTGTCTGTCCTTCCAACTTTGAGTTGAGGATGGATTCCCGGGTGCTGGCCCTAAGGAGACGTGAGATGTGGCTAGCAAGGGGACAGAGTATTCTATGAGAATGTGAGTTGCACATCACATGACATGTTCAAGGAGAAACCAGTTGTCTGCCCAAGAAAGCTCTAACTCAGGGCTTCTCAAATTTTAATGAAGATGAATTACCTAGGGATTTGGTTCAAATGCAGCCTCTAATTCAGCCTGAGATTCTGCATTTTTAACAAGCTCTGGGCTGATGAATGCCCCTGACCCTGGCCTGCAGACCACTCTGTGAGTCACAAGGAGGCGGAGGACACTCCTGGTCTCACCTGGATCAGGCACATTTATAATGGCGGTGTCTCGGATCTGACACCTGGATTGCAGGACAACAGATCTTAGCAAAGGCAGCTCTGGTGGAGTCTGAACCGAGGCTCTATCCAGAGGTCTGGTTTGGGGTAAGCTGTTTAACTCATGTGAGAAAATTCCCTGGCACTGGATTTGTGGGACAACACAGAGGCCCCCTAGCTCTCTGGCATGCTAGATTGAGGGACCCTTGGAGAGCCTCACCTTGCCCTCTGGGCTCCTCCAGTGGGTGCACTTATATAAATGACTGCACTGCAGCTTGCCTTGGAGTCACCACCATAGAAATAAATATCCCCTCTGCCCAAACCTCTTCCTTGTCAAGTAACACCCGCTGGGGATGTTGATTTTTTGTAACTTCCAGAACCAGAGCACAGCTTCTTAATCTGGGTTTAGTTAAACTTCCCCTACTGCTCAGGCACTGTCGTCAAATATAAAAGAGGCAAAGAGAGGGGGTGGAAATGCTAATTAGGCCCTGTCACAATTCCAGCTACTGTTGTGAGAATTCACAGTATGCAAATCAGATCAAACCTACCCTAAGCTTCTCAGGGCTGCGAGGGCAGGGGTGGAGGAGTGGATTGACAATCCCAGGGTGAAAAGGTAAGAATTGATCCTCAGCCCCCTCCCTGGTCTCCCCCTCCATTCGTTCATACCCTCTGCAGCGTCTCTGAAGCACCCAAGCTGAGACACCCATGAGAAAAGTAGAGTCAGATGGGATGTGTGCAGAGTGTGTGTGTTTAAATAAAACACTTTCTGCTCCCCAATGTTGCAGCTGTATTCAGAGTAAAAGTGAGCTAAATGGCTTTAAACACACACACACACACACTCAGCCACCATTCAGCTCAGTATAAATGTCACAGCGTCAAATACCAAATACAGAGAATTATTAACGTAAGTGGCCTCCTATAATAAAGCTCATTATTAATAGGCCTATTAGCTCAGCATTCATTTGAACTGACAGCAACTCCTTTCTACGGCAGCTGCTTGCTCCCTTTTTACATCCAAGACCCCTTCTGACATCTCAATGTATATTAAGAGGCAGAGAATGGGGTGGGGGATGGCAGGGAGGCTGTGATGGAGGTAATGCAGATTATTTTAAAAGGGAAGAGATATTGGGAGTTGCTATTTATGGAGCACACAGTATAAAATAAGGGTGAACATTATTGAGCACGTATTGCATGCAAGCATGTTACATGTATTATTTTACCTAATTGCAGAAAATACAGGACATCAGGTACATTTGAATTTCAAAAGAGATATATTTTTTTAGTGTGAATATGTCCTAAGTAATGCATGAGACATACTTTTATTAAAATTATTTGTTGTTTATCTGAAATTCAGATTTAACTGGGAGTCCTGTGTCTTTATTGTCTATAAATATAAAGCAAGTTCCCTTATTATTCACATTTTACAAGCAAGGGTACTGAAGCTTAAAGGGGTGGAGTCCAAGATCAGACCCCAAAATTGGGTTAGAATCTCTGACTTTGCACCCAGTTTATTCCAGAACTCATTGTCTCACCACTGTTCACGTGAGGCTTTCTACCCACAAGCTTATTTATCATGCATGCACTGCTCACACTCAGCCACGGGTTCTCTCATTCATATGCCCAGAGTCTCCTATTGTACCCATTTTGCAGATGAAATTGAAGTTCCAAGCTATTAAATGGCAGCAGAGAGTCATTTCCATCATTTGTTGAGCATTTATTGAGCATCCTCTCCACATCAGGTGCTCTACTGGACACTGGGGATATAAAATTCAGGCACAGGCTCCATATTCAAACCTTACAACTCTGGCAAATGGAATGAGGCCAGTACATGAATGCACAGTGGGACCAGGGCTATAACTCCTCCCTAAAAAGTGAACTCACATGCTAGTTTCCCTTTTGAAAAAGATTTCACCAGGCGAAGACCTTTTAGGGGCCAGATATCGTAGCCTGATTATTAACTACAATCTTAAAGGAAACCCTGGATTGCCATCTGAGAAAACAATGTCATCTTTTCAGCTTAAAAATATTGTAAAAGTCCTGGGGGAATGAATCATAAGTGAAAAATATGAGAAATTTAATAAATGGGAATTTGCAGAGACCAGTTTAATATCACACAGAGAATGACATGAAAAGATGGTTGCCCCTTCATTCATCAATCTCAGCTCAGGATCAAATGATGGAGATCAAATTATTTGACATTTGTTTAATCAATATGTATTAAACACCCGGTATGTGCCAAGTGCCATAAAGAAATAGCATGCATCTGCTCTAAGGGAATTTGCAGTGACTACATACCCTCACTGATCCTCATTTTCCTCATCTGTAAAATGGGAATAATAACGTATTTGCATCATAGGACAGTTGTGAATATAAAAGGAGTTAGTAAGCTTAAGCTCCTAAAGTAGGGACTGGCACATTCTAGATGCTCATTAAATTTTAGCTCTCATTATTACTTGTTGGGGGCTGAGAGAATTGCAAGGGGACATAATTACATCACAGCGTAACAAGGGAGCATTTTGGGAAGATACATGATGCCATGAGACCACTGAAATCAGCCCCCCAACAAGGCCCTAGAGACATAAAGAAGACTTTGCACCCAACAGGATGGGCCTTTCCACAAAAGGCGGGAGGAAAGGGTATTCCAGGCTTAAAACGAGCTAACATTTAGGGAGGTAGGTACTATTTTCACATACTGATAAGGAAACAAGCTGTATGTGGCAGATCTGGGATATGGACCAGATAATATGGTCTTGACTCCTGATCAGTCTCTCTTGACTAGGATGGCAGGTGGTCTGGGGGGCAGCCAATGCCCAGGGAGAGAGGAAGGAAGATGGAGGTTGGGTGGGGGGGAGGGACCAGACCAGGAACTGCCACAAATCTCATGTCAGCTGCTGATTTTGTCCTGTGGGTGATGGAGGACCATTGAAGAGTAGATAACAGAAAAACAGAGAAATGTCCTGATCAAGGTTAAGTTGTAAAAAGATGACTCTAGTGGAAATGAGAAAAATGATTTGGAGAGAGACAGATTGAGATAGAGATTGAGAAAGAGACAGAGGAAGAGAGGGAGAGTCAGAGAAAATAGAAGTGTAGTTTTCAAGTTGTCTCCTTTATGCAGCTTTGAACTCTAATGTTTTGCCAAATATCCCTAAATTTTGTTAACAAAATACCTGTGGGCTTATTTTTCAAAGGGAGACAGATTTCCCAACAATTTCTGTAACTTCCAGAAGTGGTTGAAGTTCTGTAAACCATCTCGTTTTATTTATTGCTGAGGTTCTCTACTTTCTACCAATAAATTAAATATGCAATAGCCTTTTTTTTCACCAACAAGACCCTCTGTGGAGATGAAGATTCCAAGAGTAATTAGTTGAGAATCTAGGCTCACCCATTCATTAATCATTTATTTTATTGTTCAACCATTAAACCACCATCCCATTTATTGATCTTTCCATCTTTCTGTCTGTCCAATCATTCTGTCTACATGTTTCCATCCATCCATCCATCTACCCACAGCCCATTCACCTCTCCATCCATTTACCCACCCATCTAAACATTCACCCTTCCACTCACCCACTCATTCACTCATCCATCCATCCATCCATTTCATTTCATTTATTAAATGCTTACTGAGCATCAGTTATATACAAGCACATTATCAGGATTATCTAAGCACAGTCCATTTCTTACAGAGATCTCACAACTCACTAAAGGGAACATGCAAGCAGGCAGCCATGTTACAGTATCCTAAGAGGGTTTAGCAGCAAAGATAATTCCAAAATCCAGTGACAGAACAAGGCCAGGAGAGATCAACTCTGGGCTATGCAGACATTAGCCTCCTTCAGGAGGTGATTGGTTGCCTGACAAGTTTTAGAACTACAACAGCAAATGAAAAATGGCTGAGGGGGTGTTTGTTTTACTCGGCAACCAGCCCTGCTTCCCAAATCTCAGGTGTTTTTAGAGGGCAGACGCCTTTACTCCACAAACCTACAACAAAGAGTTATCAATACAGCAGATTCTTGTGAAAACGATTTGTTTCCTCCACTGTTTTTGTTCTACCATTTTTTAAGAAGATAATGCATTTTCCTTAAGGCTCTACTTACCAACACTTGGCCTATTCAGCAGTGATGTGCTAAAGAAACTGTTGACTTGAAACTTGCCTTTAGACTTAGAGGAGATGAAGTTTGAGGAAGGAGCTGGGGAGCTGGACTCTCCCTAGCTGGTGCCAGCGTAGAAGATTTATTGTCTAGGTGAGTACATTCTAACTGGAGGTAAGGGGGCCATTTCATTTAGCTCGTTGGTGAAAAGTGCAGGCTATGACAGTGAACTTGAGACTTGGAGGTGGAGCCAAAATGGGTAAAAATAATTGCAGGTGAGAACAAAATATACTTAACGAATATCTAAAGTTAACCCTCTTTTACATTCAGTTAAACTTATTTTAGTAAGTTTAAGGAATTAACACTCCTAGGAAAATGGCAGAACCCGGATAGTTTGGCTTTTGGAGGAAGCAAATGCCCCAGACCCCTGGATCCTTTGGATTCTTAAAAAAGTCATCCAGATTCCCTCTCTACTTGTCTTCTCCTGAGGACTTGAGGGACATCTCAGGTTTCCTGGACCAGTGAAAGGAAGTTTTGTGTCTCAAGGGCATCTCCACAACATATCTGTATGGTTATTTGTACGTTGCTTGGATTCCAGTGAATAACGAGCTAATTTTCTAAGTAGGAGGTGGGCATGGTGCACTTGCTTATGAATGTGGATGCTTTGAATTTATTTGAGAGCCTGTAGGATTTGAGATTCATCCTCTTATTCCTGTGCAGGAATATGCAGAGCACCTCAAATCAAGTAAGAAGACGATGACAACAAAAGAAGGGAGAAGGAGGAAAGGAGCAGGAAGTGAAACAATAGAACCTTGTCACACCTTCTCTAAGTGGCCCTCCCTTGGCCACAATACCCAAACTATTGCCAGGCTACACTGCTGCCACTGTCCCCTGATCCATAGGCTCCCAACTCCTCATCATAGTCCCCTACTTGACCATGGGATTCTTGAGGATTACAATAGAATTTTAACTATACTTGAAATCTCAGCACCTAACAGCACTTGGCAAAAGCTAGCCGTCCATAAATGTTTGTTGTGTGAGAGTGGAAAATGAATGAGAAGACTCTAAGTGGCTGGCAATGTTATAAAGATCAAAATTATGTAAACAGCAAACAAGCACAGTGAAGGTGAGTCCATCTGATTCAGTGAAGTTTAAGAGTTATCATAAAAGGAATCATCAAACCTGTATTTATCACCTGCTCAAAGTGGGAGCCTAGACGAGCAGCATCAGCATCTTGATCCTGGGAATATGTTGGAAATGCAAATTCTCAGTGCCCATCCTAGGGCATCCTGAATCAGAATCTGTGGATAGGGTGCTCAGAAGTCTTTGTTCTAATAATTTCTCCAAGAGGTTCTTATGCACTCTCAAGCTTGAGAAGCACTGGAGTAAAATATATTGTCTTCAATCAGTGAAATAGTCAGTTAAGTGATTTAACCTCAGGCGTAAACACCAAAACATGTGGCAAATGCCTTTTCTACTAGTTTTCTAAAGTCGGTGCTGTCCACAGTTGTCCTTATAAACATTTGGCAAATTCCACAGTGGAAAGGAGGAAGTGGAGGAAGGGGAAGACTAGAAGGATGGGTTTTGTTACGTGATTTGACTACATGTTATTGGCTGGGATGGTCACTTCTCATATGTTGAAATTGACATGGAAGCTTCTCCAGCTCTGGACCCACAGGCGGGGGCTTCTCTGAAACAGAGGAACCTAGAAGATTTTGCCTTTGATCATGGAGATCCTTCTGTTCAAGGCGGGGTTTGCTTTGATAATCCAGCTGAGACATAGAATAGATTAGATTGAGCTCTCATTGTGGTCCAATATGATTACTTTAATGATCTTATATATAGTGCCCGAGCCCTCCACATACTAGCTGTGTGACGTGAGTAATTTAATTAACATTTATGAGGCTCAGTTTCCTCATCTTTAAAAATGGAATAAAACCCACTAGATAAAGTTGTTCTAAGAATTAAATGAGTCAGCAATGATGAAAGCCTCTAGGATCATGCCCAAGGTTTAGTAGAAACCTAATGATGGCTGAATATGGATGAATTGGGAACTGAATTTATAGTACCTAGGATATTCATCAGGGTAAATAATGGTAGTTTCCACAACAGACCAGCCCTGAAATCTCAGTGGCATAACACAGCAAAGGTTTTTATTCTCACTCACATTACAAGTTCAACATCAATTGTGGGAGATCGGGGACGGAGGAGATTATCCCATGGTCATCCAGGCATCCAGCCTGGTGAATTCATCATCACACAGTTGATCCATCTGAAGCATGTAGCTGGGTGATCACCATGGTGATGAGAGAGAAGGGGTGGTAAAAGCAGGCTTTAGTGTCCAGGTTACTTCCTCTCCAGGTCAATTGGGCAGAGCTTGGCACACGGTTAGCCATATTGGTGCCCTGTTCACATCTCCTTGGAGTTTATCTCTATGCTCTCAATATTGCTTGCTCTGCTCTGCCATGGGAGGAGATCTTTGAGAGCAGCTGTCAGCCAAAAATGGAAGGAACAGTGGCGAATAAATGCCCTAGCTTCTTCAGTCCTCTTTCAGGATAATTCTGAGGCTCCTTCTACACTGATTTCTAAATTTCTTCAGTAGCATTAAGCTCCAGTTGACCACAGTGGAAGCTGGCTCAATACCAGTCTTTATTGCCTTCACTTCCTTCCATCTATCTCAAGATACCACTGTCCCACCAATCCTTGTCTTGAGGTCTGCTTCTGGGGGAATCCATGTCACAAAACCATCCAAATACAAGGGAGGTGAGAAATATAGAGGTGCACATGAGATATTTGGTATCCACTGTCTCTGCCACATCCAAGCTGTTCAATAAGCCTACCTAAAATCCTGAACACAAGGAGAGATGCCTACCTATTTGAATCTATTTCTGAGTTTCCAGAGTTGAAAAGCCTGTGGTTTCAATGAACTGGTTCTTGGAGTTGCATATCTGAGTCGGCCACATAATGAGGCTTTGTGATCACACCCACCCTCTTTACACTAATGCTGAGCTTTGATTAATGAAGCAATACCCATTGTATGGATAGGAAAAATGATTCAAGGCTAGTCATTTCCACTCAATTGAACACAGTTAGTGTGATACTTGATATCACATTCCAACAATCCTCTATTCAGAGTCCAGTCCTTTTTTTTTTTTTCTTGTCTCTTCATATTACAGCTAAGTCCAAAGTTATTCATCCTGGTATTAGGCTCTTAATTCCTGTCTATGCATAAAAGAACAGGAAGAGCTATACTGCTCAAGGATTTAAGCTGTTACTTAACCTTGAATCTTCTTGGCTCTTGATTTAAAACCTTTCAAAGCCTTTTTAAGAAAGAAAGACATTTCTCGTTCTAAGATTAGTATCCTCACTCTCCATTCCCACCTAAACGTAGTAATACGAGGCTTAGAGCATGTGTATGGGTCAGAATCACCAAGAAAGAACTTAGCTTCATTCCTCCATCTATTTATTTATTTATCATACATTCATTGAGCATCTACAATACGCTAGACACTGAGATGCTAAGGATGATTCTCTTCTCTGTGGCAGAATTGTGCTCTCGAGTAAACCCAATTCCAAATGCACTCACAAAGCTAATGCTAAATAAAAAGTGATGTTACCAAAAACAGTACATTTGTAAGAGTTCAGAGAAAGGAAAGATCCTAGCTCATTGAGTATACAAGTGTTTATGGAAGCAAACATGTATTTATTTATCATTCATTCATGCATTCATCTATGGTTTTGGTCACCTACCATGTGCTAGGAAATGTGCTAGCTCTAGTGATAGAGTGGATGGATAAAAAAAGACCCAGTTACTGCTCCCCTGTGATGTCTATAGATTAGTAGGATGGAAGCATGAGCAGTATCTGGATTTGTTGAAATGGACTAGATGGCTGTGGTTTGGGGAAAGGAGTGTTTTCCGGGCAGAGGGAAGAATGTACACACAAGCTGCAAAGTGGCTATGGGTAGTATAGTGAAAGTGGGAGAGAAAGTTCTGGGAACATGCATGAAAGGAGATCAGGCTGAACTCAGATCTTTTGTTCAGACCTTGGAGGAACTTGACTGCCAATCCCAAGGGCCTGATACTTGTCTGATGGATTAATAGGAGTCTCTGAGGTTGTTTCCACAAACAGGCAGAAGATTACAGCGTTGACCTGGCAAGAAAAAGAAACATGGAGACTGGAATTATGAATGCAGAGAGGATGCGGTTCCAACAACAGATGTGAAAAACACTTGGACCTGAACCAGTGCAATGGCAAAGTGGTGAGTGACACGGGAAGGATGTGAGAGGTATTACAGAGATAGAAATTATGGGACTTGTGACCGACTGGTATAGCTGTTGAAGTCAAAAGAGAAAGATAGGACGGAAATGGTGGGTATTCATAGATGTTGGTTTTCCTTCTTCCTGGGCACAAAGACAGACTCCATTCCTAGCATCCCTGAGAGATCCATGTGGCCACTGTGCATGAGTTCTGGCTAACAGAATAGAGTGGAAGTCCTGCACATCACTTACATACCTAAACTGTAAAAAGAAACCTCCCACAGGTGAGCTACGCTGTCTCTCATCATCTGCCAGCAGAATGGAGAGATGTCAAGAACTAAGAGGTGAGAGGAGTCACAAACAGAAGGAGACAGAGTCTCTGAATTCCTGCCTGGAGCAAGAGTAGGCAGACTTTTTAGATTCTGCGCCAATGAATTGGCATGGTGTGTTTCAATAAAACTTTATTTATGAAAGCAGGTGACACGCTGGTTGGAGTACATGGGTTATAGTTTGCCAACTTCTGGCCCAGAGCAAAGTGGCCCCTCCCACTGACCTCATTGGACTATGATAAAGCAAAGCAAGATGTTAAGTTTTATTTGTTAAACTTCTGAGACCTGGGGTCGTTTGTTGCATTAGTTAGCTTTGGCCTATGCATGAGGAGAGAAAAGAGACTGAAATCTTCCCAGGTTCCTCTGAAAACACAAGAACCTGTGGGATAGAAGATGTGAAATGCCACCACAAGTGTTAAACAATCTCTTAAAAATGAGTATGACTGGGGGTGGGGGGGGGGCCTCGTGACCTAGTGGTTAGGTCTGCCATGCTCCACTTAAGCAGTCCAGGATTCACGGGATTGGGTCCTTGGCATGGACCTACACCGCTCTTCAAGCCATGTTGTGGTGGTGACCCACATACAAAATAGAGGAAGATCAGCACAGATGTGAGCTCAGGGACAGTCTTGCTCAAGCAGAAGAAGAGGAAGGTTGGCAATGGATGTTAGCTCAGAGTGAATCTTCCTCACCAAAAAATGAAGAATGTGCCTTGGAATTTATAGGGGGAAAAAACCCTCAAATTCCTAGAAAATTCTGGGGAGATACAACCTCTGAATACCACAAGGATTCAGTATTTCATTGCTGAGAGGTGGAGTGAACTGGTGGCGAAGGGCCCCTTCTCATGACATGGTGTGATAATTGGGGTTTAGACACATGCATTTACTGATGGAAAATTTTGCTGTCTGCATTCCAGAATTCAAAAGAAAGAAGGGAGAAAAGAAGCTTTGGATTTGTGCCAGGTGGAGGAGAACTGAAGAAGTCTGTCAGCAAGCCCTCAGGTAACAATATCATAATTTAAAATTTTTTCTAACAATGGGGGAGTAATTAATGATGCAGCCTTCTCTCTCCCTGTTTCCATTCCAGCCTGGCAGAATCCAGGGTCTGTGTGTGTGTAGTACGTGTGTGGAGTGCATGCGTGGGGTGCGTGCGTCTGTGTGTGTGTGGTGTGTGTGCACTCGCTCAGAGTTCTGAGACATGAAAATAGGAGGAGCTTGTCTCTGTACGTTTGTCAAAGTGGATTTATTTACTTGAGAGCCCCACCAAATAGGGGCCACATTTTTGCCTCTGTAGCAACTTGCAGGTTCCTCAAGGGGTTTAAACAGCCTGTGAGCTGTGAGCCAAGTAGATAGACCACCCCGAACCATCCACAGTGACATTCTTGTAGGATGGATTTGAGGGCCTTCCTGATTTATTTGGATTTGGGGGGAGAAGACAAAAGCACCATTCTTGCTGGCTACCCCACTGCCTTCTCTTAGAGAGACCGTCCCTCGTGCCTATGTGACAGGGGGATTTCAAATCTCCCCAGATGCCCAGTGGGGAACATTCCAGGACAAGGTCACCTGAAATAGCTTGCTCTCTCTAAGGCACTTTGAGTGTCTGAGATACTCAAAGATCTGTCATTCATGTGCTGGTTCATTTATACTGTGGATCTTAAATGATTTTAGAATCGGTCTGGAAAATATTCATGGGAGAGGTAAGAGCAAGCGGCAAATTTTCAGGTTACTTGGGCCAAAGTCCAGATCTATAGCTAAATAGCTGTGTGACCACTGACAAGTCCCCTCCCTTCTCTGGATTTTGGTTTCCTCCTGCAGATGTAGCTATTGAGGTTTGAGTCAAATCCACGTTTTTCAAAACGTGCTCTAAAGTACATTAATAGGAAGCTATGTGGAAAAGGGTTTCAATGATTGATTTAATCAGGAATTGTGTTTCAGTACAGTAGTCCCCCTTTACCCATGGGGGCCATGTTCCCAGATGCCTGGTGGGTGCCTGAAACCACAGATACACTGAACTCTGTATCTACTATGTTTTTCCTATACATAGATACCTATGATAAAGTTTAATTTATAAATTAGGTACTATAAGAGAGTAACAACAATAACTAATAATAAAAGTGGCTTTGGACCGTTAGTAAGTAAAATATGCGTTCCCTGAACACAAGCACTGCAACATGCACTCAGTCAATCTGCGAACTGAGAGGGCTTCTGAGGGACTGGTGGGCAGGTGGTGTATACTAAGTGGATTCGTTGGACAGAGGAATTATTCACATCCAGAGCAAGATGGAGCGAGACGGCAAGAGATTTCATCATGCTACTCAGGACGGTGCACAATTTAAAACTCATGAATTGTTTATTTCTGTGATTATCCATTTAATTTTTTGGACCGCGGTAGATTGCAGTAACTAAAATGGCAGAAAGCAAAACCATGGATGAAGGGACACTACTGTACTAGTCAAAAAGACCAGAAATAACAGTCGCTGGAATAAGATAAAAATTTATCTTTCTTTTAAGTGAAAGAAGTCCAGAGATAAGCAGTCCTGGGCTGGAATGAGGAGGAGTCCAGCTAGTTCTATCTTTCTCCTTCACCATCCTCAGCAATGGCTTCCATCTTCAGTCATTTTGTAGTTCATGATGGTTGCTAGAGCTCCAGCCATCACATCCACATTCTGTGTAGCAGGAAAGAGGAAGTATGAAGCATGGTAGACAGAATGGTGCTTCTCCTAGATAAGTTAGCTCCCTTTAAATAGCCTTTCCTGAAGTCCTTTTTGACACTTCTGCTTTTATCTCATGGATCAGAATGCAGTCACATGACCATATCCAGCTGCGAGAGATGCTTGGAAATGTCATATTTCAGTCAAGGAGATGGCCAATGTGAATAGAATCAGAGTTCCATTACCAAGGATGTTGAAGAGAATGGATATTCAATGGCAACTAACAGAACCTGCCCCAGTGGCTAAGGAAGCGTGCAGTAGACTGGATTACAGTTGAGTATATTTCGGTTCAGCATATTTCAGAGAGTTTTATATGTAAATGTACATTGTGACACTTCCTGTATGAGATGTGTCCCATAATTATTTGATTAGAGACTCCTTTCATTTCAGAACATCATGTGCAATTACTAGTCTAAGAAAGAACTTGAAGGAAAACTGCATGCAATGATCTGCAGTGTTCTTGGTTATTGACAAGGTGTGAGATGCTCTCCATCAGGGGTTCCCCTCTTCCTCACCAGCTCCCCTGATGACAACCCCGATTCCCATTAACATTTCCCTCCTGCCAGCCCTCTGGCACTCCTGATAAGCTCAAGCATGATCTGGAGCCCTCTGTGGGCTCTGCCCTGCCTGCACTGAGGGGGCACGTGACACTCCCTTCTCCTTCATTGTCATATTTAGTCACGCATTGATGGTTTTTGCTGAGATGAGATCATGGGGGTGTTAGGCAGCAAAGTCTTGATTTGATTCGCATCAAGTGAGGATGTAATTGGAAGCAATCAGAATGAAGTGTCCCGTTTTAGGAAAAGCCCTTTCTGCAGCAAAACTTAGTGATAGTGCAGGCGTGATTTAAAGGGACAGTTGAGAATTAAAACATAGCAAAACAAAAGTAAAGGCGTTAAGAAAGAGACTCCACCATGTGTTCCCCTCATGCAAGGCTCTGTATTTGTTTCATTAACAGCACAATGGTACATGATGATGTCCACATACAATTCTAAGTTTCAAAGTTTTCAAGAGCATTACTGTCCCATTCATAAACATTTTTTAAAGTCCCTACTACATGTGAAGCCCTTTGTCTTTGTCCTTCAGAAGCTCATGGTCAAGCTGAAGAGAAGAATGTTACACAAAGTTCAGAAAAGAGTTCTGGAAGTCTTCGTATAGTAGCAGATGGCTGATAGAGATGCTTGGTGGTGAAGGAGCTGAGTTCCATAATAAGACATGCATGTGATTAAGCCTTGGCTATATCACTTTTTAGACTTTGGGAAAGGTCTTCAGCTTCTTTGTGCCTCAGTTTCCTAGTCTGTAAAATGAGCGCGGAGTTTCCACCTCCTGGGATCATTTTCGCTGTTAAGCGAAATAATGATCCTCGCATTTCATGTGGTATGTGAGCATTCAGCAACAGCTTTCCTGTTGTGGTTGCTGTTGTAATTATTAATCTTATTTACTCTTCTTCTTAGTTTCATGGCAATATAGCAAAGAGGATCCACAGAGGAGAAAAAGACAGTCGTATCTTGGGGAAAGGGCCTGAGTGAAGACCAGGCTTATGGGATAGCAATTTTGGACTGAGTTGCAGAAGAAGGAAAGAATGTCCTAGGAGATGAAGATATCTCAGCGGTCATCTCAATTAGCCTGTCAAACAAAACATCAGACCTCGTTTGTGGTCCCTGGTGGTTTTCAAATTGGTGACATGCAGTCAGTTCCACCCAGTTTCAACAAGCAGACATATTGCTTTGGCCAGAAAGGTCAATATGTTTGAATTTGAATGATTCTCTCCCAATTTAACACTGTCTTCCCAGGTTTTTACCTGGCGTACTTATGTGTTTATATAGCTGACCCTCTTCTAGGGAAAGATGCTGGTAAAAAGAGAGACAGTGGCCAAATCCTATGGAGGAAGTGAGACCTGGACCGAAAAACTCCCAATGAGATCAGAAGCCGGGAAGGTGGAGAACAGGATGAAATGTGGGCAAGGTGAGTGGGGTAGGGCAAGATATGCAGAAATAAATTCTGGCTGCAGTGTGCGAGCTCCATTCAAAACTGACCACATGGTGTAGTCTACACAGAAATCGAAATATAATTATGTACACCCAAAATTTATGTAATGTTATAAACCAATGTTACCACAATTACAATTAACTAGTTAATTAAAAAACTGACCACAACTGTCCTTAACCACTGAGTGACCTTGGGCATCTGACACCCCCACCCCAGCGGCCTACAATTTCCTCAATTGTAAAACGGTGCAGGCTAATGGCGTCACTATAATCCTGTCCAGAGTTCTGATTCCAATTACACAGTTCTCTAGAGGCAGTGTTGAAGGACTTTGTCAGAAGAAAGAATATTTCTTCATCCATAGATCCACATATGCTATCCAGAGTCTTCTGGGGTTCTTGGAATTTCTTGTAAGAAGTCCCACTATCCAAAGAATAATTCCCAACACCACAGTTTCTTTGAATAAGCAGTTACATCATCTTTCTAGACACTACCACCCACAGCCTCAACACAGATGGGCTTCTTGTAAAAAAGAAGTCTGTGGATGTGGAGGTCACTCAGAGTAATGCAGCCTATTCACATTAGGCCGTGGCGTCCTGTCTCTCAGCTCTATTCCTTCTGCCCACAGAACAAAGCAAGGTGAGATGCACTGTCAGTTTTAAAGATGGATCCATACTCCTCAGCTTCATTCCAGTGTTCACTGAAATATGTTTAGCAATGTTTCACAACATCCCTGTTCACAAAACGTAAAAAAGCAAAAATTAAAGTCGAGCTTTTGTGATGAATACTACATTCTTTTTCATCTTTAAGACTTCTTGAAGATACTAAACTGGTTTGTCTTAAGTTGTGTGCCTTGTTTTTCCCTTTTATACGATGGGAGCATTAATCAGCAACATCATTTCTGTGAAGCCTGGGAATGATTGAGAGGAAGTATCCAGAATGTACATAAACTATAAAGTCTCCATTCAGCAGAGGCACAGAAGATACAAAGTTGTCTGTTGAAAAGCATTCTTTTTCAAGGCATCCTATTTGGAGGGTTGAAAGCAAAGATCATCTGTGTTGTGTCTTCATGTGTGGGAGCCACCATGGTGGCTGGAAAGGGTTTCTCAGTGTTGGCTAAACTCCTAGGACCACACTCAGTAGCCATACATCTTAGCCAGTCTGGATTAGTCTAAATCTGTAATTTGAGGATTATCATTTTTTATGGGATTGATATGAGGATTCAATGAAACACCAGTTGTCTGTCATATAAAAGGATCAAAAAACTTCCTTCCTTCTCTCTATTCACAGAATGATTTCATTCATTCAAGTCTTTTCCCAAAACATACTTAGTTTACATCTAATACCTAATACCATTAGATGAACTGAACTTTTTAATTAACAAATCTATATTGAGACTCAGAAGATGTGGGAAAAATATGGAGGGAGACAAGAATGGAGGAAATTTCACAGCCAATGGCCGTGGCCTCGAAAGCTCCATGCAAAGCTCATCTTGCCACTTCCCATCTTCGTGCCTTGGAGATGGTGGAAGGACACATGGGCCATATTTCAGGCCAACGTGTAGAGAATCAGCCAAATGCACTTGAGAGAGAATGGGAGAAAAGGAAAATGAGTCTTAGGACTCCAGGGGATGAGGGGAACCTACAAAAAAAGGCAATTACTCAACTGCTTTAGTTTAAAATGACACTTAAACCTTTTCTTTCCAGAAAGAAACAGAAAAGGCAAAGAATGAATACATCCACTTTCTTTAACATGAGAGGCCAACACAGAGATGGGAAGTGCTCTCCGAGGAGAACAACGTAAGGTCACTGCATTTACCAGCTCTCTCCCTGGAGCTCAGAAAGCAGGCTCACATGTGAGAAACTTTTATTTTTCCCTCTGATGCTAATTGAATGTGCAGATAGAGAGATACCGAAGTGGCTCCATTAAAATGAAATATGTCCCCTGAGAACCTGCTTCCATCCATGCTCTTGCCCACTGCCCTCCACCCCAGCAGAATGATAACTTTTTCTGGTCAACAAAGCCCATCTTCAGTTATTATTTCTCTTTGTCTCTTTTCATATCTCCTAATGGAAACATTCCAGTAGCTGCTGGCTAGAAAATTAGCCATCTGAACTCTGATTCTTCCGCTCTCTTGTTTTCTTTCTTTCTGTGTCTCTCTCTTCTCATCAGATTAGTGAGAAAATTCAGCATTGAATCTCTTTCAAGCTCTTGGCTCTGCACAGCCTGGTTAACACATGGAAGGGGCTAAGATTAAACCTTAATTTAACTCTGTCTCTCACCCAAACGTCACCAGACGTCCTGGCCCAGTTTAACTTTCAATCATTTTCTGAAAAGTCTGGAGGAGTGAGGCTCCACACTGCCCGTGTCTCCAACGTGACCTTCTTTGCCTGGTCAAACGCCTTGTGGTGAAATCCAAGATGGCATTAGGAAGGAGAAGGAGAGTGAGAAGAAATGAATATTTATTGAGTTCTTGGCATATTCTGTGCACTTTAAATGCATTATCTCTTTTCATAGAACAGCCCTAAGGAATAAATATGTGTTCCTCTATTTTTTTTCAGAGAGAGAAACTGAGGCTTATGGGGGTAACTATCTTGTCTAAGTGCATGCCAATAGTAAGTGATAGGGTCATGATTTTCTTGCATTGATTGTCAACGTGCAATTGTCCCTGAGGCTGGATTAGCCAGTAGAGTGCTCAATGACCAGCACAGACCCAGTGATCAGAAGTCCTCACAGCGACTCTTCCAGTAGGTATCATCATCCGCTCTTTTCAGACAGGGAACTGAAGCTCAAAGAGATTGAATAAATTCATCATCCTTCACGCATTTAGTCCATGGAAGAGTTGAGACCAGGACTCATCTCTGCTGTAGCTCAAAGCTCCTAACGTTGGACTCGAATTGTAATTTTGGATATCTGCACCATGGCCAACCCACTGAAAATCAAATCATGTTCTTTCCATCCCACTTTAGGCCTCTTGGAGCATCTGAGAGTTCCCATTTAAAATCACAATGGAGAAAATAGGTGAGCCAAAATGTCTTCAAGAGATATCCCAACAGAATGGAAAAAGCTGTGGGGTTTTGGTTGTTTCTGCCTTCAGAAAATTGAGAATAGTAGTATTAACTCTAATAAGATAAGGCAATTACAGATGGGACAGGAGACCAGACCAGACCTCCCTGTGGAGTGAGAGATCCAGCCCTTGGGAGGAAAAACATGGTATCCAAAAAGATGAGGAGCCAGATAGCAGGCCAAGCAATCTAGTATGAAGGACGCTATCAAGTATTGATGAATTTCAGAAAATCAGAGGAGGGAAATCCAGAGATGGATCATATGACATTCAGAAAACCCGGGCAAAGACAAGAATTCAACATTAGGCAAGTCTATCAATAAGCCCAGGTTATACACATGAGGATCTGCTCATCAAAGCATTGTTTATTCAGATCAGCCAAACTTATATGTATACATATGCATATATATGTGTATATATATGCATATATATACACACACACACAGAATCTTCCATACAAGAATCATTGAATACATATGCATTCCACTTCCACAAGGGACTATTATATTACCATTATAAATTGTTAAAAAATTGTAAGATGAAGGAAAACGCTTTTCAGCCCCATTACCCTCCTCCTCCATAAATGAGAGGATACAAAATCATTCTCTCTCCGAATAAATTCACCTGTGTAAAAATATGTAGAATGAACCTGGGGGAAATTGTGCCAAAATATTCCTAGCACATGATGCAAAACATAAAATTTGAGGGGAATTATTTTTCTTTCTTATTTATACTTTTTTCCGTAATAAATATCTATTTTTAAAAACCAGAATATATTCTAAGATGAGAGACCCGGGCCAGGAGCCTGGGGCAGGGCAGGCTGTCAGTGGGGGACAGGGGGTCTCAGCCACGTGCTTCTGGTGGATTTGGGCACAGAGAGACTGGCCAGGCTTTAAAGACAGTCAAGATGGAGGAAGGAAGGAGAGGAGCTAACAGATATTGATGCCTACTCTGTTCCAGATGTATGACGTATGTTATCTCACCCAGTCTTCTCAATGACTTTGCTAAGTACATATGAATATCCTCATTTTATAGATGTGAACTGTATAAAGTTGATAAAGATTAAATTACACATCCAGACTCAGTTCAGTTCACATAATAACAATAGGTAATATTTATTGAACACTCATGGGCCACAACACACGCTGAGCACTTTCCCCACAGGTGTCAGATTAGTCTTTGCAACAAACTTCTGTGGTAGGCACCATAATTTCCTCAACCCCATGGATGGTGATTGTGAAGCACACTTGACCCCAAGTCCCACAGGTGGTAACAGTGGAGATGGTATTGGGCAGTTGACTGCAGATTGTGCCTTAAACTACTTCAGGACACCAGCAGCAAGGTCCGCAGCTGGCAAGATCAAGATACAAGACAGCATTGTCTGTCTCAAAAGCCCATGCTCTTTCCCATATAGGCCAGCATTGCCACGTAAACAAATGCAAAAAGTAAAACTAGCAAACCAATGAACACGCCTGTGATTTCATTTCAGCTTCATCACTAATGTATTAGGTGACCCCGGTTAGTCCTTCTGGGAGTCTGTTTAACTTCCTGCACAATGGAAAAGGGGTGTGATTTGAAAACCTTTGAAGTCCCTTCCAAATCTAACCTCATCGGGAAACACATCTCTGCGTTGGAGTCTGCGCCAGCTCCCCATCACCTTCAAATCTTGGTGTTTTTTACCACACATTTATGTTTTAATATTTTAAACATTTTTGCTTTGAAATAATTTAGGAGTCACAAAAACTGTGAAAAGAGTACAGAGTTCCCACGTACCTGTCAGTCAACTTCCCCCAGTGGTCACCTGGAAATTGACATTGGTGCTAGTAACTGAACCACAGAGCTTGTTGGGATTTCCCCTGTTCACACGCACTCGTCTACTGAGCGTCCTGTGAAGTCACTGGGCATCCCTCACGATGACGGGTCAACAAGCTGTTTGTTCATCCTCCACTCCCATCGACAACTCCCTCCTCACATTTTGCCCTGCAGCAAGCTTGATCTTCTTATGTGTCCCCAGCACATGATATTCTTTGCACGTAAGTGCCCTGGGTCCCAAATAGCCTTTCTCAACATTGTTGCCCACCAATGAATCTGATCAAAAGCTGCCTCCGTGGTGCAGCCCCACTGCTTGCTCCAAGGCCAGCTCCCTTTGGGAATCTTTCCATCTTGGACAGGGATCCATCTTTATTTCCTGGTGTTTTCTGTGCCTAACACTGTGCCTGAGACCTTGTAGAGGCATGACATGTGCTTGTGGGAAGAATGAACAAGTGCAATCTGGGCTCTCAAGAGCCATTCTCTTCATATCTTGAAGCGTCTCTTTAAAGAGAACCCCCTTCACCTTAAAAAGCTTTCCATTGAAGGATAATTAATTTGGAAATGAAAAGTATATACAGGAGGCAATGAAAAAAGGAAGGAAGGGTATATATACTCAAAGTATCACTCCACGTAAAGTTCTATGGGACCATTTCACCATTTAAGATGAAGGCAAAACCATTGAATTTAAATGATGAAAATAATACTCGTTCTCAGTCTGCATTAGAGATACTATTTAAAAATTATTTCTCACATAAACACATGCTCTCCAGCCCTCATTTTCTTCCCCTTTTTGCTCCTGCTCTCAGGCACAAATTACCGTTAAGTTGGGCTGAATAATGAATGAAAACAGTCAGTGTCGTTAATGACAAAATGTAATATTAAACTGATGAGACCTCTTGTTTGCAAAGTTTTTTTTTCCCTCTCTCTTTTTTTCTCCTAAACATTCCTCTGCAAAGATAACCAGCAAAATGATTCATATTCAACTGAGTATCTCATTGAAAGATTATGAACCCACGGAAACGTAAACTAGCAGGTCTGGTATCCTAAGGAGAAAATAAATGAATAAAACAACCTTCTCTTCAGATCATCACCCTTGTTGGTGTGTGGCCGTCTCATATGTGGAAGAAGAGCTTTTGTTTTGGAGCTTATGCAAGTCTCACAGAGATAAGCTCTCAGTTTATTAGTGTCCATCACTGCATTTGGGAAGTGTTCCTTGAACAGACGTTAATTTTGCCCTATTACAGTTGCTGAAGTGCAGAGTGCCCTGATATCAATTTCCTGTCAGACACATGTTCCTTGAGATGTGAGGTTCATATATATGAACCTCTTTTTAGAGAGGACCTTCTACCATTTTTCTCGTTGGAGGTGATCTTGAGGCAGTAGCTGGGTGGAATGGGTCCAGGATCTGAAGAATGGAGTTGAATTGAGGGCTGGAAGCTCCAGAAACGCTAGGCTTAAATCCCATCTGAGGTACCTTCTAGCTTTATTTCACTACTTGGAAAGGTAAGTGCCATTACTTCCCCCAGTCTTGGACTTCTACAGATAATAAAATTAAGACTCAATGACTATATAACCTCTACAGTAGTTCCTGAACAGCGTGCTCAGAAGATATGTGTAGAGAGAATGAATGCTTCATATCCATCCTTGAGGTGGGACGCCTTCTACCATGGGTATGTAAGACCAAAGACCACATGAAGAACTTTTAAATGTCTCCATGACAAGATAATCAAAATTCTAATTAACTAGATAACGTCTATTGAACTTTTTCTGGACTATGCACTGTTCTAAGCACTTTAGATGTACCAACTCCATTAAAAACATCACACGTACTCAATAAAACAAGGTACTATGCATAGTCCCAATTTTTTGATGAGGGAATCGGGGCTCAGAGACATTGAGAGTCTTGCCCTGTTCAGTGATCTCTAGAAACTGGCAGATCTAGGACTTAAACTCAGGCCATTCTGACTCGTGTCCATCATGTTGGAGCACAGCCATCACTTGGCCCTTTTATGAGTCACGGAATAATCACATATTTCCAAGAAACATTTCTTTGATCTAGTGAATGTGTTTTTCCTCTCATTATGTAATAGAGCTTTGCGGTTGTTGTTGAAATCATAAATGAATGCATTTCAACATCTTTCTCATTTTGTCTATGTTGCTGCAAAGCCCCAGACTCAACTCATGGTTCAATCGCAATAATTTTATCAGCCCCTAAATAAATGTGTTCCTCTGTCCTTCTAAGTGAATTTTAAATTTCTGGCTCTGTTTTTCACTCTCTTCAAGTATATTTTATTGTTAAGTTCTTCTGGATCAATTTTTGAGGAGAACTATACAATTAGAAAGAAGTTTCAAATCAATTACCCTTATCAACTACCTTGCGGTAAGATATCACTTTATAGATCAGGAAACAGAAAGTTAAGGGACTCGCTCAAAATGAATGAGCTGGTGAATTCTGGAACCAAGTCACTTTCCAATATCTCTGTTCCATATCCAGTGATTATTCCATTTTATTGTGTTGCCTTTTGCATGTGAGGGCTATATATTATTTTTAAAAATTGAACTTTCAAAAAGATAGTCATAATAAAAAGCAGATATTTATTGATTGTGCAGTAGGTCAGGTTCTGCCCTAAAAGTTTTGTTTATACCATTTTCATGTTGTCCCTCTAACACCAATCACTCTGTGCTAGTTTTCTACGCTGTGTGTGATGATTGGTTTATGTGTAAACTTGGCAAAGCTCTAGTGCCCAGTTAGAGACTCAAGCTCTCATCTCGGTGCTGCTGTGAAGGTATTTCGTAGGGGTGGTTAACATCGACAACCAGTTGACTTTACGTCAAAGAGATTACCCTTGGTAATGTGGGTGGGCCTCATCCAAGCAGCTGACAGGCCTTAAGGGCAAAAAATTGAGGTTTCCCAGGAAAGAAGGAATTCAGCCTCAACTCCTGCCTGAGTTTCCATTCTGGCTAGCCCTGTGAATTTTGAACTTGCCAATGCTCGCAAGTCTTGAAAATTAATCTATATATATTTCTTAAATATATATGTGTGTATATTTGTATGTGTGTGTATGTCTATGTATACGCATATATATAGTTTAATTTATTTACTACATAAATTTAGTTACTTATTTCCATATAGTTGGTTCTGTTTCTCTGGAGAACCCTGACTAATATCCTATGTAACAAACGACCACACACTAAGTGATTTAAACAACAAATTTATTGGCTCACAGTTTCTGTGGGCCGGGAGTCTGGCACATTTTGGGTAAGTCCTCTGCTCTGTCTCACAAGGCTGCAATCAAGGTGTCAGCTGGCTGCATCCTCAACTGGAGGTTCAAGTAGGGAAAGATCTGTTCCTCAAGTTCCTTCAGAATTTATATCCTTGTGGGTGTAGGACTGAGGTCCCTGTTGTCTGTTAATGTCTGACTGGCTCTCAGCTCCTAGAGGCCTCTCTCAGGTTCTCACCACATGGCCCTCTCCATAGACCCCCTCCTCACGTTTTGGTCCTCTTCCTTCAGGAAGGCTTCAGTTCCTTAGAAAGGCTCATCTGATTCAGTCACGCCCACCCAGGATAATCTCCCTTTTGTTCAACTCAAAGTCAAGTGTTTAGGGACTTAATTACACCTATATTATCCCGGGTCCCATATAACACGCCATCATCATGGGAGTCACAACTAATCCTCACAAGTCCTGTTCAAAGTCCAGGGAAGGGGATTACGTAGTGTTGTGAAGCAAGGGGCAGGAAACGTGAGGGCCATCCTTAAATTCAGCGTACATCAGTATTCCTTGGGAATTTTTTTATTAATCAGTTCACAACCATCCAATGAGCTCCTTCTAGGTGCCAGGCATGGTATTGATGCAGAAGGAAATTTCCGTGCCCCTGGAAAGAGAGACAGGAAGTCTCATACAGACTCACATAATTAAGTAGAATTTGTAAAGTAATTCAACAGCAGTCCAATGGTGGTTACTTGAGAGCATAGAGGACAAAGAGAATAACTGCCAGCCGGAATCTAGGAAGGATTTATAGAGACAGAGACATTGGAACTGAATTTTCAAAGTTGAGAAGGAGTTTTCCGGGAGAAGCAGCTCAGGAAACTCACTTGAGAGGAGACACAGCCAGGCCTAAGGCTGGTAGAACAACGTTAAAAGATCCTGTCTGCTAGAGGAAGAGGGAAATATTTCTTATGACTATTCCAAGAACTCGTAGCCTATAAGAGGCCGGCCACAGACGAGAGCTTCAGGAATTTAAGAAATGTTCTAACTTTTTATTCCTCATTTCAAGGGCGATACTGTGGGGGAGAGGGTAGAAAGAGGCTTAAGTGGTTCTGAAGAATTTGAGAAAATGAGATTTTAGTCATTTTATGACATTATGTTTTCTCATTTTTAAAAAGTCAATCATTTCATAGAAGAAAAAAATACTTTACTTATAGAAAGTCCAGGACTTACGGAAAAATATAAACACACGAAACTAAAAATTTTATCTGGTTGAACCCTCACAGGTACACAATAAAGTTTTGCTATATAACCTTCTGTATAAGTAATGTAAATGAATATAAAGATAAATATTTATGTGGAGAAGATATAATATTTCATGAACTTTTTTTTTCCTCCCCAAAGTCCTAGTACGCAGTTGTATATCCTAGTTGTAGGTCATTCTAGTTCTTTGTGGGATGCCACCACAGTGTGGCCTGATGAGTGGCGCCATGTTCACGCCAGGGATCTGAACCGGCGAACCCCAGGCCCCCAAAGTGGAATGCGCAAACTTAACCACATCTAACGTAAACGGGTTCTGATATCACTAAATATTCTTTTACAGTGTTATTTTTAAGGACTGCATAGTTTTGCATTATACCAGTGTATCAAAATTTATTTAGCCGATGTCCTATTATGAGCCAGGAAATTTGTCTTTTACTATTATTAATACAATTGGTATAACCATGCTTCAAAAGTTTGTGAAAACAAAACAGGGTCATAGTTTATCAATATCCAAATCGTGTTAACTGTTGGCCCCACCTGTTGAGGCAGGATCCTGTTGTCCCCTAACGTGCATGTAGGTTTTCCCTTTTCGGAGAGACTCCAGGATCCTGAGCTCCGTGCCTGCAGGAGCACAGAACATATTTATATAATTCAGCATCTTCAAGAACCCTCCTCTCATGCTGGCTGCCTGAGTCCCTCAAGGATCGGTGACCTCCTGGGACTGGCATCATCTACCACTTTGCTGGCTTGGAGAAGGATCACCAGTTACTAAGTGACTATCTCTTACTCCAAACCCACTCTTCTACCCAGACCCTTCAGACTACATTTCTCCTTGGCCAGTCAACTCCCTATTAGATTCTGCTGAGAACGGATGCTGAGGGAGCCTGGGGGCAGCTGAGGGAGAGAGAGCCTCCTCCTTCGCATTTTCCTTGCTGCAGTGTCCAATGCTGCCTCGGCGAGGGCCACCCCCCCACCCCACCACCACCAGGCAGCAGAAGTTGGTTCCGATATCCAGACTCATGTTCCTCCTGGTACTTTCAGATCTGGAGCAGCACCTCCTCAGAGATACCAGAGCCAGCCAGACAGTGCCCTTGTCCAGAGTCTGGGTCCCTGGTTCCTCCTCTGAGCTCCGAAGTTCCAGTACCACCTCCTTCACTTCGGATGTCTGAGTTTGGTTCTGCAACGCCCTCCTCCCAGCTCCTCGGCTCTGATAATCCAACTTCTCTTTGTTTCCCTGCATCTGGGAATTGCAGCTGCTTCCTGCAATTACTATCTCTCTGTTACCTTAGTGTCTTCTCTTTTTTCAGTTCTTCAATTCCTGTTTAATGAATTACTTATAATACACTCTCTCTGAAAACAAAAGGTATGGCCTGATAAGCCAAAATATTCATGTTCAAGTCTGTACTGGTCCCCATTCCTAATTTTATATACATTGTAGAGAAAATGCTTCCACCTTTGGCAAAACATTATAGAAATTTTGTAGATGAAAGAACAGGCCTGTGAAAGACAGCCTAGGTTACGGCCAGTCTTAAAGCAGAGTCTGATGGTTGTCACCCGTCTACAGAGCCTCTGTTGTGGCTCCTGTGTGTCTTACAGGGGCAGTTTATGGAGCAGGTACAAACTCACCCTCTGCCTCAGGAGCCCATCCAGACCCCTCTGCTGCAGCTAAGTCTCCCCCCATGGACCTCATTTCTTATGCTAAGATCAGTCTCTTCACAGGAAAGTCTCATGCTTCAGGAGAGATCTCACTCACACTGCAAAGTGTGTGTGTGTGTGTGTGTGTGTGTATGTGTGTATCTAGAAGGGGGTAGTGGTGGTGGTGGTATCGCTGTTTGAACTTAATTGCAGACTTATTTCGAAACACAGCAGACCCCTGGCTGTGACAGAAGTAACTGATTCCAGACTAGCCTATCGTGATGTAGAAACTATGCAACTGGGCAAACTGAATTGATTTCAGACATTAAACAACAGGCAGCACAGCGTGAGACGAGACCTGTTATTGCCCGAGATTTCTACTTGAAGTCACCTTTGGACAACAGGGCAAAAAAATCTCCACCGAAACAGAGCACAGGGATCTTGCTGAGCTGAGGAGATGGAAATTGAAGTTCAGGGCGAGAATCTAAAGTGCAGCATCCCTGTGAGAGGGAGCTCGGCAGAGAAGATGCTTCCAAAATATGAAGAGGGGTACCCTGGAGTCTTAGGACAAATACCAACCTACTAAAGAGCCATACCTCCAAAATATTAAAAATCAACACTAAATCAATGAAATCAATCAAATACTAAAAATTGATAAAACCAAAAGTTGATTCTTCAAAAAGATAAAATATCCTCTCCTGAAGATATTAAAAGGCTAATGAAAGAACATAGCAAGAATAAAAATCGTTCTATCAATGAATTTGAAAAGTTCAATGAATAAATTCCTTGGAAGACACAAATTAGCAAAACTGATAAATATAAGAAACAGCAATTATGAGGCAGAGTCATCAGTATTACCTGAGAACTTGTTAAAAATGCCTATCTTTTAGGCTCCACCTCAGAGCTATGGAATCAGAAACTCCTGGGGCTGGGGTGGGGTGGGGTTCAGCAATCTGCATTTTAGCAAGCCCTTTACGCAATTCTAATGTACTCTAACATCTGAGAATGACTGCTGGAGGGAACTCATCCTTTGCCCTAGCTCAGCTATTTATACACGTGGTCCTGTCTTTAAATTGTCATCTCCAGTAGCTTCATCACCTCTGAAACTTGACTTCGGCCATTCAAGACTTCACTGTAACCTCCAAACTTCCAGATCATTCCAGTCCTCCCAGTCCAGATGTTCTGCAGTGTCGTTGAAATCTCCAGTCCACTGATCCTATGACTTTTCCAATGTCTATCATCTCTTGCAGTCATTACAGCTATTTCACAAATTTCTGATTATTCTCATTTCCAAAACGTGGTCGAATCGCCCCTTCACCACCTCTTGAAATTGGATGAGGCCTTGTCATTTGCTTTGGCCAAAGAAATCTGAGTGGAAGTGGCATGTCATTTTAATTGCCTGTGCCAACCCTTGACCCTCTTTCCTTGCTGAGGCAGTGATGGTGGAAGCCAGTGTCGAGATGGAGCCTTCATCGGCCCAGGTCTCTGAGCAACCATAATGAACAGAAGCCATATCCATCCTGCATGAGAAAGACATAATTGCTGTGATAGGCCGGTGAGATCTGGGGCTTGTTTCTTGTTCTAGAGTAATCCAGCTTCTCCTGATGGGCACAGCCTCCCTCCAGGTACAACTTCCCTGACCATGACTGTAACCGGCCCTTGAAAACAGCCTTTGCTCCCTTCCCCATTCTCTACTCATCAGGTTCCTCTAGTAGCCCCACCTCCCTGCCAAACCTGGGGTATTAGTCAGGGTTATTCAGAAAAACAGAACCTATAGAATGTATGGTATATAGACAGAATTATTTTAAGTAATTGGCTCATATGATTTTGGAGACTGTCAAGTGCAAAATCTTCAGGGTAGACCAGAAGGCTAGGGACCCAGGGAAGAGTGGAGTTTGGAGTCCAAAGATAGTCTGTTGTCAACATTCTCTCTATTTCCAGGGAGGTCAGCCTTTTTTCTCTGAAGGCCTTCAACTGATTGCATGAGGCTCACCCACATCATGGAGAATAATGTGCTTTACGCAAAGTCTACTGATTCAAATGTTAATCTCATCTAAAAGATACTTCCAAAGAAATATCTAGAATAATGTTTGATCAAATAACTGGATACTGTGGCATAGCCAAGTTGACACATAAAATTAACCCTCAAACCCAATGAACCAACTGTCTATTTTCTCTGCATTTCCTCCCAAGGATCTGATTACAGCTGGAGAATATTACCAAAAGTGGCTGAGTGGATGCATTTCAATAAGTGACCGTATGTCTGAAAAAGGCATTGAATCCAGCTAGACACTTCTTCTATATTTTCCAAGTAAATTTACTTTTCCAGGTCTAGAAATGATGGTTTTACCATTTCTCTTTCCTCATGTATCTACCCCCACCCCCAGCACACTCTCTACTGATAACCTCACCTGACATTTCAAACATCTGTGCAGTCAGATCTTAATTCTCCACCTTAATTTCTCCAGCGACACTGGCCGCCCTGTGTCTGTATCCACCATGCCTGGCTTCCCCCCATTTGATGAATTGAGCACCCTATCTCATCTCTAGGACAAACTCCTGTATTGATGCTCCCTGTCCTGTGCCCTCTCACTTTCTAGAGGACCATGTTCCTCCAGTTTTGTTCATTCTGTTCAGTATCATCAGCTTTTTCCTTTCTACTGAATCATTCTCATAAGCCTACAATTCGCTGTAAGATATCCATCCAAAATTGAATCTCCCGTGCCCCCACATCCCTCCAACTACCATGCCCTTGTGCCATAGATGTTCACAGCAGCACACGCCTGCCCAAGAGATTTCTATAGTGTGACTACAGTTGTCCTTTCTCCTTCACTCACTTGTCGCCTCTTCAGCGGGGCCTTCAGAGACCATCCTAGTTTTAGCAACTCATCCCCAATACTCTGTCTCATTTACTGTACTTTTCCTCTTTATAAACATTATTATTATGGATGCTTACATCTACTTACTCATGCGCATGTTTATTATCTATCTCAGCCCGCTGGAATACATATGTGCTGAGGGCAGGTCCTGAGGCTGTATACACAGCCCCTGCCTGGCGACCACCATCTGAATATCGCATGGCCGATGGCCACTCTTTCCAGGCAAACTGCAGCCCGCTTGAACCCTTACCTAGAAGAGACAGGGCTATAAAAGAGCATCCAAGTCGGCAGAAATGCAGCTCAGGCTAAAAACAGCACTTAACAATGTACATAACAAAGAAGGGCACGGGACTTCTGAGTCCAGCACACCTGCATTCTCACATTTGCCTGGGATACTGGGGAGGGTATTCCTTAATATTCTTCCCCACGTAGGGGATTGCTTCCAAGCGACAGGGCGGCCTCCACCAAAGGCCAGCTCCAGTCTCCAGCTCTCTGGGAGGAAAAGCTGCCTGTAGCTTCAAAAAGAGAACTTTTGTGCTTTGTCTCTGTGTGGCTGCTGTTGCTGTTGATTTGGCTTTTGTTTTCTCAAAAAAAAAAAAAAAGGAAAAAAAATCCTGTATCCCCATTCTAAGCATGGAACCCTAAAGCTAAATATTCCGCACGTTTATGTTGTTTCCTTGGGATAATTTTCCAGATGCAGGTCTGCGGGGTACAAGGGTACGCACACATTTAGAGGTTTTGAAATGGAATGCCAAATTGCCCTCCAGAAAAGCAGAAGCACTTTATTCTCTCCTAAGCTGGAGCTGAGAGGCCCAGCACCCCATGGCCTTGCCTACTCTGTACATTATTCTTCTCCGGCTTTGCAATCTGAACACCAGGGTGCCCTTTACTCCGTAGGGGAGGGGCAGAGTTGGCTGGTGCTCGCTCCCCCATTTCCACAGGTGCTAAAACCCTTCCTAACACCCCGTCACGCCACCCACGTGCATTTGGCAGGAGGCAACCCAAATCGCCCCTTCCCCCACCTTGCCGCGGTTCTGACTATCTTGTAAAACCAACTCAGGTTCTCCTCTTGGAAGGAACAAAGTCAGAGGCACGCTCTGCACCCCAGGGTCCCTGATCCGTCACCCTCTCTGCTTCTAATACCACATCCTCCCAGCAGCCCCCTCAATAATGGACACATTTTCAGCTTTCTCAGGTCGGACAACTTATCAAAGAGAACTCGGGGGTCTCACGCAGAGCTGCAAGTGAATCTTAGCAGCTTACTGCACAGTACATCAGGCAAGGACTTGTGTTCCATTTTCATGCATTATGGCCTCCACCAGGCCCTGGGAAATGAAGTTACCATCCAATACACACACGGCTCTGCTGAGCTGTGGAAACTTTCTAAGGCAAACAGGTTTTCTTCTTTGATTTCCCTCCCAATTTTATGATTATTTTCAGGAAGTTGGTGGAATACACAATGCTTTGCAGCCAGAATTTACATGGCTAAGTAAATCTGGAATGGTGCCATTAGCTGTAGGATGAAGAAGGTGATGGAGCCACATGCATCTAATTGATGTTACCTTATTCCCATTAAGTGGTTAATTTCTGCACTGGTCCTGTGAGCACGTTATTCATAATAATAGTAACCGCGAACACCAATAGAATGCAGTGCACACCAGACACTGGGCTGGTTGTTTGGCGTAATCCTCACACCATCATTAAACACTAGCATCTACATTTTGGAGATGAAGGAACTGAGACTCGGAAAAGATGATCGCTGGATCTAAGTCCTCGCTATTCAAAGTGGAGTCCAAGGACCACCAGCCTGAGCATGTGCACAGGGGAGTTTGTGAGAAATGCAGAGTCTCGGGCCCCGTCACAGGCCTAGAGAATCAATCTGCGTTTTAACAAGGTCCCTGGGTGACTCATGAGCTCACCATAGTTTGCAAAATAATATTGTAGATTGCACAGCTAGTCAGAAGAGCACCTGGCATTTGAACTGTGGTCTCAAGAATGCCCAGCGCCTGGCATTCTTTCTATTAGGTAGGGCTGTCTGTCACATTCATAGTAGAAAAATAGAGAAAGAAATTGTCTAGCTTCTAGAAGGGAGCTATTATTGTATGACTATATGACCATTATGTTACTGGTATATGTGTGTGTGCGTGTGTGCGTGCCTGTGTGCGTGTGTGTAGGAATTGTTTATTCTCTATCAGTGTAGGAATATAGCTAGTGATGTAGCAATGTTTCTACTTTGATGGGGTAAGAAAATAAAGGTGTTTTCATGAATAGAGAATGCTTGCCTGTCGCATGCTCGTCTGTGACACTAAAGGATTATTTACCTATCATTAAGATATGAATGCTTTATCTGGTACTATTTTGCCTGTAGCAGAAATTGTATTAAACGTGCAGACTATTACGCCGTCCATCCATTGAGTTGCGTTCCAATCCTATGTAATATAATATAAATGATGAAAAATAAATCCAAGGCAATTTGTCAAGCAACCTCCCCATTCTCCCCCACTGCCCTTACTCTGCCTTTGACGGAAGGAACTAAATCCGGAAGGCTGTGTACCACTCAAGTCTTCATCAATGTCTGTGTCCGGCTCAGCACGGATTTTATAGAACAGAGTTAGAGTGAGTATTTGGAAAATCTTTATTGTTTATAAAAAATAGCTTTCTCTGTGATGGAGTACTCACACATATGCCCTGTGAGGCGTCCTGGACACTCTGAGTCACTTTGCATCTCCTGGTGTCATTGCTTTCCTGCCTGCCAAACAAGCGCCCTATGCATCTTTCTTCTGCATGGCCACATTCCAGTGTTGCGAGATTTAATAGAGATGTTTCCACTATGAATTCTGCCTTGTCTTTTTGTCTGCCTGTTTTATTTATTTTCAACTTTTAATGCATTAGCGTTCACTTACAGAAACACCAGAAAGCAATCTCTCTTCTTTAATAATGAATACACTCAGCGAGGAAGTGTGGGGGCCTTACTCACGATAGTCTCTAATAACCAAAAAAGAAGGCAAGAAATAAATTCCTTTGTACTGAACACGTACAAGGTGCTGAAGTACTGTAACACATCACACACACACACACAAAGATGCACACACATACACATATGACACACAAACACACATAAAGACACACACAAGCATGCATACATACACACAGGCACACACCCATACACGCATGACACACATGCACAGATGGACACACACAAACATGCACACATATACATACCCACATGATACATACATGCATAAACACACATGGACGCACACTGGTAGACACACATAATATTACTGAGCCCACAAACAACACTCTGATATTGGTATTATGAAACTTACTTTGCAGTTAAGAAAACTGATGCTTGCATTTCACTAATAAAACACAAGTTAAAATCCTCTAATATAATTTTTTTGGTTTAATATCAATAGCCCTGAGGAATTTTTATTCTTCTCTGCATGTCAAGACAGAGTGTTCCTTATTGAAACCAAACTGTGTGTGCATCTATTTATTTATTTATTTAGGCCGTCACACTCCTTTGGCTGTTGATTCTTTTCATCTCACACTAAGATGAGACTAAATCATGGATTCCTGGGCGTTTCTATCCATTGTGAATACAAATGGTGTCTTCATTTCTTCGAGCCTTTTGAGATACTCAAATTGAAAAATAAAAAAAGGGAATTATATCCAGAGCATATCATTTTGAATTTGACTTATTGTAATTGTCTTCTTGCTGGTACCATTTCTTATTAATTATAAAATTATAGAGTGTTGTTGGCTACTAGAGAATGTTGAGCATGCAAGGATGACAAGAAGCACTCGAACAGACAGACCCTAGCAGCAAGCAGGTGGAGACAAGCGCTTACATGATGAACTCTTGGGAGGTGAAGCAACAGGGGTTTTATCCTACGTCAGGAGAAAAGTCAATGGGAGACTATCTACAGGAGGATGGGCTCCAGCTGCTGTGCATTGCTACCACCTTGAAGAAGGGAAATATCATGCATGGACCGGAACTTCTAAGAATCCTAGTGGTTGCGACATTGGGGACAGAGATGTGTTGGGAAATGTTTAGTAACTGGGCTCCGGGGGGGAAAAATGGTCTTGACTTGTAGCATTTCTGATTTCTATAAACTCATCTATCACGGCTGATTTCAAGCCACCAAAGGGATGTCACAAATTCAGTAAGAGATGGGCCCAAGTGGCTCTCACGAACTGGTGTGCAGTGTGCGTGGCCTCTTGCACACCGCTGGTTTGGAGCCTCTTTATTGCACTTTACTGGGTAGCACCTTGTGTTAGTTTGTGTCCTCCAGGAAGTAGACAGGGAAACTGAATCTGAAGTGTAGCAGATTTACCAGAGGAAATGCCCGGGATGATAAAAAGGAGCAGGAGTACAAGGGGAGAGCGTTCAGACTGCTATGCAGGTCAGACACCAGTGAAAGAAGAGAGGGAAGGAAGGAGGATGGGTCTGGAAAAGCCTCAGACTGCAGTAAAGCTCTGAGGAAGTCCTGACCAGGCTGATGGGGAGCCCCAGAGCAAAGGTTCTCCGTTAGTGGAGTTGTGTTAGAGGCAGAAATGGTCTTGTTTCAGTGTCTCCAATAGCACCTCTGGTCATTGGTGCAGAGCAGCCAAGAGAGGGATGGTTTTTCTGTGAGCACCATGCAGGATCCTGGACCCAAGAAGTGTGGTACCTGGAGCATGTCAGCTGATTACACCCTTTGCGGAGGGTTCTATCTTGAAAGGTGAGGCGAGTAGCACCGTCTAGGGCTACCACACATCCGAGACCAGAAGTCACGAAAGGAGAGGCTGCCTGGTGTGGGAGTTCCCGTGTCAGAATCCCTGGGGTTATGTATGAAAAATCCAGATTTCTGGTACTTTTCGACCTGTGGATTCAGACTCTTTGGGACAGTCTACATTTTTAACAAGCTTCCCAGGTAATTTTTCTTGCTGATCAAAGCATAGCAGAACAGCTACTAGTTTGGGAGTCAGATCTTGCCATATAAACTTGGAAGAAAAAGTTACCTTACTGCCCTAACTGCAATTTCTTCAACTACAAAGTGGATGCAATAATAAACTGATGATTTGGATTTTAGTTTTTATTCTAATCTTTTTCTTTCTGACAATAGCTAGATTATGGGGGTAATTGTCTGTTAGTCCATCATTACCTGTGACAACAAAATCATGTCATAATCTTCTGTTGTCTAGACACGTTCAGTTCATCCAGATTAGAGGACAGATTCCTAAAACCCATGTGCTTCTCCTTGAGGGTATTGGCCTGAGAAATGAAGAAGTGCACCAAGAATATAAAATGTTAATTTTAGAAGAATCGTCTAGTAAATTAACACAGATGCAGTGAAAGCACGTGTTCTTTGGAGCTGAGTAAAGCCAATACTTAAAATTTCTGAGCCTTAGGTTGTCCCTCTGTTCAATTGTTGCTCCACCTCCTAACTAGTTCCTTGCGAGGAATAAGAAGAGACCATGCTGTATAAAGACAGCTGCATCGTTTGGATGTGCTGATCCCATTGCTCAGATTCTATGCTGGGCAGATAAAGCAGAATGCTGGCATGCTTTACACCAAGATGGTCATTAAAGGATTATTTATTATTGAAAAAAACAAAAGGAAAAACTTGGGGAAATTCAGTTGTCTAATGATAAAAGAAAAATAATTTATCCATGGTTTCTCAATAGTGGTCGCACATCGGAGTTACACTGGAACTTAAAAAAAATACTGAGGACTATATTCCATTCCCGAGACTCTGAAGGAATTGGCACCTGGACATCAGAGCTTTGCAAATGCCCCCTCCCTCCAATGTGCAGCACCCCGAATATGATAGAAGGTTTTAAAATCATAAAAATGATCTTATTGAGCATTTAAAATAGTATATAAAACACTTATATTAAACCCAAATAGCAAGAAACACCAGCAATGTGAAATATATGAATAGGTAAAAGATTGGAAGGAAATCAAATACAAAGTGATCTGTTGTTTCTGAGCGGTAAGGTTCTTAATGTTTTTTTTCTTTTTCATCTTATTTTTCTGAACTTTGAAAGCTTTCTTCCATGAGCATGGCTAAGCCTAATAATGATTGTAAGGAGAAAGTGTGCACCCAGTATATGCTCAGCTATAGGCAGATAACCCTACTCCATACTAACCTAGTCAGGGACCCGTCTTCTCTCTTCATCTGCCATCCTGGCTGCTAGCCATTCTCCCACGTTCCACAGCTCCTCCAGAATAGGGACCATGCCTTTTTCGTCACTAAATCTCCAGCCCCCAGTACAGAGCTTGGCATATAGGTGGCACTTAATAACTATTTGTTAAATGAATAAATGAATGACTACCTGGCATTTAAATGATATTTAAATTGGCGCACCATCACTTCATAACTGAGAGATAGCAAATACTCCAGATCTTATTTTCCAGGGGTTTGTCTTCACAGCTATATGATCCTGATGTAGGGAGCCTGCTTCTTCATTCTATTGGTTTGAGCATGATTTTTAATGTGTCTATAAAGAGAGGTTTTCAAGTTTAATTGCAGTGTCATCCCCTTCACGCTAACCCTTATCTCTGACCGTGCTTTCCTCCTGGTGGCTCAGCCTGGTTTTTATGACCCTTCCACACATAATAAAGCATCCAAACAACTTTTTCACGTCACCTTCAATGAATTCAGAGAATGCAACAGTTTGTACCCTCCTCTGTGCACAGTTTATGGCTCCTGCTTTCATTCTACAAGGCTGAAGCGAATCAGGTGATAAATATCTGTCCTAGGATGCCGGGCATGATAAAGTGCTTCTTTCCAAGATCCGCTCGCTCCTCATAACTTACAGATCCAGAGAAAGAGCATTCCAAGATGTCTTGGTTTTTTTTCCTTCTTAATTCTAACAAATTTCCAAACGTTGAGATTTCCACCTGTCACCCCATCTCAAATCCCGTGTGATTAAACTTCTAATAAGAACACACAAACCTTTTGTCATAGAGTGATTGTTGAATGTGGCTGTACGCTATGATTAATATTTGTTTGAAGAAAAGCAAGTCAGTTAAAACAGGTAGAAGTAAATACAGAATTAACACGAAAGGCAAGGCATCCTTTAATAAGGCATGGGATCTGCTCCTAAAGTGAACAGTGCCACTTAAACTGCTGTGTGGCTGTTAGTAAACCTCAGAGTGTCTCCAAGCTTCAGTTTTCTCATCTCCAGAATAAACAGAGAGAATTTGATAGTTTTTTTTAAGTCATTCGTACCACATGTGATCTCCTTCATTTGTTCATTTATTTAGCCAGAGTTTATTGGGTGAATCTCAGGCAGGAACCATAGTAGACACCAGGACAGTGTCACTCCTAGACCTAGACACCTGGGGGCTCAGCGTTGAGTCTGGGCATTCAAGAGTCTTCCTGAGCCCTCCTCCAGCCTCAGCCATCCCCTCAAGATGAGGAGTTCCTGGGGACAAAGGAACCAGCCCATCCAATGCCCACTTCCTCACCCAAGTCCCAAGAATTCCTTTCCTAGAACCCAAGCCTACTCCTTACCTACACAGGCCTCTCCTGTGGCTGCATTCCACCGGGAGGATGGTACCACCAGTGGGCAAAGACCACCTGTCACCCACGGGCTGTGTGGCCTACAGCCATGAGGGAGTCCTCTGTGCATGGCAGAATCAGGGACACAAAGGAAACTGGGGAGAGGGCTTGGTTTTCATTTGTACTCTTGCTTCTGCCCCACAAATAGCAGGCCCTGACTGAGGAGGCAGAGTTGTTGAAACAAACCCCCTGCCCTAGTGAGCACGTGCTCAGATAGGAAAGGGAGGGAGCTATTAAATAAACAGATTAAAATGCCCCATATGATGCTGGCTACTGATAAAAAAGACTTGACTACGGTAAAATAAAACAGTTGAAATGACTGTGCCATCACTAAATTTCCTTTACACACACATACATACACATACATGTAGACATGCATGAATACATGCACATATACACACATACACACACACACACATCTCTTGTTAAAGCATTTTTTCCTGAGTAGGAGAAAAGCCTGTCCACTGCCTCAAACACAAAAGAACTAAAGAATAAAATTAAAATCAGACATACTCCCCTCATTCAGATATGCCCACTGTTACTTAATGCTGATTATACCACCTGCTAAATTTTTACCATTTACAAAGCCTTTTAACGACATGACTGCATTGCATACAACATCCCTGTTAGACAGGAGGGTTCGACTCATTTTGCAGGTGAACTGACTGAGGCACGGAGAGATTACCTATGTCACCTGAGGTCACTCAGCTGGTCAGTGGCAGACCATCTTCTGAGTCCAGATCTGTAGCTGTTGGTTTTATCTGCCTGACTAATTCTCAGGGTTTACCTAACTGCCGCATTAGATAGATAGATATGGGTACGCCTATAGGTGTAGGTATAGATATGGGTATGGCTATCAATAAAACTGGCTTGTCAAGACACCAGGTAATTAGAGGAAAACATTAAAAAACAGATCATGTGATATTTCTCCAAATCCAGATTTATCCAGAACATGTGTTATAGCTGTATTCACATAGACGTAAATCCAGATGAATCCATAAGATACTGGTGTAGACAGGGAAAAACAGCTTTCTATGCCTGCCTGTCCTCTCCTCCTGGGGGTGGACTCCCTGCATCGGGAAGGATCTTTCATTCACATTCTAGAGTCTCAAGACAACATGGGACAGGGACCTCATCTTCATTATGGTACCCGAGCTAGTGAGGCTGGCTGGGACCCTTGGTCCCTCCTCAGGGGGCAGCCTCCACTCCAGACATCACCCATGAGTGACTTCATTGACATCTTTTGCTCACTTTCATATTTTAGAATTGTTTCTCATGCTTTCCTAAAGGAGTTTCTTTTGGAATGCAGAGTAGTTTACCATCAGCAGTCTTGCTCAAATGTCTTATTCTTTGCATCGAAAGGAAGAGAGAGGGGCTGGTGCTGTGGCCGAGTGGTTAAGTTCACACACTCCACTTCAGCAGCCTGGGGTTCGCCAGTTCAGATCCTGGGTGTGGACCTACATACTGCTCACCAGGCCATGCTGTGGTGGCATCTCACATAGAAGAACTAGCATGACTTGCAACTAGGGTATACAACTACGTACTGGGGCTTGGGGGAGAAAAACACAAAGATTGGCAACAGATCTTAGCTCAGGGCCAATCTTCCTCGCCAAAAAGAAAAGGAAGAGACAGTTTAATAAAATTTGAAAACAAGGAGAATGTACAGTGCAAAAAATAAATGAGCCTGCAAAACAAGAGAAGGCAGAGTTGCATGTCACATGCTGCATTATGATTGTAATGGATATGGAACATAACGTTTCGGTTGTGCCAGAGACATGGGAAAGCAGTTTCCAAGTGTGAATACGATGGAGAGCATTTTTCCCAGGGCCTTGACTTCCTAGCTCTGGCAGCCTTGTTGCAAGTAACCAGCAGAGTTAACCTGCTCTATTATTGACATGTTACATTAGCCCTCATACACAATCTAGCATTCATCCCACAGATTACTTCCTTGAAAGAGAACAGCACCTTTCCACGTGCCTTCAGTATTTCACAGAATAAAATTAAGTCACTAAGTACTAGCTACGGACCTGCATTTACAATTCCTAACACTCTCAATAGCCACCCGCCTGGAAGGTGGCACAAAGGGAAAGACAATTGAATAAAATATTGATGGCTGTGTATTTATATCTCTACTTACATAACACTTTAATAGATCAGAAATCAACTGGAGTTTTTCAAAAAGCACTCAGATTAAGGTCTTATTTTGCACATACTGTTATAGACAGGGAGAACAGCTCCTTACAACCTTCCTTTCCTTGCGGGAGTGTGCTCCCTGTGGACAAGGAGGAATCGGTAATTCACACTCTGGAGGTCAAGAACAAAGCAGGCACTCCTTTTCAATGTATGTACCCATATGGAAGAAGGAGATGGTGTCATTTCAAGAAACTGTGTTCTTCAGAGCTTCAGAAGAGAGTTGGTTGAGTAGAGCTTGATTATCAAAAACATCTATCCACACACACATAGCTAGATCGTCCCCCTGAGGTCTGGAGCTCTCTCCCTAACCCAGCTTACATCCATTGCCTTGGGTAGCAGGACTGTGCTATGCCAGAAGAGTCTTCTCTGGGTGAATGGCTTGATTCTTTGATTGTTCATTGCAGAAACTTCTCGAAAGATCAACTCTTCTTCAACGGAAAACTGCAACATATGGTTTGCACCTTAATATTCTTTTAATCTCTTGCTTCAAAAATCCTCACTTTGCCTTTTCCCATCTTTTCAGGACTGTTGTTTGTGATCTTTACCCAAGCCCAATCATGCCCTCATGTTGGAAGCTCTGCTTAACCCGAATTTCCAATCTTGAATAAATTCCCACCTTGTCTCCTCACCTCGGAGACACCGCCTAAGGTCTTTTCAGGGTCTGCATCACTTCAGTAAGTAATAAACGTAGCATTCTCTTATAACAGGTTGTGTTGGTAATATTTAGGGAGCCAACATTCAACAGGATTAAGGTCCCAAATTGTAGGGTCGATATGAGGATTGACTGTGACAGTGGACGTGCCTTTCAAGCCTCCAATACACAGAAATATTGTCATGGTTCTCCGAGAACATAAGCTGCAAAGTAGGTTGGAGGTGGTCGGGTGGTCCTCTATTTGTAGCTTACTTAAATATTGACCTAAAATATATACATTTTAGTTCTAAAATTAATATGAATGTAAAATACAAATAATTTACACTAATAGTTCACATTTTTCCTATTTTAATTAATTTGTCACAAAATCAAAATGAACATGCCTCCAGTCCCAAGAGACATTTCAATTTAGAAATTTGCTTCTTCTAGCCCTTGTCCTCGAACTCTTGTCTGTAATAAATTCTTAATTTTAGAATTTGGCTTTACAAATTACCTAAGCTACAGAGCCTTATGCTTTACAGGTTAATTTTGAAAAATAAAAATAAAAAAGTCAAGAAGTAAACCATAGGAGAGTTAAGCTCTTTGGTGGCAATGATCATTTATAAATAGAAAAATCATAGAATTATAGCTTTAAAAAATGATCATTTATTTACTCATATTCATTCAAATAATATTTTTAAGTATCTGCTATGTATTAAGTACTTTGCTCAGAGCCTGGGAACATAGCTTTAAGCTAGGCATAGATCCTGCTCTCAAACAGGGGATAAGAAATAGGAATAAAAGTGTGCAAAAGTGGCCATGACGAGACAACAGTTGAGAAGTTTCCTGAGAGTTGTAGAGTTTAAGAGTCAATGACATTCAAAGCTGAAGGAGCTCATTCAGAATTCCTTTTTGAGGCAGAAAGTAAGGAGACAAGAGGGAGGCATCAGACTCAGGAAGCCTTCCTGGAGGAGATGGGGTCTCACTTGGTGTGTTTTTTATTTTTCCTTTTTTTTTTTTGGTGAGGAACACTGGCCCTTTGGTAACATCTGTTGCCAATCTTCCTCTTTTCTTTTTTCTCCCCCAAACCCCAGTGTATAGATGTATATACTAGTTCTAAGTTGTTCTAGTTCTTCTACGTGGGACCCCACCACAGCGTGGCTTGACGAGCTGTGCACAGGTCCACGCCCTGGATCCGAACCCGTGAACCCCAGGTTGCTGAAGCAGAGCATGTGAACTTAAACATTCGGCCATAGGGCCAGCCCCTCACTTGGTCTTTAAAGTCTGGGTCAGATTTAATCATGCAGATAAGTGCAAAAGAGGTAAATGAAACCCCCACTCTCAGGGACCTCCCCGTCTAAATGGGGGGAACCATCATTAAACAAAGAAACAGACAAATAATCTGTTAGGGCTTTTAAAGGGGTTGGATGCAGTGAGAGGGAATTACAGAGGTTCAATGGGGACAGAGTGAGTAACTTGAGCAGTTTTGTCCAACGGAATAGTCTGCAAAGATAGAAATGTTCTGTCTGCTCTGGGCAATACAATAACCACTAGCCACATGTGGTTATTCAGTGCTTGAAATGTGGTCAGTAAGACTGAACATCTGTATTTTTAATTTTACTTCATTTTAATTAATTTGAACTAAGGTAGCCTCATGTAGCTACTCACTATCGCATTTTCCTCCAATTACATGTGCACAGAATAAATTTCAAGCCCATTGACAGCAGAAATTCTTCTCAGGCTTACAACGCTTCTTCAGCCAGGCCTCTGCTATGCACAAGCCACGCAGGATCGAACACCTCAAGCAAACATCCTTGTAAGGTCTGGGGTGACAAGCGCTGTGGGAAGAGCTAAAAGCAAACTGCAGTCCTGTTCGGAGAATCAAGAGACTTCCCGTGAGGAGACGGTGAGGGCACAATCAATGCTTGTGGAATGAACGAGCCTAGGGGTGCAGGCACTGGACACACGCCTTGCAGGATCCACAGAGCTTTACTGGGTGGAGGCAGCAGGTTGGGTCTTCAGGTAGGGGGACATGTGGGCAGGGATAAGGGGGCCACTGAGGATGCTGAGGTATGAGAGCTGGTGACAGTGCGTGAAGAGCTGTCCACGGACTTACAGCTGCAGCCACGTGTCCTTCTTGGAGTCTTGCAGCAGACGGTGGCTTCAGCAGACACCCACTCCCCTTTCCAGGATCTGTACATTTAGCCTGGGTAGTCCAGATAACAGAGATGAAGGTGGGTCTTGATTCTTGAGTCTTGAAGCAAGGCCACATAATCATTTCCCTGCGAGCCCAAGGGTAACTCGTCCTCGTTCTAGAAGGAAAGCAAGGCCACTCCTAAACAAACTGCCACTTATTGGGGATCATTAAGGAGTCTAGTGCTTTGCAACCTTTGTCACAGTCAGTCTCCAAGGACACTCCGAGGCCGGGGTTAATATCCTCTTTGGACAGATTAAGAAAGTCTGGAACAGTTTGTGACATTGGCCTGACGGTCCCCAACTGGTGGATCGGACTTTGATATTCACATTCAGCGATGTCTGGCCTCAGACCCTCACCTGTGCCAGGAAGACGTGCTCACCTCTGTTTTGATACGCGGTGTGTCCCGGATGCTTGAACACGACCCATCGCTGCACTCAACTTCTGTTAAAATGGTCTCCACTGATAGATGAGGAAACGGAGGCTTCCAGAGGGGCTTGGCCCAGAGCAGAGATGCCAGCTTAGTTTTGCCTGACCCTGCAGCCTGCCATGCCTGACTTTTCGGGCCACCTTATCCGTGCCGGGGCCTTAAAGGTGCGTCTTCTTTGAAGCCCATGATGTCACAGAAGCCCGTACTGCTTGGGATTGGTGCTCACATATTCTGGAGTTGGCGAAACATGAGTGGGATTCCAGCTCTAGGACAAATCAGCACACAGCAATCATAGTGATAATGAAAATAATAATATAATACCATGATATTATACACTATATATATATCATATATGTCATTATATATTGTTACATAACACTCTATTATGCATTATTATATACCTTGCACAATATATGTGTCTATATTTAAAATACATAATATATATGATATGATAAGTTTATATTATATTAACATATTTATAATATAGCATAACATAAAATACAACATAATGGTATCATATTAGTTTAAACTATTGTAGTATAAGATGACAGTTATATAAAACTATAATATTATATTAACATAGATGTACATATAATGATATACAATGTGATAGAATGTTATATCATATTGTATCCATGCTATGCTATATTTTCATATTAACAAATGATAACATACAACAACATATGATAATAATTATCCACGTGGGTAAATGAGCACCCTGAAGCCCTGGTGCATTATCTAGCATCCCACAGCTCACGAGGGTCGGGGTGTGTGCCAGACCCAGACTCTTGGCCCTCAGTCCAAGACCCTCCAGGTGGCCCTGGTGCTGTGGGCCCGGCCCCTCCCCAGCCTCGGGCTCCCATGTAATTACAGGAGGAGCTCTGTCTGCTCCCCTGGCTGCTGTGCCCCACAGGTTGCTGGCACTCACCAGCATTCCCAGGACCATCAGCCCTGAGGGTTCTGGCTGTGGGAATCCCCTCAGGCTCATGCTCTATATGAGAACAAGGGGCTTTTATCCTCCGAGAGACCTCCCATTCCCAGTCCAGGGCTGGGGGTCCTGGAAGTCACCGGTGAAACGGATAGGATTTCAGAAAACAGAAATAGACTAAATCACAATGAAGGGACCTGAGGGTTTGGATCAAGTTTGTGCACAAATGGTGATTAACCAAATGCCTCCTTTGGAATGTGGGCTTGGCGAGAGGGGAAGGCACATGAATGAATCTGTCTGCATACTTCAGAAGTGCTTTTAACTCTCATTTCCACTTAAAACATATTTTCTAACATATCCCACTTACCTGTTCTGCCTCTCTCTGTCCCTCCCAGTTGACAGGGAGATATGGTGAAAGGAGAAGGTCTTTGGGGTCAGACAGGTCTTAGTGCTCTGTGCACTTAGACAAGTTACCTTAACTACCTACCTGAAGCTTGGTGCCTGATAAGTAGGTCTGGGTGGGACCTGAGAGTTTGCATGTCCAACAAATTCCAAGGTGAGGTTGATGCTGTTGCTCTGGGACCATGCTTTGATTTCTAGTGGACTGGGAAAGAGAGATGATTTACTCCAAGTTTCACAGCAAGACCAGGGATAGAGATAAAACCCAGAAGTAGATAAAATTATTATTTGTAATGCTTTATGATCTTCCTGTATTTGAATAATATATTTGTGACTTTACAAAACCACCTACCAAAGTGACATTTCCCTTCCCTATTGATATCGAGTTTGGCCATGTGACTTGCTGGAGCCAATGGGATATGGTGGAAGGAGTGTGAGCCAGATCTCAGCCAAGACCTCAAGAGACATTGCTTGTTTTTGATACCTTTCCCGGACTCCTGCCATCCCCCGTGAGCAGAGCATGCCTCAAATAGCTCCAGTCCACAGAAATGGAGGACACGCATGGTGCGGACTCGACTCTGACTGTCATTCTGGATGCAAGTCCAGCTGACCAAAGTCCTGAATCAGAGCTGCTCAGCAAAGGCCAGCTTAGTTCAGCCAAACTCCAGATGACCTGTGGATCCATAAGGGAGGGAATGTTTGTTGTTGAAATCCACTGAAGTTGGGGGCAAGTGTTATATAGCGTTAATGCAGCAATTGCTGACTAATACACACTTGCATATGAGGGTTATGCTGGCAGCATCTTTCAGTCCAGAAAGGCAAAGAAATGAATCACGCATTAAGTACCTGCCATGTGCCAGGACTGTGTTTGTAACCTTGACTCTAGGAATGCCTTGCTTCAATTATGTTAACATCTCTCTCTCTAAACTCAGCATCCTTAAAAAAGTGATTCCAGTAATTGCAGCTTTTATTTGTATAAGCTTCACTCTTTACCAATATCCTCTAAACTTCATCTTGACATGTCTTGGCGAGCTTCCTCAAGTCTGTCTGGCATGTGTCTTTGCTGTTTATGTTTAATTATCCTGGCCTTGGAGGTCACCAAAGACTTTGCTTACAGTCTTTCTAACTGCTTGGTACACACTACGGCATTGCTTCATCGCAATACATACTTGGAAAAAAAGAGAAAGAAAAAAAGATAAAATCAGAACGTTAGGATATGGGAGATGGGCAACTTGTTTTGTTCCTTCTCATTGTGTGTGTGTGCGGGGGGTGTCTCTTCTTCTTATGAATAGGCAGGATTGACATAAAAAAGTACTTCAAGAGCTCAACTCTTCCAGCGAACACAAATGCAAAGAAACTCTGTATATCTTTAAATGTTTTATATGTCCTAGTCATATATAATTTATTATGTTGTGAAGCTGAGTCCTTCTTTGAATGAAAATTTTACTGTCAGAGCCTGGGGTACTTTAGTTTGATGATTTAAAACTCCCAATGCACTCATAGCAAATAGCACATTTTTATGACAGTGTGTTTGTCCAAGAGGTCAGCTTTCAGCACAGTAGGAAATTTCCCCCAGTAAAATTATTTCAGAGAGAAATATGTCTCCCAGCCTAATTCTTCTTGCAGAAAATGCAGGTGCAATTCAAGATAGCACTGGGTGTCCATCACTCCAGAAGGCCCTGGGCAGTGGGGCGGCTCATTCATCTTGTGATTTTGGACTGGGGGCTGCAAAGATGTGGTTTGAATCTTGTCTTTGTCCTTAGCTGGCCGAGCCTCATGGTTTTCAGCCATCACATGGGGTTAATGACACAAACTTTCAGGAATTTATTTGTGAGGATTAAACGAGATGGTAGTTTGTCAAAATCTCCGGTCTACAATTATTGTTATACCAGAGATTTCTACAGACTCCACTTTGAAATGAAATCACCACAGCCATGGAATGTGACAATGTACGATATAAAGAAAGGGTCCAGTCAGCTCACAGGCAAAGATTTAGGAAAATCCATCCAATACTGCAAAGATTCAGCAGCAGTGGCATCAGCAGCAAGGGAACAAGTAAGGAAATTGTAGTTATGAAGGTCTGATGATAAGAGAGGTGTGCATTGAAAAAGTACACTCTGGTGCCCCAACCTCAACCCTTTCCATACCCTCTGCACTGCTGGGACCTCTAGACTAGGAAAGATAATAGGCTTTCATCTATCCAGCCAGTCAGCCAGCCATCCACTCAACCCCCCATCTATCCATCCACCCAACCATCCGTCCACTCATTCATCCCTCTATCCATCTGTCCATCCAGCCATTTATTTATCTATCCATTTTATCTTTCCATGAATCAATCACTGTACGAGGAATGAAGAAAATTTGAGGCAGATACAAAGTTAGCGTCTGCAAACACCAAGATGTAAGTCCGAGTCTACGGCCTCCAGGTCTTTAGAGATTAATTGAGGGCCAAATCAGTAAGGCCATATTTTCAAGGCAGTGTGCTCCAGGGTACAAAGGAAGGGGCATGGGATGCTAAGCAAGCGCTAGGGAAGGACACCCTTTCCAACCTAGGGGAATCCAGGAGGACCTCCCGGTACCTGAGCTGAGGATCATTTGATCAGCAAGTGGATGACGTGAGGGGGGCATTCCAGAGACAGGGAATAACAGTACAAGGCTCAAAGCTTAGGGCTCTTTCTAAGAATAGTGTATTAGTCAGCTCCACCTGCTGTAACAAAGTACTTCAGTCTCAAACAATAGACATTTATTCTCTCACAGTTCTGGAGGCTGGAAGTCCAAGATTAAGATGCCAGCAGGGTTGGTTCTGGGGAGAAGTTCCCCCTGGCTGGCAGACAGCCTGTTTCTAGCTCTGTCCTCAGGTGGCCTTTCCTCTGTGCTCATGCAGAGAGAGATGCTCAGGTGGTTCTTTCTTTTCTTCTAAGACCACTGCTCCAATCAGTTCAGGGCTCCACCTTGTGACTCCATTTAACCTTAGTTACCTCCTCAAGGCTTTATCTCCAAAAGCAGTCAGATTGGAGGTTGGGGATTCAACCTATGAATTTTGCAAGGACACAATTCAGCCCGTTAACAAATGGTGACTAGTTTCATAAGCCTGATACTCAGGAGGTATGTGGGCAGAAGAAGGGAGAGAGAAGCCTGGAGAAGCAGGGGTGCACTCAGCTCAGGTGGACCCTGGGTCCCACGTGAACATGCACGGCACACAGGAGTACAACCCTGCCCTCCAGCCATGAGAAAGCACCATTGTGCGTCACAAAGCCATGCTTATTAAGGGTTCAAAGTTTTGCCTCCCACTGCTTTCTCCGAGAGCTGGAGGCTTCCAACTTCCGAAGCCTGCGGATTTGATTGGGGAGTGACTCCCCCTTGAAATCCAGGTGTACACTGACGGGTTTTGATTTAGGATTTCATTCCCTTCGAGATGATCCTAAGTGGGAGTTGTCTCCAGAGGATGCTAAGTTCATTTTGGAGATCTGTGGAAACAGATTAAAACCATGTGCCTGATACCTGTGAAATTTGTAAGAGGGGAGGACAGTGGCCTCCAGTTAAATGGCAAGCCACATTCTCCAGGATCTGTGATCAGCGCCCCCTGCTTCCTGGAAAGGCGGGGGGACGCCCTTTCACCGTCAGAGCCACCCGCCATCCCCCGCTCTTATTCTCGGCTGAACTTATTAAGTTGGTATCAAGTCAACGTGTCCCTTCTTGATAATACACAAATTCTCCCAGTGCTGCAGAATTCTGCGTCTGTCCTCTTACCTGTCACTTCACCCGCCTTTTAGTGATGTTAAAAGAAATCTTTACTGTCACTCATATCACCCATTCACTTTGTTCCCTGGCAGTGACACGCTTGTTGTGTTTCTCCCGCCGCCACAACCGGCTCCTATGAATTAGCATTCGCCAAATTTATACGTGCTCATTAGTCTGAATAAATTGAAAAGCTGCTGCTCCTGAGTTTTAAAAATGTAACCAGGCTTTTCCTTGGATATAATTGAGGCATCTTTAGAAAAGTAAATTACCCAGTCTGACTCCCAAGTAGGCATTTTATGAGTTTAGAGTCAAGGGGTCTCTCTGGGGCATCATTTGAGCTATAAATATCTAGGGGGGTGGGGAGGAATAAAATAATAAAATCTCCCCAATAGTTCTGCCTCCCCTGTTTCCTCTGCCCCCTCCCCTCCTCTCTCACACACGATGGCTACCTGCATCGGAATGGAGACCCCAGTCACGCTCCCTCCAGCTGTTTCAATAGACGAGCAGCAGGGTTGAGATAGGGGTTCTCAAACCCACGTCCATGGACCGAGTGCGTCAGAATCACGGGAGATGCTTGCGAAAAGTACGACTTCCTGTGCCTCTCCTCAGACCTCAGCATCAGAAACCCCACAGCTGGGGCCTGGGAATCTCTATTCATTACAAGCACCACAGCAGATTCTGACGTTTATTAAGTTTGAAACTTCCTCTCGCAATGGATTAAACAGACTTTGGAGCCATTTTGGCCTAGAAGAGAACTGAAACTCTACTCTATTCTCACACGACGGCGCTAGGCAAGTTGTTTACCCCTCTGGAGGGGACCATACTTAGCTCCCAGTGCTTTCGATGCCAAGAAGAGGGATATTTAAATATATGCTGTTGTAGGTAATTGCCACGCAATGCAGAATAGCTGTTACAATAGTAATTTGGTCGGGTCAATATTCTATCGATCAGAGTTAATCAGGTTGTGAGTTATTGAAATCACCTGCATGTTTCGCCTCCTTGGCAAGAATACTTGCCAGCAAGGAGTCTTCACTCAAGGAATATTATATTCATACCGACTAGGTGAAAGCTGGCAATATGGCGTTGAATGGCCTGTTATACATAAATCAGACAATAAACAAAATAAGCCCATGGAAATTAACTACAAAAATACAATACATTGCATTTTAGATGGTGATAATACCATGGAGAAAAAGAAAGCAAGGCAGAGGGGTGGGAAGTGCCAGGGGGTGCTCAGAGAGACTTCCCTGAGAGGTGACACTTGTGCAAAGGCCAGAAGGAGGAAAGGGCACCAGCCAGAGCTTTCTGGAAAGAGTGTATCACCTTCCCAATGGCTTGGAGGGCTGAAGGCCTGGGAGAGGGTGGGAGAGCTGCTTCTCCAGCAGGAAAAACCAGGTGGACAGAGTCCAGGGACTAGGTGTCCATCTGCCTAAGTCTCCAATGTCCCCAAATCACCTCACTGGGCAGGGAGAATGCAGGAGTCATTTCTAGAGCTGCAGCCCAGGTGGAGATGTGGGCCGGGCTTCACAGAAGTGGCCTGTTTATCAGGAAAAGGATGGGCCAGCAGCAAGGGGCCTCTAATGCTTTAAAGCCCTAAGAAGGTTTGGAGGCTCCAAGAAGAGAGAAAGTCCATTTGAGAGAAAGAGTGAAGGGTGTAATGAAATACCCATCAGGCAAACTTTATGCACAGTAATAATAACAACCATTATTTATCAAACACCTACTATACTGTGGGGAATAGACCAAGCATGTCACAGATGCTAATCCTTTACAAAGGAGGAAGCAGAGTCAGAGATGCAGAGAAAGGCCAAGTCTGCAAGCCAGGAAGGGTAGTGCCGGCTTCCAAGCTCCATCTGCCAACTCTGGACACCCCCTCTGCCTCAGCCCCCAGTGTACCAACTTGTGCCCCCAAGCCCAGACAGTATTTACAAAACGAATCATACTAAACACCAGAGGACAGTGTAATACTAACACACAACGGCTGAGACAAAACTAACAAAGGACCAGAGTGAATTTTGCTTCGATACAGATAAGCCCAATTTAACTCAGGTGTGGTTGATCACCCTCTCGCCCAGAGGGCATATGGCATCTCCTTCAGGTTGGCTTCCTTCCACACGCAGGCTCAGTTAAGTGTTCTCTCACACTTCACACTAATTCCTGTCTCTCCCAGGGCACTGCAGAACTTCCTAAACACTGGTGCAAGTCTGTGTTACACCTGAGTCTTTATCTCTAGACTCTGAGATAACTCAAGATCATTCCTGGAGATGATATTTTATTAAAATTTGCTCTGCAAGGGTTAGAACAACACCTAGAACATTGCCGGCACTTGGTAAACGCTTATTGGATGAAATCATCAATTTGACAGTGGACATAATTCAGGATAGGTTTGCCTCAGTGGAAGCAAAGACCTGATAAAGCCCAGTCATCACAAAGAATAGAATTTTAGAATCAAAAGGCCCTGAATTAATATTTATTACATCCTTATCACTACCACCATCATCATCTCCATCACCTTACCTGCACATCACCACCATCATCATCTTCATCATCTTGACATCATCAATACCACCAGATCATCTTCATCCTCTTCATTCCAACACCACCACCACCACCGTCATCTTTCCATCATCGTCACCATCATTCTTTAAGTTCCCAGTGGCTCCTAGCACTTTGCAAAAGTTTGAGGGGCACTTCAGAAGTTCCTTTTTGACCAGTCCTTCCAGTGCGGTTTAGGTTTAATTTATTCAGGGGGATCATTCATTGCAATCAGTCCACTAGGAGGCAGGGCCTCAGTTCCCTGGGCGAATTGGATAATGTCTCCTCTCTTTCAAATTCATAGAATAAAAGAGGCTGGAGGCTGGCTTTGAGTTTTCTGTGTTTAAGTATTTCCCCTGTGCAGGACTTCAAGGGAGCTCTAACTCCCAAGTCTGCAGCTGCCCAATTTCCTTCCAGAATTTTCCACCCTTCCTGTGATTCTTCATCATGTTGAGTTTGATATAGATTAAATTCTGGGCAGAGAGAGCTGATCAAGCGCTTCGCACCTGGAGCTTAAGCCCTTACTTGCGTTTCAGTTTTGGGTGATGAGGAGCTCTAGCGTTTTTTTTGGGTCTTTGGGGAAGTGTTTCTCCAGGAAAAGGTCCCTGAAGTTCCCTGGGAAATAATATGGTACCCTCAATAAATAACAAAATCCCCCTCACTATAAAGTAACTATGAACCCAAAACACTTATGGGACACCAGCCTGAAAGAGGGGCAAGTCACCCTTGAAGATGCCTTATACAGAAATCGTTCATCTTGCCTCAAAGAACACACTCTGCTAACAGATCAGAGAAGTCTGGTTACTGGCAATTCACTTTAATGAAAAGCATATAGATCTTGTAAAAAATGTTTGAAAGCATATTTTTTAATGCATAGCAAACGTGTCTCTTTGAAATTTCTTTTTTAAAATGCGTCATTTTTAATTGGAAAAACCTAGATCTATTGTAAGTTACCCAGATTAATTTAAGCCAGAGCAATCTTGATAAGGTGGGGTGTATTAGTTTCCTGCGGCTATTGTAACAAATTATTACAAATTGGGAGGCTTAAAATAGCAGAAATTTATTTTCTCACAGCTCTGGAGGCCAGATGCCTGAAATCAAGGTGTTGGCAGGACAGCGCTCTGTCCCAAGGTCCTGGGGGAAAATCCATTCCTTTTCTCTTCTGACTTATGGTAGCTCTAGGCATTCTTTGGCTTATGGTGCATCTTTCCTGTCTCTGCCTCTGTGGGCACACGGTCTCTTCCTCTTCTGTCTTAAAATTCCCTCTGCCTCTCTCTTGCAAGGATATATGTGATGGCATTTGGGACCCATCTGGATGATCTACGATAAACTCATTCTCTCAAGATCCTTAACTTTATCATATCTGACATATAAGATAATATTCATGGGTTTTAGGTCATGGACATACTTTTATGGAGGCCACCATTGAGCCCATGACATGGGGTAAGCAGGTACTTAGTGCCAAGATATAACAGGGTTCAAATCAGAATAGCACTTATTAGCTATATGGCCAAGGGCAGGTTACTCTGGTTTAGCCTCAATTTTCTTTTCTGTTAAGTGGAGTTAGTAACTTCTATTGTGTAAGTTCCTTCAGGGTAATTCAATGCAATGAAGAGTTTAAGAGCTACTTTTAAGTATAAAGCTAGTGCTCAGTACAAGGGGAGATTTTTATGTTTTTTTTTTTTTGGAGGAAGATTAGCCCTGAGATGACTACTGCCAATCCTCCTCTTTTTTCTGAGGAAGGCTGGCCCTGAGCTAACATCCACACTCATCTTCCTCTACTTTATATGTGCGACGTCTACCACGGCATGGCGTTTGCCAAGCGGCCCCATGTCCGCACCTGGGATCCGAACCGGCGAACCCCAGGCCGCTGAGAAGCAGAACATGCGCACTTAACTGCTGTGCCACCGGGCCGGCCCCAAGGGGAGATTTTGAATGTGTGTTAGAATTGATAGTGAATTCATATCCAGGGTGTTTTTCCTTCCCTTTTTCCTGTATGTCAGTTTCAGACTCGGTTCCAGCTATGCATTACCCATGCGCTGTGTCCTCCTCCCAACACTCATCCACACACACCTTGGTTCTATATCTGCCCCTCGCTGGTCAGGGACAGTGAGTGGGATAGCTCTGGGCTACGGGGCCCATGCGCACATATAAACTCATTTCCCAGGAGCTGCTCTGTGCTGCTAAGTTGGATTAGACTGAAATTAAAAGCCTGTGAAGGAAACAGAGCAGACAGGAGAGTGGAAGGTTCAAGAATTCTCCCTCTCAGAAAATAACTGCATGCATCCACGGCCCTGTGCATATACTGGCTCTGAATCCACAATTCAGGCAGCACTTGGCAGGGGGTAAAGTTCTTCATAGCTCTGGAGCAGATTGCCTGGGTTGTAAGCAAACTCTGCACTTGCTTGTGATCTTGGTCACATCATGTCATCTCTCGAAGTCTCCATGTCTCATTTGTAATGTGGGCATGCTAATAGTACTTGCCTTGCAGAGATGTGAGGATTGCACAAGATAAGGCATACAAAATGCTTAGCATCATGGTTAACATATGGTATCCAGCCATCCAGCCACCTCTCCATCCATCCATCCATCCAACACATATTTGTTAAACTAGGCAATGTTTGAAAGGATGCAGGCAATTTAGAAAACAAACAAATACCAACCAGATCATTTCAAAAAATGACAAGGGCTAAGGTTAAACACAAATAAACACAGACACAGGATAACGTGCAAGTGAGCCTTGAGGCCCTGAACAAAAGAGATCAGGAGAGTTTTAGGCAGGAGCCATAGGTGACCTCTGCTTATGAATAAGGACTAAGGGTGTTTGCTGCTTTATCATGTTTGTTTCGAATATGAAGAAAGTCATCCCAAACTCATTCTCTGTGCCCTTGGAGGAGACACTTGGCCTGGCTGGTCTGTTTTCTCCACTGTAGAATGGAAGAGCTGCTCTGGATTGCCTCCAAAGTGGGAAGGCAGAATCACCCCCAACCCCATCGCCTCTCCTGCAGTGAATTCTAGTCCAGCCTTGCTTGGAGACTTGGCTTCGTGTGTATCTCTGGAATAATTTGGTCCTTACAAGGTGTGGTCAGTAGAAAAATGACCCCCAAAATGTCAATGGCCTAATCCTCGAGACCCATGGCTGTGTTACCTTACATAGCATAAGAGAATTTGCAGACATGATGAGTTTAAGAATCTTGAAGTGGGGAGATTATCCTGCATTATCCAGATGAGTCCAGTGTAATCACAAGGGTCCTTGAAAAGGAAGGCTAGGAGGGTCAGAATCAGAGGAGGAGAGGAGAAGACAAAAGCAGAAAGAGAGATTTGAAGATGTTACATGCCTGGCTTTGAAGATAGAGGAAGAGGCCGTGAGCCATGGAATGTGGCCAGGCTCCAGAAGGTAGAAAGTGCAAGGACACAGATCCTCTCTTGGAGCCTCTGGAGGGAACGCAGCCCTGGCAGCATCCTGATTTCAGCTCAGTAACACACATTTCGGACTTTTGACTTCCACAATTTTAAAATAATAAATTCATGTGGTTTTAAGCCAATAAGTTTGTGGTGATTTGTTACAGAATCCATGGGAAACTAATGTAGAGGAAATTTCAGAAGAATTCATACATATTCATAGAACTAGAAGATACTGCTCTCAAAGTCCAATCATGCTGTTGTGAATGGCATGATTTTCTTCTTCCTCATGGCTAAATAATATTCCACTTTGTATATGTACCACATCTTCTTTATCCATTCAACCATGGATGGACGGCTAGGTTGTTTCCATATCTCAGCTATTGTGAATAATGCTGCAGTGAACACAGGGGGCAGATATCTCTTTGAGATCCTAATTTCATTTCCTTTGGCTGTGTATCCAGAAGTAGGAATGCTGGATCATATGGTAGTTCTATTTTTCTGAGGAACCTCCATACTGTTTTCCACAGCGGCTGTACCAATTTACATTCTCACCAACAGAGCACAAGAGTTTCCTTTCTCCACATTCTCACCAAAACTTATCTCTTGTATTTTTGATAATAGTCATTCTAACAGGTGTGAGGTGACATACCTTGTGATTTTGATTTGAATTTCCCTCATGATTAATGATGTCGAACACCTTTTCACGTACCCGTTGGCCATTCTTATGTCCTCTTTGCAAAAATGTCTATTCAGTTCTCTGCTCATTTTTCATCACATAGTTTTTTGGCTATTGAGTTGTACGAGTTCTTTATATATTTTCGATATTAACCCCTTATCAGATACATGATTTGCAAAGATTTTCTCCCGCTCCCTAGGTTGCCTTTCAACCTGTTGATTGTTTCTTTGGCTGTGCAGAAGCTTTCCAGTTAATGTAGGTGAAATAAATCAGGCAGAGAAAGACAGATACTGTATGATATCACTTATATGTGGAATCTAAAAACGTCAAACTCAAAGAAACAGAGAGTAGGATGGTAGTTAGAGGAAAATGGGGGAAATGAAAAGATTTTGGTTGAAGGGTACAAACTTCCAGTTATAAGACAAATCAGTTCTGGGGGGATCTAACGCATGGCATTGTGACTATAGTTCATAAAACTGTTTTATATACTTGAAAGTTGCTAGGAGAATAGATTTTAAATATCCTCACACAAAAAAGAAATGGTGATTAAGTAAGTTAGTGAATGCTATAGTGGTAATCAGTTTGCAATATATGACTATATCAAATCAATATGTTGTACAACTTAAACTTACACAGTGTTATATGTCAATTATACCTCACCAAAGCTGGAAAAAACATGCAAAAACAAGAGTAATAAATTATAATGATAAATGTGATAAAATAAAATAACAAAGTACCTACCGTGTAGCAAACACTGAGCTGAGCGTTTTAGCATACTACGTTATTTATTCTTCAAGATACTTCCATGAGACAACTACAGGACCCCTCATTTTAGAGATGAGAAACCTGATACTCAGAGACTTAAGTGCTTAGCAAAGGCTACACAGCAAGTGAATGAAAGAGAGATACTGAAATTCTGGAGTGACGCACTCTTAATCCACTGATGTCCCACTATGCCACACTACCTGCCTGCCCAATTTAGTGTCATGGCTGCCTGGCTGTCAGCCCTGATCTGTCTTGGCTGCCTTCTTCCCAGCGCTCAAGTGCTCAGGCCCATGCTTTGTTCACCACAGTTTTGAATCTCATACTATAGCTCAGGAAACGAAATTCTGAGCCTGGCTACTCGTCTGCCTTACTGTTCAACTTCTTCCCATCTCCAGATGCTCTGACTCCAAATGCTGCCTATCACTCAGTCCTGGACTGCTCAGCATTGACTGACCCCCTGCAGGACCCTCACTCTTTTCCTCCTCAGTCTCCACCGGCTAGCCTGGATTTCCTCCCAGCTGAGGCAGCCTCTGCTGGTCTGCTCCATCCCAGGGGCCTGTGGAGTGCTGGAGTGGAAGATCCCAAGTGCCCCAGTGTGGTCCCCGGAGTGGCCCATGTTTCCTGAGAGACAGAGCCACCCTGGGTTAGAAGCTGGGGCTTCAAAGATGGAGAACCCAAGATCTTATGCTTTGCTCTGCACCTTACAGTCTGGGTAATTCTGAGCAGTTTATTTAATCTTTTTAAACCTCAGTTTCCTCATTTGTAAAATAGTAGCTATACCTACCTCATTGAGTTCTTATGGGGACTAAGTAAGACATTGCACTGAAAAGCACACAGCCTAGTTCCTAGCAGATAAGTAACCTTTGGTTATTTTTGAAATACAACTTTCTGTCCTGCTGTAAGGTTTCTGAGTGAAGAGTTCTGACACAGTGAGGTGGTCCTCCTGCCTCTCCCACTGATGGCTGTGATGGTTAATTTTATGCGTCAACTCTAGGGGAACGTGGGGCGCCCAGATTAAACATAATTTCTGGGTGTATTTGGAGGGTCCTTTCAGAGGAAGTGAGTATTTGAATCAGTGAACTGAGCAAAGCCCTCCTCATTGGGGGTGGGCATTGTCTAATCAGTTGATGGCCTAGTAGCACGAAAAGACTGAGGCCAGGGGAATTTGCCCTCTGTGTTCGAGCTGGGACATCAGTCTTCTTCTGCCCTCAATTGGGAGTTGCATCATTGGCCTTCTGGTTCTCAGAACTATACCACCAGCTTTCCAGGACATCCAGCTTGCAGAGAATTCTCAGCTTCCACAATTGCATGTGAGTCAATTCTTTATAATAAATCACATATATACACTTCATATTGGTTCTGTTTCTCTGGAGGACCCTGACTAATACACCAGTCCTGTGGCACTGGAAAGCCACAGAGCCCCAGTGCCTCTGTTTTCCCAACTCTACAGTGTACAGAACCCAATGGACTCAGAGAACATTGCTTTGAGTGAAGAACAAATTGGAGGAAAACCTTGTAAGGTGTCCAATGTGAACCAGATTGCATCGCGCTCATTAATTTTTTGTTGTTGTCACCTGGTACACTAGAGGAGGCTCCATCCTCCAAAAGGAAAGTTCAACTATTACATAATATGGATATTTGACTTGCTAGAATCTTGCATGAGCTCTGAAAACAAAATTGAAGCAACTTAACCCTTTTCTATAAGGCAGTCATGTATCTACAAGGATCAATTTTCATTTCTTTAATAATTTGTTCATTTTTGAAATGGTTGCAAGGAGAAATAATACAAGAATATACAATAAAATATACATACAACTAGAATGTTACAACTCAATGGGGAAATATAAATAATGATGCCAATCAAAATCGACTAAGTTAACCTTCAATTTGTTCTAGAGCTTTCTGGTGTCCCAGGTGAAGTGGAGGCACGATCAGTCATGCGATATTCATTGTTGGTAAAGAGGGGTCAGACCAATCTCTTGGGGTAAATTAATATATTTTCTATCTCTGAATTATAAAAGCAATTTTTCATAAAGGTTTTTATATAATTTTATATTTTTAAAATTCCAATACATCATGGCATAGTATTAAACATGCAGAATATGAGGACAACCTCCTTTCACTTGCAGCTCAACTAGGTTTATGACAAGTAAACACTATTCACTTTTACTCTCAGAAACATAGCTTCTTCACCATGTTGAGAAGACTAGAGCCATTATTTACAAATGGTTAGTATGGTCTCCAGTGCCTTGTAAATTCTCAGTATACAATTGTTGTTATTATTACTATTTTTTGTTATCATTATTTGGAAGTTTGGGAATGTGAATTACTGAGTAGACAATGTCCTTCAAACATAATCTCAGCAAGTGGGCTCATGGTAGTATGGCCGGCAAGGCAATCAGAAGAATATCTTAGATGGAATATAACCAGATCTTGGGTTAGTTACAAATTGATAATACAAACATAAATGTAATAATAATAAATACAGTTAATAAACATAATTTTAATATCTTTCTGGGCTTGATAGACTATAAAAGAAATCTCCAAGAACTAAAAACGAAAAAGCATACAAAAAATATGACTGAGTGACACTAGAACATGGATCTTGAGCAATAAGTATGTGTTAAAGAAACTAAGTCTAGAGCCTGGTACAATGGAGGAACTCAACCTGAGACCTATAGTTTGGACCAGGAACTTTACAAGAAGCCAAAATTAGTACCATGTTTTTAGCATCCTCTGGCCCTTAGTAAAAGCAAATGAAAATCATCACTGGAGATCATATGCCAAATGTAGGTCCTACACACACACACGTATATCCACAGAGTCATAAACATGATATAATAAGTGTATGTGAAATATTCAAGGAAATAAGACAAAATTATAAAAGAACAAAATTCAATCAAACATGTCCAGGAAGATTTAAAAAAAGAACCATGTACTCTTTTATACAAAAAATTATTGAATTTCAAAACCCAATGAATGGATTAAATATTGAGTAACACTCAAGTGAACTGAAAATTGGGAATCAGGAAGGTAAATCAGAAGAAATACCCAGAACATTTGAAAGAGAGGCAGGGAAATAAAAAACACAGAACACAGTTATAGAATATAGAAATAGAATATAGAAAATAAAGTGCAGGATGTAACAAGCAAGGTTAAACAAAATAAAAGAATTTGACACTTAGACACATTGTTGTAAAACTACAGAACCTCAAATAAGGTTCTAAAAGCAGCCAGAGAGAAAAAGATCAGCCAGTTTATAACAAAATTATTTCTCAATGGAAATAATGGAAGCAAGAGACAATGGAGTAACATCTTCCAAGTTTTAAGAGATTGTAACTTTCAACCAAGAATTGTATACCCAGTAAAACTATCATTAAAAATCAAAGTAAAATAAAGACATTGTGTGAGAGCTCAAAACTGAGAAAATTATGATCAACATATTGCTCTAAAGGAATTTTTTAAATATTTTCTTGGGGCCGATGTGGTGGCGCAGTGGTTTAGTGTGCACGTTCTGCTTCAGCAGCCCAGGGTTCACTGGTTCAGATCCTGGGTGTGGACATGGTACCACTTGGCATGCCATGCTGTGCTAGGTGTCCCACATATAAACTAGAGGAAGATGGGCATGGATGTTAGCTCAGGGCCAGTCTTCCTCAGCAAAAAGAGGAGGATTGGCAGCAGTTGGCGCAGGGCTAACCTTCCTAAAATAAATAAACAAATAAATAAAAAGATATTCTTCAGGCAGATATAAAACATTTTAGAAGGAAAAGTACCTGAGATTCCTATATTTGTATTTTAGAAAGGAAGCTTAAGATACTTATCAGCTTTAAACCTTGTTAAATATATATGACAAAAATTTCAAGTGTAGCTATTAAAAATAAAGAAGTAACATGTATAAATTTCAAACCAATAGAAAAAAAACATAAACTACCAACAAAATTTCACAATTAATTCCCCCACTCCATCCTGCCCAAAAAATGAAATTCTAGAAGAGTGAATAAAAAGTCATAGAAATAGCATTATTATTAAAGGCATTAAGTAAGAGGCATAATGAAAGATGCTAGGAAGAAGCCAAATGATATGACTAATTACAATAAATATAAGCAGGCTAAATTCCGTTAGTAAAAATTTATTAATGATAAGACTGTGTAAAAAGTAAAAATCAAGTATATGTTGTTTGTAAAATTCTACCTAACGCATGACAACACAGAAAGGTGGAAAAGAAAGATAGCAAAAAATATTGCACACAAATACTAACTGTTTTCAAACTGAACAAGTAGAATTTAAAGCAAAAAGGTTGATTATGTATAGAGACAGTCTCTTTATAAAGACAGTAGGTATCAATTCATCAAGAAGATATAACTATTCTCAACTTGATTTCAACATTTAAAACATTTTCCAACATAGGTAAAGCAAAAAATGACAGAATTACAGGGAAGAACTTACAGGTCACCTTTGCAGTGAGATATTTCAAAATTATTATGGCTGATACAGTTACATACACAATCACTCGGAAAATATTTATTGAACACTCATACCCTAATTGCTTATAATCATTTCTTAGCAGCATGAGATTGAAGCTGATGACATGAAATTAAAACCTTGAAAAGATAAGAAGCTCTGGGAAGGACTAGTTTATGTGGTTCAGCAATACAGGCTTCTAAGACTAGGCTGGCTATAAGGAGTGTGTCAGAGCTAGCAGAGTCATGGGTACCTGACACATGCCTTAAAGGAGCTTCCATAAATCTTTTGACAGAACTGAGCAGAGAGAGAGCCTGACAGTGCCTTCTCTGAAACGATTCCCAGAAAGCATATGATTCTGAATTAGGGAAAGAATGTTCAAATTTGAAAGTCTGTTGCGGCTGGCTTTTGCTGGCATTCGTGAGGGTCCCAAGTGGAATTCTTGTGGATGGAAGGTCCTCACACTCTCCCTAGAGGGGGCATCTGTCTCAGCAATCCTGTGTCCCTCTTTAAATTGCAGACTATGCCTAACCGGCAGCAAAGCCATAATTTTTCACACTAAAAGAAAAGAGTTGGTGCATGGATGGCATGACTTTTAAAAGAGAGTTTGATTTGAGACCCATGGCCTGAGTTCCACTGCTGACTCCACTCTTTAGAAACTTTACGAAGTGTCTTGCCTTAAGCAAGTCAATAAACCATGAGTTATGATTCTTACCTATGTCCCCCGTTTGCTTATCTACGCGGCAAACAGCAAATGAGATAGTGTACACAAGATCACAGTGGAAGCTCCAAAAGCAGGATACAAGCGGGAAGATTTGTCACCCTTGTAATCAAGGAAAATATGCACACAGATGATTCTGACTTATTTGTGGAATATGCTCTAAGGAAAGAGTGGAAAGTAAGGTTGCGAGATAAAAATTTCAACAGAGGAAAGACTGCTTTGAATGTGATCAGAATAGTTCAGGTTTGACTTAGGAGGAAGCATGAAGCAAAATGTAAGGCAGGGTATAGGATAGTGAAATCTCAGTGGTATCCATAACAAAGTGGATATTTATTATTTTGTCAACTCAGAATAAGACTATCCTTATGAGAAATGCTCCTTCAAACCTCAGTATTCTACTGAAGTTTCCCAAATAGTGTATTCTAATACAAATTGGACGTGGGGCAGAGCCAAGCCAATCAGAATTCTTCCCTGGAATTTTTTTAACTTAATCCAAAAAAAGAATCAACATCCCTCTCTAGTAACAACAGAATGACGATGTGATTCCCAACTACTCAAGGCCAGTCTGCCTGTTCCACCTTGTCAACCCACTGCCTTCATGTCACCTTCTGTTATACAAGAACGGAGGTGACAAGACAGCCTAGCCTTCATGCTGGGGTTTTATGACAATCTGACCCTAACCCCTGACTCTAACACTATGCCATGCATTATCCTAGCTGTGTTTTTCACATCACCCCATCTATTCTTCACAAGAGATGCAAGATGTAGACATCATTGTTATAACTTGAAGGTGAGACGCTGGCATGAATAGACCCAGGTGATTCAGTTCGAAAGTAGTGATGTCCCCCTTCCAACGCACCCCATTGCATGCCGCTTGCATCTGGATTTGCCCACATCTTAGACTCTAAATAGGCTGGAGCTCTAGTCAGAGGCCCGTTTTGGGAAAGATTCTAACTCTAGTGATTTCCCATTCATGTAGGGACAGGGAGCATTCGTGGCCCATTACCTTAAACATCATTAGCGGAAAAGAAACACACAAAGCTTAGAGGGCTCTGAAGCCAGCCTCCTTTTCTGATAATGACAGGTGCTTTGAAATCTTGTTTTCCTTTGGCAGTTTGGAATTGAGGGAAAAGGCTTTCCACGTTCCATGGAATTCGTGCTGATCAATAAGTGAATTTAATTTGCAAGACAAGGAGCTGAAAAGCAGATAGATGAAAACAAAACAAACGACTAAATAACGAACTAGAATAAAGTAAGGACCTTTTAAAGCCGGTTTCTCCATGTAGCTTTTAAGGAAGAAGTGCTCCTCCTGTCTCTGCTGGAAACTAAATTTCTGTCTCTGATCTGTCACTTCGAACTTCGGCCCTTGAAGATTCAGATGTGGTCAGATGTGAACATTTCTCCACAGCTGCATTTTAAAGCCTCAGAATTTTCAGTTTGATTAACACATTGATAAGACATATATTTTACTTAAAACAAGGATGCCTGTGGGATTTGGAGGGAAAAAATTCCAAAAATGAGGCCACACTGGAAATATTAAATACAGATACAGTAGTAAAACATTGAGCTAAAATAGCAATAAAACGGACCTCCGATGGGTCTCTTGACGAATTAAAAGGAGCAGCCGCATTCCGCGGGTGTGTTCAGACAGAAATAAATCAACTCCGGGCCGCTGAGGAGAAATAGGACCCCTGTATATCTTTATTTAAGATGTGCAGGATGCCAAGTCAGAGAAGCGCGCAGGAGAAATACATATTGTTTTTGAAACTGAAACATGAATATGGCTGTAATTTTAATGTTTCTTGCTGGAGAAAGGTCATCTTTGGTGAGGTCGGGGTTTTCTTAAGGTCATTTCACATAGAGATAGCTGCCTGCCTTTGACATTTCATCTCGCGGAGACCCAACTCTTCTGACACACGAAATGGGTTCTTAGCACACCCCATGGCTATTTCTATCAACATCTGTGATTCGTACACAGAGTGGAATGTGCACTGATTGGAGACAAAGATCCACGGTCTCTCCGAGGCTGGAGGTTGAGTTGAGAGAATGGAGAGAAAGTTTCTATTATTATTTAAAGGGGTAGTAACCATATTTCTAAAATAAAAATGCAGCTTCAAATCCCTGGGGGAGGGGGCAAATAGGGACAGACTATGACTATAGCAAGTATTATATTGACCGTTACCCTCCATCTTGAAAAGTATGCTTTAAAAGAAGATACATTTAATTCCTTTCAAAATAGTCACAGCTTACCCCTTCTTCCAGGAAGGCAGCCGAGATTTTCAAGTTCATAACAATGTGTTTTAATTAAATTGTCTTAGATTGTTTCCTAGTCAAAGAGATGACGAGCCTATGACCACAGTTAAGTCATTGCCAGGCTCAGCGCTTAGAGCTTTCCTGTGGAATTAGGATGGTCATATCTAATCCTAGGTCACATATCAAGAGCGGTTTGTAGAATAGTCTGAAATGAAAGACATCGTCATTTTCTAACATTTCATAATTGACGATGGTGATGTTGATTTTAATAGATGCATGCAACAGTTAGGTTTCCTAAATCATTTGGCCTATATGGGACTTAATCTAAAGAAAATGCAAGGAAAGGAAATTAAGTTAAAAAGTGAATAGAAAATAAGACTGGGCTGCGGGAGACACTTTATTTATTAAAATAGAAGCACTTAAAGATAACCCTCTTTCAATCTTCGTTCAGTTGTGCTTTTGGACCTGGTAAACACTTGAATCAGAGTAGAAAAAAATGCCCTTGTTTTCTTACATCCCGGTTCAGGATTCTTTCTTGTCTGAACCTTTCATTAAGTAAATCATCCAACCCCACCCACTGGATCTGGGGGATTGGGTCACCCCTGTGTGATGAACTTCAGCCTCGGAGAAGAAAATCTTCTTCCCAAGAAGCAGGAGAAGTCACAGCACACGGGTTCAGGCAGGTGGCGTGACTCATTCGGAACCCACTCCCATCCTAGCTCACCTCGGATGTGGGCTGCGTGTTCCTCACAGCGCTGGCTGTTCTGCCCAATGTTTCAGCAGGAAGCAAAGGTGTGTGGCAGCCATCCAGGCCATGGGGAACCCAGGTGTTCCCCTTCTGGAAAGTATCCAGGTGCCCCCAGGGCTCAAAAGAAGTGAAGTATCCAGGTGTAACTGCAACTTCTGTTTCTTGTTGCTTCCCAACCTGTGCCCTCCTGCCTACATCTGAATGGTCTCGGGCAAGCAGGGCAATCATACATTCATGTTCCGCCATGTGCAGAGGCCAGCGGCTGCCAAGGGAGGCTGTAAAGTGTTTTGTTCACTCATTTAGGATGATTAGGAAAAGAGGGCAAGAGAGTTCTCTTGTATCTCCCCTGGAGGGTCTCCCAACACGATTCTCTGAAGATAGGCCTTTCCTGCCTCATATGCCAGAATGTTCTTCCCTTCAACAGAGAGGGAGCAAAATGTGTTAAGACCTCTGTACATATATAGTCAGAGAGACCAGGTTCCAGTTCTTTCTTCCTCTCATTTCATTTCTTCACTCACTCATGAGAGTCTCTGCCCGTGGGGAGTTCATTATCTAACTGGGGAGATCCAGACATCAATTAATAACTTTCAGTTACAATGACAATGGTGTTGGTGGGCTACAAAGAGGTGCATGGTGGGAGGAGCTGGTGTGGACAGGGGATGGCGTCACACCTGGAATCTCAGGGAGCGCTTCCCTGAGAGAGCAAAGAATGAACCAGTGTCTGTAGAATGGGCAGAATTAATCAGGCTGTGGGGAAGGAAAGGGCAGAGATTGGCACAAGCCTGCAGGGAGAATCGATGTCACTCTTGAGGAATGGAAGGAAAGAGTACAGCAGTTTTAAAACGTGGTCCCCAAACTATGTGACACTCCTTTCATCCAGGGATGGGGTTTATGTCCTTTTAAACAGGTAGACTTTTGTGACTACCTGGGCTAAGAGAATGTGATACAAGTGATGCTTTGTGACATCTGAGGCTAGACAATGCACGGCCATGGTTTCCAGCAGATTTTCTTGGAACACTACACCTGAAAGACTGCTGCTCGTTCCCTCTCAGACTCCAGCCACGGATCCCATGGAGAAGCTGTGGGTTGGTGCTGTGGTTGATGGTCCCAGCTGAACCTATCCTCGGCAACCCCAATCCATGCCCAGGCCCCAGGATGCCATCTTGGAAGTGGATCTTCCAGTCCAAGCTCGTCTCAGCCCCGGTTCCTGGTCTCAGATATGCGGGGGCAGAAAGCAGCAATCTCCACTGGGATCTTTATGAATTTTCTACTCCTAGAATTCATGATCACATGAAATGGTTGCTGTTGGCTCTTCTGAGTGTAGAGTAGTTTATTTCACAACAGCAGACAATGGGAAAAAGTAGTGACGGCAGAGTACAGCCAGTGGAGCCAGGCATGCTGTGCAATGAGGCTGGGAGATACCTGCTCCGGACTGTGCCTGGCCTTGGGGGCACATTAAAGACTTGGTCACTATGCATAGAGCAATGGGAATTTATTGGAGGTTTTGATCTGGGAGAGACAAAAACAAGATTGATGTTTTGAAAGATGACATGAGCTTCATTGCTAGTTTGAAAGGGCCTTGGAATCAGAGGTCACTGAAATCTGGATTAGAGATGATGGCATCTTGAACTAACATGGTGGTGGTGGACATTGATAAAAGCGAAAAGAATAGAGAGGTCTTTAGAGGGTAAAATTACCTTGTGTTGGCCATGGCTTGATTAAGAGGACGATTTTCCAGGAAGGATCCTATTGACTCCTAAGAGGCTAAGTTGCTTATTGATGGTGACATGATTTATTAAGACAGAAGAGGAGTGAAGATCAAGAATTTGATCTTGGACATTTTGAGTTTAAGATAACTTTCACCGTTCAAGTTAGAGGTGATGAGTAGGTGGTTAAATATAGGGGTTTGAAACTCAGAGGAAGAAGCTTGGCTCCATCTATCAATTTTGGAGTCATTAGCCTAAATAGCTCTACTGAAGCCACATATTTGGTTAATTTGGTCTAGGGAAGAAGTACAGAATGAAAATATGGGGTCCAGGATGAAGGAACTCCAGTGTTCAAAGGCAGTAGTGGCTGAGAAGAAGGAGCTCATAGATGAAGGGGGGAAATTGAAAGTCTTGTTTCCTGGAAGCTTGGGAAAGATCATGAAGTGGACTGAACACCCTGTAACCCAAGGGAGAGACCATCTGGACCACAGATGTGGGCAACGGACAGACGGACATAAGAGAAAAAGTGAGTGTTGGGATTCGCAAGGAGGAAGAGACCCTTTCCAAAACGTGTCTGCACAAAGGAGTGAGATAATGTGTTAATTAGAGAGGGGTTGGGAGCTATAAAGTTTTTTTTCTCTAAAAATAGGAGGATCATGATCAAATGATTGAGTATTAATGTAAAGAATCTAGCAAAATGTGCTGGAGAGAGACAAGGAATAATTGAGATTTTTAAGATTCCTGAGAACAGGGAAGGCTGTCTCAGATCAAGGAGTAGAAATGGCCTTACATTGGAAGAGGGATGTCACCTTGAACTTACCAGGATAGGAGAGGATGAAGACAAGATGAAGGTTTGATATTCAGAGAAAGTTGGGGAGTTCTAATCTTATTGTTTCCATTTTTCACTGAGTAGTAAGAAGTTTTGTAATTTGTGTGTTGTAGGGTTGGTAACAGATATTTGAGAGGTGTAGTAAAGGTTTGAAATATTTGTTGAGAAAATAGGACTTTGATGGGCCAAGGAAACCCAGGAGGGCTGCCTGGCAGTGGTGAGCTTGCTTTTGAAGCTGAACATCAATGCATTCTGCCTTGCTGAGTGAATGGTTCCAGAAGCACTTGCTTCTCGAGTGAGGAATAGTGGATCACTGAGTTCATCTGGGGTTTGAGTTTTACTCAGATAGATGTGAAAGACAGAGGGTAAGGGATTTCAGGGTATCGGCAAAAATATTCATTAAATAATGTAAGCTGTCTAAGGGTGGAAGGGAAGACATGCGAAGGTTGATCCATTGGGAAAGATTCCAGGAGATTGACTGGAGATTCTTTGCATCTTCTTTCACGTGATCCTGGGGATGTCACTCAAAGACCCCAGCATTTACTGAGAATCTGTTATCTGTGCAACCCCACACACATTAGAAGTAGGAGGCAGCGTCTCACAGGTGGTTTTGAGCTCAGGCTGGTGCATCACGCTGCCTAAGGCTGAATCTCAGCACCTCCGCCTAACAGATGCATGAGCTTTGGCATGTCACTCAGTCTCAAAGGGAGGCTGCTCTCCCACTGGATGATGGAGATGGAGGTCATGGTAGACACTACCTAGCGAGCTGGCTGTACATGAGTTAATATGCACAAAACACTTTGACAATGTAAGCTCATGTAAATATTTCGTATTGGATAGCATTGCCTTGAAGTTTCTTCAAAATCCTAGAGGCTGCTATTATTGTCTCCATTTCATACTTGAGGAAACTGAGATGCTGAAAACTTAGTTGCCCAAGATCCCAGATAACTAAGGTCTAAGACTAGCTTAATCATAATATTACTTAAAGCTTACATGTTCTTGAGATTGTTTAACATTAATTGCCTTATCTAAGAATTGGAGTATGAACGAAGAGTTGGTTTGACTTCTAAGTCAGTGTATCTCCCACGATTCCAAGACGTCTTCTGGAAAGTTCCTTACCACTTCTTCACCTGTAGAGTGTGGGTTATTATACTTGCTCCATCTCCCTCACAGGTGGATTATAAATACGAAATGGAATATGCAAAAAGGATTTGTCAACTGTAGAGCAGTTTCTCTTCTCTTTCTCCTCGTTCTTCTTTTTTCTTCTCATTTCTCCCCATCTCCAAGGGTACATTTGACCAGAGAGTGTTCATCGCCCTTGGATGCATCTATTTTACTCCAGTAGGGCACAAGAGGGCTGGGAACAAAATTGTGGGGTTCCAGCCAAATTGATTCCTTCTGTCAGCCACATCCTTGTTCCCTTCAAACAAGTCCTCAAACACAAATAGCACATCTATTACCTTTTTGTAATCAAGACCAAGGAAGCTAATGAGATAGAAACACAAAATTATAGGGGAGGGCTCTTTATGATGACCATCGAGACTGGACCCAGGCTTTGCCATATAGCCATAGCTGTTAGGACTGGATCTGGCATAGCAGACGTCGCTCTCCTTACAGACCCAGAATCCAGTGTCAATTGGGTTACAAAGAAGGTGGAGAAAGGAACGATGCAGGATAGGCATAGAGAAGCTTAAGTGTCCCCCAAAGATGGCTTTATCCATTCTTTCTTCTTCAGCTCCCTGCCATACATGCTGTTAGATGGAAGAACTGTTGAAGTACCACATACCCTCCCTGTGATGCCTTCCCACAGTCCTCCAGCAGAGCTGGAGCCTCATCACGTGGAGAGGGGACACTCGCCTGTGGCTTGTTGTACTTTGTGACCCCATGACTGGAACAGAGCTCACCTGTCAATAGAATACATTACTGAACCTATGATTCAACCTGCTCCCAGGGGCTCCCAGTCACTTGCGGAAAAGTACTGACCCTTTAGCATGGCATTTTCCATAGAGGGAAGCCAATAAATAATACTTAAAAAGGGAAAAGGAAGAAAGAGCAGCATGAATATATCATTTGAAAAAATAAACGTAAGTGGTTGGCTCTGAGGAGCTAGATTTGGAAAAGGACAGGATTATACACTATTGATTCATTAAACTAGGTACACCGATTACTTTGATAACCATTAAAAATAAAAATAACATTTTCTGAATCTTTTGATTCCATCTGGGAAGGAGAAGGGACGACGGTAATGACTTTTACTGACTGTTGTTCTTTAAGAAAAGCTGAAAGTAATTTTTCCATTAATACTTCAGTGCAATCTGTGTTTGTCAGTTGTTACTTATCTTTTTTATTTCATCAGAAATGTTTTATAATTGAAAAGAGAATAGGTAGGGGGGAGATGATAAACTAACATACACGTTAAAAGAATATTTACAAAAACATTAGATAGCTAAGGACCAAGAGCATCCTAACCATAAGACCATTTAAAGTTTGCATGTTGTTTAAAGTTGTTTAATGTTAATTACTTTGTCTTAGGTTTGCAACATATCAGAGCTTACTATCGCCGTTTTAGACGTAAGGATGCTGAGGCTACAGGAATCGGCTTGCCCATGGATTCGTAGTCACGAAGAAGTGGAGTCAAACTAGAAAATGGTGGTTTCTTTTATCGTCAGTCCTTTTGCTGAGCTCTGTCCAGGATCCTAGAAACGCTAGACGACGCCGCAGTAACAAATAGCTTCCACATCTCGGTGAGTTAAAGCAGCAAAAGTGTCCTCCTGTGCCATTGGGACCCCTTCATGTTGTAGTGGTCCTTGCTCCAGATCCACGTGGACTGCGCAGTCACTATTTGGAGCATTGCCAGGCACCATGGTAGAAGGAAAAGAGAGTTCTGGAAACTGTACCTGGAAAATCGTACACTCTCACCTGGAAGGGATGCCCAAAACTTTTGCCCAAACTCATTGGTCAAGAGAAATTATGGGACTTCCATTTACGTTGTACATCCATTAACATATATATATTTTTAAGTTATAGCTGTTTTTAACGCTCAGAAAGGAAGGAATGGGATATTTGGAGAAAATATCTAATAACTACCCTGCCTCCATGCTCACTGGCAATCAAAACCCCTCTTCCTGAATCACGAGGCTGTTTTTCATCACAGTTAGCTGTGACAAACATTCACTCTTGTTTTCTTCTCATAGCCTGTGTCTCATCGAACCACCAATGGTAACAAACACTGGGGCAGCAGTGGGAGAGGGCCTGGGCAAAGAGAGGAGAAATAATGCGAGGAAAGTGTGTTCAACAACACCACCAATCTGATTATATTTTAATCATTTTCCTTGCCGCAGCGAGGTGTGAAAAAGAGGGAGCCTTCGTCCAGCAATCTCTAACTCAACCCCGAGAACCACCAGGGCAATTATCATCAGGGTAAATGATGGTAAGTTTGAAATGTGACTTTGTTTTTCACCCCACAGATAATGTCTGGGGAGAAGGAGAAGCTTTCTTCACATAAGCATAAAATGATGAGAGGGGAAATGAGGATGGTCAGGGCTGGAAGGTAGAAGCTTGAAGACAGACACTCCAGACACGGTCATTTCTCTTCGGATTGAAGATGAGGCTGAGGAGGAGGGAGTGGTTGCACTGCTTCCTATAGTGGTAATGAAAGAGAGAGAGAAAAATATATACCCGTTACCATGAGCGGCCACCGGAATACTTTAATGAAGAAAAGGGGATTGTCCACGAAGAACAGCAGTCTCCTTATGTATTTATTTATTTTCTTCCAAAATAATCTGGATTTTGATCATTTAGGAAGGTGCAAAGCAGGCAGAACCATATGGACAATGAACCTGATCTTGGGAACTTGATTACCAGATCCATAAATCTTGGGGGGAAAAAACACAATAAAACTTTACAATGTTGACAAGAGGGGTTTCAAGTCAGGGCACATCAAGGTGCCTCTATCTCCTCTTCTTTTACATCTCTGATTAGTGAGTGCTTTTGAAGCAAATGGGAGATAGTGCAGGAAGAACACCTCATCCATCTTCTGCTCACTCAAAGGTCAAAACACATCACTCAGTTGTTGCCTACTCTTTGGTCTCCTAAAGTAACTAGGTATGAAACACACATTTAAGGAAAAATTCTACTCTAGGCTGGCCTTGCTCAGGACAAGTCCACACCTGGAAACTGACACTCAGATAAGACGGAGAACACACTGCCTACGTTCCTAGAGGAGGGGGGGCTCCTGTCTTCTGGGTACCTGTGTTGGTTTCTTAAGGCTGCTGTAAAAATTGCCAAAACCAGGTGGCTTAAAACAGTAGGAATTCATTCTTTAGCAGTGTTGGAGACCAGAGGTCCAGAATCAAGGCTTACACAGGGCCACACGCCCCCGAAGGCTCTAGGATTGAATGCTTCCTTGTCTCTGGTGTTACCAGCCGTTCCTTGGCGTCTGGCAACATTGCTCCAATCTTTGCTTCAGTTTTTATGTGGCCTTCTCCAGCGTCTGTGTGTCTCAAATCTCCCTCTGTCTTTCCCTTGTGAGGACACCTGTTATTGGATTTAAGACCCACCCTAAATCCAGGATGATCTCTTCTCAAGATTCTTAATTACATCTGCAAAGACTTTCTGGCCAAACAAGGTCACATTCACAGGCCCCAGGAGGACATATCTTTTGGGGGCCAGTATTCAACGTACGGCCGTACCCAGTTAGAAATTGTCAGGCAGCATAAATGGCTCATCTGGGAGGCAGATAGGACATTAGCAAAGGGGAAGCTCCATGAATACTTCCCCTCACACCCAATGAGGTAACTCAAGTTCATGAAGTCTTCTCAATCCATTTCTAAGAGAGAACTCTATGGCCTCTGGAACTTGGGAGAATATTATTTTTCATCATTAGCCAGGCCCTCAACTCCCACATGTTCTATTTAGTCATTAAAACAACTTTCCTGAGCACCTACTATGTGCCAGGCCCTGGACTGTGTACTGGATCACCTAGGAGATGGATGGTGGCTGTCCCAGAGCCATGGGTGGAATGAGGTACAAGGGCCACTTTCCCTCTGACACTAAGCCATCCTTTGAAGACATCCCTCTGCCGTCTTCTAGGGAAGTCTGAATCTATGCAGCACAAGATTTTATCTCCCCGGCCTCTGCTGCTTGGACCAGGAATGGAGACCCGGCCCAAGATCAGACAATTGGATTCTCTCTGCTGGAGACACAAATACTGAGCCACAGTGACTTGGGGGATGAAGGCACTGTTTGTTTCACAGCCTTATCAGCCACGTGCCCAGAGAAAATTTAGAGAGAGAATGAGGAAGCTGCTCAAAGGGATGAGATGCTGTGCACCTCCAAGGAAAGATATGTCTTTTCACTGCCCAGGACTCCACGGCATTTCTGGGGACCGGAGTCCCTGAAATTCCTTACTGTCTGTCCACTGCAGCCAGCTAATCTCTGTCTATGGTAGCAGTGAGGGGAGGAGAGACAGACCCCTGACACAGCCACACCTCCTGGTGCCGTTCATGGTCCAGTAAAGTCATAAACAAAGAGCTGTGGGGGTTGGGAGGAAGGTGGTTGGCTGGCTCTGTGAGCAAAGAGAGTGTCACCAAATATGCGACATCCATTTGGAAAGATGAGCAGGAGTCTTTCTGGTTGAATTTTATTAATTAATATGTTAATGAAGTAGCTCTCAGCCCCAGCTGCACATTAGAATCACTTGGGCGATGTCTGGGCCCACTTCAGACCACTTAAATCAGAGCTTGTAAATTTTGTATGTGCATTTTTTTAAAAAAATTGCCTCAGGTGGTTCTTAGGCACAGAGAAGACTGAGAATCACTGACTTAATGACTTACGTAATAAACGACTGTCCTAGAGTAGTATGTCCTCAATTCTCTTTGGACTAGTAGCCACAGTGTTATCACCCTGAAGCTGACTTTGTGCCACCCACTGCTTTCACAGCCCCCCAAATACCCACTCTCTGTGAAACATGTAACAGGTGCTAAAAAAATACGTTTTGCTTCTCCAAATCACAAGGAGACATAGGTTCCTGGTACCCATTGGACTGCAACATTTCTGTTTGTTAACAGCACCCTTTTCTTCACTGATAACATCACTGACTTATAAAAAAATTATCCTTCAATTTATATTTGCATCCTCATTTTTTCTACCAGTGCCCTGGTAGAGGCCTCTTACATGACACTTTTCTTACAGGTCTCCCTGCATCTAGTAAGTTATTTCATCATCATTATCAATCATCAAACATCCATATACCCATACCCACACTCACAAACACACATATACTCTACTATCTATCTATCCATCTATCCATCCATTCATCCATCCAACCACCCATCCCTTGATCCATCCATGCATCCACCCATCTATCAGCCCATCCATCCATGCATTCACACATCCAGTCATCCATGCATGCACGCATCCATCCATTGACATATCTGTCCATCCATAGATACATGCACACCTCCATACATCCATACATACATCCACCTCCCTTTCAGAGTGTAGGGTGAGGGTAAGGTTTAGGGTTAGGAGTGAGTAAGGTGAAATAAGATTTATGGTTAGAGATGGAAAGTGAGCTAAGGCTTAAGGTTAGGGTGGGCAGGGTACTAGGTTTGGGTTACGGATAGGTCAGGTAAGGTTAAGTTTAGGGTTAATGATGGGAAGTAAGAGGTTTAGGGTTAGAGATGAGCAGAGTGAGGGTGCAGGTTAGGGTTTGGATATGTAGAGGGAGGGCTGGGTGTAGGGAGGCCACGGAAGCCTTCTGTGAGAGTTGATATGTGAGCTGACTTGTGAATGTCAGTGACGTGTGTCCACATAAGAGTGGATTCAGAACTTCTCCTTGCAGAGGGAACAGCGTGATCGTATGCTTGAGGAGGGGAAGCAGAATGGGCCACACAGGGAACATCCCAGAAGCACCGTGCAGACTGAGGGTGTTAGGAGGTGAGGAGATGCAGGATGCTGAGGGTCAGGAAGGAAGCCCTTGGAACCTGCAATAAAATATTCAGCTTATCCTGGAGATTATGGAGAATCCAGGAGGATGTAGGCAGAGGGTGACATCAAACACATACTTCCAACAGTGAAGATTTCACTTTCTTTCTTTCCATTTTATGTGGGTTGGTCCTAAGCTGTCTCTAGAAAGATCTGCCAGCACAAAATTAGGGAATATCAGAAACCACTCTCCTGGGAAATAGAGACTCTGAAGGTATAAGTGGGCAGTTTAGAAAAGCTCAGCCCACGGTCATGCCTCCTGCTGTACCTCTGGATCCCTGTCTGTTCCCATCAAAACTCAGAAGGATTTTAACACGATTTCCCACTGAACAGGAAACACTTGGGTATGTCCTTCTTCCTTCACTCCCTTTCTCCTTCCCTTCCTTCTCTCTTCTTTCAAGGAAGGACACTGAGAAAACTAGCAGCCTATCATCCTTCAGGAAGTGCAGGCAGCACACGCAGAGGCCAAAAGGCATGGGAGAGTCTGGCCCTTTGAGATTTGAAATGAAGCCTCTCTTTCTAGGTAGCTGGTGGCAGACCAAGCAGGAAGGAATGAGGTGGAGAAGTCACGAGAAGCCTGTGGCACACTGGAGTTTAAACTTGCTTCTGAAGAGGAAGATGGAAGACAAGTTTAATAAAATATTTTCAACTTAGAAGGGACATATTAAATTTGCATGTTTAAGTCTGTAGTCATAGCTGTAAAAATCACTGGAGATGGGAAAGGTGTGTGCATATATATGCTTATATGTGTATATAAAATATAGACGATAGACGATAGATAGATGATTGACAGGTAGGTAGATGATAGATACATAGATAGATAGATAAAATCTTGGAGTGGATCAAGTCTTCCAAAGAAGTCGTAAGAACCAGAAGCCAGAAAAAAAAGATTGGTAGATTTGAATATACAAAAATATAAATCTTTTGTCAGAAGATGCTATATAAAAAGTTAAAAGACAATAGATTGAGAGAACATAGTTGCCACTTATACACAAAAATTATTAATGTTAGTTTTAGAGAGCAATTCGATAGGAAAATTACCAAATTGATAGAAGGATAAAATATCAGTTCACAAGAGGAGAAATACAAATAGCCACTAGTACTCAGAGAAATGCAAATCAAAGCAGTAAGAGAGCATTTTTCAACCGTTATGTTTTTCTTAAAGAAAAAAGGACAACGTGGGGCCAGGCTGGTGGCATAATGGTTAAGTTTGTGCTCTCTGCTTCAGCAGCCCAAGGTTCACAGGTTTAGACCCTGGGAGCGGACCTACGCACTGCTCTTCAAGCCACACTGTGGCAGTGACCCACATATAAATTAGAGGAAGATGGACACAGACGTTAGCTCAGGGCTAATCTTCCTCAAAAATAAAAAAAAAAAAAAGAAAGAAAGGACAATAATCATAAACTGGGGAGATCCTGTGCTTTCACTGACAGCTACGCAGACCATTTTAAACATAGGTACAGCTTTTTTGGAGTGTAATTTGGCAGTTACCTTTCAAAACATTTTAAAGGTGCACAGTGTTTGTTCGAGGGTATGCATGCATCAGGATGTGTTCATTGCACCATTACTTGTAAAAGCATCAGCAGCACCAAAATGAATCCTGGAGTCAATCAATACATAAAAACAATAAAAGTATTCTACATTCCCAAACGCCAGAATACCAAGCAGCCATTGAAAATAAGTGATGGCAGCTATTTGAACTGATTTGGAATTATCTCATTGCTAGATGAAAAAAAAAGCCAAAGAAATACGTGAATGCTCCTATTCATGGAAACAAACAAATAAAAAATGAAGGGGAGCAGACTTGTTCTAGGATGTTACATTTGTTTTGAGGTGAAGAGGAACTCTTACAATTATCTTTATATTATTTATTTTTATACATTTTACAACCAGAAAGTATCTATCATTTACTTCTGTGATTTGAAAAGAAAAATATGGCTTCAGGAATAAACCATCTTGGCAGCAGTGGTCAAGATGGACTGGAAGGATCCAGAGAGAAGGCAGGCAGCCTGGGGAGGAAAACCCTGCAGGAATCCAGCTGTGTGACAGTGGGAAGGTGTGAGGGAAACCACACAGAGATAGATGAGGTTGGAGAACAAAAGCTGAAGTCAGGAGATGCTGAGAAGGCAGAATCCATATGACTAGGTAACTAAGCAAGGAACTTGTCAACAAAGGTGCTTAGTGTTCATTTGGTAGGTGGCAGGGTGGTGGCAGTGCTGTTAACAATGACAAGTGATAGAGAATGCGGAAAAGCACTTGAACTCTGAGCGAACATATCCTTGGCATTATTTTAGGCATAGGTTATTTCTAGGAAAGAGGAAACAACAACAGAGATCAAAGCTATGGATGTGTGAATGGGTGGACTAATTTTGTTTAGGCCCTTACTTAGGTACAGAAGAGTGGACTTAAATCATCATGCATCAGAGCCAAAATGGACAAAAACTGGCTGGGCTCCTGACCTAGGGACCCTGAACCTCTTTCTCCAGCTGCTCAAGGATGCCGGGGCAACTCTGGACAGATTGCCAGTGTTTCCAAAAGCCGAAAGGAAACCTTATATTTATCTGGGATGAGGCTGCCTTCACTGGTTAAAGAATTCTTTGCTTTGCTCTTGCCTGCAATTGCTGCACTGTATTTCTTACTTCATGCAGCTTAAAAGCTCTTACTGATTAATGAAATGGGAAAACCAACAAACAGCCGATCATTGTGGAAAACAATAGTCTACAAAGAACGTGCTCCTCCTGGACACCTGCGAGGATGGGTGATAGCACGATCCTCAAGCTGGGAGAACTGGACTTCAGCTTTTTCAGTCCCAGGCTGGCCAGGCAACATTTGGGGCCTCAGTTTCCTCCTTTGTAAAATGGGTTCTTTCAAGTTCATTTTCACTTCCACATTACAATGTATGATGAGCCTCAGTCTTGCCCTCACTTCATACCCACCCCCTCTTTTAGTGTCTAGTTCTCTCCTCTAGAAAGAAAGTTGATTGATGGTAGAGGAGAAGATATTGGAAAGAAAAATAAATTGAATTTATGCAAGTGGGGAGGGAATTGCCTCATTAACAGAATAATTGAGCTGCTGGTTAATTTTACTTATCCACAGAAAAGGGCAAAAATCTTCTAAGCAATGTCTCCTCTTTTTCCAAATGATTAAAAGAACAACAAAAAGGTTTGTATCTTGGATGTATCTAGTAATTATGTGCCTGACACGGTTTTTTTTCTCTTTAAATATCATACGAGGCAGATGTATTTTTAAAATCCTGGCAATTTACACAACACTATGAACGTGTCAGTTCTTCCTAATCAGAAATTTTCTACACTTCCCCCAACCTTATTAACAGTAATTCCCATTAATTGATAATTATTACCTTTTTCTTAGTCATATCTAGTTGTTGGTGTAACAACACTTTCTGCCTTGCTAAGATCAATATGTTTAAGTTTCACTGTAAATAATGCATAAAATTAATAATATAACTATGCTTGCTCAATAGAATGCAAACTTCACCTATTTTTATATCAGCTTCTTAATTTACAGTCATTTTATTTATTTATTTATTTGCCATAGACTGGTAATAATAAGTAGTTCTTAAGCCCAAATAATGAAATTTTTCATATGTAAATGCCATTAAGACTTTGACTAGACCCCATTGACATGACTGTGCTATCTGTGGGTTCTGAAAGTCCCAATGGAGAACAAACATGATTCCTTCTGCAAGTCAATTGGAATAAATATTAATTGATTTCTATAAGACAATTGTCCCTTACCAATTTGAACTGGAGTAGACTCAGCCTTGAATGATCACTCGTGGGTTTGTGCAAGCTAATTTCCTGGAAATTGATGATGTCTTTATGGCAGTAAGGGGCAAGGCCAGTAGGTATGTGGGTCCTGGCCCAAAAGGACCCACTGGCAATTGGCCCTGGAAGAGCCTCAGAGAAGGTAATGTAAACATTACGTTATTCTGGCATATGTCTCCCACCCCAAACTTACCTTCCCCTCCATTCTTAATTAAATCAGAAACATTCGACTATCTGAAAGAACAAGACTGTGACTTTCTAAAATATGACCCAGGAATCTGAAAATACAGAGGGAGATCGTAGATGGAAGAGAAGTTCTTACAGAGCCAGGACTTTCTCCTAATCTTGTAGTCAGGATAATCCCTGAGAAACACTTTCCATGGTGATAGGAAAGGAGTCTCAAAGCTTTGCCTCACCTTCCTGTTAAAAATGATGCTCACTGGGTGCCATAGCAGGAAGAGCAGGGCACCTGGATGTGCAGGTCTTTGCACTCCTAAACCTTCATGCATTAGTCCATGACCAAGCAAGACCTTGTTCTTCATGGGCCTCAGTTTTCTCATGTGTCAAATGGAGAAGTTCTCAGCATAAGAATTCTCTCGTTCTCTTTCTACTCTTTTATTTCACATTAAGTCAATATCCTTTGACCTCAGTATTATTATTATTATTATTATTATTATTATCATTATTTTGAGGAAGATTAGCCCTGAGCTAACATCTGCTGTCAATCCTCCCTTTTTTGCCGAAGAATACTGGCCCTGAGCTAACATCCATACCTATCTTCCTCTACAACATGTGGGATGCCTATCACAGCATGGCTTGATAAGCGATGCATAGATCCACACCTAGGATCCGATCCAGCAAACCCTGGGCCACCAAAGCAGAACATGTGAACTTAACTGTTGTGCCACCAGGCTGACCCCATATTATTATTATTTTTTGAAAATGAAAACAGGTACAGACAAAACAGTGATTTTTACACTGCAAACGGGGAAAAAAGTCATAAAGAGAATAAGTGGAGCTCAACAACCAACTCACGTGTGAGGTCTGTCAATCATCAATGGGTCTCTCATTTTTTAAGTAGGAGGAAAAGTATTAAGAAAAAAAGAAGACCATTCTCAGAAAGAGAAAGAAGAGACATACCAGAGGAACCTGAAGAGTGATCAGTTTTCCTCACAGGACAGGAGGAAAGAAGATATTCTCTCTTTGAAATAAAAATAAAACCACACCTACAAGGAGCTCTGAGATGAGATGGCAATGGATATGGTGTAGAGAAAGAGCCACCAGGAAGCAATTCAAAGCACGACAATAGAGATCAAACTCATACTGGAGCCAGAAAAGGACTGTAGAAGGTGACAAGGGCTGAGCTGATAGTGTGGAAAAGTGAGTCAGTTCTGAGGAATAGAAACTTTAATTAATTTAATTTATTTTTTTGACCTCTCAGAATGTAAAGACAAAGGAAAATGACATGGGAGCTCATAGTCTCAAGGTAAAAAGATGAATTATAATCTATGGTCCATTCAGTGAATATTTATTACTCAATTATTGTGCCCCAGGGACTGTTCTAGTGACTTAGATATATCAATGAACAACACAGACAAAAATCCATGAGCTCTTGGAGCTTATAATCTGAGTGACAAGTTTTATTGTGTTCCAACTTTATCAGTTAGAAGTAATCCAAATTGCTATAACCATATATGAACTGCATGGCAATCACAAACCAGAAACCTATAACAAATACTCAAATAAGTAAGAGAAAGGAAGCCAAACATAGTACTAAAGAAAGCCATCAAACCACAAGGGAATAGAGCAATAAAAGAAGAAAGGAAGAGAGAACTATTAAAAGACTCAGAAAAAAGTAACAAAATGGCAATAAATACATATTTATTAATAGCTACTTTAAATTTCAATGGAATAAATGCACCAATCAAAAGGCATAGGGTAGCTGATTGGATAACAAACAGGACTCATACATATGCTGCATACAAGAGACACACTTCAGACCTAAAGACGCTCAGAAACTGAAGGTGAAGGAATCAAAAAAGCTACTCTATGCAAATGGAAAAGAAAAGAAAGTGGGGGTAGCAATACTTATATCAGACAGAATAGACTTTAAAACAAAAACAAGAGACAAAGAAGGGCACTACATCATGGTAAAGGGAACAATCCCAAAGGAGGATATAACACTTGTAAATATCTATGCACCCAACATAGGAGAACCTAAATATATAAGCAATTATAACAGGCATAAAAGGAGAAATAGATAGTAACACAATAATAGTGGGGGACTTTAACACTCCACTTACACCAATGGATAGATCATCCAAACAGAAGACCAATAAAGAAACATTGGTCTTAAATGACACAGCAGACCAAACAGACTTAGTAGGTATATATAGAACATTCCATCCAAAACCCACAGAGTACATATTCTTTTCAAATGCACATGGAACATTATCTAGGATTGATCACATATTAGGCCACAAAACAAGTCGCAATAAATTTAAGAAGATTGAAATAATACAAAGCATCTTTTCTGACCACAAAAGTATGAAACTAGAAACCAACTACAGGAAGAAAACCAGAAAAGCCACAAATGTGTGGAGATTAAACAAAATGTTACTGAACAATGATTGGGTCAATGAAGAAACCAAAGGAGAAATCAAAAAATACCTGGAGACATGAAAATGAAAATATGACATGCCAAAATCTATGGGATACAGCAAAAGCAGTTCTAAGAGGGAAGTTTATAGTAATACAAGCCTACCTCAACAAACAAGAAAAATCTTAAATAAACAATCTAACAGCGCATCTAAAGGAAATGGAAAAAGAAGAACAAACAAAGCCCAAAATCAGCAGAAGGAAGGAAATAATAAAAATCAGAGCAGAAATAAATGAAATAGAGACTAAAAAAAAAAAAAAGAAAAAATCAATGAAACCAACAGCTGGTTCTTTGAAAAGATAAATAAAATTGATAAACCTTTAGCACAACTCAACAAGAAAAAAAGAGAGAAGGCTCACCCAAGTAAAATCAGAAATGAAAGAGGAGAAATTACAATTGACACCTCAGAAATACAACAGGCTATAAGAGAACACTATGAAAATCTATATGCTAACAAATTTGATAATCTAGAAGAAATGGATAAATTCTTAGAATCATACAATCTCCCAAAACTGAATCAAGAAGAAATAGAGAATTTTAACAGATCAATCACTGGTAGGGAGATCAAAACAGTAATCAAAAACCTCACAAAAAATAAAAGTCTAGGATCAGATGGCTTCCCTGGTGAACTCTTCCAAACATTCAAATAAGACTTATACTTATCCTTCTCAAACTCTTCCAAAAAATTAAAGAGGTAGGGAAACTTCCTAACTCATTCTACGAAGCCAACTTACCCTGATAACAAAACCAGAGAAGGATAACACAAAAAAAGAAAACTACAAGCCGATGAACATCGATGCAAAAATCCTCACCAAAATACTAGCAAATTGAACACAACAATACATTAAAAAGATCATACAGGGGGCCCAGCCCAGTCGTGTAGTGGTTAAGTGCACACATTCTGCTTCTGGTGGCCCGGGATTTGCCGGTTCAGTTCCTGGGTGCGGACATGGCACTGCTTGACACGCCATGCTGTGGTAGGCATCCCACATATAAAATAGGGGAAGATGGGCATGGATGTTAGCTCTGGGACAGGCTTCCTCAGCAAAAAATGGAGAGGACTGGCAGCAGTTACCTCAGGGCTAATCTTCCTCAAAAAAAAAAATTAAATTAAATTAAAAGACAAAAATCATGGGGCCACCCATGGCCAAGTGGTTAAGTTCATGTGCTCTGCTTCAGCAGCCCATGGTTTCGCTGGTTCAGATCCTGGGCATGGACATGGCACTGTTCATTAGGCTGCATTGAGGTGGTGTCCCACATACCACAACTAGAAGCACCACAACTAAAATATAAAACTATGTACTTGGGGAATTTGGGGAGAAAAAGCAGGAAAAAAAGATAAAGATCATACATAGGGGCTGGCCCTGTGGTGCAGTGGTTAAGTTTGCATCTTCTGCTTCAGTGGCCCGAGGTTCACCGGTTTGGATTCCTGGTGTGGACATGGCACTGCTTGGCAAGCCATGCTGTGATAGGCATCCCACATATAAGATAGAGGAAGATGGGCACGGATGTTAGCTCAGGGCTAGTCTTCCTCAGCCAAAAGAAGAGGATTGGCAGCAGATGTTAGCTCAGGGCTAATCCTCCTCAAAACAAACAAACAAATAAAAGATCATACAGCATGATCAAGCAGGATTTATTCCAAGGATCCAGGGATGGTTTGACATCTGCAAAACAATCAATGGGATACACCACATGAACAAAATGAAGAATAAAAATCACATGATCATCTCAATAGATGCAGAGAAAGCATTTAACAAGATATAGCATCCATTTATGATAAAAACTCTAAATAAAATGGGTATAAAAGGACAAAATAAAGGCCATATATGACAAACCCACACCTAATATCATTCTCAATGGAGAAAAATTGCAAACTATCCCTCTAAGGAAAGGAACCAGACAAGGATGTCCACTTTCACTACTCTTATTTAACATAGTATTGGAAGTCTTAGCCAGAGCAATCAAGCAAGAAAAAGAAATAAAAGGGATCCAAATTGGAAAGGAAGAAGTGAAACTAACACTATTTGCAGGTGACATGATTTTATATAAAGAATACCCTAAAGAATCCACTAAAAAACGTTTAGAAATAATAAATGAATGCAGTCAAGTTGCAGGATACAAAATCAACAAACAAAAATCAGTTGTGTTTGTATACAATGTGTTTCTATACAATGTGTTTCTATGCAATGTTCTAACAATGAAAAAGCAGAAAGAGAAATTAAGAATACAATTCCATTTACAATTGCAACAAAAAGAATAAAATACTAGGAATAAACTTAACTAAAGTGGTGAAAGATCTGTACACCGAAAACTATAAACCACTTTTGAAAGAAATTGAAGAAGACACAAAGGAAAGGAAAGATATTCCTTGTTCTCAGATTGGAAGAATTAAAATAGTTAAAATGGTCATACTTCCGAAAGCAATCTAGAGATTCAATGCAATCCCCATCAAAGTTCTGACAACATTTTTCACAGAAATAGAACAAAGAATCCTAAAAGTTATATGGAACAACAAAAGATCCCAAATATCCAAAGGAATCCTGAGAAAAAAGAACAAAGCTGGAAGTATCACACTCTGCGATTTCAAAATACACTGCAAAGCTATAATAACCAAAACATCCTGGTACTGGCACAAAAACAGACACACAGATCAATGGAACAGAATTGAGATCCCAGACATAAACCCACACATATATGGACAACTAATTTTCGACAAGGGAGCCAACAACATACAACGGATAAAGGGAAGTCTCTTCAATAAACTGTAGTGGGAAAACTGGACAGCCACATGCAAAATAATGAAAGTAGATCATTATCTTACACCATATATGAAAATCAACTCACAATGGATTAAAGATTTTAATGTAAGATCTGAAGCCATTAAACTTGTAGAAGAAAACATAGGCAATATGCTCTTTGACATCGGTCTTAGCAACATTTTTTCAAATACAATGTCTGACTGGGCAAGTGAAACAGAGAAAATAAACAAATGAGACTACATGAAACTAAAAAGCTTATGCATAGCAAAGGAAACCATCAACAAAATAAAAGACAACCTAACAATTCAGTGAAGATATTTGGAAATCATAAATCAGATAAGGGGTTAATATCCAAAATATACAAAGAACTCATACATCTCAACAACAAAAAGACCAACAACACAATTAAAAAATGGGCAAAAGATCTGAACAGATATTATCCAAAGAGGATATGCAAATGGCCAACGGACACACGAAAAGATGTTCAACATGGTTAACTATCAGGGAAATGAAAATCAAAACTACAATGAGATATCACCTCACCCCCATCAGAATGGCTATAATTAACAAGGCAGGAAACAATAAGTATTGTAGAGGATGTGCAGAGAAGGGGATCCTCATACACTGCTGGTGGGAGTGCAAAATGGTGCAGCCACTATGGAAAGCAGTTTGGAGTATCCTCAGAAAATTAAGAATAGATCTACCATATGATCCAGCTATCCCACTGCTGGGTATTTATGCAAAGAACTTGAAAACACAAATGCATAAAGATAGATGCACCCCTATGTTCATTGCAGAATTATTCACAATAGCCAAGACTTGGAAGCAACCTAGGTGCCCATCAAGGGAGAAATGGATAAAGAAGAGGTGGTATATATACACAATGGAATACTACTCAGCCATAAGAAACAATGACACCTAGCCTTTTGTGACAACATGGATGGACCTTGAGGATATTATGTTAAGTGAATTAAGTCAGAGAGAGAAAGTCAAATGTCATATTATCTCACTCATGAGTAGAAGATAAAAACAATGGCAAACAAATATATAACAACAGAGATTGGATTGGCGGTTACCAGAGTGGAAGGTGGGAGGGAGAGGGGCCAAAGAGGATATTAGGAATATGTGTGTTGTGATGGATTGTAATTAGTCTCTGGGTGGTGAAAATCATATAATTTACACAGAATTAGAAATATGTTATGAAGTACACCTGAAATTCACTTGATATTACAAACCAATGTTACCACAATAAAAAAAAAAAGAAATAAGAAGTAATCAAAGAACACCAAGATTTTTTAGCTACCAGCTTTCCATTCTTTATGTGAAAGGAGGAACATCCATCCTGTGAGACAGGTTATGTTCATATACACACAGGGAGCCTTACACCAATAAAGGGAATAACCTGCCATGAATGACCCAGAAAGAAAAAGGAAGAGATAAGCTCTGACTCATCACCATTCAGTCTATTAATCATTGATTACTTTGCTATCTTATCTTCTATTAGACTTTAAGCTCCGTGAGAGCTGAAACTTGTCTCAGTGTCCACTGGTCAGGATATTTCCTTGAACATATTAGGGAAGCAATAACTATTTGTGGTTTGTTAGTAAATGAAATCTGAGGTGGTCTTACTACAGAGTTTACAGCTACAGAAATAGTTCCAAAGTTTATAAAAGACTGGAGTGGAGAGGTGAAAGGCCAGTCCATGATAGGGAAACCCAATAAAAATACATTTAAGCCCACAGATGTTTGGACAGAATCATCAAAATAATGAAGATAAAGTCAGTATACATCTGGTTAATAAGTAGATTACCTACAAATAAGAACCATGCTGCCTCAGACTTTGGCTCTGCAACAGTAAATGCACATAGAGGATTATCTACAGGCTTTGTGAGGAACATCATCATGGCCTATCCTTGTATAATTGGTCATGTTTTACTCCATGTAGGAAGGCAATAGAATGGCACCATCATCTACTTAAACACTCTAGAAAAGGGGCCACTCGCTCATTCTTCTTGGAAAAAAATGATGAAGAGGAATCCAAAATGAGTCCAATCCAAGATACTCAACAATGAAAACCTTACGGCTGTTAAATAAGATTAAGATAACTTCGTCAGCAGCCTCTCATCAGTTTCTAATTGAAAGCAGAAATACTTGTGTGTCTTTCCTTACTCAGTTTAAAGCATCAAATCAGTAATCCACTTGGGCCATATGATGTCAGTTAGATATTACACGCTGAGGATAAAGTTTGCTCCTAAATTAGGAAATGTACTTCTTGGAGCCCATCTCTCAACTCTCATTTTTCTTTCCAATGAGAATGATTTTCAATGAGCTTTTGTATTTGTCAGTTTTGCTGCAGTAACAAAAAGTCCCCAGACCTCAGTGTCATATAGTAGCAACAAAGGCTTATTTTTGTTCACATTAAACTTTATCTATAAAGTGTTGCAGGTCAACTCAGGTCTGCTTTGCATGTCTTGATGCAAAAACATCTTCACACTTGGTTCCAGACTAAAGGAGCTGCTCTAATTGGGACACGTTGTGTTCACACCAGAGAGAAAAGGGTAAGAGAGTTGATGAAAATCCATTATGTTTGTCACAGCTCTGCTTGGCTGTGGTGCACATCACGTCTGTTCATACACCATCAGCCAAAGTGAATTACAAGGCTAAGCTCTGTGGCAATAGGGCAGAAAATTGTGTGTCTTGTGCAGGAAGGGACTGCAAGTTATGTGGCAGGGACCAGGAATGTATGATTCTCTTAGAGGGAGAGGAAGTGAATAACAGAACAGTGATTCAATTCACCATACAAATTAAGGGCAACATTGGTGATGGGACTATATGCTGGGAAAACAATTGAATTTTCCAGGCTCCACCCAGAAGCTTCATAATCTGACCCCAAACTACCCAAATTACACCTGTGCCAGATTTTCTATGCCACCAACATACCTTGTTCTATTCTCTCTCTCTCCAAAAATGGAGTTGGACCCAGCAAAATAACAATCACCTTTTATTGCCTGAGAATTTACTGAATAACTTTCTACTTCTTTAAATTTCACACTGAATGCCTTGAGCTAATTTGATTGACTAATAAACTATCTTGTGACAGATATTACTGCTTTCATCGAATCTAATTCATTATCAATCATAAGAAGTATCATTGTTTTATGTACCATTAAGCAAAAAAGATGCCAATTAAACTTTGATATGCCATTAATTATAAGATGCATCCCAATTTCAGAGATGTTAAAATGCGAAAAATATGTCTTAGAATCAATGAAATATGATACCTATTATTATATTTCTTCATATCCAATCATGTTTCAAATAAGACCTATGAATCGTCTTCTACTATTCACTATTTAAAATCACCTATGTACAATATGACATCAACAATGTAAAAATTGGAAGATAGGTCAGCATTAAAATACTGTAGAATATTGTCAGTCATTGTTATATCTGGATATTAATACTGACTGAATTACAATTCTTTGTTATACTTTTCTGTAGTTTTCATTTTTTTTTTTTAAGATTGGCACCTGAGCTAACATCTATTGCAAACCTTCTTTTTTTTCCTTCTTTTCCTCACCAAATCCCCACAGTACATAGTTGTGTATTCTAGTTGCAGGTCTTTCTGGTTGTTCCATGTGGGACGCCACCACAGCATGGCCTGGTGAGCAGTGCCAGGTCTGTGGCCAGGATCCAAACCAGCGAAACCCTGAACCACCAAAGCAGAGCGTGCAAACTTAACTACCCAGCCATGGGGCCAGCCCCTGTAGTTTTCTATTTTTAATAAAATAGTCTTAATTGCATAATCATAAATAGTGTTTATATTTTTAAAAATCACATAAAATTCTCTATGTCATATGATAATTTTTTTGAAATAAATTGGAAAAAAAGTAACAGGAAAGATGTCAAACATTAATGGTGTTTATTTCCGGTAATGGAATATGGTCACTATTTTTCTTTCTTCTCTGTACTTGTTCTCTCTTTTCTGAAAATTTTAAAAACAAGTAACATTTTTTTTTTTCCAGAAAAGTAGGTTGTGTTTGTTATGTCCTCCAACAGGGACTTGTACACATTCGTCATAAGTCAAAAGGTCAATTAATAGTTGCCTACCAAAGATTCATTCTCTCCTTTCTTAAGATAATCCAATATTTATTCTAGGTGTCAGAGTGCTGAGCTGAAGACTATTTCCCTGTCAATCTCTAGTGTGGCCATGTAAATAAGTTCCCACAAATGAGATGTAAGTGAACAAGTTCAATGAGACTTTCAGTAAAGCTTCTTAAAAGCAAGGTGAATATCTCTTTTGCCTTCCTTTCCTCTTTCCTGGAATATTGCCATAATGGCTGGAGCCTCAACAACCATCTTGGGCCTTGGGTTAGCTTGACAATGGGAGCCAAGGCAAAGGATGGTGGAGCAGAATGATAGAGTAGCTTGGGTATCTGATGATACTGGAGATATCATACCATTCCCCACTGCTTACCTTTGGACCTCCTACACAAGAAACAGAAATAAACCTCTAGTTGATTTAAGCCTCTATCATTTCAGTCTCTGTTATTCACCGCTGGTGGAAATTCCTAATTCATACAGAAAATGTAATGAAGGCATAGCTCAGAAGCCCTCCTCTGCCTTTGCCTTCTGTGATCATGAATGTGGACAAGAAGTAAGGCACAATGTATTCCCTGATACATCTGAGCTGACACCCAGTTCTGAGCTGTCACAGCTTCAACTCAGCCATGTCCCACATCAGTGTCTGGGACAGGAGGGAAGTCTGAGATCTTCGTGCAATCAAATGAACTTGGCAACACGAATGGCATGATCCCCATCACAAATGAGTCTTTTTATTTTTCAGCCATTTCCACGATTGCCCACATGGGTCAGGGTCTCTGACCTCTTGTTTATTTCTTCCCATGTTGCCCTTTCCCTGAAGAACTTGGCTAATTTCATGCTCCAGTGACCAAGATGGGTGTTTGTCACTTTCTTCAGAAAGGATTGAAAGCAGGTGAATTTGACATTCCCCACAGCACTTAACTGAGTGTTGGCTCAAACGACAGCCCACTGAGCACTCTGCTTGTGTATATACACATCTAGAATGTGGAGATTTTCCACAGGATACACACGTGTGTTTCTCTCCATACTTTAACAGCGATAATCTGTGTTATAGAATCCAGTGAATCAGACCAAAAGAAAAGAACAAGAAAACATATTCTGAAAGCACTTTAAGAATGCTTCCCCATCTGAAAGAATCCCCATCTGAGAGCTGTCTTATTTAGGGACTTTATGGACTAAGTAAGATAAATAAATCTTCTAATTGATACACCTACATACCAATTGGCATGGACAGATTTCTGATACAAACAAACACATCAACTTACGTTGTTCTTGTTCAATTTTGTGGAACAAAATTCTCTAAACTCTCCTTCACCTTGTAAACTCTGTGAACCTGATGACTAATTGAAACATCTGGTTTAAATTATCCAAAGACCACAGCTATGGTCTTTGGAGAGCATGGGCCTCTGTGATGTTCCTTGCTAGAATTAATGCCCAAGGGAAGCTCCCCATTGTGTTCAGGATGCCAGGTGAGGCTGTCCATGGTCAGGCCTTGGATCATCCCCACCTGTTCCCTCCCCCTGCTCCCTAAAGTCCATACTTATTAAGCTGATATTAAACTGCATGCATGCTTCCTGCCTCAGGCACCATGTTCCTGAAGTCTTCACATCATTGTATATATTTCTTTTTGTCTGGAATGTCATTCCTACCCCTTCTGTTCACTTAGGGAACTCCTACCCAGTATTCAAGATCCAGCCTCATTATCTCATTTAATGAAGGAAGAAATGGAGGACCGGAGAAGCCTGTTGTTTGCCACTAAGTGGAGTTAAACACCACTAAGACCACGTAAGATGTGCTAAGGTTAGGACTTGACTGTATGGGTCCAAATTCGGTGTTTGTATCTGCTTATTGGTGGGAAAAGAGTGGCTGTATACACTGACCAGATCATGATATTATTCATTTATGATGTGTGGTTATGTTTAAATTGGGTTTAATTTCATTTTTCCAGTTTCTTCAGGTGAAAGCTGAGATCACTGATTTGAGATCTTTCTTCTTTTCCAATATAGGCATTTTAGTGCCACAAATTTCTCTTTAATACAGCTGTAGCTACATATGATAAATTTTGATATGTTCCTTCTAATTTTCATTCAGTACTAATATCTTCTAACTTCTAATTCTGTTTTTGATTCCTTCTAATTTCTGCTTTTGATTCCTCATAATTTTTTTCTTTGATTCTTTCTGCTTGGAGTTCATTGAGATTCTTGAATCTATAGAATCATAGTTTACATTAAATTTTTTAAATTTCACTGTTAGACTTTCAAGTATTTTTCTGCTCTCTCCTCCTTCAAGGACTCCAGTTACACGTATTTTAGGCCTTTGGCAGTTGTCCTCCAGGTCACTAATACTGTTCATCTTTTTTCTCAGTCTATTTTCTCTTTGTGTTTCATTTTTGATAGTTTCTATTATTTTATCTTCCAGTTCACTAATCTTTTCTTCTGCAATGTCTAATCTGCTATTAATCTCATACAATATACTTTTCATCCCAGACATTTCAGTTTTCATCTCTGGAAGTTTGATTTTGGTCTTTTTTAAATGTCTCATGTCTCAACATACTCATTTATTCCTCTAGACCATGGAACATATGAAATACGTCAAAAACAGTTATAATAACTGTTTTAGGGGCCAGCTCCATGGCCGAGTGGTTAAGTTCGCATGCTTCACTTCAGCGGCCCAGGGTTCAGATCCTTGGAGCGGACATGGCACCATTCATCAGGCCAGGTTGAGGCAGCGTCCCACATCCCACAACTAGAAGGACCTGCAACTAAGATATACAACTATGTACTGGGGGTGGGGGGGGGGGTGGGGGGGTGGAGGGGGCGGGGTTGGGAAATAAAGCAGAAGAAAAAAAAAAAGATTGGCAACAGTTGTTAGCCCAGGTGCCAATCCTTAAAAAAAAAAAATGATTAAAAAAATAAAGTAAAATAATTGTCTTAATGAACTATCTCCTAATTCTATTAACTGTGTTATTTCTAAGTCAGTATCAACTGATTGGTTTTTCTACTTATTATGGCACAGATTTCCTTCTCCTTTGAATGTCCAGTAATTTTTTATTAGATGTCAGAGGCTGAATTTTACCTTGTTGAGTGATGAACATTTTGTATTCCCTTAAATATTACTAAGTGTTATTCTGGGATGTAGTTAAGTTACTTGCAAACAAGTCTGATCCTTTAGGTTGTGCTTTTAAGCTTTATTAGGCAAGACCAGAGGGACATTTAGACTAGGTCTGATTCTGCCCTACTGCTAAGGGAAAACACTCCTGATTACCTGACCTGGATGTCTCATGACTTACTAGGTTTTCCACTCTGGCTGTTGGGAACAGGAGCTCTTCCAGCCCTGTGTGAGTTCCAGGGGCCATTTCCTCCGCTCCTTTCAGGCGATTCTTTCCCGGTCTTGTGTAGCTTCCTCACATGCATGTGTTGATCAGTCTTCAGTTGAAGAATTGAGGGAAACTCACTACAGATCTCTGAATTTTCTCCATGCAGTGCCCTTCATTTCTGATACTCTGCCCTGTGAATTATATCCACCTTGGCCTCCCAGCAATCTTTCCTCAAATCAGGTAGATCTGGTAAAAGAAAAAACGATCTGGTAGGTTTCTTCTCTGTGGCCTAGAAATGCTCTCTAAGCAATAATAATAATTTGGGCTACATCTCATTTTCTACCCATCTCTCAGGGACCCCTTTCTTTCATTGCTTTGTGTCTAATTCTTAAAAACTTTTGCTTCATAGATTCTATTATTCTTTTTTATTTGTTTCATTTGTGATGGCACACCTGGTCTCCACTACTCCCACTTGTCAAAAGTTAAAGTTGGGCTTAATTTTCTGTTGCAAAAATGACTCATGTATTAGAATCTTTCAGAAGAGCCTGGAGAGATAATTTGTGCTGATAAAGAATTTTGATATTCTTGTTAGATTGTGGTCAATTATTTCCTTATCTTAAGGAGCATATCTCTTTGAACCAAATCCTCACCTCTACTTTCTCATAATCCCATCATACCTCAGATTGCCTCTTGCAAGCTACCTGATCTCAAACAAATTACCTGAACTCTCTTACCTCAATATCTTTAAGTCTGTGAAACTGGAATACTATTATCTACCTAATGGGTTTGTAATAGTTAAATAACATATGCAAAATGTCTTCCTCACAGAAAATGCCTAGAAAACAGTTGTCTAATTAAAAGTACTTAAAAGTTGTGCATTCTAAAATGTCAGGGTTCATTCACTGTCCCCAAATCAATCACAGTTATACATTTTTATCTATCTATCTATCTGTCTACCTATTTTCATTTGCACCAAGGAAGTTCTATGAAATGCTATCCTTTGCCGAACGAGCTCAAATTTTTTTTTGCATTTCCCTAATAAAAACTATCCCCTAAAATATGCAGCAAGGAAATATATATTTGAAATTTAGTGTTTACAGCAGTGTATTTCACACATAGCTGGGACTGAATTCCTTCTGATAGGAAAGAAAAAAGTTCTTAATTAATTATTTCAGCCCAGTGAGAGGGCATTTCCATTTGGGAATCTGCTGAGAACTGGTAGAAGGCTCATCACTGGAAGAACTGGTTGTTCCCAGAACTCTGCGTGAGTCCCACTGGGCTGTGGGTACAGAGCTGCCCATGCACCCCAGTCAGAGGTTCCCTTGTCATCTATCTCACTGGAGAGAGAGAGCATTAAACATGCAGCCAGGTGCAATGTGCTCATATTCTGCCTGAGGGTACTATGTGTGGAGGAAGCTTCTCCTGTGCTGTCATTGGTGTTTAAGGTTCCAGAAGCTTCTGGTGACTTCCAGATGATGATTTCAGTAAGATTGCCCATAAAGTCCATTTCTTTCCATCCTAGATTGTCCTTTCGGTAATGACCTGTAACAGAAGCCACGGTTACTTCTTCACGTCTTTGGAATCTTAGGTGAAAGAGGGTGAGGAAATTTCATTTTTTTCCTTCTATTTTCTTCAGAATGAAAATAAAATCCTTCTTAAACTCCCACTGTAGTAGACATACTTTGTGATGTCCGTTTAACTCATGCTGTCCCCTTAATTTTCCCCCTTACCTACAGAGGCGATGAGAATCTGCATGTATAAATGGCCCCTGTGCATTGGGCCAGGTATAGATATAGACAGCTGACACAAGCTAGGCCAGTTGAATTTGGAACTGAAATTCATCAATATATATCACAGGAGATTAACTCCTAACAACAACAATAAAAAGACCTTTAAAATTCCAGAGTGATGATTTGGACATCTTTCACCAGGAGGAAATTATAAGCAGGAAAGCATACATGCAGAAATAAGAGAAGGAGTTGGATTGAACAAAGAGAAGATGACACAACAGCTCCATTCTCTAGGCTTTGCAGATGCTGTTCCATGCCTTGTCCACGGACTGGCTATATTCTCACCCTGAGGTTCTGGGAGGCAAGCCTGTATCCTTAAACTAAATACCGAAATTTCATTTCAGCTTATGCTGGTTTCTTCTGCTTGCAAACAGAATGCCCTAACCAATAAAGCAAGATGGAGTGATGTGGAGTAAAGAGCAGTTGATCTGCATCTAAATGGAGAGGAAGGACACCCAGAAATGCCTGAGAACCCAGTGTAGGCCAACAACTTTGCTACAACCAGATTCCCTAATCCTAAAAGCAACCCCTGGGAGGAAAGCTTAGTAGGTCCACTTTACAGAGGAATAAACTGTGGCTCAACTAGTGCAAGTGATTTGTCCAAGTAGTAGATGTTGGAACCAAAGTCTGAAGCCAGGTCAGCTGTCTAGAAAGCTTCTGGCTGGAGCACGAGGATGCTACACTACTCCTTCAAGAATGACAACGGTAGTATGTGACATGCGGCTTCTGAAGTCCTTGATCACAAGTTGGGTTTGGTTTATAGACAGATCATAGGAGTTTACTCGTCAAATTAACTTAGACGGAGCCTCACATGTCACTCAAAAGGAGTCAGATAGGGATAGGAATCAGCAGGGACAACATATTTCCTCCATGTATAATAAGTAATTAGGTGAGTTTCTTGTTAATTCAATCAGAGAAGCAGAGAAGTATTGCAACTCTTTGGATTAAGGTCTGAAATCAAATATTTTTTTTTACACGATTGACCTTTGTCAGTTTCATGTAAGAGGAACCGATGATGAGCCACTGAACTAGCAAATTAGCTCTGCAGAGCTGTGGACAGGGTCAGTAGGAAACGAAACCCATTTTAACAAAGAGGAGCCGCTTTCTAAGGTGCATGACTCAGTCTTGGAGGCTTCAGCCAGAAAGATGTTCAGAAGCACTTTGGAAGCAGACTCCAAAGAAGTGCAGATTTTTTACCTTGACACATTTAACTCTGTCCTCCTCCTCCTAGAGTGTGACGTTGGCTTGCCAAACCTTTCAGAGGGCAGAGCTCTTTAACAACTACTAAAAACCAAGCGGAAATATTGGGCTTCTAGTCTCCATCAGGCACAGTCATTGCCATAGTGTATTGACTCCTCATATCAGAAACAGGAAAATTATTTCTAATTTATAAAAGAAGAAACTAAGGTACAGAAAGCTTTTGTAACTTATGGTAACCTCTTAATCCCCATACCTATGTTAAAATTTAAGATCCCTGTGGAGGATGCCGGGTTCAGAAATAAGGAAAAGATTAGCAAGAAGACCACCAATTCTGTTCTTTATACTTTCAGAGTACCAGCTTCATTATATTTCCCAGACTCCCTTGGGGTAGGTATTATCATGTGACTGAGTTCTAGCCAATAGGCTATGAGCAGAATTGATATGTAGCAATTCCTTTCTAGTATATAAAATACTCAAGCAAGTAACTTTCTTTGCTCTTCCTTCTTCCAGTGGCTTGACAGAGACAAGTACAAAAATTTGGGGAGGTCTATGTTAGATATGGGGGAGCCATAAGATGATAGGTGTCTGGGTGCCTGAATTACCACTTGGAGGAGAGCCATCTACCAATTTGGAACATTTATTTGGGACTTCACATGGCAAAAAATAAATTGTAGCATGCTTGGATCATCAAGATGTGGGAGTTTATCACCACAGCTCATGTTAACTAGTATAAAGAGCTAAGGATCATAAAGGTGATATGCAATTTGGTGGAAGGACTTTTACACTGAAATGTAGTCTTTAAATGGGATGATGAATTTGATGTATCAACTTGGCTAGACTACGGTGCCCAGTTGTTTGGTCAAACACTAGTTAGTCTAGATGTTGCTGCAAAGACACTTTTTAGATATGATTAACATTTACAGTCAGTTGATTTTAAGTAAAGCAGATTATCCCCCATTATGTGGGTGGGCCTCATCCAATCAGCTGAAAGCCTTGAGAGCAAAGACTAAGGTTTCCCCAAGAGGAAGAAATTCGGCCTCCAGACTGCAACATAGAACTTCTGCCTGAGTTTCCAGCCTTTGGATTGATGACTGCAACATCAACTCTAATTCAGTCTCCAGCCTGCTGGCTCGCTCTACTTATTTCAGATTTGTCAGCCACTACAATTGCACAAGCCAATTCCTCAGAATAAATCTCTCTCTCTCTCCCTCTCTCTCCATATATCTATGTATATCTAAATCTATCTATATCTACCTATCTCTCTCTCTCTACCTATCTATCTATTTATATAAAACCCATTGCTTCTGTTTCTCTAGAGAACTCTGGTTAATACAGATTTAAACAAGGGAAACAACTGGAGGGCGTGGTCCTCACAGTAGCTGAGAAACTGAGATGCTCCTACTGACTGACATTCTCTCATTTCTGGAAAATTCAGGAAAGAGCAGTGAGGAGAAATCAGATGGCCACAACTTGTCTAGAGAGTTTCTAGCCAAAGTCCTAGGATATTGGGACACTGGTTGGCAGGCCTGTGCAGTGCCCTATAGCAGACAGCACTGCCGCACTCAGTCCCTCCCTCAGGAGGGTTCTGCTTTCCTGCCCCAGTGACATCAGGCTTGGCCATTTGACCTGCTCTGACCTATGAAATATGATCAGAGGGCCATAGTTTGTGTCTAGGCAGAAATTTTAAGAGTCAACATACGATTTCCTCTCTTTTGCCTCTGCCACATGGCTGGCAAAAGATAGAGGCTGCACCGTCATCCTGGGTCCCCAGAACAATGCACCTGGAACAGAGTCACAGCCAACCCCCTGTGAACACACAGCATGAGCAGAAATGAACTTCTGTATTAAAAGCCACTCAAAATTGGGGGTGATTATTTATTGCAGCCTATGTTAATCTCTCCTGACATCTATATTTGTAATTCTATACCTATAGACTGCCCCAGTTCCAGTCCTGCCCTTGGACAAGTTAGCTATCCTCTCTGTTGCTCAATTGTCTTCACTTAAAAAGGGGGAAACAGAGTATCAAAAAGGGTTGTTGGGAGGATTTAGTCGGTTAACGCATGTGCAGCTCTTATTTGTATAATAAGGTAATTAATGAATATTACCTATGAAGGTAGGATGCTTTCAAAATCCTTCTCCCCACAGTGACTAGGAAGCCATTACCATTAGGGTGGGCGATGTAAGACGGGTAAGCAATTCACGATCACTACTCTCAAGAGTATCATCCAATTCAGGGGGTGGTGGGGAAGCCTTTTCTGTTAATGCCAGGTAATACATATTTTAGGTTTTGCAGGCTTTAGTTGGTCCCTGTCCCATGTTCTTCTCTGTATCTGTCTGTCTGCCTCTCTATCTATTTATACAGACCTTTAAAGATGCGAAAACTGTTCTTAGTTAGAGGGACATACAAAAACAGGCCATGAGCCAGATTTGGCCACCCGGCAGAGTCTTCCAGCCCCTGGACTAATCAATCCTATGGTGTCTATTTCTTTTGATTTTCTTTATACAAGATCTCCATCTAACCTCCCTTCTGGAAGGAAGTCAAGACCACCCTTTATGCAGGCATGCTTACATTCCCTCCATGCACACTGTATGCATGCATTCATCTATTCAATACCGTTTCCGTGAATGCTGACCATGAGTCATCGGCTCCTCTCTCAGCTGGTTTCCCTTCAATAACATGGAAAATGATACACCTCCTCAGCTCATCCCTCAGTGGTGAGGTGGACTTATTCATTACTAGAGGCTTTAAGTACAGCTAATGGAACGGATTCTTGAAGGGAGAGCAAATTCTTTGTTTATATGAGCAAATATTGATGAGCCACATTGCAAAATAACAAAAGTCTTCTGGTGTGGGTGTTTAGCTTGGCTTGTTTGATAGGAATAGCATGTTGTTGGCACAGGTTTCGCTCTGTCCCTCTGATGGTCGTCAGTGGTCCATAGAGGTTTCGAATACACCCGATGAGGGTTGACATGAGCATTTGGGTAAAGCAGATGCTTAAGATCCCTGGTGGAAAATCCCACTGCAGGTTAATCTTCAAGGCCAGCCCCTCTTTCCAATACTCAATGCAGGAATCCCAGCCCTCTGAGTTCCATCACAGGACAATAAATATAACAAGCAGGGACATACATGGCCATGACAAAGTTCTTGTGCTGACCCGAGTTGCTTCTTCCTGTACAGGTATGGCCCTGCAAGGGCTCACGTTGGCTGAATCTGACTATTTTGCAATCTTTCCTCATAATGTTGTCCAACTCAGCCACTGCCTCTTCTAGTCCTTGGCATTCGCTTTGTAATTCTGTTTGTCCATCTGCTATTTGTCCTTCTGGCATTGTTGCCTGCCCATTTTTTATATTTTTCTGGTTTTTGTTTTTCTCTTTTTTCCCAGTAATTTTGCAACAACAGTCTACTATTTGATTTTCTGTCTCGCTCGCCTTCTGAAGACATGCTGTGAGAAATTCTAGAACTGGAGGGAAACGCTAAGTACTATTTCTCTGAGGGCTTGTGTCTCAAACTGAAGTGTGTGTCTACAGGCACGCAGGGCATGCAGTTGTAGGCCTATAAAGGCACAAGGTAAATGTCGCATGATTTCCCCAGCAATTTTACATCACATGGAGTTGAAACTTTTTTATTTTAACAAATATGGGTCTATTATATAAAAGGTCAACATTTTTTGTGGTTTTTAAGTGAATATAAGGACAACATTGCTGAATGCTTTTTTGGAGTTTGCTTCAAGTTCTCTCTCCCCAGCTATTAGAGGACTTCAGTGGAAAAGTCTAAGAAACATGATTAAGCAATATAGTAGGGGGAAGGAGAGGCATGCCCACTTAATGCTTCCCATGCTCTGTACTTGATCCTCCTTGTAAATCATCTTATTTAATCTGCATCATACATGAAGCCGCAGCAATTTTTACCCCTTGACCAAATCAAGGTTGAGTGAGCCAAGCTAAGGATACCAGTGGTCAGGTTATTGCCACTGCGTTACGTGATGCTGCTCAGGCCGCATCTGAGGAAGAGAGAAAATTGCAAGTTGAGTGCTGTTCTCTCACTTAGAAGGAGATATTCTTGCATGATGTTATGGGCTGCATTGTGTCTCCCCCAAAACTCATATGTTGGAGTCCTAACCCCAAGTCCCTCAGAATGTGATTGTATTTGGAGAGAGGGTCTCTGGAGGGGTAATTAAGTTAAGATGAGTTCATTAAGTTAGGCCCTCATTCAATGTGACTAGTGTCTTTATGAGAAGAGGAGACTAGGACACAGACACACACAGAAGATGATGTGAGGACACAGGGGGAAGATGGGTTCTACAAGCCAAGAGAGAGGCTTCGGAAGAAATCAACCCTGCCAACACCCTGATCTTGGACTTCCAGCCTCCAGAACTCTGAGAAAATACATATCTGTGGGTTAAACCACCTAGTCTGTCTACTTTGGTACAGAAGCCATAGAAAAACTAATACACACGACAAGGCTTTCTATTTGTCTAGGTATGTATGTATGTATGTACGTATCTATCTATCTATCTATCTTTCTATCATCTACCTATATATCCATGTTTCTATTATCTATCTTCTTCCTATCATCTATCTATCGTTCTATCTGTTGTGTATCTATCTATGTTTCTATCTATGTTTCTAACTATCTACCTTTCTGCCTATCATCTATCTACCTATCTACCATCTTTTGCATATATTTATATACAGCAGATACAGACAGATTTTTAATTCAAACATAAAATAGTCTAAAGGGAATATTTTTAGTTGTGCCTATTGCCACTGTCCTAAACAACATCTCTTTTGAAGGCAACACAAGTCTTTGCATCTTTACCCATCTCTACTTGCAATGTTTCTACACAGTTATAATCATAGCATACATATGCAAGATGTTGTAATGTTTGCCCTGATCTTTAGTGCTTAACTATTTATAAAAAAATTACAGAATGTAAATAATCTTACTAAGTTGCATGCTATTTGTTTGTAGTTATGTATTGAAATATGGTATGTTTAATTATTATTTTCATATGGTCATGACGTTAACACAGAATCATTTTAGAAAATGTACACAGAGTAGGAATATAATCTACAAAAGACATTTTAAAATCACTCATAATTTCATCATCCAGAGATATTTGATACGAACCCTTTGCTGGGAGTGTTCTCATTCCAGCGTAGCACGAACACACAAGTGGCACATAGACACATAAATATTTAACGTAGTTGTCTGTATTCTTTACATAGGAAAGATACCAAATCTTTATCTGTTATCTCTGAAGTAAATATTTTCCTGGATTTGTTTTCTTGTTATTTTCATTTGAAGAATTTTTTTTTTTTTTTGAGGAAGATTAGCCCTGAGCTAACTACTGCCAGTCCTCCTCGTTTTTGCTGAGGAAGACTGGCCCTGAGCTAGCATCCATGCCCACCTTCCTCTACTTTATGTGTGGGATGCCCACCACAGCATGGTGTGCCAAGCAGTGCCATGTCCGCACCCGGGATCCGAACCCGTGCACCCTGGGCCGCCAAGAAGAGGAACGTGCGAACTTAACCTCTGCAACCGGGCCAGCCCCCATTTGAAGAATTTTTAATTTTTATACATTCCAACCTATTGAATTGCAGTTTTTCTGTCATTTTTGTGCTCCAAAATCATGCCTGTAACCTGAGATCATATTAGTATTCACCTAAATACTATAGGGTTTCGCTTTCTTCCATTTGATTATTTAATTTATCTGGAATTTATTTTGTGACAGAATATTTTAAGAACATCCATAATTGTATTTCCCAAGTAGCTAACAAATTGTCTTAATTCTATTTATCCAATTTTCTCCCCTTCCCCACTGCACTGGTTTTTGATTTCTGTGTTACAGATTCCACAAACACAGTGACTTGAGACAGCACCCAGGTATTAGCTCACAGCTCTGTAGGCAAAAGTCTGGGCACAGTGCAACTCAGTCCCCTGCTCAGGGTCTCACAAGGCACAATCAGGTGTCAGCAGCTGTGTCCTCATGTGCAGGCTTGACCAAGGATGATGCTTCCAGCTCCCTCAGGAGGTAGACAGAATCCATTTCCCTGTTGTTGGAGGATGGAGATCCCCATTTTCTTGCTTCCTCTGGCTGGCTGGGGATCACTCTCAGCTCCTAAAGGCTGTCCTGGAGTCCTTGCCACATGGTGCCTTCCACCTTCCCTCTCACACTTGAAACCTCCAGGAAGGACTCAACCACTTTTAAGGTCTCATCCAATTAGGTCAGGGCCACCCAGAATAATCTCCCTTCTGATTAACTCAAAGTCAACTGATTAGGGATCTTAATTACATTTGCAAAATCTCTTCACCTCTGTCATAAAGGTAACCTAAGCAGGGCGGTGAAATTCATTATATTCATTAATCCTGCCGAGATGCAAGTGGAGAGGACTAGGTAGGTCATGTACACCAGAGGGCATGAATCCGGGGGGCCAGCCCAGAATTATGCCTAACACACCCACAAATTTGGATGCCATCTTCATCATACATTACTATTCTTTATTTGTGTTCTATGTTCTATCACCTGCTAATGAACTCTGCAGCTTCAGTCCTTATCTGTTCTTAAGCCCGTGCTATATTGCTCTCATTATTATAGACTTAGAAAATATCTTAAAATATGTTAGGCTGGGTGCCCCTCCACTTTGTCTTCTTTCAAGAATGCTTGTCTGTGTTTTCTTTTATTATTTATTTATTCTCCCAAATGAAGTCTAGCATCATTTGTTAAGTCTCCGGTCCCCAGTCTAGAGACTGCCTCATTTGAATTCTGACTTGGAGCCAGTGAAAACTATTTATTACATTCCAGGAGAATATACTCTTTTACAAAATTTAGTCTTTATAAAGAATGCTAAACCTTTCAAATTTAATTAAACAAATACATGTTGAGTATCTACCCTGCACCAGACATAGAGATAAACAAAAAGAATGATGCTCCATGGAGCTTCATTTAAGTGAAGGAGATAGATGACAAATAGGTAAATAAGTGAATGAGATTGGGACCAGCCTGGTGGCATAATGGTTAAGTCTGCGCACTCCACTTCGGTGGCCCTGGGTTTGTGGGTTTGGATCCTGGGCACGTACCAGCACACCACTCATCAAGCCATGATGTGGCAGCGTCCCACAGAAAATAGAGGAAGATTGGCATAGATGATAGCTCAGGGACAATCTTCTTCACCAAAAAATTTAAAAAAAAGAAACAAGTGAATGAGATAATTTCAAGTAATGCTAAGCGCTGTGAAGACTAGAGTAGAGATGTATAATGACTGGGAGTGATAATGGGGAAATTTGGATAAGGAAGTAAAGGAACATTCTTTGAGATGAGATTTAATCTGAGACACTAATAAATTCTTAACCATGAAAAAAACAAAGGAAAAATCATTTTGGGCAGAGGAAACAGTAAGTGCATATGCCCTGGGACAGCATGGGATGCAGTCCAACAGATGGATAGGAATCTGGTTTCTCAATCAAGATCTTTGCATATTTTTGAGTAGTAACTTTATACAATGCTCCCCATATAGGCATTGTATACATAGCTCTAAGGACAGATTATGGAGTTTTTTTGTCTTCTATAGAGAATTAGTTAAGTTTTCCATGATATTTTCTAAGTGATTGCTCATATGTAGGAAAGCTATTGATCTTTAGAGTATTTCTTCTGAAATGGTCACATTACTTAACTGTAATTAGCTCTGCACGTTCTTCAGTTTATGGACAACTGGATTTTCTCCTCTTACATTTCTGAGGCAGGTACTCATAACAAACGTTGTAATAATAATTCTGCAATAATGTAAATTTTGCGTCTTCCTTTTCAAAGGTCATTACACTTTTGATTTCTGTTTCACATCTTAACACTGGTTTTATTTTCACAGATCTCAGAGGGTGTCATTCTTCTGTTTTATAATAAGTTGCATTTGGTTTAAAATGGGGGGCATGATTCTTTTTTGATATTTTCGTGTTGGATACAGGAGCTCTTCCCAATCTGGACCTGTTATAGATAAAACCACTCTACAGGATTTGTATCTTTCAGAGTTTATTTTCCTTCTAAATCACTTCCTTTAAATATATTGAGAGGCATAAGATTCACGGGTTAAAAGGAATCATTGGGGTGCTGGGTGGGGGTCACTGGGGCTCTGGGCAATGTTTACTAGCAATGGTTGTCTAGGAGTTTTCTTCAAAAATAATAATATGATTATCATGAGGGAAAAGTGACACTTTGTTACAAAAGCGGAGAAAGAGGAAGAGAAGGTACAGGTTGAGTAACCCAGGCAGCATCTTGGGAACACGGTTAGGAATCTGTTCCACCCCACTTTTGCTAGGGGGTTCCTGACCATGAGGAATTTGCTCTCCCTGTCCCTGTGGAAACTGTAATGCAGACCGACCTGAACCCAGGCTCTGCTGTTGATTTGCTGTGCAACTTTGGGCAAGGCAGCTAACTGCTCTGAGCCTCTTTGATTTCATGGAGGCCTTACCCTGTAGCTGTAGGAGCTGCTAATAGATTAAATAAGATACCATATTTAAAGTGCCACGCATCTTACTATGCACAGAACAAGTCCTCAAACGTGTTATTTCCTTTCTTTTTCCTCCAAGCCAAAGGAAACTTCTAGCTGCTATGTGGTCTACAGACATTTCTGTTTAATGTCTCACCTTAAAAGCAGCCCTCTGTCACCAGGAAACATGATAACTGTGGCTGTTTTCTTGTTGCTGCTGTTTCTGTCGTCATCATCATCATCACCATCATCATCTTTATGAAGATGAATCTAAGCCCCCTGGTCACCCGGTGAGCAGGACTTTTTAATCTCCAGGCCAATTATATATCCTGAAATATCAAAGCATGAAGGTAGTGATGTACAAACAAAGGCGGGATGTTCCCTTCACGCTGGGGGTGAGCACATGAATGAATGAATGAACAAGCGCCACTCTCCGTGTCTTCCGTCCTGCGGGTCTTCTTTCCCTGCTTCTCCACTTCAGGTCCCCTCTGCCCACCAGCCTATTCTGACTGAACAGACATTTTGAGAGCAAACGTCTCTGTATTTATCACAACCAGGCCTTATATGTCCGAGACTAGCCTGCTATTTAGTCTCTTCGCTCCTCCCCGCAAACACAACGCACCAAATTTCTCATGTAAACTGTATGAATTGGTGTCCAAACTCTGCCATAATTTTTAACCATCTCTTTGGGTACCATTTCTCTGGAATTTATTATTTCCTCTTCCACGTCATTTCACAAAGAATGGGCTATATACGAAGTGAAATGAAAAATTGAAGGGATGATCAGGGAAATTTAAAGCACAAATGCCATTAAAATTCATGTTCCTGTACCTGCAGGGTTTGTTGAAATGATGCGGGCACGTTGTCCCCCTTAGGTACAGCAGTTGCTACACTGTGGTTTTGGAGTTGGTTCACGCTGGCTTGGGCACTGTCTGTCCAGCTGTCACTGAGTACCTTTCATGTGGGGTCATTCTTTGTCCACATATATATTGTGTCTACAGTGCAAAAAAAACTGTACTGCTAAAGTGTTGATCCTTGAAATGGAGTCAAATAATCATACTGCATTTGGGATCTGATAGACCAGCTCTAAAACTCATCTCCTACACACAGACAACTCTCCCTGAACTCAGTTTTCCACCTGGGGAATTGGGAGAAGAACATTTACCTACATAGATGTTTTTTGAGGGTGTCAGTGAAATAATGTATATTTTGTACAGATTGGCACTTTATAAGCTTTTAACAAATTAGAACCATCATGGATTTAATTATTATTTCTTGGCTCTCTAAAAGAGAATTATCATCATCATTTGAATGTTTATGGCTTCTACTTTGAGCTGTGGCTTCAAGGACTCAGTCCTCATCACCACTTCAATGCCCATTCCCTTCTTTATCTTTAAGATCTGAAATCCAATGATCTCTCCAGTGAGTTATCCTAGGTGAAACCGAATTGGCTTCCTTTTGTCAACTGCTGCTTGGCCTATCCCATCCACCCAACTCTGATGTTGAGGGCCATCAACCTTTCATTTGAGCCTACAGCAATAGAGCTTTAAGAATCAAGCCTGGCATAAACTAGGAGCGTCCTCTGGATTGTTTAGTAGGTCCTGGACATTATTCATTTGCCCATGTGACATTGTCCAGGAAGCATTAGGAACAGATTTAGGTCCCAGCAACCAAGCAAACACTGGATAGAAGACATCAGTTCTATCCCCTGGTGTGGGCACCCCGCCTCGCTGCACATCTTAGAGTGCGATGGTCCCAAAAATCAGAGCCTGAGATAAAGATCTTGTGGGAGTGATTTATTGAGAGAGAAACTTTAGAAAGGGGGTAGGAAAACAGGGAAAGGAAAGTTGAAGGAGCTGAACAAGGATGTGGTTTCAGGTGGAGTCTGGCCTACACCTGATCCCACAGGAAGCTCTGGAGTATGAACTGCACCACAAGATTGTAACATGGACGTCAGCCTTTTCTTCCCCGACTTCAGTCAGCTATTAGCTGTAGGTCGTCTGTGTTATGTGTGGGTCGGTGGAGAATGAGTTTTCTACGGCTAAGGGCTCCATCAGCAGAGGGCAATTCTCCATAGAATGATTCAGCTTTGAGCCTGCAGCAGCGAACACTTGTGGTAATTGGAGGACGAGCGCTCCGACCGGGTAAAGCAGATCTCTGCAGAGATCTGCACCGTGACCGCTACACTGACTCTTCCTCCATCCCTGATGCACACATTTGCTCCCATTTTACGCAGAAACTGGGACTTGGTCATGATTCTCAAAGGAGTGCCTGGAGGAAGTAACAGTTCCTCAGAGCTTGGTTCTGCGTCTGACAATCGCTTACAACCCTGATTGCTGAGTGCACTTATTATATCCGTAGCTGTTTATTTAATGCATGTATTTTTCACCAGACGGCAAACTTCAGCCTGGTATGGATTTTGTGCTGTATCCCCTGAATCTAGAACATCACCTACCTTATAGCAGATGCTCAATAAACATTTGTGGACACACACACACACACACATATCACACAGATATAACATTTCAGAGACACGTAATATCCAGGGACACCAAATAATTCTCAGAAACAGAGCATTCTAAGATCACGTTAAGAGACAACAGATATAACCGTATCATAATCTGCTTCTGCGTGCAATGGGTTCACACCATCCATTGTTTACATCATTACACAGAACAGACCCATTCCCTTTGGTTAATCCTCCTGATTGCTGACTATGCTGGAGCTCTCTGTGGATAGAGATGGAGCCCACTACAAAATGATGGGCATTTCAGGTATACAAAGACCTGGTGGAAGCTTTGTAATGACTGATTTTCTTCAACCCAGCCACTGTAGGCAGAACATCCTTTCCCAATCTGGCCCAGAACAAAATCCCAGAAAAAAGCTTGAGGGTTTTGACTCTTCCCTGGATGGTAAAAACAGATGAGGTAAAGCCAGGTCCCAGTGGTCACACACTAAAGGAAAGTCACAAGGGAGGTCACATCTGCCTATGGCCCACAGTCAATCCAAGGTCTCCTTCCCATCTATTGCCCAAGTCCGAGCTTCCAAAGCTCTCTCCTCTTCCATCCTTGCTTCCTTCATCCTCTTCCTATTCTTTGATCATTCTTATCCCTGCTTGTCCAAGACATAGAGGAAACAGACTGAAGGTTCAGCTAACTCAGATCAGGATCATGGGTATAGAAACATGTGCCTGGATAAACTGTCTCTGCTTTGAGTCAAAATCATCTTTCCTAATCACCAGCTCTAGTTAGGCCCCCTACATGCACACAAAATAAGGTCTCACTTTTAGTCTAGCTGTCATATCAGAGGTCACTGGCAAGCATGGATGTGTTGAATGAATGGGGTAACACTCAAAGTGGGGAAGCAGGACTTGGCACTAGAGGTGAGAGTAAAAGAGAGTTCAGATATGGAAGGGATCTGAGCAGACAGAGCTCGAAACTCAAAGAACATAGCTTTTCTGGAAGGGAGGTCTGGTGGCAGGCCCTGGGCCTTGGCACAAGTCCCTGGATGCAGCATTTCCCAGATCCAAAGGATTCAGCTCGGCAGAGCTGCTCACTGAGGCTACAGATGGACTTAGTGGCTCAGTGGCTGGAGTGGGCTGGTGCAACATGGGAACCCAGGGAGAGGACAGCACCCCTAATGGGCGGAGTTGGTTAGGTGGCTGGGGTATTATGATGCTGGGGGCCCATGCCTGGTTTTCAAAGGAACCTCTGATATTTGGCTCCCTACAACATCCTTCCAAACTACGTCTGGGGAGGCTGAACATGAACTTGGGGTCAAGCTCACTTGTGAGGAACTGAGGATGTTGTGGGTGAGCCAGATGTCATCTAATTGAACTTTGAAGCTTTTGAAGGGAAATATCATATCGCAATGCTGTGTCTTCTCTAAGCTAAAAATCACCAGTCAGTCTGGCCACTTCCTGAATTTCATTCAGAAGTATTTATCAGGTATCTACTATTTACCTGGTGCTATATTAGGTGCTTGGGACACACACAGAGTCCTAGTTCCTTCCTGTGATGGTTAATTTTATGTGTCAACTTGATCTGCTATCAAGACCCAAATATTTGATTAAACATGATTCTGAGAGTGTCTGTGAGGGTGATTTTGTACGAGGTAAACATTTGAATTAATAGACTGAGTAAAGCAGATTGCTCATCAGTAGGGATGGGCCTCATCCAATCAGTTGATGGCCTGAGTGAAACAGAAAGACTGAACTTCTCACAAAGAAGAGGAAATTCATTCTGCCTGACTGCCTTTGAGCTGGGACATTGTTTTTTTCTGGCCTTTGGACTTGAGCTGAAACAATGACTCTTCCTGGATCTTGAGTCTGCTGACCTTTGAACTGGAACTACATCATCTCTCCCGGGTCTGTTGCTTGCTGACCACAGATCTTGGCACCTGTCAGCCTCCATCACCATGTGGGCCAACTCCTCATAATAAATCTATTTCTCCCTCTCTCTCTCTCATCGTTTCTCTTTCTCTGGAGCACCCTGACTAGTACACTGTCCAAGGACTTTGCTGTCCAGCAGGAGGTGTTTGTGGGAGAAGGCATGGAGTACAGACGAGAAGCGCGTTAATGCCATAACCTGTGGAAAGCGGTGCAGCAAAGGGTGGTCCACATGCGTGTGGAGCTCAAGCCTGACGAGGGCAGAGAAATGCTCCAAATAAAGATTTTGTGTGGCATCCCATTACCAAGTTCCAAATCCAGACCCCTGTCCTGGTCTGCAAGGTCACCTGCCTCTGGCTCTGCCTCCCTACCTCCCACATCGTCCTCTTCAGCAGCATCTCCTCTCACCTACGAGCTGGGCTTTAGAGTCAGACCACACTGATTGAATCCACTTCTTCTACTTATTAAGTGTAGGACTCTGGGAAAATCACTTGACTTCCCCCCTACCCCACAAATCTCAATTTTCTTGTTTGTAAACTGGAAATGCTACTATCTACCTCATAGGATTTCGTGAAGAGCAAAGAAGATAATATTTTTAACGCACAGAGCACAATGCCTGATACATTATACAATGCATGGTACCTATTTTCATCTCACCTTCATCATCATCTTCACTACCACCATCATTACCATCATCATCATCACCTTCATCATCATCACCATTATCACCGCCATCATTATCATCACCGTCTAGATTATGCCATATACTTTTTCATTTCAGACACCTCATGCTTCAAATGGAAATTCCTCCTCGGACTGTTTTAAACAATAATAAGAATTCATTGGCTTGTATCATTCTAAGTTCATAGTCATCCAGCTTGAGGCGAGGATTGATCCAACAACTCAAATAATATCACATGGATCCATTTCCTCTCTCTCTCTGTACTCTCTTTCACAACGTTGGCATCACCCTCTGACTCCACACAATACCTCTGACAGTTCTGGACCCTTCCCTATCAGTTTTAATAAAAAATGGGTGCAGCAGTCGTTGGCCTCACAACATCATAGCACACTATGCAGAGAGTCCTGAGAGAACTTATGGAAGAGAGAGGAGGCTTCTCTTTCCCAGAAGCCCCAGGAAACAGCTCACATTTCATTGGCTTTGAGCGAGTGGTGTGCTCATCTCTGAACCAATCACAGTGACCAAAAGGATGGGCACAATAATTGATGAAACCAGTGGGAGCGCATCCCTGAAACTGGGGCTTGGGGGTCACTCACGCTGAAATCATACGGCTGAGAAGGGACGTGGCTCCCCCAAACAATGCTAAGTGCTGTTTCCAGAGGTGGCTGCATGGAGGAAAGAGAACAGGTGCCAGAAAAGGCCGCCGCACTGGCCTTCTCGGTTGTACCTTTGCATAGCTGTTTCCTGCGCCTCCGCTCACTCTGCTGCCCTCGTGTCCCATCTCAGCCGAGTCCTTCTCTGCCCAGTGTCGCGCCTCTCCTGACCACGCCCTCCCGGCGTAGATTCGGTGTCCGTGTGCTGTATGCCCCGAACGCTCCCCCAACTAATTCCTGCTTTTCTCCCAGCACGTATATCACGGTATTTGAGCCACGTGTCTACCTGTTACCCCGACCCACTGCAACCTAAGTTTGGGGGAGTAGAAAAGCCTGAGTATTTTTCACAGTACTGCCAAGAGGAGACAGGATCGGCAGTGGTAAGTGCGCTCGACATTATTTGAAAAGTGAATGTGGGAACGGATGAACGAGGGACAGAATGAATGGGTGAATAATGAAGTGAATGAGTGAAGTGACCTGGGCTTTAATCTCAACCCAGTGAAAGAAAGAAACGTCTCCTTTCCTACACTCTAGGCAAGCCAGGGAGACTGTTTGCCAGCTACCAGTCAGAATTGATAGAGGTTCCTGTTCTGAAAAAAAAAAGAAATGCTGAAATGGGGGAAGAAACCGAGTTAACACTAAGAAAGAATCAGGGGCTACAAAAATAGCAAATGAATGCAGTTAATTACGACTTAAATATTGACTACAAGGGATGTTTTCCAGCCTGAATTAATGTAGTGTATACCAAATGAAAGACCCGGTATAATCAGATAAAGATTGACCATTGACCATGGTGCTGTGCCAGATGACTGAATCAGGGCTCCTCTCCCTTCTCGGGAAGCCCCTCCACCCCTGGAGTGGACGTTCCAGAGACAGGCATGAGACTGGAATGTGTGCAAAGGTCGAGTCAGCATAGACATAACCAGGGGTGGGACCCAGGACTGTGCTTGAGGGGGATCACCCCCAAACCATGAAACTGATCATGAATTGCTGCTGTGCGGCTTGCATCATTGCAATCATCCAGGAGTTCCAGGAGAAACCAAAACTCAGCTGACACTACGAAACAAGTCTGTGTCAACATCGCGGTGTATGTGAGGAGGAGCAGCCCTGGCCATAGTTACTGTGGAAATTAATCAGGGCACACAGCCTTTAGACAGCTCCTGGCATCTCACAGATAGAGGCTTTGGCATTTCTGATGTCATTACTGTACGCTGCCCAACCAATGAGGAGGAAGGCATTGCTTCTCCTGTCTTTTTTGTGTGTGTGTGGAAGATTAGCCCTGAGGTAACATCTGCTGCCAATCCTCCTCTTTTTGCTGAGGAAGCCGGCCCTGAGCTAACATCCATGCCCATCTTCCTCTACTTTGTACGTGGGAGGCCTGCCACAGCATGGCTTGCCAAGTGGTGCCATATCCACCTCTGGGATCCGAACTGGTGAACCCCAGGCCGCTGAAGCAGAACATGCGAACTTAATCTCTGAGCCACCGGGTAGGCCAAATGCATCACCTGTCTTACGGAAGAGAAAACTGAGGCTCAGAATACTAATGGAATTTGTGCAAAACTACTAATAATTGTCCACCTAGTGATTTGAACGCAGATCGCTTCTTTTATGTTCTTCAACAGAACTTACTCACCCTCTTCCTATGTCAAATGTGATCAGAATTTTTCAAAAATAAATAACTTTTTCTAAAGAACAGTTTTGTACAGAAAGCAAGGCATGTCATTCATGGCATTGCTGTGTGTATGCATACGTGTATTTATATGTGTGCATGTGTGAATATATTTCTATGCATGTGTGTGTAGATATGCCTGCTAAAAAATAAAAATAAAAAAAAACAAACAAAAACCACCTCCCTGGAAGTCAAAAAAAAGAGTGATTTTCCAGCAGATTCCTGCAGAGCCCTTCTCTTTATTCCTGAGAGGTTCAATTAACGGATGCAAGTCATAAAACAGTGCATTTTCTCCCTGCTATGATGCATTGTTTTTAATCTCACTGCCTTGTATTATATCACATTCCTATAATTCTTCCGACAGGAAAAGGCTTGTTTCATAAAAATATAGTCCCCAGCATTTGAAATATAAGTTCACATGCAGGCAACATATATATCACCGAGTCAGCGAACTAACTCACTTACTTAATCCACTAAACTTCAGGTGCTTCCTATATTATGTGAAATGGCTTGAAACAGGCGGGGGCTGCCAGAACCCATCACTGCTGCTTTGCTCAAGAGAGACAACGGAGAAGGGAGGAGGGCGGAGTGGAAATTCCCTCGGTGGATGCCACAATAACATGCCTTTCATTATCACCCAGTGTCAGGACACTGGGTAATGTTCATTGTGCATGCACGATAAATTACTATTTACCTGGCAGTGCCTTTGATAAGGCCATCTCCTCTCCCTCTTTCTGTCCACGCAGCACGGAGCAGAAGAACCCCTTTGCCTATAATTCTTATTAAGGTGATACCTTTTCTGAATAAGAAAGTACACGCTTCCAAAGCTGGCGCTCTCTGGGGTTTTTGAGAGACATTGTTTTTATTGGTTCCCTTTTATTTCTCCCACCCCGCTGTGTTTTAATGCTATAGTGACTTCTGTGTATACAACTCTCATATTGAAATGTCGGCGGCTGCAGATATATGCAATATTAAAGAGCGCTTATGAATTTTTGACATCTAATTAGTCGCTACCCAGTTAACATGTCAGGACTCAGAGGAATGAGGGAGGCAGCCCTTTCTGAATAAGTTACAGCGAGGCCCCTGTCCTTTTCATGTATTATTCTTTAATGTAGGTGGTGATTATTTGGCTGTGATTAATTGATGAGGCTCATTGGTCTGGCAAGTGGTACCGAATTCACCATCCCTCACTTTTATTTCTCTCAGTAGGGCTCTGCCACTTAATCGGAAGGACTCGCTCCTTTCCAGGCAGTCTGGCCTCTCTGCGTGGTGTTTGGGGGCAGCGGGACTCTTCCCCATGCCTGGTCTTGACCTTGTACAGCTCTTTTGACTCGCAGGTCATCAGTGACCTTTGCATCCCGCCTTCTTGGGGAAGCCTGGCGTCCTGCAACCCTGGCCCAGGCACATCTGAAACCCGGTGGGGCTCCCACAGAACAGCTTCCGGTTGCTCCCTTTTCTCCTAGCCGGTTTTTTCAAGCCTTGCTCCCCGTGCTTTCAACACCTGTAGCACCCCGATGGTTCAGTTTACTCCTGGGTTCAGCTGCCTGCCAAGTCGCCAGGTGACATGCGGGGCTCTCAGAGGCCACTCTTGCCATTGTCTCCAGCTGTGGAGCCCCCAAGAAACCACACATACGATGATGCACAGCCTGATAGCACTGGCTCTGGCCCTGGGGTAAGTGACACCAAGCTCTAAAAGAGGCAGCAATGCAAGCTGATGTCAGCAAGAGAACCTGCTGGTTGCCTAGAAGGGACTGGCCCCGCTGGTGTGGGTGTCCAGCATCCTGCTGTCTCATGGCTCAGGTGTGAAGGGTGGAATGGGAATCAGGCACCTGTCCCTTTTCACAGATGCTCTAAGCCCCAGTGCTCCTGATGCTCAGATCCAGCTCCTTGGCTCCCACTGATGGGCCGGGTCCTCTCTGGTCCCTCTGGCCCTCTTTGGGCTTGCAAAAGTTGGATTTGATTGCCTTGGACTTGAAAATGGCCATGATTTTAAATTTTTAAGATATAGCAAGAAGGGAAATGGTTTGTGATGTACAGCTCTGTGTTTATATGGAGGGGGGCTATGGAGATGATATATTTTAATTAATTTATGGCTCCCCATCAACACGCCCATGTACACACACAGGCATACACACAGGCACACACTCCAAGTACACATATAGTCACACACACTGTCATGCACACACACAGAGACACACAATGTACACACACAAGCACACACAGCTACACACAGACACACACATACTCCTGCACAAACATACCCATGTGCACACCAGGCACACACACAGACACCCACTTCCTCCCCACCCGCTCTCCAAACAAAGGCTCTGCCATCAGACTTTCCTACTCTGGCCTCCTGGTTTTATGGTCAAATAATTACTTTTTGCAAAGTAGAATCATCCCCATTACAAACCCCCACCATTCAAACCTGTAATTGGGGCAGTAACAGAGCTGTGACCGATTCGTCTTTTGAAATGCACCAACTCTGGACAAACCATGCTAAAAATGTGTAATTATCAATAAACCTTCACCTAAGTCAGCTGGCGGGGGTTTTTAATTACTGCACTTGATGTCAATCAAGGCTAGCGCTGGGCGCGCGCGTTAGGGGCAATTTCAGAGAAATTTCGCGGACATAAGCTGCTTCCCGCCTTATTCTATTATCTATATTTAAAAGGGGAGGGAGGGGATGAAGCAGCAGCCAGGAAGGGAGAGGGAGAGACTGGCTCACGGAAAGAAAATGGTGGGGAGGCATTTTACCCAAAGGGCAGTGTCCCACCAGCGGGAGAGTCGGGGCCCCGCCCCCCGATGGCTTTTGTCTCCCCCATCTTCCCCTCTAGGAGGAGATAGGGAGCGAGCGGGAGTTGAGTGTGTATCTGCTGATGGAAGGGGGGTGGGGTTCGGTGGTGCTCACGTGGGGACAAGACGGGGTGGGAGGATGAGGCAGAGAAGAGGGGAGCAGGGAGGGCAAGAATGGGGGGCGGAATCTGAAAGGAAAAAAAAAATCATCTGATCATATTCGCTTTCTCCTTCACGGCGGATTCTATCCGAAGGAAACACTGAACTTTGTAGTGTTAGCAGCAGCTGAAATTTAGAATTATTGTTTCCTTCTAACAGAAGACTCATTTTCCACGGCCGCATTTGCAGCATAATAAGCTTTTTGTTATTTTTTCAATTAGAGTCAATTGACCTAACAAAATGCTTGGCAATTAAGTGATTTTTGTAATGGTCCGGGGGTAATTTAGTCGAGCTTGTCAGCTGTGTTTCATGAAGCCGCGATGTCTTTTTTTTCCCACTGCCTCTCTCTCTCCCTCTCTCTCTCCCTCTCTCTCTCTCTCTTGAGCATAATGGCTCATAATTTCGAAATCTTTTCCTTCTGTTTCCCTCACAATAATTCGCAATTACAGGAAGTTGTTGGAGGTGATTTTTTTTTCTACCTTGCCTTTTGAGTCAGTAATTTTAAATAAAATGTACATACTTATAAAAAGGCAGCTATTACTGAAATCACTTTTTGTGTAAACTCAATTATTTTATGAATAGTGACACCAGCTTATACTGGGTCCCGCTCCTGAAGGCTGAGGCATTATTATCTTCAGGGTAAAAGGTTTAGAACGTTCAGAACATTCTTTCCAAATCAAACCAGCATTCAGTAAGGTAAACACAACTTCAGGCAAACAGGAGGAGCCTGGGTTAGGTGGTTTAGGAAAACGGCCGGCAGATCCATTGCCAGCCTCCTGGCAGCCCCCCCCTCCCCTCAGCAAGGACTGGACTCGAGCTTCTCTTCCTCTGATTTATGAGGGAATTCTTCATTTCCCTAATTGATTCATTTTCTTAAGATGACATCTGGAGTTACATTCCCTTTTTAAAAGGCTGTAGTTAGATCTGATGACTGGATCAGATCTTCCTTCATTGTATTCCCATTTGTTTATGCCTATATTTAAAAAAAAATATATTCAGTTTGTATCTGCATGCATGCACCCGTGTAGAAATAGCCCCGTGTTCTTTCAGACAAATTCGACAAAAGGAGGTAAGGCAAGCCATTGTAGGGATGGATATGTTATCAAGATTCATCTTTAACCTTTAGGAGGCTTGTGCATGCTTCGGAGTCACTGTATGTGTTTCAAGATTATCTCTGGTTTCTATGCTGAATTAGAATCTCCTGTTTTCTCCAGTTGCCCCCAACTGTGAAAAAACAACTTAGAAGCAACCCACTTTGCTCCCTGTCAGGAAACTCCCCAGTAGGGGGCAGTAGAAGAGCAAGCCAGCCCAAACCCGGTGTTGGCTAGTCCTTCCAAGGGGGCAGGACCACCAGCTCTGGGAAACCCATCCCCTCCTGGCTCACGTGTGGACACAGAGCTAGAAACATGGATTAATAGAGGTCGCTGGTTTGAACTGGTCTCCCACATCTTTCTGGATAACATCTAATCAAATGCTCCTCCTTCTCTTTTTAGAGTCTTTTCAGAGGGGTTCTTTGAAAGTTGTGGCCGTTGTCAGTTGGGTGCTAGGAGCCCTGGGCACATTCCCTGCCCAGCTTGCTTAGGCAACATGGGGAATGGGAGACTTCTCCCATCCTGGAGGCTCTTGCAGGGATTATGAAGACAGACATCCAGGGTCATTTGACTCCTGCCAATTTACCTGACACCTGAATTTGGCTATTATTTCCTTTTCCTGCATCTCAATTTCCCCAATTCTAAATTGAGGCAGTTGGGCTACATACAATCACAAACCAATCATTTATTCATTCATTCTTTCATTCATTCATTCTTTACTACATGCATTCATTCATTCTTTACTAAATGCATGTTTATAGGGAGAGCACATATTCTGGATGTTAACAGGGTCATCATATTCTTGGATTTGATTTAATCTTTTTTTAAAATTTCAGGATCTTAGTTCAAGTCCAAGTGGTTTTCTTTATTTTGTTTTTTTTTGTTTTTTTTGGTCGCATAATTTGTCCTCAATGAAGGTGTAAAGAAATTTTGGAGATTTTAACTTATTTCATATCTTTTAATGACATATGTGCTTTCCACAGTGATGTTTCACTTGCGATTTGAGGTATCGGGAAATCTCTACCCGGTTCCCCAGTGGTCATGGACGGCCCTGGGTTTAGTTTAGTTTAGATTGTAAGTCGCTGTGGTTTGGCCTGGGCTGGGGCTGGCCAGCCTCCGCAGGCTTTGATTAATCCTCTGTACCTCTCATTTCCCTGACTATAAAAGGAGAAGCTACAGTTCCGAATAAGCATCTTGCAGAAGAAAGAAGCCAATGAAGAAAGTATTAAACTTTCATCCAACACCATAGGAGAGATGTAGTTATTAAATTTCAGCTGCTTATCAAACTGATATGAAAGTCATTTTGCATGATTGCTTTGCATCCTCAAATCTTCTGCTTTTATTTGCAATGCATCTCCGTGCTTTCTTATTAGAAAAATACTCAAAGGATAAAAAAAGCTGATAATATTATTCAGTTTTGACAATTAGGTAGAAAAAACATTCAAAGAAGTGCTTTTTTATTGCAGCTGGTAATAATATCGGGGGTCCTCTTGATAGCAGTCTATGCTGATGCTACCCAAGGTGACACTGGTTTTATCTTGAATTTGCCATGTACTGGTGATACTGGATCTGGGCAAGGGAGGCTATTTCCAGCCTTTTCACTGGAACGTATAACTCTGGTTTATGTAACGTCTAGAAATATGCTGAGTCTCTTGCTTTTGCACGCTCTAGTCTTTATGGCATGTCCACTATGTTTATGGGACCCCAGAAAGGGACTTTTGCCATTACTGTGAGCTGGGAAATGCATTAAGACCTAGGGATGAAGCTCCAGGCGGCAGGCCACCTACAATCGAATTTCATCTCTTCTTTATTAAATCATCACAGTTTACTTTTAAATTATATACATATACAAAATTATAAATTGTGTATATATTTACTCACGTGTAGAAATATGATTCTTTTCATCACTTCACTGTCTTTCGTGGTCTGTAAAAAATACCACAATGTTTTATTTTTATCTGTTAGCCAGTTTGATACACCTTTTTTATTTTAGCCCTTTTAATAGCTTTATGAGGTAGAGACTCATTTTCTCATTGGAAGGCAGCGGGAATTGCAGCTCAGAGAGGTGAAGTGACTTGCTTAAAGTTACATAGCTGGTACATGACAGCTGCATGATTCAAGCCAGGTCTGTGTGACTCCCAAGAGAGTACTGTTTTGACCTTCGCCTGCTGCCAGCAGCTCCTTCAGAATCATTCTCCCCATAGTCACCATTCCTCTTTATTTCCATGTGTTCAGAGACTTTAGCACCGATAGCGTTGCCCAGTAATAGAAGTGAGCACCAGGCCTTTGGGTGCAGAGATGCGGCAGTGGGTGCCCCACTTGCTAAGCCAGTGAGCTCCACCCTCTCCACCTTCCTTCAGACTCTGCCATCTATCTTCACAGCTCTTGTGTAGGGAAAAGGGCCATTGTTACCCAATCTATGAGACTGTGACTGACAAAGGGAGGAACATTCCTGAAATCCATTCCTGGAGAGCTGAAAGAGCTCTTAGCAGAAGAGGGAAATGGTGGCCATGTCCAAGGGAAATAGCTCTTACGGAAAATCAAGAGAGAGCCTAATTAATTCAACAAGATTTACTGAGCATCCTCCATGAGTCAGATGTAGTCCTTGGTGCTTGGAACAAGGAAACAAAACAGGCAAAGCTGCTTGCTACAGCGGAACCTGAGTTCCAGCTGGGGAGTCAGTCTCCCAGCAATAGACATAATAGCATGTGAGGAGGCAGTGAGCGCTGTGGACAAAAGAAAAATGAGCAGAGTACGGGAGAAAAGGGGGGCAGTCTCAGTACTAAATAGCCTGGCCAGAGATGTGGGAGCCAGCCTCAAATTTGTCTTGGGAAATGTCTTCTCCCTCTGGGTCTCACATATCGTGATTGTAAAAGAGGAAGTCGAAATAAACCAAAGTTTTCCAAACTTGGCTGATCTTAGGAATCACTAAGGAGATTTTATGTTTGTCTGTTGGTTTGTTTGTTTTTAAACTATATAGAATCCCAGGCTCACCTGTAGATTCAGGCTATCAGACTATGATGGACCTTGGGCCTAGGAATCTGCATTGTTCAAAAAAAGAGTCCAGAGGCTGGCCCGGTGGCGCAGGGGTTAAGTGCGCATGTTCTGCTTCGGCAGCCTGGGGTTCACCAGTTCGTATCCCGGGTACAGACATGGCACCACTTGGCAAGCCATGCTGTGGTCGGCGTCCCACATATAAAGTAGAGGAAGATGGGCACGGATGTTAGCTCAGGGCCAGTCTTCCTCAGCAAAAAGAGGAGGATTGGCAGCAGTTAGCTCAGGGCTAATCTTCCTCAAACAGACAAAAAAAAGAGTCCAGGGAAATGCAGGTACACAATGAAGTTTAAGAAGATGTGGACTATATGGCTGGGTGTATGTACTTAAGGGCCTCAGAGGAATCCTCTTCACTTATAATCTCTGTGACCTTGGAATCGTTCCTGGAGATAGGGGTATTCTTTACTCCTGGTTTGTTCATGAGGGTTAACTGGTCCAGCAGTTGCTAAGGCACCTGGCCCAGGTCCTGGCACATCACTGGAGCCCAGTATTACCTTCCTATTCCTCCTTGTGGTCCTAACATCAAATGCTACTTCTCTGGAATAATAGACCCAAGGCAAAGACGTGAAGAAGAACAGCTAGATGCGTAAGGGCTGAGAAAAGAAGAGAATAAGGAATTGGTAAAGTGGTTACCCTGCTGAGAGAGAAAAAACCTCTAAGCCATAATTTAGGCAGAGCCGATTTCATCAACGGGGTTAGCAAAATATGCATGCAATTAGCTCAGATGATGAAGAAAGAGTAGACTTCAGTATTTTCCCTAATGAGTGCATGCTCTGTGGAATGGGGTCTGATTTCCTCCAGGTCGGGGGTGATGGAAGGTGATCGTCCCTGAGTCTCGGGGGCTCGAGGCAAGTGAGTGCCGTTGCTGCTCCTGCCTGTCTGCACAAAGCCCTGACATCCGCCTCTGCCACTGAATTGTCTGTGTGCTGAGCAGAAACCTTTGTCTCCTTCATCACCTGGGCTCTTACAAAACTGAAATTGTAAAGAGATAAAATTCATTTTGTTGTAAATGTAAAGAAATAAAATTCACTTAAAGAAAAATGAAGCAGAAACACAAGTGGCAGAGACCACACACCACATAAATATTCATCTCTGAAGGGGTGGAATTCTCGCTTCCACCCTGCTCTCCCATGAAAGCTCTTCCTGCTTCCCCAGCCTCATCATTTCTCATTCACTCACCCTGTTCTGGGTTTTTATTTTCTTTTTCTTTTTGAGGAAGATTAGCCCTGAGCTAACATCCGCCATCAATCCTCCTCTTTTTGCTGAGATCGGCCCTGAGCTAATGTCTGTGCTCATCTTCCTCTACTTTATATATGGGACACCTGCCACAGCATGGCTTGACGAGCAGTGTGTAGGTCTGTGCCTGGGATCTGAACTGGCGAACTGCGGGCTGCCACAGTGGAGCACTCAAACTTAACGGCTGCACCGCCAGGCCGGCCCCCCTGTTCTGTTTTTATATGGCTTATTCTCACCTGATATAGCATCTGTTTCTTTATTGGTTTCTTTTCCTGTGTACTGTCTCTTTCCCCTCACCAGAATGAAAATTCACAAACCCAAGGACTTTAAATTGCATTGCACCTTACCTACCACATAACAAGGGCTCAATAATACTTTTTTTGAATAAACAATTTTCAACTCACTTCTGGTTTCATACTGGTTGAATGTCACCAATCTTTTCTTATTCTTCACTCCCATAATTTCCGTTAGCCCACTAAGCTGGCAACGTCATGGTATACTTAACTGATAGAAATGGGCAATTCAAAAAAGGAAGAGAGAAAAATAAAGAGAGAAAGAGGAGACCAGTAGAAAATTGAGCACAAAGGTGTTCAATTTAGCATTATCATCTTTGTACATTATAGTTAATGCCTGTAGACCCCACAGAGCTCATAGCTTGATTTTTGATTTGAGGCACGCTTTCATAGAATCCACCATGTTAAGGGCAGAACAGGATTTTAATGGCCAAAGGCAATTTGCAGATTAGTTTGCAAAATTGCCAATTTCTAATATAATACAAGGAAACAGACAAGGCTGAAATGTCTTTGCAATGAGTCAAATATAGGTTTTATTTTTAAAAACATACTTTGATTAATTTCAGGTACCTAATTATCTCCTCAATTTAACAACTATTTCTGTTTAAATGACAGCTTTTTAAGTATTTGACTCTAATAAACCTCCCCTGAAAACTTGTTATGCTATTAATTTGGTAATTTTTTTTAATGGAATGCTCATTTGGTAAAGAAAACCCAGTGCATGTCTAAAACAGAACAAGAATGTGATCCAAAATAATATTTTACTATCTCACTACCCAGACGACTGTGCTGGACGTCCATACCACCATCTGTTCTGATGGCCTCAGGTGCTGTCTTTCTGAGGCTGGGGGCTGGATGACCACCAGGCTGAAGCCCATACCAGGCCCCCAAGTCCATGTGGACTCCAGCTCTGGGGGTGATCCTTATTGCAGTTCAATCTCGTATTCATGTACAACTTGAGAAGCCTCAGCATTCTGCCATTTCCCACATGTTCTTGATAGTGATGATGAAGATGAAGATAATAGGTAGATAGGCCTTCCTTTCATTAAACCATTTATTCACCTGCAACAGGAGAAGATTAAAGAGAAACAGTGACTAAGAATGAATGGGTTTCCCCATTCCTAAAGGGTGGTGTGTGGAACATTGGCCTGGGAGTCAGATGATCTAGATTCTAAGCCTAGTCTGCCAATGACTGTTTTGCTCAAGCCCTTATATAGACATTTATATAATGAGAATTTGAGGCCAACATTAATATTCGATCAGTTTACAAAGATAAAAAGCATGGCTGTTGACCAACTTTTGGACTTATTGGAAATTCAAGCCAGCAAGCATTTGCCCAATGAATGTTCTGTTCCAGGCCAGTGCCATAGTCCCTCTGGGGAGTGGAATTAAAATATATGCATACGTGTGTGCATATACACACACACAATGGTGGTTGCCTACAGAAGGATTGCAAACTTTGGGATATTTTCAATTTTAAAGACAATGTCATGTAAAAGAAAAAAATGTAGACATTCTACGTTCAGCTCTCAACTCCACCCTTCAGTAGCTGTGATTGTGGGCAAGTTGCTTAATCTCCTTGACCTGCCGTGTCCTCATCTGAAGAATGGCAATACAGATACATGCATCATGGCATTGTTAGAAAGATTGGTAGTCTATATTAACAGAACACAAAACAGGTCCAGGCACATGGTAGGTGCTTGGTGAAGAGGGGCTGTGATGATGACGATGACGATGACGATGATGAGGAGGAGGAGGATAGAAGGTTCCGGGTGTATCCTTCCATAAATATGCTTCACAGGACAATAGGAAATTTCAGCTCAGAAGCTGTAAGTCAGGGACCTGAAGGCTATGAGTCACCACTTTGCTTCGTGCCTGTCAGTTCATTTTTGAGAATCCACAGAAATAGAAATGTTCTATCAGACCAACTTGGATTGCCATCTGGCCCACACATTTTCCTGGCACGGCCCGAAGGCCAGCACTGCTACTCTCCCCTCCAAGCAAAACCCCAAGTTTAGCAGAACAAAATCTGGTGCCGAAATGCATCAAGCACAGCATCAGTTCGTTATTGCGATTAGCATATTAGTAGCGGTTACAAGGCAATTAACATGAATAATTGAATCTGGGTTATAGTAGTTAATATAACTACCAGTTATATTAATATAAACTGCTAGTATCCTATTTCATAAAGCAGCACGGTAATAGGGAGTACTTCATACTTTTCAAATGGTTCTAACGGTCATCAGCTCATTGAGTCTTCTTTGGGCTATACTATTATCCTTAGTTTCTCTTTGGGGAAACTGAGGCTTGGAATAGGTGAAATTCATCCCAGGTGATGAACTGATATGCAGAAAATTTAGATTAGAAACTCTGTCTTCCAACTATTTGTATAGAAAGCCCTGGAGATTGAGGAGAGAGAGGAGAGACCTTTGTTTGGCTCAACAAGTGGGTGTCAGAGGATGCCAGGGCAGGAGGGACCTTGACGTTCATCAAACACAGCTCTACCACTATACAAATGAGGAAACCGAGGCCCGGAGACGTGAGTGCTTTACCTCCAACGAACAGAGCTGTCATACGGATTCCAAATTGATTATTTCAGAGTACCTTTATGGGGTCCCAATCTTGAGCTCTGAAAATGATCTTTTTAAAATCTTCTGTGAGCTGAAAAATGAATAATCAATATTGTTAAAGGTACGTATTAACTTAGCAATTTAGCTCTAACCTGTGTTCTAGTGCTGCATTTCCAAAGATGTATCCCATTTAACTCTGATTCAGTAAGCATAGCATTAGCTATTATGGAAAAGTAGGATTCCCTGATCAATTACATTTGAAATATTCTAGGTTAAAACATGAATTAAATAGAGGGTTTTTTTTTTATAGCTGACCTTTTTATATTTTACCTTAAATATGCAAGTAGTATTGTGTGTTCCCATCCATCTTTGTCCATGAAATCCTTTGCTCTCAGAAAATCCCTTGAGACTCACATTTGAAAGGTTATAGTTTGGGACACTTGGGTGCAGTGGCATTTTCTACAGGGTTTTAGTGCATTTGCTTTGTAGCGTGTATTCCTGATATATGGACGTCTGCTGCGTTTACTTCTGAGTCTGTGGCCAATTTACGGAAGACTAAAGTCCCTAAAAATATAAAGTGCAGATATGAGGGAAGCGAAACAATCATGTTTCATTTTAACTGCAATGCAGTTAAATCCACACTACAGGAGACGATTCTGAACCTCTGTCTCGGCCCTCAAACTCCCCATAAGTGACACTCATCTTCAGTCGCTGTTGACTGGGTGCCTACAATGTGCCAGTTTTCACACAATTTCTTGCTATTTTAGGCTCTTATTTCTGGATCTGGGCTTCCTGTGGTGCGACACCTGAGAAGAAAGCATGCACAGAAGGGTGAGTATTTATAGGTTTGGGGGCTATGAAATTAGGTGGTTGTGCTTTGACAGATAATTTCTAACAATAAGTATGATCCCTGGATGTGATCATATAAGTGAGAGGTGAAAGCAGCCATTTTTTCTAGGTATCCTAGATAATATAGCCACTGGGAAAAAAACAAACAAACGATAAGGGACTTTGATGGGATGCGAAATTCTTTTAATGAAGAAAATTAAGAATACCTGGGAAAGCGTGAGAAAAGTCAAGATTTGGCCAAAAGCTTGGTAACTTTTGCTTCTCTCAGAGACACACTTGATTTACTATTAACCCTTAAAATTCAAAGGCTTTGAGACTGATTCATGAATTCTGGCTTATTTAAAGCTTGGCGTCAACCACATCCGTCCTGGAAGTCTGATTGTTTGTCTGTTTGCTTGTTTATAATCTTTTGGGGAAAAATGTTGATTTTGAAAATTGAGTGAGAATAAACAGATACAGGATGGTTTGGGGTGTGGTCATTCTGACTTAAATTCAAAACATTTCAATTTGTTTTAAATTTCCAATCCAGCACAGAAGCTTGTTGTTTGCTGCATTTTGTAAAAAAAAATAAATAAATAAAATTAAGAACAGCCCAAGTACTGAGGTTGAAAAAGTGTCCAGTGAACGTAACTTTCTTTCTCAAAGACCTACACACAGGGATTTTTCACTTTGCACTCAAGACCACATTTTCAAAGGCTGTCCCGCCCCTACCCTCCTCTTTGAATATGTAAAACTCTGCATGCATCTAATCGTTCCTTCAATTGTCCACTTGCACCTTCAAATTATGGGACAAGTGGCCAATTGGGCCTGCAATTGGCTAATTGTCAGTGCAATTAGCCAATTGTGGGTATAATTAGCTGCATGTAGAATTAATCATATGCACAGAGTGGGCAGCCACTCTTTGAAAACGTGGAACTAAATGTGTTCTAGACGCACATCTGGACCCAGGCACAAAGGGACGCAGGCGAGGGTCCTGGAGGAATCACTCTTCAGAGAATCATTAAAACAAATCTGATGGTCGGTTAAAAAGACCACGTGATTAGACCCTGAACATCCAGTCTACTTTCTCTCTCAACCAGGAGCTTGGTGTGGACAAGGCAAAGAAGGTCTGAGCATTGAAAACAAATTCTTCAACCTGAAGACCTTTTGCAGTACACTCTCCTGGCTGCTGGTACCCTCCACTTTCATTTTTTTAACTAAACCTTTGGATTTGTGGTAGATTTGGTGAGTTGTATCAGGCTGACTCTGTAACTAGCATCCTCAATGAGGAGGCTAACTCATTTTGGTCCAAATACTTGCCACAGTGTCACATGTCACCATCTTGAGAATTCATACCTAACACCCAGGCTTCTCAAGTTGGTGTGTGTATATTCCTGGGGGGACCAGAGGACACTCCCAGGATAAACACAGTGCATGTCTCTGAAGCACCAATTTTATCTGATGGTGAGCAACATAAAACAATTTTAAATTTTAAAGTAAATGATATAAAATTTTGAAAGTGGTTAATGTCGTAGAGGTTAAAAATCCCTTTATGGGTTCATTTACTAGACTTCTTTACAACCTAGTTTACTTATATATAAGGATAAACTAATGTAAACTGATCATAATTACCTCATGGGGTGTTTTTAGAATTAACTAACTTCTTTCAAAATTATATAATAAAAGTGAGGGGCCGGCCTGGTGGCATGGTGGTTAAGTTTGGCACACTCTGCTTCAGCGGCCCAGGTTTATGGGTTCGGATTCTGGGCATGGACCTATGCCATTTGTCAGCCATGCTGTGGTGGTGTCTCATATACAAAACAGAGGAAGATTGGCACAGATGTCACCTCAGGGACAATCTTCTTCAAGCGAAAAAAGAGAAAGACTGGTATCAGATGTTAGCTCAGGGTGAATCTTCCTAAAAAAAAAAAAATGACTGTCATTTATTTGAAACAAAGGCCATGTGAAAAGGATGGGGACATATCCAAAGTTAGAGGTGTTCAAGGAGAAGAAAGAGAACTACAAATGATGAAACACTTCTTGAATATAGAGACATGTTTCTTTAAACATAGATGTAGTCATCTTCTTCTAAATTCTAAATTTTGGCTGGATTTTATATACAAACCTTTATTTATTGAATAAATTGCATACACACCATATGCATTTCTAGAAAGAAAAAAAGGAAAGAGAAGATAGGAAATGCTTACTTGTACAGCAAATACTTTTACAGGTGTTATCTCATTTTTTCTTCAAAATCATAACATCAGATGGGAATAATAATTGCCCTTTTTTTGGGGTGAGATTACTGAGTCTCAGAGACATTAAGTGATTTTCCCAAGGTCATGCAATATCAGGCAATAAAGGGCCAAGTTGCAAATTCTCGTACATAGATCTCAAAATCTTCTTTTGAACAGATTCTGTAAACATAAACCATTATAGACATAGACATATGAGGAAATATTATGATAATTGAATTTTATGTTAAAATGCATATAAACAACTCATCCGAGTGCATTCATCTGAATACAAAAATCTATATTTGAGATTTTCTGCATAAATATTAATTTGTATTAAGGAATTCTACAAATGATAGCATTGATGCTAAGAGAGGTAAGGTTTTGTCTTTCCTTCCAATTGAATTGAGCCTAAACTCTGGATTTACAGATCAATGTCTGAAAGAACTCAAAGCAAGTCAAGCCAAAATGAAGTTCTCAATCTCCAGGCCATTGCAGAGCCTGAACTCAACAATAATGCATGAGAGCAGAATCATTCATTGGACATGCTCTCTAGTCGGCCCTTTGTCCAGGCTGACTTGTGCACTGTTTATTGGTAACCTACTTGACATTTCAGCAAACATGTTGTCAGCATTTAAACAAACTTACTCTTCATACCATAACTCTTGACTCACACTTGAAATGCTACCTCTCTATGAAATCGCCTTGTCCTCTCAGGATAGATCTAAATACATTTCAATACTCTCATAGCTCCTGTCTTGTAAAATGTATCTGTTGTGCTCTTATCTGTATCTGTCAGCCATTGCTGTAACAATGCTGCTTGACAAACAGCTCCCAATTATTTGTCAGCCCATGTTACACGTAAGCTTGCGTAGACCAAAGCTTTGCAGCTCTGGGCTCTGGAGCTCTTCTCTAAGCTGCTGATGGACTGTGGATCTGTTCCCTGGGTCTTCTTATTCTGGGATCTAGGATAAAGAAACAGCCCCTGCCTGCTACACGGTGTTGGCTCATGGCAGAGGTCAGGAATAAGAGAGCTGGCAGAAACTCACACTGCCTCTAAAAGCTGTTGCTTAGATGTGGTAAACATCACATCCATTTACACTCCATTGGCCAAAGCAGATCGTACAGTCAACCTCTGTGTCAAAGAGATGGGGAAGTAAACTCTGTCTTCAGGATGGCAAAAGTAGAGAGAAAGTGCGTATTTCTGAACAAATTGCCAAACCTACTGGGTTACCTATCTACATATTATCTTCCCCAACTCATCAGTAAGGTAACAGAACGTAAAATGCCTATGTGTCATCTTCTCTCTTCTTACTAGCATAGAGTAGGTATCCAGAGAAGGCTCCTTTAATGCTTGAATAGGTCGTTAGTTTCATTTGGGAGTAAAAGAGTAAAATGGTTAAATCATATCAATATTTAACTTTTCTAATCTCTCTCTCACACACACACACATATACACATGCACATGCACACCCTTTCCTTTAGCAGTGTCATTTTAGAGATGAAGAAACCAAGACTTAGAGAAGCTAAGAACTGTGTCCAAGATGATGCCGCTAAGAAGTAGCCTGATGATGAATCATGCACGGGTGCCTTTGACTGAAGATCCTATGATCTTAACCGGTACACTACTCTGAACTTCCTCTTCTTGTCCTCTGGAGTACTTGGCTGAGGAAAGGAGCGAGTGGGTCAAGCAGAGAAAGCTTCCTAAATGATGTGCTGAGGACAAGCAAGAATAGTCATCTATGGTGTTTTTCTCTTGCTAAAAAATGCAACTGTGATGATACAGCATGTGAGGGCATCCTTACAGAAATTAGCAGCAGTTACACTTAGATGATGAAAGTGCTGCCTAGCAGTGCTTGCCTAACTTATTTACAGGGCACACATAGGAAATGATTTTATTTGTGTGACACAGTATGAAAAACAGCAGGAAACAGCAGAGAGATCTGGAAAGAGGTGACTGGCCAGAGGTCTGCAGCTGCCACAGACCCTATTGGGCCACCTGAAGGCTCTGGGATGCTTTGCTAAGGACAAGCCTTCTGGAGATGGCCCTGTACTCCAGAAGCATACATGCCCACTCTCGTCAGAATCAGAGGGAAACTAGACTCAGTTCAACCACAGGCAATGTGATCTACTGCTGTGCATGATGTATTCCTCCGTGGTTTACTAAGCACTCTGTAGATAGCGGTAAATTCATTATCCAAAATCCAGGTAAAGACATCCTGTTGGCATAATTATAACACAAGAACCTGGTCCTGTGAGTCATCCCACATCAGGATGCAAAGGACCTTAAATGTCAATGTCCTGATTTCTCACTTCAGAGTTTGAACATCTTTATCCGTAGATTACTCATCTGAGTTCTCAACTCTCCTTAGCCCAGCCAAGAAACTGAAGGAGCTTCTCAGGAGCCAAGACCTTGAATCATATGGGAGGTCTTAGTCCTACCCTATGGCCTCAATTCAGAATCGATAAATAGAATAATAATCACTTGATTTTAAGCTTACTTAAAAGGATAGATGACTGAAGTGGCTCATAAAAGTCTTATTAGTCAGAGAATTGGCTGTTAACAGGCCAACCAAGAAGAGAAAGACCAAAAAAAAAGTTTTTAAAAAGTAAGAAATATAAGGAAAAGAATCAAGACATTCTGAGGGCACTTGGTATCAGGTCAGATTGTCCTACGATCTCAAGGTGTGATTGTTTACCTAAGTGTCAAGTAAGAATAATACGGTGGTTCTGAATATAAACTGGAAAGTTCTCCTGCCACCTTTAAAATAAAACTAACAAAAAAATAAAAATAAGACAATAGAACAAATTTGCCTTCAGAGGGAGAAAGGGAAGAAATTCAACCTCTTTTTGAAGTCCCACCATACGCCGGAGATGTTCCACACGATATTTCCTCTAATCATCATAATGCACCTTTTGGATCTGTTTTGTCGATGGAAAGATGAGATTTAAGGATAACTCTCTTGCTTAAAGTCACATGGTGAGTTTCAGATTCAGGGATGTTCCTTTCCAAAGCCCATGTCATGAGCTGTCTAGACCATCCTGTGTGGGACACTTCATCCCGTGCTGAAGTGAGATAAGTGGAGGTCCTGGTACTAAAGGCAATGACTCAGAGGACAGGAATTTGTTAGTGTTGTGCACATTCACCCGCAAAACCAACCACAGACCCAGGGCCCTTCCCCTAAGTGCATAAAGACAAGAACATATAGGCTGGAGTTCACACTCTGATGGCCTGTATGAACGATCTGTAGCAGGCAGACCCAAAGCATTAACTAAATGTTGCTTTTTTTGTACTTAATAAATAATAACAGCTACATGCCACTAATGTGGTGCCATTTCATTTAATAGCATCCAGCACGGAGTGATTTAATTATTCTTTTAGTCACTGAAACATTCATCATAGTTTTCCGGTGGCTCCAAGAGAGCCGGCTTGCCTCTTGAAGTCATTAATATAGAGGCAATGAGTGGCCTCCTCTTGAAAATTTCGCTCAGCTGTGAATCTGGGGAAAGAGAGCCAATACCTTTAAAAGTGTAATTTCTGTTTTTGTTATTCATGGATTAAAAAAGCAAAGACTTATTGTGTTCCTGCTATGAGTGCCTACTGTATGCTGAGTTCTGCATGGGGCTATTTTACTTGACAGTTCTCATCAATTCGTCACTGAAAACGAGCAAGACAGGTATCTTTATTCCCATTTTAGAGGTAAGAAAACTAGGGACTAAAGAGTTAAAATGACTTCACCAATGCCACACATCCAGCTGAGATTTGAACACGGGTCTAGTCTAAAACTCTTACCAGGGACATAAAATTCCTAGATAATTGTGAAAAGACTGACAATAGTTTATCATTGAAAACCATGTATACCAGGCAATTTACATTCATGATTTCTTTGAACCCTCCAAATAATCTAGCAAGTTAGACTACGTCCACTATCAGATAAGGAAACAGAGTCAAGGAAGCTGGGCAATGAACTAAACATCACATAGAAAATGTGCAGAGCCAGGGCTCATTTTGAGGTCTGACTCCAAGGTAATTTCTAAAGTCACTGTACCATATATTAGCATTAAAAGAATCGTGGCAGGATTGTTCAATAGTTACTGTGGATCTTAGTCAATGTGCAAAGATAGTGCTCCCATTTGGTAAAAGGGCTTGATCCCTACTTTGTTGGGTTTTGTAACGCTTAAAATGTAATAGTTCATAGCATATGCATAACATATAGAATGGTGAATATGTAATTATTTTTAATGAGTAAATGGTGGCATCTAAACCACTTAGCTTCATGGAGTCAGCCTGGCAAAGAGTCAGTTGTATTTTTTCAAAAGGAACTAAGCCACTTTAGTACCTCTTTTCACCTGGACTCCATTCCAAAGCTACTAACTGCATATTTCTCGAATCTTTAAAGTGATGATACTCTATGGCATTGCAACTGCATTTTAGGAATTTAAACCCTAAGCAAATAATCAGAGATATGTTACACACTACATAAGGATATTCATTGCTGGGTTATTATAACAAAAGAACTGGAAGGATCCTACAGATTGTGATTAGTTGTGTAAATTACAGTGTATTGAATTCAACTGTATACCATCAATTCCTTAAGGATGATGCACACGTGTACAGATGCATGCAAACACGTTGACACACACACATGTATACATTGAAAAAGAATGGAAGAATACCCGTGAACGATTTAACAGTGGCTTCAGGTTGAACAAGGAAGGGGATTATGGATATTTTGCTAGTGTGTGTGTGTGTGTGTGTGTGTGTGTGTGTGTGTATTGTGTCTATTAAGCTTCTCTCTGTTTGCCAAGTTTTCTTTATTGAGTATGACTTCTTTAGTAACTAGCAAATGAAGACTCGTGCCTGAATACCCTGTGGCATGGTCCGGTCCTTTTCTTAACCATAAGCATCATTAAAAGTCAAGCATCCTGGAACACCTGTTCCATCTTCACGGCGTCAGTGAACTGTAGAGTCTCGTTGGTAGCAGTTGCTATCTGGGAAAGTCTACCAGCTCTGAAGGAAACCATGATGCCAGTCTCCATAACAAAATCCAAAGGGTAGTTGTCTGAAACATTTGCAAGTGGATGGAGGAAAATTCCCTACCTCTTCTACTAGGCCTACGAAGATAGCACAATAATGGTTCTTACAATAAAATAGGCTTTATCCAAGGACACTGTCAGTGTAGATAATGTGGCTTTCTTTATTTAAACTCTTGGTCTTTTGGTTTTCTGCCAGTTTTTTCCAGAACAGAGTGAATTTACTATGTGTAGAGTAGGCAGCCTCAACCATTTCAAGCATTCGGGTTCTTTATAACCCTAACAACAAAAGTCTGCAACATCAGATTATAGTGTTCGTTATGTTAATGAAGTCACGCTTATGAATGAAAGACTTTGATGCATTAATTCAGTAATCTTTTAAGATGATTTGTTATATTTTAATCCCAATAGAGTCTAAATACATATGCATATATATTTTTATATATACAAGCGTAATATACTTCTATGCAAAATCTAACAGTTATTTCATATGAATAATGAAAACCAACTTCTTAGCACTTACTGCGTGAACCAGGCATTGTGCTCAGTGCTTTGTAAATATTATTTTTGTCAATACTCACAGCAAACTTACGGTGTAAGACCTGCAGCCACTCCTTCTACACATGGGACACTGGTTGGAGAGGCTGTTAACTTGGCATGGTCATGCAATGGACTTAACCTTGACCCTTGAGCATGTAGCTCACATGGTTAAGGATAACTGGTTCTAGTTTCACAAAGCCTGTTTAACACTGCAAAGAACCAATGGGACTTGAACTATGTTACATTGCAAACTTCTATAAATAGGATCAATCTAAACATTTCTAGGGAAAAACTCTTCGGTATAGAATCTTGGAATGGCTACTTGTTGAAAACTGAGCCTTGACTCCAGACCTCTGATAGCTTCTGTGATGTATGTAGGTATTTGTATGCTTGCCAGGATATTGAAAGCATCCCTTTGTTTTGCGACATCACTCATAGCCAGGAAGACCCAAGTGCCCTCGAAGAAGCAGCCTGGTGTGCTGGACTTCCGCTGGCCCCACACTGATGGCCACCTTCCTCTTTCACTCACTGGGCCTGTTACTGTGGGCAAGGATTTTTCTCTCTCTGGCTTCAGTTTCCTCATCCATAAATGAATCGAGCAAGAGGTTTGGCCTGTGAATGCCAAGCTCTTGTACCCAAGGATCCTGAGACATAAAAGCAATGAGGTTTTATTCCCTCTGATCCCACACACACAGCACAGACACAGGCACTTAAATGCCTCCATTTGAGGTTAGACTATTTACAAAAAGATTCAACAGTCTTACCCTCTTAAAGATTAAGCTTTTTTTGGTTTAGGGTTTTTTTCTGGGGGCAGGAAGGGGGGTGTTTTGTTTTGCTTTTTCCCAGATTCCACTAATGTTGCAAGAATTAGAGCTGGATGCTTTTCACCTGGTCTCAGACCTGGGCTGGTCCACTCCATTTCCCCAGCACCGACAGGCAGACCGTTTGTGTCCAGGCAGCTGTAGGGAGAAAGGGAGATACTGGTGAGCCCAGCTATGGAGGCCCAGCCGCTGAGTCCTGGGGGTGCCATTCCTTGCAGCCGGTTCTAAGGGGCGAATCTGTGTCGATCAATGCATTCATTTACTCTCTCCCAGCCTCTCCCTCAGTTAACACCCCAGCACACACAATACCAACGAAGGCGATTATCTCTGCTAGCATAATTCCTCCCTAACATCTGCTTTCGCCCATAACACTCCACTAATTTTTCCCTCATTTCATTACACATAATTTTCTTTCAACACAATCTACATGTATTAAGTGGTAATGACTTTCCAGTTAAGAACAAATCGACACCAAGGGACCCCCGTCCCCCCCACGGTTGCCTGCAGAGCCTGACTCTGGCTATTAGAGATAAATTCGGTACCTCAGGAAGCTGCAGTGAGGTAATCAATCAATTAAGCGGTTAGGACATACATTATCAAACTTCCACAGTGCAGGGGGCAGGGGGCCATGCTGATCTATTTGCCATGAATTTTTAGGAATTCAAAAAAAATGAATAAATAAGATTGAGAGCTATTATACAACCAGGCTATAATTTGCCACTCAAAGTCGGAGGCTGGTTTTGTCAGACTCAATGCTGCACAGAGGATGGGGAGGGCCTCGGGCCTTGGTGTGCACTTTCTGGGTAGGAATCCTGGCTCTGCTGTTTATTAGTGGGTCCTGGCCACATGAGGGGACCTGGAAGTCTGAGATCCCTGCCCTTTAGGAAGGAAAAAGAACACCTGAAATTATAACTATTACTACCTTGGTTCACGGTGGGGATTAACAAAGAACACGCATGTGGAAGCACCTGGCCCGTGACGCGAATTCAGGAAACCTTAATTATCTTACTGCCCCTCTTAGACAGTGGACTTAGGAAACAGAAGGTGACAGAGATCATCAAAATGCTCACACCAAACCTAGAGTTAGATATCATCATTGTCATCACCATTGTCATCACTTTTCTCAGGTTTTCAAGAAACAGCCAAAATATATAGAATCCTTCCTGAAATTCCATTCAGACTATTTGCCAGTTCTCATTCATCTGCTTTATATGTGTCCTCTTTGTGCCCAAAGCTCAGTTACCTCATCTGTAAAAATGGGTGTATTAATGTTCCATCCACCACAGCAAAGCTTATTGGAAGACCTAAACAAAGCATATATTAAACTGCTTTGAAAATTGTCAATCACAAACATGATAAGATTTTGTTTAATAATATCATTTAGCTAGTGGTATTTTTCCAAAACTGAATCCATCCTATGCATATTGTATGTGTCTGCAGCGTATATGAAATGTTACCCACATGGTTCAAAAGACAAATTAGATGCAAAAACTGAGGACAAAGAAGACAACACTGGGTAGATCTGACAATATAAAGATAAAATATTAATAAAGTAAAATAAAGAGACAAAATATTTTCAACATAGGTCAGACTATAATATGTAAGTATGCTTATGTGATTCCTAATATTAAATTCTTGCAAATCAATGAAAAAGAGAAAGAAAAAATAAAATAAAATATGAATTATAATAACAGTGAACAATGCTTACTATTTGCCAAGTCACCTAAAGATTTTATGCATTTTTACTTAACAAGAAAAGGTCACAAATAAAAATGAGCAATGAAGAAATAAACACTGAAATAACATATAAAAATATTAAATCTGTTTATAGTCCAAGAAATGTAAGATAACATCAAGGAGATATGACTTTTCATCCCCAAATTAATAAGGTTTAAAAAAACTGACTTCTCTGGTGCTGATGCATCAGGAAAAGATGTTTTTGGCTGCTCTTGAGAATATAGATTGGTAAAAACAAAACCCCTTTTTGGGGAACAAATTTCCAATATGTATCAAGAGCCTTAACATATACCTACCCATTGACCCATGAAAGGAGTTTATCCTTAAAAAACTTAGAGCCAGCCCTGATGGTCTAGTGGTTAAAGTTCTGTACTCTCACTGCTTCAGTGGCCTGGGATCATTTCCCTGTCATGGAACCACACCACCCGTCTGTCAGTTGCCATGCTGTGACAGTGGCTCACATAGAAGAACTAGAAGGACTTACAACTGGGACGTACAACCATGCACTGGGGTTTTGGGGAGAAAAACAGAAGTAAGGATGTTGGCAAATCTGTAGCTACCAAGATGTTCACACTTTGCTGTTTATAATATCAAAATATTTGAAGCTATGGAGTCCAGTGCTGGTAGACTGTGGTCATTAATTGAGCAGTATTTATTGAGCAACTACTTAGTGCCAAGACTTGTTCCAAGTGCTGAGGCCACAGCAGTAAACAAGGAGCACCAGGTCCCATTCTCATGAATCTCCAAGTTATGATATATGCACAGGATGGACTATTATGGATTTACTTACTCAAAATATTTATTTGGGGCCTTCTGTGTTCCAGGCACTGCTCTAAATCTAAAGGACACGTCTTTGTACAAGGCAACAAATTCTTGTGCCCACTGAGCTTACATTCTAATTGGGAAGATAGGAAATATATAACTAAACATTACTCTGTAGCAGCATATTTAATGATGTAGAAAAAAAGCATATTATAAGAAGTGAAAATGGTTATAGGACAGTGCACGCAGTATGAAACCACTTGGGTAAATAAGCAAAAATGTTCATGCATATGCATTTCTAAGATATGAGAAGCATTTACACAAACTTCTAGGCAGTAACATCTCTAGATTTTTTTATTTTATTCATTTGCTACTTTTATAATTAAAAACAATTTTAAAGCAAAGACTACTGATACACATGGCAGGTCCATGCTTGGCTATTGATTCCATTTTTTGAAAGAAATCAGTTGATTTAAACATTGTGACAGCCTCAAGATTTGATTTCTTAATAACTAGGATCAATAAAATAAAATGGGTGCTGAATCATTTTCCAAATTTTGTGTTTCATAATATAGAGGAGTTCAATCCTAGGCTCTGAAAGGAGGAGAGGACCTTAGAAGTTATCTTTACCTCGATATTCACTTCACAGTGGAGGAAATTGAAGTCCGCAAGCATTAGGACACTTGCTGGAGAGGTGAAGCAGGACCCGAGCCCATTCAACTGAAACTGACTTCGCTTTACTGTGTTTTCCATGCACAACCTAACTGTCCATCTCCAGCTGATCCCAGTTGAATCCTCAACCTAGCTCTCTCCCTCAAGATCTCAAAATGATGGAGGCAGGGAGTGGAGCAAAAATGTTGCCCAAATTATTAGCTGTTCCCTGATAGATGCTCCCTTTAAATAAAGCCAAACAAAAGTTAAATAAATTGTAAAATCCCCTTAGAACAGATGTAGCTCCTAGGTCCTGCACGCAGACAAAGGGAAAATGAGAAGCGGCAGAACGTAGGAGCTGTATTTGTGATTAAGCTATTTTATTTCTGAACCAAACTGATCAAGATGCGATTCTAGAAATTTGTGAATGTACCTTGAGTTACCTGGAAAGCAACAAGTTAGAAAATGTCATCCTCATCATCAGTGACATTAGGATAATTATTGAGGACAATTATTAGGATATAACTATAGGGCACTTTAGGGGTTACAGATCCTGTTTGCACCCATCTCTCCTGGTGATCTTGCGCCCAGTTTCTAGGTGAGCATGTTGAGGCTCTGATGACGGGAGTGGCTTACCTGCAGTCCCATCTCAGAAATGGAACAGAGCTGGAACAAACGATCTGCCACTGAGCTCATGGTCATCTCTTGCAAGAAAGAGTGGGAAAAGGTTTGTTAGGATAGGATTGTTGAATTCAAAAACCTTTTCTGAAATTTGGAGAAGTAATGCAAAGTCAAATTGAGAAGTTATGATTGTTGCCTTATTTTCTCTTTTTAATGAACCCAAAGAAACCCATTGTCTAAATTCCAAAGATCCAGCTGTCTGTTTTGCCTGTCTTCTAAACCTTTCATTTTGTTTAGTTTTGTGACCAAAATATCCTTACTCAGCCAGATTCTCATGCCAAGCAGGATTTTAATTTTTTAAGAAGTAAATTTGAACAGGATAATATGGGAGCTCCATAGAACAGTAGTCTATGAAAAACAAATCGTTTGTTTATTCGGCCATTTGTTTCAAGACAAAAGTGAAAACATGGGGCTGAACAGATCAGGAGAGGCTTCCGGTTATTTCCTCTGAGACTCTAAGACCGGGCAGGATGAAACGTGAATGAAAACCATGCCAGATGCACAGGGCGCAAACACAACTTTCTGTCGCACGCTGATTTGGTTATTTCTTTTTTTCTCAGACGCTAAAGGCCCCAACACTCTATGGAGCTAGAAAATAGAGTCGTACGCAAAGTGATTAAAAACGCCCCTTTGCACCAAGCCAGTTCTGACACAAAACACCTTCTACCCCAAGGGGCTCACAGGGCGCGTCTCCTCATGGACTTCACGGCTGAGATCAGTATCACGAACGTGTCAGAGAAGAATGCTGTCTGGATGGCTAGGAGTACGATTTTATTTGCTTCCATTTAACCACTATCTTTCTTGCCCGCCTTCCCCTTCTCCGCCTCCCCCATCGCAAGATGTCTGGCACCCAACGTCTGGCATGAAATCTTACGGATCTACATTTTCCACGGGGCTGTGACAACAGGTTTCAACTTGACTTACCATCCCCGGGAACATGAAGTTTCATTTGCTTATTTCCGAGGACAAGGAGGGTTGTAGCCCCTGGTGCTGAAAGGGGCATCTTTACATTAGATTGGATTTTTCTAAAGAGAAGATGAATTCATCTGTCATGATTTATTTAAGCAAAGTATTTTTATTGTATTATGTATTGTAAAGCACATTCCGCTTGTGTATGTCATTTCGTGGCTTTGTTGTTTTAAAGTTACGGTTAGCCTTGAGAATATCCACTGGCAGAAACCTGCATGTAGCATCCTAAAATGTTAGCAATAAAAGGATGTAAGGAAGGAAGCTTTCTGTCAGTTGTGATGTATTCATTCAATACACCAAACCTGGTTTTTACAAGCTAGGGAAACTGAGGCCAGAAAACACAAGCAATTTGCTCAAAGTCAGAGCTGGTTCATCGCAATGCTGACATCCCTGAACCGGAGTCAGGATATTTCGGATCCACAGATTACTCATGTCATTGACATGGTCTTCAGGATGCCTTAAATATTCATTTTATTTTTTGCTTTAATCATTCTTTTATATCACAACTATATCTACTTAGAAAATGTGGCCCTTCCATGTAATGCTATCTTTCTGGACTCAAATATAGCATTAAGAGTTGATTATTTTGCAGAATTTTTAAAATGGTTTCCCCACTCTTTTTATTTTAAGTGATATTGTGCTTTTGTTGATTTTTAAATTGGAGGATACCACCATTTTTAGCCACTTCAAACAAATTATGGGTTGTGTACACGAAACTGATTTTACAGGGAAGGAAAAAGGGATGGATGGATGGATGGATGGATGGATAAATAGATGGACGAATGAATGGATGGATGGATGGATAGATGAATAGATTAAAGGATAGATAGTGTGGATGAATGAATATATAGATAGATAAACAAATATATATTTATATACTCACAGATGATACCATATTAATAATAAATTATATTGCTTTCCACAGAGATCAAGCTAACAAACACTATGCATGCATCTATCTCATCGAACTCTTTCAGGACAGAGCTCTCTTCCTCCCTCTGTCTGCAGGTCCCCATCTAGGACCTGAGACCACGTAGATGCTAAAAACATGTGTAGAACCAAAAACAGCATCTGCACCATCAGAAGGACTGAAAGTTACAGAAAAGCCCACGATTAGATAGAACCTTATCAATGTAACCAGCCCTGGCCTGGAATCTTCCTGTCTCCAAGTGGGCCCTCTCCCCTGTCTCAGCTTTTGGGGGCCTCTCTCTCAGCTGCAACTGGGGTTTGAGGACATGCCAATCCCTTTCCTGAAAGGCCAATCTGGGGTCTGCTCAATGCCTGTGTCCCTCCTCCTCCGGTTTATTTATTTTTTTGTCTTTTCCCTTCTCCCTGGCCCTCCCTCTGGTGTGTTTACTGGCAGCAGCCAGAAAGACCACCCTTTCCCCCTCTCGCCTCGGTTCAGCTGCACCTCTCTCCTCCAATAAACCGTTTGCATTCCATCTGGCGAGTGTTCGCTCCGAAGACATTTCCCTGTCAATCTCTCCCGCCACATTAAAAATCTGTCATTACGATTGCATCGCCGCCTGGCTCCTGAGATTTCTGACTGCTTTATTGCTCTCCTCATTTTTTTCTCTTCCCTGCTACAGCCGAGAAGCAGAAATAAAGGTTTGTTGTTGAAACATGGCCGGGAGGAAAGAAGGAGGCACACATCTGTCAAGGTATTACCTTTCTTCAACCAGGGATTAAGGTGTTTTACGGCATTCGCTACTGAGCATCACACTGAATAAATTTTCTCAGTAGAACATAAAAATGAACTCATACATTTTGAACCAAGTTTCCTTCTTTCGAGCCAGCCTGGATCATTATGCAGCGGCACCAGCATACAGAGGGGACAGCGAGTCAGGAAGTCCCTCGGACTCTCCCCACCTCCCGCCTAAGCTGCATTATTTAAATGCCAGTTGAGGCAAGAGAAGCATCTGGATTAAGGGGAGATGCTCAGGCTTCCTCATCTTGTGGGAGAGAATGGAAAGATCTAGAAGGAAACTGGCCCTAGTTTCCTCTCGCTCAGGCCTGGCAAAGCCCTGCTCTTCTGTGAAAAATTAGATCAAGTCAGTTTCCTTGGGGAGTGCCCCTTGATTTCTCCCACCGCCTCCTCACTACCTGCTCTCTAGGAACACTTATACGACAACTGTCTGTTCCATGCCTGCTTCCCGCTGGTCTGTGAGCTTTTTCAGGGCAGGGACACCTCCTCCCGCCAGTGCCTGTGTGTACGAGACTTTGCAGTATCTACAAGCAGTCTCACTACCCAACACTTTTCAAGCTCTCTCTCTGAATTCTCGACTTTGTCCATGGGCTAGCCCCTTTAGTACTTCCAACCACCCATCTCAGTGAACTATTCGTATTTTCACTTTAAAGATGAGCAAACTGGGGCAGAAAGAGGGCTTCGTAGCTGGCTGAAGGTCAGACAGCTGCAGGGACAGGTCTGGAGTTTGAGGCCGGCAGAGTCTGTGCTCTTCCGCACTGTTCCATCCTGTGGAGGGCGCGGAGCCCAGGGAGGGGGTGGGGCAGGCTTTGAAAGAATTTTCTGACACAGCAAGGTGTTGGGAGGAGCAATGGTGCCTGGGAGCATTATAAGTTCAGGTGTCCTCTGTTCCTGTACACAGCTGTAGTCCCACCCAAAGCTGCAGTGGCTTATGACTCTGCAGAGCCCAGGATTGGTGCTCCAGGCTCGGATTTCCTCTTCCCTCCCTCCAAACACACACACATTCTTTGTTCTCCCTACAAACTAACCTCTCTGCCTGTGATATCCCCTCACCTGAAATTCTCTGTCTCTCTCTTTTAGGGAAGACTCCTATTCATCGTTCAAAACCTTTGCCCCTTGGTGCAATCTCCATTTACCTCTCAAGAACTGGTAGAGAACCTCTAAGAAGTCATGCAAACCTTTCTTCACTAAGTTTATTGTACGCCATCTGTTTGCATGGCAGCCTCCCCAACAGCAATCCGGCATGCCGGTCAGTCACTGAGTGTTTTCTGTACACATTAAGCCCACAGTAATCCTTGCAACAACCCTAAATTACACTGCTACCCTCTTTCCCAAAAATGGAGGGGAGACCTGTTATTTGCCACCACAACTGCCTTCTCACTGATTACAAGAAGACCCTTTTGTTTTCCCAAGGATCTAATGGGGTTAGCAGTAGAAGAGGGCCTGGAGATGGTTTTGGGGTGAGGGATGGATCAAGGCTCAGGGATCTGGGCATTGCCTGGGACCTGGGGCTGGTAACTGGTGAATCTGGAAGCTGGTGCTGGTTTCCATGGTTTCCAAAAGTGACCCTTGAACTTACCATCCCCCCCCAGTAGTCCCGTCCTCCATGAGGTCGCAGAGGGGCCCCAGGAGCCTCATCTGAATCCCCCAGATCCAAGCGCAGATCCTGGCACACAGCGGTCCTCAGAGACAGAGAGTCTGCGCTGCTACCAGAAACCCACTTCAAATGCCAGACTTAGTTTCCTGGACCAGCAGTGCCGCTTGCTTGGAGTCTCAATGCCGAGTTCCATCATCTTGCTATTTCCCAGGCACTCTCTCTTTTTCCATTTTGAAAGGTCCACCTCCCTCTGATGTCCACAGCCATTGGAGTCACCCCGGCCTGCTCCTGGTTAATCCAAGTCTCAGATTAGACTCCTTCCCACCCACATGTTATTTTTGTCAAAACTCCATCTCAAGCCATTCCTAGGACTTGAAGATGGCTGATCTGTTTAGGGCTTGGCCAGAGTAACCGTTGGACTAAACTTGGGGTGATAAAAGTGAAAGGTTTTCTTGTGAACCAACCAAAAACATCAAGACCCCTAAAATGTGAGCAGTGAAGTACTGCCCAAGAGAAGCTCTTGGCAGCGGTGGTGAAAAGAGGAGCATGGAAGGGGGTGTCTGAAAAGAGCTGCCACGTGGGCTGCAGGCCCTACCCTCTCCCTGAGATCGTTCTCACTGCTGTTCTTGTTGCCACCCATAAGGAGGGGTGCCACTTCCCTCTGAACCTTCAGGAACGGGTGATGCTAGAGCCTTTCTTGGTTTCCCTCAGCCCCAGGACCTGGGCACTGCAATTTTTTTGGGGGGGTGGGGGGTCGAGGCACTGCTATTTAAGAAATAAATTCAATTATTTAAAATTTACCAAAAATAAAATGAAAAGAGAAGCAGAGGATAAAATATGGGAAAGCATGTTTCATTACAATCTTGTCAAAGGGAAGGCCTTATTTCTAAGTGAGACATAAAATGGAGAATCAACAAAAGAAATGTTTGATAAACCTGAGGATGCAAAATTTTTGAATTTCTGTACCCACAACCACAAGATAGGAGAGAATATCTGCAACATACAAAGGAGATGGACAGCCAACTGACATAAAGGGAAACAGAAATTGCTTACGGACCTCAGAAGGTTCTGATTCTTCCCAATAGTCAGAAAACCTCAGATTAAAACAGCAAAATGAGAATTGAATGAGATCTATTCCCCTATCAGAATGGAGAATGCCAGAGAGTTTAAAGGTGTTGGCAAGGATACGAGGACTAGATCCTGCCACATGAGGGCTTAAATTGCCCAACCTTTCTAAAGGGCAATTCAGGCATATCCACATATGATCAAAATTAAAAGTGCACAAACCTTTGTGTTTTATTCTACAGATATTTTCACACCTACATGCAAAATATCTAAAAGCATGTTTATTGAAGCGTAGTTATAATGGGAAGAATCTGCAGCAACCGAATGTTCATCTAAACAGGAGTCTCTGGCCATATGATAATCCATCCACCAGAGAGAACTATGCCATCATGACAGCAATGTACCTGGACGGAATGGTCCACAGACGATTATCAACTGAATAAAAAGGAAGAGGCAGGACAGCGCATCACACAGAGGGACAAAGGCGCACTCTTGATAATGTATAGTCTATTTCTGAAAAAATGAATACAATTAACAGTCATCACACAGATGCAAAAGGGAATTTTCCTTATATACTCGTTTTATATTGTTTGAGTTTTTTGCAATGCACATGTATTATTTGCAATAAGTTAAGAGTTAATTTTAGTTTGAGTGCTCTACTAAATCTTAGGGGTCATCCTAAGGGACTAGCACATGGCTATGTGCAATGGGATGGCATCAGCAGAGTGGACGTGCCGCTCCATGGCCAAACAATGGGCTATGAGAAGTTGGATGCTCCAGCCTAGTTCATATGGGCCCAGAACACAATTCAGGGAACTCTCCTGGACCAAGGGACACATGACCACAGTCTTTTCTTGGAGGCTCTGAGCAAATGCCCCCCAGTCACTTTATGTTGCCACATTCAGTACACTTTCTGATCAGATAGATGGGCCCATTGGCAAGACCATTGGGATTGACCTTGGCTGAGCCCTGAATGAATGACCTTCCAGAGAGAGCTTATCAGTGTTGTCCTGGTCAGCCACAAGGTAAAGTCCAGACCTCACCCATTACTGGGTGATGGGCACAAACCCAGGAATAATTACCCGGGGCGTTGGACTGTTTCCTGACAGCCCTTTTAGCCAGAGACCATATAACACCAAGTCAAATCTAATTCAGTTCACTTTCTATAGGAGGAAGAAAAGGAAAAAGAGGAAAGTGGCAAAACTTGAGAATATCCTACGCTCTAAGCACTGTGGGAGATCGACATTTTTATCAGATTAAATCAAATATTCTCCCAGTGACAACTCTAGGTAGTAAGTATCATCATCCACATTGAACAGAGGCAGATGCTGAGGCCCAGCTGGGGGCTGGAATGGACATGGTAGGATGCAGGGTTCTCAGGCCTTGAGGAAAAGATTCCTTCCGTTACATCTGCCTGCTCAACCTGGACAGTGAGGCAGGTGTGCCGGGGCTGTGGGGTCAACTTGCCTGGACTTGAGCCCATCTCCACCACTGGAAGGCTGAGCAGCCTGGGGTGATATATCGCCTCTCTGTGCTTCAGCTCTCTCATCTGTAACGTGGAACTTACCCTATTGTGTTATTGTGAGGATTAAATGAGATATTCCTTGAAAGCACTCAGCATTGTGCCTGTCACATAGTAAATGCTCAATAAACCTGAGCAATCAGTATAACCCACCTTACCAAAACGTCCTCCTTTCAGCTTCATTCCCTAATTGGAATTCACACATACAGAAATGAGGACCCTCTGTTAAGTTTCCCTTTCTTCCTGCCCCTCTTCAATTATTTTCTTTTGCTTTGTTCGTGAATTTATTTTTTCTTTGTGACCCTTTCATAAAATGGGTCCTGGAGTCCAAAATGCTGTCAACTTGAGAACATTAATCTGAAATCCCCATAAGGACGTGTAATGTGATTTATAGATGCATTTTCTTTAGTTTAACAATATCACGTTCACATTTCGGCCTCAGCAGGCTTCATCACCCTGCCAAACTCTGGAGTTTTATTGTTGCATCAAATAAACTGTAGTTATAAATCATCCCCAGATGTCAGCCTAATTATTTAGAATGAATGGGAACCTGCTGGATGGGGCACTTCGGACACGCACTTGTGTGTGTTCCTGAAGGCCAGCTTCCTCCCGTCCTGGCCCTGAGAGCTCCCAGGGCTGCTGCGGAGGGACTGGCTCCTCTCCCCCATCCCAGGGACTTCCAGGCTCTTCCCGTTCCCTTCCTCCAAGAAAGTCCCCACCCATGCTGGCTTCCAGGAAGTCGGGTTTCCAAACAGGTACTTGACTGTTACGCAGAGAACAATTTCTTCCTCATGATTTTCGACATCAATCATTGAGAAACAGTCCTGGCAAGTATCTGGGCTACTTGCTGATCTGCGGGAGAAGACAGAGATGGAGAGCCAGGGGCGTAGGGATTCAGGGTGGGGTGGGGGGCGCTCAACATTTACAAACCAAAACCCATAAGCTCACCCTTTGTCCCCACTTAGGAAGCCTGTGGAGGAGGATGGACATGAGCCTTGAGTTTTCGCATCTTAAATAGAGATACAATTTTCCAGAAAATCCAGCCAGAGAAGGAGGGCTTATTGTCTGTGGCTCCCGCCACGTCCCCAGAAAACAGCCTTTGCTGATGGCGTTTTCCTCCTTTCTTCTTGTCTTCCCTGTGGAGCACTTGCTCTGTGTCAGGGGCCGGGATAAGCGCCCCTGCTGGCCTCATCCCTCTTCATCCTCACGTTGGCCGTGCTCGTGAAGAGCGTTTCCCTTTGAACACGGGGAGACCTGGGCTCAGGGAGCTGGTGCCCCAGGCAAATACAGGTCAAAGTCAATGTGCTCCACTGCACCCCCCCCCCTCTGCTTGCTAGTGAGGACCTGCACGTGGGCTTCCTTTAGAAAGTCCCTTGGCAAACCTAATATTTTGAAACATGTGCTTCTGCATCCAGGCCTCTTTCACGAAGCCACTTTAAGAGTGATTTATGTTTAAAAATGCAAGCTCAGCAGAATGGCACAGCGGCTGTGTTCCCCTTGTCCCACTGGCTCCATTATCGTGAGGGGAGTCCTCTGCATGGGAGAAAGCTTAGCCACGTAGCAGGCCCCAGCAGCTGGCACCAGACCCCTGTGGCCTTCTCGCTCAAACTCAGCCTCGCTGACCTCCCGCCCCGCCGTGAGCAGATGTGCAGGTGGTTGCCCCTGAGACGCGTCCGCAGTCACTTGGGTGGGTGTTTAGCCAGTTGACACCATGGCTTGTGGTTTGCTCTGCTGAAGCTTCCTCCTAAATGGAGCGTTCCAGGGCAAGCCTACAAACCAGACCAGGCCACAAGCCCCAACTTGCATCAGCAAAGAATCTGACTAACCGAAAGTGGGTTTCTTGGTAGGGACTTAAGATAGTGGAGGTCTCCAGGATTGGGGGTAGGGAGAGTAATGGTGACATATTTTCTTACAGTTTGTGTACGAGAGATATTTTTTAGCTCCCAAATCTTCTACCATGTTAAAAAAAAAAATCAAATTCAAACAAGGATAAACAAATGCACATGAGTACGTGGAAGAAGGAAAGTTGTTTGAGCAGCAGATGGTTATAAAAGGAGAAAAAGAGATGACCCAGGGTCTCGAAGACTGTTGGCTTGTCTGCTGGGGAAATAGCTGCTGTCCTGCTGCCTCATGAGGAAGCTCAGATGTGGGAACAAGGTGTGAGCGTTACTGAGCTGTAGGGTGGTGGGAAGGTGTGAGGGGTTCATATTAAGGTGTTACCCAAACATACAGAATGTGAAGGGGAGACCTTGAGAGGAGGAGAGAAGAGAAGAAAGGTTCTACATGGGTCTCCAGCAACCGTCCCAGGTCACACCCTCTGCTCAGCACCAGGCAGAGGAGGAGACGCTAAAGACACTCAGGTTCACTCTGAGATGCCCAAGTTCAGTCAGAGACACCTGAATTCACTCAGAGATTCCCAAATTCAGTCAGAGATGCTCCAGTTTAGCCAGCGACCCCTAAGGTACAGTCAGAGATACCGAATTCAGTCAGAGACACCCATAGTTCAGTCAGAAATGCCAAGATTTTAGAGAGAGACACCCAGAGTTTAGTCAGAGATGCTCTAATTCAATCAAATACCTCCAGAGTTCAGCCAGAGACACCCAGAGTCCACTCTGAGATGCCCAGCGTTCAACCAGAGACAACCGGCCTTCAGTCAGAAACACTCAGACTTCAGTCAGAGATGCCTAAAGTTCAGTCTCTGACTTTTGTAGCATAAGAAAGAATCTGTTTTTTTGGGGAACCACAAGAAATATTTAAGAGTTTAGTTATCCAGCTTCAGATGACACACTGTGTCTGCAATCTCCATTCTAGGAAAATTCCAGAAGTCCCCTTCCTTAATCCAAACTTCAAATCAAGGTTAAAGTTCAAAATGTTCCATGAGAGCAGTGAACGCTGGGTGAAAAGATCACGTCAGAGCGCCTCAGTTACTTCCAATTCTCCAGGAGTGCATCTTTGCAGGGAAAAGCATTAGTTTTGAGGTCAGACTTTCTGGGTTGAAGCTGAGCTCTGTAACTTGCAAGTTCTGTGAACCTGGGCAAGTCAGAAAATCGTGCAAAAGTGAGGAAAGTGGTACTTTTCTCCAAGTGCTATTATGAGGATGACATTTGATAACACATAAAGTTCCTGGGAGAAACCTTGATGTAAACTGGGTCATCAGCAAATATGAACCCCTTCTTCGCTAAATATCGTACAGGCAGAATTCTGACGTTGTATGAAGGAAGGCAGGCAACGGGAAGGAAGGAGGGAGAGTGGGAGGATGCATGGGAGGAAAACTTCAGAAATAGATCCATATCTAGCATCTAAATTCCTACAATGTTTTCAAACCTTCCAAAATTTCTTCCTGAAACAATATTAGCCTTAGGTAAATTCAGGCGTTTTAAAGTTGAATTTGTGACAAGCTATTTATGTACAAAATCTCTCCCAAACAAATACAAATGATTAATTTCCTTATTCCTATAAGTCTAACTCATCAATGACCAGAATTACTTTACTGACTGGATAAAAATATCAAGGATTCGGTTTCCCTTAAGAAACCAGCAGGAATAAGAACTCAGTGATGATCACGTGCAGAGCCAGCCCAGGCTCGAAACTCCAGAGAAACTCACACGGGAGAGGTCCCCCCTAAGATGTGAGGATGATGGGAAGGGATAAGCTAGTACTAACCAGGACACTGGAAACAAGGCTGACAGGAAATTTTTGGAATTGTCCGCCATAGAGACCAGATTCTGTGATCAGTCAGCGGCCAGCCTGGTCGACCCTGAGTGGCAGATCCCCAGGAGGAAGCACGGCCTCGAATTTAGCTCAAATGCCTCCTGTTTCACTCATAGATCCCTCTGGAATCACAGAGTCCTGCTGGACTGGGACTGAGAAGGGGCCCTAGCAAGTTTTTCCTGGTCATCGCTGCAGTCTGTACCTGACGAGTCTCAGCCAGCAGGAATAGCGTGTGCAAAAGCATGGCAGCGGGAAATAGCTGCTGTGTCCTGGAGATTCGGAGCCTTGGCACTTTCCAGGCACTGTGCCCCATAACCCGTGTGCATCAGACCTGGACTGCTCACCTTAGGTCTTATTTTCCCCATTTCACTGATGTGAGAACCTGAGGCTTAGAGGGTGTAAGTGACTTGCCACCAGCGACAGTTCTGTGGGACCACCTCCCAGGATGGAGGCCTGTGAGGGGTATGGGGATGGGCCGGATGATAAAACCTCCCCTCAGAAGACTCTGGACTTTGTTCAGGGGATGAAATGCAGAGAACGAAGGGGAAACACTCTGAGGTGCATGTGCTGGAGGCTGAGGAGCTAAAGGAAGACGTCCCAACACTCATCGTGAGTTCACATCGGAGTAAAATTAGACAGAAAGTTGGGGACTCCTGGCAGCCCCCTGGCTGCTCTGATAGGACTTCTCTCTTTCCATCCTTGGGTCCCACGCTGAGGGGAGGTGGCTGGACGGGGGTGTCCAAGGCCCCAGCCATGCCTGACTCCCTCCCTGGCCATGCCCCGTCTGGTCCTGAGGGCCGGGGGAGCTGCTGTCTCTGATGTGAGCTGCCGTGAGCTATGCGACGTCAGTCAGGGGCCAAGTGTGGTCCATCGCCATCCTGGCCCTGGCCTGCCCTGAGCAGAACAGTGTACAATTAGTTATTGCACCGACTTATGTGCAAACGGAAGGACTGTCAACTCAGGGGCAGGTCTGGCCGAGTTTCCACATGTCATCAGAGACAGTCCCGGCTCCATCTCTCCTTAGCTGGTGGACTTGGACCAGTTGCTGGCCTCCTTCCTTCTCTTTTAGAGAAGAAAACGAATTAAGTTTTCCTTACCTACGTTTTCTGAGATCATTTTGGCTAAGCCTTTCGGTGAGAATTATCACAGTTTTAGGTGTTAGGCGTTTACGTGTCTACCTCTTGAGGTGAGAACGAGCTCTCTGAGGTCAGGACTGGGCAGCATGCAGTGGTGGAGTTTAGCAAATATTGATGAAGCTGACCTGTGACAGGAGCAGAGGCTGGAAGAATGAGACAGCCACTGTCTCCAGCCTCCAGGAGGAGACAGCCATTGTCCCTGACCTCCAGAAGCTCGCAGTCTGAGCTAGCTAGTTTTAACTTTTCTTTTCCATCACAGAACACCTGATGAATTTGTCCACATGTCCACATAACAGGTTCTCTTGAGCAACTACTTGTCCCAACCACTGATCTGGACACCTGGCACTGTGTGCCCAGGGGGATGGAGAAGGCAGGTCGCTGAATGCCACCCTTCTCCAGCACCAGCGGGGTTCTTGACTATGCACAGAAGCTCAGCAGCACCTTCATGAGATGGAGAAACCCTCTCAGAGAGATGACACTGGGTTTTTCAAGCTTATTTAAAAGTGCAAACCATTCCCAACTCCCAGAGCGTCAATCCTGATTAGTGACCACACGTGAGATTAAGCGCCTGAGCTCTTGGTTTGCTGGCACGGAAGTGGAGGGAGGGAAGTAAACCTGTCGGGTCCCCAAGTAGAAGGTGGAGGGGTTGATCACTGAGCTAGGTGTGTGCACTGACAGGCCTTCCGAGGGGGTGTGACTTCAAGGATGAGTGGGTCAGCTGGTGAGGAGAACTGGGAAGGACATCCAGGCAGAGAGGACAGGACAGCGGGAGGGAAGCTCCGCTAAGGCGGGTGGCAGGTGTGGAGCGAGTGACCCATGAGTGGTTTCTATTGCTGAAGAAGAGAATGTGAGTGAGGGAGGGTCTAGGAGAGACAGAAGCAGCCTCACCCGGCCCGGGGCAATGGGCTTGTTTGGTACCTCCAGGCCAGGGTCCTTGCCCTCCGCTCTGTTGACATTCGGGACCGGATTGTTCTTTGCTGTGCGTCTGTCCTGTGCACTGCAGGATGTTAGCAGCCTCCCCGGCCTCCACCCACTAGATGCCAGTAGCATCCCTCCCCGAGTTGTGACAAGAGAAAATGTCTCCAGGCATTGGCAAATGTCCCCCGGGGGCAAAATTGCCCCTGGGTTGAGAACATTGCTCTAGGTGAAAGGCTGCAAGCCTGGAGAAGCCGTGGGCGGCCCTGCGGCACTTCCAGCCTGGCACACAGTAGGTCCTCAGTGAATGGTGCTAAGACTCCTCTGCCTTAAGAAACAAGGGCTACTGCAAGGTATGCAAAGGTTCTGGGTGTCCAAACGTTCTGCAATCAGCAGGGCCAGACCCTTGTCAAGCCACTGTCCCCTGGGCTGGGAGGCCTCAGTGGGCACCACCTCGGGGGCCAGGTCATGCTGGGTGGCTGTTTATCTGTGTGCCCAGGGCTGCCTGCTGGGCGTATTAGAGGCCATGAAATAATGATGAGGCCTAGGAGGGGTAATTAAAAGCCACAGTGACATTGATCTGCTGAGATTTCTGAGCGAGCCCAGAGCACACGGGGTGACTCTCCATCTTACCTCATGCAGGCCCAGCCTGATTGGCCCCCTGGGCATTGCTGGGGCCGTGGAACCTCACCTGTGGCCGAGAGACTCCCAGGGCAGCAGCCAGCCTGGCTTCAGAGGCTGTGAAAACAGTCGGCCTGGGCCTAGGGGGGCAGGCCTGCTGCTGTGCTCGGCCCTGAGAAGGCTGGAGCCAGCGCATCTGTTAAAGACACAGTTACCCGTTCTGCACGGTCTCAAAGGTTAACCTTCTCCCTCCCAGGCCGCAGAGACTCACCCCGGGTCTCTGCTCTGGGGCCACGCTGCCTGTCCTGGGGAAGAGAGCGTCCATCTTTGCACTTCGGGCCTCCACGGCCCACAAGAAAGGTGCAATCTGGAAGCAAATTAAGACGACAGTTCTTTCTTAACAATCTACCCTGGGCTGAGAACTGTGCCTACTTTAAAAAATAGGAGCATGTAATATGTACTCATAGCACTCTTTGCAAAGCTGGACACTTTGATCTGAGGAGTCATCATTTTCTAGCTATTATTGCTATGTACTGGTTATTGGCTTTTTTGTTGTTGCTTTCATTTTAAAACTGACCTAGTGACTGGAATTAACAGAGTCAAGACAGTCCTGAGTCTTGGCCTGGCTTCCACCCCTTGAAATCTCTATCTTGGGTAAATCGTTTCAAGACACTGTGTCTCAGTCTCCCTGTTGGTACATGGGGATAAAAGTAATCAATGCCATAGGTGGGAAAGGATTTCATGAGATGATGTTTGCAAAGTCCTGAGCACTCAGGAACTTAGTTCATTCGCCCCACTGCTGTGTGTTAGATTCATTCCGTGTTTAAGATCCTCAGGTCCCAGAGGTCCTGTGAAGTGGCCGTGAGTGAGCCCACTTTACAGATGAGAAAACGGAGACGGCAAATCCTTTCTGAGCTGGGATTCCACAGGGAGCCTCCACACTCACCGCATCTCAGAGAGGGTACTGGGGCGCTCGCTCTGCAGTAAGTGTGGCTTCCAGCGGCTGGAATCAGACAAGCAGAGCCAGAAGCCCAGGACTGCCTTCCTTCCCATCCGCCCATCGACTTGAACTGGCAGGCTCTGCACCTGGTTACGTAATTGCAGCCTCTGGTCTTCCTCTGTGAAAACCTCACCTATTTTTTTGCTCTTCGCCTGGGCCACATGGCGGGGGGATGGGAGCTGCACCCCTGCTCTTCGTACTGTAAAGGAAGTAGCAACCCTATCAGATGGGAGGAGGAAGACGTTTTCTTGGGGCCTTGACAAAATAGCCCGTCTCCCACGCGAGTGCGAGCCTGCGGTAAGCTCGCTGGTCTAAATACGGAGAGACGCTTGTTTCTTGTAAGTTGCCCTGAGTGGGGAGAAAGATTCTTCTGTATTTTGGAGAGGACGCTCTGAATTAAAGTCTTAGAAAGAAAGTGCCGTCTTCTTATCATCTCTGCCTCACTCCACACTCTGTATTTGTAACGAGAGTGGTACATAAGCTTTGATGACCAACAGCCATGTGGAGGCTGGGGGACATCTGAAAAGACTCGAAATTCAATGCACAGCATTGCCAAGCCCCTGTTTGGAGAGAGGCTTGGAGAAACGAGTGACTGTCTGCTGAAGGTCCGTGGTACACGTGTCTACTTATTTAAGAGACATTTGATCTGATTTTCACCAGGCTCCTCAACGTCAGGACAATCATAGACACCATCAGCAGAATGGTTCCTGAGCAACAGACCCATTCTGGGCATTTATTCGGTTCAAGCTGCCTTGCTGGGAGGAGGTCCGTGTGTCTCCCCCAACATGCTGAGGTTGGGTGACGTGCCGGTGACAGTGCCATCCAAACCTGAACCTGTCCAGGCTGATGGCAGTCTGCCCTCCAACGCTCTGTTAGAGAAACTTCTGCGCTCCGCATGTACGTTCTGCTTACAAACGACATTTAGTTTACCAACTGAAATTGTGCACAGCTCTTGGGTTGCCGTACATACCACCTGTCGCTTATAAACAGAAATACCTTCTCTTGCCTCTCAGCCCAAACCAGTCCATAACGTTATAGTCATAATTCCAAAAAGCTTTGTCAATCAAAACCCATTTTCATCGTTTATCTGGTAGCAAAACTTGACCTGAACTGATGAAATGAATATAAATCTATTTATTGTCTTCATCTTTCCCACATCGTGTGCATATTCATACATTTTGCTCCAGAAATATTAATGCATTCTCTATGTAGGTGCTGCCCCAGATTCCTCTGGGGGGTGTTATACGGTATACGATGATGAGACATATTAACTTCTTACAATGTACCAAATTCTGATTCCTGAAATGCATCTGGCCCCAGAGTTTCCAGAAAAGGGACCGTGGGCCTCTGAATCAAAGTTAGTGACCCACTTGGGAGCTGTGTCCTGCAGGCAGCAGTGAGTGGTGGCAGATGGAATATGGACCTCGAGCCTGATTCTGGCTGAGGCAGCAGAGGCCTGGGGCATCTTCAGCCAACGTGGAACTAATGGGAGCCTCAGTTTCCCCACTTTCAAGAGGGGGATAGCAAAAGCCTTGCAGGCTTGCTGTGAGGTGGATGTGGTTTTATGCGTAAGATTCTGCCTTCGGCGGCCGTTCTGGGTGCTTAAAGGTGGTCCATACTTTCATCTGCTCTTTGTAAGGATTTCTAGACCTGATGCAAACATGTGGTGAAACTTTCACTTCTTTGGGTTCGCTGCCCTCGGCTTGGAGTAGGATGTGGCTCCAGGGAGCTTAGGCTGGGGTAGGTAACAGCACACCGAGACCTGCAGAGGCCACGGCAATTAGCAGGAGCCACCAAGACCTTTTCAATATTAATTAGCTGTCCCCGACCTGGTGCTGCCAGGACTCCCAGCGTCTCGGGAGCTCTCAGGGACGCTGTGCTCACAGAGGAGCTCAGCCCTGACCACGAGAGCTGAGTAAATAGCACGGAGTTGGGCCTCCCAAGCGCCATGGGTGATGATGCAAGGCTGTCCCTGTGCTCGGGTACAGGGCAGGCTCTCCGTGGAGGGACTGGGCACAAAGGGGAGAAGGACAGTGGGAGGAGAAGCACTGCGTGCTCAGCCTCCTGCTTCTGCTCTGAGGGCTAGGTTTCCCGTCCTCTCATTTGTCTCCCTCTTGGCCTCTGTTCCCATCTCTCTGCTTTCCTCTTGCTTTAAGTCTCTCTAGCTCTCCCTCTCTCCGTGTGACTCTGACTCTGATCCGGTCCCTCTCTCCTTCTCCAGGTGTCTCTGTACCATCTCTTTGCACGTACACCCTCAAGGGCACTTAGCTGCCCTCTGAGCACAAAGCTCCGTGGATGTGACATTCCCACTCTCCTCCACTGAAGCCAGGGTTCTCTCCAAAAAGAAGATAATTCAGAGAATACAGGAGAGTTTGCATTGTGTGGGTGAATTTTCCACTTTATTTCAGACATAGGTATTCATTCAACAGATATTTATTAAGTGCCTCTGGCTTACCAGGCACTTTTTGACATCCTGGGGATACAATACTGAACAAGAGAGAAAGTCTTTGCTCTGAGAGTGGCCTGGGGAGAAGGCAACAGACAAATAGGGAAGTAATATCAGGTATTTCAGAGGGTGTAAGTGCTGTGAAGAAAAATGAAAACGGATAATTGGATAGAAACTGTTGGCAGCAGGAGTGGATGACCAGGGGAGGAGTCTCTGAAAAGGGGGCATTGAGGTCATTGAGTGAAAAGCATGTTGCTAACTGGGGGAAGGCAGAGGAAACAGGAAGTGCAAAGGCCCTGAGGCAGAAGCCTGCTTGACACATTTAAGGAACATCAAGGAGTGTGCAAGCCACAATGAGAGAATATAGGGTCGGGGAAGCTGAATGTTTTCTCAGCTAATCGCTGTAATCTTTCTTCTTGACAAAGATTGTCGGCCTCATTTTACGGGAGAGGAGACTATGGATCAGAAACTTTAGTATTTGCCCTACATTACAGAAAATTTAAGCTACAAAGCAGCATTCTGTCTCAAACCTACAAAGCGCAAACACTTTCCACATTGCCTTTCTAGAACAGAGAATTTAGAATGAAGTCATAAGCCCCAGCCAGCTAGTCGCATTTCATCTATTAAGAATTGTAGGGACTCAGCAACCGTTCCTGCCTCTCAAGACAGGAACAGCTGCGGCAAGTGACAATGACGAAAATTCAGGAGGAGGCAGAAAGCAGCATGAGGACAGGTTGGAATCTTGTCCCAAAATAAATGGGCACTTACATCTAGTGAAGCTGAGGCTCAGAAAGGCAACAAGTCTTGTTTAGGCCCCACAGCTTGAGGGCTGTGGATTCAGTGAGGTCTGAATTCAAATCCTTTCCGTTCTGTGTGATGCACGGGACTAGCGCCCAAGTGTCCAATGAGATTGAAACTCAAAGCAAAAGGAGACCAGAAAAAAATATGTTCTTGTTATCCTAGTATTTGAAACATTCCTTTTATCGGATTGATTGGATTTCTGAGAAATCAGCAACAGCATCTAACGTGCCAAGACCATTTTCCATCAAGAAAAAAGTTATTATTTTAACCTCCTACCTGATTCTTTGTTTTTAAGAGTGAATCATGCTTTTGAAAGAGTAATTACATGTATTTGTCTCACATGAGTGGGAAGCAAGACCCGTCAATGAATCACCTGTTTCTATAACTTGGAAATCAATCCAGACACACGTGTGAGATAAACCTGAGGTCGATGTCCATGGGATGGGACCATGTCCCCACTGGATGGTCACTTAGGGTAGGTTGGGATAAGGGAGAGAGGAGAGCTTCCTGCCTGTGTCTTAGTTCTCATTCATAATGAATATTCACTATTAACTCAGAGGTGGAAACATTCATTCATTAATTTATTCTTTTATTCTTCTCTCTCTCCCTCCCTCTCTTTCCTCTTGCACAGACATTTACAGGGTACCTAATAGGTTTCGAGCCCCACGTTAGTTAAGAATCCAAAGACCAACAAGACGCAACCCTTGATTTTTTCTGAATCAAGTTTATTTGTGAGAAACAAGCCTGGGTTCCTGCCCTTGAGACACTGACATTCTAGCTTTGCACCCACAACTAATGACACCAGAATTCAGCCTGTGATAAAGGTCAGCCAAAGGCAAGGTGGAAGGACCCGAGGCTCTTGAGACGTAAGGACTTGCACGGAGAAGAGGTTCTGCTTGTCCCCTAAGCCCTGGAGGGCTGTCCTGGGGCGGAGGGGTGCAGCCATGGTCCTGGGCTCAGGCATGTCAGAACAGGACAGAGGGGCCAGAGGACACCCATGGGAGCAGCAGTGTTGACTGGAGTGGATGCAAGAAGGGATACACACAGTGCTCTTTACATGGAAATATTGATTATTTGAGACTCTGAAACCCAGACTGAGTCACATCCTCTGGTAGGAAACTCCCACCCCAGTCCCTCTCTGGGGTTCAGCCAAATCACTGGAAACAGACAAAGGGCCCCAGCATTGTCACCACACCGCCAGGATTTCTATTCTGACCAGGTGTGCCCCCAAAGGGCTCTAAAAACAGGATTATGATTCTTGGGGCTTTCTGAGGCCTCAAAAACCAAATTTACCTAGAGGTGAGGCTGCTACAGAGGGTACGGAGAGCAACAAGATATTGCTGCGGGCAGACCAGGAGAATGGGCAGGTTCTAGTCCAGGACTATTCAATTAGATACAAGACTTTGGGCAAATTGTGTAACCTTTATAAGCCCACCTCATCATCCACGAATAAAGGACTATTACCCACTCCATGTAAGCGTTGTGAAAAATGAGTTAATATATGCCAAACACTCTGTAATCTGTCATATATATTATAAATATGAGAAATCAGCATTATTTTAAGAATGTATTGATATAATCACACCTAATGTATGTGTGTGAGAATAAATAATAAATGGATCTATAGATGCAATATTACATATGCCAATATATGCAATTTGATTTAAAATGGCTCTTGAAGCATTATTTTAAGTCTCGTAGCTTTCTGATGACTCTGAAATCAAATTAGTCAACGGCCATGATTGCCACGGGGAAAGATAATTTCAGGAATGATAAGAATTGCAATATCAGTTAGTACCCGCTTGTTAATGAAACTTCAAAGTTGAAACCAAAGTAGGAGTGTGTCGATGGCTCCAGAGAAAAAGTCCCACATTTCTGCAAACCTCTGTCTTTAATGAGCCCTTAACCTCCCCGCACTTGAACTTGGGCATCATGGCCAGTAGTCAATTTTCACTTTAGTTCATGTATTTTCTTTTTCCTTTTAATCCTGAAAATCTGTAGCCATGTCATCAGCTCCTTCTTAATTATACCATATTCTTTACATCTGTCCTGCTAAATAACTCTAATTGAAATAGCACCGGCGTGAATTTTTGTAATGTTCCCCCCAAGACATCCCGAAAGTGACTCACGAGGAAACAGACTGAAGCCACAGCTGGAAGCACGTCAAGGATCATTTCCATTTTTACATGATTAATTTGAATTTAATATCTTAAATCAAAACCTGATTAATTTAAATAAAATTTTGATGGTGCCCTGCTTCTAATATACATTGCAGTAATTAGATTCGGCTTAATGTGATTTTTTTTTACATAATTAAAAAAAAGGAGGAAGTCAAGTGTAACAACGCAATGTTGATACAAATCTGTCTAAATATGTGGGGGGGACACTGATTTTGGACATCACCTAGGTGAAAGGATGATGGCTAATGAAAGGACGTTAGTGAATGGAGGAGAAATATGTTTATTTGTGCTCATCCCATATCTAGCAAACAGCTCATTCTAAAATTAAAAGCACTGAAAGTTTTTATTCCAAATAAATGAAACTCCCAGTGAACCCCAGTACCAAGAAGTAGACCGTGGACAATATGCCACCTCACTAACGCCGAGCTTCATTTCTCCGTCCTTCGGACATTGAGTGAATGCCTCCTGTGTCCCAAAGATGGAGCAGGCTCCTACACTACACACAGGCACACGTGCCAGCCCCAGGCCAGCAGGGACACCAGGTTGACCACTTGCGGCCCTCCGTCATTGGGAACAGGGCATCTGAGCCAAGCTCTGAGGACTCTGCTTTGGACAACTTACCCCTCCTGGGAAAAAGAAAGGAGTCTGGAGGTTTCCATTGAGCTTTTCACCAAACCCACACTTCGGTTCACCCCACTTGCAATTGTCCTAGATTTGTATACTATGAGGGCCCCTCAAATTCAATAAACATCCCTGTCTAGACGTTGTGACAGAATGATCAAGTTCTAGAGAGATCTCTTCAAACTCCTTCTCTCATAACAGAGAGGAGGCCACCTGGTAAAAAGAGTCCAACACAGGGGTTCTGAAAACTCAGTTTTCTAATGTGAGTACCTCCCCTACTTGGCCAAGTGACCCCAGGCCAGTCACTTTTCTTCTCAGGCCCGAGTGTCCCTAGCTCTGGAAAATGATTGGACGTGATGAGGAGCTTCCAGCTGGTTCCACAGGACCCTTGCCTTGAGAAGATGGGCCTCAGAGACCCTCCATGAGCCCAAGAAGACTGAAATAGCTGAGCTCCATCCCAAACCAAGGTGCTTCGGTGGGTTCATTTGATGTCCAGGGTCCCTCAGCAGCTGAAGTCAAATGCCACTGTCCTAAATGAGCTCTGGCCTGTTCCCTCCTAGGACGTTGGTGGACTCCTGTGCGGCTGGGCACCAGCCATGGTGAAGGAGACACGGCTGGAGGGCAGAGAAGAAGGCAGGCTGGAGTCTGGCGGCTCTTTGTTCTACCTTTTATTTATTAAATTTGAATTAAGGAACCTTTGGAATATTCCTGAGAAAAAAGATTAGCTAACACTGCACATGCATTATGCAGAGTAGAGGCTGCTTGTAATGATAAAATTACTATTGTTATCCAAATTTAAATTTAAAATTCTCTTTGCGTTCATCAATGATATTTATCAGGTCTCGTCTATGTGCATGGTGCTACTACGAAGAGACTGGTCAAAGCCCTACTCTCCATGATGTAGAAACTGCAGAATAATGCTCTATACCTGAGAAGTGCCTCATACTATAAAGACTTACTGTGTCACCTTCCTTCCCTCCACTCTCCTTTCCCTCTTTCCTCCCTTTCTCCCTTCCTTCTGTCCATCCTTTACTTCTTCCAACAATGCAAAACCGTGAATGATCCACCCTGATGTTTTGCCCAGACACCACATTCTTTACAAGACTTCACAGAAGAGAGAAATTGCTATGGGGCATGCATGTGTCTCAGGGCAAGCGGGCAGAGACAGAGGAGGAGTGTGGTGTGCAAAGACTCATGAAAAAAATCTCTGCCTAATTTTAAGTGGCCGAGGCGCACACTTAGTTTAATTTCAATAAGTTAATTGTTCCTCGAAGGGTTATGATTTCAGTCTCTCACTGGAGTTTTAGCTATGATCACAATGCTTGAGAATTATTATAACACAGCTGTACCTCTCGTCATGAAAGGGAGTGAGATCTTGATCTCAGATCACTTCAACTCAGCTTGGTGTGTGTAAAGGGAAGTCAATTTACTCATTAACTTTCATCCAAACTGGACAGAACACACTTGAAAGTCACTTTCAGACTTGCCTATGCCTCCCTGTGGATTCTGCATTATCGAGTTACCATAGCTGTCTACACTGTTACCAATAATTATTATAACTATGATAACTTTTTCCACGTCCTGGATGCCTACATATGCAGCATGCTGTGCTCATGATATCCACACATGGTCCCTAATCTTTTGACATCTCTGTATAACGTGTATTTTTCTGACCATCTTGTAGAGTTGAAAACCGAGGTCCTGGAAACAAAAGGACTTAGTTGGTTCCTAGCACTTGCTGGAAGCAGGTCTCAAATCAGCCTCGTTTGCCCCTCATTGTGCAGCTGGACCATGCCGCCCCTGTCAATCCAGGTACACAGCTAATTGCCCAGTCTCTTCGCGGAGGCCAGGCTGTCCAGATTGGCCTGCAAGTCAGTAGCTGCGTATCCGAACAGGCTTTGGTGTAGATCAGCCAGCTTGTGCCTGACGAACCAAGGCATCTTGTGACGCTCCCAGTTGACAGAAGGGAAAGAACTCAAATAAGAAATTTCAAGGAAATTGCTGATTTATTATTCATCAAAAAAGGTCTAACACGATGACTTTCTAATCTGACAGTCAGGACTTTTGATGACAATCAACAATTTAATTTCTTTCTAAATTTAGATTTTTCCCTCTTCTGCATCAAACACCAAACTCAGCTAAAAATAGCTGAGCGGTGAATGTTAGAGGGGAGAATTTTACCGATTACAGCTTTTTTTTTTTTAATGTCAAAGTTAAAGTCAAAACAAAATTAATCAGAAGGGGTTATCTATAATGAATCACCATTCAGCTCAGGAGGAAAGAAAGGGAGGAGATATCTCTGCCAGCAGCTGAAGGAATGTTCTTTCAAAGAGCTACATTAGACTGTAGGCGCCGAGAGAAAGATCGTGCATCTTCCTTATTCAGCAGCATGAATCAGAACTCTTCAGCTCTGGTCCATCTTTCTTTTTTGTTGTAAGGCAGCAGGGGTTGGGGTTTGTATGAGCTGTGATTTAAATGGTTAACCGAAAGGAAGCCATGGTGAGCGGTTTCTGGATACAATATTACTGGGACAATCTTATCTGAGTTTACAGAGTTATTTCCAATTTGTAAATGCTGTATGCATTTCTACCAAACGAAACACCTAAAAATCCCAGACCTGAGGAAAGGGACCTTGCTGTTCTAGAGCCTTCTACACTTGCTCCTTCTGTCTCTCCACCTCCCCCTGCTGTCTCTAGTGCCCCTCCCCCCTCCTCTTTCCTGTCTCTGCTAGAAAGTCATTTCACTACCCAAAGCCTCAACCTTAGGAAAATAAACTTAGTCATAGAGTCGTGGGATGAAGTGGAGTCTTGCCCCTAAGCCCCATTGGACAGAGGAGAAAACAGAGGTTCACAGAGGACCAGTAATTCATTAAGATCTTATAGTGACACAGTAACATTGTTCAGACCAGAATCCAGGCTTTTCTCCTCCTAAACCCAGTGTCCTTTGGGTGACTTAGAGGTCACCAGAGGGGTGGCCTCCCTATGGGATCCAATATGAGGTGGGGACATGAGAATACGTATGTGACAACTGAAACCATCTGCCCCACACAGTCTACTGACTACAATAGCATGATCTTATTATTCCAGGAGATCCTTGCCCAGGAAGAAAAAGGTTGTAAATATCTTCATTATATATTCCAGGAATTTCCTGGAAAACTCAGACACAAGAACACAAAATGATTGTATTCTTTAAGAGAGCATCGAACAATAGTTGACTCCCCAAGACTCTTCAAAATCCTCACTTTGCTGTGTCCGCCACTCCTAAAACTATATCTAGACTCTTCCTTTCTCCATTTCTAATCAAGGTGCCAAATTGCAAGACCTGCCTTAAGCCAGGGTCCAAAGCCCCATAAATATCTTGAGATTGCCCTCCCGCCACCCCATCCGAGTCACCCTGAGACAATGTCAAGGGAGTTCTCTCATTAAGAATGGACTCAGCATCATCACATCAACGGGTTGTGTTTGACGAGCCAGGATTGGTGCTGCTAGCACATAGGACAGTAGGCACATACACATGAGATGACAAAAGGTCCAGGTGATGACCCAGGGGACGACGCGCTGATAAGACAGAAAAACGTGCTGTGGAGAGGGTAGAGCGGGAGCTGCACTCCTGCTGGAGCCTCCACCAAGGGCACACGCAGCCTCTGATAGAGAGAAGTGGTCCCTGCCCTCTTGGGCTCCCCGCTCAGTTGGTGACTGAGATTGGTCAACGTGCTGTGCCCCATACGAAGAGGGGTTTGGTGAGGACTGAAATGGCAGACCTGGAAGAGGGGAAGATAAAATCTTCCTGTTGATTACAAAGACTCTGAGACAAGGGGACTTGATCTTGAGGAGGAGCATCCGGGTTGAGAATCTGGAAAGGCCTTCTAGGGAGAAGGGCATGAGATGGCATGGGCCTCCAAACACCCTGTTTCTGGGCTAAGGTGGCCGAGGTGCAGGCTAGGTGCCGTTTTCTGGCTCTGTGGTTTTGGGCCAGTACCTTAACCTCATGCATGTTGATTGCTCATCCATGAAATGGGAAAAATAATAATAGGACATTAACAGTAGGTACAGTGCCTCACACACGGTACGCAGCCAAGAAAGGCTAGATGTTTTTAGCCTCTCTGACCCTCTGTTTTCTGCTCTGTCCAATCTGGCTTAGGAACAAGTCTCCACTTTGTACCAAATATATTATTTTAGGAGTTTTGATATGATCCCAACAAGCTCCTGATTAGAAAACAAAATTCAGTGGCCGCTGCACTATCAGAAACTCAAGTGTGGATTCAGGGCCGACCATGTTCTTTGTGCTCTTCACCTGCTGGCTAGAAATGGCTCTGCCTCTTCCTTTCCAATTGTCTCTTTGCCTAAAAGGTGTCAGGGGGATGCCATGACTCACAGAGGAGCAGGTGGACTCACCATTGCCCCTCCAGCCCTCACCTCTGCAGCCCAGCACCCACCTCATCTCCCGGGAGCATCACCTTTGCAAACTCATCTCTTGCCTGAGATGCGAGGAATATCTCCGGTTTTGTTTCTCTATTATAATAGATGTAAATTAATGTTTTGCCTTTGTTTGCCGCAGTAATCATAGAGGCAAGTATACGTTCCTAACAGCTATCTTATTTTCAATTTGCAAAGCGTACTGTGCTTAATCCCACGAGGCAGCTCATGGCTCTAGATATGAATTTTAAAAGATAATTAGCCCCGTGCAGGAGATGCTCTCCGCGACAAGGAGCACGCACAGAAACCTGGTCAGAGGGGTCCTCTGGGGGACCCCATGGGGTCACGGATCCACCCCCCATGGTTTATTACGTTTTTCCATTGCCACCGCCTTTGTGCGAACCAGTTGATTTGTTCATGAAAATTTAAATCATGTCCATACTAGAAGACAGAATTTCTTTTTGGGGTTGTTATTTGAGGATTTCCACTCCAGCCCCACAAGAGATATTTCTTTTTATGATATTCGTAGCAGGTGACAATTTATTTTCTTCTTCCCTTTTTTTGACTCTAACTAAAAGAAAGCAGCAGGCTTGTGTTGGTTATTTATAATCTTTGATGCCTATAGAAGATTAAGTGACCATCTATTAGAAAGAGCCTCAGAAGGCCCCGGGTCCAAAAGAGGAATGATCTGCCCAGCTCTGCTTATGGACTGTTCCCGTACGAACTTTACCCCCAGCAGGAAATCAGTTAGGAAAACAGCACGCAGTTGGACAGGCTGAGGAAGCGTGCGGGGTTTGCCTGCATCGCTGGGATTATACACAGCGGTGCATCATACCCAGCAGGGCTTCGACTTTCTTTACCTGCTCAGCTTGACACACATGAGTGAGGCCTCTGTGTGCCTGGCAGTGTGCAGGGGGCTGTGGGGGCGAACAGGGGAACGGGCACAGTCTGTACTCTCAGGGACACCCTGACTGGCCCTCATGCCCAGACTCAGAGAAGGCAGGTAGGACAAGAGCTGCCACAGAGGCAATGACTGTATGTATACCATCCTGTGGGCAAGGGAGGGCAGAGCACATTCCCTCTCTCTGAGAGAGTCTAGGGTGCCTGCCTGGAGGAGGTACCATCTGAGCAGGTGACTTATATTTTAATCAGCTCAGGTAGCTGACTTTTTGTTAAGATTTTCCCAGGCAAATGAAAACTGGAGGCTGGTGACAGCTCACATATATGGAAGGTCAACTGTATACTGGGCCCTTTTCCAATCATTGTATTTCCTGCATATTACCTCACTTACTCCCCACGACCTCGGAGTGGTTCTTGTTGACAAATGAGGACACTGAGATACAGAAAGGGTCAGAAGCTTATCTAAGAACTCTCAGGGAGAGGGAGCAAGGTCAGGATTTGAACCCTGGCAGTTTTGCTGCAGAAGCTCTGCTCTACTAGACAACTGGTGAGGGGTCACCACCCCCAACCCTGACAGCTAACGAAGGGAGACATGCAGTTCCAAGCTTCCTTTGAGCAACAACGGCATCGTAGGATGTCCTCTTCTGAGGACTGAAATGCACCATTCACAGCAGTTTACAATCAGCCTTGGTTTGCCCCCTCTACACTCAGAGCTGGGCACAGGTTTGATATTGGCCTTAGTTCAAATCAGGTTAGTAAAAGAAAACCTTAATTCAGTTTAAGGGCATTTTTCCCCTTTCTCACATAAGCTAGGGGACTTCCCTTCTAATGAAGGAAATGCCATTTCGTCTTTAATTCTTAGAGTTCACGGAAGCTCGTGCTGCTGGAAGAGTATGTTCATGTGTGTCCCTTATATATTATATAATACATTATATATATGTATATATAACTGAGGATTTAGACTGACTTCAGAGGATTGAGCAGGTTCTGAAATTTGTGCCAACTTGTCCCCGGCATTTGTCGTATTGTCTCCTTCTTAGAGATTTCCTCCCGAGCATTTCTGAATTTTTGTCTAATGTGGTGGCACAGGGTACTTTGTGTTCAAATGGATATAAATAATATTTGATAAAAACTATTCTAGAAACTTTCTAGAAGGGAGAGAAAAGATAGTCCTAGAGTGTCTGGAACATTTCTTGCCCCAGCTGGGTCGGGAAAGGCTGGTAGCCTTGGTAGACACCTCCCCTCAAGATAAAAACGATGACTCAGAGTTGGGAGCATTTCATATACAGAGCTTGAGGTGTGAATAAGCAGCCTCGTTCAGAATCCTGTTCTCTTATATTTAACTATGCTTTATTATTTCAAGGAAAAAGAACATTTAGACCCTATGAGAGGGTACACACACCGCCACAGAGAAACTAGGTCATAAAATGAGGAGCCAGCCTCCAACTGGTGAATCCCATCCTGCTTTGACAAAAAACTGTGTGCCTCCACTTAATGGAGTTTATGGGGAAGACAAAGTTACCCGATAAGACAGGATGGAGACTTGATCAATTGTAATCTGGTACCAAAGAGCTTGGTTATCCGGAGTTCGTTTTTTGTACAAGGTGTTAATTTTTCAAAGAATGTTGGCTCCCTTGTATGCCATGGTGTTTACACAGAGGAGCGAGCAACTGATCTGGGTGAGCTCTTTGCAAAGGAGCTCTGTTTGTGGAACATGAGTGTAAGAGGGGGGAGCAAGGGACTGTGGAATAATTTCCAACAATCTCTCCTTGAAACCGGACTGAACAATCAGCTCCGTTTGCTGATATTTAATGAACTCTCGTGATGCCTCCTTTCAGCCTCTCCACATGGCCTGGGAAGCATGGCTCCCCAGAAAAAGGTCATTCAGAATACTTTCAAAAGGTCTGCTTTTGCAATAAACATGGCCATCTGTGGCACAGGGCAGGGGTCCCACCTGCCCCCAGGAAAAGATGCTGCCTGGCTCCTGGGCAGAGTTCTTTCAGAATCGTTTCCCACAAACCCACAACACACACAAGCCTGCTCTGCAAGTCGGTGACTTTCCCCACTCATCTCGTAGGAAGGTGAACGAAGGTTAAAGTCACGTGTGGTCACAAAACCAGACCTGTCTCCTACCACTCGTTCTTCCCCTCCTCCTCCTTGGATGGATTTTCACACAACTTTAATGAAAATAACAGAAAGGACCTAACGCTCTCCCTGGGAAGATCTTCTTTACAAAGTCCAAAATCCTTTGTGCAGCTGAGGATCCTAGAATTAGTTCTTGGTGGACACACCTGCCCAGGAGTCCACAGCAATGGAAATAGTGCTGGAGCGCTGGGCATGTGGTGAAGATTAAATGAGTTTCCATGTCAGAAATGCCCTGGGAAGAGTTCTGTGCACGTGCAAGGAGCAATAAGCATCACCGTTATTATTATTTGAAAGGATTTCAAGATCAAGTCTTTGTCACTCTGCATTAGAATGCACTCTTCTTTTATCATCTTCTTTACCATAAAAAGTATTCTCTTCCTTCGAAAATATCTTTTTTTTAAACATGCCTTGAAGTTGAATCAGAGCAAACCAAAGCAGTTCTTATTAACAGCTACATAAACACAAGATAACATAACTGCCCACCCCCCTTTCTTTCCAGAAGGAAACTAGCTACTGAAATCCAGCCCCTGATTTTTTTAAATGCATTTTCAATGAAAAAAGGCAAGAATAAAGGAGTCTATCATAACCGAACTTTTCTATTCTTGGGTTTTCAGCCTTTTGCTTTGTTTTCCAAACCAATAAAAAAGAACTTATTGAATATTTTAAAGGCTCTGCTTAGGATGAAAACAGTGTCACTGAAAACAGCAAAAAGCCAATCTTTGTCCACTAAGATGTTAGGAAGTCCGACACACCAGCCCAGATGTTTTTGTACTGGTCTCCAAGGATCATGAGAGCAGGGTACTTATCGTCTTCATCCAAATGACCTAGCACCTGAAAGCGGGAAGTTTTAACTGTTGATAAAAATAGCCCCACAGGCTGGGAGGTATAAATGGTTGTTTCAAAGGTAAAATGACTTAAAGAGCAAGATCTAGTCCCCAGGTTAGTTTTAATTTTTAACAGGGTTTCCCAATGGCCAGTCTACTGTTGGCACTTCTTTGAAATTCTCACTAATCTTGGAAGTACGTTGTTATGGACTTTTTCAGAAGGCTAAATTTGCTAATTGCAAGGATTGGCCTTCTTTCTGCTTTTATCCCATTTGGACTTAATATTGATGGGTTCCTCTAACCTTGATTTTTCACTATCATGGAACTGAGCACCCCTTATTTTGTGGTCCATTTATGGTAATTCTTAACTTTGGCAAGGAACCATGTCCTTCTTGTTCATACTATAATTGTGGTAGTCAGAGCTTGATAGTTATTGACAGATAAAATGAAAGAAAAAAAGAAGAAAGGATAGAAGGAAGGGAGGGAGGGAGGAAAGGAGCAAGGAAGGAAGGAAGGAAGGAAGGATGGATCTTAAATTTCTATCAGGAGAGAAATTCCAAGCAATTTCTCTGATGATGGTTAGACAGCTATAGCAGGAGAGAATAGAACAAGCAGCCCTGGTTAGAGTGAAGACCTGGATTTGAGCCTACAATTCTGAAAATTCTCAACAAACTCTTATTTAGGGGGCTGCAATCTGAACTCCTGTGCCAAGCACTAGAGAAACAGTATGAGTTACTGCCCTTGACCTTGAGGACCCAGGTGTTCAGGATGCAGCTTCCATAATACTCTCCCATATTCTATATCATCAAGGAGCTGCCTGGGTAAGTGAGGGAGGGTTGACGTTTATGAAGAAGAGATAGAGATAATGGCTGATTGGCCTTGGGCAAGACTCTTCAACTCTAAGGCCATGCATGAAAGTGTGAAAATTCTTGCTGAAGTGCTAAGTCTTATGCAATCAAGAGGAAATTATTATGTAGAGTATGTTAGGATTGCATTTATTAACATTGTATATTACAGATTCTTAAATCTACTATTTCACCTGATCCAGAGATCCTCTCTTGGAATGCAAGAGAAGAGATTTCCTAGTCTTCCTTGAATGTCTCCAGACAGCTTGCTACCTTCTGGGGCAGTGAGCAGTAGATGGTTCTAGAAGCAAGTCCATTTTTGTATTGATCTTGTAATGACCTCCTTGTCATTTTTCTTCTACTGTCTGTTACCACAGGAGTCACACATTTCAGATCTCTGCATCTACAACAGGAGCTTGAAGAGTGGGTCTTCATGGTGGAATAGCTACAAGTTACCTTTGCCGTTGATCTTGTCTGGGGAGATGAGCCTTAGCAAATTGAGGGTTAACAACGTGTTTAGGGTGCTCTGAGTGAGGGGAAGTAGGAAGAAGATACCATTTCTGACTTCAATTTCTTTGGTACTGTAGATTATGAGCCTGTAACATCTAGGAGCCTGGCTATAGCTTGAAATTGATGTTCACCTCTGGAGTGTAGTTCAGGGAAGGCCTGCCCAGCCTATGAGAGTAGAAAGAGTCAGGAAAATCTTTGGTCAAATCCTACTTCCACCAATTAGCACTTGTGCCCCATGTCAATGTAATCTCACCTCCAAAAGGAAGAGAAGTAGTGACCTCCTTGGAAGATCATTAAAACAAAAAAATTAAATAAGGCAAGGTATATGAAAATACCACAGACGAAGCTGGTGTTTAAGAGTCTTAGCTGCTTAAGAGTGTAAAGTCACTTCTCTTCCTTTCCCAATTAGACTGTAAGTATCCTGAGTCTATTTGTCTTGCAGCATGCACAGCAAATGTAGAACAGCTCCTGGGAATACAAGACAACAGGCCCTGCAGTTGGAACAGCACTTCACAGTTTACAAAGAGGTTTCACACAAATTACGCTGCTATGCTGCAGCCTTATAGCTCCCTTAGTGAGTGGGGAGTGGGCAGTGTCATTATCTTTGCCTCATTTTTACAAAAGAGGGAAGTGAGTCTCAGGAGAATTAGGGACTTTTCCCAGCCTACATTACAGGTAAATGGTACCTAGAACTCCAGCATGCTCATTTTTCATTAGAAAAATATCTTTTCTGCAGTTGGACCAGCCAGTCACATACTCCTTCACTGTTGTGGGTGAAGTCTTGCTGCTTCTTGCCCCTCCCAGGGTGGGATGTGCACTCTGTGCATCTTAGTCCACCCTCCTGACCCCTGACTTGGGCATCCAGCTTTGTTCTGGCCACACTCTGGAGTTCCAGGTGAGCCTCCTTGTCTGAAGGCTCAGTGGAGCCATAGTGAGTTCCCAGCTAAACTCCTTGGACCCTTCTCTCATTATGCCCTAGGGTTATTTTTCAGACAAGTTTGCCTATTCCTTTCCTCTCCTCCTTGCCACACATCCCAGGGAACTTGATGCAGTGGCCACCCACCTACATGTGGTGTTTTTCTCTCCATAGGCACACTCTGTCCAGCTCCTTACAGCTTATTGACCCTTGAAGACAAGCCAGTGTCCTCTCATTTAAGTGGTTATCTACCAAGGACTGCATTGACCAAGGCATTGTGTAGTCAAGTAAACAGAGGACAGGGACAAAGTTCTATCCGTGCTTCATGGCTTCTCTCTTTCGTAGATGATTCTTTGATGCCCTCTAGCAATCTTGCTCATCTATTTTATTCCTGACCCTGTAGCTCACTAATCTCTTGTTCTTCCAGACAAGACTGAGCTATCAAATTGGGCAGAACTCCAGATTCCTACTGGCCTTGGAGGGATTATTTGTCTTGTTAGGGACCCTCACTCTTGGACGCTTCGTCATAAGGATTGGTGTCAATAGGTCTTTTCACAAGAAAGCTCCCTCTAGGCCACACCCTGGCACCTTTGGTCTATTAACCATTTCCTGTGACCTCTCACCCACAGGACTTCCTGACCTGTTCCTGGTCCTAAAATTTCAACCTACATTTACTAAGAGATGATGGTTTGGGGGTAGGAGGAGAATGAGGCACGACCCCTGCTATGGACGGGTATGAGGGAATGTCTATAGGGCAGCTTGAAACCTGGTTTGGTAAATAGCCACAAGAATGCTCATTTCTTCTGAGTGACAGCCATCTTATACCTGAGAGGACGTAGACTTTGGAAAACTCAGGGAATAATTCGGGGGAAAAAAAACAGCTCCAAGTATATATTTTCTTTTAAGAGTGCAATAACAAAAATAGAGAAAAGGAAGAACACAAAATGAAAACAAGCAGTGAAAGACAACATCCGCTCTCATTTCAGTTTCCTGGAAGCGGAATGTGGTTGGGCAGATGGTGCTCTTTTGTTTCACTAGAAGAAACGATAAGATGTAAATATGCACAGCCATATTCAGCAGTGCAGGATGGAGAAGGGGCGCGTCTACGTGTATTGCTAATTTCTGGGCTACTCAAAGGTTTTCATCTTTAAGTTGACTTGGTCATCCCTGCTGAGTTCCAAGGATACTTCCTCTGACCAACAGCTCTCAGCTGGGACTCAAGAGTTCTCTAGTGTTCCATAAATGGGCCACAAGAGAGTCTGTGAACTCCCTTACATTTTTTGAAAATTGTTGTAGGCTTGTGCATTTTCTAAAGTGTCTTCTATATCTTTCAACAGATTGGTAAAAGATCCAATGTCCATCGCTTTCTTGTCTCTTCACTCCACACCATCCACAGTTTGCATAAAGTCCCATGTTGCTCTGCAAAGTTTTTTAATACCCTCTCACCACATTTGCATTGTATTGGAGACTTTTCAAAGCTCTTTCACATAAAAATATTTCTTTTGATTCAGTGACAGGAGCAGTTAGCAGTAGCCTCATTTCACAGCCCAGGAAATGCAACTTAAAGCCAAGACTTGTGTGGCTTGCTGACACACACGAGTCGGGGCAGAGGTACAACAAACACTCCTCATCACTCCTGGTGTTTTCTAGTCCAGCCAGCCTTCCACCAACAGCTTTTGTCCTCATTTCGGAGGTTTGGACAAAAATTGCCATTGGTATTTGATATCATTAAGGATTGGGGGCATTTGAGTCTAAGACATGTATGAAATGAAAAAGGGAAACAGAGCAGAATAGAAGTCACCATGCTTCTCATTCTAGTCAATTCTGTACAAGGTAGACTCTCATACAAGGTTATTTTGAAGCAAAAATATTTTATTAATCTCTGCATTTTCAGTGACAAAACAATGCCTTCTGGTACATAGCAGATGCTCAAAAGTTTGAGATATGCATGTGTGATAGAAAGTATGAATAAAGAACCAGGTGTACAGGAATCTATTGCCTGGTTTCCAGAGACCTACAATAGTTCAATCATATATTCTCAGATGGGCCTTTGCTAACATCTTTGGGATGGCCATACATAACTACAAGATGATGGCAAATTTGGTTAGAAGACTTTGGTCAATGAATAGTAAAGCTCAGTGCTAGAGAGGTTCCAATTTCCCATGTTCCTCTATGAGAGGTGGCCATGCCAGCCCATTTAGAGGCCATTACTGAGTAGCTCTCTAGATTATTAAGCCTAGCGAGTTTTGCTCTTAATAAAATAAGCTATTCTAAAGCCAATCATGCACCCTTAGGTGCAAAGATAGAGGAATTTATTTCCTCAAATAGAAACTAAAAGCCAAGTGACAAATTTCAATAACCAAAGGATGAATGAAACGGAGCTATGAAAGCAAGCCCAAAACAGCTCCTGAAAGTAAGAAGCAAGGGACGGGAGTGTGGTAAGTCCATAGCCCTAGTGAAACAGGAATGAAATCAGCGGCACGTGGGAATTTCAAGGAGTGTGGTGCTAAGCCCATTCTAATGCCTGGATCCAGCAGGAATCCCAGTTGGGCTGCCTACTTTCACACATAAGAGAAGGTAGATTTTACACATTTAAGATACGCTTGTGAAAAAAAAAGTCATTTATTTTTATGATTAATCTTGATATTATATGATATGGACTAAATTTCTAAAAATGGAAACTCAATTGAAAATTTGTGTATTTTAAAAGTAAAAAGTTTTCTCCTACAACTGATCAACATAGTCCTTTTACTCCAGCACCAATTATTCATCAAGGTGGGGTCATATAAATTAACTTTGGGGCAATAAATTTTGGGAGTGGAACATACTGTTTCAAATCTTTAAATGTGGGAAGCTGACTAAAAGACGTGGTTAGACCAAAGGGAATTTTGTTGGAGAGATTTTGCACTAAAACAAGGAAACTTTCAGGGTTGTGGATCTGCCCTCTATTGTCTCAGATCTGTTGGCATCTGAAGGTAGCATGTGAATATATGTATATAGTTACTTGAGACCAATAAGTGTTGATGTTAGCACAACATGCACGTCCCACTTTCTTCTTTTCTGAAAGACAACTTTTTCCTTTGGCAAACAGATTGCCAGGACAATTCTAAAGATAAATCTAACGGACCTTGCCCATACTCTAGTCCATAAACTTAAAAGGACAGAACTTGGGGCCAGATCAAGGCGAACACATTGAAATAGAATTTTCAGAGACCTGGAATTCTAGAAAGTAGAGAACATCAGGTTTGGGTGCATAGACTGCAGTTCCTGAGGTATTTCTCCACGGAAAATATTGTTACAGGAGTAGAAGTCTTAGAAAGCTCTTTTCTAAAACATTTGCTACTGGGCTTTCAGTCAATCCCAAGGGATTTACCAGATCTACAGTGAAGGGGCGCCAAAAATGAGGATGTCATGGAGATAACCCCCCCACAATGGGACACAGAGATAGACTTTCAAAATGGATATGTCATGGAGATCAATCCCCGTCATCTGACACAGAGACAGACTTCCAAAATCTTGAACGTTTGATATTGTATTTGTTCCTGTGAACAACACAATGAACTAGCAAATCACATTTGCTCCCACTGTACAGAAAGGAAACTGAGGTACTGACATTCATTCTTGTTGATTGCCTATATACTCAAGGCTCTCTCCAAAGCACCCAGGTAAGCAATGACTCGTTTTCCTGAACTGATCGCTTAAAATGATCCTTAATGACCACCTAGTCTTCATTCTACAGATGAGTCCCAAACATTTCTCTGGTATTCCTCAAGATTGCGCAAAAATTCTTTGGAAAATATTGATAAGAATTAGAAAACTTGGGTTCTAGAGCTTTGGCTTGATCTCAGTCACCAGCGTGGAGCCTGTTTCCTCATCTGTACATTGGGATAATAAGATCTGTTTTGCATAACTTAAAAGGTCTTTGTGGTCATTCAATAAAATGTGAAATCTTATTTCGACTGTGTAAATATTATATATTAAACACCTACTCTGTGCCAGGAACTATATACTAGGTTCTGAAAGGACAATGATGAACAAGACTGATTCACTCACTCCTCCTATTAAAGCTTACAGGCTAATGGTGAACACAGACATTAAACATATTCCCACTTGCCTAAAGAATGCAAGAGAAGGGTAAGTACGGGATGGTATGGGGGTCATAATAGGAAGTGCAAAGGGCACTAATGACATTGGGAAGAGGAAGCTTGGCAGCTTTCCATGAGGAAATTGAGGGAAGCGAAATCTGAGCTGAGACATTCAAGTGCAGGAACACAAAGCCATATTCTTAGTGTGTGCTAGCATTGGCCTTAGGATCAGCATTGGCATTCTCTGTAAGTATGACGATCTGAATAATCTCAGTATCCTGTTCTGGCAGTGCTGCGAGCCTCTTCCAATATGGGCAAGGGAGAAGCAACATATTGTCTGATCTTCTCAACCCCACATCAGTGTGGATGTTTAAGATTTGGAGAACTCAGGGTGGCCAGTTGGATGGCTGTGGTTGGAACCACCCACTCCTCATTGGCATTCTGCCGGCTGCACTTGTAGAAGGGAGGAAGAAAAGAAAATGTTGCAGGCACCCACACTTCCAAAAGGAAGAAACATGTCAGTTGTACCCACTCAAGTCATCTCTGCTTAGTGACAGGCAGAAGGACACCCACTCCTGGTGGCCCAAACTCCAGAAGGAGAGGCATGGTGGAGCTGCCCACACTCTCAAGGACAGTATGGGAAATGGGTCAGGGGGAACTTCCGAAAATCTTAAAGGGCTGAGGAAAAAGAGAGAGTCTACGTCAGGTATAATGAGCCAATATCCATCTCTTCTTCTGAACTAAGACATCCTTGAGGTCAGGGATGACCAGAACTTAGTCACCTCTGTAACACCAATAGGAGACATAGGAACTGGTACAAAGTAGAACTTTAATGCAGATGTAACTACAACAACAAAATGTGGTTATTGTGGTTGAATTGAATCTGACACATGGTGAAGAAATAGATGGATCAGAAACAGATCCAGAAGAGACATTTTATTTTAGAATAATAACTTTGTTATTTCCGTGAAATTGATTCACATACGTTATCAAAGTTCTCAGCAATGTCAACAGTTCATCGAAGAAGGCAAACGAATGAACAAAAGAAACACAAAATCCAAACACAGGCAAGCTCTCATCCATTAGAGATATCCACTGTTAATATGTTGTGAGTGGGGACTGAGGACAAGGGGACAGGCTGCAGACAGTAGAATATTGCTCCCAATGCGCAAGTGCCAAGCCAGCCTGTAAGTGCTCCCAAGGACATCCTGGCAATGCTGGTGTGCCCCTCCAAGGCTGGCAAGTCTTCTAAACTTTCAAATTAGCTAAAGATGTCTGTCTCTGTAATTTTGCTACCAGAGATATGCTGAGGTCAGAATGTCTCCCTAATCAGCACTGGGCCAAAAGCTAAAGGCAACATGGGATTGCTGAGAAACTGATGGGGGAGGATATGTTTATAGGAATCATTGGGAATAATCAGGAAGGCCCTCTGTGCTTTTCCTTCCATCTTGTTATATGACTGCCCTTGGACTGTGAGGCTGGCAGAAACGCTGGCAGACCCAATGGACAAGAGGAAAAGAAAAGTACTGTTCTGTAGTTAAATTCAGCATTGAAGACTCTGACTCATCTGAAGAATCACAGAAAGTCTGAGCTCTCCATGAAAAGCCACTTTTAGCGTAAAGACTTCAACTCCTTAACTCTGCAAAACACCATTAAAGACCAAATCACTGGAAATCCTTTATCTGTCAAACAGAGGTCAACAAAAAATCCTTGAGAAATCTACTCATAGACCAACCACACCTGACTGACCCAAGCATGAGTGAATAGAGCCAACAAGGAATCCACTCATTGAAGGGTATCCCAGGCCTCCAGCACCAGGTTGGAACGCATCCTGGATCCCTCTCCAAAGCCTTGAACAGGTAACCAAAGGCTGAGAAAGTCTACAGAACCACTGCAGATCCTGGTAGCACATACAATTGCTCTGAGAAAATGCACAGAGAGGAGGGGTGGCATTAAGAATAGTGTAGAGCTGGGGCTGGCCCAGGGACATAATGATCAAGTTCATATACTCTGCTTTGGTGGCCCAGGGTTCGTGGGTTTGGATCCCGGGCACAGACCTACACACCGCTTGTTAAGCCACACTGTGACAGTGTCCAACACGCAAAGTAGAGGAGGATTGGCATGGATGTTGGCTCAGGGCTAATCTTCCTCAAGCTAAAAAAGAGGAAGATTGGCAATAGATGTTAGCTCAGAGCCAATCTTCCTCACCAAATATATATATATATATATATATATATGGTAGAACAGAGAGAAGTCAATAATTTATTTTCTTTTTTATTTGTAACTGTTGTGAGTTTTTAGAGAATAATTGAAGTAATAATTGAAGTGGATAACATATTATCTATGTATACAGGTAAAAATATAAATATAAATAGTTATTTAGGAGGAATTCTTTGAAATTAGATTTCTTATTATCATAGACTAAGGAAAATATTTAAAAAGCAGTATTTAACACTTGGGCCATTATCTGAAAACCTCATAGGTTGGGAGCCTATGAAAACAGGGAACTGAATTTGCAGCCTAAGTGTTCTAGAGCCAAACTAATGTTGCTTTAGATTTGTATTCTGAGAAGTTCCATTTATTCAACATAACATTATACAAATATATAGATTATATGATAGAGAGCAATAATTTGATTAATAAAGTCGTGTCCAACTTGCCATATTAAACAAAGTGGACCTAAAAGAATGGTTCAGCTGAAGAGGTATTTAAAACTGTTGGAGGAGAGGTGAAAACAAGAGCTGTGTGAGTTGAGAATACACAGATTTCCTTCCATCCTGTGTGCCATAAGCAAGTCTTCTTTGAAGCAGTGACATTTGAGTTGGGCTTTAAAATTCAAGCAGGCGTTTGCTTAAAATGCAAGAGAATGACACTAAAAGTGAGGAAACGGTGGTAGCAATAGAATTTAGTACAGGAAAGTGGAGGCTATGCGATGACATCATGTGGTTTAGTTTACCCGGGGAGGCATGCAGTACACTGACACACTCAGAGGCCAATTCAAAAGACTGGAACTTCTGTAGATACCAAGGAGCCCGCAGGATTTTCGGCAGAGCAGTGACATGTTCAGAGATCTCCTTTAGGAAGATAAATCTAACAGTGGCGTGTGGAGTGGTTGAAGATCCAATATGGAGACAGAGCCATCAGTCACGAGACTCTCATAATGGGACAGGAAAAGGGAAGGAGGAGCCCACGTGGTCCTTGGAGGGGAAAATTCCAGTCTCGTTAGACCCCAGATTCCCTGACACCCAAGGGAAGACCTTGGAGTGGCTATGTTTTACTCCTTTTCTGATTTCCTTACGTTAACATTATCCTCTATTCTTGGATGGAAGAAGGTCCTAGTAAAATTAAGAATGCCAGACTGAGCTGCTTTCTTGGCCACTGTGAGCCATTTTAATTCTCAAACCCTTTCTATAGCACCCAGTTGGCAGTCATAGGATTTGGGTCTGACATCTTGGTTCAGAACATAGGCTCTGGAATTGTGGAGAGAAACCAGACTTCACCATGCTAGTTATTATCCATATGAGCCTCTCTAAGCCGCTTTTCCCTGGGGAGGAAAAACAACACCTGCCTTATTTGGCCCTTGTGAGGCAGTGCCTGGCACACCCTGCACTGAGGCTGGCACATGGTAAACACCTAGTCAAGGCTGGTTCTTATCAGGGGTCTGTAATTCCTTCTCTATAATTCTAAAAGCCCAAACACCAGGAAAACCAAAATTTTGTAACTTATTTGCCTGCAGCAACTGACCTACCCTGAACTCACTTGTCTGGAAGAGTCGACCCAGACTGACACAAGGCTATTTATAGTCTCTATTTATCCCACTTCATGCTCCTATTCATAGATTTTTCCTGCAGAAATATTAATGTACTTGATTACAGGGTTCTGCCTCAGGCCCCAGTGGGCATGTGAATAATACCGAGCACGCGACATTTCACCATTCTAAACCTGAAACATTCTGAATGCTGAAGGGCATGTGGCCCCATGGTTTTGAATATGGGGATGTGAATTCATATTGCAAAGCTCACTTATTTTCAAGGAGTGAAAAGAAGTTTCTTTTCAAGTTGGTGGCCTCCGCATTTAGATGAAAAGAAGGAGAAACTGTCGACGTTGGCTTTTTTTTCTTTTAATTCTTCAGATGCTTACCGAGGGACATCAGAAGTGGGCTCCTTCTGTGCCGATGGGTGGTGCTGGAAGCGCGCAGTGTGAAGCCCACCTCCCACCTAAGGAGTTTCAGTTTCAAAAAACTGTCTCTCTGTTGACTCCTTCTATCTTCTCGGCTTCCTGCTGAGAGGGCATGAATGGAGAGGAGGAGCTGATTAGCCTTCACCTTAAAGATGGGAAACTGAGGCTCAGGGAATGATTTTGCAGGGATGTGCCACACAGCGGGGTGGGTGTGGTTCAGGACAGTCCTAATTGTTTTGGTGTCTTATACCCGGATGGACAGTCATGAAGCCAGGAACCCCGTAAGCTAGGCTCTGGTCCTAAGACCTTCTTTCTTTATGCCCTGGGTCAGGCATAGCACATAGTGGGTGCTCCATAAACCTGCGTGCAATTGGAGTGTTTCTTTCTGACATTTTTCTCTCCATCCCTCCTCCTGCCTCACTTCTAGCTTCCTTTAGCAGCGAGGGGAGGGACGCTGAACAGTACAGAGCGGCACAGCTCTCTTTCATCTCTTGAAAGCAGTTGCCAGACGTTTGACAGCAGAGTTTGCCTTGTACCATGGGTCCTTCAGCAGTGTTTATATTTGCTAGCTGTCTGTTCTGCTTCGTTCTGTCTCCTGAAAAATTGGCCAAGATGAGGGTCTCTGAGCTTTCCACCCTGAAAGACAGGACTTCTACCCCATTCCTGGGACTAGCCTTTGATTTGTCATGAAACAAAAAATCTAAAGTGAAACGTGTCTTCAAGGTGAACACAAGCAATGCCCTCTGGGTGTGTCGATAGGGAGAACCTCTTGGAAAAAGTTTGGGCCTCTTTCATTCAGCGAATAATCAGCAAGGGCCTAGGGACCAGGGGGATTTCAGAAACGGTGTGGGTTCTGCAGTTCCTGGAATCTTCCTCCTTTTTCTATCTATACAAGCTGTGCTTGAGAAGAAGCATGCCATCATTATTCCAGGAACACCTCAAGTCCGACCGCATCTGTAAAGCCCCGGTCCCTTTTCATCTTCGTTGTATGGACTTTTACATTTTTCCCATTCCTCTGCTCCCTGGAGCTTCTCTCTGAGCCTGCACTGGCGCTCGTTTGTGCATCGGAAGCCCCCAAAGTCCAGTCGTCAGCCAGACCTGGTTGGTGTTTCCTGCTTTTCCTGAGACATTGCCATTGAGATGACTTGCCCTCAGCCCACATTTCTGGATCTTCATGTAATTAAGCAGAACTGCTCATCTCTCCAACACCATCCATACGCCATCCCCATGGGACAGGGCTGCTGCGTTCTTCCAGGAGTACAGGCCCTAAACTTTGGAGTCACTGTCAGCCCCTCTCTCTTTCTACCTCTACATTCTGGCACTAAATTGTTTTGGGTCAGAGAGCCCGTGGGGACTCTAGGACACTCATCTCGAAATGCACACCCATAATATTACCTTTTTTACCATTTCCAGGGGTCAGTAATCCTCCGAACTTCACCGCTGGACACCCTAGTCAGAAGTTCTCAGTGTGGTCCTCGGACTAACGGCAGCACAATGCCCTGGGTTGGTTTGTTAGTTTTAATGTGGATTCCCAGACCCCACACCCAGACCTACTGAAGCAGAAAGGATAGTTAGGGAAGTTAAGTGAGCTGCTCACACCACATAGCCAGCATGTGGTGACACCAGAGTTCCGACCCAGGGTCTGACTCCCAAGGCCATTTTCTGATTAACTAAGCAATCTAACCTCTCTGGTTCCCCAAGAAGGAAACTTACAGGATGATGGCAGAACGTGTGTGTGTTTGTGTGTGTGTGTGTGTGCGTCTATTTGTGTGTGTTAGTGTGTTGGGGGGAGGGGATGGTCAGAGTTAGGGTGACCTAAGATTTAGGGAGGAAGCAGCTGGTGTCAGTGCACTCCTAGGATCTGTCCCAAAATGTCCTACAGTGGTCAAGACACTTATAAGACATCCCACTAGGGTGTATAATTTCTGATATGTGGTTTGTCCCAGCTTCTCCTCTGCCCTCCTGAGACTGTCCAAGAAAAGCCAAGGATGGTTGCTTTTGTCTGAAAGACTGGTACCCTTTAAACCCGAAGTCACTGAAACTCTTTAAAGCATGAAGATTTCAAGGTCTGCAGGCCCTGAAGGAAGGGCCCAGGCACATGCAGAGAGGAGCAGAGAGCCAGAGACCTCAGCCAGGTGGGACTTTCCAGGCACATTTCTGTAAGAAACTGATAACCAGGCTGGCCGCCCCTGGGTCTACCTGGCTGCTCGAGACCATGGGCGGCAAAGTGCTGCATCACCCTTTTCTCCCCGTGGTTCGAGTGCCTGCTGCTGGGCTGGGCTCTGGAGGAACTGGTGGTTAGTTTTGTGGTCACCAGCAGTTTTATGAAGGTCCTTGAGGTGCTTTAAGCACCAGGTGGCCCCAGCGTGGTTTAACTGTCTGGGGGCCCGAGCTCTCTCAGTGGCCACCTCAGTAACGTAGCCAACCTTGATGTGAGAATTGTTCGGTTGGCCCTGACAATTACCTAGTGCACCAGCGGTGCAAGTTTCACCCTTGCTCTAAAGTAATATATTATAAATTCATATATTATAAATTAATAAATTAGTCAGCACCTCTGTAGCACTTAACAGTCTATAAACACTCGGGGGTACATCGTCTCATTTGAGAGTTACAATAACACCTTTGGTGTCTCATTGGTCCCACTTTGCAGATGTGGAAACGGAAGGTCATCAAGGTTGAGAGCCCATCCCATGGACCAGACGACTGGCTCAGAGCCCTTCATAAATTATCTCAGACTATGGTCCATAACCCTCCAAGGCCAAGAGGACCCCCCACTTTGCAGATGATGACACCTCCCAGCTTCCAGTCCCAGCCTCTGCCCAAGCCAGCATCTCTCTCTCTCTGGAAAGTCTGAAAGCTGTGGCTTACGGCTCTCAAGCAGGTAGGAACAAGACGGCTATATTTTCTCTTGGTCTTGTTCCCAGATGCTCTGTCAGAGAGCACTTCTTAGAACAAACGCAGAACACAAAATAACTCATACCGCCTTTCAAAAGCCCTCAGGAAGCTTTGGGGTGACATTTTAACTGCCTCGCCTCTTGATCTCGGCCCTTGTTTTTCTTTCTTTGAGCATCCATTATAGGCCCTCTATCAAGGCTATGATCAGGTATGGACCAGGAGCCCTGGGAATGCAGAATATTAAAGACATACACAACCACATATACACACATGCTCATGTTTACACACAGTCACAAACACACACACATATACATACACACACTTTCCATGCTTGGAATCAATGATCTACTAGAGAACCCAAACCAATGTGTTCAATGAATGTTTATTACATACACACCGAATATGGTGTAAGGTGCTTCACTTTTTTGCACACATGGCTTTATGACTTCATTTACCCTCACTGTGGTAATTCCTTTTACCATCATCTGTTGTGAAACTGACCATCCTGGTGTGTGTAGATCTATTTATAGTTCCCTTTTCCTCACCAGGCTATGCAGGAGCTTTTGACAGAAGAGCCCTGCAGCCCGCCCGGTGACGCAGCAGTTAAGTTCACACATTCAGCTTCAGTGGCCCAGCGTTCGTCGGTTCGGATCCCAGGTGCGGACATGGCACTGCTTGGCCAGCCATGCTGTGGTAGGCATCCCACGTATAAACTAGAGGAAGATGGGCACAGATCTTAGCTCAGGGCCAGTCTTCCTCAGCAAAAAGAGGAGGATTGGCAGCAGATGTTAGCTCAGGGCTAATCTTCCTCAAAAAAGAAGAAGAAGAAGAAGAGCACTGTCTTATTAATCATTGCATTCCTGTTCATTGATTCACCCAACAGCTGTTTATTGAATGTCTAGTGTGTGCCAGGTTTATGCCAGATGCAGGAGAAGAGCAGGCTTAGGACATGCTTTTGCATGAATACATCAATGAATGAACACGTGAATGGTTTGTTGAATGCTGAAGAGACTAGGGAGAGAGGGAGGGTGGAGATACTAGGGTGGAAGGCCTTGGCATTGTCCAGAGAGGAGGGGAAGAGCCTATGCCCAGCAGAGCCAGTGAGTTGGGACAATAGAGGTAGTTTAGTACGTATGAGGTTAGGAGCAGAGTCCAGCTCCCCTGAGGAGCTGTGGGACCATTGGCAGGCCCATTCACCTCTTTCACCGTCAATATTCTTGACTGTAAACTGATGGCTATAAGACTCTCTGCCCCATGGGGGCCATTTGGACACTATATAAGCTCATGCATGTGAAACACTTAGCCTACTGCCTAGATGGTCCCCACTAAAATCTAGCAATTATTAAGAGTGTAAATAGACCTACAGCAGATGAAGCAAGCATTTGGAAATACGTGCATATGCATAAACATTTCAGTAATTAAACAAAAAGCAAAAAAACAGCAGAGAATGTTATGGCCAAATCTGGCCTTTCACGATCGCTGCTCTCTCTCTCTTCTTCTGGAGAGAAGTCTTTGCAAATTCTGCAAGAGTTTCCAGGCTCATTATTAGAAGCCTTTCTTGGTGGCTAGGAGACTCTGACCAGGCTTCTTGATTCATTAGAGTGACCCTGTGTCCAGATCCTTGCCCTCCCAGGCCCTGCCTACAACATCCCTGTGGGGGCAGGGTCTGCCATCCTTCGGGGATGATAGTCAGAGCTGTGTAGTTCCAGGTCCCCTGAGTGGGAGGGTAATGCAGCCCACCAATTACTGGAAATTAAAGCCAGGTAATTTGAACCCATCTGCTGGGCTCCTGACCACAAACCACCTCTTAGCTAACCCTGAGCTGGATCTTGTTACTCCCCTGGTGCCTGCCCAGCTTCATTACCACGGCCATGGGAAGGGAGGAAACCAAGAGGTTACTCAGGTCTTCAGTTAGCGCTTTGTCATTAGCGTGGTTATTGCCCAAGTCCTACCTCCCCAGAGACTTTGAGATCTAGGAGCTGGAAGGATGATTTGATAACAGGACCAGAGGTTCTCAGATCTCACCAGATGGAGCAGGGACCTCATCAGATGGGCCAGCAAGGGTTGGGGGAACTCACATGACAGGGGTGGGCAGATTCCAGGAGGCCATCCCACAGCTTCTTGGAGCAACTCAGTGCTTCTAGCTCAGATGCTCCACAGATGGCTTTTAGGGGCAATTATGGTGACCAGGCAACATCAATGTAGGGTGACATAGGCACCAGGCAAGCTTGGGTTTGAAAAATAAATCTGCCCCTTATTAGATCTTGAGAACTTTCTTAAACATCAAAGCCACAAGTTCTCTGACAATACAATGAAGACAGACCCTCCATTTCAGGGGGCTGCCGTGATCCTTACATTAGACCATCTTTCTAGAACCGTAGTAGATTAAGAAGTCTCCATCAAGGTTGAGCTGATCTAGACAGTGTGATAAAAGCCGAGAGACAGTCTCAGCCATCTGATGTTTGTGGAACCCCTGGGGCCACCGAGTCCATCTGTGGCTATATCCCCACATCCTGTCTCTGTGTGGCAAGCACCCTTGTCCCTATCCCACAGATCAGAAGTCAAGGCTCAGAGAAGTTATGTCCTGCTCAAGGAAGTACATGCACTGGATGGAAAATTCTCCATAGAGATGCACATGTATCCATTCCCTGAATCAGTGACTGGCGAGAAAATACACATTAGAGTCTGGGAATGGAGATAAGGATGATATGGTCCACCACTTCTGCTTGTATTTCATTCCTCATTGTTAGAGGGGCCGGCGGGTCCTCGACCCTGTGATTGCATTCTTGGTAGCAGTTTTCTTGGGGAAATCTTCAATACCAAGTAACCACGAAGACTCCTCTCCCAAATGTGATTACACTTTCAACCACATTCTGCACCTTTTTTCTCTAGAAAACTGAGCATCTTATGCAGAAAAATGATAAAAGTCCATTTGACTTTACTAGGGCGGAACTAAGAGAGTTTTTGAACTGAGATTAAATTGATAGATCAGGAGCTGCTGTCATGGTAATATGACATCAGGAGGATATCCAAGCTGTAGCTCTGACTGCCAGCATCTTACCAAAGTTCTAGTCTAGTGGCAAGAGCGCTTTTGATATATCAAAGAGATGGTGTTGTCTTTCAAACTGCGTTCATATTCTAACATCCTATCATCAGCAGAAAATAATGTCAGGGCTAACAGAAGATCTCTCTAACTTACTTATTTCTTTTTTTTAATGGTTTCAGTAGTCAGTGGGAGGAGGCATTGCAGGCCACCATTCGTGTCCAGCTGGAAATGAGCCGTGGCACTGGTTCTGCCCATGTCCACTGTATCCATTGTACCATATCCTTGGCCTCTCCCTGGCTCATATTTGCACTGCCACCCCTCCCCATGGCAGCTGCACCTCAATATTGGCAAAGTGTGTCTGATCAGATCTGTTAGGAGAGGAAACTTCAAAAGTCTCTGAGCCCAGGAAAGTAACTATTTTGATATGAAAGATGGACAGGGCTTTAAGCCATTCCTCTTGAATTCCTCCCTCAGTCTCCCACATCTAATATTAAACTCCCTCTTGGTCATTCCCTCTTTGCATTCCTCCATTGATAGGAAGCTCACCACATCACAGGCAGCCCATTAGAGCCACTCTCCTCATAAGCTTAGGAGCTGCATGAGTTAACACCTGCCATTCTTTCTAACCTCATCTCACATCCCATTGATGTCCAGCCACACTGATCCTATTCTTAGTAATGCCAGGCTTTGTCCAGCTTAGTGATGGTGACTTGGGGCTCCCCTGCCTGAGAGGGAGCTCTTGGCATGGCTGCTCATCCTTGTCCTTCGCTCTCAGTTCAGGCAGCGTCTCTTCAGGGCTGCCTTCCCTGACCACCCCCTCTCCAGTGGCTCCTCACTGCTCAGTCCCTCCTCCAGTCACTCATCTATCACCACATCTTCTTCATCCCTTTCATGGCACTGACCACTGTGTGAAATGATCCGGTTGATGCACACGTGTGTTTACCTGAGAATGATTATATACTGTTTATGTGCGTGTTTATCTGTGTGTGATTATTCATTATGTATGTATGTTTACTTCTAAATTATCGTGTCCTGTTTATGTATGCGTTTATCTGTGTGCTATTAGGTAGTTTATGCACATGTTTACCTGTGTACCATTAAATACTGTTTATATGTATGCTTACATGTGTGATTATATACTACTTATGAACACGGTTACCTGTGTGATTATGTATTGTTTATGTACGTGCTGACCTCTTTCTGATTATGTACTGTTTAAGCACATGCTTTGGTGGTCTAGTGGTTAAGTTCTGGTGCTCTCACTACCGCGGCCCGGGTTCGTTTCCTGGTCAGGGAACCACACCATCCGTCTGTCGGTTGTCATACTCTGGTGGCTGCGTCTGGCTGTGATGCTGAAAGCCATGCCACCGGTGTTTCAAATACCAGCAGAATCACTCATGGTGGACAGGTTTCAGCGGAGCTTCCAGACTAGACAGACTAGGAGGAAGGACCTGGCCACCCACTTCTGAAAAGCTTGGCCACGAAAACCCTATAAATAGCAGCAAAGCATTGTCTGACAGAGCGCCAGAAGGTGAAAGGATGGCGCAATAAGACCAAGGCGGGTTCTGCTCTGCAGTGCACAGGATCACTAGGAGTCAGAGTCGCATCAATGGCACTAGCAACAAAAAGCACATGTTTACCTGTGTCCTGTTATTATCTCCTCCTACAGAACGTGCCATTGGGATCGAGGGGGTGCACCCATCTTGATCACTGCTGCTTCCTCGAGACCTGGCAGAGCAGCTCCTGTGGGAACACCTGCTGAAGGAACGGGTGTCAGGCCACTCCTGCTGCAAAGTGTCCCTTACTGAGGACCAACATCTGCCTCAGCAACGCCCACCACTGCTCATGGCTGTGACCTTGGGGTCAAGTCCGGTTCCTTTCGTCCCTGAGAGCCTGTTTGATGTCGCCAGCCTGCGATCTGTGACCTTTTCGTCTTTGAAGGCAGAAATTAAGTCTCCCCAGTGTCTCCTCTGCTGCAGCTTAAACATCTTCATTTTCTTCTAGGAAAAAATATCCTTTCAGACTCAGCTCAGGTGTCATTTCCTCTAGGAGGAAAATCTACCCAAATTTAGCTCCTCATTCCAGTTTCTTGGCATCTTTTGAGGACCATATCACAACATTTATCATCTTACTCTCCCTCTGGACTAGGCACACATTGGATGAAATTGTCTTGATCAAGGCCCTCGATAAAAACTCTGAATAGAGCCTAAGGATTAATTCCTAGGGATCCCACAAGGCTGATTTTAAGACAGTCTTTGGGTCTTAAACTTTGCTGAGATCATTTGAAGAAAAGATATCCCCAATATTCAGTCATTTAAAAAGATGTAATAGAAGCAGGAGGAGCCCTTACAAACATAGGGTGCAACCACATCATTTTCCAAATGAGAAAACTGTGGTCCAGAGAGAAGCTGATCACGTGCTGAGGGGCAGGGCCAGGGGCACGGGCTGGTGAGTAGAAGAGTCAAATTTGGGAGCCCAGGGTCACATACCACAGCAAGAAGGGGCTGACCCTGCCTTTCTGGACCCAAAGGGACCAGGGAGGAAGGTAGGAGAAACTTTCCCCTCTTGGGAAAGACCCTGAGGGTCAGGGGCCAAGTCCAGGTCAAGCAGGCTGAGCTTTAGGGCTGAGGATGCATGCCAAGCACAGAAAAACATCAACGATTGCCTGGGATGAGCAGCAGGAGCTGAGGTGCAGAGCCAAAGGTCAGAGGGCCTGAGATGATGGCATTTAGGAGTGAATAACTGGTACAAAGGCTGTGGCCAGCGCTGGCCAGTACCAGCAGAGTCTGGGACTGAGCCACTTAGAGGCAGACAAGACTGCCAATCAAACTGCTGAATCTTAACCTCTGAGGAGATGCTTGTGGGCCTTTTGGGGACCCCTGGAGACCCATGGAGAGAGGTTAGAACCTCAAGGGCGTCAGATCAATGGGGCTTCATTCAGGAGGTGGTGGTGGGGAGACATGGGTGTGAAATGGCTGAGGGATTCAGGAAAGGTGCAGTTAGAGAGAATCCTTGAAGGATGGAGGGTTTCAGCCCAGCAAATGAGTGGCGAGGGAGAGGCCATCAAGCCGGAGGAATGTCATAAGCAAAGACAAAGATATGAGAATGCAAGAGGAGGCGTGGATGGGGGCAGAGAGTGGAACATGCCAGAGGATGTTGGAGTCTGTGTCCTTTACCAGGCCTGCCTCGGGCACTCAGACACAGAAAGTTAACTTACAAATTCCATTCTGCCCTGGAGTGATCACAGCTTGAAACTTTAGCCAAAAATTGAAGGAAGAATTTGGGAAAGGAGAAATTCATTCCTGTAGACACAGAGTAGAAGGTTATTGGATTTTTTTTTTCATCTTTGGGAGGCAACCTGAAAAAGAAGGGGGTCATCGTTCAGCCCCATGCTCCCACCCTACTCCTAATTATGTAAGTATACCCTGGATTGCACAGGCGGTTCTCAATGTCAGGCCTTGGCTCTGAATCCACGGAACCCGCACTGGACCTCCCCAACAAGGTGGGACAACTGTGAGCAGCAATGATGCTGGAGATCCCAGCGGCCACTTGGGCAGTCTTGGAAAGTCACTAAAGCCAGCTGTGCTTCAGTATCTAGGTTTGTGAAATGGATCTTATAGCTTCCCCCTGAGATTGTCGTAAATGTTATATGAGATTATATTTGCTAAAGGGCTACATAAACTGGTGGTACTCCATGAGTGAAGGACCAATCCCCCATCTTTTCTCCCTGCCTGCCTCTTCATCACCACTGTCGAAACATGAGCTCTGGGAAGGACAAGAAAGAACAGACATTTTTAAACACAACTTCTATCTTCCTGAAGGGCTAGACATTGTGATACAGTAGTAGCTCATTTAATTCTCACCATTATCCTGAGAGGTAGGTATTATTCTCTCTGGAGATGAGAAAAATTATCTTTAGAATATTCTGAGCCTGCCCTATAACTGTCCCTCTGTGCACACAGAGCTGAGAGTTGGAGCCACATCTGCCTATCCATGTCCACCCTCTCTGCAGTCTGTTCCAAGCTAGAGGATGCTTGATTGAGCATCTTCTCTGTGCACCCTTGACCAAAGTCTGCACCTGGGAGGGGAGCCCCTTCCCCTGTTAGAGTCAGGACCTGTGTAGGCAACATCCATGCAGTATGTCTTCAGTTTCCATGGTAGAGATATCGATGCTCCTGGGACAGATGAGAAAGCCAAGGGGCAGAAAGCCCTACCGGCTTGTCAATATCACTTAGCTAGAACACAGCAGAGCCAGAAAATTGGTTCCAAGCCCGTGCTCGCTCTCCTCTCCCGACATTCCCCGCCCTTCTTTGGTCTTTGATGCAGCTGGGGGGATGGTATGGAGAGAAGGAAGGGCTCTGTGTCCAGTGAGAATAGCCAGTGATGGAAGGCCACCTACATCCAGGGAGAGAGAATTGTTGCTGCCCTTGGAATGGCTTTGCAGAGAAGGCAGGAGTGAGACTGATGCTAAAAGGATGGGTCATCTTTGGAGGGGAGGCCAGGACCAGTGGTGTAACTTGGTCACATCTACTGGACTAGTGAGATATGGACACACCTAAAAATAACATGTTTTAAGATTCAGTATCCCAATCCTGTGAACATAGGATTCAAGACAAACCAGTGCTACCTCAATACACCTGGTCCTAAACCTTAGCCAACCTTGCTTAGGAAACAGGCTGAAATAGACTGGACTAGCTGCAGTGAGCTGTCATAATTATCAGTAGCAATTAGTATCACCACTCATTATTGTTAGAATTAATATTAATTTTTAGTGTTACCGCTAATTATTAATCGTCATAATCTTAATACAGATCTGAGTACGTCTTCACAGGCGGTGCTCATTTGGATATATTTTATCTCTTTTGAACCTTACAACAAGCAACTTCCCTGATTGTGGTAAGGACTCTGGTTCTCAGTACCCAAGCTCTACCGCATTGTATCTGTGTGTCCTTCTGTGAGTCATTAACCTCATGGGGACTCAGTTTCCTGTCTGTGCAATGAGAATGGTGATGCCTGGCTCACAGGATCTTCTGGAGAATAAAATGAGGCAGGAGAGCACTTAGCACTGTGATAGTCACTTCCTAACTGGCAGCCACTACTGTGATTTCATCATTGTCGCCATCGTCGTGTGGTCACCAGGAGTTTCTAGGTCGTCTTTTGTGGGTCAGACTCCTACGGTCGACTCTCCTATCCACAACTCCCCATGTCTTCTTCCTGGCACTTCTGGGCACTGAGGGCTGGACCAGACCCAGACTCTACCAGTCAGACTGCTGGGGTGGGGTTGTGCCCACACAGAGGACCACTGGCACGGGGCTGCCAAGAGTAGCCCCATATAACCACGGACTCCTCCCCACTTGTCCCATGGCTTGACAATAATGGCTGGAGATATGCTGTGCTTCCCTTCAGACATAGTTTTATTTGCCCATCAAATGAGCTCAGTGGGCAAGTTTTGCAAAATGCCTCTTTGGGAAATGAAGACCCTGAGGTTCCAGGATGATTGCTTTTACTGCCAATCACTCAACTGGAAGAGCCGGAGCCAGGACATCCACTCAGCTCTCAGGTCTTCCCATTCTGTGCTCTTCCAATCAACCGAGCACGTGTAGGCAGAACATGCAAGGCCTCAGGTGGCGCCATTCTGTTGTCCAAATCCACCCCCTCCCCTGAAACCATGCTCAGTGGCTCGGCTTCCCCAGGCAGGTGTGAACACAACCTTCACCTCATCGAGAAAGTCCAATTGTTCAGCTACACTGCTGGGAGCCTTATGCTCGGCCATGCTCCTCCTTGAACCTGCGGTCTCCCGTTGTGCGCAGGCGTGCCCTGATGCCTGACACACTTATCAACTGCTGGATGGGGCCAAGAGTGTCAATCAGTGGGGGTGAGAACAAGCAGAAACGCCGGCTTTTCTGGAGTATAAAAAGACATTGGGATTGATTTGAACAGGATGCGTTATAAATCCTGGGTGTGGATCCGAGGGGTACTCAATGAAAAGCGATGAAGGGAAGGAGAGAAGAAAGAGGGGAGAGAGAGAGAATAAAGGAATAGAGGAAGAAAGCAGGAGAGAAGGAGGAAGAAAGGAGAAAGGAAAGGAGAGAGAAGACGGATAAGGGGAGTGACAGAGAGAGAAGAGAATGAAGGATGGGGACAGAGAGAGAGAAGGAGAGGAGGAGAGGGGGCAGGAGGAGAAGTCTCGCATTCCCGCTCTAGCTTGCTGGCTTGAATCCACTTAGAGAATGGAAGGAAAGGGACTGAGATCAGAGGAAACAGGCGGCAGGCAAGCTCTAGCCCCATGTTGATACATTCTCCCAAATCTCCTCCCTCCCTGGTCATGTCTGAACGTGAGTACACGTGTGTGTGCTTCTGTATGCATGTGTGTCTGTGTGTACGTATGTGTGCTTCTGTGTGTGTGTGTGTGTGTGTGTCTGAGGGAGTCCGCATACGTGTGCATGTGAGAAGTGGTTTACTGGTCATCCAGACCCACTACTTCCTTAGCCTGCACATCCACTCTCAGCAGCAGCCTGAGGATGAATTCAGCCACTCTATCTGCTGACGGGGCCCCTGCCGGACCTCCTCGTCCTCTCTGCAGGCTTGAAGGAACCAGATTGCCTCCAAAGTCGTGCTTCCTTTGCTCTGCCATGGAAGTAAATGGTGGTTCCCCCTTCCTCTCCTGGAGAGGTCTGGGGCTTCTAGTGCTTTGGGGCTGCCAATTGGGCAGGGCAGTAAGTCCATTTCATATCAGATCTCGTGAAAGCTTAAAACTGCCTTCCCGGCTAAAATTTCCTTTAGTGTCTACAAAAGAAGCGGGCAGAGTGCGCTCCGCTCTCTCTGAGCCCTGCCCCATGCCGCAAAGCTTTGCTCAAATGCTCAAGTTCAATAAAACCCCAAGAGCACTTTGCCAAGTCCTCCTTCTCTGATTTTGAAAGTCGTGTATTTTGATCGAAATTTAATCCACATGTTCTTGATTTATTTACAATTAAATCATCAAAATATTATTTTAAGCGTTGTTTGATGTCTAGGAAACCTTTTGAGGTCTTTTTAATATGATTTTAAAAGCCTCTTTCCTTAAAAGCCGGAAACTTTGCTTTGCTGCATGTAAATAAACCCACTGGAGATGAGTGACTTTAGTTGAGAAATGTCAAGGCAGTTGACAGGGGTTTGGAAACAGCAAGTCCACGTTGCACTCAATAAGAACTGCAATCAGACCCACGGAACTTTCCCTTGTGATGTTCCCAGTAGCCCTTAGTCAGGCATTCAAAGTTTACCAGTCATCTGAAATGTTTCATCAAAATCAGCGGTTGTTTTCCACGGGGAAGGGCAGCGGCTGACATTTAGTGGGTACCCTGGGCACTGCAGTTGACACTTCAAACACAGGACCTCCCGTCATTGCTACTGACAGCCTAATGCCATGAGCATCATGATTCTCTTTCACAAATAAGGAAGCAGGATCTCCAGGAGGTTAAGTCACCTGCCGGTCGTCATCTGATTATATGGGATTGAAACTCAGGTTGTTCAGACACCGAAGTGCTGCTCCACCCACATCCCCCTGCCCCTTCTCCAGGTGCAGTCAAAAAATGGCGAGGAGCATTACAATGCCAGTAGACACAATGAGTCTGGCGTTTCTTTGGAGCTTTGCAAGTGTGCATCGTGAGAGTTCCAGGCGAGACACACGCACATTGAACACACAGCAGAGTCCTGACAAATTGCTGATACCTCTTTTAAGGCTGATAGCTGTCATTATCAATTACTTCATTGGATTCTCCCAACACATGGTAATGAAGGTAAGGCAAAGATTATTAATCACATTTTTAAGTTAAGGAAAGTAGCCAACGAATTAAGAGCAAACTGCCAATGTCTCCTCTAGCATTAGCAGGGGTCAGAAAGGAGCAAGTTCATCAGCCCAAAGAGATGCGCCTTCCACTGGGGTGTCTGGCAGTAGGTTCTGAAACAGTGCTGTCTAATTTGCTAGCTACTAGCCATATGTGGTTATTTAAATTTCACTTTTAATTAATTAAAATAAATAAAGTTAAAAATTCCATTTCTCAGTCACACTGGCCGCATTTTAAGTGCTCCATATCCGCATGTGGCTGGTGGCCACTGTGTTGGACAGCACAGAGCGGGAAGACTTCCATCATCCCAGAAAGTTCTATTGGGCAGTACCCGTCTGAAAGCTCTCCAGCTTGGCCACTCGTGCCTGGCATTTTAAATTAGTCATATTGTGAGCACCGTCTCCCTTTTCCTCTACATCCTTCAATGTGCTGCTATCTGACTCCCATCTGGGGTTCCTGTGACCCACCCCGTCCCCTCCTAATTCATGACCCACAGGTAACCAGTATCTGAAGAGTCATGCGAATGCCGGGAAGGGCTGCCTTCCCTCGCAGCTTAAATGCTCCCGGGTGAAGCTGTGCAGCCGCTACGCCCTGCTGTGTTTCAGCTAATCTTCTGCAACATGGAAGGAGGGGCTCGGGGGAGGAAGAAGAAAACTTTTGGAAGGTGAGGCACAGCAGGGAGATGAAGTGGCTGCCACGGAGGCAGACATCTGTGCCCAGACAGATAGAGTTCCACAGATACGATCTTTGTGACTATCCTTCTGAGAGATAAACAACTTGCCAGAGCAGTGTGCGGGAGGAAGTGCCCCGCTGAGAAAGTGGTGTTCGGAGGCCAGACTCTCAGCCCCTGCGGTCAGAGACCCAGGGCGAGGAAGGCGGGGGAGGGGAAGGAGGCAGCCCCTGCACAGCACAGGTGACAGGAGTCACAGGGCCCAATGCCACAGATGTCAATAGAGAGAAATGTGTGAGCGTTGGCACATGAGGGGGTAAAGGTTCTGTGAGAAAAAAAAAAAAAGGCAGAAGGAGAGAAGGTGGTGATGTGCATGTTTAGCTCTGTCTCTTGTCATATATCAAAATGGGGTGTATTTTGAGGGTAAGGATTGGGATTTACATCGCAAACCTGCTACTTGTCAGCTCTGCAGTTCTGAGTGACTTCTCTAGACTTGGTTTTACCATCCAGAAAATGGGATATTCTTTTAAAGAGACACTGTAAGGCTGTAGCAAGATTTCTTGAAGGAGAAACAATAAGTTCTTCTTCCGTGAATCAGATTTAGATAGAGGATGAATGGACGGATGGATAGCTGGTTGGATGGATGATGAAAGGATGGATAGATGGATAAATGGATGAATCTATGCATGGATAGGTGACGGATGGATAAGTGGATGGCTGGATGAATGATGGAAGGATGGATAGATGGATGAGTAGATAGACGGACAAATGGATGAGTAGATAGAGGGACGGATGGATATGAATTCTATTAAAATGTTTCTTTTTGACGAGTAGTATATGTAAGCCTTTCTCTTCCAGGAGCCTGGTAGCTTTTCCAGGAATAGGGTTGGATATAATTCAGTCTTATACCCTCACAAGCAGCACAAGTAGCATAGATTCAGGTGCATCTGCTCAGTGAAACCTAGAAGGAAGAGGAAGAGGAGAAAAGGAGGGAGGGAGACAGAAGGAGACAGGGAATCTAACGGGAGCATATATTTTAAACTTAAGTTATTTATATAAGGCACCTTCTTAAGATTTTGTCCATTTAAAAAAACTTCAGAAGACGATGATATCTTGAGATTTGAGACTGGGTTTAGAATAAGATTGCAAATAAAAGTATAGGATACTCAGTTAAACTAGAATTTTAGAAAACGAAGAAGTGTTTTTTCTTAGTATGTTTCATGCAATATTTGAGACACATTTATACTTAAATAAATGTTGCTATGAAATTCAAATGCAACCAGGCGACTTGTATTTTATATGGCAACCCTAGCTTAGGGTAAAGGAAAAAACAAGAGGCTTTTGGGCTTGTTATTAATCTTTGTGTATTTGAGCATATTTTACCAAAAAGCTACTCAGTGGGATCCAGGGAAAAGCCTGGTTAATCGTAAAGGCACAAGCATTTCCCATTGCTCATTGTGCAGACGTCTTCCTCAAGGCCAACACAATCACTTAGCCAAGTACATATAATAGCATCCCAAATGTAGCCAATGATTCCTAACACTGGTGACTCGCTACTTTTGGAGGGACTTGGAGCTTTCGATATGGATGGGAAGGGCAGAGTGAACTGACATTTTCGGAATGAACGGGGTTTAGCACATAGTAGAATGGAAAGGACGAACCAGACACAAAAGACTTCCTGACTGACCAAGTCGCAGCCATGCCCGTGCTTCAGTACCACTCCCACCTGGAGGCAGAAGTGGCCCAATAGACTGATCGGAAACCGTGGAGAATCCGCAGATTCCAGCATGCGTTCACCAATCCATCGTCTGTCACGCCTCAGTACTTTGGAACAGCATTCCCCCTTCCCTCACATTTTTACCTAGAGTTTGCATTTCTCAACCACATTCCCACCCTGCTAAAAGCAGTTATTTCTGAGTTGGTCTTTTCTTTCTATTATTACCCACTAAATACCTCCTCCCTATCGGGGCTGGGTCCCATTCTTCACGATCATCCAGCCAGTCTAAGTACATCATTTTTTTCCTGCTTTCTATTCTATGCTGTTTCCTCTAAGTTCTCACCCGGGAAGAGGTGTTCTTCAGAGAATTCCTCCAATATGAGGAATAACTAAAGGTACGCTTTTCTTTTGAAGAATTAGGAATAGCAAAGGCATGCACTTTTTGCAATATAATGTGTGTGGGTATATTTGTGTATTTTCCCTTATTGTATATCACTTTTTTCTGGCAATATTTGATCCCATCACCCTCTTTTCAAGACACCTCTCCTTCCCATTCTGAAGTGATCTTTTGAGAGTGGCAGTGATGTTACAATAGGTTGGAGTTGCTATTATTAAAAATTACTACTTTTTTTGACTATGTTGCTTTTGTTACCCAGTGGGATTTTGATTCCAGACATTCTTCTTGCTTTGCATCCACTGGGAAAGTGATGAAACCATTCATTATTTAAAAGTTTGGAAACCACAAGAACTACAGTATCTAACCAGATTGGATTGACTTTTTAGCTCTTTTGATTAATAATTCATAAACCTGAGGATATGTGAATTGGGTGAGCACTAACCTGCTAACAAAAGGAGAGTAGGAGATGAATGTTAACATGGCTTCTGTGTTATTTTACTTAACACTTTGGACCAACAAAACAAACCCATGTGTCATGGAACCTGTTTCATAGTTTCAATCCACAATCAATATTTCATGATTAATGGGCCCATATGTTCACACAGGGCCCCTGCTGTACAAAAGTTGCGCGCGCATCCCCCGTGTGACGATGTACCAAATACCTTCTCTGAAAAGAAACAATTTTGCTTTCTATAATGAGAACTCATGTTCAACTTGCCTTCTGAATTGTTTTGGTTTTAATTTTTTCTTTCTGGATTTTATATAACATAGAAGGCTTCGTTATACCAAGTAAGGGTCGGATGTCAAAGTGGTAATTTACCCTGTTACAGTATTGGAAGTTTCTGCAAATAGTGGAACTTAGAGAGTTATGTAATTTGCAAATAACATATTTTTTAAACCTAGGGTAATATTATGCACTGTAAAAATTATTTCAATTGGCATCTTAGGACCTGATTTTTGTGCTCTGTCTCTGTCATTTACGAGGTGTGTAAGCTGGGTCAAGCCCCTGCTTTATCTCCCTGAGGTTCGTTTTCTTAATCTATTATGTGATGAATAAAACTAGACCTTTGGTATTGCTATGAAGAAGGAAGCAAGGCTCTATCACGCATCTACACAGGATCTGGTTTATAGCTGCTCCCTCCTCATTTATTACATTAACATGTGTGAAATGTTAAATATCTTAATATTTATTAAAATTAAATATTATTAATGTTATTTAAACGATTTTCTTAGACAAACAATATTAAGCCACACTGTTGGTATGATGTATAGTGTATTAAAAGCACTTGATAAGTTATAATCTTTTAAAACCATTGTAAAGGATCATTGTTAAATATCGTTTAGCATCATCATTAAGTATTGTCTATCATTTAAAGTGGTAGCTATGGAGTTGCTTTCACGTAGAAGTGAGGTACGTTTTTCCCTTCTATGAAACTTCATTGTAAGAAGAGAATTAGCTTAGTAATTTATCAATGCAGGGTATTCTAAAAAGATAAGGCATAAGAAAATTCATTCTACCAGTTTTCTCAGAAAATTCCCAGCTTCTGATTGATTGGGGTCAATTTTAGCTTATGCCTAGGAAGATTTCACATCAAATTCCTTAGCTAAGAGTATCTGATAAACAGGCGCAAGGATTTCACAGATTTAAAACAAGTAAACCAAGCAACGACCAATAAACCATTCTGATGTGTTAAGACGCACACAATGAGTACTTCCTTCAGAAGACCGCTGGCTTGGGAATCCGGTCACTCCTGCCCGTTTTCTGCCCAGAGATGCCTGACTCCAAGTCATCCTGAGAAGGGGCATTGGGTTTGGCTTATTTAGCTCAGCAGAACTGGAAATGGACTGGCTTTTTCTTTGAGGAAAAGTAACACAATACAGGAAGATAGCTTGATTTGGAATTTTTATCGTAACTATTTACAAGCGCGTGAACTAAAGTCTGCGCATATTCAGTTCTGACTTTTCCTCCTTTGTCAATCCTGAAAAAGAAGACTTGACTTCCAAATCCTGTCCCCAGTGTCCTCAAGATTAAAGGTAGGAGAAAGTTTACATTCTGGTCCCTTCAGCTAGTGAACTAGAAGGGGAAGCAAGATTTCTAAGTAACGTTCCCTCAATTTTCCAGAAGATTCTATTACCAAGAACTTCCACTCTTAGAACTCTGAAATGAGGAATGGTTTTACAATGGTCTTTTGCCTGTGTGATTATTTAAGCACTTTTAAAACCACAGGTTTTGTTTTTGGGGGGCAGATGGGGTCTTCCCAGACAGGAATCTTTTCCTGCCTTTAGTTACACACAATCTTTTCTCCTTTCCAAGATTAAAGACTGATAGCGCAGAAGCAAGGGCTGTCCTACACCCTCAGCTTCTGACAGCTACTGCACAGAATAATAAGGATTAAAAGGTGTGGATGGAAAGCTCCAAATCCAGTTCCCAGCAAAGGAAAGAGACTCAGTTCCCCTCTGCTCTGTACCTTGGTGTTGGTGGTATTTGCTGCCAGCCTCAGCATAGTGCCTTCCACTCTCAATTGTCAGGCACGGAGACAGAAGCCTGGAGAGGGACAGCATGCCATTTGCCGAAAGTCACGCAATATCTGGAAGCATACTAGGGTCTGACCCTCGCCGTCTTCCTGCATCCCTAGCAGGCAGGGGATGGGAAAAGGGAAACAAACATGTTTTGAGGCCCTGCCACGTGCCAGGTGTTGCACCAGGGACATTCCTGCATTTTCGAATTTCGCATATTCCACAGGGGCCACTCTCTCAAACCTTTTGTTGGGTTAGGTGCCTGCCTCCCCTTCTGGACCTACTTTGAGAATTATCCCCCACCCCGAGGCTCCAGCTTTGGGAGCTGCCTGCAGGGGCAGGGGCTGGAGGCCATCACTGACTCTCAAGCAGACTCTGCTGCTGCAAATTCCAAACAGCATTTAACAGAAATTACCGACATTTGTCTTGGTGTGAGTTTTTTTTTCCATCAGGGATTAGGAAGAGCAATCATCTCCTGCCTCTCATCAATTACTTTCTCCTGTATCTTTTGCGTTTTCCTGCAGAACCATTTTGCAGGTACAACAGAGCGATCTTTAGAGATAATCTGGTGATTATTACAAATTCAGCCTCTCACACTACAGGCATTAAGAGATGAAAATTGCCTGAAGTCCACTGTTCTACACCCAATCTGTACCTCTGGACTCCTGTCCCGAGGTGAAAATGCAAACAGAGGAGATATTTAGAATCGTTTTGACAGTTCATAAAATTAAGCAGGGATTAGGGAATCGCTTTTTTAAATAATGCCAGAGGGTGCACACAATGGTAATCATATCATCCCGTACCCGGGTCCAGTCAAAGTTGAGCGGACTATGTAGGAAGAGAGAGAGGAAAAATGTCAGATTATTAAATCTGCCATGTATCAGCTGTTGAAAATCCATTTTTAAACTTTAAATTAACTGCCTGCCTAATGGAGACGCTATCCCCGGCTCCCAACATCATCTCGTCCTTCTCCTGTGTCTGTTATGTTCAGACAATACATGATTTGGCTTCGACGTCTATGCACATGACTCTATCTAGTCAGAGCGGATGATTGTATAAATATGCATGTGGCACAAATAGTTTAATTTTAATTGGGACGGAGTAGCTGATGTTAAAACCATTTGCGTAATTTTGAATATTGAATGTGATATCAAGCCTGTGACTGGTCCTATTAGATACCAAAAAGGGGACTCATTTTAATTGCAGTGTGGGACAGGAGCCTGAGTCCTGTATCATGTTCTAGTCTGTCTCCTAAGTGCTCGGTAATTTTGACCAACAGATTCCCTTTCCCAGGGTGTTAATTTCTCTTAATGCCATTGGAGGATTTTAGACCAAAGTGATTTTAAAGTGCCATTTTGAAAGATAATGATCAAATTTTCTTCATGGGCCGAAGAAGAGCTCTTGATTCTCAGTGTATTAGTCAGAAAAGTCTAGGCTATGCTGTAGTAACAAACACTCCCAGATCTCAGTGGCTTAACAGAATGATAGCTTATGTCTTCATCAAGCTCTATATCCTATGTGGCTCAGCATGGGATTTCATCCAGGGATCTAGACTAACAGACTCAACCCTCTTCTAGCTTCTTTGTCTGAACACAGCATCTTCCCATTTGCCATGATAGGGAAAGAGATTGCTGGGATGTGGCATGTGGAGTCTTCTAAACTTTTTCCAGAAGTGTCAAATGTCAATTCTATCCACAGCCCATGTCCGAAAGTAGCCACATGGCCCTGACTAAATGCAAAGGGCTGTGGTGTGTGGCAAAGCAAGTGGAACGTTTGTTGATTGCCATTATGTCTGCCATCAGAAAATTTTCCCCTCTCTTTGACAAAAGAAAAAAAAATTAAGTTAAAACTTCAAATAGGGATGCAGTTAGGCCTGAAAGACCCTAAAATATACATTTTTACATTTGGAAAGGGGTGGAGCAGTGGATGGCCTTTGCTGCTGTGACTTTGAAGTTGTAACTAAACTTCCCATGCAGCCCCTAACGAGGTATCTGGATTGTTGCTGCATCACTGCTGTTCATATGTACCCAGAGGGGCGGATGGAAATCACGAGAACAGCTGCGCTCTTTGGTGCAGGAGCCTGGTTGTGGAAAGTATCACCTGAGAGGTGAGACAGGGACGGCTGGCCTCACTGCAAAGAGGAGAAATGTGGACACTCACGGAGAGTAACAGTTGTAGAAGAGTGGTCTTGAATTTCCTCTCTTCTCAAACTGCACTCACATCCCCAACACCCACAGTCTCCGTCAGCACCCATTGACAGTGCTGGCGGAATCTCAGGAGTTGTGTCAGTGTCCCAAAAAAGAGCTGGAATCATAAACAGCTCAATTTAATGTAGGAGAGAGGGGCATCCAAGTTTAATTGTGATCTCCAACCTTACAGATAATTTGCATTTGCTGTTTTAAATATATTTCTAAACACACACATACCCCACAGAAACAGTCTAAATTTGTTGAGAGCGTCCTGGATCAAATGCAACAAAAATTGAACTCTTTATTTCATGCCTCTGATGCCAGCTCTGAATCCAGGCCTTGGCTTCCAAGAGCCACGGAGAATGATGGGCTGAGGGCTCATCCCAGGCAGGAGAATTGGGGCCTAACCAAGGACATTCCTCCCCTCCAGTGTAGAAAATCCTATCACATCTGTCTCGTGGGATTTCAGAACTAGTAAGGACTAACATAATGGGTGCTTCTTCCTCTTGAATAGGAGTGCTATTGCTCTCATTCCTGTCCACCTCCCTCTAACACCTTTGTATTGGGTCTGGTGGTGGAGCCACAACTAACTTGTATTTTTATTCAGGAAGAACTATCCTCAGACTTGATATATTGAGCTCCTGGTATATGATATATTCAATATATACATGATATATCCTGACATATGAGATGCTGGATTTTGAGTCTGATGCTGGGGCTGGCTGGGACTTTTGGATGATCGCTCCTTGGGAAGGAATAAGTACATTTTGCATGAATAAAGGAGGAAAGTGGATACTTGTGACCCGTGAGGGGCAGACGGGGAAGGACTATAACATCCTGAAAACATTTTCTATCCCTCCTAACAGAACGGTCCTTGTGGAAATATAATCCCACCCACCACAGTGATGCCAGCCTTGGTCTTGTGGCTCGCTTTGGCCAAGAAAATGTGAGTGGCAGTGACAGGTGCAGGTTCTGGACAGAAGTTTTTAGAATCCTTGTATGGCTCTACTCTCTTCCTTTTGTCTCTTCTACAAGACCTGTATGTCCCACCTGGAGAGGCATGCCGCAGAGCCACAGACGTCCTGTCACTTCTGTACTGAACATAAATATGAACTGCAAATAAACTTTTGTTACCATGAACCGCTGTGGTTTTAGGATTGTTTGTTACACCAGCATAGCCTAAGCTGACCAATACAACTGATTAATTCCTACAGAGCCCAGCACAAATTCCCCTGACATCAAACCCTTCCTTGCCATCCAAATTGCCATTCCTTTGATTCAGGTCACCATCAAATTTCTTCTTGAATTTTGCACAAGTACTTTGATCACTCTTGCTCTGTTCTTGCTCCTCTATGCTCCACTATCCACATGTAGCCAGAGAAATCTCTGCAAAATATAAAACACATCTTTTCTCTTTCCTCCTTAAAACCCTTCAGTGGCTCACTGTTAGCTTCAGAATAGAACCCAGACTGCTCTGTCTTTCTCCACAGTGCCTGTTATCCAGTCTCTGCCTCTGGGTCCCCACCCTTCTCTCTTTCACACACTCTGTTCCAGCCCTCACCCCTGAGCCGTAGTTCTGCTCACCTTTCAGTCTTTGCATTTGCTTCTCTGACTTCCCCATTCTCTCTACTAGGCTAATTCTTTCTCATGCATTACATGTCAGCTCATGCTTTGTCTCTTTTCTATATCCCTCTCTGACCACCCTTCCTTCATGGGCAAAGCCATTGCCCCTTTCTGGGGTTCTGCGGCACTCTGTGCTTGCTGCTATCCTGCCCTGCTCTGTTCTTTTCCGTTCCTTCCAGGCCTATTACAGAGCCCAGAGCACAGGAGATTCTCAATGAGGTAGATGAATGAATGAATGAAGTGGAGGAATGAGTGAACTACTCACCATCTTTTTGGATGTATATAGAGATTCTAGCATGCAGGCAGTGCTGATGCCAGAGGGACAGGAAAGGAAGAGTGAACATCATAATCAAAGAAATGAGGAGGAAATCCCAGGTCTGTACTACACTGTCTGGCTTTGGATTCACTCTCCTGCAACAGTCTCAACTATGGATGGAGGGAGAACCCGGAAAGGAGGCGTTCCCTTCCCTCTTCCCTCTTTCTCTCCTCCTCCCCCACAACAGTCCGTTGCCTTTTGTCTGGGGCGTGTCCTTCTATGAAAGGAGGAAAAAAGTCTAGGAGTGACAGAATGGATAAAAAGGTTGAAAAGGGGGCCCTCTGGGAACTCAGCGTGCTGGGACCATGTGGTCCAGGGAAGAGAATGCGGATGGGTGACTTAATGTGTCTTCAATTATATATAAGGTCACGTGGATGCTAATCAGCAAGCAGCTGTCCTCTCTCCTCTGCAAGGCCAGAGCAAGAACAGAAAGGCTTACTATGCCTCACGCAAGAGCTACAACTGACCAGACCGACTGATCAAATATTCCTCACGATCCTACCAGGTACCTAAGAGAGCTGAACCCTCGAGGTGTCGTCTTGTTAATGGTCCAGAGCAGAGGCGAGCTGGCAGAAGTCCTCCAAACAGTACCCAAAAGACACAACCACTTGCACAAGTGATCATTGTAGCTTATGATTAAATGCAATGATCTGAAGTCCGCACCTCCAGCCCGGGTCCTGCCACCTCTGCCCTTTGGGGAAGTTGTAACTCTTCTCTGGGTCTCAGCCACCTTAACTGCAACATGGGGAGCTAAATAATAATTAGCCAATGTCTTTAATATCAGTTACCTTTCTCAATTAATCTTCCCTGCAACCCTAGGAGGAAGGCACTATTATTGTCTTCGTTTTACGGATGAGAAAAGTTAGAGATGCTAAATAGTTTGTCCAAGGGCATTTTACTAGAACCCAAACTGAAAAATCAGAACTTCCATGGTCATAGCCCAAGCCCTAAACCAGTAACCACCCCCTGACTGTTTCTCTAACTCTTCCTCGGCTCACCCCATGCACTCCCATCCACAAACACACCCATTAACCCCCAACCCTACTTTTCCTGTTCTCATTAATCCTTACCGCATCGGATCTCTACTTTATAATGTACCATTTTATCATGTTATTATTATCGCTCTCTCCACTAAAATGTAAGCTCCCCAGGGGCAGGGACCTCTATCTATTTGGCTCACTCATGTATTGTGAATACCTAAAAACAGCCTGAGACTTGCTAGGTACTCAATGACTGTCAAATGAATGAAGGAATGCTGCTGAGTTGGAAGTACGACCCAAGGTAAGGTTTCCATACAATGGCCCAGAATCCCACTCCAGTCTCAGAATGTCACCTACTCCATAGCTTGTGAGGCCGGAGCTCTCACAAGGGTCACAAGCTCATCCTCCACCTTGAGTATGTTCACCCTGCAGTAGCTCATTCCAAGGGACTGTGTGTGACACCATTGAGGGTAAACAGCCTACAAAATGATGAGGGTTATCATTATTTTCCTTAGGGCTCACTGGGGGATGGGAGGTAGTAAGGTAACTAGACTCTAGACAAGAGCTTCCCCGAGACTCCAGCTGTGTCTGACCCCACTGATTCTCTCACAAAGTACTAGAGCTGGAAGACGTCTCTCACACTGAGAAAAGCAGACCCTTTGAGATTCCCCGTGGCCCACATGTGAAACCCAATACCACCAGCTACACAGGCCCCTTCCTCTCGCTTGAGAACAAATGACAGAATGTTCCGCAGTGTTTGATGGGACCAGAGGGAGGAGGTGAGTGTAAATTTCAGTATGAATTGATGACACTTAGTCAGCCAGCTTCTAAAGCAAGGGGTCTGTGAACTTTCCCTGAGGACCGGCCTAGGAAATGTGTTGACCTGATCTCACACAGGGTCAGATCCGGGGGGAGACGCTGGGGGTCCTCAGGAGCCAACAGAGAATACACAGCACTGTGGCTGGGGTCATTCCCTGGGTGCTGACTGTTGTCACCGACTACACTTTTGTAAAGACAGGCTCCCGGAATGGTTGTCTGGTCAATGGATGCTCTGAGCTGAAGTTTGGAGAAGTGATCTAGAGGGACACGCCATCTGTTTTACACATCAGAGGTTGCAAACCTCACTGCCTAGAGCACTCAGGCGATATGAAAAAAAGAGTGAACTGGCTGTTGGGGGCTGGGCAATATACAGAACACGCATCCTGTCTAAACGGGGCAGCCGCTTCTCTGCTCCGACCAGCCTTTGCCACGAGAAGAAGGAAGAAGTCTAGCTTTTGTTTAGTTTTAAATTACTATTATGTTTATGGGAAAATCCCCAATCAGTAAATGTTGCCAAAGAGCAAAAATTTCAATTCAAAGGAAGGTAAAGTCAGGAGACGGCAAGTGATGTTTGGTTGGGGTACCTGCTAAGCTGTGCTGGCACTTTGCTCTCATTCTCTGGTTTCACTTTCCCAGCTTTTCTCAGAGCAATATACCCTCTCCTGATTTTACAGTTGAAGAAGCCGTGGGGCAGGTGGGAAAAAATACTTGTCAAAGACTACATGGCCAGTTAAGCAACTAAGACCAGTTAAGGCACAGCTCTTTCTGACTGTACTCACACTCTTTCTAATTCACAGTTGAGCATTTTCTCCTAGCCAGAGTTGCCCCACAATGAGCTGATCATTCTCGTTAAGTAATGAGCTTCCTGTTACTTTGAGCAGTCAAGCAAAGGCTAGATAATCTCCTTCCAAGAATGTTATAAAAGGCAGTCTTACTTTGAAAATGAAATGAGTCCAGATTATACGTAGGATTCCTTTCAGCGCTACAACTCAAATTCTTTCGAAATTTTGCAGCTTTCGGTAGAGAAATCCTTGCTCCATAGATTCACTTGGAGTGGAATTTAAGATGAAAAGCCGACCCTGAACATAGAATTTTTATATCCAGGGAATGATGGAAGTTTTGGTGAAAAGGTAGCATATTAACTCTTAATGATTTGTTTTTTCAAATGAGACTTTCTTGCTATTCTTAATCCTTTGAAGTCTGAGTCTGTGAATGCACAGAGAGTTCACCTAACAGTTTGTAGTCTTGTAAATTCATGTCAGTGGCAGCAATTAAACCTACAAGTAGATGACAGCCTCTTAGAAGGAAACCAACAATACATGTATACTGTATTTTATATTGAAATCACTATAATTATTATTTCTAGAAAATAATGTGTCTGAATAGGGTTGACTAGAAAATGAATCATAAAACAAGATAATAATATTAAATAGACCACATTAAATTATTTCTGGAACAAGATCATAGATAGATAACTAGCTTGCTACATAGATAGAAATAGCTACAATGAAAAGTAAATATATACAGCAATTTTCAATATGCATTGCATTTTTTTTTACATTTGCTAGTTCACTTAATCAATGCAACAAATTCCGGCTTTGCTTTTAGCCTAATTTATAGGGAACACAGCATTGCGTTAAGGATTTCAATACCAGGAACTTAGTCCTCAAAACAACTATAAGAGAAAGTCCTTATTACGTTAGTGTTATTATTCTCTTTTAAGGATGACAGTCAAGAGCTTCAAGAAGGTGCCATGCCTTAACCAAAGGTGCTGGGCTGGTCAGCGTTTCAACCAGCCCTAGGAGGAAAATCTTCTCGCAACTCTAATTTTTTTCAATAACATCAAGCTATATCAGAAAAGAGAAAACATTTTTCATTGAATTGCCAGTAGTTACACATGGGTTTTAAGGCTAAATAAGTATACAGAGTAATAACCACGTTTAAGACGATACCAAGATTACTACAATGAGAATTAGGAAAATCGACACGACCGATTTTCTTGGGCAACACTCCCTGCCATGTATGAAGTCAAATATCTTGGATATTGAAAACTGATAAAGTATCTTTTAAAATTTCTAATTGATAATCTTAATGGACACTAAGATGTACCAATTTGGAGATATTACGCACTCAATAGCATTTGTTTAATGAGCAAAACAAATGAAGGAAAAAATCACCCTTACCCACTGAGTGTTTAGGAAAATCTATTTATGTGGTATAAGGAAAAACCCGGTCCTCCGCCTCCTGTGTGTCTCCTTTCCTCTCACACCACTACCACATGCACAACATTTCTGACTCCAGAGTTGTGGGGATTTTTCCCACAGCAAGTGGTTCTGCCACACCAGATGAATGTCCTACAGTCTAATTCAATTCTGACACCATCTACCTGGAGACAGCTTTGAATCCCAGAGGTTAAGGGCTCAGTCCCAAGAGACTGCCCCTCATTTCAGATGTCGATCGCAAGTAGCACATCCCGCCATTACTCGAAACTTCTGTCCTACTTGGTGTACTTACGGGGACCAGTTTATTAAAGGTTGTGATAAAGGATACAGATGAACAGCCAGATGAAGCGATACATAGGGCGAGGTCTGGGAAGGTCTCGAGCACCGCAGCTGTTGTGCCCCTGGAGTTGGGGTGTGTCACCGTCTCGGTACATGGATGTGTTCGCCAACCTGGGAGCTCTCCAAACTGCATATGGTCAGGATTTTATGGAGGCTTCCTTACATAGGTATGATCAGTTATTAGCTCCATTGCTCCCCTCTCTGGAGAATGGGCCAAAAGGCTCACAATTCCAAGCTTCTAGTCACCACTTTTTCCCTCTGGTGACCAGCCTCCTTCCGGGAACCATCCCAGAGCCCACCGAGAGTGACCTCATTAGAACAAAAGACACTCCTATCACCCGGGAAATTATAGGGTTTCAGGAGCCCTGTGTCAGGAATCAGGGGCAGGGACCAATATATACTTTTTCTATTATCTCACACATGCGGGATTGCTATCACGGGGTAGAGTAGTTCATCTCCCAGAGTTGAGGTTTATTGTTACCACCTGTGGGTACTCTGCTCTGAAAGTTCCATGTAGCAGTGAAATCCAGAGTCGCCGTGAACCTTAGAGAGACAAGAAAACCCCCCCAGGAGACATGGAGTACTGCAAACTGAGTGGACTTCAGCATAGGTCAACTTCAGACCAAAGCTCAACCCAACCAGTGAGGTATGGGAAGCTCATTTCTCCTCTCTGAGCGCTGCTTTCTCATCTGGAAAGTGGAGAGACTTTTTCTTAAAGTGTTCTCGTAAGCAGCACTGAAGATCTTACATTTATTTATTTACTTATTTTTTTAATTTCGCTCTGCCTTTTTCCATAAATGATTTGAAGTGCCTTACAAAAGTATACACAATGCCAAATGAGGAATAAGTATTGAAAACAAAGAGTTAAAAAAAAAAAGTTATACATATTGATTCACACAGCACATTGCACAATGAACATTTCTTCTTCCTTTAACTTGTCAGGTCTCTTGGCGAAATATCATTTAATCCTGAGAGTAAAAATATGTCTGGAAATAGAGATGAATGAAGTCAGTCATCTCTTCCCCTCTCCCTGCCCACCAGAAAAAATAAGAGGAAAGGAAAAATGAGAATGCCAGGATAGAATTCTTTCCTTTCTCCATGGTCCCCAATGGCCTGGCCGTTGAAAAGCAAGACATGTTACCTTAGCTGAAATATCTTGTGAATCTTCTCAAATTGCTTTCATTAGTTCTAGGCTCTGAAAACCATGAACATTCACTTACCCCATCCTAGCCCATCCTGCCCCATATATTTTTAATTATTCCTTTAGGAATTTCATCCTCAGTTGTCATATCACTAAATATCTTTGGAGGCCCCTATGTCATATAGGTAACAGATTGCTGTCCAGTCTTTCTTGTGATGACAGTGAAGCAAGGGTCAAAGGGGCCCATGTCCTCAGTGTTGGGGTGACATTCTGCTCTGTACTCCTTTCTGGTGATGAATGAAGGCTCTGAGAGGGGACTCCTAAAAGGAAAGTATAGATTTCATGTCTGGGGTCTCCAGCCGTCCCAGGTTGCGTGATAATTCCCAATCATGCCTTGGGATATCGTACTTCCTCTGCACATCTACTATGCAAAGTTATCACACATGGAGAAACACATTATTTGGAAACATTAGGCTACAAATCAGCATAGTCTAAAATCAACCACTTTAGAGGAGTCACCGTTTGAACTTTGGCTAAAATGTGGGATAGCGGGGTCTCAATCACATGTAAACTTCTATGGAAAAGCTGTGGGAGACTTGGGGGCAGAAAGGTACTTGATAACACAAAAGGTCAGGAAGAGACTCTCTGGCTGAGACAAAACAGAGTGCAGAGGAGAGAAGCAAGATGGTGGCCGCCAGCCAGAGAGTTAATCCCTTCCTTATGCCATACAGCTGGTGGCAGGTAGGCTACACAGTCTCCCACTCTTACCAAGCTTGGCTCTGTCTGGAAAGTTAGTTGTTAAAACAGGGAGCTAGGAAAAGTGAAAAGAAGAGAAATGATGTTTTGATAGGAAGAGATGAAATGGGTTTCTCACTTCCTGGGCAAGAAGGGCGAAGAATCTGGGTCCTCCAAGAGGACTAAGGTGGTGTCTTTGAGCTCTGATGTGATTTGACACACCCTTTCCTTGTGGTCGGTAATTCAACAATATTGATTAGCTGTATCAATGGCTCATTATTCCAACTCAGTTGAGGAACTAATATGTGGGCAACCAGTTTGAGAACATAATTGACTGGGCGTGTACTAGTTCCCCAATTTTGTTAGAAGAAAGAATAGGATGTTAAAATAAATGAGAAGAAACTTCAGAGATCATCACATCAAATACTTGTATTGGGAAAATTTGCCACCTTGTGACAACACCTTTGGTCAAACTTTATCTAAAATCCATTAGCTGCCAGGCTTATCTGGTTAACACAAAAAGTCCTTAAATCAGAAAGACACATGTTTTTCTATGAATTTAGTAAGACTAATTTTATGTCATATATAAATACGTTTTATTTTATTTGTTAACTTTAGCTCTACTAAAGACATCACTTGATAAAGAAATATAACTAATATTGCATGACAGAATAATATAAAATTGATAAAAATCTACGAAAAATGATTCAATGCCCACCCACCTTTTACTTCATAAATATCATGAAAAAGACTGAAACTGTTTTTTGAAAAGCTATTAGAAAACACGGGGGTTTGATGATATCCCATTATAGTTCAACAGTCATAAATATAACAAAAATACAATTAACTGAGAAAAACTATAAATAGTAATTATAATAATTACATTGAATAGTCAAGAGAATATCATCATAATATTATTAAGAATGACATTTCTGGAAAACACTTTTGGAGTTCACACAGGTATTTTCACAGTCAATGGGCCACCTAATCCTCAAAATCAACCTTTGTGGCTGGAGTAGTTTTGTCCTAATTCTGCAAAAACAGGGCCCATAGATACAGAGAACAGATTGGTGCTTGCCAGAGGCAGGGTTGGGGGTGGGTAAAATGGGTGAAGGAGGTCAAATGGTACAAACTTCCAGTTATAAAATAAATAAGTCTTGGGGACATAATGTACAGCATGGTGACTATAGTTAAAACTGCATTGCGTATTTGCTAGTTCAGAAAGTGACTCTTCAACACTCTTATCACAAGAAAAAAAACTTGTAACTATGTATGGGGATGGATGTTAACTACACTTGTGGGGATGATTTTGCAATATATACAAACATTTAATCATTATGTTGTGCACTTGAAACTAATATAAAAGTATGTCAGTTATACCTCAATAAAAAAAAAAAATGCCTCTGACCCATATCTCCGGGTCTCAGGTCTAGAATTATGTGGGGTTGGCTATAGGGGTTCACTAGTACCTGGAAACTAGAGAAAATTTGGGTCTGCTGGGGAGCTCTATTTATGCCACTGTTACAGATCAGAAAGACAATGTTTTCTCAGAAATCTCATTGGCCAGAACTGTGTCACGTGACCACACCTGCTGCAAAGGAGCCTGGGAAAGTGTGTCTCCTGCAAAGCAAAATCGACTGACCCAACTGTCCTATTGCCAATCAAGATTCACCCTCTGAGACTGGGTACCTGGCTGCCTCCAACAAAATTGGAGTCTATTAGCAAAAAAGAGGTAGCCAGGTGGTGATTGGGTAGATAATTACCATTGATTTCCATGGATGGTTTTTCTTTATGGTCTTCACCATCCCTTAAAATCCTGGCACAATTCTTTCCAAGTGGTACATTCTCAATATATAGGAATTAATTGAATTTACACCACAGGAAAAATTAAATGGGGGAGCCCACCCTGTCCTAAGGTCCCTCTTGCCTCATACATAACTTGGCAATGTTAGTAGCAGACATTTTTGGAGCACTATGGTGAGTGGATTCTCATTTCTCCAAATTCACTCATTGAATTTGGTCTGGCTGATCCCTCCCTTTTTTACTGGCTAAAACTCCTACCCTCGGGTTGAGACTCAGCTCACTCATCTACCGTGGAGCCTTTCCTGCCCGTCACCACGTCTCACAGAGTTACATGTTCCTTCTCTGTTCCCTGCATGTTCTCAATTTTCTCTCCCTTCTCTCTTCTTCCCTTCCCTGCTCTCCTCCTCCCCTCATTGCTTTATAAATAACAAAAACTCTTTTTTTTAATGGCTGCCCTTCTCTTCCTGCCTAACCAGTTAATGAGCAGCTGGCAGGAAGGCATCCAGTCGCCTGTGGTTCTGTCTCTCAGCATCCAGACCCTCGCACAGCACAGCAGGGGCTTGGTGCCTATTGTATGGTGTTGGGTAGAGTGATTTGCCTACAGTCAGTAAGAAGTTTGGATCAGAACTCACATCCTGGATTCATCTGTCCACTTCAGAACATGCCTTCATCACCACAAAGGGTGCCCCAAGCCAGAAGAGGTCACGGAGATGAAAAGCCACCACAGGGTGTCTGGACACAAAGCAGGCAGGGAGAGTTCTCCTAGCACCTCAGCCTGTCTTAACTGCAGCACCATCACCATCACGACTGCCCCCAGATAGCCCTGCATGTTACACTCCACCTCGCTCCTCTTCCTCCCTGTCACTGGGCCCCCTTCCCACAGATGCCATGTCATCTCCTCCCAAACCACAGTGCTGTGTTCTCCCCCCGTTCCCAATTTCCCATGCTCCACTGGCCCGGGATTGAGTGGCAGCTCAGCTCTGGAAGGCAGGTGTTGTGGAAGTGAAGCGAGCCCTGCAGACAGCGCATTAGGTAGCATCCATCCCGGGGGACCCCCAAGGCTCCAAGCTTTAGCAGTCCCAACTGTTCCGCCGAGTCGGAGGGCCAGCCCTGCCCGGCCTGGACCAGATGTTTGGGAAAGCTGCCAGGCTGCAGCAAAGAAAATTGCTGTTAATTTATCTAAGGTGTAATAAGTATGAATGAAGCCTCTTTCTCATTTTTGTTTACAAGAAAAGCTCCAATCAAAGGTGCCATGGGAGCATTAGTGTGTACCGGGCGGTGTGATTCAGGTGGAGCTCTTGGACAACTGCTCTAGGAGCCTGTAGCGTGGCTTCTAGTCCCTGTTCTGACACCAACTTCCTTGATAGCCTGGGGCAATCCTTCAGCATTTCTGAGTTTTGTTTCTTCCATTGTAAAATGAGAGAGGGAAATAAAAATTTTGAAAGTGTGCTTGAGGTCTTAGAAATGATAGAAAGAGTTAAAACCTGGGACTCTAGGTTCTACTCATCCTTAAAGATTCAGCCTTAGAGCAGGCCTCATGGAAGATTAGAGCTCAAAAGACACTAGAGGTCGTAGTCCAACCCCTCACTTCACAGAGGGGTAAACTGAGGCTTAGAGAGGTGTCTTTGCTTGGTGAGTCCCATACAGACCATCAATTGAGGGCAGAGCCTGACGAAGACCCAAGGCCTCCTGGCTTACAGACCCAGGTCTGGTCCACTTTCCACGTTCTAGACCACAGGTTCTCACCTAGGGCCACGGATTTCTCAGCCTGCACTTCAGAGCCAAGACCAGCTCAGGGAGGGAGGGCAGGTTCTGTGTGAACTGCTCAAGAGCGAAACTTGAAAGGAGGTGAGCCGAAACTTGAAACAAGATGAGCTGACTGTGTTCTGGCCCAGAGGAAGCTGTGGGCTGGCTGGCCTTAGACCCAGGTCTGGAAGCCCTGGCCAGCACCTTTGATGGGGCCCAGCAACTGGGCCCAGCTCAGCGGTTTCTGACAGCCTCACCCCCGACCAAGCAAAATTCAGGCCAGATTTCATGCGAAGTGCAGAGCTCACATGAACGCCCAGCTCAAAGTGAAACACAGGGCAGCGAGAATTCACACAGCCTGAAACCAAAAGGGGGAAAAAAAGACATTAAATGAATTCCCTCCAGCTCACCAAAACTGCCTCCTGTCCCTACAATTCACTTCCACCTTTCAGCCTAACTTGACTTTGCAAGTCACAGTGATCTTAAAGGCAGGGCTGTGTGCAGGAAGGAGCACTGGGGTCTCGGAGACCAGGCCTGGAATCCGAGGGCACTTCCCGACCACTCCATAGTTCTGTGCATCCTTGGGCTAGTGACTTAACTTTCCTGACCTGTAGTGCATAAGCGAAAAAGACTTGCTGTGTGTCATGGTATTCGCAGCAGAGATTGCTGTTTTCCACCTGCTATGTGATTTTTATTCAGTGTCCCTTTTAACCCTTTGTGTAGCACTATCACATCCATACCATTGGCATCTCCATTTTTTTAACAACTTTATTGAGATAGAATTTACATACGGTAAAATTTACCTGTTTCAAGAGTACTGAGGTCTTCATTTTATAAATGAGAAAACTGATGCACCCAGAGTTTGAGTTCACCACAGATCCTTTGATGGAGACCTTTCTCTGTGTGCTTTTTCTGTAAAGAGCCAGATGGTAAATATCTTCGGCTTTGGGGCCATACGGTCTCTGTCAGAAGTACTCAGCTCTGCCCTTGGAGCTCCAGAGCCCTGAAGACTGTCAGCTATCCAATGGATGTGGCTGTGTGCCAATAAAACTTTATTTACAAAAACAGGTGGCGAGTTGGATTTCCTGGCCCCTAGTGTATAGCATTCCCCTGCTTAAAACGTTACAATGATTGCCCAAGGCAATCAGAATTAAATGTGACCTCCTTACCGTGTTGCACAAAGCGCCCCACGACCCAGCCCCTCACCTCCTGGGGCACCCCAACACCTGCTGTAGTTCAGTCCTTCTGTGCCTTCTCCTCCTGCCAAGGTGTGGGCAAGCTCTCCCTCTTCCTGCAAGGCTCTCCCCTCATCTTGCACGGCTGGCCTCCTTTTTTCTTTTAGGTCTCAGACTAAACGCTGCTTCTTCATAGAGCTCTTCCCGACCACGCCACAGAAGATGGCTCCCCAAGCTTTCCTTGCTTGTCCCCTTCAAAACACCTGACTCTTCCCGCAATCCTTGGGTTAATTTGCACCTTTACTGGGTTTTTTTTTTTTTTATCAGTCTCCTCCACGGGAGTGTAAAGTCCATGGAGACAGGGATCAGGCCTATCTTGCTCTATGGCTTCTGTGACTGACACTGAGGGGCGCGCCATATACATTTGTGAAATGAATGAAAGTGACGCACAGCGCCATCTTTTGGATCTCACAGTCCATCCTGTATTTTCCCACTCCCCATCCATAGTATCTTGTGATTGGCCCTGACCAAGCACCTGGGATAGGGCTGGTGCCAAGACCATCTCTTAACTCCTTGCTCCTTTCTCCTCCCACTAGCTAGTAGATAACTTGTTTGGCAAGCAAATATGTGAATCTTCCAGTGGTATCCATAGCTTAGGTAATATGGGCAGAAAGGTGTTAAAAGTATTCTCTTGTCATCCCTCATCCTTCTCCTCTAAGATTTTTTTTAAGAAACTGAGGGGCCGGCTTTGTGGCACAGCGGTTAAGTTCGCACGTTCCGCTTCTTGGGTGCCCAGGGTTCGCCGGTTCAGATCTTGGGTGTGGACGTGGCACTGCTTGGCAAAAGCCATGCTGTGGTAGGCGTCCCACATACAATTAGAGGAAGATGGGCACAGATGTGAGCTCAGGGTCAGTCTTCCTCAGTAAAAAGAGGAGGATTGGCGGTAGTTAGCTCAGGGTTAATCTTCCTCAAAAAAAAAGGAAAAAGAAACTGAGAGATGGTCTGAAATGTGGGATTGGAGCTAAGAGAAGATGCCTTCCAAAGATCCAAGCAAAGGCAGACCTTGGGCCTCGCACACTTAGGGACCTAGGGAGAAATCCCTTGTCCCAGCACAGCCTCTGGGTCCTCTTGTCGTATTCAGGAGACGAGTAAGAGTACCATGGCGGCCTTTTTTATTCATTTCTTTTCAAGTTGTCTGAACTACCGTTTTCGTCCTGGAAACACTTAGAAACTGTGCACGTGCTCATTGTTTTCTACCCTTTGTTTCCTTTCTTTGCTCATTGAAACCTGCTTGAAAGACTAAGGGCAGGCGGCCAATTTCTCTAACCCTGAACAACAGAAAAAAGAAAAACAAAAAAACCTCAGACAAACGTCTTTAAAATGCAGACAGTCGTTCACGTCCATTTTCATCTTTGGGTATCAGTCAGGAGAGATCAGGAGCTGGGACTGCCGAGGTTTCATGCAAGCTCTTGTCCACAACTGGGACAGTCGCTTTACTCAACATCAAGATACACATGTGGCTCCTGCTCCAAGGATGAAAGCGTAGTTCTGCTCAAACTCCACTCTCCGGGATGTGTTTAACCGAGCAGAGGAAGATGATTAAATAAATCGATGAATGGTCCTGTCTCATCATGGATGTTCTGTGAACTCTTTGCCTCTGAATATGCCCTGTTGATCCAAAATTGGAAACAGGTTGGGAGAGTTGAAAGAGCTATGTTTGGAATCATATCTACTTGGACTTGAATCCTGGCTTCATCACTTAGTCTCAGGTGTAAGTTGGCTAAAGTTTTTAAACTCTTGGATCTTTAGCTTTTCTTTAAGCTAAGTGAGAATAGCAACACCAGTCCCACAGGCTGACTTTGGTAGATAGTGGTATAGTATCTTTAAGGGGTCAGTACATGCCCATCTCACATGGGGCCCTCAGTAAAAGGAAGCAAGTGTTGTTATTACAGCATTTTCTCTAGTCTGTGGCCTTGACTGTGTAGAGTTTGCCTGCACATCGTGCATACAAAATAACCCATATGTTTGATGTGAGCTCCAGGGTCTGCGACCAAGCGTGATTTAAAAAGCAGATGTCATTAATCTTCTAAATACTGCACACCAGCCATGATGTCATTGAGGACTGACAATGGATGGGCTGCCTCATTCCCTTTTGGAGATAATTATTTCAAAGCACTAGGAGAGGCTGTTTGTTTTTTAAGAGAGTTGGGGCCAATTTGCCTTATGAGAATCGAGTGGCAGCCTGTAATGAAAACATGAAAATAACCCCGGCCCCAAAGCTCAGTGCTGAACAGACATTCAAGGTAGAGCAAATCAGAGCAAAGCTCACTGTAGACCCCAGAGTGCCTGCCTGTAACCTACGGAGAAGTGAGGGCGAGACGACCGAGGAACCAGGTCCCAAGAGAGTCTCGCAGTAGGAGGGCATGCTTCACAGTGTCAGAGATGCGTCTCACAAAGTCTGAACTTTGGAATAATGAAGGAGTCATTTCCAGGTTTGACTCACCTAAAAATGAGGTTCTATTCTCACCAAGCAGGGTAGGAGGTATCCTGTCTCTAGAAGCAATAGAGGAACTTCATTCAACTCAACGAATGTGAATTTTACACCTGCCAATGAAAATGACAACAGATATTTCGTTAAAGAATATAGATGAATGGCTAATAAGCATGCAAAAAGTGTTCACCATAATTAGTTAGCAGGGAAATACATATGAAAACCACGAGCAGATACCACTATATACTCACCAAAATGGCTAAAATTAGGAAGACTGACAATGCCAAATGTGGGTAAGGATGTGGAACAACTGGCACTCATATATACAGCTAATCATAATGAAAAATGGTGCAGCCATATTGGAAAAAATAGAAACATGTATCTACCCTATGATCCAGAAATTCCACTCCTACATATTTACCCAGTACAAATGAAAAGCAAAAGTCCACAAAAAATTGTACAATGATATTCATAGCATCTCTATTCATAATAACTCCAACCTAGAAATAACCCAGAGGTCCATTAAGAGGGCAATGGATAAACAAATAATGCTCTTTAGTACCGTGGAATACTACTCAGAAATATAAAGGAACAAGCTACTGATACAGGCAACAGCACTGATAAATCTAGAAATATACTGAGGTAACAAGGGAGAAAATATTGTATTATTTCTTTGATATACAGTTCTAGAACAGGCCAAACTAGTGTACGATGTGAAACACCACAACAACAGTTGATTTGGGGGTACGAGTGGGAGTGACCCAGAAGGAGTATGAGTGATCTTTCTAGGGTGCTGGGATGTTCTATACCATGATAGTACCTTTGCTTACACGGAAATATGCATTGACTAGAATTCATCAAATGGCAGGGCCAGCCCTGGGGCCGAGTGGTTAAGTTCATGAGCTCCACTCCAGCAGGCCAGATTTTCGCAGGTTAGGATCCCTGGTGCAGATGTAGCACCATTTATCAGGGCATGCTGAGGTGGCATCCCACATGGCACAACCAGAGGCACTCACGACTAGAATATACAACTATGTACTGGGAGGCTTTAGGGAGAAGTAGGAAGAAAATTTAAAAAAAGAAGAAAATTGGCAACAATTGTTAGCTCAGGTGCCAATTTAAAAAAAAATAAAAACTCATCAAATGGTATACTTCAAGATTTGTACCTTTCAGTGAGTGTAAATTTTACCTCAAGAGAAAAAAATAAAAGCCATAAACAAATATAAAACAAAAATGATGTATTTTTACAAAGCAAGGCTTTATTGCATTATTGAATGCCTGCATTTAAGAAAGAGATGGAGAATATGCTAATAATTCGGATTAATCTTAAAAGTATATGATACATGTGTCCACTACATTGTGCACAGCACAAAATAAAAGAATTATGAAATATTCTTCAGTATTGAAAACAATTATTCCATAAACAAATAAGTCACTCACATTATTTAGGAACAAAAAATCGTCAAAACACAAGTTAAAATAACCGTCAGAGAATCCTGTGCAAGGGATGCAAACAAACTCCAGCAAGGACTATCACTTTCAGAAGAATGGAGAGAAGGGGAAGAGCCTTGAAGCTTCTAGAAAGCAAAAACAAGCAGGTGGCGTTCACATCATACAGATATCATGTGGCAAGGTTTCTCAGCAGCCACCCTGGGAGCTAGAAGACGGCAGATCAGTGTCTTCAGAATTCAAAGGGAAGGTTAGTCTAATCTAGAATTCCACACCCAGCTGCCAAACTATACATCAAGTGGGAAGGTTGGATGTGGACATTTTGGGAAATGCCCTGTGTCCTCTCTCCAGAAATGACTGGAGAATGTGTCCCCAAAACAAAAGCAATAAAACCAAAATCGAGGGAGAGCTGGAATGCAGGGAAGGGGAACCCAACACAGGAGAGGAGTGAAGGGAATTCCCAGGATCAGGAAGAAAGGAGGCTGTAGGATGACATCTGTAGTTTACAGAAAAATTAGTGCATACCAAAGGAAGAGTATAGAAATTTCCAGAAAGGACGTTTCCTAGAACAAAATAGTACTAAGAGATGACCGGATTCTCTGACTGCATTAGGAGGGGCATATATAGAAGAGAGTTTGGGGATGAACTGATGATAGGTATACAGAAAAACAGACAAAGAAACTTAAATAGGGGCCAGCCTGGTGCCATGGTGGTTAAAGTTCGCACATGCCGCTTCTCTGCAGCCCAGGGTTCGCCGATTTGTATCCCGGGTGCGGACATGGCACCGCTTGGCAAAAACCATGCTGTGGTAGGCGTCCCACCTATAAAGTAGAGGAAGATGGGCACAGATGTTAGCTCAGGGCCAGTCTTCCTCAGCAAAAAAGAGGAAGATTGGCAGTAGTTAGCTCAGGGCTAATCTTCCTCAAAAAAAAAAAAAGAAAGAAAAGAAAAATAGATAAGGCTATGATTAGTTCAGTGAAACTACAGCAGAAAGGAAACAGTTGTCACACACCTGGTGACACAGGTGGACAATACTGACAAACTCACCATGACAGCAGTAAATATCGATTCAGACAAAAATTGAACAGCTCTGGGAGAATGAGGAAACATGAAATTTGTGCATTTGTAAACGTGCATGGAGAGAGTACAAAATCACAGTCTTCATTTTATGCCGTGGGAAGTCAATAGATAATGCCTAAGTAAATGTAACATATGTATCTGTGTAATCAGGTTATTACAAACGTATAGAGGTAAATAACAGACAAACAGGTAAACATTTGAAGGGGTTTGCCCTTAGGGGGCAGGTATTGGTGTGGAGAGGGGTGGGTCAGAGGTTTTATTTTTCTCTATTAAAATCCTTCTAGTTCTATTTGAGTGTTAAACCATATACGTAGCATGCATGTGTAGGTGTTAGATGGTAGACGACAGATAGATAGATAGATAGATAGATAGATAGATAGATAAATAGATAGATGATAGTAGATAGATAGGTAGAAGATAGATATTGATTTATGGATGGATTGATGACAGCTAGATTAGGTAGTAGAATAGATAGGCAAAGAGATGATAGATATTGATAGATAGATGGGTGGATGGACAGATGATAGATGAGAGAGAGACAGACAGACAGATGGATGATAGACAGATGTTAGATCTTTTTTTAAAGCTTTAATTTATGCAAAGTGCAGGGTGACATGGAACCATCACCAGGCCATTAAGCCCTGACGCTTGGGGTTAAAGAGAGTCCCAAGATGGGCTTTCGAGTGCGTCAAGATCTGAAGGGTAAGAGTGAAAGGCGTTGGTTGGGACAGGGTGGGAGGGGGAAGGAGCAGAGAAAGAAGTGGTGACTGAGAGAGAGAAGATGCTACAAACAGAGAGAACCTGTTCCTTGGCCAGAGTACTGTCATTCCATAGAGAGAGCGTCCTAGAGGAGAGATACTCCCATAGAAATATACTTCATGGAGACAATCCTTCCTGTGTGAAGTGGAGAATTCCAAAGAAAGAGAATTCTCAAAACTGATATCCAAGGCCGGGTACAAAGACACTGTGGTCCTGGGAAGGGCCCAGTGGAGCATCAGCAAACCTCACAGAACCTGGATGTCAACAGAAAGGGAAATCCAGACAGAACCAGAATGAAGACATATTCCTGAATGACACCTGCCAGAAGGTTTCCTAGATGCTGGTGAGAAGAGATTGGAGCTCAACGCAAAACCACAACGTGCAATCACGTTATGAAATCTCGTCACGTGACTAGCCACATCTACTTCATAGAAAAATCATTCTGTAGGAGGGTGACATCATTTTCATTTAATCCCTTTGTGGCTAAGTAATCCCCAAGACATTGAAATGGGCTCTGAATGACCAGTTGGAACCGATAGTAGGTGAGTATCCAGGTCTCAGGAAGGAGACCAGCAGCTCCTGAGAGGGAGACAGGGCAGGCGGTTATTGCTGTTCAGCAGGTGAGGGCCCAAGGGATTCAGTAACATACCCGAGGTCACACAATGAGATAGTGGGGGGTGGAAATTTCACCCGGATACTCTGATTCCAAATGAAGCACTTCTCACCCTACCCCAACTGTGCGGGGTTGGGAGGAGCTGATGTTAGGTACCCCCCGGGAGGCATGCAGCATGCTGAAGGGTTTACATGGGTTATGTTCTATATGCATAACAGTATTTCCAGGTAGTGATGATAATTATGCCCATTTTATAGATGTGGAAACTGAGAGTGAGTGACCCAAAGTGACTTCCAAGGGTCTCAAGCCCATGCCTGTTGGCTCCATGTCCAAGCTCTACGTCTAAGTGATGGCTCTTCCTAGGCCTCTGCCCCTTTACTAATGCCCTCACTGCCCACATAATTCACATCCCCCATGTCTCCACTGACTTGCATTGCACCCCCTACAATGGCTTCCTTTCACAACCTTACATTTGTTATTTCCTTCCACCATGGATGCTCAGGCTCTTAAGCCAGCTAAGGGTCACCCATGTGAAAGGGCTGGGCTGCAGGGGGTTCGGGGGAGGAGTAGGAGGAGGGGGTGACAGGACTGGATGGGGAAGCAGGGAGATGGCGCAGCACGTCACACGTATTCATGGCAAGCAAGCCTTCTTCCACAAATGGAGTCTGAAGCGACACAGGTCAAAACCTTTGCAGAGCGTGGTGGTTGCCCAGTCCCCAGATGTCAACAACACCTGCAGTTTGAAAACCTGCTGCCTTAGCTCCCCTGTTAGGTAACAGCAATGGCTCTGTGGCACTAGGTCAAGAGACAGAATCCCATGTCCCTCCTGAAAATAAGTGTCCTTTCAGATTGCCAGGGACTCTTTATTTAAGGTGGCTAGCAACTCAATCCCCAGAGGTTAGAAGCATCCATGCACAAAACCACAGCCTTGCCAAAGTTCAAGAACACTGTGGGCATGTGGGCTATAATCTGTTCCTGCATTTGATTATCATAAGTCAGAATTGCCACTAACAAATACTACATGTATACAATAAAGTCATTTAATAACTATGTCACGCGTACGATAGCCTACACTTTAAAAAGCAATTTTCATACAAAGCAACTCCTTGTAGCTGGGGAATCAGTGGTAGGACTTGCATGCATTATGATGGACATTCATGGCACACATGACATGTGGCCCTCAAATTGACTAGACAGATGTGTCCACCTGTATTACCACACTTCAACCTTACACTAACGCCAAGGGGTAGTTTTATTTTCTTTAGTTTAGAGAGTGGAAACCAAAGGTCAAAGGAGTTGAATAAACTGTCCTTCATTTTAGCTGAGCTATGACTTGAGTCTGACTCCATGGATAATGCTCTTTCCGCATTCCACAAGTTTCAAATCTTTTTATTTCTTTTCCCTCAACTAAATTCTTAGGCTAAACTGCAATTTCTAAAATACATTTAAGAAGAGTCCAAAATGTGTAAGCGCTTACTGCGTACCAGGCACCATGTTAGCTCATTCAATCCTCATACAGCGCCTGGCATCAGTTTCATTATTACCCCTGTTTCTTTAGAGAGCTGGGCACAGAAAGGTTGGGCAGCCTGCCTGACATCACACAGCTAGTTAGTGACGTTGCTTGGATTTGAACCCAGGCAGCCTGGCTCCTGAACACTCCACAGAGCTACTCAGCAAATTGGAAATCTGATACAGCACCTTCTCCATTCACCCTCTCCTGGAGAGGAATCTTTTTAGGATTATAAACTCTGCTACACTTCACCTATGCTATTTCCTGATCTAAGACACAGAGAGTGTCTCCTATATTTTCTTCCTGAGGCTAAACATAGCTGCAGTAGTTTCCTGTTGCTGCTGTGCCAAATTACCACCAACTTGGCAGCTTAAACAACACACATTTATTCTCTTACAGTTGTGTGGGTTAGAAGTCCTAACATGGACTTCACTGGGCTCCAATCAAGAAGTAAGGCTGTGTTCCTTCCTGGAGGTTTTAGGGTAGACTTCGTTTCTTGGCTTTTTCCAGCTCTTAGAAGATGTCCGCATTCCTGGCTCATGGATCCCTCCGTCCATATTCAAAGCCAGCAACGTAGCATTGCTGTCTTCCTTCCATGACGTCCACATGTTTCTCTCTACTAAAGCAGGGAAATGTTGTCTACTTTTAAGGACCCACGTGATTAGATTGGGCCCGCCTGGATAACCCAGTGTCATCTCCCACCTCAAGGTCCGCATCCTCCATCACATCTGCAAAGTCCCTTTCACCACGTAAGGAAACATAGTCAAGGTTCCAGCGCTTAGACATGGACATTTTTAGGGGTCCACTAACCTCCCTACATCACTGCTCAAAACATAAGGTCGCAATGGGTATTGAGTCCCTGCTTTTAAATCTGGATTAAGGCAACTCTCACAGGCTCTAGTGGTAAGAATCAACTCGTCAATAATAAAAGTTTTTATGCTCATTAATTTAACAAAAAATTGAATATATGACCCATAAGACTTTCTATTATCATTACTATTAATTTAACCTGACTATTGACACTAACATTGCCGCCATATTAACTAACGTCTTTACATCAATGCAAGAGTTTTTCACATTTATCATTTGATTGGATAAAACAAGGCCGTATGTATGAAAGGACTTTGTAAGCCCTAAATTTCTGTGCAAATATGAATTGCAATTACAGGCTTTCTGATGGACTGATAGGAGAAAGTGCTGGGTGCTGGTAGATGCCTGTGAATATGCGTGGAACAGAATGGAAAGCACGCCTTTTGCCATTACTTAAACAGAACAGAAGGATCTGAACTTAATTTAAGCTTAAGAAAAGTTGATGATTTTATTGCTTTCCAGATTTATAAAGCTACTGGAAATTCTTGAAGAATGAATTGCCGAGGATGATTGTAGCCCGAGCACAGCTGAGCCAATGAACTCAGTCAGGCCAGGGAAGACCTCATTCCTCCCAGGCAGACACGGGGATTTGGAGCAGTGCTGTGCTCAGTGTGCACGTGTGCTCCTCCATGCGGCCCCGGACACACAAGGGCAAGGGTTGGATGGAAAGTTTTCCAAGGTAGGAAAGAACAGAGGGAACAAGCAAGCTGGCTCGAGTTCACGATGTGATGGGAAGAAGGAGCCGTCCTCTCTGGGCTCTGCACATGGGCTCCACTCTCCTTCCCTGGGCCTCAGTATTCCCATCTGTAGAGGGAGCTAAGTGGACAACGTGGGCTCTAAGGGGCCTTGTGTCCCTCATCCACACCGCGTTCTCTCAATAACAAGCACCTAGAGAGAAGCTGGATTTTCGCTCTTCATTCCAGGGACTGGACTGACTGTTACTATTGAACCAACAAGTGATTTTTATTGCCTTTAGTAAAGTGCTTCTCTCATTTTAATACTCTATGAATCTCCTGGGGATCTTGTGAAAATGCAAATTCCAATTCCATAGGTCTAGGGTTCTACGTTTCTGGTAAGCTCCCAGGCGATGCGAATACTGCTAGCTGGTGGACCACGCTTTGAGTAGTGACGATTTCCACCCTGCTGGGTCTTGCATTCTGTCCAGGCACCTGACCCCCTGCTGTTATCCTGTACCTCCCACGCCCTCACATCACTTAGGCATGGACAATTGGACTCATATTATTTAGAACTCTTTTAGTTGCTAGTGATGGGAGCACACTGAGAATTAGCGGAAGCAGAGAGGGGTATGCACTGGCTCGCATTGCATGGAACAGCAAGAGAGCAGCCAAGGAAGGCTGGAGTCGGAGATCTCCTACAAAGCACTCGGTGTCCTGGCTCTCACCCCTGCTGCTTTCTCTCTGCTGGCTTCCTTGTCTTCTACTGAGATCAGCAGACAGGACAACAGCAGCTCCAGGCCTACTATCCTCTAGTCCCGGGTGAGAAATCCTGAGTAAGGTTCAAAACTGGCCCGGTTAGATCGTGGGCCTGGAGCAATCATTCAGGAGGTAGGAGTGTGTCTATGAGGGGGTGGGGGATGCTAGATTAATCCCTGTGGCCAGCAGACAACTCCCACTCTGTTCACCAGCTTGGGGCTCGGGGAGGAGAGAGTACCCCAAAGGAGTGTGGCAGAGATGGGGCCCCAAGGAATTCCTGTGCACATGCCAGCCCCTACCCCCTACTTTGTGCCTATTACAAACTCTGAGAACCAGCATCTGGGGACCTTTTCTGGGTGGGAGGTGGTGCTGGTGATTCTGAACAAAAGTTCTTTCAGGTCCCTTCCATTTTCCTGGAATAAAGGGCTGTCCCTCTGCTATGGGGGCACTGGGCCCGTGTTCCCAGCAGCAGGGCTGACATACATGCTGATCTGCAGTTCCCCTGGGGCAATCCTGACTCACCTCTGTTGTCCTGGTCTAAATATTACCAGCACCCACCTTTTCCCTTCCCAAGGTTTCCACTTTGATCAACAAGTTCATGGTCTCGAAACGGGCAGGCATAGAGTTCTCAGAAAGTGGCTCCGCTAAGAAATCTTAAAGAAGCCTGGGTTTTGGAATTAGACATGTCAGAGTTCAGTCCACATTGTCACTGTGAGATCCTGGCAAAGCCACCCAAACTCCTTAAGTCTCGGTCCCTCCTTCTGAAAACTGGGCTGCTGAGATGATTAAATGAGGCACAGGAATGAAATACCTCCTTCCTATTTTTGGGGTGCTTCAGTTTTGCCCCCACCTGCAGGGCCCAAAGCTCGAATTTTGGCAAGCCTGAGGAAGCTCGTTCGGGCATGTTTTTGCCCTTCCTCTCTGTCAGCTTTGCCACTCAAAGACCTCAGTACTGAAGCTACATCAAGTTGATGTCTTTCACAAGCACTAACATTCCCATTTAAAATTGGAAACAGGGGCCGGCTCTGTGGCTGAGTGGTTAAGTTCACACGCTCCGCTGTAGCGGCCCAGGGTTCGGATCCTGGGTGCGGACATGGCACCGCTCGTCAGGCCACGCTGAGGCGGCGTCCCACATTCCACAACTAGAAGGACCTGCAACTAAGATATACAACTATGTACTGTGGGGGGTTGGGGAGATAAAGAAGAAAAAAAAAAAAAGATTGGCAACAAATGTTAGCTCAAGTGCCAAAAAATAAATAAATAAATAAAAATAAAAATAAAATTGGAAACAATTTGACTCTTTGTTATTGCTACTCTAAATCCTATCGGATTCGCATCAAATGGGACAAATTTCAAATTTTACCCATGAGACCTTTATGGGGTTTGCATCCCATTCAGAGACCCACAGCGGAAAATGGATTTCAAAATTGTGTGCACTGCATTTTGAGGCTGAATATCTTAACACCTGAATGCATAACCAAAAATTGGCATAGGGCGAATAAACTGTACTGACCCATATCAATGGATGATATCAAGTCTGTTTTCACCCAGAGTGGGCAGAATTGCTTATCAAACAGATCACTTCCCATATTCTCATAAATTACAACAGAGAGAAGAGATTGGACTCCTTCCTGCTATTTCCTCCTCTATCTTCTCTGCACGGCTTTCTTACACTATAACCTACAAAATAAAATTACAGGAATTTGTAAATCGTTAGGAGCTTACAAACTGTACATGTGTGACTTAGAAATTGGTAAATTAGAGAAAAAGGCATGATTTTATATTTACAGATTTGGAAATGGACACCATCAGGTTAGGTTTAGAAGCGGTAATAAAACATGCTTTCTGATTCAAACCTACAGGTAATCTCCTCACAGTTGAAATGGTTCATATGACACTGGAAACATCACAAAGTATCGTACTGTGGTACGTTGAGTTACTGTCCTGGCTTTTACATTCTGAAATATTGCTGAATCTCATTTGTGTTAAAAGTTATCATGTTGTCAATTTTCTAATCTAATTCCTAATCTTGAAAATGTGCCCCTGATTTCTATTTCATTCAAGCCAGTTATAAGCTATTGTTTTCCTGTTTTATCATCGATTTTCCGTGGTTATGGTGATGTCGTCATTTATTACTGTTTCTGGTCCTTAATACACATCTTGACGTCCAGGGCATATATTGTAAAACTCAGTGAAAATATGTTGAAAATTTATAAGGGCTGGAGGATGGTGGAGTTGTTATCACGCGTCATTTCTTCATAAAGCATCTATAGCACATGATAATGCAATGACTGCTTGTTTGTGTAGATTTTTCTCATTCGGCAGCTCTTTGCCAGGCTGTGTGTCTTAGGATCCAGGGTTGCAGCAATGAAGGGCACTCAACTTTCACCCTGCAGAACTCCAGATCTTGTGGGGGTGACAGACGTATGAACAGACAAGCACGATATTGAGTGATTAAGGCTAATCCTTATAATTGTGTAAGACTTTGGAGATGACAAAAGGCTTTCACATTTATTATCTCATTTGATCTTTACTGTAGCTCTGAGAGATAAGAAAGACACTTATTATAAACCCCATTTGCCAGACAAGGAGGCTGTTAGGAATCAAGGTGGCATTTTGTGGTATTTGATGATGTTCGGACTAGGGACCTCTCCAGAGGGTTACACCTCCCTCTGGCAGATGTGGAAGAAGAATGAGAGGCTAGCGGGGTTCCCTGGTAGGTGGATGGCAATGGATGGATGTGGCCAGGCAAAGCTGGTGGCCAAGATTCCAGACTGGGCAGAGCATCCGATTGTCCAGGACATCTAAATCTTGGGCACCCCATCCTGCCAGCCACATGGGTAAAGAACATCCAGGAGAAAGGGGGCTGACCAAGACCTTCATGGAGCTCCCCTATGGGCTGGGCATGTAAACAAAAAAATACACACCCTCACATACTCTTTTGATTCTTAAGGAAACTATATTTAATTATCTTCATTTAACAGATTAGTATTCTGAGTTTCAGAGAGAATAAGTAACTTTTGAAGTATAGGATCGATGAATTTTATTGTAATAAAAACGTTAAAAAGTTTGGCAATGGATTGTTCCCTCTATAGATAGACTTAGATATATAGATACAAATTATATATTTATATATGTAAATGTAGCTCGTTTTTTATACGTCTATACGGATGTCTGTAAATATAGGGATAGAGATAGAGATAGGATAGAGACAGCTATGTTTTTCTTTTCACTGAGGCGTATATTGCCTATACCGAGAAGTGCAGACATAAGGGTACAGTTTCGTGCATTTCACAAACCAAATGCACCCATGTAACCCTCGCCCAGCTCAGGAATCCTGGCATCAGCAATCCCCCAGGAACCCTCCTCAGGCTCCCCTCAATGCCTACCCACTCCAGGGCTAACTACCATCCGACTCCTCACAGCCTGGACTAGCTGTGCCTGTTCTCGTCCTTCATATAGATGAAATCGGGCAGCACATGCTCCACTGTGTTTGGCCTCTTTCACTCAATATTTTGTTTATGCGATTCAACCTCATTATGCATTTTTCTTGGAGGACTCAATTGAGCTAACCCAGAAGTGAGCTTTTGTCTTAAGAAAGACCAGTGTCCTTGACTTCTTGATTTGTATTCATGCCCTGATATTTCATGACACTACCACTGCGTGTAAATATTAGAAGCAGCAGGGATATGAGTTAACGGAAGGCCAGAGTGTGTAGCCATGGCAGATAATAACTAGCTGTGTGGCTTTAGAGAAATTCCTTAACTTCTCTGTGCCTGGACTCTCTGATGACTTGGCAAACTTTCTCTCCATTATCCATTTGACATGGTATTTCTGGATTTGGTGTCCTATAAGAAGGAATCAGGACATTCCCCCAGAGCCATACATGTTTATTTTGTCCAATTATCTCTTTAGACTTGAGAGGTTACTCAAACCTGTTCAGTAACTTGCTAAAGTTGCGTGTTCAACACGCTCCTGTCAAATTGAGAGCTCATTCTAGCGAGTCACTTCCCTAGACCAGCCTGACAGCACCCCTGCTGGTTACTCTGCTGCTGGCACCTCTCCTCCCAGGCTCTTCTCCACAGGCTGGGCCAGTGATGGCCAGCGTGATCTTCCCAAACCTAAACCAAACCACGACATTCCCCTGCAGAATGGTCTCCATCAGCTCCCAGCTTTTTACTGGATAGACTCCCAGTTATTTCCCAAGGCATTCAAAATCCTTTAAGATCTGGCTCCATCTGCCTTTAGGGCCTCATAGCCGGCCATTCCCCAAACAAACCCTCCAGTCTGGAGCCCAATCACAGACTCTGCCTCTGACCTAGCAGCCGCTTTTCTCTCTGCGTGAGGGGTCCTCCCCTGACAGCTTAGTGGGGGCCTCCATCTCAGCTACTGCGCGGGCCACAAAGCACGCCCCCCAGGCCCCAGGGCCAAATCCCAGTCCCCTGTCTAGGGCTACAGTCCATGAGCTAAGAATGGTTTATGGTTGAAATAACTGAAAAAAATAATATTTTATGACACATGAAAATTATATAAAATTCAAATTTTAGCATCTGTAGATAAAGTTTTACTGGAACACAGCCATGCCCATTCATTTACATATTGTCGGCAGCTGCTTTCATGATACAAGAGCAGAGTTGCCTCGTCATGACAGAGACTGTGTGGCTAGTAAGGCAGAAAACACCTATTAGTTGGCTATTTACAGAAAGGCTACTGACATCTGATCTATATACATAGTACACTTTGTGCAAAAATCTACTTTCCAAGTTAATATATAAGTGCATATGTTTATATATATTTATAAATCTATATATGTATTTAATGGATCTATTTTTACCTGGGTAGTATGCTCTATTCAACTTTGTTTCCTGTCCTCTAATTCAAATCTTGACAGACAGCAGTATGTAAACAAGTGTTTATTAAATAGCCTTGACTGGTTTGGTCCGCATTTTAAGTCAGTGGCTTTTAGGTTTAACTACACGGTGATTAGTGCGTCTGCCCAGAGGTTGTATGTAGATTTAGGTTTACGGATGCAGAACTTATGCTACTAACGGAAGGGGTAAATCCGATTCAGGTGGGCAGGTATTTGCAATGGGCTATTGAGTAACAGGCAATGTGTTAGGAATGTCAAGTTTAGGAACATAAAAGACTAGAAAGACATGAGCTAGCCCCTCAAGAAGTTTACCCTTTAGTGGGGCAAAGATAGATGCTGATGGATTGTTTCAACACTCTTAGTCAGGTCTGTGTTTTTTGGGAGAGCCCGATAGAGTGGGCATTCTTCAAGAAGTGGAAGGAAATTGAGAGATGCAGAGAGGCATTTGTCTTCTTTGACCATTCAAGCAAATAGTTTGACTTCATTAATTTCGATTTTCACATTTGGAAAATGGGCTTGAGGATAAGACAGATCAAGTCTGAAGTCCCTTTCAGCTCTAATACTATGGAATTAATTTTTTTTAATTTTACTATTTCATTTAACTTTTCGATAGGTGTCTTTCTAACCAATTGCGTCCAAGCATTTGCCTTGTTTTAATATCTATGCGTTAGATATCTATTCTCAAGGCTTTATTCAGACGCTCTTCCTCATAAAATCCAAGGGAGACCCCTCTATCTTAAAAGTACTATAATACATAAACAAAAGCCTCTCCATATCTATAAGAAGATAAGGCAGTATTTCGAAGTCATTTTTTTAATTATCAAATCACTTCAAACAGTTTCCAAACGTAATAGGAACAATATGGTGTGACTCTTGATGTTGGCTTCTACAATTAGTGTGTTATTAATTAAACTCTTGAGTAATGTAATAACTTGACGGTTAAAGCCCCTCTTTGCATTTAAAGTGCGTGCAAACTGTGGCTCCAATTATAAATAAACTCTACTGCTATGGGCTTAAAACTGCACATTTAATTGTTCAGAGCAAATTGTCCAATTGATGCTCTATTCTGGAGAAATGCTTCCTGAATATTCTAGTGGGTTCAATACAAACGTGCAGGTTTCAAGGAATAGGCCTCCTTGCACATCTCTGTGTCTCCCATCCTCCTCGCCCTCTCTGCTTCTGCTCCAAACTGAAAATCCAAATGGGTTGCCCTGGCCTCCTGCTTCACCCCATCCAATCCACCACCCTCTCAATGCCTGGGTGCTGGAGTAAGCTCCACGCTAAAGCTGATTGGAACGTGCCCTTCCATCACCTAAACACCGCCAAGGATTTCTGTAAGTTTCAGAATGAAGTTTAAACTCCCATAGCTTCATTTACTTATCTCTGCAAGGATGCACTCCACATCCCATGTCTAGCTCCTAAGCCTCTTGTCCCACACTCACCTTTTGCTCCATCACATTGAAGTCTTCCACACTCCTTCAATGATAAAGACTGTGCCATGCCTCCAAGCCCAAAGAATTACACGTGCAATTTCTTTTTCCTGGAACGCCATTCCCTCTGTGGTGAATTCCTGTTTGTCCAACACAGCTCATTTTGGCTGGATAGTGCTGGAGAGACAATGTTTCCTGGAGGCAAGCCTGAGTCGCAGTGTTGAATGACACTTAGAGAATAGGAAGTCATTAGGACTTCTGGGGCCATCTCAGAAAAGGACTCAAGAACCCAAGCTAAGCCAGTTATTTACACCACTTACAAATTGCAGAAACCCACTCCCTTCCCCAAGGTCATTGGCTCTGTGACTTCTATTTACTTCCCCACAGAGAAAGACTTCAATCCAGAGCAAGCCCCGTGATAAACAGCTGGGGTATCATTGTCCCCCATCTAAAGGCCTAGAGAGGACAATCTCTCTACACATGAAGGAAAGGCATGGATTCAATTCAACGTGCATGAGAAGAAAATAAGGATGTTGGGTTCAGAGCTTTGCTCAGGAAGACAGTCAAAGGAAACCAAGAACATTCACAGATAAGGCCTTGAGAAAAGGCAAGGCAGTCTGGTTTCCCTAAGAATGGTGAAATAATGGTTTTAGAGACTTAAAATAGAGAATGACCAACCTGACTGGGGAAATCTCCAAAGCCTTCATGGAGGAGGTGGCACTTATGTTAAGGATGTGGAGACCAGTTAGAATAGTCAGGACCTATAAATATGACAGGGTAATCGCGCATCAAGTAGGACTCATCCTCTGTCCGTGGACTCCCTCCCTGTTACTCATATTGAAGGTTTTGGGATCTTTTTGGTTTCTTCGAGGGCATCTTTCAATATAAAGCAGTGATTTCCAAACTCCAATCACTGAGCTAGACGACTTTGATGAGTTTTGCGATATCTAATCTATCATTTATACTATTGTCTCATTGTTCTCGTTAATGAAATCATTTTTTTTACTTCGATGAATTTTTTCACACATTCTATATTACATTTTAAAGGGACAGCAATGTCCATGTCGTCAATTCGAGAGGGAGGTAAAGCAAAGACAATGAGAATAAAACATTGCTATGAAATTGTAGCTAGATGCTGTTGCCTGCAAAGGCTTGAGTTTATGGCTTGTCATCTTTCTGTTAGGAAGGGAGATTAGATGTCCGTGTAGAAACATGTTAAAAATATACATGTGTGTGGGCTCCAATCTGAAGCTTTCTCCTTGAAGCAATTGAAATGCAGTTGAAAACAATGGATATTTTTCATGATGGGATTCAGTGCCATCTGAAGCCATTGCCATGCACTGCCTAAAATCATCTTGGATCCCAGCTGTGTAGGGCTGTACACTTGGAGAAGCATTGATAAGAAGGAAAGAGCATTGGGCCCACATTCGGAGACCTGGTTCTCTTGCCAGGTCTGCCGGATGTGACCTTCAGTGAGTAATTGAACTACTGAGATGCAGTTTCCACGTGTCTACAACGTGGGTTATAAAGCATATTGTATTTATTTCCACAGAGTCATTCATCTATTACATTGCAAATACCCATTGTAGCCCTTGCTCCTACTATGTGGTAGGCCTTTTCCTGGGGTCTGGGCTGTTTTAAAGAGGAGACTAGATGTTAGATATGCAAGCACATTGGGAGTGGATCAGCAGCCATGATCATTACCATAACAATAAGCTTTGAAAACTAGTCTTTCCTCTCTTGGTGCTATTCCCAGCCTGCCCACGCCATGCCTGAGCAGAGGCTTTCTCGGCCCAGGAACCTAGGAAAGCTTGAGTGAGAACTTCTGCATATCCTCAGAAGTCCAGGATGCAGCATAGTCGTTGTTGCACTGGTCTACACATCAGGGCAGGTACTGTTACTTTAAATTTGTGCCCACTGCAATTAAAATGCCTGTGAGATAAGATCAGAAGCTAAAGAGAACAGCTGAAGGGCAGTCAAAATATTTTAATAATGTAACCATGCTTCAAATGTTAATTTGGTTTTACTTTGCATGCTTTATTATCTGAATGGGACAAATGGAAATGCAATAAACTTCAGAGCCTTAAAATCCTTAACGATACTGAAAGTAAGGCTCCCAGTGACTCTCAGCACTTTAAGAACAGGAGGATTGGTAGATATCTCTGGATTTAGTGGTCGAAAGCTTAGGTCTTGACTCACCTGTGACCCTGATGCGTGTGTCCTTGGGTAAGTCACCTGTGTGCTCTCTGCTTGTTTTCTCTTCTGTCAACCTTGAACAGGGCTCCACGCACAGTGCATGTCTCCGTAGGCTTCAGTGAGTACATCTCAGACCTGGAAGTGTTCAGAGAAGACAAGACAAGCACAGCATATCAAGTATTCCAGAATCTCGCCCCAACCCATCATCCCATCTGAATATCTTTCTCTTTGTTTTGGCCTTTTTCAATAGGAAAGACTTTTCCCATGCCTGTATATCTGCCTGCTTACCTCTGTACGTTGCAATTTGACTTATCTTAGAAGGTCTCAGAATTCACCTTTTCCTTGTAGCCTTCTCAAATTCCATCATCTGGAAAACATCGCTCCCCCTCCTTCCCACTGCAAACTCCGTTGGCACATTCATTGGATATTCAGCACAATCTCCCTGTAAAAGAGCGGATAGCTGTTCATCGTTTCCTCCTCTTCTTGTGCATGCAGCCAGACTACATTCCTAGACTCGGTTGCACATATGTGTAGCCATGACTGAGTTCTAGCTCATAGGATGCAAGCAGAAGTGATGGGCGCCTCTTCCAGACCTGGCCCAGGAAAACCTCCCGTGCACCATTTTCCATGCTCTTTCCTTTCTTCTGGCTTAAGGCAGGTGCGCATGGAGATCCAAGACACCGTGTTTTCAAGACGATAAGTCATGACACAGGAGTCAAAAGCCTGACTCATCCACTGAAGTAGAGCTGCTTGCCAGTGGGAATATCTGCTTTGGACTTTCCGTGAGGGAGAATTACACTTCCCTCATGTTTGAGCCATTACATGTTCCGGGGCGTGGAGTGACCTTATGCATCCTTAACACAGTGAGCTCCCCTGGGGCAGGGTGGCTGCCTGCTCAAAGCCTGCTTCCCACTGAGACTGTGTGTAATTGTTCCTGCGGAAATATGAGTTTGAGGGAGAGTTTGATAAACTCACTGTTTTACTATGCTGCTGTGACAAATTAATACCTTTTACACTAAAACTGAGGTTTGGAGTCAGAAAATTAGAGTTGCAGTTCGTATTTCCCAACGTTAAGATATAGGCTTAATCCAAAGATCCATGTGATAAAGAAATATCAGAGTGAAGGATGAATATTTTTTAGCATTGGGTATACAGTAAGCATTTACATATCCTAATTTTGTGGATTATTGAAATGTATTTTCTCACCTATCTGACTTTCTTCCTTTATTTTTTTAATTAATTCAGCAAACGCTTTTTGAGCACCTACTATGTGCTATACATTCTCCTGAGCTCTGGAGATATATCAGTTAAGCAAAAATATTTGCTTGCATGGGGCTTATAGTCTGTTGTACACAATAAACGATAAACAAGTGGATACGTGTGATGCCCAGTGGTGACAAATGCTCTGGAGAAAACGTCAGGAGGCGGAAGCTTCACGGCTAAGATGACGTTGGGTCAGAGACCTGGAAGGAGTGAGGGATGAGCCGTGTGAACTTCTAGGGAAAGAGTATTCCAGGCAGGATCAATAGCAGGTGCAAAGGCCCTGCATGCGAGCATGTTTAAGTAAGAGTAGGGAGGTCAGTGTGATGCGGCTGACTAAGCCAGCAGAGAGTGACACTGGGAGAGGAGAAGAGGTTGGATTGATAAATGGGGGCAAGAATGGAAGTTAACACAGTTGCTTGCCACTCAATGAACTTTGTATTTTACTCCAAGTAAGATGGAATACCACTGGTCAGGTTTGAGCAGAGGACTAACATGATATGACTATGTTATAACCACCTCACTCTGGCTGCTCTGATGAAAGTCAACTCTAGAGCAATAGAACTTTCTGGAATAATGGGCATGCTGTATATATGTGCTGTTCAATACAGTTGCTACCTGCCCTGCCTTGCTCACTAGGTGGTACCGAGCACTTGAAATGCAGCTGGGGCAAATGAGAAACTAAATGTTTAATTCAATTTAATTTAAATTAAGTTAAATTTCATATAACTATGTGTACCTAGTGGCTACCATATTGGACAATGCAGCTGTAGAGGGACAGTGGCTAAGCAGGTGACCAGTTGGTCTGTGACGATACTAAAGGGCGAGAGATGGGGATGCCCCAGACCTGGACCTGGTGCAAGCCATGGACGTGGTGAGAAGTTGTCACAGTTCAGATGATTTTGGAAGCACAGCTAATAGGATTTCCTGACAGAGAGAAGAGGAAACATGAATTCCTGTAAGACTTCTGGCTCAGCCGTGGAAAGGATAGAATTGTAACTTTCTGAGATGGGAAGACTGGGGGAGGAGCAGTTTGGGGCAGAGAAGGCAAATCAGGAGTTTAGGTGTGAACAGTTGAGTTTGGGCTTCCTGGTGAGCATTGCATGGAGCTGTTGAGATGGCAGCTGCATACACATGTCTAGAGTTGAGGGGAGAGGTACGCGCTGGAGATATAAGTTTGAGACCTGCTATTTAAAGACACAAGACTAGATGATATTACCTGTGGAAATGAGAATGTAAAGAAAATAGAAGTGTCTGGAAACAGAAGTCTAGGGCATTCCCAGGTCTGGAGATCTGAGTGACATAGAGGGACCAATAAATGAGGCTGAAGGGGCAAAGACCCAGCAGAGAGAAGGCATGAGAAGGTGGGGGAGGTCAATGGGGTCATCCTGCAGACACATCACGTCAGATGAGGATATGAACTGGTCACAGGATTTCTCAACCGGCATCATCGGTAACCTTGGCAAGGGCTTGAGCTAAACAGTGGGGATGAAACTTTGACTGAAGTGAGTTCAAGAGAGAATGGAGACATTGCACAGGACTCCTGCTGTAAGTGGGAAGGGGGAGATACAGGAGGGTTGGCTGGTTTGCAAACATGCACTGAGTCGGCTCTGTTTCAGCACACAGGGTGGGAATGGCGGGTCAAATCTAGTTAGTTAAACAGGCCCTTTTTTCCTTCTTGTTTTTCCTACTCCCTCCCTTCCTGGCCCTTGAGTGGCTGCTGAACAAAGTGGCTTCCTTGGAGAAACTCTCTGGGCCACATCAGCAGAACTGGTTTCCTCTCCTGTGTTTGCCCAGCCACCCACAGTCCTCATCTGTCCTTGCACGTCATCCTTTCACTGTCCCTCCACCAGACCGTGAACTTCTGGTGGGCAGAGCCTGCCATGTTGGTCTTTGCCTGGCAAAGTGTGGGGCACATAGGAAGTGCCCATCAAACGTGTGTCAAAGGAGTGGTTGTAAAGATGAAGACACAGCTCCTTGTCCATGCATGGCTCAGGCCCACGTGGGGAAGGGAGGGAAACTCCTGAACTGAAAATGACAGTCTGACATGGAAGGGGCTCCAAGAGAAGAGGGAGGGGAATGCCCCAGAGGTAGGTCAGTGAAAAATTGAAGCAGGGGAGGAAGAATGTGCTAGGTGTTCTACGAAAGAGCAAAGACCTTCACCGTGCTGGAGAAAGTCCTCCTGGCTGGGCTGTCAAGGTTTAGTGGGCAAGATGGGGCCTTTGCTGGGTCCTTGAGAAGTGCTCTTGGAACCCTCTGGGATACAGGGCCAGCTTTCCCCCCAGCTCTTAGCAGAACATTGCATGGTCCTGCTGGGCGTGACTGGCACATGGCACTCACTGCATGAGCCCCAGCATGGGACTTCAATAGCCGGGGCCAGCTTCATGGGCCTGCAACATATGCAGTCCTACTGAGCCCCATGCTCAGAGGGATCCAACATTGGGTTTCATGCTCTGTGGTCGCCATCTTGAATTCTTAATTCTTTTTGAATAAGGGGCCCTGCATACTCATTTTGTGCAAGCCTTGCATATTATATACCAGGTCCTGTTGGCCTTTACCCTGCTCAATGAGATGAGTCAACTGATACATACTTGGATGTCTGGGCAGGGTCAAATGGCTATAAAAATTTCTGAATGCTTATTTTCCATTTCTGCACTGATCTCTTCACGAAATAGTAGCAGTTTCACAGGAGCATGAGACTGGAGACCACTGTGGAGTAGCGCTGCCCTCAAAGATGGCAGAGAATTGGGAAGGGCAGTCCTTTCAGGCAGAGGGGACAGGGCATAGCATTTCAAAACAACTTAATGCATCATATATCCATATATAGAAGAGAGAGAGAGAGGACGGCCCATACACCTGGCCTTGGATCTACACTGCTGTATGAACAATGGACACTGAGTCCGTATCCTATTCCTTAGAGGATACAGGACACGTCTTTCTCATGATGCTCAAGAGTCTAGCATAAGGCCGTTTATGACAATAAATGCCTCTTCATGCTAGTTGACAAACTCCCATACCCATTACAATGATCCTTAGAATCTCTCCATCAATGCGTGCAAGCCATGAATAAGCCTTGGCCCCATTTCGCTGATGAGAAAACTGAGCCCCAGTAAGGTGATTGTGCTACCCCAGGCCTGGCAATCAGTCCCGTGAAGCCAGGTCCTCTGAGTCCCATGGATACATAAAACCCGGTCTCTATTTGTTGAGGGCATAGACTGGAGAGCGGCCTTCCATTTCCAAATGTGAAAATATTTTTTTTTCCTTTCTCTTTCTGTGAGTGAGCAGGCTGTCATTTTAGCAGAAGCCAGAAAGGTGAATAGTTTTGTAAAACTCTTTCTATAAAGAATTTATGAAGATGAAGGCTCGGAGGACCAAGCCTGTCTGCACTGGAGTCAGGAGGAGCTCAGGAATGCGCAGCCAGCCCCTTCTCTCCAGCCTGCTGTCTATTTACCTTAGACTTGACCTGCAGCTAGAAGCCTCGTGCTCCGGGAAAGAGTAAAGAGTCTTTCTCCTTCTCTGCCTTTAATGTTGTGCTCTCTTTCAGCAAGCGCCACTGTGCAGGGTTATGCTCTCTGGCTCTGTCTTCTGAAGTCCAGGGCTGGCTAGGGGAGTCTGAGCTTCAACAGGGAGTTCATTTCTGCTCCAAGGCTCCCCTTGAATCCAGGCCTTAATAGGGCAAAAAGCACTCCAAGACTCCTTGCTTTAAATAAACCCGCTTAGCCAGTAAATGTCGTTTCTGCCACTGATGTTTCACACAGGAACTAGAGTGCCAAAGGGGCGTTTAATTAAAAGCTAACGATTTCCAGGTCTGGAGTCGGCGCGTAGAACCAGCCTGAGTCTGGAGGTGAGATCCCTGCTGTCGGTCTCGTGTGCAAAGCTTGTGAGGCAGAGGCCAGGGCGGGCAGGTGTGCTTTGAACAGGTGCCTAGAGAGTCAGATGCCATGTCACTGTTGGGAAAGGGGCACAGGAGGAAGGCGCCTGCTGCTTTGAAGAGTTGCTCACTGCATCAGTGAAAACTTCCTGTTCTTTCAGAACAAACTTTCCTGAGAGCTGCACTGCGTTTCAGGCACTGGATGAACATTTGAGGTGGGGACAAGGAAACCCGTGGTTTCGGGCATTCATACATTCACTCATTCGTTTAGTCAATGCCTAGTCATTGGTGACTGTGACCGGCACTTAGCCCAGAGCATCTTACCATGCGTTACTTTGCATGGTCATCATTGTGTCCCCCAAAAAGATGTAAAGTCTTAACTCCCAGTACCTGTAAATGTACATTATTTGGAAATAGGGTCTTTGTGGCTGATCAAATCAAGATGAGGTCATTAGGGTGGGTGCAAATCTGATACGACAAGAGTCCTTAAACAAGGGGGAAATTTGGGCACAGATATACACTCTGGGAGAATGTACGTCATGTGACGATGAAGGCAGAAATAGGGGTGAAGCTTCTATAATCCAAAGAATGACAAAGATTGACAGCAAACCACCAGAAGCCAGGAGAGAGGCATGGAGTAGATTCTTCCTTGCGGCCTCAGAAGGAACCGGTCCTACTAACATCTTGATCTCACGCTTCCAGCCTCCAATACTGCGAGAATAAATTTCTGTTGTTCTAAGCCATCCGGTACGTGGCACTTTGCTATAGCTGTCCTAGCAAAGTGATATGATGGTCTACTGGGCAAGATAAGTGCAGGGCAGTTTCTGTAACTCGCACAATGGAGGTTGCATGGAAAGCCTTGGGAATACGGAGGGGAGGGCAATTTGTCCTGTGCAAGGACACTGGGAGGACCTCACAGGGCCAGTGATCTCCAGGCTCTCCCTTAAGATCTCAGAAGACAGACTCCATCGAGTGGGTGCACCAAGGCCACGAGGAAGGACAAGGGATGCTGAGCTCAAGGAGGAGGAGGATGTGGTGAGAGGAGGTACGCAAAGCACAGTGTCCACCCTCGACCTGTGTTCCCAATAGTGCGAGTGCTGGGGAGACAGAAAAATCAGCAGAAATGCACAAAATGTTCGTGAGAGACAGGAATAGAGGCATCCTGCAGCATCTGGGGAGGCACAATCTCAGCCTCTCTAATCTGACCCACTCCCAAAAGATTTTTTTTTCATTAGCCTTTCCAAAGTCATGGGTTAGCTTCCTTGTTAGTTCCATTAAAGTCATTAATTTCAAGCTCTTTTAAACCCACTATGTGCTCTCACTTTTAAAAGGCAATATCAACAATAATAGTGATACCCGTGAACACACTTCAGTCAAAGGGCAGAATTAGGATTTGTAAAGAGAAGAGCACTGATCTCTCCTTTCTTCTAGGTTCCATTCTACTCAAAGACAAACAGTGAAATGGATTTACTTTTGCTGTGTCCATACCTGGTATATGCTATGGAAAGATATTAGTCCAATGTTTCTTGAGCCTAGGAACGTGCCCAAGGTCAAGCAGAAATTCCAGATCTGAGTTCAGTGTAGGGTTTGTCTCCTCTGCATGCTGGACTATTTTGTTCTCCAGAAAATTCCTGTCCAGTCAGACTAGATATTAGAGGTTACACTCAGAATTATGCACGCTCTCTAAGCACAATTGCACTCAGCTGTGGCTCTGTCTAGACGCTTAAGTTTAAAAGGTTGGCGTCGCCGTCAGCTGCAGTGGCATGGGTGGTTTGTATTTACTGCCAAAGTGTTGGTCACTGGGTTTAGATTTCCATGGGTCACTGGTCTTGAAAGTCTAGGACTCAACTGGGATCCTGTCAGGCTTAGTATACCCTGTCCTCATGGAATCTTGAAAGGTGGCTTCTGTTCCTCTTTTAGTACTCAACTTAATCAGGTTTTTATCATTTTTGTCATAGAAATAACAACTAATAATTATTAAACATTTACTATATGCCAGTATCTCTGCAAAGACTTTTATACACATTTATTTTTAAAAATTACCATTCACTAATCATGTCTAGGCATCGAGCATGCATTGGTCAAGCGACCTGGCCTGCGATGACAATTTCTCATTTAATTCTTCGAACAATCTCAAAGCCTTTATCGCCCTTATTTTATGGATGAGAAAATTGAGGTTCAAAGGGGCTGACTAAATTGCACAGCCTCATTGCTGAGACTGAAAGCCACTGCTGTCTACCCCACACACCTGCTTCGTGTCGCTTTGCACTTCTTCCTCCTCTAGTACCATGTTGCTCTGCAGTTGGGCCATGCTGCTGGGCCGCACTGCACCCTCAGCTGGTTCACTAGCTGAGTTTCCCAAGTGGGATAAGGAGCACTGGGAGGAGAAGAAGGGAACTGGGTTGCAGCCACATTCACTGAGAAGGGAGAGAATAGACAGGCAAAAATGTTCTCGAGGATGGGAGTTAGGAAACAGAAAAACAGGGTCTCTAGACACAAGTGACCTCAATGACCCTCTGCTCATGCTGAACTCAGAATTATAGGAAAAGAAATCTCACCTACCAGAGCAGCTAAAATGCAGCATTGATTCCAGAAAACAGCTGCTTGAATAAACTCAGTGGACACACTGCAGGAACCTTCTGTATCTAAATTCCATACCCTCGTGGATTTCTAGCCAGTCCAAGTTGGCAACGCAGAAATCCAAGTTTTGCTGTGTGCTTGCTATTCAATACCTAGTCTTGTTCCCAGCTGTGTTCTGCAGACCTGCAAAAATTGAGCGAAATTCCAATAATGTCGGCGAGGTAAAAGCATCCGGTCCTGCCACGTCTTGGGCACACATGTTGGACCAATGGGGTGAGAGATGCAGAACCAGGTTTAACCCTCGGGTCTGTCCCGTATGACTGCTGTGGTCGTGGGGGGCTGATTCATCTTCCCTGAGCCTCAACTTCTCCGTTCTCCAAAGGGACAGTTCTACCGCCCTGGACTCTGGTAATGATTACGTAAGACCACGCCTTTGAAAGCCAGTTTTCGAAGCTTCCATGGCATTTCTCCTGCACATAGAGTTAACCACTCTTCTTGGCTTCCTCTTTATCTCATACACGTTTCTCAGGACTCTACTTGTTTCTTTACCTTAGCACTTTATAAGGACCTGTTTATTGAGATCACCTGTTCCTGTTGCTGTCATGTGGGCAGCCACTGCAGAGATAAATAGGCGTGCATCTCTGAGAGGAGCTCCCAGTCTAACCTGGGGAACAGATCAAGTGCAGATATTATCAATGCAAGGGCCGAGAGCTGTTATTGACGAAGGAACAGAGTCTGACAAAAGCAAGAACAGGGGATAATTCCCCCCAACTAAGAAAGTCCAAGAAGCTGTCTTAGACCTAAAGGAAGTGATATGTGAGCTGAACCCGGAGGGGTGATTTGAATGTGCTAGACTGAGAAATTAATATAAAGGTTCTCCCCAAGTCACCAAAGGACAGAAAGGTGGAGCAGAGAAAGGAACATCTGCCTTGAACTTGTCAAAAGGAGTACATTTGAATCAAGCCTTAAAGGATGAAGAGGGTTTGCTTTGGGAGGTGGAACATTGTGTTTCTCACTGAAGAGTGAAAATAAATAGTCATTAGAGATCCCAAGAGCGATTGAGGGCCCCAATCACAGACAGTTGAAAGGCACTAAGAAGCTTGGACTTTTTTCTGCAGAATCTGTTCTCATTCAAGGGAAGCAAAGGAAAGTAACCTGTGCTTTTCACAAACAATTTGAGCTAACTGTGGAAGCAGCAATGAAACTTTGAGATAGTAAATTCAGGGAGACCAGACAAAAGATGATGACATGATCCTGTGGCATATCCAGTGATAGATAACCTTCATTCATGTTTGATGGGTGAATGGATAAAGAAAATGTGGGAAGTGTGTGTGTGTGTACTCTCTCTCTCTCTATATATATATATGGAATATCCAATATATATACAATATTTAATATATGTCCAATATAGAATATCCAATATATATAACGGATTATTATTCAGCCATAAAAAGGACATTTGTGACAACATGGATGAAACTTTAAGACATTATACTAAATGAAATAAACAAGACAGAGAAAGACAAATATTGTATGATCTCACTGATATGTGAAATCTGAAAAAAAAGAAAAGAAGTTGAACTCATAGAAACAGAAAGTAGAATGGTGGTTGACAGGGCCTGGGGGGTGGGGGAAATGAGCAGATGTTGGCCATCTTGTAAACTTTCATTTACAAGATGAAGGAGTTCTGGAGATCTAATGTACAGTATGGTGACTATAGTTAATAATATTGTATTGTACGCTTGAAATTCACTAAAAGAGTAGCCCTTAAGCTTTCTCACCACACACATGAGAAGGTAACTTTCTGAGGTTATGGAAGTTTTAATTAACTTGATTGTGGTAATCATTTCACAATGTATATGTAAACAAAATCATCACACTGCACACTTTAAATATATATAATTTTATATATATATTATAAGAATTGCATAAATTGTCAATTGATACTAATTAGATCTCAATAAAGCTGGGGGGGAACAGTGAATGGTAATCAATCAGGGAAATTGCATTCCCCTTGCTGGTGATTGGTGAAATAGAGAAGTGTGATCCCTTGTTGGCCAATGAACTGTGAGGGGAGCTCTGGTTATTTCTAGGAAATAGTTCCACTCTCATTAAAGAGGAGTTACCCTTGTTATGGGCTGAATTGTGTCCTCCAAAAAAATCTGCTGAAATCTTAACTTCCGGTACCTGAAAATGTGAACTTAGTTGGAAATAGTGTCAATTTGCAGATGTAATTAGTTAAGATGAGTTCATTCTGGGGTAGGTTGGACATTTAATGTAAAATTTCTGGTGTCCTCACAAGAGAGGAGAAAAGATAGAGAGAGAAGAATGTGGTGTGAAGACCCAGAGACACACACACGGAGAAGACTGTCGCGTAGCAATGAAGGAAGAGACTGGAATGATACAGCTGCAAGCTAAGGAATGTCAAAGAGTGGCAGCAACCTCCAGAAGCTAGAAGAGGCAAGAAGGGATCCTCCCTTGCAAGTTTCAGAGGGGCTGTAACTCCTAGGCTCCAGAACTGGGAGACAATACATGCCCATGGTTTCAAGCCACCTAGCTGGTGATACTTTGTTACAGCGGCCCTAGGAACTCATATACCCCTTATTGTTGGGTCTACAAGTGGAACCAGCTTTGAACTGGCCATGTTGAACTTTGAGGGAGGCTGGCCTGGGCACAGTCCACACGCTAAGGAAGGTAGAGAGAAAACAGAAGGAGTCTGCATCCGTGGTTCCTTGACTGAGCTGATTCACTCGGAGCCTCTTTACCATTCAGCTCCTTGGAATGAGATGTAACATGGTCCAGTCCATTCGTGTTGAGATTCCTATTGTTTACCGATGAACACATCCTAACTTCCAATAAGGTTGAACTCTGGTTGAAGCTACTTGGTCCAGCGAGATGTGCATCAGACTGTTGCGGGGGGCTTTTCAACCTGATGCTCTGCAAAGACAACAAAAAGTTTTGAGAATCACCATCTTCTCATTCTTTGAGAATTTTGTGTGATTACTCAACTTGCTGATGCACCATGAGTTCAGTGCCACTCTCCATTTTCTCTCCTAAAATAACACATTACCCAGGATTTGTGTCTGCTCTGGTCCATGCTGTCTTCTAGTCCATCCTGTGCCTTACCTACGGGCTGTACTAAACAGGGCACTTTTGCTTCAGTGCCTTCATTTATTAAGCCACACTCTCAACACTTGCTTAAAATGCAGTCCTTAGTAAAGTGCATTTCTACAGACAGCATTGATTTCCTCCCTCATCCTCTGCAAAATGGTCAGCTCTCTGCTCCAGCTGTTGACAACAAAGGTGCTGGGACAATGGACTGACCTGTCTCTTGAAGCTCAGTGCCCACGTGGCTTTGATAGCTCTCTTCTTTCTGTCTGGGGACAGCGTCTTGAGGTGGCAGAGTAACTAGGATGGTGTAAGCCCCTCTTGAAATTCAACCAAGATGAAAGAGCATCTCTTGGTTGGGGCTAAAGTGGAAAATGGATCCACCATGGAGCAGATCCATAGCACTGCCTGGGTCACACCAGAGTTCTCTCTTGTGCCAGCATCAAATGCACCCCACCCACATCTCTGCTCCAACCACCGTAACACAGGAGCAACTCAGACACATGGCTGTTTCATCATTTTGTGGTCAAGATTTTGTGGGCTACACACAATGCAGAACAGTGAGAGCATCCATTTTCATTGAATGTGGCCCTGGCTCCACGCCTCTTGCTAAGGAATTTACATGAGGAAAAAAGAGAATATCTTGCTACAATAGGAAACAAAAAGTGGTACCATCATTATCCACAACTTGAAGATCGGAAGACGGAAGCACAGAGAGGTTAAATATCTTGCCCAAGATTACACAGTTGGTATGTGGTTGAATCTTGTGTTCATACTTCCTGGAAATGTATTTTAGAGTAAGTTGGACCAGAGAAAGCAGGAGCAAGAGGCAGCAGAGGTGACCAAGAACAGAGAAAAGAGAGGGGGAGAATCATTGCAGGCCAGGAACAGAGCTCCAAGTGTGAGGGGGAGCGAAACCTGGGGAGTTCTGTCCTGAGTAGTTGTAGGCCTTTCTGGGCTTTCACAAATGGAGACTCGTTTTATTCATAAAGTAAAGGGGGGGAAAAAAAAACTAAAGGGCTGGATATCCTATAGACCCTTGAGGAGTTTCACATACCTGCTGAATATAAATGGAACAGAACTAACGTTTTAAACTGTCCACTGTAACAGATACCAACCATGCTGGGTGCCTATGAGCACTACCTCATTCCTCTCCATTTACCTTTCTCAGGTAAAGAGACTGGGGCACAAAAGGGTTGAGAGCTGCTCCAAGTGCTATAGCGAAGAAGGGGCAGAGAAAAGGTCAGAACATAGGCTGGCCTGACGCCAGGGTGTGACCTGGCCCTGCTTGCCCAGCCACCTACAGGAAAAGTGGGTCCTGCACACAGCCACCAGTCTGTGTCATACCCAGGACTCTGCCTGCCAAGGGCAACCCACTCATGGAAAAAGACTTTGGGTCCCCTTGGGGAGCTCCTAAACCCTGAGTCCTTCCTGGGTGTGCCCATTTCCTCTGGAGCCTGACTGCAACATGCCAACCTTCCTGGGCCCCGGGGGCCTAGGTCCCTGGGGAGGACCCAGGCCAGCTCGGCATCTGGACAACTGGGAAAGGTGTATAGTGTGGGGAGAGGCAAATACACACAATGTATGGCCGAGGGGCTAGGGCTTCTTGCCATGGGAGTTCTGCACTGCTCTCTCTGTGTGCAAGAAGTGGAAAGAAAGAAGTCTGCATACAGATTTGGTCTTCTCTTTCTCTCTCGTTTGGCTTCTCCCTCTTAATCTGTCAACCTCTCTTTCTCTTTACTTTGGCACTCAGATTCTCAATAAAAATATGATGTCTTTCTTTCCATTTTTTTTCTCTTCTTTAATTGCTGTGTTTACAAAATGAGCTAAGGACATCAGAAGAGAAAAATACCGTTTGGCCAGCTTCATGCGAGCCTACCAAGTAGATGGAGAGATCACTAGATGTATCCATCGATCAATACATAGAAACTAGATAGACATGAGTACATCCATCTATCTCCACTTTTCTATCTATCTATCTATCTATCTATCCATCCATCTATCTATCTATCTATCTATCTATCTATCTATCTATCTGTCCATCTACCACCTAGTGGAATTGAGATAACTCTGTCCTCCAAGTATCTACCTTTGAAAGAGGAGGGGGAAGTTGAGCTTATACATTTGCCACGTGACCCTTCCGCTTCTCCTTGTGCAATCAAGCCGAATTCCATAGTGTCTCTATCATCGTGAAACTCTCCAGGGAGCAAACCTCCCTGGGTCGGGTGAAAGTATATCCACCAGGTCTTTTATTTTTACTTTATTTTTTTAAGGCTGAGTTCAACACTGTTGGTGGCACCGAAAGAAACCACTGCCACCAGTTGAAAAGTTAATTATGGATTGCTCCTTGAAATAAAACATAAGTTTTATTGGAAGTTGAGGATAAATAAAAACAGCTGGAGGGAGAATGTCATGAAACTGCTGTGACGAAGGCCATGATGTTCTACTTAGAGTAAACATTCCTTTTATTTGATTTTTTGAAAAGCCTGAGTAGGCTGCGTAAGAGTCAGCGTCCCTTTCATGTGGGACAAAAGAGGATTTGGAAAGGGAATTTTCTTAAATCTGTGCATTGAAAATGAAGCTTATGGGAGCCTAAAGAAAATACATTTTGCCTTTTCTTGCAGTGGGTTTCTCTTAATTGTGACTTGTATAAACCCCTTCTGTGGCCACCATAACCATTGAATTAACTAACTACATTTTTGTATGATGAAAAGAGCCGCTCACTGAACACACAACGATTATTAGAACGCCTCTGAAGTTTAGTGTTTGTTACTAATATGAGAGTCCTCTAGAAAAAATAAGATTTGATCAATAAAATCCTAAAATACATGTGAATATGAGTTCTATAAATAAATACTCTATAGTAGACGCAAAATCTCATTATAAGTAACAATTTTATTAACATGTCCATTGAGCAAAAGTCCTTATGATGTTAATGTTAAGAAAATTAATCTCCAGCCTTTCCATTCAACTCATAATTCCTGAGCTCCAAGGACCAGGCACTGTGCTAGGTACTGAGGTCACGTACATACGTGTGTGTGTGTGTGTGTGTGTGCGTGTGTGTATGGGCACGTGCTTTTTTCTTTAAGAGTTCACATTATGAGGGCTGGCCCAGTGGCACCAGCAGTTAAGTGCGCACATTGTGCTTTGGTGGCCTGGGGTTCACCGGTTCGGATCTGGGGTGCAGACGTGGCACTGCTTGTCAAGCCATGCTGTGGTAGGCATCCCACATATAAAGTAGAGGAAGATGGGCACAGATGTTAGCTCAGGGCCAGTCCTCCTCGGCAAAAAGAAGAGGATTGGCAGCAGTTAGCTCAGGGTTAATCTTCCTAAAGAAAAGAAAAAGAGTCCACATTATGGTGGGAACTGACTTTGTAGTTACATTAACAAAATAGTGAAACTAAGATTGATGGAGATCTTTCTGTATTCCAAGTTCTATCTAGGCACTTTACGTCTAGTATCTCATTTAATACTCGTGTCAGCTCTAAGGAATGAGCACAGTTATCTTCACTTTAGAGATGAAGACTCTGAGAGAAGAGGGAAAGCAAATTTTACATGGCCACCTAGATAGTAGCTGGTTAAGCTGGGGTAGATAGTAAAGCCTACATAACAAAACATTATATATATATAAAGAATAGACATCTATTTAGGTATCAAAGTCATAATGTAAAATCCATTGACTATATTTTAAAGGATTGGAAAAACGTTTCACTGAAGAGGAAATGCCGAAGCAGCTTGTGGAGAAGATCAGGTTCGGGGGAGAAAAATATCCCAGGAAGAAGGAGTAAAGAATAGAGCATGCAGAAAGATAAGCATTGGAGTGTTTTCAATAAAATCAACAACAACAAAATAAGAACCTAAAAGTTCAGTAATAGGAGAATGGTAAACAATTTCTTATATAGTCAGCCGATGGGCAGAGGGTCATAAAAAACTGCATTTTAGAATAATTCAAACACTTGCAAGAATGTTTATAGCACAAAGTTGATTGAAAAAAACAAATGTAAAAGTTTATGTTCAATATCATCACCATAATGTAAATAAACACAAGCATACAGGAAAAGTTCTAAAGGACAAACAGTATTTTGTCCTTGTTGTGAGATTATGGGTGATTTGTATTTCTATCTCTTTATTGTTCTGGAGTCCAAGTGTTACTTTTTCATGATGGTCAGATATTTCTTTCCTAATCTGAAAAAGTCATGAAAATGTGAAAGTAGCAAATGATTAAGGGGACTTGTGTATTTTGTCATCCTTTTCCTGGCTTTGATGTGCAAGAACCTGACCCCATTCCGAAAACATGTGTTACAGAGCCAAAGCACAGGTTTAGACACAAAAGGTCAGCTAACTCATAAAGTGGACTTGCCTTAGCCCTCCGGACCTTAGGGTTCAGCTGTCTGCAGAATGTATGTTAAAGCTGTCTTCTGCCTGTGGTGTTTCAAGGGATGGAGGAAACAAGGGTGGGATACGGATGTAGTTGTGACTGTGATGATACATACAAGGAAAAAAGCCATGGAGAGGGGTGGGAGGGATGGAAAGTTCCATAGGTTTCCAGGGCTATTCGGATATTAGCATATGATTATGGAGGCTCACCATAAGGTACGGAATCAGAGACATGACTTTCATTGTCATACCACCACTTTGAACCAAATAGATTGGCTGAACTACTCTCTCTCTCTCTCTCTCTCTCTCTCTCTCTCCCCCTCCCTCTTGGAGATGATTATCTTATGCTCAGAGATTTGCCCCAAATTACAAATCCAGGTAGAGGCAACCTAGACCTTGTTTCTTCTCCATTTGCACTTTCCACAATCCTCTAGTGAAACCTGGCAACTGTGCCCTCCCGTTGTAGCAACTTCTTTTCATTCTTCTCTTGCTTTTAAACTGTTCACGTTCTAGAGTGCAGGTGGCTGATTTGGATGGCACTCGGTTTCTGCACCATTTTTCAAATTTCATGAAACACTTTTTCCCACGAATGCAAGGCATTCCTGAGTAATGAGTGAGAAAAACTTTCCTGAGTTTATTTTTCCAATTACGTAGAAGTTAGGCCTTGCAAACAAATATGACTTATCTGAAACAAATTCTTGCCCAGTTTGGCAAGACTACACAGAGTAGTGTATCCAGTACCTGGAAATACCCAAGAGAACTGAATTTTAAGAGGAGCATGCAGAGAATACCGTAAGGTAAAGTTCAGCTTCATATTCAAAAATCACTAGAGGATTTTTTTTACTGTTTTACAAGTATAGAGTTTTGAAGCAGTGTTATAACGTTATAACAATACATAAAGGGTGAATCTGAACCCGGCAGGGAGAATGTGCCACTGGTCAGAATTTCTGTCAGAACAGATGTAGAGCAAAAAAAGAATATTCTTTATTTTTGTAGCAATTTTTAATTTACACGAATTCCAAATTATGTTGATAATAGCGGCAATTTATTTTTGGTGACAATATGAAATTTCTTGGACGTTTTCAAACAGCAATCAAGACGTTCAAGGTGAAGAAAAACAGCACTGTCCTCTGCCTGTATCTCAAGGTACAATTCTCAAGACGCTTCGTATACGTAAATTAATTTTTCCTCAAATTAAAATACGAGAGGGTATGAAATTCTTATTAGATTCACATTTAACCAGAGGGAACATGGGTTATAAAATAACTGGGAAAACAGTGATCTTAGATAATTTAGATAATTAGATCATTTCTAAGGTTTTCCTTTGCATAGTTCATCCATCCATCCATCCATCCATCTGTCCATCCATCCACTTACCCATTCTTTTAATGCTATGCATATGCATCTTTATATTTTCTCTCTCTCTCTCTCTCTATGAGTAACTATATGCGTCTATATGATTTTGAGCATGCATATATAAAAATAGCAGTATGTCATGGCAGAAAAGTGAAGTCCCTGCCCTCATGGAACATGGTCTAATGATCCTAATGGCTGCGATCACGTTAGATGAACTTGAATATGAATGTCAACGGGCTCTTCTGCTAGTGATTCTGTGTCTTCTTTTAATACCACAGACTGGGGGAGTAGTCTCAACCTCATGGCTATAATCCTGGAAAGGCCCCAAGGGGAATTACATTCAGGGGACAAGGTCAGCTCAGTGTGGATGCCTAGGAAAGGAAGAGAGTAGACCAGGTGTGTTCTGGAGGAAAGAGCACACACATAGATGGAACATCAACAAAAATTATATCAGGCCTTTGTATTTTCCCTCATTATACAGTTTTCAAAACACCTTCCCAGTCATCATTCACTCAATCAGTGAATCACGTGGTTGGGATTTGTTCAATGAATGTCCTGTGCTCAGTGATTGAGGTCTGCCTCGTCCCTGCCTTGCAGAACTGAGATCAAAGGAGATGGACACACAAACATTGAGAATGAAGTGGGTCTGTTCACCTCTGTCATTCATGGAGGCAGTGAAAGGAAACATCCAGGCTGTGGGTTTGGGGCATATGACCACCCTGTCACAGAGAACGGGGGCTCACAGAGACAGAGCTGGTGGGAACCCACAGCAGTCTTGGGCCTTCTCGCTGGGTCCTCTCCACTGCATGAAGCCCCGAGGTGAGGCATTCTGAAGTTAATTGAGACAAAGCAGGGTTAGAACATTCTTCTCACGTCCAAGATATTCATCTAGCCGTTGGATAAATTAGAAATAGAGGCCGAGCAGGGTAGACAGAACTGGATGAATTGAGCAATTAAAGATTTCCTTGACCAGAGGTTGACAAGCTATGGACCTTGGGCCAAACCTGGCCCTCAGCCTGTCTGTGTAAATAATGCCTTGTTAGAACCCCATCACATCCCTTTGTTTACACATTCTTTAGGGCTGCTTTCCTACTTGCAAGGGAGACCTCTGGCCCGGAAGATTGAAAATATTTAATATCCGACCCTTTATGGAAAAAGTTTGCCAACCCCCAAAGAGGGACAATTACCCGGGTAGGTGTCTCAGCTAGGTAGACACCTTTATGTGTCAGGTTCTGAAGGACTCTAAACCTGGTTAGTCTGCCAAATAAATAAAATATTACAGACCTTCCCAGTCAAAGGCACAGAGTATAAAAAAGAAAGAAAAATAATAATAAAAGGTAATCCCATCGGATTTATCGTTTCAGCCCTGAAGCAAGCCGAGCGCCTGTGAAGAGCCCTTTCTCCACTGAGCAGTGACATGATGGGGAAAGGAACCCACTGGAGCTGACAGGAAAGCAGGCTGGGACGTGAGGGGAGGAGGACGCAGGGAGGGGACCCTGGAGCACACAGTCCCAGCTTCCCGGGGTCAGCGCCAGCAAGGGGGCCCCTGCTCTCTGAAGACTGGCCTTCATTTGTCAGCACTTTCTGGCTCCCCGAATCCCACTTAAAACTGATGTGGGGAGAACTCACTGTTAAAGAGTCATTTGCAATTGAAATACGATCAATGCATTATTAATGCCAGGAGCCATTCTGGGGCACTTTTATTTATGCTTGTGCAGTCTGAAGATTCTCACAAGAGAAAGAAAAAAGAAAAAGGGCTGAGAATGGTGGAGAAAAGAAAGGAAGAAAGAAGGAGGCGGACAGAAAGAGAAAAAGTGGGAAAAAGAAGAGAGAGGCTTTTTTTTTTTGATGTGTTTGCCTTCACGACTTCGAAGTTCTCGCTAATTCCATCTGTCCACAACAGAGCCATCGACGGCGAGAAAAAGCATTTCCATATGTGCAAATTAGCATCCAGCCTCCCTTAATCTGTGCCGTGGTCCTCTGAAGTAGATGGTGAGCTCGCCTGCCAAACCCACTAATGGCATCTGAATAGAAGCATTATTGGCTTGAGCCGCTGTGGGGCTGTTCTGCCCTCCAACTCCGAACCGGCCCTTCTCTCCCGTTATTTCCACTCTGTTCTAATGGTGTCACTTTGCTCAACTTCCAGTAAACACAGGGCCCCAACAGCGCCACTCCCTTAGTGAAGGCCCACTTCCCTCCAGACCCACCCGGCTCTTGCAGAATGACTCCACAGGCCCCAGCTCAGAGGCAGCTCTTACACCCAGCCTGGCTGCTGGAAGTTTTACAGGGCGTCTGCTGGCTGACTGCTGAGAGCCCGTCCCCAGAATGAGAGGGATCCCTACAAACCCGGCCCAGACTGGCCCAGCCTGGCCCAGGCTGGCACCCACGGGCAGCCACAGACCTTCTCTCCTTTGCTCTGGCTCCTTGTCCCAATCTGTTCCCTCTCCCTCTGCTTCAGTCTAGCTCCTGACTTGGCACTTTACTCCTGCATTCATTTATTCAACATCCGTTTATTGAATTCTTATGCGGTGCAAGGAAATGGGACAAGATGGACCTGGGTTCTTTTCTCATGATGCACATACTCTTGTAGAAACGGTAGATCAAGAACAAGGCATTTGAAGCTTGGGTTGCCTTACAAAGCAACCATGTAAGAAGTTTGAGGGGAGTGAGGGGCTGGCCCCGTGGCCAAGTGGTTAAGTTTGCGCGCTCGGCTGCAGGCAGCCCAGTGTTTCGTTGGTTTGAATCCTGGGCGTGGACATGGCACTGCTCATCAAACCACACTGAGGCAGCATCCTACATGCCACAACTAGAAGGACCCGCAATGAAGAATATACAACTATGTACCGGGGGGCTTTGGGGAGAAAAAAGGAAAAAATAAAATCTTTCAAAAAAAAAAGAAAAAGAAGTTTGAGGGGAGTGAACACTCCCCTCAATGCATGATTTTAGTTTCCCAGGTTTCAGCCTTGGTGTTTTCAGAAAGTTTTGGCTTGAGCTCATTCTTTTAACCCACCCTATCATGACCTTCCTGGCTGGATGCTGTCTCTCTTCCCAGCTCTGAACACCAGAACCCATTCCTGGTGCTGCCCTCCTTACTGCCTGGGGCCTGGATGCTGTTTTTCCTATGAACCCCTTTGGAGAGCCTCCACCTGTTCATCTACTATGGAGTACATCGGGCAGGTGGAGAAATTGGAAGGGACAGACCTTTAAGGCCACTGAGCTTGACAACATCTTTCCCCACTCCACCCCAGTCAGATTTTTCCATCCACTCTTTGAGGATTCCCACATGGCTGATGGCACATTTGTCATTGTTGTTACAAAAATCACGTGCCAAGGATATATTGTGGTAGAAAGTAAGACATCCTTCCCATCTTTGTCCTTTTTCTCTGTCATTTTCCTTCCATCTGGATATCAGACGAGAATCAAGACAAAAAAAAATCCTGGTCATTTCAAGTGCCTCTTGGAGAACCAGGGGGTCTCATGTGATCAGGGAGACTCTCACTCACCACAGGTCAGTGCTGTGTGCTTCCAGGTCCCCTAGTGCAGAAATCCTGGGCTGCACTTCAGCCGTCTTCCTAGACGCTCCCGCCTTCTAATGCCATCATCAGCCTCAGCTGGATCTTCAGACAATAGATGAGACATGGTGCTCTGATTTATCTCCTTGAGAGTTACAAAGGACCATGACTCTTCCCTCCACAGGCACTTCCACACAATGACCCTCCCTCTCCCTTGGCATGGCCCTTGGTTCCCTTCCAAGGACCTCCACTCCAGCTGTGGAGAATTTCCTAGAACAATCTAGAGAATTCCAGACTGTGTAGGCTGGAATGGGAGAAGGAACCTCGGTGAGCATATCATCTTCCTTTGCACCTTCTTATTTTACAGAAAAGAAGAATGCCCAAAGAGATTGATGAAATGGGACAAGCACTTAACCTTAGCGAGGCCTTAGACAAAATCACATCATTCTTTAGTGCATGGAATTCTCTTCTCAAAGGCCGCAGTGACAGACTAGGGAGAAAGAAGAGAAAATGTGGGTGCAGGAGAGCAGCCCTCAGACCTGTGGGTGGCTGCCATGAGGAAGAATGGTTACACTTACTCTATGCTGAGAGGAAGCCCTAGTAACGGTAGATAGGGAAGCAGGGGGAGAGAGACAACTGGGCTTAAGATAAAGAATTACCCCCGGGGGCCAGCCCCATGGTCTAGTGGTTAAGTTCAGCACACTCTGGTCCATGTTCAGTTTCCAGGCAAGGAGTTACACCACTCATTGCCAGCCATGCTGTGGCAGTGACCCACATGCAAAATAGAGGAAGGCTGGCACAGATGTTAGCTCAGGGTGAATCTTCCTCAGGAAAAAAAAAAAAGGAGTTACCCCTTGACCCTCAGAACTGTCAAAATATGAAGCCAATTGCCTTAATGTGAACATCAGATAATTATTGTTGTTATAACAATGGAACGTACCAGGTAACTACCATTTGTGAAGTGCTTCATAGGTCACCAAACCCACATCACATGATGGAATACATACCTTGACCCTGACTCCATCCCCATCAGGCAAGTACGAACTTTCACTCACCTTTGACAAAGGAGGAAACCTATGCTCTGCAGGGTTCAGCAAATGGCATCAGCTCTCATGACTAATAATGAGCAAAGCCAAAGCCAGGCTGGACCTCTTTTGAGTTCCAATTTTTTTTTTTTTAAAGATTTTATTTTTTTCCTTTTTCTCCCCAAAGCCCCCCAGTACATAGTTGTATATTCTTCGTCGTGGGTCCTTCCAGTTGTGGCATGTGGGACGCTGCCTCAGCGTGGTCTGACGAGCAGTGCCGTGTCCACACCCAGGATTCGAACCAACGAAACACTGGGCTGCCTGCAGCGGAGCACGCGAACTTAACCACTCGGCCACGGGGCCAGCCCCAGAGCTCCAATTTTGTCATTGTCATAAATACTCCATCACCGATGGTGCTCAAGAAGACAGTGGGTAGCACCAGGATGATTTTTACGAGACTCCAGCTTTGTATGGCAGCTCAGATCAGAGCAAGCAAATGCCCGTCCAGAAGGCTAGAAGCCTGGAGCTCTGCACTGGACGGATGGTCCGTGATCACACAGCTGGCGCTCAGACAAGCTCGAGTCAAAGACACTCATGACTTGCAACCCACGGCTTTTCCGTGTTCCACTAAGTGATTCTGCAACGGAGTTCTCTCTGCCCGAAAGGTTCTTCTTTTCTTCTACTTCCTATGATTCTTAACAAATATTGATTGACTAATTAGACAAATAGATTTAGGAGAAGATCTTAAACTCAAATCAACTATCATCTTCTCAACCCTTCATTCCCAGGTGCCCTCGAAAGCCCCACACCTTGCAATTCTCAAGCTGACCTGTAATTTGCATTACCTTTCCAGTGTCCTTGGTTAGACTCAAACACTTTGAGGACCCAGGTCTTATATATCTTTAACAGTTCTGTCCCTGGCACAATGTAGATGCTAAGTAAAGTTTGAATGAATGAATGAATTGCATATATAAAGCTTATTAGAAACTGAACGGATATCCAAATTTTCTCTCTCCTGTATGCACACAAAACGTCAGCTCCTGGTCCAAGGGAGGTAGCCATACCTGGAGGCCTGGCCAGCTGAGATGTGAGAAAAGTTCCCCTGGTTGCTAATCCCGACTTGCTGGGTGGTGCCAGCAATAAAACCACAGCCTCTTGAGCATAGCAGACTCCATATGCTAGCCCCCTAGTCTGTTAAATCACCAGCCAGCCTAAATTTGAAACATTTCTAAAGTGTTATACAATGTTGCAATAATGTTTTTACAAAACAAAGACTGAGTTACTGGAAGCCATTTTCGACCAATCAGCATCTTACTGCAAGAGGAACCCTGATGGTGCCATTGGTGACACAGCGTAAAAATATATATATGTATCACAGTCAAGGCTCAGCCAGGAAACATCTGCTTTGTAATGGGGGGAGGGGTGATGAGGGGCTGTGGTGGAAGCAAGACTGGGGAGGGGCCAAGGAATTTGAGTGGAAAGTGATTTAAAGTGAAGAAGTTGAAAGCTAATCTAAGTCAAATAACGCTCCCCTTCTTAGATCATAGGGACAAAATGTACGTCTTGTCTGAGACAAGAGGGTAGGTAAGACTTAAACACTAGAGTTAGAAAAGTTGTTTGATCTTAATTCTTACTCCAACTTAATTCGCATGGTAATAAGACCACTTACAGTGCTTTATGCTCTTGGGCTGCATTAACAGTGGTAGCATCTCGGGAAAGGGGGGTGACAGCCTTGCTGTAGTTGGTGCCAGTTAGACCACACTTAGCGTTTTGCATTTATTTCTAAACACTAAACTTCACCAACGATGTGCAGGAGGGAATCCTCAGGGAGAAGCGGCTGAGTTGCAGACAGCATGAAAAATCAAGGCGTGGAAAGAGAAACATAAAGAATATCCAGCCATGCACCACACAATGACTTTCCTGTCAACGATGGACCGCATGGCCGACTGTGGTCCCATGAGATGAGTACTACAGAGCCTGGGTGTGTAGCAGGCTGTACCATCTAGGTTTGTGTAAGCGCACTCTACGATGTTCGCACAACGACGAGATCACCTAATGACATATTCCTCAGAACGTGTCCCTGTCGTTTAGCGGTGCATGACTGTAAAAGTCAACTTAGAAGGAAAATATTTACCTTTGGGGGTGGAAATTATCTTCAGTCAATTCAAGGACTATAATGAGGGACCTGAAATTTTCTTTCCCCAAAATTCCTTTTCTTGGGTATTTCAGTTCTTGCTTCCATGATATTTTTACGTATTAATTTATAAATACATAATTATCCTTATAGTTAAGACTACAAAGGTGTATGTATATCTCTCCTTGATAGCTCATTGTTCTTGAGTTCTTTTGGTTCTTTGCAGGCGTATGGAAACTAGGTGTACGCATGTGTGCACGTGTGTTTGTGTGAATTATTTTTACACAAATGGGAATACACTATACACATTCATCTCTAAACCAATTTCTAATCCATTTATCAACAGGTAGAGCATTCCATATCAGTGTGGTGTGTGTGTGTGTGTTTGTGTGAATATGTATGCATCCACACACATATATTTGTGTATGAAGGAATGAAGTATATATGTGTATGTGTGTATGTATGTGTATATACATATATTTACTTGAGAATATATGAAGAGGATTTTCATATATTGAATATAAATGACGAATGAAAGACTTCATTCCTTTATGCTTTTTAAGGACTGTCTAACATTCCCTTGTGCGTGTGTGTATAACAAAGTTTGTTGAAACAATTTTCTATTAATATTTAGTGTATTTACCATATTTTGATTCTACAGAAAGTATTGCAGCAACTGTCTTTACACATTTACCTTTATACACACTTGCCATAAAATCGGTGGGTTTACTCTTACATTATGCTGTCCAGCATCCGTCCCAGAGGCAGCCGGGGTTTGCACTCCCTGCAGTGATGAAATGCTATGCAGAGCCCCTGAGCTTGGCCCACACATTGTCTTATGAAACTCTTTGCTCCTTGCAGATCTGATAGATGAAAACTGATATCTCGTAATAGTTGTAATTTGCATTTCTCTTGTAACGAGTAAAGTTAGCATATTTTCATATGCTTCAAAGCTATTTGTATTTCTTTCTCTGTAAACTACCTATTCCCACCCTTTGTCCATCCTTTTCCTCTAAACTCACTATAATTCTTTAAATGACTAAGCTCCAAAAAAATTGATCAAACCTCTTTCTCCTGTATTTTAGGTCATGAAATAATCCGGGAAGTGTGCAAATGTGAGACAATTCGAACCTCTTCTCTTTTCTGTGAACGTGGGAACCACTCACAGAGGCATAGCACGGGGTTGTCATTGCATCTCCACCCCATATTTGGGCTGGGCCTTCACTTCCCCCTGAACATGGACACAGCCTACAGGAGCAGCCCTGGTCTCTCACAGTGGTGGCGAGACTAACAAGAGGATGAGTGTCAAGGCCATCTGTGTACCTGAAGCTCAGCGCGTGTTTGTGGCTGAAGCCTGGCCTACCGTAGGATGGGGCAGAATGGAGCATACTTCACACTCCACCTATTTCCATCTCTTCTGGGCTCATCGGTTATCTCCCAGATGTTCAACAGCAAAGGCCACAGATAAGACAAAGGCCTTGAATGAGGGAGACCAGCTGGACAGCTGCTCAGGCTGACTTGGTTTCTGTGAGGCCCATCTCTCGGACCTGGTGGCTTACAGGTGGGGTACTGATCCAATCTGGGACAGTTCAGTCTTCCCCACCCTACTCAATTCTTGGCCTCATCCCTGAGTTTGACCCCTCAGAATCTGAGTCTCCCAGGACCACTGTTCAAAACCCACCAACTCAAAGCCATCGGAGAGCTCTCATTACCTGACTAGCCCGTTCTCAGTGGGCCGAGGTGGGTGCGGAGCAGAGCAGCCAACTGTGGCCTGCGTCTAAATCTTCGCTCCTGCTTTCCCGTTTCAGGACTTATGAATTATTAACGAGGCCTCTGTTTGTAATGCCAGGCTCTCCGCTTCCTCCAAATTAAATTACTGAGGGATATATTTGATTATAAACATACTTAGTAAATGTTTTCATTGTTTTTTTCTGTAGCTTCCTTTGTACTAAAGTGTTATAATGTCAAAAAGTCAACCGCAAACATCTACAGCCTGCCGTGGAAAACCATTTAAAGCAAATGCCGGGCAAATTAAGTAATCAGAAATGAAAACCACTTTAGGACAATAGTGAATATAATTTGTCATCTCTCAAAAAAAGAGGAGGGGGGACACTTCTTCCAGCAGCTGAGCATTTCTGGAAAGAGAGAGGAAATTGACACACACAATCCGAGTCAGCATCCATAGCGCTCTCCCTTCTACTTCTGTGACCTTGAGTAAAACAAGGTCTCTCGCCTCTGTCTCCTCATCCACAAAGAGGGAGTAATAAGTCTGTCCTACCTACTCCATAAAGTCCCTAAGAAACGCAGATTTTTGGGGGCTGGCCCTGTGGCTGAATGGTTGAGTTCGCGTGCTCTGCTTTGGCGGCCCAGGGTTTGGCCAGTTCGAATCCTGGGCGCGGACATAGCACCATTCATCAGGCCACGCTGAGGTGGTGTCCCACATGCCACAACTAGAAGGACCCACAACTAAAAATACACAACTATGTACTGGGGGGCTTTGGGGAGAAAAAGAAAAAATAAAATGTTTAAAAAAAAAAGAAAAGAAAAGCAGATTTTATCAACTGCAAATGATCTCCAGATGTGAATGCCAATTATTGTTTTAACAAAAGTAAACTACAGAAAAAGCTGGAAAGATGCAGTCGAACAAACATTTAGTGAACAACAACACGTGGTAATTGGGCCACAGGTTGAAGGTTCCTTGGGTTCTCTGTATGAATAGTACACAGCCTGTGTGCTCTAGGAGCTACAGTCTCACAGAGGAGCAGACAGACAAAACAATAAAGTTCAATTGGGAAAGTCTGGTGCTATAGGTACCAACCAACTGTTCAAGGAAAAAAGATGGTGCTATGTTCATAATGCTCTGGAGGATAAGGGGCTCAGGGACAGAGGTCCGTTTGCAGATTTGATAATGAAGAGAAGATAGAACTTAAAGTGTGACCAGAAAAATGGTAAGGATGCTTCTGTGTGGAGAAGAGACTAGAGTTGCAGGAGAACAGTGTATGCATAAGCTGAGGGGTCTAAGAGAGCCCTAAATTGAAGACCAGCACACCAGTGATGGTAAAGGGTGGAGTGGAGAAAGCAGAGCTGGGCAAAATTGGCTGGGGCCAACTGCAAGGGCCTTGAATGTCATCTTAAAGAGTTCAGATCCTCTTCTGCAGCTAATGGGAACCACTGGGATATTTAAGTAACAGATTGTCTTCGCAACTTTGCCTTTAGAAAGATAACTCAGTGACAACTAAAAGCTGTGAGACAGAAAGAGAATAGATTTGGAAGCCAGAGAGATGCGAGTTTAACTGCTTAACAGTTACGTGACCTAGATGGAGTACCTAACTCTGCGTCTCACTTTCTTCATCTGTGCAGTGGGGAAAAGAATGCCCACTGCTCTGAGTCACTGTGAGCATGAATGAGACCGCGTGTATAAAATTTCTAGCCCTGTGCCTCACATAGACATACATGACTCTTAGTTTTGTCTTTCTTTCCCCGTGGAAATTCTGATCCTTTTGTTTCCCCATTAAGCAGAGAAGGACTAACCTTAAAAACAGACAAGAAGATGGCGAGCCTGTGGGACCACGCAGAAATCACTTCTACTTTCTCAGCCTCGGTTTCTCTAGACACAAAATGAAAGGTTTGGAGGAGATTCGTTTGAAGGGCCCACGTAGCTTTAATTGCTTCTCAGGATAGCAAACGGACATGTGGGAGGCAGAGTTTGTTTAATGGGACTAGAGTCCAGGGGCCCTTCTAAGGCCATAGCATGACAAATGGCATTTAATACAGGCTACAAAGGCACCAGATGTAGACTTTAATGAAAAGAAAATGGCGTCTCCATATCATTACAAATTAACTCCATCTATCTGCACAGCCTGTGTGCTGAAGTCATAGTTTGAAATTTAGTGACACTTATGGTTAACACATGCTGTTTTGTTCATGTTTTTCTTCATCAAACATTTACTGAGCACCTACTAATGCCAAGAACCATTTTCGCTCCTGGGGATACCAAGATGAAAGAGCTTGTCTTTTGATGCAAGTTAACGATTTTCCCCAACCTCATCAGAACCCCTGGAGGGCAGTGGTTGTATTTCATCAGCCTCTGCTGATATGATACCAATATGGTGCCTGCTGGACAGTAAGACAATCAATGGCATCATTGTTGATGGGGGCGGAGATGGTGGTGGTGACACCAGTTTGTGTGGTGGTGGTGTACTTGCTGCTGGTGGTGGTGGTAGAGGTGATGCTGATTTGGGTGAAAATGCTGGTGATGGTGTTGACATTGGTTTTGGTGCGAGCGGTGGAGGTGCTGGCCGTGTTGGTGATGATTTAATTTTTGAGCAGAAGAACTTTTCTGTTGTTCTTATTGGTGATGTCATTGCTTTCTAAATAATTATGTTTTTTAGAAAGGAATGTATGTTCATTGTGAAATAAATAAAATCTTATCCAAAAGAAGAAAGTGAAAACCACCCATAATTACACTACCGTATTACACTTCAAGGTAGTATCATTCTTAAGCTTTTGATGCACAAACTTTTCAATGCGCATGTGCATTTTATAGACTACATATTGTTTTCTAACTGTTTTCATTCCATCAGAAAAGTCAGTCCATTTCCAAAAAACAAGACCAAAAATCACAGACATCATTGCTTTATACTAAATAATTTCTATAGCTATTTTTAAAGACTTCCTATTATTCACCTTTCGGAAACTATGATTCTTTACTCAGTAAGTTCTTAAGCATCATCTTTCTAAGTTAGAGTAATGAGTGTAGACTTGGGGAGGGTAGGACAAAGGTTTAGAGTCAAACTCCACTTAGGGGTGGGTGACACTGGAGCAGGTTCCTTTATCTCTCAGAGTCTCAATTTCTTCTTCTATCAAATGGGAGTAAGAAGGCTGTCCTCGTAGGGCATTTTGAGGCTTGAGTATGATTTTATATGTAAAGCTCCCAGCCCAGTGACTCCGATACAGCAGACACTCAAGTGGCCATTTCCACTCATCCTCACCCCTCACTGGGTCACTTTTACTTTTGGCTCAACCATTTAGAAAACTGGAGCAGCTGTTAATACAAAGAGGTTCATCTTCTAAATCAGGAGTAGAGATTCCAAATGGACCAGGAAGATGGACTCTGTCTGTGATTGCCTTCTTGCTCTGTCATCCTGCCTCTGTCCCTGTCTCTCCCCTCACCCTCGTTCTGTGCTCTGCACAGCTATTAGGACCAGAGCACCATTCCTCTCTGTCACCAGTGATGTGGAAGCAGTGGTGAGAAGGGAAGGGGTACCCATGAATGGGGTCATAGGAAACAGGGAGGTGTGTTTCTGCTTTCCCTGGGGTGATGAGTTGGGACTCAGAATGCATTTTGACTTTTTCCCCAGGGAAACCGTATTGGAAGTGATCGATGAGTTCCCAGCCTAGCCCACCAAAGCTGCTTCCATCCACAAAGACCCTGGTGTGCAATATAAGCAAGACTGTTTCACTTTAATCTAACAAGGTTGAAGCCAGGTTGATTAGAAAACAAAAATGAAACCAAAAAACTTTTTATCCCTACAGGTGATTACGATGATGTGGAATGCACATCAAAACAGAAAAATGCCCATGGTGAGACAGAATCCTGAAAAGAGGGGTGACTTTATGGTGTGGATGCTTCCAAGAATCAGCTGTATCTGGTACAAGTTTTAAATAATGAGGGGACAGTCCAGGTAGGTTTGGAGAGGAGTGACTTTCAGGCATGAAAAGCAACGAGTATGGAAGACATGAGCATGTTCTGAGAACGAAAGCAAGGCTGACTGGAGATGGAAACATGGGTCTATGTCGGATGTGAGTAGGAGCTAGTATGAGAGGTACCCTGAGATCAAGTTACGGGAGCCTTTGGAGTCCATGCAAGACATCCGGACATTTTATTCTAGAAGAGTGTTTAATTAAGATGGTCTGCAGACCATTTGCATCTAACAGAGCCAGCTTAACATGCAGAGTCCCTGATGAGGGCACAGAGAAACTGCATTTTGGAGCTACCATCACTGTTACACACATTAAAATGTGTGGACCTGCCTTCTGAACAATGGTGAGCCTTCAGAGACCATTGAGCAGTGGAATCACAAAGTTGGCAGTAATTTAGAGTAATTCAGTTAAGACTCATTTACACTGCAGAAGAATCTTTCAAGGGTCTTCCTGGACTATAAACAAAGGAGCAGGGGCTTGGGGTTAAGATTTGAGTTTAATCATCTTTTAATTCTCATCCCAACCTACTGAGGTAAGAATTATAATTTCTATCTTAGATGCAGAAACCTAGGCTCACGGTCACATGATCTGCTCAAGGCTAAAGCTTCTCAAGGAGAAGAGTCAGGGTCAAATCCACGAGACCATAGTCCATTCTTATGTATCAACGGCCCTTGGCTGGACTGGTCTGGATGTCCAATCAAAGCCATTTTATGAATTGAGGAAACTGAGATGAATTGACTTGTAAAGGTCACATAGTAAATCATTGGCAGACAGAAGACCAGATCCCAAATCCTTTTTCTCACTGTCCTCTGTTCCTCCACTCTCCATGGCTGGCCCTCTTGGGTCTACACTACCAACTCAGAGCTTCAGATCTCCTGCGAGGAAGCGGGAGGATTTCGACGGAGGGAGACTTTCCTCCTCCTACCCACTCCTTTCTGGCTGAGTGGCAACCTTCTCAGTGACAAACAGAAACCAATCACTGTTGGTCCCTGCTCAGTATCTCTGACAGCAGCAAAAAGAACCACGGATTACGCAGCCCCTGTCACTCTTCCCTTTGATTGGCGTCTTGGGTTTCAGATTGAGAGCAGATTCTTCAGCCAGATTTCTATAAATGAACGTGGTTAACTATAAACTTTACGTATGCTCGTAAAATGTGTCACTTCAACATGTTTTGGTTGGCACTGGGAAATCTGAAGGCAAAACCAAAGAATGGTTTAATTCAATTACAAGTAGAGAAAGTTAAAAAATAAAAAAGAAACTGAGCTTTGCTTCTCAGAGGCATCCAAATGAAGGAGAGAAGCGTAGTGGCTATGTGGCTTCATCAAAACCATGAGGGGTTTTCCACCCCAGCGCCATTCAGTGTCTGCCTCTGGTGTGCGAGAACCCACCTTCTTAACGATTAGGTAAATAAAGCATGGTTTCAATTTGGTTAAATGTGCCCACTCGGCTCCTACAACTGATCAGACTGTCGGGGAAACGTGATGCATTTTAATAAACCCAATATTTAGCCAAAGACAGCAAAATCCTGTAACAACATTTTTTTCCAGAGGGTGGGAAATGAAAATACATTAAGCGGGAAATATCATGTGTGTGACCAACCAACCATATCTTGAAAGGATAAATGCTACATGCGGGGAAAAAATTGTAAGTATAATAATTAAACATGGACGCCTACATGGCGGAGCCCTTGAGAGGGGAGAAGGAGGTTTTCATGTGTGAGTGAGGAGGGCTGGGAAAGGAGGGCGCTACCCCACAGCTCTCTGCATGCCTGGGACTGTCCCAACCATCCCACGGGCTCCGAAAACCATTCAAGACAGCTGGAAGTGAGTAGTGGGATGAAGCAGGGGTGCCTAGTGACCTGGGACTCAGTGCCTAACTGGCCATTTCTCGAGCCTTGTCACACTGGACAAGTCATTTGAGATCCCTGGGCCTCCTTTGTTGCCTGTATAAAGGGGTTTTAAACACCCTAGTTTGTGGAAACAGGTGCCGCCAAGCGCTCTTCATCCCTCGCACTCCCCAAATCAGGTTACCTGCTACTTACTGAAAATGCCTCCATGTGAGCAGAGAGATGCACTTGTGAGCAAGCTCACTTTATTCTTCCCTCCAGGAGCAGGTAGTCCTCAAGTATTCTTATCTAAATTTGCATTGCAGTGTTTGCAAGGCCGCCTAAGGAAGTCACAGACCAGTTTTCATTGTTGGAAGAGAAGGTGTTCAAAAACTGTGGCTGCTGCAAAGACCGTCCAGGCACTGGTGTGCAAGCACAAATGAGGTCAATGAACTTGGTTACAGGCTCACACGGGCACGCCATCGCAGCCGACCTTTAGGTCTAGAGATCTTTTGGTCCTGGTCCCTGTGTCACAGAGGAACCTGCCACCGTTAGCCTAGAGTTAGTTGATGCTGTCACCAGAACACACTGTGCTCCGTGCATGCTGCATCACTGACCTCTCAGAAATCAGGTCCATCATCCTTCTCGCCTTGGTGCTCATAAACATTTGGTAGGTTCAGGCTGAGAATGAGACTTGCCTTCTTTCTGAGGCAGCTCCTACTAAGCAGCCCCCTGGGAGGAGAAGCAGCTCCCGCATCCCTGGAATCATCAGAGGCTGCTGCTATTTACCAAAAGAAACCATAAAAGATTGAGCGTCCAAAGGGGCTCAGCACCATTCACAAGGCCTCTGTGCTATTTACTTGGTGCTACCAGCTCCGGCCTCTGAAACTTTGCTCTGCTCCATCATTTTAGGTTCAATAAAGACCCAATGAATTTCATGACTGCTTGGTTTGGCGTTCAGGGCTTTTGGACCCACCGGTGGCATCTGCTATTCTCTCCATCTTAAAGGATGCTGCTGCTGTAGAAAGAGACTAATTTTTGAAGTCTATTTTTGCACTTACTAGCCATCTGCATATGGGGACAGTAAGTTCTAACACAGAGGGTTGCAGCTGAGCAACTGTACCACAAGCATGGCTGGGCTCTTGTGGGCCTGGGGAGCCATCCTGGGACTTGGCGTTAACTCAGAGGTTCTCAACCCAGAGTGACTTTGGTCCCCTGGGTGCATTTGGCAATGTCTGGACACATGTTTATTTTTATTGAGGTTATGATAGTTTACAGCATCGTGAAATTTCAGTTGTACAGTATTATTTGTCAGTCACCATGTAAGTGCGCCACCTCACCCTTTGTGCCCAGCCCCCTCCCCTCTTCCTCCTGGTAGCCACTAAACAGTTCTCTTGATCAGTGTGTTTGTTTATCTTCCACAAATGTGTGAAATCATACAGTGTTTGTCTTTCTCTATCTGCCTTATTTCGCTTAATATAATACCCCTCAAGGCTGGACACATTTTAAGTTTGTCACAACTCAGGGCTGTGGGAGTAGGATGCTACTGGCATTTATTGGGTCAAGGCCAAGGATGTTGCTGAACCCTGCAATATCTGGGACAGCCCCCACCACAAAAACGTATCCAGGTCCAAATGTTCATGCAACAAAGGTTGAGACACTCAAGTCTTAATAGATAATTACTTTTTTTTTTTAAAGATTTTATTTTTTCCTTTTTCTCCCCAAAGGCCCCCAGTACTTAGTTGTATATTCTTCGTTGTGGGTTCTTTTAGTTGTGGCATGTGGGACGCCGCCTCAGCATGGTTTGATGAGCGGTGCCATGACCCCGCCCAGGATTCGAACCTATGAAACACTGGGCCGCCTGCAGCCGAGCACGCGAACTTAACCACTCCGCCAAGGGCCAGCCCCTGGATAATTATTTTTTAAAAAAAGCTTAAAAACTATTCTATCAAACAAACAAAAACAGAATTCACACAACAATGGAACCAGTGTGATTATTTTCCTTTTTCTTACTCTGTGTGTTCCACATTCTCTACAATAGAATATGTGTACTATAATTATATGTATTTTACATTATAAATATATTTATATATAATTAATGACATATAATATAATTGTAATTATTGTGTAATTATATATTATAATATAATTATATAAATAATAATAAAGCAATACTATGATATATAATAATTATACATCCAGCAAAATGGAGTAAAGGAAGCATAAGATGGAAAGAGATAGTAGAAGAATGTATTGAAATCAGGAGCCCAATGTGCAGGTTATACCTGGAGAGGAGAGTGAGCATCCTTCCTGCCTGCCATTGTTATCCAATCACCTGCAGGAGAAACACATGGGCTGTGTGCCAATTCCTGGACCACACTACAGACCTGCTGAACTGAGTCGGTGGGACTAGAACCCAAGATTCTACAGAAAGTCTTCAGGAGATCATTATGCACACCAAAGTTTGTGAAGCATAGCACTAATCCTTCAAGAAATAAAGCATTTTCATGTCTATAACCCAATGGGCACCCGACTCAGGTCTGGGCAGTGTGCAGGAAGGTCCAAGATTAGATGTTCCAGCAGTGGAGCTTAGAGTCTGCTCACTCCCCAAGGCCAGGCAGCATGTTGTAAGTGTTCCAACAAGGACCAGCACCGGTGCTGTCACTTCCACTCCACACAGAGCCTCCTTTCTGAAGGACAGAGAAGGAAGATTCTATATCTCACCCATGTATGGCCGCCATCTTCTGAGAAGACGACGTTTAGTTGACTCTCTAACTGTTAGTATTTATGTGTTGAAAAGCAGTCATATTTGGTCTTAGACTGAGGATGAATCAGGCAGTCTTAACTCTCTCATTTCTGACTGGAGTGCAAAAATCCAATCAATTACTCATAAACACTTGTGATAAGATTAATTTAATTTTTTTCTTAAACAAAGAGGGTAAATTAAAAGAATCAGCTTGCTCCTTCCCACACTGTAGTGACAAGATTAAAAATTTAATTTATACATATTTCATTTCTACATAATAAAGCCTTTTTGCAAAAAGAAAAAAAAAATACCACAGTTCATCTAATTAAATCAAAGAAAATTGCCTGCAGCGATGTTACAGTATTACAATTAAGCCACAGCCAAAACCAGCCCTCGGAATTCTTAAACACCATTCTGGGTTTAAAAACCAAATCAGCTTTTGGTGTGTGTGTGAATTTTGGGGGTGACTTCAGGAAAAAGCGGAGCCTTTTCCTGTGTCAGTACGTAAGGGTGGGAAAAAGGATTTTCAAGCTACGTTGATAGATAGCATTGAAGATAGATACACTGAAGATAGCAACAGGATCTAACTGTGGTTTAAAAAAAAGAACTCAACCTGAAGCTTGGGAGAAGAAACAAACAAAAGGTGTTAACACTCCCCTCTTTCATCTCCCTAATACTGAAACTATTAAAATTGAGATACTTTAAATAATATCCTTGAAGAAGGACAGTTTCTCAAAGTCTGCAAAGATTGCCTTATAATACTTGATGACATTGCTAACACAGACATGGTCGGTGTAGGGTTTCAGCATTTTTCACGAGCTATGATGTCCAGACACAGCTAGCAGCTCCTTGCAACCCCACTTAGATTCAGCCTAGAATTTGATAAGAGCCCCATCCACCCTCCTCAGAGGGACCCCACCATAAGGAGGCTGGACAAGTTGGCGGATGTAGTCATGGCCCCTACAGGGACAAAGACGCCTGGCATGTGGCTCTCATCTTGCTGCATATGATGTGGTCTTCAGGAAGTTCCTAATTTGGTTTCTGATGACATTCTGGCAGGACTGAATTTCATTCTTGGAAATCAGGCTGTGGACCAGGGAGAGGCTCACACAAGCGTTGGCCTGGATCCTGGTTTTAGTGACTCATTCATGCCTGCTTTTAGGTCAAAACAATGTTCTACGACAGGTGCTGAGCAAATGTTTGCTGAATAGATGTTTCTTTCGGCAGCAGCTTGACAAGCAGTGGAGCCAGGGTAGCCTGTGTGAGCAGCCACATTCCCGGTTTCTTCTGCCTGGTGGAGGGCAGGAGCCTGAGTTTGAGGACCACGTGTTTACTGCCAGTTCACTATCAGTCATCATAGGAACCAGCAACTGCAACCACAAGGGGCTTTGGAGCTTTTTAAGTCTGTTCCCCAAGCACCTTGTTATTCAACCCTGGAAACATCCCCAGGGGTGTGTGAGAAGTCCATGACCACTTATCTGAAATCTTGAAATCCAGAAAGCCCTGAAAGTCAGATGTTTGTTCATAAATTTGCACAAACTAATGTGGCAGCATAATCTGAACTGAACAAATGTGATGTTATTTGTGATCTTCATTTATCCCACAGAGCGGAAATAAGCATAGGTGTTTGGGTGTAGAAATATTAACAAGTTTGATTACGAGGTGCTCTCTCAGGCCCCAGAGGAGATGGGACACAATACACTGCATGTACAAGTAGCACCTGTATTAGTTATTATTTGCTGCAATAACAAAGCAGCCCAAAACTTAGAGATTGAAACAGCATGCATTTATTATCCTACAGTTTCCATGGGTCGAAAATCTGAGCACAGCTTGGCTGAGGGCGTCCTCTGCTCAGGGTCTTTTAAGAGGCTGTGGTCAAAATGTCAACCCATACTCTCACCAGGCTGCAATACAGTTGTCAGTGGGGGCCACAGTTATCTCAAGGTTTGACTGGGACAAGATTCTCTTCCAAGATGACTCATGTGGTTGTTGGCAGGACTGAGTTCTTCTTGGACTACTGAACTGAGGGCCTCAGTTACATACTGGCTGTTGGCAGGTAGCCCTCACCAACAGAAGAAGAGTGTAAGCAACACTAGAGGGAGGAATAGCAGGAAGATGGGAGTCAGAGTCTTTGGTAACCTGATCTTGGGCGTGACATCCCATCACTTCTCCCACCTCCTTTCATCAGATGGGAATGGCTAGGTCTAGCCCCCACCCAGTGAGAGGGAACTTCACAGGGACTTGAACATCACCAGGTGGAGTCTTCGGGAGCCAGGTCTCAGTCTGCTGACCACATTACCTTTCAAAAGCTGAACCCCACTGGTCCCGAGAGACCTGCCTTATCACCCGCACTTTACTAGGAGAAATAAGTTCTGAGCTCTTAATGTTATCTTGTTGTGGTTCTTAAGATTGATGAGGGGTAAGTAAACCCTTGAACTCGAGTCCTTCCATGCTCACCTTTCCTCCCTTCACGTGGCATACTTCTAACTCCATCCTCAGAGCAGTTAAGTATAGCCTAGTGGACAAGGACATGCTCTAGGGTCCCTGTAAACTTGGGCTTGAATCTGGGTTCCCTCACTCACCAGCTGTGTGACCCTGGACAAGTCATTCAGATTCTCTGAGCCTCAGCTCCTTCATCTATAAGATAAAGATACTACTACTCAGCTGACAATGCTGCCAAGAGGAGTACCTGAGCCTACGTGGAGGGGTGCTGGTGTACCTGTGGAGAGCAGGTGCCCAGTGAGTGGAAGCTATTTCACCTATCCGGGCGCCCTAACGTCTGCCCTCTCCTGCTTCCTGCCGCAGTCTAGCGGCTGGCAGGAGAAGCAGATCACACCATTTCACAGATAGGCAACTGAAGGCCCAGAGGATAAGTCATCTGCCAAATATCACTGAAGTGTCTCAGGCACTCCCTGCCGTTATTTTTTTAATCTGGTTAACAGTTTATGCATGAGCAAAGGGATCTCGTTGTCCTCTTTTCCCCTTCACCCCCAGCACCACAATGCTGCTCTGAGTCGTTGCTCTGCCAACATTTGTGTGAGGAATCAGTGCATGAGCCCAAGTTACTTTCCTGAGACCCCTTCCTGAGCTGGGACCAGATAAAACGGTGTCAGGATTCAGAGGAGGGCAGAGTAACTTCCAGCTGGGAATCAAGGAAGGCTTCCTGGTGGATGTGGCATCAGCTCTACAAATCTGCAATATAACATCCTGAACACCTGGACTCTGCAGCTGCATCCCCCAACTCTTCCTGCTTCCTCCTCCATCAGTGTAGTCCTTCCTCCGCCTCCTCCTCCTCTCCAAAGCTTCCCCATCTTGCTTGTCCAGCTGAGATCTTGTGTCTTCCAGGAAGCTCCTCTAAGAAAACACAAGAATTTCCACACAGAAGTAGGTCTGTGGGTTTTGAAATATTAATAGAAACTTTAGCTATCTTTCTGGAAGTGTGTAGTCCTAGTCCAGGGAAGTAGCTCAGAGAACATAAGGTGTAGAGAGGGCCAATGGAGGACCAACAGTGGAGAAAGGCCTACAAGGTTCTCTTGGCAGCAAATGGAAGAAAAAAAATGAACAAAGAGCCAAGCACACTGATGAGGACACGCCATCAATGAGAGCTGCTTTCTGCAAGAGTCAGGGATGAAGCTTGGGAGAAGTTGTCCTCAGCCCATGGGTGAGGTTGTGGACGTTGACTGGGATTACCATAGCACACTGCATATCATCTTCCTTGGGGAACTATTTGTGGTCAATTACGTTGAAAATTCTTTAAATGTCTATCTGCGCGACCTAGTATGTTACAATCTTTGGGATACTGGACAGGAGTATACATTTTGATAAAGCACAGTAGATGATTTTGAGGCATTCTATTAGATGACAAGGTGTGTTCTGGAATAGGAGGGTCAGGGTCATGTTTCCACTTTACTTGGGAGCATGGGCATGGGGTATGGAAGCACTAAATACCTGAGCAGAGGTGCCTCACGTGCACAAGACCTAGACTTGATACAAGAGGCTCCCAGGCTCTAGTGCATGAGGTTTAGCTATAATTGTCTGATTAGACCTAATTATGCATTTCTCCTCTGAAGTCTTCATCGGGTCTTTGTTGACTGGCTCCTGGAATGGGATTACTTGACAGCCAATACCAAGAGGAGAGATTTGCTCTCAGAGATCAGAATTGGGAACAATTACCATTCCTATGGGCAGTAGAGAGGGGATGAGAAAATGTAACCCCAGAGACACAGAGTCCTCTGCTAAAATCCTAGTATATCTCACAGACTGTAGTAGAGAAAAGGAATAATCCACCCAAATGGCCACCTGGGATGTCTCTAGAGCAGCTAGCTCATGTCTGAGACAAGACTGTCTTCTCAGAATGAAAATTGACCTGGCCATTCAAAAACAGATTGGAGACAAAGAGAAGAATTCCAATGGCTATTTGACTCCACTATCTAGCTAAGTGAGGCAGAGCAATTAAACTCATTTTTCCTTCTAGCATGCCACCAAAATACAACATTTTAGCCAACTGGATGAAGCAAATCACAGCAGTGAGTTCCATACTATCCAAACTGGCTAGCTGAAATCATGATCGTTATATAACTAGGCCAAATTATTCCTAATGGATTGCCACTATGAGATCACTTTGCCCGATACTATCAAGTTACACATGGGGAAACTGAGGCCCACAAGGAGAAGAGGTTTAATTGTGATTCACAGCCAGCCAGCACCCTGTGTTGTCAAACATCGCCCATGCTTTACGGTTTCCTGAAGAAGCTGATTGCTTGTAAATGCCACGGCAGAATTACAGTTGCTGCAATGGTCCAGCCCAGATACAGGCAGAGAAGGGACCTGAAGATCACCTGGAGCAAACTACATATTTCATAGAAGAAACAAAAACTCGGAGAGACAAAGGGCCTGAAACATAGCGTTCTGGACTTGAGAAGGCACATTAGATACTAGGAGATATTATACAAATTTTAACTATTATCCTTGTGTTCGATAATTTTCTAAAAACTATTATTTGTGGAACTAAGCACACCCCATGTATTTTCTTTATGTGTCAGCAGGTTAGGAATTCTTGCCCTCACTTTGTGGTTGAGGAATTGGGTTCCTCCAGGTGAAGTGACTTGCTGTGTCCATTAAGCTTGTCCTTTTTAGGGCCAAGATTCAAACCTAAGGGTATTTGGACGCATAGCGCCCAATCTTTCCATGCCTGCCACACTGCTCCCCATAGCCAGGCTGATAGGTGCATACTCAAAGGTCATGGGAGAGGAAGTATAAGACTTTGGGGATCAGGACAGTTTTGCTTCCTCAGAAAGTAATAACTTGCTGGAAATAAATAAAGAGTGGAACATCCAGACAGCTTGAAGATTTCTCATATAACAATAGGTCACCTTGTAGTTTTGCTGTGAAAAATATTCATTCATTACTCAGACACTAGTTTGGTGCTTACTATGCATTAACCATAATTCTAGACCTTAAAGAGGTCAGAGGGGGATTGTCCCCAGGCTCTGCTTCCCAGGAGCTCGAAACCAGGAGGTAAGACATGGTTGATTGTATAACTGTCCCCAAAGATTTAATCATACATCCTTGCTCATTGCCCTGTGGCTTGCTTCTTGTTCCCATGAAAGCTGTGTAGTCCTTACCTCCTTGACTTTGGACTTTGTCAATAGGATTTGGGAGACATATAGTACATCATTTCTAAGCCACTGCTTTAAAAGATGCTGTGAGTTTCTTCTACTGTTCTTTTGCCCTCTGCCGTGACAATGGTAGGGCCCAGAGAGATGCTGCTCCATCTGCCTGGGTCCCAGAGTGAGAAGACATTTGGAGTAGAGTATCGCCTCAGAGAGTTTCATCTCAGAGCAGGGTCGAGCTGCATCCTACATAGAACATGAGTGAGAAAGAAATGCTGCTCTATGTCGCTGAGACTTTGGGGTTGCTTGTTACAGAAACAAAGCTGACTGATAGAGAAGACATGAAAATTATATAAATCAATTCTAATCCAAGAGAGAAGCTGATGACTTCCAAGAGAAGTACAAACAATTTTATGGGTCTAGAGAAAGAGATTTCTTCTGTGCATAAATATCAAGAAGGCCCCACAGAGATATGTGAGATGGACACTGAACATAGTAGGACTTGAACATGAAAATAACATGGAACTGATTCTGATGCTCACATTATTCAGGGCTGGGGCAAGAGGTTGGGGATGGGTCAGTAGAGTTAGAATATCTGAGAAATCCTGTTTCTTCTTTGCTATCTTGCAAATCTTTTAGGGCTCTACTCATTCTATGCATAGAATCTTAGGAACTCTGGTCATAATAGACTAACTTCTCCCCCGAGATGTTCTGGTGAATGAAGTGCACAAAGTGATATATATTTGATGGAGATCCAGAGCCCTGCCTGAGATTCAAAAGTGAAGGGAAAGTATGAGATGAAACTTCAGAATAGCTGGGCTTATTGCTCTTGAGATTAAAGGGTTTTGTGATTTTAGATCGTGTTCACCTCTACCTGCCCTCGATCTCCCCAACCATATACTGAAAGGATGGACGGAAAATATCTAGGGACTCTTCAACTCTGAAAAATCTGAGCAGCTAAGGATTCATTTTCATGAAAGACTCCAGTGTTAGGTTAGATTTCAGCTGCCACTTAAGTGTCATGTCACACATACATATAAGGTTGCCCTGTTGACCCAGACAATGGAAAACATCAGCTTTTCTATGATACAAGTCTACAGTTAATTGCCAGTCTCCTCACTCCCCTGGGTCTTATTCTTTCATATCCTTGTTAACCTTAAATTTCCCTCTGTCATATCTTAAAAACTGCATGGATTCTTTAGGGAGATTTTATTTCTGTCACTATGTGAATCTTAACTGCTTATAAACAAATGCTGTATTCCATATTCAATTTCCTCCATTTCTATCTCATTATTCCTTCCTCTAATTCTGATAGACCCTTAAGTTTCTCACTCTATGAATATTTCTGAGCTGTTCAAGCTGAAAACCTGAATTATTGCTGTCTTTTATCCCAAACAGAAAAAGTACTCCTTTAGAAAATTCTGTTTGCCCTATGTTAAAAATATATCCAAAATCTGAGCTCTTCTCCACAACTCCAACGCTATCGCTGTACTCCCTCACTAATAGTCCCGCAGTGTAACTGGTATTCCCGCTCGCCCATGGTCCCTACATTCTACCCTCCACACAGCTGCTAGGGTAATATTTTACAAAGTAAATTAGATTTGGCAGCCATGAAAATGTGTCTCTCAGATCTCCTGTTGCAGAGAGCATAATCAATCAAGGATCCCAGCTGTTGCCCCTCCAGATCCACCACCATATTTGCACCAAGGTTATGCTTCTCAAGGGCTGCTCTCAATTACCAAATAGGGTGGAGGTACCAGTACAGGCCATTCCTTCAAGATGTAGGACTCTACGAATTGGTGGCTTTGGCTCAACGATGACCATTGCCTTGGCAAAACTTTCCTTAGCACTTAGAACAGCCCAAGAGCCTTCCTATACAATCCGTCTTCATTCCCCCTCTTTTTTACAGAAATCAGATCTGTGTTGAGATCTGAGATCTCTCCACAGCTATTCCAAACTTCACAGGCATTTCCATCAATGAATTTCCAAATGAACTCCAAGAGAATTAATTCAAAGAAATCAATTCTCAGACACATTATAGTCAAACTGTCAAAAACTTAAAGAAAAAATTCTGAAAGCAGCCACAGAAAAATTGCCCATTACATCTGGAAGAACAAATATATGAATGACTGAAGATTTCTCACCTAAAGCCATGGAGGCCAGAAGGAAGTGGGTAATATTTTTAAAGTGCTGAAAGAAAAGAGCTTTCAACTCAGAAATCTATAGTCAGTGAAAACAGCTCTCAGGAATGATGGTGAAATAAAGACATTCTCAGATGAAAGAGAACTAAGTGAATTCATCAATAGCTGTGTCTCTTCAAAAAATGCTAAAGGATATTCTTCAAATGGAAAAAAAATAGCCCTGGAGGGAAACTGGGAACATAAGAAATGAAGGAAGAGTACCAAAATAGTAAAATTCTTGGCAAATATAATAGATCATTCTTTTTCCTTTTAAGATCTTAAAAATAATATATAAGACAATTGAGTACAAAATTTATAACACTGTCTGATGGTGTTTCTCAATGTTTTTGGATATAATGTACATGAAAACAACAATGGGAAGGGAGACTATAAAGGGAGCTGCCTGATGGCAGATTGTCTACATTTCACTTTAAATGGTAAAATACTAATTCTAAATAAAGAGTAAAATGTCAAATAGGAATATTGTAATCCTTGGGGAACCACTATAAAACTATAAGAGAGATGGAGTCAAAAACTCAATAGGTGGATTAAAATGGGATAAAAATATTCCTTAAATAATCCAAAATTAGGCAGGAAAGGGAAAACAAGGACTATAAAAGGTAACATATGATAAGTAATAAAATGGTAGAATTGACTCTATAACAAACAAAAAAACCCCAATGATTGCATTAAATGTAAATGATTTAAATGTGGTAAGTAAAAGACAGAGGCTATCAAATTGGATAATAAAGAAAAGTAAGACCTAAGTATATGCAAGCAATTCATTTTAAATATAATGATATAAGTAGGTTAAAAGTAAAAATAAATGGGAAAAAACATATACCTTCAACATTTTAATCAAAAGAAAGATGCAGTGGGGCTGGCCTGGTGGCATAGCGGTTAAGTTCGCACACTCCGCTTCAGCACCCTGGAGTTTGCAGGTTCGGATCCTAGGAACAGACCTAGCACTGCTCATCAAGTGACACTCTGGCAACGTCCCACATAAAATCGAGGAAGATTGGCACAGATGTTAACTCAGCGATAATCTTCCTCGAGCTGAAAAACTGACGAAGATTGGAGGCAGATGTTAGCTCAGGGCCAATCTTCCTCACAAAACAAGAAAAAAGAAAGAAAGAAAGAATGATGGAATGGCTATATTAATATCAGACAAAGTAGACTTAAGAGCAAGGAAAATTGCCAAGTGTAAAGAGTGACATACATACTGATAAAAGGGTCAATTTGCCGGAAGACAACACAAACTTAAATATACATGTGCTTAATAACAGAGCTTTAAAATATATGAAACAAAGACTGATAGAGCCAATAAAAGAGTAAATAGAAAAACAATATAAAACTTAAATAACCATAAACTAATTCTTTAATAATAATTAATAACATTGATGAACCTCTTGCCAGGCAAACAATAGAAGAAGATACAAATTATGAATATCAGGAACAAAAAAGAGGCTATTAGTCCAGACTCCAAAGATAGGTTTTTATTGAGATATAATTGACATATAACCTTGTATTAGTTTTAGGCATACAACATAACGATTTGATAAATGTTTATATTGTGAAATGAGACTCCATAGATATTAATAAGAGATTATTATGAATAATTCTACATGCAGAGATTTTGACAACTTAGATGGACCAGTTCCTTCCAAACCACAAAGCATAAAAGGTCATCCACAAAGAAATGTACAACTTGAATTGTTCTTTATCCAATAAAGAAATTGATCTCATAGTTAGAAACCTTTTGAAAAAAAAGTTTCAGGCTCAAATGGTTTCACTGGCAAATGCTGTCATACATTTAAAGGAGAAATTAAAAATTCTTTACAATCTCTTCCATAAAATATAAGGGAAGGGAACAAGTTCCCAGGTCATCTTATGAGCCTAGTATTATCCTGATACCAAAAGCAGATAAAGGAAACCACAGAACAATCTTTCATGCATATAGAAGCAAAATCCTAGACAAAATCTTAGCAAATCAAATCTAGAAATATCTAAAAGTTATAATACACCCTGACTGAATCCACCATTTTAATATAGTAAAGAAGAAAAACTATAGAAACATATCAATTTATACCAAAAACAGAATTTGACAAAACTCAACATCTATTCATAATAAAAACACTCAGCAAACTAGGAATAGAAGAGAACTTTCTTAATCCAAAAAAGAGAATCTACCAAAAAAGCTTACAGCTACCATCATACTTAATGGTGAAAATTGAATTCTTTCTGCATAGACTAGAACAAGGCAAGAAAGCCTACTCGTCCGTCTGATTGACCAACATGCAGATAAAAACCATGATGAAACACAACCACACACGTTTTAGAATTAGAACAATCCCAAGTGCTGGTGAGGATGCAAAGCAACTGGGACTTTCCTACCTTGCTGGCGGCAATGCAAAATGGTATGGCCACCCTGGAAAACAATTTGACAATTTCTTATAAAGTTTTACGTGTACTTGCCATCTGACCCAGCAATCCCATTCCAAAGTCTTAATCCTAGAGAAATGAAAATGTATGTCCACACAAAAGCCTATATGTGAATGTTTTTATCAGGGCTATTTATAATTGTCCAAAACTGGAAACTACCAAGTGCCCTTTGGTGGGTGCACGTATAAACAAACTAGTAAATGCATCCATATGGTAGGATACCACTCAGCAATAAAAAGAACTGAAATCATGACATACACGACAGCATAGATGTGTCTCAAAGGCGTTATGCTCAGTGAATAAAGCCATTCTCAAAACATTACACCATAGATACATGACAAGTAAGTAATAAAGCTCAATACCCATTTATGATAAAAACTCTTTGCAAACAAGGAATAAAAGGAAATCTCCTTAGTGTGATAAAGCATGTCTACCCAAAACTTATGGCAAATAGCATTCTTCGTGGTGACCCATTAGAAATGGTCCCTTTTGAATTATGAACAAGATAAGAATGCTCACGTCCACTATTTCTGTTCTACAGTGCCCTGTAATCATAGCCGACAGACTAAGGGAAAAAATTAACGTATAGAAAGAAAAGGAAGAAAAAAACCCATTATTTTACTGCTCATGATTATCAATAGAGCAAACCTTAAAATATCTACAAATGAGTTTAGTCAAGTGGTTACATATGAAATCAATATTTTTAATTTAATTTCTATATTCAAGCAAAGAAAATAAAGATACCATTAATTTTCAATAGCAACAAAAGCATACAGTACATACAAACAGTGCTGTTAAAGGAGGTGTGACAACAATACTAAAATAATAAAGTTTTATTGAGGCTTTTTTAAAGACCCGAATAAATGGATAGATATACCATATTTAACAATACAAAGATTCGATATTTTAAGGATGGTAAATTGTCTCAAGCTGGTCTATAGATTCAATGCAATTCCAATCTAATTCCCAACAGGGTGCTTTCGAATTTGACAAGCTGATGCTAAAATCTATATGAAAGTACAATGACCTAAGAATATCCAAGACAACTGAGGAACAATATGTCAGGCAGCCACCTTCCCCCACCAGATTTCTAGTTCCATGGCAACTTCATAGTAGCCAAGACCATGTGGTACCACAGCAAGGTAGGTGAATTGTTCAGTGTAACAGGAGAAAGAGCCCAGGTGGAGATCCCTATGTTGAAACTTGTAATTTATCAGATAAAGAACGCATTTTGGATAACTGGGAAAAAATGACCCACACATGAATGGTCTTGATCATTTGGGTATTCATACGGGGAAAGATGAAAATGTATCCCCACTTTACAAGAATTCCATATGCACTAAAGACCAAACTGTAGGAGAGAGCATTAAAAATGTTAAAATATTTTTATAATATCCAAGCAGACAAGAATTTTCTTACATAAGCACCCTGAGTCAGTAGCCACTAAGAAAGACATATTGACATGATGGATGTGATTGTAAATTCAATTATGTTAGAATCAAACACTTGTATTCATCCAAAGGCGCCATACAGGTTATCAAAAGATAAGCCACAACTGGAAGAAGAGTTGCAATATAAAAAACAAACAGAAGATCCATATCCAAAGTATATTGAAGATTGAACACAAATCAGTAAGAGAATACAAAAATCCAACAGAAATTTTGATAAAAGCCTTGAACAGGCCCTCTCAGAGAAAGGAAACACAAAAGGCACAGATAGATTAGCTAACTAGCTAGCTAGACAATCAGTAATATATATCTCTATATGTATAATATAATCTATATATTTATACATAATTAATAATATGCTTAAGATCTGTATGTATCTCTCTATATATATATCTTTAGATGCTCAGTCTAATTAGTAACCAGTTAAATACCAATTTGGACCATTTACAATCGCTAGATAGGTAAAGATTAAGATACTCAATGATGTTAAGTGTTGGTGATTATACTCTTATCTTGCTCTTGGGAGCGGAATTGGTACCATCCATTTGGGAAGCAATCTGGCGTTATCTTATAAAACTAAACTTTTCCATTCCTGAGTAGGCTGCATTCTATCTTCAGGTGTATATACCCTTGTGCATGTGACCCGGGACATGTACGAGAATGTTTACACAAGTACTGATCACAGCAGCAGAATGACTGGACCCAATTCAAGTGCCCATCAAATGAAAAATAAAGAAATATATTGGGGTATATCCACCCAATGGATTATTATACACCAGCGAAAATGAATCTCTGCTATATACCAACATCAATATATCTTAAAGCATAAAGTGACTTGGAAAGTGCTTGGTGTAGACTATTACATAGAGAATGATTCTGTTTTTATGAAACCGAAAATAGTAAAAAATACAGTGTTTAGGAATAAACATATACACAAAAAATTTTTAAAAAGAGGATGATAAACCCAAAATTCTCTAGGAGGGGTGTTCGCAGGGCAATGTTGAGGTCTACATTATGGCTTTGCTCATATTCTGGCTCGTGAGTGTTCATTTTATTACTATACTTCTTAACATGCGTATATTAAATGTCTCATTTTATATACATACACATTAAATATATTTTGAATCTTATGCATATATTGTGTTATTTTGTATGAGTCAAATAATATTTCTTTAAAAGAATAAAAAGATAGCATGAGCAGAAGAATGAGTGCAAATAAAAGCTTAAGGAACTCAGAGCTGTGAGAACAGAGGAGAGCTGTAGATGGTTTTAAGTGAGAGTGTGGCCTGAGTGTTGGTTGGTTTAGGCTCAGATTACTATTAAGAAGGGAAAGCTCATCCATGGCAGAAATGGCAAGAATGGGCAGGAGGTGTGTTCTGATTATCTATTGCTACTTTAAAAACCATACCATCCCACAACTAGAAGGACCTGCAACTAAGATATACAACTATGTACCGGGGGGCGGGGGCGGGGGTGGGTTGGGAAATAAAGCAGAAAGCAAAAAAAAGAAAACATACCAAAATCGAGTGATTTAAGAAGCGACGACATCTAGTTTGCTCATGAATCTGCAGCTAGGGCGGGGCTCACAGGGTCATCCACGTCTGCTCCACTCAGCATCAGCTGGGGCAGCTCAGTGTCTAGAACTGGAATCCTTAGAAGGCTTGCTCACTCACACATCCAGCCTGGGAGACTCAAACAGATGGTGCCTGCAAATGCTGAAGCTCTTGGGGCATCTCATTGTCCCTCTACCTCGATGTGGTCTCTCCAGCAAGGCGGCTTCAGGGTAGCCAGCCTTCTAGATGTTGGCCCAGGATGCCAAAGGTGTATGTCTGAAGAGAGAGCACCAGGAGGAAGCTGTCCCTCCTTTTTGAACTCAGCCTCGGAAACCGTGCGATGTCACTCCTGCCACGTTCAAGGCAGCCACAAAGTCCCACCCACTTTCAAGAGGAGGGGAAATTTTTTTTTTCCACCTTCTGATGGGGAATGTGAAGTTGCTGGAAAAACACATAGAATTGGAAATGCTGTTGTGGCCCTTTTGGAAAAGCACGATCCAGCATAGCATGCTCTGCGGTCCCTCAGCTGACTGGATGGAGTCAGGGGTTTCGGTAAAGAGGGAAAGAGGATTCAGGTGGGAGGCAGGTGTAGGCTGTGATGCTTAGGTTTGCAATAGGAGTTAAAGGAGGCAAGGAAATTCAAGATTCAAAGGGTGATGAGAAAATGCCATCCAGTAGGGATGGGATGCTTTCTACCAGTATGAAAAGGATACCAGGAAGGAGAAGCTGAAGTCAGAGAGACACGGAGGATGCCTTCCCCAGCCAGGCAGGTGTAAGGGGACCCAGGGGTGGCTAAAGGAATTGTGAGAAAAAAAATCAAAGACATAGGACATACGTCAGGGGACATGGGATGTCCACAAGTAATCAGCAGTTGCCAAAAGACCTCAAGGACTCAGGGTGGCACCTTCATCACTAAATGCCATCATCATCAGGAAGGATTTCTAAAATCCCAGGCCACTAGTTCTCAAGACTGTCTCACCAAGCAACCCAGCACCACCGCATTGCAGGCAGAATGTGATGTCCTGTCAGAAGGGGAACTGAATAATTTAGAGTGATGTCGTCCATAAATATTTAATGATATGAAAAAATGTTCATGAGACAATGTTAAGCAAAAAAAAAAAAAAAAAAAAAACCGGCAGATTGCAAAATAGTATAAATGCGTAGAAAGAAAGAAAAGAAGATGTTCGCTAAAATATTAACAAGATTTATGTCCAGCTAGGGGATTATCACTTAAATTTTTTAATCTTTATTTTTTTATGTCTAAATTTCTATAGTAAAAATTTATTAACACTTTAATAAATAAAAGATATTAATTGCTATATTTAAAAAAAATATCCAGTCTTATGCTAAATAAAACCAGACAGAGGATGTTTTAATGAGATTTATTCAATCTACACTGTACTATAAAATTTTATTTCCTCTGTTAGGAGGTTTGCTTAACTAAAGATGTTTTTTCTTACCTATTAAAATACATAGCAGCTCTCAAAGTGTGACTCTTCCTGGATTCAAGGACAGTACAATTATTTTCATAATAAAACTAAGATGTTATTTCTCTTTGTCACTGTGTTGACATGTACATTGAAGGCGCAAAAGCAATGGGGGGTAACACTGCTGGTGCCTTAGCACCAATCATGGTGGTGACACCAAACTGTCCTGTAGTTATTATATTCACCAAGCACACTTGCAGCAAAAGAAAGGAAAAGAAAAAAGAAAAAAAAAAAGCTAGTTTCACTTAAGCATATCCTCTCTTTTGAAGAAGATTAGCTATGAGCTAACACTGGTCGCCAATCCTCCTCTTTTTGCTGAGGAAGACTGGCCCTGAGCTAACATGCATCCCCATCTTCCTCTACTTTAAATGTAGAATGCCTGCCATAGCATGGCTTAACAAGTGGTGTGTAGGTCCACACCCAGGATCCGAACCGGTGAACCCCAGCCTGCCGAAGCTGAACAGGAGAACTTAACCACTGCACCACCAGGCCAGCCCCAAGCATATCCTTGATGAAGCAGTAAAAAAAAATACTAATTGTACTGAATCTCGAGCTTCAAGTACAGTCTTTCTAATACTCTGTGTGATAGAAAGGAAAGTATATATAGGGCCCTTCTACTGCATGCACATGTACATGGGAAAGCATGTGTGTTTGAATTACAAGTCGAACCAGCTGCTTTCTTTATGGGGTCACCATTTTTCCTTGAAAGAACAGCTAACAAACTATAGCCATTAAACATGACGATTTGGCAGACATTTTTGTGAAAATAAACAAAGTTGTTCTCCCACTTCAGAGGAAAACAATTGGTAATATTTGTTGCTAAGGACAAAATATGAACTTTTAAGAAAAAAATAGAATTTTTGGAAAACTTGTACCTTCTACCATGAGCTTGACAGCTTCCTCATAATTAAAGACTTTCTTTTGGATGAGATGAGCCGTGACTTGTTTTTAAACACTGTATAATGAAATGTGTCAATATTTGGAACTTCTGCATAAGTCAGTAAAGCTAGATTTACCTTACAACCAAGGTGTGAAGTTATAAGATTGTGCATGCGTGAAATATTGATTCAAAATGCAAGAGAAGTAATGAAACAGAATACTAAAAGTTCATCAATATGGTTTTAGATCTCACCTTGCACCTAACATTTAAAAAACGACCACTTGTTGAGTTTTGGCATAGTAGAAAAGAAAAATATCTACAATTATCTGAAAAGACTACTACAATACTTCTCTTTGTCTTTCTATCTCCTTATCTGCGTAAGGCCAGGTTTGCGTCATATATTTCAACCAAAACAGCATAACGTAACAGCTTGCATGCAGAAGAAGGAATGAGAAACAGAATGTCTTCTGTTGAGCCAGGTATTAACGAGATTTGAGAAAAAATGAAAAGCAATGCAATTTCTCACTAATTTTTTAATTAAATAACTATAGTCCTTAGTTTAGAAAATACAGTTTTTTTTATTAAAAAGTTACTGTAATTAGCATGCAGTGGGTTTGTTTTTATTATTTTTAAAGTAAATATTTTTAAAACTGATTTTTCATTTCTATTACAGTAATTGTTGATATATATAAATCACACAAGCAAAGGCTCTTTGGGATCTTGAGACCAAAATACCTGGGAGGCCCTACTTTAAAGGAAGACAGATATCAGATACACAGGAGGAAATTCCCTTCCTCCTGGACGTCTCTGTGTAAGGACATGATGTGTGGAGGCGCCATAGCCATCTCGAAGGGCAGATGAAAGATGAAGCCAAACAGCTGAGGACTGCAAAGCAGAGCCGCAGAAAAAGCCAGGCTCTTGCTGACGTCATTGAGCCATGAGTCGATCAGCTCTATTGACTTGGCTTTGGACTTCCCACTATGTGAGTTAAAAATGTTCTAATTGTTCGAGCCATTCTTAGTGAGGTTATTCTGTTACTGGAACCAAAGGCAACCTAACTGCTATGCAGTCCATGCCATCTCAAGGTGGGAGGGACCGGGCATCTTCGTCCAGCTGCATCTTGTCTTTGCTGTATAATCTTGCGTGTATTATCTCACGTAACCCTCACAACCAAATGGTGAGAGAGGCTGTACTATTCCCATTCAACAGATTAGGTATCTGAGGCACAGAGTGTGTATATTAATTATCTGAGGTCACACAGATAAAGTTGCAATCAATACTCAAACTTTTTGATCTGTTTGGCTTCAAAGTCTGTTCTCTTTCTATCATAACTTCCACCAGGTTTAATAGCCCAAGTCTGGATTTCCGCTGCTGGCAATACAAACATCTCACATTTCTTTTGAAGCACCAGTGTAATCTTTCAAATTTAATAATCAAATGCAGTTGAGCTTTGTTTGTTTCTAATTTTTTGTTTTACTTCATAATTACCCAGTTAGTTTTTCCTCGTTGTACTTGCAGAATTGTTTTCATATTTTATATAACTTTTTTCCACACTGTACTGTAACTATATCTTGCAATGTCTTATTCCCAGTGGACTGTGAATCCAGCACAGGGCTTAACATATAATAGGGGTTTCATGTACCTGTAGTGGTGACAACCAGTTAAGAGTATTCACTACGGGCTGGGTTCTTGAGATTTATCACAACTAATCTTGACTCAGCTCTTCAGCAGGGTTAATATTATCCCCATTTTATAGGTGAGGAAATTGGGGTTCAGCTAGGCTGGCCCATGTAAAGACAGATGGATAGTTAGTGTGTGAACCAGAATTCAAGCATACTTCCTTCTGGCAACATTGAGGAGCAAAACTTGAAAAGTTATGAAGCTTCTCTCATTTAATACCTCTAGCGATAAGAACGTCACTCCTTACTGGACAATCCATTCGCTTACAGGCAGACATAATAATTATAAAGTTCTTCCTTAGAGGAATTTGCATTACCAACTATGATCCTATGATGACAATGAATTGTGACATTTGGAGTCTAGTTACAACTAACTAAGCTCTGCAGAGACAGAGCAAGTGAGGCAGCACGCATGTGCATGAGACTGTGGGGTCCCAGATGGAGAGAGAGGATGCCAAGAGTTGAGAAGATCTTTAGCTGTTGAGTCATGGGATTTCTATTATTTTTCAGTATTTTATCTTTATCACGTTCCTAGTGTTTCATGTTTTGACTCACTGGTAGATGCTGGCACCATGCTAAGCATCTTAAGATGACCCTCTTTTAATTCTTCTGACACCTCTATCAGTTTGGTGGCATTATTTCTCTTTTGCAGTTGAGAAAAGTGAGTCACAGAGAGGTTGGTACACTTATTCAAGTTTACACAACTAGTGAGCGGCAGAGTTTAACCCAAGTGTCTATCCCCAAAGCCTGTGTTTTCCAACCCTGGACTTTGCCACTTCTTCCACATCCCTGAGAATGAAGGGAGAAAAGAGCTTCCAACCTCTCTGCCCCGGCATAAGATACATACCCAGTAACAGCAAGTTTGTTCAAGTAACCAATTTGTACATTATAACTCTTCAAAAACGGAGTTTTATGAAAGACCTAATGAGCAATTTTAATTTGCCCTTTGGTCTTCAGACTGTCTTTTATCCTTTCAACTGATTCTGGAAAGAGAATTCAACCAAATAAATCTTCAGGAGTTGAATGAACTTTGACATGCATTTCTTAGAACCTCTTTCCTACCTTAGTTTTCTGTCATATGCTCAGTTAAAAAGGGTGAAGACGAGAACTGTCAACGGTCACAGCCAACTCCATTGTGCATTTGATTTAATTTACATACAGTGAGATGCACAGATCGTAAAAGTATAGTTGGGTGAATTTAAACAAATATGTGCACCCATGTAAGCAATACAAACTGTGTTAAATGGTGTCCAAAAAGCTGCCAGCAGTGCCTCCTCTCCCTGTATGTGCCTGCTGCCCTTCCCATCAAGACATGGAATCTATTTCCCCTTCCTTTGAATCTGGGCTGGCCGTATGACTGACTTTGACTAATAGAACGTGGCAGGAGTGAGGCTCTGCCGGTTCCAGAGCTGGACCTAAAGGAGCCTGATTCTGTATCTGTCACGCTATAAGAAAACAGTCCAGACAACTGGTAACCCCAGTACACATTACAGAATGTCGAAGAACAGGCAAACCAAGTCCTACACAAATGGCAGAATTGCATCAATGTTTTAAGCCGCTCGTTGTTTGGTGGCTTGTTCCTCTGCAAAAGATAATTGTTACACCAAAAACTATACAGAACATTTCATCACCACAGCGCATTTCCTCATCTTTTGCAGTCAATCTACACCTATACTCACAGATAAATGCTGCTCTTGTTTCTATTCCCATAGCTTAGTCGTGCCCATTCTTAAACTTCAAATGAACTTCAACGTCAAGTGAAGTTTTACATGAAGAAAATGATGCAAATTCTACTCTTTTGTATGCAGCCTCTTTCACTGAACATAATGTTTCTGATGTTCATCTGTGTTGGCGGCTTTTTTAGTATTAGTTTATTTTTTATTGTTGTGTAGTATTTTACGAGTATACCAAAATCTGTTTATCTATTTCCCCAATAATAAACATTTGGATCATTTCTAGTTTTTGACTATAACTAATAAAGCTGCTTTGAAAATTCTGATATACGTTTTTGTAGTCATATGTTACCATTCTCTCACGTAAATCCCTAGCAATAGAGTTGATTCATAAACAGATGAAATGTTTAAAATTCAAAAAGACTGCTTAAAAGTTTCCCCAATTTTTGTTGTATTATTTTATTGTTGTATTATTTTATATTCCCTCCAAAATGTAAGAGATCCAGTTGCTACCTATCTTCATCACTATTTAGAATTATTAGTAATTTTTTAATTTTAGTCATGCTAGTGGGAATATAGTGGATTTCATTGTGGTTTTGATTCGTGTTTCTTGGATGACAAATATTTTTGCGCACCGTTTAATATCCTCTTTGTTTATCTTGTTTTGCAAAATAGATGTTTAAGTCTCTTGGCCATTTTTATCGGATTGTGATCTTTTTATTTTTATATGTGGAAGTTTATGTTTCCTGGATGTAAGTCCTTTGTGAGATACATGTTCGTCCAGTGCTTTGTTCCCACTCTGTGGCTTTTCTTTCTATTTTTTTAATGGTGACTTTTGATGACTAGAGGTAACTCATTTAGATGATGTCAAATTTGGTGATTTTTCTTCCTCATGTTTACTGCTTTTTCTGTCCAACAAATCAGGTCAGAGCATTGTTCTTTTGTTTTCTTCCAGAATCTCTAGATTTTGTGTGTGTGTGTGTGGTGTGAGGTAAGGTCCCTTAATCATATTTTTTCATTTGACTATCTATCTTTTCCAGCATCATTTCTTGAAAAGACTTTCTTTTCCCCACTGCATTGCACAATGACTTGGCCCAAAATCAATTGGCCATATGTTTGTGGGTCTATTTCTGGATTTCCTATTATTTATTTAAGTCTCTAAAAACTGTCTTTCAGCAATGTGTGGGAGTCTTCAGAGCAGAGGTCTTGAATGTTATTGGAAAATATATTTTTATTTATTTTTTGACTTTTGATGCTATTACAAATGGTGATTTTTAAATCTCATTTTCTAATTATTTGTTTCAAACTTCAGCTTTTTGTGCGTGTTTTGACAGTGTATCCTGCAACCTTGCTAAATTCACTTACTAAAGCAAGTATTCTTAGTTTTGGTTTGTTTTTACATTCCCTAGGATTATTTACGTGAACAATCAAGTCATCTATGGATAAAGACAACTTCACTTCTTTTGTGCCAATCTTAAAGCCACTTATTTATTTTTCAGACCTAGTACTTGCAAAGAACTACAGTATAATGTTGAAAAGAAGTGCTGAAAATGAGCATCCTTGTCATATCTCTAATCTTAGGTCAACCAATAATTCATCAAATAAGAATTATCTTTCTTTCTTATTTTATTATAAAAGGATTTTCATAAATACTCTTTATAAATTGAGCAAGTTTCATCTTATTTTTAGTTTGAAGAGGCATTAAATATAAATTTTTTAATCATAAGTGACTGTTGAGTTTAATTAAATCATTTTTTCTGCATGTTTTGAGGATGATCAAATGACTTTTCAATTTTAGTTTGTGAATATGGAAATTTCATTAATTGATTTTCAAATGTTAAGCCAACCTTGTATTTTTAAGATAAATCACTCCTTTTCATGTTTTATTATCCTTTTTTATGTATTTCTTGATTTGTTTTACAAAAAAAATGTTATGAATGTCTACATCTATGTTGATGAGAGTTGTTGACATTTCTTTAGTAATGTCTTTGATTTCCTTATCAGAAAAATTCTGACGTAATAAAATGAATTTGGAAATATTTACTTCTATTTTCTGAGAGATTGGGTGTAGAGTTGCTCATGAGGAATTGAGTGTTTAGTAAAACTCAACAATGGAAAAATATGAATCTGGAAGCTACTTTGTGGAAAACTTAGAAATATTAATTCAATTTATTTAATAAATGTAGGGATACTCAAGTTATCTATTCTTTCTTTTGTAAGCCTTGACAGTTGTGTCTTTCACAAAATTTGTCCATATCTTCTAAATTGCTAAATTTATCGTAATAAAGTTTCTCATTATAACTGCTTATTATCCTCTCGATGTTCATTGAACTGTAAAATCTTTAATAATGCCTCATGCCTTACCTTTGACTTCCGATATTGATACTCTCTGCCTTCTCTTTTTTTTTCTTGATGAGTCTGGAGACATATATGTATAAAGCATTAGCATTAGCTCTTAGCTTTTACTTCTCCTACCTTTAGGGTTAGTTTCTGTTCTTGTTCTAGGTTCTTAAGACAGAGGCCTGGATAATTGATTTTATAACTTTCTTCATTTCTAATATAAGAATTTAACTCTACAACTGCTTTAGCTATATCTCACATATTTTCATATTTCTGTTTTATTTTCATTTGTTTCTGTCTCTTACTTTTTAATCTATTAGTGTCTTCATGTTTGAAGAATTTCTTTGTAAATACATAGTTGGCTCTTGCTTTCTTATCCATTATGAGAATATTTACCTTGTATATGGTATGATTAGACCATTTATATTTAATGTAATCATCTGCATGGGTAGCTTTAAATATATTTGTTTTCTTTTTGTCCCATCAATTCTTTGTTTCTCTTTATTTTCCCCTGCCTTATTTGGATTAATAGAGTATTGGTTATGTAGACTCTACTGCCTTTGTCTCTCTATTTTATTGTTTTATTATTGTAATTGTTGTTGCAATAACTTCTCCCAATCTATTTTTAAATAGTACATTACTTTAAGTATACGGTAAGAACCATACAATGAAATACTTACAATTCCCTTTCGCATCTTTTATGCTGTTGTTGTCATACATTTTACTTCCACTTATGTTATAAACGTCACAATTTTTTTTTTGCTTTAGGCATTCAATTATTTATAGAAGATATTAAAAGTTAATTTTAAAAATATCAGTTTTATTTTGCCATATGTATGCTACCTCTGGCACTCCTTCTTACTTTGTGTAAATCAGAATTTTTACCTGATATTCCTGTCCTCTGCCTGAAGAACTTCTTATTATGAGTTTGCTGGTGATGGATTTACTCTGATGCTTTAAAATATGAAATATTTTAATTATACTTTCACTTTTGAAGGATATTTTTACTGAATATAGAATTCTGTGTTGACGGATTTTTTCAGCACATTAAAGATGTAATTCCATTGTCTCCTGAACTCCATTATGTCTAATTAAAAGGAAATCATCATTATTATATTTATTCCCCTGTATATAGTATATATTTTTCTGTAGCTACTTTTAAGATTTTCTCTTTATTTATTGTTTGCATCAGTTTGCCTATGGTATCAGCTTGTAATTTCCTGAGTTTCTTGGACCTGTGAATATTTTTTCTCCAAATTTGGACATTTATGATTACTGTTTCTTTCTTTATTTTTCCACCCCATTTTCTCTCTCCACTTCTCCTAGGACTTTAATTACATGCATAGTAGACAGTTTCATACTGTTCCACATAGCACTGAGGCTCTGGTTTAAATATTTTCAATATTTTGTTTCGTCTCTGGGCTTCACTTTATGTGAATCTGTTCATTGCTGTTTTCCCTGTTGTATTCAAACTGCTTTTAAGTCCATTATTACACTATTTATTTCATATATGGTATTTTTCAGTTCTAAAATTTTCATTAGCAATAGATTATTTCTTACAGTTTTCATATCTTTCCTAAGACTGCTCAACTGTTTACTGATTTTCCCACTCTTTTTTGTCAATTTCCTAAGAAAGTTATAATAACTGTATTAAAGTCTTTTTTTTTCCTGCTAATCTAACACCTGAGTCATCTGCCAGTCTGCTTCTCTTGACTATATTTTCTTTTGATTATTGAGCACATTTTCCTACTTCTTGGTATGCTTAGTGAATTTGTGTGGCATACGTGATGTTGTGGATTTATGTAGGCATGCTGGATTTTGTTATCTTCCTCAAGGCAATGTTGACTTGTTTGTTTTCTCCCTCTGGCAGACAGCTAAATCACTAGAAGATCATCTTGGCTTGGATTTATGCCTTACTAGGACCAGTTTATTTTTTTCCTTAGGCCCTGAGGTTAGTCCTTATTCTTACAACAAAGTGCTTCTGTGCTTTCAATGAGAAGCAAGTTGTTTTTACCAAACTTCTGCAATTTGGTGGAAAGTAATTTCCAAGTTATGTTTTCCCACTGCTGAGTAACTGCTCAAACTACTCAGTTCTTTAGCTCTTAATTGCTGGTTTCTGCTGGCTTCCTTGGTGACTCCTTGGTGACTTACTCATTAATATGAATTTTAGGAATCAAAGATTTAGCAATAACTGGCATGCAGGATTTGGTACTTCTCAAATGTGGCTCACTCCATTCCATTCTGTTTCCCATCAATTTCCAGCCTTAAAATTCATACCTCTTTTCCTTCTGCCCAGTAACTCTCCTCTTTTATGTCTGAGTATTTTCCCCCCACGTATACACAGAAAAGCCAGTTAAATGTGAAACTTGTCTAATTTACCCCTCTCATTTCAAGGTTCATATCTACCCTACTTTTGCTTACCCTTCAGCTCTTCAAAACATTTTAAAATATTTTTTAGAGTCTTAATTGTTATTGCCATTAGGGTGAGTCCAATGTAAGTTAGTCCGATATGACCAGAATCAGAACTCTCGTCAAACTGTTGATACTAAGAGAAAGTTTTTTGTAAATATAATTTTCTAAGTTTAGTATAGAAATTTTCAGTTCATTATTGCTCAGGGACACAAGCTTAGCCCACACAGGACACAAGAGTCCCTTATGGTGGAAAATAAGTAGCATTTGGTAGATTTACTAGAGCGTAAGAGGTATTTGGCACACGACTCCATCTTGTGCCAAAGGCTTTGCAAACAATATCAGTTAAGACCAATTACATCTGTAGCTAGGTAACAGTTTTTCTTACCATCATATGAGACAACTGAGCCGTAAATAATTACCTTGACCTACTCAAAGCTGTAGAGTTTAGGGGTAAGATAACCAGGATTCAAGTAATTATCTAATTCTAACATTAGTAGAATGTTAGATCCATTGATCCATTGACTAATTTCCATTGATCCCGATATCTTTGGAATCCCTGAGATTTCACCATATCAAAGATGTGAATGTTCCCATCCTTCAGGCCCATCCAGGAGGTACTAAAACATGTATGGGACATTGGTTTCATATTGATTTGCAAATCTCGATTGGCAGTTTGTCTGGAGGTCTGTGTTAAACAATCTTGAGACTCCTTTGGGATACTGTTGGAAAGATTTTTGTGAAATGTTAGTAATGTTTGCCATAGACAGCAAACTTGGAATTGTGAGTATAAGTGTCAGGTAACTAAAATAAATTGGAAATAGGTCTTTGTTGTCTTGGAGAAAATAATTTATTAATTTAAATTATAGAAAAAGAAAAGAAGATGGCAAGAGTCCTGGGAGGGGGTGGATTCCACAACAAATGTTTACTCTATCTTCTACACCTACTTTCCACTCTGAGAGAGTCCAACTCTTTGGCCAATAAATGAGGCAGGGCATTTTAAGCATTTAAGCTTAAACATTCTTCAAGGCAAGCCGAGGACAAGTTACCTGGGTTACCAGAGAAAGGAGTTTCTGCCATTTGTCAGTCCCAAGTTTCTTTCAGGCAGTGATGCTTACAGAGAACTCAGTGTAGACTTGTGATTACTATGATGTAGTTATCACACTAATATTGACAAATCACTGAATGGAACTCTGAGAACATAAGCTGAAGTGCACCCTTTTAGATGTGATCAATTCTCCTCCCATGACACCATTTCACCATACTAAGCACCTTTGGAAGCCCAGGAAGACCTGAAAGTCTCAGTCAGGGAAAGTTGTAGGTACCTTTATTATGTAGGTTGTGATGGACTGAGCATCTGTGTACTCCCAAAATTCATGTGTTGAAGCCCTACACCCAATGTGATGGGGTTTGTTGATAGGCCTTTGGGAGATAATTAGTTCATGAGGCTGCGGTCCTGATCTGATAGGATTGGTGCCCTTATGAAAAGAAACACCAGGGAGCTTTCTCCCTCTCTCTCTCTCTCTCTGCCATGAAAGGGAACAGCAAGGTGGCCATCTACAAGCCAGGAAGAGATCCCTGACCAAAAACCAAATAAGCTGACACCTTGATCTTGGACCTCTCAGCCTCCAGAACTTTAAGAAAATACATTTCTCGGGGCCAGCCCCATGGCCAAGTGGTTAAGTTCGTGTGCTCAGCTTCAGTGGCCCAGGCTTTCACCAATTCGATTCCTGGGCACGGACATGGCACCACTCATCAAACCATGTTGCAGCAGCATCCCACATGCCACAGCTAGAAAGACCCACAACTAAAAATACACAACTATGTACCAGGGAGCTTTAGGAGAAAAGGAAAAAATAAAATCTTAGAAAAGAAAAGAAAAGAAAAGAAATTTCTGTTGTTTAAGCCACTTGGTCTATGATATTTTGTTATAGCATCTCAAGCGGCCTAATACATAGGTTTTATAGATGTTAAGAATTACATGAATTTCTAGGTTTGCTATTATTAGCCATTATTGCTATTAGTTTCTATGTGTCATGTGACCTTCTAAGTACTTTGCTTACGTTTATTCTGTTAATCCTCATTACAATCCCACTCAAAGCCGTCTCATGAGTTTGGTGTCTGGTCTCCATTTTATAGCTGAGGGAACTGAAGCACATGATTAAGTCAACAAAGTATATGATTGAGAGTCAAATGCAGATGAGTTTGGAAGAAAATTTGGTTGCTAACCATTGAATGCACTAGTATGGCAGGCATTTGGGCATTAGATATGAAATATTATCTGTGGGTAGTGGCCATCCTTAATCCTCATCCTGCTGACTCGGGACATAGACTTTCTGATGGGGGCATCATTTTCCCTTGAGGTCTTCCTGGAATCTTGTCTTAATTATTGAGGGCTCTAGACACAGGCTGAACTCCTTTTAGACTTCTAACGGGAAATCGTGGCTCCTGCAACCCTAGTCACATGGGAGGACTCTTCCAAAATCAGCCAAATCACCTGAAGGCCTGACTTTGAGTATTGAGTAAGGTCAGCTGTCTAGAAGCTTGTGAGCCCAACTCATCTGTCTGATCAGGCTGATGGGTCTGTGTGCATGACAACGCCACCCTTAGGGCACAGCACTTTGGCCCCCAGAACTCCCATATTCCCACTCTCAGCCTACACTTGATCTTGACCCATGACACCCAGGCAATGAGGACATCACACCAGAAAGGAACAGGCCAGACTGTCCCATGGGACAGAAGGAAACTTTCCTCTCTCTTAAAATATTGCTATTCTCAAGTGCTAAGTGGTTCAGTTTCAGAATGAAACCATAAATCTGGAAGCTTCTTTAAAAATCAGGCATGAAAATGTCTGTTACATTTGACTTTAGTTAAATGACTTCAGCTATTTTCTTCCTTTAATATCTGGAGTTCAGCCAACTGCAGGACACTTGTTTTCTGTTCATTTGTAAATTAATATATCTGAAAGCGAAGATTGTCTCTGAAAAAAGAAGATTCACTTTTCTCTAAATGTAATGAAATTATGTTTGGGGAATCCTCTGTTGATGTCCAAGAATCTTTATGAGGCTTTTAAAGTCATTGTTTTCTTCTCACAAATGAGAACTTGCTGATGCCAAGGAGTAATGAACTGGAAAACCACATGGTGACAGTTGGTTCTTAAGCTGGTCCTAGCGCATTAACAAGGCCTGCTGGAGGAGGAAGCTTGTGACTTCCTTACTTCTTGATTTCTCTCTCTTTCCTATTCTTCCCTCTTTTATTCTCCCTCCTTTCTTGCCCCTCCTTTATCCCGTATGTAATAAACACAGGCTTTGGAATAGACTGACCTGGGTACAAATTTCAATCTCCAACTCAACTGTGCATTCAGTTCATGTTACCTGAACGTGACACTTAATCTCACTGAGTCTCAGTTTTCCCATCTCTGAGACAGTGATAATAGATCCATTCTTCACTTCCTTCTTAACTTCCCCCGGGTGCAGCTCTTGTGACTCAAGACAGTGGACAAGACCCTCAGATCCAAGAGTGGGGCCTGAATGGCCACAGTCATTAAAGGTCATCCTGTCCCTCTGGAGAGCAAGGAGTTCAGGAACCCAGGCTCCTATCTATCAGAGCTTGGGGCGTGTTGCAGGTTGGCTGTGATGTGGGGCAGTAGACTTGTCACTCTGGCCTTAGAAGCCTGCCGCTTCAGCGATCCTAGAATCCATCATATGATCCTACAGGAGAAGCCACCCTCAGGATGAAGCCGTCACACCGAAAGGAGACAAAGGAATAGGAGAGAAATGAAGCGTAATTCCACATCACGCTCTATATCCACACTACACCTGGACTTCCTGTATGTGAGATAAATTTCTTTATTCTTTCAGCTAGTTTCTAGGGGATTTTTTTTATATCAAAAAGCACCCTAACCACATATATGTGAAAATCAAATGTGATAATTTACACCTACACAATTAATAGTATACGCTAGGTCTTCAAGAGATGTTCATTAACTTTCTTCCCTCTATTTTGGATTTTACTCTTTTTTCAATGATTCTCTCCTCTTCTTCTCTGTATAACCCAAACATATCTTGGCGTTGCAAGGCCTGACAACCCACAGAATTCATGAAGATGTTGCTGGGATTTCCTGGTTTCCAGGAAACAAGAGACCCTCTGAATTTACTCAAAGCATGGAGGATTTAGTATAGAGACATACGCGTGCAAAAGAAAAATTAGATTGTGAGCTACTTGTGCAAGCTCTAAAGAGTTTCAAAAATAGCTGGAAAGAACAGGAACCACGGTACATCTAGGCCTCATGATCCAATGCTTTTGCAAAGACTGGGTGCTCTCAGCAGAAGAAACCTGTACACCCATACTCTAATGGGGCCTAGCAATTGTCTTCCTAAAAATTCTACCTATCTCTATTGCCTCTGTCTCATCATCTCCCATTCTGATCCAAAAGACAAAAGATCTGATGGGTACACGGTTCCAGTTAGGCAAAGCTCTTAGGCTACCAGCCACCCTATAGATTGGCTGGCAATAAGCCACTGTTTCTTTTTTATCTAGTCCTCTTTGGACAGAGTTCCTTGGTCACACAGCATAGGACACGGCCCTCTATACTCATTCAAATAACTGTCATTTATCAAATAGGGAAGTATGCCCCTTGTGCTAGATACCGTTCTAAATTCAGGTCATGGATAAAATAATCAAAGAATTTTCCATATAAAATTTTATTAGAAATGAGGAGGGGTTGGCCTGGTGGCACAGCAGTTAGGTTTGCACATTCTGCTTCTGTAGCCCGGGGTTCGCTGATTCGGATCCTGGGTGCAGACTTACACACTGCTTGGCAAACCATGCTGTGGCAGGCATCCCACATATAAAGTGGAGGAAGACGGGCACAGATGTTAGCTCAGGACCAATCTTCCTCAGCAAAAAGAGGAGGATTGGTGGCAGATATTAGCTCAGGGCTAATCTTCCTCAAAAAAAAAAAAAAAAAGGAAGAAGAAAAGAAATGAGGATATATGTATAAATAGATTTAAATCACGTTGTAATAAGAAAAGAAAGCTTAAGGTGAGAGAGTAGAAGTGATGTGTGTGGGAAGAGGGTGGTTACATGGTAGGCGGGAGCACCACTCTGTGCTATGCCTGCGTCAAGATCTAAATGCAATGCCGAGTCAACTACTGGAATATGGGAAGGAAGAGCAGTGCAAATATCCTGGGTCAAGAATGCACTTAATTTGTTGGAGGAACATCCCTTAGGCTAGTGTGGTTGTAATGATATGAGAAGAGGGAGAGGGTTGGAAATATGGACACATGGTAGAATTGGTTCCCCCTTTTCCTCAATAGTAGCCTTAAAGGGTGGCAATTTTCCTTAGAGAAGGTAAAGCTCATGTGGACAGCCTGTGTCTTGGCCTCTGTGGTAAAAGGAACTGAGATCCATGTTTTGGACTTCTGAGTCCCGCAGAGTGGGGTCGCTCACCCTGCTTCTCTCCTGTAGGTCCGATTAATGGATTCAGTACTTTCTTCTTCAATTCCTGGTACTTCCCTATGGCCCTTTCCTTCTGAGATGCCTCACTCTGCAGCTGGAAAGAGTCTCCTAGGGCAACCTTAAGACATAGTGTGACTATCACATTCCTCCTGCGGCCAGAACGTAGCTGCTGGTGGACAGGTGCTTTATCATGTTCCCAGGTGTCATCTCACTGTTTTGACTAACTCCTGGCCTATAACAGGTACTCAGAAAATCTTGGTGACTGACAGTAGCTCTGTGTTCAACATAACTGTGCTTGACCTCCAGCTGAGCCTCTGGTCAGTTCTTGTAGCCCCAGTGTCCTGCAAGTTGAACAACTCTTTATCCTCTCTCCAATGACACAGATCACTCTGATCACTCTCTGGAATCTTGGCTAAGTTGAATTCACCAGGATTTCAAGTTTTTAGGAGGTTCTTATGGGATAATAAAAAATTTAGTCTTTTTCCCCAGTTCCTGATTCAGTGCTCCTAAAATCCTCCTGAGTGTCTTTTGTATTCTAATGATATGACTCCTGCAGGGGGTTGGGGTGGGAGGGGACGATGGGGATGACCATGATGGACTAGATAGCTATAGCTTCAAGATGGAAGCTGGTCACCAGAAAGATAATCCATGATTAGAGAGTTGGAACTTTCAGTCTTAATTCTCGACCTCCTCTCAGAGGAGTGGGGGAGCTGGTGATTGAGTTACATCACCAATGACCAGTGACTTAATTAATCGTGCCTATGTACTAAAACCTCCATAAAAACTTCTAAAGGATAAAGTTTGGGGAGCTGCTGGGTTGGTGAACACATGGATGTGCTGGGAAGGTAGTGCACCCTAAGAAGGCATAGAAACCCTACATTGCTTCCCTGCCGAGTAACTTGTCCTACAGATCTCTTCTATTTGGCTGTTCTTGAGTTGTATCCTTTATAATAAAGCAGTAATCATAAGTGATCTCCTGAGTTCCTCCTTTGAGTTGTTCTAGTGAATTATGGACCCTGAGTAGAGAATTATGGGAAATCTCAAATTTGTAGTTGGCTAGGTAGAAGCGTGGGTTGCCTGGGGATCCCACTTGCAGCTGGCATCTGCAGTGAGGTCAGTCTTGTGAGACTGAGCCCTTGACCTGCAAGGCCTGCATTAACTTTACGTGGTTAGTGTCATAATTGAATTGAATCATCAGACACCCATTTGGTGTGGGAGAAGTGAAGTATTGATTGTTGAGGTTGGAAAAAACCACACAGTTCCCAAAAGGTGACCTATTAGCTCAGTGTCCTTAGCTTTCCCTGTGTGAGAGCTTTAGAATTAACTATTGGAAAATTATTAGGGTGACAGTAGAGAGGTATTATCTAAGGAAACCCTATCTCTAGGGATCAAAGGCAGAGCAAAATGGGTCAGTGGCTGGCCTTGGGTTCTGAATTTATGGGTCTGACTTGGGATTTTGGTGTTTGGCTCAAAGCAGGCAGAAACTAAATCAGCCAGAATTGAGATTCAGCCAAAAGCAATAGACAGTGCTAAGGATCAAAGCCTGTGAAAATAAGAACCAACATGTCTGGCCATGGAGCCATAACAGGTTGCATAATCCAAGGGTCAGGATCCAGGCCAGGACTCATACCAGCAGGCACAGCCTGGGATTGGGTGAGGGGTGGGCGAGAGCAATGGTGCAGAAAGGCCCTGGAGAGTCTTCGTTTCCCTTTTGTCTGCTAACTAAGGCCATTGATAATCAGCTTCAGTTAAGGAAACAGGGTCATCAGACAGATCACCTGGTATCCTACTCCACAGGAATGGAGAGAATTAGGATCGTAGGGAAACAGAAAACTGATAGACAGTCAAAGAGAAGTCAAAGATTTCCTGTAGGATGAATACAACCCATTGTTCCTGCTTTCTGAATTAGGTAGACCAAACTGCAGCCAGTTTGCACGTCCATGGCCCACCTCTGAGGATAGCTGCCATGGCTGCATTGGCGTGTATTATTCAGGAGGAGGTTTACCGCTTCTCCAGTCTGGTAGTATGGAGTCATCAAAGGAACTCCGTGGCGCTAAGACAGGCTAAGGAAGCAGGTCTGGAGGCAGAAAACTTCTCCCTTAAATTGCAAGGTGGAATAGTGCTGCGGCCAACTAGGCTTATGCTAGAGCAAGACCAACTAAGGTCAAAAGCTGGCTCTGCTATCTGCGTGATTCGTTCTCTAGATTAACAAGAACATCTGCCTGTTAAGAGGCTGCCTCACTGTTAATCACTTAGTCTTTGTCGTTCATCTATAAATATAGCCAAACTACGAGGATAAGGAAGCGCTATTGTTGGTTTCTGGTATCAATTTCAACTCTATGTGTTAATCCTATCCTTCCATCCACTTGCTCTGCCACTCCACATCCCCAAACATTATCCTTAGCTCATACAGTCTGTTCAGACAAGAGCTTCTCTTTGAGTCTCTGTAAGCTAAGTTGTTATGGATCAGTGAATTCCCTTAAGTACTCAAAGCCCAAGCCTAAGAAGCAGGAGCTAAGCAGGGATCTGTGTTAACAAACAGGACAGAATGTTGACTCCGCAGGATGGACCTTGGCTCCTCCAGCGTGTGGAACTGAAGAGTGAAGAGAAGGGAAGTTGCCCAAGGATACAATGTTGGTCAGTTCATTGACAAAGCCTGGAGCAAAAGGCAAGAACCTCAACCCGCTGTTCACTCTGCTTTACCAAGCTGCCTTTCTATTACTGGTGGGTAAACAGAAATTTTTTTCAAGGAAAGGAAAAAAGAATTACGGCATTTTTGGTAGTTTTTGTTGTTATTCAATACTATAATTTTAGCATATAAGTACTTCATAGACAGGGGAAAATGGAAAATCCCATGCCACCCATCATTCATCCTCCCCTAGGTGGTATTTACGTACCCTTGTCAGAGGCAAAAGGTGGCCTATTGAGTCAGAGTCAGAATAAAACCCTTGTCATCTTCTCACTTAGTTGTCACAGAGGAACATTTCTTCAAATGCAGGTTGCATTAGGCAAAAGTGGTTGTGTGTTTGAAATTAAATCACTCAAATATGATTAAAAACAAGATGCATGAGCTTCCGTTGGGGTCCCTACTTGAATGGAGCGCCATACAAAATCAAGTTGTATTGTATTCTACGGAATGGCTTTGTACTTATGTTCAGAATAACAAGGTCCCGCTGAGAGCCCTTCACGTTTCTGAATGGTGCTTGGAGTTTGTCAAAATTTTTCAGGAAGGGATCTGCACCGCCCTGACTGCATGAACAATAGTTTGAAAAAAAATTAGATTGGTGAATTAAAGTCACTTTTTTCATTCCTCTTCAGCTTTTGTGCTGCAGTTAAATGAGAACCTAGGGAATGTCATACCCGTGCATTTACCTTCTTCTCCGTGTTTGTGCGGGTGTTTAATTTAGCAGGTTATTGTGGGAGGAGGCATTCGGGCTGTGGAGTCGTGTGTTGGAGGCCAACTCCCCTGCTCACCAGCTGTAATACTTTATCTATAAAAGTAGACATGAAAATACCAAACTGAAGAAGATGCTGCCAATGAAGAAGAGATTAATCTTGTGGAAGGTTATGGCACAAAGAAAGGAAATAGATACTGAGCAAATGGAGAATAGGCAGGAGAGAAATAAAAGAATAAATTATAATCTTCTTGGATCAGCTTTCTCGGGCTGCCATAGCAAAAAAGCACAGACAGAGTGGCTTAAACAGCAGAGATCTATTGTTTCACGGTTCTGGAGGCTGAAAGTCCAAGACTAAGGTGTCAGCAGGGTTGGTTTCTTCCGAGGCCTCTCTCTTTGCAGATGGCCGTCCTCTTCTGATTCTTCCCAAGATCTTTTCGATCTATATGTACACCCCTGGCGTTTCTCTGTGTGTTCAAATTTCCTCTTTTAAGGACACCAGTCAGATTGGAGTAGGGCTCATTCTAATGATCTCGTGTAAAGGCAGTCACCTCCTCAAAGGCCCTTTCTCTAGTCGCATTCTGAGATTGGGGGTTATGACCTCAAGGTATAAATTTTGAAGGGACACAATTCAACTGAACAACAACCCTGTTCTGTTGTTTTTATTTTGGAATTTTATAAATATTTTCTACATTTAAATGTAAAATTAAATAAAAACTTCCCAAAGCAATTCCAGAATGTAAAATGTAAATTACAGAAAAAATTCCAGGGGCCAGCCTGGTGACATAGTGGTTAAGTTCGTGTGCTCTGCTTCAGTGGCCCAGGGTTTGTAGGTTTGGATCCCAGGCACAGACCTAGAACCACATTTCAAGCCACACTGTGGCTGCATCCCACATATAACAGAGGAAGGTTGGCACAGAAGATTAGCACAGTGACAATCTTCCTCAAGCAGAAAGAGGAAGACTGGCAACAGATGTTTGCTCAGGGCCAATCTTCCTCAAAAAAAAAAAAAAAATTTCAGTGTTGAAGAAGACGGAGTAAGTCAACTGTGGTCTGATAATAACTAAAATCTTTGAAGAGAATGCCAAATGAAACTACCTGAGGATTCTGCAAACTAAACAATAACAAGAGGTCGTAAACTGAAGTAAACACGTGAGTAACTTTCCATTACAAGAATGATATTTGCAGGGTTTTTGTTTTCCCCTCCTTCATCTTCCAGCTTTGATTCAAGAATGGGCCAAATCACCAGATGGGCATGGAAAGAAAAACTCCCAAGAAACCCTCTATTTCTATCCAGAGGACAGAGAAAGTAAACTCCTGCATGTCAGAGAATAAGGGAGAATGTCCCCCTTCCCTTTTTAAAAGTATTACTTTCTCTGAGGGCAACCCTCACAGCAGAACGATACTGTCACCACGGCAGCAGACCCTCCTCTTTGTTAACAGGGTGCTAAGAAAAGAGACCCATATTGTTTGGAGAGAATCCTTAATTCTTGCATTACTGCTTTGCTCTAAAGATGACCCCATCACATGGAATTAGCCAACAGCCTGGGAGGGCCAAAGTCTAGAGAGATTCCTGTCTTTCTGGCCAGAGGGACCGGGAAAAGTAGCCTCTGGAAACTGGTGTCAAGGAAAGTCTAGAGAGGAGGGATCTTAGAAGGGCCCCCCATTTTCTGTATGAACCTGTATAAGCCCAAGACTCCGTCCTGGGCTGTGCATGGTGGAGCAGAGCCAAAGAAGTGCAGCAAAGGCTTTGGGACATGAAATGAACCATTGACATAATCCCACACTAAGTCCCAGGGGGACATGTGCAGGCAGATGCAAACGGCAGAGCAAAGACTTTGAAAAGTGAGCTGACATGAGAACGACCAACCGCAGACGATGAGGAAGAACTTGCATTGTCAGCCTAATCGGGTCGATTGCGTGTTAAAACAAAACAAAAAGTCCACGTTCTCCAGAGGATTATAACAGAACTCCGAGTCTCACAAGACAATATTTAAAATGTCCAGAATACAATCCAAAATTACTTGATATACAAAAGCAAACAACAAAAAGAAAAACCCAGCAAATCTGATCGATCCTAAAGGGCTAAATCAATCATCAGATTCCAACTCCAAGATCCACCAAAGGATGGAATCACCAGAGGAAATCCTTTAAAGAACTTATTAGAAAATTGCCCCTGAAGTAAAAGTGAACACTCTTGAAACAAATGTAAAGATAAAAGTTCTGAACACAGAAATAGAAACAATACAAAGGAACAAAATAGACATTTTGTTTATTTACTTTTTTTAATAGATCTTATTTATTTTATTTTTTTCCCCGGGAAAAAAATTCACCCTGAGCTAACATCTGTTGCCAATCTTCCTCTCTCTTTTTTTCCCCCTCCCGAAAGCCCCAGCACATAGTTGTATATTCTAGTTGTAAGTCCTTCTAGTTCTTCTGCGTGAGCCACGGCCACACCACAGCTACTGACAGATGAGTGGTGTGGCTCCATGCCCGGGAACCAAACCCAGGCTGCCAAAGTGGAGCCTGCACAATTTTAACCAGGAGTCCACAAGCACTGGCTCCAAAATGGACATTTTAGAACTGTGAAATTCCATATTGAAAATAAAAAAACTCATTGAATGGTCTCTGTGTCAGGAATGGAGATGAAATAGGAAAGAACCAGTGTACTTGAAGGTAGATGACTAGAAATTATACAATCTAAAGAACAGAGAGAAAAATGGTTTCAAGTGAGCTGAGCCTCAGAGACCCATGGGAAAGTCCTAAAGCTCTAACTTTATGTCTTTGAAATCCCCGAAGAAAAGAAAGAAATAGGTATGGAAATAAGTTTTTGAAGAAAGAATGACTAAAATCTTCCTAAATTTTGAGACACACATTTATAAATTCAGGAAATTTAGCAAAACCCAAACAAGATAAAATGAAAGAAAACTATGTCCAGAAATGGTTTAAAATGCTGAAAACCGAACATAAATTACCAAAAAACAAAATCTTTAGAGCAGCCAGAGGAAAAAAATTACATATAAAAGAAAAACAATTAAAAATGACTACGGATTTTTCCATCAGAAATCATGGAACATTTCAGCTCTGATTTTGGGGGTGCCTGGTTCTATATACTTCATTATGTCACACTCAGAAATAATGCTAGAACCAGAAAACAGCAGAACAACATTTTCAAGTTTTTGAACAAGGACAAAATAGAGACATTGTCATATAAAGGTGAACTAAGACAATTCGTCATCAGCAAATATGCTTTTAAAGAATTGCTAAAGGGAATTGTCTAGAGTGATGAAAAATGATTGCTATTAGAGGGGAACTTGAAACTGCAGAAATGGTAAATATTTGAGTATATATAGTAAAGTGTTTTTATGCGTTTAAATTGTTTAAAATATGAATGAAGGTTGAACGCAAAAATTATAATAGTGTCTGAATGTTATTCCACTTACATAGATGTAACACATATAACAACTTTAAAATAAAGTGGGGAAGGCAAAAGGTTAACTGTGGCTGAAGTACAATCTTAGAGTGCTTGGCAATTATGTTGTTGGCAACAGTGTGGGACTCGTTATTCTGAGAGTATGGTGTACGTGTAACGTGAGATCAAACAAATGAGTAATTATTTTGATATTATTGCAAAGTCGTATCTTAGTCACAGCATAGACAAAATAGCAAAGAACCTAAGTAAAAAAAACAATCTAATAAAGACCAAAAAATAAGTATTTAACTGATAAAAATAAAGATTAACAAGTAATAAAAATAACCAGGTATGCTGGAAAAGAATGGAAAATTTATCACAAGAAAACAAATATAAATTATAAAAGTAAACATTTGAATTTTAAAATCACAGCCCAGGGATAAGTTAAATAGCAGATTTAAATCAGATGAAGGGAGTATGAGCTAGAGGATAGATGATATACGACCTGAGGAATCAACTGTGACAACAGTAGGTGTTTATTGAGCCCGACAAGAAGGACGGGGAGTCACAGCTTCAAATTTCTGGAGAATAGAGTCCACCAAGAATTCCATAACCAGCTAAACTGTCATGCAAGGGTGAGGGTAAAATAAAGACATTTTAAGACATATGAAAATAATAAGAATTTACCAGAAACAGAACCTTATCAGAAACAGAGCAGTGCTAAAAGAATAACTAAAAGATGTATGTCAGAAAGAAAGAATCACACACACACAAATCCAGAAACAATGCGGGACTAAAATTTTGAACAATGATATTTAGAATGAATGTCCTTTTCTTGTTCCAAAAGTGAGGAAGGATATTTTTCCATTTTGACTGTGTTAAATCACAAATGAAAGATGATATAAGTATGGTACTATAATGATTAAGTGATACCTCATTAGAGGATAAAGAGGAATAGAAAATACTTCGTCAATTCGACAGAAGGATGGAAAGAAAAAGTGGAAATGCATAATAAACAGAATACGCAAAATAAGAAATTGCAAACAAACCCAAATTCATCGGCAGTCATAGTAAATGTAATTGAACTTAACTTGCCAGAGAAAAAGGTAGATTGTCACACTGGACAAGAGAGAGAGAGACATAATCCCTTATTAACGCTGTAAATCAAAGATTGAGAAAATATATATTAGGCAAACACTAAAGGGAAGCTGGTGCAGCTGTTTTAATATAAAAAAAAGAAATCCAAAATTATTAAAAAGAACAAAATACATGAGGAAGGTATTGCAATTCTGAACTTATATATATTCAATTATATATCCTCAAATTATGTAAAAGAAATGACAGAATTGCAATAAAAAGCTGAGGAATCTAACATCATGGCAGGGCATATTATTACACCTCACTCAGTAACTGATGTCTCAGGAGCATAATAATAAAGATCTAGAATATTTAAAAAACATAATTACTGAGTGTGATATGATGTAGCATACAAAACTCCATACCCTCAAAATTAGAGATTAAATGTTCATATTGAACATGAATGGAGAATATACAAATGTTGACCATTTCCTAGATCACAGATCCCAAGTGTTTACCAGGACATGGACCAAAGGAATCTTTCATGTCCTAACAGTTCATTTCCATGTTGGAGCAGACATTTTGGAGAGCAATTTGGCAATAGCTAATAAAACTAGAAAGGCATATAACCTATGCATCAACACTTTGACTTTTAGAAAATTCCTATTCGTTGCACAAAGATTCATGTACCAGAATCATATTGCAGCACTGTTTGCAATTGTGAAAAATTGGAAATACCCTAAATATCCATAAACCAGAGACTGAATAAGTAAATTGAGCTATACATACAGTGTAACATTATCAAGCTGTTAAAATTAATGCACTAGAGCTTTATGAATCAACATGGACTGATCTCAGAAACATCCCAGTCCAAATTCCTTTTCCAAAACCTTTGGGGGCCACATGTATTTCAGATTTCAACTTTGTTTTAATTTCCAAAAGACGTATGTCTATATTTCGGTAACAACTCCAGCAGAACCCGGGCCACCACTACCAAACCAAACATACTAATATTCCTTTAGAAAAAAACATATGAAGATTGACTAAAGTGGAATAAATCAAGGCCATGAATAGCCTCACATCAATTCTGGTCGTGTTTTGCCACCTAATGGGTTCAGGTTAGGTTAGAATTTGCTGTCAAATACATTATGGAAAAAAATTTTGGTTTTCAGACCTTTTGATCTTTTGGTCTTTAAGTCAAGAGATTCTAGCCTTATACTCAAAGCAAGTTGCAAAAATAAGCACACAGTATGATAGTGTATGCATACATTTTAAAGCATGCTTAACAACACAATATATTTATGGCAACATGTATATTTAGGCATTTATAAAAACTATTCAAGGGACTGATAATTGCCAAGCTGAGGAGAGTGTTTACTTCTGGGGAAGAAAGGAAATCAGATCAGTAAACGGGACTGAAAGAATTCAACTGCATTTGTAATGTCTTGTTGTTGTTGAAATGAAAAGATGGAGGGAGGAGGTTTTCTTACAAACTATGTCACTAAAATAACAGAAGTATTTAACCCAATGGAAAAAGTGAGAAAGGATACTCCAGGCAGAGAGAAAAGAATATGAAAAGAATGTGAATTCTCTGAAGTGTCGCAGAGGATGACATAGTCAAAGATCACAAGATGTTCCCCATGGCTGGGGAACAGTCTTCTTGTTGGATGGCGGAAGATGTGGGAGATGAGGCTGAAAATGAAAAGGAAGAAGATACCATCCTGAAGGTGATGGAGAGCCAGGAAATAGTGCGATCAAATGTATGACTTCCAATAATCCTACTTGTAACCAAATAATGGCTGGATCATAGAGGTGCAGACTCGAGACAGCGACAGATACTTATGCTCCTTTGAGTGACAAACTCTGTTGACACACATCCCCCTATTTGCTCTCCCAAAGATTACTCTGAAGTAGGCCAGGGCAAGCACTATTTCCACATTTTGAGAGTAGAAAAATCAAATTGTAAAGGTCACATAATTTGCTCCGAGTTACTAAAAGGGAACAAGAAAATTCAGATCTTCTGATATGATCCATGCAATATTCTGTTTTCTCTCCCAACAGTTGTCATCCCAGCAGGAGGGCAAAGAAATAATGAAGGATGTCTTTGAGATGCGTTTCTTGATCGCCAAGAAAGCTGGTTTCTCTTTTTCCAAAAAAGTGATAGAAAAGATTCAGTTGCTAAGAAGTTTAGATAGGAAACTCATGAGATAAGCAAGCTCCTTTTGCAGAGCTTCCCCAGGTGGAAAAACGATGGGAATAGAGTAAAATAGGATCCTGGGTGTGATCCAATCTGACCTCCTTCTTTACACAAAGGGCAAAGCCAGGCTCAGAGGGAAGAAGTGATGAGGCCAAGTTGTATTTAGAATGAGGATGTCTTTATTCCAAGTTCAAGGTTCCTTGCCAATTTTACTTCTTTGTCAGCAGAAGGAGGTTTTAGGTAAAGACAAAATGTTGATGAAATATGGCCTTACGTTACATAAGAAAATAACATCAGAGGGCTCTGAAGGAAAGGTGGTATCAAGAACAGGAGTGAGGACCCCTACCACAGTTAAGAGATTTAAGATTAGGAACTCATAAAAGAGATTGTTGATGTACACAAGGACAAACAGGAGCTCTGAGTGTGGGTGGAGAGCAGATTCAAATCCAACAGGAGCCTGAAGCGCATTCTCCAGGGCCTTCTTTAAAACAAAGACAAGTTGGAATGTATCTCCCCACTTAAAGATTGAAGATACCTGAAGTATAGATTACATATACTGGGGATAAAGTACATGCCTTTCTAATTGATTACATTGAATACTTTTTAGATCAATAATGAGCAATTGATGAATCATGAAGCTTTAATCTTCGCTTCCAGTTCTCCCTTTAAGAGCTGAGGAATTGTAAGTTTAATTAACACCAAATGGTCAGGTCAGTGCATCATATTGCAACTGTCTTAGATGCCTAGACTCCTCATAAGCTCTATTTCATCAACTCGCAGGCTTAGCAGTGGACCCTCAAAACTGTGCAGGGAAGTAAACTGCTTGGAGACAAGAGATGTATGTTAGTAGCTAATATTTATTATCCATTTTAGGCCAGACACTATGAAATCTAACAGCAGAAGTGTCCACCAAGGAATTCTTGTCTTCTATTTATTCTTCAGGTCTCTGGAGCCTAACTTGCATCCGCCATGTTGGAAGGAAGCAGAGATGGAGCCCAGTCCCAGCCCACAAAGGACTCACAAGCTAGTACACAAGAAAATCATAGAGAAGCAGTCAATGATACAGGAAGGGCAGATGGAGGCCAGCGGGTCCTTATTAAGCATTTTCGTACCAAGTGCCAATTCTCAGCTCCGGGCCAGCACCACATTCTTACTTTGCTTCTTTCCTGTTACTCTCTCTTGTCCAACCTTTGTAGCTGCTTCCTCCCAGGCCTGGCTGTAGCACTGGGCAAAGCACGGGAATCCTCTCTCCTTTGCTGTCTTCAAGGAGAGCCTCAAAAACTCTTTCCCTCACTTTGAAGACACTTACAGTGAACAAAAATGAAGAATATGAGGATGCCACAAAACGATCCCAAAATTTCCCTTACCACAAAAGCAAATTTTCAGAAAAAAAAATTGTTCTTTCCATGAGTCAGCTGTAGCTTCAGTGTCATATTCTAACATCCTTGAGTGTCAGAAAGACCAGCAATCCTGTTCATTTGGAGACCTGAAAAGATAATTTAAGTCACCCATCCCTAATAATGAAGAGATATTAAGCCTTTCCTCCAGGGAGTATTATAAATAATATTCTTTTGTTTATTCAGTTGTAGAAAAACATGCTCAAACCATGAAGTTTTAATATCTGCATCGAGCAAAGGTTATTGCAGAGGCATAATATCGAGTCTATATATGAAACAAACACACTTCTGTGTAGACTCTATTTCTTAGCCTTGAAGAGCCAACTCTCTCCTGTCTCCTGCAAAACTTAATGTTTTTTCTTCTTTTTTCCCCCTGATTTGATTATTTTTTAAATTGCTAATATATTAACTTGCTCACTTTAAAAGAAGTGTTGCTTAAAATCCAGGATGATTGAGATTCTGCACGTCATGTGTTTTGAACGAGGTTGAGATATGAATGCATGATGCTCTGGATTTGTCTGTATGATTTTCATATAATTGCATTTTAAGACTTGGTGAAACCAGCTGCTAAAAGCAACTAAGCTTAAGGATTCCATCTCTGTGGAAATTGTTAACATAACCACAAGGGAAGAAAGAATGTGGGAAGGAGGACTCTGTCTCTTAATTATTCTTCTCTTCTATCCTAGTGGTTATGTTATGGGGAAGAGCAAATCTGAAGATGCCCAGGTGTGGTTTGGAATCAGTTCTCAGGCATTTTTATTTTGGGGCCATTCAGGTCATTCTGAATATTTGTATTGGAGTCTGTCTGCTTATTCCACAGTGCCCCTGTCAACATGGGGAGGGGGGAGCTGAGCTTGGGGAGAGCGAGGGGAGGCAAAATGAGTGAGAGAGGAGGACAGTTTGGGAGAAGCCAAGGCAGCGGAGGAAAGCTATACCCACAACTTGTGCAGGGGGCTGTATCTCAAGGGGGATTGGGGTAAGGTCAGCGCCCCTGAAATCCTGACATGCTGTGTCTTGGTTTCCATGGGCAGAGCTAAGGCCTGGGCTTCAAGGATTGCATATGGGGCTGAAGAACCAAACGCTGAATGTTCACAGGGATGCTCCTCAGTGAAATTACAGGGATAAAGTGGCTTCTCCAGGACTGTGGCCATATGGAATCTCAGATTTCTGGACCTTATGTGAGTTACCACCGGGCCGGCAAGTGAGAAATAGCAAAGCCCCTTCTGGCAGACAGAATAATGCTCACTTCTCAGAGATAACCACATTCTCATCCCAGGACCTGTGAATATGGTACTTTACATGGCAAAGGGGACTTTGCAGGTAAGATTAAGAATCCTGAGGGGCCTGCCCGGTGGCTCAGCGGTTAAGTTTGCACATTCCACTTTAGCAGCCCAGGGTTTGCCGGTTCGGATCCCAGGTACAGACACGGCACCGCTTGGCATGCCATGCTGTGGTAGGCGTCCCGCATAGAAAGTAGAGGAAGATGGGCACGATGTTAGCTCAGGGCCAGTCTTCCTCAGCGAAAAGAGGAGGATTGGCAGTAGTTAGCTCAGGGCTAATCTTCCTCAAAAAAAAAAAAAAAAAAAGAATTCTGAGATGGGAAAATGATCCTGGAGGATCCAAGCTAGCCCAAGGTAGGCACAGAGATTTTAGAAAGGAAGCAGGAAGACCAGAGAAAGCAGGTGCTGTGACCACGGAGGCAGAGGGAGAGGAGATGTGATGGTGGAAGCTGGTCAGAGTAACAATGTCAGTGGGGGGGGGCACAAGTCAAGGCTTATGGCTGACCTCTAGAAGCTGGAAAGGGCAGGGGACAAATTCTCCCTCAGAATTCCCAGAAAGAATGCAGTGCCAACACCTTCATTTCAGGAATTCTTACCTCCAGAACTATAAGAGAATGAAAGTGTGTTGTTTGGAGCCACTAAGTTGCTGATGACTTGTTATAGCAGCCACGGGACACTCATACCCCCCGTCTCAAGATCTTTGTTCTGAAGACCCCTTTCTTCGACCTGGAGGGCTGAGAATTTTCAGCGAGCACAAAGGATTAGCGATTTTTTTTTCTTGTCGTTTCAGCCTCCCTTTCCCTGAAGTTGCTTGGTCTTCAAGTGGCATATCCCACGTTGAAAGCCCTGCACCCCACAGTTCTGCCTCACACATGTCTCAAGCCTCGAGTAAGATGATTAACTTGATTTCCAAATTAACTGATAACTAGGAAAGGCCCCTAAAAATCCCTGTGTTCTCCTTTTACAATCACCTTGCCTGTGATATCTTTAAGACCCTGTTCTTCCAACTATCAGAGCAGGTTTGCAAAATCTGGACAGCAGAAGTGCTTGCCCACCTCTCCCTGCCATCCGCTGCAATGTGGGGCAGTGTGTGGGGGAAACAGGAGAGAAACCATCCATTTTGGCTTCGTGCTTAACTATCAGCATCTTGGCTGAAAGCCAAAGCATTCAGCTTATAATAATAACTGGCAGCAATCCAGAGCCTTTTAGAAAATAAGAAAGAAAGGCAGAAAGGAATTAAGAAGAGAGAAGAGGAGAGAAAAAGAAATCCAAGTGGAAAGAAGAGACTCAAGAAAAGAAGGCCAGCAAAATCATATTGTTGATTTTTCTTAAAAAAAAAAAGGGAAAGAAAAAACACATAGAACATATTTTCTAAAACCATCTGTTTTAATCATACTCCATGGCCTGTAATTAAATTTCAGTGAACATCTTACCTTTCCTGCTTTCTGAAATCAGAATGTAAACATATTCAGCTTTATGGTGAATGTCGTAAAAATGAAACAACAAAGAAAAAAAAAACACCAAAATAATTTGGCCAAGAGCTCTGTTGGCATGACTCACAGACCAGGGTCATATGTCCAACCCTGGTCTTACTAAGCTCAGAAAACACGCCACGCTGATGTAAGAGCAGAGACTGCAGGCGAGAGAGGGATGGCATGAGAAGTGGATACCAGGCCGGGGACCGGGAGGAAGTACATATGCATGAATTAAGCATCTCTCTGCCAGACACAGTGCTAGGCACATGAGAGTCAAATGACCCTCGCAACTACTACAGGAGACAAGAATTGTCATCTCCATTTTTCGTTTGAGGGCAGTAAACCTCAAAGGGAAGAATGGCTTTTCTATGTCCCATATGCAACAAATGATGCCGCTGGTGTCTGAGCCCAGAATAAAGCTGATCCTTCACCTGTCCTTTCAGTTGACACTTTGTAGCATCTTTTAACCTCACTTGGTTTTCAGGCTGTTCAAGAAACGTCTTCCCAGGAAATCAAGAAATGGCACGCTGAGGTGCTCTGCTATGTTGAGAGGAATTGACCAGCAAACTCAAAGTCTCTATGACTTATAGGGTTGGACATAAAAATAAAATATCCACCTCCCTTTCCCCTTGAAACCCTTAGAACTGTCAACAGTCTAGCAATTCCTTGGCTAGCAATTCCTGGCTAATGTTATTGGGCAGTGTAGGAGTTTGTCTAAAAGGAGAAAATCATTTCATTGGAGAAATGAAGTTAAATGTTCCTCGGGGGGGAAAAAAGAAAGGAAGAAAGAGGGAAGCAGGAGAAAACAGTGCAGTTGAAAGTTATTTGTATTAACAGCCAAATTAATAACAAAGACGAATACAATCTTGCCCAAGGATTGGTAATTTCCATTTACGTAAAGGACGTCAACTAAGTATTTTATATTCCCGTGTGAAGTTTTCTTTGGACTTTAACTTCATAGATTGGTGTAGCTGGACTAGAGTATATAGCCCAGGATGTGGATTAATTGTTACAGTGAAGCTGTGGACACTATATTTGGATCCTGAGGAAAGGTAATAATGAGAAACCATGGTTTGAAGGTAACTTGGAGTTGGAAGTCAGTGGGTCATCTCCTGAAGATCCTCACTCAGGGAGTCAGGGTCTTAAATCCTAGTCTGACATAGGGCAAACACCAGGGAGCAGTTTGGGAAGGCCACGTCTGCTCTCTGGGCCACGTGCTCCTCATCTATTAATCATCATGAAGGGCTAGATCACACTGGGGCACGTGCTGCCCACAGAATCGGGAAGGGTAGACAACACATCCTTCAGTGCATCGTTCCATATGAGGACAGGTGCCCACATTAAAAATGAGAACTGTCGTTTCCATCTGAAACCTAAGGCTTTGCAATGGTGAAGTTTGGGATAAGCATGACTTTACTGAGCGCCAGCTCCAAGCTGAGTGCTTGATGCAAATCACTTGCAGATTAATTCTCACAACTACCCTGAGAGATAAATACTAATCATTTTTTCAATGTAAAGACTGAGGCCCAAAGAGGTTAGACAACTTGTCCAGTTTCAGAGAGATGATACATATCAGAGCTGAGATTCAGACCCAGAACTGAGTTTAAAGTGTCTATTCTTTGCAATCATAAATCTTACCTCAAATGGGAAAATTGAGTTTTCTCTGCTCTAAGTTGCAGATACAAAAACTAAAGCATATCAAGAGCAGCCAGCTTCAATGAAAGAAGGAGGTACCTGCCGTCTCATCGACTCATGCGAAGATCTCAGGCCCCATTCCCATCCTGCCAGCAGCTCACTGAGGGCCGGGCCCCGGGCATGTCTCTCTCCCATTAGGGCCTGATCTTCTGCTCTGTTCTGTGAAGCACATGACATAGAGATGCTCTAAAATTTTGGTACTCAAAGTGTGTGGTACCTGGGACCTGCAGGATCCACATCACCAGGGAGCTTGCGAGAACTGCAGAATCCCAGGTCCCAGCCCAGACCTCCTGGAGTAGAATCTGCATTTTACCAACATCCCTGAGGAGTCCATGGACACGTTGAAATTTAAGGAGCTCTGTGATAGTGCTCCTCACGCTTTTAATGTCCTAAGGCCTGATTTTATGTCAAGGGCACCAACAGAGGCTAACATAGGAAGGAGAAAGGGCAGGAGAGGGAGATGACAAGGACAGGAAGAGAAACAGTGAAAAGAGAGACAGATGAGGGAGCAAGAGACAGAAATTTGAGAGGTTGGAAAGGCAGAGAAAGAATTCAAAACAAAAAATGGGGGAGAGGGAGAAAGACAGAGTGAAAGCAATAGGAAAGAAAAGAAAAAGACAGGGAGAGAGAAGAAAGAAGAGAGATAATACAGAAGGGAGGTAGACACTTGCCCAGGGCCCCAGGCACTCAACCAGCTGATGTCAAGATGGGAGCCCAGGCGTTCCAAGTGGTGACAGAAGCTGGAGAACAGCGAAGTGCTGGAGGCCGTCCTGACCTGGTGGTCAAGCCCAGGCAGCCTCCCCAGCCTGTGCTCCAGTGTCCAGCGTGGCGACTTTTACAATACCCCTGAACAGCTCATTTGTGTGACAGAATAATCACTCAAGTCAGTTCTATTGTTAATGAGAAAAATTACCATTACCCATTCCTTCCACATGCACACACCCTTTGCTTGGATGTACCCAGTTATAAATTAGCCATTTTCATTATTAATTTTTCCTGGATGACTCATGCTTCAGGAACTCGGCATCGGCCCAAGTATGGGAGAGTTCGATTTCTGTGGTCATCTGCTCTCTTGCATTCCGACGTGAGTTAACCCTAAAGAAATGATGGAAGCAGCTGGGATGGAGATCTCCGCAAATCACAGTGGAGAGCAGCTCGTTTCTGAAGCCTCACCAGATTCTTGGTTCATCTTCCGGAAGCGGACTGGGGAGGACGTGGCAGCTGAGATGAGAGTTGTATCTATTTTTCATCTGAGTTTTAGAGGTCAGGGACTCTGGTAGGGAAATGGCCCATGTTAAACCTTCTGGAAGTATCCTGGAAAAAGGTTAGTAGACTTCTTGCTTATTCATTCTTGAACCTGGTCATTTAATCTTCTTTTCAGCTTCAAACCCTGGGAGGATACCAGGAGAAAGAGAAGGACAGGCCTCAGATCGGAGTTCTCTTAGCTGCCTTTAGTCATGAACTTGGACAGAGTTTTGACCCACCCTTTACTCAGGTGTCTAATGGGAAAAGTGATGCTCACCAGCAACCTGGTTGCAAGAATGAGGAATAATTTGAGTCTTAACTAAATTAAAAAAAAAAAAAAACTTTGCAAACTGATTTTTAAAATTGAGTAAACAATGATTAAGGTATTAGAATGTCCTAGAGGAAACGTTGTTAAAAATATTGGAAGTAGTTTTGCCCTATAGAAATGGAGGATTTCTTGTGTCCAAATGCAAGATTCTGGAATATCGGGTTAGCGTGTTTAAAATATTAAAACATAAGGATGTGAATAACTTAGAGAAAAACTTCAAAAAGCATTGTTGCTTTAATTTTTAAAACAGTGACTAATCCAGAAAAGCTGAAGATCTGAAGCCTGCTCTGTGCAGCTCTCACTTTGTGTGGGGTCTGATAATGGGTTGTAAGGAGGCTCAAGGCAGAGACTTTAATGACTTACATTAGGAGAGTTTAGTTAAGGTAAAGATCCATATCCGATGTGAGCTGCAAAGACAAAGCATATTGAGAAGATAATGGAGGACAGTGAAGAGAACCTGGACCCCCCAGAGGGTCCACCTTATATCCTTCCCCACACGAATCCCACCTTCTCATATTGAAGTTCTCTGATTGTTCCCATATTGTTATGGACTGAATATTTGTGTTCTTCCAAGGTTCCTATGTTGAAACTCTACCTCCCAATGTAACGGCATTTGGAGGTGGGGCGTTTACAAGGTCATGCGGGTGGAGCCCTCACGAATGGGATTCCTGCCCTTATAAAATGGTCCCAAGAGCTTTCACGCTGGAGTGAAGATGCAAGGAGTCTGCAATCGGAAGAGGGCTCTGCCAGCACCAAACCATACTGACTCCTTGATGGTGGACTTCTGGCCTCCAGAACTATGAGAAATAAATATTTGTTGTTGATAAACCAGCTAGTCTACGGTATTCTGTTACAGCAGCCTGGAGGGGCAGAGACACATACTGAAGCCTACCTCCTTGTTCCACTTCTCCTGACCTTTGCAATTCTACTTACCACCTTGAAGTGCTTTCATCTTTTCATGCTTGGCAACCTTCAATCCATCCATCAAGAGCCAGCATAAATATCACCTTCTCTGAATGAGGTTGGCTTCTTCCATTCACACCAGATAAACAGAGCTTCTCTGGGGCCAGGGACTGTGTCGGGAGCTGGGGAAAGGCAGAGGCTCCTCAGCAGACCTCTGAGGGCTCCGTGCCACCGTGAGCACCTCAGGAAAATCCAGGTCATCCCCCAGGGTTCTGTTGGTTAGATATGATCCCTTTAAAGAGAAAGTATGTCTCCTTCTAATTCCTCCAGGGCTGGAACATTGCCTAGCATGTGGTCTGGATTTATTAATATTTATGAAAGTAAGTATTGTATTAATGATCTTCAGATCAGTTGTGTATCTTCAAATCCAGTTGGCTTTGCTTTTGTTTATTTGTTTCCTTATTTGATTTTGTTTGTACCAGGATGGCTGAGCCAGATATCAATTACAGACACCAATTGAGGGGAAAAGGACCACCACCTCTCCCTCAACATTTTTAATCCCAGTACTGTTGTGTACATAAAAATTTATGATGAACTGGAACAAATTTATCTACTGCCTATATTTTTCAAGATAATATAAATGAGATGGTTTTGGGGTGCGAGACCCTGCGCAAGAGGCTCAACCCCCCATCTCTTGGACATCCTATCCATTCAGTTCCAAAAGCCAAATGCTAGCCACAGTTCTTTGGCCGTAAATTGAGAGCTCTCCCCTTGAAGGTTGCAATTCCAGTGGTGTTTTGTGCATGTTATATAGTGTGAGATCCCAGATAGATCGCAGTTTCACACTTACCCATCTGCCACCACCTGCCTCTCAAAAAGCCACTCAGTCAGACTCTTTAAAGAGTCCTGGCTGCCTTAAGAATATATTTTGAAAATGAAGTGGGAACAAAAGATGAATGATTCCACTCTCCAGCCCCCTCCAGGCAGGGTCAGAGGCAGAGGAGAGGCCATGAGCTTTAGTCTCAAGGCTGCCCTCTCCTCCCCTCCCCATCATGCTCCCCGCCTGAGGATAATTTGGAAGGGACCCTTTGCTCCCAGCCGTTTGTGGTGGAAGCTATTCAAATGATCTGAGAAAGGAGCCTGGGTGACTTGGGTGCCTCACATGAATTGTCTTTTTTTTGTTTCCGTTTGCTTTCAGTAATTACGCCTTTGACATTGCACTATATTCATCATTGACACTGTGCCTGCTTTGTTCTCTAAAATAGGCATGTGATTCAGAGATGTTCTAGGAGGGGACCCAGGTTCCCAAGGAAGAGAAAGGGGACACACAGCTTGCAGAAGGTAATGGGCAGGGAAATGCAAGAGATTCAAGAACCTGCCATTGGCATCCAGCAACAATTGAAGAGTAAACAGGAAGTGCTGTTACTTCTGATTTCCGAGCATCATGTCAGAACATGAGGCAACTCTCATTGGTACCTTTGGCTGAAATTAGCTTTTCTTTGATCCTAAATCAAAATACACAGCCTAATTTGCTATTGTTGTTGCCCTTTTATTTTCTTCTTTTTTCTTCTTTCCTCTTTTAGTTCATTTAATTCTAAAACAGAGAAAACTCGAGTCCTCACTAAACAACTGACTGATTGTGGCTCTAGACCTCTATTGCCTTTTTGTCATTTGTTTGGTGTAGGCTCTTAGAAAGAACCCAGGCTTGAGGTTCAGAGGTAGGTTCCAAGCTTCACTGTATCTTCTGCAGAGAAGCTGTGTGACCTGGGACCAGTTGACAGACCTTCCATAGCTTCATTTTATTTGTTCATTAGTAAAATGGCGGTAATAAAACTGACTTCCTAGGATTCTTGAGCTGATTAATGAGAAATCAGTTAAATGTGTTTAGCCCGGTGTCTCTCACAAGGTAACCCTGCAGAAAGTGGATCTTGTTATGATCCACATTCTTTCCACTTAAATAAAAATAAAAAAGCATCTGGCTATAATTTCAACAATCTATTTAATTAAATTTCATGGGAGAGGAGAGGCTAATATGCACGACCTCCTTACCCACCACGGTTCCTCTCTTCTGTGAACTAGCAGAAGAGGGACCACCTTCTCTCAGACACCTGGATCCCAGTTAGGCATAGTAGATGCTCAGGCTCATGGACAAACTCCATGGTGTGGCCACTGCTCGTGTGATCTCAGACCATCCCTTCCCAGCCATGCTCTGCTCTGCGTTCCCCTGACTCCAATGCCTTCTGACTTCCTGGCCAATTGGTCTACTGGGAGGCACTGTTGGAAGATCATAGGGTGAGAAGAGGAGATAAATGAGAGCATATCTCCCTCTACCCTTCTCTGAGCATCTCCAGCAGTTGTTGTGTCTCTTGCTGGCCCTAGTCTCAGGGGATGGCCTTCCCTCCATGGTCCCCTCCTCTCCTAGGCAGCCTCAGTCTCCATCACATGAATTATCAATTCCTATATTAAACATCATCCTTTGAGATACCTAGAATAGATTCTGTCTTCTTGACTGGACCCTGAATTTGATTGGAAAGATATATTTGCACTTGAACTTGAACCTGTCCTGAGCCTAGGAAACGCTACAGATGGCCCCTTTCTCTCTACCTCTCTCCTAAGCCACAGGATCATCTTTCAGGCCATATGATCACTCTCTTTACATTTTCATTTCATTCTACACATTTGCTTGGGACTTACCCAAGCTGAGAAATGTTCTCATAACTCTAGAGAAATTCAAGATGGAGCCAGAGGCGTGTACTTGACCCAGTTGTTCTAATGAGAGTCAATTCTGGATCTTTTCCTGGATTCTAACGTGACTGGGTTTTCTGAGCTGGTAGGTTGTCTATGCATGGGTTTTGTGTCTCCAGCAGAGCCCATTGCCCCTCTGCATCCTCTGTGAAAGCTGGCCCTTCGTGTGCTGATGTCAGAAATACCAGCGCTCAGCATTGTCGCTCACATCAGAGAGTGAGGGTAAGTATTTAGCACCAGGGCACAGAGTAGAAAGTAGAGCATTAGACACACTGGATTGTTGGTCCAGCTCTGCTGTACCTTGCTCCTTGGCCTTGGCCAAGTCATTGCCCAGTTCTGAAAGAGCAGATTGCTGGAGCAAGAGGAAAGGAAGAAACTTAGGATGCCTGACATGTACCATGGGTTGGTCCCTGGCACTTGTTTGCTGTTGGAGAACAATTTCAGGATTATGTTTGTGACTCAGATTTTCTTGGGGCCACATTTCATTACCACCTCATCCCACTATGGAAATCACAGAATGTAACCTGGGCTTGGGCAAAACCCTTTGTAAGTATTTTCTGACTCAATAACAACCCTGGGCATTTTTATAGTATGCATGATCCCACGGAGTTAATAAAGGTGGAGCCTGTCCCCCGAAGGGTGAGGGGGTACACTAAAGTCACAGAGTGATTAGAGGAAGGAGGTGAACCCACAGCTGTCTACCTTCAAATCGCAGCATCTTCTTGCTACATCGGCTTCTTGCTGGTGTCCAATCCCAGCTCATAAGCAAGGATACTGGCTGGTTCTTAGAGAGCATTCAGTCAATATTTGCAAAATGTGGACAAAATTATTCAGTGGGAACAAACTCTGAGGCCTCATTTGACCTCATTGCTTTCTATTTGGGGGACTGAGCCAGACTCAGTTTGCAGGGCTCTTTTAGTTTAAACAATATTTAGGGCAGGTGGTGCTCCATTGAAAGGCTAGTGGAGCAGTTAAGCATGCCGGCTTTCACTGACTTGAAGGCCCAGTGATGTGGCCTTGGGCAAGTCAATTAACCTCCATATGGTGTCGTTTCCTACACTGTAGATGGGCCTAGTGAGATCTGATCAGATTTGCTGGGAACATTTAATGAGTAAATGAGTAAAATAAACATTTAATGAGTAAAGTGCTCGCTATCATAAAAAAAGTAAATGTTATGTAGTATCTCCTATTACTATTTTATAGGATACATATTATTAATAGAATAGTCACAGATATCACCCCTTTCCAGTTATGCAGACACAAAGAATCCAACAATGATACCCCCAATTTCCTCCTTGCTACAGGAAGGTTCTTTCCAGTTAAGAGTAAGGCTGAGTGGGTCTACATTGTAAGGGCTGAGAGATCTGGCAGAGAAGGGAGGAAGGCAGACAAAGAGCCACATGGAGAAGGGGACGGAAGACAGGATGCTTCTGTCTGTCTGTTGTATGGAGATGCATATACGAAAAGTAACAGTGTAGCAAAGACAGAGGATGAGGACAAGTACTAGCAGACAAAAGACGTTATGGAGAATGTTCTGTGGATTATAACTGGATCCCTTTAATAGGTTGCAAGAAAATTGAGGATCAGGGAAATCCTTTTAATTACTTTCAGTTTTTAAACTTCATGGGCGTAATAGAACTCTACTTGTGAACTACGTATCCGCAGTCCAAACAGGGTTATAGTCACTACTTGTCGTTGTCATGGCTGGAGCATTTCTAGTAACACTCATTGCACAACCTTGGTTTTGTTCTAGAGATGGAAGACGCCTTACCTCAAACACCAGCAGTTTTCCATTCTTCTTTTGTCCAAACAGAGAACGGACACATCAATTACTGAAAAGAGAAATCCTTCCGGGGCTCCAGATGAATAGCCATTGTCTCATTCAGCCGAGAAAAACAAACAAGCCATTCTAACTCAAGCCCCTCAAAGATTCCTCTGCACTCAGATATTCATGGAGGGGTCCTCAGCTGCTGGGTTAGTCATGGCTGGTTGACTTCAGGGATGGGATGGCAAAGTAGGATTTTGAGGAAAGACATCTTAGTAAACAACATCTGGATGAAGCAAAGAAGAAACAGGAATGTTGTTGGGCATCGCCTATGCAGTGACAGATTGCATCTTTAATAAGCAGGCTCTTAATTAGAAAAGTAATTTTTAAGAAACATCAATGGAATGTGAGTATTTAACTTTGACCAACACACTTGCATTGAAGTCTAGGATCTGTCACATGCTGAGGTTCATGTTTCAAACTTGATGATGCCCGCCATCCGTGAGCTTAGTCTGCACTCATAAGTGTGTTGAATGCAAGAAGAAAAGAGAATTTTTGCAAGCACTTTAGAGTTTACATCTGCCCACTTCCCCCAGAAGCAGGCTAATCAGGAGACGAAGACAGTGTCTGGGGACTGTGCCCTTTCCCCGCAGGCATGGCGTGTGAAGTTAGAAGGCGGAACACAGCCTTACCCAAAGGAATTCCTAAGTGTTGCCAGAAAAGCATGGCTGAGATCAGTTGTCAATCAAGGGACAAGATGAATTACAGACAGCAAGAAAATGGAACAAAACCCCAGGCCGAGGGGGAACAACAAGAAGCCACAGGTCAGGACAGGAAGCTGGGTGGTAGTCAGGATTCCCTGTGGACATGACAGTGTGCACACAGTAGAGAACTTTATCCTCCCTCAGTCCCTTGGCTAAGCTGGGGCAGAGAAGCTCCATCCAGGCAGTGGTTTCCAACCCTGGTTGGAGAGTAGAATATGCTTTAAAAAAACACTAATGCCAGTACCCTACCCCAGACCAGTTTGATGAGAAACTCAGTCACTGAGCCCAGACCTCATTTACTTATTTGTTTGTTTATTTTGTTTCCCAGGTGATTCTAATGTGCACCCAGGGTTGAAAACCATCAAATGAAAGTATCTGAGGGTAGCCTGGCATGGACATGGAAAAGCAGCTGTGGGATCAACCAGATCGAATTTGATGCCCCATACTTGTAAAAACTTTGAAAAAGATTTTTTCTTTTAATACGGGGTGAAAAACTTTAGGCAAGTGTACCTGAGCCTTCCTTCCCTCTGTAACGCTGAAATAATAATATTGCCTGCTTAAGATTTTTGGATTAATTAGATATCCTATGCAAAATTCTGATACCCTGTCACTCAATCTACTCTCTGGTATAAAATCGCTGCATTAATTCCATAAATACTCATTACACACTAAATATGTGCTTGGATACTCCCAGATGAGTAAGACAAAAACAGTACTCATCTTTTAGGTTAGTGGTTCTCAGACTTAGCATCCACCAGCGTCATCTGGAGGGCTGGTCAAACAAAGACTGCTGGTCCCCAGCCCTGAGTTCCTCCTTCTAAAGGTCTAGGGTGTGACCCTATCGTTAACTTTTCTAAGTTCCCTGGTGATTCTGAACCTGCTGAGGGGGGCAGGGGGACTTTGAAAAACATTGTCCTAGGAAATGACAGACTGTTAGGAAGAACAGACAGTTGAATCAGTAGTTTTGTAAAATGGGGTAAGTACTGTGAATAGAGTCTAGGGCGGGAGATGGGGGCCTCAGTAGAAAAGAGGAGGCAACCTTGAACCTGCTCTGGGAGTGGATATGTCAGGGAAGGCTTCCTAGAAAAGGGTAAGGATGAGAAGGAGTTGAGGGAGAGAGAAAGAGTCTCCAGGTGGAGGGAATTGACCTCATCAAGAACAAAAGGGAAAAGTATGTTCGGGGTGTGTGGGGATGTAGCTAAGGTTGATGAGTTTGGAGCATGAAGTGTGGGGGGTGAGGGATGCTGAAGGCAGGCAGGTAAGGGGTGAAGCTGGAGAGGGAGCTCAGTGCTTATAAACCATTTACGCGAAGGGCGATTGGAGGCCGTTGAAGAGTACGAGAGAAGGCACAGGCAAGTCAGGTTTGTGTTATGAAAAGATCTACATGGCTCCCCCTAGAAAATGGGATGGAAGATGGAGACTGGAGGGTGCATTCACTGTGCTCTGGGAGGGTGCTTGGGCTAAGGCTTGACTCAGACCATTTCTCGTTATTAAATGGGATTGGTCTTGCATGAAAGATGCTGGTCCACAGACAAAGAAACTTGGATACCCAGCGAGAGGTTCCTTCTGAGTCTCAGGACCTCAAAAACATCATGGAGAAGTTCTGAGAGGTTTGAGAGAAGAGCCAGGGACAAAGCTTGGAGAAAGCACAAACTCCAGTGCCACCAAGAAGGTGGCGGTGGGAGTTTCCTGTGCCTGCTGTAACAAATGCCCACAAACTTAGTGGTCTAAAACAATACAGATTTATTTTCTTACAGTTCCGGAGATCAGAGGTCCTAAAATCACGGTGTCATAGCTCCACAGGTCTTCCGGAGGTGCTAGGGAATAATCCGGTCCCCCGTCTTTGCCAGCTTTCAGAGGCTGCCCACATCCCTCGGCTCATGGTCCCCTTCTGGCAATGGCATCACTCTGACTTCCGACCCATGATTCTGATGTCACATCCCCTTCTCTTGTAAGGACTGTTGTGATTGCATTGGGCCCACTGGATAATCCAAGAAAGTCTCTCCATCTGAGACCCTGAATTTAATCACATCTGCAAAATCTCTTTTGCTACCTGAGGTAACATATTTAATTACCAGCTTCAAGAATTAGGAGGTGAACGCATTAGGAGGGCTTTATTCTGCATATCACAGTGGCAAAATGGTATATGAGTGATCGTTTAAGGGCACACCTTGAAACAAAATTGAAGACAATAAGGGTCAGAATGCTAAAGATTAAGAAGGAAAATTACAAAATGAAATGAAATCCCTTCCATGAGCCAGTTTTGTACCTTTCTCTTTATAATAACTAAGCAGACAAGACAAGTAGAAGTCTCATCTGCAATACTGATGGAATGAGTTTATTTATTCATTTTTTTTAATGTTTTAAAGCCCACCTTCCTTTCCCTCCTTCCCTCTTTCCTTCCATCTCTCCTTCCTTCCTTCCTCCTTTCTCAGACACTTTAACAATGGGCTCTGATTTCAAGACTTTAGAAATAATACACCAATAGCTATGTGACCCTGAGATGACAAATTCATTTCCAATAATATAAATGTTTTTAAAACTCCCTGAATCATCCTTTTACTTGCATTAAAAAAGAAAATAAAATTAGGAACTTTATCTTTTCATTTCTTCTCCATACTAGTCTTTTATTTTTGAAATTTCACTTTCATGTGGCTTTAAAGGACTTACTTTTTTCCATTGGAAATTATCTCCCACATTCACTAATGAGGATTTTTTAAAAAATATTTGTAGGTTGCTTTAGCGAGGTTGTGTACATGTATTTTAAGTCTGGAAACAATTATCTTCATGCAGTGTTTTGAGGAATCCCCATGGTTAAGTTCCATGTGAAGTGTCTTTCCCCTTCTAAAACAATTTTGCTAAAAAAAAAATAGGACATTACTTTTTTCCTGTAATCCAGGAGTGCTTTTCGGCATATGATAAGAGTGTGGTAATGGAATAAATCAGGTTATTTTAAATTCTGTAAATTTTGAGGTAAATATGCACACACTTGCATATGTACAATGTCATTCCTTTTTATCAAGACTCCTCTGAGGCTAAAAGTGTTTTATATCTATTCGTGGACAGTTTAGGAATTTCAGTTCTTTACAAGCTACTGGGAAAGCATATATAGGTGTTGGGAACATAAGGTTATTTGCACAAATGTGTTTCTCAAGTAGGATGCACACACAGAGGAAGTGAATTCCACAGTTAGCCAGGTTACAGGTGAAGAATTGGTGATAGAAAGACATTTGTCTTACATACGAGGTCTTAGAGAATTTACAACCCCCAGAATCTCGCCAAAAAAACAAATAGAAAATCTCAATGGATGTAATCTAGAAAGAAGATATATGAAGTGAAATAGCAGAAGATGAGATATAGCAAAAGACAACAAATAATAGAAGACAAAGAAATATGTGATAATTATTGACAGTAATAAAAAGATAATGCAGTGGAAGCTTTCATATCTACACATTTATGACTGATAAGCCAAAAGAAAGAGTAACAATGTGTCAATATCACAAGGTTTTATTTTTATTTAAAATACATTTATTTTTACTTGAAATTTTTGCCTAAAAATGATTCTTTTGTCAACTTTTTGGGTTGAGGCTTTTTAGTTTGTGTATGCCTTTGATGAATGAGGCTCTATATGTTGTTTCTTACACAAATCACACCTACTTTACATTCTTAGTTGGTTTTTTCCTTTTTACTTTAATGTCTTTTAATTAGACTGAGAAATAGTTCATTTGACCAGAACTCTGCGTGTAGGATCTTCCTAATATTTTACAGTGTTTTCATTCTTTTGTATTTACCTTACCTACAAGTAATTAGATAGCGTCTTTATGTTACTCACCTTTTTCAAATTATTCTAATCATTCAGTGTGGTTTTCACGGAAACAACGCTCTTTCCTTTTGCACCCAGGTTCCGTTGCTTTGTGTGATATTTAATTAACCCACATAACTTACACCTGGTGTGATCAGTTTTGAGGACAAACATAGCTGGTGCTTGCTATGCTTCTAGTGCACTTCCTGGGAGCAGAAGAGCAGAGGCCTGTGACCGAGGGGCTTCTCTCAGGGGCTTTGGGCACCAGTCTGTAAATTTCACAAAGAAAATGGAGAGGACGGGTTAATCTGGCAAATGAGTTATATGTAGGTCAGCTGAGAGAACTTCTACTGTCCTAGTGCAGCGGTGGGAGAGCTAGTAATTATTAATAAATTGTAATCGTATGTGTTTAATCATAAGCTGAAGCTATCTTTCAGGAAAAAAGCATAGAGACAGGCTAGAGTGAGCGAAAGTGAAAGAAAATTAAGATCTTTGCCTTCTTCAAGTACAAGAAGAGTGCAACAATAAGTTCAGGCTTTTTCAAAAAGAAAAGTTAAATGTGGATGTTAAGATACAAGAGTAGATATACGAAATTTATTAAATGAATCTGTAACTTCTATACCAAAAGAGGAAAAGGGTGTGTTTCTAATACCCGACTGGGAAAAAAAAACTAACAGGATAATAAGAGAAAAAGCAAAATAATATGACTTCCCTATGTCCTAATACACATGAAGTACAATAAATAAAAACAGGTTAGACTCACCTATTAAAAAGGAGAGACTAAGATTTTATTTTTTTAATTTAATCCAACTATCTGACAGTTATGTGTCATAATGGCCTTGTGATTATATAAGAAATGATTCATATTTTAATTTATATTTTAAAGAAATATCTACTGGACTATACAGAAATAAAATAACATGTCTGAGATTTGCTTTAAATTATTTGAATTAAGACGAAGAGGACTAGATGAAGCAAATATGGTAAAGTCTTGAGAATTGTTCCATCTGGGTGATGGGACTCGGGAAGTTTATTGTTCTATCACCTACTATTGATATGTTTGCATGTTTTCATTAAGAAAAATCTTGAGGGATTTACCTAAAGTTACGTTCAAAAGGAAATTTATAGCTTTAAAGAATTTATTAAAAACAAGAAAGACTAAAAATAAATGAGCTGAGTGTTCAACTCCACCAGCTTTTTCGGTCAGCTTTACTGAAATTCATTTAAGAGCATAATTTGGTAAGTTTTAAGACAATGCATACAATTGAGTAACCACCGCCAAAACCATATTAAACTTGGAAGACTCAATATTAAAAAGATGTATCTCCCATTTAATCTATAAATTTATAACAATGCAATCCAGTCAAAAGTCTAGTAGCCTTCTTCAGAATATTGATTTAAAATTTCATATAGATAAGTAAATATGCAAAATAGACAACATAAATTAACAAATTAAAAAAATATGGACGAATTTTGTCTACCACATATCAAGATGTATTATATGTTATGGAAATGACAGAATCTGTTTGATAAGTGATGAACATCATTGGACCATAACGAGTGCAGAAGCAGACAATTGCATATATGGAACCAGCATACGAGAGAGGAAGGATGACTGATCAGTGGGTGCAGCAGAAACTCTGCCAGATATTTGCCAGATCATTTCATTTTTCTCCAGGGCACACAGGAAGCCAATATTCCCCATCTCTCCTTGCATCTAAGAATGAGTCAATGAGATAGAGATGAAAGTGATATATGGCCTTTCCACATCTGGATCTAAAATGTCCCAAGTTGTTATTCACATTTTCTTTAACCTGTGTGGCTGGAAGTGAAGGACTCCAAGATGGTGGAAGCTCAAGAGGGAATGAACAAGATCTCTGCGACCTTGCATGGGAGAAAGCTTCCAGGGTGAGCATGCTGACCTACATTGAATGGTGAGTAGAAACCGAATTGTGTAAGTCAAAGAGGGACAAGGATTATTATAATAGTTGACAGCTAACCCCTAATTAACATAATAGGGGAAACAACTATTTAATCTGTGGCTTAGGGGAAATGGCTATCTACTATAAAGAAAAAAAGTGTGCAATGTAATCAATACTCTGCTTTCTACCAGAAAGAAAAATAAACTGAAGGAAGAGTAAATACTCAAAGATTAAAAACTACACTTAAAAATATAGTAGGAGAATGCTTTGACTTCGAGTTAAGAAGGTTTTCTTAAACAGAATGTGCAACAAAGTAAAATGAGAATCTTAAAGAAAAAAATGACATATGAAAATGTAAAAATCCAAAAAGAAATTTATACCAAAAAATTCAATGAACAGAATGCAAGACATAATCAACACTAGAAGAGAAAACATTCACAACTTATAAAACACTAGTGTTATTCAAAATGTGTAAATATGTCTAAAAACTAACGTTGAACAGTCAAACCATGAAAAGGAAAATATGTGAAAGCTATAAGTAGAAGAAATTCAAACGGCCCGTATATTTATGAAAAGATGCTCAGCTTCTCTAATAATCAGGAAATGCAAATTAAACAAGAATGAGATACCATTTATCGTGTGTCAGATTGGCAAAGATTAAATAGTTTGATAAGCCAAGTGTTAGAGAACTCACGTACCCCTGATCGGAATGTAGAGTGTTGGAGACATCTTGGAGCACAATTTAGCATTCCCAGAGACAGCTGTGCAAGCATCAACTACTGAGCAATACCAGCTGTAAGCATACGGAGGGGAGCACAGCCAGCTCACGGCAACCCTACAGGGATGGAGCCAGGGGGATAAAAATCTCACATTTAGTGTTTTTCTCAGAAGACTTGATAGCGCTCCATCTCCACTTCCTTTGTTTCTTTTCCTTCTTCCCCAAGCCTCTCTCTCAACTTGTTTTGATTCATGATGAAATTTTTATTTTAGAATCTGAAAAATCAATACTTTCCCACTGTTTCATTCTGATCTGATATTCTTGCCTCGCTTTATAATGGAAGAATGAGGGAAGAGAAACGTGGGTTCTTCTTATCTTTGTCTGCTGCTCACTGGCCACGAGAAACTGCTCAAGTCATAGGCCCATTCTGGACCTCAGTTTTCTCACCTCTAAAATAGGGGTGATAATACTGACTGCAAATGTCCGTGGGAAGATCACGTGGGATAACCTGATCTCTCTGTTGTCTGAAGTGGTGCTTCTCAGACTTTAATGTACATATGAATGCCTGGGAGTCTTGTTAAAGTCACCATTCTGGTTCCTGTACCTGCAATACGGCCTGAGATTCCAACACCCATGATGCTGGGCCCCAACCACACCTCACACAACAAGATGTTAGACATCGAGATATTCGAGATATAAGTGTGGCATCCCAAAAGACATTTAGGAAATTCTAAGGGTAAATAGGTTTCTTTACTGCAGGACTATTATGAAAAGGAAAATATGTGAAAGGATTAGCTCTGATCTATTCACCAGGCACAGGGATCCCTCAGGGAGGTCGACATGTGCATGACAGAACCTGAGAAAAGTTGATCAACAAAATAAATTCTTGACATGGAAAATAGAAACATTCATGATGCAAAGCCTTCTTGCCTGGCCAGACTCAGAGAAGCCAGAGCAGAGAGTAACATATTCTCCATGTAGGGAATAGATTTGAATGTTTAATAATCAAACACTTAATTAAAAATAAGTAATCCATCAGAGTGATTAATATTAGGTGGCCAAGTTGGCTGGTTCAACACTCTTGGTATTTAAATACAGGATGAAAATCAGAATTTCTTTCTTCTTTCAAAAATTATTTCTTTAAGAAATGAGTCTTATTTTAGAGCAAATATACTTTTTTCTTAACTTGAAGAGAAACATAATCCCCACACTAGATGCTACTGTTATGCTAGGCTACAAATAAACATCCTTTTAAGGATGTACTTAGTCAGTAAATATTAATTTAGGGTCTACTATGCCCCAGTCACTGTGTTGCACACGAGGTATACTGTGTGCAAAGAACAGCGATGGAGCATCCCACTACCCTCAAGAAACTTACATTCTAGTGGGTCAGACACTCACCTATGACATAAGTAGCAGAGAGTGCAGTCAAGGAAATTAAAAAAGGTGATGGAACAGAGTGACTGGGGAGGGAAGGGGCGTGACTAAGGAGGCCTCTCAGAGGAGGTGCTCTTTAAGGGCACAGCTGCCGGGTGAGAGGCTGGAGCTTTCCAGGTAGGGGCACACCTGGGAAAAGGCAGCCAGGCTAGAACAGCTTGGTTGGCTAGAGTTTGAAGGAAGAGAGAGGTGAACGGCATTGCATGAAGTTGGAGACTCACACAAGCAGAGACCGATTTCTGTATCCTGCAGCCCTAGTGTGCCATAATGAGGACTTCGGATTTTATTCTTAATTCAGTGGGAAGCCACTGCAGTGTTTTCCCTTTTTTAATGATTTACAGATGTAAGAGTTTATCAGGGCTCTCTGAGGAGCTTGGGCCAGTCAGGGAGTGATTGTGCAAGCAGGAAGACCAGTCAGTTGGTGGCCTGTAGGCATAGCAAGAGGCGATGGTGGCTTGGACCTCCAGCCAGTGTCATGGCCTTGGAGGTGGCTGGATATGGGGGGATCGGAGATGTAAGTGTGGTACTGGAACCATCAGGAGTTGCCGAAGAATTGGAGTGCAGTGGGTCGTGAGAGAAAGGAAACAGTCCAGAGACTCCTACCTTCTGGCATCCACAGGGGCCGGGGGGGGGGGGGGGAGGCATTTACCAATCCAAAGGAGACTAGGAGGAAGAATAGGTTTGGTGAGAAAGAGGATTTATTTTGGACATACTATTTTTGAGGTTCCTATCATATACCCATGTGGAGTGGTCAAATGTCTAGAGCTTGTTGAAGTCTGGGCTGGTGAGCGATATTTGGGAGCTGCAGGCTTATGCATGCTATTGAAAGCCACAAAGAAGAATGAGAAAACCTGGAGAGAGAATACAGAGAGAAGAAAGAAGAGGGCCCAGGATGGATTGCTGAGGGCTCGCCCTATTTGGAGGTTGAGAAGGAGTATCCCATGAGGCAGGAGGAATGCCAGGAGAGGGTGCCATCAAGAAAGTCAATGGGGATAGAGATTTGCAAAAGGCAGACAGATCAAGCATTGAATATTCCACCCAGGGGCTGAAAAAAGGGCAAGCAGAAGTGTGTCCCAGCCTAGGCTGTGCTGCATGATGAGCGGTGTAAGACAGTCTCTGGCCCCAAAGGACTAACGGTCTAGAGGGGACATTCATGTCAACAGGTGATGAGTTTACACCTGCGAAAGGCTCTCATGAGGGCATTTCCAGGGCCTGCTGGCCATTCAGCCCACTCCTGCTTGCTTTCCTCTCTAATCGCATTTTGGTGGGTGCCCTGTTACACCTCTATGTCATTCTGCTTCATGTTTTTGATTTTTTGCTTTTTATATCTCCAACATTAGATTGTAAAGTCGCCAGTGCCTATAGGAGCTCCAGCAGAGCAAGCACTTGATGAATGTTTACTGAATAACCAATAAAATATGTGGAAACTCTCACAAAACTTTTAAAAGTACCATACACATACTGTTTTTTTACTGTTATTGTGGTTAGTGAGAATTGGGAAATTAACTTCTTACTTGGACCAAGCATTATATCTAAGAAAATACTATGATAGGAAGTAGGTGACAAGCACAACTCACCTGCCCTCAAAAAACCCACAGAATTTGAGGTGGGAAAGAAATGACACACTGAATCTTCCCCTCATCACCTACTTATTCTTTTACTGGTGTTAATTCCTCCTCCAATCTTCCTACCCGCCATTCTGATGAAGGAGGGTGGAGAAGAAGGAACGGGGAGAGACAGTGAAAATGGAATGTAGCCGAAGTTAGCCAGGGAACCCACAGGACTGTGCATAAAACTGATAATACTGAGGATAGAGGAGTGGAATTAAAGAGGCCAGGTGAACAGGAACAAGCAACCTTGAACCTCTCCTTCAACGCTGCTTCCAGTCCAGACCTGCTGTCTGGCCAGCCCTTTTGCCAACACACCCTGCTCTCCCTCCCGCTGTGCTCAACCCTTCCACTCTCCAGGCAGCAGCTGGAGTGGCCTCAGGTGACCCAGAGCTTCAGGTTGAAATAATACGTTTGACTGTAGAAGGTAAATCCTGCTACTTCTAAAGCACAAAACCAAACGACCCGCCCCAAAGAACAGTCTTTGTCACCTCTCCAGGACTCATGAAATCTCTGAGAACCAAAAATGTGCAACTCTGAAGACTGGGAAAATAGCAACCTTTGTTACCACCAACAGAGGCCTAAGTAGGGGCGTGGTCAAGACGATCAGGTGATTTGTTAATTCCATACAAAGTGACCATGGCAAGAGGGGTTCTCAACAGCAATAATAGCAAGGATAAGAATGACTAGAGTTGTTTAAACCACTTTCTTGCATGCTATTCTGTTATATACTTTGGGTAAATCCTCATCATCTTCATCCTACACACTGAAAAACTAAATAAGAAGGAGGAATGAGGGAAATCCATTTAAGGCTTCCCCTAACCTGGTCTGTCCCACTCCAGCCCCATGTCAGGCTCCAGGCACAGACTGTATCCTGGCTTCAGGGTGAGCGTGGATGAGCATCAGTATCTCCTGTGCCGAATACCATTTCTAGAGAAACAGTGTGTGGAAGACATATCTATCCTGGGAGGAAAGGGTGGATTTGAGTGGTTAAACCAAGGAGCCTTAGCAGAGATTGCAATGACAGATGCTAAACATTGACCAGATACCAGGGTGAGTTTTCTGTATGGCATACTGAGTTTGGAAGGGAACAGAAACCAAGAAGGGAGCCTTGTGCACAGGCAGGTCAGTGAAATTCCAGCAGCATGGCTCCTCTGCTTAAAGACCAGGTGCACACCCTTTATGAGAGCCCGGAGTCCGGGTCCCCTTCTGCACTAACCTTCCGGAAGCTCTGCAAGAGCTTCTAAAGCTCTTCTTGTTTTGCTCCTCTTCAGCCTTGCTCATGCTCTGCCCTTCACCCGGCATTCCTCGCCCTCTCAGCCACCTCACCAACTCTTTCTCTTCCTGCTTCACCATCCAGTTCATGTCCTCCAAAAAGACGCCGGGGAATAGATGCTCAGCTGTTTCGACTTTTCCTCTGCATCAACTTTGAATGGCCTCTAGGGCAGTGTCTGTCCTCACCTCGGTTGTTTCCAAGCACTTCCAGCCTCCAGGTGGTATCCTCATCACCTTTGCGGCCCCAGCCCAGAGCCTGGCACAGGATTCTGCCTTGTGAATGTTTTCGCGCTAATTAGTACAGGAATAAATGAACAGCTGTGATGACCACCGACTTTGTGGGAGCTTCATAGGCCCTAGCCAGGCCCTGCTCTTCTCTCGGATTTCTTTCACATCACGAGATCAGAGGCAATATAGCAACATCATTAAAAACACAGCTTTGGGTATCAAAGATAGCTGGATTGAAAGCCCTGTCTGAATACTTGCCAGCTGAAACTTTTAGTTATTTAACTGATCTAAAGCCTATCGGGAAAATGGATTAGTATGACGGGCAAACGAGGCCATGGGTGTCAATCATTTATCACAAAGCTGTAGTAGTAGTAATAGCTGTAATAGTAGTAGTAGTAGTAGTAACAGTAGTAGTAGTAATAGTTGTAATAATAGTAGTAGTAGAACAGTAGTAGTAGTAGTAATAGTTGTAATAGTAGTAGTAGTAGTAACAGTAGTAGTAGTAGTAATAGTTGTAATAATAGTAGTAGTAGAACAGTAGCAGTAGTAGTAATAGTTGTAATAGTAGTAGTAGTAGTAACAGTAGTAGTAGTAATAGTTGTAATAATAGTAGTAGTAGTAGAACATTAGTAGTAGTAGTAATAGTTGTAATAGAAGTAGTAGTAGTAGACCAGTAGTAGTAGTAGTAATAGTTGTAATAGTAGTAGTAGTAGTAGTAACAGCAGTAGTAGTAGTAATAGTTGTAATAGTAGTAGTAGTAGTAACAGTAGTAGTAGTAGTAGTAACAGTAACAGCAGCAGTAGTAATAATAGTTGTAGTAGCAACAGCAGTAATAGTAATAGTAATAGTAGTAGTGTCACATTAGTAACAGCAGCAGCAATAGCCATAGTCATAATAGTAGTAGCAGTAGTAGTCATCACAGTAGTAATAACAGAGGTGGTAATAATAATAGCATTAAAGATAATAGTAATAGCAGCAGTAGGTGCAATAGTGGTTATTAAGTTGATGGTTCAGACACCTCACATACTCTTCTAGCTTGTTTTATTATCTCTAAGCTGCAGACCCAGCCATAGTTTTGAACAACCCAGGACAATACTATGAGACAATCAGATCAACTGACAAATGGAAAAAAAAAGTAAATTTTCTTAAAAGCGCTTCCATTAGTTAATGCCAACCAGGTCTAAACTTACACTAGTGATCGTAAGGTTTTGTACTCAAAAGTTCTAAGAAATCCCGAAGCAGTGCGCTGAGAAGAGAAACCAAACTTCCGATCTCAGAGCGCCGGGATGGCTGGAGGAAGGCGGGTCAGTCTAAGGTAGCTGCCCTACTTAGAACTTAGCAAAGAAAGGAGAGATTGGCTGTCCTGTAGGGCACTGGCTTATCCTCAAAGCTGGACCCAAGAGAACTCAGACCTCAGTGGCATCGGCAGGCTGTGCCTCTCTCTCAGCCTTTCCCACTTGGCTCATGCAAACAGTCTTATGAATCCCTGGTCAAGTGCAAGCCTGCAAAAGCCTGATGAAGAGAGCGAAAGGGAAATGAGAGAAAGGATAGTCCTGGATCAACAGGAACATTAGGATTTCCAGAATACCTCTCTTCCAACCTTAACAATAGTCGGCGAGTGCCCGGCAGTGCAGCTCAGTGTGGCGTTTGTGGTCATCGTTGTCTGTGCCCTGCTCCCACTGGCCAGAGGTTGGGGTTTGGAAAGAGCCTCTGGCATACCAATCTGATGTCATTAAGAGACCTCTGCTTTCTAAGGCAGAATGCATTCAAAATTGTTTGTGACAGTGGTGCCTCCACCCCCATAATTATTTAATTCTTCTGGAATGTGGAAAATTGGCATGAGGCACCGGACTGGGAGTCCGCGGCAAGTCAGCTTTCTTGTTCTTGCACAGGGCATCTTCCTACCTGGAGTTGCAAGAAGAGGCCAAAAGTCCACGGGAGAAGAGCTTGTTCGTTCTGGTTGGAGCTGAAATCAGACCTGACTGATGGGCCAAGTGCTGGAAAGACTTATGTCTTCTTGGGAGGCAGTCAATGGACAGCTACCAAACTAAATGGGTTTGTGATCCTTTCTCTCTGCTTCTCTCTCGCTTTCTTTTTTTTAAGATCCTGAAACTGAAAAGCCAAATCCATTAAACAATTAATACTTTGATTTGCAAAAGACAACAGACATATCCTCTGAGCAAGGGAAGCATGTCTTTTCTTGCATGTGAGTTCAGGAACACTGAGTCTTCCCATTCAGGTCCTTCAAGGTACATCAAGTTGAAGGGTGATCTAATCGGCTTTCAAGGCAAGAGGAGTGTGCAGTGTCCGCATGGTTCTATTCAATAATTTTTCCACCACTGAGCACACATAGACTGATCATTTAGCCTTGATTCCTACATCTGCACAATGAAGAATTAAAATCCCTGTTCACGGGGCAAACACAGGGAATCAGGACGCTCCCAGCATAAGACTTGACCCTGGGTAGGTGCTCAGAGTAGCTGTTAAAGGAAAAAGTGAGTTTTACTAAGTGAACAAAACAATGAATCACAGAAGTGACAGCAGGAAAGGAAGTAATAACAGAGTTTAGCACTCCCGCTTCACCAGCGAAGAAGTAGACCCACACAGGCGAGGTAGCTGACGCAAGCTCGTACAGCCATGTCACTGCGGAACAAGCGCTAGACTGAGTTCTCCAAAATCCTGGGCTAGTGGTTTTCAACTACAGGCCAATGGATACAGTTGCTGCCACTAAAAGACAATTGGAAACTCTCCTGTCTCTCTCCCTCTGTTTTACTTTTGATTTTTAGTAGTAGTAGCAATGACAGTACTAAAAGAGTAGCCCTCTTGACCACTCCTCATTTTCCTACAATCCTAGAGAAATGAGGATGTCAGTGGTACCAATGATGATGCTGGTCCAGTGCTGCTTAGAGTACAGTCTGTGGACCAGTAGCCTCAGCATCCCTGTGTAGCCTATCTGACTCTCTGGGGCTGGGACCCAGGAATCTGTATTTTAACAAATTCTCTGGGTGATTCTGACGTATGCTACATTTTGAGGATCACTGATCTAGGGACCATGGCAATCAGATGCCTGATGCATGTAAAGGTACCCAGTGCCCTGAATGGCATGGCTGGGGACCATGGCAGGGGCTGGTCATTGACCACTTACTCTCTTCTCCTTTGTCTGTCCTCCAGTAAAGAGTCTTAGAAAGTCAGGTGTTCTTTATCTTAGTCTTGTCATTACAGGCGGCCATGAAACTGATTTCTCACCAATAAGATGTATGTGGAGATCTACTGGGAGTTTGGGAAAGGTATTTCTTTCCTGATTAGAAAAAGCACATTAAGACGAACTCTGTATCTGTGTCAACTTCTGTTCCTGACTTTAAATGCAGTGTGAGAGGATCTAATGCTTGTTTTTCTGCAGCCATCTTGCAACCAAGAGGAGAAAGTCAAGAGAACTACAAAGATGCCAGCTTAGAACAGCACCATCATTGAAATGTTAAACTACATCAGTACATCCTTGATAGGGAAGAGCAACAATTGTATTTCCAGTTATATATCTATTATTAAAGCTATTGTTTGGCTAAGAAGTTTTGCCTCCACAATAACTGAGTAACTATTATATAATAAAATGGAGTGTAAATTTCTGCACAACTTACATAAAAATGAAATAAAACCAACTCATCGATTGAATGCTGCCACGTAGAGGCAATGATGCAGCAAGAGGAGAAGAGGGAAAGAAACAAAGAACAAGAAGACATGGCCTTGTCACAGTGTGTATTCATCTCCTAGGGTTGCCTTAACAAATTGTCACAAACTGAGTAGCTTAAAATAACAGAAATGCATTCTCTCACAGTTCTGGAGGCCAGAATTCCAAAATCAAGCTGTCAGTAGGGTTGGTTCCCTCTGAAAACTCCAGGGGAGAATATGTTCTATGCCTTTTGTTGTGGGTTGAGCTGTGCCTCCCCCAAAAGTTGTTAAAGTCCTGACACTCAGTACCTGTGAATGTGACCTTATTTGGAATTAAAGCTTTTATAGATGATCAAGTTAAAATGAGGTCATTAGGATAGACCCTAATCCCATATGACTGTGTCCTTATAAAAAGGGGAAATTTGGACACAGAGATAGACCCCATAGAGGGAGGACAACGCAAAGACACAGGGACAATGCCATCTATGAGCCAAGGAGCACCTGAGTCTGCCAGAAGCTAGGAAAGGGACCTGGAAGAGATGCTCCCTCACAGCCTTCAAGAGGAACCAACCCTGCTGACAACAAGCCCGCTTCTAGCTTCTGGTGACTTCCAGCAATCCTTGGCATTCTTTGATTTGTAGACACACGACTCCACTCTCTGCCTTCATCTTCACACAGCCTTCTCCTCTGTGTCTCTTTGTCTCAAATCTCCCTCTCTTTTCTCTTATGGGATCACTTGTCATTGGGTTTATGGCCCACTAAATCTAGAATGATTTGATCTCCAGATCCTGAATTCCATCTGCAAGATCCTTTTATAAATAAGGTCCTATTTGCAAGTACCGGGGTTAGGATTGTATATATCTTTTGGGGGGGATATAATTCAACCTATTACAAAGCATTAATATTCTAGCAGGGAAATAAGATTTAATACTTAACAGTGTGATAAATCTGTGAAAGGCAAATAACATACCATCCTGTATACTCAATAACCACAGTGTCAGAAATGGGAAGGGGAAGAAAGTATAATTGTCATTGCATAATGACATTTCAGTCAATGGCACACCACATATATCATGGTGGTCCCATAAGATTAGTACCAGCTCGCCTAGATGTGTAGTAGGCAACACCATCTAGGTTTGTGTAAGTACACTCCATGATGTTTGCACAACGACACCATTGCCTAAGGACACATTTATCAAAACGTGTCCTCATCATTAAGTGACACATGACTGTAGTTGACCCTGAGCTTTCCCTTTAGCCTAGATCACCCAGAAGGCTTCCAAGAAAAGGTACAAGTTCTTGCCTTACTTCAAGCGATAATTGGCCCTTAGATTAGGAGAAACATCAGCACAACATGTGGATTTGCTAATTATTCTTCCTTGCTGTGGACAGAGCCAGTTTCAGTTTTTGGTCCCATCCCAAGGATGACATCTCAGTGACAAATTAAATCTATTAAGCTGAGAGCTCTTAGAGGGTGAATAATAGACTGGGATGAGGATACGGGGGTTGTAGGAAAAGCTTCGCTTCTGATTAGCCATAGGAGCTTCAGCAAGACCCTGCACTTCTGTGGACTTTCACTCGAACTGTAAAAAGCAGGGTTGGCCTGGCTCGTCTCTCAGATTCCTTCCACACCACGATTCTTTACACACACTCCCTTCGGAATTTGGACAGGAGTTGAGTGGTGGTTTGTTTTTTTTATGCATACGCTCAGTATGGAGATTTATGGAGACGCTTGCTTTTTATACAGCTAAAGAGGGAAACACACACACGCACACACATTATACACAATAGCAGAAAGGGAACCTTTGCCAGCCTAACATACATTTATACAGCAACAGCAGATACAGTGACACCAGACTGCAAGTAGAGAAAGTGACTCTGTCAATATTTACTGAGACGAAAATGGGAACGCAGCCTGTTTTTCCTTCCTTCACTCAACAAACACATGTGGAGGCCTCGGTCTCGGCCCTGGATGCCAGGCACTGGGCCCAGGCACTGAAGAGAGAGCCGTGAATAAGACATGGGACCTGCCTCAAGGTGCTCAGGGTCCAGAGAGATGGAAGAAGGCACAACAAGGTGTCATGTGTGATATGACAGGAGAGAGTTCTAGGTGCTCTGACAGCTCTGAGGAGTGACAGCACCAACTCCAGCCTTGGGGGCATTCAGAAAGGCCTCTCAGAGGTGCTTCTGAGCCAAATTCTGAAGGCTGTGTAGGAGGGTGAGGCGTGGGTGGCCTCACTGCTACCTCAAGTTGCAAGGCAATTTGAATTTCTACAGTTTCTCGACCTTTAAGTGAACCACAGTGAAGCGGGAAGCATCTGATGCTTTCCTGTTGGCTGGGTTAAGCCTTTCTGGATCTCTCCCAACGTGTATGATTATCAATTAATTCCACCAGTTATCTAGTCAAACCGTGGTTCAGACCAATCCACATCGCTCCTCCAAAATGCTCAAGAATGCATCACAGCCCGTAGAATGACATTGGCATCTGAGCCTTCCTGCCAGTCAACGCCCTCTGGTCTTCACTTGACCTTTTCAATGTCATCTCATACCACAAATCGCAATACAACATCACACAACATACCAAATTTTGGAGGTAGCTTCACCTATTTCAGGTGTAGGGGGCACCATAGGTGTTCTAAAATTCATATCTATCAGCCTGATCTGTGTGGTTATGAGTGTTTGTATTCAGGGAGTTTTAGGAGAATGAGCCCCAAGTTATGGAGCCAAAAGATGTTATATCAACACCCCGCTCTGTCACCTGAGGACCTGGCCAGACTCCATTTCCCCATTTGTAAATTGGAGCTGGCAATTCCTGGTCTGGCTACCTCCTGGGAGTGAAATCTAGAGAAGCAACATGGACTCTTGGTGTTACAGCCTTTGTCGTCGAGGTCCGGAGAGTTCAGTGTAAAGTAAGGGGCTTGGCTGTGATGTCAGGAGACCTGAGTTCCAGTGAAGGCTCTCAAACTTCCCTTTAACTCTGTCTCACCTGTCCCAGTCTCTGTATCACATCTAAAAACTCGTGCAGTCTGGCCTACATCTGGGCCCTCAGTGATCTCTCGGGTCCCACAGGCTTCCTGAGGAATACTGTGAGTCTATCCATTTCTTTGCCGTTAAGGACTGACACTTCCTTGGCATTAGTGACATGAAATCTTTTGAAAGTGTGCACACACTAGAGAAATCGTTGATCACCCTGCCATGCTCTGTGCATGCTGCTGCTCTTGGAGTTGCTGTTTTCTGCTGCCCCATGCTGGGTGTGGTGCTGAAAGGCTGCATTAAATGCCTAGCAGCAAGGACAGCCCCTGTTCAGACTGGAGGTGCTCGTGTGGGTCAGTTTGTTATGCCCGGATGTTATGGGCAGCCGTGGATGGAGACATCACTGTGCTCATCAGGGACCAGGACTTGGAGCCAGAGCCTTGCAGAGGTGTGCCTGGACCCCTTGTTCTCTGGGGCCCAGATCCAGCCCCTCCCGGAGTCAACTTGCGGAAGCCTCATGGAGACTCTCCAGTCCCCACCGTGGAAATTGAATTTCTCTCTGAACACAGGCATTCTCCTAGATCAGACATTTTGAGCAGACTAAACATCTCTGACAATGAGCCCAAAGTTTCATAGCAAAGCAATTTCCCTTGGTAATTTGTTCAGTACTAAATGCTTTTAGTTCTTCTAAGTTCAGCTCTCACTAAATTATTTTCCCAGGACCGTTCATTTTTAACATAATATGGCTAGCGTGCCTACGCTATAATAGGACCTTTGCAACATGAGTGCATATGTTACAATGCCTTATTTTCTGTCATGGAGATTTAATCAAATTCACTAAGTTGGAGGATTATAATATAGATTTTCAATAATATATGTTAAAAGGGTTTTTATATGATGTCTTGCAACCTGTGAATAAAATCAGATGGAGCGTGTGTTGGGTACTTCCAGCAGATGATGAATAAACTGACCCAAGCGAGCCCAGAGATTTCCTCCTTGCACAGATCTTGTAAGCCAGTGTGATCTCTACTGGTTCGTTTGATACAGTTTCTAAATAGAGGTGCACCTTATCACAGGGCAAAAATGCACATTTTCAACTGGGTTCTCTAAAATCGAAAAGAATATCAAATGAACATTAATTGTAAATGGGCTCCTTACTGGTCCACTTCTCTGTTTACAATATCCGATCCTTTGAGGCTTTCTTGTTTTTTGTTCTTACTTTTTGACAAGTCATTATAATAACTCATTCAGCTTCAAAATACCTATAATTTATATTCATTTATTAATTAAGTGCATAGAAAATGGCCTGGTCCTTGCCTTTCAAATCAAAATGGTATCTGCGCTCATTTTCCAGAATGGCTGTTAGGTTTATACATATTGTACCCCATCATTCTTCCCCCACAACATACATATTTGTGTTCTCTGCCCCTCCTGCTGTTTCTGTCTTTTTCTATATCTTAAATATTAAAGTTATGCAAGGTAATGAGGCAGTTTCATCTTTCTAAGGAGCAGGGAGGGACAAGGGGCTCTGGAGAGACCTACTAAAAACACACAATATGCGAAGAGGATGACAATATCTTCTCGTATATCTCCTTACTGTAGCCAAATTCAATTGTCCGAGCCTTTTGCAACAGGATGGAACACAGATTGTCGGAATATCAAGCACAATATTTTTCAAAGTTCAACTATGTAAATGCACACAAGCCCATTTAATAAGTGCATCCTGTTTTGATGTCATTGGAATTACCTCCATCAAGGTATGTAAAATCATCAGATAACCTTTTATTCCTTATTGAAACCTTTTAATTACTGACCCTTATATTGTCCTTGTCCCCTTATATTGTCATTTTAGAGATTCACAGAACCACCGGGGACAATTCAGTGTTTTGTTATTTGCCACTTCTTGTTAGTCATTTATTAAATATCTACTGAGTTTGTACTCTGTGGCAGGTGCACTGCTCAGCTTCCAACACATCAAAGCCGGGTTGTGACCGTCAGTTCCTTGAGGGTAATGATTTCTTTTCTTCCTGTAGATCCTTGTGCCCAACGGGACTGAGGCTGTGAGAAGTAAAGTCTAGCAAGAAGACCTCCAAGCACAGCTCTGGCTCTGCTCTGGCGTGGCTTGTTTATCAAAGAAGCGAATTAAACTCAATGAAGCCCAGTGTTCTCACCTGTGCGTTGGGATAAATAATAACACACAGACACTGAACAGAGATGGAAGTAGATTGGATGGCACTGATGACATTTAGAGGGATAGGCACGCGTGAAGTGTTACTATAAATACTTACCAACTGGTCCAAAGACAGTATGTGGATCCATTAACAGTTAGAGAATAATTAAAATAAGAGGGTTTATCCTATTGAAAAATAGGAAATTAATCTCCAGCACCAAAAGGCAGCCTGTTTTGAAGGGAGAGGTACAAACTATGGCATCATTATGTCCTCAATCACAAACCCCACTCGGCTACGTTCTAATTGTGTGCTGATGGCAATAGGAAACAGTCCTTGCACTCAAGGGGTTTACCATTTAGGAAAAGAGTCAGATAAGGTGTTCATCCCCAACGAACCCCAGATGGTAACCTTTATTCTTTGCTCTTTCATTCAATCACTATTTATTAAAAACTTAGTATGTGCCAGGGACTGTTCTAGGCCATAAAGAAATAGTAAATATAAGTCAAAGTCCATGCCTTCGTGTGCCCAGAGTCAGAAAATCAACAAACACACATATACATAAACTTAAAGATATTAGGAAGGTCACAGCTATGAGGACAAAACGCATGCGGACTAGTGATAGAGATTGACGGTGCTCATGGAAAGCTCTAGGTTGAATGGTCAGGAAAGGTTTTATCAAGGAGGCAACCTTTAAGCTGAAAGCTACATGATGAGATAGAGACAGGCATCCACAGAGAGTGGGGGAAAGAGGGCAGAGCGTATACTAGGCAGAGGGGCAGCAAAGCAAATGCTCTAGGGTGGCAAAGAGATGGACATGTGAGAGAAATAAAAGAACAGCTTAGTCAGAGCTTGGAAGTGGTCAGGCACTAGTGGAACATGATATTGAGGAGTTTGGAAGGAACTGGAAGAGTTGGAGCCCTTTAGGAAGTAGTTATCATCAAATAAGATTACAAACATAATTTTGCTAGGATTATTCTGAGTTAAAATAAGTCTTAAGATGGGTGGATAGCTCCCCGGATGGGACACAGCTTCAGCCAGACTCTCCTGGACGGGATAATGTTCACACAAGAAGCAGCTCATCTCGCAAACCTGCTTACTCTGAGGGTGTTGGGTATTATTTGAGAACCACGTTTGACTTTAGTCCAAAGTAATCAGCCCCTTCTTTCTCCAGTCCATGTTGTTGTTGACCTGGAAAGGTGCCTTTTCATGTGGACACACAGTAAGTTATCAAGAACATCAGACTACTCACCCCTTCAACAAGGACAGAGATGCTTCCTGGAAGAAAGATGGTAGCTGTCACAGAAGGTCACAGATTTCAGGCTCAGGCAGCCCCGGGTTTAAGTCCCAAGGTTTCCCACTTGTGACGTCAACTTGCAAAAGTACACCAACTTCGGCCAGCCTGGCATGCTCCCTGGTGAAATGGAGATCAGACTTTCCTATCAAGTTCAGCCTTCACTGCCATCCCTTCACTTGTCTAATTCCTACTCATCTTTTAAGATTGGACTCAAAGAAATGCCCACCACAACTTTGCCCCCTCCCCTTGCCCCCAAGAATAGCTGTCTTTCCCAGGCTGGGCTAAGTCTCCTTTCCTAGTTCTTGGGGTCTCTGTTATTAGCTTACTTATGATTATTAGGGTAGTATTATTAGGTTACTATTAGGATAGCACTTCCTTATTTATAAGGACATTATTATGAATTTTTGGTGGCTGTAAAGTTTCTTCTTCAGCTTGGTATTCCCTGGCATAGCATAGGAACTAAACATGTTTGCTCAATCAAACTAAAATGAACTTAGAATATCTTGACATGTACATACTTTCAAAAACTGTAATTTGTGCTCAAACTAGTGGTCTAATGTAAGCCAGGAACGAGAATATAGTCATTTTGAGTAGACACCATCGATTTAGTCACTTCTTTTGAATATTGTTTTTTTAAATATATGTCAGTATTTTAATTATAAGGGATTTAATGTACATGAATATTTTAGTGTGCTTTATTTCATTAATAAAAAAGCACTTAGGATTAAATTGTGTAGATTGTACTTTTATTTCTCTAGAATAGATTCATAGCTAGCTGCTCTGGTTTTTCTATTGTTCAGAATTTTTAATTCATTATGCCTGGGTGTGCAAAAAAAATCTGTAGTAAATATCTTGTTTGATTGTATCTCCTTAATTGCATGAGATGGTTCCTGCCTGGAACTCTAGGGGTTTGGCGGAAAGAAGGCATCATTAATGGATTTAATGTAATAAGGGATTTCTCTGTCTGTAAAAAAAATGTCCACACAATACAATCCAACAGCCTCAAACTAGGTTTGTGTTTCTCCCAGAAATGAGCACCTGTGCAAGGTGCCACCAAGAGCACAAGTGTTCGCTGACAGTTTTGCATGGAGGAAAGGGACGAAATGAGTAAACAACTCTAGATAAATGTGGGTCCCTGGAAGTGGGAACGTAAATCTGAACCCTCTCTGTACTGTCTTGCACAGTGCCTTGGTCATAGTAAAACGATGCCAAATATTTTGTGAAAATACACAGAGAGCACCAAATCACTGGACTCTGGTGTCATTCAGGGCAGAGGCAAATAATCCTGCCCTGCTCCATGACCGTCGTTTCACTTCAGTTAGTGCCATCATTTATTTTCATAAACACGTCTCAGAGATGCTTCTCAGTTGTCTATTCCATAATAAGTCTATATGACAAAGAAGCACAGACTCCCAGGGGCACACGATCATAAGCAGTGAGAGTTTTTCAGGAGTCCATAGGTACTGGGGAGGTCTGGGCAGTGTGTTGGGCTGGCTTCTCTCAGCTGAGCTTAAGCATAAATCTAGTGTCATCTGGTGCATAGGTCATGGGCTGGCTGTTCCAGATGGTCTCAGCTAGGATAGTGTCTGTACATCACATGGTTTCTCATCCTCAAGTAGGCCGACTAAGCTTGTTCTCTGGCAATGGTAGGGTCTGAGGGAGCAAGAAATTTCTCAAAACCTCTTAAAGTCTAGACTCATAACTGGCATGTAATCACTTGTGCTCCATTCTACTGGCAGGTCACAGGCCAGTCCAAGTCAAGGGAACGGGAAATAGGTTCCACATCATGATGGAAAGAGAAACAAAGTCACATTGCAGTGGATGCGGAATGAGGCAGGGTGGGGGAATTCAGGGTTTTTGCCATCTAACAAAATCACAGAGAAAAGTTTAGCTTATATTCTTCATTATGTCTTTTGAGGAGAGCAGGGAGGTATATAAAATATTTAGAGAGATTTTCACACAAATTGATGAGAGAAAGTTCAACATCTAAGCATGACTATTTCAAAAGTTCAAGATGTGGAAAAAAGAAGTGTATTTTTAAAATATAACCAAAATAATGCATATTTTGTATATCAAATTTGAAAATTTCTAAGGGGCACAAAGAAGGAAATAAAAACCACTCAATTCCCCCTTCTCAGAGATAAGGATGCTGACATCTTTTTTAATCGTGGAAATGTCCGGATATGCACAAAAGCACCCATGTGGCCTTTGCCCATCCTCAACAATAATGGATAATTTGCCATTCTTGTTTCATTTATCCTCCTCCCATTTTGTCTTCTGTTGCAATATTCTAAAGCAAATCTCAGATATCATGTCAATGTACCTGAAATATCTCAGCAGTGCATATTTCTTACAGGTAAGGACAAAGCATTCACACACATGCATACCCAATAGTACCACCCTTAACAAATTATCATGAATTCCTTGGGACCAGCCTCATGGTCAAGTGGTTAAAGTTCTGTGCGCTCCACTTTGGCAGACCAGGTTCACAGGTTCAGGTCCCAGGCACCGACCTACTCCACTCACCAACCACGCTGTGGAGGCGTCCCACATACAAAAAAATTAGAGGAAGATTGGCACAGATGTTAGCTTAAGGCTAATCTTCTTCAAGCAAAAAACAAAAAAAAAGGGAAAGATTGGCAACAGATGTTGGCTCAGGGAAAAACTGCCTCAGCAAAAGAAATGAAAAAAGAATTCCTTAATGATGTCATCAAACAGCTAATTTATGCAATATCTGATCTATGTTCAATCTTTTCCATTGTCTCAAAAGTATATATTTTTACAGTGGTTTGTTTGAATTCGGAGTCAAGCAAAGTTCACACATTGAATTTGTATCATTATTATTATTTCCTTAGTACAAACAGTAAGCATTTATTCTCAAGGATACACAGATTGGTTGAAGGAGGCTGGGGCTCCATTCAGGCTGGAGCAGTAGGGAAGTTCTGTGTCTACTTGAAGGCCCATGGTCAGCCCAGGGTTGGCTGATCTCTAGAAGGCATATCTGATTCATCTAGATCTGAACAGAATCTGGGCTGAACAGACTGAGCTTTTCCTTCATTTGAAGTAGGACGCAGAAGATGGTATTTGGGTTCTGGGTTTTTCCAGCCGAGTTGTATCAACTCACAGAGTTTGCTGGAATGTGGGGCAGCCTGTGAGCATCTCCCTCCAGCATCTGTTATCTCATAGGCAAGTCAGCAGGAGAGCGTCCTGCTCCACCACTTCCTTCCACAGGCTGGTCTCCAGGTTTCGGGCCCCGGGGGTTGGATGCTGTGTCTAAAGTGGCTTTCTTCTTCCGAACACAGCCCAGTTTTCATGGGGCAAGGTCCAAGCTCAAGCTGACAAGAGGAATTTGCCCTGAAGGAGCAGCTCTGGAGTGGCTCCTAGACTTTTCCTTTCAGCCTGGATTCACTGCTCTAGCCGATGAGACGTGCCTGAGAAATTATTTGTGCATGGGTTCCGGTTATGAGTCTAATGACAAAATAAGGCAACAGTGCATCCTGCCAGCTCCGTGCCTCCTGGCATCCTGAGGGTATAAACGCCCACCCCGCGGCGGGCACGTAGGCAGTGCCTCTCTGTCCACACCTTGGATGGTCCTGGTGTTCTTTGTTGGGCTGCCAAAGAATGTTACTGTACAATTAGTTCTGTTGGCAGGACCGGTGTCCCAGGCTTCTGTGCTTGCCTACTCTTGGCAGCTTGGAGCTTCCCCTGCTTAGAATGAGCACTGGGAGATCTGGCTCATGAAAGCTCTCAGCTGGGGAGGGAAATGGACTGAAGTGTGGTAGATGGGTTTGGTCCTTCAGTGACAAAGAGTATGCCATAGTGCAGTAATCTCCTGCTTATCAAGTATTCAAAAGCTGGATTTCCTATTGTATCTTATAATGTTCTCTGAACAGGCTCACAAGAGACTCATCTAATGTACTCATTTGCTACACAATGTATTGAGTACCATTTTGCAAGACATAGGACTGAGCCTGAGACAACCCCTTACCCTCCGAGAGCTCCCCATTGGTGATAAGTGACAGAAGTCATAACTTTCTACAGACAACGATAACAATAGGGATGTAGGTTTATGCAATGGGACCTATGGGAACAGCGAGGAGGGACACATAACCCAGAATGGAAGACAGAGAAGAGACACCCAAGGGAAGGGAAATCCTCACTTGAATTTTAACAATGAAGATAAGATATCAAAGCAAGAAAGGAGGGCACAGCAGGACAGTTCAGAGAGAGGGAACAGCAAGTGTGGAGACAGTGAGGGATGAAAACGTAACGCCATCCTCTTTTGAGAACCAGGAGTGGTTTGCCCATGGAGCAGAACATGGCGGGGGAAGTCTCCAGTGATCACTCTGGAGCTGGAAGGCGGGGGCGGTTCGTGGATGACTTCTTACCTCACACCAGCTTTAGACTCTTTCTCTCGGGGTGATGAGTCTATTGAACAAAGGGAAGAAGCAGATTTTCTATTTAAAGTGGGTTAATTTAAATTAACCCCCATTTAATAGATGAGAAAACAGAAAAGCAGAGAGCTTAGAGGGCTTCTGATGTCAAGGCGATATTAAATACAAAAGCCGGATTTGAATATGGATTATCTCAAATAGGAAAGATTATGTAAGCAGAACCTCACAGACAAGATTAAATATGACTGGGTAACCACTAAGTGGTGGAGGAAAGAAAGATCAAATTCATTCGTCAGCAATAAGATAAAAATTTAAACAATGAGGCCCTGTTTAAGTCTATGGAATTAAGTAAAATGATAGAGTTCAATGAAACAAACATTCTTGTGCACTAGTGATGACAATATACTAGGTGCCACCATTCCAGACAGCAATTTGGCAAAACCATTGAGTCTCAAATATATTTATTCTTTGACTCTCAAGGAAATCACGTGAGATGAGCGGGGGAAAAAGAAAAAAAAATCTTTGTGTGTAGAAGGTTTACTGCAATGTGATTTTAGAACATAAAGTTGGAAACAATATTTTAAAATAGAGGGGAGTTCAAGAAAAACTTTCATAGCCATTAGATGGAAGAGTTTCCAGCTAGTTTTGATTGTGAAGAGTCTTAATAGGATAATATGGCAACAGACTTATGTATGACATAGGTGACAAATGCAGGATAAAAAAGTAGATATAAAAGAAGTTTGAGGTGATCTCTGGATGAATCGGTACTGGAGCTAAGCCATTTTAATTAATCTATTTGAAAAGAAAGGATGAAAATGTTATAGTTAATAGCAGAGCAAAATAGATTCACTTGGCAATTTATCTTGAAAAATGAAAGTATCATTATGAAAATGAACTTATTACAGTTTTTACATATGCGATATAGTTTATAATTGTAAATCCATGTAAGTTTTTGGTGAACAAAGAGTGAAACAAGGCTGATTTGTTTTGCAATTTTTTAAGGAATTCATTGATAGCGTGATGCATGCAGTAAGCTTCATGTGGTACTTACCTTTTATAAGAAGTTTATAGAGAGGGTCACTTTTTGCAAAGATATTCAGGATTTATATCAATTTTGCCAAAGGCCTCCCTCAACACTTTTTTTTACTCAAAACTTGCTCATTGGAAGTGTGTGCCATTCATCCATTCAGCATATATTTCTTGGGTGCCCATGTGTATCCGTGATTTTTCTGTGAGCTGGGGTGAAGGAGTAAATAGCAACAGCAACAACAGCAAGTAGACTGAGCTCTCACCCTCAGGAATTTTCTAGACAGGAAAGGAAGACATTAATTTATCGCATAGACATTGATTGAACATCTACTGTGTTCTGAGACACACTTCCAGGTGCTTGCAACAAGAAAGACAAAGATCTCTGTCGTCATGGAATGTAGGTTCTATCAGGGCTAAAACATACAAACAAATATTGCATAACATATGGCTATGGGGAAGAGCAGAGCAGGGAAAGGCAGTAATGTGCTTGTTGACTAGTCTTGCCCTTTCAGACTCCACTTGTGATTTCAGCAATTCTCCAACATCTTCATCAACTTTAGGAAATCCTACATCTTTGGCAAGATTTGCAACTTCATTTTACAAGTGACATGCAGCCTTTTTGCTTTGAATTGATAGATTTTTCCAGGATCTCTCAATTGGTGAGTCAGTGTGAGATTGACCAACAAGGATGGTGACCGGTCATTGTCAAGCTCTTAAATGGGACACATGTTTGAGTGAGGTTATACTTTGATAGTAATGACTCCATTAAACATTTTCGTTTAATGATGGTTTTGTCTTCCGGGCCACCTAGCAGGCACGGGAGATAATATTCTGAATACACTTATGGGGGTCTGTTGTGCATGTGTGTGCATGCAGAAAATCATGACTAAGTAAATCATAACTGTGTCCCTGTTGGATGGAAAGACGAAGAAACTTGTGCTCCATTCAGCTTTGGTTTTTCACTGCAAATGTGCCATATACATTTGAGATATTCAGTGGTAAACAAACGAGAGAAGCCTCATTATGCTCTGAGGGAAGCTCTCCAAAACCCACTGGCTTCCTTCAAGGAGTCTTGATTTGGGTGAAGACAGGCTGTTTTAATTTCCTTAAAGGGAGTCCCAAAAGGTTAAAAAAGCTCCTATTTCCAAAGTGTGGTGATATGTAAGTTCCATCTTCAAAAGGCAACCTGTTCAGTTAACAGAGGAGGAGGAGCAAATCCAGCCACCTCCCTTCCTTGGGGTTTCAGTGCGTCTAAATAGGATGAGCACATTTTCCATGCATCTTCCAGTGGAAGATTTAGACATTTCCATTAAGCCTCAGAGGGTTGTTTTGCAACTTTCTATTATTTTTAAATGTATGTATTTCTCTTCCAGGGATTAAGAGGGAAAACATTGCATGATGTCTTAATTGGATTCCTAAATATTAAGGAAAATTAGAATACCCCCAAACTCTGTGATTTTCTTGTTTAAATAAATTACATAATTAACACTTTATACAACTGCAAGGTTTTTTTGTTTGTTTACTGTTAGTTAAGATCTTTACACAAGTTTCTGTTGTCCTGAGGATGAACTCCTTTCACCATGGAACCGTGCCCTGCATTTTCAGATGGCATTTTCACGACCAGACCCACTACTTCACTCCATGCTCCAGCCATAACCAGCAAGTACTGTCTTGCCCCTGGAAGTGTGTGGAGGGTCCACCCTCCATCTGTGTGCAGTTAAGTTTTTCTCTATTCTCATAATTCTCTTCTACTCGCTCTGCTCTTTCTTCATGGTCCCATTCAAATGTGACTTCCCTGATGTCATTTTGCTTATCCTTTGCTATCTAAGAGTCTCCTCCGGGCCCTCCTCTCTGCTTCTAGGGCACTTTGTATGGATTACAAGGAGCCGGTCAGGAGACTGGTGATGTACCTGGACTCCAGGACTGATGGCTGCATTCAAAGCCCAGCTGCGAACCTGACTGACTGACTTAGACTCTCTGTATCTCAATGTCCTCATCTGTAAAATGCAGGCAATAATAGTTCCTATCTCACTGGATTGGTGGTGTGAATATAAAACACGTTGACATGTGTAAAGTGCCCATTCTTGGCACAAAATAAGGTCTACCAAAGTGTTTGATCTTAAAAACAAATAAGTCAGGTGCTAGCCCACAGAATTTCAAATGGAATTTTTTTTCTCAGCATGCACACAAAGAAGGAATCGGTAAGCCCCAGTGGAAGTCCTGCTTTTGAACGTGGCTGCAGTAGGTGTAAGGATGCTGATAGCCTATACATGTAAATAGGTGTGAAATGTTGTTACAACTGAGAGCAGCCACGGACAAGGTGGTTCCATCCAGGTACTTCCCAGGACACGCTTCTTCTCGACGAGCAATAGAAACCCTTTTCTAGCCTGGACCCCAATCGTGAAATGACTATTCTCATCAACAGGAGTAAATCAAAGGCATCCCATTGCAGCAATACCCAAGCTTGAGCTCCCTTCAGTTGGTGGGCAGGGCTGATGTTCTGAGAGAAGAGATAGGATTCTCATTTGTCAGGGGGAAGCAGAACCTCATTCTTGTTCTCTTTCATTACATACCCAAAGTCCAGCAGGGTATTATTTTTACATAATAACTTCAGTAAATAAATGCTTCGACACCCTGAGATCACACGGAAAAAAGCCAGTTAATTTACCAACGTCGACAGTGGCAGCAGACAAGAGGTGATGACCATATAAGACAATTATCAGATAACACAACCTTCATTATTTCATATACAATAAAGAGTTTTGGAAAATGTAGAAATGGCTGAATTTTGCATTGTGACTCTGAAACAATGTAGGAGAAATGCCAATAAAACGTTAGAGCAGAGGCCGCAGGAAAGACTGATGGAGGGCAAGGAAGAAAGAGAAGAGATTTGGGGAACAAGAAGAGATGTGGGGAGCAAGAAGAGAGAATGCTATAGAGCCAATCAAAGATGAGCTCTGAGTGCAAATTATTAACAAAAGGCATTGATGAGGAAGACCACGACTTGGAAGAGAAGGGGTGTGCCCATGAGTCCCTCAGTGCTGGAGGATACCATTGCACAGCAGGCAGGCTTCTCAGCCCGTCTGACCAAACATGCCATTCATCATCAAAAGTTAATTTTCTGTTTTGGTTGGCCTCTACGGTGATCTCCAGTGAGCCCCAGAGGCAGAGTTTTTGCAGCCTCTGCTCACGCCTCCTGAGACCTACATTTAATCATAGACTAAAGGTTGCTCTTCTGGGAGGTCAATCACTAGGCTAACGATCGCACATGAGGAGAACAGCACAAGCCTTGTTTTTGCAGTGAAATATATGAAAAAATAAATAAAATGCATTAATATTTTACCAACAACCATTAAGATCTACTAGAATAGACGATATTACCCTAGTAATAAAAGCAATCACAGCATTATTTCAACAACAATAAAAACAATTGCCCTCATGCTCTGCTGGATTTCTCCATGTCAGGTACTATGATGGCCACCATATAACTAACATGTGGGGGGGCCGTTTGTCTAGGACAGCTCCCCTCTTTCTGCCTGCTCGTGCCTTTTAGACACTCTTGCCAGCTGGCGAGGAATTTCCGGCCTTCGGCTACCCTTTCCCGCAGCAGAACCCTGGGTGGTCACTCCCTGGCCCTTGCTGCAGCCAGGGCCCAGACTTACCCTTGGTCCTGCTGATGTGCTCACGGGATGCTCTGATGGCTAATTTTGTATATCAGCTTCACTGGATCGCAGGATGCCCAGATATTTGTCTAAACATTATTTCTGGGTGTGTCTGAGAGGGCATTTCCTGATGGAATTAGAATTTGAACCAGGAGATTCAACACAGCAGGTGGCCCTTCCCAGCCTGGATGGACAGCACCCAATCTGTCAAGGCCTGAATGGAACACACAGATGGAGGAAGGAAGAATTTTCTCCTTTCCTGCCTGAGTCTTTGAGCTGGGACATTGATGTTCTCTTGCCTTGGACTCCAGGCTCTCAAGCCCCTGGACTCACACTGAATTATACCACCAGCTTTCCTGGGTCTCCAGCTCGCAGAGGGCGGTTCATGGTGCTTCTCAGACTCCACAGTCAGGTAAGCCAATTCCTTATAATAAATCTCTTCCTATATATTCAAGAGAACCTATTGCTTCTGTTTCTCTGGGGAACCCTGGCTAACACAGATGCTGAGATGGGAAGTGAGAGACATGCAGAAGGGAGCGTTACACCCACTGCATTCTGCCAGCAAGGTTGCTGGCTGACGCTCGGCTTTCAGAGAAAACAGCTGTTCCAAGGCCGGGCGTCTGGTGCAGAAGTGGCCTCTTGGTGGCTGCACTAGCAAGCCCAGTGGGGCCTGGTTCCCGGCCACTATGCAGCATCACCATCAGAGCCAGCAGTGACCTTTTCCCGTCGGGCCAGTTCTGGGAACTTAATACAGGACCTGGGTCTGCAGACTTCCCAACTGTTGTGCCAGGTGCCCAATAGCTTTTCTCTTGTTCATATTTTTTAAATTGTGATAAAATATACAATTTAAATTTACTATCTTAACCATTTTCAAGCATCTAATTCAGTGGCACTAAGTATATCACGCTGTGGTGTGCCATCACTACCGTCCATCTCCAGAATTCTTTTCATTCTGCAAACCTGAGACTCTGTACTCATCAAACCCTGATGGTCCATTCCACCCTCCCCACAGCCCCTGGCAACCATCAGTCTACTTTCTGTCTCTACAGATTTGACTGCTCTAAGGACCTCATATAAATGGAATCATACAGTACTGGTCTTTTTGTGACTGGCTTATCTCATTTAGCATAATATCCTCAAAGTTCATGCATGTTGTAGCTTTTGTCAGAATTTCCAGATGGCTGAATAATATTCTGCTGCATGGATCTGCTACATTTTGTTTATCCATTCGTCCATTGACTACATTCTGCTTTGTACTGTGTGTGTACAACAATGCTCAAGTCTACCATAGTGGAAAATATTTGTGATGGTTAATTTTATGTGTCAACTTGACTGAGCAATTAGGTGTCCAGATATTTGGTCAAACATTATTCTGGATGTTTCTATGAGGGTGTCCTTGGATGAGATTAACATTTAAATTCAGAGACCGACTACCACAGATTGCCCTCCCAACTGTGGGTGGGTCTCATCTAATCAGCTGAAGGCCTGCATAGAACAAAAAGGCTGACCCACCCTTGAGTAAGAGAGGATTCCTCCTGCCTTTGATCTAGGACATTGGCTTTTTCCTGCCTTTGGACTTAAACTGAGCCATCAGCTCTTCCTGGATCTCAAGCCTGCTGTCCTTTGGACAGGAGTTGTACCATCAGGTCCACTGGTTCTTCGGCCTGAAGATTCAGACGGGACCTACACCATCTGCTTTCCTGGGTCTCAGACCCCGCAGATCTTGGGACTTGCCCACCTTCATAATCATGTGAGGCAATTCCCCTTTATACATATATACACACACACCGTGTGTACGTATATATGTATATGTATATATACACATATATATACATACATACACACCTTGTTTTATTGTGCTTCACAGATGTTGTGATGAGGGCAAGACTCTCCTCCAGTAAAAAGACTATGACTCACTGAAGGCTCAGATGATGGTTAACATTTTTTGGAAATTAAGTATTTTTTAATTAAGTATGTCCATTGTTTTTTGGACATAATGCTATTGCACACTTAACAGACTACATTATAGCATGAACATAACTTTGACACGCACTGGGAAACCAAAAAATTTGCGTGACTCACTTTATTGTGATATTTGCTTTCTTGCCGTGGTCTGAAACCAAACCCACAGTATCTCCGGAGAGCGCCCGTATACAGCTACTATATAGCTGTATCCAGCCTGTATAGATCCAGCCCTGATGGTCTGGCAGTTAAGATCCGGAGCTCTCACCACCAGGGCCTGCCTTCATCTCCCGGTCAGGGAACCACACCACTGTCTGTCATTGTCATACTGGGGTGGCTGTGTGCTGCTGTGATGCTGAAAGCTACGCCACTGGTATTTCAAATACGAGCAGGCTCACCCACAGTGGACAGGTTTCAGCAGAGCTTCCAGACTAGACAGACTAGGAAGAAGAACCTGGCCACCCACTTCCAAAAAAATTGGCCACGAAAACCCTGTGAGCAGCAGCGGAGCGCTGCCTGATAGAGAGCCAGAAGGGGAGAGGATGGCGCAGAAAGAACAGACAGGTTCTGCTCTGCTCTCCACAGGGTCGCTAGGAGTCAGAATCCACTCGACAGCACTAACAACAAATGCCTGTATGTATATATACATATTAATGTTAATTATGTAATATTTAATCATGTTCTTTTATTTTATTATTTACCATATTACGGATACACAATCTCCATCAGTTCTGCTCCTCTAGAGAACTGTAATACAACCTCCCCCCGTGTGGTTCCGTCGCAGCACTTTTGCCAGCCTCATGAAGTCTTAAAGTAAAGAACCAGTGAGGTGGAGGAGCTGGAGCTAAGTGGAAGGCTACCTCCTTGCGAGGTGGTATTGCCAAGATTCTGGGGAGCATCTCTCCTTAGAAACTCTTGGCATATGACTTTGCTGGGGCTCCCATAACAAAGCAACACAGACTGGGTGGCGAAAACCACAGAAATGTATTGTCTCACAGCTCCGGGGGACAGAAGTCTGAGATCAAGGTGTACTCAGGCTTGATGCCTTCTGACGGCGAAGAGGGAGTCTGCTCCATGCCTTTCCTAGATTCTGGTGCCTTGCTGGCAATCTTAGGCATTCCTCAGCTTGTAGAAACATTACCGCGAGCTCTAGCTTCATCTGCATGTGGCATTCGCCCTGGGTGCTTCTCTGTGTCCAAACTTCTCCCTTTTATAAGGACACAAGCCTCATAGGATGAGAGCCCACCCTACTCCAGTATGACTCATCCCAACTTAATTAATTACATCTGCAATGACCCTAGTCCCAAATAAGATCACATTCTGAAGCACCAGGGGTTAGGACTCCAAGGTCTGAATTTTTAGGGGACACAATTCAACCTACGACACTTTGGTGAGTGTTATTTCTGAGCACGTGACACTTAGCTATCTGGGCAAAGTCACATCCGCTTGCACTTAAAGAATGTCTCCCCCAGCCTGCCAGCTGCAGACATGACCTCGGCAAGGCCTGGAAGTAACACAAGCTCCTTCTTCCCGTTCCCTAGCCTGGCCCGGGGGTGGATGCAATACGGCACATGCATTATTGATGGACCCCAGGCCTGCCAAGCTTTCCGACTGTGTGTGTGTGTGTGTGTGTGTGTGTGTGTGTGTGTGTGTTTGAGACAGAGAGAGAAGGGCAGACAAAAGGTGTGGACAAGGATGGCACCTCTCCCTGCTAAGGGTTCTGCTTTCATTAAGAACGTGTTCTGCCTGTTTTCCGAGGGTACCCTTGAGAGTGTCTGTGAAGCAGTGGAGTGTGGAGGTGGCTTTGAACTCCAGTGAATACATACAAAACAAAGAGAGTTCAAGTACTTAGTGATCTGCTTTCAGACACCCAATTCAGCAGCGTCCTTCACACCCGCTCCCTTGGCCCTAAATCACCTGGATGCTGCTTGGTGGCTCCACGTCTTCACATTTCTCTCTCGCTGCCACCCACCCCCTCCTTTCTTCCCCTTAATGTTCACAGGTCCTCCTGGAAGACTCAACCACTTACAGTTGTTGAGCGATTAAATATTTATAATCAGGGCAATGAGTGAGGTGTTGAATAATAAATGCTAAGGTTGAAGCAGCCTTAGATAATTTCTGCAGATTTCTTCATCCATGGCCTCTTTGATTCCAAGGGAAAAAAAAAATGCTTTAATTAACGTTTTTTTTGGGGGGGTGGGGGGTGCATCTGTGACAGTTGATAGGCCTTTATCGCTGTTTTGTTCATGAACCACTGCCCTGCCACAGGGCTCATTCTGTCAGCCCTCTAGCCCCACAGACATGTAGACACCACATGGTGAGTCGGATCGTCCCTTATTTGTTTCTGCATACTGGAGGGGAATGCGATTTTTTTCACTCAAATCCCTAGACTATAAAGTCATTGTAGCCACTTTGGGATACGGGATAAAGTTTTCGAGGCTCGCTAGAAACAGGAATGGACCCTCCTCTTCATGGACCTACATCAAGCAGGTACTCTAACCTTTTACACACTATTGCATTTAGTTCTCACCACAGTTCTATATGGAAGCTACTTGTATTATGCTGACTTTCATAGTTGAGCAAACCAAGACACGAAGAGCTGAAGTCATTTGCTAAAGGCACACAGCTGGTAGATGTTGGCTCTTGAATTAGGGCAGGTATCATTCCAGGGAAGAGAGATAAGAGAAGGATCAGAGACGGTCTTTGTCCTGGTGGAAAGCTCAGAGCTAGAGGGAAGAGAGGTCTGAGCACAGAGCAAAAAGAGTGAACCACTGTGATGCAGGTGAATGAAAAGAAAGTCTGAACAGAAGAGCAAGTGGCCAGCTCTGTACGGATGGGTCTGGGCAAACTTCAGAAAGGAGAAGACATGCGAGCTGGAACCAAAAAATTATGTAGAAGTTTGCCTGAGGATGAGCTTGAGAACCAACCAAGTCTTCCATCTTCTGAGTCGCTCTGACCTGTCTGTTTGAAATCCCTTCAGAGGGAACATGGTAAAGAATGCTGCGGCCAAACCATCTTTTCCTTTTGGATCAACATTCTAGCACTGTAGGCTAAAAGCACAGAATCAGAGGGTATTTGAAGATGTTCATTTTGACCAGTAGAAAACTTTTATTACCTGCTATAGACTAATTGTTTGTATCTCCCTCAAAATTCATATGTTGAATCCTAATTCCTGATGCGATGCTGTTAAAAGGTGGAGCCTTTGGGAGATGATTAGGTCGCGAGGTCAAAGCCCTCATGAATAGGATCCATGCCCTTATAAAAGAGACCTCAGAGAGCTCCCTTGTCCTATCCACCCTGTGAAGACACAGTGAAAAGATGGCAGTGGGCCAGCAAGTGGGCCCTCACCAGACACGGAATCTGTGGGCCCCTTGATCTTAGACTTCCAGCCTCCAGAACTGTGATAAATAAATTCCTATTGTGTATAACCCACCCAGTCTATGGCATTTTGTTATAGAGGCCCAAACGGACTAAGACATTACCCAATCTATAGAGTGATAATACCAGAAATCATTCAATTTTTTTTTTTAAGTAGGGGCATTCTCCCTATAGAAAAGGATGCTAGAAAAAAAATTCTCTCTTCTCTAACGCAAAAGGAAAATTAAATTCATAACTGGAGCCAAAGACTTAGTACACATATTTGCATGTCTGCTTTTGTGTCTATTCTGATTTAAAAGAAGCCACTTTTTCACAGCATGAAGCCGTAGCTTACAGCCTGATTTTATCGTGTTCGTAAATGGGTCTGTAACTCACCACAGGTCGTATTCTATCAGGTTTTCAACAATCTCATGTTCTTCTCTTTTCCCGTCTCCCCTTGGGGACATTGGCACAAGTTTTGGGAAGCTGGGACATTATCGTGGGTAATTAATAGGGGGCCACCTACAGGGACACTGACTTCTAAATCCTCAACATTTTATTCATCGTTGGGACTAGGAAGTTATTCCTTTAGGCATTAAAAAACTTTTCTTCTAGCTCCCTTGATGCAGAAGATCACAAAGTTATTCTCTTGAATGTCAGTGATTATTTTCTTAGCAGAAGGAGATCATAAATTCACATGAGAATACCTGTGAAGTGCTCCCCCAGGCAGAGCCCTTTCTCAGAAGCATCTTATCCGTTAGCGCATTCAATTTCTCCTGCGCGTTTTAGAGGCAAGAAACTCAGATCTCAGAAAAAGTTCAGTGACAAGCCCAAGGTCACAACGATGGAAATGATAAAGTCAAGATTCAACCTCTGGCTTCTGAGTCCAAATGTTTCCTGATTCTGAGATCCTTGTATGCCATTGATGGGCTTACGTAAACAAAGGATAAAAGTTTCCACAAGAACTTGAATGTTTCTTTTTAAAAGTCTAGGCATGAAAACTCCTATTTCTCTAGAGAAGTACTTCTCTAAACTTATCTCTGTAGAATGTTAATTTCATGATGAATTTATGAAAAAAGGATTCTCTCAAATGAGTTTGGGTAATGCTGGCTTACACCAAGTTAGGTTAATTTCTTTGCTGGTGGCATTCATAGAGCTTTGAGTATACGGAAGTGCATTGTGGATTTCCAGGAGAATTTTCAGTGTTAAATTTGTCTAACAAATAATTATTATGTGCGGGTCAGTGATGGGGGCACTGGGATAAATGGTGACTATGGTAGATGCTGTGCCACACCCCACAACAGTTTCTCCCAGGGCAGAGCAGCACTGAACAAGTCATTACACATCGGCTCACTTCTCATTGCTGTTCTAATTGCCTTTTACTTCTGCTCCCTCGATGAATTTCTGCCCCAGAACATCTATGGGCACTCAGGTCAATTATTTGTTATTTTTCACAGTTACTGAGATTTTAACCTCTTGGAGGCCACGTGACTACTTCTTACACCTGCTCAACTCCTAAGTACTTATCGCAGGAGCTTGCAAAGCATAGACTATACAGGTCTATTAAATTTATTTGGTGGCAATTTAGAATAATGGTAAGGCATAGATTTGGATACTGGTGTTGCCACTTGCTAGCTATATCAGACACATTATTTAATTTGTTTGAATCTCAGTTTCCACTACTATAAAATGGATAAAATATACATTTAATAGTGCCTTTTGGGAGTGCCCAACTTGCGCCTGGTATACAGTAAACAAAAGTCTCCTTAATAAGCCCCCTAAACGTCCCGGCTCAAAATTGCAACCCATGCCATCCCCAGCACTTCCAAACCCCCAACGCTGCCCTACTGTTTTAGCCCAGTGCCTATCATCTTTTGACATACAATATGATTTATTTCATCATTATGTCTATTGTTCATTGTCCGCCTCCACCGTTAACACGTTAGCTCCAAGAGGCAGAGAACTCTGTATCTTTGGTTCACTGGTGTATCTCAGGGATCAAGACAAGAGCCAGGCACAAAGGAGGTGCTCAAAGACACGTGCTGAAGTAACTGTCACAAAGAGGAATTGCCCATCCCATCAAGCATGGAGTGAGCTCTTACCTCACAGGGGCATCACCCCAGGCACCCAGGATGTGCAGTAAAACGCCAGAGTAGAGAAAAGCTGTGAGCCAATATTTCCAAGGCCCCTAGGAACCTCCTAGAGTGAGAACTGACAGTGCTGACCTGCCCCACTCCTATTAGATAGATCCTATTGAGCCTACATTATTGAGAAAACTGAGACTCAGAAAGATTATAGAAGCTGCCCACATCCATCTACTGAGTCATGACCCAGATCTTGGATGTTAAAAGCCGTGCCAGGCCATGCCATCTTGAGTGTTGATGAAATGGTAACAGTAAGCAGACGTGGCACAGAAGAGTGAAGAATGGATAGTGACAAGAGACCACCTATGTGATCAGTGGGAAAATGTTTTAAAAACAGTGCTGGGTTGCCTCTGATGATGGCCATGCTTCCTTTTATCAGGGGCTTTTTTCACACAGGCTCTTGGTAGTTGACTGTGTTAGTTAACCTGTAGGAGATAATAAACCCAAGACATCGCACATAAAAAAATCAATACCCAGGTCAAGGCTACAGCCGGCGAGGGAAGCGCCATTCTTTTCAAGCACAGTTTGCTGGCTACACAGTACTATTTCTAAAGCCTTGTTCTTGCCCTTGGGTGCCCAGAGCAATAGCCCACACTTCTGGCTCACAGCGAGGCAAGACGAGCAGTGGGGAAGGGCTCTGTGTTACCACGGTCTCTGTTTTATCCTCTTCCAAACAGGGAAAGAGAATAATTGCTAAGTCACTGAAGGCTGCAGAGATTTATCACCAGTTGCCAAAGCTTGCTGATGAGTTCAAGACATCCTGATCCTAACAGAGGCCACTGCAGAGCATTAAGCAGGAAGCCCAGGAAGGTAGGATGAGCGCAGGGCGGGAGCTGGCACCAGGTAAAGATGAAAAATGCCTCTCTGGGAGATCAATCCTTCCTGTAGTCCACTGCTAAAGTAATAAAAGGTTTATGATTCATTTCTTCCTTGATAATGGAGGAGACAATTAGTAATTACTGGATTTATGGTATTTGTTGTGTTAACTCAACCAATAAAGTATCCAGCAAAATTGTGCTTTGAGGCACCCTTGTAGAATAATATGATGAAAGCTTAAAGAAGAAAGCAGACGCACCCCACATCACAACATTTGTAGGCTGGAGGGGGATTTGATGATGACCATCTGAGACATAAAGATTCGAAGTGTTTTCACCCCTCTTTCCCCCGTTTTACTCTTTCTAGAATTAATTCAAAGAAGTAGGATGCAGCATCTGGTGCTGCAACTTTGCCTTAATTTGCTTTCTCAGGAACACCTCGGCCCTCTTCCACAGCACCATGAACCACCCTTCTGGGCCTCTGGGATTTGAATTGTACATGGATTTGTGTCACTCTTTCATTGATGTGTCTCCCACCTTGGGCTACCTCTGACCTGAGGTCAGGGACCGACCCTTGGGCCCTTCCAGTCTCCCCAGCACCGAGCTCAGTGTAAGGCACGTCAGTGTCAATTGGGGGATATTTGTGGAATAAAATGGATGTCTTAAAAAGACTCAGTAAATAAAGTTGCCATCTTCACAGTGAGAAAAGGTTCTACATCTTCAGAAATGCTCAGGATGAATGCTTAAATTCAATGAGTATGACCATGGGTGTGTCGTTTAGGGAGAACTCTAAATATCTGACAATAAAATTATTTAGACAGACGACAGTGAATATCAGGCCACATTAAAAATACAACCTACAAACACTGTAGAAATACAGTCAAAAATCTTACAAATGATAGCAAATGGTTAAAGTGGAGAACAAGAATGTAGACTTGGAATATGTACGCACCTATATTAAAACAAAATGCGTAGCCCAAGTGCCTGCGATACAGTAGATGCTTAATAAATATTTATGGAATAAATGTGAAAAAATACAGAAAAATAAAACTTGTATTAAGATGGCAAGAATGTATGCGTGTCTGAATTTAATTAACATTTATAATGTAAATACACGTTAATTACAATAAAATACCTAAATGATTGGCACTTTGGTTGGATATTTCATTACCTGTCTCCCATCTTCCTTTCCAACTATAGTTAAATTTTGGATCCCCTCACTTGAGAAGGTTACCTTGTATAATCTGGTAGAAGGAAATTGAAAATTCTTGTCTGTTGTTGTATACTTTGGTTCTCATGACTTCACAGTTCAGCCATTCACCGTCCCCATGTGGAGAAGAACATTTTAGCATGATGTCACTGCATATTTCCCTCCCAGCTTTGCAGCACAGTGGGCCTCGAGAGTCCACTAAGTTGGAGTCTGGTGAACCCCACATCCAACATTTCAGGTCCTTCCCTTGAGACCCAGGTGAGAAACATAAACTCAACTCAGAGTCAAGTAACTTTCCCAAGGTCAAACCACCATGATGACACCCTTAGGGCATATACATTTTTGCTTTCATTAAACCTGGAGATTTCAAATTTTTCAAAGTCACACTGAAGTCACCCTTTGAATGGCTGGTACACTGTTTCAAAGTAAAAATTATAAGCATTATGTTTGAAAACTCATGAGAATGGGACAAAGAGAGGTAAACAAGAAACTTAAGCTGATTTACTGAATGTCAGACTGACCTGAGATGATGGTGATATATTCCCCGTCCTGATTTACATGGCTAAAGATTGCTGTTTAAACAATCAGCTTCCACCGGCCTTGGTTCATGTCCTCCGAGGCCCATGAACTTGGCTGTTAAAGTCATTATGCAGTAACTGCGGCCCGTAGGCGAATTCGTGTTGGGCAACAATAGAGAAAGACATTAACAAACGTATCTATCAAAAAGCTAGTCTACTCAGAACCAAAGCGTCAATAAAACGTTGATCTCTTAGTAGGTTGTTGTCCCAATGTGGATCCAAAAAAGTAACGTTGGACATCAGCTCAGAAGACTTAGGTTTTACGCATTAAGAGGCTTTACTTCTTAGTAGCCGTGGGATTCTGGGGCCCATTGCTATGAATCTGTAAGTCTCAGTTTACTCATCATTAAACAAAGATAATAATGACATCTACGCTGTCTGTGGTATAAGTGGAGGCTGTAAGATTTTCACCACGTGGAAACGATTATTTTCATGACTTAATGTCCATTAGTAGCAGCTAGAATTTTAAATCCCATTTTGCAAGGAAGAACATAAAGATCACAGAAGAAGTTCAAACATAGTACCACTTAAGCCAATGAAAAAGGGAAACATTTGGTTATTCTCAGACCAGCTCCAGTGGCGCTGCTTGGCGATGCATGGCTACATTGAATCTTGGTGTTTCGGTAACCTTTGATTATGAGACTGAGCCATTGGAACAAAGGAGAAAAAGGGATGAATTTGATGTTCACAGCTAAGGAAACAGGAAAGATGGACACAGAAGGGAACCACAACTTGAGCACAAGCGTGACTTCATTTTAGTTCTTACAACACTGCTGGGAGGCAGATGTAAGATGGAGAAACAAAGGGAGTTAATCTGGCTTTCCAAAGTCGCACCCCTAGCAAAGTACAAACATAGATTTTGACCCAGATCTTTCTGTCTTCAAACTTTGTGTCTTTCTCTTTCAGCCCCACAAGTGAACACTTGAATCTATTTCAGCGGTCTCTATGATGCTGTCTTTTCAACTCTGTCATGGAGGTCCCAGCTGCACTATGGACTTCCAGAGTCCTCTGTCCTAATGTTATAAGACTACAGGGTTGCTCAGCTACCTGCCCCTCAACTGGAGTGAAGATCAGCTCAACGTGGAATGATTGTTTCACATTCTCCTTTGATTATTACAGAGGGGAAGAAAGCACTTTTTAAAGGAAAGTCATTTTAAATGAAAATCACTTCATTCATTTAAATGAAGTGATGGCTATGAATGTGAGCTTTGGGATTAGGAACACTCAGTTTGAATCCCTCTTTTGCTTTTCCTGGGTAAGTTCTTTAGACCCCCATGAGCTACAATTATCCCATCAAAAATGATGATTTAAAAGCGTGGGATAGGGAGAATAGGGGATGCTTGTGCACTGTTAGTGGGAATGTAAATTCATGCCACCAGTATGGAAAACAGTATGGTAGCTGCTCAAAAAATTAAAAATAGAATTACCATATAATCCAGCAGTTCCACTTCTGAGTGTCTATTGAAAGGAAGTGAACTCATTCTCTCAAAAAGATATCTGCACCACCATGTTCACTGCCGTATTATTAACAACAGCCAAGAAATGGAAACAAACTAAGAACCATCAGCCGATGAATGGATAAAGAAGTTGAGGTATATACATATAATGGAATATTATTCGGCAACAAAAAAGGAAATTCTGCTCTTTGCGACAACATAGATGGACCTTGAGGGCATTGTGCTAAGTGAAATAAGTCAGACAGAGAACGATAAATACTGCATGATCTCACTTATCCATGTTATCTAAAAAAAGAAGACAAATTCATAGAAACAGAGAATAAATTGGTGGTTGCCAGAAGCAGGGGGTGGAGGGTGGTGGCAAAGAGGGTGAAGGTGGTCAAAAGGTAAAACTGGGGCCAGCTCCGTGGCTGAGTGGTTAAAGTTCTGGATGCCCCACTTCTGTGTTCCGTGTTCATGGGCTCGGATCCCAGGCACAGGCTTATTCCACTCATCAGCCACACTGTGGAGGCATCCCACCTACCAAAAATAGAGGAAGATTGGCAGAAATGTTGGCTCAGGGCAAAACTTCCTCACCAAAAAAGACAAAGAGTAAACTAAGAAAAATAGAAAATGTTTAAATAGTTCTTGGCACATAATCTGTTTTGTTTTTTTAAGGTATGCTTTTTTTTTTCCTTCTTTTGGTGAGAAAGATTGGCCCTGAGCTAACATCTGTTGCCAATCTTTCTCTTCTTTTTTGCCTCCCCATTTCCCCGGTACATAGTTGCATATTCTGGTTATAGGTCCTTCTAGTTCTGCTTTGTGGGACGCCGCCTCAGCATGGCTTGATGAGTGGTGCTGGGTCAACGCCCAGGATCCAAACCATTGAACCCTGGACTGCTAAAGAGGAGCATGTAAACTTAACCACTTAGTCACCAGGCCAGCACCCATAATCTTTATTTTTTTATCTAATATTAGAGATGACTTTAGACACTAGGCTACTAAATCTTTACTTTTCTGCAACATCAGAGGCCTGATTTGAATAAAATGTTTTTTTCTTTTTTTTTGCGTGAGAATTAGTATAGTAGCTTAACACATATCTATGTCTTTATTGTTGTTCAGTTGAGGAAAAATAGCACAAAATGTTCAGGTGGCTTTGTAAAATGTGTCTTTCCAAATAGTCTGTCACAGAAGTGGATTTGCACGCAGCACCAGACATCCCATGGTCCTCCAGCTGAGCTAGGCCAACGTGAAGCCCTGGAAGCCTAAGGATGCCCCAAGCCAGTCGTGTTTGCCTCCAGCCCCTACAGCCCTTTGGGGACACCGTCTCTGCTGCCTGACCCCAGGCCCCAAGCAATCACTTTCATTTTGCTGGCATAAATACGGTTCCCAGGAAATTACGGTGAAGGTTAGAGAAGTCGTGGAGGGGAGAAGTTAAAAGCCAGTTTTCCCTCCTTTGAAATTTTTATGCGCTGAAATGTGAAATTCACTGTTAGTAAAGTAACACTTTTAGGAGGCCTCCAGCATCAGAACATCCTAAAAATAGTCCAGGAGCAGGTGAGTGTGAACGCCCTGCCGCCAGACCTCCAGCGCCTCCGCGCAGAAGTCTACACATCTCTTCTCATGTTCACCAACACTCCCCGCCCCTTGGGAAGAGGGCCACGTTGGCTTCTTCCTCATTCAGAGCTGCGGACCAGGTGATCCCAAAGCACACAACACCTTGGCAGAGGACCTGGAAATGGGCTCCAGGAAGCCCGTGTCGGGTTGCCTCCCTGACTGCGTAAAAATAACTCTCTCCCCTGAGCCTCGTATGTAAAGAAAGTAGTTCGAATGATGGATTTTCATGTCGTTTTTCAAATCCAAATGAGAAAAACATCCCCGGTTCAATTGGGTGTGTGTGTGTGTGTGTTTGTGTGTGTGTGTGTGGACAGTGGCAATGAGGCAAATGTAAACTGAGGAGTAGAAATTGATCCAGCAGACATGATCCTCTTGGCTGTGGTGTCCCCATCACTAGACAATTTAAAAGATGAGGGCTTGCTCCAATCACAAAAGTAGAATATGATAAAATCAGGAATAAAAGTAAATTACAATTTATAAACCCAGTTGTATATGACCCAAAGCTCCGTGCTCTAACCAATGTGCCATTGCTAAGTTCTTTGAATCATAATATTTTAGAGCTATAGGGGGCTTCGGGGGCTTGTCACCAAGGTCATCTGGTCCAACCCTGCAGAAATTCCCTTTTCAGTGTCCCTGTGTCTAAAGTCTGCCTGAGGTCCTCTAGGGCTGGGGACACCGACTCCATAGGATAGCTAACTGCTAACCCATCCCTCCTACTCTGCACCCAAACCCATCTCCTTATTCTGCCATCCTGAGTCACACAGTATATATTTCTTAGTCACAAAGACAACAGACATTCAATTCATTCATGCACTGTTTAGTGAGCCCCGATATGTGGCAGACCCTGGGTGTAGCTCTAGAGACTCAGCCATGAACAAAAAATGATGGTCCCCGCCTTCATGGATTTCTATCACTCAGTATTTCCACATAGATCTAGTGACAGAGCATGGACTCAAGCCTGCTGGACAGGACAGGGACTTCTTATCAGAGCCAGGAGGCCTATAGGGTGAGGACTGGTCAAGAAATTAAGAAAAAAGCTCCAGTGTTGGGACGTTCAGTCAAAGTTTTCCACCAGCTGAGCTCCATTTCCTAATATGTCACCAACTTAGATCAGGCTTGACTGCAGCCCTGTGGAGTGATCGGGGCTGAGTGCTCGGGGACATTATGTGAGGCCACTTTAGAGGGGGAGGAGGAAAAACAGAGGCCGGAGCCAGGTCAGCTTTGGCAGCATCCTTCCTATTCGCTGGAGTACTCTGTGTTGCCTACACTCCATTCCCTCCAGCACTGGGTCTGGATGTGACGTCCTCTCTTGGAGTGCTATGGGAAGATGGCGGGTAAGTGGCATTGGACCTGGAATCCTAGCTGTTGTCCTAGAGTGCAGGCACTTCATCTTGACCCCACTAGCCTTCCCCCAAGGCCCATACACTAATCTTCTTTTGAAACCCTACTAATCTGCAGACTCCTAACTCCCTCCAGAGGTTCCACGTAGAAGGGGCCAGAAAACTGAGGCCCCACTCGGATGGTCCTGCAGTAGACCCTCTCCCCAGTGGGTGGAGAACTTGTCCACTGCTGATGCCCCTTGAGAGGGGAAGCGATTAATCCAATTAAACAATTTAGTCTTAATTAAACAATGAAGCAATTAAGAGAAGAAGGGAGTCTCTGCTGATGAAAGAGGAATCGCCTTTCTACTGGTGGAGAGAGATCAAGGAAGTGGAATATTTCCTCTGAGCCTGGAGAAATATAGATTACGATGGACCCTGACCTTCCTTGTGGTGTTGAGTCTCTCTCCAATGTCTCCCAACTGTCGTCTCCTCTGTACCCTACTCCTTTCCACAGGCTCTCACCCTCTCTTCCTGGGCTGTGTGACCTCCCTCTTCCAGGTTCCAAAACACTCACTGACAATGCTGCACACAACATGAGCTGTACACAATCAACCTTCAACCACGCCACCCCCAATCCCAATTCTGATTATGATGTCCTAAGTTAATCACAAATGGAAGTATAACTAGTTTTGACATTTACCCTCACTGTAGTCCATGTGGGGTACAGAGCGAGGTGCTCAACATAAGCACGGGTCTGGGGAACCATGGAGAGCCCTGTCCAACAGGTAAAGCCCCGGTAAGACCTCTGTGTTGGAAAGAGCTGTGGAGAAGTGTCAGTAGTCATTCAGCCTTCTGTTGGTCCAGTCAACAAATACTGCTTAAGCACCTATTATATGGCAAGTAATGTGCCAAGCAGTGTCCTTACTCTCTCAGATTTTAAATCCTAGCTGTGCACTAAGCAAAGAGTCACAGAACTGATCAATCGATTGGCTGCAAGTGAGATCAGGATTTTGATGCACAATGAATGGATGCTGTGAGCATGTGGCTATCAATAAGGGCCTCCTGGAGGAAGAAAAGACTGAGTGGATGAACAAGAATTAGCCAGAAAAGAGGGGAACTTGTGGGCAAATCAAAGACTGCATAAGGGTCCAGAGTGAGATTCCAAAAAGTAGACTACACTGGCCTCAGGGGATAAGAACCTCAGCTAGAGAGAGAGAGAGTCCAGGGGCCCCCACCGGGTTAGCTGGAGAAAAGTCCAGGGAAGAGGCGTGAAGGGCCATAGGCCTGGCTTGCCAACTGGAGAGGAGTGGTCAGCCCTCATTCTCCGGGAGCTTGCACCACACAATAGGAAGGACACTGCCTTTCGAGCCAACACACTTGAGTCTGATTCCCAATTTCTCCACCTTTTAGCTGAAATCTCAATTAATTCATGCCGATTGTTCTCATTTTCATTGCCTGTAAGATGACCACAATTTTTTTCTTTCCCAGAAGTTTGCTGAGAGGGTTAGATAAGGCAATATATATAGAAGCTAGCTTTGTATTGTCCACTGAAAAGGCCTAGAAGTAGCCATACCCCAATGGCAACGAGTACATCTAGAACCCGGATTTTGGTTTCTAAATATCCTTCTCCAATAAAAGGAATCAGTCTGGAAAAATGGCTGATTCCAGGACTGGTGCAAGGAAAGTACAAGATGAGCCCAGACCATTTTGAGACACCTAAAACTAAGGGTGTGCTCAAGAAGAGCTGAGGGCTTCTTGAGTGGAATAGGAGCGAACTTGAGCCTCGTCCTAATGGCCAAATCTGGGACAATTTAAACCATAAGATACATAGTGATAACGATGGACGCTAACCCATAGGACAAAATCAGAATCCGTTAGTCTATACTGAGATAAATATTCAAATAAATAAATAAATGGAGGGGAAAGGAAAGCTCTTCCTTATAGTAGAATACCAATTTACTAATGTAGAGAAAATAATGTAAATTTTTTTTAAAAATCACCTTTTGGCAAACACCACAGTAAAAAAAAACCTCAACGGATGCTACAATTAGTGAGTGAAAAAATGGTGAGAGACAAGATATTCACCTAGGCTCAAAATTTGGTGCCATAAGGCCCTCACTGATTATGAAGGGTACAAATAGTAACTTCCCAGTGGAGAAACATAGCAGACACCACTTCAGCCCCGTGATCAAAGTGAACGTCCCAGCAATGAGACGTACAGATCTCAGGAACCCTTGATACTGACAAGGACACTAAATCCTTTCTGTGCTATTCCTGCAAAAAAAAAGCATAACTTGAATTTAATCACGAGGAAACATCAGACAAACCCAAATTGAGGCGAATTCTACAAAATAACTGGCCAGGACTCTCCAAAAGTGTCAATGTCATGAAAAACAGGGAAAGACTCAGGGATGGTTCAAGAATAATGAGGATGAAGGGACTTGGGGACCCATTGCTGCCTGTGATCCTGAATTGGATTCTAGACCAGAGAAAAAGGAAGATGGGCAGGCTTTGAATGAGGCCTGTAGATTCTTAACAGTAGCATGTGACTATCAATGTCTGATCATCATCCTGTGGACACTGATACTTGGGGAAGCTGGGGAAAGGTAGATGGGAATTTTGTACTCTTTCTGCAACTCTTTTATAAATTAAAATTCTTTCAAAATAAAGCATTTCGTACTTTTAATTAAAGAGCAAATTCGCTTAGTATTTGGCATATAAAAAGGCGCTCAGCAAATGGCATTTATTATTACTTTTAACAGGAGGAATTGATTGCCTGGGGAATTTTCAACCTATTCTCCCTGAGAACGCAAGCCTTGGCCTCAGAAGGGCACAGCGAGGAAGGAAAGTTGTTTTTGTAATGGCTGCAAACTTCAAGGTTGCTGAGGGACCGTGCGGAGGAGAAAAATGTGCAGGATTCTGGGAAGAATGGTCCCTTTTCTTTTCACTGAAAAGAAAAAGTACACACAACAAAATTCAGAGAGACAATAAGTCTTCAACAGCCTGTTGCTGTCAGCCAAGCCATTGTTAAGGCCTGAGTGCTCAGGGCCACAGCCTACAAAGAGAGGCAGCTCCCTCGCTTCCCGGGCTAGCCGCTCGGAATTGCATTGTCTCTGAGAAAAGAAAAACCTGGAGCCGGGAAGGGCAGAGCTTGGTGCACACCTGCACAGGCACATTCAGAAGAGGGCACCCCCACCCTGACATTGACATGGGGCCAGCACCAGGGATGCAGAAGGCACCTCTGGCACCTCCTGCGAGTCCGCGATGCACGAGATGACCTTCCTCTTGTTAAAAACAAAGTGGGCTCCAAGGATGTCATCCCCATGTGATCATATAGTTGATCTTGGGATTCTGTGCCAAAAGGGGTGGTGGATGTGGGAAGGCATATGTTTCAGGGGCCACTTTGAATATTAACTCCTGCCCTGCCACAAACAATTGAGTTTTTTTTCCCTGTCCTGCCTCAAACAATTGATTGTCTCCTGGCAGCTCTCAGAATGCATTCTAAAGCACTTGGAGTGGTTCAGAGGCACTTCTGATCCAGCCTCGCCTCCTCTCTCTCCCTCCTTGAGTGTTATGCTCCTGGAACAAGGAACAACTTACAGTTTTATGAGCACAGCTTAAAATTCCATGCCCTTGTGACATATCAGTTCAAAAACTCTCTCTTCCTAGCAGTCTCTCTCAATACCTCATTCCGACCACTCTGAAGAGCGTGAATCGTCTGCTGCCCTGTGGTTCTCCCCTCTTCCTATGATGCACCCACCCCAGCACCGCATTTCATCGTTTGCATGTCCGTCTTCACCTCAGACTGGGAGGTCCTTGAAGGCAGAGACTTGGATGACTTCTGGCCCTGTGCCCCCAGTATCAAGAATAGTCCTGGGAACTATAAATGTTTTCCAATTTGGATTGAGAAATGCTTGACTACTGAATGCATTGGAGTCTAACGAACAGCATTTTTTTTTTTTGGTGCACACATAAGCAGTTAAAATTTATATATTGATAAACTATAAATTCATCTCTCCCTACTTCTCAACGATGAAGTGCTTGAAAGGAAATGTTTACAAAATTTAATGAAAATACAGAACGTTATAAAGAAGTGCCTAATAAGGAGGAAATATTTCATGTTTAAAGATATCATTTATTACTTTTCATAAACATACATCTGTTCAAATTGATTTCTCACACTCACCGAATAGCTTGCTAGAAGCAACAGATTGCAATTGGATATAATCTTACATCACGGGGCGGGTGGGAGTCCCTTACTGATTTTACAGGCTCTCCTCTAGATAAAGGGAGGTTAAGTGCTAATCAAACGTGGCGCACCCGGGATCCCAACCGGCGAACCCCGGGCAGCCGAAAAGCAGAACGTGCACACTTAACTGCTGCACCGTTGGGCCAGCCCCTCCCACATTCTTTATTACCAAAAAAAAAAAAAAAGGAAAAATACACTATTGTCAACTAATAATATATTAATATGATTATGGAATTTAATGCACACATCAAAAATAATTCTGGAGGGGCTGGGCAGGTGGCACAGCAGTTAAGTGCACAAGTTCCACTTTGGCAGCCCTGGGTTCACCAGTTCCGATCCCAGGTGCAGACACGGCACCACTTGGCACGCCATGCTGTGGTAGGCGTCCCACATATAAAGTAGAGGAAGATGGATAAGGATGTTAGCTCAGGGCCAGTCTTCCTCAGCAAAAAGAGGAGGATTGGTGGCAGATGTTAGCTCAGGGCTAATCTTCCTCAAAAATAATAATAATAATAATTCTGGAAAGAGTTGTTATGCAGTTTAAAACAATTTCCCATCTCATTAAATGCTTTTCCATCTACTCACTTCTTTGTGTCAGAGATTTGGAGGTCACTCTCACCACTTCTATTCAATTACTCACCAAGTCTTGCTTATCATAGGTGCTAATTATCTTCTTTATCCATTAACTTGTTCCCATAGCCGCTGTCACCTCCCCTTGCCACCATTGTGTCTTTGGTGGACTCCTACGACTTCCTCACAGGTCCCTCTGCATGGAGTCTCTCCAGCCCCTACTTCCTGTGGTCAGACTGATCTTTCCAAAGTAGATCTCTACTCTCTCCTGTAAACCATTCAGTGGCATCAATTCTCCCTTGGAGAAAGGTCCAGATTTGTGCAGGGTCAACCCCTAGGCTTCCGGTCCTGCATTCATTCATCCATGCGTTCCTCCGCTCACTCTTCGACGAACTCAACCAACCTGAATGTGGTATTGCCCCTTTGCTAGAAACTATACCAGACGCTGAGGCTTATATGAGAAAACGCTAAAATAAAGCTCCTGCCCTTGGCAATTATACAGTCTAATGAGGGGCACAGACCTGCAGGAATGTAAGTAGTTAATAATTTAATAAATGCTCTAATGTGTGTTTCTGCATTGGGTCATAGTAGGATGAGGAGAGAGTAGATTGGGAAGTTTTCTCTGCGGAGACGGACAGTGGCAGAGCGTTTGGGAGCAAGGAGCCCTGTGTATTTGGAGAGTAAGGTGACGGACGGAGAGAGGCAGGTTGGCACTAGATTGAGTAAGATGCCAAATACGATGCTAGAAGCTTGAACATTTTCTTGTTGTCAACCGTGATCCGACAGAAGTTTATAATCAGGGGAATGATCATAATCAATTTACTTTTGAGCAACCCATTATTTCAAGGTCCTTTTTGTCACTCGCTTGTTAGAACCTCTTTGGTGAGACTGAGATTTGTCTCTTTTACTAAAATTATTTAGTGTTTAACCCCTGTTGATTTTCAACAGATGTTGAAGCTGCTTGCCACAAAATTAGGAAGGGTTGAAATAGTCCAGGGACAGTTAAAAAAAACTGGGAGAGGAGAGCCCAAAGTCAACTTGCCTTTAGATTGTGTGCAACGTGATCGGGAGGGTTCAGTAGAAATCCAAGCACTAAATTAGACTTGAAAAGGGATTTCATCACTTGTTTTCCCGGGGACGGTGACTGCATGCCTTGATTGACCTAACATGTCACCGGCTAGCGGCGCTTCCCCGGTGCAGAGAGGACACTGCCGCGGTGTTTGATAACTGATCTAATAGCGAGTCAGACATCCCTCCGTTGCCCTGGGTTCATTATGCTCTATCACCTTAATAAACGCCCTCGTCCTCTGCTTATTCAGCCGTGGCCCGGTTCTCTGACTTGAATTGTTTGGGACAGCCGGGTCTCTCGTGAGTGACTTGTCGAGTTATATTACGGTACCTGACCTACTTTGTACAGGTCTCAGACTGCAGTGAAAGCAGCACAAGCCCCATAAATGTCCTCTGGACCTCTGGCTAGAGACAGTAGAGACTCAGAGTCTCAGAAGGGACCTTCAAGATCAGCTGGCCTAACTCTCTCTCTTTCCCATCCATATGCAGAACCCTCAGCTGCCCTGCTATTGAAGAGGGACCAGCTGGCCAACACTTGTGCATCCCTGATAACGGGCAACTTCCTGCTGCCCCCATTCCTCCTCTCAACAAATATTTATTAGTCACTGGTTCTGTGCCAAACCTTGCCCTGGGTATTGGTGCTGTAACAGGGCCAGATAGATATCGTCCCTGCCAGTCCAAGCATCGCTTGAGGTAGTTAATCACGTGATTGTGAAATCACAGCTGTAAACGGACGGTATGAGGCATGATGACGGCATGGGCAGAAGGACTAAAGCCCAGCCTGTGGTGTGAGGAGATGCTTTCCTGGGGCAGGGACTCTACAGCTAGAGGTTAAGTTGGACTTAAACAATGGGCTGATGGGGGAGAGATTTGCAGCAGGGGGAATCTAAGGGCAAATTCAGGGTGAGTGAGGAAAACTTGAAGGGTATAAGACTGCCGTGGTTGGATGGGAAAGTAAGAGGGCTGTTGGGTCTGGGTCCTGCAGGATCCTATGGACCATATTAAGAAACTTTGGTCTTGCACTATGAATAATGACAAGTTTTAAGCAAGAGGATAACACAATCAGAATGACCGTTGACAAATATTTTGCCAACCTAAGAGAAAAAAACTCTCCAGATTTAATTGTTAAGATATGCGACTTTTGTTTCTCCTTACGTTGCACAGAACACCATGGTGTCTGGGACCAGGAACTGCTATATCTGAATCCTCACTTGGTCTCTTACAAGGTGAATCATCTGAAGCATGCTTCTTATAATTTCAGAGCCACATTTTTCCTACTCATCCATTGACCAATTTACCTTTATCTGCCTGAGCCAGTAATCATTCAGGGCGGTTCAGAGCTTGCACAGCCAGTGTTTTCAAAAGCTCCGCCAGGAAACTTCATTTTGACTCAAACACAATTCCTGAACACCTACTGTGCTCCAAGCTCCAGGGATTGGAGAATAAATAGCACATCAGCTCTGCCCGGGGACCTCACAGACAGAGGGCGCAAACAGGAGGCAAGTGGGCCTGATCCACCAAGCAGAGGTGTTCTCTTTGGCTGGCTCAGTGTTTCATAAAAGCAAAGCAAGTGAATTTGAATTCCTTTAACAGGGCAAGTGCTGTCTCGATCCTCAAGTGCCCAGCCACTCCCTGTTGTCTTAGCCTTTCCCAGATCGATTACATGGATTTATCACCTTCCTGGCCCAGGGAGGCGTTTGAGTCTATGACCCTGGGTCGGTGAACGTTCATATAGAAGGAAGCACAGCATGCTGTGTGAACAGAAGAGAGAGGAAGGAAAATGACGCAGTAAAAAAAAAAAAAAAAAAAAAAAAGCTGTAGGAACACACAACAATGTTTGGACCTGTAAATGCACGACTGTCATAAATTCAATAAGAGTGCCACAATGAGACCCCCAAGCTTGGCCTGAATGAGGAAGCAGACACTCATGCTTACTTTACAGTTCAGGCCAGGAGAAAAAAGGTGCAGATGTAAGACAGCTGGAGAGTGAGTCAAGGACAGAGTACGAGCTTGCCCAGGTTCAACATGCATGTGCCTTTACCCTTGGTGCTCCTCCCGGCCGCCTTTGACTCTGCCTTGCCTGTCTCATCCTTTAGGCTCCAGCTTGGGCATCGCTCCTCGGGGTAGACTTTTACGACTCCCCAGATGCTTTCTCTGCTCTCCCAGGAGGTCGGTCGGCTTGCGTGTGCATTTCTCACGGCCTGGTTACGCCTCTGTCTTCTTCAGCAGATGTTGATCTTGGAGGACGGCAACAAAGTTGTTTTTGTTGCTATTGTTTCCTTTACCGCTCAGCAAGGTGAGAACCACTATTATGTGTGCATATCAGATGAGTGATCCCACTGAAGGCAGGCATGGACGAATGGTGCAGGCAACGCTCCTTATGCTGTGGTGCTATCACTTTCTAGAATAAAAGCTGAAAATAACTCTACTTTAACAAGGTAATCTTTAATGAGCTTAAAATCAGATTAGTTACTTGGCTTATTCAACAAATATTTACTGATCAAGGTTTGCACCTCGGGAATATGCTATGGGAATATAAAAATCAGCCATTCAGGCCAGGCCAGTGGGATGCAGGGGAGGTAGAGAACACAAGGGAGGGCGTACAATGCAAAGACCCCCTCCCCCCCCACCCCCCCGGAAAGCGAGCATGTTGCTGAGTCTGTTAACACTAACAGAAAGGCTATATTAAATGCTTCTTTTAAAAGAGAAAATTGACAAAACTCATATGACAGTGTGAAGCAGTGAACTGGTCACATTTGTACAAGTAATCCCTTTGCAAGACAAGCACCTTGCAGGGCTGTCATTCTACAATATTTCTGCAAAAGAGAACTTTAGAAAAGTTGGGAGCTTGTCAAAAATGCAGATTCCTGGGTTCCACCCATAGAGCTTCTTATGCAGAAAATCTGAAGCAGGCGCAGGAGCTGCATCCAGGTGGTCATCAGAGCACACTTCTGGAAACACAGGTTTGAAGACTGTGAAGTCCAGCTTCTTCATTGCGTGAATGAGGAAACTGCAGCTCAGGCCCTGTCTGAGTCCACTCAGGCTGCTGCCACAAAGAGACCATTGACCAGGTGGCTTATAAACAACAGAAATTTATTTCTCACAATTCTGGAGGCTGGAAGTCCAAGAGCAGAGTGTCAACATGGTCGGGTTCTGGCGAGAGCCCTCGTCCAGGCTGCAGACCGCTGACTTCTTGTAACCTCACATGACGGAGAGCAGAGAGGGGAAGCAAGTTCTCTCATGACTCATAAAGGCTAATCCCATCATGGGGACTCCAGCTTCGTGACCTCATCTAATCCTAGTTAGATGGTCAACATTTTTGCTCATTTTCTCAATTCTTCTTGCTCTAAAGATCCTGGTTAGACACACAGACTCCGTGACTAATTTTGACCTTTTGCACTGGCGAGCCCTTTGAAATCTCTCTCTGGCAGGTGAACTTCAGCTTCCTCCTTGGCCCCAGGCCCAGTGGGTTCTCCGGACTTGACATCTCCCAGCCTCTTTCCTCCAGACCCAGGTCAAATCCTTGCCTCCTGACTGACTGTAGGAATCTGCTAGGGAGAGGCAGCATTTGCACAGGGGTGTCATGAATAAATGAAGAGCTCACATGAATGAATGAGTTTCTGACCAGGGATAAGTCTCAGGAATGTAAACGTTTGCTAGTTAGTTAGAGCTAAAAGAGAAGGATTGGAGTTCATTTACATTTGTTCCCAACTACTGCCAAGATATGGGGCATGAAAGACCCACCAACTATGATCAAGTAATTGCAAATATCAGGGAAGTGACCTTTCTCAAGCATAGAACATGTAGAACTTGGAATCCCACTGATTGGATGGTGGAATATCTGGACCCAATGGTCATAGAAAGCAAGATGACAGAGTATTTTATAGACAGGCAAGAGTGAATGCCACAAAGTAAGATAAATAGGTAGGTAGATGGATAGATAGATAGACAGAGAGATAGATATTGAAATAGAAATTTAAAAAGGAGCTACCACATCTTTTATTTCCTGAATATAGCAGAATCTAGTTAAACAGTACTTCCTGATTACAGTAATAAGACCACCTTAAAATGTGATATATAAAAAAATCCCAAAACATTTCTTTTCTTGTTGGCAAATAATAATAATAACAACAACAACAGCAGCAGCAATAATAATAATGAAAGCAGGTACGACAACTTGAGTTCCTACTATGAAGCCACATCACACTGAAGGCTTTAAACACACGATGTCATTTAATCCCCCTAACTCTGCCAACTAGAGGTTAACCAAACCCCTTTCATTTGTCTCCTGGCCACTTAGCTAAACTACATTTCCCAGATCCCCCAGCAGTTAGGTTGGGCCGTGAGTTTAATTTCTGACCTTTGGACTATGGCTGCAAGTGAATGAACCACTTCCAGACTTGTCTTCTAAAACCAGAGCTGTGACACTCTGTGCTCTCTCACTTTGCACACTGGCTGGCCAGATGGAGAGGATCCAGTGGGGGTCTCTGAGGCCCTACAGCATGGCAAAGCCACCAGAAGGGTGGAGCCCAGGTCACTGAACAGCTCCATGGAGCAGGATGTCCCCACCCCACTCTCTGCTCTGCTCACCCCCATTGGCCTGTGATTTCAGCAGGAAATAAAATTTGTTTTATTATAGTGAGATTTGGTGGTTGTAGTATGCTAGTTGCAGCTGGTATTATTTCCCTGGATAACACGGCATGATTAACCTCATTTTGCCAGTAAGGAAAGCAGTTTGTTCAAGATCTTGCAGCTAGTAATTGTAGAACCCGGGCCAGATAGGCTCCACACAGTGCTCATTCCAGCACATCAAGCTGTACCACCATACGCATGTGCGCCTGCATGTTTCAGATAAAACGGCTGGGTCATGCCATGAAAACAAACTTTGCCATCCCATCTGGGGTTCCTCTTGGGATGCTCAGTGACACAAGGGGAAAGAATTGAGGTAAAGGTTGCTGGATTCCTATTGTTCTGAGCCAGTCCATTACCAGAATCGCCTTTCCCTGACTCCTGGGCCAGGTAGATGGGTGAGTCCCAGCTGGATGCCAGCCGCAAAGCATTCCAGTGGCATTGGACGTGGCTCAGGAAAAGTCGGATGCCTGGAAGGGAGATGTCACTGGGAACCACACAGACCAATTTCTTGGAAGGACATACTGTGTTGTTATTTTAAGGACAGAAAAAAGTTATTTGTATATGCAACATTGGTGTGTGTGTGCATATATGTGCATATATATGCAAATATTGGGGTGTGTGTGTGTATATATATATATACACATGTGCGGGAAAATGAGTGTATACATATACATACACACCCATGCACAACCAGCCTGGTGCATAAGCATCATCATATATTTATATATGAATGCATGTGTGTGCATGTAAATATTATGTCCATGCCAACTTCCTACATAAAACACTGCTGTGTGTGTGTACACACACATATATAATATAGCCATGCTGCTGCATATACACATATGCAAATATATAAAATAATATATATCCACGTATCTTTATATATTTAGTGTGTATGTGTGTATCTATGAACATCTACATCCAAGTTATGAAAAGCTCCTCCAAGCAAATAGAAACACGTCTTGTTTCTCTCATGGTTTTGAGAACCACCAAAAGTCCACATGAAAGTGGAGATTGGGGATTTCAAATAAATAAAAATGTGTTGTTCATGCAGCTGCTGGTGTGAGAATTATTTAAAAACCCAATGACTCAACAGTATCTCCCCTTAATTTGGGAGAGGACGGGGCAGGGGGATTACTGTGGCCACCAGGAATGGCAGCCCGTCCTCGGCCAGCATTCCCCTGACCACCCAAGACTGCTCTCTGTGCAACTGATAGATATGTTTTGACAAGTTCTATTAAGTACAAAGACGGCCACCGGGGCAACATGTGGAGTTGATAGAGTACGAGGCAGAAAGGCAGATCGCAGTGTGAGGCCTGCTGATGTTGACAGAATTTGCCGGAACGAAATGAGTCCGTGCTCCCCATCATCTATTACCAAATTTCAGTAAGGGCTTTGGCACCCACAATGCTTAGGAGGGCAAGCCTCCCCTCGGTTTCCTATTTCTGTCTCCCGATTGCCGGCAAATCAAGGATTTCTCAGAACTCTAATTGGTTGTCTTTATTTACACTGAGTCGCCAGTGATGCCAAGGAGAGAAGGCATGGAGTGGCTGAGGCCATTACCAGCAGTGTGGATTTCAATCCCTTCCCACCTCCTGGAGCCCCTCCCAGTACCTGTTTTTAGAAGCTTCCCAGGGAGCGGAGTTGGCAAGCACACCTGGGCTGATTACCCGCGCCTCTCTCACCATCTTGAGTACATCATCGTCATCCTCCAGAGCCCTCCTAAACAAGGTTTGGCAATGGCAAAAACAAACACTACTTTACAACATCCTTGGATGCACTTCCAAAATGCAAAAGCAATTAATCAGTAGTCTCCCCGAGACTCTGCTCAACCTGGCTGCTGCCTTTGACACAGAGCGTGGCTTTGATGGGAGCCTAGGAAGCATGTGCAAGAGCCCTAAAAGTGGTAATGGGCTTCAATTATTTATTTGTTTAGAAGACTGGGGAGTGAACTTGAGCTGGAAGCACGTAGATAATCCATCTAAGGCCCTCCCAGCAGTGAGGTCTTTTACTCCCTGCCTGAGCATTCTACTTGGAAAACCATGAGTAGTTTCACCAGGTCTGGCATGCATCCAAAGGTGCCTGTGTGTGTGCCTGTGTGTGTGCATGTGTGTGTGCATATTTTGCAGGCTATATTTAGGGTATCTGAATATCTTTGAGCTTTGTATAAAGACTGCTGTTTTTAATTACTCCACATCCAGGCTGTGCTGCTAGTTTCTACCGGATAGGATTTCTGTGTGCTGGATTTTCCTCACTTTATGGAAAATCAAGATTGTACATTCTCTGAGAGATTCTGTCATTTAGCACTGTAATCTCAAGACACAGTGTAATCATCTTAATACTTGATTCCAGGGGAGGAAGCCGCTTGTAGCCCAAGTTATTCTCAGCCTTGAACTTTGTCCTCTGCAGTCTTTTACACACGTGAAAATATCTTGATGGATCCATTATCCCAGGAAATTTACAACAGCAGACATCCTACCCTTATAATCCACGGACTGACAATGTAAGCAATGGTCAAGTCCAATTGCTCTCCTGAAAATATTGCTGAGTGAAAGGAAATGTAAATGTCCAGTTCCATACAGGATTTCCTTAAGAAATAAACTTTGCTCAGATATAATAGGGAGACATTTTTGACCCAAGTTTGCATAGATCTCTATAACTGCATTCCTATCTTCTAAGCCCTTTTTACGTGTTTTATATCTCAAGATTCTGTTCCAAAGCTGTCTCTTCGACAAAGTCTTATCTAATTTCTCCTGTGAAACGTGATATCCTCGTTCCCAGAACCCCCACCACACCTGATTCTCAGTCATCTTCTCTTGGAGTACTTTTGCTTGTTTTCATTTCTTAGCACTTGTTCAGAACTGTAAGAACTTTGAGAGAAAAGTCCAAGTTTTGCTGATTTTATTGTTACAGCATTGGACGTAGTCCATAACTGTTGCTTAGCAAATGTTTGTTGGATGCATGGATAAATGGATAACTAACAAATTTTATCTTTTTTCAACCTACATATATACCCAAATCCTAGAATAGAAACCCACTCTGAGATAGATTTTGATATCTGTCTGTTTTGGGTTGAATACACCTCCTCAAACCTCACAACGTGACCTTATTAGGAAATAGGGTCTTTGCAGATGTAATTAGTGAAGACGAGGTCACGCTGGATTAGCGTGGGCCCCATGCATAATATGACTGGTATCCTTATAAGAAGAGGAGAGGATACACCCAGGAAGAACACCATACGAAAATGGAGGCAGAGATTGGAGCCAAGGAACACCAAGGATCACCAGAAACCACCACCAGAAGCAAAAAAGAGGTAGAGGTCCTGCCTGAGAGTCTTCGTAGGGAGCAGATCCTGCCAGCACCTTGATTTCAGACTTCTGGCCTCCAGAACTGGGAGATAATAAATATCTGATGTTTTAAGCTGCTAAGTTTGTGATGCTTCTTTCCAGCAGTCCTAAGAAAAGCATCCACTCTCCAAGAACCTATCTTGCTGAGAAGGGGCTAACTATGTCCAGCTAGGCTTTAACCAAGGACCCGGAACTAGAGTGGGTTTCCCCTGGCAGCAAAGCCTGTGGCAGCGAAGCCTGAGGAATCACGGAGCTTTGTGGAACCCCTGAACGGCTGATCTCCCGGCAACAAGAAGGAGGGAAAGGCAGGGGAGGATAATACATGTAATACAAAGTGTGGAAGAGACAGGCTTGGGGCCCAAGTTCAGGTCCCAAGTCACAAGATGAGGACCACAGCGATAGGCTGAGGTCATGCTGGCCACATCCCACGGGCAGGGGATGGACAGGAGGAGTTCCATGAGTGCCTTGCACAGCAGCCAGTTTTGACTCTTGTTGTAGTTATTGGCTGAGCATAAGACGTGGGTGGAGTAGCTTGGTTAATGGGCCAAAGATGAAGGAGAGAGAATCTTAAATTGCCTAAAACTCAAATTCCATCTCGGCACTTTCCTTTCTAAGTATTTGGCCATTTCTTGCTTTTTCCCTGTTACACTTACTTTCAAATAAAACCTCAATCAAGGCTACAATTTAAGTCCTTCCAAATAATCCTTAAGTGATGTACAATTTGGGAAAACACCATCATGGGATTCACATTTCTTCGATTTGTAAGTTCTGGGCAACGTGAATAAGACATTAAAGCACAGTGACCACAAAACCTCACTAATTCAGATGAATTATCTGGAGGACCTTCTGACTGAATGATGAGAAATTGGATCTAGAAAACATTTTTAAAGAAATCCCATTTTATTTCCTTCAAGGACGAGCACTAACCAGAAGGAGGCCAGTATACAGCTAAGTAGTGGCCCTCAGAGGATGAGGTTTAATGAATAGATAAGAATGGTTTGTAATTAGTCCATCATTTGTTTGTATGGCAAAGGGTGCTTGGAAATGCTTGAGGATGCTTGAAAACAGTGTGTGCTTGTAAGGAGTTGGAATATTTCCCCAGAAATTTGTTTATACAACTAATTTGTTTAGCGCAGCCATTGCTTCAGCCTCCCGTCTACTTATCCCAATTTTCACATAGAGATGGGCACGGTAATGAGGTCTCACTTGGTTTATAAAGCAGCAGGAGAAAACACGGAGGAAGGGCTCTTCCTGGCGAAGGGTTCACCCTCCTTGGTCAGAGAGGCTGAGCAGAGGGGCACTGGTCTTCCACGGATACAGCGCCCCTCAGTGAACTGACCATCAAATGTCCTGTTGGCTTATGCCAATCATAGACGAAACTTATTTAAAATTCATGATCCAAAAGTCAACATCCTCTCCAAAGGTGGATGTACTCTCTGCTTTCTTCCTATGTAAAATAAACGCTGAATTAAGGGTCAGAGTGCTCATTATTGAGGTCTAATCCCACTATGAGCTGTATGTCTCTTGGCATAAGATTTAATCCCTCTCTGTTCTCTTCAAATAAATGGAAATGCTTAATGAGATAATATATACATTCTCTGTAAACTGTAAATCATACACAAATTTAAGAAACCATTATTATCCAATTATTAACAAGCAGATCCACTAGATGGAGAGTTTCGGTGTTTCAAAGTCTAAGAATTGTGTGTAAAGTTCCAAAATTCAAACAGTAATTTTTGTTTTATGGGTCAGACAGACATAGTTTGAGTCTCTGTTTTGTTTCTTGCTAACGGTGTTTTTGCCATGATGTTGAACTTCTCTATCCTTTAATTACGTACACGTAAAGTGGAGATGGAACAGTGTGCAGTGCTTCATACGGTGACTGGCATGTAAGTGCTCAATACATGCTAGTCGACATATGATAGCCCAAAGAAATTCTTGAAGCTCATGAGGAGACAGGCATAAAGGTGTTCACAGCAGCATTATTTGTGGTGGCCAGGAGTCGGAGGCAGCCTGGGGGTCCATCCCCGGTACAGTGGAAAGTCAAATGGAAGGGTAGACTGTGGAGCACCAAGCAGCACTTAAAATCAATGAGTCAGATGTACACACGAAAGCACATCTTGAAACACTGGTGAAAAGAATAAAAAATAGAACGTGATTTAAAATGCAACATTTATGTAAATTAAAATACATGCATGGAAAATGATGACATCCATTTTGCAGTAACTTATTGAATTCAACTTGTTCACAGATGGAGAGGGATGAGAATGAAGCATGGGGATGAAACAGAGTGAATGAATGAACGACAAAAGGCACTAATGTGCCACAAACACATTATAGGGAATGATGAACTCAACCTTCCACCCTCGCGGTGCAATTGAAAAATAAAATACAATACGGTAAAGGCATACTATTTCTTGTTATCATAATACCTGGTGAGACCAACTTCCTGAGAATGAAAAAAAAGTCACTCTTTGTATTAGTTTCCTGAGGCTTCCATAACAATTACCACAAGTAGGTTGCGTAAAACAACAGAGATTTACGCTCTCCAAGTTCTGAAGGCCAGAAGTCAGCAATCAGGGGTTGGCAGGTCTGCATTCCCTGTGGAGGAGCTGGAAGTGAACCTCAGCTCTCCCAGCTTCTGGTGACTGCCAGCGTTCCTTGACTTGAGGCCACATCACTCACATCTCTGCCTCCCTGGTCATATTGCCTCCTCCTCCTCGGTCTCAAATCTCCTTCTGCCTTTCTCTTGTAAGAACACTTGTGATTTAGGGGCCATCTAGACAGTCCAGGATAATCTCCTCATCTCAAATCTTTAAATCAATCACCTCTACAAGGACCCTTTTTCCAAATAAGGTCACAGTCACAGTTCCTAGGAATTAGGATGTGCGCATATTTTGGGGGTGCCACTATTCAGCCCAATATCCCCTAATAAGGTCTCAAAAGGTAACAAATCAAACCCACATTGCCTACACTAGAAGGAGATCCAATCTCCACCTGCATTTGGGGCATCCTCTATGGAACACTCAGGAAATCCCCAGAGGTGTCTATGCAGCCCTCTCCTCATGCTCCTGAAGTGGAACAAGCCTCCCTGTACACTGCTGGTGTGCCCACAGGACTGTGCCACAAGGAAACCCAGGCCCTCCAAGACTCACAGTGGCTCCAGCTAAGCCCACAGCACGTGGTGTCACCTCTGGCACCTGGATGACCTAAGAAGTCTCTAGAATACTCTGATTCCCGCTGCTGCTGCCCCAGCGCTACTGCCACTCTCTCACGGAAACCTTCCTTGATGCTCATGTCTGGTCTACCCTCCACTGTACCCACTCCCAGGTCTTCGAACGTCCCTTCACAGTTCTTAAGCCTGTTTTAAATATATGTATTTAATGTGTGACTATTTGATAGAAACTCCAGGACGACAAAAAGGGAATGTCTGCTTTACTCAAAACTGCCTCAGCAACAGGTAGCACCATGTCCCCCACGTCGCTGGATTCACGGAATTCCTGGAAGGGGTCCGATGCCCCAGCATGGCATGTTCTGCCAGTTCAGCCCCGCCCACAGAGCTGTTTCACCTAAGGCGTGTCCTCCACCCCGGGAGGACCAGGGACTGCACTGCTCACTGCTCCACACACTACCTTCTAGCGAGATCCCGTAAATAGGCACAGTGACAAGCTCTAGAGAGGCCTCTGCCTTCAGCTTGTTCGCACTGAGCAAGTTACTTAAATCCTCTCAACAAGTGAGCTTAACCCTGAACCTGTTACATTCTGGAAAAACAGGTAAATAGTAACTACGTTTTAGGGCTTTTGAGAGTTGATTGTGAATAAAGCATTTAGCACCATTAATTAGTATCCACAGTCAACATTAACTCTAATCACTGACTTCATTTATCATCATTTCCATACTGACATTTAAAAATGTATTTTACGAAAAAAAAGTGGGTACTGATTTTTAACACTAAAGTATTCATTCACTTAAAAATTTAAGTGACCTTGAACAAATCACTTAACCTCTCTGAGTCTCAGTTTTCTAATCTGAAAAATGAGGGAATTTGACTAGATCAGTGGTTGTCAATCACTATGAGAACAAATTGTCCACCCAAAATGCATTGTGTCTCCATTCAAATATATGGATACCTTGTAAGGACCTCATTACAATCCCCTAACGTCTCCTATTAATTTCATTGATCTAACCCTCGAGGAAGATGGATATCCCCAAGCATTAAAGAGGGGCACAGTAAGCAAGTTATTTCCCAAGGGACATCTTCCAAAGGAATGATGCAATGATTCACCTCTTCCATGACTGTAGATCCTTCAGCCAAACTTGGGATCTCAATCAACTAAACAATTTAGTCAGGGCACCGACAAGTACCATATTTTAAGTTGCAAATGCACTTTGTGGAGCCTGGACTAAATGGGAAAATGTAATGTTGAAAATACTTAGTCAGTTAAGGGGCTTCTCAGTTCTGAGTTATGCAACAGTATCTCCATAACATGCCCGACAGAGACGATCAATATTGTATATTGGTATGTTAATTATTATATTCATGCTGACTCCTGCTGTTAGTCCTGTGGGGTTTTCATATTTGTGTATGATACAGAAATACCCACTTATGTTATCTCTATCCAGTGTGTTCTTAGGGATCTCATAGCTCAAACATAAAGCAATAAATGGATGAATAAATAAATAAATAAATAAATAAATATATAATAATGAATAAATAAATCGTAGCAGTTATTGGTAATACCCACTCACTTGTGGAGTTTAAAAAGAGCTCGCTCCCGCGTTACCTCATTGGGCTCCATATATCATTGGGCTTCCCAATGATAGCGTGGAGTCCGCAAGACACAGGGGAGGGGATCAGAAACCTGCCCAGGGTCAGTGGCTGCCCAGATGATGTCGGGCGCCACTCAGGTGGGAAGCAGAAGACATCAACCATGGCTTCCTGACTTCTAGATCTGTGTTCTTTCTGTTTGTACCTTATAATTTGTGAAGGCAGATTCAATTTATTTTATTTATCCAATGTTTTGATCAAATTTTTACACATGTATACTTTTTAAAGTTAAATTGTGCTTGAAACTTAGTAACAAAAACAAAACAATTCTTTTCACCACATTTTTCCACTCCATAATCAGCTCCCCAGAAAGTCTGCTTTGGACTTTTAATCTATTTTTGCTGGTATTCATGCCTCCATATTTCTAAATAACATGCTTATACTACTGCCGTTTCTCGAAACGCTTTTCAATTTTCTGACATTCTCTCTCTTACGCCATCCTTCCTGCGCACAGTTCTGCTCTCCACATTTTCAAAATATTATTATAGCATAATTTGGGGTTAATTCAATATTTGGTGTTCCTATTATGACTATAAAAATAATGTTCACAGCTGACCCACTTTGAATCTTATGATTATATTTCTTGTAAGCCTCTTGTTGATCATAATAATTGCTTCATATATTTTTTTCTATTTCCTTGTGTTTTTAAGTACCTACCAATAACTCAGCCCCAAACTTTCTGACAGAACTATAAAACTCCTTTTACATGGTCAAATACATAAGGAAATATATCAGTACTATTTATTTTGGAGGCATTCATTCTGGATCTTCCCATCCTCCTCCTCCAAACTGTACTGATTGCTTTTGAAATCTGCTCCACAGCTCTCCACCTGGAACCTTGATCAACATCATTTAAGAAATCCCTTTACCTCTATCCTATGTTGGTCCTCACTTCCTAGATTCAGTATATTTACTTTTCATTATTTCCTTGTTTTAATGAAGTAAGTCCTCAAAATCTTCCTCTGAAAGATGCCTATATCTATTCTATGTGCATGTATTTGATAGTTTAGCTGGATATGGAATTCCAAGTTAGTAACTGTTTTCTCTCAGAATTTTGAAATTATTTCTTCGTGCTCTTTTAGACCAAATACTTTCATTGAGAATACCAATGACGTTCTGATTCCCAAACTGTTGTATGTAATCTCACTTTCTCTCATCAGAAGCCCTCCAGAACATTTTTTTTTTTTCAGTTTCTGGAGTTTTGAAATTTTATGACTTGTCTGGTTCCTTTCTCATACATATTAACTGGTGGGGCTTTATATCTTAAAACTCACATCCTTCCACTCCAGAATATATTACTATATGATTTCCTTGATTATTTTCTTCTCTCCATTACCTTTGTTCTCTTTTTGGGAGATCTTATTATTTGGATGTTTGAATTCCTGGATGGATTCTCTAATTTTCTTATCCTTTCTCTCTGATTATCCATATCTTTGTTTTCCTTTCTGAAGAATTTTTTTTTGTAATAACAACTTCATTGAGATATAATTCATATACCATACCCTTCACCCTTTTAAAGTGTATGTTCAGTGGTTTTTATATTTTATTTTTTATATTCAGAGTTGTGCTACCATTACCACCACATTCTAATTTCAGAATATTTCATCACCTTAAAAAATAAATAAATAAAAGTATGCGTACCTAATAGCAGCCACTTTTCATTCCCTCTTCCTCCAGCCTTAGGCAATCACTAATCTACTTTCTTTCTCTATAGATTTGCTTATATTGGACATTTCATATCAGTGGATTCATACAGTCTGTGTCCTTTCATGATCTGAGTCTCTCTTAGTGTATGTTTTCAAGGTTCATCTATGTTATATAATGTACCAGTTGTTCTTTTCTTTTTGTGGACAAATAATATTCCATCATATCGATATAACACATTGTGTTCATTCATTTAGCAGTTGGTGGACATGTGAGTTGTTTTTGATGTTTGGCTCTATGAGTAATGCTTCTATTACCATTCATGTACAAGTTTTGGTGTGGAGATATTTTTATCAATTTTCTTGAGTATATACCTAAGCGTGTAACTCATGGGCCAGGTACTAACTCTATGTTTAACATTTTAGGGAATTTCCAAACAGTTTTCCAAAGTAGCTGAACCAATTTATAACCCCACCAGCAAAGTGTGAGAGTTCCAACTCTTCCACATTCTCACCAACGCTTTTTATTGTTTGTCTTTTCAAAGTTTAGCTATTCAAGCGGCTGAGAAGTGACATCTCATTGTGCCTTTTATTTGCATTTTCTTAAAGACTAATGATGATAAACATATTTTCATGTCCTTATTGGAAATTTGTGTATCTTCTTTGGAGAAATTTCTTCTCAAGTCCTTTGCCCATTGTTTAATCGGGTTATTTCTCTTTTTTGTTATCATTGTTGTTGAGTTGTAAGTGTTCTTTATCTTTTCTGGACACTAGTGCCTTAACAGATATACGACTTGCAAATATTTTCTCCTATTCTGTGCATTGTTATTTTCACTTTTTGAGTGTTCTTTGAAGCCACCAGTTTTTATTTTTTATTTCAATGAAGCCCAACTTACGTACTTTTTCTTTTGCTGCTAACGATTTTGGTATCTTATCTAAGAAACCAATACCTAATCCAATGTCACAAAGATTCCTATGCTTTTTTCCCAAAAGTTTTATCACTTTAGTCCTTACGTTTAGGTCTATGATCTGTTTTGAGTAAGTTTTTGTACATGGTGTGTGGCAGTAATCCGTCTTCATTCTTTTGCCTGTGGATATCCAATCGCCTTAGTCTCCTTTGTTGAAAAGGCTATTCTTTCGCCCACTGAATTTCTTGTCACTCCTGTCAGAAATCTAATACCCATAAGTATTGGGGTCTATTTTTGGACTATGAATTTTATTTCATTGATCTGTATGTTTATTCTCATACCAATACCACACTGCCTTGATTACTAGAGATTTTTAGTAAGTTTTGAAAATGGGGAAAGCTGCGTCTTCTAGCTTGTTCATCTTTTAAAAGACTGCTTTGGATATTTTGGGTCCCTTGTGACCAAAATATTTCCACGTGACTTTTCCATGTAAATTTTAGGATCAGTTCGTCAATTTATGCAAAAAAGATCCAGCTGAGATTTTGAAAGGGGCTGCACTGAATCTGCAGATCAGTTTGGGGAATATTGCCATCTTAGCAATGTTAAGATTTCTGGTCCATGAACACAAATGTCTTTATGTAAGTCTTCCTTATTTTAATAGATTTCATTGTACACGTTTTGCTCTACTTTGGTTGAATTATTTCTAAGGGATTTTACATGCTATTATAAATGGAGTTGTTTTCTTAATTTCATTTTTAGATTGTTTGTTGCTGTTGCATGCAGATACAATCAGTTTTTGTATATTGCTCTTGTATCCTGCGACCTTCCTAATTCATTTATTAGCTCTAATAGTGTGTGTGAGACTTCCTTAGGAATTTTCTATATATGAGATTATGCCATCTCTGAAGACAGATAGTTTTATTTCTTCTTTTCCAATCTGGAAGCCTTTTATTTCTTTTTCTTGCCTAGTTTACCTGGCTAGGACCTCCAGCATAATGTCGAATGGAAGTGGTGAAAATGAAAATCCTTTGCTTGTTCCTGATAATAAAGGAAAAGCTGTCAGTCTTTTGCCATTAAGTATTTATTATGTTAGCTGTGAGTTTTTCATAGATAGCGTTTTCAAGTTGAAAAAGTTTCCTTCTATTATTAGTTTGTCTGATTTATTATTATTATTATTATTATTATTATGAAAGGCTGTCAACTTTATCAAATGCTTTATTTGCATCTGTTGAGAGGACATGTGATCTGGGTCTTCTATTCTGTTAACATGGTGTATTATGCTAATTTTCATATGTTGAGCCAACCTTGCATTCCTGGAATAAATCTCATTTAGTCATGGTGTATGATTCTTTTACGATATTGCTCTATTGGGTTTGCTAATATCTTATTGAAGATTTTTTAGTATTTTCTAGTATTTTCTGTGTCTATATTCCTAAGATGTATTAGTCTATAGGGTTTTTTTTCATGCAATGTCTTTGTCCAGTTTTGATGTCAGGATAATACTGGCCTTATAGAATGAATTAGGAAGTCATTCCTTCTCTTCTATTTTTGAAAGTGCTTGTGAAGGATTAGATTTTTTTCTTTAAAAGTTTGGTAGGATTCACCATGAATCCATTTAGTTTGTGGCATTTTTTTTCTAGGAAGTTTATTGATTAACAGATTTGACCTGTTTACTTTTTCTAGGTCTATTCAGATTTCCTATATCTTTTTGACAAATCTTTGTGGTTTATGTCTCTCTAGGAATTTATTTCAGGTAGGTTATCTAATTTATTGACATGCAATTGTTCACTGTATTTCACTATGATGCTTTTTGTAAAGTTTGTAGTAATGTCCCCATTTTCATTCCTAATTTTAGTAAGTTGAGTCTTCTCTCTTTTTTTCTTGGTCAGTCTAGTTAAATTTCTGTCAATCTCATTGACCTTTTCAGAGACTATACGAATAATTTTTCTATATTCTATTTCATTTATTTCTGCTCTAATCTTTGTTTTCCTTCTTCCACCTTATTTTGCATGTAGTTTGCTCTTTTGTTTAAGTTTCCTAAGGTGGAAGTTTGGTTATTGATACAATATCTTTTTCTGAAATATAGCTGTTTATCTCTATAAATTTTCCTCTAACGACTACCATAGTTGCAACCCATATGTTTTTGTATGCTATGTTTTCATATTTAATTATCCCAAAGTATCTGCTAATTTGCCTTGTGATTTCTCCTTTGACCAATTCAGAGTTTAGTTTCCATGTATTTATGAGTTTCCCGAATTCCTTTCTGTTAATGATTTCTAATTTTATTCCCTTTTAGTCACAGAACATACATTGTATTATTTCAGTACATATAAATTTGTTGGAGCTTGTTTTATGCCTAAGATAAGGTTTATCTTGGAGAAGGTTCTATGTACACCTGAGACGAATATGTACTCTGCTGTAGCGAGTGGAATGTTCTATAGATACATGTTAATCTAGTCAGTTTATAGAGTTTTGCAAATCTTTTACTTTCTTGTTGATCTGTCTAGTTTGATCCATCACTAAAACTGAGGTATTAAAGTACCCAAACAACTATTAAATCATCTATTTCTTCCTTCAAATTTTGTCAGTTTTGCTTCATGGATCTCAAATTTCTGCTAAGTATATATGTTTTAAAATTGTTATTTATTTCAATGATTTGATCCTTTTATCATTATAGAGTGTCCTCATTTGGCTCTACTAACAATTTGTGTCTTAAAGTCAATTTTGTCTGATATTCATATAGTTGCTAGAACTGTTTTGGTTACTGTTCATATTGCTTATCTTTCAATCTCTCTGTGTCTTTGAATCAAAAGTGTATCTCTTGTAGATTTTCTGGAAGAATCTTGAACTTTGTCTTCCAACACTTTTATTGAATTATCGATTTTTTGTTTTATGTTTTTAATTTTTAAAGAGTCTCAATTTCTGGATATTTTTATAGACAATAGTTTCTCTTGGAAAGTTAATTATAATTTTATTTATAACAATTTAGTTAGGTTTTCTTCTCATCATTGCATTTGCTCTGTTGCTTCTATGTCCCTTTTCCGTTAAGTTTTTTTCTTTGTTTTTGACATTAGAGAATTTTTTTAAGTGTTTGCAGAGCCTTGATTATTTTCATTTATATTTAAGAATGATGCACTGAAAAGTCTACTGAGACTTCATATGTGCATTAACAGGGCTTAGCAACTCTGAGCCTTCACTGTGTGGCAATTGGGGAATCTTCAAATGTCATTAACTTCAGCTCTGTTATTTTGATCTATTCAGTTTTCCAAAGATTAATCCTCAAATTTCCTATCTAGTGTATAGGAGCTAGGTTTTCAGTGGTCCAGGAGCTGAAAGGAAACATATTATCTCGGGTGTCATAGTTCTGTTGGCAGTGTTTCACTTTTTTCCTTTCTCCCCTTATTTTCAGCATGGCTCCTGATCCCTGTGTCTGGAATTCCAAAATCCCAGGACCCTCTGCTTCCATCTTTCTAAAGAATAAACTTGTCTTCTTGAATGTGAGTGAGAGAGAATGGTCTGGTTATGTAGAGTAGAAAATGTGATCCAGGCACCTACTACTATTTGCTCAGTTATAACCTCATTCCAATTTTCAGACCACTCCACACTCTGATATTCAGAGAAAACTAATCCCTCACATTTCTTTACAATTCTTCCAATTCTTTTTTCTTTCAGCAAGAATGTGCCTGCTTCTTATTGTCATCTCCTTACAGAAAATAAGATTCTACCCAACTCTGCTTTCTTACAATGGTGGTCACTTTTTCATTTTCCTGTCGTCTTCCATGTTTTAACACATCTCGTTTTCTGTGATTGACTTTCTAATTCTCTTTACGCTTTGACTTTAAACTTTTAATTTTACTTTTTCTCTTTTTTTTATTTTCATAAAGGATACAGAGAAGAAATGTATGTTTCCAATCCAACATGTTTAAACAGAATTCAGTAATAAAATCTCTACACTCATCAGCTCCAATCCTTTGATCGTGGATGGAATGAAGAAACAGAAATATTGCAATAAGAGTCCCCAAAAATAAATTGCATAGTAGATCACAAAGAGCTTTACTGTTTTTTAAAACAGTGATCATTGCTTATTTTTCATTATATAAAACCAAGGACACATGCTTCTTACTCTAGAATGTGTTCTTTATTCACAATACCCAACGTATAGAAACAACCTAAATGTCCATTGATAGGTAAATGGGCAAAGAAAATATGGTATATGTATATAACAGAATATTATTCAGTCTTAAAAGAGAAGGAAATTCTGCCATTTTCAATATTATGGATGGACATGGATGACATTATGCTAAGTGAAACAAGCCAGACACAGAGGGACAAATACTGCCTGATCCCACTTTTATGAAGCATCTAAAATAGTCAAACTCATAGAGTGAAAGAGCAGAAGAGTGTTTACCAGGAGCTGAGGGGAGGCAGAAACGGGGAGATGTTATCGAAAGGGACAAAGTTACACTTACGCAAGACAAACATGTTCCAGAGATCTAACGTACAGCGTAGCGCTTACAGTTAATAATAGCGTATTGTATACTTAAATATTTTCTAAGAGGGTAGAACTTACGTTAAGTGCTCTTACCACAAAAGAAAATAATAATATTAAGAAATAAATTAATTTAAAAAAAGAAGGGAATGGGAGGAAACTTTTGGAGATGATGGATAAGCTTATTGCCTTGATTATGATGATCTTTCATGGGTGTATATTTATCTCCAGACTCATCTATTTGTATACACTAAATATGTACAGCTTCCTGTGTGTCAATCATATCTCAGTAAAGTTGTGGAAAAAAAGAATAGGTATTTTGCGTGATAACTTAAAAAATGCATCTTTTCTCTCACATTATCTTGGGTAATTTTAGTTTGTTCCCATGAGTCACTTCAGTTCACCATGTAGCGATGGCTACCAAAAAGTGGTAAATATATACGTGTATCTATCTATCTATGTATCTATCTCCATCCATCCATCCATCTGTGTTGTGTGTGTTTATACAGATATGTACATACGTGTGTATATATATATGTATATAAGTATATGTATGTGTACATAAACATATTTATGTTTATTTTTGTATTTATAAATGTTTTCTGCTTCATCTTGGAAAGGATATGCCAAGAACAAACAATTTTATGAGCCTCCTGCTTATACTCTGCTTCCCTAATATTAGTCCTAAGGGGACAGAAAATTTATAGCAAAATGAAAGTACTGAGTTAATGTCTGGATCTCCACCTTAGATGTGCTAAGGCCCCACACCTCACCACTCGTATTCAAGATCTTTGGCAAATGTGACCACTGGTTTCTGAGCAAGTTAACAGGCCCTCTTTTATTGACACTTAATTGAGTAGCTGGAGTCTTTCACAGCAGTTTAGCCCTTGGCCACTGAAGACACATAATGACAGGGTCCATTTCCAAGGGGTAACAGTGGAGCTAACTTCTTAGCGTCTTTCTTCTGCCACGGCCTCTTTTTCTTCCTTTGGGACTCACCAGCACGTGAGTTCCCAAGTTAGTTTCAAGTAGATGTTTCAATTCTTTTTAGTGAACTTCTTGTCAATTTTCCCATCTTATTAATTCATCCTTTCATGGCAACCTATAGAAGCCCTGCTTACTTAAGCCATTTTTCTGATGGGAAACAAATATTGTTTTTTTAAGAAGTGGTCAGTTAAAAACTTAACTTGATCAGAAATGAAGCAACAGCATCCCAAACACCTAATTTTGTCATTCTGATCATTTTTTAGCCACGTAGTCTTGTTAATTTTTCTACCCTTTGAGCAAGATGTTCTTTCTCTCTCTTACACACACACACACATATAATGCAAAATTTAAGTAGACAGGTACAGATTTAGAGATAAAACGAAAAGTAGAGAGAAAGATAGAATAAAAATTTTAAATGCATTCAAAATGAGAAATCTCTCTTTTCATTCTCTACTGGGGAAAAATCTAACTCAACTAATTTCAACACTTGATTCTCTTTTTGTATATTAGAGATCTAAAGGTGCACTGATTTCATTAGAAAATGGTGTTTCCATGATCCTTTAATAAAAAGATTTGGCCTAGCATAATAAGTACCCAGCATTTTATTTCAGTTGCTGGATATGGCATTTCCCAGTGTGAACAGCAATAATGATCAAGTGTCCCTAGGAGGAAATTCATTTTGACAACTCTTGCTAGCTGACAGGTATGTAGTACACTTGCCTCCCAGCTTTGGGACCAGTTGCAAATACATCCTTGCTAAAGTGAAGGAAATCCTCATGCCTGCATCAAGTGACAAGTAGCAGGGACTGAGTCAGACTGGGGATGTGCATTGCTGATATGGAAACAGAGCTGGAAGACGCCTGTTGGTGGGAGTTACTGACTGTGTCTTGCTTCTGACCCATCTCTTCTCTCTAATAATTCTCTCTTGTACCCATTTCATGACCCAGTGGCCAACCTACTGGGCAGTGGGAAGGACAAATCTGGTCTCTGCACACAACGTAATGACCTTTTACCTTCAGAAGTTGGTGGAAAACTCCTCTCTTTCCCCTTTGCTCTTGAAGACAGTTACCAGGGCTCTTCCTACTGGGAGTTTTATCAAAGGGGTATCTACATATACAAAATAAATTCATTGAGACTTTAAAAAACATAAACACTGTGGGCTTGTGTTCTGTAATTTGAAATAAGGTGATCGTATAAATATTTGTTGGAAGACTTTGGTTAAATAAATGGTGATGTATCTATTCAGTAGACTAATAGCCATCGTTGAGAGGGCAGATATATCTACATTGATGTTGAAGATTTCAACAACTCATTTTTGAAGATTAAAGAAAGTCATAAAATGGCATTGAAAAATATAATATGATTTCATTGATATAAAAATAGACATCAAAAAATATGTACCTGAAAATATATTCACAGTGTTAAAGAGAGACCTTTGGCTTGTGGGATGTCGGGTGAATTTATTTTCTATTTTTCTATATATTTGGTTTTTGACATAAATAGATATTCACTTTATAATCCGAAAACAACAAAAGAAAAAATAAAAGGTATATATTTGGATGGACATATAAAAGATAGCATTAATTTGAATGACTACTAGCATCATTCAGGTATGAGAGTTGATAATTTTATCAGCAAAGTTCCCAAATGGAAGTCCCCATTCCAAGAACCTCCATTTTGCTCAACTGCAAAGTGGTACAACAGTAATGCCTTTCCCCCAGAGCAGGCATACAGTGAGATAGCATTTGTGAAAATACAACGTGCAAAATAATGAAGCAGTGAGAAGTGCAGGGTCTAGAGCCAGACTTCCTTCCGGAAAATGAATCCCAGTGCAATTGCTTCCTGGTTACGTGACCTTAGGCAAATTACTTAACTTCTCTGAGCCTCAAGCTCCTAATCTACAAATGAGATAAGCAAATGCTCCCACCTCATGGCTATGTTAGGGAGACCGATTCAGCTAATGTTTGTGAAGCATTTACAACAGTACCAGCTACATAATAAGTACTATTCGCATGTTTGATAAATAAGTAAAATGCTCTGTGGTTCACTCAGCTGTAGAATTTAGGTCTCTAACTTCCCAGGCAAAATCTTCTTTAAAGTACATCATGCTGGAGTTACGTACTTTATGCAGTCCTTTTTGTTCTGTTTTGTATACATGCATGAGCCATACAGCAAAGGTACCAGTGAGGCCGAGGATGTATCATGGAAAAACTGTGAATGCAAAATAATAATGGGAGACAATTGCTTTGTTCTTCTTCTTTTTCAGACTATATTAAGTAGGTCTGCTCAAATCAATACTATAGTTTGAATACTTTTTCTGAACAAGGACAGATTTAGACGTGAAAGTATCTGGCATGTTAATTGAAAGGTCTTTATTACCAGTTGTCCCTTCCTGTTAGGAGCCATCTTTTTAATCAAGATGGCTGCCACTTAAATCAAGAATCAATTAAAAACATTAATAAAACAAACCTGTCAACTCCCATTAGACCCAGACTAGACCTTTTTCTTCTCTATTAAGCAAGCAATCGCTAATCACTATTTTTATCAATATCTCAGAAACACGATCTGCAATTTACCTCCAGGAAATGAATAATACCAATTTGTTACTGACCGTAAGTTGAAAGGACACTCCCGGGGGAGAAAGGAAGTCCATATTCTGTCACTTCCTCTTTGCAAAGGGGAAGAAGCATTGGTGTTTTGGAAGAAAACAAACATTGTTTTCCAAAGGATAGAATATGCAGGCTAGCATATGCTCTAAGAAGTGAAAGAGAAAATGATGAGAGAGATTTAAGAGGAATATTTGGTAAATAAACAAAAGAATGTGAAAAAGAGGCAGAATTAGTTTGCACATTGTCAGCTCGGTCAAGAAGTTCAGTTGAGTTGAACAAGCACTTACTTAGAGAGGTCATCCTCAGTGTGGAGTGCTAGAGAATCAAGATGTATAAGAGGAGGCCCTTGCAATCTGGGATCTCACCATCTAGTGTGAGAGACTGATGTTTAAAGAGATCATTATGTAAAGTATGGTCAGGTGCTTTAACAGAAGACATGCCAGCAGAGGTTGGAGCGTATGAGGAGAGTAAGCATCCCGTTTAATCTGGGGAGAATTAACAGGACAAGGATGCATTCCTCCATTCTTCTTTGTTTCAGGTTGAGGAGAGGAGCTTGGATGGGCAGAAACTTTGGCCTTAACGTAATAAGTTAGAGTTAGAAATGGTGTGTCAGATTATTTGGTCCAACTTTCTACTCTTTGCATGAATCTCTTCTTAACCACAATTCTCCTGGCTTCTGACGAAAATCCCCCAGAGGCACAAAGCACCCCACTTATAGAAATAGTCCATGCCTGCTTAGGCAGTTCTGATTCTTGCAAGATCCTCCTCTCTGTTGATCCAGAAAATGTCTCTCTTGCGAGTTTCTGTGGTTCTGATGTCAACCTCATGGGTGAGGTTAGTTTGCTAATGGAGGGCGGTGGAAATGAGTTTGGAGCAGGAACACCAGGGTATGAGTCTTATTTTCACCAGGTATAAATGCTATGACCCTTGACATTTTACTTTCCTCAGTGGGAAAATTCTCATCAGCAAAGTAGTAACTGTATTTTTCATTGCCTATAAGGAAGTTATAATAGTCATATTATAAAGAGATAAGATATGTCAAAATAACTTTTAAATTGGCAAGATTATTGTTATCGTCACTTTCTTTTCAATACAGCAGTTCTTGAAATTCTTGAAGGACCCCCTTGTGTTTTACCTGGTTCTTCTCATTTCCATTCTCAAGATCTCTATTTCTCTCTGCATGGTGGTAAAATGCCTCAACTGGAGTTGAGAGTTTCGTCTGTATTCTTTTGTCTTAAGTGAACAGACCCAAAAAAAGTCTGGTTATGTAACTGTGACTTGGATTCTCTACCAGTTTCATGTAGGAAGTACAATGAAGAAAATGCTTCCAATGGTCCACTGCCAGAAACTGTGGCCCCCGAGACCCCAAACCAGGTTTCTGTATTAAAAAAAATTAAACTCTGAAAGTCATGTCTCTGAGGAGGGGGCAGAATGGTGTGGTAGAAAGAAGTCGGTCATAGAAACTAGCGTGATAAATTAGTTCTGAAAATTAGAGCTAGAGGGAGCCTTAGGGTCCCAACTTACGAAAAGGGAGATACACTGCAAGTTGCTTAAGAACGCTAACTTTGTGATAGTGGATACCCGACTATCCTTCACTGAGTATATTTACTTGACAAAAATAAAATGCTAATTAAAAACTTTTTTTCTATAGAACAGTTAGTTCTGCTGCTTTGCTTGGAGGTATCATGTCTGTTTCTTCTATGGAATCAGATAATTTACATTTTCTCTCTCTTCCGGATTAAGTTTTAGTGAATTATATTTTCCTAAGAAGTTATCTATATCATCCAGGATTTGAAGTATATTTAACTGGAGTCATATAATTCTTGCTTTACGAAAGTTGCTACCATGTCATTTTTGCATTTTTTGCAGAGATAGTGAGAATAATCATTTTTATTATTAATGGCCATTTTTAGCATTATAAAATGCAAGAAAAAGAATCTTCTAAGTATTCTGGTATCTGCAACTGTGTGACAAACCACCCCAAACTTTAAAATTGTAAAACCATAATCGTTTACTGTTATTCTCTCTCAAGGGTCTGGATTTAGCTGGACTCAGCGGGATGGTTCTTGTTCAGGGTCTCTCATGCAAGTGAAGCTTCAGGGTGGTTGGGACGAGAGTCATTGCAAAGCTTTCTCTCTCATCCTGACACTTGATGGTAACTGTTGGCTAGACCTCCCCTGGAGGGCTTGGTAAGAACGACCACATGTGGCTTGGGATTCCTCAGTATATGGTGGCTGGGTTCGAAGATTAAGTGTTCCGAGAGAAAGCTGGGTAGAAGCTGTATTTCCTTTCATGACTTAGCTTCAGCAGTCACTCAGAAACCCTTCAGCCTAATGTCTTTTGTAGGAAGCAGGTTACTAAGAGTAGCCTGTGTTCAAGGGGTAGGCTATTTGATTTCTTGTATTAATAGAACAGGTGTCAAATAATTTATAGATATACTCTAAATCCATCACCACAAAACCTGTTTTGTTTTAATTTACATTATTCTGGTATACCTTTGCCCAAGCTTTCCTGTTTAACCTTTCTAAATCATATTGTTTTAGTGATATATAACAAAAAATATGTGATGGGACGTAGCATAGAGGAAATGATGGTGTCTGGAAGGATACCACACTAGTCTGGGGCTTAGGGGAGAGAGAACTTTCCAGGAAAGTGATATTAAGCTGAAATTTTGGAGGTGAATAGGAGGTGACAGATGAAGGAGAGTGTAGGCAAAGGGGATGGGGCACTCTAAGCAAAGGGCACAGCAGGTGTGAATCTCTGGAGGCCCATCAGAATAACTGAAGAACGTTTAATCTTCCTGGACAAAGTGTGTAGGAGATCGGGGCGCACTAGAGGAGGCGGCAGGACCAGATCCCATGGTGCCTTATAAGCCACAATAAAGTGTTTGAATTTTACCCTGGGAGCAGGAAGGAGCTATAGTAGGATTTGAAGAGAGAAGAAATATGATTCCAAATGCCAGGCAATTGGACATATGGTTACATATGGCATTTCCTCCTGGTCACAGGAATTAAACCCATATTAAATGAACAGAATATGGAGCCCAGAAATAGACCCACAGAAATATAGTCAACAGATCTTTGACATAGGAGCAAAGACAATATAATAGGGCAAAGATAGTCTTTTCAACAAATGGTGCTGCAACAACTGGACATCCACATGTACAAAAACGAATCTAGACTCAGACCTTATATCCCTCACAAATATTAACTCAAAATGGAACACAGACCTAAATGTAAAACACAAAATTATAAAACTCCTAGAAGATAACATAGGAGAAAACCTAGATGACCTTGGGTATGGCAATGACTTTTAGATACAACACCAAAGGCACAATCCATGAAAGAAATAATTGATAAGCTGGATTTTATTAAAATATAAAACTTGTGCTCTACAAAAGACAATGTCAAGAGAATAAAAAGACTAGCTACAGAGTGGAAGAATATATTTGCAAAAGGCACATCTGATAAAAGACTGTTAGTTAAAATTCAATGATAAGAAAACAAATAACCCAATTTAAAAATGAGCTCAAGACCTTAACAGACGTTTCACCAAAGAAAATACAGAGATGGTAAATAAATATATGAAAAGATGCTCCGCATCATATGTCATCAGGGAAGTTCAAATTATAACAATAAGATACCACTACACACTTATTAGAATGGTCAAAATCCAGAACACTGAAAACAATTGCTGGTGAGAATGTGGAACAACAAGAACTCTCATTACTGGTGTAAATACAAAATGGTACAGCTACTTTGGAAGACAGCGTGGCACTTTCTTTCAAAACTAGACATACTTTTGGGGCTGGCCCCGTGGCCGAGTGGTTAAGTTCGCGCACTCCGCTGTAGGCGGCCCAGTGTTTCGTTGGTTCGAATCCTGGGCGCGGACATGGCACTGCTCGTCAGACCACGCTGAGGCGGCGTCCCACATGCCACAACTAGAAGAACCCACAACGAAGAATACACAACTATGTACCGGGGGGCTTTGGGGAGAAAAAGGAAAAAATAAAATCTTTAAAAAAAAAAAAACTAGGCATACTTTTGCCATACAATCCAGCAGCCACACTCTTTGGTATTTACCCAAAGGAGTTGAAAACTTATGCCCCCACAAAAAGCTGCACACAGATGTTTATATCAGCTTAGTCATAACTGCCCAAACTTGGAAACAACCAAGATGCCCTTCAGTAGATGAATGGACAAATTAACTGTGGTACATGCAGACAATGGAATATTATTTAGTGCTAAAAAGAAATGAGCTATCAAAACTTGAATATACATGGAGGAAACTTAAATGCATATTACTAAGTGAGAAAAGTCAATCTGAAAAGCCTACTTACTGTATGATTCCAAATATATGGCATCCCGGAAAAAGACAAAACTATGGAGATAGTAAAAAGATCAATGGTTGCCAGGGGTTAGGAGTGGGGAGGGAGAGATGAATAGGCAGCTCACAGAGGAGTTTTAGCACTGTGAAACTACTCTGTATGATACCATATTGATGGATACACATCATTATATCTTTTTCCAAACCCATAGAATTTACAACATCAATAGTGAACCCTAGCGTAAATTATGGACCTTGAGTGGTTATGATGTGTTGATGTAAGTTCATCATTTGCAATAAATGTACCCCTCTGGTGGGGGAAGCTATGCATGTGTGGAGGCAGAGTATATATGGGAAATCTCTATACTTTCCCCTCAATTTTGCTGTGAACCTAAAACTGCTCTAAAATAATAAATTCTTAATAAAAATTTTATATTCATATATTCAACCTTACTCAGTAAGGATTTATTGAGTAACTACCTACACATGGCAAGGGACTATGATAAATAAGATATGGTCCACTGCAGTTACAGATGGTAACTCAAATGAGAGGGGGAAAATCATCCATCGCTTCCCAATTGGTCCAATTATGAATTTTTCCTGTCTCTAATTACCATTGCAGTTGACAAGAGAACTAGACTGTTTTGCTGGGTGAGTGACAAAACTGGTCTTTCAAGCCCTTGGATCATTCCATCTGCTACAATGAGACTGGGATGGTAGGTGAAGGTGGCAGCATGAAAATTAACCATACCAATTGAATGCTTACTATTTGCTGGTCAATGTGCCTCAGCATTAACATTGATTAACACACTTAATCTTCATAATTACCTGATAAGGAAGGAACTCTTATTATTCTCCCATTTTATACATAGGGAAACTGAGGCTCAGAACAAGTAAGGTTGTTAAGAATTGCGAAGCCTCTGAGATTTTATGTTACCTACAACCTAACGAGTTAGCTTGTCACAGATTCATGGATGCTGGTAGAAGACATGAAATTCCTGGGACAGAGATAAGGGACAGTTTTTAAATCACAATTAGTAGTAGAGTACCAGCACTTCTTGCACCTGCTCTCTGAGTCTCAGTTTTCACAGGGTGACACAAAGAGGGCCAAGCGACACCTGAACATGTAGTAAATTGTGTTACAAAAGAGGACCTCTTAGCTTAGGGAACCTGAACCTCTTATAATGGGCAGTAAGCCTGCCAGCCCTCTCCTCTGGAGAGAGACACTATGTCTATCTTCCAAGGCTGTTTGCTAGTCCAGAACAAAGTGCAGTCAATGCCCCAATCATAAGATGTACAGAAACACAAGAAACTCATGGGGAATCGTCTCCCAACACAAGGCACTCACCCCAGGTCATGAGTGACAAGGCTTGGATTCAAACTTGGGAACTCCAGAGACCCCATGCTTAACCAGTGACCTCTACTTCTTCCCTAGGCCATCAGAGCATCAGAAAGATGTGGGTGATTGAGTGGGCAGTGGAAGCACTTTGAGGGTCCACGGGACTAATCTAAAGCAGGAGAGTTCTCTCAAGCTGTGGGTGTCTTGGGCCATGTGTCTAACCTGGAGCTCATTACCTGTGAGGAAATAAGCAGGGGTAGGGATTCAGCAGGCCAGAGAGAGGAGTCTGGAAGTGAGCTGGACTATGAAGAAATAGAAAGTGAGACCCAGAAAGATGAATGCAAGGCATTGTGACAGCGGAGGAGAGAGCAGGAGTGAGGGTGGAGCTGGGCAAATGCTACAGGTGCAGTCCCTGCCCCCATGGCTCACCCTGACCTACATGACTTGTGAGACAGATGTTGCATTTCAAGGGTCAGTTCTGGCATGGCCACTGTGAAATACAGGGCTGTTTAAAGGTGAGAAAGCTTTATGCAGAATGCCTCGTAGTAGAAGATGAGCAGGCTTGGGAATGGAGGGCACAGCGAGCCCCTGGCTGACGGTTCCCACCCTCAGTGAAACAGCGACTACGGTGACACTGGGTGCGGGGACAACTCAGGAGACAGTTTCAATGGCAGGGGCTCCATGTTTGACAAAGTTCTAATCTAGGTTAGGGCTCAATGCCGAGGGCTCTTTGGAGTAAAATCATCTCTTTATTAATGAGATCCAGCCCCATCTCTCTGATAGAAATGATGGGAAAAGGTGTCCCTTTGGTGCTATTCAAATGAACGGGAGAGAACAGTGGGTGTTTTTAAAACTCTCTCCCTATCATAGGAGGATGGAGCTCATTAGTGAGGGAAACGATTTTGCTGGGGAAAGGCTGTTACAATAAGAAAACATAACCTACTCAAGATGAACCAGATCCAAGTCAATTAGGCTGGGAAAAAAAAAAAAGGGGGAGAGAGAGAGCAAGCGAGCTTCAAAAAATACCACCTCTTTCCTTCCATTCATTTGAATAACAGCAAGGGGACATTTTAGGTTTTTAATCATTTTTTTTTTTACTTGAATCAGTCTGGATCTCATTAATATAGGAATGATCTCACTTAAAAGACGTAGTGTTAAACTCCTGTTCAACTGAGATTAACCAAATCAAACATGATTTGACCAAAAAAGAAAAGTCTAAAGTATTATATCTATTCCTAATACTTTGCAATCCGCCTTTAAAAATAAAAAAGGATACACATGATATTTCTTATTCAGCATCTTTTGATGTGTCTGGAATACATTTTCCTAGGTAAACTGCTATTGAAATTGTAGTGAAGTGTGGTTAGTCACACGAAGTTATTGAAAAAGAGGGGATTCAAATAATTTACATGTGTATGAAACGGAGCAGGGTCTGGCAGCCAATGTCAACTATGGAGGAAATAGATCTTCCATGGGGGCCATATTTTCCTAGCATCTGCCAGGGACCTTCATTGTATTAATCTTAATACAGGATGCAATTAATTAATCTGGGCCACAACGTCTATATGTTCTCAAGTCAATAAGCTTAATTTGAAGGTTTCTCAACCTCCGCACTGTTGACACTGGGGTTCCAAACGTGCTGGGTCCTTTTCTCTGGGGGTGTCCTGTGCATTATAGGATGTTTAGCAGCATCTCTGGTCTCCACCCGTAGATGCCAGAAGCCCCCTCCACTCCGGTTATGATCACCAAGAATGTCTCCAGACATTGCCAAATGCCCCAGAAGTTTCTCTCGAGGATCTTGATCTCCTTCCTTGTCACAACATGCACGCGGCGCTAATTTGCTCCCTCCCCTCACTCCATGGTAATTTAACCAAAGTACTTCTGGTGGAAGGGGCATCCTGATGTCACACATTCTGTGAAAGAAAGCCACGTGTGGCAAAGAACAGAACCTTTGGAAACAGGCACAGCCCAGTTTGATTCTTGGCTCTGTTATTTCCTGGGTATGGTCTTTGGCGAATGCTTAACCTATCTGAGAGTAAATGAAGCTGCTGCTAGGGGTACACCCACGGCAGAGAGACAGGAGCAAAAATGCTCTGGTTTCTCGCTCCCACCTGCCTCCAGTTCTCTTGCTGGAATCCCCAGTGGCCACTCCCAGGGAGAAGCCAGCTGCCAGGGTCGGAGCCTGGAGAGGTGAGCCCTCCACGAGAGAGAGAGAGAGAAAGAGAGAGAGAGAGAGAGAGAGAGAGAGAGAGTCCATAGGCTGGAGGGAGGAATGGGTCTGACGGGAAACTGGGCCAGGTCCTGCACTGCACCCAAACCCACCAGCATGGATAAGCTCATTATATGTTAATAGTTTCTTTTTATTTTATTTCATTTTATTTTATTATTTTATTTTATTAAGGTCATATTGGTTCATAACATTGTGTAAATTTCTGGAGTACATTACTATATTTCAGTTTCTGTATAGACTGCATTGTATTCTTTTTATGCTGGTTCTCCTGCTTTTCCGAGTCAGAAACTGCTGTTGACAGCTGAGTAAAATACACTATCAGGAACAAACCTTGGCAGCCACTAGCATTGTTTCTCACCAGCATAAGCCGTCCAGAACCAGCACCAGATTCGAGAGAGCGTCTTCTTCTGTCTCAACAGGAAGAGATCCCTGTACTGAAGAAGGGGCCTTGTTGACATGAGGCTCCAGGGCGCGGGATGGCAAACTTTCCCTGTACTGGGCCAGCTAGTAAATATTTTAGGCTTTGTGGGCCATACTTTGTCTGTCGCAACTACTCATTTCTACCGTTGTAGTGCAAAGCAGTCGCAGACATTCTGTAATGGAATGGATACAGCTGTGTTCCAATAAAGGTTTATTTACAAAAGCAGTGGGCTATGCTTGGCCCATAGGCTGTAGTTTGCCAACCCGTACTCTGTAGGGCTGAACAATGTGTCCCTGTCTCTCCAAGGACAGGACTTCTATTAATTTCGCTGCGTGCGTGAATTCATCAGTTTGCAGCCATTGTTTGGGGCGGCAGGAGTTTCAAGTGATGAAGCATTTTTTTGTCTAACGGTTCATGTTTAATGTAAACATAAGACTTGTGTTATTCACACTTAAAAATATACGATGGATCAGGAGATTATTAAAAATGATTTAAATTGAGAGACAGACCTAATTGCACAAGAAGAAAATAATTTTCCACAGGGTATGTGTTTCTTCTGTTGCAGAAATGGATATCAGTTTCCTTGGCAAATTCACAGCCCAGCATTCCGACGCTTTTAGTATTCATGCACGCTACTAATGGATTTACAATTGCAAATCAGCCCTATCCCGGTGCTGGTGATATTTTAGACGGTGTTTATTATGTCTCTGGTGTGCCTGCACACACGTGTGACGATCACTGTTTCTTATCCCAGAACAATTAGCAGTGGGCGGCCCTCCCATTGTTCAAACTGGTGTAGCGTCTCTGATGTAGAGAAGGAAAGGGGCTCGTCTCACTCTCTCTTCACAGAATCCCTTGTCTCTGCAGCAAGGAAGCAGCTTCCTCTCCTGGGAATACACGAGGTGCAGTTTTCACTGAGGGTTGTCTTCACTCGGGACGTTTGAGGAAATCTGACACAGGCATGCCCCGCGCACCAGCTGCTCTGCAAAGGTGAGAGAAGTCCACGGATGCAGCTGGTTTATGCCTGTCCTGTTGCTACTTCACACAGCCCGCTGTTGGGCCCCAACTCTTGTGACCTTTATTTCCCGTCCTTGGGCCTCCTCTGGGGCCCATCTTAGCTTCCCCTCAAAGATGCCAGTCTGGGCGGCCACCCTGAGGTCACCACATTCAGATGGAGCCATGCAGTTTGGAAGGTGGGAGTGTGAATTTTGGCCTTGGACAGATCCAGCTTCCTAGCCCAGCTTGCACTGGCTCTCTGTGTGATCTTACTCGAATCTTTGGGCCACTGTGCCTCAGTTTCCTCTGGTAAGATGGGAGTAATGACAGCTGGTATGGGCTGAATTGTGTCCCCTCCAAATTCATATGTTTAAGTCCTAGCCCCAGTACCTCAGAATGTCAGTGTGTTTGGAGACAGGACCTTTCAAGAGGCCATTAAGTTAAATGAGGCCATTAGGTCGGCCCTAACCCAAGATGACTGATGTCCTTATAAGAAAAGGAGATTAGGGGCCAGCCTGGTGGCGTAGTGGCTAAGTTCAAGAGTTCTGCTTTGATGGCCTGGGGTTCACTGGTTTGGATCCCTGGTGCGGACCCACACACCACTCCTTAGGCCCTGCTGTGGTGGTGTCCCACACACAGAGTACAGGAAGATTGGCACAGATTTTAGCTCAGAAACAATTTTCCTCAAGCAAAATGAAGAAGACTGAAAATAGATGTTAGCTTAGGGCCAATCTTCCTCACCAAAAAAGCCAAAACCAACAAAGAAAAGGAGATCAGGACACAGACAGGCACAGAGGCATGACTATGTGAAGACACAGGGAGAAGGCAGCCATCTACAAGCCAAAGAGAGAGAGCTCGGAAGGAGCCAACCCTAACAATCCCTTGTCTCGGACTTCCAGCTTCCAGAGCTGCGAGGACATAAGTGTCTGCTGTTTAAGCCTGTGGTACTTCGCCATGGCAGCCCTAGTGAACTACAGCACCCAACGTACAGGACTGTCCTCGAGATCATAGTAGGGAATGCGCATACCGTGGGCACCTGCTTCTCTTTTGGCTACTTTGCTTTGCGTGCGAAGGCTCTTTCACAGTTTGAGAACACACCCAGGAAGCAGGACCAAACAGGGGAAGCTGCTCACAGAGCGCTCATGCCCTTGCTGGTTAGACGCCTCCAGAGAGGGCGCGGTCACTTACGACAATGTAGCCTTCCAGATTTGAGCAGATCCCACTCTTCGAGAGTTCCCTGTGAGTCTAAACTCTACTGATTTCTGTACTTCTCTTCTGCGGCCCCTACTTAACCCTCAGGAACTTATAAAATAAGTGAGGCAGTTGACCACAACATACATACCACATTTACTTTCTTGAGGCCAATCCTCAACTGATCCTACTGTGATGTGATTTCCCATTCCTCCACCTCTTTCTGTCCCCTCTGAAGGACACGGCCTCCCTATCTAAATGGTCCATGTAGCCTGGGTCCCAGCCTCTACCCTTTGTGCTCAGAATGACTATTTTGGTGGTTTTTTGCACTTACGTAGCAGACCTCGCAAGGTTCATCAAGATAGAAAAGATACTCTTTAATTAGGTTAATATTTTATTTATGTGGCGTTCACCCCTGGTCATGTCTAACACAGGTTCTATTTACAATCTTGCCAGATACCACAGAATCAATCAACAGGACCTAAATTTACTTTTCCAGAAGATGCTGTTTGACGAGATTTACACTTGAAAGTTTGTGTTTGCGTTTCCCTTTCGCCTCCCTCCCTGATTCATCCTCTACAAGAATATCAGGGTGCACGGCTTGCCGAGGTTTGAGGATGTTACTTTCTCTGCCCCCTCTGCGCAGATTAATAGTCTTAAAAACAATGAGGAGCACTGCGCCGGGGAAAAGGATTGAACTAGAAGTCAAACAGCTCATTATCGCCAAATTACAGCTACCTATGTTAAAATTAATAATGATATAGCATGAATGACAGCCGGCGTGTATAAAGGGCCTACTAAGCGTTAAGCACTGCAAAACCCCTTCCACTTCTTCACTGGAAACACCAAAACAACATTGCAAGGATACAGGACAGTCTGTTCTGCTACGAAGCATGTCCCTGATGCAGGAATCAGCTCCCATCCTACAGGTCAGCAGCGAACGCTGTCTGCTGCCTGCAGGAGAGGCGTTTCCTTCACAGGAGAGTTTTACCCGATTAAATTTTGCACCATCCAGTGACAGCACCAGACTTCAGATGCGCTGGCCCAGAGGATCCCCGCAAACTAGGGAAGAAAACAATGCTGTATCATTGACACCTGCTCTCCCTCTGTTCTTTGTCATGGCTCAGTTTCACCACACGCTCTTTCTTGGAAGTGCTTATTTTGTGCATTTCCCTACTCTCGATTCATTTTGCCCTTAACCTTCCCCTACCCTCCCTTCCATCAGGATCTTTTACCTTATATTACAGATAAAGAACTGTAGTTATGGTTGCATGTTTTTATCTATTAGAATTGAACACACTTTTTGTAAGGGCACCAACCCTTTTGTTTGTATATTTTTAGGGGGCTGATTACAAAGTTAGGTTCCTTTTGAGTTGTTAGCTCTTGTCTTCACACTATTTCTGCCACGAGCCCTGTTATTTTTAGTATGTGATTTTGCAGAATGCAAGGTTTTTCAGGAGCACATATATTGCATTGGCGCAGGAAACAATTTGAAAGACAACGAAGCTGATGCTCATAGGAGTCAGGTAACATTCACAGAGCCCCGCCGTTGGGAACTTGACGGGGCTTCATTTAAGCCAGGTCCCTCTGGTCGTCCTGAGGCCCACACTCTGTCTGCCCTGTAACCCTCACGACCAGAGTCACCCAAAGGTGAAGTGGCTCTTTCCTGCCCTACGTCCTCAGGTTAGAAGGCATGGGATTTGCAAAACATTAGTCAATACTTCTTTTTCCCTGGAGACCCAAACCAAATTATGGGGGGGAAAAAGTATGTTACAAATATTTTAATATAAAAATCAGTAAAATAAATATCAAATAATATATACGTGTCATACCTTTCCTCTTCCCAGATGCTAAATTTATGAGAAACAATGTAGAAAATGTGTTAAGAGGAGAGCCTCACACTTAATAGATGCACAGTAAAATGGTACCTAATATTTGGATCAAAGGGACCGCACTGATATCTAACGCTTGGAACACAAGGAAAATGGACATCATTAGAGCCCCCACCTTCTGTGTTGGCCTACCCGGTGAAAACTGCCTCCCACAGTACAGAATTCTTTATTTTAAAGCTAAAAATTCTCAGTATAAACCTCCCCTTAATAGTGTGACCTTGGTTTGTAAAGGATGCAAGTAGGCTCAAGATGCATTGGGACCCCCTAAATTAAGGGCCATTTTTCTTTCCTAGAGGAGATCATTGTCTTCCTATTGTAATTTAAATTTGCCTGCTTTAGCATTTTATATGAACAAGAAACCACATGAGAAAATTATGTATTTTCTCCAGGATCTGGTGCCTCAGACCTCATTCCTGAAGCTGAAAGTGAGTTTCAACGTGAATGGGTGTGTGTCCCCAGGTTATGGTCCACTGAGAGGAAGTAGGACTTCTGGATTTTAGGACCAGCATGAGATCCACTGTCTGTTATGGCTGTTGGGTAATGGGGCCACATCCTGGCTTCACTTCTTGCCACCTTCTCTGCCCTGAGCACTTTATATCCCGTCCCTTCTCAAGCACTCTATTGCTCCATCTCTAAACAGAATCAGTGCCTCTTACACGCAGCATTCCTTGTGGAACAGGACGTGACCTCATTCTTTAGGTTTCTAAGGGCTATTTGAACAGGAGGAGGAAGGAAGATGATTATGTAAACAGTCCTTCTTTAGAGCGGCCTGACTTGGTGCAGCGACTGTGTGGCATGGGTTGCACGCATCACAGCGTCTAATCCCTCGCTCTTTCCCCCATTTGATGGCACTTGCTGGAATGGAGCATGTCACCCCTGTCTGTGTGGTGACGTTCTCTGTGAGTGACATGGACACATGTCCAGGCAAAGAAATTAATGTTTTCATCACAACAGACTCCTCTAGTAGGAGCAAGAGGTTACCTGCCAGCATGGACAGACACAGCAGAGGAGGGTCACAGGGTGGGAGGTGCTGCCGATGGAGAGACGAGTCCATTTCAGCACCACGTTCCACATGAAGAGGGACACAGAAAATCTCTCTTGTCCCTCAGTGACCCGGGGAGGCAGGGGAACCCCAGGTGCAAATGCCGCAATGACATCAAGATAAATGCCCCGAATCAAAGGATGTGCCAAAGGTGGACTGCCCTTCTCTAAAAACACAGCATGTCTTCTCCAAGGACTGGTTCCCTACCTGAAAGGCTGAGGTTCCTAAACACTTTCAGAGTCCCTGTGAGCATTTATGCAAAAATGTACATGGAACATACGAAACCACACACTGAGGGCCTCACAAAGGGGCAGCTGGCGGGAAGGGAGACGTGGCCAAGGCTACTGGTCTCCACTGGCAGACCCCTCCCGCCCTTTCCGAAAGCCCCTGCTCTCCTTCACTGGGCCTTCCCAAGCCTGCTCAGAGTAGACTGGACCTTGGGCATCTCCTTCCTATCCTCTCAGATCCAACAACTTATCAAATTAGACCCAATCAGTGCATCAGAATCCCTAGTCCTGCTAAACAGGATAATGGCTCTGTTTATTGGGAGCCTACTATGAGCCAGGAATCTTCTGGATGCTTTGTTAAATCCTCCTGACAAACTCCATGAAGAAGGCATTATCAACCCCATTCTACACATGAGAAAAGCCGGGCTCAGAGACAAAGCCAGGGTCAAGGCTCAGGTCAAAGATGCATTCCTTATTCATGTATTTAATATCAATTTAAAGGCACCTACCATGTACCAGCAACTCTTGAACTTGTTGGGGAGTCAGCTCCCCACACACTTGGAGCTCATGGCCCAGTGGAGCCGGCTTTTGATTTGTCCTTGACACTCTCCCTTGACAATAGGTGCCATGGTTGACATGCGCTGCCTCCCAAGTGTCATATTTGCTCCCAGGGCACCGTCTAGACATCCAGGAACTTCTCCCAGAGGAGTTGACTCTAATAAGAGGAATATCAGCCTTTGATTTAACCCAGAGGCTTATGAAATATTAAAGTTGGAAGGAGCCTTAGAAGTAATTTAATCCACTGTTTTGTTTTGGTTCTCCCAAACTATCCTACTCTGAACCATCAGGGTTTCTCGGAGGCCCTCAGGGACCCCTCTGGTAAACATTGTGGTGGTGAAACAAGGTGGGGAGCTGGGCTGATGAGCAACAGCCCCCTCAGACACATCACCACATGCAAGTCTGCTTCCAGGAGCAGACTCCTGCTCTTCTGTGGTTCCCATGTCAGGCTTCCATGATTGCCTTCTTCTGAACTACACTACCTCTCCACAACTAAAGAGAAGAAAACCGAAACCCCCTGATCCAGCCCCACCCTTTGTTCTGCTGAAGCTACAAGGAGGCCCAGAGTTCTTAAATACCCTGCCCCAGGCTGTGCAGTAGGTTAGTAGCAACGCTGGGTGCTTCCATCTTCCAACAGCAACATCTCCACTGCAGAGCATTGATTCAAATCGACGAAAGCTTAAAGAGCAATTACCAATGCTCAACTCATTCCACAGAGTGCACAGTGGCCTTCCCTGGACCCAGAGGGCCTGGGCTTTTTCTGAGCTGTCTTGTGCTATCAACCATTTGGCCGGTTGGCCACAATAGTTCTTTGACAGAAAGGGAGCCACAGAAAAATAGACTCCACCCAATGGATGAAGTGGGGATGGATTTCATGTGCTGTCTTTCTTCTCCCTGAAAAGGATTAAAAACATCTAAAAAGCTTGGCTATAGACCCAGATGCTCAATATTATTCCGTTTTGATGTCTTGTCCACTGGTCCTCTGGTCCACACCAGGTGTCATTCCAGGCACCGAATGACCTCTCCAAGGTCCTTGTTCTAAGGAAGCTCAGTGTCTGTTGGAGGAGGCAGGCTTGTCAACAGAAGTCACTGCAGAGTGAGAGGTCAACTCCTTGAGGGAAGGGAGCTGGGTAGTCTTTACACAGAGGAAGCATCTCAGATGGATTTTCATGCTAGAACAAAGTGAGGATATAGTGAAACACACACACACGTAATCAAATTTTGTTATTCTTTGTTAAATCTCATGAAAGTGAGCTATGTCTTTGCCTTTGCAAAATTGCCTTGGGAATTGCAAAAACACAAGGATTGAGCAGGTCACCCCCCAATCAGCTTATGGGTTCATTCCTCATGGATGACCAGATGGTTCCACGTTTGCAGCTTTTCGTGTCAAGGCCCAAAGTCCTTTCTCTAGTTGTGAGTCTGGTGCACCCAGAAACCCAGTATCCCGGGGTAGGTGGGACCTAGAAGACACCCAGGGAACCTGTGGAGAAGTTGAGCATCTGTCCCAGGGAGCTATAGGTCCCAAGGTGCTGAATTTATGGCTTGCTTCCACAGCAATCCAAGCCGTTCATCTTGAGTCAGCTTTGTCTGTTTCCTACAAATTTTATTTTAAATAAAACTTCTGGTATTAAAAAAAAATGATTCTCTGCTTCGGGCTGTTGCCAGAGGATGGGGAGAGGAAGAAATAGAGAGTTGTTGAACGGATACAAAGTTGCGGTTATATAAGGTGCATAGTTCCAGAGTTCTAGAGATCTTCCATACAACACAGTGCCTAGAATCAAAAATATGAAGTTAGGCACGAAAAAACTTAATAAGAGGGTGGGTCTCATGCTAAGCGTTTTTATCCCCCCAAAAAGAAAGAGAAATAATGAAAGCAAGTGAGCAAAGGGGCACAAGAACTCTTTTGGGGGTGATGGATGAGTTTATTACCTTGATTGAGATGATGGTATCATGTGTGTGCATGTGTTTAAACTCATCCAAATGCCTAATGTGAACTAAGTGCAACTGTTTGTATATTAAGTATGTCTCAAATAAAGCTGCAAAAAAATTTTAGAGTTTTGAAATTTCTGAACTAGCTATTTTTTCCCCTTCACAGCATTTAATTTTGCATTCAATAAAATTTGAACATCTACCAAATGCCAGTACTGCTGCCTCACTACTTCTTTAATCTTCACATTTCTGGGGGTTGCAGGGTGTCCATCCTTTAACAGAATGGAGACTGGGGCTCAGAGAGGCAATGGCTTGACTGGGTGGGTCTCAGCATCACAAATCATAGACTCCAAAACCAAAATCTTTGATTTGGAAGTTCCTGGTCATGCCACTCTGCCATGAAAAAACACACACACACACACAACTGAGATCTGGAGATACAGGATATTTGGACAGAGTTTGTGGCTTCCCAGAGTGGCTATGTTGAAGGGTGATACATATGTAGGTGGGCAACTACCGGAATGTTCGTTAAAAATGAGCAGCAGCAGGTGTATCACTGTCCAGTCTCAGGGTTTGCATGTTTCCTGTTGCTAGCAGTGATATCACGTGCAGAGAGGGAAAAGGATGACACAGCTCTCAGATGCATTAGGGAAAACAATGACAAGGAAAATCCTCCACAAGTTTTCTTCTTTCTCTAAGAGGAGTCCACTGTTGACCCTATAATGTCGAATCCTCTGGGGAGGCATTGTCTGGCTCCAGCTAAAGCAAGCAGCCATGCTCTTCTCAAGAAGTCTGTTAAAGAAGAACATCTTGAACAATACCACTGGCCCAATGCGAGGAACCAGCGGTGCTGCTGAAAGTTCACGGATGCTCAGGTCCTGGAAGGGGAGACACATGACATTCAGGTTCGGTGCATGCAAAAGCACCACCTGGCAAAGGCGCCTGTCTTAGGGAAGCTTGTGTGTTTGTGTGTGTGTGTGTGTGTGTGTGTGTGTAAGTCTTTTTAACTGTTTGTCACTAGATCCACGAGAGAAAACAGGTCCTCTGCTGAGTGACATTGTCTACATCAGACATGGCTTCCCATCCTTTGTTAAGTAAAGCTTAAACCTCACTTCCACTGGAAAGCCTTCAACAGCTCCTGCAGCTAAGCTTACACATCCCTCCTAGCTGCTCCCATTTCACCCTGTTCTTCCCCCCATCATGGGTCTTGACACAATATAATATAACCCCCTGGTTTCTGGTCTGTGTATTACTGGCTCCACTGCCCACCATGAAATTATAAGCTCAATAAGGGCCAAAATCATGTGTGGTATTCAGAAAGGTGGGCAACACTGGCTGTGTGGAGCCCCTACTCCGTGATTGAAAATCTCCACTTTGCTGAGGGTTGACTAGCAACTTAAAGGGAGGCATGGTGAGAGGTGCCCTTTAGAAAGATGGCACTGCTCCCTTTGTGGAGTGGATGGAGTGGATGTGGGGAAAGGGAGATGAATTGGGAAGCTGGGGAAATAGTCCACGGCACACGAAACCCTGGCCTGCACTTCTAAGAGAGCATCTTTTTCACCCTCTACTCAGTAATGTGCACACATGTGAACGTACACACACACGTTTAAATCAAACCTCATTTTGGAAGAGGCCAGCTCTTCACCATGAGGCTAACCCACACGGGGGTACAGTCCATCTTGGATGTGGAGGCATCCGTTCTGCACTTCGTAAGTGATGTTCCCCCACATTCCATTGCCTGGAAAGAGACAATCCTGGTCCCGTCTGGGGTAACCAGGCAGTATATAAATTCAGCTCCTCCATGCCTGCCCCTAACTTGTAGTCATTCTCAGTTCCTCTCTGCCAAAAAGGGCTTTTGAAAATGAATAATTGGAAAAATAAGCAGAATATTTAGAAATTGCCAAGTGCTTCCCTCGAGGACCAGGACAAGGTCTGACTCATTCTGCCCCCGCATCACTCACATCTATATAGTGAAGGCTATCCCTGCACTGTGGATCCTAAACTACTAGTGAAGCCATAGGACAAGGTGGGGACATGAAGACAGCACAGTCAACAGGAACCTAATGAACTTGCCTGTATGAACTTCCCTGCCTCCATCATAAGATGTTTGAATTCAAAGGAGGAAAACATGCAGTGTCAACTTACTGCTGCTGATACTAATCAGACAGAGAAGGTTTCCCCCTCCAAAAGTCAAGCCATGGAGAGCTCTCCCAGGAACAGCTGAAGATTGGACATGGACATTCCTCCAAGTGCACACATGCTCCCTTGGCCACCTGCCCAAATATGACAGCAGATCTTTCTTCTAAGAGAATTTCCTACCCTGGCAACACCGCTTCTTTCTTCCTCAGGCACCTGCTCATAATAGGATAAGAAGAGGATGAGAGGACACACATTTATTAAAAGTTTGTTTTGTCCTAGTCAACTACATGGATGCTTTTAACCTTCTAAATAGCCCAACTATCACAGATTACAAATCTGAGAGCTTGAACGGTTAACTTACTGGCTTAGGTTTACTCAACAACTAAGGCACAATGAAACACTGTCCATTTCCAAAGCAATTGCTCTGACTGGTTTCATGCACTCTGAGATAACAACATGAAATTAACTTGAATGACTCTACATTATGGCTTATTTAATGTTCTTATGTCAATGGTATTTCTTGAAATGACCTACACTAGCCTCTACTATTGCTCAAGGCAGCCAATTTATTCTCAGAGGCAATCAGAAAATTTAAGTTGGAGTTTTGGTGGGTCTGAACTTGAATTCCATATGTTGGAATTCATGTTTGGTTGCATGTATGGAAAACCACTTCAGTGAATGTCTACACGCACATGGAGGATAACGGATAATCTCATGAAATCAAGGACAGAAAGTATAGCATGGCCATATAAGAGACTGGAAACAAAATTCAGAAAGCTGTTGGGAACCCAGCAGGCTCCCCTTCCTGGTGGCCCCACTCAGTAAATGTGCTCCACCCATCTCTTTTTCTCCGCAGCTCAACTTTCAGGCAAGGGCATGGCCCACAGAGCAGTTGTGCAGCATCCAATGTACATGTTCTCAATCCAAGCAACCAGCCTTGAGCAAATAGTGTTTTTCAACCCCCCTTGCAGCTCTCCCCCCATATACTGTAGGCTCTGATTTCAAGGCAACATGGTTTATGAAGCACATGAATACCATCCTTCTTGCTCCAAACACATTGAAATATTAGATAACACATGTAAATCATCTATTTATTTTCAAATATCAATTCAATTTCAATCAATTTCAATTATCAAATATTTAACTGAGCTCAAAAGCCAGAAAGAAAACATGCAGGGGCCAGAAATGAAGAAGAAACCAAGAGTCCTGAGCTTCTGGCCCAAATTGGGGAACATGGACCAGACCTCAGCTATCCAGACTGGCTCACTGGAGGACACCCCACCTCTAGGTGTGAGATCCTAGGACACAAGCCCAAGAGCAGCAAGAGGAAGAAGAGAAACACAAAACAAAGAATTCCTCTTTCTCTGAATTGGAACTCAAAACCTTCTCGACAAAAATAATCCATAACCAATCTATAAATGAAAATTTGGGTGAGTTTATTCTCAGCTGAAATCTGAGGACCATGGCCCGGGGCCTTTCTTCCCGAAGGAAGAAAGGGCACCAAAGAAGTGGGGTGCACAGACTGGTTATATACCCCCCGAGAGGATGTTTCACCTAGGATTGAAATGTCCCTTTTACAATAGTCGCGAGACTGCTCTGTCGGCATAGCGATTGATGAAACAGCAGGTAAGTCTACTGTCTCTGTGAACACAGCAGAGTGGCCGGTCTGTTGTCTCCAGCTGAGTGGTCACAGGTGAGCTGGGTGGTCAAACGTGAGTGCAGCAATCAGTTCCTAGCCTAAGGAAAGATGCTTATCCCTAAGGAAATGCCAATGTGGGGGGAAGTTGCACCTTTATTTCAAGGGCCTTTGTTCTGGCCATAGGAAATGTCTACGCAGATATACAATCCGTGCTCAATAGCCACAGTCAGGCCCTTTTGGAAAAAACAAAGTCAGGCCGAATTATGTTTATACCAAATGGCTTCCTCATATACTCCAATATATCCTATTGCTTGCCATTTTTATTTGTCAACCTCAAGCCCTTGGCCAGAAGCTTGCTACCTATCCCAAAACATGTTGAAAACAGTAACAGATGAGACAGGAGAACCACAAAGGTGCACAGGTCTGGGCACAGGATTCATATACTGCAACCCAAGGAATACAGAAACCCAACCCAAGGCCCCCCAAATTGATTCATAGCCAGCAAACTCTGCAGGGTCTGGAAAGAGGCAAACCCAAAACTTCCCAAAATGACACCTCTAGGCCTCATGGAAGAGAATGTCCACTGAAGATAACACCCATGGGAAATGACCTATAACATAAGAATTCTGAAACATGCAATGCCACAAACGATAGGTTATGGATTAAAACATGGGAGAACTTAGACCTGTGGAACCAGGTAAAGTTGGGAAGTTGAAAAGGTACTTAAAACAAGAATATTTAATATATTCAAAGATATAAAAGAACACCATCCATAAAGAAAGAAATAACAAAGGAAAATAGGTAGGACAAATAATTAATTAGAAAGCCTAGATATCAGAAATACAATCATTGAAAATTTATTTTTAATTTTCATAACTGGGTGCAACAGGAGGCTTGATGTAAAAAACAGGAGAATTAGAAAATTGGAAGATAGAGGAATGCTGAAATTATGTCTTGCAGAAGGATTAAGAGAGTGAAAATATGAAAAATGAGTTTAAAAATATAGAAGCTCAAACTTCTCTATTAAAAGAGGTAGGAGGAGAAGACAGAGAGAATTGCGGAAAAGCAGTCTTGGAAGTGTCAATGGCTGAAGTGCATCTAGAAACGAACACAATAGCCATAGTTTATTTGGAAGGATAGCTATGCTAATTTTCGCTTTTCCATTGATTCTGCCTGAAACTTAAGAGAAGGCTGGCATTCCTGCCACCATATCGTGAATGTGTAGCAACTTACAGGCCATCGAAACAGGTTGTCAGGTTGTTTTGTTAAATTCAGTAATGAGCATAAACGCTCCTTATAAAGAAGAGCTGTGCAAACTTCGCGGCAGTGTTGTCATTCCATATTCCAGTGCTTTCTGGGAGTCTTTTCCATCCTAAAAAGGAAACTTCCTTCCTGAATAAAACCAAGGACTTACCTTTATGTAGAACTGAGCACTTTCCTCTTGAGCACCATATACGATGCTCAAGTAGACGCTCAATGAACTTTGGTCGAGTCACCCCCCCTTATGATCAGAGAGAAATCATTGATGGGGAACTGCTGCCTCCCCCAAAGAAGGAAGAAAACTAAAGAATTCCTGAGGAAGAGAATAATCTACTCGAGGCCGCTGGAGTGGATCACAGAAAAAATGCAGGAAGCCCAGCTGGTGGCCAAGAGAGTGTTGGGTGTGGCTGTGTTTGGCACCCTGACCTGTCTTGTCTTGCTGTGCTAGAGGAGAAGCAAGGAAGATCTTTCCTCTTCCTCTTTATTTTTCCTGCTGACACATCCCTTATTTAAAGTGACACAAATTTCACTCACTGTCTTGGAGAATGATTGTCTAAAAAACCCCAGCTTGTTTCATTTTTTTATACTTTAAATCCTCCTAATACACTCTCTCTTGGCTTGGAGCGCCTTCTGGAACAGAAAAGGTGCCAAGCGCTGGCTCTTGTCATCTCTGCCAGCCACATTGCGGCCTGAGTCTCTGGTCCTGCTTCTGAGCCCATGAGGGAGCCTTCTGGAGCCGTGCCCCCTGTCATCTGCATCAGCAGCCTCAGTCAGCTCCCTGCATGCCTGGCTTCTGCCTTTCATCCTTTTTCTCCACAAGAACTCCGAAGTCTTTTCTCTCTGTGTGGGGTTGATCCAGGTTCTCTCTCCTCTCCACCCCCGTTTGTCCCCATGTAAGACTCTGACAGGGGTTTATCACTTCTTTTTGACCTGGCTGCCTTTTAACTAGTTAGATTAGTAAGCCAGTTCTTATCTCCTAGGTCCTCTGACGGAAAATGCTCATCGTTGCCATTCAACCTTTATAGGAACTCAAGGGGAAGAAGTTCACTCAGACTGGGCAGGCACTTCATACTACCTACCTCTGTTGTTATTTCTACAACTCCCAACCACTCTGTCAGCTGTAGCCTCCACGTTTCAGAGGTGAAGAAGATAGGCCCGGACCTCACAAAGAGTCCAACCACAAAGTTCCCAACTGACTGATTTTCAACTGCCTCTCTGCGTGGATTTCCTCTCTTCACCTGGATAGTAAGAGCCCCAACCAGGTGCCCACTCTAAGCACATGCTTAGTCTGTTCCAGGATTGCTTCAAACACTCCGTGTGCTAACACACTTCATCTTTGCTAAATAGCGGGAAGCTGACACTATTGGCATCCCCACTGTAAAAATGAGAAAACTGAGATGCAGAGAGGTTAGGTTCTAGGGGCCTCAGAGCTAAGAAGGTGAACCTGAGCTGTCTGCCCATCAAGTCCTCCTTTTAACCAGGGCTCTGCACAGACCCTGCTCCCCCACAGTGGAGAAGCATGTGTCGGATCCCGGATCCCACGGCTCCCTGCGCTCTGTTGCCTACAGGGTCGACTTCCTTTATATTTTCATTTATATGTATTTGTAAAGCTATCAGAGAGGTGGGGAGAGACGAAGAGGAAGTCCACACAGAAGGAGGGCCCAGGAGACTGTTGTCTGAGCTGCTGGGTCCTAGAGTTGGGCATTCACCTCATTCCCTCTCCCAGGGTCCAGGAAGACACAGCTTTACTTCTTCTGAGTGGGCCAATAAGCACCAGTGATCCCTAGCCCATTATAAAATCCTAGACTCCATTCTGGAGCAGCGGCAGGGGAAGAAAGAGAACCAGAGGCCCTTGCCTGGCAGAGGGGCTGTAGGTGGTCTCATGTCAAGGCCCTAGAGGATGCAGCCAACTCCTAGACCTCTGGAATGTTAAGTTCAGGTGGGCAGCACTGGTGTTCGGGGAAGCCCCCACTCATGCATGTATCTTCCTTATTCTGCCTGGAGCACAGACATGTCTATGTTCCTCCTCTCCTTGTGTGAAGTTTTAAGGACCCTAGTAAAATGCAGTGATGGGGCATAGAGAGTCACATAGTGGATCTTTGGGGAGTCAGGGACAGCTTCCAGAAAAAGAGCATGCATGGGAGATAAGCAGGGACACTGCAGGGTGTCCTGAGAAGGAAGGAAGGGATGCACATTCAAAGGCCTAAAAGAAAAGGAACATGTAGACACATCCGGGAAACTCAAAGATTCAGAACAGTTAGAGGTCAGAGTGCTGGAGTAAGGGAAATGAGGAGAGAAGAGTCGGGAGAGAAGCAGCACCAGGGGCTGAAGGACTTTGGATGCCATGATGCTAAAGAGTTTGAACTTGAATCTGAGGGTAAGGGGAGCCACTGAGGATTTTCGAGCTAGGAGGTTGACACAATTGAATCCATGAATTAAACTTTAGTGTCCAGCATGGGCTAGAGGAAAGCAAGTCTGGCTGCCAGGAAGCTGGTTGGGAACACACTTCAATGGTCAAGGCTACAGATGAGGAAGCCCAGAACCAGGGCACTGGTGGGAGAGAAAGAGATGAGGGTGGGTTTGAGAGATGCTTTTGAAGTGACTTTGAACGTAGGCATGGAGAGAGGCTGAGGCTGTAAAGATGACGAATGCGGATGGGTGCAGATCAGATACAGATGGATATCTGATGAGTATTTGCCTTATAGTAAATATTGAGGAGTTGACCATTATGGTGAGAGCTGACTTTTACTGAGCTTTATATGTGCCAGGAGATTTTCACATGTAACTCACACATTTAATACTCATAAGAACGGAGGGCTTAAATCACATGCCCAAGGCCTCATAGCTAGTAAATGGCCAGGATTCAAATCTGGGCAGTTGTAGTTTCAAAGGTATGCTCTTACGCATCATGTTGTCACTGCTTCCAAGCTTAGCCTCCTACACGTTGGGTTTAAGGGCTTGATGAACATATAAAGAATGATTCCCACTAGTCCGTTAGGTTGACAGTACCAAGTTCAGAACATAAGAAGAGGCGGCTAGATGGTTCTCTGTGCTTTTCAACAATTACAAATGTAGAAGAGACCCAGCAGAACGAGATATTAGAGAAGGCCCAAGGATGTGGCAATAAGGAGTGTGCTCACTCTTTCTTATACTAAATCATTTACTAATTCATTTAGACTATTTATTGGCTACCTCTAGTGGGCCTAGCACTGCCATCTCAGGCCAAATAGTAGGGACTTTATTTAATAGATTAGGAAGTTAATAAAGGAAATGGTGACTGCCATTAAGAACATGTAAAATTGTGTGCATTATACAGTGTAAAACAAACACATGTGCTACCTACATAATATACATTTGTAATTAAAGCCATTTTAAATGAGCCTGCACAAGGGGTAGTGAGAGACAATAAGACATCACGTCCCCTCTGGGTCACAGCAATCACCTACTTCTTTAAGGCATCATAATGCAATATGCTCTTCATCATAGCCCCCTCTTGAATCTGGAAGTTCTTAGAGCCTATGTAGGTGTACATATGTAAAATATATGATTTATTCTTATATAAAAATAATTATTGATGTCATATGCCTGAATGAATACCTAATAAATATCTTTTAAAATAGCCAGCTAAAGTCTAAAAACATCCGCTATGGAAATGTCGACAGTATATAAGCAAAGAGACCATTTAATTATCTCCATCGACTAATAAAATTAATCTGAGTTTTATTCTCACATGGACTCTGATTGGGAAAATTATCACATGTTTAATGAACCTAATGGGATGTTTCTTCTCATACAAATTTTGTTCCTGCCTATGTTATAACAGTTATCTCTTTATCCTCGCACTGCGTTTATTTCTGTACTTTTCTTGTGTTCTACGCCACGTTTCGTTTACAAGCAACTTGAGAGCTGAGAACCTCTTTGAGGAAGAGAGAGAAAGTGGAAGAGACATGAGTTGTAGAAGCAAATAGAACTTTGTTACATTCCTCCTCAACCGCTTAATACCAGCGCGATCTTGGGCAAATCATTTCAGGACCTCAGTTTCCTAGTATGTAAATAGGATAACAGTACCCAACACAGAGGTGGGTGGTGAGGAATAAGTGAAATTATGTGGCAGAAAGGACCCAGAAGCACTTTTCTTTTGAGTTTTCATTGGAATACATTTAGATGTGAATTTAAGTACAGTAAGAAGAATCAAATTGAAGATCAGGTTGACTGTAATCAGGTTTATCCGTCATGAGGACCCTTGGGTGGGTTTTGTAACACTTATGAACCCTTTCAAATTGTTGGTAATGTATTTATCCATCATTGGTTTTTTTAAACATTGTGTTATTTATTTATTTATTTATTTTTATTGCGGGAACATTGGTTTATAGCATTATATAAATTTCAGATGTGCATTGCTATATTTTGATTTCTGTGTAGATTACATCGTGTTCCCCACCCAAAGACTAATTACTATCCATCACCACACACATGTGCCTAATCATCCCTTTTGCCCTCCTCCCTGCCTGCCTTTCCCTCTGGCAACCACCAATTCAATCTCTGCCTCTATGTGTTGGTTTGTTGTTATTTTCGTCTTCTGCTTATGAATGAGATCATACAGTATTTGTCTTTCTCTCTCTGACTTATTTTGCTTAGCATAATACCTTCAAGGTCCATCCATGTTGTCACAAATGGCCGGATTTCATCATTTCTTATGGCTGAGTAGTATTCCATTGTGTATATATGCCACCTTTTCTTTATCCATTTGTCCCTTGATGGGCTCCTAGGGTGCTTCCAAGCCTTGACTGTTGTGAATAATGCTGTGATAAACATAGGGGTGAATATATCTTTACGCATTCAAGTTTTCATGTTCTTTGAATAAATAACCAGCAGCAGGATAGCTGGATCATATGGTAGTTCTATTCTTAACTTTTTAAGGAATCTCCATACTGTTTTCCATAATGGCTGCACCAGTTTGCACTCTCACCAGCAGTGTGTGAGGGTTCCCTTCTCTCCACATCTTCTCCAACACTTGTTGTTTCCTGTCTTCTTAATTATAACCATTCTGACGGGAGTGAGCTGATATCTCACTGTGGTTTTGATTTGCATTTTCCTGATAGTTAATGATGTTGAACATCTTTCTATGTGCCTTTTTGGCCATCTGTATATCTTCTTTGGAGAAATGTCTGTTCAGCTCTTTTGCCCATTTTTAAATTAAGTTGTTAGTTTTCATTGTTGTTGAGATGTATGAGTTATTTGCATATTTTGGATATTAAGGTAATGTATTTATCAGTGTGCATTTTTCTTCTGGGGAGAAGGCCCATTGCTTTCATGGTTCTCTGGGGTCTGTATGACCACCTGGTGTAAAGGGGAGTGTGAAGGAAAAGTTTGTAGTCAGAAGGCTGCCTCACTCAGACTCCCCTTTAAGCCCTGACTTTCCAGCCAGCTGCAGGAAATGTGGTCTATAAGCAGCATCCAGCTGTCAGCTCCCTTAGCATGTCCCCTGCTGCAAAGAGCTATTCCGTCTGAGGTCACATCCTTCCCAGGGACACTGCATCTCGTGACTGGCAATGAAGACCTGCCCATTTCTTCTTGGTGTGGGACACTCTGATAGGCAAGACTCCCCTTGGATACCCCGGGTCTACCTGAGGCATTGTTGTACCTACATCAAAGTTCACCTTTCTCTTCCCTCTTCCCCCTCACAGGTGATGATTCCTAGTAAACATCTTGCACCCTGGACTTCATGTTAGCATCTGGAGAACTTGACCTGTGAAAGAAAATAAATAACAAGAAAAATAGAAGAGAATAGAAGCTCATGAAAGGGTTCCAAGAAGATGGTTGGATGAGGGTGGTTATCAGGGTCAAATATTGCAGAAAGTTCAAGATAAGGGCAGAAATGGTTCAGTAGAATTAGCAATTAGTACATAGAGCCCATGGAAACTGCAGTTTTATGGGACCAATGGGAAAGCTTTGGGACAGATATTTGATAAGTTATTGGGGTATGACAAACAGGAGACAGCTTCTTTTGAGGCAAGAATGCTGGGGGGGAGGGCTGGTAGGTCATAGGGTCAAGGAGAGACCTGAGCATGTTGATCATTTGCAAAGATAATTTTCAAAATTCCTTTCTCACAAACCACATCTTTCCCTTTAGACATGTCTGAAAAACCTTGGCAAGAACAGGCTTCAAATCTCCCCCAAATTATTAAGTCAAGTAATGGGCTTTCAGAATATAGGAAGTTCAAAAGGCTGTCAGGTTGGAGCCAGACATCTGAGGAATGCGAGTGCCTCCAAGAGGAGGCGTGCATCCATTAAGGCATATCAGGTGGCCCTTATCAGATAGCCCCATCGGCCAGTCAAAGGACAGGTTATTGTGTGCGCCAGGTCTCTCAGAAAAAGCCCCTCCGAAGTTAACTGAGAACAGTGGGCTCAACCCTTCCCTCCAACACTTGTTCAAATAAAGCACAGGACTCTGTGGTTTGGGCAGAAAAAAAGTCCTGGTAGAAGATTCCACATTACAGCAAGTCCCTGGATCAATGAGTCACAAGTACTCCTACTCTGGGCTCCTGATTTCTACCCCACCTCGACAGCAGCCTCTCAGGGAGAAGACTCAGTCTCATCAGGAGGAATCTTAGCTCCAGCGGATATGCCATCTTTCCTTGGTTCCTTTAGTGCAACTGAGATATGCCAGCATTTTCTAAATAATGTCAGGCCGAAGATCTGTGGCAGAACACAAAGACATCAACGGTTTATGTAATAAGCTGTACAAAAATACTGACGCAGAGAATTAGCCAGTATTCTGCTAAAGATTCTACTTCAGCTGCAAAAGACTAACACCATAGACACTGTGGCTGTAGCTGTGTTTTTGCCAGCTCTTTCCCCCCGCCCCACGCCCACCCCCCCACCCCCGCCCTTCTCCATTGCCTCCAGCCACCATCTTGTTTTTCTGGCTTCACAAGTGGTAGTCTAATGGAATTTGATGTTCTACCCCAGAAAAAACAGCTAAAATACACTCATTAAGGCTCAAACTATTTTCCTACGTGCCCATACCCTCAAGGCCCTCCCACCTAGTCTTCTCCTGGAAACATCAACCTTTGACATTAAGCAAGTCCTCTCTGATAACAACCTTTGGCATTGGGAAAGTCCTCTTTCAGCTTTAAAATACAGAGGATGAACTAAATGATCTTATGATCTTTCAAGACTTGACAAATACTAATAATTTCATGATTCCTGATTCAAATTGAGGATTCCATATTTTATACAACTGATAAGAACAGTTATCTCTGTAATAAATGTTATTAACAGTTAACTCTGAGACAAATATTTCGTTTTGTTATGATATTCTATAGAAAACAAGCAAGCAGTTATCATTTGATAACTTGTAAGGATAGCTTTGTAATTACAGATGACATCTGTACAGCCTGTCTGAATTTGCGAAGTACTTCATATTTGTCATTATCTCATTTGATCCTCAAAATAGGGCAGAAATCACTTATACCTACTTTATAGGCTAGAAAATTGAGGCTTCTGAAAAGCAACACAAGCTGTCTTGCTCAAAACAGCGAGTCCACAGTGGAACCCAGGCTGCTCCATTCCCAGTCCTGCGTTTCTGCAAGAAAATCCACTTCTTAAAAACATGCTACATAATTATTGCCTAAGCAGCCTTTGCAAACTTGGAAAAGAACTGCTGCTAATGTGCATGTTTTCTATGATGGAAGCTTCTTCTGTTTTGCTCCCAGTTTAAAATACTCCCAGAACTGTTGAACTTCCATACAAAGAAATAAAAGCAAGGAAAAAACAAAATGCTCAAAAGACTATTTTATAAACAGCTTCAAAAATGAATCAGGGACTTCAGATCCTGGCAAAATGGATGCTTCAGAATGGATGTCTCCTTAGAAGGCTGGCCCCTGGTCGTGTGGCCTGCGCACACCACAGCGCAGGGGCACCCACTCAGGAGCACCGCCACAGTGGGGTCTGTAATTTATAACGTGAGGCCAACCAACAAGTTCCATTATTCAAACATGTGAAGCAGACCCAAGGAGAGAAGTACTTTAAACTAATCTTTTGCTCAGAAGCGACATTTGCAGCTCTTTTCACTTACTTTTCATTATTTCACCACAGGGGAACCGTTTCCAGGAATTATTATGTTAAGCAGTATATTAAAAAATGAGTCTTGGTATTTTTTGCAATAAATAACAGTTCACATTTATGCTGAGAACAGAAATGCTCACCAGAACTTACTTACATTGTCTGCTTTCAGAAGTGCAGACCTATTTGAAATGGTGCAGACTCAATTCCTAGGAGCATTCGCAATAACCCAGACACTCAGCTACTGGATGAGCACTGGCCATACGCCAGTCCCTGTGCAGGGCACAGAAGATACAAAGATGAGTAAGGTACGGGCCTTGCCTTCAGCGAGCACTTAGTAGGAGCTTGAAGTTGTGTCGCCACAGAGTAGAAAGATCAATAGCTTTGGAATCAGAGAGATGTGAGTTCAAATGTTGGCTTTGTTGATTCTGCTCTGAGAACATGGCCAAATTGCATAACCAGTCTTAGCTTCAGTTTCCTCATAAGTAAAATGAGAATAGCAATATTGTTGTTTAGGGTCTTGGGAATGTGGAAATAAGTAAAGACCATCCAAATGAGAACAAACAGAGGATATTGATTTAGAGTTTCCTGTAGCAGAGGAGTCAGCTACCATCACTTGTGTTTGGCAGAGACTCAAAGACAGCAGGGAACAGGGCAGCTTGATAGGCATGACAAGTGAAGGCTCTAGGTGAGCCCTGACCGGAGGGTGTTGACCTGGGGATGCTGGAGGCAGCTGAGTAGGGGCAGCCATCTTATGTGATTTGTTTGGGGAGCATATTTGGCTTTCTCTGGTTGGTCCTGAGTTAGAAATGAGGGGGAAGTAAGGAAATTGGCAGTCACTGAGCAAGTTTAGGCATTCTGGGCCAATGGCTGCAGAAGTTGTGGTTGGACTTCCCAGGCTGGTTGCTGCAGAGGTTGTGGGTCAGAGTTCTGTGGTCATATATGATTTGGCCATTGTCCATTTGTATATCCAGTCTCTCAGGGAGAGACAGACAGACAGATACACACAGACACACATACACACACACAGTGAACTCATTGTGTGATGATTATTATTATGTGACTCCATCAGAGAAGAAAGAAATGTGTTAAATTAGAGGTACCAAGTCCTTTGGGAAGCCCTAAGAAGGAAGTGACTAAGTCTGCTTCAGGGTCTGAAGGATTCGGCATTTTCAGGGCTATGGGTTACAAGTAAGACTTAAAGAGACAGGGAACTAAGAAAAATTCCCCTCATACAAAGGACACATCATGGCCAGGACAAGAGGCATGTAAGTGGGAGGAAAGCATATTGGTGGTGGCTGGACCCCAGACACTCTAGGACTGACGTGAAAGAGCCAAGTGGAAGGGAAGAAGGAGTCAGATTCCGGGAAGTGGGTGAGCTTTGAATACAAACTTGGATGTTGCAAGTATCAGGACAGAGTTGACCAAAACAAAACGATCTTGGCCTAAATCAAGAAAGACTACGTGGAGGAAGTAGCTGAGTAGAGTAATAATAGAGAAGAATCTATCATTTTCTTACAATCTGGCCAGCGTCTACTGTTCAGAGCCCCAGGCCTGTTGCTCTGTGAAGGATAACATCTGGCTTTCTCAGGTTGCATCCCTGGGTCTTTGATACTCAGTGGAGTGTCTCCAAGAGACCACAGCTGCTCCAGGCCTCTGAGCTGCCAGAGAACCATGGCAGGAAGAATTCTTCTCGTCTTCCGAGTGGGTTACAGGAGTTGCAGAATCAGAACTTTCAATTCACCTTTTTGTTGGCTTACTGTCTAAGCAGGAAGAAGTTCAGTTGCGAGAACAGAATGCTTTCGAGTGAGTGTCAGTGGAGAGGATATCTCATGGTTGCAAAAAAAAAGATGCACACATATTATAATCTAGGTGGAAGTCAAGGTATATTATGGCTCCATTGGCGTCCATGTTTCAATCATCTAATGTGGTAGGCTCCACATGAAAAAGGGTTTCCCAACCTTTGCCTTGCATGTGATCTTGGTCCTGAGCCATTTATCTGGACCCATTTCCTCTCCAACCACTAAACCACAGGACTGAGGTGGGGGGGGGGGTTGGAATTCCCTAGTTCTGGGTTTGGTGATTCCATTAAAACTATAGAATGATTCCTAACCCCTGTGATCTGACTCAAGCTCACTAAGTAACTTTCTGAGGATAAATTAGCTCCCAAATAGTGTACCCAGAGAGTGAAAATGTTCTGGCCAGAGGATCATATTGCCTAAGCCACTCGTTAGCAGTGACATGTCTCATGTAAAGTTGACATATTTCCATCCAGGCTTACAGATCATTCTCATGTGTGAGTTTATTCCTGAAAGTGAATATTGTCATACCCGTAAGTTAGATTTCTGAGGACAACACAGTAGAGCATTTCACCAATATAATGTCACCTTGTAAGGGCCCACCTGTCCCTCCACTGGCCTTCCATGGCAGTCTTGTGGTTGTGGACCCCTTCCTTAAACCCTGCAGCTGCCTTGTATCATTTAGATTGTAGCATTTTGGATTTCTATCTGCCTCCTTCATTAGCCTGTGGACACCCCGAAGGTATTCTTTCCTTTAACAAATATCTACTGAGCTATTCCAAGTGCAAGGAAAAGAACCATAGAAGTCAAACCCATCTCTGGGGAGTTATATAATATCGGAGGGGAAATGGTGGTAGGGAGATAAAGGATCAACAATTAAATAAACACAAACAATATCAGAGAGTAATCAGTGCTATTGAGGAAAGCTACTCCCCACTGGATGAGCAAGGAAGACTTCTTTGAAAAGACAACTTTCATGACGTGAGAGAAAGGAGCCAGGGACCAGAAGATCAGGCTAGGATCATTCAGCAGGGGAAACAGCTGGCAGAGAGGCCCTGAGGCACTAAATACACCAGGGACAAAAAGGAGGTCAGGCTGAATACTGGTGGGCAAGTGGAAGCCTGCTTTAAAAGGAGATCACAGAGGTGGGAGAGGGGGAAGAGAGAAGAGAACAAACACAGGCCATATAAGCGTTTGTTGTTACTCTACATGCAGTAGAAGCCACTGGTGGTTTTAAAGCAAGAGAATATTGTGATGTGAGTTACATTTCAAAAAGGTGATTTGGTTCATTGGGAAGATTATGGACAGGATCACGTGACGCAAGAAGAACATCTGGACAGCTGTGTCCACAGAACAGGTAAGGATGGATGCTGGGAAGGAAACTGCAGGGAGGATGGAGAGAAGTGAACAAGTTCAGGGCACATTCGGAAGATACAGGTGGGCAATAAGTCTTACGTATCTCCGTGCACCCAGAGCCTTGAATGACGCCGCATATGCATTAGGTGCCCACTACGTGAGGATTTATTTGAAATGTGCTGGATTGATTTAATGGAAGAAAAATGCCTTGATTGAATGAGTCAAAAGCTGAGCATATCTTTATCTTACTATTTAAATATTAAGCATTTTGGATAAAAGAGAAGCAACTCTTTTCACTCTGCAGGAAGTTCAGATCTAAATCATATTCAATCCCCTCATATAAATATATATATTACCACACTTATCTGATCATAAAAAGGCTCTTTAAACAAAGCAATCCCAAAAGGAAGCTACTGGGACTTTGTATAACTTCCATTTCCAGCCTATTCGTTTCAACTCTAAACAGAGACCAAGTCAGGAAAGAAAACTAAAAGAAAGCCTCAGGGCTGTATCATCGCCTGGTCCTCATGCCATGCAAGGCTTCAGGAAGGGGAAACAGCCTACACTTTCTAAACACTTTTTTTCCCTATTTCAGAGGCAAGAAAGCCCAGAAAGCAAGCCATTGACAGGCTGGCCTTTGTCTTGACCTTGTTATAAATTGGCTAAATCATATTTGACATTATATTCAGAGTGGGGTGACATTAGGTAGAATTTAGATGAGGGCCCCAAGAATATTTGATTACAGGTTTCTGGAGAGAGAGAAATATGCACAAAGGATTATGACAAGGGGGAAGAAAGTGCCACTTGATTGATGACTGAGCCTGGATGCAAAATTAAAGTGCAGAGAACTCAGATCACTTGGGATAGGCCATATATAGCCTGTTTTCTAAACTAAGCCCTGGGCTGAGCACTCTCCATTATTTCGCATTCAACTGACCCTGAAGTTTTTTCCATTTTATAGATGGAGAGACCAAGGGGAAAAAATATTAAGATAATTTCATGGCATCCTAGAGCTGGTAAGTTGCAAATCTGGGGGTTAAACTCAAGTCTAGCCCTTATGTTCTTCCCACTTCTTTACTCTACAAAAGTGTTGCTGTGCACCCAACATAGCGCCCTCAAACCATTCCAGTTAGCTCGCCTACAGAGACAGTCAGAGATTGGGTTCCAGTCCTGAGCATCTTGGGAAGAAAGTGTTGAAATACCAAGATGAAGCCAATCCTGCCCGGGGCACCATGTCAGCAAATCAAAATTTCTGTGTCCTTGTAAATGTTCTGCATGACCAGAAACACCATATATTTACTCAGCCAATCCCCAACTGCCAAGCGAACTCTGGGCCTTCTCACCCCAAACAAGGTTGACCATGTGGCCTCAGCCAATCAAGTCTTTTCTACTTTTCTCTTCCTTGTTCTTTATTCTTTGTCTTATAAAAGCTTCTTGCCTTCTACCTCATTTTGCAGTTCTCCAAAAGGAGACTGTCCACTTCAGGAAGTATTAAATGAAGTTTGATTGCTTCACCTAAATTGTTTTCTTTAATCATTCTTTTACAAAAGTGAAAGCTTACCCAATAGCAGCAAAGTGGGCAGATACACTGAATTCTGCCCTGTTATCTCCAATTACCCACCCAAAGACAGAAGAACATTTCCGATCATTTCAAGGAAAGTTGAGATATTCTGAGAAAAAAAAAAAATCGCATTAACTCCAGACTGTTTAAGACAATAATGGCTGGCCGATATGTGATTTATACTCTTATAAAAAGAAACCACTGCAACATCAACCGTAGGACTTCTTAACTTTCGGACTGCCTGGGGACAGCTCCAGTGGAATATTCTGACATTCACGCCATTTGTCTAAACTTGAACTCATCAACACCTTTTGTTTCCACTACCCAAGCAGTCTCTTACACCAACTTCAGTATTTCTCCAAATGGCAATGTGACCTTCAATCCACTTGTGTTTGGACCACACATCCTGTGAAGCATTTCTAAGACTGGCCCATTTCAGTAGCTCCCAGATCCTTGCAAAGGACAGGGACAAACTTGGGGGCTACTGGACTTTTCTTCAAGCCAGACATTAAGCCATGTCTGTGGTCCTTTCCTGAGGGTCCAGTAGAGTATCTTCTATGGTTCGAGTCCTCAGTAACTGTATGTTTAATTGATTATCTGAGTTCAAATGATCTATTTGAAATGACCTATTTGTAAACATAAACTGTCATGTTTTATATCCTCTCATACTTCAAACTAATATAGAAGAAAGAAGGAAGGAAAGAAAGAAGGGAGATGACAAAAAGAGAGACTTGATTTTGATCTCTTTCAACATTAATTGTTCATTTACCCCACACTGATTGAATGCTTAGCTCGGGGAAGACCCTGTGCTTGGTTGCCACCATGGAGAATTCCAGATGAAGCCACCCTAGAAAATCACACAAGAGGGGCTGGGGTAGTGCACCATTGTATTTGGAAAATTCTGCCTGAGATTGTGACTGGCAGCATACCCCTGTGCTCTCCATCATTTTTCATAAATCCCCATTGTTTCATTTGCTCAATCCTAAAAGCTTATTGTTCTTTGCTCCCCCATCCAATAAAATAAAACTAATATCATAGTGTCATTTGAAGATATATTTATGTTTGTTTTTCCTATAAAAAGAGATAATAATGTTATGTTCCAATAATATTAAGTTGCAATGTTATTTGCAAGATTGCAGAGCTTTTAATTTTCTGATTATTTCCACAGTGGGAGTTTCAGCTCAATTTCGACGAAGACACTTCTATCTGTTTTGGTTATTTTTTTATTACAGCTAGAAGCAATAATAATTGCCTTTAGTGTAGGAAAACATCACGGAGGAGACAACTGTTGTCCCCAAAGAATAAGACCATCAGGGCAAATTTTGATGTAAAAAATTTGTAAATTAATTGCAGAGTCCTATAAATATTATATTTACTAAAATTGTGATGGCTGCTGTCTTCAAAGAATTCATCTTTTTTGTATTTCTTTTAAAGAAATAGTTTCTTGAGAGCCACACCAACAAAAATTGAATGCAGCCATCAAAATACTATTAATAAGCACATGATGGCCACAAAGATAGAGTTAATGCCAGTAGAGAGAAAAATCCCAGATAACTGGGTTTAACTTTTGGCTCTCAAACTTAGTAGCTATTTGATCTGTAATATGTTCTATAAACATCTCTAAATCTCAATTTCTGCTAGTCAAAGAAGATTATTGACAGATTAAACTAAATAGTATAGATGAAATGACCTATCACACAGTCTGACATAAAATAGGCACTAAATAATTGGCAGGATTGATGATAAGAAAATTTATGTTACATTGCTTCATTCATTCAATGCAAACTGAGTGCCTTTGATATGGCTGCCCCAACTGCTGTTGTAGGCCATGGATGTTGGTGATGAAGATGATACTGATGATAACAATGATGCAAATCTCAATAATTATGTGGCTATGATTGTACTGCCATGAGCTGGCCAACCCTCCTGCCAAAATCCTCAAAGTGAGCTCCTACAGTATTCTGTCAATGTCTACAAAAAATTAATATCATAACTATTCTTTGCATGCCCACTAATTGTACAGTGTTGTCTCACTCAACACACATATCCCCACCTTCCTTTTGCTGATCTGCCTTTACTATAGAAGTCGGAAAATTTTAAATGTATATTTTTCAGCCTCCCTTGCAGCTAGAATCTACTAGGCAACCAGAGTCTGGCCCTTGAAATATAAGAAGATATCTGCTGAGGACTTCTGTAGGACTTTTCCCTCCATCTTATAGGGGCCATCCTTCCTGGTTTTCTCAACCTACACAACATTTATCTGAGAGGTGCAGAGTGATTGGAAGACAAGAAATAAGCATTATTTATCTAGATGTTACCAGAATTTAACACTGTATCTGATACATAGTGAGTACTAAGAAAATTGGACTGAAGGAAAGAAGGAAGAGAGAAAGAAGAAGCCTGGGAAGGAGGAAGGGAAGGAAAGAGGGCAGAAAGGGAAAGGAGAGGAAGGAAGGAGGAGAGGAGATGGGGAGAGAGGGAGGAAGGCAGGAGGAGAGGAGGGAGAGAGGGAGAGAGGAAGGGAGGAATGATGGAAGGAAGGAAGGGAGAATGGAAGGGAGGGAAGGAGGGAGGAAGGAAGAGAGGGAGAGAGGGAGGCAGAGAGCGAGGGAGAGAGGGAGAAAAGAAGGAAGGGACAGAGGCAAGGAGGGAGGGAAGAAGGGAACAAGGGAGGGAAGAATGAAACTCACTAGATATGGAACATAGATATGATCTGGGCCTGATTCACCCAAAACCAACATGCTTCAGTAAATTGCTACCCTTATCACCATCGTCATGGTTATTTTCATCACCATCATCACGAGGGTCATTATTTATTGAGTAATTACCACAGTTATTGTCAACTAATAGATAATATCTCTTCAAGAGATATAAAGTTTTTGTGGAGAAATGTTTTTTTATGCTCCGCAAGGATTTCAAAAGAGTTTCATTTGCACATGCACAGGTGAGAATGTACTGCTTTTATGAGAGGTATTACTTATGAGAATGAGTCAGGCACGAGAATGACATATGAGCAAGAAGAACTACTGGAATTAAAAGTAAAACAATTTGGGATAAGGGCATTCGTTCCTTCTGGCCCTCTGAACAGCCTAGCTCTGCCCCCAAATTAATCACTGCTATATTTGGCGTTTGTCTTTCTAGACATTCTCCTATGTGGTGACTTACTTGCAATATGGTGCCTGTGGAAACACATCAGTGTGTGCATGTGTAAGCATGCACGTGTGAGCTTCACATAAATAGCCTCATAGGTGGCATCGTGACCTGAAAATTTCTTTTCTCATTTAATAGTACATATTAAAGCACTTTCTCAATCTCTGCATGTAGTCCAGTCTCCCCAGTTTTAGCTGATGTGTATGATTCTATCACGCAGATATACCTAAGTTTAAACACGCCCCTTTTTCCTGACACCGAGGTCGCTCCACAGCTCTTCCAACCTGTCAGTTACTAGCAGTTTATCACAGGGCGATGACGTTTCCTCAAACTGTCAGCAAAGCTTTATACTCTTAACTTTTTAAGTTTTCCCAATCTGATAGTTGAAAAGGAGTATGTAATTGCTGTTTTAATTTAGATTTGCTTCGTGTTATTTTATAGAGAGTATCTTTTTTCACATTTATGGGTCTTTTGTATTTCCTCTACTCTTCATTCCCAGCTCATAAGTTTTGTCTTTTGTATTGTGCTATTATTGCCTTATTTATTTGTATGAGTTCTACATATATTTCGATACCTTTTCTTTATATTTTGTTACAGTTTGTAGGTATTTTGAAGATACATATTTTGGAGGTTTATGTAGGTATTTTCTCCTGAACTATCACTTGCCTTTTAGCTTCTTTTTAATAACTGTTTTTTTTGTGGTGGGTAAGATTATCCCTGAGTTAACATCTGTTGCCAATCCTCCTCTTTTTTTTTTTCCTCCCCAAATCCCCAGTACATCGTTGAATATCATGGTTGTATGTCCTTCCAGTTCTTCTGTGTGGGAGGCCAGAACAGCATGGCTTGATGAGCGATGTGCAGGTCCACGCCAAGGATCCAAACCGGCAAACCCCAAACTACGAAAGCAGAGCTCAGACTTAACCACTGAGCCGCCAAGCTGGCCCTTAGTAACATTTTTAAATGTTGACATTTTCAAGCAGACCCATCTTTTCTTTAGTAGCTTTTGATTTTTGTGTCTTGTTAAAAAGACATGTCAACAAGAACATATCTAACCAAATTTTCTCATAGTATAAATAAGAATATGAGAATGATTCATCTCAAAGTATTTTTTAAACAGCTTGAGGTAGGGACTGATGATTCCTTTTAAAACATGTAGGAATTTAAAACGATTGACTCAATACCATAGATGAAACAGACCATCCTTCTCCCCATCATTTAAAATGCTACCTTTATGAGGTGCTAAATTCTCTTATCTATGTTAGTCTGCTTTTATACTCTTTGTTAGATTTATAATATAGTTTATCTTGTAGATAATAATTTTTTTTCAAATTGTTCTGAATGAAAAAGAATTATTTTTTAAAAGCTGTTTTTAGTAAATTTTACACATTTACCATAACAAATTTAGAATTAATTTGTTAAGGTCCTTGAGGAAAAAAATCCTATTTGGATCTGAATGAATTGCTTCAAAATGATAGATCAGGGAGCTGGCCCCATAGCCAAGTGAGTAAGTTTGCAGGCTCTGCTTTGGGGGCCCAGGGTTCACTGGTTAGGATCCTGGATCCTGGGCATGGACCTAGCATCACTCATCAAGCCATGCCATGAAGGCATCCCACATAGCAGAACTAGAATGACCTACAACTAGGATATACAACATGTACTGGGGCTTTGGGGAGAGAAAAGAAAAAAAGAGGAAGATTGGCAACAGATGTTAGCTCAGGGCCAAGCTTCCTCACTGGAAAAAAACAAAAAGCATACTTAAGGGGTCGGCCTGGTGTCACAGTGGTTAAGTGTGCATGTTCCACTTCTACGGCTCAGGGTTCGCCAGTTCGGATCCCGGGTGTGGACGTGGCACCGCTTGGCAAGACATGCTGTGGTAGGCGTCCCACATATAAAGTAGAGGAAGATGAGCATGGATGTTAGCTCAGGGCCAGTCTTCCTCAGCCAAAAGAGGGGGATTGGCAGCAGTTAGCTCAGGGCTATTCTTCCTCAGGAAAAAAAAAAATTAAAAAGCCTACTTAAAAAAGAAATGATAGATCAATTTTGGAGAAGGTTGATATTGATTCATTCCACTCATAATCATAGTATTTTCTTAATTTATTCACATCCTTTTTATGTTCCTTCTTAGAATGTTATAAATTTCTTCAAACAGGTTAAGCATATTTCTCCTTAAGTTTGGTTCTAGATGCATTAGAGATATTACGGGTACTGCAAAGCATTTTCGTTACCTTTCCTAACTGGTAATGATGTTTTACAGGAAAATGTAACGTTTCAACATTAAACTGATTCAGGGCCCCTTGCTGAACTTCTTTCCTAGTACTCAGTTAGCCAACGGATTCTTTAAGACCATCACTCATAAATTATGGTGCTATTATTGCTTTTTAATGAAAATTAATTAACTTATTTTCTTTTGTTATTTAACTTCAAAGTCTAGGACTATGTTATATACTCTGCTATATCTCCATAACTAGAACAATGTCACATAAGTGATTAATAAATATTTACTATACGAATGGCAAAGGAATGCTACTGCTAAAAGTGATAAAAGTTTTCTCACTAAGTATGATCTGATGGAGATCTCTGATAATTGTGACTGAGAAAGGTTTCTATTATATCTAGCACGCTAAGATTCTTGTAATTATTTAAGATTATATGTTGTTTTATTAAATAATTTTCACCATCCATTGAAATAATCAGATTATTTTATATCTTAGACTAGTAATATAGTAATTGTTTGAACGATTATCAATGTTGATCAATCCTTGCATTTTTAAATAGATCCTATCTGGTTATGATACAAAATCTTCTAATATATTGCTGAAATCTCTTTATTAAATTTTACTTAGGATTTTTGCTTTTATAGTCATTAGTGATATTAGCCTAGAATTTTCTTTTTTATTACTATCCACCTCCATTTTTGACATCAGGTTACAGTGACATTGTAAAATGAGTATTGACTGGATATATAGCAGACTATATATAACCTAAAACTCCTCACTTTTCAGGAGCACGAAAAAATAAAGGATACAATATATCAAGCATGTCTTAAGTGTGCACATAAACTTCCAGTTTAATATATAAACAAATATAAAAAATTGACAACAAAAAACAAAAGGGGTCAAAAATCTAGACAGTAAGAAAAGGTGACTCTAAGTCGCAAAGGAAATTCTCATCTTCATAATCTAGATACGCCAGTTGAATGATCATGTAGAGATAGAGGACAAAATATTGGGTCTTTAAAATAACCATAATTAGGATCCAGGTGCCAGGAAAAAGTCAGTTTCCTCAAATAATAGCTAAGAACAAATTCACCTGAAGTTACAATGAGTCAACGACGAAGTTCTGTTTGTTTCAAAGGAAGATCAGAGAGGAGGGAAAAGTCAGTTTTGAAGATTTGTAAACATGACCCGGGGCTTAAACAACAGAAATTCATTTTCTCACAGTTCTGGGCATCTTTGGGAGTTGTACATTTTTAATGCATTAAAAAAAAAAAGACCTTTAGGTCATGACGGCTTCATCGGTGATTCCAAAAATTTCCAGGAAAAACAAAATCTTGAACTCTTAGAATAAATATAGAAGAAAGGAATATTTCCCATCTCATTTATAAGATCAGAATAAACTCTGATATCAAAAGTTGACAATGAAATTTTTAAAAAGGAAATTATAAACCAGTATTTTCATGAATACAGATGTAAATTGAATTCACCAATAAATAAAAAGGATAACATCTCACAACTCTGTGAGATTTAGCAGAGGCTGGGTTAACATTGGCCTATTTAAATTTGCAAAGCAATTAATATAATTCTCCACATAAGTAAATACAAAGAGAAGTAATAAGATTATCTCAATAATGCAGAAAAAGTATTTGATAAAATTCAAATTCCTTTTATGGTAAAAGTTCTTGGAAAAGTAAGAACAGGAAGAAACTTCCTCAATCTGATAAATGACACTTAGGAATCATCTACAGCTACCATGACACTAGACAACAAAACGTTACACATTTTTCCCCTAAGATCAAGAGCAAAGCAAGAATGTCTGCTGTCACGAGTACAATAAGGCAAGAAAAAAAAAGGCTTAAATATAGAAACAATAAGTAAAACCATCATTATTCACAGATAACATGATTGTGTACATAGAAAACACTATTGAATATACATGACTATTACTAGAAATAAAACTTAAATTTAGTAAAGTTGTGAGATACAGCTTAAGATACAAAACTCAATTATGTTTCTATAATCTAGCAAAAAATAATTGAAAAATGAAATTGAAAATTTATTACTGTTTACAGTATTATAAAAATGCCAAACTTGGAAGACATTTAACAAAAGATGTGTAAGATTTCCGCATTTAAAACTAAAAAGGAAAAAAAAATTACTGAGAAATTAAAGAAGACCTAATTGATGGGGATGTATACCATATTTATGGATTAGAAGATTCAATATTGTTAAGATGGCGATTGTCCCCACATTGATTTATAAACTCTACATAATTCCAATCAGAATCCCAGTGGTCTGTTTTTTTTAAAAGTGACAGGCTAATATAAATATTTATGTGGAAATGCAAAGGATCTAGACTAGCCAAAGTATCTTGAAAAAATAAAATCAATACCTGGTGTCTAGAATACAAGTAGGTAAGAAACTGCGATACTGGCATAAGGGTAGACAAACGAATCAATGGATCAGAATACAGAGCCCAGAAATAGATTCACACATAAATGGCCACTTCATTTTCAACCAATACACCAAAAAAATTAAATAACTAAAGAAATCCCTTTAACAAACTTTGCTAGAATAACTGGATATCTGTATGGGAAAATAGAAACATAACCTCTCTTAATTCTACTCATAACAATTATTTTTATATAGATCATGGGCCTAAACTGGAAAACTAGAAGTGTGAACATTCTAGAAGGAAACAGGAGAACACCTTTGTGACTTTGAGGTAGGCAAAGATTTCTTAGAGAAGAGACAAGAAACACTAACTCACAAGAAAAAAATGATAATTGGACTTCATCAATTTTAAACATTTTCCAATTAAAAGATACCACTAAGAAAATGAATATGAAAACCACAGACTGGGAGAAAATAATTGTAGTTCAAATAACTGACAAAAGATATATCTGGAATATATATATATTGTTTTTTTTAAAGATTGGCAACTGGGCTAACAACTGTAGCCAACCTTTTTTTTTTTCTGCTTTATCTCCGCAAACCCCCCCCTGTACACAGTTGTATATCTTATCTGCAGGTCCTTCTAGTTGTGGCATGTGGGACGCCGCCTCAATGTGGCCTGACAAGCGGTGCCATGTCCGTGCCCAGGATCCGAACCCTGGGCCACCGCAGCAGAGCGCGCAAACTTAACCTCTCGGCCACAGAGCCGGCCCCCTGGAATATATTTTTAAAAATTCTAAAAAGCAGTAATAATAATAACGTTTCAAAAAAAATTGGGTAACAGCTTTGAGCAGAAACTTTACAAAGAAGACATAAAAATTACCAATAAGTACATCGATATGTCCTAAGCATTATTAGTCATCCAAGAAATGCTATATAAAACCACAGCAAGATGCCACTTCATACCCTAGAGCAGCTACTACAAAAACCACAGACAATGGCTAATATCTGTGAGAATGTAGGGTAACTGGAACTCTCACACATTGCTGGAGGAATCTAAAATTGTGCAACTGCTTTCAAGTATTATTTGACAGTTTCTCAGAAAGTTAAAAATACACCTATCCCAAGACCCATAAAATTCACTTCTAATAATCTATCCAAGGAAAACAAAACATACGTTTACATAAACTCTTGTACAAGAATGTTCATAACAACCTTATTCATAATATATAAAAACTGTAGACAATTCAAATATCTATCAACAATTGAATGGATTAACAAGTTGTCACATGATAATTTGATGGAACACTACTCGATTATACAAAAGAACAAACTACTGATAAATGTAACAACACGGATGAATCTCAAAAATATTACACTGAGTGAAAGAAGTTGGACACAGACCTTTAAACTGTATGAGTCCATTTATATGAAGGCCATCAATAGGCAAAATTAATCTATGGTATCAAAAACCAGAAAGTATCTCCAGGAAGCAGAAAACTTTCTGGGACAATGGAAGTGCTCTCCACTGTGATTGTGTGTGAGCGTTTGGGGTCAGGGAGGGAGGACAGTTACAAGTGGTGTATAAAATTTTCAAACCTCATTGTACTGAACACTTACGATCTGAACATTCTATTCCATGTTAAGTGCATCTCACAAATTCACACCTAAACACATCATAATGAAGTTATAGACACCAAGACAGGAGAAAGTCTTAAAAGTAACCAGAGAAAAAGGATAAATTCTCTACATTGCATTGACAGACTCTCAGCTGTACATCCAAATGGCGATGAGACATCAGAAAAGTAGAAATCTCCCTCGAAACGTATCATAAAAGAAACCTGAATCTCAGCACATGCTATTCCCTAGAAACAGACCAGATAGAGCTAGCAGAAAATCATTTTAAACTAAGTTTATTTATGCTGTCATAAAAAATAATTTAATCCTAAGTTCAATCAGTTTTGAGAAAAACATAATTGAGATTTTGTAAATGAAATCTCTAATTATTAAAATAAAATACTCAAAAGAATGTTTAAAAGCAAACTGGATACAGATAAAAATCGAATAACAAAAGTTGGAAGATTAATTTGAGAAATTTCCTCAGAACATAGTGCAATTAGTCAGAAAATTTGAAAGAAATGCTGGGTTTCATGTGGAATAACTCCAGAAATTTCAATATACATATAACTGAAGCTCCAGTAGACCAGACATCATATTGAGATATAATGGATGAGGATTTCCCAAAATTAAACGAATTCACCACACCTCAATGGAAAAAGTCCACCAATTATGAAGCAGAATTAATCAAAGAACATAAATAGCCGTATTTATAAGCTCCCTATTGAATCATGATAATTAAGCATTAAAAAAAAACCCTGACAGCTCACCGAGAAAAAGATTGTATTGTCCACAGAGAACTGAGAACCCAATTTATTCCAGACTTCTTATCAGTAACACCACGATGGCAGAAAACACTGGTGCAATATCTTCAAAATTGTTGATTAAAAAATATGACTTAAAACCTAAAATTATAGATCCAGGAAAAAAATCATTTTGGAGTAAGTGTAAAATGAAGATACTTTGAACATAAAACAATTCAAAAAGCTGCAAACATTTTCTGAATTTTCTTTAGCAAGAAGGAAGTAATAGAATATTGGAAACAAGAGCAAGCTAAGAAATCAGACATTGGTAATTATAAATAACTACTGTATGCAAAAATTATAATATGATATACAATTTTCAACAAGCTCAAACTAAAACTATAGGCAACAACAATATGGCAAATGAAAATATAAAGGTGACTGGAATGGAGTATAAATGAAATAAAAATGCATAAAGCTTGTTGTCATATCAGGCCAAAAATGAAACTATTGATGACATTCTAATTTATTTTATTTATAAAAAGGGAATGAATTCCTTTATTATCTGACATATTTTTATTTATTTATATATTTATATATATTTATATATTTTATATATATTTTATTTATTTATATATTTATATGTATATTAGAGAAAATATGCCTCTGTTTATAGAAATGGTTGTGTGTTATTGTCATTTTTTATAGATTTTTCCAATTTTTCCCCAAAATAATTAAATTCTGGGTACAAATAAATGTATAGAGTATAATCTTATACATTTTTCTAAAGAAGAGAGCAAAAGCTTAGAAGAAAATAAGTGACAGTTAAGAATGTTTCTCTGAGTGGTGGAATTATTGCAGCCTCATGGTCTTCTTTACAGTTTTCCTAGTTTTCTGCAATTCAAATATTTTAAACCAAAGAATGAATACTTAGGCACCTCACAGCTAATCCCCAAAAATCAGTACTTCAGGATTTGACACTGTATATGATTAATTCTTATGTCTTCATCCCTTCCCACTTTAGTCAAACTCTTTGCAGGATTTATAAAGTTGTTCTTATAATTTCTTTTGATTAGTGGACATTCGGTCCTGTCCAAAACATCCACGGAGACATTTGGTCCACAGAAAAAGGTCCTTGAAATCTGGTCCTTGAGCATATCTAGTCCATGCCAAATGGTCCTTGACATTTGGTCTTGTCAAAAATGACCACACATAGAAAATGCCCCTGAGTTCAAATAGACCGCAATATTTATTTATGCTTTTCTACAGTTAGAAAAATGCACCGAGGGCAAGTTGAGGATGGGATAAGTATGAGATACATCGTGCATTAATATGTCACTGGGCATTTGGTTGGATGCGGCTGGGTCATTCAATAAGGGTGGAGTTTGAAAGGAGGAGCTTGGTCAAGTCACTATGAAAAATGGACAAACATGTCGATAGAAACACTTTACAAACCCCTCCTTGTTCGGGAGGAGTGAGAATGGTTGTGACTCTCCTACCACATAGGAGTTAGGTATAATAGCTGCCATGAGGGAGATACTGGGCACCCCCTACCACTAGCCGCTCACCCAGGGTTAATGGGTGATGTTCTCCTTGATTCAATGTCCTATAGTGGTATGATCTCAGTTGATGACAAGAAGCGTGTGTGCTGTTTGGAGAAGTTTTAGTGGGTGTGACTCCCACACTTACCTTCCAGTCAGCATGGACCAACATGACCTTGGCTGGTGCCTACCTACTGGCTGATCCAGTCCAGCCAAACCGGGTGTCAAATCCATAAGACATTAGTAAGGTTTCTCCTACCAGGAAACCAGCGACCGTTGGTCAGACAGCTACAAAACAAAGAAAATAACCCTTCTCCTGTTGCTTGGCAATATGACATCTTCATTTGAAGATTATCAGTGGAATATGGCAGAAATAGCATACACACAAAAAGAAAAGCCGACTACATTATAATGGTTTTTGTTACCATTTAGGAGTAAAAGTTACTGGCTCTGTGAAGAGAGGAGAATCTGCAATGTGCGACTGGTCAGGGTTTGGATAACATTGCAATCATTCATGACGGCGCAGGAAAACATCAGCACAACGTTGGTGTTGAAAGAGAAGTAAGGGAAGCCCGGAATAAGTTAAAATGACACACAGAAGAAGAACCAAATGCAACACCATCACAGGCACTTCAAAGAACTCTCTGTGATACTCATGATGAAGAGGTTCTGTTAATGCTAGCAGAAAGAAATTCATAAAAGAGGCAAGTAAATAGAATTCAAAACAGCCTTTGACCTCCAAACCCAATTTCATTGCATAGCATTGAAATTCCAGAGGAACATAAAGCGATCAGATATAGAGAACCATTTCTTATGCATGATTCCAGTGTTCAAGTTGATCAAAGAATTCTAATTTATACAACTTATGACAATATTTGATGTTTTAAGTGCCAGCACCACATTATCGAGTTATGACACCTTCAAGATGGCACCAACATGTGAATATACAACAATGGAAAGTAATGCCCCTAAGTGTGCATCCTTGTTCCTTGGACGTCCATTTGTGCCTTTGGAAGATATAAATGAAAGTTTGGAGTACATTGTGGAGAATGCAGAAGAAAATTTGAATGACCTAATGGATTCTGTTGAGACAGCGTATGTCTGTGGAAAGCTTGGCAGAGGCAGAAGACCGGAAGCTACAAGATTTCCACAAGAACTTTGGAGTCAGTACATATGCATCAGTATACTGAATGGTGCTCACAGGATGAGCAGCACTGTGGAAGGCTGGCATAGCAAATTTCAAAAGCTGATGGTGGTGCATCATCCTTCAATTTGGAGATTTACTGAAGTATTAAAAGACAAAAAGCAAAGCAATGAACAAGGTATCACCCAAGTTCTTGGTGGTCACACTCAAACAATGGCTACCAACTTTATTATGATACCAACAAAATGAAACTCATATAATCGAAATTGTTAACAGATACAACAAATATAAAGCCAATAATCAGGTCAATACATACTTGAGAGCAATTGTCCATTGACTTTTGAGTAACCCTGCAGAATTTTACGACGAGAAAGAACAAGAATAAATGTGAAATCCAAAATTCATCATGAATTACAATAAAAATAATGTACATAAAATTTTAATAAAGTTAAATGTTTGTATTATTTAACAAATCATGGGTCCAATGCCTCCATGGACATTTTGGACAGGACCAAAATTCCAGCAAGATTTCTTTTTATAGCTTTCCAAATACATTTTATTATGTTTCATTTTCAAGAGTTTTTTGAAATTGGTATGCCTGTGATTGGTTCATATTTTAATAGAGATAAATTTCTCTTTGTCCCTAAAGAGTTCACAGAGTATAGGGAATGTCAACGATAATTAGCCCCAAAGATAGGGAAAATGGGAAATAAAGACACTATAGCATTTTATAACAGAATCAGCTACTCTGCATCATGGACAACATTTCTCACTGTCCAAGAGGTGCATTCAAGCTCATGAAAGTTCTTTCTTCTTCATATGTCACCAATTCTTCTTTCCAGAATCCTTGATGCTCTCCAGAGAAATATAAGAGAATTTCTGGACCCATTGCTTCAAGACTTTGAACAAACTGTAGAAGTCAATTGTTTGAAAGAGTTTGAGCTTTGCAAATCAGACACACATGGATTTTGTTTCTGGTTCCCCCAGTTAACAGTAAGACTTAGTAGAAAGATGAGGATGACAATACTTGCTATTCATTTTTCTGTCAGGGAAGGTGAGTCTCAGATTCTCTCCTATGGAATGTTCTCAACAAATGGTTATCATTACTTGTGATATTTAGTTCAATGAGTGGCAAAAACTAAAAAATCTGATATTTGGGCTTTGTAGTATCAAATATCAAGTTGAATGACAGTTTTTCACTTTTCAATCAAAACACGGAACTCTCATAAAGAGGCTAAGAGACTCAAAAATCATGCTTACGTTCAGCAGCATGAGGTAGTGGTAAAACTGGGCTTTGAAGTCATATAAATCTTGTTTTAATTTTAATTTCTACATGTACCTGGCAATTCCTTAGCAAAGATTAGCTTAACATTTTAGCCTCAGTTATTTTCATCTGCAAAAAGGATACAATCAAACCTATTTTACACAATTTTGGGGGATAGTTAGCAAGAATAGATAGCCATTGTTATTATTACCAAATAATAACACATAACATTTTTTGAGTACTTAAAATGTGTCAAGCATCATGTTAAGTATGTTTCCTGCAGTGAATCCTCACACAGGTCTGCGAAAGAGACGCCGTTTCCATCCCTGTTTCTAGATGAGGAAACCAAGTGCAGAGGGTCTGGGCTTCCGCACACGTCCAAGTGATAGGACTCATCGCTCTCAGCTCTGTAACAAAACTGCAGACTCACCAACGTCTGGGAAATAAAACCAAACCAAGCACAAAAAGACAAGGCCTATGGAAATTTGGCTTCCAAACCAAGTAGTTCTACTTAGTAGAAGCTCGAAGCTATTTTTAAAAGGGCTATTTCCACTTACAGAGATGTTCAGCCGAGCAGCAACTATTCCCAGTCATTGGCCAAGTGTTCAAAGGGTTTCCTCCGCTCTGTTCCCAGGTCCTTCCACTGTGGCTGGTGCAATACAAACCAGTAGATTGGCCTCTTCCCACTCTTGTCCGGTCTCCAACCTTGTCGTGGCTGGTTGACCCTTCATGGCTGGCCAAGTCTCTGCTTGCTGAAGTCATAATCTTGTCTCTTCAAGTAAATCACGCAAGGGTTTAGCAATGTGGAATTTTTTTTTTTAAAAGCTCATTTTTAAATACAAAGGTAAACTGAAAATTTCTCTCTCCTTTTATTTTTTAAGATGATTTGAGATGCCAAAACAGGAAAATGTGTTGACTTGAAGATGGACATTTTTATTTTTAAAATCTAAAAATGAATTCTTCTGCTTCTCATTGCCAAGTTTAAGATTCTATTTCACAGTAGCTCTGATTGCTGAGACTTTTCCAATGTCTGCTGAAAAGTGCTCCTCAAACTTGTGGCCTGCACGATGTAGGGACAAGCTGCACTCTGAGATAGATGTTGACTTTGGAACTATGAAAATTTCAGAAACCTACTAAAAGAGATTTTGATTGGTAAATGACCAGCCTGTTACCAACGGCGGGGGGGTGGGGGGGGCGTAGATAGATTTCTTTATAAATGCCTTCTTTTCAAGGCAAAAGAAAAATAGACTTTGGGGACTTGGACTCCATTAACCAACACTGAAAATGCTTCATAGTCATACTTTTTAATACAAATAATTGCCACCTTCCCTCCTCTCCCAGGTTAAATTGCTCGTAGCTTCATTTTGGTCACGATCTTACATCGCTTTTGTTTTATTTTGTTTGTTTGAGTTTTTTGTACATTTTCTAATCAGTTGATCTCTCCTATGAGACTGTAAATTCTTTTATGAAGACATAGAATTGAATTATGTCTGTTTCTCCAGCAGCTATCATAGGACAGGACACATTCTATTTTAGTATTGCATTTGTTAAACTTCCCAAGTTCGAAAGATAGCCTGTGAAGTCACAAATAGGCCTTCTGAGCTGCATCCTCTTGGACTCTATTCAAACTGAAAGACAAAGGGAGGAGATTCTTGAGGATTTTACACCTTGTATCTTCTCAGCAAAGTCTCACCTCTCATTATTTTGCATTGACCTGCTCTTCCATCGTATGTGTTGTCTATTCAGTGTCTCAAAAAGAAGCGGCCGTGACCAGCAGGAATTAGCAGGACCCAGCTCCTTCTAGAACTGGTTCAGCCTTTCCTGAGCCCTGAAGCCCTGGGACCATCACATCACCTCCTTGAAGCCTTGATTTCTTCACTTGTAAAATAAGAACCCTAATCATGGCCATGCCTGAGCCGTGGAGAAGCTACAATTATCTGATGAGTCACAGTGTAAGAAAGTGCGTGATGACGAGGGTGGTGGCAGATGTCCAGAGAACCAGCTACTTGGACACCATTGACTCCATTTTTCATTTGTCACTCGGGTGTTTGAGTGCCGTAGAGGCAAGGATGGAAAAGTGCAAATGATCAGAAAACAGAATAAACCCCTTTCATCATTTTGTCCCACATTTCTGAAACAACTCACATTTTTGTTTCTCAGAGGGGGTCACTATAGCTGAGAACAATTAAGTTGCTCCTCCATAATTGTGCATTTAACAAAATGCCTTGGCTGGGGGTTGAGCTATTGTGTCTGACAGTTCCTATAGTAATCTTTCCAATAACAACAATAATGGTTGTTTGGAATGCTTATCGAGTTATCCATTTTAGAGAATGCTCCCAGATACACTCTCTAAGTGGATGCTTTCTGAAGGTTGGTATGGGTACCACTGCTGATGAGTGAGATGACTTTAGCTAGTACACAGATTAATATTTAGAAAAAAAATAAGAAGTATCTTTTTTTCCAAAAAGTTACTTTACAGTAAGGAATATCACTTTTTCTTAGACAACAATGGTATAATGTTCCCTTTGTAAATATATTTATGTACTTTACCAAATTTAAAAAAAAATCAGTTTAGAAAAAAATGTGAAGGGCTGGATGAAAGGTACACCCATTTGGCCAAGATTGCAAAGGTGTTAGATGAATGACTAAGTGTTTGGCAAACCTTCCTCAAAAGGCCTTCATTAAATCTTCATTAAAACTTGAAGATATAGATATCACGATCCCCATCTTTTAATAAGGGGACCATATTCTGAGACATGAAGGATCATACAAAACTCTCAGTTACTGAGGCACAAAATCAAGAGCAATGATAATTGAATTCAGGTTTCTAATTTTAAAACTGGTGTTTATGACATCACCGCTTTGTAGGCTGTCTTCATTTCTTTATGTATTTATTGATTCATTAAGTCATGTGATTAACATCTCCTCGGTGAACACAGATTACCTTCAGTCACAGCAAAAGTAAATCTATATGACCCAACTTGAATTGTCACCTGTCTGGCTCCTCTTGGCCAAAGGGATGCTCTCTAAGAGTGATCACCTTTTCCTTTTAAGAAAAGACAGAAAGTCTTTTTCATTTAAGAAACCATCTTGCAAGCCTCCCAGTGAAGAACTGAAAATTCCCTCTATACTGTCGAGAGTTAAGTTTCTATTTGGAGGAAAGTCAATCTCCTCAGTTCAAAGAAAAACATATTCAAAAAGAGAGACCAATACACATAGTACAGGCGGCATCTTGAACATCAGCTATCCTAAAAACTGAAATGCTGATCTATGAGTAAAGAAATGAGAACCATATGGCTTTTCCCCCCTTAATAGACATATGGGCTTTACAAAACAGGGAGAAACATACTTGGCAAAATGCTTTTCAAATTTTACTCAAACCACAGAACTTTAAAAATATCTTAACATGTCTAATGAACCCAAAATGTGTCCTTGCTCACCCAAATTAATCTAACACCATTTTAGTAAACATTTATGCCTACTATGTGCCAGGCCTATAAACACACACACACACACACACATACACACACACACACACACACACACCAAAAAAAAAAAATATTGAAAGTAGAAGACATGAACGAAGGGAAATATATAAGGCAATATAATGCATTGATAGACGTTTGTGGGAAACGTCATGAGAACTCAGAGGAGAAAGCAGCTAATAGTTGCCCCAGGGTAGAGGGCTAGTCTGAGAAAGCTGCTAGGAGGAGGTGACAATTGCATCAGGCCTTTCCAGATCCATAGGAGCCTTCCAGGCAAGGAAGAGGAGAGCAAGTCACAAGCCAAGAAATCAACAAGAACAAAGGCATCAGGTCCTGAAAATGCAGGATGGTGGAGAATCTAGGCATGGTCCAGGAGGCACAGCCTCGGGGGCTGGTGCTGGTGCAGTGCATGGGATGGACAGCTTGGCTGGTCAGGGCCAGCCAGGGAACTTGGACTCAAGCCTTTAAACAATAGAGAGCCTTGGGGGAAAATAACAGCTTTTGTATTAATTATCAAAATAACATATACTTTGAAATTTTCTTTAAAGTGGAGAGTGAAAAGTGGTGCATCCATTGAATGTGCCTCCCCAATCCTCACCTCTCAGCCAAATTTGACTTAAGAGGGAACAACAGTTTCCTGTGCATTTTTCTGGAAATTTCTACACATGTCATAGAATATGTATGTGTATATGTGCGTGTGTGTGTGCATGTACTTAGACATATAAATTTTTTATATTTAAACTTGTGGGGGAGATTTTAAGCAGATGGGTGACATAATCAGAGCTGTCCCTTAGAAAAATCTTGAGGGCCTCAAAGGATGTTAAAGAAACACCGTGCAGGAGCTCAGGTGGAGCAGGAATGTCCGGTTCTGTTACGTCCCATCCCTGATGCTTCTGAGATCTTTCTCAGACCCAGGGTTTTCTGAAATTTGTCTCTTACTCGTTTTTTATTTTTTTCCTGCTGTGCTATTTACTTCCATTCATAGAGTAGCTTCAGTTCAATAAATGATGTGTTTGCCATCAGAACAATTTGATTCTCATTCTAATTATAGCAACAAGCTGCTTCCCCTAAGCATATTATGGGTGTTTCATTATTTTAAATTGTTATCTTCCATATTAATTACAGAAACAGTTGATCTTTTCTGATAAGCAGGCAGCTGCAAATTCCCTTTTTATGTCTCATTGTAATAGGTGAAGCATCAGGTAAAAATTAAATCAGACTCTAATACAAGCCATGATAGAGGCACACGGAGGCTGCAACGGGCCGCCTCCGCTGGGCTGGGACTTGGTGTTTTCCAGAAGCACTGAGCGCCTGGCTCAGCCCTCGGGCGGCACACCCTCCAGCTTGCTGGGTGCTGCTGACCAAGGTCTCGTAAAAGGCCTCTCTGGGAGGAAAATACATAATCGACACAAGGAGTAAATCAGCTCCTGAAATGGGGAAGGTCCAAGGAGGGTGACACCCTGCTCTGACCTATAATTAGGGCTGTCACTCACTGGAAGGAGGGGTCAGGGTGGCGGGACACTAGTGTTCTGGGAAAGCCCCTCCCTTCAAGGAGAGAGGCCAAAGGCTCAAGTGACTCACCTTCCATGTTCCAGATTAGCATCAGGATGGGACAGGTGGGGCCATCCCAGCTCAGAGCCCAGAAACCTGAATATGCCCAGACAGGCCACTAGCTTTCCCCTTCCTGGTGTGGCCTCCTCCTTTCAGGCCAAGCTAAGGAACAAAGGCGATATGATTCTGGAGGAGTGGCCTGCATTTGGTGTGACCTCCCAGATCTCAGGAGATAAGCTGGACCGTACCCAGCCCCACACCTCCACTTCTACTCCCAAGGCCCCCACTGGCTTAGCCATTTACATTTGATAGCTCAGCTCCTTATTCCTGTGTGCTGGTCTAGAGGTGTGGAAGGAGGCATTTAAAACAAACAGACAACAAAAAACCCTGAAACACAGTGGGATAAAGACGAAGATAAAGAGTGAAATAAAACCAAAGTGAGAGAAGACTGAGAACAGATTAGTAAAATAAATACAGGGGAAAATTAATTTACAACAATGGATGCTAGACAGTCCTTCACAATTGTTAAAGCAGAGCTGGAAACTTAGCTCTGAGCTTCCTAGCAGCTAAAGCAAAGAAGGAAACACAGTTGGTTATAAGATCTATAGCATCCAGAGGGGAAAAATGTAAGACAAGTCACTCAGGAGAATGCAAGTCTAAGATGAATTTCTCCAGGATGTCCTCATAAAAAGAACACCTCATGTGGGATCGACAGCATCCCCAGTGGCACTCCCACAATAAGCGTAGTTTTCAGCATCCCCATCCCAAGTGAAGGTGTTTGTGGACCAGTTGAGAAGCTTCTGCTGTACAGAATCACCAGAATACACAAAGATTCATGGCAAAGCTAGACTTTAGTGTGTTTGGGGAGGAGTAGGAGAAAGCCTCTGAGACTTCGAGGTCAGTGTGTAAAGGGAAAAGCAATGAAAAATCTCCTTCCTGCATAAGATTAGCAAGTCTTCACTCTAGTACAGTGTTTTACAGTTGTCGACGAAAATAATCCATAACCAATGTATAAGTGAAAATTTGGGTGAGTTTATCCTGAGCTGAAATCTGAGGACCATGGCCCAGGGCCTTTCTTCCCGAAGGAAGAAAGGGTACCAAAGAAGTGAGGCATACAGAGTGGTTATATACCCCCAAGAGGGACGTTTCACATATGATTGAAATGTCCCTCCCACAATAGTCACAAGATTGCCCTGTCGGCACAGCGCTTGATGGACACAGCAGGTAGTGGGTCTGCTCTCTCTCTCGGAGGGCGTAGCAGGAGGCAAGTCTATTGTCTTGAGCTGGGTGGTCACAGGTGAGCAGCAATCAGTTTCTAGCCTAAGGAAAGATGCTTAATCCTTAAAGAAATGCCAACGTTGGGAGGGGGAGGGAAGTTGCACCTTTATCTCAAGGGCCTTTGCTCTTGCCATAGGGAATCTCTAAAGCAGATATGCAATGCATGCTCAACAGCCAAGGTCAGGCCCTTTTGGAAAGACAAGGTCAGGCCAAATTAGGTTTACACAAAATGGCTTCCTCATATATTCCAATATATCCTATTACTTGCCATTTTTATTTGTCATTTGCCATTTTTATTTGTCACAGTGTAGTTATGTTGCTGTCCAATTCAACTTTCTGTGATGATGGAAATATTCTATATCTGCACTGTCCAATCTGGCAGCCACATGTGACTATTGAGCACTTGAAATGTGGCCAGTGTGATGGAGGAACAGCATTTCTAATTTTGTTTAATTTTAATTAACTTAAACTTGAGTTTAAAGAGCCGCATGTGGGTGGTGGCTACCATATTGAATGGTGCAGGTGTGCGCATTCACTTTCTCCATCCCTTTGTGGTTTTTCATCCTCACAGCATCCGTTTCCAAAATGGACGCGATTTACTCTTCTGTCCATTCGACGCTGAACACGGTACATGTGGAAACCTTGCCAACAAGTTCCCCTGAGGGCAGGATGAAGGGGCAGGGGTTCCGGGGCCATCAGAGCTGGGTTCAAACCTTGATTCTGAGTGACATTTGACATGGAGCATCACTTCTCTGAGCCTCAGTTTCCTCATCTCTTAAACAAGGAAAATAACCTAATCTCCTGAAAGCAGATGGAGATACAGTTGCAAATGGACAGCCACATGGAGTCACAGCTGTACATGTGTGAACACAGAAACAGGTTTAAATGGATGGACACCAGAGTGAGAAGAGAGGTGCCTTGGGGAAGGGGCCATCACATAAGACCATCCTTGTCTTTACTTTCTCAATGTCAAAAAGATATGAACATTTTTCTTGTGAATTTTTTTTGAACAAACTAATTTTTAAAAAAAAGCTACCAGCACTCATTTGTTTTAATTTTCTTTTTCCACCCTACATACTATGTATCATTGCAGGGTGGAATCATTCATACGTTTGCTCATTCATTCATTCATTCAATGAATATTTGTCTCCACCATCCCCCTGGCCTCTGGGGTCCCCAGTTCTGGAGGGGTGCACCACGGGACGTGTTTTTCACCACTCTGATAGGAAGGACCTCTCCAGCCCAGATCCGTCTCTGGGAAGCATCCAGTCCAAACGACTGAATCCACATCACTGCCTGTTACTGAAAGGACGCTTTCTGCAAAGCATGGTGGATGGCAGACGGAAATGCCTTGATCAGGCTCTTTTGACATAACAGCTGTTATCTCCTTATGAAAACTCAAGCAACCTTGAAAGGCAATATTTTTCTATGCATTTAGTGTTAAATGCAAAAAGATACTGGATTGATCTAAACAACTGGGGGTAGGAGGGGGACAGGATGGATACCTCCCAAGAGAAACCTGGACGTCACGCTGCCTGCTCTGCCCAGAACGTGGGGCTTGTCCAGTCGTCCTGTTTGCTGAACGCCTGGCAATGAGGATGCTTAAAAACTCTCCGTCAAGCCTAGTCAAGCCATTCCTGTATTTTTAAATCACATGGAGGCCCCCGATCACCCATGGAAGAAAATACAAACTCTTTAATGCGACATTCAAGGCCTTTCTGACTCTACCCTCTGCTCAGCAACCTCACAGCGATTTCCTGCTCCCTCCGCTTCTGTTTGTCTATCTGCCTCCCTGTGGTTCCCAGGCACACCCGGCTGCCTTGCTCCATCCTGTGCTTGTTCTCCACTCTCCCTGGTGTTTCCCTTTCTCCTGCTCTTCTTCCTAGGGAGGTTCCTCACCCTTCAGGCCCTGACCAAGCCTCAAGTCATTGCCTCATTTAAGTCTTGAGTCACGTGGACCGGGCCAGTCATGCTGGGTTCACTTCCCAATCTCTGCACATGCGCCACTCCATTGCAATGATCGATTTCCCTAACCGTCTTTCCATGAGATGATGAGCTGTTTGGGGTTGGGGTCTGGCCCTTGTGAAAGACAGTTGTTCATGTGTGTTAAGTCCTGACTCTGCTTCCAGCACTTTGCTGGCATGCCCTTGTTTCATCCTCAACAACCTCCAACTCCATAAAATACAATGAGGCAGCCACTGTTGCAAATTCCATTTCTACAGAAGATGAGGAAACTGCAGTAAGGCGGGTTAAGTGATGTGCCCAGGGTCACACAGTTTCTACATGACAGAGCTGTGGTCTGACTTCAGGCGGAATAAATTCAGAATCGAAGTCTTGCCAGGACCTAGGCATGCAAGAGATCAACAAATGATGGTGGATTGGACTTTGTAAGTGAAAGGATAAGAAGCTGGGGGCCTCCACGGCCAGGCATCTAGGGGACCTTGTCATCTCCCTATGCCTCTGCTCAGCCTCTCCTCAACCTGTACCCTCAGCTCAGCAGGGTCATGCTCAGTGTGCAACATGCCTCCATCCCCATCCCCAGCTTGGTGTGCTCGGTGCCATTGATCCGAGACACCTGCCGACCCAGACCTGTTCCTATCTTCCCACCTTACTCTTGCTGATAAGATCCAGTGATGTCCTGCTTTCTCAATGACATCTTCGGATTATTTCAGGCCTCAAAATCCCTCCCCTCCGATTTCAATTCAGATTCAACTGGTGCGTATTGGTCATCAACCATGTGTCACTCCTACAGTCTCTTCTCTATATGTTATTCTTTTAGTCCTCCCCCAAGTCCTAGGGGTCAATTTTATCATCCTCATTTTGCAGAAGAAAAGTGAATCTCAGAAAGATTTATGCCATGCAGCTGAAGTGTGCCGAGGTAAAGATTCACTTCCATGCTCACGTTTCTATACCAAGATGCATGCAAGAGACACGGTTGCTGCTTGGTTAATGTCAATTAATAAAGTCGGCCAGGTTGGATTTTTCTGTCATTTTTCAGTTGTGCTTTTCTTTATGCATCTTTCCTTATACTTCTTGTAGTTCTTCCCATATTTTATTTCATAACGAAAATGTATGCTGTCTTCTTAAAATACGTAAATCGTTGTTGGTTTGTATGTCATTCAGGTAAGAATTGTCTGCTCTTTATATCATGATAGGCTGTCTCCTGCTTTCCATGGAACACTTTCCTGGTGCATGGGTTGCTTCACTTTCATCTTCACTCTGCTATAGGTAGAATGACTGTACATTTAAGTGTAAGGATTGTTCAAGTTGATGTGACAGTGGGGGATGGTGAGGACTGTGGTAAACTAAAGAGAGCATGCTCCATTCAAAACGCATAGCTGCAATTAAAATCTAGTGGATTGCGGTCTCAGGATTTCCATATCTTCCAACTCTTATAGAGAACCAGGCAAAAAAAATTTTGTTTAAAATCTTGGTGGCCGATTCAAATGTTTTTTATTCTTTGTTTCCATATTTTATTTTTTCTTTGTTAAGAAAATATAAAACTTGTCCAAAGGCCTGAAATAGCTAAAAAATTGCTAACTTATGGGGCCAGCCCAGTGGTGTAATGTTTAAGTTCACGCGCTCTGTTTTGGCAGATTGGGGTTCACAGGTTCAGATCCTGGGCTTGAGCCTACATATCACTCATCAAGCCATGCTGTGGTGGCGTCCCACATACAAAGTAGAGGAAGATTGGCACGGATGTTGGCTCAGGGACCATCTTCCTCAAGCACAAAGAGGAAGATTAGCAACAGATGTTAACTCAGGGCCAATCTTCCTCACACACACAGGCACACAAAAATTGCTGAGTTGTGGCTTGTTTTACAACATAGATGGCCGTCTCTAACGCTCTGCCTCACCTGAGTAATCTGACTTATTTACCTTATCAATTACACCTATCATGTTATTTCCCCATCTCCAACCAAACCATAACTCCTTGAGGGCAGGGATGCTGCTTGACACAGCTTTCATAGCCCACAATTTCCCACTGAGCCATGGAAATTTTTCTGGATGCCCTCTGATTAATTGACTCCATTCCTTCCACCTGAAATATCAGAGTAGCGAGAAACCCTATTTCCTAATTATCTGCCAGACACGGATCTTTGTACTAATAATCTGATACACGCATTATCGCATTGGATCTCATGGCTCCCTACGAGGAAGGCATAATCCCTATTTTAAAGATAAGAAAACTGAGGTGCAGCAAAGTGGAGTCATTTGTGTGTCACACGTCAGCACACAACCCCTGTCTGTTTAATTCCAGAAAGCACTTTTCTCCCACTACCTCATGCCCACACAAAAGACAACATTTTCCCAAGGATTTTGTTTGAAAAGATGTGTTCCAGTTAAACGACCTTTGAAAATGCAAACGTCGAAAGAATGCGTCAAGTACCGCGCTGTGATTAGAGTTTGTGACTGCACAAAGCCAGCAGACTCCTCACAGACAGAGGGGCTGAGCTGATTGCTTTGGTACACAAGTGAAAATGTCTCCCTTTAAAATGCTGAAAGGCAAATCAAATCCCTTTGGGATGATTCCAATTCAGAGACTCTTTAAACACAATTTCACTCCACCAGCCAGGGCACGTCGAAGAGCCACACAGGGAAGAAATGACAAGTGCCAACCCAGCTGGTCAATTGAGGCTTGTCCCTCAAGGAGCGTATGAATCGGGGTCACTGTAGGTCAGAAGAGGGTGCTGAGGAGCCAGTGAGCTTCTCCTTGGAATCAATAACCCCATCTTCATGAGCTGCCTCCTACAACCCCTACTGCCTCCATGCGCAGCCATCGTGAAGCAGAACTTGCTCCAGAGAGTGAGTGACGAGCCCCAGGTCCTGTCCCCAGCAGTGCCTGGATTTGATCCAGTCACTTAAGTCTCTCTAGACCTCTGTGTCATTATCAATGAAACCTGCACATGGCGGGGTGGGGCGGGAGCATGCCATCTAAGGCCCCTTCCAGTTCCGATGGCCTCTGATTCCATTGAACCCTTCCCAACCTCAAGCTCTGTTGGTGGCCTTGGTGGCCTCCTCTGTATGGTTGCCTTTTTTGGCATACTTCCTCCTGGATAACCAGGTATAGAAGCCAAGGGTTCATTTCTTGTTAGTATATTTATTGGCGTTTCTATGAAATAACGATGGCAAACACTTCTAAGCGCTTTCTATCTGTTAACTCATTTAATTTTCACAACAATCCTATGGAGTAGGTACTGTGGGGAAACTGATGCATGGAGCGGTCAAGCATATTGCCAAGGTCACACAGCTAGAAAGTCTAGAATCTGGGATTGGAATCCAGGTGTGTATGGCTTTGGAGAACTTTCTCTTTACTACTTTATCTGTGGTTCCCAAGTTTATCTGCACCTGAGAATCGGTTGGAGAAGCTTTGAAAGTTTCCAAAGCCAAGGGCATACCCCAGACCAATTAAATCACTGACTTTGGGGGTGGGACACAGGCACCAGGGGTCAGGGAAGCTCCCCAGGTGACCCCAATGTGCAGACAATGTTGGGAATGCTCACCATCCTGTAGAGTCCACCTCTCCTCTACCCTGGTGCGCAGAAGATGAGATAATCAAGCAGTGGAGAGGGATAAGCCTTTGGAATCTGCAGGCCCGAGTTCGCCATCTGGCTCTGTCACCTACTAGATGCGCAAACCTTCACAACGCACTGAATTCCTTCCACTCGCCACCCTTTGCTCCGGTGGTAGCTCAGTGATCTTAATAAGTCACATGATATTTCTGAAGTTCACTTTCCTCCCGTTTCAAATGGCTTCCTAATACCTGTCCCACAGGGTTCTTATGAAGGGCAGAAGAAACACAGGGCGTGAAAGCAGAGTAACTGCGCAAAATAAAAAAAGCATGTCGTATCTGAATACAACACGTACATCCTGTTCACACACCCCCTTCTGAGAGCACAAACACACACACTCACACGAGTTCAGACAATACAGACACACACACTCACACACGGCAATGACATGAAAATAACTCTGATTTGATTTCTGTATTAAAAATGAAATCCTCTCTCACAACTTATTCTTTATTTGCATGTTATGAAGAAATCATCAAAATCTCCCTTTTTCCTTGTTGCTTGATAGTTGTTTGTCTTTATTTAAGTTCAGAGAAGAAAAGGCGACATCAACTGAAGATATTTTCAGAGCCAGACTAATGGTGGTGGTGAGGGCTTTTTCATAAATTTGAAAAATAAAATTGTTTCCATTTCTTGTTGCTGTAATAACTGTGCAAGACTGAGCGATGAGAGTCTATTTTCTCACTGAAATTGTTTTCCTCGATCGTGGGCTCACTCTTCACACTTGTTGGCTATTATTGTAGGTTTGCTAATGAATGTTGACCTTCTACCGGCACTGGCAATAATGCGTTCTTTTAAATACAACAGTGGTGTCTTAAATTACACTGAGGTTTCAAATAAGAGAATAGCGTATGTTTTACTTGGGTGGCACCATTCATTAGAATTGTCTTTTTACCAATAGAGTTAATGGAATAATTCTTATTCAGGTTTAATACCGTATTACTGCAAGATGCCAGAATATCGTCATTCATGATTATAGTGGCTCCTTGCTCTGTCTCTATTGGTCACTCCCTCCTGAAGAGTTATTCTTTTAAAAGCTCCTTAAATACATCCCCCAACTCTAAAACCTTGATCTTGCTAAGTGATCATCTCTATCTCTTAAGCTTCTTTTGTCTTGACTATTTCAAAGACTGTCTATCTGATGTGTCTTACTACTCCGATCCATTTTCCCACTGCCACCAGAATTACCTTTGCAAGCACAGATCCCACATCCTCCTCCTGATTTCAAACTTCTTTTGACACTCCACTATGCACAAGAAAAAGCACAGCACATAAATCCCTTAGGGGCCTGACTCGCCTTCAAATCCCCACCAGGCTCCTTGAGCTCCAGGTCAAGAAACTTTTCAACATTCTCTGAGAATGCCACCCTCTTTCACTTTCTGATGGCTCTGTTGCTACAGTTTATTTGCCTGTATTGAGAAAGGAGGGTGCAAATTATTTTTTGAGCAGCTATTATATGTGTGATCCTAGTAGGCACTCTCTACATGTTATCCATTTTCTACCATCCTCACTCCAAAGCATCCTTCAAAATGAAATGCAAGTAGCCCAGCTCAGTGAAGCTTTCCTAGAAGTCTTAAGGCGTGGTCCTCTCTCCTCCCTGCCTACCGTGCCTCGTGCTGTGTTATAGCACTGTGTCTTGACAGGTTTCCTACCTGCAAAGCCTGAATGGGGATGCTTTTGCGGGCAATGTGTTGCGAGAGAGTTCCCAGGTGAAACCCAGAAGGAAAGTGGGCAGCAAGATAGTGCCAGAGAAGAAGATGTGGTTTCATCTGAAGTCCAGCCTCAGCCTGAACCCACAGGGAGCTCTGGCGCATGAGTTGACCTGCTGTGAATTCAGGGGCTAAGCTTTTATGCTCCTGATCAGCTATTCATTGACTACAGGCCATGTCCTGGTTAACAGGTGAGGGGAGGTGTAAGCTCTTAGGCATCCCAGAGCAAGGCAGTTTTATTTGCCTTGACAAACTTCCTAGAGAAGCATGAAGCTGCAAGCTGTGGCAGTTGAGGGGTGGCCACACCAGTTTGGCAGAAGTGATCTGGGGGTCTATTACAAACTATGCTTCAATTGTTTGTTTATTTTGCGTCGGTCCCTTCCATAGCCCGTAAGATCCTCGAAGGGAGTGAATGTCTTCCTCAAATTAAATCCTGAGAGTCTAGGCCAACATTTTTTGACACATGGTAGGAACACTATATTGTTTTGAATGATGACCCATCTATGAACTACCTACACTCAACAAAGAACTATTCCATGTTCTAAGAATTTAGTAAGTTACTAAACATGGTTCTAGACTTCCAGAATCTTGCTGTGCCCTTCGGGGGATGCGAAGCACACTTGCTGAGAGCTATTGTTGCAACTCCATCTGGGGTTGTGTGAAAAGAATGGCATGTACAGTAACTAGGTCCAACTGCAGGCTAGGCACTGGGTTAGGTGTTTATCACATGGGAAATATGCAGATATTAGCATGTTCCCTGACCAAAATTGTTGATGAATAATCTCAATCTTACCCACTCCCCTGATTTCTAAAGGAGAAATATCCCTACATGCTAGGTCACATCAAGGACTCTCCTTTGTTGTGAAGAATTTGGGAACTAAGCAAGAAAAAAGAGAAAATGGAAAAACCTAGAAAGACGGAATGATTCATGTAATTCAGAGTTGAGGAAGAGAGTGGAGGAAGAAGAAAGAAATGGACAAGTTGTGTGGGTTAGGCTTGGGATTGCCAGCAGGAGAGTAAAAACATTGGGAATTAGCTACTGGGGGATGTTAAATGTGACAGTGACGGGAAAAGTGGAGTTTATAGATATCCGATGTGTAGTAATTATGTATTCTTCCTCCTTCCTTGACATTTCCTTAAGAGGATCAGCAAGAGCGAAGTACCTTACCTACCTCTTAGATGCTGGAATGTATTTATCTGAATGTTACACTGTGCTGAGTTGGCATCACACGAGGATCTTGGTTTTATTTGAGTTATTCACACAGTATCTCATTTAATGGTTACGACACTTAGTTTTGTGATAAGTGACTGAGGTTCAGAGATGTTAAATAAGGTTCCCAAAGCCATAAAGGTGGTAACTATTGATTTCAGGATTTGACTCCAAGTTCATCAGACTCCAAATCCATATTCTAGCCCCTTTGCTACAGAGCATCTCTGATAAAGAACAAAGATGATATCAGCCCCATGAAAACATGTTTGGGGAAAAACTCAAGTGGACTTTAGGTCCACTGTCTGAAGGACTTGGCTTTAGGTGTCCAGAGTAGAGAGAGTTCTCTGTGGGATAATATTCAAGGAAAGGGATTATGAGTTGAAATGGAGCTTGAGGTGGATCTGGAGTCTGAATCTAAAATATCCATCAGGCTCTCTGATTTTAAAGATTCTCCAGGGCCATTTGGTAAAGAGTATATCAAAGATAGACATTAAAATCAAGAAAAAAACATTGCCCTGCTCTTTCAAGTAAAATGGCATTACTTTTATAGACTCGAAACCAGATTGACTGACTTCTATACAGAAAGATTAATTCACTTCAAGAACCACCGAGATTTATTCACTCTCGTTTGCCTCTCATGACACCAAATAACTGGTGAGACAAGATGGTTTGACTCTCCTCTCTTTGGTTTTGAAGTTGAATTGATACAGCCATCAAGCTGTCATTCACAGAATCTGAAAGAAGCAGTGTTTTCCTTCCCTAAACTCTCCTGTTGTTAGAGATTCTACTCACCTGTTTCAACTGCTTAGAATTACGTCAAGAGCTAGACTCCACTTGAAAAAAAAAAAGAAATTTCTTCGTTCTTCAGTTATGAGAAAAGCCCAAGGCATGATAGAAGAAAACGGTGAATTTGGAGTCAGAAACTAAGAGTTGGCAACTACATGATATTAAGCAAATCATTTCCTTTCTTGAGCCTTGGTTTCCTCCTCTGTAATGTGGGGGATGCTTAATCCTTGCCCTTCCCACTTCACAGGATGGTTAAAAAGATGAAATTAAATGACGGATAAAAGCAAAGCTTTCTATACTGTGAACTGTTGTACACATGTAAGTGGTTGTTATTAATTACCATTTGGTTTAGAGCATAAAGTGGTTTCCCAAAGCTTAAATAATAAGCACCTAAAGAATCAAGAAGAGAAATATTTATAGAAAAGATGTTTGCTTTCCCTGGCATGAATTATCAATTGCTCTCATCTGGTGTTTTAATTAATAAGGTGTGTGATTTTTTAATTTAAATAAGATTAAGTCTCTGGAAAGACTAAAAGCAAGAAACAAGAATTATGTAATTAAAAAAATACCCAACAATGGTCGGGATGAAGTGGTTATCTAGAAACAGAAGGATTCGTGTTAAATTCTTGGAGGGGACTGCGCTGATTAGCTCTATTGTTAAGGGTGCATTTTTTTTTCTACTTGAGATAATATTTACTTATTTTCATATTCCTTTTAAGACTTTATGTCTTTTCCACATTCCAGTGCAATTTTTAAAAACATTCCCTCTCATGTTCTATGGCATTATCAGGAAGCAGATGGGGGCAATGGTGAAGTATATGACTTGTCCCAAGAAGAAGCTGGAAGAGATCATTGAGAATCCTGCATAAGCTGGAGATGACCCTCTGGGTCACCCAGATAAGAAGCCTGGGAATCACGCTCCAGTCCTTCTCACTCACTGTTTACATTCAATCACAGAAAGAGCTCTCATTTCCTGATATCTCCAGATTCCCTTCCCTCTTCTCCATTCCTACTTTCCCAACCCAAGGTGAACCCTCCCATCCCTGTGAAGACATTTCAATGGTCTCCAAAATGATGTCCAGCCTCCAGCCTAACCACCCCAATCCTGCTGCAAGCACCACCCAGAGATCCTTCAAATATCACATGGAAAGACTTCCACTTCCAGCCAACATGTAATAACAGGGGCCGCATTTAATTCTTGCACCTGACACAACTAAAAAAATAAACAGACAAAATATATGAAACAACAGTTTTAAACACATTGACACTAGGGAAAAGAAGCAGGGATCCCCAAAATATAGGCAACAAATAAAGTGAACCCTGCAATTTTCTCAGCTTTCAGCTTAGAGTTTTCAGAACATGGAGGGACTGAGGCAGAGCCTGGTCTTCCTGAGTTGAAGCAGTGGGGCTGGGAAGCCAGAGAGGCCAAGACTGCTGGAGTCGACAGGGCCCAGAGCAGAAAGGAGAGAGCTGCACAGAGAGACAATGTTGAGAAGGGTCTCACTCTAGTCTTGAGCAGAGTATGGATCATTGTATCCCTCCAAGGAAACTGCTCAAGGCTGGGAAAGAACGACCTGAAAGCATTAGGGAGACCAGTCCTTGGAGTTTACCAGGAAAAATCTCTATTCCCACCAGCCAGAGTGGGAAACCTGTAATGCATAGAATATTGGGCAGAATACCCAGAACAGTCTTACCTCAGTAGTGGGTGAAATTAGCTCAAGACTACACACTGCTCTGGACTCACCTAACAAAGCTTGACACCCAGGTGCAGACTCAAGCTTTTTTGAAGAAATCTAATCAGGTCCAAGAACAAAGTTCAAAAATAGTTATTCAAACACAAAAATATCCAACACACACAAGGCTAAATTCACAATGTCTAGCATCCAATAAATAATGCCAGGCATACAAATAAGCAGAAAAATGTAAGTTATGATGAGGATAAAAATTAATTAATCAAAATTGACCCACAAATTATACATAGAACAGAATTACTAAATGAGGATATTAAAAGTTATTATAACCATATTCCTTAAGTTCAAAAAGTTAAGTAAAGACGTATAATATATGAAAAAAGACCAAATAAGACTTCTAGAGATGAAAACGACAATGTCTATTTATACATTTTGACTTAACGGTACAAAGTTTCAGTTATATGAGATGAATAAGTCCTGGAGATCTACGGCATATGCCTATAGTTAACACTAATGTATTGTATACTCAAAAATTTGCTAAGAGGGTAGATCTTTTTCTAAGTGTTCTTATCACAAATAATAAAAATAATAGCAGTAATAAAAGATAAATAGGATGGGGGGCTGGCCCCGTGGCCGAGTGGTTAAGTTCGCACGCTCCGCTGCACGCGGCCCAGTGTTTCGTCGGTTCGAATCCTGGGCGCGGACATGGCACTGCTCATCAAACCACGCTGAGGCAGCGTCCCACATGCCACAACTAGAAGGACCCACAACAAAGAATATACAACTATGTACAGGGGGGCTTTGGGGAGAAAAAGGAAAAAAAAAATTAAAAAAAAATAAATAAATAGGATGAGAGGAAATTTTTGGAGATGATGGATATGTTTACGGCATAGATGGTGGGGATAGCTTCACACATGTGTACTTTTCTCCAAACTCATCAAGTTGTATATATTAAATTTATACAGCCTTTTGTATGTTGATTATACCTCAATAAAATGGTTTAAATTTTAAAAAGATGATATGATATGGAGAGGAAGAAATAGGAATGAAGCTGCGTACATCTTTAGAGCTGAAGAATCCATACTGGTACCAATAAACCGAAATCAGTAGGATTGAAAAACAATACATAAATAAACAAATAAAAAGATGATGTGAATATAACGTCTAAACTGGAAAACACACTGAGTGGAATTAGTAAAAGATTAGATATTGCAGAAGGAGACGCTACTAAACTTGAAGTCAAAGTAATAGATAGTTTCCAAAATGAAACACACAGAAATAATATGGCAGAAAAAATCGAAGCAAGCATCAGTGAGCTGTGGGATGACCTCAGTCGGCCTAACATATGTGCAACGGATGGGAGGAAAGGAAGGGGGCTGCATTAGTGCTTTGTAGTTGCATAAGCAACATCTCTAAAACCTAGCTTGAAACAGCATTTATTATCTCTTACTGTTTCTGAGGGTCAGGGACCAGCTACACCTCAACTGGGTGGTTCAGGCTCAGGATCTCCTATGAGGCTGCGTTCTAGCTGTTGGTCCAGGCACTGGGCATCTGAAGGCTCCAGTGAGGGAAGCTTTGCCTAAAGCTCACTCATGTAGGTGCTGACAGCCTCATTCCTCTCCACGCACGCCTCTCCTCAGGTCTGCTTGAGTGTCCTCACAACATGACAGCTGGCTTCTCCCAGAACAGAGAGAGAAAGAGAGAACAAAACAGAAAGTGTAGTGTATTTTACAAATTAATTTGGGAAGTGACACCCCATCAGTTCTGCCATATTGTAGCAAAGCATGGGAAGAAACCATCCAAGGATGTGAATAGCAGGAGGTAGTGATCACTGGGGATCTTACAGGCTGCTTACCACAAGGGTTCAGGAAAGTATTTGAAGAAATAATGTTCAAAGAATTTCAAATTTGAGGAAAACAGTTCACCCACAGATTCAAAAAGCTCAACAAACCCCGAGCACAGGGAACACAACCAAAACCAGACCAAAGTCCATCATAAACACATTGCTTAAAACCAGTTCTAAAGAGAAAAATCTTAAAAGCAGCCAGAGAGATTCCACTACACTCCTCTAGAGTGGATAAAAAAAAAGACTGGTCATACCAAGTATTACAGAAAGTGTGGAGCAACTGGACATCTCATACACTGCCAACAGCACTATACAATGGTGCAACCCTTTCTGAAAACAGTGTGGCAGTTTCTTAAAAGGTTGAATATATACGTATCATGTGACACAAACATATGATATTCACCCAAGAGAAAGGAAAGCATGTGTAGATACAAAGACTTGAGCACAATGTTTATAGCAACTTTATTTGTCACAGTTAAAACCTGAAGACAGTCCTTAATATCTATCCATAGGTGAATGAATAAATGTTGTGATATGTCCATACAATGGCATCCTACTCAGAAACAAAAAGGTATGACTTACTGATACATTCAATAACATGGAAGAATCTCAAGATAAGTGCGTTGAGTGAAAGAAGACAAATACAAAAGAGTCAACTAATCTCATAGTGATAGAAAATGCATCAGTGGTCCCCTGGGGATGGAGCCCAGGGAGAGGTGGGAGGAAAAGATTAAAAAGCACATTGAAGACACTTCAGGGAGGTATGCATGTGTCCTTTATCTTGATTGTGGTGACGGTTTCATGGAGGATGTCAAAATTCATCAAACTGAACACAAAAAAAGTTCAGTTTAACTGAGTGTCTGTTAAACCTCGATAAAGTTGTTAAAAACAAAAACCACACCCCAAATAGCCCTGTTCCTTCCAGGTTTATCCTTCCAGTGGCTCCCAATGACCCTCAGGGCAAAGTCTGGACTTTGGGGAGCAATCTGACCTCCTGTAATTCCAATGCGGCTGCTCCTCTCCTTACCTTTCATGCACTCTGTTTGAAACACTGCAAGTCCTGGACCGTGAAGTTGCCTCTCATTCTGCCATGCCCCATCTTTCCTTCTACTTAGAATATTCTTTCTGCCCGGTCCTTATCCCTCCAGCTAACTCTCAGTCACCTTAAGACGCCACTTCTGGCTTTCCTCCAAAAAATAGTCTCCGGCCATCTTCTCTCACTCCTGCCTTTGACTCTAGACAGTGCTGTGTTCACATCTGTCTTGTGCTTCCTCCAGCCTGCCCGACAGCCCGGCTCCACTGTGGGTAACCAGAGCAAGGCTTTTCCTTCATTGTTGTTATCATCTTTTGCAGTCATGGTCAGAGTAACAGTGTTTCTTTCTGTTCCTTGCAGTGCTTAACACAGCATTGGATATACACAGCAGAAGCAAGGGATATTTTTGAAACAATATGTGAAAGAGATGAGTTCACCTAGGAGTTCATTCTGGAGAGAGTTTACCCAGAATATGTTTGCGATGAACTGAATGTCTGTGTCCTCCCAAAATTCGTATGTTGAAATCCTAATCCCCAATGAGATGATGTTAGAAGATGGGGCCTTTGGGAGGTGATCAGGTTATGTGGGCGAAATACCCATGAATGGGATTAGTGGCCTTATAAAAGGGACCCCAGAGAGCTCGCTCACTCTCTTTTTGCCGTGTGAGAATGCAAGGAGAAGTCAGAGGTCTGCAAACCCGAAGAGGGCGTCCCCTGGAACCCGACCATACCGAGCCCCTGATCTGGGACGTCCCAGCCCAGAACTGTGAGAAATTTCTGTCTTTTATTAGCCAGACAGTCTGTGGCACTTTGTCATGGCAACCCAAGCGGACTAAGATAACGTCTACCCCAGAGAACCTCAAACCACTGCCGAAAAGGTCATGTTAGAGTCATGCAGAGAACCTGACAGGACAGACTGTGTAAGCCCTGCACTTCTGAATGGGATCATGGACCAGGACAACCGAAAGGTGGCGAATTTCCATCTATAAAGGTCCGGCAAGGAAGGGGGATAGAAAGAGAGAAAGAAGGTGAGGGAGGCGGGCTCTGTCTTCTAAAGGCAACTTAAAACAAACAATGCTTTCTAATCTTCCAAACAGCTGTCAGGTTAGAAAGATGCTGTTGATATTCAAAACGTCTATTTTTAGCCCACTGGTGGTGATGAGGGCTGTGCTTATACGATTAATAGCAAAACTTTAATCTAGTATACCAAGCCCGTGCTACTGCTTTCATTTTGATGGGGAAGAATGACAAATTTCTTGGGTCAGCTCACCTAAGGAGGTCACCAAAGTTGTTCCCTTACTTTTTCTCTGCTGGAGATTCTAGACTGTGTTCCAGGACAGAGACATGCTTGTGGAACATTCTGGAGCTGACGTTTCCACCTCCCCCACCCACACCATTTCTCTCTATTTCTCAGAGTTTAAATATTGAGCAGGTGAGAAAGAGATGAGGCAGCACGTCTGGGAGTCTCCTTTGAAAGCTTTCCTTGCATTACATTGTTATCTGCATGCTAGAGCAGTGGACAACTCAGCCATCGAGAGCCAGGAAGCTAGAACACCAAGCAGGGAGGGCGACACGGCTGCGCCTGGACCCGGGGAGGCAGAGCATGGAAGCCACAAAGGCCAAGGTTGAAGGTGATTATCTCTGGCAAGCACTTTTAGGGAGTTTATAGCTCATGAGGCGTTTAAGCACCCAGCTCTCCTCTGAGACTCAAACTTTTCCAGCCAAGAAAGGAAACTTACAGGTTTGGATGCAACATAAGAGCTAGACAACTAGACAACAGTACTTGGGCACTTAGGTTCACATCAAGCATGAGATGAGTGATTTTATTTTCTATGGGGAGGTGGGAAAGGATTCCCTTTAATTTTTTATTATGGAAATCTTCAAATATACACAAAAGTAAAAGGCAACAATAAAAGCCCTCATTCATCCACCACTTAGTTTAAATAACAATCAAAATTTTATTTTGTTAGTTATAGAGGAAGTGGAAAAATGGATGGATACAGACCACGGGCTTCAGGAGATTGGAGGTAGAATGGTGTGGATAGAGCGACCCTGGGTTTCGGGTTCCAAGTCCTCTCTCTCCTGCAGGGTATGTAACCAAGCACCAGTTCCTTACCTTCTGGTCCGACTCCACTCACCGTAAACTGTGGATGATGATATCCACACGGCAGCGTTGTAGACAGATCAAAAGGAAGCCCAGAACTAGTCACATAGCAGGTGCTCAGTAACTGGTAGTGTTTTGCTGTGGTTACTGAATTCAAATGCATCAGGCAATCACACCCAGATGACAGGCAAGAAATGGCAACTCAGTTCAAGAAGGGGCAGAGGCCTGGATCTGACACGTGTGGGATTTTCCCAATATGTTTTCTTGGAAACAATCAGTGGCAAAAAGCCTCAAGTTCATGCACGTCACAGATAAAGCAGACGTGTTTCGAATGTCAGGGAAAGTGGAAAACTGCAATGGAATTGGTTTTCTTTTTCTTCTAATTTTATTGTGACCAGTTAACCATTTACTATCCCTGTAGCATCTGTAGTGTTTCAATGCTGAAACCATAAAACACATCCTGTCTAGGCTAATGGTTCTCAGCCGGGGCAGCTGTGACCCCCAGGGGATGTTTGGCAATGTCAAATGACATTTTTGGTTGGAGACACTTTGGGTTTTCACGATGGGGCGAGAGGGTGTTTCTGGCATCTGGTAGGTGGAGGCCAGGGCACATCCTACAATGCACAGGACAGCCCCATCACTGCCCCCAGCAAAATATTACACACCCAAGTGCCTTTTGTACCAAGGTTGAGAACCCCTGAGCTGGCCACAAACGGAGCAAGCGTTGGGGTCAGACAGAATCGTACTGAATCCCGCTATGTGGTATCGAGCTTGACACTTTTCTGTAAATGTCTCCATTTATCATCTGGAGATGATGATGCTTTCATCGCCAGTCTGGCTGCTTAATCAGAGATAATCTGTGTAAAGTGCTGGCCTTTGTGCCTGACACACATAGCCCCTCTGTTAGTGGTGGCTCCTATAATTGTTCACTGATTGCTACAATTTTTGACATTGCGAATAATACTCAATTTATTTTTTAAAAATGTTGATGAGTCAAATGAAGAGCTAGATCCCGGGAGGAAACAAATCCGGTCTTGAGTGGACCATGCTGTCCTTCCTGGAAGTTAGGGATGAAGGATAACAGACCATCCAGGGAAATTCTGCTCACAAGAGCACTGGATGTGGGATCAATTATCAGTAGATGGGACTCTTTTGATTATGAAATGGAAAAAGTAGATTTTTGTCAATTGTGGCACTATTAACATTTGGTGCCAGATAGTTCTTGGTTATTGTGGCGGCTGCCCTGGACACTGCAGGATGGTCGGCAGCATGCCTGGCCTCCACCCACTAGATGCCAGCAACATCCCCACACCCTCAGTGTGACATGTCTCTAGACATCGCCAGATGTCCCTGGGGGGCAGCTGAGAACTACTGATTTGGATCAATGGCGGCAAATACAGAATAGCATGTCAACAACCCCCATTCTGTCCCTTCACTCTTCATCCTCAATTTGTCCCTAAAGCAGATGTCACTCACCAATCATGGTCCCTATGCCATGAGCACAGATCCAGAAATCTTCTTCACCCGGCATACCAGACAGCCACTACTGATCTATTCTTTTGAAACTTCTTACCCATCCTAATTTAGACTCTCCTGTCTGTGCCTTAACTTGCTTCTCCGCAGTATTTTAAATACCATCTACCTCTCAATAAAGTCTCTTGATTTTTTCTGAATTCATGATTGTCTTGGACATCCAAGCCTGCCATTCCATTCGTTCACCTTTAACCATCTTTCCACACGCTGGATATCATTAGGCTGCTCTCAGAGATTCTTGAATTTCCCTCCTGTTTATTAAAATGCAGCTTTCTCCAAGATGGAAGTGTTAGTCATTATTTTTCAATATTAATGTTATTGTTTTTCGGAAGCTTCTGTTGTTCTGTGATTCAAGGACCGCTTGTCGAATCCCATATGTAGCATGTTTATTAGATGTAATATTTTATCTCTCGGACTCAGTGCCTGACACTATCATTTCCTTCTTATTTCAATGAAAATGATCTCCTTCCTTGCGGTTCTGACAGGAGCTAATGGTTTTCTTTATCACAAGAGAAAGTAAGAGTCGAGCAGTGCTAACAGACAAAATGAACTGTATATATTTGTGACTTAATTCAATTTGTAGCATAAACTCCAATCTTAATAAAGTAACTTCATAACATTAGATATAACCAAAAGAAAGAAAGAAAGGAACACTATGAAAGTCTAGGGACCTCCAATTTTTCTGGATTTGCAGATTGTGATTTAAAAATAGATTTCCAAATATAACTTTGTGGGAACAGAAGTTACCTGCCACAAATGCTCCAATGATTTCTGGTTTTCCTTCCTTCTTTCCGCCTGTTTTATCTTTTTTGGTGTGTATGTTGCAGGGCAGGGCTGGGCTGTTCCTGTCGATGTAGTTGGTTCAAGTACTGATAGAATCCAGCACCGCTGTCACTGACAGAGGTACAATATTAGTTGTTTGATGAGAATTCTTTTCCACATGTAAATTCCAGGTGGATTCTGCCCAGCTTTGTAGATTTATTAGGAAAGAAAAAATAACATATTCAGTGCACAATTAGATTGTGAACATTCCAGCAGAGAGTTAGGAGTTTTATAGCAAACGCCAGACAACTGTGAAAATAAAGGCATTTCAAAAGCACCACTGAGATCTTACGTAGAGATGAAGATATGGGATAGGCTTCTAAATCCTTACAAGTACTGAGACTCAGATTGGTCCAGATCGGAGAGGCGACTAGACAACAGCAGATCACCCCCTGGGGTAATGATCTCTTGGCATTCGTGTGGAGGACCAATGTCTTCACATGGTTCAGGTCACGCACTCTGAAAATAGACTGACTTGGTTCAGGATCCTGGGTCTGCCACTCCCCAGCTGCGTAACCCTGGCAAGCATGGCTTAACCCGGGCAAGTGTCAGATCCCCTTAAAATGAGGACATGAGAATGCAGCCCCTCAGCACACTGTCAGGACTAATGCAGAGTCTGAACAGCGTTTAGCTGATGCTTGGCACAGAGTAAGAACCACTACACAGCAACGCCTCTCTTTCTCTGATATCTTGTTGCTGTCTTTGGTCAATATTGTTACATTCAGCCCTGGGGCTTCTGAGGGGAGTGGACTGGAAGACTCCATTCAAATGTCAAATCCATCAGCACTTACAAGGTGTCTACTGGGGCAGCGCCCTGCGGAAGGTGCTGTAGGGAATTCAGAGATGAGTTTGACATGATCCCTGACTCCCAAGGGCTCCTTAGCAGTGGGCAAAGCGCTCGCCAACACCAGAAGTTACATATTGATGGAGTGTCTTTACGTTGACACTTAGTGAGTGGCTTCAGTCTTGTGTGCTGTGGTTTAGGGAGAAATGCTACTTCACAGAGTGTGAGCTCCTTTAGGGCAAGGCAGGGGCCATTTCTGAAGAGCTCTGCATGCCCTGTGTCCAGCACAGGGCCTGGATCATTCACTCATGTGTTCCTTTAACAAAATGTTTATCAAGGACCTGCCATGTAGCAGATGCTGATGGGGATGTAGTGATGGACAAGGCATATTTATATGCCCATAGACCTTGCACCCCACTCAGAGCAATAGATCCTAATCAGACTCTCACATCACATCTAGCAACATATCTAGCACAAAACCTTGAAACCTAGTTGATGCTCAAGAAGTGATTATTGAATGAAGAAATGAAAGGAAACAGATACATGTATACAAAGGCAATTCAGGTAGACAGTGGCATGCAAAAGGGATATGGGATGCTACAAGAGCTTATAACAGGAGGACACGAATTGATTTCAGGGCGATGGAAGCTTCTAGAGGAAATGATGAAGCATGGAAGTCTTCTACTGAGTTGGTACACAGGGCTTCTGGTGAAAACTTCCCTTTGGCTAGGCCATGGCTCTTCCACCCTTTCTAGCTCATAATTTGCCCTTCTTACATTGCAAACTCTGTGTTGTTTGTGATGTCTGTCATTTGGGTGTGCAGGCAGAGATATGAAGCCTTCCCTTCGAGAAGGTAGGGATTAAAAGTATAGATATTATGCTTCCTTGGGGAACCATCCAGTTCGCTCCAGAGGGAGCTCTTGAGAGTCTGTCCAATGGGAATCCTGCCAGTGAGGTCACACTTTCACATAGTAACACATTCCATGCCTCTGCTCATTCATTCACTGATTCCACAGGTAATAATTGTGTTTTCCCATGTGCCCAGCTCTACTACATCCTGGGCTACATGGTAAGGAAAACAGGCAGGACCCCTTCCTCCCCTTGGCCAGTACCATTCTGTAGCCTGAATACCTCCTCTGTGTAGGCACTCTGCTCAATGAGGGGGTGCTAAGTGGATAGAAACACAGTCTCTGCTTGTAGGAGGGTCCGATCCACTGATGGAGACACAGGCATTAGCATCTGAGTTCAATACACCAAGACGGCTACAATTTTTGCCACAATCCATGGTTTGTCTCTCACCAGGAGAAGTGGTCAAGTTGGCTAGTGAGATACAAAGCTAGGTGGGTTCTTTTCTATAGTTATAACAAAAGGCAAGGTAGAAATGAGGATGATTTCTGCAGAGATACAAAAAGCCTGAGTGCCATGTCAAAGTAGCTAGTGGCTTCATCTGATGTTCCTACAGGAAACTCACCTGTGTCACCCACCCAGCACAGCCTGACCCTTAGTAAGATTCTCTGTGATTAGGATGGGATTCACTTTAGCAAATACCTGCTGAGTTCTGGTAAGGTTATCTGAACCAGGTTCTAGGCACTGAGGATACACAAAGAAAATAAATTCGACCCTGACCTCAGGAAACTCCCAAGCTAGTTCATCCACAGACCACAGGTAAACTTACTTACCGATCCTTTTAATCTTCCAGTTTTATTTTGTTATAAATATCTTCATAGCAAGATCTCAGAGACTAAAATAGTGGTGATGAGCTCAAACAATGATCATTTGTTGATACCCACAATGTGCCTTGTCTATTTTCCTGCTTACAATCCCTCCTTTGCATTTTCTAAGCTGCACGACCTTCAGCAAATTACTGCCCACCCCAACCCTGAGCCTTAATTTATTTATCAATATAATGATGAGAATAATGACTCTTACCATACAGAATTGTGAAGACCTGTGAGATAACTTAAATGAAATTCTTAATACAATGCCTGGTGCAGGTATGCTTGTAACCACAAGTTCCTATGAATGAGGATGAGGTCCCTGTTAATGATTTATCTTTTTACACACAAAAAAAGGTCTATCAGAGACTGCTTTAATGGCATCTCACCATCAATAAAGAAGGTTCTAGAAAATTCCAGAATGGCATGGGGAAAATTATATGGCTATGGGAGGAGAGCATATAGAGAGCTTGCTATCAGAATATATAGGAACTTAATGGCTGCTCTGCATTTGAAAACTTCAGTTTCATTTGTGTTGGGAGGAAGGACCTAAGCATCAGTATTTCTTTTTAAAATGTTCTATAGTTGAGCTAAAACATTGGGTCTGCCTTTCAAGATAAAATTGTTGAAAGCTATACTGTTTTCCTATGTGTCCCATTTATCTACACTGTCTATTCTGGAATAAAACACAAGAGAAATAAACATAAGGGAGAGTGATGGAGTGGAACAGGCATTAAAAAAGAAAGAAAGAAAGAAAAAAGTTTATGAAAAACCATGAGAACCAATTCAATGAAATAATTTTCCTCGTTAAAACTCAGATATGTATAAACTTGCATTTTGTAATATTGCGTCCCTGGTGACCTTGACATTCTTCAGTCTTTGTCAAACATTTCATAATAACCTTCACTGAATATTAATATGAGCACAAAATACATATTCTGTGCAACAGGTTTTCTTTGTATTTTTCTATAACTTTTTAGACATTTATTTTTCCCTAAAATGTAGTGTGAGGGGAAAAACTATTGATTCTTCCAATTATTTTTCCGTTTTCTTACTGCCTAACCATATAAATACAACAAACTGAAACATTCTCAGAAAATTATCAGCCCAGTGCCTTGATCATATTCCTGGGTGCATGTGATTCTTGAATTAATTTATTTATGGACTCTGGATTATACTGAAAGATGAATTGAATACTCAGTGTCCAATTTTTCTCTATTTGCAAATTTATGTTCAATGTGAAGTATAAACTGATTTATGTTCAAAACAATGTGTAAACTGAAGACCTCATTTCCCCCAGAGTGTTCATGTATAAATTTATTAAAGTCACTCCCTCCCCCCCACCCCAGTGATACTATTTATTACATAAAAAGGGAGCTCTCTTCTGTTGCATATTTTCCATCTTCATTGACTTCGTGCTTCATCATGTACCAAATGTCTGTGAGTTGAACAAGAAGGACAGAAATGATGTGAAATCCATCTTTTTTTCTTCCTCTTCTTTTTGCTTGGCCCAGGGAACACAAGCATAAATGGAGAGAGGAAAAAAGAGAGGCACAAATCTGCAAGAGGGCAAAAGAGGAGGGAGAAGAAGAAAAAATGGGAGCTTGGAGAGAGACCAAGAGAGGGGGAGCGCAGGCAAGCATGTGCCAGGAAGGAGAACTCACTGCTGTAGTGATGGATAACTGAAGCGAAGGTGTCAGGATGGTATTATGTAAATTACCAAGACAGCCAAGCCATGCACTGATGATTATAGAGGATGTGAGCAATGTTGTGGTCCCCAGACACTCATGTGCCTTGTTATTTTTCTTCCCTCCAACTACCCTTGGGGTGGATTCTTCCTGACCCTGGTCCTTGGGAAAAAAAAAAAAGAGAAAAATCTTCCAAGAAACAACTTCCCCTTCACCAACACACATCTCTCAGCTCCTCCAGCCAACAAAGAAAAAAAAAAAAGAAAAAGTGGAAGGAAGGATGTGACATGTCTCTCCTCGGATCCTCCCCTCCCCAATGCTAACCAGACGTCTTCAAACTGCCTTTTGTTTGGATCAGTGAAGCATTTGGCTTTATCAAGCACCTTAATTGTGCCTTAGTTTCAAGGACAGCAGCTAAAGGAGAGAAGGTGGTGGCAAAGAGAGTGGCTCTGAACTCATAAGACGATAAGAAGTGTCCTTATATAGAAACACACACCCATGGGACTGTATATTTTTAAATAGGCTAATTTTATGCCATCTGCATTCTTATTGGGGGATGACAGCTGGATTCCATCTATGGACCTTTGTTGATTATAGGTGAGGATTTATAAGTCAGAATGGAAGGTATTGTATACAACTTTGCAGTTTTTAGCCTCCCTCCAAGTTAAAAATATGTATATATATAAAATGAACAAGAATATCCCAACGAATGCTCAATACTATTCAGTTTTCACTCATTCATTGGTATATAAAATATTTATTGATTACTCATTGTGTACAGGGCCCTCCACATAGTTTTGGAACCACAAATACTGATACCAGATAGTTCTGGCCCTTGAGGAATCATGAGCCTCACAGGGAGAAGAACATGGAAAGTGTTGCTACAGAACAGCACAATACTAGCCTTAGCAGACGCATTACAATGGTTGGAAAGAGCGAGCATCCTTCCCATGGAGGACACATTTACCTGGCTTGCTTGTCCTTTTAGCTTTTCAGTTCTTGGAGTGAGCCCATTATGGCCACTCTCCCTGGTTCAATGGTAGCATAGTCATGAACTGGCTGATTTTAGGAATGCCAGCTTGTTTTATGATTATTTTAAAAAGCAATGTTAGATCATGAGATTTAATAAACTAAAGCTTTAAGTTAAGCATCAGACTAGTTCAATTCTTCTTTTTCCTCTACCCATCTCCATTGAGCAACTACCGTTTGCCAGGCTCTGTGCTGTGAGGTGGGGACACCACAGTGAATGAGTCAAACACAGTCCCAGCCACCAGGAAGCTTACTGCCCAGTGAAGAAAAGAGATATTGATCAAAAAAATCACACAAATTCACAGTACACCCTGCGAAGATCGCTGGAAGGAAAAATATGGTTTGCTATGAAAGTCTTCTGAGACCTTGTCTAGTCTGACTGCCAAGGAAGTTTTGAAGAAATAAAAGCCCTGCTGAGATCTCAGTGTGAATAGGAGTTTGCTTGGTGAACAGGAGGAGAGCTAGTGGGTTAAGCACCCAGAGCAGAGGGAACACAAGGGGCTAAGGCTCTGAGGTGAGCAGGTACCTCCCAAACTCAAGGAATTGAAAGAAAGCCAATTGGCTGGAACAGAAAGAGAGAAAGGGAGAGAGGAGCAAGACGAGGCTGGAAAGGTGGGAGCTGGCCAGGTCATTCAAGGCCTCGAGTCTCACTATGGAAAGCTGCTGAAAGCTTTTAAGGCATCAGATAGGTATGGATCACAGACTGTAGGATGAGGTGCCCAGGTGAGAAAACACAATGGAGAAGACCCATAACATGACTGTTGGCTTGGTGAAGACAGGGATAAGCTAGTCTACCATGACATTGGTGAAATGGAGCAAAGTAGATGGATTCAGAGTTTTAGTGTGTGAAACTGACAGAAGTAGGCAAGTGATTGAATTGAGGGGGGGCAGCTAGGGAGAAAGGGTTTTCAAGGATGATTTCTACATTTCTTTTATACCCCACTGGATAAATGGGCCATTGACATAGCACATCATGGAAGCAAACTCATATATTGACTATTTAAACCAACCTATTATATTCTAGCTAGATCTTCCATTGGCCCCTTTGTATCCAGCAAAGACCTGCCATCTTTAACCATTTTAGGCACATTGCTAACTTCCTTTGGAGTACCTATTTTATTTGTAACGTGGAAAGGTGAGACTATGCCTCTCAACTCTACTTGCTTCAATTACTCAGGCCTCTGAGACTGTCCAACAAGATGCAGAGGTCAACACTTGTCATTTCTCAAGGCAGAAGTGGACAAGACAGTCCCTCACAGGATGCCAGTCAAACTCATGAAGTGACTTGGGGTGCGGGATTCTGATTTGTATTTGGGACTGGAAGACCCCATTGACATTGTCAAGGTATCAGTTGCAGTAGCAGCTGCAAGCAGCAGGTTAAGAAATGGAGTTCCAGAGTTTCTTGGAAATTATGCGAATCTTTGCCACGAGTACTGCCCTGCCAGAAAACTCCCATGTTGGCACTTCTCCTGGAGGTGTGGAACTTTTTCTTTGGCTGCTGAAAGCTCAGGCAGATGATCACTATTTCCTGGGTGATCACCTGCTAATCCTTAGTCCTTTTAGATGGAGAGAAGAAACCCATATAACAACACAACCCCACTTGTCCAGAAGACTTTTAGTTCTTCTTGGGATTGAGGACCAGATTTTAAGTGTCAAGAAGGCCACTTATGGCTTCTAGGTGATGTGACTTCTTTGAATCTCTTTCTTATGATCTCCCTTGTGAATGGACTCAAACTTTATGATTTTGAAACCATAGCAATCCAGCTCTTTCTCTCACTATCTTGATGGGACATGCTGTCTCCCCAGCTCACGTTGACCGCTCTGTGCCCCCGGGGGTATGAGTTTCACCCGGTTCCCTTTCACAAAGGTTAGTATGTTACCTCTGGGGCTTCAGTAAAATCTAAATTAATAGAATTCCACCTGCCCCTTTATGGAAATGAACCATTTTTAGACTTACTCTGGAGAGTACGGTTGAGTGCGTGAGCTTTTCAAGTTTGTTTCCATTTACTTCCAAGTGTCCTCCAAAGCTTGATGAGTTTGTGTGCAGCATTTTGTGCAAGGATTGGAGCTAAAATGTTCTTCGCGAAGTGTTTATTTTTTGAATTGGTGTTTGTTTTGTTTCAGAGCATCAGCTCTGAATTCTCATCTGTTTCCAAGTTCCAACCTTAGGTAAGTGCCACAGTGCTGAGAGGGACCTGAGTGGTGTCACCACTGGGGGCCACATCTCCATTATTTTTCCTTTTTCCATCACCAGAATGAAAAACCACATAGTCAAAAGCTTAAAAAAAAAAAAAAAAGCGACTGTTAATATAACTCCCATACCCCTACTCTCAAACTTACAAGCTCGACATTTTATCTTCTCTGAATAATGAATCCGTGGGAGAGGGAGTAGAGATTATATGCTATTTTTATTGGAATCCCCAGCACACAGTCTACTGTCCAGCCCATAGAACATGCTCCAGAAATGCTGTTGGACTTAATTGTTTAATTTAATTGAATGACAATAATAATACTAACAAACTACGAACACTAGATAAGTTTTTAAATGAGTAGTATTTGGAAATGCCATTGTGATTAACTGCCCACTATGTGCCGAACTCTAAATGCTGTGCATGCATTAACTCGTCTAATCCACAGCCACCTGACCAAGCAGGGTCCATAACGAGGCTTATTTTTCCAAGGAGGACTTTTAGGCTCAGGAGTGTTAAGACTAGTTACCCAAGTTCACACAGCCAGTTAAGTGGCACGGCCAGTAGTCAAGGGCGGATGTCCTTGCCTCCAAAGTCTGAGATCTTAGTCATGAAGCCATACCTGACCACCAACTTTTTTGTTATCCCTTATGAACCTGATTTGTTAATTAGAGTCCAGGAACAACTCAAATTAGTTCCTAGTAACCATAGCCATAGGCACAGCATTAAAGTTATCGAACATTTTCAAACACGAAAAACTTGAGGGAAGATAGAATTGGACTCAACTCAAGGATGAAACCCACTGAGGTAAAAAAGGAGTCCAAATAATATATTCTGGAAAGGGGAAACTTAGATAAAAAAGCAGGAAGTGAGCACTGAGTCCACTTAAACAAAGAACTCCGATCGAACAGCTGGAGAAGTCCTGATGGCAGAGCAGTGTGCACGTCACCTAACCCTTGACAGAGCACAAATGACAATGTCCCTAACAAAAATTTATGGGAGAAACAGAAGATTTGAGAAAGCTCAAGAGGACTAATTGTGTCTTCTATGGAGAAGAGTTAATCGATATTGCCTAAAATCGATGTTATTAAATAGAAAAAATGGTTTCAATGTTTTAATATTTGGGGAGATCTAGTCAAAGGAAATAATCTAAAAACAAATAAAAGTTAAATTCACAAAGATTTTCCTGGAAGTATTCTTTTTAATAAAACAAAGGGAATAAGGAAATGTAAATAACCAATCACAGAGCAAAGAATAACTAAATTTTGGTAGAGTGAAATAATAATTGTGAAAACTGTGCTATAACATGGAAAATGCATGTGTTATCAACGTAAAGTGAGAAAAGTAGTGTTGCTAGTCACCATCTTTGAAAGTGTGTAAAAAGTTGTCTTCATAGAGAGAGAAGCTTAAGGAACACCCCCACACCCCTCCCACACGTACACGCTACCAACAGCTGGTATGGCCGTGCACCCATTTTTTCTGTTCTGTCTTCTCAATTTTCTGGGCTGAGCTGGATAGCACAAGCATCCACAGCATAGAGAGGATTTCCAGCAAGCATTTTTGAATGAATGAATAAACAAATGGCTTGTTTGCTTTTTTTTTTTTTCCTTTTAAATCATTATGCTCTTGCTACATCACCTGGTAAACCAGGCACCCAGCGGCTTTCCGATCTCCCTGTAAGCATTTTCTGAGCCTCCTCAAGAGTTCAGCGAGCAAGTGCTTCACCTTCCAAGATTGTGGCCTGTCCTCTCCAGCTGGAAAACCCATCTTTGCCAAGGAAATCATTTTATAATCTTAAAGATCTCCATCCAAATACTGTACTGCAATATTGCACTGTGTAATCATAGGGGTCAGTGGGAAAGTCCATAAAAATTGCTATTTTATTTTTGTGTGTTTTATAGTTTCAGCCTCTGATCCTTGTGGAGTCAGAAATACAGAATCATGGACATGAAAGGGACCAGTTCGGTTAATTAATCTCGTCCCTTCGTATTCCAGATGAGAAAACGGACTGAAGCAACATACACAGTGTGTTGGTGAATCATTCAGATCTCCACTTTTTAAAGGGTCAAAGTTTTCTTGCAACGTTTGTTTGAAAAAACATAAAAATAAGGTGCACTTAGCAGTTAGATACCAGATGAACCTAAGTAGGTGTCCAACAGTAAGCACAGATAATGACAGAAGAGCACCCAGGGGCTGTGGGCTAAGCTATTGTGTGATGGGGGAGACAGGAGGGGAGAAGTAAGAAGCAGTTGATTGCAAAAGCCAGGGTCCAGGTCAGCAAGAGAGGTCCTAAATCCAGGATGATTTCCACAATGTGTCATTTCCTTAGCGCCTACTCTGCACCTATTGCTTTATTGTTAGGGAAGGAGACAGGAGTCAGCACAGCCCCTCCCGTGAAAGAGTTCATGGTCAAGTAGCCAATTTGGGTCAGTGTTGGTTGTGCTAAGTGAAATGGGAGGGAAACCTAGAGTCTGTGATAACCAGAACCCGAGGGTTGGGGTGCTGCCAGGCTCCCAGGTGGCCAGGACTGAGAGAAAAGCAAGAGAAAATAGTGTCAGCTAACAGTGTCGACTGACGAGGATCCATCGTGTCCACCTCGTCACCCAGGCTGGTGCCTGGATCAAGTTTAAGGTCATAGGTTCTTGAGGCTTAGAATCCAGCAGAAATTCTGGACTCCTCTATATACCAACCTTTCCGTATAACCACTTTCAATTTTTAACATGCTTATAGTCAGTGCTTATAGTCCATGCTTTCCATTTTTAAAATGCTTGTAGTAAAATGCTTTAACATGCTACATCTCAATCTTGAAATGTCCTGTTGTTGTTAGTGCCATCAAATCTACTCCAGCTCCTCGCAACCCGGTGGACAGCAGAGCGGAAACTTGGCCGGTCTTTTTGTGCCATCCTCTCACTTTCTGGCGCTTTATCAGACAATGTTCCATTGCTATTCATAGGGTTTTCATGGCCAATTTTTTTCAGAAGCTGGTGGCCAAGTCCTTCTTCCTAGTCTGTCTTCATCTAGAAGCTACGCTGAAACCTGTCCACTGTGAGTGACCCTGCTGGTATTGTCCTAGGGGAGTGTTTATATGTATATGTCAGTATGTGCCCAATAAAATAAAAAATACCATAAATGAGAAGAAAGCTATGAAAAATAAATCTATTTGTTAGGGCCCAAACATTCGCTGTGGCTGTGCAGTATATAAAATATTAACTTTATTGCTGGCTTTTATTTTAATAAGAATCTCTTGGACTAAATAATGGGAGCCAAGCACAGGAATGTAGTTTCCAATAATGCTATGGGCAGCCCCCTGGGACTATCAGGGGGGACTTGGTAAGTGACACTTGTACAGGTTTAAATTTGAAATTGCATTTAATTTGTATGTCCTATTACCTAGTTGAAAACATGCACCTCTAAGGCAAATGCAGACGGAAATGGGCATCGAGCTAAAAATATTTGAGAAGCAATAATTTGCCTTAATGGCACCCACACCTAGATGGGGAAAGTAATGAAGCATCTCAGGGGACGTATTTCTTTTGCTTAATTTGTTTTCACACTGTTACCAAGTTGTCAACCTAAGGACCGTACCAAGCAACTGCTCAGGAACTTTTGTCTTGTTTCAGCTCCTGGTAAGCACACTCCATCTGCATGCACTTTCTGCCATTTATTTATAAATCCAGCATTCAGTGCTTGTGGTGTGGTAGGCATTGTTCTAGAAATGGAGGGATATGGCAGCGAACAAGACAGGCCTGGTAATTGGGGCCAAGTGGGTCAAAGGTCTCATCCACACGATCTTTCTTCATTCTCTTTCCCTAGGACTCAGGTGGATTGGAATGAAGACCAGGTCCCACAGGCTGTGGCTGGTGGTAGTGTTATCCAGAGGTAGTTACGAATGGGGGTAAGAATGAGGAAAGGGGGCCAGCCTGGTGGTGTAGTGGTTAGGTTCATGTGCTTCACTTCGCAAGCCTGGGGTTCACCATTTTGGATCCTGGGCACGGACCTACACATCACTCATCAAGCCATGCTGATGAGCATCCCACATAGAAGAGCTAGAAAGACTTACGAATATGTTATACAACTATGTACTGGGGCTTTGGAGGTGAAAAATAAAGAGGAAAATTGGCAACAGATGTTAGCTTAGGGCCAATCTTCCTCACTAGAAAAAAGAAAAAGAGGCATATGTTAAAAATAAAAAGTAAAAAGTAAAAGGAAGAATTAGGAAAGGCAAAGATTAGCAACAGGAACCCTTAGAGAGGAGGAAGATCAGCCAGAGAAGGCAAATTCTACAGACAAGTACAAAGGATAAACCCAAGGACCCAAATGGAAGGAAGCAGGGAGTGAGGACGAAGGTGAGAGCTCTGTACAAATAGATCTGTGCCTCCTACGAGGCTGGGTACACACAGCTCTGTTTTAGTGGCTGCCATCCACATGGAGCCAGGGAGGTCGTCTGAATTCAATGCACAGACTGGCTTGGAAAATTTCCAAGTATATCAAATATCTAACTGAGCTCTTTAAATATAAGTTTTTAACTCTGGACTAAAAATGAGAGCTCAGCCTAAATGTCCCCACATTTATACATTTCTAACCCCTGGGTAGCCATACCAGTCATACTGGATCAATGCAGACCTGTGGGCCTTAACTATTCTCCAGAAGAGCTAAGCTGGGAAATCCTGTTGTTCCTACAACCAATTGCAAATTTCCCTGACTACTTTATTTATTTTGCTTCTTTTCATGTCTGGCAGGCCAAATCCTTCTTCAAGAGTCACCGCAGGACCTGAGGGTTTGGATATGTGTCCCCCCATACAATGGGGGAGTGGGCATGGGAGGGTCCTAGGTTAAGGAAATAAGGAAGGAGCCTGAATAAAGTGACATAAACACCCAAGAGAGGAGATGCCCTTCCCTTGGGATCTCCCAGGCCCTGGATGTCCCCATCCTCCAGCCTCCCCCAGAATATACATTTCCTTGTACCTAAACTGGCCAGCTGTGGTTTCTGTTGCTGGTAACCAGGAACCCTCACCTAGAAGAGACCCCGGATAGACCATAGACAGAGCGACGTCTTCGCTATACTATGGCCATAGCCCACACAGCAGGGCAGACCCTTCAGCATTCCTTGTCTCACTGGTCTGGGTAGATAGACGATGCCCTGTATTCACTGAGGGCGGGCACCATGACTGATTCTTCACGTGTTCCTCAAAGGGTCAGAATGGAGCTTGCCATGGAATGGCCGCTACCAGCAGGCATCGGCAGAATAAATAAATGTCTGCTGCCAGTTCAATTAATATATATTCCTGAGTGGAATCAAAAAATACCTAGACTCTACACAGACACAAAGGAGGTTCAGAAGAGCGGCTCCCGTGGGGAAGGCAGGGCAGCACCCCAGAATAACAGAGGGTGCACTTTAGCGAGAAAGACTCAGCTGTTAATCCAGCTTCAAACACCAGCAGCTGTGTGACCCAGGCAACCCACTTTAATTTTGTGAGACTTGGTTTCTTCGTTTGCAAAATGAGGATGATATTACCCACTCCCTACTTTTGGAGAAACTTAGACGAGATAATGCATGTTCAGCACCTGGCGCGATGCTCAGCTCACAGGACGTAGGCAGTAAATAATAGCTATTATCAAGAGTGGTGGTACTATGTGATAGTCAAACATATACTCCAAATTTTATTAAGATAATGCTAGTTACTGTAACAGGTAAACCCCCCAAATTTCAGTGGCTTAATATAAGATAAATTATTTCTCCCTCACATAAAGTCCAGCCAGCAGTGGGGCCAAGATGAGAGGAAAAACTGTTGCATGCAGTTATTCTGGGATCCAGGGTGATAGAGGCTGTGGAGGGCTTACCACGTGGCTTCTGAGATTACTCTGGAGCAAGAGCATTGCATGGGAGGTTTTTAAGGGACAATCCTAGAATTGTCACTCTTCACTTCAGCTCACATTCCATTGGCAGAAATTCAGTTATATGGCTGCTCCTATCTACAGGGGAGGCCGGCAAATGCAGTAAAGTCTGTTTAGAGAGAAGAGAGAAGGGATTTGGTGAATAGCCAGAAAGCCGTAGTCACTTAGAATCAGCCCGTTATTCTATAAAAGTCAGGGCTTGAACTCAAACATCCAGATTCTAAATTATGAACTCTTTCATAAAGCTGTTTCTAGTGCCTTGTGGCCTCATGGTTTAGGCAGAGACTGGAAGGTTCCATAGGAGTGAAGGTGTTGAGGTAGACATAGCGGTTTCCACGCTGGGCGGGAGCAGGGGGGCCAGACGTCTGCAGATGTCCTTCCTCTACCTGTGCTGTCCTTTGGTCCTCTCAAATAGGAAGGTTTTAGTGACATTGTCAAGTGTCAGGAAATTGTATGAGAAACATTTGCTAGTAGCAATTACTGATCTTGAGATCTTAAGCAAATTACTTAATCAGATTTATATTTGCCTCATCTGTAAAATAGAATTGCTGTAAGAGAAAAGGGCCTGGTGGATAATAAGCACTCAAAAAGTGGAATCATTATTCACGTAGTAGTTTTATTTATACACCAGGAGGATAGAAAGAAAGAGTTTTTGTCTCCCACTTTTCCCTGCTGTTGGGGTCAGAGATTCAAGAGTGGTGGAACTCTGACTTGCCGGGTCAGGCCTGTTCTTGGCTTTGCCCACAGCCAGCACAGAATCCAGCTACTTCTGGCCCCAAGCTTCACCTCTAATCATAAAAACTGAAGTTATCTCCTTGTGCAACTTTATTGATTCCAATTCAGAAAGCAGACACCATGTTCCTAACTCAATAGGTGTTTTCACATGGGTTGCCTGTAGCTGCCTTTCATGTGCCATTCAGATCTCAGCTCTTCCTCACTGTACATGACAACTTTACAGCAGAACTCAAAAATCCATTCCTATTCCCCAGAACGGATCCATTTGCACCAAAAGCATTAATGAGAACTGTCGATTTTGCTGAAGCTTTCATGCCCAACAATAATTTTTTTAAAAATCCCAACAAGCATGCCCATTTTCCAAAATGCCCTCTTCCCTCCTACATCATCAAAAGGATTATTTTCCCCACCCTTCCCTCTTCACTCAGCTTTGATAGTTCCTGTCTCCTTCTGCTTGTGTCTTCTCTTTGGAATCCCAATTGGCCCACCTTCCATTGGGAAGAGAAATTCAGCCTTTTCTCTGCCTGTCTTGATACTGCTATACTCACACCTTCCTAACAGTCCTTGGGAAACAAAGAACTCACCAGTTTCCATGATCTACCCTCTTTAGAAGACATTGGAGTTGTTAATAAAATTGTCCCATGTCGCACGCACAGAGAGGAGCCACAATTTAGAGAAACTCGGTATGTAAATCAAAGTTATAATTCTCTAAGTGTGAATCTCAAACTAAATGCTTTTGTTTTTTTTTCTTCAACTAAATCATATTATCCTTGCTTAAGACATCAGAAATAAGGGATCCATTTGTTCTGTTGCATTTAATGCTATAGAGTTTGGTTGGTGCCGTGTCCTGTGTCCTCCGGGATCTCATCACGCAGAGGGTTTTGATTTCCTCAATCCAACCATTTCTATGATTTTTAACTTTCAACTATTGCTGAATTCACACACCAGCAGACTGTTTTTTTGAAACAAGTCAATCAAAAAGAACATTCTCGTAATAAGAGCACTTAAAAACATTTTAAATGCACACCTTCAGGTTCTGAAAGCTCACAGCGTACATTTTTAGCTCCTACTGTTCCAGTTTGGATGGTTGGAATTTACTTCCCAAAGAAATTTGCCCACATGGGCCAACTTCATCGAATTCATAGATCTTATTTTCTGAGCAAGAAAGTGAAAAATTTGATAGAAATGGCTGGAAATATGTATCAAAAGGAAGGATGTATGTGTTTATGTGTTCATTTTACTTAGATCAATAAATACTGGGATATAATAGATACAGAGAAACCAAAATTAAGTCACTTAAAATGCTTGTGTACAGAAGGTTATTGAGGTATTAAAATCCAGAGTTCCACTGAGAATTTCCCGTCAATGTAGTTACACTTATCTGAATATTATGGAAGCAATTCTCGAACAGTGAGGTTTAAGATCCCCAAACTTCCATCTCACCTTAGCTCGTTAAACTCATAACTATCTAATTTAATTCTTGGGATAGTTTGTAAGTTGAACATTGCAGGGATAGATAAAAATTTGCAAGATCGATGCTTGAAAAATGATCGTACAACTAAAATCAGTGATTTTAACATGTAGTCTGCAGAGCCTCGGAGTCCTTGAGACTCTTGCCCCAAGTCTGTGATGTCAAGACACTTTTCGTAATAATACCAAGCCCTACTTTGCTTTTTTCACCAGATTGACATTTGCAGCGATGATGAAAGCAACGGTGGGTAAAACTACCAGTGATGGGCATCTTACACTGGTCAAGGCAGTGGCACCAAACAGTATTGGTAGTCATCATCTTCACTTTCAGGACGACTTAAGAATGTCCTTCATGAAACTGTAAAAGTTATTAATGCTATTATGTCTTGACCTGAGAGTACAGCTCTGTATTGGTTTTCTACATCTGCTATGCAAATCACCTCAGTGGCTTAAAACAACACAAATTTATTTGTCTTAAAATTCTGTGGGTGAGAAATCTAACAAGGGTCTCAGCATGGGGTTTTAATCAATGTGGCAGCAGGGGTGTATCCCTGCCTGGCAGGTAGAGAGGAGAATCCATTTCCTGGCTTTTTCCAGCTTTAGAGGCTGCCTCGTTGCTTGGCTCATGCCCTCCTTCTTCCATGTTCAAAGTCAGCCGCATTGCATCTCTCTCTGTCTTTCTTTCGTAGCCACATCTCCCTCTCTGAATATGGCCAGGAGAAGTTCTCCATTTATACAGCCAGCGTATTTAGACTGAGCCTTCCCAGATAACCCAGGATAATCTCCTCACCTCAAAATCCTTAACTTAATCACATCTGCAAAACTCCTTTAGCCAGGTAGGGTAGCATTCCTAAGTTCTGGGGATTACAACATGGACATTTTGAGAAGCCATTATTCCACCTAGCACAAAGCTAGGCAGAATACCTAGCTTTATAATATTTATAATATTCTGAGTGACAACATGGTAAGTATACATAAAGCACTTCTCCTACAGACTGAAATATGAGATAGTCTTGAGGAAAGGAAAGCGGACAGTTGTTTGAGTTGTGAGCTAAACTAGTGCTGTCTTCACGGAATATCAGTTTTACATGAAGAAACAGTGTACAAACTATAATTATTCAGATCTTGGGGTTGGGCAGACACTTTTTTTGAAAACGAACAAAGCCACCTTGACATTCGTACTTTAACAAAAACAACTGATTGTATTTGTTGCCAATAATAAAATTAGAGCTTTCAAGTTAAAATTAGAATTTTGGAAAACTTGTATCTGTTATCATGAGCCTGACTCTTTCCCAATATTAATGATTTTTCTGATGATATCAGTGTTGATATTAACGAATATGATTTTTTGGTAATACATAAAGAAGTGTGTCAGCATTTGGTAGATCTGCATAACTCAATGAACCAGTATTTTGCAAATGATAAATATATTATGTTACAAAATCATGTATGAGTCTATCAACAATTACATTTAAAATTCCAATGATTTTAATACTCCAGGGCATGAAAAGCTCATTGATATGGTTTCAGATTTCACGTGACAAATAACCTTAAGAAACTACTGCTTGTTGAGTTTTGGTGTAATATCAAAGAATAATATCCCAAATCATCTGAAAAACAGATAAAATACTCCTTTTTCCAACAACACAAATATATGAGACTGAATTTTCTTCATATACTTCAATCGACCTTGTCACATCATATTGAATGCAGAAGCAGACATGAGAGCCCAGCTGTCTTCTACTAAGCAAGATATTAAAGAAAACTTACAGAAATGTAAAATAATGTCATTCTTCTCAATGATTTTTTTTTGAGTGGAAATCTCACTATTTTTCATTGCAAACAACTTATTTCCATTATCAGGTAATGGATTTGTTATTATTGTTTTTAAATGAATTAATAAAATGTTTTCTATAGATTTGTTTTGATTTCTAATATGGTAAATACTGATAGATACACCCCACATGTGCAAAGCTATCTGGGTCCTCATTAATTTTTAAAAGTGTAAACTGACACCCAAAAGTCTGAAAAACACTATATTAAGTGATATCAGGGTAAAGTAATTAAATAGAAACGTCTCATGAGTTGCTCCAACCAAGGGGATGATGAATGACGCTATGGAAGAAATGGAGTGCATCTTTCAGCTTACTGAGGAACGCATTTACACGTAGAATCCAAATCAGGAAGTGATCCTACATATTATAAAGAATGGGAATGTGTTGCTTTCAGTGGTCACTGTAGTGGCTGAACTCAGATCTGGCCAGCAATGCTCCAGATGGTGTGCCAAGTCAGAGCCACATCAAGAGCAAATTCACTGGGCTGTGTACATCCTGGTGTCTCTGCAGTAAATGAACCACCTTCTTTGTCTTTTAAGCCCTGGTGAAATGGAGGTAAGAAGCCAGAACCATATTTAGTGTCTGGGCTGCTGATCTGTATTGAATGGGAAAGCCTGTGGCTCAGTAGATGGTGCATAAACCTCAAGGGTGGAGAGGCACTGAGTCCCATTGAAGTAGTGACCAAGGTCAAGCATCTTATCCTGTGCCAGTGGGTGGCCAAAGGGTCTATGGGCAATCCTCAATGGATCTGCAAGTGGTGTGCCTCAAGCATGTTTTCTGGGAAGAGTATCCATAGTAGCTTTCACCAAGTTCTCAAACAGGCCCTCCAAGGGAGGTTTAAGAACCAGTGGATTAATATTTCATTCACCACATGCTTTCAGCTCATTTTTGCTCCCTCAGAGCTTTGCTTGTTTGTCTGTCACCACAGTTAACACACTCTGAAGAATGAACTGTGTTATAATTAGTCAGTAAGCCTGACCCACTAACCCGTGAGCTCCAGTGAGGTCAAAGTCTAGGTCCCACTCATCATTAATCTCCTGTTTTTACAAAGTGCTTTAGATATAATAGGTGCTCAAAAAATTCTGTCAAATTAAATTAAATTATCTCATTTACATTGAATCATATGTACATTCAAAATGTTAATTTTTAAATAAGCCCTACACAAATGATATACACTCACACAGATATGTATATGTATATACAAATCACTTTTAGGTATGTAAAACAACTGATCCACATTTATTCGTTATCTATTAATTGAGCTCAAGTATCAAGCTCTGGAGACAGGTAGCTAAAAAAGACATTCTTTCTGCCCTTCATGAGCTCACCATATAATGGAGGATGCAAGTCTGAGGATTTACAAGAACAATACATTGTAACCCATGGGTGTTGTGAAACCCAAAGGAATCTAGGAGCACAAAATGGAGGAAGGTCATCCAGCCTTTGGATGCAAGAGATCACTGGAAGCCTCTAAAAGGGGAAAACCCTAGAAAAGAAGGTTACAAGGGTAGGAGATATACGCCAAGAGGACCAATGGAGAAAGACTTTCAGGGAGCAGAAGGTTCACACTCACGTGTAAAGAAACAGCACAGGAGAAATCATGGTATACATTTACACACACACACACACACACACACATACATTTATACCCAAAGCCCCTAGCTTCAGAAGCACCATTGATTTGCATCCAATCCTTGGGCAAGTCCTTCCTGCTTGTGGATCCTCAGTTTTTCCAACTGTAAAATTAACCGGAAAAGACTAGCTCAGTGGTTCTCACTCCTGGCTGAGCAGTAGACTTACCTGGAGAACTCTTAAAAATACTCTTGCTCAAGCCCCATGCACAGGGATTCTGATTCTACTGGTCTGGGATGGGGTCCAGGCATTGGATCTTTGAAAAAGCTCTCCCCATGATTCTATCAAGAACCACTAACTACTAACTAGTTAGGGTATGATTTCCCTCCTAGCATCATTCATTCATTTCTCCATTCAATCTTTCACTTATTCTTTTATCCACCAGTCCTAAAAGCTTACGGCACACTAGACGTTCTTCTAGATACTTTTGAGATAGCAAACAGAACAGGTCCATCCCCATGCTGGTGGAATTTGCAATCCAGCAGTCACTCAGATAGACATGTCTCTCACTTGCCTTTGTCCCATTCCTGATTTTTTCCATACCCTTCCGTTACCACCACCTCAAGGCCAACTTATTCTAAATCCCTAAATGCAGTTATCCAATCACGTATATATGGATACCACAAAGTGGAGTTTTGACCAGACTGTTTTCTTATTAATTTGGTCCCAGAACAATGTCAATGCCTTATTTCAGTTTATATGTCAAACTAATTGTCTAGGCTAACTCTCCTTGTAAATGCTGTAGGCTTGAAATAACTGGACTGTGCAGTCTCCCGGCTTTCTGGGTCACTTCACCTTCCTGAAATACAGGTTCCTCATCAATAAAACAGGCGTTGTAATCTCAGTACCACTTCTGGCTCTGGCAGGCCAGGCCCAGTGAAATCATGCAAATCCAAGAGCTCTGGGACTCCAGTGCACGTTCAAAGCATCACTTACCATGAAAATATTGATAGGTACCCCTGATTAAGCCCTAATAAGCACTGTTACATGTTTTACATAGTTTATCAGATTTAGCTCACAACAGCCCTGTGAGGTAGGTGCAAAATCCCCATTTTACAGATGAGGAAACCAAGGGCCTTAGAGGCTCAGTACTTGCTCTCGGTCATGGAGCTGGCCAATGGCAGGGCAGGGGTTCCACTGCAGGTGGTCTTTGCGCTTCATCACCACCCCATTCTGCTTCTCTAGAAAATGCTGTTGTTCAACTGTAATTGCTGAGTTCTCTAGGACAGCCCAAAGTCTCCTCATACTGCTTGGGGCAGCAGACTGTGGATTTCAGCTAAAGCCTTTATTTTGCAGACCCTTATTTAATGTACTTACATCCATCTCCTAATACAGTAGTTTGTCCAAATTGTGGAAATCAATAGCCTTGGCTATTTGACGATTTCCCCACATTTTGATGTTCACCGACTTGGTTTTTATAATGATAATCTCATACGGTGGAAAGAGAGGCCTGAATTAATAAACAGAATCTTGCATTTATTGAGTGACTTTGAGCAAGTGTTTTACCCTCTGTTTTAGTCAGGGTTCTCCAGAGAAACACAACATATACGCATATCCTAGGCTATATATTTGTCACAGAAATACATATATCCTATATATTTGTCACCCAGAAACAATGTTTAACCAGTTGTCTTAGTATCCCTTAGCAGTCAAGCTGACACATTAAATTAGCCATCACAACTTCTCTGAGCATTGGTTGGCTTAAAAACCAAGTGGGTTGTGAGGTTTAGAAGTAATTTAGGTAAATACTCTGACTGAGATAGAAATTCAATGAAATTTTGCTATTGTGGAGGCATTTTTTTACCTTAGCTATTGGCCTTTGGTATCTTTGATATGCATTAATATTGGCATTATTTTCCCTTCCTTCTTTTTCATTTACTTTCTTTTAATCCTGTTTATTCCATGTGTCCTGCTACTGGCCTTAAATCTTGAAACCAGGTAATAGGACAACAAATGAGTTAACAAATGAATTAATTAATTGATGGTTGTTAAATACAACTACAAAACAATGCTACTATTTTGTTAAGCAAACTAGTCTTCTGGACATTGGTAATATCTTACTATGCTATACAATAATGTCAGCATGTGACATTCATTCACTTTTACTTACTATTCATCAGGTATTTACATTTACAGAGCACTCACCATGTGCAGGGCAAAGATCTACGGGTCTGAGACACAAATAACCTGAGCTTGTTACCCAGAGGTAGAAATATCCTGACAACGTGAAACAAACGGGGTCTCTAGGCTTCAAGGCTCGGCAGGATGCCCCACCTCAGCCATGTTTTAGGGTCCAGAGGAACATCCTGGCTCTCTGGGGCTGGAAATGAGGGATGGATATGAGCTACTGAACAGGTTCAAAGTACAGAGATCAGAGTGGAAAATCAAGGCCCTCAATAAAGGAGGCAGGCTTTGCTTGGAAGCACACCCTTTGCACATGGGGTCCCCGTTCTGATCAGAAGTGAAATATTTCAGGAGATGGGGACATGGACAACCTGATCAATGTGCCCACATGAGATTCCAGGCTTGAGGAGTGCCACTCCACTAACGGAACCCTGTCTGCTGACTCCTACTGTGAACAGAGCCGGCCAGTGCATGCCCTACCGAAGCTATGGCTGATCTGCCAATTCATGGAGAGAGAGACTTGCAACTGGAGGTCCTGGAAGTCAAGGAAGATGACCTGGACCAGGAGACAGCCTGCTTGCCCCAGTTCACCCCAAAATAAGCAAATCACAACTGTTACCCCAAGGTGGGTAGTCTGTGCTTGACTCCATTTTCTAGTGATTAAAAACTGCCATTGCACCTCTCCTTATTGCACACTGTTTCATAACCCTTTCTGAAGATCGGTAGTGTAGAAATTTTAAGGTTGTGTGACCAAATTTGTTTCAGCTCCTGTTCTGTTTGACGCATCATCCTAGACTTCTTTGCAATCTTACGTCATTTAAACTTCAGGAAAAAACTTATGAAGTAGACATTATTATTTCTTATGTTATGCATGAGAAAACTGAGGCTCAGGGAGAATAAATGAAATTTCCAAGGTCTCAGCACTAGGAAGTGTCAGATTTGTGTCTGGAATTCAGATCAGTCTGAAACAAATGCCTATAGGCTCTTTCGATCATACTTATTTCAATAACTTTGCCATCACTCAAAATAAGCTTGAAACATCTTTGGAATTCCTTTAGAGTCAGTTTCCAAGCAAGCCATTACCTTATGAGCATGCCTCATCTTTGATTAATAGCTGTATAACTAAGCTCCCATGTTTCAACAAGGGCAACCTTATTGAAATAAGTATCTGGTTTCCCTTGGTGAAGACTTTGAAAAGCACATACCCATTTAGATAAATGCAATCTAAGCCAGCTCTGTCCAATAGAATTTTCTGTGATGACAGAAATGTTCAATGTCTGTGCTGTCCAATACTGTAGTCACAAGCCACAGATGGCTATCAAGCTGCAATTTGGCTATTAAAACTAAAACCCTGAATAGTTAATTTTATTTCATTTTTATGAATGTAAAATTTAGATAGCCACATGGGGCTCATGACTACCATATTGGATAGCACAGTTATAAGCTATGTGTTAATGATAGCAGTAACAATATCAAAAATAACCAGTCTTGAGACCTTGAAGTCACGGCCTGTGTGTGCTCTGAGAATATGGAGTTAGCTTCTGGGCTTATGGTCAGTGTTCACATATTTTGTTCAGGCCAAGTCATAGAGTTGAAATGCACCTCTGGGGAAATGGAGACCTCCAATTCTTCATTAGGTTTGGAAGAAAGTATAGCATTGTGGCGGGAAAAGGCCATCTACACTTTGGAAAGTGGCACCCAGAGAGACACAGCTACACACTGGGCCACGCGTGACTCAGAGTCTGAGTTCTGTTTAGAGCCCAGGTTTCTAGCTCTTTCCTTCCCTGTCTTCATACACTGCCAGCAGTTCCTCTGGAAGCTGAGTCGACAGGGCTATTTTCACTTCAAAAGGGTGACCTGTGATTCAACAGTGGACCAGCCAACGGGGGGTCTTTGAGTAGAGCAGCCAGGAACCAGAAGGAGACACCATGTTCCCCAGACAGAAAGGTACCCGTGATCCTACAGAAGAGAGTGAGTGAGGGTCAAGGCTAGGACAGCAGTAACCTTTCCTCATAACCTGCCTGCACCCTTCCATGTTAACATACTGTGAACGGAGCAGAAGTGACAAAACCAATCCATCACCCTAGAGCCAACACAAAGAGGAATAGAGAGGTTAACAGAAATTGATGACATCCCCGCTGGAATTTTACACTGATTCGGCCAGCCCTACGATTGAAATAGACAAAGATTTATAGTCCGAGTGAGGACGCTGGCTCTTTTTGATTGCCTTGATTCTTTCTATGCGCTCCTGCATATTTATTCCCAAGCTCATCACCAGCTTGTAGCATTAGAATGCTGATTTGATTTTACATTCCAAGAGGAGCAGGCATTATGCAGCCATTTGCATGATGTGAGAGAAATCACCAGAACGGTTTCTGATATCAGCGGCCAAAATGATCGCTAATGTTCACCTGCAAAAGCAGGATTGTGTAATATTTTTTTTTTTGAAATTCAGATTTCCTTTTGCCTCTCTCAGTGTAAAAATAAAAAAGGGGAATTATTCCATATCCTGTGGATGAGAAATTGTATTTTGTCATGCCTCCGAGGGCTACAGCGGCATCGAGCTTTTATGAATTCGTTTGATATCTGGGCTGTGCGTTTCGAGTTCCAACACAAATTTTTCCCCCCATGACATTATTACTGAAAGCTTTTATCAGTTCATTGTGACAGAAAATTGATTATTATCCTTGACATTTGATGGATAGCTTTCATAAAAGGACCATTTTTTTTGTTGTTTTCATGTTGGCCTATAAAGTCCCTCCCTCCAAAAAAAAAAAAAAACTTTCTTAAGACACGAAAGAATTTCTCAGTTCCCCTGTAAACGTTCCTCTAGGCATCTGCAATGGGGGACCGAGTGTCTAAGAAAAAAGTTGAAGGGAAAGTACAGATCTGAACTTGCTGTTCATTTACTTGCATCTGGCAAGATGAAGTTAGGGAACACTCGAGACTCAGAAGATTTGGAGACTGCACTATTCCACTTTCATATTTTATCACCAAGTGCAATTCTACTCAGGACATAAATGAGACAGCATATGTAAGAAACTCTCGTCTACATGCAAAGAGGGTTTGGGTAACGTTATCATTTGCTCCATCAGGTAGAAGAGTCTATTAACTACAATTTAATAGTCATAACCTATTGCATTTTTACAGTGCATCCACTCTCTCAGTTTACCCTTGTCATGACATCGTGAAAAGGGTGGTTTTATCCCTTCTCTCCAGAAGAGGAATGGGAGGCTTGGCAAGCTGAAGGAACTTACACAGGTCCCAGCCTGTGCCTGGTAAAGGCAGACCTTGAACCCCGTCGTCTGACTTGAACTGCAGTGTCCCTCCACTCTATCATGACCCCTCCTCCATAGACTGCTCCTAGAGAAACGTAGCAGGCCTCCTCTTTGGCCATGTGGTTTTTTCAACTCATTCTCTCAAACAGAAACACACACATACAGAAAGAAAAGTCACCCAACAAAAAGGCCACTCAAACCACAGTGAATCTCAAACTCCGGGCAGTTGCTCCATCCTGTCGGTGTTCTTGACTTCACAATCCTTTTCTGCTCCACCCCATTCACCCCACAGGAACCAAAGGACCTTCATGCTTTGTTCAAGTTTGAGCGAAGTCATATTAGCTTTGTTTGGAGAATTTGGGGAAGAATTTCCCAATAGTTTTAGAAAAATCAGGAACCAGCATTTGGGGAGCAGAGGCCCTAATGTCTATGGCAGTCTCGCAAAGGCAGAGTGTCAACAGAGTCCCATGTCACCCACACAACTTGAGAGGAGAAATCCCAGCACCCTTTTGCAGACTAGGCTCTTTGGGATGGTCAGCAGCTGGCTCAAAGTTTCACAGTGAGAGGAGCAAGGAAAGAACGAACCCATGTGCTCCAGGACTCTGGCAATCCCTAGTTTCATAGAAACACAGTTGGGATTCACACCCCTTTGGAGTTTTTAGGTTTTGCCAAGCATTTAAATTCCTCCCTATGGAATGGCATTTCTAACTAAAGCAGAAAATCATTATTACATAAAAGATCAACTCCTTCCCCTGGGACCGTTATGATGGGACTGTTATGACACAGTAACTCCAGGAAGGCTTACTTAGGAAAAAAACCACTTAGGTCACTGGAGAACTAGAAAGTCATCGATTTTCCTTATTTTCCCCATGACCTCACTTTATGCCTGTCGGAAAATTCACTCGTTCCTTCAGTCCCTCAGGGGGGTTCTAATGAGGGCTGATCGTGTATTAGAATTAATAGGAACAGTAGGTGTCTAAGGAAAGAGGAAACTTAAAATAGTTCATTAAGTGTAGGAGGTAGAAAACTTTATTTGATGAATCAAATGGTCTTCATTAAAAGTGAACTTTTCCTGAGAACTAGAGATGCCACTTAAAAATATGCTTTTCTCTCATTCAGGCAGATAAATTAATATATGATCATTACAGAAATTTGGGATCATATAGAAGTGCATTCTATTAAAAAAAAACACACAAACGTAATTTATGACCCAAAGATAACCACAATAAATGGGATTCTTGGCACGACTGTTTTTTCCTAAGTGTTTATGTGTGCCTTTGTGAACTCCCGAATGAGAATTATATGGTATATATTGCTTTTTATACTTTTTTAAAAAAATTACTTAACCTTGCATCCAGAGTCTAGACGTTTAATATTCTTTGAAAACTTGATTTTAATGGCGATGTGATATCTAATCATTTGGCCATAACGTGGAATATATTTTCATTTTATTTGTTACCCCACTATTAATAAACAATTAAGTTGCTTCGAGTTTCCGTGATTTAGGGAGTGCTGTGGCGTGCTTTGATGCCCAAGCTGCAGGAGTCCGTGTGACGTGGGCTTTATTATTCTACTTTTCAGAGGAGGGAGTAGAAGTCATTGGGGTGATTTGCCCAAAGCCACAGAGTAATTTGTACAAGGAGGGCCAGGACTCAAACGCGGTTACTTCCACTTCAAGGCCAGTTCTGCAACGGACAAACGTTCAGTAACGCTGCTTGAAAGAAATTCTCTCAACAGTGCAAAATCATGAGCTTTGGAATCCGACTTCTGAACCGGAACCAGAGGAGAAAACTTTGTCTTTAATTGCTTAGTTATCTCCGTCCAGCTCTGTGTTCTTGAACAAAGGACTTCACTTTAGGCTCATTTCACCATCTATAAAACCGGTATCTGCGGCCAGCCCGGTGGCGCAGCGGTTAAGTGTGCACATCCCACTTCGGCAGCCCCAGGTTCGCCGGTTCGGATCCCGGGTGCGGACATGGCACCGCTTGGCAAGCCATGCTGTGGTGGGTGTCCCACATATAAAGTAGAGGAAGATGGGCACTGATGTTAGCTCAGGGCCAGTCTTCCTCAGCAAGAAGAGGAGGATTGGCAGCAGATGTTAGCTCAGGGCTAATTTCCTAAAAAAAAAAAAAAAAAAAAAAAACTGGTATCTTCACCCTCATGGTGTTGTTATGAGGATTAAATAAAGTATTACATACTTAAAAGGACCTTGGAGGGGACCGACATGGTGGCCCAGCAGCTAAGTTAGTGTGTTCCAAATCTGCAGCCCAGGGTTCGCGGGTCCCCACCCTGGGTGTGGATCTACACACAGCTTATCAAACCAAGCTGTGGCAGGTGTCCCATATGTAAAATACAGAACGATGGGCACAGATGTTAGCTCATGGCCAATCTTCCTCAAAAAAAAATATCTTGGAAAGGTGAAGCGCAGAGTAGGCTTTCAATAAATGATAGTTTTATTATTATTACTAATGGCTGTTTAAGATAGTCAACAACGAGTGGAGTAGTATTTCCTCTCAAGTGTCTAATACGTGAAACTTGAATTCAGGCGTGCAATTATTTTCTTTTCGATTTAAAGTTTGAGGCCTTTAAGGGCCAACAGCATAACAGACTCCAAAAAGGAGCGCTCCACCACTCTTGAGCCCAGCGTGGAAGCAGAAAAGGAGTGCTCTGAACTCCGGAGATGGACCTCCTGAGACCAGCTCGTTCTAGGCCACGGGCAGAGAAAATGTCAAGAATAGGATCCGAAGTGATAAAGTATCCAGTTGTGAAATGACCCTAACGTATTTTTCAACAGAACTGCCTGGAAATAAATAAATAAATATCGCACTTCTTAGACTCACACCTTAAAAATATGCACTCAGTCCCTTGGCAAGTTTTAGAATTTTGGTTCCTCTGTGCCGGAAAAAAAAAAAAAATTACATTGGTCTATCTGTCTGTCTATCTATCTATCAATCTATCTAGCTGTCTACCTATCTGTTTGTCTGTCTAGCCATCTCCTTGTGTCTAGAGCTGCACTTTCCAGTATGGCAGCCACCAGACACAGATGCCTGCTGAGCATTGAAACATGATGCATCCAAATCGAGACGTGCTGTAAGTATAAAACCCAAACCAAATTTCTAAGACTTATTAGGAAAAAAAATGAATGTAAAATATTTCATGAATACTTTTTATTTTGACTGCTCGTTAAAACGATAACGTTTTTTGCCAAATAAATAAATTATTAAAATTAATTTCACCTAGTTTTTTTTTTTTTACCTTTTTACGATGCCACCGGACCACTTAAAATTGTATGTGTGAGGGGCCGGCCCCGTGGCCGAGTGGTTGAGTTCACGCGCTCCGCTGCAGGCGGCCCAGTGTTTCGTTGGTTCGAATCCTGGGCGCGGACATGGCACTGCTCATCAAGCCACGCTGAGGCAGCGTTCCACATACCGCAACTAGAAGAACCCACAACGAAGAATATACAACTATGTACCGCGGGGCTTTGCGGAGAAAAAGAAAAAGGGAAAAAATAAAATATTTAAAAAAAAAATTGTACGTGTGACTCACATTTTATATCTACTGGGCGGCACTGCTCCGTAGAGAATGTTGTGTCTAAAGAATTTAAAAAACAACTTGCTCCTGCATTTCCATTACACTGGGTTCAGCAAATTGAGAATGATGGAAGGAGAAAGGGGGTAAGACATCCTGAGATGATCCCCAGGTCGGTCCCTCTCCTCACAACCCACCAACATTCTGGCCAGAAAAATCCTCTGGTCACTCTTGTATATGCCTGGGTATCAAAATATGCATTAATATTAATATTAAATGATGTCTTTTTCCCAAAAGTGACCCTCAGAAAAGAAGGAATTGCTCTGCATGTGGGTTTTTAGGTACCTAGAAATATCCCCCAATTATTGAGGGTACAGCAAAAAGTTCGTTTAAGCCAATTTTTAGACACGGTCCATATTCTAACCCGGTTTAACTGTCCCAAAAGCTCTTCTCTTTGCTTCTTAACTATTTGGTCAATAATCTCTCAAAGTCCCTATGAATTTCCTAAAGCTGAAAGGGTATTTTTAACTCCAATTATTACAGCATCTGAAAGCTTCTCTTTTCTGAAAATCGTTTTCATGGTATAAGTAGAAATCACGAATTTTCAAGTTTTTTAAATGATTGCTTTCACTCTCCCAAAAATTATGTTTCTTAAAATTGGGGCAAGTAGAGAGGAATTCTTAAGAAACCAGATTCTCAAAACATTCATTTTCCTTGAGAATTCTCAACAGGATAATTCTTGAGCTGAACTACTAAAGTAAGCACTATTCATGAGATGCCTTTTAAAAATTCTTGATTTTGTAAAACTCAAAACAAACAAACTAAGCCCCCCTCAAAACATACAAATTGATAAAGCGATTGGTAAATGCCAAGTAGTCTGTGTTTAATTTATTTATTTTTAAAATTTATTTCATTCACAGTATTAACATAAGTACTGTGTTTTTCGGGTGTTTTAAATGAGTGGGAAAATAAATTAATGAAACAAATATAAGTAGACAATTGGTTATTTCATCTTCATTCCTAAAAGTTTATATTTTCAAGTTGACTGAAACCTTTTATTTGGATTTTCTCACTGGGAAAAGGGGGGTATTTGGAGCTGACATTTTACCAGATATATGTATGTATATATACATATACGTGTATGCGTATTCACACATATTGATATAGATATGTAATATGCATGTGTGTGTACATATATGTATGTATACATGTATGTATAGACATACATACAGAGAGAGAGAGAGATTTTAAGGAATTGGCCCGTGAAATGACGGGGGCTTGCAAGTATGAATTTTGCAAGGCAGGCCAGCAGGTCGGAGACCCAGGAGAGAGTTGATGTTGTAGTCTCAAGTCTGAAGACTGGAGGCAAAATTGCCTATTTCCGGGGGGGGGGGGGGCACTTCAGTGTGTTTCCTCTTAAGACCTTCGCCTGGTTGGTTGAAGTCCATCCGCATTATGGAGGGTGATCTGCGATCTGCTGTTCTCGAAGTCCATCCATTTAAATGCTAACCTCATCTAAAAATACCCCCACAGAAACTTCCAGAATAGTGTTTGACCAAATATCTAGGCACTGTGGCCCAGCCAAGTTGACACATAAAGTTAGCCATCACAGGATCCCTTTGGGATTCCCTTGGGACTCTGTGTTGTAGAACCTTGGGGCAAGGAAGGAGGAGCAGGGGGAGCACGGAAACACAGGTGGCTCTTCAATCTTTGTTTTAATTGAACTATTCTAAGAGCGACGGCATTTTGAGTGATCAAAGCAGCGTGGTTTTCGTTCTCTGTAAATCCCATCGCCCTGTGCTGTCCACTATTGAATCGATGATATATTCACAGAGAAGGAAGATGGCATGAAGAACAAAGGACTCAAGCTTGAGGTTCCAATTAGACATTTGTATCTAAGGAAAAACAATGCTCTTAAATATGTGGACTTCCTGAGATAGAAAAGGATTTTATAAATTTAAAAAGAAACCAAAACGTCTGTTTCTAAATCAAAGACAATGTTCAGAGGTCTGAGGCAAGAGATTTGCTGGGAGCTGTTTGTTAGATGGTGGTGCAGGGTATGGCTTTGGGTCATCTTCCCTGTGAGTGGACAAGGAAATGAAACTTTGGTGCAGAGCCAGGGGGGAGCTGGAGGAATGAGGCCATGGTGAGAACATCCCCTATAGCTGAACCTCCCACATCCCAAGTCTCTGTCCAAAGAAGAGAGGCGTGAGATGATAGAAATCCCAATAGAAATGTAAAAGTTTGAGAAGGAGTCTGAAATGTCCAGGTTATGCTCCACTGCCCTCTTGCTTTGTCCAACACAGCAAAGTAGAATAAAGCATTATGTTGGAACCAAATGGTGGAAATGCAATACAGTCTTATTAGCGGTTTGGTAAACTTGTTCATTGGCCATTACTCTATGGTTATAGATGGTTCACTCACTTGCTCACTTGTTCATTTTGCTTCCAGGGAATATTCATCATTTATAAAGCAGTACCAGGCACGAGCAAGTGCTCAGTGTGCAGTTGGGTGTCATAGTCCCCGTCCTCAAAGGCTTCACACTGTAGGGGAACCCAAACACTACAGATGTGGCACTTGCCATACATATGCTCCTCTTCTTGGGCACAGGGCTGGACTCCACTTCCCAGACTCCATCACAGTGCAGCCACGAGGTTGAGCCACGGAAGTTGAGCGGAAGTCATACCACTTCCTGGCCCATAAAGACTTCCCACATGATCCTTCTTAATGAAGAGAACTAGACGGAGGTGGAGTCACAAGATGGAAGAGGTCTTGGTCCCTGAATAATTATACCAAGCAGAGCTCCCCCATCCCTTGCCCAGACCCCTCTCAGACTATTTCTAATCTGAGAGTGAGAAATAAAACATTGTGCCCAGTCATAGAGATGCAGATGTTATTTCTTATAGCAACCTGACCTATCTCATACTGAGGACTAGGACACCGAGAAAAAATTTTCCCAAACCAGCCAAGTTAGACTGGGGAGTAAACTTTGGAGGTATACTTTATTATGTTTGGCAAGGGGCATGACAATGGAAGATGCTCACAAAAGAGACTATCTTTCCCCTAACCCACGCTAGGCCAGTAGTTCTGAAGACAACATGACCATTCCTAGATTTTTTGCAATCTTAAGAGAGGAGGCACTTGCCCAGCCCACCTTCTGGCCCAGTGACTCTCAATGGGTAAACATATGCTGAAAGCAAGGACTTGAACCCCTAAAATTCGGCATAGAGTGGGTGCTCAGTGAACAAAAGCAATGCAATGAGATATATACTGAGGGCACCCGGCCGGTGGCACCAGGAGGAGGCATGAGCTTTCAGCAGCAGTGGCCTCAGAAAAGAAGGAAGCAAGAGCCACCCACATTGCCTTCTGGCAGGTGACTTGGGGCAGATTTAAAGGGGAAGGGACAGCCAGCTGGGGCAGAAGTGGGGAAATAAAAACGGGTTTCCTCTCAACTCTGCCTCTCCAGACTCATTCCACTTGGTTTCCCTGGAAATACTGGAGCAATACTCCCTCTGCCTCCCCATCCCCCACCTAGGAATCCAGCTGTGCTTAACATACATGAATTGCTGGGTCCTGTGGCCACCAGACCTTAAAATCGGTTATACAACATATTATCAAATGCTTGTTCAAACGCATTGGAAGCCCCGCTATCTATCCCCTCTTATCCACAGTCCTTTGGGAATGAAAGGGAAACAATAGATTCATTTCACAAAAATCATCACATTTACATATTTTTATCATGAGCTCAACGAATGATTTTAATTAAACCACTTTTAAAGAGGGTAGAGAGGAAGAAAGGCAAGATGGTAAATATTTAACACCTAATCAAGGGGAGAGAAGCGTGAAGCTGAAACCCTCATTAAGCGGCAGGGCTGGAGGGTGGGCCTCGGAAGCAGCCCACGTTTGGGCCCCCACTCTCCCTTATTGGGGGTGACACTGAACAAGCCATTTCACCTCTTTCAGCCTCATTTTCCTCATCTGGGAAAATGCAGAGGGTGCCAACCTCGAGAGATTATTGCCAGCAGAGCCTAATGATAAGAGCAATAAAAATGGGCAACATTTCTGGAATAGAAAGGATGTTGGGGCGCTTCACCCAGATTGCAGCGTGAAATCCCCGCCTTAATTCTGTAAAGGGCGCACTGTTAATTTCCTCAGTTTACATAAGAGGGAATTGAAGTTTAGAGAAATTATGTATCTTGCCCAAGGTCTCACAGCCAGTAACTTGCTGGGCTGTCATTCAAACCCTGGCAGTTGGAGTCCAGGGTGCGCACTCTTGGCTATTACTTTATCTTGCCTAAACTCTAGTGCCTGGAACATATATGTACACATTCTCCTTATTTCTAAAGTTCAAGTCAAAGAAGATCACATCCAAATATTTTTCTAGTTATTTCCACTATGACTTCTACTATCACCTTGTATTTGTAGAACGTTTTACAAAGCATGCTTGCAGATGTTTCCCATCAGAAACATCCAGTAACTGGAGCTCGGAAAACTTAAGAGAGTTTGGCCACAGGCTCCTTCTACCGGAAATCTGGCTGTGTGGCATCAGGTTTCCATCATTGAGGCACCTGCTTCAGAAATTGGTGTGCAAAGAGAGGGGAGGATAGGAAGGGCAAAAAGAGAGAGCTTTAGACCCCAATCCTTGGGCATTCCCTGATCAGTGGTTGTTTTCAGGGGGTGAACCTTTCCTCTATCTCATTCCCCGGCTGATTGGATGCACGAAATTAAGCCAAGATGCAGGAGATGGGGGCAAATCAGATGGCAGAGCCCTTTCAGCACTGTTCTAAGTGCTCTGTTGAGATAATTGTATGGCTGTTTCTGCAATCAGTTCTGAGAAAATTGCTCCTCCCAAATTAGCTTCCCCTTATGCAATAATTTTTAGTTGATGGCATTGAATTGCTGCAAAGAAACTCCATAGATATATTTAAAATAATCAAATACTGGACAAATAGTCTGAGTGTACATTAACAGAAGAGGACACGTTGATGTATCTTTCAAATATATCTGAATTACGCTCCTGACAAATGACTGTTTCCTTTCTTCCTTTCTCTCTGTCTCTCTCTCTTCCTCTCTCTTTTTAGCTCCCTCTCCCTCCCTCCCTTTCTTTCTCTTCTCATTCTCCTCTTTTCTCCTCCTCCACTTTCTCCTCCCCTCCTCCTTTTACTTAATTACGGCGCTGTCTGGACTTCTCACTTTCTGAATCAGAGAGGCTGGCAGATTTCCTATTCCAGGCAGAGTTCTATGAAGAGCAACAGCTCTCCTGAATCCTTACCGTTTAAGTCATCATTGAGCACTGCTACTGGCCTGGTTTTCATGCTGCCTCTCTAGACAGCCTCACCAAGGCTCACAACCAGTAAGGTGGGCCTCCCCAGCCACCCTCCCTTTAAGGGATGAGAGGCACAAGGCGCTGGATGGGATGTTTCTCAAATTCTTCCACTATGTCTCCTGTGACCGGGGACAGAGGATGCGATGCTGGAATCAGGCAGTTAGCTCTAAGGATCGGGAAGGACTTCCTGGATCCCACTAGAGCTCAGATGAAGAAGTGACTCACACACGACCACACAGCTAAAAGCATCAGAAACAAGCTCCACCTCGATCTTCAGGGTCTGGCCCCTGCGTGTCCTCCAGGATGCCATAGGGCTTCATGCTACCAAACGTAGCTTCCCCTTTGACCCACACCCTCAGTGTCTCTATCAGGGGTCAACCCAGCCAATGAGTGGGCCCACTTCAGCAGTTTTGTGGGAAACGGATGAGTAAAAGGGCAGTGTGTTACTGGAAAAAAAAGTTATTCCTACTCCAATGGCTTTTGGTGGAACCTCCATGCTCTAGGTGCCCACAGGCCCCGCTTCCCCCTATCATCCTGCCTTTTAGTTCACCTGCCTGGTCCTGAAAGTTTTTGAATCTGCAGACCTTGGTCTAAGTGTGAGCTCCTTAACATCTTATTAAAGCACCTGGGCTGACCCATCTAGGCAGCCCCTTAATTAAGTCCGACAGCAGCTCCATCCTCAGCACACTTCCCGCAGCACATCTACTTGTGTTTCCTTTGGAGCTCATTTCAATAAACCACTCATGTTTACGGCTTAAAGGAGGCAGACAAGGAGAGGTATGTCTTTTACTTAGCAATCTGGGAAATAATTCACTGGTCACCCCAAATGAAAGTAAATAAGGTTTTAAATTGCCAAGTATGGGCCATCTTGAATGACAGGATACCAAAGGACTGAGAGGGATGAGGGAGCTCTCCAAGGGCACCAAATTTTGAGTGAAATAATTCTATTTGCATTACTCCCAACAATTCTGCCTAAACCGATTTACTTTCCATACATGAGGCGTAGCTCTGTAGGTCTATATTTCATTTTCACACAGAGAGATAAAAGGAATATTTTTTCAGAGATATTGAGCAGGCCTACAAAAATCAAAAATAACAATATCATTTCAAAGAAGGCATTATCTAGATCTACTGATCCTGGTCCTAATTTTCACAATACTGATTTTACTAGACCTTCAGCCTAAAAACAATAAAGGTTTTGGTTTGGGTTGTTTCTGGGGATCCCTGTAATAACGGGTCTTCAGGAATGTCGTATCAATATCTCAGTGATGTTCTCTGGGAAACTTCTCCTTGACCAGAGGCTGAATTTGTCACTGGATAGCAACATCTGTAGCAGATGAAATTTGTCATCATCTGTCATCCAACTTATTGGCTGTTGCCTGGCAACAGGTCAATTATACTGAGTATTTGCTGAAGTAGATTAGCAGCATTGTTGCCATAACAACTACCTTTGTTAGTTAATTAAATTGATCTGACTCAGAACTGGCATTGGGGAACTACCTATGTTCTACAAAGTAGCAATTGTCCTGATTCAGCTACGGATTTTCACCACTGGGTTACCATCATCTTCAAAGACGTGCTGCTCATTCAGGCTCTGCTGTCCGTAAATCAACTCTTCCAATGGTCCAGGACACGAGGCCTTATCTATATATCAACTCATTATTTCATTAATTCATTCAACAAATATTTATTGAGTGAAAAGAATATCTTCAAAGTGAATGAATAATGGTAGTCCTCCAAGGGAGTTTCTTCGGGGTGATGGAACAGTTCGCCACCCTAATTGCGATGTTGTATACACAGATCTGTAGACAGGATAAAATCTCGTAGAACTAAATACCACAAGTAAGTAAATGAGAGCACACAAAAATTTGTAAAATATGAGTAAGCTCTGTAGTTTGTTTATTATTGTTCCAACATCAATTTCCTGATTCTGATCATTGAATTATCAGTTACATAAAACATTATCACTGGGGGAAACTGGGTGAAGGGTATACAGAAACTCTGTACAATTTTTGCAACTTCTAATGTGAGTCTAAAATTATTTCAAAATGAAACTATTTTTTAAGGGAGAGGAAAGCAAAAAAGGAAAGAAGGAATGAAGGAAAGATGGAAGGAAGGAAGACTTAGTTGATATGTAAAATGGAGCCCAGTTCTGGGCTCGGGACTACTAAGCAGGTAACTCACCTGATAAACAGGTAACTCACCTGAATGTATGCCTGGGGGACATTGAGAGTCTGCAGATTACAGGATTTATTATTTGCTGGTGAGTCCCTTACCTCATTTGGTCTGTCTGGCCCCCATCCACTAAAGGCCAATAGTGCCCTTGCTCCTCAAACATTGTGACAATCAACATAGAACACCTAGGTTTCCAAAACGCCTGCCTTAACCCCTGAGAGCTCAGTAGGACCAACATTTTTAAAAACACTGATGTCATGTGTCCCTAAATACATTCTAGTGAGACGGGCAAAGCTGATGTCCTATTTCCACTTATCAGATGAGGAAACCAAGGCCTGCAGGGCTGGCAGAGCCAAGATGGGATTCTACTCAAGGTCCTCTGAGCCCTGGTCTATGGCTTCTTCCAGCACACTTAGGTTTCCAGTGTGATGTTAGGTGTTGCACTGACCATCATCAAGCAACACTAGTGACACAAGAACGAGGTCACCTCCATCCTTGTGGTAAACAAGGAGAAAGTCCCCATTCAGTGCTAACTTGCCTTTAACCCATCTCGGGCTGCCAAGCTGACAAGCAGCAAGCTACAGGGTTTTGTTTGCCTTGTATTTGCTTCTGCAGTTTACCTTCTATTTAGGATTCCCTTTTAAAATAAACAGACCTAAGTAAAAACAAAATCATAATGGTAGACATGCTGTGGCCAAGGTCCGTCCAGCAATGGCCCAAAAAACACGACATTCTGATTGGGACTAGAAGGCCGAGTAGCAGCATTCCGGGTAGAGAAAAGCGGAGAGGTGTGGCAAAGATGTGTGTGTGTGCACCTCCTCGGCACACGACAGGAACATCTTCAAATCAAGAGAGCAGTACAGGGTGACGGGAGGGGAAAGAAGGGATACGGATGGAGGAAAGGTCTCTCCATCCTTGCACACAGGTCCCCCCAGAATGAGATCCCGATTCCTTTGGTGACTTCAAGAGCCTGGAGAGCTGGTGACAAGGGCATAGCAAAGGACTAAATTTTTTGTATCATTCAAATCCAATGTTTTAAAACTTGTGTTTTCCCTTTTAAAAATGCGTTACCTTGAGGCAAAGCCTTCATCTTTTCCTCCTTTGTTACTTGCTGGAGGTGAAAGGGAAGAAAGGGATGGGGGAGGAAGGGGCGGATGAAGACCAGCGTCAGGAGAATGCAGGATACCGGCTGTGGAAGTGGGCAGGGCCAGTTTTTGAAGTACTTTGAAGTCAAACGGATTTAGGGCTTTTCCAAAAGGCCAGCAGTTCTCCAATTTTCTGCCCTTGTATGAGAACCACCAAGGAGTGCTATCAGCAGATTCCTGGGCCTCGGCTCCAGAGCCTGTGATGGAGCAGGGCTAAGCGACCACTCTGTAATCTGTTTTTAATATGTCTGCCAAGCATTGTGGGTTTTTTTAGATACAATTGACATGTAACGTCGTATAAATTTAAGGTGGACAACGTGATGATTTGTCACATCTCTGTATTGCAACGATTGCCACCATAGCTTAGGTAACACTTCTAACATGCCACACAATCATCATTTCTTTTTTATGGTGAGAACACTTAAGATCTAGTCTCTTAGCAATTTTGAAGTATATCCACATGCAGAAAAATGGAATTGGGCCCTTATCTTACACCATTCACAAAAATTAACTCAAAATGGATAAAAGACTTAAACATAAGAGCTGATGCCAAGCGTTTTGATGCAAAGGCCCCCAAAGCACCTGAAGAAACGCAGCTACAGGAGACAGAGATGCAGGGAAGGGCAGAGTGGGGAAGCCACACAGTCCGACTTGTGTCTTAGAAAGCTCGTGTCTGTTTTTTAATTCATCATACATTGTTAATATTGATGATTTTTGAAAATAAGTAAAAAGGAAATATAAGGGAATATTCATCTAAAGTCTCACCAGTGAAAGTTCCAGATATAAAATGTGACTCTTCACTTGTTGTATTTAAAGATTCTTTTAGAACCAGGACCAACTTCTCCTTTACACGCAGCAGGCCCGATGCCCACAGTACTCTCAGGAACCTACGGAATAAATACTTTTAGAAGACAAAGCGTCCTAACGTGAGTAGTTCCGGGAAAGTAAGCATGGCCATATTCAGCGAGTTACCCTGAAGAATGTTCAACTGACTATTTTTACTTCAGCCACAACTGTGAAAAAAGCCAAACGTCCAATAATAGGGAATTGGTTGAATAAAGTATGTCTGGTCATACTGTAGTCACTTAAGATGATATTGCAAAGAGGGTCACATGAAGACTTTCATGGCTTCTAGGCAGTTTTGCCTTCACAAGCCCTTTTCTCCATAAAAATATACCCATATAAATATATAGCTATAGATACTAAATATTTGTATGTTAAAGTATATATTATATTAAAGATATAAAATATAATATATATTACGTATACAAGGTATATGTTTCAGCTACTTGTCACTTATGTATTTATATATAAACATATTTGTATATTTTATATTTAATATATGTAATATAATGTATAATATGTCATATATTTATAATATAATAAATAATAAACAATCTATAAAGCACTAACTATATATTGTTTATTATTATTCATTTATAGTTATCTACAACTATAGATTCATATGTATAACTATATATTTATAACTATAAAATATATAACTATATATTCATATTTATTTACAACTATAAATGGATAATAATTAAAATAATAGACCATATATTATATTATATATCCATATAATATATAACGTACACATTTTATGGAAGAAGGGGGCCCCTCCTTTGCAGCTACTCAACTCTGCCAATGTAGTGTGAAAGCAATTGTAGTCAACACATAAACGGATGAGCATGCCTGTGTTCCAATAAAACTTTTTTTTTTAAAGATTGGCACCTGGGCTAACAACTGTTGCCAATCTTTTTTTTTTTCTGCTTTATCTCCCCAAACCCCCCCCCCGTAGACAGTTGTATATCTTAGTTGCATGTCCTTCTAGTTGTGGGATGTGGGACACCGCCTCAACGTGGCCTGACGAGTGGTGCCATGTCCGCGTCCAGGATCCAAACCCTGGGCCGCCACAGCGGAGCACGCGAACTTAACCACTCAGCCACGGAGTCGGCCCCCCAATAAAACTTTATTTATGGACACTAAAATTTGAATTTCATATTATTTTCATATGTCACAAAATATCTTTTTAAAAAATTTTTTCAGCCATTAATAATGTAAAAGCCATTCCTAGTCTCTGGGCTATACGAAAGCAAGCAGTAGACTGGATTCAGCCCCTGGAGCTTTGGTTTGCTAAACGTTGATGCAGAGAAGGAGGAAAAGCAAAGGAGGTTTTTAATGGGCCAGACCAGATAGCGGCACTCATCATTTTTGCTCACATTCCATTGGCTGGAACTGGTCACGTGGCTACGTTAATTCAAGGAGGGCGGGAAGTGAACTGAGGGTGAACTGTGTGCCCAGAAAGAGGTGGGAGCGAGTCTCAATGAACAGTACTGGTCTCTGTTCCCACCGGTGAACACACACAGAAGTGGGCGCTTTCTGACCTCGACCCAAGAGATTACCCTTTACTTCCTGAAGGTGAAGCCGCCAGGACATTCCTTCCTGAGACTTCCCAGGGACTGCTGGTTAGAACGAAGCTCTCCCTCCTAGGCTCTCTCACTGTGCACCTGTCTTGGCCTTGCTCATGCCTCAACCTCTGGAACGTGAACGCTTGGAAGGCAGCCGTCTGCCTTTATTTATCTTAGTATCCTTCAGTCAGGCTTCCATGCAGCAAACTACACGCAGTCAGTCTCAATCTAAGACTGCCTTGTGAGTTGAATTTAACTAAAGGTGGGCTCTGAAAGCATGATTTCCTGTCCACTTGTCATCGCTCATCCCTCCTTTGCACGGGTCAGGACGTCACATTCCCCTACGTGCAGGTCACCAGAAGAGAGCCGCAGAATCACATCATGATCAAAAGCTTAGAGTCTTGGCCCAGTTACCCAGGAAGTACTACCTTCAACCAATCTTGTAAATTGGTTGTGGCTGTTTCCCCTGATTGTCTAGAAACTTGTTTTCAGAAAGTCTTAATTGCATTTTCTTGATAAAATATTAAATGAATTGCTTGGAATAATGTGCAGTTTCTCAGCCTGTGATTGATTTAAGACCCAAATACAGTGTGCTGCATGAATCTACACCACTTGAGGAGCTGGAGACCTTATAAACAATGCTGGGAGAGCCAGTAAACATGATGACTAACTCAAAATAAAAGAGAACTAGAAACCAGGACCAAGCACAATCCTGAAATATTAAAAAACTCTAAATTACAAGGTATTTTTTACCAGGGCATGAGCTGCCGAGTACTCTATAATTCAAGATGTGATAGAATGCTAATTCTGCCCACTTTAATGCCAGCTAATCCTCTGTCCAGGAAAAAACAGCTATGCTTCTATCGATTTATTATTGATTTTTCTATTTCAAAACAAATTTAACAGATGTGCAGTACATTAAATGTCTCAGGTATGAATTGTATTTTTTAAATACCTTGCCAATCTTAGCTATACACGTGGAAGGCAGTCAGAGCTATGGTGACTAGTCAGAAAGCAAGTGGTGTTGGAGACACAGGTTGGGGCTCACCTGAGTGAAGGGGATGCAGAAGCCATGCGCATTGACATTTAGGTGCCAAGGTCACTGATATCGCAAATATCCATCATGGACTCCTTGTGCTGTTGGCCATCCCCCAGCATGGCCCATCTGCTCTCAATGGCTCCAGCAGAGGCCTCCTGGGCATACCTCTTCTCCTTGGCCCCTACCCATCAGATGGCACCGGTGTAGATTTCTCTTTCCACCTCTTTACTATCTCTTGAACCATGCTACTTCTCTCTGTCTCCGCTCTCAGCGCCCCAGTCTGAATGACAGTCTTCTTGCTACATTTATTCTTGCTACCCTCTAATCCAACAAAGCATTAGAACCAGAGATTTTAGGATGCGAATCTGATGAGGCCATTTCTTGGCTTTGAATGACTCAGTGGCTTCCTACTGCTTTTAGAGAAAAGTGGGGCGACCATACACCCAAGTTTGCCCTTTACGGTCTCTCTTTATGCCTCTTGTCCCAACACATCAGCAACAGCACCTGCTTTTACTATCTCAAGCACCCCTGTTTGAATAATAAACGTTATGATCATCCTAGTTCATGTCCGGTATCCTTACCAGGCTTGCCCCATCTACTTCCCCCTTGCACTCTGCCCTGTAGATCCCTGCCCTGTAGACACTCTGGTCTTCTGCAAGTGCGTTGGAAGCTGTACGCTACCTCCTGACGCAGGTGTTCTTCCCCATCTAAATGCTCTGTACCTACCACCTGCCCTCTCCAGATGTTCGCCTGACTTGCAAGCGGCCATCGTAGTGAAACTTCCTCAACCCCCCTGACGAGGCTGGAATCTTCTATCACATGTTTAACTCATTGTTCTTATTCTTAGCACTCAGCACCCTTGACTAGCTACACAACTTTTTATAAGTATCCAGCATCTATAATCTTCTTCCTAGAGTATAAATCAGATGAATACACAAATGCAGAAAACCCCACAGACGCTGCTTATTGATGTCACCAGGCCAGGCACAAAGCAGATGTTCAATAAATATTTGTCAGATGGATGAATGGATGAATGTAGAAATGAATGAATAGATGTCTTTAGTAAGAGGTGAAAAAATAAAACTATAGCATGTACAAATGGATATAATTTCACGAGGACACAATTCGCCACCTTCCAGAATGGGATACTCAGATGGATGTGTACAAAGGGTTCATCCAAGAAAAGAAAAATTAAAGAGAACCTGGGAAAAGAAGGTAAATGGCTGAGGGAGAGGGATGGCTGATGAGAGAGGAAAAACAAAACTATACCACGCAAAATGGTTTTCCTTTCGTCTGCACGAAGGTGATGAAATCTGACGAGGTTTCAAAATAACTTTGGAAACAGGCACACAACTGAGGAAATGAGAGAGGTGTTCGAGTCAGCTGTGGGCACCAAAAGAATGAGAGAGGCCTTGCTCATCTGGGATCCTCACACCTCCCACCCTGTCCCCAGTCTGCCCCTCTGAAGTCTGTAATTCTAATTCAAATGAAATGAAAAACGTAGTTTGTAAAGCAAGAGAAAAGCTTCTGCTATCACACTAAGCAAACTGAACTTTATCCTGTAAATGCTGCTGATCACGCTGAACACTGTTGAGAAAGTTCCTACTGTTTAGAACCTGGAAGTCCATGAGTAGGACTGAGGAAGCACTGCCCAGTGATGATGACATGGTTTATATTTTCACTATCCAATATGGTAACCACTAGCCACAATGAGCCACATTGAATGGCCACTGAGTGCTGAGTGGCTATTGCAACAGGTGAACTGAGTATTGAATTCTATTTTAGTTCATTTAAATTTAAATAGCAGCTACCATACTGGACGGTGCAAGTTAAGAGAGAATACTAGGGCCAGAATCGAAATAGACTGAAATTAATGCAGGTCTGAGAGGGCTTCAGAAGTGCAGGACCGTTCTGAAAGAAAGACAAACAATCTGAGGGCCAACTGAAGATAGAAGAAGAGAAAGGGAAGACACACATACACGGCTGTGCTTAAAGAAGATTAATTCAGCAGCACTCAGGCAGAGGTGCAGGTCCCGGGAGTGGAGAGAGGGGATGTAGGAAGATAAGGAAGGAGGCCTTTTACTTTATCTTCATCCCTTTAACTTGATAAATAAGCCCTGATGTTTGAAATCAATTCAGTAGTAAAACCTGGGCCCCAGAAGTTCCTTTTGTCAATGGAATGGCTCTCAGGCAGGTCAGTAGGTCAGAAAAGGGACAAGTCCCTGTGGCCATGGGCAAGCGTAAATCAGAGAGTTGGCCATCGGGCTGAGAGGTTAAGACCTCAGAGGGGAGACCAAGTGTTATCTTACTGGTTTGTTAGAGTATGTGTTAAGCCAGTTGGAAGTTGCTTTAGTACCGGGAAGCAATCTCATGGGCTAGGATAGGGATGCTGTCCAAGTTTATGATGGGTTAGAGTTGGCCTTGTGAAAGCTGACAGATTCAGTAGGCTTCTGTTTTTGTCCTTCTTTCTCTTTGCGCTTCCAAGCCATCCATCTTTAAACCTGTCTTATCACCAACAAAATACATATGATAGTGATATTGACCTTCTAGCATTGTTATGACAATTAAATACAATGTTTATTTCATACCTAATGCAGAGTAGCTGCTCACAAAAGTGTGTATGTGTGTGTTTTATATTTTCTCTCTAATGTCCTCTCATGAGCTTTGTCTCTTCCTATTACTTTACCAAAAATCTTCAAAGACATTACCGTATGACAGTAAAAGTTGCTAAAAATAACAGAAAGGATACGAAATAAATCACTATTACCTAAAATAATAACAGTATTCTTAATAACTATACAGTAATAATAATAAAATAATAAAAATAAATAGCCAGAGCAGAGAGGAGTCCATCTTTGTACTCCCTGAGCTCAGAGAGAAGGAAGCAAAAAGATGACTACATATCCAATGCCTATTGTGTATCAGACACTGTCCCTTACAGGTGGCATCCCGCTCCATCTTCTCCGAATCTTCTGGGAAATGCTTAGAGTACAGGAGATCAGCCAGGGCATGGCAGAGAGGAGAAAGCAGAGGGAGGCAAGGACAGGCCGTTCAAAGCCCAGTGAGCCATGCTAAGGATTTAAGACTCTGTTGGAAGACAGGTATTGCATGTCCACTGAAGAATATTAAGTAAGGGAATGGCTTGTTTGAACTGAGAAGGACACAGAGGGAAGAAAGTGGAACTCAAGCATCGGGGAAGTCTATGTCTCTTGTCTTGTGGAAGTTGCAATCTCTTATATATTCACTTGTGATCTCAAGTCATCTACACTCTACCACTCGAGTCAGGGAAGGAATAAAGGTAGAGGGAAGGGAGGGAACTGCTGAAAAGCCTATGCAAGAGCAGGTGAGGACCTAAGGATTATATCAGCAGTGGTAATGAAGACGAGTGGCCACGTGAAAAAGACACTTTGGAGAAAGACATGGCAACACACCATCGTGATTTCTGTTAGTTAACTACACATTAAAATGAGTAAAGAAGAAAATATTTCCTAGTAAAACATATTTTTCTTGCAAAAGATCACTCCAGGTTTAACAGTACTAACTCTTTCCTTCCAACTTACCAAATCTTCCTTGGATCCAATGCTCGTTTGTACTGACACCAGTGGTGATAGCAATTCAGCCCTCTCTGATATAAAGATTCTAGAGATCATTCTTCTCTTCCCTATGTGAATTATTTGCTAACTCAGCAATTCAAAATCTTTCTTTTCTTTGGCTTGAATGGGAAAATTTAATCCTCCAGGAATCCCCATGTGATGTGACTCTCTTGGCTGTCCTCTCTCATTGCCACCCTTAAGGCGCCTTCATCCCTCCCAGTCAGCTTTCATTGCAGCCATCCCTAACCTTTCCAGCTCATTTGAATTTCACCTTCTGTGAGATATGAGTGCACGTAAGAAATTTCCCCATACTTCGTTCCTCAATTAGAATCTTACTTGAACTCAACCATTCTTTAAAGACTATCTTGGTCTGTAATATTTTGAGGTTATGGAAACTAAGGGTATACAGAAAGCTATAAACTGTCTCCCTAGAAATGTACATTTGTGCTCATGCACAAAATTTATGTACCATTTTAGGAGATTTCAAGACACCCTAAACACAACTATGGATCCTTCACCAAGTCAAGACACCACATTTTCCAACTTCCAGGCTAATGCTCTTTCTTCAGAATAGATTGTACCATACCTGTTGGTGTTACCGCATCAATTAAACTTTAAGCTCCTTGAGAACTACGAGCGTGTCCTTTGCTACTTGGCTCTTGGCTGATTTACTGATTGGATTTGAGGTGGTATAAACCTGAGTTGTATCCTAGATCCATTAACTATCAGCTTAATCATAAACACATCAATGAAGCAAATTCTCAGCATCAGTTCCTGCACCTGCCAAAATGAGCAAAATGAGCAATGCCTAAAACACAAGATGGCTCCGGAGAGCACCTAAGATCGTCTATTGAAAACTTCCAACCATGCATGTGGCACATGGTAGAAACTCCTTAAATGTTAGTTTCACTGACTTCAGGAAATATTTTTCAAGTGCTGTAAGGTCTTGAAAATGCGGTTAATGTCTGTGGAACTGATCATGGAACAAACACAGAAATAAATGGAAGAGAAATGAATGTATGTTATTATTAGAATCATCTCTAGAGTTTGTAGCTCACTTATAAGTGTCAGCATTAATTTAAAACAAGATCTGTGTCCAATGGTATGAAAGAAGATAAAGCTAACATGCAGACATCATAGATTTCAATATAACCTGCAATAGTTCACACCTTGGGCTAAATTTTCCCTAAATGGTTGTATACATTAGGAATCTTCAGTTGCAAGTAATGGAGCACTTTATCTGAACTGGCTTAACACAAAAAAGATTTATTGGCCAGAAACGTGTTTAGTTATAAATCAAAATAGATTTTATCCTGGGCCTCAATGAATAATATGACCAATATCCGACTTCTTGATTCTCTCTCCCTTCCTTTCTCCTCTCCATCCTCTCATGCCCCCTCCATTTCTAGTCTCTGTTTCCAGCTCTGTTCTTCTGCAGGTTCTCTCTTCATAGTCCCAGTATGGCTGACAGCAGCTCCCAGGCCTATATGTTTTCCTTCACATTTCCAGTGAAAACAAAAGAATCTGCTTCCCATAAAGATCAATTGGAGTCAAGTCTCAATGGCACTGTTTGGCTTGAGCAGGGTCATGTGACCCTCTCTGGGTGGACTAATCCCTGTGGCCATGTGATGGGTCATGCTAGTCATCTTGACCCCAGTGAGCCCACTTCTGAAACCGAAGGTAAAATCTATGCTGGCCAAACCATGTGGCTAAGAAAGCTAGGTCAACCTTAGATTGGGGACAAGTCGATGTAGTGGGTTGAATGGTGGACTTGCAACCTCAGACTGTAACTTATTTGAAATAAGTGCCTTTTCAAATGTAATGAAGACAAGGATCTTGAGATGAGGTCACCTTGGATTAGGGTGGGGCCCTAAATCCAATGACAAGTTGTCCTTATAAGAGATAGAAAAAGAGAAGACACAGACATATGGAAGAGAAGGCCATGTGAAGATGGAGGCAGAGATTGGAGTGAAGCTGCCATGAGCTAAGGAATGCCTGGAGCCACTAGAAGTTGGAAAAGGCAAAGAAGGATTCTCCCCTAGAGCCTTTGGAGGGAGTGACCCTTCCCACTCCTTGATTTCAGACATCTAGCCTCAAAGACTAATGGGGAAGGGGCAGCAATGGAGGCTGGAGAAATATTCAGGAATAGCCCACTACCAAGACCCATTAATACATGCAAACTGCTGAGAACTAGCAAAAACCAATTTATTCACCAAATAGCCACTGAGGTCCCATATTGTGCCAATCGCCATAATAGGTGCTTGCAGTAGAGTGATGAACAAAATGAAGTCCCTGTCCTCAAAAAGACTGGCGTCTAATGGGTAGACAAACGGAAGGACAGAAAGCCCCCAGCACAATGGGCCAGTGCTGCAGCAGAGATAGCATAGCCCACATGCCAGCAGAGAGAAGGCTCTCCTGGTCCAGCCTCGTAAGGGATGGGGGTGGCAGGACTGAGGGAAAGACAACAGCAAAAGGTGCATTAGGAAGAGAAGTCCTGGTTTGTATCTAATAAGCTGAGAAAGACTTAATTTAAAAAAAAAAAAAAAAAAAGAAGGACACTGTTTGCCCCGGCTCTAAATTCTCTAGAGACCTTCCAGGTTCCCAAGGAGGAACTCAGCAAATCTTTTGGACTCTCAAGGGAATCATTCATCCCTCACGTCACTCCTTCAACAAGCACATTCACTGCTCCTTCTGGGGGCACCCTCTGTCCCTGGAGCATCTCCCACTTGGAGGTACTGGTTCTCCCTGTACACTTTTCTTTTTTTCCTGTATTTTCTGCACATCAACAAGCTGAGAGTCTCCTTTTCCCCTTAGTTCTGACAACCAGATCCGTTAAGGCTGGTTGCCTCCATTTGCCTTGGACACATCTTCTGCATATAGATTGATGAGTTTAATCAGCGAATCAGGAGAAAGCCTTGGGCATCAATCACTGTCAATGTGCCTGCTCTCTAATTTCTGATTTGCTGCTTCCAGTTATGAAGGCAATAACACAGTTTCTCTTAAAGGTGAAGCTGAGGTGCCCAAAGTTTTGAATTTGCATTTGGTAGGAAAGTTCTAATAACATCTTTCAGTTAAATCAGTCAGAGAAAGAGAGAGAGAGAGAGAGAGAGAGAAAAAAAAAAAAAAGGCTGGCTTCTTCTTCAAGGGTCATGTTGCTCTGCAGTCATCATGCTCCTGACCACATTACTCAAGATCCAAGCTGAGGGAGAAGATCATGTTAATGGTTCATTTAGAGTTAGAAGGAGCATGTTTCTTGTTTCTTTCTTCCTACACTGACATCCTCTTATCTTTCTATCGATTTTAGGAAGCATCCTGGCAGGACAGGACATGAGAGAACCTTCTCTCTTTCTCTCTCTCTCTTTTTTTTCTGTTGAGATGAAAGCCTTTCTTTCCACGAGTCTTTTTCAGGGAGAAAATAGCATGGTGCTACCCAGGGTCCACTACCCCTGTGCTCTCAGCTGGGCTGCTGTGATAGTCTGTGCCCAGTCTTGTCATTTTCACTGACTCACACTAACTAAATGGCCTCTAAAATCCACCTGCTGCACTGCCACACCTCCCAGCTTGGAAAACACAATCTTATCATGTGACTCCACAAAACCAGAAAATGGATCCAAATTTGCAATAACAGTTCAAAACCCTGCACCAATATTCTTTCAGTAATTCATTTACTAATCTATGTCTTCAACAAATACCTATGAAATGTCTAATATATGGCGGGCACTATTCTAGGTTCCAAACAAACAGCAGTAAGTAAAACTGCAAACTGCTCTGTCCTCATTTACGGCTTTAAGTGTCAATACTTTGCTACTTTTCGTTACTGAGTAATATTCCATTGTGTGGATAGACCACAATTAATTTATATATTCCCTTGTGGATGCATGCATGGATTATTGGCGTGTTTCGATTATTAAGAATAAAGCTGTTATGAATGCACTGAACATGGATGCATATTTTCATTTTGGGGGCATAAATTCATAAAACAAGATTTGCTGATAAGTGTATGTTTAACTTTGTAAGAAGAAACTTACAAAATGTTTTCCATTTCTCAAGATATGAGAGTCCTAGTTGTTCAATATCCTCCCCGGCACTTGGTATAGTCTGTCTTTTAAATTTTAGTTATTTTACCGGGTGTACTATCTGCTTGTAGTTTTAATTTTTCTGATGACTAACGTTGTTGAGATGCTTTTCAGGAGCATATTAGATCTCTGTGTATCTTCTTTTGTGAAATGTCTGTTCAAAACTTGTACCCATTTTTAAAGCATGTTTGTTATTTTATCATAATTTAGTGGTCTGTGTTCTTCATATTATCTGGATGCAAGTCCTTTGTCAGACATTTGCATTGTGCATATTTTCTCCCACTGGGTACCTGCCTTTTCTTTTACTTTTTCTTAATGATTTCTTTCAAAGAGCAGATGTTTTTAGGTTATCACTGTTCTTCTTTTATGGTTTGTCTACAAAATCTTTTCCTATCCCATTTGCAATTGCTTTTTCTATGTTTCTTCTAAAAGTTTTATAGTTTTGTAGTTTACATTGATTTCTACGATGTATTGCAATTTAATTTTTGCTTGTGGTGTAAGATAAGCCTCAAGATTTTATTTTTCCCCAAATTCCAAAGTTGTTCCAGCACCATTTGTAGAAAAGACTGTCCTTTTCCCATTTGGTCCCTTGTGGAAAGTTTTTTGACAAAATTTGTGTTGGGTTTATTTATGGTTTATCTGTTCCGTTCCACTGATCCAGATGTCTATCCTCACATTTTTATTTCACCTTCATTTCTGAATGGCTGTTTCTATGGATATGAAATTTGGGGTTGATTTATTTTTCTCTTCAGCACTTAAATATGTCATTCAGTTGTCTTCTGGCTTGTATAATTTCAGACAAGGAATTCCATGATTATTTTTAAATTTGCCTCTTTGTATGTAAAGTGTCTTATTTCTCATGCTGCTTCTTCTAAATAGACTTTTAAAAATTTTTAAAGCAGTTTAAATTTACAGAATTATTGCAAAGATAGTAGAGAGACTTCCTGTATAACCCATACCTGGTTTTCCCTATTATTAACATCTTACTATAGTATGGTAAACTTGTCACAATTAAGGAACCAATATTAATACATTATTGTTAACCAAGGTTCAAACTTTTTTCAGATTTCCTCGTTTTTTCCTAATGTCCTTTTTATGGTCTAAGATCCTACTCAGGGAACCACATTACATTTAGTCTTCATTAAAATATTTAGAAGACTTCATTTAGGCTTCTTTAGACTATGACAGTTTCTCAGACTTTCCTTGTTTTTGATGACTTTGTTCTGAGGAGGACTGATCGAGTATTTTATAGAATGTTCTAAATTGGGGTTTGTCTGATGTTTTTCTCATTATAACTACAGGTTGTGGGTTTGGAGAAGGAAGACCCCAAAGGTAAAGTGTCATTCTTATCACACCCTATCAAGGGTACACCCTGTAAACATGACTTACTGTTGATGCTGACCTTGATCATCCGGGTGAGATAGCGTCTGTCAGGGATCACTCGGGCTTCTTTATAGCCTATAAGTGTGGAGTCTATTCCCACAGATATTTGCAGAATCCCTTGGTGGCTCCAGTGCAGTGCTGGGAATGAGTGCATGTTGCTGCAGCTCTCTGTCTCTCTGGCTTCCTCTGGACCTGGGCCTCTGAGGGACCCTCATCCTTTCTACATGCTGTGGTTATGGAGAGGGAGCTTATTCACTTTTTGCATGGAGTTCAAATCCCATAGTGTTTTCTGTGAAGAATCATCTGACTTCCTGTAGAAAATCAAATTAGGCTACTGCTCTGCTTAAAATGCCTCAATACGTTTCCATTTTATTGAGGATAAACTGCAAAATAATTACCCATATCCCATAAAGCCCTGCCTCTGGATATCTCTGCCTATCTTACTTCAACTTGTCCCTATTCTCCACCACATCTGCATCTCCTGCAGGCCTGGAGTCACCATGGGAGCAGGAAACATGAATCCTTTGCTTGCTACTATGAGCCTACACACTGCCTGCAAGTCAGTAGAGTACGATGGTTTCTAATGCCCCTGTGTGCAGGTAACAAACAGTAGCTTAAGTCAAATGGAGTTTCTCTTTATTTATCAGGAAATTTGAAGGTAGGCTATCCCATGATTGGTTTGTCCACTCAGTGAAATCACCATGAACCCACTATTTCCCATCCCTCATCTCCACCAAGCTTAGCACGATGGCTTTTTCTGCCTAGGCTTGTTGCTTCACGGTTCCAAGATGGCTGCCAGAGCTCAAAATGTCATACTCTCACATGAGCACAGCCACAGATGAAAAGCAAGGTATGGCTAGAGTGAAAAAGAGCTCTCCTCATGTGCCCCTCTCCCTTTATCAGGGGAAAATCCTCCTTCCTAGAAGCCATTCAGTATATTTCCCTTTATTATATCTATAATTGGGTAACTGGCCACTCCTGGCTGCAAGGGGGGATGGAGGTAAGTGAGGCAAAAAGGTTGGGAATAAATTCAGGGTAGCCAATCACCAGTGTCTGACATATGGTGCTCAAGAAATTTGGGATGGGTGAGTAAGTGAATCATTTGTCTGAAACCACTAGCATTGAGGAAAATCTGTTGAGTCACTTTATGTCCAATATTGGGTCCAATTCTTTATCTGTCTTTGACATCTGAAGCTCAAAAAGATAAAAAATCACAGAACTAGTGAAGTTCTAAATTCTGACCCAGGTCTACCTGCTGTCAGAGTCCAAGCCTTGTCTAATGTCATGAATGCAGCATCCTTGTGAGAGACTTTAATAATCTAAGGCTGAGATCATACCCCCAGATTGAAAGTCATAATGGCCAGACCCTCCCAGAGCTGCCATACTCTGCTGAAGCAAGTGGACATTTGTAAGACAGAAACTACAAACTCTGCGACTGCCCAGAGTTTTAGTTCAGAGCTTCTTCTTTCATTATTGCCAATCAGTTATAACATATTTCTGGCACCAGGCAAGAACTTATTAAATGCAACTCACTGTGGTTGCTAGTGCAATTTATGTTTTTAATTTTGTAAATAGTGCCTAATTGCTATGGTCAAAAGAGGGGTGTGGGTTTGTTCATAAGCAAACATAACCTTCTGGTTACATCATGCCATTGTTGCAAAATATGGCTTTGTTCATCAAATGATGGTGTTGACAGCTGCATTGCTATGGCCATTGAATTATATCCATTCACATAAGGGGAGAGATAAAAGACATCAGTAATGTGTGACATATGACATATATGCATACACACACAGAGGAGGCACAAATGTGAGTCCCTGATAAGCTCAGAGCCACACATTCTGACAAAAACACACTCATGCCCACAAACTTGGGCTTGTCATACTGTCTCTTGGAATTCCCTTTATTTTCTACTTTTATTGCTATTGACAAGCTTTTAGTTAGTACAATTTCTATTTGAATGCTGTCTTCCAAGCCAAAAATATAGAGACTAAGAGAATAAAGGAAGAGATAAACTGTTTACTGTAACTATAGTAATCAGAAAAACAACAATACCTTGGACGTCTCCTGCCCTTGTTACATTGTGTATTCTCAATAATGGAAAGCTAGGGCTTGGCACACTGTTGTGAGGGTAGAAGTGAAGGGAACGTGGGGCAGAGTGGGGGAAGGAATTTCCTGAATGAGACTGTGGTAGATTGACTGCAACAACAGACACACTTACTCCCTGCCTCAACAATCCAGGTCCTTTGCTATATAACTTTTCAGTGCCTTCCCTTTGTTGGTGAGATCTTCGACCTTGCTCCTAGACTTGGGCTCAAGAACTTGTTTGTGACTTATTTGGGACAATGTGATGTTATAAGATTAGGAGGAAGTCCAGCCTTTTCAAAAACCCTTTGCCCACTTCTGCTTCCTCTCTTCCTCCTCTGCAATTGCCATGAAAGCATGAGCAGGCCAGCCTGCTAGGGTGAAAGACATTTTGGGCAGAGCCAGGATGCCCCATTTGTCCTGGCTGAGGTCATCCTAGACCAACTGACAGCTGCCTAACCCCAACCTGCAGCTGACAGTCGACGCTTGAGTGAGCCCAGCTGAGACCCAAAGAGCCACCCAGCTGCCCTATAGAATTGAGAAGAATAATAAATGTCATTTCAAGTCACTGAGTTTGGGGCAATTCGTGGCAATCCATGACTGAGAGACATAGCTGGTTATAGATCTAGACCTATTTACTGAAAGTCCTGATTTCAAGGAAGTGATTTTGTTTTCAACACTCTAGTTTTATGGAAAACAAAACTGAGGTGGAGTGAAATTGAGTCATTTAAAGGTATGCAGGCACGAAAAAATACAGTTACTAATTTTAAAGACTGGCTTAATAGTTTATTTTCAAGAATGTATTCTGAGATCAACACCTTCTTTTCAGCATGAGATGACAGGTACACAAGCTCTTCCTATGGCATCTGGGGCTCAGCAAGAGTTTTATAAATCCTTCCATGAGAGAATGGCAGTGTGATTTTTGCCTCCAGGTCCTCTGCCCCACAGGATGGCTCCCATCCAAACCAGACCCCCTCCCAACTCACTATTCCCACCCACACTGCCTGCTCTCTAAGGCAATGAGGTTCTTTGAGCCTTCCTTCACCTCTAACAATCAAGCCAGCCTTGCTGCCTTTCACCAACCTTTCACTGCTTCCTTCTTCCGCAGTATCTGAGTAGAGGCACTCATCACTTCAACTGAACCTCAACAAGGGCGGCCCTTGCCAGACCCAACGTTGTCGAGATGACACAACACAGCCTTTATCCCTCTCAAGGATGCAGCCCACCAATTCAAGCTGCAATGTCTCAGCCCTATCTCATTCCTCAGGACTGCCCACCTCCAGTTAGTTCCCTTCTCTATCTTGTGCATCAGAAATGATCAACTCCTGGACATAATCCAAGTTCCTACCTTAATGCATGGTCTTCTCCACCCAAGGTCTCCCCACTTTTATCTGTCCACACCCAACCCACATTTCAATATCTACCAGCAAAACAGAAATTAGTCCAATATTGGTATATTTGCCCAGCAAGTTATGCTCCCCAAATTCTCCCCACGGTGTCACTGGGACACCTTGATGCGTGAATCGTTGTTTAGCACTTATATTACTTATCATTGTGATAATAGTGCTTGTGTTGTGCTTGAGGAAACCAAGACTCAGAGCCCATGTCGTGACCTGGCATTGGTAGGGTTAGGAATTGAACCCTGAACTGTTGACATCCTAAGTCAGAGTCCTTAACCCTACATCAGAGCATTTTTCTGTGTTTGCCAAAGACTTGACACCAGGCCACTTCTAGGACTTTGAATGACAGCAATCTTTACTAGGTTAAAGGAAAACCTTCGTGAGGTATACGGCTATACCCCGAGCCTCTGCAGCCACAGCCTGGCCAGGTCTCACCGTTTGGCTGCTCCTTGACCATTGCCAGCCCTTCCCTCCCTGACTCTGAAGCCATCTCAATTCTCATAAATCAAAATCAAACCCGACACAATGAAACAAAGAGCTTTCCTCTCTTACTAGACACTCTTTTCTCCCCTGCCCTGCGTAGATCAAGCCACCTCTTCCTCAGGAACTGAGAAGAGATTCTATTTTGTTTACCTGCGTTCCACATACTTAGCTGCATTTCCAAAAACTTTCTGAGCAGCCTCCACCACAGAGGCTCTCGCAGCTTCTCAGACGTTCCAGCCTGGTGAGAGCATATGTATATGATGCTCCAGGCGGTTTATGTTACCATTTGATGAAATGTATATTTAGAATGCTTAATATGCATATTAATTACCCCATAGATGGCAGTGACTTTTTAAGAGCAATTCCATTCCATTGTTTGAAAAACATTTTTGAGAATTCTGAAGATAAATAACTGCAACACATGCTTTCTTTTAATTCCATATGCCGGAAACAAATCCTGCCATATCATGGAAGGATGACTGTCCAGATTTCAGGTTTTGCATCACATGCATGTAAAGCATCAGCCTTCCCACGAAATGTCCTTTTTATCTCGTGCCCCAACTTTCCAAGAATCCAAATGCAGAGATTTTTATGTATTGAATTCAAGTTCAGAACAGATTTTAAGGCCACATGCGGAAACAAGGAGTTCTTGAACCCCAAACACAATACTAACCACTTTTATATACACTCAGTTCATTTCTCTCATTTGATTTTAAAAAAAAACTTATAAGGAAGATCTTAAGTTCCCATTTTATTCATGCAGGAACTGTGTCTCAGAAGTTTAACTGACCTGTCTATAGCCATGTGGCTTGTCAGTAGAGTGGTCAGGATTCACACCCAGAAAAATACAATTCTAAAGACATGTTATTTCTACTCTGAGAGATTGACTCTAGTGACTGCCTTGGAAGGAAGATACCTTAAAGAGGATTAGGGCTGTATCTGTCAGTGTTCTCCAGGGAAGCATTATCAATAGGATACACACTTTCTGACACACATACACACTCACACATACACATAGTTATTTGTTTCAAAGAACTAGCTTGTGCAGTGATGGACACTGGCAAGTCTGAAATCCATAGGGCTGACTGGCAGGCTGGAAACCCAGGTATTATTCTTTTCCTGGAAGCCTCCGTTTTTGCTCTTAAGGCCTTCAACCAAGTAGATGAGGCCCACCCACATTATCAAGGATAATCTCCTTTAGTTAACATCAACTGATTGAAGATGTTAACCACATCTACAAAATACGACCACAGCAACACTTACATTGGTGTTTGAATGAATAACTGGATGCCGTAGCCCAATCAAGTTAACACGTAAAACCAGCTAACCAACACAGGGCCAAACAGGGGATGCCTAAATGTCTGACCCTCATAATAAGTCCCTGCCGCTTTATGTTAAGCCCAGAAAGACCACCGTTCTATCTGGTCACCCTCTTTGGAAAACATGCAAAAAAAATAAATCCAAAACAGCATTATTCACACATTTGAACATTTTAATAAGAAATTTTTGGAGTGTCTACTTAGAACCCCAGCACCGGTTTTAACCAAAAAAGGGAAGTCATGGAATATAGAATTATAAGACGTTACCTGCCTTGAGATAAATCTAAGTTTAATTAGAGAGATGAGAAAACTAACTTGGAGAAAATTTGGTTGTATATTTTTAGTTCAGTAATAGTCATATGTCAGGGAATAAAATCTGTAATTTACTTGCTTTTTAAAAATTTTGGAGATTTGCTTTATTATCTATTACGTGTTCAAATACTAGGAAGGATCACTGAGTGTTTTAAAAGAATTTATTTTGATCTTTTGAACATATGTATATACTCATGTATCTATACGTGTGTCCATGTGTATATATATGCACAAATACATACATTATACATCTGTGGGTATTTGATGCAGCATTTTAATTGTGTTAATCAAATCTATTTCCATACTTATTTATCTCTACTCTCTCTCTGAAAAACATTAACATCTTCTACCATGATTATATATCTGTCAATGTTTCCTTGCATCCCAACAGTATGGCTTTATATTTTTTGAACCTATGCTGTAAGCTGCATAAAAGCTTATGCCCATCATATCTTCTTGGCATAGTGTATCGTTTACTTATAAGAAATATTCCACTCTGTCCTTTTAAGTACACTTCATCTTGAATTTTTTAGCCTATGTTAATATTACTATAAAATACACTTTATTTTTATCTGGCATATGTTTTCCACACTTTTCTTTTGAAATGTCTTGTGCTCTTTTTTCTAACTGTATTAAGTACCAACTGTAAGTAAAATTTTCTTTTTCTATTTCCTTCCTTTGTTTAACTCAGTCTCTGTCTTATTGAAGATGAACTTAATTTATTCACATTTATTGTAATTACTGATGGATTTGAATGTATTGCTCTTTCTATTTTCTTTGCACTACATTTTGTTGTTTCTTCCTGGTTTTCATTTCTCATCTTTTATGATTGTTTTCTATGTATGAACTTTTACACTGCTCTCCAAAGAACTACTTATCTTTGTAATGTGCATGCACATGCACAGACACATGTATTTGCCTATATTTCATGTGCATATGTTATATTCTAGTTGAATAAACCATTCAGAGAAGAATGAGACATAAACCCTAAAGTCTGCCAGTAACAGTAGGACTGGGTTCTTAATACACTTAAGAATTGGTGAGCTCCCTGGAACTTCCAGGAGATTATTTGCATTAAAGGTCTGAGTTCTTTATCCTCCCTGTATCCACGCCCTTTGCAATGTGACTTTTGAGTTCCTCCCATCGACACTGAGGTATCTTTTAGCCACGTGACTTGCTTTGACTATTGGGAAGTTAGCATTTGTGATACAAGCACAGATTTGAAAAAGTGCTTATACATCTATACTTTATCTTGCCCCTCAGCCTTTGTTATGAGAACATGTACAATCTAACCTAATGAAGAATGAAACACCTGGAGCATAACTGTACCATTTGTCCCAGGTGAAGCTGTCCAGGATGAGCCAAGAGCCAGTGACCCTGAGACATGGGAAGAGCCCAGTCAAGACTAGAATAACTGTCCAAGGTTAGAATAATTAGAAATAGTATAATTCTTTGCAGAATAACTAGAAAAACTGCACACCATGAACTAAGTAAATGCTTATTATATAAAACTACTAGGTTTGGGGGTAGTTTATTACAGAGTATTTCTATGGCAATTGATAACTTATATGCCATGTATGTGAGAAGGTGAATGTGCCATGAGCTTGTAAAAAGAGCAGTAACTCTAAAGATATCAGAAAGAATCATTCCAAATACTAAAAGTGAACTTAAATAATGATATTACGATTTCATGTGATCAATTATAAATGTAAAGTTAGACTTCTTTACATTAAAAAATGAGAATATTACATAATCCCCACAATGCCCTATATGGTTAATTTTCATAAACCAATATTTTCCTTATGTGTTGTATAAGGCAAATATTGTACTTTATCTTGAAATAACATGTATTCTTGAAATTTTAACTCGTAAAATAGTATGGTTTTGGAAGAGAAACTTTTGGTTTTAGCTATAGGTGTTACTTGGAAGTGTCATAACTTGAGAGTAAATTCAGGATTCCCACATCCTATCAATGTCATATTTGATTCATTAAGACTGAAAGAGTCTCAGATAATTAATTTTGTATGTATGAATTCACTCAATGAACACTGACTGAGCACCTACAAAGGGTTGACAATTCCACCAAGATGAGTTTTCCCTGGATGTAACTTGTATCCTCTCCAAGTGCTTGATGCACCAGTTAGACTCTGAGTTATGTGATTCAGGGAAAAGTGCACTTGGATCTCCCCTCTACTCCTGCCCCATGCTTCTGCCAATATTACATCCCTTTCTCTGGATCCCAGCCTAAGACCACCTAACCAGAGGCTCTCAAATAGAGGAACCTACAGAAGCAAAACATTGGGTAAGTATGGTGTGGATGTACCCCACATTCTCCTTAACTCCAAAGAGGCAAGACATTATTTTCGACATTGTGATAAAGTAAAAATAAATATGTATGTATGTGAGTGCGTATACATATATGTGTGCATTATTAGTTACTATGTGGTAAGAGTAAATAATTTCAGGATTTTTTAATTTATTATAAACAGAAATATAATAGAATAGACTAATAGAATGCTCTTCTGGAAGAATTCGACAGGTGTCCCCCAGTGTCCCAGAGTTAGGAGAAAGAATCTTGGTGTTTCAGCACCACGGACAGTGGTACATTCGCTCTAGTTACACTATGACTGTGGCCCCTACAGTTCTGAATTAAATTTGCTAGTGTAGTGGAGGATAATAGAAAGGAGAAACAACCTTCACTCCAGGGCTATTTGATTTCTCCTATCAAAGGCAGTATACCTCTGGACCAGGGAAACTGAGTCTTCATTAGATGCAGAGTATGTGTGTTGTTGCATTCAAATGGCAAGGAGAATGCTGTCATTTGTGTGATCACCAACTTTTTATAACAGGGATTGGTTAGCCATAAGGCCTACACTGAGACCTTAAAGTGAGCAGCGAATTACAAATAATATCAACACAATGAGTGAAGCATTGCACAGTATCTTGGTGGGAAAAGCTGACTCATTGAAAAGCTAAGTCATAAGTGACCAAAGGAGAGTTCAGAGAAGGAAGAGAGCAGCTGGAGCAGAGGTTCTGACTAAAGGTTGAACAAAGGCACTGAGCTGGGATGCCAATACCTGGCAGTATGACATAGCGAGGAGCCCCAGCTCATGCATAGAATACATCATATAGCATGTGGCATCACAGCAAGTGATGGACAGAGAGGTGCTTCCTCTTCCTGGAATCTTTTTTCTTTCACTTAATTTGGCCTAAGTCATTAAATTCTACTCCTTGCTAATTCTCACCCACCCCCCACCCAGATAACTCAGAATATGGCTTGATTTCCCCTCTTCAACTTAATCATCTCTCCCACCTGCTGATTAATTTATTCACTTACTTGTTTATTCAACAAATGTTTATTTAGCACCTAATATATGCCAGAATCTCTTCTAGTCCTTTAAAAACCTCTCAAGCCACTACACTGTCTTTTTAATTATTTATTCATTCATCTATTAACTCAATAATTATTTAGGGAGCACCTGTGTTATGTGCTATCCCATGCCCAAGGGTTGCAAAGATGAAGGGGACATAAGCTCTGCCATCAAGGAGCTGACAGTTGAGTGGGTGAGACAAAAATGGAAAAGCCAGCCTACCACAGTGTGATAAGTCACCCAACTGAGGAAGGATGCTATGGCAACACAGAGGGAAGAGCAATTGCTACCACTGAGGATGCTGGAAGGTGCTTCAACCTCAAACAGATATTGAGCATTTCACACATGGTCAAAATTATGTTGGGCATTTTCACTTTTTTAATCCTCACAGTAACCCTATGAAATTGATAAAAGAAGAGGAAACTGAGGCTCACAATGTTTCGCTTACCCTCCAAGTCATAGAGGCTGCAAGTGGCAAAGCTGGGACTCAACCTCATTGCCTTAGGAGTCAGCCTTTTCCGACTCACTCTGGCCCCCTTCCAAAATGCTCCAGAGGGGGCTGCATTTGAGTAGAGCCTTGAACAACAAGTGAGACTTTGTCATGCTGCCACCTGTGAAGTGGCAGGGAGGATGAGGAAACCAAGCCAGGTGAGGGGGCAGAGGGACTCACACCAGGTGATGATCAGCCCCTGGCTGCCACCCTCAGGGGACGTCTCACTGTTTCTGTGATGAGGACCCACATGCCCCAGGGTGGTTTCCGTGGCAGCATGAACCCCCCAGATACCCTGACCCATCTTTGCCTGTCTCATTCTTCTTCATAATTGGACCGGCTGCCGCTCACTGCTTACCTGATTAGTGGGTTCACTAACCCAGCAGAAATGGGATCTAAGAGGATTAAAATGTGAAAAAAAGATAATACAAATTGAAAACAGCAGCTTCTCCAACCGAGCTTTGGATTAGAAGTTGAGAAAGTGAATCGGAAAATTAAAAAATGTGAAGGACAAGGTTAAAATGGTGATCGGGACAAGTCCTTTTGTAGCCAAGCGTCCTTGCATGCTATTGTTTCTCTGTTTTGTATCATTTCTCCAGGGAAAAGTACAAATGCCTTTGCCTGGCTTTCAGAGGCCTCCTAAGATCTAGGTACAGTCTTGCTTTCTGATCTCACTCCCCACATTCTCCCTTTCTGCTCCCTCTTCCCTGTGTAGATCTCCTCATTTATTTTCTTTGGGTTTTCGCTCCCACAGGTTTCTTCCCCCAGAATTCGTCTCTGCTATCATTACTTGCCCCCATCCTACTCTTCCCTCTTGCTGAAATGCAGCCTCCTTTCAAAGTCTTCTATCATCTCTCAGTTGAACTCATTTCCCCCTCCCTGAAGCCTGTTGCACTTTGTCTATCTTGTCAATTACTTGGCATTTTCTGCCTCCAAATAGCATAATTTATGTCTTTTCTCCCTTGGTGGACAGTTAGCACAGAGGGCTGGAACAACACCCTCCTCCATGAAAATGACCTTATGCTATCATTTACAAAAGTCTCTTTTGTATGAATGAGTGAGTAAATGAGCCAAAGCATTAAATGCAACAATGAAGCATCCAGGCATTGCTCAATTATGTTGCTCCCTAGTTTAAAGCCCCTCTAGGCACTCCAACCTCCAAGGATGAAGCTGACACTCAGCATCCCTGAGAGAGCAGCCCTGCCCCTCCCTCCACCCCTTGTGTGCCCCAGCTTTCCCCAGGCACCCTTCTCTGGGCTGCACCAGAGACCCTGTGAGCAAGCCACAAACACTCTACATGCCTCATTTGGCTCCTGCCAAACTCCACCTGAAATTACATTCTCAACTCTTTTTCTCCTCCTCTTTTCATGAAAAATCATACTCATTGTTCAAGGGCCAGTTTATTTATCACGTCCCTCCTGAAGCCCTCCTTGTTACCTCCTGGCCAGTAACTTCTTCTTTTTCTGTGTTCTTTGTCCAAACGTCCACTTAAGTACTTTAAGAGAGTATCAGAGTTTCTGCTGCTTTGTTTTTTGTGTGTTTGCATTTCTACACATCTGTTGCCCATACTGATGATGGGTTCTTCCAGGGCAGAGGCTCAGTAATTTTCCATTGTGGTGATAGTTAGCATTGATTAGGCTCTTCCTATATGTTAGGCCCTGTGCGCACATGCATGATGTCATAGAACCACCAGAGCAAGAATCTTTGGGGGGGGGGGGGGCTCCCATACACATGCACGTGAATCTCATCCAGGCCCAGATGGACCCACAGCTTGTTCTTGTAAGCACTGCATTGCACCACCTGCCTTTGTGGCTTTCACCAGCACAAAGCTTGGGATGTCCTTGCTGCCCACCACATGTTTGCAGAGATGGAAGAACAGGCATAATAAACTAATTGAACTCCAACATTCACAATGCACCAAGTGCCTTGCTGAGGGCTTTATAAACATTACCTCAAGTAATCCTCGTGACATCTCAACAAGGAAAGTGTTATTAATTCTCTTGTGTTAGAGATGAGGAAACCAAGGCTCAAAGGATGCTAATTAATTTGTCCAGGGTCACATGCTGTAAGGGACAAAGGCAAGATCCAAACCCTAGTCTTCCACACTTGAGAACTGAGCTTGTTATCCTTCATCGACCCAACTGGGTTTCATTTTGTTTTTTCCCAATTCCTGGCAAATTCTAACTAAAGATTCAGGAGGTTTCATAAAGCAATCACAGCTTGACCTCAAATGAGGCCCCCAGAAACTGTGCTGATGGCTGCCCAGGCCATCCCCAGAGGTAAGGAGCCCTGTCTCAGCCTGAATGTCCCATCCCATCGCTGAGAGGACACTCACTCAACAGGAGGGAGTTGCTCACATGTGCCCTCACTCAGAGGAGAGCTAGAATTGCCCCTCTGCCTGGATTTAATGAGCAAATTCAAAGTGCAGATGTAGGCCAAGAGGCACCATGCAGGCCTGTAAACCTTCCTGTGAGATGACACAGAGAATCAGCAGTGCTCGTCAGTTCAGAAAGTTACACGGGGGGAAGAGCTAGTGATGACTTTGTTTAACCTCTAAGGTTCTCCAGCTTCAGTTTTCTCATCTGTGTAATAGAGTTAAAAATTATACGCTTCTGAAGAATTTGCTGTGACTCAGACAATGCATATGGAAGCATTTTGTGAACCACCAAATCCTCTCCAAATATTGTTCCCCTTACTGCTCTGGTCAAAGTTCTTTTCCAGCTGGAGAAGAACCAGAGCCCCAAATATCTGTCCTTGTGAAGCCACTGCCTTCCCATAAGGACATTTATGGGAAGATTATTTTACCAAAAAGTCAATAAGCTCAATGAGCTCAGTATATTACACATAGAAGATTAATGTGGCTAGACTGTAGGAAATAAAGGAGAGAGGGTTAGGGTAGAATGTCAGAGAATGGCTAGGGCCAGGACAAGTGCAACATCTTAGGCCAAGGAAGGGACTTGGAGTGTACTTGACTTGCACTGGCAAGTCATTGCGAGGTTGATTTAACAGGGACACGGTGGGAATGTGGTGAGATTCTGGCTGTTTATTGGAAGCAGGGCCAATTGTACTTCCTTTCAGCATACCCAGATGAAAGCTTAATTAATTCTCTCTGGAAAACCAAAGATTAAAGGATTACTGCCTTCTACAGTGGTGAAAAGTGAGGCTGAGGCCCCTTGTCCCCGATGAACTCATTTGAGGCACAAATAACTTCATTATATATTGTTATACCTCAGAGTCATGGTGTGGAGAGGGCTTTGGAGATCCCATATCCAATATCTTCATTTACTCTTTAGACTTGTAAGGCCAAGTCCTGGGGGTAAACCTTCCCATGCAGCAGAGCAGAGACCAGCCTGAGTCAGAATGAGATCCCAGGTCTTCTAATTGCTGGCCCAATACTTAGTCTTCAGTGTCAGCAAACAGGGATGGACACTAACATCAATAGCATCCCCAGTGTTCCAGACTCTGCACTGACCAAGTTGTGCATGCTGGTCATTCACTCCACGCACTGAGCATTTATAAAGTACCTGCTAATTTCCATGGGTTAGAACACCCGGGTGAGCAGTACTGGGCTGGTTCCTGCCCTCACTGAGCTTTCAGAGGAGTGCTTGCTGCTGGTCCAGTGGGGTCATGCAGAGTGGTTATTATGATCTTTGATGTAACAGGTGAGAAAGGACCACAGCCACACAGAGATTCAGAAATGTACCCATCTTCTACAGGTGTGTGGCAGCCACTTCTGGGCCCTAAGCCAGGTACTGCTGTGTAGATCAAAGAGAAGGTGGTGCAAAGTACCTGGCCAGCTTTCCAGGGCTCTGTTGGTGTCAGTGGCATAACAGGATTTTGAAAAAGTCTATCTTGCCCCCAGCTTTGTGGGCTGGGGCAACTAAGTAAGGCATACGGTCTTCTGAGTTCAGAGAGGGAGAAATAAGAAGGACCTCAGATTTGTCTTAAGGCAATTAAGGATATCCAAGTACAGAAGAGCCAAGGGCTGGGGTGGGGGAGGAGGAGAGAGAGACAAGGAAGGAATGAGGGGGACAGGATGCAGGAACCCAAGAAAAAGGGAAAGCCACAGCAGTCGGAGACAGACTCAAAGAGAAAAAGGAAGAAAGGTAATTTGAGAACCCCAGGCTCCATCTGCTCAGGCTCCAAGGATAAAGGCAAAGGGGGATTAGGTGACCTGTGGGGCCCCCACAAGTGCACACAGGATAGAAATGCCATTTATTAGCCCCATGCACAGTAATTATATTTAATACTGACCCCGATTCCTTTTGTCCTCAGGAAGTAATGAAAGCTGCTCTGTTTGAGTTTGAGGGCCTTTAAGTGACCCATTAGCGACTCCTACTTCTGCCCTAGCCTGGCAGTTCACACAGGACAAAGGAGAGCCACAGGCATGAGGGTTCAGGTTTTGCAAGAGATCCTTCTAAAATTACATAATCCAGCATGGAAAGAAGATGGCAGTACAGCAGAGTCCTGGACAGGGACCCAGACTCCGACCCAGCTCTTCAATACCAAGTGACCTTGGGGAAGATATTTAACTTCCCTCACCTTGCTTTCTCTCTGATGCTTCTAACACAACATCCACCTCATTGGGTGCTCAAGAGCTTTAAATGGGATGCTGAAGGCGAAAGCAACTAAAGAAAATTCCTGGCACCTGGAAGGCCCTGCATGGCTCCAAAATCCCCTACTTGAAACCCCTTTGTTGTTGTCAGTTCCATCAAGTGGATTCCAATTCCTAGTGACTCTGTGGACAGCTGAGCCCTGCCCAGTCTTGATGCACGGCCCTCACCTTCCAACACTGTATCAGATAATGCTCTGCTGCTATTCTTAGGGTTTTCATGGCCATGTTTTTGAAAGGGGGTTGCCAGGTTCTTCTTTCCTAGTATGTCCTAGTCTGGAAGCTCCTCTGAAACCTGTCCACCAGGGCTGACCCTGCTGGTATTTGAAATACCAGTGGCATAGCCTTCAGCATCACAGCAACATGCAGCCGCCGCAATATGACAACCGACACATGGGTGGTGTGGTTCCGTGAGTGGGAGAGTGCCGAATCTTAAACAGTAGAGCACCGCGGCTGGCTACTTCAATCCCTTGGGTGTTTAGAATTCAGGATTTCTTGGGATTTAGAGAGGTAACCCCATGTCATGTAACATCCTCTGTCAGGGTTCAAGCGAGCCCTCCATCCCAAACATGTTACCATGCTTTGGTCTTCTTCTAGCATTTATCACCAGCTGACACAGAATCATTTGTTTACTTGTGTATCTGCTGGGAATGTGAGACCATGAGAACAGGGGTCTTGCCTCTTTTGTCATCACTTTATCCCCATACCTAGAACAGTGATTGGCACACTGATGTTCCATAAATATGGACCCATAGATCGATAAGACGTAACTGTCTCTGTACAGTTTGTTAATAATGCTGACGATAACGGATCATGTTTATTGAGTGCTTACTACCTGCCAGGAGCTATGCGAAGTACTTTCTGTGAATTAAATTGATTGTATCCCCACAACAAACCCTTTAAGTTGTTCTGATGTTAATCCTCCAAATGAGGACTCTTGCTCAAGGCCAGACAGCCATTAGGCAGGGGAGTGGGCACTCGACCCAGTCTGCCTGGCCCCAGAGCCTCCCCCCATGAAGATATGAGGAGGCAGTGCCTCCACAAATCTAGTGACAGTGACAGAATACGGCAAATGTTCTCATGAGCCGCAAATGAGGAAGCAGAGCCACACGTCCAGGCAGCGGAAAGGGAATAAGACCTTGTGGAGTAGGGTCAGGTCTGCCCAGCAGCCAGAAGCATATGGGTTTTGCTCCCTCTTTCATTAGCATTGTCTTCTCCCTCTGCGATCAGAGGTGCTGGCAATGCTGCACCTTTCTCCGCCTGTCTCTCTCAAATCTTAATTCTGTATACATGGGTCTAATTATTGGACAATTCACTCATTTTTCTTTTGGTTTTGCACATAATAACTACCACTTACACAATGCACACTTGTTTGCTGGCCACTCTATTAATCTCTTTACGATCGTTGTTAATGCAACCTGCAAAGTAGATATTATCGTCACCATCAGTTGGCAAGGGAGATTAAGTTTCCTGTCCCTGAGTCCACAGAGAGTAACAAGCATGTGTCCTGGACCCTTGTTCATGCTCCAGGGGTCCCTTCAGACATTCCAGCCATGGTTGACCTCCTTCTGTAGGGGTTCTAAACCTGTTGCTAGGCTCCTCAAAAGTAGTCCCTCACTCTTGACAAACCGTCTCCTCTCATGCCTCCAAAAATAGATTTTGCTGTAGAATATTTCAAGCAAGTTTTTCTTCCAATTGCAAAATTAATACCTGCTATTGTAGAAAATATGCAAAATCAGTGGATTGTAACTGTATGACTAAATATTCTGACATCCAGATATTACCATTGCTAGCTTTTTGATCTTTTTCTCTCCTTTGAATATTGTTTTTGAACAGAGATAATATTATGCTGTAGGTAAACATCGGTCCCGCCTTTTTTCACCTAATGTGGAGTGCTAAGTATCCAGCAATTTTATTACGTCAAAATGTTAGCAATTTTATTATGTATTTCACTTTTATTCATTAATATGTATTACATAATCCAACATATGAAAGGGCATTTAAATTGTCAAAAATGAGACTTTCTCTCAATTTTGGATAATTTACTAAGGGCAGATTTTCAGCTTTAAAGTTTCTAGAGGCAAAAGGAAATATGTATTTTTAAGATTCTTGATACATACTTCAAAGCTATTTATTAAGTATGACATACTCTATGTCAGCCATCGCTTGGCTGAGGGTTTATCCATATCATCTCATTTAATCCACACATCAGCCTTTGAGAAGGGCAATAGCATCATTCCCATTTTATGTATAAAGTTATTTAGGCTCAGAGAGGTCAAGTGTGTACCCTTCGACTGCTTTCCAGAAACAGTTATATCCATGCACGTCATCCATCGTAGATGAAAATAGCTTAGCTTATTTGACACTTTCCACTGGTTCCATTTGATGAGTATGGACTTTCTGTGACAATATATTTTATTGACCCTTCTTTCTCTCTGGTCAAAAGTAAATTACACTGGGTGTATTTAGAAATGCAATAGTGATGCTAATGTACATTTCTATAGTGCTTCTAAGTGAGAATGTTTTTATACACCATCTTTAATTTCATCCACCAAATAATTCCAAAGGAGGATGGTTAGACCTATTTTTCAAACTTGCCTCTGACCATTCAGCTGGTCAACAGTAGAGCTTGACCTTAAACCTATGTCCCCAACTTTAATTCCTTCCCACTCAGCACAATCCCAAACCTTGATGCAAAAGTAAATTAGAAATGAAAACATATGTTCACACAAAAACCTGGACATAAATATTCATCGAAGTTTTGTTTATAATGGCTAAAAACTGGAAACTACCCAGATGTCCTTCAAGAGGTTAATGGTTAGGCAAACTGTGATGCATTCCTATCAGGGAATACTACTCAGCAATCAAGAGAAACCAAGTGTTGATGCATGCAACAACTTGGATGACTCTCAATGGAATTACGCTGAGTGAAAAAAGCCAAAAGCCCAAAAAGTTACACACTATATGATTTTATTTGTATATAGCATTCTTGAAACACTAAAATTATCAAGATGGAAAGGTGATTAGTGATTACCAGGGTTTAGTGATGAAGCAGATGGAAGCAGAAGGAAGGTGGATGTGGTTATGAAAGGTCAACATGAGGGCCCCTTGTGGTGGTGGGACTCCAGCATTTGACCGTGCTGGTGATATATTAATCTATACATGCGCTAAAACTGTACAGAACTAAATACACACAAAAATGAGAGCAAATCACACTGGGGAAATCTGAGTAGGACTGGTGGGTTGTATCAATGTCAGTATCCTGCTTGGGATATTATACAATAGTTTTGCAAAATGTTGCCATGGAGGAAACTGGGTAAAGTCTAAACCAGATCCCTCTGTATCATTTCTCACAACTATTTATGAAACTGAAATTTTCTCAAAATTTTTAATTAAGAATAGAGAAATTAGAAGGATGAAAGAATATTAAATATTTTTACCCTCAGTGAAACTGATTTGGGTCATTTGTTAGATCTCTGTGAATTTCACTGGTCCCAAGGCATCTTCTCTACTGAGATGGGTCAAGACCGAGATGCATGTCTCTCTGCGAGTGCAAATCACCCCAGCCGTGAGCACAGCATGATGGAGAGGTTAAGGTCACAGTTTCCCCTCTTTCTTTCCACCCCACTCATCCTAAGTGCGCACAACCTTGAAGTCAAAGAGTTTTAGCTTAAAAAAAAAAAAAAAGATGACAATTTTGCTTCAATGTTTTCTAATTTTGCTGTAACTGCTACCAGCTGCGGGTTAATGTGGAACATATTCCATGAGGCATCCTGAGGCCTTTTCATGTCTTTGAGTCGCCCGAGAGCTTACGTGGTTGAGTAACGGGGGCGAACCGTGAGAGCAGAGCCTAATTGCACGTGTTGGTTTTCAAAGCTGCGCTGTTTCTCGTTCCAGCATCTTCAGACGCTGGAGGTGAGCAGGTTTCTGGCTCTGAGTCCGAAGCTCAATGGAGGACTTGGCAGGACCTCGTTTTCGGCTGCCTCTGCAGTCAGCTGTAGGCAATATCCAGATTTGAGCTGTGGGGAACCTCCATCAGCTGCTCTCATTAACCTTGGTCAATCTTCCCGGGTGAAGCTGGAAATGTGATCAACACATCAGGCCCACAGAGAGAAGGAGAGGAAAGGGGCCTTATTCTCCAAGAAACTCCAAATGGGCATGGTTCTGCCTTGGAGCCATTCACTCACTCCCAGCAAACACCAAGAGCTCACTGCAGGCCAGTTCTCCAGGGGGTTGGGCCTGCCTCCCAGCTGCTTCTCACTCTGCTTTCACATTCATGTCCAGAATTAAATCTCAAAATAACACTTTAGAGCAGGCAGTGTTAACATCCCTATTTTATACAGACAAGGAAAGAGACGGGAAGAGGTGTGAGGTGTCGCCCAGGGCCACAGTGCACCAATAACACATCTGGGACTGGAATCCATGGCGTCTCAGACACAAGATGCCTCAAATAGACCATTACAAGCTTTACCGGTAATTAAAAATTAAGTCCTATGTGGGAAACTCCCGTACTGTAGAAAGGGCAGAGAGGAAAGGCAGGGAGTGGCTGGCAGACAGCTGACAAACTTAGAACCCTCCTTCCAATTAGGCCGGGCGTTTTGAGCTTCCCCACGTTATCTCACTGAACACACACAAGAGAGCTCTGCCATACAGAGAATATGATCCTCAGTCTAAAGGATGAAATTGGGCCTCACGAATCGTAAATGTCTGGGCCAAGGTCACGAAGAAAATTAAAAGCCAGGTACACCGATGTGGGGTCACAGGATCTCACCCACTTCAATCAAGTAATCCGTGCCAAGTCTGAGGGTTCCGCTGTCTTTACTTCCTAAATCAACTACAGCACCTGTTCCCTCATTTCTTAAATGGAGAGGCTCATATGGACCACAGGGCGTTAGAGATGCCACCTGTAAGCCTCGGAGCAGCGCATGACCCTCCTAGGTGCCCAGTGGCTCACCCAACTTACTGTTTCTGTTGTTACTGGTGGAGGCACGCCTGCTGCGATGGAAGAGACGCCCCAGGAGCAGGGTCATTTGGTATTGCTGTGTCAAAGGGCAAGGACTTGAGGAAAAGGGCATAAAGAATAAGTTCAGGCATAAAGAATGAGTTCAGGCGTCACCCACCCCCTTCCCAGGCTGGACCGGTCGTTCTTCTGGTCCCCTCTCTGCTACAGCACAGAGACGCACGCGGTCCTCCCCAGGCTCAGCTCCAGCCCCTGCTGAACTGGGAACTCTTCACCTCCTTACATCCCACAGAGCCCCGTCCAAAGTAGGCGTCGTCCCTGCCCCTTGATGTTTAAGGCCGTGTCACTGGCGGCAGCAAACCCTTCCTAGCATATTGACCACACGGGCACTCTCTCGTTTCTGGTGCTTGGGAGACGAAGGGGTGGGGGCGCGCATGCGCAGCTCGGCCTGCGTGCGTGAGCAGGTCCCGCCTCCAGGGCCCCGAGCGATGTGCGCTGTACAGACACACGGTGCTCATCTCGTGTGTCTTCAATTAACCTCTAATTAACGTCGCAGACCCAGCCAACCACGCAGACTTCAAAGGGATCCCTGCTTCCCTTTTGCCCGCAGATATCCTTGGTGCCTTGCCTCTCTCAGCCCTCGGAAGGCAGAGGAGGCCTCCTGCACCCATCCCTGCCCGCCAGTGGGCCAAGGGGAGGGCAGGCTGGTCTTCCCTACTGCTCTCTTGGGGCCTGGATCCCACCCCCACACCCTGTTACCAGCGCTCAGTGCAGAACCAGGGGCTGGGGAACAGGGCTGGTGGAGGGTGACACTGTGGCCACATAATACCAGGATGTCACCGCACCCCTCCTGCCAATTTCTCGGTCCCATTCTCCCTCCTTTTCAAAGTCCTGTGTGTCTCCTTTCATTCACTCCAGTTCTGTCCAGACTTGTGTTCTCTCTCACTCTCCTCCTTCTTGTTCGTTTTCTCTCCTCCCTGACCCTCCTCTGTGCCCTCTGCCTCTGTGCCTCCCTCTTTCTCTCTGGCCTAGGTCTCCATGTCTCACCTCCATTAGCAGTTGTCAGCCTGCCCCCACCCCACTACCCCACATGCTCCCTCCTGCGGCTCTTTCCACTCCTGTACAAGGCAGAGCTTCTCCTCCATAACTGCCTGACCTCTGCACAATGTTGGCTTTGTCCTGGGGATTCCAAGCCAAACAGAGACAGGGGCACAAGCATTCCTCTCAGCCCAGCCCTGCGGTCTCCTGCTGGCCCCACGTTGTTCTGTTGTGTCTCTGAGTCTAGTCTCCCCACAGAGGCCTCCCCTAGCTCCAATCAGTGTTCACATCTCAGGGTAAACAAGAACCAAGAAAACTAAATCAGGAGACATTGATCCCTCCTTTGTTCTTACTGTTAGTATTTTAAGGAATAGCAAGGCCCTGCTGCAGTATTTCTGAGTGGAGAAATGGCCAGGCAATTCTCCCAAGCAGCATGTGTCTTTGGAACATGCGTGAAATGGACCAGTGGATAATGTCTTGTCCAGTTACACATTTCCTAATGAGTCAGACTCTGTGCTAGAGAAGGGCAGTCACTGGCCTTGGCCCCAGCTATACAAAGTTGGTGATATTTGTAACATCAATTGGAACAAAGTAAAATAAATACTACATTGGGGCCAGAAATTATAGTGGAGAAAGCTAAAAAATGTGATTATCAGAGAAGTGACAGATGAATGTGATGGAGGTTTTAGATTCTGCTCTCCTTGGTCACTCAGATGACAGCTGGAGAAATGAGGTGACCCAGGATGCCAGGCCCTAACAAGGACATTGCAAACTGGACCATGCCCAGAGGAACGTGGATCCTGGAACGTTGTTTTCTGATCTCTGCCTTAGGAGAGTCGTCCATGGAGCTGGGGCTGTTCAGCCAGCCCGGAGGAGCCAAGTCACGAACTGTCTTAAGACCTGAGAAAGCACCATGAGGAAGTGGGAACAGGCTTGTTCTAGGTAAGTCAATGAAGGCAGCTCATCAACTCATTCAACAAGTGGTTATTGAGAACTTTCTCCATGTCGAGCATGAAGTGGAGTGTTGAGCATGAATGGAGTGGAGCTCAGAGGAAGACCAGGTTTCACTCAACCGGAGGAGGGATGTTCTGACAGTCAGAGGGGTCCAAAGACTCGGCAGGCTGCCAGGTGGAGCACTGGGCTAAACATATATTGTAGATATGTGTGCAGGAGCTGTGCCTTGCGTGGCAGACGCTTCTAAGGGGCTGCAAGCCCTAGGCAGTGAGGTTGGACTCAGTGCCCTTGAAGATCCAATTCTGGTCATTTCTGAAAACCGGGGAGTAAAATTGCTGATGGTCATTGTATATGTTCTAATAAAACATCTGCCTTTAATGGTGCTTCTCCCCTGGGCAGCGTGGATGGGTGGGGCGAGGCTGCACGCAGCCTCAGACAGATCCGTGTGTGTTATACACTGGCCACCACTGGCCCTCGGATCCCAGACAGATCCCTCAGCTTCCTCCATCTGTTATACAGGGAAGGTGATGCCACCAACGGTGTAGCATTTTTGTAATAATTACACAAGATGAAGATACATCTAGTACTGTCCATGGCACATAGTAGGCACTTGGTAATGCATAGCTATTATGATTTATCATTAGGATTGCTGTTATCCCAGTCATGAGTCACAGCGTCACAAAAAGTTAGAAATTATTAAATTGATGTTACTATAGATTGGAAAGTAATGTAACATAAAAAATTTCCCATTAACAATATCAAAAACATTTTTAAAAATCTAGGAATAAAACTAACATGAAACGTCCAAGAATTATATGTAGAAAACTAGAGAGTTTTCCAGATTGTTAAAAAAAAAAAGGCATGAATGAATAGAAAGCCACACAATGTCCTGGATGAGAAGACTAAATGATGTAGAGATGCCAACACTCTCCGATTTAATCTACGAAAGTAATGCTATCTCAATCAAAATCCCAAGGGAATCTTTTATGGACCTTGACAAGACAACACTAAAATTCATCAGAAAAGAAAATGTACAGGAATAATCAAAGAAAAAAATTTAAATTAAGAATAATGGGAAGCATAACTTGCCCTACAAATGGCATGAATATGGCTATAAAGCTACAATAATTAAAACTGCTGTATTAGCCAGGGAAGAGATGAATGGAGAAATGTGAGAGAACAGAGAGTTCAGAATTGGTCCCAAGCATGTCTAGGAATAAAATGTGCAAAAAAGAGGGCATTTCAAATCAATGGAGGATAGATGCCTTGTGCAAAGAATGAAGTTATATTTGGTTATCTATTTGGAGAAAAAGTAATTAAATGCTTTCTTCATAATGCATCCCAAAATAAATTGTAGATGGATTTGTTCTTTCACTATAGAAATATTTGTTCCACATCTGTGTGCTGAGGCCTTGCTAGACACTGGGGTGCATACTGGTGAATGGCCCATAAACAGACATGGGCCCTTAATTAATGGCTCTTCCAGTTGGGAGCTAAGCAAGAGGGAAGGTAATAAAGATGTTACTACAATTGTGAGAAGTGCTAGGAAGGAAACCAACATGTTTCTGTAACAGAGAAGAATAGGCGTGAAGGGGCTTAACTAAATGGGTTGCTCAGAGACGGCCTTTTAGCTGAAGTGCAGGTGGAAAGGCAAGTGAAAGACCAAAGGAAAGGCTTAGTATGTTCTAGAAACTGAAGGGAGCCCATTGGCCTGATATGGTGCCTGAGGGCTGGAATGTCAAAAGATGAGGTTAGAGGGGTGAGTGGGGTTAGAAATCTAAATGTCAAAGAAACAAGAAAAATGTAGAGGAAAATATGGCTGCCTGTTCCCCTGAGAGGTAGGGAGAGTCTTCCTAAGAAGGATGCAGAATCTAAAAGCCGTAAGAGACAGTTTCTCCAGTAAAACAGCAACTACTGTTACAGTTCTGGATGACAGAATTCATCATAAACCAAGTTAAAAATTGGAGACCATATTTGCAATATGTCATAATGGTGATCATATTGACGGCAAATGCCTACAGAGCACTTGATCTGTAAGTTAACTATTTGCAACTCGCAGAGGTGAGCACTATGATATGCCCTTTGTACAGATGAGGAAATCCAGAGGCAGGCAGGAGAAGTAACTGGCCCAAGGTCAAACAGCAAGTAGGCAGAGAAACTGGAGCCCAAGCCAGGCAGCCTGGCTCCAGTGTCCATTGTTATCTCCACCGTGCTCTGCTGTCTTACCAATGCCACATTTTTGCTTGTCTAATTCAAAACAAGTACGGCTGGAGAGCTTGTCCATGAGGACTGATGGGAAGTCCAACATGAGTAGCTCCTCCCTGCTCCTAGTATCAGACATGGACCTGGTCCTGGGAAATGGGATGGATGCTGTAGCCCAGTCCATGCCTTAGGCCTGCATGGTCCAGGTCAATGAGAGGGGACTTCTGGCTGACTCCCTCCTGCTGTGCCACACATAGGATCCTGGGCCACAGCACCGAGGGCTCAGGCTTCAGCAGCTCCAGTGTCCTGTCTTCCCCAGGTCTCCCCACATCAGAGGGGCTGCTTTCTCCCCAGCTCAGGTTCCCACCATGGAGGTCCCTGTCCTTTGGGAATTTTCTCTCCCCTTCTCAAGTTGAGCTTTTCTCCTCTTCAGTTCTCAAAACATCAAACCTTTGATCCCCTGCCCCGTCAGACAAATCCAGCTTAATTGCCTCAGTGGGCCCAGGCCTGGAAATCAAAGACCTGTTTAGGGAGGGAGCCCGCCACCTGGCATGGTTTCCTCCCTGGGCCTGGAACACAAAACCCTCCCAGTCTTAGGATTAAAGAGAGGGCAGACCCTGGGAGCAAAGCCTGGCCCTCTGCCTGGTGGGAGGCGGGGCTGGGCTAGGCTGTGACCTAGCAAATACCTGTCATTTCTTTATGGAGCTCCTAGAGGTGAAAAAAATAAGAGTTACTTTCTTAATAGATTATTTTGCCCCATTAATATCTCAGTAAATTATAAGAACTCTTTACATACACATACAGAGCTAATAAGAAAGAGATAAATAAGTGAAAAGAAAAAAATATTCAAAAGTTCTAATAGTCAACCCAAGAAAAAGAAACACGAACAGCCACTAAGTCCATAAAAAGATGTACAGGCTTACTGTTCATCAGGGGAATGAAAATTTAAAAATTCAGATACAATTGCTGTGATGGGCAAACCATTTTTTAAAATGTAATCTGCAAAAGTGTTGAAAAGTGGATATTTTTAAACAAAATTAGAGTGAAAACTGATACCGTTTTGGGAGAGCCATTTGACTTTTCTGTAACAATGAAAAGATGCATGCTTTTCTTTTTTTTTTCTTAGTGGGGAAGATTGGCCTGGAGCTAACATCTGTCACCAATCTTCCTCTGTTTTGTATGTGAAATGCCGCCACAGCGTGGCTTGACAAGCAGTGTGTAGGTCTGTGTCCTGGATGTGAATCCATGAACCCTGGGCCGCCGAAGTGGAGCACGCAAACTTAACCACTACGCCACTGGGCCAGCCCCAAAAAGATGCATGCTTTTGACCCAGCAAGTGTATTTTAGGACTCTATAAATACTCATACATTTGAACAAGTCCATATAAAAATCACATGCAATTTGTCTTACAATTATATCACATAAAATATATATTAGGATGGAAGTTTTAGCAACGTTTGTAAAATAGCAAATAATTAGAAAGTTGGGGAATGGTTAATTCAATGTAAACTGTGGAATTATTTGCTGCCATTAAAAAGTATGCTCCGTGGCCACTGACATGGAAAGAAGTCTATGTTATATTATTAAGTGAAAACAGCAATGTAAATATACATGAGTGAGAAACACAATTTAAGTTGATATACATTGATATATGTATTCACATCCATATACGTATTGACAAAAACACTAATTATACGTTATATTAAAATGCAAATATATATCCATGCAGTTAAAACATATAAATATGTGTTCCTGTGTTCTAAATATATACTAAATACATGCTCATTTGGACATCAAACTCTTGCCCCGGTTGAGATCTGTAGGAGGGTATAGAATTGTGGAGCAGGGTTTGGGGGTATAGACCAAAAAGCAGAAAGATAAGGTAAGACTTTCTTTCTATGCTTCTCTATTTTTTTCATTTTTGCAATCATTATTACTTTTTAACTTTAAAAAAGTTCAAAAAAGTCTCCTCCGTTCACCTCCGTGAAGTACCCACACGCTTTTTTCCTCACACGTGTCCATTTGTCACAAGCTGTGTTGGGGCTCTGGCATCACCCAGAGGCCCCTTGAAGACCTCCAAGGGTGAAGTCACGTCCTCATGAGGCAGCCTTTTCCATCCTGATCGGATCAGCCTGCAAGAACGTTCTCCTCTTTCAGCAAAGGGCTAGGTCCTCAGCCTGTCGTGCTGTGTTTACACGGCCTCCTCTACCTGGGAGTAGACAGCACGTGGAATCAAAAGCTCTTCTGGGGAGTGGGGGTGGAGCATGACTTAGATGGGAAGGTGAAGCAGGCCTGAGGCAGGACCGCTTCCCCGGGTCAACTTCAACCAGGCAAAGATAAGCCCAAAAGCTGACCTCTGCTTGGGAAATACGCACCAGAAGATGGTGGTTTCTGCTTCTGGAACTTGGCTCGGAAATCCTGACCGACTCCCTGTCTTGCCTGGGGCAGGCGAGCACCCGCACAGGTAGGGATCATCCTGTTTGCGGAGCCCACGCTCCCTGCTCATCTGCAGCATTAGTGCACCGGGCGGTGGACCTCAAGAGAGACGGCTGTGCAGCATCTCAGCATGAACAGAGCAGCTTATCATTCTGCAGACAGCAGCTCTTCGGGCACAACGTGGCTGCCTGAAGGGTCTTTCCCAAACACGCATCTCATTCTGATACACCATTTCAATGCTGTTCCCAATTCCCCAGTGCCTGCAGGATGAAACTCAGGCCCCTGAGCCAGGCTCCCCGTCATGGGGCCTCTATCCTGGCCTCCATCGTAACCTCCTGCCGCTGCTGCAAAGGCAGCCCCAGGTCCCGGTGGACTGAACTGTGCGCAGGCTCTCTCTCAGGCCGCTGCATCTCCCTGCGCACTGTTCTTTCGTCTGCAGTGCCGTTTTCCCACAGCAGCCTCAGTGTAACCCCCATCCTGCCTATTCTTTAAGACTCAGCTTAAACTCCATCTCTTCTGGAAGCTTTCCCAGGCCCCAGACTCCCCAGGGTGGGTAAGAGGCCCTCCTCCGTACTCCCACAGCACCCTGTCATGCCATCTGTTGCCATGTCAGTCTCAACCACAAGACTGAGCTCCATGAGGATAAAGCCCCATACTGCCTAGCGTCATGTCTGGAATAGCTTTGCTGAATATGTGAATGAATAAATGAATGAATGAATGGATGGATGAAAGAAAAATGAACTTTGCCTTAGAAAACACACATGGAGGTCAGAAACAAGTTACTGGAAATATGAAGCACTTTTATAATACCAGGGAGCCCAAGTGTGCACAGTCGGGAGTAGAGGAAGCCACAGATGAAAGCTGTCACTGGGAAAAATGGATCAAATTACTCTCCTCCCTCTGCACCCGTCACCTTTACACAAGTTGAAAGCTTGGGTTTCTACTTCAACCAAGTCTTGGGTGCCAAACTTACTCAAGGTACTTGGGATCTTCCAGGAACTTAAAGATTTTAGTCTTGATCCCCACCTCACATTCCTGCCTATTTAGAGCTTGGATTAAATGAGATGCACTGAAACAAGGTATTGACTCAAAAATCACCCCTCATGCCATCCCACCTATAGCCCGTGGTCCTGTGGTCATCTCACTCCACAGCCCTAGGCTTGCTGAATACGCCTGCCTGCAATTTCCTCCTGACAAAAGCAAACAGAACAGAACTGAAAACCAGAAAACAATACAAACAAAGAAATGCCTTCATCGATCACTCTCTTTGAGAAGTTCACAGTTTATGAGGGACCAGAGAGAACAGAAACAAGTAGGAAAAATGGAAGCACAGACAAGGAGGCAGAGAGAACTCACTCCAACTGGGAAATGCAGCATGAGCTTGATCCTCAGCTCAAGCAGAAGGAGCGGAATCTCAGGCCAAGGGAAGGGCCAAGCAGTAGGAACAGAGACTGAGAGACTTATGAAAGAGCAGGAAATGTGCAGGGGCCGCCAAGAGGCTCCATGTGGTCATGGGCAGGGGTTTGGGGTAGGGATAGAGAACGAGGAATGTCAAAAATGAGCCTGGAAAGGTACCAGACTGGGACAGGCCTTGGGGTGGTCATCATCGACAGGGGGTACATTGTAACCTCTTTTTTAAATAACCTGGAAGGAATTTAACGGTTTGCCAACCTGAACATCATTCAGTTCTAGCAATGAGTTACTACCAAATAATAGATATTATCCTGAACCGATACCAGGATGATAATAAGGAGGTTTTTGGGGTTTTTTTTGGTCAGGAAGACTGGCCCTGAGCTAACATCTTACCATTCTTCCTCTTTTTTGCTTGAGGAAGATTGACGCTGAGCTAACATCTGTGCCGGTCTTCCACCATTTTTTGTATGTGGGATGCCTCCACAGCATAGCTTGATGAACAGTGCATGGGTCTGTGCCCAGAATCCAGACCTGCAAACACCAGGCTGCCGAAGCAGAGCATGTGAACTTAACCACTACACCACCAGGTTGGCCCAGATAATAAGGATTTTAATGGCACAAAGAATCAGAGACACGCAGGATAACATCTCCACTGACCGCTGGACTGGCCCGTATTTCTTGGCACAAGCTATCAAGACATATATCAACATGAGAATCCACCTTGTAAAGTTCTACACTTTAAAGCCAATATGGATTGACTCCAGAACGATGTCACTAAATTCCCTGTGATCATAATTATCTCGTATATAAATATAAATAGACCCCACCATAATTTTCCCATTGAAATTAATTTTTAAAGGAAGCTTTCAGGTGAAGTGACATAATCTTCACATCTTTAAGCCCATGACCTTTTGTGTGTGTGGTTCCAGTTCCAAGCTTGTTTTTCTTAATGAATTGCTAAATTGCCTCTGTGAAGGGATTTTAACCTAAATTCCAAAACCATCAACTAAGTCATCTCTGATAACGCTCTCTTTTATACTCACAAGTGCGTTTGCTTTTCTGTCTTCTGAATTCAAGCCCTGCCTCACTGGAGAGTCCAGCCTGGTTGGCGCAGCATTTGCTCTCTGCTAGAGGAAGACCTGAGGATCGTGTGTAGATGACACGTGTTTTGGAACACTCCGCTGACTACTCTTCCTTCTGGACAGAGAATAAATCGTACCATGAGATGTACAATAAGAACAGGCCTCATAGAAATCATTCCAACATTCCATATTCAAGAGAAACAAAGATGCACTTTGTCAAACACTTTAAACTTCGTTAACTGGCCTATACATTCTAGAACATTCAGTCCAACACAGGATTTACTTGAACTGATCTAAACAATTTTTAAGAATTACTTGATGTCTAAAGGACTTTGTCACTTACAAAATAACTCTCCTGAAGATCTGTTCGGCCAGCAGCAGATAGAATGCACTCGAAAAGGGAAAGCTGGGCTTCTAAAATTATAAACCACAGAAGAGTTCGGGTGAACCTTGTATCGACACGGTCCTCCATCCAACTTTTCGAGGGGAAAGGCCTTGGGTCTTCACTGGGGTCCAGACAGTAGCTCCTCTGTGATGACTTCAGAGGGTGCTAATACTCGATCACTGCTGGTGAGCCGGCTGAACGAAGGCTGTGGACGGCAGAAGCAAGGCAAGAACTTCACCAGCGCCAGACGTCAAAATAGCCCAAACCCAAAGGCTGAAGTGCACAGAAATTAAGGCACGTGTGTCCTGCTCTAGGTACATTCTGAGCAGCGATTCCTTGCTTCTGGGCTTCTATCAATGTCTTCCTCAACTGAGGGGGCATCTCCATCTTCAGTATTAATGAGCAAATGTCTTCAACAGCCTACCAACATACCAACGTGCTAAGACTGAGAATACAAGTACCAACTGCATCCCTGGAGAACGCCTCCCTGTTTCCTGGCTGCCTTTCTGGAAAGGATGGCTCCTGGGGCCAGAACTCTAAGCATGACCCCAAAGTCCTCTCTACCTAGGACCACACTGGGGTGGCATTTGGGCTTACTTTTTAGGTAACCCATCACTTTTCTGAGCCTCAGTTTCCTTGTCTGTAAAACAGGAATAGTAACTTCTGGAGAGGGTTCTGATGAGTAACTGATGAGAAGAAAGGTGGGAAAGAACACCATAAATTATAAAACACAGCTGAGATGCGAATCATCATGATTATTTATAAGGACCCAAGAATTGTCCCAAGACATATTTTCTGCATCTCTATTCTTCCATCTCTTCTTTGGGACACCTCATCTCCCCGGAATGCCTCCCTTTGCCGAGATGCAGCCTCCCCTGCTGGTCTCTAAATTGAGCAGCCTCGTACCACTCCCCCTGAGATTTTCGGTTCCTTTAATCCAATGAAGTAAGAAGTTCAGGCCATCATCTTCAAAGAATAAGAATAAAATTTGGGGACCAAAATTATACCCATTGGGATTGCTTCTGTAGAAATACTTTGGAATTCCTTTTCATGCCCTATTAAATAATTAAAATGTTTCTTTTCTGCATTCAATGTTAGTTATTTAAACCCTAGTCCTAAACTCCATTAGCAACCTTATTAGCACAAAACTTTCTTTGCCAGTTGGATTAGTTTTATAGATTTTTTACATAGAAGGAATGCATGCAGACAAATACAAGCGTGTGTCCAAGGTTAATGTCCTACAATCCTAGGAAACAGGTTAAATTTAAGCTGACACCATTAATCTCACTCCGCTTAATAGCTTATTAGGGTAATTGATGCCCTCCATTTGTGTTAGGAGCCATTATCACATCAAACTCATTTTTGTGGACTCCAATAGATTGAAGTTGTACCCTACCCTACAATTCCATCCCGAGGTGGAATTGAGAACGGATGCTCCATGTTAATGAATTGGTATTTCATAATTAGGCATGAGAACGGAGTCACAGAATGTTGGGACTAGGAGAGAATGGGGATCATCACATAGATAAAGCTGAAAGGCCCAAGCAGTAAACCTGAGGATATCAAGCCATACCCTTCAGCCCCTCTCCCGAGCCCTGTTTGCTCAGACTTTACAGTCCACCGTACTCCCTCTAGGATAAACCTGGAGAGGAAGAAACTGCTAGAGAGAGCTGAAAGGCAGAATGAGTCGCAGGAAAGGAGGGAAGACACCAGATTTCTCCTGATGCCTGGTCTCAGGAGCCATTTAGAACAGGGCACACCTGGCCACACATGTCCCATTTCCTGCCATGGAACAGAACAAAGCACCCACCATGGAGACGGTTCTGAAGGCTGGGCTGAGTAGGGCCCAGTGCAGGCACAGGCAGGATTGTCGGGGGCTGCTGTAGCAGGATCTGAGGGTCGAGAACACAGCAGGCCATAGTCACATGAAAGATGAGCACTGAGCCCACTCAGACCAGGCCAGGAACGTAATGACCAAGCAAAACTAGTGACCCGTGGAGAACGCTTAATACCGAGCTTGTGCAGCCAGAACATTCTCTTCAAGGCAACTCTGGGTTGCACAAAATTCCCGACAGCCTGGGCCTGCTCCTTAAAGAAAGAGGCCTGCTTCTTAAAGAAAGAGGCGCAGCCTCTGGTTTTCTCCCTGAGAGCACCCTTGCCAAGGAGGCAGCCCTCCCCAGCCCCCCTGCTGGGTCTTATTACAGCACCATCAGCAGCATCTTGCTCCGGGGCATCGTTGAGGAAGTGGTGTCCTAAATGCTTTCCATTTCAAGTAGCATTAGTTTCTGTGTCTCATTCTTCCCAATTACACACCTTTTCACAAGGCAGTCTGCCTGGGAGGAGGTGACTTCCGTGAGAGCAAATGGTACCCTGGATAGAAGGAGAAAAAATTGGCATTGCTGGTCATGTCTTTGCTAGACATAAAGCAAAGTGTACCAGTCAGGCAGTTCTAGTCACACATTCCAACACATTCTGTACCTAAACAGGGACACTGGGAGGACACGGGGACAGTAGGGACATGGGCTGATGGGAGGAAGGTGAGGGAATGTGAAGCATGGAAGTCCAGGGCACGGGTGCTGGCCAGGCTGTAGGCCTGGACGGAGCAGTGTCAACACTAGTGCAGAACCAGGGGCCCCAGGGACCTCAGGCCGGACTTGCACTGGATGGAGGGAGCAACAGCCTGGACCGTGGCTTGGAAGTCGTAGGAAGCATCCATTTCCACTTGGGAACCAGGAGGCCAAGTCCATAATGAGACTGGGGGGAGGAAGGAAGAGCTGAACGGCGTGTCAGGTGAACGGAGGGACTGAGCTGGATCAGAGTGAGGGAGCCAAAGGCAAACCAGGAGACGGAGTGGGGGCTAGGTTACGAGCTAGGGTGTGGCAGACATTGGGACTCCCCACCCATATGCCCTTTCAGGGAAGTTCTCTTTGTATCAGCTTCTGGGAGTGCTGTGGGCCTCTCAGGAATTCAGCTACAAATTGCCATCTTGCCAAGGTCCAGCTTCGTTGGGCTGACTCTCACCCAATGACTGGTCAATGGGACAGTAAGGATGGGACAGCTCTGAGGGCCTTCCTAGCCCCAGAGCCAAGGCTGTCCTGGGTCCCCATGGCAGCTGCACTTTCCCTCTGCCCGCTCCTGCTTCCTCCCCTCCCTGTTAGCCATCACCTCAGCATCAGCTTCCTGGAGAGCCCAACCTGCAGCACAGGTGAAGAAGGAAATGCGCTTTAATAAGGTGCCCTGAGCAACAGGCACCCTGCGAAGTGCTTCCTGCTCACCTTCTCTGGAGCTTTGCCCAGCAACCCTATGAAGGGGCAGCAGCTTTGCTTCCTCTTACCAAGGGGGGAGTAGACACCTGGTCAGACACCTGGCAAGGGACAGAACCAGGGCAGGTGGCTCCAGAGGGACTTTGGAAGCCCACACATGTGACCTGGGGACAGCTGGCCAAGACAAGCTGGCGGCTTGGTAAGTGTGGTTCTCACGAATCTTCTGGAGAAGATCGGCATTGACAGTAGGGTGCTATGTTGGGAGCTCAGGCTCTGAATTCTGATTCCACCCCTGGCTAGCTGGACAACTCTGGGCGTTACTAAACCTTTCAGACTGTTGGCTTCTCTGCTGATCAGATGGGGTTTACACCTACTTTACATTGTTTCCTGAGGCCTAAGATTTAAAAGGGCGTGGAAATATGCGACGTGATAAAAGGTTCCTAAGTGATGAATAGACCACAACTCTCTGTCTCTTCCCCAGTTCCCAGGCCTTCAACCCTCACGTCACGGTTTGCTGCTTGGCTGGGTCCTGGGATCCTTGTCTGCAGCTGAGCAAGGCTGGGCTGTCACTGGGAGCTGCCACCTGCCATCCTTGTCGTGTCCTATTTTCCTCCGTGGAGAGCACTCCTCACTCTGACCCCGCCCACTCCCAGGAGAGAAGAGAACAGATTCCCTGGCAGCCCCACCTGGCTCCCACCAGCCCCTCCTCCCACACACAATGGGCCCCCCAACCTCCCCCAGCTGGCCGGCCCTTCCCACCCAGAGACAAAAGGCCCTGTCTGTGCAGCTGCCAGGGATGTCCCTTCACCTCCTTCTGCTGGGGCCTGGCTACAGGCCGCCCTGTGGACCTGTCAAGTCTTATGTCCTGAGAGTTAATGCACCCTGAAAGAAAGGTGATTTTCCCCCCAGAGAGCAGTGGGGGAGGGGAGACCAGATGTGGGGGACCAGCCATCCTCCCGCCTCGTCTCCCGGGGAACAATGCCATGCTCAGAGCCAGCTCCAAACTCTCCCGCGAGGTGATGAGGGATGAGCTACCATCCACCCAGAGTATATCGGCACGGGGATGAGGCTGCGTGCATCCGTTGTCTCTCTATCAGAGGAGCTCTGAGCCCCTGGGCTCAGCACCAAGACAGCATAGAGAGGAAATGGTGGATAAGAGGACCGGAGGGGCCACACTCCTTTTCCCAGACTTCTGTACCTATTTCTCCAAGGTAGAATGATTCTGGAAAGACCCCAGCTCTTCTCAACAGCAAATCCAGAATTGGGGAAGTCCCTGAGCCACCCTGGCAAGCCCCCACACACCACGAGAGAGAAAGGACTCCCCGGTGGCCGGGCAGGAAATGGCAGCAGCTCCCTGAGCCCTGCCGTGGGCCTCGTGTCCTCCAGGGCGCCCACCGGACACACGGTATCCCACTCAGTTCTCTCACAGTCTCCACAAGGTGGGTAACAGCCCCCATTCTAGAGGAGGGAAGCGAGGGTCGGAGTGGCCAGTTCAAGGTCACATAGCTAGTGACCTGCCCAATGATGTCAGACCGCTACGGGACTGCCCTTTCCACCACATCCCACTTCTATTTGCACAGATCTCCGCAGCTTCCACAGAATTTTGTTCAGCCAGTGTCCAGATTGCCTTGACCACATCCCTGCAGCCTACTCGTTTTCGGGGGGAGAAAATCGAGGCCCGGGAAGCTCAGGAGCCCCTCACATCACACATGGACAGCTCGGCTCGGACAAGCAGTGCTAAGCGGGGGCTGCTGTGTGTGCTCTGAGTGGGGCACCCTGGACTTTCTCTTGCCCCTCCCAGCTCTGGGGACCCAGCCTTACAGCAGGAAGATTAACTAGGTGGAAAGCTGCAGGGCAGAGAAGCAAGCCCACCCCCTGACTTTCATGTAGTCAGTCAGTTATCCATCATAACAGCTAATATCCACGGAGTACTTGACTGTGCCTGGGGACTTTTCTACGTGCTTCGTCTGTAGTATCTCATTTCATCCTCTCACTAACCTTACAACACAGGTATTATTATTCTCCCACTTTATAGAGAGGGGTCTGGAGCCTGAAGGGGTTAAGTGAAGGATCAGTTTCCTCAGCTAATTAGTGGTAGATCAGGGGTTTTCTTCCATTTAGTCTGGCCCAGGGCTGGGGATCTTAATCACCAGCCTGCAGCTTAGCCCTTTAGCCATCCTGCTCCACTCCGCTCTCCTTTGCTCTCCTCTCCTCTCCTCTCCTCCCCTTCCTTCCTTTCTTCCTCTTTCTCTCTCCCTCTCATTATAAAAAGAACCTACTATGTGTAAGAGAAATCATGAATCTGCTGCAAGGTCACAGGCCATATTCCAATGTTCTCTGTACCACCAGCTGTAACTTAAATGAATCTTCCTTTAATATAAGTGTGAAAAAATTATGGGCATGAAGCTGTTTACTACAATTGGAAATAACCTTTGTGCTATTGGGCTACCAAGTAAACTATGGTTTTAAACGTGATGAAGTGTTAGGCAGTGCTTAGGAATAATGGCTATGATGTGTCAGCGGTGGTTTTCTGGAGATTGTGAACGTCTTGAAGATTTTTTTCTTGAACTTTGTGTTTTCCAAATTTTCTACAACAAGCATGCATTAACTTTGTAATCAGAAAAATAAAACAATAAACTGAAAATGTAATGGTTATGAAGCTTAGGTAGAAACTCAGGAAAACTGAAGTATTTGTGAGAGAATGTTCCTGGAAGATGGAGCAGAATGTCATCAAATAAGGTAAGCTTCTGGCCATCCTGCAGAGTAGCAAGTGGACTGAGATGGAGCTAACGCAGCATGCGGGTGGAGGAAAAAGCAGCCAAAGTAGAGGCTGGGACAGGCCCACAGCCCAAGTCCCATTTCCCAGCCTAAGGGGTGGATAAAGAAGGTACTGCTTCCAGAACATTCCGTTCAAGACCGCTGTACTCATGGTGGTGGGTCTTCCAACAGCATCAGCGACGCTCCTTGGGCAAGGGTGAGAGGCCACTGGATGCATTCTGGAAAGTGCTAACCAAGAAGATCTTGAGAGTTGATTGACTAAATATATTATTTGCGTAAAATACGTTTCTTGTACAAATGTTCTTATGCCTAGCTTTCAAGAAGGATCTGCCTCACTTAAGAGTGGTCACCTATTAGCATCTTTATAGAAAACAAAGGTGGGCATGAATCCCAGCCATCTCCCTTTGGTCGCCCAGGCCATTCCCAGGTACTTAGAGCACAGAAGCCTTCACAGCCGTGGGCCCTCTCCATCCTCTCTGTCCTCAGCTCAGTCCTGCTCATCTTTACATACTCACTCCCCTTGAGCTTCTCCCCTGCAGGAAGCCTCTGGACTCCCCAGCCTCGGGCCCCCTGTGCTGTCCCCTGGCAGAGCCCTTGTCACATGTCACTGGTATATCAGCTTACTGTGTACCCCAGCCCACCTCCTGCAGCCCACAGCTCCTCAAGGGTGGGGCTCACAGGCATCCTCTCATTCAAGTGCCCAGCGCAACACCTGGCCCAGAGTAGGTGCCAAATAAGTAAGTGAGTGGATGAATGAATGAACAAATGCACTTTATTTTTCCTGCAAGTTATTTTAGGATTAGAACAGTATTATATAATCCAGAACAGAAGCTTATTTAGAAATGTTTGAGAAAGTGCAAGGTGCACTTGATTTAAATCTATTACGTTTTGGTTTGCTCCATCTTACAAGCTTTTGAGCTCCCTGACAGAGGGTCCTTCTCTCGGTTCCATGGGTATCCTCCCAGTGGCTAAGGTCTCTTGCGTTTTTGTGGCGTGAATAAACTAACCAATGAATGTGTGAATGTCACTTCTCTGGTTCCTTCCTGGGAAAAACTTGCCATTCTAGGGGCCCTCAAAATAAAGTGTCACAGAGAACGTCACCTTTCAACAAACCGTGAACAACTTCGAAGAAAAATGTAGCGATCAAGATAATGTAAGTACCTCCCAGCACTATGAGACATACTGAAATTCATGCTTGCCTGAAATGAACACTTTTTTTAGGAATCTCAAAACCCTAAATCGACCAGGGAGGGAGCCAACACTCTGGGAATGAATGGAAGTCACTCCCACAGTGCACAAGAGAGCACCTCGGGGTGTCTGACGATGACCTTGCATCCACAGGAAACCTGTCTATAACATGGGAATAACATTTGCCAAAAACTTAAAGTTCAGCCTCGTGTATGAAGATATGATCTAGTGCTCCCTGAGGCTGTGTGACCTTGAGCAAGTTACTTAACCCCTGAGACTCGGTTTCCACATCCATAAAATGAGGAGAGGAGAAAGAGCAATGCCTGCCTTGGATGCTTGCTCCAGGTGTTAGATAAGATCATGAATGTGAAGCTAGCACAGAGCTTCGTACTTAAGAATCAGTCAACACAAACATTTAAACTGGTTTGACGGTTTCATGACGATAGCAATAATTCTAACATCAGTACAGCCCAGGCATTTACCAGGTACTTCACTTACTTTATGCTAAGCTTTTGCAATGATGCCATTCAGTAAGCATCACTATTCCCTTTTTACAGAGGAGAAAACCAAGGTGTATGGGGTTCCACAATCCACCAAGTTTGCACAGCTTGTAGTGACTGAACTGGGAATTAAACTTTGGTGATGTCGTTGCTCTATGTTCTCACAGCTAACGGCAGAACAGAGATGTGAAACAGGGTTTAGCTGATGCAAAAGCTCAGAGACCATGCCCGTCGGTTCAGAACTGATTGTTCCAACGCAAAAAAAAAAAAAAAGACAATCATGGTAATAAAATGATCAGTAGTTGTAGCCTGTAATGTACATATTCAAGAGCAATCAATGAACTAGAATACAAATATAAATAACCCTTTAAGCAGCTCCCAGCCTAGTATAGAAGGCGAGGCATGGTAATAAATAGCTACAAGGCAGAAAGTATGAAGATTGTTTCCAGAACACACTGGGGTTGGCGGGGAGAGATGACCTTGAATCGGGGGACTGCAGCAGGCACGAGAACTAGAGGTGGAAGGGTGGGTAGGGTTTCAAACGAGTTAAGAAAGGGGAATCCAGGTGAAGGGACTGTGGAGTAGCGTGGAGTCAGGGACAAAGGCCTTTGAAAGGCCAGCTCAGAGACTGGGACCCCATGTGAGGGTGCTAGGGATCCTCTGCAGACCTGGGAACCAACAGGGCTTGGGTGGGGCTTGCTGGGGGCAGCAGAGCCCAGGAGAGCTGCACACAGTCCTTCTTGAGCTAAGGCTCCTGCTGGGTGGAGACCCAGGGAAGGAGGAAGCCAAGGGCCTTGTTGAAAGTCAGGAGCAGTTAGAGGAGACGACAAGATCCGTCTGCTGATTATAATGAGCCTCTGAAGTGCCCCTCACCACATCTGGAGTGGGCTTTACCGCCCCAGTGTCTCCGGGCGGTGTGGCGTCTGGGTCTATTTTGGGAAATTGGATTTGTAGCTCCAGGAGCTGATAAGTAACTTGCAGCATGAGCAGCAACGACAGCAAAATGTGGCTGGGCCTGGTGGCCCGAGGTCCTGCAGGCTGCACAAGCATGCACTGTCCAACGGGAAATCTCCCTGCAGGGACTCCTTTGGTCATGGTCACGCAAGCGCCTGTGCATGGACTCAGCCGTGCGTCCACACACTCATTTGCTTGTTCAGACATGCATGCGATCCGGAGTTCCTTCACTCCCTCATTGCAGTCCATTTGTCACCCGTTCCTTCCCTCTCACATGCCCGTGCTCGCTCTCCCCTCCAGTCTTCCTTCAGTGACTTCCTCCCTCATCCATGAACTTATGGTTACAAACACGAGCTCTGGGGCATGGCTGCCTGGCTTCAAATCCCAGCTTGGTCACTGTGCATGCAACTTAAGTGGCAACTTCACTGTGCTTGGGTTCCTGGTCTGTATCATGGGCATGGTCCCAGCACTTGACTCACAGCTGCTGTGAGCATTAAATGAGATAATCTATATAAGTCTCCTGCTAGGCCCTCGGTAAATACCAGCCTCATTATTCACAGGTCCCCACTCACCACCCACTGCTGCAGGGGAGAGAGGAATGAATCTCAGGTCAGGCCCATAACAAGGGCTCTATCTGGTAGGGAAGGTAATCCACACAGCTGAATCATCACAGAGATGCACAGAGAGAGAGTTCTCCTAGGAGAGAGGATGGGTAGAAGAAGTGGTGGGGAGACAGAAGGCAGAGAAAGGAGGGCTGCATGAGCACCAAGGAAGTATCATTGGCTGAGGCCAGTGACTGAGCGTGGGGAGAGGATTTGGAGCACCAGCTCTGTATAAATGAGGTCCAGCTGAGATAAGATTAGGCCATGGAGTCCCAGTAAAGCTACTTGGAAGAGACGTTGAACTAGTTGGCTATTATTGTGTAACAAACACCCCCAGACTCGATGTGGCTTAAAGCAACCACCATTTATTATCACTCATGATGCAAGAAGGATGGTAGCTCCGCTGATCTGGGCCAGGCTCAGCTGATCCCCTCTGGGCTTGGGCGTGTTAGCTCAAGTGTGCCCTTGAAAATACAACCTGTCTCAGCCCATCTTCCTGACACCATGGATGTCCCTTGAGGGGAAAGTATCTGTGTGTTCATATTAACTAAAAGAGCTAAAAAGTGGGCACCTGGGATAATGATACCCAGTTGACTGGGATGTTATGGTGAGAAATGATGTGCAAGGAGTATACCCAAGGAGGGTGCCAGGTATGCCACAGAGGCTTAATAAATTAGAGCCATCACCCTCTGCACTATTACCCCCATTAAGCAGATTTTCTGATGGGACACCCTGGAATGCTATGTGAAAGGAGGGAAAAACGGAGTGCAGGAACCATCATAGCCTGGATGATTTGGAGAAGGGTGCAACCAGAGTAGTAGAAATGGGCTACTCAAAGTCAAGGCGCTTAAAGCACCAAAGCCAGCAGCGTGGTGCACCATGGTGAGAACAATATCTTTGCAGGACCCCAAGGGCCGTGGACACCAACATCCATATTCCACAGCATCAGGCCTACAGAACCCAGGTACTACCCCAAGGGGCTTGGAGGTGGCTCTGCTTGATCCTGTTAGACCTTTGGATGAGCAGGGCTATAGGAGCCAGCAGCTGCCCATGTGGCCTCGAGGGACTCATTGCCTTATGAGACCACAGCAGGTGGTGAACAGTGACAAAGACTGCTTCATGGACACCTGTAAACATCCCCAAGGAAGCTTGGAACCACCAGGGGAGAAAAATTCTGAGATTCCTGCTATCAAAGAGATGGAGATCACAATCGTGGAGAGTTGGAATATAAATTCAAAGATCCATGAATCGGGTTCACAAGTCAATGCAGTCTTTGGCACAAGCAGCACAGAAATGCTAGCGTTCGACGATGGGTATTTTCAAGTGAGTTGGTGTTGCGTATGTATCTCTAACATTTCGAGAATGTGTATGGGTGAGACTGTCCTTCCGTCTGCCGAGGCAGGCTGTGGCTGAGTCAGGCATTTTTCAAGACTGAGGCTTACTTTACCTATCATTTCTCTACGCATCTTAATTTCATTTGTAAAATGGAAACAATATTCTTAACTGATAGGGTTGTCATGCGAACCAAGTGGAATAGCAGATTGGAAAGTGATGAATATTGTTCATGTGGACTTATTGCTGAACCATTTTAGTTATTATTGCTATTATTAATACTATTATTATTAATTCATAATCTTTTTCCAGCTGCAATTTTCTTTTGAAAGATGTTTTTGATGGTTCCCATAATGGAGAACAAAATAATATTCCAGTAATTATAAGGTGCTTTGAGATCCTCTGGCAAACGCAGCCCTTTGGTAATTGAAGATCCAGCAGCTTTACATGGCTGCGAATATTAAAGCACATTAGATTCCATAATGCTTCTTCTGCTGTTACTTAACACTCTCATGCCTAGTCATAAAGCATTAAGACTTACGGCCCGTTAGCAGGAGCAGCTCTGGCCCAGAGCATGCGATGAAAACCTTCATCTTGAGAGGTAAAGTTCCATTATAAAGAGGGACATTATTTCATCAACAGCAATCCACTACCTCTCCTCTCCTGTCCCATCCAGGCCACAGGGTAGTTTGAAGCACAAACTACAAAGGAATTCCCATCCACCCCCGTACCTCGTATATCTGGCTTCAAGCTGCTCTCCTTCTAGCGTGTGCCTCCTAATAACGTGGGAGGAGTCAGACCCCACAGGGGTCCATAAACTGCTCTAAGGGCCTGTAGAGTGAGCAGGTGGAGAGACAGTGGGTGCAGAAGAAGGGAACTTAGAATCATGCTTCCCATGCAGGCCCCTGATATTGGGCAGCGAACTACACTCTGTGTTAGAATCTCAGTCAGTTTTCGCTCATTCATTTGAACAAGTGTAGCGGGCACCCACTAAGGTCCAGGTGATCTTTGGGGTGATGAAGGAAACACAACTCGGGGAGAGTACAGAGTAAGGAAGGGAGGCTGAGGCCCTCCTCATGTGCCAATGAGCTGCCTGGTTTGTGGGGGTGTTTGAAGGAGCCCCATAGAAATGGAGAATGGAAATCTCTGGTTTGAGCTCCTCAAGGCCAGAGCTGGGAGCTTGCAGAGAGAAGGCCCCATCGTTAAGTTCTGTTATTCTGTGGCCGGCAGACTGCCCTGGTTCTGTCGTTTTCAGGGTTGTAAATAGGAGTGCATGCGAGGTCTGGCATAAGCCTTATCATTGTGGTTTTGCGGTCATGCGGGCTACCGACTCCACCCGTCCTTCCCCCTGCTCCCACCCTTCTTCCAGGAGGCCTGCTCTGGGAACATGGATGGTCCATTTAAAAACCTGCAGAGCCATGTCTGGGTTACTTAGACATAGTGGGCAGCAAGCATCGCATGCTTTTAAAGAAACAGAAAGCTTCCCTTTCAAAAAACACACACATTCCATTGGCCAGCGAGGTCTGAGTTTGAACTGCAATAATCATTGCCTGACCCCATGCCGTTGAGGTAGTGGTTTCACTCATCTCTGAATCTCAGCATCCAAATCCAGAAAGTGATGATAAGACCACCCGGGAGGCAGGACTGCTGTGGAAATTCAGTGGCATATTGCATGGAGCCTGACTGTAATATAGAAGGTTCTGGAAAATATGAGTTACCTTTTTGTCACCTTCCCTGTTAGTTACTAGCTCACATTTTACACAGACCCTTCAAATTCTTGTTTTATTTTTCTTATTTTTTCTTCTCAAAGAGGAGGCCAAATGCCTGATCCTGAAAAGATTCTTCTTGGTTCAACAACGTTTACTCCATCCCTGGCCTTGACCCGATGATTTCACTATACCATTTCCTTATTGCTGAAGAGTTGATTTCAATCAACTGTGATCTCCCCACTACTTTTCCAGCCTCAATGCTTGGAATTTTTCCCCTCGAGCATGATCCAGCCACATTAAACTGTTCAATTTCTTTTATGCACACCCTGCTCAGTGCTCGGAGCCAGAACGCCCCCACCATCATCTCACTATATGGTACACTGCTCACCTCCCACTCTTTCCATTCTCCTCCCTGCCTGGGTGATGGGCTCGTCCAGCCCATACCTAACTCCGTGATTCACTGAGAAAAATGGACTGCTTTTGCTTCTGCCTCTCTCGTGGCAGCAGGTTCCTTGAAAATTAGCTCTATCTTACTCAGTCTTTCCTCTCCCAGAACCTAGAGATGCATGTTAACACAGCAGATATTCAATAAATACTTCCATGTGAATGAATGAAGGAAAATTGACTTAGCTTTTCTTATTAACAAGTGTCTTATTGGAATTCCAGTTGCTATGATGTTTCTTTGTCTTTAAAATTCTGCGACTCATGTGCCACGATCCAAGGTAGTCTATTAGATTGTTCTTAATGCCTTTACATTATACATCAAGAATTGCTTAAAATAAGATACGTGTATCTTCTAATACCCAGAGGAAAACAATGGAGTGAAGAATACAAAACCAGTACAACTAATAAATTTTGTAAAGAAAAGGAAACAAAAAGAAAGCAGAGTAAATAGAAACTAAGAGCACTGGTAAGCCTAACAATACTAATAATTACAAAAAATGTGAATGAGTCATATCCCCCTATGAAAAGATAGAGATTTTCTGATTTTTTTAATAAAGGAAAATTTAAGAAAAATTCAGCTATGTTATGTTTATGTGACATGCCCCTAAAACAGAATGACGGAGAAAGCCTGAAAACAGACAGATGGAGAAAAAGAAACTAGCAAATGCTTAAATAAAAGAGGTGAAGAAAAATATATATCAAAAAATATAGTAATCCAAGTCAAAAATATTAAGTAGGACAAAATGAGATTTCAATATTATTAAATATTACACTCCATCAAGAAGAATATTCACACATTTAGTAACAAAACTCCAACTACATAAAACAAAACCTGTTGGAGATGCGAAGAAAAACTAATAAATGCACAATCATAATAGAAGATTTTAACACATCTCTCTCAGATCAAATGTCACATCAAGTAAACAAAAAATAAGGAAAAATATAGGAAAATTGAACGCACCATTAACATGTGGTGCCAAACAGGAAATACAAGTCTTTTCAAACTGCTCTGATACTCACAACAAACTTGAAGATGGAGGATATGTCAAATAAGATATAAATATCTTCACAAAAGCAGAAAATAGGAAGAAAAGTATCTGACCATAGCATTTTTAAAAATAAGAACAATAGGGAAACACAGACTAAAATGTTCTCACATTTAATTTAAAAGAAAATCCCTCTATATATTTCTTAAGCTAAAGAAGACTTTAAAACAGAAAAAAGAAATCCATTTTAGAAATAAACAAAAATGAGAAAGCTGCATAATAAATCCCAAGAGAAATGGCCAAAGAGATGTATCCAAAACAAAAAACTTCTAGCCATAACTGCATTTATTATAAAATAAAGACTGGGAAAAGGTGAAATTGAGATTTTTACTTGAAATGCTAAAAATATAATAAAATTAATCTAAATAAATTGGAAGAAAAGAATGAATCAATTTAGGGGCCGGCCCAGTGGCACAGTGGTTAAGTTCATGCACTCCGCTTTGGCGGCCCAGGGTTTGTAGGTTCAGATCCCAGGTGTGGACCTGCACACCGCTCACCAGCCATGCTCTGGTGGTGACCCACATACAAAATGGAGGAAGATTGGCACAGATGTTAGCTCAGGGCCAATCTTCCTCCTCAAAAAATAAAAAAGGGAAAAGAATGAATCCATTTAAAAGCAGAAATGTCTTGCACAGAAAACGAACAAAATGAGGGTATAATCGATAGCACCCAAAGTAGATGATTTGAAGATACCAATAAAATAGGTAATAGCTTGCCAAGATATCCAAAATGAAGAAAAAAAAGGATAAAAATAAGTAGCATCAGGAATGAGAGATTGTATGGAATTATAGAATCAGAGGACAATTTTTAAAGGAGATTATATGCTAATTTATTTCAATAAATTTGGAAATCTTAATGCAATGGATAATAACCAAGGAAAGTACAAATTGAAAAATTAATTTAGGAAGTGAAAGAAATTATCAGAAGAGTTAAAAAATAGTAAAAAAAAGTTTATCCCTCAAACAGTGCTTGTCTTTCATCAAAATTAAAACCTACCCTCTTTGCAAGATAGTTAAGGAAATGAAAAGATAATTGAAAGACTGGGAGAAAATATTCTCTGTACACATAGCTTATAAATAACTGGTATTCAGAACATACAAAGAAAACTTACCACTAACTAGTAAGAAGACAAACAACATAGGAAAACAGAAAGGCAAATGATTTAAAGAAGCACTGAAGAAAGATGCGCGCTGCTACATTGGTCTATGAAAACCACAGGCAAAGGGTTTTATATTGTTAGCCATCAGGGAAATTCAAGTTAAAACCACAATGGGATATTCCTACATACCAAACAAAAAGCCTAAAAAGACTGACAATATCATTTATTGGCAAGAATGTGAAGCAAGTGGAATTTGCATGCATTGCTGATGGAAATGCAAAGTGTGGAAAAGTTTGGAAAACAGTTTGACATTTTCATAAAATTTAAGCATTAACTTACCATATGACTTCGTAACCCTACTCCTGGGTATTTGCCTGAAAGAAATGAAAACACATGAGCAAGCAAAAATTTCAACACAGATATTTACGGCAGCTTTATTCATAACAACCTGAAACTGGCAAGAACCCAAATGTCCATCAACAGGTAAATGGATAAACAAGTTGTGATATATCCATGCAGTGGAATAATATTCAGCAATGAAAAGAAACAAACTACTGATATAAGCAACAGCATCAATGAATTTCAAAAATATTATGCTGAGGGAAAGAAACCAGACACAAAGAGGCATATCTTTTATTATTTCACTTATAGGAAATTCCTTAAAATGTAAAACTAAGCTAGATTAGTGAGAGCAGAACACTTGAGAACGGCTAGGGGTTGGAGGATTAACTACAAGGGGGTATGAGAAAGACGTTTGGGAGTAAAGGAAAGTTTTACTTTAATTTTTATCTTGATGGTATTGGTGTTTATGTGAATATTTATATATTTTAAGACTCAGTGAGCTAAAGATATGGTATATAAATTCCACCTTGGTAAAGTTGATTAAAAATTCACCTTGCCCAATGGTCCATGGGTAAGTATCCCCTATCTTCAAAAAAGAGGTAATTCCTGTGATTTATTAACTATGCCAGAACAGAGAAAACGATGGAAGCACCTCAAATCATTCTGTGAGGCCAAACAGGATCAGATATGGAAAATAACTGGGTAGAGAATCATAAAACTAGAGACTGATATCACTTATGAATCTATAAGTGATTATTTAATACAATACAAGGCTGTAGAAAAGTTACATAGGTGATAAAAACAATATTTCAAATCAATCATATAACAGTGGAATAGTCAATAAGTGGTTTAGGGATGATCACTATCAATTGAATAAAAATGTTAGATCGCTGTCTACCTCATACATATAACAATTGATGGATTACAAAGCCAAATGTGTGGGAATAAACTATAGAAGCATTAGTAGGAAATAAATCATATTTTTGCAACACTGGGGTAGGGAGAAACATCTTAAAAAGGACCTGAAAACTGAAAGTCAAACATGAGAATTGGCACATATAACTGCATTGAAATGAAGATTTATTTGAAATAGAACTTATCATTTACAAAATTAAAAAGCAAATTTAAGAGTACAGGAAATATTTTAAATACAAACAGCAAATTATCAATATCCATAATATATAAAGAGCTCTACAAATCAATAAGTATTCATTTCCATTCAGAGAGAGTGTAACAATTAACACTGCCACCAATAGGATAGAATAGTGGCGACTTGACCACATGCTCTCCAAGAACTGTACCATGTCTTTTTATTTATTTATTTATTTTGCTGAAGAAGAGTCGCCCTGAGCTAACATCAGTTGCCAATCTTCCTCTTTTTGTATGTGAGCCGCCACCACATCATGGCCACTGCCAAGTGGTGTAGGTCTGCACCAGGGACCAAACCCAGGCCACCGAAGCAGAACAGGTCAAACTTAACCACTAGGCAAACAGGGCTGCCCCCAACAGTCTTTTTTAACATTACTAACCATGTGGGCAAAATAAGACCCACAACTCCTTGCAATTTTTATTTTTATTTCCCTAAGTACTATTAAGTTGATTACATTTTTTCATGTCTACAGACACTGGCAGGTCTTCTATGGGGAACTGCTGTCTGTGTTTATATCCCGCGTCCATTTCTCTACAGGTATTGTTTACTTCTTTCTGTTGAGTCACCACAAACAAAGAATAAAACAGGGGTGTCCAACAAGAAAAGGTATAAATGAATTATGGTCCATTCATATAGAATATTATGCAATTGGTAAAAAATGGTGTGGCAGATGTTCACATGGAAAGATGTTTAAGATAAAATAAAAAGATACAGTCCAATAAGTAAAAGACCCAGTTTACATTTTTAAAAGTCTCTATTTTCATTCAAATATAGATGTGCAAAATAATAGAAAAAATATGCAAAAGATTAGTTATGAGAACTTACTTTGAATTGAGGACTTATTATGTGCCAAGTGTGCTTCTAAGTGCTTTCTAATATGTCTAGCTCTCCCACCAGTCCTGTGAAGCAGGAAATAGTGTGGTCCCCATTTCCCAGATAAGGAAGCTGAGGCTTAGGGCTAAGTGTGATCCCACAGCCAACTGAGACCTGGGTGGGCTGTGCTAGATTGGACCCTCTCCCAATGTTTTTTTTTTTTTCTTGCTGGGAAAGATTTGCCCTGGGCTAACATCTGTTGCCAATCTTCCTCTCTCTTTTCTTTTCTTTCCTCCCCAAAGCCTCAGGACGTAGATGTATATTCCAATTCTAAGTCCTTCTGGTTGTTCTATGTGAGCTGCTGCCACAGTATGGCTACTGATAGACAAGTGGTGTGGTTCCGCACCTGGGAAATGAACCAGAGCCACCGAAGCAGAGAGCACTGAATTGTAACTGCTAGGCCATCAGGGCTGGATCCCAACTCTTAATAAGCTGATTTCTGGGACAGCAGAAGGATCCCGTTATTTAACTTGTTTCAATTTTCAGAATGGGAATGTATTTGTGAAATGGATGCTTTTGTTTTTAATTGCAGCAATATTGGTTTATAACATTATATAAATTTCAGGTGCACATCACTATATTCCGATTCCTATGTAGTTTACATCATGTCCACTACCCAAAGACTAGTTACTATCCATCACCACACACAGGTGCCTAATCACCCCTTTCGCCCTCCTCCCTGCACCCTCCCCCTCAGGTGACCACCAATCCAATCTCTGTCTCCATGTGATTATCGATCGTTGTTTTTATCTTCTACTTATGAGTGAGATCATATGATATTTGACTTTCTCCCTCCGACTTATTTCGGTCAGAGAGTATTAGTATAATACCCTCGAGGTCCATCCGTGTTGTCACAAATCGCGGGATTTCATCGTTTCTTATGGCTGAGCAGGATTCTATGAAATGGATGCTTTTCAAAGACTACATCAAAATAAACAAAGGGTCACTTGGTGGACTGGGTTGGCCTGAGCATTCCAGAGGCCTGAGGAAAGGTGTCACATAACGCGGGAGAGGAACAGAGACAGGTGGCAGTGCCCGCCCGGGTTTCAGGCCAGGGAAAGAGGAGGCTCTGAGGGATATAAAATGCACTCAGAGCTGCCCAGGGAGTGGCTCTTTGTTCTCCCACATGGCCGACTCAGGACCCCTGAGGGCAAAGTCCAGGGAGCAGATGTCAGCATGAGACAGGGCCAACCATGTTCAGTTTGGACCTGCCAAAAATAGAAGTGTGTCCCCATCAAGGTAATGTGAGCTTCTGCGGAAGTGGGACCAGAAAACTGGAAGCCACTTAGCCCAACTGCCACCTTATTCACATTCAGGAGTAGCAGACTCAGAGGCAAAATTCAAAATAACTCTCCTTAACAGAATGCTCCAGATTAGAAAGGATCATACTTGTGAAACCTCAGAAGAGTTGTTAAAAGAAGCCGTCATGGCTAATGTCTATTGGCTGGCCAATGTGCTTAGGCCACCGGGGTCCATGCCTTCCTGCAGCTTCTCTTCACAGCCCCAGGGTTTATGTAACCGCTGGCTGCTGACCTCATCAGGACTCTTAACACATCTCGATCTTCAAGATGGAGTCAGATGATTAGGCCCAGGTGATAGCTTTGTTCAGAGGCTTACTCATTAGTCAGGGTGTTTGCCCAAATCTGACTGAAGCGCTTACACACCAAAAAGAAATAGTAGACATTCTAAAATGACAAAGCCTACCACAAATCCGGGAGTCATCGTGGTGACTCAAAGCTGATGTTCTAAATGAGAAAGCACCAATGGCCATTCTCAATTTAATAAAACCAGACGCTGCCATTTGCTTCCCAAATTTGGAAAGGTAAACAGATAAACACCTGGATCGGGGACGAAAATGTCAATAGAGATACAATTAAATACCAAATTGTTTTTGGTGAATGTTACTCGTGACATCACACCTTGAGTGAAAATATCTTTAGTTGAGAATCTATTAGCAAAAATGTGAAATCCCAATGAGACTGAATCAAAATCCTTCAACAAACGTTCACAAATGAATTATGTGGAATCTACGTTTTAGTTGAGCTCCTCTATCCCCATCATGTTTGTCTCTGTGATTCTATTCTGCACCCACTCACTCATTTACGCATTTCCCCTTCTAAATTCTTCCTAATTGCCCCTGGGGAGCAGGCAAGTGTGTCCACTTCCTCACCACTGAAGTCCCTGCAGGGAGAAGATCTTATCCAACTTTGCATTCACTACGTTCTTGGCACATAGTAGGTGCTTAATAAGTTTATAGTAGAATTTTTATTTTTAATATAATTAATTGGAAGATAGAAAGAGAACAACAACAACAAAAAATGTGGGTCTAAGGGAGCCATCCTGTTTCTATAATGAGACAATTTATAAATGAGTCTACACCTTCCCTCAAATATGCAAGCTGATTCCATCAGCTGAAATTGAAAATTCAAACCAGATAAATCAAAGCGAAAACAAACTTCAACCTAACCAGTTATTTCTAACAGTGTATTTAGTCAAAACTGCTCAATCACCAGACTCTCATGAACAGGGCCTCCACCTCCGAGCCCCTCTGCAGATCCAACAAGAATCAATGTCGTTCCTTTTTTTGGAGTGTGGGGTAACAATATGTGTCTGCCCGCTGGAGTTAAAGCCTTCTTTCTCATCCAGGCTCGGCCACTTACCTGTGTGATCTCAGAAAATCACCTAACGGTTTGTCCCTCTGCATTCTTGTCTGTTTCCCTGTACCTCAAAAGGAAAGTCTTTCTAACAATAGTCCCCAAATAACTGGATATTTATTTTGAAACAGTAAATAAATAAACCTCAGCCTCTCTCATACAGTCCTTCTCTCACACACAAAAACTAATCGAGATGGATCAGAGACTGAAAAGTATGTGAAAGCTAAAATTACAGAGCATATAGAAGAAAATATAGGGGTGTCTCTGATTTTGGGGTAGGCAATGATTTATTAACATATAAAAAGTACTAACCAAAAGAAATTTTGAAAACTTGGACTTCAACATAATCAAAACTTCTATACATCAAAAGAAACCATTACAAAAATGAAAAGGAAAGCCATAAACTGGGAGACCATACCTGAAAATACATATATCTGCAACACGTATATCTGATAAAGGATCTGTATCCAGATTATAGGAAGAAATAGGACAACTCAATAAGAAAAAATGGGCAGAAGGCTTGAACAACCATTTCACAAAAGAAGATACCCGAATGACCAGTAGACACGTGAAAAAGTATTCAACATGAGAAGTCATCACAGAAAGACAAACAAGAAACTCGATGACATACTATGACATGCCCATTAGAAGGATCAAGTTAAAAACACCAAATATTGATGAGGACGTGGAGCAAAAAGAATGCTCATCCATCGTTTGTAGAATTGTAAAATGGTGCCCTACTTTGGAAAGCTGCTTGGCAAATTCTTATAAATTAATCATTTACCATCTGTCTCAGTCGCCTTAGGCTGCTGTAACAAATTGCCATAGAATGGGTGGCTAAAGCAAGAAATATTTATTTCTCACAGGTCTGGAAGTCCAAGATCAAGGTGCCGACTGATCTGGTGTCTGGTGAGCATGCTCTTCCTGCTTTGTAGACAGTTGCTTTCTTGCTGTATTCTCACAGGCAGAGAGAGAGATCATCTCTCTGGTGTCTCTTCTTATAAGAGGACTAATCCCATCACAAGGGCTCCACCCTAGTGACCCACTTACCTCCCAAAGACCCCACCTCCAAATGCCATCACATTGGCAATTAGGGCATTGGCATGTGAATCTTGGGGGGGGCCACAAACATTCAAACTGTAGTACCACCCAACAGCTGACCAACACCATGCCTAGGTATTTACCCAACAGCAATTTACAAAATAGCGTGTGTTCACTTTTATTCATAATAACCAAAAACTATGAACAATCAGTTTTGGAAATGTCCATCATTTGATACATATGTGTGTCTTCTAATAGAAAAACAGATAAACAACTTATGCTATACGCATACAATGGATTATGATTCAGCAATAAAAAAAAAAACACTGACACACAACACACAAGATGATGAGTTCCAAAATCATTATGCTGAGTAAAAGAATCCAGACACGAAAGAGCGCATACTGTCTGATCCCATTTATTTGAAATTCTCCATCAGGCAAAAATAACCAATGGTGAAAGAATTTGAGACAGCGGTTGCTGGGATGGATGGATCGTATGGTAGTTCCATTTTTAATTTTGGGGGGAAATTTCCATACTATTTTCCATAGTGGCTGCACCAAGTTACGTTCCCACCAGCAGTGCGTGAGGGTTCCCTGTTCTCTGTATCCTCCCCAACACTTATCATCTATCTTTTTGATGACAGCCATTCTAACAGGTGTGAGGCGATACCACATTGTGGATTTGATTTGCATTTCCCTGATGCTTGGTGATGTTGAGTACCTTTTCATATGCCTGTTGGCCATTTGTATGGCTTCTTTTGAGAAATGTCTATTCAAGTCCTTTGCACACCCCCGTTTTTGTGTAGTGAAGAAGATTGGCCCTATGCTAATATCTGTTGCCACTCTTCCTCTTTTTTTTTCCCTCCTCAAAGCCCCAGTATGTAGTTGTATATCCTAGTTGTAGGTGATTATAGTTCTTCTCTGTGGGACGCTGCCTTAGCATGGCTTGATGAGAAGTGCATAGGTGCGCGCCCAAGATCTGAACCAGCAAACCCCAGGCTGCCGAAGCAGAGCATGCGAACCTAACCACTCAGCCACAAGGCCGGCCCCCCATTTTTAAAATCAGTTTATTTGTTCCAAAGAAAATGAAATAACCATCTCAAAGAAGTATCTGCACTCCCATGTTTACTGCAGCGTTATTTACAAACACTTAGACATGGAAACAGCCTTAAGTGCCCATTGGTGGATAAATGAATAAAGAAAATGTGGTGGAGATATATATATGTGATGGCATATTATTCAGCTTTAAAAAAGAAGCAAATTTCCATAATTTGCAACAACCTGGATGAACCTGGAGAATAATATGCTAAGTGAAACAAGCCAGACAGAGAAGGACAAATACCACATGACCTCACTTGTAGGTGGAATCTAAAACAGTCAAAAGTCCTAGAATCGGAGAGTAGAATGGTGGTTTCCAGAGGCTTGGGGGAAGGGAGAAATGGGGAGATGTTGGCCGAAGAGTACAAAGATTCAGTTACACAGGTTGAATAAATTCCAGAAATCTGATGTACAGCAAGTAGTCACCATGAAATTTGATAAGAGGGTAGATCTAAATGTTGTCACCACACACATAAAAAAATGGTAATGACATGAAGAGATGGCTATGTTAATTAGCTTGATTATGGTATTCAGTTCACAATGTATATATATACGTCAAAACATCATGTTGGATACCTTAAATATATACAATTTTTATTTGCCAAATCCCTCAGTAAAGCTGAAAAACTGAAAAAAGGTGGTTGCTGCAGTGGAGGAGGTTGGCAGAATTTACCTGGGAGGGGCAGAGTTGGCTGACTGCAGTGAGAGGAATATTCGATAACTTGACGGTGGTGTGGGTTACACAGGTGTGTCAGTTTGTCAAAACTCACAGAACTTCATACTTAAGATTTATGCATTTTACTGTATATAATTATAGCCCAAATTTTTTAAAAAAACAAAACCCCTTTTTAATGCCCTACCTCTGAGTGTGGTTTAGACAATAAGAGATTCTGTCGGCAAGGTAGGTGTGGTCAGGGCATTGGTATATGGTGCATACTTAATGAATTGGATTTTTATATGGCGGTAGAATGCTGATTAAGTAAATAGGAACAAAGCACTGTAGGTTATCTATGAAAACAATAACTTTGAGCAAAGTTTATTCCTTCTAAACAGCCTGTTAAAGTCAGAACACAACGGTTCTAGAAATTACATTCAGCTACTAGACTAGGCCTCATAAACTCACTCCCAGTGGTTTCGGAATCCCAGATGGAGACCAGGTGAGCAGCCCGTGGGGTCAGCTTAATTCAGTTGTCCGAGTTATTAACTTGGTTTCTGAGGAGATTTGTGCCAATCCAGTGCTGCCGTGGCTGTACCAGTCGCTCGTTTGAGTCTGTAGCTGGTTGAAAGTGTACGTCTGATATCTCTCCATTTTGCAATATCGGAGACCCAGGGAGACTTTAATTAATCCTTTTCTGCCTTCATGTCTAAAAGCTAAAAAGACATTTTAATGAGAAGGCAGCAGCAGAAAAAAGAAATCAGTAATAAAATAAATAAAAAAATAAAATCATGAGGCTCATCAGCGGCCCCACAGATGGAGGCATTCACCTCCGTGAAATAAAAGATAAATTTATTTGACTAATGTAAATAGAGAGAAAATGAGGCACTTCCACGGTGCTCAAACTGATGATGAAGAGATGAGTAATGTCGGCGTGTCAGACCCGCGGTCGTAAACTCCAGGCACCAACGATGGTCGTGCCCGGTTTAATGAAAAAACAAATGAAATGCTTCCCCGTCAAATGAGTTGTCTGAATATTTTATTCAGTAAGGAGTGTTTTATATATGAAAGATAATTAAATGTTGTATAAGAGAAGTGGGTTGCATGACACTATGTCGGGGGGCAGTGGGTGTACGACGGGGCTGGGCAGAAAGCTGGTGAGCTACTGCGTTTTCTACAGTGCGATTGCAATTAAAATGAGTGACGATGGGGAGACATTGGGTGACATTCCCACGCACCCAGCACTGTGCTAGTTAAACCATCAAGGATGGGATTCAATTGCAAGCTTGCAGTACACACCAAGAGACACATGAAAATAGAGCTAAGTGCCGGGAGACATCGTGGTCTCAACGGGAAAGCAAGACGACATGGAACCTGGGCACAGCAGGTGCTCAAAAATGCTTATTGAATGAATAAGTGATTGAACACAAATAAGTGACACAGTAAATATGCTAAGCAGCAAAATGAGAGCATCAGACTCTTAGGTGCTGCAGGATTTCTGAGTTTGGGACAAACCCAGTCAGATCTCTGCACTTGGCGAAGGTGGTTAGGCAGAACAAAAGAGGAGAGCCTTTGGGTCAGGGTTTCCCGTCCTCGGCACTGTTGACATTTTGAAGGATTCGTTGTAATGGGGGACTGACCTGTGCATTATAGGATATTTAGCAATATCCCTGGCCTTCACCCACTGGTGCTGGTAGAATACCCCACCCATGAGTTGGGACAATCAAAACTGTCTTCAGGGACCAGCTGGGTGGTGTAGTGGTTAGGGTCGCACACTCTGGTTCGGCAGCCCAGAGTTCGCAGGTTCAGATCCTGGGCACAGACCTACATACCACTCACCAACTCATGCTGTAGTGCCATCCCACATACAAAAAAATAGAGTAAGATTGCTATAAGTGTTAGCTCAGGGCAAATCTTCCTCAAGCAAAAAGAGGGAGATTGCCTACAGATGTTAGCTCAGGGCAAATCTTCCTCACCAAAAAAAAGTCTCCAAACATTGTCAAATGTTAATGTTCCCTGGAGGTGAAAATTGCTTCTGGGTAAGAACCACTGAGTTAGATAGACATAGACCTTAATCCAGGTTCTATCTTTTTGACATTGGGCAAGTCACTTCATCTTTTTCAACCTCAATTTCCTCGTCCATACAATGAGCTGACTCTGTTTTCATCAGTGTGCTGGATTGAATGATTGATCCCAACTTTTCGTCTTTCCCTACATTGCCAACCCTTGACTTTGTGGTCTTGCGACTGCTTTGGCCAAGTCAAGTCAAGCTCCTCTTGTTGTTTCTCTGGTTCTCTTGCGCCTCTGCCGTCACCGGGACAAGAACAATCCCCAGGGAACCTGCTGGTCTAAGAAGGATGCAGATCACCTGGAGCAGACCCACCTGCAGAGCTGCAGCCTGAAGGAGAGCTGACTGAATCCACCAGCAGGCAGATGGGAGTGACTGCTGGGATGCACCCCTGCAGAGCAGGAGAACTTGTTATGCAGCATTATTGTGGCAAGGGCTAACTGATACAGTGAGAATAACTCTATCCAGAGCTGGTCACTTGCCAGAGGATGGACACATGCTACGTGCCTTCTCCCCCTCCCTTTTTCAACGGACATCAAACATGAGCATGCCTGGTTTCCTTCTGGCTGCAAGTATGGTCCAGTATTACCATAGAACATCCCCTCCATTGTTAGGAGGTTGGTTCAAGTAACAACGACAACAGGGACAACTAGCACATTACAGTAAAAGTTAGAAAGTGATTTTCTACCTCCTCCAAGGCAACTATACTTGGCAGGCACTGGATTCTGAAGATAAGACCTAATTTATAATGTGCTCAATCACTTATACCAGATTCATGTTAGAAGAATGTGTCTGCATCTCTTTCATTTACTCAATGTTTGGGGTCCTGGCTGGAAACCAAGAGTGCATAAAATGTGAAGAATCAGTCCAGTCAACACTTGGCTGCGTGAACAAGTGCTTCACTCTGCAGACACCACAAAGGAAATAGTCCTTTTCTCCTGGGTTTCTGAGGAGCTCCATGCCTCTGGTCCTTGTGGTGTCCCAACTCTGGAGGAAATCTGCTTCAGCACGGCCATTACAGCATTTTTGCTGACTCAGCCTCCTGTCCTCTCTCTCTCTCTCCAGCTGGCAGTCCAAGATGGTTTTGCAACAGAGAGGCTGTGGGATGTGATGGAGACTTCATCCATTCGTTCCTCTAACATTTATGGGGACTTTGTATGATAGGCTCTGGAGACATGAAGATAATCCACACACTGTCTCTACCTTTAGAATCTCATGGGTTCCCAGGAAGAAGGCCTAGGAAAATTGCAACATAGAATGATGAGCTATTAAAATTGCCCACACTCTCATCTCTGGACCCTGTGAGTCCTGCAACTTCCATGGCAAAGGGGACTTTGCAGATGTGGTTAAGTTAAAGATATTGAGATGGGAAGATGGTCTTGGATTATCTGGGCAAGCCCAATGTAATCATGAGGGTTCTTACAAGAGGGAGACAAGAATCAGGGAAGGAGAGGCAACAACAGAAGCAGAGGTTGAAGTGATCCAGCCATGAGCCAAGGAAGGCAGGTGGCCTCTAGAAGCTGGAAAAAGCAAAGCACAGATTCTGCCCTGGAGCTTCCAGAAGGAATATAACCTCCCCCTCAGTACCTCAATGCCCCATAAGACCCATTTTGAACTCCTGACCTCCAGAACTGTAAAGATAACAAGCATCTATTGTCTTAAGCCACCAAGTTGGTGGAAATTTGCGACAGCAGCAATAAGAAACGTACATAGGGTTAAAATGCATGATGAGATCCTGACATAGACTGGAGGGATCAAGGAGGGCTCCCTGGAGAAGGCAAAGAGAAAACTGAAGGACAAGAAAGAGAGAGCCAGGGAAAGAGACGGGAAAGGGCATTTCATGAAGGAGGATCAGTATGGAAGAAAGCCTGGAGGAGGAAAATCATTTTTAAAAACCTGGTTTGTTATGCCCAGGATTTGGCACATGGTAGCATTCAATATTTATTGAACTACTTTATGTAAACATGTTCATACACATTGTAACTGATAGTCATATAAGACCGAGTGTACGCAGAAGAGAGCAACGCTAAATCCAAATGAAGAGACTGGCAAAGGCCTGTGGGCGATCAGTACTGGAGCTAAACCACGGAGAGCTGGGAGGGACTCCGGGAGCTGATCCTTTATCCCGTAGGCAATGGGAAGCTTTGAAAGTTTTTAGAAGGAGTGTGACCATGTTGAAGGTTGGGTCACAGGGCAATCACTGCGGTATGGATACCAGAGAGAGGTAATGCCCAAGGCAGATGACCAATTAAACAGCTATTGCAGCCCCTATGTAGGAAGGGTCAAGGCTTCTCGTTCCTTCCATGGACAGATCTGTCCACAGCACTGTACGTTCAACGGTTCCTACATCCAGCGATAGACCCTGGCACGCAGTGGCCTTTGTGGCACAGCCTCTTTCCACCCCCTACCCTTCCGCACCCTCACACCCTACATTCCATGCCTGGGAGAGTTGAAGATTCACTACTCTGTGCCAAAAGTAACCATTTTACGCACCGGGTCGATCGAGTATCTTACTGTATCTTGCTATATTATAAATATCTTGCTGTATTGTAGACCTGTTTCCTTTTCTGTCTACCCAACTACACAGTGAGGTCTCTAAGAGAAGAGTCTTGTTTTATTTATCTTGATAACCAGAATTTTTTTTTATAATTGATACATAACATGGTATTGACTTAAGGTGAACAATGTAGTGATTTGACATAGGTATATATTGTGAAATGGTTACCATCAGAGTGTTAGTTATCATCCTTCACCTCAAGTAGTTATACTTTTTTTCCCTCATGAGAACTTTTTAAGATTTACTCTCTTAGTAACTTTCAAATATACAATACAGCATTGTTAACTAGAGTCACCATTCCATACATTACATCCCCGGGACTTATTTATCTTACAACTGCAAGTTTGCACTTCTTTTGCTCATTTTCCCCACCACCCCACCTCTGGCAACCACCAATCTCTGTTCTCTGTTTCTATGAGTTTAGTTTTTTAGATTCCATATATCAGTGTTATCATGCAGTATTTGTCTTTCTCTGTCTGATTTATTTCACTTAGTGTAATGCTTTCAAGGTCCATGTATGTTGTCACAAATGGCAGGATTTCCTTCTTTTCTATGGCTGGATAATATTCCAGTGTGTGTGTCTGCGTGTGCATATATATATATATATATATATATATATATATATATATAATATTGTCTTTATTCATTCATCTGTCAATGGACACTTAGGTTTTTTCTATGCCTTGGCTACTGTAAATAATGCTACAATGAACATGAGGGTGCAGGTATCACCTCAAGATAGTGATTTCGTGTCCTTCAAATATATGCTCAGAAGTAGAATTGCTGGATCATATGGTATCTCTGCTTTTAACTTTTTGAGGAAATTCCACGCTGTTTTCCATGATGGCTGCACCAATTTACATTCCCACCAACAGTGCACAAGGGTTTCCTTTTCTTCACATCCTCGCCAAAACTTATCTCTTATCCTTTTGATGATAGCCATTCAAACAGGTGTGAAGTGATATCTCATTGTGGTTTTGGTTGGATAACCAGAATCTTAACATTCTGAAATAATAGATTTAATAGTTATCATTTATTGAACACTTTCTATTTTCCAGAAACTAACCTAGACCATAAGCTCCAGGATGACAGGAGCTGTTTCTACCTTGTTAAATATTTGATTGCCAGTCCCTGGCATCAATCAACTACTTGTGTAGTTGGGATAGGCTTGACTATACTTTGCTTATGAATGAACCTCCACATCTCATCAGCTTAACATGACAAAGGTTACTATGTCGTTCACCTTGTATGCCCAACAAGAATTGGTAGGTGTTATGGGCTGAATTGTGACCCTGAAAAAGATATGTTGAAGTCCTAAACCCAATACCTCTGAATGTGTCCTTATTTGGAAGTAAGACTTTTGCAGATGTAATGTAAGACGTTAGGGTGGGCCCTAGTCCAAAAGGACTGGGGTCTTTATGAGAAAAAGGAGAGCACCACCTGATGACAGAGGCAGAGATTGGAGTCGTGCAGCTGTAAGCCAAGGAATGCCACGGATTGATGAGCATCACGAGAAGCTGGGAAGAGACAAGAAAGAATTCTACCAGGAGTGTCAGAGGAGCAAGGCCTTGCTGACACTTTGATTTCAGACTTCTAGCCTCTAGAAACATGAGAGAAGAAATTTCTGTTGTTTGAAGCCACTTAGCTTACGGTATTTTGTTATGGCAGCCCTAGAAAGCCAACACAACTTGGCTCCACATAGTCTCAGGGACCCAGGCTGACTAAGACTGCACCCCATTGTAGACACACCGTCTGGAAGAGGGGGCCATCTGGGTGGCTGGCAGGAGCTAAGGGAAAGAAAAGACTCACTTTCTGTCACATTCCCATTTGCCGGAATTCAGGTGCATGTCCCCAACGAAACGCTAAGGACAGCTGGGAAATATAAAGAGGCATACGGAGACTTGAATATTACTGGTTTCTGCTGTGGTATCAAGTAAATGTTGTTGAGTAATTAAATATATCCTCTTTCCAGTTAGTTATCCACTTTCCAATGACCCTAATACAATTGTGCTTTATCAACTTCCCCAAGTCATCAATGAGGAAACTAAGGCACAGAGAGATTAAGTGACTTCTCCACTGCCACATGACACACGCTTGTCTAACGGGGCCAAGGCCAGGATTCAGATCCAGGGTGACCAACTCTGAAGTCTGCATTCCGACCTCTGAGTAAACGAGTCCTGAAGGAGCAAAATTGGAACCCTTTACAGCAAGTAACCTCGTAGGACACCGCTTAAAGGTGTTCCCCAGACAAACGGCTTAAACGTTTCAAAGTGCAGAAAGTTTCCTTTCCAATTAAAATGCGCCTTGTGTATAAAGCTCCCTTCTGTATGCTCAGAGATGGCCTGTTCACCGTCATCTGAATTTAAAGCAGGCCATTTGGCACACCTCCATTTTATTGCCATTAATCGAGTCATTTTTGGGGGAAAAAATCTATAGCTTTCGAGAAGAGCTGGATTTCTGACTGGGAAGGCAACGAGCCCTGCAGGTCAGAACCTGCAGTTCAGTCTCGTCCTGGATCTCAAGAAAGTAGCTGTCATGTTTGATGTCACTCGTTTGGCGAGATATTTTAATTCAAATCGTGCCGGCTGATTTGAACGTCTCCTGGTCGGTGAAGACCTGTCGTCAGAATCTGGCGGAGTCGCCACGCTGCCACGCTTTCATTGACTTGACAAAAGAACGGTGGTCTGGCAGAGGCTGCGGAAACCAGGTTTGCAACTTAATGCTGATTTTGCCCAGAAGTAATTAGTTCATTAACTCTGAGCACACGAGCTCATTACAGGGAGAGGTGGATGATGCAAATCAGTGGCCTGTGTAAGTCCATCAAAAATTAGAAGGAGCTGGAAATGGTCTGGCTCAAACCTCCTGCCCAACACCTTCATTAACCAGAGAGGTTTCTAAAAGCCAGGGAGTCCCTGGAGGTCAGCCGCATTTAAAGGCACCAGCTCTGCTGGAAAGCAGGCAAGGTGGATGGGCAGTGGCGGGGACAGAGGGATCTACCACTTACGGAGTGCTTTCCAGGGAGCGAGCCTAGCTCCAGGCATTTCTACATTCAGGATGTAGCACAAGGCCCACAGCAGTGGTCTCAGTGCCTTTTACACGTGGGAATAAGGGCCCAGAGCATTTACGACTTGCCGAAGGTGTTGATGAGTCAATGGCAGAGCTGGAATCCAGCTCTGTGTCTTTATGAACCCTCCAAACCAATGCTTTTTCTATCACGTCAATACATTATTGAGCCCAACTTGGAGATTCACAGTCACATGATCTTCTCCGGTCCCTTTATCAGCTAATCTCAGAACACATTTGGAAGCATTCCTGGTCACTGCTATATGGAGCTGCAGTTTGCAAATGTTTATTTACAGGGGATTAATTAACTCTGCTATTTGCAAGGACTGAACTAAAGGGAAATTGGCTTTTTCTTAGAGTAGGTGTGGTGACATTCCAATGGCTCTCACCCCCATGCTCGAAATGTCAAAATTCTTCTAGGCCAAACCGTGAAGAAAAATGGCACATGCTGTGATGGGCAAAGAGAAAGGCCTGAGAGGCTCTGAAAACATGGGCAAACATTGTAGTTTCAAGTCCTTGCCTGTCACTAAAGGGCAGTGGGACCCTGGGCGAGACCACTTGCTTCTCTGGGCTCCAATTCTCTCAGTAAAAGAAATAAGAAACAAAATGGGGTCCTTGAAGCCCTATCTGGTTCTGAGAATCTCCAAGAAGAGGCCAGCAATCTGCTTCATCATCCACAGCGTGAGTCCAAGTGGGGCTTTTTGGAGAAGATAACAGATCAAGTCAGGGAGTCAGGAAGGAGAAACTCCTGATTCCTGGACCTTGGCCCGTGCACACCTCCCTTAGAGGAGACATCCCAAAGCAGAAAGGGGGCAGAGTTGCCCAGCAATGGTACATCCAGGTACCTGGTAGTTTCATTCCAAGATGGCACCATGGTGATAGATGAAGCTGAGGAAAGAAAATAGTCCTCTCCAGTGAGAATAGGAGTCCTCCAAGGAATATCCGGAGAAGAGTGTGATGACCCCAGAGACAAGAAGATGACACTGAGAAAGGGAGAGATAGGATTCCAGTGTCAAGCATGAAGAATGAAAGTGCCAGGACACTTGGCACATACAGAACATTCATTCCTTCTTTCACTCACGCATCTGTCCATTCATTCATCCACCCACCCATCCATCCGTTCATCCATCCATCCACCCACCCACCCATCCATCCATCCATCCATCCATTTGTTCATTCATTAACTCATTCAACACCTGGTCTATATCGAGATCTGTACTAGGCTCAGGTGACACAATGCTGAGTGAGGATAAGCACAGCCCTGCCATCATAGAAGGTACAGCTTGATGGAGCAGAGTCTTCTCTTTATAAGTATTGCCCTCAAAGGTAAAAGTCAAGGGCTCATATGATGTCAGTGGAGGATAGAATCAGACCCTTTAAGCATCATGGTGAACATGATTCTAATCCTCTCTTTGCCTCCTTCAGTCTGACTCTGTGGTGTATTAAAGACCCATGGACTTGGAGAGTTGAAATCTCAGACTTGGTTTTGCCCCTTGTTAATTGAATATCTTTGAGAGCTCACTTACACTTAACCTCTAAAATGTGGATGGAAATGCCTTTGTAGCCTGTGTCATCGAGTGTGAGAAGCAAATGAGAAAAACGGAGGTAAAACCTTTATAAACCACTAGTTTGTGAGCCATGATAAACCCCCCGTGTGACTGTTAAGTCTGTGATCATGTCCAAGCTTGGACCGCTCTTGGTGGAATTTCCAGAACCTGTGGGATCCAGGGTGTCTGTCTCACTGTGGCTGGGCAGCATTCTGGGTCTGGGTTCCATCAGGCCAGAAGACAGAGGCTGCACAAGCAGACATGCAGGTTGAGCCTACAGTGGGGGCCTCCCCTCATCAGGGAAAAGTATAGCATGTAGCAGACCCCAAGCCCATGGGATGCCCAGCTCCAAAGTCTGGGCACAGGGCCAGAGGCTGAAGATCCCAGGAACAGTTCAGAAAACACAGCTCAAGGTGGGAGGAGATGATAAGGACGCAGATTGCCATGGACAAATTTGGAAGACTAGAGGCTGCTCTGCTTGCAAGCTGGATGTGTGAATCAGGTTGGACTGGTGGCTTCATAGGCCCAGATCTGAGTCAGAAGAAGTGGACTCTTTATCCCCTGCACAGGTTGCGTGTCCGATGACTAGTGAGGCTGTTTCCTGAGAAATGCCATGTTAGTAGGAATTGCAATTGGACAGTCCCATCCAGTGGGGTCTATTTTCACAGATTCTAGGTGCCAAGTCAATTATAATACCCTCTGCTCAGCCCAACTAAACCTCAGGTTGCCTGTAATACAAGGGTCACACCCCCACGAGTGTGGCAACCTATGACTGTTGCCTGGGTGAGCATCGAGCTCATTTGTGAAGCTCCGTGGACAAAACTCAGAATGGCATTCCTGGGAAGCATGACTTTCCAGGGGAAGCCAGCCCTTGCCAACATTTTTTCAGACACTGGCTCAGCTACCATCCTCTTAGCTGGTCTATAATGGTGACTCTGCTCCCCCAGAATGTGGAAACAAAGAATTGTTGGCCATTCCTCTCTCCACTCCATTCCCTTCCAAGGATTCAGAGGAGTGATACGTCTTTTCCTTGCAGCCATGGTCAGTGAAAAAGGAAAAATGCAAAGAATAGATGACCCAACATTTGGGGTGGAGGGGTGAATTATTCGCGAAAGATAGATAGAGCCTCCGGTTGAGCCTAGGGCTGGGCAAAGTGTTAGCGATTCTTTTGTTCCTGCAGCTGGCCTTTGGAATTGCACAGAGCCAGTGCAGTAAATAATACCGCTATTGTCTGCCTGTGTCAGAGACAGACAGAAGGTACATTTGGCCCACGTCCAAACACCGCAAGGGCCACTCGTAGTCACAGTGTCCAATTACTGCTGGCTTGACTAGAAAATGCACTTCTTTTTTTTTGCTGAGCTAATTTAAGAATGGGCAGTCTTAATGGCCCCGGCACAAAGAGGGGTTTTGCTGCGTCTTTCAATGGGGGAAAATAAAGTTAGGTTCAGAACAGAAACCAAACTGCCCTGGGGTGGAGATTGTCCAAACAGCAATCCATTGATAGAAGGGTGAACTGTGTTTCGGTTCCCCTTTAAGAAGAAGTAGAAAAAATAAAATCTGCTCCGTTCTGAGTTTTCTTACAGAGTATATTCAGGATGTCAAAGAAGATTTAATAAGGAGCAAGGGAAATCAAAGAATTGGACAGCTCTGGCCATTTGCACTGACAACCACAGGACATAGGGGAAATGCTATCCCATCTCCAAGTGAACAGATGACCATGACCATGACCATGATGATAACGATAAGAGGTAGTGTCTAATGTGGTCTTGCGCTTTGCCAGGAGCTGTAATAATCACTTCTCCTCCTTTAACATTCCCAGTCATCCTAGAGGGGTTTGCTAATATTTTACAAAAGAGGAGAAATTGAGGTTTATATAGTTCAAATGACTCACTTTGCACCACACAGTTGGTGAGCAGTTTACCAGGATCTGGAGAGTTTTTCTGACTTCAGATTGCGTGCTCCTGGAAATACCTTAAACTACTTTCTCAGGCTCCCACAGGCTCCCAAGTTTGCAGGCTACACTGGGTGTCCAAGGACACACTAGTACATCCAGCACTGGTCGGGACCTTGTAAGATTCCCCAGCCACCGGATCATGGTTTGCAAACTGGGATGTCCCCTGGGAAGAAACTGCTGAGAATCCAAGCAGAACCTCACAGTGGAGCAGCTCTGGAGAGGTAGGATTCAGCCTGGCCCTTGTGGGCTCTGCTCGTCTGAGGCCACTTTCCCTGCCTAGATCTGTCCTTGGAAATCCTCAGGTCTAGTGTCATCTACTTAGGATGCTTCCAAGGTCAGAATTTTCAGTAATCTCCCTTTATCTCCCACTTCCCCAACAGGGAAGCATTAATCTGTTCTTTGGATAAAGAAACGATGGGGGAAAGGATTTCTATTACATTAAAAGGTAAAATAAAAAGGAGCCTCAAAACCCTCTTTCTTCAGCACCAAACCTGCCACTTGCACCCTGAAATGTTGGAAAAATAAACCTGGAATTTATGTTTGAGACTGTTAGGAAGCAGCACCTCACTTTGCTCTTTCTTTCCTTGCAGAGGGAAAATCAGATGCATCTTTCAGATATAGTTGCTCCAAATTTCATAGGGTTTTTAAATACATATGTGCCTGACACAGCAGAGTTATCAATCAAAATGTTAAATCCTTGATAGGCTCGGAGGTGGCGAGTTCGACCCTCATCCCTTTCATCTTGTAATGTCTCACCGAGGGCTTCATTTGGAGAGAGACCAAAAAGCCACATCGGGGTAACGAGGAGGGATAAAAAGGAAGGACCGTCTGTTCCGATTTGCCGATCAGCAACCTGGAGAACACAGCACGTCGTCTGTCAAGGAAAATGAGGACATTTTTTCGGGCCTCTTTGAATCCTGAAAAGATACACGTGCTTTGGGAAGAGAAAAGTGATGTCTCGATTCTTAAGGCAAACTTTTCAAAGAGCTGAAAGTTGGATGGAGCCAGCGCTGATCCTTGTGAATTACCGACTTGTGGGCTGTCTGATATCTTAGATCATGGGGGAAAGTGGAAGCCATTGATCTCTAAATGATGGCTGTGGACAGTGGGTCTGCAAAGAGCACTGCTCCCCGACGGATAGAAGGGTTGAGGCGACTTGCTCGTGAGCTACCTGGAAAGCCGGCCAGACCCATAAGTGACTTCCTTTCCCCGTTTCCCTGAAAACACCAACACCCTTGTCTGCCTCCTCCCCATCTCATTATAACCCGGAGGGCTTTCCCAAAAGTCTTTGTAAGGTCAACTTGGATCCTATTGTATTTATGTTAATTAGTAATTCTTATTCACAAGAGCCAGGCAGATTCCTTAATTCTATGCAAAAGTAGGTCACAGTATCTTAGTTTGCCCTGAAAGACCCCTAGATTTATCCATTAATTCATTTCTTCAACAAAAGCATTAGGCACCCAGCATGTGCTTGGTCCTGAAGATGCCCAGACCAATGAGATAGGCATGGCCTCTACCCCTTGGAAACATTGTGCAAGAAGAGGAGGAGCTATATTTTGAACAAGCGCTAATAAGTTGTCAGAAAGAACAGTGACGGGGAGCCCATCGCAGTCTGCGGGGGCCGGAGAAGGCCTCCCTGAAGCAGAGACATGAGAGACAATTGGAGGTCATCAAGAAGAGGTACAGCGCTTTGTGAGGGTGCTTGTGAGCGTTAGGGAGGGAGGCACAGAAATGGCATCCCAGGAAACACTATACTTACCCTTTGTAGACACAGCTCTGATGACGTCACAGGCCCCCAACAGTGCAGCCCATCGTGCCAATAGTAGTATAAGTCAGACTCTTTACTGTGCCATTCAAGGCCCAATCATGCTTTCTCTCTTTGCTCTCTGTCCCCCCAACACCTGCCCATGAATATCACGAGATGTTCTGGGTACACCAGACGCCTCACCCATCACAGAGCCTGCCAGTAGTTGGCTGCTCCTAAATATTTCGTATTCTGTCACCTCAGTCTGGAATGTTCTCTATACCCACTTCCTCTGCCTGTCAGTATTCTCCTGACTCCCATGAGATAGTCCTTCTCTTGAAAACTTTTTCAGGCCCTGGTTTCAGAGTAAATCTTCTGTTCATGTGGGTTGTATGTGCATGTGCATGTGTGTGTGTGTAGCTGTACACAAATGCTACAGAGAGAGTACAAAGAGTTCCCATAGACCCTTCACTAAGTTTCTTCTGTGAATAGCACCTTACATTATCACGATACATTGTCATAACCAAGAAACCGACATTGGCACATTACTATTCGTTAAACTCCATGCTTAGTGTAGATTTCATTACTTTTTCCACCAATGTCCTTTTTCTGTTCCAGGAACCAATGCAGGGCACAGCATCGCGTTTAGCTGCCCCTGTGTTTTCATTAAACTTTGCTTGTGTCTCTGTTTTAGCGCTGGTCACAACCTCCTTCGTGTTAGGGAGTCTAGATCAGCCCATGATGCCATAAAGAAGGAGAGTGTGACAACAGGGAGGATATTGGCACCTGTGTGCAGAAAGAGAGCTTCTGAACCATCTCAGGACCTTGACCAAGGAAGCAGTGGTCTTGCAGGGGCATTGGGAGGAATTCAGAGGGAGAGATAAGAGTTACTGCCTCTGGCACCCTCTTGGATGACCACTCTCTATATTAGTTATTTCTTGCTGTGTAACAAATTACCCCAAACTTAGTGAGTTAAAACAACAAACATTTATTACCTTACAGTTTCTGTGGGTCAGAAACCCAGAAGTAGCTTAGCTTGGAGTTTCCGACTCAGGATCTCTCACGAGGTCAGAGGTAAGCTGCCAGCTGGGGCTATAGTCATCTCAAGGTTTGAATGGGACAGGGTCCATTTCCAAGCAAAGTCCTCAGCTATTGGTAGACCTCAGAAGGCCCACTTCTAATTACACTCGTGTAGTTGCTGACAGGCCTCAGTTCCTCCCCTCAGGCCTCTCCATCAGCTACCTGAGAGTTCTTATGATACAGGGGCTGGCTTCCGGGTCCCATGGACTGCCTGCTCTATGGCAGATGGCTTCTTCCAGAACAAGGAAGGAGAGAGGGAGAGAACTCAAGATGGAAGCAGCAGACTTTTTGTAACTTTATGACATCCCATCAGGTCTGATGTATTTTATTTCACAGAAGTCAGTCACAGCCAAGCCCACATACAGGAGGAGGGGAAACATCTCTTTAGAGGGAAAGTTATCAAAGAATTTGAAGACATATCTTTAAAAGCACTATACTCTCTTTCATGGTATAGACAAATGCAATTCACATTTCATAAACATCAATTATGCATCTTCTATACTCCAGGAATGATACCAGGAGAAGGTCACAGGACCTGGCATAGGGGTAGTACCAAGTAAAGGTTTGAAGAATTAGCTATAGCATTCCATTCATATTAAAGGAGAACAAATATGCAATGATGAGAAAATAAGTCCTCTTCTCTGAATTACACCAAAACTATGTGAACTGAAAATGCTAATTCATGCATATTTGGGGTTTACTGAAGTAGCTCCAAGACCCTTGAAATTGTAGACCAGAGATTGGCGCACTTTGTCTTAAAGGGCCAGATAGTGAATATTTTCAGCTTGGTGGTCCATATGATCTCTGTCACACATACTCAACTCTGCCGCTGGAGCGTAAAAGCAGCCATAATCAAAATGTAAATGAAAGAGTATAGCCGTGTTCCAATAAAACTTTATTTACAAAAACAAATGGCTGCCCTGGGGGCCGTGGTTTGCCAACTACTCTTCTAAACATCTTACGACCTTTAGATGTTGAACTCCTTGAGAGCAAGGGCAGTGCGTTACTTCACCCTTGCAACCCTGTACCTTGCATGGCACATCAATGAGTAGGCAGCCACAAATGTTGTGCATGAATTAATTAATGAACTGATGCCCCAAGTAGCATTAAAAGATAGATTCAATGTAGTAAAAATTTTTATTTGAAACTTTAGACTCTTTGTTTGATGTATAAAGTGCCTTTTGAATAACTTCAGCTCACTATCTAACTCAGCTGTCAGTCTTACCTACCCACAGGCTACACTGGGATGCCAAGGCCTACTTACAACAAAGACCTGTCATGTCTAAATTATTGACACAATAGACCATTGTAACTCCTGTGGACTCATTAGGCTTAATTATGTCAAGGTCTCATTGAGGACTCTTTAAATCTGAAGATCCGTGAGATAATAAAATATAATAGCTCCTTCGGAGCCATAAAGGTCTCTTTATGTCACGGGCTATTTGGAGATTCAATATTCCATAAGATTAATATCACAATATTGTAAAAATGACAACAATTACCACACCCTCCACGTCTACCAAGTGTAAGTTAATATTCAGGATTTAGATAAGCCCACCTCTCATTCACTCTTAGGGTCTTTGTCAAGGAGGAAAGGTGAACGATTATGCGACTTCACTGTTAGCCATTCTTGCATCAGTGTACTTCCTGCTCCACAGATCCTTCTGCTGCTGGTACATAGCTCCATCTTGGTTCTTCCTGGTACAAAGCTCCCGTGCTTCCCACCTAGGGAAGGCATGCCCAGGTAATACTATGTCTTTGCCATCCCTGTCTCTCTGTGTGGTGAGGTACCAGGTATACAGCAGGTTGTAAGTGACTGTAGGAGAATCAACAATCTTAGATAAGAAATTATAAATAGTGGTCACTTTTTTAAGGTTAGCTCAGAAAATGCCAATAATGTAACTGTAACTGAAATAATGTGCCTTTGCAATAAAAGAAGCAGAATAGAAAACTACTGCGATATTAGTTGAGAAAAACAAAATTTAAGGATAACGATTGTTTTAAAAGAAATTATTGAATCCTTGGGAAAAAAGTTAACAGGTAGATTGGGAGTATACGGCTAACTATGGGATTTAAAAATTAAAATATGTTAAATTATAAAAGGCATAGCAACTTTACAATGAATATTTTTAAAAAGCAGAGACAGAACAGTCACTTGTAAAGCTCCCACTGTAACAAAAGGTAGTCCCCGATACTCCTGCCTTCTGGTTCACACCCTTATAGAGTTCTCTCTCATTGTTGAGTGTAGGCAGGACCTGGAACTCGCTTCTAAACTCCAGAATGTGACAAAGGTAATCGGGTATCACTCCCAGCTCACATTACACGGCAAAGGTGAGGAGATGTCACGCTATGATTATGTTACATTATATGGCAAAGAGATGGGATGCCATTCCCGTTATCACATGACATTACAGAAGACTCTGTTTTCAGGGCCGGCTCTGTGGCTGAGTGGTTGAGTGTGTGTGCTCAACTTAGGCAGCCCAGGGTTTCACCAGTTCGGATCCTGGGTGCGGACCTAACACTACTCATCAGGCCACACTGAGGCGGGTGTCCCACATAGCACATCCAGAAGGACCTCCAACTAGAACATGCAACTATGTACTGGGGGCTTTTGGGAGAAGAAAAAAAAAAGAAGATTTGCAACAGATGTTAGCTCAGGTGCCAATCTTTGAAAAAGAAACAGACAAGACCGTTTTGCTGGAAGGCTCACTTTAGAGTTTTCCTCTCCTTGATGGCTTTAAAAATGCAACATGTTATGAGCCCTTCAGCAGCAAGGAAGTGAATTCCGCCAACAATCTGAGTGAGCTTTGAAGCAGACCCTTCTCCAGGTGAGCCCCTAGATGAGAATCCACGCCTACCTGACACCTGGATTGCAATCTTGCAGAGGATCAAGGTAAGCTGTGCCTAGCCTCCTGGTCCACAGCCCCGGTGAGATAAAAAATGTGTGTGATATTTCAAGCCACTAAGTTTAAAGTAATTTGTTAAGAAGCAGTTTAAAAAAAAACTAATCCACTTGGGTATTTTGGTTCCAATCACGTTTTCAAGTGAAAATTAAAATCATAGTGCCAGAACCTATCTCATATACTGCTTTTTTGTATAATGTCAGATCTTACGACATTGCATTTTTACTTTAGAATATAAATCCCATGAGGGCAAGGACTTTGTCTGTCTTGTGTACTATTTTATCCAAAATGCCTAGCATATTGTCTGGTACTCATTAAGTGAAAAATAAGCATGTGTTTAGTTAGCAAATAAATAAATACAATTATTTTAGAGCACAGATAATATTTCAAAATGTTGATGTACCATAGTTCACTTAGCTAATAAACAGTTGATTTGGTTCTAATTAATTTGGTAGTTATATGTGACATGATAAATGTATTTGCTCATATAATATGAGCCACTTGGGTATTATTTCCTTAGGATATACACCAAAAGTATGATTAAGTTCCATGAGAACAGAAATTATTTCTCTAATTAGAGTTGTATCCCCAACATTTAGCACAGTGCCTAATATGTGATAGATCCTAAAAAATTTCTTAAATGAATAAACAAATGAGATATTTTCTTGCTCTTAATTAATATGGCTCAATTGTTTTCAGACTGCATTTTTTATGTTATTAAAATCACTATTATTGTGTGAGAGTGTAATTACATTGTACCTTTCCCAGTATTGAATATTAAAACTTTAAAAGAATATTAATCAATTAATAGATTAAAAAAGCATAGTTATTTTACTTTACATTTTTTGGTTACTAGAAAGGTTTAGCATTAATTCTTATGCTTCTCTACCAGTTGAATTTTCTCTTTGTTGAATGGTCTTTCACACTGTTTCCACATTTATATACTGAGATATCAATGTATTACTTATTAACTTTCACACTCTTTATGTAATATTGATATTTATCATTGGCCTGCCATATTTGCTACAAATGTATTGGTTTCTAGGCATTTTTGAGGACTTTTGATATTGATGATAGTGTGTATTTTAATTAGATTTAATTTCAATTCAAATATTGTTTTCCTTTTCTCAATATTGTATATGAACCTACTAACAGAGCTTCAAAACACATGAATCAAAATCTCGAAGAATTGTAAGTAGAAATGGACAAATCCACAATCGTAGTTGGAATCTTTAACACTGATCTCTCAGTAATAGATAAACAAGTGTCAAAAAATAAATTGGTGAATGTAGAAGGTCTGAGTAGTGCTGCTAACTAATTTGATTTCATTAACAGCTGTAGAACATTCCAATCAACAACAGCAGAATACACTTTTTTTCAACTGCATGTGACACATTCACCAAAATAGACTGTACGTTGAGCTATAAAACTTATAGTCTATTTTTCAGGATTTTTCAGACTGTTTCAGAAACACTTCAGAATGTTTTCAGACTGTAAAACATATAGTCTTCATAAATTTAGAGTTTTCTGTCTAATCACAATAAAATTAAATAAGAAACAATATCAGGAAAATAGATTAAAACAATTCAAATAATTGAAAATTGAATAAAACACTTCTAAACCTACCATCGGTCAAAAAATAAATCATCATAATAATTAGAAAATATTTTTTAAGTATAAAAATAAATGAAGTGAAAACACAGCATATCAAACATTTTTGGATTGAGCTGAAAGAGTTCTTGAGGAAAATGTATAGCATTAAATACTTAAATTAGAAAAGAAGACCCAAAACCAGTGCTCTATGTTTCCATAGTAAGAGGGTAGAAATAGAAGAAAATATAAGGAAGGAAATAACAAATAAGGTGAAGGGAGAAATAATGAAAGAACAAAAATCAATGGAATAGAATATGGAAAAACAATTAAGTAAATCAATGAAACCAAAAATTAATTTTTAAAAAATCATTAAAAATTGAAAAACCTCTAGCAAGTTTGAGCCAGAAAAAAAAAGGCACAAATGACAAGTTTCAGAAACAAAAAGAGTAGAACTTACTATATATCCAACAGATATACAAAGAAAATAAAAAAATATTATGAATAGTGTCATGCCAATAAATTTGACCACTTAGATTAAATTGAAAAATTTCTTGAGAGACACAAGTTACCAAAATTGACACCAGATGAAATAGAAAACACAAATAGTTCTATATCTCTTTAAAATTTTAAATTTGTAATTAGAAACCTCCTACACACAAAATGTTGTGGCCCACATGGCTTCACTGATTGATTCTACCACACAAATAATGAAGAAATAATGGTAATTTACTTAAATTCCTCCAGAAAAATAAAGTAAGGGAGAATACTTGCAAACTTATTTAATAGGGCTAGGTTAACTTTTTTATCACAACCAAACAAGAACAGACATTACTATAAAATAAAACTATGGAGCAATACCCCTCTTGATTGTAGATGAAATACTCCTTAATAAAATATAAGTAAATTTGTTCACACACATACATACACACACACACACAGACTAATGTACATATAGTGTAACACATATAATGATGTATAATAAAACAATATGCATATAGAATAATATAATTATTACATTATATTGTATATACCTAAGTTATCTATAGAAAATATAGCAAATACAGTAAATCCAAAAAGTGTAATGTTGGTTTAATGTTAAAATCAAAGAGGGAAATTCACTATATTAATTGGCTAAAAATTTAAAAACTCTATGATCATCTTATTAAATTCAGAAGAACATTAGCAAAAATTCAATACTCATTCAGGATAGAAAGCCTCTTAGCAAATTACCAATAGAAGGGAATAGTCACAACTTGATAAAAATAGCTAAGATTATACTTAATCATGAAAGAGTTAATGTTTTTCCTCTATGATTGAGAACAAGGCAAAGATGCCTGCTGTCCCCATCTCTATTTAATATTGTACCAGATAATGTAGCCAATGCAATAAAGCAAGAAAAAGAAGCGAAATGTATACAAACTGAAAAGCAAGATATTAAAGTGTCTGTATTTGCAGACTACATCATAATGTACACAGAAAATCCTAAGGAATCTATAAAAAATTTCTAGGACCAATAAGGGAGTTCAGCAAGGTTAATATACAAAAATGAATGCATTCCTATATGCTAGCAACATATAATTGGAAATTTAAATAAAATTCTATTATTAATGACATAACTAGAGATAAATGTAATTAATCACATGAAAGACCTATACACTAAAAACTATAAAATATTGCTGAAATTAAAGTAATGAAGACATAAATAAATGGAAATCTGTTATGTTTATGATTATGTCAATTCTCTTTGAATTGATTTATAGTTTCCTACACAATTCCAAACAAAATCCCAGCAGGCTATTTTGTGGAAATTGACAAGCTACTTCTAATATTTATATGGAAATTCAATAAGCCTAGAATAGCCAATAAATTTTGAAAAAGAAGAATACAATCACAACACACTTGGTTTTAAGACTTGTCATAATACTATAGCAATCAAGATAGTGTGTTACTGGCACGAGAAGAGACATATAGAACAATGAAACAATGGATATTTGAAATGTACCGAAACAATTCAATGGGGAAAAATTATATTCAACAAAGGATGAAGAAATAAATGGATACTCATACAAAAGTAAATATTTTTATACACAAAAATGAAACTGAAATGGATTTACACCTGAGCAGGAAAGCTAAAATTATAAATGTTGTGGAAGAAAACTTTGTGACACTAGAGTAAATGAGGAATTCCTAAAGGGAACAAAAAATACGTGAACTATAGGGAAATAATTAACCAATTAGACTTCATTATAATTAAAACCTTCAGCTCTTCTAAGGGCACTGCTAGGAAAATGAAAACACAAACCACACACAAGAAGAAACTATTTTATATATGCGTTTTGACAAAGGATTCATGTCCAGAATATATAAAGAATAGTTACAACTCAACAACAAGAAAGAGAAAAAAAACACAATTTTTAAAAATTAGCCAAAGATTTAAATAGACGCTTCACTAAAGAAAGTACACAAGTGGCAAATAACACAGGAAAACAACTCTCAGCATTATTAGCTATAAATTAAAACTGCATTGAGACACTACTACATACCCACTAGAATGCTAAAATTTAAAGGACAAAGAATACCAAGTGTTGGTGAGGAGGAGGTGCAACAGAAATTCTATTTTATTCCTGATGGGAATATAAAATGATGTGAATGCTTTGGAAAACATTGTGGCAGTTTGGTATAAATTTAAAACTACTGTTACCATGTGACCTGACAATCCTCCTTCTAGTTATTTACACAAAAGGAAGGAAGACATACGCCCATGGAAAATCACGTACAGAAATGGTCATAGCAGATTTATTCATCAGAGTTCCAAATTTGAGTCAACTGATACGTACATCAACAGATGTATGGATAAATATATTATGTTATATCCACACAATGAAATGCTACTTAACAATAAAAAGGAATAAATTACTAATGTAAAAGGAATAAGAGAAACCTCAACTAAATTGGAGTTGGGAACGCCTGTAGGAGGAGCTCTCATGCCCTATCATACATTGTGATTGGCTCTTACATCAAACAGGAAGAGACATACACTTGTCCACAGGACGTAAAACTACCTTACTACTGAAGGAGGATTTCTCTTCCCTCGGGACAACTGCCCAGCCAAGGAGAAACCAACCAGAGCCCAGCCAGTGAAAAGCCATTGCCTTGCTGAACTGTTACTTTCCCCCAGTGGACTTTCCTTTACAACAACCCCTCCCTACTCTCCCTTTTCTCTATAAAAGCAACTCCCCTCCTTTGTTTTCTGGATTGTCCTTTGCTTCACCATAATATGCACTTGCTGAATTGCAATTCTTATGGCTATTCCCAAATAAACTAATTTTGAGGATAAAGTAACAGGTGAATTTGCTTTTTAAGTTAGCACTGAGATATGACAATATGAGTGATTCTTAAAATCATTTTAATGAGGGTAGAAAAATAAACACAAAAGTGTCTATGACCTACACTCTGCTCTTGAGGAGCACAAATGCTAGTAGGGAAAATCAACTTGTCAACAGATGGAATACTAGTCCAAAATGGTCAGCACTAAGACTGAGATATGCCTTGTCTGGGGAATATTTATGAGAAAGTTACTGATCTGACCTGGCATTAAGTTGGGTATTGAGGAATTGGGAAGTTTATCAGTGAAGAAAAGAATGAGGCCCTTCCATGTGGAGAGCAGTGTGGGGACATGTCGCATATCTTTATTGATTCCTGGTCCCTGCCTGCCTCCTCCTCGCTCCTTGTCCCATGGTTCACCACGCTGCAGGGATCCAGAGAGATTGAGGTCTTTCCCACTTCCAGGTCTTCTTGCCGACTGTTCGTTCACTATTCAACCATCATGTTATAAGAGCTTACCATAAACCAAATGCTTTTTATCTCCATCTGAAGTTGAATAGTTGGCAAATGTTCCTGGTCTTATAAAGCTCACATTTTGGTGGAGAGAGACAGAGAAAAATATATAAGTAAACAAATCAGCACAATAATTTCAGATAGATAAAAATGAAGAAAATGACAAAGGTGTAAGATTAGAGCTACGCTGTCCAATACGGTAGGTAGCTACGTGTGGCTATTGAGTGCTGGAAAAGTGGCCAGTCTGAATTGGGTTGTGTTCTTAAGTGTAAAAGGCACAGTGTATCTCAAAGCCTCAGTAGGAAAAAAAGAATGAAAATATCTCAATAATTTCATGTTGACCAGCATGTTGAAATGATAACATGGGGGGTACATTGGTTAAGTAAAATATTAAAAATTAATTTCAGCTATTTCTTTTTTAAACGTGACTACTAAAAAATTTTAAATTACCTACTTGGATCACATTATATTTTTACTGGACAGAGCTGTTCTAGAAGGATGGTTAGGAAAGACCTCTGCCTAGACGATGTGTTCCCCCAGGCTTCTCCCAGCTAACTCCAGCTATCCTTCAGATTTCATGTTCAAAAGAGATATTAATTTATTTTCTGTCTCTTCCATTATCAGGAAGCTCTGTGGACACAGAGACTCTTGGAGGGTGAGAGAACTGGCTGGAAATTCATTGTCCTTGGTGGTTTAGACCATGAGAAAGGATTGGCTCTCAAGGCCATAAGGATGTGAAACTATATGGGTAACAATAAGGAGAAAGCACAGAGTCTTCTGCAGGAGAAGAGAAGCAGCGGGGATCTGTCCTGAGCAGAAGATGTTGGTGTAAAATCGTCATTAGAGTAGAGAAGGAATGGTGGCTGGGGACCTTGTACGTTCCGATGGAGCTTGTTGGGTCATGACAGGTTCTTCCAGCAACTGCTGTGCATCCTTGCGTGGAAAATAGTTGCCCGTCAGAGAATTTTTCTCCAGAATTCCAAAGTATTTAGATGGTATCTTAGAATCTACTTAGTACTCCCCTATTATTAATGTCTCATTGTTTAAAAGAAAATTGCAGTTGTTAGAATATCGTCTGTATTTTTCTGGATGTTTGGATTATTTCACAATAAAAGTAATATTTAGATAGATAGGTGAGATTAGACATAGATAGACAGATAGATACATAGATAGATAGATAGAAATAAAACTATAAAAGCTCTCTCAGGATGCTAATTCTATCCCATGTGAGACGACACCCCCATATTATCATAAGTTCTCCCACTTGATGCATTAGGTCCTCATTGATTTTTCATGTACCGTCTTCCTGGGGCCGCTTGCAAATGTAGAAATAATGCAATAGTCCTTAAAATATGTAAAATTATGTTCAGGTGCCATGTTCTTCCTATCACTCCCAACACTGGTGCACTTGAATCAATTATCTGTTATTCTTTTATGTTCATCTCTCCAACTGGGAAACATCTGTATCCCAATCACTGATGGGTTGACCAATTTTCTGATCAAATTTGTCTTACTTACTGCACCATTAAGTAGAAAAAAAAATTAACATCAAGGGTTTCACCTCCTTGCAATCTCCCACTCACATATTACAGGATATTTATATCTTGCATCAGGAATGGCATACCCCAGATAAACTGGCTCTTTAATGCACACGGGAATTTCCGGAATGACTACATGGCTTCTCAGTACAGGTTTAAAGTGCTTCACTCCCAGTGTCAAATGCAGGAAGAAGATTTGGAAGTTGTAGCACCAAAGAAAGAATGTTAGGCCATTTCTAACCTTTCTAGCCCGATAATCGTCTGCTTCCCTTCATCTAGCCAAGGAAAACCTACATATGCAACTATTAAAACCACTGTGTTATTTCCCATCCCTACGCTTTTGCAAGCACTTTAACCTCCAACTGTAAAATTATGTCTGGCCTTAAGTATACCTGAAAAATCCCATCAATGTGCACAGCTCAGCTTAAGTATTGTGTGTGATCTGAGAATTCTCCATTTCACAGGAGAATTAGTTGGCCTCATCTGTGTGTTTGCATGATCATGGAATATTTCAAATCTTGTGCAATACTGTCAGGTTTCAAGGTCCCCTTCGTAATGGTTATTCATAGCATCGTCCATGTAGCCAGGACTCAGGAGCCGGACCACACAGGTTCAAACTGGCTTATCACACACTAGCCAGGAGACATCTGTAAGTGACTGAACTGCTCTTTGCATTTCAACACCTGAAAATGGGGACACGGTTCCAGCCTTGCTGAATTATTATGGAGATTAAATTAGTTAATATTTTAATATTGAAAAAATGCTTACAACAGGATCTGTCACATACTATTTATCTAAACTTTAAAACATTTACGTGCCTATATGCACACCTGTCCTAGGAGACCTTAAAGGTAGGAGACACATCTGACATGTTTCTTGCTCCTGCGTGCCTAGCACTGGGCTGGAACCATAGCTGGTGATCATTAAAAGTAAAAGGAGAGAATAATATTTTAAAAAGCACTTCTATGTCAGTTTCTATAATTGACTGCTATCTGCTGTCAAAGGGACAAATGCCTTCTAAAAATAAAAAAGGTGATATAAAAATATGGTAATGCAATAAATAATATAAAAATAGTTTACAATTATAAGTTGGATTACTATAAGCCACCCAATTGCCTTTATATAATTTCCTCCTCACCACGAGAACATTGCAGGCGTCATCCTCAGTAAAAAGAGATGGAGGCACAAGCTGGTGAGTGACCACTGGGATCCAGAGCCCTCCCTTCAGCCTCCCTGCCTGACTGCAGACACTGATTCCAGTCCAGCAGTCTGGCCATTTCCACTCGACTCCCAGGTCCCTCCTCAGGGCTGTCTAGTTGACCATTGTCTCTAGGTTTCAGCTTCAAATGAGGTTTAGGTTATGGTTTTTATTCTATCTAAGCTAAGCAATAATATTCTAGGCAGTTATTCGGCTGAACTTTCGAGAGGGACTGACTCAGGCATGCACTAGATACTATCATTGAATTTTTTGGACCTGAAAAACCCATAGTTCCTAAATCTTGCTGTGGCTGTTGGAAGGGTTGGAGGGGGGAGCGGGGTAGGGTGACCCTGAAATCATCAGATTATCCAGTAACATTGTTCCATAAAGGGCTGTCCGTGTGTATATGCGTATGTGTGTGTGCGTGTGTGTGTGTGTGTGTGTGTACTATTCATGCATTTGCTTAAACAGCAAGGACTTTGGAGGCAAACAGACTCAAATTCAAATTCAGGATTTGCACTTATTATCTGTGTGACCTGAGGCAAGTGACATAATCTGCCAACCTCTAGCTTATTATCTGTAAAAGGGGAAAAATAATATCTCGGAAGAGTATAATGACAAGTAAATAAAACTATGAAGGATAAAATGTACGACCAAAAAATTAGGAGAAAAGCTGGCATGTAATAGATGCTAAATTAATGGTGTTTATGATGTTGGCTGTGGTTTATCTTTATTTACATCATCAACCTCAAAATAAGTTGCCTGGTAATGAAATTGTTAGTATCATGTAGTAACCAGGGCAGGTATGTATTGAGTACATACTCTGTGCTAGGCATGGTACCAGACATTTTTCTAAATACTTTACGTGTATTAACTCATTTAATCTTCAAAACAATCCTATGAGGTGGTATTATTAGTAGTAGATGAGGAAACTGAGGCACAGTTTCATAGTCAAGAAGTCTCTTGTTTACTAAGCCATGCTGTCTTTGATACAAATGTATACTGAGTCCCTCTCATGTCCTAGACATGCTGTTCCAGGATTGCAGTGAGAGGAAGGGGTCAGGTCTGTATCTGTTAGCTTTACTGTGTAACAAACCAACCCAAATTTAGTAGCTTAAAACTAACACTCCTTTTCTCTAGTTCACAATCCTGTAGGTCAGTGGGGGGTTGTTGGTCTGCAATGGCTTGCTGAGCTCTCTCATGCTTCCGTGGTAAACTGGCGGGTTGACTGGAAATTGGGTGATCTAGATGACAGCCTTCTTCACACGTCTGAGGGTTGGTGAGCTGTTGGCTGGGGACTGGCTGACCATCAGCTGGGGCACCTTGGTCATCTCCAGTGTGGCCTCTCATCCTCCAGCTGGCTAGCTTCAATTCATTCATGTGATGATCTCAGCGTTCCAAATGCAGCATGGGAGAAGATAAGCTCCAATGTGCTAGTGCTTTTCAAGTCTATGCTTGTGTCCCATTTCCTGTTGTCCTGTTGGGCAAGGTGGTCATGTGACCAAGCCCAGAGTATTTTGGGAAGGGACTACCCAAGATCACGGATAGAGGGAGACCACAGGATCACTGTGGCATTTTTTTCAAACGTACTGTAATGTTCCAGACTCATCTCTTATTAACACTGCACATTTGGGCAAGTCATTTAACTTCTGCAAGCCTTAATTACCCTTGCAATAATTATTCTCGAATGAATAAATGAGTGATTTTTATGTCATAGTGCTTCTGTGAAATTTGAGATAATCGATTTATAACTGCTGGGGAAAATATGTACAAATTTCAGCTATTGTTATTAAGGACTGTGAAGCTCGCTTTCATTGCGTATGTGCGTTTGTTGCCTGTAGTTCACCTTTGTTGTCTGCCTGTTGAGCTAGGATATTCATTTCAGTTTTTTCTTGTGATTGTTCTACCAAAAGACAGTATTTTTTCCAAAGTATATTTGAATTCCAGCTGTAGTATACATACACATTTACTCATTGAAGTATATTTTTCTTTTTTGTGTGTGAGGAAGATTGGCCCTGAGGTAACATCTGTTGTCAATCTTCCTCTTTTTGCTTGAGGAAGATGGTCCCTGAGCTAATATCTGTGCCCATCTTCCTCTACTTTGAATATGGAATGCTGGCACAGCACAACTTGATGAGAGGTGTGTAGGTCCACGTCCAGGATCCAAAAGTGTGAACCCCAGGCCATTGAAGCAGAGCACACGAACTTAACCACTATGCAACCAGGCCAGCCCCTTTAGCTTTTTCCTTGTAAAAATGAAACAATAAGTTTTTCTAAGGTAATTTTTATGTGAAATGAATGGAAAACAGCTAGTGCCTGATTATCACACTACCAAAATTACCCAAATTTCTTCCTCAAAAGTTGCACTGGGCATGTCAAACCCACACTTTAGGTTGTTAATGTGTAAATGCACTTGTTTTCCTATTTGGAACACAAAATTATAGAATTAAACTGGTGTTTTCATCTTATCTAGCATGTACCAATCCCCGACCTAACACTTCTGGGCTGTGCCCAGGGAGGTGAGCTGGGAATTTGGAACTGTGTTTTTTACGTATACCATGAAAGCTGAGATCTACTAACTTAAAATAAAGATACTACAGGCATTAATTTCACCCATGCAAATGTATGCAAATTGATGTAAATTTCCAGTGACTCATAAGCCATGGCCTCAAAGCATTCTCGCTGTGGGCAAGCAGAATTTTGAACAAAAAAGAAAAATGTGACTCAGTTACACAGTGTCAGCTCTGTAACACTGACTCCTTAAAACTATTCTTTCCCAAACATTCACAGTTGATGTCATCTAACCTTCACAGTACATCTCTGAGGAAGTCATTATTCCCTTTTGTTAAACTGCGGAAACTGAAGCCAAAGAGGTTATTGACTTGACCAAGATCACACAGCTGAAAAGCAACAAATCTGCATTGTTTCTCTAGAGTGTGAATTTCTCCAGGCAGACTCGACCTTCCTCATTTCAGTCTGCATCCACAGTACTCAGTGATGAGACTTTGCTACAACAGAAATTTGTTAATTCATTTAATAACTACTTATTGAGTGTTTGCCATGTGCCAGGTAAACCATAATTGAGAAAACCAAACAAGCAGACATATTTGTATCTAGGAATTCATATTACAATGTTATTTATAATAATGAAAAAGCGAAAGTGTCTAAATGCACAACAATAGAGAATTGGTTAAACAAATTGCAAAGTATTCACAGCCTAGAATATGGTGCAGACAATTTTGAAGAAGATCTAATGACATAGAGCAAGGGTTGGCAAATCCGGCCTGCCACTTGTTTTTGACATAAAGTTTTACTGGAACTTAGCCATGCTCATTCATTCATAACGGCTTTCCCCTGCAATGGTAGAGTTGAGTGTTTGTGACACAGACCAAATAGCCCACGAAGCCTGAAATATTTACTATCTCAATCTTTACAGAAAAAGTTTGCCAACCCTTGATGCAATGTTCATAAAATGATGGGTGAAAGTGCAGAATACATAGAGAAAACGTGCTTACCAATGTCATGACTGTCATTTCATCCCAGCCAGTTTAGATCAGCCTACCAGGCTACTGAGATTGATGATGACTCATCGCTGTGATCACTTCCTGTGCCCCAGCAGCTGCCCCCCGACCTGGGCACTGAAGACCCAGAGATAAATCGCTAACCCTGCCTTCAAAGAGTCCACAGTCTAGTCAGCTCATGTGAAATGTTATTTAGGAGAAAATGGCATCTACACCGAATTCACCACAAGGGGAAAAAATAGAAACTAGAAAATTATAAAGAGCACACTTTATCATTCATATCTGTAAAAATGAATTCGAATCACAGAATTATATGGAGAAATGATAAAATCCAAATTAGAGGAAAATATTTTATGTGCCTCTGTCAGAAAATAATAAACCAAGAAGACAAAAATGATAAACAACAAGACGATTAGAACAAAATGCAATCTGCTTAAAAGAGTATTCTTAGGTGAATGTGTGTGTGTGTTAAATGGATACACACACAAATAAAATATTCCTATGCCTATTTGTAGAATGAGAGAACATCCATTCATTTCCAAATTACATGGAACACTAATATATATTAGATTACAAAGTTTTATTTTTTTAATTTTTTTTTTTTTAAGATTTTATTTTTTCCTTTTTCTCCCCAAAGCCCCCTGGTACATAGTTGTATATTCTTTGTTGTGGGTCCTTCTAGTTGTGGCATGTGGGACGCTGCCTCAGCGTGGCTTGATGAGCAGTGCCATGTCTGCACCCAGGATTCGAACCAATGAAACACTGGGCCGCCTGCAGCGGAGTGCACGAACTTAACCACTCGGCCACGGGACCAGCCCCAAGATTACAAAGTTTTAAATATATGTGTATATATATATGTATACACACTCATATAGATTAAGATACATATCTGTGTATACATATCTATGTATAAGAATATATACTAGTATATATTAGTTTATAACACATTTCAGAGAATCAATATACTGTAGCCCATATTCTCTGAATACAATGCAATTAAAGTTTTTAAATCAACGATAAAAATATAGTTAATGCTCCTTCCCCCTAACGTGCTTGGAAATATGATGAGCTAAAAAGGGAATCGGAATTATTTTTTTTAATTCATATATATTTAGAATTAATTAGAAATAAATGTGCTGCATATGAAAACCTACATGATGAAGGCAAGTCAATATTTAGAGACAAATGTATAGCTGTAGCTAATGTATTTAAAACAATAAAAATTTTAAATAAGTAAATATAATCAAAAATCTGTAAACAACATATTAAAATTAAGAAGAGGATTAAGCAAAGTTGCTGCATAAAGATCAACATTCAAGAAAGTTATTTACCTAAAAAACCTAATAGAAAAGCACCGTATTCACAGTAGCAACAATTCTATCGGATACAGTAATAATCGTGTCAAAAGACTTCATACGGCTATGAAGACAATTATAGAAACGCCGCTGAAGTACTCAGAAGAAGACCCAAATAAAGTATGGTCTGCTTCTTAGATTAGAAAATTTAATATCACAAAGATGTCAATTTCCTCCAACTTATTTTATAAATTCAATGCATTTACAACCCAAACAGTTTTTGATTTGTCAGGGAACTTGCCTTGATGTCATCAAATTAACAGGAAAGAACAAGGAGTCAATAAAAGTTAAGACAATTTTGAAGAAAATAAGATTGGGTACCTGTCCTACCAGGCATGCAGATGTATTGCAAACTTCTGGCAATTAAAGCTATGTGGCCAATGCAGGGGGCAGAAAATAGACTGACAAATTAAAACAGAAAGTCCCCAAATTGACCTATGCCGACATAGAAAGCTGACGTGGTATAGGTATGACATTAAAAAGTAGCATAGGAAAAAAACAGATCATACAATACAGTTTCAGAGACAATTGCTCATCCGTGTGGAAAATAAAATATCAGAAACTGACCTTATAATATTCTCAAAGAAGAAATTCCAGGCATAATAAGTACTTCAATATTAAAAGGAAAACTCTGAAGTTTTAGGAAAACACATAGGAAAATATCTATATGCTATAAGAGTAGTGAAGAATGTTTTAAACAAGGAAACTAACGTAATAACAAACCAAAACCAATGGAATTAATTGGAAAATTCAACTCCATTATAAGTAAGCATTTCTGCACAGCAAAAAAAAAGCATAACTACAAGGAAAGGTAAGGTCAGAGGGAGAAAAGATATTTATCAAGCATACAGAGAATACAGGAAAAGTATCCAGAATACAAATGAACTTCTACAAATCTTTTAGGAAGAAAGGAAGGAAAGAAGGAAGAAGGAAAGAAAGAAAGAAAGAAAACGATCTGATAAGAAAATTGGCAAAAAATATTTGAAAAGAAAAATCACAAGAGAATATCGTGGGGCTCAATATAGAGAGAAAATGTGTTCAGCCTTATTAATAACCTGAGATATAAGAATAAAAGCAGCCACAAGATACCATTTCACACCCATCAGATCGTCAAACACACCAGTGTCTGATAACACCTAGTTAGAGTGAAGATCTAGAGAAGCAGGAACTCTATACGCTATTGGACCTCTATAAGCTGACGTTGAGGCAATAACTTTGGAGAACAGTTTTGGCACTGGCTGAGAAAGTTGAACATATCAATAACTTTCAACCCAGAAATTTCTCTTCTAAGGATATGTCCGAGAGGAACTTAGCCAAGTGTACAAAAAAGTGCGTACCTATGTTCAGAATAGTTTAACAAAATTCAAAACACGTACATGATGAAAATCCTCAGCAAACTAGGAATTAAAGGAAACTTCCTCCACCTAATTGAGGGCATCTACAAAAAACCCACAGGGAGCATCAGTCCCAAAGGTGAAAGGCTCGACACTCTCTACCTATGATCAGAAACAACAGAGGGAGGTCTTCTCTCTCCACTTTATCCAACATTATGCTTCAGGTCCTAGACAGTGCAATAAAGCAATACAAAGAAAACAAGGAAGGCGTACAAATTGGAAAGGATGAGATAAAAACTTCAATCGCAGATGATATAATCATATACCTAGGTAATCTAAAGGAGTCTACAAAACAAATAAAACACCAGAACTAATAAGGGAAACTGAGCAGTGTGAGAGAATATAGGATCAATATAAAAATAAATATATTTACACATACCAAGTGTTATGGACTTTATGCTTATGTCCCTCCAAGACTATATGTTGAAATCCTCCCCCGTGCTGTGTTGGTGTTAGCAGCTGGGGTGTTCGGGAGGTGTTTAGGTCATGAGGGTGAAGCCCTCAAGAAGGGGATTGGGTTCTTATAAAGAGACCCCGGAGAGTTCTCTCATACTTTTCAGTCATGTGAGGGCATAGCGAGAAGATGGCCATCTATAAACCAGGAAAAGGACCCTCACCAGGCACCCGATCTGCTGGCACCTTGATCTTGGACCTTCAGCCTCCAGAACTGTGAGAAACAAATCCCTGTTGTTTGTAAGCCACCCAGCCCATAGCATTCTGTTATAGCAGCCTGAACAGCCTAAGACACTAGAAATAAACAGTGAATACACACTAGGACTAAAACAAGGAAAACCACGATTGCAAAGGGAAATTAAAGGTGACCATTCAGTGTTAACTCGCTGTAAGTCTTCTCAGGCTGTTTTATTTAAAAAAAAAAAAGAGGAAATTTCCAAGCCAATTCTAAAATTTATATAAACGAGCAGAGGAACTGAAATAGCCAAAATAATTGTGAGAAAGAAGAACAGGTGTAAAGTATTTATACTTCCTGATTTCAACACACACCAGACAAGCACAGCAAAAAAGACAGTGTGATATTGCTATAATAATCTGTATATAAATGAATTAAACAGAATTAAGAGTCCAAAAATAGACGCACACTTAAATGATTAATTAATTTTTGCCAAAGACACTGAAGTTATTCAATGAGGAAACAATAGTCTTTCAACAATAGTAACAACTAAATTATCTGTACCAAATAAAATGAACATTGACAGTCATCTCACACCATAGAAAAAATTAACTTGATATGGATTATAGACTTAAATATGAGAGCTAAAACTATTATGTATCTAGAAGAAAACCGAGGAGAAAATCTTTGTGACAATGGGTTAGGCAATGATTTCTTAAACAGAAGAGCTAAATGAAAGAAAAAATTAAGGATGTCTTAATCAAAATGAGAAACCTTTGATCTCTGAATGACACAGTTAAGAAAATGAAAAGCCATGCCACAGGCTGGGGAAAAATATTTGCAAATCATATATCTGACAAGAAACTTAATGCAGATTGTAGAAAGAAGGCTTATCACTCAATAACAAGAAAACAAACAAACTAATGAAAAAAACTGGCAAAACATTTGACCAGATACTTCACCAGAGAAGATATATGAATGGCCTATAAGCACACGGAAAGAAGCTTAACATCAATAGTCGTCATAAAAAGTAAAAATAATTGCAGAATGGTTCTATTCACAATATTTTTAAACATGTAAAGAATAACACGTATAAAATTATATTTATGGGGGCCAGCCCAGTGACGTTTGCACACTCTGCTTTGGCAGCCCAGAGTTCACGGGTTCAGACGCTAGGCACGGACCTACAGACCACCCATCAAGCCATGCTGTGGCGTCATCCCACATACAAAAAATAGAGGAAGATTGGCACAGATTTTCATCTTCCTCACACAAAACACACAAAATTATATTTTTGAGCTATAGCAACATACAAATGTACACAAATACATTTATAATCTCTTGGCTGAAACCTTTGGAAAAGATAACTTCATAATTCAAAAGTTTTTTAGATTTCAGAAAAGTAATATGATCCATTTACTGTTTATGACTTAACAGTCCCGGCAGGATCTGAGGCAGCAACCTGTAATTAAACACATGAATATGTCTCTTGCAAAAGATATGAATATTCACACAAAGAGGGCTACGATAGCGATTATTATAAATAGCCTCACTTCAGTTCAGGTCTGGATCTGCTGCCAAACCTCTTGGCCACAATCTTCTTTAAGAATGTGATTTTCAGAACTTTTTGGATTTTGGTATTGCTGATAAGAGATTGTGGCTCTCCTGCAGTTTGTCATCAGCCTAATATATTATAAAGAATTATAAAGAATGGGTGACTTGGCCGTCAAGATTGAGCCCTCTTCAGTTCTATGGAATCACCTTAGGCGTGAAAATAAACAGCTCTCATACGCTGAGCTGAGCTTTGTAACCGTGTTCCAGGTTCTCCTTCCTCAACAGCTGCAGGCAACCCTCACATGACGTGTCTCTGCTTGTGTTTTCGTTGCTGGGTTCAAGTTCAAGCTCAAGTTCACGTGTGCTCTCGGTGTGCCCCGTGCCATTCTCACCCCACAGTGTGAGACCTCTGGCACTGCTTTCTCATCGCATGACCCGCACTTCTGAGTTCTTAGTCTTTACATCTGCAAATGCTCAAAGCTAAATTTAAATTTAGTTCGTTCTGCCTCCTTCCAATATGCTTGGCCAAATACTAGCGGCCTGTTTAACTCTGTAACTTAACAAGTGGCCTATATCTGATGCCTGATCTGGCAGACTTCCCCATAACCTGCATGTACTGCTCTGCCTATCGTCTCTGTTGTCATCAACATACTCTGGTGGCTGTGGTGATAAGGGGGCATTGAAAGGCCCTTTCAGAGTAAAAGTCACTTTCTGCTTGGGGTCCAGGCTGAGATCACCTTCACCCTTAGACAATGTGGTGGTACTTCCTGTGTAACATCATCAAACATCCCCCTGGTAGCAGCAGTAACACCAAATGCGACTGCATCACTTTCTCCTCAATCTATGTGGGTCATGTGTTGGTTGATCTGGGTACGCCAAATTTCCTGCCAAGTTTCATGAAAAGTTTTTGAGGCTACCTTAGGGTTGACAATTTTTGTATTCTGTCAAGTCAGGCGTTAACAAACACACCACCCACCACTTCCTGTCACCATCATTCCCAAAGAGGAACACACATTCAGCTCTTTGCAATATATGCTATGTTGGCTTCGTTTTTTCTCCTTTTATCACAGACCAATGAAAATGTTTCCACAAAGAGTCTTGGTGCCTGGACTGTGTTTATGGACCGTTAGAGAGATGCCCTGAGAAGGGATAAATGTGGGTCAATCCGTGGATTCCCAGTTGTGCTCTGAGACAGCCACTGGATTTTCCCCTGCTAGTGGGCACTCTGTTGACAAGTTAGAGAATATATAGCTAAAGACAAACATTTATAGAACACCTAGCACCTTTTCCCTATGAGGTGAAAAGAAGAAATAGCATTCACAGAAATGATCCAAATTTTTAAATAGCTCTGATTTCATTCCTGTAAGCCTCTTTTTAGTCACTTGAAATCACCTTTCAGTAACAGGAAATAGTCAGAGATACAAGAAAAGATTTATATAGAAGGTCGTTCCTTGTAATCTCTTCACATACACACAAAAGGGCAGCTTCCCACACTGCCAAAATTGGGAAATAGGCAAATTAACAATGGGACATTTTATTATGCAGCCATTAAAAAATAATACATTCAAGGAATATTTTCTCATATAAGAAAATGGTTATGATTGGCATAAAGTGAGAAAAGTAGGGCATAAAACCATATATATTGATGTCAATGTGGTATGGTTTACACATATATACACAGCTGACAGTGCTTCCCTCTAAACTGCGATTATCAACTACATGCTTTTTTGTTTTCCCTGATTTTTCAAAAATTAATATGTATTACTCTCTTTTTTTATGGTGAGGGAGATTGTCCCTGAGCTAACATCTGTGTTAACCTTCCTCTGTTTTGTATGTGGGACACTGCCACAGCGTGGCTTGATGAGCCATATATAGGTCCATGCCCAGGAGCTGAACCCGCAAACACCAGGCCACTGAAGCGGAGCATGCAAACCTAACCACTGTGCTACCAGGCCGGCCCCAAACTGTATTACTTTTATAAACAGAGATGATACATTTATATTCATTTTTATCAAAGAATATAGTGATCAGAAGCTACTTTAGCTGCCTCTTGGAATTGAAGTCCGCCAGCCCTAAATTATGCCTCTATTTGCTACACCTCATCCACTCAATATTATAGTCTCACTATTTTATGAAATAACATTTGTGGTGAGTCTTACAATCACTGATGAAATAACAAATCAGCTAAAACCTAATTGGTTCAAAGCCACCTGTTCAAAATCTGAAAGAATTCAGATAGTTATTCACATTATTGTTTCTAAGCAAATTAATAATGTGGGTAAGAATTGATGAGGAGACATACTTGAAATATTTTGTTCAAGTCCTGGCAGGTAATTCTGAATCACGAAGTAATATTTTAATTGTATATGATTCTTCTCTATCCATGAAAACAGGTACCCCATGTAGGCCTTCCGGGATGGCGCTTTCTTAGCCAGTTCATGAAGAAGTATAACAGGGTAACTAAGTCCGTGGCCTTGGGTCAATCTGCTTGGCTCTGAGTCATGCTTCCGTGTCTTAGTGGCTACGCGACTTTTGCAAAATTGCTGAACATCCCTACGTATCAGCTTTTCATTTGTAAAATGAAGGTAATAAGAAAAGCTCTGGGTAGGTTTTGTGAGGCTGTTCATTCATTCATTCATATTCTGGAGCAAAAAGGACACTGCCAGCAACTAAAGGTAGCACAGTGAATGTGAAAGATGAATTTCCTGCTTTTTGCAAATTTACATTCTATGTGGACAGAAGTACAGTTAACCAACAAGCAAGCACTAGACACTCCAGTTTGAAGTGCTTTAAAACTCCATAAAGAAAATAAAAGAAAACTAAAGCAGGACAAGGGACTAGAGAAGGGTGGGGGGTGCGTGGGTGTTTTAGGTAAGGGGGTGCATGAAACTGTCTCCAAGCGTGAACTGAGAGGAGAATGTCCTAGAGAGCCAGAGTAAAGGATCAGAAGAGGAGGAGAATTAGGGAGTTTATGAAACAGGAAGGAATCCTTTGTCCAGTCACACAACAAGTGAGGGAGAAAACAGCAGCCAATGAGAGACGGGAAGGCAGAGAGCATATCCTAAGAGTTTGGGAATTATCTTAGCTCAATTTAGCTCACAATTAAGTTCCTAGAAATAGTTTAATCACGGCATCGTGAGTTCTTATTTGTGTTTTGTAAACATCCCCCTGGTCCCTCATAGAAGTGCAAGAGTGCACGTGGGGGCAGCAGGTAGGAGTCGATTGCAATAATTCAGGCGAGGGATGATGACAGTTTTCTCTACAAATGTGCAGAGGGGTCCAAGATGTGTTTGATTTAAATGCCATTGGGGAGATCATTGACAGGATTGGCTGATGGACTGGCATATGAGGAGGCGAAGATAGGCAAAAAGGATAACATCCAGGTTTGGGGCTGAGCCATAAGGTGAAAGGTGACACCATTACTGAGCATGAAAGATGGCTTGGAGCAGGTTTGAGAGGGAAATTAAGAGTCCAGTTTTGACCTTGTTAAGTCTGAGAAACCCCTTAGGCAGCTGAATGGGGGTGTTAAGTAGGCAGATGTGCGCCCAGGTACATCTGTCCACCACCAGATGTGGACAGTATTTAAAGGCATGAGATTAGACGAGATGACCTATGACGTCAGTGCAGAGACAAAGATGAGGGCTGTGGGGCATGTTGACATGTCAAGATCAAGAAGAAATGAAATGGCCAAAACATGAGCCTGAGAAGGAGCAGCCACTGAGAAGCTTGGAAACCAGGGAGCATGGTGGCCCAGAAGCCAAGAAAAGAAAGTGAAATTGTTGTGTAATAGAAACTACTCCGTGTATCTGAGCCCGCCCTCAGGAAAGTCACAACCTCTCTGAGCCTCAATTTCCTCAACTGAAAAATGAGGATAAATCTCCTTCATAGGGAGGTTTCATATAGTAAAGAGTGGCTTCATAGGGAGAATTCACGGAAATAAAGGAAGCGAAGCACTCGGCACCCCGCCTGAGCATCTTGTGTTCAATAGTTATCATGATGTGGTAATATACTAACCAGAAAGAAAAAAGTTTTAATTGCTCGAGAAATACAACTTTCATGGCCTGCCAGCTGCCTGTCTTAGAAGTCCCTTCGGGGGTTACTGTCACCCTGCCTCCTTTCTGCCTTCCTTTTTATTGGCCTCAGACATACATAACTGGAATAACTGTAATTTTGGTTCATGACACACTTCCATTTTTTTAGTTAGCTACATAGATATTTGTAATAATACGCAACCATAAACCCACCTTTCAAAGTGAAAGCAAGGTCCTTGACAGTAACTACACATATGTCCCCACACACCACCCTGATCCCTGCCATCTCTCATCCAAGATGATCATTGTCCTCAGTCCTCAGCTCGTCATTAAGTTGCTTTCTTTTTTTTAATAGATTTATAGCATCTATGTGCACTCCTAAAAAGTACTTTTTAATTTATTGCTTTTAAACTTTATAAAACGAGTGTCATGCTGCTATATGTATTCTGACTTTTCCCACATAACAGCTTATTGCTAATATTCAGTCATTAGTTATGAGGCACTGTAGTTAATTAATGTTGACTGCTGTCTAGTATTCCATTTTCTGAATATACCATAATTTGTTCTTTGACTTTGTCACTGATAGGCAATGTTGCTCCTAAATTTTTGCAGTTGTGAGTTATGGCTGCATGTGTCTCCCCTTGTACATATGTAAGAATTTCTTTCAAGAATATTCCTAGAAACAGAATTGCCAAGGTTATTGGCTTTTATGAAAACTCAACTTTAGGAGATAAAGCCAAGTTGATTTTCGAAGTTCCAGTTTTCTCTCTCACCAGTGACGCATAGAAGGTCCTGCAGATTCTAAATGTCCATGAAATTTTCAGAATTTTAAAATATTGCCAATTGAAACTACATGAAATATACCTTTGTGGTCTTGGTTTAAATTTCCTGATCTCCAAGCATGTTGAACATTTCTGTATTATTACCGTTTATTAGCTTTATTGTTCAATGTATTTTGTATTAATGTATTTTTGCTTAATGCATTTTGCCCGTTTTTTGAAATGATTATTTGATTTTTATACCAATTCTTTGTTAGGTGTGTGTACTGCAAATATCTCCTCCTAGTTTATAACTTGTCTTTTTACTTCCTTAAAGAGGGTTTTGGTTAAACTTAATATGGTGAAATTTTTTGTCCTTTATCTCATAGTGAATACTTTTGTGTCTTGTTTAAAGGTCTGTTCAAGTCTTGATATCTAAAGCCTATTCCTACCTAATTTTCTACAAAGATTTTTAGTGTTTTGTCTTATATTTTAGATCTTAATCCATCTAGAATTAATTTTTGTACATGGTTTGAGATAGGGGTTCAATTTTTTATTTTTACATATGGATAACCATTTTTCCAGTCGATTTTATAAAAAGCATATTCTCTTCTGTCATCTCACAGGCTACTCTGATGTATACCAAAACCCCCTGCATATGTAGATGAATTTCCCCCTTTTCCTCATTGATCAATGCGTCTTTCTCTGCTCAATTTCCATACGTCATAATAGATTTTAGTATCTGGTATCACCTCTTCCTACTTTTCTCCTTCAGAAGTGTCCCAGCTAAATTTGTAGGTTTAATCTTTATTCTCCCATATGTATTTCAGAAATCACTTTTCAAGTGCATCACCATAGCTACATTAAATGGAGAGAGCAATTTAGGTAAAATTGATATCTTCATAATATTAAGATTTCATATCTGTGAACATAGTATATTTCTCCTTTATTTAGATATTCTTTACTATTTCTTATTAAAATTTCTCTAGAATGCTTCATACAGTTTTCTCTCCTTTTTCCCTCATGTGGAAGGGTTTCAGCAGTTAACATTCTTCCAGAATCTTGGCCACAACCAAACCCAAAAGTCCTTCTATCTCCCCCTCTGTCTTTTTACCTCTAATAATGATGCCTGTCAGTGTCAACACAGGCCATGCAATTCCACACCTTAGTTTCTCGCTCCCTCTGTTTTTAATGTCCTACGTTCTCTTCTCATCTTGGTCAATACCTACTCATTTGCTAACATTTAGCTCATGCATCACCTCTTCTGTGAGAGCTTCTCTGACCTTCCAGCCTGGGTGAGTTTCCAATAATTCCTTGGGTTTAGATCTCACTCGAGCCTTTCAAATTTCAATTGAACTGATCTATGTGTTTGTCTCACCCATTACGCTACGAGCATAGCGACAGAAATTTATTTGTCTTTGGCTTTCCAATGCCTAACATGGAGTCCTTTACATACGAAATGTTACTTAAGTGTTTGTTCAATTAAGCTGCGAAGTAATCTTAATAATCTAGAGGTCATAGGGCTGGGGGCCGGGCTAAGTCAACACCATTAAGTGAGAAATTATTCCAAAAAAACAGCCAAGGAACCTGACTCTTAGTCCTTCCTCATCCCCACAACAATGTGAGACTGTTGACGGATGTTTCTCTCTCAGCATGCTTCCTTTTTTTTTTTTTTCCTTCTTCTCCCCAAAGCCCCCCAGTACATAGTTGTATATTCTAGTTGTAGGTCCTTCTGGTTGTGCCATGTGGGACGTCACCTCAGCGTGGCCTGATGAGTGGTGCTAGGTCTGTGCTCAGGATCCGAACCAGCTAAACCCTGGGCCGCCGAAGCAAAGCATATCAACTTAACCTCTTGGCCATGGGCTCGGCCCCTGAGCATCAGTCTCTTCATTTATAACATGGACATAATTCCTGCCCTCCACAGCTAGTCGGAAAGTCTTTGAATTTTAAAAGAGAGGAAAAACTGTAGGAAGTGTTGAGTGTTTTGAAAATACAAGGATTTGTATACATATAAATTTTACTTGTCAGGTCGTCTTTGTTAAGAAATCATTTAAAAAGATACAAAGACTGTCCTTTTTCATTTCAGGAATGTAACAACTATTTAAACAGTAAATTAAAGATTCATTATATTCTATTATTTAATAACATTTACGAGGACCTCTCTATATTACTTCAATGAAACAACTTTTAAACTAAACATTAAAGATTCAATTCTATTTTATTAGGTCCTTAATCCCATTTTGGGGGTAAATTTCCTATCACTAAGCACCATTTAACATTTTTATGAACACTTGATTATTTTGACAAAGAAGCCAGCGGTAGCTGTAACTACAATGATCACATTTTCCAAAGAGGGAAAGAGTCCTTAATCTGGGGCAGTCAATTCGAAACTGAGCTCTGGGAATACTTGGGTCCTGAGGTGGTGACTTGGGGTCACCACAGGGAGAGGGGGAGACTGGACAGACAGGGATAAAAAAAAAGTGTCTGTGCTCTTTTAATAAGTATAAAGTATTTTGACTATACATAGAAATAAAGATAAGTTCATAAGTTCCATGTTCCTATGCCCATATATAAAAACTGAACCAACACACCACCGTATCTGCTTCTGATTTCTTTGAACTAATACATCAGAAATAAAAGTGAGTCTTTTTGTAATTCTCTCTCTCCCTTCTCTTTTTCCCTACAGATCATTAGCATTTTGAAGTTGTTGTGTATCCTTCTTGTCCAGACTTTTAACACTCACACTACGTATCTTTTTACTTATAAATAATAAACTACATTGTTTGGTGTGTATTTAAAATTTTCCTTAACTGCTATCATACTGTTTATATCCTTCTGGAGTATTCTGTTATTCACTCAAAATTGTTCTTAAGATTTATGCAGGTTGATGCTTGGTTCGTTTGTTTTAACAGCTGCACATCCGTAATCATCAGGGGTCTTGGTTGCAAACAACAGAAAGTGACTCTCATTAAATTAAGCAGACAAGGATTTAATGAGAAGGATATTGAGAATTGGCAGAAGAAACAGACAGAAAGCCTGAAGAAACTTCAGGAAAAGGGCAGCTGGGGGAGAAGTCAGGCAGCTGAATTCACGGTTATAATCTTATCAAAGGAAGTGTGGTTGTTTACCTGCTGGCACCTCTGGACCGTGTTTGCCACCAGGATGGCCATCACTACCAACACCACTGAACTCTGCATGTCACTTGGCATGGTACCATTGGTGATATTTCTAAAGTGTGAAAGCCACCCCTGGCCATGCATTGCTGCTGACATCACTGCACCATGCATGCCACTTGTAGCAGGGCCACCTCTGTTGGCGTTTGACCCTGGACAGTGGATGTTCATCCTGGCACTGTCACCATTGCTGGCACTTGCTGCTGCTGCCTCCATCATCATTCCAGTATTCTACTTATTCTATTATTTCTCAGGCACTGTCCTATGCCTGAAAACAGAGCACTGAGTAAGACTAAGTATTTGTCCTCATAGGGCTTACACTCTGGAGTGGAAGACAGATGAACAAACTATATTTAGATCTCCATCTGCATTAATATCTACATAACTGGAGACACTTGCTCACGACTCAGTGTCCCCAGCAGAACTTTGGTGGAACATGTGATTGTTCAAACTCAGATCTTATCCAGGTTATACCTGCTCAGAAGCCAGAGAAAGAATATCTACCTGCTCTCCATTTGCAACCAGGAGTAACAAAACGTTTTCTACTTAAAAGAGAGCATTGGCTGGCCAAAAGACGGAGTGGTTAAAGTTCTGTATGCTCCGCTTTGGCAGCCCGGGTTTGTGAGTTCAGATCCTGGACTCAGACCTACTCTATTCATCAGCCATGCTGTGGAGGCACCCAACATACAAAGTAGAGGAAAACTGGCACAGATGTTAATACAGAGCTAATCTTCCTCACAAACAAAAAAGAGAGATCATTGGGTCTTGGTGTTGCCATCTTTTTAATTTCAGTCATTCCTACGGAAGTGAAATGATATCGAATGTTGTTTTAATTTGATTTCCCTGATGCGTAGTGAGAAATGTGTTCACTGTCCGCCAGCCACTCCTCGTCTGTGATTTGCTGCTCATATCTCTGGCTGCTTTTCTCCCACTTTGCTGTGCCTTTCTTACTATGCTGTAGGGGGAAAAAGATGCATCTTCTCATTTCAAGTACTAATCTTAGATAGGTAAGTATGTTGCGGTGATGTTCTCCCAGGCTTTGGCTTGCATTTCAACAGTGCTCATGCTATTTTTTTAATCAACTTTATTGAGTTATAATTTACATAAACTAAAACGCCCCAATTTTAGTGTAGAATTTGATGTTTTGACCAATATACATAGTTACAATCATAGAATAGAACATTTCCATCACCTCAAAAAGCTCCCTCATCTCAATCTGCAGTCACTCCCCTCTCCCATCCGCAACCCCAGACAACCACTGGTCTTTCTGACCACATAATTTTTTAAAGTTTCATGTAAGTGGAATCATACAATACGTAGCTTTTTGTGTCTGGATTTCTTCATTTAGCATAATGATGTGAGACTCATCAATGTTGTTACATATAAGATCAGTATGTTTCATTTTATTGCTGAGTAATATCCCATTGTATAAATATACCACAATTTGTTTATCCATTCACCAGTTAATGGATATTTCGGTTGTTTCTCGTTTATTGCAATTTTAAATGAAATTACTATGAATATTCAAGTACAAATCTTTGTATGGAGGTAAGTTTTTCTTTCTCTTGGATAGCTAGGAATAGGATTGATGGGTCATGAGTATATAGATATATATATGTATACACAGCATTATAAGAAACGACCGAACTATTTTTCAATTGGCTGAACCCTTTTTGCAGCCCCACCAGCTGTGAATGAAAGTTACAGTGACTCCACATCTTCACCAACACTTGGTGTTGTGAGTTACTTTAAATTTAGCGGTTCTAATGTGTGTGCACTTTTTTTTTAATTGTCGTTTCAACTTGTTTTTCCCTAAAGACAAATGATTTTGAGTGCTTTTCAATGTATTTCTCTGCCATCCCTGTATCTTCTTTGGTAAAGTGTCTGCTTAATCCTTTATACCTACAATTTTTTAAATCAGGTTGCTTTTCTTTTCATTATTGAGTTGTAGGAGTTCTTTGTATGCTCTGAATAAAAGCCTTTTGTCGGATATGTGTTTTGCAAATATTTTCACCTGGTCCATAGTTTGCCTTTTTATTTCCTTAACCGTCTTATGAAAAGTAAAACTTTTACATTTTTACAGTTTCATTTATGATTTTATTTTCTTTTTATGATTCATGCTTTTTTGTGTCCTATCTAAAATCATCTTTGCCTAACTCAAGGTCATAACTATTTTTTCCTACATTTTTATCTGGAAGTTTTAGTGTCTTAGCTGCTGTTGTATTTATGTGCATGATTCATTGTTTATATAGTGTGAAGTGAGGTTTGAGCCTCATTGTTTTCCATCTGGATGTCCAATTATTCAAGCATCGTTTGTTGAAAAGGCTGTTCTTTTCCTTTTGAATTGCTCTGGAAGCTTTGTTAAAATTCAATTGACCATATATTGAGGATGTATTTTTCCACTTTCTATTCTTTCCCATTGGTCTATTATGTCTGTCTTTACAGCAATAACACAATGGCTTGATGACTGTAGCTTTACAGTAAGCTTCGATTCAGGTACTGTAATTTGCCCCAAATCTGTTTTTAAGTACTTTGCATTTACACATAAATTTTACAATCAGCTCGCCAATTTCAAAAAACATCCTGGGATTCTTTTGAATCTATAGTTGAATTTAAGGATATTGAATTGAGGGTTAATTTAAGGATATTGAATTGAATTGGAAGGTACTGAATCTTCCAATCCATAACATGTTTTATCTCTTCATTTATTTAGGTTTCCTTATCTCAGTTGAGCAGTGTTTCGTAGGTTTTAGTACACAGATCTTGCGAATATTCTGTTAAATTTGTCTCTGTGTCATATTTTTGATTTTCTGGTAAATAAGTGTTTATTTCAATTTCAGTTTTTAATTGTTCACTGATAGTATGAGAAATACTTTTGACTTTTGTATACTGACTTTGTATCTTCTGGCTTTGCTAACCTCACTTATGAGTTATAGAATTTCTTTCATAATTTTTGTAGAATTTTCTACACAATCTTGTTTCTGTGAATAAAGATAGTTTTACTTCTTCCTTTCCAATTTGGATGACTTTTATGTCTTTTTCTTGCCTGATTGCACAAGCTAGCACCTCCAGTGCAATATTCAGAGCACGGACATCTGCGCCTTGTTTCTGGTCTTTAGGGGAAAATATTCAGTGTCTTGCCATTAAACATGATGTCAACTCTAGGTTTCTGCTAAATTCCCTTTGTCAGGTTGAGGAAGTTCCTTCCACTCCTCATTCGCAGAGTTTTTTATTTGTTTGTTTGTTTCCCTTTTTGTTCTTTTTTTATCCTGAATAGGTGTTAAATTTAGAAAATACATCTCTGTATCATTTGAGATGACTTTTCCTTTCCAGCCTGCTATTATAGTGCATTACATTCATTGATTTTAGAGTGTTAAGCCACACTAGCATTGCTAAGATAAACTGCTTTTTGTTATGATGCAATATGACTTTTTTGTGTGCGTTGTTGGATTTAGTTTGCAAAAAATAAAAATTCTTATAAATTTTTACCTCTGTGTTCTTGAGGGATATTGCTCTGTAGTTTTCTTTACTGTAGTAAAGATAAATCTAGTTTTAGTACAATAATGCAAGACTCATAAAATGAGTTGAGAAGTACCTCTCCTCTCATATATTCTGCAAGAGTTCCCGTAGAATTGCCTAGAGGTCTTCTTTAAATATTTGGTAGAATTTACCAGGGAAATATATGGGGCAATAATTGTTGTTTTATTTGTTTGTTTTGGTTAGAGTATTTTGTGTGTGGAGGAAACTTTTTAACTACAAATTTGATTTATATCATCGATACAGGAATTTTCAGATTACCTTCCTAAATTAGTTTGATACTTTATGTCTTTCCATGACTTTGTCCATTTTACCTAAGTTGCTGATTTTGTTTTCTTGCCATAAAATTGTTCCTAATATTTCATTATTGTCCTTTTAATGTTTTTACCATTGTTTGAGATGTCACCCCTTTCATTCCTGTTAAGGGTAATTTGTGCCTTCTTTCTGTTTTATCTTGAACAGCTTGTCCAGAGGTTGATCAATTTAGTTAATCTCTTCAAAGAACTAGGTTTAGGTTTCATTGATTTTTTAATTGTTTTTCTGTGTTCTGTGTCATACGTTTCTGTTTTTTCTTTTGATTGCATGAATTTACTTTGCTTTTTTTCTGTTTTAAGTTTCTTTTTTGGAAGATTATATCATTGATTTGAGACACTTTCTTTTCTACTACAAGTGCATAATCCTACACATTTCTCTCTAAGAACTACTTTAGCTGCATCCCACATATTTTTGTATATTGTTTTTCATTTTCATTCAATCCATGATTTTTTTTTATTTCAATTTTTTCTTTAAATAGTTATTTAGAAGGGGATTGTTTAATTTCCCAGTATTTTAGGATTGTCTGGATATTTTATATTATTGATTTATAGTTTAATTTTGGCATGATTAGATAAACATATTATTTTATTGTATATTTAAATCCTCAAATTTATTGAGACCTCTTTATGGTCTATATTGACAATGGATGCTCTCCTTAGTTTTTCTTATTAGTTTATCAAAAATGTTTAATGATAAAGGTGTACTGGATTTTATCAAATTGTTTTTCTTTATCAATCGAGATGATTATGCATATTTTTTCTTCTTTACTTTGTTGATATGGTAGTCTATTTTAATAGACTTTATAATGTTAAACAAATCTTGCATTTCTGAGGTAAATCCAGTATGCAGTATTTTAAAACACTACTGAATTTGATTTTCTAATGTTTTATTTATGATTTTTTTTGTCCCTATGTCAGTATGATCTCTAATTTTTCTCTTCTTGCTCTGTCCTCCAGTTTTGGAATCAAGCTAATACTAGCATTATGTAGTAAGCTGGGTAGCTTTCTTTCTTTTTCTTTACTCAGGAACAATTTGTAAAAGGCCTAGCTTATTTGTTCCCTGATAGTTTCATAACATTCCTTCATTACACAACGTAGACCCAGTGTCTTTCTAGAAGAGATACATTGGTGTAATCTATATGCTAGCTAGTTTATTTTGTAATAGTAATTGGTTTATTCAGATATTTCATTTCTTTCACTTCAATTCTAGTAATTCGTATTATTTCAATAACTATCTATCTCATATAAGTTGTCACATTTACTGTAACAAAGTTATTAACAAAATCTCTACTATATCTGTTACTAATCTTTTTTGTTTCTAATATTTTTATTTGTGAGTTTTCTCTTTTTTCCTTCAATTAATCTTACCAGAGATTTTTCTGTTTCAATAATCCTTTAAAGAACGAGCTTTGACTTCAATTGATTCTTTCCATGTTTTTTAATATCTGCTCTTATCTTTATTATATGTTTGCCTCTATTTCCTTTGGGTTATTCTCAACTGCTCTTGATCTAATTTATTAAGTGCTTACTTCATCAATTTTTAAACTTTAATATTTCCTAATACATACCTTTAAAGTTACAAATTCCCACTTAGAACTTTAACTTTATCTGACAGATTTTTATAGATAAAAATTTTGATATTATTTAGTTTTAAATAATTTCTTATTTACATTAGGCCTTCTTATTTGTTCTATGAATTATTAAGTTGCCTTTTGTCTTTTTAGTGTTTAAACATATGGTCGGCTTGAGAGATATCATTATTTCATTGATTTCTGATTTACCTCCCATGTGTTTAGAGACAATGATCTATTTATATAAATTTTTTAGTATTGGTTAAAACTTCCATTACAGATTACTACTTGGTCAATGTTTGTAAAGACCACATAGATATTCTTCAAAATGTATGTTCTCTGTTTTTCAGGATTTTATGTATAGCTGAAGCTTTTCAGTATGTTGTTCAAATTTCTTATATCCTTACTAAATTTTTTTATCTTTGTTTCATAACAATTTGAAGAGAGGGCTATTAAAATATCTCCCTCTGATTATGGATTTCGTAATTTCTCCTTATCACTCTGTAAACTTTTGCTTTACATGGATCATAGTCATGTTGTTAGCTGCATTAAGGTTCATGGTTAATATAGATTCTGATAAAGAGTTCCCTTTATTATAAGTAACAACTTTCCAAATCTCTAATGATAATTTTGACTTGAAATCTATTTTTCTGATATTAATTTGGGGTATCTATTTTTTTATTAGCGTTTGTCTGATATATCTTTTTCCATTCTTTCACTTTCAGATATTCTGCATCATTTTGTTTTTAGACGTGTCTCTTACAAACAGCACGTAGGTAGCTATTGTTTGGGGGGACACTGCCTGTCATGTTCACCATTTCCCAGTTACAAGCTAACTAAAGTTCTTTTTTTTTTTTTTTTTGAGGAAGATTAGCCCTGAGCTAACTGCTGCCAATCCTCCTCTTTTTGCTGAGGAAGACTGGCCCTGAGCTAACATCCATGCCCATCTTCCTCTACTTTATATGTGGGACGCCTACCACAGCATGGCATGCCAAGCGGTGCCATGTCTGCACCTGAGATTCGAACTGGTGAACCCCAGGCCACTGAAGCAGAACATGTACACTTAACGGCTGCACCACCGGGCTGGCCCCCTAACTAAAGTTCTTGGTAGACAACAGGCACTAAATCATGCATGTTTAATGAAAGACCTACCAACACCTAAACCCACACATCTAAGCAGAGGCAGATTTAACTCTATATCCAAAACCTCCCACATTTAATTCAGGGGCCTTTTTGTAATGCTCTCTTTATTTATGTGTAAAAGAAGGAAATACTTCAATGTGGAGAATATACACAAAGATGGAGAGGCCACCTGATAAAGTAGAAAGAGCTCATTATGCATCAGGAAACCTGAGCCCGTCAGACTTTGCCAATTATTCTCTGTGTGAACTCGGCCAAGGCATCGTCCTCTATGGTCCGCAATTTGCCATCTAGCTGGACCAACCAAAACATCTATGTCCCCTTCATATAATTATCACTAAATGCATTTTAAAGGTGAAGAAATTCATTCTCATTGAGGGAAATTGACTTACTCCAGGTGAAAGGTCCAGAAACTGTCCTAGACAAGACTTTTTGTATTATGTCATGCCGTCTCCTTTTAAAGGCATCTGTCATGGGTTTACTTGTGTCACCTCAAAATTCCTATGTTGAAGTCCTAACCTCCAGTACCTCACAATGTGCCCTTGTTTGGAAATAGGGTCATTACAAACGTAATCAGTTCAGATGAAGTCATTAAGCTGGGTCTTAATCCAACATGATCAGTCTCCTTATGGAAAGAGGAAAATTGGACACAGACATGCACATAAAGAGAATTCCATGCGAAGACAGAGGCAGAAATTAGAGTGTGTTTCTATAAGCCAAGGAAAGCCAAAGAATGCCAGCAGACCACCAATAGCTGGGAGGGAGGCATGGGATACATTTTCTCTTACAGCCCCCAGAAGGAACCAATCCTGCCAACACCTTCATTTCAGACTCCCAGCCTCCAGAACTGCGACACAATAAATGCCTGCTATTCAAGCTACTCAGTTTGTGATACTTTGTTACCGCAGTCCTAAGAAATTAATACAGCATCTTTACACCATAACTAGAAAGCTTCTTGCTGAATATCCACGTCTGTCTTCTGTAAATATATGCACGCATACAGATGTAGCATCTCACAGACATACCATGGAGAAGTGCTGCCTTATGTATGACTTTAAGAAAAATCCTATCAGTTCCTTAAATGATCTTCCAGGTAGTGGAGTGTCAAAGGGTAGGACCCTGGATTGGGTCAGGAAACTTGAGTTTGGACGCTAATTTAGACAAAAACTTTTCCTGCTGGCTTCTGGTGTCATTCACACAATAAGAGGGTTACCACTCTAATCAAGTCTTACATGATTGAACTTCACATTTACAAAATATTTCGCCAACAAATCTGCATTTATGATGACAGTTAATTTGATTGCCCAATGTTTATTAATCAAAGACATATATAACAGGATATGCAATAAAATCACTTCTTCCAAACTCCTATGATGTCATCAACAGCCAATCAGCGCTGAAAGAGACATTCTTGTGGATTAGCTCTAAAGCTCCTGCACAGCTGGGCCAGATGAGCTGGGGCCCAGCAGGGTGGCCCCGTGTGGCTGGGGGCCAACATCTGCCCGAAACACCCCGTGTGGCCTCGTGAGTTGAGCCTGGCTGGCCCATCTGGCCCAAGTGTCGAGCGTTCCCTGGAAAGCGACGGGTGAGAATGGAATCCTTTCCTCCACTGCTCCAGCCTGCACGTGCATTCCCCTGGAGGTTCTGGGAGAGGGGAAAACTGGACAGGGACAGGGCAGGTCCAGAGAAGCCAGTGATTGTCTTGGCCACATGTGAGCGTGAAATTCAAGGCCCCACCATGGCCACTGAGGAGGAGAACAGGGGCAAAGTGGGGCTGGAATATTGCTGAGTTTGCAGCAACCTTCAGCACAGAGCTCTCAGCCTTTCCATCATCTTGCCACAAGCAGAGGGCCTGGGAATCAGGCCATCTCCTCCAGTCGTTAGCATTTTGTCCTTGGACAAGTTGCTTAACTTTTTTCCCTTTGTTCAATGGAGAAGGTGAGTCCCTATGCTCTCTGCCTTATCAGGGTAATATGGAAAGTTTATTTAGTATTCTGTAGTTCATCAAGCATGCTCTGAGCATTCCTACTTGTCATTCATTTGTTCAATCAGCAAAGACATACTGAGGGCCTATGATGTGACAAGAGGCAAATCAAGTACCAGAAACATTGAGACAAATGAGTTGACAGTCCAGTGGGGAACAGAAGCAACCGCAATCATTATGATAAGAACGTGTTGATATGGCAAAGGGGACCCAGGATGCACGATGCACCTTTCCACTTCCAGGTAGTGGGAAGGGCTGTCTAGGGGAAGTGTCACCAAGGCAGACACCTTGGCTTGGCATGGGACACGGAGGAGCAGAACGAGTTCTCTGGGAGGGTGAGGTGGCTTTCCAGGCTGGAGGACCCGTGTGCAGAGGAGTGGAGGCCCGAGGAAACACAGCAGAGGACAGACATCTACGGCTACCCAGAGAGTCAGGGCAGGCTGGAGAGCTCCATTCTCTCCCTCAAGGAGCTTACAATCTAAGGGTTGGGGGGGGAGAGCAATAAAGCAACATACTCAGGAAATCCCATTTCTAAAATTTAAAATAAAAAATTCTTTTCTCTGGGCCACATGAGAAATGGGGTATGAGTCCACAGGCAGAGAGATTGCTCAGAGTTTGGGGGGGCATCTAGAGCCGGACTTCAGAGTGGCAGAGGATTCTGGAGGACAAAGAAGTCCAGGCCAGCAACATCAAAGGAAGAGAGAGTCTTGGCAGATCCTGAGGGTCAGGGGGGACTGGAGCCTCCTCCGGCAACGTGGAGCTGAGCCTTCATGTGAGCGATGGGCGGGTGGGGGCCTCGGATGCCATGGGAAGGAGATGAGAGGAATCCACAGAGGAGGAAGAGTGTTCTCTCAGCTCAGCAGGGTGCCTCCAAAGAGAGTGCTGGTCATGAACAGAGACCCCGGTCCCGAGGAGGAGTAACCACTGTGGAGGGAGCAGACCTGACCTTGATTCTGGCTCCATCACTTACTAGCTCAAGGACACTGAGAAGGTGGCTGCCTATCTTTGAGGCTGAGTTTTCTTGAAATTGCCATAAGGATAAGACCCACCTGAGCTCTCAGCAGCACCACCCCTAGTGTGGAGGAGGCCTGAGTTCAAGCCCACACAGGAGAGAGGCTCCGGAGCGGCAGCTTCCAGCCTTGCTGTCAAGCCTCTGCCTATGTCCTGGCATGTTGGCCAGGGACAAAATGATACGGCCATGCCTCTCAGTGCTATCTCCTCTAGGTAGAGAAAACTGTGACCCTCTCATCCATGCTCTGTTGGAAAAAAACAAGAAAATGCAAACAAAAATAAGTTTTAAAAAATACTATTCTTTCATCATCATTTTTGCTGCTTTTCTTTAGAGCTGCTAGCCTTCAACTTTTGGGATGTTTCTAGAAAGACTGAAAGAAGAAAGCACATTTTGCTCAGCTAGAGTTTTATGCATTCATTCTCCTTTCCTTCTCAGTTCTGCAATCACATTTCCCAGGCCCTAGAATGCCTCTCACCCTCTCCTGGATTTTTTTTGCCCTACACCTAAACATAAAAGAGACCAGAGAGTACGCAGCCTGATTCTCTTCAGAATCCGAATGGGCGATTGGATATTTTTAATCCAATATGTATTGGCTTTTGAGCCACAAAATCCCCATTTCCCAAGCAGGACTGTCCTGCTCGTGGAACCCCTGTAGACTGAGTCTCCATCAAGTGACAAGATTGGGATTCTCAAGACCAGCCCCAGTGGCATAGTGGTTAAGTTCATGTGCTCCGCTTTGGCGGCGCAGGGTTCACAGGTTCAAATCATGGGTGTGGACCTACACTCTGCTCATCAAGCCATGCTGTGGCAGCATCTCACATACAAAATAGAGGAAGATTGGCACAGATGTTAGCTCAGGGACAATCTTCCTCAAGCACAAAGAGGAAGATTGGAAATGGATGTTAGTTCAGGGTCAATTCTCCTCACCAAAAAAAGAAAAGAAAAGATTGGAATTCTCTCCATGATCTTCCCGGGAGCCAGGCAATTGAAAAGCACAGTGATCTCAAGGAGAAGAAAGGAAAGGGATGACTTTCAGACATCATCCTTGAGCGTTGCTGAAATCTCACCTACTTGCACACAATTCCATGGTTGTCCATTCTCTTTCATCCCATGACCTCATGCAGGCACCAGTAACAGAGGTGGGGATCTGTTATTGGCCCCACTTGACGGATGAGGAAAGTGAGGCTGTGGGTGGGTGATAGGAGACTGGAAAATGGGTTTTCAGTCCAAGCTGTCTATGCTCCGTCCAGGCGGGCCTGGGGCTCACTTGCTGAGTTTCCCTTAGAGCATCAGGTGCTGCTGGCAAAGCAGGGAGACTGCGCTCCCTCCCAGAGGGTGGGACGGGTTGGCAGGGAGGCGGCCAACTGCTCAGTTGGTTGAGGAGATAATGATGCTCAGAGCTGTTTATCAACCATCTTTGAATGGCAGGCCCCAAATTCCTAATTAACTAACATCCGCGGCCTGGGAGCTCTTCTAAGAGTCCAGTGGTATCAGATCTCTAGCATTCTACATGGGTCTATCGCTCCCCCAAAGCCTGTGCTCAGTGCCTGAGGAATAGACGTTCCTGACAACAATAATTAATGAATGGGAGGGGAGGAAGGGCAGGCTTTGTGGACTGCTCCAAATCCCCAGGGCTCCTAAGAATTACAGTTGATTTCTCTGCCAAAGGGGGGCCTGTGTGGACAACGTGCCATGAGGAAAGGGCCAGGGATGCTCAGCTGTTCTGCATTTACCCAGGAACGCAGGGGCTGCGGTCCTGGGCCACCTGGCACCCAGCTGTTCATAGCATCATAGTCCCAGAACCCTGCCCTGGTGGGGCCCGCAGAGACCAGCTAACATAGCCCTTCATTGTCCATACCTTGCCAGGTCCACCCAGCTCCCTAGCAACAAACCCAGGGTGGAGACCCAGGTCATCCCGGATGGGCCTGTCTCTCAAGTCATATTCCCTGCCCCCATGCTCCAGTCACAGCTGGCACTATTAATACCATCCTTTTGTACAGGCCACTGTCCCTGCTCAGCTGTCCCTTATGCCCACTCTTCCTTCTCTTCTCCTCCAGGAGGATCCCAAGTCATCAACCAAGTTTTAGCCCAAGCTCACCTGCTCCGAGAAGCCTTCCTTGACTCTCTTCCTCTTGGTGCTGAGTTAGTTGCCTTCCTCCATGCAGCCTGCCTGGATTTACTCAAGACACTTTGTTTCCATGCTGCATTCAAGTTGTCCATATCCATGTCTGAGCTACCTACTAGACCCTGAGCTTCTCAAAGTCACCACTGGGCTCCTATCTATTTCTGTCACCCCAGAACCCAAGACAGAGCCTAGAAGAAAAGAATCCGTTCCCAGATTATTCCTAGTGAATAAAAGAATGAGTGGATGAACCAACAAATAAATGAGTCTTTTCTTTTTTCATAAGATATTATAACTCTCTAAGGATAAGGGTGCTAATTTGGTTGTAAATAAATTACCCAGTAGGGCTTGGCTCCTGAAATCAAGCAAGGAGTGAAGAGGTGTGCAGGGGAAAACTCCTATGCGTAAGGCAGACTTAAGAATGGTGAGGATGCTGGGGGGTCGGCCAGCCCAGCATTAGCAACAGTGCACCGTGTCTGATGGACGTATATCTCTGGGCGCTCAGGGCCCAGCAAGTGTTCCCTGTTCACACTTGGGGCCAGGCAACCACGACCCAGGCCTGCGAATGAGGTTAAAATTTAGTACTCCCCAAGGAGCTCAGCAGCCATGGGTCTCCTTCCGCATCAACAAAGGTTTGCTGCTGTGTCTGTTTCCACAGATACTCGTGTGGTTGAGAGGACCCAGGCATGGCTGGGATGTTTTCAACCCTCGGAGGAGAAAACCATGGCGATTGCTTAGATCCAGAGATGCACAAGTTCAGGGTCATACAAGAGGTGGTTTTTAAATGGTGGCTGTTTACACTAATGCGATGGGGCGAGTGACTCAGACCAACTGAGCCTCAGTTTCCCCAGCTAAGAAACACTGACAATGTCTCCTCTGCAGGGGACGAGGCACATCATGCAGAGAACGAGTCTATGTCACATCTGAAGTCCCCTAGGACTCCGTCCGTATCTGCTGCCTCTCTCAGGGCTGGACGAAGTGAGGCAAGCAAGGGGCTAGGACCGCTTTCTCTCCACCTCCTCTCCTTAAATGTTCTGCCCTGGGCCATGTTGCTGGCCATTAGCTCCTGCCTGCCTCAGCTCTTGGCTCTCTCTAAAGGGTCTTTTTTCCTTGAAGACTCACATGGAAGATAATAAAACATCAATTTCCACCAGCCTATAGCCTTTCTTAAAGACAAGGCAATAAATATGTGAACCAATCAGTCTCCCTTATGTGAATGTCTCTGATACCCCCACACACCTAAAACTCAAAGGTGAGTTCATCAACTTTCTTGTGTTTCCTTCTAGATCTTTCTAGTATAGCATTCAACAAACATCATAATGTCCCAAATATGTTTTAAGCCAAGAGGAACTTTCTGGACTTTACAAATACACTTGGGGGCCAATGGGAATGATCATGTACGAGGTTGAAAGCTCCCCTGTGTAAAAATCTTAGCAGAAAATTCCACCGTGCCCTGACCCATCTCCTCCCAGACCCCTGCTGACGCTGTCCCAGTGGTTCCCAGTTGCCCATACTGGGAGTCACAGACCCAAACGCCTTCAAGAATAATATCAAGGGGTGAGCCTCGAAGATGTAAGTGACAGAGAGTGTTGGGGACAGTCGGGAATGGAGAGAACTCATCGAACTTGGAGCTATTTAGAAAGGACTGTGATAACCCCCCCCCCCCCACACACACACACACACACACACACGCCCGCGCGCACGCGCACGCGCACACAGGTACATATACGGCCTAATTCCCGCTCTGGCCCACAGCAGTTCGTGAGGCTAATCAGCAATTGGGTCCTCCTCTAACCCTGGTAGCACGTGGCTTCCAAGCTCTACGCAAACCTGAGGTTCCTCTTTCTTCATTACTGCTTCTCTGATGCTCCCTACTGCCCAGAACAGGGCCTGGGAACACAGGATCACCCAGGACACTTTGCTGAGGCAGCGAGGCCAGGAAGCTGAAGGAGAATGGGAGGGAGAAGGGGGGAGGTAAGCTCCCCCAAGGGAGATGACTTAGTACGAGCCTTGTCTTAGAATGCCTTTCCCGTCCACCGCAGACTCCTGTTCACCCTGCCGGATGTAGCTCAGGATCTGGCCGCTCACTGCAGCCTTCCCTGGTGTCCTCGGGGACCAATGCTGGTGGCCTCGTCCATGCATCTCTTTGTCCTGCCCACCCTCCACCACAACAGTGACCACTGGCCCCAGGGTGGTTTCTGAAGACACTTGTCAAATATGCTGCAGCCCCCAGCCCCTGAGACCCCCTGCAGCCCTCGGGGCTCCATCGCTCCTCTCCACGTCTTCAGAGAGGGTGCTAGCTCAGCCCAGTCCCGCTCCGCCATGGCCCAGCGTGTCATCTGCAGTCTACCTTCACCACTGCCCCACCTGGGCATCTCACAGCTCGGTGGGGCTCACCGGGTGCCCAGGCTCTCTGCTTCCTCGGGGAGACCCTCAAAGGCCGAGAGCGTTTGCAGTGGCACACACAGCTCCTGGTGGTCAAAGCGGGATTCAGACCCAGGCACAGAAAGCAATCATCAAGCCCCAAAGAAGTCCTGCCTTTGGAACTCACCTGTTTCATGGGAGGAAAGAAGATATTTGAAACTGGTTGCAAATGATAAGTCCAATTACCCACTTCACACCAAAAGGAGGCTTTGCTACATGGCAACTGGGCCAAAAGATGCTTTCTCCGGTTACTTTCTCTGGTTCGTTCAACCAGCATTTCTGAGGGGCCCACTGTGTGCAGACAGTGTTCTAGGTGGAGGAGGTCCCTGCTGCCCCAGAGAGAGAGAGGGGACAGGCAGCCAGCAAAGCCAAAGGGTGGTGTCATGAAGCCGAGCCGTGAAGACACAGTGAGGAAAGCAAAGCAGTTTTAGGGCACCCGGAGCTTCAGAGCCTCTGCTGTGCACAGGCCTGGGGGCCGGCCTCACCGAGGAGTTGACAGTGGAGCCCCGAGGAGAGTGACACGTGAGCCACAGGCTGCTGGACAGGCTCTCCGGGCAGCGGGGAACTGTGTTTGGTGCGCGTGGAGAACAAGAGGTCGGGTGGCGCGCAGGTGGCACGGGGGAGCAGGGGCTTGTGCGAAGGGTTTGGGTCGAGATCAGAGAGGAAGAAGAGGGCAGTGAACATCAGGCCCCGAAACCTCCACGGTGAGCACTTCAGCTCCTACCCCGAGGTGGGAGAGTTATAAGCAAGGAATGAGGTAATTTAACTCACATTTTTAAAGGAATGCTCGGTTGGAAAGAGAAAGGGCTTGGAAACCAGGCAGGTTTGGAAACTGAGCCTGAAATCTCAGCTATGTCACTGTTTCACAGTGTCCAAAAGGGAGGTCTTCACACACTGTTGTAACGATCTAATACCAGAGGTACTACTCAGGTAGCCTGCGGGAGCCAGAAGAACCCAACCAACCTGGTTCCCTTCCCAGGGTATCTTCCCAAACCCACATCTCCCAGCACATATGCAGCCAACAGTATGGCTCCAGGGTATACGCGGCTAACAGTAGGTCTCCAGCATATACACGGCAACAGTACAGCTCCAGCACTTATGCAGCTAATGGTGTTATGAGAAAGTCGCCCCATGTCTGAGAGGACAGCCCCCTCCTGTGTGTGTTCTCTAAACCCCAATATTCAGCATGCAGTACCTACTCTCTTTGCATTCGACACACAGCCATGAGAGGGACCATTTAAACTCACGTCCCTGTCCATGCATCTCAATCTGGACACACGGAGCCATCCTGAGAGTTTAATTTCTTGGATGCAGGTTGCCTGGTCCATGCCCTTACTTAAAAGAATCGTAATCATAATCATAATTACCTGGATACCTGCTGAGGCTCCTGATGTAATTTTTATAATGTGAACACAATGCAGGTTGTCCCTTCTTCCTGCTGCATCTCAGAAGAAAAGTGTTGGACAAAACAGACTGAAACCCAGGAATGGGGTCCAGCCCGCTCACCTTCTGATGAGAAGACAAAACCCTTCTCGCTGTGTCAGACCCCGTTTCAGAAATCACCTTTGCAAATCTAACACCTTTTCTTGAGGCCATGGAGAGGGGTGTTTAAAAGGTTACAGAGGAGGGTGGGGCATTTGTCCAATCACTTCAACTTTTAGGGGCCCTCCTTTGTCCCTGGGGGAGAGCCGGGCCTGTGGCCGCGGTGCTTACATCTGTTTATCCTGCTAGTCAAACGCCTTTTGTCTAAACGGTTGACTTTGGAGCACGAATGTGCTGACCTCCGCAGACTGTTCTCAAACTTGAGATGAAAGAAGCCCATTGCTGTTTCTCAAAGAATAAACTCAGAGGTTTTCTTTTTTCCCCTCCCTCACCCTCCTTCATCCCCTTTGCCAGAGATGCCCAATGGAGGCAGTTGCTAGCAAGACCAGCCTCATTCAACAGAGGCGTCTGGCTCAAGCCACACAAAAGCGCAGACTGCCCTTTTGAGGGGTGTTATCAATAGTTCATTCTGCTGCTGTTAACCCTGTGCATCATGGGCCTTCAACTTGCCAATTTGGCAGGCGAGGTGGAGCCTGAGCTCCAGTGCCTTCCACAGAGCGTCACCACAGCTACTGTTCATCGAGTGTCCACTATGTGTCAGGCGCTGACTGTGAATTTCGTCCCAATCCTGAGAGACCCTATGGGAGGATTCTTATCCCTGTGAGTAAACTGAGGCTCCACGTAGATATGGATCTTTCCCAGAATCACAGGTAGCACGTGTCCAAGCCAAGACTGAAGCCCAGACACCTGTGTGCTCCCTACTCACGTCATGCTGCCCGTCACAAGAAGCACTTGCTGTGCCGTGCACTCCTCTTTGCCAGGCACTGTGCCTACGGCCAGGGCCTTGGAGATCAAGCAGATACACCAGAGCCCTCTGGAACCTCAGGCTTGGTTTGGGATCCTGCAGAAGCAGAACTTGAGACGAGGATTGGCGAGTGGGGAGTTTGTGTTGTGTTCTTTACTTCTGGAAAAAAAATGGGACTGCAAAAGTAAGTCACCTTGAGAGAACTATTATAGTTGTTACTAGATAGCAAGTATAAATAAATCTGGGCTTAACCTTACCAGGGAACTCTGGGAGACAATACACAACGTGCCTGGAAACTACCCACTTCCAAACCAGGAACGAGGGAGCTGGGGTATTTATCCACCATCTTGCCATCATTGCTGTTTGAGAGTTGCTTCCAAGGACCTTAACTATCAAGCATTTTTTACTTCCTACCCGTGTGAACTAAGTGTGCTCCTCCTGCCAAGAAGGAGAGCCATCAGACAGACATTAATTGCCAATGATCAAAGGAAGGCAAGGAGCTGGCATTTTTTGAGTATCTGTATGCCAGGCATGGGGCATCCATCTACCCATCTCATATAGAGAGAGGCAATGCATAATTATGGCAAGGAGTGCAGATGATCTTAAACAAATTGATAAATCTTACTAACGTCTGTGGCAAGATGGGAATGGTTATAATGCCCACCACATAGAGTGAAACACAGATTGAAGGAGATTATGTGCATCAAGTAGTCAGTGTAGTGTCTAGAAACTAATGAGTTCCCCAAACCACTTAACATATGTGTAAGTCATAGTATCCTTAGCTTATGAACTCCACATACTGACCTGTGAAGAAACTGAGTCTCATAGGGGCTAAACAAGGTGCTGGATGTCCTCCAGGCATCAGACAGCACGACTGGAACTTGATCTAAGTGGATGATACACCGGCTTTCGGAGGGACGCGGGACGCTCCTAAGGATCCGTGTCATGATGAGAATCAGGACGTGAGCTCTCCGTTCTTCCTTTGTGCCCCCACCCCAAGGAGCACGTGGCTCAAAACAAGAATGAGCTCCTTGCCCCTCTGCCTTAGAAGCGGTGAACTTTGTAGCTGCGTTCCTTTCCAGATTTATAACATATCCATTCTCCCAAGCGCTTGACATGGATGCGCTGGAGGTTTGAAGGCGCTCTTTAAAGCTCAATATTTCTGTGATTAATGTTTTATTGGATGGTGGGCAACAGAAATGCTATCCAGGCTCAAAAGAAATAATTCAAATGGGGAACATTGTCTGTTGCATAAAACCTCCATTTAAAGGTTTTTTTTTTTTTTTAAAGTGACTTTGGAAGGAAGCTTCAACCTGAGAAGGATCAAAAGTAAAATTGATGGCTTCAGGGTGAAATTTTTTCCTTCGGTAATTTAACTGTCCTGATAGAGATAATGATGTCCACCTGTCAAGGCAAGAAGGCAGGAGAGCTGCTGAGAAAGATAGCAAGAACCTTCACAGCGTCTGTTCAACTCTGAAAGCTTTGTTAAGGGGCTGGGAGGAAAAGAGCAATTGCCCTCCCTCCTGTCCTTGTACTGCCCTCTTTCTCCAAGCCCAAGAAAGGATTTGAAGGCCACTGCGATCCCCAGGAAGCTGTTGAGGACGTGTGGCTCACGGTTCTGCACAACTCCTTAACCAGCCCAGCCAGCAGTTCTTACCGTGTGCCTGTCACTGTGCAAAGTGCCTTACCTAAATTAACTGATAAATCTTCCCAATGACCCCATGAGCACTGGTATTAACATCCCTCTTTTACAGATGAGGAAACTGAGGCCCCAACAGCTCAGTGTTGCTAACCCACAGTCTCTCAATCAAGATGTGCCAGAGACTCTGGCAGTTTGAGCTCTAACACCCTGCCCCACATTCCCAACCACCTGCGACCCTCAGCACAATGCTGCGAGAGGTTGAGTTTTGGCTCATTTCAGAGTGAGGGATCAAGAAACAGAGAAGAGCAATGACTTGTCCAACATCACACAGCTGGACCTTGAGCCAGAGTGGTCTAACCTCAGGTTACGTCATAACTGGTGGGAGTGTGGAAGACGTTCAACGGACTGATTATCCTTGATGGTTCATTTTAGTTACTGAATCAGGCATTTTACTAGTTTTTGTTTTCATTAGCTTCCCATATTTTGTGCCACTGTTTCAACAAAGAGTAGTTAAAATATACTTGAAATTTGTGTTAATTTTGTCTTGTTTCTGGGGAAAAAAATAGGGCTGCCAAACTAAGTCACCTTGAGAGAAATTGCTGTTACAGCTGTTACCACACAGCAGGTATAAACAAATCTGCATGTGTGTCTAAACTTACACATAAATATTACTTAAGACACACAGCTTTCATGTGTACAAATGTTGTACATTCGTGACAATGCACACAGCACACACACACACACGCACCTCTTTGTATTGCTTAGAATTATTAAATATCATTAATCATTAATTAACCTTTGAATATGTTGATCTCCAATGTTACTTCTCTTGAACACAGAGTTGCCTGCATAATAATCATCTTATTACAAAGCAAGATCTGAAAGATCTTCAAAGTTTTGCCCCTGTGACTTTCAACATGGAGCTCACCCTTGGAACTACGTTCAGCTTCTTGGTCCACAGCATCTTCCTACTACAGTCTGTCCTTCCTGAGAAGCCATCGCACGGACCTCTCATCAAGCCTCAAGGTCAGCTGAAGCTGCCTGCCTCTCTCTTGGAAAAGTCATCAGGGTCTTCAGAGTCAACGTTGCGTACACCATAGAGCACAAGTTTTATATCCAGGCATCCCAAAGCCAGCGTGCAAAAATCTGTCTGGCCACTTTTGTTTGATGTGGTGGCAGAAAGAGAGAATGTTAAATTTATTATATGGTTTTATTTATACCTCAATTTATTCTGCAAAGTATCAAAGGTGGTGTAAGCTGTAGATGTAGATAGCTAATACGTCATCTCCATTCCAGTGGGCTTCATATTTCATTCAGTTTGAAACTGAACATGGTCGGGTCATTATGTAAATTACAAAATGTGATGAGTAGTTTCTGTAAAGAATATCTGATACATTATCTGTTATCATTTTGGTATTGATTAAGTTAATATAATAAGCCCTTACCTTACTATGTACCCCACAGGTTAATAATCTGCCTTAAAATATAAGCCAGAGTCTGACAAAAGGTTAGACCTAGTGTAGTGGGCGTGAGCTCACCCTGACCTAGGCCTTGCTTCTCAAGGTAGAAGAGACTGAGCACAGGCCACCCAGCCTCAGGGGCCCTGTTCTTTCTAAACAGCAAGTTCATTGCCTACCATTTTGCTAACTCAATGAAGTTTCCTTTGAAACCCAAGCTGATATCAAAATGACAATGCACCAATAAGTAAATTCAATTATATTCTCTGGTTGCATTTCAGGTCTATTCCTTAAAGAGGCTATGCTCCTTTCTTTTCATTAGAACTCATATTTTTAAGTAAATGTGAAACACTAAGGCAGAGTCACTGTGAGATTTTCTTTTTATTTTCCATGTGGGTGGGAAGAATGGCTAATTTGAATGGTTGGCCTCCACCTCTTTCTATAAGCCATCATCCGAATCAATGGTTGGCTTGTCTTAAAGTCAGCAGTTTCTTTCATTCCCTCTGAATCCATTGACTCAGAGAAGTTTCACAATGGAAGCAATATGAAGATCATTATACCAAATTCTTATTTTTTAGATGGTATATCTGAAGACCAGAGAAGGAAAGTGAATTAGCCAAGCTCACACAGCAAGTTCATCACTGAGCTGGGGCTAGATCCAAGTGATCTGAGGCTAGGATGATTATCCACTCCACCATACTACTTCACCCTGACATGGAAGTCTTTCCACGTTATGAGGAGGGTAGTGTCCTATGTATTTTCCTGTCTGTCCCAATCTTTAACCATGGCTCCATATTGCCCAGTGTGACTGTCTACCCTTTCGTCTCCCAAAATTTACCCACCAGGAATTCCTCCAGCTCACCATTGCAAACACCGTCAGATGTCCCTTTGCCATCCAGTCTCCTCTGTGTCCACGTCTAGAAGGGCTGCCAAGTCAGACCCTGTCTTAGAGGAGAGTTTACACTCTGTATCAGCATGTTTTACCTGGGATGAGATGAGCCAGGGTGTGGCTCAGATAAGAGGGCTTCAGATAATTACAAAATGAAAACTAGGTCCTACTGAGCATTGTCTTCAGATATCTAAAGTATACATGAGGTGTTAAAATTGCATCCACATTTTTAGTTCCTCGTGTGTTATACACGAGGAATTGAAGTCGTACCCACAGAGTGAAACTAGGGCTATTCGAGTGGTTGGTTCCTTTGTACACTAATTGAAGACCTTTCTGTCCATTACAGTTGGCCAAAGAAATGGATGTATTATCTTGTGAGGGTAAGAGTTGCCCAACCTAAGAAGTACAAGGCAGCCCATTGCAGTGGTCAAGGCAAGTCTTCATTTATGTCTTAGCTCTGACTGGGTACTACACACAATGGTGAACATGCCAAAGATGATCATGACGATGATGACAATGATGAGAAAGGTGGTGATGAGGGAGAGAAGAAGACGATAACATAAATTAAGGCTGCTTCTGTGAAAAATGTTGAGTAAGAGATCCTTGCATTGGGTGGAAACTGGGAGCCTGATGTCTTCTGAGATTTTCCACTCCCCCTATGATTCTGCAACTTTTTAGTGAAGTCAAAACAACAGAACTGCAGAGACAGATCAACAACAGGTTAGAACCACTAGGTATGAACTACATGATCTTGGTCAAATTATTTATGATCTTTGAGCCTTTTTTTTAAACTCTTGGATAGGGTGATAAAATACCCATCATGTAGAGTGGTGGACAGAATTAATATTTTTTAATTTTGTAAAGTACCTTGTCACAACTCCAGGCATATGAGAATCACCCAATAAATATTAATCCATCTTCGATGACAGATGAAAGGAAATGGGATGTGTTGACCTAGAGTACTGATGCCTAAAGAGCCAAAATGACTGGACCGATGTTTATGAAGGACTTTTTGAGAATCTTGTTCAGTAGCTATGCCTTGTGCCTTTAGAAAACCAAAAAAAAATAGGGAATGTCTCTATGTTGTCCCTATAAGATGCCAGGTGGACTTAGGTCTGGAAATTGCCCCTCCCCACTACAATAAGCCTGAACTTCAACCTGCTATCAAGCCTTTTGTGACTTTTTCTAATTTGTCCAAAGTCTAATTTCAACCAGGCTGCTCACTCATTCATTTGTTTAGCAGACCCTTATTAACCACTTGCCATGAGCCCAGCTCTGTTAAGCACGGAGGATGCATAAGTGGACATGACCAAGCCCTGACCTTGCTCTGGAGATGGGACGGAAGAACCAGGCATGTGTGCAAGCTGGCACAGTGTGGTGCATTAAGAGCTGAAATGGAGTTATACACAGAATGCAAGGATTCCGAATTTCAGCCTTGTGAATTCTACCTGGGGCAGCAGGTGGGGGTAGCGGTGCCTCTTAGAGGAGACCATATGTAGGTTTAGGAGAACTGGGTGAAGGTATGTGTACCATAGCACAAGGTGACAGTTCTAAGAACTGCAGATTCTTTGCATATTTAATAAATACTTATCAAAGGCCTTCTATGGGGCATGCCTTACACACTGGGGCTACAGTGAGAGCATGACAGACACAGGGTCTGCTCTCCACTATTTCTAGTGGGGGAAGCCGAAAATTATAATGTGCATAGGCAGGTAGGTGGATGAGTGGATGGATGGATATACACAAGAAGAAGTTAAGAAAAGGAAATGTCTTTTAGTAGTATAAAATATAAGGAAATAAAGATAATAAAGCAAGATAATGTGGTGGAGAGAGGCAGGGGTGGAGGTGGCATCAGTGAGGGTCATCAGGGAGGCCTCTGTGCCCATGCTTGTCTGGGAGAAACTGTGGGCCAAGACCTACACACAGCCCCACACAGTCTTTTTCTGGCACATACCAAGCACTCATTGAAGGTAGTTCCTATCCTCGACACAGAGATTGAGGGGGATGGAATTGGTCACTCTGACCATTGCCTCCAGATGTCTGATGAGGTGACATGTGGGGATGAGTGAGAGAAGAAGACCTTTGCACTCACATGCAGTGCGTGCTGGGCTGGGTGCTATGCCTACGCCCCCTGACCCTCCCTTTGCTCTCCTAGCCCTGTGGGGGTGCACTGGCGGTGTCCTCACATCGTGGGGTGCTCCACAAGGTCCCCTTTTGCGTTCTGTTCTTCACACCGTTGAATCTCCTGCGTCTAGCACACAACCTGCCACATAGAAATGTGTAATGAATAATTGAATGAATGCCTGGATGGATGAAAGAATTTAATTATGAGAATGGCAGTATCCCTGCTTTTCAGGTAAGGAAACTGAAGCACAGAGAGGTTATGTGACTTGCATGAGGTCACAGAGCAAGAAGTTGGCAGGGACAGAGTCAGGCAACAATTCATTCATTCGTTTATTCATTCACTCAGTTGTCACTCTAACAGGCTTTGTTAACAACACTGACTATGCATGGGCCACTCTTCTGCCAGTTGGTGATGTGATGATAGATAAGGCTGGTCACTGTGTTTAAGTCACTTAACACATGGAGACATGAATGGGCTGTCAAATTCCAAATTTCAGTTATGTCTCCTCAAAATAAAATGAAATTGTAGAAGTTAGAAGATTGGAATTGTTGGTGCAACATAAAGACCTTTTTCACACTTCTGTATCAGTGGATAGTTGTTCTGGGTGAGTGAGTTCCTCTTCTCTGCAATGTTCAAGATGAAGCTGAACAATCCCTGGTCAGGCCCAGGAAAGAGGTGCCTCAGGCTAAAGGTAGTGTGTTAGACTGGATGGGTGGTCAAGGGTAGACCCCCGCGTCCCCCAGGACCCAAGAATATAAGGGCAGATCTGTAGACCCATACCCCATGCACGCCTGGTACTGAGTCCCAGGAGTGGTAGGCACCAAGTGTTCTGAGCAGACCACCTCCTGCGTGTGCCCAGGAGGATCAGCAGCTCCACAAATGGGCACTCATCCCCCGAAAGAGCAGTCAGCGCTCCATGTGGAACTGGCAGAAGATTTCTCCCTGCACTGCTCCTCTTGCTTTGTTCTGTTGAGTGGGAAGATACCTAGGAACCAGACTGGATTTAGTGAGACAATAAGTGAGCTTCTCAGAGGTAGTGAGGACAGCTTCTATGGGCATCACGATAGAGGAAAGAGCAGAAGAGAGAAAAACAGTGGGACAAAGGCCTCTCCGAGTTCTCTGGTCCCACAGCAGGAAGGACACACGGGCAGCAGGAAGGACACACGGGCAGCAGGAACCATCTCCTGTGCTTCTCGTCTCTCTGAAAGTTGACCTGTTACCTGTGGATGAGAACAAGTGGGGTCATAACTAGCATTCAGGGGATGCCTCCCAGGTGTCCGCCTGGGCCAGGTGCTTCATCCATGAGCATCGATCCTCCAAACAGACCAGAAGTTGATCCCCATTTCATGGAAGGAATCACAGGTTCAAAGAGGTGGGGTAACGCATTCATGGTCACCTGGGTAGTGAAGGCCAAAGTCATAGGCCTTTCACTGTCTCTCATCTTGTCTCCACTTGTTTGTAGAAGGCAAATAAAAGAGGCAACTTCAAAGGACAGATTAGAAAAACCGCTGGCGCTGTCTTCTGCAATGTGAAGTGGGCTAACCTATTTAGTCACTATGGACTAGGTTGGAATTTACCTGTCTACATGCCTGTTTCTCCCAACAGACTTAACTCTTGTGGTAAGAAAAATAGTTAACCTGTGATTATGTCCCCAGAATCTAGTTGGGGAAGAGGGGAGGCAGCATATAGCAGATTCTCAGGTGTGGGCAACAAAGCGTATGAGATGGTGATTGACCGAATTATGAGTAAGGTCTCTAACTTCTAAACCATTTCCCCTTGCCTGGGGTAGTCCTGTGCCTGGAGGGCAGCCCCATGCCATGTCCAAGGTCATCAAGCTATTAAGCAAAGACAATATTCAAAGTCTGTCCATTCTACTTTGCTATGCCACCACTTGCCATATACTACATACAGACTGATGTGTCAGCCAAAGACAGCTAATGTGCACTGATTGTGCACTTACTGTATGTCACTGGGAAGTGGGCTAGACTGGAGAGAAGATTCTTATACAGACAAGTAGGGTACCAGTATCTTAGTCTAGAAGCAGTAAGTTGACCACATCAACTAAGATGCGGGATCAGGACGAATGTTGGCTGCAAAATGCCGGCAGTAGCACAAAGTGAAGATGTGACCCTGCATGGGGGTGGAGAAGAAGATCATGTCAACGAGGCCCTGAGACAGGATGGTACCCCCATCATCAGTGTGCGTGACCCTTTGAATGCCCGTGCATGAGGCTCAGGGAGACAAGGAAGGTTGAAGTGCCAACTCGCCCAGTCCTCCCCAACATGCCAGTTCACTGGGCCAATTGTGCAGCCTCCTCTCGCAAGGCAGGATTAAGACACAAGGCTAAGATATAGGCTTTTTTTTGAGATCAAAACATTTGTTTTTCGTGTTACAAAACAAAAGTAAGTCCAAGCAGATAATAAAATCAAGATTTGTTGAAGTGTCCCATCCCGGATTCTCTGTCCTAAATTAGTAACCAGTCCAGGTTCAGATTGCCTCAGCACTTCTTCTGGATGCTGTGAGGTGTTTCCGTGGTCAGCTCAGAACCGACTGGAGAAGTCATCCTCTGCATTGTCATCATCCCGTTATCCTCCCAGATGTGTGCATCTTCATCTTCATTGAAACCAGCCTCATCTTCCCAGGAAACGCCTCAAACTCTTCATCCTCCTCAAGGAGACTCGAGTCCACGGACTGCTTTTTCCCTGACTTCACGACCCTCTGCTCCCCTAACCTCTGTGGTCAGTAGGAAAGTCGGACCCCTCACTCTTCCTCACGGCAACCACCACCATATGTCTATATCGGGACATCATTCAGAGTTGGCGAATGTTTCTGAGGAAGAAGCCACCACAATCACCCCATTCCCTAATTTAAAACAAAAGCAAATAAACAAAACACGAAAAATAACTTCTAGGCAAAGGTACTGGGGAGAAGGGGTGCCACACATCAACATTTGAAATGCCATTTGCTGCCTTCCTGGAATGGCCCCCGACTTCTGCAATTTGTCATCTTCCCTCTGAGGCCACTAGGCAGATGAAGCTGCTGGGGACCCCAGGGCTCTGAGCAGACCCCTCTGAGCAAAGTTGTGTTTTTGCGTTCCGAGGATCGGCTCTTCTGGAGAAGCTCATTTGACGAGCTGTCATTACACCCGCATGGAATTAAGGGAGCTTGGGTAAAGAACAACATATACATAGGGTACTTTATTTGGGGATTATCAGATTTCAATCAAATGCTGCACCCCCACCTGTTATTGATTTTCCTCTCTGTTTGAAGATGGAGATTTCCCTGAGGAGAACGGACTCTGAGCTGCCCTGTCCTCTCCAAGGCTGGGAGCATGCGGGCGGCCTGTGGATGGCCAGATGACAGGAGAGGATAGGGAGAACGGATGATTTACTGTCTTCCAGTGAAGCACCCAATGCCATGGGCTCTGTGCCTTTCTGTCCTCTCTCTTCTTGGACCACCTTAGCATCCAAATCTGCGTCTCCTACCTTTTTTTTTTTTTTTTGAGGAAGATTAACCCTGAGCTAACTACTGCCAATCCTCCTCTTTTTGCTGAGGAAGACTGGCCCTGAGCTAACATCCATGCCCATCTTCCTCTACTTTATATGTGGGATGCCTGCCACAACATGGCTTGATGAGCAGTGCCATGTCCTCGCCCGAGATTCGAACCAGCAAACCCCAGGCTGCGGAGAAGCGGAGCATGCAAACTTAACAACTGTGCCACCCAGCCGGCCCCTGCATCTCCCACCTTGAAACCTCCCTCTGGGCTCTGGATTTGCAGATTTACCCTCTCCTCTTCTGGAAGCTGCTTAGCTCCCCACTCCCAACATCTCCAAACTGGAAGCTCTCACCTCCTGCGATTTCTGTCCCCAGTGGCTTGTGTCTCTGCACGTGGCACCCTCCATCCAGTGGCTCAAGACAGAAAGTGGGGCCACCTCTCCCTCTCCTGCATTCCTAGCATCCTGAAGATTTTATCTCCCAAAGTTTTCTTGATTCTGCCCTTTTTCTGCATCACTACCATTACCATTTACCCTCAAAGTCACCCCTGCACCTAGAGGATCGAGTCCCAGTTCCTTAGCAGAACTTAGAATGTCCCTCCCAAATGAGCAGGCCCTACTCTATGCCTTTGTGTCTTTCAATTCCAGCAACACCAAAGGGCTTGCGTTTCTCAGCTTAGACTGCATAGCAGGTGATTTCATGCTTCCACCTCCTTGGTTTGCTCAGGACCTTGAGGACTCATATCAGGTTTCAGTCCCTCCAGAAAGTCTTTGCTGACTCCCCCCTAGGCCGGGTTGGGTGCCATTTCCCCCATGGCTGCAGCTCCCTGGCTGAGTGCTCTACGCTTTGGTATGTGTCGAATCTTCCATAAGTACTGGTTGTGTTTCTGGGTGACCCATTGGACTGTGAGCTCCCTGGGCTCAGTCTCTCTCTCTCCCAGCACTAACTTCAGTTCACGCAGCCGTCGGTGCTCACAACGTAAGTGTCCAACGAATGTCTGGCTAGTTTCCTTTCTCTCAAGAACAGTGCTGCTCAAGAGTCGCTCCCTATAGAATCTCAGAACCGGAGGGAAACTTCTCCCACCACACTACACAGATGTGGAAACTGAGGTCCAAGGAGAAAAAGGTTTTTTTTTTTTTTTAAAGATTGGCACCTGAGCTAACAACAGTTGCCAATCTTCATTTTTTTTTCTTTTTTCCTGCTTTTTTTCTCCCCAAATGCCCCGAGTACATAGTTGTGTATTTTAGTTGCAGGTCCTTCTAGTTGTGGCATGTGGGACGCCACCTCAACGTGGCCTAATGAGCAGTGCCATGTCCATGCCCAGGATCTGAACCCTGGACCGCCGAAGCAGTGTGCGCCAACTTAACCACTTGGCCACGGGGCCAGCCCCGAAAAAGCTCTTATGCTACACCCGGACTGCCCCAGGCCCCCAACACTGGCCCAGGACACCTCCCCTAGCAGCATATCTTCTCTCTTGCTGTCCTCTCTGCTGATACTGACCCCTGGGCCAACCTGAAGCAGCGCTCCTTATACCCCAGCCTACTCTGAACCCATTTGAACTGCACCAAGAATCGACCTCAGATAGAGGCAGGAACCAGGTTTATCCCGATGAAACTGCAGTCAGAGAACACGTGCACAGCTCCCCAAAGCCCTTGCTGTCAATGACTTTTGGAGGCCAAGAGACTAGAGTCTGGCTAGACTCAGAACTCCCATTCCAGCATTTTATTGTCAAATTTCAATTCTGTTATATGCGTAGACCCATCCTTGACTCACCTGCTAGACTACAGGATTTGGGGGGGCGGCCCTGGGAGTCTCATTTATCTACCCATCACCACCCCATCCACCTCGAGTCAAAGCCCAAGCAAACCGTAGGCGCTCAGGAAATAGTGGCTGAAAGAATTTAGCTCTCCTGACTGTCAGGACAAGGCATTCCTCATCACCTCAGGAAGACTAGAACTCAAGCCCGCAGGAAGCACTCACAACTAGACAGTGTACTGGGTTATGCTTCTGTATTCACTGCCTCCTTCAATCTGCATCCCCATCACAAGAAGTCATCACTGTTATTGTTCCCAATTTAGAGATGAGGAGACTGAGTATGTAACCTGCCTGAGACCACACAGCCATGAATTTCAGCCTAGGTCCACTTGACCCCAAAGCCTGAAATTCTCTTGGCATTAACACGTTCCATGGTGCTCACATTGCCCATAATTTGTTATTTTCCAGGCACGTGCTGGAGGAGAGAGGCTACATTATTCCTCTCAATTTATGATAAAAACCTGGAAGGCAAGAAAGAGACACACCTGAGGCCAATGTCAGTATCATCCAAGGGGTTGAGAGAGCCAGACGCCAAGGGGTGGTGGCCCAAGACCCCTTTGGGACCACACTTAATTAAGTCAAGTTCTTTTTCTTTTATTCTTTTTTTTCCTCTTCTGTCATGGCTGCACTATTGGCTTGTGCTGTCTAAAGAGAAAATAGTTAATTGGTTTATTTAGCCAACTATAGATGTATTCAGTATTATTCTTCATTGTGTGAATTAAATTAAATAGTTTATTTACCCCCGTGCAATTCATTCAGTTCATTTAATTTAATTTCATAGTTATAACATGGGGAACAAACTAACTAGATTTCTCCCTTTGGGATGGAAATGGGCAAATATTTTGGTTCTGAATTAACAAGCAGCAAAGCTGATATTTATAATAAATCATCCATTGTTAGCCATCCTGATAATTATTCCGTGAATGGTCTAAAACAGACATGGGCATGTAATAGACATATTGTTGGCTTTTACTGCAGTTTAGTTCTTTGTGTTAACGAACAATCCAAACTGAAAACTCAGAGATGCCTCCTGAGTAAATCGCTTTGTTTCACAGGCACGAATTGAGTACCTACTATGTGTCTGGCCCGGTGAAACAGCTTCGCATGCGTTAGCCATCACACTGATGCCTGCTTAAAACACGTCTGCATCTTCCATCTCCCACAAGAACATGTCTAAGCCCCTTAGCAAGACTTGCAGGACCCCTCTGATCTGGCCCCACTCACTTCCCACCCTACACTCCTCCCCCTTGCTCCCTGCTCCCCACTTACCCACCTAATTTGCAATAAACATTAGCAATGCTTATGCACTATTTGCAATTGTGCAAACATGACAAGTTGCACTGTGACTGTGGGTCCTTGCTTCTTCTGTCCTCTCCCTGGGGAACTCAGATTCATCATTCAAAGTTCAGTTTAGTTTCTACCCTGCTCCTAGCAGCCTGCCCTAAAATGTCACCAGCCCAACAGGGTTGACGCCACCTTCCTTCATCCTTTCAGCATGGCAAGCATCACCCCCCATTGCAAGTGGTCCTATCACCCATTGTAAGAGTGTGCCTTTGCCATCCCCGGAGCAGGGAAGGAACCTGTCTGTACCTCCTCCTTTCTCATCTGAAACCCCTATATCCCTAAAAGGGGCTGACAATAATATCTTCCTTGTGTAGTTATTTTGAGAATTAAATGACGTTACACCATGTAAAGAATTAAATGACAACGTATGTAACAGCAAGCCTCTAATAAATATTAATAGTCACTATCTGCTTATACATCACGCTTCCTGCTAGACAGTGACTTGGTGGAGAACCAAGGCTTTGTCTTATTTTATCTCACAATTCCCAGTAAATAGCACAGTGCTTTGAATGATTTTTTTCTTTAATAAATGCATATTTCATGATTTGTGAAGATTGTTAGAGAATTCCAGGTGACAATTAAGACACATCTGGGCAATGGAAAAGGAGAGGAGAAAAGAGATAAGAGCTTTGTTATTGGAGGGGCACCAAAAATTGCAACCAAAGCTCGCTGATGTTCAACAGATTTTGGAAGGTCCCACGGAGCACGGGCTGGATATTAGGAAACGGGTTGATTTCAGGAGCATGCGCAGAGCCTTCCGCCTGCAACTTACATCAGCTGGGAAGCTTCTGAGCAGAAGTACAAGTTCTCACAGAAAAAAAGGCAGCCGTTTAATCCTTCTTCACCTAATAAGGATAAGCTCCTAAGCAATCTTTTCGGGGAAAAAAGAGGAGAATCTTAAGACAGAGAATAGAAGACATTTTCTTTGAATAAGGGGAACAGATCCAGAAAGCAAAGAAATTCAAAGACTGGCAGATATGTGTCTGAGTCTCATTGCTGCCTGTCATGAGGAGTGTCATCTGGGGCCATTCACCCCACTCTGTGGGCTGCAGATCCCTCACCTGCAAAAGGGGGAGGATGGCGGGAGGGTGAACTGCCTTCAGCAAAGGGCCCAGGAGAATTAGAAGAAGGGGCAGTGGCCGCCGAGGTGTCATTCTTGCTCTCCGGCCCAGCACACAGCCCCACAATCCTGCTCCCCAGGCATTGCCCTTAGAGCTGCAGATCAATTAGACACAGGCCTTAAAGCCGAATGCAATTAATTCTATAAAGTGCTGCTATTCCTGCTGCATTCCAGGAAAATCCCGTCATGAAATTGGGGCGTGATGAAGGATTTCTGAGGAAGGGAAGACAGAGATGCGTCAACCCTCCGTGTATCCTTCGTGTCAGAGTCTGGTTCAGGACTTCTGAGTCAAGTGAGGACCTGTGGACATCCTGCCACGGGCTCTGCAGAGGGGACACATGGGCGCCCTGCATTACGGCCCCTCATTCCAGGAGAAGGCACAGGGGGCTAGAGAAAGAAAGAGGAAGAGGAAAGGGCAAATCAGTGCCCGTGGAGTTGTTTCTTTCCTCACGGCTACCTCCAACTACTTTTGCCTACCTTCTATCTGCAAAGATGGTGGGAAATACGAATTTTTTAATTATTTTTGTTGTGGTAAAATACACATAACGTAAAATTTACCATTTTAATCATTTTAAGCGTACAGTTCAGGGGCACTAAGTACATTCACATTGTTGTGCAACCATCACCACCATCCAGAACTCCATCTTCATCCCAAACAGAAACTCTGTCCCCCTTAAACACTACCTCCTCATTCCCTCCACCCCGGCTCCTGGCACACACCAGTCTGCTTCCTGTCTCTATGAATTTGCCTGTTCTTGGTGCCTCATGTGGGTAGAATAATACAGTATTTGTCATCTTACATCTGGCTTATTTCACTCAGCATAATGTCCTTCAGGTTCATCCATGTTATGTTATGTATCAGAATTTCATTTTTTAAGGCTGAATAATATTCTATTCTATAGACATAGCACATTTTCTTTAACCATTCATCCGTTGATGGACATTTGGGTTGTTTCCACATTTTGGCTATTGTGAACAATGCTGCTATGAACATTGGTGTACACAGAAGTGTTCAAGTTCCTGCTTTCAATTCCTTTAGATAGATGTCCAGAAGTGGAATGGCTGGATCTTATGTTAATTCTATGTTTAATTTTTTGAGTAACCCCCACGCTGTTGTTTTCCATAGCGGCTGCACCATTTTACATTCCCCCCAGAAATGCATGAGGGTTCCGATTTCTCCACATTCTCACCAACACTTTTGTTTTCTTTTCTGTGGGAGGATGTCGTTCCTAAGTTAGGCAGACCGCTCTTTCCAACAACATAGGAGATCTTTTAGTAAGGAAGGAGTGAGGAGTAGATCTTGAGAGGGAGGAAAATTTTTCCCCCAGCACCTAATAATATAACTTCCAAAATACAGAAAACAAAAACTTGATTGAACTGCCAGAAAATGTTAAAAAAATGGATGAATCCCCAACCCAAATGAGTGTCTCTAAGACCTAGGTCAAAAGATGATAGAATGGATGTTACACGAGTAAAACTTACGGCAGGGTTGAATTTCACTATTGAAATGCTGATGTACAGCATGCACGTGTCTATGCGTAGTATACCTGATGGATAGATAAACGTTGTACACCCAACAGGCAGGGCATGTGTATCTTTTCGGGTATGCATAGAAGATTATGAAAATTGATCATGTACCAAATCTAAGTCTCCTTCCTCCTCCTAAATTAAGTATCTTGAAACCAGGGTCTCAGCACAGTTAGAATTCAACATGAAGATAACCGGGAAGAAAACCACACTTCAGAGTGAGGCACTACCGTGTCTGCAGACACCGGACCTGGATGGCGCACAGCGGGGATGCCAAAGGCAGCCTGCCCCCACCACCCCATACCAGCCCTCTCCACCAGAGCTTCCTTCCTTGACCACCTCTGGGTTTATAGTTTGGGTTTGTTCTTATTTTCATAAATGACCAAGGAAGACTTGCATCTAAAAATTCTAGCTGGATGAATCTTTATCCCGGGAATTAGAAAGTAGTTTCCAAGGACATTTGTTTATCCCTGTGGATCGTGGTGAAGGATCCATGATCTCTGTGAGCTGAGCTTAGACACAGCCTCCCTATTGAAAACCCAAGTCGTGACTTGTGCTCAGAGGGCTGAGGCTCTCCCACACCCGCCTTCCTGCCAGATGCCCCTGCTCTCCCATTTTTCTTTCTAGAGAGTGACTATTCTATGACTGAAGCACCCACCACCTTGCAACCTCAAGGCAACTTTGAGCAGGTGGCCAAATCCCCAGACCATCAGATTGTTTGTGTAAGGCCAGCAAATCCAAAATGGCTTTAATATTTTTAAAGGGTACTACACATTCATAACCTACAAATTAGTCCTTTTATCACCAAGTAGCACCTTCTCCTTTGTCCTTTTTAATAAATTCCCTTTCTCTAATGTTAATATCGACGTACTGTCTTTCTTTAGGTGAAGGTTGTGTCTGGGTGTCTCTTCCCATCCATTTGCAGTCCTTGGAGTCATTGTCGAGCTGTGTCTCCTGTAGATAGCCCTCCATCATATGTCAATAGGTCTGCGTCAGCTGAGTTTAACTTGGGCTTATTTTTGCCTTCTTAATTTAATGTTTTCTACGTACTATACTTTCTCTCTGTTTTCTTATTTTTTCCCTTTCTCTCCTTTTGTGAGATTATTGAGATTTCTCTGATAAATTTTTTGCTTTACTTCTACTGGTTTGAGAATCATACGTTCTCTTTATTTTTAACATCTCTCAAAAATTGTAAACACACATTCAAATTTATTTTGCTAAAAGACATCATCAATATCTCCATTCTCCTAAGCAAGACAATCTGTACAGAGCATTTGCTTCCTCCTAAAAACCCTCTATTTCATGAAATTATTGACAGAAACTTAGCTCCAACATGTTTTTACACATTCTAATTTTTTAAATAATAATTATACCACGATTTATTTAGATGCCTCACAATATTTATTGATTGTATAGTTTACTTTCATTACTTGCATCCAGTTCCTTTTTCCTCAGTTCCCATTTCCTCTTGCTAAAGCATATCTTTTCAGGTCGGCAAACTTTTCCTATAAAGGGCCAGATGAGAATTCGTTTAAGCTTTGCGGGCCATGTGGTCTCTGTCACAACTGCTCACCTTTGCCCTTGTAGCATGAAAGCAGCCACAGACACAGTGTAAACATGGTTGTGTTCCGATAAAACTTTATTTATGGACACTGACATTTGAATTTCATATAATTTTCATGTGTGACCAAATTTTATTCTTCTTTTGATTTCTTTTCAATCACTTTTAAAATGTAGAGTCTGTTCTTAGCCCACAGACCATACAAACCCAGCTGGTGGGCAGGATTAGGCCACAGACCACGGTTTATTGACCATCATCCTAGGATGTCTTGTTCTTTCAGGGTCTATGGCCAACTTCCTGGGTTGTATGTGTTTCTAAATTTCTTTGTTTTATTTTCTCGAAATCTACTTGGGAAGGATAAAGAATTCATGACAGAAACCTATTTTCTCTTTCAGTGTATTACTTAATTATTCTTCTGGTGTCTGATACTGCTGATGAGAAATCTGATGTCAATGTGATTTTCACACCTTTGTAGGAAATTCTTTTTGTTTTTCAATTTCCTCTGATACTTTGCAGGATTTTTTTTTTTATCTGTTACATTCGGAAGTTTTTCTAGATGACATCAGGAAGTTATGAGAATTTCCAGAAAAACTGTGTTCAAATACTCCTTACACATGTTCTGTGCTCTGTTCTGCCCATTTTCTTCCCCTAGAACCAAGATATGCGGTGGCTTCCGGACTGGCCATCTCCAATGTCTCAACTTCTCTAGCTTGTTCTCTCTCTGTACTGCTGCAGTCTTGAAGTTGTCTTCTGTTAGCACATCTTTTAAGGTACTTCTGTATTTACAAAAAAAATGTATTTTTATATATGGAAGTTATTGCTTTTCCTAACTCATTATTTCAAAGTCTCTTTTCCTCTATAGCCTTCTTTGTTCTACTCGTGGCTTCTTTCCCTCCTTTATTTCTTTCAGGATATTAAATATATTTTAAATTTCTTTGCAGATTCCTTTGTGATCTTTTCTTTTCATCATTCAGAGCAAATATTCTCCCATGGTCTGCATTTTTGGTTGTCTCCCATGGACATTGTCTTCCTTCAGTGTTTTGTGATTCTTGGTTGTGAGGTCAGCATCGCCCTGGAGGATTTCTCTTCTTGGCATCCTGAGAACTCCCAGGGTGCATTGTCATGTCTCCTAATGACAGATTCTGTACATGTCTCAGTTTGGACCCCACCCTACATGTTGGACTTATCTCAGGACAGCCCCTCCCCTTGATGGCTCCAGGCCCTGCCATGGGCAGAAAGCATTGCTCAATCTCTGGACTAGGGCTAAAGCCACAGCCCTGGGTAGACAGACACAGAGCAGCGCAGACTCTGGAAATGGGGGTCAAGTAGCAGATTTCCACCATAAGTGCAGTCCTTAGCCACACCCAGATTGCCAGACGTGGTCCCAGCCCTTCCTAGGACTCAAAGCCCTTGGCCCAGCCTCACACTTGGGGCTGGACTCTTCCCTGCACCCCCTTGGGCCTCACAGATTCACACCCTGCTAATCACAAGTGCCCTTTCTCAGGAAATATTTCCATTTCTGGTAACTGGAGATCCCCTATTCACGTTTTGGAGCACTGTGATATGGTTAGTCCATCTTACTAATACTTTCTTCATCTCCCTATGTGTTTAGAGAAGCGGGCACCATCTTGAACTGAAATTCTCATTATTATGTGAGTACAATAGTGTAACCATATCCATCCTCTCAGGATCGTTTTTAAATCCAAGCGAGAAAAATGCTTTGGAAACCATCAAGTGTCTAAAATACAGCAAATAATCTTTTCCTTTTTTTTTACATTGTACAATAACCCCACAGATTTGGTGTCAGTGAGAGAAATGAACATTAATCAGGGAAGCACTGATTTCTGGGGATACCAGAGCAATAACAGAGGGATTCAAGGATGAAACAACTTTGGGAAAAGCAGCAAATCTTAGCACCCTCTTGGAGACTCCTAATACACACCTGTGTATTACAGGTTGCAAGAAGCTCTGCTATAAAGACACCAACCTAACTTTGTTTAATCTAATATTTCCAAAATGCATTGATCATGAAAGCCTTTTTAATATAGTGACTAGAAGGTACGAGAATAAGCGAATCAGGGCTCTCATTGAGGAGTCTTGATTTTGTGACAAGACTGAATTACAGAAGCCTCTTAAATGAGGCTTTACTAATATGAGGCACAGAATAAGCAAGAAACTTCACCATAAGACAGTACCAAAACACCATAGGAAATAATATATTGAAATAATCACAGTCCAAAATAGGCTTACCTTACTTAATAATGTACCATAAACAAGAACTTACTTCACACCTCAGAATTACCTGGAGGACCAATAACTTGAAGGCCTATTGTGGGAATACTTAATGAGACTGGGCCATTTTCAGTAGAATGGGCTCATGTCATACATATGAGTTTGAATATTAATTTCAACCTCACTTAGCCTCAGTATTATCTTCTGTAAAATGGGAGCGATATCAACCACAGTAAACATCCAACACACTAGGACCACTGAATAAATACACATTCTCTTCTGCTGTAGCCATAGCACCCGCCTCTGAGGTCAAGAGGATATTGAATGAGAACCATATGCCCCATTCTGCAAGGTGGGAACTATTAGTGGTAAAAGAAATTCCCTTGTTTTCTAGTCCCGTATTAGACAGCTGATAGATCATGGAATTTTAGAGCTGAAAGGGGTCTGATAGGTCATTTAATTAAAGCCTCTCAATTTTTAGATTAAGAGATTGAGGTTCAGAGACAACCCATGACTTGTCCGAGGTTAGTGGCAGGTGGCAATTAGAACTCCGTCTCGCTGGCTCCCTGCCGCGTGATCTTCCAGGACTCCACGACGCCTCTCTATGAGTGAAACAAAAGTTTATCCAAGTTCAGACAAGAAACCTAAGGCTTTAAAGAGGCAAAAGTTTCAAAACTTCTTATTTCCGTCAGCAGATCTTAAAGCACAAAAGAAGGGGATGAATCATATTCTGCTTTATTTAAGTCACATTCTCCTTGCAATTTCTGCAAATAAATGAGAGTTCTGCCATATTTTGAATGGCTGGCATCAAGGGTGAATTTTTGCTCCCTATTAAACACCGCTGCCACTTGACTAGCCTCTGGTCTGAAAGGCTTAGCCAGGAGCTGCCCATGCTGGTCCTGATGAAGGGCATGCACTTCGGTCGTGTTTCGGTCACCTGGAAGGCAATCGTCAAGCCAGGCATGTGTGCATGTGAGATGCCTCTGTGTATTTTTAGAAAGTTTTTAAGAAGGAGACAGCCAAAATATTTTTACTGCACAGCAGGCAGTTTCATGTTGGAGTGTTGGAAAGAAAAAGAAGAGGAAGAAAATAAAGAAAAAGATGCAAGACTGGCTCACAGATTGAAATGGCTAATGCCTTTGTGGGCCTGCAGAACAATCGCTCTGATCTGGGAGACTGTCACAGTCTCCATTTCAAATGTCCTCACACAGATTCCAGGAACCACACGATGTAGGCACATTCCACCACGTGCCTCAAGCCACCAGGGTGTGAACCTTGACCATCAGGTAGGAATCAAATGCAAGAGATACAGGCAAGAGCATTGCAGTCAAGCTGGGGTGAGAACAAAGCTCCATGGGGTAGGACATCATGTGGAGAACCACAAGGAATGAGGTTGAAAAGGAAGCTGGGGCCCATCCAGGAACAACCCTCAAAGCTGACTCTGGGGTGTGGATACTGCCTCATGGGCAAAGGAGTTATGAAATAATATCGCACTTGGAATAGCTCTTTGCAACTCAGAGTGTATTTTCACGCCTCACGGTCATTAGGCCCCCAAATAACCCATGATTGGCACCATGTCTGTCTCCATGCCACAGATGAGGAAACTGAGGCTCGAGAAGGGCACACAGCTCATGAACAGTGGGGTTGGGATTTGGATCCAGATTTTCTCAGACCACCTTCAGCCTGAGTTCCTTACACACAGGGTGTTGTACAGATTTTTGAGAAGGGTGGTGAGACACAAGGGACTTTGAGCTTGGAGGAGGGGCCCCTGGAGCTAGAGAGGAAGATGGCTATGTGACAAAGAGTAGTCTGGATAGAGCAAGCATCAGCCAGCAGGATCTGCAAAGGGCCAGGTGGTAAATAGTTTAGGGTTTGTGGTCTTTGTTGCACATTCTTCTTTGTTTTTATTATTCGTTTATTTGGTTGGCTTTTACAACCCTTTAAATATGTAAAAATACTCTTAGCTTGAGGGCTCTAAGAATAGGTCCAGGGCTGGATTTGGTCACTTTCTAACCCTTGGCTGAGATCTGGATGTGGACAGCCATTCAGCAGGCTGCCAAATTATCCCAGGTGAGGAATGCTGAGGGCCTGGGCTGGGATGGAGAAGAAAGATTGAGCCCACATGATGTCAGGACTGGGAAGGGATGGACAGCAGGAGGGGGCGGCTAGAGGACCTGGCTGCGTCCACTGTGCCTGCAGCAGACAGATATCCCAAGGCCAGCATCTCACCGAGCCTTCTCCCTCCACATCGTTCTCATCCAGGGCGTGGAAGCAAGAGCCCCTGGCCCCTGGCCCACGGCCAGCAGCGGGAGCTGGAGCAGAATCACTGCTGAGAGGCCTGGTGCATCTTAAAGGGCACATGGCCAGGTCAAAGGGCAGGAGAGGAGTGATTCAGATCACAAGAGCAGGGGCACAGCCAAGGTTTGCATGTGACCACGTGGTGAGGAAAGACATCCAGTGAAGCTCCAAGCAGTGCCTTGACATAAGACGTAAGAAAGAGCACGTCCAGACCCTTACATGCTCAGGTGCTATGCTGAGTAATTTTCGTGCGCTGCCTTTCTTAGTTTCCCGCTCCATCCCCTCATGGAACTGACTCCCATCACCTTGATCTTGGCGACATAAGGAAATTCAAATTCAGTGATTGCAAGAGACAGCCCCATGCCTGACTCTGCTGTCCCCCAGCCATTTCCTGGCGGTGGGCTCTGGGACAACAGGCTTACTTCACTCTGCCTCAGTTTCCTCACCTGTAAAAAAAAGATCATGATCCTAATTGGAGGGGGACGGGAAAGACCCAAACCCTTAGACTAGAGCCTGGCAGCAGGTGAGTGATGTCTTCAGTGGCCATGCCGGGGCTGCTCCCACGTCACACAGCCAGTCAGCAGTAGAGCCAAGATCTGAATCCAGACAGATCACTACTGAGCATAAGAAAAACCCTGACAATTCTAACTCTCTCAATTCCGTCCCATAGAAAACGAAGCTACATGTCCTGTTAATCTTGGGAAATAGTATGCAAGGAGATGAAAGTTCATTAGCATCCTTCACCACAGCGAGGAGTGTCGCTGCCTGCTTTAATGATGACAATAATACACATTTAAAATCTGACAGCAGGGGGACAGGAGCTGGTCCTTTCGGATGCCTGAGAGTGGTGTGTGCTTAGCAGAGAGGGCGAGGTGGGGGGGCAGTTACGCCCCTGGGAGGCCTGCCTGTGTCCAGCATTTTCACACATTCCAATCCCCCTCCAGGTGAGCGTTCAACCTAATTTCTACAGACAGGAAACCCGAAATCCGGAGAAGTGAAGAAACGCATCAGGGTCGTGGCATCACCAAATGATGTCTGATTTGACAATCCTGGCTCTTTGTGCTACCCCTAGATTTAAGCAGCTGTTCAAAAGAACAGTAAAAGAGATGTCACGGATGAAAACATCCTTGAAAGGAAGTCAGATTTCATAGATAAATACCGGCCTTCTCCATGTGCCTCTTCCATCCCCATAACTTTGGATAACTGGGTTTTTATTGTCAGCGAGGCTTAGGCATGTGTCAGAAGAGTGCCCGAGCAGAGTAATCTATGTGGCAGACCCCCTGGGATAGGAAATAGGGAGTCTGCTCATGCTGACAGTTCTAGAAAATTCTCCATTTTTTGTGAAATACGTGCTTGTCAAGTGATCATGAGACAGCTGGAAAGCTGAGCCATGCAGTAAGAGCAGAGAACCTGAGGAGGGAGAAGCTTCCCAGGGCATTCTGAGAGTCTGTGCCTCGTCCATAAACTCCATCATCTAGCATCCTCTCCACACAGCTGGGTCAAGAGCGGAGAATTCTTTCCCATTCTGTGAGCCAAGCAGTCATGGCAACAGTGCTCCAACTTTGTTGTGCATAAGAATCACAGGTGGAGCTTGTTAAAAATCTAAACTTCCAGATCCCACTTCCCAGGAATTCTGATTCAGTCTGAGGACATCCAAGGAGTCGCATCTTTCACGTGCTTGCTCCCCAGGTGATCCGGGCCACACGTGAAGAAATGTCAGCCCAGGGCTCCATTGCATCCTGGAACTAACAAAACAATTGCAAGTGCCCAAGAGCTTATCATGAGGAACCAGTGGTGGTGCAGGAGTCTAGACTCAGGGTAGGGGATCAAGGTCAGATTCCTGAGAAGGTCACTTTTCAGCTGAGACCTCAGCAGGAGAATTGGGAAAAGGTCAGAGGAAATGTTAGAGCAGAGGCTGGGAGGCCAGGAAATCAGAGCACGGTAGGGAACCTGCAGGAATTTCTACAAGTCTGGTAGAGAAAGAGAGGAAGAGAAAAGCTGGAAACATGTGGGGATGTATATTTAAAGCTACTCTGGCTGCTCTGTGGGAGATGATTGGGGGAAAAGCTGGGTTCCAGTGAAGGGCTGTCGGCAGTGGCTGCCTACGGGTAAAAGATGAGAGTGGTTTTAAAGAGAATGGAGGCTGTAGAAATAGAGGGAAGAAGCAGATCTGAAGGTATCTAGGAAGGAAAATGCACAGGATGTAGTGGGGGCTTGCACACAAGGAGAGGAAGATGTCCAAATGGATTCCCAGATATTGGCCCTAGGTGACCAGTACATTGTTGGTGACATTTACCAGGATAAGGGGCAATGGAGACTGGCCAGGTGTGAGCTCCACAAGCTCGGAACTTCTTTCTAGTCTCCCTGCTTCCTCTTCAGCATCCTGTGTGCTGGAAGGAATTGTCAAAACAGTGAAGAAGGAGCAAGAGACGCATCTGGGAAATGCTGAGTCTGAGACACCTCAGTGGAAATGTCAGGTGGAAGGTCTATCTAGAAATGGACACCTGGAATCCACAAGGGAGGGCTCAGAGAGATGCGCATCGCTTGGAACCATCCATACGTAGATAGTAATGGAAACCCGGGAAGCATTTAAGATCCATAGGGAACCTAGACTGATAGAAAGGCAGAAAGAGAGGAAAAGAAAAGAGGAGAGAGGGGAGGGGAGGGTCTGGTTGGGGAAAGGGAAGAGGGAGGGGAGGAGAGAGGTTAGAATTAAGGTAGAGAAACTCCAACTCTTAGAATGTGGTCAGAGTTGGAGGAGGGAGTTTTGAGTCTCGTGCTGAGTGGTGGATGGGAACAGACAGTAAACAAACTGGAGCTCAGGGTGACATTGGATCTTGGGACCAAGAGAAACCCAGATCTGAGAATTGTACTCCACATCAAGATAAAGTATGCAAAAGCTTCAGTCAGGCTTTGCATCTGGAGAAGCTATTATTTATTTTGAAGCATCATCTATATTGTCCCTTAAAGTAGCATCTCTAAAAGGACTAAGAGTAATTTACAGAAGACCCCCATGGTGCTATGCACCTGACACATACCAACCACAAAAATGAAACTGTGTCAAGCGCTTTCCGGCAAGGCACTGTGCTAAGCGTTTCCCATGAGTTATTTCATTTAATCCTAAAACAGCCCTATACAGTGTGGGTATTATTATCCTCAATTTTCAGATAAGGATGCCAAACATCGGAGCATTTATGAGACTTGTCCAAGCTCACGCAGCCACGTGGTCAAGCTGGAATTCAAACCCAGTTCAGGCTTCTTCGCCACGTGCCTCTGTTTGAGAAGGTTTGTGAGCAACGGAAAAGAACAAATTCCCAGTGAACGGAGCTTGGAGACAGGAAAATTCAACTATGCAAAGTCGAAAGCCTTCAATTCCTTTGTGGCTGAATAAATGGGGCCTTTGAGAGCCAGTGTCCTCGGCCTCCCGCCCCTCACCCCTCACGTGGATCAGAACCCACACGCTCACTCTTGGCCTCTGCTGGGAGCTTCGAAAAGCAAAGTCGCTACCTGAGAGCTCTCTCTGCCTGATTTATGGGTGTGTTTGTTGTGCTGAGATCATAAATCTCCACCCCCAGGACATTTCAGTTCTGGTATTTATTGACCAAAGACAACTTGTGTTAAAAAATGTTTTGAGACTGTGCCAGATCATCACTACGGAATACTTGAGAAAACACACTGTCCTCGGGTAGATGAAATTCTGCAAGTAGCTGATTTTGCTACCAGGGCAAATACCTTCCCTGTCTACTCTTTTATTGCATTTCGTTTTGTTTTAATTAATGAGGCAGATTCTTCGTATGTGTCTCTTTAGCATCTCAAGAGTTCATCAAGGGAAGATTGAGAAGAGGAATTATCAAGAGACATTTCCCTCGGGGCCTAGGAGAGTTTTGATTCTTTTGAACCAGAACTCTTGGCCAAGTGTATCTCAGAAGCATTCAGGCGGCGAGACACCTGGAGAAGAACTGTGAAATATAGATGCTTCCACGTAAAAACCCAAAGATAGAAACGTGAGCTAAATCTGACACTGACGCCAGATTCTAGTACAGACAAGCTTAAGACTTTAGAGAACAGGTCTGGAGAAAAAGTCAGAAAAGCTCCCAAACCTTCACTTTGCTGAGCGTAAGCACGGTGCACCCTTGTGCACGGCTGTGTGAATTTGGAAAACAGTGTCAAGGCTCGATATTCATGGTGGACCACCTTATCCTGTTTAAAGAAAAATGATGTTCCTGGTTGGAACACAGTAAACGATTATTTTAAATAAGGAGTGCTCAATTCTAAAGACTACAAGGCTCAGGCAAGTCAGGGAGGACAGACTGGTGTAAAACAAGACAGAAACCATCAAGCACCACCCCAGGATTCTGCAGAACAGGGGTGTCTCTTAAAGGAGACATTGATGCCTTGAGTCCAGTTGGCTTTGGCCCTGTTGGGATGTGAATCCAAGGTTTGTCAGATCTTCTGTTCTCTTGGTAGAACTGGAAATTCTGATTTTAACAAGGTGAAACCAAGTTTTAAATGTTTATTGCTAATTTTTTATTTAATAAAACAGTATGTGGGCCAAGCAAAACACATCTGCAAGCCAGACCTGACAAGGGCTGCCATTTGTGGCCAACTTTAGACTGTTTCTGCAAATTCAGAACCATTGGACCATTTAAGAATTGCTGCTTCGTGGAGTAAGATGTCAGTCCTTGACTTTCTATAATTTTTTATGAAAATTGGGTGCTTGTTGTGGAGCTCAGAAATCTGAGTGTTTAAGAAAGCAAAGGTGAGGGCCAGCCAGGTGGCACGGTGGTTAAGTTCACGTGCTCTGCTTTAGTGGCCTGGGGTTCACAGGTTCAGATCCCATGCACGGACCTACACACCTCTCATCAAGCCATGCTGTGGCAGCATCCCACACACAAAATAGAGGAAGATTGGCTCAGATGATAACTCAGGGGCAGTGTTCCTCACAAAAAAAAAAAAAAGAAAGCCAAAGTGGCTGAAATGGCTAAACCTCTGTTCCTGCCACTACTCCTGGCTTAGCTCTTTGCTGGTCCTTTCCCACATACCATTTGGTCCTAGACCATTCTTTGAATGCTCTGCTGCAGTTTGGCCCACCTGGGCTCACTGGTTCTTCTCCAGCCCACCTGGACCCTGTGCACTTCTGGTCCCCAATTTCAAGGTGCATCACTGTTCTTAGCCTTGAGTTTTCAGCACCAGCATCAATGGGGGACCAAGGGCACACTCCTTGAATTGCCTTCCAGAGTTGAGCAGACTGAGGCCTGCTCTCTAAGCAGCTGTGTGAAGTTTTGTACCAACTCTCTTGGTGAACGCACCCCCATTCATCCGGCAGCAGAAGCTAAACCCTAGGGGTCAGATTTAGACAATTCTCTGCCCCTCACCTCCACCCCAATCTAATCAACCACCAAACCCTGTGGATTTATGCCTGAACATCTCTGGCACATGTCTGCTTCTCTCCACTGCCAGCCCAATCTCACATCATCATTGCCTGGAGCCTCAGGGCTTTTGATCTAGTCTCTGCTCATCATCAGATCTTAACCTCTCAACGCATTGTCCACACTGCAGCCAGAACGATCACTGAAGTCTGATCACAATACTCTTCTGCTTTAAATATTCAAGGTCTCCCGACTGGTTTCCAGAAAAGAATCACAACCTCCTACTCTCACATGAGCTGATCCCTGCCTGCCCCTCCTGATTCCTTTAGATTTCAGTTCAAAAACCACTTCCTCCATCCCCCTCCAGCCAGGCCCTCTTTGTTATGTACCATTAAAGTTTCTAGACTTGTCCTTTGCAGCATCCATCACTATTTTAATTAAATAACAGTTGCATAACTGGGATAATATCTGGCGAGAATATAAGTTTCACAAGAAAAGCAATGCAATCGGTACTCTTGGATTCTCAGTGCCTACACAGTGTCTGCCAAGCAGCAACCACTCCACAGCTCTTGATAGAAAGAAAGAAAGGAAAGAGAGAGAGAGAGAGGAAGGAGGCATTCCCTCTTCAGGACACAAGAGCGAGAAGTAATGTCCTTTTATGGCCAAGTGAATTGCTTTAGCTGGAAATTCATTGACTCACCCAAGATCCATCTCACTCTTTTCTTTGAGAGTATAACGGTCTCATCATATCCATAAGCCCCATGTCCAGGATCATCTCCCCTCTTGCCGAGCTCTAGCAGCCTTTTGAGATTTGGAATCTTAATCTTTGGAAGGTGAGATCAGTTCCTTCATTTGGGGATTTTTTGTTTTCTTATTTCATCTGTGAGCATCATCAAATCCACTCCCCTTGGAGATGAGGACAGCGTCCATTGGGTGCAGCATATCATCTCTGCCCAGAACACATCCATCAGGGATGTCAGAAAGAACCACCAGGCGGCTGTGTGGTATCAACCCCACATGAATTGATGCATGCTGCTCATTGCCATTCCTTTTTTAAGAGGATTAAATTAATCCAGGTAGCTTGCATAGATTCTGGTCTTACAGAAATATGGATCGAAGGCTTCTCAACCTTTTTCCCAGATCGTATTCCTGGGAACTCAGGGATGCAATGATGTAAAAGCAATTTGCTTGAGGATTTCAAAGGAGGGAGCCAAAACATGTCTACGTGAGCATGGCTCATTTGATAAATAGCACCAACCTCTTCCACTTTGCAGATGTTACAGCTTTGATAAGTCTGTTCGGGAGGAGAATTGGGAAAAAGACTTGCATAATACGAAGGAGTGAGAGCCCAGGGCCAGAGACGGAATTGCTCATCACTCAGAAAGTTTGCGAGTAGGGCTCTGCCATTACCAGGAGTGTGTGTAATTATCAAGCAGCTTGGGAGAGGTCGCTGACTGAAACCCACAAATAAAACTCCAGTTCCTGGAGAAGCCGGCTTGATCCCTTTCCAGAGGAAACACGGCGTCTGAGTAACCTTTTAATGCATCTCCCTTTCTCTCCCTGATACACTGGATAATTATTTATTTTGTTGTCTAATTAGTTAATTAGGCTGGCATTGTGTTTTAAGTTGAAAATCCTATTGTTTAGGTACTAGAAAATGGCTTTTTGTTTGTTTGGGGATTTTTGCAGGGTACTAGGGACTTATTAATTGAGTTGTTTGCTCTGGGTGAAGCAGCCCAGCGACGCAGTGTGAATTTTCTGGGAGTAAATTGATGCATCCGCAGTGGAAGGTTGTGTTCAACATAAGAGCACCAGGGCACAGGCAAAGTCTTGGTGGGCAGTTTTCCTTGTTATTTCACTTCCTCCCTCGTGTTTATATGGCAATTTACAGTTTGCAAAGCCCATTCACTCAAAATAGCTCATTTAGTCCTAACGAAAGAGGCTTTGGAATGCGTTTTATTGCTCCTCATTTACAAATGGGCAGCTGAGGTCTAGACAGCCAGGGGCTGGCTCATGTCCCTCGCTGTCCGGCTATCTAAGCCGTCCGTTATGGAGGGTGGGAAAGAGGAAATAAAAGGGGGCGGGCTCTGGAGTGGAACATCCTAGGTTTGAATCCAAGTTCCTCCACTTTTTATTAAATTTCATCCAACATTCTACAAACATTAGCCAAGCATCCCTCTAGTCCCAGGCACTAGGCAAGCTGCGGGAGACCCAGACATAGATAACACAGGCCCCTTCGCGGTGTGGACTGGGTCTGCCTGACATCTCTCCGAACTTTAGCAAACCTCTCTGTCAGATGGGAAGAATGCTATTGACCTTGAAGGACTGTGATCAGATTGAGAGATGGCACATGCTAAGTATGAAACAACCTCTGGCACCCAGTAGGTGCTTAAGGATGGGAGCCATTCTTAATTGGCTCCAGGTCCATTGCTCATTTCATGAAGACACATGCATAAGCTCCCTGAACGCAAAACCACATGCTACCAGGGCCCTGTGCAGCCTTCGGTCAACTCCTTGCTCTGGCCCAATATGCCTTATTCTCCGAAGGCCTCCAACCCTCCTTTTCCTCAGGGCTATAGTGCCTCTCAGAATCCCCTCTGGAACCACCTTCCTTCCTCAACTGGTACCTTGGTCTCCCGTGGCAGGCCCCTTGCTGAGAGATTTACCTCCTGACCTTTGTGTTCTTCCGTCTTAGTTTCCCACAGTTCTGCAAAGTGGATGCACCAATTGCCTAGGGCTGTCTTAACCATATTTCACAAACTCAGTGGCTTAAACGACAGAAATGTATTGTCTCATGGTTCTGGAGGCTGAACGTCCAAGACCAAGGTCTCAGCAGAGTTCACTCCTTCTGAAGGTTCTGAGGGAGAGTCAGTTGCAGGCCTCTTTCCCAGCTTCTGGCGGCTGCTGGCAGTCTTTGGCGTTCCTTGGCTTGTTGAAGAATCACCCTGATCTCTGCCTCCATCCTCACGGGGTGTTCTCTCTTTGTGCTCCTCTGTGCCCAAATTTCCCCTTTGTATAAGAACACTAGTCATGCAGGATGAGGGCCCTGCCTACTCCAGTGTGACACATCTGACTTAAGTAATTACACCTGCAATGACCCTGTTGCCAAACAAGGTCACCTTCTGAGGCAGTGGGGGTCAGGACTTTAACATGCAAATTTGGGGGGTACAATTCAACCTATGACAGCGGCTATTATTTCTTCCATTTTTCAGGTAAAGAAGCAAGCTCCACAAAGCAATCTGTGGCGTGTCTCAGAGCTAGTTTTCAATGCAGTCTTGAAAGCAAGTATCCCTAAGAGCTCCAGAGATCAGAGTCCTTGTTCAACAAGTGGTCTCTCTAGAAACAAGAGAGGTAAGGCAGGCTTTGGGCTAGAGACGGGGAGAGTTCAGCAGATTCTCACGTGGCTGGCATTTGCTGTCCATGTGGCGGGCTGCTCCTGCGAAGGTCTGAGGCTCTGTTTCCGGAAAGCGTTGGCTCTGTCCTCCTAATGGCCAAGAGGCCAGTACCACTCCAGTGACTCCTGCTTTTATCAAGACTCCAAAGTTCAGGGATGAGCCAGCCCAGGGAATCTGTGCCATCTCACACAGGCAGGTGCTCTGCTGGTGTCTGAGCCCTCTGATCTCTTATCAGATCTCACCTTCCAGAGCCAGCTAATGCCACCCTCCTCCTTAGAGGGGCCCACACCCAGCATCCACAGGCAGAATGAACGCCTCCTCCAGCTTTCATTTTTGCTAACATGTTCCTTTGAAGCTCTCTCTCCACTTATCACATTGAAATCATCTTGGCTCATCTTTTTGCTTCCACCTTAAGACTATATCCTGCATATAGAAACATGTTGACTCTGAAATTGAGTTTTAAGTCCCTTCTAACGGGGTCACCTCTGAATCCTAGCACCAGGCATAATAGGCCTTGCAAATAGTAGGTGCTGAATGAATGTCACTGGAGGATTGTCGTGTCCATGTCTGGGCGCTGGCCCTCAAGAGAGTCATTGAAAAATAAAATGCATCAGATCTAAATCAGCAGTGTTGCCAAAATGGTTGGAAAGAGAATTCCAACACATCAGAGGAAGGCCAGTCGAAAGAACCACCAGGGTTCAGCACAAGGAAGAGGTGATTGAAAGGGCCCAGGAGCATGGTTTCCAGTCAGAAGGGCTGTGCTGGGACAAAGGGAGTGGATGTGACGCAAAGTTCCAGGGGTGACAACAGGACTCAAATGCAAAACCTATAGCAGGTCGGGTTTCAGTTCAACATGTCAGAGAACTTCCCCACGGGATTGTCAAAAATAAAGTGATAAAACAAAATAGCATAATTTATAAAATAAAACAAGAAAGCCATGTTTTGCCAGTCTAGAATGAGCTCTCCAAGTCTAGGGCAAAGGTTACTAACTGGGGGCGACTTTGACACCTGGGGACGTTTGGTAACGTCTGGAGACATCTTCGGTTGTCATCCTGGGAGCAAGAGGAATTGCTTCTGGCTTCTAGTGGGGAGAGGCGGGGATGTTGTGAAACATCCTACAGTGCACAGGACAGCCCCACCACAAAGAACCATCTGGCCCCAAATTTCACTAGTGCTGAGACTGAGAAACTCTGCTCTAGAGGTCTCTGAACCCAGGCCGGACAGCACATAGGGATCATGGCACCAGGTAGGGGAGTGCGCCAAGCCCAAGAACCGCTAGGCAAGCGGGTTAAAAGTACATGCTCTTGGTCCTAGCTCCTAGAGATGTAATTTCAGTGGGTCTGGGCAGGGGCTTGGGAACACGTTGCATGTTAAAAAATACCCCTTGTAACCCTAAATGGGAATTTGGGGCTCACACCCTGAGAGACATCACCCCAGATGATCTTTGAGGCCCCTCGACCCATCATCTTCTGACTCCAAGAGAGAAGCAGTGGAAAGTTAAAAAGCATTTGCCTCATCACCCACCTTTGGAAAATCCTGGTGGAGAGAAGGGCCCAATTAATTAGTATTTTTTAAAGAACTTAGAGATCTATTTTTTTTAATAAGAAAATGAACATAAGTGCAGAGCATCATGACTACTCATTATTTAATTTAATGATTTGTGAAGATTCTGTTGCCATGGCGACTGAGCACTATTTATAAAAATTAAGAACATAAATTATAAATAATAATATTATTACAAGCAGAAGGGACTCGAACCTCTCAATCAGAAAGGAATAATTTCCAGATTGAAAAAAAAAAGAAACATTGTTTACATCACATATGGGGAAGAGTGCTGGAGAATTTGCATTTGCACAGTGTTCTAGAAGGAGAAATCAGGTCAAGATGATGATTTTATGTCATTTGCGTGACAGTCTGTGTCTTTGCATTCCACGGGTGCCTCATGATTCAGGAAGGCTAGGATGGGGCTGGCAATGGTGTCAGAGACAGCACAGAAGCAGGAGTGCGATGTCAGCTCAGAGATATTAGAGTCACTTCCATCCCACTCAGACTCCCACTCACCCTGATGGTACAGGCCAGCTTGACAGTGGCTCCTAGACTCAGGAAGGGTCAGGCCAGAATTCCCCCATGCGTGGATGGGCAGGAAGGTTGACACTCAATCCCATTCAACCCATTTTAATTTAATCAATGAGTGTGATTACTGTGCCATAAGGCGGTGGAGGCCAGGTGAGGCCAGGCAGCCAAGGAGACTGAGCTAGAGGTCAGTGGGAAGGAATTGCTACAGCCACACTCTGCTGGTCACACTATAAAGTGTGGGATCCCTGAGTTGGGGGCAATGAGTTCCACCACGGGGATTCAGGAGGAGAATTGAGGCCAAGTGCTCAGCCAAAATCGCACACATAGCAAATGGGTGGCAGAGCCAATATCAGAACCCCAATATCCTACTTCCCAATCTAAGACTCCTCTCCCTGGTCATCCTCCTCCCCTCAGAGTCCTCCCAAGGTCCTGGGCAGAGAAGCTATCACCACGGATGACTAATTGGAACTCCTGTCACTGTCCTGGTGTGGTCCTGACAATCATCTACAAATTCTGGCTGGAGTCAGCCTGGATTACCCTCCGAGATTATTCCAGAGGGAAGGGAAGGAGACAATACAATGCCAGATCTAGTTAAACCACTTGTTTCCCAATAGGGTTGACTATGGATTGTTAGTTGTGTTTATACTAGAGACTTCCATGTAAATACTCTTCTCCTTACCTGTCCAAACCCTGTCCATCCCATAAGAACTAAAATAAACCACTACTGACTCTAGAATCGTTCCCTGAGGCCCCAACCACCCCTCGTGCTTTGGGGCAGTGTGTTGGAAAGGAGAGAGCAGAAGTGGAATGCAGACATCACCACTCCCTGTCCGGGGAGAACCCTCTGGCTTCTGCGCTGGCACCTGGCTTGGTCTTGGACCAGCTTTGGGGCACCAGCCTGTGCCTGGGTGGTGAATGGAGGGCACGCCTTCTCAGGATGAACCCCAAAAGAGTGGACCCCAAATAATCCTCTCATCCACTGAATTACTTCAAACTAAGGTGCTTGTAAGGAGACAGGGTTAACCACTATATATTCTAGGCAGTAATAGCAAATGGAATGTTTACAGAACATAATTGCCTTTCCACGCCATGACAAAGGGAATTAGGTCTGCACAGAGCCAGCGCTAAGATCAATGCTTGAACACAGGCAGCGAGTATGAGATGAGGTACACACCAAAGCAAGTGTATATTAAGGGGGAAACGTTTAAGCATGTGAGCCCTTACACTCCAGAACTTGACCCCACACAAAAATTATTTTCTTTTAAAAAAAAGCTAAGTTTGTTAGCAGTGAAATTGCGGCATATACAATCCAACTAGAAACCTGGCAAAGACTTTTCAGCATATAGGCAAGGCAGGTCCCATGACCATTTGCCTCAAGAGGAGAAGAGGAAGGAGAAGAGGCCTCCAGAACTGGAGAAACGGGCTTTACTGCCAAAGGTCGCTGGTCACAGATGCAGTAAACGGGCTGCCTCTCCCGGTGGGGCACGAAGCTCAGGGCCTGCTGAGTAGAACATTTCAGGAGAGCTTGCCTTCTCCCAGAGGCCGTCTCCCTGCTCCTCCAGTTGGAAAGATTAAAGAATACTCCTTTGGGGCTACATAATCTTCTTAAGGCTTCAGTGCTTATTCTTTGTCATCTCTTAATACAGCACTTTTCTTTTTGAGGAGGAGGAGAAAAGTGGCATTCATCCACATCGTTTTATAAATGGAGCAACTTGGCGTCCAGAGAGGTCAGAATTATATCAAAAGCTGCGAGCCTGTGTCTATCATGACATGATACGCGGAACTAACAACTCTCTTACAACCAGACTTCCGTTCCCAAACTGGGACGACCTTTAGCAAAGCCAGCGCCGAACCTGTCACCACCTCTTGCTTTGCAATCTGCCTCCCCATCTGCTATATTTATCTCCTCACCTCTCGCCCAATCGATGGCCTGATGGAGTGCTCTCACTTCTTCCTGAGACTGGGGAGCAAGGAGCCTCCCTGCCTGCACAGACCTTGGGCTCCCAGGCGCTGTCATCTACAATCCTCCCTGAAGTTGCATGCCTCTGTGTTCTCTCCCAGCCACACCCTAAGCCAAGCCTTGCTCCAGTGACCCCCTGCATCCCAACCGGCTTTGACTCCAAGGTACAACAACCAGACCCATTGTTTCAGGTCTGCTTAAAGCCGTACGAGGAACACAGCTTCTGAAGGATCTCCCCGTCAGTGTGAGACCTGGAGAGTCCACATCTGTACCCTAGGAAACTCAACGAAGTAGTTCTCTGGCATTTTATAACTAAACCACTCCTTTCTCTGTTCTCAAAAATCTGAGTTATTTACGCCTAGTCATCAGAAATGTTTTTGGATGTAGACTATTTCTTCCAAATGAGAGAAAGTAGAGATAAAAAAAAAAAAATCAAAGCATTTGATATTTGACTAGTTCTGGGGATAAACTGTATGGAGAGTATAGACTTCTTGCTTTGAGGACACCCAGCAGGCCCTGACACCTCTGAGGGAGCCTGACAAGACGGAGCATGAGAAGAGGAAGGCACCTGCCTGATTTTCTTCACAGGCTGGGCCTGTGCCCATTCCTCCACAGGGTTGTGACAATGGACACTGAGCTGCCACAACCTGAATCCTTGTTCTGTAGGATCTGGCTTCGCTGCCCAGTGGAAGACATGCTTTTACTTTTCCTCAAGGGGAAAGCGGTAGAAGATGGATGGGAAAAGGAGGATAGACTCGGCTTGTTTGAGTCCCATAAATAACAATTCGTCAAAGGTTAGAAAATGATTTGTTTTCCATGGAGATACTGCAGGCTCCTTGCCCAGCGTTTGGATAAACATTTATTTAGGCAGATAGTTTATGAATTATACAGCACTTTTTAAAATGGGGTGATGGGGAAAAATTATAGCATCCTGAAGTGCTTCCCTTGGTTCCATCAGAACCAAATGAGGAATTCCTGTCAGGGGAGCAAGGGAGGCCCCACTCCCCGGCCACTCTTGACCACCTCTAGCCCGCAGAGTGGCCGTTAAGGACTCTGGATTTGCCAAGTAACAGAACTGAAATGGGCTGTTTTAAGAATGCGAGGAAACTCATGGGCCCTCTCCCCAGGAAATTGAACATGTGCATTCGTGCCCATGTTTTTTATAATTTCCAATGTGCACAGGCTACTTGAAGCCCTCCAAGGACACCTTGCAGGTTCTCAGACCCAGGTAAAGAGTTCTGCTGTGGCCACTGCCTTATTTTACGGATATGGGAATCAGGCTAAGCCAGGGAGGAGCAGGTCAGATAGCAAGTCTGTGACCCAGCCAGACAAGCCCTCAGATGGTGTCCTTCTCACTCCTGGTCTTGTTCCATATGTAAAACAAGAGAATCAAAACCAACAGGCAGAGGCATAGCTGGAGGGACGTGGAAGCGTGTCTCAGACAGCATCGCCCAGAGCCTCTGACAGAATCTGAACGCTCCTGGTACTGGGTGGTTGTTATGAGACCAGAGACATCTTAGCATCCTCCATGCTTAATGCATTCCTGCTGTGATCACTTGTGTAATATTAGTTGAATTAGCTCAACAAAAATAAGCTAATTTGTACTCTGTACCAGGAGTTAAGGGCATAGACAAATAAGACACAGTCTGGTGAAGAAGTCAGAAGGAAAAGAAAACATTGTAAAACATGTGATCTGTAATAAAATAGAGAGATGCTGCATAGAGGACGTGGCAGAAAAGAGGAATGAACAATGACTTCTGCTGGAGATGCCAAAGAAAGCTTCAGTTAGGAAAGAAAATTTGACCTGGGTCTTCAAATACAATTAGAAGTTCACCATACTGATTAGGGTCCAAGATGAATTTAAACAATGAGATGAAAGAAGGAAGGTCGGGAGGAAGGGAAAGAAGGAAGGAGGAAGGGAGGGAGGGAAAAGGATCAAGTCAGGAAAACAGAAACGGCTCCAGGTGCTTCAAGTAGAGGGAGTCCAGGGCTGAGAATTCATCATACGTCTCATGGAAGAGTACAGAACCAAGGGATTAGTAACAGCTAGAAGCCACCTAGGAAAAGAGATGGTGTTATCAGAACCCGGAACCTGGAGTACAATTGGGACAGGGAAACTCAGAGCCGGGGAGAATCAACTCCCCACAAGGGCCCAGGGAGGCAGCTTGCAGAGCTCTCTCCATTACGAGATGAAGATGCTGAGATGCAGAGCCTTTAGCCATTTGCCCAAGGACTAGTAGCTAGTAAGATGAGAGTAGGACCTCTCTTTCCCAGAGACTTTGCCCTTAGCCAGTCTTGACAAAGCTGCCTTGAAGTACTGAGCCCTCAATAAATGCCTTGCTCATTACCCATTTTTCAAAGTGCTTTCACATAGTCTTTATTTTTCAGATTGTATTTATTTCTCAAACAAGACTTTCTAAAGTCTTTGTTCTAATCCCTGATTCTATCCACTGACAACTCCTTGCTTTCAGGAAGCATGGCAAAGTTTTATTCTTCTGGAAAAAAATTAAAAACAATTATTATTTGTGATACCTTTATCAGATAATTGAGTGAAAATAACTTTTATCTTAAGTAATAGTTTTTATCGTATTATGAGAATTATGTTTCCGGCACCAAAAGCAGAGGTCTTATGAGATCCCAGGATTGCTGGTCTTTGGGAGGCATTTAAGAAGGGTGACTCTAGATTGCAAATGTGGGACCTCATGCTAATTAAAGATACTTTCTATTGACAAGAGTTTAGCCCTAGCCAATGCCCAAATCCCGATTGTTCCAAGCCCCTTTGGCAAAATAGGTACCTCTGTTACAGGCAATTTGTGATTCAAGGTTTCATCTTGGTCATTACCGCTGCTGCAGCAGATTTAAATATTTTAATGAATGATGTTATTGTCTCTGTGCCTGGGGGTCTTTTCAGCGGAGGTCGCAATTTGAAGGAGGAAAAAAATACAGAAAAATACCTCTAAATATGTGAGTGAGGATGGATAACTCACTTTGGATGTGTGGTAAAACCCAGGAATGAGGCTCCCGTGCTAATGAGGGATGTACCCCAGTTCACGGAGAAGGGGTTTCAGAGGTGTAGAGGTGAGTCATTGGAGGAACTAGGGCCATCTTCCAAGAGCATTGTCAATGGATTGTACCATCGAGACTAATGAATGGGTGGAGGAGACAATGTGAAGAGCCCTGACAGCAGAGTAACATCCCATACAAAGTCATTATGAGCACCCAGGATTGGGAGCAAGTCGGGGCAGGAGAAAGTGAATCATTTAAACAGTGTGGGGAATTCTGTCTATTATTCCACTCCAAGAGAATATGTCCCAATGGGAGCATGACTTGAGAAGTGCGACTTTTGGATTCTTATACTAAATAAGTCCCTGTTCCAACACATATGAACATCTCACCATGGAGGGTGTGATTCCAGTGTTTAAAGATGGGTATTTCTCATGCAACATACATCTGAAGCTTGGGTCCAGTCCTACCTCTGTTGTTCTACTGAAGACGGAGCAGCATGTCCGACAACGAAGGAAAAACTGGAGGTGAGGTGTGATTGAGAGATGGTCCGTCGGCCTCCAACATGGCAGCCTCCATAGAGATTTCAGGAGATGTTGGCCTTGCACGATCCTCACTTTCCAGGCTGTCTCTGCACCCTTATGGTCGCAATGCCCCTTCATCTAATCGACCACGCGTTTAACAGACGTGTATCAAGTATTTTCTCTGTTCTGGGCAGTGATCTGGGCATGCTGGGGATACAATGATGAGCAAACAGTCAAGAATGAGGGCCACAGACAATGAGCAAGAACACAAATCAATAAGTAGCATGATTTCAGGTAGTGATCAGAGTTGTAGAGAACAATGAAGCACGATAAAGAGATAGGGCAGGAGTTAGTTGTAATTTTGGATATTGGGGACACGGAGTCAGTAAGAGCCTCCCTGAGGAGGTAACAATTGAGCACGCAGCAGAGCAATGTGAAGGAAGGAGTCGTGCACAGATCCCAGGAAAGAGAATTCCAGAGAAAGAGGCCTTAAGTGAAAGGAGCTGGGCATGCTTGAGGAATAGCTCACACTGCTACTCACTCATCTGTGTGATTCTGCCAGAAAAACAATGGGGTGGCAGGGGAGATATGATTAACCCCATTTTAGGGATCAAGAACCAAGGAGTCCTGAAGTTTCTGCCCAGAGTGTAACCAAGACCAGCAGAGGAGGCAGGTGTAGATGCGAGCAGGGAAGGCGTTTCCAGTCAGAACTCAGGGACAGAGCTGACAAAAGTGCAGTCTAACAGATGCTGGACCAGAGAACCAGAATCTGTAGTGGGCCAAGGGTCAGGCCACGGTCATTAACACAGCTACCAAGACAGGCCCAAGGTTGACAGCCACTTGCCAGGAAATGCTCACTGTCAGGGAGTCTCTGTGTGGACGACGCAGATTCTGGGATCAAGAGTTGGTAAAAGTACCGGGATGGAGTACAAAGGCTTTCTCAAAACCTTCCAGGAGCCTGGCTTCCTGAGACCCGATCTTACTACTTCTAAATCTATGTGCAACAGGTGATGACATTTTTAGATACACGTGGAATGAAATGCTTACAATAACACTCGAAAAAGAATGACCAGAGGTATTTGGAAGGGGGAAAGATAAGTCCCCAGAGGCGCTTGGATGACGTGGTTGCCACAGTTGTCTGGGGCTGAGTGCTGAGTCTTTGGCAGCCAAGGCCACAGTTATGTTGTGGAACTGCCGGATGACAGAACACAGCGAATATTCCTGGGAGATAACTGCTCATCTCTGAATTCATGTTTCACACAAGACGTGCCTTCCTCAATAGAATTTTTATGGACAATATCTAGGTCAGCTTCTGGTGGGAAGGTATGATATATCTTGTGTGTGTTTTTCAACTATCATTCTGGAAAATTCCAGGATGTGGGTAGGGTGCTGGCCTCGTTTTGAGCCCCACCTGTGTCAGAAACCTGCCTTCAATTCTCCCCTAGACGATTCCCAGAGCATAGCCAGACAGGGCAGCAGCTTCCATTGCCATGGAGTCCTCGGGCTTGCCTTTGCCAGCGTAGACAGGGAGAACCCAGGAGCCAGCAAAAGAGGAATCACCCACAGCCTCCACCCTCGAAATTGCCACAGATTCCCTGCCTTGGGGATCTGGTCTTAGACAAAGCAAACCGTGTGAGTCCATCGCAATTAAAGTTTTCAAGATTTCTGCTTCAGTTATTGTGCTCAAAAAGCATAATCTCTCAGAGGCTAAAACGATGACACTAGTATTTACAAAGACTAAATGGCCTCAATCCCTGAGCCTTGCAGGGGTAACTTGGGAGGGAGAAGGAGGGGAAAGAAGGCCAGGGGCAGGACAGGAAATGATTTCTGCTCTAAGAAAGTTCTGGCAGGTAGCCTTCTACGGCTAATATAAGCTGTGGACGATTTACTCTACCACCCTCCACCCCAGCCAGCATGCCGCCATATTCCCTTCTGGGCTAATCCAGAACGTGACCCAGTGAAAAGGTTGAGAAATCCCACCTCCGCTTTCAGACATCCTAGCTGCTGTAAGGAACTCTATTCTCTCAGGACCTCTCACAGGAAATATGTAAGTTTACCTGCAAACATTCGTCTCATGTCACAGAAAGACCAACGTCATTGGTCCATTGAGGTGAACATGTTCTGGCCAGAACTAATGGGGATTATTAGAAAATCACACGCCTAAAAATCCATGATTAGATAGAGTGGATGTTCAGACAAATTCAATTCAATAGACATTAATCAAGTACCTTCTATGTAGGACCCTCCATGCTGGGCGCTATACTGAGTTCTAGCAACAATAACGACCAATAACTTCTGGGAAGCTACAATTTAATAAGCCTTTCATACAATTGGCTTATTGACTTATACCACAAGCCTGTGAGATTCTAATTATTAACGTCATTTGATAGAAGACAGCCAGGCTCAGAGACAACAAGTAACTTTCTCAGGGTCACATTGTTATTAAAGCAGAATAAATTGGGCTTGAAACCAAGTTTTCTGACTTTCAATTGTTTGCTCCTTCCTCTCCACTGGGCTGCCAGTGTGGATACAGAGACATCACAGAACTGAAAGATTAACACCTTGTTTAAGTACGATGGATATATTTTTTATTGATTCAGAGCAATCTGAATTGGTCTCATATAGTTCATCTTCCACCAGGGTTGAAGCGCTTAAAATTAGCAGACAAAATGATCAGTGTATGTTGCTGTAGTCACACACACACACATTTACACACAGGTTACTTACCTGTACACACACATGTACACACAATTACTTACCTGGACCACTTTTCACAGATTATTTAACATGTACGCAGTCCTGTGAGGTAAGTGCTCTCAGCATCTTCACTTTTCAGAGGCTTAAAGAAATGAAGTAACTTGACCAGTCACATAACTTGTGAAGGTCCAAGAACTTGGACTTTGGTCGTTCTGTCCCCAGAGTTCTAATCATGACGCTGTTCACATCTGTATTCATTTCCCGTGGCTGCCATAACAAAGTTCCTCAAACTGAGTGACTTTAAACAACAGAAATTTATTCTCACAGTTCTGAAGGCCAGAAGTCCCAAATCAAGATGCCAGCAGGACCACGTTCCCTCCGAAGTCCCAAGGGAGGGATCCCTCCTCGCCCCTTCCAGCTTCCGGTGACTCCAGGCATCCCTTGGTTTGTGGGAACCAGAGCTTCAATCTCTGCCTCCATCTTCATACAGTCGTCTTCTCCCTGTCCTTGTCCATGTGCTAATCTCCTCTTCTTATAAGGTCATCCCTTATACTTATTGGAACCCACCCTAAACTGTATGACCTCATCTTAACTTGACTACATCTGCAAAGCCCCTAATTTCAAATCAAGTCACTTTTCCAGATACCAGGGGTTAAGACTTTGATAAATCTTTCAGGGGGACACAGTTCAACCCATACACTACCCATTCTCTTCCTCTTCACCCTTGTGCCAGGTTCCCTCTGTCTCATTTCAAATAAAAATCATCTTTCAGCTGAGAATTATGAAGGGTTCAAAGACAACTGAAGAGGAAATTGATGCGTGGGGAAAGGACCCCAGAGTGTCAGGGCTCCGATCTGAACCAGTGCCCCTTCCTCCAATCCGCTAATCCTAACCGTGGTTTTCCCAGAACTTAATGAGTTTTATCTTCCAAATTGGGATGTACTGATGAGAAATGGAATTGAGCATTACCAAGGCTTTGCTAAAGCTGACTTCTCAAGCTTCCATCTTTAAAAAAAAGTCAAGGAAATATTTACTCTGTGAGCTGGTGAGAAAAGAAAAATTTTATGTTTATTTGGCACGCATAACTTCCATGGTCCTAAAAATGATTAAGTCTTGTGTCTAACGTCTTTTGTGATTAACAGAGTTGTCTTCCATTCTAAATGTTGCTGTTTTTCCTGTCTGAGATTCTATTAGTTAAAGTCATCGTATGGAAAGCCAGTATTCCGATATGAATGTTGAGAAAAGCATTCACTTTATCCCCTTCATGGCTATTTGAGTATCTTGCACTGATAAGTTTGTATGAAATCTCAAAGTGTGCACAGCCCCAATGATATTAATATGCAGAAGCAAGTCTGAGCATCAAGTTACTCAAAATCTACACTGCCCAGGCAGAAGCCTGTATTTCCAAAATAAATTGCTTGTAAAACGCAATGTCTCGATGAAATATTCAAGTTTAAACTCATTTTGTATTCCCAATTTTAAATACAGACACAAACTTTGGCTGCCGCTTCTCCGGCCATATCTGAAAGTGAGCAGGCGCATTGAATCAATCAGCTGTAGTCGGCAGAGAGGAAAATAATCCCCCCAACCAAAGTAAACTGCAGAAATTCATAAATAAAAACCAGAGCTACAGAAAATCTCAGCTCTACGGGAAAGTTTGTACATGTGCATTAAAAGTCTTAACATTTTTTTCCCCCAGCTTGAAGATTTAAGGCTCCTGTTTTAATAGGCAAATATCTATGAACTTGACTTTCACCAAAAATCTGTCTATGGTTGCACCCGAACGTTTGTACTTTTTAACCAGAGTTACTCCTGGGAGCAGAAACTTGTTTGCAGAGCAACGAAAGAGGAATTAAAAAACCTTGTTGAATCAGGATTAGCTGTGTGTATGAGCAGGAGGAAGACAAAGACTGTTCCCATAAGTTCTTTGCCTCCTCTCTCAGGAAGCCACCCGTGTCCCTGCCCCTTGGGGTGTGCGCATCCCTACAAAGAAGAGGGAAAACCCACACAGCAAGTGACCTCCAGTGTGGGAGTTTCACTGATCTTAGGAGTCACCTGGTGACTTATTTTGCAACTGGAGAAATGGAAGATGCGAGAGTCTTGCCCAAGATCTTTGAGTGCCAGAGCTCCACCAAGACATTTTCAGGTCCTTTTCCTTCTGGAAGATTTCCATCCCTTCAAATCTGAATGACTCAGCTCCTCAGGAATGTCACTCTCCCTGGCACATACCACTCCTCGTAAGTTAAGTCATACACTCCTGTGCTCAGTAGCAGTTGAATGAATGAATGACTTGCCGCCACCATCCCCACCCTGGATAAGACACCTCTTCTGAGTCTCCACAGAATCCTCTTCTCAATCCTGCCCTAGGGACGACCAAGTTTGTCTGGCTGGCTGTTTCCGTGTGTGTCTCCCATCTAGACCATGAGTGCTTTGAGGACAGGGACGATGTCTTGTTTGCTTCTCTGTCCTCATCCTCCCGCCCAGAGACTGGCAAAAATAGAAGCTCAGAATATTTATTGAATAATGAGCACGAATGTGTACCAGGCCCCACTATGCTCTTTTTCCCTATAATGTCATAAAATCCTTTTTCTGTTAATGTCTTCAAATGTGTTCCTGGTTGAGAGGAGCATTGTTCTAGTCTGTCACACATTCTGGAGCATCCTCCCCTCTGCATCCGTATTCCAGAGATGGTCCCCATCAGCCCTAGTGCAACCAGATATGACCCAGCTGGCAGGAGCTGAAGATAAGAACGTACCTCCAAGGGTACCTGTGAGGGATGAGGTGAGCAGAGGCCCTGCTGCTGCCCTCGGCGGGTGATTTGTTATCTCCAAATATAATGTAATAAGTTGTGATAATAAACACTCCACACAGGGAAACAAATGACTCCTTCTCCCAGCTGCTCTCTTGCTTGCACTGGATGCTGTAAAGGCACGAAACAAATGTAATGCTTTTCAACCAAACCACATTTTTAAAGCTAAGTGAATATTTTTTAAAATGCTAAATGATGCTACGGGATGAGGAATATTAGCATTTTTCTCAAAACAGCCAACAGCAGCTGCTTCATAGTCTTCAGGTATATTTAAAAGAAGAAGAAGAAGAAGGCAAGGAAGAAAAAGTAATGATAAAAAACCAGAAGGAGAAGAGAAAGCCAGTTGCTTTCACTAGAAGTCCTAAACGAGAGCCCTGTTTTAAGTCCTTCTCTAGGACGGAGCTGAACTATTTTGCCTTCAGCTTCATGAACGTTTAAAAAAGTCAGACCAGCTCTCATCTTCCTGTTTCTCTGAAGCCCCTCCAGTGTGTCTTAGGCCAAGTATACAAGATAACAGGTCACACGAATGTTTGCAAATATGGTTCAATTAGCACCACATGGGGGGAAGAGAAATCAAAGTGTGGGAGGATGAAAACACAAACAGCCCCCTTGCCACCATGTCATGATGACGCTCCCACTGAGGGCAGCCCCTTTTCAAAGCCTTTCTAGTGGGCAGGAAGCCAATTTCTTTTGGTGAGTTTCATCATGAAATAGTCCTATCTCCTTTAGCCTTCCACCAACAAAAACCAAAACCCAACAAGCTTCCCTGTTCATTGTCCCCAGTCCGAAAGAGAACAAAAGAAGGCATCCAGACTTAATTTTGACAAGGAAATGGTCTCAGGTGACTTCAAGATCACATAAAGTCAATGTTGTCGTCTGGTCCAGGGCTTTGCCACTGCAGCAGCATCTGCTACTCTTTGTTTTGTTTTGTTTTGTTTTAAAGGAAGCTCCCAGTTCTTAAATCTTGAGTGTCAATTTGATGCCCCCATGACTGTGGCACTCAGGGTCCACAGTGGTGTTTCCTACCTGAAGTGCAATATGTAATTCAGCCAGGAGATCAAAACAATACCCAGGGCAAAAGGGGGTCATCTTGAGCTTCCACATTCCTCCTTCCATCAAACGTAACCCACAGTTTATTCCAACAGACCCATCACCCCTTCCGTTGAATCTAGGCACCAAAGTCACAGTTGCCATTTTCAGGATGGGTCTAAATATATCTATGAAAACACCCTCCAGGATACCGTACTTCGATAGAGACTTCACGAACACAGCAGGAGGACTGCTTCTGAATGAATGAGCCCAAAGTCTGGAGTGTCTTCCCCATGCAGGTCACCCAACATCGACCTAACCAAAAGATGGACCATGGATTCCAAGGGAGTTCTTCCAGCTGCTCCTCATCGAGCTCCTTCATCAGTGGGGCTCTGCTGCAAAGTCATCAAAGTCTCTCTGTGGATGGGAAAGTCCTGCCGCATCCCTCTGGGAGTCATCATCGACGTTCTTGTTCCACGACTTCTGCAATGGCATGCTCCTATCCTGGGGTCAAGGTCCTCGATCTGTTCTGCAACATATCTGGAACCAGTTGTATCCACCAGTGTTGGAAGTTCCCTTTCAGTGCCCTGTCTTCAATAGTTGTTTTCCCTGGAGGATTCTCTCTCCATACAGTCTACCAAAGTCTACCTGAAGGTTTGTTGTTAACCGAGGGATAGCTCCTGTCTGTCATGTCAATACCCTTTGTCCCTGTCCTTCACCTCAATTTGCTGCTACAAAAGGAGGAATGTCTTAGATGCTCTCTGTGCAGAAAGGTTATTGTAGTTCCAGCCCGAGAACGATGAGAGATCATGTCCCCTCATACCGCTCATCCCAAACTACACAACACATGACGCGGATAGCCTGACACTCGCCAGCTGCAAATCATACACATTGCCCCAACCTGCCCACTCAGTGACTCAGCGACTCAGTGCCCAGTTCCACCCAGGCTACATATTCCAAAACAAAAACAAGGCTCTAGCGGAACACTTTGTCCTGCATTCTCCCAGAAGTGTCACAGGGGACACTTGCCTGGAAAGGTAAACTAAGAAGACCTAAGATATCCTAGAGCCACAGAAAGGCTGAAAACATGCATACCCTTGCTCTCTGAAGGCCCACAGCTCTTGTGTGAAACCACTTAAGCCAAGACCCCAGACTTCAGTCAGCCCTCGTGTCCATCTCTTAATCCACTCCCTCTACTGATGAACAAAAACGCTTAATAAATGTTAGCTTTTGTGATGGGAACAGACCTCCCATCTTGTCCACTTTGGCGTCCTTTCCTGGTCCAACCCGCATCAAGATAACTGCCCCATCTCCATGCTTCCACCACACCCTGGACATTCCCTCAAGTGTCCTACTTACCAACTGTCCTGTTGATTTCCCACACTGGCCTGTGTGGCCTTGTGGTCTCTCTCTTTCTGTATGTGAATTTCCTATATGCTCTCTTGCTGTCTATCTGTCTATCTCCTTCCTTCACTCCTCTCTTTCTTTCTTTCCTTCAATTATTCATTCTATAATAATAGTCTGCTATTCTCTAGCATGCGAGGCACTGTTTTGGGATTGGAGGTAAGGTGGGGAAAGGCATAGACGGGTTGTGCCCTCGTGGAACTAGTATTTAGCAGAGGGAGAGCAGGGTATGGTAAAAAGAGATTGAGCTGTGGACTCCCCCCGAAAAAAGTGTAAATGCAATTCCTAATTCCACAGTTCACTAAAACCAACATTGGGGCAAATTAGGTAACGTCCTTCATTCTTGGGTTCCTGAGAAACCAAAAATGATTGTGCCTACTCTGTAGGGGTATCATGAGAATTAAACTGAATAGTGTTTGTAAAGCAACTGGCACAGAGTAAGTGACTAATAAATTAACTGTTTTTATCATTGTGCTCATGTCTTAAGCAGTGCTATCGAAATATTTTTGGAAATAGTAAGCATGGCTTCCCGATACATGTCTACGTATTTATAAGACAATTTATAAATTGCACATGCGTAAATATTAACAAATATGTACATTTTTAAATAAATTTTAATTCTCTTATATTTTTAGATAAAAATAAATGTAAAAAGAAAGTTTAATATGTCTTCCCACACCACAATAAATCATTTTGAGTACCCTTATGAGCAAACACCTCACTTTGAAGATCATTGGTAAAAAAGTGGGTTTCCAGGAAATTTATGAGTGCAATTTCACAGGCAAAAAGATCTTACAAAATTCACTATTTCTGTCACTCTCTTAGGAATGTCTTGTTAATATAGGTACTGCCCAATTCACAGAAGAGAAACTGACATGGCCAAAAGATGTTTGAAGAGACGCGCAATCTCAGGAGTCAGGGAAATACAACTCAAAATGACGAGCTAGTCTTTCTCAGTCATCAGATGGCCAAATAGGGAAACGTCCTCAAATACCCACCAAGTGCTGGCGAGGGTGCGGGAAGTGGGAATCTCATATCCTGCTAGTGGATGTGTCAGAAGAATGGTACCATCTCTTATGAAAACAATTGTCAAGGGGGCCAGACTGGTGGCACAGCGGTTAAGTGCACATGTTCCACTTTGGCGGCCCGGGGTTCGCCGGTTCAGATCCCTGGTGTGGACATGGCACCGCCTGGCAAGCCATGCTGTGGTAGGCGTCCCACATATAAAGTAGAGGAAGATGAGCACAGATGTTAGCTCAGGGCCAGTCTTCCTCAGCAAAAAGAGGAGGATTGACAGTAGATGTCAGCTCAGGGCTAATCTTCCTCAAAAAAAAAAAAAAAACCCCATTGTCAGTTTCTACTAAAGCTGAAATTGTGAACACCACGTGCCCTAGAAATCATATTGTTAGATCAGACACCTGAGAGAAGGGCTTATTAAATTGTTTTGTCATGGACCTTGTTTTGCCGATAGTCTTGTGATGCAAGTATAATATAATATAATATAATATAATATAACATAATATATGTTATTATACATATTAAACATACATTATACACATTATAATATATTTTATTAAATACTATTAAATTATTAAATATATATTAAAATGTATATTATATACTATGATATTATATTATATTTTATTATGTTATAAAGTGTATAATAATATATATAAAGATTGCTAAGGAAACCAAATATGTTGAAAACAGCTGTAAATGTTTAAAAAATAAATTTTTGAGACTGTAATATACGTGTTCATTCTTAATTCATTAAAATAGCAATCCAGCAATAGTCTCATAATTACTGTAATTTTGAGGTGCTGCTGCTCCTGCACAGTGTTTTGAGGCACCTTCAACAAGTGTAACACAATCCGAGACTGTGATCCCCATTGGTGACGGAGCCACAGGACTGCTCATGCCACCAGACTTTGTTGTCTTTGATCACAGTCCAAGGAAGTGCTAAATTTCAGATAGAGGTCAGTAAAAATAAAGATTAACTTTTTCTCTTTCAAGTCCCAAACCCCTGAATTCTGTCACCCCGCCCTCAGAAACTACCCCCACGTGTTCACAACAAGACATACTCAAGAGTGTGCATTCCAGCACTGTCTGTGATAGCTGAAAGTTAAAAATAACAGAAGATGGGTGTGGATAAATAACACATAAAATAGTCAAAAAATGGGATATTACAAAGCAGGTAATAGAGAGTAAGAGTTTGTCGAGCTCTCAAATATACTTCTGAGCAGGAAAAGCAAAGTGCCAGACAAAAAAACCACAGCGTTCTTCCATTTAGGAAAATTTTTTTGAATAGCACAGAATATGCTGTATGCTATTTACTGTAAAAAAGAAATGTGTTTCTTATGGATTTACATGCAGTAACACATTAAAGCATGAACTAAAAGGATTCACAGAAAATGCCTGATAACTGTTTCCTTTGGGGAAGGAGAGAGGAAAATGGAGCTGTGATGGATAACAAAGTGATCTCAACTCGTATATTGTATGTATTCCAGAGAGAGAGAGAGAGGCAGAGACACAGAGCAACAGAGACAGAGAGAGATAAAGGAGAGAGAGAGGAAGTGGGAGAGAGAGGAGTGAGAGAGAGAAAGCAGACATAGATAGAATTCTAGATGTGTGGCATATTTTACCTTTTTCAAAATGTGAAATATATATATACGTATGTATGGTTTATACGTGTGTATATTGTGCATATATTTATGCATATATTTCTATTCATCAAGGGTTCCAAGGAGATCGTCCTAGGGCAATAATTTCTCAATTTTGAATAATAACCTAGAGCCTTTTTCAATTCCAAAATCATAAAGGAAGAGAAGAAAATGAAAATAAATGTACTAAGTTTATCGGTTTGCCATTCAGTTTCTCAATAATCCAGACGTAATTTTTGGAAGCATATCAGAAGCCAGAATTATTGGCAACAATATTTAATAAGTTTCCTTTTTATAACTCTATGATAACTTAGTTGTACCTCTAATAAAAATTGGTGCTAGATGGCAGGATGTGAAGATTCAAGTTGGGAAGAAAAGAAAAGACCTTTGTATACAGTGATGCATCAGAAAAGGGCAGGTTCTGATTTTATTAAGAACTCATTTGTAATTTTGTAAGTGGCATGGACCTTGGGAAACGGTGTGGCGAGTTCCCTGGTCTGTGACTGCACCGTGCGAGGTGGTGCCTCTCTTTGAATTGTTCTCATTACTTTTCTCCAAAGCAGAATTTGGAGCCTGCTCTTGCGAAGGTTGATCACAAATGTCTCCGAAACCACACGAGATAATGCAGGTGAGGGATAAATCCTTGGAATGAAACAACGTGGGGAGATTATGCAAAAGCTATTTCCAGTCATGAAAAAAAATCAATCCAAACAAAGACAGCCAGCTCTGGGTGGAGCATTACACTCAGTGCCCGTGCTGCTGGCTTTAAGAGGTTCCAGTAGTCTCAAAAATCATGACCGTAACTAGTTGTGTCAGTCTTTTGCAATGCACAGGTTCACAAAAACCCAGTGTCAGAGGAGATCTTGAATATCATATGATGCCTTACACGTCTCTAATGCTTGAATTAAGTCAATGACAATGACAACAATAATAACTAAAATTGCAATGTGCCAGGCACTGAGTGCATTCCATTCCTTCAATGACCTGGCCAAGAGTCCACTGAGTCTCTAATAGCATATCTTCCCTGACAGGGAGCTCATCATCTCCTGAGGAAGTCCATTTCATTGCTGGAGAGCTCTGACTGGACAGCTTATATCAGGCTAAAAATGGTGTCCTTTGGTTTCCACCCACTAGCCTCGGACCTGCTCCTAAGAACAGAAGCCCTCCTCTAAGATCCCTCTCCACAAATCTGAAGGCAGCTCTCATGTCTTCTCCAAGACTTCCCTCTGCGTTATCTGTCCTCCGTGACGATACCGTTGCTTGCGCCAACTTCCCTCTAGGTCTGTCACTATCTCCATGACTCTCTGGTGAACTGCAATTGGCCACATCTCTTTTCAAATACCCACACTGAATGCAGTAATCTGGATGTGTTCTGATTAGCAGGACGATCATCTCGCAATTTTAGAAACTGCACTTGCATCCATGCAACCTGGCCTCAGTTTTGTATTCTTGGAAGCACCAGAATGTTAGATCAATAAGCAGAGGGCATGCAAAAGAAAATGATGAGATGAGACACTAGAAAATGCTTAGTTAGAGTTAGAGTTCCTAAGATGCCACACCAACTCGTCTGGACATTATCCTGGAGGCATGCGATTCCAGTGACTTTTATAACAGGAGAGGAACAATATGGGCAAACCTTGGAAAGAGAGCAAAGGTCTGGAGAAGTTAGGGATGGACAGCAAGGAGAACTATTCCTAATGAAAGTAAAACTAGAAACAAGGTGTGCTTAGAGCAGACTCGTGAGAGGGAGACTAGAGAGACCTCACACTCTGGGGTACATCAGAATCACTGCGGACGGATGCTAGAAATACCCACCGCCGGACCCTACCCTTGACTGCTAAATGGGGCTAAGCCATCTGCACCTTGAGAGCCTCAGGCTCCTGAGACATAAGGAGGAGGCACTGACGGGATGTCATGGTGAAGGCACTCGACAATAAAGGAGGGGAGAGCTTGCAAATGAATCCAAGACATCTACCCCTGGAAAGTGGACAGGAGAGCTGGTTGCTACAAGGACTTGGGGGACAAAAGAAGAGAAATAGGATTGTGGAGGAAAGAAAATTACTTTTCTTTTTCCATGCTGGGTTTGCATGGTCTGTGGGACTTCCACGGAGAGACACTCAGCAGACACTAGGAAAACAAAGCTGGGACTCGACTAGGTGAGATCTATTTTGGGGTGAATTCCTTTCAAATCTATAAAATCCTGCCACTATTTTTTTTTTTTTTTGCATCTAAGTTCAAAATAACATCTTTGAACTATTTAAATCCAAATTCTCCATTGGGATGAGAATTTATGGTTTAAAAATGGTGTATAGTTTAAAAAAAAACATACAGCTGTTTAAGTCAGATGCTAAAAGGTCTAATATAAACTCGATTTTGATTTTAAACTTTTAAATAACTTTCTATTTAAAAAAAAATTGCCTTCAAGGAGCGCGGGTACTTACACACAACAGGCAGTCGATGATAGCGGGTATTGAAATATCGATGTGTTTTTTCACAGGTGCTGGAAAATAAACACAAGTCATGAAGAAAGTAATGAATCAACTTGAAAACGCAGTGGGACGTTAGCCTCCTGGAGTAATAATAGCACACTCCCTGTCAGGGCCCACCACATGTTGGAAAGGTATTTGCACCCAACTTTGTTCCCGTGAAAAGCCTAGAAGTACTCAGTAATAAGAGCTGCTGGCAGGATCCTGACAATCTTTAAAAATATCTACCCTCTGAAAGAGCTCGTCACACCAGAGTTATCTCTTCTGCAGACAGCCGTTAAAGCGCCGAAGGGCGCAGGCTGCATAGAGGAAAAACCCAGAGGAATCCAGAGGAGAGTGGTGTCAGCAGAGGCTCGTAGCACAGCTGAGGCAGACCTCCACACTAAGGGGCTGATGAGGCCAACGCTGTAATTTCTATGATTTACAGACAGGAGTCCTTTGCTTTTTTCTTTTTTATTTGCTTTGAAGAAAGATGCAAGGGGACATTTCTACGTGGGACAGGTGGTGTCACCTGCAATTTGTGACTCCCGTTTTTTAAGGAAACACCTCAGTGCGCTTGAGATTCCAAGGGCTGTTGCATCCTGCTGGCTGCATCGCGTCTGCGGGATCAGGTGGATGGAGGTGGTGGGACCTGAACCTGGTTAATCTCCATATCCACAACACTTAGCACAGGCCTGGTACACAGTGGTTGCTCAGTAAATGTCTGGTGAATGAGTGAATGAATGAAATAAGCTGCCTAAGAAAATATTCCCAGAATGGCAAAAATGCTTGGCTGTAAGAAAGGGTTGAGCCTGGCTGAGGCACAACCCGAGAGAAATGAGATGAACAAAGACGATCATTGGTCCCAGGGACCATCTAAGCAAAAAAGTTAGGAAATAGGGCCTGGGGGCCATAACTGTCAAAGGCCTTGACACTGCCTGAATGGGCTATTTTGTACCTGGTCTGATTTCGCCCAACAATAAGCACTAATCTACAGTCAACATGAGCGTACACCTACGTACATTTCTAGATCAGCCTGCATTGGCTCAGCTTTCAAAGGGCATTAAACAAGAGCCGCTGATAGAATTTGTTGCAAGTTCTTATTGCAATAATTCTGAACACAGAGTAGTAATGGTAAGAGCAATAAACATTTTAGAATCCTGACACTTTTGAGCCAGACAGTGTGATAAGGGCTTGGCGCAATTTTTATTTAGGGCTCACAACCACCCTGCAAGGGTGGTACTGTCAAAGTGATGGGCTTATGGAAGGGAAATCAGAGGCTCAGAAAGAGAACAGCCTCCCCGAATCATCGCTTACAGCCAGGCTTGACCATCAGCCCGGTGCACACAGCCAGCCAGAGCAAGCCTGAGTGCAGAATTCAGAGGATAGGACTGAAAACTGGCAGAGGTCTTCTGGGACAGAAGGACAAGATGGGTCAAAGCAGGGCACTGGAGCTCTCTCCTCTTAACGTGGGCCCAGCTTTGAGTGACAGCCTTACAGTGCCTCCACCTCCTCCCCCACCGGCCTGCCTTGCACCTAAGGAGCAGAGCGTCAGGACACCAGCCTCTGACTCAGTGTTTTTAGCTATGAAATGGGAATCCTAAGTAAAAGCAGCACGTCTCTCCCAGGGCTTTTGTGAGTAATCATGGGGTCAATCCAGGCAAAGTGCTTCACACAGTCCAGAGCACATCATGCACCCAGAAGAGGCAGCTATTCCCATTGGCACTGCTGTTTTCCAGTTTTTAAGAGACTGTAACACTAAGAAAACAAGTAGGTCAAAAGTGAAGGGCACCCATGATCGCATGACAGGTCTGGAAGTCTTGGCTCTGGATTTGAGGCCTGTGGAACAGAAACAGAGGCTGGAAGGTCCTGGAAGCCACTCATCCTAGAAATGGTAGTTTTGTGCATGTCCTGAGTCTGAGCCTGACCTTGGGACTGTGAAAAGGGGCATCTTGGGTGCACACAGCCTCCTTCCACAACCCCACTAGACCCATCCCATATTATGGGGTGGGCTAAAGGCCAGATTCTGCAGTCTTGGCCCACTGGGCAACCTCAGTCAAGCTGCACACATTTCCAGCCCACAATATCCTCATCTGCAAAATGTACTACAATAGATAATGTCTAGCTGACCGGGTTTTGGGGAGAATAAAATGAACCCATGTACGTAAAGCACTTAGCCTATTGACTGTCGTGTGCTAATCCTTAGTCAGGCAACAGGGAGTGAGCAATGTCTGCTGTGTTCATTCACATCATTAGGATAGAAGACATTTGGCATCGAAGAGCTCAAATCATGGACAATGCATAAACTGGCACATGGGAGAGAGAGCACATCGAGGGACACTGTCTGCACGTCTCATCTTTGATCAATGCAGGGTCTAGAGAGCTCTCTTCTCATTTGAGGACAAGTCAATGGGAAAAGAGGCTTATTGAAAAGCACAACAACACTGGAGAACCAGAGGAGAGGAAAGACGACCTTCGCTTGAATGGTCCATGAAGAGATGGGACACAGAGAATGACTTAGTGCCGGATTTTGTTCAAAAAAGGAAAATCATCTGGCATTATTGGGATTCTTCAATGGGGGTCGGCCAGAAGTCATGAGTAGTAACCAAGCCAAAGTCAAATGACAACGATGAGAAGAAAAAGGAGATGAATGTGGAAAGAAAGGAGCACACGAGCACTGAAGACGCCTCAGGTCCACACAGGAGCCTTTGAAGAGGAGATGGGGCGCTGTAGAAAAATACAGTCAGCAACGTGGAGCAAACTTGACTAGATCTTTCAGAATTCAGACTCAAATAACCCACAAGGAATTGAGAATAACTATGGAGAAGATGAAAGAAGGTGATGAGAATAAGAAACATGCTGCATATCTGAATTAGAAGTGATGCTGAGTAAGAAGCTAGAACAATGAGAACAGAAGTGACAACTGGGTTTAAGAGACCAGGGCATTTTATCCAGAAAGGCTGGTCTTACTTAGGGGAAAAATCAAAGAGAAGGGAAGCATACCAACAAAACTGACGCATTACAAGGAGAAAGAAAAAAATAAGTCCTACAAGTACCCAACATATAATATAGGTCATTTAAGAAGGAATAAAACTCAGGATAGATTCTACTTTCTTTGAGATTAAACGATAGAAGATCATGAAGCAACAGCTGCAGAGATGAGAGGAACAAAATTTGTCACCCAGGGAACTTATACTCAGCAAAATTGTCTTTCATGTCTGAATACAAAAGAAAGTCATTTATTCTCAGCTAGATAAGAGGTCAGAAAATTCATCAATACAAACTTGTCCCTAAAAATTTAGTTGACTGCGTATGCAAAATCGCAGAAATCAATCAAAATTAAGAACTGAATGATGGTATTTAAGAGCTGGCAATGAGCATGAAAGTCACTAAAATCTAGACTTAAGTCCACACTGCTAATAAATTTGGGTCACAGACCTAATAAGACTGTAAGATGAGCCCTCTCACTGCTGATAACAGTGTAAACTGAGGCACTTTTTCAGAGAAACAATTTGGCAATTTACATCACAAGCCTTAGAATATTTATGCACATTGACTTGATTAGTCCAATCTAGACCTTAGTTTTAAGGAAATAACTAAAATTGCCCCCAAGATTGTGATACATTTATTTGTAACATATTTATTTTCTCTTCGTTAAAAGTGAATATCACTTAAAAATGTTCAATAGAAGAAGAATGGCCTAATGAATTATACAGCCAGACAATGAAAACTTTAGGTTCCTTTAAAAAAAATACTTTGGCCAGCCCCATGCCCTAGTGGTTAAGTGCAGCATGCTCTGCTTCAGCAGCCCAGGTTCAGTTCCCAGGCACGGAACTACACCACTCATGGGTGTCCATGCTGTGGCTGTTATATACAAAATAGAGGAACATTGGTGCAGATGTTAGCTCAGGGCAAATCTTCCCCAGCAGAAAACCACCAAAAAACTCCACATAGGAATATGCTTATGATATAACGCTAAGCAGAAAATAAGAAAGAAACAAAACTGTATAAATATCACTATTTCATTTTTTAAAATACTGATAGACATATTATTGATTGGTAACTAACTATTCAGATAAATGCCGAGGAAAAAATTGAAAAAAATCAAAATATTGACTATTTTTATTCCCCGTCTAATGGAATTGAGGCAATGTTTTTCTATACATGCCCATTTGTAAAAATTTTCTACAGTGAATTAAGGTATACGGAAATTTTCTACACATCACAGAAAGTAAAAGAAAAAAATATTTTTAAGGCAAGAGAGCACAATGGTCTTAGCTTCAAAATCTATAGAAAGACAGATTAGCTAGGATGGGTGCACTTTACCTAGTATCCACATTCATCTAATCATCGATTCTTCCACCCACTCGCCCACTGTTTCACCCCTTCTCCACAGACCCATGGATCCCTAACTCCCACCAGATTCTAAGCTAGCCCTGGGAACACAGAGGTGAAAATGCCAGATAAGACCTTGGTTTTCTTTGCCTTTATAAACACACAGCTAAACCTGTCACAAGGGAAAATAAACACAAATGAGATTGGTGCTAGCAGGTGGGAGGATGGAGGACTGAGCCCATGGGTTTGCGGAGAAAGACAAAGAAAGATACCTTGCGTTGGCCTGAGGTGGTACCTTGGGGCATAGCAAAAGGAAGTCCCATCAGACATTAGGCACATGGGTGATGTGATAGACCTCTGGAAGCATTTTCATCTAATAAGGCATGGGTTCCTCCTTCTAATATGAGGTGGAGGAGTAGGAGGCTGTAGACTGGGAGAGATGGATCTACCTATTGCAGATGAGGAAACCAATGGCAATGCGTTTAACATTTCCCCCTACACATCAATACAAGTCTACGGGACAGATGCAGCTAGAAACCAGGTCTGCAATCTCATGGTCCCAACCACTCTTCACGGAAATCTCCTCCTTCCACTCCTCTCCTCCAAGATCCAACTCAAATGCTTCTTCCACTGTGAAACCTTCCCAGCTTCCCCACACACGTTGGTCATTATCCCACCGGGCTCTCAGAGGACTGCCTTCTAATTATATATACTCTTGACTTTGAACTATATTGTATTTCATTCAACAAATATTTGGGGAGGAAACTCCTATGATAGTCCCCAGTTACAGCAGGAGATCCCTGGGTGAGGAGTTGGATCTTTTCTTACTTGTATTTTGTTGATTCTCATGACCATGTGTCCAGACCAGAGTAAAGACCTTGATAAATAGGTCTGAGTTGGATTGGATTCACTGGAGTTAGTGGAAAGAATAACACCATTATGACCATGCAGCTTATACATGAATTATTCATAATTACACACAGTAATGTAGAGAATATATTTGGGTGTTTTAATCCTGAAACCAACAGAAAGACTCATACAACAATCACTCCTCCCAAAGCTGATGAGCAAAGAGATAGCAGATCTCAGACAGCCGTGCAGGCAGACATGGGCCCTGCCCTCCCAGACCAATAATACATCCATCCTTCTCCACATTGCCAGAGCCAGGCTCTGCCTTCCTACATCAGTCATAAATCTGTCCTTCAGCACATCACTCATCTGTCAGCAGCCTTTCTTCCTTTTGTGCAACTGGGACACTCCACCTGGGGCCACAGAACAGGACCCAACCCAACACACAATGGGGTGGCAAGAGGGGGTCCATCGAGGGTTTCCTCTCTTCTGTTGGAAGAAGAGAGGCTCAGCCACCATCCTGGCCACCCACCATCATGCACAGAGCCCTCTAAGGCTGGTCCAGGACATCCTCTGTCCACATGCATACTTTCCATTCCTGCACATGGCTTCCTTCTTTGCTTTCTGATCCCTCTTCCACACAGGTAAGCTGGGCTCAAAGGTGTAGCCAGTCTCTTTAACTGCTCCCTTTGTGAAAGCCTCTGCTTCCCTTCTGGAACCTTCTCAGATCCCTAGATTCAAAAGTACATCTCAGGATGGGTGAGGACAAGAATGAATATTCATTAAATGCCTAACCAAATGCCAGGCATTGCAGACTAACAGCCACGCTGTGATTGAAAAAGAACTTTCCTTTATTTAAGAACAAAATTAAAAAGGCTAAGAGACTTGAAATAATCCATCCTATGTCACACACTAGTGAGAGGAAGCAAAACTGGGATTAAAATCCAGGGCTGCCTGTTTTCAAAGTTTATGTTCTTTCCATGGCATGATGACTTACCAAGGCAAAGGCACCCCCAGCTCCACACAGCGTTCCTCCAGGTAAGTTAAAAAAAAAAAGGAAGATGAAGAGAAGCGAGAGGCGAAGAGAGAAAGAATCTTTATAACATGTTCACTCCTCCCATCAAGGCCCCCCCACCCCCCGCACCCCCAACAGCAACCAGCCAGCCTGGATGGGAGAGTTCTGACCCTCTCTGCCCCGGGGAGGGGCCCAGCTCCGCACCCTCTTAATTTTCCCACTTCTGTTGCATTTCTCTTGCCAGGGCCCTCCCTGAGAGTGGAGTGGGTGGGGGCGCTGAGAAAGGAGGGTGTGGAGCCACCGCAGTGCCGGAGGGAGTCCTTCCCACCACACACCTGTAAACCCTTCAGCCGCCTCCTGGTGACAGCTGCTTCTAGACCTTCAACTTTCACAGAAGCCTATTTTTGCTGAACTTGCATTAAACAAAGACCTGGAAACACAGGTCTACAAAATCCAAAGCTTTATCTCCTTCATGAAGTTGTCTAAGGAGCTCCAACCTTTCTGCGAACACAGCGTTAGCAAACATCTGCAAAGGGAACCATGTCTCGTTCTGGATGCAACCAGTCAAGGAGCACCCTTGATCTCAGATACAGTCGAAACGACTTCCCTTGATTTGATTTCCAGGCCCTGTGTGAGCTCAGGCTTGCAGCTCTCCAGCCTCATTGCCATTCATCCGGTTAAGCCTTTGGTTCATCATCCAAAGTCTTCCTTTCTTCTTTTCCTTCTTCCTTCCTTCCTTCCTTCTTTCCTGTCTCTTCTTCCCTGCTCCACCTCTTTCCTTCCTTTCTTCTCTTCTTCCTTCCCAATAAAACTCGAGTGCCTATTCAGTCCTGGGTGCCAAGTCAGGTGCTGTGGAAACACGGTTTCCAAGGCAAATAGACCCAATAGGCTCGTTCTCCAACTCCGCACGCCCATGCTTGCAATCCCCTTCACACGGGACACCCACACCTTCTCTGTTGGATAAAATCATCTCATCCTTTAAATCTCAAATGAAATATTAGGTTGTTTTTCTTTTTGAATCCTTCCCTATTTCCTCTCGTCCTTCCTGGAGTTGGTGTTGGGTGCCCCTCCACAGTTGTCCCTTCCTGCCCTTCCCATTGAGCCCCTCGTCTTTGATGTGATCGTCTGTTTACATACTTGTATTCTCAACAACACTACGAAGTCCTTAAAGGCGAGTGTGCTCAGTGCCTTTCGTGTCTGCATCCTCCAGAGCTAGCTCTCTCCACTTCCTCTACACCTTCCAAGACTCCCAGGCCCACCCTTGGCAGATAGTTTATTCCTCTCAGAGAAAATAGAAATCATAAGAATACCCTCAATTTCCAGCTTCCAAAACTACAGTCACTTACATATGCCCCCAATTTTTCCCCTGAGACCCAGATCATTACATCCTACTGTCTACTCAGAACCTCTGCTGGAACAGCCGGTGGTCAGTTCAAAGGCAGGAGCTCTAAGACAAACTCATCATCTTCCTTTCTAAACCAACTTCCCTGGCTTTCTGTAGGTCCCTCCTAACACAGTCACCTAAGCTGAGGCTCAAGACTCAACTTTGAGGCTGCCTTCGTCCTCATTCCCTACACACAAACAGCCACTGAATAATGTTGATTCCAGAACCTACATACATCCATTCACCTCTCTGCCTCTTCACAGCCGCCTGTCTTTTCCACGGCTCCGTCACTTGTCTCCAGGATTTCTGAAACAGCCTCCTGACTTGTCTTCTGGCCTCAGTCTTGTCTACTACCAATCCATTTTGTACAATCCAGCCAGAGTAGTTTTCTGAAGACATAACCAGATGATGTCACTCGCGAGCTTAAAACCCATAAAAGCCTTCTCCTTGCCCTGAGGATAGTGTCTAAACTCCATAACAGAGCCTGCCAGGCCATTCAGAACCCAGCCTCAACCTTCCTTTCTTGCCCACCTCTGTTCACTCCCCCATCACACGGTCTCCAGCTAGACTAAACCTTCTGTTAGTGAAACCCCCTTGCTCTCTGTGGCCTCCAGACTGTCATGGAAGTGACTTTCTCTGCCTGAAATGTTCTTCCCCCTTCTCATTGCTTGGCTGGGTGTGAATGTCACCTCATTATCACACACCAGTCAAACTTGCCAGGCAATGCAGTAACAGGAACACCTTTTCACATCCCTATGGCCCCACGGAAGCCTCGAGTGCCATGAAATGGCCTCCCCGGGCCCACTGCAGCCCAGATGTTCTCTGAGATCCCCAGCGGGAGCTCCCGCTGCACCTCATTATCACTGTCCCAGTAAATAACAGCAGCACTCACACCCGTCTACAAAACCAACACATGCATATTTTATCTGTATAAACAGTGCATATAATATGACATTTCCTTTCAAAACTCACTTACCGCTCGGAAATTCAAAGGAGAGCCTGCACTACCCTTGGACTGGAGACTAATGAGGGTATCATAAATATTTGATTAAAGCCAGGCCAAATTCTCTGGGTTTTGCCTCACAAATTTTTCAGAAGCAACTGCTCAAAGATTTCTTGAATATCATCAGTACTTTTAGGAGGTAAAAGGCTGCTTCTCTCTCAAGGAAGTTTTCCAGCTGCCTCTGCTCTTGCACAGGCTGGCGGCTGCTATTTCTCTAGAATACCGATGGGCATTGGATCTCTTTGAGCTTTAAAATCACCTTCCACTTTGGACTCTTGGTCAACGAGCTTGTGTTCACCACTAAGAGGCAGTCAGACGAGAAAGGAATATTGGGCTACGATGACCCAGAAAACGTGCCTCTCAACCTGGCTGGCCCGATTTCTGGCTCTGTCATTGGGGAAAGAGGAGTTGAACATCTCTGAGGCTCCATGCTTTCCTCTGTAGATGATGAGAAAATAAATGGTTGCCAAAACGAGGAGAGCTTTTGCATACTAGAAATTGTTAAAGAATGTCATAGATTGGGATTACTAGTTAATGAGCTGGGCTAAATGCCTGGTCACCTCAGGCAATTTTCCTTGTTGAGACTTTCCAAACAATACCAATTCTCAGATGACAAATGGAGGGACCCATTTAGAAATCCATCCATTTCAAGAGATTTAACAATATTCATAACTTTGGCCTTACAAATCATATTTTTTATGAGAATGAAATAACACAAATTATGAAGAAAATACTTATTTGGAAGAGATTTTTTTTTCATTGCAGTGGATTCTAAAATAGTAAAAATCCTGGAAGCAATCTAGACAGCCAATAATATGGTCAAATAAATTATGGTATAGCCCCCTAACAGATTATTGTGTATAAAAATAGTCATTACAACAATGATTTTAATAACAAGGTTACATGCTTATATTGTTAAGTGAATAGAGTATCAAATCAAATAGATAATACAAGTCACTGTGAAATAAAGAATAAAATGTTTTCTAAAATATTAAACTCTCAAGTATTGAAAAGAAATCACTGAACATTCATCTAATCTCTGAATAAAGAGGGGTGCCTAAGATTAAAAACAAAGGATAAATCGCCAAAAAGTTTAAAAATTCTGAAGCAAAATGTACCCTAAATAAATTAAAGTTCAAAGAAAATGACATAAATATGATGAATATATCACTCATTAAAAAATGCTTACAAATTAATAAAAATATAATCATTCCCATAGACAATTGGATGGAGAAGGACAGATCATTCAAGGACACAAAAGAAAAGAGCACTTAATTTTTAAATAATCAAACCCACAAGTAAATAAATAAATAAATGAACTATGATAGTTGTCGAATGATCAAGAACTTTTTAAAAAAAAATGCAGGGGGCTGGCTCCGTGGCCGAGTGGTTAAGTTCACACGCTCCACTGGGGCGGCCTGGGGTTCCGATCCTGGGCACGGACATGGCACCACTCGTCAGGCCATGTTGAGGCGGTGTCCCACATCCCACAACTAGAAGGACCTGCAACTAAGATATACAACTGTGTACGGGGCGTGGGGGGGGGGGGGGGCAGGTTGGGAAGATAAAGCAGAAAAAAAAAAAAAGATTGGCAACAGTTGTTAGCCCAGGTGCCAATCTTTAAAAAATTAAAAAATTAAAAAAATGCAACTGCTCAATGTCAATGAGGGGGAGTTATGGAGAGAGGACATCCTGATACATTAATGGAAGAAAGGCAAACAAAAATTTAAATAGAACTTATTAATATAAATCTGGAGCCTTAAAAATGTTCATATCCTTTATGCAGTAATTTCATTTATAGCAGCCTGTTCTCAAAGAAACAACCACAAAAGCAGATAAAACTTCACAGTTGAAGATTGATCATAGAATTATTTGAAGTACAAAAATTGAAAGAATATGAATTGTTACCAGAATAATTAAACCCTGGACGTAGAATATCAGTTTTAAAAATATGTAGTATATGTGCTTCTGATCCCCTAATATTTCTGAAACAAACACAAAACAAGAAGAATTAAAAAGAAAATAATTCCATTTTCCATGAAAGGAGGAGAGATATTTTGAAGTGAAAATTATACTAGCATAAGTACATATGTTGAAACAGGAGACCCAGTATGGCAAAGACAGGAGACTGCAGATTCTCCAAAAACTAGAGAGGATGGTGTGTGGCAGGTCTCCACGGACTACAGGTCAACACTCACAATTCTCATAGAAAAGAATAATAATCTCTACAGAATAAATGACCAAAACAGAAACATAAGGACCCAATTATTTAAAAAAACAAATAGGAGAGAGAACAGAAGAAAATTAAAAAATTAATTAGCAAAGATCCAGAAAAAGTAGAAGATAAAAATAAAATCATCAAATAAGTAGAGGTCATTTTGGCAGCAGTAAAGGGGAACTGGACTCTGCCACAATTATAATCGGAGACATGGAGGAGAGGCTTGAGAAAACTGAGCAGAAGAAAATAGAAAAAATATCAAAAAGTTTAAAATTATAGAACAGAAAAATGATGACTGTGAAAGATGACAAAGGGCATCCAATGTATGCAAAACTGGTGACTGGAATTAATAAGCAAAACAAATAGAACATACAAATTATTCAAAGATGTAAGACAAGATGTAAGACAATAAAGAGGTAAGACAATAAATTTTTGAATCTACATGTTGAAATGGTCCACAGTTCCCAGACAAGTTGAGGCAGGTCCGTGAGCAGACAGACATATTTTATTCGAGTTGTTAAATATCAAAAATAAAGAAGAAATCTTATAGCCAAAGGAAAAAAGTCAACTCATCTACAAGAAAAAGAAATTCAACTTGCCTTAAGACTTTTCACTGAAAAGTACTGCAATATTCAGTGCCAGAATATAACGGAAGAATGTCCTCAGGTCCTCAGGGAAAATGTAAGGCAATAATTTTATACCCAGCCAAAATGTCCTTCTAGAATAAGGCAAAAAATTATTTTTAAATATTAATATTTCAGGAAAGAGAACTTCCCTGATTTCTTCTTAAAAGAATTATTAAAAGTTACTCTATCACCAATCTAGAAATAAAAGAAGAAGATACTATAAAAGAATTGGTGACTGCTATTATATTAATTTAAATGAACTAAGGAAAACCAAATTACACAGCTGTGGGAAAATGTTGCTATCAAATACAATGTATATTCTATCAACCAGGAATTGAAACTATCAAAAAACAGAAGAGGAAAAAAGGAAGAGAAAGTCATTTCATGAATGCCAATCTCATCATCTTTTGTTACCAAGGTTGGAAGATCAACATCTATAATGTTTAAAGCTAATAAACAAAGAAAAATGTATAAGCATATTATTTAAATGCATGAATCATTCACTTGAAGAAATAAAAATAATAATGTATGTAACCAAAATCAGGTGATATGGGAAGGATGGAGGGAGGGTAGTAGATGAGAGGAAATCTAGGACACTGCAGTGCATGCATTTCAGAGGGGAGAGTCAATAAATACTGTCTGAAGAAGTAAAGATTAGGTGTATTTTGTAAATTTATAGCTAAAACATGACTACTGGAAGAAGTGAAAGTGAACCCAGAATAGACCTTCCAAATTATTAGAAGAAAACAGAACCCCCTACACACACTCCAAAGCACATACTGACCTTAAAATGTCAGACAAGGATAAATTTAAGCAACAGTTGTAAGGAAGATATCCATAATTATTACAAGTAAACAAGCCACAGTGAAGATGCGGCAGTCTCGAATATTTATGCAACAATGAAAACAGCAGCAAAATCAATGAAGAAAGATGTGGTAAATGTAAGAAGAAACAAAAAAAATAGTGTTAGGAGATTTTAATGCACTTCTCTCAGCCCATGAGAGTAACAATTTAAATGAAATAAGATGAAATAAAATGAAGATGTGAATTACAATCACCTCAAAATAAAAAGATTTTAGAAAGCTAAAAAATTAATAAAATCAGCATATAGGCAACCTAAATAAAAGATAGAACAAATCTATGGATAGTTAATATACTATATATAATTATATAATATATAGAATTGATTTTTATGCTTGTGCCACAATCAGAGTTTGAGGTTGTAACAACTGAAGCTGTCTCTGACTGATTAAGCACAAAAGGAGTTCATTCAAAGATGACCGGCAGTTCACAGAATTGCGAGCAAGTAATTCACACGCCTACAGGAAGATCCCCCAAATCATGATTATCTAGTGGCCTGATGAGGACATTTTCTTCGCTGCCACTATAAATTCCACTAACAGCAGAGCCCCTTCTAGCCCGGAAACTTGACCGCTCCACCTGCTGGTCTGAAGTCCCACAATTGCTAAATTCTGCTTCTGTGCTTTGCACATTTCTCAAGATGCTCACGTCTAAACGGAAGCAGCACTGGGGTGAATCTGTTTGGGGGAGTCTGAGCCAGATGCCTGTGTTGTAGCTGTAAAAGCAGCCAGAGAGCAAATTTTATGAGTGCCACCCTGGGGAGGCTTGACTCAGAGGGCTTAACACAGCCCCAAAATAGCAAAGGTGTCCTGAAAAGTCTTGGCAGCCAGAACACCTGGCAGATCCCTGCCCCAGGGCGCTTACTGCAAAGCCGATCCTTGGGAAGAGGGACCGTGTCGTTTTTTCAAAGCCACGCAGAATATTTACCAAAAAAGTGAATAACCAATAAGCCGCGGAGAAAACCTCACCAATGTTCTCCAGTAGCTATAGCTCAGGTATTTTCTAAACAGAAAGTAATAGAAACAAAAATGGCAGCATGAAAGGATTCTACCCCACCTGGAAATTAATCAAATAAAACATACACACAGACTCCGTCTCAAAAGAGGAATTTTCCTTAATGGTAGAACCTTTTTCTAGTGTAAAATTGCAATTACACAAATGCTAAGCACCTAATCAATATTCTATTGCTAAAGCCGCATTCATAACACAATGTTTTAAAACAATTTTAAAATTTTTATTTTACTAAGAAAAATGAATAAAAGTATAGGAAGCATTCAATCAAAAAGCAAGAAAAAGATCAATGCAATAAATGTGACAGAAGCAGAAGCAGACAGGAGGAATGGAAATGATGAAAACAGAAAGTAATGAATTTGATAATGGAAAGTGGTAGAAACAATAAACAAACCCAAGAACCTGTTTAACAGCAACAAAGAATTAAAAAGAAAGAAAGAAAAACCTTAGATACTCTAATCAAGGGTAAAGAACCTTTGAAAGTACAAATAACTAAATAAAAATACAAGAATCAAAAAATTACCCGAAAAAAATGGAAAATAGGAAAGTAAGAGAATAATTTGCTTAATGCTATGCAAATAAACTTGAAAGTCTTGATGACAAGGATGATTTTCTAAGAAATCACAAATGAATAAATTGATCCCAGATGGAGAGACTATCTGAGCGGAAATAGTGTCACAGGAGAAACTGAAGACTTTTAGAAAGCCGTTCTTCCAAAAAGCCCTGGGCTGAGACGCTTCCATGGGTGGACTCCTTCAAATCTTTAAGACATGCATTATTTCTACGTTCTTTCACTCCTTGGGAGCATAGGAAAAGAAGGGAGGCGTCTAAATTCTTTCTTGTGAAGCCAGCCTAACATTGATTTTTAAACCTGACAGAGAGGAAAAAATAAAACTACAGACCAATCTCACACATGAATATTGATGAAAAATCCTAAATAAAATATTAGCAAATAGAATCCAGCAGCACATTAAACCGGTTTGAAGATGGCAATCGAAGAACAAACTGAGCGCTTGTCTCCTGGCACCAGATCCACAGAAATGATAGTAAAGCTATTTTTTAAATAAACAAATAAACGCATGCGCTAAAAATAAAATGGGGTGCTCTCAGAATGCCAGGGCTTCACATTCTCAACATGGCGGCTTGAACATGTTCCTTCCTGAAACGCCACTCACTCAGATGACACTAAAGTAGTATTTTTAAAGGGATAAGCTCACCCGAACAGGGAGGCATTATTAGTTTTATTGCTGTACAGCTAAGCCTTCAAGTCTCATGACTCAACACGAAAGAAGGTTGTTTCTCAATCGCATGAAGTGTTGTGATAGTGGGAGACTTGGCTCCGAGACCTCCAGGGACCAAGTCCGTCCGAGGCTCAGCCATCTTCAACATGTGACTCCCAAGGTGGCCCCAGGCATCAACATCCATTGGGCAGATGAGGGCAGAGAGAAGAGAGCATCACAGTGAAGTTTTATGAACCACCATGGAAGAGGTATATATCTCCTCTGCTTCCATTCTATTGCCCATTACTCAGCCACAGGGCCCCAGCTACCTGCAAGGAAGGCTGGAATCATACGTGCCCAGGGGGAAAGAGTGATGACACCTGCTGAGTCCCAGCACACTCTGCCTTTCCCGTCAGCAAACTCTTTTTTCACTTTCCTTTGCATACATAAAATATACTCAACCACACTCCCAGAAAAGCATCCCCAAATCCAGGATGCTCAATCTAACCACTGCATTCAACCCAGAGCCCAGGGTGTGTAGTTCAGGCTTAGTCTCCTCCATCATCAGGTTCAGATGTGTGAAGCTGCAGAGAGCCAAGGAGCACGCTAGCTCATGCAGCCGAGGCCCCAGAAAGGTGGGGGAAGCTGTCTTAAAACAATGACTCAGAGATGGATAAGAGTGGAGATTAAAAATCCCTACTCAAGAAGAGTTTATAGATTAAAATTTCAAGCCACATGAGACAGCTGACATCATAAAATTACATAAATACAACAAAGGGAAGGTGGATTTTTTGGTAAAGAAATGGAAATAATTATGCAACTGGGAAAAGACTCTAAATATAAGAACAAATTCTCTAAGTGAGATAAGAGTGAATAGTACACATAAAGCAAGAGGAGATTATTTTTAAAAAACACAGGCATGGGGCTGGCCCCATGGCCGAGTGGTTAAGTTCTCACACTCCGCTTCCGCAGACCAGGGTTTTGCACGTTCGGATCCTGGGCACAGACGTAGTACCGGTCATCAAGCCATGCTGAGGTGGCGTCCCACATAGCAGAACCAGAAAGACATCCAACTAGAATATACAACTATGTACTGGGGGGCTTTGGGGAGAAGAAGAAGAAGAAAAAAAGAAGATTGGCAACAGAGGTTAGCTCAGGTGCTAATCTTTCAAAAAAATAAAAACAAAAAAATAATAAAACCATAGGCAGATATCAATTACTAGCAAACTGATATTAAACTAAAGATAAACAAGAAACTATATAATTGTAAAATATAGAATTGTAATCAAAAAACTCAATATTTAAACTGTAGATGGGGCACACTCCAAGATTGAACTTGTGAAGAGAACATACGACTGAAGAATTTAACCAGAATGCGGTACAGAGAGATGGAAAGACAGAAAATGTTAATGAGAAATTAAAATACTTGAGAAAAAGCTGGAGCTGCTCCAACATATGTCCAATAGCATTCCGAAGAAGAGAAGGGGTGGTGGAGAGAAATATTCAAAGAGATGATAGCTGAGAATTTTTCAAACATAAAGAAATGTGAGTCCCAAGATAGAAAGTATAAACTGAGTGCAAAGCAATATAAATACAAGTCTACATTTGAATGCATTGTAGAGAAATGGCAGAATATTGTGGATAAAAAGAAAATCTTAAAGGCAAACAGACAGAAGACAGATGACCTTCAAATGATGGCATTTAGATTGACAGTGGACTTCCCAGTGGAAAGGATAGATGTCAGGAAGTTGAGGCAATTGGTTAATCACAGGCATTTCCTGAAAAAGAACTGGTTACATTGTGACATCTCTATGCATGGAATGCCACATAGCTAATTGAAAGAACTAAGTAAGTCCAAATGTCCTAATCAGGATGATCTCCAATACTGAAAGGGGAGAAAGCAGGGTAACAGGAAATATGTATAAAGTGTACAAGCACATATATAAACCAACAAAAATGAGGAAGAAATATATGGACCATACAGGGTATATGCTTGAGCACGCAGAGACTCCTGGGAATTTACAGAGCAACTTGTAACAAAGATCACGTCTGGATAGGTGGACAGGTTGAAGTCTAGAGGGAGAGAGAATTCTTTTTCACTATATATTCTGTGTACTGTCTGAATTTTTAAAATGTTTATATGATGCTAAAATACTGTTAAAACATTGCCGAAAAAACCTTTAAAACATTATGAAATTGCAATCAATGGAATATAATGACATCATAACATTGAGGGATTATGGGTGATATCTCGTTCTCTTTGCACTTTGCATTCTAAATTTTCTGCAAAGATTAGATAATGATTCTATAATCAGGCAAAATAAACTAAAATAGGAACAATTTTAATGTAAGCGGAAGTGCAATTTTCAGATAAGTGGCCTTTCGTGTAAATAGAGGAAGCCAAGAACTTCCGCCTCGGGAAACAGAAAATCGTGGTAGATCTCGACCCAACGCGGCCACGTGGAGAAATGCTTGTGATAGAGCGCTGAGTGGAAAGGAAAAGAAGCACTTAAAATGAGGAATATATTCCATTTTTCAGAATTGTTTAGTCAGAGTTGTCCCTCCGGGCAAGAAGTAGTTGTTGACATGGCAGCAAATAACCGGTCAATTATGAGGAGAAAGATGAATCAAATCCATCATTTGGCATATACATGAAAAAGAAGCTGCTGATTTTCGTTTTGTTTTTCTTTTTTACAAATACACAGCCAGCCTTGGAGGGAAGCTCGTACTCTTTATACAGGGAATGTCTCAGAAAAGCTTCTTGGCCATAGACGGGAAGGGAGGAACGTGGAGATGCCTCAACAGCATCCAGCAGGCAGTAACTCCTCAGAAATGGCTGGTCTGCACGTTCTTCATGTGCCAGTTTCTCCTACCGAGCTTGAGAAGAAGCCAGGATAACTCCGGAGGAGTATGTTTTACCCCTTGACTCCACTTCTAATACTTTCTGATCTCCAGAAGTCACCAAGGTGCCCCTCCCTCAGGCAGTATTTGCTGACTCCTTGCCTCCGCCTGCAGTAAGCCAGATCGGCTAACCTCTGGCTCTTGTTGCCCAGTTATTTAATCCAGCACATCCCTGAGTGGCTTCTTGAAATATTCCCCTTACTACTTGATCAACTACAACCTGGTTATTTCGGAAATAACACCACTCTGCCTCCATTGAGGCATATAATAAGCACGTTAAACTTAACCAAAGAGACATAACAGACCTCTAGCTTTTCCCATTCGATGCTGCTCTTCCTAGTCTTTCCCGTGTCAGTGAACAGGACCAGGTGCCCCAGCCCAAATCACAGGCACCATCATTCATTTCTCTCTTTCCCTCACTACGCACATCAGATGCATAAGCAAGTTCTGGTGACTCTATCCCCAAATATTTCTGGAATAAGTTCATTCACTTTCCACCTCCACGGCTATTACCCAGGTTCGTACCACCTCTCCGCTTTCTCCCATCTAAACCACCTGCATCCTGGGTTAGCATTACCTGCCTGGAAACCTTCCCCCTAATTTTTCACGGAAGATTCCTTATCACTGATTTTTCAGCGTGAATCTTGGCTTCACCGACTACTCAGCCTCTACCACATTCCCTTTCTTTAACGTATTCTGTGTAACACTTAACTTTTCTTGACTGCTTGATGGATGGATGGATGGATGGATTGTCGTTCCCATTAGAATGTAAGCACGATAGGAGAGGAGTCTTTGGCTGTCCTTTTCACCAAAAAATTGCCAGAGACAAAGACAGGGCTGGCACACTGTGGGTCTTCAGTAAATTCTTGATGAATGAATGAACAAACCAAAATGTTCTGTTTACATTCTGGTCGTCTCTGCCAGACTGTGAGCACCTGGAGAATAGACTCAGCACCATGTGCGTGCTTGCGTCCCTGTCACCTGCTTCATACAAGAGGGTGTCAAGGAGGCGTCTTGGGTTAGTGGGAACTGGGGCAGACATTCCTCAAGACTGAACTGCATACAGTGGGAGAACTGATGAACAGACAGCTCTCCTCTTAGACTTCCTCCTCCATAAATAACTACCCTAATTATAGATGGCATTCACAAAGAGCCTACTATGTGTCGGGTACTGTCCACACGCTTTACACATATTAGCTCACTTAACATGTTTTTTTGTTTTACGAGGTAAGAACACTTAAGATGAGGTCCACCCTCTGAACAGATTTTTAAGCGTACCATACAGTATCGTTATCTATAGGCCCCTGTTGAACAGCAGCTTGATTAATGATTTTAGCAACCCCACAAGGCAGGAACCAGCATCACCCCCACTTTAGAGATAAGAACAGCAAGGCCCAGAGAGGTTGGATGAGTTGCTTCAGGAAGAAGGTTAGGACCAACCTTGAATTCAGACTGCTCCTCTCCAGGCTCTCTGAAGTGTATCCACTTTGCCAAGCTGGCCCAACCACCACCTTTTTCCTTTCTAAGTTCTGTTTACTAGCCCTGTGTGGCATCCAAATTTAAATTAGTTACAATGAAATAAATGTTAAAACTCAGTTCCTCAGGGGCACGAACCATGTTTCCTCTCAATAGCCACGTGTGGCTCGTGGCTACCATATCAGAGAGCACAGACAGCGAATCTCCCCTTTGTGGCATAAAGTTCTCTCAGACAGCGCTGCCTTGAAACACAGATCCTTCAAGGGCAAAGATCATATCACACATTTACCATAATTTTTTTTGGTGGCATGAAAGGGTCAGCTCCAATGTTTAGTATAGCAGAAACCCTTAATAAATATCAGACATCCACTCCTGTAGCACGTCTCTACCCCCTAATGGCAAACTAGGGTGTCTTGTTGCTAACAAGCAAGGATTTGTGGAAATCAAACTGTCCATTCCTCGCTGAGGGGAAAAGCTTATGTCTTTCCGTTCTCCTTGCTGCTCACTGGATGACACACGAGAGCCAGGTTTTCTCATTCACCTCTTCTACTCCTAATTGGGGATGTTTATTGCGTTCTTTGTCCATATGGATTTTTCCTCAACAAATATATTTGACTGTTTAGCGGTTCTGAAGCTTTAAAACCCTGGGGAGAACGCTTGAAGTCAGGATCTATTAAAGATGTTTGCAGCTCTCAGAGCCAAGTTTTCCAAGACCGATTTTATTTTCTTTCACTTTTTTTTCAGTAGCTGTTTTCAGATCCCATGACATTCTGATGGATTTCCAGAAGCATGTTAATCAAGACCTTCTGCTTCCTTGGCGAGAGCCAGAGCTAGATGCAACAGTTCAGCACAAATAACGTATACTAGAGTCCTACTGTGTGCCTGCCCTGTGTTAGGCCCTGGGGATTTAGAAAGTTCCTACTATGTCTCTGGTCTTGTGCTAGGAATCAGGCATTTAGAGGGGGTCCCTGGACATCCAGAGACTTCCCAGCTTATGGAAGAGAGGGGCATATAAACACCCATTTCCTTCCTTCCTTTGATCAATGCTTATTCAGTCCCTACTCTACATCGGCACCGGCATGGGCGGTGGGATCTAGGAGGGCACGAAGCAACTCGAATTCCTGCGTTTGTGGAAATCAGAGCGGGGAAGGCAGTGCGTAAACAAGTAACGTGCAAATATATGCCACATGCCGATAGGAAATACTAAGAAAATAAAGCAGACAGTAGTGGTTGAAAGCAGAACTTTAGAGTGATGGGGGCTCTCTGACCGGGTGATATGAATGCAGTGAGGGAGGGAGCCGTGGGGGCACACAGGGAAGAGTTTTCAGGGCAGAAGGCAGAGGGAGTCAAAAGCCTCGCAGGAAGATAGACAAAAGAACAGATACACAGATACAGAGAACAGATGGGTGGTTACCAGAGGGAAAGGGGCGGGGGAGGGTGAAAGGGGTAAAGGGGCACGTATGTACAGTGACAGATAAAAACTAGACTTTTGGTGGTGAACACAACGTAGTCTCCGCAGAAGCCGAAACATAATGATGTACACCTGAAATTTATATAGTGTTATAAGCCAACGTGACCTCAATAAAGCAAATAAAATTTTTGAAAAAAGCCTTGTGGTGGGAGGGTGTCCATTCCCCTGGGAGGGATCGGAGGGGGTGGGGGGTGAAATAGCAGGGCATGAGGTCAGAGATGCTCCTGGGGCCAAGCAGAGAGGGTCTCATAGGAATTGGAAAGACTCTGGATTTGATTCTGAGGCTTCTGAGCAGAGTTGTGACTTGATCGGACTCACATTCTAAAGAAACCTCTCTGTACAAAGAGTAACACAAGTGAGCAAGGGTGGAAACAAGGATACTTTTTGGGAGACAACGCAATAACCCGAGGGAGAGGTCACTATGTCCTGGGCCAGGGTGTGGGAGCCAACGTGGTTTGCTCACCTGGGTCATGAGAGGAAGAGAGGAGGGGAGGAGGACGGCAGGACACATCCAGGGTTGCGTGGGAGCGCTGGGACAGGGATGTGCCCGGGCCTGAGAGCCCTGGGAGGAAGCGCACCTGCTCGGATGGCCAGAGAGTCCCAGGTACATTCGAATTTCTGATGAACAATATAATTTTTTTTTTAGAATAAATATGCCCCACGCAGTATTTGGGACATACTTATGCTAAAAGGTATTCTTTTTTTATCTGAAATTCAAATTTGAAGGACTGTTCTGTGTTTGATCTGGCAATCTGAGCAACCTAGGGCATGAGAGCAGGGCTGCTGGTCACGCCTGAGCCGGAGGCTGAAGAATGAGCAGGTCTTGGCCATGGGAATAAGGAGGGAAGGAGTCCCAAGTGAAGGGGACCATACCCACCCCTTCTCTGAATTTCTGCGAGACTTCCAGGGACTCAAACATCCGGGGAGGGGAACAGCAGCACACAGTCCCCTCCTGGTGCCTCCAGAAGTCAGACGCAGTTCAAAGACCAAAGTTCTGGGGAGGCAGCTCTTAGCTGAGTTTCAGGAAGGGTTTTCTCTTAAAGCCTGGGGTGTATGAGGTTCGTGTTCGTTGCTCACAGATGAGAGGCCCAGGTTTCCTTCCAGTCTACAGGTCTGCCTCGCATAACTTGAGTGGGAGCTTGAATGGACAGGATTCAGAGATCCATCAATAATCATAATCATTCATGCACAAACATTCAGAGGGCCTCCCATGTTTCAGGGGCTGCGTTCAATGTCTTGTTCAAGTGTGCCCAGGCCTGCCCAGCTTCAGACCCTGCCTGCCTTTTTCAGTGCAGCTTCTCCCAACCCCCATCCCACCCTCCCCCAAAAATGGCACCAACAAAGTGAGAAGGGAGCGTTGTTGCGCTGGGCAAATTACTTGACCAAACACGCAAAGGGAGTTGTTCGTGTTGTGCATGTTGTGATCCAGGGGACAGTGAAGAAATCATTTTGATTTGAAAAAAAATACAGGAGAGAATTGAAGCCTTGTGTGAGCCACTGGGCGCTGGACTCCCACACGTCCACTGTGATGGGGAGTTTGGAAGACCTTTGAGACGGAGAGAAATAGATGGAACGGCAGGGAGGAAAGCCAGAGAAACATTCTGCTCTCCAGAGCCTATTCACAGAGGTAGCCGAGGGTGAGAATGAGAACGCCCTGCCTTCCTGAGATTTTTATTACTAAGCAGAAGACGACGTTAAGTAATGGCTTATTGGAGTGCACATCCTCGGCAGGGAAACAGCCAATGGTTTCAGAGAACTGTATTATTACTTTGTGTTTGCTTATCTTTTTCTCTCCTTACCTGATAATCATCTGTAGCTCTATCTGTCTTTATAAGGACATGTGAGAAAATAGAAAAGGTTACAGAGAACAGTCAAAGAATTGCATATTATTACCTGGCTTTCCAGAGCGGTCTGTGCAATTGTTTGTTTTTGATGAGATAACAATGAAGATAGAATTGTTCAAAGCAAATGCTGTTCAAATTTCATCAAGCCATCCCTCACCGCCCAACTCTCATGTGCAGCTGCCCCCTCCCACCACTGAACACTCAGGGACACCAGAGCCACTGTCCCTGGAATGATGGGTGAGAAGTAAAATCCTTTCTCTTTGACCTCCATGCCCATCAGGACCAATGAAATTCCTATATTATTGGGTAACATTAATTTCTAGTGATGGCACCAAGTTCTTACATGGGGTTTCCCAAATAAGCCCTGTCGTTGCACTCCTTCATACCTTATATATGCTGGCCCTTCCGGGTGAAATACCCTCTTGCCTGTCCCCAATCCATATACGCTCCTTGAAGATACCTTTTTTCTCTGTGACACCTTCCCCCATCATCCCAAGCATATTTCATCATCGCTCTCTTTGTTCCTTGGATACAAGACATTTCACACTTCAAGGAAGTCGTTCCACTTCCTTGTTTCCAGGTCTACCTTCCATTGGTCCATGAGCTCCCCAGAGTAGGAATCATCGTCTGTGCATTTCTCGAGCACTGTGCCCAGCACAGAGTTACCCCTCCTCAGGTTGTTGTCCAATAAATGAATACATAAAAGAAAGTATGAGTTTACCAGGAGTAGAGGAAAAGTACATGTCAGCAATCCTCTACACACTGTGTGACAGGCTCTCCATTTTATTCCTATAACTCTACTAACGCCTTTGAATTTCAAAAGGGGGCCATGTAGATTCTTGATGACACAGAGTGCAGATGAGACACTTGTACCATAGATACGAGGAAGGGAGCATGTCTGCATGAGATCTGCCTTCTGTAAAGTCTTCAGAGTAGCCTGGAAGGTAGTAAAGGCTAGTGTGAAAGGCTGTGGGCCCTGGAGTCCAACACTCTGAATTCAAACTCAACCCCTCTCGCCACAATCCCGCGCAAGCTTGAGGGGAGTGACCTTTCATCAGCCTCAGTTTCTACGTCTGTAAAGAGAGAAAAATGAAAGTGTCAACCTCACAAGAATGTTGTGAGAGTAAGATGAGCTAATACACGTAAGGCTTAGCACAGTGGCTCTATAGCAGTGTTACTACTGGTGCCGTCTTTCATGCGTTTTCTATCTATTAATTTATCTCTTCAGCAGGCCTGTAGGTCTAGATTCATAGCACACAGTTGTCAGCACATGCAGAATGGCTTTCGTCAACCCGTGGAAAGGTCTTGGGCTCGGTCCAGAACATCTTACCCTAATCCCTCCTGTCTTCACTGCCCAGACCAACCTTCCCATCTTCTAGGATCCCAGTCTCATGACTCATCTTCCCTGGATGGCTCCACCCTTCCCAGATCTGATGACTTACCCAATGACCGGCATTGGCTTTCTGTTTCCAATCTTGGTCGCGAGATTGGTTCAGCCACTTCCTCTACCTGCTATAACGCCACCAAACTGTATATCTGTGCTCATCCATGCCCTAAGATCTCACACCAGGAAAGGAATTTAGATTAGATTGTTTACACAATTCCTTTCAGATAAGTGAGGAGGACTGAGATGGAGAATTTCATAGCTTTTGAGTTCCCTTTAATTAAGACCAAGTATAGATAAGCTTTTCGAAGTGATCTGTCCTGTTTTATTTATAGCTGGGTTAATGGGGGCGGGAGGAGGTGGAGTGTGGTATGTAACAGACTCTGGCTGGACACTCAATGTTCCACTTACTCACTGTTGTGTAACAAACTGCTTTAAAATTTGGTGGCTTAAAACAACAATTTATTATTATTACAACTCATGATTCTGTGGGTCAAGAATTGGGAATATATATATTATTAAATATATGCATTATGATGTCTCCCTAAGTCTACAAAGCCCTACCTGCAGAAGTTATAATTAGAGAGGAAAAAAATCTTAACTCAGATTATATTAATTAACACGTAGAAATGGATTCTGCAGCTTAGCAACAATGCACATAGCCAGTTAACGTGGATGTCGATAACCAAATTTGTACATCAGATTATGTAGAGTTGTTCCAGAAACCAGCCCTGCATTATTCAAAGAATCCAGAAAGAATAGGCAATGGAATTATGCTGATTTTTAAATATAATTTTCCAGTAGTTTAAGAAGAATAAGTTTTTCATTTAAAAAGCCAGCGGGATCAGCAGGAAACTAAGTTCTGTTTTAGTTGGAAATCAGTGGGTGGGAATATAAAGCCACATTTTTTTTTTCCTAAATGGAACTAGAGAAGCATCAGATCTAACAAGTTGCAATCAGCCCAATTTCTTTATAAATATATGAGTGAAGAGCTGGGGTTTTCTTTTACATGATTTTTTTTAATCCAACATAGCAGTAGCAAATCACCTTTGCTAACCTCCGCTCCTTTCTGTTGCATCAAAACCTTTATTTGGGGGAGGTCAAAAGAAACTCCTCTGAAACCCCAAGAATCCACGGGAAAGCAGGGATTTAAGAGGCCAAAATAGCCCATGAAAAACAGTCACCCATTGGCTGCAGAATAAGGACTGGCATGGGTCATCTTAGTCTATGCCCTTCACTAGCCACCAGCCTTGGACCAACAACTGCATCGGTTTCTTCGTCTACAAAGCAGGGCTTATAATGCCTACATATTGGCTGTTTGACAATCAAGTGACAAAAATGCCTATGGAGGGCTTGTCAAATACCTGGCACCTAGGGGTGTCTGATAAATGGCCCAAGAGGCAATGGCAGGTCTAAAACGGGCCAATTAATCAATAGCTCAAGATCCAGCTAAATGCCCAGTCAGAGCAGGAAACAAGCAAACTGGGAACATTTTGTCTGGGAGGTCTCGGACTTTGTCTGGGGTCCCTAACACTCTGTTGTTGGATAGAGGTGGTTGGGCACTGATTGGGATAGCTGCTGTCACACCCAAAATTACAGTGACATCGAACACTAATGAACTTTCTTTTATGACACAGATCTCTTCTTCAATAGCTTGTGTGTGTGTGTGTGTGTGTGTGTGTACATTTTTGAGTGTCCATGTGTGTTGTGTGTGCGTGCCCATGTGTGTGGCAGGAGAATTATTTAACAATTCTTATCGTAAGGGTTTGCAATAGAAACCCTGAAGTGAGTCCTTTGGTCAAGGAAAGAATCTTCTGGTCAAGTAATTACTCAAAGCATGCTTTTCCTGTTGTGCCTCTCTGATTGGCATGTTCATTGGCGGTATTAAGGGTGTGGACACTCGTGTTGGACTATCAGGGTGTAATTCCAGCTCTTCAACTTACTTAGATAAGCGACTTAATCACCCCATGCCTCAGTTTCCTCATTTTCAAATGGGGATTATGTCAGCTTCTATCTTCCCGTGTTTTTATTAGGATTAAATGAGATTGGGCATGTAGAGCACCCAAGATAATGCTTGGTACATCACTTACACGCACAATAAATGTGAACTACTTTACTCTATTCCATTTCCTGTTATTGTTCTAGTGCTGCCATCATTCACTTCCTCGGCCAACAAGTCTTATAAGCAGCCTCGACAGCCCCCTTTCTACCACCTTGCATGAAATTCATCACCAAGTCCTATAGAGTCTACAGCCATAAAGTGTTAGAGGCCTTGCTCCCTCCCCTTCTCTCCCGGCCCCACTTCTGGTTCAGGCCATCACTATTACCTACTGCTTTTTCAGTGATAGTTCCGATTTCCATACACCATTGTCCCTGCTCCAACTGTAGGGACCCCCGAAAGCCATCCAGAGCTAGCATGTAAGGCTTCCCCGGCTTCCCAAGGCCAACCCTGATCTCGTCCCATTTTATCTATTGCCTCATCTCAATGTCCCTCCCAGGGCCCCCAAGACATTTACGCAGGTCTTCTCCCCACTATCCAAAGAGCCCATGCTCTTTCTGGTCACTCCCACAACCTGCTTTGCATCGTAAAAGATGAGCGGTTTACATCTATTACACCAATCCTACCGAGACTATCAGGGGCTGGCATCTTTCCTGATTCTGTATTTCAATGTGCCTGGCTAAGCTTTACTGAGTGTGTAATAAATATGCGTTAAGTGATAAAGGAGAAAACCCAGGTCACTCTAAAGGACAGAAATTTGGTATGAATTCCAGAACATTCCCTGAGTTGAAAGTTATTCATCCAAGAATCTCCCAGGGAGAGAAGAGCAAGCCCTCCTCCTTGAGTTGTCTATAATTAGACTATGACAAATAGGTTCAGAGCATGTCATAAAGAGTAATCTCTGTGTGAGCAGAAGCTCTCTTGTCCTTGAGGTACTTTCTCTGTCACTCTAATCTTATATTCTAAGATCTTGGATATATTTCTGTCAGACATAGGCAACTCTTGATTTCCTTCACTGTGGGTGGAGAGTAGAGGTGTGAGCAGCCCCAAACATCAGAAAAACTCACAATTATTTGCCAGTTCACTTGTACTCAGCATGATCGCTATACCCTTACTGAGCATGGGATATGTGCAAAGTGCAGAGCTGCTAAATAAGAAGGGGGATGGGCAGTGCAAAGGAAGTAATTATCCAGTTTTGACAGACTACAAGGTGCCAGTGGATACATGTGGAAAACGCCACTGAAAAGGTAAGTTAAGGTGGAATAATAGGAAGAGTTGAATGCTAAAGTGAAGAACGACGGATCACAAGCGAGGGGTCCATGGGTCCCATCTCTAAGCAGACAGATGCAGGCGCCATGTCCTTGCGGTGTGACTTCTGCCCCATTGTGCCAACAAGACTTATGCCTCCAAAGAAATCCGGTTCAGGACTCCAGTTTCCTTCTGTCCTGAGATGGAATGCTCACAAGTTAGGTTGCTTCCCCAGCCCCAGGCTCTAGAAAAAGCGCTCAACGTAGAGGGACTGTACCTGGACCCCTGGGTTCTGAGGAAGCAGCTCAATCCCAGCAGAGGTGGAAGCCCAGGAGGCCGTGGGGAGCAGGTGAGAGAAGCATCAGGGAGCTGCAGGTACCTGGTGCATAGCTTAAGTGCATAATAAGTGGACAAGGACAAGGACAAGGACAACAACAACAATAAACCAACAAGGACAAGGTGCATTGGGAAGGGAGCTGGACTTGCAACAACAGACATGGGTTCAAATTGTGGCTGTTTATTTGCCTTGTGGCTGTGGCAGCATCACTAACTCTCTGGACCCCTAATCACTCATCCCTCAAATGGGAGAAGGCAAGCATCCCTGGCTGATGGCTATCTTTGTTTCCAAAATAACGCCGTAAAAGAACTTAGACCCGTTTCCCCAACGATCAGTTGTCCAAAATAAAAAAAGAAGCTAAATCTGGACTCAGGCTTTGTGACTACAGTCTCTGACGAGATGAGCACATGACAGCAGCCGCAGGACTGGGGGGCCTCCACGAGGAGGAACCAGGGCAGCATTAGATCCAGAACAACTGTGCATTACAGGGACAGTCTTCTTGCTTCATCCTTTTCCTTGTCACCTTACAGAAAAGATCAAGGGTGCTACTTAGGATAACATCAAAGATTTCTGTGAGGTTTAGGATATCACAGGACTGATGTGTGCACAACTTTTTTGTAATCTGTAAAGTCCTGCACATTTTGGGTTACTGTTCTTTACTATTAATTATTATTATTATTATTACCACCAAGAGTTTAGTCCCAAGAGGAATATATAACTATGACCTGTCTCTTCCAATTTCCTCATTTACATATCTACAAATACTTATTTATCTCTACCCTATGTACTGCTAGGGAGGATTTAAGTCAGTTTAAAACAAATATAGTGATGGCAAGTTAACAAAACAAAATGAAATTGAAAACAGGAAGAAGAAAAAGGGAAAGTGCCATCATTTGCAGTATAAGAGTTAGTATGATTTCTGGCAGCAAGGTTCTTGGCAGCAAGGGAAAGGGGAGCTCACGAGCAACCCTTCACCTTGGTCATCAGAACAGAGGCAGCCCACCAGTTCTTCAGGAGAACTAACTCTCTCCCTGATACTAAGCTCGGGTAGGTATGTCTCTAGGGACTCCGTAGTCAGAGGCAAAGTCCAGGAGCCCAGAAGAGCAGCTGACCCTGGCTGGTTTGGGTCTAGCGGGAGGAAAGGCTTTCTGCAGAAAGGAGAGCTCGGGAGAGTCTTGAAGATGACCAGAAGCAGATGGAGAGAGACAGGCGTTCTAGGCAGGGAACCAGTGCTTTCAGATGCCCCGAGGTGAACGTCTCGTCATTGTGGCAGCCCATGGCATTCATTTGCACATGTGGGTACCCTGTAAATATTTGTCCAATGGAAAAAGTCAAAGAGAATATGAATAAACCAACCAGAAAATAAAACCAAAGAACCAGTGAGCTCAGAAATTCAACCAAGAGCAAACACCTCTGCTGCTTCGAGTATGTGTTATTTGATAATACAATACTCACAAGCTTTAAGCAGAAGCATTGTTTGTCTTTCCCTTGCTGCAAACTTCTTCTAAATAGTGCCAAGCAACATAGCTCTTTCTGAAATATTCTAGCACCTTAATGCTTCCCCAGCAGGCATTGATATCAGTGAACTCTCAGAGGTGAGGCGACACGAGATTCCCTCCCAGGTGACAAATCTAGGCTGAATTTTTGAATAAGAGAAACTGAAAAACTCCCAAAGTGCCTTATTGGTTAGCTCACACTGAGTCTTATTAACTGGGGTTGGTCAACATATTTTCTGCAACTTGATGGGGCATCAGATTGGTTCCGGGGTAGCAGAGCTAAACAAGAACATGACATCTAACAGTTAAGAATCAAGTTACTGTTTACTTAACAAACTGGGAAACCTGGCGTCTGCTGTATACCAGTCCTGCAGGCACTGGGGATCTAGATGAGTGAACCATTGTCCCTTCCTTCTTCCACGGGCTCTCGGCTCCTCTCTGCTCACTGCCCTCACTTCATTCCAAGTGCCTTTTTGCTCTCTCCCTCCCCAGTCCTCTCCCCCAACCATCCCTTTCTCTCTTTCCCTCTTCCTTTTTCTCTTCCTTTCTCTCTCCTTCCTCTCCCTCCCACACTCTTTCTGAAAACATTAATGATAAGTGCTTTATCCTCCATGTTTCAAATGTCACATTGGCATGTCTAGTAATGGTCATTTTTCACTCATTCTGCTCCCTACTGGGAAAGCTCATTCAATCCAATTACTCATGTGACCTTTCAGCTCTGGAAAAAAAAAAATCTTCTATTATGTCTTTGATAATTTCTAACCCAACTATTTTTCCTTTATTCTCAATAAATTGTACATTGGGTGTGATAGGCAGAATAATGGTCCCCCAAAGATATTCACATCCTGATTCCCAGAACCTGTCACCCACAGCTGTCAAAGAAAGAGGGGAGCTCAGACATCACCCCAATTAGATTTGCAGATGAGTTCTCCAAAAATAAAAGAGTTGCCAAGAGGATGAGTATTTCATGAGCAACTACTTGCTCCTCTGCCAGTCTTTCAGACTCTATTCTGTGCCTTTACAGCACATGGCAGTAGATTGTTGAATCTCCAGGAGCCAGAACTCTGAATTTCATTTAGCATTTAATTAACTGGAATAGACCAAGAACTCCACGGCAGTCTCCTGATTGCAATCTGTGGATGGATGGGCATTTTTATCTGAAAATGATGACCAGCTTATCTTCTGTCTTGCAGCTATCACACATGATATGTATCTCTCGTTATCCCAGCCAATCAAACACAGAAAGTTTATTAAGATTCTATCATTCTAAGTTATCACCAGTGATAGGATTTTTCATCTGAATGTGCTTGTGTGCAATACCGTATTTTGTCTAAGAGACCCTCCAGGAGAATGAGAGAGGGAAGGTTATCATTTAAGAGCATGCAATGAATCTACAGTCAATGACCAAGCAATTTAAGGAGTGGGGCCACCCAGACAACTCCATCAACCAGATCTCTTAAAAGAAGTGTATTACTCCCCTTTGTAAAGAAATGAATGGACATGATGACACAATAACATAAACATGGGAAGAAATCAGAGTGACCCTACAGTAAAAAGGAAAAAAGCTATTGCTTAGGTGAATAACTGGAAAGGCAAACCAGATGGTTCCATATTATGCTAAAAGTGAGCTCTGAGCTTCCTAGAAGCCAGATGAAAAGAGAAATGTGATCGATTCTGAGATTTGTGGGGCCCATGAAATGACTACAATCCATTATTTATGAGAAGCCAGATTTCATCCAGGTCACTTATGGACAGGAAATTGGAGAAGAACCTACTCACTCAAAAAGCCGGTATTAATTCATACAATCAACAGTTGTCTCTGGAATTCTCATTTATACTGGCCGCCATGTTGGTGCCGGGTTTTCAGTGCTAGTTGGCCTTATTTGCTCTCTTAATGTGGACAATCCACTCTATCTGACAAGCAGGCAGAGACATAGTCACAGTAAAATGTGGGGGTGCTTCCAAGGACGTGTGCAAAGCACCCATTGAGGACACAGGGGCTATGTCAATCTCCTGAGCTTTGTGCAATTGGGGAAATTTTCAAGGACAAGACAGATTTAAAGAGGGATATTCATCTGGGAGATGAGGAACATGACCTAAGTGAAGACAGGCACTGAGACGAGAAACACATACATCACGATTGATGTCCACATGGCGGCTATTGGTAAGAGTTGGCCTCCCTTCCCAGGCTGAAAGCTCCTTGAGATCTCTTCTGGCTTTGCTCTCCAACATCGCACTCCAAGCACAGGATCTGGGATGCAGTGGATACTGAACAGGTTCCTAATGAAAGAATGAAGGAAGTAAGAGATGTACTGAGGAAGGCCTTGGTAATCTGGAGCGGGGACGAATGTACTTAGTACTCGCACAACCAGGATTACCTGTTTACCTTAAGATTTTCCCCAAATAAATTGGGCAGCATTGTTGTTCCAAGGCTGTTCAGAGGACCACATAGGGTACTTCATCAGTTTTCCAGAGATCTCTGGAGTTTACATGACCATTTCCCATCCTTGATCTTACTTGATGCCCACAGATATCTGGTAGGGGAAATACCAGCCTAGTAGGATATGAGGCTGGAGATAAGTCTAGGGGCAATAATTTTACTCTAACGCCTTCCACATCATATTGTTGTTGGAATATGTGTACCTGCCTCCCCTACTTCCACTGTGAGCTCTCTGGGCCAAGGACTGTATCTGCATTTTCACAGGAAACTCCAAAAACTGTAGGTGGAATCAGAGTTGCACACCTGGGATCTATGTGAGCCTTGGGCAAATAAATAATTAAGCCTCTCTGAATTTTAAATCCCTCCTCAGTCAAATATAAAAAGAATGAAATTTGTCCACGTGCAACTCAAGACTGTGGCACATCTTTTGGTATCCCCAAGCCTGACATGATCAACCTAGCTTTCCCACAGTCTTCAATCACACACTGTCCATCTTTCAAACGGTCCCTACTAATTAGGGGGCAGCTGTGAAAGACCCCATTCTCCCCACTCCCAGCCCCTTCTCCCAGTTCCTAGAAAAATAAGGAGTTGTAAATTTCGCAGCAGGCTCTCCATCTTCAGCATTTCTCATCGCTCCAGGGCCCCAGAACTCCCATCTTTCTCCATCATCCTGTTTGTTTTGCTGAGTTTTTACCTAGCTTGGGGACCTTCACCCTAATTTTTCTACTCTCCCCTTTTAGAGCTTTGGGGTCCACTTCGAATGCTTTCAACTCTGCCTCCTGGCTCCATAGCTCTTCACTATTACCTTGCAACCCCTGACAACATCTCTTCCTAGGAACTCATTAACGCTGCTTCCCCATAAATTCATTAGCACTCAGGAGACTGGGCGATGATCTTTCTCTTCTTCCGCAGTCTCTGCCCTTACAAATTTCATTTCTGAGATTTCTCTCACATTCCGTTTATTGTGACATCATTTATGAAGTTCTCTTCCGACAAGAGGGGAGTCAAAAATAACTATATATCATTTTAAATTGCTCTGGTTGGTAACTCTACATTTTAAGACTATCAAGGAAGAAACGTGTCTAATGACAGGGCTACAAGTGGATAAAGAGCTGACAGGGTAATTGCATTACCAGATGCTTCCATATACCAGTTAGCTGCTTCCTGGGCCTATTTGAAGCAACGGGTGTCAGGTCAGTAATTAGGCTCTTGCAGACAAACTGGAAATGCCATCTGAACTCCTCTGAACACCGCCATCACTCCCATTTATGCCAAGTTCAATATGAAACACACCGTCACCATCCTTTTGCTGCAAGACTGCAAAAAGTTCCCAGGGACATCTCCCTCCTCGCTCCCACACAAGTTAATGAAGTCAATGCTTCCCCCGCATGTCAAAGAACTTGTTCCCAGGATGGCAGTACGTTGGTGCCCGTCGCTAACAAAAACACCCAACAGCAACCTAGACTCTGCTTTTTGATTCTTCTCTTCTGACTGTAGACTGGCTGACATATTCACACTCAGGGCTTCTTTGTCTTAATTTCTTTGTTTGATTTCCTAGTGTGATTGGTTCCTTGGAATAATGCAAAAGCCACAAGAGCCTGGAGAACTGGCTTTAAGTCCCAGATAAGCCATTAACTTACTGTGGGGCATTGGTTGGAATCTGAGGCCAATTGGACATGTCCCCATTCATTGACTCAGGATGGGATCTACAAAGAAGGAATGGGACATGGGCCCAGACTAAGCCATGGGACAGTGGTGTCCTGGGAGAGTGTGCTGTCCATCATTCAGGGTTAAGAGTCATAAAAGTATAGGAATAGCAGGTGATGGCCACTTGAACCATCTCTGTCAGAGGGAGGATGCTGACCTCCAGTCTGAAGGTAGCAAACGTGAATAACTGACCTTTGAAAGTTTTAAAGAGCAGTCATCTTTGAAGAGGCCCATCAGTAGGCTTCAGGGTTGGCTGCCAGGCCAAGAATAGTCAGGGAGAGGATATCAAACCAGGCTGACAGAGAGGAAGGAAAGACATCTGGGACATCTGCTGTTTGGCCCACCCAAACAAGATTACCTTTCTTTCTGATAAGGAGCACCCTGGTTTTCTGTTAGGAAAATTTACTCTCCCACTCTTGGTCCATGTGATCAGGTGGGGTTGACTTAGCCCACTCCCACACACCAGGGGATGAGTGTGATCCTTACTTCGGTCCAACAGAAAGCCCTGGAATTATCCGGGAAAGGATACTTTCTTTCTGATGAGGTTGCTCAGCTAGTTTCTGGGGGTCACCATAAGGAGAGAAACCACTTGAAAATAAAGCCAGTATGGAGGAGAAATGGAAAGAGCCCAAGTCTGAGTGAGATTATGCAGTTTCCAGATGCAGCCATGCCTGAAACCAGAAGCAGCTTTGGACTTCCCAGTTACGGAATACAATAAATCCTCTTTCATTTGGTTTAAGGCAGTTTCAGTTGGATCTCATTCCTTGACAATGGAATAATCCTAAATAATAAGGTTGGCTAGAGCTCAATCCAAGAGGAATCGGGTACTGGTCAGCTCTATAAGAAACATTGCCTTGAACCATGGAATGTTCAGTTACCAAAGATAAACATAGGTGTGGGCACCAAAGCAAAGCAGAAACACAGTTACCCGAACTAAGGCAAAAAGTGTGTAGTCAGGGGAGTTGATGCTGAGTCTGAGGGTCAGGTCTTTAAATGTCTCCCTCTCAGGTCAAGGCATCATGGGTCTCCTCGTTAGGTCTGGGAGCCCAGCTGTGAGGGGGTAGATGCTGGTTTTGATAGTCACACTGACCCAGGAACCTTGGACAGACCGTTTTCTTCCCTTGGTCCTTGGCTTCCCCATCTGTAAAATGAAGAGGTTAGATCATTTGCTCTTTAGATGCCCCTCCAGCCCCTGAAAACCATACTCTCCTTCTCCCATTTAGCCCCAGTGTGCCTCAGGGGTGAAACCAGAAGATGTAATGCCTGGGGTGGTTATTAGAGTTTCACAGCGATGGTTCCTGGGACTAGAATAAAGGGTTTTTGAGGGAACGGAATTTGTGGAGAATATGAAGGTGGAATATCCTGTCCACTGAAAACTTGGAATTTTATGAAACTCTCATTATAATGCCTTTTTACAATCTTTAAAACAAAGACATGAGTGGCACCTCTAAATGTTACATGGTCTTATTTTATATGATATGAATTTTACTATCCTATTTTTCTTTAATATTTCCATAAAATTGGTAGACAAGGAACAGACATGGAAAGATAGCATGGGCGCTAGGAGTTTGTGTGAAGATGTGGGTAAGAATGTGTGATGGCTTCTGAATTTTATAGTAGAGTGGCATTGCCTCCACTCGGTCCTGTACTGAATATGTTGTGTTGGCTGAAGTTTTTAACAGTCATGAGAGGCTACCTGGCTTCTTGATCACTAGAAAGTCAAGTCAAGGCTCAGATGCAGCAAAGCAGCATCTTAATGTCAGGTCACCACTGGTCGTAAATGTGGCCTCCCACAGAATTGATTTTGGGGTGGAACCCTGAGAACTATGAGCAGGCCGCGCGTGGAGCAACCTCAGCCCAGGCTTAGGAGTCCCAAGGAAGACAGGCTCCCTCTCCCACCACTCTAATAATGAGGCCACTTTTCAAAGAGTGTTTTAGAAACATTAGCTTTTCATGATGCCCTCTGGGAAACATGCTCTCAACAATTAAGTTTTGTCAGTCTCTGAGCTGGATACTGAGGATGAAGGAAAGGCTTTTCAGAGAAGATGGAAATTCAAGGAATACCTTAGGAAGACAGAACCACACATGGATAATTTCAATATGATGTAGCAAAAGCAGTGACGGAGATACCCACAGAGTACCAGAGGAGGCCACGTTGAAATACAGTTTCAGGATGGGGGAGCGGGTATTTCTGGTGGGAGAATGAGGAAACCAAGTTTTTGAGAATGGCCTGATGCAACTTGCTGTGCTGAGCTCAAGCAGAAGATTTTCTCAATAGAGTCTCACTGGTTTCCATGACTGAGGCTGCTCGTCCCTGATGGGAATGGTTCTGATGATCATGTGGACACAGTCACTTCCGGTTTCATTAAAAAATAACACTCAAAAAAATCTAAAATACCTTTAATTTCAAGCCAAGACAAAAGATTCACCAACTGTATACTGTATAGCAACACCATCCACCACTGTGACGGGGAGTGAGGCAGACACCACCACAGACAGAGATCTGTGAACCCACCGAAGGGTGGAGATTTATACACAGGAGAGGGGCAGGGAGGCTGTTCATTTGCTTCTCCTCCAGGTGATAAGTTTTTCCCTCAGACAAAGCTGGACATAGTGGGAAGACGTGAGGGATGGGAGGATGTATTGTGGGGAAATCAGAGAATTGGAAGGTTAAGACGGTGTACAGATTTTCAGCACAGCCCTTCGTCGTTTTATTTGCAATGCCTGAACGAGTTAAAGGAGGCTGTGATTGAAGATCAAATTTACAAAGTTTTTGAAGTTGGTCCTTTCAGCCTGGTACAGAACACATTGATGGGGGATGGACCAAATTCTTGAGCCAGTTAACAACAGCTGTAAATGTACAAGGAAAAGAGCCCCTTTCTTACACAAGCACCTCTTAATAATCCTCATTGGAAACTGGTTAATGAACCGATGCTGATAATAAGTGAGCCAGAGGAAGAATAGCCAGAGGGGGCCTGGTGTCAAGGAGTCATAAGGGTTATTAACACAGCCGCTGAAAATTAAAAGTGCATGAAGGAAAAAAGAATTACTGGGGTTTGCTGTAACTTCTACTATCTTAAAATTTTATTCTGCACCTAACGTATGGCGTATAGAGAAAAAAATGGGAGTGTATGGAATTAACTCACCTGATTTTGAATGCAAGCTCAGTGGTTTATCATTCAGTGTACTGATCTTCTATATTCTTGGTTTCTTCTTTCCTCTTTAGTAAAATGGGGTTAACAAGCCTCACCTCACAGGACTGTTGTTTGGATTAGAATTGAAATAAACAAATCACCTGGCCAAGTGCCGGGACCAGAGTTGACATTCAATCAGCTATAGTCAATATTATCATTGTTATGCTCAAGTTCCTGTTGGCAAAACTTGGACCACAAAGTAAACATTGACCCTCTAATCCCTTGGCTTTTAGTCCAAATTCTTAAGCAAAATTGTCTTCTGTTTCACCAATTAAAATATGGAGATATATAGGCCATAGATTTTCATCTCTTTTAATCTGAGAGTCACAGGAATGTTCAGTTGAAGATAATAGGGAAAATGCATTTCAACTCTCCAGCCCTACTAAAAATAATAATCTTTTTTAAAAAATAAGTGAGACTAAGAGAGACAATATACCATCTTCAAATGATAAAGAGAATGGCCACCACTTCAAACCCTGAGCTATAGAAAACACCTGCCAAATATCATCTGCTCTAAACTTGAGTGGTGGAAGATGTCAAGCAAAGATACCTTTGATCTCAAGCAGAGTATGTTGCCCCTAACATGTCAACTTTTTGAGCAGTGTAGCCAACGGTTATTTGACGAAGGATCTAGAGTTGTGTACACAATACATCAGAGGTGAGCAATGCCCTTCTAGAGATCCCATCCAAGAACATGGATTGTGTAAAGAGTGAGCTCCAGGAATAATCATGTCATTGCCTCCTAGCTGATAGAAATGGTCAGAGGTCAAGTGGAGTCCCAAGAGGGATGGGAGGCAGAAAATTCAAGATGGCAACACAGAGAATCTGGGGATTTGCTGTAAGTCACAGCAACATCTCCAATGTTGAAAACTGGGGCAAGATATCCTCCCGGGTGAAAGAAATAATAGATGTTATGACTAGGATGAAATATTCCATTTGCCCCGAGGTGAGGGCTCAGTCTGTCCCAGCTCCCTTTTCCCCTGTCCTTCTGCATATCATTTGTCTGTAGGTAGCCCCCAAAAATTTTAACCTTGAAAAAATGTTAATAATATCAAAAAAGGGAGAAGAAAAGAGATATAAATAAATGGGATGTATGTATATGTATATATTTCAGGAGGAATTACCCATGTTAATGGAAAAAGAGCTCAAAAAATAATTCTACATAATTTTGAGGGGATTTTTCTCTACAAAAATGAATTAAAGGAAGATATACAATGGTTCAAAGAAGACTATCAACACAATAAGAACTGATAACCTAGAAAAGAAAGAAATGAAAAAACAATTGGGGATGAAAGCCATTTTAGAAGCAAGAAAAGCAGTAAACGTAATCAATAAAAAAAACTCAGAAAAAACTTGAAAAAAATCACGTGAAGCAACAAAACTGCAACAAAAATTATGATAGCGAAGTTAACGTCAGAGATAAATAAGGGCCAATACATGTATAATTGGTGCTTCTGAAGAAAATAACCAAAAAACTATTTAATGACAAAAGAAAATTTTCTTAGATGATGACTAAAATTTAAGGAGCAACTAATACATTATATCTCAGAAAAAAATAATAAAACATGATCAGCATTAAATTAAATTCCAGTGAAATGACTGATCCTCAAGGGTAAAAAAAAATTATTGTCAACTAAACAAGAGAAACAGTTATCCAGAATGAACCTCAGTATTCAATGACAGAACAGAATTGACTATTATAAACAAATTTCTGAGGGAAAATAGAATAATCCCCAAATTGCATTCAAAGCCACATTAGCCTTCAATCATAGAAGTAACAAACAGACACTGTCAAGGATGCAATAACTGAGAGACTACAGCAGCCATGTCATTCTTTAAAAATTCCAGGGCCTGGCCCAGGTGCAAAGTGGTTAAGTTTGTGCCCTCCACCTCTGTGGCCTCTGGTTCGCAGGATCAGATCACGGGCGCGAAGCTACACACTGCTCATCAAGCCATGCTGTGGTGATGTCCCACACATAAAATGGAGGAAGACAGGCACAGATGTTAGCTCAGGAGCAAACTTCATCAAATAAAAAGAAGAAGATTGGCAACAGATGTTAGCTCAGGGCCAATCTTCCTAACCAAAAAAAAAAAATCTACTGGACCAGAAACCCAGTCAACAATGCTAGGAATAAAAGTAATATGAGCTATGTTGAGACTAGTGGAAGTCATTGAGTCCATTCAAATGTAGAAATAAGATTAAATAACTATAAAAAGTTTGATCAAAGAACACATAAATATTTTTTTAAGAGTAAACTGTAAAAACGATGTAACAAGATAAAATTTAAATGTAAAAGCAATAATATAACCAAGAAAAATCAAGGACTGTAGGGAGAGGTGATACCGGAATTATGGACATGCTAACTTTTTCATCTTTCACAGTAAAAATCAACAGATACTCATTAAAGTTGAGGTGTTCTTCTAAGAAAACTACAAGTGTTTTCCATGACTTTTATGTCATTTTTAACGAGGAAATATTTATCTAAAGCCCACTTTCACTTTCTTGTTGCTGTTGCTGTGCTCAGTAAAAAATGCGTTTGATTTTTATTCAAATCATGATTACAATTTTTCTAGAAATAGATATTCTTTCTAGCTATATGGTAATTTGTTTCCCATTAAATATATAAAGGTGCCCAGAATAACGATTACCAAATTTTGACAATTGTTGCTTCTGAGTGACTTAATATTAAATTCTTGTAAACTTTTTCACTTCTCCTAGCTGCTTGCATTTTTTCGTAATTATCAGGATTTTTAAATAAAAGAACAATTGTTTATCCTTATAACAACATTTAGCATCAGAGAAGAGCCAGTGAGAGAAGAACCAGTGAGTAAGACCACTGGCCACACTGCCGGCTAGCCCCATTTTCTCCTGGTGTCTTGGGCCCGAGTTAAGCGAGAGCTACATAAGTGGGGATCTGATGCTCCACTTGCTCGTGTCAGTCAATCACAGCCCTCTCCATATCACTCTTCCTCGAGCCGTGCTACCACCTGGAGGCATCTGATCCTCTGGAGCTCCAGACCATTGGGAAGGGAGGCTGATGAAGAGCCGTCTTAGAAGAGAGGTCTTTCCGCTTCTGTCCGATCATCCCTCCTTACTGTCCAGTGCCTCTCATTGCACTTACAGTAGCACTCGAAGTCCTCACCATGTCCCACAGGGTCCTGAGACATCCAACCACGACAACCTCACTGCCCCTACGGCCACTCCAGCATTGCTCCCTGTTCCCAAATGCTCCAAGCTTGTTCCCAGTTTAAACCCTTTGCTTTACCTTTGCCTAGAATGCTCCACTCCACATCTTCACATTTCCTCAGCAGCTCATCCTCTGAAACCAGCCCATTCGTTCATTCCTTTACTTGCTTACTGTGTCTTCCCTTCTCTGGGCTTCAGGAGATGAAGGACCACCTCTGGCTTGTTCACTGCTGTGTCCCCAGTGCCTAGAACTACTCCTGGCACATAGTAAGCACCCAATACATACCTGTGGAACCAGGACTGGTTTCATGGGCATGGGACCTAAGCACGTGGCCCCACATTCAGAAGAGCCCTGCACTTGAATGAATGCTCTGCTATTGCTGTCTTGAGATTCTTAATAATTTCTGGACAAAGAGTATCATATTTTCATTGTGCGTTGGCTCTCACAAATTGCGTAGTTGGTTCTATGCGGGATGAATACATGAATGAATAAATGCTACCTCTAGGCCAGTCACCTCGGAGCCTAGGTTTCCCGCAAGGTAAGGAGGCTAATCGCCCCCTGCCTGACTCACAGTGCGTCATCGGATCACAACAGAGAGAGAAGAGAAAGCACAGCCAAGAGGATTCTTCAAGACGTACCCCGACCAGCACACAGTTCTTCCACAAGGCTAACCACACCCAACCTATGCCTGCAGCACTAAGCGATTTTATTTTTTTTAACTTCAAAGGCCCTTTGCTTATGCTGTTGGTCTGTTTGGAATGTCCACCCTATTGTCTGCCTGGTTAACTCCTCATGATTACCAGGACAAAGAGAGGGTGTTTCCTGCTCTAGAAAGCCTTGCCACCCCAAGAGGATGAGCAGACTCTCCTCTAAACTCTTTCAAAATCCTTTGCTTGCTTTTATTATAGCGATGTTCATCCTGTGAGGCAGGAACTGTTATCTCTTCAATTTCACAAACATCTGCTTTTCTGCCGTGTGGCCGATCCTATAATTGACACCTGGGATCCAGAGGTATCTGAGGCTCCATCTGGCAGGACAGACAGACAACTCTTCATCTCTTCTTCCATCTCTGCTGAGCTCATAGAAGGTGCTCAATAATTGTTTGTGGAATGAATGAATGACTCGGAGTTGGGAGTGAGACTGGGGGATCTGGTTTCTTACCAAGTCTTTGCCATGAATATGCAGCATGACCTTGGACCATTCATTGGCCCTCTCACGTGAGCAGTTTCCCCTTCTGCAAAATGGGAGGAGGGAAGGGCCAGACTAGATATTCTCTCTCCTCTCTGGATCCAAGCATCTACAAATAATCCATCAAACTACCAACAGAAACTAGCATTTCTTAGGCACATCTTGGCTACTGGGTAGTTTGAATAGCATTTCCTCTAGTCCTCACCACAACCTCATAAGGTAGACGATTGTCTCAGTTTTCAGTGGAAGAATGCATGGCTTGGAGACTTTAAATACATTTTGCCCACTGCAACACAATTTTTAAATGACCATTTCAGGATTGGAATTTACCTACTTGACCCAAAGCCCGTGATCCCAACCTCGACACAGCACTGTCTACACGTCCCATCTCTGCTTCTCTTCTGTCCCAAGCCTCTAGCTGGTCTAAAAACAGAACACCAAGTTGGGTTAAGAATAGAAAGTATAAAATCCTGCATATTTCATGTGGTTTTTCTACTGGTCACTCTCCTGCTAGCCTGGGTTGGAACCCTGGGCACTCCCCCCTTCGGCTGGCAGGAAGCACCCCTCAAATTCATGGAAGTCTATCTCCAAGGGGCTCCTGTAAATCACACCCACAGCGCACAGACCTGTCACCCACGCCCACTTGGGTCAAAGAGAAGAGATGGCCTTTCCCCAAGAAGCTGGATCCCAAGTTCCTCTTCCATCAATCCAAGGTCGTGACTCGGGTGCTGGAGTGGTGACAGAAGAGCTCCCATGTGGCTGTCCGGAAGTCAACCATGTGACAGATCCTCCCAGGTACTCCAGCCCTTTCGCCAGGCTCCCCCTCTGACAGTTATTACTGCTGCAGTAAATTCTTCAGCGAAACAAACAGGCATGCTGTAAATTTATTAGTCTGGGCACTCTGTGTTACTTAATATAACGGCTAGTCTTAAACAGGTAACTACTGCAGTAAATAAACCAGTTTATTTAGGCACTGGCAGCCCTAAGTGTTCATGGGGGCCTGGAGAAATGGCCTGGGCCTTTAAAAGCATGATATATGCCTGCATAAATTACATTTGCCCACTCAGATATCTGATGGCAACACACCACCTGGGAAGAATATGGCACTTTATTTTTTATTTATTTATTTTTTGAGGGTGAGAAAGATTGTCTCTGAGCTAACATCTGTGCCCATCTTCCTCTATTTTGTATCTGAGATGCCACAACAGCATGGCTCAATGAGAGGCGTGTAGATCCACACCCGGGATCCGAACCCATGAACCCCAGGCTGTCAAAGAAGAGCACAGGAACTTAACCACTACACCAATGGGCCGGCCCCAAGTATAACACTTTAGAACATCTCTGTGAACTGCAAAATGTCTATGTACAGGAGACATGAGACTAAATGTATAGGTGTATACGTAGGTAGAATTTGTATCTGGGGTCTCAGTGTAAAGCAAACCAATGCCCAGACCTTGCGTACCATGGGGATGCACGTAAAATACATTGGGATCTTTCTATCAAGCTGTTTGCAGAGAATAAATGAGAACAGAAGATGGGAGAAGAGAGAGGGAAACTAATGTTTGTTGAACTAGGCCATCGGAGGTCAGACATCCTGTCCTCATCACCCTTGCATCCTCTAAGGCCTAGTGCATCTCTGGACACCACGCGTAGGCAAATAATAAATGCTGGGCCTCTGTGCCAAGTTCTGAAGTGGGCTCTTTACACAAATGTTTACTGGGACGTGTATTAATCTCCCAGAGCTGCTGTAAGAAAGTCACCACAAACGGGGTGGCTTAAGCACAGAAACTTATTCTCACACAGCTCTGGAGGCTGGAAGTCTGAAATCAAGGTGTCAGCAGGACCACGCTCCCTCTGAGGCTCCGGAGAAAACCCTTCTATGTCTCTCCCGGCTTCCGTGGCGGACAGCAGGCCTTGGCATTCCTTGACTTACAGCTGCATCGCTCCCGTCCTGCCTCCGTCTTCACACGGCGTTCACCTCTGTATGGAGTCTCCTCTTCTTGTAAGGACACCGGTCACATTGTAATAAGGGCCCATCCTCCTCTAGAAAGACCTCATCTTAATTGCATCTACAACGACCTTATCACCAAACAACGCCACACTTTTACGTTCTGGGAAGGACACGAATTATGAGGGAGACTGCCCAACCCAGTGCAGATGCCTACCAGGGAGCAAGATGCTTCAAAACATATCATCTCATCTTACCCTTGCACGGCTTTGTGGGGTAGGAGTCCTTACGCCCATCTTACAGATGAGGACACTAAAATTAGCAGAAGTCAAATAACTTCTTGAACAAGTCTCAGAACCAAATGAGGCCAGTGCTGCAGCTCAGCTTGGATTCGAAGTCCCCTTTGCCCCAGGACACTAAGAGGCAATTCTTTGCCAATGCTCAAACCACGTGAAGGTTCCTTTAGAGCCCTCTCTTAAAAAAACAGCATGGAAGCAGGAATGCATCCACCATGTGTTCAGTGACGTTCATCTCATTGGAAAACATAGTTTGAATTGTTTAAAGGCCAATTGCAAACACTCAAGGAGCCAGGGCCAAGAGAAGACAGTATATAACAGAACCAGAGCTTTCTTCAGACCATATTTGGATTCAGTTGCCTCTTACCCAGAGCCCTGAAAATAAATGCACCGATAAATAATTATTTTCTGCCCCACATATTACCAAATATGACTGTGCCCAGTCTGGTGGCCGAGGAGCCAACCCATTGTTCAAATGCCTGGCCCCACCCCCAACTTGGCTGCAAAAAAATGTGGCTTCGCTTTCTTGTGAATCCCAACTCAAAAAATACAATGGTGTGCAGTCAGCAGATGCCTCGTGTTGGCTCACCACTGCCCGCCGCCCTGTGATCAATTAGGAAAATACGAAACCATGGGGCTTTCTCCGAATATGGTCAAGAACACGGCCTCTTCAGGATCGGGCGATTCCGGCACCTTCTGCTTGAGAGATGGTGCACAGAGCCCTGCACTTGCACAGCGTCCCCATTCAGAGTCACCATTCTCAGAAAATGTGACCGCTCGAAGGCGCACTGTGAAAAATCTGTTGTGTTTTGCCTTGGGGTAAATTCTAGGTGAGAATGACAGTGGGTATCATTCAGTCCCACCCAGGGAGGCAAACTGCAACAACAAAATATATAGGGTTTATGGACACAAATAGGGCTAGATTTGAAACCTACTCCACTATCCACTGGCCGTGTGATCTTGGACAAGTCACTTACCTCCTTGGTCTCTATTTCTTCATGTGAAATGAATCGTACCCACCTATGTACGGATCAAATGTGCTAACACGGATGAAATTCCTAGGCCAGAAAAAGACTTAAAAATTGGATTCCCTCACCCCAATCTCCACAAGTAGGGTAACCAAGGTAGACGTTGACCGTTATAACCTGGACTAGTAGAGTCAAGATTTGAACCCAGATCTCCATACAGTCAGGTTTTGCTGTCTAGAGAAGAAGCAGTTAAGGGTTTTCTATGGGATGCTGCCTTAACAAGGTGTATTACTGCCCCCATGTCTACACTCTAGTGGGATCTTAATCCAAAACCCTTGAACTGTCTGCTGACATGTTCATCTGCCCCAGTGGGCCATGAGCTCCTCGAGAGGACAGGCCAGGTCTCCTTCATCTCAGTGCATCAAGTGCCTGGTAGACGGCCTGGCACATTGAATGCCTTAAGAAACACATGTTGAACAAGTGAAGGGGAGAGAAACCTTCCCTGTGCCCTCATACTGCCTACACTTCCCCCGCCAAGGCCCCGAGCCATTCTGGGGGCCATGGCTTCACTGCATGGTTTCTTCCTCAGAAGATTGCAAGATCCATGGTAGCAGTACCGAAGATGCCCTAAGTCGCACTCCTGTGACTGAGTGCAATGCCTGGCACACAGTAGGTCCTCAATACATCATTGCTGAAAAGACATTGAAAGGCTTCTATCAGCACATGGGAGAAAAAGAAGGGGAGAGTGGATTAAGTTGTCTGGGACACCGACCACATGCCAGGGACTATACTTGGTGTCTTCCTCTCAGAGGGCACCCACTAACACCCACGCGCACACACGGGCACACACGCCCATGCACGGGCAGCGGCCTCATCCCCATTTTTGCAAATGAGCAACACTGAGGTTGAAAAAGGGAGCCAGCTTTCTCAAGACCACCCAGCTAGTGACTGTCAGAGCTCCAGGGAAGCTCCAGTCTGCTGGCAAAATCCTTCTGCACCTCATTGCTTCTTCGAAATCTGAGAAAAACGTTGTTTCCTTTGCCGTTTTACCTAGAACCAACCAGGAGCCCCTCCTTTCTCGATCTCCTGCCGTCCCTGGTGTGAGGGACCCACCGGGAAACCAGCAGGGCTGAACCGTAAGTTACACTGGCTGCAGGCAGAAGTGAAGGGCCCGACCTTCTGGCCAACACACGTTTAACATCCAGCACCTTCTTCTGCACAAGCCTGGGGCCCTCAGCCTTCACCGTCAGGGGTTGGTGGATGTAGGCGAGGGGAGACCCTCCTCCCAGGGCTCTGTGGGAGACTGAGCAATGCGCCAGCGAGCTGGGCCAGGCACATGTCCCAGTGGCCGGCCGCCACGAACCAGGGGATGGAATGCCGCTTGCGGTGCCCATGGTTTCCTCAGGCATGTGGGAGGCCACTTCACAACATGAAATCCAACCTTCCACGTGTGCCCTTGCTCGCTGGTGTGCCCCACGGCAGAAGCAAGGGCATCTGTTGCCTGGGACATTGGAGATTCACAGAGATAAACTGCAAATCCCAGAGACCTCAACAACTTATATGGGGAGGAAGAGGACCAGCAGAATTAAGTAGTGACTGAGGGCATGCTACTCTCCAAACCAGGCTCCTTACTCTGATCGGCCCGTTCAATTCTCAAGGAAATACCTCAAAGGCCATTTTGCAGATGAGAAAACTGAGGATCAGCAGAGATGGAAAACAGTGAAGGAGCAAAGTGCTTCTATTCCACCCCCAATAGTAAATTGGGGAGCAAGAAGCTAACATTAGGGTCTGGAGATTTCTTGATCTGATCAAGAATATTCTGAGTGCAAACCCTGGGCAGCAGGGAGCTATGCCCGCCTCTCTGTTCATGGGAAATCCACCATGGGGAAAGCATCACAAACACCCACTGTTTGTGTGAGCTCCCTTCCTTATCCTTTCTGAAGGAGATCGCAAACTTCATCATGTGCTCTGCTTTGTTCCTTTTGGGGCTCATGGGGCATGTTCTAAAGGTTATATGTGTTTGCTCCCCTGCAGAGTTTGAGCCCAGGTTTTCAGAGTGACAGTCACGTGGTACTTTGGTACCCACGAAGCACATGGCCATACATGGGCTCCCGTCTTTGGGAAGCAGAACCGCAGCCATCTAACGATGAGGAAAGGAGGCTCAGAGAGCCGGAGCAACTGCCCACCACAGGAAAGCCCTGAGGGCAGACTCAGGGCTGCCCTCTCCAAGCTGCTTTGCACCAAATGATCTGCATTATGTGGTCCCCAGAAGCCCCTGCTTGCTGAGCACCCCAGAGGTCTATGGTCTCGAAGCCCCTCATGTGTCCCCTTCCAGATTCCTCTACAGACACAGCTTGAGCAAACTGGACTCCGCCCTCACTCATCTCCAGCACACTGGACACATCGGCCCGACATGTCTTTCCAATTAGGCCAGTCCTGAGCTGCAGGGAAACAGGAAACCGCTCCCAACCTCAGACCCATCCAGACGCAGGAAACTGGGCAGAGACAGGGGCGGCCCCGGCCGCAGCGTCAGCCTCCAGCCACGCCTGCCAGACACTGCCCACCCCTCCCACTGCAGGCCAAAGACCTTGCTCAAGGAACAGAGATGGAAGAACGTGCCCCACCGCTTCGTACCTCTGAAGTCTTGAGTAGATTTCTCTTTCACTCCAAGCCTCCTGAGAGACGCAAGTGTGTGACGGAGTCCTACTTAAAGGACCGTGGTGGGACACAACCATGAGATAGTGTTTGCAAACCCTAGCTCAGCGCCTGGCACATAGTAAGCGCTCATTTGTGCCAAGGAACAGGCAGGCTCTTTACACAAGCCATCCCATTTGCGCCTTGCAGCTGCCCTGGGAAGGGTGTATTTTGGATCCCATTTTACAGACGAGAAAACTAGGTCAGAGTCTGTGTAAATTGCACGTGGAAAGAGCACGTGGTCCTGAATCAGGCCCGTACTGCTTCGGATCCCAGCCCTGCCATTTGCTGGTTTGGGACAGACTAACTCGACAGTTTAGTCCACACCTGTCACTGTGTTTGAAGACATCATCTCCAATTCCTGTTCAACCCCTGTGGACGGTGTCATGGGTTCCACCATGGGATGGAGGCCCCTGAGGTCCAGAGAGTTTACCTAGTATGTCCCCAACACCACCAGGAGTGACAAACTGACATTTAACTCTGTAGCAGCTCTCAGTGCTTTCCAAGCCTCGTGCCCCCACATAGCCTGTCAATGATCTCTCTGTGCAGGCTCTGGCAGAGGACGCATGGTACCTGCTCTTCAGAACGTGTATCTAGAACAGAAATGAAATGCTGAAGGAGCTGGGATCTGCGCTGGGTGGCACCGAATGAGCACTTTCCATGATGGATGGCTTAAGGACCCCCCACAAGCCTCTCGAGCCTCCCTTTGCCCCTGGAGGGCCAGCTCTTGTTCCTTGAAGATCCACACACAGCCATCTGCATGTCCCAGCTCAAGACTCAAAAGTTGGTGGTTCCTCAAAAAATTAAACATGGAATTATCATATGATCCAGCAATTCTATTTTCAGGTAAACAACCAAAAGAACTGAAAGCAGACCTTAAACAAATATTTTCACACCCATGTTCAAAGCAGAACCATGCACAACAGCCAAAAGATAGAAACAACCCAAGTGCCCATGGAGGGATGAATGCATAAGCACAGTATGGTCCAACCATACAATGGAATACTATTCGTCCTTAAAAAGGAAGGAAATTCTGACACATGCTACAACATGGATGTTGTACTAAGAGGACGTTATACTAAGTGAAATAAGCCAGTCCCCAAAACACAAGTATTGTATAATTTCACTTATATGAGATACATAAAATAGGCAAATTCATCAAGACAGAAAGTAGGACAGAGGTGGCAGGGCCCTTGGGGAGGGAGGAAAGGGAAAGGGGCGTTGTTTAATGGCGGCCGAGTTTCTGTTTGGAATGATGGAAAAGCTCTACAGATGGATGGTGGTGATGGTTGCACAACATTGTGAATATGCTTAATGTCGCTGAACGGTGCTCCCAAAAACGGCTGACACAAATGGCCAGATTTCGTCATTTCTTATGGCTGAGTAGTAGTCCATTTGTGACAACGTGGATGGACCTTGAGGGTGTTATGCTGAGTGAAGTAACTCAGAGGGAGAAAGTCAGATACCATATGATCTCAATCATAAGTAGAAGATAAAAACGACAAAAAAACACATAACATTGGAGATTGGATTGGTGGTTACCATAGGGGAAGGCGTGAGGGGGGAGGGTAAAAGGGGTGATGAGGCTCCCATGTGAGGGGACGGACTATAATTAGTTTTCGGGTAGTGAACATGATGTAATGTACACAGAATTCAAAATATGATGTACATCTGAAAAAAAAATGTTTGAGTAGTATATTTTATGTATGTTTTGTCACGATAAAAAAAGAAAAGGAAAAAAGTCAGCTAAATGCATTCACTGGGGAACTTCCCCCAAAAGTTCAATTTAGTGACTGCCTGATTTGACTGAGATCCCCCCAAACCGGGAGAGGACAGGAGGCAGGTGGTGTTCCTCCGGGGGGTCCTTCAGGCAAGCCCCACATTACACCCTTGTCCTCCTCGGCAGGCACTCAGTGCACAGCCCTTCCACAAGCACCGTCCACGTGGATAGGGCTGGGGAAGGCCCAAAAGAGTTAGGGTGCAAAGAAACAGAGCCATTTGAGTAGGACAAATGAACTTTCCTGCAAAGATAGGGTGTTTCAGATCTTCTCGGAAGGTGAGGGAGCGGAAGGGTTAATGAGAAAAAGAAAGATCAATGTTTCTCCATGAAACTTTACAGTCACAAATTTTAATGCAAAGAAGCTGTTGAATGTGAGCTGTGAATCTTTGATGAAAACTAATACAGCAAGTCAAATGCCTTCCACATTGTCTGTGCTCCCACGGAGCACCGAGCCCTCCGCAGAAAGCTCGTTCACTCACACGGAGAAGGAATCAACGGGCCAGGCTCAGAGCTCCTCTGGTTCCCCTATTTTAACTAACATTGTTTTTTTTTAATTTAGGGGAAAAAAAGCCTCTGCTAAAATAAAGAAAAATAAAAAGACTGCCAAGTAGGTAAAGGTACCAAATCCATTGTGTTTAAACCTCGATGAATTCAAACTCTTCCAAGCTCAGAACGATGCTAAGAACATATGACATCAACCTCTCCCTGCACCCACTTTTGCTTGTAGATCGTTTACAAACTCTGTGTGTGTGTGTGCGTGTGTGTGTGTGTGTGTGGGTGGCCGCCCCACCAGCACACCAGCCCAGCTTTTACGTTAGTAGATCCAAGTTGTCTTCACAGCCGGAAGGAATCAGGCACCTCTGGTCCAGTATACATCTCCAGAGGGAAACCGAGCCCCTGAGGGTCCATTAACTTGTCCAAGATCACTGATGGAGCTTTCCTGACTCTCCATCCAGTGCTCCTTTCCCCACACACGAGCCTCTGCTCAAAGAGCAGCTTGAACCTGGGAATTAGGCCCAGGGAGCTTCCCGTGGAACCAGACAGGCTTTGGAATATTTGTCTAGAATATTACCCTGCTTTTGTGAAGGCATTTGGAACAGCAATTGCATCCTTCAGACTCTATCTTCTAGAAATAAGCCGGCACCTCGATATGGCATCTGTTACAAAGCCAGGAATTGTTTTCACTCGCTATTCCACTCCTAATTGTTTCATAGACGTCCGTTAACTTTTGAATCATAATATCCCCCTCACTGTTTCCAACCCGAGTCCTGCCCCGAGTCTTCCGCACCCTATCATCACGGTATAATTTTTCTGCCATTATTTTATTTACAGAAAAAATCAATAAATTGTTTGTGATTCCTCTAATTGAGACCACATGCCCATAGTGTAGAAATTCAACATTTACCTTAAACAGTAAATCTATTCTGTCAGATGCGATGATGTGGGAGTTGTTAGGAAAAGATAATGATCTTATTCCAGGCGCACACACACACAGCAGTTAAAACTGAAGTTTCCAGAGGGAAGAGGACCAGGGTGCTGTGTGTTTCACAGGCTGTTTCTAGCACCCTGCAGGATGCCCTGGGCAGCTCAACACGGCCTACGCTAATATTTCTTGATGATATTTCCTAGTGTGGTTGAGCATGAGTTGATCTGGATACAGATGCCCACATAGTGACCCTTGACGTAGCAGGACGAGGACTGAATTAGGAGTCAGGAAACCCAGGTTCTAGCTCATGTCTTACACTTGCAATCACTGTGACCATCTGTGCAGTCATGCCAGGTCACAATGGCATATATATATATACACATCTCTCCGAGAGCCTCAACAGCCCCATTTTATACGGGAGGAACCTGAGCTTAAAGCTGGTGCCCAACGTTACCTGGCTGGGCAGTACTGGTACCAGCCTGCTCCATATCCCATGCCGCACTCGATGTTGGTAAGCCTTAGGGAAATCTTTTAGCATCTCTTATCCTCAGTTTCTTTATTTGTTAAATGGGACGGTTGGACAAAAACTATTTTAAAAATCTTTTCCAGCTCAGAACTCTGACGTGCTGCTTGAGATCACAGCATCCCCACCTGAAACGGTGCCATTGGAATCACTCTGCATCTTAAGGCATCATTGTGTGTGGAGTCTAAGGAGGCCCATGGGCCATGCTGAGCAAATAAGCTGCCATCAATGGCTCACAAAAATGGCTTGGCACTGTGTCCTTGCAACACTTTCCGTCAAGAGGTGATGAGTTCATATGCCACCCTTGACTCAGGGCAGACCGTGGGACCACAGCAGAAGAGAAAGTGTGCCAAATCTCAGGGAAAACTTTGAGAGGCTCTGCATGCCTCTGCTCCCACAGAGAATGCAGCCCAGCTAGCATGCCCTAGCTGGTTTGCAGAAGAACATAGAGGCCACATGGAGGAGAGGTGGTCCCAACCTACGCCATCTCCTCTAGTCATACCTATTACGACATGACAAACCATCTTGAACTTTGTGGCTTAAAATAGCAATTTATTATTACCTTTGCAGGTCCTGCAGGTCTCACATGTGTTTGCAAACAGATGACGGTTGGGCTTGAAATCATCTGAAGGCTTGACTAAGTGGACATCCAAGACGGTGTCTTCACTTAAACATCTGGAGCCGCACCAGGGTAGCTAGAATCTCTCGGGGCTGGCCAGACAGCTCTCTCCATTCTCTCTCTTCTCTTTCCCTGTCCTTCTCCTTGTGTCTCCCCTCCTTTCCCCTTCCTCATCTCCATTCCCCTCTCTTCACCTCTCCATCTCCTCCGCATCCTCCTCTTGCTGTCTCTCCTCACCCTCCTTTGTCCTCTCCACGTGGTCAGCTTGGGATTCTTCAGAGCATGTCTTCTCCTCCCCAGAGAACAAAGACTGTGGCTCTTTCACCTCCATGGGCCCCACCCAACCCCCGCGCTGGGCTGCATACTGTCTGCTACTGCATCGCTCCAATGTTGGACTTTCCCCCTGAGACTAAGCCCCAGTCTCAGTGTTGCCATCCAGGGGTCCCTCCTGTGGCCTCAGGGGTGAGTCAGAAAACCTCCATGCAGGACCCTTCCAAGGAGGGAGAATGTGATCCTGGCTTGATCTAAAGAACTCCTTAACCTGTCCTCACGTAGCAGGACTTCGAGTCCCATCACCATCCTAGCTTCCCACTGCCCTCCTGAAGGTCTAGAAACTTCTCTTAAAATGGGGCACCTACAGCTGAATGTAACTCTCAGGAGACATCTGCCTTAAGCCAGTCACACCAAGCCTATCACCTCCTTCATTCTAAGAATCATATTTCTGTTCATGCAGCCAAACTACATTATCCTTTCTGATGTCCACGCTGGTAGCATGGGATTTTGTAAAGCCACTGCATTCCACACCCAACACCTGCAGGATTCAAGGGAAAAGGCTGATTATGCAATTTCTCCCTCTTCCTCATCTTGGAAATTTGTTTTTTTCTAGACTCCATGTCAGAAACTTTGCCTCCACTCCTGTTAAAAAGGAGCTAGCCCTATTTTACAAACTGGGGTTTTGGGGGCCGCAGTGTAAGGTTTGGGGCCACAGACCCAGACTCATGTCAAATTTCCACACTTCCTCCCTGTGTATGCGGGGCGGGGGTCCCTTCTTATCCACGCTGAGCCTCTAATTCATAATCTAGAAAGTAAAGGCAGCAATGCCCACTTTCTTCTCAGCAGGTGCAGAGCAGCATTTTGAGCGTCCAGCACTGTGTCTGATCCATAGGGCTCCAAATAAGTGGAAGAAGTTCTTATTAATAACAGTATTAATAATTACAAAAGTGAGACCAATTCAATCACAATATATTTCATGGAGTCTCAGAATTCAGATGAATGGGAATCCTTTAGATCTTTGTCACACCGTCCAAGGTATTTATAATCCAGCTCCTTGTCCTCCACAAATGTGGTAGCCCTGTTGACGTTTTCGACTGACTTATTAAGAGAACTTTGAATCAGACAGGGAGGAACATCAAGGTATCTACCAACCAGCATCTGCCATGGATAGTTCTTGAAATCGCTTTTTAATCTCCCTAAGTTTGTCATCACCATGTCCATGTTTCTCCATCACGGCTGCGTAATTAAAAATCAAAGTAAAATATTAAGTTCTTAAATTCCTTCAAGGCCATCCTTTTATTTTCTTCTCTCCTATCCCTGGAGCATCCTTCATCTTCTTACTGAGCTCCCCCACCAGCATCTTCAAATAACTGAGAGCAGTCTTTCTGTTACCTCCCCTTCCCAAATCACAACTCGACACCCTCTGCTTGGCCTGCCCTCTTTGTTGGAATATGTTCAATTCTCATTGTCTGGAAAATAGGCAATTTTTAAAAGTTGCTTTGTTAATAAAATGCTTCAGTTTAAAAAGTTTGCTCAGCAGCGTGTGTCTCTTAATATGTGTCAACTTCTGTTTGGATCAGTTGACGTGGGATGCTATATTAATTATTCATTTTTGCAGAATGGAAATTAATTATTGTGCATGAGATTCTAAACACATATGGCAACGGTGCCGGCTGGACTAGCCCCCCCGCCAGGATTTCAGAGACTCAGATTCAGAGGTAATATGTTGTTTTGCAAAGCCAAGACCTCCTAAGGGTTCGAAGATAGAAGAATTGAAAAACTGACATGTTTCTGTACATGGTCCAACTCCTGCCCCTCCTTGAATGCACTCCTGACTTCCTGCTTCCCTTCCAGAATCCGTGCTGGTGAGGGGAGCATCTGAGTCCATCACTACAGCTGCAGCCACCTAAAACCTGGAGTCTCAGTCTTTGTCTCCAAATCTGCCTTCCTGCAGTGGGTGGGACCACTAACCTCTTCGCCCCGAATCCTTCCATAAGAGTCCTCCTGGAGGGGACAGCGAGGTCTGGAGTGTTCCCTCTACACTCCCTCCTACCTCTGCCACTTTATCACATTGCAACGGGATTGTTTGTGCAACCATCACAGCCATAATTTGGTGAGTCCTCTGTGGGTAGGAATTATGCCTCATTCCTTCTTGCATCCTTCATGCCCACTGGAGACAGGGAGCTTATTAAACTGAGTTGGACCTATTAGTTTCATGAGGGGAAAGAGCTTACAGAAGTACCTATGCCCTTCGAGGAAAATGAGGAAGTCAGTCAACTCCTGGTAGAAGAGAGAGCAGAGCGCACATCTTAATTCAGAAAGAAGTTAATGAAAGCTCTGGATACACAGGAGGCAAGGGTCTAGACCCACGTCCAAGGAGGATGGGCAGCTCTGGAGCCAGTAGAGGAGGAATCACCTTGCTCAAGGGCACCCCATGAATAAACCATCGAACAAGGTAAATCTGCTCAGAGTTCAGGGCTCTTCCCTCCACCCCAAACGCCTGAGTCTTCCCATACCCCAGACTTCAGCCTTCCACCCTGGGAACCCTCACTGTGATGACCTGTCTATCCTGGTCTTCCAGTCCTTACAGGTATTTTCCGAAACACCCTTGATCTCAGCCCAGAAAGCCACCTCTCCATTCTTCTCGAAGTCCCTCCCCACGTCTTCATTTTCTTAAAATTCCCACAATTCTGTATAGTAAAAAAGCATCCTTCCATCTGGGAAGGTGGCTGTTCGCCATGATACCTCAGGCACGTTACCCTGAGTTCACATTCCAGGGAGGTCCCTCTCTGGCTTTCTAACCTGAAGCAAGTCACATCCTCTCTCAGACCTGCAGTTTCCTCCATCTATAAAACAAGGGCAAAGCATAGCCACCAGGTATTTACAAAGATCGAGTGAGAGTACGTGAGATTGCCCAAGACATAGTAGCTGCTTCATAAACGCTCATTGAGGGCCTGTTTTCCTTTCTTCCCAAAAGCTGGAATAGACACAAACCTTCAAACATCTCTCTCTCCAGGTGAACTTGAGGGTTCATAATGAAACGGGGAGATATACTTCAGACTGGCAACCCTGAATGTGGGTTTACATCCACCACTGGTACAGAAACAAGGCATGGTGGGAAGAAAGAGGGACTTCAAAAGGAACTTCTAGAGTTCTGCCCAGTCACCTACTGACTGCTTATTCTTGGCCTCAGTTTTCTCATCTATGGGAGGAAAATGTTGGCTTATCTCTGAAGTCCCTCCTAGACATAAGATGCTAAGTTTTGATGCCAACCAGAGGAACTCTGACCGTAACTCACTGGGTTATTCACTGGAAGGGAGGTATCATCTCCTGAGTACTTATTATGTGTCAGGCATGGCAATAAATAAATAGTAATAGCCATTTCTCTTCATTACTGATGCCTGCTATTGGCCAAGCATCATCCTACACACTTCATGATCGTGTGGACTGTCTCATTTGATCCTCTACAACTCTACCAAGGAGGATTTCATCTACTTGTCGCATGTCAGAAATATGAAGCACAGAGAGGCTGAGCAACTTGCCAAACATCACACATCTACTGTGATTTGAGCTCTGGTCTCCAAGACTTGTAAACTCATGCTTTTCATCTCTTCCTGTCCTGCCCCTTTTGGAGGTTCCCAGCGCACAGCATCTCAGGAAACCTGCCACTTTCCCTTCATGTCAGTGATCACTTGAAAAGTTTCAAGGAAGGTATCCCAGAGGATACTGATGGTTGAGCAGGAATTCACCAGGCAGAGAAGGACCCAAAGAAATACCATGAAGAGATAGGATAGCTCAGAGTATGGATCTAGAGACTGTCCCCCAAGCTTGAATCCTTATGCTGCCACTTGCTGGCTGTGTGATCTTACTTGCCCTGTGCCACAGTTTCCTTATCTATAAGACAGAAAAAATAATCATTCCTGCTTCATGGGGTTGTTGTGAGGATGAAATGACTGAATACTTAGAAAGTACTTAGAACAATGTCTAGCACATAGGAATGAATAAATAGATAGTGAATAAAGGTTTCCTGTCACTGCTGTAATTCTGGGTAGTGGGAAAAGAATGAGGTGAGAGGAGGCAAAATTACATGCAGTTCCTGAAAGCTAACGGACATTTCTTGTTGATGAAGGGTAATGCTGGAGGCAGGGATTGACAAGAGATGGAGTGGGAGGAGGAGGCCTGGGGCATAAATCAAAGGGCCCAAATTCCAAGGCCAGTTGCATGAAGAAAAAAGGAAGTTCTCTGCAGGTGTTCAGCAAGAAGTGGAAGAGAATGCTTTAAATGTGTGGCAGTATATCTCATGGACACATAGCTTCGGTTCTTGGAAGGTGATGCCTCCCCATAGTTTCTACACTCAAGTGTTGACCTTGAACTCTGTGGACACAGACAGAACCTAGCCCTCTTTAAAAACTGTGATATCTTTGTCATGAGATAATGCCATTCCTTCCCCTAGAAACTGGTCATCTTTGAGATAACCCAGATGTTGCCCTCATTCCTTTTAGAACGTGGTGTCAAGGCTCCTCTCTGTTCTCCTCGCTCTCTCTCTCTCTCTCCCTCTCTCTCTCTCAGATTGAGCACCAGTTTGCCTCCATCTCTCTTGGGATATGAAATTAGGAAAAGTAAGAGAGTAGTTCTCAACAAAGTTTATCTCTATAAAGAGAAAGCATAGGATAGAAATTAGAAAATCAGATCCATAGAAAGGGGAAAAGGGTAATCATGAGAGCTCATTTGGTTGGCTTAGTATCAAAGTTGGACCCAGAGCTTCCTGATGGCCATGGCAAAAAGGAAAATGCAATAAATAACTCTTCATATTATCAGACTAGAGAACACATAATAACTTCTCAGTCTATATGTGTGTGGTTGGGAGGGGTGGACAAAGAAATTCCAGACTTTAAATCATGAAAGATATTGCTTATGTAGAGGCATTGAGTAATGAATTCAATAACATGCCTTCAAAAGTTTTTTTCAATGAATTTTTTTATTTTGGAATAATTTTAGATTTCCAGAAAGTTTGCAAAGATAGTGCAAAGTCCCCGTATACACTTCACCCAGTTTCCTCTCTTGTTAGTATCTTACACTGCCACTGTATATTTGTCGAAACTAAGAAACCAACATCAGTACCTTAGTAATTACTAAACTACACACTCTACCTGGATTTCACCAGTTTTTTCATTAATGTCTTCTTACTAATCCAGGGCACCACATTGCATTTGGTTGTCATATCTCCCCAGTCTCCTTTGGGCTGCTACAGTTTCTCAGTCTTTCCCTATTTTTCATGACCTTGACATTCTTGAAGAGTACTGACCAGGTACCCTGTAGAAGGTTCCCCAATCTGGGGCTTATCTGGTATTTCTCTCATGATTGGACTCAGATGTCGGATTTTTGGATATAATGCCATAGAAATAAAATGGCTTTCTCATCACTTCATATCAGGAGATCACAATATCCACATAACACAATTTTACTGCAAAGGCAGAGAGAGTTATTATTCAATTTCTGCTTTTATTTTTAATGGATGTCCAATGGTCCATGAAAGGTGATTTTTGTTTCTTAAATTAGAAATATGAATTCAAGAATCAATGCCCAGGAGCTTTCCATCATATTATTGTTAACAGTATCTGATAAGGTCTTTTTTATCAAAGCCAGAGGGCAATCATCTTCCAGAAGTCCACATCTCTGGGTTTTAGATCATTCAGAGTCTGCTTATTAGGATGTTGTGGGGAGGCTGCTCATACTCATCGGTGATGAGACTGGGTATATGAGGGCATCCATTGCAGTACTTGATCATATCAGCTCACATCAGGGATCAAAGGTGAAATTTCAAAACACATGGGGCAGCCTCTTATCAATGTATAAGGTGAAAGCTAATGAATCCCAAAAGTAGCTGATTTCATTGTCATTAAAGCTAATGAAATACCTCAGGCCAAGGAGAGTTGAGTGTCTCTGAAAGTATTGCTAATCTTAGTTTCAAAATTTCATTTATGCGCTCTACTTTTCCTGAAGATTGAGGATGAGGTTTTTGTTAGTAAAGCCCAAAGTTTTGCAAAGTTCATTATTAAGAGTCCCAGTGAAATGCGTGCCCTGTCACTGGGGAGATGGGTGAGATTTTCCCGTATCAGAAACAACAAAAAAAGAATCAAATAAATTTTCCGCTACCATCAGAGCCTTCCTTTCCAGAAACAAAAATCCTCGATTAGTCCTGAGAAGAAGGAATGACCGAAAGATGCTCACTGCCCAATGCAGCAGCAATGAAGGCCGGAGCTGCCCAAAGGAGCTTCGAGGCTTTGCTTCCTGCCCGCGTCGCATCTTCACGGTCTTGCCAGGATTACGTTGTGAGCGAGTAAGACATGCGCTGGAAACCTCCTTGGCAACACTCTTAAAATTACCCAGCCAATGACGATTCAATGTCATGGCCAATTTAGGTATAGTATTATAGGTCAAATAAAGAAGCATTTTTTCTAAACTCCAGAAGATCGTTTTGTACGACCAGACAACAGTTTTGCAAATACCACAATTCTCACAGCCATGCGAGTTCTGATCTTCCCCAGCGTTTTTTCTCTGAATCGGGGACTTATCTTCCACAATTAATGATAGCCTCTTGGAAGCTCTGCAAGGCCTTTCTCTTTGAGTGGTATGGCAAAACGATGTATGCTTGTATTAAATGAAAATTTCTCTTAAAACAACCAAAATTCACTTTTTATTTCATTTCTGTCTCATCAGACGTGGCCTAATATCAAATCTGATAATTCTTTAACAGTCGGCTAATAATCTCTCAGTCTTCTTACTAAACCTTTTAAACCACAACACCCTCCTCCAATCTTTCTGCCTTGTTTTGGAGGTTTGTTCTGTTTTGGGTTTTTTTGCCCCTGCTTTATCTCCCCAAACCACCCCTGTACATGGTTGTATATCTTAGTTGCATGTCCTTCTAGTTGTGGGATGTGTGTTCTGTTTGTTTTTAATAAATACAGAAATTTATCTTTTCCCTTTTCAGTTAATTTTCAGCTTCTTGGGTCCACCAGGATGCTTCAGTCTATCTATATCTTCCTGGATTTTGTCAGCCAGTATTTTAACTTTCTCTCCAAGCCTGGTATCTTTCCCAAATTGTGCCCTGCTCTTGTCCCCATAGGTGATAAAAGTACTAAACAAGACAGAGTTGAGGACTGAGTGCCAGGCTCAGAGAAAGATCTAGAACTTTGCACTTTGCTTTGGAGCCATTGATGGCCAGAGGATAAGCTAGGAAAGAAATATCTCTTTCATATAACGTCCTCCACTCTGCTTGACCTCATTTCTTTTCGTCACCAAAAAAATGGTATAAACCAGCCCTAGCCACCAGTAACGAGGGTAGGACGCAGAAGTGCATAATTATCCACATAGGCCTGAAATTATATTTCTTAGCATTAATGTTTTGAGCATTTTTCTCTGAATCAGGGGCTTATCTTTGGTGATTAATGATAGCCTCTTTGAATCTCTCCAAGGAGAGGTTCTAGTTTTGAAGAATTCCCACAAATATTTACTGAATAACCACTTTGGGTCAGATTTGCCTTATTTTCTTCAATTAATTTACAACTTAGAATCAGAAACATCTTCTTCTGGGAAAGTAGGAGAGAACCTTCAACTTCCTGTGGTTGGGTGAGGACGGACCTGGGCGCGGGGCATCCAAGTGTGGCTCCAATTCCATTTTTCTCACACTGGGAATCATCTTGTAACTCTCTTTACTTACTTGGTTTTTGATTCTCGTGTCTACAAAAACTGGGAGGGCCTGACTACATGATACCTAAAGTATTTTTCAGCTCTCGCAGTCATAGTGGGCCGGATTCAGGGAAGGAAAGGAAGAGAGAAAGAGAGAACACAGTATGCAGGTCCTGTGTGTCTTATCTGATCTCATTCTCTAAGTCACCTTATGAGTTAGGAACCGCCACCCCATCTCAGAGAGGAGGATACTGAGGCTCAGAGGTTACGGGGTGCTGCGTTGGTTTCACAGCTGGGACAGGACAGTGCCTGCATTTGAACCTGGGTTTATGACTCCGATGTTCACGGTACTCCTTCCAACTGACCAAATATTTTTTTTTTTCTTGCTCATTTTGATGCTATCTTCCTTGGATTCCATTTAGAGGAAAGTGTACTCAGGTGTTGGAGAGCTGAAGGCCTTTTTGAAAGCTGGTTCTATTATGAAATTACTGAAAAGTGTGTCTTATCTACTCTTCTGAAAATCCAACTGCTCCCTTAGCAGCTTCCTCCTTAAAAGGAAAACGTAAAGCTCCTGTAAGCAGGTGTGCCTTGACAGGTCTAGAGGCATAGGTTTGTGGAGCTTAAAGACTGTGGGGGGGCCGGCCCGGTGGCACAGCGGTTAAGTTCTTACATTCCGCTCTGGCGGCCTGGGGTTTGCCGGTTCAGATGCCGGGTGTGGACATGGCACCGCTCGGCAAGCCATGCTATGGTTGGCATCCCACACATAAAGTAGAGGAGGATGGGCACGGATGTTAGCTCAGGGCCAGTCTTCCTCAGCAAAAAGAGGAGGACTGGCAGCAGTTAGCTCAGGGCTAATCTTCCTCAAAAAGACAAGACTGTGGACAAGGACAACAGTGGACAGACCCGACTCCAGGTCCTCAGTGGGGAGAGGTGGAGTTAGGGATTTGGCACTAAATAAACCAGTGATATGATAGTCTAGTTAATAAGCATGATGTATAGAAAAAGCAGTGCTGCGCTGAGCCTGGCGTTGATTCGCATCCTGAGTTTTACAGTGTCCCTGGTCTGAATGCAGAATCATTTCCCAGGCGTGTTCCCAAAACTTGATGGGTTTAAACGTGAAAAGATGGGGAAGCGGAAGACAGTGGAGGGAAACACAAGAGATGCTCATAGTAGCACTTGGGTGATTTTGTTTTTCAAAAGCTCCTGGCAAACATCACTTTCTCAAAGGATGATACTGGATACAATGAAGATTGCTAACAGCTGTGACTGACGTAGCACGGGGCTTCAGCATGCTGGCGTGGGGCTCACGATTTTGGAGGTGTTCTCTCTGCCCTCCACCAAATCCATAGGAAGAAAGTACTATCTTCCGTTGAAAGTTTAAAGATGCAGAGACAGAAGCTTAGAGAGATTAAATAGCTTGCCCAAGGTCACACGATTAATAAACTATATTAAAATTACGTTTGGATACCAAGCCAATGAAGTTTCCCCGGGCCATGGTGAGTGCTGTGTTACACAAGTCATATGAAATAAAAGAATGGTCTGGTTCATAGGGGGCGTGTGTACACACACACATGCACGCACATACGACTACTTAAACTTGCAAGATATTCATGATAAAACATGTAATAACCCCACCAAAATTACTTTTTAAAAATAAGACTGAAAGTTTAACCAACATATCAAAGGAATATCTTAATGATGTACTTAATTAAGAAGGAAAAAGATGCAGCAATGAGGTCTGAGATGCAAGAAGAAATAGTGAACAATGAAACTGAAAAACAGAAAGGTAATTCTCATCAAACCCCGATTGCATTCAACTGCAATAAGAAGGCTTATTTAGATGACTAAAAATATAGAACTCAATTTCTGGAAAACAACAGAGTCCCCTCCCCATCTGAGGATGTCACCGTCCTGGATATCCCCCTGGAAGGAAGACTCAACGTTGACAGGCTCAAGACTTTACAGGAGAAACAATAGTCAGCAGGCTCTCGAGTTGACCATGAGCTGTGGAAGAGCTTAAACACAGTTTAACGTTTCCTGAAATAAAATGCATTCTATAGAGGAGAAAGACAATACATCAAATACAGAAAATAGCAACGAATTTTTCAGTACCCTAAGTAGTAACAATTGAATCTTCATTAGTAATTTTCCTAGCGTGGAAGCCCCATGAAGGCAGCAGGGACTTTGTCTCGTCCATCCCTGTGTCCCAGGTCCTCCTAGAGACCTGTAGAGTCAGTGCTGGAGGGAGATTTGTGAATTAATATCTATGTAATATTTATTAACTTCACATTCTCCTCCCAAGGAGATACACACGCCTCCCAGAGTGTTCTCGGTGGAAGTTGGGGCTGGTCCGATGGTCGGCATCACTCCTGACACACTAACTCAAATAAATGAATGTTTCCATTTAAACTGACTCATCTGGCAAGAAAAATCATCCAGGTGCCAAGGCAGGAGCTGACTCATACAGCAATTGCCCTGAAACATAGAAGAATTTTTCTGTTTTCTGCCCAGCGTAGATTGAAGAACCATCAGTATTTTTTCTTCTTTCCCTTGTTTTTCTGCATTATTACATGCTGATCTCCTGGCAAGCAGAACAGTGTCCCGGTGCAAAGGAGAAAGGCCTGAGGGCCAGCCTGGCCGAGACTTTAGTGTGTGAATCTGTCGAAACATGCTGCCCTGTGCTTCCTCCAGATGTGTCACGGCCCTCCCGGTCAAGATTGAGTACCTTCAACACGGCAGGTCAGGGCCAGCACTGTGGGGGGTGACATGGACGGTTGAACAGGGCCTAGTGCTTAGAAGGGCCCCAGGCTTGGCTTAATGTTCTGCTGTGGTCATCTTGACATTTGTAGTTTTTTAACACGGGGCTTGTATTTCCCTTTTGCGCTGAGCCCCAGAAATTACGTAGCAGGTCTTGTGCCTGGTGCTACCCTTGGCACTCATTTCCCAAAGACAGATCAAGCACGATGGCTTCCCTTGAAGACCCCACAGTCTAGTTCGAGTCTCAGACCTGTGAGCAAATAGTGCAGCTACTACAATGAAACCCTCCCCTCCTACGTCCTCCTCAACTGGTCCTGCAGGTGCCACTTCCTTGATGTCCCTACTCACCCCTCCTTATGGCCACTGATTCAGGTCAGACTCTCCTTGCAGCAGGCAGGCCTTGTGCAATTTTCTAAGCTCCCCATCTCATTTCCCAGCCCACCTGTATACAGTTGCCCCAATCAAGGGTGTGCTCTTGCCTTTCCTGGCCTCACACATGCTGTTCCCTCAGCTTGAATTACCCTGCTGACTATTTTCTTTCTCCCTCTTTCTCTCTCTCTGTCTCTGTCTCTCTCTCTCTCTCTCTCTCTTCAGCTAGGTCCCCTTTTGGATCTTCAGGAATGAGTTCAGGGGCCATTTCTTCTAGGACACTTTCCCTGATTCCCACAGTCTGATGAAATTACCCTTTTCTGTCGTCCCATCGTGCCCTCCGCCTTCCCTCTGCTTTTGCAGCCATGCTATTTCCTGCTCTAGCGTTCGGGCATGCACCTGTCTTCTCCACCAGACTCTGAACTTGTTGCATACAGCGACTTTCTTTGCTTGTTTGAACCTGGTGGCTGCGCAGGGCCTGGTATATAGAGCTCACTCCTCATTTGTGGAGTACAGGAGCGAGCAGCAGTCTTTGGCAGACCTCCTGTATATGCCATAACAGGAAAAAGAACCACCCAGGGATGCACTTTGCTTTGATGCCCAAATTGAGATCTGGTCCCCAGTTGACCTCAACTTGCCCCGGAAGGGAAGCCATCTTTGCATAGCTTCCCGTATGTCCTGGCTTGGGCAATTTCTCCACCTGCGCCCCCTATCTTGGAGTCATTCCTCAACACCCTCCCCACTACTGCATGTGAGCCCGACTCCTCGCTGCCATCTCGGCCACACGCAGACGCCTTCACCTTGTTTTTCCCCAACAGAAAGCTGACTCGAATCAGAGATCGCCTCTGTCTTCCGTATAACCCAACGTACACTTTGAAAGCTCTCAAAAATGCTATTAATTATAATAATAGTGACACTTTGTACTTTTATAGCCTCTTTCATCAGAAGATCTCTGAGTACTTAAAAAATATTATCTCATTAATCCTCACAACACCCTGGTGAGACAGCTGGCAGGTAAACCTAGCCCAGTTTATCAGGAAAGAGAAAGAAGACAGAAAGATGATGTTCAGAGAAGGGGCCAGGATCAAAAAGATGGAAGGGCACTAGATCATGCTCCCAAGCCCCAAGATTATACACCCAATCAGCGGAAAAGTCACACGTGTATATTCTTTAAAAATTTATCTGGACCTCATGGGTGAATAATGGATACATCTGACGTTTAACTGGTGTTTAGGAAATGATAGCCAATCACTGACATCTTTGAAAAGTCACCTTTTGCTTTTCAGCAAATGCTTTCTGAGCATCTGCTCATCGCCAGCTCCCACTGGCGATACAGCTGAATACAGCTTATCAATAATGTTTGTGAGTCTTTCTTCCCAAATCTATCTGAGAGCTAATGAAGCAGAGAGGAAAGAGGATAATCGTAGATGAATCCCAAGCCCCTTTCAACATCAGGAACACAAAACAGCACCTGAGAAAAAATACTAATTATGTCTTTTACCAAAGAATCGAGACTCTCATTCCTCTGAGCCGCCCTTGGCATGCCTAACTTGGAGCTGAATGGGATTTCGAAGGTGTCTGGTTCAACCCTCTCATTTTGCAGATGGGAAGAAGGAGCCTCAGAGAGGCTGGGGGTCTCTCCCTGGGTCATACAACAAGGGGGTGGCAAAGCAATGCAAAGGGGCTTAGATTCGCTTTTTCAGAGCACTCATGTTTCTCAACACGAACACCTAAGTCGTATGTCGGAGAACATTAGAGAAAGTTCTGGTAAATACCAGTCTTTCATTTTTACTTCCAAAGAAAGCTGTGGGTGTTGGATGGAGGAGGGGCCGGGTGGCTGAGTGGGTGGGAGGGAGCAGGGCGGGGAGTGAGCTTCATGTGGGGGCAAGCCCAAGGCTCAGTGAGGGGCCGTGGCCTTGGACCCAGACGGGCTAGGAGGAATGAGGCTCAACTCATGAGTCTAATGTGTGCATGATATTTAATAGATACCTGTCTGATATAATTAATTGTATTTTTCCTAAATTTAACATTGCCTGAAGGGGAAAATCATTTCGCTTGGTAAAGCCCCTCCTGCCACACAGCGTCTCCAAGCCGGCCAGATTTAATTGCTGTGATAAAAACCACAAGAAAGACCAGGTTCCCACTCAATCTATAACCACATCTACTGAAGAATAGCTTTAATCACCTTTGAAAGGGTGACCACAAGATAATTAAAGGGAAAGCGTGCTCCCTGGGAATTATCCAGAAATATCAAATCTCCGTTTATCAAGGGGTCCGACTTAAAATGTCTTGGCATGGCTTTGCTCCCACAACCCCCACTCTATTTTAAGCTAAGTCCTTGGATTTCCATTATTTAGTGGTGGAGAAAATAGGTCTGTTCCACAAGTCTGCATCCATTGATGGGTTGAGAGGCAGAAGGGGACCACTGTCAGCAGAGAAGAACACACGAGCTGGGATGTGCCAGACAGAGACCAGAACCCTCTTTCCTCTACCACCCACTGTGTGACCTTGGCAGGCGACCCAACATCCCTGAACCACCTCCCAAAAGTGAGAGCCATGATAGTTATTCCACAGGATGATTCCAGCCGAGTGCTCAATTCATTTGAATTCCTTTGCTTCTGCATGATACTCACCTTTTTCCAGAAGCCAAACAGAAATGAATCAAGGCCTGCAATTAATGGGCACATTATTTGAGTACCCACGAAGAAGTGGAGAAGCCACGAAAAGGAGTTGGAGTTGACGAGGTGACAGCAAGGGTGGCTTTCTGGGGCTTGATTTATTTTCCCCTTCTGTTGATGCTCTTCCATACTGCCCAGGGCAGGGCTCCGAGGGGCAGGCACAGAACCAACACAGTGACATTCTCGGCAAACTGCTTGCACCAGAGCAAGCAGGCTTGGTTCCAGGCTCCCATTTGCAGACCTCTTGCTGTCTGGCCTCCTCTCTCTGGGGAGGTGGCCCAGGAGGTAGAAGTCTCCTTGCCGCTCACCTCTCTGCTCGCTCTCCTGCCAGCCCCAAGCGCGGGCTAGACGCCCTTGTCTAAACTCAGAAACTGAAGAGGAGCACCGCCAGTCCCTGAACCCCCAGCATGGCCTCGCCTCACCTCGTGGTGAGGAGGGGAGCAGGGGATAACTCGCTTTCCCTCTCACCGGGAAGGAGGGGTGTGTCTGGTGAAACCGCTAATTTGCATATTCATTCATTTCCCCATCTACTGTATCCCAGGTGTCAACTGGGCCTGCCCCCACCGCAATCACTTAGAGACCCGGAGTTTAACTTGACCCCAACCGCAATTCTGGGCTTTTGAGAGTCACAGGCCTGGACCTATGACCTCTTCTTGTTTCTCACTCCCACTTTTTGCCTCCTTCCACCTTTGAGCTCCAACATCTAAACACAATGCCTTACCTCTGCCATCCCCCACAGCCCCAACATCCAGACAGAAAGTCCAGCTGCTCCCTATTTTTAAAATACAGATCTTCCTTAATTTATGATGGGGTTATATCCCAATCAATCCATCATATGCTGAAAATATCATAAGCCGAAAATGCATTTAATACGCATCACCTACCCAATATCATACCTTAGCCTTGCCTACCTTAAACGTGCTCAGAACACTTACATGAGCCTATAATTGGCGAAAATTATTGAACAGAAAGCCTATTTGATAATATAGTGTTGAGTATCTCATGTCGTTTATTGAATGCTGTGCTGAAAGTGAGAACAGCGTGGTTGTGTGGGGACAGAATGGTTGTCAGTGTGTCGGTTGTTCACACTCGTGATCACGGGGCTGCCCGGGAGCCGGGGCTCACCGTCTCTGCCCGGCATCGCCGGAGAGGCTCGGACCACATAGTGCTAGGAACAAATCAAAAGTCAAAATTCAAAGTTTGGTTTCTATTGAGTGTATATCGCTTTCGCACCATTGTAAAGTTGAAAAATCATAAATTGAACCATCGTAAGTCGGGGGCCATCTGTAATCCACTCATGTCTCCTAGGAGTGACACCAGGTGGAGGCCACAAGCCAAGGAATGCAGGTGGTCTCTAGAGGTTGGAAAAGGATCTTCCCCTGAAACCTCCAGAAGGAACCAGACCTGCCAACACCATGACGTTAGACCTCCGATCTCTAGAGCTGTGAGAGAATAAATTTGTGTTTTAAACCACTAAGTTTATGGTAATTTATTATGGCAGCCATAGAATACTAATTCATCTCTAAAAGTGGGGGATCTGTACTGTAGTGTCACGTCTCGAAGTACCTGGCCTTCTGCAAACACCCCACCCACCCCCCTCCCCCGTTTGTCCCAAGGGCGTCAGCTGGAAGTGTTTTCTGGTGATGCCGGATCAGACACCTGATACTTTATCTTCCCCAGGTAACCAGGGTGTGGAGGGCAGGGCAGTCATCAAATCCTGGTGGTTCTTGAAACTCTTCCTTCAGGGTGCCAAGGAGTCTGCTATGTTGTGACTCTACCAGTCACATTTATACCCAATCCTAGAAGAAAGGATTGGGCATGATGCCACATGGTTAGTCCCTTTTATCCTAAAAGTGAAAGTTTTCGCAGAAGCCTCCAGACGCGTCTTACCTTTCAGTCTCGTTGGCCAGAACTGGGCCCCATGACCGCTCCTTATCTTCAAGGCAGGCTGGGAGATGATGGGACCGGATTATGGTAGTTTGCTTAGGCCAGATATGATCTGCTACCTGACACACTGGTGCCACCAACAAGACCAGGCCACACTAACCAGGAGAAAAATGCATTGGGTGGGCCTGGGTGGCAGATGGGTTCGTGTCCTGTGACAGCTGCTCTCCCCTCAGCACACACCAGCCCAACTGCCACCTGCCAGCACCGCGTTCCCTTGCCTGAGGGAGGGAGGAACTGGGAGAGCTAAGGAATTAGCACCCACCCCAGGAGCAGCCCCCCCATGATGGATGGGAGGTGGTGAACAAAGGCCTGCCTGCCTTCCCTCCCCCGAGGGAGACAGCCCTTTGGCGTGCTCTGCGCTGTCTCCCTGAGATCCCCTCACAAACTGGCCTCCCGCTGCCCACAGTGGGAACTCGCTTACTAATGAATTCTTTATCAGCTGTCTCCACAGCCTGTCTTGTCTCCCCATTCCTTCAACATGTGACCCTGGCTCACGTCCCAAATCGTCCTCTTGCACACAATTCCCTGTCTCAGGGTCCACTTCTGAAGGACCCAAATTACGACAGCCAGGAAGAGAATTTTTCATTTTGTCTCCAATCCCATTCTCAGTCAGGAGCAGGGGATAACAGTGCTCACCCCAAAATGACCTTTCCCAAGCCACTTCCCAACCAATGCGGAATTTTGTTACAAGGATGTCTCATACAAGGTGTTTCAAAGCTAAAGCTTTCTCCACATCATCACACATGCGTTCATCTACCAAGTGATTGCTGAGGGTCAGTGGGACCAGACACTGGGTTGTTTGCTGGGTCTACTGAGAAAAAACAATCTGCCTTCAAGGAGCAGCCAGACTAGAAGGAGGGGAGATGAGGAGGCCAAGAAGCCCAGAAAAGGAAGGGAGTAAACTTGCTTGAAGGAGTCTCTCTTGGGAGCTAGTCTGAAAGGATGAGAAGAGGGGAAGCTGGGGGAGGAGGGGTCATTGAAGCCAAAGGTGCAGAAGAGAATGGATAAAGATAATCACAGAGAGATCACACTTGTGGGCCTGGTGAGTCACGTAGAAAAGTTGGGTAGAGGAGGGTAAGTACTGGGGAATGGAAGGAGATGAGCTGGAGGGGAGGCATAACTGGAGAAAGAAGGTCCGTGGGGAGACACAACCCATGAGCTCCCAGCGTGCCATCCTTCTGCTGAGTTCTAAATGTTCATGTTCATGAACCCAGCCCATCTCAGGGTGAGGTGGATATTACTAAACACTTCCATTTATGCAACCATTTACAAGGTATTGTAACATAGAGATTCATATTTTTTTAAATTTTATTGAGGTCACATTGTTTTATAACATTATGTAAATTTCAGGTGTACATCACTATATTTCAGCTTCTGTATAGACTGCATTGTGTTCACCACCGAAAGTCTAGTTTCCATCCATCACAGTACACATGTGCCCCTTCACTCCTTTTGCCCTCCCCCACACCCCCTCCACTCCAGTAACCACCAATCTGTTCTCTGTATCTACATGTTTGTTTATCTTCCACATATGAGTGAAATCATAAGGTATTTGTCTTTGTCTGATTTATTTCACTAGGGTAACACCCCCAAGGTCCATCCATGTTGTTGCAAATGGCGCTATTTTGTCTTTTTTATGGCTGAGTAGTATTCCATTGTATATATATACCACATCTTCTTTATCCATTTGTCCATTGATGGGCACTTGGGTTGCTTCCAAGTCTTTTATTAAATCATCACCACTAACTTTTCTTCCATTTCTCAGTGAGAAGATAAGGCTCAAAACGAGAAAGGGTCTTTTCTAAGGCCACGCAGATAACAGATGAAACATCCAAGATTTGAATAGAAGCTCACGCTCCTTCTAAAGGATTCTAACCACTCTCCCTTCAACTGGGAAAACAGAATGACAGACAGACATGGAGGCCATTTGCCTAAGACACCTGGTTTCATTAGTAGCAAGGCACCATCTTTATGAAAAATCCTTTTATCTTCTTGTCAGGTACTTCAAATTCCACTATGCAATAGAAATACCAGGCAAGCCACTAATGTAATTTTTAATTTTCTAGTACACTTTTTTTAAAAGTAGAAAGAAACAGGTGCAAGCAATATAACAGCAAATTTATTTAACTTAATATATCCAAAATGTTATCATTTCAACATATAATCAATGTAAAAAATGATTCATTATTAATGAGATCTTTTGTTGTTGTTGTTAGTGCCATCAAGTCAACTCAGACTCTTAGCGACCCTGCGGGCAGCAGAGCGGAAACTGCCTCGTCTTTTTGACCATCCTCTCACCTTCCAGGGCTGTGTCAGACAGGGCTACTCTCTGCTGCTGTTCATGGGGTTTTGATGGCCAATTATTTCAGAAATGGGGGGCCATTCCTTCCTCCTAGTCTGTCTAGTCTGGAAGCTCCGCTGAAACCTGTCCCCCATGGGTGACCCTGCTGGTATTTGAAATACCGGTGGCACAGCTTTCAGCATCACAATAACATCCAGCACCACACTGTCAGCTTTTCCTAACACTCAACAGTGGAGAAAATGGGACCATTGTGCAAGGCAAGGCCATATTGTCTTATATGCAGGATGGCACAGCGGTTTGAGTCCTGACTTGGAGCTGTACGGTCTGGCTAGGATTTTTCTCCCTATCTCCATTTAAATTCACATTGTTAGCTTTTCCTGATACTCAGCAGTGGAGAAAATGGGACCATTGTGCAAGGCAAGGCCACGTTGTCCCATAGAGTGATTGCTGGATGAGAGGCCAGAGAAGCGGCTCAGGAGTCAGCAAACTATGACCCACAGTCCAGAATCAGTTTCCAGCCTGTTTTAACACAGCACGTGAGGTATTAATGGTCTTTACATTTTCAAAAGGCAGTAAATAAGTAAATAAAATATGCAGCAACTGCAAAATGGTCTGCAAAAGCTCAAATATCTATTCTCTGACCCTTTACAGAAAACATTCGCTGACTCCTGATCTAGACAGATAGATACATAAACAGATAGACAGACAGACAGATAGATAGATAGATAGATAGATCGATAGATAGATAGACAGATGATAAATAGAGGTAGGTAGATAGATGATAGGTAGATAGATAGATAGATAGATAGATAGATAGACAGATAGATGATAGGTAGAGATAGATGATAGATATTTTTTTACATCAGTAGGGTTTATAGCATTTAGATTTCATTCTCTAGCGATGATGTCTACAAGCTTTTACTAAGAATTCGGTGTCTCTGCAGTTTCGGCACTCACCATCAGTATTTTCTCCTTGGTTTCTCCACTCTTGAGTTCTTTATTTGCTTTGTTGCTTGAATAGCCAAAGTTTGCTGTCAATTTTTTTTCAAGGAAGTCACTTATGTGCTCTGTTACTTGGGATTCTACTGTTTGATTGGTAGTCCGTGTTTTGTTTGGCTCTTTGTTTGTATACTAGAGAAAATCAGACTAAGCCTCTCTCTTCAACTGCTCAGTTCAGTTGTAAAATCTAAGAATGGAAGTCATGTTTCTTTCCCTCAGGACTTTACATATCATCCCTGTCTTTGGGCATTGACAGCTGCACAAGTGTATTTACCACTGTCCTCCACTCATCCTTTGGTGTGCTGGAGTTTGACATAGAGCATCATTTATTTTTGTTGAGGTCTCATTGGTTCATAACGTTACCTAAGTTTCAGGTGCACATCATTATATTATGGCACCTGTATAGACTGCATCATGTTTACCACCAAAAGTCTAGCTGCCATCCATCACCACACATGAGTTGCCTTTTATCCTCTTGTCCTCCCCCACCCCGTTCCCCTCTGGCAAGCACAAATCTGTTCTCCTTATCTGTGTGTTTGCTTATCTTTCACATATGAGTGAAATCGTACAGTAATTGTTTTTCTCCACCTGACTTATTTAATTGAGCATAATACCCTCAAGGTCCATCCATGTTGTTGCCAATGGCACGATATTGGTTTTTTTCTGGCTGAGTAGTATTCCATTGTATACATACCACATCTTCTTTGTCCAGTCATCTGTTGATGGACAGCTAGGTTTCTTCCAAGGCTTGACTGTTGTGAATAATGCTGCAATGAACATAGGGATGCATGTATCTTTCAGAATTACTGTTTTCATGTTCTTTGGATAAATACCCAGAAATAGAATAGCTGGGTCATATGGTATTTCTATGTTTAATTTTTTGAGAAATCTCCATACTGTTTTCCATAATGGCTGTACAAATTTACATTCCCACCAGAAGTGTATAAGAGTTCCCTTTTCTCCACGTCTTCTCCAACACTTGTTTTCTTATCTTTTTAATAAGAGACATTCTGACAGATATGAGATGATATGTCATTGTGGTTTTGATATGGCCTTCCCTAATAATTAGTAAGGTTGTACATCTTTCCATGTGCCTATTGGCCATCTGTGTATCTTCTTTGGAAAATGTCTGTTGCCATCCTCTGCCCATTTTTTGATCAGGTTGTTTGGTGTTTTTCTATTGTTGAGTTGTATGAGTTCTTTATATATTTTGGATGTTAACGCCTTATCAGATATATGATTTGCAAATATTTTCTCCCAGTTGGTGAGTTGTCTTTTCATTTTGTTGGTGGTTTCCTTTGCTGTAGAGCACCATTTTTTCCCAAGGTTTCCCAGGACTCCATTGCCTAACTTTTTTCATGTTTCAGAATATATGCCTATTGCATTTATACCTGGAACACAACTTGTCTGGGTGTAGGATTCTTGATTCATACCTCGGATCATTTGGGACTCCATAGCCTCTGCTCCCTGCCTTTGGTGTGTCATGTTACTGGAGGAAAGCTCCAAAGCTTGATTTTTCTTCCTTACAGGAGATCGGTGTTTTCTGCTCAGACGTCTGAAGAATTCCACTTACCTTTGATGGTCTGCATCTTAAACAGGAGAGGTCTTGGTGTCAAATGTTCTTTATCAACTTGTTATAAAACTGTGTGGCCTTTCATATGTATGAGTTTCTTCCTTCCTTTCAGGGAAATTTTCCTTTAATTGTGTCAATGAATAGTTGTCCTGCTTGTTGGTTTCGGAGTTGTAGGACCACAGGTTAGCCTTATCAGGCATTATCTCTGTCTACCCTCTGTAGCTGCTACCTTTCCTTTGAGTGATTGCATCTCTTTACCTTTCTCCCCTGCATTCATTCAGACTACCCCAAGCACTTCCTCAAGGCCAGTAATTCAATATGGCAACTATATTATTGTCTTCTTTGTTGTTTGTAATTTATTTCTTGATTTAGGCATGCTACTATTTCAGTCTCAAGTTTTTTTCTTAACTCCATAATATGACCTTTCTTCTCATCTTTGATTTTATTGACTTACCTCTAAGCTCCTGTTTTACTAAACTATGGACATACTATATTCTTCTATAGCATAAAGCAATTGCTGGGGGTCTTCTTCAGTTCCTGGAGTTAAATCTTCTTCAGGGCTAGGTCCTTCATCTTTGTTTTATATATAATGTTCTTTAAATTTTTTATACTTAGCTTTTGATGTAGCATATTTGCATAGTGATCGCACTACTTCTTTTCTTTTAACTTATCCTAAACAAGGGCATCTCTGTCCAGACCTTCTATTTTCTCTGATAGAGAATTTGTCTGAAAATTGGGATCAGCTCCCTCCTCTGAGATCCCAGCAAATGTTTTGTACCCCTGGTCATTCCATCCTCTAGGAGTTGCATTCCATCTTGATGCCAGGTCTAGCCACCTCAGGTGAGGACAAGTTTCATAACTCCAAAAAGAGCTTAGAAAACAGCAAATTCACCTCCAACTCTATCTCATAGCCACCATGACTGATCTGGTGGTACATAAGGACAGCTCAATGCATTTTCCTTGACTTTTCCCAAGGGTTTCTAGTCATCCTCTCAGCCTACTATTTCAAAATTAGGGAAGAGGGATACTGGTAAAAAATATTTGAGAATTTGGTTAACAGCTTTTCATCCCTGTGTTATTTTAGAGGGTTGTGATAACATGCAGACAGTCGTTTCAGAATCTTAGATTTCTTTCTTTGGTTCCCACTTCTGCAAGTGAATAACATGAGATTGTTTCCCATTGATTATGTTATTGGAATTGTTCATTCTTGGCTGGGTTCTATTCACCTTTATCCATTTTATTAGGTGTCACAGAGGGAAGTTTCTGTGGTCCATCTTTATCTCATTGTTTGTATTCAGAAGTTCCCTCCCTTTCTTAATCCAAAGCTTCAGTAAATTGAACCTACTCCTCTTTCCTTCTATGCATTTTCCCACAGCGGCCCTTTTGTCAGCAATACCTTTTTTCCTATCTCCAAATACCCAAATCCCAGCCATCCTTTAACACGCAGATCAAATGACACTCTTACATAAAATCTGCCTTATCCATACTGTGCAAAATCTCTTCACTCCCTTGAATTTCTCCCATTATCTGCTCCACTCTTACACCACGCACCAATTTCTACTTTGTACTGAACTTTCTTGTGTCCGTCTCAGGCTCTCTCACTATGCTCTAGTCTCCATGATGGCCAGATCTGCACATTACTCACACCTACATCCTTTGTATGTAGTGAGGTATAGAGCAGAGAACAAAGACTTGCTCCATACCTGGCACGCAGTACGCATTCATAAATCGTTTATCGAGTGAACATGTTCTCATTTACAAGGCTCACTTTCATAAACTATGCCATCCAGTTCCCATAGCAAACTGCAAAAGGACAAAATTCTTAGAAACAAGAAGGATTTCTGACATCCCTTGGCCCTTCTAGTGGTGGAATCTGACCAGAATGTTCCATGCAGATTCCAAGATCACTGCAAAGTCAAGGAGGGAGAGTGTGGTCTTCCTCAGCCCTAGAGCAAGGCAAAGAAATTACATTTTTCCTTTCTGCTGGCCCCGTATTTGATCCAGCCCCAGATGTGGGCAATGTGTTCTATAATCTTTTAGGGTTAAATTTCCCAAATTTTTTCTACCATCTGTGTGAGCAAAAACCAGGAAATGAACGAGCCGGTGTTTCTATGTAATTAGATGTGCATGACTTTTCTAAAAATGCTGCAAATATGTGGGTCCAGCCATTGGGAAGCCGAGGTCAGCAGGAGATCCTGAGTGAGCTGCAATGCGGAGGACATGGGACAGAGAAGAAGAACTTAAGAAACCAGGGAGCAGAGAGGATGTGGGGCCTTCTGGGACACTCGTGGGAAGGGGTGATTGAGAAAGGGGTCAAGAGAGGGCTGAAGAATGATGGGTGGGAGTCTCTGAAGAGGGAGAGGACAATAAAGCGGAAATGGATAGTGTCCACAGAGCTGGGGTTAATCTTGATTTTTAATGGAGGAAGAATCTGCTTACTTGGGTCTCAGTTTGACCATCTGGGGAGATATCTCTGCTCTTTCAAGCCATAGGACCCCTCTGCTAAAAAAGCGAAGACTGTTTCATTCATCCATTCAATCAGTCATTCATTCATGTATGCATGCGTTGGACAAATACTGTCTCTGTCCCCATGGTGCCAGGTCTTGTGCTGGGTACAGCAATGCAGCAGGTAAAGACACAATCCCAGCCATAAGGGTCTCTATCCTGGAGGGACAGATGGGCCTGGCCACAAGCAGCTCTTCGAGAAGTTGGGAATGGTCAGCTCGACCACCAAGGAGAGGAGAAAGCCTTACAGAAGCTGAGAAGAGGGGGCAGTCAATGCAGAATGAGGGAACCCACCCAGGAGACTGTCTTGTCAGGAGGCCATGGGCCAGGAAGGCCTGGTGAGCTCTAATCAGCACCGAGGGACCCTCACTTTGCTCTCCCCTGATCCTCACAGCCCACGTCACTGTGTTCTCCTGTCGGAGAACATCGTAAACTCTGAGTCTCCCATTGCAATAGGGAGGGCAAGGAGGGGCGGCTGGGACAACCAGCCCTCCACAATCCTACATGCCCCATGGTGTAATGAGGGTCACAACAGCAGCGGCTCCCTGTCACAGCTAGGGGCCAGGCACTGCGTGAAGTGCTTCCCTTGCACTCTCTCACTGAACTCTCATGCCCACCACAGAGGGAGGCAGAAGCCGGGCCACGTGTGAACAGAAGCTGACGGAAGTCAGGGAGCATGCCCTGCCAGCGTCTGCGGGGAGGGGTTCGGGGCAGATGGAAAGATCCCTGCAGAGGCTCTGAGATGGCAGCACACTTGGATAGTCCAAGGAGAGCGAAGAGCCAGTGAGGAAGGTGGGGAGAGGTAGGGGATGGCCAGGGCAATCACAGGGGCTCTGGCCTCATGGCGGAACCTGCCAGGGCCCTGTGAGGACCTCGGCAATGACTCTGAGTGAGACGGGAAGCCAGTTAGAGAATTTGACAAGAAGAGTGATGCAATTTTATCTATAGTTTAACACAATTGTTATAGATGTAGATTATACCTCAAAAAACCTTTTTTTAAGGGTTATTTTGACTTCTGAGCTGCTGATAGACCTGCGGCAGGGGAGTGAGTGTGAGGGCAGTGATGGGGAGGCCGTGAGAAGCTCTCTGTAAGTACAAAGCATGGTCAGGTGCAGGGCACAGAGGGGTGTCCCTGGAGGAGGAGGTTTTGATGAGTAAGCCCCCACTCACCCCCATACTGCGGGTGGGAATATACAGAAGCCTGAGACCCAGTCCCTCCAGGGCCTCCACGAGGCACAGCAGAGTTTGTCAAATGAGAACGAGTCACTCTTGTGTCGTTCCAGGTCTGGTGGGGAGACAACCAGGACAACAACTGAGATACTACAAGGCAGGCATGATAGGGAAGAGTTATGCCAAGTGTCCCAGAGGAGGGAGAAGCTGCCTATTTCTGGGGACATGAGTGGGATGTGAGCAAAATCTTCCCAATGGCAGTGATACGAAGATGGGTGTTGAAGAGAGCATAGGAGTTTTCCAGGAAGATGGGGGTGACCAAGGATACACAAAGAAAAGGTCAGCATTAACAAATGCTCAGAGACAAGAAGTGTGTAAAATGTTCATGAACTCGAAAATGTTCTATATCTGGAACGTAGTGGATGCTCAGTAGATATCTGTTGCATGAATGAATGATTGCTGTGGGAATACTGCTAAGAGTGACTGAATGCAAGCTATGAAGACAGCCTGGGGTACAAGTGGGCTTTTCCTAGAAGCACTGAAGTACCAAAGTGGTTATTGATGGGAATATCATGTGTCCTTTAAGCAAATCCTTAGAGGGCAAGAATTGCATGCTTGTCGTCTCTGAATGCAAAATGCAGAACTAGGGCCTGAAATTGAGTGAAAGACATTCACAAATAACTGTATTTTTCTATATCCAGCCCAACCTCTCTCCCTGGGTCTGTGCTCTGTATCCTAGTCTACCTATCCCCTTGGACTATATCTAACGTGGATAAAGCAAAACTCCTCAGCTCCTGTCCCAGACACGCTCCTCTCCTGCATCCCTAGGCGTCATCAGAGCCCACAACTCTCAGGTTCACCTCCTCGTCTTGGAGCACGGTTTGTGCCCCCTCCCGGGCCCCCACAGGAGACAGGGTGGGGATGGGTTCTGGCAGGGAGCTAAGAACAGAGGTAATGTGTGCACCTTCTCAGCTAGAGCACAGAAGAGAAGGCACGGGGTCTCCTGGCTCTCCCTGTCCCATGGCAGGGACTGAGGAGGCCATGGGCTTCAGTAGGTGCAGCTAGAATGTGGGGGCTTTGCACCCACCAGTGCTGGATACGTATCATGAATGAGAAATGAACTTTTGTTGTATTAATGCACTGAGATTTGGGAGAGAGGGGTTATTTGTTACCACAGCATAACCTGACTCATGCTGACTGATACACCCCATCTCACTAATCTTCCTTAATAACACTGCTCACTTACTCAGGCCTAAAACCTATGATGCTTTTCTTTCTCTCGCACCCTGACACACGCATCTAACCCATGGCTAAGTCCTTTCGAATCTACCTCTAAAATATTTCTGGAACTGAAGGCTAATCATCATCTCCATTCCATCCACTCTGTCTGAACCACCAGCTATGTTCCCTGGGAGGAGTGGAGGAGCTTCCTAACCCATCCCTCTAATTCCCTTCCTGTCTTCTTCACACAGAAGCAAGAGGGACGTTTTAACACATTTACCATTTCTATTACTTCTTTACTTACAAAGACCCACTGTCTCCATTATAAATCCAAATCCAGAATGTTGTATCCACTAAATCCCAAACATGCAGGAAAAGTCTGGGCACATAGTAGTCTCTCAATATATAGTCAATGAATAATTGAATGAATGCATGAACCTACTAGAATAATTTTAGCCATTGATAGAATCAGAAGAGATTACAGCAAACAATCTGGAAGACGATGATGCCTTGGGCCTGGCATGGTGTTACGATTCTATTCCCTAATCCAAAACAAAGACAGAAAAGGGAGAAGGAAAAGCAAGGAGAGAGAATAACATGGCATTGTTCACTTTCCTGTTCAGGGTGCCTTCGTGCCTGACAAATAATGAATTAGAGAGAGATCAGAACATCCAAGACCAAAACAATCATTAACTGCCACTCCCCCCCAGACCCCCTCCCAGAATGTGCTGGCTGCCAGAAGCCAGCCCAGACAGTCCAGTTAGGAAACAAAAAGATGGAACAGAAAGGCCCTTTGAGCAGCCTGGTTATTAAGAGCTCTAGACGGGGAGAGAGAGTATGTGCAGCTTAACTCAAACATTCGTGCTGAAATGTAAAAAACAATTATGACATTCAATTATTCCATTAAGTGAAATTAACCATTCTTCTAGTTCTTTGAAAAGACCAAAAGAAAGCACAGATCTGAATAATTAGGTCAGTGAAGAATTGTGAAGAAAGGATGTCTAGACTTTTATTTTCATTTGAAAGTAGGAGGAGGGTTTTGCATTTGGGCTGTGTGTGTGTGTGTGTGTGTGTCCGCTTACTCTAAGAACGCCTTTGAATTCCCGGGGTGGTCATATCCGCGGCTCTGCCCTGGCAGGTACGGCCAAGTCCGGATCAAGGAGTGGCATTCCCACTTTGATGTCGACTGTCACGCTCTGCTGCTTGACGATCTCTTTGGCTGCCTGCAAGTCTGTTGTCCTGGGAGACCAGGTAAACCCGGCCAGGAGCACAGACCCTCCCTCCCGTCCTCCTTGGCACCCCTTGCAGAGGAGAGAGGAAGGATGTGTAGCTGGATACGTACCCCATTGCTCTTTCAATTCCCGAGAGGGAGTTTGGCCCTTGATCATCATCTCTTAAGGCTCTGCTACCTGGTGGCAGACCCACAGACTACACACACACACATAGAGCTGAATGCTCACACGTGTGTATGGACACCTGTGTGGCTCAAGTGTGAAGAGAGGGAGTGAAGGCGAAGTGGAAAGACAAGGGCCACCTCCGAAACCCTGGGCTTGTTGTTTGCCTTCTGGAGCCCCCATGTTCCCAGCTACAAATGAGGATAATGATACTAATCCACCTGACCAGGTGGCTGTGGGTGGTAAGGGACCAGCCATATAAACTTTCAACCCAGCGTCTGACTTCCCTGGGGCAACATGGCACAATTTCTCCAATAAACAATTATTTCCTTTCTCAGTATATGAATCAGAAGCCTACAAACGTTAAGTATCAGTGCCACCTGGGTTTCTTTGTTTGTTTGCTCTGTAGTTTTTTAATCATCTGTCAAGTGGTCCATTTCTCCAAGGACGCTTGGAACGTCAAACCTGCTTCTTCGTGGTAAGGACCTCTGCAGTTTACTCTAAAAGTTCACCCCACGACAGGCCCCAAAGCAGGTAGCCTTCAACCATGCCCTGGATATCCCTTCAAAAGAGATTTTTTTCCTTTTTTTAATTTTTTAAATTGCGGTAAAATATACATAACATAAAATTTACCCCGTTAACCATTTCTAAGTGTGCAGTTCAGTGGCATTACGTACATCACATTATTGTGCAACCATCACAGTATTGTGCATCCACCCCCAGAACTGCCTTCATCTTGCACAACAGACGCTCTCTCCCCGTTAAACATGACCTCCCCATCCTCCTCTCCCCATAACCCCTGGCATCCACCATTCTACCATCTGTCTCCATGAATTTCACTACTCTTCATACCTTATGTAAGCAGAATCGTACAGTACAGGTCCTTTTGTGTCTGGTTTACGTCACTTAGCATAATGTCCTCAAGATTCATTCATGTTATAGCTTGTGTCAGAAGTTCCTTCCTTTTTATGCTTGAATAATATTTCGTTGTACGTGTATACTGCATTCTGTTTTCCTATTCATCCATCGATGGATACCTGGGTTGCTCCCACTTTTGCCTGTGGTGAATAATGCTGCTATAAACCTGGGTGTACAGATATCTCTTTGAGTCTCTGCTTTCAAGTCTTTGGAGTATTATAATAACTTTTTAAAGGAGGAAAAATAAAAGCATCATTTTCTACTCCTGGAAAGCAAGATTCTACTCAACGTAATGAGTCATTGTGGCTCATAGAAAGTACATATGTTCTGCATTCAAACGGAACCTGGATTAAAATTTTGGTTGTAACACTTACAAGCATTGTCAATTTAGATAAGTGAATTTCTCCAAAATTCACTTTCTTGACAAGGAAAATGGGGGAAAAAATGATCCTTTCCAACTTAGAAAAGTGTTGTAAGGACTGAATTGAGGAAAATCAGTTCCAAGAAGGCAGGGAGGGAATCAGCATCACTTGGCACTGTTTCCCCGGGGTCTCACGTCAGGCCTGGCACAGAGAAAGCCCTTGATAAACGTTACTCCCATGAGTCAGCGTGTAAATGACTATGTGAAGTTCACCTTACACAGTGGAGAGTACAGAGGAGGTACCTAGGATGGTGTTAATCTCACCACCATCCTGGTGACCTCAACATATTGAATTGGGATGATCACCAAGGTTCACAGGCTTGGCTCCTCACTTGACAAGGAAGAGTGGGGAGCACGTGGGGAAGGAACTTGGCCAAGGTCACAAGGCAGATTAAGGCAGAACCAGAGGTTAAACTCTGCCTCCTGAGTTCCAGTCTGCAGCTCCGTCTCATCTATTTCTTGTACCAATGAAATAGGTCAGTCATAGCACAACAAAAGCCTACTATACAGTACCCCATATGACCTCGCCTGCCTCCCTCTTTCACTCTTAAGCACCCTCATGATCACACAGGGCCACCGGGATAAGCTCCCTATTCTAAGGTCAGCTGTTGGAAATCTCAATTCCAACTACGGTCTTAATTCTCCTCCGACATGTAACCTACAACATATTCACAGGTTCCGGGAATTAGAAGGTGGACGTCTGTGGGGGTCCTTATGTTGCCCACTGCACACACATACACACCACACTCACTCACACACTCACTCCACACACACACAGCCTCTGGAGAAATGAGAAGCAATGGCTAGGATGAGTCTCCGTTGGGTTTTGTTGAGCCCAAAGCATCTGGCAGCAAATGGCGACATCTGACCCGCCCACCACCATGCCCTCCATCCTCAACTGTTCTCTGTCTTTACGGGGATACAAATAACAACAGAATCAGCAAAACATGCCCTTTGGGTGTACACTCTCCGGCCAAGCAGAGTTAGAGGGCTCCACCCAGGGTGTCAGAGCCAGCAGGAGAGAAGCCTGGAGCAGTCCATACTTTAGAGTGTCCAGAAGCAGATCTGCACAGTAGGGGGCTGCACTTGACACCTGGAGAGTGCGGATCAGAAGGGATCTGAGGAAGTACCCAAGGTTCCATCAGGCTGAAAAGAGAGAGTCCCGGTGTCTGAGAACCCTCGAGCCGCGCAGAGCCCCATCTGTGCAAACGCAGGCTCCAAACACCCAGATTTCCAGCCGTTAATGCTCCTGGGTGGGGATGGTGATGCTGAGGGACTCAGGGCCCAGGGACGATGGATGGGGCTTGTGCTTGTGACACCATTTATTAGGACCAAAATATTCTGGGCCACCAGATTGTTGGAGCGCCCCATTTTGTAGAGGAGAAAACTGAGACGTGGAGAGAAGAAACTTACTCAAGTCTACACAGTGGTGGAAGAGCCAGCACTCAACGTCCTCAGCTCCCAGGCTGGGGTCTTCTCCATGTCAGATTCCGTGTTCACATGCTTTCTCTGGAGTCAAAGCTTCCCTGAGGTCAGAGAAGCCGGACCTTCACCTCCTCAGCTGGTGATCGTATTTGTGCCTCCATGGACCATCCCCGCAAGCACGCATCCCCCGTCTATTTACTGAATACCTGCTCTGTCACAGGCCCGGGGACAGCACGGAGGCCTGAGGTGGATGAAGGATAGTAGTAGCCTCCCCTGCAGCCTCACACTCTCCCCACGGGACAGAAGGGACTGGTGCTGGGTGGAGGTGGCACTGCTCAAAGGGGTGCAGCAACGGTAGTGAAGTACATGGGGCAGCAGGGGGTGGGGACTGAGCTAAAAAAAAACAGGAGGACTCAGGAGTCCAGCAAACCTGGGCTGAAATCTCCACTCTGTCACATGCTGGCTGTGTGATGTGAGACGTGTTACTTACCCTCTCTGAGCACCGGTTTCCTTGTATTAATTCAATTCAATTATCCTGAACTTAATACACTTTCCAACATCTCAATGTCACCTCTGACTCTCCCATATCTGAGGTGCCTGGATCTACACAGCTGAGTGTGGCCAGACTAACCACTCATGGCAGGTGAGAAGCTAGAAGAGAGAGCAGAGAGGGCAGGAGAGCCTAACAAAGCAGAGTCCAAGAGGGTGTGCCCCTCACGTCAGGGTGGCACGTGCCAAGGTAATGGCAGAAAAGGGGCAGCCGCTGTGGAAACAGTACGGTAGTTCCCCAGAAATGAAGCACAGAATTACCATATGATCCAGCAATTCCATTCTTGGGTACATACCCAAAAGAACTGAAATCAGGGGCTCAAACCAGTATTTGTACACCCACGTTCATAGAAGCAGTATTCACAGTAACCAAAAGGCAGAAAGGATCCAAGTGTCCCTTGACAGATGAATAGATAAGCAAACTGTGGTCCATCCATCCAATGGAATACTATTCAGCCTTAAAAAGGAAGGAAAATCTGACACATGCTGCAACATGGATAAACCTTGAAAACAGTATGTTAAGTGAAATAAGGCAGACAGAAAAGGACGAATACTGCATGATTCCACTTATACACACATCCAGAATAGATAAATTCATAGAGACAGAAAGTAGGATGGTGGTGGCCAGGGGCTGGGGGAGGAGGATGGGGAGTGAGAGTTTAATGCAGACAGAGCTTCAGTTTGGGACGATGAGAAAGATTTGGGGATGGATGGTGGTGATGCTTTCACAACAATGTAAATGTACCTAATGTCACTAAGTTGTACACCTAAAAATGGTTACTAAGGTAAATTTTATGCGATGTACATTTTATCATAATAATTTTTTTTAGAACAAAAGAGGCAATGGCGGTTATCGCAGAGTGGCTCTGACAGTGTAAAGCAGGGACCAGAGTGACGTACATTTTATCATAATAATTTTTTTTAGAACAAAAGAGGCAATGGCGGTTATCGCAGAGTGGCCCTGACAGTGTAAAGCAGGGACCAGAGTGACAACTTTTCTTCCGTAAGAGAGAGAAGAGGTTAAGTGGGCAGCAGAATTGCCCTCGCAACAGCAGTGAGGACCAAGAGGTACATGAGGAAGAGCGGGATCCCCCCCCCTCCTCCTCCGCCCAGCATCATCCATCCAGTGCCTTTTCAGAAGGGATGACAAACCAAGCGTGAGAAATGAGAGTGGAGACCCCAACTTCCACCTAACGCCAACTTGGCGCCATGACTCAAAGGCGCCATGTTGTCTGTCTCATCCACACACTCCCACAGGTGATTTCTTCTTCCAGGAAGACCCATCCCTTCTCTTCTTCAACAGGACAATTGCCCCCAGACACTGCCCTGGACCTCCTGAGTTAGTTGAGCCCAAACTGTTGCTCCCATGTTCTTATCTCCGTCCTCTCACTCACCACATCAAATTATCCACAGCCATTTCCTCAACAGGATGGCCTACAAAAGCCAGAGTTTCTTAAGGTTGGAGACCACGTGGCATTTATGCAGTGCAGTCAGTACCAACATGTTCCCTGCACGTAATAGACATTCACTTGTGATTTGTGGGTGAATGAATGAATGAATGAGAGTGAATGAACGAATGCACTATAGTGGTAACAGCTCTCGGGGGGGCTGCTTCCTCCAGGCAGGATGCAATGCCCTGTGCCTCACGTGTGTCTGGCCGTTTAGTGCTCACAGCAGCTCAATGAAAGGAGCTCTGTTGTTATCAGTAATTTACAACAAGAAAGGTATGATTTAAAGAAGTTGATTAACTTGTCCAAGAAGTGAAATAACTTTTCCCCAAGCCAGAGATGGAGGCACATTTTGAATGGATTAAAGGCTACAAAAGTGCCTACTAACTGGTCGTGCTTTATCTTCCAGCTTCCATTCTGGGGTTGAAAGAGACCCCCCAAGCTCCTCAGCACCCACGTTGGGCTTCCACAAGAAACTGCCTTTGTTTTCAACCAATGCAAAATGATGGTCACTAGCATGAGATGTGGAGTCACCCAGATCTAAATTACAACTGTGCTCCTCCCACTCGCTGGGGCAAGTCAGCCTGTCAGAGACTCAGTTACCTCGTCTGTCAAATAGTGATAAATGAGGATTTGAAGACCTTACACGCATGGAGCGCTTAGCGCATGGACAACCAGCAATAAATGGCCCTGCTTATCCTCAGCAGGGACAGTAGGCTCTCCGGGGTTTGTGCATTGGCTGGCCATCCCCATGAGCCTAATGAAGAAGAGAAGGCAAACAAGGATGTGTGGTGGAGAGGAGAGAACTGAGATCGAGGCAGGAGAATGGGTCCCAGAAGGGTTTCCAGGCCGGGATGCAAGAGACAAGAATCCATTTCCAAGGTCTGGAGTCAAACAAGGCTAGAGAGCAGGAGAGAAATTCAGAGCGGGAGAGTAGGAGAGAAGAAGACCCAAGACAAAAGGTCATGCCCAAGGCTGGGCTTTTTCTTTTTCTATTTCTTTTTCTTTTCTGAGCTCCAGCTCACAAGTGCATGGGTGGGCTGGTCCCACTTAGAGGGGCCTGTGACAGGAAGGACAATTTTCCCCGCAGCTGGAGACTCTTGGCATGCTGGAATTCAATCCCCTGTTGAATGGGTGGTCTGCCGCTCCCTCCACCCCTCCCCGCCTTTCCTCCTGTGTTAGAATATGTCTTTGCAGCCGTGGATCCAGCCAACGCAGAACATTTTCCTTGCTGCTTAAATTAGCACGTGAGAAATAACCAGAGATAGAAATCACAGTTCACTTAACACTAATTATTTCCCTGGAAATGAAGATTAATATTGAACTTGTTACTTGCAGGGAGAAGAGTAAACACACACAGGCACACACCCTCCAAGTAACCGTGCAGATCTGAGCCTTCCGTTGCTTCAGCCCCAACACACCAAGCATCCCCGGTGGCCAAATGTTTCCAAGTTGGCGGTTATGATCAAATCCAGGAATTTGGGAATGTGCAAGGCTGGCCCCAGGGGTAGAGACACACCCCAGAGGAGATGGGAGTTCCTGGGCAACTAGGTGAGTTCTGGGGCTCCAGTGTTCCCCAGAAGTGCCTCTGTCGTCCCTAAAGGGACAGTGGGTATCTGGGCTTGCCTGCCCATCTCCCCAGCAGTGCTGTAAGAAGCTCTGGTTATAGATGTTCAGCCCGCAGGGCACTAAGTGAATGGGCGAGTGGATGAATGAACGGGTGAGGGAGTGAACGAGAGAGTGGATGAGAGAACTCAGGAGCCATGAGTAACTGAGCATAAATGAAGCAGTTCACCCAGGATCACAGAGCCACCAGGAGTAGCACTGAGAGCCAGAGGTCCCATTGCCCAGGCCAAACCTCGGTCTGAACCTCCACAGCTCCTACCGGTGTAGCTGGCAACCCAGGCAGGCTTCACAGAGGAAGCAGCACCGAACAATAAACAGCATTTTAAGGAGAGGGATATTCCAGCAGAAGAATCAGTAGGAGCTAAGATCTGAAAGCAGGAAAGCTGCAGGCATAAAAGTGAAAGAGTAAAGAGGGGTGTGTGTGTGTGTGTGTGTGTGTGTGTGTGTGTGTTTGTGTGTGTTCTCTCTGGCAGCAGAAAAAGGATTGGGAGGTATAATATTAACCACATTTGTGTGGTAAGCTCTGGGGTTTACAAAGCACTTCATACCATTACTGTGGGGCATTCTCACGGCGGTTCCACATAGTGGGTATGTGCCCCATTGTAGATCAGGGAACCTGACATGTAAGGAAGGGAAATAAATTGCCCAGAGCCACAGCGATGGAGAGTCACTGAGCGGGGATGTGAACTCTAGCCTCCCGAGTCGAAGTCGAGAGCTCTCCCCATCCCCAGTGCCTTAGAGAGTGGAAAGATGCTTCCAGCACCTGTCCAAGAAGAGAGCAGCCCAGGATGGTGGCGTCTCCAGCATCAGCTTGTCCCCTCAGGATCCCGGTGATGACAAGGAGATTCAGACCTCAGCTGCAGGGAGCCACTCACCTCCTGGAAACATGCCTGGCTCTTCAGCAGCCAGGGTAGGAAGACGGAAGCTAGAACTTGAGGCTTATATCAGCAACTGCACGTTAATTATCTAAACATCACAGCAGCCACACCACGCTCCCCAAACCCTAGGCGTTTGTGTGCCTCAAAGTTATTATGCCAAACTGCCAAGCCGTGGTGCCACTGGGAGAGTAGATTTGATTCAAAGCCAAGGGCAGACTAAAGTTGGTAGAGCTGTCTTCCCCTTCTTTCCCTGCCCAGCAAAGCCACCACTGACCCAAATATACATCCCCCTGACCCCTCCCTGCCCCACAACTCAGGCTGGTCCCTGTGAGCAAAGTTGGAGGAAAAGTAAGGTTATTGTCCATCACCTCGATGTGAGCCCAGCGTGGACATCTCCAGGGAATTTGGAGCAAGGGATTCTCTCCTGCTGTCTTGGGTCCTGCCAGTCCGGAGAACACATGACAGAGTCTGGAGCTACACAGACACACACTTCAATCTCAGCTCCACCAGGAGCCAGCGGGGCAACCTTGGCTCATTCCTTAACCTGTCAGCCTCAGCCATTTCCTCTGTCGAAGGGTGGTCATTCCACCTGGGAGAGGTGTCGTGAGGATGGGGAAGTCACACGTAAAATGCCCGGCATGCTGCACGCACCCGGTTAATGCCAGTTGCCCTCCTTTCAGGAGACAGTTTAATCAGTGTCTGAGGCACCCAACATCCTTGACAGGGACCTGACCCCATGAAAGTGATACGGAATAAGTGCTTAAGGTATGGAGAACTGTGTTCGACACGCCCCCTTAGAATGTCTGGATGACTATAAGTTACTTGTGCCGACTTTGGCTGCTTTCCAGTCCACATCCATAGGATCCCATCGCATTCTCTCCTCGTCTTCGAGAAGTGGGAGAATGAATGTTATTTCCTCCATCCAATGGGCAAGACCCCAAATGTGGAGACTCACCGTGAGTTACCTGAGGAGGGGGTGGCGGTGAAGGCTGTGTGAGCCCTGAGGAATGCCATGGCCAGCGGGGCACACACCGAGACCTGCTCAACCTCCCCTCTGCTCCACGAATCCTTGGATGTCCCCACCTAGCAGTAATGTGGCCTCTGCTCGCACACTCAGCTGCTGGGGCTCACTGTCTCTCAGTGAGTCCACTCCCTCCTTGGGCAGGTGGCCATTAGCAAGCTGGCACTTAGATGGACTAGATGGGAGCAAATGCTCGAGATGAAGTGGTAAGTGAATAAAAATGGCCTAGTAAAATTGATAATCATTAATGTAAATATAGCGTATATGCATAGCAAAGAAACTACAATGATATACTAAAATGGTAAGTTTTTAATTGATGGATGGTAGGATGAGGGGGTGATTGTAATCTTTTTAATCTGTCTACATTTTCCAAATTTTCCATAATGAATAGCTATTTACTTTTATAATCAAGGAAAAGTTAAGCATTAATCAAAAGAAGCTATTCCTTACATCGAGCAGATATAGATATGTCTTTCTAGAACCCAGCTTTCTTGATTACCAGCCCCATGTTCTCCTCAATAAAAGAAATAACAGATGTAGATAGAAGCATTTTTTAGCCACCTGTGTCCTGCCAGGCTGACTCACAATATAATTAGCATGTAACCTTCAACACGTAATTAAGGGGTGAACCTTCACAACATAGAGAGATTCTTCCCTTTATATAAGGAATTGCCAGAGGTACACTAAGCTGGCACACACACAGTTAGCCACAGACCAGCAAAAGGAGAGACCAAGAGGTCAACAGGACCAGAACAGGATTAACCCGTGTGGCTTTGGTGGTTGGTCACTTCAGTGCTCAGTGCCTCAGTTTCTTCATGTAAAAAAAGGAAGTTATGCTAGACAATTCCTAAGGGACCTATCAGCTCTTTAGGGGGAATCAGAGGAAAGAAATTTAAAAAGTTGGCATCCAAACATTGAAACAGTGAAATCTATTGATGACTGGACGCCCCACCCCTAAGAATCTCCATCTACGGACCCAAAAGATCTAGACCCAGCATTACTAGAAAATAACTGAAACTAATACACGTGAAAACTGAAACTGGTAAACACAATACCAACAGTTAAGAACCACTGCCCCTAGAAGATCAGATAGGAGCAAGATGAAACAGCACGGAAATGCTAACAAGGGCCAGCGGAAAAATGGACTTCCGGCTGTAAACCACACACATGCACACAGCACTCAAATATGGCTCAGGAAGCTTCACTTATTGATGCAAAGCATGTAATGATTAAATAATAGTAGGAAACCATAGCACTAGGAGGGTATTTAGAGATCATCCAACCACTGCTTTTCAATATTCCTTTTAATCCACAGAACCCTTTCTTCCAATGAAATCTTACCGAGAACTGTGAAAAGCAGAGCTGCTCTGATTGAAGAAGGGGGTGCAGAAATCGATGTCTGCCATGTGGCAATACAGGAGACCCCCCTGGCCACATCCCTCCACAGAACGTCAGAGGCTCCACAGAGCACATGTGGAAAGCCACTGGTCTCACCTAGTTTAGAAACCTGGGTCCAGAGAGGAAATGTGACTTGTCTAGTGTCACACAGTAAGTTGGTACCAGATGGAGGACGGGATCCTAGTACAGCCCCACGCTGCCTCCGAACCCAAGAGGCTATGACCGGACGTCAAGTCTGTGGACTCACTGACATGCCCACAACATCAGATGTCCCATTCACCTCTCGTCCCTGGAAGGGGCAGCTCTGGATCGAGCATGCTCGGGAGTCACGCTGGGCCGTGCTCCATCCCTCACATCCCACATCTTATTGCTCACCTTGTCTTTGTGCTTCCAACTCCTTAATCCATATTAGCTCTAGGGTGAAGCAAAGATTTAAGCTTATACCTCAAGACAGCTCAGCTTTCCTGCTCTGCCTACCTCCAGGGCTGACCCAAGACCTCTTCATTAAAAGGAGCCACCGACCCTTGGTGGCCTCTGAAAGGCTCAGCCACATGACCATCCATGTGTCTCAGTCAACACAGAACCTTTCCTGAAACCAACAGCGGATTCGCTTCTCCTATGAAGTACTCACAATGGCCATAACTTCCTTGAAAAGAATGTCATTTCTTTTTTTAAGCCTTTTTTAAAAATTTGTCAGGATGTTTTGTTTTTTGTTAAAGGATGAACGATAGCTCCTGGTAAAACTGGTGACCCTCAGATTTGTCTCCATATCTTAGCAATCTGTTCCATAGTCCATCAAAGAAGTGGCAAGGCAGTAATGATGCTTTTATTAGCAACCTTTACACTTTGTTAAAATTAAAATGAAAATGCAACATTCATATGTAAATCCAGTTACCTTCTAGGTTCCTCTTATCCTTTATCCCTTTCATGAAATTACAGATTATTAAGAAATGTTTGAAGAGTGGAAGACAGGCTTCAGGGGAGTGTGAAGGAGGCAGAGCGAGACAAAGTGGGGAGAGAAGGCAAGGTGCTTTGACCTCGACCTTCTCTTTCATGTTCAGAAGCATCTCAGTCTGTGGTTTCATCGCTCATCCATTGTCCAAGACATCCCACTGCTGGCAGAGCCATACTCAAAGATGACTCATGCATCAAGACTCCCAAGGACCCTGAGCTGGGGAACGGACAAGGCATGATGGGGGTGGGAGCTCTTGTTTACAAATATTTCTCCTTGATGATGAGCTATTTTTAGCAGAAGATGACCATGGATACTGATTGCCGAAAGGCTGTATTTAAACTTAAATGCAGCCAAATTTGAGATGTGAGAATTGAAGGAAAAAAATCTAAAAGAGGAAAACTCTCTGAACTGCTTCCATGTATCTTTTTCAGATGTGAACTGAGGGTGGCCAGTTCACACCAAGAAAGAACACGATGCCACGGAAGCCCTGAAGGATGGGGAACTTATTCTCCCCAGGGTCATCTGGGAAGGGTTCGGAGAGGAGGTAAATGTTTAGTAGGATTGTGACAGACAGACACTCAGAGGGGCCCACCTTCTGCTGTTCACACCTGTGTGACCCGCTCCCCTGAGTGTTGCTGGGACTGTGGCTTCCAGACAAGAGAATACAGCAGAGCTGATGGGAGGTAATGATTATGTGTATGTGATTTCATGATTATGTTACATAAGACCATAGCATCCTTCTCACTGGAGTCTTTCTCTTGCTTGCTGGCTGTGAGGAAGCAAACAGCCCCATTGGGGAACCCCTCATACAAGAATGGCAGGCAGCCCCTAGAAACTAGAAGATATCCTCCAGTTGAGGGTCAGCAAAAACTGAAGCTCTCACCCCTATGACAGCAAGGAACCAGAGGTGGCAAACACCATCCGAGTGGAGAAGAACATCATCCCCAGTCTAGCCTCCAGATGAGAAGCCAGCCCTGACCAACACCTTGACCGACGCCTGGAGGGACCCTAAGCTGAGGACCCAGCTCAGCTGTGCCCGGGCTCCCGACTCACAGAAACTGTGCAATAATCAATAGACGGTGTGTTATTTTAAGCCACTACGTCTGTAGTTCTTCCTCATGGAGCAACAGAAAACTAATACAGGGATGTTGGCAAAGAAGCAAGAATTTTCCAATTATAGGAAGTGGAGGAAATTCTGGGCAAGGGGACTAGCATGTGCAAAGGCAAACAAGAAAGCACACATTTCACTCCAAGAAAGGTATGAATTTAGACAACCCTAGAGTAAGAAAGTAGGTGGGAGGTAGAAGATACGAGGAAAACTCGAAGAAAAGAGTTAAAATTATTAACCTCAAGGCCAGCATTCCTTTAACATGGCCTCACATCTAATCCACCTGGGACACTTCGTGTCAGTCTGAATCTCTGCTGCCACCCACGGAGGTCCTTCTTCCCCACGTGTGGAACGGGCCAGAGCCATCTGTAGTTTTAACGAATGCCCCAGGCGGATCTGATGCCGCTGGTCCAGAGAGCAGGACTGGGGACCTCTTCCACATCAAACAACATCCCACAAGAGGTCTCTAAGTACAAGCGACATAAAAAGTTTATTTTCAGCAGGATTAAGCCAGAGTCGGTCTGAAGGATGGTCTGGTGGGGGACAAGAGGTTGGAAACTATGGCCCAGGGGTCACTTAGGAGACCATTGCAAGGACAGCAACCTGCATTAGGGTATGGCCATGAGTTGGAGAGAATTACATAGGAGGGAGAGGTAGGAATGGCCCTTGGCAGAATCTGGTGATGTGTCAGATGTAAGTAGTTAGGAAAGTAGAGATGTGGGGGAGATAAGGAAAAGAAAGGAAAGAGAAAGAAAGAGAGAGAGACAGAGAGGAAAAGGGCGGGGGGAGAAAGGGAGGGAAGGGGGTAGGAAAGGAGGAAGGAAGGAAGCAAAGGAGGGAGGGCAAGAGGGAGGGGGAGAGGGAGGGAAGGGGGTAGGCAGGGAGGAAGGAAGGGAGAGAGAGGAAATGGAGGATGGGAGGATGACAGGAGCTCTGTTTTCATGAGCCGAGTTTTGCAAGCTCCATCTTCATTGACCCGCGGTCCTGCTAACTGGGCCTCTGGAGCTTCGCGTGTTGATTTTGGCTCTGTCCGTACGGGAACAGCCAATTGTTCAGATTCCAAATTTCTGGAAAGTGCGATCCTCGCCACATGGAGGCCATTTACAGAGAAAACTGCTAAACCTCGATAATCCCTGCCGATGGGATGGTGGCTGTTTGGCCATCTCAGGCCTATAATTGCCACCATGCTCGACTCCAGAGGGGGTGGAGTCAGGTACAGCTTCAAGGAACGCTGGACGGGGGTGGCCCCCCTTCCGTGAGCCACTGGTCTCTGCCCTCTGATTTCTGGCCCTGCCTCTGGAGACGGACTCCTTGGAGCCCAGGAATGCATTCACTCAGTGGGCATTCATTCGGTCAGCATTTACTGAGTGCACACTGAATGCCCAGCGCAGGTCCAGGCTTGGGGGCTACCGCACTGAACGCACAGGGGTGTCCTCATTGGGGGAGCGCCCCTCCTTTTCTCCCCTGTGAGAAACTTCAGGGGTCACAGAGTTTAGAGGCTCCAGGGGTGGTGGAGGCTGTGGGAGGTGAAGCTGGCTCCTTCCTGGCCCTCACACAGTCTCCGTTCCTTCAAAACTGCCTTTCCCGCCAGGGCTGTGTTTTGCAAAGTGGATTCTATGGAACCCTGTTTCTGTGGGGTACCCATAAAGATCAGACCTTCAAAAAGGAGATTCAGTGACAGTAGATAACATGTGTGCAGCCCCCACTGCATGCCAGGCTCTGCTCTCAGGACATTATGACATTAACTTACAGGATCCCGCCAACTAGCATGGTCCTTATTTTACACACGGGAGACCGAGCCAGAGAGGATTAAGTTACCGCCAGAGCTCATAGAGCTAGTCAGTGATGGAGCTGGTACCCAAACCCAGGGGTCGGAGTCTGAGGCCTCACACTACACACTGCCCATCACCGGTTCTACGACGGCAAATGAGCCAGGAACATCCAGGGTTTGAAAAGCAAAGAGCCACTCCTGTTCCTCTAAGCATGTTTTCATGCACTTGCAGCCATTCGATAGTCTTCTATTGTGAAGTATCTGTTCAAACATGCTGCACGTTTTTTCTTAGCTTACTCGTCTCTTTAACCACTGATTTGCAGGAGATCTTTATATATGCTGGTAACCTGTCCTTTGCAGATATTATACGTATTACAAATATTTTCTCCCAGCTGGTGGCTCGCCTGTTCATTTTCTTGATGAGCAGAAGCATTTCATTTTGATGAAGCCCAGTTTATCAGCGTTTTCTGTTACAGTTAACGCTTGCTGTGCCTTGTTAAAAATGCGTTTCCCCACCCCAAGGTCACAGAAATATTCTTCTATGTTTTGTTTATAGTTCTACCTTTGACGTTTAGAATTATGATATACCTTGAATTATTTTTCCTATATGGTGTAAGGTGAAGGTTGAGATATAATATTATTTTTCATGTGGATATCCAGCTGTTTTAGTACCCGTTTTTGAAAAGGATTTTCTCTGTTGAATTGCTTTGGTGTCTCTTGAGGCAAATTATTTGACCATGTACGTGTGCTTCTATTTCTAGGCTCCCATCAACATATGCGTCTATTTTTATACCAACACTGTTTTGATTACTGTAGTTTTTATTATTCATCAAAGAAATGAAAATTAAAAACTATAACGAGATTCAACTGCACGCCCATCCGTACGGCTAAAATTAAGACTGACAACACCAAATGCTAGTGAGGATCTTGAGTAACCGGGACCCATATTCATTGCTGGCGGGAATGTAAAATGGCCCGACCACTTTGGAAAACTGGCAGTTTTATATAAAATTAAAGTTACATTGACCCCATGGCCCAGCAAGTCTACTCCTAGAGGTAGAAATAAGAATATAAGTTCCCCTCTGAACACCTGCTCATGAATGGTCATAGCTGCTTCTCTTGTAAGAGCCAAAACTGGAGACAGCCCAAATGTCCCTCAACAGGGGAATGGATAAACAGACTGTGGCAGGTCCATACAAGAGAACTCTGTGCAGCACTCAAAAGGAGAAAATGATGGCTAAACGCAACAGCATAGTGGATCACAAAGACGTAACGCAAAATGAAAGAAAACAGACATGAGAGTATCTATCATATAATTCCATTTATAGGAAGTTCTAAAATGTGCATGGTTAATCTATGGTAAAAGAATTTCATTAGCGGTTGTTTTCTCCTAGGAAGAATGACTGAGAGGAGCACAAAGAACTCTCTGAAATGGTGGAAATCTCTCTAACTTCCTGAAATATGAGTTATACAGGGATATGCAACTGTAAGAAGTGATCGAGCTATGCATTTTACCTCAATAAAAAATTAGAATAAAATGAAAGCTAAAGACGTTTAAGATGTCAGGAAACAGTATGAAACAGGTTTCTTTCTTCTTACGTGGCATTTAAGTTGCTGAAGCAAACTATGGATGTCTACAAGAGGGGGAGAGTTTGCGGGGTGGGCTAACTGTCATTTCAGCCCTTGTTATGGGTTGAATTGTGTCCCCCAAAATTCCTATGCTGAAGTCCTAACCCTCAGCACTTCAAAATGTGACCTTGTTTGGAAATAGGGTCATTGCAAACATAATGAGTTCAGATGAGGTCGCAGTGGAGTAAGGTGGACCCCTAACCCAAATGACCGGTGTCCTTAGAAACAGAGGAAATCTGGACAAAGACGCACACAGGGAGAACGTCATGTGAAGGTTGGAGTTAAAGTGTCAGAAGGCACAAAACTATCAGGGGCTGGGACAAGGGCCTGGAACAGTTCGTTCCTTGGAGCCTTCAGAACAGCACACCCCTACCAACACCTTGATCTCAGACTTCCAGTCTCCAGAACCACAAGCCAACAGATCTCTGTTGCTGAAGCCATTCAGCTCGCGGGACTTGGTTACTGGAGCCCAAGCAGACAGTACAGCCATAGAACCATTTTTTTCCCTCTTGGCATGCCCTCAGTAACAGACTATAGATAATGTCCCCTGTTCTACGAAAAGTTGATTTACTTATGTTTCTTTTACAAAGAGATAAAGGTATCTATTGTGACCAGAGCCATTGAATTCACATAAAGGAAGAATTATAAAAATGATAATGTCCCCTGAGCTGTCTCCACCATAAACAAATGATGTTCCAGTGAACTTTCTCATTTCACCTCCAAAGGCTAAAAGGCAAATTCGTTGCTCCCATTTTGCAGACGAGACAAATAAAGCTGCCATCAGTTACTCTCAGCAAGTGCAGCTCTCGTTCGACATCTAGATGTCAAATCATCTCTCTTCTAGGTTTCCCCCTGGCCACTCTTGGCTGCTGAGCTGGGCCTCATCCAGGTGGGAAGGAGGAAGGATGGAGAGCCAGCATCATGAGCACCCGGCAGTCTCCCTACATGTTCCTGGAGCCAGGCATGGGTCAGGCACAACCACATGCAGATTCCTATTCTGCCCATCACGTAGTCCCTGGTAACCCCAGACAGGTCACGCTCACTGCACCCCTGTTTCTTTCCCTGCAAATCATCATAACCCCTAAGCCACAAGGCTCCAGTCATGTCCAGGTGACAAGAGCTCACCTCGAGGTCCGGCCCTAACAATGGAAGCTGCTTCTTTGGTGTGGTCTCCTGAGGTCTCTCCTGTCCCCATGTCCAGCCTCTCCTCTGCTTCGCCCCTGGCTGGTGCTGACAACCTCTGTTGCACAGGGGTGGCCTGAAGCTGGGTTTGAAAAATGAAAGGCCATTTCACAATCTTTTCCGAAATGGGTTAAACAGCATGATCTCTCATTATGCATTGACAGAAATGGGAAATGCAGAATAATGTGCAATAACTAGTTTCAGCCGATTCTGATTTGCGATATATCTCCTTTTTAACTGAGATAATAACAGAGAAGCGTGCATTCATGAGGTTTAGTAAAGAAGGCACAGATTAACACCGCAGTCAGATGACTTTTGAAGCAAAGCTTCTATTAAAGTCGCTGCCAAAAAGTCACTTTATCTTCCCTCCGATGCATCTCAGATTTTATCTACCCTTTTATTCTTTTCGTCCTTAATTTTAATTCCTTTTTATTATTATTTTTTCCCATGTAAGCACCGAGGGGGTTGTTTGGTACTCATTCTTTTGGAAGCAATTATCCACAAGAGAGGCGTTCACTTCATTTGGGTTGCATTTTATATCCAAACCATGATAAAAATGCACAAAATTGACTTTGCCTGTGCAGCTCAGACACTGGGAAGTCCTTCTTGGTGAGTTTCAATTCAGCTGCCTGTTGGCCGAGCCCTCTTCGGAAGACCAGGTGAGTGGCAATCACTTGGACCACATTCTCTCTTGAAGTCCTAAGATTATTTCCTTGCTGGCCTAATAGGGCAAATAAAAAGCTTTCATTTAATTGCCCACTAGTTCAGACCTTTTAGACCCCAAGCTGTCTGCAAATTTGAAAAGAGAGCATTCTTGCTTAGTCTGAAAAAGAATGTCTCTTACTTAGACGGATGCAAAATCCTCTTACCTCAAACCCTTCATGTTTTTCCATAGATGAGCCCCTCACGTCTAGGGTGGGGCGGGGAAAGGGGAGACGTGGTGCCCCAGACTATAAGGCCCACTACAAGCATAAGATTTCTGGACGAAATCTCATATATCTTAAAATGTTTCATGAATATCGCATTCTACTGTGTAACACGTCTGTTTCATTTTTATATACTAATGATGTTTTAAATTACCATCAGCAACAAACAAACAAAAAAAGACTTTCCTATCTGTCTTGCAGTTATTAAGCAAGAGATGATTGAGTTGACTTTTATCAATTTTACAAAACGTGGCTGAACTAAAGAGAATTTACATCAAATTGTGCATCCGTATTGGCATCTAGGCAACTTCTCTCTCCTCTGCTTCCATCGTCAATATTTAAAAACCCCAACCGTGTGCCTATGTGGATAGAAACATCACCAGCTCTTTCTCTGCTTCATCAGTCCTATCCAGGTTTCTCCATGGGGAAAACTGGCCAAGAGGATAGATATGTCCAAGGCAGGCAGATCTCACCCCTGCAGGTGACTCTGGGTGACGATGATTCTAGCTTCTCGCTGAGAGATTAAGTTGGCTGTGTCGGATCCACAAGCCAAAATATTTACTGCCTCGGGAAAATATTTGTGAATGGACTTTTTCCGTAAGACAGTGATGGGTGATGTGCTTTATTTCCCATCACAGCTGTAAGCTCATCCTGTATAAATCAACTCATCTTGGAGGATTCAACCGCACCCCTTCCCATCTCTTCTCCCAGCCCTGGAATGTCACCTATAATGAAACCCTCTTATTGTGCAGCTTTGAAGATGAGAGGAAATGAGCTTTACTCTGCACGGCTGGCTAAGAACATTCAGACTTAGAAGAAAACAGCTTCTAAATAAACGAACTCCTCCACGAGCTGTATTTACGATTAGCGGAAATGATTCCTTGTTCATTTCATTTGAGTCTCACTTTTTGTCCTGGAGCCTTTGCTTTCTCCTCCCTGTAAAGAAAAGTAACCATGAAACCTCAGATTAACAAACCCAGACCACACCTTCGCCCACGGAGGCAGCCCAATGGGGTGGAGGGAATGACTTTCAAAGGCGCTTTCCATTTCATCCCAAATAGACAAATGAGTTTTCAGGCCCCCTCGGTTCACTAAAATGGTAGCTGTGCCCGCCCTTTCAACCACCTCTTGGAGGGATGAGTGCTTGTGAAGGAGTCTTGGCTCCTGGGGCCTTCAGGGTGAACAGCAAAATCCCACCCTCAGGACCGCATGCCGGGTTGGGATCTGCACCTCTGCCTTTCAAACGGAAGGACCCTGCGTGGGGCCTTCACTCGTCTTCTCCCCACTTCCAGACTACCCTCCAGTATCACACTGGATCTAAAAATATCCATCCACTGGGCTAAAAAGTGGGGAGGGGCACCCTGTTCCCCTCCTGCCTTAAATCATCTGAAATTACCTCCCACCCATGGCCTGTGACCCCTCGAGGGTAGGTCTGTGTTTATCTGCTGGGTGTGTGTGTGATGTACATGCGTGTGTGTGTGTGTGTGTGGTGTGTGTGCATGTTCACACTTAGCCCAAGTCTGGCTTCTATCCGCTGAATGGTGGGAACGGCGGGGAGAACTCGTGGTTAGCTACAGAAAGACTTCAGCTATGGCCCTGGACTTATCACTGGGCATTAGCGTTTCCACTTTTCACACAGTATATGCCTTCCTATATGTAAAGAGTCATGCTCTCATTGGAGCATGTGACTGAACTTCTAAACGTTTTCTAAGTAAGCTCCATTCGGGATCTAAGCCCAGGTCCTCTTCAAGGCGCCATTACAGGGACGATGGGGGTGAAGTGACTCCCACTGTCGTTTCCACGTTGGTCGGTTGTTCATATTGTTGTTTTCCTTGCATCACTCCACTTCATCTCGAGATGCAAGGCCAGGGAAGAAATAGCTGAACCAACCTGTCATAGGTCACTCCAGCCCCTCGGCTAAGGAGAGAGGGAGCACGTGATTGTCAGAGCGTCTGATAACATGACAACGTCCTTCCCCAAAAAGAAGTCTGGGTTCTGGCGCCCAAGAAGTTGGAAACTGATGACAAATACCCTCGACAAGAGGGCGACGCAGCTCCTCAGAACTTCAGAACTTCAGGGGTTGTCACGGGCGTAGGAGCTGGGTTTACAGTTCCAACCTTCCCCCGCCGTGGAGAGGAAGCCCCATTCTCCCTCCGCCCGCCACCTTCCCATCAAAAGCAGGACGATCCCTCACGGTGAAATATGGCACGTGAGCAGATGCTGTTCCTTAAACCAGGACATTTGTCAAAGAGCTTTGACAGGTCCTTGCCCATACAAAGAATTCAAAACATGTGACCACACTACGTGAGGGGGAAGCAAGTGACAACACATGTGCTGTTCTTTCCACCAATGTTTCGCCCTTGAAGTGAAATATTTTTTCCTTGTTATGCAGAATTTATGAGTTTCCCCAATGTTTAATCTTCTGCTTAAACTTTGATCTGGAATGCAGCTTCCATCCAGTGACATCTCCGAATCAGAAAGGCTCCAAACCAAAAGCATGAAACATTAGATGCTCAGTGTAGTGGAAAAGCTTTCCTCGCAGACGGAACTGGTTTCTAAACCCAGCTCCACCGTTTACTGGTTGCATGATGTTGGGCAATTCATCGAAGCCTCAGTTTCTTTATCTGTAAAGTGGGATTAAAAATATTACCTACATTATCTGGGGTATGGTGACGATTCCATGGGATAACACATAATCATCATCATTCTTCAGACCTCACTTCGGTGGTTCTTAATAAACTGCCCTTTGCTGAGGGAATGCTATGTATTAGGAGCTTTCTGTGTAATATTTTTATGCCTTAGAATGACTTCACAAGGTTGTTTAATCCCCATTTTACAGGGAAGCAAACCGAGGTTCAGAGACATGATGTCCCCTCCTCAAGTTTCTAAAACCTGCGAGCTCTTTCAGGTACTGCTGGTGGCCTACGCAACTGGAACTAACACCAGCTACTGTGAGCTCTCCGAAGGAGCACCACAAATGGGCCTTGAGGGGTCAGAGGTATGGCTGCCTGCAGCCAGGTGGGGCCTGAAGCAGGTGGGACCCCCAGCTGGTCATCTGACCTGCAGTAAAACTGTTATCACATCTTCCACGTGATATCACATTTTAATGATTGGAAAGCACAGAGTCAAAGAGCAGAGATCGCAAAAAGTGAAATAGGGGCTGAATGATTTAGAGGCTCCAGTTCATTGAGTGAGAAAGCCACCCCACCTGTGTTCACCTGGCGCTTCTTGGAGGCTGGCCCTGCATCCCCCTTGGGCAGCCCTCTCATCTGCTTTTCTAGGAAGCAAATGTCCAGGCAGCCAATGTATGCTTGCCTGGCAATCCGCCCCCTCCAATGCCTAAACTTGGGAAATGAAAGAGACCAGGAGGGGGGAGAAGGTCATCCGGGGTGGAGAAGGTGCAAGAATTTCAATATCGCCATCTCGTTCCTTATTCGGGGAAAATGAAAAGTCCTCATTATTAAATCACAAAGCAATTAAAAAATTAAAAATTTCATAATACCCGACATAAAAGAAATACAAGTGTTTAATGATGGATTAGGAAGTGGAAGTAGCGGGGAGAGAAAAAGTAAAAGCCGCTTGTCTCACGGGGTTCCCTCTCCGGCGGCGGCAAGAGCGCTTTCTGCCTGCACCCTCATGCCAGCCGCAAGAACTAATAAATTCCGCGCTCCCCTGCCTAGAAGCCAGGGCCGATTAATATCTGCCTACCTTGTTACCTAATTCATTATGGAATAGCATTTAATTTGATTTGATATTATTTTAATAAAATTCTGTAATATATTAGATTGTTTCAGGCTATCAAAATAATTTTCCAATTATTACGGTTACTCAAGCAAGTCTTTTTTCCCCCTTCATGAGCGGCAGTTGGTCTGACTCAGAATATATTAGCTCCTACAGCTTCATCCTGGCCGGGGAACAGGGGAGCCATGCATGGTTACCCAGAAGAGATCCTGCCAAGAGCAGGTGCCCGCGGTTCACAGCAGAATGGCCACGGCCACTGACGAATGTGGATTTATGGCCTCATGACTCTCTGACCTCAGGGTTGGCCCCCCTTCAACTGCTGGGTTAAATTTTAAGGAAACATCGAGATAAATTTCTATAAAAAATAACCATTGAGACAAGTGAAGGCTTGGCAATGGCTTGGAAGCTGGGTGATTGATAACATCTGGTGGAGAGCGTGTGAGTGTGTGTGTGTGTGTGTGTGTGTGTGTGTTTCAAAGTTCAAGTTCAAGTGCTCGCTCTGTTGGCCTCTGACTGCCCCCTGCCCAAACCTCCAGCTCATCATGCACAAAACAGAGGCTTACCTGATTCACGGCATGGCGTGAGCTATCGAAGGCAATCACTTTTGTAAAAGTGGAGAATGCTGACATATAATTGGCATCAAGAAATCAATTCCAGGAGCCTTCCCAGTGGCTTAGTTGTTAAGTTCATGCGCTCTGTTTAGCGGCCCGGGGTTCACAGGTTCGGATCCCAGGTGCAGACCTAGTCCTGCTCATCAAGCCATGCTATGGCATCCCACATGAAGTAGAAGACTGGCACAGATGTTAGCTCAGGGCCAATCTTCCTCAGAAAAAAAAAAAAGAAATCAATTCCACCATGTGCAGCGATGGACGTTAACTAGACTGGCAGTGTTCGTTCTACAATATATACAAATATCTCTTCATTATGTTGTACACCTGAAACCAATATAATGTCATATGTCAATTATATCTCAATAAAAACAAACAAAATAAATAAATAAATTCCCTCTCTTCCCTGTCAATCCACTTGGGAGGTGAACGTGGGGAAGAATCAAAATCTTCGGAGGGAATTTCGAGGAAAGGTTTTGGCTTAAAGCAGGAGGCCTGGTTTGGGTTCTTGACGTGGGTAGCTCTCTGTGTGATGGTGGGTGACACAGACCCCCAGTGTCTGTACCAAAACTGGAGACTCGGGTTTTTTTACCTTGTCACTTGAAGATGGCTCCCAACCACAGTGAAAGAATTGTAACCAGGTCTTAACTGCCCCTTATGGGAAGTTAAGGAGCCTTTTTGGGATGGGGAAAGGGATGCTAAGGGGGGAAGCTGGTAAATAGACCCTGGTCAGCAAAGGGTGGGGCTGGGGGCTGTGGAGGGCCCAGGCCCGGAGCAACAGCCTGGGAGGTGACCCCTTGGGCTCTTGTCACTCACTCCAGACCTGGAGGGGACACAGCCAAGAGTGGTGTCACCTGGGGAGTGCTGTCTACTGGGTGGGGATGGGAAGCCAGAAGTGTACTGACCCTCTGTAGTGGGCCACAGAGGCCCTGAGACCCGGTGAGTATTTCCATCCACCCCTCCCAGGCCTCCGTCAATCGTGCTGGAAACCGAGGAGCCTGGCCTCAGTCGTGTGGGGATTAGATGGTGGGTCACTGGGTGACAGCGGGGTCTCAACACTAAAGGGGAACGAGGGAGGTGAGTGAACAGCTGGAAGCTCAGGCGCTGCTCCAGTGCCCAGGCCGCGGGAGCTCAGAGGCCAGGGAGAGAGCGTCTTCCGTCCGCCCAGCAAACGTCTGCTCAGCTCCTACTCTGTGCCAGTCCCAGCCACACGCCGAGGACCAGAGTGAACAACACTGGACCTCAAGTCATGGATGGCTCTTCGTGGCTTAGTGGAAGGTGGACAGTTATCCACAAAGAGGGCAGGGCAGAGGGCAGGAGATGGTGCCACGATGGGGGCCAGCAGCGCCCAGCAAAGGCTGCCCAGGAAGGAGGTTCACAGGTGGACACAGTTAGGGGGAGCAGGAGGTGCCAACGGGGGGCCTGAGGAAAAATGCAGTTCAGAGAGATGGTTCAAATTCAGTTGGGGGATGGTGAGGGGAGGGTGATGGAGTGACGGGGCTGCAGAAGTATGGAACCAGCAAGGGGCAGGACAATAAATGGAGAAGAAACAAGATGACAGATGCCTTCCAGAGAGGTGACTGCGCATGGAATTACGGGATGGGTCAGAGGGAGACAGAGGTGGGGAGCCTGGGCTACTCATAGGAAAGGCTTGACCCGAGTGCCTAGAGACCAGCCAAGGAGCACAGTGGGCCTGCTCCAGTGGACATGGGGTTAGAGATGCAAGAGGGCTAGAAGGGTCCGGGATCCTGGGTAAAGGAGTGGGTACCTCCCACCCAGAGGGTGACCATGGGAGGACCAAGTCGAGGAAGCCATGAGATAGTTTCGAGCATTCTGTGGCACCTGGGCAGGGGTAACCAGTTAGCAGTCAAATGTGTGTCTGAGCCTCAGAAAAGCTGCCGTTCGATTTCATTTAACTAATATATTTAGGCAGCGCCAGGTGTGTGTCTGATGTCACATGTGCCTCATATGTAGGAGGCCTTCAGGAACCAGGGAATGACAAAATCTCAAGGCACTTCCAGACTTCCATTTTCACCTCCCATCCTGCATCCCAGGCATTTTTGAAGAAGCGAGGTCCCCAGACCCCACGATGCTTGCCCCATGGTCTTCAAATGTTTGGCTTCTTGGAGAGACCCCAGCAGAACCAATATGGTTCAGACATGCGCACTCGCTCTCAGAGATGCCCACATGGCTTGATTTTTGGGCTGGTGAATCGCTTTGCTCGTTGCCCAGCTTGGCCGCTGTCAGGTGAAGGGGAGAGCTCCAATGGAGCCAGCCTGCTCCTGTTCACGCCGATGAGTATAAGGAACGCATGCCCCTGGTTTCAGAGGCCTCTATCCAGCAAATCTCGGAGGAAGGGCACTTTTGCTTGTTAATGTTGTTTTCATTAAATTCCCACTCTAGTGGGTTTATGGTCTCACGGAAAGCTCTGTAGTGAGACCTGAAAAGAAGAACTGTGAGCACATCATGTTAGCTTGTGTCCCCTTGAAATAACATAAGACGGCTCAGAAGGCCATCCTTCAGGTGAGCTACCTTTGGTCAAAGTGAGGTCTTCGTGTGTCAGACACCTGGTGTAGCGGGTTGAATGGTGCCCCCTCAGAAGGTGTGTTCACTGAGAACTTGTGACAGTGACTTTATTTGGAAAAGGGGTCTTTGCAGATGAAATTAAACTAAGGATCTTGCAAGAGACCATCCTTGATTATCTGGGTGGAGCCAATGCAGTGACAAGTGTCCTGACAAGAGAAAGGCAGGAGGAGCTTTGAGACACGTGTGACAACAGGGGACAGAGATTGGAGGTCCACTGCCAAAGTCGAGGAACCCCTGGGGCTGCCAAAAGCTGGAAGAAGCAAGGAACGGACGGACCCTCCCCAGAGGCTTCAGAAGAGCACAGCCTGGCCCTTGATCCTGGACTTAGGGTCTCCAGAACGGCAAGGGAATAAGTTTCTGTTGCTTTAAGCTTCCACCTTGTTGACATGCGTTATGGCAGCCATAAGAACTAATCCACCTGGGTTGTATGAATCTTCGATTTTTAGACTGAAAAGCAAATTAAGTGAGGGTTTTAAGTAAAACTTACTAACCTAAATATACACATTCTCAGGAGAAAAGCTTAAGTATTACATATGATGTAGATGCTCAAGGATTTTATGAAACAATTTTAAGCGAGGTTAACGTTAATGAAAATCCAAGTTGTCCTATGTAAATGACAAAGCTATGCCTTGTAACGTGACGTTTGAGCTCTACTGCGAACCAAACTGTGAAGGTATCACTATCCAGTTTTCACATGTGGAAATTGAGGCTCAGAAGACTGCGGTCGTGCTTCTAAAGCCCCAAGCTCAGGGGCAGCAAGCTGATGGTGGAACCCCAGGCCTTCTGGCTTGACAGCCTATTTCCATGTCACCGGAGGTGCCCCCACCAGCATGACTTTGACAGTGGTAGTAAATAGCTCATATTTCTAAAAGGCAGCATCTCTGAGAGAGGCAGTATTGGATCAGAGGAAATCAGTCTAGCCAATCGATGTCAACGCCCACGCCTAAGAAAATCCAGTTTCTAAGCCCAAACTTTGCAACCCAGAGGCTCTGTTGCTGCCTTTCCGTCTTATCCATAGGAGACCAAAGGTTAGCGCTTCTTTCAAAGACCTCTTTAATGCAAGATCAGCTAAAATGATGGCAGAGCCTCGAAATTGCTACAAGATGGTTATAAAGCCTTTGTGTGGACAACTTTTCCATTTGGTGGTAAAACTGGAAGCCTTTATCACTCTTTTATAACTTTCCATATAATTTTTATGAAACCAAACAGCCAGCATCAAAGACTACGGGCTGAAATTGTTCCTGTGATCCAAACCGAGTGGGAGAATCCATTCCTGAAGACGTGAAGGCTCACATCTGGTTTATGGCCTGCCCAGAGGTCTTGGCCAGAGAACACAGCCCGGGAGCGGGCGGAGGCCGGAGGAGGCTCAAATTTAATAATCATGCTCAGTTACTGAACTCAGCCGGAAAGACAGAGGTGATGAAATATGCACCCATGTCCTCGCTTATCACGTGCCCGTAGACCAGGCAATGTCATGAAAGAGAAACAGCACGTGGAGGCAGGGTGGTCTACACTGGGGGTCAGCTAGCAGGTCAACATCCTTATTGAGCAGCAACAAATGCTGAGGCCCCAAGTCTGGCCCCTGCATCGATCAACTCGATTCAGAACTCCTTTCAGCCTTTCTGTAGTGTGCTGCGCAGGGCGCTGGCTGTTGAGTCGGGGCCTCAGCGTTTGTCCCTGCTGGGATGCTGGCACCTTGCACCCAGAGCTAGCCGCGCTTCTTCTCCAGCTGGTCGCAATATGACCCTGCCCCAGTCCCTGGGCTCCACAGCAGCCCCCAGCATCCTCGCACGGTGTGCTGGGCCCTGGTGGGGAGCATGGCAGACCCAGGCCCTCCGCTGCTCCCTGCCCTCCACACCGGTCCTCTCCACTGGAGCTTTGTCTTTTTGCTCTGATTTTTCTTTTCTTGAGTGTTTTGCTCCCTCCTCCCTCGCTTGGCTGGAGCCCCTTGTTCTGAAGGGGCTTGCATAGACCTGGGCTGGACACAGAGTGTGCTGTTTTCCAGCTACATGACCTTGGGCAAGTCACTTTCCTCTCTGTGCCTCAGTTTCTCCCTCAATGAAGTGGATAGAACATTGTGACCTTGAAGAGGTGCTGGGAAGATGAATCATAAAGCAAATAGCACGTGTCGTCTGCCTGTGGGGGCCCTAATCCAGGGATGCTTGTCAGTTTCCTCCCCTGTGACCCTCACACCAACACGCTTCCAGCATCTCATCCGAGAGACAAACAGCGACTCTAAGAGGGGAAATGAATGGCCCAAGATTCAAAGCTGCTCACCTATTTGAAAGGGCTCCTTGCAAATATGAAGAGTTGACAGATGTGGGGAGCTGAACTGAGCCTGCAAGAACAGGAGCCTGGAGCAAGACAGACTGGGTTTGAAGGCTAGCTGGGCCTCGTTCCAGCTGCAGGACCTTGGGTGGCTTATTCACCTTTCTGTGACTCAGTTTCCTGCTCTGTAAGTGGGGATGATAGGAGTACCTACCTCACGTGGTTCTGTATGAAATTCAGTGCATTAATCCCCCAAGGCACTTAGAACAATGTCCCGCACACAGAATTACTCCATAAATGTTAGCTGCCATGATTGTTATTATTATTATCATCACTCCAAAAAGAGCACTAGACAGAGAGTTGGGGTCACAGGAGGGAGCCTGGTTCTTGAGGCAGCTTGACCTGCAATGGCAAGAGTACACGTTTTGGGGTCAGACAGGGTTAGGTCCCAGGCCGAGTCTGGTCAGCACCAGCTGTGTCCCCCTGGCCCCTGAGCTGAGGTGTCCTCCTCTGTACAGCCAGGCCACGCACCCTCCAGGCTGCAGGCAACCTGCATGAACCCACTGGTAGAGGGCAGGGATCCCGCGAGAGACGGTCAGGGGCTCTGGCTGCTGCAGCTGCTGTTTCACAGCCGACGACAATTGGAGCCGCCCAGGCAGCACCACACGACTCCTCGGCCATTCGGGGGCCCGGGTCACACAAGCCTCTCCACCCTCCAGGCAGGGGCTTCATGACCTCAGGTAGCCCTTGCCTTCTGCTGGTCAGGCCGGGGAATGAGAGACCCTCCCCGTCACGGGCGAGTGTGAGGACTGAATCCAGGCAGCTGGGCTGAGCTGATTTGCCCTCCTTCAACCCTGTGCCCTTGGCCATAAGCATCCTTCCTCCCATCGATGGTGTTCACGACAGGCCCAAGCATCTGGAAAAAGCATCTCTCCTTGTTTTTATCAGCATTCTCGCGATGCAATGCCAAGAAAATCTGAAGCTCCACCCTGAAGGGGGAAGAGCTACTTATCACATTACCCAATGGGCATTACTGCAGTTCTCCATGTTTAAAATGCTTGAGGGATCAAAGACGGAGGAGGAGGCCAAGACGACGTGATCTGGAAGGGATTTTCATAATAGCATCTTCGGCGTGCAGGCACCGAGGACAATGGAGGAACTGGAAGAGTAACTCTCAGCGCCCGCACCCACCTTGGAAGTCAAGCTTGAGAGGTAGGGTGGGTTCCTGGTCTCTGGCTCCATGCGTTCAAGCCCCCCATACATGTACTGTGGACCCCTGAATGAGCCACTTCCCTTTCAGACCTTCAGTATCCACATGGTGGGGGGGGGGGGGGCGGTCCAATGGCCCTTCCTGCTGTATCCATGAATGACACACACAGCCGGGGGATGGGAAGCCCAGGGCAATGCATCATGGACATCATGAAGGGTGAAGGAAGCTCACTTCTAAGGGAACTAGAACTGGGGCACCAGCCTGCCCGAAATATCGGGAGGACCTCTCAGATGGGGAGAGGTTTGAGCCGAGTGCCGAAGACCAGCAAGTTTTCCAGGAAAACATGGAAGCGAAGGGGGGTGCGAGCAGAGGGACGAGGAAGGCAAATCATGGTGCATTCACTGACCCATACGTGACACAGGTGCACTACGGGCCGCCTGTGCACGAAGACCCCCACCTGGATGCTCGCAGGACTAGGCAGGCTCAGCCGGGCAGCTTGTGGGATGCGCAGCATCACCGGCTAAGGGATGCTCCGTCCTCCACTCCCCCGCTTCTCCGGCGTCTCCCAGATCTCCACGGGGTGCCACATCTGGGGCAGGCTGGCCTTCCATCAGACTCGGGGCAGGTGAGAGGATGTCCCACCCTGGTCTTTTAAAAGCATCCTGCATTTCGCTCTGGCTATTTCATAAGCTCCTGGCGCCCCAACCGCTGGCTCGTTCACTCCTGCACAGTCTTGCTCAGCTCAGGCTGCTTTAACAAAGTACCAGAGACCGGGCGCCTCAACAAACATTCATTTCTCGCAGTTCTGGAGGCTGGGAAGTTCAGGATCAAGGCGCCGGCAGATCCAGAGTCTGGCGAGGATCTTCCTGGTTTGCAGACAGCTGCCTGCTCCCTGTCCCCACGTGGCGGACAGAGAAAGAGAAAGCCCTCTGGTCTCTTCCGTAAGGGCATGAATCCCATCACGAGGGTGCCGCCGACTGACCTCATCTAACCCTCGGCACCTCCCAAAGACCCACCTCCGCAGAGCAGCGCCTCCACCTTGGGGATTGGGGTTCAGCATAGGAGCTTTTCAGGGACACAAAGTCTGCATGGAATGCACACACCTTGTTCGTGTCGGGCCCGCCACCTGGATCCCCTGAGGTTTTGCTCCTTCACTTCAACTCTCTCTGAAGAGTCATCTCGGGCGTTGCCGCTGGGGAAGCCACACTGTCCTCTAGGAGCTTCCAGTGGGGGGAAATTCCAGACCTGGTGTTCCCCAAGGAGAGGTAGGCTCTCCATCAGCAGGCCAGCCCCAGCCCACAGAGACGCCTCATTCGGCTTGCAGAGTGTTTAAACATGCTTTTAGATGTCAATCATTAAAAATCAAGTTTCACATAAGATCTGACACTGCAGGAGCTGCCACGTGCATGCTCTCCATCCACTGGAGCTAAACAGTGGCCACCCCAGTGTAGACAGGACAAGCCCTTTGCAGTTGGGCTGAACCCTCACTCCCTCTAGTCAGCTTTATTCCACCTGCCTGGTTCCTCTAGACATATCAGTTTACAGCCTCTGGGACCCCAGACGTCAAGGACTCCATTAACCAATTCCTGTTTGTTTTATATGGAAGTTGTTTTATTAAACATGTCACACGGTGAGTATTCTGCAGAAAAACAGCCCGGAAAGCCCTGAATCCTACTTCCCTTTATGCAGACGCCCACACAGGACCAGGAAGGCAGAGGCACTTGGGCTGCTTCCGTGTTCACTCTGCATTTAACTGAACTGCACAGCAACTCAGCACGTAGGTACCAGGCTCCTCATTTCAAAATGGCCAGCACAAGGTTTTAAGAAGTCAGAAGACTTGCCCAAGGTCACAGCAGTGAGAGTCAGAGCTCGCTCTGGATCCAGGAGTTCTAACTCTCTGTCTGCTGCTTTCCCACCACACCGCAAGGGCCGCTTCCCAGGTAGAAGGAGGAGTTGTGGACCCAGAGAGGCCCAGAACCAGACAGTCCAGTGTCACCCCACGGTCAATAGCAGAGTGGTCAGCTGATGCTCAAATGATTTCCATCTGTTTCACAGCATTTCTCTGAAACCCCAAAAGCTTAAAGTAGAGGATGCAGGAAAAATTTCTCTTACAAACACACACACACACACATGCACACACACACACGCACACACGCACACACCGACATAGTCTCTGGCTTGTTTGTTAGACCACATCCAGGCATCACCAGCCCCTGCAGCCTGGAGACAGCCCAGGAGACGTCAGCCCCAGGCCCCAAAGGGACTTCTGTTTCATATTAAGCCCATCTGATCGAGATCAGAGATAAGGGGGGACCATGTCTTCAAATGACAAAGCAAAATCTTTGAACAGAATTTCCCAATCAACAGTCACCCGGGGCCAGGCCTCTGGGAGTCTGAGGCCATGACATGTGCAGGCATTCTGTCACAGCAGGGAGAAGAGAAAATCCGGGAGAGGGAAATTACAGCCTTCATGATACCTCAGACCTCAGTAACACCCCTTCTCTCTGGGACAACCAAGGAAAGAGTGGATCATTCATTCAGCCCTTAGCCTGGTTCAGGGTGGGCAAGATCACAAGACACAGACAGCCCCTTCCTGCAGGAACCCCTGGTCTAGTGGGAGAGAAAGACACAGACATGAGAGATGACGGCAGATGCTTAAGGTGCTGTAATAGCTATGACCCCAAAATGTTTCCTCCCCAAGTCATGCCACCTCATTAAACGGCCCCACCATCCACCTGGGCAGGTCCAACACCTGGGTCACACCTGAATGTTCCATCTCTAGCACCTTCCACTCCCAAGCCAGAGGCCATCATCCAGCCGATCTCCAGAATAGATTTCTATTCCCACCGACTCTCACCTGGACGGCTGTCACCAGGACGGTGGCCGTAGCCCCCTGCAGGTCTCCTTGCTGGGGTCTCCCTGCTCCTGTTCTCCACACCGTCCTCCAGAAAGTGTCTCAGAGGCTGAAATCAGATCCCCTCCCAGCCTCTAACCCTTCAGTGACTTCCCAGTGCTCTTGGAACAAAACCGAAAGCTTCACGCACGTGATCGGCCCCAGCTGCTCCCAACCCAACGAGCGGCTCCGTCGCTCGCCAGGCTCGGTCACTCACGTGCCTCGGCTGTGCTGGGTCCTCTCACCACACGGCTGCCCCTCTTCCTGGTCCCTCGGCCTCGGGGCCTGTCCTGGGCTCTCCCCGCTGCCTGATCCCTTCTGGTCTCCCAGAGCTCCATCAACCGCCTGCTCCTCAGACAGGCCTTCCCTGACCACCCTAGGGGGGACATCTTTATCTTGTTCACATCTTCAGGACGCTAATCACACTTTTTTTATTTATTTGTGTGTGTGTGTGTGTGCATGTGTGTGTCTTCCCCACTAGACTAGAAGCTCCCTGAAGCCAGGAACAAGCCCTGATTTTACATTCCAGAATGTTTTTTGAATGGCAATGGTAATGGTAGCAGAATCTTGGAACTCACAGGGAACTCAGCCATTCCAACACCCCAGGAAGTACTGGAGTCCCCTCTGCAGCTCCTTAGAGGCAGTTAAACACCATCTGCTTGGTTGCCTCCTGTGACGGGGAACTCATGTTCTTACAAGGCAGCTGACCCCAGCCCTAAATGGCTTTGATTATTCAGAAGGTCTTCCTCAAATCGAGCCAAAATTTACCATCCTGCAGCTTCCACTTCCTGGTCCTCATTCTGTCCTTTAGGGCCTCCCAGAGTAAGCTGCTCTCTACTCCTCAACAGCACTCCACATATTCGAAGACAGTGACCTGGTTCCTCCTGAGTTTTCTCAAGGAGGATATCTCAGATCCTCTAACTTCTCCTCCTATAACTTCTTTTGGAATTCTTGGGCCACCTCGGCCATCTTCCACCGGACCTGCTTATGGTTCCTTAAAATGTTCTAATTGACATTTTAACCAACCCCAACACTCCAGTCATGGTCTGAGAAGCATAAAATAGAATTTTCACCTCCCTCATCCTAGATACTAAACTCCTGTTAACGCAACCAAAGCATACACTGCTTTAGCAGATGTCTGTGGTCAGGTTTCCCAGAAGTGGACCCTGAGGTGAAGATTCAGGGACTAGGGATTTGATACAGGAGTTCTCCCAGGGGAAACTAGTAAGAGAGTGGAGGAAGAAACCCAGCAAGGCTGTGAAGCTCCCTGAAAGGCAGCTTCCAACCGCCCCTGCAAGGAAGCTTTCGACTCTCTCACCAGTCAGTCATTGGCTAAGGAAACCCCAAGGCATCGTAACCTCCCAGGCAGCTCCTTTTCTCTCCCTGGGATGATGAGGCAGCTCCAGTAGCATGAGGACTGTCCCGAAAAAAGGCACAGATGCAGCAGGTGAGAAGCATCGCGAGCAGAGGAAGGGTGTGTCGGAGGGATGCAGGCAGAGTATCAACAAGATCCATGGCAGGGGACCCGCCCGGCTCAGACCCCCTGGTCGTCCACCCAAACCCCTCAGCTTCCTCTCACACACTGCCCCCCAGCTCCGCCCCTGCAAACTGTTCCTGTGCTGGTTTCATCTTAGACACAGTGGAAGACCACACATTCGTCCTCACCAAGTCCCTGAAGCAACAGTGCCCTTTGTCGCTCAGAACCTACATTTGACCACAGCTGATCCACCGTCAGGCACCCAGGGGAGAAGCCCAAGCCAGACTCAGAACACAGCACAGAGGAGTCACAAGGAGTGGGTAAAGGGCCCAGACCCAGCACGATCTGCAGGGTAAAGATGCTCCTCACCCCGAGGGTTTCCATTCCAGCACCGGATGGAGAGCCCGTCAGAAGGGAGGAGCTTTCCCAGCTCGGAGCGGCCTGCTAGGAGACCCCAGGTGATGGGACTTCCACAAACTATGTGGGTGAGAGGCGGGCACCTGCCTTCTGTTTGTCACTCTTCAGCCATGACTTTCCCATCCATAGAGTGAGGGTAATATTAATCGTGCCTACTTTCCAGGGTTGTCCAAGGATTAGATGGGACCACAGTTTTGTGAAGGATGCTCTAAGGATGCTGAAACACTCTGTGTGTGCACAGGCAGTGACAACAATGTCACTGACATTTCCCATTTCTGCCTGTGTCACCGGCTCCCTTGCTCTGATTTTAAATTCCTTTCTTGAGGCCAATTTTTTTAAAAAGTACTCTTAATAATTGGCTAAGAATTCATATAAGAGAAAGGAAACAAGACACAAAAAAAACGGATTGCTTAACTCTGGATTACAATCATCGAATTGTCATCAAATCCCTTATCGGGGAGTCTGACAGATCCCACGTTCATTTTTAAGGTCAATGTTGAAAACAACAACTTTCTAATGAGGTTAAAAATATGTAATAATCCTCCAGGCAATTAAATGAATATCATCTGCTTTCCCTCACCCTGAATTTGTCATTTTCAACATTTCTTCTAAAGGGTAGAATAGCACTCTTGGACCCGGTGATGTTTTTCCCCGATTGGATGTTATCTCAAAAGTCACAGGACCGCAGATCTGATTCCAGCGAGGACAGAAGGTGTCACTCAGTCTGAGTCTCTCATTTGAACATGATGCATCTCAGATAGACGGGGGGGGACTGCCTGTGGCCGCCCAGTCAGTGGCAGACCCAGGACTAGAACCCACAGGTGTGCCACTGCAGATCGCCTAGGGTCTGAAGAGGCAGTCACCCGGCTCAGCACAGCGTTTACAGCTCCTTCGAGGCGATTCAAAGCTCTCTGGGCAAGTCACTCAGCCCAGTAATCGCCTGTGGGCTGCATGTGGGAATCAAAGAGAAGAGGATGCAAAAACAGCCTCGAAAAAGAAGAACAGAGTTGAAGGGCTCACACTCCTGTTTTCAGAACTCTCGACAAAGTTATGGGAATCAAGACAGTATGGAACTGGCATAAGGATGAACATGTAGATCAATGGCATAGAAATGAGAGTCCTGAAATAAACCCTTACATTTATGGTTAATTGATTCTTTCCAAGGGTGTCAAGACAATAAAATTAAGAAAGAATAGTCTTTTTCAACAAATGGGACAATGGGATATCCACACGCAAAAGGGTGAAATTAGACACCCTCCCCCCCACCTCACACCATATACAAAAATCAACTCAGAATGGATCAAGCATCTAAATATAAGGACTAAAATTATAAATCTCTTAGAAGAAATGTAAGAGTAAATCTTTGTGAGCTGAAGTTAAGCAACATTTTCTTAGATATGACAACAAAAGTACAAGCAACAAAACAAAAAAATAGATAAATTGGACTTCACCTAAATTTAAAACTTTTATGCTTCATAAAATATCATCAAGAAATTGGAAAGGCAATCCAAAGAGTGGGAAACAAAATTTCAAATCACATATCTGATAGGGGATGCGTATCCAGAATATACAACACACACTTACAGCTCCATAATAAAAACAGGCATAACCCAGTTTTAAAATGGGCAAAGAATCTGAATAGACGTTTCTCCAAAGAAAATACACAAATGGCCATAAGGACATGAAAAGATGTTCAACATCGGTAGTCATCAGGGAAATGCAAATCCACACCACAAAGTGACACCACTTCACACCCACTAGAATGGCCGAATGAAAAGGATGGACGGTAACAATAGTTGGTGAGGATGCACAGGACTCCCACCCGTGGTGGGAACGTGAAACAGTGCAGTCGCTTTAGAAAAGAGCTTGGCTGTCCCTCAAAATGTTAAACATAGACTTCCCGTATGACTCAACAATTCTACTCCAAGGTATACAGCCAAGAGAAATGAAAACATACACTCTCACAAAGCTTGTACAGGAATGTTCAACCAGCACTATTCATTGTCTACATTCCAAAACGAACAAAAAGTGGAAACAACCCAAATGTCCATCACCAGAGGAACAGATGAATAAAAAAAAGTGGTATATTGAAAAAAATGGAACATTATTTACCAACGAAAAATAATGAAGCTCTGACACATTCTGAAACATGGATGACCCTTGAAAACATTACGCTAAGTGGAAGAAGCCAGACACAGAAGACCACATGTTTTCTGATTCCATTGGTTTGAAATGGCCAGAATGGGCAATTCCACACAGACAGAAGCAGATTAACACTTGCCTAAGGCCAAGGACGGCAGCCGAGGAGCATGGAGAGAGCTATTAGTAGGCACAGTTTCCTTTTGGAGGGATGAAAATGGTCTAAAATTAGATTGTGGTGATGCTTGGGGAACTTTGAAAATATAGTAAAAGTCTTTGAACTGCATACTTCAAATGGTGAACTTTATGTATGTGAATTATACCTCAATAAAGCAGTTTTTAAAAAGAGAATGGATAAATTTAAACCTTCATTTATTCATGATTCCACATTCACTGAATGACTCTTATGTCCTGGGTTCTGGGATAGAGGAACAAATCCACTCTGCCTCAGTACTCTGCACTCTGTTGGATGATAGAGACGTGAAGGAACAAACAAACTACAGTCGGTGGGCGGAATCCAGTCCATCATCTGTTTTGGTAAATAAAGTTTCATTGAAACACAGCCACGTTCATTCATTTACGTGTCTTCTGTGGACGTTTTCCCACCAAAATGGCAGGGATGAGTAGCTACAGCAGAGACAATATAGCCCGCAAAGCTGAAAATATTTACTCTCTGTAACGTTTTAAATAGTTTGCCAATTCCTGTAACAGAGTATCAGGTAATAAGATGTGAGAGTTCAAATGAAACAGACTAAGAGGAGCTGCTACTTAAGGTAGGTGAAGAGAGAGGGCTTTCTGAGAGGGGGCATCGGAGACCCTAAGGAGGGGATGGAGAGAGGCATGTGACCCTCTAGGCGAACAGAGCTCCTGGAGGAGGGCAAAGAAGTGAAACAACGGGAACCAGTGTGGCAGGACTGTCCCAGGAACCAAATGAGCTGGGGGTGAGTCCCAGTGGGGTCAGCAACCCCCAGATGGCCAAGTCCAAGACACCAACCCAAGCCAGGAGATCACGAAGACGATTTCAGAAACTCTTGGTAGAGTCCAGAATCCACTTCATTTTGGGATGGGAGGGACTCTGAACCAAAGAATCACCAAAGGCCACTGATGAGAAATCAATTAGATAAAGCTGGCTTTACAAAAGAAACACCGAGGTGGTCAGCGCTGGTGTCTCAGGCCATGCAAGCTGCCTCAGGCCATACAAGGAGGGCTGTGGGAGGACCTAAGTCAGAAATGTAACTTTGTCACCTACCAGCTGTGCAATGCAGAAATGGATTTATTTCTATATGTCTTTGTTATATAAGGATTTATTATCTTATCATCTCAGGTAGGGCACCTTCCCTCTCTGAGTCGCAGCTTCCTCTGACGGGAATGGTAACAGCCTCCTCCCCGTACGTACAGCTCCCACCTGTGATGGGCACGGAGGCTTCCCTTGTCTGTGCTGTTGAAGCTCAAAGGGACTGATCATCAGGGCTAGCCGGAGTTTACACTCTTAAAGCTCAGCTCCTCTTGGGGTGCCTCAAGTCTCCAGCTCGACTGACACATAAACGCCCCAAGTAGAGTCATGGGCACACAGCTGTTAATCCAGGATAAGAAAACACAAATGTCACCACGTCACATCTGCAAGCCTCCAAAACAGTAAGATAAACTGACGCTCTAGAGGACACACTGGAAAGTCCACTTGCATTTGCTCACAAGGTCAGTTTGGAGACAATAGCCAGAGAGTTTTGGAAATACATCAGGATCCTCGTTGATTTCATGGTATGGCCAGAGCTCTGCTTCCATTCATCTAATACGGATTCAGGAGAAGGAGAAAGCCACCACGCAGGCATTGCTCCAGCCTAAAAGGACCAGAAGGCATCACAGCGCGGGAGATCTGTAGGATGGCATTTACATCAGCGAGTGAGCAGAGATGTGTTTGCCTCCTGTTGGGCAATTGGCATCCCAGCTTTGCAGGACATTTGGTCCTGTCCAAAACATCCATGAGACATTTGGTCTTGTCCAAAATGTCCACAAGATGTTGGGTCCACACCGAAAGGTCCTTGATATTTGCTCATATTTGGTCTTATCCAAAATGTCCGCAAGACATTGGGTCCACACCAAAAGGTCCTTGATATTTGGTCCTGTCCAAAACCACTTGGCATGAACCAAATATGCTCATGGACATTTTGGACAGGACCAAATGTCAGGGACCATTTGGCATGGACCAAATGTCTTATGGACCAGACGTCTGATGGATGTTTTAGACAGGACCAAATGTCTGCTCATCTATCCCAGAGAACCTCACCCTGTTGTTATTTTAACAGCAAATAAGTTCATTGCTGCTGAGATGAAGAGGCTAGAGGGCATTGCTCTGTCCACTCTGTCTTGAAGGAATCCTTGGTGCCACAGTCCCCAGAGATTACTCCTCCCCTTCAAAGACTGGCATCACAACAAAATCCAGTGGGACTCCGAAAGCTCCTCCCCCACTCCAAAAGAGAAGAGCTGCACTGGTCACCAGAAATCCCTCCCAGCTGAGAGGATTGAGTGCCTTCTTCTCAGCTTGCCTTTCACAAATCTCATGACACCCACGATCCACCTGGGAATCAAGAGAATCAGGACTTGTCCAACTGGTTCTTGTCCCCAGGCCCAAAACATTTTCTAAAGCTAGGAATCCTTTGCTCAAGGAAACCTTGGGCAGAACATGTCTACGTTGGGGGGCATAAGACAGGTAAAAGTGGAGATGCTCTAGATCAATCAGTGGGTGTAGAGCGTCACCCCACCCACTCCCAGCAGTGTCCGTTCCTCCTACTCAACTCTGGGGTCTACCGGCGCCCACCAAGGATCCAAAAAGCACAATTTGAAAATCACAGTCTAACTCCATCCTTTAACTTTACAGATGGGAAAACTGAGACCCAGGGAAGGGAAATGCCTTGCTCAAATGCAACTGCAAAATCAGGCCCAGGCCCCCGTTCCCTTCGTTTAGGGGTTGGCAAGTTTTTCCCATAAAAGGACACATGGCAAATATTTTATACTTTCAGGGCATGTAGCCTGTATTGCAAATACTCAGCTCTACCATTTAGGCACAAAAGAAGTCAACAACAACATGTAAACTACTGGACAGGACTGTGTTCCAATCAAACTTTATTTACAAAAACAAGTTATCGTTTCTGCACCCATGTTCATAGCCGCATTATTCACAATAGCCAAAGGTGGAAGCAACCCAAGTGTGCATCCATGGATGAATGGATCAACAATATATTACTCTATCCATACAATGGAATACTATTCAGCCTTGAAAAGGAATGACATTCTGAGCCAGCCCGGATGGCCTAGTGGCTAAAGCTCAGTGGTCTCACCACTTTGGCAGCCCAGGATCAGTTCCTGTCAGTTTCCGTGTTGTGGTGATGGCTCACATAGAAGAACTAGAAGGACCTACAACTAGAATGCACAACCACGCCCTGCGGCTTTGGGAAGAAAAAGAAAAGGAGGAATATTGGCAATAGATGTTAGCTTAGGGTGAATCTTTCCCAACAAAAACAAAAAAAAAGGAAAGACATTCTGACACAGGCTACAACATGGATGAAACTTGAGGACATTATGCTGAATGAAATAAGCCAGTCACCAAAGGACAGATACTGTAGGATTCCACTTGTATAATGTTCCAAGAGTGCTCAAATTCCTGGAGACAGAAAGTAGAAGGGTGGGTCCCAGGGGCTGGGGGCGGGGGGAATGGCGAGTTGTTTAATGGGGACAGAGTTTCAGTTTTGCGAGATGAAAAGATTCTAGAGATGGGTGGTGGTGATGGTTGCACAACAATGTGAGTGTGCTTAATGCCACTGAACGTACACTTAAAAATGGTTAAGATGGTAAATTTTATGTGATGTGTATTTTACCACAATAAAAACATAACCAAAAAACAAACAGCAATGGGCCAGATTTGGCTCATGGACTACAGTTTGCCAATCCCTGTGGCAGTTCGAGCCACTTGTCTTAGGACAGAAAGGTGATCAGACCACAGATAACACAGAGGGATCACGGCTCTTCTGAGGGAGTGCGGGGGTAGCCGTTGACCTCTAAAGCAGCCGCCATCCATTGAAGGGAGAAGTCAGCTGTGGGTCGAGTAAAGTTAGACAGGAGCGTGTCACCCACCTAGAGCCATTCACTTTCAGTCACTTGGGCCACAGCCAGACTGAAACAGCCAACTTCCACGGGGTGGCAGAGTAGTCAGGACACAGCCTTGGCATCAGGATAACCATGATTTGTGTCCAAGAGTCACTACTCAATGGCCGCATGCGTGTGAGCAAGGATCTAGCTCTCTGAGCCTCAGTTTCCTGGACTATGAGTTTTTGTATCACATGATCTCTTAAATTAGGTAATAAGTCTGCTGTGCCAGGTTACACACACATTTGTTTTATAAAAATACATGCAGGGGCCAGCCCAGTAGTGCGGCAGTTAAGTGTGCATATTCTGGCCCAGGGTTCGCCAGTTCAGATCCCGGGTGTCGACATGGCACTGCATGGCAAGCCATGCTGTGGTAGGCGCCCACATATAAAGTAGAGGAAGATGGGCATGGGTGTTAGCTCAGGGCCAGTCTTCCTCAGAAAAAAGAGGAGGATTGGCAGATGTTAGCTCAGGGCTAATCTTCCTCAGGAAGAAAAAAAAACATGCAAAATGTGCCAACCTGGTGGCGTAGTGGTTAAATTTGCACCCTCCGCTATGGTGGCCTGGGGTTTGCTGGTTTGGATCCCCAGCACAGACCTAGCACCACTCATCAAGCCATGCTGTGGTGGTGTCCCACATAAAATAGAAGAAGATTGGCAAGAGATGTTCACTCAGGGCCAATCTTCCTCACCAAAAAAAAAAAAACACACACACACACACAAACCTATCGTACGATAAAAGCTCATTAAGTATTATCTAATTTCTTTCTCTTTATGGACCTTAAATCAGCAATAACTAAAAAGTAAAGGACTGCCTGAAGGGAAAAAAAAAACATTTAGAAATAAATAAAAAAGCAGGAGAATCACCAAGTCACTGCCACAGCTGCTGAGCTGAAGCTGTTTCTATGATTACAGTGAACGATGATGAGCCTTGAATGCCGTGCAAAGATGCTGGTTGCTGTTATCGGCAAAAGCCCAGCCATGAAAATTTCTCCTTAAGAACAAAAAGAATTTTTTTCAGCCCAAAAAAGGTGAGTCAAAGGAGAGAGAAGTTTTAGTCTAAGACTCTGTCCACTCTCTTTCTCTCATGGACTAAATGTTCGTGACTCCCACCCACAAATTCACATGTTGACTCCCAGGGAGATGGTATTTGAAGGGGGAGCCTTTGGGAGGTGATCAGGTTTCGATGAGGTCGTGGGGTGCGGCGGCTGTGATGGGACCAGCATCCTTATAAGAAGAGGAAGAGAGAGAGAGAGCTCTTTCCACAGGTGAAGAGACAGGGGGAAGGCGGCCGTCTGTAAGCCAGGAGGAGCCCCCTCCCCAGAACCTGACGGTGCCGGCGCCCTGATCTCAACCTTCCAGCCTCCAGGACTCTGAGAAAATTAATTTCTGCTGTTTAAGCCCCCCCGTCAATGGTCTGTTATTACATCAGTTTGAACAGACCAAGACAACTTCCCTGCCCAGAGTTTTTTAAGAAACATATTTCAATAGCCAGTCCTAGGACCCCTGAAGTGTATTTCAATTCCCCCTCATCTAGAGTCTTACAGGCAAGGGACAGACAAATAGGAAATTCGAGAGGCTTCAGCATCTCCGCCATGAGCCAGGCGGCCAGAGAAGGCAGCCTCTAGAACAGCAGGATCTGAAGCCGGGCTGCTGAGGAGTGAGAAGCAAGGCAGGGAAGCAAAGACATCCATGAAAAGGTTTGTTACCAAGTCAGTTACCGCTGTGGGCAACTGGTGCTTTATCCCACGGGGGAACTCTGGGATCGCCTGTAGAGCACACGCCTCAGAGCTACCCGGCTGGGGCGAGAGCGCTGGGGCATGTACACACCCATTATGTCAGTCATTGTGGGGGTGGGCGGGCTCCAACAGTGTCCGCTACAATGAAACAGAGGGCATTTCCTCTTGTTTATTTTATTTTTACACTTATTTCTTTTTAATACACCACAATAGGGGAAGATTTTCTCTTCAAACATATGAGACCAAAGATCTCTAAAGACAAGACAAAAGAATAGTGAAATGATCATAATTAATTAACTATTAGTCTAAGACTGGGGAGTCACCCTGGGCTTGTCGGGCATCTCCCTGACCCTCTGTGTCCAACCTCCTCCAGGGACTTGTGCATCCAAACTCCTGCTTCTCCTTCTCATTCGCTCCTCCGTCTCCATCCTCTCGGACCGTAATCACATTCTAACCAGTCTCTCTGAGTCTCTTCCTCCCTCTCTGCACCCTGTGACCACCAGAGAGACCTCTCAAAATCACACACATTATCAATTGTCCCCTTGCTTCACAGGCCCAGGTGAGTTTGCCGGGTGAAGTCCCACCACCCTCCTGACCGGCCCCAGCCCACCTCCCCAGCTCATCATCCACCCCCCGGCCCCCGCCCCGTGGTTCTAGCATTACTGACATACACGTGACCCCCATCCCCAACTCTTTCACCCTCCGTACTACTGACTTGTGCTGTCCCCTCTGTCTGGATTTTCTTCTCTCTTCTTCCCTCCTCTCTTCACCCCTGAGGGGCCATCTCAGGCACTGCCTCCTCCAGGAAGCCCCTAGGGGCTCCCACAGTCTCTGTCCCATGTCTAGCATTACACTTGGGAAACCGTGCTGTCATGGTTCTGGAAGAGGATGCTGCTCCTCCGGGTGATGGCAGGAACCAAATCTTCTCGTATCCAAATCTCAGCCTCTGGGCCAAGGCTTGACCCACAGCAGAGGCCCCATCTCTGTGCTCCAGAATATCTGCCCTTTATTCTAGCTTTGTCTTCCCCTCTCCTCAGAGGGTGTAGGAAGGGCCCGTCTCCTTGCCAGGACAAAAGATGAGACACATATTCACTGGTCTCCTCTCTGAGTGCCATTGTGGTATGTTGAAAGGAATGACTCTGTCCCGGGCTAACTGTGAGGTTAAGAAAGTTCGCTGGCTCCCAGGCACCACCAGAGCTGGGCTGACCAAACCAGACCCAGCTCCGAGCACAGCCAGCTGAGGGCCAGTCCTGCGGGCACATGGGCTGGCTGTGGGGGAGGCTCGAGCAGGCCTGCCCAGTGCAACTGCACACCATAGAGGCAACCACAGGCTGGAGGGCCATCTATAAACATGCCGGTGGCTGCAGCCACAGCGGAAGCAGTCCCGGCCTGCCCTGGGGCTCTGCCTCCCAAACCAGCAAAGCTACAGTGAGCATCCCTGCATAGACGGCCAGACAGCGGGCTCTGCTCTGTCCACACCCTGTCAGGGATGGAGGTACCGGGGAACAGGACCCTGTCCCTCCTGCTTTCCTGCATTCCTCTCTTCCTTCTTTCTTCTTTCAATAAATATAAATATTTAGTCAGCCTGGCCCTGGCAGACCTTGGGACACAGAAAACTGTTATGATCCCATAAATAACTTCCTTTGCCTCTACTTTGATAACACAAACACAGCCACACCCTATTTTTGGCTCAGGGGATGTACCAGTGAGAAGAACAGACACGCTCTCTGCCCTCATGGAGCTTGGAATGCAAGTGACGGGCTGGGTCAAATAACAGCCAAATGATCCCGCAGATAATTGGGGAGTGACAACCCCAGTATGTGCTGAGAAGGAGAGGATGGAGCTCAGGGAAAGACAGCAACAGCAGTAATAATAGTGGCCCTAGGTATACAGCCCGTACCACGTGCTGGGCCCTGTTCCACATATTTCTTCACCGCCACCCTAAGAACAAGGCTCTCATATCACCCCCATTTTAAAAGAGAAGCACAGAGAGGATGTGTGAATTTCCCAAGCTCGCCCAGCCACGAAGGGGTGGGATGGGGATCCGTCAAACCCAGAAAGGCTTACTGAGGATGGACATTGGAGCAGAGAATGGAAGGAACAGGGGGAGTTAACTGGGTGGAACCCAGGGCCATTCTAGGCAGAGGAGAGAGAGGACGAAGGCCCCACAGCAGACACCAGTGTAGGAGAGATGTACTAAGACTAAGATGATCTCACATCTGAACAACGAGGTAATTAAACACAATGACTGGGCTCCCTCTCTTGATCCTGCACTCCCAGCAGCGTGGGTCTCCACTGGCTCGTAGGCCATTGCACTGTGAGACATCACGGGTCCATCTGCTCCCCACCAGTGGCCAAGCTCCTAGTGTGATATGGGGGGAGAGAACAGAGAGGACTCTCATGTCCTATTTTGGATTCTCAGAGCCGAGAACACGCCTGGCAAATAGTACATGTGCAAGAAAGGTTTGCTGGAAAAGTGTACAGCTAATGAGTGTGACATGGCTTCTGTCCTGCACAACGCAGGATGCAATAGCCGATGGAGCAGGTGCAAAGATGTGGTGCATGATGGCTGCACCAGCTCGCCCCACCTCCCTCGAGGAGCCCACAGTTGAGGAGGAAGAGAGATTTATGAGAAAAAATGCCATGTGGTGCCTTGGACTAGATTCTGGGACAGAAAAGGGATATGAATGGAAAAACTAGAACATCCAAAAAAAATCTGTAGTTTAGTTAACGGTCACGCTGGTTTCTTAGTTGTGACGGACGTACCCAGGTAATGTGAGATGATAACATTACAGGGAACTGAAACTGGGCAAGAAGTTTGCAGAATTTCCTGGAAACCCAAGAGGATTCCAAAATAAAAAGTCTATTTCACAAGACTGTGAGACAATTGGGAAAATTTGAACACCAAGTCGTTGATAATGTTAAGGGATCCTTGCTTCTGTTTAGGTCCGATTATTGTGTTAAGGTTCTGCTTCTCATTAAGCTTCTCTGTTCGAAAGACACACTGAAGTATTTACTGACGCAATTATTTTGCTCCAAAAATCCCGAGTGGGTTAGGGTGCGGCGTAGTGGGAGGGGGTTCCCACAAATGACTTGAGGTTGGCCCTGAGCTGATAATTATCGATGCAGAGGTGGGCACATGAAGATTCATTTGCTTTTGTTTGAAATTTTCTACAATAAAAAAATGTTTTTAAACACTAACTGTATGGGATAAATAACCACAAGTAGGATTGCTGAATTGTATGAATTGTTCATGAAATCAAGATCTTAAAGAGATATCCACACCTCCACATTCATTGCAGCATAATCCACCATAGCCAGGATGTGGAAACAACCTCCATGCCCAGTGATGGACATAAAGAAAGAAGATGGAGAAAGGATGCATGGTCTATACTTTCAGCGGAATATTATTTAGCCTTAAAAAAGAAGAAATCCTGTCATATGCAGCAATACCAGTGACCTTTGAGGACATTATGCTAAGCAAAATAACCCAGTCACAAAAGGAAAATACTTTGAGATTCCGCTTAAGTGAGGTTTCTAGAATAGCCGAACTCAGAGAAGCAAAGAATAGAGGAGGGGTTGCCAGGAGCTGGGAGGAAGAGGAAAGGGAGTCACTAGCCAATGGGTATAAAATTTTAGTTATGCAAGATGAGTAAGTTTTAGAAATCCACTGGACAGCATTGTGCCCTTAGATAACCACATAGTATTTTTCACGTAAAAATCTGTGAAGAGTAGCTTTCATGTTAAGTATTCTCACCACAATAAAATGGAAAACTATTAAAAAATAAAGTAAATATGAACTCTAGACCGAGGTTGCCTGGGTTTAAAGTCTAGTTGATTGGCTGGGATATTTCACCTTTCTGAGGCCCGGTTTCCTCGTCTGCAGAATGGAGTCGTTAAAGCTCTGCCCCATCGGGGTCCTATGGGGAGGCAGTCGGCTGGCACAGGCCGTGCCTCAGAGCACAGCCTGGCATGTGCCCAGAGCTCACAATACCAGCCATTGTTCCTAAAGGAAGTGTAGGGGTGGGTTTTAGTGTGATGCCCCGTATTCACTCTGCTCACACCAGAGGCCTCTGTGGAGTTCCTGTTCCGAGGTCATGGAGACTCGTGGGGAGCTGGCTGAGGCGGGAAGCATCTCTTTATTTTTTTTTTTTTTTGAGGAAGATTAGCCCTGAGCTAACTGCTGCCAATCCTCCTCTTTTTGCTGAGGAAGACTGGCCCTGAGCTAACATCCGTGCCCATCTTCCTCTACTTTATATGTGGGACGCCTACCACAGCATGGCTTTTGCCAAGCGGTGCCATGTCCTCACCCAGGATCCAAACCAGTGAACCCCTGGGGGCTGAAGTGGAATGTGAGCACTTAACCACTGCGCCACTGGGCCGGTCCCTGAAGCATCTCTTTAAATGAAGTAAATTTGAGAGCAGTGAAGACACTTGGGGGGTGGGGAGCGCTAATGGAGCTGACAGAGGGAAAGTGGGACCCGAGGCCAGAGGCCCTCCCAGGACGGAAGCAGGAGCTGAAGAACAGGGCAGAGCAGGCCTTCGAGGGAAAGAAGCGGGCAGAGGATAAACGTGGGGGGGCCTTGTCCCCTGAGAAGCTGGGGGAGGATGAGAGGCCACAGCTCCAGCCGGAAAGGGAAGACAGGACAATTGGGAGAGGTCAGGATCAGCCATGGGAACAAGAGCCAGGTGGAGGAATGCTCCAGAAAGGCTGCAGGTCAGCAGCTGGAGAAACGCCTCTGGCCTGGGGGAGCGGGTGGCAGGCTGACCTCTGAAAGGACCTTTCAGGTGAGCAGGGAGCCGCAGGCAAGTGAGGCAGGCAGTCGGCTGGCCTCCTGGCCAGAGCTGCTGAGCGGGAAAGGCAGACCCATGAGACTGTGGATGGAGGGGCGAGCAGGTCAAGGCAGGGCCTGCAGGGCATTGAAAGAGGGTGGCTGGAGACAGACATGACCCAGTGAGAGAGGGGAGGAGGCGGCCGGGGCAGACAGCGCCTGCGGGATGGCAGAGAGGCCCCACGTGAGGCTGTGATGAGGGCCTGCCCCACAGCTGCAGGGGCTGGCAGGTCCCAGGGCCTCACAGGCCGCCCTTTCCTCCTCTGGGCTGGAGACGAGTTAAAAACGAAATCTGCCACTTGAAAAGAAAGGTTGATAGACACTGTTTTAAATGTCATGTGTCATGTGAGGCATGGATTCATTTGTCACCTCCCCCCTCCCAACAATCTGCTGAGTGGAGCAGGAAGATGGAGCGATGGAGGTACGACCAGGAGGCCAATGGAGCTGTCATCAGCGTTTGGACTCTGAAGCTGGACGGCCTGGTTTCAGATAAGCGCTGTGTGACTTGGAGCAAGTTATTTGACCTCTCTCTGCCTTGGTGTCTCATCTGTATAATTATCGTGAAGATGAGTGAATTAGCATCCACAGAGCGCAGAGGGAAGCGTCATATACATGTTGTGCTCCACTGTGCAGAGGAGGAAACTGAGGCTCCAGGGCGTTAGCACTTGGCAAAGAGGGATGACCCAATATCCACCCTGACAGGACCACCTCCATCCTCTCTCACGCTCGCTTTTGGAAATCCTCTGGAAAGACAGAAACGAGATCGAAGCAAAGATCCAGTGGGAGGTAGGGCTTTCTGAGGCTGTGGCCTCTCTTTCTTTCTTCGTTTTTCACTTCCAGCTGGAAACCATGGCCGAAGGTCCAGCTGGTGACCCTCTATCCCTATTTCCAGCTTCTCTGCCCGGAAACCAGGCTCATCGACGCAGCGGCCCTCCTCGCTGGTCCACGGTCAGCGTGGCCGGGCACCTTTGCTCCCAGCAATTTTCAGCTGCTTCTGTGCAGGCTGGAGTGGGGGCCACGCTGGACTCCCCAAGGCTGCAGTTTTATCAGGCAGGTGCCATGGGGGGTTCGGGGCCCCAAGGTGGGGATACCACAGAGAAGGAGCCAGGAAGAGGCAGGTGGTGCAAGGAGAGGACGTTTAAAGAAGAGATTTTGCAAGAGATGAAGTTGTGGTAAGTTAACAACAAGGTCTGGGGTGGAGGCTGAAGTGGAAGAAATCATTGGAGGCAAAGCCATCAACCCTACATCCAAAATATGTCCCGAATCTCTGTGTCATCCTCCCATATGAACCACCCTCGTCCAAGCTGCCACCATCTCTTACTTCCTACCTGGTCCCCCTGCTTTCTCTCCTGCCCTCCTTCGTTGCATTCTTTGCAGATGAGAGTCCCCTTTTAACACTGTCGAACAGATCGTCTCACTGCCCTGTTGAAACCCTCTCGGCCCCCATCACACGCGAACTAAGATCTCAGCGTCCTGCCCTGGTACCACGCTCTGTGCTGGAGCCTGCCTGTCTCGGACCGTTCTCATCTCTGGAACGTTGTTGAAAGGCCCCAAACTCCTCCTACCCCAGGAAGCCCACCCCTATGGGCATGATTTGCTGCTTTTCCCATGCAGCAGTGGAGACCGAAATCTCATGGGGCCCCGTGACATTTAAGCTAAAACCTGAGCGACAGGAAGACCTGGAGGAGGAGTGAGCCGGACGCAGGGAACTTCCAGCAGGAGCAAGAAGGCCAGCATGGCTGGAGTACAGTGAGTGAGGAGAGAGAAGGCTCTGAGACGATGCTCAGTCAGCCTCTGCTGCATAACAAATCAGCCTAAAGCTTAGTGTTTAAAACCACAAAGATCTAATATTCCTCCTGATCCCAGATGTTGGCCAGGCAGTTCCTCCGCTGGAGTCACCCGCTAAGCACCTGTGGACACATCAGCTGGAGGGCTGGCTTGGCTGGAACGTCCAGGGTGGCATCTCCCCCATGTCTGGCAGTCATGGCCGTTGGCTGGGGGCCTCGGTCCTCTCCGCGGGGCACAGCCTTGGCATGCAATCAGCCTCGACTCACCTGCCTGCCGCCTTCCCCTCGACTCTTTCCAGTGATGACCTGAAGAAAACACGTCATCGGGGGGGAATTTCAGGAACACTGGGGACAGAAATGCAACCCTTCGCTCCAACTCCTCTGACCACGTTGTCCCTTTGGCTTAAAGCTATGCCCACTGGAAGGCAGAGCTCCACAGCTAAGCCACGACCGGTCACTGGCCCTGGAGGGCAGACGAGCTGAGACCTTCCTCTCCTGGAGCAAAATTGGTGATGGGAGGGAGAGGGCTCCCTCAGGCACCATACCTGGCAGCCCTCAAGAGTCCTGGCTCTGAGTCCAATTGGTCCCACTCAATGGCAGTTTTGGCAGCCCTGAGACCAGCCTGTGGTAAGCTGTTTAGAGTGGGATGGAAGAGGAAAAGGGGTGTGGGGTGGAAGTGACTCTGTTTAAGGGGAAAGGTAGGACAGCACAAAGGACTTCAATATGGCTTCAGTCATGGCACCTCTCCGACCCTCAGGCTTCTCTTCTACAAAGTGAGAGAACAAAATAAAGGAGGTGGGCATGTTTGGTACACCTTCAAGTACCACGTACGCGTTAAGCATCTCTTGCACCGGACCTGTGAAGAGAGGATTATCCATGAAACTTTGTTCACTGGGAAGTCTTTGCTTTACCGATACAGATGCCAAAGGCAGACCCGTGTAACTCGGTGGGTGACAACTTAAGTCTGAGCCAGGCAAGAAAGAAAAATCATAAGGACTCTGAGAAACAAGAGGGTGTAGTATCTGATCCTAAGCACTCGGTTTGTTTGCCTTTTCAGGCAAAGAGGTGGAAATCTCTCCTTCTGCACGTACTTATAAAAGCCAGCACGGAAATCTCCTGCCGGCACCACGCTCGAGAATTTCACCAAGGCGCTCACGAAACACTTCAGTTGCAAAGGAAAAATTTCTATTGTTCCGAGTTGCCACGATTCCTCTTTTACGGATGTCATAAAGTAGATATTTATGAGACGAGGTTATTAAGATCAATAGAATAAATGGAACGCCTAATTCTGTCTTTTTCAGAGCGGCACAAAGCATTCTCCTGGCCCAGTCCCAACGAATAAAGAGACCAGGGTGCCGGTGCTGGGGTGTAATCCCAAAGCAAAGAGCTCACCCTATTAACGTGACTCACTTTCTACAGGCTTCTTCGAGTCAGAAACGCTCTTGGCCCTAAGTAGTCTTTATTGAAAAAGCAAAAAAATTGGAAGTGTATATTGGAATTCATTGTGTAACTGGATTTACCACATTTATAACCGGTTAGCCGCACAAGTTTTCATTTCAACAGAAATAAAAAAAATAACAGCGAGGAAAGAGCCCTCTGGTTTGAAAGTCGTTTGGAAACATGTAACCACTTTACCTAACACCCCCTTGGAGGGAGAAACGTTCAAATGCAGGGGAAAAGTTTGATCCTAGATCGACAGTAGTGCCTAAGGGGGGCCGGAGTCTCTGCTGAGATGGCTGGGCTCCTGAGAAGCTAAGATGCACCTGGAAGGCCCCGCCTCTCCTCCTTCCAGGGGCAAGAACAGCCGAAGAGCGAGTGCACTGTTGATCCGTTTTTGCACCAGAACGAACACTTCTGGGGTAATTATCAAATGTCTACGTTTAGGGGCTGGCCCCGTGGCCGAGTGGTTAAGTTCGGGCGCTCCACTGCAGGCGGCCCGGTGTTTCGTTGGTTCGAATCCTGGGCGCGGACATGGCACTGCTCATCAGACCACGCTGAGGCAGCATCCCACATGCCACAACTAGAAGAACCCACAACGAAGAATACACAACTATGTACCGGGGGGCTTTGGGGAGAGAAAGGAAAAAATAAAATCTTTAAAAAAAAAAAAAAAAATGTCTACGTTTAGACAAACCCTGACTCTTCTGATGACAGCACAGGCTCGTGTTTACCAAGCCTGTTTTCCAAGGAAGAAACTGTTCAAATTAAAGCAACCAGGTAAACAGGAGGCAGGGCGACCAGGCTCTCTGCAGCGGCTGCTGGAACCCAATCCTGTTCTTGCCCGCAATCCCTGGGAGTGGCTCGGGTCAGGTGGACCCGGGAAGAGCAAGAACACGGCACCCAGCGCCACCGGCCTGTGCGGTCCATGGCCCTTTGTGAAGCCCTGCTAGGGGAGGTAGTCCTTGTCTCTGGAGCTATCGCCACCTCCGAGACCATCCGTGGTCACACTCACCTGTCCAAACGCCTCTCCTGCTCTCCTTCTCCATGCGTCCTGTGAGCAAGAGGGTCAAAGTGACCCACCCAGTGTTTCCTTTTCCTCTCTGGTCTCCGCCCCTTGGCCTTGACTATAGGGTCCCCTCCTTGGAGTCCCCTTCCTCTCTCGGTGCCTGTATCTTGTCCCTGGATTCATCACCATCCTCACCGATGAAGGGATCAGCACATAACACACAGTCAAGACCCCGCACAGGCGCTCTCAGAGCATCAGGTTGTAGTCGGGGGGAATTTCCCTGTGAGCGTCAGGGGTGGGCAAGGCAGCTCGGACCCCAGTTCGTCTCTGCAAGGAGGATGAGGACAGACGCCAGCAGACGTGGATAGTGAGGACAGAGGCAGAAAATCACCAGCCATGCAGGGATTTCAGAACAAGGGGGCAATTACGAGGCATTTCCGCATGCGTGACCTCAGCAGCTCCCTCTCCCAGCCCAGGGGGCTGTGGACCCCGATTCCCATTCTGCTTTGGAACTGCAGAAACCAAGGCTCAGTGACTTGCCCACAAACCTAGAAAGTGTAAAAGTACGAATTTTACCTAGTTCTACTGATCCTTGATCCAGAGCTCTGCTTACCACGCCCCAGGGAGAACACAGTGACTTAGCTGGGCCCATTTGGGAATCTGTCTGCCAGGGTTCAAATCCCGGCTCCCCGACATAGGGTCATGAGACCTTGGGAAGGTACCTCGTAGACCTCTCGATGCCTCAGTCGTCTCACCTGGAAAACAGAGGTGACAATGGTAAAACCTGGATAATGATAATAATGATCAAAAGGGTTGTCTTAAGGTCTTGAGGATTATATAAGACAATGCTGGGAAGCACTTAGCATGGTGCCTCGCACATATTAAGCACCCAGTAAATGATAACTTACATTGTTACTCTTCATTCTTCAAGTCAAAAGCTTTATGGATGAGTCTCAGAGAGGTGCAGCAAATCAGCCAAGATCACACAGCAAGGGGCAGAGCCAGGGTGATGATCAAAGACACTCAGATGGGCAAAGACTTTCGAGAACGACTATTCCCATCCTGATGTGATGCAGAAAATGACTTCTGCAGCCCTGTACAAGTGGCCAGGGGATGGTGGTCCAGGACAAGCCCCAGGTCCTAAGCTTTGATCTTTCTCAACTCGTCATGCGGCTCTGACTGGGTGCAGAGGGGAGGCACTCCTGAGTCACCAGGTGCCATGGACCAGGGCAGTGGAGCCCCGGGCAGTGAAGTGTGAGCATCAGTCTCCGGACAAGCCCTCTGCGTGTCCTGGGCATGGCGCCTGCTCATTTCCATCAAGGGGGCTTCCTGGCAGCACATCTCAGCTGCTACAGTCTTCCCTTCTGGGTGTGTATTATTTCATGACAGAAGAGACCTCCTGTGTCCTGGGAGTAGCAGAATTGTCACCTGAGCAAGGCAAAAATGCCATTAGATCGAACATCCCAGAAAGCGAGGCCTCAGTGGTCATTAGCACATCCTTTTGGCATACATTGACCGTGTGAGCCCAGCAAGGGTGTCTCAGGTGTAAACGGTCTGGATGCCTGGAACGTGGGTCATTTCCTAATGACACGGCCGGCTCTGTGGCATGAGCTCATGCAGAAGCAGAGGCTGGATCAGAGGACACGAAGTCCAGAGCTGGGCAGGACACAGGTGATCAAGCCTTTGTGCCTGCTTGGTTTACGGATGAAGACACAGAGACCAGAGTGAAGCAGCTCACCCCCGTCTCAAGAAAAGCCAGCGGCAGAGTGCAGGCATCTGTTCAGCCAACTTTTATGGGGACAACAGCTTCCCTCGAAGCCTTACTGCAGCCAGGATGGAATGCAGGCCCAGTGGTGCCAGACCTTTGGATTTTTTTCCAAAAAGAAGCCAAAAATTTGAGCTTTTCAATAAAATCTCCTAGTGTTTAAATATTAGTAACTCAACTTTTTTTAAAAACCAGTGTTGGCTATACTGTGGGCGGAAAAAAACCAGGCCACCAGTCTGAATCAATCAATACTGTGGTCTTCTCAGAGCAGAAGCAAAGCTCCAGGAGAGACAGGCACGTGCCTCAGGTCAGCAGCAGCTTCAAGGACAGGGATGGACACAACGCAGGAGTCCTGCTGCCCTGAGTCCCAGTGCACGTGGCCTCTCCTCGAAACCCTCCCATTAAAACCCACCAACGCAGCTGGCACGTCCCACCTCTTCCTGCACCCCGATCTTTGCTCAACGTCGTTGGTGATTCCAGAGCTCGACAAGCCTTCAGACCACATCAAGCCGCAAGACTCACAAGCTGATAACGCTTCCAGCGTGGTGGCGCTTTTCCCTGCCCCGGGTCATGGTGGCCCCCTGGAGAGGGCTGGCTGGGTGGGCTCCCCGAGGACCCTCACTTTCCCGTTCACAGCACCCCCACTCAGAGATGGGACCTTGGGCTCCTTAACTCGACAAGTTAAGACTCAAGCTCTGGGGGACGCTGTCAGGTGTGCAAGGTTCCCCCTCCCTTCTTGGGCTCCCGGACCCCTTTCATGGGAGCACCTCGTGCTGTTTTGGGGTTGAGCATAATAAGCCCTTAACACCACAGGGTGCACCCACGGACCACAAAGGGCTTCAGAGCTAGTCTCTCACCAGACCCTCCCAAGGCCCTGACAGGTGGGATTCTGGCCTGAAAGCCCTCATTTACCAGCAAGATCCAGAGGGAAAAGTCACACGACTGGTTAGGGGCAGAGCTGGAGTCCAGTGCTGTCCTCTGACCCTTAAGCCCAACATTCATCCTGGTCTCCAAACTTCCAAAATAAAGTTGTGAACAGAAAATGAGAATTTGTTTCAGCTGGAGGAGAAATTGTGTGATATCCTGGCCACTGGGTTCATTTGTTCACCTGAGAAAGAAAAGTCTAATGCCAGGCACCTCACATATTTTACACGTAAACCAAAAAAAGATAGCACAGATTGAAGAATGTCACAATCCCCAATTTTCAGTAGAGGAAACGGCTGCTCATGGCCACACAGCTGTGAGGAATGAGGTAGCTGGTGGTGGAAGCTGAGATCTTCCTGGACCCTCTGAACTTCCAGACCTAAATCAACACTCCACGTTTACTGACATCTCAACTCCAGCCAGAGAGAAGAGAAGGATTCACCACGATGACAGCTGCTGCGTCTTATTCTGGACCAGGTCTGGGGCCAAAGGTCGATTGTTTTTAACAACTTCATTTACATGCCATAAAAATCCACTCGTGGATTTTGGGTACACTCATTTAAGCGTACAATCCAATAATAGGAAATTTTCAGAGTTGTACGATCGTCACCATAATCCAATTTTAGGACATTTGCGTCACCCTAAAAAGATCCATCGGTCCTGTGGGCAAGCCCTGCTCCCTCCCCAGACCCCCTGGCAACAGGTAATCTACTTTCTCCCTCTCTGGATTCACCTGCTCTGGACATGTAAACAGAATCACACAATATGTGGTCTTGTGTGACTAGCTTCTTTCACTCAGCATAATGTTTTTGAACTCTGATGCTTTTTGTAGCATGTATCAGGACTTCACTCCCTTTTACTGCCTACGCTAGTCCACCAATGGATAGAAGGTACCTTGTTTATCGATTAATCAGTTGATGGACATTTAGGCTGTTTCTACCTTGGCGGTATTATGAATATGCTGCTGTGAATGCTCACGTGCAAGTCTCTGTGTAGGTATATATTTTTATTTCTCCTGGATAGATATCTGGCGCTGGAATTGCTGGTTTGTATGATAAATGCCCGTTTTGTAAAAAACTGCCAAAGTATTTTCCAAGATGGCTAGACTATTCCATATTTCCACCAGCAGTGGATAAGGGTCCAGTTTCTTTGAAACTTACCCACACTTACGGGCCATCTTTTCTACTACAGCCACGCAATTTGTTTTTATGAATTAACTTGTGGAATCCTGGCAGACACCCCAGAGACAGAGGTGGTCATTATTCCCACTTGACAGATAGGAAGACTGAGCCTCCAAAGGAGTGAAGCAACTCGCCCAAGCTCACAGGCTGGTCAGAGCTGGACCCGGCTCTGCCTCTCACTGAGTCTGGTCTGCCCCTGACCACTCTCCTCTCCCCGCTCCTGTGGCATGAGGCACCACAGGAAGTTTTCCACATCATCCATCCATTAACCACGCCTCCTATGAATCAGCAGCGATAGGGCCTTGAAGAGCTCACAGCCACGTGTATCTTCTCCTGCTTCCACTCACTTAAGCCTCACAACTAATTTTTTACCAAGGGAACTGAGACTCTGGAAAAGCGATCACCTGTCCAGGAATCGGCAAACTTTTGCTGTAAAGGGTCAGATGGTAAATATTTCAGGCTTTGCAGGCCAGACCATCCCTGTTCCAAATACTCCACTCTGCCCTTGTTGCCGGAAAACACCAAACAGCATGTAAATGAATGGGCTTGGCTGTGTGCCAATCAAACTTTATGTGTAAAACAGGCATGGGGGGCACGCCCCGTGGCGTAGTCGTGAAGTCCATCAGCTCTGCTTCAGCAGCCCAGCTTCCTGGGTTCGGTTCCTGGGTGAGGAGCCACACCACTCGTCAGCCCCGCTGTGGTGGCATCCCACATATAAAGTGGAGGAAGATGGGCACAGATGTTAGCTCAGCGCTAATCTTCCTCAACAACAAAAAAAACAGGCAGCAGGGCAGGCTTGGCCCACAGGCCCTAGTTTGCCAACCCCCGGTTTTATCCACCATTATGCAAGTAAGAATGGATTGAGTAAAATGTGAAGCCGGTCAGCCTAACGTTCTGGAGCTGGTGCTCCTTCCGCTCCTCCTCACTGCCCGGCTCACGTCCGCCTCCCACATTGATTCCAGGATGCTCTTTCCAATCTGGGTGTGTGACTCTGTCCCCACCATTATTGCCCATGATTGACTGGCCGTGAAGTCAATTATTTAGCACAGTTCAACCACTAGCAATTCCTCATGCCCAGGGCTCTCCGCAGGGTAACAGGAGCACATGTGCTGGCACCGAATACCTGGTTCCTGCTTCCGGTCCCAGCTCCACCCTGCCTGGCAGCTGACCCTCTCTGTGGCTCCCTGTCCGCACCCGTGGGGCTGTCAGAGGGCCTGCATCAGAGCTTGGTCGTGATCACTAAACGAATTGGTGCAGGCACTCCACTTTCCAGCAGGGCCTGTACAAAGTAGACCCTCGAGAAATGATAGCTACTGCCGTGTAGCTCCCACCCTCAAGGAGCTGAGACTACAGTCTCCCCGCTCTCCGAAAGCAGATGGTCCCAGGAGACCCCCTCCTAAGCTGAAGGGCGTTATGCAAGCGTTCAGATAGCGGGGGCAACCCACAGTTCCGCATCAGCACATTATTTAATATCTCACGAGGGAAAGCAAAGAGCGCATTGTTAAAAGTTCCTATATAATTACCACTGGCTGCGCAGGGTGGTGCCATATAGTTTTGCAGAAAGTAGAACAGCCCCGAGGACAAAACTGAACGTGATGGTAGTAATAATAATGATGCTAATAATAATAATAGTTCACATTTATTAGGCACTTAGCAAAGGAGCACGCTAAGTGCTTTGCAAACATACTGTCGTAATCGCCAAGCATCTGGACAGCCCGTCGGAGCTGACGAAGCGATTGCCTGGGCTGTGTCTCGTGTGCCTCCCGTCAATCTGCCAGGGTGGCCTCCCTGGACCCTCTCGTTCACAGATGTGGGAACCGAGGTGACTTACCGTCTAGAAAGCAGCCAGGCTGGCCTCTCACCCTCTCACCCAGGCTATGGAAATGCACAGCCTGCTCACTTCCTGGACCCCACCCTCATGCTCCACTCAGGCCCCAGCCAGGGCTCCAGCCCCATCTCTCTTTGCCCCTCTGACCTTAGCTGCAAGGAAGCATCTACAGGCATCATTCATTTGAACGCTCGAGGCACCTGCCCCTCCCAGGGAGAGGCCTCCTCTAAAGGGGGCGGCAATCTTAATGCAAAAGAGGGCAAGGCCCCCTGGATTCTAAGGGATGCTCCCCGAGTCTCCGAGTCCATCCAGCCGGAGGCTATCGGCTCCCTAGCCCTCCCGGCAATGGAAGTGGAAGCCAAGTGTGGAACTTTCAAGGGGGAGAAGCCCGAGGGGCCACTCCCCAGTGCTAGGCAACCTGCCCCCAGAGCTAGAATGTTCTCACAAGGCTGTACTCCAGGGAATCACTCTAAAGACAGGATATGATTCCTGCCTCTCCGAGTCTGTCCTCATGACATTCCCTAGACTTGGAACAGCCTGCAGCTCTCTGCTCCATCACAGCCTGAGGGCAGTGATGGCCACGTCCCCCCTTTTCCTCTCCAGGCATCTCAGCAACCCCGATGCCCTCAGCTCTGCGAACCTGCTGTGGTTTCCAGCATCCTCCGGGAGCTGCCTCGGCCTTCCCCGGCCACGCCTGCTGGTCGCTGGTTTTGAAGGACAAACCGACCTTGGCCACTTGCCGTCTCTGAGGGCTGGTTTTCCTCACCAGTAAAATGGGGATGATGATCCTTATAGTGTGGCTGTGACACGATACATGCAAAGTGGTGTCTGGACCAGTCCTGGGACCTGCAGCTTTTCTAGGAATGGTAGATGACATTCATTCTGTTGCAAAGCCGGCAGCCCTCAGACTAGCAGGGTGGCCAGCTGCCACAGCACCTCCTCAGCATCCCACAGGTGCATTCTCACCCACCGGATGATATGGACTTAGATTAAATGAAATGACAATTTTTGACTTAAAAATGCAGCAAGCAATCTTCATGGCAAAGACCACAACCCTCTGAATTATATCCAGTCTATCGCTCTGTCCTGGCCCCAGCGGTCAGGGTCTGGCCGAGGTAGACCCATTCCCATGGGAGAGATGTGGGAGGAGACCGTGAGGAGGGAGGTGCCTGATGCTCCCAGAGCCTCCCGCGGACCTCCACGCACGCCGAGTGTGGCTGGACACAACCTTCCACGTGCCCCTGCCGCCCGTCTATCTCTTCCTGTCCTAGAGAAGCAACTGTCACTTCTCTGAAGCTCTCCCTGGCGCTCTCAGGCAGCGGAATGCTGTGCTTCCTAAGATCCCACCACACTGTGTTCATACCCGTCCTGTAGCATCCATTGTACGGATGGTCTGTGTGTGTGTGTGTGTGTGTATTGGTTCATATGCCTTGCTCTGCACTGGCTTCTTACAACAGCATTAGAGCCAGCATTAGGGAGTATCCTGCACACCAGGCACGGTGCTGGGTGACTCGTGCGCATCGTCTCCTGTCTTCCCTAAGTCCTCGGAAGCCGGCCCTTTGATCTGATTTGCAAAGAAAGAAACTCAGCTTGGCGATGCTCCCGAAGTTGCACCCTTAAGTTAGGGCAGAGCTGGCTTAACTCTGAAGCCCGGAGCTCCATCCACGGTCTCAGTCACCTCTCTATCCCCAGCCCCCGGGACGGTACCCGACACCGCCTACAAGCTCAGCTGCTGTTGGCTGCATGTGTGAGTGAATGAGGGAGTCGGTGAATAAATGAATGAAGGCAGCTATCCACACCTGGGTTTGCCCCCGCCCGGTGGCACCCGCAGAGCACGGGTGTGTGCTTCTGACCCAGAGACCGCAGCCCCCTCAGGAGAACGAAGATTGTCAGCTGCTGTTTTACGAGGATAGGGCCTCCCAGACACCTCCTTCGTTAGTAAGCCCAGTGGCAGTGCAGCCAGCGGCTCCTGGGCCACGGCACCAGAGAAAGTGCCCTTCACAGCCCCAGGGAGTGGCCTTACCTCCCACTGCATCACCCTCCCCTCCACTGGGCCAGTTCTGGCTCTAATGACCTTGGCAAACAGAGAGACCCCGGGCCACCCCCAGCCTTTAAACCCTCCTGCCCTCCCCCCCTCCTTCTTCTCTTCTTTGTTTCTTGTCTTTCTCCATTCCTTCCTGCCTCCTTTCTCCCTTCCCTCTGACCCTCTCTCTCTCATTCACCGATTCATCCACCCTCACTCAGCAGACAGTAAGTGCCCTGCTGTGGGCTGGGTCCTGGGGCCACACTGAGAACTGGGAACTGGCTCCTAACCTCAGTAGGTGACCTGAGCAGGTGACAGCGGCCATGTCACAAGGGCCGAGACCAGCTGCAGGAGCCATCAGCAGACGTGTGTCCCGGACATGGAGCAGGCACAGAGGAGAGAAGAGTGGGATCCCCTGGAGACTGAGGGACTCCAGGAAGGCTTCTCAGAGGAGGTGTCCCCTGCTCTTTGTCCTAATGGCCTGTACTCTGAGGAGTTGACCCGGTGGACGAGGCAGAAGCTTGCCCTCACAGCTCCCTGCCTGGATGTCCTCACACTCCTGCCCACGCCTGAATCCCTGTTGGTGCCACCAGTGTTCTCCTTGCCTTCCTGATTCAGAAAGTCAATGACAGCACGGACCGCGCTCTGCTGTGTGCCCAGTGACAAGTCTCTGCTGCCTCTCACTTTACGAAGTCTGCTTCTTGTGGCCCTGCTCTCCTCCCCACGGCAGCCACTCGCAGCCCAACCTCCATGGTCCTCTGCCCAGCCACTGTCACAGTCCCCAACCTGGCCTCCCTGCTTGCCACTCCTCCCCATCGTGCCCGTCCTCCATGACACACAGTGGCTGCCTGAAAATCTTCCTAATACACCAGGGCTCCCGGCACCCCCAACCACAACCCTTGGTTGACTCCCTCCCTTGGCAGAGAGGACCTACAGCCCCCCAGACCTGCATGTGGGCCCCAACACACACAGGCTGTGTCCTGCTCTGAGCCCCCAGCCTCATCCCCCGAGACAGAGCCTTCCCTGAATGATCCTGGGCCATGCCACCTCTGCACCCTTCCTCCTACCATTCTCCCTCCCAAAGGGCATAGGCACCAACAGTCGTAATAAACCTGGAGAGTGCTGGGTGCTGAGCGGGACAGCAGCCACAGCAGTAGCAGCAGCAGCAAAAAAGCAGCCAAGTGCCAGGCTCGGTGCTGGGCACCACACATGGGTCTACCATCCCTAAAACCACCCATCGGGGAAGCTGTCAATAGACCTTTGTCAGAGGGGAGGAAACTGAGGCTCAGAGAGGTGAAGCGGCTTGCTCAGAGCTACTGGTTATGACTGATTACGAGGAAGATCTGGGACACAAGTCCAGGTGTCTGTCTCCAAAGCATGTTCTGCGCCATGGTAATACCCCTTCTCAGGCACAAAGTGGGTGCCATTGCCCCTTGGCCATCTCATCTGCCTAACTCCTTCTGATTGTGGAAGAATTAGTCACCTCCTCCTGGAAGCCTTCCCTGACCTCCTAGGCTGGAATGGCTGCTTCTACTTTGTACACGCATAGGAAGTCATCTCTGCTACCCACCCCCCCGCCACCACCAAGACTGCACTCCTCCAAGGCACCCCCTTGTGCCCACCGTATGCGGCATTTGTAGCTGCCTAGGAAATCCTGCAAACTGAATAAAAAGATGAGAGTGACTTGGGGCTGCCAGCAATGAGCAGAAGACAACGTCTTCCCTGGAAGAGCCCTTTGAGCAGAGCCAGTAAGTCAAGGACTTAAAAAGAGCTGGAAGAGGGCACCCACAGGCATATCTGCGTGAGCCATGGGGGGACCTGGGGTGTGTCCCCCAGGGAACGTGGGGATGCTGCACGAGGGGCACTGAGTCAGGCCCAGGGGGGCTGCAGAGGACCTTGAGTGCCCAAACTCTCTGCCTCTTCTCAGCCCATCTCAGTTCCCTCAGTCCCAAGGCCAGAGGTCAGAGACCGCAAGCTCGGTTTTACTTGACCAGCACAGTGCTCTAAAGGTTATATTTTATTTTATTTTATTTTATTTTATTTTAAGATTGGCAGCTGAGCTAACAACTGTTGCCAATCTTCTTTTTTTTTTTTCTTTCTGCTTTTTCTCCCGAAATCCCCCCAGTATATAGTTGTATATTTTAGTTGTGGGTCCTTCTAGTTGTAGTTCTAAAGATTATTTTAAATCCATCACCAACATTTATTCAGTGGAAATTTCTAATTAAAATCTGGACTTCTGGCTTTTTTTCAAAATCCAAAATATTTGGCTCCATGGGCTCCCTCACCTTCAGCCTGGTGACCGTCAGCTGGAGCTCTGGATGGCCTCGCCTTGGGGAGCTTGGTTTCTCCAGTTTGCCACAGTCCCCAGCGTTCCCAATCGTCACCCCCACCCACCAAGGGGGACCTTCCATCTCCATGCATCCTTGCATTGGCAGCATCACCTGGCCAACCTCACTGGGGGAAGCTGCCTGGCCCTGAGGGCATTTGGATAAACCAACTCCCAGACTCCAGCTCCGACGGGAAGTCTTTATCTCCCTCTACTGGACTTCCCGCTGACCCCCGCTGGGTTCGACCTTGAATCTGCTCCATCTTTATACATTCTCACATCCTTTCTCCCCAAACACGACCACACTCACCTTCCCTTGGAGTAGGTGGATCCACACTCAAACCCCAGTTTGGGGGGATGCAAGGCCGTCTCACGGCCCTCAGAGTATCACTCACCACTGCAACCCTGACACGAGTTTGCCTCACAGTGGGCAGAGCTCACTAACTGTTTCCTCAGGTCCACCTGGCAGGGCCTCGGTCCTCAAAGGACACTCCACATTTCCGCCCTTGGCCTCTTCTCTCTTCCCTGCCCCACCATGACCATTTCCATTCCACTTCTTGCTCCTCTCTCACACGACTCCGAAACCCAGAAGTTTTTGCTTGGGTTGAAACTTGGCACCAGAGTCCTGAGCCTTAAGGCAAACATTTGTCCTAGAATTTTCTGGAAATCATTTGACTTCTCTTAGCTGGGTGATGGCAGAAAAAAGCAGCAACCCCTTTTCCTGCACCCTGCCACCCCCACCGCCCCCACCGCCCCCACCTCGCAGTTTGGCTAAGCGCAGGCTCCCGGAATTTCCCTGGGCTAGACACAAGAACCTCTCTGGGCACGCAACTCAGCAAAGTCCTGGAAAGCTTCGCAGTCGGTGAGTCATTGGCCAGGGCTGCAGCCAGGCCAGCCTGCGGACAAGAGGTGCCCACTCTTGTCATTCCCGGCCTCTGCTGGGCCAGGACTTGTCTGCGAAGCTTCCCTGAGTTTCAGGTGGATTTTGCAGCCGTCATTACAAAGCTTTCCCATGACGAGCGTGCATCGGCCCAGCTTGGTTCTGGAGAAGCCCGGCGGGCGCTGGAGCAGCTAATTAAGGAGGGAGGTTATCTGTGCACTGGCTCACTTATCAGTTCACTCACTCGCCCATCCATCCGTTCCTTCATTTATTGCAGCTTAAATTATTTTACTCATTTTCTTTTTCACTCAGTCGTTCATTCAGACTTGAGCTAGTTTCTGTAGAGATATAGATACAGATACAGATATAAATGTAGATCCGGATTCCCTTGTTTACTTGCTCATTCATTACTTCATCCACCATTCACTCATCTACTCTTCCGTTTTCCCATTCATCCATCCATTTATTTCTCCATTGACTCACATTATTAATGTGTTTATTAATACATCCATCCATCCGCTCGTCCATTTATCTGTTTACTCGATCACTTCATTCACTCACTGACTCACACAGACAGTCACACACTGAGTAACCATGTTCCGGTCAACGGCAGACCGAGTGGGTGACGGTGGTCAGTTAGTGCCGTCGAGCCTAAGTGTGTGGGAGGCTGTACCATCCAGGTTTGTGTAAGTGCACTCTGCGGTGTTTGCACAACGATGAAATGGCCTAACAACGCATTTCTCAGAACATATCCCTGTCGCTCATCGACGCGTGACTGTATATTCACTCAAGAAACAGCTCCCTTCCGATTGTGTACAAAGCTTTGTACTCCGCTGAGAGCGTAGGGTACAGCTCTCAGGACGTGGCCCCTCTGGCATCTCTCAGCCGCCTGCAGGCGACAAGCCGGGAACTGCAGGAAGCAAATGACAAGGAAGACAGGGGTTCCCCGAGGTAGAGAAAGGAGACCTGAGGTTCTTCAGGGCACGGGGGCAGAAGCCAGTTCCTGCAGGGGGTGACCAGAGAGCTCTCCCCCGTGGGCAGCGTCCTGGGGCCGTGGGAGACTTCCTAAGGCAAATATGGGGTGGCGCAGACTCAAGGTGTGGAGCGGGCACCCCCACCTCAGCTGGCGGCTGCCCAGTTAGCAAACAGAGGCAGGAGGCTGGGTGTCCCGGTCAAGGTCCTGGGATCTGGAGCCACAGGATCTCGGGCTCAGTTCTAGAACTGCCTCTGAGCTGCTGCGGGCCTTGGGCGACTTACCTATCCTGGGTGCGCCTCACAGCCAAGCGGGGTCATGACCCCCACACAAAGTTATTCCGAGGACTCCAAGGCGCGTATAGAGGACAGTGTGCAGAGACCCGTGTGCTCAGCCATCGCACGAGTCCTGGTCTGTGCTCCACTGGACCAGAAGTCCCCTTGAGGACCCGGACCGAGACAGGGCCAGCCGGGTTCCCCGCCGCGGGTCCAGGCCCAGAGCAGGGCTGACACGTCACAGACGCTCAGGAAATCTTCGCTGAACAAACAAACTACCTGTGAAGGGATCTCAGAAATCATCTAGTCCAGACATTTTCAAACTTTGCTGCTTTTAAGGTGCTACAGGGGCCCCAGAGAAGGTTCGGGCCACATCCCAGCTGCCCCAAGCACCTCCATTTTTAACTGTTTGCATAATTGGCTTTTCTTTCAAAATTTAACTTGAGAAGTGGGTTTCTCTCTCCCCAGAAAACTTTTCTGAAAAAGGATAGTCTAATGCTCTTCTTTTAAAGATGGGAAACGGAAGCCCAGAGAGGGAAAACAAGCACGCAAGATCACCCAGCAAATTGTGATGTGGTCAGAAGGAGACCCCAGACCTCAGTGTCCCAGTCCAGGGCGTCCGCCCACTGCCACACTGCCTACCATCACCCAGCCTTCCCTCTGTCCCAGTATGGACCTCCCAGGCTTTCAGGGGCCAGCTGCCATCCACATCCCGCTCCCACAGGACTCTGAGGTCCCGGATGAAAGTAGAAAGAATGGTGAAAAGGAGGGAATTGCGCCAAGTCAAAGAGGGGGCAGCCCCCTCAGCTACGCAGCAGCCCCTCAGGTGGAGAATTCAGCTGGAAATTCCGCGGGAGAACAGCTAACTCTGTATGGTCAGGGTGCTGGGTTTTGAAACCCTATACATTTTTTTTTAATCTATAATTATGTGGCACACACCTAATTAAAATGGACTATAATTGTAGAAATATTTTATTGAAGTCATTTTTTTTTTCCAAACGACAGGTTTAACAGATGATAAAACTTGTCTTGTGGTTACCCTGGGCTGCCAAGAGCCCCAGGCAGAGTACAGGGGTGGGGCCGTCCACGGCGGACAGTCAACGCCACCTGAATGCCAGCATTCTTTGCTAAGCGCTCCCTCTGAAGGCTTCTCTTGGGCCCCGTGCCAAGCACTCGGGACCCAGACAAATAGCCTGGGTGGGTGTTTGTGCACAAAGATGGTTGAGGTTTGCTGGAGCTCAGTGGAGAAATCCTTTGAAATTGTGCTCCGGGGGAGAGAGGGCAGCTAAGATCACAGGGAACTATTTGTTCAAAAGCCCAAGGAGAGGACCCACTCACAACCAAAACCCCAAATGGCCACAAGGACGCAGGCCTCCTCAGCGCCGGGGAGCTGCGTCCTGCCTTTTCCAGAGAGTAGGATGGATGCTTCTGGAATGATGCCTCTGACAGCAGCCGCGGTGTACCGACCGGCTCCTTCGTGCTCAGTGTTTTATATGCTGTATTTTTAATATTTACTGCCCACTTTGCAGATGAGGAAACTGAGTCACAGATGAAGTAAATGCTCTAACCTCAGCTCCATCTAACCTGGAAGCGAATGTTTCTCCACCGCCGTGTTCTGACTCAGAGCCTGACTCAAAGCAAGTGTCTTCATTGTTAAAAGGACTGAATCAGCCTCGGGGAGGGAAGGGCAAGAGAACACGCTCTAGGATTCGGGGCTCTTTGTCGGTTGGTGTCTGTCTGATGGCCCCACCCTGGGGGCCGCGTGGGGAGCGGCTGTGCTGTGAGATCGAGGGGCACCCCACATGTCCTCGAGACCACAACCAGCGCCAGAAACTCATTTTGTTTCCTGGCCAAGAGCCCGGGTGGTCATTGTACCCCATTCTGACCTCAGGAAAGAGTGAGCAGAGCGAAGGAGGGCCCCGTTGGAGGCCAAGTGCTGTTCTCAAGATCTGTGATCTGCTCTCTCTCTTCATTATTGTCCCCACCCAGGGGTGAGGTAGCTGTCCTCATCTCCAGGTTACAGGGGACCCACAGGGGCCAGGAGCCCAGTCTGATCTAACGTGACACAGCTGAAACAAAGCCCTAAAATCACTGGAGAAAATATCTTCTTGGCGTTTCTCCAGTTTGCAGTGGCAAGTTTTTATTAAACTTATTCCTTCTTATGCCTCCTGTGATCCTTGTTCTGTCCCTCTTTGTCGGCTTCCCCTCACCGTCATTCTGCAGCTTCATGCAACTCATTTTTACTGAGCACCCACCATGGATGAGGCCCCATGCCAGGCACGTGTCCTTTCACCCTAGAATGGAGGCCGTGGAAGGAACAGGGGTCTTCGTTCGATCCAGCAGCTGGCTCAGTCCCGGCAGCTGTGGGATTTGAGATGGGCTCTCTCTGCTCCCTGGGTTCCGCGCCTCCCTCTGCAACGGGGTCAAAGCCCAGACCGGCCTGCAGTGAGGAAGCAGGAAGCAGGGGACACGGCTGGCTGGCCTGGAGCCTGTCTCAGGGGCTGTGCACCCTCCCTGTCCCCCAGCCGCCCCGCCCGCCCCTTCCCTCTCCCGGGGGAGAGACGGGGCCTGTGCAGGACTCACCCTGACAGCTGTCCTGTTGGGGATGAGAGGTTGTTTGTACAAAGCAGCCCAACTGTGTCTAAACCCCTCCCTGGGGCACTGGTTCCGAATTAAAATGTGGCAGGTTTGATCCCAGCGCCCCACCCCACCCCACCCCACCCCCGCAGCGCTCCCTCCCTTCCTGCTCTCTCCGGGTGTTATCAGCATCGGGAGCGCTTCCATCTGCTGCCAACGGCTGGTTACCCAACGTCCTCGCTCTCCTCCATCTGCAGCTCCTGGCCTCCCCCTCCCCCTCCCCCGCCCTTTCTCCTGCCCCACCTGTTGGATCTGTCCATTTGGCTGGGGGAGGAGTGGGTGGTGCCCTGCCCTCCAGCCCTCCACTTCAGTAGAGCGGCCAGGCGACACTGATGTTAGGACCTAATTAATTAAGCCAGCACGCCCATGCCGGCTGTCTCATCTACCCTGAGAGGTGGCTGTCTCATGGTGCCCACTGACGAGATGAGGAAACGGCAGGTCAAGCAGGTCACTGCTCGAGGTGACGCACGCCTCCGAGGGGACCGGTGGAATTCACCTCTGGCGCCTCTTATCCTACTTACAGTAAGAACCGCCACCTTTCCAAGGGTTTTCCTGGGCTGTGGACACTGCGTACAGGAGCATCCACTCCAAGGGCCCACAAGGTAGGCGCCATTGGCCCACCTTATGCACAGGTGAGCTGGGGTCGGGAGTGGGAGCCCTGGCCTGGGACCTGGCAGGGCACTTGGCTGGGAAACGGACTCGATGGCTTTGCCACTCCCGTCCCTCCCTTTGGAGACCAAGCGAGGAGGACCCGAGGGTGCCTCACAGCAAGCAGGTTTCTCCGCCTCAGCGCTGTGGACATTTGGGGGCCGATAATGCTTGGCGTGAGGGGCTGTCCCGGGCAGTGGGGGGCATTGAGCCACGTCCCTGGCCTCCATTCCCTGGATGCCAGTGGCAAACTCCCTACCTCCTGACCAAACAGTAGTGACGACAAAAATGTCTCTACACGCTGCCAGATGTCCCCCGAGGGGAGCAAAATCTCCCCCCCCCCCCAAGCTGAGAACCACTGCCTGTCAGTCTTCTGTTTCCCTGAAAGAAAGGCCGTGATGTTTTTCTCAAGGGCATTGAGAAATTCAGCAGAGATCGTGCCCAGAAAGCACATGGTGCACAGAGCACGGTGCAACAAACGCTGGCCAGATGTGGTGGGATGATTACTTTCATCATCATCATCATCATCATCATCATCACCATCATCAGGGACTGGCCTGTTGTCGGTGGGAAAACATCAGCAGGAGCTGGTGACAGAGCCCTAGAGGCTGGGCAGTGGGCGCTCACAGGCCCAGTCCCATGGCTGACTCACCAGACGCTTTGAACAACTCCGTGGACCATTGGGGAACTCAGTGCTTCCATCACTAAAATGGGCCGTCCAAAGGAAGCAGCCCTCAGGACCATTTCACACCTACTGTTTTCAGATTTCCTGGATCCCAAGTTCTGGGACGAGTGGTCTTACACAGCACTGAAGCTCGTGGGCGCCGGGCTCCGTCCACCTGGGTTCAGGCCGTGGCCTGAGAGCTTACCGGCTGGACAAGCTCAAGGAGGTCACTTGGTCTCTCCGTGAGTCTGTCTCCTCATCTGCAGAACTCTGGGATCCTCTCTGCCACGTGTGCTTGTCACAGCATGAACTGAGATGACGTTATAGTGCAAACACTAGAACACTGCCTGGCACTGCGAATGGCCCCATCAGGATTCGTTATCATCATCAGACACACGCTGGCAATGTTTAAAGACGCGTGACCCTCAGCCCAAATCACAGGCCCATGGAATCAGAGCTTCCGAGACTGAAACCATGTGGGCGTATTTTTTTAAATCTTCCCCCAAATAATTCTGAAGTAGTGGGTCCTTGGCCTGGCGTTTAGGAACCACTATAAGTGAGATGAAATTCTCTGATGTTAGGAATGTTCTACTAATGTTTCCAGTGCTGCTTTCCGTGAGGACCTGAGTGGTACAAAGATGTAAAAGGTACTGTCTCTCTTCAAGGAGCCGCCATCTAAACGGGTGAGACCAGCTCATAAACCAAATACGTAGCCCCAGTGGCCTCCGTGGCAGGGGCCACAAAGAAGTTTGGGATGTGTGCTGAGAGATGACAGAGGAAAGAAGCTGACCCGCAGGCCCACCAAGTAAGGTTGCGGAGGTTGTTGACCGCACAAAAGTGCCCAAAGGGGTGAGATTTTCTGATTCACATAAAAGTGCCACAGGGCCAGTGGAAGGCCTGGAGGTCATCGTTCACCCAGGATTCCCTAGAAGCTCTGACTTATCCATAAGTGCCAGCTCAGCTGTCCCTTTCTCTGGAGAGCCTTCTCCAAGACCCTACAATGGAATTGACCACTGTGGATGAATAATTAGATAAATAAACAAATGAATTCCAACTAAGTAAAAGGGAGTTAGCGAGCATCAGTGGACAGACACTGCGCCGCCCATCAAGAGCACGGCGTACTCGCTAAGGCGCCTTCTTGAAGGAGGAGGAGATGGTTCTTGAAGGATGGACTTGGTCTTGCCAACGCGGTGCAGTGCACGTGAAGGGAGCATTCTCCAGCACTCTGATGCACAGAAAATGAGATCAAAAAAGTGGAAGACACAGGGAGCCACTAATGAAGAGCTCAAGAAAAGCGTGGTTTGATGGCTGCCGAGGCAACATGCTCTTGGTTGGTATGGAATTACAACGTAAATATTTTCGTAGAATCAACAGGAAAATAAAAAGATGCACGTTGGGGGAAAGTCAGTCCTTTGCTCTCTAGGGGGTGTGTCCTTGGTGACTCGGTTATTCTGTCCACAGCTCCCCCTGGGCATTGAGCAAATGAAGGGCCAGATACTCAGGTCCCACGTGCCTGGGAGACAGAGGAGCTCCAAGTGGCCATGGGGACCTGAATGCACAGATTCACAGGTGCGTTCACGCCAACAATGTCCCTCCTCCACCTGACAGACCTGGGCTCTGACCACATCTTGCTGTGCGACCCTGGACAAGTTGGTTTGGCCTCCAGGCCTCAGCTTCCCCATCCATATAATGGGAATACGAGTCCCCACCTCTCAGAACTCAGGGTCTCGCTAAATGCAATACAAGGCCCACTTTGCAGGCACTTAATCCGTGTAGGTTCTCTTTCCGTGGAATGTTCCATTAACGTCCACTAGGTTGAGTTCAGGAATTTGTCTCCAAACCTCAGAGACAGTCATGTGTGTTTAAAACTGATGGAATTTCCTTTGAACCAGTAATCCTTTCGAGGGAATCTGCCTTTGGATTATCCAAAAGACGAAGATTTATGCCCAAGAATTTCCACGGCAGTACTGTTCTAATAATAAAATAGAAACTCTGTCGGCAATAATGTGCTGCTTAAGAACGCAGAGAAACACTCATCATATAGAATATTCTGCAGAATGGTGAAGTGTGAGGATGAAGTGAGGAGTTTTTAATAATACAGGGAAGTTATGCTGTAGATTTAACAAAATTCATAGTCGGTTTCACCTTTGGGTTATTTTCTTTACTTGGCAGAGTTTTGCTTTGTTTTGTTTAGATAGCGTCAAAGCAGAACACCTGGGGACGACTTCCTCCATCGCCCCCAAAGCAGACCCAGCAGCCAAGCGCCCTTTGACCACAGTCTCCAAGAACTCGCTCCTGGCAGGACCCCGCAAGGGTGACATGAGTTGCCCCTGACTTGGGCACACCATGATGGTACATAAGGCTCAGGACCAGTTCGATGCACCCGGCACCCTGAACAGCAACTTCACACCCAGCCTCGTTCTGGGGGCTACGGGAAATGGGGACAACAGATTTGCCCCTGGCCAAGCGGGACTCCCACTGCGGTGAGGGGAGGGGAGTAATATACAGAAGCTGCCAGCTCTCACATGGACCCTCTCCGTGCCCTGCACCTCCCCTGCCTGTTTCTAAGGCTCATCCCAGATGCTCGCCCCAGAGACAGCTTCAGGGTCAGGAGCACCAATGCTGCAGCTAGGCTGCCTGAGAGGGAAGCCCTGCTCTGCCAAGGCCAGCTGTGTGAGCCTGGGCAAGTGACACTGCCTCTCTGTGCCTTGGTCTCCCCATCTGGAAAAGGCACACGGTGACAGTACCTTCCTCATAGGTGGTGTGGGAAACCTTGGTCTGTAAGCTCTTAGAACGGGGTGTGGCCCCCAGCAAGTGCCAGACGAGGGCTTTTTATTAATACAAGTTCAGAGGCAGTTGAGATAGGACTGTCTGACTTCAAGTCACACAATCTTCCCTCCCACCCTCACTGCCGGATGTCTGCAGATCACTCTGGAACAAGACCCTTGGAAGGGGGAAAACAGAGTCAAATAGGACTCTTGGGGGCCTGGTGTCTGGGAGGGAGAGGTGGAGGAACAGGAGTGCTGGAAGTCCATGGCTATGGGTCCATATCCTGCCTCTGCCCCTCCCTGAGGATCTCACCCTCCCGCCCGAGCCTCTGTACTCTGCGCCTCCGGCTCTTTGCCTGTAAGACGGGGCGCGCTTCCACCCGCTCCTGAAGAAGTTTCCATCAGCAATAGTCATGCATCAGATAAGGCTCCAGAACTGTGTTATTAACCCAGCACCACGAGGCCACGAGGGCGTGTGGGGAGGGTTACGTGAGAGAATAAACGTGTGTCTTCTGCCCGTGGCGGGCATCGCCCGGCGGGTACAAGCTGAGGCTCTCAGCTGTGAAGGACTCAAAGGGGAGCGAGCTAGGACAGCTCCCTGGGGAAGCAGGGGTTTCAGATGACGTGGAAAGAAGACAGACGAGACTTTGGACAGTCAGGGCTGAGGGACAGGGTCCTTCCAAGCAGAGGGGGCAGCTTGGGCAATGACCCAATGCTTTAGAGCATCCTCAGATGGTCGTATTACTAACAGAGCGCTCTGCACATGTCTGGGCTGTAGCAGGTGGTGGGACAAAAGAGGAGAACGAGGGAGGGGGAAAGGAGGGAGGGAGGAAGAAAGGATGGAAGGAAGAAAGGGAGGAAGGGAGGGAGGGAAGAAGGAGGGAGGAAGGAAGGAAGGAGGGAAGGAAGGATGGAAGGAGGAAGGGAGGGAGGGAGGGAGAATGCTGTAGGAGAAATGTCTGCATCCAGCTCTTTTCCCAAAGCCCCGTCTGTGGCCAGCACGACGCTGACACTGCTCCCCCGGCTGCCTGACCCCACACAGAAGGCCCCTTGTTCCGCAGCCTGCTCCACACGATCTCTGGGGAACATGATTACAAACCTCGACACTCCCATTTCACCCTCTCAAAGGGCACTGTTCCCAGCCGGGCGTCAGCTTCCCTCCCCTCTGTGACATAACGCACCCTGCTTGCCACTGAGAGATTTAGTGTCCGCCCCGCCTCCCCCCCCCCGAAAAGAAAAACATAGCTTGAGATTTTAATTCCTATTCATGTCATTTTACAATAGCTCATTCATTCCTACCGGCTGTATGATTTTTTTTTTTTTAATTTATGGAGTACATTTGTGATGTATGAATTAGAGAAAGGAAATGTTATTAGAAAGGTCCCAGGGAGCGAGCTGTTTCATGTCTGAGGACTGAAAAGTCAGTGTGCAGGAAAGAAGAGTGAGGTGGGAGCACAGAGAGCTGTGTGACTTTGGCCAGGGAACGTAACCTCTCTGGGCAATATGACTCTGTCTACGGGGTGACTTCCCATTCTCATCGAATCATGTCTCTGTTAAGCTTTACAGCAGCCCTGTGAATTAGGTATGTCATTGCCTTAATTAATACAGAAATCACCCTTTAGGGCACCTGACCCCAGACCCCATCCCACCTCACAGGGCTCCAGCTGGGAAGGGAGCAAAGCTGAGCGCCACCTCCGCCCGGGCCCCACTGTCCAGCTTCAGCTGCCAGGACCCCTCATGGGCAGAAGCACAAGGGAGAAATCCAGTAAGCCTGGGGAGGCCAATGTTTTGGCCTCATAAAGCCCTTTTCCTAAACAGCTGGACACAGCTGCCCACAGCTAAATCTTGCAGTAAATTGGCCCACAGCACTGAAAACTGGGGGGCTGGGCCATGGGGGCCCAAGGGGGAGAAGGAACAAAAGGCTTTCCCAGGCGAGCGGAAGAAGACTGCCCATTCTGTCACTCACGGGCCAGGAGGCCTTGCCCTCTCCAGCCTCAGTTTCTCCGACTGTAAAGTACAATTAGTCCCCTCGCCCCACGTTGTGCCAGGATGGTGAGGGTGACATGGCGGATGCCAGACAGCCCAGGTCAAGGCCTGCCGTGGAGTGTGCCCTCAAAAGTCCAGCCCAGACTGCCCCTCCCAGCTCCTGCAAGGTAGAGCTCATCCCAGCCCCACCCCAGCCCCAGACCCCAGGGCGGACACACCCATCTTGGCTCCTGTCGCCCATCCACCGCCGACAGAGTACCACATGCTGCTGCTTCTGTGCAGGCTGTGCCTGACCGAGAGCCAGGCTATTGGCAGCTCAGTCAATGCCCATGGAAACGGCCGCTCAGAAAGCGGAGTGCGCTCCTGGTTGGCCGCAGGTGGGTTCTATTTTTACATTATTTACTGAAATTACCTCATCGGGTTGCAGCAGACAAACAAGAACGATGTGGCAGGTCTGAATATGCTCGTAGGCCAAGCCCCGCGGTGCAGGGGGAACTCACTTAGCTGTGGGGTGTCCTTCCTGTCGATGTACGAAGCCGTCAGCTGTGACAGCTCAGTGTCGTCTCATTTAACCAGCACCTTGAGCGAAGCACCCAGTCTGATCAGCATTTTCCCCTTTCCGCCTTTCCAGGAAAGGCCTGAGGGGCAAAGAGGAAGAGGAGCACATATCATTCTGGCTGCAGGGGAAGATGGGCACTGCCCACAGCTGTCCTCGGTGTCCGCTGGCCTTGGCGAGCTTCCGTCTTGGTTTAGCTGGGTATCTGAGGTCGATGGCTAGCTGGCTCCTGTGTTCTCCATTCACGAGGTCCTCCTGTTCTAGGTGTAGGCTCTGCTGGGTCCTGCAGCCCTCAGTCAGCATCCCCCCACACCTCAGCAGACTCAGGTCCTTCCAGAAGCTTCCCAGACAGGTGGCATGCGGGAGGCTGCAGGACTGTGAGGCCCACACGTCCCTCACCCAGCCACGCCGTGCCCTGCAGCCGGTGGGGCCTGGCGCTCCAGTCTGAATCCCGTGCAGAGGAGGAAGGAAGGTTCTCTCTGCTGGCCCCTCGAGATTATCCAGGGCTGCTCTGGCCACTTCCCCCCAAAGTTGATCCCAGGAGGGGCAGGGGTTTCCTCTGGGTGGACATCTGCCCAGCCAAAAGTCAGGGTTGATAATACCATGCGAGATGGAGGAAATGTATGTTTGCCACTGTGCCCTAAGAAGAGAGAACTTCTCTATTTCCTCCATCATCTAGAAGACAGCGGAGCCACGTGTCCACACTCAGGAAGTGGGAGAACCAGGAATCCGCTCTAACCCTGTCCTTCCTACATCATGGGCCACTGCACACCCATCCCAGTGTCCCCAGCACACAGCCATGACAACACGCCCCGCGCCTTCGCTGTGCACCCGGTGGCCTCCACTGACCGGACCCCAGCCTCCACCACTCCACAAACCCCCTCTAAGGTCAGAGTTAGCAGAAAGTGACCCAAATGGGACCGCAAACAGCCTATGGGCAGAAAATGAGACGTAAAATCCCATGGGTCCCTCTGACAGTTGAAGTAAAATTTTACGTGAGCAATATACTCTCGCTCTGATTACCATGCAGTATAATTTTATTCTGGTTTTTCTGGGCTGGCTGAACCCCTGCTCTTTTAAGTGTTCAGATGTTCTGCTTGCCAAGATAAATGATTATAATTGACAGGGCATTGTCAGTCTACAGCAGAGCCGATGCCATTAAGCATGCCAAGGGCCAGCTCTGGGGGCAGGTAGCTGAGCAGAGGGGTTTTGATCTCACCCTCTCCCTGTAGTACGGTCCACACTGGCTCCAAAGGCTGGAGGGCAAGAGAACAAAGGGGCCGTGATGTCTCTGAATTCAAATCTTTCCCTTTGAAATGAGGCGTCCGGAATGGCCAATAAAACTGTGGAAATGGATTTCTGGCTGCATTTGATGTTAAGCCTTTAGTGTCAAGCATCAGGCCTATTGGTTGCCTTTTCATCCCTCCTTCTTTTCTTTCTTCCTTTTGCTCCCCTTGTATTGCCCCCTTCTCTCCAGGCCTTGTGGGGAATTTGTCCTTTCATAAATAATTTCTCAGCGCTGGTGGATAGGCAGTTGCATCTCATTTCTGCTTCAACATGAAAAGAGCAAATTAAGTCTTAAAAGAATTGAGACTTGCTCTTGTGTCTGTAGGAGAACTGGTCTCATATAGATTGATTAAGACCCAGACTTCTCCTACTCCAGTCTTAGATTCTCTGTTTATTAAGGTAGCTCCATGTACAGAGTTGCCTTCCTCTTCCACGGAGTCATCAAAATCACACGTGTCATCTCTTTCGACCCAGAGAAGAGAGGGGAGAGCAAGTGCATGGTTTGGAGCCTCCTCCCTAATCCTCCGTAACCAGATATCTGTGACAAGGAGCCGAGTTTCATCTTGAGCAGTTAACCTAGTCCTTGATTGAGAGAGAAGGATGCAGCCCAACCACGGCGACTTCTTCACCGTCATCCTGAGATGTTCTCAGGCTGAGGGGTCGATACAAAACAGACCTTTGAGAACCCGGACCCTAGTCCATTTTTGGAATCTCAGTGAAACTGCTCTTTCTCTCCACCCACTCTGCTTATATCCCTGAGTGGGCTCAAACTCATCGACCTCATTTACACCGTGGTTTGTGGTTCCTTGTCAGAGGATGGACCAGTAAAGAGAACAGCAAACGGGATATGGAATCCGAAAAACTGGTTTCCAGTCCTGATGCTGCCTCTGACTGGGTGATGTTGGGTTACTTACTTCTCCTCCGTGCAGCTCAGACGTCTGGCTGGGAAATGGGGACAGCCGTTCTTCCCCTGTCGTGAGTTCTAAATGAGACCGGATGCAAAAGCTCTGTTTAAACTCCAATGTGTCATACAAACGCGAGTTAGCATCGTTGCAAGAATATCACATCCTTTAGTATCGTTCAATCTTCATGACAGGTTAACGGAGAAAGAATTGTTTCCTTGCACCCTTGGAGAAAGGAAACTGAGCACCAGAGCATCTTGCCCCAGCCATGGAGCCGGCCAACGGTAGAGTTCCATTCCCAGTAATCAAACCAGCCAGGTACGCTGGAAACCACAAAAAACTTCAGGTAAAATGTACAAAGTATCTTCTTAAATGCTTTAAACAGCTGGTAAGATAGTAGAAAGTTGGGTCAAAAATCTAAGTGGGAGTTAGAGAAAGAACAGCTGTGAAGCCACCTTTCCTCAAAGGACATCTGGTATACCTGGAAACTTGATCTCGGGTTTTCAGAGCCTCAGAGGGTACAGGGGACATAGAACCCAGAGCGTATTCAACGTGGGGAGTCCACGGGGAGACCTTCCTTATAAAAAGTCAGAGTCTCAAAGGATGTAAGGGTGAACCAGGTGGAAATACACACACACACACACACACACAAACCCCCGCCCCCCCCGGTGCCGAGCAGAGTAGTCCTTAGGTTGTCAACTGGGGACCGATAATTCAGCCCCAGCCTCCCTCTCTAGCCTCATCTCCCTTTACTGTCTGGCTCATTATCACCACCTGAGCTGCTTTGACTCACTTCCCCAGCTCAGCTGTCCATTTCCTACCCTTCTCCAGCTACACCTCCCATTGGCTGGACGCTCACTGGCTAGAATTTTCATCGGATACCCCATTCCTCTCCGCATCCATTCCTCCTCAGTCACACACCCCAGCTTCACTCTACACCAGTTGCTCCCCATATCAGTTAAATCCCTTCTACTGAGACCCCTGAAAAAAGTTAACCTTATCTGCTTAGGGGTTGGGATTTCTTTCCAAAATAATAATAATAATAATAATAATGTTTCATGATAATCAAAGGCAATCTTCTCGTAATAGCTTCTCCTACATTTTTATGGACCCTGACCATTTCTGGGAGATGGGACTGGTCTTGGATGCCAGTGGAGAGGGGACATAATCTGGGGACACCAACTCCTGCCCCAGCTTCTCTCTTAGCTGGCCCTGACATGGTGATGGCCCTGACACATTTCACAGTTGTGCCCAGCATGAGACCCTCTGTGACTCTTCCCTTTTCATCGAGACCTGAGGTTCAGAGACCCAAACCTCAGATACTAAGAAAGGAAGGATGGATGACCTGGTCCAACCCCTCAGTGTTGCCTTGACTTCACCCAGGCCAAGAGCAAGAGAACCAGGCCCCAGGCCACCCAGTGCACCAGCAGATGCCCTGTGAGGCCCCGGTCTGCCAACTTGCAGCCAGGCCCCCATTGGCCACGTCACACCCCAGCCGGAGGGAAGGGCTAGTCCCACCTGTAGTATTTGTTTGCATGCAGAACCTTCTTTGCTCTTGTGGCAACCCTAGAAGTGGGCAGGGAAGCCTTTACTCCATCCATTTACAGAGGAGGACAAAAGGCTGGCTAGGAAGTCACCCAGCCAAGGCGAGAGAGAAGTGGCAAGAGGAGAAAAGAGGATATGGAAGGTGAGCTTAGACTTTAATGATGGTCTCCCTCAGCTGAACTTAGAGAAATGCAAGTAATGATAAATTGGCCTTTAAATTCACTTTTGCCAGTGGAGCTCTGCTTCCCATACTGAGGTCCACTCGGCATCTGGACCAAATGGGTCCTGGCTTCAATAAAGTGAATTGAGGTAGGTTTATACAACAAGAAAGGACCATCGCCTCCCTGTGGCTGGATCGGTAGGGCAGGAACTAGGAAGTGAAAGGGATGGAGGAGAGGAGGCGAGAAGTACTTTATGCCCTGGCCTGGACTAAAAATTGGTCTTGAGATTTTTGAAACATCATTCAGGATTGGAGGCGTCTGTAATGTCAAAGCTTCAAACAGATCTGCTTTTTGTTTATAAGATGGGAGGATTTTAATTTACCCCTGGAGAAAGAAAATACTTTTGTGTTGTGAAAAACAACATCCAATAAGTTCTTCTGGATCTAAAGCAGAGACCTGCAGCTGATATAACAATATCTATGAGCCACATTATTCTATATTCAATTTGACATGTATTTATTGAGCGCCTTTGCTGTTGTCAGCGCCCCTGTGTACAGCAGAAGACTGCCCTGCCCAGTCTGCCCCTTCCTCTCACCTTCCAGCACTCTGTCAGACAAGGCTCTGCTGCTATTCACAGGCTTTTCATGGCCAGCTTTTTCGGAAGTGGGTGGCCAGGTTCTTCTTCCTAATCTACCTAATCTGGAAGCTCCACTGAAACCTGTCCACCATGGGGGGCCCTGCTGGTATTTGAAATCCCAGTGGCACAGCTTTCAGCATCACAGCCACAACAAGCCATCACACTAAGACGACTGACTGATGGGTGGTTTGGTTCCCTGACCGGGAAACAAACCCAGGCCATGCCATTGAGAGCACCGGATCTTAACCACTAGACCCCCAGGGCTGGCTACTATGTACCAGACACCGCTCTAGGCTCTGGAACACAGTAATGAATAAAACAGACAAAAATTCTTGCCCTCATTGGCAAGACAGATAATAAATACCAGTAAATAGGTTTTATGGTGTATATTCGATGTTAAATGCTTTAGAGAAAAACAAAAAAAGGAAAGAAGTAGGGAGTGTAGGAGGGGTATGACTTTAAGTATAGCGATCAGAGAAGGTCTGTTGAGAAGGGGTCATTTTAACAAAGACTTAGACAAGATGAGGCAGAAGCCCTCCAGATGAAGAGTTTCGAGGCATAGAGAATGGCAAGTGCAAAGGCCCTGATGTCATTGAGGGAATGAGGTTAAGAGGTACAGTCTTGAAAGAGACACAGTAACTTAAGAGGGGGAATCTACACAGCAACAAGATAAGGGTCCAGACCCAGGAGTTGGCATCAAGTGTGTGCAAGCCTGACTATCACCTGGAGAGGACCTGGTGAGGAGGATGGAGAATGGACGTCACGTGTGCCCCGCCTGGTGTGAGTCAAGTCTGAATAATGAAGGCATTTGGGAAAATGCTCCCCGACACGTGGGCATGAGAGGATTGCCCTCAAAAAGCAGGGGGTTAGGCTGTTCCCGAGACGTGCAGGATTCTCCTGGAGGGAGCAGGCGTTCCCACTCTCATCTGCTTTGGGAAGAGGTCTGTCCTGGAAGAGGAGAGGAGAGGAGGAGAGCCAGGCTTAGACTAGAGGAGAGAGCCGGTTTTTCTCGCAGAGCCCTGAGGAAGTGGAGAGGGGCGTAGGCTGGCTCCCCGGTGAGGAAAGGACCTTCCCACTGAGGGCTCTGAGCTGACCCCAAGACAGGGCAGCAGGAGGGAAGGCCTTGTGAGGCCCCTGAGGATAGGGTCAGCCTGCGGAGGCCCATCCAAGGATGCCTGTGCATTAATCCCCATGTTATTCTTCCCTCCCACCATCCCAGAGTGTGGGGAAATCTTGGCTCAGCCTCCGCTCTGCCTCTGCTTCCTAAGGGGATCTGTTCCAGGGTTGGACCAGAGAGAAGCTTGCACAGAGCAAGCAGAGAGATGCAGAGCAGAGGGCTGGGTCACACTGGCTGACCTGCCCAGGCACCACTGGGACAGACTTGGGGAGTATGGATCCCTTTTCACAAATCTTAGAGAGACGCTGGTAAAAGGCACAAGTCTCTTTATTAGGCTGTAGAAAGGCAGATGTCACCGTAACCTGCAAATTAAAAGTTAATGGGACAAGGTACATGCCTTACCTCCCCATTCTGAGATTATTAAAACAGGTAACGTTCTTTGGAAAGCATAAACCCACAAAGGGTTGGGGGAGGAGCATCAGCAGATAAGGGAGTGCAACAAATGTCCACGAGATGGAAAGAGAGAGAGGAGGAGTGAGGAAGAATCAGAGCAGAAGAAACCATCACCCAGAACCATCCGGAACACTCACGGGGGGGGCCTTCGGCAGAGGAAGCAGGAGGAGGACTCAGCATCAGAAATGTCAGGTATGAAAAGGTGGGCGTGAGAAGTGGGGCTGAAAACAGGAGGTGAACTGAACTCTTTATCTGCCCATCCCCACACCAACAGAGAAAAAAGTGGCCAAATATCTACTTCCATATATTTTTTTAATGGATAATTTTTCTTTAAAGAAGTTACATTGGAAGAGCCAGGGCTGCTGAAATAAGCACCAGTTCCTGAGAGCAAAGCCCTCTAGATTTGGGGAAGGGGCATCCCCTAGGTTGACACTCAGCTCTCCACCTTCTCACCCCCGAGGGAATCCTGACTGTCAACAGATTTTGTCCAAAAACACTGAGCATCAAAGACAGAGAGGAAATATCAAATTCCTACAGAGGTCATCTTCAAAAGAAGGGGAATAAAACCAACATCATACTTTTCCTTACCCCCAATGGACCTAAGAACACAGTGGCAAAATTCCTCCAAAGTTCTAGGAGAAGATAAGTGTCAGGTTAGAATTCCATACCCCGCTCAACTGTCACTAAAGGGTGAGAGGAGAATAAAGACGTTATCAGACACATAAGTATTTATAAGGGAGTTTAAGGAGGCTATGCTTGTGCAATACCAGGGAGTAAATAAAGAGAAAGATGGTATTCAACCCAGGAGATTAGTAAAAGAAGGTCCCAGGTTGACAGCTCTATGGAACCAGGAGAATGGAGGGGAGGAGGTTGGGAGGAGAAGAAGAGGGGGTCACCTGTGAAAAGGAGGTAGATTCCAGGAATCTGAATTTGTTCTTGAGAATTTGAGATTCTTCAAGGAGTTGGTAAACGCAAATGAAGCAAGAAAATAAAGGAAGACCATAGAAACTAAAAAAAAAGAAAGAAAAGGACAGAAATCATAGTAATAATCATAGTACTCCACTTGGCTGTGAAGTGAACAATATTTATAGTCACAGTAAACATGATTTGCTTCATGGATTTTCAACTTCTAGAATCCACCTATAAACAAAGCTTGGTAGACTTTAGTTTACAAAATGAAAATAAATGTTAGCAATATCAACAATATAAAATTAAAAGTATAGTTGTTAGAAATGAGAAGTGGAAGAGGGGAAAGGGGGAGAGGAGGTGGTAAGGTTTGGGGTGTCCAAAGGCTCACCTTACAGTGCATCAAATGTTATTGTGTATAGTGGAGGGAATAAAACGTGTGTGCATGCATGATTTCAATTTTCAAAGGCAACTAATAAAAAAGTAAAAGATAGTGTGTGTGTGTGTGTGTGTGTGTGTGTGTAAAATGAGTTGGAGGAGAGAGATGTGGATGCTGGTTTAAATGAACACAGTCCTCGTCTGTCCCAGCAGGGGCTGATCTGTGACGTCTAAACTCGATCGACCAAAAGTAAGATTACTAACATATTTAACTTAGATATAGACACCGGGACAGACAAAAGCAAACAAGAAAAAAAGAGTTAGAATTAATGATTTTACTCATGTGTGGAAGATAAACAAACACAAAGAGAACAGATTAGTGGCTACCAGAGGAGAAGGAAGTGGGGAGAGAGGAAGGGGTACACGGGCACACGTGTATGGTGACAGGTGGAAACTGGACTGTTGCTGGTGGACACGATGCCGTCTATACAGAAACTGAAGTATAGTGACGTACACCTGGAATTTACACAATCTTGTAAACCAATAGACCTCAATAATCTTTAAAAAATAATTAGAATTGAAAGTGGTTTACTCAGGAGAAAAGGACTAGAGTGACAAAGGACTATTGCGTCTCATTAGAAATAGAGCTTTACTGTATGATTTTTTAATGACACACAGGTATTTGATAAATATTTTTAGATACCACTTTTAAACTAAGTTTGACTTCACGTGGTAGTCACAGGTAACTTGAGACTGGGGCATACCAACTATATTTATGATCTTGAGATGTTATTAGTTTGTTGTTGCTGATACGTCTATCACTTTTATCCAGAGATGATTTTAAACTAAAATCTACACTCCTCTGTTTCATTCCATTCACGGATCAAACCCAGGAAGCAAGTTTTATAGAGAAAAATAAGTAAGCTGCTGCTTGAAAACACTTTTTGAGGTGTGAATACCCCACCAAAATCCTACCACTGAGGATTCCTTTATCTAACCATCTTTTGTCGAGTGCCTGCTAAGAACAACGATATTTTCAATATGGCAGGAGCTGCCAGCCTCCACTTCTGTCCTTATGGGGGTGACATATGGGGACTTTTCCCCCACAGAAGGCCACTGGGGGAGATGCAGAGTCTAGGTGCCCTTCTGCACACCCACACCTCACACACACCCTGGTTTTAATCCACTGTTCTCAGAAAGGACCGAAGTTAGGCTGTTGGACATTTTAGACCCAGATGTTTCATTTTCTCCAGTCGTATCACTTAGGCAAGTCACCTCTCTGAGCTGGACCTCACTCTTTCAAATATACAATAACAAGCTGTGGAATAGTTGGGGTCTGGAGCATCAGACCTCGTTGCCTTGAGCTAACCGGCCAACCCCAGCAGTAGGGGAGCAGGATGACGGAGGGCCGTCCGACTCTCGAGCAGTGGAGGTAAATGTAAATCAGGGTTGTTTGAGAAGACTGTTCAGGCGCCGGGGTACAACCTGCAGGATGCGGCTAGGAATCAGGTGGCGGCCTGTGAAGCAATCCCATGTGATAGAAAGATCACTGGCCTGGGGGTCTAGAGACCCAGGGTTTAGTCTGAGCTCTGCCAAAACTTTGCTGCGTGATCCTGAACAAGTCGCTACAGCTCTGTGGCCCTCAGTGTCCTCACCTGGAAGATTAAAGAGTTCAGCCAGACAATCCCCAAAGTCCCTTCCAGCTCTGACATGCCCTCGTTCCATGATTGCGTGACCACCAAATTAAATTAAAATCAGAGCTTTTGCATCACCCCATGTGTTGGCGAAGACAAGGAACACGCCCGTGGGAACATGAAAAGGCCTCCGACGGCGGGTCGCTCAGCTTCTTGTTGTTGTTTTATCCTTTCCTGAGCTTATCGGCCTGTGATCAAGGGCTCGCTCTCCAATGCAGGTGCTTATCTGCCCGCTGAAGCCAAGGGCACATCTTAGTAACCTGCAGCTTGTGAGGCAACACGGGCGTTTCTGCCACTGAAGCCGCCACCTCTGGCTTCAACAAGGTGTTGTCTGATAAACAGACTTGCTCCATACACGTCTGCCTGGGAAGGAGAGAGACTATCTGCCAGCCCACTCCTGCCAACGTCTGCACCCGGCCACCCGCAGGTGGGGTCTGAGCATAGGGAGGTGTTGGGGCCGTCCAAGATGCTGCCAGCCTTGGGAAGAAAATGGATAGGCGATAGGGCTCCTGCCGGGTGGGGACTTCTGGGCACCTGGATCTCAGGCCTGAAGGGTCCTTGGAGAGATGCCAGAGGTCAGAATGGAGACCTAGCTGGGAAAATGGGGATCTCCTGGACAACCAAGGCTGGGCATGGTATCGATGTGTCAGGGAGAAATGGTCTACAGATCTGCCTGTTTCTAAAGCCCTGGATAACCCATTCTTTCAAGGAAAATTTCCTGAGATCTGATATTCACTGAGCGTTGAGGAAAAAGATGAATTAATACATCTAGGTCCCTCCCGTGAAAGGGTTCTCAGTCTGGTGAGTGGAAATGAGCACATAAAGCAAATAATAACGGTACATTTTCTTCTTTCATCTATCCAGTGAATACAAAGTGAAGACCTACTGTGCCTAGGCACCATTCTCGCGAACAAGATGGGAAAGATGTCTGATCTCTCAAAGCTTCAATCACTACCTTCCTTCTGACCATCTTCCAAGGGTAGTGACTCGTTTGCTGAGTGCTTCCTGGGGACAGGGCACTTGGATGTTCTGTGCATGTCAGCCCGGGTTATCCTAACGGTCGTGATGATGAGGTAGAGGGTACCACTCTCCCTGTTTCATGTGTGAGGAAGCCCAGGTCAGAGAGGCTGGGGGCCTTGGCCTGCAACCTCTCCCACAGTAGGTGCCTGAGGTGACATTGGACCCAGGTCTGCTAGGCTCCGAAGCCTGATTTCCTTTTGCTGTAATGTTCTGCCACAGCTCCAAAGCCAGAAATGTCATTTTTCCCACCTCCCATCTCAGCTCCTTCTCCTTTCTTCTGTTGCTCAAGGAACGGCACCACCTTTGCAGTCGGAGTAAAGTATGTTGTGCTGCGGTAACAAACAACTCTAAATATCCGTGGCTTAAAACAACAAGGATTGGGGCTGGCCCCGTGGCCGAGTGGTTAAGTTCGCGCGCTCCGCTGCAGGCGGCCCAGTGTTTCGTTGGTTCGAATCCTGGGCGCGGACATGGCACTGCTCGTCAAACCATGCTGAGGCAGCATTCCACATGCCACAACTAGAAGGACCCACAACGAAGAATATACAACCATGTATGGGGGGGCTTTGGGGAGAAAAAGGAAATAAAATAAAATCTTTAAAAAAAAAAAAAAAAACAAGGATTTATTTCCCACGGACACCTGATGGCAGCATGGGGAGGGGGGAAGGTTCTGCTCATCATCATCACTCGGGCATCCAAGTTGATGGAGTTTGCTTCTCAGCATGTGTTTCCCTGCTCCCCCAAGCAGAGGAAGCGTAGAGCTGGAGGGTCTCAGAGCAGCTATTAAATACTCTAGCCCAGAGGGGGCGTGCTCACATCCTATTGGCCAGAACTAGTCACATGGCCACACCTTACCACAGAGAAGAGACAGGGTTTTGGTAAGCAGTAGGGATGTCTGCCAATATCACTATTCACCCTGGTTCCCGAGGGTGAAACCCTAATCTTCTCGGATTGCTGAATGCTTTTTCTCCCCTGGCCAGAAAGCAAGGGAGAGTCCTGACTCTGGAATCCCCTCAGACTCTCAGGACTTGTGGGACCTCAGTGCTTAACTTCCGTGGGTCCATGTTGTCTCTGTGAAATGGGGCAGTAATGCCTCCATCACAAGGTTACAGTGAAAATTTATGGGCTAATGCATGTAAAATGTGCTTGATCCCATTAGGTCCTTTCCCGCCCTCGCCGTCATGCTCCCTTCTAAGTCCTCCATCCTCCACCCTCCCACCCCCCATGCCTGGCATCTCCCAGTGACACCATTGCAACAGTCACTGGTCCCTCTGCCTTGAACTGCATGCCATCCTCCACCCTGGAGATTCCCGGTCCTCTTCCCGAGCTACAGACCTCACTTTGTTGCTTCCCTGCTCTCAATTCTCTTATGGCTTCTTGCAGCATTTATGATACAGTCATACCCCAATCAATCCAACCGCCTGATTTTCCCACATCCTCCCCTTTCTCCACGCACATTGAGCCATTTCCCATTCACGAATTCTTCCTTGATGTTTTCATACCTGTATGTCTTTGACCATGGACTCCTTCTGCTTGGAGTGGCCTTTTCCCCACCTCATCTGGAAAACTCCTATTCGTACTTCAAAACTCAGCTTACATGTCACCTCCCACATGAAGGCTTTTGCAGCTACTCCAGCAGAGTTAATTATCTTTCACCTGCTGTTAACCTCTTATTGCTGCCTGAAATTCCACCAATCAGCAATCTGTTCCATTGGGGCAAGCTGAAGTTTCTTCACACAGTCCTCTTTCATAATGGGCAGAGCGGGAAGAGCCCGCAGACAGCAGACCAAGCCCTGAGTTTGCCCTCAGTGCTTTCTCAAGCTTGCTTTATCTTCTTAGGAAAGTCACCTCCTAGTTACAGCTATCCCCTAGTGGAGGGACTCTCCATTTTTGCCCGGTGGTGCACACTTTCCACTTCAGCAGCCCAGGGTTCGCTGGTTTGGATCCCAGGTGTGGACATGGCACCACGTAGCAGGCCATGCTGTGGTAGGCGTCCCATGTATGAAGCAGAGGAAGATGGGCATGGATGTGAGTTCAGGGCCAATCTTCCTGAGGAAAAAAAAGGAGGATTGGCAGCAGATGTTAGCTCAGGGTTAATCTTCCTCAAAAAAAAAAAAAAAAAAGAAATATCTGGACCTCTTCATGAACGCTGTCTGCCCAGGGCTTTTTCCATCTGAGGATCCCTGTTCTCAAGGTGACAGACACTGGGAATGACCTCACCCTTCAGAAGGAAGGTGAGTCTCCACTCCTTGGGGTGACTTCCCCTATTGCAGACCCGCTGTATCCTGAGATGTTACAGAAAGTGCAGCATTCCCAGGACAAAAGTTACACGTACAAATAGGGCAACACAAGGTGGGAGGAGGGAGTGATTCCAGCCAAAACAAGGCCCAGGATGGGAACAAGAGCTCTTATCTTATACCCTGCGGTGGGGGGCAGCCAGAGTTATGGCAGGACTTCTCATTTACCCACACAATTCTTTAAGGAAATTAAAGGTCACTAAGGAAACTGAGGCATGGAGTGGTGACATGACTCTCTCAGGGTCCTCGTGTAATTTCAGATCCTGGGCAGAAGCAAACCACCAGAGTCCTTCTGGTTTCCAGGTTCGTTGCTCAGAAGGTCATGGAAAGGCAAGCCAGGCAGCCTGATGATAACCCAGCAGTGTGTGGGTCACGGAGAAGAGGCAGGAGGAGGCAAAGGAATGTGCTCAGCCACGGAGGGAACGGAGCTGCTCTGTCTCCATCAGCACGCACAGACCTCCAAACACACATCACCAGGGGAAGTAACACCAGGCTGCTGATGGTTCTGCATCTTGTGATACATGATACCATTTATGTAACTAGGTAAATGTTTAAACATGAAAACAATTATACGTATTTCATGTGAATGTGTATAAGTTTTGAGTGGCTTGGAAGGAAGGGCATCAAACTCATGATAACGGCTACGTCTATGGAAAAGGAAACCGGCCAGGATGGGAACCACGGTCTCCGGAGGCAGCTGTAGATTTATCTCCAGGGTTCCAAGAGTTTTTAAAGGGTCTGGAGCATTCATGTCTTACTTGCAGGATAGTTCAACTAAATACATAGAAAATAATTGAAACAAGTATGAAGAAAAGGTAACTGGTTAATTCTGGGTGGGAGAAATATAAGGTGATTGTAATTTTTATTTTTAATTTCAAAAAAAAATACTCTGGAAAGAATTCTGGATTCAGATCTCATCTCTGTGGCTAAGAAGCTATGAGACTCTCAGTGATCCCTCACCCTCTATGTGCCTCAGTTTCCCCACTGCTGACCGCAGGGGTTGGGACACTCACTCAGGCATCTCCCAGTTCTCAGCGCTGTGAGCCCTCCACTCACAGGTGGACCAGACCCCTCCCTATCTAGGTGACATTTTCCAGCCAGACTGAAAATAAACCAGATAGTTTACCTGGAAAAGGTGTCAACTGTGCACAGACTAGTTACTAAAGGCAAGAAAGAAAGGAAGAAATGAGATGGAAGAAGAAACGATCAACATAGGTCCAGATTGAGAAGCAGCTGCAGGGTCTTGCCCACACAACATTCGTGTTTCTTCACGACTCAGGTCCACCTCTCTTCTGCACACATGTGCACACCCAGGCACACCACACACCACCTGGCAGGGCTGTAAAACTGCCAGCTCAGTCCTCAAGCCTGTCTCTGCTGAGCGGCCCCCAGCAAGTTCCACTGCAGTGTCTCCATCCAAGGGCTAGTTCAACCCACCCACAAGGACGGCGAGTAATTTCCTCTGGATCCCGTACATCCCACCGTCTCCAGCTCCTCTTTCCCAGGGTCCATACACAGAGGGCCACCTTTCCCCACTTAGTGGAGTCAATACCATGCAAGCCACTCCCATGGGCTTATTTCCATGCCACCTCTCAGGGAACAAAAGCCCCTCTCTCATGTGAAACACTCCGGGACAGCTGTCGTCCGATCCCAGTGGCCACCAGCCAGGGAGGCAGGAAAGAGGATGGGCTCCCACCCTCCATAATAATGCAGATCAGCCCATCGCACTGCATGGCCGGCACTGGACTGAGCACACCACGTGCTTTTCCTCACTAGTCCTCACAACAGCCCCGAGTCACAGGCAGAAAACCACAGTTCAGAGTGGTCTGCCCAGTCCGCTCCCCACCGGGCCAGCCACCCGGCCCAGGTTCAAGCCTCTTGCTCTGGACAAAGTCACCACGTGTTTGCAGTGCAGCAAATCTGGAAGCCACGTGAGGATGGGTTCCTAGACCAGCCCGCTTAGCCACATTTACACCATTTCCGTTCAGAATATTCTCAACTCTCCGAGGCAATAAGCAGCGATCATTCAACCATTTAAATGTTTGCAGGAGGAAGAAAGGGCACTTTGGAATCTTCAAGCAAGCTTTTGCCATCTCTTGCCTTCTTTGTAAAATGGCACAAGGATGTCCACTTCATGGTGTTCCGGCGAGGATCAAGTGACAGAGCAGGTGTGAATGCGCTCGAAAGCCAGACCGTGCTCAATAAATTCCTCCGCGTTCAGGTAAGCCTGAAAACGGTCACAGCTGCTCCTGGCCCGTCCTCTCCTGGTGGCTAAGACCGGCCAGCGTGTTCCAGTGAGAGGCAAACTTGACGTTCTGCCACCTCCGGTCTAGCTCTGCCTGCGGAGTCGCAGGATGTGGTCAGCTAGAACAGCGAGGCACGGATAAAAGAGCTTCCCAGAGGCCTTTGCAGCAAAGCCACAAGTTGGGGAGATAATTTGTTGCCTTTGCTCTCTTCTCATGATGCAGACTGTTAAGGCTACCAAAAGAAAAAAAAAAAAGTCATTTTCTTCCAAAGTACTCTTCCTTCTCATGAAAGGGTAAGTATGGAAATTATTAGGCCTAAGAGACAAGCTACCGTGCCAACTTTGAAATCTCACCGGGACATCACACAGTCTGCATTTAGAAAAGAATCTGAACTCCTTTATGAGAGCGCTAGGCGGTCCTTTCAGTATTAGTAAAGCGTAAGTCATCCGGTCAAGAAGAAAAAACGAAAGAGCCTCTAATGGCTGCTCGGACAGCAAACCCATCTTACAAAATAGCACTGAGATGAGTTGCATGTAAATGAATTCGAAACAGGCGGATTAAAGGTCCCTCAGAGCATAGGAGGCTTGGAAATTAGCAGAGGAGCGTCCTTTTAAAAAGTCACACTTAGCCTTTACCAAATCCAAACCTTTAAGAAAAGATTTTTAACTTTGGTCTGGTGGCCCAGCCAGGCAAATCAGAGTGGACTCGGGGTGCCTATAGGAGACGCTTACAAAACCCACTGACAAAGCCCTCCTCATGTGACCCACCCACTTGTTCAGATGTCCTTAGGAAGGGAAGTGGCACCGGCACCACCTCTCACACCTCACTTCCTCGTTCTGGTCATTCCCAAAGCAGTGCGGCCCTGGGGAGCAAATGGTTCCTGAGTGACAGGGAGGGCAGGCTCCGTGCATTGGGGCTCTATGGAGCCTCGTCCCTGTGCATTCTGCACCGGCAAGTTAAGGCCTCCTCTCCTCTCCTCTTCTGCCCGCAAGACCAGGACTCACTTTGTAGCTGGTTGGCCAGGCTGGAGAGGCTGGAGCCCAGGGCTCTTGAAAAGGAGCAGAGGGACGGCGTAGGACAGGCCCCAGGGAAGGAGGTAGCAGGAGTCAGGCACAGAATCACAGCGGCATCCTCAGGGAGTCTGGGGACAGCGAGCAGGGCCTCCGTCAGGGAGCAGAGAACTTCCACTTGGAGTCTAATCTGAGAGAGCAACAGAGGGGACAAGAGCCCCAGGTCTTACTGTGTGCACAGGTCCAGATCCCTGGGAAACAGGCTGTGAGGCTCCGAGAGTTGAGCGTAGAAGGTTTATAGAGGAGTCCTTTTGGGGACAACACATCAGGAGAGGCGGGAAGGGAGTTGAAGAGAGCAGCATTGGGCAGAGGGAAAGTGGAACTGTGAGTCGGTTGCAAGAGGAGATGCGGCTGATCCCACAGGAAGCTCCACATCTAGGATGGACCTGCAGAGATGCCCCAAACCCAGGCAAAGGGGCTGTGTTTTTGTACTCTGGCGTTAACAAGACATCTACTGGATGAGGGCGTCTAACTTGGGGCAAGGAAGCTTCCTTTAGCTGAGGGCAATGTCCAGAGACGGATGACACAGCCAATACTCCAAGCACCCAAGAAAATGAGTTGAAGTGGGATCTGGGCGTCTCACCACAGCACCCACTACAGTCCACCCCTTGGACCATCTGGACCCTTAACTTCATATACTAAGTTCACCCTATCTGGGAACAGCTGTTACAGGAGTCTGGTTGGTTCTTATTCCGGGGAAAACTTATAAGAGGAAGGCTAATGGGACAAACTCCCGGCACCGCTGCTGGCCTGGTATCATAGCCACATCTAATACTCATCCTCTCCGTCCTCTCCTACCTGTTCTGTATCCCTCCTATTGTCGGCCAGCATCCAGCATCGGCCGCCGCCCCAGGTGGCTGATCTGAAGGCACTAACCACCCATTTCTCCACCAAGAAAACTGAACTCAAGGAAGCAAGGAAGTAGGACTGGGCAGAGGGAGATGCTGAGCTGTGGTGAGCCCCACTCCTTCCTCATTGGGGATCTGACCCTGGCCAAGCAGACCTGCAGGCTTTGAGAATTCAACTTCTTCTGGAACACTCTGCTGCTCTTATAATTAAGACCTGGACCTGATCCTCAACTTTTCTGCCTTTCGGGAGCATGTGTCTCTTTATGTGCTGCCCTCTGGCTTTCCCACTTAACCTTTAATTGGTGCTGAATCACCTTAGCCTTGCATTGTCTCTCTGTAATGCATTGGTTGCCCCCAGCAACAAGTATCCAATTCCATAAAACTTCTAATTACCATTCCCTCCCTCCTTGCCTGAGAAGTTGCACCTGCCAGGGCATCCCTTCCTCTGATACCCCATCCCATTTCACTACCAGTCAAAGGCTTAACAATTGCATCACTACTGCCTGCCAGGATCTATCCACAGGGCACCTACTACAGTGACGGGGTCTTCATTGCCAGCCCACCATCAGCTGCTCCAGCTCCAAACTCCTCTTCTAGAGTCTGTGTCCTCGGACCACTCCATTTACACTGGTTGCCTGATGGGTTCCCAGGTGACAGACTCTGGAATGGAACTTACATGCAGGAGTTTGATGGAGGAGAGCTCTCAGGATCAACGCCTGTAAGGGAGCAAGAGCAAAAGGACCAAGCAGAGGGAGGGGTTGGACTGTGATGTAGTCACAACGAAGGCCTCTGCCAATTCCACGGGCAAGTCGAACCTGGTATGACCCATCGGAGATCCTGAAACGAGGTGAGGGGGCCAGGCCTTTGTTCCCCCACACGGTACAGGCACTACATATGGGATACCCCCAGGAGAAGGGAGTACATTGGACTATGCAGCTTCCTTCAGCCAAGAGCAATTTCCGGAAAGGAATGTAGCTCTGAGCCAGCCTTGACCGATATCGCCAGTAGCTGAGAAATGAGCCCCTTGGCCCTAAAGTGGTGTACATGTCATGAACCCCAGTGTCCACTACAGCATCTATCTGCCCCAGGAGATAAGACAAAATTCATCACGTAACCACACAAATAAGTATGTAATTACAAACTGTGAGATGCTTTAAAAGGTTTGTGCATGAAGATACACGGATCTGTGGACGCCCAGCAGTGGGCGCCTCGGACTCCATCTGGAGGGTCAGGGAAGGCTTCCCCGAGGAAGAGAATTTGAGCTGATCGACTGCTGAGGAATGAGTAGGGGAGAGCCAGGGGAACATGGGAGGGGACAAAGCCGTCCAGCAGAGGATGGACAGGACAGACGACAGACGTGAGTGAAAAGTCGAGGTGCAGCGGGGAGCGCGATGTTCTTCAGGAATTACAAGAAAGCCAGGCGGCTGGACAGGGAGCAAGGAAGAGCCTGGCCTGAGGTGGGACCGGACAAAAGCGAGAGATCCAGGTCAGGCGGGGCCTGGAGAGCCACAGAGGGGAATTCATCTTTGTCTGAAGAGCTGCTGGGATTGACTGAAGGCTTGGAGAGGAGCGCTAGCCTAGGGGCACAGGACAAGGGTCCCTGTGGGATCTCCAGGGTCTCAGCCCTTGCTGAGTTCAACACTGGGGATCTGGGATGCAGACCTCATTGTCTGCTCTAGAAGTGACCTGACAGACCTTAAATAGCTGGAGACATGGTCGGGGAGGGGTCAGTGGGGGAAACTGGTCAGGCAAACACCCTGGAGTGAGGCACAGGTAGGAACTAGAGGAGAGCATGAAGGACAGGGATTGGCCACCACCGAGGTCATCCTGGAGTCCACCGTGGTGGAGCGCCGGGAAGGGTGGGCTGTTTTGGGGACAGAACAGGCCAGCGGAAGAGGCCCAAGGCGCAGGATGGCTTCCAGGAAGAAGTGGCCTCAGAAAGGCACTGGGCAGAGAGAGGGTGCCACATGGAGTGTCAAATCCCAGGAAGTGGATACTGTAGCAGAAGGAGACAAGGCTGGCGGGGACCGGGTCAGAGAACACGCTGTGCACCAGGCTAAGGAGCCCACGCACCCTCAGGGAAGGGTGAGAGCTGAGAGCCTTGAGACGACTCAGTGTGGAACTCCAGACACCAAGTCCACAGGCGTGGTCACGCAGTCTTGTGGTTGGCAGAATAACGGCCCCCAAAGATGCCCACATCTGGATCCTCGGAACCAGTGAATATGTCACTTCAGATGGCAAGAGGGACTTTGCTGCTGTGATTAAGTTAGGGATATTGAGATGGGAAAATGATCCTGAATTATTCGGGTGGACCCCGTGTAATCACAGAGATCCTTATAAGACAGGCGGGCGGGTCAGAATCAGAACGAGATTGGAAGAGGCTGTGCTGCTGGCTTTGAAGGCGGCGGAGACACCATGAGCCAAGAATTGGTAGCTTCCGGAAAATGGAAAAGTCAAGGAAATGGATTCTGCCCTAGCGTCTCCAAAAGGAGTGAAGTCCTGCTGATACTCTGTTTTAATTTCATCCAGAAGGACCCGTTTCAGACTTCTGCCTGCTGGGGAGAGATCAAGGGTTGATGGACAATGGACACAGGCAGTAGAGAAAGAGAGGAAGCCAGAGATGTGAGAGACCTGGGAGATAGAAGCCACCGGACCAGGGGGCTCCATTGGCCATGGGTGGTGAGAGAGAGCGGGGACCAGCATGACTAGCAGGTTTCTGGTGGACGACATTCCTGCAGAGAGGAAAGAGAAGAGAAGAAGAAACAGGAGCTGCGGGGAGGGTGGTGTCGGCAGTCTGTTCCAGTTCCTGTAGAACAGGATCCAGCTGAATTCTCCAGATCACCTTTGGGATGGTTTGAAGACTTCCAGTGCCGTTGGACCTGTGTGGCTCATGCAATACTCTCAGCATTTTCCCTCTACCTGAGATTAGGTGCATTGAGGAGCAAAAGGAAGAAATGACAACTAAGTCCCAACACAAAACGTTACCCCCAGGAGCTGAGAGTGTCCTTGCGGAAAAAGTTGTGGCCCTTCCAGATGTCAGCTCCCTGGTGTTTTGTTGGAAGCGCTGATCTGTCCTTGCACGGGGGGAGGGAGGGAGGGAAGGACGGCAGGACCACATTCTGTGATTCAGCCTCATAAAGGTACAACAATGGCAAGGCTGGGAGGCAGGAGACTGCGTTTAGGTGTGGGATGCCAACCCTCTGCCCAGCGTCCCCAGGACAGGGTGCTCCTGCTTGAGCACCTGCTACGTCAGGGAACCGCCTCCCTCAGACAAGGGGTGGCAGGGCTGCTCAGCTCTTCCCTACTCCCTGCCAAAGTCAGCTTCCCTCTGCATGAGTCTCCCCTTCTGCTTGCTCAAGCCCTGCTGAATGTCGAATGTCGTTGCCCCCTTTTCTCAGGCAGCCACCGGAAAGTTGTGGGCAGCATCATGTACTCGTCCAGGTGAACCATGCTCGCCTCCCTCCGGTCATTCCCTGATTCCCCTCTGGTCTATGTGACAGGATGTCACCGCCCCCCACCGCCCACGAATCACCTTACTGTAACTGCTCTCCAATCTGCTTTTTTTTCAGTGTACCCCACTCCCCACTCTGAAGTGAGCGTACTGCCTGCAGAAAATGCAGAGAAGATCAGAGGTCCCATCTGCCTCCTTCTAAACTCTGAACCCCTTGTAATGCAGCCTCGTATCCCATTAGCTTTTTATAAACTGTCGTATCATCCTGTTGACTTGTATTGAGTGAGATCCCCAAGGCACTCCCCTCACGTATCTCTGCAAAGCTGACTGGCCCCATCCTGACCTTGCTTTGGTTTTTTGAACCGACACATAGGACGTTGCGTTCATCCCAGCTCCATGGCATAAAGGGTCACGGGTCGTTGCTCCGTTTTCCCCACCAGGTCCGAGCCCCTCCAGAGCAGTAGTCCCATCTTGTGCACATCTGAAATTCTAGGACATGCCATAAAAATGAGGGGCTTAGTTATAACCAATGGGAAATGGGAGAAAAGGGAGTGAATGGAGGGAGGAGAGGAAGGGATGACAGGAAGGGCAGCAAAATGGAGAAGGAAGAGGAGGGTCATGGGAAAAATAGAAGAGAGGGTGTGGGGAATGGGTCACACCTGGGTGGGCTCAGGTAGGCCTGAAGCATGATGGGGGGAAGCCAAGGTGACAAGAATCAGCAAAAACAGGAGTGACTGAGAGAGTCAGGCCAGCTCAGGACCTTGGGAGCCCAGGATCGGGTCGGGGAGGCTCTGGATGACAGACCCAGGGCAGGAGACGGGCACAGAGACCAGACGGTATGAGAAGGGGGCCCTGGGCAGCTCTTGCCGTTCAGGGTGATGCTATCTGGTCTGCCCGGTCCCGTGGGAAGACAGCCTGGCTTCTCTCAGATATGGTGGACATTGGGTCTCTAGGCTGCAAAAATACAGATCCAGGCCCGTCAGAAAGTGAGGCCAAGGCTGTCATCAGAATTGTCACCAAGCCTGGAGCGAATGTGGACCAGGTCCCCCTGTGGGGCCTGTGTAAGGAGAAGCCATAGGGAGCCCAGGAGCTGGAGAAACTGAGGCTGTGGCAAAAAGGGGAAGAAGGAGAGAAATCTAAGAACTAGAGAATTACGTGAGAGGATCTGTGTAAAGCCATGGACACAGCGTCCAGCATTTAGTAAATCCTCATTAAATGGTGACGATGGGGGTGGTGGTTAGAATGAGGGAACTCAGTAAGAAAAGAAAGCATAAAGGAAATAAACTAGTATTCATCCTCAACCACATGCTCCTGGCACCGCCAAGCTGCCTGCACCTTCTGTGTTTCCATTAATCCTGCTCAGCAATTTTAGGAGATGGGGAGACAGCACCAATGGGGAAACCGAGGCTCGAGTCTCCCCATCTCATTGACCACAGGGCAGCACCCAGGGTCTGCGTGATTCCAAAGCTCCGGCCTTCTAGCGAGGAGAGACACACAGTGGAGGAGACCCTGAAGGGGAATATGGACAGCACTAGGGAACAACCAGCTCGACACAGAAAACTCAAACACAGCTCTGACCCTGGGGAGCCCCAAGGGTGCAGAGGGGAGGCAGAAGGTGGCCTGGACAATGATCCCATCAAATACAGACCTGCCACAATAGAGGAGACGCAGCATAATGGGAGCACAGAGGAAGGCTTCCTGGAGGAGGTGACGTTTGCACCAGGCAGTGTGAGTGAGTGTCCATTTTCCCAAAATGTGGGAGGCCCTAATGCACCCTCTTTCCACAGCAGCGTCCAAACCCACAGCAGACACCGGAGCTGCTCCAAACCTGCCCACCAACGTCTTCCTCGGTCTTTGTTCTTCCTTCTCTCTGAGAAACTTTCAGACTCCATCATCCGTACCCCAAGACATCTCGTCTCTGGAAAGAAAAAGAGCTGTTTTAGCCAAGTGGCTCTTGGCAAAGGGTCTCCCCCAGAGGAGAGAGGAGGTTCCTAGGTTTGGGGCAGGGGCATAAATTGATCCACAGACTGCACGAGGAAAGAGAACCATATCTCCTCCAGATCACTTATGTAATTCTTAAGAGGCAGCTCTCAAATGGGAAGAGCATTTATCTGTTAGGAACATTTTCCATTTTTAGTGGTAATTGAAGTTTTTCATCGGCGGCTCATGCTGAAAGCACCAACACATTGTGATCTTCCCCACCCGTTCGAAGGCAATTAGAGAATTTAATCAAACTCCACGGCGAGTGCAGCGCCAGCCAGGCTATTTTTGAATTTTTCAATCTAGAATCATTTGGGGGACTTTTTAATTGTTAGTTGGGTTTATTTATTGAACTCGGGCTTAAAAGAAAAATAAACAGCAAGGAGGCAAAAAGTGGCTGGAAAAGCAAAAAAGAACCCAATCCGTGAGATTTAATAAAGTCTGTCCTTGTTAGCTCCCGCGGTTGCTAAATTCCAATGAATTCAAATTTCAACCAGGTCTCTAACCATCACATTATTTACATCTTTCATCTATTATGATATTTCAAATAAGATTGTTATAAAATTGCCCCAACTTTGGGCAACTGTGGATCATAAAATAGGAACATTATTGCATTAGAGGAGAGAGGCTGTATCTCATTTAAAACACATAAGCACGTAATTTCATAGATGTATATCTGTAGCCGGATATATATCTATGAACAATGAAATTGCCCCAAAATTAAAAGCCTTCTGGCTATATATTTGTAAACACAATCAGATCACAATCCAATAAAGGGGCCCTTTTGAATTAATGTGCATCACGTGGTCTTCCTATCATTGCATTTATAACTTTCCTTTTGAGCAGCTCCCTGCCTCCTCTTTGCCTCCATAGAAATTCAGAGGTTTGTGTGTGTATTTTCTCATTTCCTTTGCTAATGGTGTGTATAACCATTCTTGTTTTTAAAGCAAGAAAAGTGGATGATAATTGTGGAAAATACCAAAAGAAAGGAAGAAAGTCACCCTTTTATACCTGCATCGAAGGAGAGTCCCATCTAATTTCTCATAACTTCTGGCATAAACCACTTTGCATTTTAGAAAGAAACTGTCACTTCACTCATTTTTATGATCCTGATAATGAGAATGGGAGCTATACCGTTAACCAGGAAAGTGCAGTGATTTTATATGCACGTTAAAAGGGAAAGACCATTTTTTTTTAATTTAGATCGTTTAAAACAAAACTTTCCGAGTGACAACCTTTTAGTTGTAATTCATTCGTCTGTTTCAGTTCAGCTTTCATGGGAAAGCCATTCCTGAGATGCTGGGTTCTAAGGGCGTGAGTAAGGCTTCCTCGTCCACAAACAAAGCCGCATCCCACAGGGACTAAAATGTTGTGTGAGTTCATTGAGGGTATCCTAGGGAGTCTGGTGGAAGGAGTCCACACTGAGAGTCAGAAGACCTAGTTACCACCTCTGCTCTGCCTTGTGGGGTGTTTCCAAATGCATGAGGGCCATTCAGCCTCAAGTGACTAGAAGTCAACTCAATAAAGCAAAAAGAGGACTCACCGTCTTGTATATCTCCAAAGTCCATAGTGGATAGATTCAGGCATGGCTGGATCCAGGAGCTTCAGCAATGCAACAGGAACTTAGACTGTCTCCACCTCTTGGCTCTGTTTTCCTCTGTGTTGGTTCTACTCTTGGGCTCCATGTGGTAGTGCTTAGCAGGTACAGGCTTGCATTATCCTGGCTACTATTGTATTCACAGAAAATCGAATCTCTCTTGACTGGTCACAACAGAAAAAGCCCCAGTGTTCACTCCCATGGACCAGCTGGAGTCATTGCCCATCCCTAAACTAATGGTACCCAGGGCAATGGAATGCACCCTGAGCCCGCACTCAGGTCACTTGCATAATCTTGGATTTATAGAATGAAGTAAGCCCCATCCAAATGACACGGATGGACAGAGGTGCTGCCACACATCCTCAGGTGTATCAGGGCTTCATCAAGTAACAGACCACTGTCTCAGGAAATAAACTCTAAAGTCCATTCCTGACAGTCTGGTTCCCACACCTTCATCTACAACTCAAGATCTTGGTTCAGATTTCTGGCTCAAAAGTTAAACTCCTATGCAAGTCATTTAAACCTCTGTGTCTTGGTCTATAAAACAGGTGTGATGCTGTCTCTCCCACAGATTGTTATTGAGATCACATAGCTGAAAGCATTTAGCAGAGTGCAGATGAAGAGCATTATCTAGTACCAGACTTAAACTACCCATCAGTATCATGGGATATTATGGGGAGTGAATCAGGAGATGACACCAAGTCAGTATCTGAAGTCACAACAGATGCATTCACCTCAGTCATACCTGCCTCCGTGTCTGACGGTTCCCAAGGAAAGGGGCATTGGGGTCTGCAGTATCATCTCACTGTAGTTAAAAAAATGCATCCTTTATAATTAACTTATGTGTATGCACTTGCCTTTGTTCCATTGTATGGCTCCGTTTCTTTGAGACTTAACCTGAGTTGTAAAGCACTTCAGATATTCTTGGGAAAAGAGGTTGGGAACAGGTAAGATCAATTTACCCCCATGATTAGAATTTGAGTTCAGAGAATGGGCAGCCCAGATAGGCAGCACCCATCCTAGAGTAGAGATAAAACAAAACTAGCTTTGCCTTTCCTCTTCCAATACCTCTTCCACTATGATAGCTTCAATTCCTTTTTTTTAGAATATTGACTTCATTTGTTTAATAAATATAGCACATGATCACTGTGAAAATACTCTAGCAATATAAGAAAAGAACAAAAGAGCTGGTAAAAAACATATACACATTCCAAAATTCCACCACTCAGAAACAATGGTCATCAATATTTGGTGAACATCATTCCAGCCATTATTTGATGTATAAAGACAGATAAAAGGACAAAGAGATGATAAAATGAAAGAAAGATAGGGGACAAAAATAGGAATTTAGGCACACTATTTTTAATATTTAAAAGTACTAAATTCTCTCTTATTTGAATTTAATGGAAGAAAAAAAGAAGCTAAAGTAAAATTGGAAGACTCATTTCAGATTGGTTTTCTTCACTACGTGAGATATGATTTCCTTCTGAAAAGATCCTTCTAAATTAAGAAAAGAGATTATGGCACGCTTGGAGTTGGAGTCATGTTCAAATTACATTTTAATTTTGGACTGTTAACTCCCTGCTTTGAAGGAGGAGGAAATCAACACCATACATTTCTCCTTCTCAACCTCTCGACTTTGTTTTAGTTGTGTCACTATTGTCTAGCCTTATATTTGTTCAGGGGACAAAATTTCCATTGGGCAGGCTAGTCCTATGTTTAATGCCTGTGAGGTTCACCATCTCACTGTGATGTCATCATTCCTACATTATTGATTTTAGTTCATCTTTATGTTGTCTAGATTTAAAACAGAATATAAATTAGCGGGTTCAACTGAAGAACCGAACTGTGGTTATTTTCCCTAAAAGTCTCATAGGTATTGCAATCTGCAAAGTTGTGCACACTTGTCAATATTTCTAAAACCGTTATATCTGAAGGACAGTGCAACCTGGTTTATAATTCTTAAAGCGCACCTTTCATTCCTGCCTTCACCACTTTGTAGGCATTAGTCTTCTGGCATTGACTATCATTGTGGAAAATTCTAAAATAACCCTATTTTTCTCCTTTATATCTTAAAATTTGCATTTTCTCCTAGAAGCCAATAGAATTCTTTCCTGACTCTTGAAATTCGGTATTTTCACAAGGGGGTGCCTTGATGCTACTCGTTCTGTGTCATATTTTCCTGGGACATGATGCCCATTTCATCAGCCATTTACTTATTTCCGCAGTTTTCTTCAGTTATATCATTTAATATTTTTCTGTGTCGTTTGTTCTGGTCTCTTCCTAAAGAGACAAATTTATGCTTTTGTCATATTTCTCTCGACTGCCTCTCTGTTATAAAGATATAAGATCTTTATAATCACTTTCATATCCTTGCACTTTGAAAGTAGGGGGTGTTTTTGGTTGACACCAGCTCAATTTTCATCCCCTTATGGTGTTATTTTATAATTTCTTCTTTGTGCTCTATCTTAAAATCATCCTATTTTCTATAATATTTTCAATACTGTAGAGAAATATTTGTCTAAATTTTCTTACTATTTTCTTGGGCAATTTATGTTATATATTCCCTTTCTTTGCCTTTTGATGAGGGATTTTTTTCCCTCTGTGTTTATAGTTTTTTTCTGTTTCTAGTACATAGGTCATAAGCTGGTTCCTCTATGTCACTTTTGGTATTGGATGGAGCTAGCCTTGTGTCGACGTGGGGCAGAGGGGGGAAGATAATGAATTACCATATCACACCTGGACACAGCCTGTCATCTGGAAGCCCCTGTTCTTACGTGTGACTTCCTTTGCCCTGATGTACGTCTCTGCACTGCTTGGCTTTCAAACCAGGCTTTTCCTCTACCATGGGAGGTCTCTGCATTTGATCCGGAAGCACCTGTCTTTCTGTCTTCCTCCACATGGCTTTATACCCATCACGTTCCTCAAACCAGGAGCCTTGGTCCCAGCCCCTACTTTCTCCTGTACCTCCACTGCCCAATCCCTGCGTGATGTCCACCTCCATCTCCATAGGGACGTTGCCTGCTCACGCCCTAGATGATATTGTTGTAATCAATGGGTCATTGGATATGCTTTTTAACCCTGAGTCTCTCACTCTTAGGGAAATGTGTTTCCTGCTCGAGCCCCAAGGAGATGGGTACCAATTCTCAGGGCACCCTCTTGCTGATTTGCATGTCACAGGTTTTGGAAGATGTGCATTATGTCCTATGCTTTGGGATTGTGACTTTTTTTTGTTTCAAGGAAAATGAAAAATTGCTTCATTTTCATTATTTGTTGACTAGGATACGTTTCAAGGGACGGTAATAGAGAAAAATGCTCTAAACCAACTTCGTTTAACAAGTCGCCTGGCTTGAGTCTTGTATACAAAAGGGTTTCCAGTTTCAAAGGATCTTCATGCATCTCAGATCCATTTTCCTAGTTGTATAACCTCAGTCCTCAGTTTCTTAACTCTGTCTCAGTTTCCTAATGTGGAAAATGGGGATAATAATCATTTCTAAACCTCATAGAGTTGTTACAAGAACTAAATGAATGAATCCATGAAAAGACCTCAACACAGCCCCTGACACCCAGCAAGAACTCAATAAATATCTCCTATTATTATTACCTCACAACAACTCTGTGAGGTAGATTTCCTTGTCCTCGTGTTACAGATGTGAAAACTGAGACGAGGTTAAATGACTTTCCGAAGCTCTCCCAGTAAATGGTGGCAAAACCAGCTTCAAAACTCAAACCTGTGTTTTACCCTGTTCCCCAAGTTCCAAAGATGATCCGTAGATCACCCCTCACCAAAGACTTTCAGAGTCACAATATACCCACTTTGTGGATGAGAGACACCGAAAGCTGAGTTGCCTCAGGCCACACAGGTAGTAAGTCCGGGACTCAGGACTGGAACGCTGACCTGCAGCGATCCACAGCATCCGGAGAAATGCAAATGGACCAGCCGATTTATGCCCCAAACCATATCTGCACCAGAATGGGGGCACAGAGAGAGAGGAGAAAAGGAGGCGACAGGAAGGAAGGTGGATCCCATTCACCTGCGTAAGCGAAGACGAGTCATTTCACTTCTCTGAGCCTCGAATGCCCCCTGTGGAAAATGGGGACAGTATTTGCATCCTAAACGTGAAGTGCAACAATCCTACAAAACAGAATCTACTCTATTCTCTCGGTTTTGTTTAAAACAAATTTTTATCCATCAGTATGTGCTTCGTAAGGTCATCTCTCTTTCTCAGATCTATCTACTTATCTGTCTAAACATCGGGAGAACATAAACAAAACACACTTGTGTGTATTTTTCTGGGCAGCCAGGATACAGGTGATTTTAATTTTCTTTATGCGTTTCTAAATGTTCAAACTTTCCTGAAGAGAAAAGAACATGTGTTATTTATATCACCCAGGGAAAACACAAGTCTTACAAAAATATTGATCTTGTAGGGTTGTTGCAGGATGAGCAGGACAACGAGGGGGCGTGAAGGTGCCAGGGTTCTGCAATCCACAGACGTGAGCTCGTTTCCTTCTCCTGGCCTGCCATCCTGGGCACGCTTCCTGCTGTCTCTGAACCCCCAGCTCCTCGTCCCCTGAACGGGGACCACTCTGATCCTTGGGTTGGCACGAGGACTTAATGGGATTTCCTATTGAAATGTCTCACACGCGGCTGGGCACACGGTAGTCACTCCCCAAACGTCAGTTTCTTTGCCTTCACTGAGAATTCCAGCTGGATCGTCTGGAAGTCTTTGAGACGTTCAGGCCAAAACTGCAGCCAAGGAGAACTCCTGAACAATACAGTTTATTTATACAGTGGGAAGATTGAAATCATTATGCTTTGACTGGCAGGAGCTATTTATAGGCCTCGTTCCCAGGGAGCTGTTGGGAGCAGGGCTCTCCCCAACAAATTTACCAGCCCCCCGGCTTGGCCGTCAATTCCGTGGGTATCTGTGTGGGCCTTTCCTTCCCAACCACATGAAAGCAGAATTCCTTCCCTGTTCTATTAAGCTAAAATCATTGCCTGCAGTAAACAAGGCACGAGGGGGAAGGGGCCAGAGAAAACCCTCCCAAAATGATGGGGTGGAGCTTAGCGGCAGGAACAAATGCCAACATGCCGTGACTCGGCTCGACGTGCTGAATCTAAAGGGGAGCAATTACAGATTTCGTCATAAGTCCCAGGCCTGGAGGAGCCCAGTCTCTCTGTGAGTCCTTCGATGTCACTCCCAAGTCCTGATGGAGCACAGACTCTGGGCAAAGCCCTGGAGTGAATATTGTGGGTGTGAACAGGTAAGGGTTGGTTGGCTAAAGATGGGGAGAAGGCATGCCATGGAGAGCAGTCAGCACTGGCAAAGGCAGAGGCTGGAACAGTGGGTGGCTCAGCCGGATGGAGCACGGGATCAGAAAGAACAAGCACGGGGTGCTCACCATGGAATCCAGTGGAATACTGGAACATAGTAAATGATCTGTAGGTGTTGGCCAGCCAGACATTGATATACTTTGGGCAAATTTAGGATGGAAGGGGGTCTCTGGGACAGAGGCAGTGGAAGCTTTATTTTCTCCTCAAACCTGAGACTTCTCCCAGTGTGCAGAGCTGCACGAAGCCAGCCTGGGTCCAGTCCTGGGGGATCTGGGGCCCACACAAGTCCCTTCTGCCCCCAAGTCCCAGGAGGACCCATTTGAAAGCTGTGCTCCGTAAATACCTTATATCAAGTTTTCAAACTCAGGGCGTTGAGTAAAACTCAGACTGTCTCTCGACTTTTTTTTTTTTTAACTTTCCTTTAAGTTCAACATGTATTTGAATTCAGAGGAAACACAGACCACATGTTTTTAATCCGTCGACACTTATATCATCAAAATCTTGTAGGCTGATGGGTTGGAGGCCACCAGGAACGCCAGAGCCTTTTAAAGACTTTTCTTCTCTTTCTCTAGCAATCAGGAAGCTGCCTTTTTCCAAGAGGAAAACAAATTTCAACTCCAAAGGGGCTGCTGTGCTCGGATCCAAACTCAGCACCCTTGAAGGCCAAGCGGACTTGGCACCTGGCACAAGCTGTGGCTGCCGTCACCAAGGAGAAGGGCTTTGCCGTCCCAGCGGCCCGTCTCCTCATCCACCCTGTTCCACTGAAGACTCGGAGGAAAAGCGGGAGGAGGAGCCACTCGCCAGAAGAGAAGGCCCAGCACGTGGGGGACCCTTGGCAAACTAGAAGAAAATGCCGAGCCTGGTGTCACATCTGCGACCTGGGGCAGCCACTCCTCAAGTATGTCCTCCAGTGGGGCCACAGTCACTCCGTCGCTGCTTCATCCTTGGGAGAGCGGAGACCGGCACCCACTCCCCAGGACGTGGGAAGGAGGAGCCATTCAATCAGAGGGAAATAAAACGAAATAAGACGAGACAAAGCAAAGCACATGTAAATGTGTATCAGGAAACACACGGAGTCAGGAACACTCCTGGCCAGACAGAAGTCCATCGGCTTTTGCCCACGAGCATGTGCAGTTCCGAAACCCTCCGCCTGATGATGGCGGTACCCCCATTCCACATACCCACCCATCCACTCTCTGGCTCGCTGGCTGGAGCAACGTGGGCAGAGATTCTCCAACTCGAGCAACCAAAGGGTGGATGGATGAAGGTTGGAAGCCCCAGTGGAGCAAGGACGCCTTAGCAATTATCGTGTACGTGAACATAGCTCCCTTCCACCGACTGATTTCAACAGCCAGAGCACCTCGCTAAAGAATGATAACAGCAGCAGCAACGATACCTGACCCCTTCCACCCCAGACTTATTTTGTGGCCCTCACCCTGTGTGCCCTACACTGTCATTTCCCCTGGGTGGAGGTCTGCTTTGTGTCATAGCGACGCATCTACCTCTTTCCATGCCTGGTCTGAGAGAGATGGAGCCCAGCCCGTGCTCTCGCCCAGGGAGGCGCGTTGGGGAGAATTGTGTTCATACTGTTGTCAGAGTTGAGGTCTAGATATGCCACACTCCCATGCTCCCGACTCGTCAACATCCTCCCACCCCCACCAGCTACAAAAGTCTGGGGGAGCCTACCACTATTAAGTAATTTGCAGTCTGAAAAAAACAATGGATAGCAGCACAGATTCTGGAGGTTTAGGTTTCTTTCCTGGCTCCGTCACCTCTGAGCTGTGTGACCCTGATCAGGTTACTCAACACCTTGGTGCTTCAAAACCCTCCACTGTAAAATCGGATAAGAATAGTTCCCGCTTGATAAGACAGCTGTGAAAATTAAATTAGTTAGTACATGCAAAGCACTGAGAACAATTTTTGACACATAGTGCCCCCCATCTGTGTTTGCTAGCATCATCATCACCATTGTTGGCCCAGCGTGACGAAATCTATGGGTACAAAAAACAAGCACGTGGCACACAGAAAGCTCTTGAAAGATATTCGTTGTCTTGCTTCCTCCTTGCTGTCTTGCTTCTCCCCGTTAATAGCAAAGTCCAATGGTCTGGGGAAGCCCAAGATCATAGGATCTGAACGCTGGGACAGGGTGAGGTCAGATGACTTTGTCCAAATAACACCTTTGGGATACGTTGCCTCTTTGTTTTTTTTCTTAATTCGCCATCAACAGTTGAGTCTCCAAAGCTTTGAAATCTCCCAGGAAGATTTTCCCACTGATGTCAGCAGCCCATCTCCCCGGAGCTGGAGATGCAGCGAGGAAATTCTCGCAACAATCTGGACCACCCACAACAAGGCGCCCTTGACCAAGCAGCCCCTCCCATCTGCTAATTGGGGCTTGGAGAGGAGGCCAGAGGAAGGTGGGTGGGGTAGCTTAGGAAGAAAGGGAAGAAAGATGAGGAGATAAAACGGCAAGTCTTAATCTTTTAGCGCTGCTGCCCCATCCAGAAATGAATCATCACTATTTGGTTAAAAGATGTTTTAAGATCCTAGAATAAAGGTTGCGTTAAACACAATAGGTCTTCCAGCCAGAGGAAAGGATGAGCAACGTCACATCTCGGGGACAAGAATTGTCCCTTTGCATCAACCACAGGGATCTCGAAGGAGCTGAAAATTTCCTTGCATTCATATTCTTTAAAAAAACAAAAAAAGTGTTGCAATGGCCATTGTGTCAGGGAGCAATATGTCACTGTGACAGCTGGGAACAGCTCTGACCAGAGATCAAGAGGTGAAGCCAATTACTGTGGATCTTGTCTTTCCTGTTGCCACAGTGGAGATGGATGCAAGTGCCGACCGGCCGGCTGCTTTGTATGGAGATGAGCAATCGGCCTCCCCATCCTGCCTCATCCTCCCGCAACAGGGCAGGTCTCAACATCAGGGTGAGCTGTTGCTGAGCGAGGCCCAGTGGTCAGCCGGAGGTACATCATGCAACACAAGCTGAACCTGAAGTCCAATCTAACGCATCGAAAGTGTCCACGGTCACATGAGAGCAGAGTGGGGAGGGCGCTGAGCCCCAGGTGCCAACGCCGACCAGCAGCGTTTGGAGTGACGTGTGCACCACTGTTTTGCAGGAGCTTTCAGAGCCTCTGTATGCTCGCTGGTGAAGGAACGCCAGTGATGCACCCCGGTGCCAGATCATCCCGAGGGATGGGAGTCTACCCGAGCCCAGGGCCCACAGTAGGCGCTGAAGCAAACACCTGCTCAGACCAAATCTGGGCAGTTTCTTCCTCAGCATCTTAGAGCTCACTTTCCCAGAGTCTACGATCTTTGATGAATTAGAAGAGAGAGAGAGGAGAGACAGACAGACAGGCAGACATAGTGGGAGATGGAGAAAGGAGAGAGACAAAAAAAGTAAAGAAACGAAGGGAAAGAGAAGAGAAAAGAAAAGAAAAGAAAAAGGACAAGCAAAGGCTTTCTGTGCTCAGACGAGTTTGGGAGCAAAGAGTTAGACCATATTAACGCCACTGTCTGACAGCAGGTCTTCTCCAGGTCCTTGAAGTCCCGGCTTGTCTTGGAAATCTCCAAGAGGAGGCAGCAGCTGCACTTGGCCATGAAGGTCTTCCCCATGCATCGTCCTTCAAGGCACCCACTGAGAGGCACTGCTACACAGTCCCCTGGCGCCAGACAGACCCTCTCCCGTAAGGGTGAAACACGTCCATAGAGCGGGCTGCAAAGAGCCTGCTCAAAGTTGGGCAGACCCAGGTTGCAGCCTTGCCTGGGGCACTTTGAGCTAAGCTGCCTTGAACATTCAGCCTGGGTCATTATGAAGAGGACACCCCACGTCTCTCTGCCTCAGTTTACTCATCTGAAAAGATGGAATAATAAACCCTGCCCCTTGGGATGTCTAAGAAAGGAAAAATGAGCTCATGGATGTGAATAGCTAAGTGTGGAGCTTGCCACCTGAAGCGTAGCTTACGTTCATTTGTCCCCTTGTGGGGCCTCCCCTTGTGCCCTGGTGGTCAGTGGAAGGGTGCTAGCCAGTGATACATAAGAGTCAATTCACCAGGACTCTCCCCTCATTCTTTCCAGAAAGACCAAGGCAGGTCTGGACCAGGGAAACGAAAATCGTTCTCTCATTTTGACTTGAAAAAGTTGGTTTGCCTTTTTGAACCTCAGTTTCCTCATCTGTCAAATGGGTCTAGCTAAGTCGCACCTGTAGGACTCGGAAGATGAAGGACGGCAAATAAGAACCAATGAGGCCAGGAGAGAAGTGGACATTTTCCTGGGGGTCCCTATGGGGAGCTCTCTAAGCATCTCATTCCATCACTGAGACCGTCCACCTTGCATCACTTACACACTGAGGCGCCTTCCTTCAGGGGGCCCATCAACCTTCTGAGCCGTTGTCCTGAGGTCAGGCCTGGGAGACAACTCAAGAACAGAAGGAGATAATCCTGTGCGAGAAGATAAATGAGATGGGAAGAAAATCTCACAAACACGAATGAACGATCAATCAATCAATCCAGAAACAGGCGGGATTTACGACACAGTCCTTTCTCCCACTCAGAGAACTTCCACCGTTTATCATTTGGTGTGCCCGCGAAACCCTTCAGATGGAACCAGAAACAAGTTCAGTCCTGAACCACATTGCCCTGGCTCAGATGAAGCAAGACCTACCTCCACGAGACCATTAGCTCCTAGGACAGCCACCGCGAGCCCTGCAGGGGACCTGAGTGAGGCCCCCAAAGGGAATTGGAAAAAAATACTAAGTTCAAAGTCAGAAGGTGCTGGCTTCAAATGCAAGCTCCCCTGTTGAGAAGCTAACGTCTCCATGTGCTCACCTTCCTGGAGGAGACGCTAAAGCCACTCTCTCTGGGCGTCATCAGGATGCTACAAGGTAAGGAGCACGGAGCACAGGCAGCCACACTGGGGCTGATGGCGAACCAGAAGTCAGGGGCTCAAATCCGGGTGCTGAGCCTCCCCAGGAAGCTCGAAGCACCCCGTCAAAGGACTTGGCAAACAACTTAGGCGTTTCCAGGAAAAAAGGGAGCCCAGCTTGAGGCCATGGAAAGCACGGTCCCCAGTGTTGAGTCAGCCTTGAGTCATGAGCTAAAAACACGCTTTTGCCAATTACAGCTCTTGGCAGCCATAATTAACACAGGGCTGGTGAAAACTGTGCTTTTCACTCAACAGAGGAGGGTGCTCAGGTAATGAGGCATAAGCTCATGGATCGGTAATCTGCCTTTTCACATCAGCCCTGGCCTCCGTGTCCAGGCCCTGCCTCCAAAAAAAACTTACACCACCATTAACCAACAAGATGCATCTGATTTCAAAAGAGTACCCTTCCTCCTTAAGTATTTTGAGTGCAAAACGCTAAATACACAAACCCTTAATTGGTTTGTTCTAGTCCGCTGACTGGAGCCTCCTAGAGAGGGTCCATACGCCTGGGTTTTGCAGCCACCTTGTATTTGCTGAGAATTCTGCTCTCAGCTGATTCCAGTACAAAGCATTCTGTGGGCTGGAGAGAAGTGGAGAAGTTAGGTTTTGATCCATCATTCATTCATTCATTCATTTCCTCACATCACAGTTACTGGGAACCCGCTCTGCACCAGCCTCTGAGCCACATAAGGAGCTGAGAACCCAACACAGAGAAATTGAAACTTGAGATGGGTGGTAGAGAGCCAGTCTCTTCACTCCTCTTACAAAGGGACCCCTAAGGCCCAGATTTACCCAAGTTCATCCAGCAAGTTGAGGGCAGACCAGGAAGAAAACGTGGGTCCATGACTCCGAGGGAACTCAGGAAGCCGCAAAAGTCCCAGCTGTGCCTCCTCCTCTCGTGGGAGGCAAGGGCAGCCCCTCCAGCTTCCCCTGGGCACACCAAGATCTCCAGGTGTGTCTGCAGGAAGGCCAGGGACGTTCCTGCCGCATGGTTACTTGCCGAGCAAGGTCGTCCCCGCCAGGCCCCTGACTCAGCGCCGAGCCCGCCGTCCAGGCCCTGCCTGACTGCAGGACACTCCCGGGATGGGTTCCTCTGGTTCCCATGACTAAGGTGGCTCTCCCAGGACAGCTCTATTCTTCACTCTGCCGATGTTGCAATGCCCAGCCAGATGAGACAAGAGGGACATTGGGTGTCTGCCCAACATTTCCAGAGAAGCCCAGGGGAAATTGCCAAAAGCCAGAATTCCTAGGGGCTGACTCCCAGCTCCCCCCAGGTCCCCACCCCTGTCAGCATCAAAACCCTCCTTCTTGCTCTTTAACTCTTACAACCTCTACAGAGAAAAGGAAATAAAAATAGCTGTTCCCGCTGGCTGAGCAGGATGCCAGGCCCTTAGCACCAGCATCTGGGGGGCAGGGGGAAGGGGAGGCTGTCAGCCCCATTTTACACATAAGGAAAGCGAGAATTGGAGACTTTAAGGCATTTCTCTGGGTCACCCAAGGAGTGAGGGCTGTTCTGGGTTTGGAACCAAAGCACTAACATAAGAATCCCAGCTAACTGTGGTCACGTTCCCTGCCCGTTCCGTGCTCAGCCCTCCTCCGCAGGTGTTACTCATTTAACCCTCACCGGCCACATGGAAGGCAGGAGCAGTGTTCTAACCCTGGCTCTCTAAGGCTACAGCAAAAACACCTATCTGCTGGGCGGCACCACCACGTTCAGACCCAAGTCCCAGCTCAGCCCTGCGTGCTGATGGGCGGCCCACCCCTCCTCTCTGAGCTTCAGGTTGCCATCTGTGAAACGGGACCAGGATGCCTCCCCTGCATCAATGAGATGAGACGACGTGGGAAGGACTCTGTTCTCATCTCTTCTCCACCTCCAAGCTCATATCTTGCTCAAGTTATGCAAGTTCTCGAAGCCTCGAGTAATCAGCTCAGTTCTGTAGACCTGGTCGTGGATTGTTGGGTGCCCTCCAGCAAGTCCCTTCCCTGGCCTGGGCCCATTATTCTCATCTAGGACAGGAGGGCACCGGAGAAGGATCATCTTGAGCGTCCCTTACAGTTTCACCATGTCATACTTCTAAAATTCAGAAGTTACTTCTTTTTCTTTTTTTTCTAAAGTTTGCTTTTTTTGGTGAGGAAGATTGGCCCTGAGCTAACATCTATTGCCAACCTTCGTCTTTTTTTTCCCCCAAAACCCCAGTGCATAGTTGTATATTCTAGTTCTAGGTCATTCTAGTTCTTCTCTGTGGGACTCCACCACAGCACGGCTTGATGAGCAGTGTATAGGTCCACACCCAGGATGAGAACTGGCAAACCCCAGGCCACCAAAGCAGAGCGCACGAACTTAACCACTCAGCCACAGGTCCAGCCCCCAGAAGTTGTTTCTAAGTTACTTATTCCCTAATTCAATAGAACAGAGGTATAAATGTATTCATTTCCCCCCCTCAAAAAAAGACAGCAGAAATTTTTTTTTTTTTTTTTAAGATTGGCACCTGAGCTAACAACTCTGGCCAATCTTTTTTTCTTCTGCTTTTTCTCCCCAAATCCCCCCCCCCCCCAATACATAGTTGCATCTCTTAGTTGTGGGTCCTTCCAGTTGTGGCTTGTGGGACGCCGCCTCAGCATGGCCTGACGAGTGGCACCATGTCCGCACCCACGATCCAAACCGTTGAAACCCTGGGCCACCAAAGCAGAGCATGAGAACTTAACCACTCAGCCACGGGGCCGGCCCCCAGAAAATCTTTCACTGAGCACCTATGATATGCCTGGTACATGAAAAATGCTCAATATTTCTTGAGTGAGTAAATTTATTTGTTCACTTCACTGATTTGTGCATTCCCTCCAAATAATGAATGAACGGATGGATGGATGGATGGATGGATGGATGGTTCAATGAATGGATGCACATCCTATGCCCAGAGCTTGGTGCTCTGATGGATGTGGATCCCCTCGTGGCGCTCTCACAGTCAAGGGAGCACCACCTCTGGCTCTCTCACCCTTGAGAAAAATTATGAAGATCTCTGAACCTTCATTTCTTCTTTATAAAATGGAGCCCTTGATACCTATTTGAAGCAGGTGGCTGTGAGGATTCAAAGAGATGCCTGGCCCGTCAACAAGTGCCTGGTTGCACTCAATATGCAGTAACTACATCCTTTATTATTTACTTTATCATAAATGGCTATATTTGAAGGCAGAGTGGTGAGCACCTGTTAGAGAGGGTTGGCCAAAGTGTGGCGGTGATTCAGAGGACAGGAAAGCCATCCCTGCTTTCAGGAGGAGGCGGCACTGAGCAGAGTTGACTTTGAGTTGGATTCATAGGTGTGGCTGCACGAGCTGGGGTATTTCAGGGTGCGGAACAGCAGGAAGGACAGACGGAAGGGAGGGATCGTGGGTCAGGACAGGAGAAGCTGCTTCACCCACTCATTCCATCAATGGGCTCACTGTCATGGGGGATCACAGACGGGTCAGGACATGGTGTGCATGCCCAGGCCACATCCAGAGGAGAGCAGGGTTGAAGAGCGAGCGAGAAGTTTACACTTTGGTAGGCAGTGGACAGCCCAGTCATAGAGAGCTGAGCACCCCAAGCTCAGGAGGCGATGTTATCTTGTTAGCAAAGGGAAGCATGAAGGATTTTTGACCAGGAAAGTGTACTAGTAAAAACCGGCTTTAGAAAGATACATTTCACAGTGGATTGAGAAGATTTGACACAGGAGAGAGCTGGAGAGACAAGGAGGAGAGTGTAGGATTCTGAGTAAGAGAGGAAAGGAGCACAGAAGCCACGCCATTGGAAGAACCGAGGGATGGAAAAGTGATGTGGACGTAAATCCAACAGGACAGGGAGTGGGACAGAGCAATGAGGCCAGGCTTGGGGCCTGGATGGCCCGGAGACAGGAGCCCTAGAGCCATGGGCCCAGCAAAGGAGTCGCGGCCTGGGGAGGCAGACACCGGGCTCAGTGGGGGACATCACATTTTAAGCTGTGGGTGGGACACCCAGATGTCACATGCTCACCAACAGCGGAAATGTGGCACAATAGCCCCAGATAGAGATCAAGGCTGGAGATAGTGGGTGCCACCTTGCACCCCGAGCAGGGAGTTGAAGTCACCCTGCGGCAAGAGTCAGGACAGTCCAGAGTTTCTGGGGAGAGCCTGCAGGAAGCCACCGGCCACACTCCAGCCCAGCTTGGACACTATCCAGCTCTTCCTTCAACCTCTGAAATAAAAATCTTTATCTTACACTAAAAATGACTTTTGTGTGTGCGTGTTTGTGTCTCACATACTATTTTAGAGATCCTCAGGAGACCTCAGGGTCTAGTTGCAAAAGAAGGGAAATCTTTGGTTTTCCTCGTATCAGGGCTTCTCAAGCTCAGTGATATTGATGGTTTGGACCAGACACTTCTTTTGGAGGGAACTTCCTGTGCACTGCAGCGTGTTCAACAGCATCTCCGCCTCTCCCCACTAGACACAGGAACCCCCTCTTCCCCCTAAGTGTGACAACCAAAAATGCCTCCAGAGTTGACCCAATGTCCCCAGTGGGGGGTGAGGAGCACAAAATCACCCCTGGTTGAAAACCACTGTCCTATGGTAAGGGGCACTTTCAAATTCAGGCCCTCAAGTTTCTCATCTAACACTTGTAAGATTCTTAAGAAATAACAGTAACAGTGAAGGTTTTGCAGTCAGACCCCAGGAGAAAGTTGATCCACCGTTCCCAGGCCGCGAGGCCTTAGACAAGTGGCTGCCACTCTCCCCAGCCTCGGGGTGTTCATCTGGAGAATGGGAAGAGGGGCGAGCAAAATATCCTAAGGGCCTATGGGCTGCCACCGGGCACAGCAGGTCGGGAGGGTACAAGCCTTCCCCGGGAGGGTCTGGGCCACTCATCGCTACTGTTTTCTGGCTGGAGGCCCCGTGACTCAGCTGGCAGGGATGCTATCGCTTACGAAACAGGGTGGGTCTGGGTGAAGCAAAGCTGGAAGCTGAAGGAAAGTTCCGAGAGATGATGGGAGGCCTGACTAAGTGATAGAGGAGCTCTCACTTTCTAGAAATCTCTGCAATCCCCAGGGACAATTGCGTCACGCATGTTAAGAGGACTTGGGGGCCTCCATATTTACGGATATTTCCAGGTTCGGCTTGTCTGGAGGCAGCCCGAAGGGAGGGGCCAAGGGCTAGGGAGCTGCTAGGCTATTGTGTGGAGCTGAGCTGCCCCGCAGGCTCCAGGCAGGTGGCAATCCGGGCCATCACAGCCCTTCTTGGGAAATTGCTTGGCCAAGTCCACACTGTCCACGAGCAGGTATTTTTCAGGTGGGTGGGAGTGGGTGTTGGCAGGAAGGGGCTGGCCGGCAAAAGAGTCATAGGATTACTACACTGGGAGGTGCCTGAGAAATCGTCCGCGTTGCTAACGGCAAAGCTTGGGCGCAGAGCGGGCGAGGGATCCTGGAGACGTGTCGAGTTCATGGCGTACCCGCTTCTCTGATGAGGAAACGGAGGCCAGAAAGGCAGAATGAGTCTCCTGAGAGCTCAACCAGTCCCAGGCACACTGGAGGCTGGCACCCACGTCTTCTTGACTTCAAAGCTGGTACCGGATCCCAGCGCATCTTTCCAGCTGCTTTCTGGAGAGATTTGGTCTGGAGCCACCCCCCTGAGTTCGCACAGAGTCCTGGTTAAAGCCTTTTAACTAAAAGCCCGACCATGGACTCCCACCTGGTGTTTGGACCAACTTCCACTGGACGATGCTCACGGGAAAGAAGCTATTGGGCAGCATGGCCAATGGGTCCAGCCAAGACAGGAGAACACTTCAGAGTCATTAAAAACCATTAGGATGGCTGGGCTCTGAGGTCGGATAAGCAGGTAAACACACTCCGGAGGAACTAGTCTTCCTTTTCATGCAGCTGCTCCCACTCATCCAAGCCCAGTGCCCAGACAGCCAGACTCCCGATAACCTGCCTCTGGGCTCCAGGGCAGCCCCCTGCTCTGCCGTGTCTCTAACCAATGTCTTTCAAAGCGTGTCGTAGATTTGGTTCGCTTTTGGTGGCTTTTTATGAATGGACAAGGTAAAAAAGCCACCCAAAGAAACATCCTTGGGTCAGTTTCCTCCAGGAAGGCCCCGAGCACACATTTCCCAAGCAGAAGGAGAGATCCACGAGAGACCACCAGTCACCAAGGGGCAGAGACCACGTCTCAGTGATAATGGCTGTTCCCATGCACTCCTGGCATCATGCATTTCACAAGCATTGTCTCCGATCCACACAAACAACCCTGCAAGGGAAAGAGCATTACCCTGATTATATAGATGAGAAACCTGAGGGCTACGGAGTTGAAATGACTTGCCTGAGGTCACAGTTAATAAATTGCAGGGACCTGGCGACCTGAGTTCGTCCTTTCCCACAGCCCAGGCCTCCTCCCTACTCTTTTCCACACCACTGGGAGCAGCACAGACCTCACACATAGTAGGTGTGAACGACTTGTTTGCAGAATAAGTGAACGAGTGAGTCAATGAATAAAATAAATTTGAAAACTTAAATTGCTTTATTTGCGTTTTCAAAGATGAATACATCCATGAGGCTGTGAGAACAGACTGTTGATTAAATAGTCTCCTGGATTTTTGAACTCAATGAAAACAATCTCTAAATAATTTTGTGACTTTTGGCCCATTCTTAACACAACAAAAACATTTTAATTAAAGTTTATTCCTAAGCCAACTTTTCTTTCTTAAGAAATGGGGAACTGATGTTCATTGAGCATCTATTATGCATATATCAACACACCCAATCTTTACGGTAACCCTGCAAATGGGCATTGCTGCCAGTTTCCAGAGGAGAAGACTGAGGTTCAGAGTGGTCATGGGACTTGCCAGAGGGCAAACAGCTGGATGAAACCAGGAAGGTCAGAGGCCAGGACTGCGTGAGTCCACAGCAGACCAGCAACACTGCCCCAAACACCTCTTAGCCCCAGCCAAGCTTTCTCTCTTCGCTCGGCAACCCACAGGGGGCCTTTTCCAGCATAATCCCTTATCCAATGGGTTTTCCAAAAATGTGCTTCTCGGGACACAAAAGAAGCAAAGACACCAAAATAAATGAATAAAGAGAAAGATCCCAAAAGTCTAGAAAGAAATTCTTTAGAATGGCAGGTGGAGGGTGGGGAGGAGACCCAAACATTTTCAGTATTTAGGGCCACTACATCTGGCCTTGCCTCTCCCAACAAATGGGGCTTCACCCACAGAGAACTCCCGGTGAGTGAGAACTGAGCCGCCATCGGTCAGTTCTTCTCCCTGGCGAGACCGTCCGGCTCACTCTCTCTTGGATCTGTGAACACAAGCACAACTACCCCCCAGGTCCCCAATCCACGTGCTCCCTCCCCAGTCCCACACACCTACTCCTGCTCCAGGACCTGCAAAGGCAGGCAGCGGAGCCCGGCCTCCCCCGTCCCCAGGGCCAGCCCTGTGGCCTGTCAGGAGAGTCCTTGGCAGGCGGCCATCCCAACGGCTGCTGGAACCAGGCTACTCCCTGTGCGCACAGTTGGAGGTGCTGAGCGAGTCCCCAGTCCTGGAACCGGACAGACAATGCCCTGTGTCTTGCCACCTTCCCACCCTGGCTGCCAGGAGCCGGGCTGTCTTGGAGATGCTGAATAGGCCATTTGTTGGGAGATCAAAGGGCCACCTGGGGGACGCGCCCCACTGCCTGGAGCAGGCCCAGGCCTCGTCCTGCCCGAGCGCCCGCCTCCCCACCTGCCAGACCCCTGCTTTTCCAAACAGCCCACCTTGGCTGGGCATCTCTCCATCCTCACCTCCTACTCACATTTCCCTTTCTAACAACACCCAACCACCTCCCTCAAATGCCAAACTCGTGCCACTGCAGCCTTCGCCGTTTGCTCTTCCCTCTATCTGGCACACCCTTCCTTGCCTTTTGCACCCAGATAAGGTACAGACAACAGCTCAGGCAGAATTCCCTCCCTGGCTCCTCAGGGTGGTCAGGGTTCCAGAGTACAGGTTGCCACCCCACTGGGCCAGGTGCTCCCCAAGGGCTTGGGCTGGCCCCAGGCGTACGTGCAACCCCAGAGTCCCAGGGAGATGGTCAGTAAAGAATGGATGAATGGGCGCTGCTTGAAAATATGTCCGGAAGCCAATTTAGACAGAACGTTGAAAACTTGACCCCATGTAGGAACTCCGTCGTAGCCACAGTCTGCTCGCTGGGACCGATGCCCACAGGACAGCTTCTGCTCTCGCCCCTCCAGTCCGTCCACACCAAAACCACATCATCTTTTCAAAATGCCAATCTGATCACGTCACACACCCCCTGCCAAAACCACACTAGTGTCCCTCCCCAGCGCTTTGGAGGTTCAGACAGAATCTTTCCTGTGGCTCCACAGCCTTGAATCCGGGGGTCCAGGTTCCCACCTTTTCCGCATCAAGGCGTCTGGCTTTTCCTACCTTTCTGTCATTTTTTTCTTTCTTGGTTCCCCCCTGAGTCCACCCTTGATGCCATTGAGGTTCTGGCACAGTCAGTCCTATAACAGCCCAGCCTCTCTCTTTTATAACCATCAGATGGGGAGAGAGTGTGGGCAGATGGTGAGCACGCACCATTTCGCCTGGGATGACTGGTGTGTTGGGTAATTTCCTCTCCTGCCCCTGCAGCCCATCTGGCACCACTCTGCCCCACGCTCTCCACTCCAGCCACAACAACCCTCTCAGTCTCTCCTGCCACAGGCCCTTTGCACATGCTGTTCTCTCCTTTTGGGATACTCCTGCTCAACTTGGCCTTTTTACCTTCAAATCTCTGCTCATGGCTTTCCAGCCAGGAAAGACGTCCCTTTTACTGGCAACCCCGGCTCTTACTAGTGATGCTTTGATGAATTGCTGGCGCCTTTGCTAGAATGGAAGCTTAGGGGGGGCAAGACTTTAACAGTCTTGTCCACAATGCTGGACATGTTCCTGTCTAATGCCATGTGTGCACAAATGGCCACTCCACCTGCAGACCGTGTCTGTGCCGTGGACTCTCAGAGATTCCACAAGGCTTTAACACACCGTCTTCTCTTATCCGTGCCTCTTCCACCTGTGACCCCAGGGCAGGGAGCATGATTTTCCCACCTGCCCCCCAAGCCCAGAGCAGGGAGCTCGCCCACTGGAGGTGCTGCCTGAGCCGGTGTCTGATCAATGGAAGGAGCAGCGGCTACTGCGCCGGAGGGGTCCGCACACCCGCTAGCCCGTTCTTGTGCGCCGCCCAGAAGCTACAGTCGGTGGGGCCCATCCCCCACGGCAGACTTGGCCCGTTCTGCCTCATTTCACTTTTTTCGCCCTGCTCTGGCTCTTCCTGCCCCACCTCTTCTGAAAGTGAAAATCCCAACTGAGCTGGAAGTGAACTGTGGCCCGTGGAGGGATGGAGACCCGCCCCCCTACTTGGAAAAAAAGTGTTTGCCTTTCGGCAGAGAGGAAATTCTCCACCCACTAGTTGTTTCGCTCCACCCCCTCTCGGCTAGACCTCCAGCCTCAGCCCCGACCCTGCAAAATGGAGACACGGTTTTAGAAATGAGATGTCATCTCACCCTTCAAATCCAGCTTAAGGGCCACCTGCTCCAGGAAGTCCTTCTGGATCCCCTGGGGAAAACCGTGGAGTGCCCTGAGTGGCCCCCAGGGCATCACCACTTACTCCTGCCCCGTCACACTGGACACTGTGCCTCTATGGGCCCATCATTCCACACCCATGCTTGTTCCTCCAAGCAGGGACTGTGGTGGCTTTTTCTTTATGTCTAGTCATTCATTTAACAAACCTGGCCTTTATTCTGTGCCACCTCCTGGGCTGGCCACTGGGGACACAGAGGTGAATAAAACTTGCACCTTCTGGTAGCAGGCGATCTAGTGGAGAATCAGAAAATCAGCCCTGACCACACAGCACGAGAGGAGTTCTAATGGTGCCAGCACCTGTCTGTGAAGTCAGAGAAGCCACCGGCCTAGCCCAGGAGGGACACACATGTTGGGAATGGTTCCCCAGGAGGGACACACATGTTGGGAATGGTTCTTAGAGGAAGTAACATCCAAGTAGGGTTTTGAAGGATGTGTAGAAGTCTATGGCACCATTAAGGAGGGAAAATGCAGACCAAGGTCAGGGAAAGTTTCCAGATAGTTCAGTTTGGCTGACTGCAAGCAACCTGGGGCAGCCCCCATCCCATGAGGAGGCCCATAAAGCAGGCTAAGAAATGTGTTTTTTTTCTTGTTTCATTTCTAAGGCCCCAAAGAAGGCCCAGCCAATGTGCAAGACACAGAGGGTGCTGGGAAAGCAGGTGCGTGCTGCCCGTTCAGTTGCTCTTCTCCCGGCCGTCCCATCCCCCAGCAGATCATAAGCTCCTGGTTGCCAAGGTCCACAGGCATGTACATACCTGTGCATGTCCCACAGCAGTTTATGCAGCGAGCGACACTTAACAGACACTCCAATATCTGCCTCAACCAACAATCGCAGGACACACTGGACTTGGCAAAGTACTTGTGACAATTGGTAGCTTTTACCTGCGATGCCCCCTGCATGAGCTGCTCACCTGGTACCGTTGGACGCTCGCAACAGCACTGCGAGGTGGCCACCACCATCTCTGTTTTGCAGATGAAGAAACTAGGGGTCAAGGGCAACTTACAGGTCTGTCTGTGTGACACAAAACGTCCACATAGGTTTCTATTTCACAGTTTGGGCAAACAAGGCCACATCCATGCTCTGGTAGGCAATGGTTAATTCAGGAAAATCCCGAGGCGTGCAGACGTGGTTTTACTTGGCAGTGTTTCCAACTGAAGAAGGAAGGGACAAGCTCCTTTTGTTACTCATGATCCTTTGGTGCCGAGATCTCCATGGACCAGTGGCCCACCAGCTCCTCCTTCACACCCCCAGCCCCGCTCCCTCCGCTCAGGCCTGCTGAGGCTGAGTGGACCCTGTCGTGTCTCTGTCTGCCAAGGCCCCGGCCACCGAGAAGAGCCTGGCACCCACTCGCCCACTCCCTGTGCGGCCCTGCCCTGGGGAGAGGACCTCCCAGAGAGCTGCCTGGAGCTGGAGAGGTGAGAATAAAGGACTCGCAGTCAGCCTCCACCGTGCCCTTCAGCCCCGTCAGGCCTGGGCTTCATGAGGTCACACGGCTGAGCCCTGGCACTGACACAGACCTGGGCTCAAACCGTGATGCTGAGCAAGCCGCTCCCCTTCCTGAGCCTCCGTTTCCACACCAGCGAAAGGGAAAAGCCACCTGACTTCCCTGGAGGTTGGAAGGATGACAGGAGAGAGCAGCAGGATCAAGCAGCCCGGCTGCACCGACGTCTCGTGAGGGCACCGTAAAAATGCAGACTCCTGGCCCGGTCCAGCCTCGTCTGAGCACGGGGCCCGGGAGCTGTATTTCTAACAGGCTCTGCAGGTGATTCCCGTGGAAGCCAGGTGGGAGGTGCACTGAGATCACGGGCACAGCAGACCCCGAGCACCCCCAACACGCAGAGAGCTCAGGAAATCTTGTTAGCCCTCAAACTCGGGCCGGCCGCGGGCCTCTCTCTGACGGTATCGCCAGGCTGGAGGCCAGGGCATCGCCCCCACCCCCTCCCCATCCCATCAGTTAATGAGTCCTGTTGTTTCCCTGCCAGAACCTCAGAGCCTCTCCCTCCACGGTCCTCTCCTCTGCCTCTGCAGCAGCCACTGGGCTCACCACCCTTGTTAACGCCTCATCTAGACCAGCACAGTAACCCCTAATGGCTCCCCGACCCCCAGCCTCTTCCCAGTCCATCCATCCTGCCATATTTCTCTTCCCAAAACATGGTCCTGCTCCCATCACCCCTTTCAGTGGACCCTGCCATCCTGTGGAAGCAGACTCTTTGACCAGCAAGGAGTGGAACCAGCCCTTCCCAAGTCTCCTGTCCCCTCTGGGCTTCCATGATTGGGGCTCCATCAGATCCGGACACCTGCTCTCCTCCCCTCCACCCACCACTCCTGACCTGCACACTCCCTCCACTCCAGCCTCCCCTCTCGTCCTGGGCGTCCCCCTGCTGCCGCCAGCTCCACCAGTCCAAATTCTACCCACCCACCAAGGCCCTCTCAAAGGTCAAGTCCTCTGTGGAACTGCCCCTTGGTCACTTATGAGAACTTGATGCATGTCAGAGCCCGCCGCTACCACCGCCCACAGCCACACTCCGTTCCTGCTGCTCACCTTCCCTTTGCCTCTCCTGAGCTGCCTTCCAGTATTCTCCCGAGGTCCCAGGAAGCAGATCTGTGCTGACAACAGGCCCTGGGCTCCCCACACCCCTTCTTCGGACTCACCAAAGGCTGATTCCCCCTATCCCCCAGGTCTCTCTTCCTCCCTTCCCCACCTCAGGCCTGGGTAGGGGGGCACTGCACCATCCCTCAGGTTTTCCCTTCTCCCTGCTCACCCCATTGCAGATGGCGCATCTATTAAATTTCCCTCAAATGACCCAGTTTGAGGGTGCCTCGTTTCCTGCCAGGGCCTGACCAATACACATCCTGTGTCAAAACAGCCTGGTTAAAACGGCCTTATCACACGGGCCCTCAAGAATGTCCTGCTTCCTTCGGGTAGATAAGGACATTTCTCTGTCTAGCTCTTGGGGTACTAAGATCTCCCCTAGAGAAATAATATTCTAGGCCCAAAAGAGGTCCGGGGGGCGCTCAGCTTCTGGGGAGGAGGAAACACCTTTTGTCTGGAAGCAGGAAGGCAAGGCTGGCTCCATGCTGTTGGGACGTTGGAGCCCATGCCCTAGAGCAGAAAGGACGTGTGAGCATCCCCATCTCAAGTAGTACCAACCTCTGAAAGATGCCTCTGCAGACCCCCTGAGTGGGAGGGAGGCTGGGAGACAGCCCCACAGGGGAGGAAGGAGGTAAAAATGTCACTGACACATCCCCAGACCCCCGCGGGCAAACAGACCCCTGAGGGGCTGCACTGAGCCCACCCCACCTACCCGCTCAGCCTCTGGAGGGGGCAGCAGGAAATAGGGAGTGTTTGCAAAGCCCTCCAGGTGATTCCGAGGAGCGGCCCGCCAGGGTGAATCAATGACTTGAAATTCCTACCAACTCAGCACACACGGTCCTATAATCTAAGAGGACTCCAGGTTTCTGTCCCACTCTGGTCCTTGGAATTTGGCCCAGAGGAATTTGACAGGAGCATTGTCATAACCAGCTGAAACCTCCTCCTTGGTTTTCTCAGCTACTCTGCGCTCAGAAGATGCTCACCCCGAACTCAGACCTCATAAAGATCAAAAGACCCCTGCCTCCAGGTTCCAAGGAGGTGCAGACCTAATTGCTACACCCCAACCCATCTGGGCCTAAATTCCGTTTTCAGTTCTCTGAAACGATAAGTACGTGTTTGAATTAATACCAATATTTATTAGGATTTAACAAGAATCCACACCAGTGTGTATCTCGGAGCTTCATCTACATGTCCCTTACAGAGTTATTAAAATGCCAAAATATAATTTTAATAATCAGTGGGATTTTAATTAACGCACAATAATGATTCCCATTCAATCGGACTCCTCAGATTCAGAAAGTAATTACTCATTCACGACACTTAATTTGAAGTGTTACCACAGATTTGTATCTCCTGAAGCCACAAGAAGTTAGATCATAATATTTCTTGTTAGAACTTACAGGGCGAGTTCACTTTAGAGAGAGAATGAAGACCGGGTTCCAGGGAGGCAGGGGGAGCGGAGAGGGCTGGGAACCAGTTGGGTGGCCTCAGAGGGAGGAAGATGAATGTGATCTCAGGGGTGGGAACACCATACCGATGGCCCCAGCCACTCGGCTTTCAGCGGCATGGCCTGGCTCACTCCCCTGCACCGCGACAGGGAGGGTCCCCGGTGTTGAACCCTCCCAGGGATGGAGAGCTCACTACCACAGAAAGAAGGGTGCCCTGTGTAACCTGGGAAAGTGACTTCTCCTCTCTGAACCTCCATTTTCCCATCTATCAAATGGGAGGAATAGAGTCTAGTCGGCCTGCTTCCCAGTTGCTGCGAATCCCAGGGAGCAGCTGGCTGGGAGCTTGTCTTCACAAACACACGTCTCTCCAGACACACGAGGTGTTGGCGGTTGGCCTTGAAAATGTCCTGGTGCCATAATTTCAGAGGACATTGGCAGAGCCCCCAGGGTTTGGGATTGGTAGACAGAAGCAGACCCCTGGTTTCTGGGGCACTTTCAGAGGCCAGGCCAAGACCGCTTCCCAAGTCTATGGAGGCCTCCCACCGTCGCTGCCACCCCTCCCTCCAAAGCCGTCTCCGGCTGGCCCTCCCAGTCTCAGCCCAGTCTCAAGAAAGGCCCGAAGCATGGCTCTGCAGGTGCAGGATGAGCGAGAGCCCAGCCTGTGACAATGCCGGGGCAGGATCTCCACGAAGCTAGAGAAGGGAGCCCACCTCCCAGGATGCCCCTGGAAACACGCGGCAGGTGTGCAGAGGAGACCTGTACGGGGGCAGCCCCTGCAGCAGGACCTGCGACAGTGGACATTCAAGTCAATCCCTCCCAGCCGTCGGAGAGTAGCCTCCTAATTTGAATACACTATCTCCATCTCCAAGAAGACGAATATTTTAAATGAGTTGGATACTGTTCCACCCCATCTTTTCCACCTGCACAAAAATCATCCCCATACTGACCACTGAAGGCCAGGGTCCAGAGGGACGCCTTACTTGCTTCTGAGTAGTGGGTCTCAATCTGGGGATGATTTGGGCCCCAAGGGCACTTTTAGCCATGTCTGGGATGTTTTTGGTTATTACGGGGGTGGGGTACCACTGGCATCTACTGGGTAAAGACTGTGATACTGGGAAACATCGTGCAATGCATGGGACAACCCCTCATCCCCAGCAGACTTGGTCCATCCAAAATGTCCATAGTGCCAAGGTGCAGAAACCCTATTCCGGGTCTATATCTGGCCCCCATTTCATTAATGACTAACACAAGTATGGCAGACGCTGTGCATCTGTGGTCTAATTTGGTCTTTACCTCATTAATATCCCTGTTCTATAGACAACGACACTGAGGTCCCTGGTGGTTAAATAGCTTGTCTGTGGTCGCACAGAAAGTGCCAGAGCTGGGCTAATCCATGGTCCGTCTGCCTTCCAGGATCTTCATGAGACCCAGTGCTGCATCCCAAGGCAGAATGCTGAAGGCGTGTCAAAGATGAAGGCCCTCTTCCCAAGGTAGGACCTCCAGCCCAGGGCACACTTAAAGCCATGTAAAATCAAGCAATTTCTTGTATGACCTCAAGTTTGACTATAAACAGAACACTTAGGCTACTGTGGGTCAAAAACTCTTGAGATTTGCCACGTTGAACCCATTTGCAGTGGAAACTGTGGTTTTCCTTAGTTTTGATCACTAAAGAGGACAAACCCTGTGCGTTCGGTCAGCTGTAGTTGTTTAGAAATACACAGTAAACATACATGAAAAGCTGGCTCCTGGGAGGCTCCCAGGAAGTGGACAAACCCTGTGAATTCAGATAGGTGAAGCTGGCTATGAGGCACAAAAAATTCTCTACTGTTTCTCTTTGAGGTACTTTGGGGGATACAGTTTTCTTATATTCATCCCAGTTTTGAAGAGCCCAAGGAAAGAAAATAAATATATTTATTAAGAACTGATTACCACTTCACTCACTGAAAAAGTTGTCCTCCAACAGACCCCCGGGTGACATGGAAGAGAAAGGGGGCTTTGGCATGCTCAGTCAGCTTGTGTGTACCGCAAGTGGGGAGACTGAGGCACACAGAGAGAAAGGATTCATTCCAGGGGCTCAGGGGAGCGGTGCCACAACAGACGGCTGACTCCCAGGACAGTGCTCTTTGGCATTCCAGAGCCGGCCTACTCTGATCCAAGGTGCAGCTTCACGTACTCTAGCAGGAAGGTTTTGAGGCCCAAAGCATTAAATATCATGGCCAGTTAGTGTTTCCAACTGAAGGGAAAGAGGGGAGATTGAGGCAAATGTTAGCTATTCCCTTTTCATAGCAATGTCAGGGATGCCTCCTAGCATAATGGTGCTAAAAGGGCCTCAGAGGGTGTCCCGTCCAACTTCCACCCATCCACCTGCAGCTGGAAAGACTGAGATCAAGAATGGTACCCGTGGCCGAGTGGTTAAATTCACACACTCCGCTTTGGCGGCCCAGGGTTTCACCGATTCGGATCCTGGGCGCGGACACGGCACTGCTTATCAAGCCATGCTGAGGTGGCGTCCCACATGCCACAACTAGAAGGACCCACAACTAAAAAAAGAATACACAACTATGGGGTCGGCCCTGTGGCTCGGTGGTTAAGTGTGCACGTTCTGCTTCAGCAGCCCGGAGTTCGTCAGTTTGGATCCCGGGTGTGGACATGGCACCACTTGGCAAGCCATGCTGTGGTAGACGTCCCACATATAAAGTAGAGCAAGATGGGCATGGATGTTAGCTCAGGGCCAGTCTTCCTCAGCAAAAAGAGGAGGATTGGCAGCAGATGTTAGCTCAGGGCTAATCTTCCTAAAACAAAAATAGAAGAATGGTCAAATACTGGGCGGCCCCAGGTGAACACCATCCCTCTTCTAACAGTGCTCCTGGTTAAGGAAATATTCATGTAGATAGACACAAGGAAGGTGACAGAGAAAGGAAGAGAGGAATTGCTGGTGCAGCAAACCCAGCCAGTGCAGTAGAGCATGGGCTGGGAAATCCTCCCTCCACCCGAGAAAAAGGACCAACAGACAGTATGATGAGCACAGCAACGTAAGGCAAGAAAACTCTATCATCATGATGCCATATCTCTGCCACAGGAATTCCAGAGTGTCCAAGTCAGACAGAAAGTCAGCACTAATTTAAAGACTGAAAAACACAATTCCTCTGAGATGAAGAAAATCTGTCTTTGTGTTGAGTTTTCATGTTCTGAGTACTAGACAAAACTAAGGAGCCTAATACCCTGGCAGTTTGAGATGAAAAGAAAAAAACTTACCAGCATCCCCACTGGGGAAAAAATGATTTGGCATCAGACCTTTCCTCCACATTCCCAAAAGACCAAACACATCAAGGCTTTCTCCACGGACCAGGAGAGTGAGGGACCCTGCCAAGAAACGACTCGGAGGTGAAGATAAGGAATTTTCAAAACACGAGGACTTTGAAAATATATCCCTCACATGGTTTGTGGGGGAAAAAGCGGCTTTGAAAGACGTTCTCTGGACAACTCTATCAAAATAAACAAAAATCACGAATAGTATTGATGTTAAAGATATCTAATATACATTTAACCTCACTAGTAAGCAAAGAAACGTAATTTAAATAAATGAAGCTTTATGTTTGCGTATTAAGCTGGTGTTAATTATTTAATATAGGCTCTTAGTTACTTATCTGATACTCCTAAGGCCAGATGGGTTTCCAAATTTAGAAATTTTCAGATTCTAGAAAGGAGTTTGGGTGCATGTGGGGCACGTCAGCAACTCTCCAGCTTTGGTCGTCCCTCGCCCCTTCTGCCACGTGGGGACACAGCAAGAAGTCTGCAAAACCAAAGAGAGGCCTCCGCCGACGGCGCCGGCACCCTCATCTCAGACTTCCAGCCTCCGAAACTGTGAGAAGTGAATGTCTGTTGTTTAGAAGCCACTCAGTCCGTGGTGTTTTGTTATAGGAGCCTGAAGGAATGAAGACACCTCCCCACCTGGAATATCGGGGGCAGCACCCCAAAATCCAACACTGAGAGAACGCCACGGCAAGATATCCACACCGAGGAGAGAGAGGACGCGGCTCTTTTCACGCCAATGGAGGTCAGATTTTGCGGCCAAATACATGATGAAAAAAATTTTGGTTTTCAGACCCTTATGAATTTCAGAATTACAGATACAGGATTGAAAACCCGTACATAACACCTAGGATGGAAGGGGTAGCTGGAAAAATGCTCTCTTATTTTATGAATGGAAGTCTATATTTGTAAAACGTTTCTGGAATTTAACTTGAAATGTCTCCAAGTCTAAAAAAAAAGTAACTGCTCTTTGTCCTAGAAATTCTGCTGCTAGATTTTGATCCTAAGGATATCATCAGAGATGGGTACAAGTCTCTGCTTCAGGAAGTTCAACACAGATTGTTCACAACAGTGAAAATTTACAAACCGCTCGAATGTCAAAAAACAAAAAATGGTTAAGCAAATTATGATGCACTGAAAAAGAAAACTTTGTAGGCACTAAAAATGACATGGGAGAATATTTAATTATGTAGAAAGCTAATTACAGAATAACATTAAATGAAAAATTTACAATGCAATTTATTCTATATAATACGATTTTATAAAGAAAAAAACAGAAATGTATGCATAAGTGCATGCACAGAAGAAAGATTGGAAGAATATATAATCAGAAATTGAAAATAGTGGTCATCTCTGGGTACTGTGTGATTTTTTTTTAATGATTATATTTTCTTCTTTTTGCAAATCTGTGTTTTTTTTTTTTTGAGGAAGATTAGCTCTGACCTAATATCTGCCGCCAAGCCCCCTTTTTGTTGAGGAAGATTGGCCCTGAGCTAACATCTGTGCCCATCTTCCTCTACTTTATATGTGGAATGCCTGCCACAGCATGGCTTGACGAGTGGTGCAAGGTCCACATCTGGGATCCGAACCAGCAAACACTGGGCCACGGAAGCGGAGTGTGCAAACTTAACTGCTACACCACTGGGCCGGCCCCCAAAAGTTTCTATAATTAACATGCTAATTTTTATAGTAGGAAAAATGTGAAAAATAAACAAAATTTTTACAAAATTTAAAAGACCTTATCAAGAAAATATAGGAATTGAATTTGCAGCATGCTGGACCCAGACAAATTTGTAGGATCATACAAAGAAGAGAATTAATATAATCTGGAATGGTAGATCCATTTAATACTAGAATTGGAAGGGGAATTACTAAAATTCTACTTCCTGCTGGGAAGCCGAGGCCTAGAAAGAGGAGCCAGTTGGCTCAGACGAGGCAGCTCGGACTCGACCCTGAGGCGGCCTGACTATAAAGACTCTCCCAATGAAGGAGCCGGGTTTTGATTGTTTGTATTTTTTGTGACTTCTCCCCCGAAGTTCTATCTTCAAGAAATCAGGTGGGCTTACGTGTGAGCATCAGGACTGCTGAAATAAGGAAAATTCACCCCAGGGGGAAAACTTGATCAGAAAGCATGAAGGTTGTTTGCCTCGTTCCATTTTGCTGACCAAATTGCATACAAAAACATAGACATTGACTCTAGTGGAACCTCAACACAGCCAAGGAGAGGTTGCCGTCTGCCCCGGAGCACAAGGGAAAGGTGACCTATGAGGAAAGCAGCCATGGGCGCCATGAGCCAAGAGGACAGAAATCTCTCTCACAGTTTCTGGAGGCACAGTTTCTATAGTTCCTTCTACACTACATGAAAGATAAACTTGACTTTGAGTCTGCACGGAAATCCAAAACTTTGTCATTGAGGCATAAGATAGTAATTTTCTGGTAGCAAAAGGTATTTATTCTTCGCCTCTGGTTCAACAAGGGCTGTTTTCTCAAGGCAAAAGAAAAATCTTTTCTCTCTGATCATGTTAGTCTTGCTAGTGATAAATTACCATCCCTCACATACGGTCCTTCAGTTTGCTCATTATTACTCCTGCTTTCAGGATGGAGCATCCCCACATTGGCTCCTGCCTCAGGGGACAGCCGGGCACAGGACAGATTCCTCTATGCTCACGTAAAATATTCTACACAAAAGAAATAATTCTAAATCCTGCCACCACTGGCCCACACCCTCTTAGAGCCCTGGGGCACCATGGAGAGGGAACTGTAGGCAGATTCGTTGAGACTTTGAGACTGTCCTTCAGCGAGTGGAGAGAAAATAATGCCTTTTCAGACGTACAAAAGCTGAAAGAATTCCTCACCAGCAGACCTGCAGTGGAAGAGTTGTTAAAGGAAGTCCTTCGTGCAGAAGGAAAATGATGCCAAAGGAAACCCTGGATCCACACAGAGGAGTGAAGAGCACCAGCGATGGTAACCCCGTGGGTAAATATAAAGACGCCTTACTTGTTATTCAAAACTCTTTCAAAGATAATTGACGGCTTAAAGGGAAAACACAAACAATGTATTATGGGGTTTATAGTGTATGCAGAAGTAAAATATATGACAACAGCATAAAGGTCAGGAGAGAGGCATGGAAGTTTACTGCTATAAGGTTCTGACACTATCCATGAAGTGGAATAAAACACTTGAAGATCACGATAAATTAAAGAGGCATATTACAAACCCTACAACAACCGCTAAAATGACTCAGCAAAAAGTGACAGCGAATAAACCAAGGAAGGAGACCAAATAGAATCATCGTAAAATTATTCGATCCGAAGGAAGGCAGAAAAGAGGGGAAGAGAACAAAGCAGATGAGACAAATAGTAAACCAATAGCAAGACTGTAGATTTAAGCCCAACCATAGCAAGAGCGGCATAAAAAGTCATGATCTGAGCCCTGCACTCTAAAGGCAGAGTTTGTCAAACTGGATACAAAACAAAACAAAACAAAACAAGCCCCAACTCTACACTGCCTACAAGAAAACCACTTTAAAAATAAAGACACAAGTAGGTTAAAACAATGGACAAAAAAAATGCCGTACTAACAATAAACAAAAGAAAGAGGCGTGGCTACATTAATGTCAGACAGAATAGACTTCAGAGCAAGGGATAACAAGGTCATTTCACATCGAGGAGGGGTTAATTCATCAAAGGGACATTCTAACCCTAAATGTTTAGGTAGTTAGTAACAGAACTTCAAAATATGTGAAGGAAAGCTGTTAGAACTGCATGGAGAAATAGACAAATTCACAATTTTAGTGGAAGATCCCAGTATCACCTTTTCAATAACGGACAGAACAAGAAGCCAGAAAATCGTCACTACTCCTTGAGCGCTATCAACCAATTTGACCCAGCTGAAATTTACAGAGTGCTTTATCTAACAACGGTGGACTGCACACGCTTTTCAAGTGCACGTGAAACATTCACCAAAACGGAACCTATTCTGGGCCATAAAACAAGTCTCGATAATCCAAGTCATACATAGTATGTTCACTGACCACAGTGGAATTAACCCACAAAGATATCTAGAGAATCTACATGAATCTGGGAACTAAATAACACACTTCTAATAACTCACAGGTCAAAGGGGAAATCAAAAGGAAAATTAGAAAGTATTTTGAGGGGCTGGCCTGGTGGCGCAGCAGTTGGTCAAGTGTGCACATTCCGCTTCAGCGGCCCAGGGTTCGCCGGTTCAGATCCCGGGTGTGGACATGGCATCGCTTGGCAAGCCATGCTGTGGTAGGCATCGCACATGTAAAGTAAAGGAAGATGCACATGGATGTTACTCAGGGCCAGTCTTCCTCAGCAAATAGAGGAGGACTGGCAGTAGTTAGCTCAGGGCTCATCTTCCTCAAAAAAAAAAAAAGTTATGCCAACAATGTCAGATGAATTTAGATGAAATGGACAAACTAAAAATGCTTACTCAAGATATAAATAACCCAAACAGCACTTTAACTTTTAAAGACATTGGCATCTTACTAACGTTCCCAGTAGAAAACATCAGGCCCAGAAGGCTTCAATGGTGACTCCATCTACGCAAACATTTCAGGAAGAGAAAATACCACACTCTTCCAGAAAAGAGAAGAGGAAGGCACATTTCTCAATGCATTTTATACAGCCTACATAATGCTGATACCAAAACAAGATTAAGATATTACAAGAGAAGAAAACTATACTGCAATATCCCACCTGAAGATAAATGCAAAAATTCTTTAAAAAATTTCATCAAACTGAACCCAATAACATATATACAGGGCATCAGGACCAAGTGGGTTTTCTCCTTGGAATACAAGGTTGGTTTAATTTTTGAAAATTAATCAACGTAATTCATCGTATTAATAGACCAAAAAATGAAAAACCATGCAATCATCTTAATAGATATGTAAAAAGGATTTGGCCAAATCAAGCATCCATTTCTGATTTTTTTTAAAAAAAAAACTCAGCAAACTGGGAATAAAAGGGAATTTCCTCAGTCTGATAAGAAGCATCTTCCAAAAACATGTGCTAACATTGCGTTTAATGGTGAGAGACTGAATTTTTTTATGCTAAGATCAGGAGCAAATCATACAAGCCCACTCTCACCACTTCTCTTCACATTGTCCTGGAAGTCCTAAGCAGTGCAGTAAGGCAAGAAAAATAAATAAAAGGATTCCAGGTTGAACAAGAAGATTTCAAACTGTTTTTATTGACAGACATGACAGTCTACGTGGAAAATCCTGTGGAATATACAAAAAAAGTGATGAGAACTAATAAGCGAGTGTAGCAAGGTTGCTGGATCCAAGATAGATATTAAAAAATCAGTTACATTTCTTACTTTGGCAACAATCAGAAATTGAAATGAAAAAAATATTTAAATAGCATTAAAAAATAAGAAACTCTTAGAGATTAATCCGGAAAAGATGTACAAGGCCTGAGCACAGAAACCTACAAATATTGCTGAGAAAAATTAAGGAAAAATCTAAATAAATGAAGAGATTTATCGTAATCATGAACCAGAAGATTCACTACTGGGAAGATATCCATTCTCCCCTAATCTGTAAATTCAGCATAATCCCAACTAAAATCCCAGCATGCTCTCTTGTAGAAATTGACAAGCTGGCTGTAAAATTCAAGTGGAAGGGACCCAGAATGTACATAACAACTTTTAAAAAGAAGACCATAATTACGAGATTATCACTACATGACATCACGACTTACTGCGAAGCTACTGTATTCAACTCAGCGTGGTATTGATGCCAAAACAGACAAATAGATCAGACTGCAGAAACAAACCCACATATATATGGTCAACTGATTTTCAGCAAAGATACAAAGATAATTCAGTGGAGGAAAGATTGTCTTTTCAACAAAGTTGTGCAAGAACAATTAAATAATCATATGCAAAATATATACATATTAACTTCAATTCACACCTCATACGACATATCAAAAAATTGATGAATCTAAATGTAAACGTTAACTATAAAATTTCTAGAAGAAAATCTTTGTAACCTTGGATTAGGCAGCAATGTCTTAGATACAACACCACAAGCACAATTCTTAAAGAGAAAAAAAATGATAATTAACCTCATCAAAATTAAGAACTTCTGCTCTTTGAAAAACACTGTTAAGAAACTGAAAAGGCAAGCCAGGGAATGGGAGAAAATATTTGCAAATCATCTATCTGACAAAGAACTATTACCAGAATATACAAAGAACTCTTAAAACTCAACAATAAAAAAAGCAACCTAAACTAAAAATAAGCAAAAAAAAATTGAACATTTTACCAAAGAAAATAAAAGGATTGCAAATAAGCATATGAGAAGATGCTCAGCCTCATTAACCATTAGAGAAATGTAAGTTAAAACCACAATGAACCACCCACCTATTAGAATGTCTACAATTGAAAAGACTGAGAAGGGGCTGGCCCCGTGGCCAAGTAGTTAAGTTCACTCGCTCTGCTTCAGCGGCCCAGAGTTTCGCCGGTTCAGATCCTGGGCACAGACGTGGCATCGCTCATCAGGCCATGCTGAGGCAGCGTCCCACATGGCACAACCAGAAGGACCTATGACTAGAATATACAACTATGTACTGGGGGCTTTGGGGAGAAGAAGAAGAAAAAAAGAAAGAAAGAAAGATTGGCAACAGGTGTTAACTCGGGTGACAATTTTAAAATAAAAGAAAAAAAAGACTGACCTCCCAAGTGCGGGTGAGGATGTGGAGCACCGGAACTCCCAGACTTTGCTGGTGGGAATGTGTGTGGTATAATCACTCTGGAAAACAGTCTGGCAGTTTCTAAAAATTTAAACATACACCTCTCATGTGATCCCAGCCATTCCTCTCCCAGGTATTTGCCCAAGAAAAAAGAAAATGCATGTCCATACAAAGACTGCTACATGGATGTTCATGGCAACTTTATTTGTAATAACCCCAAACTGGAAACAACCCAAACATCCATTAAGAGGTGACTGGGTCAACCACTTGTGGTACAGCCACCAAATGGAATACTACTCAGCAATAGAAAGGAACTGTTCCTACTCGCAACCTCATCAATAAATCTCAGAGTAATTATGCCGAGTGAAATAAGCCAGCTGTAGAAGAGCACAAAGTGTACGATTCCATTTAAATAAAACTCTAGAAAATGCAAACTAATCTATAGGGACAGAAAGCAGATGAGTGGTTGCCTGAGGATGGGGCAGGGGAGAGGTGCAACGGGGTGGGGCAGGGGAGAGCTTATGGACGAACATGAGGAAACATTTGGGGTGATGGATGTGTTTGCCATCTGCACTGCGGGGACGATTTCATGGGTGTGTACATGTGGCAAAACTTATCAAATTGTACTCTCTAAACCTGGGTGGTTTATTGCTTGTCAATTATACCTCGATAAAGCTGTCAGAAAATTATTATGTATATGAGCTTTCCAGACCCACAGCTCCCACCCTTTCACCTGGAGTTCTTGCCTGGGTCTTCCCTGGGTGGAAAGTCCCTAATGAACGAACGTCTCCATGTTTCTGCCAGTCACCCTACATCACAAGTTGAACGGAGATCCTCATCACAGCCAGGTATCGTTGCAGCTGGCTCTGACATTGCACCTGCGGTCCCGGGTTTATAATCTGACCCCCTGCCCAAACAGTGCTTGGAGATGCTTCAGAACCTGGGACTCAGACACAATTGTAGCTCCAGGCTCACACACTGCATTTTCCTGGCAGTTCTGTGAGCTCACAAAGAACAGTGCCCCTCCCTGCATGCAGGGTCGGATGTCCAGCCCTGTCCACAGACAAGACAGCTGTGTGCAAAGTTGATACACAAACATAGGCACACACATTCACGTATCTGTCCCGGGAGAGGCCCTCCGGTTCTCCCTTCAAGGCTTACGTTGGGCTCTATGGTAATATTCTCACTACTTACTTTTTTTTCTTCATGCGTAAGACCTAAGGCAACATGTTGTACATGTTTGGCTTTTTTTCCTCCCCACAGTAGATATCAGGGTTGGGGGAAGGATTCTGAAAGAAAGGCTGGCCAACTGGAAGGATGACAGCACCACTGAGCTGGAAGAGACTGGGAGGTGACGATCTGGGCCATCCACTCATTTCACAAGCGAAGAACCCAGAACCCAGGGAGGAGAAAGAATCCCCCTAAGGTCACCCTGGAAGTTAGTGGCCAAGATGGGACTTGAATCCCCAGTCTTTCAAATCTCCTCTCAGTTCTCGCCTCACATTGAGAAGAGACGGAACAACTACAAAAAGCAGACAGAACACCTGAAAAGGGACAGAAGCCTGGGACCACTTAGTGTCAGTGAAAAGCAACAGACCCACATCGAAGCCACCACAGTTTTCCAGTGTGGTATCAGCTGCGCTTCCCAACGGGAACCTGGAATTCCAGGGACAAAGCTGTGTGATATTCCCTTGCCTCTGCCTAAGAGGAAATGACTGTCCACTTAAAGTGGTTAAAATGAGAGGCGGCCTGTGCCTAAGTCTCTGAGCTCCTATCAGCCGAGCTTGACTTCTAAATTCTTTTGAGTTAGAAAAAGCGTGATGGAGCACGTCCTTCCTACGTATATGTTTATCTACAAATTAAACACTGGTATTGTTATTTACATGGAGATTAATTGAATATAAATAACAGTCCTATATTTTCTCCTTGTCCTCAATGACACCTCCCTCAGCACACCCCTTCCCCTTTGAAGACCACCAATGTAGGACGTTCAGTCAAATGAAACAGGGTGCCCGCCTGGGGTCAGGAGGTCTGGATCCTAATGCATCCTTATGACACCCAGACTCATCCACTTCTTACCTCCATTATGCAGATCAGGAACCCGAATGCAGAGATGAAATCAGACTTGTCCAAAGTCACACTGATAATAACTAGGTGTCAAAATTTGGCCTCGGACCCAGATCTCACACCAGAGCTCTGTTTGTTTTGGGGGCCGTGTATTGGTCCCAGGAGAGGCTCCCAAGACATAACCAGGCAGCGTTCAGTGCAAACAGAAGGAGATTTCGGAGGTTCTGAGGTGGAACAACCACCCAGCTCCTGGAATGTCGTGTCAAAAACACTGGAGTCTACACTTAGTTGGGGAGACAGACATCACGCCAAATAAGTAGGGACTTACGATTCGAACACAGTATATGCTCTGGAGGAGAAATAAGTGTAAGGAGAGAGGAAGACAGGAAGAGCCTTTGGATGAAGAAGCCAAGAGATGGAGGTGGCTTCTTAGCCTGCATTGTGAATTTCACAGGTGAGACATCAGCTAGTGGGGAGGGACGACGGTTTTTAGCACCTTCCCCATTGGCATTCTCTAACAGGGTTAAAATTTTCGACTCAGTCCAAACCGAGATGCCAGCTTCACTCAGCAGTCTGTAAAGAGGCTAACAGCCAATTTATGTTCCTAGGAAATCTGCCGTGAACTGATCCAATTGCTGCCACTGTATGTATGTTTAATGTTTCCTGTTAGGATTCATCTGTGTGACTGTTATGTCCCTGTCATTTCAAGCTCTGCTCCCCCTCTTCTTTTTATGAACATGGCGCACTAATTAATATTCCGGCCGTTTTTATGATTGTTCCCAATCCGTGGGAATAACCACCCCCTAGTTTATTACTTGTTAATTTCAGAAGCGTTTTTGGCCCATATTGGAATGCTCTTTCTGTCAAGGCCCAGGGCTAGGCCTGGAGCTGCTGCTTAGGGAATGAGGAAAATCCATTCTCCAGCCCCCTGAGAGGGCCCATTCCCCAAGCTGTGGCTCCTCCCACGAAACGGAGAGAGACAGAGACAGAGACAGAGACAGAGAGAGAAGCGTCCATTGTCACTTGAGGTATTCAGAATCCTCTAGAGAACGAATTGGTTTTCATAGGACACATGGAGGAGATGTGACAGCAAAGCTCAAGAATGCACCCCAGCAATCCTGACAAATTGCCTGCTCACCAGGACACAAAGTTTTTTGTGTGAAGCAGCTTCAAAGGAAGGAAAAAGGGAGGAAGAGATGGAGGAAGGGAGGGAGGGGGGCGGCTAGCAAAAAGTCATCAGCATTTTGACAAACTAAATGGGAAGTGGCGACCTCTCGCCCTGTCTGCCTTGAGAACTAAATGGAAAGGACTATGATGATGCCAAACAAGACAAAGACAGGTTCCAGGAGCACGGTGGTCACTGCGCAGGTACAAAACAGCACCATGTCTTCAGAGTCAGGCAGATCCAGATCCGGTGACCACCCAGCCCTGCGGCTTCCTGGGCCGAGGGATCAGGGCGGAGCCTCTCTCCCTGGCTCTGGTTAGATCACTCAGGCCGGCTCTCCTAGAGCTCATCCCATTCGTGGCATGTGGGATTGATTATTTGTTAAACTCAGTCTCCCTTCCTAGCCCAGAACTCCAGGGACGGCAGACCTGGTTATAGCTGTAACCCCAGTACATACGGCTGTATCCGGCACGTGGCTACAGAGCTCAAGAAAGATCCGGAATGGACGCCTCTCTAAGCAGAGGCTGCCATCAGACCAGGATAATGGATGACCATGGTGATACGAAGAGTAGCCACCTTTTATTGAGCATCTCTTCTATAACAAATACCCTTGTAGATCCTTCAGGTTCATCAATTGCTGACTCCCAGCAAGAGTGCTTTGAAGTAAGGCTTGATCATCCCATTTTATATGAGGGCAAGGAGGCCCAGAGTGGTGGGGTGACTTTCCCATGGCCTCATAGCTACTAACAACAGAGCCAAGGTTAAAACCCAGTTCCATCCCCTGCCTCTGACTGTGTGGGAGGGGTCCTGCCTGGACCAGGTGACCGGAGACGCCGCCTCGGAGGAGGGAGCGAGAAGTGCAGCCTCAGCACATCACTGACCAAGTCAGCGGCTTCTGCAGGGCTGGCCCAGCAGCAGCTGCAGACCCGCCAGCCAATCGGCCCGCGGCAGGAAGCTCCCTCTGCCCCATCTCCTGGCAGGGCTGAGCTGCGAGGTCATGATCACAGCACCTTATCACAACATCTTCACCTCCTGGGAACACAGCCCAGCCAGCTCAGAACAGCGATCTTCTTTAGATCTTTCCCCAGAAGCCCCCATCACAGGCTTCACAAATTAAAATCAGAAACCCCAAACTGAAACTTGAGAGGGGCCTCCCACGTAGGGCCTGGCCCAGAGCAGAGGCCACAGGGACATATGTGTAGCAAAAATCTTTTCTTCCTTCTCCATCCGGTGAGCTCCTGACTATCTCATAGAACCCCAGCTGAAATGCTCTTCCCCCTGGAAGATTTCCGAATGCCCACCCCCTCCCCCAGCTGTAGTGGTCAGCGCTGGAACAATACCTCGTCCACTTGCTCCCTGGATTGTAATTACCTGCTTTTGTGGCTGTCTCCCTCCACATACCAGACTATAACCTGGATGGTGTATACTTCCTCCTGGTGCAAATATAGGTTAACCGCTCAGAATGAATAGAAGATTTAATCGTGGTTGATCAAGTTACCAGCTCTGTGACCTTGAGCAAGACTGCTTTTCTGAACCAGTTGGCGCATCTGTACAATGGAGATAAAATAGGTCTTTGTCACTGTGGGAATTAATCATATCAACCGCTAGAAATATAGCGGCTGTTGGATAAACATTAGCAACACCCGGTCCGGCACCCCACCTTCCCATGACGGCATTATCCTAGCACACTAGGATTCTCACCAGTGTTTGTTTAAAGGAGCCGCTGAATGGATGGAATGAAATCAAATGCTGAGCTTTGACTCAACACGTGGTCCCTGGAAGAGCAAAGAGAGATCTGAGTCAAGGAAGAGCCCTCAGCTCTGCCAAGGCAGTGGGTCCAGGCAGCCACTTCCTACCACTCCTGTTTCTTCTTCCTGGACTCACAGAAAGACCGTCTTTCAAGGCATCCATTCCAGTTATGCTGGAGCCACATGACTAGGTTCTGGCCAATGGAATGTGGGTTGACACAGCAGCCAGCTTTTTAAGCCCAGCTCTGGAGCACTCCACACGGTCCTCCACGCTCTCGCTCGCTCTGTTTTCTCTTTCCTCATGGCTGGCAGTGAAGGACTTTGAAATCATGGAGCCACATGAAGGAAGGAGGCCAGTTTCCTGAGTCAATGCTTAAAGGGGAGACACCAACCCTCACTGGATGCTGATGTGAGTGAAAAATAAATTTATTATATTGAGTCACTGAATGCCAAGTTGTTTGTTATAGCAGCTGGTGTTACCCGTTCTGACTGATATAGAAATAGGGGACAGAGGAGGTTGAAGATCTTTTAAATTTCTAAAATAGGTGGCCACAGCTTATCAGTCAAGAGATGGGAAGTGGAGAAACAGATATATCAGGGTGGACGGATGGACACCCAGTTTACGCAGGGGCAAGCGTCTTCTAAGACCGCAGCCTCTGATAATTTGGGGGCCAGGACCAGTGCCTACTGAACTTATAGCTCTAAGGAGGAACTCGGAAAACGGAGCATTCATCTGTGTATATCAGACACAGTTGAGGCTTCTGGGAAACTATTACAAAGAAAGAGATGAGCTTGGGAAAGAAGTGACCAGTTGGCAAGCAGAATAGAAGAGTATAGAAAGTCCAGAAATTGGGGGCCTTCTCAGGTTGAAAAGCAAACTGCTTCTGGTCCCACGTAGAAATGAAATTTTTAAAGTTGGAGGGGCAAAGGCCTGATAAATCCTCTGAGTAGGGTAAAGTGATTTAAAGCAAAGATCGGATTAAGGGTGTGGCCTCTCAAATGAGCTCAGGAAGGACTTCGGGTGTGGTTAGAGGTCCAAAGAATGGGGCACAGCAAGCTGATCAGAACCTGACTGAGTGCTCAGGGATTATGCAGCAGCACCAAAAAAAACCTAGAGGGAATGTGACAAGCCTTTCCCTGTTCAAGACTTACAACACATTTTGTTCCACGAGAAAATCTTTGTGACCTTGGGTTAGGTAATGTTTTCTTAGATGCAGAACCAAAAGTACAATCTTAAAAGAAAAACTTGATAAACCAGACTTCATCAAAATGAAAACCTCTGCTCGTCAAAAGACGCTCTTAAGAAACTTAAAACATAAGCCAAGCACTTGGAGAAACTGTTTGCAAATCCCATGCCTAATAAAGAACTTGTAGTCATAATATATAAAGAATGCTCACAACTCAAAATAAGGAAACAATCATGAAATGAGCAAAAGATCTAAAGAGACCTATCAGAGAAGATACATGGATGGCAAGTAAACACATGAAAAGATGCTAGCTATCATTAGCTGTTAGGGAAATACAAACGACACATCTATTAGAATGGCTAAAATCAAAAGACAAAATACCAAGTGTTGACACAGAAAGGAAGTAGTAGATACTCCAACACATTGCCAAGAGGGGTGCAAATAGCACGGCTGCTGTGGAAAACAGTTTGGCAGTTTCTCATAAAATTAAGCATACACTTACCATATGACCCAGTAATTCTATTTCTAGGCATTTAACCCAGAGAAATGAAACCTCAGGTTCACATAAAAACTTATATGTGAATGTTTATAGTAGCTTTATTCTTGTTCCTAGCGCAAAACTGGAAACAACGTAAAATCCTTCAATGTGACATCCATATGATGGCATATAACTTGGCAGTCCGAAAGCATGAGCTCTTGACACATGCAACAATGTCTCAAACACATTGTGCCAAGTGAATGAAGTTTGACTGCAAAGCTCCATACTGAATGATTCCTCAGCAGGTCCGAGATTGCCAGGGGGGTAGCAGGAGGGACTGACCACAAAGAGTAACGAGGGGAATTTACGGGGTGATGGAATTATTCTAAATCTTGATTGTGGTGATAGTTACCTGACTCTGTGTTTACCAAAACCTGTGTAATAGACGTCCACTAAAAGGTGAATTTTACTATAATTAAATTATACCTCAATATTTAAAATATTTTTTAAAAAGCTTGTGGTGGGCAATCAATAACTGCTTAGCGTTAAAAACACACACATGCACACACGTTTAAGCCATTTAAGGAGATGGGCTTCAAAGCTGCACAGCCCCCAAGGAGAGCATCATTGTCCCCCAACAACCACTTCCCATGTGGCCAAGGGGAGGAATGGACAAGGTGGAGGCCCTGAAAGACGGAGCTAGGAGCCACAGAGAACCACAAACCCAGGAGTTTCTCCTGAAGACAAGGATCAGGTCCTAAGCAAGGACAGTCGCCAGTCCCCACGTACAGGGCACCTTCACGGTGTCCACCAGGGAGAAGATTGCACACTTGCTGCAAACAGGGAACATTATTGTCTGGCATTCATCCATTTTCCTAGAGGAAGAGTTCTTCCGTTCAGCAGCTCCTGTCCCACCACCGTGTGTTGGATATAAGGAGGACACATAGCTTGCCTTGTTAGTTCTTAGGTCACCAGGCTGTGAGGAGCCACATCTGGACCAGAGGGAGAGGATCCTGTATCATCCAGAAACCTGGATGTAGGGACGGGATGGTCTTTGGGGTTGTTCCCCTGGGGAGGGTAGGAATGTCTCCTCTGTGTGAGAGGAAGAGTTTAACAGCTATTTGATGACCTGAAAAGTGGACCGTGGCCAAGACTGGCTAGAGGCTCATCAATCTCGTTCCCTCCTCCAGGATGCATGGGAAGATCACAGCTCCCAGGCCAACCTAGGTCAGGTTCAGGCCGTGTGACTGAACCCTGGTCAATGGAATGTAGGCAGAAGTCATATACACCAGCTCTATGCCTGGTCCCTAAAAAGTCCCATATTACCTTCCATCGTCTTTTTCCCTCCATTCCACATGGCTGGAAGCCCAGGAGCTTAAGCTGGTAGAGCCATGAGATGGAAAGAACCAGCGTCCCTGAGTCCCTGCCTGGAGAAGAACTGTCCGGGAGAGGCCTCTGACTCTCATCAGATCAAGATGTGAGCAAGAAGTCAACTTTTATTATGTTCCTAAGAGCTGGTTTGGGAGTTGTTGTTTCAGCAGCCATTGTTACCTCTGCTGACTGATACACTGTCACATCTAAGGAAGCATGTAGTGGGCCGGGCGGGGGTGTATGTAACACCTGAGCCACGTCAAAAGGCTGAATGACATTCGAGAAGCCTGTGTAACTTCTGCAGGCACACAGAGGATGCAGAAATGGCCAGACACCAGCGTGAGTGTGGGACGCTCCAGTGGGGAGTGTGGTCCATCAGGGCTCCTGCACACAGAAGTCACATCGCTCGGCAGCGACAGCTTGAACTGACCTGTGGGTCTCAGAACAAGCTTTTCCATACCCTGTCCCACTGCAGAGGATGGGGACATGAGCACCCAAGGACAGCAGCATCTGGATAGTCTGTTCACGGATTGATCAGAGCCAGGATCCAATTTCTGGGGGAAGATCCTACCAGCACAAGGCAGGGACCCACCCCAAGGGACTGGAATGACTTGGGTCACCAGGAAGCACCTGCAACAGAGAAACCCGATTCCTAAACCTGGGACCCCGTTAGGAAGCCAGGACCTGGGGCGAGGCCAAAATGACTCACAAGGGCAGGGCTGGATTAACCCCATGGAGACGCGATGCTGGGCTGAGAGAAGGGAGCTCCTTGCTCCCAGCCCCCACCAGCCAGTCACCTCTGGTCCTAGAGGCCAGCACCATGGTTAAGCCCAACAGCAGGGGTAAAGTGGTCCCAGCTGGAGGGAGAGGAGCTCAGGAGAAGCAAGAGCCAGGTAGGACCTGCTGTTTAAGTTTCTTTATGAGAGCTTTATCCTGGTCATCAGTTTCCTGATTAGTAACAAAGGGGGGTGTGTGTTGGTGGGGATTCTTCAGCAAATGGGGAGTCTAGAGGTTAAAACAAGCCAAAGGAAATACCGCTTTCAAGAACAGCCTAAGTTCCAGGCCAAGCTATAAACCGTTCCCTATAACAGGATAGGAGCTAGATTGTAAGTTCTGGAAAAATGAGACTGTGAGTCTCCAAGTGTCCTGCGCACCTGAACACCAGGGTGTATAGACAGGTAAGTGTCTTCTGCAAGGACAAGGTCAAGGAAAACACCTCTTATCCATTGCATAACTAAATGGCCCTTCATGTTTCTATAGAGCAGTGAAGGTTATAGGAAACATCCATGTCTACCATCTCCTATGGTTTTCCCAAAATCCTTGGAGGCAGGTGTCCATTCTCTCCAGGTGGCAGATGTGGCAAGAGAGGCTCAGAGGGGTGAAGAGAGAAGAAAGTTGGCATGTACGGAGCAGGGTTCCCAACCTCGGTGCTACTGACAGCAGGGGCCGGGTAATTCTTTGCCTTGGGGGCTGTCCTGTGCGTTGTAGGATATTTAGCAGCATCCCTGGCCTCTTCCTAGTAGATGCCAGGAGCTATACCCACATACAAGTTGTGATAGTCAAAAATGTTTCCAGATGGTAGCAAATGCCTCCCGGGGAGTAAACCCTTTGATTGAGGATCGCAGCTGTGGGTGGATTAACCCGCATCCCTAAGGAAGGTGCTGTTCCACAGTCCCTTATCTCAAACCCTTGGGGCCCAATGTAGTTTAGAATCCAGAATAATCTGGATTTTAGAAAGGTAAATACATAATATCCCAGTGGAGTCTGGGGCTACTCCCCATCATCCCAGACATTGCTATTTCTACAGCAAAATGAACAAATATCTACATTAAGCAGGATAAAGAAAGATTATGAATAGTCTCCATCAGTTCCAGTCAGGTTTTGCTGCCAGACAAGTCTGCTACAACCCTGTGAAAGAGTTGACCTTTGAGGCTCCTTGGATTTCAGAATTGCAGAAGGGTCCATGAGCGAACAGTGACTCAGAGAGGCTAAGTGACATGCTGAGGTCACCTGACTATTACCATGGCCAGGACTCGTTTGCTGAGAGCCAGTACTCCTAACCAGTGCTCCACCCCCACCTTGCCTCACTGCCTCTTACCCTGCCAGGGCCCACGAGGATGAACAGACATCCTGGGCAAGGGGCCTCAGCCCCGGTCATGTCCCACCTTCGCCCCTGAACTGCCCAGATTCCCTTGGGAACTCGCGTTGATTCCATTGGTCTTGGTCTTATTCTTTTTCAGCCTTTCCACATGGTCAACCCACAAGATGAAAATCAGTAAGGTTAGAGACCCAAAGATTTAGGAAACAGAGGGAAAAGAGAGGAGAAAAAGAGACAAAGAGAGCTTCCTCAGCTAGAGCCTCGGCTGGCGACCAGCCTGCTGAGCCCCCACGCAGGTCTAAGGATGCACTCTAACGAGGGATGTGACACCCCTGTCTCGGCCCACGCCATCACCGCTCTGTCCTGCCAGCGAGACCCTGCTCTAAACCAAACCTCACAAGGTCAGGGCTGTTTACTCAAATATTTGTCCCCAAAATCCAAGCCGCTAACACCGTCAACCTCACCCAAGGCTGGAGACATGGATTTGCCTCCAGTTCCAGAAGCGAGTCCTCTGCCTTTGCCACGGGGACCAATCAGAAGATGAGACAGTCCATGGGGTGTGGGCCTCCATGGTATCCGGCCATCTGGGGACCCCCGCTTCTCTCGGCCACTGTGGAGGCAAGGGAAGTTTTTTTCCAGAGCTTGGTGGAGCTCCATATGGTCGAGATCAAAGGTGTTGCTGGGTGCATGGTTCTGCTTTATTTCCAAGCACTGCTGTTAATTAGAAAACAAGATCAGAGGCAGTATTAAAATCCAATTAAATTGATATGAACAGATTGCCAAGTGATGTTCGCTAATGTATAATTGAGCACCATGCAAATTTCGGTGGCTGGCTTTTGTTTTTTTCCCCCACACTCTGGAATGAATGATGAGGCTATGAAGTTTCCCTTCATTGTAAAAAACAAACAAGTTAATGCATTGATCTAGGGGGTATGCCCTGGTGATTGATGAAAATGAGAGAGGAATGGCATAGTGTGACTTTTTGAAGGGGGGGACAAGGATTCTTTGATTCTCTCTCTTTTCCTCTCTTTGGTTCCATCTCCGTTTCTTCCGCCGGATGTCAGGTCTAGCTTCTGTTGACATTCCATCGCTAACGATCCAGAGAAAGTTCCTCTGGATTTCAAAGATGGATTGGAAGCAAATTTTGGAAGTTCGAAGGCAAATGCCACAGATGAAAAAGGATCTGTGTCCAGAAAGGTTTTATTTTCGTATTAATTGCTGTTTGTGCCTTTGTGTATTAAAAAGAAGGTACTTGTCCTGATTTGGACTGATGAGCAAAACCCCCCGGGGTATGGAATCTGGGAGAAAATACCAGAAAGGTGAGGAAAGACTAGTTTTCCCAACAGAGGTGAGATGGCTGCCTCCAGGGAGCAGAAGCATGCATCAGTGGCCTGTTACTGTCGCAAAATCAAACTCTTTGCTCACTGTGGATGCAGCAGGTTGGCGAGCATGCTGTCAGTGTTAACGTTTAAAAAAAATACCACCAAGGAATCGAAAAAAGACAACGGCGGATGGCAGTATCTACATATTCATGATATGCTGGTAGCATTTGGGTTTTTGTTTTAACTCCCTAAAAAGAAAGGAAAATCTAATCAGCTCGCTCCCAGGATTGTAGTTGCTGTGCTAGGCAGAGAGGGAAACTCAAAGACAAGCCAGACCCTGACCTTGACCTTCAGGCATCCAGAAGAGGGGCAGGAAGTGGGAATAACAGAGCAGCATGAGACACAGAAAGCAGCGGAGGCAGCTTGTCAGCATCCTTAGCCCTGCTGGCCCCATCCTGTCAGAAGCCCTGGGTTTGTTCACCCGTCCACTGTGCGGTCCAGGGGCTGGTGACCCCAGCTCCAGGGGAGCTCCTGATTGGTCTAAGCCAGTGGGGACGACTCTGTACCTTGAGCCCGTGAGGGGTTCAGGTATGGATATGTGACGCAATTCTGGCCAGTAAGGTGTGACATGAGGCTCCTCTCCAAGGGGCTGCTGGGAGAAGTCTTCCTAGATGATGAGAAGCAAGAGTTGCCACTGCCGCCATCTTGCTACCAGCCTAAGGGTAAAGGTCACACATCCAGCAGGACCCTGAACCCAATGCTCCCACTATTCATCACCTGAAACCCACACGCTCTGGACTTGTTCTTAAGTGTGATGGCAAAGCCCCTCATTAGGTAACACTCTCTGGGCTGGATTTCCTATTAAATGTTACCGAAAGCACCCCAACTGATATCCAGGATGAGATACCAGAGAGGAGGGTAAATTTCGTGCCCCTTACGAGATCAGCAGAAGCTTCCTGAAAGAAATGGCCCTACACTGTCGTGGAAGATGGGTGTAGGTTTGGCCATTTGCTTGTTTAGCTGATTCATTTCAGAGAAGAGTTTCAGCAGAGGGCCAGAGGACAGAACATAGTCATTAGTCACCTCTGCTCACTTTCACAGAAAGGGATGGAGGGTGACATTTGTTAAGTGGCCCAACTATATGCTTCCCCAGTAACAACTCCCTAAAAAGAAAGGGGTGGTTAGATGCAATGTCTTTCTTTCTTTCTTTCCTTCCTTCCGTCCTTCCTTCCTTCCTTTCTTCCTTCTTTCTTTTTTTTCTGCTAAGGAATATTCGCCCTGAGCTAACATCTGTTGCCAATCTTCCACTTTTTTCACTTGAAGAAAATTAGCCCTGAGCTAACATCTGTGCCAATTTTCCTCCACTTGACATGTGGATCACCGCCACAACATGGCTGATGCACCCAGAAGCCGAACCTGCAAACCTTGGCCGCCAAAGCAGAGCGTCCCGAACCCAACCACTATGCCACAGGGCCGGCCCCACATGCAGTGTCTCTTTTAATCCTCCCAGCAAACCTCAAGATGGGTTTCATTACCCCCGTCTTGCAGATGGGAAAACTGAGGCTTAAAAAATTAAGTAACTTGCTCCGTGACAATCTTTCCTGGCACCCTGCACCTCTCCCTCATAGCACTGACCACAGAAATATATAGTAAATACTTTAGAGTCGTTTTCTGAACATCTATCTCCCTAAACTCCAAGCTCCAGAAGGAAAGGGCAGGGCAGGCACTCTGTAAATGCTCTATACATGTGGCCACCGTCACTTGGCTAACAAGCCAGGAGCTGCTATCTGAACCCGATTCTGTCTCCCTCCGGAGACCCAGCTCATAACCACAGGCCACACTCCTCGCTAACATGACTACCATCTCAGCACCAGACACGGAACTCAGCACCAGGTGAGACTCACTGAAGGTTGGACTGTTGTCCCATTACACAACCAAAAGGGGACAGGTGAGAGAAGGTATCCACCTGGAGTGTGGAGCAGGGAAAAGTGGATGAGGACACCAGCATGTAGGTCACTGGGTTCAGGGCCAGGCTCTGTCGCTGATGAGCTGTGTGACCTTGGGCAGGTCACTTCCCTTCCCTGGGCCTTAGTTCACCACAAGAAGAAGCCTCCCACATACAAATAATTCAAAAGAAAACCCAACTTCCCAAAGAAAGAGAATCCTTCTCACCAAGTGATTCTTCCCATGAAGCCTTGGCAGAGCGGCCCAACGCCAAAGATGACGGCTTCATCGTTTGAATTCTATGGAGCCCTCATCCTGAGAGGTGTGGTTTAATATCTCTAGGTCTCAGTGCCAATAAGAGATTTGGGCAGGGGTGGCGACATAATTGTTGGGGTCCAGCACAAAATGCACATACAGAGACCTTTGTTTAAAAAGCAGGAAAACAAGCCCTGGGAGGTACTGACATAGGCGCTCGTCCTTTCTCCCGCAGCCTTCTCTCTCCGCTTCTCATGGTATTTTTACTTACTATTTAATGTCCTGCCAAGTAAAGAAAAATTAAAATTTTAAACTATTGGCACGAATTTTATCATTCACCGATATGCTGTGCAATTCCAGTTTCAAGTGCAATCTAAGAGCATTTAACACGTGTAAAATCACTAAAACTACACAACTCGTGTTTCGCAGCTTGTGCGTGCACATGCATTTCAGTCTCACGACAACGGGGGAGACACTGCAGGAAGCTAACTCAACTGTTCCCATGTCACTTCTTGATCCCTGCACATTCTATCAGCGCTCCCGGGAAGCCGGCAGCCTCCACGACGTGCTTACCTTTGCAGTTCCCTGGCAACTTCCTGAACTTCCAAGCATTGTGGGTCCCCCGACATTCTGTGCTCACAGGGCAGTGTGAATGATACATGTGAATATAGCAGGGAACGGGGACATGCAAATTGTGCAGATCTCCTCTGCGCACACACATGCTCCACTGGCCCACTGGATGTTACTTAGAAAACACAAGTTGAAGACAAAATTATTACAAATTTCAAGACAGCCCAAGCAGAGTGCTAAACCAAATGCAGAGCCCTTTTGAGTGCGGATCCTGTGCAACTGCCCAGGTCGCACATCCATGAGCTGGGCCTGGACTCGATGCTGCTGTGTCAGCCATTTTTGATGGCCAAGTCCTCCAATCTAAGACCTAGGACCCCCTAGAGCACCAAGAAGTGGTCCAATGAGCTAATGCTGAGGAAACCCCATGGCTCCTAGTGCTTTCTATTCAATGCCAAACAACTGGATTCTTAAAATCCATATTTCTTCTAGATGTTTCATAATTTCAAACACTAGGGCTAAACTGTTTGCATCCAATCTTATTCCAAACATATTCTAAATTGATTTACCAAAATAGATTTAGTAAGATGAGAACAGGTAAAGAATTAACTCAAGTGAAGGGACATTGCCATCAGCTGTACTGCATCCTCTACCCACCATCAGATGGTAAGACGGTGTTTTAAGCCACTTTTTTCAATAAAATATATAGCACTGCATTGAAAACAATTGGTGCCTAATAATTACAGAATGACAAATGAAATATGCAGTTACCATATTTTTGACTAAACAACACGTCTTCCGATGGACAGCTCATTTTTTAACCAATTAGCTAGCAGTATTTGAGAAAATTTATAGTTTTTTTTTTTAAATCTGCAAAGCCTTTTTACGTGCTTATCTCATGCGTCGCTCACAATAAGTTTCCCAAGTAAGCTGTTTTAGCCCCATCCAGCACAGGGAGGCCTCAGAAGAGAAATGACTTACTCATCATAACATATGAGAGACAGAAGAGGTTTCAAACCAAGTTATCTCTGACACCAGAATTTTCCACAACATTAGCCCTTGAGGTTATGAAGTAATCACTTGGGATCAGAGGCGTTAAAAAAAAGGAAGAAAATGATCTGGAGAGAAAAAAGTGGGATTCTCCATAAAATGCAGATCAGCCAGTCTCTCTCGCCAGAGCCCCGCGGAGAACTGGGAAGCTCAGAAAGTGTCTGATGGGTCAGCAGCGCACATGATCATCGGGGAGCCCAGCCCAGCTCCTGGGTCAGGACGGTGCGTCTGCCACATGCAGAAGGGAAGATGGCGACGAGGCTTCCCCCCCGATCAACGCCGGGCAGTTAGGGGTCAGGAGCAGATCTCACCTGGGTTGCTCACTAGAACCAGTGTATATCAGCTTGAGATCCTTCATAGTCCAGCATCACGTATGTTGAGTGGCTAAGTCCTGACAGCAGGAGGGGACACAGCAGGGCTCTCCCAGACCCTTGCCTGCAGGTCCCAAGGACTCAGACCTCCTAGGAGGTCATTGGTCTCTTCCTATTGGGGAAACCCCCAGGTCAATTCTGGGGCCCAGGCTGCGTCCCCAGAGCGCCTTCTCACCTTCTGCCAACAGCCACAGGGCACACCAGGGAGAGCCCCCCGGCGTCCTCATCCACAGAGAAATACTTGGTGTTCTGAAAACTGCATGAACTCTTCTGAAATATAAGCCCACACACCTTTTCCCTACTGAGGTCTTAGCTCATCTCCCAATGGGAAGATCGCGGGAGCAGCACACACTTTAAAGCAAGAACATGGCCACTCCAGCGCCTCCGAGGTCCTCCCCCGAGGACCATCCTGGGAAGCCCCTTGCCTGCTTTCCTCTCTCCTCTAGTGCTTTGTCTACTCAACAAGCGTTTACTCACTCATCACCTGCAAAGTGTTTGGGCACGTCTGCTCCGAGGAGACAAAGCCATCTGCTGGAGCTCACAGTCCAGCAGGGGTGAAGTCAGAAGAGGAAGGCCATGGGGGAGCAAGCAGAGAGAGGGCTGACCAGACGCTGGAGAGCTCAGGCCCAGTGGGCTCCCGGAGGAGAGTGGGGTTCCTGTGCCCCCTTCCTCACCTGTGTGCACCCCTGCGTCCTGCACTCCTCGACTCCCAGGGAGGCCCGGCTCTTAATTCATACTGGGAGGGACACTTGGGAAGGACCAGAGGGGAGCAGGGCCAGACATTGGCCTCAAGGAGCTGGTGGCCAATTCACAGGTCTTCCTTCTACGGAATCTCCACGTCCTTGGGCTCCTTACTCAACCTAGAGAAGGTCAACATGGAACCCAGACATCCAATATCCAGTTTGTGGTACCCAAACACACCCTCTTGGCTCCAGGGTATTGTCAGCTGAGATCTTCGGAGAAAATAGTCTTAGCTCATCAGCTTGTCCCCTCCTCCCAGAGAACCTGTACTCTGCTTGTCCCTCCACATGTGATGCCGTCTCCAGCCATCACACTTCAGGAGCCAGTAATGGTCTCTGTCATGGAAGCCAGCCGTAGAGAGGCAACTTGGGGCTGTGAAAAGCTAACAGGAGAGCAGGTGTCAGACCTAAGGTCCACTTGGCCATTTGGGTAACTATCTCAGAGCCTCAGTTTTTGCAACCATAGAATGAGGGCACTGGCTTGGATTTTCTGGGGTATGATGGCTACAAGGAGCAGAATTCCACTCAGTTAGCTCAAACAAGCAGCGGGGAGAGGAGCGGAATGGGTGAGAGAGGGAGCCACTGTGAAAGTGCAGCTGGAAATTTCAGGGCAAAGAAGAAAACAAAGTGTGGCTGAAAAATCTTGGGGCCTGGCCTGGAAAACAGAAGGTCTGTGTCTCTCCATAGCTTTAGTGCCCCCTGCCCAAAACACACACACATAGACACACACGCTCCTTCCCTTCTTTCTCTGGGGTCTCTCACTCTCCCATCTCTGCTTCTCTCCTCTCTTCTCTCTAGAGATTGGCTGGTACACAGGCCACCACAGGCTCCTCTCAATGGCTGTCAACTCCCCATAGGCCAAGTCCACAGAGCTACCAAATTCAGCCTCTCGGTGTCCCAATCCCAAGAGAAAGTTCCAAGAGGATAAACAAAACAAAACCTCCAATCAGATGAAGTGTCCCCCTGCCCTGCCTGCTGTGGCCAGGGGAGCATGGTCATGTGTCCCAAGGGCTGCCCCTTTTGGCTCTGGGACCAAGTCAGTGCAGGGCCCCGACGGCGGAGCACAGGTGGGTTGACATGTGACACAGGACCAGCTCCCTTGAAGGGCTGAGGTGGGCACGGTGTCTGCACAAGTTTGGCACATGGCAGGTCCTCAACCCACCATCACCAAAATGCCTATGGCGACTGGGCTCTGTAATTGGTTGCTTCAGGTCTGACTCCCAAGGACATCAATTCCTTCCACCTTTTCCGGGCTGCCTGTGTGCAGGCTTTCACCTCAGTCTCCGCCTGCCTGGTGTTGTTCTTGTTGTCTCCTGGGCTTCCGTCCTGGCTTCCTCCCGTGGATGGTCAACTTGGGTCTTGGGCCCTGCTGCCTTGAACTCCTCTTTTGCCCTCCCTGTGAGCAGCTCTCCTGCACATAGACATGGGAGCTGAGCTACCGGCCCCTCTGGGTCCAAGAATAATGAGAGCACTGGGGCTTCGCGCTTTGCAGAGGTTGTCACCCACTTCCTGGCCTTCGATCCTCCCTCTCATTCCATTTGACAGCTAAGGAACCTCAAGCCGAGGGTCCCCAAGCCTAGCGCATTTCCCAGCACATCACAGTTTCCTCTGAGCCATGACTGGCACATTTCCACAGCCCTTTATTGTTACCTGAGCACCTTTCACACCCACGACCTTATTGGAGGCCCGTGACCTGGTGAGTGAGCAGCGCTCTCAGCTGACAGATGAGCAAACTGAGTCCCTGAGCTGCAGACTCGCCCAGGTTCACACGGCTGCCACGTGGCCACACCAGGCTGCAAACCATGACAGTCTGGCTCCAAAGGCCCTATTTTTGTCAACACACCACCTCTACAGAGACGCTGCGGAACCACTCAATCGCGGATTACTTTCACGGGCTGCAAAATCAATGACCTATGTTTGCAAGGAGCCATTTAAGACCGCATCACTGGGTGTGGTGAGACCCTGGCGGTATTTGGGGCAAGAGGAACTGCTGATGCGTGCCTGGTAGCGTAGAGTTTATAAAGTGCCTTGTCGTAGATCATCTCAGGACTCACACAATCATTCCCTCGATTCGGTTGACAAACGCCCCCCTGACGTGTGGGTGGAAGGTCCTCACTGGCTGTTCCGGGAGAAGGAGAGAGCAGAGCCTATGTTCTCACTGCAACCCCGGGCAGGCGTCGTTCACGCAGAGCCTCGTCTCATTCTCCCAACCACCCCTTGAGGTCTGTGGCCTTAGCTCTGTCGTGGATGCAGCGCTGGGGCCCAAAGAGCAAAGCGACGTGCAGGGGCTGCTGGCTAGTTAGAGGGAGAGTTCACGCAAAGGGCCGTGAGGAGTTAAAGGATGCTTAGACTCCTAGGAGCTTCTCCATGATTCTCACCTGCCCCCTTTTTTGGCAGAAAAGGGGGACCTGTCAAGTTTAAAATGTCACCGGATGCCAGGATGGAAATTTCTCCAGCGCCCAAGAAAGACACACATTACCACACTGGAAATCTGTGTTTGCCGTGGGGAGCAAGGTTTTGCCTCTTTACTCCAGAACTTAGGAAGAAGGAAAGGAGCCAGGGAAGACCAGGGAGTGCAATAAAGCAGGGAGGTGACCCCCAACCAGGATCAAGAGAAAACGGGTCCTTGGCTGCACACGCTGAAGTAGGCAAGGCTTAAGGAAACAGCATGAACCAGAAAGAGTCCCCACGGCCCGCTCAGCTCCAGCACCCCGCAAGGATGGCAGCCACCCGCTTTCATCAGGCCGTCCCCACTCCTGCCCTGTCCTCAGCCTGCCATCCGATGCCTGACCACTGAGCTCAGCTTTCAGAAGAGGCCAGTGCGGTGGCATTTGGCTCCATCCTTACACATGCAGCGTCGTTTGATCCTAAGAACGTCTCACCACTCTCTGAAATGAGACAGGAGGGCAGAAGACAAATGGGGCCACCCAGGCAGAGCCAAGGGAGAGGGGAGAGGGGCTCAGTGGAGAAGGGCACTGGCGTGAGGCTTAAGGCGTGAAGCACTGGGTCCCTTCCAGCAGTTCCAGCAAGTCGAAAACAAAAACAACAGTGTGGCAGGGCTCCAGCTGGAAGGCAGAGGACTGGGGAGAGGCTGGCTCCCCTGGAAAAGGGTGAGGAAGCCCCGGGCCCCTGGAAGAGATCGTTCGCCCCAGACAGGCTTCAGGAAGTCAAGGAAGCAGCGAAGGGCACACGAGCTTGTCTGGAGAGTGAGAGGCATAAATGGACCTGCACTGCCAAGTGGAAGCCATGGCCACGATTACATGACACAGTACACAGCCTGCTCCAGGCCTACACCTCAGACGGAGGCTTCACCAAGGGTCAATCAGGAGAGGGAAGTGCGGGGTCGAACAAAGGAAGCACGTGTCTCGGCTGCAGGACTTCTCAGGGCCTTTACAATGTGAATTTCCCCTGTGACTCTCCAAGAGAGGCTGGAATATACAGGGTTTCCCAGACTTCCCTGGCCACCAAATCCTTCTCTCCTGGTACTGGGGTTCCACTTTAGGAAATGCCATGAGTGAAGGGTGTGGTGGCCTGAGACCCCCTAGCTGGATGGCATGGGGGTCTAGGCAGGGGGCCCAGGGAACTTTCACTTGAGAAAGCCAGCTTCTGCTCAGACATGGCTGTGACACCTCTTCCCTTGGGGTCACGAGCCCCCATTGGTGGTTGTCGGGAGAAGGAATGGATGGAAGATCACCCCATCGTGTGTTTGGCACAAGTACCCGCTCTACAACCTCAGACCCTCACAGCCCCTCCGCCGGTGGGCGGTCACGCAGACGGAGCACACACTGACCGGCCCACAGCCCCTCGTCACTCAGGCAACATCCAGGGCAGAAAAACAGATGCAGCACATGAATGAGCAGCTCCCAAAAGGGAGAAATACACAAATTCCAGGATTATAAAAAACTGTCCAGTTTCCTCATTAATCAAATGAATGCAAAGTAAAACAACCATGATCTCTTTTTCCTTACCAACTTAGCAAAGTTATTTAAAAAAAAAAAAAAAAGGATTATAGCCTTGGTCAGGGAGCAGCAAAATGGGGGTCCCCAGCACAGTTAATGAAAGCCTAATTTAGTCCTTCCCAGTGGAGGTCAACTTAGCCACATGTATCAACAGGCTGGAAAGGTACGTGCCGTCTCAAGAAACGCATCCCAAGGAATTGCCCAAAAAAAAAAGAATATTCATTGCAGTATTATTAATTCTAGCAAAATATTAAAATCACCAAAAGGTCAAATATGAGCTATAAATCAGATACAAATAATACATGGTATGTTCATACAAAAGGATATTTTGAAAAAGATGCAGAAGACTCATGATTTGAAAATATATTTATGATGTGTATTTCATTGGAGGCGGCAGGAAATAAACAGTTGGGACAGTATGATCCATTTAAAAACAAAAAGCAAAACATGATATGTGTCACTTCACTGAAAAACTTGTGGTCCAGTCTCAGAGCTGTGCCATCTTTAGAAGGACTCAAACTGGAATTCTCCTTTATTACTCACATCTCATCTCCCTCCAGCATCGAAAGGGTTCAAGTTCACAACTCGTGTTTAAAATTTGACGTCTGCCTCTGTTCCCCGGAGTCCCCACGCACAGGATCCTCCCATTCTTCCACTCTTTCTCATGCCTTCTGGACCCTCCCTCCATCTTCTCTGGTCTGCTCCATGCCCCGCCCAGCATGATGTACTCCCAGCAGGTCACACCCTCCTCCAGGGCACCAGCTCAGGGACCTCCCTCCGAGATCTGAGGACAACCTTCACCATTTATGTCACCCACTAACTGTGAATGTGCAGTGTTTGGTCTCACTTCCTACACATAGGCTAGCTTGAGGGTGAGCCTCAGTTCACTCATCTGTAAGATGGGGACAATGCTATCTGCCTTGTGGGGACTTCCAAAAGTTGTGGCAGCACCTGACAAGTTGCCAGGATCATGGTCATCTTGAACGTGTATTCGTTCCTTACCTCCTGTCCCCTCTTGGTCAGTATCCTCGCCTCAAGAGTCAAGAGTCAAACCAACCCACTCACAGAGCAAAAGCGATGTATGAAGTCCTCTGGACCGGACGCTCCCAGGACCTGGAGAAGGTCCTACATCACAGCAGAGGCTCCGGGACAATGAGTCACACTCATGGATCATCTCAGACCCGGAGGGACCTCAGAGGGGACGTGGTCCACCCTCCCCGCACTTGACAGCCTGCCTTCCAATCGTGGTCCCATCACCGTGAAAGTGACTCACTGGCCTGTGATGCTGTCTCCTCACCCACAAATGCGAATGAGAAGGGCACACCCCACACAGGACTCCCGTCTTGAAGATGCGATCAAACACCACCACTGAAAACAAAATCGTCGTGCAATACCACCACCCAGCTGCAAAAATGGCTGAAACCAAAAAAGACCAAGAACACCAAAGGTTGGCAAGACTGTGAGACAAACAGGACTTTCATACCCTGCTGGTGGGAAGGCAAAATGGTCCAACCATTTCGGAAAATAGTTTGGCACTTCCTTATTAAGGTAAACATGTGCTTGGCACACAACCCAGCAATTCCGTTCCTCAGTATTTACCCAACAGGTTTGTACACGTCTAAGTAGCAATATTTATATAAACAACTCAAATACTCATCAATGTGAGAATGAATAGAGAAACTGTGGAACAACTCACGCAATGAATTAACTCAGACGATAGAACACACCATTCAACAGAAAGGAGTGGACCACGGATAGATGTGACCCCGTGGACCCATCTCCCAGGCACGTGCTAAAGAAAGAAACTAGGTGCAAAAGACTGAAAGTGTGATTCCATCTATTGGAAGCTGTAGAAGAAAAAAATCTAATCTATGGTGAAAGAATACAGAATAGTAGCTGCCTCTAGTTTGGGGCAGGAAGGAGGGGCCAGATCAACAAGGGACCAGAAGGACTTCATGGATGTGGCAATGCTCCATACCTAATTGGAGTATTGTTTGCAAGTATGTACACATTTGTCAAAATTCATCAACCTGTACACTTAAGACCTTGAATGCACAATTATACCTCAATAAAAAAATAACAGTGGCCTTGGCACACAGCAAGCACCCCATAACCACGTGGTCGTCATTGTGACGGCAGCTCTACCTCCACAAAGATGTCAGAGTTGGAGGGACCCTTGGAAATCTCCAGCCCAGGTGTCCCTAACTATTTTCGTGCCATGGGCCCTCTGACAGGTGAGTGACGCCTACAGCCCTCTCTCAGAAGACAGTTTTGCCGGCGTAAAATAAAATACACACGATGATGAAGGAAACCAATTATTTTGAAAGTTATCAAATATTAAAAACAGATTTGTGATCTAGAAGAGCGCGTGCTTCTTTATTAATGCATTAAATAACAAGCCCGGCCAGAGGGTCTAATAACTGCTATAATTTCAAAGTAGCAAGGAGTGTCAACGGCATTTTGAAATTTCTGCAACCACCACCAGGGAAAATGAAAATATCTGGGAGTCCTTTTGGGAACAAAGTCACAGGCACTGCCAATACCGTGTCTACATAATGCTGTCCCCAGACTGAGCGAGGGGCTGCCTCTCAGTTAGAAATTAGTGAAAACCAGGCGTAATCTTCTTTTCTCCACCAGGTCCGTAGACCTGCCGCAGACCCCTGCATGCCAGTTGAGACCCCCCTGCCTGAGTCTAAGAAACAGAGGCTGAGAGGCTAGGTGTCACTCTAAAGCTACACAAAGTTCAAGCTCAGAACCCTGTGTCCTGCCTCCCAGGTCACCCCTCTGTCCTTCAGAGATAAACATATAAAGATTTAGCACAGAGCCTGGCAGGGGCTGTCTCATCATCACAGACAAGGAGGACCTCGATTCGCTGGTGCCGCGGCAGACAGAGGCAGGGATGCGTGCACACATGTGCATACACACACACACACGTGCTCACGCTGACACACTCTGGCCTTGCCTGCTTCAATAGGGCAGCGCTCAGCTCAGGGAGCTCCCCTGGACCCCCACAGCCCCTGCCAGGCCCTGGCCCAGAGCGCAGGTGACCCCCGCAGCAGCAGCGGCCAGCAGGCCCCGTCTAGCCCAGGCTGGCAGGCTGGCAGTCAGCGGGCGCCCACCGAGCACGGGGCCTCCGCCGGCATTAACCCCCTGCTAGGATAATTCTTCTCCAGGCTTTTTTTTTCCGGCCGCCAAGTGGGCCTGCCACCACACTGCTGTTTTTCATCTTGTTAATTGAGTCATTTATTTCGTTAAAAGGTGCAACTTTATCAGAGTTTGTGTGCCAAGTGTGGGAAGGTGTATTTAATGATACATCCAACGGCCACAGCTTCAGGTGCCTCTCTGTTTAGAGACAGTGCCGCCGAGGGGGAGGGCAGGATGGGGCAGAGCTCTCAAAATTAAATCACGCTGATTTTAAAAACAGCCACGAGTTCAGTCTCAGGCAGCCTTGGCATCAGGGTGCGCCCAGAAATGCACACGCTGGCTGGGGCTTGAGGGTGGGGACCGCGTCCTGTTCTTTCTGTCCCCACCGCATCCTGGTGGCTCTATCCATCTCTCCCGAGCGTTCAGGCCTGAACCCTGGGCATCTCCCTTTGCTCCTGGCTCCCTGGTGCCCCAGACCCCTGTGTCCAGCGTCTCTCAGGCAAGGGAACAAACGACCCCACCTACTGCTGCTCGGCTCCACCCCCAACACCCTCCCCAACCCCAGCCCTGTGAGTGTCTGACCTCCACTCTCGACAGCCAGCATCCATCCTGCACCCTGAGGCCCCCTGGGGACCTTCCAAACCCCAGAGCCCAGCAGGCCCTTCCCTGCCAGGACATTCAGTGCCCTCCCTCCCCTAATACCTTCGGGGAAAGTCCAAGCGCCCTGAGCCAGTGTCCACAGCCTTCCTGATCTGGTCCCTGCCACCCGCCAGCCTCAACCTCCACCAGCCCCGCCAGGCTCTGCGCTGCCTTAGAACTCAAGGCCGTGAAATAAACCCCCACCCCACCCCCATCCTCTCCATCTCTCCTCACCCTAAAGAAATGCTTCTCAACTCGCTAGAATCACTCAGGGAGCTTTTTCAAATACCAATGCCTCCATCCCACCCAACACCAACTGAATCAGCACCTCAGGGCCCGGGCTACAGTTATCCAGGAGATTCCATGTGCAGCCAGGGTTGAGAACCACCGTTTCACATCCTGCTCACCCTTCAAGGCCAGGCATGGTTATCACCTCCTCCAGGAAGCCTTTCTGGCCTCTGCCCCCAGGTCCCTCCCCACCCAAGGGTGAGTGAGGCCCCGCCTCTGGGCCCTGGGCCTCCCTGTGCTCTCTGAACACCAGTGTCACGGGTACATGGGGCTGTCTGTGTAGGGCGCTCTTGAGGGCAGGATTGGCTGGAATCACAAGATGCAGCCTGGAGCCTGGCCACGGAGGGTGCCCAGTGGGGGTCCAGTGGGAATCTGCACGGTGTAGGCACACTCCACACTCCCACGACAATGTGCCACTGATGAGCGCTCCCATCAAAGATGCCAGATCAAGGAGATCAGGGCTCTGGACCTGTCCTGACAGCTTTAGCAAGCCTCCTGGACCAGTGGAGGGCCTACACGAGTGACGGTGTGGAGGCAGGAAGTAACCAGCCAGCCAGGGCAGCCGAGAACCTTCCCACAGATTGACAGGAGGTAGCAAGATGTGCTTGAAAGAGCCAGACCCCAGAGTTCCACCCAACCCTGCCATGTTCCAGCTGCGTGACCTTGGGTGACTCACTCAACCTCTCTGAGCCTGTTTCCTCACCTATAAAGCTGGAATAGAAGTCCTCTACCTCTGGGGATCTGGGAAGACTTTGCAGCAGGCTAGACGTGAGGTGTTGGGCATGAGGCCTGGCAGGGGCAGCTTCCGAGATAAAAGTGCCCCCTGATCCACTTCTCCTGTCTTCTCCAGACACCCTGATGGAAGCCCAGCCCACCAGCTGGCTGTGGGCGGGTGGCACCACGCCGCAGACAGTGGCCACTTTTTCCCTTGCCATGGATGTCCAAACGACTGATAAGATGCTTGCTGGTCAACCCCTTCCCCTCCATTCTGCCCTGATGGTTTTCTCTTGAAACCATGAGGCAACTGCTGGGCCATCAGCATCCCTCTCAATCAGACAGCCATCTCCAACTGACCAGCAGGTTTCTCCCTAAGTGCATTCTGATGCACATTTATTAAGCACCAGCTGTGTGCCAGAGCCCGCGGGCCAGGGGGCGAGGAGGCCACAAGGAGCATGTGCCTTTTCCTGGCTGAGTGTGGTGCTCTGTCAGCTGGGTGGGAAGCTGTGCCGGAGTCTGACGTTCACCCTAGACCCCATGCCCAGCCACCTGCACCCGGCAAGCTCTCAGTCACTGGGCTCACCATGCGGCCAAGGAGCGCAAGAGACCAAACACATGAGCCACCTTGTCCACAGACAAAGTCTCCCCTCAGGATGAAAGGCTGAAGGCCAGCCGTACATCAGGGTGGTCACGTCTTCAAAGAACGAGTCCACATGCCCCCGTCGGTCTGTATCTTGGTGATTTCTGAAACATCCGCGGACAGCGTGGGCTTTACTTTCAAAGGGACCCTGGAGCTGCTCCCAGGGAACATTTGAGGCAGGCTGACGGTGAGTGACCACAGTTGCGCCTGGCCACGTGCCGTGGGTGCAGACCTGTTCATCTTGCCTTGGTTGACACGAGGGGGTGTCTGCGTCCACGTAAAAACCATACCACGTAACAAGCTGTGCTGGCTGGAGGGTCCCATTTACCTTCATATCTGCTCTCCTCCCCTCCTCACCCTGACATGGCTGGGAGGCTGATCTGCATGGAGCCATCAAGAGGATTCTGGTTTTCTCTCGGTTCTACCACTGGATGCACCCGTAGAAGAACAGAGGCAGGAGTGCAGTGGGGGTGGATGTCTAGTCCTCCCACAGTTGCCCCTGGATCACCACCACCTGGCTGCATCCCTGTCCAGAAAAGGCCACAGCTCCCTCTACTACAGCTCCTCCCTCCAGGTTCCAGTAGCGGCCCCCTCTGACCGTCAGACCCCGGAGCTAAGGGCTCCCTGCTGACACTAGCCCAGCGCACTGTCCGTCCATGCAGATGGTCCAGGAGCCCCTCTGTCAAACCATCCTCTATCCCCAAGCTCAAATGAGCCGCTTGTTTCCTGCTACCTCACTTTCCAGTCAAAGGATTGGCCATCCATCTTCCTGGGCATCCTTCTGTGGGCACAGATCCCTGCTGGGCACTAGGATTGGCCTCTTGGAGCCCTCAACTCCTATCTCTGTGCCACCAGGGTGACTAAAAAAATCACTAGGTTACTCCCCATTCCCTCTTCCTGCAAAACACACACACATACTCACTCACTCACACCCACACACCTGCTGAAGTCTGGTCAATGGAGCCCCAACTCCCCATACACTGGACCCTGCTGGGCCCACCCAGCCTCCCCTCCCAGACAGTGCAACACCGTACAGTGGTTGAGGGCCCAGGTCTGGAGTGGGGGGCTGAGAGTCCTGCCCCAACCCCTAAACAATATGATGGTTCATTGTAAGTGTCAACTTGGCTGGGCTAAGGGATGCCCAGACAGCTGGCAAAACACTGTTTCTGGGTGCGTCCATGAGGGTGCTTCTGGAAGAGACGAGCATTTGAATCAGTAGACTGGAAAGCAATGTCTGCCCTCACTAACGGGGTGGGCGTCATCCAGTCCACTGAGGGCCTGAATAGAACCAGAAGATGGAAGACAAAAAGGCCCTAGGGATTTCTATCAGCTCCCTGTACACTCTGAAAAAATATCCTCATCTGGAGCCCACAAAATAAATGGCTTCTCTGGGTTTAAAAACATGAGAAACCAGGAAGAACACAGCTTCAAATCTCAGAAGATGCTGGACACCCACCTCAACCACCCCATGTAGCCCCACGTTTCCCCAGGAAGTGTATCTCCAGGAGTTGTGGAAGGGTGGATCTCCAAGGAGGAGAGATGCTTCCCGTCTCCTCTGTTGGGGGGCTAGGCATGGCTTCAGGTGGGTGAGCTGTCTGGGTGGTCAGTAGGTGAGGTCAACAGGCAAGGTCAGCATCAAAAAGAATGCCAAGGCCTGCCATTTGAGTAAGGCCTGGCCATGAGGGACCTTTAGACTACCTCAGCCAACGCATCCTGGGCCCTGGTGGAAAGGCTGGGCCCCCAAGGTCGTGGGGCGTGGGGTTGCAGAGGCCTCCAAGCCTGGCCTGCACACCACAGCGCTGCAACCACACCTGCATCCAAGGGTCTCTGCTCCCAGGAGGAGCAGTCACTGGGGGCCCCACTCCCAGCTACGGAGTGCCCAGCACATGCAGGCAGCTCCCCTCCTCCCAAGGCCTCGTGATGGCCACGCTTCGTACCCGCATTTCACAGAGAAGGAAACTACGATTTCAAAAGGGGATGTGGTATATTTTCAGCCACCAAGTCTTAAGTGCTTCCTGCGTAGCACAGAAGCAGTGGCACACACTTGACATGCAGCACCTTCTCTAATCCTCACACCAACTCACCACGGAAGGATCATTGACCCCATCCCACAGGGTCATGCGGCTCAGGGACGGGAAGACATTGTCCCCGTATCACACAGCGGGAAAGTGGCAGCGTCAAAATTCAAACGCAGGTCCAAATAACTCGCCAGAAAATCCACAAGGCAGTGACTGCACAGGGACGTCCAACTTGTGGAAAGTGAGGGTAGAGAGGCCGTGGCAGGGAGGGAGCATCTTTGCCCCGCGGGCTCCAACCACCACTCACCTGCCTGCTGCCTGTCTCAGGCCAGCACCTCTCCTTTCTCAGGATCCAACTTCAGGGTCCAAGCCAGGACTGCTTGTAAACATCCTTTACTGTACTCTTGCATTCCCCATGACCACATGGACGCGTGACAGTAAGCTCACCGCCATCATGAAGACTAATTGAACTTCCTGTAGCTGCTGCAACAAATGACCACAAGCTTGATTGCTTAAAGCAACCAAAACGTATTATTTCACCGTCCTGGAGACCAAAAGTCCAAAATCAAGGTGTCAGCGGGGCTGTGTTCTTCTGAAGCATCTGGGGCAGAATGCCCTCCAGCTGCCTCTTCCAGCTTTTGGTGGCACCTGGCATCCCTCGGCTTGTGCCAGCATCTCTCCAATCTCCACCTCTAGGGCCGCATTGTCTCCTCCACTATGTCTCTCTATCTGCCTTCCCTTTTCTGTCTCGTATAAGGATGCCCATCATTGGATTTAAGACCCACCTTAATCTAGGATGACCTCATCTTGAGATCCTTATCTTACTTACATCTGCCGAGACACTTATTCCAAATATGTTCACTTTCTGAGGTTCCAAATCGACGCATCTTTTCAAGAGGGTCACCATTAAACCCACTACAAAGATCTTGATGTTTTTCTCCCCAATCCCAGTACTTTTGACACCACCACCCTCCTAGTCCCCTCCCCACCCATACCTGGGTGGTGGCACCGTTGGTGGGAAGAGCACGGGTCTGGGGCTGCTCAGATCTTGCTTTGAATCTCAGCTCTGCCACTGGGCTGCTGTGTGCCCCACACAGGCTACCTGACCTCTCCATACCTTCCTATCTTTATAGATCAAATGAGCAGATTCCACCTACTTGGTTTAGAGGAATCATATGATCTAATGAATGGCACCTGGTGGGTTCTCAACACATGGTGGATGCCCCTGCTGCCTCCCCACATTTGTAAGTACCCAGAAGATCAGACTGGCATGGGATTCTCTGAGAGGGCCACACAGCTGCCCAAGGTTTATGGGAGCTGGGGTTTCATAAGCTGCTGCGGAATCTTCCGAGAACTGTGTTGACTATTGCTGACTGACGTGCACTTATGGGAAATCTGTGCTTGCAGAGAAACGGTGACGTAACTTGCCCAAGGTCACGGCAGGACCTAAAGCCCTGGCTTTAGAAAACGTCTTCGCCAGTGTTTCCCAAGACGCCTGGAACCTGCTTGGAGGAGCTCCTCAGCTCGAGAGTGATGCAAGAAGTCTGTCTGCCCACAGCGTTCCATCTGCCTCGATCCAGATGGCCTTCAGAACGCCCTTCCTCACCTGGCACTCCTCTCTGTCCTTCAGGGTCAACATGAAGTTCTCCTCCACTGGCCCTCCCATGGGCTCCCACGCCATCCAGCTCACCTGCCCCACTAAGCTCTACCCTTGTGTGTAGTGTGTCTGTTCGTGTGCTCGTCTCGCCCAGAATACTGTGGGTTCCTTGTGGGTGTGGACCCATGCCTGACCATCCCTACAACCCTACTGTCTGACTCAGGTGTGACACCCAGTAGGACCTTATTACCCCATAAGGCCACACCAGCAAGCTTCTTTGTCATTTGCGACATGATTGGTGCTCATAAGGGAAGGAAAAATAAAAGGGGACATTTGTGGTCAAATTGGTGGGAACCACTGAGCTAGTCGAAACTCTTCATTTTCCACAGAAGCAACCAGGGGCCCTGATTGGAAGTGTCTTGCCCCAGATCATAAAAGAAGGTGGCGACAAAGCAAGAAATGTGACCCAGCAATATGGTTCATAGTTCCTGCTCCACTTCCTTACCTGAGAGTAGAGGGAAAAGACGGGAGGTGGGTACGATCAAGGCGAGGTGCCTCTTTCTGAGAACATCGGTTCTACAATTAACTGGGGGCACTCGGGCCAAAATTCTTTCTGGCTCCAAGCCCATCTTTCAAGCTTCCACCAGTGTTAATTACAAGAAGTTTCTCAGTGCCAACTGGGCCGGTCTCTGCTGAGAGCTGAGTTACTAGTTGCGTCCACGGACATCAACAGCATCTTTCACCACAGTGTGCCGGCTGCTCTCCACAGGGCGGGCTGCATCTTTGTAAGGGGTTAGGGGAATTCAAGAGTAGTTGAAGGGGTACCTGGTCTGTGGAAGAGAGGTACCGGCTAGGCCAAGAGGGCTGAAATCCGAAAGCAAGTTGAGTTAACTAGAAAAAGAGGGGAGGGAAAATGTATGGAAGAAACAGAGAAGAAAGCAGCAAGGGATAGGGAACAGGTGAAGGAGGCAGTCTCTCCATCAGTAAATCCCAAAGGGTTTAAACAAAGGAGGGGCTTATCAAATTTCTTTCCTTTGTTCTTCCTTTTTTTTTTTTTTTAAAGATCAAGCAATTTGCATTTAAAAGAATCTCAGAGTTAGGGGGAAGCGTCCACAGGACTGCCCTCCCTTCTGACATGACTTAAAACGTTTGGGGGTCCCCAAGCCCACCCAATGATAATACACTCGAGAGACTCACGGAAGTTGACGAAAGCTGTTAAACTCACGGTTACGGTTTATTACAGCTAAAGGACACAATAAAATCAGCCACAGGAAGAAATGCACAGGGCGGAGTCCAGGAAGGTCGCAAAGGCAGAGCATCCAGTTGTCCTCTGCCCACAGAGTCATGGACAGCAGAACCTTCCCAGCGTCCATATGTGACAACATCCATGGAGGGTCGCCAACTGGTGAAGCTCACCCAAGCCTTGGTCTTCAAGTCTACTCCAGCTCAATCTTATAAACCGTGTGGCTGAGCTGTCCCAGCCCCTCTGGTGGTCGAGCTGATGTCTGCGACACAAAGCCCCCACTCTAAATCACATTGTTGGTGTAGCCCACAGCCCCCAGCGAAACAAAGACCCTCCTGTCAAGAATAACTTTCCAAGGCCCTAGACATTACCTCTGAGGAGGTGAGGGTGAAGGCCAGACCCCACCTTGAGCAAGGTCCAACACTTTACTATGCAACAGAGGTTTGCAGAGGGGCTAAGGTGGAGACAGGGAGACCACACAGGAAGTGACCACATAGTCCAAGATGGAGGTGGCTAACCTAGCAAGGTAGAGGTGGAAGGGAAGGCACACTCCACATAGGTTTGATTAGTTTCATTGGAGATAAAAAATAATTCTGGGAGAATTTCCACGCCAACCAAGTTGGAGTTATGGGGACTGGATTTACTATGCTGTCTGAGACAACCAAAATAAGAGAAAAAAATTAAGATGTTTTTCTTATTATTTAAATCTCTTTGAAGATAATTGACTATTTAAACAGAAATAATAATGTAGTGTGGGGTTTATAAGATATAAAAGGTGAAATATAGGACAATAGTAGCACAAAGGTCAGGATGGGAGAAATAGAAGTAGGCTGTAAGGTTCTTACACTGCACTGGGGACATAAAATATCACTTCAGACTAGACTGCGGTATGTTAAATCAACCGCTAAAATGATCACATAAAGAGTTATGGCTAATAATCCAAAAGAGGAGGTAAGATGTAATCATAAAAATATTTGATTCAAAATAAGGGAGAATAAAAGGAAAAGAGGAAAACAGATTGGACACTAGAAAAATGAAATAGCAAGATGACAGATTTAAATACAACAACAACAATGATCACATTAAATATAAACGGTCTAAACATCACCAACAGGGTGACTAAAAAAAATAATAATACAATAAATGATGCTGGAAGAATTGAATATCTACATGGCATGGGAAAAAAAATTGACCTAAATCCATGCCTCACACCATATACAGAAATTAACTCAAAATGGATCACGGACCTAAATGTAAAACCTCAAATTATGAATAAGTCTTCATGACCTCATTTTTCTATCCCCGGACATTTTCTCAGGCCATTTTCTCTACCTGGAGTATCCTTTCCTTCAGCTCTGGGTATCAAGATGTTACATGAACAACTGTTCTTTCAAATCCACAATTTTTCAGGATGCAAATCAAATACTATCTCTTCCACCTTTCCTGAAATCTTCCTGGTAGAATTTCCTGTTTTGAAACTTCCCAACCCATTCTAGTTTTTCAGCATTTCTCACTGACAATCTAGAATTACATATCTTGTATATATCTCTTAATTTTCCTGTAAGACAGGCAGAGCTCCTTGAAGGCAGAAATCAGGTCTAATTTAATTTATATTCTAATTTCTCCCAGTGCCTAATAAGGTACTTGGCCCAGAGTAGCCATCACGAACCTTCACCAAGACATTACCATTTGCCAGGGGAGTGACAGAGGTGACAGCACAGAACCAGCCTGCTGGGATTTTAAGAGCTGGAAACATGCCTGATGGATGAGGCTGACCAATGAAATATCAGTCATTAAACCCACCGTTGTGCTGTGAGCACCAAGCGGTATACACTTGGGCAACTGCACCAACAGGTCCAGTTCAGACGGCTGATGCACCTGCATAATGGAATCGTTTGATCACTCAGGAGTTGCATTGCCATTTTCACAATGTTTTATTATTTTTTGAATGTCCCTTCTACTTGATTGCATAATATCACTGAAACAGGGTCTTGGCCTCAATTCTAGCTTTGCTGGGAAAAAAATGTAGATTTAATTATAAATTTACACAAAAGAAGGTGAGACCAAGGGCTTGCGGGACCAGGGAGGATGTTTCTGGTATAGGACGGCTCCCGAGGAGGCTGCAGCCGTCTTCAACCAGATCCAGGAATTCGCAGGAAGAAACTGGCATCTACGACTTGGCCCGTTAAATGAATAGTTAAATGTGTTGGCTTCTGTGCTGGGTGCCAGGAATGCCACCCCAAACACAACCAGCCTCTCCCTCAAGACAATTTCAGTGCAACAAATGTGTAAGAATCACAGTAAGCCCAGGGATTCTTGACCACACAGAGGAAGGGCACTAAGTCAGACCTGGGGGAAGGAGAGAGGTCTTCCCGGAAGAGGAGTCAGGAAGACAGACTAAAGGAAGCCTACCATCTAACCAGAAACAAGGTGACACATGCAGAGCCTTCTGGGCAAAAGCCCAGATGCAGGAGAGCAGAAGGCCGCTCTGGGCCCTCACGGGAAGGGTGGGGCGGCTGGCACCAGGGGGTGAAGGAGCTAGAAGTGAGGATGGGCTGGAGCAGGAGGCCGGAGCCAGATCAAGAAGGACAAAGGGCCCAGGGTGCACAGCTCAGCATTTGGGCTTCACTGTGAAGGCAGTGGAGGTTAATGAGAAGTTCAAATACTCTGGAGAGGGTGTGAGGTTGGCTGCACTGAGTGGGAGGAGCTTCAAGGACCCCAGAGCCACCTGAGAGCCACCTTCACAAGGAGGGAGGGCCATTTTGAATGGGTTGTGGGGCCAGAAGTGCCCAGACAAGCATCAGATTGTCAGAGAAAGAAATGTTAAACTACAAACTGAGATGAATACCAGGAAGTTTTGCCATGCGGTGCTACAAGAGCCTCAGGATGTAGGAGAAGACTTCCCAAAAAGTGACATTTGGGTGGGGACCAAAGAGATGAGAAAATTAGATGAGAAAGGGTAAAGCCCCACCCTCCAGTCCTCCTGAGCGAACCCTGCAATCTTGTCTGCCTGTCTGTGCTGCTCCTCCTTTCCCTGGGGCCCCTCAGGTCCGATCCAGGGGCACCTCCCCTGTAGCTCACCAGGTGCTTGGCCACGTGCCACTCTGTGTCCCCACGACACCATGGACGTGTCTCCCCTCTGGTGTTTATCGTTCCTGACGATACTGACGCATTTGGCTTTCCCCCAGAATTGTAAGCTCCTCGAGTCCGTGTTTTGTTTTGCTTTGTTTTCGTCTCCGGCGTCCCCATGGTCTGGCGCATGGCAGGCCCTCCGTGCGGGGGGATTCTTACATCAAGAGATTAATCCAGGTCTCTCCACCTCAGCTCCGTTGACATTTGGGGCGGATACTCTCTATTGTGGGGACTGTCCTGTATGTAGTAGAATGTTTAGCAGCATCCCCTGATCTACCTATTGGATGCCAGGAGCAACCCCCACCCCAAGCTGTGACCATCCAAACTGTCTCCAGATGTTGCCAAATATCCCCTGGAGGGAAGTCGCTCGCGGTTGAGAACCACTGGATTCACCCATTCTGAGCTTTCACTTTTCCAGGCCGGGAAACCATGAACAGGGCTTGGCTGTGGGCCAGGCGTTTTCTCTTCTCTCGCTGAAGGCCTTCTAGGTGACAGGTAAACAGTCGAGAAAGAAGTTAAAGTCAAGCAAGAGGGAAGGAACCCAGCCGCCATTCACACAGATGGTCTCATCTTGACTCTCCTGCCAGCAGCAACCATTTCACCCTGGAGTTGACGCCCATCTCGTAAACAAGGAGGAGAGTGGCTCACAAGACAACGCTCTCCCTCCCAGGCATTGAGAAAGGCCTGGTCTCTCTCCCACCCCGGGACAGGTGGCAACTCTGAGTGTCCCCATGGAATGCAAGGCCCTGCCCCACTGCTGGGGGAAAAGGGACACCCGGAGTCCATCCTCGGAAGTGCCAGCTGGGGCTGCGAGTGTCAGGCTGAGGAAGGAGCAAGTGAGGAAAGCAGCCCAATGGGAACAGGCGGAGGAAGGACACAGCGAGGCTTTCTCACGCGAGAGTTTTCCCAACTAGGAGAGGAGTCCCAGTTTAATGGTTAAGAGCATAGACGTGTGGCCAGCTTACATAAGGCTTGGATTCTGGCTCTGCCACCTACTGGAAGTATAACATTCACTAAATTACCAGCCTCTCTGAACCTCAGTTTTCTCACCTGTAAAATGGGCATCATTATAGCACCTCCCATGAGTCAACTGAGTGGAGTCCTTAGCACAGTGGGGATCAAGTACAGGGTAAGCACATCTGCAGTCATGCACTGCATAATCACATTTTGGTTAGTGACAGATCGCATGTACTACAAAGGTCCCATAAGATTAGTATCATCTAGCCTAGGCGTGTAGCAGGCTGTACCATCTAGGTTTGTGTAAGTGCACTCTACCATGATCGCACAATGACAAAATCACCCAACGACGCATTTCTCAAAATGTTGCCCCATCATTAAGCAATATGTGGCTGTACGCGTCACCTGCTATTACGATTGCCTGTACGCACACCAGGTCAAGAAAGTGGGTCTTCCCTGAAAGATTTCAAGTGTTTTAAGAATGGTAAGGATGCAATGTGACATGTGGACTTGAAGTGAAAGGAGAGGAGGAGAAGCCTGGGTCTGCCACTTAACCTACCTTCTAATTTTGTTTTCCTCATTGATGCAAAGCAAATAATGAAAGCTCTTCCGCTTGCTTGTCAAAGCCATAGTGAGGGTCAAATTGGATCAATGTTTTCCTTACATTTTTGACTGTGACCCACAATAAGAACTATATTATATAGCAAAATCTAGAACACACACACGACAAAAATTCCACAAAGCCTGACTATGTGCCATGCACTCTGATAATTCTATTCTCTTTGATTTAATTTTTTGAAACCCACTAAAATGACCTTATGATCCACTAATAAGTCTGGACTTCCCATTAGAAAACCACTGAATTTTAGAATAAATGGGAGAGGAGCTGGTAAAATTGTAGAGTGATAGTCATGCATGAGTTTGCATATTAGTATTTAAGTAGTATTCCAGTTAAGCATTGCTGCATAACAAGTAACCCTGAAACATGGTGGTTTTGGGGCCGGCCTGGTGGCGTAGCAGTTAAGTTCAAACATTCCGCTTCGGTGGCCCAGGGTTCGCCAGTTCGGATCCCGGGTGCAGACATGGCACTGCTTGGCAAGCCATGCTGTGGTAGGTGTCCCACATATAAAGCAGAGGAAGATGGGCACGGATGTTAGCTCAGGGCCAGTCTTCCTCAACAAAAAAAGGAGGATTGGCAGCAGGTATTAGCTCAGGGCTAATATTCCTCCAAAAACCAAAACCAAAAAAAAACATAGTGGTTTAAACCAATACTTCATTATTAACTGTCACAGCTGGTAGGATTGACTGAGCTAAGCTGAGTGATTTTCTCTCGGGTCCAGCTGAGACTGTAGTCATCTGAAAGTTCAACCAGGCTGGACATCCAAGATGGCGCACTCAAATGGCTGAAGGTTGATGCTGGCTATCACTGAGAGCTCAGCTGAGGATGTCAACTACAGCACCTACACATGGCTTCTCCATGCGACTTGGACTTCTCACAACGTGGCAGCTGGTTTCAGAGAGAAAGAACCAAGAACCAAGAACAGATGTTCCAAGAAGCCAGAAGGAAAAGACTCTAGGCCATTTAAGGCTATGCCTGGAAGTGGCACAGTGTCACCTCTGCCAAGGTCTATCGGTGAAAGCAGTCAGAGCATCACCCCAGATTCAAGGGAGGAGAAATAGACTCCACGTCTGGAAGGAAAGGTGGCAAGTTCGCCTTGCAGAAAAGCTTGTGAGACGGGAGACGAGGCTGCATCCATCTTTGGAAAATACTGTCTGCTGTAATTGGTGAGACGACCAGCCTTTCTCAATCCCAGCTCACTCTGTGACAGCGAGCAGATCCCTTCATCTGCCTGGGTCTCAATCTCATCAATAGAGAAAAGGAATTGATTAAATGTGTCAAAAGACCTTTGAACTCTAAAGTTCTGCGTTCGGGATAAAGTTGGGGGACATACACGCCATCTAACAGTTTGTGCGTTTGGCATAGGCTAAAACCGCCCCCTCTAACTCACCTTGATTCCTGCTTTGTATTGGCTAAGCACTGAAATCTTCCCGTTGGTTTTAGAACCCGAGAAGACCCCTCCGTTTCCTCCTACCAGCCCGGCAAAGTCATGCTGACAAGATCCTGAGGGCTGTCCTTACTCTTCACTCCTCAGAGCCATCAAGGCAAGAACAAGATTCTCTGAAGCCCTCATTTGGCCAAAACCGAACAGTCGCACGATGAACATTTGCAGCAGGTGGAGAACCGCGCTCTCTCATCGGTCCTGCACAAGCCACACGAGAAAGAAGCAAAACCACTGGGACGTGATGAAGCATCATGTTGTCAGGCTTAGGGGAGGTGGGAAAGAAAGGAAGCAGCAACAGCTCCGAAAAGAACGTATCTGCCAGACTTCAGGATCAGTTCCAAATATAAACGAAAATGACTGCTTTTCAGAGCGAGTCACGTTTCTCGTCCACTGTACCAGGAAGCTTTGACCCTTAAAGTATTTGAATCTGCTCTCTTTCTCCTTGGATACGATCACTAATCTTTCTTCCTTGCCTTCTTTCTTTTTTTTTTCCTGGGGATGAAACCTACTCACTTGGCACATAAAATACTCATATTACAACACCCAGGCTTTAGAGATTTACATGGAATCAGCAAACCTTATTTCAGCCCAATATAGAGAAGGTGCGATGCATGGAGGGAACTCTGGGCTTATTCCCCAGATAAGTCATTTATTTCTTTCCTCAGAGAAAAATCCGATATTCTGAGATCAGATGCATATTGAAGCTTTGCTGGAAACGAACCAGACGGGGCTGGATTAACACGTTCACTTTGGCCTCTCCCTGGCATAGTGATCTGTGAGGCTGCAGGGAGCATCCGTGGAGGAATATCCACTCCAGGCAGGGGCAGGACCCCTGACCTGGTCATTGGCCACACTATCCTGAAATGGCTAGCATCCCTCTCATCTTAGCGATTCTGGAATTTACCAAGTCATGAGAGACGAGTGTGTTTCTCTCTGTGCTTCAAGATGCTACTTACAAGCCAGCAGAAGACAACAAGCCAGGCCTTCATGCCTATTCCGGACCCTCCTTCCTACGTCTGGTCCTGCTGTTGCCCTCCGTGCCCTGCAATGCCATCTGAGCCAGGCTGTTGCAGGCCCCTGGGCCTAGCACATGCTGTTCCCCCTGCCTGCAATACTCTTCCCTGTGCCGTCCCTAGTTAGTAGCACCTACTCATCTTTGGGTCCTTAGGAACCCCCTGCCGTGACAGGACCCTCAGGGGAATTTGCCTGTCCCCATCCCTGTGCCAACAGCCCCGTGGTCCCTGAACCAAATTCAGTTATGCACTTTTATATGTTCTCATCTGCCTCACCAGAATGGCAACTTCTTAAAGTCGGAAACTCATATTTTTGTGTATTTGGAACCCAAAACAGTGCCTCACACACAGTACATTTTTATTAAATAACTCGATGGACAGTGGAAAGAAGGACCATCAGCCACCAGCTAGGCTGCAGGTTTTGTTTCCCAAACATCATCTTTCAGGTCAATTACTTGGCACCAGCCTCAAAACATGGCGCCACCCTCCGCCTAGGTTCTCGCGGCAGAAATCCAGGAATCTTTCCTGGTACCTCCCTCTCCCTCCTGCCACACATTTCTCCCATCCCCAGGTCCTGGCCATTCCATGTCTAAAGCAGGTCTTAAAACTCCGCCAGCTTCCTTCCACAAGGCACCACCATCTCTCGCCCGGCCCCCTGCACGTGTCTGGCCACATGCCGACCCCACACATGTCCTTCCACTGTCTGTTCTATACCTGTGACCCGAGTCACATTCGTAAAAGCAAATCAGGTCATGTCACATCCCTGCTCAGCCCCTCCAGTGGCCCCCCTGATTCTTCCAATTATATCCTAATTCCTGTGAATTCCGACCACACCCCGCACGATGGGGCCCACCTTCCCCTCACCCCCACCCGGCTCTCTCCTCTCTCCCCTCGCTGACTGTTCCAGATGCCCGGCCAGTCTCCAGATCTGAGAATACACCAAGCTCTTCCCTGCTTCGGGACCTGGGTGTACCTTGTTCCCTCTGCTGGGATGTTCATCCCGCCCCTCCCGACTCCCCTGGACCCTGGGCACACGGCTGCCTCTGCCTCATGCCCCAGATCTCAATATAAACGTCACCCCCTCAGTGTCCTTACTTGACCCCTCCTCCAAATAAAGTTATGCCTTCCCGTTATCCTCTGCCCCAACACCTGAATTCTTCTCCAGAGCGTTTGTCAGTTTGTAATCATATATTTCTTTGCTCCTTTGCTGGTTTGGTGCCGCTGTCCTTGCTAGAGGGAAAGCCTCAGGAGGACAAGGACCCTGGCTGGTTTGTTCACTGCGGTACCTCCAGAACCTAAGCCAGCGCCTGGCCCAGAGCAGGCCCTGGACCAGGATGGGAGCAAGAACAAAATCAAGAGTGCTTTCCCACAGAAGCATCACAATGAGTGAGAAGTGGCTCAAAACCCGGAGCCCTTGGTAAGCCACATCCACTCCATGTTAGCAAAACTGTCAGAGGTCCAGCGGTCAATGGCGTCATAGGAGATCCCCTCCAAAGTAAGTAGAAGTGTTATGTTGATTACCTCCTTCCACAAAGAGAGAAGCACAGTGCCTGGTAGGCCTCTGAGCTCTAAAGGCAGCATATTCCATCCCCAGGAATACTGCCCTGGACCATGTATCAGATGACACCGACAGCTGCCAACTTCAGCAGGGACCGGGTTACCGTACAAGCAATGATGCCACTCAGGCCATATGACCCAGAAGATCCTCTGATGTTAGGAGTGTTGGTCGTGGGAAGGGGAGCTACACAGAGCTTCTGGCAGGCCCCAGTGAGAGAATCACAATGCAGGAGTCCCCTGGGGCCTGCGGCAAGGTCACCCATCTGCAACGGAGAATCAGACGCCCTTTGAGAAGCAAATCCTGCCGTGCCACTGGACCCCGATAGAGATGGAAGCCCCGGCCATAGGATAATAAGTGACCAGGTATCCAGAAGCACCATCATGAGCTGGGTCTCTCAGAACCACCAGGACGTTAGGGTAGGCAGGCCCAGCAGCAATCCATCATAAAGTAGAAGTGGTGCATTGGAATGGATTGTGAGGAGGACCAGAGGGCAAAGCAAGCTGCACGAGCAGGTGGCCCAGGCCTCTGTCAGGCAGCACAGCTGTACGTGCCCTCTCCCTCAGCACACACCTGTAACTGAGCAAGGGGTCCCTTACGAATCCTCCCAAGGGGCAGAGGCGGAGCCCCTGCTCATCCACCTTGTGTAGAAGAAGAAGTGGAGTGAAATTGGAATCTGTGTGGACTCAGGGGCAGAGGTGAATCACCTGGATGGCTGAACAGGGGCTTGTAAAGAGACAAACTAGAAGATTAGGGAGAAGAAGGTTTGGGGTAGAGGCATGCAGATGGATACACGGGAGAGGCGGAAAGTGTGGTCTGTGCGGCACACGTTGATGCCCACCGACAGCGCCTGTCCCCAGCCACCCTATATGCAGTAACTGCAGGGGGAGAGATGGAGGCTGTGCATGAGATCCCCTGGGGTCCCTGCTCAGACCCTGCTTCCCGATCACAGTGCTAACCAGACAATGCAGCAACCCAGGCCCGAGAGAGTCGTGAGCAGGATCTCAGGCCTCTCGTGCCATCAGTTGAACCACTGAGACCAGCAAAGGTTCCAGCCAACGGGAAGGGGAATCTGAAGGAGGTGGTGTGGGAAGGCCCCCACGAGCATCGGCTGCAGCCTGAGACACCTGCCGTGCTGGAGGCTGTAGTCCACCCACTAATCTTGCTCTTCTCAGTTCCCCGAGGAAGATGCTGGCCGGAGTCCTGAAGGAGCTGCTCTCCACGTATAAAGAAGGGAGTGGACCAGGCTGGGCTGGGCATGGAGATGCACCACCCAGATCCCCCTTAAACAAGAATTTCTTGCCCCAGCTGCCAGCAGACGGCCTCCAGCTGTCACACCCTTCAAGGAATGCCTCAGCTGCAGACACCAGACTCACCCAAGAGCGTGCCCTTCCCAGAGCAGTCCATAGCCAACGGACTGTTTCAGCTTCATATGGCACAACTCTGACGGGCCATAAGTGCTCCCCACAGGGCTGCCGAGGTGCTGGCAGCCTGCGTCGCAGCTGGACTTCGTCCTCTACCCAACTCTGCATCCTCCATTGCCCTCCCACATGTTTATCCCTAAGAAACACCCTGTCCATCAAACTCCAGCTCAGCGTCTGCTTCCTGAGAGGCTAACCTGCAATGGGGGTGGGTAGGACCCCACCTGAGCAGCTGCACTGTCATCAGTTTCAGCTATTGGGGGCTGTCGTAGTCCCTTCGGGCTGCTATAACAAAAACAGCCTGGACTGGGTGGTTTACACACAAACATTTATTTCTCACCATTCTGGAGGCTGGGAAGTCCAAGATCAAGATGCCAGCAGGTGGGGGTCTGCTTCCCAGTTTTAGACGGCTGTCTTCTTGCTGCGTGTTCCCACAGCAGAAGGGCGGAGGGAACTCTCTGGCGTCTCTTTTATAAGGGTACTAATCCCATTCACCTCCCGAAGACTCCACTTCCTAGTACCATCACACAAGAGATTAGGGCTTCAACAGAGGGATTTCGGGGGCACAAACGTTCAGTCTGCTGCAGGTGCCATGTCCAATTGCATTTTTAAAATGGATCCCTTGCTAAAAACTAGGAAACTGTGACAGCTGTTGCACTGCACAGCACTTCCTCCTAAACGCAGCGTGCCCAAAGATTGTTGGTAAAAGGCAAAAAGAAAATAAAGACGAGGAGAAAAACAGAGGGAAAAGAGGAAGACGACTTCTGGGGCCCTCAACACAGCGCAAGGCTCTGTGACGCTCTGCCTCCTCTCTGCCCTGTCTCCCACCTCATTACACACACACGCGCACGCGTACTCACACACTCTCATACACACTCACACACATGCACTCACACTCATACACTGTCGCACTCACACACTCATACACACTCACATGTATTGACACACTCATGCACACTCACACACTCTCGTGCACACTCACACACTTTCCGCATTCAGCCTGTCTCCTCACTGTACTGGAGCCCCTTGAGGACAGGGATGGCGTCTATCCCTCTGCGTGTCCCAGGCAGGTCTCAGGCAGGGCGCATTGTATTTTCTCAGTAAATGTTTGTTGAATGAAGTGCATGAGCCCTTAGGTGGTTTGTGCAAGAGCATCAGTTAGCTGGAGGGTCTACATTTATTTTTGTTACTGCAGCTACATCATAATTCTTGAAGTCACGTAAAATGATTACTCCTACTTCACTCTTCTTTTTCAAAATTATTGTAGCTATTCTAGCTCCTTTGCCTTTCCATATAAAATTTAGTATAATCTTGCCCATATCTACAAAAGCCTGGCTGGAATTTTGACAGGAACTGTGTTAAACCACTTTATTAATTCGGGAGAATTTATCTCTTTCCTGTAACGAGTCTTCCAACATGAACACAGCACGTCGCCCCCTTTATTTAACCCTCCTCTGACTTCTTCCATCAGTATTTTACAGTTTTCGGCCTGCAAGTTCTGTACAAGTTTTGTTAGATTTACACCCAAGTATGTTTTTGTGCGTTTGTAAATGATATTGTATTTTTTGTTTTGATTCTCAGGTGTTCATTGCTAGTATGTAGAAATGCAATTGACTTTTGTATGTTTATCTTGTATCCTGCGACCTTGCCGAGCTCGCTTATTAGTTCTGGAGTTTTGGTGTAGATCTCTTGGGATTTTCTCCGCAGACCACCATGTCATCTGCAGGTGGATGCTTATCTTGATTATTGCCTTCTCTTTATAGTACACGATCCTGATTTTCCATTTATAATAATAGCATAATGTTTCCCTTTTAAACAAGTTTATGTAAAGTGGACTGATTTAAATAAAAATATTCTACAAAATAGTAGCAGAGGAAGGGCAGAGATAGGACAAAAATTGTAATCTGTGACACAGCTGGAGAACCCCCACGTTATATCGTGTAAGGCTCACACCAGCCCTGCCAGGCAGGTGGACATGAGTAAATCGAGGCTCACAGAGGTGAATTAACTTGTCTAAGATCCCACAGAAAACCAGAGTCAGAGCTGGGATACAAACCCAAGTCCACATGGCCCCATGGCCCCTGTGGCCCCAACCGCTCCCTGTGGCTCTGGAAGGAAAATGGTGGGGGTCCCGTGTGAAAGCATCAGGGAGGAGGGGCAGACAGGAAGACACTGCTGGTATTGGTTGGGTTTTTACCCCTATCTTTATGGTTCGCTGCTTCTTAAAAACCCAGAAACTGGCCGGTTGGTTCAGCTGCAGATAAAGACTCTGGAGGAAGTCTTTCCACTTTGAGTTAGGTAACCCAGAGGGTCTTCGCCGGTGTATCTGGTACACCAAAGCCCTCCTAACACGCTCCCCCTAGCTTCTCCTCCAGGTGGCTGTCCTAATTCACTTTTATGCAAACAGCCTCAACAGATCTAATAAAAATCGCTCCCTCCAAACAAGACGTTTCATGACATCACTCCCCTCCTGGGAAGCTGGGAAGACGACCTGCCATTTGATGAAAGAGGAGGATTCGTTTTATGGTCTGCCCCTGCTAATGTGTGTTTAGATGGAGCAGGACGATCAATACCAAGGAGGGGATGCCGGTTTGACTCACCAGACCTGGGGAAAGGACGCTGCTTCCCCATCCATTTTTATAAATCACTTTAAGGCCTATTGATCTTTCCCTGGGCACCAAGGGGCACTAACCCCCGGGACAGCGGCCTGTCAGGCCCCTTAACCCTTTCTGATGTCCCCTCTCCCAGAAGGAGCCATCAGTTCATCATCCACCACGGGACAGCAGCTCACAGAGACTTGAGCCGATGCCCCCTCCTGGGGTCCCAAAGTCTGGCTGAATTCATTCACTAAACATTGCTTTCAAAGCATTTGGGAAATAAGGAAGTGCCCTTTACCCCCCCGCCCCACACACACACACACATATACATGAATACACACATGCTTACACACACCATCTCATACACACTTACAGAGACTGGTGTAAACCTGGCACTAAGATAAATCAGGGGCACGAAGCTCATTTACAAGCAATAGGTCTGTAACCACCTGTAGCCACCAAGACAGAAGCCCATTGAGTGTCTCTCCAACCAGATTCATTTGGACCCAATTTCACAACTCGGGAAGGTGGGAAAATGTTGTATAGAGGAGTTTGTTCTGGGCCACCCCAAGTTGCAGGGATGACTCTCCTCTGGGTCTCTGCCCAGAGATGTCACCCGCACATCAAACTAACAGTTCTCAGCCACACACTACTAAGCACGTGCACCACAGAGATAACCCTTGATATGTCCCAAGTTGTTACTAAAAACAATTGTGTAAAAGAGGGTTTGGGATATTTTTATAACTTAGAGCAGAATTCACCTCTGGAGTAGCACGGCGATCGAGCATTCGAATCCCAACCTGCTTCCTTGAGTTGAGAAGTCCTTGGCCCTGTGGCCTGACACGTCTCTATCACGGCAGCTGCTGGTGGTCCTTCATCATTGCAGGGGATTGTGTGGCATAGTAGCGTCAGTGGGGTTGGGGTCCACACATGACCATGGAGGGATGGGATCCAGCCAGTGGCTGGGAGCGCATGTGGGGCTCGGGGTGCAGGTGAGGCATCAGAGACATGGGTGCTGGGCGGTTGGCCGTGGTGAGGGGACTCCTACAGAGAGCCACCAGCATCCTCAGTGATGGCCAATCATGGGCGGCCTCTGAGAGGGCATCTGCTGGCCCAGGGTCCAATGGACACCTCTCAAGGGTGGGAGCCCCAGGTGCTCCTGGGAAAAGGAAGCAGGAGGCGTGGGGTGGGGACTTGCTCGGTCCTTGAACTAACCTTGAGGATGCCTCCCTTTTTATCTTAATCACCATCGGAGCCATTGCTTTTATGGAATTAAAACCAAAACTTCCAACAGGAATAGGAATTAGATACTGCAGATTCCGTGAGGGCGGGGGAGGAGAGCGGAGGGGAGCCGTGCCTCTGGCCTGACGCCTCCTCCATTCCTCAGCCCTTGCCCCCCACTGATCTTCCTGCTCCCCTCTTGGCCCTTCCAGGCCATTCTCTCCAACCTGGCAAACAGGGTGGTCTTTCCAAGGCACCAGGGGACCACGTCACCTCCCACTGAAAACGTTCAGTCTTCTGCCACCGAGAGGATAAAACCAGACCTCGTTCCCTGGCTTTGAAGATCCTTTAGTGTCTGGCCCCAGGGGCTTTGTCTGCCTGCAAACCCCGCCCCCCTTACAGCCACAAACCCCATTCCAGACGCCGGGCCCCTTGGAGCCCCTAGGGGCCCCTCTCATGGTGTGTCCACATGTCCTCTCATTTGTTTACATTCCTGTTTCATTACCTCAACTTCAGGTGGAGAAATCGAGGCTCAAGAGGACTGAGCTGCTTGCCAGAGTCACACGCCCATGAACGCCCAGACCCAAAGCCCACACACTCTCTCCCCCAGGAAAAGGGCTGACAGTCAAGACTTGACGTTTTCTCTGCCCTTCACAGCCACAGGGGAGCAGGAGCAGCGTCGCCCTATGGTTCACGGGCAGCCCTGGGGTGCACCCCACCTTCCCCTCTTCCCACAGGGTGACCTTTGGTGGGTCACTGAACCTCTCTGGGCAGTCAATCTGTAAAGTGGAGCAAAAAACCCAGCCTGGAATGACTGCAAGCCTTACCGTGAGGGATGGATGTGATTTCCTGGGCTTTTCAAGCACGTGTAATAGGCACCCACCCACAGCCCTCCCAGGAGCTGGATCTTGCCACTTGGGAAGGTGGGAGAGCAGACAGGAGCTTGACCTGACCCCCCCACACACACAAACTTCAGGGATAACCCTGCTCTGGAAGCCCCTAGGATCTCCTTGCCTCTCCATCCTGCAGGTCTCCATCAGAACCAGGAGCTCTGAGTCAACTCCAAGAGGCTGTGATCAACAGCTGTGCTGGGAGGACGAGAGGGAAACAGATGAGGCCGGAAGGAGCTGGGAACACTACTACAGGCCTGACTCTAGCAGACAAGCACTGATCTGGAGAACCGTTTGCTTGTGGAAGAATCTATTTACCCATACCTCGCTGTGTGACCCTGGGTGAGTTCCTGAACTTCTCTGAACCTCAGTTCCTACAACCCTAAAACCAAAACATTAGGCTAGTCTCTTAGATCTTTCCAGGCGTTAGAAGTCCACACTGTATCTCCAACACTCCCAACTCTGTGCCATGAGGCATGATCACCCCGCCCCCCTAGGGGCTGTCTTGATCCCATGTTCAACGTGAGGAAACTGAAGCTTCGTGAACCACGTTGTTCCCAAGGTTGCAGAACGAGTGGGGGAGGGGAGACAGGAGCAGAACCAGCTCCATCTGCCTCCAGGGTGGTGCCCTGCCCTCCCGCTGTGCAGGCACTGGCCTGAACCGGCTGGCCGGCCCCCCAGCCTCCCATGCTGGTGGGAGGGCCGCCAGGCACAGCCAGTGTGTCCTCCACGGCGCCCGTGCCAAGCGGCCCTACCCAGACCGCACGAGGAGCTGGCCGCAGCCTGCCAGCCTGGTTCTCATTTAGAGCGAGCCCGGCTGCAGCCCAGACATTCCAGAGGGGACAGCCGACGCCAAGCCCGCCCCTGGCTGGGGAAACCGGGCTGCACACAGCCCCGTGGGCAGGACGCACCACAATGTTTTCCCTCCTCTGTGGACATTGCAAAAGTTGCTTAACCCCCTCGAGGAGTGCAGTCCACTCTTTTTGGGCCCTGACCCCGGCCTTCAAGGCCCCTGCAGCCAGGAATCAAAGTGAGTCTGCAGACCAGGCCGGACGCCTCTTGGCTCTCCCGCATCAGCCCTCCTCTGGATCCGGGCTCAGGCTGGTCTCCACCCCTGAGACAGCCTCACCTCCAGCTGGGAGTGCATCCCGAGGCTTCCTGGCGGAGGAGGCATTGGAACAATACAGTTGCCACTAACTGTGTGTCAGCTGCTGGCTGAAGCGAGGTCCCCTCCCGCCTCCCGGGAAGGTGCAGGTGGAATTGCTCTAGCCGCCCCTGGAAGAGTCCTACCCTTCACACATCCTTGAGTGAGTTAATTATAGATTGCCGCCTAATGACATAAGTAGCGCTCCTGAATTCCGCCAAAGTGACAATTTGCCATCAGCATAAAGCCGCCGCTTGTGCTGCTACCTGGCCGGCCGGGCATCTGGGCGCGAGGCTCCTGGTTCGTTCTGCCACCTCCCTCCGCCTCCCGTCACGCACCCAGATTATGCTGGCTCGGCTTGCTGATCACAACAAATTCTCTCTCCTGGTGGGGCTGCCATGTCAGCCCCCGAGGTAGGGCTTTTTCTTTTTTCCCTTATCTTTTTTTCCTCTGATTTATAAACCCTTGCTAAGGGACTTTAAAAAAAAGTTCCCACAGTCTAGTGGTTTCTCAAAAAATTAAAAATAGAGTTACCATATGATCCAGCAATTCCACTTCTGAGTATACACCCCAAAGAATTGAAAGCAGGGACCCATGTGCACAGTGGCCTTATTCTCAGTAGCCAAAGGTGAAAGCAACCCAAGCGTCCATCGATGGATGAATGGATAAGCAAAATGGGGCATATACACACAACGGAATATTACTCAGCCTGGAAAAGGAAGGACAATCTGACACAGGCTACAACACAGATGGACCCTAAGCTGGTCATAAAAAGGACAAACAGTGTGTAGTTCCACTTATATGAGGCAGCAGATCAGGCAAATTCATAGAGACAGAAAGTGGACGGCGGGTGCTGGGGCGGTGGGAAGGGGTCGGAGAAGCACTGTTTAGTGGGGACAGAGTTTTACAAGATGCAAAGAGTTCTGGAGACAGACGGTGGTGATGGTTGCACAATAATGTGAATGCACTTGATGCCACGGAACTGTACGCTTAAAGATGGTTAAGATGGTAAAGTTTGTTACACGTATCTCACCACAGTAAAAAAAAAAACTGTTACAAAACAGCAAGCAGCTCCCTCCCCCGGCTCCCTGGAAGTGGCCTCCATCCGAGGGGCTCACAGGTCGATCCGATGCCGGAGAAATCAGCACCCCGAAAGCTCGGAGCATCCTGCACGTGCAGGCGTTGCAGCAGGATAGCTCGACCCAGACCTCGCTTGATGCCCAGAGACCCACAAGGAGAGCGAAGGAAGTGACCTGCCCAGGGGCACCCACCTCCGGAAGCAGAACCAGACCAGGGGCGGGCATCCAGCCCTGACTCCACGGCTGCTCTCTCTGCTGCACAGAGAACCACACGCAGTAAAGGAGGATACATGCCCCCCTCCCAGAGACCCCGTCCAGGGAGGCAGTTGGGAAGGATGCTAGCGCCTTCAGTAAAGTCTTACAATGACATTCTGGCCTCCCCTCCCGCAAACCACACACCCGGGGATAGGGGCAGGCGGGTCAGGAGGCCGGGCCATGGGTTGTGCCCCTCCTGACCAGGGCCCTTTGGTCGTCTCCAACCTCCCCTGTAGATCAGAGCGTGCTGGGCGTAGACAGAAACTGGCCCGAGGATGTGGATGTGCTTTCATCTGGGTCCAGTGTGTTTGACCAAAGCTGGTCCCACCCTCCACCAAGTTCCAAGGGTGGGCACATGACCCAGGCCTGGCCAATCAGAGCACTGGAACCCCCTACTACCAACCACAGGAAGCACCAGAGGTGGATATGTGATCCAAGTGGGTCAATCAGAGTGGACTCCAGAACTTTCTCTGGAATAATTGAGAAAAATACTACCTCTTCCCTCGAGGATGAATGAGTCACTGTTTGGAGCTCCTAGTAGCCATCTTTGCCACCTTGTAGAGAATGCAGCCAACATAGAGAAAAGCAGGATGATGGAGAAAGAGAGCTCGCCACTGTCTCTGAGCACCCAGATCCAGCCATACCTGAGGCTAGAATTATCCCCACAGACTTTAATAAACTCCATTTGCTCTTTAAGTCATTTTGAATGAGGTTTCTGTCACTCGGAACCAAAAGAATTCTATTTGATGCAGAAAAGCCTCCTCAGAATGAATCTCTGCTGGCTTTGGCCCACTGATGTTCCCTCTCCCTGTATTAGTTAGGGCGTGCTAGCAGCTGTAACAAACAGCCTCCAGCCCTCAGTGGCTTAACACAGTGAAGGTTTATTTCTGACTCATGGCCCAGTCCTCTGCAGGGAGGGGGAGGTCAGTGGGGGGTGGCCTGGCTCCAAGTAGCCATCTGAGAACCCAGGTTCTTTCCATCAAGTGGATCCACCCTCCCAACCCCCTCCCACCCCCCCACCCCCACCCCCCCCCCCCCGCCAACCCTTGGCTCTCAGAGTGTCCACTCGGGCCTGTGTTTGCCCCTGATGAATGAGGAGAAGACACAGCAGTTTTAACAGCCCAGCTCGGAGCTGACAGTCTCATCTGCTGGTCCACCATGAGTGAGAACCTGGCTCAGGGAAAGGAGGCCCCTCATGTCACCTGGCATCCTCTGTCCTCCCCACCCCTCCCCGGTCCTTCTACACTCGCCCTGCCCCCAGGCTGAGGCTGTTTGCCTTCGCTACTGGACTCGCCTGCCCCCCACCCTTGACTCACTTGCAGTTTCACTGTGATGGCCTGGAGGGCCTTTGCCCTGTCTAAAGGCCTGGCATGATTTGACCTCTGGCCTCTGACACTGCAGGGCTGGCACCACCTGCCCCACCCTCCCTTGGAAAGGTTTCTGGGGTGGAAGGGGAGGGCGCTGGGTGAAGACCAGGGGAAGGATGGACACAAAATGATGCCCGTAACAGCTGGGATGCCTGCTGCCACCCTGCTGGCCTCTGTCTGCTCCCCCTCCTCCTTTCCTCCTCTCCCCCCCCATCACTGCCCAGTCAATCCTCAAATGGAGACCCAAGAGGGACTTGCAGAATGTGTCATTAACCCAGCACACTTTACAGATGGGGGATGAGTGAGTTACGGGGCTGGGCGCAGGCTCAGGTCTCCCCTCCCTGTCCAGGGCTAGACCTGGGCCAGCTCCCAAGCCTTGTCCAGGAGAGGACAGAAGAACAGATGGACAGACGAGTGGACAGGAAGGAACCAGCATTTAAGGATCACCTGCTGAATGCCCAAGCCTGTGGAAGCTGCTTTTGGCATCATTTCACTTAATCAGTTCCCAGTTTGACATGACAGGTGATATGGCAGGTCCCTGTGGAGCGAGGGGAAGTTCAGGCTCAGAGAGGAGAAGGGGGCAGCTGGCCAGGTGCAAGGACCAGCGGCAGAGCCCGACCTTGCTGCAGACGGAGACCGAAGGGAGCTCAGCGCCGCCTGTCGCTCATGTCTCCTGTCCCCGCACCAGCGGCCCTGGACGCCAGCTCCAGAGAACCTGTGAACTGGGCTCTGGGGAGGGAGAGCCGGAGAGCGCAGAAGCTCGGCACACAAAGGCGCCAGGAGGGAGGGAAGGGGAGAAAGAAAGAGAGCCAGTGAAAACCAAGGTGCTGGGAAAGAAAAGCCGAGGACAAAGCCCATTAACATTGCGACTTAAAAACCCATTCAATGTAAAGTTTCATTTGTCCCCTAACCGCCCGGTGCCCTTGGCTGGAGCCGCCGTCCCAGCTCCCCTTCTTGTCACGACTGATCCGCGCTTCATGGCAGTGGAACAGGGGCTGCGTGCTGACGGCCCTCCCGACATGCTGCACGTGGACATTTCTGTTTGAAATTTAAGGAGAATTCTCTCATGGCTGCAAACATGGTGCAAAAGGCCACTGCGAGGCCTTTTCTCCATTTCTGCTGCCCCCACCCTTGGCTCATGTTCAGGGGCCAGGACGGAAGCCTCTGGACTGTGGCCGCGGGGGTCAGAGGCAGAGGAACACACGGCCCACGTGGCCTGGGATTCTGCCCACCCTCCGAGGCTCCCGGCGCGCCCTCGGTTCCATCCTCCTCTCTGTGTTCCCACAAGGAGCCCGAATGGGGTCTGGGGACCCCTCCCCACCAGCAGGCCACCGTACGTGCCCCAGCTCCTGCTTCAGCCCCAACCATGTCAGAGACAGCAGAAGGGTCCTGGCTAGGGAGCAGGGAGTGTGAAAAATAGTCTGCTCTTTGCCAAAACTGACCTCTTCCCCGAGACCCGGGTGTCCATCACCTAGGGGTTTTTTCATTTCCCTCTGAGACGGTGAAGGCAGGTGACACAATTTAGTCCATTACACCTCACTGTGTTTTTGAGACCTCTGTCATCGCTCACACGACCATCATGCTGACCCACAACTGGCTGCCTGCCTGCAGCCTCTCTCCTCCCATCCAAGTCGGGTCAGAGTGACAGAGAACATTCTAAAGCATGAACACATGACACCCCAGGCCTCCTCAGCCAACTTCCTTAGCCAAGAACTTAAGATCCTACAAATCTTGGACCTTTCCCAGCCTCCTATCTCACTCATCCAAGGCCTCTCACCCTCCCTGCTCACACTGGACTAAGTGACTCATGGTTCTGGCAAGGCCTGTGCTTCCTTATACCTCAGGGCCTTTGCACATGCTACCTCTGGAAACCCCCCCACCCCCACCCTTTCCTCCTTCTTTACTTGGCTGACTCCTGCTCCATCCTTCAGGCAGCCCCTCCTCCAGGAAGCCTCTGCTCACCTCTCACCCCTCCCCAGGCTGGCTCTGTGCCCCCTCTGTGGGCCCACAGTCCCATGCAATCTCTGTGGTAACTTCTGCGTTAGTGTTGCCTGCTTCTGGCCTGTCTCTCCACCAACCCAGTAAGTCCTTGGGGCAGGGACTGAGTCCAAGTCCTCTGTGTTTTCACGCTCGGCAGTGGGGGCCGTCACGTCTGTCGCTCACACGTGGTGTCTAGCTGCTGATTGCCGGGCGCAGGGCAGCCGGCGGGCCTGCAACAGCTCCGCCTTCCTGAATGCTCCTCAGCTCTCCGACTCCCCGCCCGCGTGTGTTTCCCTTCATGATGAAGGACGCCGGCTATCCAGGCGGGAGCCCCTGGAGAACGTCATCGGGGTTGGAGGCAGCGAGAGCGGACACGGGTGCCCATCCATCCCTGTGCCTCCCAGCACTGCTCGAGATGCCAGCTGACTCCTGACCTTCCCACTTCCCATCGCTCCTCCCTTCCCAGCTGCCTGCTCTGCAGGCTGGAAGCTCCAGCATCGGAAGTGAAGCCAACAGACGGACAGCGGCTGCTTAAGCAGCCCCCGCGGTGGTGCGAGGTCAACCCCTGAAGCAGATCCCTTTACGTCTACACTTACTGGTATCCACTGGTGCTTCTGCTTCTCGGACCCCACGCTCACTGAGACAAGAAGACAGGCCCCCGAGTGGCTCCACGTCAGACTCAAATGCAAGCAAGGTTCTGAGATGGGGACACCGCAGCCTCGTGGAGCAGGAGCGCCAGGGAGAGCTGCAGGCAGGGGTGACGTCTGAGCTCAGCCTTGAAGGGCAGGAGCAGAGCTGCAGGAGAGAGAGGCCCCCAGGCTGAGGGAGGAGGCCCAAGTGGAATGGGTGGCCTCACCAGGCCCCACCGGAGCCAGCCCTCCGGCGTGTGGGAGGAAGTCGACCCAAGGGTCCCCAGCCCCAGCTCCCAGGCCTGAGGGGTGATGCCAACCCAGGCCTGGCTGCTTTGGCCTTCCCCCCAGGCCTGTGGTCCCCACCATGGAGAATGAATGTCAATCACGGGAGAAAACTGCTCTGAGCCCAACATAAAGTGGAGGCTCAGGGGCTGGCTTTTTTGATTGAGAAGAGGGCTGAGCCCCGGGTGGCCCCTGGTGGCAGAATTTGACCGATCTAGGAGCAGAGTGGAGCTCTGCCTTGCTTCCAGGAGAGTGTGGGGAGATGGCAAGCCCATGGCGCTCCCTCCGCCCAGCAAGGCTGCCTAGGAGCCGTGGTGGGACCTCAGCTGGGTGAGGGCCTGAGATGCTACAAACAGCACTCGGTGGCCTGGGAAGATGGTCTTGGGCCTCCCTGCTCGCCTGAAACAGCTGGGAGAGGACCACCTCCAGGAGACCAGCAACATGCCAGGGACCACACAGAATCGGGAGGCCTGAGCGGTGCCGATGTGGACAGGCGATGACCACGGTGGACCATGCACGCTCCCCTCTACAAGCCACTCAGAACATCTAAACTCGACCACAGGGGGAGGGGTGAGCCTCGGCCCTGTTTCTGTCATTTGGAACTCAGTCTGGTCATAAAACCTTCAAGGAGGCCCCTGGCACAGCCCCAGGCAGTGGCCTGAGATTTGCAGAGACCGATCTCCAAGTTCGTGTTTCAAAACGACCCCCATGCAGTCGCTGGCATTAGAAATGCGGCCGCCTCTGGAAGGACCGACAGCTGTGGGGGGAGGATTTCCAGCAGCAGTGGAAAAAGCCAGAGCAAGATTTAAAACTAACCAGCAAAACCAATTGGAAACAGCAGGGGAATTTGCTGTGAAAGTTGGTCTCGAGCGCACCCCGTCCATAATTACTCATTTCTAAAGTGTCACGATTCTCCTGCCAAAATGATGGCTTCTCTTCACTTATTAAACTCCGTTCACACCACTCCTTCTTTGTCCTGCAAAAATGGATCTCACTCAAAAAAGAAATTAGAAAAATAATTGATGTAATAACCATAACCTTGAAAATACTTCTGCCAGAATTTAAGAGCAGAAGGGAAAGAGGCCCAAAATAAAGTCATCGCTCTGGAAATCAGAAACCTAAATTAGTTCTAAGCGCGGGCTGCACCCACTGCTCCGCCAACTGCCTGGAGGTGAACCTGAGTGATCCTTGCTCCCGTTACGCGGGAGGTGGGACCGAGCCCTGCTTCACAATGCACAGAACGCAGACCTCAGCTGCCACAACTAGAGAGGAAGGCCAGCGGGTCCTATCTCCTGTTTTTACAGATGGGGAAACTGAGCTCGCAGATATACCAGTTCTCTTTCCAGGTGCATGACAAGACGGCAGGTCCTCACCTCCTGTGAAGGAAGGTGTGGCCATATGACTCGCTTTGGCCACTGAGATGTGAGTGGAAGTAACGTGTGTCGATTCTGGGCGGAAGCTCTGAGACTCTCCGTACGATTCATCACGGTCCGTTTTTGCTGCCTTTGTGATTATAAGGCCCCAGTTGGGGTGATTCTGCATCAGCCTGCATTTCTGAGTGGCTATGACAAACAGCCCTCCTGCTGACCAGTGTTAGACATGTGGCAAGAGCTCAAATTAAGCCTTTGTTGTGTTTAAATCACTGTATGTGGGGGATGCTTGTTACTGCAGCATAGCCTATCTCCCCCTGACAGATACACATTTTTGTGATGGTGGCACTGATCTGTTGCTCTGGTTTTTCTTAGTAAGGTCAATAATGGCAGGATCTATGTTTCATTTTGGCTACCATGGACACCCAATGCCTACCACCTAGTTGGCCTCAGATGTTTGTTGAATGAATGAACAAACAAAGACTCAAAGAATGAGTCAAAAAACAAGACAACGTAAACTGACGTTTCCTGAACTGTGGAGACACATCTGATAAGTGTGCAGATAAGATAGTCCACCCTCTAGGGATGGAAGAACATGGCACACAGGCTCTTAATTCTAAGCCCAAACCCACCCAAGTAACTATTCGCTATTATGTCTTAAAGTAGGGCAAAGAGGTCCAGAGCACATGGGTGAACTGCCCAAGGTCACAGCCAGCAGTGGAGAAGCCAGCTTGACTCCAGAGCCGGGCATGGTCCCCTGCCTGCTCGGAGCTCCCACTCCAGGACAGGAGCCTCAGGCAGAAGCCCGTACCCTCGCTGCCCTGCCCCTCTCTGTCCAATTTGCACAGGCGGAAGCTCAAAGATGAAGTGAGCAAGCGTGTGTCAAATGTCAATCTAGCATCAGCCTTCAGACGCCTCTTTGAGAAAGCGGAACCCCCAGGAGTCAGGAAGCCTGCTGTCAGAAAGAGCCCCGAGCTGCTTATCAGGGATCCTACATTCCAGGCCTGCCAGCCGCGTCATCTCCTCCCTGGGCCTCAGTTTCTCCTATTAGCATGGCAGACAGGCTGGACAAAATCATGCCCAGGATGCGTTCCAGCTCTAAAGTCTTCCACTTCCTGCGAACATCCCTCTGGCTGACGAAGGAAAGTCAAACCCTTTTAAGAAAATCACTAAAGCCCTAAAATTACGTGGAAGCCTTTGAGATCCCTGAAAGAAAAGCATTTGGTAAATCCCCTCTATTATTTCCAAAGGATATTTTCTATTATTATTATTTACCAAAGGAATTTCTGGACAGAGTTTAAGTGCCCCTGAGCCTACAAAATAACCATCTCTTCGAAACATAACCAAAGGGTCTGAATATTCTTGGCTCCTGACTTTTCCTTTGAAACGCGTTCTCTGCTGTACAAAGGATTTTCTTCTTTTTTCCAGTTTCTCTAAGTTTAAGTGAAACACACACATTTTCCTCTTTTTTCCAATTCCTCTAAGTTTAAGCGAAACACACACACAAAACCTCATCATGATTACCAACCTAGAAAACTTTTAACTTAGCCAAACAGCCTAAGAACACATCATTTAGGATGTGCCCTGTATCGTCCACTATCCTGGGGATCGGTTATTAGAAGCAAGACCAAAATGCTCCATATTTATTGGGAACTGCGAGCCAGGCTCTGTTCCAAGACCTTGCTATGCAGTATCTCATTTAAACCTCCGCATAACCCGATGAGATGGGGAAACTGAGACTAAGAGACATTTAATCTAAGCGGGTCTGAGATCACGCAGCTGGAGCTGGAGTCAGGATTCGGACCTGGTTCTTACAGACTCTTGAGTCCATGCTTTTAAGTATTATGCTAAGTTCTCTCCCATGCACTGGCTCATTGAATCCTCACACCCAGCCTACAAGGCAAGTTTAGGAGCCCCATAATGCAGATAAGGAAACTGAGGATGGGCCAGATCAAGTCATTGGCCCAAGGTCGTGCAGAGTGAGCATCTGTCTGTGAAGCCAGGATTCCAACTCTATTCCATCGGACCTGAACGCCGTTTGCCTGACTCCACACTACTCCTGGGCAATACAGGCATCATGGCGGACGCTCCTGTCCCTTGGGCCTAACGGGTGGCCCACTGTGTTGCTAGTGGCAACTCCCAGAACTTCCAAGTCTTATGCGAACAAGAGAACAAGGGAATTCTTCATGGTGCCAGCGAGCATGTGTGGCCAAAGGACAGATGAAACCTCAGGAGCCGGGTGGTAAGCTCAGCATTTGGTGGGCATGGCAGCCATGCGTTCTCCTGCCCAGGGACCCGGGCCCTGTCAGGAATTCCACGGCAGGCAGCTGTTTGAAAAGGTTAATAACTCGGCCCATAAAAATGTACAGCGAGTTGCAACTTGGCCCCAGCTGCCTCAGACCAGGAGAGAAGCTAGAGTTTGCAAAATATGGTTTGAATAGTCCCACCCCCCTCCCTTTTTTTTTTCTTTAGTTTTAAGAGTGGAAGAAACATAGAAGTTTTGTGGTTTCACACTGGTCTTTTTATGGTTCAAAAGACTCCCAAACAGAGTTGATTTAAAAATGTGCCCGCAGAGTGCCAACCGTTGGGCGGGCGTTTTCAAGGACGCACGCTATCCGGGGCCGAGACTGTGGAACTTGAATTCCTCGTTGGCTCAAAGAAAAGGTTTTGTTCTCAAACAAAAGACCCATCCTGACTCAACAACTGTTTGTGTCTTGACCTCTGCGCCCAAATCCCAAATCTGCTCACAAGAGGCAACTTGATCCAAAGGAATGAGCACAGACTTGGATCCCGCCAGCAAAACTCGACACCTGGCCCTGGCTCTTCTTGGCTTTGGGACCCAGGAATCTTAGGAATCCCAGAGCATCCTCACTCTCCCCATCTCTATAAGGGGCACAGTGAGTTCTACCTGTAGGGTTGTTGAAAGACCTGAAAGAGACAATATTCATAAAGCGTAAAGTGGACTCGTCCATCCTTTCACAAGATAATTGCTCACCACTTACTAAGTGCAGGGTGTTATCTTAATACTAGAAAGTGAACAGTGAACGACACAGATCTCGTCCCTGCCCTGGTAGAGCCCACGTTTTTGTTGGGGAGAGACCATAATCTAGTAAAGACATAATTGAGATCATATTTGGTGACAAAGGCTTGAAGAGCAAAGCTGGGTAATGGAATCCAGGGGGAGGGGGAGGGGCCATTCTGCTTCAGCAGAGGAAATCCGTGAAGGCTTCTCGGAGGAGTTGGCACTTGAACTGAGGCTGAAGGATATGAAGGAGGTAGCCATGGAAAGATGGTTGAGGGCAAAGTGTTCCAGACAGAAGGATTGGCAAGTGCAAAGGCCCTGGGGCAGAATGAGAAGGCCAAGTGAGAGCAAGCGAGCTAGCAGCGAGTGGAGGAGATAAGGATGCAGGAGAATGCGGGGGCCAGATCAGTGGATACTGTGAAGGCTGTAGTAAGGGGTTGTATTGAGCTTTATTCTACGTTCTATGGGAAGCCATTGGTGGGTTTTAAGCAGTAGAATCAGAGGATTAATTTGTGCTCTGACTCTGCTAGATGGGGACAGATAATGGTAAAAGAAGTTGGAAAACAAGGGACCAGCTAGGAGACTTCCTCAGTCCAGGCAAAAGATGACCAACAATCATGGCAGCAATGGAGATGGAGAAAAGCATATCACTTTTGGGACTTACCTTGGAGGTAGGGCCATGGACCAGATGGCACCCAGAGAGGAGAAGAAAGCCCACGGGCGCCCAACCTTTAGAAGCGGATAAAGGACAGCAGGAACAGTGGCCAGTGACGTGGGAAGAAAGCAGGAGAGTGCAGCGTCCTGGAAGCATTGCAGAGAAAGACTTTGGGGAAGAAGGGAACGGTCAGCTGAGCCGACTGAGCAAGAGGAGGGCAGAGCACGGCCCCGTGGATTTGGCCAGATGGAAGTCTCGTTGGCGGCCTTGGAACAAGCCTCTTCGGTGAGGGAGATGAGGAAGCAGACTGCAGATGCAGCCAGCTCTCTCAATAAGTTCAACACACACGAGGTATTTTTAAAACTCCTCCTTTAGGAATGGAAGTTGAACACCTCATACCTTCCATTGATAGAGACCTTTAAAGTTTACACAGCAGTTTTACATCCTTTGCCTTATTCCTGGTGACTTATGTGGCTCCTTTCATGATAATAAAAATATCCACAATAATAACAACTTTTGATACTCAGATGTCCATCATATGGTGGACTGAGGGGCCACTGAAAGACTGTCCACCCCATCCACCTCAAGTCCAAACAAACAAAAACGCTGGATACAATGGAACAACAAACTATTTAAATACAAAGCCAAGTTCAAATGCAAGGAAAGGAGAATCTCCAGAATTTAAAATGAAGAGAAGACTCAAACCAGAGGAGCTGAGAAAAGCTGAAGACAAACTGCTCATAGGATATCAGGACTAGATTATGCCTACTGGAGACAGGAGAGGAAACGGGGCTTCACGCCTTGGGGAGGGAGAGAATGTCTCTGAGCCCCTGCGTAAAGCCAGGAACCAGGAAGCGTGGCCCACCCATGGGACGTCGAGCTAAAACATGGTTACAAAATTGGCCCAGAGCTGATCCAACCCACAGGACCCTAGCCGAAGGAAACGTGAAACCACTCAGAAGGAATGGAAAGCTCAAGAGAACCAGGCTCCCGCGGAAAGCTGCCCCCATTGAAGATGAGCTCACAACAAAAAAATGACAATCTGCTTGAGCAAAGAAACACCCTGAGGTCTAGTACAACCAAAGACATAGCAAATGAGAGACATTCACCTTAAGAACTTGGAATAAAAGAAAAATTTGAAAGAAACTTTAAAATAAGCATATTTAAAATCTTCGAAGAGAGACAGGAAAAAATACAAACCAAGAAATACATACAAAAACCAGACCGTATGTAAAAGCAAACACGCATCTGAAAAAAAACTATTAAATAGAGATTCTAAAAATGAAAAATACAATCATTAAAATAGAAAAGTTCAACAGGCAGGTTAAACAGATTAGATACCTTAAAGCAAAAATATTGAACTCTAAAACAGACATTTGGACATCACACAGAAAACAGAAAAAAGAGAGGTAAGTCAAATGGATGATATGAAAGAGGAATTTGAGATCTTCAAGACAGACAGAGAAAGTCCAATTTAGCTAGTTGAACTATTTTTGCAGGTCAAAAATGGTTGACTGTCAGTAATTTCATGCCGTTATATCTACGAGGTCTAATAGTTGCAGAGAGGAAAACAGAGACAATGCAGGAAAGAGACAATGTTTGAAGAGCTGAGAGCTGAGGATTTTTTGGATGAAAAAGCGTGAGGCCTCATATTGACTCAAAGCAATATAAATAAACCGTAGTGAACCTAACAAAGAAAAAAGCTTAAAAACCACCAGAGAGAAGAGACAGGAAGGATCGAATAAAGCAGAACTCTTGCCATCACTCTTCAGGTCTGGAAGACAATGATACAATTTTGAAGATTTACAGAAGGTACTAGAGCCCACAGTTCACGTGTGAGAACCATAAAGGGCATACACTGCAGATACACAAAAACAAAGACTTTATCACCTACAGACTCTTACTAAATAAAAGTATTACAAGAAGGCGATCAAAGTCAGAAAGATGGAGGGGACCTCAAGGAGAAACGTGTCTATCAATTGATAAACATGTTGGAACAGTAAATATGTATTGACTGCAAAAAAATAAGAATGACTAGACAAGGGGTTAAAATAAGGTAGAACTAAAATATTGGACAACGGTAATATTTTTTAGGAGGGGAGAGTTCAGAATTAAAGAGTTCTGAGGTCACTGGGTAGTTAGGGCTGAGGATAGAGATGGCTTTAGATTTTGCTAAATATTCCCCTTAAAATTTTGAGGGCAACTCCTAAAAAAAATAAATGTAGAATGTATTATTTCCAAACCGGGAGTTACAAAAAAATAAAATCAACCCCACAGATAGGAATTGGCAAACGTTTTCTGTAAGGGGACAGAGAGTAAACAGTTTCAGCTTTGGCAGCCGCACAATTTCTGTCAAAACTATTCAACGCTGCCATTGCAATGCACAAGCAGCCATAGACACTAAGTAAATAAATGAGCATGGCTGTGTCCAATAAAGCTTTATTTACAAAAATAGGTGGCGGGCCAAATTTGGCCTGCAGGCCACAGTTTGGCACTCCCTGCAATAGAAGGTGAATGAAAGGATAAAAGTGAGTAATAAAGAACACACAAGCAGGTAAAAAATAAAAGAAAATAATAAGTCCATTAGGAATCGCAATAAATGTAAATGGATTAAACTCATCTACTAGAATATTCAAGTTGCAGAATGCGACAGTGTGATGCCGTTTATATACAGGTTTAAAACACACAAACAATACCATTTATTATTTAGGGATATGTTTATGTGTAGTAAAAATACAGGAAAGGACACATCCCATTCCAGAAATGGTGTCTCAGGCAGGGAGTGAGAAGGACAGATTTGGAGAGGGGTATAGTGGAATGTCAACACAACTGTCAAGGACTTTGCTTCCAAAAGAAACAAAAAAGCCAAAGCCAACTTAACAAAACATTAATATTTATTTATTCTAGGTAGTGGGTGCATGAGTATTAGTTATATTACTCTCCATATTTTTCTTAAGTTCAAAAATACTTGACTTTTTAAGCACTTGTATACCAATTGAATTTTCACAATCCTTAGGGGGAATAGTACTATAAATTCCATAATTGCAGATGAAGAACTTGAGGTTTTAGAATGTAAGAGACTTAGAAAGACGAGACCATAATCTTCCAAGGCTGTTAAATGCCCTGTAGATTCTGCATGACATTTGGTGGGAACTTATAGATGAGTATTTAGCCAACACTTCCTCTCTCCATCATCCCTGGGGCCCTGGATTCCCAGATACTCTTCTCTCCTACCTAGTCTTCCTGCCTCATCCCTTCCCACCCATCCTCTGTTCTCCCAACATTTATGGTGTGAAAATATAGCTTGAATCATACCACACTCCAGCTCCTGAGTGCCAGCTGTGGGGCTGAGGAAATGAAAACAAAGAAGACAGTTCTCTTGATGTGATTTAATTTCCAACTCAACCAACCTCTACCTGAGCAGGCATTAACTTCTCTAAGCCTCCATTTCTTCATCTGTAAAATGGAAATCACCATCCCTACCTTAAATGTTTCCTAGGGCTTTTGCAAGAATGAAGTGAAATCATGCAGCAGATTTCTGTTCTTACAGAAAAAGTCCAAAAGCATGCCATTCAGAACTGTCTTGAACTCCCTCCTCACTGTCTTTTAGCCTTGTCGCCTATTACCTTCTACACCTCTGTATCCACTCCCAAGTCAAGCCATTTATTCCACCCTGTCCAGGCATTTCTCAGGCTGTTCTCGCTTTCTGGACTGACTTCCTGCCCCAGCCCTCCAACATTAGTCAAAATTAAATTGTACCTGAAATAATATGACTTTCAAGAAGCCTTCACCAGTGAGAAGTAGCTGTTCCTTCCATTGAGCTTTAAAGTCTTTGCTTGTATATTACTATCTACATTCTTCATATCCAAACTCCTTATTTTAATGACTAAAGTATGTGTTCCTGGAGGAATCAACCACATGAGCCTCTAACCTTGATACTCGGTTAATGCCTCCCTAATTGACTGAATGTAGCCGTTCCCAGTTGAGCTGAGTTGAGTTAAGTGGAGTTGAACCAAGCAAGCCTAGTACAGCTGAGTTGTGTTGAGTTGAGCTGCACTGAGTCGAGTCAAGGTGGGTCCATTGAGCAGAGATGATCCACTCTGAGCACTGCGTTGAGCGGAGCTGATGTGCACTGAGCTAAGTCAAGATGAGTTGACCTGCATTGAGCTGAACTTAGTTGTGATGAGCTCAGTTGAGTTGAGTCAAGCTGAACTGGATTGAGCTCCACTGGTCCAACTCTGGAAACGAAAAGTCTCACAACAGTTTGGGCTTCATAATATACACTCCGCCACCTGGTCCCAATGATACCCAATTACACACGGGTAATTTGTCCACTAGGAAGATTCTCTTGTCCTTCTTTCATCTAAACTACAAGAGCTAATCCCCCACCAGGTGGGGGGCCCCAGAGAGTTGGTGGTTCAGTGACTCATGTACATTTCCTGGGCCGTGGGACGCAGGAACCAACTGGGAGGATTTTGGGGGGTTTTGTGTAACTGTTGACTTCTGCCTGCTTAGGCAGGGCCCTTGAGTAGGGAGAAGAGTCCAAGGGAATGGCTGTCACCCCATGACTGTCCCCAGTGACAAACTCCTCCAAAGGAGAGATCAGGGTTGAGTACCAGCTGGCCAAAAATTAGTAAATACCTGCCACACCTGATGGCCCTCACAACCAACTGGAATCCAACAAGTCCATCAGAAAGGAATTAGGTTCACAGAGGCAGCGTGTTGGGGTGGGAAAAACGTGGCCTTTGGAATCAGAGAAACCCTTGTAACTCGAAGGCCGTGTAAACCTAAGCAAATGATTTCATCGCTCTGAATTTCAGTCTCCTCGTGTATCACAGGAATAAAATAATGTAACAATATGAGCTCCCACCCCATAGTTGCTAAGAGAATTAAATGAAACGATCTTCATAAAGCTCCTTACAGTGCATCAGACACACAGCAGGTTTCTGAAGGGGAGTCGTCCGTCCTCTCTATAAATCTACAACTGCTGTTGCTGTTTCTCTGAACCCTTCCTCGAGCTCACAGGGCTGGAGGGTTCACCCGGTCACAGGAGAGATCACGTCTGAGAGGGATGGTGTGACTCTTGGCACACCCCTGGCCCGCCCTGGAGCACCCGAGGCCGGCCACATTCCCTCTCCAGGCCCCCGCTTCCCAGTCATTAAAGGACAGGTTGGGCCACACAGCCTCTAAGAACACTTTCAGCCCTGCCATTGAGGGTCACCCACTTGGTTCCCCTGGGACCCATGAAAGCAGAGTCCCTTAGGGCCTGTCCTATGCAAACATCAGGGTGAAGAGCATGGCATCATTAGCATTGCTCATGATAAGTGGGATGTCGAGTTCCCTGGAAATGAAAAGGCTTATTTATCCGGGCCTGAAAAGGGGGGCCAATCTTCCTGCTGCTGCCGCCACCACACTGAGCGCCTCAGTTTCTGAATGGGTCGTGCTCCTCCCACCACTGGGCCTTTGCACACACAGCACTCTCTTCATGGAATTCTCTCCCCATCCCTTCACCTAGCTAACACCTACTCCACTCTGCCAGCAGGTCCCAGCTCAGTCTCTGTTTGCTCAGGGAAGCCCTACCTGACCTCCCAGACTGGCCACATTCCCTGATTATACATTCTCACGGATCTCCCTGTATCAGGCATGTATTGCCATGGTAATGCTGCTTGACAAAATCACCCCAAAGCTTCACACACCCACCATGGATTACTTCTACAAGTCTGTAAGAAGGCTGACAGTTCCACCACTCTGGGCCAGGCTCAGGTGGGCTGGCCCTTGTATCTGTGATCAGGCTGGAGGCCGGCTCCCCTGGTACAACTCCACTACGTTCCACAGTCTCTTATCTGCAGCAGGCTTGCCTGGGCACGTTCTCATGATGGCAGCAGATGCCAGCAAGGCTTCTTGAGGCCTGGCCTCGGAACTGCCACAGCTCCACTTTCACTGCACCCCATTGGCCCAAGCAAATCCCGGGCCACCCCACATGCGAGAGGTGGGGAGAGTTTCCACTTCATCCTGGGGAAAGTCACACTGTGCGGGGAAGGGCAGGGAATTGGGGCCATTTTTGCAATCAGGGTCCCACGCTCCCCTTTAAAGTCCATATCAAAATTATAATTTTCCCTTTCGTTTACGTGACTCTTACTATCTTACCCCCTAGCAAGTCCAGGAAGGCTGGAACCGAATCTTGTTTTTTCCTCACCAGTCTACTTCCAGTATTCATCCCTTAGTTAATTAACAAATGACCTAAAAGGAAAGGAGCATGGTTCAGGGTGTTGTTGTATATTCTTTCATTTCATCCTTAAATTAACCTGTTGAATAAACATTATGCTCCCTACTTTACCCCCTAGGAAACTAAGCCTCAGAGGGAGGAAGCAGCTCACCCAGAGTTATACACTGAGTAAGTCTCAAAAAGATGGTGTAGTGGTCACGACACAGCACAGCCAATATGTTAAGTTCTTTTCCTTCTGAGAACTCGGTAGGGTTGTATCTTTCAGGCCCCTTGAAGTTAGGTGTGACCGTGTGACTTGCCAATGAAATGTAGGCAGGAGTGACATGTGTCACTTCCCAGGAGAAGCCTTTAGGAGCTAGTGTTCAGTTCACCCTGTTGCCCCAATAGACGACAGTCTAGATAACGGCTGTTCTTTTGGCCGAGTCCCTGAGTGAGGACAACATAGAGCCGAGCCTCCAGCTGACACTTACTGGACATGTAGTATGAGCGAAAAATGAACCTTGATGGTATTAAGCCGTTGAGACATTGAGGCTATTTGTTACGCAGCATAACCTAACCGATCCTGACTGATACAATGCCCACAGCTGCCAGCAGATCCTAAACAACCAGCTCTGTCCCTGGCCTATAAAGTCAGCAGAAAGGCACATCCCTGTGGTCATTTGGAGGTTAGCGCTCTGACCTTAATTGAGACTCTTAGTATATTGGCCTCTCTTATGAGTGCCAAGCATCTGTGGTGTAATTTTATTTCTTCACACACAGAGGGCTCTCCAGGAACGGACACAGGGGATGCTGGGAGGGGATCAGGGGTTGGAACAAAAGGATCTCTCACTTGATGATTTAAGTTCCACACCAGCTATTCATCTCCACAAATATTAACAAGAACCTACTCTTCCAGGCCTTGTGTCAAAGCCTAGGCATAGAAAAGGGAGAATCTTACCATTTAGTGGGTGATTGGGTCCAGCTCCTGATGAAGCAGACACTGAGCACAAGACCCTGTACCAGTTGCCAGGGCACACCCATGGATCAATAGTGGCTCCCCTAAAATATACGCAGAGTAAGGCTAAATCCACCTAGTGTCCATTGACCCACCCATCCACCCATCTACCCATCCATCCATCCATCCATCCACTCATCCACCCTCCACCCATCCATCCATCCACCCATCCACCCATCCATCCATCCATCCATCCACCCATCCATCCATCCATCCACCCATCCATCCATCCACCCACCCACCCATCCATCCATCCACCCATCCATCCATCCACCCATCCACCCATCCATCCACCCATCCATCCATCCATCCATTCAATATCTCAGGAACCTGCTCTGTGCTGTTGTAGAGCACCGTGTTCTAGGCACTGAGGATATATCAGAGGACAAGAGAGGCAAGATCCCAAGCTGGGAAGCATCCGTTCTGGTGAGGGGTGGACAGAGAGAGACAAAGCAATGCACAGAGGCAGCACATTCAATCACCAGAAGTGCTTTGGGGCCCACCCTTCTGTATTTGCATCCATATCTACAGAAAGTTCTCCAGGAACGGGTCCTGAAGAAGTGTTTGGAAACACCGAGGACCTAAAAGGGCAGGGGTCTGGGAGTGAGGACTCCTCAGATGTGGTTGGTCCCACAGCTTCAGGAGAGCTCTGCACAGTCCTGTGAGGGAGAGAGACTCACGCCGAAATCCCCAGGGTGTCCCCTGCCCCAGCCACATGCCAACCAAGAGGGAAGAAACAAGAGACCGTGGGATCCCAGGACACACGGGGGCTCTTCCCTGAGCGCTCCACGCAGACCGCAGTGAGGAGCTCCTAATAGCAGGTTGTGGCTGGTGCCCTCAACTAGCCACTCGGCTCAAAAAACAAATCAACAGCTTTTGTTGCCAGAGAAGCCACAGCAGCCAAACCCTCTTTGAGGTCTAGGGCCACACGTGCTTGAGGCTTCCAGTCCTGGGAACCAACGGGCTTGCATTTCCAGAGGGTGGGCCCTCCAGAAGCATCAGTAAAACCTGCTGCCATTGGCTGACACGAGGCCTCGCACTACCCAGCTGAGCTCCCGGAGGTCCACCCTCCAGTCAGACCTGGCTTCGTTGTGCTGTGGGTCTCAGCAGGCCCTGAACCTGGGCTCAGGTGAGTGTGGCAGGGAGACCCCACTGGCGGATTTGGCAAACTCCGGGGGATTCACTTGGCTCTGCCACTCTTCTTCCTAAGTCTAGGCTTCCTTATCTACAAAGTAAAGATAATAACAACACCCCCCCCCCACCAGGGTTATTGTGATTTTTTTTAAGTGAGATACATGGAAATGACTCCTACCATAGACTCAGAATGCAACATCTGTTTGCTGACTTACAATATCCATACCTTCACATTGCACATTCGCCGAGTCCTTACCGTGAGCCGGGCACAGGCATAGCTGTCCTCGCGCATCACGCCATTTAATCACGCAACTGTATGGGTGGGCATTTTTATTATTCCTGTTTCATAAACACTGAGGCTCGGAGAGATTAACTACATGCACGTGGTTAGAAACAGGGCTTAAACCCCGGCACCGTGTGTGTGCGAGCCACCCGCTGACTCGGGAGGCTGCAGAAAGAAGCAGTGGGCGCCCCCCGCCCTAGCTCGCGCCCCTGAACTTGCCTTCTCTCTCTTTGTTTCGGCAGCCGGGCCTCCTACCCGGCTTGTCCCCAAACACCTTCCGTTCCCAAGCACACCAGAAGCGTGGGATCCGAGACGGTGGGACCCCAAATCTGACGTGCCCAGGCCTGTCAAGGAAGAAACATGAAAATGTATTAAGCAGGGTGGGAATGGATTTTTATGATTCCACCAAATGTCTGATAGTGGGAACATCGCCCACGACAAGTATGTATCAGCTCACGGGAGGCAGAGAGCGTTTCAGGACACCAAGTGTTCCCTGCCTAGCCGTGGCAGCTTCGCGGGAGGATGACAAAGCGACCCAGAGGCCTCTCTCTCCTCGGAGGCTTGTGCCTGACTCCCAGGGGGCTAAGAGGCTCCCGCTGAAGTTGAGACAGGACTCAGCCAGCCTTTGCCCCAGCACTTCCTCTGTCTGAATGTCCTCTCCATCCTCCTGCACCTGCCACCCTTCACAGTCAGCTCATCTAAATCCCCATTCTACAGATGAGGAAACTGAGACTCAGAGAGGCGACGTGACCTGGGGCACAGAGTTAGTAAATGGTGGAGCTGGGATTTGGCCCAGGTCACAAGCTCCAGGCTCATGCCCATCACTCTGGCCATCCTCAACGGCCCCTGTGAGCCGTGAGCTGGGAATCAGACAACACGAAGGTGGAGGAAGTGATTCCAGCTCCTGGGGCTGAGATAGGCCGGCTCAAACCGGACTGCAAGGACGTATGGCCGCTCTGCCACGTGCATGCTATGTGACAGTCTCCACACCCGTAAAGGGGGCCTGTGAGCTCTCGGGAGGGTCCAGCAGGGCCGTGGCGGTGAGAATGCCCTGCAGCCTCTGGGCAAACTTGGACTTCAGCTTGTGTCTGCAGAGCACGCGCCCCAGGCAGGAGCTATGTGAAGCCCTCCACATGCCTCAGCTCCTGTTCCTTGCCTTTTTGATGATGATTCTTCTCACCCACACAGCAGCAAGCCAGTTCCGGAAGATCTCCTGGAGAACAGAGCTACCTCCTAAGGACCAGCTTTGTCCTTGAACTCGTATGGGTTCTAAATCCCAGAGACTCAGACGCTGCATCTCCTTTGTCTGTCAAACCCACCTTGTACAACCAACTTTCAAAGACAATTTGCTTGTCTCACGCCCACACACTCACACACTAGGATGTTCAACAAAATCTGAAATGCTGACCAGAAGACAGATTTCTGCAAGAAGGATATCACCTCTCCATCTGCCTCTTTATCCCCAGGGATTGAGCAGGCCTGGCACATAGTAGGTGCTCAACAAATATTTCTTGAATGGAATAATAATAATGGACATTTGTATAAAAGACCATAGCACACAGTCCAGCCATTGCCTTATCCGATTGATGAGAGGTAGTTATGATGTTCACACTTGATCGATAAAGAAATGGAGGCTGAGAGAGGGAAGAACAGAAAGCTCTTCTCTTTAATGGCAAATCAAACCCTCTCTGCGTATTGGATTCCTTGTCATCCACCAAGGCTTAGATTACATGCCACCTCCTCCACGAGGCCCTCCTGGTTTTCCCCACATTGACCTTTTCCTCCCACGTCTCCCAGAGCCCTTCCTCAAACTTCTATTGTTTTTCATTCTCACTCTGGTAAGATTAGGACTGGCTGTGTGTGTGCCTGCCTAATAATGGTTTCTTATACTTTTCACGTCCTCAGAGGTAACACAATGTCCAACACACAGTAGGTCCTCAACCAATGCGTAAAGGGTTTTAAAGATCATCTATCACCCTCTCATTTAATAGAGACTTCTCTGTGTTATGGGAGACTTAGCAGCAAGTACGTCTCCTGATGCCTAACTCAGGACCTTCCCCACCGACCAGACTCTGGCTAACGGCTAGATTTGCCCTCCTGTGCCAACTCCCACGGCTGCCCCTGGCTCAAATGGAAAGAGTGCCAGAGTCGATTAGTAATGTCTGCCACTGGTACAGGCTGGGGATGTGATAGAGGGCTGTCAGCTGACCTTGGCGTCAGACCATGCTGTTCACATCAGAGTTATTGTTTACTGATAGGTTCTGCAACCAGGATGGCATTCCAAAGTGACCCATTCTGCATCCTCTTGTCCAATTTTCCCTATCAAGCCCTTCTCTCCTGCTCTGCCTGTGTTTGTCTCTTCGATTAGTTTAGGGTGTTCCTCAAAGGCAGAGACTTTGTCTGGTTAATTTCTGCACTCCCACTGGCTGTACATAATACAAGGTCATCAGTGAAAGTGGGGAAAAAAATAATTTAACTTGGTTCAACAATGAGTCCGTAAGGTAAGTAGGTGGACATGCAAATGGACAGGAGAATCTCAGCGAGCACTCCTCCAGATGTCCCACTGCATCAGCCTCACCAAGAAGGGGCAGGAGAGAGTCGGGCTCGCACTCTCATCGCCACTTTATGCATGAGCTCACTTTTCAGGGGTGTGGAAAACGCACGCCCATCTTTCCAGCTGTGGGTTGGCACATTAGCAAAATATCCACAAAATATAGGTTTGGGAAAATCATCCTATAAAATGGAATGAACCATTTTCCAAAATAGAAAATTGCCCGATCATTAAAGGTTTTTTTTAACCATTCAAATATCCGTGGACTTTATTCCCAACAGCCCGGTTCCTGCTGTGTTATGGAGGGAGGAACATGTGCATTTATTTGCATTTCGTAATGTCCCTTTTCTCCATATGAGGCTCACATGCCAACTATGTGTGAAGAGATATAAATATTCCAATTCAGTTATAAAAAGATAGAGATTTGGAATTCTGAACCTCCTGATTTCAATTGTCTACCAATTCTTTCCCCCACACTGTGATTTGTCCAAGGTATTTAACAAGCAGACGAGTCTATAAAGAGACAGAAGGTATAGAGTTTTTCACTAAAGGTGACCTTATGGTCACAATCTCTTAAAACTATATTCTGCTTTTGCCTTTTCTGGGAGAATGGAAACCTTTAGATTTTTAGAGGCTAGGAGGGGAAAAATGAAATGCATAAATTATAAACAAACAACCCCAAACAGAATGAAATATTTTTTAAGTCTAAGTAACAGTTCTAGAAGGTTCTAACAGTGCCTCTCGAAGCTGCATTCATCCACATGTCTGAGAAGCACAGGAGGGGGTAAGATCTCATCCTGGGATACGGACCTCATGTCAGTCGGACAGGATGCTCGTCAGGATCAGAACGCACGCTGCTGGGAAGGCAGGCCCAGGGACCCGTTTCAGGTCTTGTGATCAGCTCTGCCATTTGGAGAGAGTCCTGTTTCCATGTTCCCTGTGGGTGTCTTTGATCAAGCATTCTTCCCTTGTTCCAAGTTATATGCAAAACACCTCAACTCAGAGCAGGCCATTGGGCTGGGCTCTGGGGACACAGAAACGGCTGATATCAACTCTTCCCTCCGGACACCCACAGCGGAGAGCAGACGCCCCCGCCTCCACTGAGTGCCATGGAAGGGGTCCGGTGACAAGCTGGCGCTCCCTGTGGGAGCCAGCAGGGTAGGATACTGTGATTTATAGCCAGAAACACGTATTTGGTCTTCATCCCATTTCTGGCACAGAGCTCCTAAAACCCTTGGAATTTCCTAAGTGACAACAGCAATAATGGTGTCTTGGGATTCATGCCACACCTGAGTTTATGGCAACGAGATGACTTTTGGAAAGTACCTAAGGATGGAGGCTGGGTGCCAGGAGAACCAACCATGTGATGGGAGGCTTGGAACTTTCAGTCCCATCTCCGGACCTCCAAGGAGGGGAGAAGGGCTGGAGGTTGAATGCATCGCCAATGGCCAATGACTTAATCGTTCACACCCATGCAATGAAGTGTCCATAAAAACCCAAAAGGACAGGGTTCAGAGAGCTTCCAGGTTGGTGAACACGTGGAGATTTGGGGACAGTGGCGCACTCAAAAAGGGCATGGAAGCTCTGTGCCCTTTCCCCGTACGTTACTGTGTGCATCTCTTCATCTGGCTGTTCCTGAGTTATATCCTTTTATAATAAAGGATTTATTATAGTAATAAATGATCATATTATTATAATAAACAATTTACAGCCAATCGGTCTGAAGCACAGGTAACAACCTGGACTTGCGACTCACGTCTGAAGGGAGGGGTCAGCCTTGTGGGAGTGAGCCTGTAGCCTATGGGATCTGACACCATCTCCAGGTCGATAGTGTCAGAATTTAGTTGAATTGTAGGACCCCCTAGCTGGTGTTGGGAAATTGCTTGGTGTGTGGAAAACCCACACATTGCAATTGGTGACCAGAATCATAGGGGGCCTGGGGTCTCGGACAACACACACACACACAAAGAGTCATTCTCTTTCTCAGAGGACTTTAAAGATTTCTTTGTACATTTGGTTGTGAGTTTCAAAGATTCAGCGCCTACCACGTGGCAGGTACTGAGCTGAGAGCTCCTCTGATGTCAGCTGACTTGATCACTTAGTCAGACTCAGAAGACTGAGGCTCGAAGACCTGAGTAAATTTCTCAAGACCCAGAACTCGTACATGGCCAATCAGGATCCAACCCAGCTCTTCAGGCTCCAAACTCGGAGATGCTCCCTTCCCAGCACCACATTCTGCCTTAAGAGATGAATCCTGGGCATCTTTAAGTGCCTAGCTGACTTCCAGACGTCAAATGAATGAGCATGTCTGCTGAGTGCGTACTGGAGACACGCACCCAGGAACTGGCTGAGTGAGCCAATCACTTTATCTTGCAAAAGAGGAAATGGGGGCCCAGCGAGGGGAACTGACCCGCCCAGAGTCACACAGCACTGAGCTAAGCCTAGAATCCAGGTCTTCCGACTCTCAGTGCCCCTTGCACAGCTCCACGCCACCTGCATGTTGTCCCTTTCCTCCCTCCCGCATCCTTCAACGACACGTGGATGCCAAGTCACAAACCGTCTCAATGGAGTCGCTGTAAATATTTTCCACTCGGTTTGCAGGTTAGCAAGATTCCTTTTCTGCCTCGCAGTTTTAGACAATTTACGCTTCCATTCTCAAAATAGATTTTTATCCTAATAAAGGCTTTTATTACTATTATCCACCTGTCATTACACAGCATTAGACAATTACAGAGCTCAGACTGGCTCTCCCACCGCGAGCCTTTCCCTCTGCTCTAGGCGGGGGGAGGGGTGCACATAAACAGAACATTTCATTAAAAAATAGAGATGAATCTTTCTTTTTTTTTTAAGCACTGCCAAGACTGCTACCTACGCTTTTTAAAACTTTGTTGTGAAAAGTCACTGGCGTGAGCGAGAGGGGGATAAAAAAGAAGTGTGGGCTCGAAACCGTCTCCAGCCCCGTTTTGATTGCCAGACGATTGACAAAATAATTTGTACCCGTTGATGCTCATGAAGAGAATTTTTACAATGGATTTGCCAGGCAGATTTTTAATTTTAATCAGTAATGAAAAAATGACAACACGGATCACAACAAGACATCAGTTGCCGAGCGGGCTTTGCAGTCCCTGTCAGGCAGCCTCCATCAGGGACCCGCACCTCCGTGAACATCACTCACTGGTTTCAAACTCCTATGCATCTTCGCGATTTAATTAGACATTTAAGTTCTTTACCCACAATTTGCAAAACTGTCACTTACCAAAGGCGCAAGACGCTAAAAAATGTTCCGCTTGAGTCCCGGAAGCCTGTTTACCTCCCTCCCGGGGGAAAGCTGGACATTGATGTTCGGACACCCACACACACTCTCTCTCGGCCACTGACCCTGAGCCGCGGCTACAGATATTTTCAAAAAGCAAAACATTAAAGGTTGATGATTGTGATAAAAAGCAGCCTCAAACTCTACCGTGGACGGACATGGGAGAGGAGTGGATGTGACGGAGGCGTGTTCTCTCTGTGTAGACTGACTCTGAGACCTTCTTGGTTGAGACGACTGGCCGTGGGATGGAAAACAGGAGGGCCCTAGGAGCAGGTTCATGTCCTGGCTTCATTGCGTTCCAGCTGTGTGACCTTGGGTAATCACTTTGCCTCTCTGAGCCTTTGTTTCCTATAAACCTAGAAATAGATAAGTAAAAAAAATAAATAACCTCTCTTTGATCACGAGTTGCAACAATGTATATAAAGTCCCTGTAGCACGCTTTAGTGAAAGTTAATCCTGCTCTGCTTAAAGGATACTTTCTTTCCACCAGCACTAGGAGAGAATCAGGAAATATCCCATCCATCTGAGGAGGGTTGTAGAGCCGGAGACAGATAGACCAGCAACTCAACCTACCGTGGCAGGAAGAAGGCTCCCGCCCACCGGCTCAGCTGCCAGGCACTGTGACAACCGGTCCCGGCATCGCCGGCCCAGGAACCGAAGACACGCACAACATACAGTGTATTGTGCTGTCTGGGGCTTTTATCTTTGACCTTCAACAGCCCCTAAAGCTGTGTTTGCTTTGAAATCTTTCGGACCTGGGGGTTTTTCATTCTGTTTGGTTTTCTGGTCCAGATTAAACAGAAGTATTCTTGGTTTACCTTTCCACCGACGGGAGAGTGGGTTGGAGGATGAGCCTTCCAAAGTCGGCTCCGGCTCTCAGCTCGGTTGCACCACGCAGGAAGCAGCTCGGGAAATAACACAGCCTTCTCCTTTAAGAGACCTTGGCTTAGGGAGGCGCATTATTGAAAAGAACATAAAAGGTGGATTGTGAAAAACCTATTACTCACAGATAAGAAATGCACCCCAGGCAAAGCTAAGGAGCAGAAACTCCTTTTCTACTGAAGTTTCTTTCGGGTGGTGGTTACTCCCCACCCAGAAGAGCAGATGGATGGGGAAAGGACGGGCCCTTCTCCCCTTGCACTGGTGCGGTGGGCGAGCGCCCCAGACTGCAAGTGTTAAGCCAATTCACCAGTCAAAATTGACCAAATGGAGCTTGCGATTTCACCCCTATGAAGATTATCTGTCCTCACCGGAGTGACTCCTCACTGCTTTCCTGCAGGAGACAGACAGGGCGCTGGCTCGTCACCCACCAGCTTTCCTTACATGCTCGTCTTCTCAGCGACCACGAGGCCCCTTCCCGGAGGACGCAGCCTGTCCTGTCTGTACTGCAGACTCGCAGAACCCAAATCCCGTGACTCAAGAGTCGGCAGGAGCTGAGACCTGGCCAGCCCAGGCTGGGGCTCCGAGGCCGGGGCTCTCATCCGGCTGGGGTGCCAACCTGCTGTGTGACCATGGCAAGCTGTCGCCCCTCTCTGGGCCTCCTCAGCTTCCTCACCTGAAAATCGGGGGAGCTGGTCAGAATGGCCACTAAAATTCCCTGCAGCCCATGATGAGCTCTGATGCTGTGAAGCCAGGACCTTGGATGAAAAATCTTAATCTAGAACAAGCCAAAGCAAAAAAACACACATTTTAGAGTCAGCAGACCTAGGTTCATATCCCAGTCCTGCCTGCGTGTGCGTCTGGACCAATCCTCCTGCGCCCATAGGTGTCGCCTCCTCCAAGAAGCCCTCCCTGAACTCTCTTCCTTGGGCTCTGGTGAGGAGGGCTGTCAGGATGCTCGACCCAGGCTCCCTGAATGCACCTCAAGGACAAGCTCAGAGGGACAGTTTGTGCTCCCAAGCTCCCTGCGGGATGAGGCTGAGACGGGGCATTTGCCTGAAGTCCCACCCTCCCAGCTTCTTCCTCTTCCCTGGGGTTCTCACCCCTGCCCCTACCTCTTACCAGTTTCTTGTGGGAGCACTTCCTTAAAAAACCATTTAACACACAGATTCTTGTCTCTGGATTTGATTCTGGGCAACTGAAGCCAAGACACCACGATTGCTAATGATGAAGGGCATGTGGGGCAGGCTGCTCAGTAAATGTTTGTTGAATGAATGAATGAATGGCTATCTCCATGGGCTCAGTAAGTGTTGGATGGATCTGTGACTCATTTCATACAACTAAAAAGCCAGAAAAGACCGGAAGAGGTCTTCTAGAAGATTCTACCTTGGAATATAAGCTCCATGAGAGCAGAGATTGTACCCATTTTTGCACATCCAGAGAGCCTGGCCCATCGTGGGCTCTCAGTAAATATTTATTGTCTGGATGAACGTGGTCCGCCCTCTGCTGCCAACAAGTGCAGCATCCTCCAGTTAAACACTGCCTCCTGGGACCTGGCTTCCTGCCCTGACGCTGAGCAGAGCCTGGGCATCCTCCCCTCCAGACCCCTGCCTCCCACCAGAGCCCACCGCCTGGGACCAGGACCACAGTGGAGACGCAGAACAGCTAGTCCCAGCTGAGCAAATGTGTGTTCATGGTCCACACCCACAAAGGACGCCCCGGGCAGCATCACCCCAGGTGACCTCCCTGGAGCCTGGGAACAACGCCTGGGCAGAGCGATGCCAGCCCTCCGTGGGCCGGGGCACGCCGGGGCGGCAGGTTCACACACTCCAGACGAGTGTGAGCGCCCTTCATAATAGGGCTTTGTCCTGGCCCCAGTGAGCCAGCGTCTGCAGAGCCCTGGGAGGGCAAAGGCGGCCGCCTGCATACACAATGCCACCTTCCAGCTCTGAGAGGCTCGGCCCAGAGCCCGGAAACGTGAGGGCGTCCAGGGTGAAGGGAGGCTGGTCCTGGGAGGTCACCTGCCAGTGCGTCTCTGAGGGGCCACAGGAGCACCAGGAATTTCAAAAGCAGTCTCATTGCCTGGCCGTTTGCAAAGAGGGACGCAGTGGGGACCACGAGGAAGAGGGAGGAAATCTGCCGGTTGACACGGCCCTGCGCCATGCACTTTATACTCTTTATCTCGTCTCACCTCTGTGAGGGGTGCATTATCACACCTGTTGCACAGATGGGGAAACTGAGGCTCTGGGCAGGAAAGCGGCTTGCCCACAGTCACCCGCACTCCAGATGTCTCTGCCCCCAAGGCCTGTGCTCTTTCCCCTTCTCCACGTACTCTCCCAGCGCTCTCTCCCTCCCTCCCTCCACATCCACCCACCTCTCGCCTCCTCCAGAGCGGACCCACATGGGCGGAGTGGCGTCTGGACACCCTGAGCATCCCCCACCCCGTCCCCAGCTGCTTCAACTGCCCTCAGCCTCTTGCTCCACCTGAGTCGTTCAGAGCGTGGGGAACTGGCTACAAAGTCCTCATCACCGGCCACCTGCCGGCTGCCTACAACACTTTCTCATCTCCCAGGATGGGACGGGGGGCGCACGGGAAGCTGGCCTTTCTCCACTTTCCACCCCTCGCCCTTCACAAGATGGGCAATGGCTCCCAGGGGCAGACACCTCCCCCAGAGCAACCGAGGACCAGACGTGGAGCCCCTCTCAGAGAGCGGTGGCTCACCACCCACTCCTCCCCTGTGGGCCAAGCCTCAGTGTCCCCAGATGGAAAAGGAGAGGCTGAGAAGACTTACCCAAGGCCACAAGGTCCCTCAGCTCTGGAAAACTGGTCCAACGGTCCACAGCACCATCTGCATCTGACATTTCTCCACATCCACATGCACCCGACAAGGCCTCCAAAAAGGGATTTATATTTTATACAAGTCTGGAGACTAAAAACAGAGATTCTTCATAAGCAGAAGGCAGCAGAAGGAGTGATACGATAGCTGCAGCAAGAGTGGGCTGCTGACCTGAGGGTTCGAAGTAGAAAGACCTGGACTCAAGTCACAGCTCCACCACTTCCAAGCTGTGTGACCTAGGGTGAGCTCCTTAACCTCTCTGAGCCTCTGTTCCATCATCTGTATTCAGGACAAAGTATCAGGCCCACCTCATAAGCCTGTTGTGAGTATTATGAGAATGCTCTTGGCACACGACAAATACTCAATAAAATTTTCTATTAATGCTACCCCCAACCATCCTCCTCCTCCTTGTGGGTCAAGGCTCGGTTCTGGCATTTATTGCTGAGGAACTGAGACAAGTTGGTTCACCCATCTGGGTCTCAGTTTCTTCGTCTATAAAAGGAGAATAAAACTCTCCACTGTGGGAGGCTGTGACAATTAAGTGAGATAACGTACATTAATGTTCTTAGCATGGCGTCCACGGGAGCAGGAGCCGGCATATCACACCACCCGCTTCCTGGTAGATGTTAGTTTATTTTTTTCCTTCAGCAGATCAACTTGATATGTCCAGTCCTCAAAGATAACCACAATAATGGCCACCACTGACTGCATGCTGTGTCCACCCCAGAGACATCAATGGCCTGGGGAGCTAGCCTACACCAGCTCATCTCTTCCCAATTCAGTGTGCAGCGGTGGCCTTTAGTAGCTTGAAATTGGCCAGGGTGGAAGTATTTACACCACAGAAACTGGCAAATGCTACAAATCAGGAAAATTTTTTTTTTTTTTTTTGGAGAGGAAGATTGGCCCTGAACTAACATCTGTGCCAGTCAGTCTGCCTCTATTTTGTCTGTGGGTCACCTCCACAGCTTGATGAGTGGTGTGTAGGTCCACACCTGGGGTCTGAACCCATGAACCCTGGCCCGCCAAAGTGGTGCGTGCAAACTTACCAACTACACCACCAGGCTGGCCCCAAGGAATGTTTTGCCCTGGAAAGCTGGTTGTTACACATTAACTGCACACCACTGACCATCGCCATCACTTCATTTGCTCCCAGAACAACCTCGAGTTACGTGTAACGACCAGAACAGCACAGGCGCCATGCAGCCAGAATGCACAGGAGCTGAAATGCCAGCCGTGGGTCTAGGGCCCCAGTACGGATGAGCAAATACAGAGCAGACCTACTTCTCAGCACACTCTTGAGTCCCCCTATGGAGTGACACCAGGCCATTAAAAGTACAGGGGTCATCGGGAGTGCCCAGCAGGTGTGCACGGACTGCCGCGGGAGGCGGCGTAAAGCCTGAACTGTCAGAGGCTGAGCACGTGCCAGCACCCGGAGGACACTCCACCTCGGAGAGAGGCCAAAACTTGATGCGTCCAACTGAGTGGAGCCAAAGGGACGGTCAGTCTTCCAACGACACATTCTCTACAGGAGACATCCGTGTGCACACACACGGCCCTGCCCTTCATCCACGGGGATGTCTGCAGCCACAGGTCGGGGGTGCCTGCCAGGAGAGAAAGAGGTAAACACTCAGGGCATCACTCAGGCCACTGAAGGACCCCCTGGCTCCTCCTGGCCTCGGCCCCACATGGCCGTTCTGCCTTCGGAGGCCCCCCTGCCGTGCTCCCTGCCTCTCACTCCAGGCTCACAGGGAGCGGGGGGGGCCACCCCCCTTCAGGACTCGCTCAGTCTTCCTCTCCATCCTCCCCCAACGCGTGGCTCTCAGCTTCACGCCCGACCGGGTTCTCCCCCTCCGCTTCCTCCTCCTTTCTCCCCTCTTCATCTTTCTCCTCCTCCCTTTCTCCTCCATCATGGCAGCTCATGGTTATTGACACTTGACCACATGACAGGCCCAGAGTGCTTCGGTCCATTAGAACACCTCCTTCTCCCGGTGCCCTGGGAGGCAGGCAGTGCTGGGGCCCCACTCTACAGCTGAAAAACCAAGTCTCAGAGAGGCTAAGCAACCTGGCCAAGGTCACTCAGCTCTGTGACCTTGATAAAGTCAATGACAGAGTGACTTCAAAGTCCAAGGAAAGAACCAACCAATAAATATTTGTCAGGTGAGGGATGAGTGACTGAAGGTACGAGTGAATTTTTTAAAGCCCAGATTTGATCTGTTGCTGCTCTGGGCCAGGCTCTTCTAGGGCGCTGTGACCTTCAGACTGCAGCCCATCTCCTTGCCCCTTGTTCAAGGCCCCGTGTCAGCCTCTTCTCCCTCACTGCCCGCGCGGTACTGGAAGCCCAGTCAGGGCACTATGGGCAGCCTCCTGGGCCGGCCGTGTTTCCTGAGCTCAGCACGTGGTCGCCCAGAGAGCGCCCTCCATCACACAACACCTCTGGGATCCAACAAACCCCGCTCGGCCTTCACTCTCGTCCATGTGCGGCCTCCCATGGAGGCTTCTGGATCCTCCCAAGCAGACTGAGCGACCATTTCTCTGCTTCCAAGGTAGCTCTGTCCAATTCCGTTGCAGCGGTCCATGCATCCGGCCTTCCCACTGGTCCTCATGTCTCACGTTGAATTGTTTCCCCCAAAATTCATACGTTGGAATCCTAACCCCCGTTACGTCCGGATGTGATCACAGTTAGAGACAGGGTCTGCACAGAGGTGACTGAGTTAAAATGAGGCCATTAGGGTGGGCCCTGGCCCAATACGACCGGGGTCCTGATAAGAAGGGGAGGTTTGGACATAGAGACACACATGGAGAGAACACCACGTGAACACGAAGACGGCCACCCACAAGCCGAGGAGCAGATTCTCCCTCACGGTTCTCAGAAGGAGCCCACCCCGAGGGCACCTTGCCTTGGACTTTGGGCTTCCAGAAGCTGGACGTTTGTGACCTGGTTTAGTCCTCACCAACCACCGTGGAGGGAAGCGCTATTATTACGCCCATTTGGCAGACGAGGACACTGAGGACGGAGAAGATGAAGAACGTACCAGAAGGCACACAGCCAGGAGGCGGCCAGGCCAGGACCTGCCCCGGGTTTCTGACCGCTCTTCAGACCTCTCAGAGCACTTCCTCCCATGCATTGTGGGCTGTTGGGAGCCGGACGGCTGTGCCCCGCGAGAGCCTGTGGAGCTGCCCCCACACAGCCCCAGCATCCGCAGGGACCACCTCCTGAGGGAGCCAGGACTCCTGGGCCCAGGGAGGGCGGCTGCCTGGCTGGGAGCTGGTGGACGGGGTTCCCACCATGGGCAGAGCCACGTGAAGGCGGAGGTCAACGGGGCCTTGTCAGGAAGTCGGATCCACTTTGGAGAAAAGCCACTGAGATGCAGAGACCAGAACCTGCTGGAAGGGGCCAGGGACAAACACAGCTTTCATCTGACCTCCGCACCAGCTAAGGGCCACAACTGTTTGAGTTTGAGAAATAAACATGCACGCACAGCCATCAAAAGGTGAAGGGACCCTGCACCCTGGCCTAGACAGAGGAGAGTGAGTTTGGAGACTGCTCCAAACCCCATTCCTGCTGTCTGTAAGCTGTGTGACCTAGAGAACCTCATGGAACCTCTCTGAGCCTCAAATGCCTCCTGCAAAGAATGGAGACCAAAGTCCTTTTCAAGGCTTATGTGTAATTTTAAAACATTTCCTCCCACCATGCCCAGCGCCTAGGAGGAAAGGCAAATTCTCCTCTCTCTAGGAAGAAGGTAGAGCCTTCCACCAGTTCTTTTCCTCTCAGTGGCTGCCCATCCCATTCCCAACGGACCAGGCCCCCAGCTAATTCGGCTGAGCTGAGTTCATGGGGAGGAGACTGGAACGGGTAGCCCCCAGGAGCCCCCAGCCTCTAGGAGGGAAAGGGAAGATGCACAGGCCTCCAGCCCACACGTCGTGGGAAACCCTTTACCTGCCCCGCCTCGTGGATGCCACAACCACTCTGCAAAGATGTCGTTCTTCCCATTCCACAGATGAGGAAACCGAGGCTCAGGTTGCTGAAATCACTCAGCCAAGGTCACAACCGTAGATGCCCCAGGATCCACACCCAATGCACAGAACTCCGATACCCAGCCACACCCCCTGGGAACCGCGTGCGGCCCAGAACCTCACGGGGGCTTCATCACACTGGAAATGGGAAGCGCTCCTCAGCTGGGAACAGGCCAGAGCGGAATCGAGCTGTGCCAGTCATCCGGTGGAGCATATGCATCTCAAGGATGGAACAGTTGTATGCTCTTTTTTACCCAAACTTAATATTTTGCATGTTCCTCTCTCAAACACCACAAGCTCTCCCATCGCCATGTTGCGTAAGCCCCAGAGATATTTTGTCTCCTATGTTTTACCCCACACAGCGGCTGTCTTCTGAGAAAAGAAATAGACCAAGGGACAAAATCTTGTAAATATTCCAGCCATTCACTTATCCAGCATAATTACCCTGCAAAGAGCAAGATTTGGGCTTCAATTCACGAGCAGATAACTGCATTATGCAATTAGCCAACACGCAATTAGCCGGGTTTGCAACGTGCGCGAGCTGATGGGGGCACCACAGGCTTCCAGGGGCCCCTGTGCACTGGGAGGGACACCGCAAAGTGGCACCTGCCCGAGGGAAGGAGCGTGGAGGAGGGTCATTCGGAAAAGTGGAGGTGAGCTCCTAAAACTCTGGAATCCACTTCCTCCCCTCCATCCAGTCTGCCTTCCCCCAGGCCCAGTGAGCCACCTCTGGGTCTCGCCCCCAGACATTTACTTCTCATTGATCTGTAGGCTGGGAAGTCCCAGGTCACTGTGCTGGCCGATTGGGTCCCTGTCAAGGACTCTCTTCCTGGCGACGGCGGCGTCCTCGCTGTGTCCTTGTGTGGAGGAGAGAGCTCTCGTGTCTCTTCCTCTTGTTACAGGACACCAGCCCTAATGAACTGGGGCCCCACCCTCATCACCTCATTTAACCTTTATCAGCTCCTCACCGACTGTCTCCAAAGATGGCCACACTGGGGTTAGGGCTTCAACACAGGAACTGGGGGGGGGTCACAAACATTTGGTCCCTGGCGCCCAGATGGACATCTCTCCCCAGACCACTGCCGCAGCCCCTTACCCGGCCCCCTCTGTCCTCCACCCGCAGCCAGAGAGCTTCCTGAACCCGCATCCAACCGCGAGCTCCTCTGCCCGAGGACCCGTCACCTCGGGGCACACGCCGCGGCACAGACCCCTTCCCCACCTGCGGCCCACGTGGCCCTCCAGCCTCTCACTCTGACACACCCAAGTGCCCACCCACATACTCATTCACGCCTCTGCAAACACGTACACACACACACCACACACTACACACCACACACCAAACACATACCACACACCACACACCACACACACACCACACACCACACACAGACCACACACCACAAACACACACACTACAAACACGGTACACCACAGACACACACACCCCACATACACACACACACCACATACACACACACACAGAGCAAGCAGTGCGCCCTTTCTTCTGCCTGGGCTGCCTGTCTCTGCTCCTCCGCTCTCCCACCTGTTGGACGACAGCTACGACCCTTCAAGTCTTAGATGGAGCGAGACATCCCCATGGACACTGCTCACCCCTCCCCTGTGCTCTGGAGCCCTGAGCCTGTGCTGGAATCACGCAGAAGACGACCTTGTGTCCCAAAGAGTAACCACAAACAGACTTGTCATTTCTTCCCATTGGTTAAAGAAGTCTCTTTTTAAAGCAGCATTCCAAGAAGTGGGCTCACTCATTCTTAAACCCCTTGCCAAATTATGCCAATTTCCCCTGCCAAAGGCAACGCCTGAAAAGGGCCCCTGACTCGTTAGGTCGTTATCAGGGCTCAGAATTAATTCTCGTGTATAAGTTTGCTCATCTGATGGGTAAGATCCCAGCAGCACCTCATTCAGCAGGTTCTCTCTAGTGAGGTCGAGCCTTTGTCTAGGTGCTTGCCAAGTGCATCCCACCTTGTCAGAATTACCTATTTTAATTGTTTACTCTTGGAGTCTGCTCATTACACAAACCAGGGGCACAGAGACATTCACTTCAGCATTATTTATAACGGCAAAAATGAAGAACCTCAAGGAGGGAGTACTTTAAACACTGATAGTGCAACACTTCAATAGAATATTAGGCAGCCGTCAAAAATGATAACAGAAAGGCTTTGCCTATGGCAAATGCTCACTATATGATGGGAGGTCAAAAGGGCAGCATATGAAGTGACTACTCTGCAAAATGTATCACGTGTTGAGTCCTAGAGATACAAGGATGAGCAAGACAGTCCAGGGAGGAAGAGGAGTATGGAACCAGAGGGCTCTAATGCAATGTAACAGTGTTTGGGGGAGAGGAACACAGTAGGTAGTGGAGGCTCAAAGTAGAGGCCTAAGGAAGGCCGCTTGGAGGAGATGGGGTCCGAGTGGACTCCGAAGGGCTGAGTCATCAGTCCTGCTGATGTGGCTGGTGTCCGCCAGACTGACAGCCCCAAGCACCTGACGTTCAGTGTCACCAGCTAGCCCTCCCCTGGGGGCTAGGTCCACCTCTTACAATCCGTAAATGCAGAACAAAGCAGCTTTTTAGGCATGATCCATATATTCCTCCAATGGCCCTCTAAGGGGGACATCCCTGTGGCTCATTTTACAGCAGGGGAAGTGAAGTTCGAAGCAGTTAGATCTCTGGGTCAAGTTGTACCAGCTTCAATCTCACAACCACAAAGCAACAGAGTGCATGCTCTTACCCCCGTGCCCATGTTTCTCAAAGCTCTTGCACTAGAACCATGTGGGACGAGCTAGAATAAAGATTCCAGGCCCCATCCCAGAGAACTGAATCAGAACACTTCGCGGGTATGTTCAGGGAATCTGGATTTTTTTAAAACACGCCTCCTAGGTGATTTGTATAGACAATGAAGTTTGGGAACCACTGAAAGACATGCCACTTAATGAGTTATTCTAGAAATAGTTGCACCTGCCTGGTTCTAAGCACCCTTTTCTCATGGCCCAACCTTCCACCTGTGTCGTCATCATCATTCGCGCTTTGCCTGCTGTTTAGGACAATTTGCATTCGAGAAATTTCTAAGAGGCAGCCCAAACCCGCAGTTCACTCTTCTCCCAAGAATACTTTTCTCTCCAGTTCTGACTGAGCTTGTTCTGTTCAGAGCTAGTGTGCAACAACCTGTCTTCTTTTTTTTTTTTTTTTTTTTGATGCCAGCAGCAGTGAGGCATCTTCTCTATCAAATTAATTATGTCCATCATCACTAAAAGAAATCCACTTGCCCCTTCAAGCTCGGCACGTGATGGAGGAGCCGGAATCTCACACACCGGCATCAGCAACAGAAACTGAGCGCTGGAAGAGGACAGAGGAGGAGAGGCCGACGCCCTGGGATGCCAGAGGTCCAGGACTTGACCTCATCAGCCAGTTGAGGGAAGAACCCAGAGTCAAGTAAACTGGGTTCAAGTCCCGTCTGCCTTCTGCAAGCCGTGCGACCCTGACCACATCTTTCACCTCTCTGAGTCTCAGTTTTCTCGTCTGCTCAATGAGCGTAACACTGCCTCCTGCGGCTGGGTGAAGGTTATCCGAGGGGATGTATAAGGCTGAGAATTAGACCCACACGCTGCTTCCAACACGCAGGTAGACGCAAGGATCGGGGTCTATGCTACACTCCAGAGCAGAGTTTCCTTCTTCCTAGGGGAAGTGGGAAAACTGCAAAGATGTTGGGAAAAAAAAGTTTATTTACAAATAATGTACATTCTTTCAAGGTATTAAAAAGCAGTAAAATATGAAGAGAAAGGAAAGGAGGACAGAAGAGGTCAGGATGTTTCTTGACTCCCCATTAACTGCCCATCTCACTTTGATGTAAGGCTGACTTATTTATGGTGACCAGCAAGGTCATGTACATCACGCGTAAGTACATTCCTCCCCCTCTACTCACCCCTGCTGGTCCCACCCCAGCCCCGGCCTCCCAGCTATTCCCCCAGGACTTCAACACACTCCCACAGTGAAGTCTGTGCCATGCTGTTCCCTCCACCTGACGCTCTTCCTACAAAGAGCTGCGGGCTCACTCACTCCTCCCTCCAGGCTCTGCTCAACTCCCACCTCATCAGTCCGGCCCTCCTGGATGACCTACCGAGGACCAGCTGTCCAGATCTCCACCCACCCCCACGCACAGACCACCCACACGCGTGGATCACCGTCCACGGGTCCAGGCTGGCTCGTCTACCTGGCTGTGTCTATTTCCACTCCCTGAGCACCCACGCTTTGTTAACATCCCCAGCAACCTCAGTTCTGCCTGGGCTTCCACGAAACACTCCATCTATCCTGTTTAATCAATCAATCACCTCTGCAGGATTTCTCTCACTTAATCCACACACCACCTAAGAGGTAGGTATCATCGTTCCCATTTTGCAGATAATGAAAAACGAGGCTCAGAGAAATTGAGCAACTGGCCAAGTCCTCACAGCCAGCCAGTGATGGTACAAGTGCGAGGAATTCAAATCCAGGTGCGTCTGGATCCCATGCGCAAATCTTACATCTCGCCCCACAGCCCAGCTGGTAAGTAGGTGATCAATGAGCTGGTGGCTGAGAATGTGCCGGACTAATCAGGAAACCAGTGCAGCCCCCAGCACGGCCCATCTGACCGTCCAATCCAGACGCAAAGCACAGCGAATGAACTTGACTTTGTGCCTCGATGCCTCAAGCAGGAGCCCGGTCCCAGGACGGCGGGGTGTAAGAAAGCCAGACACCCAGGGATCTCCAGGGACGAGCTCAGAGGTGCCGTACAGACATACTCTGCATGTGGCGAGAAGAAGGTCCTTCTCTTCAAAGTTGCCAGATGAGACGGGAGGCTCACAGCTCCCCACCCATCTGAGGGTCCAGGGAAGGTGGGCGGAGCAAACCTCCGTGAGACTCTCCTCTGCCCAGGCTCTCGGGGGCCCTTCCTTTGCCTCCCCCTTCCTGCCCTCGCCATAGCTTGCCCGGCAGAGGTCATCCAGGCCACGCAGACTGGGCCCGCACACCTCCGGGGCCACCGTTCACGCGGGCTGTGCTGTGAGAGGCCCTCCTGGTGGTTGTGCAGCGTGGAAACCCTGGACATCATCCAGCCCCTTTTAGAGAAATGAAAACAGAGGCTCGAAGACGGCAACCGACTCATCTAAGGTTCCCCCATTAATGAGCCGCCAGCCAGGATCCGAACCCAATCATCCAGCCACTCAGCCCACACTCAGCTCACCCTACCACACCTTGACACTCCCAGGCTCACCTTGTTATTTTGTCTAGTCTTTGCTGTGACCCAAGAAGAGATATATCATAAGTAAGCAAACTCCTTGTCTGCCCAAATCAAAGGACTGTGGCAGGGACAGCCTGTGACGTGATTTTCAACCAATAAATCCAGTCCTTTGTTAGACTCATCCTAATCTTAAAGCAAAGGTAAGACTTGCTGCAGGAAGGTCCATCCTCACACAGCACAAGTCAACAGCCACCAACCAGCCATACCAGGGAAGGACAGAGGGAGAGATACCTGGAGCAGGTGGAAAGGGTCTCCTAGTTTCACCTCCACACCCTCATCATTCAGGCCCTCCGTGATGCAACCCCCCAGAATGTGGTCAGCTTGTCCACGGCTGGGAAGTGATAGACTCAGAGTCAGAATCCGAGCCATTGCGACTCAGTCCCGACTCTTCCCTGTACCTCACTGCCTGTCGATGGTATTTCATTTATGCTCACAGTGATCCAAATGCCAATTCTCATGCTATTCTCCAGAAATGGCCCTAGAGGTTCACAACTCTGAGCCTCGTCACTCCTCCATTGAGACTGCAGTTTGTGTCTCCTCCCCTTGCCCCTGGATGGGGCTTGGTGAGTGTCTGACCACGGAGGACAGCAGATGTGGAGCTGCGTGACTTCCGAGGCTGAGTCGCAAACGACAAAGCAGCTTCCTCCTGACCTGCAGGATGCTCACCCTCGGAGCCCAGCCACCATGCCGTGAGGGAGCCCAGGGGACATGGGGAGGCCACGTGGGGGTGCCCGGGTGACGGCCCTTCTGAGATCCCAGCCAACAGCCCACAGCACCCCCAGACGTGCAAGTAAGGGTGACTTCAAACGACTCAGGTTCATCCAGCATCTGATCACAAGCCCTGAGGGATCCTGCGCAAGGCCGCCCTGCTGAGCCCAGGCGCCCCCAGAATCAGGAGAGAGAATGACAGCAAAGGAGTGTTGGCTTATTCCTCCAAGTTTGGGGTGGTTTCCTACACAGCCGTGGTAACCAGAACACTCGCCTTATGAAGGAGTGACAGGCTCCGAGTGGTGACGTGACAAGTCCAAAGGGAAAAGTCAAATCTCCACGCCACCTGTCTGACCCTCGGCCTCTTCCCGGGAGCAGGTGGAAGGAGGCGGGGCCACCACTGTGCCCCTTCTTCGTTCAATGGCTTGGGGACCCTTTCAGCTTATTAAACCACAAGAACTTCTTCTACTCAGCAAAATAAAGGAGGGAGGTTTGCTAGCATCGTTTCTGCACAGTTAGAGGAACACAACGCGATCATGTCCTGTGATGACTACTCATATCAAAACTATTTCTTCACAAAGAGCCTCTCTCCCTTTTTCTCTCTCCCAAATCAACCTAAACTGCAAGAACTATGAAAAGTACAGCCTCCGAGATGTTATTCAATCTGTCGGATGCGCAGTCCTTCATTATAAGCATAATCACAATAAATAAAAGATAAGGCTGAGTGTAGCAAACTCCATTGTTGAAAGGTGTAATCTCGCCAGCCCGTCTGCCGCTATCATTGCCGGAACATGTGGGTGGAGAGGGGGAAATAAAAGCGGGAGGAGGCGGCTCCATGCCCCCAGCAGCCGGGGGACGCCGGGAGTGGGGCCCACCAGCACGGGTGCGGCAGCCCAGGATGGGGCTGAGTGGATCCCTTCCCACACACTTTCTGGTTTCTTCTCAAACTTCTCCAAGGCAACAGATTTTCACTTCCTTTTAAGATTTCTTTCTGCTCAGAGAAAGAAAGAAGCTAGCATATACTGATTTCTTACACGCCAGGCACCGTGCCAGCCACGCACACAGGCTCTCCAAGCCTCATAACTACCCTGGGCCGTGGGTATTGTTACAGGTGGCAGGGGCTGTGGAATCTAGACAGACACAGGTTTGAATGCCCTCTCTGCCTCTCGGTAGCTGTGCAAATTAAATGCTAAATAAGTGAATGCTTGTTGGATAAGAAAATCAAAAAGTCTTGCCTTCATTCTCTCCCCGATCCTCGTCCCTCTCACCGTCGCACATCCCCACATTTAGATGCACAGGAAAGGTCTGACCCCTGCTTGAGGACTGACCTCCCGCTTCCCAAGATGGAGCTAAGGTGAGTGGTTGCCTCTAAGCCACAGATCCTGACTCCAAAATGCAGACTCGCCATCGCCCACGAGCAGAACAGAGCCAAGCCTCATGGCCTGTCTTCCCTGGACCTGGGACACCTGAAGGAGAGGGTCCTACTCCCAAGGGAGAGTAAGAGGCACAGGTCTCAGTCTCCCGACAGGCTGTGGAACTTGGGACAATGGAGGGAGTGGGGGTAGTGTCACAGTAGCCTGGAAGCCCCCAGAAGAGCGGCTGTGGGGAAGAGTAATAGAAGATTCCAGTAGGCGACCAGCAGTCGGCAGAATGCAGCACACCTCCTGTCGCCCCAGGCAGACAGGAGAGAACCAGAGCACCACAGCCCTGCTCTCCCCGAGATTGCCAGGTATTTATGAGAGGGGCTTCCACGCCCGGGTGCCCATCTTTCTCTTCTAGTGACATTACTGATCACTAAATACCAACAGCACATTGCAACTCACACGTGCATCCCCACCTTCACCCACAATGCCCTAAAACGGCATGGCAATGGAGTGCTCATAACTCAGGGCCCCCAACTCCAACCCAGTTGTAGGAGAATGGTGATTCCTAGGGGCCATTTTCTTGAAAGGCCCAAGGCCCACCTCAAAGGAGATTTATCCAGGACCCTCCTAACGTGAACACCCACTACACATCACCACAAAGGCAGTCTGTAAGCATCTGCTGAAAGAATGGGTGAATTAGGCACCATCATAATTTTTACACTATTTAATGAAGAACGCTGCTTATTACACTCTCTGAGCCTCGGTTCCCTAGTCTATAAAATAAAGATAATATTACTCACCTAACAGTGTGGCAAGATTAAGCGAAGTAATATATGTACAGGGTCCATGCACCTATGACAATCAATTTATGTTCAATTAAGTTCAGCAAATATTTAATCACCATCATCACTGTTATTAGCTATCATTTATTTAGCATTTGCTAAGTGCTAGAGGCTTTCTCGGTTTCCTAATCCTCATAATAATCCTTCAAGGGAGACAGTATGATCACCTTTATTATGCAGTATTTATGAGAGCTAAAGAAGGGAAAATGTAAGAACAGAATAAGATCATCCTTCCACTCTGGGAGTATGGCAGACCAAGTCCCCAAGGCGCCATCCCATGTCACAACAAGACCATCCTGAGTAACATGTACATTCGACATATTGCCAGGCTTGCAAGACATTTGGAAGGTTCCAAAGCCCTCCCCCACCGCCATTTTTCCCCAAATGTGAGCTAGGCCCGAAGCTGGGAGGAGCCAGCAGCGCCTGGACATAAGGGGCTTGCCCGCCTCGAGCACCAGCAGCAGAGCTGCAGTGAGGATGCTGAACTGAGGGCCCAGAGAAAGGCGGAGGGCTGAGCCTGGAGATCCCTTGCAGGTCTGCAATGCCCAAGGGCAGCAGATGTGTCTCTAGGTCTTTGGTGCCCCCGACTCACAGCAGAACCAGATGGAAATCTCTGGAGGAGAGCATCCCCAGTTAGGCCCACAAGCATCCCACAGATTAAGGATAAGCAGCAACCTCGCAGTCAGAAGTCAGAGAAACAGAAGGAGGCAAGTGTCCATGAGTGGCAGTGACAACAAACAATGGAAGTAAATACCAAAGATTGCAAACATGGACTAGGCTGACACATATTATATAACATCAGTGCCTGAAAGGTATAAAGAAAGAAAGATTGGAATCACCAAGATGAACACCCAACAAAAGGTTATCAGGAGTGATCAAACAGGTTTGAAAAATAACCAAGTGGAACTTCTAAAAGGGAAAATTTTAACTGATAAAAAAAATCAATGTCAATCAATCAATGTCAATGGATAGTTGATTACACACAACTGAAAATAAAATTTGGGAACCCAAGAATAACAGTCTGCTTAAATTACCAAAATGCAGTAGCCAGACAAGGAAACAGAAGATATAAAGGAAAATGTAAGAGCTATGGAGAATAGAATGAGAAGCTCTAACACATATCTGCTCAGAGTCTCAGAGGAGGGTGCAGAGATATTAAAGAGAGGTGACATTTGATGAGATCATAGCAGAGAACTTTCTAGAACACATGGAAGACAGAATTCCAAGACTCAGGAATCTCAATCCATTCCAAGTAAATGTGTTAAATCCTCTCAGACATCCTATAGTGAAACTTCAAAATTCCAAAGACAAAAATGATATTTTTAAAGCAGCCAGACAAAAAGAAGAGATAATCTTCAAAAGAATGGCAATAAGATTGAGAGCAAAGTTTTTAGTTCCAACGATGGCAGCCAGAAGACATGGAATAGTGCCTTCACAGTGTGGAGACGCACTTCCAGTCGTCCAGAACTGTGTACTGCACAAAACTGTGTATGCAGCAGGAGCAAAAACGAAACAAAGGTACATTCAGATACGTGTGGTTGGTGGCAAACCAGCAGACCTTTCCCAGGGGAGATCGCAGGAGAGTGCAAGATGCAAGAAGGAGTGGTGGGCAAAGGAGCTGATAGACACGCATGTAAAACTCACACGGTAAGATGTGTCTACATTCATAATAGTGTGATTCATAAAAATTACAGAAAAATCACAGAAGCAAAATATTAGGCAACAATAGCATGTAAGGCAGGAGGGTGGTGATTTGATTTGGGATATTCTAAGGTCCTTTTGTTCTTCAAAGGAGTTTAAGATATTGTTTAATTTAGTATTCTAAGTTAAATATGCACAGTAAAGTGTCCAGGACAATGAGAAAAGCAATAGAAAGAAAGAGTAGACTTCACAGCAGTAGAGGGAGAGTAAAAACGAAATAAGAGAAAAATGCAAATGAATAACTTTTTTAAAAACCTCAGTCGAAGGCAAGAAAGAAGACAAGAAAATCACAGAAAAAGTGGAAAAGGAGAAATCACAAAGTAAGATAATAGAAACAATGAAAAATAAATCAATAATCTAAATAAACATAAATGGATGAAACTAACCAATTCAAGATAAGATTGTCCAAAAGATTTTTAAAAACACAAGAAATACCCAGGCAGACCCACAACCCAGTTTAAGAAGTAAAATATTATGAGAAAAATTGAAGTATGTATGCACCCCTCCCTGGTCATAAACCCATCCCCAGACCAGAGAAAAAAATGACCAATCAATTCATTGTCTACTGGAACCATCCATTCCCATACATTTTACTACAAATGTAAGTCACAACATGTGCTCACACATATGCACACACGCACATATTTCTTTCTACAGATCACATTTTTCACTCAATATTGCATTCATGAGCTCTGTCCATTTTGATGCGTGTAACTTTAGTTCACTAATTTTCATTGCTGTATCATTTTTTGTAAAACGATGCCACAATTAATTTATCCATTCCTCTGTTGGTTGGCATTGCTATTAGAAAAACTGTTTACATTTGTGTACGTTTCTCTCCAGGGTAAATATTCTCAGGTGTGGAATTTCTGGGTCATGGAATGCAAATATCTTCCATTTTCCTAGATAGTGACAACTTGAAAGTAGTTGTACCAGATTGCCACATTTCTGGCAATGGCAGACTAGGTAACTAGGACCAACTTCCCCACTGTAAAACCTAGAAAATCTTGATAAATTTTCAAATTAAAAATTAAATGCCTTCAGGCATTGGAGAGTTATCAAGACAGAGAAGAATTACAGCCAAGATCCAGGAGAAGGAGGAAGCCCAAGGAGACCAGCTCAGCATTTGGACAGCTTTTCCCCTACAGGTGCTGGAAGAGGAGACTGAGAGCTGAGATTTTGACAAATTCACGGAACTGGAGGGACAACAATTAAAGTTCAGGGACCGTTAATAAGAGGGATTTAGCAAATGCCCAGCACCAGAAGTGTTACCCATTTATTTCTACAATTCTCTTTTCTTCTTTCTTGCCTTTTTGGAGGAATTGATTGGGTTTTGTTTTTTAACTGACTCTAAAGGGATGCACCCTAGAATATGCTGGGATTGAAGCCCAGTCTAACACATCTCCACCCCTAACTGGATTAAGGAGATCTGGCATTGCTAGCAGCCTGTGTCAGAATCAAACATTAAACCTAGTCCTCAATTTATCCCCACACTTTTCCCGGTAGTTAATCAAGACCAGGCATACAAGGAAACAAAATAATATGGTTGAAAACAAAGAGATACAATATAAGATGGAAACTTCTCACAGAACCTCCAGATAACAGAACTACCAGACCCAGACTTTAAAAATAACTAGCTTGCTGTGGCCAAGGAAATAAGATTGAGAATTACATCTGAAAACCAGAAACTATAAAGATTAATCAAATGTAAATTCTAGGACTGAAAAATAGAATAACTGAAATAAAATTCAGTGGATAGTTTTCATGACAAATAAGACATAGCTGAAGAAATAATCAGTGAACTAAAAGATATGTCAGAAGAAAATATCTAGAATAATGCATGGAGAGACGTGAGGATAGGGGAAAAATGAAAGAGATGTATGAGATACCACAAAAGGTCTAACATGTGAAATTGAAGTCCCAGAAGAACAGGAGGAACAGTGGGGCAGAAGCAGTATCTAAAGAGAAAATGGCTGAGAATTTTCAAAAAGTGATCAATTAAATTTAGAAAGATTCAAGAAGCATTATGAACCCCCTAGCAAAATAAATACAAAGGGAACCACACCTAGGCATAGTATACTAGAGCTATTGAAATCAAAGATGAAGAGAAAATCTTAAAACTCAGAGAGGAAGGGGCCGGACCCATAACAGGGTGGTTAAGTGCACACATTCTGCTTCAGTGGCCCAGGGTTCTCCCGTTCGGATCCTGGGTGCAGATGTGGCACTGCTTGGCAAGCCATGCTGTGGTAGGCATCCCACATATAAAAACGTAGAGGAAGATGAGCACAGATGTTAGCTCAGGGCCATTCTTCTTCAGCAAAAAGAGGAGGATTGGTGACAGCTGTTAGCTCAAGGCTCATCTTCCTCAAAAAAATAAATAAATAAATAAAAATAAAATTCATTCATTCATTCATTTAAAAAAATCGGAGACGAGAAAAAGAAGCATTACCTTCAAATGAGCAAGAATAAGACTGACATCTGACTTCTCAGCAGAAACAATAAAAGCAGAGAACAATAGAATGTTATCTACAAAGGTTTGGAAACAAAGTTTGCCAACCTGGAATTCCCCCAGCAAAAATATGGTTCAGCAATACAGGTGAAATAAAGACATTTTCAGGCTGAGAAAATTTCCACTGGCAGACCCACACTAAAGGAAATATTGAAAGGTATTCTTCAGAGAAAAGCTTGGAAAGGTAGGAAGAAACGAAAAAATGACAGAAGCGTGAGAGTGGATAACCGTACATGAATATCAACTGTATAAAAAATAATGATGACTTGTGGGATGTGGAATATACAGAGAAATAAAATGCATGAAAACTGTGATGTATAAGTCAAAAGGGAGGAGCAATGAAGTGAAAGTGCTTTAAAAGCCCTCAAATTATCGGAGAAAGTACTGTTTTATATCAAACTGAGAAAAAAGCAAAGATCTCTGTTGTAATCTCTGGGACAGAATTCTCAATATATGGTACCTAGAACTATAGCAGTCCCAGAGGGGTCTTCAAGGTCAAAACTATTTTCATAATAATACTAAGGCATTATTTGCCTCTTTTTTTCCATTGACATATGCACTGATGGTCATGTCATATGATGCACAGTGGATAAAACTGGTGGGGTCTTAGCACAAATCATAGCATTGACAAGAAACCACACCACCAGTCATTGTAGTCTTCACTACCAGACATTTCTAGGAAAAAAAAAAAAAAAAAGGAACAATTTCATTTGACTATCCTTGATAGAACAGTAAAAAAAATAAATAAGCATTAATTTTTATTAGATCATGACCCTTGACTACACATTTTTAATATTCTATGTGATGAAATGAGGCATAAGCATAAGCATAAGCTTAAAGCATAAAATGGTCTTCCAAGGGAAATCACTTGTGTGATTAAGTTGCAAGGTGAACTAGCCACTTTTTAATCCAACACCATTTTTACTAGAAAGAGCAACTGACAAACTATGGTTATTCCAGATTGGGTATCTGGCAGGCATCCTATCTACAGCTAACAAAGGGAACATGTCACTTTAAGGAAAATAGCTTACAGTGTCTGTTACCAATGACATCATTTGAGCTTTCAAATAAAAACCAGAATTTTGGAAAACTCATATTGGCCATCATGAGGTTAATGGCTCCCCAATATTTAAAGACTTTTCTGGGAAGATTAATGAGGATATAAACAAATGTAATTTTTTATGTCATGTAATCAAGTGTGTCAACACCTGGAAGACCTGAATAATTCAATGAAGTCATATTTTCCAAATGACCAATGCATAGTGTTATGAAATTATGCACAAGTGAAAGATCTATTCAAATTGCAAGAGAGATCAATTTTAATGAAACAGATTTTAATGAAACAGAATATGAAAAGTTCATTGATATGGTTTCAGATTCCAAATTGTAACTAATCTTTAAGAAAATACCACTTGTGTAGAATCAAAGAAGACTCTCCACAATATCCTGAAAAGGCTCTTAAAATATTCCTCTTTTTTCCAAACACATATCTGAATAAGCATTTCACCCAAAACAACATATCACAACAAACTGAATGGAGAAGTGGGTGAGGATATAGCTATCTTCTATTAAGCTATATATTAAAGAAATATGCCAAAAGAGATAACAATGGGGTAACCATTAAAAGAACAGCAAGAGAATGGATAAATACACCTAAGAGAAGGGAGGAAAAAATAATAATAACGAAGACTCAGTGAATCCAAAAGAAAGCAAGAAAGGAGAAAAAATAGCATAGCTCAGACTACCGCAGTCATTACATTAAGTATAAAAGGACAAAGACTGTAGACAGGACTTAAGAAAGAACATGGTCCAGTTGGTTGCTACTTACAACATCCATATGCTTAACTATAAGGGTACAGAAAGGTCAAAAGTAAAAGGATGGTAAGATAATCTCAATGAAAATACTAATCAAGAGAACGCTGGTAAAACTACATTAATATCAGACAACATAGACTCCAAGGAAGAAAATGTGACTAGATATAAGGAGGGGCATTTTATAAAATACAAAATCCAGTTAGCCAGGAAGATATAATAATTCTAAATGTGTATGCACCTAGTAACATAGCCTCAAAATTCATAAAGCAAAACTGACAGAACTAAAAGGAGAAATCGACAAAAACACTATCACAGATTTTAGCACATTTTTCAGTAACTGATAAAACAAATGGACCAAAAACATTAGACGTTTTAACAACATAATTAACCAATTTGAGCTAACTGACGTTTATAGGACACTGCACCCAACAACGGCAGAGTATATCTTTTAAACATTTACCAAAATTGACCACATGCTGAGCCGTAAAGCAAGTTTCAACACATTTAAAAGGATCAAGATCCCAAAGAGCATGTTCTCTAATCAGAGTGGAATTCAGCTACCCATCAATAGCAAAACAGGTAGAATATTTTTGAAAATTCAGAATGTTGGGGAATTAAGAAAGACACTTCTAAGAAATACACAGGGTAAACAAAAAATCCCAATGGAAATTAGAAAATATTTTAACTAAGTGATAAAGAAATGACTATATAATAACTTGTGAAATGCACAAAAGCCACACGTAGACAGACATCGGTAGAGCCGTAAATGTATGTATCACAGAAGTCTGGAGTCTGCAGAGGATGCTGCTTTGGGGCGACAGTGGTGGGCTACAGGAGGGCAGGTAGCCAGCCCACGAGGCCGGCTCCCTCAAACATCGGCTCCAGACACTTTCCATCTCCCGTCCATTACCTTTCTCTGCGAGGTATTTTTGCAAATCTAGTGCACAAGGTTTTAATTCACATTTCCCTGATTGCTAAGAAAGGTGGGGATCTCTTTAAATGCCTAGAGCCCCACATGATTTCTCTTCTGTGAATCATCAGTTCAGATCTTTCGTCCATTTTTCTATACATTTTCTTTTCTTTTCTTATTTTGATTTGTAGAATTTCTTCCTAGACTCTGGATACAGACTCATTGTTTGTTGTATGTATTCCAAATATCTTCTCGCCATTTGTAGCCTGTCTTTTCACTTCTTTTAGGATACCTTTCATTGAACAGAAGATTTTAATTTTAAGGTGGTCAACTGTATCAACATTTTCCTGTGGCTTTTCTTGGGGGTTTATTTCAAAAGTTCTTGTGTATCCCCAAAGTCATGAAGATATCCTATTATATTTTCTTCTAAATGTGTTAAAGTTTCTCTTTTCCCATTTGGGTCATGATCCACCTGAAAGTTATTCTGGGGTCCCGTGAGGCTGATTCTGTTTTTACAGTAGATGAAATCAAGGCTCAGACTGGTGAACGGACTCCTTGAGCTGTAAACGGCAGAACCAAACCCAGATCTGCCTCGTCCAAACCACGTGGTCTTTCTCTTGCATCCTGCTGCACCCTTCCAGAAGCCGCCAATCTGAGCAGAGCTGGGCTCCTGGCCCGGTGGCAGGTGCTGGGGCCACAGACATCAATTGGACCCAGGCCTGCCATGGAGGAGCTCAGTCCGACGGGCCCAGATTTGCGCTATGACAAGGAATGCCAGGATCATGTGTTCCTGATGGGCAAGGACTGCGGCAGCAAGCACAGGGCCAATTTGAGGCGCAGGGGCGAGGCTGGGGAAGTCCTGTCCCAAGAAATCAAGACAGCACAAAGAAAGTGCTTCTTTCCTAGTTACAAAGCAGCAAAACAACGCTCAAAAGTTCAAACGACAGGCCCAAAATTATACCTAAAGGAAAGCAGCAGGAGTGAAAGTGGGAGTCAGACTTGCGGGACTGAAGTTGAGTCTCTCTTGCTGTTTGGGCACTGCTATGCAGAGAGAAAGAAGAAAGTGGCAGGGGGACCGGGCAGCAGCTGTGAGCGGCCCACCCACCCCAGCTGCCTGACCCTCACCCCCCGTTGGGGCCTCTGGGGCAGGACTTCCTGGTTCCACGGTACCCTGCAGCCATGCGGGGGTCTCCAGTTTCCCAGCGATGCCCCCCCTCGCCAGCTGCAGCCAGGTGTTTCCAGCAACCCACCCGCAACGCACGCACACACACACACATACACACTCACATGCATGGGAACACACTCATACACACACACCCTGCCCTGATACTGTGTGCTGGAGCCACGCCCCCGCCCCCAGCAGGACCTCAGCCCCGGAAACCCAGCTCCAATTTTGCCATCTCCACCCATCAGCTCACCCTCTGTCCAGCTGTGCAAGCTGCTCTGCGGCCGGTGCTGGGTGACCCCAGGCATAGACCAGGCCGAGGCCTAGGGCTCCGGGCACACACACACAAGGTTCAACTTCAGAAGCCTTCTCAGAATTTTGCAGTCAGAAAACCTACCAAGAAGTGATTTTAAATCTCACCGTACGCATAAGGTTTGTGTCAATATGAAAAATAAAAGGTGAGTTTGAATTACACGGGGCTGTAGGAATCATTTTCTCGTCACAGCGTAGACATTGGAAAGGGCTGCATTTTGCCCTGACGGTGGCTCAGCCCCGAGAATATTTTTCCAACCTAATTCTGAGCTGTTTCCCTTCCCTCCTCCTCTGACCCTCATCTTCCTTTCTCTCCCTCTCTCTTTCCTCTCCCTCCCTCCCTCTCTCACCCCTTTCACTCTGAACGGCACATAATCATTTTCAACCCTAAAGCACTTCACATTTGGTGGAAAGCACTTCAGTATCAAAGTGATTAGATGTTGAAGATCCGTCGTTTAAAATTTAAATTAAACCGATTAAAATTACAGGAGCACTTCACATGTTTTAAGCAAATAATTATTTTTTACAAACAGATCCGAGAGGTTGGGCCAAGCCAGGTACCAAGAGGAGAGAGAAAGCGCACGAGCATATCTGGGGGGAACCAGCCCCCTGGGCTGACACGCCCCCCCCCCAAGGTAGCCCCAGGTGGCCTCCTCGAATTTGGGAGAGGACAGCTTCCACCCCCAGCAGGGCTCCTTCTGCTCCCAGGAACCACTCAGGAGCCTGAGCCTTCCCTCCAAGGCCCCCCAAAGAGTAGGACTTCCAAGCATCTATGTGGGGCTTCCGGCGTGTGGGGGTAGAGGGCCCCACTCACGGAGAAAGGGGACATTCTCCCACCACTCCTGCCATCCCTGTTACATTTCCGTGATGTTCCCGTGCCCCGCAGCAGAGGGGACGTAGACCTCAGGGTCACCAGTGTGCAAAGAGGACCTCACGTTTTGTGTCCTGGACACAAGAATGAATCAGCAAGGTCCCCACCTTCAAGGAGCTCAGCCCAGCAGGAGTAAAAATCTAAGTTACAGAAGTGTTGTGAGTAATGCAGAAAACTCTAGGAGGTACTGAAATAGAACAGAGATGGGAGTGACTAACTTCTGGGGTTCTCTGGGTTGGCCTCACGGAGAAAGGGCTGTGTAAACTGGGGTTTGCAGGATGAATAAGAGTTTTCAGGTAGACAAGATTGCAAAGACATTCTAAAGACCATGACATCGTGTTCCTGCTACAGAATGAAGTGTAGGATGAGATACTCAAGTGACCTTCTCTTCTCAAGTTGGAAACTGGTGAGTCAATGGTTTGAAGCTCCTGTCTGAGGTGACACAGCTAGAAAGTAGTCAACTCAACTCGTCTGACTCCAACATCCCAAGTACTTTTCATTCCCCCTCTGTTGATATCTGAGGCCAGATCGGTGTTGTAAGGCTTTTGTTTTTCTTCTTTATTCTTGGCCAAACTGCAGCCTAAGATCAAAACCAATAAACCAAGCCATGTCGGAGCACCGCCTCCTGCCACCCCTCATGCGCACTCAGCTCATGGGAAGGGGAGCTGGTCGTTGGGCCCAAGAGGCAGCTGGAACAGAGAGCGAAAGAAAATAGTTCACGGTCTGCATGTCGAGCGGAGACGGGCAGCCCCATCGGCGTCCAGGAGAGCCGGGAGGCCAAGCCCAGCCCAGACATTTCAAAAACAAACCTCCGTCCAGGTTTCCATCTCCTCGGGCCGCCCCACCCTCCAGGAGGAAGGTAACTGGGCCGCCCAGGTTCCTTTATTTTGGAATCCTTGTTTTGTAGTTTTCACTTTTCCCTAATTAGGTTTCAGAGACCAGAATAATCCGGGCAGCTTCTTGTGTCCCGCCTGGTTGGATGCGTGCTGGGGTGTTTGTTTAAAAATATTCCTGGTGGCTGGCCCATGGCCGAGTGGTTAAGTTCACACGCTCGCTTCAGCGGCCCATGGTTTCGCTGGTTCTGATCCTGGGTGTGGACATGGCACCACTCATCAGGCCATGCTGAGGCAGCATCCCACGTGCCACAACTAGAAGGACCCACACTAAAAATACACAACTATGTACCAGGGGGTTTTGGAAAGAAAAAGGAAAAATAAAATCTTTAAAAAAAATAGGTGGCCCAGTGGTTAAGTTCACACGTTCCACTTCAGCGGCCAGGGGTTTGCCAGTTTGGATCTCGGGTGTGGACATGGCACCACTTGGCAAGCCATACTGTGGTAGGCGTCCCACATATAAAGTAGAGGAAGATGGGCACGGATGTTAGCTCAGGGCCCGTCTTCCTCAGGAAAAAGAGGAGGATTGGCAGCAGATGTTAGCTCAGGGCTAATCTTCCTCAAAAGAATAATAATAAATTAAAAGTAAATAAATAAAATAAAAAATATTCCTAAAGAGGGAGAGTGGTTGGGGGGCAGGGAGGAAGACATTTTCTAAATAAGAATTAGCCCTGGGCCTGGGGGGAGGGGGCATGGGGGTTATCATCATGGTTGCGGGGTTTCTGTCGGGGATGAGCAACTTTTGGGTATAGACAGTGGTGATAGTTACAGAACAGCGTGAACGTCCTTAGCGGTACTGACCTACAGACTCAGGATGGTTAAAATGATCAATATTACGTTATGGATATTTTACCAGCATCATAATTAGCCCCTGCGATGTCTTGTGAATGGATGAGAAATAAGGACCTCTCCAGGGATAATTGTGTCACCAGTGGGGACAGAGCGGGGACACTTTTTCAGAAGGCCGGGCAGTGGAAGCCACCTGCTCTTGGCACTCTGGGCGCGGCTATGCAGCAGAACCAGGCTCCGGAACAGCGTCACGCTCTGGGGACATGCATGCAACCTGGAGGTCAGCAGAGGCGTTTCTTTTGTTTCGAGGAGAGGATACCTGTGTCCACTGGGAAGGAGCTCGGCTGCTGGGCGCTTCCTTGGAGGCGCATTCCTGTGCAGCGGGAGGCGGGAGGTTGAGGAGGCTGCGGTTTGATCGTGGCGGCCCAGAGTAGTGGAAAGGGCAGGGGCTCGCCCACGGATTGCCCTCCGTTCCAACCCCAGCACTGTCCTGGGAGGAGCTTGCCGGAGCTTGAGGATCCCCAGAGCCTCAGCACCCTCATCGTTTGAATGTGACTAAAATCCTCGGATGGAATGAGTCAAGGCTTGTGTATGTGCCTGGCACATAGTAGGTGGTCCACGGGAGCTGCCTCTCTCTCTCTCTCTCTCCTGAGAGGAGCCTAGTGCCCGAATGAGCCACGGTTTATTCTCAGGGACCAAGAGGGAGCCTGGCTGAGGCCGCGGCTGGCAGGCGTCACGGGCAGGGTGGAAGCCTTGCTCCCTCCCTTCAGTGGTCCAGGGTGGCACGCAGGTGGGAGGAGAGGGGGACCTGAAGCCAAGAGCACACCCCTGCTGTCGGCCTGTGCCCCTCAGCAGTGAGGGGCCATCACAGCTGCTCAGAGTGAAGAATCAGCGAGTCAGAGGCCCCTGAGGGCTCAGCTCAGAAATGAGCGCGAGGGGAGGTGGCCAGCAGGCCGGCTGGCTCTGCCTCCCTCCCCTGCCGATGAGGAGCTGCAGGCCCAGGGCCCACGAGGAGGGCCTCTGTCCTGCCCAGTTCGGGGCGTGCTAGAATGGGGGTCACATTGCCAGAGAGACCTCCCTCCCGCCCCCTCCTCAAAACAAGCCAGCTCTTCTCTGCCAAGACCACGTCCCTTGCTTAAAGGAGAGAGGACAGGGACCATTTTGGAAGTCCACCCAGAAGGCTTCTCAGACCGTGGCCCTCTGCACAGCAGTGTTCATGGGGAGCCTAACATCCCGAGACAGGCTACCTCCCGCCAAGTGTTTCTCAGTCTCATTTGGCCTAGGAGTCTTTTGACCCAGGGTATCTTGTGAGACTTCACTTCTGGAGTCATATTTTCAGAAATGTGAGCTTCATCTTTCTTAACTATGGCTACATCTGGCATGAATTTTTCTAAATTCTTCCTATAGATGTGAGCAGCCTTGGCAACCGATGTTCTTGGAGCCTCGGTCTTGACATCTGTAAAATGGGTATCATGAGTCGTATCCATGTAAACGGGTGCTGCAAGAATAAAGGAAAATATCTCATGGAACGTACAGCCCCGGGTTGCCCGCAGCGCCCTGGGGAACACGGAGCACCACCTTTGGTTACTCACTGTGTATTGCTCTTACTTATTTATTCGCACATTTTACAAACATTTACTACCTACAGACCAAGAAAGGTGTAATTATCCCTGTTTTTGTCACTGCTATTTGGTCTGGGATGCAGATGCTGAAGTGAGGAACGGAGCTGAGCTTGCCTGGTATCACACAGCTACAAATCCCAGGGCCAGGAGCAGAGCCCACGTGCAGGGGTTCTCCCCGACATCCGCCGGCAGGAGCTCCTGCAGCCGTTCTGTGCAGGAGCCGTGAGGAATACACCAAGGGAGGAGTCAAAGTTCCTTCCTCCAGGAGGTCACAGCTCCCTGGAGACACGGAAGTCACTGTGGGAGCCTGGGAAGGACAGACAGGTTTGGAAAGCCCGGAAGTGGAGACAGGGCTCCTTCACAGAGAGAAACGTGAGTAAGGCAGGTTAGCCACGGAGGAGGCCCACGAGGGGAGGAGGAGCAGGCGAGGGTGGAGGCTCCGGCGGGCCCACACTGTCGAGGAGCGAGGGGCGCATCTTGATGCTGTGGGCGCTGGGGGCTCGGTGGACTTTTGATTCGGGTTGTCAGACGACGTGGCGGTGCAGACAGACTTAGCGGAAAACTATCTGAGAACTGTCGTGCACCGCTAGCGGGAATGCAAAGTGGTACAGCCACTTTGGAAAACAGTCTGGCAGTTCCTCAAATGATTAAACGTAGAGTTGCCGTATGACCCAGCAATTCCACTCCTAGGCATGTGCCCAAGAGAAATAAAAATACATGTCCACACAAACGTGTACTGCAATGTGCATGGCAGCTTTATTCACCATAGCCAGAAAGTGGAAACAACCCAGATGCCCATCAACTGGTGAATGGATAAATAAAATGTGGTGTATCCATACAATGGAGTACTATTTAGCCATAAAAAGGAATGAAGTTCTGACACATCGATGAACTTTGAAAACATGCTCAGTGAAAGAAGCCAGTCACAAAAGACCACATATATGATTCCATTCATATGAAAAAGTCCAGAATAGGGAAATCTGTAAAGATGGAAAGTAGATTAGTGGTTGCCTGGGACTGAGGGAAGATGGGAACGGGTGATAACTACCAGGCTTCTTTTAGAGATTTTGAAAATGTTCTAAAATTGACTGTGGTGATGGTTGCTCATACCTGTAAATATACTAAAAGCCGTTAAATTGTAAACTTTAAATCGATGAATTGTATGCTACGTGAATTATATCTCTGCGAAGTTGTTTAAAAACACTTACGGAGCATCAAGTAGTTTCCACGTTAGCTTGGTTAGACCATTCCTCTATATGGGGAGCTTTGTTTTAGTTCCCATTTTACAGATGAGAGAAAAGGAAGTTCAGAGAGGTTAGGGACTTGTCCAAAGTCAGAGCTACTGAGTGGTCACTCCGAGAGTCCAGCCCATGCTCCAACATCCAGACTTGCCCCAGGACAGACATTTCAACCCCGTGGGGCTGTTAGGTGCAGCCTGCCTCCCCGCTGGCCGAGGGCCGAGGTTGGCGGTGCTTAGCCACATGCCCAGATCCCTCAGCCGCTCCGTCCGCCCCAGGCTCCTTGCCCCCCGCCCCCACCATGGTGTTCCCCCGATGGGCCACACGGCTGGGGTCGGGGGATGGGGAGACAATGACTTTGCTTCTAGCCCAACTCTTTATTTTCAAAGGCGATTTCCACTCCAAATATTTATGGCAAAATACACAGAGGGCCTTCTTTCCCTGGGCCTGTGTTCGGAGCGGTCTCCCAGCGTGCGTGTGTTTGGTAGTCAGCTCTCTCAGAGGGCACGGGATGATCTCTTGGCCGCTGGCACTCCGCACTGGCACCCACCCACCCACACAAGTCGTGAAGGGCCCCACGACATTCAAGGAAGTGATGGCACTCCCATGAGCTTCTAAGATGCCACACCCGGTGTGTTCTGGCTCTGACTCTGTCCTCTGGGGCCAGTGCTACTAAGGGAGGGTCCTAGGCAAGGTGTCCTCTCCATGGTGGACACTCGTCAGATCCAGGGGCATCCCTCGGAAATCCTGTACCACCGTTTACTGGCTGTGACCTCAGACAAATCGCTCATTCTTTTAACTGGTAAGTGGGGACAATAGTAACTACAGGATTTTACAAGATAGTTTTGTAAAGGGCTTACCGCATAGGCTAGCAGGGGGTAAGAACTCAACAAATGTTAGCTATTATTTTTTCTTCTCCTTCCCTGCTCCTCCTCTTTCTTCCTTCTTTCTCATTATTAAACACAGAATCCTGCAAACAAAAATAGCCACTATGTGTCTGTCGCATGTTTATTACATGCCCAGCCATTGACATGAGGATCTCTAGTCCTCAGAGGACCCTGCAGCATAGGCCTCCTCAGTGCCCTCATTAAAGAGAGGAAACTAAGGCTCAGAGAGGGGCACTCAATTGCCCAGGGTCACACAGCTCAACATGGGCCCACTGATTGGGAAGCTCACTCTCATTTACTACAGTCCCCGCTGGTCCTCTTCTTCCTCAAATGCAACCACAGTAAGTCTGACTTAGAAGTAGCCAGGGTGCCCGACCATCGATCATTCTTCTATCGGAGTCTTGGAACGTATTTAAGTTGTGAATCGCTGATGAAGGTTTGGGGGATGCTAAACTCAAAGCTGTCAGCACATTCCTGCTGTGGGAGAAGCCAGCCCCCGCCGATGACACAGCTCCGCATGGCCCCACCCGCCCCACCTCCCCCAGGTGGCCAGGCCAGGTCAGGCGGAGCCAGGCCAGTGGCTCAGAGGCCCTGGCAGGAGCATCCAAAGCCAAAGGCTTCTTCCGGCGAGGTGGCCCCAGGCCAAGGACTTGACCAGGCGCCCCTCCCGGCCTCTGCTCCTCACGATCGCATTTTTGAGGACTGGTCAGGACAAGGCTGGGGGCCTAGTGCCAGTTCCCTAGGGCTTTCGGCACGCAATGGAAAGAAAGCTCCCAAGCCCTGGAGGGCAGGGGCGGGACCTGTCCTGTATCGAGAAGATTCCCAGCGCTGAGCCGGGCGGTGTGAACTCTACAGGTGTGCTGTTCAGGCAGGGAGCCAGCCTGTCCTTCCACCAGGGCCAAGCCCTGAGGACAAGGGCTCCAAAGGGGACGGCAGAACATCCCGGAACACAGGAACAAGCACGCACTGTGCAGTCAGACAGACCTTGTGGGCTTGTCCACCACGCGGGGGCTCTGGAGCACCTTGACCGCTGAGACTCCGTTCCCCGTCTCCCGGTAGGAAGGGGTGGGTGACAGTCACCCCACCCTGGGCTTGTATGGGGAAAGGATACTGTCCGTTCATTCAACATTCCGTCCCGGTCCCCAAGACTTTACCACGGCCAGGGATGCTTGTCCAACACTCACTCATCTAAAACCCAATATAAGAAAGAACTACTCTGCTCAGCTCACTTCCCCCTAGGTCTAAAATTCACTCCCCAGCCAGTTCACTCATTCAGAAAGTCACTCGTCTTTCATCGTTGACGTTTACTGAAACGCCCATGCCCAACACGGCTGTCATTCCTCCTGGACTCCGCTCAGTTATTTACTCAGGCACTTATTCATTTAGCCATTCATTCAACAGACATATTAAATACCCAGATGTTTTAGGCAAAAGCATCTCCTAGCCTGGAATTTCTTTACAAATGAACGAATGAATTCCAAGCTAAGGGAAAATTAGCACTATAGTTTTTCCTACATTATCTCAGCTAGTGAAACAGTCATGCACCGACGTGGGTGACTTTTGAACTCGTAGATCTGCCCTTAAGGGGTCTTGCATCCAAGCTTCTGCGGCATTTATGTCTCTTGGCTCAGTGGCCTTAGATTGCCCCTTCTCTTCCCAAACAGGGATCCACGTAAGAAATTCTGCTTGAACCGGAAACCGACTTCAGAATTTCCCTTTTACAGGTATGGCCTTTATGAAGACACGCAGAGGGCTGTCGATCTCAAAAAGAAGTGTTTCCCCAAAGCAACTTAATGGTTGCAATGAGTGGGAGCAAACAAGATCCTCTTATCTTAAAAAAAAAATCATAATAAGCATCCCATTCGCCACCTGTATCTGAGTCAGCACGCCCAATTTTGAAGTGAGAATGCTGTGGCCCGAAGGCCCAAGCGTCCAATTCTATAAATACAGAGAGACTGCAAAGTCAAAAGGCCAGACCATCCCAATCTGTCACCCTTTCCGCATCGATAAATTATGTACACCCCTTGATGGATCTGCCCCGAGGCCTGAGGTCCTGTCTGAGAGAGTCGGATCTTCACCAGTCAACCTGGGGCCCCCCTCACCCTGCCATTCACTCCCCCCTGCTCACCCAGCCCACCCCTCCACGTCTGCTGTCTCCTTGGGGCAGACCAGGTGTGCTCTGTGATGGATTGCCCAATGGGCCCCTCCATCCTGGAGGCGGCCGAGCCCGGGTGGTGGGAAGCATCCACCAGGTCTTTGACAGACAGACAGCAGGCACGTCAAAACTGGAAATGAACCTGTCTCGGGGGGATGTGCATTTTATGTGAGTTGCGGGGCCCCTTCCCAGCGTCTTTCCTGACCACACCCTGTGCCCCCACCCTGCCATCCCTCCTCAGCCCTCTTCCTGCCTCCCTAGGTCCCTGAACGCATTGGGCGCCTGTATGGAGAACCAGGTTGAGGCAAAGAGCATCAGAAAGGAACCAAGTTCCCCCCTTTTAGAAGACTTTTCTCTGTGATCTTAAGACAAAATCCGAAGGGTGCCGTGTCTCCAACCAGCTCCTTATAATTCAGAGAAACGGTAGCAAGTCATTTAAAAGGAGACCCAGCATCTTTAATAAATTTAATCCACGTCTGATTACAGAGGAAGAAAGCTTTCTTTCTCTCTCTCTCTTTCTCTCGCTCTCTCCCTTTCATCTTACAGGGCTGGAATATTGCAATAAATGTTCCATCTGATTTTTTTAAAAAATAAGATTTGCTAAAGGTCAGTGTATCTCCTGGCCACATATGCAGCAACATTCAAATTTCCCTGGCCCAAGAAGAAAAAGATTCTATCATTAAAAATAAAAGCGTAAGGACATCTCCGGAGCCCATGGGGGATTTGAGAAAGAGGAGACATTTCGTTATCAACGTGCAATCACGAGATTTTTAAGCAGCATCTCTAACTCCCGCCCCCCACAGCCCGTCCACCCCCCACTTCTCTCACATCCCCCCCCTTTCACATCAAGGTCTTTTTATCTTCCAATTTTGCATCTAAAGATGAGGTGAATACCATTAGCTCAATTCAACTTCAAGTGTAGTCAGATGGGCCGTGATTTCTGAAAAGCGCTTGCTAAGGTCACATTAAAATGTATAAGAGCATTTCGACTCTTGAGAAGGGGGCTTATTATCCACCCGTGGTGTGAAAGAGGAATGTCAGTGGCCACAGACTTGGGTGAAAACAAAAGAGATACCAGGATTTCAGTCTTTTGTCAGCAAGCTTCTCTGGTTTCTTTTCACAGCTCTCCTCCAGCCGTGCAGATAGCTCTGCAGACGGCAAACTTAGGCCTCTTGCACAAAAAAAAAAAAAAAAAACACTTAAAAAAAAAAAAAAACAAGTTTAACTGGCTTCCCCCGCCAGGTTTTGTTAAACCCTTCCAGCCAGAGGCAGCCATGTCACTCCTCTTCTAATTATAAATGGGTATTTCCTTGAGAGAGAGAATTTGGTCTGTCCAGTTCCTGTGGCTTGTTTTTAGGGCTGTCCTTTCAGGAGACGGGAGTCAGCACACAGTTAGAAAAGCATGGACCTTCAGCCAGACCTACCCGGGTAGGAAGCCCAGTTTTGCCGCTCAAGCACACTTCCACCCTGGGCACTCACCCGTTCGCTCGTTCAGCAGTTATCCATGATCAGCTGCTGTGTGCCCATCACGGTTCTGGGTTTTAGGACTACAGAGATGAACCAGACAGGTGTGAGAGTTTGCATTTCTGCAGGGGCGGGACTTCCGTGCAGAGGGGGAAAGCAACAAGACAGATGGAGAGGATCATTATTTCTGAGGAAATGAACAGAGTGCTGTAAGAGAGAGAATTTGAAGAAGGCCAACTTGAGGTAGGGTGATTAAGGAAGGCCCTTCTGAGGAAATGGGATCTGAGGTAAGATCTGAAAGTTGAGACTAAGCCAGCAACTGGGTACAGGAAGTGAAACGGTTTGCATTGTGGGCATCTGTCATTTTGCCCACCAAGCACCCACTCCTCCGCCCTCCCATCAGCTGTGCCCCACTTCCATGGCACAGTCTTGGCGGGTGCCCTGACCTCATCCAGTGAGGAAAAGGATACATGAGCCAAGATGGGCCATCAGGCTCTCACCTGGGGGTGTGCCTGTCAACTGGAGGGACATAAGATGGAGAACGGTGGCAGCTGGCTCATCCCACTGTGGTGCTCTGATGAGAAACCTATTTGGTTCTGCCTCTTACATCCCTGGAATTTCTCTAGTTCCTTATTCTTCCCAATTTTGGTTCTTCAGCTTTCCTTTAGATTCTGCGAGCCACTCAGTCTTCCAAGAAGAAATGCTCTTCTTGCTCAAGTTAGTCAGAATTTGATGTGTGATTTGAGAACAAAGAATCATAACTAACATGGAAATCAATCACAGGAAGCGCATCTTTAGGTAAAAGAAGATCAGGAAAATATAGGGTATATTGAAGTGGCTATCTGGCCAAAAGGACTCTGATTGATATTCAGAGTAGGAACCTAATGGCACGGTGGGTAGAGGTGAAACAGCTCAGTTAAGTTATCAGCTTCAGGAATCTCAAAGAGAAGCCACAAGAGTGAACGTCTATCCAAACAGATTGGATAAGAACTGGAAGCATTGGTCTGAACTCACGGTTTTCAGTAGATATGGATAGATCTAACTACAGACATGAGCGTGTGTTTGCGTGTGTCGACGGAGAGGACCCGAGAACAGTGACATCCAATAGCAATGAGCACAATTAGTACCCAGATCTTGGTTTCTAAATACTGTCCTCCACTGAAAGGAACAAAGGCTAGAGAATGGTATGATTCCAGGGCGGGACAGAGAAAGTACAAGATGTACCTGGAACAACTTGTGTCAGAAAGTGAGGGAGTTCTTAAGGAACGGTGAGAACGCGTAAGAACAGAGGCCGACCTAAAGAGCTGCACACTGACCACATTTGGGAATTAAGAAAACTTTTAAAATCGACTTTATTCTGATATAATGGACATCCAACAAAATGCACTTATTTTAATTACAGTTCAGTGAGTTTTGACAAATATATAAATATATGCACCCATGTGGCCACCACTTTAATCAAGATACAGAACATTCCCATTATCTCAAAATACCATATCTATGATATTTTGCTAAGGCAGCCCAAGTAGACGAATACAGTATGCAAACAGATGAGCAGAGCGTCGCTTCTGTGACATTCCTGACAAAGATGCACATGCTGAATCTAATCATTAGCAAACATCAAACAGATCCAAATTGGTAGACATTTAACAAAATAATTGGTCTATAATCTTCTAAAATGTCAAGTTCATGACAGTCAAGGAAACACTGAGAAACTATTCCAGTCTTAAGGAAATTAAAGTGACACGGTAACTGAATACAACACATGATCATGGATCCTTTTGCTATATAAGACATTATTGGGACAATTGGCAAAATTGAATGTGGTCTATGGATGGATGGTAGTAATGTATAAGAATAATTTTCTGATTCCGATAGTTGTATTGTGGTTTTGTACAAGCATATCCTTTTTTGGCTTTAGGAAATACATGCTAAAATATTCAACAGTGACGGGACGTAATGTCAGTAACTTATTCTCAAATGGTTTAGGGGGTAGTTCTTTGTACTGTCTTGCAACTTCTCTGTAAGATTGAAATTGTTTCAAAATAAAAAGATAAAAATAAATAGCACATCCTTGGGAGAATTGCAATCATCAAGTATTTGATGGATAGAGAGATGATAATCCTAATCACATCCATATTTAATTCCACAGTTTCAATCGATGCAAAACTCTGATGAATTTGGAAAGCCCAATGGACTTAAATAAACTTAATCAGAGGATGAAGCCAATTTCAGTCACTGTTCCCACATGTGGTCTCCTTACAGGAGACTATTTGGGGTTATTTTTTTTCCTTTTATTTTTGTAGCTTCTTAAACTGTACACTTAACTCCTTTATTTTCAGACATTTTTATTTCCTAATAAATGCACATGAGACTATTAGTTTTCCTCTAATACAAATTTATCTGCATCCCCCAAGCTATTATGTATAATGCTTTCATTATAATTCAGTTCTTGATATTTTATCATTTCCCTTACGATTTTTTTCTTTAACCTGTGGATTATTTAGAAGTTTGATTTTATATTGAATATTTCCAAATGCATGGGAAATAATTATCTTTTTGTTGTTGATATCTCATTTTGGTCAGAGGATGAGGTTTGTATAACGGCTGTTATTTGCAATGTGTTGTGACTTCCTTCATGGTCTAATACGTTATCATCTTTGGTAAATATTCAATGTGTGCTTGAAAATAGTGTATGCCCTCTGAAGAGCAAATTTCTACACATTTTCTGTGAGATCAAGTTTGTCTTTCTGTATCTTTATCTATTCTTGTTTGTCTGATGAATCCATTTCAGGGAATAATCCTTCTATTATTGTCACAAATCGTAGCAATTACTCCCTTTTTTTTGACAGTTGTTGCTTTTTATGTTTTGAGGCTGTATAGTTAGGTATATACAAAGTAATTATTGTTATGTCTTCTCAGTGGATTATGCTTTTTATCAATATGAAATAGCCTTTTTAAAATTTCAATATTACTTTTAATGCTATTCATATTAAATTCTATTCTGTCTGTTACACCACACTACACTAGCTTCCTTTTGGTTAGTAAATGCCTAGTATTTCTTCTCTATGTACTTTAATTTTCGAACGTCCTCTGAATTTTTTAAGCATGTCTATTATAATCCTCATATATTTGTGTATTTTGAATCTAACCTGAAGCCTCTGTCTTTTAATTGTGAGTTTAACCTATTTACATTTATTGTGGTTAGTAATATATGTAGACTTATTTCTACCTTCTTGCTTTCTGTTTACCTCTTTTGTTTTTCTCCTTTTATTTCTTTTATTGGATTGATCAATTTTTCTATATTTCCTTTGCTTTCCACTACTGGTTCAGAAGTTATGCATTCTATCATTTTTGTGTTTATTCTTAAATTTTAATATTGTTTATTTTTCAACCCACTCCTTCCTTCTGGAATTTTTTTCTTGTTTAGGTAATTCATTTAATCATTATGTTAGGGAGCATTCACATGTAGTTTCTATTCTTTGTTCTGGATTATCTGAAAACATCTCTGTCACCCTCGCCCTTAAGTTATAGTTTGATTGGGTATAGAATTATAGGTTCATAATTATTTTTTCTCAATCTCAAAGATATTATTCCATTTCTTTCTGGCATATGTTGTTGTTCATGAGAATTTGGCTAACAATCTGAGTGATGTTTTGTAAGTAATCTATGTTTTATTCTCTGGTGTCTTTTAGGATTTTCTTTCTCCTTGATATTCTGCAGTTTCACTATAAAGTCTCTCACTGTGGAGCTTAATGAGTCTTTCTCCATGTCTGAAAATTTTTCAGTATTATTATTGTTTTATTATTTTTCTATATTTTCCATTTTATTAAAGTTTTCAGAACTATCATTGTTTTAAATACCACCTTGCTGTCTTTTACCCCAGTCTCTTTCTCTTGACATATGATGGAGCTTCAGTTTTTTCTGTCTTCTATGACTTTTAAATTCTCTTTCATATTTACTGTTTCAATAATTTGCATCATATTAGATTTATTTTGAAGCTTCTCATTCTATATTCCATGTCTCTTTATTTCTCTCATAATTGCTATTTTGTTCATACTTGGCATCTCTTCCACATTTTCGATTCTATTAGTTATATGCTGAAATGCTTCATTCTGTATTCAAATTTTCTTAAGTTGCCTTTTATATTTTCCAGGCTGTTGATAGTTTTTATCTCTAATTCTGTGGGCTAGATTCTGGAAGACTTAGTCAGTTCAGTCTTCTAACTCATTTGTTTGTTTCTCAGCTGTGTCTGGTTGATATTATCCTTCTACTGAGAGGTTTTGTTTTTAATTCCCATAACTATTTTTAATTGATTTGTACCTCAGATGCAGAGAGCTGTCAACAGTAATCCTCATTTGAAAGCAGGTTGCCATTGTGTGTTTGTACAAGGCCCTTGTTCTATTTTATTTTTCCCTTCATTCCTGATCTCAACTCCTATTCCTTTCTCACCCATTGGCAATCATTCTGCAATATATAACGTGTAAAACATGGTATATAATTTGGAGTGGCTTATGATTATGGGCAAATAAGCTGGGGCACAGACTGGCTAGATGCTGTTTAATCTCATTTCCACGTCCTGACCACTTTATTTTCCAGCCTCCTTTGCAGTCAAGTCAGAGACTATGACTACTCTGGTCACTGAAATTTGCATGGAAGTGGTGCAAGGTAAAATTGTGTGTATGGGGAAAAGGGTGTGTGGGGATGTCAGGCTGACGAGATATGGACAGTAGTGAACATCTGTTGGTTTTGCCTGTGTGCTTGCCTGCCTGACATTCGTCCCCCCTTCATATGATAGCATCGCCCCAATAATGCCTTAGGAAACTACCTAATCGCCACTGTATGCAATCTTGATAGGATTGCCAATCAAAGCATCTTGCATTCACCTGACCAAAGCAGGATTGATACGTAAACTGTGAGGCCACTTGCTCAAAAGGCATTGAGAATTTCCATATGGCAAGAGCAGAGCACTAGACCAACAGCAGGACTCTCCTAAGGGCAGGACTGTGTGGGCCTGAGACGGCCCAGGCTGTACACTCAGGAAAGTCACCCAATCTAAACCAATCAGACTCTCCCTCCCCAAAATTTAAATCTTGACCACAGTGACACAGGTTCAGGAAACACTTGGAACTAATTTTCCCCAGAGGGCACTATTGGTTTCTGCTTCTTTTATCTCCCAGGGAACTCTTGATTCCTATCTTTTCCAAATCTGATTCATTTGCTGCTTTTCTTTTATTTTTTAAACTGAGACCTTTTTTTGCAGGGAAAGATTCGCCCTGCACTAACATCTGTCACCGATCTTCTTTTTTTTTTCCTCCCAAAAGCCCCAGTGCATGGTTGTATAGCCAAGTTGTAAGTCGTTCTGGTTCTTCTATGTGAGTTGCTGCCACAGCATGGCAACTGACAGACAGGTGGTGTGGTTCCACGACCAGGAAGTGAACCCAGGCTGCCAAAGTGGTGAGCGCTGAACTTCAACCACTAGAGCATCAGGGCTGGGTCTCATTTGCTTCTTTTCAATTCCATCAACCCCTACTCCATGTCCTTCCCTTTGGCTTAATTTAACTCTGGTCAACTCTGCTGGTCACATGCAAGAACCCTAAATGAATGATGAATAATTCTACTTGAGGCCTCTGATCCTCAGTTTCCCATCTGCAAAATAAGAGTAATAACGTATACCTCAAGGACTCTCATTACAGTTAGAAAAAGATAAATGAATCTGAGATGCACAGTACAATTCCTTGCATGTAGTAGGAGCTTACTAAATATGAGTTTTCTTTCTTCACCTCCACTTCCCACCGGAAGGGACTAAATGCCAATCTCTGTTATCAGACAGAATTATTATCCATCTCAGACCGAGGTCTAGAAGTCAAGTTTTTCAAATCCATCGTCTATTGTGAGAACGTCTCTTGGATGGACCAAGAGGGGGCCTGGCTAGCGCCCCTGCCAAGGAGTGGAAAGCAGAAAGAGCCAAGGGTGAGTGTGGTGGATTTCAATGTACTGGACACCCCATGTCTAGTCCCCTCCCTGAGAGTGTATCAGATTTCTTGGGGGAAACTAGCTCTTCCTTGGTGTGTGTTCTCTGAGGTGATTCCAGAACAAGCCTCCCACTTTGGAAGCCAAAGGACCAGATTCTAGCTCTCCTCGCCCTGGTAAAGCATGGGGTGGGCAAGACGACCGAAGCTCAGCCAATCAGGGCCTGCCTTCCAGGATCTGCATCTTAATCGTCACATTGGAGTGATGTGAGGAGAGAAGGGGGCTTCGGTGCTGCTGCGGCGGCTGTAGAGGGGCGATGCTGGCGCCATGGCCAGGCTGCTGCATTTGTGAGAATGCATCTGTGCTTCCGCTGTCTCTGCTTTCTCCGCTCAGTTCTCTTGCTTTCCGCCCACTCCAAGTCTGGTCCAGGGCTCCCCATCCATGTCAGGATGCCCTCTAGCCCCAAACACACAAACACCTGAATATATTTCCACCAAAATTCCATTTGCTTAGGCTAACCAAGTAGGTCTCTATTTCTTGCAAGCAAGACCCCACATAACTACAGGGAGTCAAACCCTATGTCCTCTGGAAGGGCCAGTCTTGGGGAGCCAGGATCAAGTGAAGACTCCAATAGGATAAAGGCCAGGAGTGGGGAATGGAGCCTGGGTCAGCTGCTGAGCGGGATCAGACCCCAAGTGGAGGGAACTCATCGCCCCAACAGGGGCTTTGTGGAGGTGAGCTCATTGCTTTCCATTTTTTAGAAAAGGAAACTAGATCTCACAGAGTTACGTGATGTGCCAACAGGTAGAAAGCTGGGACTTGAACCAAAAACTCTATAAGATGTTATTATGCCCATTTTTCACAGCTGAAGGGCCCATCTCTCCAGATGGAGGGTAACTCAGATTTATTAAGCAACAGCCAAGTGCCAGGTGCTGCCCTGGGTTGAGTATTTCCCAGGCGTTATGTCAGTTCGTCCAAATAACTCAAGCTCTGTTTCTCTGTCTTTTCAATGACTGTGATGATGTTGTTATATTTCAAATCTACTGGTTAAATACAGGACTGTGTAGCATCGTAGGGTGCTCGACGAAGCTCAGATGGCTCCATGCCGTTAGGAATCCACTCTGTAAACGCATGCACATAGTAGCGTCCACGCCTCGCATGTTGGGGGCCAACAGTATAATTTCCGTATACAATATAAGATTGGAGGGTAAGTAACAAAAACGTGTGAACTTGAAAGTGAAAGACAGTATTTAGACTCACCGTTCAGGGCAGCAATGCTTAAAAACTAAGACCAACAAAAGAATATTTCCGAGGGGAGCATTCTATCACTGACATTGTTTAGAATTGTCAGTGCAGAGTGATAATAAAAAGACAGCTCAGTCTGAGTCGGTTTTGTTTGTTTAAATTCCCTGTTGACGATGCATCCCCTTCTTGCCTGTTCCTCCTCCCCACACCACCCCACCCCCGACCAACTCTTTGTGCATCTTTTCCATTTTGCCGCTAAAGAACGGAGAGATGTGGCCGTGTGACGTCACCAGTACAGAGCAAAGGCAGAATTCAAAATCAAGGTGCAGCGATGCCAGGCTCACCTCTTTCCCACTCTGCGGGTCTGCCCTCAGGCCTGAAGGTGCAAACGCAGAGACTCCTTCCTTTGGGTGGGAGACGGATGCCCCTGCCCCTCCCCCTACCCTCCTGCCTTTGAAAGGGGTGCTCCTGCACCCTCCCAAGCATGCACACTTCTCCTGGAAAGGAGACAAGCTTCAAGAACACAGCACAGAAGAGCTGGGTTCCAGTCCCAGCTGCACAGTGATGTCATTTCGAGGTTTCCCCCGCAGATGCTCCTGCGTGCACCGCTGTCTCCCTGGCTGTGCCAGGAGGCCACAGGGCAGAGAGCAGGTTGTAAGCGGTGGCCCCTCTCTGGCCCGAGGGACTGCCCTGTCTCTTACCTGAGTGTCGGCATCTGCATCCCTGTCTTGAAGGATTCTGATGGCTGCTATCTGGAGGGAGAAAGCCGACCCGGGGCGGCAGGCCAAGAAAAGCGTTGCTGCGGGAGCCTCCCGGGAGCCAAGCGGCACCATGTGTCTGTGCGTTATCATTTACACTGAGGAAGCGGGTATTTAGAAAACAGGGCTGGTACCAAGGACGCCATCTGTGGCCAAGCTTTCCGGGCCCACCGCACCATATTGTGGAAGGCGCCGGCTGGAGAAAACAGCCTCCCGTGTCGCGCAGTGTTTGTTTGGTTTGGGGCTTTTGTTGTTTTTTGTTTTTTGTTTTTTTAACAAATTCAAATGTGGCTTCCTCACTTGGAGAAGCAGGCTGAATGGCCTCACAAGTCAGAGTCGCTGGAGGGAGGGAAGGCTTGGCGCCATGTGGGATTTGTACACTGGCTCCGGGAGAGGTAAAAAGTGATTCCACCCGCCACACAGAGAGGGCTTTTTCTCCGTGGGCCCTTGGCTAAGTGCGAGATATATATATGTATATTTATATTTTTGTGTGCACATATAATTTCTTTAATCTGTACAACAGTCTTGTGTGCTAGATACTATTGCTATTCCATTATGTAAGCGTGGAAATGGGAGCCCAGAGAGGTTGAGTAACCCACCTATGGCCACACAGCTAGCAAAGGTGGAGCCCAAGCAGAGGGCCAGGTTTCATCCACATCCACTCTGGCTGGCCCCCCGGGGCCCTTCTATCCCTAAGATACACAGAGCTCGCGTCCAAGCCTTTCCAGCAACTTCCACACCTCATTGGGTCACTCTCTCTCGTGTGGCCCCTGCTGTGTTTTCCTCTGTACACTGATGGAATCTGGACTCCCCGTCCTGATGAATTGTTGTTGTCTCTGTTCCCCTCCCAGACCATCAGTTCCTTGCAGGCCGAGCTCCTGGCTGTGCTCCTCATCACCGCATCCCCGGTGATGGGGTGCGGGGCAGGCCACCCCACCACTCCAAGCACCAGCTGTCTTCTCTATAGGTGAGCATCATACCCATGTCCACGCCTGGCTCAGGTGACAAGAGACAGCTGAGCCTGGCAGCCTCATCTGTGAAATGGGGATCAAATGCCTGCCTTCAGGGCTGTGTGAGGATCATGGCAAAGGGGCAGCAGTGCCAGGGCGGGGCCTGGCCTCTGAGCTGACATAACGCCCGCGTGTCCGCTCTCCTGGCACTTGTCACCCTGCCTTCAGGTATTCAGTGTACCTAGCAGTCCCCTCCCCAAGATTAGGGCAGAGCTCTGTCCGCCTTCTCCTCTGACCCTTGTCACATAATAGGTGCTCAAGAAACCATTGTTGAAAATCAATAAAGAGCCCCCATTCCCTCTTCCTTCTTTCAGCCTCAGTTTCCCCATCTGTCCCATGGGCCCACCAGTCTCTAAAGTCCTGTCCAGCTCTGACACACTTTGGCCCAACTCCTCCAGCCTTGTAAGAGCCCAGGGCCAGCCTTAGAGGCTGGCACTAAGCAAGGTGACGAGAAAGCATGTGTCCTGTTACATAGTGCAGGCCCTGAGGTGCTGCTGCCCCCAGCTCCTGCCAGGCAGCCACCCCAGGAGGAGCCAGCCCCTTACGGAGCAATTATCTCACCACGGTTAAGTGGCTGTAGGAGAAACTGGGTTTGGAGAGTGGCAGCAGGCTCTGCTTCTGGAGCACATGGTAAAATTTGGTGCAATTAGCAGCGAGGGAACACACGTTACTACTATTATTATGTACTCTTGGCATCCCGGCCCTGTGTGCGCTGCCTTCTTTCTTCCATTTCTTTTTCTTTAAAGAAGGGGGGAAAAAAGCTCTTTGGGAACTGAAGCAAAATAAAAATGCCAAGAATTAAAAATGCAAATTCATCCAAGATGTTTTCTGCCCAAGACGGCAATGGCCACATGGCTCGATAACATTTTAAATGTTAAAAAATGGGTAATTTTCAGTAAAAATCGAATTTGCCAGAGCCCAAGTTTAAACGAATCCCATATAGCACTCGGGCACCCGGCCAATATTCATGCACAACAAGCCCCTCCAGGAGGTTATGTACTATTAAAATGAGGAGGAAACACAAAGTCCATGTATGCAGTGAGGGTCCTCGGAATCCGGACAGCACGGGCGGCGAGTGTGGACCCAGCCCAGCCTCTGCCAGGAGCAGGCAGTCCCTGCACTGGGTTGCCCCATCTGTACAATGGCCATAAATAAAATCCAGCTTTGGGCTTTTATTAGTAGTAATAATATTATAAAACCCCAATAAATGTTTTCTTAAAGAACATCGAATAAATATCTTGCCCATCAATAAATATCCTGTTAAACAGAAACTTTTTTTTTTAAAGATTAGAACCTGAGCTAACAACTGTTGTCAATCTTGGTTTTTTTGTGGTTTTTTGGTTTTTTTTTTTTTGCTTTTCTCCCTGAATCCCCCCAGTACATAGTTGTATATTTTAGTTGTGGGTCCTTCTAGTTGTGGCATGTGGGACGCCGCTTCAGCATGGCCTGACGAGCGGTGCCATGTCTGCGCCCAGGATCCGAACCTGTGAAACCCTGGGCGGCCGAAGCAGGGCGTGAGAACTTAACCACTCGGCCACAGGGCTGGCCCTAAACAGAAACTTTTAAGTACAGGGATTAAATCTGACTTGCACAGCCCACTCCACCCCCAGTTACCTGCAGCACCCAGCGAAGGGCCTAGCTCCTAACAGGCGCTCAGCCCGTGCTTTGGCAATATCTGGGCTCGAGAGAGCTGGGTGCCCACCTGTGCTCAGCACGTAGCCCCCTAGTTCAAAGATGAATAGAGCCCGGGTCTACCGAGAGGGGTCAGGGCTCAAAGACAAAAACAGACGCCACCCCCACCCCCTTCATTTCCGTCACTCGGGTGGTTCCGCGGGGCAGGAAGTGGTTGGGAGCACTTGCCCCGGGGCACACCTGGGCTCAAATGCCCATCTACTCTTACTGGTCATGGGACCTTGAGGAAGGCACGGGACCTCTGCACGCCTCAGTTTCCCCCACGGAACCTCTGCACACCTCAGTTTCCCCACGGAACCTCTGCACGCCTCAGTTTCCCCATCTGTAAAATGGAGATAACAGTGGGACCCACCTGCTGGTGCTGTGGTGAGGATGCTCACAGGAAGCTTTTCCCGCCTGCCTGGCCCATGACAAGTGCTCAAGAAGCAGAGCCTGTTTCAATCTTTGTATTAATGTCCTTCCTCAAAGTGGCTGCTGACCTGGTGGCCCTTGGTCTAAAATGAGTCCTGCATCTGACAAAGATGCTCTCCCTTAGACTACAAGGTACTGACATGTCCCAGGAGATCAGCCCCTGTTTGCTGGGTCCTGGTCAGGACCCAGCAGGAGACACGACAGGTGCGTCCCCCCTCACCTCCATTACTTTCTCTCTGCAAAGTCAGATTGGTCCGCTCCTCTGCCTGGAACCCACCCCCCATCACATCGACACACCTAGAGCCAAACTCTCGGCTTTCAAGGCCCCAGGTGGGATGCCCACCACCACTCGCCCCATCCTGTCACCTCAGACCTCCTCTCCCACCAGCCTCCCACACCAGCCCCTGCACCTTTTCCAGGCACCCATCACCCTCCCCCATCCAGGCCTTGCCTGGCATCCTTTGCTGGAACCCTCCCCACCAGGGATTCACAGGGCTCACCTCACTCCCTCCAGGGCATCTCCTCGCAGAGGCTTCCCCCGCCCACCCAGGGGAGACAGCAGCCCACCACCCACGGGCACTGGTCAGCAGCTGCCCCGTTATCCAGCAACACTCGCTGTGTGTCAAGTTCCATTCTCTCCCCACCTCAGTATGAGCCGCAGGATGTCAGGGTCCTGGCAACCACAGTTTCTTTGAAGACCTAGGGTCTTGGGATGAAAGGGAAAAGTCATGGGCACCAAGGTGGGGTGCTGGACCCTCCAGACAAGAAGGACCGTGCGTCAGCTCACAGGCGGGGAAACGCAGGTTCAGGGAGGGGAAGGGACCCGTTCAAGGCCACACGGTGAGGCAGTGGCAGAGTGTGCTCCTCCCCGTCAGTTTGTGCGTTTGTGAGCCGATGCACCTGGCGGGCAGGATTCATGGGCTTTAAGCCAAGGCAGCTTTTCTCGTCCTCCTTCGGTCCCTTCCAAGTTCACTCAGTGGGAAAAGCTCTTCCCCTGCCTGAGGATGGTCCTCAGAAGGCCTCGTGACTTTGCAGGTCACTCAGACAGTAAAGGTGCTATCGTCACTTTAAGCCACCAAACGCTGTGTCACTTTAGCAATTAAGAGTGTGTTGTGCATTGTTGTAATCAAAACTTCAGAGATGATTTAAAGCCAAATTTTGTCTCCTCCCAGGCAGGCCCCGCCCCTGAGATACAGTCACCCAAGGCAGAGGGCCTGCTCCCTGCCGCCCGGCTTCCCTCTCTCCCACTGCCCATGGGCCTGTGCCTGCTCTTGACGCTCCCTCCAGGCTCTGGATCTTCGGCACACAAGAGAGTCGCAGGAGCAAAAGAAATGGAGTGCAAAGTTCTTCCCCGCCGGGCACTGTAGTAAGCTGGCTTCTCGCTCTCCTGGCCTGGAACAACCCACCTCTTGCCACTGCTTCTTGCTTCTCCCCGCAGGCCACTTGACTCAGTGTATCTTGCTGTCTGCTAGTCACTTCCCTTCCCACGGCCCCGGGAATCCTGGGTGCAGACTCTGCTTTAGCTGCCCAGGCCGCTCTCTTGGGCAGTACCCGGCCACTCAAGGCTGGCCCCTCACCGTGCATGGCCCCCACTGGGTCTGAGCAGCATGCGTGGGACAGTGTCTCTGGCTCTGGTCTCTAGGAGTGCAGGCCGATGTCAATGCAGCCAGATCAGCTTTGGCTCCTCTGAGACCTGGCAGACAAACTTTACTTCTCTTGGACAGAAGCTGGACAGTGGGTCCCGTGTGTCCACTCTGCAAGGGACAGGCGTGAAGTGCCTCTCACTAAACTCAAGGAAGGGGTCTCCTCGTGCCCCTCCAGGTGGCAGGGGAAGGGCTGCGCTGGGCACAGCTCTTGCAAAGAATCTTTCCCCAAATCTCTCCCTTTATTCCCCAAACCCATCTTATCCTCTGAAAGTGAGTCAAGGGTTTTTAAAACCCAGATCAACTCCCCTTTGAAACTTTGCATCTTGTTCTGGAACTTCACTTGGTGCCGGGGGGTGACATGTGTTAGACCTGGTGCTTCTGTCTGAACTTCCCATTTAACCTGTCACAGTTTTCTGTTGGTTGCTTTGTTTCTTTGGGGGAAAAAATAGCTGATGAAAATGTTTATGACAACAATGGAGCAGGTGATTTTTGCAAATTTTCTGAAGTTAAATAAAAGATGATACATTGGAGATGTGGCCTGAAATGGAACATCCAAAAAGCTCCTCTGGCCTCCACCTTTGAACCATATCTTCCCACGAGTGGGAACCGGAGCTGCCACAAGGCACCTTCCATCCCCTGGGGCTCCCCCTCACCTGAAGAGCTGCGATGGAGACAGTTGCCATTTCCTGGGCACCGTTGGGCAGAGCCATCAATATGCACATGGTCACAGTACAAATGGCTCTAATCATTCTCATTTTACAGATGAGGAAACTAAAGTAGGAGGATAACTTTCTTGAGATCTCACAGCTATTTAGTGGAGGAGCTGGGACTCAAAACCACAGCTGTGGGTCCCAGAGACTATGCTCTTTGCCCTCCTCCAGCTCTACCTCTGGGGAGAGGGCCAACAGGCCAAGAGCACTCTGCAACGAGAGGCCAATTTGCTTGCAGATGCATCCAGGCCTGCCAGGCCCGTGGGCAACGCCTAGTTGGGAGCTCTGCAGTTAGGAGGAGCTGCAGAGAGCCAGCATGGCCCGGCTGAGCTTCCTGCCCTGGATCCCACGGCGAGCATCCCCCGTCCAGTTGACCAGCCCTCCCAGGCTCCTCCTCGCACAGTCCCTGGGCCCAGCTGCAGGGGTACCAAGGAGGACAAACCGTGATCCTGGCCCCAAGGAGCCACAATGCGGCAATTGGCCACAAGTGGCAGCAATGGGCCAGTGAACCAACAATGCCAGTAGGGCACTGCCAAGGCTGTGGATTGTCAGAGCCACCTTCACAGCAAAGAGAAGGTCTGTGCTGCTGCAAACAGACAGCAGAGCTGGGCTTTCCAGCTGGAGACGGCAGGAAAGGACTGTCCAGAAGGGGGACAGTGCTTCCAAACTTGTCCACCTGAGTCCCTTTAATGGCAGAGGAAGGCAAACCCCCTGTATCTGGGGACGTGGCCCAGAGTGGCCCACTACCCCCAGGAAAATGCCTCCAGCTCAATTCCATACCTGTGCTTGTTTCACTGTACAAACAATGCTTCAAACGCCCGAGGTGTCTGGGCTCTGCACATTGGCTGGGCCAGGTCAGGGTCAGCTTCTCTGGGCTAAGTGCCCTGGAGCAGCCAGTGAGAGGCTTTAGCCAAGGAATGACACAGTTACATCTAAACTTCAGAAAAAAGACTTTCTGGCCACACTGTGTCCAGGGAGACACTGTGACGGGGGAGCAATGAAGAGGCTGTTGCTGGGGGCCCAGTGGAGGCCCCAAGAATGGATCTGGGAGCCAGAGCCTAGGGTGTGGCTGGGAGAGTGGGGAAAGAGGGGAGCCCGCCAGCCATCATAGCTGGGAAACCCTTGACATCAGGACACTGTCCCATTGCTCCTCACTCCTGCTCCTCCACCAAATCCCGGCTAGGCCTCCCAACCTTCACGACCTCCCAACCAGGTCTATGTTCCCTGGTAGAGGCCCTCATGGTCACGTGTTCTTCTGCCTCCCAGCACTTACCAGAGGATGCTTTACATTGTCTCCTGGGGTTTCCCAGTGAGGGTGTCTCCCCAAGAAAACCGTGGTCTCCACTGTTGCTCATCCAGTTGGTTTGTAGGCTGGTTAGTAGGTTGGGTGATTGCTTGTTTAGTCAGCTGGTTAGTTGGTTGGTTGGTTGGTTGGTTGGTTGGTAGATAGGTTGGTTGGTTTTCTTTGAATCATCATCATTTAACACAGTGCCATGTACATAGTAAGCCTGCTATAAACATCTGCTGAGTTCTCTCACATCCGTATTCTCTGATTTGATTCTTGCAATATCTCGGTGCTGTAGACACGGAAGGAAGTGATGACCTACAAGTTACAGATGTGCAGGCTGTGAATTCAGCCAGACCAGCCTGGGTTCAAAACCAGCAGGTCAGAGCAGAGCCAGGCCTGTGGAGGTCTGACTGCCATAGAGCTCTTACTCCTGATGAATGAGAGGAAACCCTCCATGGCACTGTCAAGAAAAAAAATGAAGGAAAATAGCATGTTTGGTCCTTATTACTAATTGTGCGGCCTTTGGGTTTTCTTAGTCTGTATTTTTGGTCCGCTGGTTTCACATAAGCACATTACCCTCACACCACTTTGCAAATCCAGTTAGCTGGCCCTCTCTCCTGTGCCCTCACCACACACCATGACACTGCGCAGCACAAGTGACACTGAAAGACCGTTCATTTCCAATGAGTGTGAATCTATTCATTGATCACCTCCTGCCACAAGAAGCTCCCTACGACCACTACCAGCTGGAAGAATGCCTCTCAGCCCCTGCCTTCCATTCGTGTGAACTCAGGTGAGTCTCCAAGCCCCCTCACCACTGTCCTCCCCTTGGCCTGCAATACAAAGGTAGTGAGTGTTCCCAGCTGAGACCCTGCGGGAAGGGGGAGACCACACCCCCTCCCCCACATGAGAGCTCCCTGGCTTCACTGAACTCCAGTCCCTGCTCCTCCACCCTAGCTGGATGGCCTTGAGCAAGTCATCCGACCCACACCATCTTCATGGGAATGATCCTAGAGTGCCCTTCGTAACATCCTGTAGAGAGAATGCCTGGGCATGGTCTGGCACAGAACCGGGCAGATGGCAGTGACCATAGCCCACACCTATAGGGCTGACCACATACCAGGCACTTCTCTAAGCACTTGCCATTCAACCCCTTCTTATGCTGATGGCTCTAACACCACCATCCCTGTTTTTCAGATGAGGAAACTGAGACACAAAGAATGACATAACTTGCCCAGGATTTCACAGCTGCTGAGCGAAGGGTCAGGCTGGGGCTGAAGCCCAGACTCATGGCCCAGAAGAGAGAGACCCCGTACATGCCACTGTCATTTCTACTAATAGGTTTGGTACCCACTGATGTGGGAGCTGTCAGTCACGCTCTGAGGTTCTGATCAGACTGTGATGATGGCGTCAGGCTCCGTCCCTTGAGTAGATGAGAGACCCTGGCACGCTGCCTTGGAAGCACAATCCACAAAAAAAAGGAAGAGAAACCTGAGCTCATAAAATCAGCCTTAAGAACACTGTTTCCCAAAGTGGAAACGATCAACAAAGACCTCCAGGGATGTGTAGCCTCTGCCGCTGCTCCCTGCCAAGCGCAGCCACCCAGCTAGCGAGGAACGCACACGCTCGCGCACACGCCCGCTGTTGCAACTTGCCCCGCAGCTCCTCTCCCCTCGGCCCCCATTACAGAAGAGGAAACTAATCCTTCACCCCGTCTTCCCAGCACGCAGGCCGTCAGGGCTGCTGCACGGGGGAGGGGAGAATGCACTAACTCGGGCGGGTTCCAAGGTAAACAGAAAACGCCTGCCCGCCTGGCTCCTGGGGCCTGTGAAAACGAGACACTTTCTCTTTCACATCGTGTGTGTGTGTGTGTGTGTGTGTGTGTGTGTGTGTGTGTGAGTGTATGTGCACATGGGGGGTTAAGTGTGTGAATATAAGTCTGTGGATGTGCGTTAGTGTGTGTGTTTATGAAAGTGTAAGTGTGCATTATTAGCGTGTGCACGTATGGTGTGTGTACATAAGGTTGTGAGGGGCACAGGGGGCTGTGATGTGCAAGGAGCCACTGCCCAGAACATCATGCTAAGAATCGGGAGTCCGGGGCCCAAACTCAACCCCCAAAGAAATGCTTGTCCCCCGCTTGCTCCTGTCCATGCATTCCCAAACCCCATGGGGCAGAGGACCCTGAGCCCCTCCCAGCTGTTTTGCGCTAAAGGAGAATTCTGATGGGCAGGGATGCAGGAGAGTAAGTTCTCTGCGTGAGGGTGAAGGCAGCGCCTGAGCCCTACTGGCTGCAGTGGTCTAGCAAACCCTCTGGACTCCACCACATCAGAGCATCAGAGCCGGAGGAGCTGAGGGGCCCACGCAGCCAAATGGACCCATTTCACAGATGAAGACACCCAGGAGAGAGGAAAGGGGAACCCAGCCCAGGCTGGGGACCTGCGACATGCTGAGCACCTTGACACCTGCTTCTTCCTGAATCTTGGACATTCCCCTAAGACCAGTGTCCACCGTGCGGATGAGGAATCCTAGACTCCAAGAGTTAAGTCGCTTGCCTGTTAAGGTCGCAGAGCTGAGAAGTGGCAGATGTGAAGCCAGGTCTCTGTGAATCAGGGCCTGTCTGTCCCCCGCTCCTCACTGCCTCGGAGGCCTGGGGAGGGCGAAGGGAGAGCCAGGAACCCGGGCTACCAAGTCCAGGTCAAGCCTCTGCTAAGTCGGCTCCTGACAGCTCAAGACTTGACTTTTCTTCACCCATGGCACAGAGGGATGTTTCAACTGGGGGCTGGGGGGGACAGGGGCACAGGGGATGTTTTTGGTTTGGTGGCTTTTATTGTTGGTTGGCCTTCCAGATTCAACTAAACGGCCCTTTGGCTGAGTCAGTTTGAGCTGAGTGGCCGCAGTGCCGAGGCTGTGACACCTGGCTGGGGAGGCAGGTTCCCACGTGGGGCCCTGGGCCCTGCTTCCCGGGACTCCAGCCTCCTCACCGCTCCTCCCAGCTCCAGTTCTTGGCAAATCCTCTCCAGGAGGCCGCTGCACATGGAGCTGGGGTCCTTCATAGGAGAAGACAAGGGATGGCCGCCGAGGAGTGGGCCCGGGCTGAAATGAGAAGAGCCATTCTCTGGCACAGTCCCCGATCTGCACCCCGTTTCTCGGGCCCTGCCACTGGTCGGGCCTCCCCTCCTCTCTCTCCTTCTTTATCCCTCTTCCTCTGCCTTATCACGTCTTTCTCTCTGTGTCTCTCCCCCTCGGTCTCCCTGAGAGGGTCTCCGTTCTTCTCGTTCTCTGTCTTCCCTCTCTCCTCCCCTTGGGTTCTCTCTGCCTCTGTCTCTAGCCCTGGTTTATCTTGTTATACCTACTATTTCAGTCACTCGCCTAAGCACAGAAAGGTTAAGCAATTTTCTTAGAGACACACACTTAGATACAGCAGAGCTGGGATTCAAACACATAAAACTATAAAAGTATATAAAATACATAAAACATATATCTAAGCTTATATAATACCAACATATCATATATTATATAACACATATAAGAACATATGTACCATATATATAACATCTAACATCTAATAATTGATAATTTATATATGATACATAATTTGCATATAATTTATACATAATGTACACTTTTTTATAATTTGTGAGCATATATAATTTTATAGGTATAATTTATAAATATTTATACAGTCACGTGCCACATAATGACATTTCAGTCAACAATGGACCACATATATGATGGAGGTCCCATAAGATAAGTACCATACAGCCTAGGTGTGTAGAAGGCGGCGCCGTGTGGGTTTGTGTATGTACACACTACGATGTTTGAACAATGAAACCACCTAATGAATTTCTCAGAGAGTATCCCGTCATTGAGCGACACATCACTGTACATAAAATATTTAAAGCATATAAAAATTTGCAAATGAGAATATTATAACAATATGAACTGGCTGGATATGTCACTGACTAGCTTGGGACGTAGTGAGTTCCCCATCACGGGAACTGTGCGGGCAGAGGTTAAAGGGCTGCCTGTTGGAGCCGCTTGGAAGGGGAGCCTTGTCCGGGGAGGGAGGAGCAGAGAACCGCGTGCTCAGTGACCCTTGACTCTCAGTCTTGGGGGCTGGCCTCCTGGGATGGACTGGGGAGGGGCCCCACTTGTGTGTCCCCTTGAACGATGAGTGGGTCTGAGCCCAGGTGGATGGAGAAGAGCAGAGCAAATGCCAGCCTCGCCTTCTAGGTCTAATCTGGGGTTCACCGGGGGGACAGTGCCAGCGTGGGATGGTCAGGCTTGCTGCAGCATCCACCCTCGGGGAGGAAGGGGCTGACAGTGACACCAGATGGGAGCCCTCTCCCTCACTGTCACCGGCATCCCCACACCAAACGCCATGCTCAACAGTGCCAGCAGCAGGGAATGGGCTCATCCCCACAAAACCTGCAGAATGTCAGAGGCACTGGGGCTACAGAAGTGAAATGGGCACCAGCATACGGCAGGCTCTCTCGGTACCAGGGCTGTGGGCAAAGATGCTCAGAACTGCCGGCTCCTCATTCTCTCTGGTCTGATGCTCAGGGAGTCAGAGTCAGAAAGACCTGGTTCTGAATCTCAGCCCTGCACTTACTGGTCTGAATAAGTCACTTGCTCTGTCTGAGCCTTACTTGTCCCCTCTATAAAATGGGATAATACCAGGCCCCATCGCCTAGGGTCGTTGAGAAGGTTCAGTGAAATGCTGCTTGTGAAGCGGCCAGCCCTGAGCCCAACACGCTGTGGGTGCCCAGCAGGTGTGAGTTTCCTCCCCTTTTCCTGCGCGAGCCTGTGTGAAATGCGGGAATGCGGTGGCCCTAGAAACAGACTAGAATCAGGAGTTGTGGTTCTAATCCTAGGCCCGCCTCTGTCTGCCTCACAGAGTCCCTTCCATCAAGTCCCTTCCCCCCTCTCGGCCTGGCTTCCCTCTGAGAAATGAAGGGCTTAGACCTCGGAGCTCTCCACAGACCACTGCGTCAGGAGCCTGTACTGAAGGAAGAGTCTCTGGCCTTTGGAATCAGCACCTGAAAAAGCAGGACACCGGGTCCGGCTCACACCCATATCCAGTCCACTGCACAGGGCGATGGCTCAAGGAAGGATCTCTGTTTCTTTCATCCTGATAGCAGTCCTGAGAGGCAGGGGGCACTGGGCTTACTCCTGGTAAAGGTGGGGAGGCAGAGGGCAGGAGGTCATGTCATTCCAGGTGGCAGGAAACCTCCTTCTCTTCACTCCCACCTCCGTGCCTTCCCCACCCCCTTCTTGTTTTCCCCAGAAAGATAAAATAAAACCATAATAATAAGGCCGTGACTCCGACAGCCTTCTCATCCCCAGACACAGGGCGGGGCCCCTCTCAGATCCATTAGCTCGGTAGCCCCGTCCCAGAAGCCTGTGGCCACAGCCCTCACTCGACTCTGGGTGTTTCTGACAGTGACAGAGGAAGACAGAGCTCCTGTAGCATCGGAGTCCTGCCTCCCTCACCCACAGTCAGAAATAAAAGTCCTTACTCATTTTTGCGACACAGAGCCAAGGCAGGGAGTCACAGTTGGCGTTGGGCGGGGGTGGGGAGCAGCTTGTTTTTTCGGGGGGTGGGGGGGGCACCAAAGATCTGAGTGCTGTGAAACCACCCTCTGTATTTTGCTTTCTGCCTCTGTCTCCTCCCAAAGCAGCTCCTTATTTGGGGAGCCTTTGACGGTGATCACGGCTCCATTTGCATGAGAAGTTCTTGGGAGGGAAAAAGGACTTGTCACATTTCTCCCACAAGAGTGTGTTCACACCAAGAACAAGAGAGATGCCAACAGTGGCCTTTGCCGTCACCAGAAGTGGCAGCTGAGTTGAAGAATTTCTTCCCCTAGGCACATTTTCCCCGTCTCCCTATGAACCGACTTCTCTCTAGGGAAAGAGGATCTCGCTGTCACCCGCGCAGCCGCCCGCCGCCCTCCACGCTCAGCGCTCCGCTTAGAACCCCGGCCTGTCGCCGCTGCAGGTTTCCGAGGCCCTGTTTCGAGGATGACAGGCTCCTCTCCGGGTGAGAACAGGAGAGCCGGGGCCAACTGTTACAAAACAGGCTTCTTGGAAGGAAGCCCGCGGGGGTAGAGAGGGAGACCCACAGTCAAACTAGGACAGCATTTCCCTAGAGGAGCCCAGCGAGACTCCACGTGATTCCCATCAGGAAAGGACACCCGGGCGTGGGCCGCTGCACCTCCCGGTCAGAGCCAGGTGCATCCAGATGTCTGCATGACAGCCTGTCGGCCCCAGGTGCCGCGCCTCGCCCTCTGCCAGCCTTGCCTTGCCTGGAATGCGCTCCAGCCCTCACTGCTCTCCAAGGTCATTGTGGCCCCAACCCTGACACACGGGTGTAGTTTACAGCGGATTTTACAGCTGTCATGGTATGGGACATGAAGTGATAAACCAGCACCGGCCCTGAGCTGCTCCTGGGTGGCTGCTCCTGGGGGGACATTTCCGGGTGTTACACAGGAAGTGGCATGGTGGCCTTGTTTGTACTCAGTGGGGGATGTCTTTCCAGAAGGAACTCGCAGCAGGAAATGAAGCAAATGCCTCTGCCGGTCAAAGGCAGGGTTTGGAGGCTGCTGCCATGTGCACAGCAGGAAGGAAGGCTCCGTGCCCAGAGGCCAGGGCCCTTGGGACCAAGAGGCAGGGAGCCATGGGGCACTCAGCCCCTCCAGCCACATGCTGAAACACTGCTGTGTGTGGGGGGGGCCGGGCGCAGAGCCAAGGTCAAAGGGCAGACCCAGGCCATCGCTCAAGGCCAAAGCCACAGAGCTGGTCCGGATGAGTTTCCCCAGACCCTCAGTGAGGACAGACAGGAGCCCTTGACCGAGTCCCCCGACCCCCTTTTGAGTCAGTCACTACCCCAGGAGCTCTCTCCCAGGGTGTGGGCGCCCTCACGTTCCACCCACCCTCCAGCCATTCTTGCCAAACACCAGGTTGAGCACCCATCCAGTATAGCCATCCACACGTATCTGGACCCAGGGGATCCTGCCTGAGTCTAGTCAGGATTCACACCCGCTGGGCAAAGCCGATGGCAGTCTCCTTAGAGAGTTCCAGCCGAATGACCTCCACCGTTCCATCCGAACGCTCGAACGCTGTGTTCCCAGCGGTCCCCCTGCCAGAGGTGAGCTTGGGCTGCATCCTTTCTCTGCCTCACCATCTTCCCTTGGTGGCCCCGTCCTATTGGTGGGCTGCACTGTCTGTGCCTGGTCCAGAGTGATGCGGGCTCGGTGAGTTGAGGAGTCAAAAGAAAGATTTCTTGGACCCTCAAGGTCTGGCAGTAGTGCTCTTTTATTCAGAGAATAGTATGGAATAGCATGGGGACAGGACCCACGGGCAGTAAGAGCTGCAGTGGGCTGAGGGCAGGGCTAAATTTATAAGGCATAGGTATGTGAGTTATTTCTTTACAAGACAAAGGAAAGATCATGAAAAAAAATCATAAAAATGGTATCAGTGCAGGTGGGGTCTGGTTATCGGGTGGTCCTATAACTTTAGATAAGAATCAGATCGGATTAAGTCAGGACATCCTATGCTCCCGGAGGATGATACAGATCAGTATGTAGGGCAGGATGCCTTGGGCTTCTCCCTGGGGCAGCCCTGATCCTCATCACAGAGCAGCTTGGTTCATGATGTCTGAGGCTATTTTCTATTCTAAAAACTCCGAGACTCTGCCCTCTGAATTCAGCTGCCAGAGGGGACCGTGTTAAACCTCAGACTCGGGGTAAAGCCCAGGGATGGAGCAAGTTCGGGGCAACATGGATTCAGTCCATTATCTCCAAGGTGAGGAACAGCCCAAATCTCCCTGGAAGCCTCCATGATTTCCCACCTCCAGCCCCACACACAGGAAGAAGCCTCAGTTCCGGGCTTTCTCGTCAGCGTCTCTCCCCTCCCGGCCTGCTCCTCGCTCGCCGGCCCTTCCTCCATTAGCCATCATCTGCAGGGCCTGCTGGTGCTCCCTCCCACTCCCACATGAGCTGGACCTCAGGTCCAGGAGGGTGTCAGCAGGGGCCAGATGGAGCCTGGAGCTTTTAGACAAGAACCCTTGACCCGGGGACCCTTGACCTGGCCGGCTTCAGGAGGGACGAGGGTCCCGCGTGTGATGGTGCCCACACGTTGTCCTGGAGGGTTTTAGCCGAGTTCTCAGTGTTCTGTGATGCAGAAAAGGCTCAGAACCAAAACAGAATAAAAAGAGGAGAAAGTTGGGGGAGTTTGCCCATCCGGGAGTCAGCCCGCCACTCAGTACTACTTGGCACGGGGCTGCTGTGCCCCAGGCCCCCTGCTGGGTGCGGGGCATACAGTGGTGACTGAAAACTGTCCTTGTTGTTGCTGACAGTCTCTGGTGGGGACAAGTATTAATCAAAAGCAGACAAATAAATGTAAAAGAGCAACTCAGCCAAGAAGAGTCCATGGGTGGGTCCAGGAGGCGCCGATCAACCTTCAGAGGCCTGAGGACTGAGCAATGACAGGCGGCTGCCAAATCCAAAGGAGCCTGGAGTGGCCACGTCAGAGCCTGGCCTTCAGATGGCTTGATGTCAGGAGAGAGCAGGCCGAGGGCCAGCCAGATGGCCATGGCAAGTAACCCTGTGGGGGCAGGGACAAGTGGATCCATTTGACAGATGAGAACACTAGGCACGAAGAGCTTAGACAACTGGAGAAGGTCACATGGGGTCTTACTGCCACCCCACGGGGGTCTCCATCTTCCAGCCACCCCAAAGTGGGGGCCTTTGGGAAACCCCACACATCTAAAAATAAGGAACTCATCACCCACCCTTAAAACCTGCTCCTCCAGCTGGATGCTGGGTCAGTGAGCTCCTTGAAGGTGAGGCTGGCCTAGCAGGGTGCCAGGCACATAACAGACAAAGGAGAGTTGCCTGGATGAAGAAATCCATGGTTGGGGGCAAGGTGGCTGTGATCCCATCGAAGACCTCAGGCCCCCTCCTCACCTGAGGGCTGGAGGGTGACAGAAGAGCCAAGGCAGCAAGTCCTGTGTCTCAACCCAAACTCAGCCCCAAAACCACAGCACAGAAAATCAATATGGAGCCAGACAAATTAATAGTCCAGGGCGGAGAGGTAAAACCCAGAGCTGAGCCCGCGTGGCATCTCCAATGGACAGAGCCTGGGAGCACTGCTTCCTTCCTTCGGAAAATACGGCCCCCATCAGTTGCTGGAGAGTAATTACCCATTAGAGCAAGAAACGCCGATGAGCTACTCTCCCCACGTGAAACAAGCAACTTTTATGATTTGGAGGGAGGAATAAATTGCTTTAAGTGTGACATGTACAAACAGCTGTGCTCTGCCAGAAGGCCCTGAAGAACCCGTCTTAAATGAACACCTAGAGGCTATTAGAAGGGTCTCTGGGGACAGGCCTCCTCCAGGGGATTAAAATCCAGCAGTCTGTGTGCCAGAAAGCTTCCTCTCCATCCGGACCCCTTGTGCGCCCCTCCCCCAGCCAAAAACGCCAGGACAGCAGAGCGCATTTTCCTGGCTTCATCTCTTCCACTGCCACCACAGGCCCCCAGGACTGCTGCAGCAGGGACCTCACGGGCCTCCCTGCCCCTAGGCTCACCCCTCTGCTCCAGCCTCCTCCGGGCAACCACAGTGAATGCACGCAAATCAGACCGCAGCACTCCCAGCTCGAAGCCCACCGATGCCTCCAAGGCCTTCAAGATCAAGGCCACTGCATTCCACCAAGTCTGAACTTGTTGTTTCAGCAACCTCCCACCTGCCTTCAGATCTTTGGCTCCAGCCCCAGCTGCTCCGGCCTCGAATCCCACCTTCAGATAATTTACTCCTTCTGGGGCATCTCCACCAGACGGTCCACAGGTGCCTCGCACTCAGTACGGCCAGGACCAAACTCGTCACCTCGGCCCCTCTCATCCCAAACTGCCCCTTCTGGTTCAGTAAGCGGTCCCACCTTCCGGCCAGCCAAGACTACACCAAGTAAACAGTCTAGGACCTGCTGGTCTTACTCCCTGAACTTCATCCCCTCTGTCCGTCAGCCTTCAGCTGGCTATCGTCCTTTCTCCCACCCCCACAGTCTCTCAAATCATTTTCTTGTCCCTAACTGACCCGCTTCTCCCCCAAGGCAGTGCCAGCTGCTGTTATAAATAAAACCACAATTTCAAAGGTTTAAGAGAACAAAGCCATATTTCGCACCTATGTAAGGGTCCAGTGCCAGCACCCCTGGCTGCAGCGGATGCTCTTCCCAAAGGCAGTGATTCAGGGACCCACATTCCTTCCACTCTACGTTTCCTCCAGCCCCTGAGGCCTCAGACCTCTCTGCCTGCAGACAGTGGAAGAGCTCTCTGTGGAAGAGTAATGAGGCTCCCATTCTTCCTTAAAGACCTGGCTTTATCTCTGGCATCCCATTGATTGATTGAGCTAGTCACCTGGCTACACCTGGGTGCAGAGGGTTCTGGGAAATGTAGTTCTTCCATGACGAGGCTCACCTGAGCCATAACGCCACACAGTGGGAGAGGTAGCATGAGTTTCTTGCTGGACCCACAGCCATCTCGCCGCACCGTTCTCTCCTCTGCATCGGAAGGCCAGTCCAGCATCCTTGGAACATGCACAAGGTGTTCTCGGAACAGGTGCAGCTCACCTCCCCAGCCTCAGCCCCACGCACATGTTTGCCCTGTGCCCCCAGCAGGCCAAAAGCCTCGAAGGTCTCTGAATGAGCAGGGCCTCCTCCCTTCCACACCTTGGCACGTGTAGTCCCCTTTGCAGGTGCCAGGATGGAAACGTGGACAGTGGGGAGTGCGATGAAGAACCGTCGCACAGCAGACGGGACCCCTCCAAGCAGATCCCAGACCCGGAGGGAGCTGGATCCCAGCACACGGCCCACAGGGCTTTGTCGCGCTCCTGGGGTGACCAGGCTGTGGGCTGGAGGTTCACACACGGCACTTCTCTGGAGCCCCCAGCGAGCCTAGAGGAAGGTACAGTCACACCTCCCCTTTGCAGATTCGGAAACTGAAGCATGCGGGGCAGGGTGGTCAGTCCAATGCCGCAAAGGTTTGCTGGCTGGCCCCAATGTCTTAGGCAGTGAGGACACAAGGACGAACGAGCAGGGCACCCTCACACTGCGCCACCACCTCAGGGCCCAGCAGAGAGCCCAGATCTGAGGCCTTCTCGACCCTAGGCAGCCCTTCTGGCCTCTGCCACAGGGCCTCTGGGCTGACGAAGATCCACCCGCCCCCACGAACTGCCACTGGCTCCAGAAGACGGGGCTGGAGCTGTGTCCCCTCCTGCTCCCCAAAGTTCCATAGACGGGCTGCATCCTGGGGCCGCAGGGAGGAGGGAGCACGCACAGGTGGCCTGGAGAGAATCTGGGGGCCTCGTGGAGGGGCAGGGGTTCAACTGTACCTGAAAGCTTGAAGGATAAGCAGGAACAAGCTGAGGAAGGGGACAGAAAGGGTGTCCTGTCGGGATGGGGATCAGAATGGAGGGAACACAGAGCGGGGCAGGATGCTGATGATGCGATGAGGGAGCAAGGACGCGCTGGGGCCGGGGGGCCGGAGCACCAGGGAGGCAGGAGGCTGGGCCTGGGGGCGGTGGAGGGTCAGCAGCCCTGGTCAGGAAGGGCCTCAAGTGAAGCTGGCCAGCGTCACCCATCTGGGGCCAGCGATGGGGCTCTGGCCACAGTAGCGATGTGGTCACAACCGATTTTGTGGGAGAAAACAAGCTGGGGTGCAGCTGGCCCCCAGAGCTCCCAGCCTGCCTGGCGCTGATCAATTCTCAAACCCCTTCCCCTCAGGAAGCGAGTCTGGGCTTGCTTGGAACAATCCCAAATCAATAATACATCTTAATCAAATAGTAGCAAATCTTTAATTGAAACCAATCATGGAATTGCATTCTCCTCCCTTCCAAAGAGCTGTGCTTTTGATTACGCAGACAGAAGACAGCATAATTTCCCACCCAGGGACTCGGGGTCCTGCCCAGACCCCCCTTCTCTGCTCTGCGCTGTGGAAGATAAGCCCAGAGGGGAGGATTGTGGGCTCCCAGATAGCCCCGGGGTCCAGGGTTGGCTGTAGTGTGGGTTTCCCTGTGTGGTCCCCAGACGGCGGAATTCTCTTGGGGGCACTCTCCCACAAGCCTTGGCAGGGATGGCCAGAGGGAGGTGGGAGCTGTCCCTTCCTGGACCCCATCGGGGCTGGACTGGGTGTTACTGTCTCTGTGGCCCAGTTTGCAGGATGGATGAATGAACATCTACACGGCCTGAAGGTGCCGGGAGGGCCTCCCCGGGGAGTCTGCGAGTGCCTAGGAGGTGGGGAGCCGGGAACCCTTGCAGACTGCCAGCAATTGGACCTGGCCTCTGGACCTCAAGGCCACTGTGCAATTGTGGTCCTGTTGTCCCCCACTCCTGCCCCAGCCTTGAACATCCCACACATCGAAAGGCACAGCTCCTCAGCCATCTTTCCATGAGTTGTGGGTGGGTTGGCCCTGAGTCATCTGCTCTTTCACAAGACCAAGCCTGCCTTTGGTGTTGGCTCTGGTGAGGTGACCCATCACACAGAGACCTGAGCCCCTGCCTGGCCTCAGCCCTGGGCTTTCACCATCCCCACCTCCATGGGGAGCCTCCTGGGGCCCAACGTTCTGTGTGTGGACACATCGTGCCACTTCGTGGAAATGGGTCTCACCGAGGCAGGATTCTGCTAGGCATCCTGCTCACCTTAGCCCCCCAGGACCTCTGAATCTTGACCTTGACAGTCAAGGGGCCCGCCTGAGCCTGTGCAGTAAACAGTGTTGGCTAGCACATGTCTCCATAGCACCCTTCTCCCATGCCATCCTAGGCATTCCTTGGGAGGACTCCCCAACTCCTTATGACACTGGCAGGACACTTAATCATGAGTCCTGTCCCCCCATCCATCATGGGGCCAGGCTACCAGAGTGCTCCACCCCTGGCCACAGTAGTTTGTTCAGGGGTGAATATATGAGCCAGGGGAGGCTAATCACAGGCTTGTGCCACGGTCGCTAGGCCTGGAGGGGGTTGTTGAGGTCAGCACCACCTTACCTACCAGATGAAGCCAAGAAGCAGCCAGCAGAGCTATCACACGCGTGAGGGGGTGGGAAGCTTGACAACATTGCCGGAGGCCCTGGATCCAGCTGCACCTGAAGGTTCAAATGGACATCTCAGTTACCTGGGACAATAAATTCCCTTTTTGGCATTAATTTGTAAAGATATACGCACCCGTTTGTTTATCACAGCATTATTTACAACAGCCAAGTTATGGAGACAACCTAAATGTCCATCAAAGGATGAATGGACAAAGAAGATGGGGTATATATACACATGGAATACTACTCAGCCAAAAAAAGAATGAAACTATGCCATTTGCAGCAACATGGATGGACCTGTAAGTGAAATCAGTCAGACAGAGAAAGATAAATATCATATGATTTCACTTGTATGTGGAATCTAAAAAACAAAACAAACAGGGGCCAGCCCGGTGGCACAGCAGTTAAGTTTGCACGTTCTGCTTCAGCGGCCCAGGGTTCACTGGTTCGGATCCCAGGTGCGGACACGGCACCGCTTGGCACACCATGATGTGGTAGGCGTCCCACATATAAAGTAGACGAAGATGGGCACAGATGTTAGCTCAGGGCCAGTCTTCCTCAGCAAAGAGAGGAGAATTAGCAGCAGATATTAGCTCAGGGCCAATCTTCCTCAGGAAAAAAAAAAGAAGAAAAATAAATAAAAAACAAAACAAACGAACAAATGAAATGAAATAAAATAAAACCAAAAGCAAAGATACAGAGAACAGAATCGTGGTTGCCAGAGGGGAGGGAGGTTGGGGAGCAAGCAAAATGGATGAAGAAGGCCAAGAGGTGCAAACTCCCAGTTATAAAGTAAGTCAGTCATGGGATGTAAGGCACAGCATGGTGACAGTAGTCAATAATATTGCGGGGCACACTGGAAAGTTGCCGAGAGGGTAAATCCTGAAAGATAACTTTGTTCGGTGACGGATGGCAACAAGCCTTGTTGTGGGGATCATTTCACAATGTATACAAATATCAAATCATCATATTGTCCACCTGAAACCAAGAGAATGTTGTATATCAATTATACCTCCATTAAGTAAATAAATAAATTCCCTTTTTGTTCCAGTCCATTTGAGTTAGGTTTTGTGACTGTCATGAAAAGACTCCTAATAATATGCCATGGAGGGCTCCCAACCTGATCTTGATGAAAATGTCACCAGGATGTGTGAGCATCCCAGAGCCCAGATGCTGGACCAGGAACGACCCAACATCACTACACTGACCGTGAACTCCAGGGTCACTCGTTCCCAACCCTCTTGAGGCTGAGGACCCCTTTATAATGCCAAAAGAATCTCACAAAGCCCCACAAAATAAGACCTGCGCCTTTCATATCTCTAGCGCGATTGAGAAAACACGCAAAGAATTCAGTAAACTCTTTAAATGAATTTGCGGTTTTTTCTACATCCACAGTATCTGCATGCATCAAAGAAAACTAACCATCCATACACATGCGAGAAGGTTCAGGACCAGTCCCGAGAAAAGCTGGGCGGCGTGTGGACCTGGGAGGGAGTCTCAGCGGCTCCCCCGCCATCCCCCAAAGAGCCACAGCCTGAGTTTCCCAACTCATGAAGGGAGGCGGTGCCAACCTTAGAAAATGGGGGATCGCTGCACTCTTCTCCATCTTCCGAAGGCACAAGCTGCCCTGGGGCCCGGGTCTGGCTGGCCTGGCCTCCACCAGTTTCTGGGACGGTCTGTCTGACTCAGGCTCCAGCATCCGCCCTTCTTTAAGGCACCTGGGTAGGATTCCGTCTTCTGCTGGCTTCAGGGGTGGCTTCGTGGCCTCCAGCACGCTCTGCACCTGTGCCTCTAACTTCAGCATCAGTCACCTCGGGGACCTCGGAAGCACAGTTTCCTGGGCTTCATCCCAGACTCGGAGTCTGTAGGTCAGGGTGGACCCCAAGAATTTCCATTTCTACCAGCCTTCTGCCTCTGCCCTTGGCAGTTCAGCCTCACCAACCTGAGTGTTCCTAACAGCCCGTGTCCTGGCTTCCTCTGTGCCCTCGGTACCCCACCCACTGTGGTGACAGGAGGGACATACTCAGGCACGGGATGTAGAGAAAATCACTTCCTGGTTGGAGATCAAACGGGACATGGATCCTCCATAGCACAGCTGCTTCCTGTGACACTGCCTGTGTCACATCGTTAACCTTCCCCAGGGAATCGCTTCACCGTTTCCCACCCAGTACTGTGAGCAAGGATGGCCAGGCTCTCCAGGGTCTCCCCTGCCTGCTCCCAGGCCTCGTCTCTACTCCTCTAGTCCTACCAACACGTTTAGCCAAGTCAAAACACTTTCAGCTCCTCTGCAGTGCCAGGCTACCGTCTCTCTCTCCTTGCTCTCTCTCTTTGCTTTTTTTTTTTTTTTTTCTGTCAGATTCCACCTCCCCAGAGATGCTTCCTTGTTCTGCATACCATCAAAGTTAACTGCTCTGCCCCCCAAGCTTCCTGGTCCTCATGCTACTGGGAATTTGCCCTAAGATATGAAACCCCCGAAGGCAGGGATGGCTCGTGTCTACCTCCACCGCCTAACACAGTGGCTTACCTGTAGGGATCCAGCATCTGTTGATTCGGAGAGAAGGGAGTGTACAAAGTCATAAGATAGGGAGTTGTAGCTATTACAGCAAGAAAAGAGCAAAATCCAACACACTTATCATGGAGATGAGGCACGGAGGCTCAGAGAACTGAGGGGACCCGCCTAAGGCCACTCAGTGAGAAAGTGTCACAGCAGGGATTCAAACTCAGGTCTGAGTCCAGAGAGCTCAGGTTTTTCCAGCTGCCCCAGGCTGTCCCCGCTGAATGGTGTTTGCTGAAATGGCATTTTAGTGTTGGGCCTCTGAGCAACTCTCCTGACTTTTGATTATAGCCTTGAGGACACTGAAAACTGGGGATTGCTTACTTTGCCCTCTTTGCTTTGGCAGCTAGGAAGCTCAGAGTCAAATTTCTGGCAAGCATAACAGACACGTGGCAGCATCTCATGGACTAACCTCCCCCTGCTTTCATTTTCTTTCTCTTTTTCCTTATCTTCCGATCCTGATTTCCTCCCTTAGTAATTCTCTTCTCTTGTACTGTTTATTGCAGCCCTCAAGGTGGAGGATATAAATACCTGAAGAGTGATGTGGCAGATCCCGCAGGACTGGGATCAGAGCCACTCCTCCTGACCCCCAGTGTTCCTCCACATCTCGAACACCCCTTGCCCTCAACGAGCTTACGATCCCGAAGGTCTTCTGGATCAAACCCTGGAGATCTTTCCAAACCCGTCTCACTGTCCTCACTTTATTTTTCCCGAACTTTGGAAATTTCTCTGAAAACCTGATTAAACATTTTCCCAGCACGCAGTATACAAAAAGCAAAAACCTCCCCAGCCATCTATTTTGCAAGTTATTCTGGGAGAACGAGAAGAGTTCAACAAGAAAAGAACAGAAGTGCATTTCATTACCATAAGAAGACACCAAGAACGGAATATGATTCACAGAGGTCACTGAGTTCTGACAGGCACATTTTGCTAAACAATTACCTGTTTTGTGCATTGTCGTAAACTACGGCATCTTCCATAAAATGTCCAAATGTTACCGTGGGTGGAATTGGACCTCGGGGCCCTATTTCCTGCCACATTACAAGGCGGTAATTAACTCAGCTCAGAGGTCCTGTTCTTCCCTCAGCACCTCCAAGTTTTGCCTTTTACAGTGTTCCTTTCAATAACAGCACAGTCGGCTACAGAGTCAGAGCCTCAGGACTATAAAATGCTCCCCACCTTCGCAAACAGCACATCACCAGGCAGGCTGATGCGCCTCAGTTAACCTGCACCTGGTAGGTCACCCACGTGGCAAAGAGATTCTCGAAGGTGCCATCAAAGGAGCACACACTGAGATTCCCTGGGAAATCCTGTACTCATGGCAATCCTGGGACATGAGACCCTAGCTCTGGATGCCTCTGAGAGCCAGTCAATGGCTCCCTAACCAGAGCATGAACTCTGTCCCCTAGGAGAAGCACTCAGAATCCTCCATGACGTGACTGCTCTCTCACTGGCCATCTTCTGCCACATGCATCCTCCGTTCCAGCCTCACACAAGCACGGGGCGGTTCTCCGACGGTGCCGCGTCCTGAGGTGTCTACGCCTTCACGCACTCTGCTCCGCCCCCCTCATCTCTCGACCAGCTCCCACTCATCCTCCAAGAATCTGCTCCATCATTACCTCCTCCAGCAGCCTCACTCAAACCAGCCTCCGGAGGAATTAGCCGGGTCCTCCTCCTGTCTCCCTGGGCCACTGGGCAGCTCCGCAGAGCCGGGTCCCGGCTGAAGGCGGTAACGGTCAGTTCCACCCTCAAGCCAGTGCAGGGCGGCAGCCTGGCCTGGTGGCAAGAACCCTCGTGTTCCCACACGCCACAGCCTTATGACTGGTAAATACCATAAACAGACTTACATGACAAACGCCTACTAATAAATCACGCTTTTATCTATTTTAGCTGTTTGGGTTCCATGTGAGATTTCATTTTTTAGAAAATAATAGACGTGCTTTGTGCTATTAGAAAAAATTGTGCTATGAATTTGACACTGGCTCCCATGAGCAGATGGAGGGGAGGTGTGAACCACGCTGGGAGAGGGGGCACCATGGGGCTGGGTCAGCTGAGCCAAGCACCTCCCAGAGGAGAGAGCCTTGAGTAGGGCTGGCCTAGGGGGAGACGTGAAGGGTGTTCTGAGCGGGGGGAACAGCATGTGCAAAGGCTTCGCTTGGGCACAACGGTCCCTCTGCCCAAGGCCACAGACCCTGTCAGGCAGCCCCTGTCTGTCTGCTCCTGTCCAGGTTCCAGGACCCACCCCCACCCCCTGCCCTTTCAGGCCTGGCAGGGCCAGCTCACCAGGTGGTACCCTGGGGCTCTCACCAGCCCTTGTTGGTTTCATTTAGCTCTGCCCACAACTTTGTAAAAATCCTTTCCTTAAACTCTTTCTAGCCACTCCTTTTGAGTATGTCATCTGTTCCCCATCAGGACCCAGACCGACATGGCTTACAACCTTGATTCATCTACTTAACCACGGGAAAGAAAAGGACACAAATTTGCAGAGTGCCCACATCGGGCCAGGCTCTCTGCCTGTGTCTTCTCATTCAATCCTCGTAACAATTCTGTGCTGTGTCATCGCTGCCTTTTAAAGAGAAGACCAAGGCACAGAAAGGTGAAGTGGCTGGCCTGAAATAATGCAGCTTTTTCCTTTTAATCTTAGGAGGATGTTTTCTAAAAGCCATCTCTCGCTGTGAAGCAACATGACTGAGGACCGCCCATCCTTCTACCTGACTCATCCATAAGGAGATTCCTGAACAATGGTCCCTTAAGGCTAACGATGTTTATTTGAGGGGGGAGGTAACAGAATTTTTGGTGTTTGAGATTTTTTCTTTTTATCTTTATACTTTTATATATTGCTTTATTTTTTGAAATAGTGAACATCCTTCATTTATAAAAACAATAGTTATTTTTAAAAGTTTTTAAATGGCAGGCTTTTGTCAGTGCATAGGAAATAGGAAGCCAGCAAGGAGCATTTTGTGCATTTCTCTGTCAGGTCTGCAGGGCTGGAAATGAGGGCGCGGTGTCCAATTTCACCTTGATACCAGCCGCTGGTTCAGCCCACCCAGTTGACCCCTCATGTTAAAATGGGTAAGTGGGCTGCAAGTATTTATCTTCATCCTACCCAAATGCAGCTTCACAAAAAGATTTATGAATTGATAATTTTATGACCTAGAACTTTGCTTGTATCACATGCTAGAGTCATATGTCTTGCTAATGAAAGTGTTTCTGGTCCATATTTCAGGAATTAAGAGAATCTCTATTTCCCAGTGAGCCACAAACAATCCTGTAACAGCTAGATGGGAGTACTCCCCACAGAATATATTTGAGACCCACTGGAGGAGGTGATGGTCAGGTCCCCATCTGCCCAGAAGTGTGAGGATTCCGTGTATCAGCAGAGGGAGAGACCACCTAGAGATGGTCTCATCTCCCGGGCGAAGTCCAACGAAAGGGTTGCGGCTGCCCGATAGAAACTGAGAAGGATTTGAAATTACAAGTGGGTTCATGGGGAAGAGAGCATTGATCGATTAGTGAGGTCTGCACGGTTGCCAGAGGCTGTGGGGCAGTAAGAATGTTGGGAGTCTCTCTCTGGTTCCATGTCCTCAGATTCAAGCAACTTAATCAAAACCTTTTTATTAATTCCTCGTGATAATTAAAAATTGCACAGAATATTGCTGAATGGCAGAGTCCTCCCCAGTTCTCTACCTTCTCTGCTTTCCTGGAAACTTCTGAAATTCAGTTTGGGCATTTTTTTTAATCCACTGTACTGAAGTGCAACTTAGATACAATGCAATTCACCAATTTTAAGTGTTCGATTTGGTACGTTTGACAAATGTACACAGTCATGTAAGTACCCCTGTGTTCACGATATGGAACATTTGCATCACTCCGGAAAGTTCTTTTGCGCCTTTTGGAGGTCAGTTCCCTCCTCCCAGCCACTATTCACTATTCTGCTATCACTGGAGCTTTGCCTTTTCCAGAATTCCACACAAATGAAGATAATGCGTATAGAATCTTCAGCTTCTTTCATTTGGCTTCTCTCGCTTAACCTAATGCATTTGAGATTCACCCGTGTTCTTGTACATGTGAGTAATCGCTTTTTATTGCTGACTACTATTCCGTTGTTTACGTATCCACTCAACCCCTGATGAACATTAGAGTTATTTGCAGGTTTTTTGGCTATTATGAATAAAGTTAGGGGAAAACTTTTGTGTGAAATCATGGTCGTATTTCTTTTAGGTAAATACTGAGGAACACAATTGCTGGGTCGTATGGTAAGAGTGGGTTTAACTTTGTAAGAAACTTTATAAGAAAACGTAGTTTTTCTAAAGCTACGTTATTCTTTTGCATCCCACCAGCCAAGTGTGAATGTTCCAGTTGCTCTTCATTCTTGTTGGCACTTGTTACTTTGCAAATTTTACCTCCTGTCTGTGGCTCGACTTCTCATTTCCTTAATGGGGTCTTTTGAAGAGCAAATGTTTTAAATTTGAAGTCCACTGAGATTTTTTTTTTCAGTTTGTGTATTTTGTGTTTTATTTTTAAAATCTTTGCTTAATGAATACTAGGTCATGAAGATTTCCTCCTACGTTTTCTTTAGAAGTTTTATAATTTTAGCTCTTACATTTGAGCATGTGATCCATTTTGAGTTAATTTTTTGAGGTGGGAGGTAAGGATTGAGGTTCATTTTCTGGCACATGGATGTCACCTTGGGACCAGAGTTAAAAATCAAGTGAACATGTATGTATGGTTCTATTTCTGGACTCTATAGTCTAGCCCATTGATCTGCAAATCTTCCTCTAAGCCAATATCAACAGTCTGGACTATTATAACTTTACAGTAAGTCTTGAAATCAGGTTATGTGCATACTCCAATTTTTTAAAATTATTTAGGCTAATCTAGGTCCTTAGTATTTCTATATAAATTTTAGAATCAGCTAGTCAATTTCTAATTTATAAATCCTGCTGAGATTTCACTGGGGTTGCTTTGAATATGTAGACAAATGTGGGGACACTTAATATTGAGTCTTGAGATGCGTGAACATAGTACCTCTCCTCACTTGTTTGAATTTTCTTTCATTTCTCTCAGCAATGTTTTGTAGTTTTCAGTGTACACACACGCTTATTTTTTGTTAAATTTATCCTTTAAATATCTTCTTTGATATGATCATAAATAGTATTGCTTTTTAAAATCTAAATGACCGTTATTCATTGACATTTATAGAAATACAGTTGATGTTTGTATATTGATCTTGTATCCTGCAACCTTAGCAAACTCTCTTATCAGTTCTGTAGCTTTTTTGTAGACTCTTTGAGATTTTCTATGTAGAAGACAATGCCATCTGAGAAAAAAGTTTTACTTCTTCCTTTGCAATTCATATGTCTTTTATTTCTTCTTCTTACCTTATGGCATTGTCTAGGGCCTCACATATAAGGAAGAATAGAAGTGGTAAATGCAGACGTCATTGACTTGGTCCTGATGTAAAGGGAAAGCATAGTGTCTCACCATTAAGTCAAATGTTAGCTGTAAGGTTTTGTACACTTAGGAAGTTCCTTTCTATTACTAGCTTACTAAGAGTTTTTAATCATTACTAGGCGTTGGATTTTGTCAAATGCATTTTCTGCATCTATTGCAATGATCATACGGTTTTCTTTTTAGTCTGCTAATGTGACACATTATATTAGTTGATATTTTAATTCCTGAAATAAAACCCACTTGGTCATGATGTATTATGTACATACATGTATATATATATATATATATGTAATATATTTTATATATTACTGGATTCAATTGGCTAGAATTTTGTTAAAGATTTATATCCAAGAGGGATATTAGTCTGCAGTTTTCTTTTCTTGTAATATCTTTGTATGGTTTGAGTATCAGGGTAATGCTAGCCTCATAAAATAAGCTGGATTATCCTCTCCTCTTCAATTCTCAGGAAGAGTTGGTGTATGATTAATATTTTTTCTTTTTTAAGTGGTAGATAGAATTCACCAGTAAAGCCAGCTGAGCCTGGGGTGGGGGTGGGGGGTTGTTTGCTTTATTTTTGCAGGAAAATTTTTAACTACAAATTTAATTTCTTTAACACATTTAGAGCTATTTAATCTGTCTATGTTTTTTGATGAGCTTTGATAGTTTGTGCATTTCAAGGAACTTGTCCATTTCACATAAGGTGTGAAATGTATTGGCATAAAGGTGTTCATAGTGTTCTCATTATTATTTTAATATCTTTAGGACATGGAGTGATACTTCCTCTTTCATTTTTGAGAGTGGTAATTTGTGTCTTCTCTCATTTTCTTGATCAGTCCAGCTAGAGACTCACCGATTATATTGATTTCTCAAAAGAACTAAATTTTGGGTTTTATTTTCCCTACTGTTTTTCTGTTTTCTATTTCAATCTTTCTGTTGTGTCTTTACTCTTTCTTCCTGATTATTTTGGGTTTAGTTTGCTCTATTTTTTCTAGTTTATTAAAGTAGGTTAGATCACTGATTTAAGAACCTTCTTCTAATATAAGCATTTAATGCTGTAAATTTCTCATTAAGCACTGCGTTAGCTGTGTCCCACAAATTTTGACATGCTTTGTTTACGTTTTCATTCAGTTCAAAATATTTTTTAGTTTTCTTTGTGATTTCTTCTTTGGCAAATGAATCCTTAAGAAGTTTGATGTTTACTTCCCAAATATTTTGGGAATTTTCCAATCTGTTTTGCTTATTGACTTCTAGTTTAATCCTACGGTGATCAGATAACATAATTGCATGAGTCTACCCACTTAAATTTATTGACTTGTTGTTATAGCCCAGAATGTGACCCATCTTGGTGAATGTTCTTCATGTCCTTAACAGGAATGTGTGTTTTGCTTTCGTCGTTGCCCTGCTCTGTAACGTCCACGAGGTCAAATGAGTTGGTAGTGTGGTCACTAGTGATGTCTTCCACGTCCTTTTTCATTTTCTGTCTATTTGTTCTATCAAGTATCAAGAGAGGAGTATTGAAATAGCCTACTGTAGTTGTGGATTTGTCTATTTCTGTTTTCTATTTTATCAGTTTTTGCTGCATATACTGTAAAGCTCTGTTATTAGGTACACAGGCATTTAGGATTATTACATCCTCTTTATGAGTCACAATGCTATAGGTATGCTGTCAAGGCTTATGCTGGTCCCTTTTATAAGTGATTCTCAGCTCTTTAGTCTGAGCCCACTTAGGAGGAGCAGGCGACCTCACAGTTCATTGCCCCACCCATGCCCACTTTCCAAAGCAATTACCAAGAACAAAAACATTAACGAAATTAATATCTGAAAGCTATTCTACCAACATATTTACCAACGTGAGACCAGAAACCATTGAGAACGACATGAATTCAAGACCACATTAATAATTCACTCATAACGTGTCCTTCCCCAAACTTAAGGAAATTTCGACTCGTTGCCTAGCCATTTGATGGACAGGAATTTTGCACTATTGGCAGGAAGTCAGACTTCCTGATAGAATGCTAAAATAAAGTCCTTAATAACCTGTAGTAGTGCAGTACATTTAGTTTATGAGAACTATATTTGGTAACTTTTAATAACTCAGTGAGTTACCGCTAAGTAGACATCAGTCAACACAGAACAATGAAAATTAATGGGATCAGTCATCAGTCACTGCTAAGAACTGGATTCAGAAGGTGCACTTTTAATCACTCTGTGACTGTTCAGGAGTCCCTTACCTCCCACCAGTGGACAACGGGCCACACATTGAGAAACACGACTCCACAGGAGGCTGCATAAGAGAAACTGCTTTCAGATTAAAGTGTCGGGAGACACTCTGCTCCCCATGAAGAGCTGCTATGGTTCTCTCCGCACTGATGACATACCCATTGGATCCCTTTCCTCTTTGCTAGCCAGGAAGCTCAGAGCCAAACTTGCCTTAGGCTTTAGAACCTGGTGCCTTATTTATTTATTTATTTATTTTTTTTTTTTTTTTTTTTTTGCTGAGGAAGATTTACCCCCAGCTAACATCCAATGCCAATCTTCCTCTTTTTGTATGTGAGCTGCCGCTGCAGCATGGCCGCTGACAGACGAGGAGCATAGGTCCATGCCTGGGAACCAAACCTGAACCGCCGAAGTGGAGCATGCAGAACTTTACCGCTGGGCCACCAGGGCTGGCCTGAGAACCCTATTCCTTGAGTGTTTTCTTCCTCACTTATTCTACTCAAACCAGCATTTGCCCCAATCTTATTATTCATGTTGTTTTAATTTATTAAACATATTTCTTATCAGCCATTTTTTTTCCTTAGTTGTGTGTATGTGGCACTGGCACAAATAAATAAACACTTGCCTGTCTGAGGGTCGCTTCAGATATTCCCACGATCCATGCATGCTAAGTTCCTGACCACAGCTTTGCATTCTGCTAGTTCACGCCGGCCCCTTCCAAGCAGCTAAAAATGTCACTGCGTCCTTACAAGCCTAACTCTTTTAAATTAGAGGAGAAACAAAGTCAGCTTCCTGCCAACCTTCCAGTTGCAGGAACACCCAGGGATTGCAGACACAGCCAGGGCCTGGGGGCAGGAGGTGTCTGAGAAATGAGAAGCGATCCTGCCCACACCGCAGCGCTGAGGAACCCGGCCGCCTGCCGGGGGATGTTTTGTGCATTCTGCTAGAGCAGTAACCAGGGTCTGGAGTCCCGGTGAACATGACATTGTAATCTCAGTTATGTTTTATTTATGGGGAGTGGTGGCACAGCTAGGGTGTGTTAACAAACAAAGATGATTGCTTCTGAGCCACTCTCTCGTCCTGAGGTAATTAACACAAAGTAACACACCAGTTGGGGGATTCAAAGAGTCATCAACCTTTTCCATAGGAAAATGATCTGCAACCCCCAGGCCAAAAGGGTGGAATCTGGAGAAACGAGGACGCGTTTTATCTTTGTTTAAAGGTGCATCATTAAAAGGCGCTGGCATAAATTATTCTCCCTTTTAAAAAAATCCATATAACATTAAGAAAACTATGGAGTATAAAATGTCAGGGGCAGAGATGTGTGGATTCGCAGCTGTTAGCAAAGTGGGCCGGGGGCTCCCTGTGTATCTCAAATGGCATAAATTAAAAATATTGACTGCAACGAAAATAGCATTTGCAATCAGCTCAATGTTGCAATGTGTTATACAGACCATTTGCTTTTAAAAAAATTAAAATATGAATCAAACTTGGATGACAAAGAAGTTCAACTTCTCGGGAAAAATCAAATACATCATCAAAAGGTCACAATTCGTAGACAAATTGCTGTTAAAATTTATTACTTGTTTGCAAAATGTACTGTTGATCATTGGTAACTGCTAAATGCTTGGGCGCCTCTGACAACATAAATAAATAAATAAAGCACTCTGCATTCATCAGGGGGAGAAAATATGAAAAAGTACCTGGAATGTTAAAACCTTGCCGAGGGAGGGTAGGGAAGGTGAGGGCTGCTCGGGCGGGCGAAGCAGATGAGGATGGACTCAGGGAGCTCAGAATCAAGAAGAAAAGAGAAATAAGCATCTGCTAAGCTGACTCATTATTGCTCCTTTGGAAAATCTGAGATGACCCATAATCTAAAAAGCACAAAAGTCAGAGCATCTGAACATTAACCAGCAAGGATCCTGAGGCCCCCGGGGGACAGGCTTGGAGATTCTGTGCAATTCAGGTACCCATCCCGACGGCCCCAGCACTGACCTTCCAGTGCGCAAGGTTCTCGGACCGCATTCCCTACCCGGCTCTGAACCGCCTGGCGGCAGGAGCCATGCCCTGGTCAGATCTGCACCTCCCGGCCCAGGAGAGCGTCCTGCACCGAGCAGGGATGCTGCAGGGCTTCGTCTTTCTGCCTAGCACCCTGTCCACCCTTCCCGCGTGGGGCAGCAGCCCCAGGGCTGGATGGGGGGTGAGGGGGAATGGCCTCACTGTCCATTCCAATCCTAGGCCCCTTGTCACCCGGACGGATTTAGAAAACCAGGATTAAGTCAATTGGCACACAGCTCTCTTCTGGCCAGGGAATGGGCTCAGGAATAGCCATATGGTCCATTTCAGGCCGATGAGATGTGAGGGGAAGCTGGCTAGGGAATTCCAGGAAAGGGAGTTTCTCCCTCTTCCGAGAGAGCTCCTGGACACCAGTGCCCTCGCTCCTTTGGGACCATGTGGGGTGAGGGTATAAGGGTTGGGTGGAGATAGGAAACGGAAAAGGAGAGGAAACCAGACAGCTGCACCGAATCCAGCTGTGAAGGGTCTGAAAGCCATGCTGAAGCCTCTGAGGATCTTCCTGAAGTCAGTCTGGGGCCATGTGATTGCTCCCTGGCCAAGGGGATGGGGGCAGAAGTGATGCTCACCACTCCCAGGCCTGGCCATGCAGGACTCCTGCAGGTGACCCTGCGTACCTTCCATTGTGGATGCCTCCATGCAGAGACCCAGCAGAGACCCCTCCGTACCAAGCAGACTCTTGATCAGTGCTATCCAATAGAGCTTTCTGCCATGGTGGAAACGTTCTACGTCTGTGCTGCCCAATACAAAGGCCATTAGCCGCATGTGCCTGCTGAACACTCGAAATCTGGCTGGTGCAACTGAGAACTGAATTTTTAATTTTTTTAATTCAATTTTTAAACCAAATCTAAATTTAAATAGTTGCTGGTGGCTTCCATGTTGGACAGCACATTTCTAAAAGATGGTAGCAAAACAACACGGAAGAGTCTAGAATCCTTGAATCGCCATATAGATGCAGTCCACCATTCACTTTATGGGGCTGTGACGTTAGCAAGAAATACATCCGATACGTTGCGTCTCTGGGATTTCGAGACTGTGACAGCAGCGGGTGTGAATTACGCTGACGGATGCTTGTTGAGCACTTCCTCTGCACACCGTGCTGGGCACTTTGCACACCATTTCGTATTTAATCTTCTCAACAACTGAAGGAGGTAGGTACTGTTATTATCCACATTTCACAGATGAGGAAACTGAGGCACAGAGTGGTCACACATATAGAAAGAGGCTGAATGAGCATCCAACCCAGAGAGGCCCCCTCGGATGGAAGGATGGACGGGAACAGGTATTCCCGAAGGAGGGAACAGCATGGAGAAAGGAGAAATGGAGAAAGGCAAGATGTCTGGGAAGAGCTTGCCGTGTCCCCAGGGCGGGAAGCCTTATCTGAGTGATGCTTTGTGGCAAGAGTGGGCTAGGGGTTGCCATCATTTATTTGGTTGTTTATTTAATGCATCCATCATTCTCTGATACAAGTCTAGGAACATAAGCTCTTTGGAGCCTTTCCTCGTGTGTCACCTCATCCATCCTCCTAACCATGCTGTGGGGAGGGTTCGTCCACCACAGTTTGCAGAGAAGGAAACAGACTGAGAAGTAGAGGGACCTATCCAGAGCGAGGCCCCAGGAGAGTGGACCGGGAGCCAGGAAGCTGGAGCCGACACGAGTGCGGGCAGGGAAAAGGCGGGCTCTGGACACGAGCAGTCATTTGACCCTCTCGGGGCTTCTTGCATGTGGCCCAGAAAACCCCTGCATCAGAATCCCTCTGGGTTTGTGTTTCAAATGCATCCTTTCAGGCCCCACCCTAGACCTGTTGACTCAGAACCTGTGCGCAGTGTGAACGGGGAATCTGTATTTAACAAGCTCTGCAGATGGTTCCTCGACTAGTTAAAGTATGGGAACTACCAGACGAAGAGGGTTTTGGGGTTCCACACCTTCAGAGAGCCTGTGGTCTTCCTCCAGGAGGCAAAGGCCTCTGGACAGGGCCACCAATCCCTAGAGGGCTCAGAATCACCCAGGGGTTGCTGGCAGGGAGAAGCACATCTTTGCTCAGAGAGGTGCCCTGGGTGTGCAGCAGAGCAGAGGAGGGAACCGCTAAGAGGCAGGAACAGAGGGGGCGCACAGGAACATACAGAGAGACAGAGAAGGTGACCAGAGAGAAACAGCCAGAGACAGAGGCAAGGAAGACTCACAGACAGACAGACAGACAGAGGAAGAAGGTGGAGGCAGAGAGAGGAGAGGGAGCATGTGAGAGTGACTAGAAAACAGGGGAACGGTGCAACATGAGCTGCTCCCATCTGCCAGGCCTTCCAACGCCCCCTCGAGTGAGGGGCAGGCCAGGCGGGATCAGCAACCCACCTCCGGAGCTGGCCCCCTCCCCACATGCCAGCCACCTCCTGCCCAGCTGCCAGGCGCTCAGGGCCGTGCCAAGTGGGTGTCTGTGCGACTGTGCCAGGCGAGGCTCCCCCGAGGCGCACACATGGTGGGGGGGCGGGATCAACTGAGCCTTCCCAGGTCCAACGCCAACAGTGATGTGAGGCAGGCGGGCGGTTGCCTGGTCCTCTGCGGGGGTGGCAGGGGCGGGGGGAGCAGGCGGGGATGAAGGCAGGATGAAAAGAGGCTGGAGTGGCACAGGGTGGGGTAGGGGATGTGATAGGAATGTGGGACCAAAACTGGAAAAGGAAAGGGAAGGCGAGTGAAATTTGCTGGACACCTTCCATGTCCCAAGTGGCTTGACTACATTTTCCTGTTTGGTCCTGGAAACAGCTCTGTGATGTAGTGATCTTGTCCCCATATTACAGATAAGGAAACTGAGGCTAAGAGGGTCCAGACCCCAGGCATTTAGCTGGCAAGAGGCAGACCTGAGATTCCTGCTCAGCCTCGAGCTGAGGCCAATTCTAAATTCCCTCTTCTTTCCACTGCACTAAAGTTTCCAGTTCATAAGAAGACAAAGAACAATACAAAAGATTTTTCAATCACTACAATTTAGCAACACCAGAGCTATCACAAGGCAGCCGTGACCGAGCACGGCCGGGGAGGCTCAGCGCCAGCAGGAGTCTGCAGGGGAGCAGAGGAGTTTCAGCAGAGTCCTGGGGCGGCTGCGTGGGATGGAGGGCATTCTCTCTTCCTCTAGTTATAATTCTCTACCCTACCATCTTCTAAAAGCTACTGAGGAGGTTACAATAAGATCACGTATACAATCAGGCTGTCAAAATACAACCACAAAAATAGTATATACACAGGAAATTAAAAAAAAATTCAAACTAATAAGGCTGCTGTGATTGAACGATAAGTTTCACACGGAGCTTCCCAGAAGTTGTGGTAAAAAGGGGAATGCAACACGTCACATGATTCAAATACAAGATGAAACGTACTGACTCATCAAGAGAGACATTTATCTCCCAATGCTAAGTCCTAGGAATCATGGACAAGACTTCCAGATGAATACAATGTCACAAACACTTGTTATTTTGTTATCTCGTTATACACACACACCTACATCAACTATATATTAAAAAAAGATGTGTGCGTTCACATAACAATATAGTTGGATAGATACATGTAACTCTGGAACTATAGTTGTGGATATATAACTAGTTGTATATATAACTAGTTGTATAAATATACTAGCTGTATAGTTATGCAGTTATAAAGTATATATCATTATATATACACAACAATAGTTGTATAGTAATAGTTACAGTTATAGTTATATGGTATATAGTTACATATGCTGAATCTGTGTGTCTAAACTCAAAAGAAAGGGAATCTCTGAAAGCAAGAGAAATCAAAGCCAGAGAGGAGACAGCTCAATCCACAGCTCATGGGTTTCAGACTCAGAAATGGAACATGAGACTCGGCGCCAGAGTTCCAGCGTCAGTTCATGTGAGGCTGGGCGCCTGGAATGGAAGCCCTTGCGTGAAGCCTGGACTTTGAAGAGATGCCACCATCAGCAAAAACCATCAGGATAAGAGATGCTACACCCACTGGGAAGCAGTGAAGAGGCATGTGGCCTGCCTGAGCCTTGGGTGGGAAAAAAAGCAGTGGGGCTGAGCCTGTATGGGACCCAGACCTGTGCTTCCTGGACCACCTGAAGACCCTGGGGTCCCGCAGAAGCAGCCACGAGAGTGCTCTGACGAAGAACGTTTTTATAACCAGAGCTCACCAGACTCACCGAGAAGGGAAACCCACAAAGATGAGCTCACAATCTAAAATCACAAACCACCGAGGAATCAGACCCATGAGAGTTATGGAAATGCAAGAGAACTTGAAAGAGTTCCAAGAAACGGAAGGAGCTGAGCCAGACTGTAGAACCGCTGGGTTCAGAGGATGTCAAACAACACAGTGGAAAGCATCTTTAACAATTTTTCTGTTTGTTTTCATCGCCCATAGTTGAGAGAATTGTAGGTGACAGTGATTCTTTCTGCAGCCAGCCCTAGAAATGACCATCAATGGCAGATGAGAATATAACATTACAAGGAACCTTGTTCCAGGTGTTGACATGGGTAGGACAAAGCTAATGTGCCTCTCCAGTGCAGCTTTGTGATGTGGTACCTGGAAATGAGGGTGGAACTTGAAATTCAGAGAGAGCTGGATGGTGCCCTGGGCTGTCTTTACTGATCTTGCTCTAAGTAGAACCTGAGCCCTGGTCCTCTTTAAGAAAGGGGACAGACGTTAAGCCCAGTTATAGATGCTCAGAGTTTCCCAGGTGGTTGGTTCACTGGATACAGAGGCACATTTACAAACAGTAATTAACCGAATCCTCATCATAACTCTGAGGCAGTGTCTTAGTCAGCTCGAGTTGCCATACAAAACCGTATAGACTGGGCAGCTTCAACAACAGAAACTTAGTTTCCCACAGTTCTGGAGGTCCAAGATCACAGCGTCGGCAAGGTGGGCTTCACTTGGCTTGTAGGTGGTCCCCATCTCCCTGTGTGCTCACATGACCTCTTCCGTGTGTAAGAGCAAACTGTCTGGTGTCTCTTCTTATAAGGACACTAATCCCATCCTGCGGGCCCCACCCTCATGACCTCATGTGACCCTAATTACCCCCAAAAGCCCCACCTCCTAACACCATCACACCGGGGATCACACATCAACATATGAATTTCGGCGGGGGGCGGGGCACAAACATTCAGTCACAGCAGGTAGGCACTATGATTATCCCCATTTTTACAGATGAGGAAACTGAGGCACAACCCGATTAAGTGATTGGACCGAGATCCCACAGCTTGTAAGTGGCGGAGCTAAACTACCAACAGCAGCCGCGGGCTGGTAGTGACTACTCCGTGCCGTTGCTTTGCAGATATTTGTTCCTGAATTCTCTTGACAACCTGGCGAGGCAGGTATTGCCAGCATTTAACTAGTAGGCATCTCTAGCTTCCCATGCCAGAGAGAACTCTTGATCCCCTTCCCATCTACCCCTCACCCTCGTTCATCTCCAGCCTTCCTCTAGGTCAGTAAATGGCCATTCACCCTATTTCCCAGGTAAAAAAAACAAACCTCATCACCCTCGGTGCCTCTCCTTCCTCCACACCCACACTCAGTCCATCGGCGAGTCCTTTCAGCTCGTCTCCATTTCCAAGAGGGATCCTGAACCTGACCTCTGCTCACTACCTCCACCCCTTTCGACCTCGTCCAAGCTGCCATCTTCCCTCCTTCTCCAACTCCTGCTTAACCTCCAGCGCACGACAGTCCACCCTCCACGTGCAGCCAGAAGGGCCCCGCTAACACGTAATCCAGAATCAGCCACCTTCATCCTTCCCACGCGTTTCCTCCCAGCACCTGCTTTGATTCACGTGTTTCTTCATAAAATCACAAGCATACAACACACCCTGGAATGTGCTCATTTTAAAACGGAGCGTTCCATCATGAACACCTCTCCAATGCCATTTAAATTGCTCCAATAGCCTTATTTTTGATACCCATGTAATATTTCATTGCACGGGTGTCCTATCACGTATGTAATCCCATGTTATTGGGCATCATCTTTATTTCCAGTTTTTGCTACTGTAAATACAGCTACAGTGAACATTTTGTGGCTAAATCTTTGGCTGAATTATAGCTTCCTTAGGATGACCTTCTAGAAGAGAAACTATTTCAGAGATTAATCCAAGAAGACAAGATTGCTTCTGTTGTGATTAGAGTTAGGTTATAGGATGTATAGGCATTTCCATCTATCCAGGCGTGACTCTGTACGGAGGCTATACGCGTCTTGGGATATCATTAGCTGGAGCAAGTGGCTCCAAGGGTCGGTAAACGCTGCGAGACATTTGTAAGAGCCTGTCTAGCACACGTTACTCGCTTCAATATTTGCTGTTGCAGAGACAATAGGACTAACTTCCTGAAACTTTGGAAAAGGCAGGAGAAATGTCTTTCTGACGAGGCTCTTCCTCGAGCATCCGCATGATAGCCATCATGGCCACACGCACAGTTAGCTGGGTAGTTGGAATCATCGCATCCGAACATCTTCTATTCTTTTAAAAGTTAACGTTATCTCACAGGCAGTTTTCCTACTGTTACCCAAGCCTTCAAGCCCTCACTCTAGAGAGATGTACCTATTCCGTAATGAACAAACTCTTCTTCACTCTTCCATTCCCTTCACGTTGAGCACGGGGCTGCTTCCAAAATTTTGCTATCATGTGAGCCATTCCCTGAAGTGTTTCTCCTCACGAATAACACACAGTGTGTCTTCTTTCTCTGTGGCTACCGAGAAGCTTAGACTCCAATTTCTGATTTCAGTGTAGCGATGTATAGCCTGCTGCTTCAGGCTCTATTTTTACAGAGGTGTATACATTTTACTCCATCTTCTCATCTCTCTGGTCCTGATGTTTTATTACCTATTTATATTTTATTATGTTTCCTATTGGCCTCCTCAGAGCCTTGTGGAATGAGGAAGGTTGCAAATCATTAATAAAAAATTTAATGAAATGCTAAGTGACCATCTATAGGCATATGGCTTTTCCTTTCTCTAGGAATTGCTAACTAGTATACTTAGCATAATTTCTGAGAACGACATGACCAGATCCAATAGCCAGAATATCATTAGGGTCCTTAATGTACACTACCCAGAGCTTTCCAAAGGTGAAAAAGAGAACGTGGTAGAAACATGATATAGGTAACAAAACTGAAGGCTCAATTACCCCTCCAAACACAGCTGAAATGGCCAGGTGGTGCTGAGTGCCGAAGATGGCTGGGAGCCTGGGGGCATCACCTATCGTCTACTCCTTAACTCTTTGGTTCGGCACAAGTGCTTCCACACTATCCCGTAGGACATGGAGTAGATGCTTGGTACAACCTTGTTGATGGAAGGGAAAAGAAAGGCTGGGAAGAAAGAAGAGAGAAGTAGCCGCCATCTTTGACCCTCCGTAGCTCCTTGCTTTGCTGGAAGGCTGGCCTCCTCTTTGGAAACCATAGCCTGTGGTCCATGAGGGACATGCCAGCATCACTGTCCTTTCTTGGGACTTGGACGGGGAAAGTGACTACCCATTTCCTCTAGACAGGACATCCTGGAATGTGTCCTAAATTGGACATTTCTTATTTTAAAAGATTTTGACTATAAAAGATCACAGAAACACAACTATATGCTCATTATGGCCTGTGAGGAATAGACCTTAGTAACACAGCGTGGGGAGGCTGGTTTTCCTCATCTGTGACAAAGGACATGAACACTTCCTCCAGCCTCCTGCTGGATCCTGTGCTCCCATCCAAAAGACTGAACCCTGATTGTCCATTCACCCTTTGTCTCTCCAGCTGATACAGACTCAATCTGGGGTATAGACTGCATCCTCAGGGCCTATGAGTGTGCGGCACTCTAGGCGCTCCAAGAGAGTTAAGGGAACAAATAACTGAATAGATGGATGGATGTTCTATCCTTCCTACTGAAAGGTAAACCCTTAAGGCAGGGGAGAGTCTTATCGATCTGTAACTTCCCAGTAGAGTTTGTGACATGGTATAGGCCTTTGATGAATGTTTATTAGATGAAAAAAACATGGATGGATGGTTGGGTGGATGGATGGACAGATGCATGGATGCATAGATGGATGCATGGATGGATAGATAGATGGATGAATGGCTAAATGGCTGGCTGGATGGATGAATTGATAAGTTAATGGATGGATGAATAAACTGATGAATGGATGGACGGGTAAATGGATGGATATACCATACTTTAGAGTTTGGGAGAGGGCTCCTATGTTAGATGGGGTTGTACTAAACGACTTAGGCTCCTCTCACTGACCACATTACCCTGTCCTACAGTCTTGTTTCCTGATGAATTTTTCCCACTGAACAAGGCGCTCCTTGAGGGCAAAGACCAGACCCAAGATCGTGTGTGCCAAGGCCTGACATCCAGCTCAGTCTTTCTTTGGGAATTAAGTAGATTTCCAAGCGCAGCCTATTTTGACTTCTTTAGAGCATCTAGATGGTCTGTAACCAGAATCCTATAAACCTGTTTTGAAGGTCATGCAGGGCAGGCAATTAGTGACTAAGACCTCACCTGCACACAAGAAAGTCAGAATTTTCATCCTTTCTGGTTTGAAAGTACCTGAGCTTCATTATATATTTCATCATATTAACATTTTTTTAAAGTTCTATTCATCTAGTTTTATCTCCAAAGCAGAAGATGCTTTCTAGCTTTAACTGCTGGACCTACAGCTCGAGCGAGGTGTTCAGCAGCCTGCACCGATGCTCCAGTCATGCCTGGGAATACGTGGAAAATGTGGAGCCCCTGTGACCTGCAAGGTGGCTGAAGACTCCATCATGACCAACAACAACATGAGATTTTCCGTTCTTGAGAACCCAGTGTCACCCTGATTTTTGTAATCTTAACAGGGGACATTTCTGACATTGACATTCCCATCAAATTTTGTGACTCTGTGCACGCACATCACTCTCATCAGGGCCCGAGTATCTGAAGGTAGAATGGGTCCTTCCAGATAACCTAGCTCTCCATTTTACAGATGGGGAAACTGAGGCCCAGAAAAGGGAGAGGACTGACCCAAGCTCACAGAGCTGCTGAGGGACAATGACAAGAACTGAATTGAGCCTCTCCTTTGACCCACTGGCAATCCCCAAATTTGGCCTTCTGATGAGGGCTGAGGGAAGACACAGGCTGTCAGTGTGAATGACAGGCATTCATGCGTGTTAACACACTCATCTCAAGCAATTTTTGGTACTCAGGCTAGGTGTTTGTTCCCCAACCCTAAGATGGAGAGTCTTCCCAAAATGAGCATGTCTGTGTCCAATCAGAAAGCAACTGAGCACTCCAATTCTGCTATTTACTGTTTTCTGGGCAGGAAAAAACACAAAGTCTGGGACTCTTGTGTTTTGAAGCCAGCTGGGGAAATATTTGGAGGCCAGCACCAAGGGAAAAGAAGAAAATTCCTGGAGGCCGGCCCGGTGGCGCAGCGGTTAAGTGCACGCGTTCTGCTTTGGCGGCCCGGGGTTCACTGGTTCGGATCCCGGGTGCGGACATGGCACCGCTTGGCAAGCCATGCTGTGGCAGGCGTCCCACAAATAAAGTAGAGGAAGATGGGTATGGATGTTAGCTCAGGGCCAGTCTTCCTCAGCAAAAAGAGGACGATTGGCAGCAGTTAGCTCAGGGCTAATCTTCCTCAAAATAAAAAAAATGGAAGAAAATTCCTCCCTGGGAATTCTTATTCTTTAAGTCCCTGGAAAGCGTAGCAGGTCCTCTCCTGAATGGCTACCAACTCCATTTTTGGTGCCGAAATTCAAATCCCACTTCTTTCCTTTGGTGGTTAGACGTGGCCTTAGGAGAATGGTGACTGTTTGGGGTGAAGACAGAACACAAAGGAACACACCGCCCTTGTTTCTCCTATCACCTCTGCAGGCAGAACCCACAAAGCATCTTAGCAAGCATGGCTTGATGATTTAATTTTTTGCAAAGCCTTCTTGCAAAGATTCTCAGGCTGCCTAGCTTGGACCTGGTTCACGGTTGATGGTGGATGAGTTTGCAGAAATCGGCTCAAGTGCAATGTTCTTTGTGACTTTAGGATCAGGAAACATAAGATAAGAGTGGTCAAGAGCCCAGTGGGTCTTTGGCCCTTTTTCTCTCAGGGATGGGCTCTGACTCGCACTTACAAGGAGGAAGCCAAAGGTTCCTTTGTGCCAGAGTGGCTGAAACCCAGCAGAACACTGCCTTCCTCCATCTCTGTCTTGTCTGCTGCTCCTGGCCCGGCACTGGGAAAAGCCAAGCTAAAGGCTATTTCCTCCTGAAAGACCTTGCTTCCTTCTCTGGATCTATGAGATTAGCCCCAAAGAACGTTTCCTCAAATCTGTTGACATCTAACACAAGGGAAGGAGAGGTGGCCATCCTGTGTGATTTTGTTACAACTCACGATGGTCAGAGAGTCTCCCTGGTCCAAGGACCTCACTTCACGGATGGGCAACCCAAGAGGACTTGCCCAAGGGCACAGAGCCCTTCAGACGCGGTGGTTCTGATCCCTCGGTGCCTCACCCAACGACTCTCACGGGGTATTCAGGAAATGTTAGCTGAATTAAACTACACTCGAGTCTTGCCGTTACCAGACAAGTACTTTTACTTCTAAATCACTTATTCTCAAACTTGGCTGTATATAAGAATCACCTGCATCACTTTGAAAAATACTGATGCCCGGATCCCACCTCCAAAGATTCTGAAAGAGCTGGGACGGGGTGAGGCCTGGGCCCTGGGATTTTTAAAAGCTCCCAGGTGAGTCCAATCTGCAACCAGGACTGAGAACCCCTGTTCTAAATCACACTGCTTCCCAGGAGTAAATGAAGAGAATGACCGGTCTCTCGTGCCCTTATTTCCTGCCTTCTCAGATACGGGCGCAAGGGTTTGGGTCAGGTGGAAAATGGAGAAAGACCTTCAATTCACCCTTGGAAATAAGCTGTCCATCCCCCACCCTTAAGAGACACAGCAAAGGACAAGGTTTGGAGATCAAGTTAAATGTCCAATTTATTTTTATAACTTGAAACCAGAACAAACTTGGTTTTGAACAAGCGTACAAATGAAATGGCAGACACATGCTGAACTCAACATTGTGACATTAAGGGAAAAAAGAGGCCCAAAAATCTTGTACAGAGAATAAAAGGAACAATAAATATTTTACTAAGCCATATTGAAATGACCTCCTGTCATCTCAACATTTTATCCATAATAAAAAAAAAAGTGCCTGTTTTTTAAACAGAGCACAAATACCAAGCAATAATAAATAGTTCCAAACTTGTAGTAAAAGACAGAACTTCCAAGTAAACAACAAAAGCTCATACAATAAGTAATAGAAAAGGTAATAAAAATATTTCTCCTTGCCAGTACAAATGCAAACAACTGGAATCCATGTAACTTTGCTTTGCAGGGCTAAGATACAAAGAGCACCAAAGTCTCGGGTTTGCCTGTGTTCAACGAAACCTTCGACTGACTGTCACTGAGGGCTGGGATGAAAGGCTGACTTCCTTTTCACATTTTGCTTAGAGTAATTCAGCCTCCTCCTCTCCCCGTGAAAGACCCTCTAATGGCAAGTGGCAGGTTCCAATTTGGGGCAACTTTGAACAAAGTTGTGGCAGTGTGGAACCCGGCCTGAGGTCGGCTGGGTCACCCATGTGCGGGGGCCTCTCTCACTGGGTCATCTGCTTCAGTGTTGGCTTTTTAAACATGAAAGAGAAGCAAAATTCTCTTTTCTCTGCAGTCGACAGAGACACAATCTTTGTGCTTTAGGATGGCTTAGTCCTGGCGTTCTGGTGACTTTGTGGAAGCTGGTGAGAGCTGGCTCACTGTCGTAACCACAGGAGGACCACCTCGACAGCTCTCGAGTGCCTTAACAGGGCAGCCCAGGTCGAGCGGGTGGAAAACTATCTCAGCTTAATCTCTCACTCCCTCCCTCTTTCTTTTCACTTTGCAAAGACAAGTGGCAAGGAGGAAAGAGCGTGTTAAACAAAAAAGCTCCCAGAAGAAAGATTTCTGCATTTGGTAAAGAATTGCCCAAAAGGATGCTCGGTTATACTTTCATAACCTTAAATAATGGTATCTTATAGTTCCTGAAATAAAAAATGGCTTCCTGATATAGGTATTTTTTAAAAAAATGTATTATTCCCTCATCCAAAAAACCACCACTTTATTATCTTAAAGCTACTTGGCTTTACAAAAAAAAAAAAAAAAAAGAAGAGCGGAGGGAGAAAGAGGGAGAAAGAAGTAAAAATGAAAACAAATAAAGAACCGACAGAAGCTGGAGGACAGAAAGGAGACGCAGAGGAAGGAGAGAGAGAGATGAAAAGGCACCGAATCCATCCCAGGGCCTAGGCATTCGGAAACTGACGGAATGTAGGTTTCGGAGAGAAAAGCAGCAAAGCAGGTAAGAAAGACAAGAGGCCAACACTCTCCATGGAATGAAAGGTTGTGGTTGTGATGGGAACTCCTTCCTGAAATGCGATTTGTGCCGGTCTCAGGAGCAGATCGCGTCACCTGTGCCTAGCTGATACGCCAGCTCCTTTTATTACATTTTTTGTTTAATGTTTTCTCAAGGACTAAAGAAAGCTCGGTTTGCATTTCTCTCTGCTCTTAAGGGTGGGAGCGGTGGCAGTGTTGACCGCCACAGTGGCGACAGCAGAGGAGGAAGATGCTCTCTGGCTCTCTCTCCTCTACACCTGACATCTTACAGATGGCCTCTTAGAGACAGGGAGGACTCTGTGAAACGTTACTGACATCTTTACAAAAACAGATTCTTCCACTCAACACGAATAAAAGAATTTCCCATCTGGTCTGCTGGGGCCATACCAGGGAGCCTTGATGCAAGGTTCGGGGCATTCCAAGCGAAGCCCTCCTCCGACGGTCCTTTGTAGAGGCCAATTCCGACAAAAATATATACAACTAAAATGATTTGTGAACCAAAGCATTTAACTACTTCCTTTTGTTTCTTTTCCTCAAAGGTTGTCAAACAACCTTTTTTTCTCCTGTACAATAGGACTTAACATACAAATTTTTTTTTTGCAATATTTTATCCTGCCAAATTAAAAAAATATATTATGGCAGCCTGTTTGTTTTTGTTTTTTTTTTCTTTTTATTTCCAAATTCACTAACAAAAAGGTACATTAAATCCCTTTAAAAGGACAAGCTTACAGTTAAAAAATTACAAGCTCCAGTAAAAATACAGCAAGTGCCTACATCATATGAACCAACCAATATATCCATTCCAGAGGGAGGTGGGAAGAGAAAAATAAGTACAGGTCAGAAATGTGATTTTTTTTTTCTGCAAAGCAATAACAATATTAAGCACTTTTTTTCTACATACTTTTTCTACATGGTGTAGCAATCCCCTTTGAATCCCCAAATACAAGTTTCTATACATTTTTTTTTGAAATAAAAATTCAACACCCAAGGCAGAAAAAAATTTACTAAAACTCCGACTTTACAGTTACTGTGACAAGAACAAATTTATAGACCCACCATTTAAATTTTACTGCAACATTTTCAAAAAGAAAAGGTTTTTTTTTCTTGTTTTGTAAAATGCCCAGGCATTCTCGATTATTACAAATACTGGTCCACTTTTACAGTAATCAAGAAATTTTAATATATATAATATATACTAAAACCCCATCACCAAAAGAAAACAATATACACGCAGCCACTGTGGCATTTTTTTTATAACCTATTAAGCAAACTTTGAAAAAAAAATGATCGCTCCAACACACATACACACAATTTTTTTTAACCCTTGTATGTATCCAATACTGTAAACGTATTTTTAAGACAGAGTGCACTAAATTTAATTTTAGAAAAAATTAGCCGTTGTTCCTGAATTGTTTTGTTTTTCATTCAACAATATCAACTTGTAACTTGTGTCACTTGAGTTTAATTCAGCAGTAAATCGCCTCCACTCCATATCTAAGCAGCGTTGTCCCAGACAAAAGGGGCTGAGGATAATTCAGCTAATGGATGTCCACGGTTGTGCTGGGTTTATTTCTTCATTTGATTGGGTCTTATGGCATTTTCATGTCCTCTATCTTCAACCAGAATTTTTTAAAATTTATTTAAAGTAAATGTGGCTTTGTTTGTTGCTAAAGAATGTACTTTTCTTGTTTTACTTTTTAAAAAAGTCTTTTCGTGTCAAAAAAAAAAAAAAAGTTTTGCATTTGTCTCAAGAGACTCAAATAGGAAGATCAGTTTTCAAGGCACTCACATCAAATTGAATGGCAGTAGAAAAACTGTCCAATAAATTATTATTTTCTTTTGCTCTTTATAGTGCCAGTATTGTGAATGCCACGCTTAGCAACACTGACACTCAATCTCAGCCGTCCCTTACAGTTTAACCCACCTCTGGGCCAAAGAGAAGAATATGCTGCAATTTCTTGTTTAGAAGCCATTTAATTTAAATGCAAACAAAAGCTTTAAAGTGCGGGTCAACAGAATTCAAATGTCTAATCTTAACAGTCCAATGTTTAGTACCTTCCAACCTAATGGGATAGAAAAAAAATTGGGAAGTAGCTCTGGGCACCCTCAGATGGAACTCGTCCCCCCTGCTTTTCCAGTAAAAGGGAACAGAAATTTGCAAGATTCCCACCCCCTCCCCCACCCCCGCCCCGGTCCGTACAATGTCATCAGTGTGCATTAAAGGAGAGACCACTCACTTCCCTTGATTCTCCATCAGGGCACTTGCCTGCTTGAGACATGATCAGCTATCATACGTATCACTTGTAGCAACATATGACTGGGGATTTCTGTGGTGGGGGTGATGAAGAGAGAGAGAGAAGCTGCCAAGCCAGAAGAAGCCTAAAGAACCCCGCTGGTTTCTTCCTTTCTGTGTCACTGCAGGCCATCACCATCTACCCCCAAAAAAGTACCCTCAGCCCACTGTATTTAGCCTCATCTACAGCAAATCACAAAGATGGCATCCCAGGGCACAGCAACATTCCAAGAAAAGGACAGTACCTGCTAGGAATGCACAATTTTAGAATGCTCTCGGGCCATGTCCAGGGGCAGCCCTCAAAAACTCCTGTTTCTCTGGCAGTGCTGAGTTTTTGGGGGGCCTCTCCCCCACCACTGAGAGTTTCCTCATATAATGTAAAGGTTGAAGTCAACACAGAAAAGGCCTCCGTTACTCAGGATATGGTCAGTGCTACACCTCCATTCCAATTCTGAAACAAAGTGCTACAACTTTAAAGATTGTTATCCGCTGTACACCCACCCTTACCCCCCAAAAAAAACCATGCATGCCACTTTTTATTTCAGGACCAAACAAAAAAGAAGGAATAAAAAAGTAAACAACTTTAAAAGTCATTTAAGTGTTGGCTTCTTCACAAGAAATTACACATGCTTAGCTTAAATTTCAAAAAAGCAGCGCCCTCCCCCCCAAATTATAATTTAAAAGATAGGCTTCCCTCTACATTGCTCGGGAGTCATTGCTCAGGCTACTACTGGGTTTAAAAAAAAAAAAAAAAACTGAAGAAGGGATGGATACCCAACAAAATCTTTTAAAGGAATTTAAACAGAAAGAATAATAATAAAAAGTACCTGCACATGCCAAAAAAATTACAAAACCCAATAAATACAGAAATTATTGCACAGTTAAAAGGCTCCACAATTTTTACTGCCTTAATCAACCCTCGGGTTTCCATAGGACTTCGCAGACACAGGTTAGGTTGGAGTGCTGCCTCCCCTGGGCCCCGGGGACACGCGGGGTGCTAAGTGGCGGTGACACGGAGGCAAGCGTCAGGTCAGCATTCTCTCGGTTGGCAACGGTTCCACTGTACAGGTGCGGGGTGCCTGGGCCCGCGCGCGCACGCACGCGGGCGCGCGCTTAGCTCCGCTCAGCCTGCTCGATTTTGACGTCGTTAGTCAGCAAGTGCTCGCCGTGCCACTTTTTCATGTGTTTCTCCAGGGTGCTGTAGACGCTGAAGGGCATCTGGCAGATGTCGCAGCGGTACACCTCCTTGCCGATCTGCCCGTGCGTCTTCATGTGGCGCGTGAGCTTGCTGCTCTGCGCGCACGCGTAGTTGCACAGCTCGCACTTGTAAGGCCGCTCGCCGGTGTGGCTCCGCCGGTGCACCGTCAGGTTGCTGCAGTTCTTGAACACCTTGCCGCAGTACTCGCACGTGTCGCTGCGGCGGCCCTCCTTGGAGCTCGGCCGCCCGGGGCCCGGGCCGCCCAGGTGCGGCGTGCTGCCACCACTGGCCGTGCCGCTGCGCCCCGACAGGCCGCCGTCCAGCAGGTCCCCGGGCGGCGTGGAGAAGCGCAGGCTGCCGTTCTCGGACGAGTGCTCGGACGACGTGGCGAAGGGCGACTGGCGCGCGTCCGTGAAGCCCAGGAAGGGGTCCTTCATGAAGTGCCGCGACGCCGCGTAGCCCACGAGCCACTGCGAGTACACGTTCTCGGACGGGATGAGCGCGGCGGGCGGCAGCTCCAGGTCCTTCTCCACCTTGATGCGCTTGGCCGCGCTGTTGAGCCCGGGGCTGGGCAGCGGCGCCGGCTTGCGCGGGAAGAGGCCCGGGAAGGGCTCGGCGCCCGGCGCGAAGCCCCCGCCGCGCCCGTTGACCGCGCCCCCCGGGCCCGCGTCCCCGCAGCCGCCCGCGTCGTCGTCGTCGCCCGCGTCGCCGCCGCCCGCCGCGCGCTTCAGGAAGGCGCCGCGCTTCTGCTTGTCGGCCAGCAGCTCGCCGTACTGCGGCAGCGCGCCCAGGCCCACGTTCTCCATCACCTTGCCCAGCACCAGCGCCTTCTCGTCGGCCAGCGCCTTGGCCGCGCCGCCCACGCCGCCCGCGCCCGGGACCCCGGGCACCCCGCCGCCGCCGTTCTCGCGGTTGCGGCTGAGCTCCGAGTCCATGCTGAAGCTCGACTCGGGCCGGCTCTCGTTCTCCAGCAGCAGCTCCTCTTCCTCCTCCTCCTCCTCCTCGTCCTCCTCCTCGGGCTCGTGGCCCAGCGACGGGTCGCTCTCGTGGTGGCGGAAGTCGCCGTCGGCCGCCTTGAGGCCCTCGCCGGCCAGCTCGCTGGTGCCGGGCTCCGGGGAGCTGGCGGCCGAGAGGCCGTCGTCCGAGCGGCCGGCCAGCGAGCCGGCCTTGTGCATGTGCGTCTTCATGTGGCGCTTGAGCTTGCTCGCCTGCGAGCACGCGTGGTCGCACAGCTGGCACTTGTAGGGCTTCTCGCCCGTGTGGCTGCGCCGGTGCACGATGAGATTGCTCTGGAACTTGAAGGTCTTGCCGCAGAACTCGCACGACTTGCTCTTGGCGGGCGGCTGCGGCGGCGGCGTGCCGCCGGGGGGCATGGGCGGCAGCGGCGGCGTGCTCAGGAACGGGGACTTGGGGCTGGGCTGGAAGGGGTTCAGGAGCCGGTGCATAGGGTTCCCGCGGCCCGGCGACACGGGCGGCGGCGTGGAGCTGTTGCCCGCCAGCTCGCGGAGCCGCCGCGAGAAGTCCATGGCGGGTGAGTCGATGGCCATGGGGTTCAGGCGCATGACTCGGTCAAAGGCACTGGGGTGCTGGGCGACGAGCCCCATCTCCTCGGCACTGAGGCGGTGCGGGTCCAGGTGGTGGCGCGGCGGCGGGCTGAAGAGGGGCGGCGTGCCGGGCAGGCGGCCCTCGCCGAAGCCCGGGTGGTCCCGCAGGATGGGGCCCGTCATGCGCAGCAGGTTGAAGGGGTTGCTGTCGCCCAGGAAATTCATGAGCGGGGACTGGGCCACGGCCTCGGGCCCGAGCGGCGGCGGGATGGTGAGCCGCGGCGTGAGCGAGCTGCTGGCCGGCCCGGGCTCCAGGTAGATGCGGAAGCCGTGCGTGTTCTGCGCGTGCTGCAGCAGGAACCACGCGCTGTTGAAGGGCTGCTTGCATGTTGTGCAAATGTAGCTGGAAGGCTCATCTTTACCTGGGGAGACACACGGACAGAAAGGCAGAGAGAGCGTGAGAAGCGGACGGGGCGCACGCACCGCGGGGCCACTGACCTGGAGGCGGGCGGGCCGGGAGCGCATCCCAGGATCCAGGGTTCTGAAAGGCGGCTGCGGGGCCACTTCCGAGCAGGCCCACGCCTGCGACGCGGCGGACCCTCCGGCAGCGACTCCACGGGGCTGGAGGGCCGAAGAAGCCAGCTCTGTGGGCAGGCGGCCCCAGCAACGCCCAGATCAGCCACACGCCCTCAGCACGTTGCTCCAACTCCGGAGGCCTCGGTTTGCTCCCCTAAAGAAAAGGGGTTCCTATCCCCGTTATATTAGAGGCCAAATGCGATCGCGTTTGTGAGAATGCCTGACTCCAATAATAGGACAGCTGGGACACCCGCAACCCTCTAAACCAAGGTGTGTCAACCAAGGCACCACTGACAGTTAGACCCAGATAATTCTTGGGGGTGGGGGTGGCGCCCTGTGCACCATAGGATGTTCAGCAGCATTTCTGGCCCCTACCCACTAGAAGCTAGCGTCACTCCCTCCCAGTCCTGAGGACCAAAAATCTCTCAGGCGTTGCCAGATGTCCTGTCCCAGTCCCCTCCTACTCCCCCCCCCCCCCGCCCCCACTCCGCCCCGGCCGGATGACGACGACGGCACACGACTGCCCCTCCCCCTCCCCTTGAGAACCACTAATGGGCAACATTTGATCCAAGGAAGTTCTAAAAAACACAAGTCAAACCGAATCGCCTAGCATACTTTTTTTTTTTTTAAGAGAAATGGCTGATACCTCAGCATCATTTGGGATTTTGGTTATAGGAAATTCTAGGGTTTCATACACCAGCATCTGTGCAGAAAGGACTGTCAAATTTGAACATGGATATGTAGGAGCAGAGGGCATTTAGCATGTTACGAAGATGACTACTGTGTGAGAGCTGCCCCGCTCCGGGCCCCCATGGCCGCACACACACACCCCTAACCATGTGTGGAATATGGGGAGACCCCGGGGGAGGCGCAGGGCAGGGGGCCACTGGGCTTCATGAAGCCCTTTGCCAGAATTCTAACTGAAGGCAAGAACGTCACACGTGACAGGGCGGTCAGGGTGAACAGCCACAAGTGCGGATTTGTTACAGAGTGGCTCTGGTGACATCAGAAACCATCTTAGTGGACACTGGTGGCACTGAGCCGAAACGTGACGGTCCCTGTCCATCATCGGGGCAGTCACAAAATGGAGGCTGAAGGTTTCATCCAGAACCTGTCTTGGGGCGCCCTCCTACAGCTGTGGGCGACGCTCATTGCTCTTCCAGTCTGAGCCTCTCCCCATGCTTTACATAAACGGGACAGGTGTGGGCAGGCCCTGCCTTCCACCATCAGCTTCGCCCACTGGCTGGGGAAGGAAAAGGGAAGAAGGCATCACAGCCTCGATCTTGAAAAACCTCTTTTGTTTTTTCCACACTTTGGTGTACCTGGAAGATTTCAACGCTGATAAAGGACAGTAGCCACCAACTCGCCGGAGAAGCCGAACGTGCAAAGGCATTTCCATACCCAGTCACAGTATGGCGACGGGAGAGGACGCGGGGGCAATCCCCCCATCCCAGCCTCTCCCCAGAAGACTTAAGGACTCCTGAAATCCTGGGCAGAGATTTATTTTCCACCCACGAATTATGTTTTGGGGGGGGCCTCACCCTTAGCAGTAAATACCAAATGCCCTGAGTTCTGTACAGGCGAGACTCGACACCTTCCAAGGGGCCATGCATGTGTGCGATGTCACAGAAAGGTGCTGTGTGTCTGGGGGCCAGGGCAGAGAGTCTTCCAGAACACAGAAGCAACTGGGCCAGAACACCCCCCCACCAGAAGCCAAGACAGGCTTCACGCATTTGGTGTTCCAGGGGGGTCCTCTCATTCTCGTCTCCTATTTTGTCTGCGTGCGTGGTGGTGAGGTGTCCAGTGGGTAGGGGAAGGACAGAAAGAAACAAAGAATTTTGAAGTTCAGCCTCTCCTCGCTTTGAAAAACCCATCAAGGAGAGGTGAGGCGATTTTCTTTCTCCAGGGTATCTGGGTAATTTCCTTCTCCAGGGATGTCTGGGTGATGCTGCTGCCCACACTGGAGCCCCTGAGAATCTTTCCCACCCGGAAAACGGCAGGGAGGGCTCCCACGGCCCTGGGCGCCCTGTTTCTCACCATGGGAGCCCTGGGGCCACAGCGACACCCCAGCCTTACCCCCTGCTCCCCACTCAGCTGGCATAGAAAGCCCCAGCTTCTTTGGAGGCACTGTCTCCTGTCCTAGCTTATTAGTAACGTCTGTGGGGAACAGAACTCTGTACCTCAGACACCCTCTCAGGAGGGCTGGCCAGAAGCCACAGATTCCTCCTCAAACCCTTTTCTGGAGCAAGCCAAAATAAATAAGTAATAAATAAGTAGATGATAAATAAAAAACCTTTTCTGACACAAGCTAATAACACAAATGAAGTGCCACATCCCACAAGGTCATAGATCTTCCAATTAAAGAGTGTTTCTGTACCCTTCACCTCAGCTTCAGCCACTCTAATTAATGGATTTATGGCACACAGCTGTTCTGGTTCCTCATGTTTTTAAGTCGGATGGTCAGACCACCTCCCTTCCCCCAATCTCTTTTTTTCATCCTCTTCATTTCCTTGGGTATCTCCAGAGCACTTCTAGTCCCTTGTTCTGCCGACCGTACATTTTCTAGAAAGTTCTGTGGCCAGTGAGGAATGCAGATATCAGAAGAAAATGCAAGAACTCCCAGGCAGGCCAGGAGTGAAGACTGCTCTGCAGCTGAAATGGCCGATTAAAACATTTTTTTTTTTTTTAATCTCAAAATGGCAGCTGCCAGGAAGCGTGTAGCTACCTGTTCTAAAGAGCTCAGGTGTTGCCACTTCTTGTTTTAGAAAAAAAGGAAAAAAAGACACTTCTAAAACTCTAACTTGGACCAGCCTGGGGAGGAAGTTGCCTGTCCGTAATTCACCCTCAGGTGGGGAAGGGCTATGTGTATCCATCAAGTCAGATTTCAGGGCCACTGGTCAGGCCAGGGGAAGGCCTTTCTTTTTGTTTCCCAGACTTCCCTCTGCGCGCAGGCAGGATTCATTGCGGGCGACGGTCTTCCCGGGATCTGACAGCTTCTGATTTTTAAAAAATCTCTCAGCCCCCAAAGGCCCTCCCTAGACAACTCTCTTTTCACTCTCCACACCCATCTTTAAAAAAAAAAAACAAAAGTTCATTTCCATATTACCACTTCACGGTTATCTGTTGCTTAAAAGTAGCCTTGAGCACTTGGGGCTGCTCACTTTCAAGAACCGAACAATGTCAGAAAGTCTTTGAAGAGCCACTCGGAACATTTTTCTATTCAAAAATTCACTAAATATTTTAAACTCGCCCCTTGCGCAGTCACCGAAGGCTCGTTTTTAAATGCGTTGGAAGACCTCGGCGAGTGAGCTGCTTCCAACTCAGGGCTGGCTCTCTCCCCTTCCTGGGACCAGAGGTTTCCTCCCCGTCACCTTCTCCTGGAGCTCAGGGCCACCTGCCCAGACGTGAGCTGGAGGCCTGCGAGGGGACAGCTTTGCCAGTGGCCCGCAGAGGATCCACTTCCCGCCACACCACTACTGCGGCTGCTAAGGTTCTGACGGATACATTGATGCCTAGATTATTTTGAAGCCGCTGACCCAGCAACCTCAAACCTGGCCTACAGACCTAGAAATGTCAGGTGCACTTCGATCGCAAAATCAGGCTTGCGACTCAGAACGTGGGCCCGTGTCTTTCCTTGCTTGCTTCCTTTCTCAGACGCTTAGTATCAGCTGGCAGAAACCCACACTGGATCTCCTTTGCCTACTGGCTCCAAAGGGAGCCTCTCATGTTTTTCTCAAATGCAGAAGATTCCCTGTGATCCTTGGGTTACAAGATCCCAGGATGGTGGGGCGGGTTCACAACTCTGCTTTGACATTCCCAGCAAAGTGAAGTGGATCAAGTCACTTAACCTCTCCGAGCCCCGATTTCCTCATCAGCAGAATGGGAATAATATTCCTGCCACCCAGGAGGGCTGGGGGGACCACATGAGATCCTGCATGTGGACACACAGGATAAAAGCACATGTCACTATGCAGACGTTGCCGATGGGCTTTATATGACTCGGTTTTTTATTATCCATCCGTGTATCTGGCTGTGGATGTTTCAAGGATGCCTTTCTGTGTGACTCTGGCAGTAATAAAACCCTGGAGGAATTTTAATACAGCCTGCCTAATGCTCTAGAGGTTCCAGGGAAGTAGAAACTTGCAAACGTTGAGAAAACATCATTTTTTATTGTGACGCTTGGGAACCAACATGCTACTGGACTCCTGCAATGAAATGTTGCTCGCCTTCTGCTATTAGATGGTGTTTTTGGGGTTTTTTTTTTAATGAGCACTTAAATAATTGGTCCTCCTTATTATGCCGGTTACTCTAATAATACCAATAAAGGTATCAGTGATGTTTAATAAAAAATGCACCTTTAATTGAGTTATTATTCAATGAAAAGGCCATAATTGAGAGCGCTAGTTTAACAGGTCTCCTCCTAAAGCTGCGTGATACCAAATGGAAGGGCATTCCTGCCGGGAGAGAGCTAGCGGTTCATTGCTGCTCAGAAGGGAGCAGCAAGGAGACCCCACCTCCCCGCTCAACAGGACCTAGGGTGATATTCTCCCCGGGCTGTTCTCTAAAACCTAGAGGCCAAAATGAGAGTCCTCACACTTGGAAGCTAAAGTAAGAACCGGGTGTTGGCTTCACATGGCACTCTACAGTTTGCAGAGCACTTTACAGTTGGCTTGGCATTTTCATATGCATTAGTGGGTTTCATTGTTACTCACACGGCCTCTGAGGGAGGCCAGGTAAGGACCACATCCCTGCCAGCATGTGATGAAGCTGGAGCTCATGAAGCCAAATCCCACAGCCACGCGCGGAAGGCGACCCCCAGGCTCCCAGCTGACCCCCCGGCACACAGCACCACCTGAGGGATCCATCCTTCTCTTTATTCTTGTCGGGGCCTGTTTCACAATGAAAACAGCCAAGAAAGAGGTTCTCCTGCCACACTGTGTGTCTCCTCCCAGTGAAGGGCATCAGTTACCCTTTGATGGAACCCAATCAGGTCCCCCATGGGCCTGGCCCCTGGAGGGAAGCCGTTTCACAGAGCGAGTGAGCCCACTGGGGACAACACATCACTCAGCACCTGGTGACGGGGTCTTGAGATGCCAGGCAGCTGGATCCAGGGGCAGGAAGTTGGATCCCGGGTCCCCTGGGGTATGTCCCTTCCTGTCTCTGGACTTCAAGGTGCCCAGTGCCCCAGGGGAGAGCTGACCTCCCTGGCCAACCACCCAGTGCTCCTCCAGAACCTCTGACCGCTAATGATGCTGTGTCCACAGTCCCAAAATGATGCTAATTATCTCGATTAACCCTTAGACGTGTATTAGTTTAAAAACTGTCTCCCCTTTCATGATCTCAGAAAGAAAGTGTCAACTGGCCACCTCGGGGGGGGAGAGGGGGGTCTTTGCAAGTTTCGTGTTTCTATTATTTCTGAGCTCGGTCATCTAGGAATTTTATAACCCTCCCTGCTTGTTCTGAGCATTCTACCAGAACTCAGCCTCTCCCAGAGAGAAGGGAGAGCCAGAGAATAAAAGCAGCAGCAACAATAAGCCATTATTAAATCCTTCCAGGAGCCGGCCCACAGCTAAGCGGAACTGACCTCAGGGGAGGCTCCCAACAAGCCCCGGGGAAGACGCATCATCAGCACCGGGTTACAGATGAGGAAAGTGAGGGGTGGAAGAGATGATGCGGTCCGCTCGAGGCCACACAGCTGGCTGTGCTCTTGAGCCCTTTACTGACTGATAAAAGCCCGGTCCAAAGAGAAAAGTGCACAGACCTGGGGCCCCCCAAGCCAAGGGAGCCTGGGGAGGGGACGGGGTAGCCCATGCACTAACTCAAATGTGGAGATGGATTGCTTCTGACTAGAATTGCAATAACTCAGTGAGATCATGCTGATTATCTCAGGGAAAAGGAACAGATGCGCTTTGTTGGGTGTTGGTGCTGGTGGTGGTTGCGGGGGGCAGAGAATGCAGTGGTGCTGGTACTCCTTATAAATGGTCTCCTGGGTGATGAAGTGCTGAGCCAGCCTCTTCTAATAGAGCCCATGCGCCTCCACCCATGCCTGTGGCAGACATTGCCAGTCCATCCCCGCACTCTCTCTCCAGACCCAGAATCCTCTTTAACCCTGTGCTCCAGGCAGCCATTGCATACACTGTGGCTCTAAGAGGCCTCTTTGCTGTCCCTGCATCCCAGTGTGCTTCAGCCCAGTAAATGGGGGACCAGGAGAGACAGGGCTGGATAGACTCGGGAGCAGTTTACATCCTGCTGAGAGCGATGACCACCCCTGTCCTTCATTCGTTCAACCACAAGCAGGAGCTGGGCATCCTTTATCCCCTCGGTCCTCTGCTAGCAGCTAAGGAAACAGCTTGCTCTCGGTAGACGGGAACATCTAACAAGCCTCTCAATTATTTAAGGAAAAGTATCAGTATCTCTTGGGAGAAGTTCAGGGTGCTGGGGGAGAGAAGGCAAGGGCTGAGCTGAATTTGGGGGTTCAGAACCCACATGGTGTGACCTCTCACCTGTATCTCCCCACTTAGTGCTCACAATCACTCTGTGCCCCGTGACCATTTACAGGAGCAATAAAGGAGGCTTGGAGAGCTGACGGAAATTGCTCAAGGCCACATTATTGGCCTGGAGTTATTCATTTAAAATTCATCACCTGGGCTGGATTCCAAGCTCCCTGAGGACAGGGACCCAGCCGGTCTGGTCCACTGCTGTGACTGGCTGCCGGCACTTAATGCATCTGGGCTTCAGAACTGTCGGTGGCCTGGGTGAGTGTTGTGTTCTGTCTGTCTGCTTCCCTGTGGTCGGCGTCGCTGAGGTCATCACCACCAGGACAAGGGTGTCTGCCCAGGTCTGGGTGAACCCGTCTGGCTCTACAATCTGCCCTCCAGGCCGGACCGCCTCCGGAGCTGGGCTCGGTTCAGCAACAAACGGCCCCACTTCCCAGGCGCGCCGGCCAGAGGCCCCACCCAGCACACCCACGCCCTCGCCAGCTGCATTCCAACCGCCTGGGCAGGCCGGGATCCGGGTGACTCCGAACAGAACCGAGACACTGCGCCCCCCGCCCCGCCCACCTGCAAGCTGCTGTCTGCAGAGGGGGCAAGCAGGCCAGCGAGCCCCCCAAATCACAGAGCTGATGACCCCTGCTGCCCTGGGGGAAGCTCCAGGCACTCAGCCTGCGGGATCTGGCCGAACTCACTGCCCACCCACGCCCTGGCCACTCACCCTCCTTGTCCTCTCCTTGGGGCCGCGCATTTTCACACCTCCATCTCTAGCACGGCCTTTCCTGCCTTTCCTTCTCTACCTGCAAAACCCCTTTTCAGACCCAGTCCAAGGAGAGACCCCCTCTGTCCTCCCCCAGCATTTGGGGAACGCTGATGGATACTGACCACCATACATGTGGTCATCATTTGCGCTCGACTTTGGTGTGTGTGTTCAACGTGCAAACAACCTACACGTGCCAAGGTTGGATTTGTGCTCTCAGATGGATGCTCACAGTGACTTTGGAGTGGGTTTTAATTCAGATTTTTCATAAAAAGGAAACTAAGTCTCATCTTAGATCATTGAGGGGCCCAAGGGCACACAGCTCATGGGTCACAGAGCCCAGAGTCATACCCTGGTCTAAGCCCGGGGCCGGTGCTGTGCTGGACACACACCTGGTTGCCTCCCCCCTCCACAGGGATGACAGACTCTGCCCTAACTGGCTCTGAGGAGGGGCCCCAACCAGCCATGTCAAATCCTCCCACCTGCCCCATGAACACCCCCGTGCGGGCCAGCGCCGGCAAGCTGCAGGCTTTGAGCAGGAAATGCCACAGGTACCTCCGCCGAGAATAAAGGGGCCTCACACTGAGAAAACCTCGCTCGGCCTCAAAGTGTCCGGGGACAGTCCAACTACCCCATTTGTGTCCGGGCAGCAGAGGTAAAGTTTGTGCTTCAGAGGCCTGGAGTCACCTCCGGCTGGAAGAAAGGACCTCTGGCCTTCACCACAGCCTTAGCCGAGAGCCCCAGCATTCCCCTGCACAGCTAGGTGTGCACAGAACACCGGTGCATCTTGCTTCAAGCAAAAGAGGCATTCCTAGGAAGTTACTGAGCCCAATGAAATCCAACCTTGTCCCGAATGCTCTGGGGACACGCAATTCTCATTCATTCCTTCCCTCCCTCATCCATCCAGTCACCATGTACCAGGTGCTGGCCACAGGAGGGACCACTCAGAGGAGCAGGTCATGACCCCTCCCCTCCAGAAGGCCGCAGGTCAAGGTTGGGGAGTGAGAGTGGGTTAAGCTGTGGACACAAAGGACTCTAAGGCAGAGCAGAAGCTGCTGAGTGACTTTGAGCGCCTCGGAGGAGGCAGGCAGGAAGCAGTGCACGGACATGAGTTCCAGCCCGACACGGGGAGAATCAGACGGGCCCAGAGCAAGGAGGGAAAGGCGTGCAGGGTGGGGGGCACTGCAGGAGCACGCTCAGGGGGCCTGGGCTGCACCAAAGAGAAAGTCGTTCTGTTGCTACAGAATGAGGCAGGTGAGGAGAAATGGGAGGTGCAGCTGGAGAGGCAAATATCTATGGAGAATCCCACAGGGCCCCTGCTGGTTCTGTCCTCACTCACCCACACTCGCCATCCAACCCCGGGGTTAAATACTGAATGGTAAGAAGATGCCCCACCCTCGGGTGTCCTTATTCTTCTCCTAAGAAAGCCAGGAAGTGCAACAAGACAAGACCCAAGGTCGCACTACGTCTGGTGCCCCAGAAACTGTGCTGTTATAGCAAAAGGGGAAGCGATCTTCTCAACACCACGTATTCACCCGCTCCTTGCCCCCTTCCTTCCTTTACTCCACAAATGCACAAAGTGTCTGCTCTGCGCCTGGCCCTGTGCTGAGCGGAGGAACACAGAAATGAGCGTCTGCCGTCAGGGAGCCTGCAGTCTAGTGCAAGAGGCTAAAGATTCCACAAACACCTAGTAAGGGCTCAGGCCGCTGGTCACTAATAAAGGGTGTGACACACAGCTTAGGACCCAGAGGAGGGAGACACCAACAGCCTGGGAGGATCAGGAAGACTCCTCCTCCTCCGAGAGCCTGGAGCTGAGTTCAGAAGGCAGAATGAGTCTGTCGTGCAGAGAAAGGGTGTGCCTGGCAGAGAACACTGCACGCTCAAAGGCAAGAGGTGGGACCCTAGATTCACAGAGGGGAGGAACTGGAGGTAGAACTGAGAAGGGGCTTAAGGATCAGTCTGAGGAGGCTCTGACAACATGCAGGCAAACTTAGCTGGATAGCGATCAAATTCCACTGCTCTAAATTCCATCACAGTGAAAACTTTCATATTAAAAAAAAAATGAAGATTTTTAAGCCCACACTCAAGGCCTACCTGAGTCACGAACTGTTCGGTATAACAAAATCTCAGTACAACAAAAGGATGTAGGTGAACCCCTCGGAGAGCTTTGTTTCAGACCAGATCCACCCTTCCCAAACCATGAAATCACAAGCTATAAAGAAATAAAACCAGGGGGCGACTGACAATCCAGGCTATGAGGATCACGACCCTACAAAGTGGCTTCTAAATCACCCTCTCCAGCAGGAATTCAATTATTACATCAAGCCTTTCATCTGAACACCCTAGGCCTGTGGAGCCACCTTCAGGAATAGGGCAGTCCAGGCTCTCAGTGGAACAGGGAAGTATTGAAACTGAACTACAGCTGCAGTGTAGTGCACCATGCACCCCAGATTTCCCGAAACGGTCTCAATTTCAACTGCTCGATTCTGTGGTCAGACCAGGTGTGCAGTTCAGGCTCAGGAAACAGCCACCAGCCCTGAAACAAAGCGACATCACTGACCGCGGGGGCATTTCGGGGCGGGGTGAGAATAGTGGTGTTTGCGAGTAAGATGGAAGAGCCGGAGGCAGGACACACAGAGTCATTTTATATGTGCCAACTCATTTATGGCATTCTCAAAAAACTACGGCACCGTCCTCAAGATCATCTTTCTAGAGCTTCCTTCCTTTGCATTAGGCACTCACATCCGCTGGGAATAATGTCTTCCCCAAAACAGATGAATGCATCGTCGGGTTCCCTTGAGATCTGCTCTGGAGACTTCTCTGAAAAGGGACCACCCTTTTCCAGGGGGTTCTGGTGGGCTGACAGAGGAACTGTTTTGGAGGTTTTGTTCCCTTCACCCAATCCCCCCAAATATGAGGTTCTCGGAAAGGATCCTAGAACGCTGGGGACAGGAATTTAGCCAAGTACATGAAGGGGCAGCAACGAGCAAACCATCCTCATCACTTAATGGAAAAATAAAGAGTGAATTAAGAAATAGGCAAGAAAAGCAAAAAGAGGGCTGCCAGTGCGTGCCAGCCGCGGCATGTGCACATGTGTGCACACCTCACAAGTATCTCACACACACGTTCCCGCTGAGCCCCCTCCCAAGCCCGCGGGAGGGCCAGCCCCCCTCCTGACGAGACACAGGAAGTCTCCTTTCTCCATATTTCAACTTCCTTCACGAGGCAGGCCTCCATCCTCCCTTTCCTTAAATCCACGAAAATCGGCCACATTCCACCCCAAGAAGTATGGCAGGGGCGGTAAATCTCGTTTTAATGGAGTGTACGTTTAGCTCCGAGGAGATAATTGACGTTACGGAGAGCCTGAACGCCGAGTTATACAGGTTAGCTAATGCAGAGGGGACTCATTACCCACACCCTGCAAACAAGTAGTAATATATGTATATTGTTCTGAGTGGCGTTACAGCCAAAGTGTTCCGGTCCGCGGGGATTGATAAAGCACAAGGAAACAGCAGACATGCACTTGTAAATTTGTCTCATTTGTCTCTGAAGTTAAAGGTTATTCCCTTGTTCTGAATTTGTAATAAAAACATGCTAGCCCAAGGTTTGTGGAGAATGTTTGAATATTTAAATTGTGTATAATGATAGGCAATTATAGGGTAAAAACTGGACCTCATGAATGGGGGAGCGCAGTCTGGATCGCCAAGTGTCTTCCCACTGATGGCTCATTTATCTTTAAAGTGTTGCACAAGCAGATGCCCCCCCACCCACAAAGGGCTGCAGGGACCATGACCAGGCCCCCACGCCACTAACCAGTAACCAACCGAGCTTGGGTTTGTCTGGGTGCATGCGTTTTTTTCCTTTTCCCTTTCATTTTTTAGTTTTGTTTTCTTAAATATGCATAGTACATCTCTCCAACCGAGAGCTGAGACTGAGGCCAGGGCCCCTCAAGGGCAGCCCCCTACACACCGTCCTTCCCCTCTGGTCAGTGTTTCTGTGTGCTGGGGAGAGGAGGCCAGGCACCAGGAGGGGCCTGCGGGCAGAGGGTGAATTTCCTCTGCCCCTCAATGGGGTGCTCTTCTCCCCAGCGCCCTCCCTGAGGAGGGCAGGAAGGCTGGCCGGGAGCTCCAGCTGTGCCGCGCCCGCCCGGGTGGCACCACAGCTCCCTGGCTGGAGCCGAGGTGCGCGGCTGGCCCCATCCAGGTTAACCAACTGCAGTGTTAGAGTAACTCCAGCCAGCTTGTCACCGAGCACAAAAGTCATCAGCGAGTGAATGTTCTTTTCTGCACCACAATTAAGACGAATCAATACGACGTGCCACAAATGGTATTTTACTCTCAATAAGAACTCGAGCTGAGTTTATTCAGAATATTTTAGCGCTTCCCCGGGGGATTTTGGGCCGACGCAGATGGCAAATAAAGTACTCAGCCTAAGGCTACAGCACATTATGGTAATTCTAATGTCAGATGTACTTTAATATACAGCTCTATTTAATCACCCCATTATTTCACATTTCCATATGAAAAACCGGCGGCACTTCTACAGTGCTCTGCCTGCCTCTGCCACGGTGCCAGCTCACTCCGACCCGCCAGCAGCCAAGCTGGGGAGGTGGTCATCCTCTCCAGGCACGGCTGATGGTGCCCAAGGATCCAGTTGCCCTGATGCGCGGCCGGGCAGCCTGGCATGGTTAGAAAACCAGAGGCTTTGGAGATGTGATAAGCACCCCGGAAGTGATGGCAAAGAGCAACCTGGCGCCCCCACCCCACAGACACAGGTTCACACAAAAATGCAGGGGTGTGTGTGTACACGCACACACCAAGTGGGGGGTGGGAGTCACACCCATACTCACAATACAGCCCCTCTCCAAACCCCAGCAGCCCCAGCATGGTGGCTGGGTGGCCGAGAGGCTAGATCCGGCCATGGCACTGGGTCAGGCAAGATGTGGCTCCTGCCCGTGGCCCACAGAGGCCGTGCCAGCTGGTTCTCATGGCACTGTCCACCCACTCCACGAGAGCAGAGGAAAGCAGCAGTGACACCAAGGGCAGGAGGAAATGTGTTGGGGGGCCACGGAGGCGTGCTGGTGACAAAGGAGGTGGCGACAGCACGAGGTGAAGCAAGGCATGAAGGGGGAGGGCAGCTGCGGCCCACGCTGACCGGACAATCTGCAGCCAGGAGGCCCCCAGGACGGTGCTGCGGGGTTTGCACTGGAGAACCTGAAGCCGAGAAGCCCAGGCCCCAGGGGAGGTGGAGTCCTGTGAACTCCAAATGGTTCTAGCACCTCAAGGCTGGCACAGCCGGCCAGCTGGCCGAGAGAAGCCAGCGGAAGCACGGGTTTTGGCTGAGCCCAGAAAATCACTCTCACGCTGTCACACACACAGTTGGCCACATGGTGATCCTAGGCAGCCCAGCACCAAACCTGCCAGCCACCCAATTCTAGACTTCTTAAAGATGGCTCTGCTGATGGGTGAAATGACACCTGGCCCCTGGCGCTATTGGGTACCCCAGGAAGGAGTCAACATTTAAAGCCACAGAACACAATTCTTGTAAATGACTACAGCGTATGTCATCAAAATGAGGGGCTTGCCTCCGAGCAGGCCAGGTCCAATTCTCTACGAGAAGGAGGGAGATAAGAGATAGAGAGGGAGGAAAGGAGGAAAGAAGGGCAATGAAATTGAGAAAGTCGTAGCGTACATTGCCAAAAACACTGGCAAATTCCTCAAAATCGTCCATTCACCATTATTAGTCACCTAATTCTAGCATAGTTGTCTTATAAGCTTAGCATGGGAAAGTTTTTAGAGAAAAACCGCTTGATTATTGAAGATACAGCCTCCGGCCTGCCTGGCCGTTCCAACTCCTGCAGGTGCGACTATGACAGACAGCTCACTACCCCACATCAACCACAGCGGGGTCGCCCCTCAAACGAGGATTATCCTGTGACTTCTTTTTAAAATACACTTTGGGGGTAAAATTCAACAGTGGAAATTGAATCTCAACGTCCACGGCCTTTGATCCCACCTTATTATTATTGGATATTTGTAAACCTAAAAATAGATACTCATATTCTCCAGGTTTTTTTCGGTTGTAAGTTTGGGGGGAAAAAAGGGTAGACCGGTGGTTCTCTGCTGAGGACCGTTTTGCCTTCCTCGGGGACTTCTGGCAATGTTTTGAGACGCGTTTGATGGCCATGACCAAGGGCAGGGGGCTGCTACTGGCATCTAGTGGGTGGAGAAGGGATGCTGTTCAACATCCTGCAGCAAAGAGCGATCCAGCCCCCAGCGTCAGCGATGCCAGGGCTGCACAATCCTGCCCACCCTTCAATCTAAGGACTGGCTTTCCTGTAGGCCCTGCAGCTGAAGCCAGCAAAACAGACTGTCTGCTAGAGAACAGCGGGGAACAGAGGGGAAGGCGCAGAGCGAGGAGGGGAGGAGACTGAGCGTGGGGAGAAACTCCGAGAGAGGAGGAGGGGCCCACAGCATTTACTTTTGGCAATAAACGGGACTTGTGGAATCCCAGTCAATTTCATCATTCTAGAAATCCTCTGAATTCCAGAGTTGCCTGGAGCTGCGGATCGGGGGCTCCTAGGGAGCCCCGTGCCTCGTAAAGGGGAATGCCAGCCTGAACAGGCAGAGGGGGCAGGGGCATTAAGTGTGTCAGCATCCCCTTCCCCCAGCCCAACGCCAAAAGCTGGTCCTCGAGACGACCCACGGCCTCCCTCCAGAACCGTTCGGGCTGGCCCCCCCGTGCAGGGATGTCAGGCTGCCCTAGATTCAGCTGCTCAGATGTGAGCCTTGCAACAGCGGCTGCAGGAGATTAAAACCCAAATATACTTCCTGAAGTCAAAGAGATAAAAATACAATTTCTGCTGCGTCCGCCACTCTCACGCTGCCGCAATACTAATGCGAGGGGGGGGAGGGGGGCGGGGAGGATGACCACGCAAGCTTAAATACCTTTTTTTTTTTTAAAACACGATCCAGAGAGATTACATAAAAAGTACAATTAAGGACCGCTCAGAATCCCGAGGCCTTGGAGAACGCGCTGCCTGTGGAATATTTTTAGAACAATCACTGGAGTGGTTCTTCGCAGTTGTAGAAACACTCCCCGCTGGAAAGTCAGTTTTTCCCCTCTCTGCAGCAGCGAGCGGGCTCCGCTGGACGGCCGCGCGTGTTTTGCTTGGCGGCGGCGCACACGCCGGCTCGGCAGCTCTGCCCGGAGCGCGCGCACTCGGGGACCGGGCGCCGCAGGCAGCAGCGCTCCAGCGCCCCAGCCACGCTTCCCTAATAACAGCCTGGGAACCGCAAAACCCCCTGAACCCAGCCCTGCAGATGGGGAACAGAGCCCGGCTTTCGGGGGCCTCTCGCCACAAGACGGATGGCGCTTTCCATAAAGCGGTTGAAAGGTGGAAAATAAAAGGATGCCAGTGCGTTCTGGGGACGGTGGCGTGCCACCTTTCACCTCGCCCTCTGCCACATACACACACACCCCGGCCCACACCTGGCTGGCTCCTCCTTCCCTCCTGCGCCTCCGCAGGTACCAGGTCGCCTCCAGGACTGGCTAAGGTTTGGATGGGAAGCGACCCACCCGGGGACCGCAGAGCCACACAGGGGCAGACTCCTGGGCCTGACAGATCTGCTTCTCCTGCTTCCTAGCCTTGGCTGAGCATGAATGAGTGAACCCAACGCTGAGCTCCAGTTCCCTTACCCACAAATGGGGTTAACACCTGTACTGAGGATCCAGAGCATCATGGAAAGAAGCTTGGCTCTGGTCAGTGCCCAACAGAGGAAGCGATGTACTGGTAAGAGTGCGAATGAGTGAATGAATGAGTGGATGAGTGAATTAATGAATGAGTGTGTGAACGAACGAATGAATGAATGACAGCAGGATGGGGCTAGGAGGGACAAAGAAGAGACAGATCACGCAGGAGCCCACCCTTCTCCTCACTGATCACGGTCCCGCCCTCCTCATCAGGGGAGTCATCACTCAGAAAAGGGACTTCCAGGTACGATTCCCGCCCCTCCCTGGCATCAAGAAATGCAGTTATTTCAGCCTCTTGGAACTGGCTTATCACCACTGTCTCTGCTTCACACGTTCCTCTTTCTTTCTCTCTGTGTTGTTTACAAAGGTTTCATTATGTTTTCAACTAATCAGAAAGGCCCCGCTAATACACAATTAACATGTGATTATAAAAAAAAAAATTAAAATAGCTTCCAGAAGAAGGAAATGTAATTAAGTAGAGAACGCTTTTTCAGTAAGTGCTTGCTTTAACCCATTGTCAGAACACAGTCTACGCTCGTCCACAATGCCTGGAACAGATGCCAAGGGCAGAATGTTAACAGCAAGTAAGAAAAGGACATTATTTTCTGGGGGAATAATAACCATCAACTTGCCACAACACGGGGGAGAACTCCGATTCCGGCTGCAGAGGGGTGACCTGCCCCCGATCCTCTTACCACGCCGCTCTGTAAAAATGCTTCCCTTCTAAAAAAAACAAAGTAAATGACTAAACTCAAGCCTAAGATAATACTGTAACTGACTGGAGAACAATTGGCCAACACACACGTCTCTAAACTAGAGAGACCATGATGGCCCCACTTTGTAATCAAGTCTGGGATCACCTGGTTTCAGATCCTTTCGGCCAAATCTCAGAGAGGATCTGTCTTTAAAAACCCCAAACATAAAATGGCTTTTCAACCTCATGTTCAAGAAGCAAGCTGACGAATCGAAGGATTCTGTCATTTCCCCTGCTCCCTGCAGCACCCCAGATCAATTCTTCATGCCAAGGAGATGCAGCCATTTTATGGGCCCCAATGCTTGTCAACGTGAATGAAGGCACTGTGATTTTGATGGTTTCTGCCAATCAACATGGCCCCACAGCACCTTGCCAATTCAAGGAGTTCCCAAGGAAATGGTAGTTCTGCAGGAAACATTTGTGTCTCCACACACGAAGAATCTGGTCTTCACCATAATTCTCCCAGACATGATGGAGAAGAAACACGATTGGGAAGCTCAGGGCTCCTGTCGTCCCTCCTCCAACCTGAGCGCCAAGCAAACGCTCCCGGCCCCAGACAGTCCCCACAGAGGAGGCAACAGTCAGTGAATGGCCAAAACCCCAGTCGGCCTGCACTGGCTCAGAAAACACACCAGAGTCTGATGGGATGGGCCCGCCAAGGAGCTGGGCCCCTGGACGGATGTCCCAGAGAGGGGCAGGGCCCAAGGCCTGGCAGGCACGGCTGTCCCATGTGCCTTGAGCAATAGACGCCACGGTGTGGGTTTCTAGTCCAGCCTCGGTGGTTACGAGGAGGGTGACCCTGGGCAAGGTGCTTGACTTCTCTGAATCCGTCATTCAGTGTGACATTCCTCGTCCATAAAACAGGCCTGAGGGGAAGCGAATTTCTGTCTTACGGGGAGAAAACCGAGATTCAAAGAGCTCCCACAGCTGGCCCGAGGTCCTGTGGGAAGTGAAGGAGCCGAGACCCCAGACCTGGACGATTAGGCCCAAGAGCCCGTCTTTGTACCCACAGAGCCACCTGCCCTCCGTGGCAGCAATCCCCAGGAAGCCGACGGGCCCGCACCACGGACAGCGGGCCAGCAGGCTCTCACCTCATCCTTATGGCAACCCCATGAGGTGCAAGGTACGTACTTTCACTGCAGCTCACGGATGCAACCTGAGGCTGAGGACACACTCACGTCCGCCTAAGGCGACCCAAAGGGTAAAATGAAGGGCAGGAGGCAAGCAAGGTCATCCAGCCCTTTCCACAGCACCAGATGGGGAAACTGAGGCTGCCCAGCCTGGAGAAAGGACGTCCGAAGGTCGCACATGTGTTGAGGGAGCCGAGCCCTGGTTCCTAACCTGGCCATCTGAGTCCCCTCACCAAACCCACCTCAGGAACTAACACGGCTGGTCCACTCTGACCCAGGGCTCCTTCTGGAAGAAAAGGAAGAGAAGCCACCAGTGGCCAGTGGCTCCCCCGACATTTCCCATGCCTCCTTCGTGTGGCTCCTCCAGAAGCCCCATTTCAAAAATGAGACCAGAATGCAAATGGCACAGCCATGGCCTACAATTCGGTCGGCGTCCTGTCCTTGCTCCACCCCATCCTATACACTTTGAGACCTGGGACACAGTACCCCAAAAACAATGGCCTGCATGTCTCAGCATCTCCAGATGGAGAATCCAAGGTTCAGAGAGGTAAAGCAACCTGCCTGAGGCCACACAGCTCAAACTCATCCTGGGACCTGCAGCCCAGCCCAGGTAGTGCTCAAAACTGAATGTAAATAAGTTCCCATGTGATAGCACCCCGCCCCCAGGGACCACAGGCCTCTCCAGAAGGGGAGCCTTGTCCCATCCATCTCGGTGTGCCACACCACGAGGCACTGTCTGACACATAGTAGGTGCCCTACCAACACCTGCTGGACTGAAACGCGCCCCTGGCGCCTGCTGCCCGGAAGAGCCGTTAAAATTGTGCAGTCAGTGCCTGCCCCACGCGTCTGCACGGCGCAGCAAGAACTGACAATCCTTCCTAGATAAATATCTGGAAAGAAGTCGGGAAACAATTAAAACTAGAAGCTAATAAATGATGAAGCAGCCCAGGAGCCAAGTCCTGGCCCATTTCCCAGTCTTCATTCATGCATCAAGAAAACCCCAGTGGTCCGAGGCTCCGAGAGGGCAGCTGGGCAGTGGGGCTGTCCGGCGTAATATAAATGGGAATTAGATAGGATCGAATGTACTCATTGCATTCCCAACAGCAGACACTATCTCCTGACTCCCCCTCCCGTGTCGCCCCAGCCAAGCCCCCTTCTCGGGAACTCTTGACAGATGATCTGGTAACCAGGCAACCAGGCGGAGGAAGGGTTCCAAAGTTCCTCCACAGCAGCACGGACGGCTGTGTTCTGCTCGGGGTGGCTACTGGGACACAGCCCCGTGACACCTTCTTCTGGACCTTAAAAAAATGGGGCTGGGGTGCTGGGTGTTCCCCCTTCCCCTCCCAAGCCAGGCGGGCAGCCAGCTTCGCAGGGGGACAGCTCCATGTCCTCTCCCACAACAACCATGCCTATCACTGGGCGTGCGACGCCAGGTCCCAGCCACAGCCTTTCCAAAGAGGCTTTCGCCCATCCCCCTTGGCCGGTCGCCATCTGCAGCTGTTTTGACAAATGCTCCCGAGATTCCAGGGGACCAAAGCCTCAGAGGGTCCAGCGGGTCAGCTGCACTTTGGGGGAGTATGTGCCTCCAGTCAAAGAGAATGCCCTGTATCCATGGGAGTGGGAGAAATGAGAAGAGGGTCTCGGGGTTCTTGACCGATGAAACGGAAGCTGCGTGCGGCGAGCATGTGCCCCCATCCGCTCTGAAAATCAGATGCTTTTGAGGCCGTACTAGCCAGCTCGAAAGCCGAGCTCTGTCATTGGCCATTTGGCATAAGAGGTCTTTTGACATCCAAGCTTACACCAGATGCTCAGTGGTGAGGTGGGTGTGTGATTGTCACCCTGATCATGGTAACAGTGACACTTGTGGCTGGAGGGAGAGAAGGAATGTTTACCAAGCGCCTACTATGTGCTAGGAACTTGGCCCGAAGGTTTCGCATACACAACCTCGTGACATTTATTCTCACACCTGGGAGTCCACCTGGACCCCAGATCCAGAGCCAGAAGTCAGTTGCGTGTCTTTCTGCCTCCCTACCCTGTGCCCTTCTTAGGGTACATGACACAGCCTTTTGCTAACAGTCCTCTCATTTTGGGGCACTGGATAGGATGACAGTTGGTGGAGGCAGTTGGACGCAATGAGCAGATGAGTGAGAAGAGGCCCACAGGCAGATGAGCCCATCTGCAGAGGGCCCAGCGTGCCAGGCACCACCCCAGGCCTAAGGAACCCCCGGGCCCTTCTACCCAACCGGCTGAAGTCGGTGGGCAAAGCAGGGCCCACACACTCCGAATTCAGGATAGAGCTGTCTTTTCCTTTCTTTCTCTCCAATAACCATAGTGCACTTAGTAAAGAAAATGAGTGAAGTTGGAAAATTGAAAATTGGAAAGAGAATAATGTTTTTTCCAGGAGGCAAGCTCCCAGGAGGTTCCTGTGGGTATCAGAGGGTGAGCGAGGGGCACTTGGGGAGGAAAGGAAGACCTGGTTGGGGGGAGGGGGGATTTCATTCAAGTATCTAATAAGGTTCTTCTGACAACACCAAGATACACACACTGCACACTTGCCCTTCTACCTGCTTGCATAGAATACGATTCTTTCTAATGTCTCTATCTGAATGGAAATGACCACAGCTAGAGACTGGGTGGACAGCTGGAATGGAGGAGATGCAGCGACCGGGGCCATCAACTCAACCAATGTCCTCACCAAGTGCCCCCACTTCTGGACCATGCACCCCCAGCCCCAGAGGAGGAGAGCCTCTGACTCTCAATTTGGAGCCACAAGCAGGGGATGGAAATCATGCCAGTAAAGAGAAGACACCTCCTAAACGCACAGGGAGACTGGGCTCTCCGCATTGGGAAGCCATCCATTACCGCTGGCTGACGCGGGGTTTTCAGCTGTATCCCCCTGCTACAGCTAAGGGCTGAACGGTTTTCTGGGAAGCAGAAGGAGGAGCTAATGAAACCACAAGCTTGGCAGAGCCCGAGGCAGGGTGCCCAGCTAGAAACTTCTCTTTCCAATCAGAAGCCACCACAACTTCTGAAATCAATGTTACTGCATCTTCCGATTTTTAAAGGAACACTTTCTTCTTAGAAAACTTTAGATCCAGACCAGGATATGGAAGAAAATGCAGACCACCAAAGCAACTCCTGTCAAAATTTTGGTGTTTCTTTTCTGTCACTTTCCAACAGACGCAGACACACATGCACATCTACCAATTGAGCTCTTACTGCATACAGTTTTGGTTTGTGCTTTTTTCTCTTGATATTACATTGGGAGCATTTTCCCACATCACCGGAAACAGTGAAATCATAATCTTTCATTGATATGTGACGTTGCATCCTACATCTGGGACACTGTCCGTTTAACCATTCTCCTCCTATTGGGATCTACTTGCTTCCCAAACTTTCCACTCTCACAAGGACACCGCAGGTGTGTGCCCACGTTTTATGCCTGTCCCCAGTTAGTCTTCAGGATGGTGTCCCAGAAGTAGAATTCCTGGGCCCAAGGGCATGAAGGATCTCTCTCTGTGTTCCCAATTACGCCTCCAATCCTCCAAACGCTGCACCACTGTACAAGTCACCCTAGTGTCCCATCCAGGGGGCACCAGGATACTGTGTCACCTCATCCTGGGTCAGCACACGCCAAGAAAGCTTTCCATTTGATCAATAATTTTGGAAAAACCTTCCCCAGCGGGGCTGGCAGGCATGCAGCTCGGCTGGTCCCTGCCAGGCTGGCACCTACTGCGTCTGGACAGCCATCTCCCCTGGTGCTCCCCGGAAGCATGACCAGCCCCCCAGCACCACCTCTGTCAGACTCCCCAGATGCCACCTCCCTTCCCACGGAAAGATGCTGTGCAGGGGCCACTGTCCACAAACAATCATTTTTAAAAAAACAAACAGAAAGAGCACGTCGCCAATACTTTTGCGAGATAGTCGTCCGCTTCCTGAAAATGCGAGATAGTGAATAAAAATGTTCATTACAGAATTATTCACTTTCCTCCCCGATTCACGTCCTGGTAATTACCGTGACCAGCCTAATAAAAACTGCTACAAACCGAAGGTCAACTGGCAGTTAGAAGTGTTCATTTTCATTTCAATGTATTCATCTCTGGCTCCTAATGGCCTCATTTTCTCCCATGCTCCTTAATAAATACCACTGAATTACAGGTTAAATAGCTAAATTAAATTATTGCAATTACAGCGTGCAGAGCCCTGAATCTGGGTTTACCTCTCCCAGTTCAATTAGAGGCGAAGTTTCAACAGCCGCGGAATTCTGATTGCTGTCAATATTCTCGATTGCTGAGAATCCGCACAGATGCCCGGATATTTGGTGACGGGGTTTTTTTTCACCCCTGCTCGTTGCTGAGGGGCTGACTAGAGCACTCTGAACGGAAACAAAATCACATTATCAAAAGTGGTTTTTGGAAAGCGACCACAAGGCATAATTGATTCTTTTCGACTGAAAAGGGAAAAGACTTAGCAGGGTTCTGGCGAAATGCTCTGTGTGTGCTTATGCGTGCATGCATTTGTGTGTGTGTGTGTGTGCGTGCCGGTGTGTGTGGACACAAACGGAAAACCCCCATCTTCTGAAGGGGAAAAGTACATTTCAATAAACCCAGATCCTCTCTCCTTCATGCCACCGGCCCACAACTATTTCACGGGTCCACATTAAAGATCTTCTTCATTATTTAAATATATTTGAACGCTTGTTGCTATTGCTTCACCGCAGGATTAATTACCCAGCGTCCCTTGTAAGACAGAGTGTCTTAATAATACGGAGCACCTAGGAAGGAAAAAAACCTCGCCTGTTCTGTTTCCCCAAATCCTAAGATGTGAGAGTCTATTTCTTGTGAAAGAGCTCCCCCTTACTTCTCCATCCCTCTGCTTCCAAAGGCACCAAATTCCACCACTGACGGGGACTCGCTTGTCTTTTGCAACAATCTTATAAACTCACAGCACGGGCGAGCGGTGAAACCCCATCAGGCCCACCCGTGAGTGTTAGAAATCGGGGATGCTGCAGGGGTCCACATCAGGGAGAAGAGAGCCCGTCGCTTCTCTGGCCCCCAAGTCCAGCCCTGGTCAGACTTGAGGGGAGGGTCCATTCTACCCCGGTGGGCAGGGGAGGGGGCCCGGCTGAAATCCCATTTGGAGCTTTGTCTTCCCTGCTCTGAAAGTCCACAGCTGAGCCGGTGCCAAGCACAGAAAGGCTGGTACCCACGACGGAGTCAGTGGACTCGGCGGTGACTGAGGTCCTGGGCACATCAGCCATCAGGGAGGGCAAGGGGTCTGTGCTGCGCGGTCCCCTCGGGAGCCTACATCTGGAAGCCCTCCAACCAGGACAGGCCTCCTTCTGGGGGCCTGGGCGCCACATCTGTTCCCCAAAGAGGTGGGGGAATCTCGGCCTGGGCCCAGGGAAGTACCATGCCCATGACACTCGGGAGTGGGCAGCTGTGTTCACATCACATGGCCCTCACCTCCAGCCAGGGTCACAGCCAGGGCCCTGGACTCTCCTGCAAATGCCTGCTCTAGGGCCTGGGCCACAGCCTGCCAGGGTCACACGCTCCTGGCACAGGGCAGGAGGCTGGCACGGCCACTCCCGGGCCAACCCAGAACAGAATCAGAATCAGGCAATCCCGGACTGGGAGCTCCTCGAGGACAGGGCCTGCATGCAGTTGCCCTCCGGGGCCCTCCCCAGGCCTGGCACAGAGCGGCTCTTGGTCGATATAGCTGAGCCAAACTGAACGTGAGGCAGCTGGCCAGTGGGAGCCTGGCCCCCCATTCACGCCAGCTGCCTCAGGGAGCCCTCGGGCCTTTCCCTCCCAGACCAGACTCTGCTGACACTGGGAAGTGGGCCCGGCCAGGCCCCGTGTAGTGAGGAGAGGCTGGGCGTCGGAGCACGCCAGAGAGTGGACACATCACCCCAACTTTCCAGGCCTCCAGCATTTTCCTAAGGGCAGGATGAAAGCTGCAGAGCATTGCACTTCCCCAGGAGAAGTGGCCAGTGGCCCGTGGAAATATTTCTACAGAGGAAAAAGCAGCTCGAGCCAGGGATTTCTGTCCCTGAAGGCTAAACCAAGACATTTCAAGAAAGCCTGAAAAACAAATTGACCATCAGCGGCTTCAAACTGATCAGTAGTTGAAATGCTGTCACACACAGTCAACACAAAATACTGGGGGCTTGTTCGATGAAGGGGACACAAATAGTGATAGAGCAACCCCACCATGTACTAGGTGTGCTCACATCCAGACCCTTATTTAAGCCTTGCGGCAACCTCACGAGACATCATCATCATCATCATCATCATCATCATCAGCCCTCTGGGGTGCTTCCTCCAGTTTATAGATAAGAACTTAAGGTTCAGAGAGGTGAAGCGACTTATCCAAGGTCACACAGCTGGGAGCCCTCAGTCTCCCATTACAGGGTTGCCCCCTGGGGAAAGCCCCCTCAAACCTGTCACCTGTGCCTACCTTGATCTGCTGCCAGCGGCCTGCTCCACCTTCCCGGCACCCTCTCCTAGGCACCCTGACATGGAGCCCTTACTAGCTACTCACAGGTCCCAGAGGAGTCTTCTCCCTCACACTCCCTTCGCACCGGCGTCCCCTCTGCCCCACATGGCCCCACATCCTCCACGCCCATTGGGGAATGTCTTTATCTCTTTCACGTCCCAGTCAGACCCCCTTCTAGAGCGCCCAGCCTCCCTCGGCTGTCCCTGGATGCATCGCACTGGTCCCTGGCTCTCGACCTGGTGTCCTCCAGGGCCTGCACCCCTTGTCTCTTGGTGCCTGGGACGGCACTGGGCTCCAAGGCTCCTCAAGCACTTCCCCAGCAGGAATGCGCCCACAGCACCGGTCAGACGCTCCGGCCTCTTTACAGGAAACCGCAGTCACTTGTTCTTTCTTGTGAAACCTTTGTACCTGCTGGGAGCCCAGGAGGATCCTCTTACCGTCCAACCCAGGAGGAGAAACAGACACTGCCCCCTCCGCTCACCAAGTCAGCTGGCATTTTGATCAGAGAAGGGGCTGGGTAGCAATTTGGTGATGAGCTGGAAACGTGCCTTGGAGCAGCAGAGGAAGGCCCTGCAGCCCCTGCCGAAGCCAGGTCTCAGTCTGCTCGGGCTGGGAGGAGACACCGTCGACCGGGGGCTGATAATACAACATTTATTTCTCACAGTTGCAGAGGCTGAAAGTCCAGGATCAAGGATCCCGGAAATTCGGTGTCTGGTGAGAGCCTGCTTCCTAGTTCACAGACGGTCGACTTCTTGCTGGGTTCTCACGTGGCAGAAGGGGCCAGGGAGCTCTCTGGGGTCTCCTTTATGAGGGCACTAACCCTCATGACGGCTCCCTAAGGCCCCGTCTCCTAACACCATCACCTAGGGAGTTAAGACTGAACATCTGAATTTGGGGGGGACGCAAATATTCAGACCATAGCACCATGTGACAACTCAAGGGGTGGAGCTAAGGACCCACAGGGCCTGAGGGAAAGCAGCAGCCCCCTCCCCCAGGCCCCCCCTGGCCCAGGCAGGGCCAACACCCTTCTAGAGCCCTTGGGAGACAGGAGAGGCTGCTTCTTATCCATTGGAGCGCATGTCCCACAGCCCTCGTGGCTGCAGGGCAATGTGACCTCCCGGCCCCTGCCTCGCTCAGGCCAGCTCACAATGGGAACAGCGAGACAGCTGGGTGGGACAAGCCTGGGGTCTAATGCAGCTGCAGCCCTGCTCAGCAATCCAAACAAAACCCTTTGCTTCTCTGGGCCTGGGTCTCTGATCGGGGAGGGAGTCAGGCCAGACAGCTCGCCGCCCTCCACCCAGGATCCAGGGCCTCCCAGCCCAAGCGCTCTGGGGAAGGGGCGGCCACTGAAAAGCTATGTCCACGGAGATTTGCACCAGGTCCCCTCGGCCCCGTCCTCGGCCATTCAATACGCAGAGCCACTTGGACAGAGTAAATGACAGCTGCCTTCTCCAAGCCCCCAGCATGCCCAGGCACCAGGGTACCTCAGCTTCTGCCCGCTTCCCGGAGGGGGAAACTGAGGCTGGGAGACGGGAAGCAGATTTTCCCAGCCACAGAGCAGGAAGGCAGCGGCCACTCCACTGTCCACCAGCCTGGTCTCGTGCCCTGCAGCCTCGGGGGGCAGAACAGGCCTCGACGGCAAGCACCAAATAGAGGGTCCCCGCCAGCTCAGGACCATGCCCCTACCGTCAAGGGCGGATCAAACAAACATCCTCAGGATACAGAGATGCTGCCCCGATGAAAAGACCTCACTGGACCACGGAGACCTTTCAAGTAGCAGGGACGCTGACCTGCGTGTCCGGGACGGACAGAACAGAGTGCTGTATCCGTGGCTTTAATTTGTTAAAGGTGGGTCCACAGTGGGTTCTTCATGTGCTCGTTCATAGAACAAGCACCTACTATGTGCCAGCGCTGTGGGCATCCTGGCAAGGTCCCCTGCCTTCAAGGAGCTCATGCATTCACTCGTTCACTCCTTCATTCCTTCACTCATCCTTTGTTCTTTCAGTTCACGAATGGGTCTACCATGTGGGTCTTCTGTGCCAGGCTCTGTGCTGGGTGAGGGGACGCAATTATGTAACCCTCCACACACACCTGAGGGCATCATTACAGCCCAGTGCAGCAGGAAGCAACCACCTCTGCCCCTTGGGGCCTAATAAATCCCTTTGCAGCACCCCCATGCCAGCCCCCCCCAGCTTCAAGCCCCCAGTGGACATCGCAGAGAGGTCCCGGGTGCTGCGTGAAGGCTTCCTCCTCGTGGTCTTGTGGCCACTCCCCTGCCCTGGACTTCCAGGCTCTGCCCAGAGGGACAGTCACTGTCCTGGGCAGTTGTTGCAGGGGACCAGCCATGTCCCAGGGTCTGAAGTGAAGGCGTCTCTGTCCCAGGCGTGGGCACAGAGGCTGAGGCACCTGTGAACCCCCACTGGCCTCCCCTGAGCACCCTGAGCTCCTCCTGTCTGCAGTGACCAAAGGCATTTCACCCGACAGCACGGGGCCGGGGGGGCATTGGCCTGGGGAGGACTCAGGACTTTCTTCCCCCGGCCCCAGCATTTCACCCCAACATGCACACACAGATAGGCAGGAGGGGGTCTCAGCAACCCCTCCCCCAGGCACTGCTCCACAGAAGTCCTGCCCACTCCCAACAGACAGTCACCGAACGCATCCTCAGTGCAGGGGCCAGTGCTGCACAGCTGGGAGCTGGGCACAGACACGTGCCCGACAAGAGTCTAGAACCTTCTCCTTCGCCTGTAACTTCCCTCTTTCCCCGCACCCAGGCAGAGCGGGAGCTTGAGCCTAAGAGGTGGAAGGAATATTTCAGACAAACAGAGCACCAGATCGGAGTTCCATCCTCAGATCCGTGGAGGTCATCTGAAGGACGTGCCTTGCTCAAAAATATTAAAAACCTAAAGACATTCGTGAACTTATCCACAACAAGGCCACATAGGCAAAGTAAAACACAGTTGCTCGGCTTCAGGGGGGGCCTAAATTAAATCCACTTGGTGTGATACCACCATCAGTGCCACTGCCTCACTGAGGGGTACCTGGGAGGGGACGGGTGGGCCAGGTCCCAGATCACCTGTGGTCACCTTTAAAGGGAGGAGGAAAGGATCGTTACTTAATGGAAACGTGATCTTCCACAGCAGCGGGAAGGAGGAATGAAAATGAAACAGGTCCCTGGAGGGATGGTAGGACCATCCTGGGCAGTGGAGAGAGAATTCTGGGATTGGTAGAGACAGTGCTTCTATTCTCGTCCATTGCTTCATGGTGGTGTGGCCAGACCCTAAAAATGGGTGTCCAGGGACAACCTAACTAAGACATTGGGGCCAGCTGGGCCTGCAGTAAACTCCCGTTCACTCTGGTGCCCTCATCCATGTTTTATACAGTTTGGGAAAATTCAAGGATTTTCCCAAAGGCTGCACTGCCCACCTCTGACAGTTGTCAGCTAAATGCAGCCATAGTCCAGGGCGCCGGCCACACCAGCATCTAAGGAAAGGGGAACCTTGGGGCCCTGCACCTCCTGTGAGCCAGGCCCCGCCCGGCATGCTTTTCTGACCTCCACCTTCCAGAGGAGGGAAACAAAGTCAAACGTACATCTCTGCGGTGCTCGCCCCTTGCCCAGCCTTTGTGGAATGAGGTCAGGTGTAAATAAAGAAACAAAGTGAAAGTACATGGTAATGAGCTGAATTCACAGAAATTTCTTATTCCCATAATTTGCCTCCAACAATTAAAAGAAAATGTCAGCACAACTGTCTGTTACCCTAAGTAGTTCATTTCTTAACCATCGCAGAGCCACAAAGCCAGCCCCCAGGTCTTCCTTCAATACCTTTCCTTTGCAGAACAAGTTGATGAAGAAAGAACAAGGCAGCCCTTTACAGTGAGGCCTCAGAGGAGGGGAGCCTGCAGGCTGAGGCTTTGGGGAGGGGACACCAAGCTGGCGAAGGTCATCTGGCCAAAGCTGGGGCCAGGGGTCCCCTTGACTAGATTTTCTCTCTCTCCAGGGACAGAGGCAGAACGAGGCCTGGGGGGTGCAGAATGAGAGGACCAGACCCTCCCCTTCATGTGTGGTCTCAACCTTTACCAGAGTCCAGCTGCATTTTTGTGTGCTGAGGCCATAGTGATGTGTCAGGGTGATATTCACTATTCCTCATCTCAAAGATCCACAAACTCGGCCAGGGACTGGCCGCCTGTTTTTGTAAATAAAGTTTTATTGAAACCACAGCCACACCCATTCGGTAAGCACTGTCCATGGATGCTCTTGGTCTGCAATGGCAGAACTGAGTAGTTGCAATAGAGACTACTGGGCCCACAGAGCCTAAAATATTTACTCTCTGGACCTTCATCTTAGACACAGGCCCTATCTTATCTAAAAACCATGGGAAGAAGTCTTCCAGGCTTGAGATTGATGCATAAATCTCTCCATCCTGAACTATTATGCTTTCTTTCATAAGCAAATCAAAATTTACCATGTTTCTCTTTTCGCCTAGGCTACCAGGAAGCTCAGAGCTAAATTCTGTGCTCCACTGCAGTGCAGGTTACTGGAACAACCTTTCCCATCCCCTCATTGTATTCACTATCATTTTAATGCTTCTGTTACTGGTTGACTTAAAGTAAGAGACTTCAAATTCCCTTATTATTATAGTTGCTATGGTACAAATAATAAAGAAAGAAAAAGAGCATGACGATAGGATGACACTACAGCTCAGGGTCCCTCTGCCTCATGATAAGCTTTTGCAGACCCTGCTCTCAGAATTCGCCTGGGCAAGGGCCCCCTATTCCTTCCTCTCCAGTCTAAACTCCCTCCAGCTGAGTCCTCTGGACTGGGGATTCCTGCATGCAGCTGGGCGACCTTCAGTCACTCACTCTGGCTACTTCCAGTGCCCTACCTACTGCTGGTGGGCAAGAGGGCTCCAAAGACGCCCCTCACTCACTCAGACTCTTCTGGGCGCCAAAGCCTGCGCTGGGCGCTGAGGCCCCGAGACAGATGTGTAAAGCACAACCTGTTCCCTGGGGGACCTCCCGGTCCACAGGAGAAGGATGCACCACGATGGGCTCAGCCCAGGGCTGTGTGCTGAGGGCCACCTCAGGGAGCTCCTCCCGGAGATGCACAGACAGCTGGCTCTTTGAGAGTAAACAAGATCCCGGCTGCCGGGAGACACCAGGGGCTTGCTGGGCTGAGTGTGGGCAAGCCCAAGGGCAGAGGTACCCAGGGCCCCACAAGGAGCCAGGAGGCCAAGCTCAGCTGCCCGACAACAACAACCAGCCCTGAGCGACGGGGTTCTGGCCGAGCAGGGTCCCACAGCTCCACCTGGAAATGAGCCGCAGAGGAGCCGGTGACCCTGAGCGAGTTACCGAGCCTCCGTCTGCACCTCCCAACATGGCAGCAGCAGCCTTGGGAGGACCCAAGAGGACAGGTGCGCCAGGCCCGGCACACAGCGGTATTTTGTAAATGGAAGCTGCGACAGGTGGCCTGGCCAGGGTGGTGGGGCTCAAGGGGCAGCCCTGGGAGAAGAGTCCAGAAGGCCCCCGAGGCCGCGAAGGCAGCAGGGAGGAGCTTCCTCTCCCGTGGGGTCCCTGAGAGCCCAGGCATTTCACAGTACATTCTGAAGCATCTTGTCCCTCGTTATTCTGAGCAGCGCAGTCTGAACTTGAGCTCACCCGGGCCTGCATCCCTTCCCTGCTATGGAAAAGCCGAGGGTGTCAGCCCAGGCCTCAGCCACTGGCCCTGGGACTTCCCTGAGCCCTGGGTTCCAGGTGAGGACCAGGGATCTGCGTCCCCAGGGCTGCCACCGGCTAATCACCACACTGTTTACTCAGAGTTGACCAGCAGTTGCTGCCACCGGCTGTTGGCAGGCTCTCCTGTTTGCACCCAGCCTTCCCGAGGTGTCCTGAAGCGCAGAAGGAAAGGGCCACTCCTTCACGCTGTAGACGGGCAGACCAACCCAAGCAAGACCAAGTGCGGCATTGCGTTTAACAAGAGCAAGGGGGTTTTCAAGTTCCCTGTGGCTCCAGACTTCACGATTCCGGTTAATAAGGCCCGTCTGAGAAGCGACTCGCCCAGCTGCCTCCACTCTGTCCAGGGAGACCCGGGGCAGAGACCCTCCCCAGAATCCGGCTGGGCCCCTTTTTGGAGGCAGTCTTGCCCAAGGCACAATGGGGCAGTGTGAGGTGTCAGAAGAATCAGCCTGGTACCCCCCCGTCCATCCCCCAGACATCATCAGGCCCCTTCAGTGGGCTGGGCAGGATGCTCATGTCAGAGATACAGAGGTCAGGAGACAGGGTCCCTGCCTCAGCCAAGGTCCAGGCTAAAGGGGGCAGGCAGACGGACACATACACTGCAGCCTGGGCAAGGAAGGAGGGAGCGGCTCCACGCTGGGAGTCAGGACACATCCCTAGGGGTGGGCAGGCCAGAGCACGGGGACAGCAGAGGGGGCTCTGACAAGCCGCGCAGGAGGGAGGCAGGGTGCTTCACACCACAGCTGGAGAGAGGAAAAGAAGGACAGGGGTCTCAGAGACCTGGGTACAGTGCTCCTCTGTGCTGTTCTACAGCTGTGCCATCCTGCAGGACAGCCTTGACCTTTCTGAGCCTCAGCTTCCTCTGTAAGAGGACAGTGGCCATCCCGCCTCGGGGAGCCGTCATGAGGAGTCAGGTGGTAAAGGGGGAAGACCAGGTCCACGGGGTGGCGGGGAGGGCAAGCTCCCACCCCAATCTCTCTCAGCTCACGTTCCTACCGGACCCAACACTCCACTTCTTGTTGATCAAAACACGCAGCTTCCACTGACATCAGCAGGGATTCTCAGGTGACCGGAGAGCAGGCCGCGGCCCTAGGGTGGAAACCCATGGAGACCACAGAGGCCACGTGATGGAACAAGCCGAGCCCCAGGCCAGGACGAGGTCAGTGCGCAGGCTCCCCAGCCCAGAAATGCAAGGGACCAGAGAGCTGCCTGTGGCACCCGGGACAAGCAGGGAAGAGAAGCAGGGGCCACAGTCCCACGCTCACCCTTCACAGCTTACAGTGGGGTCTACATGACGCCAGAAGACACACGTCCCTGGGGAGCCTGGGTCGGGGAACCTCAGCTTCAGGCTGGGCCAGGGCCCACCACTATGCCAGGCAGCCAAGCCAGAGGAAGACCTGGGAGGGGGAGTCTGGGGCAGGACCCCATAGAGCGATGCTCGGATGCAAGGTGAGATCTGGGGGTCGAACTGGCCGGGTCAACCATCCTCTCTGCCTGTTTCTAAGTCTGTGACCTCAGGCCAGAGCATCACCTTCTCTGCATCTCAACTGCAAAACTTTGCAAATGCGGCCTGTCCCAGAAGGTCAGGCTGACCCCAGTACACACTAGCCCTCCGAGGGTCAGCCATCATCTTACAACTGCCACCCTTAAGCCAAGGCCTCCCAACTAATTCCCCTCAGTGGTCCAATGACCAGAAAGATCCACAAGCCCCCAGACGCTCTCCTCAAGGGCTGAGGAAAGGGTGTCACGTGGTGTCCCCTCTCCTACCATTTCCTCCAAGGAAAGTCATGCCAGGATGGAAATGAAATTTCAACTTCCGGGCCAACATAATTGATTAGTGGTGCCTGCCTCGTCCATCAATTTGAAGTGTCCAGGCCAGGGCCCAGAGGGAAGAGGTGCCATGATGGACTGGTTATGTCTGCCACAGGTGTAGGAGGGAACAATGGAGGTGCACGTGCTACACCCATGGTCAGAACCTAACACATCTCTAGACAACAGCATCCCATTCCTTCCAGGAGAAAGAAACAAAAATAGAACAAGGATTGTGGAAAATAGGAAAGCTGGGACAGCTAGTCGAAAAGAATGACCAAAACAAGGGAGGGGAGGAAAAAGCGATGCCTAGAATTTCCATAAATCTCAGGGCTTTACCAGCGACAATAAACACAAGGCCACACGTTTGCCCATCCATCTTGCCTGCAGATGTGTTTACTGCAAAGGTTTCCTCCAGGGAGGAATAACTGAGAACAGGTCTCTCTACCCAGCTAGCCAGCTCCCTGGCCCCAGCCCTTTGCTCTGGGTCTCAAACAGACTCCCAGAGGAGCCCAAGCAGCTCACGCCTGAGAACCAAGAAACCGACGTCCTGAGGCTTGAGTCCATGGCAGACTGTGGAGGCCACTTGAGAAAGAAAGACAGAGCCCAGGAAAACAGGGAGGGCAGCACAGGGCAGGGGTGCCAGGTGGCCCAAGCAGAGGGACTGAGGGCAGGGGCTTCCCACTGGGGACAAGGATGTCCCCAAGGCCAGACCCAGGCAAGCACTGCAGCCCCACAGAGCAGCTCACACTGGTCCAAGAGGGGTGACCTAGACACTCCCAAGCCTGGGGTCTCCACATCCAGGACAGGGGAGCCCGAGGTGGGAGCCAGCCCTCACCAGCGCCCCTCAGCTCAGTTGCACATGGCGCTGTGGACCCCCTGGGTCACCACTGTGGGGAAGATGCTTCCCGCTACCTACAATGACAACTACTATCATCCGAACATCAGTAAAAGGCCCCTTGCTGGGGCGTTCCACGTGGCAGGCCCTGTACTACATGGCAGGCACACACTGGCATCTAAACGACAGCATCATCTCCTTTCCGGAAGTGAGAAGCTCAGGCTCCAAGAGGGAGGTGAAGGGCCAAGGTCACCCAGTTAGGAAGAGACGGAGCCAGGGCAGACCGAGACCTGGCAGCTTCCCGGCAGGGCTCTCTGCCCACCCAGCTCTGACGCTGAAAGCGCCATCAGGGGGGCCAGTGTGCACCCAGGAGGGGAAGGGCCGGGGTCCTCTGGAGAGGTGCCATCACCTGGGGGCCATCTTGCACCTCGCTCCCTCCTGGTTCTGTGCACCTGTCACTGCTCCCTGGCCCTTCACAAAGCATCAGAGCAGGAGCCATGGAGCCTGGTCCTCAGGATGGACAAGCACTGTTCATGCATACACATGCACGTGCATGCACATGACGTACACATGTGCCTGCAAACATGCACACATATGCACACACGCGCAGGTACACTCTTACACGCACATGTATGCCCACACAGGTGCACACACATGCCTCCTTCCGACACTCGAGTCTGTTGCCCTCACTCCCAGGGAGACACGCGACCTCCTTAATATGATGTAGGGGTCCCACGGCTCTGCCATGCTGGCCTGGCTTCCCCTGAGAGGTTCTCTTCAAACTCCTCCCCACCCTCCAGAGCCCCCACTGCTGGTGCCTCTGTTCTAAACCCTTGTTTATTTTCCGGGAAATTTAATGAGAAAACAAACTCTGCTTTTCCAGTCTGTGTTTCTCATCGTCCACAGGGGCTTTTTCTTCTTGCTCATAAAAAAGAGGAAACTTTAACTTAACAGAAGTAAACGAACTTGAACCCCTGCCCACTCCCCCACACACATCCCAAAAAAGACATGACGGTTCCAAACTCAGAAACCACGCTTTCTATCAGATTCCAAACCCAGAGGCTTCTCCCATCCTGGATGCCGACTTTCACCTGTTCTGATCCCCCACATCTCCTGTCTTTCTCGGACGCACCCCTAGGCACCCCTCCACGTACCACAGGATCCCCCTGCTGGTGGGAGGGCTGGAGCATCTTGCTGAATAAAGAGAAACAAAAGCACAATGGACCCCTCAAAAGGCTAAATTTCCAAAACTCAGGTGGCGCACCCAAGACCAGAGAGACGGAACTCTGGGCTGGTCTGGCGGCCGGATCTTGTGGAGCCTCAAGTCTCATGTTTCTTACATACGCAGAGTAGTAGCTTCCCCCGCCTGAGCGTAGTCTGCCCAGGGGACACGCCCTCCCTCCCTGCCCCCTGCAAGCTGCACCAGGGGCCGAAGCTCAGCTCACCTGTGGCCCAGGCCCCGTGAGAGGTGTAGGAAAGGACAGCCACGCGGACTGACCCCACCTCACTGCGCTTGGCTCCCTCCTCAGCCTGTCTGGCTGCTTTCCCCCAAAGCAGGACGCACAGCCATCAAGTCTCTGGGTCTACCCACCCCCTCCAGTGACGTCTCCCTGCCTTGGTCCCCAATTTGGTCATCGGAGGCTTCTGGGAAGGATACAGTAACTCCAAATCTACAGACCAGTTTCTTTGAGGGAGCAAAACCTAGCCCATCTGCACACTCACCGGAGCAGGAAACCCACCAGAAAGAGGGGACCCCAGATTCCGTGCCAGGGCCAGGCACAGAGTGGGAAACCCACTCCACCCCACTCCCATCTGCTTCCAATTCACGCAAACAGACAGACATGGAACCTTTTCAACTGGACATTAATCATTCGCAGCAATTAGACACCCGAGACCTGGCCGAGGGGACCCGGTCAGCCCCAGGAACGAAGGACGCCCCGGAGCACCTGACGGCCTGCCTCTGCCAGCCTAGGTGTGCCGACACCCAGAAACTCAAGGCCCTGTGCGTGCTCCCTTCGCAGGGGCTGCATCAAAGCCCCAGCTGTAAGCAGACTGCACCGGGCTGCGATGTGAAACGCCTGGCGGATTATTCAGCAATAAGGTATAATTGAAAGGATTAACATGAATGCGATGTTTCCCTTCCAAAAATTCGAGGAACGCCAAAACGACTCTCATCTGGGCTGGTATGACTCATGTTTTTAATAGAGGAACTTAATTTTCACTTCTGAGGAATCTGGGCTCAGGGAAACATTGTCTAAGAAACACTCATTTTACTCCACCGACAACAAGTACCACCACCCTGAAAGTAAAACTAAAGGTCACCCAGCCTGTCCTTTGTGGCTCAGAATCCACTGTGAGCCACAGGACAGGTCCTCCACCAGCCTGGACAGAGCATGAGGTCTCAGGGGACAGCGTGTGGTCTGAGGTCAACCAGGCAGGTCCTAACTCAGCAAGGTGGCCTGGGGCCAGTTCCTCCCCATCTTTGGGGCATGGCTCAGGGCTGTGCCCATTCAAAGAGCATATGGCAGTGCTGCACAGGGGCCCAGGCAGGGTGTGCTGTGTGGCAGGACATGAGCCTGTCCACCAGCATGAAGGGCACAAAGGCACAGCTGGGCCGGGCATCTTCCTCCTGATCCCAGAAGGCTCCAGATGACGCAGCTCCTGGCGCCTGTGAGACAGGGACAGCCTCCCCATCGCAGGCCTATGGCGTCCTCCTCTCAGCAGAGCTGGCTCCTGGGAGACTGAGCCCCAGGACACTGACTCCTCCCTCTGTCCAGAGCCCAGTCCGCACATGGGCGGGGGCGAACGGAACCCAGGATCAGAGGTCAGAACAACCTATCGCCACTGACCAGCTGCCTAATTAGTGAAAGTAACGTTCCCCACCTCCGTGATGAGGCAGCACAGAACTTCCAGAAACACCTGTCCCTTCCCAGACCCCTCCCTCTTGGCACAGTCATGCCCACGTCCACATACCTGTCCTGAGTCCCCACAGAGACCCTGCCTCCCAGGGACTTCCTGGCCCGCCCCACTCCACTCTGGATTCAGATGAGTGTCGAGTTTTATATAAAAACTGAACCCAGAATGAGCATCTGGGGTGCAGACCTCTTGCAGGCGGCAGTACCTGGCAAGCCGCTGTTTTTCTGTCTCTGTACCTTCCCGGCTATGTCTCCTTATTAACACAGCCCCCAGCAGGTCCCCAGTGCCCACAGGCTTCTAGCTGATGGTGGTTTCCTAAAGGGGAGGAGAGATCATGGGGGCCAAGAAGCAAGTGCTGGCTTGAGGCAGCGGCACCTGGGTACCACCATCATGCCACTGAAGAGCCCTGTGGGCGAGAATTTCCCTTCAAGCATGTTGGGATGAGGATGCTCCAAGATACCACCATTCCTTGGATGCTCATCGCCGCATCCTGGTGGCTCTGTCACCCGGCCGGCCGCCACAGCATGTCCCTTCTCCGTGCTGCACACCATTCACCAAGGCTTCCACAGGACCCTGCCGTGCCCAGGATGGCGCCCACCACCCCCACCCCCCACCCCGCAAGAAGGAATAGATAGGCAGATCCCCTCCCCAACTTGTCCCCACCTCTGCTCCGGCCAAGGGAGAGGCACTCATTTCTAAGTTGCAGATAATGTCACCCACCATTCATCCAAATGTGTCACTAACATCCCATTAGGCTATAATTATTTTTTAATTAAAACTAAGAAAACTGGCATGCCTGTGCCGACTTTATGCATCTGTTATGGGTTAAAATAGCTTTTAAAAAATGTTTCGGAGACCGCAGTCTATTGTGGCCGCGGCCTCTGCCAAAGAAAACGCAAGCTTGCTTATTTTCTCCATGGGGCGCAACAGCGCCTGTGTGTGCCGGAACAGAATCGGCTGGCCGTGAAAAGAATTCTAAATAAAACACAAACATGGAATTTGGCAACGCCACAGAAGCGAGCTTAAGACTAATTCCAGCATGCGGACGGCTCTCACATAGTAAGTCTGGCTCCAGCATAAATGAAACCAGGCACTGTAAAATACCAAGCAAGTTGGAGTCTCGACTTAAAGGGACAGAACGCTGGTTCCAGGTATAAAAGCTTATTAAGCCAGCTCGCACTGGCTCCATAAATCCATAGGTTATGAGCTGTTTGCTTTCAGCCAATCCCCTCCTTAAAGAGATGCATATTAAAAGAGAGAGAAAGAGAGAGAACAACAAATGAAAACCATCACTTTGCACTTGACTTTTAGTGTAGCGGTTCTGGAAATGCTGTGTTCATTATCCCAATTAGAAGAGAAAGACTATCTGAGACCTCAAACACACACGAACCCAAAAGGGAGGTGGGCAGATGAAGGAGGGGGCGGAAGAAGGCAAGGCAGCACGCCCAGGCCCTCGGAAGCACGGAAACAACCCCGGAAACCAGACACGTCAGGAGGCGGGACCGGCCACGTGGGAAAGAGCCACATGGAGGCTGGAATACCTCCACCCAGGGACACGGCAAGGATAATGATCGTGACAATAATAATTATAGTTATAACAGCAAGAAAAATATTACAGGAATACCTGCTCCTCTTCACCACCTTTCACATAGCAGCTGCCGCAGAAGGCAGGATAGGGTAACAGCGACAGCTTTTAAGGTGTAATAAAGCAGTAAGGGCTCTGAAGTCAGACTGCCTCGGTTTCCACATCTGTAAAATGGGGATAACAGCAGTGCCTTCCTCACAGAGCTGGAGTGATGGGTGTTGAGCATGAAGCCCACAGTGAACGTTTAGCAAAGCACCCCATTATCCCTGCTGCCCGTCCCACTAAGTCACTGCCATCCCCATTTTACAGAAGAGGAAACTGAGGCTCCTAAAGGCGAGGTCACTCGCCAAGGTCAAAGAGCTCGTAAATGCCAGAGCGGGAATCTGAACCTGGCCGTCCGACTCCAAAGCCGGCGGTCCCCCCACACACGCTCCTGGGTGGGTCACACATGGGACCGGCCACATTTTCCAAGGCTGTGGACTGCTGAGGTTGGAGCGGGCTGGGGGACATGGTCTCCCCCAGAAGGTACTGAGAGGGCGGATTCATGCCCAGAGAGAGACTCAGCCTCCGAGGCCTCAGCAGGCCCCAGTGCTGAAATGCGATCACACACACCGCAAGCCAGGAAGAATTACAACGTTCGGGGAGGAAAAATAATCAAAAGTGCCTCCACCATAAACGCCTGGCATCAGGCAGCGGGGGTGACCCGCTCTGTGCTGAGAGTTCCCCCACACCACCACACACGTGTGCATGCACACAAGCACATGTATACACATATATCCTACACACGTATACTCACATACAGACCCACACATACATACACGTACATATACACACATGCATATGCACATACCCACATACACTCATATACACATACACATTCACACCCACATACACAGACATGTATGCATATACTCACACATACGCTGACATATATACATACATATGAACAAACATGCATATGCTCATACCCACATACCCACTCACATATACACATACACCCTCATATATACACACACAAACACACATATAGACACATATGTATACACACACGAATATGCACATACACACTTATGCACACACACATAAATGCACAAACACACAGGGCCTTTCATTATGGGGTCTGTGCCAGGCCCAAGGACTCTGGCAGAAGCAATGGGAAAACCAGGGAGAAAATTACATGAGGCAATGTTTGGCTCCAAATGAAAAAGCCATGGAATGTTTCCCTCCAGCCTTGGTTATTTCTTGTAGGTCTGCTCAGACCTGGATCATCACGAGATGGTGGGTCAGGACAGCCTCACCAAGGGGGAGCCCCTACTCCTCCTGGCTCCCCGAGCTGAATGAGCTACAGTCCTCCCAGTGCTACCAGCCACCTGACTAGGTATGGCCGGGATGTCCCAGGCGGCCAGCACCCGGGAAGTCACAGTCAGGCTGCTCATGGACTATCCTCCCTTCAGCCAGATGCTCAGCAGAATACAGAATGGGGCCCAGGACTGGGCTCCTGACCTCTGACCCCATCCCGCACCCCCACCCCATCCCCGATCTGGAGCCTGACTTGGTGACATCACACTCCAGTGGGCTCCGAGCTGCTCTTCCTGAAAAGATGCACAACATCTTAGAAGATGCAGACTAAAAATACTCCTGGCTTCTCAGAGCTGGTTTACAAAAATAATTATATTTTCTTTAAAAAAAAAATAGATTATAGGCAAGTACGTGTCCAGCTATTTTTAGCTCCTATTCAACTCTGCTAATTTTTTCTCATAATAATCATTGCAGACTTTTTAAAAAGCACCCCCTTCTCTGTTAATAACTGTGTTCTGACGTGGCACGGGGGCAGGATTAGGGAGGGCCATACGTCCTTCCATAAACCATGGGGGTCTGAGCGCCGCCCAGAGGGGGCAGCATCTGCGAATCATCGAATGCCCTGGGGAAGAACATGTGGACAGCATCTCCAGGTTCACCCGGCACACGTGGGGAGGCCCCGCATGTGCCTGAACCTGTCCCAGACCGTGGAGTTCACACAGGACACCAAACTGGGGTTCCTGCCCTGGAGGGGCCTACAATCCAGCGAGGTGTATGTCGTGGGTTGAATGGTGGTCCCCGAAATGAAATGTCGGTAACCAAATCCCTAAATGTGTGAAGGTGACCTTATTTGGAATGACGATTGTCCTTTTAATGTTAATTGTTCAGGAGAGGAGAAGACAGGCCCCCAGGAGGGGCCATGTGACCACGGACCAGAGACAGGAGGGATGAGGCCACAAGCCAAGGAACACCTGGAGACACCAGAAGCCAGAAGGGGCAGGACTAGATTCTTCCTGAGCCTTCAGAGGGAGCGCAGCCCGCCAACACCTGGAATTTGGACTCACGGCCTCCAGATCCGTGAGATGATAAATTTCTGTTGTTTGAAGCCACGCAACCTGTGGTCATTTGCTGTGGCAGCTCTAGGTAACGAACACAGGGCAACAGAGAGAAATCACAGCCCCACACAATAATCCTCACTCAGCCCCACGATTGTGTCCACTATCAACAAAGGCCAGGTGGCCACTGGTCAGAGAAGCAGCCCCAGGAAGTCGCTCTTTGGTCCAACTCAGGATGGCCCTCTCTAATCCCTCCCAGCCCAGCATGGAAGCAAGGCCGGCACGATGATCCTAGGAGACGGGCAGACCCCAAGAGGCCGAGAGAGGGTCAGGCCGGGCCCCAGGACACCAGCTCCACCTGGCTCCCTCTACATACAGTACATGGCTCTTTCTGCTAAACCGAACCCAAATCAACACCCTGAGGACAGAGCAGAAAGGAAAGTGGAAATTGTCCACGTGCAGAATTTTCTTCCCCAAACTCTCAAGCTAGCAAAACGTTTAGCTGACTGCTAAAAACCAGCCAGCCTGGGAGAAGGGCCGTCGTGGGGAAGCATTTAAAGAGAACCAGGTTAGAGACCCTCAGAGGACATGTACTGAAGAAACTGGCCCGTGATCAGGGCGACGGGCACTGAGCCTGGAGTCAGCGGGAGCTGGATCTACTCCAGACTCCCAGGTTTATTAACCACACAACTTGGGCCAGTTGTTGTCCACATCCCTGAGACGCGGGGTCCTTAACTATAAACTCCAACGGGCAGGGGAGGATGTGAGAAACTGGGACCCCTGAGCGCTGCTGGTGGGAAAGTAAAATGGTGTGGCCACCAGGGGAAACAGGTGGACAGTTCCTCACTAAGGTTAACCTAGAGTTACCATATGATCCAGCAACTCCAGCTCTGGGTATAAACCCAAAGAACTGAAAGCAGGGACTCAAACCATTATGCGTACACCCAGGTTCACAGCAGCATTATTCACAATAGCCCAAAGGCGGACACAACCAAGCGTCCATTGCTAGATGAATGATGGACAAGATGTGGTCCATCCACACAATGGAGTATTACTCAGCCTTGAACAGGAGGACAACTCTGACAGAGGCCACCACGTGGACGAACCTTGAGGATATTATGTTAAATGAAATGTCAGTCACAAAAGGACACACACTGTATGATTCCACTTCTGTGAGATGCCCAGAGTAGTCAGACTCATAGAGACAGAGCAGAATGGAGGAGGCCAGGGGCTGGGGCAGGAGGGGACGGGGAGTTAGTGTTCAATGGGGACAGAGTTTCCGTTTGAGATGACAAAGAAGTTCTGGAGATGGATGGTGGTGATGGTAGCACGACAACGTGAATGTATTTAATGCCACGGAACCGTCCACCTAAAAAAGGTTAAAACGGTAAATTTTATGCTTTGTATAGTTTACCACATTAAGAAAAGAAATTCAACAGACATATTCTCATCCTACTGTGAGAAAGAATCAGTGGAGACGATGCGTACAGAGCCCATGCACACAGTGGGCCCTCAAGCAATGGTTCCTTTTACTAATAAACCAAGAAGGAAATGAGATGCCTGTTAATAAAACACAAGGAGATTCGAGACGAGGGAGCTGGCATCAGGAAGGACTGGTTAAATACAGCTCCAAGGAATGACTCGTGCGCCCGTGGGCCTCATCCCACCAGCCATTCTTCACCTCTTATTAACAAAGGCAATAATTAAAAATGTCTAGATTTATGAAAAGATTCCAACCGCCCCTGCCTCTGCAGCTAGCGACTCCGTTTTCGCATTAACCTCCTTCGAGAAGTCCCAAGCCCTCTGATCCTTTCCTCTGAAATCATAAAATACAAGCGTTCTTATTATCCAGGGCTCGCGCCAGCCCTGTGGCAGCTCGGTGATTCATGAGCTCGCTCTTCTCCCTCGGCTGCTCCCACTCACACCTGCCAGGTGGAAGGCCAGTGGGAGGGCAGCCTGGGGGCCAGAAAGCAAGGAGAGGAGCAGTCTGTGGCACCCAGGCCCAAGGAGACCAGGGTTCAAATCCCACCTCTGCCATTTACCAGCTGTGCAGTTTCGGGCAAGTCACATCACCTCTCTGGTCTCAGTCTCCTCACTTGTGAACTACAGAATAGGTTACCTTCCTAAGAGAGAGGTGGCCGGGAAGCTTAAAGGTCTTGGAAGGCCCCTGCCAAGGGCCTGACGCACAGTGGGGGCGCAGAAATGGTGACCTGACCATGACCTGGTGGCCCCATTGCTGAGTGTAAGAAAGACCCTGATGGGAGAGGAAACCACGGTTGATGCTTCTTCCCTCACTGACCACACACCGTGGTCACATGCCACCCCCCGGCTGCTGGTTCTTATTAAATAACGCCCAAGGAGGGGACTGAAGCGAGTGGCAGCCTGCAATTCCCCTCAGGTGTCATGCCTGGTGGCGGAACCCCACACAGAGGGACCCCTGCCCACCACGGATTTCTTCCCACTGCTTTTTGGATTAAATTGGCCAGCCTTGATTATGTTTGGATAAACTATATTTCATGGTTTCGACTATTTGGGTTTGATTGTGAAATATGCACAGCACACAGCCCCTCCGCCCCACCCGGCCCTTGGGTTTGAAAAGTCAAGTACATTTTCTTCCCTCCACCGAAAAAAACGACCGAGAACACCTCAAGCCTTAAGAAGGACAAAAGTCGGTTTTCCTCCACGAAGAGAAATTGCTTTTAGGGGACTGTGTGTAAAAATGAGAAGCTATGAACAGCTTTCTCTGTGTTTCTTCTGCTTCCTCTCACGGATGTGAACCCGGCCTTCTCTGGGGCTTCATGGTCCACCAGCGTTCCCTGAGGACCTGGCGGGCCAGCACCACTCGGGGCACTGGGAAGAGCGAGACCAGGACATAAGCTGACCGGGTACAGGCGGGAGTGAGGCCAGTTGCCGAGTCCCTGACTCCCAGCCAGACCCCAGAAATCCAATTTGAGGGCAATGTGATGAGAAAGTCTTTCCCCATGCCCCAGGCTGCTTCTTCAACATCAAAACTTCTCTCTGGTGATCTGAAGGTCGGTTAATCTGTGTCCCCATAAGCCGCTAACTTGGACTCCTCGGGGGCCAGTGAGGGCCAGAGGAGGCTCGCTGGGTCAGCACGACCCCTCCGGGAAGACACCCACATCCACATCTGTCACTGACCCATGCATTCAAAGAAGCTTGTCCCCACCTCTGGCCTCGCCTTCCCCATCGGGAGACCCTGGCACATCTCCAGGTGCCCCCAGCTCCCACAAGCGCAGCCCTTTCCCTTTCCTTAAGCAGAGAAGGGCATCACGGGGTGTACATTTCACCCTCACTGTGCAGCCTCCCCACTGTGAGCTCCTCTAGGGCAAGAAGCCCACCGAGCTCATGTCTGGACCCCGGCACCTAGCAGAGAATCAGGCATCAGCATGGCTAGCGAATGGAGGAAGCACGAGGAGACCCTCCCAGGATGATGAGCAAATGTGGTCTGGTTTCCCACGGTGAACTGCATTTCTGTTGCCTGCATTGGAGCCACCACTGCAGCCCAATGAGAAGCAGGATGGGAGAAGCGCGAGCTCGACTTCAGGGCCAGTCACACCCGAGCCTCAATTTCAGTTCTGCTGCCTGTGTTCTGTTTGACTCCGGGTGTGTTGTTGGGCCTCGCTGAGCTCCAGTATCCTCATGAGCAAAAGGAGGGGGCTGCCTCTCTAAGGGGTGTTATGAGGATACGGTGCCTGAGCAAAGTGTACAAAGTGCCTAGGACAGTGCTGGCACATAGTAGGTCCTTTAGACTACAGCAGCAAATCATAGGAGCAGTGATGGCAGTCAGTGGGCCTTCCTCCTCTTTCAGTCACACTAAGAAAATCTCCCAGGCAGGAGGTTTTCAAAGAGATAGAGGCCAAGTCACCATCGCGACACAGGGTACTTGAGGCTTTTCACGAGCCTGGCTTCCTCCTTCCACCCCATACACTACACCTCTGTTTGCTTCCCCACATGCTGGTGACGGGCTATGGCCACCCCAAGATGGCAGCCAATCAGCATGGCTTCCAACACAGGGATGATGAGTGGGGACTTCTAGTGTCCCCATTACACAGGTGAAGAAACTGAGGCTTGGAGAGAGGAAGTGGTTAGCCCTAGGTCACATATTCACATCCACGCTCCTTAAGAACAAGGACCGACATGGTCCCATCTCTGGAGCTTCCCACAATGCCTGCAGCTCTTCCTGTAACAAGTGTTCATAATGTCATTTACTTTCAGACACAGATCCATGCCCCAGAGCCCCAGGAAGAGATGGGGTGGCCTGCAATCAAAGTGCAACCACAGAAAGTCTCCCACCTAGAACGCACAGAGGCGTGTCCAACCACAGACGGCAAAACTGAGGGTCCTAGAGACTCAACGTGCGGGGATCCTCGAAGCAAAAACTCTATCTGCTGCCAAATCGAACCGCGCATTTCATGTAGCCTCTCCTTTGCCAGTTTTCATTTTGAACTCAGGAGGGGCAGTATGGTCTAGTGGGCAGAGCCTGAGGGATGCAGTCTGAGTGAGCTCTGCTACACACATCTCCTGGCCTCTGCCTCAGTTTTCCCACCTAGATAATGAAGGGGTTAGATGAGATGACCTCTTGGGACCCCCCGATCCTCGATGGCTGAAGATTAACCTGAGCCTTGAGGTCACCCAAGGTGAACCCACTTCTGGACCTCTCTTGCTCCACGTGCAGGGCGTCCAGCCACTTTCAGATTCCCTTTAAAACTGCAGAACGTGGCCGCCTTGCTCCAAGAGCTCTGATGTCGGTGGCCAGTGCTGGTTCCTCACATCCACTAACTGCTTTAAAGCCTGCAACCAGCGCTGCATTAAAAATTAATTACACATGGTATTTTATTGCCAGTGCATAATGTAATGAGCACCAGCTGTGCTAAACAGCCAAACTCCTTTTTAAGACAGCTATAAAAAAAAAAGAAAGACAGAAAGAAAACTGCACTTCCAAATGCCCCTCCTGTCAGAGCAGAAAAAGAGCAACATCTTGTACGGATTTGAACAGAATTCTTTGATTTAGCTCTCCCTTCAGAACGTCTGAAGGGCCGGCTCAGAGAGTGAAATGGAATCTGGCGCGGCTGCAGCGGTCTCTGCTCCAGGACATTGCTGGGACCCCTTTTATCTAAGGACAGTCACGCGGGTAGGTACCTCTGCCCCCCACTAGGCAGCACTGCGCCCCCTCTTCTGGCGCCTGCTCCCCAGCTCCTTTGGACCCCTTGGTGCTGGAGGAGATGTGACTTTCCTGAAGTCCACCCACACCCTGTGCCCTCGGCCACTCCACCAGCCTGGAGCGTCGGCTTCTTCCGTCCGGAGGGCCTTATACCTCTCCCTGGCTTCTCCTGGCACTTCCTCCAGTCACAGAAGGAGGCGTCTGGGTTCTAAATGCAGGTGGGCGAGGGGAGCCTCTGCAACAGTGTGATCCCAAGAAGCAGGCAGACACCAGAGTAGAACCCATGGAACCAGCTGGCAGGAGTTGCCAATGGGCTGGCAACGCTGGATCACCAGCCCCACTGGGGAGGCAGACATCGCAAGGTGTACAGATGACTTTAAATTTTTAGTAACTACAGTGAGCCACCCCCATGGACACTGGGACCTGGTTAGCCCAGAAAGACCCTACAAAAAACGCACCTTTGCAAAGGGGATCGCAAGAGCACGTCTCAAACCTTCCCCGGATGGAGCCCTTCTGTCCGCACACACTCGCCCCCACTCTCTTCTCTTCTTCCCACCCCTGTACTCACCCCTCCCTCCAGTCTCAGTGGAGGCTCTCACGCCCTACTGTGCGCCTCTGGACCCCCTGCACCAGTCGAGGCGGTGCGCCAGCCGGGGCCTGGCAGACGCTGCCATCTCGGTCCGCATCGCCCTTTGGCTTCCCATTGATCCTCCGGTGTTAATCAAACCCAGTTCAGAATGGAGCTACAGCTCGCTTCTTGTTCTGCTATGAAATGTGCAAAGCACAGACCATATCATTAACATAAAACTTCCAGAAATAAGGCCACTTTCCAGACAGACTGTATTAATTGCATCAAGCTTCCACAGCTCGGGTGGTCTAATCGACGGTGTCCCATTGGACGGCTCTGGTTATAAAAACCGACACAAAATGAACACTGGGATATAATTGAAGGAGGGGAAAACGATAGATTCTACTGTTAAACCTACTATTTACTTACAGGTATTCTTTTATCTTTACTGTCCCTTAAACCCATGCCAAGAAACCCCAGACTAGTTAAATAACACAGCAAGCACCATCGCAGGAGAAAAGTAAATTGAATTTAACTTTACAAGATTGCCCTGTGATTTCGGCATATACTAATGACTACAACTGACTCCTTCTATTAAATCCGAACTCTTCCACCTTCCTGAGCTGGGACCCCGTGTGCTCTTGGGTGGGACCTTGAACTTCACCAAGCACATGTATTAATCACTGTGGCTGATGACCATTTGCAGCTTTTAAATATGCAATGAAGTTTCTCGGTTCCCTTTCCACCTCCCAGGGCTGGTACATGATCTGAGCCAGCCAAGAGGCTAAATGCCTTTAAGAATGGAGACCGAGGATCCACTTGAAGTCAGATTCCACACGACGCCGGACACGTAACGAGGTGATCTTGTGAAACCCCTTCTGCTCCCGCATGAATCATAGCTCCTGAAGGGCTTGCTCAGCATTATTCTCAGCACCTGGCGTCCAAGGCCTCATTCGATCCTCAAAACAATCCTCCGAAGCATGTACTATGGTTCCCCCCATTTTATAGGTGGGGAAACTGAGGAAGAGGGAAGAAAAGGACTCGTCCAAGGTCACATGGCCATCCAGGACAGAGCGGCCTTCGCTCCAGCAGCGTGATCCACTCTAATGACTGCCTCGCAATTATGGAAACCTCAGAATTGGGATGGGTGTGGGGGGGCCAAAGTCCAATGGTTTTTAAACTGTTCTCTGAACACCCCATGCCCGACCTGGGATCCCAGCCAAGCCCCATGCCCAGCCATCCATAGCATCTCAGTAATTGAAAAGATCAACGGGATCTGTTTCAGAGATCAATATGAGGAGCCTTGTTTCTAAATGTTACATATATATCAGATATATATGTGTGTGTGTGTATGTGTGTATGAATATATATTTTTTACAGAAGGGGAAACTGAGGCCCAGAGCGGGGGAATGACTTATTAAAGGTCACCAGCCAGTTGGGAGTAAGGGCCAGGACGACAGCCTGAGGCTCTTGACTCCATAGGCGCCTTGGAGAAATTCCTACGTGGAACTTCTCAGGGAAGACACTTCAGTTTCCAGGAAGGCCCAGACTCATCATTTCAGCAGAGTCAAAAAGCAACAGGGACCCCAAGTCCCTCCTCCCGCCGTGACCATCAGAAGGTCCGGGGTTGGGGTCCTGGGAGGCAGGGCTGTTTGGGACACCACCAGCCCGCGAGGTCCACAAACACACGTACCTGTGCGGTTTTCTCCCCCCATAAAATCACATCTGTCTATAAATAACTGCGAACGCTTTCACGGGCATGCAATTAACCTGTGCGAAACACGGTTACACCGGGGTTTTCCGTATTAATTTGAAGAGGTGGGTTCGGTGCATCCTGATCGGAAAAGGGACAGTACAGGGTAAGGACGGCAGCCCCTTTCCATGTTTATAGCAGACTGCTTCTTCCTAACGGGTTACTGGGAATTTAATGACTCCATTCCAACTGCTAATTAAACAGGCACTAAAAACACTTAAGCAAACAGCCCAGTGCCAGGGACAGAAGCCACAAAGGGACAAAAACCACTGGAATAGGATATTTTCAGGTATTGAAATTGATCAGAAAATATGGCGGTGCAGGTTAATTAACGGGAACCAAAGCCAACGATGAAAGGGAACGGTGCTGGAAATCCAGGTAGCACGCTGGAGGCTGAGAGCAGGCCCCTGAGGAGGGCCCGGAGGAGAAGTCCCGGGGACCGCAGGAACAGATACCACCCGACCCCACTGCCCTCCCCAGCCCTGCCATCAAATGTAGGGGCTGCTCACAGGCGCTGAGCCCTCGCAGCATCAAGTTCTAGAATGCAACAAGGCCCCTAAACCAGCTGAACCAACGCCCAAGATGAAGCAGGTGCTGGATGACCGCCCCGGATCAAATCCCACCTCTGCTCTTCGGTCCCCTTGGAAGCATCCTCTCTGCAGGTCCCCATTCCCGCTCCTCGCCACCGCCCCCCACCAGGCTGCAGGCTGCAGGAGGACAGGGAGCCGCCGTGCCTGCCTCCGCCTTGGTTTGCACCGTGCCTGTGTAGCGGGTGCCCAAGAAATGGTTTTTAGTGGAAAAATGAATGAATGAATGAGTCAACGAATGAAACTGCACTGTGAGTCCTCAATGTCTCTGAGCCTCACTTTCTCATCTGTAAAGTGGGGAGAGTAAACCTACCTCCGAAGGCTGCTGTGAGGATGAAGTTCAAGAATGCACAGAAATGCCAAGTGCGAGGCAGCCCACAGTAGGCCCTATGAGGTCCCCACCAGGAAGTGGGCGGCACTGTGGCTGAGAGCGGGTGTATGAGGACACAGGGCTGCTGAGCCGACGCGATAGGAACGTCCCCCCGCGTGTAGGCAGAGGCGTGCGGCTCAGCGGGAAGAGGGCTGGCCTTGTCAGAGGCATCCTGATGACAAATCCCAGTTCTGCAGTCTTGGCTGGGCCACTCACCCTCCCCGAGCCTTTACTTCCCCATCTGCAAAATGGGGGTGGAACAGCTCCCACTTAGCCCGGCGGCTTCTGAGGAGAGCCAGAGCCCACAGAGGGTTAAGCCATCTCCCTCTGCCAGGAAGATCGTGTTTCCACAGCGCAGAACTTGACCGAGTCCAGTCATAAGCACTCAGGCTGATCTTTGATAGTGCGGCCCCCCGAGTGGCTGCAGCACTAATTACAGGAAGCCATGAGAGCAGGGCAGCCGCCCAGACGAAGCAGGCATCCCTCAGTCAGCCAGCAGGGATCACCTACAGAGCCGGGACGCGAGCCCCAATCCCCCTGGGCACCGGGCCGGCCTGGGGCAGGCAGCCGGCTTCTTTGCAGGTGGTGCCAACTCCTGCCCCGGCAATTTCAGTCTTTGCTTTGTACATTCGAGGCATAAGCCCAGTACCTATGACGTCACCATCTGTCCTAGTGGGGGTGCTGAAGGCTGCAGGGCAGGCCACCCCACCAGCAGGAAGGCCGGGGGGGGGGCTCCTGACTCTGGAGCTGGGGCTGCCTGTGGCCCTGTGCAGAACTGTGGCCCTAACAGGGACCATCCCTTGGGACAGCTTCAATTAAAAGCAAAGCCTGCCCAATAAAGTTTCCTTTCACCACCCAAGTAAAGAGAAAGCGTGGTGACCAAGCTGGGACAAGCTGAATCTGCCCGGCTCTGCACCCACCCTCTCTTTTCCTGGCCCCTGCCTGGAAATCAGACCACAGGGCGCTCACCGCCGCCTGTGTCTGCGTCAGCATCCCGGCTCCTGTGGCCTCAGTGCATTTCGCACCAGGCCCTGCTGAGATACTGGGCAGGAGAGGCTGAGATGAGAGGCCCCTGCCTGCAAATTCCAGGGACCCCAGGCGAGAGCAGGAGTTTGGGTTTTGTTTGGGGACAGAGGAGGGACATAAGGGAGGACAGGCTGTGTCACTGCACTGCCCGTGTCTGCCCATCTGTATAATGGGCAGCCACACCCGACCCGGAACCAGGAGCACAGCAGGCACGCAGCCCCACAGCTAGGCACACGGCCTCGCCCCCTGCCCCTACCCCGACACACCCACCACAAGGTTTCACTCCCACCCAGAGCTGCAGCTCAAAAGCTCCTTTAGAGTGACTTTTTTTCCTCAAAGTTAATGGGCAACACATTCTCACAAAGAGAAACTCAGCATCTTGGATGGCTCCAGCAGTGCACACAGACAACCAAGGAATCTCTTAGCCGTGTCTTCGGGGTGGGGGGTGGTGGCTAGGGTGGGGTGAGGGGGTGGCAGTGGCGAGGACAGAAGGAAACCTCAGATGTTAAGTGTTATCCAATTCAGCTTTAGCTAAACAGCCCGAAGAGATGAAATTTGGGGGCTGGGGGAACGCATCCTGGGAGTGAGACTCAGAATGGGCGGAGGCGTGGGGGCACCTCTGGACTGACGGGGACCTGAGCACTGGTGTCCAGTTCTGTTGACATCTTTCACCACTTCCCCCGGCGCCCCCCAAAAATGCCTTTTGGGGTGGGGGTTACACGTCCTCCCTGGGTCCCCACCTTGCCCCAGCCCACCTGGGAGAGGCAGCCGCCAGCTCTGCCCAGGGCACACCCACCATCCCCGGGAGCCCACCCCCCACCGCGGCCGTCTGTTACCTGACAACTGACACTGGCATCCAAAGGGAGCCTCCGTCTGACCCTCACCCTGAGTCCCGTCACCCGAGACAGGGCGCGCGCTGCAGCACGGCAGGGGGAAGCAGGGCGGCAGAGCGCCCAGGGCGCGCAGAGGTGAAGTAATCACGGATGTGTGAGGGTGGGAGGAGGAGGCAGCTATGGGGGCCATCGCTGGCAGCTGGGCAGGCCTGCACGGCCCTGGAGAAAAAACAATAGAAAAGACTGGTCAGTCGGACCCTGGACTGTACAAGGGGCTCAGGGTGCAGAACAGGGGCCCGGGGCAGAGGCTGCAGGCCACCCTTCCAGGGTGGAAGGCCCAGGGGTGCCAGGCCCTGCAGGGAATGCAACCCAAGCACAGACAGGGACCGGGGTGAGGGAAGTGGGCAGGAGCCTGAGGGGGTCCTACTTCCACAGCTGCCAGGTGGGGCTGTCTTGGGGCCAGACTCCCATCCCTGGGGGGCCTAATGCAGGGGGCTGGGGCAAACAGGGGCTGTCAGGGGACGCGTTCCCACGAAGGCCTCCCCAAGGGGGGTTTTCTGGAGTGATCTGGAGTGGGCTCCATTTGGGGATTTGTTCCCAAATATCTGGACCACCCCCCTCTGGAAGAGCCGAGAAACCCCCAACCATCACTGTCTGCTACATCAGGCTGGGATGTCTGCACAGGCCCCGGACACCTCCACGTCCAATCGCCAAGCACTGGTTAACCTCCGGCCTGGCTGACGGCCAGCTGGTGCCACTCTCCAGCCCACAGTCCACCTCGGCAACCTGAGCACCGAGCACGCAGCACCCAAGCCCCACGGCCTTTCAGAAGGCTCTGAACAACACTCCCTCCCCCAAGAAAATCATGGCACCCTCTGGGCGCCTCCCCAGGTCTGACAGCCACGATACAGGGCCAGGGGCCTGCCTGGCCTCCGCCCAGCCCCACGGCTCGCCTCGGCTCCCCGGCAAGGCCTGCGTTTGATTTGGCCGTTTATCTTAAATGGCTAAGAGACCACCAGGGCAAAACATTTATGTGAAGCCCTTGCCAAAACCACAAGTGAAGAAGCCCAAATTCCCTGAGTAAATAATTGAGCGGGGAAGCATCAGAGACAAAAGGAAAACATCAACAAGATGACGGGCAGCTGGGCCCCGGGCCGGCTCTGCCAGGGAGGCCACCCGACGCCGCCCATCAACCCACACAGGTCTGCAGGGGACGGATCTGCCCACTCAGGACCCCCACGCGGGATTCCCCCATCCACTGAGAGCCAGGAGCCTGTCAGTCTTCATCCAGAGTGAGTTTCCCAGCATGCCCATTGCACAGACCAGGAAACTGACGACGCGATCACAGAGGGCTGCAGACAGCAGCAGCCAGTTCCACCAAAACCCCGGCTGCGGGGCCCCAGAACCAGGGTTCCTTCTCTGTGCCCTTGCCTCTCCCAAACATGTGTTATCCAGGGTTGGGGGCATCGGCGCATTTGGGGAAGACCTGCAAATGTCCTGCCAAGAGGCCAAAGCTAATAGCAACACCACTGGGGCCCCTCTGGGCCAACGAAGACCCCCTACCAGGCTAAGCCCAGAGCCTGCGGCATTTCTGGGCCTCAGAAGGGCGTGGCCAAGGACCCCGTGAGCAGTTCCAGCCACTGTCGATGGGCAGAAGGCAACGCTCCAGACTCAGTACAGGCCCGCAAGGAAGGTCAGCACGTGAGGTCCCTGTCACCTGCCTCTTCCTGGAAGCCTGCCCTGGCCAGTCCTTGCCTGAAACCCCCCAGCACTGGACACTGCCCACTTGACCCTGTGCACACGCCGGCCCTGCCTTCAGACCACTTCAGGGCGGAAGGCTCCAGATCATCCTAACTGTGCCAGTGGCTTTGTGCTGAGTGCCTATGGAAGGGAGCCGGGCACAGTTCACCACAAACACTGTGCTCGGCAGGGAAGACCATCCCCACTCTACAGGGGGAACTGAGGCTAGGGAGGCCTGGGACTTCAACCAAACTGTGTGCCCAAAGCCTGGACATGCCCTGCTTCCCTCTGGGGCTGCAGCCTAGGCAGAGGGACCACGGTGCCCCAGGATCCTGAGAGGAAGGGCCGTGCAGGGTCGGGGGGAGCCTGAGGGTCCTTGGACTCAGTCAGGCACTGGAAGCTGCAAAAGACCAAATCGGGTCCCCAGGTTCTGGGTGAGGCCCAGACACAGCTGCCATCATGTACCACGGCTGAAAAAGCCAGCAGGAGGACCAGGGCCTAGAAAGGGTTGTCCCGAGCTGGAAGGGAACAGAACCTCACTCCTCTCCTTCTGGAAAGGCCAGGCTTGGGCCACAGTCTGTCAAGCAAAGTTATCCCCTAACTCCAGTAGGGGTGGGGGGCCGGGCTGCCCCCTGGAGGGGCTTCCATGTGCCTCAGTAGGAACTGTGACCTGCCTGATTTCCGCCTGCTCCAGGGGCCGGCTCAATAGAGGCAGGGGTGGAGGCAGCAAGGGGGAGGGGCTTCCAGTCCAAAGCTGCCTGCAGAGGCCCCTCAGGGTGCTCTCAGAGAACCCTGCGCCCTAGGGAGCACCCCCTGTCCCCTGCAGCAGCTTAAACCCAGAGCTCCGCCCAAGAGTGGACCTCCAGGACAACTCTTCCGAAACTGGTGCAAAAGCCGAAGGCAGTGAAAGAAGCCACCTACTGTGTGATTCCACGTGAGGAAGCGTCCAGAAGAGGCAAACCCAGAGGACGAGCACACAGACTAGTGGCTGCCAGGGGCTGGGGGACAAGGGGTGAGGGCTGATGGGGACGGGGTTTTTTTTAGGGGTGATAAAAAGGTTCTGGCATTAGGTAGTGGTGATGGCTGCACAACATTGTGAATATACTCAAAACCGTTAACTGGACACCTTAAAAATGGTTAAAATGGTGGGGGCAGCCCGGTGGCGCACAGGTAAAGTTCACACGTTCTGCTTCGGTGGCCTGGGGTCCTGGTTCGGATCCCGGGTGTGGACGTGGCACCAATCGTTAAGCCATGCTGTGGTAGGCATCCCACATATAAAGTAGAGGAAGATGGGCATGGATGTCAGCTCAGGGCCAGTCTTCCTCAGCAAAAAGAAGAGGATTGGCAGCAGATGTTAGTTCAGGGCTGATCTTCCTCAAAAAAAACAAAAATTAAAAAATAAAAATTAAAAAAAAGGTTAAAATCGTGAATTTTACATTATGTGTATCTTATCACATTTTTTTTTCAAAAAGCCCAAAGTGAAGGCTATCCCAGGCCGCCTCTCAGCCCTTGCTCCTCCTCAAGAAAGGGGTGTCCATCTTCCAAAGTGCAGCCAGGGAATCCAGACCACACCTGACAGACCAGCTGAGGCCCTGTGACAAGAAACTGACATACAGGAAGTCCGGAGCTCAGACCCAGTCTTGCAGCCAGAGGCCTGGGTTCGAATTTCTCCTCCGCCACTTCCTGGCCGCGTGACCTGAGTGAGTCAATTTCTCAGAGCCTCACCTTTAAAGGAAGATCAGGACAAGCCTGGCTTCTAGTAAACACCCAATGAGGGGTCACCGTCATTCATTTACTTTCCATTCTGGAACTTCTCCTATTCCCTGTGGGTGCTCCCCAGGGCATCGCAGCCTGACAGGGAACGTCTGTCAGGGGCTCTGAGCTCGGGAAGCCACCCTACAAAGTCCCACAGGGCACTCCTTTTAAAAATGCTTTCTTTTGAGGTCTAGGCAGGTTCCCCTCTGGAATCGGAACAGACGTATGTGCACCGAGGTATGTGGCAGTGGGACTCCAAGACGCCATCTCAGCTTTATGCGGGATCCAGGTAGCTTAAAAAGAAAACCCTGGCTGGCTTGATTCCTTATCATGGAAATTCACTTTCATTAGGGAAAAAGAAATAAACAATAAATACACAGATCATCTCACTTAAGCCCAGGACCCTTCCCAAAAGGCAGGTAATATGACTCCCCTCGCACAAACGAGGAAACTGAGGCTCCGTGCCCAGGACCACGTGGCTCATAGGGGTCAGAATCTCGCTCTATGCGTCTCGTACAAAGAGGTACAAAAAAGTCCAAAAATAAGACCACTAAAATGTTTCTTAAGCTCCAGATCAGGGGATAAGGTAATTTTTAATGCATGGGTTCCGAGGGGGTCTGTAACCTGTCTCTCTTCTGGCGGGGTCCTGCCGATGTGTCTGCTCCATTCCACACACATGCGCACTAGCCGGCGAACACGCCCACACCAACCGGCGTATAAACACAAAAACGCGCCTGGAAAAGCCCCAGCCTGGTTTTGAGGGGAACACAAGCCTCTCCCTACGCTGGATCCTTGGGCGTCCCCTCCCACATGGGAGGGTTACAGACTCCTAGCTAGAGACAGGAGCCCCCAAACACACCCAGCAAGAGATGTATATTTTTCTCCCTACTGGTGTCTTTCAATTGATACATTTTTTAAGCCAAGAACTCCTACTGATAGTGCAAAAATGAGTCATAGATCAAGGAGGGAGACAGACAGGGAGTGAGAGCCTGTGAGCGAGGGCCACTGGCAAGGAATTCTGACAATCCCCGCGCCCCCTCCCCCCATGCCAAGACATTAATTCTCACAAGTCGGAGAAAATTACTATGCATGAATGCAAAAAGCATGATCAGGAGTAATTAACATGGCTTCATATGCAAATTTTATTAATGCAGAAGTACAAAGTCATTATGCAAATGAAACTTACGTCAACTCTCTTGACAAATATTCATCTCTGAGGCTCAAGTTTCTCCCTTTTTATTTATTTATTTAATTTTTTCTCTCCCCCCGCCCTTTTTTTTTTTTTCCCTGGGTTGTTTTTTTTTTTTGAAGGGGGGCAGGTAGCGCTGGTGGCCGGCTTTGGCGGCCGCGAGCCACGAGACTGTTTGACAAGTTTGCAAAGTTGTTTTTCAAGCAGAGAAATTTATTCTTGCATTGTTGATTTTTTTTTTTTTTTTTTTTTTTTGGTTGTTGGCAGGTACAAGACAGCTCATAGGAGAAGAGGAAAAAATAAAAATAAAAAAAATAAAAAAGCTCTGGGCAGCAGGCAGCCAATCAAAACGCCAGAGCCTGTAATGAGGGCGATTGATGGCTGTTTGGCTTTTACTGCGGGGTAATGAACTAGAATCCAGTCTGAGGAGGGGGGAAAATATGAATATTCATGAGACTGTGCTCCTGCCTTTGATGATTAAAGAAATTTTTAATATTCAAATAAGCGCTTGCCAAGTGATTAACAAAGAACATGCACGCAGAAATATGGAAATGGGAGCCGGGAAAGATTTGAGAGGAGAACAGACTGCAGGAGAGGCAGCCCCAAATTTCATAAACAAGATAGGCAGATAACCCAATTCGCATGCGGGCAAATAAAAACATTTCTTTCGGATCGCTTAAATATTTTGCCAGCTACTTTGTCTTAAGGATGATAAAAATGCTATGTATTAAGGGGGGGGGGCATGGAGAGAGAGAGAGAGAGAGAGAAATGCATTGCTCACATTTAAGAATCATTATCCAGATTCTAGCCCACCTCCCCCCACCCCGACGGGAAATCAGGATGCTTTTTCCGGCTTGCTAGAGAGAGAAGATGGAGGGAAGCCAGCTCAGACTTGAAACCCCAATGCTTGAGGATCAGGCCTGACTGTTTGGGGCTCCGAGTGGCGGTGAGGAGGGCCTGGGTCGGCACATACACAGGGCGTGGTCATTGTGGCTTCTAGGCTGGTCCAGAGGCCCAAAGACCTGGGGACTGTGACTGCTGGGGTGGGGGTATGATTCTTGGGGTCCCCGGCCTGGAGAGCTCCGTGCCTCCTCTGCACTCAGGCCCTGGTCAAAACACATAAAGAAGGTGGTCATCGGGAAAGAAGGGGGAGCATCTTGAGACGGTGAAAGGACTTAGACTTCCGCATGGGGCCTGGCCTGCGCATCTTCAAGGCCAACCACACGGGGACCAGCTGCCACGGAGGGAAGAGGTCCCCCGATCCCGCAGGCTTCATTAGCTGTCGGCTAGGGCCGCGTGCTCATATTTTCACAGCTCCACCATGGGTTCACGTTGAAGCACATAATAACAGTATTAGCTGGTAAAATGATCCTGCAGTTAAAATGCATCTAATTAGCAGCCGATGACATCCATTTTGGCAATTTCCTATCGGAAAGAAGTGAAGTGCTACCTTAAATAAGACAGGCAGTGGGTACTCACCCAACAAGACCTAGCCTTCCCATCATTTGTCTCTCTCTCTCTGTCTCTCCGTTTTTTGGGGGGAGGGGGATAGGCAGGAGGGAGTGGCTGAGACAGCAGGAATAAAGAAGAAGAATTCTAAGGAGACTTCTTTGTTAAATTTCAGAGCTACACGGGTCTTGGGGGGAGGGGCGTACTCAAAAAATAAATTCCTTCACTCCACAGGTATTATTTCATGTCTTTTTCTTAGTGTTTAATTACTAAGATCTAGGAACCAGCAAAGACTAGAACTTGTTTTTCATTTCATTATAAAAATATATGTAATGATAAAACAAAGCAGAAAGGGAATCCAAGTCTTTAAGAGAACGCCGTAAGTCCCCATGAAACCCTGCAACCCAGGACGGGTCCCCAACGCAGGCACAGAGAGCGAGCAGGGGTGCGGTGCGGCTCGGCTCATGACACCAGAGCGTTTGCGGGACCTAGAAATTCTCTGCGGGGAGTTGGGACTCCCTAAGTCCCACTTCCCACTTCTGGATTCTCATTCTAAGCCAGGCAAGTCTGAGTGCCCATCACAGATCTTAGGGTCCCTTGCTAGGTTTGAGTTTTGGGGTGCCTGTGTTAAGTGCCCTTTAAAAGAGGAGCAAGAAAAGGGGAAATGAGGTCTCCCAGGGGTTTGCACAACTGTGTTTAGGGAGTTTCTTCAGGGTCATTACACTGGAGACATAAAACACAGCTCCAATCCATGTCCGGCCTTTCCTGGAGCTGACTGCTAAAAGCAGCAGCCCTTTCAGGTGGGTGCAAGGGTGGGGATTCCCAGGCAGGTGAAAGAGCCTGCTTGGCTTCCCTCATCACCTCCTGGGCCTGGCTGGACTCAGAGAGGACCACTGCGGGGCACCGGGCAGCAGGGACGAGGGGCGGTGAGAGGTGGGCTTCCCAGGAGCTCCCACTCTGGGCTTGAGACTGGCTCTACTGCCCCATCCCCGGTGACCATCCAGGGAGCCCCACAGGCCACCCACAGCCTTGTGTGGACACCAGGGCACCTTCCCACGCCTTCTCGAGAAGGCTTAGCCACAGAGAGGAGGCAAGAAGCACATCCCTTCTGGCCCCCTGTGCCAAGCCGCCTTTCTCCTCGCGCCTCCCTCCTCGCACAGTCCTGAGATCCATCACGGTGAATCACTGCTCCAACTATTTTTGCTCCCCAGCATGCTGCACACTTAATGCATCCTCGAAAAGGGAGAGGCGAGGCAGAGAAGCAACCGTGCCCCCCAACAACGCTACCAAAACCTGTTTTCCTCTTCCACCAGGGCTTGGAAACGGAACATCCTCCCCGGCAGCTGCGTCTTGCAATTAGAAGCAGACATGAAGGCACACCCCTTCGCCAGGTCCAAAAGCACCTGTTTCAATGGCTGCCAACCCCAATTTCCTCAAGATGCAAGCAGATGAAATACTCCAGGGCAACAGAACCCCTTTCTGCACCCTGAGCCAAAGATCGGCGAGGTTACGACACCAATTCCAAAACCTACTATGGCCCTTCCAGAAGGCCCAGGGAGGTGGCAGAGGACATTTCAGGCTGCTGGGGAGGAAAGATGTGTCTGAACCATATTCTGTTAACTATTCAGGGTAAGGTGGAGGGAGCTGACCAACTGCTCAGGGCTGACCATCCCAACCCCTAATGGGCATCTTCAGGGGAAAACACAAAACTTCGACTCTTTTTTTTTTGCTCCTCTCTCAGGGAAATCTCTGGAGCTCTCAGAATTGCTGGAATGCAAATAAACACAACCACTTGTCCTCCAGCTGGGACGTGGTGGCCTATGCACCATGGCTTCCGGGTGCACACAACAGATATGAGTCCTCTGGGGTGACCTCAGCAGGCAGGGTCCACCAAACTAGGGCCCACAATCCTGGAATGGGCAGGCCTGGGGACAAGAGAAGGTGAAACCATGTGTTTCACTAGCTAGAAAATTGTGTGCATGCACATCTACTATACAGAGATTATACATATACGCATACACACACATACACACGCACAAATATCAACAACGTGCACACGTGGAAATGTCTGCATGCATGTCCCGGAATGTACAGAGACTAAGTACAAACTGGAGTTGACAGATTCTCTGAATCTCACTAGCCAAAACAGCTGGCCAATACCTAGCGGAGAAATTCCCCCTTTGTCCCCTGATTCGAGCCTTCTGATTTAAGCTGGGTAGCTGCTTCAATCTTTAGCAGTTTCTGCCCTAAAATATAACATATCCAAGATGCGCCAGTAATTTTCTCTTAGGTTGCATCAGGAGTCACAAACAGTATCTTACAGATACCTTCACAGAGCACCCCTGGATGAAAAGCGCCATCTGTAAGCCGAAGTGAAGGGCTGGCTAAGTCACTTGGATTCCAAGTATGAAGAACTTGGGACGTGAGGTCAGGACCTGTGGCCCTTTCCCAGATGGAACTTAGTGGCCAGACTCCAATGAGCAGCTTGGCCAGGCGTCCCTTAGACAGGTCCTCATGGACGCTCCCCATGGGTGCGTTAGTTTAGAGCTGGGGGCAGGACCAGGGTCAAGACAGAAGTCACACGTCACCTGAGGGAAACAAACTGGGAGATGACTCTTGAATTGGGTGCCTACAGTGAGTTTTAAACTACCAACACATTCTTCTTTCCCCAGCATCTGCTATGCCTGATATCTGAGGAATGATCTAGAAACACCGGATCCTGACACTTGTTAAAAATCTGGTCCTCTATAGGCCATGTTTAAAAACTGATGAGTTGAGGACGTTGTTGGGGTTCACAGGTCCCACAAACTCCAGCACTGGCTTTGGCTCCCCGGCCATGCCCAGAGGGCACAAGGAAGTAGACAGAAGGGGGATGTCCAAACTTGGAGAGTCCCAGAGAATTAAGAATGGAGATGATGCAGCACAGCCCATCAAAAGAACATCAAGCAAACGGAGCGCCCAGCAAGGAGGTCATTTGGATGACTCAGGCCCCGGGAGCAGCCAGGTTGAGAGAGGCTGAAACCCCAGGTGCAGATGGAGCTGTGGATTTGAGGAATGCAGGCATCATCAACCTGAAGATCAGACCGTAAAATTCTACCTGGGCAGTAAGGGAAGGTCCCTTATTTTAGATGGAATAGAAACTTAACTTGGTTCATAAACGGTAAAAAAAGAAAAAAAAAAATCAAATTGTAAAAAGGGACCCTGCTAAAGTTTAAATACGTTTTTTGCTTTTAGTTGCCTTTATTAGAGTTATGTGCAATTGATTCCTACTACTGTAATAAAAAAATCCAGCTCTCCCTGGATTTGGTTGTTGATTGAATCTTTTTTTTCTTTTCATCTCTTTTTACCTTTTACTAATGGACATATAGAATATTAAGGTTCTATGCTTCGCATCACAGAAGAACAAAATCTTTCTGTGGCCTCTTTATGTGTCTATGCCAAGTCTGAAATGTCACTGACTAAAACACGGAACAGGCCTGTAATTACTTTCAACAAAGTAGTTCCTGGAACTGAGCTTTCTGTATGTAGATGGCATTTAATATACATATTGTGAGCCTTCCATTCAGCCCAGGTAGCATTTGATGCTGGAAATCACAAATTTTCTTCTAAGGCAGCAGTCTGACAGCCGCCTCCTTACATGTTTTTTGACGTGAAACCCATTTTCATCTCCTAACACACCCACGGTGACGTACGGTGTGTGCACAACAAAATTTGTAAAAATTAACACTTCGCGGGATTAATTTAATAAAAGATTGTTAGCACATTAACACTGGTAACAGTGCTCCTTGCGATTCAATCTAGCCTCGCTCCTGACGCCACTGTAACAGGGGCTTACGTTCAACTGAGGTTTATACCGCTGTTTAATGTAATTAAAGAAACCGGGAGCACGGTCCTCAATGGAAAGAGCATTTCTATTGCAGAGTATTCCCCTTAGAAACGGGGGGAACTCAGAGCACACGGACTTTGATTTTGTTGCAGTGGTTTTTTTTCCTTGGCTGTCTTTGAGACAGAGCTGATGTCCTGGACCTCAGGCTGCCTTCACCGCGGACGCCCTGCAAAGGTTCCCTCGTAAGACGAACCCAGCCCCCCGCCAGAAGCACCCAAGGCTGATTTGCCATCTATTTATTTCTGATACTGTTAAAAAAATTTTTTTCTCTTAATCTGCAGTCTACGTTCAGCTGTACTTCTCTGCCCAGCAAACAACACCCCATCGTGAAAATGACTTTTCAGACATCCCCGAACAACACCGTGGAGCAGAACGCAGAGGAAAGGAGGCCTCCGCGGCTGTTCTTCTCTATAAACAATGATAACGCGTCTGGGATCCCAATACACTTCAAACCCCTCGGACTAGAATCTCACTGGAACCTCAGAGGAGAAACCAGCAAGCACTGTTCAGCAGGCTTCCAAAATTAAACAGACACCAAACCAACCAGAAAAAAGAAAAAAAAAAAAACAAAAACCTTTGCACAGCATCATCCAAGATGGCAGAGACAAATAAGTCTCGGGCTGACAGGAAGGGAGCCTGACTCAAGTTCTCCAGCCCGAAGCAGCCTCTACTCCATCTGATGGCCGCCTCCTGCCCTCAGAGCCCCCAAGAGTAGCCGGAAGTGAGACCTGTCTCTTAAACCTGCCGGCTGCATGTCCCTGTGCTGTTGGGGTGACTGCTGGGTTTTTTTTTCTTCCCTATGTGCATTTTAATACCCTTATTCTACATCCCAATTTCTTTGGTTTAAAAAAAAAAAATCAGTGTCACTAAAAAAAACGTCACTGTTTTGCAAAATCCAGCAGCTTCCTTGGCAGCGAGAAAGGCTGGCTGGCATTATCCCCTCGTTTGACAAAACTACTATTTCTGGGCATGTACTCAAAAACAGGTAGGAAGCAAATGCTGAGAAATAAGGAAGTAAAAACAGCCAACAGATTTTTCACTACCAAGAACACCAAGCGTAAACATGATTTATTTAGTTGTGTTTAACGCGTCTGTCCTCCACGCAACCAGGAGCCCACTTGGGCGGAAGGAGGGGTTGGGAGGAAAGAGGAAAGGGGGAGCAGAGAGGACAGTGGGGACAGAGAGGGGAGAGGGGCAGCTCTGGACGAGGACTTCCGGAACTGTTCCATTCCGAGATTTGGGAGAACAGGAATCTTCTGCCCCAAAATATATGCATGTGTCACAAAAAGGTTGTACTGATCTGCCGGTTAATTAACGAGCTGCCACTAACAAAAGATGGAAGACCCAGTGCAAACAATATTTACATGGGCGTTGCTCGATCTTGCCCACTCTCCTTCCTCTTGTGCAAACCATGTGGGCTGGGTGGAGGGACAGGCACAGGAGGCCCCTCAGGTTGCAGGGTTTGGAGCTCCCAAGTCCAGACATAGGGGATCGGGGGGAACCTCACTGCCTTCCCGGCCCATCCTCGCATGCCCACGTGGAATTGACTGAGCTCTGTATTCAATTAAGGAGCACCAGACAGCTGCTGGCTCCATGCCTGCATCAGTGCAGGCTACGGGGGATCTGCCGTGCCCACCCCTGCCCCGTTCCAAGGCCACGGAGCTGGGGTTCCATCAAGTGCCCATTTGAGAAGACAGAGTCCCACACTCCCCATGCCTGAGGTCTTAGCCCTGCCGGAGTGAACTGACCAAATTCATAAAGAAAGCATCCGTATTTTCTAACTAGCAAGATTAAACCAGAGGTTTTAGGCTCTGCCAGAGGTGATTCCTATTAAAAATCTAATTCAGTTCACTCAGCACTGGCTGGGAAAAAAAAAGGCCCAAACCTCTTTGAAAGAAAAACAACAACAAAAAAGTCAGATGAAACCCTGACAGTACACTTGGGGCCTCCTATTTCCCCAGCAAAGGTACCATTTCAGGGCAGCCAGCTGTGTGCTCGGTGGGCACAAATGCCAATTTTTGTTAGCTTCCAGAGGCGCGGGCTAAAGCTAAAGGAGTTCTCCTCACCAGTGTGCACTGAGTTCCCTCCTCACCTGCACCTAGCAAGAGTGTGCACTTAAAGGCAGCCTGCTGTATGCCTTCCTCCCCAACCCAAGTCTGTACTCCGTCTGCCCAACACCCGTCCTGGGGCCAGACACCAAATGTGGGGAGAGAGACCTTTTCTGGGGGATTCAGGTCAAGGGCAACAGCAAACCCTCTCTGTGTAAGGATTCGGAATCACATGACAGTCCCCACCAATAACAAGGAGCTGGGGGGGGGCGGTAGTCCCCTGAAATGAATGGGATTGGGGGGGAGGTGTTTCCTACTGGTATTAGGTTACTAAATTGAAATTTTAAATCCTCCCTCTTACACTCCCCGCCAAATCCCTTAATTTTTCCCCCTTGCATTGAAAATGACAGGCTGCACAAGCAGCCATTGGATTCCTTTCCCTTTTGCAAATTAGTCACCCTGCCCCTGTGGACTGAACAGTAACAGTCTACACTTTTATGATGTCTTTGAAATCAGCAATTACCTCACTTCTAAGGAATGGTTTGTTTTCCTACCTGGACGGCGGCGGGAGCGTCAACAACTGGATCTCCCCATTCTATAGATGAAGAAACTAAGAGATGGACCGGTTGCCCTGGGCTGTGGAGGTACAAACGCATTTGAGACTGTGCCACTGCGTGCCAACATCTCCACTCTGGTGCTCCCACACTGACGTGGCCCCTAGCACTCCAGCAGTGACAAGTATTGATCAAAAGTCGAACCAGGGCTCAGGTGCTGCACAGGAGACCATGCTTCTAGAAAATCCTTTAAGAAAATCTAGGTTTCTCAGAGAGAAACTGAAGATGTTTCACGGCACCTCCCAGGGAGGCCTTTCCACCATCCCTTTGGCTACCAATCCCACTGCTATTTCAACACGATCTAGCTGACAAAACCCCTACCCCCACCCCGTTCTCAAGCAAATCTCCCACACATGGCTCCCGAACAAAGCCAGGCAAGTCACCTGTGCCCTGCGGACTCGTCCCACGGCTCAGAGCAACACACCACATGGCAGACCACCTGCCACCCGGACATAGAAAGGAATGTGCCCTCCGGAGGAACCAGCGCACCCAGGGGCTCTCTTCAAGGAGCATTCTGCCCCAAGCCTTAACCTAAAACCAGAGGGAGAAATCACCCTTAATTTTTATCACTATTGAGTAGTCAAAATAAAGAAAACAGATAACTTGGCCTCCTCCTCCGTGTAACAGCCATTCAGTCAGCCAACCACATGTTAACTGTCTTTCAAGCAAAACATGGACAATTACCTCCACACACACCTTGTGTCCAAAAACCCTAAAACAGCCATCCCTCTAAAGGAACGGCAGAGATCTGGGACGGGGCCCTTCGAACACACACACATAATTAGTGTTTCATCTCTCTTTCTATAAAGGAATCCGGTAACATAAATATTAATCAAACAGGAAAATCTGCCCTTTCAGTCCTGGCCCATTATGAGTGCTGGATTGTAATCTTTAGCCGTATTTACAGATTTTCAAAGGCAGATTCTATCTTGTTAGAACTGTTATAAATGGACACCTGAGAAATCGACGTGCAAGTTCAGGCAGATAGGAAACCCTTCCTGTCCAGGACTGGCAGCAGCTTTGAGCTCCCGAGCCTGAATTGGCTGCCTTTTCCGTAGGCCTTTCGAAAAAATTAATTGACAAACACCTTCAGATTCCTCCAGCAGAAAACCTCACGGCTCAAAGTTCAGGAGGGCTAAATCTGAAATTTTTTAAGATCAACTCTTACTCAAATGCCATGAAGGCATTGTTTACAAAATACTTCAGCTTTTCAGAGCACAGAAAGTGCAAGATTCTGTTATGATTTGGGTCAGCCCAAATCATAAATATACATTTATATAGATTTTTTTTTAATTACCTTGATTCTTGTTACAGCAAATATATTCTGTTTGGTTTAGACCCATTTCTGAATAATGGAAAATAGAGACATGGTCCCAACTCTAGCCTAGAAAAGCTGTCACAGCGAAGGTAAACTTTTAATCTTCTATAGGCAAACAGCATACATTTTTACTTCCGGAGTTACAGCTTTGGGAAGCTGAACATTTTCTTGAGAGCTTTGCGATAAATACGCTGGGCGTCCAACCACTGCTTTTCTGGGTCTTTAAGGATCTGCCGGAGTGGCTTAAACAATTGGAGGCCAATTTTTAAGAAGCAAAAATAAAGAGCGACTCTAGCAAGGTGACCATTTGCATACAAATTCTCTGCGAGGGGGTTATTGTAAGAGAAGTTGGGGCTGGAGGAAGGGCTGACATTAATTCCCTGTAATTCCACGAGGCTTTATGTCCCACTCTACTGGAGGGTTCCATTCCCACACAATTGGGAAAGCACTTTTGTTCTTGAGTGTTTTAAAATCCCAGCCCTAGGAATTCCGTCTAGCAAAGCATGCTCCCTCTCCTCCCCGAGAGAAGAAAAAAAAAGCTCCAAAGAAAACCACTTCGGGACAGGACTGCTTGCCCTGGATGAACACAAAATGCACAAGGGGGCTCTTTGAGGCTCATTCTAACTGGGCCTCACCCAGATCCAGAGACCTCAGCTCTGTCGGGCCAAGGTGGGCTGAAGAGGGCGGCGCGACCCTTCCGAGGGATGGGGGCGAGGGGAGAGGGGATCCCCGGGCGCCCCCGGGACCCGGGACAAACGTCCGGAAAAGAATGCCACCCTAGCGAGGCACCCCGCCCCTCGCGCGCGGCAGTTTCGGCGAAGGGGGTCACTGGCAGGAGTTTTCGGGGGTCCTGAAATGCAATTCCCCATGCCCGGGAAGGTCACTAGACCCGGCGCGCGCCCAGGAACGGAGGAGGGGGCGGCGGGTGGAGGAGGGGCGGTCCCGCGCGCACAAAAGAGCCCCTGGCCGGCGGGCTCCCCGCCCTTGACCTTGGGTCTCCGCCTCCATCCATCTCAGCCGGCTGCCGGGGAAAGGGGCTGGCCCCGGGCCAGGGGCGAACTCGCCGAGCGGCTGCGGAGCTGGGGGCCGACAGGGGGCCGCTGGAGGGCGGGGAGAAGGGGCTTGGAAAAAAAGACTCAAGGAGAAAACCTGCATTCCAACTCCCCCTGCTCGGGGAGCCAGGTCCCGGGGCGGCTCCGATTCACTGCACGCCTCTCGCCCCGCAAAGCAAAAGTTGCACGGATGCACGAAGGAAGCCCCCTCCCCTTGGCTAACCCTACGACTCGCCCGCCGCCCGCCCTCCTAGGACCCGAGCCGAAAAGGGGAGGGGAGCTGTCACCGGAGGAAGAAAGGAGCGCGCCTTGCCGGCGAGGCCAGACGCGGGCAGGGTCAGCTGCGCCTCCACCCGCCCCTCGCCGCCCTGCTCGGGCAGCTGGCCCATTAAGCCCCCGAATTATGCATGGGCCTGGAGCCCCCTCGGCCCTCCCGCCCCAGGAAGACACAATCAACGTGCGCGGCGGGCTCGGGTCCCGGAGAGCAGGAAGGAGGTGGCCGATGGTCACACAGCCGCGCGCCCAGGGCGCAGGCTGGAGAGGCCGCGGGAAATCGGCGAGGCCGGCTGTCTGGCGGGGACCAGGGGCGCCCAAAGGCCCCGGAGCAGCCCTCAGAGGCCCAGGCGGGACCGAGGCCGGCAGGGGGAGGGGCACAGACCTCAGGGGAGGCCCCGGCGCAATCACGAAGTTGCCAGAGTGTCCACGCCATTAACCGTGCGGGGTCGGGAAGTGCTTGTTACCCCCGAGACCCCGCCTGAGCTCTGCACCACCCGCCTCAATAAAGGCCATTGTGTGCCTAGGCTTGGCAGTGAGGGGAGACTAATGGACCCCAATCTTGGAGCCCCTCGGGGGGCGGGGCCTGAAGTCCCCGCCGGCGTGGCAGGAGGAGCTCGATCCCTGCTCCTTCCCATGGAGGAGGGGATGATTTGCTGGGACCGGCACCGCCGCGGGGAGGGAAGGGGCCCAGTCGGGAGGAGGGGTCGCTGGAGATCTCAAGAAGGGGCAAGACGAGTCTTGCAAGTTGCAACCGTCGGGGTGCACGGGAAGTTGCATTCGTGGCGAGGCAGGTGGCGCCTGCTTTCTTGGGAGCGGGAGAAGAGGTTCAGGCGCTGAGAAGGGAGGATTTTGATGTCCCTCTCCCCACCCCGCCCCCACAGTCCTAGGACGCGCCAACCACCCAGGCCCCAAAGCGCTCTCCCAGCCTCGCAGCCCGCCCGCCGTTTTCAGTGTCCCGGACCACCGCGCTCCGGAGAGCTTGGCCCCCACACCGAAATGTGGACCTTGTTTGCTGTCCTGAGCACCGTCTGTTTCTGGAAATGAGTTCTCTCTCTCTTCCCCCTTCTCCCCAAAGAAAAGGCCAGGTCATGAAAATTACATACTTCTCTTTCTCTTTCCCAGCGAATAAAGTCGCCTCATTTGCAGAGAAAGTTTTACAAGCCAATGATGTCAGTGATGCAGGGAGAAGACCACACTGTTTAGGTTTCTTAATTGGCTGGCTTTGAACTCTCGGTGGGAGGGGGAAACAATCCGCTCTGGCTCCCTCCGAGAACTTAGTTTTGTGGGGTCTGCCGACCTCAACCATTTGAGCCAGTTGCTGGAGCGGGAAGAGGTCATCAAAGGTTTGCCCTGTTTTCTCCTTAACTGAGGAGAAAAGGCACCGCTGCTATCACCCTGAGCCCAGGACAGGCAGTCCCTGGCCCCCAGCCCCAAGGGAGGACCCCTAGAACCCAGTAGGGGGGCTACACTATCCAGGAGGCATGTTCTGGCCCAAAACCTTTGAAACCAAGCTGGTGCTTTCTCTACTACTGTCAATGACCCCTTGGGTACCTGAAGTGAGGAAAGCGGATATTTTTTTTCTGGACACTTCCGGGTTGTACAGACGTCCTCGCTCACCCTCCACAGTCCTCATTCACAGGCCAGACACTGGGGCGGCCAAGGCCCAGGGTTCTGTGTATGTGGGTTCATGGCAGGGGTTGGGGGCTGACCCACACACCTGTTCGCACCTTTGAGTGTGGGTTTATCTGCCAGCATCTAAGGCCGCGTCCACACCTGCAACCTGCAGGACACGGCAGCTGCCGGGTCCTCAGCCCCAGGGTGGTCAACAGCCCTGACCAAACGCTGCCTCGGCTCAGAGAACTAGCTGTTCTGTCCTGGGCTGGAGGGTTGACCCTGCCCCTGGCAGTGCGTCTGAATAGCTGCCTTCTCCTCTCCACCCAGGAGTGGGGGTTCTGACTTCTCACCTCCTACGAAAGGCCATTTTGTTGCTATTTTTCCACCCAAAGGAGCCTGGGTTCCTAGTTTCGAGGCTGTGTGAGCAGCAGCAGGCAGCGCTTGGCAGACTTGCCCCTCATCAAGGTCCAGCCTCTCCCTCTGGGGCCTCCCCTCCCTCTCCCACCCCCAGCACAGACTCCCCCCTCCCTAGCCACCCAGGGACCCTCCAGATCAAAACCAGCAGACCAGCAGGAGGGCCCTAAGGAAATCCACTTAAGAACAAAACGAAGCCTATGAACCTTGCCTTCTCCACAAAGGACCCCCCTCCCCCGGCTCCAGCTGAGGGCCACCAAGTCCCGAGGACACTCTGCCACCTGCAGCTCCCTCCTGGGCTCAGTTCGGGCAAGGCCTACACCCCTGCCCCCTTAGGTCACTGGCCACCACCTGGCAGTGCCTAGGCCAGAGTGGGTCCAGGTTTTATGGGGCCTGAGGTTTATAGAATTTGGGGGGCTGTCTTACCAAAAAAGACACATACCAAACCACATCCGCAGTGCTAGGGGCAGTGCCTGAAAAAGGCCTGGCCCCTTGGGGCTCTGAGCCCGCACACGGTCGACCTCGCAGTGACTGCCCCAATCCTTCCGGAAGAATCTTCACGGCCCGGAGCACAGTGCTCTGGTTTATCCTTTATGATACTAGTTTTCATTTTCAGCCACCAATTTCTTCAAAGAAAACTTACTTCCTAAGCCCAATATGTAACAACTGAGCAAAGTCTGGGCCCCCGGTGGGAAGGGGATTTAGGTGGGAAGCTGGACCCCCGACCCCCTGCCAGGGTCTTGCAGCTGTCGGAAACCACTGGTAGCTCCTTCTTCTCCTATTTCAGCTCAGGAGGCTCAGGGCCAGAGAGGGGGAGCGTCTGCTCAAGGTCACACAGCATGTCAGCCACAAGGCAAGGATGCCACCCCAGGTCTTGGGCCAGAGTCCTCCATGTCTGCCCCTCGCACCCTGCATCCAGCAGGCCCACCTGCCCGTTCCCACCCAACTGAGTCGGTGTCAGCTCCTAACAAGATGGGTTTTATGCAGACGGCAGTTGACTCGCAACCCACAGACGCGGGTGGGACAGGTGGAGGCCCACCATCCTGGTTCGTCCACCCCACACGAGTCCCCAGCCCCATCACGGAAATCACTCATCGCCAGCTGGTTGCAGAAGGCGCCAGTGCCAGCCACGGTTAGAGAACCGCACGATCCCATGGGACTGGGCTTCTTGGAGGCGACCCGAGGAAGACCAAATGCCACCCTGTGAAGGTCACTGGCTGGAAGTCAGGAGCCCGGTTTCTGGGCACAACCATGCCGCTGATCGCAGAGTGACTGTGCAAGGCGCTTAACCTCTCTCTGACTTGGTTTCCTCATCTACAAAATGAAAGTAACATCTGATTTACCGCCTTCGTGGGGCGGAGACACTGGATGGGAACGTAGGATGAAATACGACCACAGGCAGCACCGCCTCGCCACAGGAAAGAGCCTGACTGCCGGAGTTTACACCCGCCGGACCCCTGCTCACCCGCTGTGTGACCTTGGGCAAGTGACTTAATGTCTCTGTGCTTCAGTTTCCTCTTCTGGAAAGCGGGGGTGAACTAGCAGCTACCCCCTGGAGCTGTTAGGAGGATTAAGTCAGTTAATATTTGTCAAGCCCTTCCAACAGTGACGGGCACATGGTCAGCTCTAAGAAGTATGTATTCAAGTAAAAGTCCAAAGACGAAAAACCCAATCTTGTTTCCTCAGTGAAAAGATGAACCCAAGGGCCCAGGGGTGACAGCCAGGCCACCTTGTTTATATAGTTGCTGACATGGAGCCCACTCCTAACAGGTTCTAGAGCTGGCGCTTATGCTTTGGTCAAGAATGAAAATTAGCAAAAAAAAAAAAAAAAAAGCTGTCAAATGCCTAATAAAAATCTTAAGTAAACTGCTAACTATTTACTGTCAAATAAAAAAGCCTAATAATAATAACAATAACTGAGGCTGAAGGTGGGTTAGGTTCTCCCCTCCGAGCCCAGCGCCCTTGCCTCTCACTCTTCCCTTCCTCTTTCCTGAATCGCTGCTGGAAGCCGCGAAGCACCTACATAAATTGCAGATAATAAGGCCCCAAACCTACAAAGGACAAAACAAATGCCCTGTCGCTGACCAGCATTTTTTGTCTTTTTTTTTAATTGGATAAAACTTTCAACTACAGCTCGACGCCCCAGCCACATCTTGTAGCCGCCGACCTGCCTCCTGTAGGGTAGGGCAGTTCACACAGCGCCTGCCGCCTCCCTGGGAGGCCCCAGGACAGGAGTGGCTCACCTGCATTTGCAGGTGGGAAGATGGGACCCGGCAAGGGGGAGTGGCCTGCCTGAAGCCACAGGGCTGGGCAGCCTGGTGTGGCAGAAGGTCACCCATCCCGACTCAAGATCACTGGGGTCTGGACGCAGCCTGCCAGTCAGTCACCAGTTACATAAGCTAAGACAATGTAACTTAACAGGTAAGAGCGGAAAGGTTGGTAACCAGACCCCTAGAGCCCAGGCCAGGCGGCCAGAGCCCCCTCGGGGCACCATAGTGGCTCTATTACTAACAAGGGCTAACCGTCCACAGGGACCTAGGATATGCATGTCGTTAAAATCAAACCTTGTACTTAAGCCTGAAAGACAGGAAAGATTCTCTCTATTTTACAGGAAAGCAAGACTTGGAGAGGTGAAACACTGGCTGAAGGTCAGACAAGTCGCTGGCAAAACCAGAATTCCACCCCAAGCCCGTCTGAATTCACGTTACTGCTTTCTTTCCTGCCACCCGCCTCTCCCAAAACTTCACCAGGAAGCAGAGGCAACTATATCAGAATGCCACAGACCAGAGGCCAAGTCTCCGGGGGCCCTCAGGCTCCTGGCCATATCAGCAAGGGTCACTCCCGGGGCCAGCTTCAAAGACTACCTTGGATGGGGTCTCCAGGCAGTGTCCACCACCAGTGGCTCCGCCGGCCAGACAGAGTTAGAATACCTCCCTCTAAAAGCCTCCATATGCTGTGCTATCTGAGGCAGCCAGGCAGACCGAGGTCTGACTCCACTATGCTGTGTGACCTTGGGCAAGTTCCTCAACCTCTCTGAGCCCCAGCTCAAAGTGGGGTTAGAGGATCTGTTTCAAGCTTGACATCTATTTCAAGGTGAGACAACCAGCTAGCACAGTGCAGGTTCCCAAGTGGCCTCCCTACTTCCCCTCCCCCTGCCAGCCCTGCCCAAGCTGGGGCTCGGCCCTGCAATGCTCAGTGCCCCAGCCCAAGCCCAGGGCCATGTCCCTCAGACAGAACCGTCCACTATTCCTCGGTGCAGACAGAACCCATAATTAGCTGTCACGATTTAAGAATAAAAAAAGATAATCCACGCCACAACACACGCGGATTTAACTAATCTTAATTTGGAGGGAAAATAACAACTCTAAATATATCGAACGCAAGTTCTTTAAGACAACCTGCAAGAGGAGTTTATCTCCAGTTTCCAGCACACGCCAAGTTATTTACTTCCTCCCACTGGCCAAGCTAATATTCGTTTTTCCACATTGATTTTATTTATTTTTCAAAGTCTGAAACGAAGATTCTCAGAGCAGCATGCAAATCCTCCGACTGATCAGAAGCCCTTTTCTCCAACAATTCTGCCCAGCAAAGGGTCCCTGGGGCCCCAAAGCAAACCCCCTGTCTGTGCCCTGCCTGCTACGCGACCCCCACTCGCGCCCCCTGGCGCATCCTTGGCCCTTCCGGCTCCAGATGCTGCTGTTCCAGATGCAGACAGCCGTGCGGAGCGGGCGGGGCCATCACAGCAGGAAACTGCCTGCCACCTCCGGGCCCAAGGGGATCTGCCACCTCCTGTCACCCGCTGCCTGTCTCTTGCATTTCTCCTGAAAACTGACATTTGGGGTTTGGGGGGAGGAGGAGGAAAAGGCAAAAAGCAAGCTGATGACTGACAGCTGATGGCTCATTCCTCCCGTTGTGACTTCACTGGGTTATGGAAGGGGCGATCACATGCAGGAACCAATCACCTGTGATCAACAGTCTTCCCTCCAGTGGCTGGAAAATGGGGATTCTAAGGCGGAAACGGCTGAGAGAGAGATCCAAGATTGGTTTTCAAGATTTTCACAGAAAAGCCAGCACCTCGTGCTGCCAAATGGAGTCCACGAGTCCTGAGCCTGGCTTTCCAGGAGCTTCTGCTGCTCAGCCGTCCACCTCGGCGGGAGCCTGTGCTAGGAGGATGCTTTCAAACTCAGCCTAACACTGAAAAGTAGGTGCAGACGAGGAAACTGAGGCCCAGAAAAGCAAAGAGGCTTGCCTGGGTGAGCGGTGGAATTCAACCCCAGCCGCCTGATGCCAAAGCCCGAGCAGCTTGGACCCCCAGACCTCTCCCCAGGACCATCCACCATCAGAGCTGTCGCCATATGACAGCAATGTGACCAAAGATAGGGGGCACGCCTGACAGTCGTTCGGTCGTAGTTTCTGATGGTGGGATTCTCAGAACGCACTGAAAGGTTTTCCCCAATTCCAGGAAGATCTACGTTCACGACTCTACCAGGAGATGACGGACGGAGCCCGGGAAAGCCGGGGGCCTGCGAGGGAACGGGGAGGCGCTCATGTCTGCAGCACGTGCACCAGGCATGTGGCGCTCAAAGATCACAATTAGTGTCAGGTTCCCAGATGAGCAAACTGCAGCTCAGAAAGTCAAGTCACACAGCTCAAGGCTGGCAGGCAGCAGGGCGGGGCGCAGACTTGGGCTGGGTCCTTTCCCACAGCAGCACGAGCTCCCCCCACCCCTACCCCGGGGCAGGCCGCAAACCCCAGACACCTCTGAGCCCCCTTGCTCCTCGGCCCTCCTCAAGACACCCAGATCACAGCTCAAGGGCTCATGCTCTTACAGACCCTGGAGCCCCTCGCATCTTTCCTCCCAGAGTTTACCACTCCTGTCTCAAGACAGATGGTCCCCGAGCTCCATCAGGACCCTCCACAGAGGCAGGCAGAATGCAGTAGGAAGGGATCTCAAGAAATGTAAAGGACTCTCATATGGGCGGATGTATATCAGAGGCTGATGCCGCCCCTGAGTCAGAGCTCCAGGCCCAAGCCCGTACCTCTCACCATCTCCACCGCCCTGGCCCCAGATGGGTCTCCGACGCAAGCCCCACGCACCTCCTCTGCCCACAACAGACGCTCAGGGAGCAGGGCCCGGACTCCACCACACACATCCAGGGCAAGGCTGCCCCTGCTCACACGCTGGCCATGTCCCCCACGCAGGACAGAGCAGCAGCCCTGATGGGCATCCTCCCACCGTGCTCCCGCCCCCTGGGGCCTCTGTCACCTCGAAGGCCCGATGGGGATGCTCAGGGGCAGAGGAAGGGCAATAGGTACCCGGTTGCTGATGAATGAATGAATGAATGAGTGCCCTCCAGGGGACAAAGCTCCAGAAACTTCCTCCTTCTACTCTCCTACTTCTCTATCATCAAAAAAAGCAGGAATAGCAACTACTCCTTTTATATCCGTCTCCAGAATCACTGTCCCAAGGAAGGGGCCCATCCAGGGCCCAACCTGGTGCGATGACTGATAGAATTCTAACTCCATTCTCACCCTGGGGACGCCCTTAAGGGTGGAAGGGACCCCACATATATGCAGACCAGCCCTGCCCATCCATCTTTGGAGCCCGCCTCTAGAAGCACCTGGCACCAGGAGGACAATACACAGATTGCTAGTTCCAGGAAAAGCTGGACCCTCACGGCCACTGCGGGCACCTCACCCCGGACAGCCAAGCCAGAGGCAAAGTCCCAAGAATTAACAGCCACCTGCTCGCGAGCTACGGACCAGGGCCAGCGCTGGGGACAGCCGCGGGGCATGGAAGGGCTGGAGCACACGGCCACGGCCGGGAGGCAGGAATGGAGAGGCCCGGGTGAGGCCACCGTGCCCGGGCATGGGCAGCAGCTGTGCGGATTTCCGGAAGCCCGGACGGGCAAGTGCCCGTGATTCCTCGTCCCCCTCTTAAAATATAAAGACTCAATTATCTTCGAGCAGCTTGCTTTACACATGAATTGACACATTTATTTTACAATAAATAACTGAAAGTTATCTGTGTTTCCTTTACTGTTAATCTACGCAGAGAAATAATAAACAGGGCTTGTCTGCAAAATGCAACTACGGCCGTCCTCAGAATTCAATTAAGCTAAAATAATTAATGCTCCCACCGTATTAAATTACTTTATACATTTGAGCTACTGAAGTTTTATTCTTTAATCTTGCCTTTTTATTAAATGAAAAAAAAAAAATAAAGAAAAGTTGGTGCCAAAGTAGGGAGGGAAAAAGGGAAAAGAGGGACAAGGGAGGACAGAGCAGGATGGCTGTTAAAACGGAGTGACCGTCTTCAGCTGACACAGCACGGAGACCGTTTTTTGCCTTTGATTAAAATAACATTTTAAATGCTTTGACCAGACACATCTCTTTAGACTTCTAAGGGGTTATTTTACATATTTATTCGAGAATGAAGAAATGCATTCGTCCTCTTGCTGAACAGAAAAAGCCAAAAATATCTTTCGTCACACATAAAATAAAAATACCGTAGGCTGCTGCAGTATTACAACCCGAAAAGAGGGGGGCCGGGGGGGGCAGGATGAGGACAAAGCCACCTTGGAGATCACTTGGCCTTTTATGAAATCATATTTAGCCGCTTTCTTAGACAAACCTATGCTCCAGGATCTGCAGCCTCTCGTTGGGAAATACCTTCCACGTGAAAAGAGGATTCGGATGGGTTTTTGGGGAAAGCAGAAAGCTTTTCCACTGAAACAGAAATAGAGGGCTGCGGCTCACCGGTAGAAGCCACCCCTGAAAGGTCCCTGTGCACTGATGACAGGTGTTGATACTGCTGGTGAAAAACATCCCTCAACTGTCGGACAAAGAAAAGGAAGGGTGGAGACCCCAACTACACACACACAAGGGACCGGTGCCTTTCTCGTCTGATGGCTCCGACTCTACCGAAGGAAACGCCACTCAGATCCGCCCGGCACCCCCGGAAACCAGGGTGTACGCGACAGTGGCCTGGACATGCCGGACATCCTTCTCAATGCCATCGGCATCTCAGGAGTGGGAGAGATTTCACGCCAGGACACACATCAGGGGACACGGCCTGTAGGCGAGTCTGGTTCACTGGGGTCTCCCCAGGCCCCAGCACGTGCCTGCAGGAATGCTTACCACCAGTCTCTCCACAAGAGAGAGATCTCATTTATCCCACTTTACAGATGGGTAAAGTGAGACCCAAGGCTACAGAGCTGCCACCTGGCTGCCACTGACCGAGCAGCCGGGGTCGCTGCCTTAACCTGACTGCCTCCTGGGTGACGGGGAGTCTCTGCCCACGCCCATACATCTCACCGTGGGAGTGGGGTGCCCTGGCTATACCAGGATCACCCTCCAAGGAGCACCCGAAGCCTCAGTCCCTCCAGGATCCCTGCTAGGTTCCACGACCAAAACACGGTGGAGACAGATCCGCCCATTCTCCGATCCAGACACCTACTTGCACACTGCAGTGCCAGAGGGACCCCCGAGAGGAAAGTCCCACTGGCAAAGCATTTATGGAAGCCCTGCTCATGGAACCCTCATGCCAGGCCTGCCAGTATTATCACTTCCTGTTGACAGATGGGGAAACTGAGCCTTGGACCCATGTAGTGGCTTGTCTAAAGTCAACCAGCAGGATTCGAACCCCCACCTGCACATACTCTGACACCCGTCTTGCTACAGGACAGGTGCCACTTCCAGGGCAGGCCGACCAGGGCTCACTTTTCCCCTCCCCTCCCAGCCTCCTGGGCTCAGGACGAACCAGAAGCAAACACTCGGGTTTGCACGGGGCACGGGCTCCCTGGAGGAGGCTCTGACATCCCATGGCCGTGGCTCGGAGACAGGGACTTGATGAAAACTCACCATGGTGAGCAGAGCTGGCTGGAGGACACAAGCCCCACACCTGTTCTTCAGGTGGTAGAAACCAGCCGTCCAGGGGGCCAGCCAAGTGGACGTGCCAGAGGGCATGTCCAGCCTCCTCCAGCACTGTGAGCTCTCAGAAGCCCTTCCCCAGACCCACCGTAGGATCAGGCAGCATCAGAGGGGCCTCTGAGATCAAAGGGTCCTTTCTTTCCAGATGGGAAACTGAGGCCAGAGAGGGGAGGGGAGACAATGAGTGCTCCCGACCGCGAGCGCCCACCAGGTACTGCCCACAAGCCTCACAACAACCCTAATAAAACGGGTTTCATCAGCTCCATTTCACAGATGGGGAAACTGACCTGCCCAAGTCGGGACAAACAGAATCCAAGCCCAGACCATCGGGCTCCAAAGCTGGAGATTAAGCCAAGAACCCCAGCAAAGGGAGGGCCAACTTTCTTCTGAATTTCCATTCTGTACTCCTGGCCACCTATGCATTAGGCCCCATGACAGAGCAAAGCAGCCATCGGCCCATCGGGCCTCCCTGAGCCCCAGGCCTGTCTCCTCCTGAGGGTCACCTGGATAGTGAGCCCCGGGAAAGGGGGAGCCCCAGCTGGTGGCCCACAGGCCGTCCCGGTAGCCCCGGGCCCTCCCCGCACCAATGCCCTCAGAAGGAGGGCGAGCCCCCCAACACAGCGAGGGGTGAAGGCGGGCGTGGGACCAGGAGGCGGCTTCGGCAGCGGCCAGGCGAGTGCCACATTCCATACCTGCAATGTTCTCCTGCTTGGGGCAGATGCCTTTTGTGGGCGACAGCAGGTGGTCGTCTTCGTCGGGGGTGACCTGAATCCCGATCTCCACCGGCTCGGACACTTTCCTGAGCTCGGAGCGTGAGGAGGGCGGCGGGCTGCCCTTGTCCAGGCCTTTGTCATAGCAGGCACCCAGGCTGCCGCCACACTGCTTCTTCTTGTGCTCTATAAAAACCAGGATGTCCCCCAGGGGGAAGTTCATCTGACACTGTCCACAGGTGAGCAGGTCAGGGTCGGGGCCACCCACCAACAGCCCCAGGCCGCTGGGCTCCTCTATCTCCAGACCCTCGTCCTCTTCGAGGATGGCAGCCTCCACATGGTCGGCCTCTGCTGGAGAGAGAAGGGAGAAAGGGGGGCAGAGAAGACAGAGATGGACTTAGGCAATCACAAGACCCATCGTTCGTTCCATCCCTTCCCCACCGAGAGGCAGGCCCCCTCCGCTGCGGGATGCTAGAGTTTATCAAGTCCTCCCCACAACTCCAGGAGGCAGCGGGTTTGCCAACCCATGGGTGACACATGGGCAAACTGAGGCTCCAGGAGCCACACTGTGGCTCTCAGAGGTTGTTGCTTACTGCTTTCTAGTTTATTCTCTGCCAATTTCCCCCCCAACACAGCACAGGAACACAACATGTCCACATGCACATACACACACATCCTGGTCTCACAAGAGACTCAGCCCTCGCGGACCTGGCTCTCTCCGCTCGAGACGTGTCTCTCAAACTTGGCAACGTCTGAGAATCACCTGGGAGCTTGGAAAACCCCTGACGCCCAGGCAGCATCCCAGACCAGTTATGCTGCGATCCAAACATCAGGTTGTTGTTGTTTGTTCTAAGACTCCCCAGGTGATTCCAATGGGCAGCCAAGGCTGCGAACCGCGGGCCAGAGCCGCTTCACCCTGCCTGGGCTGCATCGGCCCCTCCCGTCCCTCCCACCTCTCATTCATGTCCTCCCCATTCATGTGGGGCCTGCTTGCATTCCTCGACCTGAGACCTGGCTGCACACCAGACAAGAGAACAGAAACCCAGACGGGAGTCAGAGGGCCATCCTGACAAGAGAAAGACAGAGAAAGAAGCCCATGTGCTCACAAAGCAACAAGTGAGTGTCGGTTCAAAAAGACATATCGAAGGAAGAGACAATGCAGGAGAAGGGACGAGGCTGCGGGTCGGGTCGGCTCACTGAAAGAGGAAGCTGGCTTTCCTGCCAAACGCCCTGCTCCCGCTCAGCCTTCCACGGCCTCCCAGACTTCCCAGCCCTCATCAACTCCCCACTGTCCTTTTTTGTTAGTTGGTTCTATTTTCACTCCCAGAAAAAGAAAACAAACAAAAAAATTCTTCAGACTCTAAAAACTATTTTTTGGCAGATGACAAACCACACTTTCAATGGGCTGTACATTTTCTTTAGCACCCAGTATATTTCCCTTCTTTCTTTTTTTTTTTTTTTTTGTAGGGGGCATGGGACCCAAATAGTTTGAAGCTAATAAATGCCTCAAAAAGCAGCAACCCCCTCAGGGGAACACTGGAAGACGCAGAGGCCGAAAGTGTCATAAAGAAAGGAAGTGGACAATGAGGTTGCATATCCCCTCGGGTCTGAGCAAATTCGGGTTGGAATTTTTTGAGAGCAAACGTCAGTAGTTGTGTAGACGTCCCAGTGGCAGGGTCTTCAGAGAAGCCAAGGGGCAGCCAGAGGTCTACACCCCGAGGAGGCAGGTAAATTTTAAGTTATATGGTATTTAGTAAGGGATAATGAAAACCACAGAAGACCAGAGAGAAGGACTGGAAGGCAGGAAAACACATTCCGTGGCAGTGAAGTTATTGACGGGCCAGAGCCAAAGAACAGATAATTTAAGGAAAAAATTCTGTGGCATCTTCCATCCTACACATAAATCACTGTTCTGTGTTTTCTGAACACAAGCTTCTTCAGGGCCTGGGAGAGTCCATGTGTGAGGCTGGTTCTAGAAGCGATGGTATATGATAGAGCACACGTATGAACCACACGTGTATAGGTCCACACGTAGGTAGTGCTGGAGGGGAGGTTACCACGTAAGATCCCGCTTGTGGCTACAGAAAAGCAGACCGAGCCGTCAATGGCTTACATGGAGACACACGTCACAAGTGTGGTGGCACTAAAGACCCCGCAGATGGGGGAATCCTAAATCTGTTGTCTACATCCTTCTAACAAAAGGTAAGCGAAACTTTTCACAAAGCCGGCCCCAGAAACCATTAATTACACTTTAAAAGGAAATCAGACTTTACTTAAAAAGGAGTTTGAAGACAATGCTACATAATTAATTTACCAATTTATTTCGTGAAAAGATGCTTTGCTATGGTTAAAATGTAATCACAGCCCTCCCGCAGAATGGTGCGGAACCAGGGGGAACCAGATTCCTGCGAACGGTTTGTCAGAATGTAAAAGGTAATTATTCGGGGCCTCTCTTCCCTTTAATGATCTAACATTGAGCAATACTGTTTATATTGAAAAGCTCGCACCTTTAATTACCAATTACATATACATAATTTCAGAGCCAAAGGAGAGAGCTGTGAAAACAGTTCTTTAGAAATATAAGGATGTATTGTGCGCCATTTCTAGAGAAGGAACTCTAATAAATGGGAGGAGGATGTCAAAATATTGTTTTGTTAAAAAAAAGAGAGAGAGAGAGACACACACAAAGGAAATGAGCTGAAAAGCAAAAAAAGGACAAAATGAAATTGAGAATTCAAATGAAATGGGCGAGTTCTGCGGTGGGGAGGGTGGCGGTCCCTGGTACCATTTTAAATGCCACTCCTGAGCAGGCCTGGCACCCGGCTGCGTCAACAAGGGCGTTTGATAAAAATAAATGACAACAGCTAATCCTTCCACATTCCCAACTTGATCATCCTTTCTGAGGGTGAGGAGGTGTTTTCTGTCTTTTAGTTTCATCTTTGGTTTCCTTTTTTGGTTTGGTTTTGCTTTTCATTAACTTTTTCGGCCGCGTCCGGCCCATCCGCTCTCCTGGGTGGCAGCTCTAGGAAGCGTGACTATGTCCTCTCCAAGAGGAGATTTTAAGCTCCATAATTTCAAATTCATTTTCTAACGCAAGAGAAAACCAGACTAATTTAAAAATTAGCAAAGGTCGCACACACCGGCTCGCAAGCACGCCCTCCTCCCCCTTCCGTCTTTTGCTAAGGACTCTGTCCCAGCACTTTTTTCCTTTTCTTCTTCTTCTTTTTTTTTTTTTTTTGGTAACATCTGGTATTCTTTCCTTTATTTGGCAGTCTCTGCCTTTTCACTTTCCTCGTGCAGCCAGCCCTGTGAGGCCCTAATTGAGTTTGAAAGTAGCCAAAGCCGTTCCCCGCGCTGCAGCTCACATCGCTGCAGCTCACATCGCTGCCTCCAGTCCCCTCGCAGCCAACCAACCTGGGCAGCCAGGTCCGGCCGGCGTCCCGCAGACAGCTCTGAACTCGCATCTCCACCTCCCAGACCCAGGATCCAGCCCACTGCCTCTAAGGGAGTCTAGGAGCTAAACAAACAAACAAAAAAATCTTCCCCTCCCACTTTCAGTGTTGAAAGTAAAACTCGAGATGACAGAGGGGGTTCACCCAACTCCAAGAATGGGATTTCCTCTCCCCACCCCCTGGGGTGTGGGGCTCTGGACTTTGGCTGGCTGCGTGAGCTCCTTCCCAGGAAGGTGGCAATGTCACCCACAACGTTCAGGCAGCAGAGTCACCCCAAACCCCCAAACTGTCAAACTTCTGGGTCAGAGCAGGTGGACTAAGACAGCTTGCTGAGGCTAAAAGCTCACGCTCAGGGCCTTCAGAGGCACCCCCAAAGACGGGCTGTGGTTTCATTTCCGCTGGCAGGCGGATACCGAGCTGGGCGTGTGGGGTGCATGTGTGTGTGTGTGTCCCTTCTTAGAACTGTATCAATAATGGAAGAAATAAAAGGAGAAGGAGCCACTGGCTGAGCTCACAGAAGGGTCAGGAGAGGTTGTGCCGGGCCCTTCTAGAACCCTCCCTTCTCTTGCCTGTGAGCACACGGAGCCTCACAGCCCTGCACAGCCTCAGAGAACCAGGCCTCTGCCGTGACAGGCAGAGTGGTCCCAAGTGCCACCCAGAGACGAGAAAGCACCAGAAAAAGAAAAGACACATAAAAACAAAAACAGCCTTTCTGATTCCCAGCCCCTCAGGCTGCCTTGTCCGGCAAACTCAGGCCTTAAAAAACGAAGGCAAAGATGAGGTTTTCCTCTGTGATGATCTCTGCTTTCGTGCAAAGCTCCCCAAGTGTCAGGCAGCCCTGGACAATATTGCTGCTCTCACTGTCATGAGCCGAATGAAGGAGGACTTCTAAAATGTTTGACTCATTAAGAGGAAAAATGAATGGATGCGGCAGGCAAGTTGTTCAAACGTCAGAGAGCGGATCGGGGTGGGTTCGGAAAAGTAAAATCCTCAAGTGCACGGACAAGTATATATTTACACACACACAGAGTTAATTTTCTTTTACAACAAAACCACATTTTATTTACAAGCCTGGGCCTCCTCCCAGCTGGTAAACGCATTTAGAAGCAATGAAATCAGGGTTCACAAATAATAATGGACGCTGTTGTTAAGTAGACAGGGAAGCACTTGATCCTAAGACAAACTCCCCCCAACCATGCCTAGCTCAGCCGGGAAGGAATTTGGGGCAGAAGACAGGAATGGAAAGACGTCGTTAACACCGGTCCGGCCAAGCAGCCCACACCACCCCCAGCAGCTGCAAAGGCTTAGCAGGGCCTTACCTGGCCACTGATTCCCCCCAAACAGGGTTCCAAGGGCCTCGCCCGCCCTGGTCCATCTCTAACAACTGCCCTTGCACCTGCCCTTCGGGGAATTCCAGCCCAGGGGCAGGCCGCCTGCTGTCCCCAGAGCTCAGCCCCGTGTGCATTGCTGCACACCCAGCACATGGGCCTGTGCCCCCTTACTCTGCATTGACTCAAATCCAAACCTCTATCTTTAATGGCTAAGCCACAGACCGGGAGAAACATATGCAGAATTATTGTTACAGTGATGGGTGGCGGGGGTGGGCGGTAGGGGAAGGATGTTGGGGGAGGGGTGCCAGGCTCTTAAAATCGTGTGCCACCAACGTCACAGCCGCCATCATGATGTGTACGTGTGTTTACAAGAAATGTTCAGCATCCATGCGCCCGAGCTCTGCATCCTACTGGAGACTTTACACCTGCTTCCTACGAAGCCGGAGCCTCTGCCAGCAAGTCCATGCTCACCAATAACCCGCGAAGGGAGCTTTTCTTTCTCCTCCCCCGGAACATTCAGGGAGGGGCTGAGGCTCCAGGCCACACCGAAACGCCACCAACAAGCACACTCGACGGAGCACAACACTTTCTGAGCTGCCATCAATTTTTAATTTATTGGATCCAAGAGAAAATAACAACCATGGGGAGGAGGGGAGGGAGAGGGGTGGGTAGGAGAGAGAAGGAAGCAATTCTTGGTGGAGAAAATAATCTATGACTAGGTGACGCTTAAAGGCACGAGGAGAGGTTTTATGAAGTTCTCCGAACAGAGGGAATAATGAAGTGCCCAGCAGAGGAGAGAGAAGAGGGGAGCATCAGCCCAGCCAGGCACGCACTAGGAGGAACGTCCTCACAGGGCCACCAAGAGTTAGGACTGTCCTAGGGTGGGGGCCACAAGGCGAGTCCCAGCCCCGTCTGCCCACCGAATGCCTACAGCCAGCAAGGGAGGGCACAGCCAGGCCGGGTCCAAGGCAGGTCACATCATACAGATGAACTCTCTTCCACGGGGCCACCTGCCCTCTGGGGAGGTCTGAGGAGTCCAGCCTGTTCCAGGTGTCTCAGCACTGGTGGCCCAGGCCCTACGCCTCCCTGAGACTCTCCAGAGGCCCCCCTCCCTGCTGCCATCAAATCAGCTGGAGGGACTGGGGCACACGGGGACCACCACCCCATAGGGGGCCCTGTCTCCTCCATGCCTATCACAGCACATGCCTCAAAATGAAATCTTCAAGATTTCTGACATCTGGGCAGAAGACGGAGAGAAGACTGCCAGTGTACCAACTTATCTGCAAGGTGGGTTTCCCTCCTGTGAAAATGACCAGGGGTCTGGCCCACAGGGCCCTCAGGGGAAGGCCTGGGCCTGGCCTGCATTCCAGGAAGCCAGGGACTCCTGATCCCAGAAAAGGTTTCAGCTGCAGGAAGAACCTGCGTCACACAGCCCCCAGACTTTACATGGGGCATTCCAAGGACGTGAGCAGGACCCCCATATACACACACTGCCCTACACACCCCCAGCCCAGTTTCGGGATACTTCGGCATATTAAAAACAGCTCCCTAAAAAATATCCTACCTTGCTCTAAAGATTTGGTCCAACCTACCCCACTCCCTCCACTGCATCCACCTCTCCAGAACCCCAAAATCGAGCTCAGGAAGCCGGGTCTCACACACTCAAGCAGAAAAAAAGACCAAATGAATAAGGAAAGCAGCATTCAGGTGTATTCACGACCCTGCCCATTACTAAAAGGTCACTAAGAAAAAGCCCAGTCCACAATACCAAAGAATGGAATGACCTATGTTTTGATAAATAAAATAGTTCTTTACAGGAAGGAAAAAAAGAAGATTTACCACTATAGAAATCCTTCTCAACACATTCAGAAGATTCTATAAAACTGCCAATGCCTTAAATCTTCAGAGCCACAACAGGGCTCGTCATGATGCGATATAAAAGCATTCTTTGTGGCCAAATGAAGAGATTTGTTTTATTTAATGCTACGCTTTTTCAAAGGTGCTAAGCAGGAGAAAAGAAGGACGCTCCATACAGGACGCAGCCTGTGAGCCTTTAGCTGGAGGACATTCTCTGAGGCTGACAGCAAAACAACAAAAGGGCAGAAGCTGCTTTCAACGTCTCATTTCCAAGGTAGAAATTTAAACATGACTCCCCCCCCTCCTTTTTTTTTTTTTTTTAATCTTAGCAGCTCTTCCATTTCTGAGGCACATGTTAATCACAATAACATTGGCATTCAACTTTCCTGAGTCATTTTTGCGTGGTGTTTTAGTGGAGAACTCACCAGAACATTTACAAATGTGCTTGCATTTCGGCAGCTCAGTGGAAGGGGTCCTAAGAAAGTTGTGTGAAACAGAGGATTTTTTTTTTTTTTTTTACTTTGAAGTTAGTTAATTTTGTGCAGTCTGGGATTTCATTCTAGTAAAATAGCTCGGGCTGGCTAATTCCACACCCAAGCGGATTATCAGCTGCCTCGGAAAAAGAAATAAAGAATGAATTTCCTGAATTTCAGCAACGACACAAAAGACTTGCATATGTCAAAATGCCGGACAAAAGTCTCCGAAAAGGCAGCACCATTAATCAAACCTCAATCTGATGTCACTTTTGCCAGTAAAAAATGATGCTGCTCCCCCTTCCACCCCCTCACCGGCTCACGCAGAAGACGCAAGAAGTGTGCCCCTCTGCTTTCATGTTAGCTCCAAATAGCCCGGCTTTTTATACAAGCCCCGGGAAAACAACTCCTCCAGGGAGGCAGTCAACAAACGGCTTTGCTTGGGGAGGGGCGGAGAAGCTGCGAAGAGAAGTGAGTAGATCCCACTGACGTTTGGCTCCCTGGGAAGGAAGGAAGATTTGTGGGAGTGGGGAGCAGAGCGGGGAGGACAGAACACACAGGACCCCAGGCCCGATCTGTGAGTAAATAAACTGTGCTGGGAAGTGACAAAGCCATCCTCAGAGCCGCTGGATGACACAGACATTCATTCCCGGCATTCTTCGGCGCCCTCTGCCCATTAAAAAATATGTCCGCGTGCCTACAGCTAACACCACCTTCAGAGAAGGATGCTAGGATGGCATCAATAACTTGACCAGGCGGTGCAGGGCACTGTCCCCAAAGAGCATTTATTTTTCCTTGTCCTCCCAGATGCGACACTAGCATTAAAGTGAGAATCCAAAGTCCTTGGAGAGTTTCAGCTAAAAGTAAGACCTAATCAGACAGCCTGAGGGTCCTTCCTTAAGCCATAAGAGATGCAGGAAACAATCCCCAAAGGTCAAGAACCCCATCTTTCCCCTCCCCCATATATATAGTTTTTTAAGCATTGTCATATCTGCTGTCTGCGTTTAGTTACAGCTTATGAGACTCCCCCAAGTTCCAAGGGAAACGACTGGGGCTTTGTAAAGTGGATTTTTTTCAACAGTTTTCTGCAGGCCAGAGGCCACTGCCCAGCCCAAGGCTGCGAGGTGACATCTCTGAGTTGTCAAACGAGCTCGCTGCCGCGATCTGCTTACAACGGGCTCAATTCAAACATTAAATGAAGTAGAGAAATCATCAGATAAATTGCTGGCCCTCTGTGCTGGAGAGTGAAAGCTCTTTCTGCAGCTGATGACAGCGCTGGGCTTTTGTCTGACCTAATTTATTTCTCTTTCAGGTTAGAATAAAGCACTCTTTCCTGTCACAGGGTAACCTCCTCAGCCCATATATTGAACTGGAGCATTAAGACTCAGGGCGAACCATACTGTCTGCAGATTTCTTGAACTTGGAGAAGACGACATTACAGATCCAGAAATCCCGTGACCAAAAGCACACATATTCCCCAGCACTGAATCACACGTGTCGGGGAGAAAAAGCCTCACTAGAAGCCATCCATGTGGGGCACTGTTTGGGATGACGAAGATTAGCCATGCTGGGTCTCGTAAGCATGTAGTCCTTCCAAACAAACTTTTACATGTTATTCGAGTTGGCGTTTTATATCTTTGGGGAGTGGTGCTATTTCTCTCAGTACAGTGGGAACATTATCTAATAAATGGAACCGAGGATCCAAGTGTTATAAAATCTGAGGTCAAGGGATTTCCATTCATCAAGATGTTTTTAGGTACCTGATTCCCAAATGCAGCGATTCCCAGCTGTTCCCTGGGTCTGTGACAGGCAGCCCAGAAACGGCCAAAATGAGGTACACTCCTCCTTGACCCTCTTGCCCCGTCACGAATGCCTCCACCGCCCAACGGAATTTTCAAAAAGTCAAGACCACAGACCAATCGGGGAAAACACTTCCATTCAAAACGAACAATTTTAATTGCTCAAAAAAAACAAGAAAAAGAAAAATGCCCCCATCTACCTAACGAGGGCTCGTGAATCAATGTCCATAGCTTGAAAACAGATTTCTCAAACTTATATTCTCATTTGGCTCCACTCGAATCTCTGCAGGAAAATCAATATTACAACTTCACACTTAAGACATTTTGCAGCAACGTAAACTGATGCGGCGCTGATGGAAGCCCGCTCCCGGCCCATTGTAGGGAAGCGCCAAGCCATGACACGGGCACCGGGCTCCCCCTAGCTGCCAAATGGCGCCAGGCACAGCTCGGCGTCTCAGCCTTGCCATCAAGCAAAAGCCAATTCAACTGAAAGTTTATTTTGGAAAGTATTTTATCACAACAAGCAACAGAGAATGCAAAGCGATCGAGAAAGGAGATGCAAAGGAAAAAGGGAAGGCTGGTGCAAACCATGTTCTAAGCTAAAAGACACTGCCAAGAGCTCGATTCTGATAAGGAGCTAGAAACTGGTACATCCTAGGGTCGGACGGAAACTGATATCTGTAAATGGACTCTTTTGCACGCTTCTCTCTCACCTGAGACATCATGCTAATTATTGTCAAATGCACCCAAAGTTGGCCTTCCCTCCCATCAATAAGACCCATTTAGTCCCTCGCAATGGTCAGCAAAGAGTCACACCCAACCCTCTGCCCTCAGCCTCCCTCCACGTTCCTAAGGCCAGATTTACCAAAACAATTGCATTCACTCCAGCATTTGAGAAATGACTCGTTTTCTGTTACGAAATATTTTGAAGGCCACACAAAATCTGCAGAAGCCAAAGCACAAGAAGATAGCAACCTCCCCCCACCCCACAAAAAAAAAAAAAAAGAAATAGGCATATGTACATCATATTCCGGGAGGGAAAGAATAGCCTTTAAAAATATTAGAGGTTGTTAAAATCTGCTCCCGGCTGTTTTCTCTCAGGTGTGAATTACCAATGAATGAAATCAGCCTGGCATAACACCTTTGATGAACACATTTTTATTCTCCCGTGGAATCAGAGCAGCTGACTTATAGCACACTTCTAATGACAGGGGGTCCCCTTCTGTGCAGAAGGGAGACAAACTTCCCCCGAACAACCACCAAAAAGAAAGAGGGGCCCAGGTCTTATGAAATTTATCGGAGGCCCAATTTTGAAAGACATGTGGACCACTGGAGATAGGCTATCCTCTGGGGAGTGAAGATAATGGTGAGCACAGCTGCCTTCAAAACACACAGCTACAGCAAAACCTAATTTAAAAGGCAACCATGGAATTAACACAGCCTAACTTCCGCGTCAAATCTTGGGTCTCTAGTTTTGCAAGATCGTGAATTCACCAGGAAAATTACTGATCTTCCAAGGAAACCTGTTGGTGGGCTGTTGAAAAATCCCGTTCACTGAGGTTGTGTGATTTACCATGGACATCCTAGCTTCTCCGGAGAGCCCCACAGCTCTCTGGCGGACTAGAGTGCATTTCCTTCCTCGCTCACCGCACAGCCGGCTCACGGCCCTTTCCCTCTGCCTGGTCACTCGCGCCCCGTCTTCTTGTCTTCTTCCTCTCTTCACAACGTCAATGTGTTGTTTTGTGTTTGTGTTTATTAATAGCTGTGTCTGTCCTCCGGTTTTAAAAGCCATATCTATCTGGGTCAAACATTTTGAAACAAACCAGAAGCCCAGGTTTTCATCCCCAGCTGTCTCTCACACTGGCTTTGGTACTCACTCCTCTTCTCACTGGCCCTGCCTGTAAATTTAACTAGCTCATTATGGAGCCCTTCTCCGCGCCCCCCCACCACCCACCAAGATTATCGATGCTATTTGTGCGCTCTTCAGGTTTCCCAGACCATTAGTTATCCTAAGTTGCATCATCCCTAAAGATCCAAGAACTGCTACTCCACAGGCCGGCGGGCTGCCACCCAACTGAAGATGCACCACGTTTTAGGTGCTTCCTTTCACATTGAAAATCTAAAATGTGAACCTCGGGTCCGGGCTGTGACAGCACCCATTTCGCTGGCCAGGGCTCCAGAGCACCCTAAACCCACACCTCCTGCATCACTGTGGAGAGGTACTTCCACAGGCCGTGCAGCCTCAATTGCATCCAGTTCTTGCCCTTCCTCTGCCTGCACTCCCACCTCCCGGGTGACACAGGGCAGACAGAAAAGCCAGCTGCTTTTTGAGAATAAATAGCCTTGTCTGAAAACTGGTTGGATCACTCTCCCCGCTTAAACCCTGCACATGCCCGGGGCTCCGGGTGCCCCTGAAAGGCAGGTGGGATATCCTCTGCCCCCTTGTCTCCTTCTCCCCACCTCTCTTGTCCTTTGCCTCTCTCTTCCCTCCCCGCCACCGCTCCAGTGTCAGCCGGCTGTCCCCAGCACCGCTCAAGCAAGGAGTAAGGCTGAGAGATCTGGGACAAATGAAGGATGGAAGGATGTTGCACCAGGCACCCTTTGCCCCCCACACCCAGCTGCCACCAGTCCTTCTGGCCAGGGCTTTCTCCTGATGTCCCAGGAATGCCAGAAGAGGAGAGAGCATAAGAAAGCAAACCTACCTGCTTTTTGCCCCTTACACACAACTGCAAACACTCCTGGCTCTTTTGGCTGCCACCAGCTTGGCAATGCACCCAGGACAACTCCCCCTTCCCCGACCCCCCAACTTTCCCCCTCCTCAAAAACAACCCTCGCAATTATATAGAGGTTATGTGGGGCAAATTGCCTCCTGAAGAAATCAGGCGTCCCCAAGTATAGACATTCAAACAACACTCCACCATCTAAAGGGGGGTAGGTGGGATGTAAGATAAGCAATTCCTACAGCTTGGTAAAGGACGAAATGTCAACTGGCGAAAAGGACCTTGATCAACCCAGGCTCAAATCTGGTTGCAAAATATTTTGTTTTAAATGCAACCAGAGAGTCTTCCCTGATGTTACAACGATGAAAAATAAAAAAGAAGTCCTCCTCCCTCCCTCCAAAAAGGCATCCCTCTCCCAAGGCGGATCCCACTTTAACATCTATTCCCCTCCGCAAAAAATAATAATAAACCCACAAATTCTTACTAATGTATCTGCTGTAACAAAGGAGAGATGGCAGCAGCAATTGCTCCGAGCAGATGGCTCCTACGCTGGGTTTTCAGGGGAGGGGAGAACCCCTTTATATATTTATTTATTTATTTAAATTTTTTAAAATATAACATAAATATTCGGCTCTCGGCCGCCCCGCAGCCAGTCCTCGGCGGCGGCTGGGCGCGCAGCCCTCTCCAGCGCCGCGCGGGGAGCCCGGCCCCAGCCCGACGAGGCGCTCGGAGGACTGCAGGAACACAACCTGCCCGCGGTCTCGATGGCACCCAGAGGATGTTTTATTTCTATTGCAATAAAAAGAAAAAAAAAAAAAAGCAACAGCGACCCAGGCACCGCAAGAGAAAGGACCGCGGGGAAGGGTTCGCGCGCCGCGAAGCAGCGGCCCCGCGGGCTGCGGCGGGCGGGGAGCCCTGGGAGCCGACCTTCCCCGGCAACTGCGCGGGCACCCGAGGCGAGCTTCCCTGCACACACCGTACCTGAGCAGCTCTCGCTCGCTTTTTCCCTTTTCTAAATAAACCCAACCCGGGCGCTGGAAGCTGCTGCGTCTCTGCCCCGCTGCCTGACTTTGCCCGCCCTGCCACTTGCTTGAAATCCACGCGATTTCAGCCGGTGGATTTCCACTGCGACCTGCCTTGTTTATTTAGATAGGGAAGATGAAAGATAACTGAGATAGAAAGATGGGTAAGAGATTGATAGGTCTCTCTCCTTTTTTCTTTGCCTTTCTCTTTTTTTTTTTTTTTTTTTTTTTTTTACTATTTTACAAGCACTTCTCTCAGCACTTCTAGCTGACAACCCTTTTTTTTTCCCCCGTGGCGAGGATTTTTCACCAGCTCCCAATCCCCCCACCTTTTTTTGGAGTGGGGGAAAGAAGACAAGATCATCCCAGGAGACAGACGGAGGTGGGGAAATGGGGGGTGGGGGGGAGCATGAGCCCGGCAAACAGCCGCGCAGCTGGATTCTTTTGCAAATAGCAAGAGGAGGGGAGAGAAAGGCGGCTGCGGAATCCCAGGACCGGCGTGGCCGGCGCCCTGCCCGGCCGGGTGCAGCGACCGGGGACTCGAAGCCGGCGGCCGCCCCTAACCCCGCATCGCCCCCAGCCCAGAGCGCACCCCGCTCTCCTCCGCCCGCGCCGTCAGCGCGGACCCACGCGCTCGCCAACTTTTCCCCACTTCCCGGCTCCCCCCTCCCCCTCCGCTCCCCCAAGCCCCCTCCCCCTCCTCTCCAAACCCCGCCACCAGCGCCGCCGCCGCCACACACGCCGCTCGGAGGGGCGAGCGTCCAGCCGGGCTCCGCGCGCACACACACACCTCCTCCAGCCTGCGCGCCCCCTCCCCGGCCGGGAGCCCGATCCGCAGGCCCCCGAGCCCGAGGCGCGTCTGACTGCGCAGCACCCCGACTCCCCGGGCTGCAAAGAAACTTTCCTATGGCCCCCCGCCCCCCACCATGCTCTGGGCCGACGCTGCTGCCTCTGCGAGCCCGCGGGCGGCCCCGGCGCCGGGCCCGGTTGCGCCCGGCTCGGCGTCCCCAGCCCCGGGCGCCCGGAGCCCCATCCTCCGGCCCCTCGCGCGCACGCCGCAGACACTTACGGGTGATGAGCTCCCTCTGGGACAAGTGCTGCGGGTTGCCCTGTTTGCGGCGGGACATTGCCCCGGCATCTATTCTGGCATCGCCCGGAGAGCTGCACTGATGGGGGGAACCGGGGGAGGGGGGTCCAGCCGCCGCCGCCGCTGCCGCTGCCGCTGCCGCCGCCGCCGCCGCGCCTCCTCCTCTGCCCGGGTTGGTGTTTTGGTTTTTTTTCCCTTCCTCTCTTGCCCTCTCTTCCTTCTCCTCTTCTTCTTTATTTTGCTCTTTCTTCTATGCTGTTTTTTGTTTTGTTTGCAAAAAGGAAAATAGAAGACAAAAAAGAAAAGAAAAACCTCTCGATCTAAAATAGAAGAGGCAAAAAAAAAAAAAAAAATGCTGTTGCTTGCCGCGGAGTGGCCGGTTTCTTGAAAAATATATTCTTCTGAAGGAAAAAAATCGCTTACACTTCTTCAAACTGCTCGGCCTCCTGGACTTCCAAATGTCTTCTTGAACTTAAACCGGATTTTGCACCGGCTGCTGACACTTTCTTTCAGGGTCTGGTAGGTGGAAAGCGCACTTCTACCAGGAGGGGGGGGAAAAGAAAAAAAAATGCAAACAAATAAAGAAGAAAAAGAAAAGAAAACTTGAGGACTTGTCTCGTACCCCCTCACCCCGCCCCCTCCAAAAACCCAAAGCAATGTAAAACTGCCTCGGTTCGGTTGTTTCTGGGTTTTCTGCGGGCTGCCTGTTTTTTTTCTCGGAGACTGACCCTTCCGAGGCTCTGGGGGGACTCCAGGAGCGGCTCCTTCCCAGTTCACCTGGCAGGCTGGCGCCGGCCGGAGAGGCTGCCGGGTCCCCGCGAGCGCTCCCCAGCGCTCCCCTGGCGCCGCGGGCCCGGGGGGAGCGGGGCTGAGGGGCGGCTCGCCCAGTGCGCCTGGGTCGGTGCGGGCGCGGACTGGGAGCTATAGATTGCAACGTGAAGATGGCGGAGTCCGGGTTCTCTGGGAGCTCTCGGTCTCTCTATGGCTGGGGCTGCCTCTGTACAATGGGATAAAATTCAAGTTCAAGTGCGGACGTGACGTTTAATCTGCACTAGAGACAAAAAGACCCAGAGAGTCGGAGCACTGGGGGCGACTAGCGGTGGCTTTTTAACATTGTACCCTGTAAGAGAACAAGAAAGCACACACACAGACACAGAGCCACACTCGCGCGCGCGCGCGCGCACACACACACACACACACACTCGCCAGTGCGCACACCCGCAGTCCAGGCCAGCCACACGTGCAACCAGCGTTTTTGTGCGCTCCTCATCTCGTGCACCGGCACCGCCAAGGGGAGGGACACGGTGGGCAGGATATTTCTAAATAAAGGAAAATCTTCTTCATCCCTCCTCCCCTCCCGGGAGTAGGACCCCTGAGAAGGGGGGGGCGGAGTGCGGTGTGCGTGGAAGTAAGCTGAATCAACGCAAGTCTCCACCCACCCATGGAAAGCTCTTTTGGACTGGGGGGGGGGGGGGGGGGAGTTGAATAGGGTTGGGGTCGACGTGGGGACTGGAGGAGATGATCAACCGCTTCATCTCCCTAGAAAAGCAGCTTGGTTTTTACTTTTGTTTTATTGGGGGGTCGGGCTTAAACTTCCAAAAAGTATCTTCATATAAATCCCGATATTACAAACTCTGGAAGAGCGAAGTGGACAAAATAAAAGACAGAAAGAGTAGAGAATTAAGACCACATTGTGGGGAGGGGGAACATGAGACCTTGTTTGAGTCCCATTCCGGAAGGAATGTTCACTGGAATCTGAGCTCCCTCCATCTCACCCCATTAACTCTTGGGGGGTCAAACCCGGGCCCCACCCCCTAACGCCAGAGTCGGCGGGAAGAGGTTGGGTAAGGGGGCAGGGGCGCTCCACGTGGGAGAGGGACTTGTACGTGCTGACCCAGAAGTAGGCGGGGCCGGTTCTCTGAAGGTCCTCCTGTGGGTGACCCCCTCAGGTCCCCCAGCTCCCTCCCGCCCCCTGACAATTACCGCAACCTGAAACTAACGCCCCCCACCCAGCGCTCCTCCGCCCGGGGCAGGACTTGAAATCGCCCGTCAGACTGGGAAGGACACAGCTGCCTCGTCAGCCGTTTGGTCTCCAGCCGGCGAGGACAAGAGGAGTTGTGGGGGCCTGTCCGTGGCCCGGGGACAAGGCCACTCCTCCCCCACCCCCAGCCCCGTCCCTGCCCAGGCCGCGGCCACCTTCGTCTATTGATGATCTGACCTCCGGGGCTGGACGCGCCACGCGGCTGGACCCCTCTCCCTTCTCAGGGTTTCTCTGATCTGGGCCGGGAAGCGGCCAGGGCGGGTCGGGGCCTGGCTCAGGGCTGGGCTTCACGGGCGAGCCCAGCTGCACCCATCCCACCCCGCCCCCAGGCCCGGCTCTGGCGGCTTCACCCGAGCGACTGGCGGGGCCGTGACGCCTCCAGGCGCGCCGCCTCCTTCGGGGCCTTTTCCTTGGGGCACGTGGGGCTTCCGATCGCCCCCAAGGTCTAGGGTGGGGCGAATGTACCAACAACTTAACAGAGCGCAGCGCCCATTAGCGAGGACAGAAAGAGCTCCCCGCCCAAACCACCCCCCGAAAAAGAATCACAATAAAATGTGCCCCAGCACGCAGTTTCGTGGACTGGGCGGCAGGGTCGGCTGCCCAGTGAGCGGAGACCGGGCGGTGGAAGGCGGGGCGGGGGCAAGCTGGTGCTGCCGCTCCCCACCACCATCCGGGACTGCACGCGGCTGCCCACTACTCCTAACCCACACCCCACCTCCACGTGGTCCAAAGTCTAGAAGCGCCTCCCTCTCCTCCCATCTCGCCTCACCGCGAAAATCTTTCCAGGAAAGTGGCCTAAGAAAAAAATGCCCACACGCACCTTTAATAAACTTAAGAAAACCATAAACCGGTCATCCCAACCCGCCCAGATTCTTAAATTTGGGAGAGCTGTTAGCGCTCTCTTTCCGAGAACTGGCGGCGTGAACTCCAGAGAGGGTTAGCGTTTTGCCCAAGGTCACACAGCGCAAGGGGGCAGGTCTGGATTCGGATGGCCACGGCGCGCCTGCAGCCCGGTGTCGCCTGCGCTCCCGCACCCGAAATCCCGACGCACGACCCTTGTCCTCGGGGACGGGGGGGCTGATTACAAGGAAGGGGGACCGGTCTATGGCTGCGGGGAACGGGGCAGCCTCCTTCAAGAAAGGGGGCCCTCCGCGGAGTGCGCGGGGCGCTCAGGGGCCCGGGCTGCAGCTGCCAAGCCCCGCGCGCTCGCGCGGCCGAGTCTGGGGAGGGGGCCCCCCGCCCCACCCCCAGCAGGAAGTCGCGGGCAGGGGGCGGCGCGGGCCGCGACTGACCCGGGGAGCACTTCCTCATTGGCCCCGCGCTGCCCCGACGGCGGGAAAGGGCCGCGCGGGCGGGCCGGCGCAGGGCCGGACACGCCGCCGCCCGCCGGCGCGCTCCACCTCGCGGCGGCCGGGGAGAGGCTGCCCTGGCCCTGCCCAGCCCGGCGCTGGCCCCTTGGCCCTCCTCCTCCTCCTCTCCCCGGAGGCGGCCGGGCGCAGGCAGCGAGCGATCCCAGCTGCCGCTCCAGTCTCCTTTTTTTCCCTCTGCCCGTCTGGCACGGGCATCATTAGCGCCGAAAGCTGTTAATGTCTGGTCTCACAGCTCCCCCTTTAGTCTTGCTGCGCTCCCTGTCTCGCGTTCCAAGCCGGATCAATAGCCGCTTCTCCGCCGACCTTGACCTCGGCCTCGACCCCGCCCGGCTCGGGCAGTTGGCCCACACGACTGTTTCCCCGCTCTCTGGATGCCCAGACAACAGGCGGGCGGGGCGGGAGGGGATGGCGGAGCTCGGGCCACGGCCCGGTCCCTACCCCTTCCTCAGGACCCCAGGCAAACAGGGGACCCAGGAGTCTGCAGAGAAGGTCACTGCGCACACCACCCCCCCACCCCTGGATCTACCAAGTCTTTGTTTAGAATAAAAGTCACTCCCATCCCCAAAAGAGGGGGGGGGGGCGGGGGGAGAGCGCTTAACAGATGAAATTATAAAAGGAAAAACAGTACAAACACAAATGTGGTCCTGAGTAATGTTACAATACTTCAGACTCATTTCTCCAGCACCTGCTGCGGGCCTACTGTGTGCTCCACCGAGGCCTCCGGCATTGTGTCAGCTGGAATCAGATGGAAAGAAAAGGCACATTTTCTGCACTATCTTAAAAAAAAAAACAGCAGATGTCAAAAAGCTTTTTGAACTCACAAATATTTCCCTGTTTTTCTTTTTCTAGCTTCACAGTGCATTCCAGCAAACAATCCCCCGTGTTCTCAGTCACTTTACATTTCTTTATAAAGGAATAGTTCAGAAATCATAAATCATTTCATCAAATCAGAGTGCATTTTTATGGCCCTTCTCTGGGGCTCTGAGTCCCGTGTGTGCTTCATGTAACATGCCATGCACAGGGAGCAGGTTAAACCATTTGACCCCCCTTACCCAGGCTTCCTGTTTAAAATTCTTTGAAGGATCCTCAATACTTAACTCTTAGCTGAGGTGGGGCTCTATTTGCGATTCTACAATGTTATCGTTGCCTTCTGAGCTGTTATATTTTATATTACGTCTTTACAAAAATTTGGAAAGAATCAAGATAAGTAGTGTCAGCAGAAATGAGAACTCCCAATGTTTCTGCCGAAAGAAAATCGACTTTTCTTTTGTTGTTGGTGGTGGTGGTGTTTTGTTTTTTTTTTTAACGTGGATTCACCTTCTGAAATGTAGTCAAATAACTCTGTAGCAATATACAAACCCAACAGCACATCTTACCGAATTACTTCCAGTTTCATCTCTGGTGCTTAAAAAAAGAGCCATGCAAAGAGAAGGCGAATCTGTGTATTCACAGGTGTAGGGCACGCTCAGAGGCAAACTGTGTCTGCTAATTTCTATTCCTCAGGATCTATAAACACTATTGACTGTGAAGATGAGGATAAAGGAAATGCATCGATCTGATCGCTGGATTGACTTGTTTTAACTTTCGAAGAAACCGCAATGGAGGTACAAAGCATGTCATATTTATGTGCATATTAATAAGGCTCCCAAGACAGTCCTTATCTCCTTCCTACAGTTCTAGAATCTCTAGGAGCTATCAAATCCAGAAGCAGAAAAAGACAAAAGAGGCCTTTTGGGCTTCCTGGCATATCTTCTAAAATTATTTTATATCATTTCTGAAAATTACAGCAAATTTCTAAGTGCCATAAGCGCTCAATTCAGGCTCTGCTGGATTTAGAGGAGCTTTTTGCATTGTCACCTTATGGCAGAGACAGGACTGCAAAACTTGCCTTCCAACAATCGTGTGGTTGATTCTCTCCATGTCCTGAATTTAGCAACGTTGCTTTCATTAAAGCAGGATGACATTTGCACCTTATTTGTTTCTGCAGTAATATTTGGGCTTGATACAGTAGTAGATTTCCAACGGTTGCTTAACTACGTGAGGCACAGGCAAGCTCTAGAAAAACGAAGGGACGTCGTTGCCTGCTGTCTTTAGAGCTGCAGCCTGCAGGGGGTTAAACCAAAGTCCCTGTTCCTGATTCATGTATTATTTTCCTTAAAAAATACTTAGCCAGCTCTCCGTATATGAGAAAGACTCACACCCACATCGACTGTTCCTCGCTGTGTCCCTGTCATCAGAAATGATGTTGAATGGCTCGGTACTAGGGGATCTGGAACTATTTCTACCACTTTCTCACCTCATTTGGAATTTTCTTGCCTTGCTAATTTTAATTCTGTAGTTGAGTCATCAATTCAAATTTGGTGGGGACTGGCATCACCCAGTTGGTCGACTTGGGAGAAATATTGTTCACCAAGACAGGCAGACTCCGCCAGATCCGACCCGCCACACGCACAGAGATCAGAGTGGCTGTGGGGAGGGAGAGCGTGTGTGCATGTGCATGCGTGTGTGCATGTGTACAAAAGAGCCTCTGCCATTTTCCCTCTGGTCCCTGAGTCTCCAAATCGTATGACTGAAAGTGCAAAACACACACACACGAGCACACACACACCCCGGTTTGAATTCGGTGGTCTAGGGACCATCAATCTACCCTATTTAGACCACAGGCGAGGAAGAGAAAGAGAGTTAAAATGGTTCATTTGGGGAAAGAACTGGGATGCAGAAGGGAATTTTCAGTTCCGACTCTGGCTGTCAGCCGCCCGTCGGAACTGGCGCTGCAGTGAGGTGTCTGCAGATAGGAAGTGGGGAGGGGCCGGGATGGAGGCAATAATGATCACCTTCCTAACAAGGGTTTTTATGAGGCTGTGAGGATTAATTAGTTTGTATCCTTAAGCAGTTTGAGAAAGAGGAAGTTTCAGTAAATGCTAAGCTGGTGTTGTAGACAAGGCTGACTCAGTTGCAAGCTCTGCCCCCACCCCCAAGCCTGGGCTCTGAAAACTCCTGTCTGTGCTGTGATGCTCCACAAAGAAAGTGGTGGAAAGGGAAGGAGGGGGAAGTATCGGCTTGGGGAAGAAAAGAGAGGGAGAGAGAAGCATAGTCAGGCTAGCATCCCTCTGAAAGACAGGCTAATGAGAAGGCTGCGCTTACCGAAAAATAAAAATACAAACCAGCCAACACCTTTTCCACATATGCCTTCCAGAGCTAGAAAAGAAAAGCGGATCTGGATATCTCAGCTGCTGTTTTGTGGTTTTAGAAACAGCCACGTATGCTTTCGAATGAGTTAACAAAGGTAGTCTGTATCCTAGAAAACACTTAAGTGGCATTCCCTCTTTTTAATAGAGAAAGGTTAAGGTTGCAAGGTGACAAACACAGAAGTTTCTCCAACACAGTGTTTGAACCGCACGTGCCTTATTGGAGATGGAATAATATACCTATAGTACGTGGAAATTATAAAAGTTATTCCATTGTGCGCATACTAAAACATTGCATCTGCTTGAAGACACACTTTCGGCTCAATTTACAAGGCAGACAATTTGCTACAACAAAAGATAATTAATGCTGCCCAGGGAAAACCGAGACACTGAATTGCTGTGCATTCTGGTGTCAGTTTAATCTGAGTCCTTTAAAAAAATGATTTCACTGTGATTTTAAGCCTTTGGGATCATTGAAACAACAATGGCTTCTAAAATATGGATGTGGCAATAACATTCCCCATTTGAACTTGTGACAAAGCCCCTCTGCCTCTCTCTTTCTCTCTCTCTCTCCCACACATGTCCTGAAATGGAACAGTGGACAGGAGAAAGACACCCATCTCTGACTGTCTCGGATGGTATGCCATCTAAATACAGGGCAGATTTATGGGGGATTTTTTAACCTCCGAATTTGGACCTCTGGATTCAAACGAGTAGATTCATCAGCTGTTGGGATTCAGCACAGGCATCTGCAGTTTCATTATTTGTATCTGCTTAACAGGAACAATTAGAGAACCGAAGAGTGAGGACGCCTGTTTGGGGACCGTTTCGGTATTGTACCCAGACCACACATTCCGGCTGGGAAGGAACACAGTAATGTATAAAGCATTAGCGGCTTTAACACTCCGCGTTGTGTTTGGGGAATCGAATTGTCGATGTTTCTGGCAAGAACTCATACTCCAGTTGAAATCTATCAAACACCTTAATTAGCTCCTGGTACCTCAATGTGCCCAACCCGGAGGCGAGTCAAAAAGGATGAGAAGGAAAGCGGAGGAGCTACACAGAGGTGGCAGGGGTCCCCCCGGGTCCCCCCAAGGGCCCTGTGGCCTCACTTTCCAGACCAGGATGCACAGGCCACGATGGGAAGTCTGACAAGCCTTGAGTCTCACCGCGGCAGCCACCGGGGACATGAGCGAGGGTGTCTGGATGGTTTGACGGGTGTTGGCTGACGGGATGGGAAAAGGCCACAGTGACACAAAGCTGCTGCCGACGGTAACTGGAGTCTTTTCCTCAGCCAACCGTTCCACCTGGACCTCAGTGCAAATTATTGTTTTCAATTACCACCTGTGTATTCCTTCCCATGCAACTTATTGATGTAAAATTACAGCTACACCGGTATAAATAAGTTATGCTACAGTTGTAAAATGGAAGAAATTTTGTTGTAGCAATTATGTTCAGCAAGATGACAAAATAAATTTCCAGAGCTGTGCCTGCAGTAACCTGGGGAATTCAAACCTCATAATTTCCATTCATTTCAGATAATTTGGAGTAATTTCTATACGTAATAACTTTGTAATGAAAAACACAGCGGTGCTGAAGTGATTTCGCTCCGTTTTTTCCTCCTATGGTATACATGGCACAAAATAAATGATAAAAATAATATTTCCTTTTTATATGTGTGTGTGTTGAGTAATTCCTTCAGTAAAAAATCATAAACTAATACCCGGACTAAATCTCTGTCCACAAAATGAAAAATAAATTGAGTTAAAGAAAGTGGGGAAGTATGAAAGGCTTAGGATGTTTTATTGTGAGTTTATTGAATTGTCCTATTCTCGTGCTCCTTCTGATCTCTAAGGGCTACAGTTCCCAAGTAAGGGGCAAACGCAGGCGAGCGCCCCGGACTCCCAGGAGTGGGGTGCAGGGCGACCCACGGAGCTAGAATATTCATGCCAGGTGGCGATTTCTCCCCAGAAACTGGTAGGAGACGCGGTCTCCTCCGGAGATGAGCTGGGCCGTTCTAAGTTGCTGCTTCCCATCAAGGTTTTTAACGGCAACTTTCGCTGCGACTGGAAATGACCTATTAGGCTGGGCAGCGGTCACATAGGTCCTCCTTTAATTAAAGACTTGGCGAGGTGGCGCTGTGTTCCCTCGCTGCACCGGCGCCCTGCCCGACCTCTGACGGTGACACCCGCCACTGATGTACACAGCCCCCAAACGCCCGGCGTGATCCAGCGGAAGCTCCCACTGAGTTGTTAGAGGTGACAAGAATTACAGCAGCTGCATTAGCTCCCAGCACCGTGCAATTAGCCTCAGCCGCCGCCACAGTGCCCGTCAAGGGTTTCCCCTAAATGAAGAACGGAGGCTGGGTCTGCGTGAGGCCTCTGGCCCCTGAATCATGCCTGCCAGGACTGCCGGCCGGGCCAATCGTCAGCCCCCTCCCTGCCAGCCATGAGGGCCGCCTGCTGCCTCCAGCTGGAGCTTCTCGCCCTGTCCTGCAAAGTCCTGCCACTGCGTGCAGCCAGGAGCTGAGGCCTGGAGTCTCAGGCTGTGCAGAAGGCACCCGTTGGCTGGGCGTCCAGGGAGAGGGCGTTCGTTTCTCGGGCCCTGTGATCTCCCTTGTCAACCAGGGCTTCTGAACACCTGTGGGCTGATTGTCTAAACAGTGTAAGTGGCCTGTGTAAAGCTCCCAGGCCAGTCTCTGGTCACTTCTTAGCATCGCTGTGACTCATTCTTTCAACGACACACATCGATGGGATGCCTGCTATGTGCCAAGCACAGTGTGGGGTGCTGGGGCCCAAAGATGGCAGTATGTGTAATGGTTAGTACCCAGGTTCCTCATTCAGACAAACCCGAATTTGCCACACCACCCCTGCTCCGAGGAGCACTCAAGGCAAAGCAGAAGTCAGTGACACACTTACAGGACTATAGTAGTTATAGCACAGCCCACCAGAGGCTCTCCTGCCCCAAGTGCTATGGGAGCAAACGACTAGGGGGCAGAGGTCCTGGTCACAGATCATAGAACTCTTCCAAGACCCTCCAGGCCAGCTAGGTCCAAGAGAGAAGGTCCAATGACACTGTTAGGCAGTTTATCTTATCTCATCTTCGGGAGAGAAGGACCTTCCTCCCCAGGAAGCCGAGGCCGGTCGCTAAGAGGCAGGGCCAGAATCAACCCCAGCTTTGTCTCTGGGTACAGCCACTACACCGGTCTCCACCCGGATTCGATTTCCAGCTATCCTGCAGGGCATCAGCGGGCAGCTGGAGACACCAGTGGAGGTGGAATTAGGGCGGCAAAGACAAAGTCAGTGCGGAGTCAGGACACAGAGGAAGAAAGAGAAAATTAAAAGAGAAACAAGGTCTAAAATGAGGTTAGAAGAGATTTTTTTTTTCTTCATTTGAGAGAGCAAAATCTAGGAAAGCATGAGCACGGCTCCTAAATCAAATAATTGAGACAGAGAGAAATGGGATGAAGGAGGAAGGATAAAGAGCATCTGGAGATGCTGGGTCTCAGAGAGGACCGAACAGAAGACATGGGCTTGTGCAGTGAGAGGGACCGGGTAGATGGAAGGGTCTGCCAGTTAAATTGTAGAACAGACAAATAGCTAACATTGACACAGAGAGTTACAGAGGACAATGCCCTTTCACTTCCCTGGCTTGATTGTGCCCTTCCAGCAACCTTGTGGGCCATGCAGGGCAGGGCACAAACAGCTCGGCTCACACCTCCAGGACACTTGGGCCCGAGTCCCTGCTGTGCCCACTGTTAGCTGGGAGACCTCGTGCAAACTGCTTCCTTTCTCAGCGTCCCACGTCCTCCTCTATTACGTCCAAGACTGTTGTGAGGATTACATCAGATCATCTAGCACTGGGTCTGGCACGTAGTAGGCATTTAATGAGTTACATATACTGTTATTACGGAGGCCTTATGCTGGGTTCCAGAAGAGACTCACGTCCAACCCAATCTGTGGCTTACCCTGCGGCACTTCATTTCAGGAGTGAAAAGAGCAATTCTCCCCAGATTTCATCCGTGAGCATATTCAACCAGTATTGATGAAGCACCGACTATGCGCCAGGGACTGGGCTAATCTCTGGGAAAGCCCAGAGGAAAACATCATAGTCATTATCCATGACTGGGTTCCAGCACATCACAGGGCTCTGAGCTCCTCAGAGCAGACAGCAGGAGTCTGACTTTTCTCCTCTGCCTGTGGTGGACACATAGTAGGTTATCAAGGAATGAGCTAACTAGACCTCAATACAAGAGCTAATGCCAAGCCAGCCCAGTGGCTGGGTGGTTAAGTTCACACACTCTGCTTTGGCAGCCCAGGATTTGCTGGTTCGGATCCCCAGCCACCAACCTACGCACTCACCGCGCATCAAGCCACGCTGTGGCAGCATCCCACAGAGAAGAACTAGAATGACCTACAACCAGGATATACAGCTGTGTACAAGGGCTTTGGGGAGAAAAAAATAAGAGGAAGATTGGCAACAGATGTTAGCTCAGGGCCAATCTTCCTCACCAAAAAAACCCAAAAAACAAAAACATGTCTTTAAAAGAGAAAGAGCTAATGCATCTGCAAACTGGCATGGGGGTCCTGAAAAAGCCGAGCCCCCAGAACAAAAGCAGGAAGAAGCCCGTTGGGCTGTGAGCAGGTGTCATCTCAGAGATGGGGCCCAGAGGGTCATCTTCCATTTCTTTCTTCTCTTAGTCTCCGAATACACCGGAGTCAGTATTTATCACTTTTATAATCATCTCCTCAAAATTAAAAAAAAAAATAGCAGTCGTACTTCGGGGGGGCAGAATAAGCAGACCACCTAGGGAAAAAAGTGGAAGGAGAGACAGAAATGACGGCCACTGTTGTGTTAGGATTATGGGATTAAAGGCGCTTTTTAAAGAACTTTATTTTCCAAGCCTCCTAAAATGTCATCAGACTTGCCATGCGTGTTTCATAGTTTTGTAAGAGAATCAAGAGAGCCATCACAGGGCTGTGAAGCGCTCTATGGGGGCATCTGGCCTCCAGAGGTGATGGAGGGAGGACACTGGCCTGGCATGAGACCGTCCTGAGTCAGAGGGACTGCAGGACGAGCTTGGACGGGACCCTTTTGAAGAGGTGCCTTGTTTTTTCCCTTCGTCCCCTTCTGTTTGGGGATCTCTGTCCCCTGAAACCGCACGCTGAGGCAAGACTCTCTAATGTCCGCAGGGGCTGGTTATACATGCCACCTCTCGCCACCCGCCGGGGACGCGGAGGGCGCCCCGTTCTCCCTGGAGGAACTGAGTCTTCCCGCCGCGGCCTCGGCCCCGGGAAGCCGCCTCGCTGGGCTCTGCGCTGGGTGCATGCTGGCGGTGGGGTACTTTTAGACACTCACGATGAAGAATGTCCTCTTGAAGCTTCCCCCTCCTTCCCACCTTCTGTCATCCGGGGAGATAATTCATTTATGCAGCTTTCACAGAAGAATGACATTTTCAACTTTTTTAGCAGAATAAATTTATAAGGTAAATTAGGGGGTGGGAGCCCTAGTGTCCTCGGCAGATTCGAACTGGTAATTACAGAGGGCCTAATTATGTGTTCACCACGGAGCCTTCTGGAACAGGGAAGGCGACAGGATGCCTCTATTCTCCCTACAGAGGACATTCTCCCTGTATCTTCACAGCCAGCGTTTGAGGCGCTTTCGCTCCCAGCCCTGAGCGGTCGTGGGCAAGTGCTCTCATGAGCATCACCCACGCCCTGGTGCCTGCAGAGACAATGCCGACCCCGGTCAGGGCGCCCAAATTCTCTCCAGCAGCCGAGAGGGCAAATATTTTTCAGATCAGGGGTCCTGACTTAGATAAAATAACAGTAAAAAAAAAAAGAGACAGTTTTTTTAAAGAAATCTTCCTCTGACACATCTTCCCCAAATTCCTCCTAGAGTTCTGGGTCTTCATTTACTAGTCCGGGGTATCAAAGTTACCATTGTGACAGGTGTCTGCCCAGCTTGGCTGGGGGTCCCTTGGGGGCAGAGATACTGTCTTTTCCTTCTCTGTCTCATCAGAACTCAGCATGGGGATGGGCCTCAGTGTAGTCAGTGAATGAATGAACGGCCAGCAAAAGTGCTCAATGGCCCTTAGACGAGAAAGACCCTGGGCCTCAGCAAAGTGGTGAATTGGGTGAAAACCACGCCTTTCTCACGCATCACCGTGCACCACGATGCCTGGGGACAGGAGCACATTTTAAATGCAAAGTGCTCCTCTCTCTGGCCAGCCCTCCCTCACCTTCCAGTACCCTCTCTGCTCCCCAGGCATCTGATCATTCACTTGATAGTTCTCAGTTGTGCATTGAGTTGTGTCCCCCGAAAATATATGGAAGTTCTAATCCCTGTGCCTGTGAACATAAACTTATTTGGAAGCAGAGTCTTTGCAGATGTAATAAGTTAAGGTGACTTTATACTATATTAGCATGAAAACTTAATCTAGTATGACTTGAATCCTTATAAGAAAAAGACACAGAGAGAAACACAGGGAAGAAGACCATATGTCCGCAGAGACAAAGATTCCATGATGCAGCTGCAAGGAATGCCAAGGATGCCCAGCAGCCACCAGAAGCTAGAAGGGGCACGGAAGCACCCTCACCTACAGCCTTCAGAGGAGCAGGCCCTGCTGCGCTCCTTGACCTCAGACTTCTGGCCTCCAGAAGTGGAAGACAATAAATATCTGTTGTTTTAAGCCCCGCAGTTTGTGATTCTTTCGTTACAGCGGCCCTAGGAAACTAACACCTGCTCCTGCCACGTGCCAGGCCCTGAGCAAGGCTCAGGGGAGCAGAGCTGGACCTGCCCTCTGGGGCTCAGAGGCCACGGGCCGTTCCTGCAAGGCAGTAAAACACTGAGAAGTCGCCCAGCCCTTTCACATTTGCAAAGAGAATGTTGGCAAGAACTGCTGGCCCTCCTTGTCACCCTAAAAAGGAGCCATAATGACTGGATCACAAGTCTCTGGAGGCCAGGATGACGGCAGGTTCATCCTCCCATTCTGAACCCCCACTTGCACACCCCACACCAACCTCTCGTCCTCTCTGGCTGCTTTGCACACACTTCTAACTCCAATTACAGCAACAGAAGGTGAGGAGAAGCAACAGGCCAGCGGAGGAAACAGCGGGGGGCTGGGGAGCCTTTCCAGCAGCCCTCAGACCACATCCCCCAAGTGAGCACTTCTCAGCATCGATGGAGGGTCGACTCCAGAATCAGCCAGCACCCCTCCGACACTCTTCAGCCACTGGAGGTGTCAGCTTGGTGCGTGGTTAGGTTTCATTTTCGTTTTGGGGTTTACTAAACAGAGAATAAAAACAAGAGACAACAAAGGACCGGCTGCTTTGTCGTCGTGGTAGCAGGTGACCACGCAGTGCTGTCGGAGATGGAGCTGGACAAGAGACGGATCTCTAGAGTTTTTACTGAAAACCCTTTTGGGTGTAACAGAGTGAAGAAGCACTGCTCTCCACCCCCTCCCCCGAAATCACTCAGGCAAATGAGACGACCCCTGCTCCTGCCCGTGGAAGGTCAGAGAGAAACCCCACATACCCTTCTACGACGACGGCTCAGGCCTGGGGCAGAACCGGCTCTGGATGGCTCCGCCACCTTCGGTCCCGTGCGTGCAGCTGCAGGGAGGCGCATGAGGAATTCACACCTCTGAGACGTGCTGGGTTCACGCCCAGACACGGGCGTCTGCAACTTTGACCAAAAGCGCGCACGTACGGCAAGTGGCTGTAACTGAGCTGCTGCAAGGACTGTCTCTCTGTGAGACTGAGCCTCCAGAGGGAGCAGAGTCATGGGGCTGGGGTTCCAGACGAGGACTGACACCATCTGTGTCCCTACTATGTGCCAGGCACTGGCTGGACATTTTACATCCACTCTCCCGACACGCCCACCGTGTCAGTTAGATGTCGGAGTCCCTTTTCACGGGAGGGTAGACCAGCACATGCAGCTTGCCCAGGGCTCCTCAGCCAGTTGCGGCAGAGTTAGGACCCAAAGTCTGCTTTCCCAGCAGTGTGGGTACCATTCATTTCTACATCCTCACGTTAGTCAGGACAAGCCAGGCTGTGCTACAGTAACAAACTCATCTCCAACTCTAAGAGGCTGACACCAGAGAGAGTACGGTTTCACTGATGTCCTATGCTTTGCCTGCTGGCAGCCGTCGTGCCCCTCTGGGGCCACAGCAGAAGAGGGAGATGGAAGAGTCACATTGGATCTTGAGGTCTCAGCTCAGAAGTGACATGTGACACGCATCACTTCTACTGGCAGCCCAGTGGCCAGAGCTAGTCATGTGACTCAACCTGCAAGGGAGGCTGGGGAAATGTGGAGCAGCACCTGAAATATTGGAGGGCTGTGCCTGTCAGCCAGCATGTCCAGAAACAGCACGTGCTCAGACACCGGGTCTTGACTAAAGGAGAAAATGGGCCTTAATTAGAAATTTCTTCACCAGTCCATGTGGGGAGCAGCCGTGTGTCTCCACGACATGCCTGATTTGTTACATAACTGTACTTAGGATTCTTATTCTGAGCCCTTGAGAACTTTTTCCTATCCTGTGATGTTTACTGACACTGTTTCTTTAACCATCTCTCCCTGCGCTTGTCCCCATCACATGAAGAAGGCTGGCCCTTCAGGTTAGGACAGGCGTCTTAATCCAGGACACTTTATTCCTCATTGTGCAACTTGCCATCAGAAGCAAAAAATCCTGCAGAATTTGGAGGTGACCAGTCCGCTCCTCGGAAAACCAGGCTCGCAGATGGAGCCCCTCCAGTCCAGAAACGTGTCCATTTGACATGCCAATCAAAAGAGACTTTTGAACTCTGGAAGGTGTGAGGCAGGTGTGTGGGATAATGTAAAACACCCAGGTTTCACTTCGAAACCCTCAAAATAGTGTTTGATGGATGGATTTAGAACAGAGTACTTTTAAGCTGGGAGGAAGCGAGAACTGATGCCGTCCACCTACCTGAGGAGGGAGTCTGAGGCCAGGGGAGAGGCGCACGCCCAGGAGCACCTGAGCCCGAGGGTGCGCCTTGGGGCCCCTGACTCCCAGGCCCATGGTTGTGGCCCCAAACATTCCCCAAAACCCTTTTCAGTCTGTCAATCAACAAATGAGAAGCCATAAGACTTTGTCTCCATGAGGCCTGACAAAGACTTAGACAAGGCCCATGGCTCCCCGTCACCTAGGACAACACAGGGTGACAGGGAAATGGCAGGCATGGTGGGACTGTTCAATCTTCAGGGAAGGGAGGGGCAACTCGGGACTTCTCTCCTTCCACGTCATCTGCTCCCAGTCTCCTCGGATCGTTGCCACGAGAGCTCCTGCATGTGCCACGTGTACCCTGCACAAGGCCAGCTTTCACTTCGGACAAGGTGAGTCCCTTCAGGAAGGCCACTGGGTCCTCAGGAAATCAGGGACATAGTAAGGAAGGGGGTGTCCAGGCAGGGAAGAGCGCCATCCAGTTCCACACGGAAGCCTCACTGACGCCATGGGGATCCCAGTGGGAGGGGGCCTCTCCCAGGGCCTTGCCTGGCTGGCACACAGACCCCCCCAGAGGAGGGTCTCTGCTGTTCTTACTACGTGCAAAGGCGGTGAGGTGGAGGATGAGAGTAGCTGGGTAGAGACCAAAGCGAATTTAAATCAGAGCTCTGAAACTGCCTTGCAGTGTGACCTTGGGCAAGGTCCTCCAGCCCTGAGCCTCGGTTTGCTCCTGTGTAAAGCGGGAGACACAGCGGGACCTCTGAACACTCACCGAGGCGAGGCAGGCGAAAGGACCAGGCTGAGCCCCTGGGGACGGAGGGCGCCTGATGCACGTAAATGGAACCCAGGTAAATGACCACTGCAAGCAGAATGAAGGAAGTTCTGAGGAAACGAAGATGGAGCATGTCGCACAAAAACAAAGGCCAGATAACTATGACTAGGCAGATCATAGAAGGTTTCCCGGAAATGGAGGCTCCTCCACCTCCCTTTCAGGGCTGAGCCTGGCATCACTTCCTCCAGGAAGATTTCCCTGACTGCTCAGCTGGGTCAGGCCCCTCTGCAGGGCTCCCACCAGCCCCCGGACTTCATCCATCACAGTGCAGCTCTCACTGGCTATCGACCCCTGCAGGTCCATCCGTGGCTGCTGCTGAACTGAGTGGGGGCAGGGATGGTGTCTCCTTCACCTCTGATTCTCCCGGGTGCCACACGAATGACACGTCCTGGGCATGGAGTAAATGGCTGTAATTAAAACATGTCGGCTGCCCACCTGGTGATGTAGCAGTTAAGTTTGCGTGCTCAGCTTCAGTGGCCAAGGATTAATGGGTTTGGATCCTGGGCACCGACCTATGCATTACTCATCAAGCCATGCTGTGGTGGCATCCCACATATAAAGTAGAGGGAGATTGGCACAGATGTTAGCTCAGGGCCAATCTTCCTCACCAAAAAAAAAAGAAGAAGAAAAAAAGCTGAGATTTTCCCACATCTCTCCTACCCACCCCCCCAACCCCACTCACTTCTCCAAGAAGAGCAGATTCTTGAAAGGTGTTGTCTACACTCACTCAGTTGAATTACTCTCTTCCCATTCCCTCCTGAAGCCACCCGATCAGCCTTGGCTTCCAGCTCCACTCAACTGCTTTTGTCAAAGTGACCAGTGACCTCCGTGTTTTCAAGTCCAGCAGTCAGTACTCAGTCTTGGCTGCACCAGACCCAGCAGCCTAGAGGCCAGCTGACCACTCCCTCCTCTTCAGGGGGCCCTGAGGAGACCACATACTCCTGTTTTTGCCTCCCATCTCACCAGTCAGCAATCTCTTTGGTCTCTCCTCATCTCTCAGCGTCCCGTACATAGGATGGCCCCAGGGCTCGTCGCTTGGACCTCTTCTCAATTTACACTCACCGCCTTGGTGACATCAACCTCTTAAGTGGCCTTAATTGCTACCTGCATGCCAGCGACTCCCAGATTTGTGTTCCCATGCCCTGAACTCTGCTTCCACATAGCCAGCCTCCTCACTGGGGGCCTAATGGGCACCTCACTCTTCAGTTCTCCGAAACCGAATTCAGAATTTCCTCCCCAAACCTGCCTCTCCACGATAGTCCCCAACTCGTAAATGGTCACTGTTCAGGCCAAAACCCTCAGAGTCTTCCCTGACCTTTCTCTTCCTCCCACACCTGAAATCCAGTCCATCGCTACACCCTATAGATTCTGCCTTGAAAGTCTCTCCAGACATGACTGGCTCTCACCACTTCCACTGCCACCTCCCTGGACAAGCAGCCTCCTATCTGGTCTTTCTGCTTCCATCCTTGAGTCTGTTCTCAATAGTCAGTCTGTCCTATCGAAACGTAAGTCAGATCACAACACTGTTCTGCTCAAAACCTTCAATCACTCAGAGTCAAAGCCGAAGACCCCTCCATCATTCTCTGTCTCACTCTGTCTCTCCTGCCCTCTACTGGCCTGCTTATTGTTCTCCAACACACCAGGCACGTGCAGGCCCCAGGGCATTTGCACCTCCTGTTTCCTCTCTCTGCTAGACCCTTCCTGCAGATACCTGCCTCCTCCCCTCCTTCAGGTCTCTGCTCATCTATTGCCTTCTCAGTGAGGCTCTTCTGGACCAGCCTATCTTACGTGAAAACACTAGTGACTTAGATGAAAAGTACCAATTCTTTGGAAAACACTACTAATCAAAAGTGATATAAGAAGAAACAGAAAATCCTAACAGTCGTGTCTGTTAAAGATTGAATCTGTAATTTAAAACCTATCTCCCCTCCTACCTCTTCCCCCACCTCTACCCCACAAACAAAACAAAACGAAACAAAAATCTTAGACCCAGGTGACTTCACCGGTGAATTCTTCCAAATATTTAAGGAAGAAAGGATATCAGTCTACACAAACTCTTGTAGGAATAGAGAAAGAGGGAGCCCTTCCCAACTCCTCGTGAGGACAAATAACACTGATCTCAAAACCTGACAAGGATATTACAGGAAAAGGAAATTACAGACCTTTGTCCCTTATGAACACAGATGTGAAAATCCTAAACAAACTATTAGAAAATGTAACCCTACGATATGTTAAAAGGATAGTTCATCCTGGCCAAGCAGGGTTTTTTCTAGCAAAGTGTGGTTGATTCAGGATTGACGGACTGATGCAGGGGGGTCTCTGGCGTATAGTATTAAGTGAGAAAGCGCAAGAGTATCTATAGTGCATTACATCTGGTGTAAGAGAAAAGGAGAAATATCTGCTTTTTTGAACAAAAAGAAACAAGAAAGATAAACTGGAAGTAGTGAGGCCGGTTACGGTCTCAGTTTGCTGTGCTGTCATAACAAAGGACCAGAGACCAGGTGCTGAAGCAACTGAAATCTATGCCCTCGCAGGCTGGAGGCTGCAAGTCTGAGGTCAAGGTGTCGGCAGGGTCGGTTTCCTCTGAGGCCTCGATCGTTGGCCTCCAGATGTCGGCTTCCCTCTGCGCCTGCGTCCTGGTCTCCTCTTCAAAAGGGACGCCAGTCACACTGGACTAGGGCCCAGCCGTATGACCTCGTTTTACATCAATCTCCTCTGCAAAGACACTGTCTCCAAATACAGCCCCTTCTGAGGTACGGGGGCGGGGGGAGTTAGGGCTTCAGCTGTGGGGGAACGCAGTTCAGTTCATAACACTTACCTACAGGGCTTGGGGGTAAATGGGGTGGCCAGAATGGAGGGGATGGGAGATGGTGGAATAACACTTTTCTGACTCTAATATTCTGTATAATTCTGACCACATTAATGTTCCACCTATTCAAAAAAGAAAAGAAAATCAACAGGAAGGGGGAGGGGACTCACGTTGGAATACAGACAGAATCTAGTGCTCTATTTCAAACAAATAGCATAACTATAGCGAAGGGGGAGAATTCAGTAACATTTGATCACAGCATTTGCGTTACATGCCCCCAGACAAGGGAAAAAAAGAACTTTAAACAAATATCGAATCCTAATTAGCAGGCTTCCTTTTGGCAGAGGAATGGGTTAGCAACTCTGAAACTGCTCTCTGCATGTTCTAGGATGGGACAAACAGCTGAATATATTGTTGACAATGGGAGCCAAATTTTTCACTGTCGAGAAAGGAGTTACAAATACGGAAAGAGAGGAAGAGAAAATGGACCGTGAGGCGTAGTTTGGAATTGGAGCTATTAGTGTGAACTCATAGGTTTTAATATATATAGCTAGCTAGATATAGAAATAAATACAAATGTGTGTGGATATGTATATGAGTGTGTGTGTGTGTGTGTGTGTGTGTGTGCGCAAAATTTCCCGGCTCTGTCTGCTCACAGAGCTGAGTAGCAATGAGCATTTGTATAGAAAAGACCTTGGTTTATAAATACCATTCTCCACTAAAAGGAATCAATGGCTGATTCCAGGGCTGGGGCGGAGAAAGTACAAAATGATCTTGGAACATCTTCTTGCGGCAAAAAGTAAGGAAGTATTCAAGGAAAATGATGGAGGCATGTCAAAGGCACAAGAATCAGATTGAAGGGGCTTCTGTGGGGCCAATCTGGGACAATACGATCGTCAAAATAAATAATGACAACAAATGATTATAACCCACAAAATAAAGTAGGGATCTACGAGTCGATACTGACTCATAAATAAATGAATAAATGAGAAGAAAAGCTCTTCCTTCCAGCAGAAAGCCAACTGATAAAAGTAGAAGGAATTACGTAATTAGAAAATCACCATTTGGCAGTAGTAAGAAAAAGAAAAATCATCAGTGGATGCTGAAACTGGTGGATAAAACTTTGAGAAACAACAGAATATTTACATAGTGTCAAAGTGTCTCCCCACATGATACTTTTTAATTACGGAAGGTAAAATAGTAACTACTGGAGAAACCTGGCAGATGCCATCCTAACCAAAGGATCAAAGTTAACGCTGCCAGCAGTAGGACCAATCGACGGCGCGTGCCTCAATACGATGAACTGAGAAGGACACATCGCTTCCGTGCTATTCCTGCCAAAAGCACCTCACCTGAATCTAAACACGAGGAACCATCAACAAACCCACTCTACAAAATAACAACCCTGTGCTCTTCAAAAGCAACAGCCTCATGAAAGCAGAGACGGAAGAGGGATGACAAATGAGTACAACAGATGACCTGGAGTTTTCTTCTAGTATAAAGGACTCCATTTAGGACGAGAGATGTGAACGAGATCTGTAGTTTCAATAATAGTTTTGTATTTTGCACCAATATTAGTTTCCTGATTTTGATGGTTGAGCTGTGCTTATGTAAGAGAAATCCTTATTTCTAGGAGATAAAGACCCTGAAATATTTGCAGGTAAAGTGTCATCATATCTACAACTTATTCTTAAATAGTTCAGGAGAGATAGAAAAGAGAGTTAGAAACAGAGATAGAGGTGGAAAGAGAGAGAGGGAGAGGCAGTAAATGTAGGGAAATATTAGTATTTGGGGAGTCTGGATGAAGAGATTCTGGAAAGTATTTGTACTGTTCTTACAACTTTTCTGTAAATCTGAAATTATGTCCAATAATCAGTCAATGAATGCAGTAAGTTGCAGCGCCGTTCCTGGCAACTCGTAGCTCGTCTTCTGTATTGGCATATCAATATAGCGCATTTTACTTATGTTGTTCATTGTCTCTCTTCACTTACCAGAATATAAGCTCTGTGAAAGAGCCGGATCAATTTTGTTTACTGTTGTGTCCCCAATAACTAGAACAGTGACTGCCACCGAATTTTAATAATAAATATTTGTTAAATAACTGTTTGGCGCCTAGTTGTGTTTAATATTTATTTGTTGAGTGAATTATTGGTAAAAAAATGAATGTTAAGCTGGACCTGTAAAATGAGGTCCTCTCTTGCTAAGGGCATCTCTCAGGTGAGGGCCTCAAAGCTAGTATTTGAGGACAAGCCTTAGGGGGGAGGTCCCGATAGAGAATTTCCCCTCCCAGCTTGTCCCTGGAACCGGCTTTCTTGTGCTGTTAATTCAGCCTGGTTCTGATGAGTCTATTCCCGCCTCCAACAGGAATGAGGCAGCTATTGGCGCGACCTGAAGAGAAATGCCCAAGACGTGGGTCTCTTTAGTCCCCAAAGGTGAAATGGAAAGAAACTTTCCAGTAGCCACTGGAACCCATCAAGACCCAGGACTATGAGTCAAAACTCCCTAAATATTCTCTCTGAGTGTGCTCAGTGGTTTTCCTCAGAGGAAGGGCAAAGCAAGACCCGGGAATGCCTGATTTATAACACAAGTTTGAGAACAACTTGAGAAGAAGCAAAGGGACCCAACGAAGTTAAGATAGCAGAGAAAATACTTGTTCCCTCATCTCTCTCTCTCTCTCTCTTCCCTCCCTCCCAGCACAGCTGGAATCAGTTGTGATGCTTTGGCAATTCCGATCAATGTATCATCATCATTCCTACCCCTTGTTTCAAGCAGAAGTTCTCAGACTTGTAGGATGATGAAAATCTTCTGGGGTACTGATTCAACAGGTCTGAGGCAGAGCCCGGGGATGTGTATTTTTAACAAGGTAAAGGGTCAGGATCCAAACCGAGGAATCTGGCTCATAGCAGTCCTCACCCGCTATGCTATGCTCTTCTGATTCTCTGACAGTCATAAAAGTACGCAAATAGTCATTACAAAGATGTCCATTGCAGGATTTTTAGTATCACAAAAGACTGGAAATTAACTAAATTTTTACCAATAGAAGTGTGATTAAAATTATGAGGTAGTGGAATTCTGCTTTTGGTTAGGATGGAATAGCTTTCAGGAGACTAGTGTGCCTGTTAAGAACAAGTAGAAAATCCAGATAATTTTTTTTTTAATTTTAAGGTATTAGACCCCATAGACCGGGCCACAAAGCAATTCCCCCAAAATTTGAAAAGACTGAAATCATTCAAAGTCTGTTCTGGGACCTTGGTGGCATTAGCCAGAAATCAATAACAAGAGGAAAACCAAAAAAATCTCCAAATATTTGGAAATGAAGCAAAATGCTTCTAATAACCACTTGGTCAAGAATAAATCAAAATAAAAATTATAAAATATTTTGAATGAAATCATAATAAAAATGCAACATATAAAAACGTGACGTAGAAATAAAGCTGTGATGAAAGGGAAATATACAGCCTGACAAACAGATGTTACAAAAGAAGAAAGGATAAAAGACAAAAATAGGAAATAATAGATAAAAAAGAGAACAAAAATGAATGAAAAAGAAACAAACACGTAGTAAAGAAAATCAGCAAAGACGAAAATTGTTCATTTGAAAGAGATGACTAAAATTGATAGACATTCAGAAAAATCAATGAAGAAACAGAGAGAGAATGGATTACCAATTTAAAAATGAAAAGTGGACATTGCTACAGGATTAAGTACTCGTTATGAACAACTGTTTTCCAGAGCATTTGAACATTTAGATGAAATGTCTGAAGTCCTAAAAATATGCAATTTTTCAAAACTGACACAAAGAACTTAGAAATGTAGCTAGCATATAAATATCTTAGAATTATTTTGTAATTTGAAATCTTCTCAAAAGTAAGTGTCCAGGGGGGCTGGCCCCGTGGCCGAGTGGTTAAGTTCGCGCGCTCCGCTGCAGGCGGCCCAGTGTTTCGTTAGTTCGAATCCTGGGCGCAGACATGGCACTGCTCATCAGACCACGCTGAGGCAGCGTCCCACATGCCACAACTAGAAGAACCCACAATGAAGAATACACAACTATGTACCGGGGGGCTTTGGGGAGAAAAAGGAAAAAATAAAATCTTAAAAAAAAAAAAAAAAAGTAAGTGTCCAGGCATGTACTGTTTTCCTGGTGAATTCTTTTAAGAAATTAGGATTTTAAGCAAATTGAATCAAGTGATTTATACAAAGGATAATATGTCACGACTGTATATGATTTATTTCCAAAATGCAAGGATGGTTTAATAGTTGAAAATCAACCAATTTGATTCACTACATTCTCATAAGATGCAGAAAAATTATGTTATCATTTGATAAAAATTCAGCATCACTTCCTAATTTAAAAAAAAAATCTTAGGAAACACAGAAAAGAAATGAACTTCCATACTCTGATAAAGAGCATATAAGAAAAATCCACAGTTTTCATCATCATTATCCTTTCCCCTTAATACAGAAAAGAAGACAAGGATTCTGCTCTTACCATTTATATCAACATTGTTCTGAAGATCCTAGACAATGCAATAAAGAATGAAAAAGAAATAAAGGATATAACAATTGGGAAAAAATGAAATAAAACTGTCATTTTCTCAGACAACACAACAGCATATGTGAAAAATCCAAATAATCCACAGATGAACTATTAAAATTAATAAGTGAAATTAGTAAGATGCTAGCTCAATATTAAAAAGTCATTCTTATTTCTATGTAACAGCAGCAAACTAGCAGAAAATAAAACTTTGAAAATGATACCACTTAGACTTCTGGCTTTTGTTTTTTTTTTTTTGAGGAAGATTAGCCCTGAGCTAACATCTGCCACCAATCCTCCTCTTTTTGCTGAGGAAGACTGCCCCTGAGCTAACATCTGTGCCCATCTTCCCCTATTTTATATGTGGGACGCCTGCCACAGCATGGCTTGCCAAGCAGAGCCATGTCTGCACCCAGGATCCGAACCGGCGAACCACAGGCCGCTGAAGCAGAATGTGCGAACTTAACCGCTGCGCCACCAGGCTGGCTGGCCCAGACTTCTGGCTTATTGTAATGGGAGAATAAATTGCTTGGGCAACAACTCATAAAGATAACAATTGTACAATCTAGATAAAATTTATTAAAAGAAAAACCATTTGAAAGCATTGTAAAGCAATCAAAAGAAGGCAGCAACTAGAGGAGACTTTTGTCATTAAAGATGGCCACTGCAATGGGAAAGAATTGCAAATATGTGGATATTTCCCCTGAGGTGGCTGAGGGTGACCTCCAATCCTCACAAATCCTATGGCAGAAAACTTCAGACTTACAGGCTAAGAACAATGAGGAGACATCTCAGGGCTAGCGGAGTAGCTGGAAATTTATTGGGGGTGGGGGCAGATCCTGGAAGCAAGAGAGCAACGGAAGGAACAAGACCCAAAAATCTGAGAGTAAACTCTGCCCAAACCCCTGGCTGGTGGCTAAATTGTACATGTGTAGAGGAGAAGCCAGGGAGCCCAGTGAAAAAGCAGAAATCAGAGAAGAGTCTACCTTTTGATAGAACTGCCCTGGAAAAGATCTGCAAGTTTGCTGCATTTTTGACTAAGGGCATTTCCCGCGTGCAGAGCTCAAGCAGCAGACAGTTGAATCCTCACTGACTTTAAAGATCAGAGCTCAAGTCGGGTAGAAGAGCTAGAATTTAAACCAGAAACCATAAGAACAAGAAAATTAGAGAAATTGGGGCTGGCCCGGTGGTGCAGCAGTTAAGTGCGCATATTCCACTTCGGTGGCCCGGGTTTCACTGGTTTGGATGCCGGGTGCAGACATGGCACAGTTTGGCAAGCCATCCTGTGGCAGACATCCCACATATAAAGTAAAGGAAAATGGGCACGGATGTTAGCTCAGGGCCAGTCTTCCTCAGCAAAAAGAGGAGGATTGGCTGCACGTGTTAGCTCTTCCTCAAAAAAAAAGAAGAGAAAGTCAGAGAAAGAGTGAATGCCAAAATGTGGGTATAAACTCTGTCCAAATCCTTCACTAGCCACCAAACTATGCTGGGGCAGGGATACCGCAAGCTAAAAATACAGCAGCTAGAAGTTGAAAAACTGAGGATAAGAGAGAAGGTGTTTGAAGATTGGGTCCTGGCAAATTAATGGCTTGCTAGAACAGAGAACCAACAGTTCTTAGAAGAACATAGCAGAATCCAGAATAGCTACAATGTACTGTCTACAATGTCTGGTTTTCAATAAAAAAAAGTTCTGGGCATGCAAATAAATAGGAAAATGTGACACGTACTGAGGAAAAAGAGCAGCCAATAGAAACTGACTCCAAACGGGCATAGAAGTTGCGTTAGCAAAGTAAGATTTCAGAGTAGCTGTTATAAATGTTTAAGAGAAATAAAAGCAAATGTGGCATTTTAAAAGATTAACCAAAAAAGGGTTTTAACAAGTAAAAAATAAGAAATTTTAAGAGAAAACAAAACTATTAAAAAGTCAAATGAATATTGTGTTAATGAAAAGTACATAACTGAAATTAAAAGCAAAAAATTTACTAGATGTGCTTAACGACAGGTTGGAGATGGCAGAAAGAAAAATGTACGTAAATTTGAAAATCAATGAATAGAAATTATCCTGTCCAAAGCAGAGAGAAAAAAGACTGAAGGAAAAAGAACACGAGAGAGCTATTGGAAAATATCAAGAAGTCTGAGATAACATATAATTGGAGTTCAGAAGGGAAGCAGAGCGAGAAAAGATCTGAAAAATAATAGTCTAAAAGTTTCTGTATTTGGTGAAAAATGTTAAGGTACAAACGGAGAAGCTAAACAAATCCTGAGTAGGATAAATACAAAGAAAACGACACCTGAGCACCCCAGGATCAAAAGGCAGAAAGGTAAGCTAGAAATTCTTGAAAGCAGTCACGAAAAATGGCACATTACATAGAAAGGGAAAAGAATAATATTGAGTCAATAATAATGTTGACTTCTCATCAGAAACATTGAAGACTAGAATGTATTGAAATTACATATTCAAAGGACACCAAGAAAAAGAAAACTGTCAACCAAAAGCCAGTCTTTTAAAAATGAAAGCCAAATAGAGCCAAAAAATGAGATCATTAGTCCCACACTACAAGAAATGCCAAAGGAAGCTGGAGGGAAATGACACCCAATGGTCGTGTGGGTCTAAAGGAAAGAAGACAGGGCACCAGAAAGGGCAAATATGTGGATAAATTTTAAAATATTTTTCTTTTCCTGACTAAATGTCTTTAAAAGGCATATGATTGTTTAAAGCAAAGCTTATAGCACTGTATTATTGGGTTTATAATGAATATAGATATAATATACATGACAATAGCATTAAATGAAACCACTGTTGCAAGTTTCCTACGTTTTATCCGAAGGATTTCAATACAAAATCTAAGTAGACAAATATAAGTCAATAACAGATAAGTACATAATAAGTAGATAAATTCTAAGTAGATAAATAGTAGTAAAGATGCCTATTGTAATCTCTAAAACAACCATTAAAAAAATAATTCCAGGGGCCGGCCCGGGGACGCAGCGGTGAAATTCGCACGTTCCGCTTCGGCAGCCCGGGGTTCGCTGGTTCGGATCCCGGGTGCAGACATGGCACCGCTTGGCAAGCCATGCTGTGGTAGGCATCCCACATATAAAGTAGAGGAAGATGGGCATGGATGTTAGTTCAGGGCCAGTCTTCCTCAGCAAAAAGAGGAGGATTGGCAGCAGATGTTAGCTCAGGACTGATCTTCCTCAAAAAAAAACCAAAACATATTTTTTAAGTAATTGATAAAACAACTAGAGAAAAATCAATAAGGATGTGGTAGATTTGACAATAGTATCAAGCACATTAGTTGATATTTATGGGAGGGGACACTCAACATCTGTAGTCTACAAATTCTTTTCTAGTGGATATGGAATGTTTTCCAAGATAGACTATATACTGGGCCTTAAACTAATCCTCAATCGATTTCAAAAAGTTGAAATCTTACAGAGTATATGCTCTGGCTAAATGGAATTAAATTAGTTATCAGTAACAGCGAGATGCCTAGAAAAGCCCTCGGTATTTGGAAATTATACAACACAGTTCTGAATAACCCATGGGTCAAAAAAGAAATTGCAATCAAAATAGAAAATATTTTGAACTGAATGGTAGTAAAGATACAATCTATGAAAATGTGTGAGATACAGATAAAGGGATGCTAAGAGAGAAAATTATAGTTTTAAGTGCGTATTGTAGAAAACAAAGGCCTAAAATCTGTGCTGTAAACTATGGGATTAAGAAGCTTAAAAAAAAGAAGATCAATTAAACGAAAGTACAGAAGCAAAGAAATAATAAAGAGCAGAAATCAATGAAATAAAAAGCTAACAAAGAAAAAAAGTAAAACTAAAAATTGGTTCTTTGAAAAGATCAATAAAATTAATAAATCTAAGCTAGAGTAATCAAGAATGTAATCATCAGTCTCAGGAATGAAAGAGGGGACACTCCCACAGACATTAAGAAGATAACAAGCAGTATTGTGCTGGTAAACCAGCTCTCTCTGGCAGGGGGAACACACATGGTTTGAACTGTACGGTTTGCCAATTTCCATGTTGTAAATACCACCACCATGGCTGCTTTCAAGCTATCTGTGTGACGTCCCTGAATGCAACATTGGGAAATGTTCACAATCGACTTCCAGTGAGCCTTTAAGAGCTGGCTCCAGACATCTATTCCCTCACAAAAACAGACATAAAGATTCTTAGCAAAATGCCGTAAATAACTTTATGCCAATAAGTTCAACAACTGAGTGAAATAAATTAAATTTGTAATTTAAAACCCTCTCACAAAAAACCGATGCCCAGGCAAATACAACTCCACTGCTGATTTCTATCAGGGTTCTGAGGAATAAATAATACCAGGCCTCCACAAACTCTTCCAGAAAATAGAGACGGAAGAAATACTTCCTAATTAATTTGCTGAGGCCCTGATGCCAAAATCAAAGACATTACTAGAAAAAGAAGCTATAAACCAAGTCCCTTATAAAAATACACAACATTCTTTTTCGTTTTTCTTTCTTCTTTTCTTTTTTTATCTGAGTCCATATAGTTTACGTCATTGTGAGATTTCAGTTGTGCATTATTTCTTGTCCGTCACCATACATGTGCTTCCCTTCACCCCCTGTGCTCACCCCCCACCCCCCTTCCCCTGGTAAGCACTTAACTATTTTCTTTGTCCATGTGCTTGTGAGTGGAATTATCTGGTGTTTGTCTTTCTCAGTCTGGCTTATTTCGCTTAGCATAATTCCCTCCAGTTCCCTCCATGTTGTTGCAAATGGGATGATTCTGTCTTTTTTTCTGGCTGCGTAGTATTCCATTGTATATATACCAAATCTTCCTTATCCAGTCATCAGTCGATGGGCACTTGGGTTGCTTCCACGTCTTGGCTATTGTGAATAATGCTGCAATGAACATAGGGGTCTATATGTTACTTTGGATTGTTGATTTCAAGTTGTTTGGGTAGATACTCAGTAATGGGATAGCTGGGTCCTATGGTATTCCTATTTTTAGTTTTTTGAGGAATCTCCATACTGTTTTCCATAGTGGCTGCCCAGTTTGCATTCCCACCAGCAGTCTATGAGGGATCCTTTTCTTCCACACCCTCTCCAACATTTGCTATTTTTAGTCTTAGTGATTATAGTCATTTTAACAGGCATAAGGTGGTATCTTAGTGTAGTTTTCATTTGCATTTCCCTGATGATTAGTGATCACAATATTCTTAATAAATATTAACAAATCAAATCTAGCACTATATAAAAATGATAATACATCATAGCCAGGTAGGGTTTATTCCAGAAATGAAAAGTTGGTATAAAATTTGAAAATCAATCAACTGAATGCTCACCCCAGGGTTAGGAACGAGGCAAGAACGCTGACTAAAACTGACTATACGCATACTTTCTCATCCACTCCACAACAGGATCACGAACAACAAGCACCAAAAGATAGGTTAAAGATTGCAGATAGCTGCATTTTTCATTATGGCCCCAAACTGGAAACAACCCAGATATTTATCAATAGTGGGATGGATACATAAATTGTGGTGTGGTCATAGTATGAAATACTATAGATCAGTGAGAAAAAAAGATGAACCACGGATATATGCAACAATGTGGATGAATCTGAAGCCAGATACAACACCTACATATTGGATGAGTCCGTTTATATAAAGCTCAAAAAACAAGCAAAGTAAGCCATGGTGACAGAAGTCAGGATAGGGGTCACATCTGAGGGAAAACTGCGATTGCGTGGGGATAGGAGGGAGCTTCTAGGGGGCTGGTAATTTTCTATATCTTAATACGTGTGGTGGTTACGCAAATGGGTTGGCTTTCAAGAATTCCATTAATTTACACAATTACGGTCTGTGTATGTTTTTCTATGTATGTTGTTCTTCAATTTTTTTAATCACCTAAAAATTATGGTGCATGTACACTATAAAAAGCCATGTAACCATTTTTTAAATGAGGTAACTTTCCCTATATGTACTAATTTAAAAATCTCCTCAAGACACCTTAAGAGAAAATTTTTTAAAAAAATCACATAGCATGACATTAAATTCTAGAATGATCTATTTATTATACATTAAGTCTGTGTGTGTATACACACACATTTTAGATAGATGGATAGATAGAGAGATATTAAATTGATAGTTTTGAATGAAGTACAAAGACATAATAAATTTGAAATTCACAAGTGAGTGTCCCAACCAAGAAGAAAATTTTCAAAGGAAATATCTAAGGCAGTGCTGTATGCTGGGGTATCAAGTGTGGGCTCATGAGAGTAATCCATCCTATGTGCAAGCAATTGTCTAGAGATAATTTTAAAACGATAACAAAACTAACTAAAAGTTGATCTGCTTTTTATTAACACCACGCATTGGCCATTCTAAATAATGCTGGTAATAAAATACTCCTTCTGGAAAAAAATCTTTTGTTAGTCTAAGTTCTAAATAAATGCTGCTATTACATTTGAGTTTTAATAATATGTAGGCAAGTTTCAAATTAGCACATTTTTATTACTTACCCATTATTGAATATTGTATCCTAGAGAAGTTAATTCAAAGAACTTCCAGTTAGATGGTTCGTACCCAATACACATGGACTCAGTTGCAAGTGTTCATGTGGAAAGTGAGTTCATAACAGTTGGGAATCATTCAAGCTTACAAACTGAGAGGTGTAGTATTTTTGTTTGATAAGTGCAAATTTTAGTTTATAAATAAAATATTTTACAGAATTTAAATAGTCACACGTTGCTTATTGATGGGGATACATTCTGAGAAATCCATCGTTAGGTGATTTTGTCATTGTGTGAAAATCGGGGAGTGCACTTACACAAACCTAGATGGTACAGCCTTCTGCACGCCTAGGCCTCAGGGTGCTAGTCTTATGGGACCACCATCACGTAGGCGGTCCATCATTGACTGAAATGTCATTATGCAGCACGACAGTACGTTTAACAATGATATTTCTCTTTTAATTGTTGTTTTAGAACTAAGCAATAATCAAAGAAACAATGATTATTCGTCATTATTGTATGATCATTACTGAAAAGAATTTGATATATTGAGAGGAAAAGTGTTAAAAATCATCTGCTGTAGGTACGCTACTTCCTAGACACAAGGACGCTGTAAGGATTCGACAAGAAAATGTATACAAAGCTCGTGGCATGGAGCCTCGCGTGTAGTAGATGTTCCGTGCGAGGTGCTTTTGTTAGCGACATTCATAAGCGATTGGACCGCTGTCCACCTTTCTCACCCTCATCCCTCTGTTCCCAGACTTCATCTGAGAAGTTGGGATTCTAACTGAGATCAAAGTTCCAACTACGTGCCAAGCCCTGTGATTAGCGTTTTATATGCATTATCTAATTTATTTCTCACAAAAACCCCATGAGCACTATTTATCCCTAATATATAACAAAACTACAGAGTTGAAGTAATTTTCTCGGACTTACTCAGCTAATAAATGATCAAACCTACGTTTCTCTGATATTAATCATGCACTCTTTCTATATACCCATCCTGCAACTTGTGTTCACCATTATCATCATCCTCCTCATCATCATCCTCGATACCATTTGTCAGAACCTACTCAATATGCACATACCAGGTGCTCCCATATGCTGCTGGATATACTCAACAGAAAACCATTTTTGCTCACATTTCACCTTTTTCTTAGTTCTTCATTCCTTCCTGCACCTCAGACCTTCTATCTGGGATCATTTCCCATCTCCTTAAAGTGTATTCCTTAGAATTCCTTTAGTGAGGGCTTATTGGTGGAAATTTTTCTGGTTTTGTTTCTCCAAAAATGACCATACTTAATTTCCATCATTAAAAGATATTTTCACTGGGTATAAAATTCCAGGCTGACCATTACTTTTTCTCAGCTCATTTAAGATACCTTTCCTCTGTCTTCTGGCTCCTAGTGTTTCCATTGAGAAGTCAAATATCAGCCTGTCCCTCCTTTACGTATAATTTATCTTTTCTCTCCTGCTTATAAAAGCTTTTCTTTGTTTTTGGTGCCCTGCAGTTCCACTGTGTTGTGTTTTCCTTTTAATGTAATTTGCTTGGAATTTGTTGGACTTCTGAGGACTGTTCTTTCCTCAGTTCTGGAAAGTTCTTAGCCATTCTCCCTTCCCATTATGGCTTTGCCCCATCCCCTACCTCCCCCCCCCCTTCATTCCTCTCCTTCTCTCTTCTTTTCTCCTCTCCTTTCCTTCTGCAGTTGCAATTAGACTACATTTGAACTCCTCACTCTATCTTTTAGGTCTCTTAACCTCCTGTCCATATTTTCCATATCTTTGTTTCTTTGGGTTGATTATCAATAATTTCTGGGGCAGCCCCAGTGGCGCAGTAGTTGTGTGCACACAGTCGGCTTTGGTGGCCCAGGGTTCGCCGGTTCAGATCCTGGGTGTGGACATGGCACCACTTGGCTAGCCATGCTGTGGTAGACATCCCACATATAAAGTAGAGGAAGATGGGCGTGGATGTTAGCTCAGGGCCAGTCTTCCTCAGCAAAAAGAGGAGGATTGGCAGCAGATGTTAGCTCAGGGCTGATCTTCCACAAAAAAAATATAATAATAATTTCTTTATTTCTATTTTCAAATTAACCAATTCTCTCTTAAGCTTTGCCTAAAACGCTATTAAATCCATCCACTGAGGATTTTTTTTTAATGTTTTTGGTGAGGAAGATTGGCCTCAAGCTAAGATCTGTGCCAATCTTTCTCTATTCTGTATTTGAGACACCACCACAGCATGGCTTGATGAGTGGTATGTATGTCTGCACCCGGGATCTGAACCTGCAAACCCCAGGCTGCTGAAGTGAAGTGTGTGAACTCAACCACTATGCCATCAGGCCAGCCCCTATCCATTGAGTTTTTAACTCCAATTATTATACATTTTTTACATTTCTAGGAGTTCATTTTCTAATCTACTTGCTTTCTACTCATTGTAAACCTACTCATTTCTTAAATATATTAAATGTATTTTGTATCCTTCATATAATTCTAATATCTGAAGTTTTTGAAAGGCTGATTGTGCAGTATCTGATTCCTCCCCCCACCCCCACACTCTTTCCCTCCCTCTCTCTGTTTCCTTGTGTGTCTAGTGATTTTTAAATCACAGCTGCTAGTTTTCCATGGAAGTTCACCTGTGGAAAGTTTTTAAAGCCTGGGATGAAGGTGACTTCCTCCCGCGAGAATGTGTGTTCGCTTCCGTTAGGTACCTGAGATGCACACAGGTTGGGGTCGCTTTAAGCTAACATCTCGTCTTGAAGCTCTTTGGGCTCCCAGGCTGGGTGAACTCAGGCTACAAACGATCCATGGTGACAGATTCTCAGAGGAACTTTCATTTCCCTCCCACCAGCCCCAAGGTCCCAGACCCGCCCCTGTTGATTTCTAGTTCACTCTCATGTGAGGCGGGTACCCAGCCCCAGTGTTCCTCGCTTCGTCTAGAACTTCTCATCTTGGGCAGGTCCTGAGCTGTGTCCTCTGACTCCCTATCCTCAGGATAAATAAAATCAATGCTTAGCTTTGCCTGGTTCAACAAATGTCCCCAAGTCAAAAGCTGGCTTGAGTCCTCTGCTGACCTTCCTGAGCCTCTGTCTTCACTTATTTCCTGGCTGAGTGTACCTTATTTTCTCACCAGCCCATGGATACCTTTAAGTTTTTTTTCAATCTAAGATTTTTTAACTGTTTCCAGTAAGAAAATCATCCATTTGGTCCACAGTGTTGCCAGAAATAGAAATTCCTGGGCCTCAGTTTTCCTAACTTCAAAATGGGCCACTATCCCTGCACCTCAGGGCTATTAGAAGGGGCAAATGAGCTAACAGTTTTGAGAGTAAGCAGCAAACCAATGTTTCTGTCATGAGAAACCAGGGTCAAACACCTCAGGAGGGCTGGTCCCATGGTCTAGCAGTTAAGTTCTGCACATTCCACTTCAGTGGCCCAGGTTTGCGGGTTCAGATCCTTGGTGCAGACATTCACCACTCCTCAGCCATGCTGTGGCAGCGACCCACATACAAAATAAAGGAATATTGGCACAGATGTTAGCTCAGGGCCAATCTTCCTCGGCAAAAAAACAAAAACAAAAACATCTCCGAAAGCAGTGGGGACACACATGGAGGCTCACAGCCCAGGACTCTGAGTGAATCCTGCTCAAAAAAAGGACATTTTTTTGGTGCCACACAAACCCTGTGCACTGCCCACTTGACCCCCAGCATCTTTGTGCCATGAGACTCCATTCCCTACAAGCAAAGAGCCAGGGGAACACAGGCTTCAGAGACGAGGTGACATATGAGCCAGGCCTTGGAGGGGGCTTCAGATGGGGTGAGGGAGAGACTGGGGGAGAGCATTCCAAGCAGAGCCAACAGCACAAATGAACCCACAGAGGCCTGCAAAGGCAGGACGAGTGCAGGAAACGAGGAGAGGGATGGGTGAGGCCGGCCCTGGATGGTCACTGCCTCTACTCGACTGCCAGGCTGAGTACTTCCCACTCTATTCTCAGGCCTTGGGAAGCCCTGACAGGTTTGTGAGCAGGAGAGTGACACAATCAAGCAAACTGAGGCTGAAACCACATCTGCTTCACTCATCAATTTATGCCCAACACCTGGCACATCGCGGGTGCTCCACAAACATTTGATGAGCGGACGAACGAATGAACGGATGTTTGAATGACTGAATGAATGAAGTCTGTTGGCCTGGCCTCTTTAAGTTGAGGCCATATAATAAGTCTTTGCTAGTTTAGTTTGCATTGGTACCTATCTATTTAGATGGAACATTAAATAACTTCAGGAACCATTTCCAAGCACACATTCAGTGGTTTCCTGGGGGACCCAGGCTGTCGCTGGCTACTCACTGGCAGTCCCAGAATTCGCTTCTTGTCCTTGAAGAGCTTCATTCTCAGGCAAGTCCTTGGACATCCAACAACCTTCCTGACAAGTCCTGTCTGGCTGTTGTCTTTTTCAGTCCAGCACAGCTCCCAGTTAGGTGTTTGGGGAACAGATCCCAACCCCTGGCCACAGGGACGAGCTCACAACCCAGGCAGAGCCTGCTGTCACCGAGACTGGTCCAGATTTGGTGGTGGGACGGAAGGTGGCCAGGAGGGTCCTTCCCCAGAATGTGTTCTGGATGGAACTGATGGAGAAGTGTCATCTCTGCCCTCGAGTCACTAAGCTGGAAGAATTGCCTGGGGACATAGGCTCCTCCCCGGTCTGCTCTGCACCCAGCATGTGGGTGGAACAGAGATTAGGAGATGGAGAGAATGAGAGAGAGCCAGGGGGTGGTCCAGGCCCCCATCTCCAGGTGGCCTGAGGTCAGCTGGACCCCAGCCCTGGAGCGTGTTTTATCACAGGAGCCAATAAATCATATGCTCCCCCCTTAAGGCAACTGAAGGGGGAATTCTGTCATTTGCAATCAAACCGATTTCAATGAGTTCAGGAAACACTTCACGGTATGTTACTTTGAAGATACCTGTTCCCGTGTTTATTTATTTATTCAGTCAATTGCAGACTAAACGCAGACGATCTTTCACCAGTTTCCTCGGGCAACGGGTAGAGCTGTGCCGACATCATGCCCCCTGCCCTTCTCACAGCCTCCATAACTGTCAGGTGCTCCGGCCGCAGGCGACAGGTGAGATGGTGGGAAAGTCGCCTCTGCATCGCCTGTGTGTGTGCGAGGACATGAGCTTCTCCGGGTGGCTCTGGCTCTGAATCTCCACCATTTCCACCACCACACACACACGCACACATGCACACGCTCCACCTGGGCGGTGGCGGCTCACCCTGAGGAGATGCCTGGGCTCCACCAAAGTACAGACGGAGCCTGTTCTCTCCAGGTCCACCCAGCGCGCATCTTCATCAAGGCGAGCTTGTCATGTCTCCCCCTCCGGTAGCCCAAGCACTGAAACCCTCGTCTTCCAAGTGAAGACACCGAGGCTCAGAGAAGTTCAGAATATGCTCCAAATCACACAGCTACCAGCAGATAGAGCTGGAAACCGAGTCCAGGTTTCCCCATTTGCATCTAGGGTATTTTTTCTGGAGACTGTGCGGTTCGTGGGTGAGGCCAAAGGGAGAAGAACTGGATGCAGGTGGCACCCGTCTGCCACTTACTGCTGAGTGACCTCAGGTAATTACCCAACCTCTCTGAGCCCCAGTTTTCACCTCTTTAGAGCATGGGAAAGGGCTTGGTCCGTGCCTGGTGTATGTTAAATAACTATTACTATCTGTACATGATGGAGAACAGATCAGAGGGATCGGGGTTGAGGAAAGGAGGTGAGTAGGACCATAAACGGGCAGCCCGAGGTGGGTCCTCTGCATCTTGGCCGTGATGGTGGTCATATGAATCTACACGCGTGACAAAACGTCATAGGTTTAAACTCGAAACAGGCCCAAAAGACCAGCACGGGTAAAAATGGGTGAAATTCAAGCTAAGGTTTCTAGTCGAGGTCATCATAGTGTGCCGATCAGTTTCCTGGTTTTGACAGTGCACTTAATGATGCCAGATCTCACCACCGGAGGAAGCTGGGTGACGGGTGAACGGGACCCCTCCACTATTTTTGCCGTTTCTTGTGAGTCTATAATTATTTCAAAACAAAAATTTAAAAGCAAATAGACAGAAAAATGTTCCGAGATCCAGGAAGTGCCTGTGACTTTGGTGTTGTGGGTCAGTCCTCGCTCCTCTGAAATTACCAGAGTTGGTAGAGCTAGCAGCCGGCTAGATCTCGTCATTTAGATGCACTCATAACGAAGCATGTGTATTTCTCTCAAGTTCGTTTCTAATTATCTTGATAACTATATTTCAATATAATCAGCTTCCTTTGTAATCTTCTGGCTTTATTTTATGCCTCAAGAAACCATGGTTCCGAGAAGAAGGTCCTTGGACTTCCCCAGGTCCACCTGGCCTGGAGAGTGCAGTGCAGGCTGATTTAATGACACTCGAGGTCTCTGATTCCCAGACTCACTTGGAAGGAAAATGTCTGTTCCAGGAGAAAAGGAAAGTTCCTCTCCCCCGGTGCCACCGGCCACCTCTGGGTGGGTGTTTACTCTGCCAGGTGGAGTCCGTCTGGGTCCACTCTGGGGCCGCATGGTGGCCTTTGAGACGGAGAACAATGCCACATTGTGGCCCTGGCTCCAGATGAAAGAGAAACTTGGCCCGATTGCCCAGGCAGGAGTGACTGTCCTCTTAATATTAATGCGAGGAGGGCGCGCCCCTTGCCCACACCCTCGCCACTTTCGCCGTTGCGGCCGTTGTGTCGAATGCGATGCCGCTCGCTGCCTTCTAATGGGTGGTCAAAGGCCAGCGCGCCGGGCACTTTTATTGTCAGCTCCCTCAGTAATCTTTAACCTCCCGCTGGCCAAAGGGCTGAAACCTAGAAAGACAAAACAAACATGGGTGGGGCCCCAGAGCCAGCGACTCAAGTGAAACAGGACTGGAAGGGGCAATGCACCCTCCACCTCCTGTGCCCTCCCAACACCCCAGGCCCACAAAGCTGGTCCGAATGCTGGGGGACAAATGCCTGAGACCCGTCCCCTGGGATGCCACCAACATCTCTCCCTGGCTGGTTGTGGGACGCAGGACTCTTGGGTAATGGCTGTTGGGTTGTCACTGCAGGTTCAGGGAAAGAGGGCAGGTGCCACACCAGCCATGCTCACCTCCAGCCTGTGAGTGAGACTGGCTCGCAGAGCAAGGCATGCGTGCGCATCAGACAGGCTGAGGTGACCCAGTTCCACCATCCATCTGACCATCCTCCTGGAGCCTCAGTTTCCTCACGGGTGAAAAGAGGACACTCACATCGCTCAGCGTCAGTACCAGCTGCTGCCACTTGCTGAGTATTTACCACCATCAAGGACATGCTTAGCTTCGATTCTCGAGATACCCGAGAAGAGGGCTTCGCTGCCCCCGTGTCGCAAACAGGAAACTGGAGCGCAGACAGGTGGATTTGCCCAAGGGCGATGCTGAGATCTGAGCCCAGGTCTCCGTGATTCCGAAGCTGTCCTCTTTCCACTCGGCTGCACGTGGAGAGGCTCTCAGCAAACAAGTACTGATCCCACTCACGGTGGCCATGAGGTAGGGGTCATGGCTCCATTCGGAGGATGAGGACATGAGGCTCAGCCCCCCTGCAAGTGACCAGCGGTTCCAGTTGAAACCTGACTCATTTGATTCCACTCTAACCAAGGAGGGCTGCCCGCGTCCATGGGCAACTATGCTTGTCGCTGTCGTGAGCAGGTTTAGACACAAAGCCAGGGCCTGAATCCATTTTAAGGTGCAAAGACAGAGACCCAGAAGTCCCTAATGATCCCTGGGGATGTGGGTGCGCCTGTCTCTGTCAGCAGCCTCGCTCTCAGATCAGAGCAGTTGTCACTGTGCAAAGGAAGGACATACAAGGAGATATGGATGGAATCCAAACCCCATCCTCGCCCGCAAGGGGCAGGGGCTGTGGACAGGGGGAAAACACACTTGAGGTGGCTAGGATGTTATTAGTCTGGATCAGATTCCTTAACCCCTTTTCTCCACAAAGCCGGGCAGCTCCGGATCACTGCTGTGCTGGCAGAATTCCCCCCCTTCTCTGGCCATGCCGGGCTGGGGCCCCAGCCAAGCGCTCCCCAGCCCTGCTAATAAAGTTACCTTCTGTGCCTAGGGCAGAAGGTCAGGAGAAGCCAGCAGCAGTTCAGAGAAGGTTATGGTCTTGGGATCCGCACCAGGGTGGGGCGTGGCGAGGGAGAGAGATAAGAGTGGACAATAAAAGATAGGCAGAAGGAGACAGTGAGGGGGAGGTTGGCACAGGAGTGTGGCCCCCGGTGGTGCCATCTCTTTATGACCCATAAAGGGCACATAAACAGGCATCACTGACAGCCTTATCTCCCCCTCCGGATCTGTAAATGATCTTCCAGAGTCCACCACTGGCCTCAGAAACGACAGCTGTGCTGGCCACACCGCGGGAACCGAGCCATCGGGCAAAGGGAAGGCCAGGATGGAGGGGCTCCCCTTGGCTCTGCCCACAGCTTGGAAGGCCCTGGGCCGGTCAGACCCCCTCTCGGGGCCTCGGGGCCCATGGCTGCTGAGCATTAGGGCCCTAGATGTTTCCAGAGAGACTTGGGCAGCCTCCATTGCAGGTGACAGTCGAGGTGGGGTGAGGAGCTCACGCCCTTCGGATGGTGCAGGCTGTCAGGGGTCATCGTTTTTAGCATAAAATGCTGCTGGACCCCACCGCAAAGGGGATCTGACACCTACTATATGATAGGTGCTTTGTGCTTTTGGTACATAACTTAGCAGCAGCCCATAGCATACAGTAGGTGCGTGATAAATGGTGAACATTGTCATTAGTCATCATAGTCCTTGCAACAGGCCTGTGAGACATGCCTTACTATCCAGGGCCTGTGGGAAAGTGCTGGGGAGGCCTCCGGTCTCGGGGACTCAATTGATCTATTCCCCCACCCCCATAGTGCTCTGGAAACCATCATCACTGCATTTGCCACGAGGCCAAGGCCTGGTTTCCCACAGGTGGCTCCCAGCCAAGGGCTGAGCACAGCAGGGTCCTCACACCCACCCCAGAGGCCAGCGGGCATGGTGGCCTCAGGCCCTCTCTCTGGCGTCTTTCTGAAATAAGCAGGAATGTCATGGATATGGACATGGGCAGCCAGGCCCAGAGTCACTCGGAGGTCAGATGACTGTCTCTGCTGACCATTAACGTGCCACCCCCACCCACCCCGCAATCCCTTCTCTGCCCTTCTCTGTTCAGCTCTGTGGCCGGGATCTGACAGTGAGCACTTCCTGGGCAGCTTTGCCCTCTGACTTCCTGTCAGGTCCAGCCAATGGGAAGCCCCGGCTGGGGATGGAGGGCAGGTGGAGGGAGAGGCCGGGCTATTTCTTGGCTTTCTTAGCTTTGTCCTTGAATGGCTGCAGCTTGTGTCAGGCGCCCCCTCCCCGTCAAACTGGGGCTCCCAGCTTCCCGCTGCTGCTGCCTCCCGGTGCAGCAATGTCCCTGTTGGTTCCTTTATCCCGGCTCACACCTCTGGAAAACATCCCAGCATTACTTTCCCTTCCTGCAAGGGATTCTGCTTACTGCAGGCTGCTGGCTGGATGAGGACCAGAGCCTCCCTCGGGGAGACTGAGAGGCTGGCAGCAGCCCTGTTGCCCTCAACCATCACCCTAGGCAACAACAGGAGGTGACCTCCCCTATCCCCCATCTGCCTGCCCATTTCTCTCTCCTGGTTGCTCATCTTCATGGGCAGTGGACTGGCTGCCTTGCCCCAGCTGGGTTCTCTGGGGAGGGGAAAGAGAACAAGAGAGGCACATGGTGGCAGAGAAAAGGAGCAGAGCAAGCCCCGTTCGGCAGGATGGGCCATGTGCTGTACCCAAAGGCCAAGAAGACACAGAGCAAGGTGTTGAAGTCTGAGCTCCTGCTCCTCCTCACCTGAGACAGCCACCTTGGAGAGGCGACACTGGCAGGCAGCCGGAGGCCATGGGATGACCTGCTGCCAGGGGCTGGCTGTGGGCTGGACAAGGTTGAACAGAGCCAGGTCTACCACACCAGGGAGCTGTGCCATGGGGTGGCCCCTGCATTCACCGCCCCCCCCCCCATGAGAGGCAGTGTCTGGATGGGGCCAGCCACCCAGGGGATATGTGTCCCATCCAGCAGGAAGGGAGCCCTGCACTGGATGTGAGACTGGAGTTCTCAGCTGCATTGGATTTTTCCCAAGGGCCCAAGAGGTTAAAGCGGGCAGAGATGATGTGACCTCGTCCAGATGGGGCCAGAGAGAGGAGAAAACCAAAGCCATTTGGAGTTTGGACCCCGCCCAGCCAGGACTGGTTGGTAGACGTATTACAGTCATGTAAGGCCCAGGTCCCCTAGCTTCACGGAACAGGGTTTGAGAAACAGAAGAGAAAAGCATCCCAATTAAAGAAGCTGGAAATAAAGCAATGGCTGGACCCCCTCCGCCTGCCCCCAAGCCTCCCTCTCCTCTGGGTTCTGCCCCTTCTTAGGACACACATCGTCGCATCCACTGCCTTGTGTTAATGCTGCGGCCCTAGAGGAGCAGACTTTACTGTCAGTGCTACCCGTGCACGAAGGCAGCAAGGCACCGGCAGATCACGCTCCCTTGCACCAGGTGTGGTCCTCGGTGAGGCAAGAACCGCATGCGGGCAAGAGAGATTAAACTGCAGAGTCAGAAGACTTGGACATGGGGCAGCCCTCCACCCGTCTCCAATTTTTAAACATTTAGTGCACACCTACTATGTGTCAAACAGGGCAGAGTCCTTCTCCACATGTTATCTCACTTAATTCACACCAGAGTCCCCGTGCCTCCCTTCTCTGCGTGACTCTGCAGCTCTCTGAACCTCAGTTTCCTCGTCTATAAAATGGGCTCGTAATACTGACATGACTTGGACTGAGGACTAAAGGGATCAGTGTGCTTTGGAATGGCGTGTCTGTGAACATCTGACTCCCTGATGAGCCGTGGGCCCTCTCAGGGCACAGACCTGCGCTGTCCATCTTGGCACCCTGGCTCTGTGGATAAAGTCTGACACGGGAGGGACCCCAGGAAGGGTTTGCTGGACAAATGAATACAGTTATTCTACTTTTTTTCTGGTTATTTTATTTTTTATAACAGTAATTTTTTTTCCCAGTAGTTGCATTCAATATAGGATTATTACAATGTTTGGGTCGATTTTGGGTTTTTTGACACCATTGTTTTAAAAAATATCAAAACAGGAGCCTGTTTGCATTCCACACAGATCACTATGGAAACACAAAGTTTGGTAAAGACGGCCTCTTCCTTTCCTGATGAAAAGCTGACGAGGCCGGTCGCAGCCACTGGAGGGTGGGGCCCGAGCTAAAGGTCGTACGTGGCAATTAGGAGAAGGTCACTAGTCAATGCTTCCTGACAATAATGTTCCACACTTTTTAATAAGTAATTTTGGGCCTGTGATTTTTAAATAAAAGATCAAAACAACATATAGGCAAGTTGCATTTTACGGAAACCTAAATTACAAGGATTTGCTGCAGCCTGACATGACTGGACGAATTCTCAGAGAATGAACAAAAGTGGAATTAAGGTGAAACCCCACCCACCCATTTTAAAGCTCATCAAGAAATTATTCAATTTTTTTAATGGGGAATAAAGAAATCACGCGTTCAATGGGGAACAGGGCAGAGGGCACAGTAAACGGTGTTCCACCTCCTGCCACAAGGGGGCGCCACCTTGCCGGTAAGCCCTGGTCCCGGCGCCCTGGTGACTTCGCCCTGCCGGAGGGAGGTCTGCGGACCCGGCGTCCGTGGACCCACCGCGCTGTGCAGTAGCTTCCACCGAGGTGGGTGCGAGGCCCACCCGGGGGGGTGGGGGACGGGGTCCAGGGGGGCCTCGCCCATGGTCTGGTTCATGGGCTGGGGAGGCAGATGGGCAGGAAATGGTCAGTCCCAGGAGCTCAGGTGGCTTCTCAGGGGCCCGGGGAGGTCCGGGAAGGCTTCCGGATGTGGCCCGTGGAACTGTCACACACCTCCTGCAGAGGAGAGCCCCTCCCCCAGCGCTGGGGCCCGGGGGATGGCAGAGGGGTGACCTTCCGGACTCAGAGCCTGGGCCCACTGGCTGACCACACGGGCGGGCGGCCGGCCAGGGCCTTTGCGGAGGAAGTGAGACAACGCCCCCGAGCTGCTGAGCCTCCGGCTGGGTTCTCACCTCCGCCCACCCATGCGGCCCCTGCGTCCACTTCCTCCCCGGACTGTCCTCAGTCACCAAGGTCCTGACTGGTCACTGTCGTGCCCCCAGGAGGGCATCCAAGGGCAAGGACACATTTGCCCCGACCAGACACGCCAGAGGGCACCTAATTCAGGCACACCTCCCCTGCTCCCCCGTCCCGGTGCAGGTGGAGGTCGCCATCCTGCTCACGTTCCAAGTACAGCGTGGCAGGCCCCAGGGAGCCCAGAGTCTCCCACGCTGGTGCCCAGGCCCCCGCCACCTCCTCAGGGGCTCCTGTCCTACTCTTGCCCCTTTTCTCAGCACACAGGCCAGAGGACCCCAGGGTCAGCCAGCCAAGGACATCTGGCTCTTCTCAGCCGTCTGGATGCTGCAGCCGAGTGGCACTGCCACCAAACCACAGGCGTCGGCTGCCTGTGTGCTGTGCTCTCCCACTCTCGGGTGATCGACAGGTTGAAGGGCACAAGCCTGCCCCCAAGACCTGGGCACGCAGCTGGCCACCTGGGGAGCATCCACACTCTGGGAGTCTGTACCCAGACACACCCTGGGCCGGCGCCTCAGAGGCTGGTCTGCCAGACCTGTCCTTTCATGCATCCGGTTCATTCACCACTGGTTTATTGAGGGCCCTCACGTGCGCGTGCACACGTGCACGCACAGATGTGTGCACACACACTCTCACGTGCATTACACACACAGACACATGCACGCACATTCTCACACACGTGTGTCCACAGACACACACTCGAACACTTGTCTGACACACACACACACACCCCTCCTCCCCCAGGGGAACTGAGAGCCTCCCGGAAGAAGAGTCTGAAGGTTTTCCAGGCCCTTCCACGTGACGCGTCTGGAACCTCATTATCTCATGCCCTCTCCTCTCGCTTCCCCTAGCCCAGCCCCTTCACCTCCCATTCCTGTGTCTCCCTGCACGCTGAGGGCCGAGGCTGGTGTGACCCTGGTGCCCACGCAGCGCTGGGCTGTAGAGACCCCGGTCTGTCCCCGGAAGGCCCCGGAGGGAACACACAGGAAGGCGAGGACAGGCTGCGGGGGAGGGGCGCGCGGTTCGGAAGGTGCCGGGGTTCCATATGCGCGCTCCTGGCCCCTCCCACCGCATCGCCTGGAGAACGAACTTTGGGTTTGGCAGCGACCCCAGGACTCCGCGTTTCTCTCTTCCTTCCAAGACTCCAGGAGGCATCTTCCTGCCTGATGAAGTTTGAATCCTGGGGGCTCTGTGAAGGGGGCTCCCCTTCCCGAGGTGGCTGTCCCTCCCTGGCAGCCCCCGTTTCCTGCCGCAGTTCCCCGGGGAGAGGAAAGCTCCTAGAAAGAAGGTCTGGGAAGGGGCCAGCTGGCCTGAACCACGAGCCCCGGACCTGGCCTGGTCCTGGGAGGCGGGCCCCAGACGAGGGTACCACCAGCCGCTCTGTCCGCTGGTGTCCCAGCCCTCCTCCTCCTGGGACTGGCACCTGACCCTTGGCTCCTGACCCCCTCCTGTGGCTCATGCCAAGTCTGTACCCCCGGAATCTCCCGTCCCCTGCGGCTCTAACCCCGGCTGCTGACCTCAAAAACCACCTTGCTGGAGGGAAAAGAGTAGGCCACGAATCAGGACCTTGAGGTTCGAACTTGGACCCGGGCCTCCGTGTCCTCACATGCAGAGTGGGGACAGCAGCCCTGACCCAGCGAGGGCTGTGGAAACCCAGACGAGCATATAGGCCCTCCTCATGCCTCGCCCCACACTGCTGTGCTCCCCTGCACAAGCCTGCCAGCTTACCCGCCCCGCACCCCGACTCTGGCCAGGCCCAGCCTGGACCACCCTTTCCCCTCCTTCCCCACGCTAGTGCCACCTCCTCCAGGAAGCCTTCCTGTTGCCCAGGGATGGCTTTCCCCTCAGACCCACCCCCCCGACCTAGCATCAAGCTGACGTCATCAGATTGCATGGTCCTCTGCGTACTTCTCCCCTCTATTAATTTCTCATCTTCTCAACCTCTTTGTGGGCTAAGAGGGGTTTTGCCCACGTGCCAAGCAATGCGTGCTGCCCATAAAGGGGTTTACCTGGGGGTGTCCCAGGCCTTGGGGTTCAGGGGAGGCCTGACTTCTCCCCTTTGGGAGGCAAATCACTTCGCCAGTCTCAGCCTCAGCTTGCTCACCTGTGCCACGGGGATAAGATGGTGCCGCCCTCCACAGCGCAGTGAGGACGCGTGGCGCGACACAGCTGAGCACTCGCTGGGTCCCAGGCTCAACACGTGGCGTGTTTGACAAACAGCAACTTAGACAATAACCCGAACCCCAGGCCCCTCCCTCTTCACTTGTCTTCCTTGCAGACAGAACTGTGTTTTCGGGACCCCCTTGAGTCCCCGTCCTGGGCCATCTGCAGGGCCTTAGGCAACTCTGGCTGCCCCAGGGCTGTCTCTGCTCTGGGCCCCCTCCTGTGAGTTCAGGCGTCCCCCCAGGGCCGTGTGGGCAGTGGCCAGCAGACACAGCCCAGAACAGGCTGCAGTGGACCACTTGGCTCTGGGTCGGCAGTGGGATTCAGATGCTCAGAGGGGACACGGGAGCCGACCATCGATTCCAGGGCAGCAGGAGGACTCAGCCCAGCCCAGCCTGGGTGGTGGGGACCCCAGAGCACCCACGCGGAGTCTATCTTGGCCTCTGAAATTAGAAGTCTGGCACCATGGAGGCCAGGGACAGGCCTGGCCACGCCACCTCAGCTGCTTGGGGCTGCAGCTCCCAGGTTGGTGCAAACCCCTGGGAATAATGCATCTCAGAGATTAAGACATGAAGAAGCACACACAGTAGCACTCGGAGAAGCTGTCCTGGGTGTCTGTCTGCTCAGGCTGGTGTAGCAGAATGCTGCAGACCAGGGGCTCAAGCGACAGAAATGTCTCTTTCATGGTTCTGGAGGCTGGAAGTCTGAGATCAAGGTGCCGGCAGGGGTGGTTTCTTCCGAGGCCTCTCCCCTCGGCTGAGCCTCACCAGTGCTCACGGGGCCCTTCCTCCGTGCGTGTGGGAGAGAGAGCTCTCCTGTCTCTTCTTATAGGGCCACTAATCCTGTCTGATCCGGGCTCCACCCTATGACTTCATTTGATCTTAACCACTTCCTTACAGACCCCATCTCCAAATACAGCCTCGCTGGGGGGGTTCGAGCTCCAACATATGAACAGGGGTAGAGGGACATAAACACTCTGACCGTGGTACCTGGTGATGGTAGCAGAGTCTGAATTCAGACCCCAGTTGGTCTGACTCCAGAACTGAGCTCGGACACCGGGATGCTCACCCCATCCTCAGAGAGGATGAAGGGAAAGCGGGGGAGTCATCCCCCAAAACTCCCTTAGTCAGCCTCTCCCGGCCATGTTTGCCCTCAGCTATTTCACCTTGCTGCAGCAGGCAGAGCAGGACCAAGGAAGTATCGCCTGACTCCTGAATCCGGACTCTGTTTGTGCCCTCTGATTTTATGCAGTGGGAAACATATTTGGTTTTCCTTACTGGGGAAAAAAAAGGTTAATTGGGAAATTCAACGTGAGCTCCCATGAGGACCATCTACCCCCTCCCACTCCCTGTCCTCCTAGGGACAGCCACTACTGTGCCCTGTCTTCTGTATGCATCTGTAGACAAGGATGCTGTTTGTTTACTCAGTAAGTATTTACTGAGCCCTCTCCATACCATAGACCCAGTGGTTCTGTGTTGAACAAAGCAGACCCCCGGCCCTGCCTGAGGGAGCTGACCACCCCTCCGGGGCCAGCTTCGTGGAGCTCCTGAAAGGAGCACAGCCTTGAAAGCGCATAGGCTTGGGTTCAGATCCCGGCTCAGCCGCTCCCCGTGCCAGGACACTGCTCACCCATCTGTGAAATGGGCACGCAACCCCATCCCCAGGTTTCTTGGGGAGCTCGTGAAGAGAGATGACTTTTTATGGAGTCTTTAAAAAGTAAAACTAAATAACATACGTTTTCTAATACTTAAACATGAAAAGCTATATAATTTTCTTTTTTAGTTTCCAACACAAGAGTTGGGAGTATGGTCATCCTGGGTAGAAGGAAGTTATCAAGGGTGTTCTGGTTCTCGTATTGGGCGGTGGGTCCGTGGGGTGTATTATTTACATACATAAAATATAAACACACTGGGCCAGTCGCGAGCGTTTGCATAAACCAGGGACCGTAGTGACCAGCCCTGTGTTCTGAGGTCCTCACAAGAATTAAAACGGGTGAGATGGTGCCTGTAGGGAGCCCGGCTCAGAGAACGCACTTAATAAATGCCTCCTCCCATCTTCCTTCCTGGAGCATGACATTTCCCTTGCTTTTAGAAAGCAGATTTGTGCCGTCCCAGTGAGGTTTAGAAGAGATGGAGAGCACGTGTCCCTCCTGAAAACTCAGTCTGTTTCCTCCTGGAAGCTGTCTTCCAGCTCTGTCCTCGCACAGGCAGGTGACAGCGTCTACTGTGGCAGCCTGTGCCAGGTCCACCCAGCGCCGCTGCTGCCCACAGCGAGGCCCTCTGTGCCAGCGAGGCCCTCGGCACACTGGGCACATGACACAGGCCACAGTGAGCAGCTGCAGCTCCAGAGGGTGACGGGGACGGGAGCTTCGAACCCACTGTGACCATCGCTGCTGTACTAGGCAGGGTTCTCCAGAAAGGCAGACCAAAAGAATATATCTATACAAAGAGATTTATTATCAGGCATAGGCTCACATGCTCATGGAGGCTGACAAGTCCCAAGATCTGCAGTCGGCAAGCTAGAGACCCGGGAGAGCCAACGGTGTAGTTCCCATGTGAAGGTGGGCAGTGCCAGGCCCAGCAAGAGCTGATGTTCCAGTTCGAGTTCAAAGGCAGGAAAAAGCTGATGTCCCAGCTCGAAGGCAGTCAGGCAAGTTCCCTCTTACTCAGGCGAGGTCAGCCTTTGTGTTCTATTCCCACCTTCAACTGATTGGATGAGGCCCACCCACATTAGTGGGGGCAATCTGCTTTGCTCAGTCTGCAGCCTTAAACGTTCCTCTCATGCCAAACCCTCATGGGAACACCCAGAATAATGTTTGACCAAATGTCTGGGCACCCCGTGGACCAGTGAAGTCAACACATAAAAGTAACCAGCTCAGCTGCCAAGAGCCCACTTGGGAGCTCGGCATCAGAGCATGTGGTTACCTGGACCAGGAGACCAGGCTTTGCTGGACAGCACTTCAGCGTTGGACCCCCAGCCCACATTATAAAAAGCTGCTGGAAGGTTCTCGGTGACTTGGTACCTTGAGGATGCTGGCAGCGCGATGGCGCCATCTCCTCTGGGTGTAGGTTGCCAGACTTAGCAAATGAAAATGCAGGATGCCCAGTTAAATGTGAATTTCAGAGAAATGCTGAACAATTGCTTTACTGTAAGTATGTCCTGTGCGATATTTGCATGAGTGCATCTTATTTTCCTATCAGTTTTTCTTTATTCGGATTCCTCACTTTCTTCAGTTTGGGGGGATGACCAGAGAGACCAGGAAGGGGGCCAGGCTCCTTGCCCTGCCCTGCGCTCTTCATGAATCGCCCTCGGGGTGGCCCCACTGTGTGTGCGGGGCTTCTGTGCGGCTTCCCGCCTCAGCCTGGCCCCCAGGAGAAGTCTCTCTCTTCCTGTCCTCCCCTTGGACCGCAATGCTTTGTTCCTTGGCGCCCAGCTCTTGAATCAGACCACGTTGGCTGAGCGCTGTCGTCTACGCCCACAGCGCAGGGCTCATTGCTCCTATTTCCTGGCAAGTGGCCTGAGCCGCTCTCCGTTACTCCTCCCAGGGTGTCTGTGTGGCCCCAGAGGCGCCTGCAGACCAGATGTCTTGAGCCAAGGGCATGAAGAGCCTTTGACGGAAACGCTAGTGTCATGGCCACCCAGCGAGCGAGATGCTTCTGCTTAGGGGACCTACGAGCCTCAAACCTGATCAGATATGCTTGCCTGGCCTGTGTCTGACCACCCATGGAAGTGACCTGGCCCGAGAGCTGGGAGAGCTGGCCTGTGCTCCATCTTCCAAGCAAGGTTCCAGTGCCACCTCGAGCCGTCCCTCACCTTTCAAGTTGGTTTCATCGCCAGAGTCCTGCTTGTCAGTCTGAAGTTTGTGTTTCCACCCCGGACTCTGTGGTTCTGTTTCTGGGTAAAACAGGTCATCTGGCTAGTGTCAAGATTAGCAGGCTAGAAAGGCTCAGCTAATCTTCAGTCTGCCCCAGAATAAACATCCATCCATTTGTTCAACAAACAGAGAAGGTTTGCTCATTGATGGCGCTCAGAACAAATCACCCCCACACTTCAAATCCACACAAATGCTGACTTCCACGGATGCCAAGATAGTGGTGAAAATATTGGAAAGAGAGGTTGGGTCTTCCAAGATTAGCAGCGGCCAAGCCGCTCTGGCTAATGCCGAAAGGAGCTGGTTGATCTTGACATTGGCTGGAGCCCACATTTTGCCATTTTCTTCGTGTTGTGTTTCAAAGGGAACGGATGGAAGAATGAGGGATGGAGGCGGAGATGCAGAGGGTCACAGGCAGAGAGCGCAGTGGCGATGGGAAACCGTCTGACCCTCCTCTGTCTCCTGCCTGCACCATCCAGGACATGAAGTGAATGGATCTGTGCTGGAAGGGCAGCGAGTGGGTCAATGATCAACCCCTCCCACCTGCTGTGAAGGTCAGCATCACCTTGGTGCTGTCAAGTTTTCCCCCAAATGACAGCCTATTACCAGGTTCCCCATAAGAGCAGCTTATGAAGTTTTCAGATGCTCCACAGTGGTAATAAAAGTCACTCAAGCCCTAAAGAACTATTAAACTTCAAACTGGGATGATTCTAATAAATCACCTATGCCCAATATCTTAGTTCATGTTGTGCAGATGGGGAAACTGAGACTCAGAGAGGGAAAGTGACTTGCCAGGAATGCACAGGTGCGCGGGGCAGCTGACAGAGGACCTGCTACTCTGGCGACTGAACCAACTGAGCAGATCTTACAAGCCCCTTCTCTAGCCTCGTCATGGGACCCCTGCCCCGGAAAACCAAGACCCCATCTTCGACAGTGCGGAAAGTGATGGTGCGGCAAAGCCACGTCCGTCTGCCCTGCTTCAGGCCACGTGGGGGCTTTTACATCTGGGTGGTGGGAGTCCCCAAGCCAGTAATTTTTAATCGTGTGGCTCTAGAAAACCAGACATCAATTTCAAAGGGATTGTCCCTCCAGTTTGTAGACAGGGACAATTGGATGATGGAAAGATTCTATGCTGAGACCACACATACGTCAAGCCGACTGTGGCGGTGTCTGGAATCCAGGCTGCAGGTGGAGCCCAGCTAACCCCCTCTCTCAAGCCCTAACACGCTGCTAGCATCTCCCAGGGTCTCTGTGTTTGATAAAGAGACGGCCCAAGAGACAGAGGAGATGAATTCCAGGAATTTGATCTTTCAACACCCAGGGAGCTGGAGCCTGCGGTGATAAATTCCTCCCTGCCTCTTAAAGTGGTTTCGGTGCTTCTCCGACATGACACCCTATACCCTTTTCTAATCTGTTCTAATTCACTCATCCGTCCACAAAGAGGTGGTGAGCGCCTACTGTGTGCCAGGTCCGCAGCCACTAGGGCCCCAGAACTGGCACAGTCATGCTTCCCTGCCGCGTCCTGTGCTCAAGACCCTGCGCCCCCTCTTTCAGGGCACACATCACGCCACCCTGCACCTGCCTTTGACATGTCTGACCCCCCCCGACCAGACCATGATGCTCACAGGCAAAGGCTAACACAGAGTAGGGTCAAGATGAGGTGAGGCCATGAGGGTAGACTCTAATCCAGCATGACCATGTTCTTATAAGAGGGAAAATCTGGACACAGATACACACACAGGGACAACGCCACGTGAAGTTGAAGGCAGAACCAAAGTGATGCATGTACAAGTCCAGGAGCACCGAAGATTGCCAGCTACCGCCAGACCAGGGGCGAGGCTGGGACAGAGGCTCCCTCCCAGCCCTCAGAGGAACCAGCCCAGCCCACACCTTGAGCTTGGACATCCGGCCTCCAGAACCGTGGGACGATACATCTGTTGCTTAGGCCCCTTGGTCTATGATTCTCTGTTGCAGCAGCCTCAGCAAATGCAAGCACGCTTCGGTAGGAATTTGGTGGGCATCGTGCACAACGCAGTGAGATAAGTGCTGGCGTCTTGCTTCAGAGGAAGCAGGTGAGCACCTGTATGCAGCGACATCCGCTAACACTTGGTGTGTACTCACCTGCCCCTGCGAGGTGGCCACTAGGACCGCCTTCTATGTAGGGATGAGGATGCAGAGGGTCAGCTGGTGGCTTGCTGCCGGAGAGGTGGGATTTGAACCCAGAGCCCCCACGCCTCAATGGCAAGCTCCCTGCTTCGTCAGGCGGGTGTGCGTTGGTCCCGCTCTGCCTCTCAGCAGCTGTGCTATTTAAGCCAGTGACTCGCCTCTCTCTGGGCCTTGGTCTCTCCAGCTACAAAGTGGAGCCACCGATGCTTCCTTGAGAGTGGTGAGGAAAGCAGCCGGGTGAGGGACGTGCCCAGGACTGAGCCTGCAGAGGTGCCTTCCTCGGGGGGTCACAGGACAAGGACATGTGCACCAATATTTCTCTGTCCCCCTGGCCTGTCCAAAGACAGCTTGGGAGGGTGAGAGGGGTGGGGGAAGCGGGGGGAAAGCATACTTTATGCCCACCCCTGGACCACCTCCCCATGCCACTGTGTCCTGCGTTGAGGTCTCCCTGGCTCCTCTCGGACCGTGCTGTCCTGGCCTTAAGGCACTGGAAAGGAGCCACTCCCTGCGCCCTCAGCATGCCCCGCCCCGCCCCACTACCCCACCCCCCACACTGCTGGGGTTTGTCCTTCCGAATGCGGGTCCAGAGGGCACACACCCGAGCCTGGAATGGCTAGTCAGGGCCCTCAGGAGAGAGGGCAGCGGCCCCACAGCCTCCAGGGCTCTCCCTCCTGGCTTCTCAGCTTCAGCCACTGCCACTGTTGACCCTCCAATTTCACGGGAACGCTTGACTCCTCACATGCATCTGGGACCTCCATGCTCGCTGCCTTTGCACCTGCTGTTCCTTCTGCCGAGAACACCCTTCCTGCCCTTCTCCATCTGCTGAAGCCCTGTTTTTCTTTCACTCGTTCGTCTATGCACCTGGCCGCTGCAAAGTCTCTCTGGAGCCCCAGGGGCCTCCCGGCTCCTGCCCACCCAGCACTCTACTCTGCACCACATGGAAGTCAGGGGACATTCCCTAGAATGTGCCAAAGAGCAAGTGCCTCTCCTGCTCAAAAACCATCTATGGCTCCCACTGCTTATGGGAAAGCCCCAACTCCTTTCCCTAGCCTTCCGCCATCCTGTGCTTGTTCTGTGCCCTCTGTGGGGCTGGACGTACCTGGGTTTAAGTTTCTGTGCCTTTGTAAGCCTGGACGCGTCCCTGAGTGTCCATTTCCAGTTCGTAATGGGAGAGATTCAATTACATGAGTGTTAAGGTCCCTTGCAGCCTGTGGTTCTAATGCCGGAGGAAACGCAGTGGTGGAAGTCCCCCACAGCCCGCCACGCACTCGGACAGGGAGTCTCCGGACCGGCCAGCAGCCACCAGGACGTTTGTGAGGGGCTTGTGCGTGTGCCCCTGAGGTGTGATCTGCAGAAACCACTAACCTTTGGCGTCTCAGGGAGGATTAAAATAGGAAGGCGTCTCTGCCTCCCACACGGGGTAGACGGTTTTCACAGTTCACACGGCACCTTGGCTCAGAGAACTGCGGCTGCCGCTCCAGCATCTCAGCCGTGACGATCAATACTCGAAAACGGATAAAAACGGAAAGGTGAGGGGAGTGCCTGCAGGATGTCTGCTCACCGAAGCCTTCGCCTGCCCGCCAGAACATCACCTCTTGCTTCTGGACAGGTCCCAGGTGGACCTCCGTGTGCGCACACACACACGTGAGCGTGTGTGCAAATGTATTCACAAAGAAATGCATGAGTACATACACTCACAAACACCCACAAATCCACAAACACACACACCCTCACCTACCCACAGGCACGTCCTCTGGCCAGCCGCATGACAGGTGTGTACCTGCTCCCCTGCGTCCTAACCCTACGTCCACTCCCCCAGAGCATGTGCTCTTGATTCTAATCTGTCTCTAATCAAATCTAGGGGATGACACACAAGACACAAACCAACATACACCCCTGCACCTTCTCTGTTACCTGAGTTGTACACACACACACATAAGTACCCGCCAGCACGCAGATACACACACAGGCGTCTACTCCGGGTGGCTGTGCTGTGAAGTGGATGGAGCTCACCCTTCGGGGCTCCTCCCTTGCAGGGCCCCTCCTAAGAGCTGGAAGGAGCAGAGGCTGGGTGGGCACGGGTGAGCCGCAGAAGTCAGGGCTGGGGGTCAGGCCAGGGTAAGTCTGGTTTGCAGCAGCATCCACGAGGAGAAGAAGGAATCCACATGGCTCTGCCTCTGAGCACAGCGCCGGCCCTGGGGGGACCCTAGGGGTCATCACCGCTGTCATTCTGCAAATGAGGAAACTGAGGCCCAGTGGCGGGAGAATGTGGGAGGCCTGCCCCCAGGCTGGCCCTCTGTCCATGTCTAGTGTCCTTGCCGCAGGTGCCCGGACACAGGTGGCCTTTCCCAGTGGCTGCCAGCGGGCAGTGGGAAGGACTTCTGCCCACTCTGAAAGCTGGGCTCCAGGAAGTGTCATTTGTTCACTGCATAAACATCACTTGAGCCCCTCCTCTGCCAGGCCCCCAGGGTGTGGAAATGGAAGGCTACAACCTGCCATGAGGGAGCTCGAGGTCTGTGGGACGGGGGTGAAGGGAGGCGGCCACCCTGGCAGAGCAGAGGGTGGGGATGGAGGGCCTTCTGGAGGTCGACGCCGGAGGTGACAGGGACGGGGAGTGCTTGGGAGCTACAAGTGGTTTGGCACAGCCAGAGCGCCGAGGGGGGGGAGGAGGTTGCTGGCACTGGTGACGGCTTGCCTGAGAGTCAGGGTGGGCTCCTGGCAGCCGCATCTCTTCTTCTGGAGCTGCTGGCTCCCAGAACCCAGAGGAGGAACTTCCCTCGGCTCCTAGCTAACAGTTTGCTTTCTGGGCAACCTTTACAGCTCCGAGTTAACATGCTCAGAGGAGCTCTCAGGGTGTCGCGCTGACATTTCAACTCCTCCAAGCTATTTGTCACCTCCGTGTTTTATTTCTATGCAGCATGTAAGAGGATGGGGTCTGGCCAGCCGCAGAGCCCAGCGAACAGGTCTGGTCTTTTCTCAGGGAACATTTGAAAGGCTCTTGGCAGGACCCTGAGTGCACATGGGAAGGGGCTGCCAGGCCCACTGGAAAGACTCCAGCAGGCGACAAGAGAGTTCCAGAGGACTTTCTGCAATCTCTTCTCTAAGAAAAGCACCTGCTGGAAGCCTCTCCCTGACTGTGGGTTAGAAGCAGGCAGGGCAGTGACCTATGAAAGGCCACGTCCCATCAGAAGAGAGTGACTTAGGGGAGATCAGGTGGGACCTGCGTTCCAGTCCTGGCTCCATCTCTTTTTAGCTGTGCTATGCTTGTCTGCTTGATGAGGGCTTCTGAGCTTCAGGCTCATTATCTGCAAAACCAGGATCATAATCAATCGCTCAGAGGGGTCCTGTGCTTTGTAAAATGCTCATGCTTTGTAAAGTGGAAAACACCATCTGTACATGAGGGATTATTGTTTTCATTAATAACAGACAGGATAGAAAGATGAACCTGAATCCCTGAGTCACTACCGGGAGCAGAGCCGCCCACGATGACACAGGAAAGCGAGACCCCCCCCTCATGTGTTATGAAGCCACTGTATTGGAGAACGCAGCTCAGCCTTCAGCATAACTCACACTTTTCTTTGTTTTCACCTGCACAGGATGGTGCTTCATCCCTTGAGAGCATCATTGCACAGGTGATGTGATTGACAAGTGACATGTGGGTTGGGTAACATGCAGGTCGTCTGCAAAAACTGTTTTGGGGAAGTGAAAGGAGCAGAAACCAGCCTGGAGGGGGCTGATGGTGGAACTGGAGAAAACAGAGAGTGGACACAGACAATTCTTTCAGGAAGTCTTCAATGGAGGGTCGTTCAGGCTGAAGGGAGATTTTTTTTAAAGACCTTGATCTTTTTTAAATATTAATGGCAAAGAGCCAGGTGTTGGGAAGGGAGAAGAGGTGAAAGTATAGGAGAGAGATGATTAATTGATTATATAAGGTCTCTACGAAGGGGAGGAGACAGGGTTTGATGGACAGGTGAAAGGATTGGCGGCTGTGGGTGTTTAATAATATAAACCCCGTCAAGTACTTAGCGAGGTGGCCAGCACAGAGTAAAAACTAGTCTATGTTAAATATTATCACTCAAGGACGGGAATATTCATTTGGGTCAAATGTCTTTCAGACATCTATTGAGACAATCATGTAAGTTTTTTCTTATGTAACCTATTGATTTTTTTATACTAATAGATTTTCCTTAACATTAAACCATTCTGCCATTCCTCGGACAAAGTCTACTGGACTTTGATGAATAATTAACATGCTATTGAATTTGACTTGTGAGCATTTTATTTAGAATTTTCACATCTGTGTTCATAAGTGAGATGAATCTATCAGTTATTTTGGGGTTAGCTTTGATAGATTTTTGGTGGCAAGATTCTTTTAGTTTTGTGAGATTATTTAGGTAGCTTTTGGTCTTTTCTATGCTTTGAAAGAGCTATATATCTGTTCCTTAAACATTATAAATACTTACATATAAAACTACCTGGCCGGCAACCTTCTTTTGAAAGTATTTTTATAAAAATTTCAATGTATTCTACAATTGTTGACATTTTTGAAGTTTTTGATATCTTCTCGAGATTTTTGGTAATTTATAGTCTTCCAGATAGTTGCCTTTTTCATTGAGATTTTCAAAGCATTAGCATAATTATATGCATCATTCTCCTTGTAAACCACCTGTCTGCAATTATATTCTCTTTATCACGTTGTTTGTATTTTGTATCTTTTTATTTAATTAGAGTCACCAGATTACTGAGGTTTCCATATTTTTCAAATAAACTCACGTTTATTTGTCAGTTCTGTTTTTTACTGAAATACATTTGGCTTAGTCTTTTTAATTTTATTGGGGTTGCTGTTCCTTCTTTTTCTAATTTATTGATTTGAATGCTTAAATCATACATGTTTTAAATTTTGTTTTGATAAATAATGCGTTTAATACTATGAATCTGCCTTAGAGAATAGCTTTATTCTTATTAGGTATTGCGTTTTTATTTCCATTACTTTCCAAATATTCTGTAAATGTATTTTATTCCTCTACGTTCCCATCATTATTAAGGAGACTTTCTTAAAAAAAATTATAGTTACTTATGGTTTAATTTTGCCTGGATTAGAAAAGGTGATTGGTGAAATTTGTTTTTTGGGACACCATTGGATTTCTATGACCTGGCGTGTCTTCTGCTCTGGTCAATGTCCCACGGATGCTTGAAAATAAGGTGAATCCTTTCCTCATGTGTACGAAGGCAGACACTTTGCTGACATTATTATTCTAGGAGTCTTTGCCTTTGGTTAGATTATTTACCTCATTTGCAGCCTTATTTCTGTTGTCTCGTTTTTGCTTTCTGTTTCTTCGTTCCCTCATTATTCTTTGTTCTCTCTGTCTTGCTGTAAACAGAAGGTGTTGCTCACTGTTATCTGTTCCGGTGGGGAGGGTGCTGGAGGAAACGTTTGGGGTGGTGACTTGCTTACCCTCTGGAGGGTAGTGATGGCTGCGCAGGTGTCCACCTGTGCCAGAATGAATGCCATTGTGCACCTGAAATACGTGTGCTTTATCGTATGTCCATTATACCTCAAGAGACCTGTTTTCAAAAATGCCTGCCACAGTGTCCTAAAGATTCAGATCACCCCCTTGGGGCCTCAGCCTCCCTGCCCAGCGCTGGTCCAGCTCTCTGCAAACATTACAGGTGTACATGTCTTCCTCTTTCTCAAACACACGTATCAACCCCTCCGCCACGGCATTTTTCATCTAACGTATTTTGGAGCGTATTTTTCGTTCTATTATGATCTCCTTTAGGATAGTCAAATGCACACTCAGGCTTCTATTTCTACCTTTGCCAAAATCAAGAGCGGTGTAAGAAGGCTGGACTGATTGCTGTGTATTTGTAGTCATTTGTCCTGCTTTCTTTCCTCCCTGCCCCCTAAGTCTTTGTTATTTCCATTTGGGGTTATAGGCCCAGCCTTTTTTTCAGAAAAAGATTTTATTTTCTAAACCTCTGTTTCATGAGCTGTGTTGGCGTTTTTCATTCTATTCTCTGGCTCTGTTGACAGCATTTTGCCCTGACCCTTGTGTTCATTTGGTCTCCATGCCTCTGGCCAGACCCTTTGTCCTGCCAGCTTCCGTTCCTGAGTCTTCATTTTTCTCGTCTCTCATCGGCTGCACTTCTGCATAATTTTTTCCAGAAGGGAACCATGAGCTGTGTCTCTCCCAGTCTTTGCCTATCCAAGGAAACTTCCTGTGACCTTGACTCACGAAAGACACTTGGCTGGCGCACAACTCTTGGCCCACAAACTTTTCTCCTCAAAATTCTGAAGAAGGCTTTATTTCCAGTGTCGCATCTTCAGAGGAGAAATCCGGAGCGAGCCTGGTTTTTCCTCCTTTTTAGGTAAAATGTTTTTTACTAGCTCTCTGCTCAGTGAAGAAAACTTGGGAAACACTCAGAAAAATAACTGATCCCCTGTAATCACATCACACATAGATGAGACTGATAACACTTCGGTCTACGTCTCTTTTCTTTTATTTTTTGGTAAGGAAGATGGACCATGAGCTAAATCTGTTGCCAATCTTCCTCTTTTTGCTTGAGGAAGATTGTCCCTGAGCTAGCATCCCTGTCACTCTTCCTCTATTTTGTATGTGGGATGCTGCCACAGCACGGCTTGATGAGCCTGAGGTAGGTCTGAGCCCAAGATCCGAACCTTGGGCTGCCAAAGCAGAGCATACAAACTTAACCACTACACCACTGCGCCAGCCCCTGGTCACATGTTTTTTTTTTTTTTTTTAACGTATGCCTTTTTTATGTGTGTGTGAGGAAGACTGGCCCTGAGCTAACATCTGTTGCCAATCTTCCTCTGTTTTTTTTCTCCCTAAAGCCCCAGTACATAGTTGTATGTCATAGCTGTAAATCCTTCTAGTTCTTCTTTGTGGGACCCCGCCACAGCGTGGCTTGATGAGTGGTGTGTAGGTCCGCACCCAGGATCTGAACCCGCAAACCCTGGCTGCCAAAGCAGAGTGCACAAACTTAACCACTACACACCAGGGCCAGCCCCTGATCCACGTCTTTTTGATCAGTTTTCTCCCTCGATAAGACACAACCACACATACCAAGTGGAACTGAGAACAAGAACTACAAACAAAAACGTAGAGGGGACGTTTGGTTCACCTTTTTTGGTTACTTGGAAGAGAATCAGTAAGTGAATCTCTTTCCGAAGGCAGTTTTTATTAATAGAAAATCACTTTCTCTTTGAGCTCACAAAATTAATTTTAAACAAATATTTAAAGACTATCGCGGGGGGTGGGGAAGAGCATCAGTTGCTAACCTCTATGTGCCGGCCACATGCCTCACCCGGGAGAAGAACGGATCGCGGGGTGGTTCCAGCGCCACGCGTGGCTCCGGTGGGAAACCCCGGAGCTCTCAGCGCCTCCTGCTCACGCCCACCCACGTCTGATGGGTGGGGAAGGCCTGTCCCGGCCAGCCGGCCTCTCCGAGGTCTCTTCAGCCTGTGTCCTCCTCTCCTTTCCTGCTGCCCCTGTCCTGGCCGAGGTCACCCCGTCTCTCACGGGACCACTGCCTTGTCTTGTCCACTCTGCTCCCCTCTCTCTCACTCCAGGTGCATCGCATGCCTACAGGTCCTTCGTGCTTCACCGGAGCCCCTGGGTCTTTACATTTCATGTGCTCTTCTCTCTTGCAGAATGTTCTTACCTTCCATGACCATCTCCTCACCATCACCTCCTGTCTGGGGAGCCCTAATCATGCCCAGAGGGCGTCCCTCCCTCCCAGTTCAGTATTATTTCTATACATTGATCAAAGACCACCTCCTCCAGGAAGTCTTCTCTGACTTCCTCTGAACTCCCCGGCACTTTCTCCATCCTTCTCAGAAACACTTGCAACTTTGGAGGATAGTTTTAAAAGGTGTTTTCCCAATGACCAGTATACTTCCCAAACCAAAACTCAATGTGTGTGAACCGTCTGAAACAAACGTGCTTTGAGAGAGATTTAAAAAAAATTAAGAAACACAACACTTAATGATCTTGGGACTTTTCTGGAAAGTCCAGGATTGTGGTTGCTGCATGGTTCCTCCTCCGTTAAGAGAAAGTAAAATAAAATGGAGCCAGGCACACCTGCTTACCATTCACTACCCGGGCAAGCCCACCACCCATACGGCCTCAGGCTTACCAACTGTAAGTCGAGGGTGACAGTGCTGTCTTTGGGGGCACTTGGTAAGAGAAAGAGGAGGAGGAGTTCTGTGCTTATAATGAACAAAAACGGGCTTTGGAAATTACTAACTGTCAGTGCAAGATGATGAATCCCCTGTGATGGGCTCCATGGGTGTCTCCGCCTTGTTTCCCCTCGGTCCCCAATGTCCCTGTTATGGGAGACTCAGGGAAAACCCCCTCCGCCAGGCCTGAGCAGGTCCGTTATCACCATGTAACCGTTTCCCTGCTTACCGAAAACAGGTGGGATTCACAGATTGGCACTATTGTCTCTTGTTCTTGAGCAAGGTACGCAAGGATCTGTGTGTCCCCTTACAGAAGACAGGCTCCATAGCTGCCACAGGGAAGGGAGCATGCGAGGTCCACAAATACCCTCCGAGTTTCTCTTCTTTTAGAAATCAAGCTTGCTTGCTGTATCAGTTAGGATTGTGTTCAACCACACGTGACTGAAAACCCAAAATAACAGTGACACGAACACAAGAAAAATTTATTTCTCTTTCTCATGAAAGAGATCCAAAAGTAGGAAATACAGGCCTGAGAGGAAGGACACAGGGCCATCAAGAATCCGAGCTCTTTCTGGCGTACTGCTCCATCATCACTAACGTGTGACTTTCATGATCTAAAATGGCTGCTGGAGTCCCAGCCATCACATCCGTATTCCAGACAGCGTGACAAAGGAAGGCTCAAAGAAGACACACTCCTAACTTTTTAAGATGAATTGCTAGAAGTTCCACAGGACACTCCTACTTATCCTTCATTGGCATTAAATCATTCACTTCACTGCAAACGGAACTGGGAAGCAGTCTTTTGGATGGATAACAACGTACAAGCCAGAAATCAAGGTACTGAGGTGGCCTTATCTAAGGTCAGCTGGCAGATGATTCCAGGGACTCCTGAAGGGAAAGCATGCTGAGGAGCACCAGATCTCGCCAAGTGACCTTGGGTTTCTTGGGGGTGGGGGTTGTTGCTGGAACATGGTCTGATTCAGCCACCCTGGCACCAAGGGGAGCATGTAAAAAGCCAACTGGGTCCCAGCCAATCTACTGGGACCGTCCTTCTCGAGTGGCTGTTATGAGGACCTCCAGCCTCAAGGGGGAGTGTCTGAGTCGGATTTCAGCCGTGACGCAGGGACCAAGGCCTTTGCAGAGTCCACGCTGGAGATCTTGGATCGCGACCAACGGAGGCTTCAGGGAGGAAGCACAATGTTCACTCCAGGACCCACAGGGGTGAGGGGCTCTGAGTCTGATTAGTTTGAGTATTAAAAGAGATGTGTGTTGATTCTGTATCCAGGCTGCTGAAAGAGGAAGCGGAGATGTGGAGCTTGGTCTGGATGTTCGCGGGACGTGAGCTGCTTTCTTGCTGGGGATCCTCAGCTACAAAAAGGAGGGTGTGGTGGGCAAGCAGGAACAGATTCGGATGTGGGAATACCATTAGCATAATAGCGCTGCATCCCAGATAAAGAGAGCCGGTACCAAGACAGATGGAGCCTGGAAGGGCACTTACACGTCACATGCGTGCACATGCACACACACACACACACACACACAGCCTTCCTTCACAGCGGAGGAACAAGGCCAGGGAGGGAAAGACTTGGCTAGGGTGGCCCAGGATGGAATCGGTTACGAGGAGATAACGAGGAGAGGGCCTCCGCTACAAATGCGGGGAAACAACTCCAGCCACCACGTAACCAAGAAGATGGCAGGAGATGATTCTTCCTGAAGACAGATGGGCTGGTCCCCAAGGAAGCGGGGCCCATCAAGGGACTCGGCGAGGACCGTCACACCATGAGGCTTGCCCCAATCCTTGGAGCCCAGCTCGGAGTTCAGCACGTAGGGAAATCTGCAGAGACACAAACACGCCGGCCAGCCTCCCCCGCAGAAGGGCGTGACGAATGGGACCATGTGTGACCATGGGGCGAATCAATCTGTCCTGAAAAAGGGCCTAACCAAGTGTCCCAAAGTCCTCCATGTCTGTCCTGAGGGACCAGAGATTGAGCTGGGCATGGACTGATGGGAAGGACATGGCTCCAGCACCCAAGGACCTGACCTTGGACACCTGAGGAATTGGAGCAGATCATATAACGTCCCTGAGACTCTGTGCCCTCAGCCGCGATGCGAGACCCCTGGACTAACTGGGCTCAAGGGCCATCACGGCTCTGAGAGTTCTGCTCTGCAGGGGGGTCAGTGGGGACAAGGAGGGAGGGGGCAGGGAGGAGGAGGAGAGATGACAGAGGGTGGGAGGGAGGAGGGGAAGCCTCTGGACCTAAATTTCAGTCTCCAGGTAGCCCTCTCTCCTCTGTGCCTCTGTTTCCCCATCAGCAAGATGGAAATGACAACCCCCGCCTTGACCACCTCTCAGGACTATTGTTAGGATGGAAGCATAATGCTTTGCCAGCTCTCAGACGCCAAGCACCAGGCACAGGTGGGCATTGCTTAAATTTGATTTTGAGTTAAGTGGATGGAAGTCTTGCGCCTTGGGTGAGCCCTTCCCTCTGGCCTCCGAACCTCATCACTCCAGTGGGAGGCTGGTCCCCTGGAGGAGCCCAAAGCCCCCTTGCCCTCTTGCATTGTCTCTTCTATGAACCAGGTACTGTCTCACCTGAGCCTAGGAGGTAGGCGTGCCCGGCGCTGGGTTCCCACGTGGCCCCATTCCAGAGCCGGCACTGAGCGTGGCGATGCGCCCATGTCACCGACCCTCCCTCTCGACTCTGCAGGGTAGTTGGCGGGATAGCACAGGGCTTGCTTGTGCTGTAGTGTTTAGGATTACCCACTAAATGATTACATTTGTGCTTTATTTGACTCTAAGTGCCATGTTGATGAATAGACGTTCCCAGAGGAGGCATCTGTCTTGGTTATCCGGCTTCAGCTCATTTATGTGTCCATCTTGCCTTGCTTGAGTTGTAAACCATTTTAGGTAGATGGAAAGAAGTGCATCCTGTGCCATCTGTCCATTTGGACTCTGTCGCCCTATTTAAGCAGTGCATTATTTTTAACCCCTGAAGACTATCTGCCAGGGGTCTAAATTAGACTTTGCTCCTCTACGGGTAAAACAAGACTTTGTAGAATACTGTGGCATTTTGCCAGGGTTTCATAACATTTGGTATTGTCACGTGGAGTTTGATGGGGTTCTATGAAATATTCTGGGTAAGATTTGTGGGGTTCCCAGGAACCCTGATGGAGTTCCGAGAAGGCTGGTGGAGGATTGCCCACCACGTCACCATTTGGGGGAGAGATCCCACGAGGTCTCAGATGGACCCGGACAGGGAGAGTAAGAAGAGCAGGCGTGGGGACGTGGTCGACGCACGGGGCTCAGGACGCAGAGGCTCAGGGTCGGCCAGGCCAAGGCCACTGATCGAAGGAAGAGCAGTTGAGCGTAGGTCCCGAGAGCAGATCTGGGTCTATGTGGAGGATCTGTGAGGAGGGAGGGCCCGGCCGAGAGCCTTTCTAGAAGACAGTGAAGGTAGAGGTTCTACCTTTGTGAGGCCCTGACAGGCCAGGCCAGAGGCAAAGGCAGAGCGGCCGAGGCCACATTCCAGGTGGACGCAGTTGGGCATCAGTTCCTAAGGGCGATCAGGGACCATGACGGGGAGTGACATTTAGAAATGTAACTATTTGGGGCTTTGCAGGTCATGTGGTCTCTGTCACAACTACTCAACTCTGCCATTGTAGCGTGACAGCAGCCCTAGACAATGTGTCAGTGGATAAGTGTGTGTTCCGATAAAACTTTATTTATAAAAATAGGTGGCGGGCCGGATATGGCCCTTGGGCTAGGCTTGGCTGACCCTTGGTTTCGGGTCACATTAGCTGCTGCTCCACACTGATTTCTGGTCAGTGGGCAGCTCTCCCCTGAGACTTGATTGAGACCCCCAGGCTCCTGCCACCACAGAGCTGCAGCATCTTCCAGTGTAACCCTGAGGGTGCTGCGCTCATTAGCATCAAGCCTGTGAAAGGGCAAAAGAGAGGACGAGAGAGCTGCGTCTTAGGCAGGAAGGCAGGTCCCGAGCAAGGGGCTTTGGCTGCAATGCTCAGGAGCCCAGGCTTCCTCCATAAGGTGAGAGAGGGCCAGAGGGGGAGCTTATTAAATGTGTGCTATAGAAAGATTATTCTTATGGCTGCTAGAGGATGACGTAGGGAGGAGCAAGATTGGAGGCTGGGAAATCAAAGAGTTATTCAACAGTATTGACAAGCAGGAAACAAGAGGGAAGATTCTAGATCATTTTAGGAAGTAACTCCTCAAAATTTGTTATCGGGGCTGTAGGCATGCAGGTTTCTTGATTGGGTGACTGGTGGCTGGTGGGGACCATCACAGAGATCAGAAAGCCGAGAGGAGCCGATCTGGGGAGAAGGGATGAGGTTTTTGGATGTGCTGAATTGTCACTGTCGGGGGACATCCAGGTGAGGAGAGAATGCCCACCAACACTGGCCCCAGCGGGCTGCCTGCCAGGATCCTGGAAATCGTTTCTCAGACCGAACCAGCAGGGCACGCGCCTCCCGGCCACCACTTGCAGGCCGGAGCTGTCTGGAGAAAGACTGGACTGTGGCACCATGCGGAGGACATGTCACAATTTAAACCAGGGAATATTGATGTCAAACAGGTGGAAAATACCAGCCGGCGAGGGTGGACAGGAAAAAGACCTCAACACCCATTCATCAGGGGCTGTGGATCAACGAGACCAGATGTTGCTGCACAAAAAATGCAAAGAATTTCATAATTTATCCCGCAGACAAGAAGAGCCTGTTAAGGTCGGAGCAGGCAGCCTGGAGTTGCAGGCCAGATGGGGACTCTTAGGCAGGGCAAGGATGGTGATGTGACGGCCTGTTACCAATGGATGCCAGGCAGAATCAGACACGCCTCCGTAAATGCGTGCACCGTGGGCAAAGATGCTGCCACGGAAAAACATCAACACCTAGATCCAAATCTCCCAAAGCTGGGCTGCTGGAGGGAGCCTGGATGACCCGGACATTCTGAATACCCATCCTCTGGTGCACTGGTAACCTAAAAACCCAGTGTGGCCATGTCAGGCCCTTCCCAGGGGTCGGGCCCTCTCCTGGGCAGGCCCGGCTCATGTTGAGTCCTCGCCACCACCCAGGACGTAGGGACTACTCCTGCCATTTGCCTGGGGGGAGTCTGAGCATCTGAGAAGGAAGGAATTTGCCCAATTCCCGCTGCTGGGACCCAGCAGAACCCATTTCCACACAAGCTTTGGAGTTAAGACTGGAGATCAAGTGAGTTATTATTTCTAAAGTGCTTAAAGAATGAATGTCTGGTCAGTTAAGGGGCTGGCCCCGTGGCCGAGTGGTTAAGTTTGCGCGCTCCGCTGCAGGCGGCCCAGTGTTTCGTTAGTTCGAATCCTGGGCGCGGACATGGCACTGCTCATCAGACCACGCTGAGGCAGCGTCCCACATGCCACAACTAGAAGAACCCACAACGAAGAATACACAACTATGTACCGGGGGGCTTTGGGGATAAAAAGGAAAAAATAAAATCTTTAAAAAAAAAAAAAAAAAAAAAAAAAAAGAATGAATGTCTGGTCAGTTCAAACCAGTTGAGAGTCCCAAACCCAAGTTCATTCTATGAAGCTGGACTGGCTCCCGAGGTACCTGTGACGGTGTGTACGAGGCACCTGGCTGCTTGACATGTGCAGCATCGCCTATCATTTCCTTCCGGATACGACAGAAACCAGAGTTAAGACATTGACCATCAGTCACTGCAAAGTCTCGTGTCCCGTAAAAACAAGGCCTCTCCGTTTGTGGAGCCTGGATTCAAATTCAGCCCGTGACACACTTGAGGATAGACCAAGGAGTGCGAACTGGGAATCTCCATTGGCCCAAATTCTCAACAGCTTATTAAAGGATCATCCACCGTGACCAAGTGGGATTGGTCCCTGGGATGCAAGGATGGTTCATCATATGCAAATCAATCGGTGTGGTATTAACAGGATGAAAGATGAAAATCATATGACCATCTCAATAGATGCAGAAAAGGCATTTGACAAAATACAACACCTTTCAGGATAAAAGCTGTCAACAAACTGGGTATAGAAGGAACATACCTCAACGTAATAAAGGCCGCATATGACAAGCCCACAGCTAACAGCAGACTCAGTGGTGAAAAGCTGCAAGCGTTTCCTCCAAGATCAGGAACAAGACAAGGTGCCCGCTCTCGTCACTCCTATTCGACATAACTGGAAGTCCTAGCCAGAGCACTTAGCAAGAAAAGGAAATACAAGGCATCCAAATCGGAAAGGAAGAAGTAAAATTGTCTTTATTTGGAGATGATATGTGCTTACATACAGAAGAATCTTAAAGGCTCCACCAAGAAACTGTTGGAGCGAATCAATGAATTCAGTAAAGTTGCAGGATATATAATCAACATACAGAAATCAATTGTGTTTCTGTACACTAACAATGAAACATCTGAACAAGAAATAAACTATCCCATTCACAATAGCATCAAAAGAATAAAATACTTAGGAATAAATTTAACCAAGGAGGTGAAAGACCCTTTCCATTCCATTGTGGGACAATGAAAATGACAAGACTTTGATGAAAGAAATTTTAGAAGATACAAGCAAATGGAAAGATATTCCATGTTCATGGATTAGAAGACTTGATATTGTTAAAATGTCCATCTACCCAAAGCCATCTACAGATTCAACACAATCCCAGTCAAAATTCTAATTGCCCCAAATTGCTCCTTGAAAGGAGCCGCATTAAAAGTCATGAACCAGGGCCGGCCCTGTGGCATTGTGGTTAAGTTCACAAGCTCCACTTCAGAGGCCTGGGGTTTGCAGGACCGGTTCCCAGGTGCAGACTTACATACCACTCATCAAGCCACAGTGTGGTGGCGTCCCACATACAAAATAGAGGAAGACTGGCACAGATGTTAGCTCAGCGACAATCTTCCTCAAGCAGAAAGAGGAAGATTGGCAACAGCTGTTAGCTCAAGGCCAATCTTCGACACCAGAAAAAAAAAAAAAGTCACCACCCATCACAGCCCCAACTCCTGCCCACAAGAGACACTGCAGCCATGGCTACCACTCTGCTCTACTGGGCTCACCAAGAGCTCCATGGGGACAGTGTCTGAAACATATTGCCTAGGTGAGGAGACGTCCACAGCAGTGGGGTCTGCACTTGAGTCCCCAAAAGCAACAATGATGACAGCCAGCAGGTCAGCAAGAGGGAGGTGTGGATAACCATCTACAGGCCAGAAATGGCCCCTGGAGAGAAAGGACTCTGCTCCTCTGTGCCCACCCCTGGGCCTAGCAGGGGACAGGTGCCCAACAAGCATATGTGTGTGTGGCGGGGGGGGGGCTGCTGGAGGACGGGGAGAGTGGAGGAATACTGAGGGAAGGGAGGGAGGGCCCCCAGGGCAAGGCGTTTGGTAGGAAAGAATGGATTCCAGGGCGGAGAGACCCAGACCTCTGGAGCAGCAGAGGGTCCAGGGGTGGCTGCCTCCATGGTCCTTAGAGAAGAGAACCCGCTGCCCAACTTCTATGTAGATCCTGGTCCCGCTCCCCTCAGGCTGGTCGGCGCCTCTGCTGGGTCCCACAGCCCCCGGGCGTCCTCTCCAATAAGCCGACTCCAGAACACCACGTTCTAACCTGTTTGTCTCCTACGCCAGGCTGGGGCCTCCATGGGCCCAGGTGCACAGGGCCAGGCCCGTGGGGTGCTCAGAACTCTTTGTTGAGAAGGAAGGGATGGGCTTTTCCCAACGCTGGGTGCCTGCAGGGTTGGAATGGGGCTGGGTGGAGAAGGAGGCGGAAGGAGGGGGCCCCCCACAGGCCCTCTGAGCCCCCCAGCGAGCGGCTGGACCCCAGCGAGGAAGCCGGCAGACAGCAGCGGCCTGACTGCCGGGAGCGGTGACTCAGCCGCCATCTGTTACTTAATGAGAAGATGACAAGCCCACTGGCGTGCCTCCCCCTTTCTCTTTAATATGGCAAATCGAAAAATGTGACTTTCTTGATCTATATTTTAATAATTCTGACTTGCTCACTCTTACTTCTCTTAATTCAGCAGTGAAGAAAACTGTGATTTGTCCAGGAATCCCTACTGGGTTTCTTTCCATTTTGCTTTGGGGGTTTGGGTCTTTTTGGGGGGTGGGACGGTTTTGCCAAGTTACACCCTTCCTGGCTGCCACGGGAAGGGCCAGTTCACCCCTGGGTTTTGCTCCCAGAGTTGCAAAGAACTGGGGCCCGGGAAAGCGCCCCAAACCCAGCCCACTTCAGAGAAGACAGGCCGCCCCGGTGGGGGACAATCTGGCCTTGCCGTGTGGACGGAGCCTGAGGCTGCACCGTCTCAGGCGGGCTCTGCAGCTGACCCTGGGCCGGTCACTCTCCCGCTTAGGCCTCGGGTTCCCGGGCTGGAGAAGGAAGGAGCCAGGCTGATCCCCGAGGGCCCACCTGCTGGGAGGTCCTGAGACTCGCACGGGTGTTTCGGGTTCTTCTGGGACAGCCTTCCCAGTGGTCTGGGAGGGCCCCATGCTCCAGTGTTTGAGAGCGGACCCTGCGTCCCCCACGGCCTCCTTACATGACCTTGGGCCAGCTCCCCACACCCAGGGCTGTGAAGGCGGAAGGATGACAGTGCCCACCTTCCTCACAAGACCCTGAGGAAGGAATGGGCCCCGTGGCAGTGCCCTGCCCAGCGGCCTGGAGAAGGAAGCACAGAGAGGTCACTGTGGTCCATTATCACCACGCTATTCCCATAAGGGCTGTGACAGGGAGAGCCCCTCCCCAACGTGGCCCCGTCTGTCTTTGATCCTCTCACCCTGGGGACATTTTCCAGGAGCTTCCAGCTCAGGAGGCCACTTGGCTCGCGGGTTCTGGAGTGTAACAAACCATGGTTTGAATCTGTTAATTGGCTGTGTGGCCTTGTGCACGAGACCCCTCTGAGACTCAGTTTCCCCATCTGTCCAGCAGGGCTGACATGCCCACTCATCAGTGGCAGAAGGAGTTGATGAAATGCTGCAGGACTAAACAAACGTGAGACGTCGGGGAGCTGCTGCGTCTGCAGAAGAGGCTGCCGGGTCTTCCTCATTGGCAACAAGATCGGCCCACGTGCCCCGGAGCCGTGCCCTCTGCTCCCAGCATGGACCCACCAGAGCCCCCCCCCCCACCCCCAGGACAGAGGGCCTGTGGGCGGGGGCTGAGAGCTGGCCACATGCTCTGCCTCAGTCCCAAAGCCATGCTCACGTGACCATCGGCAGTGGATTGATGAAATTAAGCACAGATGGCTACTTTGTTGTTGTTCTTTGAACTGACAGCTGCTGGTATAAAAATAAATTAAATTAAATTTCACATAAGTCAGACTTTTTGTATTTTTTTTTTAATGATCTAAGTTTTTTTGTGTTGTTGTCGTTAAATTGTTTTCTTTCTTTTTAACATACGGAGGCAGAGAAAACTCCAGGGCAGTAGAAACAAGAGTTACAAGGAGAGCTCTCCAATGTGACCCTCGATTTGGAGAAGAGTCCGTTCTCACCTTCTCACAGCCCCACGCCCCTCAAAGATTTGACAGGACACAGAGCTGCAGGGTTGAAAAAAATCTTGGCTCCTTTGTCTTAAGAGCCACGGGCCAGGGAGTCAAACCAAGCCGGGTTTGAATCCAGGTTTGGCCACCAGCGAACCGTGTGCCCTTGGGCAAGTCATTCGGCTTCTCTGCGCCCGGTTCTCCAATGTGTAAAGGACGGATGGCAACAATGCCTCCCTGGGCGGCACCTCAGTCTCAGCCGTTCCTGGCTTGTTATCAGCTGCATGACCTTCAGTAAAGAGAGAATCTTCACTCACATGGAAGGACTATTGTGAAGACTAAATGCAAGAGTATATGGAGACCCCAAGCCCCACTGTCTCCCAGTGGCTCAAACCCACCCCCCAGGGCTAGCCTCACCCACCACTCAATCCCCGGCCCCCCTTCCCTGCGCCCTGGGCTCTGCGGGTGCGCTGGGCACAGCCACATGCACACACAGAAGAAGTAGGGGGCCTGGCCTGGGGCTGGGGAGGGCAGCCCTCCATCCCCTACTCCTGGGGTCTCCGTCCCCCTTCCCAGGGTGCTGCAGGGGTGAGCGTCTGACCCAGGCAGAGCAATCAGAGCTCTTCCCTGGGGTCTTTCTAACGCGAGCGCGCGCAAGAGAAAGAGAGAGAGAGAGGGAGAGAGAGGGAGAGAGAGGGAGAGAGGGAGGGAGGGAGGGAGAGAGAGGGAGAGAGGATCATCGTCTCACGTGGGGAGTAAGCTGGGAACTTTGGGAGAAGGTGGTCTGGATAGAGAGGGAATGAGGCTAGCCCACAGAGAAGGGCTGAGACGAGAGAGGGGGAGAAAACCCCGGGGCCTTTGGGACGCTGGCTTCACACTTCCCTGCATTCCTGCTGCATCCTCACCCTCCCCACAGTTCAGCTGTTCAGCTCGGCTGTGGACCTCTTTCTGCCTGAGCTGGCTCCCCCTTGGTGGCTGTCACTGCAACCAAGATGCCCTGTTCGTCCCTCCCTGACAGTGGAGAAGAGAATATGCACCACTGACAACAGGGGATTGTCACAGGAGGGCTGAGGTAGAGAGCAGTGGGCACCCTGAGAAGGGAGAGGCCAATTCTGCCAGGGAGTAGGAGAGCTTCCTGGAGGAGGTGGTTCCAGAACTGAGACGGGGGTGGGGGGAGAGGGTGCGGACAGGGCAGCTTTGGACATGTGGTGAGGGGTAGGGGGGCTTCCGTGCAGAAGGAGCAGTGTGAGCAATGGCACAGAGGTGGGAAGTATAGGCATGCCGCCACGTGCATCGTGGGTGAAAGAGAACGGTGGGAAATAATGCTGGGGAGGTGGGCAGGGTCAGATCATAAAAGGCCTAAGTGCCATTCTAAGGGATAAATGTTTGTCCGTAGTCAGAGATGATGAGAACACATGAGAACACACACACACACACACGTGGGTGCACACACATACACAGACACGCATGCTCCTCTTCCTTCTCAGGTCCCTGGTGGACACTTCTAACTGACCCAAGCATCTTCTCCACTGAGGTGGGACACTGCTTCAGGATCCTTGCTAAGGATTAATGCTCCAGGCTGACTGGAGGTGGCAGGTGGGATAAAATCTACTTGCCATCCCTGTGCCCGTGATGGGGAAGCTAGACCGCCCCCACCTCCCCACCTGCAGGGGGTGACTTGGTCCTGTCTGCATGTCAGCAGGGGCACCACTGGCTGCTGGGAGGGAGCAAGGGAGGAGGCAGGAAGACCAGTCAGGGGGCGAATGTAATACACCAGAGAGGAGGGGAAGGAGGAGTCGAGGATGAGTTCCAGTTCCTGCCCGCCCAGGGCCTGACTGCGGGATTGCTTTGGGCAGACAGCAGCTTGGCAGTGAACTACGACCCCTCCAGGTGCTGCATCTCCAAGCCGACCCCCTAGGACCAGGGCTCAGCCTCACTGCTCCTGGGGAGGAGCTCTCAGGCCCTTCCCTCCAGAAGGGCCCTGGGAAGCCCAGAGGGTGGAGGAGATAAGCACAGAGGGCCTGAAGGTCGGGAAGGAAGGTGAGGTCACCTGCCCCCAGGAAATACCTTCCTGAGAACCTAAAGGTACGACCAGGGCACTGGAGCTGGCATCTCTGTCATCACTGCTGGGTCTGGATGAGACCCGCCCTTCCCTGGGCCTCCGGCTGCCGTCCAGCAAACCAGGGAAATGGGCAAGACCAGCGGCTTCCAAGTTTGCTTGTTTGCTTTAAGCCGTTGAACCCTCTGCTCACATTCCACAATCCCCACTAAGCATACAGAAAGAAGTCACACTGAAAATCACGTCCCATCTCTGCTCAGAGGTGACAGAGAATCAACTTGGTTATTAGTAGCTCCCTGTCCCGAGGGCAGAGGTGTGTTCCCGAGGGTGGGCAGAAAGGGGTAAACCAGGACTCCCAGGTTTCAAGGACATGAAAGGGGAAAAAGGCAGCTGAGTGAGGGAAGTGGTCCTACCCAGGGCCCCGGCCCAGCCTGAATCTGATAGAGCACCAGGAGCTGCGGGTCCCCAGACCATTGCCCCGGTGGGACTGAAGAGCTGAGCCCTAAATCCTGTGGCTCAAGCTTGGCCTGGGAAAGCGGGGCGCAGGCCTTCTCCCCTAGACAGCAGTGGTCCTGCATCCTCAGCAGACAGACAGGAAGGTTCCAGACAGCACGGACCACCCCAGGAGGGAGCACGGCGTTCAGAGCCAGATTATGGGCAGAGAAGGAGGATGAACTGGCGCCCTTTCAGGATGCCTGCGCTCCAGGCTTGATCAACTCTGGGGAAAAAGGAGCAGAGTCCAAGGAGAGGCCCTAGACATCCCATTGATGGAGAGGCGATGCGTTTCAGTGGAAAAATGATACCACACCATGACGTTTGCATTAGAGATGGTGGAGCAGTTCTGACTAGTTGTATGCAAAACAGGAAACAGAAATTGCTCTTGTTGGAGAAAGATGAAAGACCATCCCTGAGGCTCCCGCCCGCCCACCTGCCCCCAGCAAGGAGGCCCTCGAGACCCAAAGCACACCATGGGAAATCCTAGGCACAGAGAACTTCTGAGAGCTACTCCCCCACCCCACCCGCATGTTCCAAATTCCATTCTCAGGAGGCCCTGGAAAGAGCCCTGGACCAGAAGTCAGAAAATCGTGGTTCCTGGGCCCCACTCTGCTGGGTGATGATTAAACAGCCTCGCAACAGTTACTTCCCACCAGCCCTGTCTGATGGAACCTTCTGCAATGTCTAAAATATTCTATACTGCACTGCCCAGTATGGTGGTCACTAGCCATGTGCCTATTATGCACATGAAATGTGGCTAATACAACTGAGGAATAGAATGCTTTAAATTTTATTGAAATTTAATTTAAATAGTCATATGGGGCTACCCTACTGACAGCCCAGCTTCAAATTCCGAGCCTCTGTTTTCCAATCTATAAAATGGGGCCATGAATCCCTACCTCCCAGGGGATTTGAGGGATGAAATGAGGTAAATGCACATAAAGGAAATTCATGAACTAAAAATTGGTGAAGAAATGCAAAGGATTCCATCCAGCAACCTTGGGTCCATTTCTCTCACCCTCACTAACAAGGCCCTACGAGGTCCTGAGCACCGGGCACGAGCTTGCAGCGCAGCAGAGACAGACTCTCCAGGTGCAATGACCCCAATAAATGTTCGGATTGGGATAAGTGCCATGAAGGAAAAAGATCCTTTGGTCAACAGGTGGCAATGACAAGGGTCTGTGTTCCCTGGAGAACAGCTCTTCTGAGGGGTCCAGATGGTCCTAGGCAGACATCTTGGGCTGGGCCTTCTCTCACCTCATGACATTAGCCCGACCCCAAAGCTCCCACATGTGGACCACTGGGACCCAACCCTTGAGGCCTCTGCTGCTGCCCAGCCTTTGGGTAACCTCGCTGGAGCACAGGGCTGTCCCGATCCTGATGACAACACGTGATTCGGCAGGAATTGTGCCTGATGGATCCTTTCCCACAGGGACCTGACAAGTCAGTGTGGTTGTTTTCAAATGCAAATCAAATCAAATCAAATCAAGATTTGATATTCCATTTGCAGGGAGAGGAGTCAGAGGATAAAGCGGAGTCCTGCTGACTCTCCGTGGACCCCATGCTGAGCACAGCATTTCCCTGCTCTTGACTTGGTTTCCCAATTTGCAAAAACACAGAAGTTGGCCCGGTGACTTTTTCGGTCTGTATCAGCTATGACTTTCTCCAATTCTAAAAAGACCTGTATAACAACAACAATGACAATGATGATCATGATGATAAACAGCACGAGCCACTGCCGTTTCAGCCACGTTGACTCGCCGTTGGACACTAGGCTAACAGCTTTGCGCTTAGGTTTTAATCCCCATCAGCGGAGGAGGATTCTTACCTTCCTTCCACAGATGATGAAGCCAAGGCTCGGGGAGGTGAAGCGGCTTGCCCAGACTCACAGAGCCCACCAGTGGCAAAGCCAGCATGACACTCTGCCGCACGACGTTCAGTCTCATTCTATCTGTAACGTTGTGTCTAAGTCCCCATCCTTCCTGCCTCAAAGGGACTGGGAGCCCTGAGAGAATGTCACACCTGGAGTCCCAAATGTCAGACCTGTAGGCCTCATCTGATCCCATCCCGCAGTCAACGGGGGGACCAAGACCTCGAGGAGGGGAGGAGCCTACTTGGGTCCACAGCCAGTGAGTAATGGTACATCAGACTGAGAGCCAGCTCAGGGAAGAGCAGAGAAAGTCTCCTGTCACTTGCGATGAGCTCCTTGCTGATCTGGGCAGGCCCGTGGTGTGGAAGGAGGCCCTGAAGCAGACAGATGGACCTAGGGGGAATTCCTGCTGTGACGCTGCTGCCTAAGCAGGCTGAGCCGAGGTTCCTCAGTTCTCTGGGTCTGTCTCCCCATCTGAAAATGGGGCTGCCCACTGCTCCCTCCCACTGAGGGGACAGTGGAGGCATTGGACAGGGAAGTAGCCCTAGGCACAGCTCTGGATGCACAGTGAGTGCTCAGGGCAAGGACTGAATCCAAGGACCCATGACCGCCGACGTCTCATCTCGTGTGCACAGGTGCTCTTGAGGCTCAGAAGTCCTGGCCAGGAGAGGGCTGCCCTATTGCCAAAAAGTCAGGCCCTCGAGAAGGGCATGGAACCGTGGACCCGGACAAGGCCCTCCCTCCACAGGGCCCATCCTCAGGGCGGAGTCCCCTGCCACATGGCCAGAAGAGCCTGGCAGCTGCCAGTCCCAGTAGCACCAAGAGAAGAGGATTTCAAGTAAATTAAAAACAAGCATGTGTGTTTCTCCTTGGCCCATCTGTGTCAGTTTCGCGAAGCACCAGCTCTTGGAGGGGGAAGGAACAAGGCAGAAGTAGAAGAGCTCTTGGAGAAGCTGGAAAAATTAGCAATTAGGAGGGAAAATTGTAATGAGAAAATGAGGCTTAATAAGGCAAACACAATACTGTGGTGGCTTTTTTCTTGCTCTCTCGCCGAAAACAAGCGGTGACTTCATGTCTGGGTTTCTCTGCTTTCCTGCGGCAGAGCCAACTGGGGAAGAGCTGGAGGAAACTGCCTCCATTGTCCCCAGACAGCATCCCTAACATTCAGGGAAGAAAAGGCCCACTTCACTAGGATGCGCAGGAAAATCCAACCTGGAACACAGACCCTGCTGTTGGCACCGAGCACCGTGCACACACTCTCCTTTAGTCAGGATTGGGTATGTCTTGCTGCAGTAACAACTCAAACTCTCATGGCTTAATGTAACAAAATGTATTTCTCAGTCACGCTATATATCCGACACAGGCTGCCAGGGAGCTGGGTCAGCATGGCCCTTCAGGGATCTAAATTAGCCAACAGTCCACCTTGATACCTGGTTGTTGGGGGCAGGGGGGTGAGGGACACAGTGAATCTCTCCGTCTCTCACTAGCTCTTAAAGTTTTCACCTGGCAGGGACACTGATTGCTTCCACACACATTTCATTAGCCAAAGCAAGTGTCTCAGCCACATCTAACTTCAAGGGGGCGGGGAACTGCAACCATGTGTTCCCCATCCATGTGCACCCAAAGGAGGAGCTGGAAAATCTGACCAACCACTTCCACGCCTGTATTATCTAAATCTCTCCATGGTGGGTAGATAGGAGCTATCAATGCTGCTATCCTCACTTCACAAATGAGAAGACTGAGCTTCAGAGAGAGGACATGACTAGGTTATGCATTCATTCATGTATTCATTCATCCTTGATCACTCCCACATTCATTCAACATAAATAAGTCTCGACTTCCTGATTTCCTATGATTCATGCAACATTCAGCCAATATTTCTTAGGGACTAGCCCCAGGCTAGGCCCTGGGGAGACAGAGGGGAATACAGCACACACAGTCCCTGTCTTCATGGAGATCATGTTCTAGGGGGCAGACACAGACAAACGAGAAAGCAAGTGAATAAATAAGAAAACAACAGATTATGAAGCCTAAGAAGGAAATTATTAGAACTATAAGGTGAGCTTGCTGAACGAATGAATGAATGAGTACATCTGTCAGTGAATAAATGTTCTTACCCTCATCCCTCAAGACAACTCAAGGGCCAGACAGACAGCGGAAAGCAGGACTTTGGAACCAGAAGTTGAATTTCAGGTTCCATTTCCACCATTTTCTAGAGGTACGGTCTTGGGTAAAGTATGTAACTCTGTGGGCCTCAGTTTCCCCATCTTTATAAAGAGGATGAGGACCCTTACCACTGACAGCTTTACATATTTAGAGAGTTATATAGTGTCCGGCACAATAAATGTGCCAGTACACATTCAGTGGGCAGTGCCTAGCACTCTAATTATTGCCACCTACAGAACGTAGATTAGGTGAAGGGGGAGGGGCCCTAGCCGTCACTTGGATGCAAAGAAAACAGCAAGAACAGGACTGGGTGGGGGCTGCGCTCTGCTCCTGCCTGGGCCCCGCTTTCCAACCTGCGAAGTGGGGAGTTTGGGTTTTCCAGGCCGTCAGCTCCTATATCCCTGGGCCTATGAATTAATAACTTTAAGGGCCAGCAGACAGGCACCCTCAATACGGAAACAGCCGCTTCTTTTATAAATATTGATGCTGATCAATATCGCTGGGCCTTGCCATATATAACTTCGTCTATCTGCAGAGTCTGGAACTCACTAGCGGTGACATGGCTGAAAGCCTGTACCTGGCCAGCTGCCGCCGCACAGGCCTCTAGTCACCTCCAGAGGCCTGGGCCGGGGACCTCCTGAGTTCTCACCTGGTTGGGGGCGGTGGGGGGACGGTCAGCACCATCTGGGAATTCAGGCCCAGGGCACTGGCCGAGGAGCCAGAGCTGCTGGGGAAGGCAGGGAGAGACGCCCACTCACGGGGTGGGGGGACTGCCACGAAGGGGAACAACAGCCCTGGGGGAGGCGTGTGGCAGTCAAACACCAGCCCGGAGCATTTATAGCGCCTCTGTGAGAGGCTCTGATTGGCTCAGGTTTCCGCACTCCAGGACGGGGCGCTCCTATTGGTCAGAGCTCAAGCCCGCCCCCAACCTGTGGTTGTCTTTGGCTCCGCCCCCAAGCCCTCGTCCAATCAGCTGCGCAGGCAGGTAGCAGCTAAGTGCTGTGCTCGGGATGGCGGGTGGTACCCGCTCGGAGGCCCTGCGGCCAGGAGAACTTGGTCATCTCGGTCATCTCAGCTATCTCGGCTGCGGCCACCCCTAACGCCCCGGTGATCTGGGCGACTCACTTCCTCTCTCATCTGCACAACGGGGCAAATAGACTGGACGACCTTTACTGGTCCTGCTTGGATCGCCTTACACAACGCGCGCAGGTATTGACCAGTTCCTGCCACATCCAGGAGACGTCAGCCCAGCCACCACATGCCTGGGACCTTGAGGACACGAGCGAAAGGGGGAAGAGAGGGGAGGCAACCCTTGGAAGGCGGCCTGAAGCCCCCCAGCCCCTTATATACACAGCGGGCAGGCAGCATCTGCCGCACGTCCTCTGCCTCACCATGACCGTTTCCTCTCCATCTAGCTTTTCAAGCATCGGACCAGCCAGGGGGCACCAGCACCATTCCAGCTGTGGCCAGAAGGCTCCTCTCTCCCGAGGAGATCCAAGCGCAACGCATTCAGGCCCAGAGTAGCCCAGTGTTTCCGGTCCTCCCACGGCCAAGCCCGTCCCTTCCAGCCCAGGAAGGCTGGGGCGGGAGGAACAGCTGGGCTGCCTGTGTAAGTTAATGGGAGCTGTAATTTCTCCAGTGCCTCCATCTAGAAATGGGAGCGATGTGCATAATTTATGGGGGTCTGGGTCTGCGCGGCCGGGCTGGGCGCCCACTTGCTCACAGTTGGACGGATGTGAGAGAATGGAAGAGCGCTCGGAGGGGGGCTGCCCAGAGCTGCCGCCCTGGCCTGGCTCCTCAGCCGTGTTCTCTGGGACATTGAACATCGGGGGCTGGAGGAGAGGCCTAGAGTTAACGCTTCTCTCCACTCTGGTTTCCTGGGCAGCAGAGCGAAAGGAGATCAAGCTGGTTTTACCGCGGCTTTCGTAGCTCTGAGTCACAGCGTGGCTGAGGAGGGGGCATTGGAGCAGCCACGGCGTCCTCATTTGCCTTCAATCCTGATGCCAACCTGGACATTTATGTCCCGACACCCCTCCCCCCCAACACACACTGGAATATCAGCTCCCTGAGGGTGAGGGACCTTGCCTGTTGTGTTGACTGCTGTTCATGCAGCATGCAGAATAAGGCCTGGTCCGTAGTGATGTACTCAGTGAATATTTGTTGAATGACTGAGTGAGCTCAGGATGTCAGCAGGAGTGAGGGAGACGGTGTGGTAGAGTTGAAAGAGACAGATCTGAGTTTGAGCCTAATTCCACCGCTGACTTGTTACGTGAACTTGAACAGTTTAAACCTCTTTTTAAATTCTCTGTAGCTGTTTCTCTGTAAAATGGGGTTAAGTGGATTATTCTCTTGGACCCCAATGGGGCATCTTCAGGTTGAGGAGAGGGGCCAGTTGAGCAGCAGGCAGGGTTGGCAGGACAGCCACAAGGCCCACCTCGGGGATCAGGATGGGGCCCCGGAATCCATTCCGTAGACCAAAGCTTCCCAACTGGAGGAGAGTTTGTCCCCCAGAGGACATCTGGCAATGTCTGGAGACATTTTGGGTTGTCACACTGGAGGAATACTACTGGCTTCTAATGGATTGAGGCCAGGGATGCTGCTGAACACCCTGCAATGCCCAGGACAGCCCCCACAACAAAGGATGAGCTGACCCACAATGTTAGTAACGCTGAGGTTGAGACAACCTGGTCTAGACCAAAGAGAGCATTCAGAGCCTCAGATTTGCCATCTGTAGAATGGGAGGAGGAAAAGGTGATCACCCCATGGGCAGGCTCCCCCCAAGTCAGAGCCTAGAAGCCCCCAAACCTGCCATTGCCCAGAGGGCCGGAAGAGGAAGAGGGAGCCATGAGCACCGGTGCCTCCCAGGGTGGGTGGCTCCCCTGAGCTCCAGGGGGGCACTCCAGGGTCTCTCTCCCCACACATAAATCAGCACGGGATGGCAGGAGCAGTGGCAGCCCTAATTGATGGCAAGCAGCTGTGTCACCGTTCAAAGAGCTTTCCAGTATTTCTTCCTTAATTGTCCCTTTAAGGGCAAACCATGGGCACCTGCCTTCCCTTCTGCCGTAAACCGCGTTTCCTTAGATGGGTCTGTCCCAGAAGGCTCAGGAGGGGGCAGGTGAGCTCTGCACGGTGTGACTGGGAGCTCAGGTTCCAGAACCACCCTAAGGGTTCTAGAGTCACAGATTCTGAGGTCCAGGGAAAACTCTACCCCAAGGTTCCAGAACTTCCCACCAGGACTCTTAAGCCAATGGCTCTGGGATTCCAGAACTTGCACCATGCGTTTTGGTTCTCTATAACCATACCCAAGGGCTCAAGAGGGCAAAAGTTCAAGAAGGATGAGTTCCCTGATTCTGGAAGCATGGGCTCTAGTATCCTGCCTCTTGCTTGGGGACCCCGTTTCTACTGACCTCGCCCTCACTGATCAAACCATCACAAAGAACCAAGATTTTCAACCAGGTTCTGGCAAGTTCTCAGTCACGCAGCTGATACAGGGCTAAAACCAGGCTGTCCCGAATTCCAGCTTTTCCTGCTGGAGATCGGCTCCCTGCAGGAACGGAGAGAAGGCTGTCCACCACCCCAAGTCCCGCACATGCCCGGCACACTGGGCCAGCGCCCCCGAGGGTGGATTCTTTGGGGCTCCCACCAGCGGTACACAGCTGAACCGTTTGGTACAGGAGTCAGGTTGGAAGGAGCCCGGGTGCTCAATAATACATTCCCCCAAAATGAGGACATCCATCAGGTGGCAGAGGCAGCCGCGCCCCCGCCTGGGTCAGGCTAGGACGACTCATCTGGTCCCAGCACAAGGCGCAGGCTCCCTGCAGAGCCCCGCAGCTTCCCGGGCCCACGGGGGCCTTTTGTGAGAGAGGCTCAGCTCCTCTGCCCAACAGCCTGAATATTCCATGGGCTTGAATAATGCAGGCCTCCAACATTACAGCAAACCAATGGGGCTGCTGGAAAACTGCGGAGACAAAGGGCAGTGCGTCCTGATTCATTTTCCCAGCCTGTAACTGTTTTGAACCGGAGGAGGCTCCTGGGAGGCTAGGGATGAGGCCTGGTGATGGGCGGGGGTTGAGGGGAGAGGGGCGGAGGGACCCCGGACCACTCCCAGCCTCTGAGTGTTTGAAGCATCTGTGAGTTGGAAGGAAGAGGGGGTTGGAGCTAGACTAATCTAGGCTCAGACCCCAGCCCCACTGCTTGCTAGCTGTGCACTGTCCCCCAAGTCGCTTAACCTTGCTGAGCCTCAGTCTCCAAATCCGTAAATAGAAGATATTGCGGTGAAGCATTAAATGAGGCTGGAGGGGAAGAAAGTGCCACCTGGAGATTTCAGCACGTTCTAATGCTCTTCCTTCCCTTCCATCACCACCACCGACATCACGGTCATCATCTTCGTCTTCACCAGGAGAGTCTTCACTCCCCAGGCCGGAGGAGCAAGAGCCACATTCCTGCCTTGCTTTCACCATCCCCAATGTTCTCTGGAACTTTCCTGACTGCTTCAGAGGATGTATTGGGCCAAGAAATTTAGGGGCTGGAAAGGAGGACCTTTGCAGAAGACAGTGAAAATGTCTCACTAAAGAAGGTAAAAGAAAGACTTGAAGACAGCCCCCAAACCCTGCAGCCCAGCTCTCTTTAAAAAAATCATCCATGGGGGCTGGCCCCGTGGCCGAGTGGTTAAGTTCGCGCGCTCCGCTGCAGGCGGCCCAGTGTTTCGTTGGTTCGAATCCTGGGCGCGGACATGGCACTGCTCATCAAACCACGCTGAGGCAGCGTCCCACATACCACAAGTAGAAGAACCCACAACGAAGAATATACAACTATGTACCGGGGGCTTTGGGGAGAAAAAGGAAAAAATAAAATCTTAAAAAAAAAAAAAAAATCATCCATGCTCATTGTAACAATTCAAACAAGAAAAGCACCGTTAAAAACCTAATGGCCTCTCCCGCCCCTAGTCCATTCCCAGTGTTAACAAAGCAAGTTAATATCAGTTAATTTCCACTTCCATTGTTACTCTGTGTATTCGTCTGCTCGGGCTGCCATGACAAACCACCACAAACTGAGTGGCTTAGCCAACAGAAGGTTTTGGTCTCAGAGTAATCTGACGTGAGCAGAAGTCCTCTGTCAAGGTATCCCCAGGCCGTACTCCCTCTGGAGGCGCTGGAGCGGGATCTGTTCCAGGCCCCCTCGTAACTTCTCATAGTTTCTTGGCTTGTGACAGCAGACTAACTCCGATCTATCTTCACCTGGTGTTTTCCCCATGTGTGTGTGTCTGGGTCCAAGTTTCCCCTCTTTATAAGGACTCCAGTCACGTGGGATCAGGAGCCCACCCTACTCCCGTGTGACATCTTAACTAATGACATTGGCAGCAACCGCATTTCCATGTATGGTCCCATTCTGAGATACTGGGGTTTGGACATAAATGTATGAATTCAACCTATAATACTCTGCAAATGTCTTTTTTCATTTAAGCATTTATCATAAAAATCCCTCCAAGGCAATATATTGTTCCAACTCATTCTTTAAAAAGCAAACAAAAAGACAGCTTTATTGAGATATAATTCACATACCATAACAGTTGACCCACTGAAAGCAGATAATTCAAAAATTTTTAGTATACTCACAGATAGGTGCAATTTCATCGCCTCGAAAAGAAATCCTGTACCATTTAGCTACGGTTCAGCCCCACCCTCCCCAGCCCGAAGCAACCACTAATCCATTCTTTGCCTCTGTAAATTTTCCTATTCTGGGCATTTCATATAAATGGAATCACATAATATGTGATCTTTGTGTTTGGCTTCTTTCACATCTTATAATATTTTCAACGTTCATCCATGTTGTAGCAAGTATCAGTACTTCATTCTTTTTTGTGACCAAATAATATTGCATTGAATGGACATACCACATTTTATTTATCCATCCATTTGATGGACATTTGGGTTGTTTCCATCTTGGCTATTATGAATAATGATGCAATGAACATTTGTGTCAGTAAACATCTGTACACAAGCTTTTGCATGGACCAATTTTCTCACTCTTCTTGGGCATATGCCTAGGAGCGGTAGTGCTGGGTCATATGGTAACTCTATGTTTAATCATGTGAAGATCTTCTGGACTATTTTTAAACATGGCTGCACCATTTTACACTCTCATCAGCGAAGTACGGTCATTCCAATGTCTCTATCTCCTCATCATCATTGTTACTGACTTTTTAATCCAGACATCCTAGTGGGTGTGAAGTGGTATCTCGTTGCAATTTGATTTGCATTTCCCTGATGACTAATGATATTCAGCATCTTTTCAGCTGCCTATTGGCCACTTGCAAATCTTCTTTGGATAAATATCTATTCAAGTTCTTTGCCTATTTTTAAATTGGGTTGTCTTTTTATTTTTTTAGTTATATGAGTTCTTTGTGTATGCTAGATACAAGTCCCTTATCAGACATATGATTTGTAAATATTACCTCCCATTCTGTGTGTTGTCTTTTCATTTTATCGATAGTGTCCGTTGAAGCACAAACGTTTTTAATTTTGATGAAGTCCAATTGATCTATTCTTTTTTTGTTGCTCCTGCTTTTGGTATCATGTTTAAGAATCCATTGCCAAAACTGAGGTCATGAAGATTTACCCTTGTCTTTTCTTCTAAGAGTTTTGTAGCTTTGGTTTGGTTTAGTTTAGTTCACTGAACCATTTTGAGTTAATTTTTGTGTAGATTTGAGATAAAGGCCCAACTTCATTCTTTTGCATGTGACTCTCCAGTTGTCCTAGCACCGTTTGTTGAAAAGACTATCCTCTCCTCCAGTGAATGGTCTCGGCACATTTGTAAAAGAATCAGTTCACCATAGACATATGGGTTTATTTCTGGACTCTCAATTCTATTCCACTGATCTGTATGTCTGTCTTTATGCCCATACCACACAATCTTCATCATTGTTGCTTTGTAGTAAATTTTGAAATCAGGAATGTGAGTCCTCCAACTTTGTTTCTTTTTCAAAATTGTTTTAGCCATTCTCAATCCCCTGCCATTCCATATGGATTTTAAAATCACCTTGGCAATTTCTTTTTCTTTTCTTTCTTTCTTTCTTTTTTTTTTTTTTTTTTTTTTTTGCTGAGGAAGATTCACCTTGAGCAAACATGTGCTGCCAATCTTCCCCTTTTTGTATGTGAGCTGCCACCACAGCATGATGGCCACTGATAGATGAGTGGTGTAGGTCCTCACCCGGGAACTGAACCTGGGCTGCCGAAGCAGAGTGCGCCACACTTAACCACTAGGCCACCAGGGCTGGCCCAGCAATTTCTACAAAGAAGTCAACTGGGATTCTAATAGGGATCGCATTGAATTTATAGATGATTTGGGGAGTATTGCCATCTTAATATTAAGTCCTTAATCGATGAACAGGGCATGTTTCTCCATTTATTTAGATCTTCTTTAATTTTTTCAACATTTTGTAGTTTTTAGAGCATAAGTTTTGTGCTTCTTTTGTTACACTTATTCCTAAATATTTTATTCTTTTTGATGCTATTGTAAATGGAATATTTCAAATGTTTTTTCAAATATTTCAAAAAGTTAGTTTTGTCCTATTGTGAATATGATGGTTTCTCCATTTCCATGTCTGTTTATTGCTAATATAAAGAAAAGCTATTTTGTTGTTACTTATTTATCTAATATCCAGCCACCTTAGCTTTCTGGGTTAAACTGCTTGAATTTTCTAGATACATAATTATATAACCTGCAAATAAAGACAATTTTATCACTTCTTCCACATATTTAGATTGTCTTTGTTCATCTTCTTTTCCAATTGCACTCACTAGAATGGTGTTGAATAACAGTGGTGATAAGAGGCATCCTCTTTTGGTCCTAACTTGAATGACAGTGGCTTTAGAATTTCTGTTTGCTTTCAGTTTGGGGAAAAGGGCCATACATGTTTAAGTAGTTTTCTTATATTCCATCTTACTTAAGAGAGTATAGTAGTTAAAAGTGTTCATTCTGGAATCAGACAGTGTAGGTCTGAACCATAAGTTACCTACTGGATTTGTAACCTTAAAGAATTTACCCAGTCTCTCTGTTTCCTTATCTCTAAAGTGGGGCTCATTCATATATAAGTGCCAAAAATTTTTAAAACTTTAATTCTTTAATTCTAGGCAATGACAATATATTGATAACAATGTGGAACCATGGGAACTTCGTACTGGCGAGAGTCCAAACTACCAAAGCCACTTTTTACATTATGTAATAAAGTTGAAGAAATGAACACCCCATGACCCAGCAGGTCCGCCCCAGGGTAGGACCCTTAGAAGATTCTGGCCCATGAGCACCAGAAGACTGGCCTTGTACAAGCAAGAGTGTTAGGATAGCAAAAAAGGCTGGAACCCACTCAGTGACAGCAACAGGAGAACAAATTCATAAATTGTGGTCTATTTCTGCGTCAGAATGCTACACGGCAGTGAAAAAGAATGAACTGCGCTACACACAAGGTGGATAATCTCAGGAACATAACGTGGAGCCAAAGAGGCAGAGAGCAGAAGGATGCACACATACTCACTTACATGACGGTCAAAAACAGGCGAGACTAAACTATGTCATGTTTGGGGCCACATGCATGTGATAAAACAATAAAGAACAGCAGGAGAATGATAAATGAACAAAAATTTAAGGGGCACGATTGCTTAGAGGGAAAGTAGGCCGGGGATAGCACCTGGAGGGTCCACACTTGGCTTCAAAGTTGATGTATCGTCCTGTTTCTTAAACTGGGTGATGGGTACGTGAGGGTTTGTGTATTGTTACTCTTTATACCTTATGCACTTTCATAAATACTCTTTTGTTAGTCTCACTATGTAACTAAGCAAATATTTTATAAAGGTTGGGGTTTACGAGGAGGCAGGGGTTTGCTGTGAGAGAGGAGAGAGAAAGGAGGCAGTGGCTGGGGGGCATGTGGGGTCAGGGTGGCATGTACCCAGGATGGGAGAGGGGGCAAAGGTCCACCCAGACGCCCTGTTTGTAGACAATTTAAGACATTACAAGATCAAGTAAAAGTCGCTCTGCTTTTTAGTATCACCATGTGCCTGCAATTCTAACGTTAGTGAAAAATAACCCTTCCTTAAAAATAAAAAATCTTCCGTTGGAATAAGTCCTAAACCCCTGTTGCAGTTACTGTTGAGTTTTAATGATGTACAGGTAAGCTTCGGGTCAGCACATGTCATAACTTACCCTTTAATAATCACTGAAGTCTACATGGATAAATTCCATTGGCCCTTGAAACACGCAGACTCAGCGACCCCCTGGGCTGGCCCACTGGTCTCCTGCCTGTCCCCACCCTCAGGGGCTTCCTGCATCCAGTCCCTCACCTTCCACCTCACACTTGCCCTGGGCACCCCCTGCATGACACACATGACACCCAGACAGGCCTCAATATGACCCAAGGGGGCCTCCTCTCTAGCTGCCCTTCCGTCCCTGCTGCACCCACTGCCTGTCCACACCGCTGTGCCTTGCATGCCTCGTCCTCTCCCTGTACGATCCCATTCCCAGTGCTGCCCGGGAAACCCACCCACCCTGCAGTGTCCACCTTTGGGCTGTCCCCTGCAGGCAGTGGTCAGTGGCTCTTTCCTCAGGGCTCCCACACACTGCTGCATAGGTAGGAGTTTCCTGCCTGGCCCCTGGGCCCCTCTGGTGCATGGTATCTGGCCGCCTCCTGGCAGGGTCTCAATGAGCATTTGATGAGGGTGAGTGAACAGTGTTGGAATCGGTCCTTCCAGGCCGAGATTCTGTATCGCAGGGAGGCCCCCACAGACCCTCTGGAGGAGGGCCTGGTGGCCCTGCATGACTCAGGCCCCACACGAGGCGACTGGACGCCAGGGCTGGAGCAGCCTCAGTGTTCCAGCAAGCACAGGCTGCCCACCTCCCATGGAGAGACCCCTCATGACCGCACCCTCTCTCGGGGCCATAGCATAATGCTAAGAATTAATATTTTGCTCCATTTTGATTCCCCCAATAAATCTATAAACTGAACACAATCCCAATCAAAACCTGATCAAGATTTTAATGGGATTTGACAAGCTGATTCTAATATTCAGATGGAAGAGTAAGTGTTCAAGAATAGCCAAGACAGCTTGAAAAAAGAAAAAACAAAGAGGGGAATTTTGCCCGACAAGATGTCAAAGCATATTATAAAGTAATTTTAACAAATATAATGTGATATTAGCACATGAATAGATAAATAGATCCTTGGAACAAAAATAGAAGATCAAAAAAACAGACCCAAGTATATACTGGAATTTTGTATATGAACCCAGGTGGCATTTCAAATCAGTGGGGAAAAGATGGATTATTCAATAAATATTGGAACAACTTACTACCAGGAAAAAAATAAAATTAAATTCTCTTTTCATACCACTAACAAAAATTAATGAACTAAAGGCATAAATGTTTTTTTTTAAAGCCTGCAATAGTAATAGAAAAAAGCATAAGAGAATATATTTGTGATCTTGAGGAATCTTAAATGAGATTTAAAGAAAAGCAACATTCATAAATTTCACTACAGAACTTAAAAGCCTGTATGAAGAAAGATAATATAAAGTTAAAAGAGAAGTGGCAGATGAGGGGAAAATATTTACAACATATGTAACAAACTAAGGATTAGTATCCAAAATACATGAAGAATTCCTTTAAGAAGAAACAGGAAAAGGGTGTGGCTAGACAAGACGCAGAACAGAAATTATAAAGGGTTAAGACACGTATTAAAAGATGCTCAACTTATGAGTAAAAAAAAGGAAATGCAAATTAATTTGACATTTTCTTTTCCATCAGATTGGCAAAAATTTAAATGTGTCAACGTCAAGTCTTAGAGAGTGCACAGGGACCAGGTTCTCTCGTACACTGCGGGTGAGGTTACAAACGGGTTAATTCACTTTGGAGACTAATTTGGCGCTATCTATTAAAATTTAGCCTGCAGATGGCCTACCTTCTTGTCTTCTTGAATATTCAGACCAAAAGCCCAAATCAGGCTGAGCAGGATGGGTGCCCACACCGGAAGGAGGAAGAGGGCAGCCCAGCGTGGGCGGGGAGAGTGAACGGGTCCAAGCCGGGTGAGATTTGCCATGTCGAGGGCCAATGACCTGGGGTATCAAAGGCCCCAGGGGGGTGAGGGGGCATCCGGCAGCCCAGCACAGGGCTGCTGTGGCAGAGAGAGAAGGGTGAGGAAGGTCCCACACAAGGGCAAGGGCGGTGGGATGCTGGAGCCCAAGCGAGTGAGCAGGCTTCCACGGGGCATTGTGGTGGCAAGAGGAGCCTGGTCACCTACTGGGGGATTGGCTCCATAAGTAAACATTTTGAAGGTGAGTTGATTGTTGACCCGGGGCTGAGGCAGAGAAGAGTACAGAAGCGTCTGGAATAACTTGTTGCGACAGAAAGTAAGGACATTTCAAAGAATGATGAGGACGCCAGGAAGGCTAACCAAATCAGGGACAAGTTGAGTATCAAAATAAATAATAGTAAAAAAAATAATATTCATAGTAGTAATAGATAAGGAATGGGATATTTACATACCACGCACACACAAAATGTAACACCTCCCCCCACCGACGCGCTGTTGCCGGGACACTTGGTGAAACTTAGACGGGTCTGAAGGTTAGATGGTGGTAACGCATTGGCCTTAATTCCTGATTTTGATGGTTGTAACGTGATTAAGTTGGAGAATGTCCTTGTTTGTAGGAAACACACATGAAGGTGTTTTTAACGGGGGCAGTACTGATGATGCATTGTGTCGGCACCTTCAAAGAGCTCAGGGAAAGAAAGTTCTCTGTGCTTTGCTTTCTCCGCCTGAGCATCTGTGAGTGTGGCTGAGGGGAGAGCTGCCACTGCATCGTGGGCTCCAGAGGGGCAACTGGGTCTGTCTCAATCACCAATGCGGTGCTGGCACATAGTAGGCACTTTATAGATGGCCTTTAAAAGGGGAGTTTTGGAATCACAGAGCCAACCTGCTTATCAGAGAAGGGTTGCTCCCAGGACTGTGTTCCTCTCTTGATTCCTTGAGGAATAGGTCAACCTTGTGACTTGGGGCAAAATCCTGTAAGTGGCTTCAATTTTCTTGTTGGAAAAATGGAAGCAGTTAAAAAGGCCTTGAATTGCATGATCTGTTGCAGTTCCTTGGAGCGAAGCTGAGGTCCCCGTCTCTGTCAGGGGTCTCACACCCTCACCCAGACCCCTGAACCACCCTTCCTACTCCTCAGAGGCCTGATCCGTGCTGGCTCTTGTTTCCCACGGCACTGTGATAGGCCGGCCCTGAGCTGGACACCCGTGGACAAGGATAAACCAGCCATGGTCCCCCCTTCAGTCTGGGGGCGGATGGCAGACACACAACCAACCATGATCCAGTGGGGCATTTGCCTTGGGGACCCTCAGGGAGGAAAGAGAGAGACTGACAACGGCCCCAGGCTCAAAGCGCCAAGCCACTGGACTCGATTGGGAGACAGGGCCCATCCGTCCACTCGGTGCTGCATCCCTGGTGCCCAGCACACTGCCCGTCAAGTGGGGATGGACATAAGTGACGAATCACTCTGGCCACCGTCAGCTGAGTCTCTGCTCTGTGCTGAGCAGCCCACATAGAGGGATGTAATCCACCCTGGCAACAAGTGTTCTTAGAGATGAAGAAGCTGAGACGCGGAGAGGTCACCCACTTGCCCAGGCGGCTATGATGTGCACGCAGGTGATCTTGTCCTTCCACCTGCCTTCCCAGAGGATGGAGGAATGAACCAGCACACGTGCCAGCGAAGCCCGTGCCACAGTGACCCCATCCTTCTCAGAGAGAGGCCGCCCTCGCTGGGCCGCTGGCTGGGGCCAGCGTCTGTCTGCCAGGAAGACCCCTTGCCACAGAGAAGGCTCTGCTGAACCCCTCAGTTAGCCCAGAAGGATTTACATCTTTTTATTAAAAATGTCACAGGAAGTCCACTCGAACGTTTGAAGCTGCTGCCAAACATGTACACGTTTGATGTTAATTAAAGCAAAAGATGACAGCCTCCAGGAAAAGGAATAATTTTCTTCTCTCGGATAAATGACCTTTCAGGAAAGCTTGTTCTTCAGTTCTCATTGGTCATTACCAGATATTACCGAGGATTTTCAATAAAGCTGGGGTGGCCAGCTGTCTGCAGCATCTAGCCTCCTGGTAAGGGGAGGGACTTTATTCCCTGGGACCCCTGGCCATCGGCTTCAGCCGGCCAAGCCAAGAATGATGTCCATCCTTGGTGAACAAAGAGTCAACTCTTTGCTTGGAATGCAGCTCTCTGCCCCTCAGGGGTTCTCACCCAGAACCTCGGCTTCCCAGCAACAGGAGCTCCTGCTTCCCGTGGTCTCGCTGTCCACCTCACCTCAGGTCCATGTCCATGGCCACATCATGACCTTTGTCACACCCGCCCCCCCCCCCCAAAAAGCCGCTCCAGCCTGTTCCTCTCTGACCATCCCCGCCGGCCCCCAGCATCCCCTCCAGCACCATCACCTCGCAGTGTGGGGCTCCGAAGACCCCAGCCCAGGGACCCCACCTCTTTATCAGCCCCCACCACACCTCTCCAGTGCCCACCTGCCTCCTCACCCAGAGGAGAGCCCCAGGCCCAACATCACACCCCTGATGCTCCTCATGACCTGTGCCCCTTTTCCTCTAAACCCCAAACCATGGCTGGGCTTTTGCTAAGTGGATTAAACTTCATGCTCCATGGCTGTGCCGACAGTGGCTAAAGAAAAGCGGGCCATGGTACTTGCGGGTTTCACTTCAAGTCCGCGCTCGCCGGCAGCCTGGCCCGCTCAGTCACTGGAGCAGTGCCTGGAGTGCCGGCTCTGCACCCTCAGAACCAACCACCACCTCCCACCTTTCCATCCTCCCTCCACGGTCAGTCCTGCGCCCCGCGCCCTAATGAGGAGTCGCCTTATTCATCACTCCACTCTCCCCTCCCCCAAACCGACCCATTGCCCCCAGCTGGGCCGGCACTCTGCCCACCCCCTGCCCCAGTAAGCTCCCCGTGGGCAAATTCAGGGGTCGCTTACCTGGCAGGACGGCCACCAGCGCTCCCCACGGGTGACAGCTCTTCCTGAGATGCCTCCTCGCCTGATGCTCCCACCCCCTCAGGTCTGAGTGTCAGCCTCCCCAGGGTCCTGGAGCCTCTTCTCCACCACACCCGCACCAGGGGCGCCCATCCAGACCGTCTGTCTGCACCTCCGTGCTGCTGTCCTGACAAGCGCCGACCATGGCTTGGACCAGGCGCAGTTGGAATACAGGGCAGACCAGGCCAGAGGTGCCAGCTTCTGGGCCCCAGGCCTCCTCACCTGGACAGTGCACCATTGCAGATGATGCTGAGTGAGTGAGGGTCAGTGGACTTTCAGGAAGTTCAGGAGCTCCCTCCCCAAAGCCAGGCCAGGCTGGAAGTCTCTGGATGCAGGAGCCTGGGCTGGCCTGGATGCACACTGGGGCCACCTTTCCAGGCCCTGTGTGCTTCACCGTCCACACGAGACAGCAGAGCAGGGGCAGGACTCTCAGACGTGGGCCCCTCCCTATCTGTCACCCTCAGCCTCTCCAGCCTGGTCCAAAAACTGTTTTGGACCTACTGCTGCAAAACCAGGACAGGGCAGTTACCCAGACATCTCTGGGGTCTCACGCCATCAGCTCTAGGGCCTTTCCCACACTCCCACTTCTCCATCTGCAGCTCCACCTCCGGATGCTCTCATCCATCTGTCTCCACTGGGCTGGGGCACCCAGCAGGCATCTTCAATGTAATTTGGCCCCAGTTGGACTCCTGACCCCCTCCTCTCCACTCCTGTCCTCCTCGTCTCCGTAAATGGCTTCCACACCACCCACCCAGTGGCTCAGCCAAAACCTGGCACCGATCCTGACTCCCTGCTTTCCCTCACGGCCAGTTCATCATCTCGGCACCCCGCCCGGCTCGCTCACACTGCCGGGACGGTGATGGCCTTCCTGTGCCTTAAACCACACCGCCCACTCCACCCCCAGGCTCCTTCCCGACCCTGGGAACTGGCTGCAGATCCTTGTGGGGTCACAGCTCAGCTCATACATCACCTTCCCCGAGACAGGGATGGGAGACCACACCATGGGCCAGGAGCTCCACGAGCTGGGAAGTGAAGGGGCTTGGCGGGAGCCCCGGTCCTGTGTTCCAGCTCCAGCTCCTCTCTCTGAGCCTCAGTTTCCTCATCCACAAAATGAAGAAACACCCCCACCCCATACTCCGCCCATCTCAGGGCTGTGCTGAAGATCAGACCGACCGCAGGTCACCCCCGGGGCGGAGGGGTGAGGGCTCCTACATGAACTAGCCACACTCCAGGCTCGCTCTCTGAGCTGCTCACTGAAAGCGGAGAAATGCCTGATGCACACCCAGTTTGCGCTCTCTAGGCCTGTTTATCTTCTGAAACATTCGCTTGTCCTGTTGTTTGTGGTTCCTCACTGGCCCTGGGGCTTTCTGTGCACGCCATAAATTTCAGTCCCGTGGACTCACTTAGAGCCTCTTCAATGGAGAGTAAGCTTCTTTGGAATTACGATTTCTTTTTGCAAGATAAATAGCTGGTGGAAAAGTAATACCACATGATAAAATATAGTCAAGGAAGGCAGTATTTTAATACAGCCGGATGCAGCCTGTGGGTGGTGAAAAATTGTTCAGTTTGTTTTTAAATAAGAGAAAAGAGAGGTGAGAAGTTTCATCCTCACCGTAGAAATTTCTGAGGCAGACGCAAGAAACGCACAGCCGGGGAAGGAGTTCTCCTGCGACAGTGGGGCGGAAAGAGGAGGCGACCAGCGTCACAAGGCGGGGCTCAAGTCGCAGCTTTACCTTCCCATCAAATGGGAGGGAACAAGTCTGACCTCTGCGGGCCTCAGTTTTCCTCCTTTAGAAAGTGGGGGTAATAAATCTACCTTCTTCCTGAGTGTAGAGATTTAGCCTCATCCTTCAAGGGCACGGGGGTGCAATGTGACGGAGAAAAAGGAGGGGCGTCCAGACGTGAGGATTCAGGGTGACAGCGTGAGGCGCGCGGCGTCCTTACGTCTCCCTGCGTGGAGAAACGATCGTCCTTTAGGGCAGGGCACTGGGTACGTGTGACCCAGCGTTTAGAAATGTGGACTCAGTCTCAAAGCTGAAGTTGCCGCGTCTGTGACCTGGAGGCATTCACGGCTCACCGCGGAGGCAGATGAGAAACAAGTCCTTGAAGACCTGCGGAGGACCTGTGGGTTTTGAGGCGTGCTATTTGAGCTCCACCCTGCAAGAAAGGAGCTCCGTGTCCCGCAATTGCAAGACACCTCCTGGTCATTTCAGTTTGAGGTCGGAAGGACTGCTCCTGAGCCATCAGAAGCTGCTGGGGCCCAGGGCAGGCCGCTGAGTGGGAAGCCTCACGTGGCCTCTCCATGGCTGTGCCTGTCCAGGCTTCTCTGTGTTCAGTTCCTCTCTGGAAAAGGGTGGGAATCACAGTTTGCAGCGTGTTTGTGGGAGGGAGGGCACAAGCTCTACGCAAACATGCATGCACACCTTTACAAACACACACACATGCACACACACTCACATACATGCATGTGTGCACATGCACACACTCCCATATGCATGCACGCACACACATGCATGTACACACGTGCACTAACCTTGTTGGGCCTCAGTTTCCTGTCTGTCAACTGAGACAACACTGGAGCCTCCTGGAGGGTGCCTAGCACATGGTAGTGCCCAGCACATGGGACAGCACTTGATAATTCATGCTGTTACTTCTTCCTCCCGTCTCTGCCAGTCACTGAGGGGACTCAGGTGGTGTCAGAGGGAGACCATAATCCGCATCCATGAAACACCCAGGTCCTGGTGATAGTGGGGGGCATGCTCCGCCCACCCAGGGAGGGCTCAGGCGCTGGGGTGGGCAAGGTGTGGCAGATGGGAGGGTGGCCTGGTGGGAGGTGGGTATGGAGAATCAGGAAGGGAGGGGCTTACTAGGCATTTGGTGGCAGGAAGAGCATCCCAGGGCCTCCCAGGCCAAGGAGAGGATGCGCTGGGGTGCTGGAGGAAGCCATCTGTGAGGTGGTGTGGGGAGCGGTGGGCCAGTGCTTGTGAAGCCAGCAGCCAGGGACGTGCTCCGTGCATAGTGCTCCCCTTTCCCTGGAGAGGAACACGAGCGGGTGTTGCTATTGGCTGAGTTTTAAAAATTGCCTGAAAAACCCGGTCCTTTTTCCTTTGTGTGGTCTACCAGTCTCTCAGCATTTCATTTGAAAAACAGAAAAGCGCCACTTGGACCCTTATGTGCTGCTACAGATTTGTCTGCAGTTCTTGCTGTACTTTTAAAAAAGAAATGAAAAAAATGAAAAATCTCTCTACCCAGCCTCCCGGCTGATTTCCCCACAGCCCCCAGAAGGCAGCCCCGGGCCCCGTCCTGAGGCCTTTCCGGGGCTTTCTGCTTTATCCTGACCTGGGCAGTCTCAGCCCGGACACAGGTTTTTGTTTTAATTTGTTTGTTTTTTGAACTAATTTAGACTTACAGAAAAGTTGTAAAAATAGTACAGAGTTTCCATATACCCCTCACCCAGCTTCCCCTCCGGTCAACATCTCGCACGACCACAGCGCAGTTAGCAAACCAGGAAGTTAACACCATCCAGGACTACTAACTAAACCACAGATGGTGTTCAGTTGTCGCCAGGTTTCCCATCGATGTCCTTCTTCCATTCCAGGATCCCAGCCGGGACCTCACATCACTTTAGTCATCAAGGTTCCCTGGTCTTCTCCAGTCTGTACCGGTTCATGGAGTCCTTGTCTTATGGCTGGTGATGTCAACCTTGACCGCTTGCTTAAGGTGGTCTGCCAGGCGTCTCCACTGTCAAGTTCCTATCATTCATTTGCAATTAACAAATGTCGGGAGGAGATAATCTGAGGCCATGCAAATCCTGCTTCTTCTCCAACTTCTGCCCACCAGTTTTAGCATCCATTGTGGACATTGTCCACAACGATTTCTCCTGTAGGGTCTGCTGAGTGGTGACTTTCTATTTTCCTCTTTCCTTCTACATTAATAATAGGAATTCGACTGTAAAGAGGAAATGTCCCTTCTCTCCATCTATTTACTGAATTGTTCATTTATATCACTGTGGACTCGTGTCAATCGTATTCTGTGTGGTGTAATTCGACACTATCATTATTTATTTTGTTGCACAAGTCGTTCCAGTTTGGCCACTGGGAGCCTCTTCGTCTTGGCTTCTGTTTTCTCTCAACAAGACTCAGGATTTTCTTAGCGCTTCCTAACTTTCTGACATCACGAGATGCCCCAAGCTCCTCTTGTACTTTCCCTGTCCCCAGTCCTGAGACTGTTTCTCCAACGAATCTTTTTTGGAAGGTGGCGCTTAGAAACCAAGATTGGGTGCTGGACTGAGCTGGGAAACGCACGTGCTACCCTGTGCTAAGCCACACGCACACCCCTCCCTGACTCCCCGTCCACCTATCTTATGAAAAGGAAAGACCGTGAATTCTTACTGACACCGGGGCTTCTCATCCAACACCACAGGGTTTCTTTTAGCCTTCCTTTTCCCTTATTTGTAACTTTTTTCTCCAACAACGAGAAACCCAGCTCTACCATATGACGAGCGTTTGTCCAGCTCTCGTGGCTGGAGAGGGTAGTCTCGGGATTGCTGCCCGCACCCCTGAGAGGTCACTCACTGATGAGTGACAGCCTCGGTGTGCGGCTCCTTCTCCTGGGGCCCGACGGAATCCTGCCAGGACACTGCTCTCCAGAGCTGCTCAGGCGAGTTCTCTCCTTGCTCACCCGCTTCAGGGCAGTTGTGTTATTCCTGTGTGATATGCCTTGGCTCATTGTTGGGGTTTTGATACCATCTTGGTCCCCCTATATCCCGGGTTGTTTGGTCTGTTTGAGGGAGAATGTGAAAGACATGTGAAGGCCTAGGACCCACTGCAAAATAGACTCACAGCCTTGCCGCCCCTCTGTTTTCCTGCCACTCGGCCCATTCCCCCCTCCTTTCTACCCACTCCCCATAGCTAATCTCTTTAGTGTTCGTTTCACCCTCTCTTTCTTTTGCACAGCTGAGCAGATACATGTGTATTTTCTTACATCTCCTGCTTTCTCACAGGAAGGGTAACATGTCGTAGAAACTCTCTTACACTCTGCTTTTTTTACTTAGCAGCATGTCCTGGAAATTAGTCCCTATCCGTTCATGGGGATCTTCCTCCTCCTTCATTCCAGCTGCATGGTACTCCATCGGGTGGATGTACCCGAGTTTATGCCACCCCTCTCCTGTTTCTGAACTTCTGAGTGGTTTCCAATGTTTTGCAATTACAAACAATGTTATAATGAATAACCTCGTGCATATCTATTTTTGTATTGTTGCAGGTGTGTCTTTAGGACAGATTCCTAGAAGTGGGATTGCTGCATTGAGAGGTAAGAGCAAGTGTAGTTCTGTTTGGTATTGCCAAGTGTCCCTTCCAAAGGTTACACTAATTTTCACGAGCGTGCAAAGGCAGCAGGGCACAAGAGGGCTTGTTTCCCCACAGCCTCACCAATAGAACGTGTGGTCGTATTTTAATTGTTGCTAGTCTGATAGAAGAGAAATGATATCTCAGTGTTGCTTTAAATTGCGTTTCTCAATGATGAGTGCGTTGGGACATTTTTTCCTATGTTTGAGGACGTTATGCGTGTGAATTGTCTGCTCGTGTCTTTTTCCCATTTGTCACTCAAGTTTTGTCTCTCAATTTTTGAGTTCTTTATTTAATAGAGATATTAGTCCTCTGTCATGGGAAATGTTGTAAATTTTTTTCTCCCAGTTTATTGGGAAAAAAAGTCTTTTGACTTTGTTTATGGTGGATTTTTTTTCACGCAATAAAAAAAGATTTGTGTCGCACAAGTGGAAGGACCAGCAACTAAGACATACAACTGTGTACGGGGGGGTTTGGGGAGATAAAGCAGAAAAAAAATTTTAAAAAATAAATAAATAAATAAAAAGATTTGTGTAGTCGCATCTGTCCACCGTGCCTGGCCCCGGGCTGTGAGGGAGAAGGCCTTTTTCTGCACCTGGGGGTGGAGGGCAGCCCTTTGACATAGACCCCGGGGGCAAAGAAGCTGGCAGGGGAATGTGGACGCTCTGCTGGGAACAGAGGACAGGCCGGCTCACTGTGGAGCGTGAAGGGATTTCAAACGGCCTCACTTATCCAGGTTTCCCCAAATGCTTTAGATGTGGGTGGATTTGCCGAAATCGAGCTAAACACCCATGTTTCATGAAGACATCAATTTATTTCACGGTGACATACAGCTGCACTGAGCCGTGGACCCCTCCCGAGTGTACAGAGAGCGGGGTACGGAGGGAACGTCGGAGCCGTTGGCTTCGGTGCCGGTATTTCACCGTGTGCTCGCTGCACTCCCCTTGGACACACAGAGAAGCTGAAGTTCAGTTCAATAACCCTGCCAGGTGGTGGAAGAGTAGGACCGAGTCCACCTTCCTCCAGGGCCACACTGTCCCTGCAGTCTGCTGGCTTTGCAGAGGTGGGGGGTGCTTATTTCTTCCCCAGAATACCTGCTCCCCATCCTCGGAGCCACTTTGGGTAATGGTATCTCCAGCCTCCAAGCTGTGACCCGTGTGGTCCTGGGCTGGCCTCTCCCCTCCAGGCCCCCATCTCAGATCTGCCCTTCCTCCTGATGCTGTCGGAGGGCTGGACCGCCTTGCCTACCCTGGGTTCACGGCTGCAGACTCCTGAGCAGCTCCCCACTCCAGCCTGGTTCCCCCAGTGCACTGTGTAGGGTCACGCAGCAAGCTCATGGCGATTCAGAGAGCCCCACCCTAGAGGAGGAAAGCCACACTTCTTTTGCCTGACATGGGACAGGCTTCAGCCGCCTTTTGAGGGGGGCTCCTTCTCCTCTTCAGCCCAGCCCCTGGCTTCAGCCCCAAGCCCCGGAACACCCAGATATCACCCCACACTCCTTGTCCATTGAGAAAACTGCCGCTGTCTGCTGGGACTGCACTCCACGCCACCTCCTCTGGGCGCTCCCCGTGTGGGCACTCGTCCCTCTGATGTGCCCAGAGCAGCCCGAATCCCATCCAGTTTGGGGGTCTGGCCCCCTGTAAATACTGAGCAAACTGTAGATACAACAAAATCTCTGAAGCAATCTATGGTGAGAAAGGAGGAAGAGAGATGGGGAGCAAAGAGCGGCATTGGTGACGGGGATGGAGGAAGGGCAGGTGGAGCAGGAGGGAAGAGGGAGACAAGGGTGCCGGGAGGGGAGATGGGCAAGAGGAGGAAGCCGGGAGGGTGGCATCTTGCAGACTGGGGGCAGGTCCCTCATGCGTGGTGGAGGGAAAAGGAAGAAGAACGTGAGGTCAGACTCACCCTTCCTACGGTCTCCCAGCTGAGACCCCACAGCCTATTTTAACACCAAGCGCCACAGGGGGCTGAAAGGATCAGGTGTGCTCGGCTTTAACACAGGTTTGCAGCCTGCGGGGGTGTTTCGGGATCTGCAGATGCTGCTCCACTCTCCTGCTTTGCCTTTCCGAGGTGTCCTCGTGCAGGTGGCACTCACTGCATGCCATGAGGTCCCACGGACTTGCCTCAAACCCAAGTTCTGTAAACCGAGTCACATTGTCTCCCAGCTACAAAGTTCTGGGGAAGTGATTTATCTTTTTTGAAAGTGTGTAATCATCTCGTGAGTTTCCATCTGTCAGGTACCTGTCCACACTGTTCGCAGGCATAACATTGGTGCCATTGTTGGGAATAAGGCATTCTAGTCTAAGTTACCATTCTAACAATTTCCCAAATTATATATATGTATATATGTATATATACATATATATATATATATTTTTTTAAAGATTGTTTTGTTGTTCATAAAGTTTCAAGCTCTCTTGCTGAGCTCAATGGCTTGGACTTCCTGTTTTTTGGCATTTTCTGGGCACCTGCGATGTGCAAGGAATAGCAGGCCCACAGAGTTGGGTAGACACTGCCCTGGCTGTGAACAGGGCCTCGGACATCAACTGCAAAGTGAAACTGGCGGGCTGAGGGCGCTACAACGGGCAGTGGAAGCACGCGGACTCAGTGCAGAGTTTAAGTGTAAGAAGCTGGGCGGGGACGGCATCCAGGACCAGAGGGTACGGGGCGGAAGGGGCCGGGTGCTGGCTCCTTGCACATCTTTGGTATTTGTTGGGTAAATAGATGCAATGTAAATGTGTTTTTTATATATTGGTTCCTTAACATCGAGTACATCTATACTGAGAAGCCTTTATTTATACAACACAACAGCAACAACAATAAACCCCAAACATACCCAATGCAAACCCACCTCTCAGGATCGCATTCTTGGCTTGATTTGGGGAGGTACCTGCTTCAGGAGAAGTGGGGTGCAAGAAACCACGCTTCGTTTCCTGGGCAGCATCCTGGCTGGTGTTCCATCCCAGCAGGCATTGCCACCAGGGGGTGCAAACGGAGCAGGGGAATGGGGATCCCAAGGCTGGAAGAGGCAGTGGAATGGTTTGGTTTTGATGCGGGTAGAAAGAAAGGTTAGGCTTGTCTTGTTTGGGTGGGAGAGGAGACTTTGGTGGACTGTCTTTGCTGTTTCCCATGCCAGGAACAGATGATAACGTTCCCTTCCTCATCCACACTGGTGTGGTCCAGTCTTGGGGGGCTGCCCGCCGTGGTGGTGTGGAGAAAGGGGAGTCCAGCGCTCCCCACCATTCAGCTTGGCCCTTGGCCTCTGGTCACAGCCACTTACTGGCTTAATCACAGCCTTGATTGTTCTGTCTGCTCATCTGTCTGTGGGTTCATTTGAAGGATGTAGCCTAGCGGGTGACACTTTGGTTCTTAATTCACGTTGTACCTTGTTGCAAGTTTGCAGAAATTACTTATTTTAAAATGTGCAGATTCGATAGTTGAAGCCTGAAGTCCACATAATTGAACGACTAGAATCCTGAGATGATTTAACAAGCGCAAATACTCATATTATCCTACGAACTGCACACATTATTTGGGCTTAATTTTTCTATTTCCTTGGCTTGTAATCTACTTTCCTTCCCATCAGATACACAGCAATTCTATTCTTCCAGTATCAGCTGTTTTATAATCATCGCCGACAGCAGAACTACGTCCTTGTATGCATTTAATAACTATTTATCATCCTCTATCTTCCCATTTTCAAAAAGGAATAAGTTAAGTGCTCCAGAAATTGGAAAAAATTGAAATTTGACCTTTATTAACTGGGTTAATTGTCAAAATCTCTGCTTGTAAAAAAATTAATGGCCAAAAAGTGTAACTTTTAGAGTTTCAAAGATTAGGTTAACGTCCAAGGAAGTATAAACTTTGACCTTTTTGACGCATGTCATAAGTAACATCTATCCTAATAAATTGCTACCTGTGAGCAATTATAAAATTTTCCCTGTATCTAATCACGCAATTTAATTGCTACTGGAAATTCTGGCTTCCCTAGAGATAGCCTGGAGAATCATTTGATGCCCGTGAGAGTCATTTTATATTTGTTTTGGGGAGGAAGATTCGTTCATTTGGATTTCTAGACATTGAAATGTTCATGGACAAAGAGCCTAGCCACTTCTGCCAAAGGCAGCTTGGGCAGTAAACAACAAAACTTTGTCACAGGAATGATGTGGAAACATGACAAGCTTCCGTGTCCAGATACGGTCTCTCACTGAGCCTGGATCCTTTCCTGGTTAATTGTTCACTTAATACAGACTCAAGTAGATGGGTGATTTTTCCTGTTACTGGTGGATGGTCAAGTCCACTCCAAATGGGATTAACAGGTGGTTTTTTAAAATGCCGTCATTTGGGGATTGATGTTTGTGGAGCAGTTTGGGGAAATGGGACTAATCCCCACCATTCAGGCTCTCACACACCAGTCTCATAACAGGTGTCAGTTTCAGCAAAGAAAAAAAAGAGATGTCACTGTCATTTATCGAGTCACCCCAAAGCTATGATGCTGGGGTCTCCTCTTGTAATTCCACCATTCATTTGGAAGATCCCAGAATGTTTAGAAAATCTGGGAATGTAATAGCGACAAACACAAAGATGATCCTAGTTCTCTGAGGCATGCTTTCAAAGCACTTAAGTTGTGAAAAGAAATCAGAGACTTAAATTCTCTATTATCTGGTAATAGAAATGAATCTTTGTAGGTGGCAGTGTTACTGAAGTTAGACCAAGAAATACTAGACAGGCAATCTAAAATTTTGTTTATTGTGGAATTAAAAGCCCTGGCCTCTTTTCTGTTAAGAATAGAAAAAAGGAATGTACATGAAGACCTAGTTTGGGCATAACTTCCCCTAGGAGGCACTCTGCAGGCTCCAGGATGGCTGGCTGGCAGTCCTAGTCCTCCGTGAGCTGTTGGCAAGCACCTGTGTCATGTACCATTTGTACTCCCCAAGCCTACTACAGCACCCAGCACTGTAGATATGCTAGATACCATTATGCTATGGTAGACACTCAAGCAACTGCTGGGTGAATCAACGGACGTCATTGATCCAAAGCACATTAAGGAAGAAAAACTGGGCTGAGACCCCGTGGCCATCTGTCTCGCTTTCTCATTGGCTCAGCACTGAGACTGGAATTATGTTTTGTCATCTGAGAAACAAGGTTTTTCCCATCCGCCTCTGCCACTTGGGGGAAGTAGGAGATCAAGTCTGTTTAGGTCCTTGTGGGGAAGAACCCATACCTTGAGGATCTTCGGTCTCTGCTGTTCCAAGCCTCTTGGAGACTTGGACTAACTGCTGTGTCCAACCTTCGGCAGAAACCGAGTGTCCTGTGGCTGCCCTTTCTCACCCCGTGCCCCCTCCTCTGGCCAACTCACGTTGAGTGGCACCGAGTACCTGAAGGAGGAGACAGCCTCTTTTGTCACCGCAAAGTACCACCTGAAAGCCACATTCTACTTGGCTTCTGGCACTTTGAGTACTCAGCCTAGTTAACTTATGCAAAATGGCCAGGTCCGTTCCCTCAAACACTCTGTGCCCAGTTGGTGGCTTTTGTTAATGGCGTTGTCGCATGAGTCACCGGCTCCCACAGCTTCTCAACATGCAGCAAAAACGCACACAACCAGGCTGCCCTCCACCTTCCAACCGGCTCAGCACCCAAGTCTTGCAAAAATAACATTGTAAAGGCTTTTCTGTCAACCACCACCTTTGTTCGAGCTAGCTGGATAGTCACAGTGGTGTCAGCGCTTCTGTTACAGCACCTGCTTCCTAAGGGCAGGGGACAGAGGGGGAGAAGGGAAGGAGGCTATTAACATGCCCTTAAATTGGTCTACACAGAAGAGCAGAGCAGGCAACACAATTCCACATTCCTTTTTTCCTCATACAACTTTTCAAAAACACCCATTCTGATCCTTTTAAAATCCAAGGAGCGTTCCGGCTGAATTTCCTGATGGTAGTGACTGCAGTCTTAATGGTGTAACATTTAATTGATTAGATAACAGAAGCCCAAAGCTAGTTATTTCGACAACTGCCGATGATCCAAATAAAACAAAACTTTTCTTGTAAGTTTTGTAGGAAAAAGCAGTGACTGTTTCTCTAGAATCATTTCAGGATTCACTCGGCAACACGATGTGGTGTCAGCTAGAGTATTGTTTCCCAAATTAGGCCTGTTGGGGTGGCACTGGATTCTGACTGCCCTCACTGTCCCGTCAGTTGTCATTTGCATCTGCATTCAGGGGAGGGTTTTTTTTGAGTTGCGTGTAAGATTTACTTGAAAACTTAAAGCCAAGAAATTCAGGTGCCTGTTCCATGGTTCTTCATACTTAAAAATATGTATGTATAAAATAAGTAAATAAAATATTCCCAGCGTGAGGTATCTGCTGAGTCTGGACAGCGCAGGCTGGCTGTGACAGTGGCCCACTGAACTGAGGTGCATGCACTGAAATCACAGGGCCAACAGGAAGACTTCACTGCCCGGGCAGGACCTACCCCCTATCAGGGTACGAAGCCTTTATTTAGTTCTACCGTTCGTTGGTTGCAGGCTTGCTGCCATCATTCATTCAATCGCACTCGGAACCATTTATTGAACAGCTACTCTGCTCCCGGCACCATGCTAGAGTTACATCCACTGTCCCAGCAGCTCCTCCCTGCAACCTCGTATGGTCATTCCATTTTGTGGCTAAGAAAATCAATGCCCTGTGCATGAAGAAACTTGCTGTGGTGAAGAAAACGGTGGGTCAGGATTCGAATTTAGGTCTGCTGATTTCAAAGCCCGTGCTTTTTGGATGAGCTGTTTCTTCTCTGGGTGAAAATCCTGATTGTAGTTTCAAATGCAAACAGTTCTGAAGGATCTGGGAGTACCATCAGTCACTTACACTACAGTGAGAATTTGTTCATCAGTTCCTTCTCAGAAAAGCAAGTTTTGCATGAATAAAAAGTGGAGAGAGTATGAGGATGGGGAGCTCCTGTGGGTACTGCCACACTCTCCGGAAAGGAAGGAAACAGGGGCACGGGGCCAAGCTGCCCCACGGCGTGCAGAGCCCGAGGGCAACCATCGGAGTGCTCTGGGCACTGTTGGGGCTTTCAGCAGGCCTTGTCACCCTGAAGTGGCTCCTCCAGAACCACGCGCTGTTAAGATGGAAAAGGATGCTTTGGGGTTCAGCCACCTGATGCTTTTCTGCCAGAAGACTCTTGAGGAGTTAGGGTATAAGCAGAAACAGGAGAGCAAGAACAGAGACAGAGGAAGGGGTGAGATTTTAATGTCAACCAGGAACTCCTCCGGAGACATCAATCCTAGTTCCAGGGGCGGGGCTTCCCACTGCTGCGGCTGTTCCCTCAGTGCAGAGACCTGTTCAGAGCACACACCGGTGCAGTTACCACACTAGGCACGAGGAATCAAGACGAGCCAGTGGGGGCCAGCCTGGTGGTGTGGCAGTTAAGTGCGCACGTTCCGCTTCGGCGGCCCAGGGTTCGTTGGTTAGGATCCTGGGTGTGGACACAGCACCACTTGGCAAGCCATGCTGTGGTAGGCGTCCCACATATAAAGTAGAGGAAGATGGGCACGGATGTTAGCTCAGGGCCAGTCTTCCTCAGGAAAAAGAGGAAGATCAGCAGCAGTTAGCTCAGGGCTAACTTCCAAAAAAAAAATGCACGTACATTTGTGCATATGTATACATGTATGTATCTATGCATGTGCATACATGTTTACATATATAAAAATATACATGGATACACACACACACAGAGGCATGCCTGAGCCGGGTCCAGAAGAGTGGCCCACCTGCGGAAGGAGGCATTAAGAGGCTGTTCATAAAGACCAGGAGGAAAGCTGACAGGAGTGTGATGATCTGTGTTAACTCTCCCAACTCCACAGGTCCCCTAAGGAGTCCACGAACACAGGCTTCTCTGCCTTTTTATCTCTTCTAAGGGAAATACCAATGGTGGCATTTGTGTTTACAGGAGCTTGTGATCGCTATACTTTTCCATCTAAAGAACTTTATTCACCGGGGCCGTCACCGTGGCCTAGTGGTTAAGTTCAGGACCCTCCGCTTCAGCAGCCCGGGTTCAGTTCCTAGGCATGGACCTATACTACTGTGGTGGCCGTGCTGTGGCGGCAACCCACATACAAAAAGAGGGAGACTAGCAACAGATGTTAGCTATGGGCAAATCTTCCTCAGCAAAAAAAATAAAAGAACTTTATTCACTACAGGGTAGATGGGATTCCACAGGAGCTCTCCACACAGGTCGCTGGGCACCAGCAGTGTTCAGGATTCAGCCTCCTGCAGGATTTCTCCGGGAGGCCTGAACTTCCTGGCCCCTCCTTACCCGCCTGGCACTCCTGCCCCACTCCAGTGTGCACAAACGAACCCCTGAAGTCCAGATGCCACTTCCTCCAGGCTAATTTTTCCCTGTGAGGACCAAAGTGCGCCATCCACCCCTCTCTCATGTCAGGTGGCACACTCTGCCCGGGTTATTTGTTCAAATGGCTGTCAGACCACCTCGAGGGCAGCAAGGGTTTCTCAGGAATCTTTAATTACCCGCAGAAGCTGGCACTGCACCAGGAACATAGCTGTTGCTGAGGCTGGGTCTGGAGTTCCTGCATCGGTGGGCAGATGCGAGCCGCCTGCCTGCAGGACAGGGGAAATTTTGCTAACCCCCAGTCCCACTAGCATTTTCTGCCTCCCGGGAGGCGCTCAGACTTAGAAAACAGTAGTAACTAACATTTGCTGAACGCTTAGGACGCACAGACACCGTGCCAGATGCGTATATATGCGTTACCTAGTTTGGACCCTCCAGAGCCAGGAAGCATGAGACACCCTAAAGAAAGTACAGAAACATCCAAGGACTGTCCCCAGGTCCCACGGGCAGAGAGAAGCAGGGGTGTGGCTGGAACCCAAGTCTGATGTTCCCAACTTGCACACTTGGCCATGGAGACTGCCTCCTCAGTCTTCTGTAAAATGATTAATAAAAATCATTTCCTTATTAATCAAAGTGCCCGACATTTGGAATACCCTCTTCTCATCAGTCGCCCTTCCGAGGGCCTGGCCATGTCCACGTCCGGAGCAGTGGGCATGAACCCTCCCTTACAACCAGCTGGCAATGTTAGAAATCTCGCCCTCACTCAGCTGGGACCCGCTTCTCATCCACTGGCCCTGGCTGTGCCTTCCAGAGACCCGGAGGGAGTCCCATCCCTCCTTCAGGTGACAGTTCTTCAAATACAGGATGACAGGGATCGCGTCCCCACTAAGGCTTCCTCCCTCTAGCCTGAGCACACCCAGGACAGCACTGCAGCTCCATTCAAATAACAAATTCGCCAGTGCATTTAAATACAATTCAAGTTACTCAAATTGAATTTATACACAGAATTTTAAGAATACATGATAGGAGGTGCTGCCGATTAAAATAGTAGGGTGACCCTTAATGAGGTTATTGGATTCTACTCTTACGTGCCTGAAACTGACACTTAAATGAAAACGAGCCAAATTCTTGGGTCAGGTTACCGGCTATATCCTATTAAACACATTCATTTTGCCAGATCAATAATAATGTGAACACGGCGCAATGTATCACAGGAAAAGCTTCTCACTGTAGCCATGGTTACAGCCCGCACTTTAAGATCTGGGCCCTCTGAAACTCACTCTGCAAACCAACCACCACTAACTGCGGTTCTCTATTTTACAGGCACTTTCTTTGAATTTTTTTTTTTTAATTCTTTCACTCCAACATGCATATATTAACCACCAAAGAATACAGGAGGTGACGATTTACAGAAAATTAATTCTCTCATTTTCAAGTGAAGGTTTAACTTAGCATAGCCTTGCATGTTGGGCACCTGGGAATATTTTTAACGTCTCACCCCATCTCTCTCAAAGAAAATTAAACACATCTTCTAGTGAGCCTGTTCCAGAAACTAGTGGGGAGAATCACCTATCAATTGCCAGTTTGTGCGGAAAGATGGGTGGTTTTTCTAGGCTGGTGAAATCTAATTGCTAACTGTTTACACAAATAACACACAGAGCTAACGAAACAGAAGCAGAAGCTGGCATGTCTCCAGTGACTAGCCCGAACAGCCTCTTATCCAACAGCATTAAGAAGAAAGTAAACTTTAAAACGATTTGAGAGAAAGGTCCATTTTCATGACAGATGGCAGCGAGGGTTCTTCAATGCCAACTTAATCACTTCTCACTTTTCAAACGCTTCAGTTGTGGCTCCAAGCGTCTGTGCAGGCAGCACTGGATCTGTCGAGCCGGAACAGGGCAACAGGGCTGACCACCGGGTGCCGTGGCCTCGACACCTTGAAGAGTCATCCTAGGGCAATTCTAGCCAACTTAGGAAAAACTATTGTTGTTCAACAGATACTCTCTCTTCTGACATCAAAAAAGTTCTGTTCTTATGAGCGCCATTTTTATGTCGCGAACATAGAGACAGTCCTTGATTGGGAGCGTAACTCATATCATCACTTTTTGGTCCGACAGTCTTAATAAACAGACACTGCCAATGGGGAACTAATGGATGTAACGGTCTCCGAATTTTTAAGCAGGGACTTTAGATAATTTAGTACTGTTCCCTCACCTTACAGGTAAATGGAGAAAATGAGGCCCGAGTGTGGCCGTTGCACACCCACTGCACACAAGCCCAGAGCTTGAATCCTGACCCCAAGCCAGCACTCTTTCAGCTCCATCTGAACTCGAATCTTTTCCAGGGACTATTTTGAAAACTATCCCATCTCATGATGCTGTTTTATGTCTGAACTGTATATAATTTCTCAAAGGATGCATTTAATACGAGACTTGAAAACTTTTAATCCAATGAGAAAATGGATCTACAGACAAGTTAGTCATGAAAGTTCTCGCCTCAGGGGCCTCTATAGTAGAGCAGAAACTCCCTGAGCGCGACAGCACTTTCGCCCTTTGCAAATCACCGCCTCGTTCACATTGGGGTAAAGCATCTGAGGTACAGGGCTGACGGGAGAGCTGGCCGTCACGGGCATCCTCTTAGGAATGAGTTCAGACTGTGTGCACATCAACAAGGCAGGAAAGTCACAGTGTCTATGCAGGCGAATGCTGCCAACGTCAGGGAAGGATGAAAGCTACCCCTAGCGTCCGACGCAGCAGGTGGACCTGACTTGCTGAGCTCTAGGACGGATGCATCCTCAGGAGAGACACAGGCAGCTTATCTGCAAAGCTGTGTCTTCTCCAAGGGGAGATACTGGGAGTGTCCTAAAATTACCGTATGCAGCAATGTTTACCAAAATGGCTGGGTGAAGAATTGATGTAGCTTTTTCCAAAATGAGTGATGTGCTTAATAGTTAGGACGACAGAAACAAGTGTGGAAGTTTGCAGTTATGACAGACTGGTAATCAATCGGTAACCTGAAAAGTGGTGGCTTTCAGGGTATGGATCCCACCTCCACCCCAGGACACCATCCCAAGCCTTTCCTTCCCCTGAAACTTAAGCCCGCCTCTTCTTGTGTTCCTGCCGTGCCTGGTCCTCCCAGAGCACCCCCTTGTGGTCTGGTGAGGGGCTGACCGCAGGCCTCTCCCATCTCTGAATCCCCAGGGGGAGCACCGCACACAGCATGGTCGGGTCCAGACGCCGCCCGGTGGGTAAGCAGGACGGTTTGCACAAAAGCTCCGTTCGAAAGGCCTGCCCCACTCCAAAGAAAAGGAATAGACAAAAATATTAATCATGTGTTCCTTTTAATAAGGCTTTTTTACTCAAAAGTGTAGCTTTGAAAATCTCTAGCTTGTTGTGAAAACCAGAAAAGTCAGGGAGCCACCTCACTGTGCACACAGCCCCGGAGAGCTGGGGGCGCTGTGTGTTTGCAAACTCTCCGCTACCAACGCTGGACGTCAAATGCACCACTTCAAAAGCAGAGGCGACACTAACATTAGGAGGATGAGGCAGGTCCTACTTCGATTCAAGGAGGAAGGACAAGCTCTTAATACAGTAAAACAAAACACAAAAAGTAAACAAATCTTTAGAAATCACTAAATGTGTGTGTGTGTATTTATATAATTAGGATTATCATCAACATTTAAAACTATTAAAAATAAGGTTGCCACCTTACCTTTTCTTTTGGTACTAGGGTGTTATTTTTTTTAGGAAAAAAAAAAGATTTTGCCCAGACTCTCAAGTTCCCTAACCTCCAGCCCGTTTTCCGCTGTGCAGCTGCCCCCCCAGCGCCCCACCGTCGAGTCCCGTGGGCAGAGGCAGAGCAGCTTTAATTCTGCTTGTCAAGATGACGGACCCACAAAAGCACAGCTGACAGAGGAACTGAATTCTTCCCCAGGAAGAAAATACATTTGCCCACAATGGGTCTGCAAAATCTTCCAAGGCACCTCTTCCCCGTTTGATGTCGCGGTCTGATAACTTGTTTTGCCTAGAATCTGCAAGATGGCAATCTTAATCAAAAAGGGAAGCTAGATTTTTTAAATAACTTAAAAAAAATCATTTTTATATAAAGCAGCAAAAACATATTTTCCTCTCTGCAGAAAGAAAAATGTGAACAAGGAAACACAGCAATGTAAATAGACTGTTCATAAACTTTTCTAAACTTATTCCCCAGCAGAGCTCGGAGCTACTCTTTCACTTCCTCAGTGCTGTCTGAAGAAGATTCTTTGGCATCTTCAGTCGCTCTTTTACTTTCCTCCGGAGTTAAATTTTCCTTTTCTGACCTGGTCCCGTTGGGGAGAGAGTTCTCGCCATTGACGAGCCCGTTTTCCGCAGCCTTCGCCCTGCTGACGGCCTCCGGGAGGGTCAAGGCCTCCTGCACACCAGCCTCCTCCTCCAGGTTCCTCAGGACCAGGGGCAGCCGCGAGTCCGCCACGCCGCTCTCCAAGAGCCCAGGGTTGCTCTCCTCGTACTTGGGGAGCGGAGCCTTCTCCTCCATTTGTCTGCGGTAGTATTCTCGGTTCATGGCTGCGCTCTTCACCGCTTTTTCCAAAATCTCTTTTTCACCTAAGCGTAACTTGATGGCCATTGTGGCACGAACAGAAAGGTCACTGTTCTTCAAGAAGGCCCTGTCTTCCTGGAAAACGAAAAGGAGCAAAATCAATTATAAAAAAGTCTAAATCGGCAAAGCTACAGTGACAGAACATAGATCAGTTGCTGCTGGCGATGGGGGCATGAGGGAAATTTTGGGGGGTGACAGAAAGTTCTAGAACTTGACTGTGGAGGTGCTTGCATACCTATATACTTACATCAACATATACACTTTAGAACTGCAAATTTTAAAACTATCATAAAACAAAAAGGAAGAGTCTCCATCAAATGGTGCTCTAACACAGCTGACAGAGAATGTTACTTATTTCTGAAATCACTCTCTGTCTGTCTCCTGCTCTGATGGAGCCCCAGGGGTCAGCACTTGGCTGAATGAATGAATAGGTATAAACGAGAAGCACCTGAAGTTAGTGACACAATGGTTAACTCTGAAAACTTATGTTTGTTATATCATATGAATTAGAAATTATAGAAAAGTATTAAATAATTAAAAATTTATCTTCTAATCAACAATGCCTCTGATTCTTTGGTAAGTGTAAATGTGTTAAATAGAAAAATACTAATAAGTTGAATGAAAAAGGTCAAATATACAATGATTTTGCTAAAGAATTATAGTACTTTACATTTAGGAAGGAATCTCTCATTAAACATGTTTTAAAACACGACAAAACTCAAATCCTCATTTAATCAATCTAATTACCTCAACAGTTGTTTTATACGTTTTTAAAAGAAGCAAGGCTCGATCTTCAAGAAATGTCCAAAGTTTGACCTCATTGTCCCAGCTAACAGGATATTCAGAGTTACCCAAGGTGAAGATTCTATCGATAGCATTATCTCCCAGCAAATGGTCCTTCAATTCTTCTATGAGAAATACAAACAGGCATCTGTTAGGGGGAAAAGCAGTACTACTTCTCATTTTAACAAGCCGTCCACCTAACAAAGTATTTTCTCCAACAACGCCATTTCCTGTGGTTCAAAGCTCTCCCTGATAACCAGCTGGCCATTTCTCGACTCTCCAGAGCAGAGAGAGCACAAAATTGCAGGGGAGGAAAAGAGGTGGGGTCTTCTTGATTTGGAATCCAGACCACGCTTGGCCTGGCCCTCCATTCCTCACTGTTTTATGAGGGACACTGAGAGCCTTTAGACAAGTCCACAAGACACTTTTTAAAGACAATCTATAGCAACATACCCCTTATTGTCACAACACTCTTCTCGCAAGCCAAGAGCTCAGTCACACCAAGTGGGTCAGAGAGACATTTAGGAGAACACTGTAAATAGTAAAACTGAAAAACAGCACAACAATCCAGTGGCCCTGCTAAATTTAAGTCTGATTGGTGCTTATTCCAGGAGCAGACCTGACAAAGCTATTTATCTCGCCACAAACTGAAAGAAATAAGAAAATGGACTATAAAAATTTTAGTTAATGAAAAATGTGCCTACATCCCTCACTTGTCAAGAATTTAAACAGGAATTACAAATAAACACAAGTGAATATCTCAATTACCTTCAAATATATTTAAGAGGAGGAAAGAATTCAGCAACTGCTCTGAGCATTTTGTCTCCTGGCACATTATCTTCAAAAGACCAAAACATGCCGATCCTATTCATGCTCGAGAAATACACCCATGCTTCTTATGTAATTATGAGACAGTATCTCTTTCAGAGCAAAATGCCCCACAGCTGTCACTATTTACAATTCAAATTGAAGAACTTCTGCTGCCAGCAAACCAAACTTTTATTAGTATTAGTTAGAGTAATTCCAAGAATACATCAATTGTCTTGACATGACAAATTGTCTTTCTATGACTAAAGAGAAACTAAAGAGAATCAAAGGACCTAAAATAATTGAAGTAGGTTTTTTTTAAGAAAATAGAAGTTAATCTAACGTTCAAAAAAGAAATTTATTAAGGTGCATTTGCTAGCAAAAGATCATGATAAAATTCAGGATTTTTAGATTTTTGATTCTTCAGTTTATATTCTTTGTATAAAATAATGAAGATAAAAAAAAATGCTTCCTTAGTGGTGGAAATCTCCTGGTAGGAGCCCTGATACTGAGGTTACTATTTTCATTTCCTCCTCAACCCACCCAAGCTGTACCCGTCCGTGTTGGAAAGCAGAGGGGCAGACAGAGCTTCCTCTTGCTCCTTTCTAACAGTGACACTGGACCCGTCCCACAGCACTGGAGAAAAGAACCTACGAAAGGGGAAGAGCGTGGCCGGAGACCTGTGTGCAACACTCGGGCAAACAGCCAAAGGCCTTGGGAGCAGGAGTCCTCCCCGCTCTCCTCTAGTACCAAACCCCGCAGGGTCCCTGCACTTCAGAGTCCGCCCTGTCCTCTCAGGGGCTCTTCTCCTTCACTGGCCACTGCCGGAGCGTGCGTTTGGTCGCCCTGCAGAGTGACCGGTGCCCTTGCTCCTCAAGACCCCTAGAGGACCAGGATCTCTTCCACGGATTATGTCATTTGCAAACCAGCAGGAGCCACATAGGATGTCTGGGATCCGGGCCCTGGAGTTAGCAGAGCTGGGTTCCAAGTCAGTCATCACTTGCCAGCCGAGTGGACAAGTTACTCATCCTCTTTGAAGTGGAGTTTCTACATCAGTAAAGTGGGAATCTCTATGTCCCGCAAGGCTGATGAGGATGAACATAAAGTCTGCCCCACATTTGGCATCATGCCTGGCACACAGTGGGTGCTCACAAATCACAGGGATTATCATTACCATCATCTCTCTTAATTACATATTCCTTCAGGATACGAACTGTGGCATTCAATTCTGTATCCCTATATCACATGCAAGAAAAGCCCACAGTTAACCCTTAACTCGTGTTCATTGAATTGGACTGATGAAGCACCACCAACGTACAAAACCCCTGAGAGCTCTCCCAAGAGTGCCGGTGAGGCCGCAGCAACATGGACAAGTACCATCTGGCGCTTCCTCGGGCGCCGTGGCTGGTGTCTAAATTGCCTCTCTGTGTCAGGACTACGTTCATCCCACCTCCATGCTGACGCCATGCCCTGCACCTGGGCAGCACTTCTCCTGGATCCAGACATGCAGTCTGGGAGCTGCGGAAAGCAGAGCCCAGCAGACTCTCCTCAGCAGCCACAACTTGCTGCTTTGGCCCAAACTGCCCCTCCTGAGTGCTTGGCAGCATCCTGCAGAAGGACACTTATCGTCTGTTCAGTGAAGCAGCCACTCACTCACTCACTCCTACCCAGTCTGTTTTTCACAGGATTGAAGGTACTCAACAAGAACAGCAACAATCAACACACACACACACAATCAACACACACACACACAATCAACAGACACACACTCAACACACACACACAATCAACACACACACACAATCAAAACACACACAATCAACACACAAATCAAAACACACACACAATCAACACAATCAACACACATACAATCAACACACACACACAATCAAAACACACACACAATCAACACACAATCAACACACACACACAAAACACACACACAATCAACACACACACAATCAAAAATACACACAATCAAAAATACACACAATCAACACACACACACAATCAAAACACACACAATCAAAACACACACACACAATCAAAAACAAAACCTCAGGACCAGAGGATTTGGAGGAGTACATTTTCAGATGAAAAACGAAAACACAGCCACAAGAGGTCAAATCTCAGTAGAAGAAGCTCCCAATCTTCTGCCTTAAGCAAACGTAAAAGTAGCCGCTCAATACCTATATTCAACTCTTTCTGCGCCTGGAGAGGAGGCTGTGGACAAGAGCATCTTGTGATTTAAACAGATTCTGTGTTATCTGCTCTAACAGCATGCCTGGCATTAGAAGGCCTGCTGGCAATTTCAGATTCAGAAGAGAGGGGGTTAACAAATGAAGTCTGTGGCACACGTATGCCACTGCTGATCACACAACTTTGGTGTCAACTGACCCTTCACTTCTCTGGGAGACGTAGAGACATTAGCGCACTCGGGGGGAAATCAGTTTCTGTCAGTCTTGGGTAACAAGCAGATCAAAAACTCCCATCTAAAACACAGAGTTTCCATCCAGCTAGACAATCCAAGACATTTTAAGCTTTCTTCCAATGCAGTAAAGAATTATTTGTTTATTACAAATGAATATTGGCAACACACTGAGGATTTAATAAAACATTTCCAGGGTAAATAAAACAGATCAATTCCTTCCTTCTCCAATACTGCCATCTTACCTCCTCCCAAAAAGTGCTTTAGTTTTAAGCAATTTTATCTTTAATTTGAATCCCTATGCTTTACACTTTCATGAATTAAGGAAAAAAGTCAACATCTTTTTTCTCCTGAAGTGATTTACCTTCAGTCATGCAGAATACTCGGAGAAAAGCCAGAAGTTGGGCAGAGATGGGCGGCTCCGTAAAATGCAGCGCAAACACACTGGAACTGACAAAAGCAGGAAGTAAGATCAGTCACCCCGCGGTATAGTTACCTACTTGCTCTGAAGTGAAACCCCTTAAATCTACAACCATGTGGGTGTCCTCAGGAGCGCTGAGCTGGCATGAGTCATTCCAACTCCTCCTCTGAACTTTGAAAGCACAATTTTCAGTCCTTGCACAAAGCAGCAGCGTGACCTGACCGATGAGGATGGCAGTGACCATCTCTTCGGCAATGCCTCCTGTCTAATAGCCTTAATCTCAGGTTGCACGCACCACATTAAGAGAATTAAGCGAACCCACGGTTCTTAAAAAGTGCTAACAATAATTTATGTTGAGTTCACATTTTAATCATTAATCAAATATTGACAAGTTCAATAAAAAAAGGTCTGGATAATCCATTTTCATTAAGAATGGTTCCTCCATTCCCTGGAGAACTAATAAATCATAATTCTTGTCTTCTTTATGATTTTGTATCTCAAAGACAAGAAACTCTTAAGGAATTTAACCAGAAATTCTTGAAATACTGAGGATCATGACTTCATTACAGAAACTAATGGTGGCAAAGAATTAAATGAAACAAAGTGATCCAGGTCATTAACCTTTTCAAGGTAAATGACATTAATGATACCGAAGTACTTATTGTTAATGAGGATTTCAGACCACATCCCCTAGAACTGACTGTGAATGCTCCCGACAACACGATTTTGTTTATCTGAAGACATTGGTAAATCACCATGCATCACAATGGTTTAAATTTCCCGTGTAACAGGGATAAAGGGATTAAGACAAACTGCTGTAGAGAAGTTTTATTAACATGCCAGTTAAACACTCTGCAACTGGAAACAGTTCAAGCAGCACAGGAAAGAGCTGACCCATTTTTGCTACGTACGTTGGGATGCCAGCGCGAGCCAAGACCTCGGCCTTCATCGCGTAGAGCCTGTCACTTTTACTCACTCCAAGCTTTATTTTCACTCTGTCGTGTGAATTATTGTCAAAGAAAAAACCACTGTGGATCACAAACTCTGCATTTGACCGAGTGCCATAAAAAATGTAAATCTGAGATGCAGTAAAGAAAAAATAAAGGAACATAAAAGAAACTTAACATCCGTTCTTAACACAGAGCAGGGCAAAGGATCAGTTCTCATATATCTAATGCGACTTTACACTGACGAGACGAAACAGTTCTGAGATGATCATACACCTACTTTGTACATCACGTGGGGCTGGGTGAAGTTACAGCGAGGCGTGCGCTCCCCCCGACTTCCCAAACAGCCCAGGATGGGTAAGGAAGAGCCTTGGCTTCTGCCACCTCGTGGGCCTTACTAGTACACAAAGGAGCCCGGCTCCCCGGGCCTCTCACAGTCCTCTTCTTCTGAGGGACAGCACCACTATTTACGACTGCACTTTAAAATTCACCACGTTCTTCCTCTCCTTCTGATACGAGAGAGGCTCTTCTGGAGCAAGAGTTTAAGGCAACGTCTGTCAGAAATGCATTTTTAGCTCCGATGGCAGTTCTGCACCTAGCAGGAGGGTGTATGAACTTCTCTGCAGAAAGAGCAGATCAGCACTTCGCTAGACTAACATTTTTCATTTTGTCTCAACTGGAGCGTCAGTGGTCTACATGAGCTCCGGTTTTTGCATTATCTGCTTGGTCGTAGACTGCTAGGCAGAGCGCAGGTGTTCTCAGATGCATATTTTCAAACTTACTGAAAGGCTTACCCTGCCCCTGCCCGAATCATTAGATGGAAATTCACACACTAAAGTGAACGTACAGAGGACAGATTTCATGGCTCCCGATTCCTTTATCTTTGTGCCACTTAAACAAATTGCCACTTTATAAAGAAGGTTCTAATCAACAGAAAAAAAAATGAAAACAATGCAGTTTATGCAACTGAAAATCTGTTCTATTGTCTAACACAAAGTTTATTTTCAGCTGACAGTTTTAGAATACTAGGTCAATTGTGCAAATAAGTGCATGTAAATCTTTTTTGTGGACGCAAAGGTCCAACTCAAAGCACAATATCTTCATTACAGCTTTAGGTCTCAAGATGTGTTCCCAAAACAATCCTAAATATAAGCTCCCAATTTTTCTGTCCCAGTTAAATACCTTTTTAAAGTTACCAACACAACATTAATCCAGTGCCCACTGGCTAGCCACACCCTGTTCGCGATGCCATGACTGATACCTACCTGCTCCCCGGCCCGGAAGTCCTGCAGAGCCACACACTCGCAGCGGTCGTCCTCCAGGTTGTAGCCAGTGGTGATCTGCCACGAGAAGGGGGGACACAGTTCTCTCACTCATGAGGGTCTTTTTGGAATTAGAAGTTAAAAGACAGCTAAGGGGACGTAAAAGGGTGCATTCTGCCTCTTTATGGAACTGGGCAAAGAACGCTTGGTTATTTTAATTAATTCTATTTACACCAGAAGTCCGCATGGAAGAGTCGTACCTGAAGTAAAGGACGTGATCTTAGGAAAAGACATTGTACAGATTGTCACTGCTGGTCTCCCCAGACACAAGCATTTCTTACAAGGTAGCTGCCTCTGAGCCCCAGACGGAAGCAGGAAACCGAGTCTCTGAGCACTCGAGTGACTTGTAAATACTGTCTTTATCTAATGTTTGCCCATTAAGAAACAAGTGGGTTTTCCATTGAAGAAAGAATCAGGGAGAAAGAAAAGCTCTGTTCTTGAATTATGTACATATTTTACTCTAAAACTAGAGAAATTAAAACTTTCAGACAAGCAAAGGAAAAATAAATTAGTTGTCTCTTATTCACTTTCTTTCTGCTGAGAGCAGTCCTGTGAGAGACTTTCTAAGCACCTTACTAATAAATACAGAAAATCCACTAACTACACCAAACCCCACATCCCCTCTTCATCTCTCCTGTCCTGGTGGGAGCCAGGCAACGTCATGGTCTTGGCACACAGGTCACAAAGACACTCCGCACCTTAACCAGTCAGCATTCCACCTTCTAAACATCTCCTGGCTTCTTTTTCCCTCATCACTCCCCTGCGTGCTGAGGTCCTTGCTCTTTCTTGCCTAGCTTACCATTAGCAAAAACCTCCCAACTGGTCTGATTCCAGTACTGTCCCTCGTGTATCCCTAGTGACATTACAGTGTCAACATCCTGTTTAAAACCTTTCAGTGGCGCTCCACTCTGCCTTCAGAAAAGCCAAATTCCTGAGCAAGGCCAGTTTACGAGGAAGCCCATGTCTCCCTTCAGCCTCTTGACACCCCACTCGCCTGCCACTCCGGGCCACTGTTCTGGCTCCCTTGTGCCTGGAACTACCTTCTGCTCCTGTTTTGCCTGAGCCCTGGCTCCTCTGGGGACACCTCTTCTCACCCCACCCTCCCTTCGCACTCCCACAGCCCCTGTGCTGACGCCCCACCCCGCCAGCACCACTGTCTGTGCACCTGCCCATCTGTCAGACCTGGAGCCCCCTTTTCCCCCATGTCCCCAGTGCTTAGCACACTGTACCTAACCCCTGACATTGCCTTTCAGAATATTTACTTGATGCATGGACCCCCAGGGGAAAGAAGAGGGTCCCCAATTTGTATCAAAAGCTCCTTCTCGGAAGTCTGTCTGTCAGAGTGGCCCCTCAACCTCTTAGGTTATCTGTAAATACTCATTAATTACTTCTGACCCCCTCATTTTATCCTGGAGAATCAAAATTCAAGACAGCTGCTAGGGCTACTTGCTAATAAAATGCTCAACAGCTTGGATCCAAAAGATTACTTTTGAGTCTAGGGAATGGCATTTTGGGATAAGGCCTTGCAATGTTAACCTTTAAACCCAAAATCCCCAGGACCAATGGTTTATTAACCACATATCTAGAAATCCTTCATACTTCTGATCCGCAGAGACCAATGAGAAACATGACAGCAACGAGAAATAAATGAAGCCAGGTATTCTGGCACATTTTCACTCACAGAACAGTTTAAACAGTTGATTTGGATTAAAATCAGCTCCATGAAGTTCCCACCCAACAATGAGCTCACCTTTCTCACCCCAAAACATGACCTTGATAATAAAATGTGGAACAGGAATTTCCCGTGAGCTCCCAGCCCGGAAAGTCGGGCACCCCACGGTGCGCTTACACAGGGACCAGACAGGAAGTTAGGAGAGACGGGGAGCAGGGGGAGGAGGGCCACCAACATACGAACATAAAGAGGGAGAAACACAGGATCTGGACGACAGAGGGACATACGACACCACAGGAAGGAGGCTGATGGGTGGGGAGGCGTGGCGACTTTACACCGGGTGCTCAGGCCGGCCTGGCCCGAGGAGGGCTGTGAGCAGTCCCTCGGACCTTGGAGGAACTAGTGCTTCAGGCAGAGGCACGGCAAGAGCAAAGGCCCTGGGGCATGTGCTGGTGTCTGAGGACAGCGGGAACAGACCTGTGTGTGCTGCGGTGTAGTGGGGACAGGCTGAGCAGGGGTCCCCGTCTGCTACTGTAAAAACCTGCACTTTCACCATGAGACTGGATCCGCATCTAAACCTGCATGTTTCAGAGTTTTCAATACTCAAACAGAAGACCTTGAGCACGCGCCTCCCTCAGTTCTGCTGGAACTTTCCAATGCCCTTTCGCTTGATTGAGACAGGTACACATTCAAATACAAGGGCTGATTATTCCAACCCGCTTTACCACTGGAACCATTACAGCGGCCTATGAACCACTTGGAGGTGACCTTCCCTGTATGAACGGAACCACCTCAAGATAGGAAACCTGCTACTTACGTTAATTTTGAACAAATCATGCAGAATCTAAAGATATGTTATTTCTTACAGCTCAATACTATGCCTTATAAACTCGTCTAAATTTGTTTCTCTGAGTGGCTGGGAAATCAGCTCACATTCGCCAGCACCTCTGGCCAGGCTTTCACTTACTTTCTTCTGCTTCTCCTTGCCGCTACTGGTTTGGAACTACTGTCACAGACTTCATTCTTCCATTTATACTCCCACAACCAGGTTTTGGGGACACTGTTAGAAGCACACGGCGTTGCTGGGTTTTAAATTTCTGTCTACTCCCTCAGCGATAGTCAGAATAGACAGACAGCGATTGTCAGGACAGACACACACAAAACAGAAAATCTACTGTCTGAAAGCTGAGCCCTAATTTCAAGTACCTTATTTTTAAAAAGAGATTAACTATTAATACATATAATATACAACTTCATAGAGTTAAAATAGATTCTTAGCTCTACCAGACAAAATTTCCCATGAAGTCTTATAATGACAGTGGGAAACAGTGCACCAAAGGTGTAGAGTTCACTATGCAGGGAAAATAACAACTATAAGAAAAAGTACTAATGTCTGACACAGCCCTTCTAAAGGTCAGCAATGTTTTTGCCAGGACTGTGATAGGCTAAAGACTTCATGAATAGTATTAGAGAAGCTACAGCATTAGTAGTTGTCAATAATTCATTATTTTTATTTTGAGATTAACTTTTTTTTACTTTCAGGGTGAAAAAAGTGAATAGTTTAATCCCATTTACATGAAAGAAAGACAAAAACCAGTATATATGCAAGTGGGTGAGGGTGCAGAGCAAAAGGATGGGAGAGATTTGCTCAAAGCCAGTCACCAGTTAGCTGGGAGGCATCGAGTGGCCAGATCATGGGGGCCGGAAGGCCAAGGTGGGGGTAGGCGGCACAGGACACGGACCTCCGCACTTTACTGCAGAGGCTTCTGGGTCGTTTAACTGGTTTTGTTTGTTTATGATAAAGTAAGGTACTTTTTACATTTTAGAAATAAAAACATAAACCCTACTGATCAATCAAGTTTGGGAAACAATGAGCTAATCCAAAAAAGAAAAAGAAAAACACTACAGTCAAATAGTAAAAGCTATTTGAAAATTTTTAAAACTTCAATCTTATGATCAGTTTAAAATAGCTTTGAAGGAAAAAAATAAAGAACAGACTATAAAATTTTATTCATTAACGAAAATAAATGATCAAATACGTTACTCTTTCTTAAAGTGGTAAATTAAATTAAGCATATCTAAACTAAGGCAAAAATATCATTGTAAAAGTGGAACTATTCTTTCTCCACAATGTAAGAGTGTACTTGCTGCTAGACCCTCCCAAATTAGCACCAGGATATTCTATCTGAAGTGTTTGTCACACATTACATGTGTTCTGGCCATTTTGTGGAATTAGATATGAAATACTCATTTACAGCATTTTCCCAGTCTATTTATAATACTGCTAAAAATAAGAAAGAAAGCTGACATTGTGAAAAGATGAACAAAAACCAACCAAACCAGCACACTAGCATAATGTTTAAAAATCCAGAATGTTCTGAAGTTGGTCATATTTCTATTGACTAATATCAGGAAACCTTTCTCAGACAACCGTCTCAGCACAGAGCACCGTCAACCTCCGCTGTTGCCTGGAATCCAAAGAATGCTGAGGAGCAGAGAGCGGGCGTCCTCCTCTTACATGTCCTAATTAACAATCATCATAAAACCCCCCTATTTTTTTTAATGTCTCCTACCCAGCGTTTCCATGTCTGACGATGCCAAGCGATCCTGCTTTCAAGGCCAAGAGCCAACCACCAAGTGCCCCCTCCTCCCGCCAACACCAGGGAAAGCAGTGACGGCTCCTGAACAAAAGCAGGTTAATAAACAGGGCCAAGGATGTGTCAGCATATGGGGGTAGGGGGAGGGACAGGAAAGAATCAGAGAAACGAACACGACTGGAAACACAGCAAAGAAAGAAAACAGGGACATAAAAGAAAAAATGAGAAGAAAGGTTTTTTCAATAAATCAGTATTTTAAAAAGAATAAGAAGAGAGAAACTCTGATTTAGTTTGTGGTTCAATAAGAGAAGAAAATGAACGTTTAGGCTGGAATTGGGGCTTAGCAAAGAAACTGCAGCTCACTGTGGTTTCTGAAAGCGATAGAAGATTCAAGTTCTCGTTTCTTCAGGATTAAGTAAACACAGTGAGAGAAAAATACCCACTTCTATTTGTGGGGGCAGCTCAGTTCGGTTTTGTTTGTTCCCTTTGGAGGGAGGCGGTAAGGGGAGAACGTGGTCAGTAAGCGGAATGTCCACTTTCAAGCCTGACCCCACAGGCTTCCCCAACTCAACACAAACACAGAGGAGTCGTTACCAGGCCGGTGGTGTGATTGCACATGTCCCACAAAGGAATCAGCGCCAGGGTCACGCGAGAACCGTCCTCCGTGGGAATCTGGTTTTGTCGAGTCATAACAGAAGAGACTGCCCACCTGTAACAATCAGACAAGTGAACTACAGGCAGACACTGAAAAGCCCATCACAGTAATAACTCAACCAGGAACTGAGGTTTGTCTGACCGCTTAAGAATTTTCAAATCCTTTTCCTAAGTTCCAAATGGGATAGCTGTTTGGTCTTCATCATCATTTAAATGATTTCGTCTTCATCATCATTTAAAATTAAATCTAGGATTAGGGGGAGGAAGGGGAAAATGGAAGGAAAGGGAGCCAGGGGCAATCAGGAGTGAGTGATTAAGGGAGGATGTTCCCAGGAAGAGGGAGGTTCTGGAAGGAGGGCCGGGAACAGAGAGCTCCGGGGTGTCAGTGCTGCCCAGACCCCCAGCCCCAAGCCGGCCCCACCCTCTTTTACCCACATGCTGACTCTGCACCTATGTTAAGCCTCAGCGAACAAGCAAACAGTATAACTCCTTTCTGATCAGAAATCCTCTAAGAACTCTACAAATGCGGATCACTGTTTTTTATTACATTGTGCAGTGAATTAAATCTTTTTGTTCAAAAAAAGGTCCCCACTTTACACTAAAATAGTCTATTTAAAAAGAAAAAAAATCCTCACCACCACCCCACGCTAACCTTAATCTCGAGCATCACCTGGCTCCTCTCCATAGTCCCTACCACCACAGGTTAACGGCAGTGTCTCCGTGGCTATTAAAGTGCTGACGCCTATCCCTTCTGTTCATGACACCTTCTGAAAGATCAGCTCTGTTTGGGGCTTTAAATGGTAATGCAGGTCACTTCTTACGGAAGCTTTCGTCACTTCCAAGATCCCAAATTCACTTAGAAACCACCCCCCAACACACACTCCACACAACATGCACACACAGACACACCCATGACACACATTCCCCCCACACACTGCAACACACACACACACACCAACCTGTAGTCCTCGTAAGTGAAAGAATCCTTCAAGGGCAGTTTGTTGGCATGAGGATGGGTCTGGGAATTAGAAGTTTTAGAAAGCAGAGGTGAAAAGAGAAAAAGGGAAAACAGAAATCACTCAACAGAATTTCATTATTCAGCTGCCTAACAGATCCTAACGAGAGCCGAATGAAGCGGGAGGCATCCAGCCACGCTACTGAGGGATCATCGTGCTATTACGCTCTCATACATCACTGTCAACTTAATTTGTTGTGCCCAGCAGCCGCCATAAATCTGCTTCTTCATATTGCGATACCAGAACCCACAGACACCACACAAAAATAAAATTTAAGGTGGACTGACTTTACAAAAGGTATTTGATCTAAACAGAAGTCCAGAGCCCCCAAAGTCAGTGTCTGTCCTGGCCTTCCTTTGTGCCTTCTGCCATAATGTGTTGCACAACGCTTGTGAATAGATTTCAAATCTCTTATGTCAATAAAAGGTACAATTAAAGGCACTCTAATACATTGAAAGTTCTCTCATTTATCTGTGACAAATCATTTGGATGGGAATCAACTTGTTATGTGCGAATGAATCACACACACGGTAGAGGAAGCTCAAGCACAGAAAATCAAGAAAAATACAGTTCTGTGAAATTACAAAATAAATTTTATGAACAAGTAAGATAAAGATAAAACAGAAATCGGTATCTTTAAATTTGACTATTGTTTTTTCTGGACAAAAGAACATTTGGTAAAAATACCCAAAACTTCACTTATGAGAAAATTTTATACATTTCATATTCTCTATTCACACCCCCCCACCTTAGACCTTTCAGGCACTTAAAAACTTTGTCTCAATTAAGAAATTAAAAGCTGTAACGGTATAATTTTAATCTTCAGTTTCAATTACAGTCTGATAGACAGATTGCAGCAAGTGATCAAATGAACAAATGGTGATTTCTGAGTGAGAAATGAAATGCCGCGGTCTCGTCTCTGCACCACTGTTAATGCACGGAGCTCCGTGCAGTATGCAGTTTTTACTGTTGACGCATTAGCATCACAAGTGCACAGTAATTTATCATCGCTCACTGTAATGTACTCGCTGGCACCGTAGGCAGGACAGTAGGGGATGAGGTAAAAGTGGTTCAAACCGTAAATCAATTAGAAAACAAAAGCTTGTGCTCCGTGCGCAATTTTAGGCAAATTATATCCTACAAAAGGCTGCCAATGGGGTGTGAGCTCCCAGGTGCCCGCTTCTCCCCTCGAATCCTTAGACCAATTTTAACCCTTTGGAAGAGAAGTCAACACAGAAAAACATGTTCACATAATTTTTTAATGTTGTGATAATAAAAATGAAATTAAAGAAGACATATTTTAAGTCAATATATAAAATAACATGTTGCATTTTCTAGTGGCTGCGGGAAGATCAGGAAATCCTAGCTCTGGGGTAAAAAAATAATCAGTATCGTGGTCAACCATAGAGATGTGAGAAGAAGCTTCTTACTGCCTCTTCTTCATAATGAATGAAACGCAAGACTATGTTCTAAGAGGCCCAGAGACGCCTGCCAGTTAATTACCAAACTCAACTACGACGGTGCTCAGGTTTTTTTCTCATAAAAGCACAAATTCAGCAGATAAGAACTGTCCCTCCACCCAAAACTAATTTGATGAGAAGAAGGACCACAGAAAAATGTCAGAACTTTAAAGAAAAGAAATTCTATTGCTAAAATTTCCTTCCACTTCAGATAAAATGAAACTTCACATTATCTGATCCACTGGGAATGCTGCCTATCCCACCTCTTTTCAAACTCTAGGAGGTGGGAAAGCATGGTTGTTTTTGTTATTCTAAAATATTTTAATTCATTTAAAAACTGTGGAATGCAGTATGGTATTCTGAAAGCTGGTAAATGCCAATGGTAAATGCTAAATCCCACAAATATTAAAAATTTGACCCTCCCCCCGAAAAAAGTTTGACTTACTGAATAGAAGAAAAGATGACAATTTTCAAAATTGGAATGCTAAACGTCAAAATGCCTTGAGGAAGAATCTTCCAACACTCAAATATCTTTAAATAGACTCTCTAACAACTACTCAAACAACGGCAACCTCCTCAAAGACCAAAAAGGAAAATTAACTCTCCAAAACGTTTCCCCTCCTACTATTTATAGACATTGCTTACGGAAAATATAAGTTCATGCTCACTGTCCTGATGAAGCCATAAAGAAAACTCAGGAAAAAACATGTGCAAATGCTTTCTTCAGATTAATTTTGAAGATGATTTTGGCTGTAGAGAGTTACGCAATATTTGCAGAACCTGTTAGAAATAGTTGTTCTTATCTGCTTAAAAAAATAGGGTGTGCCTACTGTACGTAGTTCTGGTATAAAAGCTATCCTGCCACAGACACATGCACTTAACAGGTACAGTGAAGAAAAATCTGACACCTGGAGGAAGGCAAATAATTTCCGTTTCAACGGGGTTCTCACTACTGTGACACTGTCGCCACCTACTGGCTTCATGGTAGAAAGGGCTCCCGTCACCGGGGTCTCACATTATCTCACAGGGCAGGCAAGGCCTTCACAGCAAATTACTGTCAACCCAAACCGGCTCTATCTAGAGTGGCTACTGTTTCAGCTTTACTTAAGCGAAATCTGGTTTCCTAACACAATCTATCCTACACCTTAAAATTATTATACAATAGTTTTACAAGGATCTTGAAATATTCAAATATCAAAAATAATTTGCACACAAAGAACAAATGATTTTAAAAACAAATATTTTTACATATCCTGAAAAAGTGAACAAGAATTTTAAAAATGTCTATTCCAAACACTATTGAAGCTCTGGAGAGAATTTTTTTTTTTTTAAACACCAAGCCTTTTCTCTGCCAAAGACCAAGTTAGATTTAAAAACACTTTCCAAAAATTATAATTTTAACCTGAAGTTACTTGAAAGTTCCTAAAATGTTCTTAGATGAAAGTCAGTAAGCTCATACGTTGTAAGGAGGATAAGTGAACTTTCCTCGCTTTATAGAGAAAACCCTCGAAGGGTTTAGTTTATCATGACATGCCTTCTCCAGTAGAGGACATCCTAACCTGTACTTTAAAACCAAAAATGTAAATCAAAGCAGGAACCTTATTTGCTGTGGACAATTAGTTTTATTTGTGACAGCTGTTTCCAAGTAGTGGCTACACAAGGGACAGGCAAGGGTCTGTCTGACAGTGTCAGAAAGACGACAGTGACAGGGCCTCTGGGCACAGGGGCCCAATAGGAGCACCATGGGGCTGCCCAAGCACGGCTCCCCTCCATAAACACAGGTTTAGAAACCAGCCACAGATTTTCTGCAGGTTTTTTAAGTGATTGCTATTTTTCCTTTCTTGAGCAATATAAATATTTGAAGTTGGAGACATGAACAGTTGCTATAGGTCACAGTCAGACTGGAAGCCCGGAAGAGCTTACTTTTAAAAGAGGGTTGTCGTCTTCTTATGCCGAGCCAGGCCAGCCAGGGAAGCGCCCTTCCACTCCCTGTTCTACCAAAAGGAGCCATTCCAGATGAGGCACAGTAATATTATACCGAGTACAAAATAATCACTAGGTTTGGGAAAGATTAATATCTAAAATCGTTTGGCTTCAATAAAAAGAAGTAATATTAGCTAAATATGTAAGTATGACATTTTGAAGAATTTACCATATTGCACGGGTCTGGTAGCTATGCTTAAGGAAATTAAAAACCACTACAGTCAGCATATTTGATCCTTATTGAAGTTCTGTCTTGAACTATCACTCACATAAAACAAAAATAAACCAAGAAGAAATTTAAATAAAACCTATGGATTACAAGAGTTTGAAGATGAAAAGATGAACAATATTCTGGCTTTAAAAAATTGATTTAGCATGCAGCTTCTCTTTATAGTCCCTTGATAAAAATGAAATCTCCCTAACAAACACTTAATAAAACCTGTCAATATCTCTGGAAAGAAAAATGACACAAATGCATTAAGTATTAAATACCCTTGGAAAAAGTCACATATTCCATGAATTTTTGATGTACTATCTTGACATTAATGTAAAACCTTGATATTTATAATTGACAGATATTTAATAAAGTATAAAAGAAGATGGCTGCTGCACGGCATGCAAATTTTTCAGGTTGATCAGAAATGAGAGATACAGACATGTACTTAAACTAAATAAACAGTTAATATGTGTTACACGAATCAGCTGCAGCCCTATTTTAAGCTCATACAACAAACCTTTGTGGAGAACTGAAATAAGCAGAATTCATTATTATGTGAATTCCTAATTCAGAAACATCTAGTATGTGAAACAGCTCTGAAACATTAACAGCTCTGCACAGGAACAAACACATTTGAGTTAGAGTTTTTTGTTTCGTTTTTTAACATTTAACAATAAGCATTTTTAAAATAAAATAAAGATAAGCACTTCTATAAATATATGGAGAGGTATTTCCTAAAACAATTCTCAAAAGAAACACATTAAACCTAAAGAAAGATTGAAACCCTCTTAGGAAAAAAAAAAGATTAGAACACACAAACAGCCTCTAAGACACAAACCAACACTTCTCAAAATCAGATCTTTACTTTTCTAAAGAGTACTCATCTTTACCTGGACCAATTTTATAAGGAAGCCAAGCTGAATACATTTAATAATCACCTTCAATGAGGCATTTGAATACACTAAAAGGAAAGTGGCTCAGTTCATAAAAATGACTCCTAAATACTGTATTTTAAAGAATTTATAGCCCACTATAATATATAATCAATTGTTAACTTGAAAAATATATTGTAGTTCAGTGACTTATTAACAGCTCTATAGGATCAGGAATGACAAAATATAATTTAGAAGTTGTACCCAGTTTGTTCTGATAAAAACCATAATAGCATGCAATTAAAATCTTCCAACTAAAATGCGTCTGCGATTGTATTGGCTTTACTTCTTAAGCACTTGTTCACAGGGACAGTGGGCTAAACTAGCTGTGGAGAGACGCAACTCACTCTAGAGATGGTTCCGTTTCTCTTATTTCCACAAGGATGAAATCAGTTATAGAACCTCAGATCTGACTTTTTTGGGTGTGTGATCATAAGCTTTGGAAATGTGACCCCATCTCACATAGCCATGCGATCTTCGGTGCTTTCAATGCCGGGCAGCCCTGTAGCGGCCTGCCTAAGCCCAGTGTCCCAGCAAACATCAGGTTCTTTACAAACTGGGGAGGAGGGAGCGAGGCAACAGGCAGCTCCAACAGCTCGTCCTGAAGGCCTGGACTGTGCCAGTCCCAGACAGACCCGGAGGGGCCGGCGGGAGGGAAGACGGGGGTGCCCTGAAGGAAGCTGGATGAAGGAGAAGGGGGGAAGGGGAACAAAGAGAAGACGGTGGAGCACTGAGGGGACGGCAACAGACGGCAGGTCGAGGAACAGAGGAAAGACAGAAAGCAGGCGGGGGCAGGATTTACACTAAAAACACTGAGGGTCCCCCTCTCCGGCTAATTGGAAGCAGCTCGGAGGGCAGCACGTCTAGTAGGTCAATCAACCCTTCTGCTCGTATTTCATTTTCTAAGTGGCTATAACACAGTTTAACAGAATGAGAAATGGCAAAATATCTATTGACTCTGGAATTTAGTTTCGATGGCCATAAATCAGAACCAAAGCCTGGTTCGTCCATTTGGCTCTTGAGGGAAAAAATCAATTTTTAAGACTTTTATTTTTAAACATAGACTACATCCAACTCTTCTGGGAATTTTTCATCATTAAGTTCTTTGAATTCACTCAATACGATCAAATAAATACATCAATACACATTAAATTTAAATTGCTTGCTTTTCACTTATGTATATTTAATTTTTCTATAACAAACGTGTATTACCTTATAATAAAAAGTTTTAAATAAAGAAAATGAGGTTAGTGGAGAAATATCAACATTGTTCAATAAATTTATAAAATTACTTTAAGATGGAAGAATTGGTTTTCTTCATTGGAAAACACTGAAATTATAACCTACATCCAGCTCAAGTTAAATCAAAATTTGTTAAAACACTGCAAAAGCTATGCCTGTTTAAAAATTTTATTGGTTACCATTTGTATACCATGAAGATGGACAATCAACTTGCAGCCAAACTTAGTCATAATCAATCAACATTTTTGACTGTCAATCATTTATTCACTCAACAAATATTTATTGACTCAGAAGAGAGCTGAAAATAGGTTAGGAGGAGATATTTTATTTACTGACTGTCTCTGAAGTGGAAGGCACTCTGCTAGGTGCCATGTGGCAGGTGGATGTAAAGACAGGTTAACATCCTCACGGGGGTTCTGCCTAACGGCAGTCAGATAAACAACTTAAAAAAAAGATGATGCCAGAGTGTCCCCCTTCTCCAACCACCCAGATTTCTCAGCTGTGTCCTCCCAGCCTGGCCCTCCTTTCCCAGGCTGACCTCAGTTTGCCACTGTGTGTGTGTGGGTAGTGTGTGCACGTGCACTTGATTAATGTCTCTTTGCCCCAGTAGGGAAGCTCAGTGAGGCAGGGACCGCGTCTTTTTTAACCACCAGGGAATCCCGATGCCTTGCACGGGCCCTTAGTCAAAGAGATCCTCTTCCTTCAAGTGAGAAGGAGACATGTCTCCTGCCTCTTTCGCGGGACAGTGGGGGAGAATGGCAACTGAAAGGACACAGATTTCCTCTCTCTGGATCCACATGGCCTGAACCATTGACAGGTAAGAATATGGGAGGTGACAACTTCCCAAACCACCACAACTCAGGAAGGCGATAGAGGTAGGACAAGGGTACCAGGTAATCTGTTGTGATCAGATGACAACCCAGGGTAATCTGGTGTCCACGTTCCTCCCCGAGAGCTCTGGCCAGCATGGGCACCCTGCTGCGCAGACGCACATCCCACGGGCTTCCAGAGAAACAGCTTTCCATCCCCTGTTCTTCTATCTTCTGTCTCTTATGAAGAGAATATTTTCCCACCATCTGGGGGTCAGAGAATCTTCTCTCTCTCTTTTTTACCCCCCAAATCTATCTTTAAACACATTTATTTGGGAAATGTCTACTCTATTTTAAGAATCCAATGAGGGGGAACATGGACCATGCCCAACAGCCCTCTGGACCAAATGGTCATGATCTCCCTCTACCATTCGCCAGCTCATCCCAGCAGAGTGCACCTTTGAAAGGTTAGCCCTGTCACCTCCTGTGTCGTGATCACCCAAGCCCCTGTGTCTCCCTTTCCTCATCTGAAAAGGGGATCTGACAAGCAACCTCTCTCTTCTTTTAAGCTCTTAAATCCTTCATTTCTCTGCCTTTGTATACTTCCCTGCCCCAAATATCTCAATCTCCTGATTAATTTAAGGACTCTAAACCATGATCAAACCTATTCTCTGGTCTGCAAAAAGACAGTTCCACCAAGGGATCAATCAATGCTTATTCCTAAGGTGCATGAACTTGCAACTCCTCAAACTTATCAAGGAAACTAGAAACAAACAAAATGGTAAAAGGTCATTATTGTTTTAGAAAAAATATATTTGCATATAAAAAGTAGGCTGGAATTATTTACTGTCGGCTCACAGTGTTTTATTTTTCATTTCTACTATTGCAGATTTCAACAATTCAGGATAAAGACTTTGGACTCTGGCTAAGTTAATCAAGCTAGCATGATCAGAGGCACCAGTCATTTCTAAGAGGAGAGCATGATAACCACCATTACGAAACCCATTTCCTTGACAGGACGACTGACATTCAGAGCATGAGTATATGTATAAACCCTTGTCCCAGAAAAGGAATTACTATGCCTTGGTACATGGGAAAGCTCTCTGTATCTCTGGGGGTGGGAGTAGGGGGGCAGGTAGAGAGAGACTGAGAGAGAAGGGGGGAGAGAGGTAGATAATAACAAGTATCATTTGCTAAGCACTCTGTGCAAGAAACTCTTTTCAGAACTTTACGTGTGTCATATAAGTTAATCATCATGATTCCTATGAAATAGGCAGTATTATTAGCCCCATTCTATTGATGCAGAAACTGAGGGACTGGTAAGCTAACAGTACGTCCTAGGTTACGCACTTAATAAATGAGAGGCCTGGGATAACCACCTAAGCAACAGTTTTCTGGAGTTTAAGGCAAAGGATGATCAGTTGTCCTACTTCTATAAATAAAGCATAAGTTCTGATACAGTAAATACATTTTTTCTTGGTGAAATTCTAGAAAAGTGCTTGGTAAATATCACACTTATTTAAAATTCGGCATAGAGATATTTTAAAGGACATTATAAAGCTTAGAGGCGGGCCATATGAGCAGAAGACTATGAACCTATGCTTTCCCAACCACCAGACAGGACTCCATATGCAGTTACAGGTCACCACCTACAGTCATAAAGTCTCAGGCCTCGACGGCAGCTGAGAGGCCAGCTGCCCATCCCCTTCATTCTGGACCTGAGGAGGTCGGCCTCAGAAAACACATACACACAGCAACTACATGCAGATGTGTACACTCCTGCCCTTCACCACATTTTAAAACACAGCGGCCATGTTTAGAAGTTACTTTCCTGTATTTTCTTCACTAGAATTATGCCACAGTGATGTCCCAACAACTTCCAATACTCCATTATCTGGAATTCCTATCGTTTTCATGATCATTCTGAACAGCCTCTAGGACACCCCACAGATTCACCAATCATTAAACCAGGATTATCTCCAAGTTCTTACGCGGGCATGATCTTTTTGCTACTTTCAATTCTCCTAGTTGTCATGTTGTCAGGGAAATGAAGGTTGGCCCCCTAAATGTTCTGCCTTTAAGCCTTTAAAGGAAGTTGAAGAAGCCTAGAGCAGCTAGTGAGAAATAAACTCTAGGAGTGCGCCATGGAATCTGAGAACCGCACATACCAGACTTGGGATTCTGACAGAGTAGGGCCAAATCCTGAGGTAATACATCAGTCCTAACGATTCAGGAGGAGGGAGCCTCTGAAACCCGGGTTCTCAGGCACCTCGGATGGACTCGTAAATCACACGTGCTACTCGCCACCAGCTGCCATGAGTTTACTTTGGTAAATCGCAAGAGCAAAATCTAGGGTAAAGGTCTCTGCCACACTACATCCAGCTGCTGGTCACGGGGAGGTGGGTGAGGACATGTGGCTCCAAGGTCACCTCTGACTGGAGAGTCTGTGGACATGGCCCTTCTCTATCTCAGAACTACTCATATTCCTTCCTTTTCTCTATTTCCCAAGCTTGAATTGTGCTCAAAAGGTACCAGTGGAAGAAAAAATCCCCAACACCATTCCTCTGGGTCACTGCTGGTAAAGCAAAATTACAAACGTCACAACCGAGGGAAGAGAGAAAAAGAGGTAACAAAACTTCTCTTTTTGTAATATCAAGTCACCGACAAAGAGCTATTGCTCAGAAAAGTCTAGGTTATCTTTTCTGTGTCTCCTGAAAAGGCAACTTTCAAACATAGTACCCTGAAATTTGATAAATAAAACAAACATTTTAACCCTACTGGTAAAAATGCCCCCCTTGAAATGGCAATGAACTGAATTACAGGATGGTCATGTGTTAGAGTCAAAATAGAATGTTCTTACGGTAAGCCAAGACACTCGCTTGACTCCCCAAACGTGATTTAAAACGTCTGTGCCTTGGAGAAGAGCAGCGGAGAGCTTTCTTTTTGATTAAGCAAAATTATTTTATATTCCTCTTCAATTGATAAAAATTTCCCTCTCTCATTTCACTGAGTCCAAAAGAGGTACCAGAACTCTTTCAGGCAGTGCTGTACCAAAAGAAGAGCAGGCACTAAGAGGTCATCAGTACTTACTGGCTACTTCCCCACCAGCATTAAAATTTCTTAGGAAGAAAAAGAAGTCATAAAGAAAAACTCTTCTCTAAAGTCACGTTAAGAGCCTACCTTGAAACTGGACAGGGGATAAAGTGAAGAGGAGGAAACGGGCAGGGCCAAATTGTGCGGGACTGTCCAGCTTCACTCGGCTCCCATCTCACGAGAACAAGCTGAGTGACAGCCGAGAGCTACAAACCAGAAAATGCAGACCTCACTTATGCCTTGCCTTACATTTTCTTAATTAAATACTTTACTGATCAATAGTTATAAAATGGATTTCACTCTTGTTTTTTTCAGAAATACCATGCCACATTCTAAGAATAATATCATTTTGCTGGAGCAGTCAATTTCTGGAAACAAATTTTCAATGAAAGAATAGTTTAATCAGTGCCTATCTTTTGTGCATTACCTATAAAACAGATATAGATAATTACTGTTCACTTGGAAAAGAAAGCAGGGAATCCAGTGATTTAAGTCGGCTTTTGATATGACACTTTTTTTTTTGGTGAGGAAGATTGTCCCTGAGCTAACATCTGTTGCCAATCTTCCTCTATTTTATAAGTGGGCCACTGCCACAGTATGGCTTGACAAACAGTGTGTAGGTCTGCTGCAGCTGGGATCCCAACTGGTGAACCCTGGGCCGCTGAAGCAGAGTGCACGAACTGCACCACCACGGCCACCAGGCTGGCCCCTAGTCACTTTTGACTACTGTCATAGGTGCGAAAGGATTTTAGATTTGAAAACCAGGTTAACTCCTAAAACAGAGTCCTGAACCTTGGGAACACTTACATTCAGGGGAGAGGAACGGCAGTGTGAGAGAAGCCAGGAGAAAAAGGGTCTGAAGAGGGAAGTATAAAGGTTAGAGAGTGTGAGGAGGCTGGGCAGTTGCGACCAGAACTGGAGTCAGTGACCTGGCTGTCCCGAGACACACAGAGGGCTGTCACGGCAGGGCAGTGGGTAGGGCCGGGCTCTCGAGTATTACCGTTGTGGTTAAAGACAGAAGATGGACAGGGCATTATCTCACGGGCATAGGGACATTCTGTAAACCAAGGGGATGAAGCTAGGACAGAAGGACAGACTGGGACTGAAGAGAAATGAAGAGAAAGTGTGCAGAGCAATGTCACCGAGCTCCCGACACAGGCCCCAGGGCTTGCCTTAGCTACTGGGGGCTGGGCGTACTATCTCAGAGGGACAAAGGGAGGTGAAAACACAAAGAAACTCTGAGATGGAGATAACAGGAAATAGAAGAAGTTCCTGCCACATGGTCTGAGTCTTCTCAGTGAAGGAGGAAAGGGGGAGCCTGGAGCAGCTCCGAGCTAGAGACTCTGAAACAATTCCCAGGGGAGTGAGACAGAAGACAGCAAGACACGTGATGCAGCTCTCTGGCCAGGCTGGGAACGTTGACACATCTTAGAGTTAGCCGTCACTTGACACTCTTCACGATGCTCAGGAGCCTAGGAGCTGAGAAAGTAGACGGTGAGAAAGACGTGGTATTGTGACGATCACATAAGCAGTAAAGCCAAGATTGAGAAATTCGAGAGTGCTGTGGGGCGAGCCCACCACGGAGGCAAGAGGGGTAAGTCAGCCCACAGGGCGGGCTGACGGACTGCGACCACGGCAAGGCCAGGCTTCCTCTAAACACTCTCTCGGTCTTGTAAATTAAACTCTACCAGACAGAAAGAAACAGGACTAGAAATAATTTCCATGTGGAGGCTTAACTGCTGCATGACCACATGAAGTCACACTCCACCAGGCCTGTCAACCTAACAAGTCCTGAGCAGGCCACCTCTCCAAGGCGGGCAGTGGCAGGCAGAGACTGTGCCATCAGCACGCACACCTGGGTGCTGAACTCAGTGGACACAGGGAGCTCTGCCACAGGAGAGCAGCCCAGCCCAGCCCAGCACGGTCATCAGAGCACCAGCCCTGCGTCCAGACGGCCTCAGTGCAAAGCCAGCAGCAGCGATGAAGGCGGAAGACCTGGAGCAAGGGCCACGGTTTGCGTGCGTGGTGGAGCATTCTCAGCAAACGGAAGCACCCAGTAAGGGTCAGCACTGATTATTTTTCATCCCGGCCATACTGGCTTTATCCATGCCCGTTGCAGAGAGGTTTCTCTGACTCCAGACGCACGCTGGCAGACGCCTTGCTGCTGGCCTGGAGTCGGGCCTGGGTCTGTGAGTAAAGGGCAACACTTGTCTCTTTCACAAGATACTCAAGACAGAGGAGTTCAGATTTATCTCAAACCACTCAGGCTGGGGAAGGTGGTGTAGAAGAGAACCTCTTCCTAAACACTTAATGAATCTACTGCAAAAAGAAAAAAATCTGTCTTCCCATCTGCACTTCCAGACACATATAATAAAGTGACATTTCCAACACAGGTTTTTCTAGATTGTTAGCTTTGTCAATTAAGACTCTAGGCTCAGCAAAATGACCATTGTTTTTTATTCATCCTTTAATTTCTAAAAAGAAATTGCAAATTCTGAAAGTAATCTTATTTATCCCTGAAAAAAACCTAATGTGGAAAACAGCTTCCCCCAATTTTCACAACTATTTGATACTACTTCCTGAATTAGAATAATTTGCCCTCCCTTCCACTGATTCATTTGGCCAAACCCTAAGACAGTGTGAGATCTCTTTCCTTTTAAACCTTCATGTGACCTCTGAAGTTCTAACACACGCAGTCTGCAAAATACCACCTAGCACTTGTTTTTATACCACATTAAATTGCTCTCGAGTTGCTTCGTGGTACTCATTCCTTCACTCACTCACTCATTCAATAAACACTTACAGAGTCCCCACTCTTGAGTGAGATGCTGTGCCAGGAAATGGAAAATGAGCGAGCAAGACAGCTCTGGTCCCCCCCCCCCACCCCCCCCCGTGTGGTTGATGGTGAGCACTAGAGACAGACGCAGCTGGGATGAGAACAACTAAGGGGAGTAGAGCAGAGCACGGGGAAGTGGCCTCCGGCAGGGGTCAGGTGGCTGGAGGGGTCAGGGAGGGAGAAGCCCCCACCTTCCCCACCAGAGGTTCTCCCACTGAACCTGTCAAGCATCAGGAGCTGATAAATACAGACTGAGTCCAGGTTCACAACTCCCACTTCAGGTTTTCCCCATTAGTCATAAACTTAGTTTGGAGAAAACATGAGAGACTGCCTATCTTGTAGTGATCACTGACCAACGTGAACATTGCTTTTTTCTTTTTTTGCTGAGGAAGCTTCACCCTGAGCTAACAACTGCTGTCAATCTTCATCTTTTTGAGTGTGAGCCACCACCACAGCATGGCCACTGATGGACGAGTGATATAGGTCCATGCCCAGGAACTGATGAAGCAGAGCACACTGAACTTAACCACTAGGCAACCAGGCTGGCTCAAGATTTCTTTTTAAATTAGCCCTTTATTTATCTAAAAAAAGAAAAAGAGAGGAGTATCTCCAAGGTGGAAGCACATCTGCATTAGTACAAGAAGAGCAGTCTGGCCAAGATCAGGAAAAGCAGCTCCCAGCCATGATCTCAGGTTCAGGGTCAGTCCAGCCTCCTGGTGCCCATTCACAGCCTTGCTCTGTCAAAGTGGAGAGGTGTGCTTTCATTTCTGTGGACTCCACCTCGCCCCTCACACACAAACACACCCCCACCCACTGCAGTCCTGTCTCCGACACAGTAGGTGGGGCCCACAGTGAGTAGGTGGATAGCCTGGCTCTGAGTGGCTGCTTCTGAAATGTAGCCAGACAATCCCAGAGCTTGGTGGGGACGGGTACATACTGGGCACTTTGCTGGTCCAGCTCCTATTATTATGCTAACTTCTCCCAGTGTGGTCCTTTGGCAAATTAACCTTCCACTTGGAAAAATAAAGCCAAGTACTTCAAATTACTCCCAGTAACTTAGTGGGAAAACAATGCTGACAAGGAAAACCTACCTTTGGACAGAAAGATAGAAATTAGATTGAAAAATGCCCACTGACTTTTAGTGGAAATAAAGCACCCATTGTGAGGACAGCCAAAATAATCTCATCTTTTAGTTTCCTAACTATGCTTAAGATATGTTTATAAAAAACAGAACATAATGCAATAAACGTAATATTGACCGTGATACTCTGTGAACTGTAGGATGAAATATATCTGCCAAAAAGTAGGAAAAGAAGCAGGTGTGAAGAAACTTCAAAAAAGATTTTGATCTCAGAAAAGTTACCAAAGTAAAGTAGCTATTATTTCACAGAAGATAATACAGGAGAAAGTAATCAAAGTGGTACAATTTCATCCTAGATGTGCTAAGCACATTTCTGCATCTTCAGCGCACTCTAGTGAAGCTTCATCCATTGACCACCACCGTCACCGAGTGTCTGCTTGTGTGAGGCACTGCGAGGGGAAACAGTGAGTAAGACGACGTCATCACAGGGAGTCCAGATGGGCAAAATATGACAGGACACCCCAGAATAAACGACACGCGTTGGAGTTAGCGGGAAGAGGCTGCAGCCGTTCTCGGGAAGAGGGAGACCTGGCAACGACGCACAGAGGAGGGGGCATGTCAGTCAGGTCTCTAAAGACGGGTAGGTCTGTCCAGGCAAGAAGGCAGAAAGTGTCCCAGACAGAGAGCCCCAGAAATGGCAGTGCAGGAGAAGGGCAGCCTGTTGGGGAAGCCAAGCAGCTGAGGTTTGCAGCATCAAAAAGTGCATGTAGAGAAGTAGCGGGTGGACAGGCGCGGAGCTGGTGGGGTACGGGCACGAGAGCCCCGCAAGGAGGGCGCAGCGCACAGGGAAGGGGCTCTGGAGCAGCTCCCACCCACCCAGTCAGTTTCTTCACGTCAGATGAAGACAACGCTGACCACCTAGGTCTCCTGGCACTTGAGAGGCATCAATAAGTTAGTATTCTTCTAGGGGAAAGGATTAAATCTAGTAGACATTGGTAAATTAATGGAAATGATGAAGAGGGTGTTCTTTAGGGAAAGTAATCTACCACAGGATGACTCGAAACAGAGAGGGGAAGAAGCAGAGAATGGGGGAAGGAGACAGTGATGTTTGCAAATCTGATAAAAACTATGGGCCTGATGTGGCAAGAAACTGAAGGCAGCTTCCGGCCAACTGCCAGTGAAAACCTGAGGCCCTGGGGCCTAGTAGTTAAGTTCGTCATGCTCTGCTTCAGCGGCCCAAGTTTGGTTCCCAGGTGTGGACCTACACCACTTGTCGTTAGCCAAGTTATGGCAGCAACCCACATACAAAATAGAGGAAGACTGGCACAGACTTAGCTCAGAGCAAATCTTCCTCAGCGAAAAACAGAAACACTGAGGCGCTGAGGAACAGAATCCTGCCACAGTCACGAGACTGAGGTTGGGAGCAGATCTTTCCCCAGTCGAGCTTTCAGGTGAGACCAGACGCAAGTGCAGCCTGTGAGAGACCCTGAAGCAGAGGACCTGGTGAGGCCACACCTGGACTCCTGGCCCACAGACACTGAGATGATAAGTGTGTGTCATTTTAAGTCTAAAAAACAAACTAACTATGGACTTGGACACGCTTCTCAAAAAAGTTCACACCAGCACATACACACCTGATCCGTCAGGACAGGCAAGGATCTGCTGTAGTAACAAGTGTCTTAGAAATCTCAGGGCCTAAAACAACTCAGTTTGACTTCTCACTCACTGCATGTTCACTGTGGGGTGGCTGTGCCTCTGTTCTATGGCATCTTCTCTCCGGGACCCAGAAACACAGTAAGTGTTAGGGCCTTTCTGCCTTTTGGGAAAGAGGAAATGAACATATTTGCAGGAAAAATGGAAGAAGATGCACGGGAGGGGGAGTGAGTGACAACAAAGACATGAGGGCATCAGCTACCCAGGGTGCAGGTGAAAGAGGTGGTTCAAACAAGGAAAGAAAAGCAAAGAAAAAGAGGATGGTGAAAGTGAGAGGACATTCTGAGAGGGATGGAGAGAAGCCAGGGAAACCACAGGTGGACAAAACACCCCGATTCCCTTCAAGTTGGAGGCAGGAGACTTCGCTTAGAACGAGGGGCGTTTGGTCTGTTTTATGACTGTCGTTAATATAGTGACACAACTTCTTGTCCCTTTTGCCCCTACTTCATGCTCAGCATTCACAAGTCACCTGAGAACTCATATTCTATTTCAATCCCAAATTATAGCTTTTGGAGATATCCCAGTTCTTTGAAACATATGCTATGTACTCTGAACAAAGACACTAGCGAGTGAAAATGTGATAAACAGTTGCTTCTACACTGGGAGTCTTAGGCAGCATCAAATCCAATATAGAAACCCATCTGAGTTTCTGCAATAAGTTACTTATGAAAATCAGGCAATCTGAAGGCCTCCATAAGGCCTACCTCCTATGCTTATAGATTTATTTTGGTCTCTCCACTTCCATACACCTGTTTTTGAAACAGATGAAAATTGTGAGCCATAAAGGAAATTGTAAGACTCCAGACAGGCTCCAAGAGCAAGCTCTTCGCTCTCCCAAAGTCCTATGGTCCAGGACGCTGTTCTCTGGGTGTGCTGCATCCGGGCCTTCAGTCAAGACCTACGGACCCTGAGAGTGGAGCCCAGAAAAAAACCATTTTTAACAAGTTTCCCAGGTGACTTATGCTAGCTTGAGCCAAATCCAGGAACTGGGTTTACTGCCAGCTACCACCAAGAGGGAAAATAGTGAAGATCTCGCCTATCTGATTAAACCTCTCCCGCCCCTTGCACATACACATGCACACACACATAAATGACAGCAAAATGCAGCCTGAGAGGAGCAAATTTTGCACTAGGGCTTCTGGCCCTATTTTTGTCCAGATCTGCTCACTTGAGGTTCTGGGTCACTGAAACACTGCCAAATAGAAAAAATAAAATTTTAATTTTCCTCTGCATGCTACTGCGTACTTTCTAATATTTTCTATTATACATATTATGGTTTATAATTTTAAAAATAATTTCACTTAAAAGAAAAAGAGGGACTGGCACAGTGGCATTTGCACACTCTGCTTCGGTGGCCCAGGGTTCATGGGTTCAGATCCTGGGCACGGACCTACACACCACTCATCAAGCTCATATTCCTCAAGCAAAAAGAGGAAGACTGGCAACAGATGTTAGCTCAAAGACAACCTTTCTCACCAGAAAACAAAGAAAAAAGTCAAAAAGGTCTCTGACACCAGGGCCAGAAGACTCCAGCCACATTACTTTTTTCTTGAAAGTAATCTAAAGATCTCTAACTCCACCATATTCCTTTTTTCTCAGGATCTCTAACACAGTTTTGGATCTGACCTCTAAATAATGAAAATTTATTCAACAGATATTTATTATGTGCCAAACACTGGGCTAGGAACTGTGGAAACAAAAGTGAAGAAATCTTGTTCTTAGCCCTCTTGGGCCTCAAAATGGCCTTGTTACTGAAATTAGTGAAATTAGGCAGGTGACTCATCGACGAGTGACTGAACTCCTGCCCCTGCCGCGGCAGAGGAGGTGAACGCTGTGCGTCTGCTCCTGTACCACTGTCCTTCCCCACGGCAGGCCCTCTGTGAGCCCTCACCCCCGACGGAACCTCACAGTGCTGACAACCACAACTTCGAACTTCAAGAAATACACCTGCTCTCGGCAGACTGGTCAGTATGTGCAGAAAAGGTCTGATGGAGGCAGGTCCCAAATTTCACTATTATTCAAATTAACTCCAGCAGTAACGATAGAAACAATAATCAACACTTACTGAGTAGCTACAATGCGCCAGGCACATAAAATGTCCCGGGATTTTACAGATGTTAACACATCTAAACCTCGCAGTAACCCTGCAGAACAGGTGCTGCCATCACCCCCACTTCATAGATAAAGAACTCAGGCCCAGAGGAAACTTGCCCCAGGTCACCCAGCTGGAAGTGGAGGAGTTTCCGAATCCTTTCATTTAACCACGTTAAGTGCTGTCTCTATATAAATATAACACATATCACAGTAAGAAATTTAAAAAAAAACTGGGTGGGCCCACCACGTGGGTACCTTACCTTTATGTGAAGATTTACTTCACAAGGTGCTCTCACACTTCTCCTTTAACCTTCTCAGGACCAACAGAAGGCAGTTATTGGTGCCTCCTTAACGGATGGGGAAACTGAGGTTAAGTGACCCACCATCCCTTAGGTTATTCAGAGGCAGACCTGTGACTCACACTAAGGTGTTCTGATTCCAAATCTAGCACTCCTTCTAGGGCATACCATTCACACAATGCAGGAAGAGAGGAACTAGGGGTGCCCCAAAAGCCCAACATGTATTTCTAAGGATTTTAAAGTAAAATCTAAGCATCTAACCCTAGACCAAATGATCCCTTTGCCAGGGTCAGTTTCAACAGCAGAGCAATTACCATCCCACGACATATACTGGACAAGGTGATTTTTTTCCCCATCTGACCACTCTAAAGTCATAAACTCTTATATAAAATTAGATATTAACATAAAAATACTATGAACCTACTTCAGATGGTCATTAAACACAGGAAGAAGTTCTCATAACCTTTCCACCCTTGCTATCCTCTTGAAGGACAGCTGTTCACATGGTTCAAGGACACCACATCTGAAAGTATTTTTCCTTCTTCTAACTATCCTAAAACATCACAACCTATTTCACTAGGATTTGTGTATTTAAGTGGTCAGTTTTATGGAAGACCTGACAAGTAGAAATACAACTTAACTACAATGGAAACCCAACACATTCCCTTCTGTCTGGCAAATGTTTAGTTAATCATGACACTTATAGGCAAAGAACCAGATAACAGTCTGATAAAAACAGCACACTTTAGAGTCAATTTACTTTATGAATTGAATCTTTAAGAATTTTCATTACGGCTATAACCTGAAAGTTAAAAAGCAGCAACAACAACAAAATCTTCCATTTATGCCAATGCCAAGCCATTTACTTCATGCTTCAAATATTGCTTTTAAATCACCAAACACCAAACTTTTAGTTCTACACGTTACGTTCCATATAAAGCCCCTGATAATCAACGTACTGAGTTTTGTTTTAAATAAGGCTGGGGGCACAGATGTGGAAGAATCAAGATTTCTCTCCAATTCTTCTCACCACATATACAAGGGTTAAAGAGAGGTGGACCACAGACTTAAATGTGAAAGGTGAAGCAGTAAAGCTTCCAGAAGCAGACATACAAGAGCATCTTCGTGACGCCGTGTGAGACCAAGGTCTCCCAACCTCAGCACACTGCCACGCGGGCCAGACCGTCCTTTGCTGCGGGGCTGTCCTGCGCACTGGACGTTTAGCAGCATCCCTGGCCCAGTTGTGAGAGTCAAAAATGTCTCTATCCTCTGAGGGGCCAACTGCTCTTAGCTGAGAACCCCCGGGCTGGCAGAGAATTCTTAAAAAGGACATAAAAAACACCATCTTTAAAAAAACAAAACTGATAAATTAGACTTTATTAAAATTAAGAACTCTGTTCATCAAATGATATCATTAAGAAAGTGACTAGGCAAGCCACAGACTAGGAGGAGAGAGTCTCAAAACACGTATCTTGTAAAAGACACATATCCAGAAGAAAACGCCAAATTATAAATGGGCAAGGGAGGGGGGAGGGGAGACGGGGAGTCACTGTTTCACCCTTACAGAGTTTCCCTTAGGGGTGACGGAAGAGCTGTGGGGATAGATAGTGGCGATGGATGTACAACACTATAAACATAATTAAAGCTACTGAACTGTACACTTAAAAATGGTCAAAATGGCAAATTTTGTTACATATATTTTACAATTAAAAACCTTAATAATATAATATACTCCCCCCAAAAATTACACACTGGATTTTGAAGATTATAAAAAATGTAAAATATATCGTTAATCATTTTATATTGATTATATATTTAAAGGATAATCTTTCATATATATTGCATTAAACAAAATACGTCATTATAATTTTGTTTTAAATGAGTAAAAGATTGGCATGGAGACTTCCCTAAAGAGGATATCGAAGTAGCTAACAAGCCAGTGAAAACACGCCCAACACCAGCAGTCACAGGGAATGGAAGTCAGAACCACAATGAGACACCACTGCATACACATAAGAATGCCAAACAGACCGAGTGTTGGTGGGGGAGCAGGAAAACTAGAATGTTCACGTATTGCTGGTGGGGTGTAAACTGGTTCAGCCACTTAGGAAAATGGCTTACCCATGTCTACTGAAGTTACACATGTGACTGCCCAATACCCCAGTAATTCTTCTCCCAAGAGAACACCCAGAAGAAAGGAAGGCATATGTCCACAGATGACATACAGTAGCCTCCTGTATAACAGCCAAAACTGGAAACAACCAAAATGTCCATCAAAAAGAAAACGGATAAATACACTGTGGTATATTCGCACCGTGGAAAATAAACAGAGAATGAACTACTGCTACGCCCACAACGTGGAGGAACCCCACAGACATTACACTGAGCAAAAGAAGCCAGATGCAAACGAGGACACACTAGACAACTCTCCTGACGGGAACGGCGTGAGAGGCAGAGCTGCCCTGTGGTGACAGACGGGAACAGTGGCGACCTCCTGAAAAGGGTGGGAAAGGAGCCTGGGAGCTCACTAGGGCCCTAGAAATGTTCCATATCGTGATCTCGGTTGTGGTTACTTAGGATGAAAACTCATCTATATTTAATACATGTGTACTTTATGTAAGTTAAATCTCAATTAAAAAAGATAAAAAGTCAACAGAAAATTTCCCTAACTGTTCATCTTTACACAGGGTGTTACTGCTAGACATGGTCACTAGATGACCCTATCTTTTCTCTATTACATATTTATTCTACTAATATTGGCTATTTTAAAGAATAACAGATGTGGTCAAAGCCTATTCATCATTACCATCATATAAATCATCAATAGATATATATTATTTTTACCTTTTTCTATTATTTGCCATGTACCATGTCTGGAGAGAATGCAGGTAAATCTTATTAGAAAACAGTTTATACTGCGTAATGTTTGGAAGCTATTATTGATCTTGACTGCCTGTAAATTACAGCCATGTTTCTTACGTGGCAAACTCAGCTCACGTCAATCCTTCCTGCCTCTGCAGTTCTCTGAGCAGCTTTGCCTAGAACTTCGGCAACTGATCCCACAGCAACCAGTGAAATCCTTCTATTGCCATAAACTGTCATTTGAATGTTTTAGTGTCATTCAGCTTTTCCCCATTTATCATATGTCCCCACCAGCTCGTGAACCAGGGACTGAGGAGAGAATAGGCTAAGCTTGACCCTACTAAGCCCACCGGTGCCCTGAATGCAACAGTCACTTGATAGTTCAGTGAGCTGCGGGGAACCATCACAGGCCACCAGCTCGTTTCACCCCATCCCAGACTCATCTCTCAGGACCCCTGAAGGGCAGTGACAGGTAGCTTCTTAAAAAAACATGCATTTGTAAAATGCTCTATATCTAAAAACATCTTCCCTTCTGTTTCTCACCTGGCCCCACATTCCTGCAGGGGACGCAGGGCAGGTTTCCCTTTCTTTAAGTAAGTGTGGAAACTGAGGTTCAGAGAGCATGAGTGCCCTGTCCACAGTCACCACATGAGCTACTGACAGAGGGCAGGACTCCAGGGCTGTGACGTCTAGTCATCAACCTTCCCACGACACCTACTGCCCCAAATGATTCCTGTTCAACTGTGTCCCACTAGGGTGTCCGACAGGTTTCTGAGTCAACATAGGTTTAGTCCACACAGAAGTCCCCTTCTCAGGTTTTCATCACCCCCAAATGTAATCGGAGTGCCTTTTAGGTCTTCCTCTCTATGCTGAAAAAAGTGTCAGGCAGGACCGGGCCAGTAAGAGAGCCTGCACCCGGGCCACCAGGGGCCTCACTGCAGCCTGAAGCCATCCACTAACCCTCTGACCACATTCGGACGGCAGTCTCTATTACAACACCAGGAGGAGCATCCTGCTGAGATTAAGCACCCCATTCAGATAAAAAAGAAAAGCAGGTCAGGGAAGTTGGCTTGGAATGACTTTTTCTGAATGCAAATTTGACTTGGTCCATTGTCATGTTCTTACGGTGCTTTTAATTCCTAGAGAGGCCTCTCCAGGAACACAGTACCTACCTACACACTTGAAAGAAAATCCAGAATTGTGCTGAAAGTGCTGACACCACAAACTCAGTCACTACCTGCTCGTGACCCCGTACAGGACTCGTACTTCTTATCCAGCAACTGATCGCTGAGTTCTCACCACACGTCGGCAGTCACTGGTCCAGGTGGCCTGAACAACACAGGCGAAGCCCTGCCCCTGTGGGGCTTGCACTCTAGCAGAACTCCTGAGTGCAGATCCACCACCTAAAACACTTCAGCAGCTCGTACTCAAATACAAGGCAGATTTCCTAAGCAGGAGGCACTCATGAAGTGTTCATGGAATGAATGACCAGCATGACGGGTGCAAGAGGAAGTCAGCAGGATACCACAGACAGAGAAGATACTTCAGTGTCAGGGATGGATTCAAGTTCTGGTGAACCAATAGTTAAGTATCAGTTTAAGCCCTGGAATAGACAGACCAGCAAATAGGCCTCAGTTTCCTTACCAGTCAAATGGGGATAATAACTACCAGACCCAGCAGGGCTGTAGTGAGAATTCAATGGAATTGTGCTTAAAGAAGATCCTGACATTGAGTAAAGAGCTACTGAGCAAATTCTGTTCCCTCCCTTCCAGCCGGTCTCTCTCTCCACCCTCACTCCCTCCGCACCTGTGCACACCACACTCTAGCTGCACTGAGTGGCCGTGCTGCACCCTTTGCCCTCCACCTGGGAAACTCCTGGACCTTCTTCAGGGTCAGGTGCCACCTCCACTTCTGTGCAGCCTCTCCTGGCTCCCCACTTTTTCTGCTGTTCCTCCTGCCCCTGGGCTAGGTCCCCACAGCTGCTATTGTATCACTGCACTGGATTGGGTTTTCCACCAGACTGCAGACACAGCATCGTTAGCTCTCTGCAGTCCCAGCACCTAACCCAACCTCAGACGTCCGTGATGCTTGCTAACAATGTGGTAACTGCCAAAGAGAAAAGGCCTGGATGCCGTGAGACCTCTAGGTCGTTGTGCAGCATGGGGTGGGGGTGTGTGAGAGAGAGAGACTGACTCTTTCCAATGGAGCGCTCTTGTTTTGGAAGGCTGTCCGTAAGTCCTCCATATGCCCTGGTCTAACACTTCACTAGCTCATGGAAACTCCACTTCACAGCTACCTTAACTGAAATACTTCCTGTGTCACTATGTCGCTCACACTCAGGTGACCAAGTGTCAGCATTTAGACACAGGAGCTGTAGCTAGGCAGTCCCTCAGGTGATTGTACTTGACCAATAACAGGAAGCCGATGTCCTTCTGGTTCTAGAAACCACAGCCACTAATTCACTTAGACTAATGAAAAGACCACACAAGAGCAGGGACTTCAAAGTTGATGGTAGCATCTCCCTTGTAAATGCTTCAGATAATAACTGGCTTATTAATTTTAAATGACTTCATAGCATTTAAGGAAAAAAACATGAGACTGACACAAAGATTTTAAAACTCATTAGAGTCGGTCCTGAAATCACTGATATATTTAAATTGAAAGCTGCTCGTCTGACAGCTTTTCGTTCAGACATGCTATTGTGTGTGTGTCACTATAGTTAAGGTTGGATGAGCACTTCCATTAAAACCTTCACTTTCACAAGCTTATAATTTCACAATAAAAATTTGCTCCAGGCTTGACTTTTGCATACAAAAGATTTCTGCTTGAAATATATATTCCACAGTACAAAATAAACCTGTCTGGACTGAAAACTCAGATACAAGATTACTTTTGGTGTATCTTGGGTTTAAACAAGTTAGAATAAGCTAGAAATTTAGGATAGAAAATTGCCTTTCTAGACCATAAAGGTGTAAAATAGAGAAAGGTTGGTCAAGTCAGTTTAGGAGCAAGGGGGAGAAGGTAAACCTAAAACCAATTTATTCCAGAAATCTCAAGATCATCTTTAACTAACTCTCTCCCAAACTCTTCACATCCAGTCTGTCACCAGATACTGTCAATCCAACTTTTAAATCCCTCTCGAATTCCTCAGGCTAACTGGTCTCCTGGCCTCCCTGCTGTGAGGTTATCCTTAGGCATGCAAGCAAGGCCCCGCCAAGCGTGGCTCCCATGGCTCGGGGCAGGGAGGACAGAAACCCCAGGGCCTGCTGAAGGCCCTCCTGCCTGGCTCCTGCCACACTGTTGGCCTCCCTCCCTCTCTCCCACACCCTCCATCCCAGCTCCTGTGAACAAGTCTTTCTGTTCACCCTTTTACATCCAGGACAGCAGCTTTCCTTCTCGACATTGCTGAAGGGTGTTCAAATCTTGCTCCAGTTGATTACATTAATAGAACGCTTTACATTTAAAAAATACATTGAAATCCACTGATATCTCAGCTGCACCTGCAAGTCTGTGAGACAGGGTAGGCTGTAATTCCGGAAACTGAGGCTCAGGGAGTTTGAGCTACTTGAGCAGGTGTCGCATGTAGAACTGCTGGAGCTGCAGCCATTTTATCCCACACTGGCCTGAGCCACAGAAGCTACAGGCATCCCAGGGAGATGCACAGGTCAGGTTTCTGGGAGCAGGTCCCCATCGCAAATCTGCAAATGACTCCCCTCCATTCCAGGGCTGTGGCCTCTGCTAGGCTTAGGCTGTCTTCTCAGGCTCCTCTGCATGTGCCCTGCTCGCCCCCAACTCCAGACTTTGGCTGACAGTATTTCCTTCAACCAGACGATTTTGCCTTCCAAGCCCCAACTCGAGTACCACCTGACCACCCCAGGTATCACGGAGCTCAGACAGCCGTCACTGCCTCAGTGTACCAGTTTTGCTCTTCAACGCTTCCTGCCAGTTGTTTTCCTCCTATCTCTACTATGAACTTCCAGAAGGCAAGGACCTCATATAACTTTTCTCTCCTTATAGCACCTACCACTGAACTGGAAGAGAAAAACATTCAGTAAAACTCCATTATTATCAGAAGGTATTTTAAATACGTACTTAAATATTTGACTTATTTTCAAAAAAATTGAAAATGAATCCTATTCTATTTTTTCCTGATTAGACTGAATGTAAACAGAAATAAACACAATGTCAATGCTGTATTTTTGATGACTAATTTTTAGAACTCACTTTTTCTTTTAAGCTGAAGGAATAAAGTTACTTTTAAAAGGACAACATTACCTGAATCATGCATGTGACAAAGCTCGAAGACTGAAGGACACAGGTGGGCCTAAAAGTAACAGCTCTCCAAAAATACAGTCAGGTTTAAACTCTTGATAATTGTAGGGTATTTCCACTACAGCTGTAAGTGAGGGGAGAAACCCGTTAACTTCCAGGCAGAAGCCAAGGAGGGGGGTCAGGAAGAGTGCAGATGGCCTCAGGTGTCTACACAACAGCATGCAGAGGAGAGAGGATTCACCAGAGCATGACAGGCTCAGCGTGATCAGGAAGCCCTGGCTGGGGAGGGCTACGGCGGCACGCAGCAGCAGGAGGGTGTGCACCACCTAAAAGGAGATCTGGTAGAAAGGCGAGGAAAAACAGCACTGTGTGTCTCTGCAGGGAGCCCTCTGGCCTGAGCATAAGAGGCCTGCAGTGAACACAGGGGCAGGGCGAGACGACAGTGCTGCAGAAGACATTTCACGTCACCCCAGCTTCTGGAGAATATAGGAGGTAGATATACATTTTTTTTTAACAGAGAGAAATACAATAGCCTAAGAGAATATAAACCAGTTATCTGGAGAGCTGCTAGATTAAATCTGCTAAAAGCAGAGAGGCTCTGATAAATTCTTCCCTCAGTGCAACTTTCACCTCTTGGAAAACAGAGGAAGAAAGGATAGGACACAGACGTCCACGGCCACCGGAGCCTGCAGCAGGGCAATGGTGTGTCCTGTTATCTTTGGGACAGCCCTCATTTAGCTGGTTCCTCTGACGTCCCATCCGGTTTTGTGTCTGACAGGGACCTTTGTACAACTGGAAAAAGTTGCCTGTCTGTGAGGACGCAGCTCTGTGGGGACACGGCCTGGGGCGTGGGGGACAGGTCAGACTTTGGCCACTCACCTCCCATGAGGCCCTGGCCACATGATCTACACGAGGAGACCTGGAAGGCAATCTGTTCCCCTATGCAACAAGCTCTGCCGAGCCTTCTGTGTGACAGGCACAGTGCCAGCAGCAGTGCCACGCTGGTGCCAGGAGAGAAAGGTCACTCCGGAGGAGGAGGCAGATAACAAATAAAGACATAAATAAATAAGAAGCAGTTACAGACAGTGACAAGTGCCGTGAAAGAAATAAACAGCATGCTAGCTTTGATGGTTAATTTTATCTGTCAACTTGGCTGGGCCATGTGCCCAGATATTTGGTCAAACATTATTCTGGATGTTTCTGTGAGGTTGTTTTTGGATGAGATTAACATTTAAATTGGTGAACTCTGAGTAAAGCAGAGTGCCCTCCCTAGCGCAGGTGGGCCTCATCCAATCAGCTGAAGGCCTGAATAGAACAAAAGACTGACCTGCCCAAGCAGAGGGAATTCTCAGCAGGTGGCTTTCAGACTTGAACTGAAACATCAGCTCTTTCCTGGGTCTCCAGCCTGCTGGCTTGTCCTGTACATTTTGGACTTGCCAGCCTCCAGGATCACATGAGCCAATTCCTTAAATTGCCTTCTATGCATATACACACATCCTATTGGTTCTGTTTTCCTGAAGAACCCTCACTACCACACTAACGTAGAGGATAAGGGAGATGCACTTTATGGTGAGGGAAAGCCTCGCTCAGGAAGTGATATTTGAGCTGAACCCAGAAGGGAGTAGATGGCAATGCCCTGACCCAGAAGAGGCTGGCAAGACTGGGGAACTGAAGGAGCGACTGTAATGAGAGAGAAGGAAGAGGCACCTCATAGTGTGGCTGAAGCGGATGAGGAGGCCCTCTGTCAGCCTTGCCCTTGGAGTTGATCCCAGGTGTGATGGGAGACCAGTGGCACGATATGACGGTCATTACAAAAAGCTCTCTGTAGCTCTGCACGTAGAGCTGGACTGGAAGGGTCAAGAGTGGTGACCTGGACTGGGTGTCAGAGTCATCACTGGAAGGAAGTGAATTCCAAAATAAGAGTAATGACAGCAAGAAATGTGATCACAGAATCATCACTGGGGATCTCTTTCAATTCATGGAAAATCAGAAAGCTGTCTGAACCCAAGAAACAGGCAAACATCTCCATAAAAAAGAAAAGAATTAAGCTAAGGAACACAGACAACAGAAGTCTGCTCCTGAGCCCTTGCAGGTTCTAGAAGAGCCGGTAAACAGACGATAGGAGCAGTGGAGCTCGGGTGACATGTGGCATGAGCTCTGTGACCCTGAAGTGGGTGGGAGGCGTGCAGCACGCTGACTGAGCGCCGGGCTCTGGAGCCTGCTGTGGATTTGAGACCCAGGCTGGTTACTGCCCAGCTGTGAGACCTCAGCGGGTCATTCTTCAGAAGTCAAGTCCGAGTACTCATACCTCCCACTGGGCTGCTGACAGAAGGAAATGAAATAGTGCATGCTGTCTGATCAGAGTTGTATTAAATGTTATTTGTCGCTGTTTCAGCCACTGGCTGATTGCTTTAGTCATTCAGCAAGTAATGACTGAGCACCTTCTGTGTTGTGAGGCACATTCTCACTGAGAAGGAAACAAAGTCCCTGCCCTCAATGGGCTTACGCTCTAGTTGGAAGACAGACAAATGAAGAAGCATATAATACATCGTCAGGCACTGATGTGCTTCAGGAGACCAAGAAAGCAACCTAAGAGAGTAGGGAACACCAGGATATGTCTCTGAGACGTCGGAGCAGCGGCCCTGGGAATGCCCGCAGACGATACATGGAAGCGGCTCTGTGGGCCATACCAGTGAGACGAGCAGGCACAGGCACCATTCACCTTGGCCAGGCGCCCCTGGGAGCACCAGCTTTATCTCCTCACGGGATGAGAGTGACGTACCCATGTCACACTGTGATGATGATCTGCCAAGATGGACGTGAACACAGTTCATAACCATAAGGCCCCAAACAATTGTAGGTTATCATTAACATAATAATCTTCTCCAAATGTTACTTCTCACGTTTAAAAAACAAAAACAAAAAATCCTCCTCAAGCTTCTCAGCTGAAAGCACTCTTCCTTCTCTTAACTTTCACGTTATTTTTTAAATCTGTGCCCTTAAAAACTCCTTTTTACTGAATTAATTATACATGCCCAGAATGTAAGCGTCTGATTAATTTTGTGAACCATCAATTCCAGGCAGGTGCCTCATGCAGAGAAGGTGTTCGCTGAACGAATGCTTCAGCTGGAGAGGAGACAGGGTGGGAGAGGAGCACTTGTGGCAAAAGATGAAATGCACTCTTTTGCTCTAAAAGTCAGGAAAAAAACTATGAGATGAAGGTTATAGGGAGGCATATTTTGCCTCCATATGAGTGGTTGACGCTCTAACTAGTCTTCTATCACTGGGGAGGGCTGCCTTGCAAAATCAAACCTTGAGCAGGGACCACAGTCTAACGGAGACCAGCAGACAGTCCTGGAGGTGGGCCGGGCTGACAGCGCTGAGTCTGGTGCAGGACTGGGCACCTGAACACCAGGCCTACAGGGCTATCGCCTTCTTCGTTCCCACACAGCCTGGCCAGCAGGCATCCATGTCCCCTTTCTACAGACAAGAGTACTCAGACTCCAACTTAACCTGATCAGATTTATCTAGCAGGTGACAAGCCCTGACGATGAGGAATTGTTCTTTATTCTATAGTACACCACATCCTAGGAAAACATCAATGGAAAAGTCAATGCCAGCAAACGGGGTGCAGAATGGATGGGAGGGCAGAGTCGAGAGAACTGCTACTGACAAGACTACATTTAAAACTATGATATTACATGGGTACTTTTTTGGATAATCTGCCCAGCAGAAACTTATTGCTAAAATGAATTTCCACGACGATAAAAATGTGGTCTACCTATAGTGGGCTGTAAACCCATCATGGCCAGAATGATGTACCAAATTTCAAATCAGAGTGTCAGCCAGTATCAATCCCAAGTAGAGTTAACATGTGATGTAAACACAGAAAGCAAATATCCACGACGAATACCAACAGCCAAGCCTCACCAGCACTCGTGCTCTCAAATGCAGGGAAGTGAGGAGGCCTGGGGCTGTGCCTGTGTCCCATCAACAGCGTCTTACACATGAATGTCAAGAGAACGGGCCACGCCCCTGCTGCCTGTCTGGGCAGACTCACCAACCCACCACGTCTGCAAGGCAATCACTCTCACCATCTCACTCACACGGGTCTGTAAATGCACTCAAGCTCACCTAAGGGTGAGCTCAACCCACTTTCCCACCTGGCATTAAAACACAGCAGGGGTGAAAAGTCCCGACTGTGCTTACACGTTCAGCTGCTGAGAGGTTCCAGTCCCAAACCAATTAAGAATTACATATTAATAAAGTAATCATTCAAGCCATGGAGGTTCCGCTACTGTCTCTGCTCCCTTTCCATGCTTTTATCACAAAGGTTTTCTTCCTTGAGAGTAGATGATGGATACAAAGAGTGGACAAGGGATGGTTGCAGCCTAAACCATTTAGGCCGTAAGAAATTACAAAAACAGCACAGTTCTGCAGAGAAGAAATAGAATTTGGGCATCAATATCACTCAAGATGAGTGGTCACAAATGTGTCTGCTAACTCGGAAGAGTGTTCTCATAAAGACGCTTATCTAAGGTCTCAAAAAATATAAGCAGATTCCCTCTTCTAGCATACACATTCAAAACAAAACAAAAAATAAAACCCCAAAATCCTGTCCCAGAGGATAGGGAATGTTTGTCAGTGCCACTGAGTCAACTCCAACTCCTAGCGACCCTGTGCACAGCAGAGCGGAACGCTGCCTGTTCTTCTGCGCCATCCTCTCACCTTCCAGCACTCTATCAGACAATGTTCCACTGCTATTCATATGGTTTGCATGCCCAATTTTTTCAGAAGTGGGTGGCCAGGTCCTTCTTCCTAGTCTGTCTAGTCTGGAAGCTCTGCTGATACCTGTCCACCATGGGGGACCCTGCTGCTATTTGAAAAACCAGTGACACAGCTTTCAAAATCACAGTAACATGCAGCTGCCACAGGATGACAACTGACAGACAGGTGGTGTCACAGCAGTGACAGCTCAAATCTTAACCACCAGACCACCAGGGCTGGCTATAGGAAACGTACTCACCAAATATAGACCTAATGGGGGCTGGAGGTAAAGAGCAGGTTTCAAGAAAGATTTTTTTGAAGTTTTTTTTTTTAAAGCATTCTGTGTTTTGGGGGGTTTCTTTTGCTGGGGAAGATTAGCCCTGAGCTAACATCTGTTGCCAATATTCCTCTTTTTTTTTTTCCCTCCCCAAAGCGCCAGCACATAGTTGTATATTCTAGTTCTACGGCCTTCTGTGTGAGTTGCTGCCACAGCATGGTACTAACAGATGAGTAGTGTGGTTCCGTGCCTGGGAACCAAACGCGGGCCACCAATGCAGTGAGAGAGCCTAACTTTAACCATTAGGCCCATCAGGGCTGGCTCAAGGCTTCTTTCGTTTTTAAACTTGTGGGGATTTTCAGAAAAAATTATACTGATCAGACTTGTGAGAGACTTGGGACTGGTAAAGCAGGGCTGGAGGGGGAGAGAGAAGGAATTGTAAAAAGGACGGGTCTGGGGAGACAGAGGGAAGTGGGAAACACAGAGCCTCCAGGGTCAGACGGATGGGGGCTTCAATCGTGACTCATCAGCAGCAGCTCTGGCCAGCTTTCTCACCCTCAGCCTGTCTCCTCAGACATAAAATAGGGTGACGCCCAGCTTTAGGGTAACAACAAGAAGGGGAGGAGCCTTGTCAAGCCCCTCACCGACCACCAGCACACTAAGGCGTCTGCTCAAGAAACACCATCTTAGGAGCAAGACCCGTCTTTGATTTCCGCTTTAACTTCTCAGACACGAATTAAAACACCAACAATCTGGGCCTCGTACTGGAGGTTTCTTCTGAATCTAGTTTGGTCAATTCTGTCTCAGATTCTCATGGGAAAGCAGTAGTTCCTGATGCCTCCTCACCAAAAGAATAAAAGCTCACAGTGCTCGACACACAGCGGGCATCATCACAAATGCAAATTCTCTTTCCTTCCTGGGTCCTACCGCTAGTGACACATATGTAAGGTCTCCTCCTTTTAGGTCTGCTTGCCAAGCCCACATAGGTGCATCTACTAACACACACAACTGGGTGATATGAAAGCAGGGGACAAGGGGACAATCTATGTGTATCACTTTGTTGGACATCCGTTCCTAACTCTGATTAGCAAAGTGGGAAGTTTTTCTAAAGGGGCCCAGGACCCTCAGTCAGGCACCCAGATGTGAAAGGGGAGGAAGGCTGTGGTTCAGCAGGAGGGCTGCCAGCGAGAAGGGCCAGTGGGGGCGGGCAACGGCAGGAAACAGGAGCGGCACTAGCAGACACCACAGGGCGGAGACCCCTGAGAAGCTTCTGCAGGAGGACACAGCGTGGGGCTGCCAGGCCTGCCCCCTTGTACAGGCACGCCACTAAACAGCCTCCAGTGGTGCCTCCCGCAATCACCAAGACAGGAATACGTGCCACCGACAGGACGGCAGGCACGGCTTTCCCCAGTGAGAACCATGAATACAGAGAAAAGGCGTTTCATTTCTTGAGTTCCCCAGAGGCTGCTGAAAGTAGGGCTGGGAAAACCAGAAGAAACGAAGAACACTAGCTTCTTAGAAGGTAAAGTCTGTACCTATTTGACCTGCTATAACAGTACACAAAACAAGCAAACAGTTAAAAATACAAATCAGATTTCTTAAATGACATATCTGTAGCCTTTATTTATAAAAATGATGAAAATTAGATACGTTTAAAATGAGTAATTTACAAAATCAGAAAGCTAAAATAAAGACACAGTAAGGACAACACATGTACACTTAACACAAATTAATAACGGTCAAGGTCAGCTATCAGGACAAGCAAGTAAACAGGTCGGGGCATTTCAACAAGACAGCCAGAAGCTCTAACAAAGATTACAAAGGCGCTGGAAACTCTCCAGAGAATATGCAAGCCTGGGCTGATTTTCTTAAGTTCCAGTGTCTTCCTGTATTTTATATCACTAAAAGCCGAACTGGTAAGGATAACAAGGGAGGAGCACCAGCTTCATCACAGCTTGGGGGAAAGCAAGCGGCTTCATGGCTTCCTCCATGAATGAATCTCTCCCATCTCTACAGCGTGAGACCAAAGGCTGACAGGAGGGACATTCTGTACAGAGCTGGAAAACTGCCAGCAGGCGAGCCCTGCGCAGGCTCTGGGATGGTCCTGACAAGCACGACCCCGCAGTCAGCAAGTCACGGCCAGCTTTCTGTAAATTACAGCCGAGGAGAGGGATTTTAAACAAGACTGTTGTGCCCTTAACACTAGACCGGCTCTTGGTCCCAAAATTAAGACCAGAAACAACTTCAGAGACGAAAGGACATGCGTATGGGTCTGAACCCTGCCCAGGGCGTGGGCGCCCTCAGCCTCTGGCAGGCTGCCCCCAGTTCCAACTGCTCATTTGCAAAGGGAAGACTAACGCCTCCCGGGCAGGGTGACTGTAAGGGTCGAAGCCCTGAGAGGAGACAGGAGGCAGTGCTGGGGGTCCTCTGTTCCTGAGCAGTTTTCCGTCTGCAGCCTCGGTTCCCCACGACATGCTCAGGAGCCACTCCCACCCTCCTTAGCCCTACCCTTCCCTGTCAGGCTGGTCCCACGGGGTTCACCACGCAATACCACGACCACCACTTACAGGCCATGACGGGAGAGGCCCCTTGGCCAATTCAGATGAACAACTTGAAAACAGAAACCATTCTTTCCCTTCACATCCCATAATCTCTACCCAGGTCCATTACCACAGAGCCAAGGACTCAACCTCGATTCGCGGCTCAATGACCTCAATCCCTCCAGCCTCTTCCATCGGCCCCTCTCACACTCGCCGTCTCTCACCCTCGCCGTCACCTCTGATGCTGTTCCTTCCCCCTTCCCTTCTGCAGCTACTCACACCCCTCAGCCCTCAGTCAGTAGATGTGACATTGGCAAGAAGGGGCTGAGAACAAAAATGTCACATATGAAACACATTTGCCTCCAGGGGAAAATTTAAGTGGGAATGAGGTCAGGAGAATGGTATCTGGGAAGCAGTGTCCATGGCCATGCTTTCAATTTTGTGCTGTTTACAACTTTAAGTCTAAAAAATTATTTCATAATAAAAGGTTCAAATAAAAATCTGTGTATCCCCAGAGATGCTAGTCCCTGTGCCCAGGTGTGTTACCTCCCACTCGGGAGACACTCGATAAAGAGAGGGGAATTAATTAACCAATCAAGGGGACACGATGGGTTAAAAACAAAAAGAGGAGAGTAAATCCAAGGTCAGGAGGAGGGGAAGGACCAGCAGACGGGGAAGCTGACTACGGAGACCCCACGCCGCCCCAGGGACGATGTGGAGCACGCCGTGTACGTAAGCTGGGAAGCGCCTGCTCACGACCTCTCCACCAGAGGAGCGAGTTACACGTGTGCGTGTCCCCTCACAGTGCTGCTCACTACATGCAGCTACACTCGTCTACAAGCAGGTTTAGATGCTGACGTCTATCGCCCGAGAGTTTCAGGGCCTCGGGGTCGTTAAAGTAAGCTAGTGCTCAGAGGATTTTACTCTAATGTGGTGCTCGTTCCTGAAGGCCTTATGTATGATCAGATTTCTCTATGTAGATGTGAGCTTTAGGAAAACAGAGGCTAAATCCATCCTGGCAATTTACGTCCTGTGCTATTCTTGTGGGGCTCGTCAGAGCGCAGAAAGGCGAGAAACGGGAGAAGCGACTGTTTGCATTTAGCCACAACTGCCACGGGATGCCAAGAACCGAAAGTGACATCTTCCTCTGTCTCTTGGCGGGCCCTGTTCTCAGCAAGTTGTGAGTACAGCTGCTGGAATCCTCTCACTACAGCCCTGGCCAGGCAGGAGAAGTTGCCTGTTCAAGGAAGAAGTCAGCTTAAGGCTGCCTTACCCCATCCTGAAGCGTAAGGCAGGAGAAGTGGACGCTTGCTGCAGGAGATGCTGCCTTGAAACAAAATTCACGTCAGTTAACGTGCAAACGGGCGTCTCCACCTACATACATTCCCCGGCACCTCTCCCATTGTTCCATTAACACTAATAAGGAAACCCAAGTAAGGTGGGACAAATCACTTAAATTATAAGATCAATGGAAAAATCGTAATTTTATAGATATGCTTCTATTACACTTGTGTTTACTTAAAGAACATCATATTCAAGTTCAACAACACAGGAAAAGGTGCACGTCCCTAGGACAGCTCTTAACCTTGCAACAAGCTGGCACCATCAGAGTGCCAGGTCCATTAAATGGGAATATCAATTAAACACAGTCCATTCACAGGGTCCATGAATTTCTTTTTCATTGACATGGGTGAGAAATATTTATACTATCATTCGACTATGTTAAGTCAAATCTAACATAATTTGCTTCACTTTCACACAATTACACTACTTCAAAGTCAGGTGTAAGCCAAATCCTACTTTTCCACTGATTTCTACCACAAAAGTGGCCACATATTTCCATGCAAAAGTCTCACCTTCGAACTGAACTTTGGAATGTCCTGATCTTCTAGGAGTATTTTTATGGGGTTTAAAACTCCGAGACAGTTTTAAATGCCTTTAAACTACCTGTCACCATCAATCTTCTCTTCTTCCCTGGTCCCCTTTTCACAAACTGACAGAAATTTTACCACCACTCAGGGTTCTCAGTCCCCACAAGCTTTCCCAGCATTTGGCTGAGCCACAATTTCTAAATTTAGCTTCCTGAGTTCGGGTGTTGACATTCCTCAACCCTTAAGCTGAAGAATAAAGTTTCACCAGCGGGTGCTATATCAATACAAGGTGCGCTCTCAAAGTCTCTCGAGTTTGAGGCTTCTGGTTACATACTATCCTCTGTTGAATACCTAAAGGACACACTGTATACTGAATGTCTCAAGAAGAATACAATGTAGAAAACTCAAAATACCATCAGGCCCAAGCCCCAGCACCATAAGGACCAGCAGAGGCCTGGAAAGACTATCTTAAACAAACTCTGTAAAGAAAGTTAGAGAGAAAAGGTAATCTGAACTAACAAGCGGACGCACTAAAAAGCCCTTGACCAAGGAAATATGCTGTAACGAAAGAGGACAGGAAATTATTTTTCTAGTTTTCAAGCAACAACAACCAGAGAGAGAGAAAGAGAAACATTAAAATAAAAAATGCAATACAGAGAAATCTACCTAAAGGAAACTATAATTACTAGAAGTTAGTACTAGTGATACTTTTCTCTTAGAATAAAAATCCTAAAGCCTGCAGCAAGATGGAAGGCTGAACTGACTATTAAGACTTTTCCGTGCACCATTCCCAGGGACTTGGGATCACCACCCTAGACACATGGAACAGAATCGTGCTTGCTGTCACACCACTGATGCATCAGGAGACAGTGGCCAAGAGCTGTCGCTGGCAGACCTTCAAGCCAGAAGTCAGCTCAGAAGAATACTAATGGGTTTCAGTTCAGGCGCATCGCTTGCTACAGGCCCCGGGAAAATGACGTTTAATGGAAAGTCATAACAAAAAACTGCATATCAGGTTCTAGAATTTGGACCCCCCCAAAAGGTATGCAAGTGTTTGTGATACAGTGCACATGTGCATTTCTCTGGGAAGAGGGTTCCCATGACCCTGAGAAAGGTTAAGAGTCACAATGCCAAAAAACCCCAAGTGAGGGCCGGTCACCGTACTGAAAGTGTTCAATATGAACTGCTGGAATACTCCCCACGCTCTCCTGAGTGATAGGGCACTGACGGAGTGGTCAACTAAAGAGAGCAAAGGGCCAACATCTGACCCTGGAAAAGCATGAAAAGAGACATGGTTTGGTACTGAGGTGAGACAACACGACGCTAATAAACCGGCAGCAGGACAACGTTAACATTTGTGCTTACTCTGAACCATCACTCAAGACTCCTGTAAGCAACGAGAACACTCTAAAACTAGAAAAACAGCTAGGCTCAAAACATGGTTTGTAAAGAGAGAACTTTGGATTAAATCTGTTTTCTTTGTCATGAAGCCCTATGCAAAAATCTCCTACCCCACAGCCTATACCATCCCGGTCATCACAGCAGCACACCTCATTCTTAAACTGAATCGCTAAGAAATTTTCTCTAAAAGCTCATTATGAAGGATTTTCAATTTGTAATGATTCCGTTCTGCTGCCTATTTTTACTAACGATAAGTGACTCACATTTTCTTCTTCTGAAAAAGAACCACACCTAGACTAAACACATTGTCGGGATAACAGTGTTTACTACATGTAAAGCCATGCTTCTCCCGTTGGAACCACTGCAGTGTGGGTTCCCCAGGGACGCCAGTGTACGGACAGTCAGAGGAAAGATGGAGCTGTTTCCCTACAACACCAACCTGACTTAACGGTACATCACTTAATACGATTTTCATTTTTTTTGAGGAAGATTAGCCCTGAGCTAACTGCTGCCAATCCTCCTCATTTTTGCTGAGGAAGACTGGCCCTGAGCTAACATCCATGCCCGTCTCCCTCTACTTTATGTGTGGGATGCCTACCACAGCATGGCTTGACAAGCGGTGCCATGCCCGCACCCGGGACCCAAACCCGAGAACCCCGGGCTGCCGAAGCGGAACCTGTGCACCTAACCCCTGTGCCACCAGGCCGGCCCCACTTAACACAATTTTTAAACTACAACAAACATAAATATTTGCATGAATTTTTTTGAGGAAGCTTAGCCCTGAGCTAACATACACCACCAATCCTCCTCTTTTTGCTGAGGAAGACTGGCCCTGAGCTAACATCCATGCCCATCTTCCTCTACTTTATATGTGAGACACCTGCCACAACATGGCTTGACAAGCAGTGCCATGTCTGCACCCAGGATCTGAACCAGCAAACTCCCAGGCCGCCAAAGCGGAATGCACGAATTTAATGGCTACACCACCAGGCCGGCCCTACATGAATGTTTACGATTTAAAAACATGAAACCAAAAACCAACAGTAAAAATATAAGATTTGGAAGCAACTGAGTTTGTGATGGGTCACTCTGGCGTTAGTCCCGGATCTTGCAGAAAAACTCTTCATTATCCTTGGCCACTAGGAGTTTTTTAGTAGAAAAGGTTAAGAAATACTGACATAAGGTACTGCAGAGACAGAGGGAGAAGCAATTTAAAACGATGAAAAACAAAACAACCAAACGACATGGCCTGAAGGATGGAAACACAAAGAGCAACATAAAGTGAGCATTTCTATGAGTACTCCGGGATCAAGGGCCTCATGCAGAGCAACTCACCTCGTCCGCTCAGCAGCCCTTGGGAGTCAGCTGCTGCAGCTCCCACTTTACAGGGACGGGAAGGGAGCACAGAGACGCGCCCAAAACGACACAGCTGCAAGCGGTGCTGTGGGGATTCGAACCCGGGCAGGCTGGCTCCAGAGCCCGCCCTCTCAGTTACCACACTGCACCGCTGAGGGGGCTTCATCCACAGTGTCCTTCCTGTTTCCCAGAGAAATGTACGCCTCATGGCCACAGGCACTGAGGCCTTGTTCACACATCTCAAGAGATTTTTATATGACACTTTTACTTAGAACCAATTAAAATTAATATAATACACAGCACACTTCGAAAAACATAAAGAAATCAGTCTCATAATTTAGTAAATTAATTGCCAATATTTTACTACTAATATATATGAAGAATCCACAAATGAACTTTCACTTTCTTGGAAAATTTATACAAAGAGCACCTTTTTGTATTAGATACATTTTTATAGCTTTTAAACTTTCATTGTAATCTTTTGTTTTCAGAAAAACACAGTGACTTTCATAACTTGGGAACAACTGCTGCTTATATGAACACTGGACACGGATGAAGTCAGATATCGTCAAACCGTATGTCAGTGCTATTTCTGCAAAAATGGAAACAGCGTACTAGAAGGCCTTTTAATTTAGAAAGCGAAATGTTTAAGCATCCTTAATAAGATATCAAGAGGAACATTTCCGCAATCGATTTCCCTTTCTCCCGCAGCCTGTTAAACACACATTTCAAAGGAGCCAGCTGCTCACCTGGATGACTCTATAGAAGTAGGCATACTGCCGAGCCGTGTTCTTATACTGGCTGAAGACGTCGTGTACCGCTTGCGTTGACTGAAGATACCGAACTTCATCTTCTTCAAAGTAGAGAGGAGTATCATATTCGCTGGGGAGGGTCTGAATGTAGGGCTGCCAGAAAGAGTTAGGGTCGGCTCGCTCACACAGCAGATGAAAGGCCAGAGTGATGTTTCCCATGGCTTGAAGAATTCGGTCTTGAGAATATAAGGGCCCTGAAGGAACCCAGAAGTTAAAAGCATAAGTTCCACAAACTTCCTGAAAAAATATTCATTTAAAGTATATATTAAAGGTCTGGAAATAACTAAAAATTCTTCTAACATTTAAAGTAATGTGCACCTTTCTTTTCACACTCTTCTACTATGTCAGATTATGAGCACGGAAAACACTTCATGTGGAGTTGGGAGAATATTTCACTAGTTAAGAAAACAATCAAATATGGTCCTTAGCTCCACAAAATGAAATTTTATGTATTTTTATCATTTACGCTTTGTCTTGAACAAACAGTCAGAAATTATTCTCACCCAACACTGAATTTTTAGCAGATTCAACGGTCATTAGTAATTTTCGTGGAACCCACAAAAATAATTCTTCTGCCTGGAGGGAAAAAATGAGAAAATAGTAGAATCATCAAAACATGTTACCATCTTCAGTCCAACTATATCTATGGTTAGAAATCCAATCACACATGAAACACAACTTAAGGTTGCATATCAGCACTTCATTTCTAATTACAAATATATTTTAAAATGTAACTATCGATGTTATAGTTAAATGAGCAGAAGCATGGTTTAAAATGTTATTTCCAATAGAAAAATTAACCACATATACTGAGAAGACAAATAATCAAAAAAAGGACTTTCAACTTTAATTTGAAGCAAATATAACAATTTGGGGTAGAGCACAAAGGTGTTTGTTCTTTGCTGTACTTATATTTTTAAGTTCTAAAAACAAAACAAAGCAAAATTTCTACCTCCAACAAACACCCTAACGTGGCAATGTGAATGCTCCTGCCATGGATTTTCTGAAGCTGGAATAACATTCCTTCCGCTATGAGCCTGTCTTCAAAGCACAATGGTTACCAGCAAAAGCACAAGCCCATAAGATGTATTTTGCTTACTAATTTTCTTTCCAAATAATCATCTCATTTTTTGGCAATATGAGATGCTTCTTTTCAGTATATTCTATGTGTGTATCTACATTGCTTAAAACACGCAGAAACTCATCAAAATATATACATTAAATACATGTAACTTTTTGTTTTGCTTTTTTTGGGTTTTTTTGGCGGGAAGATTCATCCTGAGCTGACATCTATGCCAATCTTCCTCTACTTTGTATGTGGGATGCCTCCACATCATGGCTGATGTGTGGAGTAGGTCCACACCCGGGATCTGAACCTGCGAACTCCAGGCCAGTGAAGCAGAGGGCGCAGAACTTTAACCACCCAGCCATGGGGCTGGACCCCAAATACATGCAGTTTTATGTCTATCAATTATACCTCAATAAAGCTTAAAAAATATGCACACAGTAAAGACAAACCATGGCTAAAATATTTGGGGCAGCATCCACATTAATGATGCCTCTCGTTTCATATAGGAGAACAACGTGTGGCATCTTGTTTACCTTTGCCTTCTACTGATGTCTACTATTTGAATTATTTTTAGTGTCTTGTCCCTTACTATCGATTATAAGCATCATGAAGGAAGAGATCCTGGTTTTTTTGGAAGCCTGTTGCAATAGCAAGCACAGTACTACTCACACACTAGATATTTAACAAGTACCTAATAAACCAGTGTATGGTTTTTCAATGTATCAATTAACAGTTAACTACAACTTGACCAAAAATGTTGCTGGAAGTTTGAGGGGGCCCAAATAAATAACACTCATTTCCCCCACCCAAGTTCTGAACCAACTGAGAGAGACACAAGACGACAACAGATGGTCACCCAAAATATCACCTACTGAATCCCAGAATTAGACAGACTCCCCCACCTAGTCGCAGGCAGAACTGGAGCCATGCAGGCCTCTCCATGTGTGGCCAGCCCCTGTACAACTCAGGGTGGAGCGCACAGCAGAATGAATGCATGGGCAACTAGCTCCCCTGAGAAAAAGGCCAAGCCAAGTTCCTTCTCCCAAAATCATCAAGCAGATTAAATTACGCCTTCTCTCTAGGAGAGGCCTGAGTGAGGGGCAGAAAGAGGCCAGGAATGTCAGGGTGCTGCTGCTCCCTTCATCCGGAAGGAAGGACCAAGAGGGGAGAAAAAGCATGCGTCTCTTAGCAGATGTATTTTTCTCTTCTTCTTTCCCTGTCACCTCTGGTGTTGCCATTTCACTAAGTGGTACCTCCAACCACTCAGTTATCCATTCCAGCAAACTGGTGAGCATCTTCGACTCTGCCTGTCCTCCACCCCACCCCTCATCCAATCCATCACAAGGTCCTGTGCGCTCTTTCTCACTACCACCTGAGCCCACATCCTTCTCTTTATTTCAATCTCAAAATCCTGGGAGGCATGTTCTGTGGTTTCAGGAATGTGAACTGACTTGCCCCCAGTGGCTGGTTATTAGCACAGCTCCTACGGAAGACGAGCTGGAAGGGGCTGCCTGAACCCTGGGTAAGGCTCTTCCAGGCCCACGTGGTCAGTGAGGAGGCTGCTGTGGCAGAGACAGGGAGTGCTGGCTGCACACTGCCTGTGTGCCCAAGGCTCAGAACAAGCCTCAGGCATCTCTCTCCACGTCCTGCGCCCTCCACACCACAGTCCAAACACATTTAGACCCCTCGACCAACCGTTTATAAACTCACCTTGATATCTCTTGTTGCTCTCAAACCAAAGCCCTCTTCTTTGAAGTTAACCATTTCAAAACCATCAACAGAAGCTCCATTCTCAGAGGCCCATTTCATGAGATCAGGAAAGTAATCTTCTCTTTTTCCATCAAAAGTCACAGACAGACCTGTATCAATCCAGGTTTTAGAAAACAAGAGCTACTTGAACGACATATGTCATTCACACTGCCCTCAGAAAATGAAAAACAGAACATAACAACACTAGATATAGTAATAACACTCCAATCCTGGACAAAATCAAAACTAATCACCCAGTAGTCGCAGTACATATCTTAACTAGCGACTGGAAAGGCGAATTAAAATCCTAAACCCCCTCTTGGTTACAGAGAAGTAGTTGCATGAATATCTACTATTAGGTTCTATTAGTAACACCATGGGGAGGGGAGCCTTCAATGCCACTGCAGACGACAGGGCGCTCTCTCTTTCAAGTCCAACAGACCATCTTTCACATGCACAGTTGCTTTCACAGAATTCCCACGAAAACAACAATGAGCAGGTCACACACGTGCCCAAGGAGATGGTTAAGGACGACCACCGCAGCTCTGACTCTAGGAGCACACAGCTCTGCAACAGAACTCTGCCGAGCAGTTTAAATGAGCTGGATCTATCCGGACCAATCAATGAAACACCGTGGTTTTTAAGAAAACCAAGCAGCATGATATCACTTATGTAAGTTGCAAATTTACCAATTACTACCATATATTTTTATGGGGTTAAAGACAAACACCCCCCAAAGGGAGAAAAGAGAAGGGGATGGAAGTGTGGGGCCTCAGCTAAAAGTGCAATGTCTTCTGTCTTGAAAACAAATACAAACACAAAACAAGGCACAGAGGGAGGGAAAGGGAAGCAGACCGGCAGGTGGGAAAGGATGACAGGAGAATGTGAACCAGTGAGACTGAAGAGGACGCAATTGGGTAGTAGATTCTCAGGCGTCATTATATCATTGTCTGGGCTTTTCGGCATGTTTGAAATATTCAAAAGGATGGAAACAGCATTTTTTCAGTTTTGTTTTGCTTTTCTCCAACTCTTTATTTTGGAAATTTTCAAACTTACAAGAATGTTGGAGGAATAGAACAATGAACATTCAAATACACTTTGTTTCAGTCCACCAACTCGCCACACCAGCTCTTTCTCTCTCTCTTTTTCTTTCCCCTTCCCTCTCTCTCATTCTCTCTCCAAAATACTTGAAAGTTGCCAACAGCATAACCCTTCATCCCTAAATTGTTTTTTATTTAGATTAATTGACATATTATAATAGTTTCAGGTGTACAAAAACTATTACTTCTTTTTGATGACTATAAGGAGAGGAACGGGAAATTTACTAACATGAGGAGCTGGGCATGCAACCCAGCCCAGGTGCCTGTGGCCATGTCACCACCATATAATTAATGGTCAAGTGGATTTGTGAAGTCGGATTGCCTGGCACAGAGTTGTGCCATACTAGGTATGCAAAGATGTCTGCTAAATGAAGGAAAGTGATTTTGTTAGGGGTGTTCTAAGACAGAATTTATTCTTCACTTATTGAGAACTAACAAATGCCCTAACTTTAGGGTCAGTTGTAATAAACCGTCTATACTCAGAACAGACACTCAGGATATACAAAAATGTTTCAGCCACCGATTTGGTGAGCCAGGATTAGCACAGTCTACCATTTAGTGCAAATAAACACATTATAAAGGAACCTGTCACCATCTGGGGTTTGAGACCATCTAAACTAAAGACTGCGTGTTTGCAGATGTGTATGGGGGAGCAATAAACTACCACTTCAGAAAGCAAATAAAAAACAAACCCTCTCGTGACTCACTTTCACGACAATAAATAAGAAGGGAGTCTAAGCCGGTTTTTCTGATCCTTTTAAAGCAGGCTCCTTATTATGTGTTCTCCTCCCACCTTCCCTGTGGCTCTGCATACCAATCTTTACTTTTTGTGCTTTACAGAACAAAAACAATAGGTATGCTGAATAAGCTTTTCCAAACGGACACTTGGCCCCATCACCAGCCTGGCTGAGAATCATTACGATGTCTACCGAATACATCATGAAAAACACAGCTTGGGAGACACAAGTACGTCTCTCATTTAATCAAGATATGTTTGAGTCCAGTACGTATCTTGATAAGACACTGACCAATCGGTACATATCTGTGTGCTGACCATACACAGTATCATGTACTGACCTCAAATCCTAATGGAAACATAGTATGGAAAAACAGATTTAAATATATATTTCATAAAATAAAGATAAAGTTGTGTCATTTTAGCCCCCAGATACAAACATTTTTACTCCTTCCAAAGCAGATAACAGCACCTCAGAGACGGGAGAGGTCCTGATCATTTCCCAGGGCGAGCTCGCTCCCCTATCTAGGAGCCCCTTCACAACCACCCTTCAGAGAGGCATGCCTGACACTGAGAACTTTACTCCTCTTAAAACCCTTCTGACTTATGCCACATCCCTACACGATTTTATTAAAATATGATTATCATTCTGGAAAACTTACCTTTTTGTTTTTTTCGTATTTTCTCAACTAGAGACCGGATCTGCACATATTCTTCCCATTCTTTTCCTGGGCCAGGTGCAGGACTACTGCATTCTGTAACATAAAAGCCACGGTACTTAGACATGTCTTTCTTTCAACTTAACCTGTCAGTCTTCAGAAGAAAGAGTATTTGGGTTTTGTCATTGCTATTGAGTTTCTTTGTGGTGTATGTGTGAGGAAGATTGTCCCTGAGCTAATATCCACGCCAATGTTCCTCAATTTTGTAAGTGGGAAGCCACCACAGCGTGGCTTAATTAGCGGCACATAGGTCTGTGCCCAGGATCTGACCCTGTGAACCTGAGCCACCAAAGCAGAGTACACAAGCTTAACCACTATGCCAACAGGCCAGTCCCACAGTCGATTTATTTTTAAAGGACAAAGATACCACAGCCACAAGGATAAATGTGAGAAGTATAAATCAGGTGTACTTTTCAAAGTATATAAACCCTCTCAAATGCCACTTATTCAACTGTGGCCCCAGGACCTAAGTGTAAGCACCTAGCTTGCATCCAGCTTATTCTTGCTGCTCTGATAAATTTTCCTCGGATTACACTTGTAAACAGGAAAATCTAAAAAGCTAAGCTAAAATGTAGAACACTTCCCTGAAAACTCTTCTAGATGGTAAAAAGAAGGTAATATTAAAAGTCAATATTTCTTTCCTGTTAAACCCCAAAACAATGGCTCTCTAAGGGAACCAGTTAAATTGGACATAAGGACAATTAGTCAACAAACATTTCACATCCATGTGTAAGGCTCTATATTAAGCATTCTGGGGGAGTTACAAAAAGAGACAGCACAGTCGCTGCTAAAACAGAAGCTAAGATTCTCCTGCAGAGCCAGAACCGAAAGACCAACGCCCGCAAAGGGCCCACTGCTTTGGAAGGCGGCACCCTAGGTACCCTGCCTATCAAGAGCTCTTTCCTTTTTAATTAACTGTATCAGTTTAAAGAACAGCCCCCTTCCCATGCTTCTGCTAAACTTCTTGGCCCCCTTTGTTCTCCAAGGAACAGAGAGTACGTGGTAAATAATTAACAATAACTAGTTATGTGTTGACTCATAACTGTTAAGGTTAAGCAGTCTTACTTCAATCTTCCATCAGCAAACACTGACAGAGGCTCGGAAATACAAGGAGACAGAGCCTGTCCTCAAGCTGCTACAGTTGCGTGGGGGCGAGAGATGGTAGTGGTCAAGTACGTCAGTGCTCTGGGGGGCCCACACTGCTCTTGGGGGCGGGGGGGGTAGAGGGTCCATGGGACATTCAGGGAGGGACCTGCCCCAGACTGGTTGCTGCCTGCTTTTGTCAGGGAGAGAAAGCTAAATTTTTATTTGGGGTTTAGCCTGTCACATAATCTAAACATAAGGGGCAAAGAAGATGAGACAAATGTTCAAAGAGTGATCACTGCTAATTTGAAACACACATGGCACCAATTTAAATTCACAACTACAAAAAGGAGTTACCAGTGTACACTAACTCTCTGAAGCAAGGACAGGCGCTTAGTAGATACTGAATCTCCTTGAGCCAACAACTCATAACTTCAGCGTGTGAGAACTGGAAAGCGATGACGGAATCACTGAAAAGAAAAGTGAGGCATTCTCGTAAGGGAGCGGAGCTCCAGAGTATGCTCTCTGAGGCACGCTGTGCTCGCCTGGGGCCTGACAACCTGTAAGGCCCCCTCACACGCCACTGCTCACCAGGCCCCCGCTACACTCCCGAGACGGTCCTCACCGACACGAACACTGAGATGCAGAGGGCTTGAGTAATTTGTCTGAGGCCACACTGTTAAAAAGAAGTTGAGTTTGTCCCTGGCCACCGTGCCCAGGGAAGACTGTGTTCCAGGAGGCTGTGCGAGAGGCTTTACATTCATTACTTCACCAAGCCTCGTTAACAGTTACAGGCACCAACAGGTGCAGGATCTCCCTTTCCACAGAAGGGGAGACTGAGGTTACAGAAGGTCTGTGACAAGCCCAGGTCACATGGCTAACAAGCTGGGACTGACCACCAGTTTGTTTCACTTCACGCTCCACCATCCCAGTGACTCTCCCACGCACACAGCACCGAGAATGCACAGGAGCGAGAAGGCACACAGCCCACGTAAAGCCGGGAGCGGAACTTACTCTGCAGCAGCTCACTGGTTAGGTTCAGGGTTTCCTTTGGTGACACACTTGCTGTAGCACCAGTGCCTGATTTCTGCGTTTTCACTCGACTCTTCTTACCCATTTTCTGACTACAGAGAAGAGAAAGAAAAGACAAAGAGAAAAACATTACATTCCCAAAGAACAAAATCAAGTAATGAAATGTGCAAAGTGGTGGCTTAGCCTTAAGACACTAAGATCTGACCTCACATGTGCCATATCCTTAAGTTTCCTTCCAGAGAAAGAAATGGGTTACAAATATAAGTATTTGGAGATTCTCAAATGAAACAAAATCTGTATTCTAGTCTCTGGAAGAAAAGTTTGTTCCTTTTCACCTATAAAAACTATAGAATCAAATTTTACTCTAATTTTTTTTCAAATTACACAGGTTTTACTATGTATACTAAAATATTTTTCCATGATACTACAGAGATAAAAGTCATGTACACATACATGTACTCACACACGATTATACAAGCATAAAAACCTATATATTCTCTCCCCACTTTTCTTTAAAAGAATCATTTTCCATTAACAGTAACTCTATCATAAGCAACAGATTAGATTTTCTGGACAAATACTGAAGACACTTTACAGCTCAAAGAAATTCAGAGGTAAGTCTAATTCCCTCCTTTGGTTCCATGGGAAATGCAAGGTGCTTGCCCAGAGTTTCACAGGAAGTGGATGGCAGACCGTAGACTTGACTGAGGTTTCCCAGCACCTCCCAATCGGGCGCTTCAACCACACACGGTCCTGTATGGTCTAACATATAAGAATGAAATGGAATTAAAGAATGTTCTACAAGCAGACGAGATAGTGGGGCACAGGATGCACCCACAGCATGCTGGGAAAAGACCTCAAGGAGATAACGTTTGTCTGAAACATTTCCTAACAGTGGGCCTCGAGATGTGTCTTGAAGAAAGTAAGGGATTGGGATGTGTGGAGAAAGGGCAGGCAGTTCAAAGGCAAGGACAGGAACGATGAAACACAAAGGAGCCCAAGGGGAGAGTCTCGGGGGAGCAGAGGAGATAAGATGTCTGAGGAGGCTCATCTGAGCATTCACCTGAGAGAGAAGCACCTTAGGATGACAACCCAAGAAGATGGAGCGAGTACTCAGCCAGGAAGCTGCTGGAGCAATCCACACACTAATTAACAACGAACACCACAACGCTGCTCCACGGAGCCCTCCCCGTTACACCGACCTCAAGGGAGAACCAAAAAGCGTACTCTGGCCCATCTGTTTTCTACAAAATACAATGACTACTGTAGTGTGGAGAACTGTGATGGGATAAAGGTTTAAAATGCATATTCTCCCACTACACAGATGATCACTGATTCTGTTGTAACTGAATCCATGCAAATATGGGTCATGTGCTAAAATAACAGAAAACAGCGTTCTTCAAAGGGCGACGACACACGTCTTCTCTTATGTACCTAACATGCGAAGCATAATGTATAACTCATGCATCTAAGAAGTCTTCTAAAACTCAGTGTGCAATACGGTATTGTGAGTATACAATACTCAGTGAGCAAGACACAATATCCTGGAATAAAGGGGAACAGGTAAAAAAATCTAAAATTTTTGCAGCAAGAAAAGGAATGAGTTGTTTTGAGATCAAAACCAGAAAAGAAGAAATGGGGGAGCAGGAGCAGGAAGAGTTTAAGCCCCTTTTCCTGCACTTAACGACTAGCTTCTGAAAGGAGAAAGTGGTCCCGTGTTTACTCTTCACAGCCAAGAATGACGGAGCACCTGCCACTCTTCTTTGCATCTCAGGCCTCTCTGTTTGGACCCTGTGGAGGACTGCTGAACTTGACTCCAAAATAACTAAGCCGTAGGTCTGGAAAGAAAGACTTCAATCACACTTCCACACACAGCTTGGCAGGAAGAAGCGGAGAAACTCGCGGTGGTGACGAGCTTGCCCGGCCTCTCTCTTCAGCCCTCCTGGCTAGCCCTCCTGGGTGTTAGGCTCTCAACAACTCGAGAACTCCTAGGAGGAGGCGCTCCAGGACTCTCCCCTTCTCTTAGCAGGCCTGGGAGAAAGTGAGCCCCAGACGGCCACGCCGCTCTGCCCTGGCCCTCACAGTGCAAGGACCCAAGGGCCACAAGCGGGCTTCTTTGCTCTGCCCAAAGCCTCTTACCTCCCCAGCCTGCCTTCAGGTATCCCGACTCCCATCGCTCTTTGGCATTTAGACACCTGTCCTGAGATAATGATCATTAATTAAAACAGCAGCAGCAGCAGCGACCCCGTACGCAGTACTCATCCTCTGCCAGGGGCTGGGCTAAGATATTTGATCTTCCCAGACCCTCTACTCAATAGACATCATCCTCATCTTTTAGTTGACATTCTCAGAAAGGTGCGGTCCTTTGTGTCTGTCCAACGTCACACATCAGGGTACAGCTGGAATTAGAACGCGGATCTATCTGACTGTAAAGCCTGTGCTCAGCCATCGCCCTGCTGCCTCCATCTAAATGCAGGGCAAAGGCGCAGTGCACCCCAGAGCGCATGAGGGCTGAAAGGCCTTCCAGACCCAACACCTGATGTCCTGCCAAGTGGCCGCCAGCAAGGGTCTCAGGCCTCCTGCTCCTGTGCACCTCTGGAATTCGTCTCTTGCTTCGACTGTAACACTAACCTCTTCCATGTCTCCCTGCCCAAGCCCAACCCTGTCGCTTAAATCTGCCCCCACACTGCCACCCCTGCCCCAGAACCTCATGCTCTAGCCGTACCCACGGCGCCCAGGCCCTCATACAGGTATTGTCACCTGCCTCCATGCCCTGTCCCTCTACCTGGAACGCCTGTCCCTCCACCTCCCCCATCCCACTCCTTGCCTTCATTGCTTGAGTCACTTACTCAGTAACTCTTGCTTTCTCTAAAAACCCTGCTCAGGCATCACTTCAAAAGCCTTGCTGATCCTCCGAGCTCTAACATTCCCTCCTCTGTACCGCCGGATCCCACTGCACTGAAAGACCTGTGCACACATCAGTTTTCCTTCAAGATAACAGGCTCCTTGAGGACACCTTCTCTGTCTTATTTGTGTCCCCAACTTCTGGCCCAGAACTTGGCACACAGCAGATTCTCTGTACACGACGCGGTGTGAGCTCCCAGGGAAAAGCATTCCCTCCTTTGGGCAATTCTTACGGCAGGTCAAATTCTGTACTGCTGAAGCTCCTACCCAGGGAGCCACATTTCCTTCTCCTTGGAACATGCAGAAAATGTCTAATTCTTGCCCCATGTGAAAGACCATTAAATACTCGGTCACAATGATTTGAAAACACAATATATTTGGGTATTTATCCAAGAACACGAAAACACTAACTCGAAAAGCTATATTCACCCCTATGTTCATCACAGCATCGTTTATAATAGCCAAGAAACGAAAACAACCCAAGTGTCTATCAATGGACGAATGGATAGAGAAGATTCACGGCTGATAGTATTCGGCCATGAAAAAAAAAGGAAATCTTGCCATTTGTGAGACATGGATGGACCTTAAGGGCATTATGCTAAGTGAAATAAGTTAGATGGAGAAAGACAAATACCACATGATCTCCCTTGTATGTGGAAACTAAACAAACAAACAAACAAAACCAAAACAAACTCAAACACAGAGGACAGAGTGGTGGCTATCAGAGAAAAAGGGGCTGGGGGAGGGTGAACTGGGTGAAAAGGGTCAAGTGTACGGTGATGGACGGTAACTGGACAAGAGTGGTGATCACAACGAAGCACACACAAACACTGAATTATAATACTGTACACCTGAAATCTGTATAATGCTGTATACCAACTTTACCACAACAAAAAAAAGGGGGAAAAATCATATTCTTCAACTTGTGAAATTGGAAAAGCTTAGGAGAGAAAAAAAGAATATATAAGAGGCATGTGGGGCCAAGAAAGGGTTTCTAAAACAGACTACTTTTGCTGTAGCTGTTTTCAACAAATAAATTGACTGTAGACAATCCCTGACCTACAATGGTTCAACTTAGCGATTTTTCGACTTTACAATGGTGCGGAAGCCATACACATGCAGTAAAAATCATACTTCGAATTTTGAATGTGATTTTCTCCCGGGCTAGCAATATGCGGTCCGATCCTCTCCGGTGATGCCGGCAGAGGCAGTGAGCCCCGGCTCCCAGTCAGCCCCGTGATCACGAGTGTGAACAACCGATACACTGACAACCATTCTGTCCCCACACAACCACGCTGTTCTCACTTTCAGCACAGTATTCAATAAACTACATGAGATATTCAACACTTTATTGTAAAACAGGCTTTGTGTTAGATGCTTTTGCCCAATTCTAGGGTAATGTAAGTGTTGTGAGCACATTTAAGGTAGGTGAGGCTAAGCTACGATGTTCAGTAAATTAGGCGTATTACGTGCATTTTTGACTTACCATATTTCCAACTTACAATGGGTTTATCGAACGTAATCCCATCTTAAGTCAAGGAAGATCTGTACTGCATTAAAATGAATTCCCCACAAAAAAAAAAAAGGAAGGAAGGAAGGAAAGCATCACAGATTCCTTTGGTGGTAATATTCTAGAGTTGAGTACATACAACTCAAATTGTTCTCAAGATTTCTTTCTCCTCAAGCCAGAAAACTGCTGGCTTTTAGAAATGAGGAATAGGCATAGAAATACAACACAGGTGAAACTTCAAATCACATCAGTAGATTAGCATGTGGGAGAGCAGCTATATGGAAGGTAATCTTCAAAAGCCCTGGGGGGGACTATGAAACAGTCACTGACGCCACTCCCAGTTAAGACCCTCACCTCCAGCCCCTTCCCCTCTTCCTGACTCATTTCCCCGCCTCCAGTCTCCTTCCCCCAACACTGCCAGTTAGCCTTTATAAAGGGAGGTACAAGATACAAACAGTAAAGCGCACCACTTGGTGAGTTTCTCTGTATTTGTGCACAGATACGACCTCGGGGAAGCTACCCAACAGATCCAGGACTGGCCACACCACCCCTGTGCCTTTCCCAGGTCACAGCCATCCCAGAAGTGACTGTCATCTTGACTTCCGTCACCATTGCTTAGTTTCGCCTGTGCTTAAACCTCATATAAATGGACTAATACAATTCGTAGGCTTCTTTTGCTCAACACAACATCTTTCCACAGCTCGCAGGGTAACACCCAACCTCCCTAGCACAGCCCTCAAGGCCCTTCACGGCCTCACCCCATTTCACCTGTCCAGCTTTATTCTGCCCATCACCCCTTTACACATCACAGCCCCAGGGATTTGCTCACGTTCTCCCATTTTTCTGGAATGAGGCTCCCCTCTGCTACCTTTCTGTCTCCTCCTGGCAACATTTTTCATACTTGAAGGCTCAGCCAAAACGACCCCAATGGCCTTGAGGAAATTCTAGGCCCCTCCATGCAGCCCTCCCTCCCATGAGAGTCAGTAAGAACGGGTCAAGTTCAAAGTGCTTAACAGATGCTAAAGGCTTGGCTTACTTTGAGATTCAGCCGTTTGGAATTCTCTTTGGACCATTTCCCTCCCACAGAGATTTGGCCCTAATGGAGAGAAAGCAGCTGCCCCGTTAGGCAGGAAGAACCTTCCACATAGGTGTTAACTCACTTCTTAATTAAGGAGGGGGCAGGGGTTGCCTGGCCTTGTCCCCAGTGAATGTACCTCCCTAGGGTACAGGAGCCTAGGTCCAGGCCAGCTCTGAATCTGCCCAATCAGAAACGAAGTTTACAGTGACCTCCTCCAGGAAAGTGTCCCAGCTGCCCTGGACCCACTCTGTCCGGAGCCACCACAGCTCTCAGCCCCCTGCACACTGCCTCAGAGCTGTCGCGGGAGCGTTGCCGAGCCTTGAGTTTACTTAAAGAACTCACATTTCTGGAGGCCAGGAGCTCTACGGCCTGGCAGCCATTCTTCTGAACTCTTAGGGCCATCAATGTCTGTAAGATTCAACTGCCTCTGGATTCGATATGGTTTGGCACCAATTCTTCTAGTATTTGTGTGACATCCCTAACTGAAAGTACCCTGAAGGCAGAAGCCCCATATTTACTTGTTTTCACCCCACAAAGCATCAGGCCTTCCCGTCACCATTTGCCAGCTCCCTGCACATTGCCTTCGCTCAGCCCCTTGGCCTGGCTGTTATTCCTGGTCTACACCCTCTCCTCTGCCACTGCGGCCTACACGCCTTCCCCCCCTTGGTAAATGTGTCTACATTTTAGCTAAGTCCACCTCAGCGACAAGGCCCCGCTCCCCACCCTTCCCGAGCACAGCTCTGGAGCCCCCATGGCCTCACCTACTGCAGGCTACCTTACTTATGTGCCTATTTTACCCACTGTCTCGTGGTGGGAAGACACCAGGGCTTCCATCTCTCCACTATCTGTAGGGTCTGGTATAGTCCCATGCCACAGTCCAGGGTCAACTATTTGCTGACTGAAGGGAGATCTCTGGATATCATATTTGGATATATCAGTGTTCCTTGTGAGTAAGATTTACTTCCCATCATGATAGTAAAGTTTTGTGGCAAGGAACCACTTTGATAAATTCTCCCACAGTGATTAAAACAGTAGTAAAAATGAGACACTTACTATTTAACTACTTCTACTAAAGAACTAAGACAACACTTAAAAGTGAAAATATAAATTTATATATATAAAAAATACACAAAATTCACACTTAAAAGATGGTTTCTTTTGGGAATCCAGTTTATTGTTCAAAAAGCTTTAGGATATTAAATTTCATAAGAGAAACCCTCTGATAAACACAAATTTTTCAGTGTTTCTGGTCTCTTACAAAGCAGGAACAAGTCAGTTCCTGACAGAAAAGGAAGAGCTACAGCGTAAGCACATTTTGAAGCTCTGTGGGCACTTGTGACCAGGGGCCCATGCATGTGCGCATCTGCACGGTGCTCTGTGCTGGTCACACATGCCCCCACCACACTCGCAGAGGCGGGCAGTGACCACAGCCGAGTTAGGAGGAGTAGAGCGCACAGCCACCAGCTGCAGCCACACAGCTTCCAACCTGAAATCCTGTAGTATGACCAGCACACAGGCAGGCTCTCAATATAGGTGCACTGGATTCAACAAGCCCGTCAGTGCCCGTGCGCCCGGGCCCATGCTGGTGCCCGTGTGCCTAGGCCCATGCTAGTGCTGTACCAGACAACAAAAAGAGGGAAGGCCAAGCCTGTGGCCTCCAGAGGAGGAAGCCAGGGACCCAGACTCACAGCTTGGAGATCCTCAAATACATAAGAAGAGTAACTCAACAGAGGCAGCAAGGAACAAACTACAGTTAAAGAAGGGCGACTAAACTTCAAGACTCGGCTTGAGAAGGCGTTAGAATCCAGCGTGAGTGGTTTCCTGAATTCGACCCCCTGCTGCCTTTTTAGCTAAAAAAGCTTTCCCCAACATCATGGATTTGAAAGAACTACCTACCCTCTTCATTTACAATTCAAAAATTTGTTACACACAATGAATAATTTTCATTGTGATTTCAGCTGAATCTGGGGCTAGATTCCAAGCTTCACAAATGAACCAAATAGGTATCCTGAACATCCTTAATGCTCTCAGTGGAAAAAAGTACCTATTAGAAATTCTTTAAGTTCCTACAAAGATCCAATATTTATCTTCAATATTTATTTCAAACATTTACATTAGAAAAATATAAAGGTGTGCTACATTAAATACATGTATACACACATACTCTCTCTCTCAAGTTAAATTCCAAATATTAGCCAGAAGTTTCAATGCTAAATGAAAGATTTTTCCCCAAAGTTTAGAATGAAATCAGGTGTAACTTACAGATTCTTATTGAATTATCTGAAAAGAAACAAAAGTATACGGTAAAAAAAAGGATTTAAACAACACTGACGATAAAAGAAAATAAGCAGAAAAGCAATACAGGACTGCCAGACAAATGGATTCTACAATGATAGGTACAGTCGTTCAAAGGAAGGGGCATCTATAAAAAGCAAGGGCGAGCCAGGAGTTTCACACCTATCTACATTTCTTCACCATCAAGATACTTTAAAAATCTACAGAATACTCAAAATCTGGCTCTTCAAAACACCATAAACTATTCAGCAAGTCCATTAACAATCTCTCTACCTAATAAATAAAACAGGTGTTAGAAGATGGTAAAATACTCAGCACACCCAATCATTATTTAAATTGCTAATATTCAAGTGGCATCTGGAATCAACAGCCACTTCTGACCAATCAGGCGATTCTTTATAATCTGCGTAGTGGAAGAAATAGGTCAGGAGAAAGAAGATAAAGCGCATTTAGAGAACTTGGCTGATGGGGGGTGAAGGAGGGCGCTGGATACTTAACCCATTTTTACAAAGTATAGTTCACACATACTGAAGAGATTGAGACAGAATTCAGCTGTATGGTTTTTTCCCAAAAATTCTAAATGGAAAGGATGCATACATGTATTTTTCCTGAGTTGCTTTCAACTAAATACAACTAGAATAAACACTTTTGATTACAGTTATTTGGCAATTTATCCAGGAAACCTCTGCTCAATCCCAGCATCTGGTTTTCAATGTATCCTGCCTCCACCCAACTTTACAGCTGGATTGACTAAAGGAGAGAACGATCTATGGCGTCCTTCCACCTCAGGTGCCCAGCTGTAAAATGCACTTGAAGGCAGTGTGAGAGCCTGCCTAATCTTTGTGTAGGAAGAAAAGAATCTCACTAAAATATTTTGCAGGCCATTAGGATCAGATTACTACATTCTGAATTAAATACACAAATTACAGGACGATGGCTTAGGAAAATGAAAGCATCCCCAAATTAAAAAGTATTTAACTGCGATGTTTTCTCTCCTACAGAAACTGATAAGGCATATATAGTCCTTGCATTGCGTGGTAGCATGTTAACTGAAACTAGTGTGTATTGGAAACATATTCTCTCGTCGCACAGGACCAGGGCCTAGCAGTAGGGTGAAGCCACACTAACTTACACTAGTTCAAGTGGCTAACTAGCACCCATCATCCCAATCTCTATCTAAGGAGGTACTGACGTGCCACAACTCAAAAGTACCAAGAAGTCTAAGCAAGCAGGCATGTGAGAAGGTGGAATTAATTTCAACTCTAGCTACTTAAGTATTAGGAAGAATATGGACCTCTAAGTTGCATGTAAGTAAAATTTCAATCTTTATTATTATTCTTTTTTATTTTTTTTGAGGAAGATTAGCCCTAAACTAACATCTGCTGCCAATCCTCTTTTTTTTTTTTTTGCTGAGGAAGACTGGCCCTTAGCTAACACCCATGCCCACCTTCCTCTACTTTATATGTGGGACGCCTGCCACAGCATGGCTTGCCAAGCAGGGTGCCATGTCTGCACCTGGGATCTGAACCAGCGAACCCCAGGCCGCTTAAGCGGAACGTGAGCACTTAACCACTGCGCGACAAGTTTCAATCTTTATATACAAGAGTTTGGCCTGTCATAGATAGAAGATAGAGAGATAGATATAGAATTATACAAACTTGAGATTTTAAAAAAATACAGATGTTTCTTGCTTTCTACAACGTTTTTTGCTAAATTTCCACTAATTTATACATAATTTTAGATAAGCTTAAACTAGTTCTGATTGACTTTTCAATACGTAATAGTTTTAGTTTTAAAATACTGTTGAATTAAACTGTAAATACATTTAAATTAAAATGAGGTTCCTATTTAAAGGAAGCCCAAAAAACCTTTCATAAAGCAAAGAATCATTTGGTATCATGAATAATCATTTCCTATTATATCTTTCTAAAATAAAAAAGAAAAATGGTAAGTGTGAAGGAACAGCTGTAATCTGTCAAGAAATTACCTTCAAACCACCCACATAAGGATTCTAGAATTGCGGAATATCAGAATTGGAAAAGATCTTTAGGGTCATCTGTATTAACCGTCAACCCCACATACACTTAAAATAGCGAAATCTAACGTAATGGAGCAGTTACGGCTGTCCAAGCGCCTTGCTATCCACTGCCAAATTCAAGTCCGAAAACCCCGTGAGAGAGGCAGGGCGGGGCGCGCCACTCCTGGTACCAAATGCACCACCTGCGGCTGGCTGGACAGACCAAAGCTGCTGCTGGTTGCTCATCTGCTCCCAACAGACCTTCCTGCGGCCGCCAGCTGCTGATGGTCCACCGCCACGGCAGTCTCTGCTTTGTGAGCCACTCCGGCACTATACTGTTGGAAAGTTCCTAATCCTCTATGACCCGCCCCAATTCTGCCTTTAGAAGAGAAATGACAACCCTTCAAAATTTTGAAGACAGCTTTGTGTCCCCCTCAAAGTCTTCTCTTCTCCAGATTTAACATGCCCCTCACCACGTACTTCTCTAAAGTGAAAGAATCCACTTAGGTATATTATACTTCAATGAATGTTTTTCTTCTAAGTCAACAAAACCCTTCAGATGTGCTCTGAGAGGGGCACAGCTCAGTGGGACCACTGCCTTCCTAGAACTACACTCAAGGAGATTTTACCAATATACCTAAGTCTGCCCTAGCTTCTCTACGAGCCAAGTGAACTAGTGACTTCACACATTCATTTAGGGCACATTTCTTGAGTATCTAATCTGAAACGCAAAGATGAGACAGCTGTTTACGATAAGATGCTAATCAGCTAAAACCCTGTGTTACACAAACTGATCTTCAGCCAGATAGATGCGCTATATTAAACAACTGAGGTTTTGAACCTAAATGCAACTATTCATGCTAACCATCATGTTGTCTGTTTCTAGGCTGCTAAAACGATGTCATCTCTGCCACATACAATGTCCTGTGGCAGGTCCCCAACATGATCATCTTCATCATAACTGCATCATTTGGGCATTTATTGTATCAGGAACTCAGGTAAGCATTTTACACAACTGATAAAGACAGATATTATGCCCACTTTACAGATGAGAAAACTGAAGTTTAGAGAGGTTAATTAATTTATATAAGATGTCAGCCTCGGTTGCTGGCATAGCTTCACCAGCACACCCAGAGGGCAAACTTTACTGATAATAATATTTAACGGATTCAGTAAAAACCAACACACTGATGAAGGCTCTAAAGTTCAAAATAACGGTATTCCCACACAGTAGTAAAATATACCATGTAAAGGTTTTATTTCTTTGGTCTTTTAAAAATAAAGAGCCATATTGCTGGCCTAGTCCAAAACCCCAGGAGTGGCCTCAGCTTAAATGTGGGACACAAGCAAAAGTTCCAAACGAGCTTCCCCACAATCCTACAAATCCCACACCAATCTCTGCAATGCCACACTTTTGTCATAGGTGGAAAAACCGCAGAAACCGCCTAGGTGACCACAGCATGTAGCAAGGCTAAATCTTTACAATCAACAAAGGAAAAACTTCATTAGTCATTAGTAAATATTTTATGGTGAAAGCAACTTTAATGAGTATTTTTCAACACTAATCCTTACCTTCTCTTAACTGTGCTTAACAGAAAACTATTGATATTGAAGTGTCACGTCTATTTTCTGAGACTGAAACCTTTAAACCACTTACTCATAGGATTTTTTAGACCTTATTAAGTTCTAATGAACTGTATCGTAAACAAAGTGGAAAGTGAAACTCAGGATCCTGGGCAATAAGCCTAAAATAATGTGTGTTTATTAAGAGTCTATGCAGACATCTGCTTATCTACATTCTCTAGACAATGTTTTATTCCTTCTAAAAAATAATGAAGGCATTTCTTCCTGCTCTGTCCCTCTGTCCTCCTCTCCCTCCGCACCCCCATTACTGAGACTACGCATGTAAAAGGTTAAAATTTTACTTTGGCTTAGTAAATCAGTATCACTTAGATCCCTTTCGAAATCTTAACTTTAAAGTCCGATTTGTCTTCCATTGTCAGCCAAGAGTGCTTGGACTTATCCTGATTATTAAATAACTTCTACTCGAAAGTACTTAAAAAAAAGAAAGAATTTCAAAGTCTTAACTTTAGTATTTGAATTTTATTATCATTTGGAATCATTTTTCTTCCATTCAAATTTACTTCCATTGAAAACTGTCAATACCTGTGTCCGTACCTCTCGTTTTACCATCTGTTTATTTCTAAAACAGAGGAAACTCCCAAATGGAAATGGAGTCCACATAACTAATCACTGGCTTCAGTTACTGGATGAATTTAACAACAAAAAGCAGAACTTCTAATCTTTCCAATTCTGCTAAGCTTTTTTCCCATAAGACTACTAAGTGACCTAAAAAAAAAAAATCTCAACTCCTTTGTAATAGAAAAATATACCATGTGTATTATTTTGTTAGAAATTTTCAGTTTGAGAATAAACATTATGTAAATTAATTATATTTGTAGATCAAAATATTTAACATCCCCAATTTTAAAAACAGGAAAATGAGATAATATAGGAAAATCCAATATGCAGAAGTCAATTTTGCCAAGTAAGGTACACCTGTAAATGCAACAAAAGTGAAAACTAGAAAAATTTAAAAGCAAGGAATCTTTAGTCTAATACTCTGAATTGGTTAAATATGACTCAGGATGAAGTGATATCTAAGATTAACACTGCTATGACCATAGCAGGAGAAAAAAGGATGCACAGCAAATCAAAATATTCTTCACCGATAAATTAATGGGCCCAAATAAAATACTAGCTAATGGAGAAAACAAATAATTGGCCACAAGCAACTTCCAAAGTAACATAAGAATAAAGATATATTCACTGTTCTGTTAAAACTGTTTAATGCCACAGCAATAAATAACTCTTCTTCCTCTGTGGGCGAACAAAATCTAGGCTCCATTCCCACGACTTGGGTATAAGGAGAGGAAACACACTTGGAACTCTTCCCCCCAAGCCCCAACAGAAGCACCATGCACAGCAGCCAGGGACAGACAAACCAGTTTCTAAAGATAAAAAAACCTTCCAGTGAAAGAGATTCATCAAGCTATACAAAAAAAGATACAGTATTATTAGTTACATTTCTAAAAGCTACTTCAGATTGGTGATAAGAAAAAAGGAGATGATGTAATTCAAACATTTTAAGAGACCTGGAAAGCCTCAAACTAAACTGACATCTAGTAAAGAAGAATGCAAGTAACTCTGAGCCAGGAGGCAAGATTTTTTACTCTATTTTTACTAAAATTCCAAGCAGCACAAACTCTCTACCTGGTTTTCAGTGAATTCAATAATCATCTACTACTGACTATGAGCAGGCCTCTGTTGTGCTAATGTTGACACTTTCCTCTAGCTGTCATCTTGTCAGTCTCTTCTAGATATGAGAGCATCAAGCTTTAAGGAGGCTGTTGTGACTGATTATCAGAGCTCTCAAAACTTAAAGAGTTTCCAATGGTTGAACTTCAGAATGGAAAAATATTTGAGTACAACCTTCAGTTTTCTCAGTCCCCAGTGGCTTCTAAAGCAAAGGTTTAGCCATCATTTAAAACGTGGCCTAAGTTCACCATATAGAAGAGGAACTCCATAACCGTTACTTTCTTATTGACACAAACGAACAGAAACCTTCATTTCTACAGCACATATAGGCAGAAATGTTTTAACTTTCAAGTCCAACATCATTCCTATTCAAGGAAAAAAGCACTGAGAGCTGTCAGCAAATGAGAAGAGATGAGATGCAGCAACCATTTTACTCGTTCAGACTAGTTTCATTTCAGATATTAACTTACAATTTTGAATAAAGAGAGGAAAAGGAGGGCAGACAGGAAAGGGCAGAAGCCTGAAAACCAAAGTTGTTCGGGATCCCAGTAAAGAGGTTGCTCCGTAGCTGTTCGAGAAGTCGGCTTTGCAAACTACTTTCCTGGGCCAGGGAAAAACTCCTTAAATTGCTGGAACTTTACCAAAATGTCGATCACAGCAACCCCGGGGACTCATTTGGTAAGGCAGGACTGCACGAATAGTAGCCTGTATAAACACAATATATTATGGCGCAAGCAAGTCTTGACAAATTTTAACCGTGGAAAGTAAAGCTGCTTCTATTTTGCTACACTCTTCAGTTAAATGCATTCACTTAAAATAGTAAGAAAAACCTGTCCAAGATTATTACTGATTATTTCAGTTTTAAATACCAGTGGGGTCATTTTTGAGAAGAAAAATGGGGAAGAGAGAGGTATCATTTACATACAGCAAAATTCACACTTTTCAGCGTCCAGCACTATGAGTTTTGACAAACGCATATAGCTGTGTAACCACCACCACAACCAAGCTATGGACCGGTCCATCGCTAAAAGATTTAGCTCTTTGGAGGTTCATAAAAATAAAATTAACCTGTAAGCAAACTTTAAAAGTATCTCTGCTTTTGAAACATCCCCTCCTTCATTTGGAAAAGCAAAACAATACCCTCCAAGTGATCCGCAACCTGTCAACACACGGCGGGAGTGAGGCCCCCGCAGCAAGTGGTGCCCGACACTAAGCGGCTCCTTCTCCCCGAGCGCAAAGTGGGAGAGGCGGAGTTGCATCGCCAGGCTGGAGCCACGAGGAGGAAGAGTCGAAGGCCGGAATGACAAACTCCAAAACCCCGAATTCTTCTCCCTACTAGGGCACTGAGCGTGTGGACGACGGCCAGGGTGCGTGGGCAGAAAGATGACCTATTTTCAACGACTGTTTTTATAAGTGGAAAGTGAGGGAGAGAAGCAGGGGCTGGTCCCCGGGCAGCCCGGCGGGCACCTGAGGTTTGGAGAGAGAGGAACATGAAAGCCACACAGCCTTCGCCCAGCCAGCGGCGTGACGGGAGGGAGGGAGGAAGGAAGGAAGCGAGAGCGCGAGCCCGCCGCACGCAGAGCCGAGCCGACCAGCGCGAGGGAGCCGGGCCCGGGCCCCACCCGGTGGGCGCCGAAGGGCTGGGTGCCCCCTGCACCTGCCGCCACCTCCAGGGCAGGCGGAGCGGGGCCGGGAGCGTCGGGCGCCAGGAGGGAACGCGGGGCAGCGGCGAGCGCGCCCGCCCCCAGGGCCGGCGGGCAGAGGCCGAGCGGCGCCCTCCGACCCAGCCGGGCCCCCAGCAGCCGGCCCTCCCCGCCAGGCCCCAGGGCGCACACCGCCCCCCGCGCCCCGGGCTCGGAGCGGCCGGCCGGGTGCGGGCTGGACCTCGGCCGAGGGGCGCCGGCCGGGCCGGGGGGCGGCCTCGCAGCGCTTCGGGGCGGCGGCACGAGTCTGCCCCGCGGGCCGCGCGCGGGGACGGGCCGCCGCCGGCACTCACCTGCCCGCTAGCACCTTCGCGCAGCGGCGGCCGCGGCGCCACACTCCGGCCCGCACCCACCGTCCGCCTCAACCAAGCCCCAGCCGGCGGTGGCGGCGGCGGCGGCAGCGGCGGCAGCGGAGGCCGGACGGGAGGGGCGGGACGGCGGCCGGAGACGGCCCCGCTGCCGCGGCCCAACCCGGCTCCGCCCGCCCCCAGGCCCCGCCCCCGGGCCGCCGCCGCCGCCGCCCATTGGCCCGCGGCTCAGACGCATGGGCGCGGCCCCGCCCCGCCGACCCCCAACCGTTGCGCTCTGGTTCCTCCCCAGCCATTGGGCCTGCGGGCTCCGGGGGTCAGAGCGGCCGGCTCGGCCCCGCCAGCTTCGGGGCCACAATTGGCTAGACTGCGCCCACGCCCGGGCGTTGATTGGAGGACAGGCGCCCCGGCCCCGCCCCTCGTGCCCAAGTTCCGTTAGCAGGTTCGGTTGCTCTCGAATTCTCTCTCGCCCGGGGGGGCGGGACCAACGGGATGGGGCCCCCTCTGGCCAGCCCCTCCTCCTGCCCGCAGCGACCACTGACACTCGGGGAGGAACCGACAGGAGATTGGCGGCTCTTTCCTCTTTTGAGGGCTCTACTTTCTTCTGATTGGTTGACAGGTGCCCCTGTGGTCGCTTCTTTTCTGTCGCAGACGCAGCGCGATGACGTAGTTCACCGACATTCCAGGCCCGAGATGGCCGCCGTGGGCAAGGAGAGACGTTGCTAAGGGGCTTGCCTGCGGAGAGGGGTGAGTGACCCAGGGACCGCGGGCAGCGCCGCTCACCTCCCGAGTACCTGGAGGTCGGAGTAGGGTATGGCCACTTGCCTCACTCCGCTGGCAGAGTCCTTGCCGAATTCCGCCTCCCTCCGCTACTCCCCGGCGCAGATCGAAGTTAGCGGGCGACGGCGGAGCTGCGGGACAGGCTTCAGGAGAGGGTCTGGGGCGCAGGAGCGGGGCAGGGAGGCCGGCCGGACCCTGGAACAGGTAGCGGCGCTCGCAGTGATGGACAGCTAGGGTTCAGGGACTTCCTAGCAGGTGGGGAGAAGGCGCAAGGGTGTCACGCGCGCGCAACCACGGAGTACGCACATCTTCCCAGTTATTTCGCAGTGTGTCGGTCCCAACCGACGCTTCGTTAGATCTGAGAGTTGGGTATTTGTTCCGCATCTGAGGTTCTCAGACTTTGGAGTCTGAAGAGCCATGTAACAAGGGTGGGAGAAGGAATGAGGAAAAGCCACTTCCGCGATTAGATTCGTTCCTGCCGAGACTTTGTCCTTACCGACCCTCTCCTGGGTTGTTTGGTTTGTCGCCAAAGGAAGTGTTCTTTAGAAAGTTGAGGCGTAAGTCTAGAGCCTATCTGAAAGCTCTTAGGGTATCACCAGCACAAAGGATGGTCGGTAACGCTGCCTGAATTTGGATTGCCAGTTAAACGGAGCTTTCGCTAAATCATCTGACGTTAGGAATGTCTTCTGAGAGTAGTTACTTGAGTGTGGCCTTTTATGTTTTTTAGGGTAAACTCGATAATGCTTTTGTATCGCTTTGCAGAGATATCTAGCACAGTGCCTTTCAATCGTAGGTGCTCATTAAAGGTTTGTATGAATGCTGTTGCTAGAATCAAAGCTCTACGGGGAGCTTTGTATCCTCAGCATCTAAAACGTGCGTGACGTTAGCAAGCTCTCTATATTGCTCAATGAAGAATTGATGGATGATGGTAGTGGTGGTATTGCTAGACATTTTGGTTAAGACTGTTGGTGTTCTTAGAATGCTTACCTATTAACTCTTAGATTTATAGTCAAGATTATTTATCCAGGGTTGTTTTATTTTTTCGGTGACTACATTGGTGTCTAATTTTAGGTGGTTTTTTTTTCCTTTTGTCCCCTTTTGATTATGTTGTGATGCATTCAGACATATCAGTTGATTCTCGCATAAAGCATGTTTAACATTTATTCCATTTTGAAAACGTGATTTGCACCAAAAAGCGATAAAGAAACGTTCTAATTATTAACGAGATCCTTAAATTTAAAATGCTGTTTCTAAAATTGATTGTCATAAATTAAAAGGTGATCATAGTTTTGGCCTACAAAATGAACTAGTTCATTTCAGGAGATTATGTTTGAAAGCAATGAGTTCATTGAGTGTCTAGAAGGAAGAAAAATGTCTTCTGTTCTTTTTCTCTAAAACTGGGTAAGGACAAACAAAATCAAGGAATTAAATTCATGGCGGTTGGGTAGATTAGAAGGAATATCTAATTGGGCCAACTCTAATTCGTATTTTTAGGTTCAGATAAATGATATTTCGGAGTACTTGCAGATAAAATTGTAAAATCATTGTTTGAACCTTTTGAGGAATCATAAAATTGCAGTTAATGATAGAAGACCGGAGTCTGGTAAATGTCTCCATTTTTGCAGAGAGCAATTAGATGGCTCTTGGATGCTAGAATTTGTATTAACAAGTTTATCAATCTGTTTTAGAATCTTGTGGGGAGAGCGAAAAGAGGGTTTGTGCATACTTGGGAAAGGAGAGCTGATTCCCTCAAGCCAGCAGAGCTTCAACTAAAAAAAAAAAAAGAAGGCAGGTGACACAAATCATGTTCCCTTTTATAATCTTACTAGGTTAGTGATGGTGTGGGATTGCTGGACATGAAACCATTTAGGTTTCCTTAGGACACTGAACATAATCTCTCTTCCTGTCCTAATAGACACAAGAAGTAAATATATACTGGATAGGGTCTGATTAGATGGATATATCCGTTCGATTTACCAAACCCAAAATGTTGATTAATGGGTTCATGTCAACCTGAAGAGAGGTCTTTAGAGATCTGGTTTTGTCCTTACACTGGTTAGCACTTTTGTATTACCAACTTTAAATATATGAAGCATGCTTCTCAAGTTAATAAATGCACTCAAAACCTGTAGTGATGGTTAGCCAGTATGTTAGATGACACTCAGGATTCAGAGTTCTTAAAGGCTGAAATAATAAACCAAAACAAACAAGTAGTGAATTTGCCAGGAATGATTAAATTTACAAAAACTCAATTATATGTATTTGAGATGAGGAAGACCTGACTTGAAAAAAATGTTTCTGGGATGTAATGTTCCATTTATAGAAGTAAATAGAATCTTCTCCAGATCGAGGGGAGGTAGTATATCTTAGTCTAATGAGAAATTGTGGCTCTGCCATTTACTAGCTGTGTAGATTAGGCAAGTTACGTCATGTCTCTGGCTCCATTTTCTCACTGATAAATTGTGAGGATAAAACAGCATAGCTTGCAGGCGTGCTGCAACTCAGTGGAAACACTGTGGACATGTTGTTGAATACTATAACCTCCCTTCCCCCATGAGCCACACTAATCATATAAAGAGTGCTGTTTTCCCTTTTGACTGCTAGGGTTTGGCAGGGAGGGTCTTGAAACACTAAAGACCATGTTGAGAGACAAACGTTTACCCTGGAGAAGAGAACGGAATGGAAAATTGTCTTCACATATTTGAAAGGCAATGAATTGATGAAGGAAAGGTATTTTCAGAACTAGGTGGGAGCTACAGAGTGCTGAAAGGTAGATTTCATTCCTTCGTTATTCTGTCTCATCTATGTCCCAGATCTAGAGGATGAACAGAACAATCAATAATAAAGATAAAAATCAATAAAAGACTAATACAAGAATTAATGTGAATACCAATTATTCATACCCAGCAATGCTTTGGGCTGCTTTGTAAATTATTAAGGTCCAGTTAATGAAAGTGGGTAAATGAAGGTTAGTAGGTGACCAGATATTACCGTTGCTTAGAGGATATTTCTGTCCTGAGTGAAAAAATTGAGTAGTGACCTTACTATTATTTACGATTTGTAAGTATCCATAATTCTAACTGTTGAAAATGCGTTTAATCTTTCATCATGTGAAATGATACGTCTGAAGCACATTCCTGAAAGATGTTACTGAAATGCCTGAACGTGCTGCGTGTTTATGGAGAGATTTTTACTTTGTGGAGCTCATAAATCTCTCAGGCATTTTCACAGTAATCATGAACTGCTAATGACAAAATTTGTAACTTTAGGGTCTTGTGAAAAAATAAAGAGCAGTAGGGAATAGCACTGAGGCAAGAACTTTTTCAAGAGGATGAATGATTTAGAGGACTGTTTCTATTCTGTTTCTGTACATTTATTTTCACCGTGTTTTGTTCATTCAGCCCCGAAGTCTAAAGGTGCCTACACTAGACTATTAGCGTGGGGTTTGGCCAAATGACAGCAAGGTCAGGCTAGAATATACTTATGATTTATCTGCTTTTGGACTGACATTCTTTTTCATCCCTTTTGAGTCCTAACCCTGTTCCCTGCTCTTCTCCTTTCATCTCAGCAGATGTCTTGACACTCTACTTCCCAGAGAAAATGGAGATACTGTTTTATGATTTGTTTCCTTCCCCTAAAATGATTTTTTAAATATGTTCTCAGACTTTTCCTTCCCTTCTGTCTCAGAGAAAGAACTTCCTTTAAGTGAACTTTTTTGCTATGCTTTTTATTATAGCTTTGGCCAGTTAACCCCTCAGTGGCTTGTTCAGCCTCCTCTAGGGGCTGCTTCCCTTCTGGCTTCCTTCATTCTCCTTGATGCAGAAAAAACAAGAATAACCTGTTTCATAGCCTGTTCATTCCTTAACACCTCTTGTAGTCTTTCTTCTGCCCCAATGAACTTCTGAAAGGGTTCTTCTATTTACATATGTGTATGTATCTGCTTTATTGACATATAATTCACATACCGTACAAATCACTCATTTAAAATGTAAAGTCAATGGTTTTTAGTATATTAAGCGTTGTGTAACCATCACTACACTCAATTTTTAATGTCTCTAACAATTAATGACCAGTTCTAGTAACCTTTCCTTAATTTTTTGTCCTTTAGTTTTTCTTTAGCATTTGTCACTGTTGACTACCACCTCTGGCTTCAGGCTAATATCCCTGGGTTTCTTAAGCAGTTAGGGGTGCGCGTTTCCCCACTTCTTTGGCCATGCCTTCCCTTTCTCTCCTTTGGTGATTTTTCCTGCTTCCTCAAGTTCTTCAGAGTTCTGTCCCCAGAGGCTTTCTTTTTTCACTCTCCATCCCTCTGTCCTTCACTATGACTTTAATTGTCAATGCTATATAGATGAATCCCAAGTAGATAGATTCTTACCAAATTTCAACAGGCCTGTTTTATCTCTCTGATGGATATTTTCACACAAGTGTCTTACAAGTTCTTCAAACCTAATGTTTGTAGAACCAAATTATTCTTTTCCTCCCCCCATCAAAACCAACTCTCTTTGCCATTTTTTGCCTCACAACCAGTTATAATGCCCTCTCTTTCTCCCACTACCGTTGTGTGGGGACAGCCCTCATTTAGGCATTAGTTGAACAGCTGCTATAGTCTCCAAACTGGTCTTCCTTCTGCAAGTCTCTAAACAGCTCCTCCTTGTCACTCTCTCTCTCTTACCATGCTTTATTATTTTTCGTGGCACTTACCACTCCCTGGCAAATACTAATATATTTGTTTCTCTTTGTCTCTGCCACCAGAATGTAAGCTTCTGGTGAGGCAAAGACCTTGCCTCTTTTGTTTCCTGCTGTGTCGTTGTGGCTTGGCTCATAGTAAATGCTCAGAAAATATTTGAATGAATGAGTACATGGAGAACGGTTGGTTAATATATCTTAAAGTAGAGATTCCCAACTAGTGTACCATGAGTAAATTACAGATACTCTAAGGTACTGATTCCCTCAGCTGATTGGCCAGTTGCCTTCTGCTCTACAAGGATGTACATGAATGTTTATTACTATTATTAATAATTAAAAAACAGAAACATTTCAAATATCCATCCACAGTAGAATGAGGATAAATAAATTGCGTTATATTCATAGAGTAGAATATCGTACAACAGAGTTTCTCATCTTCAGTACCATTGACGTTTTGGACCAGTTAATCTCTTGTAGGGGGTTCTGTGCACTGTAGAAATGTTCAGCAGCATTCCTGGCCTCTACCCTCTAGATGCCAGCAGCCTCCTCCCAATTATGACAACCAAAAATGTCTCCAGACATTGCCAAGTGTCCCCTGAGGAGTAAATTCGCTCCTGGTTGAAAACCACTGCTGTGTGGTAAGGAGAATCAATGAATACTGCTTTATGCAGCAGCGAGGAGGAACCCCACAAACATGATATCGAGCAAAAGAAACCAGTTGTAAACGAGAGATACTATATCATTGCACAGTCCTTCAGAAACAGGAAGACTAGTTGATGGAAATAGAGATCAAGACAGTGGTTGTCTTTGGGGGGATAGTGGTTAGGAGAGGAATGAGGAAAATTTCTGGGGTGTTGGTCATATTCTGCTGCTCGACTGGATGGTGTTACACAAGTGCATTCACTGTGAAAATTAATAAACCATATGCTTAAAATTAGTGTATGTTTTCTGGTATGCTGTAATGCAATTAAAAATTGTTTTAATTTATAAAACCGTTACCCACACACAAGCAAGTATTCCCTGGCTGCTGAGAGACTCTGGTCTGGAGGGATAGGAGTCTCCTGGTCTCCTAAGCAGTCTCGTCTGATTTCCCCACCCAACTGTTTAAGTGAAAGAGGAGCACACTGACTGCTTGTTTACTGTGGCCTGCACTGAACACGTTAACCTTTTGCCACCTTTGCTGTGTGCTTCTGTGTTTTAGCTAAACCATTTGAAAGTAAATTGCAGACATCGTGACACTTCACCCCTAAACACTTCGGCCTGAGAATAAAGGCATCCTCCTATGTAACCACAGTATCAATAATATCCCTAAGAAAACTAGCAGTCCCTAATAGCCTCTACAATCCGTATTAAAATTTCCCTGATTGTTCAAAATTTCTTTTATAGTTCATTTTTTGTTTAAACTAGGATCTAGTCAAGATTCACACATTACGTTTGATTGTTATGCCTCTTTAGGCTTTCTTTTTTTTTTTTGAGGTTATGATAGTTTACCACATTGTGAAATTTCAGTTGTACATTATTTGTCAGTCGTCTTGTAGGTGCACCCCTTCACCCTTTGTGCCCACCCCCCATCTCCCTTCTCCCTGGTAACCACTAATCTTTTCCCTTTGTCCATGTGTTGTTTATCTTCCACATATGAGTAGAATCATACAGAGTTTGTCTTTCTCTGTCTGGCTTATTTCACTTAACCCTCAAGGTCCATCCGTATTGTTGTGAATGGGACAATTTTGTCATTTTTTATGGCTGAGTAGTATTCCATTGTGTATATCTATACATATAGATATACACACCGTATCTTCTTTATCTGGTCATCAGTCGAGGGGCACTTAGGTTCCTTCCACGTCTTGGCTATTGTGAATAATGCTGCACTGAACACAGAGGTGCATAAGTCTCTTTGAATTGCTGATTTCAAGTTCTTAGGATAGATACCCAGTAGTGGGATGGCTGGGTCATATGGTATTTCTATTTTTAACTTTTTGAGAAATCTCCATACTGTTTTCCATAGTGGCTGCATCAGTTTGCATTCCCACCAGCAGTGTATGAGGGTTCCCTTCTCTCCACACCCTCTCCAACATTTGTTCTTTTTTGTCTTGGTAATTATAGCCATTCTAACGAGTGTAAGGTGATATCTTAATGTAGTTTTGATTTGCATTTCCCTCATGATCAGTGATGATGAGCATCTTTTCATGTGCCTATTGGCCATCCGTATATCTTCTTTGGAGAAATGTCTGTTCATATCCCCAGCCCATTTTTTGATCAGGTTGTTTGATTTTTTTGTTGTTGAGTTATGTGAGTTCTTTATATATTCTTTAGTCTTTTTTTTTTTTTTTTTGAGGAAGATTACCCCTGAACTAACTACTGCCAATTCTCCTCTTTTTGCTGAGGAAGACTGGCCCTGAGCTAACATCCATGCCCATCTTCCTCTACTTTATATGTGGGACTCCTACCACAGCATGGCGTGCCAAGAGGTGCCATGTCCGTACCCAGGATCTGAACCAGCGAACCCCAGGCCGCCGAAGCGGAACATGCACACTTAACCACTGCGCCACCGGGCTGGCCCCTTGTTTAGTCTTTTTAAATGCAGGACAGTTCCTCCCATCTTTTTGGTTTTTTCATGACATTGACTTTTTGGAAGAGACCAGGTCAGTTGTCTTATAAGAGTGTTGGGCTTTCTGGATGTGACTTATAATTTCCTTGTTGTGCCATTTAACTTGTTCTTCTACCCCCAGTATTTACTATAAACTGGAAGTTAGGTCTAGAGGCTTGGTTGGATTTAGGTTAAACATTTTCTGGGTAAGGATACTACATAGGTGGTTGATACTTATTTCGTATTGCATCACGTCAGGAGACACATAATGGCAAGTTTTCACCCTATTAGTGATGCTAAGTTTGATAATTTTTGTTAAGGTAAAGGTACTTTTTTCATAATAATTATTACCAGTGCTTCAAAGTGGATTCATTTTATATATATATTTTTAAATATTACTGTGGACTTGTGGATTGTTTATTCACTCTTTACAATCAATCATAGTCATTTTCTTTTTAATATTCAAATTCCCTGGATTTGTCCAGCAGTAGTCCATGCTGGCTCCTGTGTCTTTTTTTTGGCAAGGAAGATTGGCCCTGAGCTAACATCTGTTGCCAGTCTTCCTCTATTTTATAAGGGATGCCGCCAAAGCATGGCTTGACGAGCAGTGCTAGGTCTGTGCCCAGGATCCAAACCTGCGAACCCTGGGCCACCAAAGCAGAGTGTGTAAACTTAACCACTACGCCATAGGGCCAGCCCCTCCTGTGTCTTTTGATAAGCTTCCATTCGTCTGAGCCTATCCCAGACTGGAGAGGAGACGTGGTTCCTTTTAGAGGGTAGTGGTGTTGAAAACTAAGATTTGGGTACTAGATATGTTCCTCATTATAGACGCGTTATGCTTCCCAGTACTTGAAGTGGACAGAGCTGGGATCTATACGTATATATTTTTAACTATGATTTGTTTTGATATTTTCAATTAAAATTTAACATTACAGGTTTTTCCTTAACCTTTGATCCTGTACATATATATGTTTCCTTTGCACTGAAAATCTTGATTCCTAATCACATTAACATTTATATATTTGCTTTATCCTACAATATACAAAAAAATGTTTGACAATTACCATATTAATGCTACTACTAACAGTGCATTACTCAAGAGGTTTAAGATTTCTTTGCAGTTCTTTTTGTCGTTAGGGTATATCTCCCTCAGACCGGACAAGATCAGAAATTACGTACAGTGATTTTCCGTGTGGTTATGTTGCCTGTTTAGTGTACACTAGGTTTACTTTGAGTTTTAGGATTTGCTTTTTTCTTTTTAGTTCAGTTCATGAGTATGTTAAATATTTACATGATTCAAGAGTCAAAGTTACAAAAGGACTCAGGAGTCAATCAAATCATAAAATAAATACTGATGAGTCTGTACTAATATAAATAAATGGTTGAATAAATAAATAAATGAGGGAGAAGGAACAATCTTTCTTACAAAAGAATTCCAAATAATGTTGAAGGAAGGAAGAAAATAGGAAATCCCCATTACAATACTACAATAATAATTGTTGCAGGCAAGATTCTCAGATGGATGCTAAAATTAATGGGCAAAATTTTAAGGAGAAACAAGTACTTTGCATAGTATTTTGCACTGCAAAATATTTCCCTGCAATACTAATTACTGTGGTCGTTTTAACATATGTCCACACCTTCTTTGATACTTCTCCTTCCCATGAGTATGGACTGGACCTCATGACTCACTTCTAAGGAATAATAGAAAATGAAAAGGGAGAAATAGTAACTTACAGTGAGAAACTTGGCAAACCCCATCTTGACCAAATGATCATGGTTAATGTCAACAGTAAGAAGTCATTCTGATATCACCTACCCCCTGATGTGATATGATGAGAAGGGCACTTCGCCTCTGTGGCATTCTTCTCAAAACTCCAGTCTGTTCATGGGAATACATCAGACAAACCTAAATCAGAGACGTTTGAACTACCTAGTACTCTGCAAAACTGGCAAGGTCATCAAAAACAAGGAGAGACTGAGAAACTATTAGGTATTAGAAGGTACTAAGAAAATATGACAACTAAATGCAGTGTAGCATCCTGGAATAGATCATGAAACAGAAAAGAGACTTTTGAGAAAACTCAAAATCTGAGTCAAGGCTATAGGTTAGTTAATAATGTACCAAAATTAATTTCTTAGTTTTGGTAAGTGTACCATGTTTATATAAGATGTAAACATTAGAGGGAGCTGGGTGAAGGGTATACAAAACTCTCTATACCAGCTTTACAACTCTTCTGTTAAATCTATAGTTATTTTAAAATAAAAGATTTTTTTAAAAGTCAAAGCTACATAGCAAGATACATTCAGCGAAGTATTGTTCCTGTCCCTGTCCTTTCCTTCCTACTCTCCCCCATTCCCTTTTGGTAACCATTTCTTTTATTAGTTCTTAAAAAATAGAGATGTCTATTTTTATTTCCAGTCTTTTCTTAAGTAAATACTGACATACTGTTTACACTATCCTGCGTCTTGCTGATCCTGGAAATGTCTCCATCACCAGTACTTAAGAGATCTTTCTCCGTCTCTTTAATATCTGCATCGTACACCATTTATGTTAATATACCGTATTTTATTCAACCAGTGCCCTATTGATGGACATATGAGTTGTTTACAGTTTTTGGTGTTATAAATAAGACTTTAGGAAATAATCTTGGTTGTACACTGTTACATACTTGTGATGGTATTTTCAAAGTAGATTCTTAGAAGTGGGATTGGTAAATCAAAGAGCAAATGCATCTGTAGTTTTGTTATATATTGCCAAATTCCCCTCTGTGAGAGTGGTTCCATTTTGTACTCCCACCAGCAACATATGAGATTACCTGCTCCTCCCTGGCCTTGCCAGTACAGTGTAGGGTCAAACTTTGGGACTTTTCGCCTGCTGATAGGTGAGAAATGATATCTCAGGATGACATCTAACTATGAACTCTTCGTATTTACTGAGCTTCTGATTATGAACTCTTCATATTTACTGAGGCTTTAGTTAACTGCTCTCCCCTCCACCCCCAACCGTTGCCCAATGCACAATTTAAGAAGTTTGCCTTTCTCCAGGTACTTAATTTGTTTTGTTGGAGGAAAGATCCGATTTTCTTTAGAGCTCCCAAGTGCAAAAAGGAAGAGAGCACTCCGTCCTGCCAGGGCACCAGAAGTGAAGCAGGCACACAGGGAAAGTTAGGCTTCCAGATTAACTGATGGCCCTGGCCCACAGGCTGGCCACTGAACTGCTGTTTTCTTGCTAACCAGACCCACGTGGTTCGAGCTGCGTCTTTTAGAACCCTTTTGTTGCCTTACTTGAAAATTTCTGCTCTCTGATCCAGTCTGCAGTTTACATGTTACAGTGGCCTCCAGATGAGAGGTCTTGTTTTTTGTTTTCTTTTCTCAACATGGAGCTTTTAGAGAATCTCTTTATTCTGAATGAAACAGAAGAGGATGAGAATGCAAGAAAATTTTAAAGGAACACCTTCCTTCCCTTGTGAACCCACTCCCCCCAAATCACTACCTCGTACCTTATTCATATGGCTCAATTCAGTGACTTAGGCAGATGGGAATGCGTCCAATCTGGTGGCTTTTCTAAGTCAAAGTAGCTAAGTGAAATCAAGTAAACTCAAAAAGGGAATATTTGATTGGATGCTGGCTGGAAGATATGGATAATTTTGGAGCATAAATCTTTTTAGGGGGTCAGGACAGGCCTGGGTTTTAACTGAGGCATGGAATCTAGTCCAGCATGAGGGACGTGAGTCTAGTGAAGAAAGGCGGAAAGGAGAGTGAGATGGAAATGCTGTTCCTTTTACTACCATGGAATGTGGGACTTAGACGCTAGGTCAGCCAGGCTTTGGAGGTGAGCCTGGGCTTCTAACTGCGAATCGGTAGTGTTGCTTCTGTGGGAAATTTTGATCCAAAATCAGGTAGAATCTGTGATTCTGGATTGTTTATGATGATTGGGATTGATTAATGTGGAGTATCCCTTTCCAACTTTGCTGCTGCTTCTCTTTCTCTTAGGATTCTAACATTTTCAGAAAATCTTTTGGAAAGAACAAGTCCACTTCAATAAATGAAGGAAAATAAAGAAAATTCAAGCCCTTCAGTAACCTCAGCAAACCTGGACCACACAAAACCATGTTGGTACTGGGATAAAAAAGACTTGGCTCATACACCTTCGCAACTGGAAGGACTTGATCCAGCCACTGAGGCCCGGTACCGCCGAGAGGGGGCTCGCTTCATCTTTGATGTGGGCACGCGTTTGGGACTGTATCCTGAGTCTCCTTGGAGTCTGTTACAGATAGGCTCCCACCCCCCAAGAATTAAATTAGATGCTATAGACAAAATAATATTGCTGTGTTAAAATGGCTCTTAAATGTCTTTGTTATTTAAATGTTATTTCTGATTTACTTGACTCTTCAGGGGTTGTCTATTTCCTGTTTATCGTTTAAATGTGTAAACTTAGCCACTGAGCAAGTGGCCACCAGGAGGAAAATGAGCACACAGTGATCACAGTGGAAGTGTTCCTACAGGATGGCGAAGCCTTGCCTTGTTAAAAACATAAACTTCAACTTACTAGTTCTTGTACCAGAATCCTCACACCCTGAGATTCCCACTGCCTGCTTCGCCACTGGTAGTGTATACTTTCCCGCTGATTTTGTTATTATTGTTTGTCTTTATTGTTTTCCACATTTAACTAAGAACGTAACTTGTAAAAATTCTTGGCTAAAGTCCTTAACCAGAACAACAGACACTATGATACCCTGGCAACTGGAATAATTTATTTTCATCGTTTCTATATGTTTCATTCCTTCAAGCAATTCCCAAGATATGTAAGTGTTTGAATTTTATCATAATTCTCTATGACGTGTTATTATTTCCATGCAGTTTAGTGGCCTGATTGTAGTCTTTTTATTATATTTTCCAGAAAGTATTTATTTTTATGTGCGACAAACTATATATAAACAAAATCAGGTTTTGAACTTTACGTTTATCCAATTAACTGTATTTAAATTTGTTTTAATTTAGGCCAATAGGGACCATAATCATATTGTACTTTGTGTGAAAGTTTGCTTCCTTGTTACTTTTAACAAGATAAATGTGAGCTTGTAATTGAACCCAACAAAGGCCAAGATGAAATAGAAATTGTTTGTGCCGTACCACTGATTCTTCAGTTACGTCTTAAATATGTACCATGTCTTATGCCCTATGGTAGGTTCAGACAAGGAACTTGCCTCGAGTAGCTTTCAGTCCAGGATAGATGGTATGACATGTACGAAACACATGGTAAAGAGTGAGGCCATAGGAAAGGTACAGAGGAAGGCTGTCGCGTTCAAGGGAGAGACTAATCTATCTTGGAGAGATGAGGAGAAATGCTAGGGAGGAGGAGCCAGCCGTAAGTTACGCCTTGACTATAAGTAAAGCTTAGACTACTGAGATGGGATGGAGCAGTGTTCCCACCAGAAGCTAGCGTGAGCAGAAACTCGGGGGAGCATGCAGAGCAGTGTCAGCCCAGCCAGGCGGTCTGTTTGGCTGGAAGGGAATGGTGGAACCAGGTGGAAAGGTAGACTGGATCAGACCATAGTAAGCTTTGAATGCCAGGCTAGGGAAATTTGACTTTAATAGGTAAACTGTGAAGTGACTGAAGGGTTTCATGAAGCTGACAGAATTAGACTTAACGGGATGTTAATCTATTGGGAGTCCTTCCTTTTGCTAAGACTACTTAGTTTTGTGTGCCTGTCTTCCTCACTAGTTTGTGAAGTTCTAGAGAAAGGAGACTGTCAGAATCGGCTTTGTACCCCTGGCCCAGTGTCTGACGTCTGACTTGATCAGGATTGTGTGGAGGGGGGCATGCAGGAGAGATTGGAGTGGGCAGAGCAAAGCTGAAGCTAGAGCGGTGAGAAGAGCTCCGTAAGTTCGGAACTGGACTAAGAGCTAGGCAGCTGGAGGGAAAGGAAGGACAGTGCGGGCAGTGGTGTGGAGACACATCCCGGGGACAGGCAGTTAGTGGTGCTCCTTTTCTGGAGCAGAGCTCTCTGTTCAGGGAGTCATTGTCATTAAGATTGCAGTGTAAAGAGAAAATTGGCTTCTGTGAGTTTTTTCCTTTCTGGCATCTACTTTGTTTATATGATATTTTCTTCAGAAAATTAAAATAATTTATGAAGCCAAATTAGGGGGAGGAGTGTTTATGTATGTGAAATTTCCTTCAAGCTTTTAGAGTGTCAGAGTATCTGTGAGTCAGAAAGAGGAAGGTAGGAGAATGAGGGGGACCAGTTGATTGTGAAGGCCAAAGTCCCTGCTTCGGTTTCTCTGTGAGCTCTGATAACAGTCCCTCAGGAGCTTTTGTCTCCCTTTTAGGTGACAGGAGCTTGTTGTCTCTTTCTGGCTGGGAAAGTAGAAGAAACGCCAAAGAAATGTAAAGATATCATCAAAACAGCTCGTAGTTTATTAAATGATGTGCAATTCGGCCAGTTTGGAGACGACCCAAAGGTAAGAATTGTAACTTCCTGTCTTGAAATCTTGATTCTTAATCGTAGCGTAATGATAGAGTTCCTCATGTCGACAGTGTCTGTGGCCCCTCTATCTGCCAGTCCCCTGAGTCCCTAAGAGGGCCTTGTGCAGAAGGTCCCCTTCCTTGCTTCTGTGAGAGAGGAGCAGATAATGTAGTCTGCACTTAGGTAGCACTTGCTAATGTGTCAAGCCATGTTCTGAGCACTTTAGGGGCCATGGCACATTTAATGGATATGTGCAAAAATCCTTTCATTGCCATTAGACCCAGAAGCAATTTGGCTTCTTAGGTCCAGCAGTGATGGCAGGGCCACATCTCCAGCTAGCTTCTGGGTAGACAGAAAGTACAGATACTGTATGTACATGTACTTGTGTTTGCATATGCTGTGTGTCTTTTGCTTCCCAGGAATGTTGGAAAGTATTAACATTTGCAGCATTGATGTTGGTCGCAACATCCATACTGTCCCTTCCCCACAACCCCTGCCAATGTCAGGAGATGGTGCTAAAATAATTGTACGCATGCTTTTATCATGTTCTAAAAAGACCACTTTCCAGAACCAGTGGCAGCTTTCCTTTACCCCCATTCTTGTCCAGGTCCCCCCATTGTAACCCTTATAGCACAGTTAATTATCCTTCATTACGTTTATCACAAATTATAATTCGATAATTTTAATTAAATAATCACACAAAGAACTCTCATTTTCTCGGCTGTAAGATATGTGAGAGCAAAGACCATGTCTGTCTTGTCTGGTACAGTGCCTGGACAGAGTAGGCATTCAGCAGATACTTGTTGAATAAATGACAAACTAATGTTATGGGGAGAAGCTCAAAATCACAGTTAGAGCAAAGCTAATCAAGACAAGGAGGTTCTGCACTGGGTCATGGTCTTGTTTTTCCTAGCTAATTTATGTCGTCTCCCACAATAGTTACCCTCTCTCTGCCAAGCCGTATTTGTATGTGTGTACTTAAAATGTGTGTTCGTTTTCCTCCTTGCTTTGAGGTGTTAACAGGCCCAGAATTATGGCTGTAATTAATATCAATACTTCATAAGTATTGTCAGTGTGGGTAACTCTGTCCCTTGAACTTATTTATAAATTCATTCACCTGTTTATAAGAATGCGAACCTATTAGGAATTCACACCAACAGTGATCAAAAATGCAATTTTATAAAAGTAATGTAACCATCAGATAATGTTTTCGATGCCTGTGGATATTTGATTTGTGCAGAGCAGGGAGGCAGTTCTAGGAGCATGTCGTAGTTTCGTCAGGTCTTGGTCACGGGGTGGACGGACCTTGTGGCTGATTAGCTGTGGTTACCGCTAAGGCATTGCAGAGGTCCGGAAGGCTGCAGCACAAGGGCACGTGGCAGCAGCTGGTGTGTGCTGTCACAGGTGCCTTAGAGAAGTCCCCTTTTACCTTCAGCCACTACCCACTGTGCCATCACATCAGGAAGCTGAGGCCCGGCGCAGGCGCAGTGAGGCAGAAGTCCTGCAGCTCCCATGCCCAGAAGAGAGGAAGCGGGAGGGCCGTGCTCATCACGCTGAGACCAGGGCCCAGCCTGGCCGAGCGGGCAAAGGGCCTTTGCACTCTGCCTGCCTCTCAATTTCCTGTGCAGTCTCCTCAGACGTGATCTGGGGTTTTGGGCCCGAGGGAACGGCCCCTGGATCTGGGAGCAGTGAAGACACTGTGGAGGACATTTTCCTTGGCCAAGATGAGAGCAGGGCTGTTATTTTGAGGAGGCAATATAAGCAATTAGGAAAAATAAGATTGTGAATCACGTGGAACATTTTTGCCTTGATTAGCTTTACTTTAACGTACAGTTCCCCCCATTATATTAATTTCTCATGTGTTCAACAATTTGTTCCAGCCGCTGTGTTAGGTACTAGGCATAAAACAGGTAGCAAAACAGACATGGCCTTTACTCTCATGAATTTAACAGTTGAGTGGTGGGATAGATTTTAATAAAATAATCATATAACTATCTGATTATGAGCTGTGATAAATGCTATAAAAGATTACTTAAAGATCAATGAGGGCATTCAACCTGGGAACCCAGCCAAGTCCCCCAGACAGGGAGTGTGGGGCTGAGGGAAACTTCCCTGAGGAATGGTGTTGGCACACAGACCTATAATTACCACATTACTTGAATATTTGAAACACAAATGGAAGGCAGGCCTTGGGCTATCTTGTGATATATGGACTATAGCCTGGCACACTTGGTAGAAGATTGTTTCTAAAATTAGAAGATACATTGAAGTTTATTGGAAACAGGTGGTGACAAAAGCAGGAGGAAAAAAAAAAATCTTAGCAGAATTTTTTAATGCTGTGTGAAAGTTCCTAAGATTTTCAAGAGGTTTCCTGAGAGAAAGCCTGGGAAACTAGGGTAGGAAAGCCTTAGTGCTACCATGCCATTTGGAATAAGTCGTGATAGTCTCTCTATTCCGTGAAGTAATGCCAGACTTCAAAGTGAAAGTTACCCACACTCTTCTCTTCCCGGAGTTAATGGATTTATGCAACTGTGTTAATGATGAGATTTTCAATCCTCTACAAAGCCCTTTCTTCTCTGATGCAAACAAGGGAGTCTCCCTCATTGTTCTTCCCGCACAGAGTGGATTGTATTTTACATTGTCCCTAAGAACTGGATGTAGTCAGGCTGTGCAGAGGTTCAATTCAAGAAGTATGTATTATGTACAATAACTGGTTGTTAGAAAGTATAATAAAAGAGGAGACTCCATTTACAGCAGCGATAGTAAAATAAAATAACCAGGAATAAACCTTATAAGAAATTTGTGGAAACCACATTGGGGTGGAAAGGGAGGAACTTTCAAACTACTGAAGGACTAAAAAGAATACTTTAATTAATTAAGTTTTTCATAGGAAGATTCAATGTAATTAAAAATGTCCATTTCCCTTAGTTATTCTGTAAATTCATTGAGTTCCCAATCAGAACATCATCAGCTTTCATTTTTTCTAGAATGACACTAAGTAAAATGATAGGAAAATTCAGGTGGGGAGGGGAACATGCAAAAGCAAGAAACTGTTTGAAGAAGAGGAGTAATCATTGAGCTGCCCTCCAAATGTTAAACCCCTTTGATCCTGGCGCACAAGGAGACAGACGGAGAAGCTTTCAGTGTGTGTGTGTGCATAGGTGGTTTAGGATGTGGGTTAAAATGAGAAAATGATTCGTTCAGTAAATGACGTTGGGGCAGCTTATTGCAGATAGATGAAAGATTTACAAACAAAAATGAAGTGCCCCCATTCATACACTCGCTATATATACATATATATGTGTGTGTAGATAGATAGATATTTTTTCCAACTGATACAACTCTGTATTCGAGTTTGCATGAAGCTGCCATTATCATAATCTCTTTCTTGCTTAAAGTTTTCCATGTAAATTCCTAAAGGATTGCGTTTTTTTAATGGAGCTCTGGAAAGAAACTACAGTTCAGTTCCGTTATCTATAACATAAAGGACTCTTTTGTAAAGACGGACTCATGCATGGAAAGTAGTAACACTTCTAAGACTGTTTATTTTGTTGCCACTATTTTTTAAAAATTAACTGATTTTTTCGTCTTCCTACTTTTAGTTGTATCAGAATTTACCATTGTCCCTGAGCATATGAAAAGCCTAAGCGGGAAAGAGGAGAAAAGGAACACAAAATAGTTGCTAAAATATAACTTGAAGAGAGAATAAATGGGAAACCTCACTTTTTTAATGCTGTTTCAGACCTGTGATTGAAATGACTACCCCACCATTTGTTATTTCATTTTTAGGAAGAAGTAATGGTTCTGGAGAGAATCTTACTACAGACCATAAAGTTTGATTTGCAGGTGGAACATCCATACCAGTTCCTACTCAAGTATGCAAAACAACTCAAAGGTAAAGGGGAAAAGTTATTTAAAGCACTGTTTCATTCTGAAATCAAATCTTTGTAATAATTTGCTGACACTCAGATTATGCTCCTCACAAGAGGAAAGCAGAAAGCCTGGCATGTGAAGTACCCAGGACATAGCTGGCCCAATAATTCAATACTGTAGCCGTTAGTACTGTTTCCTTTTATGTATAAACAGATTCTGTCATCCAGTGGCCAAGTGATACGAGGCAGGAAAATGAGTCAGATTTTTTAAATAGCCTAATAAAATGAGCCTGGGACAGCAGACAAAACTCTCTGTCTGCCGGTAGCAGAGGGGCCACGCTGAGCATTCAGAGCTCCCGGCAGAGGCCCGGAGAGAAGCCCAGAGGGCGGGGCGACCCCCAGCTGCCGTTGCCCACCCGGTGAGGCTAGGGATTGCCAGAGATCTCGGAGAGGACTGGGGCTGGAGAGAGTTCCAGAGACCCAGCTTAGTAGCCTAGGGGGAAACCCTACAGGCTCACAGAAGCCTTAGGGAAAGCCTCTTCACAGCACCAGTAGAAGGCACCCAGCCGCCAGCCACAAGGCTGGAAGACCCCAGGGCAAAAGCAGCATAGCTAGGTGTACTAACCACAGACTGTAGAAGATGCCAATAGCTCTCCTGCGACCCATAGAGGACAAGTGAGATTTGGTGGGTGCCGACAGCAACGGAGCGACAAATATAAGTGATCCCACCCCTGGCCGCTGGAAAAGCCCATAACACCGTTGCAGACCCCAAGGAGAGAGCGCATCTAGGTGGGCAACAACAGTAGGCACCTGCAGCCTGAAGCCCCCCGTGACGGCCCCCACGGCAGAGGAGGGAATCCAAAGGGCCACTGTGGCTACGAAGAGGGGCCCAGGCCCAGTTAGCAACTACGGACAGGGTTCCTGGTTGGTGAAGTATAAACAGCTGCTCCCCCCACCGCAGCAGCTGAAACAAGTGAAAGGAGCAACTAAACTCTATCTCCATGCGGAGGCACAAATCAACATCATCAAGCAATATGAAAAAATACATTAAATCTCCAGAACAGAAAGAAAGTAACAAATACACAGAAAACAATCCCAAAGAAAATGAGATATATAACCTAAATGATGATGACTTCAAAACAGCCATCATTAAAATACTCACTGAGTTAAGAGAGAATTCTGACCGACAACTCAACGAGTTCAGGAGCTATGTCACAAAAGAGTTTGATACGATAAAGAAGAACCAAACAGAAATATTGGAAATGAAGAACACAATAGAGGAGATTAAGAAAAATCTAGATGCTCTGAACAGTAGGGCCGATAATATGGAGGAAAGAATTAGCAATTTGGAAGATGGCAATATAGAATTGTTGCAGGCAGAGGAGGAGAGAGAAGCAAGACTTAAAAGAAATGAAGAAACTCTCCGAGAATTATCAGACACAATTAGGAGATGCAACGTAAGGATTATAGGTATACCAGAGGGAGAAGAGAAGGAGAAAGGGGCAGAAAACCTATTCAAAGAAATAATGGCTGAGAACTTCCCAAATCTGGTGAGGGAGATGGATCTTCAGGTGACAGAAGCCAATAGATCTCCAAACTTTATCAATGCAAGAAGACCAACTCCACGGCATATAGTAGTGAAGCTAGCAAAAGTCAACGACAAGGAGAAAATATTAAGGACAGCCAGGCAAAAGAAACTAACCTACAAAGGAACCCCCATCAGGCTATCAGCAGATTTCTCAGCAGAAACTTTACAGGCTAGAAGAGAGTGGAATGATATATTCAAAAATCTGAAGGACAAAAACCTACAGCCGAGAATTCTCTACCCAGCGAAAATATCCTTCAAATACGATGGAGAAATAAAAACTTTCCCAGATAAACAAAAATTAAGGGAGTTCATTGCCACAAAACCTCCTCTTCAGGAAATCCTCAGGAAAACCCTCATTCCTGAAAAATCCAAAAAAGGAAAGGGGCTACAAAACCAAGAGCAGAGGAGATAAGTAGAAGGACAACAACAGAGAGTAGCAGCTCTACATCAGAACAGATTAAACCATGGGACGAGAAACAAAGGAAACTGAAGAAAACCGGAAAACAAGACACAAAATGGTAGTGGTAGGCCCCCACGTCTCAATAATCACTCTAAATGTAAATGGATTGAACTCCCCAATCAAAAGACACAGAGTGGCAGGATGGATCAAAGAACAAGATCCAACAATATGCTGCCTCCAGGAAACACACCTCAGCCCCAAAGACAAACACAGACTCAGAGTGAAGGGATGGAGAACAATACTCCAAGCTAACAATGAACAAAAGAAAGCAGGTGTCGCTATACTAATATCAGACAAGGTAGATTTCAAAGCAAAACAGATAAAGAAAGACAAAGAGGGACAGTATATAATGATAAAAGGGACTCTCCACCAAGAAGACATAACACTTATAAATATATACGCACCAAACACAGGAGCACCAAAATTTGTAAAGCAACTCTTAATAGAACTAAAAGAAGACATCAACAACAATACAATAATAGTAGGGGACCTCAACACACCATTAACACCAATGGACAGAACATCCAGACAGAAAATCAACAAGGAAATAATAGAATTAAATGAAAAATTAGACCAGATGGACTTAATAGATATATATAGAACACTTCATCCAAAAACAGCAGGCTACACATTCTTCTCAAGTGCACATGGAACATTCTCAAGGATTGACCATATTTTGGGAACCAAAGCAAACATCAATAAATACAAGAGAGTTGAAATAATATCAAGCATCTTTTCTGATCATAACGCTATTAAACTAGAAATCAACTACAAGAAAAAAGCAGAGAAAGGTGCAAAAATGTGGAGACTAAACAACACGCTTCTCAACAAACAATGGATCATTGAAGAAATTAAAGAAGAAATCAAATATTATCTGGAGACAAATGAAAATGAGAACACGACATACCAAATCATTTGGGATGCAGCAAAAGCAGTCCTAAGAGGGAAATTCATCGCAATACAGGCTCACCTCACTAAACAAGAAAAAGCTCACGTAAGCAACCTCAAACGACACCTAACAGAACTAGAAAAAGAAGAACAAACAAGGCCCAGAGTCAGTAGAAGGAGGGAAATAATAAAAATAAGAGCAGAAATAAACGATATTGAAACAAAAAAGACAATAGAAAGGATCAATGAAACAAAGAGTTGGTTCTTCGAAAGAATTAACAAAATTGACAAACCCCTAGCCAGACTCACCAAGAAAAGAAGAGAGAAATCGCAAATTAATAAAATCAGGAATGACAGAGGAGATATCACAACAGATACCAATGAAATACAAGAGATCATAAGAGAATACTATGAAAAACTATATGCCAACAAATTGAACAACCTGGAAGAAATGGACAAATTCCTAGACTCCTACAATCTCCCCAAACTGAATCAGGAAGAAATGGAGAATCTGAATAGACCAATCACAAGTAAGGAAATAGAAACGGTAATCAAAAACCTCCCCAAAAACAAGAGTCCAGGACCAGACGGCTTCTCTGGAGAATTCTACCAAACATTCAAAGAAGACTTAATACCTATTCTCCTCAAACTGTTCCAGAAAATTGAGAAAGATGGAGAACTCCCTAACACATTCTATGAAGCCAACATCACTCTGATCCCCAAACCTGACAAGGACAACACAAAGAAGGAGAACTACAGGCCGATATCACTGATGAACATAGATGCAAAAATCCTCAACAAAATTTTGGCAAACCGATTACAGCAATACATCAAAAAGATTATACACCATGATCAAGTGGGATTTATACCAGGGACACAGGGATGGTTCAACATCCGCAAGTCAATCAACGTGATACACTACATCAACAAAATGAAAACCAAAAACCACATGATCATCTCAATAGATGCAGAGAAAGCATTCGACAAGATCCAACACCCATTTATGATAAAAACCCTCAGTAAAATGGGTATAGAAGGAAAGTACCTCAACATAATAAAGGCCATATATGATAGACCCACAGCCAACATCATACTCAATGGACAAAAGCTGAAAGCCATCCCTCTGAGGACAGGAACAAGACAAGGGTGCCCACTTTCACCACTCCTATTCAACATAGTTCTGGAGGTGCTGGCCAGAGCAATTCGGCAGGAAAAAGAAATAAAAGGAATCCAAATAGGTAACGAAGAAGTAAAACTCTCGCTGTTTGCAGACGACATGATCTTATACATAGAAAACCCCAAAGAATCCACAGAAAAACTATTAGAAATAATCAACAACTACAGCAAAGTAGCAGGGTATAAAATTAACATGCATAAATCAGTAGCATTTCTATACACTAACAATAAACTAACAGAAAAAGAACTCAAGAACTCTATCCCATTCACAATCGCAACGAAAAGAATAAAATACCTAGGGATAAACTTAACCAAGGAAGTGAAGGATCTATACAATGAAAACTACAAGACTTTCTTGAAAGAAATAGGCGATGACATAAAGAGATGGAAAAACATTCCTTGCACATGGATTGGAAGAATAAACATAGTTAAAATGTCCATACTACCTAAAGCAATATACAGATTCAATGCTATCCCAATCAGAATCCCAAGAACATTCTTCACAGAAATTGAACAAACAATCCTAAAATTCATATGGGGCAACAAAAGACCGCGAATTGCTAAAGCAATCCTGAGCAAGAAAAACAAAGCCGGCGGAATCACAATCCCCGATTTCAAAACATACTACAAAGCTACAGTGATCAAAACAGCATGGTACTGGTACAAAAACAGGTCCACAGATCAATGGAACAGAATTGAAAGCCCAGAGATAAAACCACACATCTATGGACAGCTAATCTTCGACAAAGGAGCAGAGGGCCTACAATGGAGAAAAGAAAGTCTCTTCAACAAATGGTGCTGGGAAAACTGGACAGCCACATGCAAAAGATTGAAAATTGACCATTCTTTTTCACCACACACCAAAATAAACTCAAAATGGATCAAAGACCTAAAGATTAGGCCTGAGACAATAAGTCTTTTGGAAGAGAATATAGGCAGTACACTCTTTGACATCAGTTTCAAAAGAATCTTTTCGGACACTGTAACTCCTCAGTTGAGGGAAACAATAGAAAGAATAAACAAATGGGACTTCATCAGACTAAAGAGCTTCTTCAAGGCAAGGGAAAACAGGATTGAAACAAAAAAACAGCTCACTAATTGGGAAAAAATATTTACAAGCCACTTATCCGACAAAGGGTTAATCTCCATAATATACAAAGAACTCACACTGCTTAACAACAAAAAAACAAACAACCCGATCAAAAAATGGGCAGAGGACATGAACAGACATTTCTCAAAAGAAGATATGAATATGGCCAATAGACACATGAAAAGATGTTCATCATCGCTAATCATCAGGGAAATGCAAATCAAAACTACACTAAGATATCACCTTACCCCCGTTAGATTGGCAAAAACATCCAAAACCAAGAACGACAAATGTTGGAGAGGTTGTGGAGAAAGAGGAACCCTCATACACTGTTGGTGGGAATGCAAACTGGTACAGCCACTATGGAAAACAGTATGGAGATTTCTCAAAAAGTTAAAAATAGAAATACCCTATGACCCAGCCATCCCATTACTGGGTATCTATCCTAAGAACCTGATATCAGATATCTCAAGAGTCCCTTGCACCCCTATGTTCATCGCAGCATTATTTACAATAGCCAAGACGTGGAACCAGCCTACATGCCCAGAAACTGATGATTGGATAAAGAAGATGTGGTATATATACACAATGGAATACTACTCAGCCATAAAAAAAGACGAAATTGGCCCATTCACAACAATGTGGATGGACCTCGAGGGCATTATGTTAAGCGAAATAAGTCAGTCAGAGAAAGACGAACTCTATATGACTCCACTCATAGGTGGAAATTAGTATATTGAGAAGGAGATCTGATCGGTGGTTACCAGGGAAAAGGGGGGGTGGGGGGAGGGTACGGAGGGGGAAGTGGTGTACCCACAACATGACTAACAAAAATGTACAACTGAAATCTCACAAGGTTGTAATCTATCATAACATTAATAAAAAAAAAAAAAGGGAAAAAAAAAAAAAAAAATGAGCCTGGGAGCCGGGTTTCCCATAAAGGGTGGTTCCTCGTAGGTCATGCAGAGAGAGAACAGAGGTGGGGCCTGGACCCGCTTAATTCCCAGGTGGAAGCTCTTTGCTGTGCATTGAGATGGTGCTGAGCACACAGAAGTCTTGAGATAAATACTTGTTGCTTCATGTGCATTTGTTTTTTGGGGTTTTTTTTTCCTATTACTACTAATTTACCTTTTCCTTCCCATTTCTAGGTGATAAAAACAAAATTCAAAAGTTGGTTCAAATGGCATGGACATTTGTAAATGACAGGTACACGTGTTTAAGTGTTGACTTAATTATAGTGTTTTTAAATAGGCAGGGACTTTATGGGTCATTTAATCCAAACCCCTTATTTTATAGCAAGGAAACTGACTTGCCGCAGCTTGAAGAGCCGCTGATGGCAGGGCTGGGGCTAAAGTCCCGGTCGTCTGCTTCCCAGCAGAGGGATGCCCTGCCATGTCACAGCGGTGTAAGAGGCTGAAATCTTAGCACCAGTTTGAAACACAAGTCCAAAACAATGCACAGGAGGATTTGACAACTAAATGCTTAGAACCCGTTTGGTTCTGCACAAATAGACTTCCTTGTAATGGTTGTAGAGCCTTGCTGTTCTTAGAGCCCAGGGATCTAATGAGGTGCTGTGTGGGGAGCAGAATGCATATGAGCAGAGTTGCTGTCATTTGAAGAAACAGTCAGTGGCTAGGATGTCAGCAGCTTGAAGAACAGAAACCATTTTCATTTGTATTTCATGACATGGCAATTTTTGAATGCGCTGGAATTCTGCTTCTTTAAGGGACAAATTAGTAACTATGGTTAAAGTACCTTATTTCAATACCTTTAGAACACTTAAAACTTGCTTCTTTTAAGACTTTATTTGGTCTTATTTAGGGAAGAGTCAGCAAATTGACATTTAGATATGGCACCTAATCTCCATGCACTGGGTTAATCGTAACTGTTTGCTCATGCAAGTCAAGTCACCTCTTTTTCTTGTTGAACTAGTCTCTGCACGACCTTGTCACTGCAGTGGGAGCCAGAGATCATAGCAGTGGCAGTGATGTATCTCGCAGGACGTTTGTGCAAATTTGAAATACAAGAATGGACCTCCAAACCCATGTATAGGAGATGGTGGGAGCAGTTTGTCCAAGATGTCCCTGTGGATGTTCTGGAAGGTACTGGGCATGCTGAGCTTTCTGTAAGGTTGTTCCATATTTAGGTCATTCTTTCCTGTGAACCTGGAGTCCTGAGAATGGCTTTTCCCAAATAGCTGTATGTAAACTATTCTTCAGAAGCATCGTTAATTAAATTCTCTAATAATAATGTTCTCTCTGTCCAAACACATAGTTTTGATGAACTAAAAATATGCCCCAGTGTCGTGCCCAACAACAAAGATGAGGTGAATTGCAAATATGATCCCTGCCTATTGGTCCTTATAGGGGACTCATAGCTGAAAGGGAAATGGGCTGATTTTTTTCCTAGGTAAATTTTACTTTAAACATCAGTTTGTGGTAAATCTAACTGTTGCCTGTCATTTAGACATCTGCCACCAGATCCTGGATCTTTACTCACAAGGCAAACAGCAGATGCCTCATCACACACCGCATCAGCTACACCAGCCCCCATCTCTCCAGGCTACGCCACAAGTGCCACAAGTGCCACAGTCACAGCCCTCGCAAAGCTCTGAAGCGCCCCAGCCCCAGCAGAAGGACTCGCAGCAGTCAGCGCAGCAGCAGCCACCACAGCAAACTCAGCAGCCCAAGAAACCGTCCCCACAACCCAGTCCTCCCCGACAGGCAAAGCGAGCCGTGGTGAGTGGGCCAGTGGGCCCTGGGCAGGGCCGGCTTTCCAGGTGGCTGCGCCTCACCTGAGCATGTTCCTGTTGCTGAGGGATCTCGTGGAACACCAAAACCAGGGGTGATCCACCTGACCCCACCGTCTGACTGCATGCCCGCAGGGAGCCTGAAAACTAATGTGGTCAGAGGAGAGCCTCTGGGAGCCAGGAAGGCTCTGTCCTCCTCTTCCAGGCGCTGCTGCCTGAGTCACCTCCTATAGGTCCCTGAAACCCGTCAGGGTGTCTTTTCTGGGTCGGTACACTGACTGCTGGCATAGGTGTCTTCGGTTCTCTCTGGCTCTCGTGTTTGGTGCCTTAAGTGACATAGAGTATTGGTAAAAGTTCCTCTCCGCTACAGCAGCCCGGGCAGTGGAGGGAGCCATTTGTTGTTCCACAGCCCCCAAAGGAAGCCATGCAGGATAAAAGCACATCAGCAAACACCACTCATGAAATTCAGGACAGTGCATTAGAGGGCCTGAAAGTTGGGGTTGTTCAGAAGTCTCTATTCAGAAAAGTTAGTAGTTCTGTCTGATTTGGAAAAGGGAAAGAGGAAGGAAGCAGAAATGATGATCTGGTAGGTGCCAGGTTTGTCCTGCAACTTCAAGCTAAAACTAATTTTTGTCTGAGGCCATGTTTTGTCGGTACAATTCTGTTAGTGCCTGTAATGCTAATTATAATTCTCTGAGTGCCAAGACCCTCACTACACCCAGTGTCTTAGTTAACAGTTGTGTATTTTCTTTTCTAACAGGTTGTTTCTCCCAAAGAAGAGAACAAAGCAGCAGGTAATTTCCTGTTGTGATGTTTTGTTTTTTAGTTTTGTACGTCCATTTCTTAAAACTGTAAATTCCTGAGTCAACATTGTTTCCTTTCAAATTTAGATTAGCCTTAAAATCTAACCTTAGAACTCATCAAGAACATTACCCTGCCTGCCAGAAGAAGTGCATTTTCTTCTCTGTTTATCCCCTGACTGTATATTTTTAGCTTGTACTCTGACAAAAGGTATCAGAAAGCATTAGTGGCAATAAAAATGTACTCAAGTCACATATATAAAAATGTAATCATGAATGCAGGAGGGCTGTTGCAGCAGTGTTTACTTTTAGAGGTTAGTTAAGCCCACCACAATAAACAGAGTATGGCCCCAGGCAGCTGAATGGTGAGGAGAGAGGGCAGAGTGCCCGGTGGCGGCAGTGCCCAGGGAACCCTGCTTGCGCAGGTCAGGCCTCTTTCAAACACTTTTTTTTCCGTATTTGTAGAGCCTAAAGTTGGTTAATTTGTTTCTATATTGAAAATAAACAGAGTGAGCAAAATCTGAAGGATTGCAGAACAGAAAATGAGAAGTGTTTCTGTGTCAATCAACCCTGTTGTGCTGAGCTCTTTGAAGGCACAGACCATGTTTATTCACTTCTGTTTCTCTGTTGCTTAGTTCCAGGCTAGGAACTCAGTGAATTATTTATTGAACTGTTGTGAGATCTTCAAGTTATAGTAAGACTACATTTTTCTCAGGATCCTTGGGGAATGATGAGTTCAGTGCAAGTGAATTTAGTTTAGCTCCTAATAGTCATACAGTAAGTGTGAGACAGAAAGGAGCGGCTGCACTCCTTGCCATGGGGGAGTACTGTGGAGCTGAGCTGACGTGCCCGCATCTGTGAGAGGCAGAAACAAGCTAGTAAGCAACTGGAGCCAAGGGGGCAGAACCTTTAGGTGGAAGGACGCAAGTGAGCAAAGGAATTGGGAGAAAAAGGAGAGAGGAGTCTTACTGGAATAATCAGAGTTGAAAGGGAGTAGCTTTTGATAGGACTGAAAATGTGGTTGGAACCAAATGACAGAGTCTACCCAGAGGAATGTGGATTTTGTATAGGCAGTGGGAGCCATTGAAGATTGTTGAGCAGGAGAATGGCAAAGACTGAGTTCATTTTAGAGTTTCCCGGCAGCAGTAATAAGACAGATGGTTGGGAATGGGGAGAAGCTTGCAAGTATCTGAGTGAGACCTGGTGGGGGCCAGAAAGGGAGAGTGCAGACATAGCCTGGAGGTAGGAGCTCCACCACAGGCTGTGCAGTATGTGTCACTAGCTGCAGGGGCTGTCAACTGTGCAAAGTGTGGCCAGCTCAAATCACCGTGTGGTTTCCAAGAGTTACTAAGAAAAAAAAATGTAAAAAATTTTAATAATAAATTTTTACATTGATTACATATTGAAATGATCAGGTTTTTAATATATCAGGTTAAATAAAATATTAAAATTAATTTTACCTCTTTTTAACATGGCTGCTAGAAAATGTAAAATTTCAAGTGTGGCTTTCCTTATATTTCTGCCGGACAGCACTGGCCTAGACAGCTTTAGCTTGGCTGGCTGTGGAAGGGACTGGAGATGGGTGCCTGAGGGGAGAGCGGGACAAGTTCCAGGAGACAGAGAGAAGGGTTGTGTGTGACGGGCTGGCTGCTGGGTCTCGGGATGGAATGCAGAAGGCAGGGCCATGGTTTTGGAGAAGAGAGAAGCCAGAGGCGTAGATTTACTGTTCATCCCCCTAGAGAGGGGATTTGGTCTCCAAGGTAGAGGATAAAGGGCGGGGGGCCGCCTGGACCTTGAATTTGGCCTGTGTTTGGGACAGAGGAAAACAAGAAAGTGGTCAGTGACACCAGAGCAGTGTACAAGCCAGAACAAAGTGAGTTCAGGAAGAAAGGGCCAAAACATACAGACAAACAAAAAGGTGGACTTCTTGTCCGATTGTGTGCGCACACTCGCTACCTGTGTAAAGGGAAGATACTGGACTTGGTGGAGCCTGTCTTGGCAACTTAGCGTTGTCACTGTGGATGCTGGGACGTGCAGCCGCTCAACCTTGTAGAGTGGGCTGTCTGACCCACCCCACGTGGTCCTGACTACTTTGCTTTTCCATCGGCTCCCTGGCCTCCAGATCTCTCCTGGCGCCAGTTAATGTGCTGCTTCTGACGTGCTGCCAACTGGGAGTAAATATTTGTGAGAGAGAAAATAAACCTAAACTGTGCCTAAATAAAAATAAAAAGGTAGGGGTTCCTCCTGTGAGCCCTCAGGGCTCGGTGACAAGACCCTGCTGCTGGGGGCCTTTGTGTTCTGTCTACTGGTGAGGCCTCCCCGTAGAGACCACTAGTAAGTGAGGCGGCCCTCCGCTGCTCCCCGTCGGTGGAAGGGCTTGTCTTAAGTGGCCAGTGAGGAAATGCGGCAGGTGTGGAAAATGGGCTGACTGTAAGAGGCTAGGGGGTGGTTTTTAGTTTTGAAGGGGGGCTGGAGGGCAGGGAGTGTGTTTGATTTGTTTTGTCCTTTTAAAAGGATTAGTGCATAACGGTGTAGCTGAAGCTTTCCTCAGGTTCCCTTAAAGCTTTGGTCATATCTGCTCTTTTTCCTGAACTGTGCATTTTTTGTTTCTTCTGTCTGACGTGTTTATTCACATGGAGAGGTATGAATCTACTACTACCTTAAGTCTGCTTTTTCTTTTTAGAACCACCACCACCTAAAATTCCCAAAATTGAGACCACTCACCCTCCATTGCCTCCAGCCCACCCACCTCCAGGTAAGTGTCTGCTGAAGGCAGCTGGGGAATGCCAGCTTTTCCCTCTGCTCTTCTGAAGGGCAGGCTGGGGAAAGCCGGGGGAAAGCTTATGGGAGGGAGACTTTGTAGGTGAGATTTAAGAAGGTAATCTCCAAGGATCTTTCAAAAATTGTTTTTTAACAAACCAGATATTTTGAGGATGTTGTAAATTCTAGGTATATCTGAGTGTTCTCTGACCTCTCAGATCCAGAAGTGCTGAACTACCCAGGATAAACAAATTTAGAATCAGTTTTAGAAAAACAAGGCCCTGACAGTTTATGAACATTTATCCAGATCTGGGCAGGATTGCCATAGAGCTTAGCCTCCAGTCTCTCTTGCCTCTGCTTCCTGTTGGCAGGCTATCCTCTCAGTGCAGTTTGAAGAATAAGCGGTTACTCACAGAGTCACAGGGAGAATAAATTAGAGAAGGGAAAGTTCTCAGCAGGCACACAGTGACCCGGGAAGCTTCCTGGACATCATTAAGTAGAGGAGAGAGGTTGTAAAGAATATATCATTCTTCCCCTGTGGCAACATTTTGTAAGATAAAGCCTTAAGCTGGAGAAGGCAGGAGTTATGTTTGTTTTCTAAAGGATGGTAGATATTCCAGAGACTTCTCGGAACCTCTGGCGGCGTCACCTCTTTTCAGTCAGCTGCACTGACCACTGGTCGGCGCCTGCAGCTGACCCTTAGGTTCACGGCACGGTGTGCCTGCAGCACGCCTGCTGCCAATGAAGTTTCTTTCTGTTTATACTCAGTCACGGTAGTCTGTAAGCTTGGCGAAAACAGGCATCTTTTCCACTTTGGGACAAATCCCACAATCCCCAGTTCCATGTGAAGTTTGCTTTCAGAGACGCCTGCAGTTGGTCATTGAGTATTTATGGAGCGTCTCCTCGGCAAGCACGAGTGCCCCGCTCCTGTGCCCTGCGGCCCATCACCAGCCAAGGAGAGCTGTGGTGCCCTTGGGGAGCCCAGGCTGGGGAGGGGTGCTTCTTCAGAAGCAGGAGCCCCACGGAGTCGGGGAGCTCCCTCTGAGGGCATCAGGCCGGCCCCTGGAGCCAGCTGGGCTGCTAGAAGGGCTGGAGGTGGTGGGGGGGCAGAGCCTGGCAACCAGGGGGCCTGAGGTGGAAGCAAAGGGGCCGATGGGCCAGGGCGGCAGGGGCTCAGTCCAGAGAGTCCTGTCACTATTTTGTAGATGTCTGGAAGATGGGGAGACAGAAGGAAAGATCAGAGAAGGCGCAGGAGTCCGTGGTGTTGGGGGGAAGAAAGGAGCTAGAACCACAGTTCCTGAGAGGCACGGGCGGCAGAAAGAGGCGTTTAGATCCCCAGGGATGTTTCAGAGGGTGGCGTGCGGTGGTCGGATGTCGGGAGTGAGTGTGGAGAGAGGGAGTGCAGGTGCTGAGGAGAGACCCCTGGTCCCAAGTTCAGTCACAGAGGACAGGACAGAGGCACTGGGGACTTGAGGAGGCAACAGAGTTGCGTGTTACAAGAGGTGATTTCTTGAAGATGGAAGAGCCCCTCTGTGGACTCAGGCAGCAGTGGAGGGACACACAGGAGGAACTCAGGGTGGGGGCACTTTTCTGCACAGGCCTTGGCTTCATACTTTGTGTCCTCTGGTCAGCTTCTAGAACCAAAGGGCCCTGGCCCTGGCCCTGCCCTGGAGCCCAAGCAGTGTTGCCACAGGCGTGTCTGCCCTTCTGACTTGGTGGGGTGGGAGTGCTGGTTAGCACAGGCGGGCCCCGGAGACCCGTCTGGTGCTAAAGGATGTCCTAGCTGACCTGAAGTTCTGCTTACCCTCACTTTGGTGAGAACAGTGAGGGAACAGCTGATGCCACAGCGCCGTGGAGGTGGAAAAGCAGTGGGCTTGTGGCTGTGTTCCAGTGCCCCAGCCTCACTACTGCCTGTGGCAACCCTGGCCGTCACGTGTCTGTGTCTGTACACTCAGGACTGCATGGAGCTCTAGGGGCCACACGAGAGATACTGGGGCCTGAAAGCCTCTTCGTGGCCCTCCCTTCCTTTCCTGTGTTCTCTGGAGCCAGAAGTCTTGCCCCTATGATTTGTCTTTGACTTCTGGGCCACCTCAGGAATGGACACACTTTCTCAGTGTTTGGCTACCCTGGTGGGGGGTTCCGCTGTCCGACCGTGAGTGAGGAGGGCGATTCCCAGGTAGGATCCTGTGGGATGAGGCTCTGGCAGAGGGCGTGTGAGGGCTGTGGCTGGGCAGCGCGGACGAGCTCAGCACAGGCAGGTCTCAGGAGCGCGCTCTGACAGGAGGCAGTGAGATTTCTTCTCGCTTCTTGAGTAGAAGAGAACCCGAATGGTCACTTTGGTGGCTACATGGTGAATGTCAGAGACTTGTCCATTACTCTTCTCAGTGCCACCTCGTTCATTTGACTGACTCTCAGGCTTTCTGCTAAACACCAGTGCCACAGACTGTAGTGTGATGTGGCCCCGGCCCTGGGCTCACAGCCTCTGGAGACAGCAACAGGCAGAAAGAAGGGGCCCCACACTTGTTCTTACTAGGACGGGGGGCTGGGAGCCTGGGGTGGGAGGGGGCTCTTTGCCCTGCAGGGACTGTCTGTGGCTAGTGTGGTTAGGACTGAGGGAGGGAGACCCAGGGGAGCTGGCAGTGGCCTGAAGGCCTGTGTGAATCAGCTGATGGCATCAGGACACTGGCCTGGTCCTGTGCTATCAGGCCACAAAGGTGACAGCTACTCACTGCTCCTCTGTGAAGATGGCCTTGGGGGAACACAGCAGCCTGCCAGTGCTGTAATGGGGCCAGGAATCCCGAGGGTGGCCGTGAGAACTGCTGTGTGGGGCTCCTGGCTCAGGCCGTCCACACGCCAAGGCAGTCAGCGGATATGCGCCTGCACAGGCAGCCCTGGGAGTGCCGTGGGGGCCGTCCCAGCACCGGGCAGTGACTTCTCTCTCCTTTGCAGACCGGAAGCCCCCGCTCGCAACTGCCTTAGGGGAGGCCGAGCCACCGGGCCCTGTGGATGCCAGTGATCTCCCCAAAGTCCAGATTCCTCCTCCAGCCCACCCAGCCCCGGTGCACCAGCCACCGCCGCTGCCACACCGGCCACCACCACCGCCCCCCTCCAGCTACATTACCGGGATGTCCACCACCAGCTCCTACATGTCCGGAGAGGGCTACCAGAGCCTGCAGTCCATGATGAAGACCGAGGGCCCCTCCTACGGCACCCTGCCCCCAGCCTATGGCCCACCAGCTCACCTTCCCTACCACCCACACGTCTACCCCCCCAACCCGCCCCCACCGCCTGTGCCCCCACCTCCTGCCTCCTTCCCCCCACCTGCCATTCCTCCCCCTACTCCCAGCTACCCCCCACCTCCACCCACCTACAACCCCAACTTCCCGCCCCCACCCCCTCGCCTGCCCCCCACCCACGCAGTCCCACCTCACCCTCCTCCAGGCCTGGGCCTGCCGCCAGCTAGTTACCCACCTCCAGCTGTCCCCCCTGGAGGACAGCCACCTGTGCCCCCACCCATCCCCCCACCTGGCATGCCTCCAGTTGGGGGGCTGGGGCGGGCAGCCTGGATGAGATAACGTGACCTTTTTGTTTCCCTTTGTTTTTTTAACAAAAGTTTTTCTAATCAACTTGAAGAGTAGTTTAAGTGTGTGAGCAGCAGGATACCTTATATATGCTAGACAGTTGCACTATGGGAAGAAACGGACTGAACCCCGTGAGATGAAATTGGGGCGGTCCTCCATGCCTGGAGAATGGGGACAGCGGTTTTCAGTGTAGCCTAGGAATCCAACTGTGTCCTTGGTTTCAGCTGGTGTCGTCTGAGAGTCCTGCACTGAGTTACTTTGTACTAGTGAAAATGTTAACCAGCCATATTGGCTCAATAAATAGCTTCAGTAAGGAGTGAATTTCCTTCTAGAAGTCAGTGCCTATTTTTCCTGGAAACTCAATTTTAAATAGTCCTGTTCCATCTGAAGTCAAGCTGTTGTCATCGCTTTCATTCCATGATGTTCTCTTCCATGACCCCCAGCAGGTCAGATGTGCCACTTTTTTCATTTAGAGATGTTTACCTCCTTTGTATTAAAGTTCCTTTGAAGGGGTTGCCTTGTTGGATGGCCTTTTTCTTTTTCCTCCAGGGAGAAGGGGAGAAATGTGCTTGGAAAGTAATGTATGTTTACAATGATTTACAAATTCCTGTACATAGAGATATATTTTTTAAGTATGAATGTAACAACATACTGTGAATTGCATCTTGGTTACAAACAAGACTCCTTCAGTCAGTTATCCAAATAAAATCGGTTCTGAAACGGCCCCTTTGTTCTGGGCAGAAAGCAGCCCCAGGGTTTGAAGTCCAGCAGCCAACCTCCCTGGCCCCGTGGGCCCGAGCAGTGGGCACTCGAGGAGCACTGCCCAGGAGAGGCCTGCTGGCCGGCCCTGCTGCCAGCCTGATCTAACCCCTCGTCTCTCAGGGCAGCACCTCGGGGGGCCTGCCCTCAGGCCAGGCTACCACGTCGTGGGCCTGCGTTGACCTGCTCTGAACGATCGGTTGAGTTCCCACTGCTCTGGAACCAGCAGATGGACCTGCATCGAGCGCAGTTCCTAGGTTAGACAAAGGTTTGGGTTTGAAAGCCTTTCTGTTTCTGGCTTGGGAGGAGACAGAGGCCACGAGAGTAGCGCTGGTGGTCTCCCCTGTCCACCCTGAGGGGCCGGGGCTTGCTGTCTAGGGGAGGGGCTTCGCATCAGGCTGTCCCTCCCTCTGAGGTGCTCCCAAGGGCCGTGGCCCTCTGCCCGCGACAAAGAAGGACTGCGCACACGCCGCGGAGGCTTGCAAAGAGCCTTTATTTATCTAGCGCAAAGTAGACACTATCACAATTCTCTGTTACTCCTTTTACTAAAATAGTTCAAATCAATGTTTTTACCACACTATCAAAAAGTTCTATTTCTTTTTCTCTTCTCAAATCAAAGTGGTTCGATAGAAGGTAGAAACGGGCACAGGAGTCCCAGCTCTGCCCGGAGCCGGGGAGGGGCTGGCCCGTTCTCACGGCGTCACGTTCTACAGAAAATAGAGCATGGCTGCCGGCCGGGGACAGGAACCAGACGTTCCAGCCCGTTTCCAGAAAGCAGCACAAATACTTCCCCCCACATTATGAAAAATATACACCTCTACCGCTCTGCAGTCATGCATTTACTTTGTATCTTTAAAAAAAAAAATCAGTAGTATGTTGTTTCCTCTCAAGTTTTCAAGGAAAAAAAATGAAAGGTCACTTTCTTCTCTTTAAACACTGATGTGTAGCTAATAACTTTTGGATAAAAATGTGCCACCCTAAAAAATGTGCTCAGCAGATTCCGATTCCAGGATGGTCTTGGCCACCTGAGGTGAGGCTGGAAGGGTGGCCTCGGTCACAGTGGGAACTGAAGCCACAGTACAGGTGTCACACTGGGCTTCAGGCTCTAGAATCAGTTTGTGAGACAGAGAGGGACCTTTATGAAAGGACGCCAAGTTCGGCAACACCCCACCCCGACCACGTGCTTCCAGCCCTAAGGCTCCGGCGGGGAGGAGGGTCGCCCCATGTCCCCCTACGTACACTAGCACACTAACAGTGGCAGAGCTGGGAATCGCCCTGAGCTGGCCTCCGGCTCCCCCTGTGGTGAGGCCCCTGGGACCCTCCCCCGCCTGTGGGCTCCTGCTGAATTGCCTGCTGTCCCCGGGTGTGGGGTCAGGGAGAGGGCTGCTGGCTTTTTTTTTAACAGGTTATTACGTTAGGGAGATGACTGTCCCAGGTACAGTTCTGTCCTAGACAGCCATCCCGTGCAGCGTTGGTGAAAGGGTGGGAAGGAGGCGTCTGCACCTGGCTTGTGCCACCTCCACGGCAGGCAGGAGGGTTCTTGGGCCAGAAGTGCTCCACCTGGACACCCCCGCAGCGTGAGGGACAGTCACTCCCCTGCAGAGGGGCAAGGGCCCTTCAAGGCTGTTCTTCCCGGGGACAGTCTGCAGGAGGTTTGCAGATACCAGGAGCGCTTACTTATTGCTTATTTTCAGGGGTGGCCAAGCCAACCCAACCCAGCCATGATGAATGGGCTCCGAGACTTGGCTCCCACCCAAAATGGACCCACACCCCCTTGGGGCTGCTCTGTGGTTCTCTGGACTCCAAGACCCAGAGGGGGCCTCTGCCCTCACTGCCCACTTGAGCAAGAATTGCCCAGTACCATGACCAAGGATGTTCACCAGCTCCAAGTGCACACCCCTAGTGACAGGGAGCTCACCACCTGACCTGATGGTAAGCTCCTTCCAGAAAGAGCCCAGAGCTCCCTGTAATACCCAGGGCAAGAGGAACAAGCCTGTCACCTACTTAGCACCCCTGGGTACGATGAGGGCCACGAGCCTTTCGCCTGAGAGTGTACAACGCAGCGGTGCCAATGGCGAACCGCAGGAACTGCTCAGAGTCCCCACTGGGGAGAGGGACAGGGTGGCCCCTTCCACCCCCATGCCTGGGCCCCATCCCTCACATGGGCCTGGACAAGGCCCGCCTGATGTGAAGGCACCTCTCTGGGCTCTTCAAGTGCTTGCTGCATGCAGTGCTCAGTACCACGGGAAGAGTGATGAAGTCCGAGGCTGGGTGAGGAACTGGACAAACATGAGTGGACACCAGGACTGGTTATGACAGCATTAATGGTGACCATACCTCCTTCCAGGGTCTGGGATCTCATTTGTAATGTGCCACAGATCACTTATCCCCCTGGGCCTCATGTTCCCGCCACACACAGAAACTGACCTATGGCACTTTACAGTTTGTACATGGTCATTTACACTGATGGTCTCATTATCCCCAGAGCCCTGCAAGGAGGGCATTCTGCTGCCCATTCTACAGTGGAGGACACTGAGGCTCAGAGAGGGGAGGTGACCGTCCGCCCGCGATGAGGCAGCAGAACTCGCTGGGGCCCCAGCTCCGCCCAGCCCACGCGGCCCGCGGCCTCTCCAGCAGGCGGACCCCTTCCGTGTGTGTGCTGTGAACGAGGGCACAGGCCGACAGAGCTGATGGCCTCAAATGGTGAGCACAGCTGAACGAACCACTGAGGCCATATTTTTCCACCAGGGGCCTATAGAGGCTGAGTGACTTGCTGAAGGTCACACAGCAAATTAAAGCCAGAGCCAGGTCAGGCTCCTTCCAAGGAGGGCAGAATTCTTGTCATCTGAGGCCATGCAGCTCTGTCCACAGTGACCTAGGATGGGGCCACTGCAGCTGGCCAGAGGTGCAGCCATGGCCCAGTGCTACCCATCTGGAGAGAAAGAGCATGTGGCTCAGCCCAGAGACTCTCCACAGGGCCTTCCTACGTTCCTGGCCCAGCCTGGGAACCACAGAATTGGGGATGCTGCAGGCACTGGGCAGGAGGGACCCAAAGACAGGGCACCACCTGGCACAGGGCAAGGGGACATTGCAGAGAGTTTGCGGCGGGGGGGGGGGGGGGGGCATCAACTCTAAAAACAAGCAGCAGCTGGCCACAGAGGGGCTGGCACAGAGGCCACAGGAAGGGCCTCAGAGCCTCCAGCCAGCCATGGACACGGTGAGTTTCCTTGTGCATCTTTCAGGGGCCCCAGTGCTTGGTGAGCCAGCGTTCAGGCCACAGCAGGTGGGCGAGAAGTAGGGCCCCTGCATCAGGGCCAGCTGCCAGTGGCCTCTGTCCAGTGCCGGTGGCAGCTAGGGGGGTGGAGGGCTTGAGGAGGTGCCCCTCCATCAAAGCTGGGCACAGCCTGGGCTGGTTCCCGGGCCTCTCACCAGTGGGGCCCAGAGCGCCAGCCCCAGAGCAGGAACGAGGCTCCAGGCCGCTCTGCCGCGCGGGGAACAGTCAGCAGCTTCTTATCTTCCCAGTTTGCTGGTGTGTGAGAGGCGGGGGATGGAGGCCCGACCGTTGATGCGTTGGACCCACGGCAGCCGGGCCACAGTGGGCGGCGTCCTATGTACAATTCACCACAGAAAAAGACGGCGCGAGGGCCTGCCCATGTCTGGGCTCTGCGGGCAGGGCCAGTCCACATCCATGGAGGAACAGCCCTACAAAGGCCCCTTGAACTGGTTCCCAGACAGGTGCTGCCGGATGGAGGGCTTGGAGCTGGCGGCATCTCCCAGTTTTCTCCAGACCACCTGTGGGGAGGGGCGAGACATAAGTGGAGCGCCCACCCCAAGCCCACCCACTGGCCTGTCCACACACCCTGCCTCATAGCTCTTCAAAAGCGCCCATGTCCCCAGACCCACGGGGCCAGGAAGGGAAACAGGCCGCATGAGGCCTGGAGACACTCAGATCAAGTCTGCATGTCTACCCTCACCACCATGCCTGCCATCCTGAGCAGGTCACCGCGGGGGTGCAGGCTCGGCTCGCAGCTGTCCAGTGGGGCCCACAGGCCTAGGAGGGGGGTTCAAAACACCCTACCCCCAGAGAGGCCCGGTTCAGCCCCTGTGGGCCACCCTTCCCTACTGGCTCCTGTCAGGGTCCAAAGAGATGACACGTATTGGCCAGGTGGGTCTCCCTCCCAGGCGGACTCAGAGGCAGCCCACCTTCTAGAAGCAAAGGCAGCCCCAGCCTTGCAGGCCCACAGAGCAGAGGGTCCTGCCTGCACCTCCAGTCTGAGCACCACCTGTGCGGCCAGCAGCCACCAGGGCCACCAGCAAGCTGGGAAGCTGGAGCCAGACATGGGGGACCAGGGACGAACAAGACCAGAGATGAGGGACCCCGTTTTCTGTGAGGGGAGGAGTGCGGTGAAGATAGGCCAGGGCTCCCCGGGCCCCAGCGCCTCCTCTCAGCCCTCCCACAAGGCAAGGTTGCGGCCACACTCCCAGGTCAGGCCCAGGACACCTCCCTTGCACCCAGGCCCCAGCCCCGCCCCGGGAAGCGCCTCACGTTGCACATCTCGCGGACGATGGCCTTCTCCTTCTCGCTCAGGTCCTCCTCACAGCTGTCCTGGAGCTGCCGGTCCAAGTTCTCGTGCACCTCCAGGACCTGCAGGGAACAGGTCCCAGGGTAGGGGCAGAGGCCACCAGGCAAGTCACCCTGAGCCTCAGCTTCTCCTGCTGCAGACAGAAGCTGAGGACCCAGCCACTGGGTTCCAGGACGAGGGGCATGGAGAGACCGAGGGGCAGGTTGTCCTTCCTCGCTCTGCGTCCTCTCCCCTCACCCTAGTGATGCTGTGGACGCCACCCGAGGGAAGCAGTGCCCCCATGCACTGGGGCAGAGCTGAGCACCGGTCCACCTGAGAGCAGGGCAGGCAGGGCAGGCGGGGGCCACACTCACACCAGTGGCCTCCAACCCAGATTACTGGGCACAGGACTCGAGGACAACACAGGCTTGCGCACGTAGGGTGTGTGGGTGTGTGTATCACAGTCACAGCCCACACAGGTACAAGTGTGCCGTGTCTGTGCAGACGTGCCCCAGGCCCCTGTGCCTGTGTGCTTGCGTCCATGCACACGTGTGTGGTATCCATGGTGCACAGACAGGTGGGGAGATGAGGGGTGCAGCAGGGGGACAGGCTCCAGGAGTGCGAGCTGTCCCAGGGGAAACGAGCACGTCGTCGGGACCTGCACCCGGAAGCCCTGAGAGGGAGGCAGCTGCCCGTGGAGGAGAGGCTGGGCTGGGAGCCCTGAGCTTCCGTCCCAGCCCCAGACCTGCCCCTCACTCTCTGACCCTGGGGGAGAGCCCACTCACACTCTTCCTCCCCCATGCCTCAGTTTCCCCAGCTTCAGGGATGGCAGACAGGAGGTGCACTTGCTATGGCCACCCAACACCTCTAAATCGCCCCCCTAGTGTGCCAGGCAGTGACGGCCACCCAGTCCCCCACAGAGAGATGACAGCCCCCAGGCTCAGAAAGGGCAAAGGTGGGGTCAGAGGTCCCATGGTCCCAAAGTGCACCAGGGATCCAGGACTTCTGGGGGAGCGGGAACTGGCCCTCACCTTCATGGCATGCACCACAGCCTCGGGCTTCTGTCCTGCAGAGCTGTAGCCGGCAGGGGGCGAGGACAGCTCGGGGACGGGGCAGGCTGGGCCCTGCGGGAGGAAACCACACGCCTCAGCTCACCCTGGCCGGCTCCCAGGCGGCGGCCACAGCTGTGACCAGCAGCCCGGAGAGGTCCCTGACCCTGTGGGGCCAGGGCCCAGGTGGAGGAAATGGGGAGAGGAGGAGGGGGGTGAGGACTGGGCCAGGGCATGGGGGCAGCACCCAGACCCCAGCCACGTCCCGCAGGCTCCTCTAAAGAACCCACGTGGAACATCTGCTATCTGTTTTTCAGATCACCTGGGGACACGTGGATGGCTGGAACTGACCCCAGGCCGCCTGACTTCAAAGCCCCCCACACCCCACCCAGAACTCCCAGAGCTGGCAATCTCATCCAGCCCCGAGCGCTGCCTCCCAGCCCTGTCCGGCCACCTGGGCGACGCCACCTCATTTGGCAAACACTCCGGCTGGCACCAGGTACCCGGCTCCCACATCAGCCTGGGGGCAGGAGACGAGGCCACAGGAGGAGGGGATCCAGCCTCTCGCTCCTCACATGCCTGTGTCATAGGCCGAGTGTCCGCCCAGTGCCCCTCAGCTTCTCCCCCACAAGGGTCACTGGGCCCCGTGGCTGTGGGGCAGGGTGCAGGGTTTCTGTCTCAGGCTGCAAGGAGGGACCCTGGCTGGACTTGAGATTCAGAGCCCCACAGAGGAGCTCACAGACAAGGAAGCCTCCCAGATGGAGCCCCCGGGGCTCATAGGAGCCAGGAGGTCAGACTCGGGGGGCTCGGCTGATGGGGCCATCGCCCTGGAATCCTGCCCAGCCAAACCTCAGTGCGGGCACCCTGAGGGCCCAGAACCTTCTGCCACCAGCAGCCAACCCCCCTGTACTCACCCACCTGCCTGGCCTGGACCTGCTCCTGGCCCCACATGTGGCCTTGGGGCCTGGGAAAGCTGGGCTTGGGCAAGGCTCTGCAGGCTGTGACCTGTGCCTTGGTTTCCTCGTCTGACAACAGAGTGGGTCCCTGTGTCCCAGGGTGTGTGCAGAGCCCTGGATGCTGCCTAATGTGTTTTCTACCACCAGCTTCCAGTGCCCTGGCCAGGTCTGTCATGGTGAGGAACCAAATGGGGATTGGCGGGGGGGAGGGGGGTGGTGGCTTCTGAAGGGACAGGAGACAGGTGGAAGGCGGGCCACACACAGGTGCGCAACCTGAGGCAGAAGGCTGCACTCCCCCATCGGCCAGCAGGGGGCGACAGCCACACACATACAGCCCTGGATGGCCCTGGCACCTCCCGCCTCTCGTCCTGTCTATACCTGGGGCTCCCAGAACCGCCTGCTCCATAAGGGGGCTGGTCCCTGCTCCAGGGGGATGATTCCTGGAGCAACGGCAGGAGGGAAGCCAGGAGTCACCAGGGTAGGCTGAGGACTCCAGCGACTTTCCTGGCCCGCTCACCGCCAATGAGTGTGGCTGCGGGGTCCTGTGAATGAAGCTGCCACTAGACAAATACCATGTATAAGGAGCAACTGAACGCAGTCAGGACCGTTACCTCCAGGGCGCCCCCAAGCACAGCACACCCCTGAAGGCCCCGCAGCTGCGGTGGGGAGGACCACAGGCTGGACCAGCCCAATGACACCTCCCGCTTCCTAAGCGTCCACTTGGAGCAGCACGACCCACGGAATGTTCATCACAACCCTCTGGGCAGACACGACATTTTACATCCCCATTTTACAGATGACTCACCCAAGGCTATAAAAATGGGGCTGAGCCTCAAACCCGGGTCTGTGGGGCTCCAGAGCTGGTGCAAAAGTGGGGAGATCAGTGTCTACCCCAAAGAATGGAAAACATCCATCCCCACAAATCCCTGTCCAGGAATGCTCACAGGAGCCCTATTCTCAACAGGGGAAAAACTGGCAACAACCCACATGTATAGCCACTGACGACCAGACAGCACAATGCGGTGGATCCGCACGGGAGAGGCTATGCGACAAGGAAAAGGAATGAAATACTGATGCACACAAGACGTGGGTGAACCTTCAAAACTCCATGCCGAGTGAAGGCAGCCGGTCACGAAGGACCACAGATTATACGATTCCATGAATGCGAAAGGACCAGAACAGCAAATCTAGAAAATCTAGAAAGTACGTCAGCGGTTGCCTGGGGCTGGGAGGAGGGGGGATGGGAAGGGAATGCTAATGGGTACGGGATTTCTTCTTGGGATGATAAAAATGTTCCCCTGTGACGATTGCACAAATATCTGAAGATACTAAAAACCACCGAATTGTATGCTTAAAAATAAAGTCAATGGACAAAAAAAAGTGGGGAGTCCAGCTCCCCCGAGGGGCCTGGCAAAAACTTGATCCTCCACTCAGGAGGCTGCTCACCACAAACCCCCACCCCCGCTCCACTGACAGGCGGCCAGGTGGGCAGGGAGGGGGTCCCCACTGCAGAGTCACCTGTCTCACCTCGGGACCCTCTGACGTGCGGACCTGCGGGTAGCCGTACAGAAGATTGCGCACAGGGTGGAAGGCCTGTGCCCTGGCAGGATCAGCACAGAGGGTCCCCCAACACACAAGTCATCACTCTCCCCATGGCCCCGTGTGCCTGACACGAGCTCTGGGACCCGGCGAGGGCTCGGTGCCACATGAGTGCCCCCAGAAGCCAGGCCTCTGAGCCTCCACCTCGGCCCCCCACCCCTCCACGGCCACTCCAGCAGCCTTTCTGGCTGCCCCTCCTACCAGACACCCCAACCCTCTCCAGCCACCCCAGGGACCTGCCCCCAGCCTCAGGGAGCCTCACGCCAGCCCCTGGCCCCCAGGCCCAGGTTGGCCTGGCACCAGCACATGCTAGCCATGCGACCCTGTCCCCTGGGCCTCGGCTTCCTTCCTTCTGAAGTGGGGTGACAGCCCCTGGTGTGCAGAGCGGTCTAGAGGACAAAAGGAGGTGAGGCACAAGCAACCCCTCCCAAAGCCTCCTCCAGGAAGCCTTCCAGAACGTTCACTCCCTCTGACAGCGTGGATCTGCCCTGTCGAGGCCTCCGAGGCCCAGCCTGTGGGGCATTCTCTCTGGAGAGGCCTCGGGGGAGCAAGACCCCTCTGCTACATCCTGTAAGCCTGGCACATCACAGGAGCCAGCTGGGTTTGCACAGCACTTCACCGTTTGCAGATCGCCAAGAGGGCTTCAGCACACAGCACTCCATAGCTGTTAGCCGTCAGGCTTCCCCCGATGCTCAGAAGGCACGGAGGAGTGGAGGACCAGCCCCCGTGGGGCATCACCGGCTTGCCAGAGCCCTTCCTCACGAAGCAACTGGAGCCTCGTTCAGCCAGGGCCTCCTGGATAAACGTTTGGATCGTGTGCTGTCGGCAGGCTTTGCCGCCCACGCAGCATCAGCAACCACGTTCCTGCAGAAGGTGTGAGGGCCTCCAAAGAGGATCAGCAGAGCGCTCGGCCGGCAGCGGTGGTGGCACCAGCGCAGGGAGGCCTCAAGGAGACACCCTGAGGTCGTCCTTGCTGGGGGTGGAAGAGAGACAGCAGGGCCAGGACCCCGGCTGAGACGCCAGGCCCACCTGCCCCCCTGGCAGAGTGGCCTCGGGCTAGCCCCTCTCCTGTCTGTTCCATGGGGACAGTCAGGGTCCCCGCCATGCTGGGGGGCCCTGGTGCGTGGAGAGCCCCCTGCACGCACGGCCCGCAGCCGACACTCAGTAACCACTGGTGTTCTTGTCACAACCTTCTACAGGGCTCACAGGGGCAGCGCCTCCTGCACAGTGGTTTTCACTATCTTCACAGATCTGTGCCATCATCACAAGAGAACGCTCTCGTCAGCCCCACAGGAAACCCCGTCCACTCCACAGCCCCTCCCCGTGCCCCGTCCTCCAGCCCCTGGCAGCCACCAACGGACCTTCTGCTTCTGTAGATCTGTGCTTCCTTTTTTTTTCATTTATTTTTTTATTGAGTTAATGATAGGTTACAATCTTGTGAAATTTCAGTTGTACATTATTGCCTGTCAGTCGTGTTGTAGGTGCACCCCTTCACCCTTTCTGCCCACCCCCCACCCCACCTTTCCCCTGGTAGACACTAATCTGTTCTCTTTGTCCACATATTTAAATATCCTCATATGAGTGGAGTCATACAGAGATTGTCCTTCTCTATCTGGCTTATTTCACTTAACATAATTCCCTCAAGGTCCATCCATGTTGTTGCAAATGGAACGATTTTCTTCTTTTTTCTGGCTGAGTAGTATTCCATTGTATATATACACCACATCTTCTTTATCCAATCATCTGTTGATGGGCACTTAGGTTGCTTCCATGTCTTGGCTATTGTAAATAATGCTGCAATGAACATTGGGGTGCATAGGACTTTTGGAATTCTGACTTCAAGCTCTTTGGATAGATACCCAGTAGTGGGATAGCTGGATGTAGATCCGTGCTTTCTACACACAAAATGTCACACAGGGATGACAGGCACACTGACCCCAGGGAGCAGGCCCGAGCTAGGCCTCCACTTCCCGGACAGCTCGCCCCGTGCTGGCCCTCCCGTTCCCAGACAGGGTGGGTCAGAGCCCAGCATGACCCCAGAGGCCCTCTGTCGGTAATTTAAGGATACAGTCCTGCACAGATAAACACCGCAGGCCCCACCCCAAGCTCCAGCCCCAGCTGGGCATCCTCTCCCCAGCCTGTCCGAGGAGTGGCACAGGCTGACGAGCTGCACAGAGGGACAGCAGTGGGGCCTGGGCAGCTGCTTCGGGGTCCCCGGACACAGCCCCGAACTGCCGGCCACGTCACCCTGAGCCAGGCCTCCCCCTCTAATGGCCACACTTGGCCCTCACGGGGCTCCAAGGGTCAGGAGCCCAGGCGCCTTCACGGGAGGGTGGGGGGAGAAGGGAGGAATGAGGAAGGCCACTCAGGCCGTGAGCCCCAGCCTTGACTGCTGCCCTCGCCTGATCAGGAAGCAGCTCGGGCAGAAGGTGAGGGTCTCAGTCCAGGCCCAGGCACGGGCCCCCAGCAGGTCAGCAGCCAGTCCGAGCCTTTCCCCTCCCCCGGAACGTGGACCAAGGATTCAGAGGAGGCGCCGGCTCCACACGGGAACAGCGGGTGCTCGGGGGAGGGGCACTCACGTTCTGCAGGGAATCCTGGTAGGAGGGTGGCAGGGACGCAAGCTGGGACTCCGAGTGGTACGGGGAGAAGCCCTTCCGCAGCGTCCGGAACTCTCCGGAGCCCGCCTGCTGCAGGGGAAGACGAGGAGAGGTTAGAGGGGAGGGGCCTGGCTGGGTGGACCAAGGACCGCTGCTCCCCTGGCTGGACGCGATGCTCCTGCCCATCCTCCATCCTCCGGGTGGCTCTGCTCCCTGCACCTGCTTGGAGGCCCCACCCACATACACCCCTCCCCTCCTACCCCGGGGTCCTCACTGCCATGAGCATCCCTTTACATCCATCACCCCGCGCAGGTGCCACTGCACCAGTCCAGGGGCTTCGCTTTTCTCCGTGCGGTCTGCTTCATAAACGCTTGTTGAACAGCTGAATAAACAGATGAGCAAGGAGTGGACGAGTGCGGGGCTCTTCCACCCTTGACCCTCGTTCCTCTGCTCCAGCATCCCCCGCACCCCTGGCCTGCGTCCTGCGTCCATGGGAAAGTCCCCTGGCCTCCCGCGGGTGCTGGCGCCCCCTACAGCGTGAGCCCACCACAGCGCTCAGCTCAGGCTGCCCGATAGCCTACACCATCAGACAGGAGCTCCCAAATGTGGCCGTGAGGTTAAGTTCATGCACTATGCTTCAGCAGCCCGGGTTCCGCCGGTTCCGATCTTGGCGCAGACACGGCACGGCTCATCAAGCCATGCTGAGGCAGCGTCCCATATAGAAGAACTAGGATGACTTACAACTAGGATATACAACTATGTACTGGGGGTTTTGGGGAGAAAAAAGTAAAAATAAAAAAAGAGGAAGATTGGCAACAGATGTTGTTAGCTCAGGGACAATCTTCCTCCCCAAAAAGAAAAAGCAGCAGCAGCTGGCCTTTTGGGCCCCTATGTCACTCGGACTCTGGGGTGGCATGTCTGGCCCAAACACCCTTTTCTACTTCAAAGGAGCCAAGGGAACCCTGTTGGGTAGATAAAATGCAGCGGAATGTCCATCGATCAGCAGGCTGTTGAGTTTCCCAAACAAATCCTGGAGGGGAGGAGGCCACCCAGGGCAGGAGCCAGGCAGGCAGGGCCAAGGGCAGCAGCCACGCCCAGGGGTCCCTCCTCTCACTCCTCAGCCCCCCCTGCCCAGCCCAGGAGGGATCCAGACACGCCCTGCTCCCCTCCCAACAGCCCAGGCCCCGTTTCTCACAGGGTCTCCAGCCTCACCGACTCCCTGGGTTCTGCTCTCCGGCCCCCATCACACCCCCCAGGCCTCACTGGCCTCGGCTTAGGGACCACACAGCACCGCCCTCCACATGGCTTGGGATGTGGATGAAGGCTCAGTTAAGGAGCTCCCCGCTAAGCACACCGTGGGGCCCGCCGGCCAGAAAAGAGACCCAGCCATCCAGCTGAGGAGCTATTCCCACGGCCTCCCAGAGGACCTGAGTGTGAGCCGAGGTCACCACGGGGCATGGAGAGGGGAGGAGCAGGGAAGGTCACAGAGGGGAGAAGTGGGGGGGGGGGCCCTCCCACAGTGGCCCCCAAAGTGTGGCAGGGCCTCACCAGGGAGACCCTGGGCACAGCCCTGGATCTGACAATGGGACTGGATACCCGATCACGGCCTGGGTTAACCAGAGACCTCAGAGCCTCCTCCCGGCCCAGCCAGGGGTCCAATCAGTTGGAGCCCCCCTACCACGGCACCAAAAAGAGAAAGAGGCCACAGCCGCTGCCCCACCCCCTCGCCCAGCACTCTCCCCCACCATGGGGATCCCCCCTCTTCAGGGACCCCGTGTCTCCCTGTCTCGCCTTCCCTGGGGCAGTCATCCCAGCTCCACTCAAAGGAAAAAGTCCCAAACCATATCATTATCCTGGCCTGGTCTCTGTGACAGTTACAATCTTCTGCAATGGAGAGTATATTCTAAACCCAAACACACTGCACGGCCACACCTGGTGCCCCCAGACTCTCACCTGCCCTCCGACACCATCCTGCAGAACATCCCCCACCAGCCCCGCCAGGCTGGCAAGAGAAAGTTTAAGAGACCAGGTGTAAGGCCCAGTCGGGCCCAACACACACACGCTGACATTTATTTGGCCACACGGCCAGGAACTTGAGCCACTGTTCTCTCCCAACAGCCCATGGGACTAGGACAGCTGGGCCCTGCCCTGTCCTTCCCCTCACCCCATCTAGGTTCTGTCCTGGGCTGAGTCCTACCTCCCCACAGCTTCTCTGGCCCTGGACCAAATGGGTTCAGAAGCAGGCCACACGCCATTACTGAAAACACTCCTTGGGAGGAGGTGTGTGTGCAAGAGGGTGGGGGAGTTTAATTAGCAGCATGCAATTCCCAGCCCTGCCTTCCATGATCGTCTATAAATATTTGCACGTCCGCAGAACTTTATTAGCAAGCCACAAAGCTGGCAGGAAAAAAACGCACAATCTCTCATTAGGGGCAATGTGACTAATGACGCATCGAAATGAGGAACCATAATTGCACTTAAATCCAAATTAAAAATCCTGGCATTTGCCGTGCTGGTGCCCTGGAAGAATGAAGCCCCTAGGTTTTCATTGCTGCTGAGAAGCAGAGCAGAAATGGCCTTCTGGGGTGGCTGGGCCTGCCCCTGGGGGCAGCGTGCAGCTAAGGAAGGTTCGGGAAGCGGGGAGGCACACTGCCACGCCCTGGGAGAGGAGGCCAGCCCTGCCCACGGTCTCCTCAAATGGGTGGCTCAGGACACAAGGAGAGGGACCTTACACACAGAGCCCGCCCAGCGCGGGAACAGGATTTCCCCAATCCTTAGTAGGAAAGGAAGCAACCGAGTCCTGCAGACGCAGCTCTGCCCCTTCCAGCCCATCCGGTCCCTGCAAGGGCAGCTTGAGAATTCTGGACGGGAAGGAGAGGCCAGGAGGCTGCAGGGTCCCCCCAGTCCCCTGAGGCCCCCAGAGTTAAGGACCCCCCCGGCCTCTGTGCAGGGCCATCCCTGCAGCGCTGCCCAGCTCAGAGCCAGCCGCGGCCTCGCAGGGGAGACTCAGGCCACCTCTCCAGAGGGGCCTTTGCAGGGCTGCAACGAGGCTCCGCAGAGAAGGAGCACCCCAGCCACCGCCTTCCCCAGGACTCCTGCTTGGGAAGCTGGGGGCTTCCTTGGGGCCACCCCAGGATACTGCTGGGGAGCCCTGTCAGAGCGATGCTGAAGATTGAAAAGGGCCCCCAGTCGTGGGCTTGTCCACTCGGGCTCCTTGTGGGGGCCAGCAGCTGCGAGCAGCCCCTTCCCGGGCTCTCCTCGAGAGCAGCCATTGTCACCCCTCCTTCCTGCTCCCGAAGGGCTTTGGGCCCCTCGAAGGGCACCATGTGCTACAGCAGTTTTGTGTCCTGGAAGCACCCACTGTGTGCACCCCAGAAGGGAGGCAGCGCCTGACAGGTGAAGCTGAGGACTGTGGGGTGGGGGCTCGAGGATGAGCACTGCGTCCCCACTGCAGCCAGCCTGCAAGTGACTGCTGGGACCACCAGACCCACGGCCCGGGCCAATTTGCATGCAGTGACCATGGCAGGACCCTCTTCAGAGGGGGCCATCCTGAGCCACTCCGGACTTGTCCCTTAGCCCACCGGCCCTCACGGCGCAAGGTGGGGAAGGGGCTCTGATCCTGAGGGACACTTACCAGCCCTGCTCCCCGAAACCATAACACGGGGCAGTCATGCCTGCCTCTGAGGGGGGCAGGGCTGCCGGCTTGGTGGGGGTGGAAGCCCAGCCCAGGGCTCCGTGGGGCTTCTCCTTCCTCCAGGCAGCCCCAGAGCCCTCCCTCATTATGAGAACCTGGGCCAGCAGGCACCACCACTAACTCAGGCAGCCTTGGCAAACCCCTCCTCCCACCTCGCACGGCGGGGTTCTCCCCACAAAGTGGGGATTCCACTGCCTGGTGCCGACCTTACAAGCTGGGGGACCCCGCAAGAGGAGGAAGAAGGGCCTGCATCTCCTGGCTCCTCTCCTGCTGTTTCGTAAAGCTGGACACCCACGCCAGCTCGGCCAGAGGCAGGTGCACACAGGACCAGGGCACCCTGGGTGATGGTCCCAGGAAGGGGCGGGAGGGTGCTGGGAGGCAGCGAAAGGGGGGACCCAGAGCAGACAGGGCTCCACACAGCACTCAGAGCAGCCCCCACTCCCCCAAACGCCACTGCAAACAAGCCCCCAGCTCTACCTGAAGCCAGCTTCTTGGGCGGCCGTAGGGGCGGGGTAGCTGGAAGGGAAGACAGCGTGTCACCACAAACCCCAGCCATGACCCTCACCACTGCCCCCTCCCCTGGACACCCATTATCCCAAAGCCGCCGGAGCCTCTGCTGGGCCAGAGTGAGGGGTCCAAGGCTGAGGTAGCGGGTCCCCAAGGCGCCCCACAGGAGCCCCACGTTTTAGAAACTCGATTCAACAAGGACTGACAGCCTCTGCCACACGTGGGCACAGGGACCCACCCCCTTCATAGCCCTCCAGAGGCTCACACCAGGACGCGGCTGCCCTTCCGAGAGGCCTCGAGCCGAGACACCCCAGGATCCCTGCTGAAAGAGGCCGTGTGGGGACATACCCCCGACTCGCCCCCGCTCTGTCCTCAGGGCAAAGGTGACCCGCAACGTCCCTCACAAGAGGATCTGTTTGGTACCAAAGATCTGCTTTTTTTCCCTTTAATTTTGAGAGACCTCATCTGCAGGCCACTAAGAACCACGGGGCCGCTGCTCGGCTCGGGGCTCAGAGGGCTCCTCCTAACTGGTCCTCAGACGAGGCAGGGAGAGGCCACGTGTGGTTGATGGGCGGCTGACGTTCCTTATCCACAGCGGGTACCGCTCCCCACCTCCCCATCAATTTCAGGCCCTAAATTCCATGTTTCAAACTCGGATGTGTGTACCACCCAGGACGACGTGGCCTGGGACCGATGGGTAACACACAGGCAGGGTCTCATCCACCACAATGACCGGCGCCCCCTCACAGGTCCCCTCGGCAGGCCCATTGCTCGTTCCGATGGAGTGAGTGAGGGACAGGCCGCGGGACCTCGCAGAAGGAGGTGGGGGACTTTGGAGGGGCACAGACTTGCAGGATCCAAATCCCGCTGTGGCTGGGTGGACCTGAGCAACTCACCAACTTTCCGGGTCTCTGTGTGCTTGCACATAAATTAGGGTTGAGAAGAACTCAGATGCCAGACGGCCCATAAGCGAGATCACAGAGGGTGACCCACAACCCAGACAGCTGGCCAGCCCCAGTCCTCGGGGCTTTCCTTGACTTTAATCCTGGGGCAGGCACCATTAGTGTCCCCATTTTACAGATGGGAAAACTGAGGCACAGAGAAGTTAAGCCACTGTCCCAACACCACCCAGCTGGGAAGTGGCACTTTGGGAATTTGACTCTCGAGTCAGGGACTGGCTCTCGAGTCCAGGGACTGGCGTCTCACCACGCTGACTCTCGCCCAGCACGTGGCTCACAGTAGACACTGGTTAAGTCTCAGGCACAGGGGACAGAAGTGGAATTCCTAGTCTGTCCTCCTGCTCCCGTTCCTAGACTGATCATCTGCTCAGACGCTGGAGAGAGGTTTCCCTCCTGGCTGAGGGAGAGGCTTGACGGCTTCTACGGTTCTCCTACCTGAGCATTTAAAGGCCTCCAGAGACCATGCCGCCCAGGACAGAGCGGGTAGGGACGTGACAGCCCCCAGACACCAGACAGTCAGAGCAGGGATGGCCCGGAGCCTGTCAAGAACGCGGCAAGTCACGGAAGACACCAGACAGCGCCACCAGAGAAATACCGTGAGGCCAGCACCTCCAAGGGCTAGGGCGAGGGAACCCCGCACCAGAACAGCCCGTCCTCATGAGGGACGCAGGAAATAGTACCAAGGCGCCAGCGACGGGCTTCAATGGTAGCAGAGGGTTCCCCTCTCTCCCAGACTGGATGGGTCAGAACTCAGATTAAGGACAAAGAGGAGCGGTGCATCTGGGGACGGCCAAGCCCAAGCCACCAGCTGGTGGGCACAGTGGGCCAGACCTTGACACATCCGGGATCCTCGGACCAGGCAAAGGTGAGAAGTCAGGCCCCGCCCGTGGCGCTCCCCAGGTGCGAGTTCCAGCCAGCATGGTGCGTGGTGCATGATGCAGTGAGCATCACCGTCACCCCGTCCTCCAGCTGAGGAAACTGAGGCGGCAGGTCGTAAGGGATTTGTCTAAAGCCACACAGCACAGGAGTGCAGGAGCAGGGGTCCCTCTGAACCCAGATCCCTCCAGGGCCCAAATCCACTTTCTTACATCATCAGGCCAACCACAGTATCGCTGCAGGTTGAACTGCGTTCCCCTGAAATTCATATGTTGACGTCCTGACCCTCAGCACCTCAGAATATGACCTATTTGGGGATAGGGTCTTTACAGAGGCAGCCAAGTTAAAATGAGGTCATTTGGCTGGGACCTAGTCCAATATGACTGCTGTCCTCATCACCCGTGCCAGGAAATCCTCCTCTGCCCAGGCCTCAGTTTCCCCATCTGTGCTGGGTGTAAATCCTGGGGTCACTTCCAACCTGAGCGTTCAGCCACAGTGTGGCATGGCAGAATGGGGGAAAGAGCGGGCGCAGGGTGAGGAGGGGGCGGGCTATGGCTGTTCACAATCCCGGCCTGGACCATTGCCTCCACTCCCCCAGATGGCCGCCCGCTCGCCCGATGTGAGACAGCATCGCGAGTGCTTCTTGCTCGTTTGTAAAGCTGGCTTCTGGGCACACACGGAGACTTCATTTATCAGCCCAGCAGGGGAGTGAAGCGAGGGAAAGACGGCGCGGAGGCCCGGCGTCAATTACAGCCGCCCCCCATCTCAGCCCAGCCGGGCACAGAGAATCCGCAGGAAAAATAATAACGTGCTCGAGACAAATCATCGCCGAGGAAGCAGCTGTGTTGATGAAATTTTAAAGCCGACATGAGAAAGAAAATACGAACTGTTATACAGTAATTTAGTCAGTGAACACTCTGGCACATTTTTAATTAAAGCTATTTTGGAGTTAAATAGAGGCCATGGGGGGAGGGGGTGGGGCAGTGAGAAGTGGGAATCCACAGGGGCGCCCTGCCCTCCTGCCCAAGCCCCAAAGCCACATCGCCTTAAGATAGTTCAAAGAGTAATACTGCTCTCTCCTGCTTTTCGCCCACGGGCAGATGCCCTACTCTGCACAAAGCTGGAGGTTTCCATGCAATTTGATTTCAATGACAAAACTTAAGTGCCAGAATCATAAAATCTCAGAAGCCAGAGCCCGTGAGGCTGGGGACAGAATCCCACCCATGGCAGCAATCTCTTTCTTCAAGATTCCCAAACGTGTCCATCCATTCATCACTTGATTATCTCCAAAGATGATATGCTCACTACCTTACTCCCTTGGTTACACAGACTTTCCTTATTCTGGGCAAGAACTGGCCTCCCCTCTTGGTCTAGGACGCTGGGTGAGGGACCAGCCAGGGGCTCCCCAAGATGCATCCACCCAGTCCAGCTATGCTGAGCACTGGAAACACAGATGTGACCACTCAGAGCCTGCAGCCCAGTCCTTGAGTAGCTGACAGTCCAGCAGGAGTCGGGCCCAGGCTCCCCAAGAGAGGATCACCATACCCTATCAGCAAGGGAGAGCAGCCCACAGGCTGAGCGCTCACAGCAAGTGCCGAGCCACCTGGGGGCAGCTGGGGAAGGCTGTTGGCAAGAGGCTGTGACTGAGCTGGGAGCCCATGTCTTGCAGGTGGCCAGGAGGAAGAAAACTAAGAAAGTCCCCTCCTCCCTGGACCTCCTTAGAATGAGGCCAGTGCTGGGGCCGAGCCCTGGCCATGGGGCTCTCTCCACCTCTGCTGTCCCCCAGCAGCCCCCTGTGCACATGAGTCCTACTGGCTGGGACGAGGAGGTGGTCAGGCAGTGACAAGAATGAGACTGGACTGTGGGCTCCCTGAGGGGAGGCCTCTGCCTGTCACCTCTGTACTCCAGGGCCATGCAAACAGCAGGGAACGAATTACACACTGAGTGAGTGAGTGAGTGCCCATTTTACAGGGGAGCAAATGAGACTGGGGGAGAGGAAGTGGCTTAGGATTCTCATTAGGCTGGTGCCATCTGAGCTACCCCAGGAATCCAAAGGCAGGTGAGGTGTGAACTGCCACCAGGAAGCCCTGAGCAGGCCGGTGGTGGGGGCCCTTCCCTCCCCGTCTCTCCATCCCACATGTCTCCTGCGTGGCTCAGAACAGGAGTGCCCTCCTCCAGGGCCAGCAACACCCACCACACTCAAGGCCAAGCTCCGGTGACAGCAAGTGACAGAGGCAGCAGGAGTCCCATCCATGGCCCTGGGGACACTCTAGCAATGCCACTGGCCCCTGCGTGCTTTTGCTGACTGTAGGTTGAGGGCTGGCTCCCCACCCCCCCGCAGCAGCAGGGGACAAAGGCAGGCAGGCAAGCTGTGCACCAGGGGGCCGAGGACCCAGCACCGCACGCTGCCCCCTTCTCAGGATGCAGGATGTAGCCCTGACAGCGGCTCACTGGGAGACCCTGGGCAAGACTCTGGGCCACCAGAGTTCCCTCAACCTGGAAGAGACAGGGATGGGACCTGGGTGCCCCGCCCCCACGACACACACAGGCACACACGGCCTGTGGAGTGGGTTGGCTCCACGGCCTTCGTTGTGAGAGGAAGAAAAGTTCTCCCAGAGAACTAGGACTACGGGGCACTTGCGCCCTGGGTGCTCTGAGCTCCCGGGGCCTCTCCTGTACTAGCATGAAGCCGGGCGAAGGCACGCTCTTGTCCCTGAATCCCAGCCTAACAGCCTACAGCCAGCAAGCCTGGGTCAGGTGAGGGTCCACATCCCCTCATCTGATGAATATCTGTGCCCGGCCCAGGCATGGGCACAGGTCAGGGACAGCACCCTACTGCTGCCCCCAGGGCAAGGCACCAGGTCTGACCCCTGGGAGCAGGTCAGAGCAGGCTGGGGGGTGAGAGACATCCCCCTGATGCCCCTGACACAGGGACCCTGTCCACCTGCACCTCTGCACATGTGGGCGTGAGGTGAGTGGAGACAGCTATGGGGGCTCCCTCATGAGACCGGGGGTGCCCACGGGGAGGAAGGAGGAGCAGCCTGAGCATGTGCACGTTTCCCACAAGTCCACAGCTAGGTCCACCACTTGGACCTGGGGGATATTTTCCCAGTGGAACAATGTGGCCCAGGACAGTGGGGGCCACAGTGTCAGGGTCACTCCCACCCTTGTGGAAACAGGACCACAACATTGCAAACAGCATCCTGAATCTGGGCGTACGCTCTCAGCCTGCTTCTCCCCGGGAACAATGAAACAAGAACAGCCAGACCGGGGCAGGCTCGCGAGGCCGCTGACCCCACCGGCCCGAGGCTTCAGCCACCAGAATGTGCTTCTGGCCTTCATTCCGCTGCACAGTGGCTGCAGCGGGCAACTCCCTCCCCTCCTTGCTGGAGAGGCACCAGCTCCAAAGCACAGGCCCCGGGCCCTATGTGCCCCCACCACCCCCAGGTCTCCTGGCGTCCCCTCCACCCACAGCTCCCGCAGCCACCCACGCCCTCCTCTAAACCACGACCGGCCCAGGTCAGGCCCACATGGAACATTTGGGTCTAAGGAGCCCCAGCCCGCAGCCAGGTGACACAGCCCCTCCCTGCCCTCACAGCCCCAAGGAGCCAGCACATCCTGTGGCCAAACCCTTCTGCCAAACTGGACCTTACCGACATATAAAGTTACAGCCCAGCCTTGCAATCCAATGCCTGCCTGGGCACCCGGGCGTGGGTGTGGCGGCCGTGGGGGTGTGTAGGAGTGAGGGAGAACCCAAACCTGAACGGCTTACTCTGCAGGGTGCTACAGGGCTGTGGGCACTGTCCATGAGGCCCGTGCAGGGGTGAGGTGTGGGACGGCAGTGCTGGGGGCCGGCTCCACGCTTGGGGCCAGGATCTCCCCAGCAGCCACCCAGCAGGCAGAGAGGGGGCCACGGGCTTCCCAAGCCAGGCAGTGATGCCAAGCCCCCTGGTTGCCTAGCAACGGGGCCAGGCAGCTGAGTCCTCCCTAGAGTTGGTTCCCAGAGAAACCCTCCAGGCATCCCGGCTGGATGCTTATGGGCCAGGGGCACGGCAGGGGAGTGGGAGGTGACATTAAGCCAGAGATGGGTACAAGGGAGGCTGGAGGGCTGGCCAAGCCAACTGGCCCCCAGGCACCCCAACCAGGGCTGATCACAGCCTCCCATCACGCCCCACCCGCAGCAAGGAAGGCCCCCAGTCCTGGCAGCTACAGCCCCTCCGTGCTCCAGCCACACTCAGCAAGAGCCCAGAGGCCCATCCCCTGGCTCTGCCTCTCACCCTGCACCACCTCCCCCGTGCACTGTGCGCATCTCCAAGTCTCTAACGCGCCAGCCCTGTGCTGGGGACATGCTGGGGAGGAGGCATGGCCTCATCTGTCTGTGGGCACCAGCCAGGCCCAGGAGGGAGGCGGGTGGACCCCAGTCTGGAGAGGGATGGGTGTGGCAGGGGTAGGGGGGTTTCCTGTGGGTCTGAGCGAGGGCGTGCCAGTCCACCTCTTGGGCCCTGATTTGCCCGTGCACAGAGGGGCTAAGCAGCCCATTTCTTCAGCAATTGTGTGTTCCACACCATCTCTGAGACAGGCCCAGTGCTGGCCCCCAGGGAGCTCGCAGGCCACCACGGGGACAGACAGTGACAGGCTGTGATGGAGGGAAGCCCCACAGGGTGTGGAGGGAGGATTAGGTCCCTGACCCCAGCATTCCAGGAGGTGACTCCAGGCGGGAGTGGGGGCAGGTGGGAGGTTATGGGTGTGAAGGGGGAAGGGAGCCCCAGCAAAGCTGGGGACCAGGGTGGGCACTGGAATAGTGAGGGGTGGCAGGGCCCACGCTGGCCCTCAAGTGCAGTAGGCACCGTCCCCACAGTCTGCCCATGACTGGCTTACCTGTGCAAGGATCTTGTCACCCTCCAGCAGCTTCACCTTGGTCTCCAGCTGCCTGATGTAGGTGGATGAGGGATCTGTAACGACATAAGGAGGCCACATTAACCATCACAGACTCTGTCTGCAGCAGGAGAGCCCGCCTCCCCTACCCACCCCGTGGGGGGCCCCTGAGCCTGGGTTTCTGGGACCTGTAGAAAGGAGGCGAGGGGCTTCCTCACAGCGTGTCCTAGGCTGATGCCTTCAGCCTCTGCTGTGCCTCAGGTCCACAAAGAGGACCCCCACACCCCCTTGAGGGAATGCTCACACCAGGAGGCAGCCCACCCCAGGGCCCTGGGTCCAAGGAGCCCCCTCCCCGACACAGCGGGGAAACTGAGTCTCCTGAGCATGCCAAGTCAGTGTCTGAGGTTCCCCTGCTGCACCCTGCCTGCCGCGCAGGAGCTTCCACAAACGATTTGTGGTGGGGACACAGAGCACAGGTAAGCCACCCCCGTTCCTGCAGGACTCACCGACGAGAGCAGTCAGGAGCCAGCCCCGAGCCAGGCCAGGGAGACACTCCCTGACAATGCCCCCCTACTTTCTGAAGGGAGCAGGGGCTGAACCACTCTCCCTCGCCACGCTGACCCGTTTTACAATTGCATCAGAAAGTAGGCAAAATTCCTCCACCCCAACCTCCCGGAGCCCTGGGCCTGCCTCCCCATCAGGCCGGAAATCGGCTCAGAGGAGAAGAGTGATGACTAGGTCACTCCAGGCCAGAACAAGGGAGCCTGCCCAGGTGGAGCGGCCGGGGAGGGAGGCAGAAGAGGGGGCAGGGAAGGGGAGGGCAGGGCCGGGAAGGAGACCAAACCATTGCGGCAGATACAGGGACAGGGCTGGTACAGGTGCAGAGGGAGAAAAGGCCGGCAGAAAGTCAAATCCCAAGCCAGACAGCACAGGCGCCTCCCCCAGGTGGTCTGCAGCCCCTGGTGAGGGACGAGCTAGGCACCTCTTGTCCACATGAGCACCTGGCCAGAGCTCACCCGGCCCAGACCCCGTCCACCCCGGCCGGGGCAGGTCACTGCTCCTCCTACTACACCTGCCTGCCCTCCAGCAGGAGGCAGGGTCTTCCCAGATCACACCACTGACCCTTTATCTCAGAAGGCACCAGCCCCTCGACCAAATCCCCTACACGCCACCTCGGGGGACTTAGGGACTGGACCCTACAGGGCTTTTAACACCCCTGGGTGGGCAAAGGGGGCTTGAGTGCTACCAGAGGACAAGCCGGGACTGTCATGCAACCGTGGGAATAATGAAGCATCTGTCCAACCCCAGAGCACGGCTGGCACAACCCCAGATGAGCCCCGGGCCCTTAGTATCCTCATGCATGACATGGATGTCACGCCCCTCTGCCACAGAGCCTGCTGGCAGATGAGGGGTGAACTGACGCCAGTGAGGATGGGGCAGTGGGTGGCCCCCTACCCAAAATGCCATGACCTTCCCGCACCAGGGCTGGGTCCAGGCCTCATGCGCTCCTGCCACCAGCAATGCTGTCTTCTGAGGCCGCCCCTCAGTTATGGGAGGCAGCAATCCACACAGGTATCCGTTTGTCCCTCAACCTGCCTGCTGTGGGTCACTCTGTTCCCCAAGCACATTGGACGGACCTTCAGGAGCCCTGTCCACCCAGCCCTGGACCAGGCCCAGGAGCACTGGGCTCGGCCCCGGGCAGGAATTACACAACCGACTCCGCCCGCTCCAGTCCACACCATCACCTCTCCGGAATGTGGAGACTCCCAGAGAGGGAGAAGGGCAGCTCCCCGTCAGGCCCGTCCACCCTCACCCCCAGGGATGACCCTGCGAACCACAGGGCGGCTCTGCCGGGAGCCTCGCCTCGCCCTGGCTCTGTAGAGCTCCCTGACAGCTGACAAATCCAGGTTCCAAGAGGTGAGGTGGCCAGTTCACAGCACAATGCAGGGCAGCAGCCGAGGTGGGATCGGACCCCAGGCAGTGACCCCAAAGTCCTCCTCACTCAGACACTGTGCACAGGCCCAGCGCTGGGCAGATTGCCCCCACCCCAGCAGGGGACCCTGGCCAGGCTGGTGTCCACAGCTGTAAAAAGCCCTGGCTCACACCCTCCCCAGGCACTACAGTCCACCCCGTGCCTGTCTCCAGCCTCGGTTACTCATCAATCAGCTGAAACTGACAAGCAGTCCCCATGTCCCACCCATGCAAACAGGCCAGATGAGAAAGGCTTCAGTGTTTGGGGGGGCTGGGCCCCTCTGAGCACTGGGATGGAGATGGGGTGCAGCATGGATGCCCCAACCCTTGGGATCCTCGGCACGCTGTTCACAGGAGGGCTCCCTGGAACACCAAATGGGCAACAGTGGACAAGGTCAACTCCCAAGGCCCTCACAGCCCTCTAGTCCTTCCAGGGAGACCAGGAGGCCGGCACAACCACGACCCCTGGCCGGGTCAGCAGGGGAGGGGAGGCCCCACCGCCCGGTGTGACGCATGGTGGTCCCTGCATCTGGGGGCTCACTGAAGCCCTGCAAGGGTCAGGCAGGCACTGCTCCATTTTCCAGATGAGGAGGCCACGAGGAGCAGTGTCCCCACCTGCTGGAGAGTGAGCAGGGGGGCCCAAGGCCCAGCCTTCCAGCCCCTCTCCCCGTCACACAGGCCCAGCCCCGCAGGTCAGTGCTCAGGACCCCAAGTGTCTGGGCGCTCTGAGCAGAGCTGACAGCACCCCACCGCTGAGAAGTCAGCAGAGGCCCACAGAAAGGAGACACGGTTCTTGGTCAAGCCTCTCTGCTGGATGCTCCATTACTGCCCATCCTCAGGCACAGCTGCAAGCCAGCCCCCTGCTCCCTGCAGCCCCCACCACAGGCCAGCACTCCCAGACACAGCCCTGAACCCAGGCGGGAGACTCACACTTGCGTGTGATCAGTGGCCGGAGTCGGGTCACTAACCTAAGGCAAGCACACTGCCCACGCACAGTTTCCTGGCTGGGGGCACAGTTTTGTCTCCCTCTGCCATTTCTATAGGGTGAACCAGGAGCTCCTAGCATTTCCCTTCTCAGTCAGACCACGGTCAGAGTCATGGGCTGGGACCAGAGTCCACCAACATGCCGACGGCTTCAGCATCCTCGCTGTGCAGCGGGCAGGCCAGACATGCCACTGCTCCCGTCTGAGCCAGCCATTCCCTCAGCCACAGCTGGGTCCAACATCCACCTCCCAGGACGGCAGAGAGGAGAAAAGAGCAGTGACCGAGCCAGCACCATGAGAAAGGACATAGGCCACACTGCAAATGACCCAACAACACCCCACCCGCCCGCCGCCAACACCAGAACTCAGGGCCTAGAGGCCACAGCCCGTAGGCCAACTGTCCTAACGAGCCACACGCGGCCACAGACCAGAGGCCACATCCACAGCCCCAGAGCGAGAAGCTGTACCCATCAACCTGTTTGGGTTTACCCCCAAACCCCAAGCTGCTGCAGAGAACTAAGCACATGTCAGGGGTTTGTTGGGTTTTTTCTCTTCAATTTCAAAAGAACACTATGAGAGTCTTAAATTATTTTAAATGACCCAGTGCTTCCAATGGAATCCATCCTAAAGAATTAATTCTAATTACAAAGAATGCAGATGGTGTTACACGGCCAAACTGGAAAAAACCACTTGTCCAACAATAGCAGGAGCTCCACCCTGTCATCATTCAAATGGTGTTTAGTAAGAGTTTCTTTCTTCAACAATACGAGAAAACACTTACACACCAGTGGAAAGAACTGGACACAAAATTACATGGATAATTGCTGTTTAAAAATACCTATGCATCGAAATAAATTCAGGAAGGAGACACAGGGAAACAGTGACAGTGGTGTTACTCATGTGAAGGAACAAGTTATTTTTTATTCACACCATTTCTTGTTAATTTTCAAATAATCTACTTCTAGAATAGGGAGAAATCTTTCATAAAAAAGAGGAAGAGATCAAATGATTGCACCTTCAAATTGCAAAAAAAAAAAAAAAAAACCTTCACGTTGATGTCACTGAAGTTTTCAGTCCAAGGGAGACAGAAGGAGGCCGGGAGGACAGCCCGGACAGGACAGGCGGGCCCCATCAGCGACCCTCTGCCCGGTTCTCCCAGCTGGTCTGGGGGCCTTTCCTGAGACCCAGGCCCAGCGCCGAGCCTGCCCATTCCTGCAGAGCTTAACAGGCTGCGAGGCTGCCTCCTGGAAACCCCAGATGAGCCTCCCCTGCACACCAGCCCCCGGCCCTACACGCAGCTCCTCAGAGCAGGCTCTGCAAGCCACCAGGAGCCAGGGAGCCAGACACCTGGTCACCCTGGGTCAGAGCAGGTGTCCTGCAGCGGGGAAGAATGAGAGCGAGGTGGACCCTTGGGGGGTGGGGTGGGCAGGGGCGCAGGACACCCCGGGAAGGCCCTGGCTCCCTGGCAGGACCATCCTCCCCAGGAGCCTCAGGCAACTCGTGATGCCACTGGGCGCCTCTGAGCCACAGCCTCTTGGAGACAAGCGTGTAATTAAATTAATCCCAGGGTTTTCAGTAATGAGTGCAGCCGCGAGGGAGGGAAGCGTCAGTTCCTGGCTCAGCTGCTTGTGGGGAAAATGAGGGAGGTGACTACGGAAGGGACCCGGGGCTGGGCTGGCCAAGGTGTCCCCTCGGACCTTCCCACTGGACCAGTTCTTGGGGGTTCACGATCCCGCTTCCACGGGGGTCTGGGGCAGCTCCCTGCAACATTCCCCCTTCCAGGAGCCAGAACACCTGCCCTTGCTATGCCCCTCGCCTCAGATCCTTTGTTCCCCAGGGAGTGTGGAGGACCTGGGCAGCCCACGGGTGGGCGGGAGTCGTGGAGCCTGCAGGGTCTGCAAGCCCCTCCCCACTGGCGCTGTTGGGCTCCTGGCACAGACCACCAGACTACCCTGCCTTCTCGCAAGCTGTGAGGCGACACCCAGCTCGCATCTCCCCTCCTGGCCTGGTTTCCTTCCTGGCTAAGCAATGTTGCACCACCTCCCCTTCAGTCCAAACGAAGAGTTTGGGGACCAGAGGCCACCTCCAAACACCCCTGGAATCCCGTCCTCCCCCTGCTCAGTGCTCAGCACGTAGTGGGCCCTCGGAAAAGGTCTGAAGACCTAATAGGAATTCATCCTGTCGGGTGGGTTGGACCAGCTTCCCCGAAGGAGTCAGTTCTCAGTCCTACAAGCTCCCCTAGTGAGAGTGAGGAGCACAAAGCCTGTGACTGTGACACGGCAGCCCACACCCCGAGGGGGACACCCGAGACCAGGAACCGCCAGGGCCAGGGTCAATTGTTCCTCAGATCTCACTCACCGGCACCGTACGCTGCTGTCTCGTGCGTATAGGCAAGCTCACACCCTAGTTTGGATGAGACAAGGATTCAAGAACAAGCGAGTGACGCGGGAGGTGGCCCTGGGACAGTGGAGAGGTGAGGCGGGGAATGAATGGAAGGAGCCCGTGACATGGGGTCAATCCGCTGCAGAGCTCTGGGGTCTCAGTAACCCGGGCTGCCCAGGGGCTCACTGGTGGGGGCTGGTCCCGGTGGGAGGGGGTGTTAATGCCCCAGCACCGCCCACCTGCAGAGTGGACAGGCAAGCTCCCGGGCAGAGCTGCAGGTACCGGAAGGTGGAGCAGGTGGTGGGTTGGAAACAGTAAGCCCGTGTGGAACTGGGGGAGGGCGCCAACGGTGTCTGCACAGCTCAGGAGAAGGTATGACCCTCCCTCTCTGCACAGAAGCAAGGGAAGGGAGGCTGGGGGGTGGGAGGCGGGACACACAGTGACACATTGGCCCGACTCTCTGGCTGCTGCCCCTTCCAGGGTGCCCCCCAGCCCTGCCTCCCTACCCGCCTCCTCCTGCTGAGTGGGGTCCCTGCAAGGCCTCGGAGATAGGCAGGCTTTGTGGCAGGTCACGAGCAGGAGACCCAGCCACACCACGCCTCGGGCCTCCTCCGTAGGGGCTCCCGCCCAGCGGCTAGGCAGAGAGATGGCTGGCACTCCGCGACCCCACTTGGTTGATTAAACCCCCTCTCCTTCCACTTCATTAGGAGGGGCTGGATGGGCGGCAGGGTGGGGGGCTCCAGCGGGGCAGAAGGGCCTCATTAAACAGAAGTGCCCTCGTCGTCCCGGCTCCTTCCCTCTCTGTCCCAGGAGGAAAGTGGCTCCTGAGATGGCATGCCTCCCGGCTCTCTCCTTCCCGGCTCCCCAGGACTCACCCCTATGGGGCAGGCGAGTGCCCACACATGCCTGCAGGTCGTGGAAATCAAAGCCGAGCAGAGAAGGCCCGGGAGCCGCCCCGCTCTGCACCAGAAGCCTCAGTCTCCACGCGTGCCACCCGCCTCCCGGGGAGAAGTGGTGCAGCTGCCACCCCCGACTGAGCAAGCCGCTCCTCTCACAGGGAACCTCAGACCCGCTGCCCGCCGTGGGGAGGTATCGCCACCCCGCCATGGGCACAGAAACGAGGTGCAGCGATGCCCGAATCACACAGGCAGGGCTGGCTGGCCAGGAGAACCAACTGCACGGAGCTCTGCCCAGCTCTAGGCTCCACGCACACTGCTGCCATCTGAACGCAGGTGTCCCCCAAAATCCATATTTGGAAACCTGACACCCCTTGAGATGGTGTTGGGGGGGGCCTCTGGGAGGCGATTAGGTTATGTGGGTGGAGCCCTCCTGAGTGAGATTAGTGCCCTTATCAAGGAGACCCCACAGAGCGCTCTCGCCCCTTCTTCTGCCACGTGAAGACACAGTGGGATGGCGGCCGGCTATGACCCAGGAAGTGGGCTGCCACCAGACACCGAATCTGCCAGCCCCCTGGTCTTGGACTTCCAGCCTCCAGAATTGTCAGCGACAAATTCCTGTTGTTTATAAGCCAGCCCGTCTGTGGTGTTGTTACAGCAGCCTGAACAGACTGAGACAGACCCGGAGCAAGACGAGGCCGTTCCAGCAAGAGCCGTCAATAACCATGCACACTTAGTGAGCGCCGACAGAGCGCCTTCCACGCATTCATCCTCATCTTTTTTCACCGTGAGCAGGTGATCGGCCCCCAGGTTACAGAAGAAGAAACTGAGGCTCAGGGAGGTGAAGTGATGGTCGCAGACCAGGCAGCGGTGGGTCGGCCGCCTCTCCCCAGGCCGCCTTCCCCTCCCTCCGGGGCAGTGCAGCCCTGGGCTTGAGATGGCAGCACAGGCCACACTCCCTGCAGCACTCAGTCCTGCTGGGAAGCCTCCATCCTTGGCCAGCGCTCAGTACCCAGCACCCGCTGCCCACCCGCCCTGCCCCAGGCCAGGCTTGGCAGGTCCTGGACCCCCGTTCCTGCTGCCCGCAGCTCTGAGGCACAGGCACTTCCAGGTCTCCCCCAGCAAGGCCTGGGGCACTGATCCAGCAGAGCCTGGAAATGGTCCTGTCTTCTTAAAGGACTTGGAGGATGTTCCAACCCAAGGCCCATCTACTCTCCAGACCCAGGGCAATCCCAAAGGTCCCCAAAGGATTGAATTCTTGCAGAGCAGAGGGGTCTCCAGATCTGGGAATGGAAAGGAGAGTTACTAATTTCATGAGAGTGCAGGCTACCAGAGATGAGTGAGCTCCGCACCCCCCCCCCCCCCCACAAGGGGAAAGCAAGCAAAGTGAGGAGAAAGAGAAAGGTCTCTTTTTGAGCCTCTCTGGATAGAAACCTCTGGGACATTGAAAGTTCCTAATGCAGCTGTGAGGGTAGCATGGGAAGCTGCTTACTGACCTCAGTGCAGAGGCACTCACTCTGCTACCCTCTAACGCTCCCGGGGACCCTGCCAGGTGGGCAGCAGAAAACCTGCCTTATAGAGGAGAGAAAGCATGCTCAGAGAGTGAATGGGTCTGCCCAGGGTCACAGAGCCAGGCGCCGGAAGGACCAGCCATCACATGCTTGTCCAAGGGCATGGTCCCCTTCTCTGAGGACCCCTCAGCCTAACAAAGGAATGGAAGGAATAAGTACGTTTGCTGAAGGGCAAAGAGTGGAGTGAAGAGGTGCAGCCTGAGGGTGAGAGGGCAGAGAGCAAGGATGTGCTGACAGGGAGAAATCAGGGGCTCCTTCCTGAAGGAAGCGGCATCTGAGCTGAGCACTGAAGAGCAAGCAGGACTCTGACAGGTGGACAAGTGGGGTTGGGATTGGAAGGCAAGTCTGAGCTGAGGGAGCAGTGTGAGCAAAGGTACAGAGGGGGCTCTGTGACAGGTGGGTTCAGGAGCACCTGAGCCCCTGCCCATTAGCATGTGCCTCCTGGCACGCGTCGCAGCAGCTCAGGGAGGCACGGGCTGAATGTGAGACAGGCATTATTTATGGATGAAGCCGAGAGGGCTGAGGGAGGCTTATCGGGGAGCATCAGGTTCCTGTGAGGACACCTCTTGGCGGTGGCAGCGCTGAGCCGGGCAGGCTGGGAGGGCTGGGCACAACGGCCCCTGTCGCTCCCTCCTGCAGCCTGGCCCGCCCCCCCGAGCCGGCCACGGTGCGTCTGCAGAGTGGTCAGCTAAGACAGCCAGCTGCAAACCCAGGGCTGACCTCCCACTTCCACGCCGGGAGATGAGGGTCCTAGAACCTCAAACCCCACCTCACCAACTCAAGGGATGACACAGAACGGCTGTGCCCAGGGCCCTACCCTCCCTCTCCATTCCGAGCCTGCAGAGGAAAGAAAATTAACGGGCAGAAAAAGACAAATGACTGCATTAATAAAAACTGGGACCTCTCCATGCTGGCTGCTGGGCCTGTCCTGACGAGATGCATGGCTGTCCCCTGGCTGCCATCCGCCCCTTTGTGTGCTGTGCGCAGGGCTCCGAGGACCACCCCCCACCCCAGATCAGCCCCTGCCCATCTGGGGCCGCAGGGGTACCAGCGTTTAATTCCAGGAGAGGCCATGCCAACCTACACTGAAATCTCGGGGGAGCGTCCACACGGGACGCCACGTCCCACGGCCCACTTAGGACGTGCCCCAGTGTGGATCTGTGTGGTGGCCTCCGCTCTCTCAAACCAAAAACTCAAACTCACAGGGAAGCCTGACAAGTCATACTGGAACTGTGTCATACCAGGAAAAGAGGAAAAAAAGAATTTCCTTTCTGTGCCTTCAGTTTTCACGCCCAGAAACTAACCTGTGTGTGCAGGTGATGGCGTTGTTCATGTCCCCTCCCCCACTGACCCCAACTGGGAATTACTGCTGGAGGCCAAGAGCAGATGACTGCTGGCCCTGCCCGGCAGGGATGCCTAGCCACACAGAGGTCAGGTCACCCCTACACCGACGCACACACACTCACCTGGCTCCCTGGGACCTTCTCACGTCTGATCTCTTTCCCCCTGAGACCAGCAGAACTGGACTTTAGGAGAGAGGCCTGGATGTCCACATACATTTTAGACACCTTCAGGTGATGCTAATGTACACACGAGGCTGGGACCCCTGACCTATGCTGAGCAGTGGCTATTCAAACCATCTGCCTCTCAGGCTCCGTCCCCAAGGGACCCCACACCCACCTGGCCCAGAGTACTAACTGGTGGGGCTGAACGCCCGCAAACCCAACTGAACTACAGGGAATATGATGAGGACGTGCAGGACTAAAGTCTGAAGGGGGTAGGGGAATGGGCATTTACTGAGCCCCAGAATGCATGTGCCACGCCCCCTGGTAGCACAAAGGGGAGACCTTGCTAGTTTCAGGAGAAGGGGGGTTTGCTTTCACCATTAGGCTCTACCGAGCACCAGGCCCTGTGTGAGGGGCCGGTGGGGCCAGAATGGGGCCAACTGTCCAGCAGTGGAGGCAGGAGCAGAGGGGAGGCGTGGGAGGACGTGGGACACCAGGGGACATTCCAGCTGTGGGCAGAGGCAGATGTGGCAGGTGGGAGCAGACGCAGGAAACAGGGAAAATCTAGGTGTCGGGGGATGGGCTGGAGGTGACGCCTCAGCTTCACCTGTGGGTGTGCAGCAGTGGGGGGCTCACAGGCTCAGGGGCAAGAGAAAGAGGGGGTTCCAGGCGGTTAGCTCTGGCGGCACACCACGTCTGCACAGTGTTTCACTGATTCAGTGAAAACAACAATAAATCGTCACGAGCCAGGTGGTGGGACTCCTGGGGTGGCGGGAGTCCAGAGAAGACAGCTCCATGTGGACCGGACCCCATGGAAAGAGGACAAAGCCATGTGGAGGGGCAGACAGAGACTGGAGAAGCTCTGCATACCCTGGCGTGTGGCCCACGTGGCATTCTGCGCCAGTCAGGGAAGGACAGAGCGTTTCACGAACTGGGCTGCAGCAACTCACTGGCTTTCTGGAAAAGTCCAGCTCAATCCCAACCTCACACCACACACAGAAAGCAGTTCCGAGAAGGTCAGACTTCCATGTGAAAAACAACTACAACGCGGGCTTTTCGGACACAGGCCACAACATGGATGAACCCTAACAACTTCATGCCACGGGAACGAAGCCAGTCACAAAAGACCACTTACTGTATGATTCCGTTCGTATGAAATGTCCAGAATAGGCAAATGCACAGAGACAAAAGTAGATCAGCGGCTGCAGGGGCCGAGGGGAAGGAGGACGGGGGACTGACTGCCAACAGGTACAGACTCTCTTTCTGGGGTGATGAAAATGACCTGGAATTAGGTCGTCGTGATGGCTGCGCAGCTCTGTGAATATACGAAAAAGCACTGAATTGTACACTTTCATATATATGGAAACTAAGTGAATTTTGTCTCAATGCCATTGTTATTAAAAAGAACAAGCCCAGCTCTCAGGTCAGAAGGAATTTCTTAACCAAGAAACAAGAAGAACAAATCATCAAGGGAAAGCCTGTCGACCCCGACTGCGTGAACAGACAACAGATCAGCCAGCACAGTCAGAAGACCAGCTGCCATCTGGAGAGACTGAGCACAAGTCCCAGCACGGACAAGGACGGGACAGAACACACTCGCAACCCCTACAATCAATAAGGAAACACAGGAATGGGCACAGGCTGAACGGAAGGTGAGTCACAGACAGAAATGTGCAAGAAGACACCCAACCGCACTCGTAATCAGGGAAATGCAAATTAGGTACCACGCCAGCCATAGGATGGGCGGAAAGTGAAAAGTGGTAACTCGGTGTGACGGTGAGCACGTAAGGAGCAGGAACAGCACGCAGGGCGCCCGGAGAGCAACTGGCACGGCTTCCTGCCGCTGAAGATGTGCACACCCTCGAGACGCCCTGGCACAGGTACACGAGGAGACGGCTACAAGAAGGCGTCCCCAGCACCGGCTAAAGTAGTGAAAAATTGGAAACTGCCTAAATGTCCTCCCCAGGGCACCAGATAAATGGTGGTTTAACCAAGGGATGAAATACTACACAGAGACAGAAATGAATGACCTGGAGTGACACGTATCAACAGGCATACATCTCAAAAACATGACGGCGGGCAAGTTACCGGGGGACACATAGAAACGTGACATCATTTATATAAAGTTCGAAAACCTGTAAAGCATCATTATACATCGTTTATGGACATATGACCTGTAAGAGGAATAAAACCTATGCATGAGAATGACGACCACCAAATCCCAGGCACGGGCTCTCTATAGGGAGGGGAGGGGCGGGGAGGGGCCCCAGAGCACCTCAACTCTACTGCAACACTTTATTTATTTATTTTTTTTGAGGAAGAATAGCCCTGAGCTAACTACTGCCAATCTTCCTCTTTTTTGCTGAGGAACACTGGCCCTGAGCTAACATCCGTGCCCATCTTCCTTTACTTTATATGTGGGACGCCTACCACAGCATGGCGTGCCAAGCAGTGCCATGTCCGCACCTGGGATCCGAACCAGCGAACCCTGGGATGCTAAGAAGCAGAAGGTGCAGATTTAACCACTGCGCCACAGGGCTGGCCCCAACACTTTATTTCTTAAAAGGGAAGAATCTGAAGCTAAAATGCTTTATTGTGACATTCTGATAAATGTGGGCAGTGGAATAAATAGTTGTCTCATTATTCTCTAAGCTTATTGCTTTTTATATATTTCTTTTTTGTGTGAGGAAGATTGGCCCTGAGCTAACGTCTGTGGCAATCTTCCTCAGTTTTGTATGTGGGATGCCTCCACAGCATGGCTTAACCAGCAGGGTGTAGGTCTGCACCCAGGACCCAAACCCTCAAACCCTGGGCAGCCAAAGCGGAGCTCACGAATTTAACCACTATGCCACTGGGCTGGCCCAACTTTTTATATATTTCTTAATAAAGAAACAATGCCTTTTAAGTAAAGGAAGAAAGTCAGGGCAGCACAACAGACCCTCCAGAAAAGACACTGGGAACTCCTGATGTCACACGCCCGCTCCCTGGGCCCGATGCCCAGGCTGCCTGGGAAACCTCACAAACATCCCTGGCAGTGGGCCTCCTGTGGTGCCACCACCACGCCGTGGGAGCCGTCCGACCACAGCAAGTCGAGAGCCTGTGGGTAGAGGAGGCCACCCCAGGGATCGGGAGCTGACGGCGGCAGGAAGCCACCCTCCTACAGACGAGGGGACAAGAGCAGGTCCCTTCTCTGCCCCAACCTGCTCTGTGACCTTGGACTAGCCCCTTCCCATGCCTGGGCCCCACAGAAATGGGGGCAGGAGGCCCAGATGACCCGGAGGGCTCAGAGGGCAGGACGGAGACGCGACTCCGAGTCCCTGTGAGTCAGCATCGCTGAAGGAGGCGGGGCAGCGGGGACCCACCCAGTTAGAGATGACAGACCCAGCCTGAGGACAGCAAATGTGCTTCCCCTGTCACAGAAAACCCACAGCAGGGTGACCGTCCACCAGCTGGGCTTCATGGTGCCGTCCTCCCAGAGGTCCTGGGGAGGGCACGTCCTTCCAGCCATGGCGAAGGACCCACCCCTTCGTGCCCGGGGCCTGTTGCAAGAGAAGAAAGCTGGAGCCAGGCAACGCAAACAACAGAAGCCGCGTGCACGCACGAGCCAAGATTTCTGCTAGGAAGAGGTGGCATGGCTCGGGGAAGAAACCCAGCCAAGAGTCCCAGCTCCAGCCTGCCCTCCGTGCAACCTCAGGCCTCAGTTTCCCCATGTGACATCAGAAGGGCCTCATCCTGAATAAAGATCTCAGCCTGGGCTTGTGAACTGTGGTCAGCTGACTATCGTCCCTCCAAAGACGCCAGGCTGCCTCCCGGGTGTGCTGCAATCTTGCCACATGACCCAACAACTATGAGAAAGCTACCACGTCTGCCCATCCACCCCAGGCCACCATGGGGGACTTCTCAAGGCTGGCCCCAGGAAGGCATGGACTGCCCCGCCTGGCCAGGCCCGCACAGGGGGAGGCGGGGAGAGCCTATCCCCACGGGGCTGCGGAGAGGGCATGGGTAGAGTCAGCAGGTCTGGGCTGGCTACATTGCTAGGCAGAAGTGCCCCCACCTGAGTGTCAGTGTCCCTGTGGTACAGTGGGGACAACAGATCCGGTTCCCGGAGCCTCGCACAGAGAAGGCAGTGCCCTGCACAGCGCCCTTCCAGAGACAGGCTAGCGCTGCAGGCGTTGGTACCAAGGGGGCCCTCAGTGTTTGGGGTGCAGGGGGCTGCCAGCCCAGCTTTCACCCCAGTCCCACCCCTGCCCTGCCATCACACATCAGCTCAACTCTCTGAGTCACCCTCAGGCCCAAGTGGCCTTTCACCCAGTAAGCGAAGCTGTAATTGCCCTTTGGACACATGGTCCTCCCCACAAGGAGGGGTGCACGAGCTTCTGGGGCTCAAAGGTCATCTGCTCACCTCGGGCAGGGCCTGGAAAACCCTCCACTTCCTATCATGACATCACTGGGTGGCCCAAAACAGGACTGACAGGCCAGGAGCCCACTGTCCTGCTGGCCAGACACTGGGTCACCCCAGACCACTGAGGAGGGGCCAGGGGGCGTGAGCCTCAATAGGAGTGGAACCTCCCCTGGCAGCCAGAGCAGAAGGTCAGGAGAGGCCTGGGTTCAGCTGGGCCTCTCTGTAATCACAGCTGTGTGACTTCGCACTTGTGAATAAACATCTCTGAGCCTCTGAGACCTCATCTGTAGCAGGAGGAATCATGTCCCCTCCTTGGGCTGTTGGGAGGATTCTGGAACACCCAGGCCAGGCCACTGCAGCTCAGGAATTTGGGAGTGGTTAATAATCTTCTCATGCGACCTTTCAGAGCCTTTATAAGCACGAGCTTGGCATTCGAATTCCCGCGTGGCACTCAAACAAGGGACTCCCCCTGCAGCCTCGGTGTCCCATCTGTAGAGGGAGCCCCACTTCTCGAGTGATCCTGCAGAGGAAGCCGCGTCAGGAGCCTCACCCAGGGTGGCCCACCTGGCTGTTCTGTGACTGCGTGTCAAGCCCTTGCGGGCACACCTACCCCCAGCACTCGCGGCTGCTGGAGTGGTCCCACTCCACCTGCCCCACCTGCTCTGAGAATGTCCCCACTGCTTTCCCACCTAGACTCCCCAGAGGCGCCCTCCCAGCCTCACCCCTCCCTCCCCACGGTGCCCTCACTCCCAACCTTCCGCTGCAGGTGACTGGCTGTCCCCACACAGGAGCATCTTCACAGCGCCTCTGGCTAAGCCTCCAGTGTGGGGAGAACCCCCGCGCCTGCCGCCCCGACCGGCAAGGCCCTCTGCCTGAGCGTGCTGGGCCCGGGCCCGTGGCGTGCTTCTGTACTGGAGTGTGCACGCCCCTTTGCAAAGTCCCTGCAGGGCCGTGCATGTCATACACCAAGCCTGGCACCTGGAGAAGGTTGGCGACCCTCACACCTCGGCATCCTGCACTCGATCCTGGAAGCCCCCCACCCCAGGACAGGGCAGTACGGTTAGTGCTCTCCCCAGGATCAGACCCCCGGCTCGTGCTCTGAGAGGTGCCCGGTGAAGCTCCGCACTGTAAAGGGCACGTGGGGCACCTGCAGGGCAAGGAGTCGAGTCCGTGCACCAGCAGCCTGGGCCCCAGCCCTGCCCTCCCACCACTTGCTGTGTGATCCTGGACAGGTCCCCTCCCCTCTCTGGGACCCAGAACACCTTTCTCTACAACAAGGGAGTTGAAAGCCGCCAAGGACGCTTCCGGGACAGGGGGGCATGGGCGGAGGGGGCCCAGGGGCATGGTGGGCACCGCGGGCGTGAGCCCATCGCCGCAGCACCTCTCCGTGCCTGCCCACACAGCCGTGTTTCTTTAAGAAAGACATGAGCGAGAACAGAGCTGAAGGTCAGGACAGCGGTGCCAGGATGAGGTCACTGTTTGGTTACAAATGACAACAAACAGGCCCGGGCCTGGGGAAGGGCCTGCAGGAGACAGGCCGCGGGGAGGCGCAGGGGGCAGGTGGGCGCTCAGGAGCCTCCCTCCGCGTCAGCATGCCCACAGGTGACAGCGGCGGCCGGGAAGCACCCACAGCCAACTCCTGGTCTCAGCGGGAGGACAGCACGAGGCCCATGAGGGAACTCCAGGGAACAAAAGAGCCGTAAAGGTCAGCCTGTCCTAACCTCTCCTCCTAACATCGGGGTGGGCTGGGGACGCCGAGGTGTTCACCAGCTTCTCTGAGGTCACAGGCAGTCAGCGAGCGGCATGGCCGGGAGGAGAGCAGGCACTCTGGCCCCAGGCTCGGCAGTGACCCTATGAGGGCGCACGTCAAACCCCAACTCTCTTTTCCTCCCCAGCACACAGCCAGCTGTTTGTCCCAGGCAAGGTGACAATGACAATGATAATGAGAGCCAGGGATTACAACTGCATTGGATAAAATAAAAATCCTTGTGTCCATGCACAGGCCAACAAGGGAGAAGGGGAAGGCCCCTCACGGCGGAATGCCGCTGCTAAGCATCAGAGGATAGAGGAAGTCAGAGTGTAACCAGGGGATGCTAACCCAGCCGGGGAGCATCCATGAGGATCAAGACACCTGCAGGGTCTCAAAGCACCTCCCACAGATAGTTATTAATTACCAAGGTTTATGCACTAACTGCACGGTTGGGAGACCTCTGGGTATACAGTAGGTGCCTCTTGGCGGGACGTGCCAACCACACAGCACCCGCTCTGAGCCGTTCCTGCCCCAAAGCACACCACCTGAATCCCACTGTGGGGCAACGTGAGACAGAGCCACATGTGTGGCTGGTCAGTCCTCTTCCAACACTTCGAGGAAATGTCAAAGGAAGGTCAAAGGCGGTTCTGAGCAAAAGGAGGCTAACGAGAGCACAGCGTGTGATGATCGGAAGATAACTGCTCCAAAGCGCCGTGTTGGGACAAGTAGCGTGTCAGCATCCAGCCATCTGAAGTTGACAGCCGTGCTGTCACTCCGTAAGCGAAGGTCCTTGTTCTCGAGAAACGCACACCGAAGTATTTAGGGGGGAAAGGGCACATTGACTCCAACTTTTCTCAGATGGTTCAGGAAGAAAAGCGGTCCACAAACAGAGAGGACGAGGCAATGAGGCCACCGGCAGGCCTGCGCGGAACTCTACTGTTCCTGCCACACTTCTGTAGGTGTGCGTTTACTTCAAAAGAGAAGAAAAAACCACCTTCACCACCATTTACAGATGACGTGGGAGGCACTGCACCTCTGTTATCTTATCTGATCCTCGCAGCAACCTTATGAGGGAGATGCAGTTATTTCCATATACAAGTGGGGAAACTGAGGCCCAGAGAGACGAGGTGACTCACAAAAGGTCATAAAGCAGGAAGCGATGCAACAGGGATGGGAACCCAAGGCTGTGCACGCTCTTACCCACCAGAGCTTGTGATCTTGATACAGCCTGCCAGCTGTAGCCCTGACTGTGGCCTGGGACAACAGGCCACCCCAACCACCCAGGGACGCTGGCCTTTCGGCCACTGCCTGGCTCACTCAGATGGATGGGCTAGTGCCTCTCCCTGCCTATGCTCAGTTTCCCCATCTGCAATGCAAGGGTCACCTGGGGGCCATCTTTAAAGAAGAGATTAGATCAGTATTTGCAGACGTAAGCAAGCTGAGGATCCAGATGAGACCATCCTGGATTAGGATGGGTCCTAAACCCACGAGAGCATCCTTATAAGAGACGGAAAAGGAGCCACGGAGACATAGAAGAAGCCGTGTGAAGACAGAGGCAGAGACTGGCAGGATGCACCCACAGGCCAAGGACGCCTGGGGCCACCAGAAGCTGGAATAGACCAGGAGGGACTTTCCCTCGGAGAATCCAGAAGGAACCACCCCTGCCGACACCTTTATTGGGACTGGTGGCCTCCTTAAGTGGCAGAAGAGATTGCTGCTGTTTTAAGGCAGCCAGTTTGCTACAGCAGCCCTGGGAGACCAATACTCCTTCTCTTAGAGAGTTTTAAGGGTAAAAATGGGAAACTGCTGAGCCAATTCCAGTCACCCTGTGCCACCACATTAGCCATCCTGAGACCATTTTGCCGTATTTCCCAGAGTGACTTCCATCCAGGTAGCTCGGAGCCTCCACCACAGACCAAAAAACCCATCCAGCTCCACCCCACCAGAGGCCCAGCGCTGACTGCTGTGAAGACAGCTGCCCTGCCAACAGGAAACAATCACGCTCGCCAACCGCAGCGCAACCGTCACGCCAGTGCTGGTTAACCCACTGCAAGGGATGTTGTGTAGACACTGACGAGGTTTATGAAGACCAAGGGGAAAACACCATGAGTGCAATGTTGAGTGACAAAAGCCAGATTCCACATTAAACACACAGCGAGATAACCAGCAGCCAAAACGCTCATGCCTGGGGGAAAAAATAAGCAGTTCAGTCTTGGGGGAAAAATCTGCAAAGCAGGGTCTGAGGGACCGGGCTAAATGTGAGTTTGGTTTTCTCTCTACTTTTCCACGTCTTCTAAGTTTCTCTAACGAATGTGTATCCCCTTAGAAATTAAAAAGTAAATAAATCCAACCTGCGCCTGGGCCTCTCACCCCCACTGCACACAGCATGGACGCCTGTCCTTGTAGGAGCTGGCTCAGCCTAAATGCCTCTTCAGGCAGACGTGCCCCGGGCCCCAGGGATGAGGATGCAGGAGCTCTCAGCCCAGAGGTGGCTCTGAGTGGATGCCACCGAAGGCTGCTCTCTTGTCCCAGCAAGCAGAGGGGTCTTCGGACCTCACACCTGCCCACACGTGCAGCGTGGGAGGAGTCTCGGCTCAGATGCTGCAGCCAGGCTCAGGCCTCCATGGAGAAGGGGCAGGCAGGGGGTCTGGACTGGACACTCTAGGGCAGCCCATGAGCCCCCGAGTCTTGGTTTTCCCACCTATGACAGGGTGACGGTCACACACATGGCAAGATCATGGGTGGGTACAACTGCTGGGAGACCATGTGAATTAAACCACAGGGGCAGGAAGGGGACGGCGAACCCCTCACGTAGCAATTCTAGAGGCCCCATGCCAGATGCTGGACGGACATACAACGCTCTTCATTCTGACTCTCAGAGCGGCCCCCCAGGGCGACGGTGCCGGGCTCACTTTGCAGAGGAGTGGAGGCTCAGAGACATCCCGTGGGCCCTGCCCGGCCCTTCCCATGTGGACATTCAAATGTCACTGAATGAGGGTGCAAAGGAGAGGCATGTTCTCGGAGGGCCCTCGAGGTACTCAAAGCAGGCCCCCCGCCCTGCCACCCCGGCCCCATGGCCTGGAGAAAGGTCATGCCCCCAGCAGAGCCCCGAGCTGAGAAAGTTGTCGCACTGGTCACACACCCCCACCAAGGGCGCGGCGGGGGGGGAATTAACAGTACAGCCCAGCCCTGCCCCAATGCTGAGGCTCACGGGGGCCTGAGAAATCCCTTCTGCCTCTAGGAACCAAGGTCCCAGAGAGGCTGAGCCGCCCAGGGAGGAAGGCCCTGACCGGTCGGCCCCGCTCGCCCGCCTCCCTCCTGGGCCTGCAGCTGCCTCTCTTCCGCCCACAGGAGGCAGCACCCGGGCCTGCAGCTCCACAGGGAGGGGCACTCACGGGGCAGCGTCAGGAGGCTGTGCCCATCTGGAGCGACGTCCCGCAGAGCCTCGGGTCCCTCAGGAAGCAGGAGCGCCTGACAGCAACCTTCCCACAGCTGCCACTGCTACAACAGGCAAAATTAAGCCCCAGGGTCTAGACCTGAGCACTGGGACACGAGCTTGGGCGAGTTACTCTGGCAACCAAACCACACTGGCATTACTCCATTTACCAGGCTTGAAAAGACGCTCGCTTGCTCACCTGGGGAAGACGTACCAGGGGCCGGCTGGGGCCTTCGAGAATGGCAGGGTCAGAGCAAGGAGGGGCTTCGAACCACAGAGCCCAGGGACCCACAGCTGACCCACGGATGGCCAGACCCAGGCACAGACACTCACTGGGTGCCTCCTCTGTGTTGGGTCCTGGAGTCACAGACTCAGGACAAGGGCCTGGCCTGGGAGCTCACAGCAGCAAAGGGGACAGGGCCAGGGTGAGGCACCCACAGACGGGGCGGCACCCACAGACGGGGCGGCACCCACAGATGGGGCAGCACAGGCCCTCCAAGGGCGGGGCTGTGCAAGGCCAGCAGGGCCTGCCACGGCCAGGATATGACTCTGCCTGGGAGCCCAGCTCGGCCCAGTCACATTCCACATCCCAGAGACTCCCTCGGCCACCCCTCCACACGTCACAGCGTGGCCACAGCTGGGCGCAGCAAAGGGGAAAAGCTGCCTGGGACACTCCCATGTTTCAGAAGGACCAACTGAGGCCGGTGCTTGGCTGGTCACACAAGAACAGCACGGGACCTTGCCCCCTGGGCTGCAAGTTCAAGGTCACATCAGGGCTTTTGGCTGGGCAAGGGCTGTGAGGTGGCGTGGAGTCGGCCCCGTACGGAGAAACTGCAAGCTCCTGGCACCATGCCCTGCACACACGGGGGCCTAGCAGACATCAGCGTGGAGCACGGATGGATGGTGCATGGATGGGGGGAGAAGGGAAGACAGGAGAGAGGGGCCTTTACACCTGGCCCTGCCTCGTCACTCTGGCACCAGAAAGTCCCTGAGTTGCCACTTTCCCAGCTGTGAAAGAAGCCCCTGTGCCACAGCATGGTGAGATCAAACTCATTCAGTGGGACACAGGACGTGCAGAACCTAGTACTGGGCCTGACCCCCAGGGATGCACGCATCCCCTCCTGCCTCTGCCCTCTTCCTGGGCACCCGCGTGAAGACCTCAGCACAGAGCTCCTCACTGGGCCTCTGGCTTCCTTCATCTCCATCTTTTCGCAGCAATGCCCAGCAGGCGGCCAGTCCAGTATGGGCCCCACGAGGGTGAGGATGCACTATCCCACGGTCCGCATCTTTCAGGGAAGGCCACCCTTCCACAAAACAAAAGCACAATCTGAGGCAGAAGAGCATGACTTTCTCCAGCAGGCTGGCCTGCTGCCCCCTGGCCCCACGCATCCAGGAGCAGGCAGCAGATGGACAGAGCCACAGACGCTCCGGCCGGCCAGGGCAAGGTCCCTCCCTAGGCCTCAAGTCCTGCTCCCCACTTTGTCTCTGCTGCCCATGACCTTGTCCCGCCTCAGGCAGCCCTACTAGTCACTCAGGCCCCAGGGGCAGTGGCAGGCCTGGCTCATCTCTCTGCCTCCACAAGCCCTGAGCCAGTGCCCACACAGTTGGAGCTTAACGCCTCTCAATCAGCGAAGGGGAGCTGACGCGCCCTGGGTGCCCGGTGTACGGTGCATGAGCTGGGCATGGGAACGCAGGGCCAGAGCTGGGGTTTAAATCAGGGCTGCCCCACACGGGAGACGATGTCCGAAATCCACCCTGGGTCTGCCTGGCCTCGTGGGTGGAAACAAGTTTATCCCAGACAGGGCACCATCTGCTCCAGGTGACGTGCACCCTAGACCTGTCCTGGAAACTAGAGACCATGAAGGAGCGACCTCCTCACCCCCTGCACACCTCACACTCACAAGCACATGCACACACACTCACTCACACCCACATATGCGCATACACACAGGTATGCACACTCACAGCCGTGCTCTCTCTCTCTCTGGGGTCTCAACACTGAGGGAGAACAATATCAAGCTAGGAAGCAGTCAAGGGGTCATTTATTTTAATTATTAAAACAGCAGCCACTTACTCTCGAGCCATCTATAATGCCACTTAATTACCTAGTACATAAAACTGCCTCTGCATCTTAGCAGGGCAATCAATCAGCTCAGAACCAGGGTCTTTAAAGTGTTGTAGCTGAAGATCCAGGGGGTCGGGAGTCATCCCTCGCCCCATCCAGGAAGCGATAAACCGGATCTCTGCAGCCACAGCGGGAACAAATGGGGCCGGCTCCCGCCAGCCGGGTGTGTGCTGGGAGACCAGCATCCTCCCTCCTGCCTCTCTGTCCACTGCTCTGCCGGCCCCTCTGTGCTCCATCCTTTGTGTGGTCCACAATAGCCCCGCCAGATGGCGCGGCGCGGCGAGCAGCCTCTTCAAGCCAATCACTCATCCTGTCGGGACGCAGCAGGGCTGTGGGCAGGACACCTGGGAACTGCCCCAAGCTGCCACGCCCAGCTCGCCCCTGCCCCGACTGCCTCCTGGTCCGCAGCCCATGGGGACAGGCGGCTTAGGGCACAGCTGTGTCATCAGGAATCCTTCGGGCAGGTGCACCCTCCCAGTGGAACAGGCAGAACCACTGAGTGATTCAGCGGTCACTCTGCATCCCCAAGACACCAGGACAAAATGGGGAGGGCCAGAGAGTGGGCAGGGAGACGCCAGGCGGCGTGCTCCACCGAGGCTGGCAGAGGCACAGTGCAGAGCCTGCCAGCCTGCAGACATAAATCACCCGCTCCCATGGGCCGCCCTGGCCTCCCTGTGCCAGCATCCCCAGCACACTTCTCCATGGGCAAGGGGTCCTGTGAATGGCACACGCAGGAGCAGGTGGGCTGTGCTATGGCTGGGCACGAGCCAGACCAGCCTGGCAGAGTCCCACCTTCCTCTGAGGACGGACCCCAGAGCGCATGGGGGTGGCGGGGCACCAGTCCTCGGCAGTGGACCCTGGGTTGTCTCGAAAGTTGACCATCACAAGCACTGCTGCAGTGAGTGGCCTGTGCGTGTGCAGTTTATCTGTAGGATAAATTCCCAGCAATGGGATTGCCGGGCCAAAGGGGACATGCCTTTGCAATTTCCTGAAAATTACCGAATTGCCCTCCATAGGGGCTGGGCCCACTCACACCCCCGTTAGCACGCACGTATGAGAAGAGCTGTGCTGTTCCTTGTTCTCTGAAGTGAAGGAGTTACCCAGTTGGAGGCCTCTGAGCTCTGCACGTTGCCTTCTCGCTGCTTTCTGGTCCCCTTACCCGGGAAGCGCCTCCTCTGTCCCAAATCCCCCACCACCCACAGGATGGCTTGGTTGGAGACGGGGAGCAGGACCCAGCTGACCCCAGGACACACCCCACCTGCCTGGGCCCATCCTGCTGCTGGCCAGGTACATCCCAGGGTCAGGCTCAACAGGAATAAGTCAGCGCTCTTCTGAGGCTCCCTCCTCCAGGGAGCCTTCTGGGATTGCCCTGCTGGGGCTGCATGCCCTCTAGCTACCTGCCCTCTGCATCAGTGCCTGCAGCTCTTTTTGATTCTTGTCTCATCCTGGAACACCCCCTCTCATCAGCCTCTACCACCTGACTGTGAGCTCCCTGAGGGCAGGGACTCATCCGCCGCATGGGTGTTGTGTGTGTGTCTCTATGTGTCTGTCTGTGTATCCGTCCCCCGGGTCTGGTGTGGTGCCTGGCAGAGGTCCTGATGGTAGGAAGTATCTGCTTAAGGCCACCAGGATGCTGAGGCAGTGGCTGGTTGCTCGTTCGTCCAGGCCCATCTCCCAACACTGGGAACAATGTCCAGCCTGTTAAGTCCCCTTGGTGACCGTCCAAATTAAATTGTCCTTACAGAAAGATGGGCATCCAGCCAATCTGAGACCTTCTGGATGGACTGAGTCGGCTTAGGGGAGACTGGGAGGGGGTGAGAGGTTGGTGGGGGCCGATGCAGGAGAAAACAGTGAGGAACGTGCACTTGTCCACGGAATGCTCTGGAACTGCCAGGAATCTGGGCAGCAGTGGGGGACAACCAGTCCTGAAGAAGGGGAAGCAGACCCTCCCTGGGCAGCCAGGGCCTCTAAGCACGCAGCCAAGCGGCTGCACCCGGGGTTAGTCACGGGCCACTGATCGCACTATCCCCAAGCTGGCTTTGCCAATGAGTGCTGGCTCAAACTAAGGCACAGCCACTTGGGGACCCTGTTTCTGGGGTCCCTGGTCCCCAAGTGCTGCAGTGACCACCGCGATCCCTGCCCTCCTCCCATGGCCCAGCCCGCCCACAGTCCTCTCGCCGCCCCCCAGGCTGGGAGCTGTGTGCCCAGCTGGTGAGGACAACGGCGAGTCATGGGGTGAGGAACTGGCTCCCAGGGTCACAGGGCTCAATGGTGGCAGTCACAGGACCGGACCAGGTCCCCGAGACTCAGAGTGTGTGGGTACAATGTCACTGAGGGAGAGCTGATGCCATTGACACCGGGCTGAGGGGCCTCCCTGCATTCCGGGGGCCTCAACTCAGAAGCCAAGGTGCAGGGTGGGCCTGGGTGGGCAGTGAGAAGGAGCACTGCGGAGGGGGCTGGGCCGGGGGTCCTGAGACAAAGGTGTGCCACCCACCTTCCCTCCCGCCCTCAGCAGCTCACCATCTCAGGGCAGGGTATGTGCCCACGATCAAATGAACGCCCCAGCTGGGATGTTCCATGGCTCTTTAAAGCTTGAAGATTCACAGACACAAAGCTCATTTACTCAGCACTTCCTTAGAGCCTGGCAACAACCCCACTGGCCAGCTTGCATGAAGCTCTCCCACCTTACAGATAAAGCAACTGAGGTTCCGAGACAGTCCTTGACTGAGCAAGTTCACTCTGCAAATGAGGGCACCAGGATTGGTGCCCAGATCGTCTGCCTGCAGGCCCAGACAGCGCTCCACGCCCCACCAGCAGCATCGCGCGGCCTGGTACAGACACCTGCCTGCCAACCGAGGCAAACACGGCTGCAGAAAGGAGGGCAGGGCCACGTGAACACCACAAGCCTGCACACAGAGCGTGGCTTCGGCACACCCGTGTGTCCCCTCTGGAGGCCCAGTTAGAAACCAGGGGTGGTCACAAGAAACCCCCAGCCCCAGAGGCCAGCTGCTGGGCCGGGGTCCCTGACACACTGGACCAGAGGGGCCCAGGGAGGAGGAGGAAGTTGAGGGAGGCAGGGTGGCTGAGTCCTGCGCCGGGGGCTGGGCCGAGGGCTCCCTCTGAATTCCCCGGACCTTCTGGCGAGCAGGTGGCAAACAGTTTTGAAATGTTGGAAGGTTCGTGCCAGGCACCAGGGCCTCCAGGAGAAAAAGAGGCATAAGCAACAATCCCACACCAGGCGGCCAGTGCAGTGGCCTCTGTGCCAGTATGGTGTGCTTTGACATGCTGTTTCCCTTCCTCACGGTGGCCCTCTCCTCCACTGCCACCCAGGACTCAGGCTCTAAGAGGACCTCTCAGGTTGCAGAGCATTCAAGTGCCAGGAGGAGATCTGACCCCCAGCAGGGGGACGCCAGGCCTGACATCTCTCTGGCAAGCAATGCCCCACACTGTGCTGAGAGGGACAAACGTGGAGACGGGGCTCCAATCTCCCTATAAGTCAGACAACCTAGGACCCTCTACGAGGGAGGACGCAAAACCTGAGGAGCATAGCCTGGGGCAAACGCAAGTTCTGGAACAAGTGGAGGCCTAACTCTTAGACTGCTCACGCACTGACCCAGGGGCACGGTGTGTCCCCACGATTTGTGCAGCCCCAGAGAGAAGACACAGCATGCCCAGGCCCAAGCAGGCCAGCTGGGAAGCCACTGCCTGCCCCTCCCGCTGTGGGTTGGACGTGGGAGCCCAGCAGGATGCCAGCGCCCGCCCCGCCAGCCCCCGCTGTTTAATAACCATTGTCTGGCTGTTCCGTTAACGGAGGAACCTACACGGGGCATCCCAACCGAAGCGGAAGAGACAGCAGAACAGCCACAAACACAAACAGGCGTCCAGCAGGCTGGGCCGGGTGGGGGGACCCCAAAGAAGAGGCATAATGATGCACAAGGGGCACGCTGAACACCCCCACCCAAGGCAAAGAAAGGCAACTGACGGCCGTGTGGCTGCTGTGTCCGGCCGAGGCAGACCGATGGCAACCACTTCAACAGCGAGGGGCCACTTTATAGAGGGTCAGGGATCGGGGAAGGAGGCTGCCGGGATTCTGCGTTCTCCCGGCCGTGCGTTTGTACTAAACGCTACTTTAAAACGAAACTGGTCTTTCCTGAGCACCGACTGCGTGGACGCGCGCTCACACCCATCACCAACCCTGCCGAGTCTCCTGGGCTTTACTACACACCAGGCATCCCGCCAAGCACGTCACATGAATTATCTCAGACCCACAAGGTGTGCACTATCGTTGCCCCATTTTACAGATGGGGAAACTGAGGCTCCAGGTGGTGGTGTAAGCTTCCCACATCACCCAGAATGGTACCTGGTGGGTCTAAGACTTTGAATCCAGCGCTGACCCACTCAGAGCCGGGCTCTTCCTCACTAACCTAAGGCCTCCTGCCGCCCTTCATCCTCCTTCCCCCGAATCCAGGGAGGTGGGGTGTGCTGTTCACACCCTCCTGGAGAAGGTGCCAAGGTCCCTGGGCTCCCGGAGACGAAAGTGCCCTGCCCCCAGCCGGGCCCTATGAACTTCGGACCCGTTTATAGCAGGGGAGCCTCATGGCATCAGCGCCTACCCACTACCCTCAAAAGGCCTCAGAGTGAACCCCGCCCCTGCCCAGCAGCCTCCCTGGCACCTGGACAGGAGTCCAGTGTGACACACCACACCACATCATCCCTCCCGGCTAGGATGCCTGCCTCCTGCAGGCGGCAGTGGGCTCTCAGGGGGGCCCCTCAGTCACTTTGCCGTCCCTCACCCTCTGCCGAAGGGAAGGGGCCCAGAGGGCTCCGACCCTGGGGAACTTCTCCACACCCACGAGCTCTCGAAGCCAGCTCGCTGCTGTGACATCTCACACGCCCAGAAGGCCACCGCGCAGGGCTGGGCCTGGAGACCCCATCCCCGCTGCCCTCCCAGAGCTACGCTAACAGCTCCCGCGAGTCCCCACGCAGCCAGGCCTGGCCTCCCCTGCACGCCGGCCCGTCTCCGGGCCTCTGCTCAGCTCCCTCATCTGAGAAAGGGGAAGGCAGCCCCGCCGCGATTCCCGGTTGGATTGACGTGAGGATGAAATGACAGGAGCAGTCACGGGGATCCCTGGAAAAGCGCTTTTGTTCCCACACGTGCACAGTCACGTTGCAGGCCCGCCCTGGCCCAGGCACGGGGACACAGCATAGTGACTGATGAGACAGGGCCACACAGGGGACCCATGGGAATGGCGCAGAGGGGGCCTCCGTTCACCCCTGGGAGCTGCAGCAGTGACAGAAGCTCTCCCAGTGGACGAGGTGGGGGCGGCGACAGGAGAGGAACCACCTGTGCTCAGGCCCCATTGGGACACCTGGACTTTCACAGAGAGCTCCATAAGAGCCCTCGTTCGCACAGCAGAAGGGACCCCTGGCCCAGGACATGACAGGTGCAAGCTCCTTTAGGACGGGGTGGGTGGCGTCAAGGCCTGCCTCTGTGACCTCTCCCTGCCGCCCATGATTCGCTCCCCAACTCCTGACCTTGCTGGCCTGGGGCACTGGACCAGACCCGTCCAAACTGGGGCACTGTGCCAGCCTCTGTTCCCTCTTGCCTCTGCCTGGGGAGGGCCGGCCCAGGACCAGGTCCCAGAGTCCCAGCATCTAGCCCTGCCTCTGCCACCTGGGTGCTTTTAGCCCATCTTCTGCTGGGAGTGAAGGGCCAGCCTTGCGGATTTGGGGGCGTCCACAGCTGCTCAACAGGGCCGCAGCAGGACAGGCCCGTGGCCTCTTTGCTGTGCTGCTGCAGCCTGAGCACCCACATCCCCCGCCCCACGGCACAGGCTGCTAGCCAGGTGTGTGCCTTTCCAAGGGGTGGGGGCCTGGGCTGGGGCCCCCTGATCCCCCTCCGAGCTGCTCCAACCTCCTCTGCCCCTCCTCGCACTGGAACCTCTGCCCGAGGTGTCTCGAGGCACACCCTGCCTCCCCGGCTTCCTTGCAGGGTGGGGGCAAGCTCCAGGGGCTCCTCTGTGACCCCCTAGACACATGCAAACACTCAGAAGACAGCACCCTCCTGATGGGCCGGCAGGAGAGCCAGACAAGGATGCGAGGATGCCGCTCCAGAGAGAAGTGGCCACAGGACCCTGTGCCAATGCCATGAGGGATGCAGATCAGCTGACAAGGGTGCAGGGGCGAGGCCCACAGGGAGGACAAAGCTGGGCAGGAGGACTGGGTAGGCCGGACCACATACCCCACAAACGTAGGGATTACTGCGAGTTGCATTATTATTAGTGGTTTGGCCAAAAGCCAGACAGAGGCTCCGAGAAAAGGGCAGATAAAACGTGACTTCAGTCAGGCTGTCAACAAAGGGAGGATTACCACATCACAGACAGAGCTGGAGACGATGGAGGGGTAGGGGGTTCCCATGGACTTCTGGGGGGTCCTCGCCCTCGCTCTACCTTGGATGTGGTCCTGGATGGCAGGCAGGGCTCTCTCTCCTGGGGAGGCCGGTGCCTGGCACAGCAGCAGGAACGTGGGTGGACTGACAGAGGGTCCAGGGGGATCTGGGAAGGGGCAGCTGCAGAGAGAGGCAGCCGCAGGGAGGCAGGGGCAGAGAGGGAAGGGGAGACCCCAGCTCTCGGCCTGACTGTCCAGTCCCTGCCACCGAACCCAGCCATACAACATCCGTCTTTAACAAAATACCCACGCCACCCATCTGCCTTCTCCACGGAGGAAGACCCAAATTCTAATTCCCAGGGGTGGCCCTACTGCGAAGAACTGAAAACCAGGAAGCACGAACCGAGACCCACAGGCACAGGGCTCTGGTTTGGGGAGCGCTGATGTCCCCGAGCAAACAGGCCGCTGGGCCGGGGGTGTTTTGTAGCAGACAGTATTCCAAAATGGTGCGCGTGTCCGGGGCGGCACACCACCACTGCAGGGCATTTCAGCAATTACAGGCTCGCTCCCGATGCTGGGACGACCCCAGCCATGAAACTCAAGGCCACCCATCCAGAGAGGCCCCGAGAAGACAAGACAGTGACCCAGCTGTCCAAGGCCACAAAGCCAGGAGGCTCCAGAGCCAACCCCTGAACCAGAGCACGGCCACCCTCAAATCGGGATCCCGCACCACCCCAGGGGGCCTCGCTAGAGCCTGAGGCACCCGGTCAGTCCTCCACACCTCCGAGGTGCTGCGGAGGGTGCCGAGATGTGCTGACCGTCATTGTTAGGTTACTCTCCCTGGGCAGGACTCTGAATAGAGACACAGACTCATTTAGGACAGCTGCTGATGCTGGAGCTGAGGGCCGGCCTTAACTGGCAGCTCACAATGTGAGTAGAGTGGGACCTGTGGGGCTAGAAGTGTGCCTTCCTAAGACCAAATCGTCCCCACAGAGAGCAACATCCACGTGTGGCCTTCATGACCTCATTCCTTACACACCTGAGCACCTCACACACTTCATCCAAACCAACCTCACCACAACCCTGCAATAAGGAAGGGTCTAGCATTCCCCCACTTGACCCATGAGGAAAGAGGCACAGAGAGGTTAACGGGCCAGCCCAAGGCCACACAGCAGCCCACACTGGGGCCCACTGAGAACCCTGGTGGGGGCCCTGAACAAAACATCCTCCTACCAGGCTCAAGCTGGTGAAGAAAGTCAGGGTCAGCCTGCGTGCCTGGCCCTTCCTGCTCCCTAACCCTCTGATATGTCCCTTATCAACCCCGCTTTACAGATGAGCAAACCCAGCAGGGACGAGAAGTGGCCCAGGCAGCACTCAGGGCAGCAGGGGCTGGGGCTGGGTCTTACATGCTCCTTTTTTTTTTGAGGGGAGGTTGTGACAGTTACACCAGGCTGAGGCTTCTAAGGTGGTGACAGGCCAGTAGGGGAGGGCCAGAGGAGGGCATGTGGCTATAACCCACTGGGCCAGGCAGGAGAAACAAAAGTGCATTCCAGGACCTCGAGATACGCCCTGCAGGCCCCTGGGAGCGAGGAGTCCTCCTGGAGCCAGACGCACTGTATCTAGAGCTTAACCTTCTCAGTCACTGACCACAGCAAGTGCAGACTTTATGGGCATACGTGGCTGTGGAGGAGGAGTAGGAAGACTGGGCTGAAAACAAATGGGGGGAGAAAGCAAAAAAGGAGAGGTGGCCGAAGCCCAGCAGGGTGGGCATGTGCCCTGGCCTGGGCTGGCCAGCAGTCTGGGTGGTCCCAGGAGACGGAAAGGGGCCTCCTTCCCTCCCGCCTTCCGGGCTTCAAGCAGCAAGGCCAGCCCCGCAGTTTCCCACCACCCCACCCTCAGCCCACCGGCCCTGCTGTCCCGCCTCCGCCCAGGCAGCCCCAGCTGCCAGGGGCACACTCCCTCCAGCAAGGTCACCCCATGGAGACCTCATCCCAACCGGCAGGAAGGAGGAAGGAAGACAAAGACGAAGACCGAGGAAGCCCAGCCACAGGGGCCACCAGGCCTTCTCTCCACAAACACCAGGTCAACCAGAGACGGCGCCACGGGAGACACCAAAGACCAGCCTTTCCAGAACTACCATGCTGGAACCCAGCCCTTTCCGGGGCATCTCGCCAAGGTCTGCCTGCCAGGGCTATTGCAACGACAACAACAATAATTACAATGGTTACCAATTTACAAAAACGCCCAGCTCCGACCGCTGTGGTGACCGCGTGCCTCTCCTGCGCACACAGTGCTGAATTTGCAGACCCGAGCAGCACCCCCAGCTCTATCTGACAGGTGAATGGCAGCTCTGAAGACTGAAAGAAAGTCCCAGGGCAGTGCTACAGGGCACCCCTGTGTGGGATGCTCCGGAGGGGAGCAAACCGGGTCCCTCCCCCTCCAGGGAGATGGACCATGGCCCACGCATGTTAGAGCGTCTGCAGCACCTCAAATTCCTTTATTCCCACCATTTGGAGCAAGATTTATGATGCCAGGAACTCCTCAGAGCACGACGTGGCCGGGAAATTGAATCTCGGGCACAGGATAATGTGTCGCCTGTCCGGGATAGAGGTACTTCAGGCTAGCAGGGGGTTCCAGGCCCTGCCACTGTTTTCATGAACCCGGCTCCACCAGGCTCATTAGAACAAGTCCCACTCACCCCTTCCTCCTGCCATCTGACATGTGGGTGACCGGAAACATCACCCCTGCCCGGCCTCCTACCCCTTCTTCTTGGCCCAGAGACACAGGAAGAGGGGCGGAGGGGACAGGGGTGAGAGGCGTGAGCAACAGAGCTGGAAACTGCCGTGTGGCATCCTAGCCCCACCAGGGCGTTTCCAGAAGCATGAAGTCCAGAGGTTCCCCACATGGTGTCCTATAACCCTAACCTTAACCAGCCCCTGGAAGTCTCTAGAAGTCAATGGCAGCGGTCAGATTCCCCACATACTCTCCCAAGCCTATGGGCTCAGGTTCACAGGGCAGTGGGCCCTGGAGGAACCAAGCGGGTGGGCTCCTGGGACCCCGATCCCACCACAGCCAGCCTGGGGGCCCCAGCAATGCTTATGGATGGCCAAGCTGCGGCCCTCCCTGGGAATGCCTCCATCCCCAGGGTGTTGCCACACCTCCTTCAAAAATGAACTGTTTCTTCCAAGAAACAGCATGTAAGTCCAAAGGTCAGAATGTTGGGGTTGTTCAGGCCATCACTGCCATCTCCACTGCCCGTTTTCACAAGGAGGCTGAAAGCTGTGCGTATGGCCTTAGTCACCGGGACACTGCAGGGGCCTCCAATCCATGCACCCCACCCCCCACCCCAAGGCCACCCTCTGCCGGGAAACCAGTGAGCCTCAAGAAGTGTGTATGAGATGGCGTCAGCTCTGCCAAGGTTTAGACAAACCCCTAACCCCCCAGCTCCACCACTCTGCCCACTGGTCACCAGACTCCAGCCACGGTGGCCATCGTCCTGCTCCTGGAAAACACAGGCTCATCCCCACTGTGGCCCCCACGTCCTCCCCAAGCTGGGAAACCCCCCAGGGACCAGGCCTGATCATCCGAGCCCCAGTCCAGGTGGCCCTCTCCCAGACGCTACCCCTGCCACCATCTTTCGGACGCTCTTCTCAGCACTCACCAGTATAGGAAACCATCCTGTCCATTGATGTTTTGCTAGTCTGTCTGCCTCCCCAATGAGACTTCTGTGTGTTGTGCTCCTGGAAGCATCCCAGGAGCGTGGAAACGGACCTGACATGAAATAGGTGCTCAGTCAACAGCTGCCCCGATTACCGCAGCGGGGAAGGGCAGGAGGCCTGGGCTCCAGTTCATCTTCTCTCGTGGCCTCGGGACCGCCCTGACCAGGCTACTGGACCTCTAAGCCCACCTTCCCCAGGTATAAGATGCGATGACAGCAACCTCAGAGCCCGGGGCATCATGGTGACCACGGGAGACACCACATGTGAAGGCCAAGGATGGAGCCTGGTGCCGAAGGGGACAAGCGAAGCGGCCACTGTTTCTGGGGACGCTCAGAGACCAGGCAGAGACAGTCACAGCCCACACACCGCCTAATGTCTCCTGGAGCCCCCAGCACCCCCAGCCGGGCCTGCTGCTGCCAATGTGCCCACAGCTCAGCCAACCATGCCGGGTGAACAGGAGCGGTGCAGAGACCCCTGGGTGCTCCCTGCAGAGGAAAGAGTCTTGGTGGCCGAGACTCTAACAGGAACCTCCACGGAGCTGGCTCCACCTCGTTTGTGGGTTGGGGGCTGCTATGGTCTGACTGTTTGTGTTTTCCCCAAATTCATATATTGAAATCCTAACCCCCAAAGGTGATGGTGTTCCAAGGTGGGCCTTTAGGAGGTGCTTAACCCTTGAAGGTGGAGCACCACGAATGGGAGCACAAATGGGATTCATGCTCTTATGGAAGGGGCTCCAGAGAGCTCCCCCCACCCCACCACATGAGGACACATCAAGAGGGCACCAGCTGTGACCCGGAAACTGGCCCTCGCCAGAACCCCACCACGCTGGCACCTTGACCTGGGACTTCCAGCCTCCAAAACCACGAGCAATAAGTTTCCGTTGTTTATAAGCCACCTAGTCAGTGACATCCTGTCATGGCAGCTGATGGACTGAGAAAGGGGTGCTGCTACCAGGCCCCCACTTTCCAACCCCATAACTGCAGGCGCTTTGGTCTCACATAGAAGCACAGGACCCTCAACCGTCACCAATGTGCAGGCACCAGCTGAGGTCACAGCCTTCGAGGCCCCTCCCCTGACTTTAGCCTCAGTTTCCCCATAGAGGAGTAGGCTAAATAGGGCCTTGCTGGCCTCAGGCAGTCAGTGATGAGGCCCCCACGGCTCGGCTGCTCTGGCTCCAGGGGCGGTGTGCAGCCAGGAGACTGTGCGTGCCCCCTGGACCCTTGGCAGCAGCCTCTGGCTCCAGCTGAAGCCAAGCCCACCACACTGAGCAGCCCTGGGCAGTTCTGTGCCCCCATTACCCGAGGTCCCCTGCCCTCCACAACCACCCTGCAGGTATGTGCCGCTGCCAGCGGGGGAAGGGCAGCCGTCCAGGAGGACTTGGTTTTTACAGCCACCGTCCCCAAATGTACCCCTCACCATGAGCCCACTCAAGACCCTCCACACCCTCTATGCCTCCCCTGTGGAAGGGTGGGGGATCGAGAGAGATGTGCCAGGTAGTGCCCACTGCACCTGCTGGGTGACGCTGAGGGGGTCCCAGCAGTCTCTGAGCCTCAGATTTCTCTAAGTGCTAATGCCTGCCTCCCACCCACAGCACCACTGTGGCCTCCACAAGTGCCCTATAGCTGATATGCAAATAAGGGGCTGTCCTAGGGGGTGTCCCAGATCCCGCCTTGCTGGAATTCTCCTTCCCGTCATCCTGGGATATGAAGGCCAAATGGATGGCTGGATTCAGGAGCTGCCACATGGAACCCAAGATCTTGACCGGACATCCTCGTTGACAGAGGGGCACGCTCGGCTGCCAGCTCTGTGCAGAAGTTAAACTCTGAGAAACTTGAGCCTCTGCTCTTTCCTCCCTTCCTGGATGCGCTCTCTGACTGCCCACCATCCGGCAGCCACAGCCGAGGGCTAGGGAGCCCTGCCCCGGGGCAGCTCAGGCAAGAAATGAAAATCACTCTGGAGATTCCTGTGCTCCACAGCAGAAGCACAGAGATCCTCCCTGGATCGGGGCAGCAGAGATGCTGGCTGTGAGCATCCTGACCACAGCTCTCTCTCCCCAACAGGGCCTGACACAAGCCCCGCACACTCCTCCTGCCCCTCCCAGGCTGAGGCACAGAGAATCCCACAGAGTTCAATCCAGACCCAAGCAGTGGGGGAATAAAGATGAAGGAGCTGCGAGAGGCTCACCAGCATGTGATGTGGGGCATCCAGGAGGCCAGGCGTGGAATTTAGGGAATTTAGGGAGATAAGGGCAGAGAAGGGAGGCACCTGGTGCTGCTGGCACATCCACTAGGCTCCAAGCACCAGCCAGGGGCTTGTCAGTGTGAAATGATCTGGCTGGTCTTCACGCCTGCTCGGAGGGGTACACCAGCCGGGCGGGCTGGGGTCTGCCTGCTGGCACCACCACTAACAGCTCCGTAGCCTGCACACAGTCCTAAACCTGTTTCCATACCTGCAAAGCAGGACCAACGGAGGGCCTGTCGTGGGGGATTCTGGAGGTGAATGAGGTCACGGGTCAGGTCCTCACCCTGGGATGGGCAGTGGAAGCTGCTCAGCAGGACGCTGGCCATCCCGTGGGTCATCCCATTTTTATACCCCCAAGAAGCGAGTGATTGCCAAGGTCACTGAGCAAATGGCTTCAACCAGCGACAGGGAGGAAAGGCTTCCTGGAGGGTCGGGACTGCAGCCAGGGGGTGGCCTTTCGGATCTCATCCGGAATGGGGCTCTGTCCCAGCCTCCCAGGCACGGTGGCTGCCTCCTCCTTCCTGTTTAACTGGCACCACCCCCAGGATCCGGCTTGTTCCGCCTGAGTTCCCTGACACAGGAGCCTCGGGGCGGGGCCCACTTCCTGACCCTCGGCCAGCACCGGGATTAGGATGCTTAGCGGGCATTAGTCGGTCCTGACTATGCAGGGGAGTGGCAAAGACCTCAGGCCCCGTGACTCAGGAGCACAGATCCCAGGCCCCTCTCTGCCATCAGGGCGCCACTGGCATGCCACTCACCCTGCAGGGACTCAGAGCCCCTGCCTGTCACGGAAGTGCCCACCCGTGCAGGGCTGGGCAGGCACCAGCACCTGGAAATAAACTCATAGAGGTCAAAGCACTACCAAAATGCACGCTGCCAGAATGAGGAGACCATTCCAAATGTCTGTACTGCAGGCTCTCATCCCCTTAAATGGACAACCAAGTGGCAGAACGCACACCCCCACCTGCTTCGGGCCCTCTGAGCCGCGCTCCAGTCCCTGCAGCAGGCTGCCAGTGACATGCAGGCCAAGAGAGTGGTCCACTCCAGGCCTCCTCACACTGCCCTGAGTGGCCAGGACATTCACAGGCTGTCAGAGATAAAACAAAACCAAAGGGAAGGCGGCTTCTGGAACAAGGAGCCCGTCCCAGGACACCTGGGACCCAAGGTCGGCACGCTGCCCCACAGGCTCACCCTCATGCCCTGTCAGTGTTTCACGGCTGCTGGCCAGGGGGCAGGGGTGGACATCAGGAATCTGAGTCGCCTCCCAGGCCAAATCAGACACCTGTGAGCCCAAGATGATGCCCTCCATTTCATCCAGAACTCAAGCTGTAATGGAAAACCAGCTTCACAGACTGCCCACCCCACCAGCCTCCCCTGCCCACGTGCCTCTCCTGGGGGCAGCTAGATTGATGGTCACACCTCCCTCCATCCCCAAAGGGAAACCACAACCCCACCAAGGGGCCGAGGGCACATCCCAGGGGCTGACAGATCACCAAGTCCAGCTGTGCTATCTGGCAGGGATTTCTAGATGCCTTAGTAAAAATCAGAGCATGGCTGGCTGCCTTCCCCACAGACCACATCTAAAACCCAGGGCCAGAGGCAGTGAGTGTGGTCCCGAGGGTCGATGCAAATGGGGGAGCCAGTTGGATGGCACACGGTGCCCCTTTCTGCTCCGACACATGGGACCAAGCTGGCCCAGGAGAAGAAGCTCCCAGGAGGCTCATCCCTACATCTGCCTGGTAATACAGTGTCCCTAGGACAGGATGGCATTGTCCACACACGACAGGAACCTCACCTGTAGGACCCGCCTCTCTGGCCCAGCAGCCTCACTTCCAAGAACCTGTGAGATCCAAGGAATATTCAGTAAGGGACCAAGTCCCAGGTCCACACGGGGATGCCAGGGGTATGAGGGGTGCAAAGGTTTACAGAGCTCCCCGCAGCTCCACATTCACCCCGAGCTTTCCCACCCGACCTAGTGAGAACAGGGTTCCTGAGGAGGGCTGCCTGGAGAGCAGCGAACACTTGCACGGTCTCTTCGGGGTTTACAACTTCTTACCCGACAACATCATGGGGACTCGGGACAGACTATTAGTCACTCTGCAGGAAATTGGGGCTTAGAGAGGGTAAGCCATATGCCTGAAGGAACACAGAAAGTCAGCAACTCTTTCCACACCATCCTCCCCTGCCATCGCCCTGGATTCACCTCCACTGATGAGCTCTCCCCTCCCAGTGGGCGCACAGGGGACACCAACGAGCATATGCCCCAGGGACCCCAGCTCCACCACTCCCCAACCAGCTCTGCAGCCGCCTGGAGGCCTCCTGTGTCAGAGCAGACATGGGCAGAGGAAGAGGCTGCCACTGTACCGAGCGGGGCTGGGTCCAACACCCACAGAGAGAATCCTCAGGGCCTGTCTCCCCTCTGGTTCCGAGGCTGCATCTTGCTGGTCACTCCTGCTCAGGGCACTTAATAAACACGTACTGAGTAAAAGACGGCATCACCACCCCTGAGAACCTGTGGTGGGCCGGGTGTGGGTCCCACAGCACCCGGGAGGGTCCCTGAGCCCACCCATCAGCTGCGGAGACTGAAACCCACAGAGATGAGTGAATTTGCCCAGCGAGAGGGCGGCCAGGCCCACGGGGCCTCCCTGGCACGTCCCCAGGTCTCTTCCTCCTCCACTGGCTGAGCAGGTTCCAGGGGGACGCCACAGCGAGGATGCTGCCCACCAGGCAGCCCAGAGGCACCTCAGGGCTCAGGGCCGCCCAGTCTGACAGGCCTCCACCGGGTGACCTGGGCAGCTCCCTCTGTGCCCCGTGCCTCAGTTTCCTCACCTGCACTGAGGGCTCATACGCAACGGAGAGGAAGGGTCTGCGTGCTCTCAGGGCTGCTCCCGACCCTGCCCAGGGCGCCGTGGGGCTGAGGGTCACCCATCGCCCTCCTCCACACTCAGCACGGGGTGTGGGTGGAAAGAGGGCAGCATGAGTGCGTAGATGCCAACACGGATACGGACTGCATCCGCCTGTCACCTGGAACCTTCCCTGGGTGCAGTCCTCCTGCCCAGCCGGTTATTAAATACGCACCTGGGGAAAGAGCTCGGAGAAGTCAGCTCTCTTCTTGGAGGGGTGGGGGCGCAGCACTGATGTTCAGGGAATGCAATGGTCCACCCCATCACAAAGGGTAAGCTGCCACCACACCAGCGGCCCAGTGGTCAGAGCGCTCAGTTAAGGGCAAGAGCAAGAGCAGACACTATGGGGCCGGACACTGTGAAGCCTCTGAACGTGACTAACGGAGCGGCACTGGCTGCGTGGGCAGGCTGCAGACACACACTCACACACACGCTCTCACAGACACACACGTTCTCACACGCATATCCTCACACTCACATGGACACACTCTCGTAGACACATTCTCACGTAGACACACTCTCACGTAGATACACATTCTCACACATACGTAGACACACCCACGTAAACACTCATTCACACACTCTCACATGGACATACATTCTCACAAACCCACATAGACCCACACTCAATGTAGACACATTCTCTCACACACTCACACTTGTGTAGACATATACTTATGTAAACACACTCACATAGACACTATTCTCACAAACTCATGTAGACACATTCACACACTCACGGGGACACACACACTCATGTAGACAAACACATAACACTCAAGTAAACACATACATTCTCTGACACACTCACACCTACACACCTCACCCCTTCCTTCCTGCCCTACCCTGCATCTTCCCCAAGTCGATGCCCTCAGCTCCCTACAAACGAAGGGCCCTGGTCCTCACGCCCCCTGCCGGGCCCTGTTCTGGGGAGCCCGCTCCACATGAACGCGGAGACAGGCCGCGTGCCCCTCGCCTCAGCTCCCTGCCTCGCCGTCTGCAGCTCGGCTAATCCGACAAGCTGGTGGCTGACTCCACGGTCGAGGAGAACCAGGGCTCAGGGGCAGGTGGGGGGCCCCCAACCCCAGGCTCGCCAGCTCACCCGGAGGACCCACAAGCACCCAAGAGGGACGCAGGGTGCTCCAGACGCCCACTGGCAACCAGAGGGCCGGTGACTGACTCACCCCCACTTCCCAGGAACCCAGCCCCGAACAGCCCAAGCAAGAAACTCAGGACAGGGTGGGCCGGAAAGGCAGGGACGCAGTTTTGGGATTGCTGAAGCCTGGCCAAGGTGCCCCCAGTACCCACGAGGGCCACTGGTGACTGACTCTCAGGGCCCTGCCCACCCCCACCCTGCTGAGGGGCTCCACTTCCTGCCCGCACCACCTCTCCTGACCCTCCCACGCCACACAGGAGTGGGGGCTGAGGGCTCAATTCATCTCACTAATGAGGACACTGAGGCACAGAAGCGCTGCCAGGCTGTCTGCCCAGAGGTGGCCTGAGGCCAGACCTCCCTGCCCATCCCCATCTGACTTGGTCCCACAGCTCTGGCTGTCCCAGCCTGGGGGGCAGGGCACTGGGTGACCTCAGCAGCGGCCACCATAGTGAACCGCACCCACCTCAGAGGGAGTCACCGGGGCGGGGCCAGCCCCCGCCTCTGGGGCCGCTGCTGGAGAGCAGACACCTTCCAGGAACTCGGTCACCGAGGCGGCCAGAACCACTGGGACAGGAAGCAGCAGGCCTGGCCCCCTGAGCCCAGAGGAAGGAGGCCGGGCAGTCTGGGGTGTGGCCCTCAGCATCAGCCTCAACTGCCCTGCCAAGGGTGTCCCCAGACCCAGTGGTCACCCACGGGGCACTCCCCAGCCAGGCAGCGGATGCCAGACCAACCACAGTTAAGATATGGCGCTGTCCTAGGAATTCACGGCAGAAGCTGACATTGAAAGTCAGCCCAGACAGGAGATACGTCTCAAAGAGACTCACATGTGGCACGGAGGGTGAAGGACAGAGGAATGTTTTGGACACTGGGGGTGGCGGTGGTTAGAAATGTGAAAAGAGGGGCTGGCATTTCAGCCACAGCTTGAAAACAAGCAGGATTTTCCAAGGGAGGGGAGGGCAGGGGAAAGGCACTGGAGGCATGGGAGACAGCCAGGGCACGGCACCGGTATGGAAATGTCTGGATGGTATTCAGGAACTGCTACTGGCCTGGGGTCACAGAAGCTTCCGGAAGAGATGGAAGAGGGCGTGGAAAAGGAGTGAGAGTCAGATCACAGAGCCCCTCCAACTTTGTTCCCAGGAGCCTGAAGTCCCTGCTGAACCTAAGGGTCCCTCGCAGGGTCGGGGGCCAGGCGAGGGCTGTGTTTCAGGAAGAACATTCCAGAAGGGCAGAGTGAGGGTGGAGGTGGTGACCCGGGAGGCAGGGAGGCCGGCTGGGAGGCTGGCTCCAAAAGAACTGGAGCAGAGAGTGGTGTGGGAGGGTGAAATCCCAGCCCGAGCACAGGGGAGGATGGAGCCAGCAGGTGCGCCCACGGCCACGAAACCGCAGGCCCTGGCTCACACCGGCACAGGTTCACCAGAAACCACCACCCTTGGCAGGGCAAAGGCTGGGCAAGGCAGGGTGGACAGGGCCCTGTGAGCAGGCCACCAACTAGGCCACGCCAAGCTGGTCAGACGCACCGGGTGTCTGGACCCCACCTGTGAGGGATTCTGCCTCTGAAGTTAAGCTACAAGTTCTACATCTGGAGGGAGCTGCAGGCAGGAGGACAGAGCACTTCAGCCTGGGGTCTGGCCTTGACTCCCCTCCCTCACGACCACCCCAGCGGGGGGCAGAAACCCAGCGGCCTGCTGACGGGTCTGCGTGCCCTAGCCGCGGCGTCCGCTGACCCTACAGGGCAGCCCCACAATGGCACCCTTTGTTTCTTGTCCCCATTGTCTTCAATCCTCTCGCCTGCCTGCGCCAGGGCCAAAGGAGGATTTCCAGAGGGATTTCTCAATGGGCTTTGGCAAATCATCTTGTCGGCGGGACCTGCTGCTCAGGGCCTGGCCCTGAAAGGCCACAAAGGGGCTGGGGGCCAACAACCCTTTGGAAACAGCCCCAAAGGCAAGTTGCTATTCTGACTGAGCGATCTTTGGGCTGCATGGTCATACGCTGGTGACGGGACCTGCCCAAGGTCGAGGGGCCAGTGCGGGCACAGTTGGACCAACCTCTTCCTCCATCCCCCTGCCAGGCTTTGCCCCCCACATGACCTCGTCCAGTCTGTCACAGACATGCGTCCCCGAGTTCTCTTGCGTTCAGCTGTCCCAGGTGATGCCCCTGGAAGGGTGAGTAGAGGACCAGCGACAGCCAGGGGGGCAGATGGGAGAGGCTTGCATTCCCTCCTCACATGGAAGGGGTGCCAGGCCTGCCCCTCAGACCGCCCTCCAGAAGGGGCTGACAGGATGGAAGAGGTCAAGACCAAGCACAGTATCCCTTCTGAAGGCGCCCAGAGGGGATGTCCCACGACAGACAAGCAAAGCGCCCTGGATGTGTCCACAGACCAAGTGGTGAGATGACAAGACATTCGCAACACACTCACGTGAAAGAAGGTGGGGTCACAAACTGGAGGAACACACTGCGGCAAAATCTGTTTTTAAAAAGCGTGTCTTAGGTAGGATCCTGAAGAGAAGAAGGACCTTAGGTAAGAGCTAAGGAAATCTGATCAAGCATGCATCTAGTTAATACACCTGTATCAATACTGGCTCATCAGTGGTAACAAACGGACGTGACGGCTGTAGGAAGCTGGTGACAGGGGCAGCCGGGGGCAGGGTTTATGGGATCTCTCTCTATCTTCCCAATGAGTCTGTAAATCTAAAAACGGTCCTAGACAGCAAAGTTTATTTTAAAATGTGTGTACAGCAACTCTATACATGCGATAAGATTTCATAAACGCTACACACACACACACAGAAACGCGTGCATGGAAAGACATGTGCGTGTGAGCTGGGGTCTGCTGTCCAGTCGCCGTGTTGCGCCGACGTCACCGTCCTGGTCTTGACAAGGCACTAGACTTATGTAAGATGGCACTCCTGGAGGAAGCTGCGGAAGGGGACACAGGAGCCCCTGTACCGCTTTTGCAAATTCTTGCGAGTCTGTAATCATTTCAAAATAGAAAGTTAACAGAAGATGTGTATGGACCCCCCCACTTTCAACTCAGCGTTTCCTCTTCTGAGAACAGAGCAAAATGTTAACATCAGTTCTCTCCGGAGGGTAGGATTCTAGATGACTTTTAAATTTTGGTTTTGAACTTCTCAGTGTATTCTAAGCTTTCCACAATGAATAATGGGCTATTTAGGGGTGAGCAATCCTCTGCGTCTCCACCAGTGATAAATCACGGGGGGCAGGTGGGAGCCTGTGGCCTGAAAGGACGGGTGAGCCAGGACCCGATGAGACAGGAGCTGGAGGGGTGCCCCCAACCCCCAGCCGGGCAGGATGGTGTGAGCATCCTCACCCCCTCCTTGAATGCACTCCCCCCACAGAGCACAAAGGCGGGACCGCCGTGCCCTCTCCCCCCCGCCCCCAGTGGAGTTCACACATCAGCAGCCATCCTAGCGTCCCGGAGCTGCTGTCGGGGGATCCCAGGATAAATCAGGAAGGCAAGCTCAGGCTGGCAAAGGGGGGCTGCGCGTCTCAGATCAAACCAAAGGCAGAAACGACATCTGGGGCGCATGACGCACCGCGAGACATCGAACGTGGGGCACGCTGCTAAAACAAATCCTGCATGAGTTTGGAGCCAAGAAATTCCAGAAGAGCATTCCACTGGTGCTCGACTTTCACGGAACTGCCCCCCGCCCAAGGAGAAGACAAGAATCACGCTCGAAACTAGAATGTTCCTCCTGATTGTCTCTTTAACACGCCCATTTCAACAGCCAGTCCTCCCATGAGAAGTGAGAAAACCCGCCAATTACTGATGATAATATCACCACGGGCCGCATCCCAGTGGTACCAGAGGCAGTCTGGGTGCTGGGGTGCAAGGTGATTATTTTCTAAATTTTCTATAAAAAGCAGATAGTTGTTTTAGAAGAAGAAAGTTACTGATGGGGTAATCCTGCTTTTGCACAGAGAGGCAGGACAGGGTCATGGTTAGGGATGTGGGCCCAGGGCCGGAGTGCTGCGGGTCCATCCCAGCCCCGCCCTTCCTACACTGGACCTTGGGCTGTCCAACTGCTCTGTGCCTCGGTTTCCTCTTCTCCTCAAATGGGGAAAACATAAATGCCTTCGCTTTGTGAGGATTAAACAAGTGAACAGGTAGAGAGCACTGAGAACCTGCTAGCTATTATTGCTACTGCTGCTCTTCTTGTTACTAAGCACCTGTCTTGTGCCACCCTCAACAGCCTGTAACTTGAAACGGATGCAGTCACTCCATCTAACAGAGGCAGGAAGGTGAGGCACGTGGGTCTGCGTGTCTTGTCTGTGGTCGCACCGGTGGACCCACAACCACAGCTCAGGTGCAGGACCCTCCTGGACCCTCCCAGGTGGCACGGACCCTCAGGGTGCCAGCCAGGTACCCAAATCACCACCTCACGTGGGACCCGCCCGGGGAGTGGGCTTTGCCCCGCACAGCTGAGAGGCAGGCAAGACGCCAGAACTGGAGTCCCCTCCCCTGGACCTCAGGCCCGAGGCAGGAAAGTGGCCCTGCTCAGGGCACGGGGGCCAGGCCTGCTGCCCGATGGCCTCCTTCCACCTCTCTGTATAGCTGTCCCACTCTGCGCAGGACTTTCTTTCCAGGTCGCCCCTGCCTGCTTTGAGTGGCGCCCAGACCAAGCAGTAATGACAATCCAACATGACTCTAAGGCCCAGAGGGGGCAGGGCTGGGGGAGGTCAGAGGTCCCTTACAGATGGGCCTGAGGAGGACAGCCCTGGCCAAAGTCTCATGGTGGCTCCAGGACAGGCCCCTGACCCTCCTCCAGCACTCCTACAGAAAACAACCCCACACACATACACAGAAGCCAACTCAGAGACACCAAACCCTATCTGCCCCCCAAGCAGGGTGCAGCCTCGGGGGGCAGGGACACGGGGTCAGCAGGCACCACCCGGACAGGGCCCACCTGCCACTAACACCTCTCACAGCCAGTGGCACTCCCCTGGAGATGGCACAGCACAGTCGAGAAGGCCTGGGTGCTGGACCACCGAAATCTCCACTCTCCACCCAGTACACAGGGGGAAACTGAGGCAGAGGGATGGGGGGCAATTGTGAAAGCCCACAGGCCAGGGGGCTCCTTTCTTCATCTGTGCCAGGGGGCCGATACCAATCCCCCCCAAATTGGGCCCCAGCAGCCCCAGGAGTCCTCCTCCTGAAGCCTCTTAGTGACAAACGCACGCAATTTCAGGAAGCAAGCTCCTTAATGAGGAATCATTTCCATATGCCAACTCATCACTCTCACTCACGAGCATCTTCTTGTCTGAGACACGGAGAGGAACAGTGATGAGGCAGCGAGGCATCCCCAGCCCCCCGACCCCACTGGCCGCCCCTTCCACTGCCCCTGCTGCTGCCCGTTCAGATCCCCCAACCAAAGCATACCAGGCGGCCTCGGGGCTGGCGCACCACAGCCAAGCCCCACAGCCACAGGCACACCTTCAGAGCTCGAGGGGCCCCGGCCTTTCTGACCCAGGGGCCTGCTTGCTGCTGTGGGCAGGGGTGGGAGGGACGGTCCCAACAGCACAGGAGTGTGCAGAGCAGTGGCAAAGATCCTGGCTGAGCCCACCAGCCCCACCCAGTCCACCCTGCCTTCCCCCGACCTGGGCAGCCTCCCCACTGGGACCTTCGCCTTCCTGCAGATACCCCCCACCTGGGCCCACTGGAGGCTCCAGCCACCCAGGGTATTAAAAGGATAAAACCTAAGGACAGGAGTAAGGGCACCAGGGCCTGTCATCCGACGCGGCCACCTGATTCAGGAGAGGCCATCACCGGCGCCAAGTGCCCAGCGCCCAGGGTTCAGAGCGGGACTCCCTCAGCCCCGACACCCCCCCTGCCATCGGTCACTCTCCCTTCCAAGCTCTCCTCCCCCCTCATCCTCTGTGAATCCTGATAAAAACAGCGTCAGTGCCTGATGTTAACGGTCAGAACTAAGTCTCATGCAAGGCCACTGAGGGAGGCTGTGATTGTTCGTCTCTATTTATTAGGAAAAAACAACCAAGAACGGCAGATGCAGATTTATTCCAACTCCTGACGAGGCGGCCCTCAGAGATCCCTAATCCAAGGATCTGCCTCAAAGGTGACAAAGCCAAGCTGGGGACAGGATGGGGGAGGAGGGAGGGGAGGGGAGGAGGAGCAGGGAGGGGAGGGGAGGGGGAGAGGAGAGGGCCCAGCCCCTCTGAGTACCTCAACAAGATCACACTGCCACTCACCACTCCCCTGCCTGGGGGTCTCCCTGGCCACAGTAGAGCAGCTCGGGCGTGGTGTGGTGGAGAAACCAGGCCCAGAGGTCTGGGCGTCCAGATGTCCCACGCTTGGCGGCAGGAGGTCGTGGCAGAGCAGGTGCACCTGCAGCAGAACTGCCTGTGCTCTGTGCAGCCTGAGGCTCTCCGTGCCGGTCCCCACTTCTCTGTCTTGGCAGTGGGCTGACCCCGCCTCCCCCGCAGGCTCGTTCCCAGGTGCAGAAGTAGGACATGGCAGCAGACGGCCACTCTGGCCTGGAGTCCCACACCACAGGAGGTCTGGAAATGTCTGCTACAAGAGTAAGCAAAGCCGCGTCACCCTGCCCGCCAGCCTCTGCTGCCCCATCTGCGTGGAGAACGTGGCGAGTCCAGTCCAGCGTCCCTCGGCGTCCCTGCTCGCCCTGCCCACCCCTCGCCCAGGGCCCCCCTGCACACACCGAGGCCCACAGTCCTCCTAGGCCGCTTTCTCCAATTGGGACCATCCTTCCAGCTTCTTCCACCTGCCAATCAGCAAACCACTGAGGGGCAAACAGGGACGATGCTTGGGTGATAGGGCATCTCAGCTGGACACAGGTCTCACCCGTCCCCCCAAAACCAGCCTGCCCCACTGGCGTCCAGGATGCCGAAAACAGCAGCTGGCGTGCAAGTAAATTAGCACCTTTCAGAGTCAAACGTCACTGGCCGGGCGCTGGCCCATTAGTCCAGCACATGAACCACCTTCTTCTCGCCCCCGGGCCTCCCGCAGAGGCTCTCAAGCCTGTCATTTTCATTAAGGCACCAATGCATGTATATTTAGCCAGAGAAAAGGGAGCCCACAGACCTATTCGAAAGTCACCAGAGGCCTGGTCTGTAGGAGGAGGGAGGAAGGACCAAAGTTGCAATTCAAAAGAAGAAAATTAGAAGCTTCCCCATTTTCATTCTGCTCCTGCTGGCAATGGCTGCTACACTGGCAGCATGGGGAGCTGGCACGTGAGGCCTATGGGGGGCGAGCTGGGAAAGTGAAGCCTGGGGGGAGGGTGGCCAGTGATCACTCCTGGCTGCTGCCTTCTGATTCCAGGTCAGATCCTTCCCCACCTGGAGGAGCCCCTGGAAGGTGAGGGCCTGAGGGTGGAAACTGGGTCACTGTGCATAGAAATGTCCAAAAAAATACCCCAAAGAGCACTAGTTTGGCTGGATGGGAGGAGGGTCCTGGCTGGGAGCTGATACCCAGGGAGGACCCAGGCATCTAGAACTTTCCCAAGTTCCTCCGGGGTCTCTGAGCCCCTGGTCCAAATGCCTCATCTCACAGATGGGTAAACTGAGGCCAAGGGAAAACAGGATGAGATCAAGGCAGAAAGGAAAGAACACGGAGAGAGACATCCAGGAAGCAAAGATTTGCATGAAAACATCCACCCAACCCTAAAACCCTCATATAAATACAAACAACTTCAGGAAAGATGCACAAGGGGCGTGGCCTCTGAGCAAGCAGGGCGCCGCGGGGGTGAGCCAGAGCATGCCGCTCAAACCCACCGGACAGCAGGCACAAACGGAGACCACTGGGTGTCCAGGACGCCTGGCCAGCCAAAGAAGGAAGACCTGCAGAGCTCACGGGGTGCCCCCGCGTCCTGCATGGAGCTTCCTGGCTGGGAGCACGCATTAAGTCCATTTATGTTTATTTGTTGAAGGCTTCGGGGAGGAACCTCACTAATCCTCCTACCGCTCGTCGTCTTCCCTGGGCCACAGACCACTCTCAACCTCTCATAAAAGCTGTGGGTGGTGTCCATGGAAAGATCATGAGTGGCTGTCATTTCAGGGCCCAGGGTTTCCTGAAGCCTGTCACAGCCCCGGTTAAGGAGTCCACTGAGTATGTGCCCGCTGACAGATCAGCGCGGGGAGGAGAGCACAGCTAGCCTTGAAGGCAGCAGAGATGCCAAGGGGCCGGAGGAGGCCCCGAGCTGGCCCAGGCATCTCCTTTCTTGCACGGCCCCCAAAATAAAGCCCCAGGCCAGGAGGTCTCCATGACCCTGCCCATGACACGTTTTTTCATATGGTAGGAGGGCAGACCTGGTGGGGCAGCTGCTCCCCCATGCCTCCCTCCTGCTCAGAGTTTGGGTTGCATCAAAAACAAGGGGTCTTTTCATCCCGCATTCCCCACAGCATTTCAGCCCCACACTTGGGAGCGGATCACGTTGCCTATAACCTGGCCGGCGCTCATGGAACGAGGTCTTAACTCATGGAAAGGGATTAAGGACTCTGCAGGGGGAGAGGCAAAATGAAAGCAGCAGCAGGCTCAGGACCACCCTCCAGGGTGGGGACCTTGTGGCAGGACGGCAGGGAGCACCCCCAGGGCCTCCCGACCACACTCCCAGATGGCTCCATCCCACCCTGTCAGCAGGACGGAGTCCGGGATGGGCAAAAGCTGCAGAGACAGGCTCATAAGAAACCCCGGCCTGGGGCCAGGAAATGCCCCCCCGGAGGGAGGGCAGCAGGAGGAACATGGGGGCCTGGCAGGGTGCAGGGGGTTTTGGGGACCTCCAGGGCATTGACTCAGGGTCCCCCCATCAACATGGCTCTCACCATGGGCTCCCACCACCATCAGCGCCATCGTTGCATTTCCAGAGCAAGGGGGTTCAGAAAGGGCTTACCTCTGACCCTCCAGTCCCCAAGGTCAGGGAAGCCCGAACATCAGCCCCTCTTTCCGGGGAGCCAGCACCTCATCCAGGCCCTCACAGGGGGCAAGGATGGCAGTTTCTCCATGCCATCCAGCTGTGACCTCCCTGAGGTCACCCTGACTGCCCCCCCAACAGACACACACAGCAGCAAGCTCAGCAGCAAGGACACAAAGAGGCACAGGAACAGCAGGGCCAGAGCCCCAGGTGTGGCATGTAATGGCCTCATCAGCCAGGGACCGGCTGGAGCAATGGTCTGCAGCTGGACCCAGGCAGCTCGTTTAACCCCAAGAGATGAGACTGCCCAGCGCAGAGGGCAGGAGGGGAGCCATGCTCAAAACTGGTAACGGCACAGCCAGGCGGATCTGCAGCCCCTCCAGGATGCTCCCGTCACGGAGCAGGTTGGAAGAGGGAATGCCGGCTGGCCTGGCCTGTGTCCATTCCTCGGCAACCTGGCCCCACCCTACCCCACTGTTTTAAAAGTCATTGTCTTTGTTTTCTGATCTTACAGGCCTCTTAGCCTCATGTTGAGGATAAGGAGCTGGGGGATGGGAGCTGGGGACTGCAGGGAAGACCTCTGGAGCCCCCCAGAGCCGTGTGGCCTTTCCCAGCTTGGGTTCCTGCCCGTACATGTGAGCCCACACACAAAGCCAGCAGCAGAAGTAGCATCCATGACTGCAGGGCAACCACCAAGAGCCTGGCTAGAGGCTCCTCCAGATGCCAAGTGGACCAGGGCTACTAGTCACACATCATGTGACAGTCCATCTCCAGGGGCTGGCCTAAGCCTGAAAGGAAGGGTGGGGTTTCAACAGGTGGCAGAGGTAGGAAAGGGTGATCCTGCAGGCAGCAGCGCCCACGGCCTGCTGTGTGCCTGGGGCAAGCAGGTCCAGCGCCAGCTCAAGTCTGAGGAGGCTGGCAGTGAGGTCGAGCTCGGTATCAGAGCTTCCTCTGCAGACAAGGGGCAGTCGCACAGCCCAATGAGGAGCTGTCTGGATCAGCGCTGCCCAACAGAACTCTCTGGAATGATGGAAGTGTTCCTTTTCTGCATTGTCAACAAGGTGCGAAGCCCTTGCAAGGGAGCTGGTTCAACTCAGAAGCTGAACTTTTCATGTTACTTCATCTTAATTAAACAGAATGAAAGCAGCCACTTGTGGGTAGCGGACGGCTAGCGGACAGCTCCCGGCCAGAGCCCGGAAACTTGAAGGGTGATAGCCACCAGTGAGGTGGAAGGCAAGGGAGCAGAGGAGAGAGGAAGGGGCCCAAACCCAGAGGGCACAGACTCAACAGGATGGTGACCAGCAGGACACTGGAAGCCGGGGCCTCAAGGTCAGGAGCAAGAGGGAGAGAGAGGTGTGGGCTCAGCACAGGGCAGGAGGGGCTGGAGAGGGAACCAGAAGCTGCTAGGAGCAAGGCTCTGTTCTAAAAGCCAAGCCAAGGGTGGGCATCAAACACTCTGAGAGGTCAGGACAAGGAGAGGCCGGGGCACCAAGCTGGAGCAGCCTTTCTGGGGGTTGGGACTGCCCGTGGGGCCAAGAAGCCAGGGGTGGGAAGGGGGAGGCTGGCCCCCAGTGCTGGTGGGGAGCAATCCAGTGGTGAAGGGAGGGAGCCCGGGGCAAGGTGACCACAGGGAGAGGATTTTGTTTATTGCTGTGGACTAGGAAACAGGAGGCTGCTTGCAGGGGAAGGGGCCAGGAGGGCCCAAAGGAACAAGAGGAAGGAGACAATGGTGGGGGGGCCCCACAGGAGGGGCTGGGGGCCCCCTGGCCAGGCAGGACAGAAGGCGCTGAAAGAGGGAGAGACTCGCTGCTTAATTTTCTGTCCTACAGAAAAGTGGTGTGTGCACATTCCAGAAAATACGGAAAACACAGAAAAAGGAGAAAGGGCAGGGCGGGAGCTTCCCATTGTCCCACTAGCTACAGAGATGTGAGGCGGCCGGGAAATCGAGCCTTCTGAGAGCCCTGGCGGGCAGCATGGCCGGAACCCACGACAAAGGGCCACTCCCGGAGCGGCTCATTAGGGAGAGGAGCCGGTGACAGGCGGCCGCATTCAGAGCCTGCACACAATCGGGCCCTTGTGGGGGCGGGGGCGGGGTGCTCCCGGAGCCTCTGATTCCAAGACAAGAGCGCGCCTCCTTCTTGCCTTACAACCCGGGAGACAACGGAAAGGCAGATTTGGGGAGACAAAGAGATTCTTCCCCTGACAGTGGATGGGCTATTTTTGGAAATGGGTCGACTCTTCTCCATCGCTGCCATCTCGGTGCCACCAGCCCTGCCTCCATCTGTCCCCTTGAATGCAGCCTAAAAAGGCCCCCCACCCCATCTGGGGCAGCCCAGCACCCCACAACGTGGGTGGTGAAGGCAAGTGCCTCCTTGGTGATGCCTGGAGGTCTGTTCTAGCTCCCAGGGCGGGAAGGTGGGAGAGCGAGCCAGGGTGTGTCCAGGGCCGGGGTAGGTGCTCACGAAATGCATGGCTGGCGGAATTCAAACCCAGCTTTCCACCGCTGCCTGGCAGCCCCCGCTGGGCACACCAAAGCCTTCTCCCTGGGCATCCACGCGGCAAAGGTCGGCGAGGGGACAACACAAATGGGCCTGTTTCTCCCTCACCGCTAACGTGAACTGACACTAGCCTCCCGGCCCGGCCCGGCCAGGCTCTGTGATGCCCTAGCGTGGAGCAGCGTCCTCGCCTCCAGCTGACCTGCTGACGGGCCATCTCGAGCTTGGGCGGCCCCCGCAGGCCCAGTGGCTTTTCTCCCGGAGTTTCCCACTGTGGCTCTGGCTGCCCAGCAGAAGCCCCAGGGAGCTTCTACAACCACCGAGGCCATGGCTGGGGGCGGGTCCAGACACAGTGTTTTTAAAGTTCCACGGTAACATCTAACGTGCAGCCACAGTGAGGAACCTCTGGTAAAAGCAAGCGTGTATTTTTTAGTAAGTGTTAAAGGGAAACAGAGAAGTGGGGTGTGCGAGGCACCACCCTCGGAGAGAGGGCTGAGTTTTTTAGAACCAGCTGAAGACCATTTGGTGCCAAATGGAGCAAATGGAAAAAGAAAGGCAGGTGGCCAAAGTGACTTGAACACTGTCAGGTTTAAAACAAGAGGGAGGGGGCCGACCCGCTGGCGTAGTGGTTAAGTTCACGGGCTCTGCTTCAGCAGCCCAGGGTTCGCCGGTTCGGACCCTGGGCGCAGAGCTACGCACCGCTCATCAAGCCAGGCTGAGGCGGCATCCCACACAGAAGAACTAGAATGACCTACAACTAGGATATACAACTACGTACGGGGGCTTTGGGGAGAAAAAAAAAAAGATGAAGATTGACAACAGATGTTAGCTCAGGGGCAATCCTCCTCACCAAAAAAAGAAAACAAACAAAAATGAGAGGCATTTACTGAGCACCTGCCATGGGCCGGGAAGCTGGACCCGCCCCTAAAGAAGGCTATGGACTCGGGGAGAGACAGGGGGGCAGGCAGAGGAACCTCAGGTCCAGAATGGGCAGTCCTGTCCTGGGCACACCCCACCCGGGGAACCGGAGCTCAGCACTCTACCAAGCGCCAAACCCTAGGCCTGTAAGAGGCGATCAGATGGCAGAGGCAAGTAATCCCACTGGGCTCTCAGTGCGGCCCTTCATGAGGACAGGCTGGTCAGGCGGGGTTCTCGGCCTCAGCCGGCACTGGGCAGAGTGGTACCTGTGTGTCACAGGCATCCACCCCACCTCCGCCACCCCAGGTGCTCAATCCTGAGACCTGCCCCAAGCTGAGGACCAACCACCAGGAAAGAGACAAAACCTGGGATGCAGGGTGTGGGGGTGGCGAGAATCCCCAGGAAAATAAAGCAGAGCCGGCTGGCAGGACCACAAATGTGACCGATGAGAGGCAGGATGGGCACGGCAGGTGGTCCATTTGTTGTGGCCCTGTCCCTCGTACAAACTCTGGGTGGAGGGGCCAGAGAATGCTAGCGTCTCTGGGATCCTCGGCACAGCCCATCCAAGCCACCCATTTTACAGATGGGAAGGTGAGGGCCCAGAGAGAGGAAGGGACTTGCACACAGTCCGGTCACAAGTGGGCTGAGGCCACTGGTTCTGTGTTGTCCAATCCATAGAACAGCACTGGGTGGCACACTGTGCCCCAAAACCCCGAGATGTGGGGAACATGTCAGCTGACAGGGCCACTCTCAAGTCCAGCTGATGATCCGGCCATGTATTTATCAAGTAGGGAACAGAGAGAAAGGGAGGGGATGTTGCTATGTAAAGGATCTCGTTTCTGAGTGGACTCCTAACGGATGACTCTGGATCCCTTTGGAAAAGGTCATCAGAAAAGGCCACAGCTGGAACTGCCCCCAGCCTGAGGAAAAGCCCAACCCAGGGACATCAGGGGGAGACACAGGTGCAGTGGGAGGAGCTTCACAGGCCCCACCTGCTCCGGCCCAGCCCACTACCCAACCCCTCGTCCTGCATCCCCCAACCCACCCACCACCCCCACTAAGCCAGATGTGCCTGTGCCCCAGCTGTTCCTTCTGCCTCGCCCGGCCTCTCCTCCCCTGTTCTCCTCTGCTGGTACAAACCTCCGCCACCCTCAAGGTCCATCTCAGCTCCCAATTGCAGCCGCCCCCTCGCGGAGCTCCCAGCACAATGAAGAGGTTGATGGCCAGACCAGGGCACTTCTGAGAGTGAAAGGGGCGTGATGAACAGTCACCCCGGGAGGAGACGGCCACCCGGGCACGTGCAGGTGGGCAGCCAGGTGGGCGCAGGCTCCAGGGTCATGTGGACGGGAGCTCCTGGCCCCATCCCCACCCCCACATGACCTGGTGGACTTGCCTCCCAGCCCTGAGCCTTTTCCTCAGCAGAAGTGGAGATCCCAGTTGGGCCCAGCAATCACAGTGGGAGTCACATGGAAACACATAGCTCTCAGCAAGGTGCAGGCACAGTTGGTCCCACCCAAAAGACATTTGTGGAACCCATCCCTCTGTACTGGGAGTCAAGCTCAAGGCACAAGCTGAGAGGGCTCAGGGAGCGGTCAGGGAGGGCTCCAGCACCCACGTGGCCAAGCCCAGGGCGGGTCCCCTTCCCCTCCTAGTCTCCCATGAGTGCCCTTAGGGCTCCAAGCAGTTTGTTCAGGGATTTCCGGCTTTCCCAGGCACGGCATTTCCTCCCTTCTAAGATACCATCAGCCACAGATGCCCGCATACTTAACGACAGCTCTTCCACAGCAAGGGAGGGGAAGACCCTCCATCAAGAACACACTGATCTAAGATACACCCCACAGTGCAACAGAGAAGGGAAGATGCCCATCTTCCAATTCAGGAAATAACAATGCCAAATGGCCAGGGCCTCTCTCTGGCCAATGAGGAAGCTGGAAGGAGAGGGAAACAGACTTTCATCTATTTCCCAGGGCCATGGGTCTCGTCTTCAGTTAACACCCCACACCTCCCTTTAAACATCACATGCAGGGTGAGCCCAAGAACATTCACTGGCGAATCAGTGAAACTCCTGATCTTTCTGGCCTGCTCCCCAGAGAGCTGGAGACCGGTGGGACTTGTTCAAGAGCAGGCATCCATCACCGGGGGACCCAACTCCAGACCTGCCACAGAACCCTCCCCCCGCCTGCCCCTGCTGGCCTGTGGGGGCAGGGCACAGTGACAGAGGAATGTGTGACAGTGATCCTTGCTAGGAGGGGGACCACTCCTGACTTCCCATGAACAGAGGAACATCACGTCCCTTTAGCACACAAGTATGTTCCTCTGTTGCCAAACCTGGGGGATGCCACTGAGGTCCCTCATCATCTGGGTCCAGGGTGATGGCATGGCCTCCTTCCCAGCTCTGAAATCCCAGAGCGGTCCCTGCACCGATCCCAGGCACAGGTACCCAGCACCCAGGCTGCAGGCGTGGGCAGAGCGGCCGTGGCCGTGACTGCTCTGAGAGCGGGTACACAGTGGCGCTGCAGAGAGGGTGTCGTCCGCAGGTGCTGCTCCACTTGAGCCCCCAACAGCTCAGGACTGCCTGACCCTGGAGGTCAGAAGTCACAAGGAGGCAGACGGGCTGGGGGCAGGGCCTTGAAGCCGACCTGCTGGGTCTGAGAACCAGGGCCACTGGGGAGGCCCCAAGCTTCACCTGCTGCTGCCCCAGCCCGGCTGACACCAAGACGGACACCAGCCAAATGCTCCTGAATCACCACGCCCCCAGCCAGGCTACATGAATCACTGTGTGCTTAGCACTCAGGACTGGACAGAGTAACCGCTCAGTAAGCACCTGCTGATGTTTCCCTTCCTGCTTGAATAGCAAATACCCCCAACAACCCAGCCCCACCCTTCCGCCTCCCCGACTCGAACAAGCAGATTCCCAGAGCTGTCCAGGGTGACCCATCGCCATGGGTTCAGGAACACCCTTTCCCAGGTGTCCAGGCCAATGCTTGCACACCTCCCCTAATGGGGAGCTCCCCACCTCCAGAGGCAACCCAGTCCGCCTGGCCCACTCTTGTCCATGGGAGCTGAAGCCTGAATTGCTGGAACTTTGGGGCTCCGCCCCCAGGGGCTGCACACAGCACCAACCGCTTGGGCTGACAGCCCTCCCCACCTGGCAGCAGCTCCCCGGCCCAAGGCTTTTCTTCTCCCAACACAATTCCAGGTCTTTCTGTTCATATGAGGAGGCTTTCCCAGCTCCCCACATATGTCACGAGAACACCTCGCAGGCCCTGGACTCTCGGAGCCCGGGTCCAGACCCACCTGCAGACCTTACTCTGCTTGGTCCCACTGGAATGCCATCTCCCTTCCTTCAACTAGACAAAGACTCATGGCTCCAAGACAGGGTGGTGCAGGGGCTCCCCTCACAAGCCTGTGTTGGGGTGCCCCATCCCCACCCCCAAGAGGCAAATCTGCAGGGCACCAGGTGACAGTGGACTGAACCCACCCTGTAGGGCCCAACTCTAGGACCAGGGTGTGACTATCCTCAGGACACAGAAGAGGAAACGAGGTGCAGAGGTTCTAAGCTGCCATGCTTACACAGCAGGTGGCGAGGCCAGGATTCACCCAGGTCCCTCTGACCTGGAGCCAAGCAGGAGTCACTACCCCCAAGTACAGCCAGCGCTGAGTGCTCCAGCCAGGAGGACGGGGATCAGCATGTCAGGAGACAGCTACGTGGTGCAGTTTACAATCCCAAGGCTGGTCACGGCTTCCCACTTGGCAGAGGAGAAAAGAGAGGCCCACAGAGGTTCAGGAACTAGCCCAGAGTCCCAGGCTTCCAATTCCCTGTGCTGATGACGTCGACAAGCATGGTGAAGAAAGTCCACATGGGGAGAAAACACAGATTATGAGCAAGAGAGGAGTTCCTTGCTAATCGTGCTGCTCCAGGGATGACAGTAAACCAAGTTTGTGTCCTAGAAGCTCAAAGGCCAGGCCACCAGTGATGGGGCTGCTGGGGCCACCACAGCAGAGGGAAGCCAGCCTGGCACAGAGAAGGAAGGGAATGAAACCACAGAGGAAATGAGGGAGGACCCCAGCGCACGGAAGCCTGCACGGCACCTGCCGTCCCCATTCGCCAGACCGCTGGGTCTCCGTGAGCCATGTAGCTTCATGCAAGGAAACAGGAGGGCAGCACAGAAGCTCAGGGTCTGGCTTCCTGAGAAGAGGTGCCACACCTTTGCCACACAGGTTCCACCCCCGGTGGCCTCCCCACCCTCCCTGCGTCCACCTACAGGTCACCGGGGCCCCGCCCAGGACCAAGCTTGGGGAGGCCTTTCACAGCTGGTGGGGCCTCCCGTGGGAGTCCCTCTCAGTCCAACATGGCCAGTGTCCTGGCCCACAGGGGCAGCAGGCCCAGACTCTGACAGAGGAGATGCAAAACTGATCCCAGACCCCCCCCCAACGAGCACCATGGGTGCAAGTCAGCGCACCTCTCCAAGCCTCAGTTTCCCCATCTACAATATGAGACCATTTGGGAGCTCTGAACAGAATGGAGTTGGGGCTGGGAAGCTCTTTGTGCTAAACTGTGAAGTCCTGGGCACACCCTGGCCCTCCCCTGGGTCACCTGCCTGAGAGCTCCTCAGGGCCAGCCCTCCTTTTGTGCATGGCCCTGGGGGCCCAGCACCCCAAGGCCGCTGATGGATGGTCCCGGGTCAGGTTAGGCAGGGAGTGGGGAAAAGGCTTATCTAACCCGCCCCATTGTCTTCACGACCTTTGCTCCCAGCCTGGTTGGGTTTAGGAAAAGCCGCCTTAGCCGGTCCTGGCCAGGAGGCGCTGAGCTGAGAGGCCCCTCATAAAAGACCTATTCAGGGAACGCTCCGTCTTTTTTTAAAGGCCCAGACCACCCTCGCTCCATCCTCCCTGTAAACCAACAAAAATACAAGCAAGAGAACAAACCCATCTTATTTTGAGAAGCTCAAATTTTTAATCCAAACTTCTGAAAGTAAACAAAACCCCTCCACAGGCTTGCTGGAGGCCCGGCTTTCCCTAGGTCAGCTGAAGGGGAGTGGACGGAGGTGCTGGTAGAAGGGGACATGGAGGCAGGAGAAAGAAGGTGGGGCACACAGGATGGGGGAGGGGCAGGGGAGAAATCGTTGAAAATGCTTCTATTTGAAAATTGCATCAGTTCAAGCGGGCAAATGTGACTTTCTGGTGTTTGGGGCTCACCTGCCTCAATTTGCCTTGCTGGATTAGAGCAAAGAGCACCCTAGGCCAGACTTCAGTCAGCCCAGTGCAGACCTCCGGCCATTTCTATTTGCATATGCATTCACAGGCTGCCAGGTCCGGCCCCAGCCAGAGACTGCCTTGAATACAGATGGGCCACCTCCCACCACAGCCCTCTGGGGCCTTCCAGGAGGACACCCAGGAGGGCTGCAGGTACTCCACAGCTCCCAAAAGAGGACTACAGGACCACCATTCCCCGGTTCCTTGGCAGGTGCAGCCAGACAAGGGCTCGGTCACAAACATTCAGGCGAGCTGTCTGTCTAAACAGCAGAGCTGTGCAGAGAACACGGAAGTCTGTTTGGCAAGCCCCCAATGGGGTCCCTATCATTTTTCACAAGCAGCCTTGGAAGAAATATGCATGACAAGGATTCTGACAAGTGTTAAGACCCAGTGCGTGCAGCTCCTGGCCTCCCTCGACCTCATGTGGATAAAGGGGGCTCTATGGCTTTGCCACACTTCACAGATGAAGAGCGGAGAGAGGCTCAGAGAAGTTAAGTAACTTGCCAAGGCAAGAGGGGTGGAGATTTGAATGCGAGAGAGCCTGACCCCACCGAGAGAGCCTGACCCCACCGGGTAATGGGGTTATCAACCATCTGCTCAGTAGTCACCGATAAGCAAGTGACACTTCCCAGGACGGGAGAACGAGGGCAAACCTGGGTCAGGAATCAAGAACAGGGAGTCACCAGTGTCTGCTGATTAATAGTATCAGCCAAAATGACAACAGACCAGAGATGCAAGTCAGCCCATGGCAGGAGCAGTAGGGGACCCAGGCAGACCCACCCAGGCCACTGGAACTGAGACACTTCCAATCTCAACTGCCTTCCCAGGCAGCACTCAGAACCTCTCTCAGCCTCCACCTGCCTGTCTGTAAAATGAGCATAATACTACCTCGCCAGGTTCCCATGAGGATGAGCTGAGGATGAGCAAATCCATAAGGCTCCAGCCCACTATCTGACTCCACCATCTCCAGCATCCGACAGACACTCACTAGCTTTCTCATCTCCAGCTCACTGGTCACGCCACTTAAAACTACAGGTGTGAGTACAGAAAAGTAGTTTCTAGGAGAAGGGCCTCTCCTTGTTTCTAGGCATCCTGTTCATATTGTTGGAAGAACATCTCAAGGCCACGCATGTCTTTAAGAGACAAAACTAAATAATAACAACCCCGTCCATAACTGAAATTTGTGACGATGCTGCTGAATCCTTAGTTCACCCCAAAGAAAGCTTTGCCGCCACAAAATCTGCAGCAGTCCTGTTCCAAGTGTGCATGGGACTTGGAGGGGCGTGGATTCTGCAGGAAATCCTACACCTCGACCCCCACCCACCCGATTGGGGTGGAAACCCTCAGGTGGAGGCCAGTCCCCCACTCCTGCGTCACTTGCTGCTGAAATGAAACACTGGGCCAGACAGGGGCCACATCTCCCGGTCCAATACATGACAGAACTTCCTGCAGATACGCTATGACACTCAAGCTCTTCAGTGCCCTGCAGAGAATCATTCTGGCCAAGTGTCACTATGACGCAGCTGAAAACCAGACAGCTTTCCTTTCCCAGGCCCGGGACTGCAGCAAGCCCCTCCTTCGTATCGTACTTGGGGAAGTGGGGGCCCAGAAACCTGACCCTCCCAAAGCTCCCAAGAAGGAGAGGCCAGAGAGGCTGAGACTGGGACTCCTCACTCCCAAGACCCTGAAACCCCAATAAACTAAGCCACTAACTTTGAGCTACTCCCACTGGCCTCAAGGAGCCTGTGGTGGGAGGTGGGGTGGATACAGAGTTACAAAGAGAAACCCGAGTTGCGCTCCTAGATTGCTAATCAGTAACAAAATATCCCTCTGAAGCCAGTCCTGCCCTGAACTCGCAAGCTGGGAGGGTATTAGGAAAAGTGTGCGGGGCTAGCACCCCACCTCCACCCGCCCAGTGCCCACCCCAGCCCCCACTCCAATGCACCTGCACCGGCCACTTGGCCACCAAACCAAAGAGCCCGCGTCCCTCCCCTGCTCAGGCTGTCACTCTGGGGAGGAACAGTCATTTACGACCTAGATACATTTTCTCAGAACCAGGAAAGCCTTTAAAAGAACCAGAAAGGGCTGTTTAATCTCCACCTTCAGGCAAATAGTTCCGGCAGCAGCAATTGCCACCAGAACTGGGAGCCAAGCCACCAAAAATGTGGAAGAACAGGGAGGCAGGAGAGGAGAGAGGCAGCTGGGAGGAGAAGGAACGGGAGCCCACTGCTCTGCTCCAGACTCACGCTGGGGGCCCCCTGCTCCGGGGCCCACGGTCACAGCACGGAAGACAGTAGCTGGGCTTTCCTGAGGCCAAAGGTCCTCCCACGGACCACTGGCACTTCCTGTAAGACAACCAACAGTTTACAAATACCTTCAGAGGCTTTATCTCCACCTCAAATGCCAGAGGCTGGAAGCATCATTTTCCACTCTCCAGAAAAGCAAACTGAGGCACGCAGAGCAGAGAAGCCAGGATCCACCCCAAGCACATACCCCCCAGGAAAGTGTCAGAGCCTCGGTTGAGAAAGGTCCCTCTGCCCTGAGAAGTGCAGAACTAACAGCAAACCAGGAGGGCTCTTAGCCCCGTCCTCTGGCCCAGCTGCCTCCAGGTCTCAACCCGGTTGCCCCTGCTCCCTCCCAACACTGCAGGCAGCCCAGAGGAAACCCAGCTGGCATCCCAGCCATTGCACACACCGGCTCAGATTTGGGGGCCGCCTGTTGCTCCAAATAAGAGGGAAATTCTGGTGCTCAAAGGACTTTTCATTTCTTTCCGAGAACTTCCCGCTCCCAGACAAGGATCTGAAAGGCTGGGATGAGGTGCGCCCAGCCAGCCCTGCAGTGCCAGACACTCACACTGACCACTCCGCAGAGGAGAAACTTTCTAGGGTCTGGCAGACCGGGCGGGCTGAGGATTAGGAGCTGGGCAGGGACACGCCTCCATCACTAGACCAGAAAAACACCACCCAACGCCCCACTGCGGGTGGGCGCGGCATCTCCCTGCCCGGAGTTCCGATGCCAGCCGGAGAACGGGTCTGCAGCGGCGGCCGCCCCTGGGAGAAAGGGCTGTGGCCCCGAGACCCGCGCGCCCTGGCTCGTGCTGTCCTTACCGTGCAGGCCGTTGGGGATGCTTCGGTGGTGCGGTGGCGCCGACAGGTCGTCCAGGGACCTGCGCGTGGCTACAGCCTTGCCGTCGGGGGCCTTGTGCGGCCCGGGGGGCAGCAGCGGGGGCGGGACGTGGTGGTGGTGATCCGGGCTGCCGCCGCTGCCCGCGCTGGACGTGCTGCTGCCGTCGCCCACGTCGCGGGTCCCCGCGCCCGCCGCGCCGCCCGCCAGCGGCCCGCTCAGGCTGGCCTGGCTGTCGATGGAGCTGCGGGAGCCCGCGCCGCCGCCGCCGCCGCCGCCCGCGCCGCCCGCGCCCCCCGCCAGCGCCGCGCGCTCCTCGTCCAGCAGCAGCACCAGCTCCTTGAGCTCCAGGTTCTCGCGCAGCAGGGCCTCCTGGCGCGCCTCGAGCTCGCGCAGCTTCTGCTGCGAGCGGGCCACCTCGTGCCACACGGCGCCGGCCGCGTGGCGCCCGAAGCGCTGCCACTCGCGCGCGAGCTTGCGCCCCTTCTGCCGGTCGTCGTCGAGGAAGCAGCAGAGCTCGCGTAGCTCCTGGTTGTCGTCCTGCAGCCGCTGGTTCACGTCCTTGAGGCCGCGGATCTCCAGCAGGTGCTGCTGCAGCCGCCGGTTCACGTCGCGCATCAGGCCGCCGTGCTCCAGCATGAGGCCCACCTTCTCGCCCTCGGCGCGCCGCAGCCGCCGCGCCAGCTCCTCCTTGCTCCAGCGCAGCAGCTCCTCGTCCGGCACCTGGCTCAGCTCCTCCGACGCCGCCGCCGCCACCGCCGCCGCCGCCGGGGGCTTTGCCATGGCGGGGCCGTCACCGCGGCATCGCCCGCGCCCTCGCCCGGCCGGCGCTCCCCGCGCCGGGGCTGCGCTGGGCCGGTCCGCGCGCGGCCGGGGGGCGGCCGGGGACGCGTGCGGCCCGCCTCGCGCCGCCTCGCGCGCGCTCACCCAGCGCCCGCCCGGGCCGCCCGGGAAGCCGCGCGTCTCGGGGCTCGGCGAGCGGGGACCGCAGCTGCGTCGGCGGCCGCCGTGCCGGGCGCTCTCCGGGCTCGGGCGAAGCAGGCGGAGGCCCGCCCCCCGCCCAGCTCCCGGAGCCCCAGCCGCCCCGCCCACTCCGGGCGGGGAGGGGGCGGAGCGCCGCGGCCGGGGCCCGCCTCCGGGGGAGCGAGGGGTGGGCGGAGGCGCGGCCGGCCCCCGACGTCCCCCCGCTCGGTGCGCCCGCCCGCTGGGCGCCCTGCCAGAGGCGCGTTCGAGCCGCGGTCCCGCCCTCCCGCCCGTCCGATTGGGCCTCTCTGGGGGTGTGTGGGGGGGCGGGGCGCGCGCGGGGGACGCCGCGGAGATGGTACAGTCCACCCCGGGCTCCCAACCCCCTCCCGGCGGTTCAAGTTTCTGCGCCCGGAGGACGCGGCCTCGGCCAATCCCCGGGCTACAGGGCGCTTTTAAAATGCAGGTACGGCTGCGGGGAGGGGGAAGGTGGGAAAGGTGGGGCAGGGCTTCCCTTAAAGGCGACGCGCGGAGCTGGGCGCCGAGCCCGGCCCCGGCCCGTGTTCCCCGCCCGCACTCCCGCTTCCCGGATAAATGAAGACTGTACCCAGGGTCCGGAGGACAGCTCCCCATCTCCCTCCCGGGGGCACCAGAGTCCAGCGTAGTCTGAGACACGACGAACAATAGGACTCTGACACGGGGGTCGCTCTCCCCGGCGGCAGGGCGGCTCTTTGTCCCCTTCCCTGACCCTGCCCCCATCTCCACCCTCGTCCCCTGCCGGAGCGCGGTTCCACTCCAGCCCAGGGCTGTGGCTCCGGCGTCTGCGCACCGGGAGGGCCAGGGCCTCGCCAACCGTGTCCCGAGCACGGTGCGCACCCTCTTCCCAGCCCAGAGCTCGCCCCTCGCCCCGAGCGGTGCTCAGAGCACCGCTCCCCCGCCAACTGGACCGCTCGTCCGGGGAATTCGGGGAACAATCTGTGATTCGCGAGGTGGAGACCACTGGGGAGGGGAGAGGAAGATCTCCCGCTGGGGTCTTAACGCTGGGGTCGGGGGGGGGGGTGGGGTGCGCCGAGCCGGCACAGAACCGCCGCCTCACTGGCAGCCTCCCCGGCGCCCGGGTCTTCCCACAGCCCGTGAGTCTGTCTCGTTATCCGCGCTTCCCTGAAGCGCATTTAAGGCGCGTCTGCTGCGAGTCAGGCGGAGGGGGGCATCCCTCCCCCTGGACCCCCAAGGAGATAAAACCCGCGCGCTCGACGGTGAGCGGCCACGGCCTGGAGCGCCCGCCCGCACCGCGACTAATGTCCCGGTTTACAGTAGCTCAGCCATTCGTTGGACAGCTGTGTACCCGGCTCCTGCTCTAAGCCAGGCCTGTGCTAGACCCACGGGGGCTTCTGCAGGGAACGACAACAAAGGCCACTGCCCTCTGAGGGGACTTTGCTCTCTGGGGGGAGGAGGGGAGAGAAGATAAACAAACTAGGTAACTGTGAGGCTGTGGTAAGTGCTGGGCAGAGGATTAAGACAAGCTGCTGTCACAGAAAGTGATAATCAGTTACTTCAGATCCCCTGGTCAGGGAGGACCTCTTTGGAGGTGCATCTAAGCTGAGATCTGAGCGACAGGAAGGACAAAGATAAAGGGGAAGGGCAGTCCAGCGGAGGGAACAGTGTGTGCAGAGGCCCTAGTGTCCTCTTCAGGGGAGGCCAGTGGGGCTGGGAGTGGGCTGGAGAAGAGGGGTGAGAGATGAGGTCAGAGGGCCAGATCCTACGTGATCCACAGCAGCTGGGAAAGCAGTGGGGGTTAGCGGGAAGCCCCGGGGCTGTGCTTTGCCTTTGAAGAGGCTCACTCTGGCCCATAGGTGGAGAAGGGATGCAGGGTGCAGAGAGGGGCAGAGTTAGACGTCATTCCCCACCCCGCTCCAGGTGGATGTTCAGGAGAGGGTGATGGGGAGAGGATGAGCCGGAGGGGCATAGCTTTGAGAACCAAGCCCCAGGGGCGCTGAGGGTCCCCCAGACACGGCCCAGGGGAGCCAGCTCCTGGGTGGAGGAGAGCATGGTGCCCGCTGGGGCACTGTGCTTGGCAGGCCCAGCCAGCCTGGCCTGAGTTTGGTTTGGAAAGGGAAAGGGGTTCAGCTCACACTCGGGAGGCTGCAGATGTTTCCTACCCCAGGAAGCCGGATTCAACAGCTCCCTGGAGGATCCCCCAGAACAAAGGCTGTGCAGAGAGCTGGTCCTGGGAGGGGGGGGAGCATCAGACACTGGGGCTCACTGGGGAAGTCACTAAGATGGTTAACACTGTGCTTGGGGGACCTCCTCCGCCATGCGTTGTGGCCTCGGGGTCATTCCCATGGCCTGCATCTCCGGCTCTTGATCCTCCAGGGCTGGCAGCTTCAGCTGAACTTTCTAGGAGAAAAATGAAGCCTCCATCCAGACAGGGTTTATTTGCATCATCTACAGGCAGTGGGACCAAGAGTGCCCCGCCAGGACCCACGAGAGCATCCCTGACATCCCCCTGGTGCAGTAGAGACACGGTGCCCAGCCGAGGCTGCGGTGGGGGAAGCAGAGTCTGCCCTCTGCACCCTGGCTGCACAGGACAGCAGGAGGTCGAGAGGACCCACTGCTGAGAGGGACTGTCCAAGCCACAGCCCCCTCCCTAAGGGTCCGCATCCCCGAGGGTCCAGCCGGAAGTGCCAAGTGCCCTAGAACACTCACCATCCAACAGACGCTGTCCCTGAGCCAGGATCTCGGAAATGTCAAGTGTCTTTGCTTTTTTAGCTCCGGGGTCGTGACAAACTCTGCTTTGTCATAACGACACTAAAACCAAATCCTGGATCTCTAACACAGGAATTCTCTAGCTGCCCAGTGAAAGTAGTTGTGGGTCTTTCAAAAAATAAAGATGCACCACCACTCCCCACGATTTTTTCCCTGAGAATCTCACTCTGAAATGTGTGCCCATTCAAAGCCGCACCAATGTTTTTGAGAGCCAGCTGGGGTGAGAGCCAGCACACTCACCCACTGTAGACAAAATATCCTAGAACACACGGTCTGTGAGCCTGGGAAATGAGAAGAGCACACTGGTGGAAGGCAGACCGTCTCCCCACTGGTAAGGGAAAGGCTTTCTCCTTCTCCTCTGTGCCTGGGCCCTGAGCACGGACCCCAGAGCAGGCACCATTTGATCTTTGCTAAGTGAATGCGCCACCCATCGGCAACATGAGTCTAAGTTCCTGGTTTTGAAAATGAGGAAACTGAGCCAAGGGAGGGAAATGACTTTCCCAAGGTCACTTTCGTTTGTTGATTTCCTGAACACACGAACATAATTAGGTAAGTATTTATACATAAATGCATATAAATGTGCAATCATATGCATTGTAAATGCTTTGTGTAAGTATCACAAAAGGACGCACCCTGATGGGAGCAGCTTCCAGGAGAAGGTGATGCCCACGCTGAATCTTGAAGAGCAAGTAGGAATTTATCAGATGGTGGAGAGGAGAGGAGAGGGCCAGGATACTCCAGGTGTAGGGAACAACACAAGCCCAGGGCCAGGGGTGAGCCACGGTGAGGTGCGTGTGTAGACACAGCCATGCCTTATTTCTGGAACATACAGGAAAGGCAGTGAAGGGCGGGGAAAGTCAGGGAATGGAGCTGGGCCAGGGAGGGCTCTGTGGGCCACGAGAGTAAGGGTGGCCCCCTCCCTGGGACGGATGGTTAAGAGCAGCGACAACAGCAATAACAACCTCCTACCCTTACCCAGCCCCCGGTGTGTGCCAGGGATTCTAAACCAGCCCTCAGATGACGACCGTAAGGACCCTATGAGACTGCGTCATCAGCCCTTGTAGGGTTTCACGTGGATTCCTGTTGGTTTGGCTGTCTGTCGCCACCGTCTCAGATCGCCGAGGGTGAACCTACGGACAGTTCAGAGCCTTACGGACGCCCGAGGGCTCTGGGTGGTGGAGGATTGTGTGGTGGCTGAACGTTTCTGCGGGTCAGGGAGGCGATGGCAGCTGACCAGGTCTGGGGCCTGGCTTTGGGGGTTCTGCCTTGATGACCCCCTCCCCGGGGAGGGGAGGTTGCCCTGCATGGCTGAAAGGCTACGATGCAGCACGAAATCAGGGTCCATGCCAAAGTGACTGTAATTATTCTTAATGACAGGCAGTGTTGATTGAGCCCTGCCTGTGCACCCAGCACGCACTAGGCCTTCATGTGCATGGTCTCGTTGAGTCCTCACAGCAGCCCTGTGAGGTGGGAACCCTCTATCCCCATTTTACAAAGGGGGAAACTGAGGCTCACGCAGGTTAAGTCGCTTGTCCGAGATCATACACCTAGCAAGCAAATGAGCTGGGATTCGAACCCAGGACCATCTGAGCCTGAGAGTGCACCTTCCCCCATAGACTATTCCTTCTCAAAGGGGAGGAGTGGACCGGCTGCTCTGTGACGTCTCTGTCACTGTGGCTCTGGCTCTACGATGCTGGGGGCCTGTGCCATGCCAGGACCACGTTCATGATCCTGCTTTCTCCTGCTGGGGGCCTTTCATGTGACACCTGAGCCAGAGAGACTCCCCAAGCCTCTGGACAGCCAGCTGTGGCCATGGCTTCCCAGCTATTCCTACAGACAGGTTGTTAGCTCCATCTCCCAGCTCCTCCGTCACTGACTTGCTGGGTGACCTCAGGCCAGTCCCTTACCCTCTCTGAGCCACAATTTTCTCATCCAACCCTCCCCCATAGGGCCAGTGTCAAGCACCTAGCAGAGCGCTTGCAAAGCTCTGGGGGGGGGGGCACCGCACCCCCCCTCCCTACACAATCTCCCCATCCTCTGGACCAGAACAGTGTTCCCATAAGGATGTTGACACCCATTTTCCAGAGGCAAACACTGACGTACAGTGAAACAAGGGCTGTCCAAGAAACCTAGTGCTTGCCCCTGGCAACCTGGGCTACAAAGGATGCCGGGTCAGGCCTGGAGCTGCCACTAACTTCCTTTTGGGATGGGAGCAGCACGGAACATGGGAACCCCAAGAACACAGAGTTCAGTGATCAAGTGTCTCAACTCCCACATTTACAGGCAGGGAAACCACACTGAATCTGGGGCCACCAGGCAGGGACTTGGCCTGGGGGTCGGCACCCTGGAGGGAAGCGGGGGCAGTCGCAGGAGGGTGGGCTCATTCCCACTGTTGACTGATGTGCCAGATACCCTTCTGGGGAGCAGGAAGTCAGCCATGCAGAGGATGCTGCCTAGCAGCGCTGATGTCACAGGCAAAAGCCTCAAGGTCAACCTGAGGGCGATGGGAGCCACAGAAGAGTATAGAGCAGACGAGAGACCTGGCTGGACTTGTGTTTGATAGAGAGCACATATAGGAGGTGTGAGAGGAGGGATGGATCAGAGAGGGTCAGCTGAGGCTGGGAGACAGACAGGAGGCTGCAAAGACAGGCCGGCCAGAGGCCAGGGCAGAGGTGCGAGGGAGGTCCCCTTAGGGACCAATAGGGGAGTCGGCATCTGTAACCCCCCCTTCCAGCTGGAGCCACTGACATCCCCTCACACCATCGCTCAGAGGAGAAGGCAGGGAGGGACATTCAGCCACAGGGGAAACGGAGTCAGGGAGCTCTTTGCAGGACTAGCTCTCACCTCAATGCACTTAAAAACATTATTCTTATTATGAACTATTTCATGTTACAACAAACTGCAATACAGCAGGCACGTGGGAGCCCCCTGCCCAGCTTAAGTCATCCCCACCCAGCCGGTCACGTGCCCCAGCCCGCACTGACCCCGGGGTAGCCACGAGTCTGAATGTTGAGTTGCTTATTCCTGTGCCCTCAGTGTACTCTATTTCCCCCTAAGAATATCCTGCTGAATTTTGCACCCTTGTGAACTTCGTCGAAATGCTGTTGTGCTCCACGTGTCTTTGCAGCATGCTTTTTCCCTCACTGTTCTGTCGATATGTGTGGCTGTAGCTCAGATGCCGTTTTGGACTGGGTAAGTCTTTGTCGTGGGGGCAGAGGGGGCTGCCCTGTGCACCACAGGATGTTTACCAGCATCCCTGGCCTCCACCCATTAGATGGATGTAGCACCCCCACCCCGGCAACCAACAATGTCTCCAGACCTTGCCAAATGCCTCTGGGGGCAAAACTGCCCCCTCTTTAGAGCCACTGCTCTCTAGTATCCACTGCCTGAATGTGTTACCGGTACTTTTCTCTTCTCCTGTTGGAGGACCTTTGTTCCATTTTGTTCTGGAGCCGGCAAGCCGCCGTGGACATTCTTGTGCGTGTGTCCTGATGCACGTGAGCATGACCATCACTTGGGTCTGTACCGAGACACAGAATGGCTGGGGCACACGGTCTACACCACTTCAGCTTGACCAGATGATGACAAACTACTTTCCAGAGAGTGCTGATTCCTACTCCTGCCGGCGGGGAATAGCAGCGTGTGCCTCGCCCCACCTGGCGTCAGCTGGTGTTGTCACCCGGGTGTGAACCTTTGTTCACGTTCCACAACGCACTGTGTCTCTCTCGGGATTCTCAGAGCACGAGAGAAGCCCAGACCAAATTTCATACTCGAGGTGCCCAGTATACTAGGTAAAAAAAAGAAAAACAGTACAGCGGGTTGACCCACTTGTGACTTATTTGAAATGTTTGTATTTATCAAACTGATGCTTTCACACATACACAAATACACTGCAACACGATTTATGCTACTCATAGGATAATTACAGGGTTTACTGCAGGGGATGAGCCCCAGGCTCCAGACACAAGGTCTTGGAGCCCAGCTGTGTCTCTCTGTGACTGTCAGCATCACTGTGCTGGGAGGGGTGAAGCCCAGGCAGGCGGCCCCACCCGTGATGGGAGGTTTGTGTTACCTACCCCCGGCTGTGTGCTCCTTGAGGACAAAGCCTCGCTCTTCTCTGGGACCCGCAGGGCCTGGCCCCGGTGGTGTTCTCTGGGTGTCTGCACCGTCTGCAGCAGACACCTCTAGACCACACCCAGCCAGCCCCTACACCTCTGGATGCCCTGGATGCGAGCCCTCGGGTGCTGCGCTGGGCCCAAGGTCTGCAACCAGCAATGCTGCCCCTCCTGGCCCTGCCCTCTGCAGAGATCGGAGACCAGTCTCCTCTGGTGCCTGAATATTTCATGCACGGAGGGTGGAATGAAAGTCGGCAAAGACCTTAATTGTTAATGTGGCTTCTGCTGGCTGCAGGCCCAGCCCTTCCAGAGCTCTCCAGCTTGCCCCTCCTGTTTGATAGCACAACAGCAATAACAGTAATTCCTCTTGTGACTTGCTCTCAGTGAGACTGGGCTGAAATGAAGTTGTTTTTCCCCCCAGCCCCCAGGTGAGCCCAGCCAGGCAGAGAGAAGCTGGGACATGAGTAACTTTAACAACCACACCATTAGGTCCATCATTTGTTCACCCCCGTTCCCCAGTGCCCTCTCGGCATAGAGCCTGAGAACTCAGTTAGTGTTTGTTGAATGAATGTGTGACAAAGGAGGAAGCTGGGTTAAGTAGAAAAGCCCTGGACTTGGAGTCTTTGTCCCTGGTCTGATACTTACCAGCAGGGTGGCCCTGGGCAAGTCATGCCCCTATCTGAGCCTCTGGATCTTACCTGGAAATAGACTCATTTCATCCTCATGGGGTCAAGAGATATTCAAACGCACAAGAAAAGGCAAGCTTGAACCCTAAGCCACACAATGAGGCCGTGGGTGCTGCTATGCCAGGGAGAGGGCTGAGAGGCTAGGAAAGCCCCCATCTCAGACTAGAAGGAGTCTCCTGAGACTCTGAAGACCTAACTGAACAGCTGTGTCTTCTCTCAAGAACAGGCTCAGCTGGGCTGAGACCCAACTCCGGGACACTTTGCAGTGAAGAATCACCATCTTAGGAATCACCATCTTAGCATCCTGAGTGCTCGGAGCCCCTGTGATCTAGTCAGGCTCTCCAAACAAGGCCAGTGGGTCAGCGCAGTGGTTCTCAGCCCTGGGCACTCATTAGAATCACCTAACAGCTGGTCAAATGCAGAGGCTCAGGCCCCACCCTGGACCACTTCCATCAGAGTATCTAGAGAAGGTGAGTCTAGCAGGCAGGCCAGGAAGCGCTGGGCTAGACAAGGCTCTTGTTGATTGGCATCAGGCTGCCCTAGAAGGAGATACCCCCATTTCTGGGGGGCACACCCTTCCCAAAGCATCTGGATTTACAGGTCTTTCTCTAAGGTTATCCATATTCCCCCAATAATCGTCAGATGTGCTGCCTAGAAGAGGGGAGGGGCTCAGGATCCTGGAGTTCACTGTAGTGTTCACTTACCCCTATCTTCTGCCTTATCGCTAATGGGACGAAATGAAGGGAAGTATTCAACATACACTACCAAAACATCTGGGACTGATGGACACAAAGGGCCAGCATAGAAGTGAGAAAAAGACCCTACTCCTACTGGGTGCATCATTGTAAAATTTCAGAACATTAGAGTTGAGAAGATCCGGAAAACATCCAGAAAGAGAGAGAGAATGAGAGACAGAGAGAGGGAAAACCACGTACAAAGGATCAGGAATTAGAATAACATTGACCTTCTCAATAGCAACTCCAGAAGCCAGAAGACCACAGAACAACGCCATCAACATTCTGCAGGAAAGTTATTTCAGTAGCTCAGCAACCAAGTGTGAGGGTGGAGGAAGACAGTCCCAGATTAAAAAAAATTATCTCCCAGACAGCCTTTCCCTAAAATTAGGAATTAAACCAAGAAACAAGAAGAAGTGAAATTCAGGAAACGGGGAATGCCGAAGTGATGGGGTAGGAAGGTCAGAGGGCGAGGGCTTCAGAGCCAGAAGCAATCAGTGCAGGTTGGAACCAGGCAGAAGGATGGCCGAGAAAGAGAATGTAACTCATGGGTTCCCCCGGGTTTGCCGTCTTGAGGGGAAAGTTAGAGCTCTGTCAGAGAGTCTGAGGCTGCATTAGTGACAAGCACAAAGAAAACCAAGCAGTCAAAACAATGAGGCGATTGATGACCCCAGGAAAACCCAGAAGTCCTACAAGGAAGGAAATAGAGTCATAGGATGTATCGTGGCTCTGTTGGCTGTAATGTTTAAACAGTATAATATGTAGACAATATTGATTTAACCCAAAATTGTGACACAGCCATACTGGGGGGATGGGGGAGGGGATGGCATGTGCGGGGCTGGGGGCATAAGTGGGTTAGACCTCTCTGGTCCCTGTTGAGAAAAATAATCCATAACCAATCTGTAAATGAAAATTTGGGTGAGTTTATTCTGAGCTGAAATCTGAGGACCATGGCCCGGGGCCTTTCTTCCCAAAGGAAGAAAGGGCACCAAAGAAGTGGGGTGCAGAGTAGTTATATACCCCCAAACAGGGTGTTTCACATATGATTGAAATGTCCCTCCCACAATAGTCACAAGATTGCCCTGTCAGCACAGTGCTTGATGGACACAGCAGGTAGTGGGTCTGCTGTCTCAGCGGGCTTAGCAGGAGGCAAATCTATTGTCTGGAGCTGGGTGGTCACAGGTGAGCGCAGCAATCAGTTCCTAGCCTAAGGAAAGATGCTTAATTCTTAAGGAGACACCAACATTGAGAGGGGCAGGGAAGTTGCACCTTTATCTCAAGGGCCTTTGTTCTTGCCATAGGGAAAATCTAAAGCAGATATACAACGCATGCTCAACTGCCACGGTCAGGCCCTTTTGGAAAGACAAGGTCAGGCCGAATTAGGTTTATACCAAATGGCTTCCTCATATTCTCCAACATATCCTATTGCTTGCCATTTTTATTTGTCATCCCTAAGAGAAAGGCAGTGATAAAAGTATGTTGCTTTCAGATATGGAAATAAGTCACAGAATTGAAAGTAGTCACCTCTGAGAAGCAGGAATCAGGAGTGGAGACATGAGGTGGGGGACTGTTGTTTTGGTTTTTTTTTCAAATGAGCCTTACAATTTTATTTAATTTTTGAAATTCTGTGCATGTGTTTTAAAATTAATAATTTTTTTTTAAAAAGCTGGCATTGGACTTCTCATTAGAAACCTTAGATGCTAGAAGACCAGAGAGCAGCCGGTTGCCTTAAAAGTCTGCGGGGGCGGAAAAAGCAATGTGGATGGACCTCGAGGGTATTATGTTAAGCGAAATAAGCCAGTCAGAGAAAGACGAACTCTATATGACTCCACTCATAGGTGGAAGTTAACATATTGACAAGGAGATCTGATCGGTGGTTACCAGGGAAAAGGGGGAGTGGGGGGAGGGCACAAAGGGGGAAGAGGTGTACCCACAACATGACTAACAATAACGTACAACTGAAATCTCACAAGGTTGTAATCTATCATAACATTAATAAAAAAAAAAAAAAAGCCTGCAGGAAAAAAATTTCCTGCCCGGCTTCTACGCCCGTGGAGAGAATCAACCAAGTATGAGACTGGAAGATAAATATTTTCAGAAATGCAAGATCTCCAAAAAAAAAAATTATCTGCTGTGCACCTTCCAGGAAGTTTTCAGAGCACATGCTCTCCCAGGAGCTGAGGGCAGGCCCGGGAACAGGACAACTTCCCCAGGAAGGAGTGTCTTTCGTGGGGGAGCCACAGGGGCAAGACCCAGGGAGCTGCCCGCAGGTTCCAAGCTGTCCCCAGATCACAGGGTGGAGGGCTCGGCCTGGAAGGGCCCATGGCAAAATTGGGGAGATGTTATCCAAAGGCCTGAGCATTTGACACACTGCTGTCACAAGGTTGGAGTCAGATTAACAGGACCCACTAAACAGCCTGCAAGTGTTTTTTTTTTAATGCATTAACTCCAGGGCATAAGCAAACAAAACTCTACGAGAAAAGAAACTGTCAGGGACCACTGGGTGACTTTCACAGAGGAACATTTACACATCATAGTAAAACCCTCGACCAGTGGTCAGCTGAGAACTGGATAGAGTCCTCCAGGAGATGCAGAGGGAGGGGCCGGGGAGGGGATGCTTTAAGACAGCGAAGCCTCATTTGTCAGGACCGGCCGGCAAAAAAAAGGTCTAGAGTTGAAAAATCAAGAAACAGCAATGGCAACACCTTAGTAAGAAATGTGGAAGCCAAAACCAGAAGGAGCACTAGACACGGAAACTGGTTCTTCTGGAGAGTGAGAGGAGGGGAGGGGAGAGGGAGCCACTTCACTGCCTTCTGAACATTTTAGTGCTATTTGATTTTTTTTAATCTAAGTGCATGCGTTATTTTGTTTACAATGTGAATATAACGTATCTAATAATCATTACGCCTACCTCCAGGCCATGGCACGTGAAGGAATGCTTGCTGGTGGAAGCCCCTAGACCTGACCCTCACTGGCGGCACCCCAGGCCCGGGGCCTCACCTGCTGGGAGGCCTGCCTGGTCAGCCTCCACTATTTTTGCAGTCATTTCCAGCTTACAAAGCACTCTCTGGGCACTTTCCTCCTCCTGTCCTCGCAGCAAGCCTGCGAGGTGGGCACGATTATTACGCCCATTTGATTGACAGAAGCGGAGGTTCGGGTGTGCATTTAGGGGTCCACAGCAGGCCCCTCCCGTGGCAGGTGCACCCTGCTATGAAGGCAGGTGGAGGACCTGCCGGGAGCCAGGGAGAGGCGGCCACACTGAAATTTGAGAGCTGGAGTCACCCCTCCTGGTCCAGAGGAGAAGACTCCTGCAGAAACATCACACGCAGCCTTCCCACAGCTCCCCGGCATTGGATGTCCTCAAACCACACTGTGCATCCCGGGTGACATGCACAGATGTAAATTCCCCTGGCGGTTTTAGGACAGGGAGAGGTGACGACTGCACAAAAGAGGGGAGGGGACAGGGAGACACAGGCTGTGGAAGTGGTGACAGTGGCTCATGGAGCCCAGCACCACGTGGGGTCTTTGTTCCATGGTCTCACTAACCCCCAGCACCCCAGGGGCAGGCCCATTTCATAGATGCAACGTCTAAGACTTAACAAGATTTAAATAAATGCACCACTGGGGTTGCAATTTTAGCTATGAGCAAGGTTTCTCACACCTGCCTGGTGACAAGAACCATGTGGGACTCTTAGACAGATCCCTTTCCTGGAGATCTGACCCACCACCTCTGGGTGAATCCCGGTCTGTTTAACCAGTGCCGGGCTGAGGGCTTCAGGAATCACAGGATCCAGGACCTCCCAGCCCCCCACCTCCTCATCTGCCCTGTTTCACAACCATGTGGTACTTAACCAGCCCAGGTGCTTGGCTGCTCCCCTGCTGCTGGACACGAGGGTTATTTCCGGGGCTGTACTATTATAAAGAACTCCTGTGGGGACATGTTTGTGCACAGCTTGGTTTTCCTGTTGGGTTGTTTCCTTGGGACACGTTCCCAGAAGTGGGATTCCCGAGTGGAAGGATGGATGTTTTCCCGCTCCTCATCGCCAAACCTAACCTAGTCTGGCCCCAGGATGAGGATCCGGCCTTTCTCTGGCTTCAAGGAGGGGCAGCCGGCAAATTCCGCCTGGCACTTCCGGAGGAAAATGACAGATCTGGCCCTTTCCCGTAAGGCTAGGTACCCGCCCAACACGTTCACAGCTGTCAGAGCCACGAGGGCCCAGGTGACTCAGTGCCGGCTTTCTGGGGCCCGTCCCGATTGCTCTGCCAGCCGGTGATGGATGTTCTCTGCAGAGATCACAGGAAGTGAGAAAACAATCCCTCAGCTCCCCTGTCAGCAGCTTTGGAAAAGGCCAGAAAGGAGGCCTGGAAACCCATGGGGCAGACAATCCCTCCCTCCTTCCAGACAAGGAAGGACCTCTGGCCCTGGGTCCCCTGAGGTACCGGACAGCAAGCAGGCCCCCGAGGCTGAGGGTCAAGGGGGCCCTTGCACTGACCTGGGCCTCTGGACTGGAGCCCCTCCGGCCACCTCCTGTCACCCCGACAGTCAGCCATCGGGGGAAGGGTTCTTGGGCTCCTCACCAAGGCAGCCCCTCCCCCACTCAGGTGGGCTCAGCGCGGGAGTCAGCCCCTCCCAGCTTCCTTGAAACAAGCGTTTAGATGGCCACAGCTGGGGGGTATGGGGGGTGTACCCAGAGGCCCCACTCTCCCGAGGGAGCAGCAAGGGAAAGGGGAGTAAGGAGAGCTGTGGAGTAGTCACCTTGGGGGGCACTGGCCCCCTGGCTCCCCACAGGAGGGCTGAAGTCTCAGCATCTGTGGGCTCCTCACAGCTGCCTGAGCACAGAGGGCCGCTCTCCTTTCCCTGCAGAAGATAGGGGGCCCAGGCCTCCAGGCAGGGCCTCTGCAGGACCCATCTGTGGGAACTCTGACCCTTCTCCCACTGGGGACACCCTCAATAGGAGCAGGGGGAGTCAGCCCTGTGAGGTCAGCCTCTCTATGCCCAGTGGGTCCCACAGAGCCCAGCACCAGCATGACTGTGCATTCTTTGAAGGCAGGACCCATATCTGCTCTGTTTCAGACTCAAGGTAGTGAGTTCTCTGTCTCTGGAGGTAAACAAGCTAAGGCAGCATGCCTGTCTCTCAGAGGTACAGAGGGAATACATGCTGTGAGGGGGCTTCCCTGGGCTGATTGCCCCCTGCCCCATGCCACTCCTTGACCAAAACTTACGCTGTGCTGTCTGTTACTCGCACTTTACAGCTGAGGAAACTGAGGCACAGTGGCTAAAATGCCTTGCCTAGAGATCTGAAGGTAGCTGACACACTCCTGAATCATCGCTACTTATTGAGCCCCTGCTGTGCACCTGCCTCCCTGCTTCCTGAGTCTCCACTTGACCAGTTCTCCCGCCACTGCCCATAGTTTATCTGGGGCACAGGTGGCCGCCCTCTGTCCGCTCCCACAGGAAGGGAATTCCCCCCCCAGCCCCACCCCGAAGCTGCCATGACCGGGCCATGGCCCTCTTTGGTTTCAGGGCAGCTGGAAGGATGGTTCCTGGGTGGGACTGGGGCTTTTATGTTGGTTAGGCCAACCCCAGCTGTTGTGAGTGGGGTTGGCCAGTTGTGGTGCCAGGGTGCTGGCCACCTCCTCTCAAGGACTCTCCCAGGCCAGGACACCGGACGGTGCAGGGCGCCCATCCAGTGATCACAGAATGTTTATGGAGCACCTTCTGTGGGCAGGCCCAGAAACAGGTCTCCCCATCTCAGCCTCAGGAGATGCACCTTTTGAAGATAATTTGGGAGGAAAAAAAACTTGCCAGTAACTTGTCAGTTTGTGCAACTGACCTTTTGTGCCTGAATGCAGGTTGTTCTGGCTCTCCCTGTTCCATGCCATTCTGTTGGTTTCAGTCCCTTGTTCTACCTGCTGAGGTCCTTGGAAATGCCATGGTCTCCTGGGGCATTGCCACTGGTACGTCTGATAAGTCAGCCTCCCTTGGGCTTTGTCCAGACACTTGACTGAAATGTGCAAGGCTGAAGGCAGAGACCTCTGGCCCACCCTTAGAGACCCTTTTACTCCAGCTTGCACTGATTTTCAAAGCATCGTCTCTGGGTTGCTGTGTCCAGGGAGTCGTGACCTCTCTTCCTAACATGTCTGCTCTCCAGCCCACATTTTCCACTGTGCCACAAGGGCAACAAAGAGTTCACTCCCCAGGCACACTATTATCTGTCACATCTCCGCGTCTTTGCCCACAGAGTTCCCTTTATCTTGGATGCCCTATCTCTCTTCCTTACCAGGTGACTCCCACGCCAGGACGCAGGTTTATAAAGTCCCTCTTTATGCTCCCTCTCCCAACTCGTGAGGCTCGCACTGGCCCTCAGGTTCCCTCATCACGGCATGGCTGCGCTGTGCTGGCCCTGTCTGCCCAGCCCCCCTGTACATCCTGAGATCCTGGGGTCCCCAGAATCCAAACAGGCCCGGGCCCCTGCAGAGGCAGCACTGTGCTGTTGAAAGAGCCGGGGGTCGGGGACAGCCAGGCTTGGGCAAATGGGTGAACCTCTCTGAGCCTCAGTTTCCTCATTTGTCACATGAAGATCCTTGCCGTGGTAAGGGTTACGGTGAGGATCACAGACCAGCTGAAGGAATGAGCCTCGGTCCCCGTCCTTATGGTCTCAGCCTGGCTGGGAGCGGAGGAGGGGACAAAGAGAGGTGCCCTGAGGGAGATCGACGTGCTATGCCAGCCTCCAGGAGGGAGCGGCGATTCTCACGGGCAGCTGGGAAGGCTTCGCTGTAGAGGACACTCGTGTGTGAGCCTGGAAGGGGGCTCCCCATTTCCGTAGGCGGCAGAGCTGGAGAAGAACCTCCCAGCCTGCATGAATGAGCTGTTTCCTGCAGCCCCACCAGCACTGACTTTTATCATCTTTTAAAAAAATCATTTTATTGGGGTCATATTGGTTTATACCATTGTGTAAATTTCAGGTGTACTTTATTATATTTCTGCTTCTATATAGACTGCCTCATGTTCACCAGCAATAGCCTAGTTTCTATCCATCACCATGCCTCACTTTTATCCCTTTCACCCGCCCACCATCCCCTGGCTTTTATCATTTTAATGATGTGCTTGCGTGTGTGGGCATATTTGTGTGTGTGTGTCTGTCTAACTTAATAGGAGTGTAGTGGTGTTGCAGCAGCCTTATTCTGCGTTTCTCCGAGTGCCTGTTTCCCTTTAAGGCTGGCTCTGAGAACCACAACTCCCTAAGGTATGAATCCGGGGAAATCCTTCTCCATTAGCTCAGCCCAGGAGAATTTGGGTGATTTTGGGAAGTGGTGCGTTCGAGATGATGATACCCATCCTGGGCGGGGGAGGAAGACAGAGTACCCTGGTGTGCCACGGGCAGCACCCGCCTCCCTGGCGCTGCTGCCCACGTGACTTGAGGAGTAAGGAGAGCTCTTCCTGGCTGCCGCCTGGCCTGACACGCTGCCCCAAATTCCACCATCACTCATGCCCCTTCTTAGGACAAGGGCTTCCATTAAAATGTAAATATTTTGTCTGGGAAAGAGAACACTTTGCTTTATCGCTGAGGGAAAGGAAGATGGAAATTTGCTTCTATCGAGTGCCTTCGGCAGGAGATGGGCACCCTCACGCTGTCCTGGAATCCACAGGCAGCCTGGCGAGGCGGGGGAGTTACCCGGCCTGCGGGTGAGGGAATGGAAACTCAGGAGGGCCAGGGGTTTACCCAGCGCTCGGCAGAGCCGGGACACGAGCCCAGAACCGACTCCACCCCGCTCTGCTCGCGGCACCCCTCTCCTCCTCCTCGTCCTTGGCATGCGGCTCCCTGGAGGGTGAGAGGAGACAGGGCAGGGTTCTGGGGTCCAGAGCGCAGCCCTGTCCGCAGCCGCCTGAGCAGTCACGTCTCGGCTGGGATTTCTCCTTCTCTGTGGATGCTGTAGCAGCAGCACTGAATCTGCACCCCTCGGGGCTGTTGTGGGGGCAGGAGGTAAGTGAAGTCAGTGACACCGTGTCTGGGCCTGGGGCTCAGTAAAGGACAGGTGTGTACACTTATCAACTCACACAGGTCTGGGCATCGAGAGCCCCGCTCCCGACCCAGGGACACCCCTGCCCCTTCTCTGACGCTGGCAGCAGCAGGAGAGGACACTGGCTCCCTGTCTCCTCTTCAAGTGGCGGAGCAGCCGGCCTGTAAGTGTGAGTTTGTTCACGGGACCGGTGGCCTCTGTAAGTCACCTGACTCCCCCGCCCTTTCGATCCTGCGTGCAACCACGGTCGTGTCCCATTCTCTTTTCCCCAGGTGCCTAGTTCAGGAACTACACAGTGGAGGCCAATTTGAGAATCCCCACTTGAACCACCGGCCTTTTGCCCCTCTCTGAGGCCCGAAGCAAGCCCCTAGCTTCCTGTGTGCCTCAGTCGCCCTGTCTCTAAAATGGGCAGCCCATCAAATTCACGTGTCCTTGACGGAGAGGAGTCTGGAGAAATAACCGGTCCCCGACCTAGTGGGAATTGCGTGGTGTGCTAAGGATGAAATGCGCAGGCCATCAGCCGAGGGCTGTCATCACAGGACCTGATCTGAGAACGCTCGTCTGCTGAGGACAGGCAGGTCATGCAGCCGCAGGAAGCTTGAACTATAGGTTCTCTGGGCTGCTCGTGGGCTCGCTCTGAAAGCACACAATGTGGCTGGGCCTCCCTTCTTGTGGCTGCAGCTCAGGCTGGCCAGGACTCTGTCCCGTGCACCTGCCTCTGAGGAAGCCAGCAGGAACTGACGCCTCTCAGCAACCTCAGCCCACTTTGCAGAGGAGGAAACTGAGAAGCAGGGAGTCAAGTCACTGGCCCGGGGTCCCACAGCCAAGGTGGTCAGATCTGCCTGACACAGACGCCAGACTGCCTCCACGGTTATTACCATCATCACAATAGAATACTAATAACACTTGTAATTATTATTATTATTGAGGGCAGAGCTCCAGGCAGGCAGGTCGGGTGACTTCGTCATTGAGGCCAGGTGCCTGGCCAGTGCCCAGAACTAGGCAGGCTCCTGTCCCAGCTGGCCCCAGGACTATGCTGAAGACGTGAGGCCCCATCGTGCAGATTGGGTCGACAGCATGGGGCTCACCCCCCTCCATCAGATCCTGGACTCAGGCAGCACCGCTGCCCGTCTACTCCTGGATGCCTTTGGTGATGGAGCCAGCGGCGGTTTGGGAATCAGAGCACTGAGAACTCATCCAGAGGCACATATTGCTTTATAAGTCACAGCCCCCCGCCCCTCCATGCAATCCGAGTATTCCTACTCCAAAAGGTGGTGCTGCTTACGAGCAGAGACTGGGCCAGTCTGCCTGGGCTCACATTCTGGAGTTCTGTTCACTGCCTCTGTGACTCTTGACAAGCGACTTCACCCACTGCTCTGTTTCCTCGTCTGCACAACAGTGCACAACTCAAGGTCAGTGTGAGGCTCGAGGGAGCTAGAACTGTGCCCGCTGGGAGCTCAGGAAACATTTGCATTATTGCCTCTCCGGATAGGTACAGCTGAAGAAGGAGCTGTCTGTCCTGAGGCTGGAGGAAACGTGGGCTCCTTGAGATGTGATTGTAGACTGACTTTATGGTGATTTTGACTCCATGAAGTGAGTGGCCTCAAATGTGTTCAATGTGTGGCTCATGTGGCTGGGACAGTCCTGTGGCCCCAGCAGGCACTGGCTCTGGGCTGGTGAAGCCAGAGGGCTTGCTGCCCATGGGATCCAGGTCTGTGTGTTTGAGATCCCCCAGCCTCCTGGTTCCCCTGGAGAAGAGAGGCCATGGAGGAGCCTGCCCAACATGTTTGCTGCTTCCCTGCTCCGGTCAGGATTCCAGCTCCATCTGGATCTGGTCTGTCCTGCCAGCTGGGACCCAGGGAAAGAGGTGGAAACTTCTCAAGACCCATTCCCGGGCTCTGGGATGTGGCTCACCCAGCTGCCCCAGCTCTAGGCTTGGTGGTCAAGTCTGCAGCCCAAGGAGACGGCGCTGCAGGCACGGGGTGAAGAAGGGCAGAGGCAGCCCAGACCAAGGACCAGCACAAGCAAATGCAGGAGAGGTGGACTTGCAAGGTGCCTGCGGAGACAGGCAAATGGATGGAGCAGAGGCAAAGGGGTCCGCCAGGGACCGAGGTTCCCCAGGGAGTGTTGCTAAGGCAGGCTGGGGCCCAGGAGTCCAGGCGGAGCAGCCAAGGGCCCAGGAGCTGAGGGGGTGGGGCGGGACAGGTGGGCTGCGGCTCCGAGCTTAGGATAGCCTCTTCCTCTCTGTCTTCCGTGAGTGAAAACAACAAAAGGATTGCTTACAACCTTCTGTTCTTTTCAGGAGAGGTGAGTGGGGTCATAGGTGACCTCAGCTTCTTGTCCCCGTCCGTATTCCTGGACAAGGAGGATGGTGGAAGGACGGAGGACAAGGCAGTGCCTCTGGAAATCCAAAATGCCAAGTCCCAGCCCAGGTGCCTCCCTCCCACCGAGGAGCCTCTGGTGTCCTGGTCGCCTCTGGACGTGGTGTGGCCACCAGAAGAACCGGGCAGCTCCAAGGGGCCCCCTGCTGGCCTGAGGAGTTGCTGCGGCCACAAAGAAGAGGTGCGCTCACTCCCCACACCCGCTGACCCAGGACCCAGCTCAGGGACCCAGACCATGCCAAGCACTTCGCTGGGAGCCACCGGGAAACAGCATCTCCCCACAGCCCTGCGAGCTGGGCCTTTCACAGATGTGAGGCCCTGGAGGAGACTGTCCCGTCAGGCTGCTCCCAAAAATCCACTGTCAGGGAAACAAGCAAGAGGCAGAACATGAATAAAAATAACATGAAAGTGTAATTATTTAAAAAATAACGAGCAAAGGTGCTGTGCAAGCATAGACTCTGGAGGATGGCGCGAGCACCGGGCAGCCCTCAGGGCTTCCTGGAAGGAGAACTGGAGGCTGGGGCGGAGGGAGGGAGGGAGGGAGTTGTTTTCACTGGATTTCGTTTTGTGCTTTTTGATTTTTGACCTTTATAGAAGTATTGCCTATACTTAAAAATGCATGAAAGATTTAAACATTCAAGGACATTCAGTGACGGGACCATACGTTCCCCTAGTTGCAGCAGCACTGACAGGAGGCTGCTCAGCGACTACTTGCATGCCTCCAGTGGTGGGGTACTCACCCCTTAACAGGCCAACTCCCAATCTGGAAAGTCCCTCTTTCTCTGGGCTGACACATATCTCCCTGGTTTAAACTCCACCTCCTGGGATGATCTTTTGGGCGTCTGTAGGATGTGTAGCTTTGGCTAAACACCTCCTTGGTGCCAGGGGCTATGGTTTCAGCCCCCACCAAGCTCAGGGTCCAGTTTCTGGGATCCCAGCAATGGGCGGGATTCAGAGGCCATTGGGCACAAGCCCCTAGCCAATGCAGGACTCGCCCACCGCCCACTGGGCAGGCAGCTCTTTGTAACAATGAAGAGGAGGGCCTGTTGCTCAAAGCCCCTGTCCATTCAAGGTGCCCATAACTTCATTGTGTCGCATCATTTCACCCGCTTCCTCCTGTCCAGTCTCTGCGGAAGTGCCTTAGTGATGGAGCTCATGCCTCGCATCGGGATGTTCTGATCGGATGCATCCACTGGTCATCCAGTCTCAACATCCCTGAGTCTCATTTCCTCATCTGTAAAATGGGGTTAATAATAACACTGACCCTAGGAGGTTGCTGTGAGGATCAAGTGAGATGAGGGGGATTCGCCCTGTGGGTGTGAGAGGAGCCAGGGTGGGGCGGGAAGGATGGAGGAGAAAAGTCTGCCTAAGGCCACTGCCGGCATGTGGGCGGGAAGGAGCCGCGGAGGGGAGCACAGGGGAATGCGGGTCCAGTTTACTCAGCTCTATCCATGGCTGGGATTCAGACCCAACAGGGCAAGTCTGGCCATGTCCAGCCAGGTGAGTGGGCCTGACAGAGGTGGATTTGCACAAGGGACCAAGCAGCCTTCCAGGGGCGAGAGGGATATATATAGAAGGGACGAGGAGCCAGCATGTTGGGGAGGGTGGCTGCCATGCCGGCTTCAGGACCCACTCCTGCCGAGATGTGCTGAGTCCAGGCTGGGGACAGGGAGCTACTGAGAGAGCCACTCCAGGGAGGCCCTGCAAGGTGCTGCAGCCCAGGTGGCCCGGGGAGGGGGAGGGAGGTGCGAGCCCCAACCCCTGACCGCCCTCGCCTATGAAGGCCTCTGTTGTTTCAACTGCAGCCTCGGAGAGCCTCAGCGGCGGGCACTGTGGGGACACCCAGGGGAGAGTCCCTGATGTCTGACAGATCCCCAAAGAAACTGCATGCAAGACACCCCACCTGGGGGACCCCAGAGCCATGTCACAACCGCTGAAGTGTGGGCCCCTGCAGCTGAGCCTTGCAGAGTTGGAAGGGAGGAGCCGGATCTGGGTCCAGCCAGCGGCTCCCTGAAGCCAGGACTAGGGTGTAAACCACATTTGGGGGGCCACGTGGGGCACAGTGGAAGTGTTCCAAGCAGAGGAGTGACAGATTTCGATGAGGCTCTGGCAAATGTTCCAAAATGGGTTTAACAATTTCACTTACCAAATTCGGGGTCCTCAGGGGAGGGGGTCTGCATGGACTCAGGGCCCTGCCCTCCTAGGGGCTGCCATCCTTGCAGGAGACAGCAGGAGGGCAGAAGGGAGCAGGAAGCCTCAGTTTTGCCATCTGTGAGAGGATGCTGTTTCCCAGCTCTCACATCCACACGCTAGGATTTTCCCCTGGAACTTTGCTTTTGAAACAAGAGCTCTGACTGATGTCTTTTTTTGTTTTTGTTTTTGTTTTTTTGAGGAAGATTACCCCTGAACTAACTACTGCCAATTCTCCTCTTTTTTGCTGAGGAAGACTGGCCCTGAGCTAACATCCATGCCCATCATCCTCTACTTTATATGTGGGATGCCTACCACAGCATGGCCTGACAAGCGATGCCATGTCCGCACCCAGGATCCGAACTGGTGAACCCTGGGCCACCAAGATGCAGAATATGCGAACTTAACCTCTGAGCCACCGGGCCAGCCCAGACTGATGTCTTATGATTGCCCCCCACCCCCGCCACCCATCCAGGACGGGATTGGACAGCCCACGGTGTGTGAGGTTAGCACTGGGGGTAGAATTCAGGCCTGTCCTGGAGCAAGGCTGTAGCTCCCACATCTGGGACCCTGGCAGGACAGGAGTACAGCTGGCCTTAATTCCTCAGGGGACCCGGGGATGAGGAAAGGGAGGCTGTGCTGGGCTCCTCAGGAGGCTATGCTGGGCAAGCTGGGAGGCGGGAGCTCCCATACTCGGCCCCAGAAAATTTCCCAGCCCTGGGCCCTTCTGCAAAAATGCCCTCTGGGTGTGCACGCATCTTCCCCAGGGCTTCTGAGCAGCAAGAGTGTGGGTTGGCCTCTATCTGGGGCTGGGGGTCAAGGTGCCTCTGCTCTAGAGATGCTGGGGGAGGGGCATCTGCCCCCCCATCCCCCATGGGCCCCTTCCACTGCATTTCCCATCTAACTCTTCTCCAGCCCTGCCAGGGCGACAGGGCTGTTCTTTTTTACAGATAAGGAAACGGACATGTGAGGGTTCTGGCTTAGATGTGTATCAAGGCAAGAGATCAGAATAGCGTTAACAGGTGCGCTGGGGAAAATGAGAAGTCTTACTGGAGCAAATAAATGACCCAGGCTTTGGCTGCAGGACTTCTCAGAGCCTTTAGCATGCAGAGGTGTGCCTTGAATCTCCAAGAGGGACTTGAAATGTGGTGTTTCGCCAACCTACCTGACTGTGGCACCCTGTGCCCCTTTATCAGAGCCCCCAGAGCCCACACTTTACAGAACAGGGCGTGGGAAATGTCAGAACAGGACATTTGAAGTCTGAATCCTCCAGAACAGTCAGGCCATCTGGCTGTGGTGCAGATGGGGAAACTGAGGCTCAGGAAGCGAACTCTCCACAGTCGAGTTAGAAACAGAAGCAGATTTGAGCCCAGGGCTGTATGGAGCCCAGGCCACCTTCCTCTGGGCACAGCATTCCTCGGCCTTCATGCTGGTCCTTGGGCTCCTGAGAATAAAGAAAGGGTTATTTATTCCTTGACCCAGCAAGCCCACTGTGCAGGGGCTGAGTCCATCCTGTCCACACCGCTGCCCACTGCACATTCCCTTCCATCAGTGGCTCCTGGGTCGCCACCGCCTTGGGGCTCCAAACTCAGCCGGGCATTACGCTTCCACCCCTGCTGCTGGCCTCTCTGCAGGCCCCGCACCCGGGCCTCGGGCTGGATGTGCTGCCTGAGGGCGCCGGGGCCCTGGAGAACCTGCTGATGACGCCCACTCCGGGGAGACAGCCAGAGGCCGACTGGGGCCATCGCCTGCTCTGTGCTCACCATCAAACTCCCCACTTCATCAAAGCCACAGGGACAAGGAGCAAGCAGTTGCTGCTGCTCAGCCTGAGTTACCAGCAGGATAACAAGAGAGCGCTGAAGCCATGAGGCCACTCAGCTGGTGGCAAGTTGGAGGGAGGAGGGGGCCAAGGTGACAGAGTCTGCTGCTGATTCCACCTGTGCCTTTATGCTCAGGGCCTCAGGGAAGTGTCCCGACACTGAGCCCTGGGTTCAAATCCTGACCCCTCCACTTCCTGACCCCATTATGATTCCTAGTCATCAGCAACCCGTGCCTCAGTTTCTCCATCTGCATGTGGGGGCGGGGAAGCATTGGCAACACAGGCTGGTGCAGGCAGGGGTTAGGGAGACCATGTGGGCTGCAGAACATCAGCAAATTTGCCCCTGAGTTCATGCGACGCCCCTGGAAACTGAGAAATAACTGGGGAGACACAGGGGTCCTGCAGGCACGCGGGTGGGGGCGGGCAGCTTCTGGGGAAGGGATGAGCTGGTCTGTGTGGCCACACGGGGACCTGATGGCTGAGAGCTGATGCCAGACAGCCCCCGCGTGCAGTTGTGCTGGTGTGAGGCCCCCACGAGGTGACACAGGGGAGGCCCCCATCACCCCAGCAGGTCTTCAATAAACACTATTTCTGTCTTCCATTTTTATTTTTCTTCTTCCAAGGTTAAAATTAAAAGTAGATGTTTTGAAGAGAGACCAGGCGGTTGGCAAGCCTGCAGGTCCTCGGGGACGGTCGGAGCTGCCTCCTGGTGATTTGCGGGATCTGAAGACGGGGTGCGGACAGTGGCATTCTAGACAGCAGTTAGCTGGAGCCAAGGCCCTTATCTGCTTAGACAAATCTGGAACACTAGATGGAGGGGAAAGCAGCAAGTCACAAAAGGAAAAGCGCACGGCAAGACCCTTGACACTGTTTGAGAACATGCTGCGTGATGTTCTGCCTTCTTCCCGGCACCTGCACACACCACCTTCAGGAGAAGCCCCCCTCAGGAGCAGAGGAAAAGACCTCTGACGTAAGGTGCAGGGGCTGGGAGCTGCCTGGGGCTGTAATCGTTCCAGTTTATTGAGCACCTGCCATGTGCCAGGCACTCTTCTGATGGCCTCACCAATCATCCCCATTCAACAGAGGAGTAGACAGAGGGACGGAGAGGTTGAGACCTGTTGGGCGGCGCAGTTAGTAAGTTGCAGCACCGGGACTCGAACCCAGTGCCCTTGATTACTAACCTCCATCGCCTCTCACACTGTGGCTCACAGTTCCTCATGTTTGGGAAAAGATTAAGACATCTGAAGCAAATGTGGTCAAATGTTAATATTGGTAACGTCTGGTGGTGTGTCCTTGAGTGTTCTTTCTTCTGTTCTTTTTAATTTTCTGTAGGTGTGAAATGTTTACACAAGCCCGCAGGCTCCAGTCTGAGGCCTCTGCTGGCCCCAGGCCTCTTACCCAGCCATGATCCACATCACACAGGTAGTCCAGCCACCAGTCTGGCAGAGCCATGACCAACCCACTCCCCAGTGCTCACGAGATGACTCCCAGCACAGTCTCCCGCTGTGGCTGAGTGGCCAGAGGAGGCCTGGGCCCTGGGGAGAAAGGACTAACCAATGCTGGGCTGCTCCCCTCCAGACAGGGCAAACAGGCTGTCCACGGCCTTCCCCGTCATCCGGGAGAAGGAACTAATGACTGTAATTAGTGGACGTCTGGTATGCAGGAGCCGATGCATGGCTGGCTGCCCACGCTGACCCAGTCTGGCCAGAAGAGGCTTTGGGTGTTCTGCTGGCCTCTGCGTCCTGGTTCTGGCAGCCGCCAGTGACCACTGGGCTCCTGGAAACGTGGGCAATGCTCCTGGACCTTCCTGCAACGCTCAGGGCCAATGGGCTTGGACCCAGAGCGTCCAGCAGTGGCCTGGTCTCACCTCCTCCCTACCCCCACTCAAGAGGTAGGGACCCTGGGGCTGAGGCTGGGAAGGGTCCTGTGTGGGGTCACCAGGGGAGTCTACAGCAGGGTCGGGTGTCCCTCTTGCACCGGGCGGGGCCTGGAGAGTCAAGAAGGCAGCCCTTGCCGGCTCCGAATTATCTGCTGACAGCACAAAGCCAATGTTTGGGGAAGAAAATCCAGAGATTTTCTCAGCCACAGGGCTAGCTTCCAAGGCTGTTTTCACCAGACAGGGCTTGAGAGCACATCTGCTTAAAGGACCAGCTTTGTCCCTCCTGTCCAAGCAGTGTGCTCCCCGCGCCTCCCCACAGACGTCCCCCGCTCCAGAAGGCATTTGTGAAATTGTCCAGGCCATCCGGCCTTTGGCTACCGGCTATGGCAGGAGCTCAGGCCTCACGGAAATAGCGAAGTTGGGGCATTCATTCAGTCATTCAGTCATTCATCCTTTTGTCCATTCACACAAATACTCTGCCCAGCACGCGTCAGACACTGTACGCTGGGGGCTCAACAGCCAGGGCCCCGTCCTCAGGGAGCAGACTGTCTGGTGGAGACCAGAAGACCCTGTTCTGGCTTCTATTTCTGATATTTGCTTCCTCTGAAATGAATGTAGCTACTCCAGGTTTCTTTTGATTAATGGTAGCGCATTATATTTTTCTCCGTCCCTTTATTTTTGACCTGAGTCTTTCTGTTTCAAGTGGGTTTTTTGTAGGCAACCTATAGCTGGGCCTTGCTTTTTATCCATTCTGACAATCTGTGAATTTTAATTGGTGACTTTCGATCATTTGTATTTAAAGTGATTATTGATAGAATTGTATTAATATCTACCATGTGTAACTCTTTCCTACTGATTATACGTGTTCTTTATTTTTCCCTCCTTTTTTCTGTCTTCTCTGTTTTTCTTTCTTTTTCCTGAGGAAGATTGGCCCTCAGCTAACATCTGTGCCTATCTTCCTCTATGTTGTATGTGGGATGCCTCCACAGCATGACCACCAAAAAGTAGTGTAGGTCTGAGCCTGGGAACCAAATCTGGGCTGCCAAAGTGGAGTGCACTGAACTTAACCACTAGGCAACCAGGGCCAGCCCCCTGCCTTCTCTGGTTTTAACTGGGCATTTATTAATACGATTTCATTTTACCTCCTTTCTAAGCATATCAATTATACTTTTTAAAACGATTTTAGTGGTTGCCCTAGAGTGTGCAACATACATTTTATTTATGCTGTAATCTTTTATTAATAGACTTTTAGATTTACAGAAAAATTTGAGGAGATAGTACAGAGGCAATATACATTTTTAACTGATGGAAGTCCACATTCAAATAACACTATCCACTCCCGTGTAGCGCGCGTGCCTCAGAACAGAGTGTCCCCAATTCCTCCCTCCCGTCCTGGTGGCTCTGCTGCCCTCCATTTCACTTACCCACATGCTATAAGCATTCAACACATTCAGTTTCTGACCTCTCCCCTCTTCCTTTCCCTGAAGAACCTCTTTAACATTCTTTGTAGGGCAGGTCTGCTGGTGATGCATTCACTCTGTTTCTGTTTTTCTGAGAAAGTCTTTATTTCTCCTTCATGTTGAAGGATAATTTTGCCAGATATAGAATTCCAGGTTGAGAGCTTTTTCTTTCACTGCTTTAAACACCATCACGTGCTGTGTAGTGACGTTTCATCAACTATGGACGGCAAGTATGACTGTGGCCCCACAAGGTGAGTACCATAGAGCCTAGGTGTGTAATGTAGGAGGCTGTACCATCTAGGTTTGTGTAAGTACACTCTACGATGTTCACACAATGACACAATCGCCTAACGCTGCATTTCTCGGAATGTATCCCTGTTAGGTGACGTGTGAGTGCACTTCACTTTCCTCTCTTCTTGTCCGCGTGGTTTCTAATGAGAAGTTTGCTGTCATCCTTCTCCTCGCTCCTCTATAGATAAGGTGTGTTTTCCCTTCTGGTTTCTTTCAAGATTTCCTTGTTGTCTTTGGTTTTCTGTGCTTTGAATATGATATGCCTAGGTGTATATATTTTTTTGTATTTATCACACCTTATGTTCTCTTAGATTCTTGAATCCATTGTTTGGTGTTTGTCATTAATTTTAGAAAATTCTCTGCCATTATGACTTCATATATTTCTCCTGCTCCATTCTTTCTTTCTGATTTCCCAAGTACACATATGTTACACCCTGATTTCTACCATTTCTTTCTTTTAAATTTTTTTCTGAAAGTTTTCATCTCTCTGCTTGCATTGCCCACCCGTTCTTGCATCTCTTGTCAACTTTTTCCATTAGAGCTCTTAACACATTAATCCTAGTTATTTTAAATTCCTCGTCTCAGAATTCCAAGTTCGGTGTCCTACCTGAGTCTGGTTCTGATGCTTTTTCCCTTCAGACTGTGTCTCTTCTTGTCATTGTTGTCATGCTGTGTAATTTTTTCTGAAAGCCAGACACGACGTCCTGGAGAAGAGGCACTGAGCTCCATGGGCCTAGTGTGAGGATTCATGTTAACCCGGCTCGTGGTTGGACTGCATTTCGTGTTTGCTGCAGCTGTAGGAGCTGGTGGCTTCAGCTTCCTCCGGTGTCCTTGTCTTTGTCTCTTCTGTTGCCTCTGAGACCCCAAAGACCTCCTCCCGAGGTGGCGCGTGCATCTTGAAGCTCCTGCAGCCATAACACTGTTATTCCCCGGGGGGCCTGTTGATGGAAGGAGCTGGGGAGGAGAAATGTTCTCTCTGTGTGCCCTGGCTTTCCCCGCTCAGGAAGGCAGGAAGGTTCGAGGGGCTGGGAGGGAGGTGCCTTCCGCCAGGCTGGACGAGGCTGGAGGCTGGGGGAAGCCTTCCTTCCTGGAAAGCAGGCTTTGTTATGGAGAACGCTGTGGGTGGATTTCACAAAGGCAACTTTCCCCTTCTCCTGCAAGAGCCATGAGGGGTTTTGGGCGGTTTCTGGAGATGAATCACAAAACTATGCCCACCACCTTTAGACTGTGACCCCCCCCCCCCAGGAGTTTTTCAGTCTCATATTAGTGGGCACTCAGCCTCCAGCGATTAGTCAAAAGGACCATTTAAGCCACTCTGCCAGTCTATGGCTCCAGCCCCTTCCGCCCCAGGTGAGCAGACCTCAGCTATGACTAGGGATCCGCTCGTCTCTCCAGATTTTGGGGGCACAATTGGCCCTGGGACCTCAGTTCTCTAGTGGGTCTAAGAAAAGTCACTGATTTTCAGCTTGTGCAGCTTTTTTCTTATTGGCAGGGCAGGAGTGAGGACTTCCAAGCTCTCTACGTGTCAGAGCAGAAACGGAGACACTTGGGCTGACGGCACCAGCTGGTTGTGTAGCGCTGGGCAAGCTCCTGACTCTCGCGGCCTGTGCTCTCTCATCTATATGATGCTACCTAAAGCCCAGGTGAGTGACACAGGGCAGAAGCCGGGCAGGGGGCTGCAGGATGGAGCGCCGGATGCCCACCCAGGAGGGATGCAGGAGCGGGAGGGAGGAGGCCTCGCAGTTCCCGGCTGTAGGGGAATCTAGGTTTCACTTCTTGCGGTTCTCGGGGCAACACCACCTGCCCTTTACCCTGCTGCACCCCCATTTTTAAGTGATTCCGTGAGAATTCCCAGCCACTGGCTCCACTGTGTCCCTCCCCTGGCCCGGTCAGAGGTAGGACCGGAACCCAGGAGTCCAGGCCTCCAGCCCCGCGTTCTGATAGCGCCCGGGGAAGGAAGCCGCGTCCCAGGCGGAGACGGGGAAACACAGTCCGCACCCGGGGCCCCAGGAGGCCCGGCCACTGCCACTGTATTTGGAAAGGCTCCCGGTCCAGGAGGAAGGCGCTGACCGAATAGCGGGGAACAGAGGTTGGTTGTGCCGTGTTCCGAGTTCTGTGCCGCGCCCTCTTCCTTCAGTCCCGCCGGGTGTCCCCGGCCAGAGGTGGCCTCCTGGCAGAGGAGGTCCCCAAACTCGAGGCCCTGCGGGGTGGGCCGCCCCTTGCCCGCCACCGGAGCGCTCCGAGAGGGTGCGGGCGAGGCTGGAGGCGGGCGCTCAGGGCGCGGCCGGGGGCTCCCCGGGGGCCGCGCGGGGCCCGGGGCGCCCTCCCTCCGCCTCTTCCTCCGCCGGCCGGGCCGGGCCGGGCCGGGGCGGGGCGGGCGGCGGCGGCGGCGGCGGCGGCATGGCGGGCCGGCGGGCCGGGGCCGGGGCGCTGCTGGCGCTGCTGGCGCTGCGTGCGCTCGGGGCGGCGGCGCACCCGCAGTGCCTGGACTTCAGGCCGCCCTTCCGGCCGCCGGAGCCGCTGCGCTTCTGCGCGCAGTACTCGGCCTTCGGCTGCTGCGCCCCGGAGCAGGACGCCGCGCTGGCCCACCGCTTCGGGGCCCTGGCGGCGCGCGTGGACGCCGACGAGTGGGCCGCGTGCGCTGGGTACGCGCTCGACCTGCTGTGCCAGGTGAGCGGGCGCGCGCCGGGACCCGGGCGCGGGGTGGGAGAGCGGCGGGGGCGCGCCCGCCGGGCGAGCGACCGGAGGGGTCAGCCGGCTTCAGAACCCGAGGCCCCCGGCGGGAGTTCTTTGGCGCGAGGCGGGGAGACTGGCATCCTGGGACGGGCCTGGGCTGTGCCATTCATTAGCTCTGTGACTTGGGCCTTCTCTGGGCCTCAGTTTCCCCTCCTGAAGCAGGAGGGATGGACAGACGATGTCATCACTCCCTGAGTTTGGGAGTTCCCTGCCCCGCGACCTCCTGGAGTCAGCCCCCCAGTTCGCCGGCCCCGGGAGCCCGTCCTTGTCGGGGCACGAGGGTGGGTGCCGCTCCGTGCTGCCCCGCGCTGCCCCCGGGAGGTAGGAGCCACGGGGCTCTTCAGAGGCCATGGTCAACGCGCTCGGCTTGGGTTTGTCGAGGAGTCTTGGGGGACACTGCTCCCAATGAGGGAGCCCCTCCTTCAGAGCCCCTCCCTCCTCCAGGACCCCCGATATGAGTGGGCCCCGGGCCGTGATGCCCCAAGCGCTCCAGCCCCCACATGGTTCGTGCTGTGCGCTCTCCGTGGGATGGTGCCCCACCCGGCAGAGGAGCTCTCGTCCTTCAAGACCACCTGGGTGGCATCCCTTTGGTGAAACCTCTATGACCCCATCCTCCCTCTGAGGGCAGAGACCCCGCTTCTGTCCGCAGCAGATGGTGCCTTAGCTGTTTGTTTTCCTCCTGCGTGGGTCTGATTCCTGAGTGCCTGCCCGGAACCCGGGTGGGTAATGGGGTCGGGGCTGGGAGCTCTAAGGCTGGCCCTGGCCCAGCGCCTGGGCAGTGAGAGGATTGAGGGAAGGAGAGGTCCTGCGGTGCAGTGCGGGGTCCCAGCCTCAGCCAGCAGGGACCCACGCTGCGGGGAGGGGCCGGAGGGCTGGCGTGGAGTCAGACATACTGGAGTTTGATCCTGGCTCTGCCCCTTCCTGGCTGCGTGACCCTGGGCAGGTCACCGCTGCACTTCAGTTGCATCATCTTTGAAATGGGGTCAATCTTAGCCGCCCCCCAGGGTTGCCACATGGACTAAATGACACATACAAGGGGCTCAATGGGCGATTCAGGTTGGATTTCTCTAGCACATCCTTGGCTCCCTCTGGCTGCCTAGGCCTGGGTGGAGACTGAACCAGGCCCAGAGGCCAATTCAGGGAAGGCCCAGAGAGGCAAGGACTTGCTCGGTGGTCACACAGCCCAATGGTGGCCATGTTGGGCACTTGGACTGCACTCACTGCCAATGTGAGCAGGCCATCTGGATGGGAAAGAAGAGTGGCTGGGAGCAGATGGGGGGCCCTGGGGAGCTCCAGAAAGCAAAAAGGGGGCCGCTCACTGAGCCCCCACACTGTGCATCTCAGGAGAGTCAGAATGGTCTGGTCAAGCGTCGCCTCCCTCACGAGCCTGGGGGCGCCTCGGCACCAGGCCCTGTGGTCTCCCAGCCCCAGTCACGTGGCAGGGTTCACGCGTCCCCTCCACATTTGTTTATCCAGCACTTACCATGTGCCAGGCTCGCAGGGCAAATGGGGTGGGCAGGTCTGAGGAGCAGGGAGGGAAGTGCCGGTCCTGTTACCCCTCCCCTGGCCGGAGCCTCCCCTCTCTCCTTGGGAACCTTCCCAGGACGCCTGGCTTTGAGCAACCAGTGGTGGAATGGCTGCAACACCTCACCCCCGGCGTCTCTGGGAGTGACCTCATGTCTGGAGAGAGCTTGGAGAGAGCGGCCGGGGCTGGATTATGGGTCACTGGCGGGGCCTTGCGGGGGGGCAGGAGAGTGCTGGCCAAGGACTCCACTCTCTGGGAGCCAAGGCTGCCTTTGGATTCAGCATCTCCTGATTTCCGCTGGGGAGGGAGGTGGCCGAAGTGCCTTATTTACAAGTTTCAGTCAATAACGGGCATTCAGGCATTCACATCTGCCTTGGGGAGATGGACTCCAGACAGGACAGAAACCGTGAAAACATGCCCACACCCACGGTCCCCTCCAGAGCCTGCCCCCTTCTGGCACCCACAGCTCCTACAGATACCCAGCATGGCTCCTTAGCCCGGAGCCCTTCAGAATCTTTCTTGGGGCTTTGCCCTCGTCCAGCTGATGCCTGTGTCTTCAGGAGGAGAAAAGGCAGCTTGTGACGTGGCATCCGGTCCCCAGGGTGGTTGGAGCAAGTCACTGCACATAGTGAGCCATCCCTATGGCTGGGATTGCCTCCCTGAGGACCTGAAGTCGTCAAAGCCTGGCTTCTGATGGAAATCGGTGTGAAACATGCTCTGCAGGCTCGTGTGCTGGGCAGACGTTTCCCCGGGACCTGGTAGGAGTTAGCCCTGTGCTGGGTGCTAAGACAGTTGGCAAGTTGCAGGCCCAGCCTCAAAAGTCCCCTTGTATGGAGACAGACACACAGATGACAAGAATGTACAAAAGTTTTCCCAAGGGTGACCGAATACTATGGGGGAAGAGGGAGAAAGGCCAGACTTTCCCTGGAAAAGTCAGGGAAGGCTTCCTGGAGGAGGGAACATTGAGTTGCATCTTGATAGCCCCTATTGTTTAGCATTTACTGAACAAATACCATCATCATCTCAATTTATTCCTACCAACAGCTCGATTAGGTGCGAATTCCTTTTCCCTTTTACAGATGAAAACGTAGGCACAGAGAGGTTAAGAAACTTGCCCAAGATCACACGGGGAATGGTACACTCAGTCTCCAGTGTGCTCTGACTCCAAGGTCCTTCTCTTAATCACATTGCCATATTGCCTGCCTTCTTGAAGCCCCACTGTGTGCTGGGCCCTGGGGTCCCTGCCCTGGAGAGTCCCCAAGTCTGTGGGTGGACAGCCATGCAAAGAGATAATGAAGTCCTAGCCAAGCAGGCCAGCTGAGCCATCTCTGGCCATGGTGAGGTGACGGCAGATGTGGAGAACTCACCCCACAAGCTATAGAATTACAATATGGTGAGAGTTGTGTCTAAGATATGGACAGAGGGCTGTGAGAATAGCCACAAGGGCCAGGGGGTGGTCAGCTTCCTGGGAGAATGGAGGAGTAAGAGAAGACTTTTGATTAGGGCCTCGAGTCATGAATAGGAGTTTTCCAGATGCAGCAGTGGCGAGGAGGGAGGGTCCTACGAGAGAGCATTGTGCACAAAGACCCTGTCTTCCTAAAGCACCGGTGGTGCACAGAAGCCTTTGGGACTCAGGACCACGAGTCCTGAGTGTCAGTGACAATGGCGTCCTTGGGGCAGGAAAGGGGGCGGGCTGTCTGCTCTGTGCTGAATGGCCCAGAGCTGAGCAGTGTGGTCCTGGGTTGGTTTCCGAGGGTTTCCTGCTGCCCCCCCCCCGACACCGGCCTCTATGAGACCAGTTGCTCATCATCCTCTTTGCCAGCAGCGATCACAGCAGCCTCTTGTCATTTCCGGCTTCTGGACCACGCAGGGCTGGGCCCCAGGTTTGCACTGTGCGTGAGGGTACACAGGCCGTGAGGAAGGGCCTGCCGGACCCAGTGCTTTGAGGCACGGATGCTGAAACTCCCGCCTGGCTCCCCGGAGGCCCTCCTTGCTCCCGCTAGTTCTGAGCTGGGATTTGATGAGTGGCGGGCACTCAGATTGGCTTCCAGAAGTCCCCCGCTGTGTCTCTGGAGCTGAGGACAGTGCTTGGCACACAGGCAGTGTCCAGTACACACTTGTTGAATAAAACGTTGCTGACTGACCTGGAAAGAGCCCCGGTCTGGACGTCGTGAGGCCTGGGTCTGAGCCCTGGCTCGGTCACTTCTTGGCACGTGGCCCTCTTTGAGCCTCAGTTCCTCATCTACACAGTAGGAGTCACGATGACCCTACCGTGCAAAGCTTCAATGAGGTGTGTGCATGCAGCCTCCCTGGTCCACCCACAGCCACTGGCTGAACTCACAGGAGGCTCCAGGGGACCGTGGGAGGGACGACACTGCACAGAGGCCCGGGCCTGGCCGTCTGGCCCAGTTGCTGGCTGAGTGGAGCATGTGAAACATGGTGTCCCTGCTGTGCCTGGGTCAGTGACTGACCACACCTGCAAGCTCATATCCCCAAGAGGCCTCAGCCTCACAGTAGCAGTAGAGGGGCCAGGAGGACAGGCCGTGGTGTGACCAAAAGCCACAATCATGTAACGGGAAGCAGCAGCCCTGGCCCAGAGCCTGAGAACTCAGCCAAGAGGGCAGCCTGCCACCCACTGTCCCTGGAGGCCTCCTGTTGGAAGCCGGCCTGGCCCTGCCTGAGAGGGGGCTGTGCGCCTGTCTGTGCCTCCCCTACCGCAGGAGGAGCAGCCCCATGAGGGCTCTGGGGGCCCCCAGCTGAGTCAGACTGGGCCTTGGCCTGGCGAGCTCGTGATGGGGAGAATTGCGTGTCAGACACAGACAGAAATAATTACATCCATGCAGGTTGGGGGGCTCTAACCGAGGGAAGTCCTCATAGAGGTTGGGGAGCTGAGGCCTCTGGGCAGGTGGGGTGCAGGGAAGGTGCCACGGTGTGAGGGGCGCTTAAGTAGGCTTGGGGGGTGTTGGTAGGAGGCAGCCAGTGGAGCTGGGCGATACCCTGCTTCTCCCTTCCTCCCACCCTCCAACCCCAGCCCTCCACTCTGGCAGGCCCCTCGGGCAGGGCTTCCCATGGGCAGTGGGCGTTATGACGGATTCGCAGACGTACACGTGCTCGGGAGGCGGGGTCGGCCCGAGATCAAACCCAGACTCCTCCATGCTGACCAAATGGCCTTGAACGACCCTGGGGGCCCGTGCCTCAGTCTCCCCATCTGTGCCACTCTTCCCATCGTGGGTTCTTGTGAAGATTAAGTGAATGGAGCCCTTATTCACTGTTAAGGGCTGGCCGGGGGTAGGTTACTGTTGGGCACCTTCCCTACGAGCCTGCTGTATGCTAGACATCATCTTAGGCTCTGGGATAGGGAGTGACCAAGACAGGCGAAATTCCTTCCTCAGGGAGTTTATGTCCTGAGGAAGACGGACCATAAACATGTAAACATTAATTTTTATTATACTATTAGGGAATGTTCCGTTTTTTGTTTTTTTAAGCCGAGCCAGGCGCCAGGAGGAAAGGGGATGGTGGATGGGTGGTCTAGGAAGACCTCCCAGGGGTGCCCCTCCTTATTTAGGGACCTAAGTAAAGTGAAGGAGTAAACCATGCAGACATGGGGCAGAGGCATCATAGTAACAGTACATATAGGTGTCTCAGACCCTTCCTGGCACAGAGCAGGTGCTCAAGAGTGGCTGCTGAGGCTGTCATTATTACTTGTAGTAGGAATATTGTGGTTATTTGTTCTAACAGAAACATGAAGGCAGAGAAAGAGAACGAAAGCGAGGAGACACAGGCCCGTTGTAGTTGAGACTCATCGTGACAGTCAGATGGCACTGTCCCCATCTTATGGATCAGCAGCCTGAGGCTCTGGGAGGCGAGGTGACTCGCCCCAGGTCTCATGGCTGGTGAGTGCCACCCCAAAGGACCCCTGAGCCGTGTCTGTCCCTGCAGGAATGCTCGCCCTACGCGGCCCACCTCTACGACGCTGAGGACCCCTCCACGCCCCTGCGGACGCTGCCCGGACTCTGTGAGGACTACTGCCTGGACATGTGGCAGACGTGCCGGGGCCTGATCCGCCACCTCTCGCCCGACCGCGAGCTCTGGGCGCTGGAGGACAACCGTGCCAAGTTCTGCCACTACCTGTCCCTGGACGACACGGACTATTGCTTCCCGCGCCTGCTGGTCAACGAGAACCTCAACTCGAACCTGGGCCGCGTGGTGGCCGACGCCAAGGGCTGCCTGCAGCTGTGCCTGGAGGAGGTGGCCAACGGGCTGCGCAACCCCGTGGCCATGGTCCACGCCCATGACGGCACGCACCGCTTCTTTGTGGCCGAGCAGGTGGGGCTGGTGTGGGCCTACCTGCCCGACCGCTCGCGGCTCGAGAAGCCCTTCCTGAACGTCAGCCAGGCCGTGCTCACCTCGCCCTGGGAGGGCGACGAGCGGGGCTTCCTGGGCATCGCCTTGCACCCCGGCTTCCGGCACAACGGCAAGCTCTATGTCTACTACTCAGTGGGGGTCGACTTCGACGAGTGGATCCGCATCAGCGAGTTCAGGGTCTCTGAGGATGACATGAACACCGTGGACCACCGTTCTGAGAGGTGTTTCCCTTGGGAGCCCAGGCAGGGAGGGGGCAGGGCTGAAAGTTGCCGGCATGCTCCGATAGGCACTGGTGTGCGACCGTGCCAATTCATGTGGGCCACACGGGTTGTTAAATATTTTGCACATCATGCCCAGGAAGGGGGCTGATCCCATGTTCTGGGGGTCCGGGGAGGGACAGTGGCCAAACAGACATCACAGGGTCATGTCCAAATTCCCAGATCAGGTACTTTAGATGGGTCATTCCTTTGGTTCTCAAAAAAGCCCAGTGAGGTCAGGGTTCTTTTCCCCATCTTCCAGATGAGGAAGGGGAGGTTTGGAGAGATGAAGCGACCCGCTAGGTGACATAGCTAGGAGGCATCAGAGCTGGAACGCCAGTCATCTCCCAAGCCCATCCCATGGCCCCACCCTGTCTCCTATGGCCAAGGCACCATTCTCAAGTCCCGCTGTCCTCTTCTCCTCCCGCTGGACCCTCTGCGCCCCTGGCAGGTACATCCATTCCTTGCCTCCCAGCCTCGGCTCCTCTCGACACTGAGCCTGCTCTCTGTGTGTCATTTATGCTCCATCTGTGTTTAAAATGAGTTTGACTTGGCCTGGCACAAAGGGCATACTGTCAGTCTGAGTCCACTGGAAAAATAAACCCTGGACCAGTGATTCAATGGGCAGAATCTGATCCTGGGAATTAGTCATTTGAGTGTTAGAAAGGATGAAAGAGCAACCTGGGGAAGGAGTGAGGCGACTCTCAGCTTAACAGCTGATGGATGCTGCATGCCTCTCTCAGGCTGGAAGGACCAGGTGATGGGGTGGGGTTCTGAAGCCCCAGAACTGGGGCCACTCTGGGCGGGCTTAGCAGGGGCAGTTGGAGCCAGGGAGGAAGTGCAGCTCCTGCCAAGACGCTGCCCAAAGTAGAGAGATAGGGAGAAATACCCCAGCTTCTCCCTTCCTCCCGTGCTCCCATCTCCTGCCAGTGCCTTCCATTGGCTGAACCTAGCTGGAGGCCAGCTAGCAAAGGAGCATGGGAGATGTAGTTCACAGAGCTGGCCCGCTGAAGTAGAGAGCAGGTAGTGGGAGGATCAGGACTGGATCTGAGGGCAAACAGGCAAGTAACAGCACATCACGAATTTGACAAACCTGTAAAATCTTGACATGGAAAGTATAAAAAGGAGAAGGAATCAAATATGCTGGCCGTGAGGGCAAGTGTGGATCTTGTCATGAAGCATTAATTTTGACTATGAGCTTCCTGGCAGCCAGAGTAAAAGGAGAAAACATAATGCTCGTCTTATTGTACAACCAGTTCCCCAAGAGAGATCAAGTTTATCGTATGGATCTCGCAGAGGGATAGAAGGGGTGTGTCTTCAACAGTGACTCTTAAAAATTGCTTCCCGATAAAGACTGAAGATGGATATACACAAAATGTACAGATGAACATATTTTAGAGTGAGAGTTCAGTGAGGGTCCTCTGGGGACCTCTCAAGTGCAAGCCTAGAACTTGATTCAAGCAGAGGGAGAGGTAGGCATGGCTGGCTCAGGGCAAGGCAGGAATGAGTGGTCACCCTTGCCTGACTCAGCTGTCAGTCTCTGTCCCTAGGGCTGGGGTCCCAATGGGAGGTGGACGCCCCACAGTCTAAGCTGGCCTTCTTACAGAGGAGGACCTGGAGTTTGGGGGTGCGTGTGGCTCACCAAGTCACGGGTATTGGCCTCACAACAGAAAGGCTTCTGGTCTTGGCTCTGAAGGAGCCAAAGTCCTGGGTTCAAGTTACTTGATCTTGGTTTTTCTTATCTGTATTAATAAGGGATTAACAAGTCCACGACCAACGCTGGAAAACCTAAAGCAGCCTAAGCATTTTGGTCGGAGGGAATTTAATACAGAGGGTCGTCTACAAAGGTGCCAGAAGAGCCGCAGAAGGAAAAGGGCAAGGTTGAGTTGTCTAAAGATGAGTAACCACAAGAATCTGGAGGAACAGAAGGGAATAGTCTGTGGTGCTGAGCTCGCTGCTCCTAGTACTGAGATGTCTGGGCGGAAACCCAGGAGTCCACGTGTGCCAGCCACTGTTGCCATCTCCCCACCCGCGCTTCTGGAGGCAGCGCCCGAAGCCAGGGAAACGCGGTTTCTCCCTTCCCCTTGCCTTCCAGTCTCCATTGGCAAGCCCTACCCGGACGCCAGCTGGCTGGCCGCACAGTGGAAGGTTTCCCGCCACGGCAGGAAGGGAGGTGGCTGAGGGGTGAGGGTGGGAGCTGAGCACCACCCACACCATCCAGGCCACCTCCTCAGAAGTTACGGTAGATAGCAAATGAGGGGCTGTGTGGGAAGTGCTCCAATTAAGTGGCTGGTGGTTATGATGATGAGGAAACCCGTTGTGCCGGTGAGTGGGTCAACAGTTTCACATGATCATAACAGGGCAGTTGCTAGCAGTGGGGAGCAGGACAAAAAGCACTAGGCCAGAACTAGAAGACCTGAGCTCTAGTCCCAGATCTGCTACCTTGGGCTTTGTGACCTTGGGCAAGTTGCTCAACTTCTCTGAGCCTCCAGGTCCTCCTTGGCACAGTGGAGTGAATTATGCCTGCCCAGCCTACCTGTTCCTTGTAAAAATCACCTGCTGTAAAGATGTGACGTCCTTTTGACTTTGAAGTGACATCCAAGAGAGAGGAATGTTAATTGCTGAGTTTTTTTTGGGGGGGGGGATGTTAATCTTCTTTTAGGATCATCCTGGAGATTGAAGAACCAGCCTCGAACCACAATGGGGGCCAGCTGCTCTTTGGGGACGATGGGTACCTCTACATCTTTACCGGAGATGGCGGCATGGCCGGAGACCCCTTTGGAAAGTTTGGAAATGCCCAAAACAAGTATGTTCTGATTTGGCTGGCTGGTGGGTTGGTTTACATGCTCTTCTGGGGCCACACAGTGTAGGCAGCAGAAAGGGCTTTGGGCCCCAGCTCAGCCTGCAGCTAGCCCCCTGGGGACCCCAGGCAGGTCACCTGCTCTCCTCAGTTAGAGGGGAACAGCCATCTCCACAGAGAGGCTTGTCATGGGGAAGAAAGGCAATCGTGTTTGTCGAGAGCCAGGCACAAAGCCCACTTGTCATGGGGACATGAGAAGTGGCATCAGAGAGCCTGTGGGAAGATGAGATTTTCTCTGGTCAGCCCAGCCCTGCTGGAACCAGAGGAAGGAAAGGGTGCTTCCCAGAGCAGCTGGGGCCTGAGAGCTGGTTGCAGCAGGGTGGTCTGGGCAAGTGGGTTTCTGCCCCAAGGTCATCCATCATGACCCACAAACTGAAGCACGGTCTTGCTCTCAATTACCCACTTCCTGGCTGGAGCAGATGGCCTATCATCATTCCACTCCTTACACACATGCACACACGCACACACACACACAGTCTCGTGAGTGTAGACAGGGTGCCCAGGAGTCTCAGGGCAGCCTCCTCCACTCTCTTAGCCAAGATGACAAAACCTCCCTCAGCCCAGAAAGTAAAAATAGCGAGTGTGCTGTTGATTACAGTAATTAAAGTGTCCCAGCGTGTGACTTGTGCTTTCCTGTGTGACAGTGGAAGAATCGTTGCAGCTTTCTCGTGTTTGGGATGTGTTTAGAGACAAAGTTGAGAAAATAGAAATTAAGGATTTGTGGATAATTGGACAGAACTTAAAACATAATTTCGCTGCTGTGAGTTTTGCCCACTTACATATGGAAGCCCGGGGCGTGCTGTGCGGGCTCCCGGCTGTGAGCTGCAGCTTGGGGCCGAGCAGGCTGGAGTGGACGGGAGGAGGGGAGCTCACAGGGGCGAAACCTGAACGCCGGCAATACGTGATGAACTGTGGGGCATCTATTGGGGGAGGATTTGTCACCATTTAAGAGGACAGGAGGGAAATGCCTGGGCGCTGATGCTGTGTGAGAATGATGGGTACCCAGTGGCATCAAATGGGTAAACCATGCCAGTCTGCCTGGAAGAGGCACACCAAAATGCTAACAGCAAGGAAAAAACCACGTGGTCATTATGTAGGTGCCTCAAAAATCACAGATGAGAAGTGTGTGTTCCCTTCCCTACATCTTCAAGCCCCTTGAGAGTTCCCCGGTCACATGTCTCTTTCTCACATGATGAACGAAACCCCGCAAGCTACTCACCCCTGCGTGGGAGCTGCGTGGAAGTTAGGGCCACACCCCTATTCCATGTGGCTCTGGAGGGCATGTCCTGATGTCTCCTGGCTCCAGGGGCCCCAGAAGCTGCATGGCACCGTGGGGTGCCCAGCTCCCAGTCCCAGAGCTGCCTGGGGGAGCTGGCAAGTCCTCCCTGTCTCAGAACCTCAGTGGAGGTAGGGGTGGTGGGTGTGGGGTGAACTGAATCGCCACTGAGCCCCCATGGCTCCCTGACAGGCCCTGGGGGTGTGTGGGAGAAAAAGCAGGAGCGTCAGCCTCATGTCCTGCTGTCGTCCTCTTCCCTCTCCGGTCCTGATCTGCCCTCTCTGTGAGGTGCACTCGACTTTGCAGTCGTTCATTCGTTCACTCAGCAAACACTTTGTGATTCACTGTGCTGGAAGAAAACTGTAAATACAAGTCATTTTTCTAGGAGCATTTTTGCGCTGTGGCACAACACTGTAGGTAGGCAGGAAGGAGGGACCGCCTAAGATTACAGGGGAGGGCAGGGGTGTGGGGAGGGTAGAAACAGCTTGGGTTTCTGCCTAGGCTGGATTCCAGCCCTGCCATTTACTAGCTGCGTGGGACGTTGGGCACGTTCTGTGACCTTCCTGAGGTCAGCTGCCCCACCTGTAACGTGGGGATCACAGTAGGACCCACCCACCTAGAAGGTTTGTTGTGAGGATGAAAGGAGGCAATAGATGGCGTGTGTGTCCAATGCTGGGGACATGCTGGGGACAAGGCCTGGCGCACAGCATGGTGCTGATAGATGTGGAATGAATGATTGAGGTTACCCAGCTGGTAAGCAGCTGCGGAGGACTGGATCCCCAGGTCACTGGCCCCACAGCCGAGGCTGGCTGTGCACCTGGCTGGGCCGTCGGCGCCGGGCCCCTGCCCCCGCCTGCGGCGCCCGAGGCCACCCCGACCGACCGCGCCTTCTCCCCCTGCCCGCAGGTCGGCGCTGCTGGGCAAGGTGCTGCGCATCGACGTGGACCGCAACGAGCGCGGCCCACTCTACCGCATCCCGCCCGACAACCCGTTCGTGGGCGACCCCGCCGCGCGGCCCGAGGTCTATGCGCTGGGGGTGCGCAACATGTGGCGCTGCTCCTTCGACCGCGGCGACCCGGCGTCGGGCGCGGGCCGCGGGCGCCTCTTCTGTGGCGACGTGGGCCAGAACAAGTTCGAGGAGGTGGACCTGGTGGAGCGCGGCCGCAACTACGGCTGGCGCGCCCGCGAGGGCTTCGAGTGCTACGACCGCAAGCTGTGCAACAACGCCTCCCTCGGTGACCGCCCCCGCCCCTCTCCGCGCCCCGGGGACCCCCCTCCCCGGATCGGACCCCATCCCCCACAGCTGTGAACCTGCGCCTCCCTGGGTGGCCGCGCGCGCCCCTGGGGATCCCAGGATCCTGGATCTGTCCCCCACCCAACGGGATGTGCGCCAATGCCTCCGTTGGAGACTCCTGCGCCCCTCTTTGGGACCTCCCCTCGCCTCGCCCCTCGTCCCCACCTATCCCCACCTGTCCTGGGCTGCTCCTCGCCTCTCCTCCCCCCGCACTCCCCCAACCCATGCTGTCCTCGCTCTGCAAGCTCTAAGCACCTTCTTCCCTGAGTGACCATCTGGGGTCCCATCGTGGGCCTTCCTGGTGACCCGCACATCCCCTCGCCCCGCAAGACTCGGGACCACCCCGAAGTTTTGCTGTAGGGGAGGGGCTGGCCCCACCGAGGACCCGCCCGCAGGCCGCTGACTCACCCCGGCTTCTCCCCGCTCTGCAGATGACGTGCTGCCGATTTTCGCCTACCCGCACAAACTGGGCAAGTCCGTCACCGGCGGCTATGTGTACCGGGGCTGCGAATACCCCAACCTCAACGGCCTCTACATTTTCGGCGATTTCATGAGCGGGTAAGCGGCCTGACAGCAGTTCCGAAGGGCAGGGAGGGCAGAGGTGGAAGGTGGGGGAACGTGAGCAACTTCCTGGACGGGCTCAGGGCCCCCTCTTTCCTGGGGAAGCCAGGACCGTCGCTGCACCACCTGACCGGGGCCCCAGGGAGCTCTGGTCCAGGTGAGGACACAGAGGCCTCCCTGCAGGGGACAAGGGAGCTGGAGCCCTAGCTCAGGTCTGACCTTGGGGGCCCGTGGAGGCTTGCTGCCCAATTCCCACCTCTATGGCAGTACCTCCTCCACCGAGGGAGACCCTGGGGGGGGGGGGAAGGGCATGGGAGTGTGGGCAGTGGGGATGAGTCACACCCCAAACAGGCTTTGGAGGAGGAAGGAGAACATACCCCCCAAGCCTACTCGGGGTCAGACTCTTCCCAGGGGAGCTGATGGGGCCTCATGACCACCTTGTTCTCCCATTGTACAGAGGAGAAAACTGAGGACCGTAGAGGCTCAGGGAGGATATACACCTGGCATGATGCTTAAAAGCGCAGCTGAGATTTCTTCCGTCTGAATCCTGGCCCACTTATTAGCTGTGTGACCTTGAGCCAGCTACTTCACCTCTCTGTGGCCAAGTTGCCTCATGTGCAAAGTGGAGATGATCATAGTCCCTGCCTCCTAGGGTTGTCTGAGGACTGAATCAGTTACTACGTATCTAGCACTTAGGATCGAGTATGTGCCCAATATCTGGTGGCTCTTAATTATCCCACCCTAGCCTCTACGCATGAGGGCGGCTGCGCAGGGCTCCTCCTGAGGAAGCCTGGGGCTGGCAGCAGAATTCTCACCTTGTGCAGCTGCTGACCGGGCTGGGTTTGTGGCCAGTTTGTCTGCACCTGGAGCTGAGAGAAGACCTGACCTGGGCCCCCGATGCTGGATCCTTCTTCCAGCTCCACCCCTTCCTTGGGGTCTGCCTCTGGGGCTCAGCTGTCCCATCTGGAAAGCGGGTCTGGATGAAGCCTCTGTTTTTACCCCGATTCTGTTTCCCCTTCCACCCTCCCCCAGGAGAGCCAAGTCACCTGACCACAGAAATTCAACTAATTTTTCCAACATTTCCCAAGCCCCTCTGCCGGGTCAGGCTTCACGCCAGGGCCAGAGCGACAGAGCTGGGGAGAACCTCATACCCGAGTCAGAGAGAAAGACCCACACTCGGCCCACTAGTCCAGCCTCAGAGAGCCTGTGCACAGTGCTGGGGAAGCCCAGGGCGGGGGCAGTCAGGAGGGCTTCCTGGAGGAGGGGACGTCTGAGCAGGGCCTGGAAATATCAGCAGATGATTGACAGGCGAAGAAGGGAGTAAGGGGCAAGATCAGCATAGTTTGAAGATGCCCAAGCTCCAGCTCATGCTCTGAAGTGGAGGCAGCTCCAATGTTTGTGCAAACTCCACGGCACCAGCCTTGGAGGGTTCTGAAACCAAGGTCAGCTCCTGACTGCCTCCTGCTGGTCATCGGGTGGGGCTGAGCTGAGGGGGCAGGGACCGAACTGGTCTTGTCCCACCCTCCTTCTCTGGTACACAGAGTGCATGCAGGGCCAGCTTCATGGACGTGCAGCCAGTGCAGCTGCACAGGGCCCCATGCTCAGGAGGGCCCACACCTGGTATAATGCTCTGCTGTCACTGTCTTGCACTTCTTAATACTTTTTGATCAATGGGCCCTGCGTGCTCATTTTGCACCGGAGCCTGCAAATTCTGTAGGGTCCTGGTTGCATGGATAATAGAGGAAAGGATGGACGGATTGGTGGGTGGGGTTCCCCTGGGCACCATGCCAGGCAGGACCCCCCAGCTCATCCTCCTTTGCAGGCGTCTGATGTCCCTCCGAGAGAACCCAGGGACAGGCCAGTGGCGGTACAGTGAGATCTGCATGGGCCGTGGCCAGACCTGCGAGTTCCCAGGCCTCATCAACAACTACTATCCGTACATCATCTCCTTCGCGGAGGACGAGGCTGGTGAGTGATCCTGCGGCCTCTCTCTCCATCATCATGCCTGGGACTGGTCCCCCACCCCGTGGGTCCTTCTGGCCTGGGATTCCAGGGGTCTCAGGCCTGCAGTCACCTTCAGACTGAGGAGAAGGGTGTTCAGGGGGCTTGAGACCCCACTTGGGCATCAGTCCTCATCTGTGATGGTGGAAGTGCAGGCATCTGCGGGAAGAGGCCTCCTGAGGCCTCCACGGCCCTGGGTTCCTGATGGCAAATGTATCTGGGCCCGAAAAGTGAAGCCACGTTGTCTTCAGAAAGTGGGGGGGCACCGCCTTCCTGGCTGTTACTGGGTCCCGCATTCGCCGCTTGCATTTTCAATACAAGAAACAGGGGGGAGGGGCGAGGAAGAGGGGCAGCAGAGGCTGCTCCTGCTCCGGCCTCCTGCCTTTGTCTTTGGCCCTGGGATTGTCCCTGGACAAAAGCCGAGGGGCCCCCAGGGGGGCCTGGTGGATGCTTGGCCGGGTTGCTAGGCAACGCCCACCCGGGGGCCTTTCAAGGGTGTCCCCTGCAGGGCCCGGTGCCCAGAGCCCCCAGGCCCCAGTCTGGGAAAGCTTTTTTGAACCGACACCCGTCAGAATCTAAATTTTCAAAAGGGCAGCCCCACCCCCACTGCCCTCCCCAAGCCCACTGGGCCCTTGAAAGCCCTTTCTTTTGGTCAATAGCGGGTTAAGGTGTTTTGGAAGGAGGGCTGCTCTCTCCACCCTCCCCCTCAACCCCCCCACAGCACACAGCCTGGAAGGTACAGTTCCCAAGGGGCCCTTCCTCAGCCCTCTGAATGACACCCAGTGATGGACAGCCAGGAGGAGGCCCCCCTGAGACAGAGAGCTCAGGGACTGCATGTCGGGGAGCTTGGGCAGGCGGCCCCTGGAAGGCCGGGCTCCACTGCAAGCAGGCCTCTCCCAGCTCCCAGCTCGGGCTTCTGCCTCTCTGCTTGTTCTTCTGACACTTGCAAATTACAAAACAAGGGCCTCTGCTGGCCCGGTGTCCTCCTGGGACAGTCCACACCGCAGAGATCAAGAGGGCAGCATGGCCCCGGGCAGGGCCTGGCAGTGACAGTAGGGGCTCGCTCCCTGCCCGTGCATGGGGTTGGGCCCATAGCTCCCAGCAGATCAAGGCTGGAAGGGGCCTTGAAGTATGCCCGGTCCAACCCTGTCACTTTACAGATGGGGAAACTGAGGCTGACTACTCATGCCCAGTCATGGTGGGGGTGGGGGGACTAAACCCAGCCTGGCCCCTGGAGGCCTCCCAGAGCAGGCCCTTAAACTCCAGCTTGGTCAGCCAAAGGAAGACAATGGAGAAGGCATTCCAGCTGAGGGCAGTGTGTGCAGGGAGCCCCGAGTTGCTCCAGGGTACTGGACGGTAGGTGCGAGGGCTGCACAGCCAGAGAGAGATAATGGCTCCCAAGCACCTCTCTCCAGAAAGAGGCCCAGAGAGGGACATGAGGGCCCAAGCCTACACAGCAAATTCATAGCTGTGCCTGTGGACTCTCCAGCAGGGACCAGCTTACCGGGGTACCCTGCTCCTTCCCACAGGTTGCATCATCACCCTGTGGGCCTATTACCCCCGACCAAGCAGGGTTGGTGCTCCTGGAAGGGGGTCAGAGGCCACTGACCGCTCGGCATCCTGCCCTCCCCAGCCCCCAGCTCCCCACCACAACTGGGTCAGTTACGCAAGTCGCCTCTCAAGGGTCTTCCCCTTGGTAGAATTCCCCTGGTTTCCTGGGCCTTGATTCTCAGACCCCATCCCCATGCAGCCCTCCCTGACTGCACCAGTCGCCAGGGACATGCTTTCCTCCTAGCTCCCACCTCCCTGTCTGTGTGGCCTCTCCTTGGGTAAACCACCTTCGTCCCCATCCTTGGGACACCTTTCCATTGTCCTCCTACAAGGATACTAGCATGGCTGGACCGTCACATTGAGTCACACATGCCTGTGTCTGGGCCTCTCAGCCATGATGTGTCCTACACTGGTGTGGGCTTGGGGGCAGCAGACATTCCTGAGTTCCACGCCTTGCTTAACCACTCACCAGCTGAGTGACTTTGGCTCACCTCTCTGAGCCTCTGTTTTCTCATCTGTAAGATGGGAATAATGGAGCTCATTTCCCAGGGAGAGGTGCCTTTGGCGGCAAGGGCTGGGGGCAGAATGGGGGTGGGGGGGGAGCGGAGAATTCACATTCCCTGAGAACATCTAGGGCACCAGGTGCTCACAACTCTGCTCCTGCCCTGAGAGGCGGAGGGAACCGAGGCTCGGAGCAGGGCTGTCCCAGGGCTGCTGGTGCTCACCGGGTGAAGTGCAGGGGCTGGATAAACACCAGAGACTCCTCGAGAGCTTGCATTCTGCCTGCTGGGCATGGAGAGAGACTCTGGCCTCCGGGACTTGGCAGGACCCGATCCTGGATGACGGTAACAAGAGCAATAATAGCTGATACTGATGGGCATTCCAATGTGCTCTTTCAGTCCTTATAACAGCCCTGGGAGGCGTCCCACGTCGGGGCTGAGGAAGCTGAGACTCCGAGCCTCGTGCTCCTGCAGTCCCCAAGTAAACAGTTAGTGGGGGGCTTGGCTGTGGACCCTCATATGCGCCCAGAGTTGTGCAGTGCTGGGCGGGGACGAGGGGTGGGGCTGGGTCACCAGGAAGGAGGCAAGAGTGGAGGTCAGAGCCTGGTGGATCGGAACAGAGCAGCCGGCGGCCGGGAGACTGTGCCACAGAGGCCCGTGGGCATGTCTGCACCCCTTTCTCAGCCTCAGCTTCCAGTTCTGGGGACTGGAGAGCAACGCTGACCTGGAACGCCCCCTCATGGCTCGCTGAGCTTGGGGTCCCTCTCAGAGCCTGAGGTGGGGGCATGGGGCTGGCCGGGACAGCGTCCTCACTCCCTGCCTTGTTTCTTGTCCCAGGGGAGCTGTACTTCATGTCAACAGGCGTGCCGAGTGCCACTGTGGCCCGTGGGGTGGTCTACAAAGTGATTGACCCCTCCAGGTGAGTCCCTGCCCTCGGCATGGCCTGAGCTCCTCCCGAGCTCCTCCATCACCTCATTTCCCTCTCGACACTCTCTGAGGGGCAGGTTATTAACATCCCCGTTATCCAGGTGGGAAAACTGAGGCCCGGAGAGGGGGAGTGCCTAGCCAAGCCCAGACCGCGGGTGAGGGGCAGACCCAGGATTCAAAAATGGGATTCAAAGTCCAGCTCTATTCATGATAAGAGGGAGCCAAAGATATGGATGGGGGCCAAGAAGCATAGGCCCCACCATCACCTTTTTAAAAAATAATTCTTTTTTAAGTTTTAGAATAGTTTTAGGTTTGCAGAGAACTTGCAAAGATTGTACAGCATTTCCCTTATTCCCCTCACCCGGTGTCCTCTGTTCTTATCATCCCGTATTATCATGGGACGTTTGTCACAGTTAATGAACCAACATTGGTACATTACTATTAATTAAACCCCACACTTTTTTTTTTTTTTTTAAAGATTTTATTTTTTCCTTTTTCTCCCCAAAGCCCCCCGGTACATAGTTGTGTATTCTTCGTTGTGGGTTCCTCTAGTTGTGGCATGTGGGACGCTGCCTCAGCGTGGTCTGACGAGCAGTGCCATGTCCGCGCCCAGGATTCGAACCGACGAAACACTGGGCCGCCTGCAGCGGAGCGCGCGAACTTAACCACTCGGCCACGGGGCCAGCCCCCCCACACTTTTTTTTTAATTGAAACAATTCCATACTTTTCAAAGAAAGACTTGTCTAGTTTTTCCCTGGAGCTGTTTTTCTGCTCCAGGGTCCCGTCCAGAATCCCACATTACATCTAGTCTTCATGTCTCCTGGACGTCCTCTGGTCCGTGACAGCTTCTCGACATTCCTTCTTTACCACACGTTTTCTTTTAAAGCTCAGATCTATTAATGATTGATAGAACTATTGTCAAGAAAACGTCAGCACTTCCTCCTCTCCTGCTTTGAATTTTCATGAGGACTCAGCTGCCTTCATCTCCAGGATTTATGTCATCGCGGAGGGGCACATGCAAACTGCATTTTTCTTCCTACATTTATCCCTATTTTGGATAAACATTTCCACGTTGCCTCGTCACCCTCAAAAGGTCATTTTCAACGACCTCGTAATTTTCTGTTGAGTCACTCTGCCGCAATTGTCTTACCCATTTCTCAGACATTTAGGTTATTTCCAATTTTTTAAAAGAGTCCTTCTCTAAGGGAGCATCACACACACGGAGCAGCTGATTCATGCCAGATGCTGCCTTAGACCCGTCATCTCCTTTGGTTTGGGCAGCACCCTATCGGCCTATTTTCCCTGCAACAGAGGGACCCGAGACTCAGGGAGTTCTCGAGCTCACCGTCTCATCTTGTGGGTCTCTTGTCTTCTGGGTCAGAGGAGCAAGAAGCAGGCTGGATGCCCCTTCCCTCCCTACCCCCAGCTCTTCTCATCTCTTTTGTTTTCCTCTTTTGGAATAACTATGTCTTTTTGCATCCACAACAGTTTGCATAGGGGCCCTATTACAGAACATTTGGAAAAGGAAGAGTTGGAAAGTGGGGGTGGGGGTGGGGCAAGGTCATCCATTACCACCCACACGTAACCACCATGGCATTTTTTGGTGTATCTCCTACCCTTTTGCACATCAAAGATTTTTTAATGTAATTTTCTTAAGGAACAAACCCTGCTGGGTCTGTGTGAAGTGCGAACGTTATCTGGAGTCCAGGGCAACCAGAAAACCCGCCCTTTCTGCGGCTTTGAGAAGTGTGTGTGCCTGGTGCGTTCCTTCAGCCTCTGGGGGAAAAGGCTCATGTCCCTCCTCGGTTTCCCACTTTTGCCAAGCCTGTCTGGAAGCCACCCTGAGTCACGTGGCTGCTTCACCCTGTGGGCTTTCCCCTCGTGCTGATGGAACCTATTGAAGTCTTGGACCCACGTGGGTCAGCCCCACAATAGGGTCAGTCCCATTCAAAGACTCACAGATCGACAGCCAAAACCTAATTAAAATGGGATTCCATTCCTTACTTGTGCCCTTCAAAGATGTCAAAGGAGACCCAATTCACAGCCCTGGCAACCCTGCAATGACTCTTTTCTCTCCCAGCTCTCTCAAACCCCACCCTCCTAGGCCCCCAGAGCCTCCCCACCCCCGTCCCCGCCGCCAGCCCTGAGGTGCTCCCTCTCTCCCACTTTATTCTTTCTATTGACCTCACCTTTCCCTGCTTCCCCAGGCGGAGGAAACGCTCAGATTCTGCAGCACCAGAAACCCAGGAACCAGAGGGGCAGAGAGAGACCCTGCTCAAAGGCCGTGGGGGTTGGGGCCAGGGCAGGGTGCAGGAATCGGGCTGCTGTGACAGTTAGAAGATCGGCCCGGCAGGCTGGGCAGGAGAAGGACCATGACATTTGATCACATTCCAAGGACAGTTCATGCTCTGAATTAGAAGTGGCTCAGGAAAGGGTGAGCCACCGGCCCTCGTGCCCTTCCGGCAGAGGCTGAGCTTGGCAGGCTGTGGTAGGGGATTCCTGCCCGGGGTTGGGTTCTTAGAGCCCTGGGGGCCTGGAGCGGCAAGGAGGCTGCAGGCCACTCAGTAGGTGCTCCACAAATGGCCGTTGTTGTTACGGTCCACACCTGCCCCAGCCTGAACGCACCCCAGCCTTCCCCCTCCCTGCCCGGCTGCAGAGAAAGGGCAGAGGTCAGGGGGCCATGCTCGGGTGAGACTCATGACCTCCTGTGTGTCGGCAGACGGGCACCGCCCGGCAAGTGTCGGATCCAGCCCACGCAGGTGAAGGTGAGGAGCCGTCTTGTCCGCTTCGTGCCCAAAGAAAGTAAGTGCTTGCAGTGGGGGAGGGGAGCGACTGCAGCCCACACCCAGCTGCCCTCTGCCAGATGTGGGACCTCCATGCCCTTCCTTGGCCCCTTCGCCTAGCACCCAGCCTGGCACACATTAGACATTTAGTTAAAGAGGGTGGAGCTCCTTAAATCCCCATCCACTCAGGTGATGTGTGCCTGTCCCAGGCCGTGGGTGGGGGTGACCTGAAGGGGCTGCAGGCCTCAGAGAGGGCACAGCAAGGGGAGTGACAGCTGGTGCCAGGTAAGGTACACTCAGTTCTCAGGAGGGACAGAGAAAGAGGATATAAATGCATGTGAGGAGGACTGGAAAGTTATTCTAGGCACGAGGGTCCCTAGGGGAGGGGGCTTTTGGGCTAAGCCTGCCGTGAGACGGTTCCATTCTGACAGACGTGGTGGGGGGGGGGGCGGGGCTAGTGCAGGCAAGGCCACGGTGACTGCCTGTGGGATCTGGGGCCAACTGAAAAGGGTGTGCCTCCAGGAGGGCGCTGTTCCACTGGGCCCCAGCTAGGGAGGAACAGAGACCCAGTGTTGCCAGACCTTCCAGTGCGTCAGACAAGGAGGAAATCCATCCCTCCCTCCATCCATCCATCCGTCCATCCTTCACCACAGTCTTGTGCTTCTTACTGGGAATGTGATGCTGAGCAAGATGGATACGGTCCCTGCCTTCTGGGATGGTTCCCTACAATCACCTGATGTGAAAGTGTTGGCAACTAGTTCAAAATTTAAAAAACCACCCCATGGGCCAAAGGATGTACTTCAGCAGGCCAAGTGTGCCCAGCAGGTCACCAGCTGGTGGACAGAGTGTGGGAGGAGCAGGAAGAGGGGGAGGCTGGGCACCTGGGCAGGTGGGGGTGCCCGGAAGGAGGACAGTTGGGGGAGGGACCAGCTCGGTGTTTTGGGAAGTTCATTCTCACCACAGCTGGTTTCGGGCCTTGGTGAGTTTTCCAGTTACTTGTTTCACAGTTTCTGGCACTTTCATTGGTTACCTGTGTGTGCTGGATGCTGGGACCACAGAAGTCAGACCAGGCCCTGTCCTGGCTGAGACAGACAGAGAAGTCATTTAGTGTCCCAGGCCCTGTGACAGAAGTGTGTGCCAGGTGCCATGGGGTTTTCAGACCAGTGCAAAACTGGGGAAGGGTGGAGGGGGATCCTGGGTGCTGAGGGGTGAGCCTGGAACAAAAAGGAAGGGTGCCCTTGTGGGTGGGGGCCAGTCTAGGCAGAGGGGGAAGGAAGAGCCCAGAAGCCAGGCAGCTGGGGAGCCCGAGGCCTTCCCTGTGGGTGGAGTGGGGATGGGGTCAGGGCGAGGGGCGCGTGTAGCTCATGTCACAACGTGTCACCCTGCTCCTGGCCCTGACCTGTATCGAGGCCCTTTCTCAGCCCCCATGTCAGCGGTTTTCCAAGTGGGAATGGCTGAGGTGAGGGACTCGGAGGGTTTGGGCTGATGGCCCTGGATCCCCCGCATAGCAACTGAGTGGTTTGGGGGGGTCCAGCCTCCCCTGAGGGTGGCAGCACCCGACAGACTGAGGTACAGTGAGGTTGCTCCCTGTGGCTGACCTGGGCCAAGGGTGAGGGCCACGTCTTGCAGGGACAAAGGGCCTCACCCACCTCAGCTCCCCGATGCCTGCTGTGTCTGGGCCTGGGGGAGGGCTAGCTGGGCAGCGGGCCCTGTCCTGCCTCCACCCCCTCTGCTCGGTGTGGGCCCCAGCCCCGCAGCCAGAGAGCTCCCATCCAACCCTTGCGATGGGCAGTGGGGCCAGCAGCCTTGGGAGCCTGGAGGAAGAGCTTCACCCTGACCAGAGGGGTCCGGGGCAGTCCTGTGGCCCTCTTGCAGGTCTGCCTCCACCCCCCGCAGTTTTTCCCCATCCCTGGGCCTCAGCTTCCTCACCCTTACACCAAAGATTGGAACCAGAAAGGGGCACTTGCTCTGAGAAGCCCTCCCAGACACCCCTCCCTTCCACCGCACTCTCGGGTTTACAGTGTGAGGGGCCTTCCCAGGGCTAGACCGGGGGCTCCCAGGAGGGCACAAAGCAGCTGCCAAGGAATGTGTGGGGGAATGACTGAAGAAGCACCTTGCACTCAGCTCCAGGCTGGCATCCTGTGGGGCACCACTGGCTCCCCAGGAGACACCCCATCCAGAGTCTGAGTGGAAGGCAGAACGGGGACATCTTTCCCTGGAGTCAGCTCTCCAGGACGGAAAGCTAGGGTAGGCTGGGGCGGCCAGACTCCCTCTGACGGCAGGCTCTTCCTCTGTGCAGAGTTCATCCGGAGGACGGAGAGCACCCCGCGGCCCACAGCGCGCGCTCCCACCAATGCACCCCGCCGCAGCCGCCCCACAGCTGCTCCTCCCGCGCCCACCCCGCGGCCGGCACGGCCCACCCGGCGGCCTGGGGGCCGGAGAGGCGGCGGGCGGCGGCGGGGGCGGCCGGGCACAGCGGACCCCGCGCCCTCGAACGGTGCCGTGCGCCTGGTGCGGCCCGCGGGCTTGAGTCCAGGCCGCGGGCGCGTGGAGGTGTTCGCGGGCGGACGTTGGGGCACCGTGTGCGACGACGCCTGGGACACCAAGGCCGCGGCCGTCGTGTGCCGCCAGCTGGGCTTTGCGCACGTGGTGCGCGCCACCAAGCGCGCGGAGTTCGGCGAAGGCCGCGCACTGCCCATCCTGCTGGACGACGTGCGCTGCAAGGGCGGCGAGCGCACCCTGCTGGAGTGCACGCACGCTGGCGTGGGCACGCACAACTGCGACCACCAGGAGGACGCGGGCGTCGTGTGCAGCCGAGAGGACCCCGACCTGTAGCCGAGCATCCTCCCTCCGGCCGGAGCCTGGCAGAGCCCCTTTACCCTCTGCGCGCCTGGTGCGTGCACGCGAGTCCCAAGGTGGAGGAAGTCGGGGGGTGTGGTGCAGGAGGTGGCGCATCTGTGATGCTGTCCTGTGGACCCGTGTGAGGTGTATGCAGTGCATGTGTGTCCTCTGCAGACTGAAAGCCAGAGCGCGTGGTTGGGTCTGAGTGGTCCCTGTGGGTGTGTGGTGGTGAGCCTGAGCTGTTCATTTCTTACCTTGAGCACCCCAAGCAGCAGCAGGAGCATCATCTGGCAGTGGAACCCTGAGTGCTGAGGGCAGCCACTCTTCAAGGACAGACATGGCCCCTGGCTGCATTAACAGAGGCACAGCAGGCAAACTGAGGGAGGGGCCAGGCCTGCCCTGCCCATGGCTGGAAGGGAAGGCCCAGCTGAGGAATGTGTGGCCTGAGGGTGGCCCAAACAGCGTGGACTCGTGGCCCAGCAGTCAGAGGTACTGAGAACAGGAAGGCATCCAGTGGGGCAGAGGGCAGCCGTCAGACCAATGGGTCCAGGGTGACCCTAGGCCATGGATACCGTAATGAGGGGCAGGTTACCTGGGGAGGGCTGGCTGGGGGACACTGGACCTCTGGGAGAAGCATCCTGGTCACCTTGGACCTCATCATCACGCTGGGCCCATGTGGGTGCTCTGGGGAGGGTGCTGAGCCCCCCAACCCTGAGGCTTGACTCTCCCCTACTCTCTGGGACCGAAGCCACCCCTGTTGGCTTGGCCAAGCTCCCACCTGCCCACTCCAAGCACCTGGGCCCCTGGGCTTCTCTACTTTGAAGGCTGTGTTGGGGCCACTGGGGCCACCTCTGTCATCTCCAAACCCACGCCTGCTCACTGAAATGCCAGGGTCCCCTCTAATTCCTCCAGCCCCACCCGGGGCCGACCAGGCTGTGGGTCCAGTGAGACTACTGATGCTCTGTCCCACAGGGCTGTGCCAACAATGTGACTGTTTACAGACCCCTTCCTGCCTCTTTTGTCTGACCCAGGCTTGCCTGGGAGCTGGGGATGGGGGTGCAGGGAGGGGCTGGCGGCGTGGGGGGCTGGGCCAGCAGCCTCGCTCCTGCTCACAGGTGGAAATTCCTTTACCCACTGAGGGCCTCAGCCCTGGCTCGAGCCAGACCTGTCAAGGGGCATCAGGTACAGCTGGGCTCAGCCTCTGATTGGGGGACGGGTTGGACAGGATATGGCCTGTGTTGCGGGGCTGCAAGGGCTCTCAGGGGGGCACCCCCACCTGATCTCTGTGTTGTTCTGAGAGTCGAGCTGGCACGAGGGCCATGTGCCTGGCAGAGGCAGTGGCTCTGTGAAGCTCTGCCGGGTGAAGCTGCATGTGGCTGCAGAAGAAAGCTGCAGGGTCGCCCTCTCGGACACCTACTCTGCCCTAAGTGGGGTCGGCGAGGGCCCTGGGCCCTTGTGGCCTGTCTGGCCCTGGTGAGTCCCCCGTGGGAACCCGGGTTAGCCCTGCCGTCCAGTGGGGCCTACGTGCTGGGCACCGTCGTGAGAACAGTGCAGTGTATGCGAACCTGCTCAGTGCCCAGGACAGCTGCCCTTCCTGCCCCTCCCCGCCGTGCTGCACTCCCGCCTCCTTTCAAGGCTTGTAGGCCGCGCCACCGCAAGGTGTGACCTGGCACGTGGGGCAGAAGTGATGGGGGACACCTGCCCCTGCACCTCAGCACCGACAGCCAGGGGCCCCCCTCTGGGGCTCCAGCACCTTCCCCCAAGTGGCGGAGTGGTCTGGCCCTGAGCGTCACTGTTGTTTTGCAGGGTGACTGGGAGAAGTCCCAGGTGCCTCCACTCCCCGGGGCAGCGCTGGCCTTGGCCTGCCAGTCCTCCAGACAGGGTCCCCCCCGGGGTCCGGACAAGACGTGGGCTGCGGCCTGACTCCTGAGCAAGAAATTAACTCCGACCGGCTGCTCCTGAATAGTAATATCCTGAGGTGGCCAGCTGGCATTCGCAGGGCACTTACTGTGTGCTAGGCACTGTTCTAGAAGCTTTACATATTCCTTACTCCTTTAATCCTCAAAATAGCTCTATGAGGCAGGTGCCATAGTCACCCCTCGTTTTACAGATGTGAAAGCTGAGGCCCAGGGGGGCTTAGTTACTTGCCAGATGTCGCACAGCCAATATTTGAAACCAGAGAGTCTGGCCCTGGAGCCCCAGCTGTGGGCTGTCACCCTGTGCTGCCTAAAGAGCATGGAACTCCCCTCTTTGGGCCCCATCATTGTACAGATGGGGACACAAGCCCAGGGAGGGGCAGAGCCAGGTGTGGACTCCCTCTCCAGTGCTCCTTTCACTCCAGTGCCTACAGCTGGCTCCAAGGAAGCATTCACAAGTGACTCTGTCCCCAGGGTCTTTGGGCCTGCTGTAGAGTCCTCCAGGGTCTCTAGGGATGGGGCCGGCCCAGGCCAAGGCTCCCTCTGCTTGCTCCCAGCCTCTGCCCTCACCCGCTCTAATCCGGCCTCCGGTCGGCAGCTAGAGGGATCTCTCAGAGCCTAAGCTGCTTAGGCTGCTTCACCCGCAGCAGAGCTCCGGAGCCCCTGGAGCCCACTGCTGCAGGGATGTCCCAGGTGTGGCCCCACACCCAGGACCGCATCCGTGGTGTCAGCCTCGCGTAACAACACTCCGGGGCCCTGAGCGGGCCTCATTTCTTCCTCGTTCACCTGCATCCCTCAGCCAGACCAGGGCCCTGAGTAGCCACCCTTCTCCTCTGACAACAGGAAAGGCCCTCTGCCCTGACAGCTGAGTCAGTGGCTAAGGCATGCAAGCTAGTGGGCAACCGTCAGCTCCCCAAGGCACCCCTGGGTTTACGCCTGGCAAATGCTCAACTGGGAGGCTAGAGATGGGGGTTCCAGCCTTGGCTGTGTGACCTTGGGGGGAGGTCACTTAACCTCTCTGAACCTCATTGGAAACCAGATAATCAGCACGATTATTGGAAGAAAAATGAGGTAACATTTACCAACAAGCCCAGCTAGTTCCGGGTTGCTTCCTGGACAGAAAGCTCAATACCAGGCTGGTGGTGTCCACACTGGTGGCTGCCAACTGCGCAAGACAGGGTGGGAAGGAGCATGCTGTGTGGAGGGACCAGCATGAGAAAGATCTGGGGACAAGTCCTCAAAATGGGAGGAAGATGAGCCCCTTCACGCTGCTCTGTGGAACCCAAGTCTTCCTGTGGGGGCGTCTGTTCTCTCACCGGCCCTGCTGAGAGCTAGCGTTTATTGAGGACTGACTGTGTGCCAGGTGCCTCAGGGGTGCCAGCTCATCTAAGCCTCACAGTGGCCCCATAAGGCACCCTTGACATCACCATCCTTCTTTTCCAGATAAGAGCACAGATCCCCAGGGAGGGTAGTCTTGGGTCCCACGTTCAGAAGGGGAGGCAGCTTTGAGCTGCTCAAGTGTGGGCAGCTGCTTCAGAGCCACCTCTTCTGCCTGCATCTCCCTCTACTTCCTGCTGGGAAACCACTTCCTGTATGGCATCGTCTACACTGCTGGTTCTCAAACTCGAGCAGAATCACTTGCAGGGCTGGTTAAAACACAAGTCGCTGGGGTCCTGTTAGAGATTTTGACTCAGCAAGTCTCCTTGAGGCTGAGAATTTGCACTGTCACACCGGCGGGACTGAGATTTGCATTGTGACACCGGTGATGCTGATGCTGCTGGCCTGCGGGCCACACTTTGAGAATCGTTGTCTATACTAGTGCTGTCCAATAGAAATATAATATGAGCCACATAGGTAATTTAAAATTTTTTGGTAGCCGTGTTAAAAGTAAGAAGAAACAAGTGGAATTAATTTCAACAGTATATTTTATTTAACCCAACGTATTCAAAAATTATCATTTTAATCAATATAAAAATATCCATGAGATTTTTTACATTCTTTTTTTGGTATTAAATTGATGTAATCCAGTGTGTATTTCACACACACAGCACATCTCAATTTGGACTAGCCACGTTTCAAGTGTCCCCCTGCCACGTGTGACCAACAGCTACCATGTCGGAGAGCCTTCCTCCAGATCTTCCCAGCGAAGGGCCAGGTGGTTGGCCACGTGCTTCCAGGCAGCGCCCTCTACTGGCAGCTGGTAGAGCTGCCTGCACAGGCAAAGGACCCCGGATCTCGTGTGCCTGCCGTCTCAACATTGCCCACCGGATCACAGGAGAGCTGGGAGAATCAGAGGGGGTGGGCAATGAGGACTTGGTGCTCATAAAGAGGGAACACTCTTGACTCATCCCAGTCAGGGACAGGGGTGCTCTGTTGACAAAAATGGCGGGGTGAGCCATGGTCACATTGAGCCAGAGGTCACCGGTGTGGACAGATGCACCAGAGAATGTTAGTGCCCACTGCTCTCCTTAGCTCTAGTTGGACAGGCTTGCACTCACGGTGGCACCAAGGCTGCCCCATCCCCACCTCATGTGGGAACCCAAACGGTGCCCAAGCAGTTCAAGTTCAAGATCTGGCTCTGCCCTCAAAGAACAATTATTCGGGGTCCTCTCTCCAACTTGCCCCCAAACCCTGCAGCTGTCACAGCCCAGGAGGGGCTGTCTGACCTCTCCACCTCCCTCTCCCCCAAGCCAGGCCAGCTAGAGGTCCTTTGCGCGCGCCTGCACCTGCTCCTCACCGCCACATGGGGGCGCAATGGCAAGCCAAAGTCTCGCAGCCATACGGGAGGCGGGTCCAGGTCCCCGAGCCGGGATGGACGTCCAGGCTGCAGTGGCCAGGGGCCAGAAATCCTGCCTCCGCTATGCTTGGTCCAGCTGTTAATCTTGGCCCTGTCTATCTCCCTGAAGCCCACACACCCCTAACGGTCATGTCCTGGCTGTACCTGGGAAGGCGGTACATAGGACTTCTCTATTTCCCAGTCCCCAAACCTCTCCGATCCTGGCCCACGAAGCAGGGTATGTCCTCTTCTCAGACACCCAGCAGCATCTATCTTTGGGAGCCCCTTCCCCAGTCCGGAGCATCGTTATCTGGACTAGGAGTGGGCATGCCTGGCCCTTGCCATCCACTGCTTTCTCTCTGAGTGGCCTGAATGTGGGAAGTGGGAACTGAACAGCCCAGAGTGGCCTCTTCTGTCATACTCAGATGGGAAAGGAGAAGCAGGTTATAAGAGGGAGGGCAGTCTTGGGTATGAGTTCAGAAATACCCTCTGGCCGCTCCGAGCACATTTCTCGCTTTCCCTTTAGGGCGATCTTCGGTACCCAGATTTTCACCCACTCCCCTCCAACTCCAGCTCCTTTGGACCCGGGTCCGCGCCTCTGATGGGGCTTCCCCTGGGTCTGGGACGTTCTGGAGGAGTCTGAGACTCTGGGAGAGCAGCCTCGGGTTCAGCCGTGCGCTCTTCCTTCGTAGACACAGCCTCCTTGTGTCCCCGGGGTCCTCAACACCTGCCCTGTGGACCCCGCTAGCGGACCGCGAGCGCTCGGTGTGGACAGGCCAGGCAGCGGAAACTAGCCTTGGGGCATGGGGGTTCCAGAGAGCGGTTTGGGGACAGTGGGCGTAATACAAAAATTTGGAGCCTGGGATGGGTTTTCCAGGAAGGTTTTAGGGAGCAGGAAGGGTCCTAGGACCGCGCACGGAGAAACGCCGTTATTTGGAGGCGCCAAAGAGGGCGGAACCAGCCAGGAGGACTTAGCGCCGCAGCCAGGGCTGCCAGCGCAGAGGAATCAGGGTTGCCAGGGACAACGCGTTCTGGGCGGAGCTGCTGTGGGGGTGGAGCTTGAGGGCTGGGGGCGGAGCCTGAGGGAGGCAGGGAGAGGGCGGGGCCTTGGGGGGGGTCTCAGTCAGAAGCGGAGTTGTGATTGGCGGAGACCACACGCCGGGGCGGGGCCTGGGCTGGAGCGGCGTTGGGGTTGGGGCGGAGCCTTGGGAGGGGCGGGGCGGAGCGGGGGCGGGCCCTGAGAGCCGGAGCCGGAGGCGGAGACGTGGTTGGCGGGGACGGAGCGGCCTGGGAGGGGTCGGAGCCGGCGGGGGCGGAGCCGAGCGGGCGAGGGCGGCGCTGGGTCGCGCCGGGCCTGGGGCGGAGGCGGCGCGCGGCGCTGACAGCTGAGTCGGCTCGCGGCCTCCCGCCCCCTCGGTGCCCGGCCCCGACCCCGGCCCGGCCTGCCCCGGAGCCATGAGCCCCGGGCTGCTGCTGCTGCTCGGCAGCGCCGTCCTGGTCGCCTTCGGCCTCTGCTGCACCTTCGTGCACCGCGCTCGCAGCCGCTACGAGCACATCCCCGGGCCGCCGAGGCCCAGGTGAGCGGGGGGGTGGGGGCGGGGGCCTGGATGGGGCGCTCGAATGGGGGGCCGGGGGACTGCGTCCAAGCCGGCGTCGGGACCGGGGGTCCAGCCTCGCCATTGCGCGCGGCCGTTTGGAGACGGTGGCCGGGAGAGGGGCGCTAACTATTCTTAGTAACAAATTACTCACAGCCGCAGCAGCTGCTCGGCGCCCACCGCGCTCTGCTGGGCCCCACTAACGTGATGGCAGCGACAGCCCTGTTAGGTAGGCGCTATTGCTACCCCATCGTTCAGACGAGGAGACTGAGGCGCGCAGAGGCAAAGTCACCTGCCCAAGGTCACACAGTTGGTAAGCCTAGATTTAAACCCAGGTGAGCCTGGCTCTAAAGTGGGCGCTCTTAACTTTGGGACTTGGATGGGGTCACTCAGCCTGCACTGGAACACACTGCATTTTGGTCACATTCCCTTTGTTTGTATTTCTGTCCTGGCGCATCCTCTTTGTCTTTTCCTTAGTACTTCCATTCCATCCTTAGCCCCCACCCCCATCCACCTTACCTCCCCCTCACCAGCAGCTTACCTTTCTGAAGCTTGAATCAGACGTGTCATTTCTCTGCTCCACAGGCTTCTCATCACTTTAGAACTAAATCTAATTCTAAATTAAGTCCTCTCCGTGGCCAGCAAGGCCCATGCTGAGCTCTCAGAACGCTTTCCATACTGTTCTCTGCCCCCTGCCTTACTCACAGCTGCCCTCGGTCTTTCTGCACTGCCCCCAGCTCGTTCCCTCCTCCAGCATCTTGCTGTTCCCCAACCACCCTGTGGAAACCCCACTCAGCCCCAAACTCCTTATGGGGCTGTCACTCATGAAGTTACCTTCTTGTCACCTGTTGACTGTCTGTCTCCCCCTTTAGAATGTGAGCCCCTGGAGGGCAGGGATGCTGTATGTTCACTTATGTATGCCCAGCGCCTGGCACATTGCAGATGCTCGATGCTCAATAAATATTTGTTGAATGAATGAATAAACAATGGTATTAGACACACTTTTTAAAATCTCAGGACATGAACATTCTAGAAGGCACCCACCTCCAGCACAAGCCAGATGCCCTGGCTTTAGAAGCCTGAATCCCTGTTTGGTGGGTTTGGGAAAGATCTCTGTGGCTGGTGACATAGGGAGGCAACTGCTCTCCCTACTGGTTCTTTGTCCTCCCGGGTGCCCTCACCCACCTTGGGGTCTTCCTGATCTCACTTCTCTTACTTAGCATCTCCATCTTCCACTCCACCTGGATGATGCTTCCCCCAGCCTTCCAGGCTTGGCTTAAATGCTCCCTCCTCAGGGAAGTCCCAGCTGCTCCCACCCCTGAATATATTGTTCATTTTATAAACTCTAAGTCACTGTAATGGTGACTGGGTAATTATTTGTGCCACCTCTTGTTAAGTGTGTGTCTCTGCCGTAGGCCTGTGTGTGTCTCATTCACTGCTGTGTCCCCAGCCTCTAGCACAGCAGCACCTGGGACATGCATAGTAGAGACTTGATAAACAGTGATTCAAGGTAGATGGTGGAAATCTCCTACAAGTTCTGTTGGGTACACTCTCACCCTTTCAGGCTTTCAAATCAGCCATCAACAGCTTGGAATTGAGTGAGCTCTGTGCTTCTTCTGATTGATCTCCTCAGAACTTGGCCTTCCTGTAAACGTCCCCAGTGCTTCAAGCCTGCAGACCCGGGCCAGTCTCTGTGTCTTGAGAAGGCAGAACTTAAATCAAGCTCCTCTCCCTACATCTCTTTTTTCAAATTGCATTTTAAAAATAAACTTATGTATGCCATAAAAGTTACCCTTTTAAAGGGTTCAATTCAGTGTTTTTTAGTGTAGTGACAGGGTTGTGCAACCATCACCACCAGTTCCAGAACATTTTCATCACCCCAACAAGAAATTTCATACCCTTGGCTGTCAGTCCTCGTCTCCCCCACCCCAGCCCTAGGCAACCACTAATCTGCTTTCTGTCTCTATAGATTTGCCTGTTCTGGACATTTCATATAAATGGAATCATACAATATGTGGCCTTTTGTGTCTGGCTTCTTTCACTCAGCATCATGTTTTCAAGGATCATCCATGTAGCAGCGTGTGTCCGTATTTCTTTCCTTTTTATGCCTGAATCCTCCCCCAAATCTTACACCACAGAATCTACATGTGACCTACAGGTGTGTGTGGGTGGCTGGAGGCGTGGGGGGAGGCTGAATATAATTCTGGTTGGGTTCTTTATTCTGCGGAGGTGAACTGAACGATGCATATGCAGAAAGATTTTGGATTAAAACTTGGTTGGTGGTCAAATATAAAGCTGTACCAAACGAAAGTTCTGGAACTTCTTGTGACACAAATCAGATGCTTTGGCATTCAAGGCCTGGATCCCCAAGCCACAACTGGTAACAGCTTGATAGACAGGAAATCTGTGTCTTGAGTCCCCAGCAGTGGTATGTGCCCCTTGGTGCTTTGGGGTTTTGCCAGCTTGCAGGCAAGGAACCCTCTGCCCTGCAAGAGGCACCTGCTGTGCTCCCCCACCCCCACCCTTCATCCTCCTTATCCTGCAGAAATCACCAGGATGCCCTCCCTAAGTGCCACACCTCTGTGTTCTTATTAGAGACAACTTCCTACTGCAAGAGTCCGTGTAACAGCTGAAAGCTCAGACCCCACATGCTGATCCCACACAAACACACAACAGCTTCTTTATTCCCTGTCGCTGCTCTAAACATCCTCATTGGCCCCCACTCTCCTGATAGTGTAGGCTGAACGTAAACTTTACAACGAAAGTCTCTCTCTCCCAGTGTTCAGTTTGGAGTAAGTTTGTCAAGTTTGGCTCCTGGGCAGTTCTGGTTCTCTCCCCTGCTCCTCCCTGCCAAGTGGCTGGGGGTGGGGGCTGTTCGAGTTGCCGGGTGGTTCCTGGCTGTGGTGGAGACCCACTGCCGGCTCTGGTGGGAGATGCATCCAGTAGACTTTGGGGGCCTGGCTGAGCCCTCACCACCACATCCCACTGGCACGAGGCACGATCATGGCCCCTCACCCTCATCCTAGTGGGGGGCCCACCCCTCAGCCATTTCATGGGCTCCCTTCATCCCCTGGGTGGCCTCGCAGTGGGCTCTCCCGATGAGCTCGGCTCCAGTGGCTCTCCAAGGCTTTCTCTGCCCACAGGAACCTTGGAAACTGCAGGTGCTGGGGACTATGCCCTCCCCTCTCTCCCTGGGCTGCTCTGCCCTATCCAGGCTGCCACCCAGGGCATGCCAGGAGGGCTTCTGTCCCCCTCATCCCAGTGTCCTCCCATCCCCTCATTCTATCATCCCTTACCTGCTTATTTCTAACACTCCACCTTCACCACCCCAGCGCCAGCGCCCCCTGCAGGAACTGGAAGGAACGAGTTTTAGTTCCCTCTCTTGCCTGGCAGTGGTGGCCCCGTGCCCTTGGCCTTCTTGAGGTGTCACTACCTTCCTCCCCAGGTGGCAGTGGACCCCAGTGGTTAGGGTGGAGGCTCTCAGACAGGCCTGGGAAGGCGAGGAGGGTCCAGATGCTGTTCTCATTCAGGCAACTCAAAACCGAGAACAGTCCCCCAAAATGTTTAGCTTTGGGGAGTGACCACGGGTACTAGATTATTCTGGAAATACAGCCAGTCATGTGTGACGTCCACGGCCCGTCTTTCTGCAGGTGGGGTTGTGTAAGTTCAAGGCCACTCCTCTCAAGGGGGCCCCAGCTGCCTGGCGGCCCACCGCACTCCCTCTGGAGCATCCGGTCTCCCACCCCACATCGGCTGCTCTTTAATACCTATCACCTCCCCTTAGTCCACACTCTCAGCCTTTATTCTTACCTCCCTCCTCCCCGAGCAAAAGGGACAGCCTGAGAGGACTTCCTCCCGGGGCTTCGCCCACAGCTGCCCACTTCCCTGCTCGGGGCCCATGTGCTCTTCCCGCCGGGACAAGCCCCTGCTGCTCAGCATGCTGCCTGGTGACACCCCCTCCCTTCTACATCATCAGTTTTCCTTCTCTTCTGCATCATCCCCATTTTTATATAATATGCTGTAAAAAAAAAAAAAAAAAACACCCTTCTCTTCCCTCTTTCTTTCCTTCCAACACTCGCCCCTGTGTCTGCACCCCCACAGCAACGCCCTCCCCCGCAGAAGACTGCCAGTCTTTGGGCTCCTGTTCCTTCCTCCCGTTCTCTCTTGAACCCACCACCCCATCAGGCTCAGGCCCCCACCTCTCCTCCTAACCTGCTTTGGCCAACATCCCTGTCACCTCCATGGAGCTGAACCCCATGGTCAGCCCTTGGTCCCCATCTCGCCTGGCCCCTCCCAGCCTGGGCCAGACGGAGCCCCCCCCCCCCAACCCGCCTCCTCCTCCTGCTTTCTTCACCGGCTTCCCTCTCCACTCTCCCCCACTCTCCTCCAGCCACCCCAACGTCTCCTGCACAGTCTTCCTGGCTGGTTGTCCCTTGGCAGCCTGTCCCCTCAACGGTGGCCCTGTCCTTGACTCTCTTCTCCATCTACACTCACCCCGTTGTGTTCTAATCCAGTTGCTGGATTAAACGCCACCTCTCTGCTCAGGACTCTCGCGGCGATGTCTCTAGTCGGAGCCCTCCCCGGAACCCCAGCCCCATGTATTGACCTGCTCGCTTCCCTTCTAGTTTAAAGGGCACCAAAAACCCAACAGGCTCAAAGCCAAGCTCCTGATTTAATCTGCTTGTCTCAGGTCGGTCCCTGGCAGCCAATCCTGAGATGAGAGTTGTGTAAGTGGTTAATGGGGGCGACCCCCGTGGGGCCTGGAGCTTGGACAGATGGAGAAGTTTAGAAGGCCAATAAAGCAAGTTAACTCTGGGGCAACTGAGGGCATCCCCCTGGGGAGCTCTGGGACCCACGTGGAGCATAAGCCCCAACGACCCGCCAAGGTGGAGGGAGCTGAGGTCGTTGGAGGAGGGCTGCCCTGGGGGTATGGGCCGGAACTTCTGGCCTGCCCCTGCCTGCAGGCAGAGTGGGGAGAACCTGGGGCAGAGTCTGGGGTGTGGTGTTCGGAGGCCTGCCCACCTGCGTGGACAAGGGCGGGGGGCGGGCAGGACGTGTCTGCTGCCCCAACCAGCCCCTTCTCGGTGCTCCTCACCTTAGTAAATAGCTCCTCCATCCTTCCAGCGCAGGGCCCAAAAGCCCAGGGTCATCCTTGACTCCTCTCAACACCACCTCCGAACCTCCAGCAAGTCCCTCTGGCTCCACCTACAACTTCCATCAGGAATCTGACTTCTCACCTCTCCTGGTGAGAGCCCTCATCACCTCCAACAGTGCCCTTCCTGGGGCCACTGCTTCCATCCCTGCCCCAAACCCACCCTGCTTAGTCCCAGCATCGCAGCAGTGAGAACGATCCATTTAGAACCCAAGTCAGGTCCCACCTCTGCTCTGCTCCAAACACTCCAGTGGCCCCTACTTCACTGAGGTCAAAGCGAAAGTGTGAACAACAGTTGCCTCGGTGACCCCATCCTGTACCAGTCTCCTCTCAAGCACTCTGCTCCAGCCACACCACCTTCTGGCTCTTCCTTGAACTTACCAAGCACGCTCCCACTTCAGGATCTTTGCACCTGCCATTCCCCCTGCCTGGAGTGCTCTCTCCCCAGATACCTTCATGGCCACATCCCTCACTTCCTGCAGCTCCTATGTCACCTTCCTAGAGAGATGTTCCCTGACCTGCCTGTATCAAATGGTCCCTGCACCCACCCCTGCTCTCCTTACCCCCTTGACTCTGATTTTTCTCCCATCACTCTCTGACTTCATATTTACTCATTTCTTTGTTTATCTACTCTGTGTCTCCCCTGGGAGAATGTGAGTTTCCTGACCCCGACAACCCCTACTGCAGTTGGTTGTCACCCCTTCTGGATGCTGTAGTAAGTGAGCCCGACCGGAATAAAGTCATACAGGAGACGGGAGGTCATGAGTACTTTGGAACGTGCCCAGGGCAACACCAGACAGGCCCGCTTACAATCTGGTGCTCACACTGCAGACTTAGCATGACTAAACCATCTACCCTGGCGAGAAAGACTGTGGGTACCCTGATAGCAGCCACACAGTGTGGCTCCCAGCCTCGGTTAATATTATATACATCAGGCTAACAACAGACCTACCTCCGGGTGGTGTCAGACCAGGTGAGGCTTAGCCTGGGGCCCAGCTCACAGTAAGTGTGCAATGACTGTGTCAGGGTAATTCCACCCAGTGTTGTTGCGCCCTGTCCACCTGCCAGCCCCCAACCTCTGCACCAGGGAGCCAGAGAGGAATAAACCGTCTCCTCTCCAAGGAGGACTCTGGAGCCAGGCAGACCTGGGTTTGCCTCCCGCCTGGTGACCCTGAGCCAGTGCCATCCCTCCCGTGCCTCAGTCCTCCCATCTGTGAAGGGGGCCCAGTAACGCTGACCTGTGGGGAAGGGAGCCCTCTTCAGTGGTGACTTCAGTGATCTTAATGTTTCCCATTTCTTCTAGTTTCCTTCTGGGACACCTCCCCTACTTTTGGAAAAAGGACGAGGTTTGTGGCCGCGTGCTCCAAGATGTGTTTTTGGATTGGTGGGTCCTAACTTGTCATTTGTTGCCCTTCCCAAGTCCAGGTCCCTCATGGGGCGGCGCCCCTCCCCGCTCCCCACCCAGCACACACACTCCCCACCCCGGTCACTCCCACCCGGAGCAGTGCCTCCTGAGTGGAGATGCAGATGAGGCCGGTTCGGAAGACACACTCTGCCTTTCGCCAACAGTGCGACCTTAGACCAGCCGTCAGAAGCTCTATGAGCCTCAGTTTCCTCATCTGTAAAGGGGGTCGGGGGTATGACTAGACAACAGTTGCTGTTTGGGCTGGAGCTTTGCACTCTTCAAAACTTTTTCAAAGCTATGATATCGCTGGATTCCCAGCACAAGCGTTTGGGGCAAAGGAGGCGTGTCGCAACCTTATTTCATGGCTGTGGAAACTGAGGCCCAGCAGGGACGTGACTAGCAGTGAGTCAGCAGCAGGACAGAGCCCCGGCCCCAGGCTCATGTTGACCCCCTCCTGGAATGGGGCCCCTGCTTCTCCTGCTGCCCCTGGGCTGATGACACTCACCTCGCTGGTAGTCGACGGCCCCCTTCGGCGCCCTTTGGTTTCCAGGGCTAAGAAGTATGGGCCTGTCGTGCGGGTCAACGTCTTCCACAAAACCTCGGTCATCGTCACGAGCCCGGAGTCGGTCAAGGTAAGAAGCAGGGCGTTCCACGGGGAGAGCCCTCCCCTTCTCTGGGGTGGGATGGGAAACTCGACCCCAGGGACCATGGGAGAAAAGTTCCATAGGCGCGGAATTCAGGCTGTTTTCCCAGGGATCCGAAAGGAAATGACGTCTTTCTCTCTCACCACCCACCATTTGGGGGGCTCTCCAAGCAGGGCTGTTTGATGTTTCAGTGAGGGGGGGTCATGGCTGTCAGGGCCAGTGGGTTGGGAGTTCCGCCCAGCTGGCGCATACACATGTGGCCAGTTAACTTCTTTGAGCCTCAGTTTCTTCATCTAAGTGGGATTATGACCCCTCCCTCTCTCTCAGGGTTATGATGAGAAATATTGTTCAATTTATTTGTCAAAAGATACTTAGTGTTTACTACGGGCCATGCACTTTTCCATGTACTTCACAACTACTAACCCATTTCATTCTCAGGGGGGTGGGGGCTCTCAGAGGCCTCAGTTTAGAGATGAAGAAACTGAGACGGGCTGCATTAATTGGTCTATAGTGTGTTCAGGATGGTGTCTTTCACGGAGGTACTAAGAATGGCCCTCAGATCGTCTGCTTTAGAGTTAGCAGAACTGGGCTCAAATCTGGGCTCTGCTACTAACTGGCTGTGGGAACTTGGACAAGTTACTTCACCCCTCTGGGCCTCAGTTTCCTCATCTGTAAAATGGGGGTGATGCCTCTCTTACGGATGGTTGTAAGAATGGAACTGAGATACTGTCTGTGAGTCATCTAGCCCGGGCCTGGCACACGGCAATTGCTCAATGAATGATGGTGCAGTTATTCTCACAGTGGGTACTTACTAGCTGATGTGTGGACGTGCTCTCTGCATGGAGGGCGGCTGTGGTGACACTCAGAGGGATAAGATGCAACTTAGGGTCTAGATCCAGAGACAAATTGAACAACCATGGTGTCTCGAACGGGATTTAAAAATCATCTTTTTTTAAAGTTTAATTTCAAATACAGACACAGTATAAGGCTTTTTAATGCATGCTACCAAAAAAGCATGCACAAAGACCTTCATGATGCTTAATGAGAAAAGAAGTTAAAAGATATATATTAATATGATGAATTACATTGAGTAATATTCAAGTGTTAAGCCAACCTTGCATTCCTGGTCATGATACTGATTGCTCATCGTTACATAGATACATGAATACAATTTGCTCATATATTGTTAAGGATTGTTATTTCTGTATTTTTTCTTTTCTTATAATGCCTTTGTCTGGTTTTGGTATCAGGTTAAAGGGCCTCGTGAGATGAGTCGGGAAATGTTCCCTCTCCCCTATTTTCAGAGAGAGTGTGTAGGAGCGATATTATTTCTTCCTTTAATGTTTGATAGAATTCACCAGTGAAACCATCTGCGCCTGGCATTTTCTTTGTGGGCAGTGTTTTTCTGTTTTGTTTTAATTATACAATTTCTTTAATTGATATATGGCCATTCAGATTTCCTATTTTTTCTTCAGTTTAGTAATTTGTGTGTTTCGAGGAATTTGTCCATCTCCTCTAAATTGTAGAGATTATTGGTATAAAGTTGCCCACAATATTTATTTAATATCTTTTTCGTGTCTACTGGATCTGTGGTGATGTCCCTTCTTTCACTCCTGAGAATAGTAATTTGGGTATTCTCTTATTTTCTTGATCAGCCTAGCAAGAGGTTTATCACTTTTTTCATCTTTTCAAAGAAACAGCTTTTGGTTTCACTGGTTTTCTGTTTGTCCATTTTCTGTTTTATTGATTTCTGCTCTTTAATTTCCTTCTTCTTCTCATCTTGGTTTTAATTTGTTTTCTAATTTTTTAAATGAGAGTTTAGACAATTGATTTTAGGCCTTGTTTCTTTTCTAATATAAGCATTTATAGCTATGTATTTCCCTGTAAGCACTGTTGTTGCTAGTGGCATCCAGTCGATTCTGACTCTTAGTGACCCTGTGTACAGCAGAGCGGAACCTTGCCTGGTCTTTTTGCCCCATCCTCTCACCTTCCAGCGCTGTATCAGACAATGCTCCACTGCTATTCACAGGATTTTCATGGCCGGGTTTTCAGAAGTGAGTGGCCAGGTCCTTCTTCCTAGTCTGACTTAGTCTGGAAGTTCCGCTGAAACCTGTCCGCCATGGGTGAGCCTGCTGGTATTAGAAATACCAGTGGCATAGCTTTCAGCATCACAGCAATACGCAGCCACCACAGTATGACAGCTGACGGACAGGTGGTGTGGTTCCCTGAAGGGGAAACAAACCCAGGCCACAGCAGTGAGAGTGCTGGCTCTTAACCCCTAAACCGCCAGGGCTGGCTCTGTAAGCAGTACTTTAGCTCAAATGTACCACAAATTTCAATACATTGTGCTTTTATTTTCATTTGGTTCAAAATATTTTCTAACTTCCCTTGTGATTTCTTCTTTGAACTATGAATTATTTAGATGTGTGTTATTCAACACACGTTCAAAATATTCTAAATGTTATAAGATTTTCCAGATATTTTTCTGTTACTCGTTTCTAATTTACTTCTGTAAGGTCAGAGAAAATACTCTTCATAATTTCAATCCTGTTAAATTAATTGAAGCTTGTTTTATGACCTAGTTTTTGGTCTATCTTTGTGAATGAGCACTTAAAAAAATGTATATTCTGCAACTGTTGAATGAAGCATTTTAGAAATGTCAGTTAGATCGAGCTGATTAATAGTGTTATTCAGATCTTCTAAATCCTTACTACCTTTCTGTCTACTTGCTTTGGCAGTTGCTGGGAGAGGAGCATTGCGCTCTCCAACCACAGTCATGGGTTTGTCTATTTCTACTTTAAGTTCTATCAATTTTGCTTTGTGTATTTTGACGTTCTGTTATTAGGTGGGTACACATATAGGATGGTTATGTCTTTGTGATAAAATGATCCCTTTATCTTTAGAAATGTCCCTCTTTATCCTTGGTGATATTCCATTTCCTGAAGTGTATTTTGCCTGGTATTACATAGCCCCTCCAGCTTTCTTATGCTTAGTGTTGCATGATGTCTCTTTTCTCTTCTTTTACTTTTAGCCTATCTGGGTTTTTGTATTCAAAGTGGATTTCTTATAGATAGCATATAGTCGTGTCTTGCTGTTTTATACACTCTGACAATCTCTGCCTTTTAATCGGAGGGCTCAGGTCATTGACATTTAATGGAATTGTCGATCTGGCTAGGTGTAAACTAGCATGCTGTGATTTGTTTTCTGTTTGTCCCATCTGCTTGTTCCCTCTTCCTCCTTTCCTGCCTTCTTTTGCACTGAGTGTGTTTTAGGATTCCATTTGCCTCTGCTTGGCCCATTAGCTCTACTGTCTCTCTCTTAGTGGTTGTCCTGGGGTTTATAGTTTATCTTTGACTTATATTGACCTGTATTCAAATATACCGCTTCATCTCTGTTTCCTTTAAAATGTTCTCTTTATCACTGGTTTCAGAAATTGGATTATGACCTGCCTTGGTGTGCTTGTCTTTCTGTTGCTTCTGTGTAAGATTCTTTGAATTTCTGGGATGTGTGGGTTCCTTGAGCCTATTTGTAATATTTGTAATAACTGTGTTCAGGTTCTTGTCTGCAAATTCCATCCTCTCTCTTATTTCTGGGCCTGGTTATACGTCAGATTTTCCCGCTCTTTGGCACGTCTAGTGATTTCACATTGAACGCTGGACCTTGTGAATTGTACATTGTTGATTTTGTTTTATTCCTCTAAAGAGCGCTGGAGGTCGTCCTGGCAGATGGTGAAGTTACTTGCAGACCAGTCTGAGCCTTTCCGGATCTGCTCTAAGGCTTTTGTAGGGCTGGTGTAGAGTAGACGTTTACTCTACAGCTAGATTAGCCCCACTATTAAGGATTGACCTTTCTGGGGTCACTAATAAAGGCCTTGTGTCTGAGGTTTGACTCTGACTGGAGGGAGCATGAACAGTTCTTGGCTTATGCTCTGACAATCATTCAGCCTATAGATGCCCAGTAATCCTTCTTTCCTCAGAAGCTGTTTTCACCTGGTCTTGTGGAATTTCACTCGACACGTGCACAGGTTGGTATTCATCCAAGGACACAAGGGATCCCCATGCAGATTTCTGCACAGGAGCTCTGTCTGGGCGTAGCTCCCTCCTCTCCGGTCCTCTGTCCTACAAATTCTGGCTGCCTCTTGCCTGCCTGGACTGCGATCTCTGCCTCATCCATTTGGAAAGGCTGCTGGGCTATATTTGAATTTCTCCTTTTAGTCCTCTGTCCTGAAATTGCCTCTGGGAAGAACTGGAGTAATCCTAGGTTGCAGGGCTCGCATCTTCGTTTTCCTTTTCCTTTGCCTGGGATTCAGGCTCGCAGTGCCTGTTGTCCAGTGTCTGAAACCTATTTTTCTGGTTGTTTATGGCAGAAGGGCAAGCCCCCCGCAGGTGTCCCTTCATGGGCAGAAGTGTGCTGTCAGTGTGGGCATCAGAGAAGGCAGCATGGCGCTGGGGGAGCCCTGTGCATCCCTCCTGTCCCGGAGCCCCGCTCACTGGGCCACCAAAGGGTCCCCAGCCCCAGGCACAGCAGACCATGTAGACACTTGTCTGTGGGGACACCTGGTCAGAGCCTGTTTCACCTCAGTGTGGGGGCTCCTTGGTTCAGGCTGGGAAGGGCTGACACAGACCCTGGACTACTCAGGGATGTTTGAGAGGGCCTGGGAGGTGGGCCTTTACTGTCAGGGTCTTTGTACAGGAGACAAAACCTGCGGGAGTGGGGTAGTGATGGAACTTGGTCTATAAATGACCGTGCTTGGGTGGGAGTGAGAGCCCCAAGAGGTGGCTCATGATGAAAGTCAGCCCTTTCTCGGGCTTCCTTTCAGCTGGAAAATTCAGCAGCCCCTTGGTTAATGTACCGTAGCGCTGTCACCCTACTGCCTCCCCACGCCCCCAGGATAAAGCTCAGCATCCCACAGGATGGGCCTCTGGGATCTGGCCCCGTGGCCTCTCCAGGCCCCTGCTGCCCCACTGCACGCACCTCTGCTTGGATACACCGGGCGACCTGGGCTTCCCGAGTGGACCTCGGCCTTCTCTCCCCTCTTTCCCATAGCACCCTGCCGGGATCCAAACCTTGTGTCCACCATTGACTGTGTGTGTGGCCTTGGGCCAGTTTTAAATCTATTTCTTCATTCATATGTAAGAAGAGTGTAAAAATATCACCCACATCTTCACCCTTGGTGGGCATTAAATGAGCTACAGCATGCTGATCTGCACCTGGCATTTATTGAGCACCACCTGTGTGCCAGGCCCTATTCTCAGCACTTTTCATGTAGAACTAATTTACTCTTCACAGCAACCCTACAGGCAGGCCCTTCTTAGCCCCATCTTCTAAGATGAGGACGCTGAGGGGTGGAGGAGATGACTAACCAGTCCAGGATCACAGAGTTGGCAGGTGGTAGAGGAGCATGTTGAGCCCAGATTCAAAGTCAAGCAAGCTGACTCCACGGCCCGAGCTGTCAACCCCTGGGCCATAGGCCTTCAGGAGCTGTGAGCTAATGTTACTGTTGCTACCATCCAGCTCTTGGTGAGGCAAGTTGACCCTTCCTCCAGGAAGCCTTCCTTGACTTCCATGGCTGGATTGGCACTAACAACACTATCTGTGCTGAGAGTCTCTCCTGTGTCCCAGACGCTCTCCCTCCAGGCTCCTCCCCTCCCCACTCCGGTTCCAGAGCAGCATCTGTCTTTTCTTGTTCTCGCCACTTCGGGAGGCGGTGGGGGAGGGCGGGGGCCCAAGTGCGGGTGTAGGAGTGAGGAAACTCCCCTGCACCACTGTCCAACTGTGTGGCCACAGGAAAGTCACCTCACCCTGCTCTGCCCTGCTTTCCTCATCCCCAAACGGATGCTGTTGCTGGGAGACAGGACTTCTGGAGGATGAGGTGGGATGACGCCTGTGAAGTGACGCTCATACCAGCGCTGGGTGTGACTGCTTGCTCAGCGCAGGGCGATTACTGGGGGCATGTTTCACAAGAGTTAAGAAAACTGCTGAGTCCTTTGCACCCTCTCACGGGTACACGGGCTCATGTTGGTTTTTTGGGGATGCCTAGAAATTCCTGATGTCAACCAAGTACAACAAGGATTCCAAGATGTACCACGCAATCCAGACTGTGTTTGGCGAGAGGTAAGGCACAAGGAGCGAGCCGGGGGGAGGCCGGGACAGTCTCTGGCTGCCAGCGGAGGGCCCAGGTGGCCCAGAGCCTTGGGTGTTGCCTTAAGGCCCGAGGCCCTGGCTGCCAGGCACACATCAGGTACCCCCTCCACGGTAGCCACTGCTCTTGTCATTAGCATTTTCCTTCTCTTTCCCTTCCGGAGGGCAGGTGGGAGTGCGGGGGGCGCTGAGGTTGGGGCACGTGATCACCCCATTTCCTTTTAATTAATCAATTTATTTTTTATCATGGTAAAATTCACACACCATAAAATTCACCATTTTAACCACGTTGGAGGTACAGTTCCGTGGCATTCGGTACATTCACAATGTGGTGCAACCGTCCCCACTGTCTAGTTCCAGAACACTTTCATCACCCCAAAAGTGACCCCACAGCCATCGAGCAGTCAGTTGCCATTCCCTCACCCGGCTTCTCACCTCAGCTTTGTCCCCTGCAGACTGTTCGGCCAAGGCTTAGTGTCCGAGTGTGACTATGAGCGCTGGCACAAACAGCGGAGGGTCATGGATCTGGCCTTCAGCCGGAGGTGAGTGTGGCCGGAGGCGGGGGGCCTTGGGAAGGGGGTCTTCATCACAGGGGGCTGCCCAGGCCAGAGCGGGAGAGGTAGGGGGGCATGAGCCGGCAGAGAGAGGGAGACAGGCGGGCCTGTGGGACGAGAGTCGGAGAGCCGTCCCACGCGGTTTGGGAACATCGAGGGCTGAGTGACGAGGATGGCTGGAGGGGTGGGGTCCCCTCCCCCCAGCATCTCCCCCGGCTTAGACCTCATCACTCCTCACCTGGGCTTTGAATTATAGTTTTCATTTTGGGGTAACATTATATGTTTTAGTAACTGCTTTATTGAGATATAATTCACGTACCATACACTACAATTTATGTACCATACAATTCACCCATTTAAAGGGTACAAGTCAAAGGTTTTTAGATTCTTCACAACACAGTACAACCCTCCGCATGGCTGACTTTAGAACATCTTTATCGATCCTCATTTCCTCTCCAGGGACCCAGCTCCTGGCAACCACTAATTTATTTTGTGTCTCTATGGATTTTCCTAGTCTTAGACGTTTCTTATAAATGGAATCCTACAATACGTGGCTTTTTGTGCCTGGCTTCTTTCACTGGGCAGAATGTTTCCGAGGTTCATCCATGTAACAGCGTGTATCAGAACTTCCTTCCTTTTTATTGCCAAATAAAATTCTGTTGAATGGACATACCGCATTGTGTTGATCCATTCGTCAGTTGGTGGACATCTGAGTTGTTTCTGCTTTTTGGCTATTGTGAGTAATGTTGCTGTGAACATTTGTGTACAAGCTTTTGTGTGGACATATGTTTTCATGTCTCTTGGGTGTGTACCTAAGAGCTGGACTGCCAGGTCCTATGGTCAAATGCTTTATCATTTCTTCTCTATGTGTGTATACAAATATATTTTCTTAAACCGTTTGAGAGTGAGTTGGGGACATTGTGGTTCCCTCCTTATGATACCTCCATGTGTATTTCCTAAGATCAAGGATGTTCTCTTACATGACTATAGTTCAGTTGTCAAAATGAGGAGATTTAAGGTAACCCAATACCGCTCTCTAATCCACACTCCACATTTGCATTTTGTCGTTCGTGCAATTACAGCTATTGTTTTGCTTGTCTAGGGTCCAATCCAGGTTCACGTGTTACAGTTGGTTACCACGTCTCTTTAGCCTCCTTCACTCTAGAGTTCTGTCTTTCCTTGACTCTCTTGACCTTAACACTGCTGAAGATTACAGCCCAATTTTGTAGAATGTCCTTCAATTTGAGTGTGCTGTTTCTGCGTGATTATGCTCAGGTTATGCCTTTTTGGCGGGAATGGCACGGAAGTGATGTCGTGTCCTCCTCAGGGCGTCACATCGGGAGGCACGTGCTGTCCGTTTGTTCCGTTGCTGGAGACATTGACTTTGCTCGCTTGGTTAGGGCGCTGTGGTCCAGGTTTCTCCACTATGATGTCATATTTAATACGTCATCTGGGAGCGACTGTGTAAGCATCCTTGCCTGGACCTGCACGCAGCCTCCTCCCTGGGCTCCCTGCCTCCTGTCTCCCTCCTCCTCTGACGCGTCCACCTCACTGCCCTGGAGAGATCTTGCTAAAGCTCCAATCTGACCACCCCACTCCCCTGTCCTGAAGCCTTCAATGGCTCCCTATCATCGAAGGATGGAGGTCAGACCCCACCCACCCCAGTCTGGCCCCTAGACCCCTCCAGCCTTTGCTCTCACTCTCTCCTCCACCTTTCTAGAACCGCTGTGCTCTTTCTGGCATCTCTGCCTTTGTTCCTGTGGTTCCCTCTGCCTTCTGTGCTCCCCCGGGGAATTCCTGTGCCCCTTTATACCCCACTAAGATGTCATGGCCACGGGGAGGTTGAGTTCATTCCTCCATCACAGCTCCTGTCACATCCACTGAGTGATTCTCGATCAGTCTGCCTCCCTCACTAGACCACGGGTCCCTGAAAGCAGAAGATGCCCCCTGCCTCTGGACTCCTGCACCCAGCAGAGCGCCAGGCCCTTGGCAGCCCTCCAGTGAATGAATGCATGTGTGAATTAATGAATTGGAATAGTCTTGGTTTTCCTGGAAAGTTGCCGGAAGTAAGCAGGAACAGACTAGAGAGAGGCATTTATGTAATAAATACGTGTTGTACCAAGAGCCAGGGTTCCCAAGGTCAGCCTGCTGACATGGTCCCTGACCTCAAGAAGCTTTGAGGTTGTTGGAGGGGGTAGATTCTCAGAAGATGACCGCCCACAGCGCTCATGACACAAATACCAGGGTCAGGGTGGAGGCGAACCCTCTCCACACGCAGGACCTCGCATTTGAACAACAGCTTGCATTTTATTAAGTACGTTCACAGACGTTTTTATTTAGAGAATTTTTAATTGTGGTGAGATACACATAACATAAAACTTACCCTCTTGCCCGTTTTTAGGCGTGCAGTTCAGAGGCATTCAGTACAGTCTCACTGCTGTGCAGCCGTCTCCGGGCATTTTCACTTTTTAGTCTCGCAGTAAGGCAATCATCAAGAGATGACTATTATATTGCAAATGCAAAATTCACAAAGTTGTAAGGAAGAAGCGTTGGGAGATGCCTGTAAGCGCTCATGAAAGCAGTACTGATCTTCAGTGGATCCTAATTCGCTAACGAAGGAAAAAACGGGAGTCACTGGTGGGTTTCATCTCCAGCCGTTATCCACATAGAATATCGTTAGATAGTTTTAATAAAATCGTGAGGGTAAATGGCCAGTTTCTGCTTTTCTAGATATTACTTTTACTGAAAGACCTTGGTCCCAGTCGTTTCCGTGAAAGACGAGGGAGTTGGGATTTTATTGAACTGCTAATGTCCCAGCCCAAATTTTGCATCTGCAGTAACTGCAAGAGATTCAGTATTGACATGATCGCCAGCCATGTGCTGTCCAAATAGTCAAGTTGCATGTAATAAAAAGAGAGACAACTACAAACAATCTTGCAAATAAGTAGATACTTGCAAATCACATTAAGCATTATGAAGAAAAACTGGAGCATATATTGGGCCCACCTGGGGGTCAGGGGGCATTTCCCTGAGGAAGTGGCATTGGAGTGTCCACCTGGAGAGTGGACAGGTGTTAAGGTGCTCGTGGGGCATTGGGATGGAAGGGAGGAGGGAGGAGAGCTCCAGGCAGAGGGGACAGCATGTGCAAAGGCCCTGACATGGAAGGAGCACTGTGCTTTGGAGGAGCTAAAAGGCCATTGTAACAGGAAGACCACGCTGCAGGCGGGCATCAGGAAGGGGCAGACTCTCTCCCAGGCCCCAGCGAGGATTTCCTCTTCCCAGGGCTTCAAAGCATTTTAGGTTGCAAAGGGACTGGATCAGAGTGGTGCTTTCAGTAGAGACCTGGGCCACAGAGGAGAAGATATGTATTGGGCCAGGGGTCGGGGCTGGGCAGCAAGGAGAAGGACGATGCCAGGGGCCGGTGCTAGAGCCAGGAAGCCACAGCAAGACTGGTGGATGGGCAATGAAGAACTGATTTTCTTTCCTAATTAAAAAATTACTTTTTTCCCTCTTCTCTCATTTTCTCTTTTTAATGTTTTTAAAAACTTGGAAAATAAAAAAATTTGGAAATAATTTCAAATTTCTAGATAAGTTCTAAGAATAAGAATAGGAGAAAGAACACCCCTATACCCTTTACCCAGATTGTTAACATTAAAAATTATTTTTGATTACAAAGGCAGCTTTTTCTCTTAGTAAAAATTCAAAAATATGTACTATGCAAAGTGGCAGTTTCTCCCCTTCCCACTCCCTCAGGGTTGCCATTTTTGTGAATTTGGAGCACATCCTTCGATACCGCTTTCCCATCTCTATGCCTGGAGCCAGGTAGCTTCCTTGGGGCAGGGAGCACTGTGGATTGGGAGCTCTGGGTCTGAAGACTCATTTCCGTGAAGAGTTGGGCACTGTGATTGCTCAAAGACAGGGAGTGAAATGGGAAAGCAAAAGGCTGCAGATGGTGGCCCGGGCAGTGCAGGCAAGGAGAGTGGACAGTGCAAGTAGTGGTCAGAGGAGACCCGGGATGGCCCCCTCACGGACTCTAGGGGGCCCCGGGGGCCTTTTCCCTTCCTTCACGTTGTTGTCTGGAGTTTCTATCCTGCCAGGTCCCCTTGAGGTCAGAGTTGAGGGGCCCAATGCCAGACAGAGGACCCGAGGAACCATTAAGACTAGGGCAAAGGGACAGTGTCCATCCTGGGTGGAGGGGAATGGCGACATCCCAGGGTTTGGTTTGATTCCTGCAGCCCCAACCCTTGAGCTGGGCCTCGAGGGGAGGCCAGAAAGGCTGGGAGGGGCCACCCCCCGACTCTGCACGCTGGCCTCCCTCCAGAGAGGTGGGCGCAGGCCTGAGGGATGTGCTGTTTCCCCAGCTCATTGATCAGCTTGATGGAGACGTTCAACGAGAAAGCCGAGCAGCTGGTGGAGATTCTGGAAGCCAAGGCGGATGGGCAGACCCCGGTGTCCATGCAGGACATGCTGACCTGCACCACCATGGACATCCTGGCCAAGGTGACGGGAGGATGGCGGGGCGTGGGGCAGGGCACGGGCCGGGGCTCGGGGTGGGGTGTGAGGCATAGGGCGGGGCTGCCACATGGGCAGAGGCTCTCCCTCCCTCTTGCCTTTCATTGCTTCCCTCCTCTCCCTCCGGCTCCTCTAACAGCAGTGCCTTCTCTGGGCCGGGAGCTTCAAGTGTCCTCGAATATTCAAAACAGCCTAGTGTGAGATGGGAGCCACTAACTCATTCTCTAGAAATGGACACCGAGCGAGGGGTGTGGGAACTGGCCTGTGGCTGGTCTGTGGCAGAAGCAGGACTGGATCTCAGGTCTGCCTGGCCCCCAACCCAAAGCCCACCTCCCTCTGGCATCCTCCCATGGGACGTGGCTTGGCTTTTCTCCCTGGCGGTCTCAGCAGTGGCCCAGATAACCCCAGACCCAGACAGAGGCAGGTCAGGCAGCTGGAGTGTAGGGACAGTGAGCAAAGAGTCGTTGTCATGCAACAGTTCGCTGGGAAGCTGGGTGTAGAACGGACACCCAGGGGAGGCTGCATTTCAGGGGAAGTGCACCTTGTCAAGGAAGGAAGTCAAGGTTTGTTGAGTAGTTACTGTGTGTTATTTTATCCTCAGCACATCCCTCGGGGTTGCAATTAGCATGGGTTGTTGCAAGGAGTTGATGACGTGATGCACGTAAACTCTGAGTCCAGGGCCTGGGTCTCCAGCTCTGCCCTGGTCTTTGGTCCTCCCGCCCCCCCCAGGTGTGACCTTGCCCTTCTCTCTCCCCAGGCAGCTTTCGGGATGGAGACCAGCATGCTCCTGGGAGCCCAGAAGCCTCTGTCCAGGAAGGTGAAACTGATCCTGGAGGGTATCAGTGCCTCTCGCAACACTCTGGCGAAGGTACTGCCTCAGCACCCCCTCGGCAACCCGCCCCCACAGCTTGTGTTGTCCTCATTTGCTGGAGCATCCCCTCCAGTGAGTTTTTTCAGACGGGGTTTTAAGTTCTGCTATGTGTGAAGTGACTTCCGAATCAGTTAGGATTTGCATGCATCACCTAAAGTAGAGGCTCAAAAACAAAGTGGTTCAGGTAAATCTTTCTCTCGTGTAAAATGATCCCCAAGCAGGCGGTCTAGGATGTCTATGATGGCTCCACAATGTCAGATGTTCCTGGATTTTTTTGTCATTCTGTTCCACTGTCTCCAGCACATCACCTCATTGTTATAAGATGGCTGCTGCAGCTCCAGCTATCACCTCCTTGTTCCAGCATGGAGGAGGAAGAAGAGGGAAAGGTGGTACTTGAATTGTTTCCCAGACAGAAGCTCAGGGCCCCCTCCTGTTCCCTGGGACCTCAGCCTCCGAGCTTAGAGTCCCCTGATGTCACCCCATCTTTTTGACAGTTGATTCCATGTCACTTCCCTCTGGTTGTGGTTTCCTCCTTCAATGCAATCCTAACCACCTCCTTCCTTCAGGGCCCCTTCTTTTCCAGTGCTGCGTGGATGTTTCAAGGCTTCCTTCCCATCATTTCTAGGGATTTGGTGCAGGAAGGGGAAGCTGACGCTTGGGCTTAGCCCACCATGTTGGTCTAGTCTCCCTGGCTACTTTATCTCTTCTAGAATGTTCTCATTTTCTTCCGACCTCCCAGCTGGCGGGTGCTGCTGTGGATATCTAAAGTTATTTTGGAGTTGGGAGAGAGGGGAGAGGGCAAGTGCGTGTTCAGCCGGCCACACTGAGCGGGGGCTCATGTTCAGTTTATGCCAGGGAAGTGGAAGCAGCTGCGAGAGATCCGGGAAAGCGTCCGCTTCCTGCGCCAGGTGGGCAAGGACTGGGTCCAGCGCCGCCGGGAGGCCCTCAAGAGGGGGGAGGACGTCCCTGCCGACATCCTCACGCAGATTCTCAAAGGTGCGGGGGCTCCCTCCGAGGGCCGGGCCGGCCGGGCGGCGGTCCCCTCTGGGTGACAGGTCCCAGCGGACTCCAGATGTCTCTGTCTGGCTTAAAGGAGAAAGACCTTTGGTTCCTCTCCGCGCTAGGGGAAAGGGAGAACGGTGTCGCGGACGCGTGCCGCGGGCCCTGAGGGTCCCCTTGTCTTTCAGCTGAAGAGGGCGCCCAGGACGACGAGATCCTGCTCGACAACTTTGTCACCTTCCTCATTGCTGGTTCGTAGCTTCAGCGGCGCCCTAGGGCTCGGAGCTCAGCAGAAGTGCCGGAACGGCGGGTCACTGAAACCCGGCCCAGGAGAGCTGTCGGCTGTCTGAGCAGAGTTCTGCTGGGGAATTGGGGGCAGCAAGGGGGGGCAGAAGCTCTCTCCCTCTGCTTGGGGAGGTCCAGGGGGCTCTCCCGGGGGCCTCTGGCCTGGCGGTGGGGCTGGCAATTGTGGGGATTTGTGAAGCCGCCTTTTTGGGTTGAGGAGAGCTTGGCCCTGTAAACTGAAGGCTCCCCTCACTCAGAATCCACAGGAGAGCTTCATTAGAGCAGCACAAAAAGACGTGCTAAGCGCCTTCATTCATTTGCTCATCAAATTTTTCTTGAGCATCTTTCTTCACCTGGAAAACCCCTCCTCACCCTTCAGATGTCCCTGAGGTGACCCTTCCTCTGGGAAGCCCTCAGTGATTGCCCAGACTGCACCAGGCCCCCGGTGAGGCGCTCCTCTCTGCCCACACGTCTCAGCGTCCTGTCCCTATGTGTGGTCATTCCATGAGGCCGTCCGCCCACCAGACCGCCCGCTCAGTGAGCGAGGAGTGCGGTGGCTTTGCTCCTCCATGTGCTCCCGGGGCCCAGAGCAGCAGGTTCCCGTAACGATCAATCGGATGAAATGCATGAGCCAATGACAAGCCCTAGGCATGGGGAACACAGAGGTGAACAGGACGAGGGACAGTTTGTAGTCTGACGGAGGAGGTGGACGGACAGACAGACAGAGTTGATTGGGCGTCTTGCTGGGTGGTGGATTTTCGGAGGGGGCGAGCCGGTCCGCCTCCCCTGCAAGAGCGTGGTGAGGAGGAGGCCGTCCTCGTGTGGCCGGGCGGAGGGGGCCCTCTGGGTGGGGCGCACTCGCAGACAGCCCGGGGGATGTGGAGAAATAGGTGGTGTTAGAGCAAACTTCAGCGTAGCTGGCGGGAAGCCCGGCTGAGTGAGGCATGGCTGGCCTGCATCCTGTGAGCCCGGAGACGGGAGCCCAGGCCCGGGGGTGGCTCCTCCATAGGCAGGCTCTGTGGCCTGGGCCTCAGTTTCCTCATCTGTAAACGGGGGCCTGGAGGTGCTCCCCAAGCTTCCACCCAGCCTTCCAATGAGGGTTAGTAATCCCCCTCGTGTCCTCACAGCCCGCCCCCGAGCCCTGTGTCCAGACACTGCAGGGGCTGGGGGAGAGCAGGGTAGCTGCGTCCCTCCTCCCGTTGTCCTGTGAGGAAACTGAGTCACAGCTGGCATCACAGAGCCAGGGCCAGGCCAGGACTTCTGGCTGCCTCTGCTCTCCCTCTCCAGCCCCTTCCCTCCGGGGTCCCCTGGCTGTGACTCGCCCGCCTTCCCGCCCTGGGAGCAGCCGGGCCTCAGCTCCCAGCACCTACTCACTGTAGGGTAGGGCCCTTCTCTTGCGTTTGATCAGGCCCCTGAGGCCCCTTGGCTGGCAGTGGTGGCCACCTGGAGAGCCACCTACCCCTTCGGAGGGAATTCATGCCACTCCGATGGTTTTCTCCGAGGTCAGCTGGGAGGGTGTTGACACTGTCAGCTTGACCAGATCCTGCCAGGACGCAGGATCAGCTCTCCTGCAGTGGTCCCCACCCTCCTCTGGGGGAAGCCACTGCTCGGTCCTGTGGCTGGAGGTCGGCCCTCTCCAGACCTCAGGGGCTGGTGCCCACAGCTTGGGGACAACGCAGGCCTTCGGCTCGAAACCTTTCTTGACTTGGGTCCCAGCTCTGTTCCTCCTGCTGAGGGACCTAAGGGAGACACGCTCCTCTCAGCTGCAGTTTCTCTCCTGCCAAATGGGGATGAACATCCCTCCAGGCCAGGCAAGGCTCAAGGACGGCTGGAGGAAGGGCTCTTAGCATGGGAAAACCAGATGCATGGGGGCAAACGCTGTTTATTCGACTACGCCGGCTGGCACAGGGGACACGGAGGTGACAGGCACCTCTTTCATATCTGTATGCTCAGCTCAGCCGCGAGGGGCAGAAGTGAGCCTAAACTGCCCCCAGGGTCTTGGGGTCTCAGAGGCCAGGCAGGCCGGGCCTGTGGCCCCGTAGGCCCAGATGGAGCTGCTGCTCGTCTCCTTTCCTGCAGGTCACGAGACCTCTGCCAATCACTTGGCATTCACGGTGATGGAGCTCTCACGCCAGCCCGAGATCTTGGCGAGGTATGGAGAGGGGAGACTTGGGGTGGGGGGCTTCTCTTGAAGTTGGTGAAGGGGTTTGTCTGATGTCTTGTTCCTAGAAGCCCGCCTGCTCCCGCCTCCCATGGCTGAGCCCCCTCCAGTGTGTCCTGCTTCTCTTCACCCCAGGGCCTTTGCACAAGCTGTTCCCTCTCCTGGAAGCTCCTCTCCCTGCTTGTCTCCTGGAGAATCCCTTCTCCTCCCCCCATTCCTCCTCCTCAGAAGCTTCTCAGACCCCTAAAGCAGCCCCTCTGTGTTTTCCCCTCCTAGACCCCTCCCAGCTCACGAATGCGCTTCCTCCTGGGACGGTTCACTTTAAGTCTATTTCAGTCAGGAAACCGGAAGCTCCCAGAGGGCAGGGACCATGGTTCCTTTCCTCCTCGTGGTGTATCCAGTGCCTGGCGGGGGGCTGGCACTGAGGATTGAGCAGAATTCCAAATACGGTGCTGAGGGGGCTCGTCTTCCACTGGAGAGAGGGAAGAGGGTGTGCCCGGGGAGAGGGTGTTCGAGCTGGGCCGTTGGTTTCCTTAGGTACAGATTTCCTCATGCCCTTGAGGACCGAGGACCATTGCGCAGACTGGCTGAGCCAAGCTCAGGCAGACTCTGAGACCCCCCAGGCTCGGGGTTGGGGCTGTGGGAGGGCAAGGGCTGCGAGGACTCGTTAGCACCCACAGGACAGGCGACTGCTTGACAAGAGTCAACGGTTGCCTGGGCTTTTAAAAATATCTAATAGGGATATCCTCTTTATAAAAAATTTGGAAAAAAGAAAAGTTACAATAATAATAATAATGTTGATGATAATAACAATAAATCTGCCTGCCGTGCCCCACCCCCCCCAGAGGCAGTCCATGATTAACTCCTGAATTTCACCGGGTATTTTATCCCATTGCCCCACTTTATCGTAACCTCTTCCCAAATCCACTCTTTGTTTAATATTGTGCTAAAAAAAAAACATATATCTATAACATAAAATTTACCATTTTAAATATTTTTTAAGTGTCCCGTTTGGTGGCATTAAGTACATTCACATGGCTGTGCACCCATCACCACCATCTGTCCCCGGAACTCTTTCCATCTTCCCACCTGCAACTCCGGCCCCATTAAACACACTCTCCCCGTCCCCTCCCCCAGCCCATGGCACCCCCCATTCCACTCCCTGTCTCTATGAATCTGCCCCCTCCAGGGACCTCACATAAGCGGAATCATACAGGATCTGTCCTTGTGCGACTGGCTTGTTTCACTCAGCACGATGTCCCCAAGGTTCATGCATGTTGTAGCCTGTGTCAGAATGTCCTCCGTTTCGAAGGTTGAGTAAGATTCTGTTGTCCGTCCCGTCATCCATTGATGGGCACTGCGGTTGCTTCCACCTTTTGGCCGTTATGAGTAATGTTGCTGTGGACATGGGTGTGCGCATATGTCTCTAAGACTGTACTTTCAGTTCTTTTGGGTATATTTCCAGAGCGGAATTGCTGGATCATATGGTAATTCTATGTTTATTGTTTTTGAGGAATCACTGGACTATTGTCCAAATGCAGCTGCATGATTTTACGTTCCCACCAGCAGCGCTCAGGGTTCCGATTTCTCCACACCTTCTGCAACACTTGCTCTTTTCTGTCTGATAGCAGCCCTCCTGATGGGTGGGAAGTGGTCCAGACCCCCGCTTAGGGCCGCACACTGTGCTGACAGCGCTCATCACCAGGTTTGCTCAGCCAGCGTCCTTGCACCCCTCGTTCTGCTGTTTCCAGCTGTTGGCTGTGAACCAGGCTGAGATGGCACCTTTGTGCAAAGACCCAGCTCTGTGGTGCACTTATTTCCTACAGCTGATTCCAAGCAGCGAACAGAGGGTGAATGTTGTCAGGCCCGGAACATAGTTCCCGGCTTCCTAGGCATCTTGGTTTGGGCGTAACGGTTCCTGGATGTCTTCAACAATCGGGCGGGCAGTGTGTGCAGGTCGGGCACCGAAGGCCTCTCTCTGCGCGCTTCCTCCCATCCCCCCTTCTTCAAACTAACGTGGGCACAGTCGCTCCTGGGAGACGAACTTGTCTGTGTCCGACCCGACAGGCTGCAGGCCGAGGTGGACGAGGTCATCGGCTCTAAGAGGCACCTTGACTGCGAGGACCTGGGGAGGCTGCAGTACCTGTCCCAGGTGTGGGCGGTGAGAGGGAAGCTTCTGGGCGATTCGCCGGGTCAGGCCTGTGGTACAGGGGCTCTCTAGTTTCACTGCCCCTGAGAATCCTCTGGAGATTTAAAAGATTCCCATGCCCAGGCTGCCCCCAGACCAATGACGTCGGGCGCCTGGGGGTGGGAGCTGGGCAGCAGCATGCTCAGGGCCTCCCAGGTAATTCCAACTTGCAGCACAGGTGGGAAAGCTGCCCAGTGGTAAATGCTGCTGTGTTTGCGCTTCCCAGCTAGGCCAGGGCTCCGCAAGCCTTGAGCTTCCCTCCAGGGAGCCAGGCCCCCACAGAGCGCTCCCTCCTGACAAAGCACAGCAGGAGGCCTTCCTGGAGCTGTCAGGGTTCTCGGGATGGTGGGAGCCCTGCTTCCGAGCCAGCCCAGGTGGGGGCCTGGCTCCTGGTCCTGTCTCTACCGTGGCGGCTTTGCATCACACCCTTATTCTGGGCCTCAGTTTCCTCTTCTGTCACATGAGGGGTTGGGCACGAAGGTAAAGCTGACTTTGCAGGGGTCCAGGACCCCGTCCTGGACGTGGGTGCACATTCTGCATGGCGAGTGGGAGCAGACATGGGCCGGGGCATGTGCTGTGGGATCTCCTGACGTCTCTTGTTGTCTCCCCGCGTGGTTTCTGTAGGTTCTCAAAGAGTCGCTGAGGCTGTACCCGCCAGCGTGGGGCACGTTTCGCCTGCTGGAGGAAGAGACCTTGATTGATGGGGTCAGAGTCCCCGGCAACACCCCACTCCTGGTGCGTGGGGGCCCTGCCTACCGGCCCCCGGGGTGGCCTATTTGGGGCTCTCCTCTGAGGTCAGGGAAGTCTGTGGCCCCATTATCATCATAGGCCAACCTGTGCGTTCTCATTTGAGTCTCACCGTAACCCTGTGAGGATCTTTTTCTCCCCCTTCACACCATCCAGCATAAGATTACAGCAGATAATTCTGGAAGGGAGGTGCCCCATTCATAGCTGAGGACGCTGAGGCTCAGAGAGGTTAGGTCACTTTCCTGAGGTCACACAGCCAGCAAGGGGCAGATATGGGAGGTGCCCAGTTTCATAGCTGGCCCAAACTTGTCCCAGTTCCTTCTCTCTCCCTGCTCCGCGGCCCCCTCCCCCACTGAGCTGACTTTCTCCTCCTACCTCCTTTGCATTTTGTTTGTCTGTTTCTTCCCCCATTCACTTCTTCATTCATTCAGGCTTCCATTCATGCATAACGGCCTCCCCTAAACCCACCCCCACCCCCAAGACGAGACTGTAATCGTCCACATAGGTGTCACTCCCCTGCTGCCCTCGGAAGCAATCGCTGTCCTGAATTGTGTGCTTGCCACTCCTTCAGTGTGTGTGTGCGTGTGTGTGTATGTGTGCACCCACCCAGTCATACATTCTAGGACTTGCTGTGTGACTCAGTGTGATGGCTACTCAGATTTGTGGAGGTTTCCGCGTGTGGCTGTAGGCCACCCCCCTTCGCTGCTGTATAATGTTCTGTGGTGTGGACAGACCACCACTGCACATCGATTCTGGGGTCAGCGGACATTTGGGAGCTTCCGGTCTGCTGCTATCATGAGCACGGCTGCTACTGTCAGTGCTCCTGTCTGCACGTCCTGGTGCAACGTGCAAACGTGTTTCTTGGGTGTGTACCCAGGAGAGGGAGGGCTGGGTTGTAGGACATCTGAGTGGTCATCTCTATAAACTAGTGCCAAATTGTTTTCCACAGTGGCTGTGCCAACTCAGATGCCCACTTGTGCTGTAAGAGAGAATCTGTTGTTCGTTATCCTCCCCAGCACTTAGTATGGTCCAATTTTGATTTTTTTTTGCCAATCAAATAAGTGCTGGGCAAGTATTTTGCTGTGGGTTTTTTTTTTCTTTTTTTTTGGTGACGAAGATTGGCCCTGAGATAACAACATCTGATGCCAATCTTCCTCTTTTTTATTTTTATTTTTTTCTCCCCAAAGCCCCAGTACGTAGTTGTATATCCTAATTCTAAGTCCTTCGAGTTCTTCTGTGTGGGATGCCACCACCCGCTGTGGTTTTGATTTGCGCTTTCCCGATCACTGGTGAGGCAGACCAGCTCTGCTCTGCCTTTCCTTCTGTGAGCTATTTGTCCATCTCTCTCTCTCTCGGGTTGTCTGTCTTTTCTTATTGCTATGTAAACCTTTATTAAAAATTAATTTATTGGGGCCAGCCTAGTGGCGTAGCGGTTAGGTTCATGCACTCTGCTTCGGTGGCCCGGGGTTCGCAGGTTCAGATCCTGGTGCGGACCTACACACCACTCCGCAAGCCACGCTGTGGCAGCGTCCCACGTACAAAATAGAGGAAGATGGGCACAGGTGTTAGCTCAGGGCCAGTCTTCCTCACACACACACACGAAATTCCCTTGTCAATCCTTTGTCAGGTGTATGTGTTGCAAATATTGTCTCTAGGTTCCTAGCTTGTCTTTGTTAAGGTGTTTTTAACCATCTGAAGCTCTTACTTTTTCAGTGGCGAGCTCTCTCGTTTTGTCTTGTTTGAGAAATCCTTCCCCAGGCTGAGGGAGGAAGGATGTTCACTCACGTTGGCTCCGAACAAATTTACATTTTTCTTTTGAAAGTTAAGTTCTTATCTACCTGGAGCTGATTTTGAGTGTGGGATGAGGTGGGGTCTGTATCAGTGTGATGGGGCCGCCACGACACAGGATCAGAGACTGGGCGGCTTAGTGGAAATTTATTTTTTCACAGTCCTGGAGTCTGGGAGTCTGCGATCAAGGTGTCAGCAGGGTGGGCTCCTTCCGAGGTCTCGCTCCGTGGCTCGCAGACGGCCGTCTTCTCCCTGTGTCCTCATGCGGCTGTCCCTCTGTGTGTGTCTGTGTCCTCATCTCCCCTTCTTATAAGGACACCAGTCTAATTGGACGAGGGCCCACCCTAGTGACCTCATTTTAAAATGACCCCTTTAAAGACCCCATCTCCAAATACAGTCACGTTCTGAGGTTAAGGCTTCAACATAAGAATTTGGGGGTACGCAGTGCAGCCCATAACAGGACCCATTTTTATATTTACCTGTGGAGAACGACGTGCTTCCAGCCCCGTGTGTTGAGCAGCCCCTCTTTCCTCAGGGCTCTGCCACTCCTTCTCCAGTGTGTCTCGAAGCTTCATCTACGTGTGTTTCTTCAGTCTATCTGCTCTTTTTTTTTTTTAACACCCCTGCACCAACGCCACCTGCCTTAACAACCATCTCTTTAGAATGCCTTACATCTGGCAGGGCGAGCCTTGTGCTGACTCTCTGCCCAGGTGCGCAATCCTGTGCGCCTTGAGCGGGCAGGCCCAGGCTCCAATCCCAGCCCTGCTCCTGGCCAGCTGGGTCATCTCAGGTGAGACCCTGAATCCCTGGGACCCAGTGTCATCCTTGTAAGACAGGGAAGATGGTGCCTGAGTTACAGTGTATGGAGAAGAGTCAACATGATAATGTACTCACATGTCTAGCAAAACCCCTGGCACGTGGTAGGCGACCTCTGCCACCCTCTGCTCCCACTTACTTTTCAGACCTCAGCTGCAGACCCTGCCTCCACCCCCGGCTGCCCTGGACTCAGCACAGAGAGCTGGGGCAGAGCGGGCTCAGCAAGGTACTTAGCATGGAGGTGGAAGACGCGGAGGCCAGCACCCAGGGTCTCAATGAGGAGGGTGTGGATGGCCCCTGGGGGCCAGGTGCACAGACCAGTAACCCCAGTCAGAAGGCACCATGCATGCTAGTGAAAGGCTAGCGGGGGTCTGCAGCTCCCCGACCCCACCCTCACTGAAGCCAGCCTAGCGAGGAAGAGAACCTGAATAACAACAGCTCTCAGGGACCTTGAGAAAGAAGGCCTCACGGTTTGAATCTCAGTTTGGCCACTTACTTGCCAGGTAACTTCAGGAAAGTCATGGACCATTCTCTGAGCCTCAGTTTCCTCATCTGTAAAACAGGGATAACTGGAGCTCCCCCGGAGGGCGGGGCCAGGCCTGGGATCATGCAGCACGCCTAGCTGGTCGCTGGCACGTTGGGCTGTCCCCTTTCTTCCTCTTAGAGACTTTTCAGGGGCCAGTGGAATCCCACACTGGCCCAGATGGGTGGGTGGGGAGACCGGTGGGTGGAGTAGAGCAGGGGTCGGGGGTGGCAGGGTCGGGGGCTGCTCTGCTCCAAGTCACCCCATTGAGTGGCCACAGCGGGTCGGGGAGGTGCAAGGGGACCAATCCTTGGAACCAGAGACAAGCGGATCCTGTGCCTGGCAGTTCAGCACCTACGTCATGGGGCGGATGGACACATACTTTGAGGACCCGCTGACTTTCAACCCCGATCGCTTCAGCCCCAAAGCACCCAAGTAAGTCTCCCATCGAGCTGTCCACGAGCAGAAGCCTGGTGGGAGAAGGGCGGTCTCAGCAGCCTCTGTTCTGAGCTGCCAGGGTCCACTGAGCCCACATAGCCTTCTAGATCCCCACTCTGCCCCCTTTACAGTGGAGGCAATCGCCGCTCAGAGAGGTTAGGTAACTTGCCCAAGGGCACACAGCCAGTAAGCAACAGAGCTGGGGTTTGAGCCCAGCTCAGACTGGTTTTAAAGCCCTTTCTCATAACCAGTCCCTTATACAGGGAAGCCGTGTGACATGGGCAAGTGACTCCACCTCCCAGGCCTTGATGCGCCTATCTGAGAAATGGGAATGCCAGAGGCCCCACCTGGAGGTTGCTGCATGAAAATACTGAAGCAGCAGTGGGGGGAGCTTGGCTCCAGGGACAGACCACCTGAGTCCAGACCCAGACTCTGCCCAGAATTGGACAGGGGACTGGCTGGATGAGCAGGTGACAGAGGACCCTGGGCGGGTGGCTTTGCCCCTCTGAGCCTCAGCTCCTCCATCTTTGAAAGTGGGATGATGGCAGCTCCTTCTGGAAGGCTCAGGAGGAGGAGAAAATGGGGAAATGCTGAGCCAGAGCTTGGTGGCCTCGGCTGTTGCTGCTTTCGGCGTGTGCAAACACCAGCCTGGCCCCAAGCTGGCCATCAGCAAGGGACGTTCTGTCGTTGGCGCCTGGGGCTGCCGCCTCCTGACGCCTCTCTGCCCGCAGGCCTCGCTTCACCTACTTCCCCTTCTCGCTGGGCCCCCGCTCCTGCATCGGGCAGCAGTTTGCTCAGGTAGGCGGCCCGGGCTGGGTTTTCTGTCCAGAGCGACTGCAGGGGTGTCAGTTGTCCTGGGCCACAAAGCACTGCAGGGCCCTGGTCAGGGCCCCCCTGGGCTGGGGGCTGGGCACCCAGCAGCCACAGTGGCCGTGGCATTCGCAGCTCCATGACCCACCTCCACCACCCTCCTTCGTTTCTTTGACCTTCCTTGTTTCTTTGACCCGCGCTCACTGCTCACTGACCCCCCTGCCCCCCCGCCCCCTGTGTGCACAGATGGAGGTGAAGGTGGTCATGGCCAAGCTGCTGCAGAGGCTCGAGTTCCGGCTGGTGCCCGGGCAGCGCTTCGGGCTGCAGGAGCAGGCCACGCTCAAGCCACTGGACCCCGTGCTGTGCACCCTGCAGCCCCGGGGCTGGCAGCCTGCGCCCCCGCCCCCGCCCTGCTGAGGAAGCCTGGGGCAGGATGGACTCCTGGGCAAGGCCATGCCCGCCCTCCCCTGTAACCCCACTGCCTCCCGCCCTGCTCTCCTGCCCCCTTCTCGGGGCGCCCTCCACGCCGGCTCCCAGTGGGCCCTCTGCCAACCGCCGCCTGCTTCACACCCTCAGCACTCCCTGTCTGCTGCTAACTCCACTGCCTCTCCTGGACCGGCCCTGCCTAACTCCCAGCTGCCGCCCAGATGTGTGGTCGTCTCCCCCCCACCTCTTCGCACAGGCCACTCCCTCTGCTGAGACACCCTAACTTTTGCTCACTCCCTAAAGCCCTCTTTGGGTGTCACCTCCCCCAGGAAGCCATCCCTGCCACCCCCGGCCGGGCCAGGGGCTCCTCCCCTGTACTCCCTTGGTCACCTGTGCTACCTCTAACACCACACTGACCACACTGTATCGTGAGTGTCCTTTGATGTGACTGACCGCCCTGCCAGGTTGTGAACACCTTTCGGGCGGGGTCTGCGTGTGATTTGTCTCTGAGCCCCTCATGCCCACCAGGGCCTGGCACAGGGTCGATGCTCAATAAATATGTGTTGAGTGCATGAATGAACGGCCAGACCAGACCAGGGCACTCTGGCCTCAGTTTGCTTGTCTATAAGATGGAGGTGATGCTGAGGCCAGGCTCTCTAAGGGCTGGCGCGACTCTGGAAGCTGCCCCTGGAGAGGCTCGGGCAATGCCCAGGTGACCAGGAGAGCCCTGTGTTAGCAGAAGCCTGTTCTTTGTGTTCTATGAAGCCCATGATCCTGGGTGTGCTATGAGGTTGGGATGATAGGCAGGGGACCAGTTCTGAGAGCTTGGTTGGAGAGCGTTGGGGCCCTGGAGCCTGCATGGTCTAGTCCACTCCTGACAAAGGCACTGATGCCCCAGGTGGCCCCACAGAGGCCGGAGCCCCTGGGCCCTCACTTGGGGGCAGCTGGGCAGAGCTGAGCACGCATACCCGGTCTCACGCCCGCTGGCATGCTCTGCACCTGCTGGCACAGGGCTGGTCCTCCCTGCCCGGCCCCGAGTGGTGACACTGTGACTCTCACAGTGGCGGGTGGGTAGAAGAAGCCGTCCCCTCCTCTGCAGGGCCTAGGGGTGGAGAGGGGGCAGTAAATACGGCAGGCTGTGTCCTCTGGGCCCATCCAAGGAAAGGTACCTGCCCTGAGTTTCTCCTTTAGCACCTGGGAGCTTGTCTGCGCACAGAGAGAATGCACTGCCCTCGCCCGCAGCCTGGGGTCCGTTCTCTGGAGAGGGTCCGCCCCCACCTGGGGGAGGGCATGGATTCCAGCTGGCTCTTGCTGTATGTCCTCTCCCAGGTCCTTGGCACAGTCTTGAATGACAGTTCCAAGGCATCTTCCAATGTAGCAGAGAGGAAACTGAGATTCAAGGAAGGAAGTCACATGCTGGGTCCAGGTGGGTGCAGTGGACTGGGAGAGAGGCCCCTGGTCTCCCCAGCCCAGGCTGGCCATGGGAGCCACACTAGTAGCTCCACCTGAGCCTCTGGGCCTCCAGGATGCCTCTGTTCCTGCGGATTCCTTGCAGAGTGAGGGTCCTCCTGCCCCCCCCCCCCAGCCTCCTGCCCCATCTGAGCGCTCTGCTGGGCCCTTATCAAGCTACATCCCACCCTCTCTGTTTCCAGTTCCCTGACTGGGGGCCCCAGAGCCTCCCGGGGCTCTGAGAATGGTGTGGCTGGGCCCTTCCTCCAGCTGCATGGTTGAACCCACTCCTTGCTCGTCTCTGCCCCGCACAGAAGCAACCCCATCCCATGGCCACCCAAATGCCACTGTCTCCTGTCAACTAGTTCCCAGGCCCTTGGCCCTGCACTGCTCCTGGGGACCACCCTGTGACCACCCCTGCCCTCTGCATCCCCTCCCTGAGATTCACCAGCTCCCCGCACCCCATTCCTTCCACACCTGGCCCACACACCAGTCCCCCAGGAGACCCCAGTGAGCACTGGGCTGGTGTCAACCCCTGGGGCCCAGGCAGGATGGATGAGATTAAGCCTAAGGTTCTGCAGCCACACCTCCTGGGGTCAAATCCTACCCTCACCTGTCACTGGCTGTGTGGCTCGGGCCTCAGTTTCCCCGTCTGTAAGGGAGGACAAACAATAGAACCCACATCCTAGGGTTGGTGGGAGAATTCAGAGCGCTAAGTGGATGGTGCTTAGCACAGAGCCTGTCAATGTCAGTGCTGCAGACCCGCCAGCTGTACCTGTCACTGGCGGTGGCATCTTTACTGCTGTCACCTTGGGGGAAGGGCTTTCCTGGGAGGCCAGGCGGTGCAGTTCCCAGGAGGGCCACACAGGGGCGCCCCGCCGCAGCGCTCGGGCCCGCGCGTCCGCCGCAGGCAGGGTGGGCGGCGCGTCCCGACCCGGCAGAGGGCCCTGCGGGCCGGAGGGGCGGGGCCCGAGCCTCCTGGCGGCGGGGTCAGAGCGGGAGGGTGCAGACCTCGCCCCGCCGAGGCGCCGGGGGTCTGGGACGTCCGTTGACCGCGGCGGGGGAGGGAAAGGGGACGTGAGCATCACCGTCCCCATTTCCCAGATGAGGCCACCAAGGCGCGGCGAGCGTCAGGCAGCTGGCGGGGGCGGCAAGGACAGTGCCACGCAGGCGGGGGAGCGGCGATCGTTCGGCGGTGCCCCCTCACCTCTCCAGCCATGGGCCCGGGTCTGGAGGTGGGAGGCTGGCTGGCCGGCCGAGGGGCCTCGCCGGAAGGGGCAGCTTTGGCAAGGAAAGTCCTGCGGTGGAGAAACGCACAGAGGACGGGCCGGGATGCAGGCTGCTTCCCGCTGCCTGGGGGCCGGGGGTGCCTCGTGATCCCTCAGGGCTGAGCTGCTCGCCAGTTAAAGTGCTCTATGCTGAGCGGAAGCCACCTCCGGTGTCCTCGGCCCCAGAGGCCTGAAGGCTGGTGATGAGGGACCCTTGGGGTGGCTTGTAGCCCAGGCCTGGTTGGGGGGTGGCGGCGGGAGCCTTGGCCTGCCTGGTCAGGAGGGCAAGAAGCTTGCCCAGCCTGATGCAGTGGGAGGATTTCTTCCTCTATGTTCTGGGCACTGGGACAGGAGGCTGGCTCTGGAGTGGCCCTGCTGGACGTCAGGGGCAGCCAATGTGGGTGGGCAGAGGACCACAATTAGCTGCCCACCTGGAAGGTTGTGGATGGAGCTCAACCCCTCCTGGTTGTCTTGGCCGAGTGGGCCTGGTGTCCTCTACACTGGTCCGGAGTCAGGATGGTCCATCCAGCCCAGGTGGACCCCACAAACACAGGATGACCGTGAGAGCGGGGGTGGTCGCCTGGATGGGGGCCGCCTGGAGGGGACCTCTGGGGGCCAGAGGGGCTCAAGCTGGTGGCTCTTCGTGCATTTCATCCCTTCTGCATGGATGTTTGCTTTTCTCTGGGGCAAGAATCCCGCATCCTCAGCTGGCTTCCTGAGGAGAACGTGACCTAGAGGAGGTTCGCGACTCCCTGGGGTGACTCCTAAGTCCTCTTGTCTGCCCAGACTCACCCTGGGCTCCAGACGGCCTTGGGCGTCTCTGTCTGGACGTCCAAAAATAAGCCCATCCAGAGGAGGGGGCAGACACGGGGTATTTCTGGCAGTCGAGGGGCGCTTACTTCGGGAGGGTCATTTCTCTGCAGCCGGGCCGGGCTGGGATGGATGGAGTCCAGGCCCTTCCTTGGCCAGGAGCTTTACAAACATGTCCCTCCCAGAATTCGCACTTTCTTCTCACTTGAGGAAGCCATAGTGACCCTCCGGGTGTTGCCCACCTTAGGCAGCCCTTGCTGGTGGGCAGGACCCTGGGCCAACCAGGCAGAGCAGTCAGCTCAGCGGGAGGCAGCTTGGGTAGCCAGGAGTGAGTCTGCCGGTCCCTGAGGTGGCACTCGGAGGGTGGAAGCCAGAGGAGGCCCCGAGCCTCCCGCTCTGGGCTGGCTCGCTGGCGGCCCCACCCTGTGTGTCTAGCTCCCCGGCCTGCCCTGGAGGAGGCTCCATGGGCCTTGGGCAGTGAGGCCAGCAGGGGCTGGGGGACACTGGGGCCTTTGCTGTAGGAGCCTCGCCTCCTACAGGGTGTGGAGGGTCCCAGGTCAGTGCTGGGTGGGTGGGGACAAAAGGCTCGTCTGTTCCCCCCCACCTCCCCCCACCCCCGGCTCAGCTCCTCTGCTGGTTTGGGTTTTAGGGTGCAGAGGGGGATGATGACAGCCACTCTAACAGGCCCCTTAGTCCCCAGCCCATGGGTAGGGCCCACGTCTAAGCCCTTTGGGTAACACTGGGCCCAGGGTGAGTGGGACCCTGGATGAGGAGGAGTCCATGATGATAGTCACAATGACGCTGACCATGGTGCCAGCTCACGGTTGAGCACCCACTTCGTGGCCAGCCCTGGGCCTGGTTGTACTGTAAGCCCAGGCCCCTTTCTACAGACACGGCCCCAGGAGGTCGTAGGGCCTCCCTGTGCCTGGGGAGCCTCACCCCCGCTGGTGGCCAGGAGCTCCAGGAGGAGGCCAGAGCCTCAGAGGCCAGCCCATGAGCTCCCTGCCCCCAGCCGCCCCCACCCACACCAAATGGCAGTAGCTCCTTGGCCCCCACCCAGAACGAGGGGGTTGCCCCAAGCAACTCAGAGTTGCTCCCACCCTCACACCCCAGGGACGCCCAGCGTAGCTGGACAGGCCTCCCAGGCTTCTCTCCTGGCCGGGAGCCTGGAGGCCAGAGGCTTGTCCAAGGCCACCCAGGCAGCTGTCAGCGTAGGGTGCCGGGGCCAGAAGGGGGCTCTGGGTGAAGGAGACCAGCTCCCAGAGCTATGCTGGAGCATGTGCGTATGTGTGTGTGTGAGCCTCGAATGTGTGTGTATGAGCCTCGTGTGTGTGTATGAACTCTGCGTATGTGTGCGCCCCACGTGCGTGTGCACCCCACGTGCGTTTCCACTCATGTCTCCCCGTATATCTCTGTGTTTCTGTTGTCTCCCCGTCTCTGTGTCTCTCCGTCTCCTGTGCGAGGCTGCATGTATCTGCATGTCTCCGGCTGCATGTACTTGGGTGTGTCTGCAGTGACCTGAGCTGTAAGGCAGTGTCTGTTTTAACTGAAGCCAGTGGACAGCCCCGGGAAGTGTTCTGGGCTGCTGATGGCAGGCCCTTGCTGTGCACCACGCACCACATCCCCACTCCGACGGCCAGCGAGGTTAGGTGACCTGCCCAAGGCCACATGCCCGGGAAGCAGGGGTCCATCCAGTGGGGGCATCCACTGTCCTGCAAGTCATGGCCACCGAGGTCCCAGGTGGGACTCCCTGTTCACGACTGTCCTTCCTCCATTTACGAGGGGAACCCAAGGCCCAGGAACGCAGAGTCTCCAGCACGGGGGACATGCTGGGATCCCTGGGGCCCAGCTGGGGTCGGCGTGAATGTGGAGCAGGCAGGTGCCAGCGAGCAGGACGTGGGGCCTCCTTCCTGACCCCACCACGCTTGGACGCCTCTCCCGCCTTTGATCAGGCCAGCCCTGGCTCTCCTCCCTCCCTCTGGGGACACTTTCCTCCCAGGGTCAGAGCTGGCTGGCTGAGCAGTGTGGGAACTCAGGGGCCAGCCTTTCTCCAGGCAGGCGGGGAAGCAGGTGGGGTTGTGGGGGGGGTGCTGAGCACAGGGTACCCAGGCGAGCAGTCACTGCGGGGCCCGTGGTCGTCCTCCCCTGGGAAGTGGGACCGTAGCTTCCACTTGGACTGCTTCGGTGTCAGGGAGGGGCCGGAGTGGCAGGAGGGGCCTGGCTCAGGGCTGGCCCCATGGATGTCCAGCAAACGTGCACCTCCCTTGCCCTGTTCCCCTTCAAGTGACTCCAGCTCCCGCCAACTGCCGAGGCCACCAGCAGCCACCTGTATCTCCCGCCCCTGTCCATTCACAGGGCCCCTGAGCTCTTTGCTCAGAGAGGTCCTCACTGGCCACCACCCCGTGCCCCCCGCCACTGCCCTGCACTCCCTCTGCCACCCCCCACGAGCCTGTGAGCCCTGGGAGGCTGCGTCCACATCTCACTCAGGCCCCAGTAGTGGCTGCCCGTCGAGTGCCCACCTAGGAGTTGAAAATGGTGCTAGACCCTCGTGAGCCCCCGGGGGCAGCCAGCTCGGCGCCAGGTCTCAGTGTCCATGCTGGGGACACAGACACCCAACTGGAGACTCAGGGCTACAGGATGAGCTCTCAGGAGCCAGAGGGCACACGTGCCTGTGTACACACCACATGTACACACATGCCTTCTCACACACGTACACATGCTCATGTGGGAGGACACACGTGCCCCCAGGTGTGCTTTTGCACACTCCCCTGCACATGCATATACATGCTCACAGGGAATGTGCACACACACACTCCCCTACACGTGCTCCCACGCATGTAGGTTCATACTCACACGTCACCTACACGTGCTCACTTGTAGAAACTCACACCCACACTCACACATGTGCTGCACAAGCTCATCTGCATTCTCACATGCACACTTTCCCACACGTGCCCACTCCCACGCACACATGTGCACACCCACATGCATCGTCACACACATGCTCACTGGCACACACACATTTACACACATGTTTGCACATGCATGCAGTGGGCCCATAGCTGCGGCAATGACCTCAGGAGCAAAGGACTTGAGTTGTTTTTTTTCCCCAACACATGTTCCCACAGTAAAGAAAACAGGAAGGGACTTGGGGCCAGCACAGGAAGGGGAAGTGGCCTGCGCACAGGGAGCCGGCTCCAGCGGGGTGGACCCTGGGCGGCTGGTTGGGTGGGACTCGGGGGCAGACAGACGGACGGCTGCCGAGTGGGGCGGTGGAACGCCCCTCCACAGCGTCTTGGCTGCTGATGCTCATGGCAGCCCCCCACAGGCGCCACCCCTTCTGTTTCCAGGGGAGAAACCGAGCCAGGGGACGGCGTGTCCCAGTCACCGAGGAGGGCTGGTGGAGCTGGCATTCGACTGGGCGCATTAGACCACGCTCCCGTGGGCCCGCGTCCTGCAGCCCACGTGGCAGCGGCCATAGCGAGGGCCTCTGTCTGGGCCACCTGGTGGCTCGGTGGGGCTCTTCTGCAGCCCCGCTGTTTGTCCAGCACTGGGCACACCCGTGGCACCCTGGACTGGACTCCGGTAGTCTCGGGGCCGCCCTAAGGTGAGTTCCACAGTGTGCTCCCTGTCCATCCAGCCCATCCCAGGAAGCCCAGAGCGTGTGCTGCAGGAGACAGTACTTAAGATGGGACCACAGGCCCTGCCCGCGCGACCCCATGGGACTGTGCATACCTGGTGGCAGGGGCTCAATGGGATTCCTCCTGCCCCAGAGCCTGGCCAGGGCTGGGTATACAGGACGTGCTCATAAATGCTCCACAGATGTGCAAATGGAGGCACAGAGAGGGGCCACAACCTGCCCAAGGCCACACAACAAGGCAGGTCTGACCCCACTCACGCCCTCCTGGGGAGAGCAGAGTCCGAGGGGAGGGCTGGGCAGGTGGGTTCCCGGGCGCCCTGTCCTCCCTGGGGACACAGCTGCTGCCTACAGTGACCTGCTGTGCTGCTGCGCCTTCCCTCGGTTACTCCTCGAGACTCGCGCATGAGACCCTCCCCACTCTGCAGGTGAGGGGGCCCCACAGGGCGGCTCGTTCCTTCGCTCCTCGCTGACCTGCAATGTTTCTTCCCCCCGCACCCGCCCAGGGCACAGGCAGCTGGGTTTCCACTCACTCCAGAGAGTGGTCTGGTGATCACGTCTAGGTGGGGAGAAGGGGGGTGGTTTCCTGGGTGGGGAGGGAGAGGGAACTGCAGGGTTCCGGAGACATTTCCAGTCTTGCTTTGTCTTTTTTTCCCTCGCTTAAAATAAAAATCTCAGTTGGGAGAGACCCAGGAGGACCAACAGTCCTGGTTTGCCTAGGACTGGGGGTTCCCAGGATGCATGTGGGACTTCCAGGGCTAAAACAAGGAAAGGTCCAAGGAAACCAGGACAAGTTAGTCACCCTAGAGGAACCCCAAGGCCATTTCATCTAACCCCACCTGATGCTTGAACTCCCTCCTTGTGTTCTCACCCCATGGCTGTCCAGCCCTGCTTACATACCTCCAGTGATGGTGAGCTCATTATCACACAGAACAGCAACAGCTGACCGAAAGGCGGACACAGCCAGGACCAGGTGCCCGTGAGGTCAGTTTTCGGAGTGGTGCACGGGGGCCCCGGCCCACCTTCAGGGGCTGTTAGACAAGGCTTCCCAGAGGAGGAGGTGGGGAGGAAGGCAGGGAATTCCTGACCAAAGGAACAGCACAGGCAAAGGCCAGGCAGCCTGGAACTTCATAGGGATTGAATTCCTTTGCTGTTCTCCCTGACAGCTGGTGAAACTCTGTGGTCCTCCCCCCACCCTGTCTCCAGAAGGGAGTTCCTTTGGAAATGTGATGGTCTGGCGCCTCCTGCCTTCACTCCCCAGCTTTCTGAGCTGGGAAAGGCCTCAATGCCGGGGGAAGAGCTGCTAAATACCTCAGAATGCTGTTCTATCCTCTTCTCATTGAGGCTCATGGATCCTTCGGCACCAGCATCTGCCCCCTCCTCCAGGAAGCCTCCCCCGACTTCCCCAGCCCTGGATGCCTCTTCTTCCACGAGCATCAACCTTCTTCTCTCCTCAGGGTCACCACCACCTCCAGCCCCTGCCAGGGACCCCTGCTGCTCCCCAGTCGAGTTTTCTCACCTCTGACCTTTACTGCTGGTCTCCCTTCCAGAATGCCCTCTTCCCCTGAAGAAAAACTTCCTTATCCCTCAGAGATGTAACTCAAATGCCAGCTCTTCCAGGAAGCCTTCCTGTATCTCTTGGATTGCGGGTGGTAACCAGGCTCTCTGCCTCCTCTGTAAGCTGCTCCACTCCCTCTGTGCTCTGCGTGCAGAACTGGGGAGACCTTGAGCCCTGGGGGCCCCAGCAGAGCCCAGCCCTGGGGTGATGCCTCTGAGCACTCAGCCCTTGTGGGGACCCAGGAGAGGCACTGGGTTGGTTGGCTCTCAGGCCAGCACACAGCAAGTGCATAATAAGTGCTTGCTGAGGCATGTTCTCTCAACCAATATTTCCTGAGCACCCCCTCTGTCCCAGACACAGAGTCACGTGGCTGCCCCATGGGGTCCATCTCCACCTCCCCTCCACCCCCCAATGCACATAGAGCAGTCGGTACCCAGGCGGCACCCAGAAGAGCTGGCCGCTCTGGGTTTGGCAAACAGTCAAAGGCAGGGGCTGTGCCTTCCTGTAGCCTGGGAGCTGAGCAGGATAACAAGTGTGTCAGCACTCAGCACGGCCCTGGCACCCGGCACACACCCTGTGGTGGCATCACTCAGGGTTACTCTTCTCTAAGCCCAGAAACGCCCCTCACTGGCTGGGGGGAGCCATTCCCAGGGGGAGAGCGCGTAGGCATTCTGGGGTCCCCAGGGCTGGGTCTGGGTCTCCGGGACTGACTGAGCACCCAGGGGTGCAGCAGTTTCTCAGACAACATTCCGAGGCTGCCTGGGAGAGGCCCCAGGCGGGGAGGGCAGTGCCCAGATTTATCCACCAATCGCACGGGCTCCTGGCACTGGAGCACGCTCTTATCTGCCCAGCCCAGCATGGGGGGGGGGCGGTGGCCGGGCCGGCTGGGGCGGGACGCTGCCTGGGGAGTGGACACGGAGCAGGGCCGGCAGCCCCAAGCCCCACCAGGTGGGTGACAGCCACTGAGGGCTCCCTGCGTCCTGCAGGCCGGTAGCCGGCTGCCTGCCCATCTCCTGCACCATGTCGGACGGCGAGGGCCCCTCCGCCGGTGAGTGGCAGCGCTATATTTACTCTCAGGGCTCCGGTTGCAGAGCCAAGGCCACTGGTTGCTGAGGGCGCTGGGCCCCCCCGCGTCCCTGCAGGCTGCAGGCGCTGTGGGCTGGACCCCCTTCCTCCCAGCCTGATGCCTGGGGGGCCTGTGCTCTTGGAGCAGGGAGCTCGACTTTCAGAGCTAAGTCCTCCTGCACCCCCCCCCCCCCCCCCCCCCCCCGGCTTCCCGGTGGATGAGGCCGGAGCAGGAAGCAGTTGGCTGCCATGCACCCGTCCCGGCTGTCAGCCGGGGCATCCGGAGGCGGCCCACAGGACAGTGGCTGGACCCCCGGGTGGGTTCCAGCTGCCACAGGCCCCTGGAACTGCATGCAAGTCAGTGTGTGTGGACATTCGTCTGGAGGTGGCAGGGAGCCCACAGCTCCCACGAGAGTCCCCAAAGCTCTGGGACCTCTGAGAAGTTTTGAGCCCCTGGTCTGCCAGGACAAGGCAGGCCCTCTGTGGGCCCCCAAATCCTCTAGGCTGGAAATGGCCGGGCACGCAGGCAGGTGAAGGGGGGTTCAGATTCTGGGGTCTGCACCCCCTGTCTACTCTGCCCAGGACGAGGAGCTATGGTGGGGACTGGCTTCCGTGTCCCTGGCTGGCTATTCCTGGCTCCTTCCTGTTAAAGACAAGCTCTGATGTGGACATCCCCCCCAGAACCAGCCTTGGGTGGGGCCCGGGCTGGAGACACCTTAATCCAGGGGGTACATCGGGGACTCAGAGTCAGGCTGCCCAGGTTCAAATCCCAGTTCTTTCACCTCCAGACTGGGTGACCTTGGGCAAGTGGCTTATCTACTCTGAGCCTCAGTGCCCCCGGGTGATTAAGGAGACAGTGGTAAGGGTGCCTAGTTAGCCCACAGGTGATTATGAAGATTAAAGTGATAACGTGGGGAATCCTCTGTCGGTGCCTGGTGTGCAGTGAGCGCTCAGTGGTGCCTTTGCAGAAGCAGCACGTGGGGGTCCTAGGCGGGAGCCCCGAGGTGCTGGGGCCTGTGCATCCGGGTCCGGCCTCGCCAGCCGGGCCTCCTTGCCTAAGTCACGGCATGTCTGTGGCCCATGGATTCCGAGTCAGTCAAACACCGCCACGGAGAATCTCAGGCATGTCAAGCTGTCCCTGGGGGCCCCGGGATGGGTTGTGGGTGACCGTGGTGTGGCCCCAGCCTGCGTGGTGTCTGATGGACAGTTCCAGTGCCTGGGCCAGGCCAAGTCAGATTTGGAACAGAGTGTGTGTGCGTTGTGTGTTGAGGAGGGGGACACCGACAAAACTGGCCTGACCTCACCCTCTTCCCGCTGGGCGCCAGCGGCTCTGGCTGCCAAGAATTGTCCGCCGTGGCTGTGAGGGCCAAGGAGCCAGGATGGGGGCGGGGGGCGGCAGACAGGCCCTTCTGGCTGGCTCTGGCCACACCTGACACTGACCCGGAATAGCTCTCCCCCTGCACCGGGGACACAGCCCTGCTTTTAGCAGCTTGTAAAACCAGCCTGGTAGAGATGGGTATTTCAGGAAGGCCAGGACAATATTTAGCCTGTCGGGGCAATGGAATGGGCACTGAGCGTGTGTGTGTGTGTGTGTGTGTGTGTGTGTGTGTCCAGGAGGCTGGGAAAAGACTGGGCTTTCACTGCCCCCTCACCATCTAGGAGAGGGCAAGCTGAGTTGGGGGCTGGTGGGCATCGTCCTGGCTCTGCCCACCCTGGCTGGGCAGGTTGCTGTGGGCAAGCTTGGGGCTTGGCTTCCCACCTACAGAATACTGCGGGGTCGTCTTTGGTCTCTGATGTGCTGGCCTTGCCATGGAACCTGGTTGGAAGGAATGAAGACAGCTCCTGGGGGCAGGGGTGCACGTTTGCTTGTCGGGGAGTCTCCTGGAGTGTGTTGTCTGAAGTTCGAGTCTTTCTAGGATTCCTACCCCACAGCAGCATTTGGGCCCAGGAGGGGCCAAATCATCTGCTGTGTCCTGTGTCTTGGCAATTTGGGACATAGTTTAATGCCTGGAGGGGCATGGCATGAACTCCACTGTATAGCTAAGGAGATGGAAACTCAGAGAGGCAAAGAGGCTTGCCCAAGGTCACCCAGCAGCTAAATGGTAGAGCTGGGATTCAAACCCAGCTCTCCAGACCCTGTTTGCACAGAACCCAGATTACATCCCTCTTCCAGGAAGTCGAACCCTGCTCACCCCAGGAGGCAGCATCTAGGAGGCAAGCCTGTTTGGCCCTTGTCTGAGCAATGGCCCTGCTCATTTTGAAGACAGCTAGCTCAACATTGCCTCCAATAATTTGTTAAAAAAAATGTGGTACCTTGTTAGGGTGTCAGAAAACTTCTGCAGATCAGGAGTGCGGTGGCAGGAGTCAGCTCCAGGATTTATGGCTCCGTGCAGGGGCGGGGGGCCTGCAGGCTAAGGTTACTGGGAGTCAGCACCGTATTTATAGCAGGAGCTTGTCTGAGCCGAGGCCTGCCAGCCAGCACGCCACGTCCAGCGACAGTGTCCCCCTTACAGTGGCCTGGATTCTGGGCCTGGCTCTGCCCCTTAGCGTGGTGGAGCAAGGGGTGGGTCACTGCCCCACGGAGGCTGGGTTTCCTCATCTGTAAGATGGGGCCTTGCTGCGTCCCTCCCTGGGCCTGAGATGGTGTCTGTAAGCACTGGCACAGAGCTGGATAGAGGGGCCCAGAAGGTGCTGGCTCCACACATCCTGGGTCTGTCCATTGTCTTTTCCGGCCTTTGACCTGTGGTCTACCCCGCCCCTCTCTCAGGGGAACTCTACAGGAAGATAATCCAGTCTCCGTGCTGTCAGTTCCCTCCATGTTTGGGAATGTTTCCAGCTAAGCACTTTTACAGTTCCGAGCACCAAAGAATAGGCCATTGCACTCTCAGCAGAGCACCGAATGCAGGTCCGTCAGAGCCCACGGTTTGAATCCCCAGTCTACCACTCCCTGGCTCTGTGACCTGGGCAAGTCACTTAACCTCTCTGAGCCTCAGTGATGGGTGGACATTTGCCCTGCCTCGGAGGGTGTGGTGAGGATGGACGCCCCTAACCTGAGTAAGTGCTCAGCCAGCAGAGTGACCGTCTTTCTCCTCCTGTACAACCTTTCACCAATCCCACTGCCCCCGTCTGGGCCACAGTCACCCCGTTTGTACACTGCTCTGAGTTCTGCAGCCCCCGGGGCACCCTGCACCTTCGGAGGGCCCACCCACCACCCCTATCTGCTCCTCTTGTTGGGTAACAGCGTTGAACGATGCCAGCATAGACGCACCATCCTGCTCCCAGGATGCTGGGTGTCAGGAGATGTGTTTGGGTGGGGCCCATTGCTGTGTGAGCTGAGACAAGACTCCTGCCCTTTCTGGCCTAGAGAGGTTATTTATTCACGTCTATCAGCAATGAATGCTACAGGCAAGCGCACGGTTCTGTGCAGGAGTCCCGTGTTCCAACCCCAGGCAGTCCTCAGCCCCACCTGCTCTGTGCCGGCTCTTGTCTAGGCCGGCGAGCCTCCGAGCAGCAAAAGAATAAATCCATGTGGCTAACGGCCCCTGGAAGTCCCCTTGGGGGCTTTTATATTTATGACAAGAAATATAGGTTAGCAGCTGTTGGGAATTCAACTTGGAAACAAAAGTTACCCTCCTTCTGTTCTTTTAAAATATGGGGTCCGTTCTAATTGAGTGTTCTTGAGATAGCAAGATAGGGTTTATATATTTCTTTACTATATTTAAAAAAATGAAACAAAGCTGTCAGTGTTTGCAACCGCTTATCTGTTTTTTTCTTGAAACTGTGTAATCAAAATAAAATCCAGAAACTGGTGGCTGAGAGGGGTCACAGATAGCCATTGTCATCGGTAACTGCTGATGTCAAATTTCCGCATTCGTCAGAACAGCTCCCTTGTGTTTTGCTGACTCTGTCACACCGGATGGGCTCAGCGTGCCGTGGAAAAAGCAAATCTCCGTGACTCGGCTCAGCAAAGGTGTATTTCTCACTCATGCAAAGTCCGCTGCAGTCTGGGTAACTCTCAGGGCAGCTCCCCTACACGGTGGCTCCGTGTGATGCCCCCATGTGGACCCGCACATCTCCAGCCACGAGGCAGCAGAAGACGGGAGCGGAGATGCCACACTGGCAATTAAATGCTTCTGTCCCAGGGTGACCAATATTGCCACTACCGGCATTTCATTGGCTCAGGCAAGTCACATGGCCACACCTAATGGCGGGAGGGTGGGGTACAGCCCTCCAATAGTGAACGGTTGCAATAGCAGCCCCCCATTGACTTTTTTTCCCATTTGACTTTTTTTTTAAAGCAATCCATTTTAATTATGATGTTTAGAGTATATCGTGTGAGTTGTGGTCGGCAAGCATCTGAAATGCAATTCACAAGTTGTCCCCATATGCAAATCACAAAGCAAGGGGCAAGATTTCTCAAAACGTGCTCTCTCCCACAGACTGGAGTTTGCATTCCAAAGCACAAAAATTAATTTCTGAGAGATTTTGTCACAATACCAGCAAGAAAAAGCAAAACCAAGAGAAACATGAGTTGTTAATTGCTAAAAAGTTCCAAGATTTATTGTTTGCTAAGGCACAGAAGAGGGAGTTGGGGTAGTCAGTTCATGAGCCCATTTAATCAATGAAGTCAATAATAAAAAAAATAGGATATAGGGGCCAGCCTCATGGCCTAGTGGTGAAGTTCAGCATGCTCCACTTAAGTGGCCTGGGTTTGGTTGCTGGACATGGACCTACACCACTCATCCACAGCCATGCCATGGCAGCAACTCACATACAAAATAGAGGAAGATTGGCACAGATGTTAGCTCAGGGCGAATCTTCCTCAGCAAAAAAAAAAAAAAAAAAAAAAAAGTGATATGAGTTTAGGAGAGCATGATTATAGAAAGATTGGAAAATGAAAACTATGAGGAGTTGGCTTTGTCACACTAATATAGACACTATTTCTTTGATTTTCTGATGCCACCAAACAGGAGCTGCATCATCAGTTTAATAACAGGCTTTCCCAACTCACCTTTAAGAGTATATAACTAAACAAATTTAAATAAAAATTTGCAGCCTAACAGAAGGCCGTGGCAACAAACAACACACATTGTTTTGTATAATGAGATGAGACTTGGCTTAAAAATAACGTTTGCAAAAACTAGAGGTTGTCTCAAGCCCTTCCCCTAATTGACGCAACTGCTAGAAATAAAACTGGAATTTGGTCTGGGATGCTGGGCTCCGCGCTGGGGATCAGACGCTCCCGCAGTCCTGGGCCCCATGCTCCAACCTGTAAGCCAAACTGTTTAGAGAACGCTCTCCCAAGTTTAAACACATCTTCTAGGAATCCTGCCTCATTTATTTCGGGTGGAAATACACGTCAAGGCGCTCGTGCAGTTGCAAAAAACACCCTTCCTGCCACGTCTGGAGGAAGGGCGAGCCCAGGGTCTGAGCAGACGCTCCCGGGCGGTAGGGCGCTGCCAGCACGTGCGTGTGCACGTGCCCTGCCAGGCCTGCGAGGTGCGGGAGGAGCCGGGCTTCAGCCCCGAGTCTCCTCCTGCGGGACGTGCCTTCAGCAGCCCTGCTCAGTTTCCCAGTCCATCTGGTTCACAGAAGAGGAGAGGGGAGGACACACCTAGTATGGAGGCAGCAGCCAGAAGGCACCTAGACCGCGCCCCGCCCGCCTCCTTAGGCAGGCAGGTGGTGATGAGGGGGCTTGGTGCTGCCTTGAGGCGGCTGCGGGGGTCCCCCTGCAGGCAGGGAAACGCCCAGGGAAGGGGGTCCCGTCTCATCTTGCTTGGTTTGGCCGAGTCAGGAGGGTTGGACCTGCAAAAACAGCCACTCCCTCATCCCCCATGGACTTTCTTCGGTTTTCTTTCCATCTTGAAACTTGTTCACCTTGTTGAGAGAGGAGGAGCCTCAGCAAAGACCCCAAATTAGGGGGTGAGGTGTCATAAATAGGCATCATCAGGACTGATAGCTGTGACATCCACTAGATGTGACCTGGTGCCTGGGCAGAGGCCTGCTCGCCGCCGTGTCAGACTCCAGACAGCCGGCCCCCGGCAGGAGGAGGGCCGCAGCCAGGGTTGCCCTGGGCCCTGTGGGGTCTGTCGGGGTGGCCTTAGCCCCGGAGCAGCAAGGAGAGCCTGTCACAGGGTCAGCGTCACTGCCCCCTGCCCGCTCGGAGCATGTGGGGGTCCCGGGCTCCCAAGCCTGCCCTGAAGCTGTCAGGAACTTGAAGGGGGCAGCCGGCCAGCAAAGCTGTGCTCAGGGTCCTCCGAGGCCCACAGGGAGGAGAAAGGGAGTGGCCAGTGAGGCTCAGGGCTGCAGGCTCCGTGGACAGAGTCCTGGGTTCCGATCCCAGTGCACCACTTCTTTCTTTTGGTGACAGCTCACTGAGAGGTGAATTACTTACCGTACGTCTCACCCATTAAGAGTGCACAACTCAGTGATTTATGCTATGTTCACGGAGCTGTGCAACCATCACTACCACCAATTTTACAGCACTTTTATCCTCCCCAAAAGAAACCCCCTACCCATTAGCAGTCACCCCCAAGCCCCTGGCAACCACTAATCTACTTTCTGTCTCTATAGATTTGCTTCTTCTGGACCTTTCATATAAATGGAGTCAGACAGTATGTGGCCTTTTGTGACTCGCTTCTTTCCCTCGGCCTCACATTTTGAGGTTCCTCCCCGTGTAGCCTGTATCAGCACTTCCTTCCTTTTCATTGCCAAGTAATATTCCATTGTATAGTCACAGACCACCCTTCATTTACCATCCGTCGGTTGGTGGACGTTGGGGCTGTTTCTGCTTTTTGGCTATTAGGACTAATGCTGCTGTGAACACTGTGTGTGAGTTTCTAGGTGAAGATGTTTTCGCCTCTCTTGGGTGTATACCTGGAAGTGGAGTTGCTGGGTCTTATGGTAACTCCATGTTCAGCTTTTCGAGGAACCGCCAGACTGTTTTCCAACGTGGCTGCGCCGTTTCCATTCGCACCGTTGGAGCGTGAAGCTTGCGATTTCTGCACAGCTTCTCCAACACTTGTTGTTGCGTGTCTTCTGGCTCTAGCCTTCCTAGAGGGTGTGCAGTGGGATCTCATGGTTTTGGTTTGCGTTTCCTTACTGACTAATGATGTTGAGCATCTTTTCATGTGCTTATCGGCCATTACCTCTGGGCCCCGAGACCTTAAGCGTCAGTTTCCTCTTCTGTAAAATGGGGACCATGGCAGCGCCCGCCTCATGGGCTGTGCAGAGGATCCAGTGGGGTGGTTCTAGGCTCCGGGCATGGGGTGGCTGCCCAGCAAGCGTTTGCTGCCTGACGCTGCAGGCTGGGCTTAGAGTCCCTCCTCTGCAGGCTGTTATGAGGGAAGGACATGGAGAAAGCTGGGAATCTGGAAGTTTCTGCAAGTTCTGAGCCCATTTAGAAAGGGACAAACATCACCAGGAGGCGCTGAGTGACACTGGCCCTCCCCTGGCTGATCTCTTCCCCAGCTTTGAAGCTTGGCTGGACGGGGCAGCTAAGAGACCCGGCCGTGTCTACACAGCCCCGGGGAAACCCAGACGAGGCAGGTGTCCAGACCACACGCTCAATGAAGACAAGCCTGGCTCATCATTGGGTTTCGGGTGAGGAGACACCAGTAGGTTTTTCTTATCGTGAGTTCCTTGGCCTCCTCCCCTTGGCTTCTTTTGAGGGGGTGACGTCATGCTTCCTGGACTTGTAAGCTTGCGTGAGTCGATGGAGAGCTCTGAAAATAGGCCAGGAGCATCCACCAGGGAGGCTGGGTGGGAGCTGGGTCTGGCGGAGGTGCCATCTGATGCTCGGCTGATTGTGTAGCCATAACCTGAGTCAGGAGCCGGGCAGGAGGTGAAGGATGCAATCAGCTCACCACCGGGCGAAACACGTCCACCTCTGCGCAGCAAGTTCTTCAGGCCCCCCAGAGGAGACAACTCACGTTCTGATCTGGAACCTGGTGAGAGACAGGAAGAGAGGCCCCCCAATGGCCCTGGATGTTCAGAGCAGTCTGTAATCTGGGAGAGTGGGCCGTATTCGAAGGGGACTGCAGGCTCTGGGCTGGGTGTGGATGCTGCCACTGGCAGGAGTCCTGAGTTCTTTGCTTGTCCTGCCACTGTGCCCACAGCCACTCGGGGAGCAGGTGAGAAGCAGCGATGTGGGCGTGGCTGGGGCATCGGACAGATTGGCACTGGCATTGGAGCTCTGCCACCTGGTACTGTGTGATCCTTGCAAGTCATATAATCTCTCTGGGCCTTTGTCTCCTCATGTGCAAAATGAGGCTGAGGACACCTTATGGGGCTGCTAACTGTCAATGAAATCGCACCTGTGGTCAAGGGCAGGCTGGGGGGCGGGATTCTATCAGACAGAAGCAGAGCGTCTATTCTCTGCGTGTGGCTTATTGAGAGATGCTCTCAGGAGAAAGCAGTGAAGGAGGGAGGAGGCAGCGTAGGGTTTCCAGGGAAGTCTAGCTTTATTCTATTCATTATTTGTATTCGAGCATCAGCCCCATGAGGCCCGGGACCACACCTTCCTTGTCTGCAGATGTTTGTTGAATGACTGATGGACTAAATGCAGCTGCTGCCTCCACTTTTGTGCCTGGTCACCCAGGACCTTCCCCACAGCCTGATCCAGTGGGCACTCTGGAGTGTAGACCGCACCATGGAGCCTGAGCCAAGAGGGCCTTTGCATCCCGGCCCCAGTGAGTCAGGCGGCTTTGATCCCCAAGGGCCTGTTATCTTCTCATCTCCTGCCCTCGCACAGTCTGGCTGTGACACTGCCTTAGCTTCCTCTGGCTGCTGTGCCACACAAACTCGGTGGCTTAAAGCAGCTGAAATTTATTCTCCCACGGTTCTGGAGGCCCGGAGTCCGAGATCAGTATCTGGGCTGAGTCAAAGAGTCCGCAGGTCATGCTCCCACTGGAGGAGAGTCCGCCCCGGGCCTCTTCCAGCCTCTGGCTCCAGGCATTCCTTCACTTGCGGCCGCATCCCTCCGGTCTCCGCCTCTGAGGCCACAGCGCCCTCTTCTGTGCATCAGATCTCTGCTTCTCTCTTATAAGGACCCTTGGGGTGGCACTGAGGGCCCACCTGGGTAGTCCAGGATCATCTCCCTGTCTCAGGATCCTTAAGTCAGTCACACCTGCAAAGACCCTTTTCCACATCCGGTGACATTGAAGGGGTCCAGGGATCAGGGCCTGGTACCCTCGGGGGCCCTTCAGCCACCAGAGGCACCAACGCAGGATTCCTCAGAGAAGCTTGCAGCCGGGGACCCAGGGAAATGGCCCAAGGGTCTCAGATCTTCCCAAGCGGCTTTGCCCCCAAGGGAGAGGAGCCCCTCCAGCCTGTGACCCCTGCCCTTCTCCCTCCAGGCTTTTCTCTCCATATGGAAAGAAGAGTCTTGGGATTAGAAAGCTTTTCAATCTCTCTGTGAAACCTGGATCCAAATCTCTTGTATCCAGAAGGACCCAGAGTCTAAATTGAGTGTCCCAGAAAGCACGGCCTTGGTTTAGGGCTGTGACCTCTGCCCCACAAGGAATGGCCACCGAGGGTCCCACAGAAGCCACGGGGGCTCAGGGGAGGAGGCACTTTGCTCGGAAGCTGGTGCCTGGCTCCAAGAAGATGCCGGACAGGAATTAGTTCCCAAGCCTTCCTTCTTCCAGGCCTCAGTTTCTCTCTCTGTGAAATGAATCAGTCTGGAGCTGGTGTCTCTGAAGACCTTCCAGGTGAAGTTCCAGGGTCTGTGAAGGGGAGTTAAGAAAGAAAATAAAAAGAAAGTGCAAGCAACCGTCTACTTAACTGCCAGTCATGTCCTGAGCACCTGCTGTTGGCCAGGGCACTACTGGGTCCTGGGGGCACAGAGGATGGGCTGTCACAAGCAGACAGGGACACAAATGAGCAGATGGACAATGAGAGCGCAACAAGACATGTGATATGGCTCAAGCACTACCAGGGATGGGCAGGGAAGGCTTCCTGGGGGAGGCAACCCTGAGCTGGATCTTGAAGGATGCATGGGAGGCGACAAGGCAGGGCAGAGAGCAGCATGGAAGGTGCAGGGGTACAGGAGAGCACGGCCGTCCAGGGCCGGGGCAGAGCCAAGCCTCCGCTGTGCTGGAGACAGCCCTGCAGGTGGGTCTTCCTCTTACAAAGCGAGTCCTCGAAGTGAGTCCCGCTGCCAGGAAAGTCCTGGGTGACCTGGCGCAGAAGAGGAGGCAGCAGCAGCATTTAGTCCATCGGTCATTCAACAAACATTTACTGATCCACTGCAGACAGAGAAGACGTGGTCCCTGCCCTCAAACGGCTGACACTCAAGTGTACAGACAATGAATAAAACAAATAAAGTCTGTACAATGGTGAAGAGGCTGATAAGGATGGAGGGCAGTGCATCAGGGAGGACAGAAAGCAGTGCCATGGAGAGCAGTGCCAAGGAAGGTCTTTCTGAGAAAGTGACACTTGAGACTAGGAAGTTCGAGATGGAGGTGTGGGCAGGCAGGGTTTGCACGCACGAATTTGCTTCTTCCGAGTCCCGTTCTGAGGACAAATGAGTCAGCTTGGCATCCCGGCACGGGGCAGAGAGCCGTCCCCCAGCCATGTGGTCCGAGTGGGCCTCAGTTTCTTTGTCTCTAATGTGGGACCAAGAGTACCAACCCCGGGAGGTGTGGCATGGACGCGACAAGGCCGCGCAGGAAGCCAGTGCCTCCCGGGACCCCGCAGATGGCAGGCACCCGCGCCCGAGCCCATGCGGTGTTCCCAGGAGGGACAGGTGGCCACGAGGAAAAGCTGTAAATCTAACCGGCCGTAATCCTGCTAATGGTTTATCTCCTTTTCATGAGAAAAGAGGGCCAGCCTCCCGCACACGGCCAGGAACAACAGGCCTTTGTGTCCTGTCGGGAAATCGAGATGGAGCTCAGAGGAGGACGAGTCAGATGTGGGCGCCTTATCTTTCCTGGCAGTGCCGGGGCCTCAGGGCCGGGTCCCCGCTGGCAGCCGGGGGGAGGCATGAATAATAGAAGGGCTGGCACTGGGCTCCGGGCCACCTGGGCTGTGTCGGGGAGCTGAGGGGATCAACCACGGGGGATGTGCAGCCTCCAGGCAGAGGGAGCCTAGAAGCCTGGAGGAGCTGGGTGCTGGAGGAGGGGATTGAAAGAGGGGCTGGGCGGATGCTGCGCCAAGAGGCAAGGCGTCTCTGCATCACTGTTACTGCGAAGGCCTGGGCTTAAATCTCAATCGCACAAGCTGTGTGTCCTTGGGCAAGACACTTAACCTCTCTAAGCCTCCATCTCCTCATCTGACATCCCCATCTACCCTTGGTCACGGTTTTGGGGGCACCAGCAGAGAGCCTGCAGAGTGCCTGGCGCACAGTAGACACTTGGCAGTGGCAGCTATGGAAGAAAGCACTCAAGGGATGGGGATCAGAAAAGGTCTGTTCCATGACGGCTCCAGACTGATGGTGGGATGCTGGCCAGCCTCTTTCCCATCCTGGGGCCAATTCCTCTCCTGGGAAAGAGGGGTCCTCTCCTGGTCCCACAAAGACTGCAGGACTCCAATCCTAATTTACACTGGGGATGACTGACTCCACTCCCGACCCGCACCCCCCCCTCCCCCGCTTGGGCCGGCAGGGGCCGCCGGAGGGGGTGTGGCCTGAAGGAAGCAGGAGGCGGGAGACAGGCCCCAGGCCAAGGGCAGCACAGGGAGAAGCCATCTCACAGATGAGGAGACTGGGGCTCAGAGAGCTCAGGTGACCTGCCCAGGGCCACCTGTCGGGAGGTGGCAGCCCTGCAGCCTCTCACCCAGCCGTGACGTGTGCAGCAGGGAGGCAGCGTCTTGACACTGGGACGACCCTCAGTGACGTGAAGCCCAGGAGTGGAGTCACCGGGGGTGAGGTCACAGGGTGCCATTGATCTGCAGCTCGGTGCAATGAAGACCCTTGCCTTGCTGCTGCAGGTGGCCCACCGAGATGGCCTCGAGGGCAAGGGCGCTGACCAGTGCCAATCACTTCTGATTAGGGTGGGACTCGGGGTGGGGGGTTAGGCCAGGATCTCGAGCACAGGTGGGGCATCGAGGAGCAGGGCCCACAGTATGAGCCAGGCTGATAAGTCAGAGGTGTCAGAGGGGAGCAGCCCTGGCCCGCCCCTGCTGATGCAGGCAGCGGGAGGTGGAGGGCTGGCCTCGAGGCCACTCGGTCCTGCTCTGCCGTGAGTCACCGCCTGGCTCAGGGCCCAGGGAGGCCTCTGGCCGGCTTCCCTGCAGTTAGCAGCCTCTGTGCTCATCAGTTCCTCGGCGTTCCTGCTGGGCTTCTGTTCCTTTGAGACTCTGAACCCAGGTAATCAGGGAGGTGGTGAGATGGTTTTGAGCTGCCGAAGTTCTAAACCATCCTTGAAGAATGCCGCAGACGTCACTGGCCTCAATGTTCAGTGCCTAAAACCTACCGCCGGGGCTTCTCAGACCTTGGGGTGCATTATGGTCACCTGGAAGGAGGGGCCCAATAAAGAGTCACGTCCCTGAGCCCCACCCACGCCCTCGGAGTCTGCGTCTTGGGGCTTCCCTGTGGTTTGTGTGCCACTGTCTCAGGCACCCTCTGGCGCATCCATGACGTTCTCTGTGGGCCTCTCACATCCACTTTCTCGAGTCCCCTCCCACACGTGTCCTCACGCAGGCCTGCAGCCCACACGAGCACACACAGCCCAGCTGGATGGACTCATGCCCACACAGACGTGCAGACGTACACACCCCCCTACACTGGCTACACAATTTGCAGGGCCCAGTGCAAAAGGAACATACCGGCCCCTGTGCAAGAATTATTAAGAATTTCTAGCAGAACATTAAACCAACCCGGGAGCCCTGTGTGACAGTTCACAGAGCACAGCTCACCTGTCAACAAAGCCAGCCCTGAAGACCCTGACGTCACACATCCTGGGACCCTCGTGGATGAACTTGCCCTGTGGCATGCATACACACACCCACACACAAATATACACGCACGGGCACACACGCTCAGGGGTAGCAAGCCTTTCCAAATGACTTTATTGGGACAAGGAAGCGTGGTGGTTAATGTTTAATAAGCAAAGTCAAAGTTGAGTCATATGCGAGTGGCTTGTAAGCAAGAAATGCCAGATGGAGTATTGAATGAATCACCGTCTTGGGTTTCATGAGTAACATTTTAATTGGATTGTGACTAGTTTGGGAAAACTTTTAAGCTCCCCAACCCCCACCCCAAATCTGAAATAAATCAACACTTAATGCTTCGAAGGCCACGAAGTGCACGGAATAAAACGTGGACGTAAGGAGTTCCACGAAGTGCACGGAATAAAACGTGGACATAAGGAGTTCTACGAACAGACTTCTCCACCAGACAAATTCCCGTGAGTGGGGCAGCCCTTTCTCCCTGGGAACAAGGCAGATAAACTCACTTTCATTGAACACCCACTCAATGCCGAATGCCCCCCCATTGGGGCGGCCTGGGGGCTCAGGGGTTCCTCATGGTGAAGGATCCACTTTTTGCATCTCCCTCACTTTTGACCAAAGGCAGGCACGGTTGGGAGCATTTTCTTCAAAGTCCGTTGGAGACTGCAGTAACTGAGGACTGGAGGCCTGCTCCGGCGCAGGCCCTCGGCTTCCGTGGCACCCTCACGCAATAAGTCATTAGGCGAGGATTTTTCACAGACGGCAACTGGCCTTGGAAGGCAATGAGCTCATGAATATGCAGAGGCTCTTCCTCATACATTATGCATTTGATACCAAGGCTTCCAGGGGAGGCCAGGGGGCTGGGAGGGGCTTGCTCACAAGGTCTTCCGGCAGAGCACACACTCCGGCCCACCCTCCCGCCCCGTCACAATGGACTTGCACCACTCTAGCTCCCTGAAACATTGCACTCCGGTTTTCAAAGAATCTGGAGTTTACTTGGCTGTTGCTTCTCCTGTGGCAGCGCTGGCGGGGCTGCAGGGGGCCGTCGGGGTCAGAGCTTAGGGGGCAGAGATCTTGAAAGCAGCCTGACCTTAATGAGGCCCCAGCAGCTGAGAAGCTGGCGCCCAGACATGTCATTTACATGTCATTTAGATTTATAGAGCTGTGTTCTTCCAAATCGGAGCATGCTCGGGTACAGGTGGCCCTAGCATCATGCAACAAGCATGGGCCGGGAGTCTGGGTGGGGTCCAGGTTCGAGCAGAAGGGAAGGAAGGGGCTCTGCTTTCCCCACTGCAGGGGTCTGGAGTGAGCATAGGGCCCCTGCCCTCCCCAGAGCCGGCCTCGGCCTCCCACGGGCGCTGAATCTCGCCATCAGGGTTGGGGTGTCCCTGCATGTCCTGCATGGCTGGAGGTCGCCTCTCCCTTGGGGGTCCCTCCCTTCTCTTGGCCAGCGGCTGCCACATGTGCTCTCCTCCTTGATCTTCTTGACCCTATGGTTCTCTGGCACTGCAGCCACTCTTTGCTGGCCGCATCTCAGCCAGCCTGGAGGGCAGCCCTGGGCCAGGAGGTCCCACTTCATTGTGTGTGTCCTTCTGTGACTGTCAGCTCCTTCTGGCTATCAACAGCCACTACATGTGGGCACTTCAGCCTTCCTTTCATTTCATCCTCCCAGCAGCCTGGGGAGGAATCCAGTGCATGTCTTATAGCCTAGGCCTCAGCCAGAGCGGGGCGCCTGTCCTGCTCAGCTGCTGGGAGGTGGCCCTGTGGATCTGGAGCATGCTCACCTGAACTCAGCCTCTGTCTCCAGCCCGGGGAGCTCCCCAGCTGGGACTTAACCATCCTCACATGCAGCAGGGCTGCAGGCAGGGGCGGGGGGGCCACCTCAAAACTCTGTGAACCTTCACGGATCAGGAGCTATGGGGCTGAGCTTAATCCATTCCATTTCTTTAAAAAGCAAACTTCCAAATGTGTGTAAGAAACAAAACCTCTCCAGAAAATTCATTCCATGGAGACAAAAAAAAAAAAAAACAAAATCAGCTGTAGTCCCTTCGCTTGGAAACCCAGTGCCACCAGCCATGTGGGCATCCTTTCTCTCCCCGCCCATTTCTGCCACCCATAAAATGGCAGTCCTGTTCCTTCCCCTCCCCATCATGTCATAAGTGTTTCCCACATGTTGCGTTATCTCCAGAATCACCATCTTTAACGACGGCAGAGGAGTCTGCGTGGGATCATTCCTTATGTCGGGCATTACTGTGCAGGATTTTTAAAGGTCACTGTTAAAAGGAAATGACTTTCAGCCGTCCATTAATTTAGTTCTTATGTGGCATTACTAACGAAGGCATCTATTGATCCCTGCCTGCTCCATGCCTCCAGCCTCCTGCCACTTGCAACAGGCTTTCCTCCCCACCCTCACTGCACGTGCTTGCAGACAGGGCTCCCGATGCATGCTGACAGCCACTGGGATTCATCATGGTCTCGTCAAGTAAGCACCTCTCCTGGCCAGATGGTCCCCATGTGTGGCATCACTAGTGCCATCTTGGGCCAAGCAAACAGTATCCTGGTGGATACCTGCACTCAGCCAGAAAGCGCAGAGCTGGGATTCCAATGCAGGCCCATCTGCCTCGAGTGCCTCCTCTGTGCATTTTGCTCTCTGCTGCCTGTGGGCCACAGGAACCACCAAGACCTGGCCTTGGAGGAGCCACAGGCCAGCAGGGAGAAAGAGAAATGGGCAATCATAGGTGGCTCCAGAAGCCTGGTAGACTAGGAATGCCAACCCAGATTTGTAAAGCACTTTCTCTGTTTGAAGAGCTCTACAAATTTTAACTCGCTTAATCCTCACCTCACCCCTGGGGGCACTGTTATTATCCTACCTTACAGATGAGGAAACCGAGGCTCAGAGAGGCTGAGTAAGAGGCAGAGTCACACAGCTTTTGAGTGGCAGAGCCAGGATTTGAACTCAGGCTGTCTGGCCCCAGAGTCCATTATTACAACCACTTTGCTCCTGTCAGCTCTATAGGAGCCAAGTTCAATTCAAGTCTATACCCTACGCTTGCCGGCACAGGGCTTTCCCATAGGAGGTGCTCAAACCACGTTTGTCAAATGGAAGACTGTTTGTCAGATACCATGCTTGTGGATCATGGGAGGAAGGCAGACTGGCAGAGCTGGGTGGGGGTGTCAAACACAGACCAGCATCGATCACTGAGCCCATGGCAGTCTGCGAGGACTCTCATTGGGTGTCGTGGGACCTGGCTGTCCCTACCCAGATGGAGCAAGGCTGCCCGGTGTCTACATGAAGGATCTGGATGGACACGTGGGCAGCACACCTATCAAATTCATGGACTATACCCAGCCTGGGGCGAGGAGATGTTGCGGGAGATCACAGAATGAGTATTCAAAATGATTGCACCTGGGCTGGCGTGGGGGGCAGAGTTAACATGGAATCTGAGGGTGACAAAACCCAGCCTGAGGGGTGACAGGAATGGAAACCAGTGGCCAATTAGAGAAACACCATGGATAGGACGGACCCTGTGACTGAACAGATGTGGGGTCAGGGAGGGGACTTCCCATAGATTAACGCCGACAGTGACCCCAGCACCAGGTGGTGACTCTGACCGTCGGCATCTTCATCTGTACGGGAAGCACGATGACAGCACTTGTGCCACTGGATGGTTGTTAAATTTACTTTTTTTGGTAAACTTTGAGGTTGAAGTTTAACATGCATACAGGAAAGTGCGCAAATTGTGAGTGCACAGCTTGAGTTTCCGGAGTGAACACGCACCCACATAACCAGCACCCTGATCAATAAACGGAACGTGATAGTGCCCAAAGTCCCCTCGAACCCCCTCCAGTCCCTACCCCCAAAGGCAAATACTATCCGACTTCTAACACAATAGATTAGCTCTGCTCGTTTTAAATATTATGTAAATGGAAATACAAATCCTGAGAAAGATCGGGAGCATATGGAATGCACACACACTGCTGGTAGAGTGTGAATTGTTACAAGCATCTTGGAAAACTGAGATCACCTACGAGAGCTGAATTACACCCCTAGGGATGTATGTGTGATGTATGTGTATGTACGCACGTGCGGGTGTGTGGGTGTGAAAACGTAAACACTGCCCCTGGAGATGTCCCCCGTAGACACAAATACACGTGTTTACTAAAAGACAAGAACGTTCACAGCAGCACTTTCATGGCAGCTTCAAACTGGAAGCTGCCCAGATGTCTGTCAACAATAAAATCGATAAAAATATCAGTACATTCACTCAGTAGAATGCTATTCGACAATGAGAAGGAAAGAAGGACGGACAACAGGATGAGCCTCAGAGCTGGAGGAGACAGAAACACAGGAGCCCGCGCCCTGCGAGACCCTGGGTGGTTCCGAGGAGCAGCTGAGGCAGCAGGTGGCAAGTGCCCGGAGCAGTGCCCGGCGCAGTGCCCGGCGCCCTCTGAGTGCCCGAGGAGCGGGCCTTTGTCGTCGTCAGTCTCCTCAGGACTGGGGTTTTCCTCTGGGTCTCCCGCTAAGTGGTGCAGATGTTTTGACTGATTTTAGCATTTCCCATGTCCATTGCTTAACCTCTCTGAGCCTCAGCACAGCTGTGCAATAAAGACGAGCATGGATGGTGACGTGGGAGGATCCCAGCCATTTCTTCTTGCCCTTCACACAAATCACCACACCCACTCTGCTGGGCAAAGCAGGGGACGACCCTCGAGGGTCCGGCCTGCTAGAGGCTTTGGTGCCACAAGGTCACTGACCGGTGGAGGCCTGTCTCGAAGACAGGGTCTGCGCGTCAGGGCTGCATGTGGCTTCTTGCTAATCCTACGGGTCAGCCGAGGCCTCGACCGCTCCCTGGAGGAGGAAGAAGCTTGCAGCAGGGCGAGGAGAGCCCTCTGCCTGAGCCAGGCTTCTCTGGAGAAACAGAACCATTGGGATACACATAAGAGGAGATTTATCATAGGAATGGGCTCGCACGGTAATGGAGGCCAAGAAGTCCCCCACAGTCTGCTGTCGGCAAGCTTGAGAATCAGGAAAGCAGGGCGTCATCCAGCCCCAGTCCAAAGGCCTGGGAATCGGGGGCCGATGAGCACCAGGAGGTGTCAGTCCTGGTCTGAGTCCAAGACCCCGAGAAGCAGGAGCTCCGATGTCCAAAGGCGGGAGAGGATGGACATCCCAGCTTCAGAGGGGGCAGTAAATTCGCCCTTCCTCCACCTTTTTGTTCTGTTGAGGCCCTCGGCGGATGGAACGACGCCCTCCCGCACGGGCGAGGGCGCTCTGCTCTACTTGGTCTACTGAGCCAACTCTTTCCCCGCAGCACCCTCACGGACACACCCAGAAATAACGTTTTACCAGCGATTGGGGCGTCCCTCAGCCCAGTCAGGTTGACACATAAAATGAACCATCACACCCACTAAGGTTGGGAGGGTGTCTGTGTGGAGGGACAAGAGTAAAGAGCGACACTATATACGCTCCCCTTAGCGCATCGCTCCCTTGGCTGAAAGAACTGACAACTTTGGGAATGATAAAAACACAAAAATGCAACAGAGTTTAACACAAACCATGCCTGACACCTAGGGTGCATCCAGCCCCGTGGTGGAAAGATGAAGGAGCCGTTGCTATGTAGGTAAGATGGGCCCCCCAGAGCCATGCTCCCAGGAGGAACAGAGACAGGAGAGGGGGAAGGGAAGGGAAAGAGGCCAAACAAGGTGGGATTGCATCTCACTGGGGGGGCTCTGCAGTGTGATGGCACCTCATTTCCCCCTCCCCAGCCCCCGGAAACCAACATTCTACTCTCTGTGTCTATGAATCTGACTCCTGTAAGTACCCCATGTAAGTGGGATCACACAGTATTTGTCTTTTGGTGACTGGTTTATGTGACTATCATTGTGACTGTCACTTAGCATAATGTCCTCAAGGTTCACCCATGATGTGGCATATGTCACCATGTCACCCTTCCTTTTTAGGGCTGAATAATATTCCATTGTACATACAGATCTCATTTTGTTTATCCATTCACCTGTCAATGGACACTTAGGCTGTTTTCACCTTTTGGCTCAGTAATGCTGCTGTGAACTCGGATGTGCAAATATCTGTTTGAACCCCTGCCTTCAGTTCTTTAGAGTCTATAGCCAGAAGTGGAATGGCTGGATCATGGGATAATTGGATGTTTAATTTTTTTGAGGAACTCAATCACTCATGGGTTGACTAAGAATTTAAGGGAGACTTACCAACAACAGGATAAGTCACTCATTCTGTTCCAACATTATTTAATGTTGGATGAACAGCTCCATCATTCTAGGCTTAAAAACCGGGTTTGAACTCTTCACCGCTGAAATTCTATTGGACAATGTTAACTAGCCAGCAAAGTCAACATCAATAATTTGTTCCACTTGGCAAGGAAAAATGTTTAAAATTGAACGAAGCCAGCAGATATCCACAATCCCATGTCGCCAGGCAGCAATCTTGCTAATAAATGGCCAGTGCTTTTCTTACAAAGAGAGGAGGATAGAAGCATTCACATGGAAACAGCAGGTTGGCTAACGGAGCCAGGCTGGCTGTCGAGTTTCTATAGGAAGCAAAGTGCAATCCATCATTTTGGAGTGTTTACTTTGAAAATGCGGCGTGTCCACTGGGAGTCACGGTTTTCCAAAGGTCCTTTTGCTGGTTCTGCTGATTCATATTCCCATAATTCCTTCACCACATAATATTTTCCCATCACCATGGTGACTGTGTGAGAAGAAGGCATAGTGAGAAACTTCAGAGTTTACTTCCTATTTCACAGAACAGAGATCAGACTTCCTCTGAAAACAGGGCTCCGTGTTTGTATTTTACAGAGAAGTGTTGGGTTCCACTATGCAGAATCTACTATGGCTGAGAGAGAGCAAGAAGAAGAGAATAAGAAAAGCTGGGGAACTGGTCCTGGTTCCAGCACTTTCCAGCTGGTTCTGGCACTTTCTAGCAGTTGACCTTGGGCAAGACTCTTTACTTCTCTGAGCCTCGGGTCCCTTCTCTGTAAAATGAGATGGAGAATGGGAATCAGGGTTCTCTGAGCAATTGATTGAGAAAACGCAAGACATTTACAAATTGTAAGATGTATCCCCCCTCCAAAAAAAGTCACAAACAAAAAACAAATACAAGACCCCTTAGGCCAGGGTGCTGCTGCAGGTGACTCTGTCTTGCATTACTGTTGGTTGTGTTCCTTTGCCCCGCCCCCCCAGCCCCCTCGGTCACACACACGTCTGTGACCTCCTGGAGGACAGAATTTTACATTGTATTTATCTTGAATTCTCCACTTTGCCGAGCACACGTCTTCACTCAGAGCAGGCCTCAAGAAATACTTGAATTGAATTCAGATTTGGATCCAGCAAATGCTTGCCAAGTCTAGTCTGCACTGGGCTGTGGGGGCACTGAGATAGATTAGGGAACGGGGCTGAGTCACTTGATTCTAAGACCTAAATTTGGTCTCACAGCATCTTTTCCCGGGGGCAGGAGACAGGGAGAAGCACCCCTACATTAAAGGGGCGCATTGAACGTAGTATTCAACCTTATTCAGCAACCTGCAAAAGCAGAAAGATGTGTCCTAGAGTTGAGGAAATAGGGGAATTACAATGCCACGCTTTAAGTGAAATTCTCAGAAGGGCGCACTGTTGGCAGAGGTGACCCCGAGGAGGGAAGGATTCATTCTGTGTGGTGCGGTGGAGTCTCAGAGGGTTTCATGGAGAAGCCGTCTGAGCCCAGAGGGTGGCTCTGAGCCAGAAGATGATGTCTGAGCCGGGAGGATGATATCTAAGCTGGGATGGTGACTCTAAGCCAGAAGGGTGATGTCTGAGTTGCGATGGTGATGTCTGAGCTGGGAGGGTGACTGAGCCAGAAGGGTGATGTCTGAGCTACAGTGGTGATGTCTGAGCTGGGAGGGTGATGTCTGAGCTGGGAGGGATGTCTGAGCTGGGAGGGTGATGTCTGAGCTGGGAGGGTGATGTCTGAGCTGCAATGGTGATGTCTGAGCTGGGAGGGTGATGTCTGAGCTGCAATGGTGATGTCTGAGCTGGGAGGGTGATGCCTGAGCTGGGAGGGTGATGTCTGAGCTGAGAGGGTGATGTCTGAGCTGGGAGGGTGATGTCTGAGCTGGGAGGGATGTCTGAGCTGGGAGGGTGATGTCTGAGCTGGGAGGGTGATGTCTGAGCTGGGAGGGTGATGCCTGAGCTGGGAGGGTGATGTCTGAGCTGGGAGGGATGTCTGAGCTGGGAGGGTGATGTCTGAGCTTCAATGGTGATGTCTGAGGTGGGAGGGTGATGTCTGAGCTGCAATGGTGATGTCTGAGCTGGGAGGGTGATGTCTGAGCTGGGAGGGTGATGTCTGAGCTGGGAGAGTGAAGGACTGTGGGGTTGATGGAGCTGCCATGAAGGAAGGGGCTTCAGAGTGGCTGGAAGTCCGTGAGCAAAAGCAGAGGCACAGAAGAGCTTGATGCGATTGAAGGAACTGTCAGAATTCCACGTGGCTGGAGCCCAGACAAGGGAGGAGGTGGAGAGAAGGCAGACAGGCCCCAAGCCAGGACTGACCACATACACTACATGACTAGAGACCGACAGGCACAAAGAGAATCCATTCTCATATCGTGTGTCACATGCACCAGAACAGCTGGTTAAAGGGAGAACCTTAGACAGGCATCTGGAAAACCCCCAATGCTGGTTGTATCTTTTTTTGACAGTAGTTTGGGGCTCTGGGGTGACCCAAATTGGCATTCGGTGGTGGTTTTGACGTGGAGTCAGGATAGCCAAAAACTGCAGACCCCTCCACCACCAAAGGGAACCAACCAGAAGATCCCTTTCTGGTCCTCCTTTCTCAACCAGTCTCCGGGGCCTTGCAGGCCTTGCCAGCAACCTGCCTGAGAAGCAGAAAAGGGTGCAGCTTCATCATCTCTCCTTTGCAACAGTGCTGGGCTCTTGGGGAGCTGGGGGGCTGTCAGCATGGAGAGAGCAAGGCCTGCTCTGCAGATGGCATCCTGGTCACCTGTGGGGACACTTGACCAGGTTAGGGTCCTCCTGTGGGAGGAACTCATCCCTGAGAGGCCAAGAAAAGCACCGTCCCAAAGGCATGGCCTTGGCCCGAGGCCCCTACGGTGGGCGCCAGCAGGAGAAGACCCTGCCGAGCATTGCGGGAAGTCAGAGCACACCAGTTCCACAGAGCTCATTCTCAGCAGGCAGTGCTGGCCCCAGACCTTGGTAACCTTGCCTTCCCCAGGGGAGGCAGAAAAACAGGTGCCTCTCTCATTTCTGGGGTCCCTGTCTCCTCCCGGCCACGCATTTAGAGCAGAAGGTCCAAGCTTCCTTGGTTTATGTGGTCAATCTGATGTCACTCCTTTTGGGGCCTCACAGCTAGTGAAGGAGGGTGCTAATTGTTCACACGTCTCCACACTACCCGTCCCCAGCCTTTAAGACATCCATCTGGACTAAGGTCAAGGGATACGTGTTTCAGAGTTTGGACAAGCGTCATGATGGCCTCTGGACATACCTGTCTTTGATGCTCAGGTTTTCTTGGGACAGTAAATTGGAGACACCCAATTTAAATCTAGGGGAAATTCCCCTGAGGCTCCATCTCCCAGAGCAGCCAGCCAAGGAGGTGAGATGAGCAAGACCCCCGAGGCCCCTTTATTTCCTCATTGCTCCCCTTTCTCCCTTTGCATGGGAAAAGAGATGGGGTTTCAGCTGGGTTTGCTGTAGCCCTGTCAACCCTTCCAGGCACATTTCCCACCAGTCTCTCCTGTCTCCTCCGAGTTCCAGCCACCCGACATCCGTAAATGTCACACAAACTTTCCCTTCTCCTCATCTTTTCCCATACCGTTCCTTTTCTCTCTTGTCCATGCAGTTCCAATGACTCCTACACTTTGTTGCCTCATTCTTCCTCATTTTCCTCCAAAGTAAAGATACTACCCTCTCTGTCTTCCTATGGTCATTTTGTAGGAGTCAGTGCCAGTTCAAATTCCAGTTCTGACATTAGCTCAGTCATTTTACCTCCCTGGGCCTCAGTTTCCCCATCTGTAAAATGGGAATGATAATACCACCTGGCCAAGTAGCAAGAATTGTATAACTGTGTAATATGTTAAGCACAGGGCCTAGCACATAGTAGCTACTCAATAAACATTATTAATTCCTTTCCTACTCTTCCTTATAGCAGTTTCCACTGGTACTATAATGATCTGTGCCTGCCTCACCCACAAGATGTTGAATTTTAAGACCGTGGTTCAGTCTTCAGTGTTTGCCCTAGGAGAGTGGTTTTTCAAACATTTTTTAGAAATGAGTCATAGTAAGAAATATATTTTTCATCATAACCCATATGTATAAATATCAATTAGGTCAAGATATGTTGGGATCCTCTCTGTCATTACTGATTATTTTTGTCTAACTGTTCTATAAATTGCTGAGAGAAGAGTGTTACAATTTCCTAGTATAATTGCAGAATTGTTTATTTCTCTCCTTTAAAGCTCTCAATCTTTGCCTTATGTATTTTGAGGCTCTGTTATTTGGCACATACACATTTACTATTCTTATGTCTTCCTAGTGAATTGACCCTTTAATCATTACGAAGTGTCTTTCTTTAGCTCTAGTAATATTCTTTGTCTTGAAGCCTATTTTATCTGACGTTAATGAGCCACTCCCACCTTGTCATGCTTACTATTTGCATGTTACATTCTTTCTACCCGTTTACTTTCAGTTCACATATGTCTTTACATTTAAAGTGGGTCTCTTGTAGACAGCATAAAGTTGTGTCTTACTCGTTTTTCCAATCTAGTAATCTCTGCCTTCTAATTACAGAGTTTAGCCCATTAACATTTAATGTAATTGTTGGCTTGGTTGGATATAGGTCTATCATTTCATTATTTATTTTCTGTTCGTCATGTCAGTTTTTAATTTCTCTATTCACCGTTTCTGCCCTTTTTTGGGATTATTTGAATGTTTTTAAGAATTCCTTTTTAATTTACCTATTGACTTTTGGCTACGCCTCTTTGCACTGCCTCCTCAGTGGTTGCTCTAGGGGTTATCATATACGTCTTAACTTTTCACTGTTTACTTAAAGTTAGTATTGCACTAATTCACATAAAATGTAGGAATTTTGTAACCCTATAGGTCCATTTATTCTCATTCCCACCATCCTTTACACTACACTTAATACATATTATATCTACATCTACTATAAATCCCACAAGACAGTGTTATAATTTTTGCTTCAAACAGACACAGGCAATTTTTTTTTAATTAAGAGGAAAAATGCTCTTTTGTATTTACCCAAATATTTACTACTTCTGATGCCATTCATTCATTCATGAAGAACTGAGTCTCCCTTCTACATCATTTCCCTTCAGACTGAAGAACTTCCTTTAGCATTTCTTATAGTGCAGGTCTGATGGTGATGAATTACCAATGTTTCTTTTAAAATGTCTTTATTTCATCTCCATTCTTAAAAGATATTTTTTGCTAGATATAGACTTCTGTTTTGAAATAGTTTTTCTTTCCATACTTTAAGGATGTTTTCCATGATATCCTGGCCTCAGTAGTTTCTGATGAGATGTCTGCAGTCATTTGAAGCATTGATCTCCTGTATGGAAAACATGGTTTTCTCTCTGCTTTCAAGGTTTTGTCTCTATCTTGGGTTTTTAGCATTTGATTATGATGTGCCAAAGGCATAGTTTCTTCCTTTATCTTATCCAGATTTAGCTAAGCTTCTTGAAACTATAATTTATGTTTTTCTCCAGATGTGAGAAATTTTCAGCTATTATTTCTTCAAATACTTTTCCTGCCCCATTCTCTCTTTCCTGTCCTCTGGAACTTTTAGACTTTGCATGTTGTTTTACATGTCCCTGAGGCTCTGTTAATTTTATTCTCTCTTTTTTTCCCCCTCTCACTCTTTTTCAGAGTGGAAAAATTTTATTCATCTCTCTTCAAGTTTACTGATTTTTTCCATCTGTTATTTCCATTCTTGTACTGGATCCATCTAATGAATTTTTGCATTTCAGACACTGTAGTTTTCATTCTGAAATTTTTATTTGATTCCTTTTTAAGTGTACAATTCAGTAGTTTTTAGTATGTTCACAAAGTTATGCAACCATCACCACCATATAATTCCAAAATATTTCTTTACTACCAAAAGAAACCCAATAGGGGCTGGCCTTGTGGTGCAGTGATTAAGTTCACACATTCCACTTTGGCAGCCTGGGGTTCACCAGTTTGGCTCCTGGGTGTGGACATGGCACTGCTTGTCAAACCATGCTGTGGTAGGCGTCCAACATATAAAGTAGAGGAAGATGGGCACGGATGTTAGCTCAGGGCCAGTCTTCCTCAGCTAAAAAAAAGCAGAGGATTGGCAGCAGATGTTAGCTCAGGGCTAATCTTCCTCAAAAAAAAAAAAAGAAAGAAACCCAATACTTACTAGCAATCATGCCCCATTTCCCTTTCTCCCCAGCTCTTGGCAACTATGAATCTACTTTATGTCTTTATAGATTTTCCTATCTTAGGAATTCCCTATAAATAGAATCATACAGTCTGTGTCTTTGTGACTGGCTTCTTTCACTTAACATAACGTTTTCGAGGTTCATCCATGTTGCAGCATGGATCAGTACTTCATTCCTTTTAATGGCTGAATAATATTCTATTATATGAATATCCCACATTCATTTAACCATTCATCAGTTGACGGACACTTGGATATTTTTCTCTTTTGTGGCTATTACGAATAATGCTGCCAATTGGTTCATTTACATATTTTACATTTCTCAACTGAGATGTGCTACATTTTTTTATTAGGACATATTTTTCTTTACCTTATTGAGTATTGTTATAACAGCTGCTTTAAAGTTCTTGTCTAATAATTCCAATATCTGGGTCATCTTACGGTTGGTATCTATTGATTGACTTTTTTCCTTAAAAATGTGTTGCCTTTTCCCAGTTATTCATATGTGGAGTAATTTTGGATTGTGTCCTGGAGGTTGGGAATATTCTGTTGTGGAAACTCTGGATTCTGTGACACTGTTTTGACCAGTGTTGATGTTTTTGTTTCGGTAGGCAGTTGACTTGGTTAGACTCGAACTTCAAACTCTGTGACACTTGTCGGGGGTGGCGGCTCAGTTCTTGGTTCAGACTGCTTGTAACATACCATGCACGTGTGTGGTGTGGCAGTCACCCAGAGACTTGGTCAGACTTTACACACAAAATATGGGCTTCTCCTTCTCTGCCCCTCTCTGTTGGGGAGCTCTTCCCCCTCTCCAGCAACCCTGCTGTCCAAGGCTTCTTCTCCTGATTCCTCTGTCCAGAGGGACAACAGGCTTCCTACTGGAATTTAGCCACCACAAGTGTGTCTGCACACACACTTTGCAAAGCCGCAAAAATGGGAAACTTACCCTATGTGGGTTGATTCTTTTAGGTCTTGATGCTGCTCCAAAACCTGCCTGCTTTTATTTATTCTCTAGGGACCTCAGGATGTTGTTTTGTTCTTTTGTCCATAGTTTGTAGATTTGTAGATGTTGTCTGCAAGAGGGTTGGTTTGTCAGGAATTTACTCCTCCATACAGAAGCAGAATACACATATATATATACTTGAATATACGTATGTATTTGAATATATATTTTGAACACATACATTTGAATATATATTCAAATACATACACATTTGAATACATATTTGGAATAAAAGGCTTATGAATCAATACTTACCCTACTACATGTCCACATGCGATACACTCTGATGTTTTCTGCTCTGTTCCACAAGATTTCATTGTAAAGGTGCTGGTCTCGGTCCCCTGCTGAATGGATTTCCTGACCCGTGAGTGTGTCACAGCCTGCAGCCCGACCCACGTGCTCTGCTGCTGGGCAGACCAGGAGCAGGAGCTCTGACCGTGAGAGCTCGTGAGATGAATAAAACCCAGCCCAGGGTTTAGAAGATGTTGCATCCTGAACATCTCAGGAGCAGGGTGGCCGCAATGCTGTCCCCACAGGTGGGGAGCACATCTGTGTCCCTTCCCCATCCACATTTCTCCAGGAGCCAACAGCGACCAAAGCCCAAAATGAGAGTCCTTCAGGGTCCAGATTTTGCACTAAACCATGATCCACAGACTCACACGTCCCCGGCCGGCCAGGGCAGCAACATAAGGCTGCCAACTTTTGATTTGGCTTAATAAGGACACTTAAAAATAATGACCATCCACTCTGGCCATTATTTCATAAAAGAAAGGCTATTTTACCGCCAAAAATGTCAGATGAATAATCTCAGAATAAGACAAAGTCTTGAAATTAGATACATTTTGTGCCACGAAAATCTCACTCCACATTTTCCTCACCATCCATGGATGGGTGTTCGGAGGCGTCTGTTCTGGGCAGGGCCACAGGAGGCCAGAGCTGGAAAGACACTAGGAGGGCCCAGAGGCCACTGCCCTCCTGTGTCAGGCCCAGAGAGGGATAGACATTTGCCCAGGATCACACATCTGGGAGAAAAAAGATGTTTTCCAGTTTTTCCACAGGTAATTCTCTGCCTAAATTCCAAGTCACTGTGACTGCAGAGACGCAGGTGCTCACTCCCAGATCCCTCTCTGCTCTGAGGACTCCCCAGGCCACTGAGCTCATTTCACTAACCGCAGCCGTTCCCTGGAGGTGGCTTCCTCTGCCCTACTTGCCATCACCCAGATAGGCAGGGTCTCACTGCAGAGCACAGAAGCACCGATGGGAAGAGGAACCAGCCAGGCCGAGGTGGACACCGCTCCCCCCTCACAGACCCACCCTGTTCCCCTGAGCAGCGCTGGAGGCTGGAGATCCATTAGTGCCTGCATAATGGATGCCTCCTTCCCGCTTCTTGGAAATCGCCAGCCCATCCTGCTTAATGGCCTCCAGAAAAGTCAGACGCAGGCACTCTGCTCCTAAGGCCGGTCTCTGCCTCCCCATCTCCCCTCGGAGGAGGGGCAGCGGGCTGCTCTCACAGGGAGGAACTGGCCTGGTGTCTTTCTTCTGCCTGACGAAGACTGGGTGAGCCTCTTCCCCCCTCCCACCCTCCGGCTGTCCTGCTGAGGGGCTGGGCAGCCTCTGACCCACACTTGGGGGTGGGCGGGAAGGGCTTGGCCCTGGAGAAGAGCACTTTGCAGGGCTCAAGGGCAAACAGGGTGGGAGGGAGGTAAGCAGGCTTCCAAGGGAGTAGCTGAGGGCTTGGAGGGGACAGAGTGGGATTCTAGAGGTGGGGGACTTTCCCTGGCTCTCAGAGGGACTCTGCTCACCAGAGACAGCAGTGCGGGGGTGGCCTGGTGACCTCTGCACTAACACCTGCCCACACTCCTCACCAGGAGGTTCCTGGGCATCTTGGGGCATGGCTGGGCCCAGCGTCAGCTGGTACACCCTGGTTTGGACGTGGCGATTGTTACAGGATTCCAGTATTTCTGTAGTGCTCAGTACTTCTGTAATGTGGCCCTGCTCCCCAACCCTCCGCTGAGTGCGTTCTTTTCTCCTGCCGCCCAGCCTGCTCTTCCGGGACCCCTAAGCATGTCCAGCGAGAAAATGGTTCCTGCCTCGCACATCAGGGGACCCCAGGCCCCTGCTCCAGCCCTGGCCGTTAGGTAGCTGCACATTTTGAAAAATCCTTTGGGGCCTGGTACATGTACGTGTTCACTGCATGACTGAGGGCTGGTTTGCAGCCCTGGTACAAGCCCTGCCTGCTCATGGGGGCGATCCAAGGATGTCAGCCGTGCTCATCGGTGACCCGCAGGCCGAGGGGGCAGGAGCCGTCTTGCTGTGTCCACGGGAAGCCAGAGGGTGGGGAGCAGCTGTGGGAGGGAGGACTGGAAGAGCGGGTGTGTTGCCAACATCCCCCTGAATGGGAAAGAAAGTTGAGAGTGGAAATTTTAATTGCAAATCCCACTGACAGCCTGACTTTAAGGGAAGAGATGAGCTAAATTTAACCTAGCCAGTTAGAGAGCCAAAAATGCAATTTACTAATTAGCTTAAAATGGAAACTAGTCCAGCGATCATAAAGAGCTTTTCTGGTTACAAAATACAAAAAAAAAAAAAAAAAAAGAGGTCGTTCCTCTCTTCATACTGACACGCATTTTACATTTCAATACTGTTATATAATTAGGAGTGCAGCTTGCTGGCACACCGCCCAAGACACAGAGGCCGAGGCTTCTTGAAAAGTTAGAGGAGCCTGTGTCTCCACATTGAATCTATTTTCTAGTTACAGAGCATCAGGACGGATCCAGCATCTAGATCCAGTCTCTGTTCTCAGGGAGCTCAGAGCCCAGGAAGTGGACTAGGAAAGTCTCAGAGGACTGGAGTTCACCTGGACAGTCCTAGGGGCTGAGGGCTTCGGAGGGGCGGAGGGACACCTGGCAGGGAGAGAGGTGGGGGTCCCCAGAGTAGGTGGCATTTAGATGCACCTTGAGAGATGACGACTGGGAAAATGGGAAGTGCGTTAGTCTGCTGGGGCTGCCATAGATACCACAGACCGGGCAGCTTAAACCACAGAAATTTATTTTCTCACGTTTCTGGAGCTGGAAGTCCAAGGTCAGGGTGCTGGCAAGTCTGGTTCTGGGGAGGGCTCTCCCCTGGCTTGCAGACGGCCGCTGTCTGGCTGTGTGCTCACACAGAAGAGAGAGCTCTGGTCTCTGCCTCTTCCTAGAAGGACACCAATCCTATCAGATTAGGGTTCCACCCATGTGACCTCATTTAACCTTAGTGACCTCCTTATAGGCCCCACTCCAAATACATTCACGTTAGGGGTTAGGGTTCAACAGAGGCATTTTGAGGGGACACTATTCAGTCCACAGCAGGGTGCAATGTGGAGAGACAGCCCAATCAAAGCCTGAGATGGGACAGAGTGGTGGTGCATCCAGAGAACAGCAAATGGTCCATTTCACAGGCGAGCGGGCTGAGCGTGGGCCGGCGTGTCAGATGCCACGCTAGAGAGGCTGGCCGGGCGCATCCCAGTGGCTCACTGGCCAGGCTTCCTCTTCCTCCAGCAGGCAGTGGGGAGCTACCGGGGACTTTTGAGCCAGGCGGTGATTGCATTAGTGCCATGCTTCAGCAGACCAACCTGGCCGCCGTGCGGAGGACAGCTTTTCATTACTGTGAGATGTATTTCACTTAATACAATTTTTGAACCAATTTGAAAGGCATGCCTAATACATGAGTAGAACTTCTGAGGCTCTTCTGTTTCCCACATAATGGCAGTATTGGGATAACAATGAGGACTTTGAATAAAACATTTCGTAGATTCATCCAGGACGTTATAAATAGTCATGGCATAAAAGGTAACATTTGGGAGAAAGAGCATTTTCACAGCAAAGTTTCATGATACATTTTATGTATATACTCTTCCAACTAAAACAGATGGTTTTTCCAAACGATGGCTATCTTTTTAAGAATGTTTTCCTGCTGCTCTAATTTGGTGCCATAAAATGTCCTACAGGCAAAAATAAAATCTTAGCAGGTAACGCAGTCATTCAAATATTAAATACACACAGGAGGTTCTTCTGGGTGCCTGTATAGATGAAGTTGAAAGGAGGCAGTTATATCTTGTAAATGGAGAAATGTAAAAACTTGTGACATTAATTAGTGCAGAACCCCACTGATGTATAGCTGAACATTTTACTATCCCATTTATCAGATATAGTTAGTTTTTAATCACTAAATGACATTGTCAAGAATGCACATAATACTGTAATTAAGGACCACATCTCAGGATACGATAGATAAGTAAATTCCTATTTGTTGTCATTAGTAATTTCGGTCATAAATGAATTCTCCTCTTCCCAAATGGCGATGTCACCTATAAATTTGTTCTCAAACTACGTTTTCTGCTGCCACATCTACTTCTCATCAGAGTGGCCAACATATGAAAATATGAATAGACGCATTGACATATTATGTGGGAATTTTTGTTTCCTGGAAGATTTATCATAAGACCCCTTTAAATCGCAAGCTCCAGCCACACGTTGTCCCAAGACTTCAATTGATTTACAAACGTAGAATTTAGCGTTCTTCAGAGACCCATCTCGTGCGCAAAACAAAGTAAAATGGCGCTTAAATCTTGAACCTCCCTGAAGTTTTTCTTATTAAAAGGAAGGGTCCTTTAGGGACTGCCACTGAGCCTTTGTCTTCACGGTGCACAGACCCTGGCCTACAGAAGAAGGCTCACAGGAGACGTCTGCAGGACGAGTGAGCGAAAGAGCAAAATCACCCAACTGAAGCTTAGGAAGTTAGATCAAAATGCACATAAGATTTTAAAGTTCATTTAAATTTTTTAAAGTCACTACACATATTTTTAAATATCAAGTCATTCTGCAAAGCTCAAGACAAAAAAAAATAGCAGTTACCTTCCCCCATTTCCCACGCCTTCCCCACACCCCCACTTGCCAGAAGCAACTGCCGCTTCCACATACTTTATCCGTTCCTTTGCTCTGTATTTCTTTTCCTTGAAATAACGTGCGTACACTGATACATGCTGATTTTCCAGGTTCAGGAATTTGTCTGTTCACATCCCACAGAAGATGAAGACAGTTCTCTTTCGCATCTCTCACTACAAACCCACACGTGCACACACACTTCTCTCCATCCTCCCAACATAGATGTCACAGTTTTTTATTTGATTGTTGTGTGTTTATATTATTATGACTCTGGAACACGACTCATAGTTAAGCTGTATAGGATATAATTGAATTTTCTTTCCTCTATCATGTTTTGTTTTCCTGGAGTAAGTCTTCTGTTTTCCATGTATCTATCGCTAAGTCATCCCCCAATACTCTGGCTTATCTATAAACCTCCTTTCAGTAGTTTTCAATTCCATCTTCTTGGTGGCATTTCTGCAAAGTCTCTGTCCTCTGGCTGCAATCTGACTGGCTGCCTCCTAGCACAATTGTGACTGTTCATTGCCCAGTTGCTGTCTTGGGATCCCTTGTCTCATTTTCCTGGAGATTCCTTTCATTCTCTCCTGGGTTCAACGCCTTGTTTCCTACCCTATGTCTTCTTCTTTCTTGACAACTCTCTCATTTTGGTGTAGCACATCCTGCAGTAGCTTTCTGAGAAAGGAGGGGAGCTAAGGCACGAGCTAAAAACACAGGAGCTAAGTTTTGGGGTTGAGACTTGCATGACGGAAAATATCTTTATTCTACTCACACACTTGATTTGATGGTTTGTTAGGGCCTGTGATTATAGGTTGAAAATAAATATCCCTCAAAATTTTATTTAATTGCATTTCTTTATTGCTTCCTAGCTTCTCTCCTTGCTGTTCAGAAATCCAATGCCATTCTGATTCTTAATCCTTTGTCTGAGACCTGTTGTTTCTCTCTGGAAGCATTTTGAACGTTTTCCTTATCTCCAGTATTCTAAATTGTCACAGGGAAATAAAATTTGGTGTGTGATTTATTTTCTCTCCATTTTGCTGAACACTTAGATTCTTTCAACTTAGAAATTCATGTCTCTTTGTTCTGGGAGTTTTTCTCGAATTATTTCTTTGATGATTTCCCTCCCTCTATCTTCTTCATTTTCTCTTTCTGAAACTCCCATTATTCAGACATTGAACTTCCCAATATGATTATCAATTTTTCTCCTATTTACTATATTGCTTTGTCTTCTTTTGTTTTCCTGAGATATTTCCTTAACCTTATTTTAGAGTCTTCTGCAGAGATTTTATTTCTACTGCCATATTTTTAACTTCCAAAAACTCTTCTTTATCACCCTATTTTAGCATCTTATCGTGGTTTTGTGGGTGCAAGAACTTCATGCTTTGAGGATGTTGACGATAGTTTTATTTCCTCTGTTCTCTGTATTGTCTGTTTCCTCATATCCCCACTTCCTTTTTTCCTTTTATATTTTCTCAAATGTTTAGAGATTCTTGGCTGTCCGTTCAAATTTTAGAGAGGAGCCTTCAAAAGCTGCCTGGAAACTGCGTCCACAGAGGAGACGGCACCAGGAGGACTTTCCTGTGATTCCCGATCTTCCCTACCTCCAGGTCCTTCCTGAGAGTTCGTCATATTCTTTAAAGAAGGGTCTTCCATGCTCTTGTCTGCAAAGCAGACACTTGGCTGCCAGGATTCTGGGAGCTCAGGGTGTGAAGGGACTGGGACGAGGTCTCACCAGTCAGCGGTCGGCGGTCACTTCTTTCTCATCTTCGGGATGGTACCCCTGGTATCCATTTGTGCAGAGAACCCCTTAATTCACCTGTTTGAGAGATTAACCCTCCCATCTTCTTCAGGGAGACGAAGGAGACTGGGCAGGGGTCTGACTGCTTCTGCGCGAGTCGCCTGGGGCCACTGTGACAAAATATCACAGCCTGGGGGGCTTCAACAGCAGAAATTTCTCACCGTTCTGGAGGCTGAAGTCCAAGATCAGGCTGCCAGCATGGTGGGTGCCTGGCGAGAGCTCTCTTCCTGGCTTGCAGACGGCCACCGTCTCAATGTGTCCTCACATGGCAGAGAGGGGGCAGAGAGATCTCTTCCTCTTCTTATAAGGTCACCAAACATATCAGATTGTGGCCCACCCTTATGACTCATTTAACCTTAATTGCCTCCTAAAAGTCCTGTCTCAAAATATAGTCACATTGGGGGTTAGGGCTTCAAACTAGGAATTTGAGGGGACACAATTCAGTTCACAGCAGCTTCTTATGCAGACTTTTGGCCAATCCTCCTGTTGCAGCTTCTCCTGTGACCCCACTTCCATAGGCGCCTGGTGCTGGCAGTTCCCGAACCTCTGGGGGTGCTGTGGTGAGAAGTGGTGTGCTTCTTGGTTGCCCCAACATTACCAGCTTCAGTTTCAGCTGGTTTGGGGCAAATGAGACCCTGCCTCTCCTCTCCTGTTTACCAGATTGCAGGTGTATTGAGGTCATCTCCTCTTCCATCCTCTCTGTCCTGTGGGTATGAGGAGTTCCAGCAGAACGTGGAGATAAACACCTGGGCTCAATCCACTGCCTGTCCCTGGAAAGCCACTCTTAGAACTTCTTTACGAGGATGATTATGTTGCCAACAAATATTTGTTGAACAAATGAATGAAACCTCACATTTTCGGTGGCTTTTCACCCATCTCGTTCTACTGACCCTCTCGCCCAGGAGACGTGGCATCCTTCCTTCTTTCCAGGGAGGCTCCCCCGCACACTGTGTCCTCCGGAATTATGTTCCAGCGGCCATCTCCTTTCTCCTGGAATTATCACCAACTTCCCCTCCTCTGACTCTTTCCTCCTCCTGTCAACCACGCTTGCTCTTCCCACCCTGACAGCGCCCCTCCTGTCCATGCTGCCCCACAAGGTGGGTTTTGCAGCTCTTTTCTCCTCTCCCCATCTGACTGCCTGTTTCCTGGCCTCCTCCAGCCACCAGGCCTTGCCACGGCTCATCTGTCCACTTTCCACATCCCCACTGGCATCTTCTTTGTCAAGACACGGGCTTCTGCCTGCACTTCCCTCACTTCCTGACATCCCACTCTGCTCATCACTCATTCCTTCTCAGACGAGATCCTCCCTTGGCATCTTCTGTGTCAACAACCCGGTTCAACCAGCCAATTCCCCATCCACCTGGGAGGATGGCCTGTGGCCACACCCCGGCTCTCACTGTCTCACCTGGAACTACACCAGCGCCTACTAGTTTGTCTTCGTGACTCCAAAGTCCCCTGGTCCAGTTTACATGCACTTCCCCATCAGTCTTCCTGAAGCACAGTCTAATTGTGAGGCTTCCAAGGGGCTCCCTATTGCCCATGTACCAAGCCTAACCCTTTAGTATGGGGTCCCAGGCCCTCTGCAATGGGGCCTGATGCCTCCAGTCTGACCTCCTTGCCCCATCCTTGACTTGAACGGAGCTGGATGGTTCATCATTTCCCAGACACACTGGGCATGCGTTTCTAGCCTGTGGATGATGTTACCTCCTTTCTCCACTTATCTCATCTCCCAGATCCATCAAAGTTGGAGCTCTGGCCCCATCTGCCTCCTAGATTCCTTCTCTGTCTGCCCCAGCCACTGGGGCCTCAGTCATCCTCATGCCTTCATTTATCCCAAGCCCAAGCAGCAAACACTTTCTGAACACGTCCTGTGAGTAAGGCACAGTTGGACCCAGAGTCTGCACCCCACAGGATGAGGTTCGAGGCCTCACCCTATCTTGGGGTGTTCTTCCTTCTTGTCCCCAACCAGAGTGCTTTTGTATTCTTGGGTAAAGTCTTCCTTCCTTCCCCCCGGTCTCTCTTATTCCATCCTCAGCTGCAGAAGTGGCAGTTCAGAGGAGAAGAGTGAGGTTTGGGGCCTGGCGGGAACAGATTTAAATCCCATCTCTACCACCCACCAGCTACGTGCCCTTAGGCCAGGCACCTGCCCTCTGCTCACAAGGGAGCTCCCCACATGTAAAACTGAGGCAGTACTCCCTACCCCACGGGAGTGTAGCATGGACTGGTGCCAATGCGTGGACGGTGACTGGGACGTCCCTTCAGTGGGTTCCTGTGTGCTCAGTCCCCTCCTGTGTGTTTCGGTGTATTCCTGTGTGTTTGCTCCCCTTCTGGACTGTGAGACCCTCGGGGCCAGGCTTAGTCCCCTTTGTGTCCCCTGTTCCTGGCACAGAGTGGGCACTCGGTGTGTGCAAATGAGTGAACCAATGGTCAGCACCCAGAAGCTGGGTGTGATGAAGAACACGGTGAACACACCCAGGACTGAGGGAGGTGGAGCAGCATCTTACAGTGGCCTCCAATCAGAGGACCCTTTAACCTTTGCCTTAACTAGTGGGATAGCTGGAGTCTGGGGTCCATAGGGAAAATTTTTGGCAAGAATTCCAAGACCCTTTGTTAATTACAAATAAGTGTTGCATATCTAGATTCGGGGATGAAAACGCCTGTGGTGGGGGTGGTGGGAAGGGACCAGGCAAACCTCAGAAGCAGATCTTTTGCTTGACTTTCCTGATAAATATTCAGATTTCCAGCAACTTCTCTTTATTTCTTGCAACTCTGATGCTGTGAGGCATCTTAGGATGGCATTTTAAATATGTATGAATCTCAATAATTTTTTTCAATGTACAATATGGATAGGTTCTAAGTCTTTCCATGTTAGCTAGGATAACCATATAATTTGTCATCCACACCAGAATATTTCAGAGTCAAAGGGGAACTGTTAATGATTACCCAGGACACAGGCATAAACCCGGGCTGCCCCAGCACTGGAATGAGTAGTTGACCTAATATGAGCGTGTTTACTCTGTGGTTAGTCAGTGGTATGCCAAGAACTGCCATAAAACCTCACGGGCAACACGATGGAGCAAACGAACAGAAATTCCTGAAAATGACATTGTTCAGTGGAGATGCTGCAACTGATATTTTGTTTAAAATCTACTGCACTACCTGCCTTACGGTATGAATGACAGACAATTATAACGTCGAGTTTCCTAAATGGAACGACATTTCTGAAAAAGCAGACCAACCGAATATGGCTTTTAATTTTCCACTTCAATTCAGACACTTCAAAATATGTAAATTCTTCTGATTGATCCAAATCATTAGGAATGCTTTTGAGTGAATAACTTACTGGGGAAAAAAGCCATGGGTTTCTCGGATAATAAGGAGTCTTCATATCTATTTGAACTGTTAATGAATTATCTGCGGAAGGCTCTGAAGCTCAGGCACTGCAGGGTTGACTGTTTGGGGACGGGGTAAGGAAGTTGGAAAGGCCTTTGATAAGGCTGTTTATCACACAGAGCTGTTTCTCGCCCAGTGCCTCTCACCCACCCCAGCCCACCCAGGCCAGATGGTGCACAGGTAGTCAGGGAGCTGGGTTCACCATGCTACGGATATGCCGCCTTTATGAGACACGCCGTAGATCTGCCTCCCCAGGGGATGATGAGGTTCCCAGCCAGGGGCGAGGCCAGGGAGAGCGCTATGGAGACTCCACGTTGGCCGCTATGGGAGGATAAACCAACACAAAGTGAAGAGCAGAAGCCCTGCCCCATGGCTCCCCACGTGCTGACAGTCCAGCTTCTACAGAGCTATAGAAGGCAGGTTGGTTTCGCACAGAGCAAAGGTACTGACTGCCACCAGCAAGCGAGGAGACAGGGACTCCAGCAGCACAGCGAGGAGGCAGCATGTGAGAGAGGCCCCCACATGGAGCAGAAGGACAACACGGCCAACAGCGGGAATCACACAAGCAAAGCCCCGGGGGCGGACGACTGCGGAGTGTCTGGGAAAAGGAAAGCAGTGTGGATTGTCTGGGGGCAGAAGATGCAGGAGCCGGAGGCGACGGGGCCATGAAGGACTCTGAAAACCAGTCTGCGTATTTGGACTTAGCTCTGCGAGTTTCTTTCCCTCTGATGAGGAGAATTATCTTAAAAGTAGAAAGAAGTGAAGAAATGTCCTTTGGGAGCAATTGTCAAGAACCCAGGACAGGTAAGAGATGGCTGAAGGACTGCTGAGTTACCGTGAAGATGTTCTCAGGTCTCCACAAACCCTCTTGGATTTGGCCAGATGGGAGTTGCAGAAAACTGGGAAGGGGAGAATGTCATAATTTTCCAAAAAGCAGAAAAAGTTGGGTTCTGGAAAACGTAGATGATAAGTTTGATATTAATATGGGTTCTGAGCAAAAACTTGCACAGATCTCTGAAGAGCTCGTGCGTGCGCTCTTGGAAGGAGATGTGGTTCCCAAGAGCCAAACCAACCTCGTTTCCTCTTTCCACAGCGTTGCCAGGCTGGATTCACAAAGCCTTGGTAAAGAGTCTTCACAAAACCCTGTGGATGGTTCGGAGAAAGATAGGCTGGGTGAACAAACAATTGGAGGGGTTCCATATTTAGTTGGACAAACAAATCCAGAATATTGACAAATAGATCAATGGAGACGTGGCTGGGGAGGCATCTCCCGAGCTGTGCACGGAGCTCCACCCTCCTCTGTGCTGCTAATGTGTTTGTCGATGACAAGGATGAAGACATGCAAGGGTTTGTTATGGCACATTCCCTGCTGTCAAAATGCTGATGCCTTAGACGCCAGATTGAAGAGTTTCAAAGATTTTGATTGGTTAAAAGGATGGACTGAAACCAACAAAATGACATTTCACATGGATAAAGATAAATCCTGTCTTTAGATTTTAAAAAAATCAATTAGCTCAGTACAGAATGGAGAAGACCCAAAAGCAGTTCATTTGAAAGGACTGATAGGTTTGTAATTGACCAGAAGTTCAATAGGATGAACAGTAGATATCCTGGCTGTAACACAGACTTCAGTGGCATCCATAGAATCATAACATCCAAGTTATTAAAGGGAAGTGCCACCCAGGTCAGTCCTCTGAGGTCATTGTCTTCAGCTCTGGGTACCAGGATTCAGGAGAAAAGAGCCTCGTTGAGTGGGGAGGGCATCTATGCAGACGAGGGGTCTAGAAACTACGTCCCGTGATGGACAGGGAGGAAAAGGCGAACTTTACCCTGGAGAAGATGAGGGCACTCTTCAAAGCATTTGAAAGCCTATTGCGTGTAATGGGCAACTGACTTTGTCTAAAGGGTTCATTCATTCATTCATTCACTCAACGATTACTCAGTGCAACTACTTTCAACATCGTGTCAAGCATGATAGGTGTTAGAGACAACTAATTTCCTGGGAGAGATGAAAACACACACACACACACACACACAAATACACACAAGTTCCTACAAGGCAAGGCAGATTGACCTAAGGGATACGGGACAGTACCAGCAGATGTGGGAGTGCGGTGGACAGGATTGCTCACGAGGCCAAGGCCTTGCAGAAGGGGCGGCTTCTATGCTGGCAGGCGGGGAAGGCAGGCCCTTGGGACTCGGACTCGGAAACAGCATGGGCGGAGGTCCAGAGCATTCAAATGCATGCCGTGTCTGAGAGTCAGGGCTAGAGTTGCTGATAGCATGGCGTGGCCGGAGTGTGTCGGATGCCAAGACAGCATTTGCAGCAGGAACGCAGCAGACCTGAAGTCCACGCCAAGATGTTTGCACTTAATGGGGTAGGCAACAGAGAATGAAATGACATCATTAACCCCTTCATTCAGGCAAGTTAATCCTGGGGTAACAAGACAGACGTGGGGACACCAGGACGCAGGCAGTTATGGCAACATCTCAGAACAGACAGAAGCCTGCACCAGGACAGAGAGAGATGCAATCAACCAGACAAAAGCAGAATCAATGAAGGATGTTTCGGGAAGGGCGATTTGGGACAAAAATAACCAACAATCTTGGTAATCACTCAAGCTCTTCAACTTAGGCTGAGAGAGCATCTGTCAGGGATGTTGTGGAAAAGCACACCTGCGTCGGCAGGCCGGTGGGAGACCACGAAGGTTAATGTTCTTTATTGATGCTGAGATGGGTGATTGCCTCTCGTTATATAGAGTAACAATCTTATCATGTGAAAGTGTATTTTGTATTTCAACATCAGAAATGAATGATGTCCCAAGTCTGTGGAATAACCAATCCTTGACTTTGAGATTCTACACTAACTGTATTCGTTTGCCAGGGCTGCTGAAACAAAGTACCACCCACGACGCCAGAAAGCCATTGTCGCACAGTCTGGAGGCTGGAAGTCCAAAGTGAAGGTGCGGGCAGGGTTGGTTCCTTCTGAGGGCTGTGCGGGAAGATCTCTTGGCCTCTCCTTGGCTCCTCCCAGTGTCCTCATATGCTCTTCCCTCTGTGTGTGTCTGTGTCCCAATTTCCTCTTCTTATACGAACACCAGTCATGTTGATTAGGGTCCACCTAACGACCTCACTTTAACTTGCCTACCTCTGGAAGACCCTGTCTCCAAATAAGGTCACCTTCTGACGTGCTGGGGATGAGGACTTCAATGTATGAATGAGGGTGGGGGGGACATGATTTAACCCATAATACTAACTGAGGAGCAACTTCTCTTTGCTCTTGGAATAAAATCAGAACCCCTTTAGAGGAGGCCCTCCACTTCCGGCCACAGGAACCCCCTCAGTTCCTCAGAAAAGCCTGATTTGCCTGAAGCAGCTTCCACTCGCCCTCTGGTCTCTGCCGCTCGGGTTCCGTCTTCTGCTGCTCAGTCCAGTTCGGACCCTCCGGAATAATCTGAAATCCTTCCTTCGGTTTTCGTTTCAGAGCACTTACTGCAATTTATAATGATACATTTATTTGTATAATTATTACGTCTGAATGTTTCCTAGACTTTGTGACCTACACGGAGAAATACGTTTTACACCGCCGCTCAGAGCACACACAGACATTTCAAGCAAAGACCAATGCTTCAAGTAAAAAGTACTTGTTCTGCCTATGTTCAGTGCACTCTGATATTTCTTATTCTGTTGCATTTTTTTTCTGTGGTAAAACATGCATAACACAAAATTTGCCATTTCAACCATTTTTAAGCACATGGTTCAGTGGCATTAAGTACATTCACGTTCTTGTGCAACCACCATCCATCTCTAGAACTTTCTCACCACCTCAAATAGAAACTCTGTCCCCATCAAACACTAACGCCCCCTGGCACCCCTCATTCTACTTTCTGTCTCTATCAATTTGACTATCCTAGGGACCTTGTGTAAGTGGAATCATGCAATATTTGTCTTTTTGTGACTGGCTTACTTCACTTGGCATAATGTCCTCAACGCCCATCCATGCTGTAGCATGTTTCAGAATCTCCTTCCTTTTTAAGGCTGAATAATATTCCATCATATGGATATACCCCATTTTGTTTATGCATTCATCCATAGACAGACACTTGAGTTATTCCCACATTTAGGCTCTTGCGGATAATGCTGCTATGATTACGGACGTACAAATCTCTCTTCCAGATCCCGCTTTCAATTCCCTTGGGTCTATGCCCAGAGTGGAATTTTCTATTTTTTAAAGTGTTGACGTGACTCTTTAAATTGACTTCATGGCCACCTGCAGTTGGGAAAGCGCTGTGGCCGTGTGCCGTATCCTCAGCCCCAAGGACGGTGCCTGGACTGTATAACCATCTTTGGAGGAATATTGACTTAAACAAAAGATGCTCACGTCTCTGGGTAATTTTTTTTATTACTTCTTTATGAATAAAGGCTACAGGGCTCCCATTTTCTTTTCTCTTTTACACATGTTGCACAAACGCTGCTATTAATGCCACCGAGCACTGTGGTTATATCGTCCTAGAGCGTGGACATCACTTATTACAACGACAGTTTTTGGACTCAGACCATAAATTATCTCAAAATGCCATGGAGTAACAGTCTGTTAAAATGTATGGGTGCAAAATCTCACATTATTAATTAAGTTTTCAGAGATTTCTCTTGCGCTTTCTCCATAGATCTTTTTTAATGCTGTGGAAATTATTCCTAATTGACTTAACATGCATATCCTTGTAATTATACTAAACTTTGCTTTTTTTAGAGTAAGCTTTTACCATTGTGGGAAAAAACATAGCTGCTTAATACTCTAGGTTCAGAGTGTAATGACGATCTTTATCATCTCAAAAGCAAGTGGACTGAATTCTTAATTGTTATTTGTAATTTTGCTCTAGTGGAAGCAAAATCTGCTAAGAAAATTTCCAGCTCAATTTTTCTCCTGTCCCACTTCTGAATTTTCTTTATTTCCTAACCTTTCTTAGTTGGGGCTACCAAATAGTATACCTTTAACATTATAAATCAAGAATACTGGCATTCTTAAAGAAGACCATCTTTTAATTTTTTTCGAGGACAATTAGCCCTGAGCTAACATCTGCTGCCAATCCTTTTTTTTTTTTTCTTTCTGAGGAAGACTGGCCCTGAGCTAACATCCGTGCCCATCTTTCTCTACTTTCTATGTGGGATGCCTGCCATAGCATGGCTTGACAAGCGGTGTGTAGGTCCGTACCCCGGATCCAAAGCGGCAAACCCTAGGCCACCGAAGCAGAACGTGTGAACTTAATCACTGTGCCACTGGGCCAGGCCCCATCTTTTAATCATTTATTCATGATTATCACTTCCTTTCCAAGTTGAAGAATGCCACTCATCAGCTTTTTATACCACTTATCCAATGTGTCCTAATGTACAAAACCGCAAAGTGGAGGTGAGAGAGCATAAAGATTGGAGTAGAAGGGGGAAAGATGGGAAATGAGAAGACAGAGCAGGGCACAGGTAAACGTGATCTGTGTGAAGCCTCACCCCTCAAAAGCCTCTTCTCCGTAGCACTTGCCTCTTGCCTTATAGATGCAGAAGGTCCACCTGCACTGCCGGGGGAGGGGCTTTTCGTGACCCTCTGCCCTCTATATTTGGCCCCCATTTCCTTTCCCTGCCAAAGTTCTCAAACGCACATCTACACGTGCGCCTCTTTTGATGTCCGGCAGCCCAGCTCCATCCCCACTGCTCACCAAGATGCTGCAGGTCACCTGCGAGCCTTCTGCCACCAGACAAAGGGGTCTTTTCCCAGCCTCGTCCTCCCTGACCCATCTTGCAGACAACCCAGTGGAAAGACCCACCTCTTTGCAGCCGTCTGTGCTCTCAGCTTCATGAGACGCTACCCTAAGCTGATTTTTCTGCCTCTCTGATGGCTCCTTCAGAAGTGCCTTCTCGCCTCCCTTTTCAAGGCTCTGCCCAGCTCCTGTCCAACCTTCCCTTTTCCTTCATTTACAACCTCTTTGCTGACGACTCCCAAATCCCACTAGTGTCACTGGCGAGCTGGTCTTCAGCTCCAATTGCTACAGGGCATTTCTAATGGGAGGGGCGCTGTCCTCCCTGGCCTCCTGTCTCTCCAGCTGTATGGTCCTACAGCAGTTCCCTCTGGCTTGCCCCTCAGTCTCTTTCCTCTCTCTGACTGTCCAGGCCCTCAGTGCCTCGTTTCTGGGGCGCCGCAGACACTCGGGGCTGCTCCAGCGCCAGGCCCTGGCCCCTGCAGTCCAGTTTGTGCACAGGCTCATCTCTGACATGCTCTCATCAGCCGTGTGCCTGCGTGCAAGCCTCCTGACTCCTCTGCCTCCTGCCGGGTCTGGTTCAGGCTCCTCTGCCGCCTCTTAAGGCCCCTCTTCCCTGGCCCCTTTCTCTCGGTCCTCTCTTTTTTCCTGCTTATCTGCCATAAAAGCTGTCCATTCATGTCAGTTCAGCCCTTTGGCTTATTAGCAGGCCCTGCTTCTTTCCTCCATGGTCACTAACAATGTCCTTCCCACTGACCTTCAAACACTGGGTCCCCATCAAACCAACAGCACCTGTAACCCTTCAGCCTCCACCCACCTGTCTTCTTCCTGTTAACAATCCTCTTCCGTGCTTGGTCTCCCTGACTAGGACAAGGATAAGTGCTTCAACCGCTCCCTTCTGCCTGGAGCATCTAGTGCCAGTTGTGGCTAACCCATAATGTCACGCTCACTGACAGAGCCCCATCCCTGACCTTGCCTCTGCTTCTGGAAAGACAGGCCTCTCTCCACCTCTGAACCCTGCTGAGGCCCACAGATTTTCTTAGTAGTGACTTATTGCTCAGTTCTCATTTCCCCTGCGGGTGTTCAAGCTGCATGAGTTAATAACTACAACTTGAAACCATTCAGAATTTATTTGTAAGTGATTTCTAATTATTGTGCAACAAGAAGCACAAATGTTTCTCCTGGACCGGTGAGAAGATTATCTAATTGACTCTTCTCTTCTCTTGCTTCCCCACTTGTGTACCAGCATCTCCACTTCAGGCCGTGGGTCTGACACTCAAATCACTAACCCAGCGTGTGGATGTGTGGAGGGGGAAAGTTACAAACTGTGGATCTGTGCGTTCCTCCTGCTACGGCATTTTGTCCTCACTCCGTCTTTCTGAGATAAGATAAATACAGACCTCCTTGGGTCCTGTAACAAGTTAACAAGTGTGTAATGTGACAAATCTGCACCCCGGGGGCGGATCAGAAGAGGACAGAAGGATGGAGCAGATGTTTTAGCTCCTTAACCGCCGCAGACTTTCCAGCCTGATACTATCCAGGCTTCTTTTTGAAGCGGGAAGCCGCATCTTTCTCCGGTCGTGAGCAAAGGTTTGCGCGGAGTCACCAGCCCGGCGCTAATTCTCCCTTGAGGCAGGGCCTGGCCCCGGCGGAAAAGCGTGTGGAAAGAGGGGCGCGCCTCGCAGGACGTGGCCAAAAGTGGAGTTGCTCCGAGGTGCAAACGCGGCTGAAATGGGCTCGCAAGTTGTCCATGTTTGGTCCTGGCCCTGCCCGCGGGCGCGGGGACAGCGCCTCCGGGGAGCGCGGGCTTCGGCGTGCGCAGGAGGGGTCCCCGGGCGCCCCCGCTCCCCGCGTCGCCGCCGCCGCCGCCGCCCTCCCCGCCTCTGCCTTTGTCCCCGCGCCCCCCGCGCCTCGCCCTCCCGGGGGCGCCGGCGGCCGCGCGCGGAGGCGGGGCCGGGCCGGAGCGCTCGCGCAGCATCCCGGCGCGCCCCCGCAGCATCCCGGCGCGCCCGGGCCGCGCGCCCGCCCTCCGCTCGGGGCCCAGGGCCCGCCCGGCCGCGCCCCCGCCCCGCGGCCCCGCCCGGCCACGTCCCCCGCCGAGGCCGCCCCCTGGCGGGCAGAGCGGGCGCCGGGCTCGCGCGGCGGCGGCGGCGGCGGCGGGCCCGGGGTTGCCATGGTAACCGGCAGCGGCCGCCGCCACAGCAGGGCCGGCCCCAGCGCCAGCGCCGGCCGCGGCTCGGCTCGGCTCAGTGTGGGGGTGAGCGGCGGCGGCGCGGCCGGGCCGGGGGAGCGGGCGCTGCCCGGCGGCCTCAGCATGGAGGACGGCTTCTCGAGCTTCAGCAGCCTGTACGACACGTCCTCGCTGCTCCAGTTCTGCAACGGTGAGGGCGGCGGCCGGGCGGGCGGGGGCCGCGGCGGGGAGCGGGCGCGGGGCGCGGCCGGGCGGCCGGGGAGGCCGCGCAAAGTTGCTGCGGAGGGGCGCGCGGTTCCCGCCGGCGCGGGCGCATTGTGCTGGGCCGCGGGCCCCGCGCCTCGCCGCGCGCCCGCCCTCCAGCCCCGGCTCCGGCTCCCGCTCCGGGCCGTGCGCGCGGGGCCGGCTGGCCGGGGAGCCCGGCTGGCGGGGGAGCCCGGCGCGAGCGCACCGGCCGGGCGGCGCGTGGGGAGGCCCGGCCGCCCCGGGCTCCGGGGACGTGTTGCTGTCCGCTTCCAAACTCCCATCTGTTTGGAAATGTCTGGATGAAGAACTCGGGAAACAAATCACTTAATAACAAAACACTGCTCCGAGGACGTCCACGGTGTTGGTGGCGGATGGACCCTCAGGATCCATGCCGTTCGACTTGGATGAAATCATCACAGTTTAATGCAATCTGGAGCTTTGAATGGACAGGCAAAGTGAATCTGGCTCAAACGTGTTCCACTATGTTGCTTATGGGGTCATTGATTTTTTTTTTTTTTTGGTATTTTTGCAGGAAGGAAACATTAATAACGACCAATATGGCATCTTTAAAAACATATAAAATCCTGCATGCTTCAAAGATTTTAGTGTCACTAGCAGAGTTGAAAAAATTTTCATGGCACACCGCATATTTTATCGGAACATGATGTGTGATAATTCATGCACAAAAGTTCACCACGCGATTTTTTTATATGTTGGATTTATTGCTTTGGCAGAGGGCCCCAAAACTTTGTTAAAGAAAAAAAGATATGTATCTTCTACAATTTGCCTGCAGTGCAGTTGGGATAATTTGGAATTCTAGATGCTTTGACAACTGGAGCGATTTATTTTGCGATTGTAATTGTGATTTAGGGGAACTTTTCTGGTTATTCAACACCTGTTTGCAAATACGAGGTATTCACTCTAGCAATAAAGGCTGTTGACTGTGTTGATTTATCCTCTATAATGACATTTTAATCTCTGGTGAAATTTATCGTCTTTTTCATGGAAGATTGTATTCTCTGGTGGTTTTGGCAGCTTATAATTTTCGTAATAATGACATGTGGGCCTTCATTAACTTAATAATGCCCTCTTCAGTGGAATGAAAGAGAGTTTTTGCTCTCTCCAAATTTAACAGCAGTTTCCGACAGCAGAACCTCTGTGTTTTGATCCCCAGAAGGTGTTGAAAGAACATAGAGTGTATTTATTTGGTACTCCGCTGGCCTCCCTTAGGGTTCAGAGTCATGGGAACGGTTTCACTCTCCAATTGGTTGAATAGATTCTTCAATTAAATTTTGAATAGTTTCCTTAATGGACTTCCCATCAATCATATTTGAATGACTATTTTGGATGTGAACGATAGTGCAGCCTACTGCATGTTTGTGGTGGAATTCCTCCTATGTTAGTTGTCAAAGGCATGCGGCTGAAAAATTCTATTAAATGGTTTCCAGGCATAAAGGCTTTTTAAAAATTAATATGTGGGCATATATGTTGACAGTTTGATTTAGGTTATGAAAATGAGCCCGGATATTTTTATTCGAGCAGTTGTTTGGGGCCTGGTCAGATGCTCCCTCAAGAGCAGTTCAGTCATGAAGTTGACCTACAGATCTCTTCATGGATGTTTTGGTTTTCTGCCTTTTCTGGTTAATTGGTTTAGAAATATTGGTGAGATGTTTTACAGGTAATGATGTCTAGAAGAAAGTAAAAACTAGCTCTTATATATTGTATAGGTAACAGTATGAAGAAAAATCGTTTCAAGATGAAGATCAAACAATAAGATCACTTCAAAACAGTTGAATGAATCATAAAGTGTCGAATTATTTTTCTCAAAGGTTCTTAGGTCTGTCTTTATTATTTTTTGGTTACTTTATGCATAAAGTTTAAAGCAAGAGTAGTCAGTGGGGCAGAAATGAGTGTTAACTTATGATGTCTTAAGCAACAGATGTTTGATGTGAAAGTATTCATTTTAAGAGGCTTTCATTAAGTGCAAATATAAATGAATACAATTCAGTTAATTACTATGATGATTCAATTAAAGCAGGGATCACAGAAACACCATTGCACCCAGAACTAAATTAAACATTTGGATATTTCATTAGTGACATTCAAAAGAAATTCTTTTTCTTTTTAAATCGGAGATTTACATTACAATGGTGAGACTACAACAGCATAATATATGAGCTCATACATTTTCATCTGTTGATTACGCTCCATGCTTTTGGTAGTGACAGGAACTAAAAAGTCATAGTTATCTATTAGCTTCAGGAAATACAACCCATACTTATTGTTTGGATAGCTGTCACGGTTACCGGCCTCCTGGTGAGATCAAGACAGAAGACGGTATATAAATGAGAAGGGAGGAAGAGAAAACTTTGTTCTAATAAGTGACATTTCTGGCTCCCCCTAATTCTTTCTTGCTGTGTCTCCTACATAATTTGTAAAGGATGCTAAATGTAGAGTTAGGTGGTATCCAGCCTCCCAGAAAGACGCCATTCTCGTCTTTTAGATATCGGTGCTCTCATTTAAGTAGAAAATTTGTGCAGCATTTTTTCTTCAAAGTATTTAAAACTCTGTCAAGTGAGCTAGAAACCATAAACTTCTTTTACTGCTGTAACAAAAACTATGATAGTTGGAAAGTAGACGAGCGTTATCATTTATAAGCCAATTTATGATTCGGGAAATATGAACCATTCTTAAATCCATATTTTCTTCAAGGCCTCCTTGGAGGGAGGTGGTATTGCCACCCTCTTTTACGTATGAGGAAACTGAGGCCGAAGAGATTTGGTAAGTTTATAATGCCATGTGACTAGTAAGGCTTGGATACCGGTCTGAGTCGTTTTTTGTTTTAATAACAGCTTTACTGAGATATTATTCACATACCATAAAAATTCACCCTTTTAAAGTATACAATTAAGTGGCTTTTGGTATATTCACAGAAGTGTGTGAACATCACCATTATCTAATTCTGGAACATTTCATCAAAAAGAAACCCCAGTACCGACTAGCAGTTACTCTCATCCCCCATCACCCTAGACCCTGAACACCAATAATCTACTTTCTGTCTCTCTGGCTTCTGGATGTTTAATATAAGTGGAATCATATGATCTATGGCCTTTTGTGTCTGGCTTCTTTTACTCAACATGTTTTAAGGTTCATCCAAGTTGTAGCATGTGTCAGTACTTCCTTTTCACTGCCGAATACTATTCCACTGTAGGGCTACACTGCATCTTGTTTATCCGTTCACCAGTTGATGGACATCCGGGTTGTTTCCACTTCTTGGCTGTCCTGAATCACGCTGCTACGAGCATTTGTGCTCGAGTTTTTGTGCGGACCTGTGTTTTCATTCCTCGTGGGTGAATATGTAGGAGTGGAATTGCTGGGTCGTATGGTCACTCTGGGTTTACAGTTTTTGAGGAACCAATCTGAGTCTTTTGAAATCTAAAGATCAGGCTCTTTTTATTACCCCTTGCTAATATAAGAACAAGGAGTTAAGGAGCTGGATTTAAGAGGGAAAGAAGAGGATGCAGGAAGAACAAAATGTTGCTGTTTCATTTCCTTGAGTCGCTTTTGATCCTTTCGCCAATCACGGCTCACCAAGGCCACTGAGGGCACACCCTCACTTAGTCGCCACAGGCTGTAAGAATCTCAGCGTCGGAAGGACCTGCCGGGTATCCCATCTCCTGGTCGGTTCACTTTCTTGAGCCGATGAACTGTCTTTGCGTGCAGCTTACCCAGGGACTCCACTGTGACGCTTCGCAACGAGGAGCTGCTCCAGCGGAAGTGGGGAGAGGGCAGTGCTTGGTTCAGTCCACCCATCCCTCCCCGGCTTGGAATCTCTGTTCTGTGGGGGATGCTCCCAAGGTTATTCACCCCATGCCTGAGCAGTTCCAGGGGACTGGGAACTCAGTCTCTCCCCATGCAATCCCTCCTTCTTTGGCCAGCTTGGACTGTTGGTTCCTATATGCAGTCAAAATTTGGCCCAAGTTCTGCCGTTGGTCCATAGAGAATAGGTTTAATCTCTTTCCCATATACTAGATCATCACGTTTGAAGACAGTCGTGATAGCTCTTTCGCAATTCATCTTCTAGCTAAACATTACCATTAAAAAAAACACTCCTCATAAAACACAGTTTTAGACCTGTAATCATCCTGGTTTGCCTCATCTATTGACCTTTTGTCAATATGCCTTTTAAAATTTGACACACTGAATGTGGTATTTCAGGCACAGTGTTTGAACAGAGCGGAGTAGAGCAAGATACTTCACCTCCCTTATTCTAAAGTCTGTACTTCTAATTATGCAGCCCAAGATATTATTAGCTCTTTCGCTTGTCACTTTATATTGTTACCTTTTCCTGATTTTCACCCAAAATTCTTGTCTGTTTTACATGTTTACATGTACTACGGCTAAGCCCTTTCTTTGCTTACTTTACCTTTTCTTTTTGGGGCGGGGTTTTCTCCGGCAGACAGAGCCCGATCAGATTACGATACAATTGTAATCTGTGTTGTAATCCTATAAATAATTCCAGCACACATATGATATATTTCAACGTTATAATAACGCGGAAGTTGGTCATTGCCTTAAAGGGTTCTGATTCTGGTTGATAGCCTTTTCTCCATCTTGCCTTGGAAAGTGTCATGAGAGACCTTATTAGATTCCTTCTAGAGCCTGTACACAGTGTACGTACCAGTCCTGGGGTCGCTGGGCCGCCTCTCCTGCAGGTACTACGTGTTCAAAATCACACCAGGTCAAGTGCACACTGTCTGCTGCTCCCAGCCACGTTTTACAATCACTATAATAATCTTTTGAGCTACTGTCGTTTATTTTCTCTAGTTTTGAAATGGAAATTATTTTAATATCTAAGCATTTATATTTGGGGAATTAAGAATAATTTATTTTAAATCGTAAACATCTTTTGGCGTCTGTAACTCTGATGACTTTCTCTTAACTATGATTAGGATAGACTTTCATGTTGGCAAATAATTGGATTTAAAACAGGATCAAGGAACTCCTGGGAGGAAATCATCTCAACTCAACAATATGAAGAATTTTCAAACCTCTTTGCATTCTCGTGTGGTGACAGAATACCGACTTAGGCTCTCTGTGAAAACACAATCAAAAGAAGACGATTTCATGGAAAAGTGCAGAGCAAGCACCCGTGCTAAGCGAGAATTTCTAATTGGTACGCTTGGCACTCCACCCAACAAGGAATTTATTTTATAGCCAGACCACAAGCATTTATGACATTATAAACAAACCCAAGCATTTTGGTGGAAAATTCACCAAACTGTGTTTAAAAAATAACCATTAGTTGGTTATTGCTAATTTCTGAGATAGCGTAAGCTTTTTATATATTCTCTTAAAAAATAAGCATTTTAGTTGAATGGAGGGTGGATAAGAAAAAGGAAATAACATCTCTGTTTCTAGTACTACAGTCCACTCTCGCTATCAAACTAGTAGCGTGAATGAATTAATCATGGATAGCATTGAAAATCGTATGTTAAAGCATCACTTTTATTAGTAAGGCAGTTTCACCAAGGACTTAAAATTAATGGCATTTGGTCCAACATAGAAAAATCTCTTTTGGGAATAATACTATTATTCATCTTTAAAATCTTAGCTTGTTAATAGATTTCTAATATTAGCAAAATATTTTAAATGCAGTCGGAAACATTGATGTTAAAAAGAAGTATGCTGTAAACTCTAAATGGTATATAATTATTATCAGTACAACCACTACCCCACCACCAAAGCTTCATGTTTTTCTCGCTAGATGTTTGACATGTAAATTCCGCTAAAAGCCACATCATATGTTTAATGTCGTGAAGGATTGGTGCTGGGGGCGGCGGGGCTGGTCCTAGATGCCAGCAGGATCACGCACATCCTCTTTGGTTTGCTTTAAAGAAATAACTCTTTAAAAAAAGAGTTTATCTTTCTTTAATGTACTTATATTAAGTTAGGTTGACATACTTCCAATTTTCTTTCCCCTAAAGCTGCACCTTTGCTGAAAAATACTATTGGTGTGAGAAACCACATTTTTACAGAGTACTCAGTTGTGTCTTAAAATGCAATAGTATGGTTCTTCTGCCACCTTTCTGGAAAAGATTTAAATTCTCTGTCTTTCATAATCTCCCCCACTGCAAGGTTATTTGCCAAATCTACAGAGGGGCAAATTTGACCTGTAGGCTTGGATGATGCGAGAAGGCGAGACCTCCAAGCCCTGAGCCCACCCAGGTGGGGCATCTCGCAACCCTATCAAGCTGAGGGGCTGATGGGGGACCTCTCGCAAGACCTTCAGAGGGAGGGAGGACCCGCGTGCCCGGCCCTCTGAGGGGGGTGGCCAGGTTGTGCGTTTATGGCGGTGTGGTCCAGGGCTGGCTGCGTCCCTCGTTCTGCGCATCCTCTGTAGGGGAAAAGGCATCATTGTCTTGGACTGCATGTTATTCCCACAAATCACCTTTCAGGGACAATGGGCAGCTCACAGTTAAAGATAATGAGGACAGAAACGGTGAGGAAAGTGTTCATGGAGAGAGAGACCTTTAAGTCCACTTGGCAGATGGAGCCAATTTCGAGTGAATACCTACAATGTCCATGGGACAAGTAAAAATGTCTAAAACATGGTCTTCCCCAGAAACATTAGATTTCCCTGGTGACTCGCCTAGACTCCCCTCTCCCCCACCCTCCCATCTCAGTCGGCCCAGCAGATTCTCTCCCCAAGTATCTGATAATCCATCCCTTTGACCTTAGCTCAGACCTTCATCAGTTCTCATCCATGTTTTTGTTTCTTAAAAACAGCCCCAAACTAGTCCTTCTGCGTCCAGTTCCAGCCCCCTTCAGTGCATTCCTATTTTTGTTAAATAAGTAGCGAGTACCCACTGTGCTCATTCGTACACTGATCCAGGGTTCCAGTGACACACAGTGTCGACATGGCTCCTGTCCGTTAGGATGAACAGTCAACACTGTGTTCACAGTTAGTTACTGAGTGACGCCCGCGACAGACGGTGCTAAGGAGAAGTGTGAGGAGCAGTGGCTGAGCGCTGCAGGGCACTGCACGGGGCAAGGTGTGCTGGGGGCTTCCTCAGGCAGGTCTGTGTGAGCTCTTCATTCCAGGAGGAGTCGAAAGAGGGGTGTTGGGGGAGAAGAGCATCCCAGACCGAGGGAAGCACTTAGGAAGCCCTCAGGGGGAAAGGACCTTTTGGGAGCTGAAAGAAGTTCTCATACCATGGAGGAAAAAGCAGCAGAGTGGCTGGAATGAGGTTGGGAGGGTCCCCTGGGCTTCTCGGCCACATTAAGGAGTTTGGTCTTATTCTGAGGAGCAGAGAGAAAGTGGTGGAGAGTTCTGAGGCCAGGGAGTGATGTGGGCCGATTTTGAGGGACTTTTGAAGGCGGGCTCTCCCTGCAGCGTGGGGTGTGGGCTAGAAGAGCGGGCGAGGGTCGAGGACGAGGCTGCTGCCGTCATCCCGGGGAGAGGCGATGGAGACGTTCACTAGCGGGCTCCTTAGGGCCCCACCTCACCTGGACTTGTGTCGTTAGGGTTGGGGAGAGTGAGGAACCAGGGCTGATGCCCCGGCTTCTGGCTCACCCACCAAAGCTAGATAGAAGGCGCTAGAAGGATGGGCGGGGTGGATGGTGGTTCCGTTTGGGTTCGCAGGGCGTGAGGCGCCTGTGTGACAATCAAGCTGAGGGGCTGAGTAGGCTGTGGGAGGCAGGGTCTGGAGCCCAGGAGACGTCTGGACCAGAGACAGAAAATTTGAGAGCCATCGGTCTGTAGGTAGTAACTGAATACAGGCACAGATGAGCTCACCTACGGAGAAATCAGACATTTGGAAAGCTCCTTCTGGAAGACAGATCCCCTCCTAACAGCCTCCTCTTTGAAAGTCTTCGGTACCCCTCCCTCCCTTTTGGCACCCAAGCCCCTTCAGGGGGTGGCTGCCTGTCTCGGCCAACTCCCGGCTCCTCCATGCTCCCACCCACCGCCATCCTGGTTCCCCAGTGCAGAGAGGTGTCCTTGCTTGTCACCACGTGGTAATTTGGTATAAACCTCTGTCCTTGAGATTATCCCCAAGGTTTGTTTCCAGATCTCCCGCTAGACCGTGACCACCTTCTGGGCATGGTCCCTTGGTGATCATCTTTGTGTCTTTGCACCTCAGCAGCACCTGGCATGTGATGGGTTTCCTGGCGAATATTGGTTGAATGAAATCGGGGACAATCTTCTTTATCTTGTAGTGCCTCCTCACATGTACACACACCATGCAAAATGCCTCACCTGTGGCAGGTGCACACTAAATTTAGTTAAATAGGGAAAGCACTCATGTTGCTTTTCTGTATGCTTGAAATAATGTGTATATCTATGTCTATATTATGTATCACATATGTCTTCTCTATACATGTATACATATATGTATGAGTGTCATGTGTGTATGTACACACATGTACATGTGACATTTAACTCTCCCCTTCTTAAAGATCCAGTAGACTTAGGCATTCAGAGGAGAAGGCATTCCAGGCGAGGGAACATTATGAGTAAAACCCAAAAGCCTGGATGCAGGATGGTGCGGAAGCCGGCCTGGTGGAGTTGATCTCGCTGCACAGACTTCACAGAGTGCCTCTCGCTGGACGCCGCCTCACTTGAACCAATAAGCAGAAACATTTGCAAAAAGCATTTGGTGGTTTAACAGGGCTTAAAACAAATTATTTTCAGCCAAAGTAATTGACACAATGAAGTAGTTCTTGGCAAAACCAGCATTTTTCACAGTGAAAAAGATTTGACTGTGAAATCAGCCCCCAAAAAAGTTATTTTATGTAACAAGAATTTTGCCGTTCTTAGAAAAATATGTTCCAGTCAAGAAACAGTTGGGTAGAGTCGGCACTGTCTTCTGTTACAGCATCGTTAGACATCGTAGCCCCAATTACAGCGTCGTAAACAGTTGAAATTCCTCCGGAGTCGAACTCGGTGACAATTCTTCATCTGTTATCAAGTCAGTTGAAATGCTTAGCCACCCCGTGTGTAAACCATGGACACTGCTCCCCGGGGACCGTGCGGGAGCTATAATAAAGATAATGATCTGTTAGCGTGGCTTCACCGAATTAGGCCTTTAGAAAGTAATTAAGCAGGATTGCCCACACTCGGCTGCTCTCAAAGACTAGAGTCTGGCTCTGTGTGTCGTTTCTTTGCCTTCCTGGAAAATGGCCTTTTATTGAGTTGATATAATTTAATTATGTAAAAATATGTGTTCAGACCGCATCTTGTACTTAATTATAGCTCTGACGCCACAGACTTGTTATTTCCCACCAGAGCTTGTCCTTTTCAAAGCAGAGGCCGTGTCTCATTCATCTTTCTCTCCTCAGTGCCAGGCACTGTGTGCGTTTGTGTGTGAATGTAGAATGGCCGGGGAGGAGAGAGAAATGTGGAAGGTTCTGGAGTTCTCACCAAGCGGCCCTGGGCATCCCACGGTCTGAGCACTCATAGGTGTTCCCCTTTTAATCCTCACAGTGCCCCATGAGGTGGCTACTGTTATCATCTCCATCTTGACCAGTAAGGAAACGGAGGCCCAAAAGTTTCAGTAACTTGCCCAGGGTCCCCTGCCTGGTCCTTTTCAGAGCTGGGATTTGAACCCAGGCATTCTGGCCCCACTGCCCATGGCATAGACAGAGCTCAGTTATGTTTGATGAATGAATGATGGATCAAAAGATGGGAGTGATCGCAGAACATGAAGAGGTCCTCGTGGCTGCCCCTGGCTTCTGGTTGAGGCCGGGCGCTTAGCGGTGGTTCAGATCTGAGTTCTTGCCACTGGATGGCTGTCAGGGTCTCTGAAAGGTTTCCCGTGTTCACACGTGTTTCCCTTCAAATCACCCCACTCCAGCCCTTTCTAAAGCAGAAGTCTCGTTTATCTCGGAATTGCCCCAAGCCCCGCAGAAGTTCCCCATAGCTCCGAGGACACAGGGCAGAGTCTGTGAGCCGCTCCCCACCTGCTGCCCTGGCCCAGGGCGCCTCTCCTTCCCGGGCCCTTGGGTCGCCCCACCCTGGGCATTGGTGGTGTCTGAGTGGCCAGGCTGCCTTCCATGTGCTCTCAGTGCTGTGCGCCCGCCTCCCTGCAGCGACCTTCCCCGGCTCATCTTGCCCTGACCAGCTCCTCATCCTTTGGAACCCAGACGAGGCCGGGGGAAGCCTGCACTCCCTCCATTTCGCTCAGTGCCCTGTCTCATTGCGCTATAGATCTTGACTCCCCCAGACCGGCAGCTCCTAAGGACCACACCTGTCAGTCCCTGGGTGCTGAGCCAAAGAGGAGCCCTTTCAGAGTGGACATAGGGAATGGTCTCTTCGGTGTGGTGATGGCCTCCTTGGAAAGTCTCATCGCTCTCTGAAGGTGGCCCACTCCCACTGCTGTGACCAACGATGGATGAAACTGCTCAGCCTCTCTGGAATCAGCTTGACTTCTTTCAGTGTTTCTCCAGCAGCCTTATTCTATTAATTATCCTCTTGCTTTTCTCAGAATCCTTTTTTTATTTAAATTTTGGTAAAATACACAAAACATAAAATTTACCATCTTAACCATTTTTAAGCGGATAGCTCAGTGCCGTTAAGGACATTCACATCGTTGCACAACCATCAGCGCCATCATCCACAAAACTCTTTTCATCTTGCAGAACTGAAACTCTGTCCCCATTAAACAATAACTCCCATTCTTCCCTCCCCTGCCCCTGGCTCCCACCGTTCACTTTCTGTCTCTCTGGATTTGACTCCGCTAAGCACCTTGTCTAAGTGGAATCATGCAGGGTTTGTCCTTCTGCGGCTGGTTTCTTTCACCTGAAGAAAGTTTTTTAAAACTATAGTTTCATGAAGTTATAGAATCCGAACTGAACTATGACTAAGGTTGGTTGAAAGCTGGGTGCAAAGAGTGGGATAATTACCTTGAGGTTTGAGGCTGTCAGAACTCTGCTGGGGTGTCACCAGCTCACACCCACGTGCGTTACCAGCAGCCCTGCTCAGCCTGTGTAAAGTTTAAGCATCTTATCTCTGGAATCCCTGTAATATGGTGTGTTCCTTCCCCCAAGCCAGCATCAGGGCATGGCCAGCTCAAGCAGGGCGGTGCAGAATCCTGGAAACAGGACTCAGACTCCAAACTGCCCTTTACACCCCTCGGACAGCAACAAAGGCCACTCTGATGGGCAGAGAATGGGGACAAGTGTTTAAGCTCTCTTAGGAATGGAGGAGGTGGAAAAAAATTTTAGAGCAGTTTAGAAAAATGATGAGGGGCATATGTTTGCTAAAGAAATTCCATGACATACGCCTCTGATCACCAATAGCATGCATTCTCTCCCAACTAGCTAAGAAGCTAAGAAAGGAAACAGCAGATGTGAGACCCATGATCTAGAAAGGATCTGCACTGGAGTCTTGGAATATCTCTGAGTTTTGGGTTTTTTTTTTTTAAAGATTACTGTTGCACATTTGGCATAATCCACTGACATGAAAGTCTGATTGGAGCATCTCATTTGCAGGACTGTTTAAAAAGATAAGCCGGCGTAGGCTGCACTTGTCCAAAATGAATCAGTAACTCTTGAGACTTAGCACAAAAGATTATGCGTGTTTCTTTCAAGACCCTCTGTAATCTGTCACCAAATTACTTTTCCCGAGGTTCAAAACATGGACTGTGGAGACGGGTCTGGATTCGAATCTTGATTCTGCCAGTTATGAAGAAGCTGGGGGAATGAACACCCCAATCCCACTCTCCCCCCATCCACTCCTCTGTGCCCCATTGGGCAAACCCAAAAGGCAGCCAGAGAGCAAGGGAGCGTGTTGCAGCCCCCCATGCAGGCAGCCTCCCAGCACAGAGGACGGGGAGGGAGGAGTGGAGAGAGGGCTGGAGGGCAAACGCCAGAGGTCCAGCAGTGTTGTCTAGACTCGAGACGTTAATATCTAGGAATAAGCGTCCCCTTCATGTTGTCTTGCTGGTTGCAGCTCCATTGATCTATCCTAGTTCCTGATGCCAAGTAGGCATCCCATAAATGTTGGATTTAGGGTCTTAGTACGTCCCTCTGCCTACTGGGGGCATTGCTCCTCCAGTATGCCAAGAATGTCCGTGGCTCTGTAGTCATGCCGTATCAATTCCTATCCCCTCGCGTTTCCACACTGAAATACACTTCCTCCGGGGGACCCAGCGTACAGAAATCTCCCCCAATCTGTCCAGGGTTGCCTGGTCTTTCCTCTACCCTTCAATATTATGGTCCATGCACCCCCAACTGGCACTTGGTTCCTTCCATCTTGCGCTAAGGTTAGCTGCACCACCAGCTAGTAAATTCCTTGAGGGTGGAGACCTGGGTGTCTTTCTATTCTGCTTCCCTCCATTGCCCTGCACGGTGCCTTGCATAGGGTGTGTGTTCAAAAAAAATGCTTGTTGAATGAAAAATCAAATACTAAACTTGTACAAAGAGCCATGCCATCTTTAAATTATCATGAAAGGCGAAGGGAGAGCTTCCTGACGCTGAAGAGCCTTTCGCTGTTACCCCCAACCACTCCCTCATTGTGTGCAGCAGTGAAGTAACTCAGATCACGGGTGCAAAGCCCCTTAGTTACTGTAGAGCGGAGTCGGCGTGCGAACTTCCAGCATCCGTGGATCGTACATATTTGCATATACACTAGGCAAAAAACAATAACTATTTATACCATTTTATTTTATTTACCCATTTTTTGTTCAACATGGGCTCTAAACATGGGCCAACCACTGTAATCTGTTCCCACACTGGAGGGGTTTATTGAGAGAGTACAGGTTACACAAAACCACGTAGGCTGTGGACCAAGGAGTTTTCAAGAGTAATTTTGACACACTCTGTTGTCATCTCGTTTACTAACCTTTAAACACAACCTCAGTGTAAAACAATCTTCACTCTAGTATTTTATAGTTTTTAGAGCACCTTCAGATCTGTTTCTCACTTAATTCTCACAGCCAGACTCTCGGGTGAGTAAAATACTACTGTTTCATCGCGTTCGTTTTACAGATGGCCAGGTAAATGGACGGAGGTGAGGTGACCCCACCAAGGCCACACTCTTGTCAGCGACAGGTCTCAAACACAGGTCTCCTCCCAAAACCCAGGGCTCTGGGAACTGTGCCACGTTGCCTCCTAATTGTTGTCTTCATGTTAGTCTCTATGTGGATCTGGTACCCTACCTTTATAAGAGCACTTTACTTTGTTAAAAAGAAAATCCGATGGAGATAATTGCATTTTTTATTCTGTAATTTTCTTATTGTTTTCTTTTCCCTGGACCTTGAAAATTATTTATAGATACACCCTGCTTTAAGAAAACCTGACATTCAAGAATCTGGATGTATAAAACATAAGCCAGTACGAGGTTATTTGTAGAATTCCAGAGCATTTATTTCAACTGTCAATTTCCTCATCTGCTTAACTATCATATTTACCGCACATTGACCTCGTTCTTTGGGGCCACATCCTGGGTAAAGTGCCTCGCTTTTTTTTTTTTTTTTTTAATTCGTGTGATTCCTCTTCCTTCTCAGATCACAAGATGATGTATCTTAGAGGTGAGGAAACTGCTGACTTGGCAGTGGTATGTCCTTGTCGTGCAGTTTTCCATCCTGGCTGAAATGTGGGCCGAAACACTGCAGGCCCAGAAGTCGTGTCCAGTGCTCACACAGGTGCCCTGGAACCTAGGCTGGCACTCTGCCCGTTGCTAGGTCTGTCCTCAGCACAGGGTTTATCTCAGACGCTTTGTGATCCAACAGCCCTGAGGGAGAACTCACTTCTAAATTAGCCTGCAGTCCCTTATCTGTGATTTCAAAATCCAGAAGGCTCTAAAAAACAAGTGTTTTCTGGTAACTCGTTTGTTAGTTAGACTTGGTCTGATTGAAATCATTTGGTGGGGGAAAAACTCCCCTGAATCAAAACATGTGGCCTTGAATGGCTTATATTTCTTTCTTTTAGTATGAAAGTTCTGCTTTTCTGTAGAAGTGTTTTTGAGTGTGATTTTGGGTGCTGCCTAGCCCCGCCTGAGGGTGTTGGGTAATAGATGGTATATGGCTTCTGTTCTGAGGTCAGAACCTGGATTCAGAAGCATCTTGGGCCCCAGGGCTTTCTGGGAAGGACTTGCTGTGTCCAGGGCGGTTCCTGCTGAGACTCCTCACGCCAGGTCTTCCCCGCTGTCCCATATCCGAGGACACTGGCCCGATGCTTGACTGACGTTCCTTGGGAGCCCGGCTTCCTTCCTTCCTTCCTGTCCCAGGAATTCTGTGTCTGCTGTTTACAAGGCCTGGCACTTGTCTTGAGAAACAGTGATACTTCACATCTGCTTAAGATCCACAGCTTACGATTTTGTTGTAGTTTCTCGTTCCATCCTCACAACACTTCCTTGGGATAACTGGGGTGGGCCCTTTTCAGAACGGAGGAGCTGAGGGTTACGTGGTTCCCCGAGGACGCACGGCTCTCCATCCGCAGATCCCAGCCTCACACTTTTCCTGTTCTGCCACCTTCAGAGGCCCTCACAGTTATTTGTTGATTCAAACCAAATCTTTACCTTCGAGGACTCGGCTCTTTAACACCTGATCCAGGTGAAGTGGCAGCTCGCTTCAGATTCCTGGGACAAGTCAGCTGACCCCAACGTGCCTCGGCTTTCCGTGCTGTAAAGCGGGTTCCTGGTCCTTGCAAGTGAAATCATCTGTTGATGAGCTCGGCAAACTGCAGAGCTCCACCTCATCACGTGGCGGACTGTTTCCCGTTCTTCCTTCTCCACCCCTGCATCCAGATGTGTCTTCGTGGGGTCCCCGCCATGTGTTTCCCCCATGTCTTTTGGGGTTCACCTCCTACATTCTTTCCACACTCTCCTTTCTGACATCCTCAAGAGCAAAGCCTCTGTTGTCTTCCTTCATCTTTGAGAACCAGGCAGTGCCTCGCTTAGGAAGTGAACAACAAATGTGTGTTGGAATTTATACAGCAGAGAGGATTTCGGTGGTTTGGGCTTGCTGACATTGTCAATGGTGCCTTGGCAGCTGTGGCGCCTCCGTAACATGTGCCTGAGGGCATTTGTAAGGCTCTATCTTTATGACAGTTACCAAAACAGCTGAATATAGACTGAGAAAGAAAGTCATTCAAACGAATGCTGTTTAACCTAAATCTAAAAATGCAGGTTTTAGACAATATCCAAATGATGATTCTTGTTTGATATACTGTAACTAGAAACAGTAACTGCGAGGCTGGCGCATTGGTTTACAAACCACGTGGCCTTTTGGAGGATCCATATAGCATTCAGGTGCTTGTTAGAATCTCTCTCCTCCTGGGAACCTCTCCGTGACCCTTTCTCGTGCATTATGCACTCCCAGCGTGCATCGTCTCTCTTCCCTCCCTATTCAATGGACTGCTACAGTTTGTCTGGCTCAGAGGTTTCCTCCATACCAAAGAGACTCAGAGTATCAAAATTTAGAGCGGGTTTAAAGTGGGCGGGGGTGGGAGGGGGATGTGGGCTTCTCTGGGCATTGCTGAAAGTTTCAAGGATCAAGGAAATCATAAACTGAATAGCGTCCCGGAGGGTTTGTTTGGAGTTCCTGGTGACCAGCGTCTCAGTTACCAACTGCTTGGTTACAATTTGCTTTTCTTTAGCTAAACATTGGTACATGGTTTTAAAAGCAAGTGAACGGATAAAGTGTTTCTAAGTGTAACAAGTCTCTTTTCGGATCTGTTGCTAATAAGCCTCCGGAGAGCAGGGGGGCCATAAAGGATGGGTCTCTGATTTGCTCTGCCAAAAAAAACCCTTCCACACGGTCGGCTCCACGTCTTCCTCCTCAAGGCTGAATAAATCGGTTGCCACCCTTGGACCTGAGGTACCCTGTCTGGCCCGGGAGTCTTCCTTAGCCACCTTTCTTCAGGAAAGATGAGTAATCCCGTCACACCAAGCAAAAGGATTCTGGGTATGGCTGGACCAGTTTTGTGTGCTTTGAAATACCACCCGTCCATGTTGTGTTTCTCAGTGAAGGAGCAACAAATGACGATCTTGGGCAAGAGCGATACTGGCTTTTGATTTAAGGGGAAAAAAATAAAATAGTCGCTTAGCTTTTAAAAAAATCTTCAAGGCAAAAATTCAAATGCCCTAGCACGTATATATGTATGGTTTGGGGGTTGTAGTCCTGGTAGATTATCAGGACTGGCAAAAATAGTTATTTCTGCCTACTAAAAATATAAATATGTAAGAAGACTGTAAACTTTGCATATGATTATACTAATCCAAATCAATAGCTGCTTATCTAAAATTAATAAAAATTTAGACAAATGGAACGCTTATGTTTATGTTCTGGAAGATCTGAGCCCAGAATCCCTGTGACACCTGCCCTGAGGTTGCTGGTGGCTGAGTCGGCTGCCCGGGCACGCGGTGCCTCCCAGGGCCGTTTCTCGGCAGACCTCAGGCCGCCAGCTTCAAGGCGCTGCACAGCCAGCCCCAGATCTATGGTGGACCATGAAGGGCTGGGTATCTGACACACCTGTCGCCTTCAACAGGGTTTCTGAGGGTTGACCCTGTTCCTTCCCCAGACACCAGAGAAGGAAAGAAGATGGTAGAGCTGTTGTCATTTTCATGGACACCTAGAGACGGGAAGGATCTCGAAGGAGTCAGGGCTAAAATTCATCTTAAAAAGAGAATCCAAAAAGGTCAAAGGAACCAGTTTTATTCTAAAGCATTTTTTAAATTAATGGGTCATCAAACAAAGAATGGATTACACAATAGATTATGTTAAAATACGAGTTAAAGCTGTTTTTCAGAATGCAGAGGCTGGCGAAGCCCTCCGAATGCCCCACACCCCCCTCCCCCCCCCCGCCTCGGTGAATCCCACCCCAAGTGGGCCAGGTAGCTCGGAGCCAAGAAGGTGCCCTTTCCCAGGTCCCCAGGCCACCGTCGCACCTCTAGTGCAGGGCGGCCATCAGGCGGGCGTGTCTCTGTGGTCATTAATCTGCAAAGACAAACTCTGAATGGGTGACTGTGCCAAACATGAGACTAGGTCCATATGCTCTTTACTCTTCACAGCCATCCTGTGGTGGGCAGGTTGGGTTACCTCAGGGATACATTTGGAACAGCTGAGGCTCAGAGAGGCAGAGTAACTTGCTCAAGTTCACACAGCCGGGGCGTGGCAGAACCAGTATTCAAACTCAGGTTTGTTGGATTCCACAGCCTTTCTGTACTAGCCACAGCTCAGTGTTTGAGCACTGCCTCGTCGTTTTGATGTCTGTGAGCTTGAATTTTCCCAGTGCTTCCCCGGAGATCTCTGAGGCTTTGTTTTAAGAACCGTACACCTGATCCTGGGTGCGGACATGGCACCACTTGGCACGCCATGCTGTGGTAGGTGTCCCACATATAAAGTAAAGGAAGATGGGCACGGATGTTAGCTCAGGGCCAGTCTTCCTCAGCAAAAAGAGGAGGATTGGCAGCAGTTAGCTCAGGGCTAATCTTCCTCAAAAAAAAAAAAAAAAAAAAGAACCATACACCTTCTAATACGGGAGCCATACACCTCTTGTTGTATCATGATAACATTGATTTATTTTAGAGAAAGTTGTAATGATCTGTTTTTCTTCTACAAACCATGGTTTCTTTCTGTTGTCTTTGTTAAAATGGCGATGACTAGGTATTTATTGTAGATGGCTAAGTCGCAGCCGCTCTTGTAACGCTTTCTCCAGCCTGGAAGAGCAGTTCTGATCCGACGGTAGCACTGGAGGTTCATAGAGCGGCTCAGAAGCACTCAGCAGAGGAACAGCCCTGAGTTGCTATTTGTTGGGTTTTCATACGCTGAGAGGATTTTGGGGTGTCGGTAATATTTCTTTTTTATCTTCTGAATGATTTGAAAGATAAACCACGTCGGTGGCATTGCTTCTGTCGTGGAGACGCTTCTAATACGAGCGTTCTGTGTTTGCTTAGAGGTGCAAGGCGGCTCCTTGGGATAGAAATCTGACAGGAGGAAGAATGTGGGGATTCCTGTGAAGCAAGTGCTTCCAATCAGATAACTGCCGAGCCTTCAGGGCACGAAGGTTTGAGCCTTGTTTGCCTGTGTCCTCATTCCAGCCTTTTCTGCTTTGCTTCTCAATGCCACGTTCCCTCTGTTGACCTTGTTACGCCCCTTCCTCGAGGACGGTTAGTAGTGAGACCAAGTGCTATCGGGCGAGGCCTGGGGAATACGTGTGGTCAGAGACCTGAGGAAAGTACTTTCCCTCCTATTTTATGTGATTCCCGCAACCCTCTGTCTGAGGCAGACGGGTGCTCCTCATGCTGCCGACGAAGACGCTGGGGTCCAAGAGGCCGGGTGCTCTGCTCAGCTCACCTGGCGCCCCTGCGTGACACCTGAGGAGCAGTTCTGGTGCTTCCTGGTCCACAGGTGTCTCCTGATCCACGTCACCTCTCACTTTGGTCCGACTTTGGATGTTGCCTGTTTCGTTTGAAATGAGGAAAGCGTAAGTTGAAATGGCACAATCGTCAGAGGCGAGTCTAAGACGTATTTCTAACTGCCGGGCACACGGCTGGTTCCTAAGAGAGGGAAGGAGGCCGTTTTGATGGAAATGCTTGTGCCCCACTGCCTTTCTGCTCCGAGGCTGTCAGTTTGACCCTGGAGGTCTGAGTTCTCAAACCGTTAGGTCCGTCGTGCATTTGAAGGGCTCTGTGACCGGGCGTGGTTCAGTCACTTGAAAAATACTGATTCGCTGGGTTATGCGGGTCTTCCAAGTGTTGACCCGTTTCATTGTACAATATAAACAAATCTCGTGGGTGAATATCACCACCAATGTCAGCAGAAAGTCCCAGGATTGGGAGGCTGTCGGGCCACAGAGGCTGAGACAAGTTCTCCAACATGCTGTTTTTTTCTTGAAAGCTCAAATTTTATCATTGACAGCAAACACTGTCAATTGTTTTTCTTGAGGTGACAGGCTCACTTCGCCCCTTTCTGAGAAAATGGTTACAAAACACTCATGTTGGAGTAACCAGGGTTTGTCTCTCAGCTGTTCTTTCAAGTGACAATGACGTTCGCTGGCAGAAGGCTCTCAGCTCTGCTGCACAGCGCTCTGCCTCGGAGACCTGCCGCGCTTGGCTGCAGCCGAAGGGCTGAGGTGTGCTTGCCGTTTGTCACACACAATCGAGCGACGTGTTCTCGAGGATTGAGTTTTAATAAAATTAATATTTTTTGCTGCTCCATCAAAGACATTCTTACATGAACTTGGTGTTTTTTTACTCTAAGTGGCGGCAAAGAGCACAGTGGTTGGTGCCACTGCCTGGCCAGGGCTGGGACACCAGCAGTGTTCCCCCATCGCTTCTGCATTATCTGTGCACATGTCAACACAGTGACAAATGCAAGTAATGTCTTGGGATGGTTAGGAAAGTAATTTTGACTCAGGGACTTCCCGAGGGGGCTCAGGGACGCTCAGGGGTCTCCGGACTGAACTTCTAGAGTCACTGCTGTGAGTGTTAGAAACAGCTCTTCCTTCAGCACATTCGTGGACAGCAGGCTTTGTGCCAGGTGACATGCCAGGTGCCGAGCCTACCAAAAATGGATGGCACGGCCCCTGTTTCCGAGGAGCACACAGTGTAATGGAGGAGGGGGTCAAATTAAAGGGTGCTCGCAAAACATGCTAGTAAGTGCCGTGATGATGGAAGCCAAGGGGATGCTCTGGAAGTATGTCAGACGCTCACCCGAGCCAGCTTGCTAGTGGAATGGTGGTGATGAGGGGTGTTTCTTGGAGGGAATAGCACTGAGCTGATGAGCTTTGAAGGGCAGCAGTAGAAGTGAGCCAGGTGAAGAAGGGGGAGAAGATGCAGTGCCTTGGGAAAAGGCTTGGAGCAGGAGAGAGCCCAGAGTGTTTGAGAAACCGCAAGGGTCCAGTGAGGGTTGGGGTACAGGAGCGGGGGGAGAGGGGGTCAGAGGCGGCTAAAGAAGTACCCAGAGGGCAGATCCCAAGTGCTAAGTATTTGATCCCAAAGACGGTGGAGATCCACTACAGGATTTAAGCAGGGACTGATCAAATTTGTATTTTAGGAATCGCTCTGCTGTAATGAGGAAGAAGGGGACAGGGAGCCTGGCGATTGGTAAGTGAGCCAGCTGAGGCTGTTGCAGGAGTCCAGAGAACAAATGACCAGGGAGTGATCATGGAGAAAGGATGCATAGATCTTGAGAAGGTTTTTTTTGGGGGGTTTTTTGGTTTTTTTTGGTGAGGAAGATTGTCACTGAGCTAACATCTGTGCCAATCTTCCTCTGTTTTGTATGTGGGTCACCACCACAGCATGGCTTGGTGAGCAGTGTATAGGTCAGTGCCCAGCATCTAAACCCACAAACCCCAGTCCACCGAAGCGGAGCCTGTGTACTTAACCACTACGCCACTGGGCTGGCCCCTGAGAAGGTTTTTAACATTTTGAATATTTAGATATTTAGAGTCGGCAGGATTTGATGATTGATTTGATGTTGAGGGTAAGAAACATGGAAGCAGTCAAGGGTACTCCGGGATTTGCAGATTATCGACTGACTGCACGTGGCTCGTTCGTGGAGGCGAGGGAGCGTGGGGAGGTGATTACTGTCTAGACAACCCGTTGAACTTCATAGACCGTATTCATACGTGCACCCGCCTGTGTATACACGGACGTAGGCGTCCCTGTCTTCCGTTGAGGACGTCAGTGAGCCTGTGGGGTTGGAACTAGAGCGTGAGATGGTTCCAGGCCAGAGGTTTCGGTTTAGGAGTCGTCAGCACAGACCGTGGCTGAAGCCCCGAGAGTCGACAAGATCACCCAGAAGGAGACGGGCTCGAGTCCTGGGGTCAGCACGTTCGGGAGGAAGGAAACCGAGACCTGGGTCCTCCTGGTCCTTGGTGTGTGCAGAAGGGAGTAGAGAAAAATCTAACGCTCAACCTTCAACCAGCTGCTGAGCTGAGGTCTGAACGTGCCCTTCGACGTGGCACAGTAAACGTGATACTTTACGAGCCTTACAGCCTGTATAACGCCTTTCTGTTCCTGAACTAGCACAGACTTTGAGTCTGTAAAGGAGGGTAAAAATACCAGTTACGGTTTATATTTCTTCCCCCGCCCCGAATAGTTTTCTTTTAAAAATAGGGGGTGGCTTTTCTCCCCATCTATGGTTTCCCAGTTCTCGGCAATTTTGCCTTTCTTTCTTTATGCTGATACGGGATACTGGTAATTTCAGAAGTTTTATTTTCCCTAGGTAGGATGGCCAAAGAGGGAACAATGACCTGAGCAGTGCCGTCTTTCTCGGAGGTTTGGATGAGCCCTGGCTGGCACTGCAGTGACAGGAAGAGGGAGCTAGAAGGATGTGTGCTCGTCTTAGAACTGAAGTAGCCCGTGGTGTCAGGAGGGTTTCCTGCGGTTTCCCTCCCTGGTGGTGGGTGTGAAGAGATGTGGGTGGGAAGGAGGGAGAGTCTGGAACGGGGCAACCCAGGCTTTCCCCTTGGCTTCCCTGATGATGCCCAGGCCCCCCGCCCCCTCAGCCGTGGCTTGGCACCAGGCAGCCAGCCTCATCTGTGGTGAGAGGGGCTGAGGGTTACTTTCTATTTCTCTTTGCATTTTAAAGTCTTTCCTAATGTGTTTCTGTACTTTTAAAATCAAGACGTAATCAAAGAATAACCAGTTAAAGTGCCTCCTAACCCTAAACTTGGGGCACACAGACCACTCACTTCTAACCCAGGCTCTCTGTGAAAGATACCCCCGCCCCCCATGCGTCAGGTCCAGGAGGACTGTGCTGAAGTGGGGCGTGTGCAGAGGAGGTGCTCTGATATTCAGGCAACTTGTCGGCAAGGGTTTTAGGATATTATCAGCCCGCTAGGTGGTTGTAGAAGTTGATCTAGCTTTAAATCTTTTTATTTTTAGGTTTCTAGCTCTACCTATACACCATATCATTTTGGGGGGAGGTGGGGGGTAACATGGTATTTTATTTCTTCAAAATATTGTTAGTTTTGTGTTTACTGAAAATGAGTTGTATGGTGTCTTGCTCTTGCTTGTGATCAATATCGATGCATTGAGACACCCGGCCGCTCCGCCACCTTGCAGGTAGAGAGGAGACCTTCAGAAGGGGACTTCTGCACATCTTGGTTCTTGCTGTGGGTCGTCAGTGCTGGGCACGTGGCAGTGTGCAGGGAGAGGGTTATCGAGGATGCAGAGGAGGAATCTTGACATCTCAGCACCTTCCCAACCTGGTTTCTGCATTATAGTTTTACTGTTTGGTTTTAGAAGCAAATTCTTAGAAAACTAGTCCCATGCATATTCAGATAATAGACAAAACATCAGGCCAAAGATACAGAGTCATTAGTTTTCCATTAACCTAATGAACTTTCTACGAGCAAATTACTTCCTACCCAGAACTTTCACTCTGTCCTAACAGCAGATGTGGATCCAGGGCTGGGTTCAGAACTGAAGCCGTGTTTTGCTTTAGTTCAACTCCACGAACAGCTGTGATAAGGTGTAATGTCTGACCAGCTGCTGTAGAGTGAACTGAAGTGCACTGATTGCCAGGAGATGGGGAGCACATGAAAGGAGGCAGCCGTGTGGTGGGAAGACGCACAGACGCCCTGCGGCAGATTTCCAGAAAGCGGACACACTTCCTAACCACAGACTCCCTGCCTTCGACAGTCCCCTCTCTGATGTTGTTTGCAGGTGAAGTGGAGGCTGCGCGGTAACTAACATGGCTATTGCAGACGGGATTCTTGCACTGACTTTTAAATGTTTCTTGATTTTATGTAGAGCTCTTTAAATGTGAGCATCTCGGCAGTGTGACCCTGTGAGATAGGGTCATTTTTCCTGTTGCACAGATGAGGAAGTTGAGTCTCAGGTTAAAGGACTCGTTCCCGTAACCCGACCCTGGCTTGGGCCTTGTAACCAGGGCCCTTTCTGTTCATTGCACCTGCTGCCTCTGTGCCAGACGGAGGGGGACTCTGTCTCTTCCAACTCTGGAGATTCTGCACCCTGTGACAACAAACGATAAACTGGAATAGGAGCAGATCTAAAAATCGCTTAGATTAGGATCTACAATCACACTTCTATTTGCCAGTGTGTCGGTTCTGTAATGTACTTCTGTGGCTAACCACAGACCGTGAACGTGAGTGTATTTGTGGTTAGAGAACTGGGATATTCGCTCCCTCTCCGGGAGGGCAGTCAATCAGGGAGCAGGTTGAGGCACAGCTTCCGATGATGCCATGTCGCTGTGGAACGCTGAGTAATAGGAGCAGACAGCCAGCCTGGTGTGCAGAAATGGGGGTTTGGGCTGCTCTTTTTCCAACAAAGGCATTTTGCAGCGTGTGCGGTGGTTGCAAATGATTGCAAATACAAGCTCTGGCATCTAACCAGAGAGCAGAGTACATCTATCTCCAGTATGGTTAGGACTCCTATCCTTCTCTTTAAAAAAAAATCCCATTTTTAGACCATACCACCAGCATTAGTGGTGTTTTTGAATATCAAATGCAGGAGCTGTATGTATATATATATGGCGGGGTGTGAGAGAGAGAGGTGGGGGGACCCTGGTAGCTGATAATCATTTGACAACAGTCAGTTGTTTGAACACTAGTAATAATCCCTCACCTTTCTAAGGTGTATTAACGTTTCCTAAGTGCTTTCTCAGATCTCATGTGAATGATAATTTAGTTACCGTTACGCGTCGTCGTTGTTCCACCGGGGCCCTGCGGAGGTCAGCCCCCAGCTTGGGGTATGAGTTGGAGGTAGAGGTCTGTGCTCCCCTCACCCCTCTATCTCTTGCTTTGACTTCTTTTATTCATCCTCATTCGTATCATTTCTCCACCCCTCCCCACCCCGCCCACGCCTCTCTCATTTCCTCTCTCAGCCTCTCTTGTCGGAACACCTCTTGGACTGGGGCTTCCAGAACCCATGATTGTGGCGAGCATGTTTGTTTGTTTCATTTTAAAATGCCATTTCTTTTCTCTTCGTTGTCGTGTGTGTCCCACAGGAGAGGCCACCGGACTTGAATTTGCCTGTGCAGGTCAGCGGTGGCGCTTGCCTCGCTCTCCCCCTTTCTCCAGTTGCGTCTCTTATTTCCACTCCTTTCGTCCCCCTTTCAGGCTGCTGAAACCTCCCTGTAGCCTTTTCGTATTTTAGCACTCCTCTTCTGTCGCCCCACCAGACGTGCCGGTTGTCACCCGTCCAACCCATCTGTGTTTTCTGGACTCGTGCTGGAGTGTCAGAGCTTTGACAAGCTGGGTTCCCGCGTGCCCCGGCGTCGGGCCCTCCAGAAGCCACCTCCTCCGGGAAGAAGACCAAGGCCCCCACTGCCTTTCCAGCTTGAGACTCACCATCCTGCCATGCCCGTCAGTTCCAGGGGACGGTGGGAGAGGCTGGCTGAGGATGTGGAACTAGTGTCTTCTTGTACTGACTCGATTTCTTTTTTATAAAATTGCCACTCAGGAGACCCTGCTCCCAGCAGAAGAGCTTCTTTTCCCGTGCTCATGCCAGCGCTGGGCTCACAGCAGCGTCTGTCCCGGACGTGGGCCTCGTTGGCCGCCCCGGGAGCTCATCTTGCTCTGGCCTCGCCGGAGCCTTGTCCCAGCTTAGGCATCGGGGCCGGGGCCCTTGCTGGTGGAGCGTGGGGTGGCAGAGGGTCACAGGGCTTGGCATCCTGAGACCTGCGTGAGGTCTTGGGTCTGCATGTGACACACCTTCTGAACCTGAATTTCTGTCATCTGTGAAAGTGGATTAAGTGATCGAATGATGCCTGTCCTGACCTTGTTTATTATAGAAACAGATGGAGCAGTGTATGTGGGGACACTGGACTATAAAAGCACAAGCGAAGTGTTAGTTTTCTCATTCTTCCAACATGTATTTCTTGAGTGCCTGAGGTATGCCAAGCCCACTTCTAGGCTCTGTAGAAAGAGCAGTGAAGAAAACACACACAAAAAAGTCCTTACGTTCTGATGGGAGAGGGATGATGAACCAGTTAGCAAATAAATGAGCAAGGTAATTTCCTAAAGTGTTAAGTATTCTGAAGAAAATCAACTAAGTGACTTTGACTGTGTAGTCCAGGTTTCACTCAGTATCAGTCTGGGGTAAGTACCACTTCCTCCAGGCAGCTCTCCCTGATTGCCCCAGGTAAAACAAGAATAGCTGTGGTTTACTGAGTAACTGCTAGGAGCCAAGGTCTTTAGTATGCATTATCTCTAATCTTCACTCTGCTCTATCCACTAGGTGTTATTCTCCTGCTTTACAATGAGGAGACCCAGGCTCAGAGCTCATACAATCGTTCAGTATCTCATAGCTAGAAAGTGACAGGATTGAGTGTCCTGACTGCAGAGTCTCTGTCCTTCCTCCCACGTCTCCCATCCTCCCCGTTCCCCCCGCCTTGTGTCCACCTCTGTTCCAGCACTCAGCATAGCCTGTGATGTGTATGTTGTCTGTTTTCCCCTGTTAGCCTCCGACTCCCAAAGGATGGGAACGGTGCACCCTTGGCAGCGAGACGAGTGCCTGGCTCTGCCTGGGAGCTTCTTCCAGGTGCGCTGAATTCATGCCCGGCTCCAGCCAGCCCCTCGCTGTGTACTTCCACTCACAGGGTCCCAGAGCTCTGCTCTGTTGACTGCAGTGGGGACAGTCAAGTTGGATCTCTCTGGAGAGAAAATAAGGAAAAAAATAAAGGTCTTTCATGTAAAAAAAAAAAAAAATTGTTTTAGACATTAGGCATCTCTGTTGACAGGAGCCATGACCTGTTTGAAGGTCTTGCCTCTCAACTTTATGGTACACGAGCAGGGGTCTGTCCCTCCAGCTACGGAAGAACCTTGGTGCATGGTTGTCCAATAATGGGCCACTGTGTGGCTTAGTATGACTGTTCGTTCTCGTGAGGATTGACCATTTTACAATATAGAAAGTCTGTAGCATTTGCAGAATGCGTCCACACCTTGATTTTGAGCAGGAAAGGGACACAGTTATGTGAAGCAACTATCAGGGAGGGCAGAATTCCAGTCTTGGCCACTCCTTCTCCCAGAGGACTGACATCCAACCCCCAGAGCATCGTTACTGTAAGCAACGTGTCACAACCACCCACAGTCCCATCAGTCTTGTAAAAATGAGTGCTGTCCTCATGTCCCATGGCGAATGGACACTTTCCCCGGTTCATTGACTCTAGTGGCACCACAACCATATGACACAAGGGTTCTGACCAAGTTTAGAATTGCCCTGCTTCTGGAAAAAAAAAATCTTAGGGCAAAAAATCACTATTTAGACTATTCTAGAATTCTATGAATGTTATAAATGTGATTCTATTTTAGAAGGAAAAAAAGCTGAAGTCCAGATTGACGCCAAAGAGAGAAAACAAGGCAGGAGCAGAATGGGCGTTAGACCTTTGCTGTGACCGGGAATGTTCTGTGAAACAAAGAACGTTGTATGGGCCGGGAACAGGACGTCACTGTGGTTCAGAACACGGCAGAAGACTATTCAAGGTGGTTCCAGATACTGATTTCAGCCAGTGGAGGGTGTCAGTAAATTCATCCATTTATTTTTGTATTCATTCAAAGCCAGGCATTGTACGCATCCTAGGTGCAAAATAAATACAGCAGGCATGAAGGCGGGCACGGTCCTGCTCCACAGAGAGCCACTTAGCAGACTATAAAGACCCTGGCAGGGCAGCTGGACCTCGTCGGTACTGGTACTAAGTAAATACCCTCACAGAGTGTCCGGATCTCAAAGGTCTGGGTGCTGTAAATACCATCTGTTGTGGGCTGAACTGTGTCCCCTCAGAATTCATGTTGACGTCCTAATCCTCAGAAGGTGGCTCCCGTTGGAGATTGGGTCTTTAAAGAGGTAATTAGGTTAAAATGAGGTCACTAGAGTGGGCCTTGATCCAAATGACTAGTGTCCTTATAAGAAGGGGAGATTAGGACACAGACAGGCACAGAAGGATGACCATGTGGAGACACAGAGAGAAGATGGCCAGCTACAAGCCAAAGGCAGAGGCCTCGGGAGAAACCAGCCCTGCTGACACTTGGATCTCGGAATTCCAGCCTCCAGAACTGTGAGAAAATAAATTTCTGCTATTTAAGCTGCCCAATTTGTGATACCTTGTTACAGTGCCTGAGCAGACTAATCCACCCTCATATAGTGTCTGGACCAGGTCAGCATGAGGACTGTCACAAAATGTCCGGACCCAGTAGGCCCACAGTGCACATGTGGCTTAGGAAGGTGACAGAATGCTCTTTCTCTGCAGAATTTTCACCCATGAAGAAAAAGGAAGGAATTGAAGTCGTCGGTGTTTTTGCAGTCTGGGTATTGATTTCTAGGTTCATTTCATAGATGTCTGATAGTTAGAGTGTTTTTTTTTTCTTTATGGCTCCAAATCATTATACGTTTATTATCCACCAATGTTTCATTTTCTTTATTTCAAAAATGCAGGTACAAGCTCATTAGTTCTCATCTTAAACATTCTGTTAGCTGTTCTTATATAGACTAGGCATTCTTGGGATGCCTTTCTTTTCTGGCTAACTCCTTAGTCCTTTAAAACCCAGCCACCACTGTCCTGTGGACCAAGGAGCCCTCCAGACCCTCCAGCCTTGTCTGAGGGTCTGTGCATCTCTTTGAATGCCTGCCTCTTTCTCTGCCATTGCGTTTTTCTTAAAGCAACTGTCTGTGCTTACAGACTCTGCGCCTCCGTCACCCAGCACAGCCTCTGATACAGAGAGTGAGGAGATGAATGAAAGAATGAATATATCATTTTCTTGAAGGCCAGTCATTCAAAATGGTTGGAAAAAATTGGGAGCACTTTTTTATTGTGGTAATATATATATATGTGTGAGATATGTATATATATATATAACAAAGCTTGTGATTTTAGCCATCTTTAAGTATACAAATTCGCTGACATTAATTATGTTCCCAATGTTGTGCAAACTTCATCACTACCGTCTGTTTCCAAGGTTTTTCATCACCCCAAACAGAAACTCTGTGCCCAAGAAGCAATAACTCCCATTCCCCGTTCCCCTAGCCCTTGGTAACCTCTAGTCTGCCTCTGCCCTTATGAATTTGCCTATTCTAGACATTTTATATAACTGGAATCATACAATGCTTGTCTTTTTGTGGCTGGCTTCTTTCACTTAGCAAATGTTTTCAAGTTCCATCCGTGTTGTAGCTTGTATCAGAACTTCATTTCTTTTTCTTGGTGAATAATAATATTCCATTGTATGGCTATACCACATTTTCTTTATCCATTCATCAGCTAATGGACACTGGGTTGTTTCTATCTTTTGGCTGTTGTGAATAATGCTGCTATGAATGTGAGTGTGCAAATATCCACTTGAGTCTCTGTTTTCAGTCCTTTTGGGTGTGTACTCTAGGAGTGGAAGGGTAATTCTCTGTTTAACTTTTTGAGGAATGACCACACTGTTTTGCATAGTGGCTGCACCATTTTACATTCCTACCAGCAGTGTACAAGGTTCAATTTCCCCACATCCTCACCGGTGCTTAATTTTCAATTTTGTTGATTATAGCCATCATAGTATGTGTGACAGGGTGTCTCATTGTGATTTCAATTACAGTTCTCCAATGATCAATGATGTTGAACATCTTTTTATGTGCTAATTGTCCATTTGCATATCTTCTTTGGAGAAATGCCTATTCAAGTCCTTTGCCCATTTTTTATTGGGTTGTTTATCTTTTTGTTGTTTAGCAAAATGGCTGAAACTTTAAAAAGTGGGCTCCTTAAAAGGGTAGCTCCTTCCTAATACTTGTCTTTCTGGGAAGCTTATTCTCTGAGGGTTCTGGATTGACGAGGTTATTTTAATCATCTCCTGTCCCTTCTTCTGGCCTTGGCTTTCTCCCATTTTTTTTTTCCTAAGTGTTTATGTTTCAGGTTAAATTTCAAATGGTACTCAAATAAAGAATCAAACTGCAAATTTTCACATTGGAAAATGCTACCACTCAAATGCACAAATATCCTTTTCAAGTGCATTTAAGAAATTAGAGAACTACTTTGTCAATTTCTATTATTCGAGCGCTCTTTAAAAGTGATCACGTTATAGAAATGTACTCAGAGCGCTATTTTCCAGTGTATTTTGGGATGGAGTTGGAAGCAGGGCTTTGAATATGGAGAGGGAAATGTCTTCTTGGATAGATCTGAATATTCAGCCAAACGGTTTAGTTGGTTGTTTAATCTCAGTCTCACTCTCCGAACTCTAAGAGGAAAGAGAGCCCAGTGGAGAGTGCCGCAGCCCCCAGGGGTAGGTGCTGTGGAAACACGTCTGGTCGGGGCCCCAGACCTGAGCCCTCGGCAACTTGGTGCTGCTCCCATTGGACCATCAGCAGCTGTGAGCCAGAGGGTTGTATCTTTTGTAGAATTTGGAATAAGGAGCTTCCAGTGGGATTTTAAAAGCTAATCTAAGAGAGTAAAATTGGAGGGTGGGATGTAGGGGAAATACAGTCCTACTATGACTGCTGGAGTATGTAGCAGTGGCCCTGATTAAAAATATTTTTCTTTTTTTTTTTTGAGGTCCATTGAGAAAAAAAAATCTGCTATGACCTTTAGGTCCAGAAACAGTCCAATTTAACTTTTTCCTTTCTTTGTCCAAACTGAATATTTTCTTATTCTTTGTATCCTGCCTCATTCCACAAAGGGTTTTTGATATCTTGTAATACTTGAGTAGATTTTCTGGAATCATTAAATACATATAATTTTTTTTTACTGAAAGATGGCAGGGTTTTTTGGCTGCTTCCCTCCCCTTTTTTAAAAAAAAAGGCTCCCTGGAAATATCATTGACATACAATAATCTGAACATATTTAAATGAACAATTTGATAAGTTTTGACATATGCGTATATCCATGAAACCATAACCACAATCAAGATAATGAACATATTCATCGTCTCCTAAACTTTCTTTGTACCCTCTTATCATCCCTCGGTCCCCCCACCCCAAACGACTAACCTTCTGTCACTAAAGATTAGTTTGCATCTTGTGTGATTTCATATAGATGGAATCCTACAGCATGCGCTCTGTTTCTGGTTTCTTTCCCTCAGCATAATTATTTTCAGATTCATCCACGTTGTTGCTTGTTCAGTCTTAAAATGTCCTTGTTACTATTGTGTTGACACACCACAGTTTGTTGATATATTCACTTGTTGATGGACATTTGGGCTGTTTCTTGTTTTTAGCTATTTCCAGCTAAACTGCTTTGAACATTTGTGTCCAAGTCTGTGCATGGACGTGTGCTTTCCTTTCTCTTGGGTAGATACCTAGGAGAGGAATGGTTGGATCACACCGTGGGCGTAGGTTTAACTGTTTTCCAAAGTGGTTGCACCATTTTACATTCCCACAGCAGTGTGTCAGAGATCCAGTTGCTCCACGTGCTTACCAACACTTTTTTCGTAATATGTTTGTCTGATTTTAACATCACAGTAATACCTAATAGAAGAATTGAGAAGTATTCCCTCCTCTTTGATTATCTGGAAGAGTTTGCGTAGAACTGGTATTATTTCTTCCTGAAATGTGCGATAGAATCCACCAGTGAAGTTATGTGGGTCTGGGGTTTTGTGGAAAGGTTTTTGTCTACAAATTCACTCTCTTTGACAGACCTATTTAGATTATCTATTTGTTCTTATGTGAGCCTTGCTAGTTTTGTCTCTCAAGGAATTTGTGTATTTCATCTAGGTTATTGAATTTGGTGACATAAAGTTGCTCCTAATATTTCCTGTTATCCTTCTAATACCTGTTGATCTGTAGTGCTGTCACCTCTTCTTCCTGATATTGATACTTTGTGTATTCTCTTTTTTTTTCCTGATTAATTCATCTATAGGTTTGTCAATTTTATTTGTTGTCTCAAAGAATCAGCTTTTGGTTTCATTGGGTTTCCCTGTTGGTGTTTTTTTGCCCTGTTTCCCTGATTTCTGCTCCCAGGTCTATGACTTCCTTCCTTCTCTTTACTTTGGGTTTCTTAAGGTAGAAGCTGAGGTCATGTCCCATCACCTCCTCCTCTTGCTTCTTCCTCTTTTCTTCTGAAGTTGTTTAGAGCTATAAAATTCTCTCTGAGAACCATTTTAGCTGCACCCCACAAATTTTTATATGCTATCTTTTCGTGTTCATTCAGTTCAAAATACTTTCTAATTTCCCTTTCTGTCCAACCTGAGTTGATTTTGTGCAGGTTGTAAGGTCTGTGTCTAGATTCATGGATTTCCAGTTGTTCCAGCACCGTTTGTTGAAAATACTGTCCATTCTCTGTTGAATTGCCTTTGCCCGTTTGTCGAAGACCAGTTGACTATGTTCGAGTGGTCTATTTCTGGGCTCTAGTCTGTTCTTTCACCAGTAACGTGATGTCTTGATTACTGTTGCTTTATAACAAGTCTTAAGGTCAGGTAGAGTCAGTTCTCCAACACTGTTGCCCTTCTTCAGTATTGTGTTGACTATTCTGGGTCATTTGCCTTTCCATATGATCTCTAGAATCAGCTTTTCAATCTTCACAAAATAGCTTGCTAGGATTATGATTGGGATTGTGTTGAATCTATAGATCAAGTTGGGAAAAATTGACGTCATAACAATATTAGGACTTCTAATCCATAAATGTGGACTATCTCTCCATTTCTTTAGATCTTTTTTAAATGTTTCATCATAATTTTATAATTTTCTGCATATAACTCCTATATGTATTTTGTTAGACTTATACCTAAGTATTTCATTTTTTTGGTCCTCTTGTAAATGGTATTGTGTTTTTAATTTCAAATTCTAATTGTTCGTTGATGGTAGAAAGGAGAGCAGTCAACTTTTATTTATTAACCTTGGATCATGCAACCTTGTTATAATCTCTTATTAGTTCTAGAGTTTTTTTTTGTTGATTCTTTGGAGTTTTCTACATAGACGGTCATATCATCTGCAGTTTTATTTCTTCCTTCTCAATTTGTGTATCTTTTACTTCCTTTTCTTGTCATCTTGCACTAGCTGGGGCTTCCAGTATGATGTCGAATAGGAGTGATGAGAGGAGACAGCCGTGCTTTGTTCCTCGTCTCGTGGGAAATGATCCAGTCTCTCGCCGTAAGTGTAGTGTTAGCTGTAGGCTTTTTGTAGGTGTTCTTTATCAAGTGCGGGAAGTTCTCCTCTATTCCTAGTTTGCCAGATTTTCTCTTTATCACTGGTCTTAAGCAATTTGATTTTGCTCTGCCTTGGTATAATTTTCTTCATGTTTTTTGTGCTTGGGATTCGTCGAGCTTCTTGTTCTGTGGGTTTATAATTTTCATCAAATTTGGAAGAATTTCAGCCATTATTTCTTCAATTATTTTTTGTTCCCCGCTCTCTCCTCTCCTTTAGGGACTTGAGTTACAAAGATGCTAGGACACTTGAGGTTGTCTTACAAACTCCTTGGTGTTCTATTCTCATTCTCTCTCTCTTGACTGTTTTCTCTCTGTATCTCATTTTGGACAGTTTCTATTGCTGTTTCTTCATGTTCATTAATCTTTGCAGTCAGTCTCATCCAGCATATTATAGTTTCCATCTCTAGAAGCTTGAGTTATTTTTTAAATATATATCTTCCATGCTTCTCCATAACATATACAGTCTTTCCTCTAGCTTCTTGAATGTGTGTAATACAGTTATAATAACAGCTTAATTTTCCTTATCTAATAATTCTGTCATCTGTGTCATTTCTGGCTTAGTTTTGCTAGGTTGGTTCTTTTCCTTATTATGGGTCGTATTTTCCTGCTTTTTTGAATGCCTGGTTTTTGGGGATTTTTTTATTGGATCCCAGACATTGAATTGTACCTTGTGGGGAGCCGGATATTTTTATATTGCTATAAATACTTCTCAGCTTTGTTCTGGGATGTGGTTAGGTTCCTTGGAAGCTGTTTGATTCCTTCGAGTCTCACTCTTAAGCTTTATGAGGGGGACCAGAGTAGGGTTTAGTCTGGGGTAAAATCCCATGAGTGTTCTCCCTGTGGATTATAAGCCCTGTGGGTTATGTGGTTTTCCACTCTGGCTGATGGTGGCAGGAACTCTTGCCAGTGCTGTGTGAGCTGTGGTGGTTGTTCTCTTTGTTCTTTTCGGCTGGTTCTTTCACCAGCCCCGGGTCATTTCCTCACGGGTAAATGCTCGTCAGTTCTCAGCTGAAGACTCGGGGATGTTCTCCACAGATTTCTGAAGTCTTCTCTCTCTGCAGCTTGCTCCTCTTCAGTACTCTGCCCTGTGGACTCTAGTCGTCTTGGCTTCTCTGGATGTCCAGCTCTGTCCCCCCAACTTAGGGAGACCTCCAGGTCCACCTAGGTTCCCCTCCCTGCATCACTTCCTGGAAACTCTCCAGGCTGTCTGCTGGGGCAACTGTAGGGTTCACCTCTTTTGCTTACTGTCTCTGGGTGATCGATGTCCCTCATTGTCTGATGTCCAATGTCTTAAAAACCTTTGCGTAATAGACTTTGACTGTTCTTTTTCACTATTTTAGGTAGGATGACAAATCCAGTTTCTGTTGCTCCATCTTGGCCGAAGCAGAAGTTGATGGCACTTTTTAAAAAGTAGTTAACACAATGTCAATAAGAAAGGGCAAAGAAAAAGTTCTACAGGAGCAACAGTCATCACAAAAAAAAGAATGTGGGTTTTGGGAGGTTAGAACTCAAACCTTCCTTTACGTTCTAACCTTAGAATCTTGCTGCTCCACTTGTTAAATAAGAATCTGGAAGATGAGTTCTACGAGGAGAAGCTAGGTATTTTTGGTCTTAAGTGTCTTCCAAGAGCCAAACACACCTACTGAATTATCCTGAAGACGGACTGCTAGCTTCGGTGCATTTCAGGAAATTTTATCTTAGAGAACCAGTTATCTGGCTTTGGCTCCGTTGATGGATTTTAAACCAAATAAACTGTGCTTTTCTGACTTTCATCCCAACTGTTAAAGGACAGGCTGTCATGCAAGTGAATGTTGCCTGAAACTAATCACAACTATTCAGTCTAGAAGACAATGTGTTATGGGTAATGTAACCTTATAGTACTTTAAATAGAAAAATTTTTATAATAATGGAAATGTATAGGAAAACTTAGGATAAGAATAGCTTTTATTCTTTTTGCTGAAAGGTTTTAAAACCATTGTATCCAATGAAAATTTATTAAAGCCACCTTTTTAGATACTTTTTGTTAAGTCGGCTTAGGGACTGACAACATCTTATCTAGAAGTGAACAGCAAATATAACAAGTTCATGTTGTAACAGTCTGTATGTAAAATAAAAATTCAGGCCACAGTTTCAGATCTTCTTCAAGTCCTACCCGATGCTCATTACTTTGTCTGCTCTCCCCTTCCCCACCTCCATAATTTTAATCTTTCCTTTTATGGTTAGGATTTGGCAGTCCTGCATGACTTGCGAGGAGCATTATTAAAACGCATTAGTCTTTTTTCTCTCTCTCTCTCCTCCCAGCTGTCCCAGGGGCTGGGTAGGCCGTTCCTGCGCTCAGTGCTCCTGGTCCTGCAACCTTCAGAGCAAAGCCAAGTTTTCAGGCACATTGCTTCACACGTTATTGGGGGCTTCTTTTCTGTTCGACTGCAGGATCTCTTGTTTGCCTTAAAACCGTAAAGTGGACAAAAAAGCATTAACAACCTTCAAGTACCCAGGGCTTTTAGTTTCTGACAGAAAAGAGAAACAAAATTACTTCTGCAAAGGTGGAGGGGTACGTGTGTGTGTGCATGCCAGTGTGTATGGGTGTGGTGTGTGTGTGTGCGTGTGCGTGTGTGTGTGCATGCCAGTGTGTATGGGTGTGGGGTGTGCATGTGTGTGTGCATATGTGTGTGGAATTAAACATTCCAGAGATTTCGAGGAATTTCAGGGCTCCATGGGAAGTCATTATTGGCTTGATAACTATGGTTAGGCAAAATGAAATTAGAATATATTTCAAGATAAAGTAATTAACACATTTCCTAAATACTCCATAGAGAATTTCAAGGCTGTCTCTTTCTGTAAGTGATTGTGCTCATTCTTCCTCTTTTGCTGCATTCATTATTCCTTAACTGAAACCCAGCAGCTCACCTGAAATCCTGCTCTTCCTCCTGTATTTGGATCTAGGTTTCTCCTGTCCTCATATTACATCCAGAGCTGGGCTCTTTGCCAAGCTTGTGATTTGGCGTGTAGAGTTGGGGGCAGGGTGGGGACTGTTTCGTTGCTCTCTCATCCGGGTTCCTGTGTTTCTGTGATGGTTATTTGCTGGCCGGTCTCTCCTCTGCTAGACCGAGCGCCCTGAGGTTAGGAAGGTCGCAGTGTTCATTGCGTTGCCCGGCGCTAGGTCTGGCCCAGAAGGATGCTCAGTAACGTTTTATTGAACTGGATGGAAAGTTTGTTAGCTTTAAACTCCATGTCATCTAAAGTCAACGTAGTTGCATGTTGCTTCTTAGGGTGATCTCATGTGTATTTTCTGGTCTCCAACACCACTATTTCACAACCTACGACTCATAAAAGATCTTTATGCCATTTCTTTCCAGATTTTCAGAGGCTCTGCTGAAGTTCCATTAATCAATAGGCAATGGCAGCATTTTTCTATCAGTCAAGGGCTGTTGAGGAATTCTTTCACAGTCAGGTATATGAGTGTTAGCTCTTGAGCCTCAGTTGAGAGAGGTTTACTGATGGATAGGGTCAGGTCTTGTAATTTTCTATGAAGCGATGAATTTCAGAGCTGGGGCTCAGGTGGCAGGTCCAGCCCAGGGATGAGCAAGACTCGGAGCTCCTGAATGACCCAGATGATCAAAGGAGAACCAGGAGTCTTAGACATGAAATAAAACTGGAACCCTTTAGCCAGGAGTGGTTACAGGGCTGCGAATCTGACAGTAGGGCTGAAATCGAGACCTTAAAATGACCGAGGATATATTGCTGCTCTACACTGCCTGGTTTTTATTTCTTTTGTTGTTGGTTACTATAGAATGGTTCAGAGTATGACAATATAACTTCTCTGAAAACAGCGCTTAATGGGGAAAGCCAGCTTTTATATGGGATGTCTATCTGCAAATTATTGAGTGAAAGGTTGTTATTCCTTATTGATTACATGATTGGTTCTAAAATATTAAAACCTTGTAAAAAGATTTTTTCTAACTAGCATTTGTCTGATATTTTCAAAAAGGTGAAATGATGCAAAAATTCTCTGTATATTTTACTTGGTATCATGCAGGTCTCACTGGAGTTACTACTTGTCATTTGGATGGACAACATGATACGGTGAAAATAGCAGAGGCTTTTCAGCTAGCCCTTGGTTTGCTGCTTTCTAGCTGCATGACTTTAGATGAGGTGGACCAGAAACTCAACTTCTCCAAGCTCATCTATGAAATGGGGCTTACCCCTAAATGGGAGGATGTTATACAGACTGGAGATAATGCAGTGCGAGGCGTAGGATCTGATGCACAGTAGGTGGGGAATAAAGGGTAGCTGTTATTTTTTTGATGCTGTCCTTATTATTTTAAATAATTAAAGAAAGAACATTAAGAACATCTCAGGATAAAGGGGACAGATTCTAAGTTAACCTTTTAAAATGAATAGGCCTCCTTTGACCTCCAGGAACATTACTCAGACAACATCTCCGTATCACCAGAAGATTTATAGACTCAAGAGCCTGTTTTTATCTCTAGATAATGAGATAATCATACGAATGGAGGAAAAAGTGCACTTACCTCGCCTTTTCAGTAGATTAAAACAGACAAGTTACCTGAAGATCTTGTTGTGCCACTTTTTACTCTAAAAAGGTTATTAAAGTTAAAAGTCAGAGCTAGATGAAGATCTGGGGTAAAGGCAGAGCTACAAGGTCATCCTTTTGCCTGTGGAATCAGAGATGCTCAGCACCTGCCTGGACCCATGATATCACTTGAAACGCAGAAAGAGGCCAGCATTTGGCTGGGTTCTCACGAGAGTCAAGTCAGAGATGGAGCCGTGAATGGAATTCTTGGTCCATCCTTTGGCCGCTAATCACGTGCTGTCATGTGAGAGGGCTTGTAAGGAACTATTCTCTGTCTTAAGATGAATGTCGTGTGTCCTCAGCTTGACCAGAGGTGCTCCAGAGGCAGAAATAGTAACTTTTCCTCTAGCCTAGGCCTCTCTCATGGGCCAAACATTGCACAGTACTCACAAAATTTGTTCAATAACTATTGTTAATGTTGATTTCACTGAAGGTCCATGTTGGCTTTTTGCTATTATAAGCACTAATATCAGGGCCTGCCTGTGGCTGAGTAGTTAATTTCGCGCACTCTGCTTCGGCAGCCCGGGGTTTCGCTGGTTTGGATCGTCAGGCCACGTTGAGGCTGCGTCCCACGTGCTACAACTAGAAGGACCCACAACTAAAATATACAACTATGTACTGGGGGGATTTGGTGAGAAAAAGCAGGGGACAAAAAGGAAGATTGGCAACAGTTGTTAGCTCAGGTGCCAATCTTTAAAAGAAAAACCAATAATCTTAAGAACAATGAACTGTAATCATGCTAAACTACCATTTGCATTGAGCATCTATTTGCCATCGTTCTGTTAGATGTTTCATATGCATTAACATTTATCCTCACATGAACTTGAGGAGGCAGGTGGTCTGATTCCTGGAGTGGTCATTTGCCAAGGTCACAGAGCTAACAGGTGACGGATGCAGGAATTGAGCCCTGCCTGATTTGAATCTCAAAGTGCTCTTTCTGAAGCCCCAGGACCCAGACAGTCCAGTGGCAGGTAACACGGGCAATCAGCCTTTCCAAGGACTCGTTTTCTGAGCCGCGTTTGGACGTTGACAAAGTGCCCTGAGGCTGGAATTTGTAGCCCCCGGAAGGTCTGAGGCATCTGCATTAAGGGCCTCACTCCACTGCGGGGTTGGGTCCACCTGGGATTAAATCTCTTGTGTCCTTTGCCTCCGGGACAGTTTGCCCTGCATGATCGCCATCTGAGAGATAGTTACCTGATACTGACATAAAGGGACCTCTGCCTGTCCATGTAAATAGAGCCCCATGCCTGCCTAAGGCAGTGAGCAGGTGCTCAGCCCCAGCCCGCAGTTCCAGCTCACACAGAGGTTTTAAAAACCCAAGAGAGGTAAAAATATAGAGAATATTGACAGAATGTGAAAATTTTAGAAAAAAGATAAAGCAGGTCTATTGTTAAAACTGTTTTAATGACGTCCATAGATACATTTTAGAGGTACAGGAACAAAAATTACTTTCAAATAAATAGTTTAAGGTGTTATTTGTGCTGGATTCCCAAGCCAATGAGATTTTCTTTGCTAGAATTCAGATGAACTCTCCCATTTTGTGCGTGGCATCCTGGAAAACGTTCAGAGGTTGGGATTGACTTGTGTTGGTTAAACCAAGCTTTGGGTTTTGTTTTCATTATGCTAATCAGCCTTTTTCCCAGCTGAGTTGGAGAGTAAAGTCATCGAACAACACTGGCCTTCTCTGTGCACAAGAGGGTTAAGAACTTCAGATAGCTCACGCTGCTGCCAAGAAGCCTCCCGGTCTATTCTTGAGCGTAATCACCTGCAGGGACAGAAGTAAGACGATCGGTTTCAGGTTAAAAGCGGTGATTCTGGCAGGATTTGAAAAGCGCAAGGATTATGTCATGGGGGAAACTTCAGCAAACCTCACAAGTGGAGGTTCTCTCAAGGAGATTATACATTGCAGTTTTTAATCACTTGCATTTGAAGGCAGATATTGAGCTGGTTGGGGTTTTGTTTTTTGGCAAAATTTTTGAATTAGACCTTTTTCTATATAAATTTGGTGCCATAATTAAAATAGAGTCTGATTTATGCAGTTTTATTAAAGCTATCTATAGCGCACACTGAGACCACAGTGATGCTATTTTGCATAATAAATTTTTAGAATTCAGGGCAAGCCTGTCCTGTCTTACTTGGTGGTGTTGTATGATATTGATTTGAAAACGCAAACGTAGACAATAGAGGCCAACTTATCCTCTTCAGTACTAAAGCCAATGGGTAGACTGCATCTCAGTTGAACTCTCAAAAAGTTACCTTATTGTTATGTTAACATTCAACAAAACTGACTTGTTCGAGACAATTCCATGTATTTTAACACAGTATAGATTCATCTAACGACTCCCACCATCAGATACAAAACATTTTCATCACCCCCCAAAACTCCCATGTGCTACGCCTCTACCCCAGCCCTTGGAAACCACTGATCGACCCTCCTTCACTATAGTTTTGTCTTTTGAAGAATGTCATATAAATGGAATCATACAGTGTGTAAGCTTTTGAGACTAGCTTCCCTCCCTCAGCATGAAGCCCTTGAGATCCATCCAAATTGTTACACATGTCAGTAGTTCATCCTTTTTATTGCTAAGTGGTATTCCATCGTATGGATGTACCACAGTTTATCCTTCTCCAGCTGAAGCACGTCGGAGCTGTTTCCAGTTTTTACCGAGTATGAATAGAGCCGCTATAAACATTGGTGTACAGGTTTTTGTATGAATGTGAGTGTTCATTTCTCTAGAGTAAGTACTTAGGGATTGCTAGATTACATGCTAAGAACATGTTTAACTTTATAAAGAACTGCTAGACTGTTTTCCAGAGTGGCCGTACCATTTCATGTGCCTGCCAGCAACGGAGGAGAATTTCATTTGCTCCACGTTCTCACAGCATTTGGTTTTGTCAGCGTTTTGTATTTTAATCACTCTAACAGGTGGGCAGTGATATCTCGTGGTTGGAGTCTGCGTTTCCCTAATGGCTAATGACGAATAGCCTTTCATGTGCCCATTCGCTCTTTGGTCAAGTGTCTATTTAAGTCTTTTGCCTATTTTTTAATTGGGTTGTTTGTTTTCTCACTGTTGGGTTTTGAAAGTTGTTTATATGTCTCAGTCAACAGGGAGATAGAGAGAAGAGGACATACCCACATACCCCGAGGCCCACCAGTATTCCTAACTGAAGCGGTATGAATCCTGCGTTAGGAGCACAAAGAATGGAGTATCTAGTTCTCAGAAGGGAAGGAGAGTGAGAAAGGATGTTCGCAAGTTCTTACCTCACAGTTTGACTTCTTTAAGGAGATATGTCTATGATATACGTTTTTTTAAGAGTTATACAGTGTTTTCTTCATAAAGGCTTAACAGTTTTAGATGTATGTGAGTGTTAATAAGTTCCCTGGGTTCTCAGGTATTTAATATCTGCTGTTCTCTCTCAGAAGTGGCATAGACAGACCTGAGAAATATTTCTATGTATGAAGCAATTATCATAGCAATTACCTAGAAAGTTTACAGAGCCTGAATTTAGAGGCAAGTTAGAATTATTTCCAGTAAGTAGAAGTTACGGGATGATAGATTTCAACTTCAAAAGCCATGATTATCTGAATATTCCTTATGCTTTCATATTTCAATGCTTTTGTTTAAGTTGTTTCCTTTGCCTGGAACGCCATTCTTCTTGCTCTTCCACCTTGTCAATGTTTTTATCCTTCAAGACCAGCCCCTACTTGCTTCTTTTCTACAAATACAATTAATATCCCCTTCTCTGTGTTCATTTACCACTTCGTACGTTTCTCAATTAGATAACCTATCAAATTGTTTTAGAATTTGTGGACATATGTCTTCTCCACTACACAGAGACCTTCTCAAGGATAACTGTGTGAATAGGTCATCTTTATATCCCTAGAAACTAATTTGATGCATGCTTCATGGGAGATACCTGTTTACCCATTTAGTCATTCATTTACCAAATATTTATTGAGTTCCTACTGTGTGTTGCATATTGGCAACAGAGAGCAGTGGATCAGTGGAAAAGATCCCTGCTTTCATGGGACTTACATCTTATTCATGTTTTTCAGAGGGCTAGCTTCTGATTTCATTGATTTTCTTCATCGTTTGTCAGTGTTTTATCCCATTGATTTCTGCTCTTTGTTCTTTCCCTTCCTTTTGCTTGATTTGGGTTTAGTTTGCACTTCTTTTTCTAGTTACTTAACATGATAGCTGAGAATCACTGATTTGAGAATTCTCTCCTTGTCTAATAAAGGGATTTTTTAAAGCTATTAATTTTCCTCAGAGACCTGCTTTAGCTACATCCCACACATTCTGATATATTTTCATTATCATTCAATTAAAAATATTTTGTAATTTCTCTTGTGATGTCTTTTTTGGCCTAATGGTTATTTAGAAGTGTGTTGTTTAATTTCCAAATATTTGGAGTTTTCTTGGTTCTCTTATAGTTTTTTTTATTTCTAATTTAATACCATTGTCAGAGAACATGCTATTTCAATCTTTAAGTTTATTCAGGTCTGTTGTATGGCCCAGAATATGATGTGTCCTGGTAAATGTACCATGTGTACTACCATTGTTGGGTATATTTTTCTGTACATGTCAATTAAGTCAAGGTGCTTTATAGTGTTGTTCAAATCTTCTTGTCTTTACTGATTTATTTTACTAGTTGTCCCATGAGTTGCTGGGAGAGCGGTGTTAAAATCTTTAGGAATAATTGTGGAATTGTCTGTTTCTCACTTCAATTCTGTCTGTTTTTGCTTAATGTATTTTAAAGCTCTATTATTTGGCAGGTTTATGATTGTCTTGTCTTCCTGATAAATTGACTCCTTTTTCATTATGAAATGGCCCTCTTTATTTCTGGTAATACATTTTATTTGACATCTATTTTCTCTGATGTTAATATTGCCACTCCAGCCTTCTTATGCTTGCTGTTTACATATTATGTCTTTTTCTCCATTCATTTACTTTCAACCTATCTGTGTACGTATTTAAAGTGTGTAGGGGCCGGCCCAGTGGCATAGCAGTTAAGTTCGCGCCTTCCGTTTCAGCAGCCCACAGTGCACCAGTTCAAATCCCAGGTGCGGATGTACATACCACTCATCAAGCCATGCTGTGGTAGGTTCCCCACATATAAAATAGTGGAAGATGGGCACAGATGTTAGCTCAGGGCCAACCTTCCTCAGCAAAAAGAGGAGGATTGGGGCGTGGATGTTAGCTCAGGGCTGATCTTCCTCAAAAATAGAAAAAGTAAAAATAAATAAATAAATGAATAAGTAAATAAAGTGTGTGTCTTGTAGGCAGCATATAGTTGGGTCTTTTTTTTTTCTGACATTCTCTACCTTTTAATTGATGTGTTTAATGAAATTATTGCTTTAATGTATAATATTTAATGTAATTATTACTGTGTTAGGTTTGGGTTTATCATTTTACTTTTTTGTTTTCTAATTGTCTCTCTTTTTTATTCCTCTCTTCCTCTTTTCCTTCCTGTTTTTGGATTATTTGAATATAGAATTTCAATTTGATTTCTCTGTTAGTTTTAGGTGTACTTCTTTGCATTATTCTCTAGTAGTTCCCTAGAGATTCAACTTTTCATAGATCCCTTACAGTTAAATGTATGCCTCATGTAAAATATTAAAATCTTGCAACCTTATAGATTCATATTTGCCCCATCTTTTATGTTATGGTAATTATATGTGTTACATCTACACAGCTTATAAGTCCTATAAGACTGTGTGATAATTTTTGTCGTAAAAAGTTTAAAGGTTTATAAGAACATTAACAGGAAAATGCAAAAAGCAAAAGAAAAAGTCTTGAGCTCATTCAGATATTTATCATTTCCAGTGCTCTTCATTATTTTCTGAGGGTCTGAGTTACAGTCTTATGTAGTTTCCCTTTACCTTGAAGAATTCCTTTGACATTTCTTATAATGCAGATCTACTGGCAATGAATTCTTCCAGTTTTAGTTTATCCGAAAATGCCTTTATTTTGCCTTCGTTCTTGGAGGATGTTTTCCCTGCTATAGAATTCTGGATTGAATTTTCTTCATTTGGTACTTTAAAGATGGTACTTCTGGTCTCCCTGGTTTATGACAAGAAGTCAGCTATTACTCAGATTGTTGTTCCCCTGTATATAATATGTCATTTTTCTCTTGCTGCTTTCAAAATGTGTGCTTTATCTTTTGGTTTTAACAGATGGATTATGACATATCTTGAGGAGAGCTTCTTGGTGTTTATTCTGCGTGGTGTTTGTTTAGCATTTTGTAATTTTACATTTCTGTCCTTCATAGATTTCAGGATATATGGGGACATTATTTTTGAGATATTTTTTCTGCCCTGTTCTCTCTCTTCACATATTGCAATTAAGCATATGCTGGACTGTTTAAGATCTTCTGACAAGTCCCTAAGGCTCTGTTGGATTTTTTTTTTTTCAGTTTTTTGTCTGTGTTCTTCACCTTGAATACTTCCTATCGATCTTTCTCCAGGTTTGCTTAGTCTTTCTCTGTCATATCCATTCAGCTGTGAAGTCCATTTTCAGTGAATTCTTTATTTCAGAAATCATATTTTTTCAATTCTAGAATTTCCATTTGGTTCATTTTTTTGTTTCTATTTCTCTGCCAATGCTTTCTAATTCTCTATTGAACTTTTCATTCATTGAAAATATACTTATCTTACCTATAGAAGATAGTCATAATATCTGTTTTAAATCCTTATCTCATAGTTCCAATGTTTTGTTCATTTTGGAATTGAACTCAATTTATTGTCTTTTCTCTTGAGAATGTGTTCTGTTTCTTGCTTCTTAGTATGTTCTCAGTAATTTTTAATTCTCTCCTGGACATCAAGAGGGTTAAGTTGTGAAGATTCTGCATTCTGTTATTTTTCTCTAATGAGTGTTGTTTCCTTTGTTTCATTGGAACCTTTTCTTGGCTGGGCTTGAGCTACAAACTCTTTTTCGAGTCTATTCCACGTACGTGTGATTTACAGTCAGAGATACGAAGAAGGCAGAGTTTGGGGATCCCCTCTCTGGCTTTTTCCCTCCTGGAATCTCCTCACTCTCTTCAGTGTTCACAGTTTTCAGACTTCACTTTTTGGTTTTCTAAGAATGAAAAGACTTCGGAGTTTTCCATGTGTGCCCACACCCCCACTGTGTGCACCACTTAGCCTTGGGCTAAAAGCCATGAAAGAGAGAATTTGCTTGTATAGTTCCCCATCTGCCCATCTCCAAGTGAGTGTGGACTCCCCACCCGAGTCTGTAGGCTTGCGTCCACCCTCCAGTACCATCAGGTAGTTGTTTTTGTTTTATTTCCAGGCTTAATAATTGCTTTCTGGAAGGGGGGTGCTATCCGAGAGGGGTCTGTCATGAAAGCAAAAGCAACCCCATGATGCTTACATTTTTGGTTAGGAGATGACGACAATAAACAACAATAAACAAACAGAAAGATGATTATAGCTCCTAATAATGCTGTGAAAGAGAGAAATAAGGTTGACGTGATCAACAGTACCAGCTTTAGATAAGGTTGTTAGGAAGGTTGTCTGAAGAGTCCCCACTTGAGTTGAGACCTGAAGAATACGAGAATTTGGTCGTGCCAAAAGCTGGTTGAGAAATGTTTCAAGCAAAGGCAACAGCAAATACAAAAGCCCTAAGGTAGGAGAGAGAGGTCAGTATAGCTGGAGCACGGTAAGTGAAGGGAAGAGTGATATAAAACGAGGTTGGAGAGGCAAGGAAGACCACCAAGGGCCTGGTGGACCTTAATAAGGAATTGGGAATTAGTGATTCTATACAAGAAACTATGATTACCACGGCCATAAGGGTATGCTTACAAAAAGACTCGCCCATTTATGTGGCTTCGTCAGAGTAGCCTTCCTTAGAAGTCTTGACTGGTGGATAGTATGGCCTTGAGATTATCTGACCTTACCTGTCAGTCGGCATTGTTGGAAGAGAAGCCGGAACACCATGACACGGTGCCTTTCTACCATGTGTGGGAAGTTGAAGTAGGTAAACTCTATCCCCTCTATCTCTGAGGTTCTCCGACATCGAGGAAAAGAAAACAAGTTGGCCCGCATCTAGAAAAATATAATGGCAATTAAAACCACAGTTTAAAAAGAAGTGAAAAGCACAAACGTAGAGAATGAGGAGGCTGTAGGAGAGCGAAGCGTTGTACTTCTACATAGTAAACGATTTTACGTGATCGCTGCAGACGAGCCGCTGCCTTTGGTTTTTAAAGATTATTATGTTATAGCAATGTGCCAGTATATGTGTATGGTCTGATTTCTCTCGGGGGCCTTTCGCTCACTTGCTCCTTCCTTTCCTTTGGTTTAGATGACAGCGCTTCTGCGGCGAGTAGCATGGAGGTAACAGACCGCATCGCCTCCCTGGAGCAGCGAGTCCAGATGCAAGAAGATGACATCCAGCTGCTCAAATCGGCTCTGGCCGACGTGGTCCGGCGGCTGAACATTACGGAGGAGCAGCAGGCCGTGCTTAACAGGAAAGGACCTACCAAAGGTGGGCGTTTTAGATACCCAGGAACAGCCGTAGAGTGGTCTCATTGGAGATTCTTGCTCTAGCAGATACATTGTATTCTTTCATGTTGACAGAGAACCAAAACTGAGAATAACAATGAAACAATGTTAGCGTTGTCAAAATCATCACAGAAACAGGGACAGTATTTTTTGGCTTGACGCTGGTGAACTGTATCGCCCGGCGGTGTACATCAGCAGGTCATCAGTAAGTGCTTGTGGAGTCGAGAAAGGAACGTCCACAAGGGACTGGAGAACAATTTTTTATCAAGACTCTGGGATAGAGTTAACTTGTAAAAAACCCACAATCCTTTGGGTGCCTCTTGGAGGCTGTTCCACGTAAAAACTTCTGATAACTGGCATCTCTTTCTCCGTACTCATCTTATGCTATCATTCAGTTTGGCACAGCAAATGCTTAATTGGTCATATGCCACGTGCGAAGCTCTGAGCCAAGGACTGGGGCCCAGCGGGGACAGGCCCCTTCTTGAGGAGCTCAGAATGCTGAGATTTATCATAATATCCCCCCTTCTAGACAGTAAGCTCCTCTTGGGCAAAGGCTCCTCTTTCTTTTGCATCTCCTTCTGTGCTATTCATGAGAAAGTAACCTCCTACAGAATTCCAGATCTCATGGATTTCTGGCAAATTTAAATCACCATTTCATTTCCATGTGGCGCCTGGAAACAAAACATCAAAGAGCAGTATTTGTGTTTGAAGTAACTTTGTAGTGACCCTCTTCTTAAAACTTTGGGAAAACAACCCCTCATAAAAGCTTCTATCCTGCTGGCTAGTACCCTGATGTCTACTTGCAGCCGACAGGCATTGCTCATCTTTTGCTGGAATCGCTTTTCCTCGTGGCTGGCTCTAGAAAACAGAATTCATCCTGGCTGTAAAATTCCTTTGGTTAGAACATTTTGAGATGACAGTATGTAAATGTCCCTTTAAAATTAACTTCCTTTTTTTTATTTAGACTTAACAAATTCTTTCACAGTTACCATATTTTCCTTGGAGTCGGGAGAGGGTACTGTCTGATGTTGCATATGTTCGTTTTTTCTGAAGCTCTTGGCTGCAGTTTCACACATCTGTGGAAAGAAATCTATATCTCGTGCTTCAGGACAATTATCACCAGCGTCATGTGAGATGTACATGCTGGGCGTTGCCTACATTTTGAATACTCTTTTTAAGTCATCTTTTTCTCCTAAGTTACAAAGCGCTTAGGGTATTTTAAATAGAAACCAGGTTATTTTAGGTCTTCTTGCCCTACTCGTCTCTCCAAAAATAATCCTGATGACTACTGTATCCTAAAGGGCACATTTGAAGTAGTTGCTTTATATTAAACTTCAGACTTCGAAAACTTCTTTATTTTTAGAAAATTAGGGGAAAAAATAATACAAGAGGGCTTGCCCAGGAGTTTTCTTTTCTTGATGAAGAGTGAAGTGTGATTTTTATAAAACTTCCTGTAAGAGAAATGGGTTTTTTTCCTAGTTATAACTGATGTTTCTTTGTAACATTCTTTTCATAAGTGAAAATAAATCAAAACGTAGTAGCCAGAAGGTCACGCCAAGAAATAGAGAAAAGGTCCTAAGGAAGTCGGTGAGCGGGTGGTGTCCCCGAATGGAGTGGGCGTGGTTTTCCCTGCTCAGCTGCCTGAGCTTGGAGGACGATGGATGAGGGGAGGAGGAGAGCGACTCCATCAGATGCTCTGGGCTGCTGCTCCTCCTTCAGCAAGCGCCGTGTTGGTACTGGCGTGTGTACCCCTATCTCAATAGCTGGCACTCTGTAGCCGTGGTTTGGTTGGGGAATCTGTTAGACAAGATGGATTTTAAGCAAACCTCCTTCGGTTTATAAAAGCTCACATTATTGTTATCACTTTACGATATTTTAGCTGGCCGTCCTAATACAGCCCCGAAGTAGACTGGACACATGGCATTCTAACTTTTAAATGTTAAGTGATTTTTTCCCCCCAAGGTTAATAGTCAAAAGCTTAGGGCTCAGTGTTTTGTGTTTTGGGTGTACATCATTGTGCTGCCTGCCCAGCGACAGGGAGGGCTGTGCCACAAAGAAACAGGGCAGCTTGGAAGACAGTGAGCATTCCGAGGGGTCCGTGTGGTTCAGCTCCAAGCAAGTGCCTGAAAGCGCCGCATCTGTGCTGGAGCCGTCCCTCCGTGTTAGCCGGCAGTGTGTGCTCCCTGGGTCAGTATTGCCTGCGAGGCTGTGGATAAGAATCCTAATTCCTTTCCACGACAGGATTTCACTGATTAGAAACAAGTTATCGTGCCCTCTAAGGTTTGACTCACTGTATCGCTCTTCATATGACTTAACTAGTACAACAATGAGAACTGCGGTCTCGTGAAAATAATGCACTCATAGATCAAGTTCAAGGCTTCCTGGCATGGGGAAAGATTGTGGCCAGTCCCATAAAATGCGGGGCCTGTGGACGTGCGGTTTATGTAGGGGGACGTCTGTCTCAGACTCTACTTTTGCTTGGCAGCATTTTCCCGTCCCTAGGATCGGCCCTTTATACTAAGTATCCGACTCTTCTTAACCCAGTGATACTGCCCTGGGTTTTAGGATCCACCCAGTCTGCATCTCAGCTCCCCAAACTTGACTATTCTCCTTTTCCTTTGCATTTGTGTTTTTTTAAATATTAAGAGCGGGCTGCCCTGTCATGCATCTTAACCCTAGAGAGCCTCGGCCTGCTGATTGGCTTTGTCCGTGTTGGATGTTCTTGGATGGGAAGATTCGGAATGTTTTAATTATGCTGAGTGTCGGTTACCATATCGTGGGGAAAAGAGAATCAAATAGTTTATGGAGGCATGTGTTCTTAAAATTCTTGCTGATGTTGAAGTTTTTTCAGTGTTGTGGTTGGAGAGAGAGCAATAGTCACTGCTGACAGAACGCAGTGGATGGACCCCCTCATATATTGTTATTGTGAGTGTAAATACAGAAAAATGCCTGATGGGAAAAGGAGTTCATTGCAGCATGAGGCACAATGGAGAAAAACTAGATGGGAAACAGCAGAGGCAAAGCACGCAATAGGGGCATGACCGGAACAGTGTGACACCTGTATGGTTGATGGTGTGTCATCTTTAAAAATGTTGGTGTTGGGGGCCGGCCCAGTGGCACAGCGGTTAAGTTCACATGTTCCACTTCGGTGACCCAGGGTTCACTGGTTTGGATCCCGGGTGCGGACATGGCACTGCTTGTCCAGCCATGTTGTGGTAGGCGTCCCATGTATAAAGTAAAGGGAGATGGGCATGGATGTTAGCTCAGGGCCAGTCTTCCTTAGCAAAAAGAGGAGGATTGGCAGCAGATGTTAGCTCAGGGCTAATCTTCCTCAAAAAAAAAAAAAAATGGTGTTCTTGGTAACAACAGGGAAAATGCTTATGCATGGCCTTAAGAGTCAAAAAACAGGATATAAAACTGTATATACTGTATAGTTTCAGCTAAATAGATAAAGTGCATGCAAAGGCTGGAAAGCGGTATACCGAGAGTGATCGCTGGCTTCTTTCTTTTTTTCTGAGTGGTAGGATTATGATTTATTTTCTTTTTTATACTTTTAGTTGGTTCCTAAATGTTCTTTGGTGTGTGTTCCTTAATAAACAGGAGAAATTTATGTCTTAAAAGTGACTCCTTTCTTCCCACGGAATCTGGTCTGTGCTGCACTGAGATCGACAGCAGGGCTCGGGCAGATTCCGAGGCTGGAGTTTGCACACCTGTGTTCTCAAGAAGACAGGAATCGTGGTGTGGAGTCGCATGCAAACTAGATCCATTGCACAGACGCACGGCTCATTTCCTCTTCAGTGCCAGGGAGCATTACAGGATTTTAATGTAAAATGAAGGTGAAAATAGAGTCATTGTCCCATGTCTGGGGTTGTCTGCTTGTTATGCATTAACCAGCGAGCAGTTCATATTTCTCATTTTAAATTTTTCTTGTGTGTTCAGACCGTAATTCAGCAGCTTGCCTTTTGGAAAACTTTTATATACCTTTTGCAAACTTTTTTATTGGTTATGTTAATAGCCTCATTAATAGCAGATCAGACGATTACTAAATATAACCAAGAACCTGCTGTCGGAGATTCCCATAAGGAGATAGGTCCTACTGTTCCAGGGCCTGGAAACCTCGTCTCAGAACTTCGCCTCTGCAACCACCGTTGGAAGCAGATTATGGAGCATCTTTATGGAGCCTCTGCTACATTAACACTTAACCCCGATATTCAAAATAATACTTGTAGCCACCGTTTATTGATTGCCTAGCTGCTGAACTTTGCAAGAGATATTTTAAATATATTTGCTCATTTTACTTCTCCACGGTTCTTTGAGTTAGGTCTTATTATGCCCATTTACAGGTGAGAAGCAGCCTCTAGGAGATTAAATAATTTGTCCCAGATTACACAACTAGTCAGGGAAAATCTGGGACTGGACCCCAAGGCCTGGCTGGACATGTGTTCTTTCTGCCATCTGTGTTGCTTTGCTGTGCACACTTCTTAGCAATATTATTTAGATTAGCATTAATTAAACCTAATATTTAAGAAATGACTTGAAATGAGAGTTCTTTTCTCACAGTTTAATTTGATTTGCAAAGTATCCCAAATACAATAGGTCGTATTCAGCACATAATTGTGTGAAATATTATGCGATGGTCCCTTCACAAATTTTATTAGATAGGCGCAACTAACAAATTAAAATTTTTTAAGCCCTTTGCAATCAGTGAAATTAATGAATAATTAACTTAGTTCTTTATCCTGGTTAACCAAAATTAGACAGCAGTTTTTTTCCTCTCTCTCTTGTCTCCTGTGCTTTCTCCTTATGTTTTGCCTTACAAATTGGTAATTAAAGAAAATAACTTTTGCTTTCGTTTAGATGGACCACACTGTAGTTTCTTGCGTTTTTCTCATTAGTTGCCCTCCTCAGTTTAGATAGGCTTTCTTTAGTGATTTATAGAAAAAGTTCAGTAGGTATATTCAGTTTTTTAGAGACTAAGAAAGATTGTTTTTAAACTTTGTGTTATGAAAATGTTCAAATGTATGTAAAAGTAAAAAGAAAAATACCTTTTTTTTTTAACCTGGCTTCATTATTTATCAACATGTGGTCAACTTTGTTTCATTTATTATCCCCCAACCCCGGACCTCCCCTCACCCCATTAGGATTATTTTAAGGCAAATCCAATACATCGTATAATTTTATTTATAAATATGTCAGAATGTGTTTCTAAGATATAAGGACTTTCTTTTTAAAAATCCGCAATACCATTATCACACTTAATATAATTCCTTGATATCAAGTCAGTATTCAGATTTTCCCAGTTGTTTAATAATTGACTTTTTTATAGCAGCTTTATTCACATAACATAAAGTTGAGTTATAATTCACATAAGATAAAATTCACTGTTTTAAAGTTTACAATTCATTGGTTTTTACTATGTTCACAAAGTTCTGCAGCCATTCCCACTAATTTTAGACCATTTTCATCACCCAAAAAGATACCCCCATACCCAGTACCAATCATTTCTTATTGCTCCCTCCCCCACCCTTCTAGCAACCATCAGTCTACACTCTCTATGGATTTACCTGTTCTGGGCATTTCATATAAATGGAATCATGTATTATGTGGTCGTTTGCCACTGTCGTCTCTCACTTAGCATAATGTCTTCCAAATTCATCCATGTCTCAGCAAGTGCAGCACTTCATTCTTTTTTATGGCTGAATAATATTCTGTTGTATGGATATGCATTAACGTATTGTTTATCTGCTCATCAGTTGATGGACATTTGGGTTGTTAATGCATGACTTTTAGCAATCAGTTCATTAATGTCTCTTTTGCCTGTGTATTTCCATTATATTGATTTTTCAGTGTTCCAGAATTCTTGCACTACTAGACCCATGCCTGAGAATCAAATAAGTAAACATGGTACCACGGGCCACCTCATCTACCTGCCAAACAATATGTTAAAACCTGATTCATGTGCATTTTGATAATTTCAAAATCTCTTTCAAATGATATAATGAGAGTTAGGATTTTAAATCTGCGGTAGGTCTTCTGACTTCTGGCACAGTAGATGAAAGGCGACATGTCTACACGCCGTTCCATACCTTGTTCCTTTCACTGCAGTGTGTAGCGATCTGCTCATCCCTTTTACGGCTGCCTAATACTCCACTGTGAGCGTGTACCACGGTTGATTCAACCAGCCCCTGTTGGTCGTCTTTTATTTTACAAATAACGCCACACTGATTGGCCCTGTGCATACGGCATTTTGTATTTTTGCCAGATTGTCTTTAGGATAGATTCCTGGTAGTAGGATAGCTGGATCAAAGAATAAATGCATCTGTGATTTTGCTACATATTGGTGATAGGAAACTTCCCCAGCACTTAAGTAATGATCAACTTTGTCTTAAAATTTAGCAAAAACAGGTTGTCTTCCCCAATTCCAAATACAGACAATTTAGAAATAGATAATTAGGAGTCCTAAGTTCATAATGGTCAGATAGGCTAAACTCAAACTTTGGGATTTCTACACATCATCACATACACAGTCGTGGTTTGCATAATTAAATTTATCTTGAAACCTAACAGGATGTTTTACTTATCAAATATTGCACATTGAGTTATTAATATGATGTAAGTTTAAAGGGGGTTTCCTGATCTTTGATTATAACTTAATATCAATATCATAATATTAAACATTAGTAGATTTGACTAGCTATACTTGAATTTCTATATTTACATCAACTGTAGTTTTGAAAATGTATTATTGTGGATGGCAACTCTTAAAGTCTGGGTATTTCAATCCTACCATTTAGAAAAATGAAAAACAAATCTCATTTCAGACTCAATTGTGAATGTTTAGACCCGCGATGCTGAATGCCTGTGTTAGAGCCAGAGGTTTCCAGTTACCACACTGCGGAGTCATTTGGCAGGGAATTTAACTCGAGGTGGTTCATGGGGACCTTATATTAAATGGTGTGCACAGTAGCAGGAAGCGGCTGGCCGTAAATACTGCACGTGTGATGGATCTGTGCCTCCCCACCAAGGCCTGTCCACTTCGGACTTGCAGCTCGGCTCCCTTCACTTCCGGGGGCTTGGCAGGTATAAGAATTTACGTAGAGCGGCGAAGTCACGTAGAAACTCGGATGTTGCTTTTCAGAACACTCTCCTCACATGAATTAGGACCACAGATCTCAAAGCGGGAAGAGACATCCTTAGAGTGTTCATAGACTAAAGCCGCTACTTTATGTGTTAGGAAAACAGGGCCTGGGGGTCTTGCCTGGTTACCCTGCCTGTTGGGGACACACTGGGTCTGGCACCTGGGTCTCCCACTCCCAGACCTGAGCCCCTTCCCCTCTGCTTTCCCGCCCCCCCTGACTTTGCCTGGGCACAAGGACAAAAGCCTCTGTTGATCGGATGAGAACCGGAGTCTTCTGCCCCTCCATGTGTGTGCAGGATGCAGCCATAGGCGCTCGCGGGATCTGATCTCCCTTGGGCGCCTTCAAGCATAACTGAAACGCTGCCCTTAATTCTTCTCACATGGCACTCAGGACACTAGATTGCAGCCTGATGTCCCAAACAGACCGTTGTATCATCTGTTGCAGCCATGGGATCACAGCTACTACTGCTCGTGTGCCTGCTGCATGCCGGGCACCGTGCTAGCGACTTTCTGCTCCTCATTCCTATTCCTCACAGCAGCCCTGCGAGGTGGGCACCCCTGCCCTTTATTACAGAGAAGCCGAGGCTTGGGAAGGTAGGTGACTTCTCCCAGGCTACGTAATTAAGCCGAGTTGAGAGTGATCCGGTCCTGTCCTGTCTAAGACTCTGCCCTTTGTTCCTCTGCTCCTCCGCCTCCCTCGAGATTTGAGATTCCAGCCATCCTAACAGCCCTCCAGTGAATGTGTTCTAACACACTTCATTTATCACTCATTCTCCTTTATGTGAGAAATTCTCCTTTCGGTGCTTTATGTCTATGTTTTGCCCCTAGGAACAATTAAAATGTTATTAAAAAACAAAACCAAACCCTTTTATGAACCAGAAGAACGTCTCATAACTTCGTGTCAGCCAGAAGCTCGGCATTCATTTATTTTCGCACCTGAAGAGCAGGACGTTGTGTTTGAGCTTTCCCTGGTGCTATTTCTCTTCTGCAGTTCGAAAGATCGCTTGTCGGAAAGTGACTCATTGCAGCCGCTCCGGGGTGCTGCTGGCCTCGGGATCCAGGCTGGGACTTGTTCGGGGTGGACATTAGGACATTTTTTTTCCTTCCAAAACTTTCCTTTCTGGCAGCAAGCTTTCTTCCTTGAGTGGCTAATCATGTTTAGATACGAAAACATGAAAGAAACCTGATGTGATGTCATGTGCAAAATAGGTATTCATTCAGCATATTAATGGCCATGATGCTATTTAAGGTCAGTGGTGACAAAAATCCAGGGATATTATCAAGATAGGGATGCTGAGTAATGGGATCTTGCCAAAGTAGGAATCTTTCTAACTTCTCTGTCACTCCAGGAGTCACCCTGCCCCCTTCCTCCTCCCTTCTCCTGCTTTCCCATCCTCCATTTTTCTTTCATGATTTCTCATCACAACTTTAATTCTAATTACTTTTGATGCTACTGTGTTACAGTTCAATATATCGCGTTTACTATACCCTCTGAGAAAGCCTGCTGCGTGCAATTCATGTTCTTTTCATGGGCTTTTAAAATCCCATTTCCTTTTCTGGAAGGAGGACAATACTGGATTATTATGAGACTGAATTTTGAAATTATGACTCAAGAAAAAATAACAAGCTCAACAGTGACTCCAAAATGGCAACATAATGCCTTCTCTTTGAAACGGGGTTTCTGTTATTGAAATTTAACGTAGTCCAGTCAACAAATGCTTGGTGACTACCTGCTGTGTGTAGGCTTCGTAGCAGGTGCCACCTTCAAGGAGCCTGCCATCGATGGAGTAGACAGGCGAACACACAGACGACAGCGATACAGGGCTCTGAGTGTGATGACCGCGGCAAAGGCAAAGACAAGGACTGCGGGAGCACAGAGGCGGCTCCCCAGCCTGGTTTGGCGGGCGTGTGTATGTGGGAGGCAGGGTCCTGGACCTGGTGCCGGAGGAGCTGGGTGCCACATATCTTCCGTGTGTCCCTCCAGATCCTTTCTTCATCCTCCTGCAACCAACTCTCTGCCCTGGAGGCTGACCCGTGTGAACGACACCAACAGGCCCCTTATCTTCTACCTCCCAGTCAGGTTTGGGCAGTGGGGAGCCCTAACAGGCGATCAGAAGGAGGGGAGAGAGTGAGGTCAGAGTGCTGACTCCCTTGACTCCTTCACATGAGGTCCCTCCGGTTGGCCATGTCCCTCCACGAAATGTCCCTGCTGTTCCCAAAGCAAGTTCTTTACCATTAGGGTCAGGTAACTGCTGCCTCCTCTCCACCCCTCAGGCCCAGGAGTGGTGATAGCCGTGCTGCTATCAGCCCACGAGACAGAGCAGTCTGCCTGGCTGCCTAACTGGAGCTGGGCGTGGAGTCCAAGCCACTCAAAAGCACGTGGACAGAGTGTGGAGAGAGGTCTAGGCGACACCCCCAGCACAGACGTCTACCACCCACTCTAATTGGGAAAGTAAGACTCGCCCACCTGAATCAACAGTGTCTGCTCAGGTGCTAGATTGTGAGGTACACACTGGGTAATCGAGGTCAGAGCGAGGGGCCACCGGGGAGGGCTGGAATAACGAGAAGAGAGTGGAACGAACCCGTGGTCCTCCACAGTGGTCCCTGGAGCAGCGGCAGCATCGCCTGAGAACTTGTTAGGAGTGCCCGTTCTCAGGCCCCATCCCCGACCTTGTGAATCAGAAACTCTGGGGGTGTGGCCCAGCGATCTGTACATTAACCCGCCTTCCAGGGGATTCTGCTGCGCTCAGGTTTGCAGACCTGACAGAAACAAAGCTAAGGAGGGGGGAATGAGCTGGGACTTTTTTGTTTGCTGTTGTTTTGTTTATTTCTGTGGTGGACACTGAAGAGTGGGGTCACTGTGGGAAAAATACAGTTGGACGGAGAGAAGGAGAGCAGATCACTGAGGCCATCAAAGAACGAAATCACGAGTGGCAAAGCGGCGGGGAGGCGCGGCAGCCCAGGAATCAGGAAGCTTGCCCTCTCCCTTCCCTTCTCCTGGCCTGGTTGTGAGGTGGGAGCCGGGCCAGACGTGTCGTGTCCCGATTGGACGAGCTGGTGCATTTCAAGTTGTTTCCACTCTGCCTGACGCCAAGCACTCAGTGGCTGCTATCATTTCTGTGATTCCATTTTACCTTGGTTTTGGCAACTGTTAACGTGGTACAGGATCGTCAGCGAGGGACATGAAGACGAGAGGGTTTGAGGAGATTAGCCTGGGCAGAGCCCTCAGACCGATCCTCGGTTCTAGGAGCTGTGCTGGGGCAGCGGCTGGATAGACAGCAATAGTGAGAAGGAAGGGCGGACACCCAGCAACGTTGTGCTCATTTTCTAGAGTTGCCGTAACAAATTACCTCAGACTACATGGCTTAAAACAGCAGAAATTTACTCTCTCGCGGTTCTGGAGACCAGAAGCCCGGAATCAACATCACCAGGCTGAAATCCAGGTATTGGCAGGGTCGCTTGCTTCTGGAGCCTCTGAGGGAAGACGGTTCCATCGCTGTCTCCTCTTCTGGTGGCCGCCAGCCATCCTTGGTGCTCATTGGCTTATAGACTCATCACTCCAATCTCTTGTCTTCGCTGGCATTCTCCTCCTTGTGTGTCTTCACATGAGCTTCTTATAAGGACACCGGTCATCGAATCTAGGGCCCACCCTAATCCAGCATGACCTCGTCTTAACTAATTATATATGCAAAGACCCTATTTCCAAATAAGGTCACATTCTGAGGTTCTGGGTGGACATGAAGTTTGGGGGACACTGTTTAATCCAGTACATGTATTAAAAAAGAAAAACATAATGGAGACTGAAATGGTAGGTGAAGTAGAGAGAGAAGGTAGAGATGAGGTGAAGATGGTATTTCTTCCTACTTGGGAGAAGGGTCTGCCCCAGCAGAGAAGGGACCTTTTAGCAAGGAAGGCAGATTGTGTGTGCGAGAGAAGATTAAGAATTTTGGTGTTAGCGCTGCAGGGTTTCCACTGGGGAGTGTTAGCTCCCAGCTCTGGGTAGGCCCACACTTGGAGCAGGTACTCACGAAACGAGGAGAGAGAGATCGTGGAAAGAGTGGAGGGTGTCGTGCTCTGGCCGGAGGGGACTGACTGTGGTTTTTCCACTTTCCTTCACATTAAAAAAAGAAGGAAGCCCGGGCCTCCACCTTAGGGACTGAAAAGTGTCAGTGTACTAAAAATTTGGCATTCTTTGCAGTTTTGTCATTGGCAATGTTTTTAAGAGCCTAAATTGAGGCAGATTTAATTCTGTAATGAACGAAATAAATTAAATTCTGCTAGCATTTTTTAATAAATTTTTATTTCAGAATAGTTTTAGATTTACAGAAAACTTGTTAGTACAGACAGTTCTGTACACCCTACACTCAGCTTCTGCTGTTACTAACATACAATTCGAATGGCACAGTTGTCACAACAACGGACCAATATTGATACATTAGTTTTAATTAAAGGCATACTTTATTTGGATTTCCTTAGTTTATCCCTCATGTCCTTTTTTCGTTCCAGGGTCCCATCCAGGATTCTATTTAGTCATCCTGTCTGCTTAGGCCCAGTTTCTCAGATTTTCCTTATTTTTGATGACCTTGACAGTTTTGAGGAATCCTGGTTATATGGTTCATTGACTGTCCTTCACTTTGAGTTTTTCTCACGGTTAGACTTGGGTTGTGGTTTTTAGGGAGGAAGACCGTAGAGGTAAAGTGACGTTTTCATCACCTCCTTTCAGGGGTACGTGCCGTCAACATGACTTCTCACTGTCGGTGTTGACCTTGATCCCCAGGCTGCGGCAGAGTGGGTCAGGTTCCTCTGCTGGGAAGTGACCCTCCCCTCTTCCATACTGTCCTGTTTATAAGGAAGTCACTGTGCGCAGCCCACACTTAAGGATGAAGGATTATGCTCCACCTCCTTGAGGACGAGGTATCCACATAATTGTTTGCAACTCTGCGTGGGAGATTGATCTCTTCTCTCCCATTTAGTTATTTACTCATTTATTTATATCAATGTGGACTCATGGATTTTTATTTTATACTTTGGGCTGTAATCCAAGGCCACTTTATTCTGTTGCTCAAATTGTCCTGCTTTGGCCATTGGAGCTCTTTCAGTTGGCTCCAGGGTTCCTTTCACTTGCCCCCATCAATATAGAGTTTTTGGGCTTTGTAGTTGTTTTTTGAGCACTTCTTTACTTTCTGGCACTACAAGATGCTGCAGGCTCGTATGTATTCCCTGCCCCATTTCACCAAGGAGCCCTGGTTCCTTTTGTTGTAGATGGTGTTAGAAAACAAGGGGTGGGCACTGGGCATCATTCCTTTAGGCTCTCTCAGCAGACAGAGCTAGGAATATATGTGTTTGTACTAACCTGTGTGTACGTTTTTTTGTTGTTAGTGCTGTTGAGTCTATTCCGAGTCCTAAAGACCCTGTGTGCAGCAGAGCAGACCCCTGCCCAGTCTTTCTGCACCATCGTCTCACTTGTGGCACTCTATCAGACGCTGCTATTCATAGAGTTTTCATGGCCAATGTTTTCTGAAGTGGGTGGCCAGGTCCTTCCTCCTAGTTTGTCTAGTCTGGAAGCTCCACTGATACCTGGATGACCCTGCTGGGGTTTAAAATCCCAGTGGCATAGCTTTCAGCATCACAATAACATGCAGTCACCACCTTAGGACAACCGACAGGTGTGCCGCAGCGGTGAGAGTGTCGCGTCTTAACCACTAGACCCCCAGCACTGGCTTGCGTATATGTGCATATCTGTAATTTTACGTCTTAGCCATATCAAGCTAAACATGACTTCATGCTGATGTCTCCTACTCTACTCCACACCATCCGGTTCATTCTAGCCCCGCCCCCTCGCTTGTCTATCACCTCCCTCTCCAACAGTGAGGAACCTGGCCCCTGCCATCCTCCGCGCATTGACTTAATGGTTCAGTTCTGGTATTCGTGTATGGTGATTTCCGAATTGTTAACCCCTACCCCCACGGGAAGCAACTGCACTAACTAGAACACAGAGCTTATGTGCAGTTCCTTTTGTAGTCTCGCAGTCTCTGCTCATTTCCAAAATTAAGGCAGCATTTTCCTCTCCACCCCCTTCCATGAGGTTCTGTCATATATTTGTAAAATGGTTAGATTTTTTTTTGTCACAGTCTGCGTTCCATCATGAGGTTCCCCATCTCCTAAATGATTTTTATTTGCATACATTAAGTTTCACTCTTTGTGCTGTAAGAGTCTGTCGGTTTTGACAAATGCATGGTGTCACATATCCGCCACCACAGTGTCATACAGAATAGTTTTACCAGCCTAAAAAATCTCTTATGCATCACCTGTTCAAACACCATCCCCCATCAACCTCTGGCAACCACTCATCTCTGGTTTTTCTCTCTAGAGTTTCCCCTTTTATAGCACGTCATGGAAATGGAATCATACGGAGTGCCTTTCAGACTGGCTCCTTGCCCTCAGCAGTATGGATTTAAGACTCGTCGATGTTGTTGCATGGATTGGTTCACAGAATCATATTCCACTGTGTGGATGAACCACAGTTTGTTTATCCACTCGCCAATTGACAGACATCTTTGTTGCTTCCAGTGTTTGGCGATTATGAATAAAGTTGCTGTAAATATCAAATGCAGGTTTTGTGTAGACATGAGTTTTCAAATCAGTTGGGTAAATACCTAGTGTCACACAATTACTGGATTATATGGTAAAACTATATTTAGCAACTTCCACGCTGCCTTCCAAAGTGGCTGTACCATTTTGCATTCCCGCCAGCAACGAGTGAGTACTCCTGTGGCTCTGCACCCTGGCCAGCAATTGGTATTTTGTCTGTTTTTTGGATTTTAGCCACCCTAATAGGTATACAGAGATATCTCATTATTGTTTTAATTTGCATTTCGCTAATGACAAAAGATGTTGAGCATCTTTTCATATGCTTATTTGCCATCTGTATATATTCTTTGATGGGGTGTCTATTCAGATCTTTTGCCCATTTTTTTAATTGGGCTGTTTATTTTCTTACTGTTGAGTTTTTAAGAGTTCTTTTTATATTCTGTATATAATTTCTTTATCAGATATGTGATTTGCAAATATTTTCTCCCAGTCTATGACTTATGCTTTCATCCTCTTAACAATATCTTAACCAGAACAAAAGTTTTTAAAATTTTAATGAGCTCTAAGCTATCAATTTTTTCTTTCATGGATTGTGCTTTTGCTGTTGTATCTAAAAGCTCACCACTGAACCCAAGGTCACACAGACTTTCTCCTGTTTTCTTTTGGAAGTTTTATAGTTTTACATTTTACACTTCGGTCTGTGGTCCATTTTGAGTTAGTTTTTGTGTAAGGTGTGAAGTTGGCGTGTAGGTTCGTTGTTCCAGCATCATTTGTTGAAAATCTCCATTGAATTGTCTTTGCACCTCTGTCAATTCTGCTAGCATTTTAAAATTGACGTCCTTTCTCTTTCTACGTGTCTTAAGTTCTGTAAAGAGTTATTTTGACAAAGGGAAAAGTTCTCACTTCCTTCTCTGCTTGTCTTACAGCGAGACCGCTGGTGCAGACCTTGCCTTTAAGACCCACCGTCAACAATGGCACCGTGTTACCAAAGAGACCCAGCGGCTCCCTGCCATCCCCCTCGGGGGCCAGGAAAGAAACCGCTGTGCACGCAGCAACCAAAAGGTAGGCGGGAGGTGCCTTCAAGGAACTCTCAGAGCAGCTCCATCTCAGGTTGTAAAACAAGTATTACTTTTTATATGACACTTTACAACTTCTCATCTGAGTTAAAGCTTGTAAAAGTACAATGTTTGGTGTGTTGCCATAATGGAAACCATATAGGTTTATTCTTCTGCTTTTTTTAGATTTAATCATATTGTCTTTGAAATCTCATTAGCTAAAACCACATTGTGCTGTTTTGTACTTTTACTTAAAGTTCTTTTTGAAATAAAGAATGGGAGTCTAAACGAGGCAGAAATGAATAAGCTGTTCCAAGGTCTGTACTTGGCACATAGCAAAGTTCAGATTGCCACACTTAAATTTTTGCCGAGCTTCAATTTTTATCTATAAAATTTGGATAAGCTCATACTTTTAAATTGTGCCTAACAGTGGAGTTCCAGATACTGATGTCTATCAAAGCATAGTTTGCTCTTAACTTTTCTATAATCTCATAATTGTCGTATTAAAATTTTATATATGTCAGGCCACTTTTCGAAATTTTTAGGTTCTGGAAAATTAAATACCTGATGTAATTTAGCACAGAAAGCCTTAAAGAAATTCTTCTGCAACAGTGCCTCACGGGCTTGTTATAAGGACTTGTAGAGCTCATTAGAATACTAAGTGCCTTCTGTGCACGGGGTGTGAAGGTGCCCTGCCGTGCGCCGGGGAGACCCAGCGGGCTTGTGAGATTTGGTGTTGGGTCGTGACGCGGAATGAAGAGGTAGCGATCCCGTCTTATCTTTTAAATACATAGTGTTTATACATAATGGCCTATCCTTCACCAAGCACATTTTCATTGTGTTTCATCAGATAGAGTTTCATGCACTTATTGTTTATGAAAGTCAAGAAAATTGATTTTGCAGGGCTTTTTAGAACTTTCAAATGAAAATTCTTGGCCTCATTTTCATACCTTGTTTGAATTATTGATTTGTAATCAACGCAAAATGACCTCTGGATCCTAATTAGCAGCAGTAGATGTCGGCTTTTATTCATCTAGATGTTGTAAGATTGACAAGACTAACTTTCTTTTAAGATTTAGGTTGCCATCTGTTATGACTTTCTTTTTACAGTGGTAAAAACAGCACAACGTGAAATTTACCATCTTAATCGTTTTGAAGTGTCCGGTTCAGTGGTGTTAAGTATATTCACATTGTTGTGTGGATCTCTATAAATTCTTCGTCTTGTAAAATTGAAACTCTCTACCCAATAAACCTTAATTCCTCCCTCCAGCCCTGGGCAACCATCTTTTTCCTTTCTGTCTCTATGTTTTTGATTACATTATATACTTCATGGGAGTGGAATTATACAGTATTTGTCCTTTTGTGGCTGGCTTATTTGCTTAGCATCATATCCTCAAGCTTCATCCCTTTTGTAGCATGTGACAGGATTGTTTTCTTTTTTAAGGCCGCATAATATTTTGTTGTGTGCATATACCACATTTTCTTTATCTGTTCATCTATTGATGGGTATTTGGGTTGCTTCCACCTCTTGGGTATTGTGAATAATGCTGCAGTGAACATGAGTGTGCAAACATCTCTTCAAAATCCTGCTTTGAATTCTTTCGGATATATACTCAGAAGTGGATTTGCTGGGTTATATGGTAATAGTATTTTTAATTGTTTGAGGAACCTCCATAACGTTTTCCATAATGGCTGCACCATTTTACATTCCCACCAACAGTGCACGAGGGTTCCAATTTTGCTTCATCCTCACCAGCACTTATTTTCTGTTCCTTTGATTGTGGCCATCCTAATGGGTGTGAGGTATATGATATCTCATGTGGTTTTGATTTGCGTTTCTGTTATGAGTGGTGATATTGAGCATCTTTCCATGTGCTTGTTGGCCATTTGTATTCTTCTTTGGAGAAATGTTTCTTCAAGTTCTTTGCCTATTTTTCAATCAGGTTATTCATTTTGTTCTTATTGTTGTTGAATTGTAGAGGTTCCTTATGTATTCTGACTATGAACTCTGTATCAGATCTATGGTTTGCCAACATTTTCCCCCATTGGATCTGTTGCCTTTTCACTCTACTGATTGTTTCCTTTGAGGCACAGTTTTTCAGTTTGATAGTCCCATTTGTCTATTTTTGCTTTTGATGTCCTATCCAAGAAATCATTGTCAAATTCAGTTCCCTGAAGCTTTTCCCCTATGTTTTCTTCTGGGACTGTTATAGTTTTAAATCTTATGCTTAGATCTTTAATCCATTTTGAGTTAATTTTTGTATATGTTGTAAAGTTAGGATCCAACTTCATTCTTTTGCATGTGGATATCCAGTTTTCTCTACCCCATTTGTTGAAAAGCCTATCTTTTCCCCATTCTGTAGTCTTGGCACCCTTATCAAAAGTCATTTGGCCATATATGCAAGGGTTTATTTTCTGGGCTCTCTATTCTGTTCCATTGGTCTATATTATCTGTCTGTATGCCAAAAAGATAGCACACCATCTTGAATACTGTTATTTTGTAGTATGTTTTCAAATCAGGAAGTGTGAAACCTTCAACTTTGTTCTTCTTTTTCAAGGTTGTTTTGGCTATTTGGGGCCCCTTGAGATTCCTTATGAATTTGGGGATGGTTTTTTTCTATTTCTGCAAAAAATTCCATTGGGATTTTTTTTTTCCTCCCCCAATCCCCCCAGTACATAGTTGTATATTCTAGTTGTGGATCATTCTAGTTGTGGCATGTGGGACGCCACCTCAACATGGCCTAATGAGTGGTGCCATGTCCTCACCAGGATCCGAACCCTGGGCCACCAAAGCAGAGCACACGAACTTAACCACTCGGCCACAGGGCTGGCCCCTCCATTGGGATTTTGATAGAAATTGCATTAAATCTATAGATCACCTTTGGTGATATAGACATTTTAACAATATTGAGTCTTCCAATCTGTGAACATGGGATGCATTTCCAGTTATTTATGTCTTTTATTTCTTTTAGCAATGTTTTGTAGTTGTCTTTCACCTCCTTGGTTAAGTGTATTCTTAAGTATTTTATCTTTTTGGATGCTATAGCAAATGGGATTATCTTCTTAATTTCCTTTTGGATTAGTCATTGTTAATTTATAAAAATGCAACTGATTTTTGTGTGTTGATTTTTGTATCCTGCAACTTTGCTGAAATTATCTATTAGTTTTAAGATTTTTGTGCGTGGAATCTTTAGGGTTTTCTATGTGTAAGATCATGTGATCTGCAAACAGAGATTGTTTTACTTCTTCCTTTCCAATTTGGATGCCATTTATTTCTGTTTCTTGTCTAATTGCACTGGCTAGGACTTCTATGTTGAATAGAAGTCTTGAAAGTGGGCATCCTTGCCTTGTTCATGATCTTAGAGGAAAAGCTTTTAGTCTTTCACTGTTGAATATGATGTTAGCTGTGGGCTTTTCATACATGGCTTTTATTATGTTAAGGTAGTTTCCTTCTATTTTTAACTTGTTGAGTGTTTTTAACATGACAGGGTGTTGAATTTTGTCAAGTGCTTTGTCTGCATCACTTGAGATGATCATGTGATGTTTGTCCTTCGTTCTGTTAATGTGGTGTATTGCATTGATTGACTTTCATATGTTGAACCACCCTTGCCTTCCAGGTGCAAATCCCAATTGGTCATGATGTATAATTCTTTTAATGTATCGTTGAATTCAGTTTGATAGTATTTTGTCGAGGATTTTTGTATCAGTGTTCATCAAGGATGTTGGTGTATAGTTTTTCTTGTTATCTCTTTGTCTGGTTTTAGTATCAGAGTAATGCTGGTCCATAGAATGAATTGGAAGTATTCACCCCCCTTCAATTCTTCGGAAGAGTTTGAAGAGGATTCATGTTAATTCCTCTTTAAATGTTTGGTAGAATTTTCCAGTGATGCCATCTAGTCCTGGGCTTTTCCTTGTTGGGAGATTTTTGATTACTCCTTCAATCTCCTTCCAATTATAGATCTGTTAAGAGTTTTTATTTCTTTATAATTCAGTCTTGGTAGGTCCTATGTATCTAGGAATTTATCCATTTCCTCTAAGTTATCCAATTTGTTGGCATATATTTGTTCATAGCAGTCTCTTATAATCTTTTTTATTTTTGTGACATCAAGTTGTAATGTCCCATTTTTCATGTCTAATTTTAGTTGAGTTTTCTCTCTTTCATTCTTAGTTAGTCTAGCTGAAGATTTATCAATTTTATTGATCTTTTCAAAAAAAGAAAAACAACTCTTGGTTTCATTGATTTTTTCTATTGTTTTTCTGTTCTCTATTTCACTTACCTCTGCTCTAATCTTTATTGTGTCTTTACTTCTGCTAACTTTTGGTTTAGTTTGTTTTTCTTTTTCTAGTTCCTTGAGATATAAAGTTAGGTTGTTGATTTGAGATCTTTCTTCTTTTTAATATAAGTGTTTAGAGCTGTAAACTTCCCTCTTAGTACTGCTTTTGTTGCATCCTGTAAGTTTTAGTATTTTTTTTGTTTTGTTTTCATTTGTCTCTAGATTTTTTCTAAATTCTCTTGTGTTTTCTTCTTTGATTTATTGGTTATTTAAGAGCAAGTTGTTTAATTTCAAGATTGACTTTTTAAAGCAGCAAACAGTGAAAAAATGAGATTCTTTTCCTTTATTCTTGAAGAAAATAGAATTTTATAATTCATACCATATATTTGGAATTTAAATAAAAGCAAAAATTTTTTCAGAGCAAAAAAATAAAAGTAAAAATTGACATGTGCACCCAGTGCTGGGGCCCAGTGGTTAAGTTCACGCGCTCCACTTTGGTGGCCCAGGGTTTTGCGGGTTCAGATCCTGGCTGCGGACATGGCACCACTCATCAAGCCGTGCTGAGGTGGCGTCCCACATAGCACAACTAGAAGGACCTACAGCTAGAACATAGATCTATGTGCCAGGGGGCTTTGGGGAGAAGAAGGAGAAAGAAAGAAGATTGACAACAGATGTTAGCTCAGGTGCCAAACTTGAAAAAACAAAATTGAAATGTAGATAGAATTCCTAGCTTTCAGTTCACTTCATGAGAATTTATGTCCAGCATTCTTGCTCTCTGATTTTGTAGGAGTTTCTCTGTTTGGTCTTTGGTGTCGTACAATCCTGCCCTTCACTTAATAGACTTTTTATGGTTTTCTTAGACCTCGCAGGATTGTTTGGCACGATTGTTAGAATTCTGGGCAAATTGTGTTTTGAGTTCAAGTATTTGAAATATTTATTCAGGGTCGGATTAAGGCTGGAGATGAGATTTCTGAAACTGACCGCAGGAGTCAGGCTGTGCTGTAGAATCTAATCGATACTTTTCCACAGGATGTGAAAAGACAAGGAGGCATTAGTGGGCACTTCAGCCCTCTTTAAATCAATGATGATGGTAGAAATCATTTTTGATGATAATAATGCCTACCAAGTGCCAGGTTTTCAATACCATTATCACTAATCCTCAAAACAGCCTTGCAAGGTAGATTTTATCATCCCTATTTTGCCAATGGGAAAACCGAGGCTCAGAGAAGTGAAGTAACATTGCCAGGGTCCCACAGCTGAAGAGTGGGGAACATGGGCTCCAACTCAGCTGGTCTGAGTCCAGAGCTCACACCCCTTTCGCTATGCTGCGCTGCTTCCCACAAAGGTTTCCGGGTCAGCACTTACATCTGCTCATAAAAGTGCTTGATGTGATTCCCATTTGGAAATCGTCCTTCTTGTGTGCTCCACCCATCTGTATACTGCTTGTTAGAAGCAGTGATGTTCTAAGACACCACTGTGAGTGCTGTCAGGAGTGGCAGTCAGGAGGGAGAGGTCTCTCAGAGAGATTCCTGGCACAATGCACGTCCAAAAGACACAACTGCCCATTAACAAGGTTGCTGTGAGCAGAGGCCTGGGTCCTCTGCCCCCTTGTCAGCCATATATGAAAGGGCACAGGGGCAGTGATGGCTCTCAGTAGCATTAGGAGGAAAGGAAGGAGGGAGGGAGAGAAGGAAGGCAGGCAGGCAGGAAGGAAGATTACTAGTAGCCATCATGTATGTGTGTGTATGTGTTTATATTAAATAGTAACCTTCCTTCTAGAAATATTCTAGTCCTCTGTAGACTTTTTTTTTAATTTACAAAACAATCAGCTTGATTCAGCTGATAAGCTAAAGTCTAGCAGCCAACTGGAAATCCATGGTTTTCTAGACTGAGTGTCCAAGCCTCTTCGTTTTCGATTTAGAACGCAGTGATTCATTTATTTTGTTTCTCTGGCTCTTATGAACGTCCATGGATGTGAGTCTCCATCCACTTGGAAGTCAGAAACCCAAACAGTAGCATCTAGTTGTTACTCCACGGTGAGGTTCCTAGAGATGTCTCATTAGGAGGGAATTTTGAAAACAGAAAGAAGCAAGCTGGGCATTATGAATATTAGGATTAAAATAACTTCCCAGCCATCTCAAATATGTGTACAATCATGTCGGAATTTTTCTGTAATCGGAGTTCCAAATGCACTGAGGGAGGGCATCCTTGGGGTATGGATGGTATATGTTTATCTTCTCTTCTCTGGGGTTTTTCAGCCTAGTGCTTAAGAACAAAATCCTCTTTGGAAACTGTCCAGCACCCAGTGGTTGTGCTTTGTGTTGCCAATTAAGACTTCGACCGGGGGCCTGATTTGGAATCCTTGGGAAAAGCTTTGTTTCCATTAGTCAAAAGAAAAAAGGCAGAAAATCTGGGGAAGACGTTGTAGGTCGTACCTTGCTCAGTGGGGATGCTGAAGCTGACGATGGAACAGCATTGCCAGTGGCTCAAATCAGAGACAATCACTCATTCTTCCCGCTCCTCAGTGGAGCTTTACAATAGGGAGAGTGGGAAGGAGGGAGAACAGACGAACAAAACTGGTACAAAAAGAGAGCATTATTTTAAAGATGCTCTGCTCCAAGTGTACGATCGGATGGTAAACAGCTATTGCTTCCAAACAAACAGCTGACAGTCCTTTGGAAAAATAGAACCACTTGTATTAGAAATACAGCGTTTGTAAATGCACCAGAGTCAGTGCTGGTCGTGTACATGATTTAAACAGTGGAAAAACAAAATCTGCTTTTAGTTGTTCTTTTATTTTTGTTCCTAATATATTTATCACTGAGAGCCATTGAAATATAGGTGTGCAATTCATGTTTCGAGTCTGCTCTCAGTAGCCAAATAGAGATGGGAGTGTTGTGTGACCAGAGGAAGACGAACTGGCACCCACCCCTTTGTCAGAAGTTATGCAGGTCTCTCTGAGCTCAGGCAGTTGGCTTCATAAGGTAGAAAAAAACCTTCTTTTGACCTATCAGATTCTCTGAGACCATCAGCGTTCTTAGGAAATGACTTGGGTTTTGCCACAAAGATGTCTTTAGACAGTGAAAGACAGGAGCGTTTCTTACCTGTTGAAGTGCACGGTCTCTGTCTGTCAGAGTTATCTCATAACTTGCAAGACAAAAGCCGCGTTGGTCCTGGTCCCATGTTGATTCCCCAGTGCTCAGCACAGCGCAGCCCAGTGAAGGGTCGATGCCTAATGAGTGAGTAATTGTTTTACTGCAGCGTTGGTTCCCCCAGCCGTCATGACAAACAACGTCATCAGAAAATCCCTGGTTATGCATAAGAGCTACCTGTGAGATATCTGTTTTCTTGATTGTGAAAGCTTGGGATCTTTTTGCAAAATTTTGGAAAATGAATTCTTGATTCCAAATCACATAATGAAAGAAAGACATAATTGTAGCTTATTATGCTTAAAGTTACTCTCTAACTATAAGAAGAAAGATTGCCGCTCTTCTGGTCAGCTGTCTCCATCACAGAAATTTTATGATGTCTAAAATTTAGTTTAAATTGGCAAAAACCATGAATGCTTATGTAATGTAATGGCAGGAACCGTCACACGGGCATCACTTAATGATGGGAGCCCGTTCCAAGAAATGCATCGTTAGGCGATGTCGTCGTTGTGCGACCATCATAGAGTGCACTTACACAAACCTAGATGATGCAGCCTGCTACAAACCTAGGCTGTATGGGACTGACCTCACGGGACCACTGTCGTGTATGCGGTCCGTCATTGTGACCGAAACCTTGTTATGACTATATTTGTAGAACTTAGGGGGTTTTGGGTTTGGGAGTAGGGGTAGACAACAGAAGGGAAAAGAAGAAATGATGGTACCCGTGCATTTGTACACCAAAAATACTTTACTTGCCTTAAGCACTAAAAAATGTAGTACACTATTGTACGGTCTCTCACAAGCCAGTACTTCTGCCACTTTCAAAACCGAGAGCATTATTTTTCACGCTGTCCAGAGGGAACATACCTTCTTTGATATTCCCCGCTGGATATTTAAGGAGACGCCTCGCAGTGAGTACACAGTACTGCTCCCTCCGGCTGCCCTTCAGCTGCGAATGTTTGTCTTCAAGCTTTATTTTCTGTCCTTCCTTCTTAGTCCTAGTAAATCCTCTTTAATTCATAAGAGCTCTTGGCTCTCAAAAGGAAATGTCTTGTTTTTTCCATGTATACGACAATAGTAGATTTACAAAAAAGCTTAACATTTTAATGCAAATGTGTGAATGACAGATATCTTGAAAGAGCTGTGATGGATGATGCCCGAGTCTGTATATGCGAACCAAGATGTTTTTCCATTTTGCTGTGTGGTGTGTGTGCTGTAATTTATTGAAGTTTACCGAACGGTTTTTCCACGCTTTGATTATTGCTCTTACGTTATTCTGCTTTGTTTCCGTGCCTCTTGCACATAGATTATACAGGTCTCTGAGTCCTCTCAGTGCATGCAAAGTGCATAGATCCGCATCCAGGTGAGGGCTGCTTGGGCTCGCTCGGTAACCCCAGCGGCTTCTGCAGTACTTTACTTCCCTTTAACACAGTAGCTTAGAGCTCTTAGCCAACATCTGCTGCTGATCACGCCTCAATCATGGAACTGTATTAGTTATTGACATTGATTAGATTTTTAGAGGTTCAACATGTCCTTAAAGCTGCTGTCCTCCCGTGTTTCATCAATTGCCGGTGGCCTTCATTAGGAAGCCCAGTAGAGAGAGCAAGGGGTGAAGTCACCTCTGGTGACTTGCTCTGTCCCTGAATTTGCTTCCTAATCTGTAAAATAGGGATAGTGATACTTTTGCGGGGGATTTGTGAGGTTTAAATTAAATAATATGCTTAAAATGCAGAGGCCTCAGTGTAAGTGAACTGTTGCTGCCACTGCTGCTGTCACTGATGTCCCTGTTAACTCTTCCAGCCACCAGATTGAGTGTTAATTATTAGAAAATGGGTTAATGTTTGATATAATTGATTCACAGCCATGGTTTTTCACCTCTTTAAGGGTGCTTTATACAAGTCTTTAAATTGCCGTGAACTTGCCGTGAACTCCCGCAAGGACACCCTGGAGGCGATGCTCCCAGTGGCCCCACTCCCAGGACTGCCAGCTGCCCGGGCCGCGTGTGCGTCAGAGCCTTGTGCTAGATGTTCAGCAGAGAGAGAGCCCGCTAAGATACATTAGCTTGGTGTTTTTTGTTGTTGGAAGATCTTGAACTTTAAGCACAAAGGGTTTCTATAACTTTTAGACTTCAGTCCCAAATTTCAGAAATGTAAAGCTCTCCCAAGATCTATAATTTCCTTGTCTCCAAATTGAGTGTTCTGAGAGTTCCCATTTTAACCTTAAGGCACACCCAGGCAAATCCCAGCTGTAAAATTCTGGTGCTGTAAATTCAGAGCTTCCTCAGTTAGCAAAAAGTATATTCAAATCATCATGATTATGGTCATTTTATGTATGTTCGCTGACTCAAAGAGTGAGATGGTTTTTCAAAAGCCAGTACACTCTGCGGTTTTTAAAAACAAGGCTAAGAGATTATTTACTTAATAATTGGAAGTTACAAAGGAAAAGGGACTGAAAGTTGGCCTGAAGGAATGAATAGACAAGGAGGAAAAAGAGAAGAAAGGAAGAGAGAGTGGTGGTTACTAAGAGGAGCAGTGGCTAGAGACAGCAGGACCCTCCATGTGTGAGGCCTTCCCACGTCCCATGTCATCTACTGATGAGAAATGAGGGCACTGACACTCAGCCCAGGGACACTAGTCTTGCTGTCACAAGTTCCTCTTTCCTCCTGACTGAAGTTTGGTTCCGTCTCCCACCTGCCCCGGAAGCAGTGCTCACTGAAGCCACCTGAGACTTCTTGATCATGGTCCTCCCCTCACCTCCCCTCTCATCCTCTCTCTGTAGCATCCAGCAGCTTTAACAAGTCCTCGCACATTTTCTCTTGTCTCCTCCCACCACCCCCTCCTCATTTCCTCCTTTCCCAGCCTCTCCAGGTTTCTCTGCTACCTCAGGCTCCCGTGGCAGTTGCTCAACCCACGTCTTAAAAAATTCCTCTTTTCCTGGGGATTCTTTTCATTCTCATCTTCTCCTCTTCCTCACCTGGCGATTTCCTCCACATCCGTGGTTCAGGGCACCAGCGGCACAGCTCCTGTCCTGAGCCCGTTCACAGGCTGCAGGGCTGGAGACCTGCATCGCACCCACCGGCACCTCGACTCTGCGTCCAGACCAGACCCTTGCTGGTCGGTGCCTCCTCCCGTGGCCCCAGCCCTGGAGTGGCAGCACCACCACCCACCCTCTCTGTCTTTCTTCCCCACAGAGCAGGTGCTAAATTAAAGCACCTCGTGTCTCTTCCCGTGAAGGGTCAAAGTGTGACACTCCCATTTATGTATTCATTTATTTCATCCTTTCACTTAATAAAATGTATCAGGCTTCTGTATAGGCCTTGCAGAGTACACAAGAATGATAAATGAGATTGGATCTCAAGCAGCATGTGGCCTACTGATGAGATAAACTTTACAGGGATCCCTGCAATACGGTTACGTGCTCCAGGAGCAGAGCCATCGCCCTGCAGCCCCCGCCCTGGCTGTTTCCCGCTCAGCCCTGGGAATTACCTGTGTACACGGCATCCCTTTTCCTCCAGCAGGCTCTTCCCTGCTGTGTAATTACAACACATTCCAGCCACTCATTTTCTCTCTCCCGGAAATTCATAGTCTTCAGGAAGTCTCCCCCAGACATCCCCCCCCCCCCCCCAGGCTGCCAACCACTCTAGTCCTGGTTAGGCAGAGGGAAGTAACTGCTCGCATGGGCGCCACCTCTGCACAAGGCATCTTACATAGGGTGGACTGTTTCTGTCATTACCTGGGGCATGCTGTTTGTGTTTGTCCCATGTGTGCCTGTAGACCAGAGTTCTTCAATATCAACACTACTGACATTTGGGGCTGGATCATTCTTTTCCGTGGGGGCTGTCCTGGGCATCATAGGGGGTTGAGCAGCATCCCTGGCCTCTACCGCCTAGATGCCAGTAGCAGCCCTCTCCCCCTGATTGTGACAGCCAAAAATGCTCCAGCCATTGCTGAATGTCCCTTGGGAGGCAGTCAGCCCTGGCTGAGCACCACTGGGCTAGACTGAAGCCTGCTTCAGGGCGGGGTCACTTCCCTTAAGCCGCTGGAGTGCTCTCACACAGTAGTGGGGGTCTTACCTTTCCATGTCCCCTGTGACTTTGAACTGTACTAATTGCCACAGTTACAAAGGCAGTGAGCAGAGGCACTGATTCCAGGTGCCATTCCAGAAAGTTTTTTGACCTCTATAGGTAGGAATTTAGAGCCCACTATCTTTCAAATGTCCACGTGGAAATAGGATGTTCCATGTATATATTTTTACACTCAGCAGTTAAATAAAATCACTCCGTTAAGGCTTTCATTGTCATTTACATCTCCCTTCTAGTACCATCAAAAGGACCAGCTCTTCTGAACGAGTGTCTCCTGGGGGTCGAAGGGAAAGCTATGGGGATTCCAAAGGAAACCGGAATCGCGCAGGATCCACGAGCAGCTCTTCCAGCGGCAAAAAGAACAGTGAGAGGTAAGGGGCGTCTGATCCCTGGGTCCTGCTAGGCAGACATTTTGTTGCCTCTTGTCCCCAGAGATGAGTCAGAAGATCCCCTCATATGCACACAAGCTAGGAGATCTCACTGGCGCGTAGGCCTTCTCCCGAGACCATTGCGGGCGCAAATCAGCCACGGAGGCAGCTGCTGGTAACAGCACACACCAGTTTCTGTCCAGGCAGAAAAAAGAACTTGCGCTCCCAGCACTCTTGCACGGGCAGAAGTGGTTCTGAGAACGTGCTCAATACCAACTACATGGACCGTGGGAAGCCGTTCTGAATTTCCACGTGGAGCCCTTTATATGTCCAGGACATCCTGCTGCCATTTTAAAATTCCTTTTAGTGGATTGTTCGAGTTTGTCAGTATTTTCTAAGATAGACTGGTAAAAAGTTGTAATTTTACGATTTGTCGGAAACTATTTCTAATATTGAGCTAGCGCCAGAAATAGAGACCATTTCCTTTCTGGTGTCATGAAATACATTTACTTCTAATTTTGAATTTTTCTTTGAGGTTAGTTATAATGGATTACGATAAATATCTATGAAACTGATAGTAACATTTTATTAGTGAAAGCTAATTCCTGGCATTTTAATGGCTTGTTTTCTGTTTAGGAATGTCTCGTGTAGATGAGATCAGTGTCTCTGTGTATATCTACCTAACGTTGTACTTTATTCTCGCTTTTTAGACGTTGTGTTTTAATTTTATTCTCTCTATTGAGCAAGGCTTAGGAAGGAACTTCAGCTTCACTGGCTAAACTTGTGTTTAGTTTTTTGTGTTTTTTTTTTTTTCCAAATGTTCATGTAAGGAGAAGGCTGAGTCATAAAGCAATTGACTCCAACCCACGGGCTGTAAAAATTCCAAGTTTGTAAATCCATTCTGATTCAGTCCTGTAAAGGAAGCTTAAACTCTTTTTCAGTGTTATTGCTAAAAGATAGCTTTTGTAGAAAAGATGCCACTTCTCACACCTCTAGCAGGTCAGGCGATCTCAGAAACCACTGACATGGGGCTCTGTCTCCTAATTTAGACTATTAGTGCTTCTTATCAGAAGATTATGCTAATTGGGTGATAATACCTTGGAAATAAGGCCAAGTGGTTACACTGGCAACAGAGCGTGAGTCCTGGGAGAGTCGGTGTGGTCTTTAGGCTTCTCTGAATTCAGGGTAAATTTGGAAGTTGACCTGAAATGTCTAGATCTTGGCAGTTCTTAAAAACTTGGCTCCTTCTCTGCACATCTGATTTTTATTAAAAATTTCCAGAAAGGATCTGCATTGTGCAAACTCCAGATCTGTTTTATCTTTTAAATCCTATGGCTTTGGTAAATGGGCTGGGTAAATATTTCCATAAGGCATATTTACAAAGGGTTTTTTTTTTAAACGCCGCAGTAGGAAATTTTGATTTGGAAATGAGGGACTGGGAAAATTTACTAATCATTTTCTAAAAATAATTCAAGCAACTAAACATGTCCATTTAAAAGTAAATTCTTTGTCTCATCAGAACGCAGACATAGTTGAGGCCAACGCAGCACCGAACGGGCTGACTTGACACACCTAGGGAGTTTCAGAGAGAGAGTCCCTCCCTTCTCTTAGGTAGTTGCTGGTACTGACAGACACCTCTGGGGGCCCTTGCGAGTAACAGCAGCAGTAACTCAAACAGAAAGAAGCGATGGAAGTGAAGGTGAAGTTGGTGATGCAGTCGCTGCCTGGCCCTTTTCCTCGATTCTTCCTCTCCAATGCCATGTGAGCAGCCCGCTCTTGGCTGCCCTGACCTGGCGCCAAAGCAGAGCTAGAGCCTCGCTGACCTATGCCCAGTCTTCGGGACTTGAAGCATGCAAAGAAAGGGACGAGGAGGTGGCCCCGATGTAATTCCTCTTACACCTTACGGTTATTTGTTGGTCTCAAGATAGGTGGTCTACTCCCCATCGTTCACTAGTATTTGTCCATGGTTCCAGCATGCTGGCTACCGTTTGTCCTTGGTTCCAGGATGCTGGCTTCCATTTGTCCATGGTTCCAGGATGCTGGCTTCCATTTGTCCTTGGTTCTAAGATGCTGGCTTCCATTTGTCTGTGGTTCCAGGATGCTGGCTTCCATTTGTCCGTGGTTCCAGGATGCTGGCTTCCATTAGTCCTTGGTTCTAAGATGCTGGCTTCCATTTGTCCGTGGTTCCAGGATGCTGGCTTCCATTTGTCCTTGGTTCTAAGATGCTGGCTTCCATTTGTCCGTGGTTCCAGGATGCTGGCTTCCATTTGTCCATAGTTCCAGGATGCTGGCTTCCATTTGTCCATGGTTCCAGGATGCTGGCTTTCATTTGTCTATGGTTCCAGGATGCTGGCTTTCATTTGTCCATGGTTCCAGGATGCTGGCTTTCATTTGTCTATGGTTCCAGGATGCTGGCTTCCATTTGTCCTTGGTTCTAAGATGCTGGCTTCCATTTGTCCATGGTTCCAGGATGCTGGCTTATGTTTGTCCTCAGTTCCAGGATGCTATCTTACATTTTAAGAGATCATCCTTGTTTGGTTACTGTAGGCAGCAAGACGTAATGGAAAAGGCATAGGCTCTAGAGTAAAAGAAAGAGCTGGGTTTGTAAGCCAGTTCTGCCACTTAACTTCTCCCAGCCTCAGTTTTTCCTCTGTGAATTAGGGATTTTATGCCTAATTCCCTTGACTCTTATCAATGAGCTAACTGGTAGGAAAACACCCAGCATAGTGCTTGGCACTCAGTAATGGGCATCATCGTCGTGAGACTAGTTATGAAGTGAGGCCCGTGTGGAGCAGAGAAAAATGGTTTGTGAGACTTTCCAAAATTCTGAACTGTGGTTTCTCCTCATTTGTAAGATGAGGACATTAGATGACGTCTGAAGTCTTTTTTCTGGTCTGACACGTGTTAACTTACATCCATGTAGGTGATGCAGTCCTGTGAGTACAACCCAGATTTTGGCAAAATCTAAAAGGGTGGGAGGAATAAAGCATTGTAAATCCTCGTGGGTCTCATGGTTTTGACGTCACTTCAGAAAGCTGGTCTGCAGCTGGGTGTGATGCCCAGGAAAGCTCATCAGAATGCCAGTGAGGGAGGGTGCTGGTGCTCGAGGGGTGGCTGGATCTGTCCTGGTTTGTAGAATAAGCAAGTCATTCACACATGGCAGTGCTTGAACTTGTATCGATCACAGACTATTTGCTCTAAAGCTCACAATTACCATGCACCATGTGCAAAGCTGTCGTTAGCACACAGGGCACTTCTGCAAAAAGTTTAAAAAGGCTCCTCTTACTCAAAGAAAACAATTCCACACCACATATGTATTTCTCAATAATAATAATTACATCAAATATGAAGCCACTCCGCATAGACTGTACAAATCTTATTGTTGAACATGAAGTAATAGTGTTTTTGAGGTCCTAAACATTCACATTTTCTAAGATACACTAATTTATTTTAAAATAATCACATTTTTCTCTCATAGAAATCGAATTCTTTATGATAGTTGCAGTCTTCTTGCTCCCATATCTCGTTTTCTTTGGAAATGGTCGCTAGATTTGACAGTCTTTCTTGTGACGTTACAGACTTTTATCTTAGAATATTTTAAAATACTTTACTTGTAACAAGCCACAAAATTTTAACAGCACTTAATCTTTGCACTGACAAAACTTCCATAAGAACTAAAGCAATATATGGCAATGTAATATTTACTTTATTGTAATATTGATGGTAAATTAATATTAACAATTATGTAGTGATTTGTGTCATAATGAAGTACTTATTAAATTGAATATTAAATTGAAATCGGGAATCGACAGTAACATTCTACTATCTAATGTAGCCAGTATTCTAATACAATAAGGAATTTTTTTAATTAAAAAAAAGTGTTTTATATCAGATGGAAAAACAGCTGCTATTTAGAATGCACAGTTTATGTTAGATCTTACTAGACGGATAAAGTGTTTCAATTGTCAAACTGATTCCTTTTTCATAAGTCTTACGGGAATGAAATATATCAACTATGTAAGCAAGGCACTTTGTTTCCATCAAAAAGTTGTCTTAATGGGATGATTTTGATAGAACAAGAAATGTTTTGGCCATCTGCTGGATAACTTTTTGTAACACACATAAAACTGCCCATCTTTGGAGTCAACAAATAAAAAAACTTCAAAATAGTGAAGATGTCTACCACGTGAGAGTGTTCCCTTAGATGCCCTTTTGTGTTGCACAACCTGAACCGGCCGTTTTATCTAGACTCCAAGGTCCAGAATCCTGAGCTGGACACTCTGAGCTCCATCCTGCCTAAGGCTCTAGCATTCGATGAAATAGTCTTTTGAGTGACACCTGGACATCCTCAAGGCTCAGGTTAGGTTTTCTTTTTCTTTGGCATCACTGATGGTGCCATCTGAATCTGAGTCCTCAGCCTGGGCCTCAAGGTCCTCCATCTCCCAGGTCCTCACCCTCTTTTGGGCCTGGCGTGATATCCATGCCTATCTGGCACCGCTCTCACTTTTCTCAGCAAGATCTCTTCCCTTTTATTTATTATACTAGTAACATGTGTTTTAGGAAACCCGGATGTACAAAAAAGAGGACATGAAAATCACCTCTAATCTCACCACTCAGAGAACTCACAGCTAACATTTTGTTACATTTCCATCTAGACTTTTTTCCTAGAGTGCTGTACGTGTGTAGTGTGTAATTTTGACAAAGATCATATTCTCCTGCATATGTTTTGTAACCCTCTTTTTCATTTGCAGTAAAGCATGTCTTTGTGTCATTAAATATGCTCTTACCGCATTATTTCAGGTGTGGAACATCATTTATCTAGGCAAACGTACTTCAGTTGGAGATTCAGTTACCACTAAGGTTTTTCTAATCCAGTCAGGCCAGCCCAACATCTAGAACAATGCCCAGCACACAGTAGGTACTCAGAAAATGTTTGTTGAATGAATCTTTTTACCGCAATCAGTGTAACAAGAAAGGTTAAAACAATGGGGTGTTGTGTGCATAGCCGAGTTTTCATCCCAGCTCTGCCACTTTTTGTTGTGTGATTGTCAACAGTTACTTAATCTCTTTGGGCTTTTCCTCATGCCATTACAAGTAGTCAGTTCCTCCCAGGGTTGTTGGAAGGATTAAATAAGGTCATGTCTGTGGGATCCTTAGCAGCGAGCTTGCCTACCATCGGCCCCTCTAAGGGGTAGCTGCGATTGTGCACTTCACTCTCCTGAAGTTCTGGCACTGATGTGTGCACAGCCACTCCCCAGTCAGGAAGCTCCTCTCTTCTTCGAGACATTCCAGCATTCCCCAACTCCTGTTTCTGCCCTCACCCCAGCCTGAAAGGGAGGAATCAGAAATGCTGAACATTTCCATCACCTTCTTTATTCACTTCCACAGTGCTGCTTCTCTTACTGAACACCTGCTGCGTGCAGAGCACAGCGTAAGGCACGGAGGGAAGGAGAGAGGTTTGCACACAAAGATCCATTCTCTCAACAAACATTAAGGACACACACAACTGGAAAGGGCCCGTTTCCTTAATTTCCACAGGACGCAACACAAACAGTGAGAAAAGACAGTCAACTGAAAGGAAAACTGAACAGGTAGTTCACGGAGAGAGAACTACAAACATCAGTTAGTAAGGAAAAGATGGCCAAACTCAGTCTTAATTAAAGAAATGCAAATCTAAGTAAGAAGATAGCGTATTTAGAAACATCATTTTATTGTGTTATAAAATAAAACACAGAAAAGGCTCACACAGACAAATGCACAGTCTAATGAAGTGTACCTTCTAGCATTTCCTAAGTGGAGGGTTTTTCTCTTCTCCTGAGTGACATATGCATGTGTCTGGAAATTTGGCAGGAAGGACGGTTGGACATGTTTGGAGGAACTCCAGCTTATCCTTCAGGAGCCCGCTTGGGGATGCCCCTTCCTCTGGGAAGCCCGCCTGGCCCTCTGGTCTGAGATAGGTCGCTTCCAGACTGCCTTGTTCCTGCCATTAACTATCTGGAAAAGTGGCTCCCTCCCCACTCCCTCAACGCCCCTAGCTTCGGGAGGGCAGAAGCTGTGTCGCTTATTGTTCTTTGTATCACCAGTGCTTTGCACAGTGCCTGGGACACAGTAACTGCTAAATAAATATTTGTAGCCTGAATGAAAGGCTCTATGTTGCCCTTAAAGCCGTGGCAATTTAAGAACTGTGTAAACAGCGCCACCTATTGGTAGAGAATGGTAACACCACATTTTCCATTCTGCAACATTTTATCCTGGAAATTAGGTGACTTCAATTAAGCATCTTTTTTTACTGAAAAAAATTGTTTCATTCTTCAGGCCATGGGGTAATTTGCCTTTTAATAGACGTTAAAATAACAAGTGCTGACATTCTTTATGTTGTTTTAGTTTTGAGACTGTTAGATGAGGAGTCCAGAAATGTAGGTAGGCTCTTGTCAGTGACATTAGGAGGAAGAGGGAAGTAATCTCAATAAGTAAGGATGTATTGGGTACTTTGTCACATGGTTTATTTAATCCTGCCAATACCTCATACCTCACAGCAGCTTTATTCCCGTTTCGTAGAGGGAGGAGACTAAGGCGTATAGAGACGAAGGGATCTGCCCAAGCAGAACGCAGATCCAGCTGACTTCCCAGTCTCCGCTCCCTCTGCCACGTTAAGCTGGAAGTGTTGGTTGGAAATGTCTATGAAGCAGTAGTTTTTCTCCCCAAAAAAGTCTGCAGTGACTCCTAAACATTTTTAATAGGTGGTTCCTAAATGACCCTATTTCTAATAAAAAGCTGCTTGGGGCAATTTATGTAAGAATCATTATTTACATAGTAGAGTATTTTGACTTCCAGCAAGAACTTTATTTCATCAAGTGAACTCCTTTTGAAAAGGAGTCATGGTAGTTCGAATTCCCCTACGAATTTTCTGTTTCTAAGAGGAACATAATCCATCATTGCTCTTTTCTGTCTTTAGGAAAGGTTCCGGATGGCTTCTTTCTGTGTTCATGGCTTTTGTATTTTTCTCCTTTTCTGATCAAAGTCATGGCGGAAAAAATAGCTTTCCTGTCTTCCGATTCCCTACCTGGCTGCCCTGTCGTTATGTTCCCATAGCTGCTGGGTTTGCTGTGGAGTCTCTGTTTTAGCTTTTCCTCTTGTGTCCTTGCCCTGCCTGTGAATCTAAGAATCTATAAAATTTGGAGTTGACTTATGCTTCCGCTTAGAAAATCACAGTGTCACTCCCCCACCCCAACAGTGAGAACAGGCCAGGTAATATGCAAAGCCATAGCTGTTGGAAGCCGCCATGGAACGAAAGTCACAAAGTAACATGATGAACTAAAATCTAAAAAGTGACACACCCCTATAGGAGGGACAGCCACGGCTGCCTTCATCCTTGGCAGAGCTGCAGGAAGAGAAGGGAGCCTGCGTGGAGAGGAGTAAGAAGAAGGCAGCTGGGAGCTTCTAGAATTACGAAAGGCCGAATGTGGAGCGGCATGACAGTTTAGAATTCTTGGGAGCCCCAGGCATACACACGCCTTTCCCACAGACCTTCATCAAGCTCGTGACAAAGATGGGGAGCAGGACAGGAGTACTGAAAGACACCCTCTCTGAGGCACAGGCACATGAGGGCTGCTGCCGGCCGAGGGCCGAGCGAGGGAACGGAGAGAAGTTCTCCACCCGTGGAACTGGCATGGGTCTCCGGCAGTGGCCGGCCACCCCTGCAGGAGGGACGGGGAGAGCTGAGAGAGGGCCCTGGAGGTGCACGGCGAAGTGCGAGGACTGACTGGGAGAGCTGAGCGGAAGTCCATCGGCGCCCACGCCTCACCCCGGGTACCAGGCAGCAGCAGTCAGGGGGGAGGCCGGGCGTGGAGGCGGCCCCTCACCGCACGCACCCAGACACGGATGCTCAGGCCTGCTGAGTCGGAGGAAGGGAGACCGCAGAGGAACCCACAGCACTCCAGACCTGCCCCAGCTCCAGGCAGCAGCCGCCGGCTGTTCCAGGCGCCGGGGCTACAGCAATGAGCCACCATCCCTGCCCTCGCACGCCGCCTCCTCCTGGGGGGGCCGCAGGAGGAAATGATGCGGCCGGTCCGTGCTGTAGAGAACCGTGAAGCCGGACAGGGCCTGGGGAGGCTGCAGAGCCGAGCGCCAGGAAGGCCCCCGGGAAGTGGCTCTGAGCACAGACTCAACCCGGGGCCCAAGGCTGGCTGTGGGGCTGGTGTCCCGGAGGAGGGACAGCCAGGGCAGATGCCTGACACACGAGTCCTGGCCTGCTCCAGGGATGTCAGGGACAGAGTGGCTGGAACTCAGAGACTGAGGGCCGGGCAGAGGGAGACGAGGTCGGAGCCATGCCAGGGCCGGGGCCGGCAGAGGTTGTCTCGGGCCCTACGGGCTTCTCCGTTAAAGGGGTTTGCTGTGCGTCCAGGGTCCTATTTTCAGTGACCCAAGGTTAGAATTCAGAAAACTAAGCCGATAGCAGATCCAGCTGCTGAAAACACGTTCGAACAGAGTGCAAACCACTTTTAAAGCATCAGTAAAGAACTCCCCGCCATGTACTGCATAAAATTATCTGAAAATCAAGGACATTCACAGATAATATTATTTATTACATTGTGGGAGTAAGGGTAACTTTTACTGGTCGTGTTTCTCAATGTATTTCAAGTTAAAAATGAAGAAGAAAAGTAACATTACGACTACATCTGCTCAGATATATATTTTTTAATGTGCACAAAAAAAATTTATGAGCCTCCACAGGCTTGTATGGCTTGCAGCTCCCTTTGGGGTGGGCACTGTTTATGGTTTCGTCTTGTTCCATATCTTAAGCGGGAGGTGATCTGGGAAGCAGGGCAGTGCCGTTGGAAGACAGCCCGGGCTGTTGGAGTCTTACAGAGCCGGGTGCAAGTGCTGGCCCTGAGATTAACCAGGGGGCACTTGGTGCCCTGCCAGAGAGTCCCCTTCCTTGTCTGGCAGGAGGTGGTCATCCCTTCCATGGTTGTCACGGGAGGGCTGTGCCTGATGGAGGTAGTAAGCGTGCTCTCCTGCACGTGGAGACTCCTCTGGCAGGCTTGTCCCGTGGGAACCTTGCCCCTAGGGATGACCTCAGTCCCTCTGTGGCGTGACCTTGAAGGCTTTGGGTGCCTGATTTCTCAGGTGCAGTCAAGGGGTGGTCTCAGCCTGGCCAAAGTCCGCAGTGGGGTCCCCGCCTCTCCGATGATGACTATGCCCCCCGATAGTCCTTGTTCTGTCCTCCTTTTCTCCTGCCCTCTCGTCTTCCTCACCATAGCTGTCCCTGCCAGGATGGGGCTCTGAAAGTCCTCGCACAGAGGCTCTTTTGTCTGGAATTTGCTAGTTTTAAGTAAATTATTTAAATAACCCTTCAGAAGAACGTGGGGAGATGAAACCTTCTTATACATTTAGACAACGCTGTTCCCATCTTGCTGAACCAGATGTTTTCCTTCCCCAAACGTTTATTTGCTCTCATAAAAAGCACAGCTTTGGTGATAAAGTGGGGATCACCATCACTCGCCCCTGGTTCTGGCCGCTTGTGTTTATTTACACCTGTTCCTCTTGGCCGTCCCGCAGTTTTGTCTTTCTTGTTAACGCAGGTCATTCCTGCACCTCAGTGGGACGGACACGGCAGCCAAGGACAATGGAGTCTCATGTGAATGGGATGAAACCCCCAAACTGACCTTTAAAATCTGTGTTTGTTTTGTTTCCACAGCAAACCCAAGGAGCCCGTCTTCAGTGCGGGTAAGTCTGATTCAATTCCGTGCAGGCGCCCCTCACTCTCCTCCTCAGAACTTGGGGGACAAATAGCAAGTGGCTATTGCAAGGGCCAGCTTTGGATGCACAGAACTTTGGTGTCTGGGTGGCAGGGCTGATGGGCCCAGGGCTAACTGTCGGCCTGTCCCTGGGGGTCCAGGGCTCAGATCTAGAGAGACCGCCCATAAACAGTCGTAAAGACTGAAGCCTCTCGTGAGCCGTCTACAGCCCATTTAAGATCCGCAATAAGGGCAAAGGTGAAATGCCACCACGCGGGCCGAAAGGGAATTTCCAGGTTGAAGGACTTCTGGTGCCTTTGTTATTTCTTCCTTACCAAGAGGCTCCCTCCCGTCATCAACATTTGCATTTCTCTGAAAGGGAGAGTTGCTGATGCATCAAGTTATGCCTTTGTCTGGTAGCTTTTTTTCCTTTTCTGCCTTTTCCTAAACTGCGCACTAATAGTTCATGTAGAACTTTCCATGTATCTCTTCTTAACACATTTCGTGGTAAGGTAGATGCTATCTTTAGACATTAACCTTATTTAAAAGTGTATTTAAAATGCAGGACAGTTGACAGTTAGGAATTGGTTAAATAAATTCATTTAATTTTTCCAGTTATGTTCCTTAAGTTCAGAATTAAAACATGAAAGTCAGAGTTTCATATTTATCAGCATGTGCTTTAGTATTCATTTCATTTTCAGGACGCACAAAATTACTCACTGAAAATGTAATCGCCATGAGCCTGCAGAGCGGGGTCTTGAGGGCACTTGTCAGCATCCCAGGTTTTTCTTCCAGGGGGCTGGGTAGCCTCTCTGACTGAGAGCTAGTGAGTGCTCCCCAAGAGCTAGCGAGTGCTCCCTGGGAGCTGGTGAGTGCTCCCCAAGAGCTAGCGAGTGCTCCCTAGGAGCTGGTGAGTGCTCCCCAAGAGCTAGTGAATGCTCCCTAGGAGCTCGTGAGTGCTCCCCGGGAGCTAGCAAGTGCTCCCTGAGAGCTGATGAGTGCTCCCGGGGAGCTAGCGAGCGCTGCCTGAGAGCTAGCGAGCACTCCCTGGCAGGCAGGCCCATGCTCTTGCAGTACTTCAACCATCTCTTTATCTAGCACTTCTGTCTCTGTCTCCGAAATCACAAGGGAAGCGCCGGGTGACACACTGCAAAGGTAGGCGGCCTTTCTGAAACCTCATAGCTCTCTGAGCAAGGCTGTTACCCAGGCTACAGAAACTTTTTTCATACAGGCAAACAGCTCCCCTCCTTGTATGAAAATGTTTTTGTGATGCAAACCATTTTGATTTCAACCTGAAAGCATTCCTGAGCATTTACTTGGGTGGGTTTTCATAAGTGGCTATAAATTGGATCTTGATTATTGGCTGATTACAGGAACGTTTTAAAAGCTGTATAAACCTTAAGAGAGCTATAGGGCAACCCCCGGATGGCCCGCTGTTTGAATTGGTACCCTGCACCGCTGCTGGCCTCCCCTGCTCGCGCCTTTGGGTTTGCTGGTTTTGTGCTGTAATCTTAACACGCCTGAGAAAAAACCACGGCTTTGCCAGCTGCATTTTGATTTTAGATGTAGAATGTCGGGCTTACCAGTGCAAAGCGGTGCCAGGGCTAAATGCAGTGCTTTTTTTTGCCTCATCCAGTAATTTAGAGTTGTGCAATGAGTAAGCCTCAATCATAAGGACTTCCTAACCAGCACATAACTGCAATGTACTCAGGAAGATACTTCACACACGTTGATTATGTACATCCGTAATAGGCTTTTTGTGGGGAATGGTATTGTATTCTCTTTATTCCTAACAGCCTGATGCACTTAGATTTGGGTGAGGGATGCAGGGAGGGAAGAGGTCAGGTGAGGAGAAGAGCTTGGGTACAGGCACCAAGCAGGACAGATGTGCAGGGTGGCGGACAGATGCAACTGGTCAGAGAGGGGAATCCATGGGGGGTGGTTGTGGCTAATGAGGTCATATGAGAGGAGAGCCGGGCCAGGCAGTTAGACGTGGATCCAGCAGAGAAGAGAGCAGGCTCAGGATTTTGTGTGGAGGAAGGCCGCGGTGCAATCCGGTGTGGGCCTCGATGGGTATGGCAACAGTGTGTGAGAATACCTAGGGGAATCCTAAGAGAGCCTGGAGTGATGGGGCCTCGGAGGGGCCAGCGGAGGACGGGGCCAGGGAGGATGGAGCCCAGTGAGAACATTCTAACAGGAGGCCCCGTAGAACACAGTGACTGGCATGCTGGTTGTAGGAGTGAACACGGATTGTTCTTACTTAAAAGTCAGACTCAATATGCAGAGCGGAGAGTGCGTCACTTGCATGCGTGAAAGATCTGAATGCATGCACACAATAACAGAAACCTGGGATGGCCTCTCAGTTTTTAGGCAGTATTGCATGTGGCATTGTTTGAAAATCCCTAGGAATAAGACTTACAAAACTAATTTGTAAATGTGGTACTTACGGTACTATAATTATTCTATGGCTTTCCTCACTGATTACCTCTCCCCGGAGGACCTTTCTGTTGAGTTATGTACAGATATCCCTGGCAGCAACTGCCCGACTTAAATGCCATTAAGGCCCGATCCTTTGATCTGTCGTGAAGCATCAGGATGCAGTGAGTTCTGAATCTGAGCAGGATTCGTCAAGAGCTCATGAGACATTTCCTTTGCTCTTATTATATCCTGAAAACTCTAGACAGAAACCCCAAGTTGTTTCATTTTAAAAGTCCAAGAGTTGTCCCATGTCAATATATTATTGGGTTTTACTTTTGTCCCTATAATTTATTAAAACATCAAGTTATTTTATAATATAAATGTTGTTCTACAAAGTTTTATTTCCCAGTTTCTCTCTCTAATGGGTCTTTTGTTCTTTTGTTTTCCATTTCTAGCTTTTCTTTGAGCATTTTCCTTTTTGCATGCATCCTAGCATATACTTCTGCTGATTTTGCGTTCTTTACACTTGAAAGAATTGTCCAATGTACAAGATACATAAAGACATATTTTTACACCACAATATAACAAGCCAGTTTAAGTCCTGAAAGATATTTTATGAATTTTGATATTGAAACTGTATATACATGGAACTCAATAAAAAATTTAAGTGGATTTCCTGTGTTAGTTGTAATTTTTTGGGGTGGCATATTTTCCCCCTCCTGTTGATAAAGAAAATCTGAGGACTAAAATCTCTCACAGAAAATGATTGTGGGAATCTAGTTCTTTTCTTGCCTTTTACAATTCCTTATATATTTCATGTAGTTAAGCAAGCAGAAGGTCAAAAGCAAACAGGATGAAAACTTTTGTTTCAAACTGTTTAACTTTATGTTTTAGTTACTTTTCCCTAGGACGTTAATCAGAAATGACCTGAAGGGTAAAGTTTTCACTTTCATTTGAACGGCTAGAGAAAATGTAACTTTTTTTTTCAGGTACAGTGGACCCAGAGGGGTTTCCCTGACATCTTTGTTCTTTTTGCAGAAGAAGGATATGTCAAGATGTTTCTCCGCGGCCGCCCGGTTACCATGTACATGCCTAAAGAGCAGGTGGATTCTTACAGTTTGGAGGCTAAAGCAGAGCTGCCGGCCAAGAGACTGAAGCTGGAATGGGTGTATCCTTCCTTCATTGATTCCTTATCAGCCGATCCATGCTTTTAGCCTGAAGTTTAGCTGCAGAAATTCATAAAACTAAACCGTGCTGCCAAAAAGTGTTTACACCCAAAGAAAGAAAGAGGGGTGTTCTGGAAGGAGGGACCAGCATTCCCCCTCAAACCAAGTGGGAACTTGGATGACTTTTGGAGCCCAGTGTCAAGATTAATGCTGACTAATCGAAGGAGTAATATGAGTATAGATACCCAGGTCCTAAATGAAGGGAGTACAATGAATGGCAGAAATAAAATCTACATGTAGCCTAGATATAATACCCCTTTGAGAAAAAATCTAGGCCACAAAAATCTGAGTCAGCCATATGACTAGTGTTCTTGAAATAAAGCTTCTGGGGCCTGAGATTTGGAAAAATGAATGAGTTTCCAAGGGGAAAAAACTGAAAGACAAAAAAAATAGAGCCTGTGACAAAGGGTGAATTAAGTGTTGTTTTTTTATTTTATTTTGCTTTAGAGGAAGCCTGCAAAGGCCACCTTCCAGTCCATTTAGATTTTAAGACAAAGGGCAAAATCCTTTCTTCACCCTCAAACAGATATTTATCAAGCACCCGTTTAATGCCAAGCCCTGAACACAAATTATAAGAATTTGGTTTAAATTGAAGCTGTTGTAATTTCAGTTAGAAGAATGACTATTTGAAATTGTGAAATCATATTCTTTGGAAATTTTTAAGAATTATCGGTACCTAAATTTCTGCCCCAGAATATATTTTTTATTTTTTTCAGGTTCAGACATCGTAAGCGTTTCCTGCACCTGTTTGGGAATCTGTTTTGGCACATGTGATTGACGTGCTTAGTTCTTCTTTAAGGCAATAATTGTTTAAGTTGGTTAAATCAAACCTGGAAAACATTATTCAAAACACATTTGTTCAGCCTACTCCCTATTCATATTTTAGAAACTATAAAACAATGGAATTTGCTCCAAATAAATAGTTATTTTTCACATCCAAGTACAAGTGATATTTCGCTCTCAAAATAGTTTTTAAGGTTTGGAAGTATACATGCCAAACTCTTAACAGATGTAATTAGCCCTAAGGAGTTGGGAATGGTTGGGGCAAGGAAGACCTACATTTTTTACCTTTTGTATATGTATCTGTGTATGTGTGTGTGTGTGGTTTGCACCTTTCACAAGTATTTTTATGATGTAAAAGAAAAAGTATGGGTGCCAGCCCCGTGGCCGAATGGTTAAGTTCGTGTGCTCTGCTTCGGTGGCCCAGGGTTTTGCCAGTTCGGATCCTGGGTGCAGACATGGCACCGCTTGTGTGACCACGCTAAGGCAGCGTCCCACATGCCACAACTAGAAGGACCCACAACTAAAATATACAGCTATGTACTGGGGGGATTTGGGGAGAAAAAGCAGAAAAAAAAAAAAAGAAGATTGGCAACAGTTAAAAAAAAAAGTATTTTGGTTTTGGGTTTTTTTGGTGAGGAAGATTGGCCCTGAGCTAACATCTGTGGCCAGTCTTCCTCTATTTTTTGTGGGACGCTGCCACAGCATGGCTTGATAAGCGGTATTAGGTCTGCGCCCAGGATCCGAACCTGTGAACCCCAGGCCACCGAAGTGGAGCCCGCAAACTTAACCACTATGCCACTGGGCTGGCCCCCCCAAAAAATTTTTTTAAGTAAAAGATTTAGCTCCAAGATTACAATAAAAAATAAACTCATAATTGACTGTAACTGAAGTATCTGAAAGTCAATTGTCAGTAGCTTAAAATTTCTTTTTAAAAACTTTAAAATATAATGAAGGTCAAAGCTCAAAGTTTTTTCTTGAAATAGGATTTATAACTTCAAACTGCTGAATATTTAAAACAATCTAGTCAGTTAATATTTTTGGATATATTTTGTTTTTCATACAAGCTACAAAAGCTTCCAGCTCGACTAGGCATTTGGTGAATTTCCCAATCCTGACTCTGGAAGCCAGAGAGCAATGGCAGCGTGAGTTCCCAGACTGTAGATGCGTGTGTGTCTCAAGAAGACGGCAGCGTGGAGAGTGGAGCCCGGACAGACTCAGCAGGCCCTGCTGCTCCTTCTGGTTCCCAGGGTCAAGTCCTCCCCTTTAAAAGACCAGAGATTCAAGAGGGAAGTAGGTCTGAGCAGGCAGTGTAATACCTGAAAATAAATGTTACACAAGAAGCGTGGAAGAAAAGAAAGAGAAAAAACTTTGGAGCAAAATATTCCAGCATTCTTGTGAAATAAGTGTCCAAATAGAACTTCAGGTGATTTTAGCTCTAGAGTCGAGATGGAGCTGTTGAGCTGAGCCCTGTGGTAGACAGCCCAGGGGTGAGAAAGACAGCCATCCACCTAAAATTTCAACCATTCATCAAAGAAATTTGGCCCCTGGCTGTTGCTTCCCGGATCCATGATGGATTGACTAAATTGCAAAGAGTTCACCTGCCTGCCACTTCAGGAATGTCTGATCCAGTTACTTTTAGTAAATAAAATAATAAATTACTATTTTTTGATCAGGCTGAAAAAATTCAGCTTTCAAAATATAGTACATACTTTCTAAAAATAAAACCACATCTTTGTATTGTTAAAAATATGTATTCACATTAAATCAGTGACCATTTCCAGCTTTATCGCCTATTTAGGAGGTCAGATGTATTTGGCGCCAAGGATTTGCATTTTAATGTTATTTAAATTAGTGAAATTGATGGTAATAGTCATATAGAATTTTATTGCCTGTGCTTGTTGAATAAAGCTGGTGTGTTGTCAGCTCTTAAAGGAAAAGAAAGTTTTGTCTTGACACGCAAAGCTATGGGTACAGGGGTCGGGACTGCCGTAATAACCTGTACCTGCTTCCCACGGGCGAGACGGTGTACTTCATTGCGTCGGTGGTGGTGCTGTACAACGTGGAGGAGCAGCTTCAGAGGCACTATGCTGGCCATAACGACGACGTGAAGTGGTACGTCCTCTAAGCCGTGACTCGTTACACTAGCAGTAGTATTAGGGGAGAGAGGTCAGTATTAGGATATAACTAAAGAGAAGAAAAGGGATCTGCGAAAATAGGATCTTTGGGGAAAGCTCTTCCTTAGGTTCTGAGCTGTCTGCCAGCTAGTTGTCTACTGGCTACCCAGCTCTCTAAGACACCCTTTTAGTCTTCTATCTATATAACATGTGATGTTAACCAACCATGTTACCTAAACAAACAGTCTAACAGACCCCTGTTTGGAGGCCTTCTTAATCCATCCCATGCTAACAACTTCTAATTTGGGTCTTTATTTTTTAATAAAAATGTTTTGCCTTGTGTTGGTGGCTGGGTCTCCTCTTCCTATAATTCATTTACACCTTTTGGGAGGGACTTTGTGTGTCTTGGAAAGATGGATGGATGACTAGATGGATTTACGTATTTGTGTTTATCTTAAGTCCCTGATCAGTTATAACAATCCTGTTGGAAAGAGATGATGCCATTGCTACTTCATATACTCAGAATGACTTTTAACAAAGACTGTATACTGATTAATTGGTTCTGAATTGAAATGGAATTTTCCAAGCAGAGGATGCTTTTTCCTTGAGTTTGAAAATTCTCTAGAGTTAAAGGAAATCAGATGAGATGAAGTCGGCACTAATTGTCTGAAGGCATTGGGGTGCTCAGAGGGTGTATCCTGAGTCTGTAACAAGTCAGGCACTCTGTGTTTCTCATGTTTAAATTTTCGACTAGATTATGTTTGATCAAGGGGAACGTAAAGCTGAGCTTAGAGAGTAGATGTTTGATAAATCTCCCTTTTTTCAGCCTAGCTGTTCACCCCGATAGGATCACGATAGCAACGGGACAAGTCGCAGGCACGTCTAAGGATGGAAAAGTGAGTCATATTCTCCTTTCACATTTTTGGAATGAACTGGTAACACAAAATAATTTTCTGAAAACATTTTGCTAAAGAATAAGCCTGCTTAGATATAAAGTGTCTGAATACTTCTTAATCCTTCATTCAGACTTTTTATTGCGAATTAAAGTTCTTGCCACGACCTTAAAAATCTACTGAGCTCACCCTAATTTCAGCCAATTTTTAAATAGCCTTGTTCTTGCATAAGAATTCATTAATTCTTAAGATGCTTGTTTACACACATGATGAACGTTAAAATATTAAGAACACATTTAGTAAATAAAGTTAAAATCATAATAATCATTTGAATAGGGGGCATTTTGCCTCTTCAACAAATTTCGGACACCGTCTGCATGAATACCCAGTAATCAGGACTCAAACCGTGGAATTTGTGTGCGTGCGTTTGACAAAGGCTGCCAGCAGGATTCTCGCACAGATCCTGTAAACACCTCAGCAAGACTTTAATGTGTGTTTTAGCAAATCAGAGAGAAAACTAGTAGAATTGGACAAATTGAGAATGATTCAAAACTGGCTTCCAGGTAGTTATTTACTGCAGTCTGTGGTCACTGTCGTGTCTTATCCAAAACTCCTCGTAGCTTTTTTGATATCCACTTTTGTATAGCTCCTTATGGCATAGAATATGACTTAAGACTAATGACATTAAATATTTCCATTTTTTATGCCACCACTTTTCAGAAAATATTTTAATAACATCAAATTTTAAATACTAACTATTCTATTTTCCATTAAAATGCTACACTTGAAAAGACGAAATAGGAGCAGTGGAAATCAGACGACTGTTACGTAAATACACATAAATGGAACAGGGTCTTCTAACTGACCTTTGAAAGTCCTTCGAAATAGTCATAAATCATCTGTTCCTCCCTCTAGTGGATTAAAAGTGTATTTCAGTTCCTGGCATTGAAATTGAATCAGAAGTTTAGAGCCAGAGAAAATGTTTCAGCTATGTGAGCCAATCCTTTCAATTTACAAGCGGAGAAATCAGAGAGGCCAAAAGACTGTCTCCAGACACCCAGCTACTTAGAGACAAGTCCACACTGGAACCTGGTTCACCCACCCCGCTCTGTCCTCTACGTGCAGCTCTAGTCCTTTTCTTGATAAGTCTGCTGACCGTTCTATGCTGCTTTCTTCTATTAAGAGAAAAACTAGTACACATAATCTAGGAACGTAAGTGAGAGGATTTTGAACTAATCATAACAATTCTAAATTTTTATTGGTGCATAATTGATCGCCTCTTTTGCTCCTATGAGGCCCAAGAATGTGCAGCAAGTTCTTAATACTATTTTGTGGTGACCATCTTGATGAATGTAGACATGCTTATACCTTAATAACGATACAAACTTTGAAAGAATAACTCTTATATGAGATTCCGTTTTCCTCATCATTTTTCTTTTTTAAAATTCAGACACATTAGATGTGCAAATTCGAATGTCAGTTCCTGTGGTACAGTGTTCAAGAATTGGCTATTCTGAATTTAAAACTTGGTAGACTTCTCCTGAAGTTAGATTGGCCACAGGGGCCATGACCCCCTGAAGCCATTGGGACTGTTTTATTTATGTTCAAAGGTAGAGTCCTCAAGTGCAGAAAAACACCTTTTGTTTTGAGAAAATTGAAGTTATCTTGTAACTTCCGGGTCAAGGTAAACCTGTATAACCAGCACAATTGGCGACTGCATTTTTTCCTAAACAGCAATTGCCCCCACATGTGCGCATCTGGGATTCTGTGACGTTGAATACCCTGCATGTCATCGGAATCGGTTTCTTTGACCGAGCCGTCACCTGCATTGCGTTCTCAAAATCCGTAAGTGTGAGCCCTGTGGGCGTTGCAGCCTTTGTCCATACAGAGGAGAGACTCCGCTCACGGCTGAAGAGAGAGAGCTAACGCTCTCAGTGACTGCCCGGTGTGTGTCCAGATTTGAACTCTGAAAACTTCCTGCTTCCCAGGTCCCCTCAGTCAGAGGTCGCATGTGTCCCCTTGGGGGGTCATATACTTCCAGTCAGCTGTCTCCAGCCACGTGGGTGTGGTGATGAGAAGAGACCAGAGACACTTGTCTTCAGGTTCCTGGAGCCAGTTTTGCCTGCTCTGGCCTTGAATTTCACCCACCTCTCTGGAGGTGGCACCAGCGTGTCTCTTCCATCCTATGTGGGCTGGCTCACTCCCCGTCCATAAGCGGGGGTTGGCTGGGCCTCCTGGTCTCCCAGACTTCCTCAGGATGTGCCCGTTCAACAGATCCACCCTTTAAACCACTTTTCAGCCAGTTCAGAAACTTACCTTCACAGGTGCATGCAGGTGCTCACATGGAAGTACCACGTGCCTCTCCCCCAGTGCTATCGCTCCTTGTCCAGCCTTACGGTAACCCTGTCTGCGGTTAGAACAGACCCGTGCTGGGCGGGCTGTGGGCGCCGTCTCTCCTGGAGGAGGGCTCTGCAGCGCCTTTGGGAGCTGTTTTAGTGGAACCGGTGGTGAGGAGCCATCCCTTGACCCCTCCTTCTGCTCCTGTCCCTTCATCCTCCCACATTCACCTGCTCTCCCTGTCTGTCTGCCCACATCAGCAGATCTCAAGACCAGTGGGTGAAGTTTCTTTAACTAAGATGTAGCGGCCTCTTTATTAAAAGTAAAATTCAGGGGCCGGCCCCATGGCTGAGTGGTTAAATTCGCGCACTCTGCTTCCATGGCCCAGGATTTCGCCAGTTCGAATCCTGGGCGTGGACGTGGCACCGCTCATCAGGCCATGCTGAGGCGGCATCCCACATGCCACAACTAGAAGGACCCACAACTATATACCGGGGGCTTTGGGGAAAAACAAAAAAGTAAAATTCATGTTCATTTTTAATCACACTCAACCTGTTTTATTCTCAGATGTAATCTCCCTGTGAATATCTTTTTTTTGCAGAACGGAGGGAGCAATCTGTGTGCCGTGGACGACTCCAACGACCACGTGCTGTCCGTGTGGGACTGGCAGAAGGAGGAAAGACTGGCGGATGTGAAGGTCTCTCTCCAAGCCTGAAGCTAGCTGCGTTATAATTTTCCCATTTGGAGCCTCTCCTTCCCGCCGGCTCCCAGGCCGTTTCCATTTCTCAGGGAGCTTCTGGGCCCCCCCTTCCTGACGCAGCCCTCAGGCATGACACCTCCACCTGTGAATCCCTTTGACCCGCCCTCTCCCCTCATGGGACGCCACTCCCAGGTCCTGGCAGGGTTCCTCCTCTCTTCAGCACAGCTGTAAGGCTTGTTCCCTCATTGTTTGACAGCCGTTCCGCTTCTCATTCACTCCACCCTTCATTTGTTCACCGTTTCTTTCTCTCATTCCCCCAATTCTGAGTGCCCACGGTGTTTTTGCACTGTCGAGGCACTGGAGGTGGGGTATAGATGCCCAGTCAGGGAGGACCAAGCCCAGGAGCTGAGAGCTGAGGGCTGAGGGAGAGGTCAGCACAGCCAGCGGGGCTGGTCCACAGCGGAGTGGACTCGGGAAGGCAATCCAGTGCCGCTGCTGCATCCCAGTCCCTCCTGGGGGACTCTTCCTGCAGTCGTGCCGCTGGCCTTCCCTTTACTACCTCTGATCCATTTTGCACACTACGTCAATGAGCTTTCCCTTAAGCTTTTTTATGTTTTACTCCTGTTTAAATCTTGATTGAATCTGTTTTATAGAATTGACTTCAGATTTTTCATCATGGCATTTGTTAACCTTAGATAATCTTACCTACCTAACATTAGGATTACCACTGGATCCCCTTACTGACCTAACGTTAGGATTACCACTGGATCACCTAACTGACCTAACATTAGGATTACCACTGGATCACCTTACTGACCCAACATTAGGATTACCACTGGATCCCCTTACTGACCTAACATTAGGATAACCACTGGATCACCTAACTGACCTAACATTAGGATTACCAGTGGATCACCTAACTGACCTAACATTAGGATTACCACTGGATCACCTTACTGACCCAACATTAGGGTTACCATTGGATCACCTTATGTACTTGCCTTTTCTCTTGCGTGTCTGGGATACAGACCCTGTATTCTAATCAGGCATGTTTCCTGACACCTCTTTTCATGCTATAGCCCTGTCTTCTAATAATCTGGTCAAGTATTTAAGTTCCCGCTATGTTGCTAGATGGAAGTAATCAGAGGCAAGTTATTCTCCAGGTTTAAGAAGGTGTAACTGAATTACCAAGCAAAGAGAGTAATCAGGGTCAGATTCATCTGACCAGGGTACGGGTCCTGCAAAGCAAGATAACAGAGTTAGGGGTGGTAAAGTGGCAGCCACACGGCCAGATCGCCAATGCTGGATCCCCAGCTCGGTCACCAAACCACCAGCAGAGTCCTAGGAATTAGAACCAGGAGGGACTCCCAGAGCAAACAGCACAGCCAAAGTGAGCCAGGAGCGACAGAGCCATATAAAATCCAGATTCCTGGGCCCTTCCCGGAGCTTCCTGTCACTCAGGGGTGAGACCTGATGTCTGCATTTTGACGCACATCAGGTGATTCTGTCCTTCAGCCAGGGCTGGGGATCCATCGTGGGAAGCTGAGAGCAAATTCTTACATTTCTTAAGTCCCCAGCTGCCTTAACCCAGTCCTGCAAAGAAAGCACACTGGGTCCCTGCTCTTTGCCAGGCCCTGTGAGAGGACTCCATGGTCCCTGTCCTCAGGGGGCTACAGTCCAGGGGAGACAAACGAGGAGAAGGTGGGGCACACAGCAAACATAAGTTTAGTGTTTACAGAAGATGAATTCGATGGGGAAACCATCAAGAGGCCTAGTGCTTAACTTGAAGGATTTATTTATTTGCAGTTCGGATGTTGTTTACTTTCTTAAGTGTCTTAAGAGATTTGAGACATTCGCTCCTCCTCTTTTGCTCCAAGTGTTCCAACGAAGCTGTGTTTGCCGCGGATTTCCACCCCACGGACACCAACATCATAGTGACCTGTGGAAAATCGCATCTCTACTTTTGGACACTAGAAGGAAACTCCCTTATTAAGAAGCAAGGATTATTCGAGGTAAAGTTGAATTACATTTGCAGTTTTGTTTTTCACTGAGTGGTACTCGTGATCAGCTAGCTTTTAAGGGAGATTTGAGGCACCCCAGTCTTAGGATTTGTTTTAATTGGCTGATGTTGGGGTGCATCTGGGGGTATTGTGATGAAGACTATCCTTGGGGATCCCTAAAAGAGTTGGGGAACCCCTTGTGTCTTGTGGATAACAGTGGTGATGCCGAGAAGGAAGGATGGGCCAACACAGGGAGAACCACAGGGAAAGGGTGCCGGGGGGTGGGGCCCCCACCAAGGCATGCTTGGTTGCAAAGAGCAGCCAAGAAGACACCCGGGAGAATGGGCCGTGCGTCCTTGCCTTTATGAAGGGTTTGTAGCCGCTCTCTGTGCCTTTAATCTGGCCATTTGGTGACCTTATGCGAGCATCAGGGCCAGCACCTCTGCCCTGTGGGGCCTTCGCTGAGTCAGAGGACCGCTTTAGTCTGGTGCCAGGGCCCTGTTGCTCAGGCTGTAGTCATGACAACACAGCCCACCCCTTACCCCTCCAACACCCTCCTCTGCTCAAGCTGCCTGCCACTTTACAAGTACCAGAAATTTCTTTTTTCTACAACAGATAATCTCATGGCACAAGTTACGTAATGGTAGATTAAAATAAAAGGCACACAGTGTGGTAGCAGAAGCTGACACTATCCAGCTTGGGGTTACTATGGTTCTAGATATTATCAATATAAATAAAAGGATGTCTTGATTAAAAATATACATATATTTGCAATATTCTGCAGAAGCAAGAAAAGCCAAAGTTCGTCCTCTGTGTGACTTTTTCTGAAAATGGTGACACCATTACTGGAGATTCAAGTGGCAACATCTTGGTATGGGGAAAAGGTAACGAGTGATTGTTCCCAGAGCAAATGTTTTTTGGTGATGTGATAAGTAGGAAGTCAAACGTCACTTCTGTAAGAATCGTCGATCAGGATAATTTGCGAGTTTACTATTAAATTCCAAGTTCTGTAGGTGCATACGTACATGTGCTCATGTGTAAATTGAAACCGTAAAACTAGAACAGAGGAAAACAAGAAAGTGAGAGCTGTTCACCTTCTGTCATTCTAAAAGGCTCTTTAAGCCCAAGACGTTATGATGAAATTAATAGCTTTATGAGGAGATCTGTTAACAAATTATAGTGATGAAGTTACCAATGACTATTTGGCTGGAAAATATTTAAATAACTGTTCTGGTTCACATGGCATTTGGCAGACATATACTGAGTACTAATTTTGTGCGGGGCAGCCTGCTGGACGCTGTGAGCATACAAATGAGGCAGCTCTGAATCCCCCGCAGTCAGTGAGCAGACCATGTGCTAAGGATTCTCACAGAAAACATTCATTCAGTTAAGTTCAATGCGTGCTTACCATGTGCCAGGAAAAGTCCACCATCCCGGTTCTCAAGGATGGTAGAGTTTGGGTTGGGGGTAGAAACAGACCCGTAAAGGTAATCTCAGAACAATCCGGAGACTTTTGTGGTATCCCTACTGCTGTGGGTGCTAAGTGCTCCGGACACTGTTTCATTTCATCCTTCGAACAATTCTGTGGGATAAGCAGTGACCTCATTTCACGAAGAGGGAAACGGAGCATAGGGCAATGAGGCACTCGGCTCCTAAGGCTGTAAACTCAGGGTCCCTGTTCTTAGCCGCGTGCACTCCCATTGTGCCCTCCCCACACTGTGCTCTGTGTTCGCATCTCGTCCTTAATTACAACGTAACCCAGTTCATGCTTGTCTGGTGCTCTGTGAACTTCTAGAAATTGGATCCTTTCTAGATTCACGCGACCATGGTTTCTAACTGACAATGTCGTGTTTTTAAAACAAAAATGAAGTGAGATGGGCCGAGGCGAGCCTTGTGACAATGTAGTAAGGATGGTTTTTTTGGTGTGTTTAGGTACGAATCGCATAAGCTACGCAGTACAAGGGGCCCACGAGGGTGGTATTTTTGCCCTTTGTATGTTAAGGGACGGCACGCTGGTGTCAGGAGGAGGGAAGGACCGGAAGCTCATTTCTTGGAATGGAAACTATCAGAAACTTCACAAAACTGAGGTAAGACAGCAGGCAGGACTATTGAAATTTATTGCGAACCGTAAACTGTTATACTCACTGGTTTCCTTGCTGGTTTGAAATCTTAGCTGACAGTTTTGAAAATTGTTTAGATGAAATTTTATTAATTGGGTAATATTTTATTAAAGTCGTGGAGGCAGTTTAAGCACAACTACTAAAATGAAATTAGGTGTATAAAATTTGCGGTTGTAACATATTTTACATTTAGAATATTTTTATGTTAGAACCAGTCTCACTTTTCCAAGAGAGTAGTCCCCATATTTTTGTTTCATTTTGTTTCGTTCCCCACATTTAACATTATCATTAAAATCCTTCTTCTTTTTTCACTTTAATTCCCAGCATGTTACTTTGGAGACGTTCTCACTTTGAACTAATATTTATTGAATATCTACTTTGTACATGACTGAGTGCCAGCACGTCCTCTAGAGTTCCAACTCTTTTCAGTATCTGCTTCTCCTCCTTTTTACCTGGCTGGCAGCCCTGCACACCAGTGGGAGCCAGAGGCAAGAAACTTAATATTCCTTCTGCACACTCCCTGAGTTTTCTCCCCACCCCCAGGAAATTATGAGCAGACAGATATCAAGGTCAGGATGAATCTGAAGGTTGATGGTCTTCAGCCCTGACATAGAATGGACACGTTGTAGAACTCTTCCAACTTCTAAGTCAGATGAGTACAACATGTTACAGCGGTAACAGAAGTTACATCAGAGAGCAGGGTGGCACCATGCTTTAGCAAGATGAGAATTTGGTTTTGTTGATTATTGCTCTTAATAAAGGAAGTCCTTCAGCTGAGCTTTGGAAATCCCTTCCCCTTTCAAGGAGATTTTAATTATGATAGCATTTCGTATAATAAGATTAGACCAGCATTTGATGGAACGTGTGCCCATTTTAAATTATAACCACAACCAAGGTTCTGAAGCCTCGTCTAGTTTCGTAGAAGATGCTCACCATTTCGCAGTATCTATAATCGCTCTTCGTCAGCATGGACTGTCGTCGCTGTTGCTGTGCTGTGCTGTGCTGTGCTGACAAACCACGCTGGAAGTAGAAAGTTTGCATGAGAGCGGCTGCTGCTGACCTCGGAACTGGAGTGTCTAGAACCAGGGGCTTGGCTGGTGTATTTTGAAATTCTTTTTCTTAATATTTAGATAATTCCATATGTTTACCAACATGAACAATGGATTTCAAAACTAAATAGAGTGAAGTTGCCAAAGAATTTCCCATTTTAAGTTACAGTAAATTTGGGCACCTCTTATTACGGTGTGTCATAGTATTCTCCACTTTCCAAATTGTTCCTGCTACTGGCATCCGAAGTCATAACAAGCAAAGAGTAAACAGCACAGTAGTATTTCTTATTTTTTAATCTTGTCAAGAAAAAATTCTTTATTCTTTTTGCGTTATTTATAATTGAGGTGACACTGGTTTATAACATTATGTAAATTTCGGGTGTACGTCCTTACATTCTGGTTTCTGTGTAGACTACGTCGTATCCACCACCCAAAGACGAATTACACATGTGCCCTTTCACTCATTTCACCCTCCTCCCACTTCCCCTCTGGTAACCACCAATCTATTCTCTGTGTCTGTGTGTTTGTTTGTTGTTGTTTTTATCTTCTGCATATGAGTAAAATTATATGGTATTTGTCTTTCTCCATCTGACTCATTTTGCTTGGCATAGTACCCTCATGGTCCATCCATGTTGTCACAAATGGCAAGATTTCATCTTTTTATGGCTGAGTAGTATTCCATCGTCTATATACATACCACATCTTCTTTATCCGTTCGTCCATTGATGGGCACTTAGGTTCTTTCCAGGTCTTGGCTATTGTGAATAATGCTGCAGTGAACATAGGGATACAAATATCTTTTTGAATTAGTGTTTTCATGTTCTTTGGATAAATACCCAGAAGTGGAATAGCTGGATCAAATGGTAGCTTTATTCTTTATTGTTTTTTCAACAACCTTACTCTTGCTGATTCATTTCAGATATATGAAATGTTTGGAGTTTAAAAGTAAGGTTTGGGGTTTTGATCAGTCCCTCAAGTACTGGTTGCGGACCTCTCTCTCCATGTATACATACGCGCGCGCGCGCGTGTGTGTGTGTGTGTGTGTGTGTGACTGTGTGACTGTGATAGGAGCTGTCATGATGATATATAAACAAGTATTTTGAATGATGGAGCTAATAATTTACTGACGTTTTAAATCTTTTCTTTTCGATGCAGATTCCAGAACAGTTTGGTCCCATACGGACAGTGGCCGAGGGGAAAGGCGATGTGATCTTGATAGGCACCACTAGAAACTTTGTTCTGCAGGGCACCCTGGCGGGGGACTTTGCACCCATCACTCAGGTACGTCCCAGCTCAGAGGGCCCACCAAACACTTCCATTTTATGTCACATTAGAATACAATAAAGCATTACTAAGAGGTGGTTATTCCTGTGTTTTTATACTAACCTGACCTCCCTCAGCTTCAGAGTTTCAGTTGCAATCCTGAGTTAAGTTGGGGAGGAAGAGAAGCTGATGACAGCATTTATGAAGTGTGCAGCAAGCCAGGGTTAATCATCCTGGAAGGCTCCTGAGTGTCAAATGTAGCCTTTCAGAGAACTTCCATTTGTCTTGGTTCTTTGTAGGGTCACACGGATGAGCTCTGGGGACTGGCCATCCATGCCTCCAAACCTCAGTTCTTGACCTGTGGCCATGACAGGCATGCCACTCTCTGGGACGCTGTTGGTCACCGGCCCGTGTGGGACAAAATAATAGAGGTAGACGTGCACGTTACATTCTGTTTTTCTTATAACAATTCATCTGGAACGTGTTCATATATATTTTTCTTTTTTTGCATGAAACTAATAGTGATATAAAATTTTCACAAAGCAAATGTCACTGAATTTATCTCCTTCGAATTGCATTGCTTTCAGCATCGCCTTGAGTGGTCTCATCTCTGTAATTCTGAAGTTTGCTGTTGAATTTTTCGACAGCAAGTTAGCCTTTCCAAGCTGGTGTTTGGGTTTCCTGAGTACAGAGTCTCTTAGCTGGCTTCAGTGCCCAGAGACCCTTGTTAAGAGCCTGCATTCTATCTACAGTGTGCTTTTGAATGAAAATTTACAAGCTGTTCTAAAAGCATACAATTTCTCTCTACAATTTGAGTTTGATGCTAAAGGTAAAGCTTTAGTTTTAAAGTCAGCATCTCTATGACCTTTGCAAAAGGAACTCCGATTGCGTAGCAGAGGGCTGAAATATCCTTTCCCTATGTGAACACAGTGATGACTGCATTTATTGAGCACTCTTTGCATACCAAGCACTGTACTTGTATTGTCCTTAATCCTGGCAGCAGCCCTGCAGGTCGAAGTTTTTTCACCCTGATGTTATTGTTTAGGAAATTGAAGCCTAGAAAATTCAGATAGCTTGCCAAGGTCACTGAGTAAGGGACAGAGCCAGTGTCTACCCCCAGCTCGGTCAGATCCCAGGCCCAAGGCCTTCCTCCGCATCATGCTGTAATGAGTCAAGTGCATTCTGTGCAGCTTGGGTCCCTCAGGACGTGTATGGTCCCACGTGAGCAGCAGCCACTCTGTAGACCCCGCTCCTCCCGGCAGCCCCTGCAGAGTTCCCAGCATTACCCAGTGTGCAGGGTCCACATTTCAGCCCTCCTGCCCTTCGCTTTCCGAGAAGGTCACCGAGGGTCTAGAGCTGGCCAATCACCAGTGGAGCCGGGCGCCAAGCTGACAGGGCCTGAGGGGTGACACTGCCACTCAGAGGAGACAGCGGGCAGGACCGGGCTCGAGGAAGTGGTTTCCTGTGGTGTGCCCATCCTCTGGCAGGAGCTTGGAGGAACAAATGGGGAGTAAGTGAGGGGTCTGCACAGAGCTGATGACAGCCACCGGATGCAGGAGGGGCAGAGGTGGGCCCGGAGGGCAGCCTTTCCCGCGATCTCACTCAGCGTGGCAGCCCTGCTGAGAGCAATGCCAGTTACCCCGTCCCCTGTCCTTTACCGGACTGTTAACCCACTCAGCCTGACAGAAGGGCTAGGGGCTCAGAACCAGACGCCAAAAAGTTGTGCGGTTGAGTCCTAGCTCCTTCACCCACTGGCCATGTGGCTTCAGACAGGACCCTCCCTGTCCCCTGGTGGCTTCCTCTCACAAGCGTCACAAGCCTCAAATGAATCATACGGTAAAGCTTCAAGTGGACGTGGCAGCCCTGAGCTTAGTTACAGCTCACATTTAGGAGTAAGCATTGCAGTGATGTAATCAATGCCCGAACAGTTTCTGGTCTCTCATGTTTTTTAGTTTGAGAGGACTGCCTCCTTCTGTTTCCATTTCCATTGCTCCTTTTTCCTTGGACCCCCTGTGATTAATCTCTTGTCACTTCAATCCACCTAAACCCTCTGCCAAGTGATGTCATGTCTAAAACACAGATTGAGTCATGTCGCTCTTGTCACTGAAAGAAAAAAAATCACCTTCACTCTGTTCTTATTTCCTGGTGATCACAGCCCTTAACATGACAGTGCAGCCCCGTTACTAGTGTCGTCCATACACTTTCCCGTCCCCACCCCGTATTCTCTGCATTGTCCACTCACTGGGTCTGCCTGCTTTTCCTCAAATAGGCCACAACTTGTGGTGCTTCTGCATCTTCAATCATATCATCATACCCTTAACACCTGATCCCCAAAATATTGGCGTGTCCACTTCCGCCTTGGGTCCCGGAAGGCCCGAGTCAGAAGCTTCCCCATCTTGCTTCGTCTCACCCCTCTCGGTGACTCAACAGTATGTTTTTACCTCTTTCATTGATTACATTCCACCTTGTATCAGAGTTAGTGGTGAACACGTGTGTATGCCACTAGGTCAGAACCTGGGGTGTGCCTGACCCATTCGAGGTCCTCCCAGGGCTGCATGGGCTCTCACCCTATGTCTCCCTGATGGAGCTAGGGGCAGTGGTCGTATTTCTAGAAGATCAAGCACACTGTTCCATAGGCTTCCATCAAGCACAGGGTCAACCCAGGGGGCTTCTGAGACTTGGAGGAAGAGCGTTTGTTTGTTTTGGTCTGTCGTCTGGTTACTGTAGGTCTGAAAAGATGTAAGACAGAAAGAGAAAAATTCTAAAAGGATACAAAATTAGTATTTTTGAAATGTGATCTTCATCCAAATAGGAAAACATTTTCCTCTCTGGAGAGAAAAGAGATTTTTCAAACAGGGCCATGGAGCCCCGAGGGATGAAAGCCGTGATTGTGTGTATTTTATGTGATAGTGCTGTGTCTGGCCATCAATTTACACTTCCTTTACAATGTTTTAGGATCCAGCTCAGTCTTCTGGTTTTCATCCTTCAGGGTCTGTGGTTGCGGTTGGAACACTGACTGGGAGGTGAGTCCGTGTGAGCGCGGCATGCGCTCTCAAGGTTCATGGAAAGGAGGCTCGTTGTCTGTGTTTCCCAGGGACGGGCAGCCCCGCTGTTGGCTGCACGTCTCCGCTTCTAGTGACTTACGGAGAATTAAGGCAAAACTCAAAAGTGAAACGTAAGACAGTGGTCCTGCACATTTTGGGTCTTGGGAAAATCTGAGGAAGCTGTGGACCCCTCTCCTAGAAAAGTGCGCCCCACGCGCACACACGTTTGCCTCCAGTTTCAGAGAATTCGTGGGGATCCTCAGGCTCGATCTGCGGGCTGTGGCAGGACCCTCGACTGTGGAATCGGGTGCGACAGCATCTCAAAGTGCTGAGAATTTAAAAATGCTTCTTGCCACACTTTCAAAATTTTAGAAACTGCCCAGATTCTGAGCCTTACATTTCAGATTCAGCTCACGTTTATTTACCAAGCGCCTCCGATGTGCCAGGCGGTAGAGCTGCACTTGAATCCCAGCTGCACTGAGCAGCAGTGTGTCTCTGAGCCGGTTACATAACCTCTCTGAGTTTGTTTCTTTTGCCATAAATTGTGACAGTGTTATCATCTGCCTAGCCACACTGCACTGATGAGGGAAGGAGGCGATACAGAGGCATCTGCTGGCGTTGCCTGCCAGGCAGTCTCAGTGGTTATTATTATCATTGTTTTTTAAGTTTCAATTGCACTTGCATATTGTTTGTCAGAGTATGTACAGTTTTTGTGGTTTAATTCAGAAAGTTTTGGTGATTTCCTCCTGTCCTTTCTCTCTAAAAAGCATACTACTTAGATTCTTTTGTTATGACTATAGAGTATATATACAGTAAGAGTAACATTTGTAAGTCATAGGTAACAAAAATCTTAAGAGTTGGGCACCTTGTATCCAATAGAAGTCTTCATGAAAATGTTTGCATAGTCACATACACACACCCTTCTTTTTAACTCTCTTGGAGACAGCTGAAGCTTCAGGCTCAGCAGGCTCTGATGATTGGCTGACAGCCAGTTACCGCCATCGTCTGCGTGCTGACTATGCATGGTCGATAGGATGTGGTGCTGCCAGGATGCTGAGACTCACGGACAGTGTCCTATGGGTGGAAGAGACAGAACATGCACCCTGATCCCTCGCCTCCGTTTGCGCCTGCCACATCTCCGGTTCTGGTGCCAGGCTAAGCTCTTGATGGAGCAGTTTAATAGGACTTTTCAAAGGCGGAGCCTTGTCAGCCCCAGTCTCTCTGCTTCTTGTATTTTGACCTCTGTTAAGGTTAAATAGCACATTAAAGGTAGACGGTTTTTGTTGAAGACGCAAAGGAATCAAACTGAGAAGCCACATCCAAATTTCAAGGGGGGCAGCCAGTCCGATGGAGAGATGATGGTCGGGGCCCCAGTGGAGGGCGGGAAGGCAGTGATGCCGGCTCGGCGGACGTGCTGATGGAGCGCATGTCATCTAGGTTGGAACTGCAGCAGCCCTGAGCCCACATTCCTTTCCATCCCCGAAAACACGGGAGGCCCACTGACTGCCCCCGCCTGGGGACACACAGGCGGGAGAGTGCAGTCCTCTGTCATTTAACGTTTACTGAGGACTGTGTCCCTATCAGAGGATACGAAGCGCTTCCGCGTCCATTGTAATTTGACTGATTTAACACTGAGCCTGCAGAGTCGTTCTGGGCCCTTATCCCCATTTTACAGTTGAGGAAACTGAGCCCAGAGAGGTTAAATTCAGAGAGGGATCCCCTACTCGCCCTTCTTCCGTTCTCTCTGTCCTCTCATCCGGCTGGGTGCACACCGGATTCACAGGTCAGATGCTCAGCCCACCCCTGCTCCCACAGCACAATTCAGAGCATCCCCACCCTGAGGTGGTCCCAGCCTCATCCTCTGGACCCACCCTGCTTCACCCTGGGCCAGATCTCTGGGTCAGCTCAGGCAGGTGTTCCTTTGTGCTACCTCTGGCCACGGGCCGGCAGTGGGTGTTGGTCCATCTCCCAAGGGCTTTCTCTCCTTTTCCTTGCAAGTGACAAAACTCAAACCCTGAGGACTCCTTCATAGCATCGGGAACAGAATCCTTTCAAATGGTAGCCAATATGCTTTTCCTTTTTTCAGGAAATGCTCGTATGGAGGAAATTTTCCTTAAAGCTGAGAATAAGCCTTCTTGTTAAGCAAATACAGAGTATTTATTAAGCTCTTAGATAAACCGTTTTTAATAGTCTTACTATTTTTGTAATAGCCTTGCTTCATTTTCTCCCTGAACAACTTATTGTACTTTTTCTTGTGTTTTTTACAGGTGGTTTGTGTTTGACACAGAAACAAAAGACTTGGTCACTGTTCACACGGATGGAAACGAACAGCTCTCTGTGATGCGTTACTCCCCAGGTTAGACTACGACATTCCCTTCTATGAAACCCCGACAGATTTATGAAATTCTGTGCAGATGTCTTTAGAGACAATATTCCACAAGCCTCCTCAGAGTGAAGCTGTACATGCACAGAATTATGGCATTTGGGGGTTCTCTTCCCTACTTTGGGTTGCTAAGCTTGTGTGTGTTTTTAACTTTTTGTTATGGAAAATTTTAAACCTAGACAAAATCGGAACAGCGTAATGAACTGCCATGCACCCATCACCCAGGTGTGACAAGATCGACTCTTCGCCAATCTTGCTCATCCGTAGCCCTCCCCAGAGCCCCCCTCCAATGTTTAGAAGCAGTTCCCAGACATCTTTTCCTTTTGTCTGTTAATATTGCTGTATATATCTCAAAAAGATGAACACTCTTTTTTTAACAGCTTTATTGAGGTATAATTTGCATGCAATAATTTACCCATTATAAATGTACAATTCGGTGATTCTTAGTAAATTCATAGAGTGGTGCAACCATCACATTATCCAATTTCAGAACCTTTCCTTAACCCAAAAAGTTCCCTCCCTGCCCGCTAGCAGTTAACCTCCACTGCCACCCCCAGCCCTGGGCAACCACTCTTCTGCTGTTCCGTCTCTATAAATTGCCTTTTCTGGACATTTCATATGAATGGAATCATATAATTTGTAGCCTATTGCGTGTGGCTTTTACTTAGAATGTTTTTGAGATTAATTTGTGTTATTGGGTGTGGATGGGTAGTTTATTCCTTTTTAATTACTGGGTAGTATTCCATTTTATGGATATACCACAGTTTGTTCATTCAGCCCTCAGTTCACGGGCATTTGGGTTGTTCCTGGGTTTTGACTTTTATGAATAATGCTTCTATAAACATTCATTGTATGTCTTATTGTAGACGTTTGTTTTCATTCCTCTTGGGTAAATTCCTAGGAACAGAACTGGTGGGTTGTAGGGTAAATTTGTGTTTAACATTGTATGAAACTGCCGAACTGCTTTCCAAAATGGCTGCACCATTTTACATTCCCAGCAGCGGTGTGGGAGGGTTCTAGCATCTCCACATCCTCACCAACACCTGTTACCGTCTGTCTTTCATCTACAGCCATTCTAATAGAGGCGTAGTGGTATCTCATTGTGGGTTTCATCTGCATTTCCCTAGCCACTGTCAAAGATGTTGAGCATCTTTTCATGTGCCTTTTAGACATTCCTACGTCTTCTTTGGGGAAATATCTATTCAAATATGTTGCCTATTTCTTCGCTGGATTGTTTGTCTTACTCTTGAATTGTAAGACCTCTTTCTGTATTGTCTATAAGAGTTCTGTATAAGATATGTGACTTGCAAATATTTTCTCCCAGCGTATGGCTTGTCTTTTCATTTTCTTAATGGGGTCTTTTGAAGCACAAGCTTTTAATTTTGATGAAGTCCCGTTTACCAATTTTTTTCTTTTATGGATCCTGCTTTTGCTGTCATACCCAAGGTCATGAAGCTTTTCTCCCATGCTTTCTTTTAGGAAGGTTATTATTTTAGCCCTCACATTTTGGTCTGATTCATTTTGAGTTAATTCCTGTGTATGGCGAGAAGTAAGAGTCTAAGATTATTTGTCCTGCATGTAGATATCCACTTGTCCCAGCACCATTTGTTGAAAAGACAATCCTTTCCCTCCTCAATTATCTTGACCTTTTTGTCAAAAACCAACTGACCATCAACATAAAGGTTTATTTCCGGATTCTCGGTTCTGTCGCCTGTACGCTTATCCTCGTGCCGATACCACGCTGTCTCGATGGCTGTGAGTTTAGAGTAAGTTTTGGAATTGAGTAGGGCAGCTCCTCCAACTCTGTTGTTCTTTTTCAAGAATGTTTTGGCTATTTTAGGTCCGTACCATTTTTATATAAATTTTAGAATCAGTTTGTCAATTTCTAATTTTAAAAGGCCTACCAGGATTTTAATGGGGATTATGTTGAATTTATAGATCAACGTTGGGAGAATTGCTGTCTTAACAATACTGAGTCTTCTCATCTTTGACCGTAGAATGTCTCTCCATTTGTTTAGATCTTCTTTAATTTTTCTCAGCCATGTTTTACAGTTTTCACTGCACAAGCGTTACACTTCCTCAGTTAGATTTATCCCAAAGTCATTTTTATGCCACTGTGAATGGAATTTTCTTAATTTTAGTTTCAGAATGCTAGTTGCTAGTATAGAGACATAAAATTGGTTTTAGCCCATAGCTCTTATATCCTGTGACCTTTCGAAACTGTTTTATTGTTTTAGTAGTAATGTGTGTGTGTATATGCGCGCTTGTATAGAATCCTTGGGATTTTCTTCATATGGGGTCATGTCATCTGCAAATAAAGATAGTTTTACTTCTTCCTTTCCAATCTTTGGATGCCTTTACTTATTTTTTTCCTTATTGCATTAGCTGGAACCTCCACGGCAGTGTTGAACAGAAGTGTCAAGAGTGGATCCTTGCCTGCTTCCAGTCTTGGGAGGAAAAGCATTCAGTCATTCGTCATTATGAGGAAGTTCTCTTCTATTCCTAATCTGTGTAGAGTTTTCATCATGAATGGGTGTTAGATTTTTGTCAATTGCTTTTTCTGCATCTGTGGAGATGATCGTTTGGTCTTTGTCCTTTATTTTATTAATATGGTGTCTTACATTAATTTTCAGATGTTAAACCAACTTTGCATTCCTGGGGTAAATCTCACTTGAGGATGGCATATAATCCTTTTTCTACATTGCTGGGTTCCATTTGTTAATATTCTGTTAAGGATTTTTCATCCATGTTGATGAGGGATATTGGTCTGTAGTTTTCTTTTCTTGTGATGGTTTGGTCTGGCTTGAGTATGAGAGCACTGATGCGACTTATGGAGTAAGTTGGGAAGTGTTCCCTCCTTGTTTATTTTCTGAAAGAGTTTATGAAAGATTGGTATTATTTCTTTATGAAATATTTGATAGAAATTCATGTGAATTCAGGGAAACATCTGGGCTTTTTTTGTGGAAAGGTTTTTAATTACTAGTTCAAGTTTTTTATTTGTTATAATCCTATTCAGGTTTTCTATTTCTTCTTAAGTCATTTTTGGTAATTTGTCCATTTCATCTAAGTTGTCTAATTTGTTGGCATAAAATTATCCATCATATTTGCTTAAAATCCTTTTAATTTTTCTGAGGTTGGTAGTGAGGGGACCCCTCTTTCATTCTTGATTCTGGAAACTTTGTCTCCTCTCTTTTTTTCTTGGTCAGTCTAGCTAAAGTTTTCTCAACTTTGTTGATCTTTTCAAAGAATCAACTTTTGGTTTCCTGGATTTTTCTTTATTTTTTTTCCTGTTTTCTATTTTTTCTGTTTTGATCTTTATTATTTCCTTTATTCTGCTTGATTTATATTTAGTTTGCTCTTCTTTTTCAGTTTCTTAAAGTGGAAGCTTAGGTTATTGATTGGAGACCTTTTCTGGGATAGATGTTTAAAGCTATGAATTTCCCCGTAGGCACTGCTTTAGCCACATCCCATAAATTTTGATATGTTGTATTTTCATTTTCATTCAGCTCAAAATATTTCCTAATTTCCTCAATGATTTCTTCTTTGGCCTATGGGTTATTTAGAAATGTATTCTTTAATTCCCAAATATTCGGAGATTTTCCATATTTTTTCCTGTTGTTGTTCTCTAACTTAACTTCTCTGTGGTCATACAACATATTTTCTATAACTTTAATCATTTTAAATTCATTGAGACTTGTTTTACAGCCTAGCATGTGGTCTGTCCTGGAGAACGTTCCATGTAGACTTGAGAAGAATGTATATTCTGCATTCTTGGGTGGGGTGTCCTATATGAGTTGGTTGATAATGTTCAGAGTTGATTGATAGTATTGTTCAGTTCATTTATATCCTTGCTGATGTTCTGTCTAATTGTTCTATCAGTTGTTGAGAGCAAAGTATTTAAATCTTCACCTATTATTGTGGAATTGTTGATTTCTCTTTTGACTCTGTCAGGTTTTGCTTCATGTGTTTTGAATGAAGGATTGGACAGAGGTTGTGCTCAAATGTCTTAGGCCAGTAGGCTCTCCATCCTCCACCACTGGATGTGTTTGCAGGTAGAAGAGCACATGCACAGTTCAGGCTGTTCCAAGTTTGCCCTGGCTTTTACTTTCTGCTGGCACTTTTTACATCTTCTCTGTGCCTGTGTGCAGGCTCAGCTTGGCCAGGAGTCTGTGGATAGCTAGAGTCTTCTCCTGCCCACGGTGTGTACCCACAGCCTCCCATCAGCCAGACTGTACTCACTCCAACCACAACCCTAACTTCAGGCTAGTGGAGCCCTTGGCCCTCCCCACTCAACTTGTCACTTCCGTTGGCAATGCTTCTGGACATGGGTGTCACCCAGGGCTTCATACTGAGTGAGCCCACTTGATCACAGCAACTAAGCCACAGATCCTCACAGCCTGCTTTTCCCTGGCAGAACCTCTGTGCCGGCCAAGCAAGTGTGAGTGGGCGAGAAGAGCCCCAGGTAAGAGCACCATGGGCTCCACTGTTCTTACCCAAAATTCAGCAGTTTTTCAAGCATAAATGCTTCTCAGATGGTTTTATGTCTTTGATCAATTTCCAGAGTCCTGAAATGGTTGTTTTTGTCAGTTTTGTACAGCTTTATGATTGCTTTGTGGCCAAAGGATTTGCCAGCCTTCTCACTTGGCCACAGCTAGAAATCCTGCCCTCTTATTTTTAACATAGGCACAGAATCATTGTCACCTCCCCAACCCCAATTAACATTAACTTCTTAATATCATCAGATATCTAGTTAATATTCAAATTTTCAACTGACTTTGTTTGTTTGTTTGTTTTTGCTGAGGAAGATTAGCCCTGAGCTAACATCTCTGTCAATCTTCCTCCACTTTATATATGGGTCACCACTGCAGCATGGCTGATGAGTGGTGTAGGTCTGTGACCAGGATCTGAACCTGTGAATCCAGGCCACCAAAGTGAAGTGCGCCAAACTTAACCACTACACCACAGGGCTGGCCCCTGACATGTTTTTTTTTAACACTTTAAATCAGGATCAAAAAAAGGTCCACACATGGTAATTAGTTGATATGCTCATAAGTCTCTTAATCCATAGTTGTTTATACTTGCTCTCTCTTCCTCTCTCTCTCTTCTTCTCTTCTTTTCTCTCTCTCTCACTGTTTACTTGTCAAAGAAACTGGCTCATTTTTCCCGTAGCATTTTCCACACTCTGGATTTTGCTGAGTGCATCCATGCTGTTGACATGTTCCTCTGTTCCCTGTATTTCCTGTAGAGTGACTTGTGGATCTTGATCGCATTCAGGTTCTGTGTGTGTTGGCATCTTCTTCCTACAGCAGGCACGTCATGTCTGCTCGTCTCACTTTTTGTGACGTTAGTAGCTGTTGATGCCCAATGCCTAGATCCATAAGGGGCTGAAAATGATTGATTTTCCACTTTTAGCTTTTTATTCATTTATTTGATATAAGACTTCTGAAAAGAGAAACTTCTCTTCATCTACTATTTTGTTAACAAGTGGTATACTATTTTGTTACCCAATAGTAAGGTAGAGTTCATATGGGAAAGTTAAGATAAACACTTGGTTTCTTTCACTTTATTTAGCAATTTCCAAGATAATACGTTTGTTCCCTGCACCCTTTAACAGTGAGCAATCAGTGGTGGTGGTGGTGGTGGTGGTTGTGGTGCCATTATGAGTTTAAGTATATTTGCTATTTCCTATGTTTCAATCTATGATAGCTACAATAGATAGAACAATTCATCCATCATTGGCCAGTGGAAGCCACTCTAGGTTGGCTCCTGAGTCCTTTTGACCATGTGGACGCCACAGGTGTTCATCGCTACTGGGTAGGTTGGTGTTTCTAAGTCTTGTCATCATATGCTCATGTTCTAGGAAGTACTGTTTTTCTGTGATATGCAAGATATTTGGCTATGTGAACACTCTTGAAAATAGCAGTTTTTGCCCTTGGAAATACTTGGCCAAGACTGAGCTGCTACTGCTCTGTAGGAATCTTCTATTTTACAAGCTGACTGGGGTCGCCTCTGCCTCATGATGGGGCTGTTCTTGATCTCTAGAGGTGACCTTATAGAAGGAGCATCCCTTTTGGGTGCTTTTTCTTTGTGCCCGAACAAAGTTCATAACTTCTCACCCTAAACAGACAACTGCCCAGACACCCTGGGGACCTTTTCTCCTTGGTGAGAGGAGCTTACTTGACTCAGAAAGCCTTTCATTCTTGACTTTCTAAGTATCTTATTTCATTCTGTTAATTCTAGCCAATACTCTGCATTCTCTTATGTGTTTCTCATCACTTTCTTAGTTATTTTGAACCTCTGCTATGTGCAAGAGGGCTTCATCTATGGTGTGTTTTTCTAGAAATCCCTCAGCTAGCTATCAGCTCCTGCTAGCATGTGCAGGGTCCTCAGGAGTATATTTCCGTTTCTTGTCTGTTATGCTAATGACCATTCCCTGGAGACCAGAGAGCTCTGTCTTCCGGTAACTCGGCCTCTCAGGCTCCAGAGTCACTCACTGGCAGCTGTGTGACCCTGGATGACCCCGGGCCAAATTAGGGCAACCCACATTTGGATTCAGCGCCCTCTCTTCATTAACCAGGTGACCCTTGCCAAATCAGATAGCAAGTTATTGTGAGGCTCAACTGAAAGAGGTGTGAACGTGCTGTTTGAAGAGCGGAGCATTACGCAGATGTCCTGGGTGATGTGATGTCATCATCAGCGATGGCAATGGTGGTGGCCCCAGATCCTCAGGGAGTGGCCCAGAGTCCCATAATTGTAGGGACCCTATTTTGTTCAGCACTGTGTGCCTAGCACCTAGCTGGGAGTAGATGCAATGGAGTGGAAAGCCTAGGCAATACGGAGTAGATGCTCAGTAAATATGCGTTGCATGCATGAATGCAGACTAACTACAATGCGACTGACTGGGTGCAAAGCAGAATGTGATCAGCAGAAGGAGTTTTCTGGTTGCACACAAGACTTTTCTGGCACATAGGCTATACCACTGTAGATAACTGGCTCCTTTTGGCATTCAGTTATTTACAGATATGGAGATGGTAGTCGCACAGGTAAGCTGTCAAAACTCTTTGAACTGTACGCCTAAAATGTGTGCATTTTATTGCATGTAAATTATACCTCAAAGTTGAGTTTTAAGGGGTGGTGGGGCAATGAGAGAGGATTCTGGGAAGACAGTAGGGTGGGAAGCACCAGGAATCTGTCTCCCCACCTAGACAGCAATGGCACTGGCAGAATCTGTCTGCTGGAACTATTTTGGAACTCTGGAGTCTATTAAAGGTTTGCAACTTCTAGAGAAAGGCTTGGATGGTAAAGTTTGATCAAGTTCAGCTTTATCACAGTAGCAGCTGCCCATCCCCCCCCCCCCCCAAGCCCCCTGGCAGGCAGCTGTGCATGTGTTTCTGGAGCAACAAACAAACAGGGGCTGGCCTGGTGGCGTAGAGCTTAAGTTCATGTACTCCACTTTAGTGGCCCAGGGTTCGGAGGTTCGGATCCCAGACGCAGACCTAGTGCCGCTTGTCAAGCCACGCTGTGGCAGCATCCCACATAAAATGGAGGAAGGTTGGCACAGATGTTAGCTCAGTGGCAATCTTCCTCATATACACCCAAAAATATCAAAAAGGGGCGAAGGACTTAAATAGACATTTTTCCAAAGAAGATATACAAGTGGCCAATAAGCACAAGAAAACATGCTCAACATCACTCACCATTAGGGAAATGCAAATAAAAACTACAATGAGATATCACCTCACACCCATTAGGATGGCTACTTTCAAAAAAAATCCAGAAAACAAGAAGTATTGATGAGAATGTGGAGAAACTGGAACCCTCCTATACTGTCAGTGGGAATATAAAATGATACAGCCATTGTGGAAAGCAGTATGGTGGCTCCTCAGAAAACTAAAAGTAGAATTAGCGTATGATCCAGCAATTCCACCTCTGGATACACACCCAAAAGAATTAAAAGCAGAACCTCAAGGAGGTATTTGTACACCCATGTTCATAGCAGCATTATTCACAATAGCTAAGCCGTGGAAGCAACCCGAGTGTCCATCACTAGATGAATGGGCAACATGTGGTGTATCCATGCAATGGGATATTATTCAGCCCCGGAAGGAAATTCTAATATATGCTGCAACACAGATGAAGCTTGAAGGCACTATGCTAAGTAAAATAAGCCAGTCACAAAAGGATAAGTATTGTATGATTCCACTTATATGAGGTACGCAGCATAGTCAAAATCCTAGAGATGGAGTCAAAATCCTAACAGTGGTTCCATCATGAAAGAGACCCCATTATTTTAGAGGTCAGTGATAAGGTAGTTGTTATCTTGAGACCCTTTTGCTTAAGAGTGCACAGCCCAGCACGCTGACATGTCGTTTGTCATTTCAGCTGTTCTCTCCCCTTAAGCTATGTCACAGGGGCAGTGGAATTAGCAATGAATTGCTCAGGTTCTGGAGTCAGACTGCCTGGGTTTGAATCCTAGCTTCTGTAACCTGTGTGACCTTGGGCAGGTTACTTTACCATCTGTGCCTCAGTTTCCTCTCCTGAAAGGGGGGATAGTAATTTCTGTCTCATAGGGTTTTATGAGGATTAAATAAGTTAATACAGGAAGAGTTTAAAATAGTGTACAGTAGGCACTCCATCAATGTTGACTGTTACAGTTACTTGATAGTAATTACTATTAGCATTGAGTGTTCCTTATCATCATCATTGTTACTGTGCGGGCTTGATCCGTGGGAGGAATCAAGTGCAGATGGCTTCCCGTGTGGCTCTCGGGCCTCCTCTAAGCACCCTTAGCACCAGATGGTGGCCTGTCTCCCGGCCTCAGCAGTCCTTGGCCTGTTTACCCCATTCCCTCAGGATTCCTGCTTTGCACAGGCTGACTCGGTCTTCCCAACACCCCTATTTTAACCTGGGCTAGGCCAAAACTTCCTAAAACACCATTTCCTGAAGGTGCCAGGCCATGCTGTTTCCTGTAGGATTCCCTGCCCTGGGAGAAGGAAAATCAGAGGGAAGAGGTGGGGAGAGCTCTTGTTGAGCCTTCTGCTGGTCCAGGGACCGCTAGGACCTTCACAGATGTTGTCCGAGGGAATCCTCTGAATTGCTGTGAAAAGGCACCATTTGCCACGCGTTGTGGAGGGCAGAACTGACGCTCAGTGATAGCAGGGACTCGGCCACCGTCCCCAAGCCGCTGCATAGAGACCCCCCTGCTCTACCCTCCATTCTGGCCTTCAGGTTGCCTACCCCCACATGGTTCCAGCCTCCTTCCTTCTGGTTCCCGGCCTTCGGGAAGTCTGGCCTTCTCCGGACTCATCTCTCAGGCCCCATTTCCTTCCCAGTGTATCTGGATGCCCCTCTTTGGTTTCCCCGTTTCACGTTTGCCGGCCACAAGGACAGGCTCTGCTTTTGTGTCACAATGAGCGCCTCCCCCTGTGTTTCTACTTGAGCTTCGTGGCCTGATTCCTTGGGCTTTCCTGAGGCCAGAAAGCCAATGAGGAAGATGCTAACTGATGGCCCAGTGGAGGAAAGGCAGGAGGGCCTTCCAGGCGGGGGAAGGGAGAGCCTCCCTGAGGACTGAGGAACCCGGTGTGCTCAATGAGGAATGACGTGGCCGCATCCTGGACGGCCTTGTGGGCGCCACTGAGGAACTGAGTCTCGCTCCTTCCGCGATGGGGATGGCCGGGAAAGGGTTTTATAACGAGAGGAATCTGCTCAGGAGTGGATTTTCAAAAGATAGTTTTGAAGCTGTGTAGGATTCATTTCAAAGCAGATTTTTCTCTTTGAAATAATTCGTCTGACAATTTTTCCTAAATCTGTGTTGGCAACTAATGTTATCCCTTGTCATTGATACAACGCTTATTTTTAACAATTGAAATGTAATCTGTCATATTTCTGTAGACGGGAATTTCTTAGCGATAGGCTCCCATGACAACTGCATCTATATATACGGAGTCAGCGACAACGGGAGGAAGTACACTCGAGTGGGCAAGTGCTCGGTAAGCATTTCTCATCCCTTCTCGTGGATATGCGCGTGGTCATTTCATGACGTCGCTATAGTGTTGGTCCGGAATTGATGAGGCAAGGGAAACTGACACGATGCTTTTCTCTCCAGGGTCATTCCAGCTTCATCACTCACCTGGACTGGTCCGTCAACTCGCAGTTCCTCGTGTCAAACTCTGGAGACTATGAAATCCTTTACTGTGAGTTGTCTGGGTTCAGATCACATAGAATGTTCACTCTGAGACCAAAATGGGGCCTCCTGCGGAAACCCACTTCCCATACAACCTGGGCACGTGATGCCCTCTCTGGGCCTCGGTTTCCTCCTCTGTGAAATAGAGAAATTGGGCTGGACAACCTCTCAAGTCCCTCCTGACACAGAGATACTTGGGGTTGGGGCCCACCGTGGACCCCTGTTGAGGAGAACATGCAGGGCCCTGAGAGGGGAAGGCAAACCCTGCAGGGAAAGGCTGGAGGAGGCACATGTGGCAGAAGAAAGTGGGGTCAGAGCCCTCAGAGGGACCCTTGTGAAAACGTCATCCCAGGCAGGCAGAGATCATGAAGTCCTTCCCGCCTGGGGGACAGCAGCCCCTAGGACCCCTCCTCCTTCTCTCTCAACCTCTCCCAGCAGTGTCTGTGCCCAGGCAGGACCTGGGCACCGGGAGGATGATAAAGGCTGGCACTTACTGACGCATACTTCCCGCAGTGCGCTGGTTCCTCACACGTTCACCGAGCACCGGCCTCGTGCTGAGTGCTGGGCCTGGTTCAGGGGGTCCCGGGGTGTGAGGAGGGCCTGGTCTCCATGCCCAGGAAGGTACTAGAGAGTGCATTGTTCTTCACCTACCTTTTCTCCCATGACCCACAGCACTTCCCGGCTTATCCCATTTTATAGACAAGGAAATCTGGGCTCAGATACGAGGCCACGGGCATCAGGAGCCAGTGGGCGGGGACACGGTCGCCTACCTGTTGAGGAAAAAGGGAGAGGGAAAAAGGGAGAGATGGCAGGTGCCAGGATGGCGCCTCCCTCCAGCGAGGCCTCCCCTCCACCCATCCCCGCCCCCTCCAAGGTACTGCCTCACACGGGGAAAAGCAGGAGGACAGTTTTCAGGGACAGGCCCTGGGTCTAGAATCTTCTCAGACACTGTCTCATACTCCACTAGTGAGAGCTCATTTGGGGAACAAACAAGTCACTTAGGAGGCCATAGGTACTTGGTATGACTGGTTTCCATAAGCGTCCATTCCCGGTTTGGAGCAGAAGTGATTGGGGGCACATATGTGTGTGTGTGTGTGTGTTGGGGGAGGGCTGGGGAGCCTGACAGCAGGGGGCAGGGTTGTGTTCAGTGGCTCCAAGGGGAACAGTGAGCAGGCCGAGGCCTAGGAACCAGAGCATGTCAAAGAAAAGAGAAGCCAGACTGGGGAAACAGACCCAGAGAAGATGGGAGGAAACGAAAGAAGGAAGAGGCGGTCCCCACCCAGGCCCCTGGCTGTGAGCACAGTTCCCACGGGGCTGGGAAGCAGAAGGTGTCCCTCTCCAGAGGGGTCTGGAGCTGGTGGGGCGTGGCTCCGAGGGCCCAGCCTTGACGGGAGGGGAGAGGAACTCTGGCTCAGACGTCACCAGGCCCGTGTTTGTTTTCTCCAGGGGTTCCCTCTGCTTGCAAGCAGGTCGTAAGTGTGGAAACTACGAGAGACATCGAATGGGCTTCACACACCTGCACTTTGGGCTTCCATGTGTTTGGTGAGTTTTCTGCAGCTTTCATTCCGTTCGAACATAAGGTGTCTCTACTTTTCGAATGTTTCTCCAGCAGTTATGAAATCTCGCAGTCACCAGTTTTGTCTGATTGCTCTGCTGCTGCGTGACCCTGCAGGACCCACGCCCTGCAGTCCCCGGGGTGGGGGGAGCCTGGGCCTGCCTGCAGTGGCCAGGGGGAAGCACAGATGTGGGCTATGACCCTTTTCTCTTGTATGAAATGGCTCCTGAGATGATTCTCTAGAATCTTCCCGCATGAGGTTGTGCCAGATTTCTTAGATGGGTGGACCAGATGGCACTTAATCAATTTACGTATCATTTGTTAGAATTGTTATTTTTCTTTTGGTCCTTTAACTAAATTTTTCACTTCCTTCCAAAGTTCAGATTAGGAATATATTTATAAATGGTCTAAAACACTTTACCACAATTTAGTAGAATAAAAAGAAAAAGCAGTGTTTATAATCTCTTCTTGTAAGGTCGTAAGTTGGTAAGTTGGTGAGAATTTCACAAATCTCCGTAGAGCTGGCATTTTACTATTTTCTGGTGTGGATGTTAGGACCCCCTGGGTTACCCCAGAACTGCCAGTTGAGAAAGTGATGCACCTCCAGCTGTCTCAGAGCCAAAGGTTTTGGGACCACAAGCATTTCCTGGAGCAATGGTCAGGAGACACCATCCCCCAGACCATGCTGCTGGCCCAGCCAGGCAGAGGGCTGCACAGTGGCTGCTTCCCCAGGCCCACGGCAGACGGATACCACACCTGCACACAGCACCCACAGAGAGCTAACGCCGAGAAACACCTGAAAGGCACAAGCAGATGCAGAGTTGAAAGGTCCTTTGGAGAGACTCTCATATGTAAAGAGTTACCCCAAAAAAATAAGTTAGGAAACTGCAGGCTTGAGGACTAATCAGCTTCCCATCGGATGTTCTGGAGACAAAGGAAAGGCATTGTGTCCAGAACCAGGGTTTCTAGCACTGTCTCTGCTGTAGCATCCAGAAGGGCCCCAGAAGAGGTGGGAGCCCAGAGGCCTATCACTGCCACTCTTGTGCAGTAGGACAGGCTGAGGCTGGAGGAGTTTTCTGGGAAAGCCTGGAGTGATGATCACGGAAACAGGGAGAGGCTGGGAGCAGAAGCAAAGCACTCTTTTGGTCCTGGTTTCTAAAGCAGGGGACTCATGACGATTTTACTTTGGTGACAGTTCAGTGGCCAGTCCCCATATAGTATGGCTCAGTGTTCCTGGTGTTTCCAATGCTCTGTCTGTGTCTTTGTTTTAGGAGTGTGGCCAGAAGGCTCGGACGGAACCGACATCAATGCCGTGTGTCGGGCCCACGAGAAAAAAGTCCTGTGCACCGGCGACGACTTTGGCAAAGTCCACCTCTTCTCATACCCCTGCTCGCAGTTCCGGGTAAAGCACTGTCTTCTCGGCTAATCTCAGCCCTGTGGGCGTGCGTTCACTGCCTGCCCGGCTGCTTGGTGATTGAGGAGAACGGTGCTGTGAGTGAATGCCACCGGCCACAGATGTCCACCTGACCCCGCTATCCTGCTGCCCTAGACCACTTTCGGGGCCCCCCGTTGCCCTCTGGGGAAAACCCCTGACCCTACGAAGCCCTTGGATCTGGCTTGTGTACCTCTGTAGCTGCATGGGCCTCACTCCTCTCCCCTCTGCTCCGGCCCTGCTGAGCTCAGCCAACGCCAGAGCCTAGAACGCCCCTCTCGTCCTTCCCAGACCTGATCCTCCATCACTGAGGGCACCCCTCACCCTCAACCTCTGGCACCTGTTTGGTCCCTCCTTTGGGCTGGCCGCATGCCTCAGACAGCCCTCTGGGAATGAACGTGTCCCCACCCGGGGCAGTCACTTGCCCATGTCTGTCCCCCCACCAGACCAGATTCTTGATGCGTGGGGACTCGTGTGGTTTACTTCCGTGTCCCTCCTGTGTCTGTGCACAAATGAGAGCTCTGAGTGGGGAGGGAATGGGGGAATGAGTGTAGAATGCCAGGACTTTCCAACTCCAGATCGTCTCTTTGCCTTACACTTCCTCCGTGCCCTCCTCCCCAGGCTCCCAGCCACGTGTACAGCGGGCACAGCAGTCACGTCACCAACGTGGATTTCCTCTGTGACGACAGCCACCTCATCTCCACAGGCGGCAAAGACACGAGCATCATGCAGTGGCGGGTCATTTAGCCCCGGCAGGAGTCGTGGGGAGCAGACCAGGCACGGAAGGCACAGACGCCCCCGCGCTCGCTCACTGTGATTTCTGTTGTGTTCAACAAGTTCTTACAAACCTCAGGAAAACGACTCCTTCTACCGGTTACCCTAGTGAACCAGTGAGCGTCCCGTCGGATCAGCAGTTCGGGTTTCTCTTTTGTTGTACAATACATAAAACAGTGCACATTTAATATAAAAAAGATGCCAAGGTTTACATTATGGTGACATTGACGGAAGTAACTGGTATATCCTTCCTAACTTTTCTATGAACTCTTCAAAAATGGTCACAGAATGCCTTTTAAAATATTGTACATAGGCTTTATGATTTCACCATTTAGCTTGCTGAGTCCAATATTTATGATGATCATGAGGTACCGAATTGTGATCGCTGTTGATGGATTGTTCCTAAAAGGATAAATGGCCTGAGAAGAGAGGGGATGCCTGATTTGCACAGCTGAATCGGGAATTGCAAATACGACTTGATTTGGTTGCGTTTCTAAGGTTGCTTTCAACTCTCCCTCTGGGAGGCTGGTGAGAAAAGAGTTGTAATCTTCTTGTGTTAAGCAGATTCTACTCCAGACTTGCTTAAATATTTCAGCAGGGTATGCAGGCATTTCAGAGCTTCGGTTACACTGTCTGCCTAACCAGACGCAGTCAGTGGCTTAACACCTACATGAACAGTGTCCCTCCGTTCCCCGTTCCCGTGCCCTGAGAATGGTGGGGACTTTAGCTATCTCCTCTGTATATTAATTGGCATGATATGGTATTGTACTTGTATAGGATTTTAGCAATTCATAATAAATACGTAAGGCTAGGCTTTACTATTTTATGCTTCTGGACATTGTACATTTGTATTTTAAGACCAAGTAGACCAAGTCAAAAAGATCTCTCTTAAGTGAACCATGAACCTGCAGCGCGGAGAAGTCTGGAAGCTCCACCAGGTACACAGGGCAGCTGATTCTCCTGTCTGTCGTGCATGGACACCTCATTACGCCATGATGTAAGATTGCATTCTGATAAGGGCAACGTAAGTGGCATACATTTGTCAAGAAGGCCTTATCCATTTCGATTGTGTGACAGAGTAAAATTTATTGTTTACATTGGGGAATGTATCTCAGATTTTAAAACAGAAGAGTAATAAACAGACTTAAAAACGAATATTAAGATTTTTACTTGTTCCGGGCAAGTCACTGAATTGAATTATCTGAACTCTACAGCACTGGTTGTTTAGAGGGGCTGGTTCAGAGCAGCTTTTGGAAGCATTTTTTATGACATCTCCAGCCTGCTGCGGAAGTGCGGGGCACGAGCGAACGACATGTATTAAAGATGAATCTGTTTGTATGTATCCTTATCAAATATATTCTATAATGAAATAAAATCTGAAAAGTGGACTTCTTATCTACCTATATTCATGAAAGTATATAAATTAAAATATTTAAGATTAGATACGCTTCACACTATATTCTGTTTCATACACAGATGTTTTTCTCACCTGACTCATTTGCAAGTGGAACTGTAGTTTGCATGTGGTGTGTAGCCATCCGTCAGATTAGAGATCTGTAAAGAGCCCAGCTTAGTTACCACATGCTGCCGGTATTTCACTTGGTTATGTAAGTACTGCCAAAAATAATAATTTCTAAATTAATAATTAGGAAATAACCAGATCAGGGAAGGGAAAGGGACCCCTTATCGACAGACATTATAAGATTTACTTTTATCTTTATATACTTCCACTATTTTCTAAGCTCAATGATGGAAAAAGCCTGTGTGTATAAACTGCTCTGGTTATCTTCATACTTGCCTGCATTTTAAATGAAGTTCTTTGAACAGCCCGGTGTTGCCCTTGCAGGTGTCCATTATCCGCTCACTTGCTCGTTCACATGGCCAGCGATGGCCCAGCACCAGCGCTCACCACCTCCCAGCCCAGGACCCTCCGGGAGTCTGCTGGAACAAGAGGCTCCAGAGGCTGGGGCCACTGCCAGCCCGCAGGGCTGGCTCTTCCTCCCCGTGGCCCCAGCCGTATCAGCTCTCAGCCTGGAGGGGGAGGGGGAGGTGCTGCCACCCTAATCTCAGGGAGGTGATGGTCGCCTGGACTAGGGTGCAAGTGGTGGACGGGGGAGAGGCAGAGGGATTGTCTGAGAGAGGTTTCAGGGGTGACATCAGCAGGGCCTGCGGATGGATCGGATGTGGGCGGCAGGTGAGGCCCAGGTCCCTGACGGTTCTCAGTGGCGGTGCCACTGGCTGAGATGCGGAGGGCTGCAAGTTTGACAGAGGATGATGAGTCCGGCTTGGGACGGGCTGAAGTGGGGTGAGGGACCTCTGCAACGGCCAGGTGCAGGTGCAAAGTAGGCATCTGGCTTGCAGGCTCAGAACAGAGGCCCGGCTGGAGCTGCGCCTGCGAGGCTCCACAGGAGGCTGACATCTGGAGCCAGGGTGCGTCTGAGATTGCAGGCTGCTGGTCCAGCCAGGAGAGGAGAGGGCCTCCCACCCAGCTAGGGGTCTCAGAATTCAAGAGCAGGTAGGGGAGCAAGAACTGGGATGGGGTGGGGCAGAAAACAGGCCCACACGAGGGGGATCTTGAGGGTCGGACAGCAGGGCGGCTTGATTTGGTGCTCATGGTGGGCTCTGTACCCGGTTAGCAGAGGGCTTTCCAGCATCTGTGTGCAAAGCCGTGTTGGGCAGGAGATCCAGGTGTGGTGGGTGGAGCCTCATCAAATGGGAAACAGGGAACACAAGGTCACGGGAAGAGTGGTGGGGGGCAGACGGGGGCTTCCAGGGCCAGCTGGAACTGGGTAGAGGGACAGCTCAGTGGATTCTTGGCATTTGTGGATTTACATCTGTGGTTTCCACGATGTGTGGCACACCCGGCAGTGGGTAGGAAGGGGCCGTCCGGCTCACTGGGAAGCCCACTCAGGCATCTTCCCAACCTCCCTACTTCTTTTGGGTGATTACTTCCACTGCCCAAAGCTGCACATTCCACTCATTAATCATTTTTTCTGTGATTTGGGAACAGCATGGAAGAAGCAACGTTTGAGACCCTCTGGCCTCCTCAAAGGGGGCCCATCCAGTGCCCCACTGTGGAGGCAGCTTTTTGGTGAAAACAAGCTAGGAACATGTACTTGTTGCAAGGGAGAAACCGATTCCAAGCTGCCTACTGACTCTATCTTTCCTAACTTTATAGAAAATTTCAAACATACACAAAAGTAAAGAGAGCCTCACACCCAGCTTCAAAAATTATCAACATTTATAAAATCTTGTTTCCTCCGTCTCCCCCAGTCTTTGGGGGTACTGAAATATTTTAAAAGTAAGTCCAAGCCACCACGTCATTTCACCCACCACTACTTCCGCCTGCCGCTCTAATGAGGACGCTCCTCATCACCACATGACATCATCACAGCGGACAGACTTAACAGTGACACTTAGTATCGTGGAATAGCCAGGCCCTATTCAAGTTTCTCGAGCTGTCACACCAGGCCCATGTCTCAATGCCTAGCCCCGCCTAGGGATGTGATAGAACCCTACAAAACATGGGGTGGACAATAGCCACGCTGCCTCCCTCCGGTGAAAGCTCCCCCTGGGGGCTCAAGCGAGCAGGTGCTGCTTAGTTCAGGACCCCTCTTGGTTCGGGACCTGCTTCTTCCCGACACTGACCCTGCGGCTCGCTGCCCATTTGCGCCTCCACACCAGCTCCTCCCTCCCATGGGCTGGATGCTCAGCTGTCGGAGACCCTGGCTCCTCCCAGCCCCTCTCCTTCCCCTCACTCTGCCGCAGGCTCCCTCAGGGAGACTCTCCCCCTTGTCACGCAGCCTGGACCCTTCCCACAGAGGCTGGCAGGCAGGACCAGACAAGGGAGCGGTTGGGAAACGTCAGGAGCCTTGTTCAAGGTGAGCCTTCCCCAGCAGGAGTTCCAGTCCCTCCTAGAGGGTCCCCGTCGTTCCAACTTCTCTCCTCCGCGCTCTTCCACACCTTTCAACACAAACGGGATGCACACTCGTACCAGCCTGTGACCGGGACGTGGGAAGGGGGCGGGGGCCGCAGACAGACTTTCCTGCTGGTTGGCGTATGAGCACTCTTCACTTGGGAAGCCTAAGGGAGGGGTGAGGTTTAGGGGCTCGTGAACACCGATGTGGCCTGAGCTCCTAGCGTTAGGAACAAATTTGGTTATTTCGGCTTAGAACAAAAGCAGGTGCTGTAGCACCCTAAGATGGAAACAGAAGGTAATGGTGAAGAACATCGAACTGGATTTACCTGCAGTCCCGCCGGCTACAGGTGCGCCACCTGGTGGCAGAAAGCGGAGCGCGGCTTCCGTCTTCCTCCAGCTCGCGGAATTTGGTTCCCACCGGGTTAGGCTGGGAGTGTGAGGAGAAGAAAGGAAAATTCTTGCTTCACTACGATGGTTCTCCACTCTCTGGGCGGGGCAGCTGTTTCAACTGACCCTTCTCAAGGAGCTCCCAGAGGTTCTTGGGGAAGCCCTACAGTGCCATGGTCTCACCCTCAGTCCCCTTGACCTGGGTAAAGGTCTTCTGTGAGGTAGTTGCTTTCTCCTGCAGCCACATACCCACAGGGAAGTCCACCTCCAGTCCTCCTTCTGTGGAAGCCCCACCGCCCCTCCAGGTGGCCCTGTGGTCAGGATCTCCGATGACACCATCCGGGCTAGCTTGGCGGCTCACATCTGGTCCGAGGAAGCTTTGTGCTTCCTGTGCCCTGACTCCAGTGCATGGGAAATCACTTCCTCCCGCACACAGCCTTCTCTGGGCATCTGGCTGAGACCCACCTGTTGCCTTTAGACTTTTTAGCCACTAGTCTACAAATTCCAGGGGACACACCCCAAGCTCAAGAGGCTTGAGGTGAGGGGGAGCAACCCCCACCCCTTCCTCCTATGAGAAAGGGTTCGAATCAACAGCTCAACTTTCCCCCAAAGATCTTCCTTACAAATACTTATTCTAGTTCCCGACCCTCGTATCCCCTTACCGTGGATGAGGGACGCTAAGAGTTCTCTTGGGGACCTCCTTTGTAAATTCTGCACAGGTCTATCAGTGCCTCCGGAATGCCACATCTATTGGGTCTTGGCTCCTCCACTGAAGGGTCAATTCAACATCTAGTTACACAACAGGGCCATGGTGAGCATTCTTGTGCACTTTTTTTGTGTGTGCATATGAGCAAGAGCTTCTCTGCGATCTCTACCCAGGAGTGGGACTGCTGGTTTTCTGGGGCACACACATGCTCCGCTTCTCTGGATTTTTCCCTGTCTTTGTCCTACTACAGTGTAGCAGAGTTCCCATTGTTCCACTTCCTCACCAACATTCATCCGCACGACAGCCTTGAGACGTAGGACCACTTGCTCCTCTTTGAAGATGAAAAGACAGAGGGGTAGAAAGATAGAGGTGCTTGCCCAAGGTTGTCACTTAGTGGTGCAGAGCTAAGGGTGGAACTCCTAGCTCTCGCAAGCTATGCCAACGTTCTCAGACTGATGCTCTGAAGAGCGCCCTTCGAGGAGCTGCTGATATACTTTAGAAAGTACCCATACAAGGAGATCTCGTTAAGATGGAGGCATAGGTGGACTCTGAACTCACCTCCTCCCACAAACACAACCAGGTTACAACTATTCTTGGAAATATTACCCCAGAGAGAGAACTGAAAACTGGATAAAAAGAACCCCCACAACAAGGGACTGTCCTGACTGAGGCGGAAGAGGCAGAAGTTCTTTCCGGAGAGAAAAAAACTACCTTCACAAGTGGCGGAGCTTCATAGCCAGGGTGGTGGGAGCCACCCTAAGGTACACAGCCCTCCCTGGAGGACTGGAGACCTGAGCAGGGGCACATCACCACTACAAGCATCCTTCAGACTCAGCACAACTGAGACGAGGGTCCTACTATTTGGCTTCACTGGCTATTAATTGCAACGGGGAGTACCCCCAGAAAAGCTATCAGACGAAAGCGGAAAAAACCTGGCTCTTAAAGGACCCACACAAATTCACCTGTCTCAGATAGCAACCTAAAATCACCAGAAAGAAGGCTGCACAGTCCTTTGGTGAAAAGAGACTCACCTGGTAGGCTTTGGGTGCATCTTGGTGAGAGGTGAGACCTCTCTGGAGATTGAGACATCGATGGCGGCCATTATTGTGTCCTAGTTCAGGGATGCTGACTCAGACGTTGGCAGATGCCACTGAAGCTCTTCCCCTGGCCTGTTAGCCTAGGAGTCTGCCACACCCACTGGAGGGCAGATTTAATCTAGTTCAGCCAGGATAGGCAGCCTGCCATAGGGACTGGCCCCACCCAACAGCAAGCCCTCAGGCTACCTATCGGTCTGCATGGACTAGTTGCCTTGATTCTCTATAGGCAGGTGAATGTGTCTGCCTCTGTGGGGCATGGCCTGTGTGAGAACCAGGTGAACTGTGGGGATGTTGGTGGAGATGTGGGGCCTCTGCAGTGGGACCATGGGGTACACTCCAGGAGGTCAGGAAGTGTGCATGGGCCAGGACTGTGTTGATGGTGTGTGTGGACCTGTGGGGGCTAGGGCTTATCAGTGGCAGAAGACCTATACTCCACAAACAGCCACAAAGTGGATTGGCCCCACTTTCCAAAACCTGCAACAATTGGGTGCTCCTGTGCCTAGGGCCAGCTCCACTCAGCTGCAATCGTAAGAGAGCTTGTAACAGACTTGCAGGCCTGAGGCCTACAGCAACTGTAAGCCCCTGAGCCTAGCAAGAAGCTACACTGGGTGCCTATTCAATGAACAGGAAAACTGCAACAGAGGTGTGCTATTATGCCTTGTAACCAATGGTGCTGTGGCTCCCCAGACCTGATTTACAAACAGCTGGCCAGGGAGGGAAAGCCTAGACTCCCTGGGTACCTGCAGTAAATGCAATCCTGCTGCAGCAGAAGGACACAAGTAGCCCACACAGGGGTCACTCCTGGATCATTGGGACTGGTGATGAGAGGGAAGCACACTGCTGGGACTTAAAAGGCATCTCCTGCATAAGGCCACTCCTCCAAGATCAGGAGACGTAGCCGACTCACCTAATACATAGGTGTAAGCACAGAGAAAGAGGCATAATGAAGAGGCAAAAGAATACATTCCAAGCAAAGGAACAGGACAAAATCCCAGAAAAAGAACTAAGTGAAACAGAAATAAGCAGTCTACCTGACAAAGAGTTGAAACAAAAACTCATAAGGATGCTCATAGGAAGACTGGAAGAACGTAGTGAGAACATCAACAAAGAATTGGGAAATATAAAAAAAGAACCAATCAGAAATGAAGAATACAACACTGGAAATGAAAAATTCACTAGAGGGACTCAATAGCAGAGTAGGTGATACAGAAGAATGGATCGGCAAGCTGGAAGAAAGACTAGAGGAAATCACCCAAGCTGAACAAGCAAAAGAAAAAAGAATTAAAAAGAATGAGAACAGTCTAAGGGACCTCTGGGACAATATCAAGTGCACTAGCATTCATATTATAGGTATCCCAGAAGGGGAAGAGAGAGACAAAGGGGCAGAGAATCTATTTGAAGAAATAATAGCTGAAAACTTTCCTAACCTAAGGAAGGAAACAGATGTCCAAGTACAGGAAGCTCAGAGAGCACCAAACAAGAGAAACCCAAAGAGGTCCACACCAAAACACATTATAATTAAAACATCCAAAATTAAGGATAAAGAGAGAATCCTAAAAGTGACAAGAGAAGGGCAACAAGTGACATAGAAAGGAAAGCCCATAAGGCTATTGGCAGACTTCTCAGCTGAAACCCTACAGGCTAGAAGAGAGTGGCAAGACTTATTTAAAGTGCTGAAAGGAAAAAAACCTACAGCCAAGAATACTCTATCCAGCAAAGTTATCATTCAGATTGGAAGGAGAGATAAAGAGTTTCCCAGACAAGTAAAAATTAAAGGAGCTTATCATCAAGAAACCAGTTCTACAAGAAATGCTGAAGGGACTTATTTAAGTGGGAAAGAGAAGACACAAACAGGGATAAGAAAATTATTTTTTAGAAAACAGGCAATAAAATCACTGGTAAAGGCAAAAATACAGTAAAGGTAGAAGATCAACCACCTATGAAGATAATATGAAGGTCAAAAGACAAAAGTGCTAAAATTACCTATTTCAATGATAAGAGGATATGGATAGACACACACAAAATAAGAGATTAGATATGATTTCAAAAACATAAAATGTGGGAGGAAGTAAAAGAGTAGAGCTTTTAGAGGTCAAGCTAAAGAGAATATCAACTCAATATAGATTGCTATATATGTAGAATATTATATAGGAACCTCATGGTAATCACAAACCAGAAACCTATAATAAATAAACAACTAAGTAAGAGGAATGAAATGAAACATACTACTAAAGAAAGCCATCAAACCACAAGGGAAGAGAGCAAGAGAAGAAGAAAGGAACAGATAAGTACTAAAACACCCAGAAAAAAGAGTAACAAAATGGCAATAAACACATATTTATCAATAGTTACTTTAAATGTCAATTTAGAGAATTTGAGTAGACCATTCATCAGGAAGGAGATTGAAACAGTAATCAAAACCCTCCCCAAAAATAAAGTAAAAGTCCAGGACCAGATGGCTTCTCTGGAGAATTCTACCAAAGATTCAAAGACCTAATAGCTATCCCTCTCAAACTCTTCCAAAAAATTGAAGAGGAGGGGAAGCTTCCTAACTCATTCTACGAAGCCAACATTATCCTGATACCAAAACCAAACAAGGACAACACCAAAAAAGAAAATTACAGGCCAAAATCACTGATGATCATCGAGGCAAAAACCCTCGACAAAATACTAGCAAATCGAATACAACAATACATTAAAAAGATCATACATCATGATCAAGTGGGATTTATTCCAGGGATGCAGGGACGGTTCAACATCCACAAATCGATTAACATGATACACCACATTAACAAAATGAAGAATAAAAATTACATGATCATCTCAACAGATAACAGAGAAAGCATTTGACAAGATACAGCATCCATTTGTGATAAAAACTCTAAATAAAATAGATACAGAAGGAAAATACCTCAACATAATAAATGCCATATATGACAAACACAAAGCTAACATCACTCTCAGTGGAGAAAAACTGAAAGCTATCCCTCTAAGAACAGAAACCAGACAAGGATGCCCACTTTCACCACTCTTATTTAACATGGCATTGGAAGTCCTAACAGAGCAATCAGGCAGGAAAAAGAAATAAAAAAGGATCCAAATTGGAAAAGAAGAAGTGAAACTGTCACTATTTGCAGACGACATGATTTTACATATAGAAAACCCTGAAGAACACACTAAAAAACTTTAGAAATAATAAATGAATACAGTCAAGTCACAGGATATAAAATCAACATACAAAAATCAATTGCATTTCTATACACTAACAACAAAGTAGCGGAAAGAGAAATTAAGAATGCAATCCCATTTACAATTGCAAAAAAAAGAATAAAATACCTAGGAATAAACTTAACCAAAGAGGTGAAAGATCTGTACACTGAAAACTATAAGATGTTGTTGAAAGAAATTGAAGAAGACACAAAAAAATGGAAAGATATTCTGTGCTCTTGGATTGGAAGAATTAACGTAGTTAAAATGTCCATAGTTCCTAAAGCAACCTATAGATTCAATGCAATCCCTATCAAAGTTCCAACAACATTTTTCACAGAAATAGAACAAAGAATCCTAAAATTTATATGGAACAACAAAAGACCCTGAATAGCCAAAGGTTTCCCGAGAAAAAAAGAACAAAGCTGGAGGTATCACACTCCCTGGCTTCAAAATATACTACAGAGCCATAGTAATCAAAACAGCATGGTACTGGCACGAAAACAAACACACAGATCAATGGAACAGAATCAAGAGCCCAGAAATAAACCCACATATCTATGGACAGCTAATTTTCAACAAAGGAGCCAAGAGCATACAATGGAGAAAGGAAAGTCTCTTCAATAAATGGTGTTGGGAAAACTGGACAGCCACATGCAAAAGAATGAAAGTTGAGCTGGTGGGAGTGCAAACTGGTGCAGCCACTAAGGAAAACAGTATGGAGATTCCTCAAAAAATTAAGAATAGATCTACCATATGTTCCAACTATTTCACTGCTGGATATTTATCCAAAGAACTTGAAAACACAAATACATAAAGATACATGGACCCCTATGTTCACTGCAGCATTATTCACAACAACCAAGACTTGGAAGCAACCTAGGTGCCCATCAAGGGACAAATGGATAAAGAAGAGGTGGTATATATACACAATGGAATACTACTCAGCCATAAGAAATGATGAAATCCGGCCATTTGTGACAACATGGATGGACCTGGAGGGTATTATGCTGAGTGAAATAAGTCAGAGGGAGAAAGTCAGATACCATATGATCTCACTCACAAGTAGAAGATAAAAACAACGACAAACAAACACATAGCAACAGAGATTGGATTGGTTACCAGAGGGGAATGGGGAGGGAGAAAGCGAGAGGGTAATTAGGCACATGTGTGTGGTGATGGATTGTAATTAGTCTTTGGGTGGTGAACATGATGTAATCTACACAGAATTCAAAGTATATTACAATGTACGCCTGAAAGTTATATAATGTTATAATCCAAGGTTATCGCAATAAAAAAAATAGTTAAAAAAGAAAGTGCCCATACTACACGTAGTAGGTGTTATCTAGACTCCAGGGGAGGTTGTCTAGTAAAGGCATTGGAAAGTTCTGTAAAAACCTGTTTACACTGTCACTTCCCAAACCTGAGCACTGGGCACTTCTGCTCCCAAGACGCTGGTCATTGGCCGTGGACCAAGACTCCGTGCCATATCATCTTGGGAAACGCTGTGGGAGAAGGTTCACGATACAGAAGCGTAATGTGACAGAGAACTGAAACGGCACTCAGAGGCCAAATGACTCTCCATTCCCTCCTCCCCGCCAGGTTCTGCTAGGAAGGGGTCTGAGGCCGGATCTGAACGGCAGGGACAAAGCACAGGAGGGATGCTCTGTTGCTCCCTCGTGCCCAGCAAATTCTTTAGACTGCTTTCCTCTAGAGCAGTCAGCCTTACTGATGTACAAACCAGTAACGAGACCCTCAGGGTGCCGTGATGATCATCTGTGGCAATGGAACGAGCCCCCGGACAAGGGAGGACCCTTGCCCCTTTGATTAGGTGAGGTGCCATGGAGATGGGAGGAGCAGAATGGGGGATGCTGGAAAGAATTTGCTTATAATATTTCGGCGTATAACATTTGGGGCAGTTTCTCCCTCCTTACCAGGCCTGAACTAGGAAATTGCTAGACTCCCTGCCATGGCAAGGCTGATGTCACTCCGTCTGTGGCATTTCTGAGATTCCTTTGCCCACATGGGCGTCTACGTCTTAGGTTACCCCCCAGGACCCTCAGAGCCATGAGTAGTGAAAAAAGAGAGTGGGCTGTGAGAGTGACAACCCAGCACGCTGCCCACCCCCCACGTATGCCCATGGGACGGCAGCGTTCCTGTTTTTACACGGTTTATTTTACTCTGATTCTCACAGCAGTGACAGGTTTAGAAGCCACAGCATCTGCATTTGAATCAGGTCATGGGAGAAGCCAGACTGCATCCCTGTGCTCCTGGTCTCAGGGGCACGTGTGGTTGCCCCATCCTCACTTTCAATTATTGTGGGTCTGTGGCACTGGGCCCAGGTGAAAGTATTTTTAGAAACTCAAGATGCTGCAGGAAAGGCTTTTCCCTTGTTCTGGCAAGTTCACTCCTGCGCGTCTCCTTCTCAGTCTGAGGCAATTGCCAGGCTCAGGCATCAGCCGGGAGAAGTGGAGGAAAAGGACACAGTGTGCTCAGGATAGCCAGACAGGGAGATGCGGAGTCCAGGAGGGCAGCCGAGCAGCGCCCACATTCTCACCTCCCTCGAGGTGCTCTGGCCACCCCCGCAGTAGGCATGTTTGTTTGAACATCTCATAGAATGGTGGAGCTGCAGGGAAGCTGGAGGTCGTCTTGCGCAAGTATTTCCCGGAGTGTGTTGCCTGGAACATCAATTCCGCAGGGTGGTAGTAGACGCTGGCTTTGGGAACTGCTGGGTGAAACAGGTTTGAGCAGGCCTTTGGTGTGGATCTTCTCAGAGTCTTTAATATGGTAATGCGCATTGCGAGTCCAGAGGAGCCAGGTGTCCACCCATCCGTCCAATAAGTACTGTCGCATACTCTGAGCCAGGCACCAGCCCAGGATCGGGGATACCACAGTCCTCACTCTCAGGAAGCCAGACGGCTGCAAAGAGGCAGGGAGGGGTCAGCAGTGATGAAGGCTGCTTGAGCCTGGGCCCTCAGGAAGGTGGCCTAGGAGCAGAGTGGGGTGGCAGAGCGAGGGCCCGAGCCCGCAGCTACCTGGGGGAGGCCTCCTGGGTACAGAGCGCGGAGGTTCTTAAGGCTGTCTGACCACACAGCCTTTCCTTCCCAGGACACTTCTGCCAGGCAGTCTCCAGGAGCACACGCTGGGGAGAACGCCGTCTTGTTCAGCCTCCTCTTTCTGTAGATGTACAACCAAAACCCCTGGAGACCAGAGATTGGCTCAAGGTCACTGTGACCTTGGCAGGGACAGCCCCTGACTGTCCTAGTTTGTTTCTTTTTACAAAATAAAGTTGATTACACTTTTTAATGATAAAACGAACAGATACTCATTATAGCAAATTCAGAAGAAAGCCCTGCCATATCCCCACCGCCCAGAGACGGCACTATTATTTCTTAGTGCATCTCCTTCCTGGATGTTTTTTCTATGAGTACATTTTTGGATGTGTTTCTCTAGTTAACATATTGCGTATACAATGCTTTATATTGCTTTTTCATGTGACTTTATAAGCATTTTCCCGTGTGATTATAAATAACTCCTGTCTGCAGCATAACACGCTCCCTGGTTGACATCCTGGCTCCTGTTCCACCCTCTCACACTGATGATGCTGGGGATGATGATGATAAGAAAAAATAACAAAGCCCGTTTGTCCACAGTGTGCTCTCTGAAGGCTTCTCCCATCGATGTGTAAACAGGTTTAAATCTTTCCCATCAAAGAGAAAACCTCCCTGATCCGCCCCTTAGCTCTCGGTGCTCTGCACACCTCTCTCCCCGGCCCTCTTCTCTTCCTGCTCCACCCCTCCCCAGGCTATCTCATCAGCTCCCAGGGTCTCAGTCACCTCCTCAACCCCAAAGAGGCCCAAATCCATATCTTTGACTCAGCTTCCTTAGCTTCAAACCTTTATCTCCATCTGCTCACCCACTGATGCCTCAACCTCATGCCCTAAACCAAATTCATCCATTTCCCCCCTCAAACCCTGTACTCCATCCTCCCAACTGCCCAAGCCAGCGATGTGGGCATCCCTCTCGGCCCCTCTCTGACTCCCTGCCCATATCAACAAGCTGCCAATAACAGTCACAACTCCAGTAGCCTCACTTAGGGAGCACTTACCCACGTCAGGTACCGTGGAAGGGCCTTACACATAGCGACTCCGTCAACACTCGCAACACCCTATGAGGTGGCTTCTTGTGATGATCCTCCTTTTACGATGAGGAAACTAAAACACAGAGAGGTTAGTTAACTTGCTAAGGGCTATACAGCAAGTAAGTTGGGATTTGAACCCATGTAGTCAGGTTTCAGAGTTCACCCTCAGCCACTGCACCATTCTGCCTTTCGAGACTTAAAGATCCATCGTCCGCATTCACATTGTCTCCCCATCTGCCCTGCCTCTGCCCTGGCTGGCTGCCATCACCACTAGCCTGGCCACAGCCACACCGGCCTTTCTCCACATGGCAGCGAGCTTTCTAAATACGTCACTCTCTTGCTTAAAACACTTTGGTGACTCAGGAAAAAGCTCTTTCACGTTGTCACAGGGCCCGCTCAGCGGGCTCCCAGTTCCTCTCCAACACCGTCTCTCTCTGCTTCCGCTCTCTGTCCCCACACCTCAGCATGTTCTCTGTCACCTCCCAGTCTTTACATGCGCCCTCTGCCCTAACACTCTTCCTCCCATCTTACCTGGCCAACCACCATAACTTTCATAACTCGGCTTAAAAATCGCTTCTTCCAGGAAGCCTTCCCTGAGTGCCTCATCTGGATTCTAGTCCCTCTCACGTGTCCCCCCTCCTCTGTACTTCCCTTATCACGTTGAACTGTAAGCCTCATTTGACTTTCCTGTGGCCCTGTGGCCCTAAGCTCCCTGAGGCGTAAACACGGCATCTGCTTCACTCTTGGCTTCTCCAGCACTGAGCACAGCGCCTGGTACAAACAGGTTCTCAGGAAGTGTTAGGTGTTCCCATGAATGAATGGAGCTCTGAGTGGCAAGAGGAGCATCTGACCTTGTATTCGATTCCTAAACCTTTGCCCTTAACCTTGAGTACCTTTTCCCGCTTCCAGCGTTTTACTATTGCGAAGCACACTGCCAAGAACAGCTTTGTCCACTGAGCTTTCCCTTTACTTACACTTACTTCGTCAGGGCAAATGCCCAGGAGTGGAATTACTGACCTAGAGAGCAAGAACATCCTTATGTCCCCTGATACGTTTTGCAAAAATGAATTCCAAAATTATGGTAGCAATTTGGGAGGCTTTTTCTTTTTTAGCAGATGAATCCTCTTTCCCTTTCTAAGTGTCTTCCTGGCGGAAGCCACACAAAGCTATTTTTACCTAAGGGCTGTAAACCTCATCACTCTCAGAGGAGAAAGCCGGGCGTGCGTGCGGAAACCGTGCACCAGCCTCACCAGCTCATCAGCCCTCCACGCCAGCCTAGTTCTAGGCCATTCGGGAAAAGCAAGTTTAAATTATGTTCCAAATTAAGCAGCGGTTTTGTAAAAGAAGAAAAACACACGCACACACATCCATCTCTATTCGGGCACTAAATTATGAACATCTTGAAAATTCTGAGAGACCAGAAAGTTATTGAAGCAAAACCAGTGAACTCCGGTAGGTGACTGCTGTGGAAAGATCAGAGCTGAAAGTGACTTGGGGTTTAGGGGGTCATCTGGCCTTTGAACTGTGTTTTAGCAGCAAAAGCTTTCTTCAGATAAAATCCTACAGGAAGGTCCCCGCTATAATATGGTCGAGGACGCAGCTGCTTTGGCTGAGCGGTCAGGGAGTGAGGGTGACCGGAAACGCTCTCATCCTATGGTTGTTCCCCTCTCCCACCTGCTCCCCGCCTCTGAACACCCCACACCACCTGCCGACCCAGCCCCAGCCACCTCCAGCTGCCCCATGGGACCCCAAAGTCTACCATTTAGCATCCAACTCTGGAGGAAACCCAGGCCCGGCAAGGGCAGGGCCTGCTGAGGGCACACAGTGAGTGGTGGCAGAGCAGAGTCACATGCCAGGCTCCTGGTCCTGTCTGGAAGTGACTCTCCACCTGCTACCTCGACAGGAGCCGGCTCAGCCAGTCAGTCACAGAGCAGAACATTTCTCCCAGGGGTCCCGGGGGTGGCTGGTTCCCCAACTCTCACCACCCAGGTGCCCCCAGCCGTCAGTTTGATTTTAGGGTTTGGTCCAACTTAAGTTCTCCTATTACCAGTATTTCTATCTATTTGTTTTTTAAGGAAATCATCCATTTTATGTCAACCCTCAAATGTATTGAAATAAAACTGCCATAAAATCCTCTTGTAATGACTATTTTACTCTCAGTTAGCCCCGTGACTATCAGTCCTTTCTCATTCCTACTGTTTTGTATTTTTGTTTTCTTTTCTTTCTTAGGCTCTGCGGGGTTTTCGTTTTATTTCTTTTTGAAGAAGCAGATTTTCATTTTGTCTTTCAGTATTTTTTGTCTTCTACTTCATTATTTTCAGGTTTTACCTTTATTAACTCCCTCCTCACAATGTCTTTTTATTTATTTGTTGTGTTTTAAGTTGACTGCTTCATTCGTTTGTATGTATCCTTCATTATGTAATAAAAACACGTGAGGTTTGCTATTGTTACGTCCTAAGGCTGTTCCTATGAAGTTTTCTCACTTTCATTAATTTCTTATTAATTTGTAGTTTTAATATTGATTTCTTCTTTCTGCTAAAAGTTATCTTGAAGAGTATGTTTACATTTCCAAGCTAAAATTGTGTTACTTTTTTTATGGTTATTTAGGGTTTCATAGCGCTCTGGTGAAATTTCTGAACTCCAAGGGTAACATGAAACTCCTTTCAGCTTCCTGGGAGGAAAACCAGATGGCCTCTGTGTGGGATGCACCCTCCCATCCTCCTTAAAATGTCCCATCTCATCCCTGGTGGCCGTGAATATATAGGTTCCACGGCAAAGGGGAATTAAGGTTGCTAATCAGCAGAACTTAAAACAGGGAGGTCATTACGGATTATCCAGGCGGGACCGATGAAATCTCAAGAGTCCCTAACTAGAGAAGAGGAAGGGAAAAAAGGAGGTGAGGGTGATGTGGCCACAGGAGAAGGGGCAGAGTAATGCCACGTGAGGAAGACTTGACCCGTGGCTGCTGGCTTTGAAGATGGCCCCTTCCGAAGTGGCCACGAGCCAAGGAATGTGGGCAGCCTCTAGATGCTGGAAAAGACAAGGAAGCAGGTTCTCCCCGAGAGCCTCCGGGAGCAACGCAGCCCTGCCCACAGCCTTGATTTTAGCCCAGGAGACCACGTCAGACTGCTAACCTCCAGGACTGTCAGAGAATAAATGTGAGCTGTTTTACAGCGGCCAGTTTTTGGTCATTTGTGTGGCAGCAATAGGAAGCTGATAATGCTATGTGAAAAAGAGAAATACACTGGTGATTACGCTCCTTAGCTGCAATTTGAAACTAGAACTTTATGATCTCTGAGAAAAGAGAACTGCAGGCCTACCATCCTTTCCCGGCTGAGGATGTCATCAAAGTGGGGGAGCAAAACGAGGACGTTTCTCCCAGCCTGTCCGGGTGTGTGTCTTTCTACACTAATCCCCCCTAATACCAGGTGAGCTCTCTTTTTCCAAACACTTGTATTGAGATCTAATTCACATTCCATAAAATTCATGCATTTAAGGAATGCCATTCAATGGTTTTTAGTATATTCACAGAGTTGTGCAACCATCACCACTGCATAATTTTAGAACATTTTCATCACCATAAAAACCCCATACTCACTGGCAGTGTATTTGTTTTCTAAGCTTGCCATAACAAAATACCACAGACTGGGGGGCTTAACAACAGAAATTTATTCCCCCCCCCGGTTCTGGGCACTGGAAGTCAAGATCCAGGTGCCAGCAGGTTTGGTTTCTTCTGAGGCCCCTCCCCTTGACTTTCAGATGGCTGCCTTCTTGAGGTGTCCCCACATGGTCTTTCCTCGGTTCCTGGTGTCTCTCTTGTGTCCCAACCTCCTCTTCTCATCAGGACATCAGTCAGGTTGGATTCGGGCCCACCCTGACGGCCTGATTTAACTTAATGAGCTCTTTAAGGCCCTGTCTTGAAATACCTTCTGAGGGGCTGCAGGTAGGGCTTCAACATACGAATTTCGGGGGACACAGTTCAGTCCACGACGGGTAATTATTCCCTATTCCCACCCTGCCCCACTCCCCCTCATCCTGCTCCCCCACCCCCAACCCGGCCTCCCAACTCCCCACCACCCCACCCCTGATAACCACTAATCTACTTTCTGACTCTATGGATTTACCTTTTCTGGACATTCCATGTAAATGGAATCACACAATACGTGGTCTTTGTGACTGGTTTCTTTCATTGAGCATAATGTTTTCAAGGTTCACCAATGTTTGCATGCATCAGTATTTCATTCCTTTTTACTGCCAAATAATATTCCACTGTACGGATATACCATATTTTGTTTATCCATTCATCAGTTGATGGACATTTTGGTTGTTTCCACTTTTTGGTTATTATAAATAATAATGCCATGAACACTCATGTACAAGTTTTTGTGCGGACATATGTTTTCATTTCTCTTGGGCGTATACCTAGGGAGTGGAATTACTGGGTGATAACTCTATGTTGAACAGTGTGAAGAGCTGCCAATCTGTTTTCCAAAGTGGTTGCACCATTTTACAGTTTTACCAGAGTGTATGAGGGCTCCAGTTTCTCCACGTCCTCAACATCACTTGTTATTTTCCCTTTATGTTGTGTATTTTTTATAGCCATCCTAATGGGTGTGAACTGGTATTTCATGGCAGTTTTGATTTGCTAATGATAGCTAATGATGTTGAGCATCTTTGCATGTGCTTCTAGGCTGTTTGTGTATCTTCTTTAGAGAAACATCTACACATATCCTCTGCCCATTTTTTAATTGGCTTATTTGTCTTTTTATTATGGAATTGTAAGAGTTCATTATATATTCTGAATACAAGGCCTTTTTCAGATATATGATTTATAAATATTTTCTCCCATTCTATAGATTGTCTTTTTACTTTAATGGTATCATTTGCAGCAAAATTTTTTAATACTGTTGAAATCCAATTAATCTATTTTTTTCTTTAGTTGCTTGTGCTTTTGGTGTCATATCTAGGAAGACTTTGCCTCACCCAAGGTTATGAAGACGTACACATGTTTTCTTCTAAGGGTTTTGTAGTTTTAGTTCTTACATTTAGGACTATATTCCATTTTTGAGCTAATTTTTGTGTATGATGTAAAGAAGGGTCTAATTTCATTCTTTTGCGTGTGGATATCTACTTGTTCCAGTACCATTTATTGAAGACTATTTTTTCTTCCATTGAATTATCTTGGTGCCCTTGTTAACACTGATTAATCATTAAGTGTAAGAGTTAATTTCTGAACTGTGAGAGTTAATTTCTGAACTTTAAATTCTATCCCATCAATCAATATATCTGTCCTTATGCCAGTACCACACTGTCTTGACTACTACAGCTTTTCAGTGAATTTTGGAATCAGGAAGTATGACTCCTCCAACTTTGTTTTTCTTTTTCAAGATTATTTTGGCTATTTTAGGTCCTTTGCATTTCCAAATGAATTTTAGGATTAGCTTACTAACTTTTGCAAAAAAGGCACCTGGGATTTTGACAGGGATTGCATTGAATCTGTAGACCAACTTGGGGATCATTGCCATTTTAACAACATTAAGCTTTCCAATCCACGAATGCATGTCTTTCCATTTATTTAGATCTTCTTTAATTTCTTTCCATGATGTTTTGCAGTTTTCAGTGTATAAGTGTTAAACTTCTTTTGTTAAATTTATTCCTAAATATTTTATTCTTTTTGAAGGTACTGTAAATAAAATTATTTTCTTCATTTCATTTTCAGACTGTTCATAGCGTGTATAGAAATACAATAGATTTTTGTATACTGATTTGCATCCTCCAACCTTACTGAACTCATTTATTAGTTTTAATAATTTTTTAGTGGATTCCTTAGGATTTTCTATACACAAGGTCATGTCATCTGCAAATAGAGATAGTTTCACTTCTTGCTTTCCAAAGAGAATGCCTTCTTTTCTTTTTCTTGCTTAATTTCCCTGACTGGAACTTCCAGGACAACATCAAAAAGCAACAGTGAGAGTAGATAACCTTGTCTTGTTTCTAATCTCAGGGGGAAACATCCAGTCTTTCGATGAGTTCTCTTGACTTAAGACCTCTATTGTGTCCTCAATTATGGCTTCTCCTTCTTTTATCCCTTTTGGAACTCCCATTATTGAGAAGTTAGATCTCTTGAGTCTATCACTTATGTGTCTCATTTTGTCACTGATAATTTCCATTTCTTTCTTTCTTTCAGGAAGAGTGGCCCTGAGCTAACATCTGTGCTCATCTTCCTCTACTTTATATGTGGGACACCTGCCACAGCGTGGCTTGATAAGCAGTGCATAGGTCCACACATGGGATGCAAACCGGTGAACCCTGGGCCCGGGAAGCAGAGAGCACGAACTTAACCACTACACCACTAGGCCGGCCCCCTATTTCTTTCTACTCTGCTTTGTGAAGTAATTTTTTCATTTGATCTTCTAGGTCCCAGATCAAAACTATAACCTGCACATCCAATCCATCCTGCCACCTGTTTTGTAAATAAAGTTTTATTAGAACAGAGTCACACCCACTCATTTACATATGGTCTATGGCTGCCTTCAGGCTACAAGTCTGAGTAGAGTAGTTATGACAGACACCAAATGGCCTGCAAAAAGCCAATAATATTTACTGTCTGGTCCTTTGCAGAAAAGTGTGCCAACCCAAGTTCTAGATCAGTGTGTTTCCTGTTTTGCACTGCCTCTGATTAAATTTTTAAAATTTTTAAATAACATATTTTTTATTCTCAAAATTACTTTTTGTTCTCAGATTGCTCTTGTGCAAGATCTTCTTGATTCTCCTTATAACTTCTCTTTCATTCCCTCCGTTAGCCACGCCACCTTCTGACTACTCAGCTTGGTAGAACATCGTGTTGGGGTATCGCTGCCTTCAAACTTCCCAAGTCCCCTAAAATGTGTGCTCACACATTCAGAGCCCCAGGACCCCCAGCCCCATTGCAGGAGTGAGCTCCCTCAGCCCTACAAAGGCCTGGCTGTCAGGCTCTCAAAAGCAGACATGAGATAGCCAAGAGGACAAAGTAACCAAGAAGTTTCTTCTTGAGGGAGGATGGTGAACAGCCCCCCATGCTGGGACCTGATAACGGGGGCTGGGAATGTGGGAGGGAGGTTGGGCTAGGTATTAACTGAGTGCAACATCTGTTCCCAAAGGCCTGGGGGCTCATGGGAAAGGGCATAGGCTCCTGTGGGATCAGCAGCTCTCTCTAGGATTGCTGGCTGAGCTGGCCCGAGGTATTCACATGGCTTACTTTTCTTAATTAATTAAGTGGGGACATTAAGGTCCCATTAAGTGGGAACACTCAAGAGCCTGGGATGCAGGCTCTTCCAGAAAGGCAGGCCTGCTCAGCCTGGGTCTTCAATCCTCCTTCTCCCATTGCAATCAGTGGCACTAAGAAGTTGCCCTCTGCTGGATGGGTACCAAAGTCCTCCCCCACCCAAATCTGGCTAAGCTTCCCCTCGATTGGTCCAGGTCTTCAGTTACCCCAGCGGGAAGCTGGAGTCATCCCCAATGTGACCCCCACAGGCCCCTCTCCCAAGTCACCCCTTCCTGAGCGTTCAAAGCCAGTGAAACATAATCTTAAGGAGAGTTGCTTTTTGAGCGAGGAGCCAACAGGTGGAGTAAAGGAGAAGCTCCAGCTGTGAATCATCTTCAAGTGTGTGGAAGGCTAAATGGGTCAGAGCAATTTACATTTCCTGCCAGACAGAATCAGAATACCAGCAGGAAATTGAAATGCAGGGCTCAGCAATGGCAGTTCAAATACTTTACCGATTTTTAACTTTATTTGCCCAGGTTTGGTTTCCAAAATGTAATGCTGGAGCACACCGGCTGGTCCCCGCCCCTGCAGGCGTTGTTTGGATAGGACCACGCTTCAGCAGGGTCTCTTCAGCTCTGTGCTGTAATGAGCACGGAGACCAGGCAGAATAAGACATGATTGCTGCCCTCATGAAGTTCACAGTCTAGTGGGGGAGCCAGCTAGGAAGAAGAGCACCTCAATATGGGATGGCTAGGGTATGATGGGGCTGAGCTCAAAGCCCTGAAGCAGTGGGGAGAATGGCACCTGCAGCCATGTGGGATGGGGGTGCGGAGGGTTCCAGGGAAGAGGTGACACATGGGTGGGGATCGAAGATGATTTGTCAGGCAGTCAGAGGCAGTGGGCTGGGCATGAGAAGAGGCAGAGATGTGTAGGCGCTCCACTAAAACTGAATGAATGAATGAAAACAAAATGTGGGGTATTTAAGGAAAACAGCTGTTGGTAATAACTGAATTGGTCAGTGAGATTAATGGTGTGAGTGAGGATTGTCAAAAAAGGGGTGCAGGGTCACGGGTGGTCCCAGAGTCCCCTGAGACATCTGTTGTCCTCACTATGTTTCTGGCATGCATTAGTAATTTACTTATGCTGGTTAATATAAACCAGACATGGTCTCATTGGTGAATCATCAAAAGCAACTGTGTTTCTTTTGATGATTTGTGGTGAGTCAGGTTTGTTTTGGCAAAGCCCAGTAATGGAGGAGATGGTCCATGAGGCTGGTTCCCCAGCAGTAACCCCGGGCTGGAAAAATGTCAAGAAACAGGGAGGGAACCTGGGGGAACACGAATGGTCCTGGGATGTGGAGTCTGCAGAAACGCGTGTTCATCCAGCTTTTCATCCACTCACCTTTGTGACCTCTCCGGGCCTCAGTTTCACCCTCTGGACAAGGAGTTTAGACAAGACGCCCTTGAGAACTTCCTAGCTCTCTTACATGTCTGTGGCTCGACGACTAGCCTGGGCTCAACAGACAGCAGAAACTCCATCTTTCCTGCCTCCCCCACAAGTGAGAAATCCAGTCCAGGAGGGCCTCGGAGCTGGCCCAGGGTAGTCAGCGTGGCCACCGGTCCCACACCCACACACACCAGGTGTCACAGTCACTGAGCTCAGGGAGCAATCTTTTCGAATCCAAGGAATGGTAACCTCCTGAAACAAATCATTTGAGGGTCACAGGTTCAAAAAATGTTAATTTTCTTTTTATCAGAAGAATGGAAAATGTGAATTTATGTACTTTTAAGGAATGCAGTCTTTATTCACTAGATGGGAAACATGCTAAATAGACTGGTTTCAAAAGATGCACAGCAGGGGGCCGGCCCGATGGCGCAGCAGTTAAGTGTGCACGTTCTGCTTCGGCAGCCCCGGGTTCACCAGCCCGGATCCCAGGTGTGGACATGGCACCGCTTGGCAAGCCATGCTGTGGTAGGCGTCCCACATATAAAGTAGAGGAAGATGGGCACGATGTTAGCTCAGGACCAGTCTTCCTCAGCAAAAAGAGGAGGATTGGCGGCAGATGTTAGCTCAGGGCTAATCTTCCTCAAAAAAAAAAAAAAAAAAGATGCACGGTGAAGGGAAAGGGGAGGAGAGGCGAGAGCACGAGCACTGGAGAAGGGCAGACAGGCTCTTTCTCAGGAGTCTCCTCTGTGTTGATCCTCAGCAGTGCACGAACACGGATTCAGGAGTCCCGCCTGTGGGTGAGAAATGGAGGCTCAGAGAGGTCAGGGCTGCTGGGTTAAAACGTGCAGCTCTGCCTTTCCCAAGCATCCTTGAGCTGTTAGACAAAGACCAGGGCCCATTCCTGGAGAAGCAGGGCTTAGTTTTAGGGCACAAGTAGCCCCTACCTGTCCCTCTCAGCCCCTCTCGCTGCTCATGAAGCCCTCTGAGGAACAAACATCGGATGCAAGAAACGACCTCTCCCGGAGCCGGACACAGTTGATGTCATGAATTCCCTGGCTGATGTTAAGCCACTTTCCCTTTCTCAATGTTCCATGCCCCTACCCTTTACCTAGAGAAGGATTTGCAGATCCTTTCCAGCATCTGTATTCTCTGATCCTCCTCAAAGGAACTCGAATGTCCTTGTTGTTCTAGGGGATTGGTGGTTAGCAGGAAAGGTTGGTAGCGGGTATGTGGCCGTCACCTTTATATTTCCCCACGAACCTTCTTCCAGTTACAAGACTAACACCTTGTCAGACTCCAAGGCAGCAGAGAAAGTGCCCAATCTGGAGTTCAGAGTGGGCCACATGCTTCCATAAACCAGGCTGAGAACAAACAGGCCAATAGCCCTGGGGCTCTTCGGATAGTCAGATATGCACCGACCGGGGGGTAACACTGCCTCTGCAGAGCACACCTGGACGTCTCCAAGTGGCCTGGGGCTTGTCTATTTCAGTAATTTTCAGGGAATAACAAGTCTCTTCTGTAGCAGAGCCAATCTTGACCCTGGGAATAGAGGACAAATAAGGTTAGGAGGGGCTGAAACCCTCTGGAGCTGTTAACAGGACTACAGGGGACCAAGGTGCCCTTTTGTTTGAAGACTCCTGCTCAAACAGCGGATAGAAAGTGGAAATGTGACAACCAGTCTCTGAGCATCTCTGATGACAAGTGGATGGTGAGGGAGGGGAGAGGGGACAGGCAGGGGGATAAACCGGCAGAGACCCAACCTGCAATCGGTGAGGATGATGTTCCACTGCAGCAAACTCGAATGGAAGGCGCTGGGATTCTGAGTCAGAAAACCCCTGGCATGAGAACTGGCTCCACCACTTCCTGTATTTTGGGCAAAACCACGTAACTCACAAAGCCTCTTCTCAGTCGGGGCCAGGAGTAAAACAGCCGCCCTCCACTGCCCTCCTGCTCTACGCCAGACACCGCCAAACGCTTGATACGCTCTTGTTCAGACCCAATTGTTTAAGAGGTAGATGTGATTTCAACGTTGCTGTGATAGAGTGAAAAGGAGCATTAGCGGTGACACTGAGAAAACACAATGAACTGTGTGTCTGCTTTAGGAAGGATGGGGGTTTAACAAGCAGAGACAGCTGGACGACCTAGTGTTGTCACTGTGATTTTTCACAAGATGCGGTTTTGGGGCGCCAGAGGCGGCCCTTGTTGGGCTGGGGAAGGACCTTCAGGTACTATCAAAAAGCTGCGACTCCAGATCCCAGCCTTGGCTCTTTATTTACAAAAAGAAGGGTCAGCCGTTGGTGACCCCGACGCCCCTCGGATCGGGTGGCCCGCTGCGTCCGAGCAGGCGGAGCACACAGCAGGGCGGGGAAATGGGGATCTTCGGGCCACTGCACAAGGACGCCGGCGCACTAAGCAGCCTTTGTGAGTGCGTGGGGCGACCCGAGCGGGCAGGGGGCGCAGCGCTCCACGTGCCGACCCGACGCCCCGCCCCTTTAGACCCCGCCCCACCCACGGCCCCACCCCTCACCGCTCGCCCGTCCTCCGAAGCCCCGCCCCTCGCGGCCCGCCCCGCCCCCGCAGCCGCTGGCGCCCCTCTCCCGGAGGCGCGGGCTGTGGGGCCCCGCGCCTTTTGTGTCTGGCTCGGACCGCCGCGCGCGTTCTCCCCTCAGCCGCCGCGGGCGGAGGGACGCGCGCGCGCCCACTCCCCTCAGCGGGCGGAGGACGCACCGCCTCAGTCTCGGCCCGCGGGCTGAGCTCCCCTGCGCGCACCCTCCGGTCCCGCCCTCGGCGGACCCGGAGCCGCCCGCGCCCGCCCGGGGGCCACCGCCCCCAGTCTCGGGAGGGCGCGCGCTCCCCCCACCCACGGCGGGCCGGGCCCCGGCGGCGCTCGCCCCCTCCCCGCCCTCCGGCGGCGCGCGCACACGCCGGCCCGGGCACGCGCCCGCCAAGATGGCAGGGGCCGGGGCCCAGCTGTCAGGCGCCGCCGCCGCCGCCGGCCGTCCCCGCAGCTAGCGGCCCCGACGCCCGCCCCGAGAAGATGAGCCCCCGCCGCCCGCCGCAGCCCAGCGAGACGCGGAGCCGCCGCGCGCGGGGCCGGCTCCCCCGCTAACGCCCGCGCCGCGCCCCCGGCCCCGCGCGCCCGCCCCGGCAGCGACAATGAGGTGAGTCGGCGGGCGCCGCGCGGGACGGCGTCTGGGGGCTCGGGGGCGCCGGGAGGGCCGCGGCCGGGTGGGCGGCGTTCCGGAGCCGCGCGGGGGCGGCCTTTGCCCCCGGCGGGAGGCGCTCGGCGGGGGCGGGGGTCTGCGGCGGGGGAGTCCGACCCCCGCGGGCATCAGTGGCGGCGTCCGGCCGCGCGGTGGCCCAAGCTGCGGGGGCGGCGCTCGGTGCCTTCCAGCCGCGGGGGGTCCGGCGCGAAGCCCCTCGCCCTCCCTCCCGGGCTCCCCGTCGGCCGGGGCTCGGAGCCCGCTTTCGCCTTCCGCGCGGCGGGAGTTTCCTTCCACCCGGAGCCGCTCCCCTTCCCGGCCCCTTTTCTTTTCTTCTTGCACGCCCGTGGAGTGCAAGACCCCAAGTCACTGCGCATTGATTTATCGCCCACCCCGGGGCGGGAGGTATCTGCTGGTCCTCCGGTCAGGAAATAAAACACTGCCAGCGCCCAGGAGCCCGGAGTTCCTTCGCCCGAGGTAGCCCCATCCTGACTTTTGGGGGAATAATCGTTTCCGTGCCTTTTTTTTCTGTAATTTAACCTTCTAAACACATATCCCATAAAAACTTAAGGGTCTGTAGTTTCATTTTGCCTGATTATGGAAGTTTACATAAATGAAATAATACGATATATATTCTTTTGTGTCTGGCATCTTTCACTCAAGCGGCTTTGAGGGTCATCCGGTCTGTTCTAACTGTTCATTTTTATTGGTCTGTAGTATGAATATCCACGGTTTATCCAGTCCACGGTCCCGTAGACGTTTGAGTTGTTTCTGGCTTTTGGCTATTAATAATAACGCTGTTATGAGTATTCTTATGTCTCCTGGTGCATTCCTTTCTGTTGGGAAGATACCGAGCAGTGGCATTTCTAGGTCAAAAGACATGCATATCTTCAGCCTTAGTCGATAATGCCAAGTTTCCGAAGTGTTTGTACCAGAGTACACTTCTCCCAGCAAGTGTATGAGAGTTCTTGTGCTCCACATCCTTGTCAACACTTGGTCTTGTCAGTCTTCAATTTTAGCCATTCTGGTGACCGTAAAATGGTGTCCCATCGTGTTTTTAAATTGCAGTTTCTTGTTGACTATTGAGGTTGAACATCTTTTCATGTTTTTTGAGATCCTCTTTGATGAAGTGCCTGTGCAGATGTCTTGCCCAGTTTTCCTTTGGGATTTACCTGTGTTTCTCTTCCTAATTTGTAGGACTTCTCTTCCAAAGTCAAGAAGATAGTTTCCTATAAGGTCTAGAAGTCTTACTGCTTTGCCTTTCAAATTAAGCTCTATAGTCCATTTGGAATTGATTTTTGTATAACTTGTGAAAAAGGGGTCAAATTTCATTTTTACCAGGACCATTTATTCAGCACTGTTTATCAAAAAGGTCTTTTCCCCAAGGCTCTGCAGTGCCACCTTTGTCATCTTCCAGTTTTCTGTTTAGAGTCATGTTTTTCCAGCTGAAGAACACCCTTTAGTATTCCATTGGTCCAGGTTAGCTGGTGACAAATTCTTAACAGTGTTTGTTTGCAAATGTCATTATTGAGCCTTCATTTTTTAAAAACAACTTTATGGAGATATAATTCGCATATCATAAAGTTTACCCATTTAAAATGTACAGGTCAATGGTTTTTAGTATTTTCACAGAGTTACGCAACCATTACCACAACCCAATTTTAGAACATTTTCCTCCATTTTTGAAGGGTCTTTTTGGTAGTTACAGAATTCTTGGTTTGCCATTGTTTTCTTTTAGCACTTTAAAGATGTCTTATTATCTCTAACTTGGATTGTTTCTGTTGAGAAGTCGCTTGTCAGTCTGTTGTTCCTTTGAAAGTACGATCATGCTCCACTGATGATGCTTTGGTCAACGACGGACTGACTATACGACGGTGGCCCCATAAGGCTAGTGCCATCTAGCCTTGGTGTGTAATAGCCTCTACCATCTAGGTTTGTGTAAGTACACTGGGTGATACTTGGACGGTGACGAAATTACCTGATGATGCATTTCTTACAACTTCTTCCAGTCATCAAGCAACGCATGGCTGTAGTCTTTTTCTCTGACTGCTTTTAAGGTGTTCTCTTTGTCTTTGGTTTTCAGCAGTTTTTCTATGCTGTCTCTAGGTTTTTTTTGTCTTTTCTTTTGCTTATACAGGCATACCTCAGAGATTCTGCAGATTTGATTCCAGACCACCACAAAAAAGCGAATATCCCAATACGAGTCACATGAATTTTTTAGTTTCCCAGTACATATAAAAGTTATAGTTACACTATACTGTAGTCTATTAAGTATGCAATAGTGTTATGTCTAAAAAAATGTACATACCTTAGTTAAAAAATACTTTATTGCTAAAAAGTGATAACCATCACCTCAGCCTTCAGTGAGTCATAGTCTTTTTGTTGGTGGAGAGTCTTGTAGAAAACACAATTATTTGGGAAGCGCAGTAAAGCAAGTGCAGTAAAAGGATGTATGCCTGTAATTGGGATGCTTAGGGCGTCTTGAATCTGTGGCTTCATGTCTTTCATTAGTTTTGCAAGTCATCAGCCGTTTGTACTTCAAATATTGCTTCTGGCCCATTCTCTCTCACTTTTCTTTCTGGGACTACAATTATACATATTAGATCATTTTGTTATATCCTGTGTCTCTTAACTTTTCTTCTGTGTTTTCTGTTTGTCTCTCTGTGCTTCGTTCTGGATATCTCCTCACTCATCTTGTTCTCTTCTGCTATAAATAATTTGCTGTTACACCTATTGAGTTTTTAATTTCAGTTATTATATATTTTTTTGATTTCTTTAATTTCCATTTGGTTGTCTTTTTTATAGTTTCCAGTTATCTGCCAAAATTATTAATCTTGTCTTTTATTTCCTTGAATATAGTATTATAATTATCTTAAAGTTTGTCTGATTATGACAATATTCATGAATCATTTCCAATGTCTGTTTCTCTTGGTTTTCATTCCTATTGTCTCCTTAAATGCCTGCTTGTTTTGTGTGTATGTGTGCTGGACCTCATATTTGCAAAGTTGTTTGTAGAAATGATTTGAGGCCTGAGATGTTGTTTTTCTCTTCCAGAGATAATTCACATTTGTTTAGTCAGGCAAATGGGGCACTTACAATCTGGAGTCACTTCAGTGGAGTCTCGGGCGTTGAGACGTTTCTAAGAGGAGCTGCAGTCCTTGTGGGAGCCAGCCTGTTGTGTTCCGCTCTGTTCCTTGTGTTCAGCTCTTCACCAGCCCCACCTCTCCCCAACCCAGCACAAGCTTTCAGCGTGCCCTTTGGAACTGGCAAACACACCCAGGGAAGAGTAGCCCCAAATACTGAGCTTCCCGTCCTGAGCCTCTCACATGCCTTCCTCCCCCAAGCCTCCAAGCAGATGTTTATTAGGTCTTTTCCCTGCTTTTCTAGTTCTCTTCAGCTGGAAGATTGTTCTGGTTTACTTAGTCCATGGTTACTGGAAGCAAAAATCCCTGATGTATGCATGTTAGGGGCAGTTTGAGTCCATATTCAATTCTGAAGGAGATTTAAGCTGCCAGGTTACAGAAGTGGTGGAGAATAATAACACCTGTTTTCTTGTGTTATGTCATAACTATGTTAGATTGTCTCAGTTTGTGAAATGCTCTTAGAATCAAGATAATTTTCAGAATAAATCTTTATTTCCTCTTAATATATAACTAATTGAAAAAGTGACAGTTTAGTTCAGAGCGTTATTGTGAAGCAGGTGCTTTCCTCTCTTCTTTCCATATTCATTTCTTTCTCTTGATATCTTTGTTAAAAATTATTCTCTATCTGGTCCTCTTGAATAGAACATTGAATTTTTTGATCAATAAAAGCATAATAGCAGTCTCAGATCCCATTCTTTTGGATCAGATAAAAAGGCATGAATGTACAAATGAAAGTTCTTAGATGATTTTTCCAAAATGAATCATTCAGTTATTTTTTTCTATAAGTCATTTGTTTTTTACAAAGGTTTTTTTAAAACGCTGCTGACCATTTAACAAGGTTCTCTGTCGCAGACTGTTTGTAGTTAAACATTTCTATGTGCATGTTTGCATGTACTTCCTGTGCTTGGCTTTTGCAGATGGACCTAAATGAGTCAAGGGGATCTATTCATTACCTCTGTCATCAACTCACTCGATTTGGATATTTATAAGCAATTTGGTTCATCCATGAAAAACACTTTCTGTTTTGTTCATTCGTGAATTTTTTAAACGAAAAATAATGCATCATTTTTCTTCCTAGGTAATCTCGTGGGAGCACTTAGAAGTGACCTATTGATAAAGGTCTGAAATGTAGTCTCCAGCTGTCCCCCTTAAGGAGTGTCTCGGAGGGACATAAGGCTGGCAATGCATTCCAACAAATAAACTGAACATCTGAGGCCCATGTCCACATATTTTAGCAGAAAAGCCCTGTTGAATCAAATTACTTGGATAACTAAGGCTGTGTCTGAGTTTTTCTGTATTCTCTAGACTACTGCCTGAATTATTATCCCTTTCCTAACAGACCTTCTGTATTTTCCTGTCTTCATTCAGAAATCATTTTTTGAGTGCATACTGTTGCCTGACAGTGGATGAAGTAGGTGAGGAGGTGCAGGGGACCAGACCTTTCCCTCCCGCAAATAGCTCTCATCCCTAAAGATTTACAGAAATCTACTAGATCGCTTGCTGCATCCTTTTTTCTACTTCAAACAAACAAACAAAAGAAAACACCTATATACACAATATACTATATATTTCTGTTTATATATTTTAGTCATTTATCTGTTGGGGATGTTCTCTTATGTGAATTTCCCTATCTGCCTTTTATCTTTTAAAGATTTGATGTATAGAAGTTTAAGATTTTTATGTCATTAAGTCATTTTCTATGTGACTTTTACATCATTTCTTATATTTAAAATAGCATTCTTCCAGAAGTTTGGTAAGCATTAAGTTGTTTTTCTGTTTTATATATAAAATTTGTTAACAGTTCATCCTTCAAATTGTCTGGAATAGGAGGTGAAGATCAAAATTACATTTTTCTTCAAAATTGCTGATCAGATACTTGACTATATCAGTAGCTATATGGCAGAGATATCAGGAATGTTTTCTAAGTTGGATGGCAGTACAAATATCTGGATCCCAAAGTCCTCTCCAGGGGTGCATGATTGCAGGTAATCACTTCTGAATGTGGATCAGCTCCAATCCTCAGAAAGCTTGCCTTCCCCCACCAGGGCCAGCCTTATATGTGTAAGGCATGGCCAGTCTAGCATCTTGCAGTCTGGTTATGTGCCAAGGAACCACCTCGTCTGGGCCAAGGGCACTTTATCAGTCTTGGAGTGATACAGAATGCAGTGTGATTACAGGGTACGGTATAAGATACAGAGACACAAACACAGTCCTTGTTTGTCACCGTTACCCTGCACTAAGGTAACACATTTGGGTCCAAGTACTTATCTGAACTTAGTGCTATGGAATGGGGACAAGGGAGCATTTCTCCAGTTGTCTTTAGAAGTCATGCTAGGGAGACAGCTGTAGGGCTTCTGTGTGTCTCTCTTTCTAGGCTCTCTTCTGCTGTTCCATCTGCCTGGTTTTAGGCCAGTGCCATTACCATATTTATATTTACCTTGTGGATGATGATTTTTAATATGAGCGACATCATCCTTTTGTTAAAGTAATGTCGTTTTGAATTTTGCTGGTTTGGTAGTTTTGTTTGTATCTAGTTATATAAGCGTAAGAAATTTAAACTTAGTTTTGTAATTGTACATAAATAAGCTGCGTGAAAATAAATTAAATCAGCATTGTTTCACATAGAGATTTTTTCCCTTTAAAGGAAATCTCTACACTCCCCGAGTTTGAACTTAGAATAGAGTATCAGCTTGATGACTCCGAGTTGTTAAATGGCTGTGTCCTCAGTGCTGCGTAATGTGATGATAGCTTGGAAAAGAGCGCCTCCAGCGACATCAGAGTGCCTGGAAAGGGCAGTGGTCCCCTCAGCTAACAGCTGTAGGTAGAGTTTTCTCTTTCCTAACCTGGAAGCAGAAGAGCCCCATAGAAATAATTTCTAGTGGCAATTTTCTCTTACTTTTTAGAAATTGTGTTTTCTGATTTAAATATATGTATTTAATATGGAGAATTTAAAAACATAGAAAAGTATAAAGAAGACAATAAGAATAAGCATTGATCTTGCAGTTTAGGGATAACCACATTAAATGTGGGGTGTCATTTCTTTATCTTTTTCATATGTAAGTGTAACATTTTCACAAAATTGATATTATACTGTATATTTGTATTGGACATTTTATGTTTACCATGTATATATTTCTCCTTTGTTAAATATTCATTGAAAATGTTTTAAATAACTGAATAATAGTCTATCAGATGATATGTCATAAGTTATTTACCGGTACCCCAATTTTGGAACAGTTAGCTTGTTTCTAGTATTTCATCATTGTAAATAACACAGTGTCTGTGCACATAAATCTCAGGGTGCATCTCTGATTATTTCCTTAAGATAAATTAGCAAAACAGTGTTATTACTGCTACGAAAGGGTATAAACATTTAAAGACTATCAGTACATATTATCAGAATGTTAATTTTAAACAAACAGATAAAGTTAATGAAAGGAAGTTTAATCTTGGTCTCAACTTGGAGGTTCTCTCCCAAAAGCAAAGGGCTAGGAAAGGAATCAGAAGTAAGTGGTGTGGTTCCATCTGTACACCAGTTGGGGGAGCCCTGGCCCCAATCCCTCTCTTGGAAGGGTGTAGGAAGGCGGGCTCAGTCTTTGTCTTTAAGGCCGTGTGAAAGACATCTTCTCCTCCTCAGTTTAGAGTTACCGTAGGTATGTGAATGGACTTTTTTTTTTAATTGTGAATCGGGCCCATTTTGCCCCTGTATTCTGAGCAGCCTGGATTTTAGAGCTAGGCCGACCTGGCTTCGGCCTCAGAGCCACTCTTTAACAGCTGACGGACTTGCAGCAAACTACTTAACCTTCATGAGCCTCCATTTTTCTCAGATATAAATGAGGACAGTCCTACTTCCTTCTCAGGATTCTGTGAGGATCAAATGGGAATACATAAAAAGTTCTTAGCGTATGGTGTTCACCAAGGGTTATTTACCTCCCCCACCCCAATTTGTTACATCTAAGAGGAAGATAAACCCTGGAAAGTCTGGGACAATTTGTTTTCAAATATTCAGCCCTTTTGTCAGATCACTATATAACTTATCTACTATATGTGATAATTTTTTGGTTTAGAAACAACAGTTGCTATTGATGCTTCAGCTTGTGAAAAAGATTCAGAGACATTCTCTATAAAAGACAGAAAATGGAACTTTTGAAATATAGACCAAATAGGAGGTATGTTTTTTGGAGGTAGAGGAGGTAATTATACCAGAAAATTAAAATTAAGAAATATTTACTGCAGTTGAACACATTTAGCTGTGAAATTCATGGAAGCCATAGCAGAAAGGGCAACGCGCACTGACACGTGCCTCTCGTTGTGTAGTACAACAGAGACATGCCTGTGTAGAGCACTGAAGACGTGTTTTCTGAGTATCTTAGTGACAGTGGACAACTTGCCTTACACAGTTTGGTTTTGGAAGCCTCTTGCCTACCTTCTCCAGTGCTTTCCCCCTTGTGATGTATTTGCTGTGGGCCCCTTCCTTAAAACCTGCCAGCAACCTTAAACCTTATCTGGGTCCTGCTCTCCACTGTGGGCTGTCTTTGTGGAGCTGTGTCTATTGCTCTGATCTTCTCTTCTCCCTTCTCTCTCAGAGCATCCTTAAGTAAGAAAAGATCTGATAGGCTAATTCAGGAGTTGACCAAAACTACTTCCTTTGCCTCTTCACTTTGCTAACTTCTTAGCCTTTGAATCTTAATTTAAATGTCACTTCCTCAGAGAGGCATTCCTTGACCCCTACTCTGTTATTTGCCTCCATGGCATCCCCTGTTTCCTCTTCTGTAACTCTTTTATTTGTAATTACTTACATTTTTCCTCCTGTACTTCGTAAAGGATTATGCCTGTTTTGATCTCTGTTGGATCCCTAGAGCCTACTGCTGTGCCTGGCCCTTGGTAAATGCTTAATAAATATTGACACTGCCACCTATACCTAAAATGCGTGGTAAATTACGGCGGTCATTCCGTCTTGGCATGGGTCCTTCCAAGTACAACATTCCAAGCCCCACCCCCAGCAGCTGGAGCTGGCATCCAAGATGAAAGCTATTTCATTATGTGCTTAGGGAATTCATGCATTACTGGGGTGACAGTGCTTTGAGTTATCTTACGTGGCACATTTGTTATATTCATGATTTATGACTGTTGGTGTTGACCTTGATCACCTGGCTGAAGTAGTGTTTGTCAGGTTTCATTATTGTAAAGTTACTCTTTAGTTCCCCTTTTCATACTGCCCTCTTTTCAAGAAAGTCACTCTGCACAGCCCACACTTACGGAGTAAGGAGTTATGCCCCTCCTGATGAATGCTTTTAAAATTGTTATAATTAAGCATTTATTTTTATGTATATTAAAAAAAAATAAGTGGATCGAATCCATGGTATTTTAACTGGTTTCCCCAGAAAGCTGTACCTTAGACAAAGGCTCATGCAAGAGGAGTTTTGGAGGGCAGTGTTACCTCTGGGAGCAGGAGTGAGGGGGGGAGTGAGGAGCAAGGAGGGGGAGCCAGTGCAAACATTCATGTTGGTTATGCTCCTGCTATAAGCCAGCTAACTGGCTGCTCCGTGGCACAGGACTGACATTTGGGGGGAGAAGGAGAGAAGCATATACCCTTAGCTGCTGTCTTCACTTGACAAAGGATCGCCTCGCCAGGAATCGCCCCTGCACCTAGAGTTGTTCAGGCGTGGGTAAGAGGGGATGCTCCGGGCACCCCCTGGGGCAGCAGCAGAGCACCCTGAAGCAGGGGGCAGGAAGCAGGTCAGAGCCTGAGCAAAACTGGTTGCCTCCAGGGTGGCTGGAGTAAGAAACAGAGAAGGCTGGCGGAGCTGAAATGTTGCAGAAGAGGTGCTCCGAGCACGTGATTTTGTGGATATTGTTACTAGATAGAAAGTAAATAGATTTCTTTTTTTTCAGTCTTTTCACTCATTGCTTCTTGATTTTCAGTCATAGCTGGAAAGTCTTCTGTGCTCTCAGCTTGAATTCGCTTATGGTTTTTCTCATACTTGTGTAGTTTCTTTTTTTTTTCTTTTTACTTGTTCAAACCTTTAAATCTCTGATCCATTTGGAATGAAATATATGGTTTGAGGACTGGAGCCAATCTTATCCTCTTCCATATAGTTTTTCAGTTATCCAAATACTGCTTATTAAAAATTCCATTTTCTCCTGGTGTTTTGAGATGTCTTCTTTCACCATATTTAATTAATTTGACCTATTTCTTGATTTTCTATTATGTTCCATTGGTCTGTATTTATTCATATGCCAATACCTCACTTTCAGTTAAAGCGGCTCTGTAATATGTTTTAATATTTAGTAGGGCTAATACTTTGTTATTGCTCTAGAGAGTTGATTTTAAAGAAGAGCACTCATGTTAAACAGACATGACAAAAACCATGAATGACCAAAGTTTGGGAAATAGTGCTTTAACCCAAAGGACTGAATCCAGAATGGCATGATTTAGGCATCTGTACGCCCCTTGGGGACAATTCTCATTTATGACATGACACATATGGCTTTTGAATGTGAATCCAAGGAGGCCTGAGTGAGGCCACAGGTCACTCACAGGCCATATGACTTGAGGATGGGATTGTTAGCACAGTTGAAGCACCCGCTACCCCCAGTCACCCTCCCTCCAAATTATGATGAAACCACAGTTTACTTTGGAGCTTTTGACTGGTAAAAAATACTCATTTATAAAACCCTAGAAAGTTAGATTCATAAACGTAGACATTCTCTAGGTCCAGAGGTTGTTAACCCTCACTGGGTGTCAGAATCACTTGAAAAGGCCCTCTTCTCCGCCCTCCTCCCGGTGCCAGGGCCCTACCTCAGAAATCCCCGTAGTCTGGAGGAAGGTGTTCTGTTGTTGGTGTGTTGTTTTAAGTCTTGAGGTTAAGTGTGCAGCCAGAGTTGAGAACTGCCGGCCTGGTCCTGAGGACCGGAGCAGGGCTGGATTATTGGGCACTGTAGTCCCACCCCCAGCAGTGTCCCTGAATGCAGGAAGTGCTGAATAAATGTTGGCCGAAGGATGCATGAGTCCCTCATTCCTCAGATGAGAAAACAGACAGACTCCAGAGGTCACCTGCCTAGGGCTCACAGGGAGTGGAGTAATAGGAACATGAAGCTCAGGGTTCTTGTCTCCTAGTTCTTGTCTTTTTTTCCCACTCTCCTCCATCTATATTTTCCTCTGTAGTATAGGCAAAAGTAGGCAGGAGCATTTGCTGTCTTGACTCACGTGTTGTCCATTTTTATGACCTTCATCCCAGCTCCTTCTACTCAGTACAGGAAACACTTGGGCATGAGCCTTAGACTTTGTAGTAATGAGATTGGACTGGATGAAATTTCAGCCTGTGTTCAGTGTCAGCCCACTTCTAGGTGGGGAGTGGAGAGGGACAGAGGAGAGGGAGGCAAGGGCACAGGGAACCACCATTCCTGTGTATTTGCTGGGCGCCGGCGCCGAGCCTAGGCGTTTACAGCCGTCTTGTTTTATAAAGGGAGCTCTACACCCCCAATTCCACAGTGAAGCCTGTTAGAGTTTAGATTAGAATGGATAATGACATTACTTTTGATTAATCCTTTATTTTAATTAGGGTTTTATGGTTTTCTGTTAGTCAGCAGTAATTCCAAATCTGTTTTCCCACACCCTAAACTGCTTCATCCAGTCTTAATTTGGGTAGTCCCCTGGGAAAGACTCACATTTCAAAACTGCAAAAGTTGTGGAGACCAACTAGAAAAAACTTAAATGAAATTATGAGTGATTTATGTTAGAAAGTTCCCCTCTGTCTCAGTTTAAACAAAAGTCGTGGTGAGTTGTGTTGGATTTGGGGGTTCTGCTTCTGGCAGTGCTTTGTCAGGTTGTTTGGACCAGTCCTGCTAAGAAGAAGAGAAGGTGAAAGTTAAAAACGAAAATCAATTTGAGGGCATAGCAGAGCTAGGTGGCAGAAGGGATTTGCAGAGCCACGATTTGGGAGAGGATGGACAAGCAAGCCTCACATTTGGCACTGTTTCTTCCCTTGAAGTAGTTGTCATTGCTGAAATTGTCAACGGAGAAGATAATTAGAGCTCTAGGCAGATTCATGGGACTCGGAAGATAAAAATTGGTGTTCAGAGCATGACAAGGAGGAGGAGCCCTAACAAATAACTCAGGTTTTTCTTAAAGGCTCTGCTTAGGGAGAGGGGTGAAACAGAAATAGACTGGTCCTCTCGGGAACTGAAGTACTGCTTTACTCTTCTCAATATCTGATTATATTAAGGTAACCTGGGGTCGTTTGTACCCCTGACCCACCTGCCTGTCGGAAGCAAAAGTAAATCCTCTCTGAATTATCTATAGTTTTCAGATACAGTGAATGGCACTCAATCAGAAATTATCACATGTATGAGAAGATAAGACTTAACCAAAAGCCAAGAGAAAACATAGACAATAGAACAAACATAATGAAATCATCAGACTTGGATTTTGAAAGAACTATGATTAGTCTGTTCAAGGAAATAAATCGTGTGCACCTTTCCTTGTTCATCATGGCTGTCCCAGCTCAGAGGCTAACTCAGGCTCCAGACAAGAGGGTTTATTGTTTGTCTGTGGTGGACAGGTGTCTGCCACTTGTCCTCGGCTGTATTTGCATGCTTGCAAACATCTTTGCTTAATCCCATACTAGGTAGCTTTGAGGATGGGACGGGAGAGAAATTGGACTGATGGTCACAGGCTTTTAGAACTTAGAGCTAGAAGACCCCCCTGGAGGTCAGCACTTTGACCTTAAGCTTTTTATCGTTGACAGGGGTATACATTGTGATTGATTTAGGCCATCTAAACACATGTGGATCTTGTTTATACCATAAAGGTGGTGTCAATTAATGTAAACATGATTTCTGTAAATGTGAGTACTTTAAAAATATTTTAAATTTACTATAGTAAATATAATTTTTTTAAAGTATAGGCTTCTCTGTATTATACATACGTAACTTCTCCTTATTTATCTCTTTTCATGTATCATATCTGCTTAAATTTTTACTTGAAAGATGTATATTGTGACCTACCATATGCAAGACAGTGGGGTTAGGGATAGGGCTACAGACACAAGTGAGAGTCGGGCCTTAAGGAATATAGAGCCAAGAAGGGGAGCATGTGGCAGAAAGTGCCAGAAAAGAGGTATGAGGAATGCAATTTTTATTGATTGATTGATTTTTATTATTATTTTTGCATTTGCAGTGGGCCTAGGGGAACTGGCAGAATTTTGCCTAGGCTACGTGATATTATCTTCTGTTCTGGTTCTTCCCTTTTGTAGTTCTTTGAACTGGTTTATTCTTTCTTCCAAATTGGCTTTTCAGTTGCTTGAAGACAATGGTCTTCAGAAAATCTTGCCTTATCTTAGTTATATGTCCTCAGTTCTTCCAGTTACTTATGATTTAGCTCTAATAAGTGTCCTTTTTGAGGCCTTCCTTTCACTGACCTGCTGAAGTCCCATTAGCAATTTAAACATTTAAATTCTTTAACTTTGGCTTGAACACAGAAGGATGTTGTGCCCGGCACACAAATAAAATCCTTTATGCACAATAGAAACATACCATACCTCTGAGCCTATGTGCCCGTAGACAGGTCAAAATCAAATGTATCCACTGGTACTGCTTCCTTGTGCCAGCTGAGATTTCTAACGGAGCAGCTTTAGGGTACTGTGTATAAACACTTCTTTTCCTGAGAAGAAGGAAAATGCTCTCCTTGATTTGTGTCACTATGCAAAATAGAACTGTAAGCAACAGACTGAATCAGCTAAAGAAAGAGTCCCAAATAGAAGAGCAGCACTAGAAAGAGAGCCAGCTGGTCCCTTCACAAGAGCAAAGAGTGCCATGCTTCAGAGTGTCCAATTCTGTGGATGAGGAGGCAGCATGATTGTGAATCTCACAGATGGATAATCATTCACCAAATATTTATTGACTTTGCTGTGCTGTTCCTGGGCTGTGAGTAGAAGACGTGGTTCTCTGTACATGTAGCTTAGTCCCAAGGAGATAGAGCACAGGTACCTCAAGTTCAACATGTCTAAAACGGGGCTCACTACTGCTACACTTATGAGCAATTGATTTTTGACCAGGATGCCAAGACAATTCAATGGAGGAAAAATAGCCTTTGCAACAAATGCTGGGACAACTGAATGTCCACAAACAAAAGAACAAGGTTGAACCCCTGCCTCACACCATATACAAGAGTTAACTCAAAATCGATTATGAGCTTAAATGTAAGAACTAAAACTTTAAAAATCTTATAGGAGAAAATATAAGAGTAAAGCTTAATGGCTTTGGGTTAGGCAGTAGTTTCTTAGAAATGACACCAAAACACACATGATAAAAGAAAAAAAGTAGGTAAATTGGATTTCATCAAAATTGAAAACTTAGGTGCTACAAACCATGCTATTAGGAAAGTGACAAGACAACCCACAGAAGGGAGGAAAATATTTGCACATCATATATCTGATAAGGGACATATCTAGAATATGTAAAGAGTTAGAACTCAATAATGGAAAGACAAGTAACCAAGTTTAAAAATGGGCTAATATCTAAATGGACGCTTCACCATAGAAGATATACAAATGGCCAGTAAGCACATGGAAAGGTGCTTAGCATCATTAGACATGAGGAAATGCCAACCAAAACCACAATGAGATACCACTTCACACATTAGGATGGTTAGAATAAAAAAGACGGATAATAACTAATGCTAGTGAGGATGTGGATACCTTTACACATTGGGTAAGTGGCTATGTGGATAAATCTCATATTGGAGCCCTCTTACATTGCTGGAGAGAATGTAAAAGAGTGCAGTCACTTTGGAAAACAGTTTGGCAGTTCTTCAAAATGTTAAACATAGAGTTTCCCTGTGTCTCAGCATTTCCACTCCCAGGCATATACTCGAGAGAAATTAAAACATACATCCATACAAAATTTATTCACAAATGTTCATAGGAGCATTATTCATAATAGCCAAACAGTGGAAACAACCCAGATGTCTATGCACTGATGAATGGATCAACAAAATGCAGTGTGTCCATACAGTGGAATATTATTCAGCAATGAAAAGGAATGAAGTACCGATACTGATACAATGTGGATGAGCCTGGAAAACGTGATGCTAAGTGTATGAAACCAGTTACTAAAGACCACATATATGATTCCATTCATATGGAGTGTTCAGAAAGGGCAAATCTGTAGAGACAGAAAGTAGATTAGTAGTGAGAATGAGGAGTGGCTGCTAATGGGTCTAAGGCTTCTTTTGGGGATCATGAGAACATTCTAAAATTAGATTGCAGTGTTGGGCATAGCATGTTGTGTATATACTAAAAAAACATTGACGTATAGTTTAAATGGGTGAATTTTATTAAATAAAAATCAGTTTCTCAGTAAGTATGTTTTTTAAAAAAAACAACTGAACTCACTGCTTTCCTTCCCAGACTTGTCTCCTTCCAGAATCCTCATTCTCAGTGTGGTGTCCTCTGTGATCCAAAATAGAAACTTGGAAGCTTGATGGAGTCATTCAGTTCCCTCTCGTCACATCCAGGTGGACATGTCATTATCATTTCTTCCTGCTTAAAATCTCTTTGTCCCCTTCTCTCCAGAGCCATGATACTGATCTAAGTCAGGTCTTCATCATTATTAAAATGCCATAATTACATTACACTTTTGTTCTCTACCTCTTAAAATGTCTCCTCTGCACTTTGTTAAATTGTTAATAATCGAATCTGAGTTAGTAGTCCCTTCCTTAGTTTCTTCAGGATATTTCTATGTCTTTCTGGATAAAGTCATGACTCCCTAGCATAGTATGTAAAGTTATTCGTGAACTGGCCTCTCTCTGCCTCTCCATATTGATTTCCTCTGTTCTCCATATTATAAGAAACTTCCCCACATGCGTTTTTTTCATATGATATTCCTCCTGATTGTAATGCCACATTTCAGATTATCAGCAGCCACATGTAGCAGTTGACTGCCATGTTAGCACAGATTATAGAACACTTCCATCATTGCATCATAAGCACTCAGTAAATATTTGTTGAACGAATGAATGTAATCATAGCTATTATTTATGACAGGCATTGACCCAACTTCTGGTTTAATATTTTCAGTGGTAAGGTGTTCCTTGGGTTATGAGGCAGCAATTGGATTACTAAACCAGCCCTAGCTATCTCTTCATCCTTTTTGTTACACTTACCTGATATTTGCTTCTCTGAAATTTCTACTGATTGATTCAAGTTTTACATCGTCCATAACAGCACCCATGTTATTAGCATATGGCAGTCATTTCCTCGAAGTCTACTCTGCCCTAGGTTAAACACTTTGCTCACTTGAGCCTTGAATAACATAGTCAACGGACTCCAGTTTATCAGTGGTTCCTACAAATCGTTGACTCCAGATACAGTATCACCAGTGCTTTATCAACTCTAAAATTAAGGGCTTTATCAGCTTTCTTTCTGATATGTACATTTCAAGTTGTGCAGCTGTAATTGTTTCAAGTTTCTGCACCTGGCACAAAGTTCAGTGCCAGTAACAAGCCAAAAGAATTATTCATTGAATGTATGTTGTATTTAAGACTTTTAAAGATTTTTTGGAGAGCAGTATTTCCTGTCACTGAGTTTGTGATCAAATTCTAATCATTCTTGTCTGAAATTGTTTCTTGCTTCACTGCTGTTAAGGCACTTCTCTTTTTTGAATCATAAAACTATTTGATCATTGTAGAAAATTTAAGGAATGTGGATAAGCAAGAATAAGCAGAAAAGTACTCGTTACCATATCATCCAGAGACAGCCACTGTTAACTTTCTACTCTGTATCCTTCTTTTCCTATGGCCACATGTTAAAAAAAATGTATATGTCACACATTTGTACTATGCATACAGCTTTGTAACCTTTTTACTATACTGATACGTCATGTTTAATGACATATTTGTGTCATTAAATATTTTAGAGCTTAACTTTTTTCAACATTTTATTGTGCAAATTTTCAGACTCAGAAAAATTGAATTATCCAGTAAATACATATATACCCACTACCTTTTCACTGTATTTGCTTTGTTACTTCTCTAGCCACATATCCATCTCTCTCTCCTTCCATCAATTTATTTTGTGTTTTTAAGATTTTAATTTTTGTGTGTGTGTATGAGTAAGATCTGCCCTAAGCTAACATCCATTGCCACTCTTTTTTTGCTTAAGGAAGATTAGCCCTGAGCTAACATCTGTGCCAGTCTTCCTCTACTTTGTATGTGGGACACTCCCACAGCATGGCTGATGAGTGGAGTACGTCCGCACCCAGGATCTGAACCTGTGAACTCCAGGCTGCTGAAGTGGAGGATGTGGAACTTGAACCACTTGGCCACAGGGCTGGCCCCAAGAGTTTAATTTTTTAATAACTCTATGTCATTGACTGGAGGTATCTAAGTTGTTTAACCAGTCCTTATTGTTGGATATTTAGCTTTTTTTCCATTTAAATTGTGGTTTTTTTCATTGTTGTTTTGAGATTTCATTGCATAGTCTGTTTATAAGTCATTTATCAGATATGTGATTTGCAATATTTTCTCTCAGTGTGTAGCTTGCCCTTTCATTTTCTTAGAGTGTCTTGAGGCACATGTATTTTTAATTTTGATGAACTCCAGCTTACCAATATTTTCTTTTATGGATCATTCTTTGCCTACCTCAAGATCAGAGAGATTTTTCTCCTATGTTTTCTTCTAGAAGGTTTATGGTTTTAACTCTTACACTTAGTCTGTGATCCATTTTGAGTTCATTCTTGTGTATGGTGTGAGGTAAGGGTCTAAGTTCATTTTTTGCATGTAGATTTCCAGTTATTTCAGCATGATTCATTGAAAAGACTGTCCTTTCCCCACTGAGTTGTCTTAGCACCTTTGTTGAAAATCGTTTGACTATCTACTCATTCTTTTTTTTCCTTTGCTGAGGAAGATTTGCCCTGAGCTAACATCTGTGCCAGTCTTCCTCTATTTTGTATGTGGGTTGCCGCTACAGCATGGCTGCCGATGAGCGGTGTAGGTCTGCACCTGGGAACTGAACTGGGCCCACGGAAGCAGAACGTCCCAGACTTAACCACTGGGCCACAGGGCTGGCCCTGCACTCATTCATTTTTAGCTTGCTACAGCATAGAATAAATCTCTCATTTCTGTTTCATTCTGCTTTGCCTCTCTTCCTGATGGCTTCAGTCATACCAAGCCTTTTGGAAACAGTCCACTTCCCATGGTGGGTCTCATCTGGATTGTTGATGATGGGTGGCAGAGGTATGAGAGTTGTAAAGAATCGAGAAAATACGAGTGGGAGGGTTCGCTGCTTCTTGCCCCTTCTCCCTTCCACCGAGGTTGGTTATTTGCCTAGGAAAGTAAGTGATGACTATATAACGATATCTAATTGGTGAAAGTCTCACAAGAACAGCAATTGAATAAACGCTTTGGCTATGAAAAAACATCTTCTGGCATGTGGTAGGATATTAGCAAAGCTAAGAAAACTTCCGTAAGGCTAAACGTTAGTTTGTCCCATACTTTCTCTTTTGAAGTCAGCTTTCTCTGGGAAATAATTTAATCCCTTTCTATAGTTTGTGAAAATGTGATAAAATGTGAGCTCTGAGTTCAAAAGTGCAGCTTGGTAAGAAGATCTGAACTCTGTTTCTTTATTAATGTGCTTAATAGTCATAACAACAACAATAGCTTGTATTCAGGAGTATTTTTCACGTCAGGCACTGTTCTAACCGCTTAACACGCATTGCTCATCGAATCTTTGCAGGAAGCCCAGAAGTAGTTGCTATTACTGCTCTCTTTTAATGGGGAGAGGCCTAAGGCACAGAGGGACAAGTGACTTGCCTGTTTGGTTGGAAATCACGGGCCCCAGCAGGTCCCAGGCTGTGGCGTCACAGTACCATGTTGCTCACAGCCTCACAGCACTGGGGTTCCAGGTAAACCTGTTTAACCTGCACTCTAGGCCTTCAGTTTATGCTCGATGTTCCTCGTCTTTGTTAGCATGTTCACTTTTTTCATCACTTGTAAACATAGTTGTTTGCCTAAGTAAACTCCTTTGCTGTTTCTTGTATGGCTAACATAGATATCTGGCTTCTCATTGAGAACTTCAAGCTTTCAGGAAGTTAGGAAGCCAGAAGAAAAGGATAATGTGGATGTTTAGTCGGCACAATTGAGTCTCTTTTGTCCATTGTTATTCTTGCCGAAAGGGCAGGGCGATGGCTGTCCTGTGCATGTGAGTGAGCGTGTGGGCTCATCTTCATGTAGTAAAGGTCAGGAGACTGGGGTGTTTTACTGCCACAGTTGGGCACGAGGTATTTGCTCAATGTCCGTTGACCAGGATGCAGGATTTTGATTCTGGGAGAGGAAGGGATTAGGACCAGGAGGGTACTGGGAATGGAGATGAGAGTAATGGAGATAGATTTGAAGTCAGTCATTTGAGGAAGCGAGTGAAGAGAGCGCTGGGCTTGGATTCAGGGCAGAGAGGGTCTAGGCTTGGCTCTGCCTGAGCTCACTGGTGATACTGGTAAATCACTAACCTCCTCTCAGCCTCATCATTACCCTCTGTTTGTGAAAGGAGGGGATTGACCTCAGTGATGTCTAAGAACCCTTCCGCTTTGGTAGTCTCTGGTTCTGTGCCTCTTTGACTCAGGAGAACAGACCTTTTTGGGGTGTGAAACATCCAAAATTAGGGCAGAACAAGTCACGCGGGGCCATAAACATAAATATCTCCTTTTCTTGGTTGTTTGTGTTAGGGAGAAGTGATCCTGATGTAGGCAAACTCCAAACTCTCCTCCCTGGTGTCAGCCTCTGGCCCTCCTCTTGATTAAGTAGGGTTGAAGGTGCAGCTTTACCTTCCTCTCTCCTCACCTTTCCCAAAGGAAAATACTACTTACAGTTCCCTTTCTCTCATCAAGCATGGTTTTTGGGAATGTGAAACTTGACTTTGATGGAGTTCACTTAACCTCTTGGATCCATCGTTTGCCCTCTGCAAAATAGGGAGAGTAATGCCTGCTTGGCCTACCATGGCAGGTGATTCTTTGGCTGAAGAAAGCAACGCTTTTATGAGAGGTGCTTTTAAAGGATTCTGTAAATGTTATATATTATCAACATGCTACACAGTGGGACCATAGATGTGCCAGTTATGTAAGGGTGTCAGCTGGTGGCACCTCAGATCAGTTAGCACTTTCTCTTAAACAGTGAGAAGAAGCAGGAGTTGCTGTCTTTATCATTGGGAGAACAAAACGGAGATCACAGGCACCCAGCTCATGTGCTACCTCGCTCATCCTGTGCTGTGCAGTCAGAACAACGGGCTGAACCAGACCAGGGTTTCTTGGGAAGCAGTGAGTCAGTCAGATCGAGGTAAACTTTATTTCCAGGTAGACAGGGACTAGGCTCTTCTGGGAAAGCTCAGTAAATTGTTACTAATTAATAAAATCTGCATGTTTGTCAGAATTTAGAGGCTACCTAAGTTTAGTTTATTGGAGCCAAGAGGCTATAAAATAAACTGCCCCAAAAAATTCCCATAATAATCATAGTAAGTTTTCTTTTTTCTTTTCTCTTTTTGTTTTTTTTTAAAGATTGGCCCTAAGCTAACATCTGATGCCAAACTTTTTTTTTTTTCCTTCTTCTTCTTCTTCCCAAAGCCCCCCAGTACATGATTGTATATTCTAGTTGCAGGTCATTCTGGTTCTGCTGTGTGGGATGCTGCCTCAGCATGGCTTGATGAGCAGTGCTAGGTCTGTGCCATGGATCCGAACCGGCAAAACCCCAGACCGCCGAAGGGGAGCGTGGGAACTTAACCACTCGGCCACAGGGCCGGCCCCTAAGTTTTCTTATTTATACTATACAACAAGCTTTTACCTAATTATCTGATCATCCCAAGAGGTAGGTGAGCATGATTCTCGTTTTCTAGGTGAGAAAACTGAGGCTCAGAGAAACAGCTCATCCACCGTCACACAGTTTGTCATGGGCAAACCTGGAACCGGGGGAAAGAACTCGTTTTTATTGAACTTCTCCTAAATGCAAACTGCTTTCATATTTACTATCTCATTTAATTCATATGATAGTCATATGAATTGGTACAGTCCCATTGTATGGATGAGGAAACTGGAGGTCAGGGGGGTTAAAAATAAATTGTTCAAGTTAACAGCTAGGAAGTTGCAGAGCTGATGTTTAAATCCAGCTGTGTTTGCCTCCAGAACTCAATACTGCTGCACTGTATTGCGTCTCAATTCATATGTTCCTCCATTCATGCAACAAATGTCTGTTACATGCCTCGCAGCGTTCCAGGCCGAGGAGCTGACTCTCCCCAGCTTCGCCTTTCTATTTCCTGTGGATCTCTAATTTGAGATATTGCCTATCACATTAATGCTATTGGAATAGAGAGTGTCGTCTTATTGTCCAATTGTCTGTATGCTGGGAAGGTATGTATAAAATTGTGTTATTGTTTTTATAAAAATCATACCCATTCATTATAAAAATTAAGCAACAGAGAAAAGTACAAAAAAATAAAGTGCAAATGACTAGAGATGTCAATCCCCTGGAGATAAGCAGTTGATAGCACTTTGGCTAGTATGCTTCCAGACATCTCTTTATGCACATAGATACACACACGCATAATAATAATGGAACAGCTGTGTTTACCAAGCTGTTCCACAGTGGCTCTGGGTTGAACAGCTTCACATGCATCATATCATTTGACTTTCACCAAAACCCTATGAGATAATAGTGTTACCCCATTTTACTCAGAAGGAAACTGATGTTTAGAACAGTGAAGTAATTTGTCCGAAGTCAAGTAATGGTGAGCTCTCTGAATCTAAAGACCAAGCTTGTAACTACTGTGCTATGTTGTATAAAATATATGTGGTTTGCCTAAATGAGAATACACTGTGTATACTTTTCTATAACTTACTTCTCTGTTTGATTTGTGGAGGTGTTTATTCAACAATAATTCATAAATTGTAATAATCCTCTAATATGTTTTTACTCAGTAATGGTAATGCCTCTGCAATCAGTGAAGGTCTGTGTTTATAATGACTCTTTGTAAATACTATACTTTATTTGACCAATCCCTTGTTGGTAGATATTTAGTTATTTCCAGTTTTTTGCTGTTTTGTCATACAGGAATAAACATCTTTGTGCCCTTTCTTTTGGTTTTAACTTGTTGTCTATAGTGGTTAAGGGTACAGACTCGAGTCAGGCAGCCTACGTCTGAGTATGATTAGCCGGCCACTTTTGGACTGTAATGTTGGGCAAATTATTTTATCTCTCTGTTCCTCAGGTTCCTCATCTGTAAAATGGGAGAAATAATAGAACCTAACTCCGTGCCGCTTCCCCGGGATTCAGTTAACTGACCCCCGTAAAGTAGGTGGGGCAGTGGCTGGGACACAGTTGCTGCTCCGTAAGTGTCAGCCCCTCCCTGTGGGGTGGGGGGTGGTGGGGATAGGAGTTCACTTGAAGTGCCACGGATCACGTCTGGGGAGATGTCTGGGTCCCTCCAGCTTACGGTGAAGAGGGGAGCACCTTCAGAGGGTGACTCTCTTGCCCTGTGAGGCCATCGGCATGAAAGTTTCTGTTTTCTGGGATCAGCAAATGCACTCGGGGCAAAAAGGGGCTGCTGCGCTCATTTGCCTTTTTAGACTCTTTTTTTTCTCTTCCATTTTAGCCTAGAAATTCCTTACTGTCTTGACAGCAATTTGATGCCTTTAGAGGTGTTGTTTGTTTCTCAGCTGTTTTTCCTGGCTTTTGTGGTTATTTTCACTAGAAGCGTTCATCTCTAAAAGCTTATTCACCATTACTGGCAATGGGAAGTGGCTCTGACTCTCTCTTTAAATTTCAGTGCTGATCTGTAAGCTTTAGTCACATCGTGGCACTCCTGGAAGACGATAATACTTGTGTGGCACACTCAGGAATTGGATGTAGCTGCTTGCGGTGAGAGTGACTGGCTTCGGGGGCTGGGGCTCTGGCCTCACAGACAGTGGGGGCTCTGGATGCCAGCTCACCTTGCCTAGTGGAGACACACCAACTGGGGAGCACAGCTTGAGTGGATGCAGTTGTGAAGAGAGCTAAAGCTCCAGCTAAAGGGACCAGATGCTTTCTAGAGAGAGACCGCAACACTGACAACTTTTCCTCTCTCTTCTGCCCTCCCAGTAGTACATATAGAGCTGTCTTTCTCCACCTCGGCACCATTGACATTTTGGGCCAGATAACTCTTTGTTGTGGGGGACTGCCTGCACACAGTAGGATGTTTAGCATCATCCCTGGCCTCTACCACCAGATGCCAGTAGCACTCTCCCCCCCCCCCCCCACATTATGACAGCTAAAATTATCTACAAGACAGTGCCGAATGTCCCCTGGGGGCAGAATCACCCCCCAGCTGAGAATCGCTGGTGTTAGAGCAGTCAGTGGTTCTCGAACTTTGGCATGCATCAGAATTCCCTGGAGAGCTTATGAAAACACAGGTTGCTGGATTCCTCCCGAAGTCTCTAATTCAGTTAGTCTGGGGAGGGGGCTGAGAATTTTCAATATGACGAGCTCCCAGGTGATGCTGATTTGGCTGGTGGACGACCCTACTTTTTTTTAGATTGGCCCTGAGCTAACATCTGCTGCCAGTCTTTTTTTTTCCCTTCTTCTTCTCCTCTCCAAAGCCCCCCAGAACACAGTTATATATTCTAGTTGTCGGTCCTTCTGGCTCTGCTATGTGGGACACCACCTCATTGTGGCCTGATGAGCAGTGCTAGGTCAGTGCCCAGGACCTGAACCAGCAAAACCCCAGGCCACCAAAGCTGAGTGCGTGAACTTAACCACTCGACCACAGGGCCGGCCCCTACAGGACCCTTCTTTTGAGAGCCACTGGTGTAAAGGAAAAGCACTTAAATTAGAAATCAGGAGACTTCAGTTCCAATTCCATCTCTGAGTGTGGTGTGACCCTTGGCAAGGTGCTATGTTTTCTCTTTCTGTGGTCAAAATGAGGAGATTGGACTGACATTTTTCTTAGGTCACTTACCACGTTAATGAAATCTGTGAAACCCTTCAAAATCCATATTCTTCTGATGTAAAACAGTGATTCTCCAGGTTTGGCTCATTCAATGTCTGTGTCCTTTTGCGCTCTTTTCTCTTTCCTTCTTTTATTCAGTATCTCCTATGGGGTCCAAGTAAGGTACTGTCAGAGGAGAGAAGAATGGTTTGAGAATGAGCCTTAGAAGATAATCAAGTCCTCGTTTTTTTCGTGTTAGCAAGAATATGTCTTTAAACAGAGAACTGCAGTTCCGATTTAGTCAACTACCTAATAAATCCTAGCTCAGCAGTAGCAATCCATGGGAAGGTCTCAGTCAGTGTGTCCTCATCCCTGTTGATTTAAACACCGGGTTCTAGGCTGGGTGTCGGAGCTTTCTGTAGGAAGGAATATAAACACCATTGCAAGACTCATGCAAATGGACCTCTTGGAAACTAAGAAGCAGTGCTATTTTGGATGAGGAAAAACACCACCTTGTACATTTTAGTGGAAAATCAGAAATAGAGAAAGCCTGATTAACATAAATAAAATGTGAGAAAGAAAAACTAGCTTCTTGAGAGAACAAAATACATTTATCTAAAGCAAGACTCCTCAAATTACAAGTCTCTTAGGGATGTCTCTCTGCAGTTTCTTTATCATTATCTCTGCCTGCCTTCTAACTCCTTCTCCAGTCAGAACATGTGTTAAATGGCTCTCCTTTTTCGTGCTTGTAGATTAGGAAGGGGTGGCATGGTCAGGATTGGTGCCTCGACACCAGACCTTCGGTACTCAAAACATAGGAACGCTACTGTCTTTGAGGCAGCCTGGGTGCCTTCAGACCTGTGTGCTTTGATTTTAGGTGTGCATACTTATACCCTTCCTTTGCTTCTCTGCCTTCAGAATAAGATACCCTCATCCCTGCCCTGCCAGCTGGAAATTCCCACAGTCTTCATTCATTTGGTCTCTACTGTGGTCTGAATGTCTGTGTCCCCCCAAAATTCACATGTTGGAATCCTGACTCCCTATGTGTTGGTGTTAGGAGGTGGGGCCGTTGGGAGGTGGTTAGGTTACGTGGGTGGAACCCTCATGAATGGGATTAGTGCTCTTATAAAAGAGACCCCACAGAGCTCCCTAGTCCTTTCCACCATGTGAGGTTACGATGAGAAGTCTGTGACCTGGAAGAAAGCCCTCTCCTGACCATGCTGGTACCCTGATCTCAGACTTCCAGCCTCCAGAACTGTTAGAAATAACTGTTTATAAGCCACCTAGTCTGTGGTATGTTAGTATACGACGGCCTGAACAGACTAAGACAGTCTCCATTTCTGAAGGGTCCCACTGGACCAGTCCCCAGAAATTCCCTTCCTCGCTTAGCTTCTTGAAAGACATTTAACATGCCAAAGCCTTTGGAATCCATTCATTCTTTCAGTTCTTTGGAACATTTAATTAGTTAATTTGTTTGTTTATTCATTCCAATTCCCTAGCCTCTGTGGAAAATACAGATATGAACAAGACATTTTCTGGTTCATTAGGTTTCTTTGACTTCATATTATTGTGCCGGTTAGTGTGGGTTGGGTTTATATGGGTCGTTGTAGTGGGTTTGGTTTGTGACTTCCAAGCACTGTTCTATTGGAAAGAAAAGGATGATGGGAGTGGGTTTGTGAAGCTGGGGAGTTAGAGTTAATCATGGTAACTGCCTCAGAATAGCCAGAGCCTAGGGGAAGGGCTCTGTGAATCAGCACCTATGAATCAGATGTTCTTTTTTCATCTTTAAGAGACCCACAAGTGTGATAGTGACAATTCAGAGAAGCACTGAAGGCTGGAAATTCTGGAAAACAGGGCCCCCAAATTTCAGGATGATTTGACCTAAGAAGACTAAGCAGTAATTTAGAATAGACTTCAAGCATTTGAAGATTTCACAAATTAAGAGGATGTAAATGAGGCAGAAGCAAAAATGGACCAGATAGGAAAGAACTCCCTATCAGCCAGTGCACCAGAACGGATAATGAGCTATACTTAGGTATTTTAAGGATATTTGAGGAAAATTATCTAAAACTGGGAAAAATGGCAGAATGATTATTGAGTGTCCTTTCAGTGTCAGTCAAGAGCATTGTCTAGCAAGCCCATCTAAGGGATGTCTGACATTCTTGGAGAAGACTGACTTTTATAAAGTTAGATGTTAACCTGTAGAAAATTGCTAAGTTACAAACGACTTTTGTCCAGTAGAGATCTAAATGATTTCTGTTAAGTAGAAAAAATAACTTCAACGGTTATGTTTTAGTTGCTCTGGACATTGACCAGTTTTGTACCTAACTTTCTGCAAGGTTATTACAGCATTCTTTTTTTCCACTGTCTCTGTATTTGTATGTTTCTTGTATTACCGTTGAACCAGCTTTGCTGTCCTAATGGTCCCCTCATTAATGAGCTAAATCAGTCCTTGACGCATACATACTGTGTATTTGTATGAGGGTTGTGTTTTTAGCTTTTTGAAAATTATACTTTGTCAGAACTGAGTACATATTGAGGGGCATCTTAGGTGGCTTACCCGGGAGTGGGGTTTGACTATTGACTTCCAAGTTGTTCAGCCCTGAATTCCCACAGTTATAAGTGTTTATCTAAATTCTTTTGGTCACTTGGATGGTAAGTTGCCTTTATGGATCATCTCATTATATGGTCTGGATGACTGTTTAAAACTCCTGCCTTGTTAAGATCTCAGATGGCACAGAGTGGAAAAGTATCATTTCTTTTGTGGTTAATAATAGTACTATTATTTATTTATACAGCACTTATAGTTTATAAAACACTGGCACACCTACTGTTGTATTTGATCCTCTTGATTTTTTTGTTCGGGAGCAGGACAGGAATTATTACCCACATTCTGTAAGTGAGTAAGCTGAGACTCTGACAGGTAAAGTGACTTGCCAGAGGGCACTCAGCTGGTAAGGAGTGGAGCTAGGACCACAGCCCAGCTGTTCGCACTCCAAGCTCGTGGGCAACCGCGTGACGGAACCAGGATTCAAGAGGATCTTGATAAGAATAGTGAGTTGAAGTGGGAAAAAACCTGAATGCTAACAGAGTAATCCCGTGCCACAGCTTCAGACACCTTGCATATTGATTTATCATTCCTGCCTCTCATTTTAGCTTTTTGAGTTTATGTGGTCTGTTCCTAATTGTTGGCATGCCTGACCTGTCTGTGAATCTTCTTTCACCTCCCTCTCCTCTCAGGGATAGAGCAGTGCTTGTCACACAGCAGGTGCCTGGTCAATATTTCTGGATTGAAGATAGGAATTTGTTTTACGTGCTTTTATCTTCTTGATTCTTCTCTATTCCTAGTAGGACTTTCTTGGCAAATTTCTGTCTATCTGGGTGACATTGGAGCAGCTGCACTTGCTCATTCAAAAGGATAATCTGCCCTTTTATTTGATGCTTTCACCGGAAAGCGGACTGATGACTTAATCCAATTTCGTCTTTTTATGAAATCTCTCTAGATCTACAAACCGCTGATTCGTTAACTCAGCAGATATTTATTGAGTAAATCTGGGTGCCAGGCCCTGGGACAGAACAGTAAGGATGAGGCAAGAGCCTTCCTGTCGTGGAGGTTACACTTCCTTTGGCTCCTGGTCCTGCTGGTTCATAGTATTTCTGTTGAAATATTTTCAGTCTTTGCTCTGCTTCATTATTAATCTCATGAAACAACTGAGTTATGAGAAAGACTCTCTCTACAACATGCCTAAAAACCATCAACTTCTCTCCATTGGCTGCTGCCATCCAAGTCCACACCCAGCATCCCTTACCTGGCCTGCAGCAGCAGCTTCTCCCCACTTCCGTTTTTCTTCTAAAGAATGAAAATCAGGTCATGTTACTCCCTTGCCTCAAACTCTCCAGTGGCTTCCCTGGCTAGTAAAGCACTGCTTTCCTCTTGGTCTTCATCTCCCTCCCCTCTCATCCTTACTTCCCCATTTCAGCCACACGGTACCGCTGTATGAGAGACAAGTGCCAGGGTGTCTCCTCCCACTTTGGGCCTTTCTACCAACTCTTTCCTCTGCCTGCAGTGATCTTGCCCTGATATTTGCACACCTGTCCCTACTTGTCATTCAAATCTCAGCTTAAGTACCACTACCTGTGAGGGGCCTCTTCTCAGTAGCCCCCAGTCACTCTGGTACATTGCCTTGTTTTATCATCTTTTCTTATTCTTTCATTTTTCTGACTCCCTTCATTAGAACGTGACCACCGTGCCTCTGGGGGCTTTAGCTTACTCGCTTCTCTCTGCAGCACCTAGAATAGGGTCTAACACACAGCAGCTTTCAGGTGTTTGTTGAGTGAATGCAAGGATAATTTTCAGTAAGCTGGTACAGATATTTAGAGAGTGCTTATTTGGTGAGAGAGATTGATACAGACAGGAATGCAAAAGTAATACCAATAAACTCCTACTTTTGAGTAGTGGTAGACTGAAAAATGTATTGTAAATGTGTTTGCTTTATGGTAGAATTTTTTGGGGGTAGCTTTTAGTTTAAATAGAATTCCCAAAATGGAGGTAAGGAATGGCTTTATTTAAAACTTTTGTTTTAAAGTTAAATGTCACTGTAGAAGTTCAGTTGAATTATGTAATTTGGGGGAAAGAATTGGTTCAAAATGTAGGACTCACACATTTCCTTTTGATTCAAGATGTGGATTTTTTTGTTTGTTTTAAAATTTTTGGAAAGGTTAATTCAGCTGGAATAAAAGTGCATTCAGTGAATTCAAAAGTTTTTGACCAAAGACCTTACTATATGCCTAAGAGTGTGCTGTGCCTTATGAAGCCTTAGAAAGGACTAAAAACAAGCCCACTGCTAGTGCGCTACCCACAATTTCAAAATGGAATTTGGGATGGTGGTCCACAGTTATGAGGGGTTTCTCTTGAAGCTGTGATTGCATGGCGAGCGTGGTGTTTTTACTTAGAGTGTATGTGTATTTCTGATGGGGGTTATGAGGAGCTCAACTCCTCGGGTCTCCTCTTGCCAGCCCCCCTCAGTCCCTGTCCGCAGCGACTCTCGTCTGGTCAGAGGCCTAAGGCATGTAACGGACAAAGGTGACTCCTCAGTACAAGATGATATATGAGATTTTTGAAAGCAGCTATTGATTATCATAGGAATTCCAGAGTTTTAGAGATGACTGCAGGCTGGTTTTGGTCAGGAGGGGAACTCCGTGGGATTTTGAAACATGTGGGATAATATTAGCCACAATTGATTGTGATTGATGTGTGCCTGGCATTTCATGTCTGCAGTATCCCTACAGAGGTGCTATCGTCCCATTTTAAGATTAGGAGACTGAGGCTTAGATGGGTAAGCATTTGCCCAAGGCTTCTCAGGTGGGTAGTAGAACTGGATTCAAAACCGTGCGTTCCTTAACTGTTGTGAGAAAAGGCAGAAGGCACTGTGGACACGCATGAGTAAGCGTGCGGGGTCAGTGAGGAGACCACCCTGGGTCCGGGTTGGCGAGTGTGGGAGGTGTATGGAGGAGCTTTATGCCATGCTGGGTTGCTGAGACTTCATTCTGCAGACAGTGAAAAGGACCTGTTGGTTTGTAAACGAAGGTGCTAGGGCAGGTGACTGTGTGGGAAGGGAGTAGGACAGGCAGGGAGGTCAGGCAGAGGGGAAGAGAGTCTTAATTAGGGTGCTGGAGGGCAGACTAAGAAGAACTGGGCCCCAGAGGACGCTCTCGACTGCGTCTTGTTGCCACTCAGCCCCCTGCTCATTGGAAAAATCCGCGACTGGGCCATGAGAAAAGAATCATATTTTTAGTCATGACCATAACTGATTTCCATTTATGTCTCCTATTTGGTCTCCACACAGCACAGCAGTGAATATGCGCGTCCATAAATGTCAGAAGAACATTCCTGTTTCCTTGATTGGAACTTTAGACTTGGTTCTGTAGCACATTCATCATGGCTGTGTGCCTATAACCAAAAAAAGTAGGAGAGGAAACCTTGGTTGTGAGGCCTCAAACCCAAGGACATCAGGGCCTTAAACTCACAGATTGTCAGTCTTCAAAGGAACTGTGATGAGGATTCAGTACCAACAAATCATAAGTTCACTTTCTTGGGAAATTGTTTCATGTGGAAAGACATGTTGCTTGCACAACTAAGGTACATGTTAAGCTAAGGACACTGGTTTCAAATATTCTTCTCATTTAGCTTTCCCAAATTGTCAGGGGCCTGGGGACACCTCTTGTTAATGATCGTGTTCTTATTCAGTATCTCCACATTTGTTTCTCTGGAGAAGCCTCGGGCAGCTTCATGTCCAGTAACTGCAGTAGGACAGTGTTCTGTCATGACAGCAGGCCCAGTCAGGAGGCTGCTGTTCTTAGGATGAGGCTCGAGAGGACGTGAGTCCAGATTAAGTAGGCTGAGTGTGATGGTGTGTAGCTCAGAGAGCCCCTCCAGATGTCAGCTCTGGTGGGCTGCCGGGTCATTTAGGCCAGGTGTTTGCACCTGGGCCTGTCCCTGGTGCAGGGAGGGGATGGCCTAGCAGCAGGGACTCCTGGGCTCTTTCACTCCTTCTTCAACCAGAACCGTCTACTTTCAGCAGTTTTATGTTGCATGTAAGTGATATAGAAAAGAAACAAATGGCTAAAAAATTAACATCTCACTATTCCTTCATGTTTCAAAAGGAACGTAAGTCCTGGAGTAGGAACGTGTTTTGTCTGAGCCTTGAGTCGTTGGTAGATGACCTGGGATGACTTTTTAAACATTGTGTGGTCACAGAAGGGCCATTCAGGAGAGGAGTGGAGCAGTCAGGAGCCACAGACCCTCACTTGTGTCCTTACTCCTGCCACTTTGGTGTTATCATTGCTCAAGTGGTCAAGTGGCAGTTCCCAGCCTTTGAAGCAGACTGCATTCCCTGTCTGGTCCCAAGGCCGTGACAGCTCAGGTCTCTACCCCTTACTTCCTGGGACACCTGAGGCTCTGTCAGCCCTTTGTGGTCTCTTGCCTGGCCATGAACTCTGGGGATTAGCCAGGGCCAGCTGGATGAAAGAAGCCCAGAGTGTCGCTGTGTCCCAGCCCCGTCTCTGGCCTCAGGCTGCCTGACAGTCTGTGGGATAAGTCCTCCTCTAGAGACAGCCTGAGTCAGTTGGTATTGGGCCACCAAGAGGGCACAGGGGTTAAAACGTTGGCGTTAAACTGTTCCAATCAAGAAAACTGGCATTAAACGGTCGGAGGCATTGCTCTGCCTCTTAATAGCAAGATGACCTTGGGCAAGTTACTTAACGACTTTGGCCTCTGTTTTTTTACGAGTAATTTGGGGAATCTCATAAAGTTATGTCTAAAGTATACTTGGTGCCTGGAGATTTTTCACCATTTCTATCAACTCTGCTTTCTACCAGAACCTATGAATTGCCCTGAAAGATTTAACCAGCTCTCCAAGAGGAGATTCTTGAGTCACTTGTGGAAAATAGACACTAAGTCCAGAGGTTCTCCATCCCACTGGGCCTCTGTCACACTGGACCTGCCTGGTGGCCAGGGTAAAGCACGTCAGGCCAGTTCCCAGCATGCCAAATGGCTAGGAGTTAAGACCTCTGCTGCTCTCTCCATACCTTGCAACGAGTGCCAGGAATGTAGGTTTCGGCCTTTGGACCATCCAACAAATCCGTCAAGTAGTTATGGAGTGTCTGCTATTTCCTAGTCCTGTCCTTGACGCTGGCAAGGACTGGTAATGGGATGCTCTGGGATCTCCCTTCCCTCGAGAAGCTTGCATCTGCTTGAAACCAACTGCCCCTACCCCATCCATCTATGACTATAACTAGGTAGTAAAAACAGCATATAATTGTATTTGTTGTGAGCGAATTGTTCTTCCTAAGGCTTGGGCAATCTCTACCATTTTTTTTTTTAACTTAGGATTTAGGACAGTGATTTTATACATACATCCATACATATTATGTATGTGTGTTTGCATGCATGTGTGTGTGCACGCACACACACACACATACCCACACCCACACCCCTTGTCCTGAGAATCGCAGGACAGAACTATCTGGCCCCGCTTCCCCCCCAAAAAAAAATTGAGCTACGAATAAACAGGCAGAACACTTCAGTGAGGAGAGTGGCCTTACCATAAAGAAGAGCCATCCAGCCGTCAGTGCTGTCACTGGAGACCACCTTGTGAAGTAATAAAGATGATGAAGAGTGTTTCTATAACTTTATATACTTGATCCACGGGTCCTACCTTGTTGGGTCCCCACAACTGTCCTGTTTGAGAGAGGCATGGGCAGAGTGAGCATTATTCCAGTTTTACATAAGGGAATCCAGGCCTCAGAGAACTTAAATAGCTTGCCAGTGATCACAGAGTTGGTAAGTGACAGATCTGAGACCTAAATTCGGGTTATTTAGTGACTGTGACTCGCCCATGTTTTCTGTTGTATCACGATTCTGCCAAGAAGCTGCTGTCACTGGAGGGTCTCAGGCAGAGACTTGTCAGGAATATTGTGGGAGGCATTCTGGATCAGCTTGGTTGATGATTGCTCTATGGTTTGAGGGACCACAGGACTCCTCAGACTATCTTCCTCACTAGTCAGTCTGCCTCTGGTGGCTGTTATCACTTCGTTTCTTTGAGTCAAGCTCTGGACTCTCACTTCTTTTCAAGGTAGAGATAACGTATGAAGAGGGGTGCATCCATCCCAGGGCATCTTCGCGTGAGCACGAGAACTAGATCGCTTTTCTCTCTGATGGAAAGCGGAGGCAGAAGGCAGTTCATTCAGCAAGCCTTTATTGAATAACTCCACTTTGTCAAGCTCTGTTACCACACACTGGGAATACAGAAATTAAGCTCACACAGACCCTGCCCTTGAGGGCCTCATAAATGTGTGGGGCAGGCAGAATGCTGTAATGCGGTACAGTTGGCAGCAGAGAGAGCCGCTGGGTGTCCTGGGGATAGTTCAGGCTCCTGGGGACAGAGCAGCCGAGGGAACAGTGTGGGCCACATAAAGGGTGCAGGTCATGTAGAGAGCAAGGAATAATCTGGGCCAGTTAGGCTATGGACCAAAGAAAGGAGGTCCTGGCATATTTTGGGGACTGAGAATGGGTGAATTTTTGGGTTTGTGAATGGGAGAAAGAGTTGGAGAAATAGGGGTTTGTATACTGGGCTGAGACATTTTTTCTTAATCCTGTGGGCACTGAGGAACTAGTGCAGGGTTACAATAAGGGGACATCAAAATCAGATCTAGAAAAATGGCTCTGGCAGATTTTTAGAGAAAGGATAGAACAAGAAAGACCAGGTACTAATACAGGAAACTCACTGAGAAATGTTGAAGGCTTGAGCCAAGGCGTGGGCCTGGGGGTGGGGAAAGGGTCAGATTCAAAGAAACCTTTTTGAGGTAGAATCAGAATTAGTGACTGCTTATACTTGTGGTGTGAGGGAGAGGAAAGTCAAGAGTGACTCACAGGTTTTTATTGGAGATCTGTCTCTCTTATTTTCTAAAGATTTGCAGTCCACATGCTGAAGATTCTCCTTAATGGCAGCTTTCAGAGTACAGCCTCAGTTTTTTTGCCAGATCTTGCCAGCTTGGGCTTTACAAACTAGTAAACATTTCTCTTTTATTGGCTGACATCTCGTTTCCTTTTTCTTAACTTCTGTTCTGAAATTATTATGGCAATTTTTGTACTTCAAGGAATTGATAAGAGCCTGGTACATATTAGACAATAAATGAATAATCAAATCAATGAGATACTCATCACGGTTGACCTACAGGGTCGTGTTGTTAGTGGTCAAGTAGTGGGCATAAAATGTGACTTCTGTGATTCTAAAGCAGCTTATGCATTTGTGCTAAAATAATGTGTGGTAGTGAAAGGGTAAAATACAGAATTCTGAAGAATTTTCAGTAAAATGTAGCCCGGTATCACTCTACACTATGTTCATTGACCACGCTGGTCCTACCTGATCATTATAGCAGCAACAGCCACAGGAAGGTAAGGCATTTGGGTAGATCGCAGTGGAACAGGTTGCATTCTCATTCCTGTAAGCTTTTGCCCCCCACCCCCAACCTGCGCAATTCGGGGATGAGGGGGTGGATGTGTTAGGTGATTTACCCAGGATCCCAGGCATGCCCAGGGTTCGACTGATTTCTTTGGACTAATCCAGCTCCCAGCCTGGAGCCTAAGCATACACTGCATTAATCAGACTTGCTGGAATGATCACATGGTTTTCTAGCTGCCTCCCCTGTTAGCTGCCGCTTGTCAGCAGCTGGCGGAGCTGGAGGCTGCAGGCCCCTGTCTGCAGAAAGCCTTTTACTTCAGAATATTGGGGGGGGGGGGGGGTTGTGGAAACCCCGCCTCCTTTTTCTGCACTTTGCACCATCTGACTGACTAAATGGTTGTCCTCCAAACCAAAAAGGCTACCAGACAATCTAAGGCAATTGTCTTTGACTAGGTCATGTTTGCATTTGAAGAATTCAGGTATGTTCTGGGTTTCCTACATCAGTCTGCTGCTGGGTTTTTGTTCTCGCTGGGTTTTTGCTGTGTAATGACAGCTTAGGCTCTGGCTGGTTCTCGCAAAAAAAGGATTCTTCTCTGCATTTGGTGGGGTTTTCTCCCGGCCGTGGGGTGGGAGGTGCAGAGGTGCTGCAGGTCTAGGGTGTTTACTGCATGCACGAGTGCAGCGTGGGTAATTGATTTGATGTGTGTGAATTCGCCGAGAACCCCACCTTGTGCCTCATTTGCGCTGCTGTTGCTGGTGTAAGTTCTGAATACAGAATAGCAACTGTTTATCCAGAATGAGTCTCTTGCTATCTTTTGTTTTTCTTCCTTTGTCAAACTCATGGAGCCTGCTGCTCTTTTAAAAAATGCTAATTCTAGCAGCGAAGGTGAAAAATTCTGCAAGTCTGTCTGGTGAGTTGAGGTTTGCTTTTCCTCATTGTTAATAGTGATCTCATGGCTGGGCAGTTTTCTGGGAAGTGCCCTAATAATGTTTTGTTAACGGGGTCCTTCTTTGCTTTTGTAAGCTTTTCAGCTGCTGTAATTATTAATGCTCCAAATTAGAGTCTTTTGTGAATCTTATTGCTTCTCGTTCCTCCATCTCTTCTCCGGGAATCTGTCTGTGGGTATGAATGTGGGAGGGGATGTTCCGGCAGAGATAGTTTCTAAGAAATGAAAATAAAGGAGGTGGAATGGAGGGTTATCTGATCATTCTTGAGCCTATTTCTACCTCTCTGGAATGTAGGGAAGAAAGTATAAATATGTGTGTGTCTGTTTCTAACCTCTGATGGGTTCTCATGTCTCAAATGGAATTTCTGTGTATTTTAGAACTGAGCATAAATACTATATTGATGGGCGAAGAAGTGATTGTCTGGGAACCTCTTTATGCCTTTTACGTTCCCTCCAAATGTTGCTGCAATAGACATTAAAATGATACTAGAATGACCACCTTTCGTTATGTGTAAGAGGAGGCTAGAGACCTTTCAATCAAAATCAAGAGGGTAGATGAGAGGATCATCAGATTTCCACAAAGAAAGCGGAGCTACAAAGGGTGTCCCCCGCCTGTTCTGTAAACTTGGGGCTTTGCATCCAGGAAGTTATCCTTTGTTTAAGAGCATGTCTCTGCATTATTTCTAACGGATTGAACTTGTGAAGAGGACATTCTTTCCATGTGGCAACATGCTCTGATGACATGGGGCCTGTGCCCTTACACAGTGACCAGAATTTATTATTTTATGATAGTTCTGTTAGATAAATAACAAGAATTTATTTAATTCTTGACATGTTACAATAGATAGATCCTCAGGGAATGAATCGGGAGTCCTTGGTTCTAGTCCTAGTTTCAAAACTAGCTATTCTGATCCTTGTGAGAGTTGTAGAAGAGTTTTGTAAATTGTAGCAAGTAGTATAATCATGAGGTTCGTATTTTATTTTTAGCATTTATTCTGGATGGAGGCAGCCTTAGCTACCACCTTGAACAGAGCTTGGAGCCTTTCACTGCCTTTTCTATTAGAGAAAAGGGATGTGTGTCCACAAACCCCTTCCCATTGTGGTGGACTCCTAGCCCAGAGTCAGGAGCTGGGTCTGTGACATGGGAGGGGGTCATAGTAAAGGCCACTACACTGCTGTACCAAGAAAGTAGAGCCATCTGTGGAAAGTAGATCAGAAAGGAGAGGTCCCCCACCCCTGCTTCAAGCTTCTGCCTAAGCTTGCCCTGAAGAGCTTTGCTGGGTATGATTGCATTTTGTGGCTGCAGTATAGACTGACTGCTTTCTTGTACTTTTTTTTTCTCTCTCTTTTTTTGAGGAAGATTAGCCCTGAGCTAACAATCTGCCGCCAATCCTCCTCTTTTTGCTGAGGAAGACTGGCCCTGAGCTAACATCCGTGCCCATCCTCCTCTACTTTATATGTGGGACGCCTACCACAGCATGGCTTGCTGAGTGGTGCCATGTCTGCACCCGGGATCCGAACTGGCAAACCCTGGGCTGCCAAAGCAGAACGTGCAAACTTAACTGCTGCGCCACCGGGCCAGCCCCATGGCTTTCTTCTTTAGGCTTTATGTGTGGGGACCAGGTGATCACAGTGGAGCAGCCCAGGCAGTATAGTTTTTAGCATAGGTCAAGGTGGCTCTCAAGCTGTATCAGGCCACAGAATCACCTGGAATCAGAATCAGGAAAATGAAAATTCAGAAACCTGGGCCCTACTCCCAGAGGTCCATATCCAGAGAATCTGCATTTCTGAGAAGGTCCCAGGGGATTCTGATGCTGCAGGTCTGTGGACCAGACTTTGAGAACCATTGGCTTAGGAAAAGCAGACAGATTGACGTTGAGGTGGATAGTCTGAGGCAAAAGCAAGGTTCAGGTGCAGGTAGGAAAGAAGTCAGGAGCCAGAAACAGCAGGTCAAGTTCAGGCAGGTGGACCAGAGCAGGGCCTGCCCACAGGGAGGTTAAACTATGACTAAGTCAGTCACCACAGCCCTCCTCCTGGGGGCTCTTAGATCAGTGCAAAGCAGGACTAGGACGAGAGTGGGGGGCTTGTTTTATAACCCTGGTTCTGCCGTGTGGTACCTTTGTGGACTTGACAAGTCTCTTGATCTTTGTAGTCTCAGTTTTCTCAGCTGAAACATGGGGATAGTAATTCTTACCAAGAAAATCTTTAATGCTGCTAGAATTAAATGAGATGACGTGAACTTACTTTACAAATTAAAGTACTCTTTCTACATAATATAAAGGAAGGAGAGGACCCTGGGGTGACTCCATCAGCTTATCCACACGTGTTTATAGGCCTCCCGTGTGGATACACACATGGCAGAGAGCACAAGGGCCACATTCATTTGAAAAAGGCAGTCTGATTTTGACAGGAACACGTGTACATGCTGTTCTTGGACTATGAGTTCCTTGAGAGCTTTCATGAATCCTTTGTTTTTAACTTTGTTTCCTTCGTACCTAAAAGTGCTTGACACACAGTAAGACCTTAGTAGGCGGTTGATGCAATTTGACACAGTTCATTTTCATGAAGATTTAACAATGAAGGACAAGCAAGCAAGCTATCTGGCTAGCCCGGTGCAGGCCTGATTTGGTGCCATGGTGCCCACTGAGTGTGCTAGTTCAGAAGAGCATGTGGGAAAGCTGACAGCTGACCTGAGAAAAATGTGAAGTGTCCTCGGCACACCCCAGTTGCAGGAGTGCCAGAGAACTGCCATGGCATTGCATGAGAACTCTCTGTAGATGATCTCACTCTAGAACGTGCTGGTTATGATGATGGCCTGGGGCCTGGTGCCCAAGCCCAGAGATTTGCAGAATCCCCAGAGCCTGAGAGCTTGGAGCAGCCTTTTCCAGCTGGTTCAGGGATCTCTGCCTGCTCTTGGCTAGAAGACTGTGTTGTTCTGATACCGGGCATCTGTCCTAGCTGGCTGTGGTGGTAGACACACTTCACTTGTGGTTTTGCCTTTTTGACAAACACTTCTTAGACGAGACGTATACAGAACTAAGAGTTTAAGTGAACGTTCACCTGTTCTGCACACCGTGGAGCCTGGCCTCCGAGCGCTGCTGGAGGCAGCTTGGTGGGGTACTGTGTAGTTTCCTTCGCCTCTAGACCCCGAGCAGTGACTGCATTCCCTTACCATCCCCAGAATAAAGTTTTAAATGTGGGTTTTTGCTCCATAATCCCTCAAGTGTGAATGGAACTCAAATCAAAAATCACTGTGTCTCGGGATTCCTGCTACTTATTCTGATTTATTTCTAGAAGGAATGTAGTATACCAACTCCAAGATTTAAAATCCGTGGTTGGAATGTGTCGGTCACGTGAAAGTGGGAAGTTACTGCTTTGAATCTGTTTTGTTTTATTTTATTTTTCTTTTAAACAAAACGTTATCATGGAAAGATTGGGCTCAAACTCCAACTATCTCTTGCTTTATTAATTCACATTTATATCTGGTCCTGGGAAATGTTATAACTTGTTTTGCCCTTTCACTGGAATATTGAAATGTGTTAAAATGAGTGGTATTGGGGAAGACCTGAAGTTCACAAGCCAGGAGAGCCCACCTAAATGTCAAGAGCCCAGGCCAGCTTAGTCCCTCTTGTTCCCAGGGTGCTGTAATCCCTTGAAGAAACAGACGTTTAGGGACCATGACTGTCACGCTGTGGTGAGGAAATCAGTCTCCAGTCTGTAGCACATGGAGGCAGGGCTGGGCAGGGAGGGCAGGCCCAGGTCTCACTCGCTGAGCACCTGCCGGGTACCAGACACTGCTGGTTGCTTTGCCTGTGGTAACTTTAACCCACGTAACATCTTATAAATGAAAACAGAGGCTCAGGGAGACAGACAACCCAAAACGTATACCTCCAACCCAGACCTTTCCCCGAACTCTGGGCCCGTATATCCAACTGCTTGCTTGACGTCCCTATCTGGAAATCCAACAGGCATCTCAAACTTAGCGTGCCTAACACCGTTCTCTTGTTCATTCCTCAGCTGTTCCTTCTACAGTCTTCCACAGCCCGGCAAATGGCAGCTCTTCCTTCTGGTTGCTCTGTCAGCGACTCCTTTCTTTCTCTTGTGCTCCTTCTCTTGTCCATTGAGAGAAGTCCTGGCAGCTCTACCTCAAACTATTCCCAGAGGCCAACCACTTCTCACCATCTCCAGTGCTGCCAGCCCAGTCCAGGCTGCCCCCGTCTTGTACCCTCATCACCACAGTAGCCTTGTAACTGGCCTCAAAGCTGCCTGCCAGCCTGCCCTGTTCCTCTATTCTCACTTCTTCCGCTGTTTTTCTTTTTAAAATATAAAATCAAATCACATCACTCCTGTGATCAGACCTTCCAATGGCTTCCCATCTCACTGAGCCAGAGCCCACGCTCTGGCCGTGGCTCGCTGGGCCCACTCAGCCTGGCCCTGTCACCGCCCAGATTCCGTCTCCAGCAGCGTCCCCCTACTTTGCACCACTCCAGCCACACTGGCCACGTGCTATTCTTGAGCATGCCGGACGCTCTCCCTCCTCTGAGCTCTGCCTCCCAGATGGCCACGTGGCTTGCTCCCTCATTTCTTCAGGTCTTGGCTCAGCCGTGCCCTGACCTCCTTTTTTAATATACCCCTCCCAACACTGGGCACTCCCTTTCCCACTTAGTCTGCTTTCTTTTTTCACCAAATCATATATCACCATGTACGTACTGTAGATTTTAACTTTGTATTTGTTTATTGTCTCCCTCCAGCAGAATGTAAGTGCCACAAGGGTCAGTTTTTTTAATCTGTTTTTTTTTTCTCTGCTGTATCCCTAGTGCCTTACACATAGTAGGTATCTAATAAATATTTGTTAAATGAATGAATAAAATGAGAACAGAGGCTCAGAGAAGTTAAGTAATTTGCCTGAAGTCACTCAGCAGTTAAAAGGGTCCAGTTAATTTCAGTCCAGTCCATCTTTCCCAGATACTCTGTGCCTGTAGTGCCATCCTGTGAATTGACCTTATGTCTTCTAGCCAGCACAACCTGTCTGAGTCTGTCCTCTGGGCCCAGAGCCTCTTGTAGTGCTTGGCACTTGGCACACCTCCATGTCTGTGGGAATCATGGAGAACAGAAGGGGAGTAGAAGATGTCCCCACCTAGGGTAGAATGGACTGACCCTCCTGCTAAGTCCCACGGCTCTGACGTCCCGTCTCTGTGTAGGACTTACTGCAGTGCGATTGTTTAACACGTGGTTTCTGTCGTGTCTACTGCCCTACTAAAGTGTGAGTTCTTTGAGGTCAGCTCCGGGAGCACACTTAGTCATCTTATATCACTGCCAACCACCAGCACAGTGGCAGCTCAGGAGGGATGATTAAATGTTTACGATACTGATACTGTAGCTGTTGAAGTAATTTGAATTCAATAAGTCACAGCCCCTAACTGAGGAGTTTATGAGCACTCTACCCTTGAGCCCCCAGGGCCTATGAGAATGCACACTGTGTGCGTCTTAAAGGTGATGGTAGGAGCCCCTGGTTGGTGGAAGTGGGCGGAGGATGGAGAACTGAGGGAGAGAAAAACAGCAGGAGGCGGGGAAGGACACGCGAATTTCATTGACTTGACAGTTCCGCCAGTGTTTGTCTGACTAGCCACAAGCAAAATGTGATTTTTGGAAACAAGTAATTTAGCCGTTAAGATAGCAAAGCAGATATATTAAAAATACCAATCTATCCTCCGTTATTAACTAAGTGTTACAGTTATGGTTGAGTTCCACGCAGAGAGGCAGCGTGATGGACCTGCAGCCCAGAGACTTGGCTTCAGTTCCTACGATGTGAGCTTGAAAGGTGTGGCCTTCGTTAAGTCAGTGTTTCTCCAGGCCTCAGCTGCTTCGCTTAGAGGAAAAGGGCTGCTTTGAGGATAACGTGTAGGAAAGAGGTGTATAAATTATAAAATTTTGCTGTAATGTTTGTACTTTATGTTTTGGAATCACTGGAAAGCTTTAGTCAGTTATTATTTAACCAGTTCAGGTACTACTTTCTAAAACAGTTCTGGTTTTCATTCCTCATTCCTCTTTCCTTAGCATAGTAATAGTCTCTTATGTTAAAAGCAACAAAACTAAGAGAGAAGAATTTAACTAGACTTATTACCTAGAAGAATGAGTCCTGGGACGGGATACCAGCCTGGAGCGTATGACTCTTGCCAGCTACTTAGGATAGTTGCAAAAGTATCTTCAACTGTGTAGGTTCTGAAAACTCTGTGTATGTCTTGAACGTCTAAATGTAAGCCACAGGAGAAAATGCAAATAGGTGTAATCCTTAGTTCTGCCTTCAGGAATTTGTTGTCCTCCTAAGGTACTGAACCAACACCAAAGCGTGAGGTGGGGTAGCCAAAGACAAAGCGAGCCCACGTCTAGGTAGATCGATTCCCCAGGGATACAGATAGGGCGCTGTAGGCCAGGAGGAGGACGTGGTTTCGCCACACGCAGGGGGCGGCCTCTCTTGGGGTGGCCTGAGGAGCGGAGGGTTTGGGTGCGTGGACACGTGTGCCGGGCGAGTCCGGAGCTGAGGCATGGGAGCAGGGCCACAGCGTGCTCTCAGCCAGGCCTTGTCTGGCCAAACCTGAGGAGAGGAGACTTCAGGTGATTCTCCGGTTTGTCTTTTCCTTCTGACTGGTGACCCCTCTCTGCCCTGAGGTTCGCTACTGTGCAGAGGTAAACGCTTCACCTCGAGGGAGTCATGGGAAGTAGTATTCATGGGAAACTGCTGGAGGCTCTGCAGTGCTGGCACCTTTGATTTTCCACTCGTGTTGTTAACTGCAGCAAGCTGCTTAGGCTCTTCGTGCTTTAGTTTCCCTGTTACTACCTCCCTCCCAGAGTTACTGTGTTGATTAAATGAGATTACTTATGTAAAGCATCTAGCACGGTGCCTGGCGCTTAGTAGATACTCAGTAAATTAATTCCTTTAATTTCCCTTAAGCAGCAAAGCATTTCATTAGACCCTCATCCTGGATTAGAAACTGCATAGGAGCCAGGAAATAGGCCTGACACACTCTAAGAATGGAGCCCCTTGAACTCCCCGTCTCACCGAGTGTTCAGACTCAGAACGCTAGAAATCAGTCCTTGGAAGATAATCCTGTTTACGCCTGAAACGTTGATGATGTAATGAACCAACATGACGTGACTCATCACCTGGGAGCTTAGGGCTTGGCTTGCTCGACATGGGCATTCACTCCTCTGAGAGGTTAGTTAAGTTCCTTGCAGTTGGTCCGCTGGGCCTTGGAGTGCTTTCTGTCTGAAGCACAGCCGGAGCCCGCCGCCGAGTGTCGACGTTTTCCCCGGTGCCTCCATTCGTAGACCACAGCCCGCTCTTCGTTATTCTGCGTTCCTCTGTGCCATACCGCTTTATTTCCAGAGCTCTTGAACTAATGTGGACTGCACTGGACAGGTACCATGTGTGAGGTCTCTTCCGTCAGGGGGACGGAGTGAATTACCAGCGAGGACTCAGTGGTGAGCACCCTTCCAGCAGGAAGGAGCTCTTGTAGATATGATGGGATGCATTGTGCGGTGCTTCTGTTGGACTTCAGGAGGTGCTGCTGAAGAGCTTCCACTTCGGGGTCCTGTGCCACGGTCCTCAGCTGGGGGAGCCCGTCAGTGTCCAAACACAGGGCCCAGGCCGCTCCTCACACCTGCTAAGTCCAGATATTCAGGGGTGGGACCCAGGCTTGTGCATTTTTTAAGGCTCCACTGATGATTGTGAGGCATACCCCCAGTTAGAGTTTGTGGGGAGAACCTGAGCTTGAGAACCTGGAAACCCTAGTTTTAATGATACCTGTTACTTTAGATAAGTCACTTAACTTCACTGGGACTTGGTTTGTCCACCTAGAAAAGTAGAAATAATATTTTATTTACAGAGATGTGATTCAGAGAGAATGAGGTGATGGCCACGTGGGAACCTTGGAAAGTCAAGAGCCCTGGATGCTGAAAGGTGCTGTTACATGTGCTTCTGAGTTCAGCTGGCGCCTCCTAAGTCAGACTGAATCCAGATGTGTTAAATGGGTGGCTTGTACAGGCTACAACATTTGGTCCGGAACTGAACCTGTGCTGGCTCGTGGTCTTTCTTGGGTTTGCTAACTGCACAGCTGGTCACTTGGGTGTCAGGGGTTTGTTTTGTCCTCGTTTACATGTGAGAGGAGTTGTTTTCACTCCAGTCAGCCAGTTCTGAGCCTGCCAAATGCCAGGATTCATCTCGCTGTGCATTCTTTGAGATCAGCCTGTCCTCCACCTTCATCAGCACAGGAGCTGGAAGGGAGAAGAGAGTGCGTGTTCCCATGCGGAGGCCCTGGAGAAAACATGCAAACTTGGACCTCCTCCATCTTTCAAGATCGCCTCTTGGCCACTGGTGCGCAGGCTGCGCTCAGGGGACGCCAGGGAGAAAACCAAGAGCAGGAAGGTGGGCATCCCCTCCAGGGCTCCGTCCTGGCTGTCCAGAAGTTGTGTTCTGTTCTTCATTTTTCACTGTATGTGGTAGATCAGAAGCTGTGTGTTAAGTCAAGGTAGAGCCTTCTTGACGGAGATGGGTAAAACTCTGTGGTTGGATGTACTTTTATGAGCAGGACATCAAACAAAATTCTGTGATTTAAAGAAGTGTTTGTACCCTGGTGATGAAATTCCTTTTCTTGGAGAGAGGATGCTTTCATAGTCAAACGAACCTTGGAGCACTTCCAAGGCCAGAGTGAAGACAGTGTCCTTTTATTATCTCCCACTCATTGAAGAGTGAGGGAAGCAGAGATTCCTGAGGTAGAAGAAGGTAGACACATTTTGCTGCTGTTGGTAAAATTTTTTGTTTTCCTGGTCTTGGTTGGGACGTTCGTAATAACCAGATTCTGGTGTGAACAAAGTGCAAATCAGCTCGTGCCTGCCCTGACTGGAACCGGAATTCCGCCTGCCTCAGAGAAAGCTGGGAAGTGGGAGGGGTGGGCCCTGGGACTTGGGGGTCGCTCCTTTACGGGTTTGTAATGGAGCTCCGTCCGTTGCCACTCCGGCTCCTTATCGTCTTCTACCAGTGAGGCCCTCCGTGGCCTGACCGCACGCTCTCTCTTGCAGCTCAGTGGCCAGGAATCTTCCCTCTGCTCCAAAACGTTGATTTAGTGACGGATCTGCACATACTGCTTTGCTTCCTCGTCTCTAAACCTTGTTTTCGCCCCATGAAACCCTTCAGAACCCAGCACTGTGCACACTTCCCTCAGGAAACCTTTTCTGACCTATATAGCCCATTTAAATTTCTCTTTTTTTCTGAACTCCCATACAACACTTGAGGTGTAAACACACAATCTAATATTTAATTTTTCTCAATCTCATTTTCTTGACTAGCTTGAGAGTTACTGGAAAGCAGAAACAATGTTTGCTACATCTTCATTCCATCTGTCTCACTTAACAGAGCTGGAAGCATCGCGGCTTCTCAGCACTTTCTATTTATTCGTTTTTATTACCTTGTCTTTTCCCCCACCTCCTGCCATATGCCAATCATTGTTATGGGCCCTAGAAGGGGAAATAGCAGGAAGGAGGACAGTGGCTGCCTTTTGGATGGCTTTTCATTTCTAAGCCTGAAGGCGTGATTAGGATTTTGAGAGAGTGAGCCCAGTGAGCAGGACTAGCTTTTCAGTGGGCAGAAGGGGTCCAGGCAGGGGCCAGCAGGAAGGCCTAGGAGGGCCAGGTGATGGATTTTCAGAGCTGTAGGCATCCACAAAAGGGTTTGAGCTAGTAAAAATGCCTGTCAAGTTTAAAAAGTCCGTACGCATTTAAATGAAAAATTTCTGATTCTTCTAGATTCAGATACAAACAAGCTAACACATGTGCAACTGTACCCACTATATTCCAGGCACGTCTGTTATTACCTCTGACTTTCATGACCGTCCTATGAGCTAGTCATTATTATTACCATTGTACCTGAGAGACAGTTAAGAAGATCACTTCCTCAAAGTCACTCATCTGCCTAATTGGTAAGCTGGAAATTGGGTCTAAGTCTTCTAACTGAAAAGGTAATGCTTGTTGTTGTCATTCCATAGCTGCCTCCAACCCTAATTTTGTAAAACAAGGAAAATCTGTCGGGTATTCTAGTGATATTTATTTGATATGTTTTGTTGAGTAAAGGAATCTATCGCATTTGTTGAACTTTGACTATGAGCATTGTAACCTGCTAAGCACTTTATATGCATAAACTCGTGTACTGCCATCCTCATAAGGATCTTACGAAATAGCTGCTGTTGTTGTCATATCTGTTTCACAGATTTGAAAAAACAGTTCCTGTGCCGGCTTAATAACCTATCTAGCATCACGCAGAGCTGGCATTTGAACCCAAGACCATCTGACTTTGGGACCTGTGCTTTGACTGCTGTCTTAGTCCTACAAGGGCTTCATGGGGAACAAAAGTTATGTGGTCAGCTGTTTGAGAAAAATTGTACACCCACTCCCCTGGAAGAGGACAGTGCCTGGTGGTGTGAAGGCTCTGAGAGGTCTTGCCGGGGCAGGCTGGGCGTGGGGGAGGTGGGAATTTTGCCCCTGAGTTTCTCACATTTATTTGATGTAGGAACTTTATTGCCTAACACTTAATTTTCAGTTTATACTCTGGAAAATACTGCTGTAGTGGAAGAAGAATCTGAGCCTGGGAATTTGAAATGGGGGAAAAAAGAGAAACTTCAGGACAAAATACATAACTGGAAGACGATAAAAGAGCGTAAGATTCGAAGTCTCATTTGAGTGTGAGTTCAGGATCCTGCTTTTATTGGCTGTCTAATCTGGGCCAAATCATTTATTCTTTTTGGGTCTCACTTGCCTTATCTGTAAGGTGGGGTTGTGTGAGGGAAAGTGTGATTATATAGGCAAAAATGCTTTGTAAACACTAAAACTCTTAAGTTGTTGTTTTTAATTGTTATTTACCAAGTTCATTTCTGTCCCAGTACCTAGAACAGCATCTGCCAGCTATTTGAAGGACAATTAACCATTGTTGGATGAATGATTTTCTCTTCTGTGCCTCTGGGTTCTATTCTGATATGTTACAACTGAAGAATTATTTTCTTTCAGTTTTATTGAGATATAATTGACACACTGAAATTTTTTTAAATAACACTTTGTTCCTTGAATTCTCCTTCTACATTGTGTTTTTGCTGGTTTTTATGTTCTTGGAGTTTAATGAAGTCACTCAGTTGGAAAATCAGGAACCATGTTTCTCACATTCACTTTGTTGTACCCCAATTTGGACTGCTAAGACAGTTTATTTTGTGTTTTTCTGACATGTCCCTGGCAGCAAGAAATTCTTGGACAGTTCCAAAATGGTAAATTTCATTCAACAGTGTGCATGTGTTGGGTTTTTTTGTTTTTGTTTTTTTACACTGCTCATTCCTCAGATGTGCCCATCTGTGTGTGTGTGTATTTTTTAAGGAATTTCTAACATTTCACCCTCTTGATGTAGTTACTCTTGATGTTTCCATGATAAGGTCTGGCTCTTTTTAAGGACTGTCAGGAAGAGAAACCTGCAATTTTGCATACCAGGGCAGTTCTTACTGCTGGAGCATGCTGAGAGGTGTGAGGGCCTTCTTTACCTGCTTTAAATAAGCCATTTGGTTTTCAGCATCTGGCCAAAGAGACAGATATGAGTTTGAGATTATTCCAATAGGTAAGACGTTGCACAAAGATCAAGAAATTTAAAAAGAGAGGCAGTCAAATCATTTTCTAGCAACCCATTTGTTTGCTGGAACAGCATTATTCCTAGAAAGATACTGCATTTTGTCCAGCAGCTGATTTGGAGACAAGGGGTTGGATAGAGGGGAACTAGCAGTCCATTCCACAGTAATCTGACCTGGTCTTGTGGTTTATGTGGGCCTAACCCCTCCCCGCTGCTTTGAGGGTAGCACATGACCCAGGCTTAGCCTGGCCAAGGCTCAGTCCTCTGGCTCTGGTGGCTGGTTTAGGGGCAGGTCTGCCATCTAAGAGTTCCCCATGGGACTTGGGCTAGAGCTGCTAGGGAAGATGCCGGGTTTTCCTGGGATCAGGAGCTGTCAGGATCATGAAAGCCTCAAGTCATTGGTAGCCTTCTTTCCACCATAAGGGAAAAGATTATCTGATAATGAAGCCAATGGAAGGGAAGTAGAGTTCAGAGATGGCCAAGGAAACCAAATTCTCTTGGCATCACTGAGCCTGTGCTTCAGGCATTCATGCCCTGCTTAAGCCAGGCTTCTCCATGAGCCTTTATTTTTTTTTTTATTGCGCTATGTGAACTGATAAGTTCCATCTTTTCCCATTAATATCTGTAAGTTACAACCAAAGAATCCCAAATAATACAAAACTGCAAGATAAATAAAAAGTATACTAAAACTCGTATCATTTTTACCTCCAGAGGACGTCACCATCCCAGTCATCTTCCAAATTGTCAGACCACTTTCAAAGTGTTGGATTCCGTGTAGGGGTTTAACAGAGGACTGCGGCCTAGGACGCTCTTATAAACTGAATTGTGTCCTCCCAAATTCATGTATTGAAGCCCTAACCCCTAATGTGACTGTATTTGGAGACAGAGCCTTTAAAGAGGTAATTAAGGTTAAATGGGGTGATAAGGGTGGCGCCCGAATTCAATAGGACTGGTGTCCTTATAAGAAGAGGAAGAGACACCAGGAACGCTCATACTCACAGAAAAGGCCATCTGTGAGCCAAGGTGAGAGGCCTCAGGAGAAACCAGACCTGCTGACACCTTGATATGCGACTTCCAGCCTCTAGAACTAGGAAAATAAATTGCTGCTGCTGAGCCACCCAGTGTAGGGTATGTTGTTATGGCAGCCCTTGCAAACTAATCAGGCACATTTAGAAGAAAGAGGAGCATGGTGAGGGGACTCAAGACCATGTCTGAGGGACAGTCCAGGAAGGCTTGGGGTGTGCTCTTAGAAGAAGAAAAGGCAGTGCTAGAACAGGAAAAGCACATCAGCTATCCTGGTGCAGAGCTCTGGGAGTCAGTTTTTTGGACATAGTATTTTATTTTTCACTTTCCTGAAGCAGATATCTCAGAGCCCCTTGAGGCATCTCCAGTGGGGAAGAGAAGTGATATTTACTGAACACACTCTGTATCCCAGGCAGTGTATAGTAATCTTGTGTTCCTTCAGAGCTAGACCTTAGGGATGCAGCTGGGGTAGCTTCTGTTTATTCAGTTATTAAGTGCCGAGAGCTCTGTTTACAATATATTATTTAATTAACACCGCGCTCAGCAAGTTAGAAATTAGCTCTCTCTTACAGATGAGGAAACAAACCTAGAAAGGGTGAGAACTTGATCGTGGTCACCAGGGTAGTTAGCAGCAGAGCCAGGACTAGAATTCATATCTACGGATTCCTGTTCTGTTGGGTTTCTTCCCTTGCTCTGTAATGAGGGGAAAGTGTAGACCAGGGAAGGCTGGCACAGAAATCAGTCCTGGGAGATGCCCACAAATGGCAAGCTGAAGGCAGCACAAGGGTCCTAGACCCTGGATACCCGCCAGGAGAGCCAGAGGCACTGGCAGCCAGCTCTGTCGGTTTATAAAGTGCCACATTGGCCGTGCCTTGTAGAATTAGGAGGAAAAAAAGAAATTACAATCTAAAGAAGTTGTGGCAAGTGGAGCAAATTGCTCAGCATGGGCAAAGCAACTATGGCAGGTTTTAGACAAACTGATCGTATCATGCCATTCTCTGGACAGGTTGCTAGCTCTGTTGGGCTGTAAATCCCTGACTTGCAACGTCAAAGAGCAGGAGCCGCGGACCGAGACTGGCAGACCTGCTAAGCCCACACCACCTCCCCTTGTTTAATGCCCACACAGTCTGGACGGCCAGGGCTCTTAGTCCAAATCAGTTACTATCTTAAAATGGCAAATGGGTCTGGGCCCCATTTGCATTTCACTTGTCCTTTTGCACCCTTAAACTTTTTTCTTTTTAATAAGCTAGCTATATTAATTGAAAAGTTAATAACTGCTCACAATAAAAGGCTCAAACAGAATAATGCTGCAGCTTCACTGGGATCCGTAAACATTCACCAGAGGCCAGAGCTTGAGTGAGTAGCTGTCTGGGACAGTCTTGGGCACAACTTAGGACCCTGTGTAGCCTGGGATTTCATTGTGTGTGTGTGTAATGCTGTAAAGAGACAATATGGCTTTGTTTACTCACAAAGATTAGAAATTAGGTGGCAAGTTTTGGGTTATTTGTTACTCTTATGACTTCGTTTGGGTTCTCTTGAATATATGCTGACTCTCCTAAAAGCAGAATTCCTCCAGAACAGGGACTGTGTCTCATCCAGTCTTTCCCCAGGGAGCCTGGAAGTGATCCCTGCAGATAACAGTTCAGAAAAGAAAATGGGGTCATTAACCAAGACACCAAATAAGCATGAGAGCTGAGGGGAAAAAGGATAGTAAAGAAAAAGAGCGGCGCTTCTCCAAGTTAAACTATGGGGGCAGAGACCTCACAGATAATAAACACTTTTTAAACAAGAGTCCTCATATAACTACCCCATTTCAGTTTTTCCAGCTTTTCTACTATTGGTTAGGATGAAGTTCACTCATTCTCTAATTAAAGCAATCTTTGTCAGGCTTCTTAAAGTGGAACTTGAAATAAAATAAATAACTTGGGTATACAGTATGGATAAAAGAATTAGGTTTATTGAAGTGTTCAATAAACCACATGCAAGGAAGTTCTAAATAAACAACCGTGAGTTCCATCCCCCACCTAAGGGTGGTGAGTGGTTTCCTGGCCTGGACTCCGGCACATCTTAACCCGCTCCGCTCTCTCTGGCTGGTGTGTCCGGGCACTGGCCTCGCTGTTGTTCTTACTGGTTTCTCTCCTATCAGTGTGCTTGCTTCTGGCACTTAGACAACTCGGCAAATGGCTCAGTACATGGTGCTTGTGTTAATAGCAGTTTGCTCCCTTCTACAAATTCTCACAAACTCCTTTTGTTTCTCTGCTTTCTCTCTGCTCCTTGTTTTTGTGCACTTTTTAAATTACCGTGTGCTTTCCTCTTCTGAACTCCTCCTTACTCCTTGTTCATGATATGCTGTGTGTTTACTCCTCTGCCCCTGGCTCCTCTCCCTCTGAGAGCCCCCTCTCTGGTCTGCACTCAGGCGACACCTTCTCTGCATTTGGATTACTTCTCTTTCCCACTATTTTTCCCGTGATTTGACTTTAAGCATTGAGGCAGAGAGAGGGTAGTGTGGCTATTTACCTGCTCCTCAGAAAACTTGCCTGGACCAAACAAAACAAAACAGAACAAAACAAAACCTGACTCCTACACAGTGAACACAGTTCACGCCCAAGAAATTCAGCCTTTAACGGGTGTTCCTGTCCTTTTGCTTTTACATTTCCCCAGTCTGCACCAAAGGGTCTATACATCAGGCAGTGGGATGCCTCCCCTGGAACGCGAGAGACCAAGAGGAGCAGTTTCTGCTCTGCTTCTCCGTGTAGCTGTTCATGACTTGTACTACCTGTGTTGTTAATTTCTTTGGTCCATAAGTAGCTCTGAGAGCTTTCATAAAAGTCACTTCACTGTTGTATGCTTGTTTCTTCCTCTTTCAAATTAGTATGATACTGTAGGCATGGAAGAGCAAATGAAATAATGGGTGTAATAATACATAAAATATCACACTATAATTCATGGTGCTGTTACTACAATAATAATGTATGGATATATCATATGTGGTAGTATGTGCGTTGTCATTGAATATGATTCCTGTTGACAATAAAGGTCCCCTTCCATTGTTCCCTTTAACTCCGAGACTAGGAAAGCAATCAGTAGTAATTAAAAAGAGAAAGTTACGTTTGGTAGAGTGGAGAAGATGCGTTTGAAAGAATATGGAACTTTGTTTCAGAACTCCTAGGTGTAAGATTATGCTCTACCAAGCTGTGGGATGTAGGGCAAGTCCTTCATGCTAGGCTTTCAATGACCTCCTTTTAATATGGTGATTGATAACCTCCCTGTCTGCTTCACAGAAGAGTGGATGAGTAAATGATATAATATATCTGAAAGAACTTTGTAAACTGTAAAGTGTGATGCAAACGTAAAACAAGGCAGAATGTTGGCAGAGGGAAGGCTCGGGGAGGGTGTGCTGTGGTACAAAGACCTGGGTTCAAGGTGGCCTGTCACTTACTAGTTGAGAGGCCTTGAGCCTCTCTCCAAGCTTCAGCTCTCTAGTATTTAAAATGGAAATAATGATAATAAACGTGAAGAGCCCGGTACGCAGCGGTGTTTGGTAAATGTCTTTAAAAAGAGATGACTATTAGATGTACATCCTGATGTGACATTTTCAACTGGGTATTGCCAAAAGGCCTTCACCACAGACGTAGACTCCCTCAATCAGTTAGTCTGACTTAGTGTACTTGCCCGGGTATTATTGGGGAAGTGTTTTTTATTTGTGTGCCAAAATAATACCTGACTCAGAAAATCCTCACTGGAAGTTTTGCTTTTAATTTTCAAAGAATAGAACATTTCTAAGATAGGAATTAATAATATGTCTTTGATGAGGAACATAAAATAGTGAATAATGGTGCCCCATTCTCTAAAGCAGCTCTGTCCAATAGAAACATGGCACGAGCCACAAAAATGAGCCACTGAAGAATTTTAAATATTTAATAGCCCAATTAAGAAGAGTAAAAAAGAACAGATAAAATTAATTTAAATGATGTATTTATTTAAACGATTGTATCCAAAATATAGCTTCAACATGTAATCAGTATAAAAATGATTAATGAGCTCTATTAGCTGACTTTTTTACTGAGTCTTTGAAGTCTGGTATGTCTTTTACATTAACATCACTTCTCTGTTCAGCCTGGCCACATTTCAAGTGCTCCTAGTCACATGTGGCTTGAGGCTGTCGATAGGACAGTGCAGCTCCGATAAACTGAGAGACAGAAAGTAGCTCAGAGATCTCTATTACATTGTTGCATTTAGCAAATGGACTTCAAGGCGCTGGCCAAATAGAATTTCCAGATTTATGCAGTAGTCCTTGCTCTGTATTAGATTTGCATCGATGCTGAAAGTTTCCGAATACTCTGAATTGCTCTTGCTTTCTCTGTTACTGACGAGAGCCCAGTGGAGATGCTGCCTTCTTTAACCCCTTCATCTGTGGCCTCAGAGAGCTCTGAGCAGAGTGATCATACTGGGGCAGTGGCTTCAGTAGCAATCACTGGGCTCCGGGCAATTCACGTGCTTTTTATGATGAGAAGGTCTCTTTTAGGAGATCAGGAATACCTTTGAGAAATTATCGGAAGTTATTAACACAATCCCCTGAAAAAGTACAGCATGCTTATTAAACTACAACACTGCATCCAATTTCAGGGGGTGTATGGATCCCTGAAGGCAATCTGTGCCCCTCAGGTTCAGAACAGGATGTGTGGTGTGCACCCATTTGTGAGGGAAGAAAGGAGTTAGGGATTCACAACATGCGTGAATGAGTGTACGGTAGTTGGGAAAGAATATGCACAAAACTAGGACCAGTAGTTGCCTCTGGAGGGAGCTAGGATAAGAGGGAGATATTTTACACTCTTGTTAAATATTTTAATTTTTCATCGCATGCAACATTCCTAAACATAGAGATTTTGCTTAAACACACACAACAACGAAAACAACCTGTTGCTCTAGAATCACACATTAAAACTATCCAGAAAGCTTCACCCAAAGGCTGGAGGAAAATAAACATGGGTTGAACACTTTCCGTCAGCCAGGTGCTGGGAAGATAGAAGAATAAAACATGGTGCCTGCCCTCCGAGAGCCCATGGTGTAAAGACAGACCCAGAAGCAAGGCATTGTAGTTACAGTGCGATCCGAGCAGTGCCACAGACACTGGGTGGGGGTGGGGATCTGATGGATAGGCCCCAGCTTCATGAGTCATGAAAAGCTGCGTGCAGAGACAGCCTAAACTGAGTCTTCTCACATCAGCGGGAGGTCACCAAAGCAGACGGCCTTCCCTCCAGCCTGAGTGGAAAGTGAGAGACAGCGTGGAGTGTGCTGCTGATAAGCTCACCAGCATGGTGGCTTTCCCACAGGAGTGGGTATCTTCACAGAGTTTTATGTGGGTGCATGACGTTGTCAGATTTGCATTTTATCTTGATTACTCTTGGAACTAACTCTGTGGAAGATGGGTTTGAAGGAGCTACAACTAGAGGCAGCGAAGCCAGGTAGGAAGCTGTTGAATTAGCCCAGCTGGGAACTGCTAAGGTTTGATCTGGGTTATCAGTTCTTGGCAAATAGATGTAGACAGGGAGGAATAGGAAAGAAATTTCCAGATTGCCTGCCAAAGAAATTGTGGTAGCATTAATTAAAATAGAAACTACTGGAGGAAGAGCTAGGAATAGAGACGATGAAAGAGTGAGTAATGCCAGCCAGCGTGTTAAATGCTGTCACTGGGTGGTGAGCCTCCTACATAAGAGGATGGGAATTAAAGCAGCCTGTGAACTCTTCAGTGGGGAAGGGCAGGGAAGCGAGCGAAAAGAGGGAGACCACCGAGGAGCCATCTCAGCTTGCTCAACCTGAAGGCAGGAGCCAGCAGGAGAGGGCTTTGAGACCCTCTGAGTGTATCCCTTCGCTGTTTATAGGGACACTGAGGCCCAGAGAGGGGACTCACTTGTCCAAGGCTCCTAGAGGACTGACAGGAGAGCCAGAGTCTCATGCCTCCTGGGCCAGGGCTCTTTCCTCCATGACTTAAAACGAGTGTCTCCTAAGCTTAGCTTTATGCAAAATGTTACCACATGGGATTAGCCTGGCACTGTTCATGTTTGCAGGGTAAGAAGCACCCAGCAGAAGTTTTAATTGACAGTTGCTATCCCAAATGCCAGGCTGTACGAGGTGTTTTAAAATAAAAGCAACTCCTCACGTTTGCACTTGCTTTATAGTATACCCATGGCTACCAGGTCCACTATCTCCACATCACTCCTATGGCAAAATAAGGACCCATCACCTCATCTTACAGGAGATGAAATAGGCCAGGTTAGAGAGGGGATGAGATTGGCCTGGAGTCCCACTGCTACTAAGGACAGAGCTAGGACTTTCTAGGCCTTCTGGGTCCAGGGTCAGGCCATTTCACTATAACGGATTGTGCTTCCCCTGAGTCAACCTTACTCCATCCAGTAATCCTCCATTTATACAATAAAAGCCGTGTCTAGTCCGTGTTGGGGCCAGGGGCTGCAGAGATAATAAAACAGAGTCCCTACCCAGCTTGCTCAGTGGGTGGTGGAGCAGCCAGTCAGACAGATCATTGAAAAACATCACCTCGGCCATGTCCTATAGAAGCATTGTCCATGGGCTGGCAGGGCAGCGAGAAGAGGGAAGAAGGTAACCTCTGGCATAGCCGGGCAGGGTTTCTCACAGGACATCAGTGCTGCGATCGACAGTGATGGATGTTGCAGGGTGGTCTGCCCCTCCATATTCCCCTCGCAGGGCTCACAGGTATGTCTCTTCTGAATCAATTTGGGCAGGACCTTGATTAAGGACACGTTTACTGGCAGCGAACTCAAGGTTGAGAAAGAGACTGAGGTTGAGTGGGCAATAGTGGTTATGTGTTATTAGCAGGAGCTAAATGTTTTGTGAAGAGCTGGAGTTTGTAAACTCCTTGAGAGTCTGGCAAATGGATCTAGTCACTGTCTAATTGGTGACTTAAAGGCCAGTGACTTTGAGGCATTTCTACTGGAGTGTTGGATGAGTGAACATCCAGAGAAAGCAAAGCCCAGCGAATTTACATGCCTGTTGTTAGTATGGAAAGATTTTAGTGGCATGTGTCAAAAACATACATTTGTTCATGGAGTCCAGGCCAGGATGATAAGATTAAAAAAAAAATTTTTTTTAACCTTGAACTCTGTTATTAGCTAGATCCAGATTGATGAAATTAAAGTAGAATACAGTGGAAGTTGAAGGGAGTCCCCCAGACTGGGAAATGACTGTCAGAAGGGTGGCAGTCGCTTAGAGGGTGCACATTCAGGGTGGTGTGGAGTGTAATTCCACCCCTCTACTAAAAAGATCATATTGCAATGTAAGTTAGAGAGAATGATGTCATAGGGAAAACTTTGATTTGGCTTTATAATGGGGAAAAATGTAACTCTTGCAAATGTTGATACTTCACAGTAATTCCTTTCAGTGCAATTTTCTGTAGAACTTCTCCTGACATACCGAGTTGCAGTTCCTTAGACGCAAACTACGGCTAAAAATCCCTGTGCATGAGTGTGTTGGTGTCAGTATAAATGTCTCTTAGTGTTATTAATAAAGCAAGCTCCAGATCTCTCTGACAGCCTTCTCTAACAAATGAAATGTTCTTCTTTTAAATAATCTCTCCCATTCATTGTTTGATTTAACCTTCATAAGAAGAGCAAAAATGAAGAAACTGAGATTCAGACCAGTTGAGACTTAAAATACAGTCATGAGTTGCTTAAATATGGGGACACGTTCTGAGAAGTGTGTTAGGCAATTTTGTCGTCGTGTGAACATCATAGAGTGCACTTACACAAACCCACACAGTGCAGCCTGCTACACACCTAGGCTATATGGTGCTAGTCTTATGGGACCACCATCGTGTTTGCGGTCCATTGTTGACGGAAATATCCTTATGCGGTTCGTGACTGTGGTTTGAGAGAGTCAGTGCTGGGACTGCACAGGTGGCCTGCTAATCCAATTCCTACTGTTAAAGCTCTGGGACGGCGAGTAGTTTTCCTGAGATGCTAGAGCTGATGTGGTTTGTCTCCTAACTCCTGGCTCAGTGCTCATTCCACAATGCCCTGCCACATCTGCAAGGGCTGCCAGCTGCCCCTGGCCACTTGGCACACGTCAGTGCATAATTCATAGGACAGATGTTAGCATGAGAGGGAATTAAAGCAGTCATCAGCAAAATTGCTGGAAACAGCAGTCAGGAAATTTGGACAAGATATTTTTAAGGATTCAGTTTTTTTGGAAATTAATTCATTAACAAAGTATTTATATTTCCTGTCAACCTAGACTAAGGAACTGAGCTACACCAGCTGCCTTCCTAGTAACAGTTTTTGTTGGCCACACTTGAAAGCAGTTTCCTGGCTTCAGGAAAAGAGAATTTTATAAGAGAATGGACTCTGTTTTTAGAGCAGGGAGTGCTCTCAAAAGTGATCTTGTGGATCTCTCACTGTCAGGACAGGCAGTATGCCCAGGGAAGCCAGGTGACTCGCCTGAAGTTAGACACCTGGTCTGGAGAGCAGCCTAGGTCTGCAGCCTCTGCCTCGACGCTTCCGTGCATCAGGAGGGTTTGAGTGCCTGCCCTTCTGCAGGCGCTGTGCCGGCCGTCTCCTGGCTCACATGTTGTCTCCTTTGGCTCACAGAAAAGCCCTTTCAGAGAGACCATTGGCCCCCTCCCTGGCCTGCAAGGGAGCCAAGGAACAGGAGGCTAGTCTCAGGCTGGTGTGAGGCTCCTCCTGCCCAGAAGGGCATTTCCCATTGAGTCCTGCCTCTCCACAAAGCTCTGGGACCTGGGTGAAGCGTTTCACTCTTCTAGGCTTCAGAAAATAAGAATGTTTGTCTTTGCCTCCCCCACCTCACTGGTGTGGCTGTTGTGATGATTGAGAGTGTGAAAGGAGCTTTTTTAGATGCAGATCCCTACAGAAGTGTTAACGGGTCAAGAGTCGGAAGTGTCCTGATGGCCGCCCACTTCTTCCTCTGCTTGTTCTTCCCCCTTTCTCCTTCCGTGCTCTCACTGCTCGAGGTCTGTTGGTGGTGCTCATACACTAGGACTCGGGTATTTCCTCTCGCATCAGTCAAGCTCCTGCCGCAGCCCATCATCCTCCACGCTCCTTCCTTATGCTCCCTGAGGACCCGTGTAGGGGATCACCTGGGAAACTCGTGTGTGGTACCAGGTCACCGGAGGCCTGCTGCTGACTTGCTGTGGCCTTTTGGACTTGTTGCTTCTCCGCTGCAGGCCTCAGTCTCCTTTACAGCAGGCTTCTCCCCTCGGCACAACTAACCTTTGGGGCGGGGTAACCCTTTGTTGGGGTGCTGTTCTGTGCACTGTAGAATGTTGAGCAGCATCCCTGGTCTTACCACTAGGTGCCAGTAGACCCTCTCCCCCTCCCTGGTTGGGAGCCACCACTTGATAATAAAATTCATGCCCACTTTACAGATTGTTTCGAGTATTAAATAAAATAAGGAGAGTGAGATATTTTCTAGAATCTTGTACATTCCTTTTCCTGCCGTAAGTCTCTATTCGTGCCACCTCTTCATAGTCGTCTCTTCCAGCTTGTGTTCTCACGTCACCCTGCACTCTTCATGGTCTTTTGCTGCACTGTGTTCTGTCTGGTTGTCTCTTGAGTGCCAGGACTATATTTTATTTAACCTTATATCCATGGTGTTTAGCATGGTGCCCAACACGTTTGTTAAGTGACTAAACCTATCACCTGGGTACAGTGCTTTTCAGTGTAAAGTACTGTCCCATCCATCATCTCCTCTGATCCTCACCAGCACTCTGTCAGCTAGAAAGGACTGGGCTTATTTCTTCTCTTGCACACACCTGAGAAAGGAAGGTGGGGACTGTAACCCTTGGGTCCTGGCTCTCCTGCACCACACGCCTGCTGGAGGCGCCTGGGGAGGGGACCAGCAATAAACTGAAGTGTTGTCATTTTTCTGCGTGGTGCTGCCCTGAGTCTTTTAGTAAGACTAAATCACTCAGTGATGTTTGTTCTCCCTGTGCGTCTGTGTTTGTGGTTAATCAGGGGGATGAATTATGGAATGAATCAATGAATTCCTGAAATGCTCTGAGGCCACTGTGGACACTGATGATCTTAAGTAGTCTTGACAAATTTTTCCTCCAGCCATATCCTGAATCTCGTGAAAGCCAGGTTTATTTCCAGCCTAATTAGAGTAGTAGGTCACCCAAAAGCCGCTCAGAGCAGAAATAAAATCTTCAGAAGAGACCTGTCTGATTTGATATGATTTTTTTCCCCACCTTGTCATTGAAAAAAAGTGTTGAAATTTCAAATTGTATGGTTCTTTTTTCTTTAAAGGCCTCTGAGACAGTATGCCTGCAAGACTGAAAGCTCAAAGTCAGAAAAACCCAGGAGACAGAATGTATAAGGAGGCACTGAGTTATTTATTTTTCAGCAAACAGGGTGTTGATTAAGAATTTTGACAAACAGTAAAAAGGAGTCCTGGACTAGGCATCAGGAGGCTTGATTTCCATGTTCAGTTTTGCAACCACTATTTTGAGACCTTGGTTAGATCTCTTTCTTTCGCATGATCTCACTCTCTTCATGAGGCCATTAAACCCAAAGACAGAAACAAGTCATTTGTTCAGAATTGTCAGAGTTCTTGGGCCATCTTTGGCAACCATGCAAAGTCACCGTCAAAGCAAGTCTTTTGATCCAATCTCCTACCTAAAGCAGATGTACATTATGCTTACAATTGGCTGGATGGCCAAGGTCAGACCAAAATAGTTTTCCCTGTGGCTTCCCTTGCTGAAAGCAAGAAGCATATCTTGTCCATCTCTGGACTCCCAGCACCTAGCACAAGGCCTGGCTGTAGCCACCAGTCCTAATCATCTCCCTTGGGATCACATCCAAGGATTCTTTCTTTCCAGTGAACTCCCTTTCATAGATCCAGAGCTAGTGTTCATTCTCCTTTCATCTCTCCTGGCCAGAAAGCTCCATTTTTCTCAGCCAGTCCTCATATGTTATGGTTTCTATTTGCTTCATCATCTGTCACTGTCTCAGAATGCTTCCAGTACCTCTCATATTGTGATATCAAAAACTGATCTGAATATTCCTTGTGTAGTCTAGCCTGAAGAGAGAATGGGTTACGTACTGCACAGCCTGTATCACAAAATAAATGAATCAAGTACCCAGTCACTGTTCCTGATTCAGGTTCTGAGTTCTGGTGATGAGACATGTGTGATACCAACAAGCCTGCCTTGTGATTTTTCAGGATGACTTATGGAGATGTTGGACACTTGGGTGGAAAGCCCAGAAATAGGTCCAGACAAATATGTCAGTTGATGTTTGACAAAGGTGCAAAAGCAATTCAATGGAGAAAGTATTGTCTTTTCAAACAAATGGAGTTGGAACAATTAGTCATCAATATGCAAAAAATGAACTTTGACCTAATCCTCACACATTGTACAAAAGTTACCTCAAAGTGGATTCTAAATCTAAATGTAAACTATAAAACTTCTGGAAGAAAACTTGAGATAATCTTCATGACCTGGGGTTAGGCAAAGGATTCACAGATACGACAGCAAAAGCACCATCCATAAAAGAAAAGGTAAATTGGAGTTCATCAAATTAAAATAATTTTGAATTAATCAAAACTGAAAACTGTTACTCTGTGAAAGACTCTTAGGAGAATGAAAAGACAAGAGATAGACGTGGAGAAAATATTTGCAAATCACATAGGACTTGTCTTCAAAATGTATAAAGAACTCTCAAAACTTAACAGTAAGATAGCGCAGTTTTTTTAAATGAGCAAAAGAATAGATATGTCATCAAAGAGGATATACTGATGGCAAACAAGTGCATGAAAAGATATACAGCGTCATTAGTCATTAGAGAAATGCAAATTAAAATTACGAGATATTACCAAGTACTTACTAAAAAGGCTGAAATAAAATATTGACAATGCCAGTGCTGGTGGGATGCAGAGCAACAGCAACGCTCCTACATTGCTAGGAGGAACAAAAATGGTACAGCCACTCCGAAAAACAGTTTGGCAGTTTCTAATAAAATTAAACCTATAACCCAGCGATCTCAATGCTAGATATTTACCCTATAGAAATGGAAACTTACATTCACATAAAAACCTGTGCATGTGTGCATGACTGCTTATAGCAGCTCTATTTATAATGGCCCAAAACTAAACAACGCAGATATTCTTCAACTTAATGCATAAACAGTTGGTGGTACATCCATACAATGGAATACTACTCTGCAAAAAAAGAAAAAAAGAGCAAATTATTTGATAAAGACAGCAAGTTGGGTGAATCTCAAAGGCATTATTATGCTGAGTGCAGGAAGCATCTTAAAATCATACATACGGTATGGTTCTGTTAGCATGACATTCTACAAAGGAAAACTGTTAAGATGAGAAGAGATCAATGGTTGCTGGGAGTAAGTGGTGGGGGGAGGCTGTGACCACTAGGGGATAGCTAGTGGGAGTTTGGGGGGTGATGGAACTATATCTTCTGATTGTGGCAGTGCTTACGCAGATCAATACAGGTGTTAAAGTCACAGAAATGAAATAAAATCCAAACCAAAAATTCTGAGGAAAAAACAAATAAAAAGCTCCAGTAGTTTTAATAATGAAAAATGGATTCTCATTATTACCTTCGTTTGGATTTATTTGATTTGTAGTTAACCAGATCTAGCTAATGTGTTCCATTTTCTTTAAATGCTCATTAAAACCATTGGAAATCATTGAAAGGAGGCAGTTTAGAAACATCAGAATTCTCAGCATATAGCTTGAGAAGTGAATAGTTCTCACGTTAAGTTCACAGGCTTGCCTTGAAGCCTGAGCATAGTTGAAGTTTATAGGAATTGCCGTGAAACCGGAGAACACGTACACTGCACCTGCTGTGTTCTGGGGGAGCCCTTTTAGTCAGACGTGCCCCCGCTTCATTCTATTTCTTCTCCACTTTCGTTTTTTTTAAAGATTGGCACCTGAGCTAACAACTGTTGCCAATCTTCTTTTTTTTTTTCCTGCTTTGTATCTCCCCAAATCCCCCCTCGTACATAGTTGTATATCTTAGTTGCAGGTCCTAGTTATGGCATGTGGGACGCCACGTCAACGCAGCCTGACGAGCAGTGCCGTGTCCATACCCAGGATCCGAACTGGCAAAACCCCAGGCTGCCACAGTGGAGTGCGCGAACTTAACCACTTGGCCATGGGGTCGGCCCCTTTTCTCCACTTTCTAGAAAGCTAAAATAACTTGAGAGTTGTTGCCCTGGAGAAGGTCCTTTCTACTGAGTGTTGTTTCTGGCGTGAGCCAGATTGGTGGGATGATTTTCTTCAACAGTCTCAAAGTCCCCCTGTTAATTCGTAACCCATTTGAAAGCATTATATTTTCGGTCTGCATTTGGGGCGTTTTTTAATGATAGCTTTATTGAGGTATACTTTACATGCCATAAAATTTAACCACTTAAAGTGTGCACTTCAGTGGTTTTTAGTATATTCAGTCTTGCCACCATCACCACAATGAATTTTAGAACATTTTTGTAACCCCAAAAAGAAACTCTGTACCCATTAGTAGTCACTCCCTGGTTTCTCCCAAAACATTCTCCCTGGGCAACCACCAATGTACTTCTGTCTCAATGTATTTGCCTATTCTGGGCATGTCATATAAATGGAGTCGTATAGTATGTGGTTCTTTGTATCGGGCTTCTTTCACTTGGTCTAATGTTTTTAGGGTTTCTCCATGTTATAGCATGCATGCACCACTTTTTGAGATATTACGTTGCACAAGTCCCTGTCTACAAAGTAGGACTTACTTTAGTCCATACCCCTCAAGGGGACACAGATGTAATGGAAGCAACACTGGAATGTGATCAATGAGTATTATAACCCCCTCCCCAAAGAAATGTTTTCCCCAGTGTTAACAATGGTCATCTTTGGGGAGAGAGGCCCAGGGGAGATGGGAGGGGCCTTAATTTACCTTCTGTATCTCTCTGTAGTTTGAGTTTTCTGCCTTTAAACAAATATAACTTTAAAGCAAGGGATATCTGAATGGGGAGCTAATGCCACCCCACTTTTTTTACTTTGTATTTCTCTGTTTTACAAAATAAGAAGTCGTATATTTTAAAATTTTCACTAGGATTGTTTATTTAACTATCCCCAAAGTTTTTCAGTTTACTTTACATAATTGAGGCTATATTACATGCGTACATGCTCATGATTATTTTTCTAGTATTTAATATTCCTTTAGATCCTTAATCATGTTTTTTTTCCTTAAATTCTATTTATCTGATATTAAGATTCCTAACTTGGTGTTCTTTTTATTTATAATTGCCTTATAGCTTCAAATTTTTAATTTTCAATATGGAAATATCCTTTTAACTGTTTTTTGTAGACTGCATAACTCTGCTTCTTGTTTTTTGTCAAATCCAATAATCCATGTCTCTTGACCATTGATTTTAACCCGTTTATAAGAGGTCATTACTATTACATTAGCACAGCTGTCTTCAAATGGGGCCACGTTTATTCCTGGGGGTACATCAAGACTTCTGCGATGACATTGGCAAGGATAGTTTTAAAGGAATTAGTTTCCTGAGTTCCCGCTTCCATATATATTCCATCCTAATATTGATCTGTCTGAAAGTGTGCCTGTGGTGTGCTGCTTCCCCTTCCTCACATCGCCTTTCACAATTCCTCCTTTCTCGCTGAGTAGATGAAAGGCATGTTGCCTGCCCTTTCCAAATCGTAATTACGAAGATTCATTGCCTCAGGCTATAATAACCTTCAGCACAGCAAACCAAACCGGAATAATTTGAGAATGCATCAGTCCTGAAGGAGAGTCTCCTGAGAGCAAAGAAAGCATCTATAGAGGGTATCGAAGAGGGCAGCTCATATTTCATCTAGGCTCCCAACTCCTGCCAAAGTGTCATGTCTTATCTGTCTAGTTGTCTGGTTAAAAATAAGAATTCAGAAGTGATCTGCTCTCAGTGTGATGTGTATAAGCATGTTTGAGTTGGAAAATTAGTCAAGCTTCTTCTGATGGAAAATAAATCTGATTTGGCGGAATGGTTTGATGGAGCAAACAGGCTCTGCCAGTTAAGTTTTATGGCAGATCTTTTTCATAAATTGAAAGAGTTTAAGTTCACATATTAAATTACATTTATAAATTTAACATATTTAAGCTTACATATTAAATTGAATTTATAAATTTAACATTTATTGCACATATGCCATATATAATATTTCTAAATATTAAATCCTTTGCAACTATCTGAATTCATGAGGCAAAATTATAGATATCACCTTAAAAATATGCTACAGGAGTGATGTCAGCATCATGGCAGAGTGAGCTCTCCCCATAAACTCTGCCCTCTAAGATACAACAAAAAGGACGTTCATATTCCAAGAGGACATCCACACAACACAGAACACGTCTGAGAGACCCACACAGCAGTACGTTGGAAGATGGACGTGCTGGAGCTTGTTTTTTCTAACCACAGCCCCCACCACCACCGAGGAAGTAGAACAAGGTAAGAGAAAGCTTCTCTTCTTCCCAAAGGACAGCAATCCAGGGATTGTGCACAGCTTCCAAGAGGAAAGGGGGGAGGGAGTGGCAGCCCTCCACCAGAACACCATAGATCTCTGAGGCCCCTCACAGCCCAGGGGAAAGCCCCACACAGAGTTGACTAGCTGTCATGGGGGTGTCTTCATCAAGCCAACACCCCAGGAGACCAGATAGTGAAGGCAGAGTGAGAATCCCCCGATTGTGCAGGAGAAATAAAGCACACTTCCTCCCTGCCTGGCACCCCAGCTCAGCACCAGGGAGCTGTGCTGCAGATCACAGCAGGCTGAGAATAAGCAGCTCTTGACCCCCACCCAGTGGTGGCAGGTGGAAGCAGCAATCAAATACTACCACAATGCAGAAGCAGAAATTCACGCCATACACCAGTATGAAAAAGTATATTAAATCTCCAGAACAGAAGGAAAATGACAAGTACCCAGAAATCAATCCTGAAGACACAGAAATCTGTAACCTAAATGACAGAGAATTCAAAATAGCTATCATTAAAAAACTCGACAAGTTAAAAGAAAATACAGATAGTTCAATGAATTCAAGAGCTACTTCACAAAAGAGATTGACCCTATCAAGAAGAACCAATCAGAAATATTGGAGATGAAAAACACAATGGATGAGAAAAATAAGAATATGGATTTCCTGGGCAATAGAGCTGATATTATGGAGGAAAGAATCAGCAATGTTAAGGATAGAAATATAGAAATGCTTCAGATGGAGGAGAGAGAACTAAGACTAAAAAGAAATGAAGAAAGTCTCCAAGAAATATCTGACTCAATTAGGAAATGCAACTTAAGGATTATGGGTATTCCAGAGGGAGAAGAGAAGAAGAATGGAGCAGAAAGCTTGTTCAAAGAAATAATAGCAGAGAACTTCCCAAATCTGGAGAAAGAGATGGAAATCCACATGAAAGAAGCCAACAGCTCCCCCAATTATATCAATGTAAAAAGACCTACTGCAAGGCACATAGTAGTGAAGCTGGCAAAAGTCAATGACAAAGAAAAAATACTAAGGGCAGCAAGGCAGAAAAAAATAACTTACAAAGGAACCCCTGTCAGGCTTTCAGAAAATTTCTCAGCAGAAACCTTACAGGCTAGGAGAGAGTGGAATGATATATTCAAATCTCGAAAGACAGAAACTTTCAACCAAGAATACCCTATCCAGCAAAAATAGACTTCAGATATGATGGAGAAATAAACACTTTCTGAGATAAACAAAAACTAAGGGAATTTATTACCACAAGAACCGCCCCCCCACACACACACACACACAAGGAATCCTCAAGAAGGCCCTCATACCTGAAAAACAAAAAAAGAAGAAGAAGAAAGGAGTTATAAAGTCCTGAGTGAGGAGATAAATAGGTAGACAAAATCAGAAAGTTGTAGCTATCCATTAGTACAGGGTAGTAAATACTCAAGTATAACATTAAAGATAAAGGGAAGGAAAACACCAAAAACAAAGATAGTCTTGTCATTTTAACCACAAACTCACAACACAAGATGGAATAAGATGTCACTGAAACTACTTAGGAGGGGAAAAGGAAAGGGACTGAATTGACTTGGTGTAAGGAAATAAGAGGTCATCAGAAAATAGACTGTCTCATCTACAAGATTTTGAATACAAACCTCATGGTAACCACTAAACAAAATGTAGAACAGAGATACAAATAGTAAATAAGGAGAAAACTAAGAAAACAAGCATAAAAAACTACCTAACTGAATTGGTCATACAAAATACACAGGACAAGAAACAGAGGAAATGCAGGAAAACCAGAAAACAAGCAATAAAATGGCAACATTAGGCCCTCATATATCAATAATCACTCTAAATGTAAATGGATTGAATTCTCCAATAAAAAGACACAGAGTGGTGAGATTAATTAAAGAACAAGACCCAATAATATGCTGCCTCCAGGAAACACAGCTCCAATGACAAGCACAGGCTCAGAGTGAAGGGATGCAAGACGATACTCTAAGCTAACGGCAAATAAAAGAAAGCTGGTGTTGCAATACTTATATCAGACAAAGTAGACTTCAAAATAAGACAGATAAAGAGAGACAAAGAGGAGCAGTATATAATGATCAAAGGGACACGCCACCAAGAAGATATAACACTTGTAAATATCTATGTACCCAACACAGAAGCACCAAAGTACGTAGAGCAACCATTAACAAACCTAAAAGGAGAGATTAACAACAACACAAATATAGTAGGGGCCTCAACACTCCACTCACATCAATGGATAGATCCTCCAGACAGAAAGTCAACAAGGAAGCAGTGGAATTAAATGAAAACTAGACTAGATGGATTTGATAGATATATATAGAACACTCCATCCAAAAACAGCAGAATACACATACTTCTCAAGTGTGCACGGAACATTCTCAACATGTTGGGAAACAAGGCAAGCCTCAGTAAATTTAATAAGATTGAAATAACAAGAAGCACTTTTTCTGACCATAATGCTCTGAAACCAGAAATTAACTACAAGGAAAAAGCTGAGACAGGGACAAAGATGTGGAGACTAAACAACATGCTACTGAACAACCAATGGATCATTGAGGAAATTAAAAGAGAAAATATCTGGAGACAAAATGAAAACATACCATGTCAATTCATATAGGATGCAGCAAAAGCAATACTAAGAGGAAAATTCATTGCAATAGCTTAACAAACAAGAAAAATAAGCAATCTCAAACTACCCCTAGCAGAATTAGAAAAAGAACAAACAAAGCCCAAAGTCAGCAGAAGGAGGGAAATAATAAAACTCAGAGCAAAAATAAATGTAATTGAAACAAAAAAAGTAGAAAGGGTCAGTGAAACAAACAGCTGGTTCTTTAAGAAGGTAAACAAAATTGACAAACCCTTAGCCAGACTTACAAAGAAAAAAAGAGAGAAAGGTCACATAGATAAAATTAGAAATGAAAAGGGAGAAGTTACAATGGATACCACAGAAATACAGGAGATTATAAGAGAATCCTATGAAAAGCTATATGCCAACAAATTGGACACTCTATAAGAAATGGATAAATTCTTAGACTCTTAAACCTCCCAAAGCTGAATCAAGAAGAAGTAGATGATCTGAATAGACCAATCATAAGTAAAGAGATTGAAAGAGTAATCAAAAAAATACAAGCCCAGGACCAGATGGCTTCCATGGAGAATTCTACCAAACATTCAAACAGGATTTAATATCCATCCTTCTCAAACTATTCCAAAAAATTAGGGAAGACAGAACACTTCCTAACACATTCTACGAGGCCATCATCACCCTGATACCAAAGTCTGACAAGGACAACACAAAAAAAGGAAAACTACAGGCCAATATCGCTGATGAACATAGATGCAAAAATCCTCAACAAAATATTGGCAACCCAAATACACAATACATCAAGAAGATCATATACCATGATCAAGTGAGATTTATATCAGGGTCACAGCGATGGTTCAGCATCTGCAAATCAATAGTATGATGCACCACGTTAACAAAATGAGGAATAAAAATCACATGATCATCTCAGTAGACACACGGAAAGCATTTGACAAGATCCAACATCCATTTATGATTAAAAGAAAATTCTTAGCAGAATGGGGGATAGAAGGAAAGTACCTCAGTATAATAAAGGCCATATATGACAAACCCACAGCCAACATCATACTCAATGGGGAAAAACTGAACGCCATCCCTCTGAGAACAGGAACAAGACAAGGATTCCCACTCTCACCACTCTTACTCAACATAGTACTGGAGGTTTTGGCCAGAGCAATTAGGCAAGAGAAAGGAATAAAAGCAATCCAAATAGGGAGTGAAGAAGTGAAACTCTCGCAGTTTGCAGACGACATGATCTTATTTATAGAAAACTCTAAAGGATCCATTGGAAAACTATTAAACATAATCAACAACTACAGTAAAGTTGCAGGGTACAAAACTAACTTACAAAAATCAGTTGCATTTCTATACTTTAATAAAAACGAACTTACAGAAAGAGAACTCAAGAATACAATTCCATTTACAATCACAACAAAAAGAATAAAGTACCTAGGAATAAATTTAACCCAGGAGGTGAAGGATTTATACAATGAAAACTGTAAGACGTTATTGAAAGAAATAGATGATGATATAAAGAGACGGAAAGAGATTCCATGCACATGGATTAGAAGAATAAACATGTTAAAATGTCCATACTACCCAAAGCAATCTACAGATTCAGGGCAATCCCAATCAGAATCCCAGTGACATTCTTCATGGAAATAGAACAAAGAATCCTAAAATTCATATGGGGCAACAAAAAACCGTGAATAGCGAAAGCAAGCTGGAGGAAAAAAACAAAAGTGGAGGCAGCACAATCTCTGACTTCAAAATGTACTACAAAGCTGTAGTTATCAAAACAGCATGGTACTGGTAGGAAAGCAGGCACACAGATCAATGGAACAGAATTGAAAGCCCAGAAATAAAACCACACAACTATGGACAGCTAATCTTCGACAAAGGTGCCAAGAACATACAATGGAGAAAAGATAATCTCTTCAATAAATGGTGTTGGGAAAACTGGACAGCTACATGCAAAAGAATGAAAGTAGACCATTATCTTATGCCATACACAAAAATAAACTCAAAGTGGATCAAAGACTTGAAGGTAAGACCTGAAACCGTAAAACTTCTGAAAGAAAATATAGGTAGTCCACTCTTTGACATCAGTCTTAAAAGGATCTTTTTGAATACCATGTCTACTCGGACAAGGGAAACAAAAGAAAACATAAGTAAGTGGGGCTTCATCAGGCTAAAGAACTTCTGCAAGGCAAAGGAAACCAGGATCAAAACAAAAAGACAACCCACCAGCTGGGAGAAAATATTTGCAAATCATATATCCGACAAAGGGTTAATCTCCATAATATATAAAGAACTCACACAACTGAACAACGAAAAAACAAACAACCTGATCAAAACATGGGCAGACGATGTAAACAGACATTCTCCAAAGAAGATATACAGATGGCCAGTAAACACATGAAAAGATGTTCAGCATCACTAATCATCAGGTAAATGCAAATCAAAACTACACTAAGATATCACCTTAAACCCATTAAAATGGCTATACTCACCAAGACAAAAAGTAACAAATGTTGGAGAGGTTGTAGAGAAAAGGAAACACTCATACACTGCTGGTGGGAATGCAAACTGGTGCAGCCACTATGGAAAACAGTATGGAAATTTCTCAAAAAACTAAAAATAAAAACACCATATGACCCAGCTATCCCACTACTGGGTATCTACCCAAACAACTTGAAATCAACCATCCAAAGTGACATATGTACCCTTGTGTTCATTGCAGCACTACTCACAATAGCCAAGACATGGAAGCAACCCAAGTACCCATCAACTGATGATTGGATAAAGAAGAGGCGGTATATATACAATGGAATACTACTCAGCCAGAAAAAAGACAAACTCATCCCATTCGGAACAACACGAATGGACCTGGAAGGTATTATGTTAAGCAAAATAAGCCAAACAAAGAAAGACAAACACCATATGATTTCACTCATGTGTGGAAGATAAACAACCACACGGACAAAGAGAACAGTTCAGTGGTTTCCAGGGGGAATGGGGCTGGGGGGTGGGTACAAAGGGTGAAAGGGAGCATTTATATGGTGACAGACAAATAATATTGTACAACTGAAATTTCACAATGATGCAAACTATTATTAACTCAATAAAAAAATAGCAACAGGATACATAACTTTTCTAAATATTTCTAGAGTGTACACAAGCAGAAAAATTTGGAAACCAGAGTAATAGCACTTATTTCTGCTATTTTCTATTTTTAATGCTTTTTCTCCTTATTTTTTCCCTCCTGCCCTGCCTTCTGGGCTATATATTAAATTTTCTTCAATTGACTTGAAAACTGTAGGTTCTGTTTTCATTCTCCTGATTGCCACTCCTAACTTATCGTGGCCCATACTTATGCTTATCTTTCATTACCATTTTGTTTTAAGGCTTGTCGGTGTCTATGGCTTCTCTGAGTCCTAAGCTTCTCTTACTTCCTTCTGTTCCTCATAGAGTGATACTCACACACACAAAAGCTAGTGTATCTGTTATTTTTATTCAAAGTTATAGATATACTTTCCTTAAAGATGGTCATCGGGGGCCAGCCCCGTGGCATAGTGGTTGAGTTCATGTGCTCCACCTCCATGGTACAGGCTTCACAAGTTTGAATCCCAGGCACAGACCTAGCACTGCTTGTCACACCACGCTGTGGTGGCATCCCACATGAAACAGAGGATGATTGGCACAGATGTTAGCTCAGCAACAGTCTTCGTCAAGCAAAAAGAGGAAGATTGACAACAGATGTTAGCTCAGGGCCAGTCTTCCTCACACACACACACACACACACAAAAGTCATTGATTATCATTGCTTATTCATGCATAATTAAACCTCAGGCAATAAGAAACTTTGTTAGATTTTTGCTCCCCCCAAATTTTCTAAACTATTGTTAAAACCATTTTAATCATTTTGCAGTGTACACTTCAGTGGTATTCAGTGCATTCACAATGTTGTGCAGCCATCACCACTATCTAGTTTCAAAATATTTTCATCAGCCCGAAAGGAAACTCCATTCTCATTAAGCAGTCTCTTCCTGTACCTCCCCCCCATTAATTATATTTTTTATGTTTGATGTTTCAACATCTTTGAGGGGCTTTACTGGCTGGAGAAAGACTGCCCCTCCCAAGGCTAGCTAATTCCTATCTACAGTAAACTTGTTGGTGAGCCCACCTTTCATATACAAAGCAACCAGTCCCAAGTCCATACCCCTAACCACCTCCTTTATCTAAGTCTCACAGACCAAGCCGCTGTTTCCCCTGCCCTAAATCAACCCAGGACCAGGAACCACACAACTAGGAACAGCACTGTGCTCCAAAGCCCGCTGGAATTGTTCAAACTAGCCAGTTCTAATCTGTTTACGCTGCCCTGCCTTTCCCACGGAAATCTCAATGAAGGCTGTGGCCTCTGCCTTCCCCTTACTCCTTCCTGCCTCCTGACCAACACTGGTGCTTCCCCAATACCATGCCCCTCATTTCACGGGGAACTGTGAGTAACATTAAACTTTTCTTTTAATGGCGTTGTCGTCACTCAGTCGCCTTTATAGATTAAGACACAGGCACAAATTACCACCACCCCCCTGTCACAGCACTCGCCTGTGTTCTGTCCTATGAATTTGCCTATTCTGGATATTTCATATAAATGAATCATACAATATGTAACCTTTCATGTCTGGTTTTTTTCACTTAGTGTAATGTTTTCAAGATCCATCCATGTTGTAGCATGTATCAGTAAATCCTTTTTACGTTGGAATGGTATTCAATTGTATACTCCCACTTTTCATATCTTGTTACAGTAGTCCCCCCTTATCCACGGGGAATACGTTCCAAGACCCCCCATGGATGCTTGAAACCACAGATAGTCCTAAACTCTATATATATGATATTTTCCTCTGTACATACATGTCTATGATAAGCTTTCATTTATAAATTAGGCACCATAAGGGATTAAAAACAGTAACTAATAATAAAATAGACCAGTTATAACAATGTACTGTAATAAAAGTGATGTGAATGTCGTCTCTCTCAAAGTATCTTTTTGTGCTGTACTCACCTTTCTTCTTGTGATGATGTGAGATGATAAAATGCCTATGTGATGAGATGAAAGGAGGGGAATGGTGTAGGCATTGTGACGTAGCATTGGGCTACTGTTGACCTTCTGAGATAGGTCAGAAGGAGGATTATCTGCTTTCAGACCACAGTTGAACTCAGGTAACTGAAACTGGAAAGTGAAACCTCAGATAAGGGAGACTACTGTATTTCTTCCTACCTACATTTTCTTTTGTGCCAGAATATATCCAGTAAAAGTTCTTCTAAAGAAGGTCTGTACCTGGAAAACTTTCTGAGATCTTGTGTACCTTCTGAAAATATATTTATTTACCACCATATTGAAATAATAGTTTGGCTAGGTATGAAATGTAAGGTTCAAAGTTTTTCCTCCAGCATTCTGAAGATAACATCCTATTGTCTTATTGCAGCTAGGATGTACAAGTCTGGTCTGGTTTTTCTTCTTTTATAGATGAGCTGGTTTTACTTGGAAAGCTTTTTAGAATTCTCTCTTTGATGTTCTTAAATATTATAATCCTTATGTGTACACACATGCACACTTACGTTTTTTACTTATCAATTCTATTTGTCACTCTGTTAGCCTTTTCAGTCTGAGCTTTTACATCTTTCTTGAATTCTGCAGAATTCTCTGTCATTATTTCTCCAAATATTCCAACTCTTTGTCTGTCTTTCTTTCTGAGATGCCTTTTTCACAGAAATTGATACTTCTGCTTCTGTCCTCCCTGTCTCTTTTTCCCTTCCTAATGTGTCTAGGTCAGTTTTTGGCCTGATTTTATGTTTTTCATCTCTCTCTTCTTCTGCTTAGCCTATTTATTGAGTTCTTTATTTCAACAATTATATATTTTTTTTTTTTTTAAAGATTTTATTTTTTTTCCTTTTTCTCCCCAAAGCCCCCCGGTACATAGTTGTGTATTCTTCGTTGTGGGTTCTTCTAGTTGTGGCATGTGGGACGCTGCCTCAGCGTGGTCTGATGAGCAGTGCCATGTCCGCGCCCAGGATTCGAACTAACGAAACACTGGGCCGCCTGCAGCGGAGCGCGCAAACTTAACCACTCGGCCACGGGGCCAGCCCCTCAACAATTATATTTTTATGTAAAAAAAATTGCTTGGTTCTTCTCCCTCATTGCTTATTCCCACCTCATATTTTAAGTATCTTCTCTCTCTCCAATGGCACTTATTATGCTTATTGAGTTTTCAAATTCTGTTTCCCATGGCATAGGCTGTCTAAAGGAAGAACTTACTTCTGCCTGTTTCCTTTACTCTCATGCTACTCTACTACACTACTTCACTTTTGACGCCAAGTATGTAGGTTTTCCACACATCAAGCAGTTCTGTGACTCCAGCTGTGTATATTACAGTTTAACTCAATTCTGATACTATGTAGCTGGAGATAGCCTCAGATCCCGCAGGTGAAAGGCTCAGTCCCACGTGACTGATCCCCACCTCCCACTTCAGATACCAATCGCAAGTCCAGGTTGTACCTGTACTTCTGACCAACTGGCTGTAAATTGGAAGCTCCCATGACCCCTTTCTTGGGTTTGATTAATTTGCTAGAGCAACTTGCAGAATTCAGGAAATCGGTGTACTTGCTAGATTACTGGTTTATTACAAAGGATATTAAAGGATACAACGAACAGCCAGATGAAAAGATAGAAAAAGTGAGGTTTAGAAGGGTCCCAAGCACAGGAGCTTCTATCTTTGTGTTTAGGGTGCACCACCCTCCCAGCACATGGATGCATTCTGGTTCACCTGTCTGGAAGTTCTCCAAACCCTGTTCTTTTGGGATTTTATGAAATCTTCTTTACATGGGCATGATTCTGCTCTCCCTGGAAGTCAGAGGTCAAGACTGGGGCCGAAAGTTCCAACCCTCTAATGGTATGATTCCTTCCCCTGGCGACCAGCCCCCATTCTTAAGGACTTTCCCCGAAGTCACCTCATTAAACTCAGGGGTGGTTGAAAGGGGCTTGTTTTGAAAAACAAAAGACACCCATTTCACTTTTATTACTCTGAAGTTATTTCAGGAAATGAAAACAAAAGACCAAATATTATGACAAAGGATACTTCCATTGCTCTTATGCTTTGGAAATCTAAGGGTTGTGGGAGCTGTGGCCCAGAAACAGGGATAAAGACCAAATATATATTTCTTATCTATCACAGCTTGCTTCGTTTGTTGTCGTTCTTTTATAGTGCTTGCAGTTCTCAGAGGTGCTATAATTTTCCCCTGTAAGTTCATCGTTATTTCCTTGGAACATTCAAGTGCTTTGGCTAGTAATGTCTACTTCTGCTGCAGATGAGTTTGGCAAGGAGCTTGGCTGGGATGGAAGTTCCTCGGGACAGAGCACCGTAGTATTGCAGACTAGGCTCAACCAGTCCCTTTCCAAATGCTGAGATTTGAAAAACAAGGCCATATCTGTACCCTCTCTGTACCTTTAGTAGTTCATACACTTCTTAAGTCCCAGTCTTTTCAGCAGAATAGCTTAACAAATATTCTGAACACCCACTATATACCAAGAATTGTGCTGGGCACAATTGGTTAAAAAGATGAATAAAATATAATAGCCTCTATCTAAAGGACAATGATCTGTGACAACTAAACTGATAATATTGAAAAATACAGAAGTAACAGCAGCAGGAATAATTTTCTCTATCTTAGGGGTTCAGTAAACAGTTCATTGAAGAGGTAATACGTAAATTGGATCTTGAAGAGCAAACCCGCATTCAACTACAGCTGGTCATGCAGTATTCCTAACAGGTTTTCATGAGTCAGTGATGGTAACTAATTCTGTGTGGCCGTTTCTCCATCCCCATTTTCTCCACTCCTAGGATACAGGATCTACTCAGAACACCCTGCCTTCTTTTTAATACAAATTCTTATGAAAAGCCAGTATTATACAAGCATAATTTTTTCTTATATTTCTTACTCAAAGACCTTTTTATGCTTAAACGTTCCAGGAGAGGGTAGAAGAGAGATTAGTCTGTTTACAGGAAAGGTAGCTAAGATCCACAGAAGTAGGATGACTCTCCCAAGCCACACAGTAAGTCTTTTGACTAGATCTCCTAAGTAGAGTGTCTTTTAGTATAGCTACCTGATTTGTTGTCAACCATTCTGCTTTCCATTGAGATCTAGACACATGGAAAACACCTCTTTCAATCCAAGTCATTATAGTTTTCATTTGTTGAGCATTTGCTATGTTCAAGATCCAGAGCCAGATGCCTTAGCATTTAATATCCTGTGTGAGATTTGGTGCCCTTGTCTTATTCATTCATTCATGTATTCATTCATGCAGTCAACATTTACCATGTACGTACTGCATCCTAAACAGTACTAGGTGCTGAGCTCTGTTCATAGTAACACATTATAAGGCTCTGCCTTAAACAGGACGTTTCTTAACTCTCTTACTAAATTACTCTTCAAGTGTCAAAGCTCCTATCCTATTTTTCTTACATTTTCTGTTGCCCTGACATGATTGATTTAGGAATTGATGCTATACCTGCAGTCCATAGTTATTAATACAGCCAGTCACTTCATTGAACAGATGAGGAGGCCAGGGTCGTGAGTGGGGAAATGAATGCCCAAGGACATAGACCATGTCAATCATAAAGCTTGGGCTAGAACCCATATCTTGTAACACCCTGGCTGGAAATCTCCATGTTTCTTACTCCTCATAATTCTACTCAAGTGCCTTATTAAAGCTAGATGGTAGAATTAAAAGAATGTCCCCAAAAGGTTCACTCTTACCTGTTACCTACTTATTGAAACCAGCAGAAGATGGTAGTAATGTCTGTGAAGGACAAGAGGAAATGAGAGATGGAAGTGAAAGGCCCATTCTCACAGTGAATTCTCACACTCAGGCTAACATCTTCAGGAAATGCTGAGAAAATGAAAAAGAATACCCTTTGGCCCTTTAATAATCATTGTTCACTTCTGCTTCTGGCCATGACAGAGTAATGGTAATGGACTTGCTCTCTTGACAAAAACAACTATGACACTGAACAAAATATATGAAGCACCTGAATATACAAGGGATACTGAAACTCACACAAAATATTAAATTCTTGCTGTTCTCAGGCATTGACAGGCAGGACAGGACTCTGATCTTTGAGTGAAGAAACACACATAAGCGCCACAATGGCTGTGACCTTCTGCCTGGAGTCTCTTTCTGATCTTGGCACAGAATGATAGAGCTCAAGCTAAAAGCTGATTTTAAGGAGCTCAAGAGGCAAATATTGGAATTCCAGGCTGCTGAAATAGCTAGATGGTTGCAAGACAAGGAAATAGAGAAGTGGAAGCCTCATGGTAGGAGCAAGGATAGCAGAGTTTTGTGTAGGGATTCACTTTGGGTTGTTGGCTGAGGGCTGGCTGTGTATGGATTGAAACTCTCCATGAGGCCTAGCACAGATTGCCTGCTGTAGTGTAAGAACTGAGTGATGATGCCAAAGGCCGTGCAGTGCTGGGAGATGTTGGAGATTCCAGTCAACCTGAATGAAGAGACCTCACTGAGTACCTTAGGCATTCAGTTGAGACCCAGAACAGCCACACCTTATGAGTAAGGACTGCACCCTTGAATAAGGGCCAGTCCCTAGGGCTAAGTTCAAAATGGAAATAGAACTTAAGAAAGAATTAATGCAAGCTCAACAGCACCAAAAGGATCTGCCAATAATTTACCCACCTGCCAGGACAAACTCAATACCTTTAAAGGAAGACAGCATAATCCATATTCTCTACAATGTATCATAACAATGTCTAACATACAATCATCAATTAGTGGACATGTACAAAGTCAGAAGATGTGACCTACACTTAAGGAAAAAAAAGCAATTGATAGACCCTGAGATGACTCTGAAGTTGGAATTAGCAGGCAAGTACTTCAAAGTTGCTATTATAAATATATTCAAAGACTTAAAGGAAAAGATGGATAAAATGAGCAAATAGATGGAGAATCTTGACAGAGAGATGGAAATTATAAAAAATTTACCAAATGGAAATTCTAGTACCACAAATGAAATTTAAGAATTCACTGGATGAGACTAAAAGTGGACCAGAGACTGTGTTAGAAAGGGTTGGTGGACCTGGAGACTGATCAATAGAAATCATCAAATCTGAAAAACAGAGAAAGAATATTGAAAAAAATTAATAGTGACTTGTGGGATAATACCAGGAGGTCTACATATGTGTAATTGGAGTCCCAGAGGGAGAAGAGAAAGAGAATGGAGCAGAAGAATAATGTTTGAAGAAATAATTACCAAAAACGTCCCAAATTTGGTGAAAAACCTTATATCTCTAAGAATCTCAGCAATCCCCTAGCAGGGTAAATACAAAAAAGCCACACCTAAGCCCATCATAGTCACACCGCTGGAAACCAAAGAAAAAGAGAAAATATTAAAAGTGACCAGAGGAAAAATGATATATACAGAGGACAATAGTATGAATGATGGCTGGTTTCTCATCAGAAACCATGGGTGCCAAAAGAAAGTAGAACAACATTTGTTTAAGTACTGAAAGAAAAAAAAATCTCACAATTCTCTATTCAGAAAAAAGTACCTCCAAGTGTGTAGGCAAAATAAAGATATTTTTCAGATGAAAAAAAACTGAGAGAATTTATTGCCAGCATATCTGATATACAAGAAATGCCAATGGAAGTTCCTCAGGCTGAAGAAAAATGATACCAGGAAACTCAGATGTTGAAGAAGGGATGAAGAATACTGGAAAAGATAAATATATGGGTACATATGAAAGACTTTTTTTCATAATTAAGATATAGATGAGTGTATGTGTATGTATGACCATTTAAAACAAAAATATATAACATTGTATTGTGAGTATGTAATATATATGACCACTATACCATAAAGGATGGGAATGAATTTATGCAGTTGCAAAGTTCTTAGATTTTACGTGAAGTAGTAGAATGTTAATTCTAAGTACACTGTAATCCCTAGAAAGAACTCTAAAAAATAGTATAAAGAGATATAGCTAAAAAGACAATAGAGAAATTAAAAAAAGAATTCTAAAAAATATTTAGTTAACCCAAAAGAACAGAAGAAAGGAACAGGGAAACCAAAAACAGATGAGACAAACAGAAAACAAATAGCAACATGGTAGAACCATATCAATAAATTACCTGTAAATGGACTAATACTCCAGTTAAAAGATTGGGATTGTCAGACGATTTTTTCACCATGTGTATGTATATCAAAACATCAAATCATACACCTTGAATATACGCAATTTTTGTGAATTATACCTCAATAAATTTGTTTCATAAACTATAAGTTATAGCACCAATAGAAAACCAGTACAGGATGGAAAAAGATATAGCAGGCAAATAGCCTAAGAAAGCTTGAGTGACTACGTTAACATCAAATAAAGTAAACTTAAAGAGTGTTAATAGAGATAAAGAGGGAGATGTCATACTGATCAAAGAGTCGATTCATCAGGAAGATATAATAGTCATAAAAGTAGATGTACCTAACAAGAGCTTCAAAATACGTGAAATAAAAATTGACAGAATTAAGAAGAGAAATAGACAAATACACAACCACAGTGGGAGATTTTAAACCTTTCTCTGAAAAGTTGATAAGCAATTAGACAAAAACAAATCAACAGCAACAAACCAGTAAAAACATAGAAGATCTGAACAACACTTGAGCTAACTGATATTTTTAGAACATTGCACCCAATTTCAGAATATACACACTTTCCTTTCTTTTGCGCATAGTCATTCACCACGATAAACTGCATGCTAGGCCATAAAACAAGTTTCCATAAATTTTAAAGGATTAAAATCATACCAGGAAAAACAAAAGAAGAAATTATACTAAGTGTGTTCTTTGACCACAGTAGAATTAAATTAGAAGTAAATAACAATAACAGATGTAGGAAAACACCAAATATTTAGAAAGTAAACAAAATACTTCTAAATAATCCATGGAAATCACAAGGAAAAATAGAAAATATTTTGAACTAAAAGAAAATGAAAACCACAATGTGTAAAAATTTGTGGTTTCCACCTAGAGCGGTGCTTAAAGGGAAATGTACATCTTTGAAAGCCATTTAAAATACGTTTTCAACATTCAAAGTGCTTTCAGCTCTCCAGTTGCAACTTATCTTTTTTTTGTACTGTACTCTGTACAGCTATTTTTCACTATATTAATAATAGCATTTTAACACATCTGTTTGCTAACATATCAGTCTCTTCTTTCCTAAACTGTAAAAGGCCTTTAAGGATAAGAACTGCTGCTCTTTTCGATGTTTTCTTTCTAGTTTCTGGCAGAATACATGACATTTTGTGGGTTCTCAGTAAATTTTGAATGAAAGATTGGGAGTGGTTCTTATCTTCATGAGAACTCTGTGGAAACAGGCAAAATAAGGATTATTAGCCCCATCTTACAGTTGAGGAAACTGCAGCCCAGGCTCACCTCATGAACTGTGACAAGCCCAGGTTTCCAGTGTTCCTCAAACATTTTCCTTTCAGGCCCTAAATTGCTGACTGAAATAGCACCATTAGAGAGAAGTGTCTCCCCAGCAGAAGTGCGAAAGTTGACCAGAGTAAACTGTTAAGCCTTTTTCAGCTATTAAAACATCATCATGTAGTCTTTTATTCTCTGGAGGATGAACAAGGATGCTTTTGAGTTCTTGGAGCCTTTTCATAAAGGCCTTTAGGAAACCATCTGAGCTGACCCTCCACTTTCTATAACGGATGAGAAAGCCGAGGCCTAGACCTTTCGAAAGACTTGTAGAGCAACTTGGTGGAGCCGGCCCCACAGCCTGGTCCCCACCCCCAGCCCAGGCTGCCTCTGGCCTTGCAGGAAGCGCTTCAAGGTTTGAGGTTGCCAGCCTTGGGGGTTTCAGGCCGCGCAGTGGCTCTCAGCCACCCACGCTGGTGGGGCTCTGCTCTGTGAGCCTCTTGTTTCTCTATTCTCTACCTAGCTTTCAGTTTTTAAATGGGGTTTGTTTCCCCTTTGTCTCTGGTTTAGCTTCCTTTTCCTGTTTGGTTTTAAGTAGTCTAAAGATCAAGTTGCTGCCATCTCAGGGTCTGTGGTCCTCTGAGCAGCGTAGCCTGGTGGGAGGACAGCACTCACCTCCTCAGGGTTCCGTGTGCTAAAGCCTTTCAGCCATGGCCACGGGGTGAGTATGGGGACCAAAATGGGGACAGAGGGATATCAAGAGGAAACCTAGAATCATAACGGTGTAGAGCTGAAGGGGCCACAGAAATCATCCCAGATACCCTTGTTATACTAGTGAGAGATCAAGGACCCGAGGGCAAAGGACTTACCCAAGGTTGCACAGCAAGTTAGCGGCAGAGCCCACTCACTCTCCATCTGCTGGTCTGTCCATTACACGGGCCTGTGCCTCTCAATGCCTGTGAGATTTAACGGCTTCTGTGTCAAAGCACTGACTCAGAAGTCAAACACCTGTCTCGGATGTGGAGGGGTCTGAACTATGTAAAGGGTTGTGGTTTGGCTTAGAGGTGCTGTGGATGGGTTCTGGCTCTCCTCTCTAGAATGGTCCAAAAACATTCATGTTGTTTTCTCTGAATACTGGGCAAAGAGGAAGAACGGAGGTTCCTTTTATAGTAGAAACTTCACGGACTGTAATAGCAGTGTCTTGCTCTTCTGCTTGGAAGACTTGTGACTGGTGTAGGCCATAGGTCACGTAGACTGTTGCTGTTTAGCCCTTGTGTCAGCTGCAGCCGGCCTCCCTCATGCACCTCTAATTGTGAGTGTTCTTTCCAAAGGTGGGGTTACGTTTTAGACATGACTCCCTTCTGCCCTAGACTCCATGAAAGACTGCAGGTGATAGGACAGAGTTTTGTCCTCCGGGATATTTGGCATTCGCTTGATTGACTCATTACAGCTTTGTGTCTTAGCATAAAATTATAATCCCCCACCTTAAACAGCTTCCAAATTGCTGTTTCACCAATTTTCTTATTTGCTTTTTTCAATCCTGCTATAAAAACCTGTTGGGTAGATCAGGAAGGTGTTCTCTCCTGTTTGGGGATGAGGAAGCCCCACCTCTGAAAGTTGTGGCAGTAGCTCAGCATCGCATGGCTGGGTGAGGAAGGCCTGGAACTGGAACCAACCGGGACGGTTTCGTCCGGTGTTTTTTCCAGGACGCTACACAGGCTCTCTAGAAGCATTTTGTAGTGAGTTATTAAAATTGGCATCACAGTGAGTAGAACTGGTCTGATGCTCCTGGTCAGCAGAAGAGGGCTTTGGTGAGGGAGCATGGCTCTCCCTCGGGGTGGAGTCTTGGCCGCGCTGTTGGAATCACCTCCTCTAGGCCCCAGAGTCTCACAGGGCCAGGGAAACACCCGGTTTTTTTATGCTTGGCTTTGTTCCTGCTCCTGTGCAGCCAGTTTCCTATCATTTTAATAATTTTCCTTTAGCGTTAACGGATTTGTGGAGCACAGCATACTTTCCATTTCAGAGGCGGGTTAACTTCCAAAGTCATTTTGAGTTGTAAATTACACTGTGAAAGCTCGGGCAGTTTACTCTATCCTGTCAACTACTGACTGCAGGAACTGGTGCCGAAAGAAAATGGGGAGGAGACAAAGCAGCTGTTTTCAAGGTCTTTGTAAATTGTGGAATCTTGGAAGTTTCCATCTGGAAAGGGCATTAGAGACCGTCTGCAGTAGGACATTGAGGTTAATGGTGCTTCAGGCATCTCACTCTCCTCTTCAACCAAATTAATTCTCTTTTATCTTTTTTAAGTATTCCTCTAGATTTCTTTGAGGAAAAAAAGTTGTATTGTTTGTGATGATTTTGAAGTCTGAAAACTACCTAGCTCTGAGGTACACAGATGAGGATATTAAGGCCCAGAGTCGGGGCAGGACTTGTCTTTGGTGAATTAATGGCTCAAACAAACCCAGAGGCGGGTTTTCTGTGCTTCCCTTGACCGGGGCAAGGCTCTGGCCTCTCACAGGACTGCGGGAGCAGCGGCAGTGGAGCTGCGAGTACCATGCTATAAAAACTAAACTTTTTGGTTTTCTTCATACTGACATAATGGGGATATAATATCTAGATTCCTAAGTCACATGGTGCCTCTGGTGAGGATACAAAGGGTCTTCGTATCGGGAATACCTATCTTAGCCCCAGCTCTGGCCATCCATCAATCAAGAAATGTTTTCTGAGCCTTTAGCTCTGCACCGGGAGCTGGAGTTCTCTTGAGCGCATGGCAGTGTACGGCGTGCTCTCACTGCATTATTTCATTTAATTCTTACAACAATCCTGGAAGTGGCAAGTATTGCTTCCATTGTTCCCTTTTCATAGAGGAAGAAACCAAGGCAGAGAAGGAGTGAGTACTTGACGGGAAACGTACCTTGCCCCCTGACTGCAGCTTTGTCATTTGGCCCTTACACACCAAATTAGAGCTGATCTCTGCCTGGAGACGTGGAGACTCTCAGAAATGGAGAGACCACGAGGCACAAGTGCCACACGGTATAGACAATAAGCAGCGTAGACAGGAAAAGCAACAAGACTTGAGAAGTTGAGGCCATCAGGAAAGACTTCCAGGAGGAAGTGGGATCTGGTAAATTCTGAAGGATGGGGTGATTTTAAAAATGGACTGACCAAGTGTCTCAGCGTCACACAGGGCCTGCTCTAGGTGCCAGGGATACAGAGGTGAACGTGACAGGCAGTCTTGTCCTGGAACTGTGCTGCGAGCAGGGTGAGGAGGGAGAATACAGTCAAGAAATCATAAATAAGAGGTGAGAAAAAGACAGGCTAAAGCAATGCAATAGAGAGTGACTGGGCCACTGCCTTAGCTAATGCTCATAGTGGGGACATTGACTTTGAGACCTCAGTGGTGACAGGGGGCAGCTATGCAAAAATCCGAAGATGAAAACATGAGATGGGGAGCACGCAGGGAGGGACTGCAAGTGTAAAGGCCCCGAGATGGGAACAGTTCAGTGGGCTCAAGGGTCAGAAAGAGAACAGGGATCCCGGCTGAAGCTACATGAATAAGGGGAGGGTGAAGGGAGACAAGAGCAGAGAATTAGACAGGCCTTCCCACACGGAGCCTGCGAGCCTGGTGAGGACTGTAGATTTTATTCTTTGTGTCATGGGAAGCCTTTGGAGGGATTCAAGCAAAGAGAAAGACATCTGATAGAGGATAAGAAAAATTACTCTGGCCACTGGGCGGCTAAGGTCTGTAGCATGATGAGAATGGAGGCAGGAGGACCTCCGGGAGGCTGTTGCAGTCGTCCAGTAAGGGGTGGTGGTGGTTTGGACTAGTGATAGCGCAGTGGGTGTAGGTGGGAGGAGTAGCTGGTTTCCAGATGTGCTTTGAAGGTCTAGCCTCCACGACTTCCTGATGGATGCGATGTGACTCTGAAGGAAAGGAATGAATCAAACCTGTGTCAGGTGAACAGTGATTTCCTTTACCACAATGGAGAAGGCTTGCTAGAAGCATCTGGAGTGCTAGCTGGGGATTGGTAGGGTTTTTTGAGCCTGTGCAGAACAGGTTCCCAGTGATTGTAGAACAAGGCTGAACTAAGCAGGCAGCAGCTGATATCAGAGTGCAGCAAGAAAAGCCACATGAAGGAGTGGTATGTCTGAGCCTTTCTGCTGGAGCCAGCCAATGTCAGTCCCTTCCTATGTCTCCGTCTTGTCCTTATCGTGCTTGGTGGTGGTTTTGCTTTGTTTCTAAAGCACTTATCACCTTCTAATGTATTACATAATTTTTTTATTTATTGTTTTTATTCTTTGTCATCTGTCTCCCCCTCTCTGGAATGTCAGTTCCAAGAAGGGAGGGACTTTTGTCTCTTTACTCATCGATGTATCCTCAGTGCCTACAACATTGCTTGGCAATACACATTTATTAAATTGTTGGATTTGCTTAACTCCTTCTGGTTTATAACACTGGAGATGCCTGGGCTACCAAAGTTCCTGCTCAGTGGAGCTTCCTGCCGTGGCATGTTAGAGAAGAGGCCAGAAAAGCAGACATTCCGCCTGCTCTCAGGTAGTGAAGGCTCCGAGGCCCTCTGCACAGTCGATTGATGGCTGCCTGGGCACAGTAATTCCTGCTTATTCCACTGTCCTGCAGATGCTGAATATGTAAAGACAGAAGTCTCCCATAGCCTAGGTCCACCCCACAGTCCCTCCAGCCCCCACCCTTGCCCCTGCGACGGGTTTGCAAGACAGTCTCTAAGAGCAGCTGGTATTTCCTTTGACATATTCTTGTCCTCACAGACGAGTCAGAGAATCCTGGAAGCTTAGAACCGAACAAGCCCTCAGAGAGCATGTTGTCTTCCTACTCTTCCCCTGGCCCGTGTAGCCAGATCATTTGGAGAGCTTCCTGAAATTTCTCTATCTTCGTCTATTACAAAGGATCCAATGTGCCTCCAGTTGGGAAACATTACCGTAATGATTCTAGGTTATTCTCACGAGAGCATGTTGTGTTCCTCAAGTGTCCTGGGGCAGAAAATGCTTGGGAACTGTCCAGTGGCTTCACTGTGGTAACTGAATCCAAAAGGAGAAAAATAACAACAGCTGCGCTGTTTTGGAGTGTTACATGCTCAGCGTTATGCTAATTATATTATATGCTGTCTTTTGTCTTCGTCCTCTGAAGTGTTGCATTGTCCTTCCCATCTTACAGATAAGAAAACAAGGCAGCAAAGTTAGGTTACTCGTTCTAGGTCACACTGGTATCACTTCGCAGAGTTGGGATTTGAAGCCAGATCTCTTGTGTTTTCAAAAGCTAAGCTTAGCTGTGGCCTCTTGAAGGAACTTGCCCAAAATCGCAGAGTCAAGGTTAGAATCAAGGCCTCCTAATCTCTGTTATCCTTTGCAGTCTCTGATTTACACTGTTAATACTGGGAGAAACAGTCCTTTGTCCTCCTGTAGTACCTCATGCTTGTCGCTGTCAAGCTTCTATCCTTCACTGTCTCCCCTCCAGCCTAGAGCACTTTGAGGACAAGACGCGGTGTCACTCATTTCTGTCTGTCCCTGTGCCTAGTAAACGGTGTGCACGTACTCGGATGTGTATTGAGTTGAGCCGAATTGCCACATATGCAGATGATTTAATTGGGGTGTTAGCTGGGGCTCACCCAGGTCTCATTCTCAGGCTGTTGATTTACCCTCGGAGATGAGCATATGGCCCCAATCCTTTGCCCAGCGGATCTCTACTGCTGTCCCGAGGCTGTGTGGGGACCCCTTCCACTGCCACAAGTGATCAGAGTCGCAGACTCAGGGGACACAACATGTATCAGAATGTAAATGTTTTTAAGGTTAGAGGAGCCTGAATGTCCATATGGCCTATCAGATGGCTCCCTAAGAAAAGGGCCACACTGGTGGCCTTGAAAGCAGGTGTGGGAAGTGGGGTGAGACAGGTTCAATCTAAGAAAATCAGACTCTCTCAACAGTTGGTTGGAGTGTTTTTTCCAGTTTCTACTGGACTGCACAGAGAAGTGGGGACCAGCTGTCCAGGCATCTGGGGGGTGGCACTAGAGTGGCGTAAAGGCAAACGTCTTGATTACACGTGTCAGACGTCTGGTCCTCCCAGCAATGTGGACAGAAGAGAGGATGTCTGGGTTTAATGAGTTTAGGCTTCATTTCTTTAATTCCAACCCTCACAAAATGGGGCTCAAAAGTCACCATTTGAGTTTCTGCATGTTAATATATGCAGCTCTAATTTACTGTTTTCATTACTGTAATGTAGCAGTTCTCAAAATGTGGTCAGGAGATCTACCCTTTTAGGGGTCATAAGTCACAACTATATTTATAATAATGCTGAGACATTATTTGCCTTTTTCACTCTTGTCTCACAAGTGCACGGTGGAATTTTCCAGAGGCTACCTGACGTGTGTTGACATTGTCACTGTGACAAGAAATGATATGTGCCCTTTGTGTATTCTTGTGTTTTAAAAAATTCCCAGTTTTAATTTCAAACATGGTAAATATGGATAGACTTAATCTACATAAACAGAAGCTTTTTGACATCCTCAGTAATTTTTATGGGTATAAAGGGGTCCTGAGACGACGAAAGTTTTTAGGACCACTTCTCTAAAACATTGTTATATGACTGCACTTCAAAAAGCGTGCACAGAACTGGTAAGTGCCCTGTTCAAGATGATGACTCCCACTGATAGAGAGAGGGTCCTGGGACTGGAAGAGGATGCAGGGGCTTCTCTTGAACTAAACAGCTTTGTGAGGTAACTTCACATTTCCTAGACTGAGTAGTGGGATCACGGGAACTGACTTCTTATAGGCATGGAATATTTCATAATAAACATTCTAAGTTTAGAAGACAACATTAAACCTGTTTCAAGCCTGTTCCTATTAAGAAAAAGTATATGTCACCCTGTGGATGATTTACTGATTTACTAATTGCCAAGGGTTGAAATGCCTCTTGTTAGGCAGCCAACATCATGTGCTGCCTGATGCGGTGAGATAGAATGAGTACCCACGGTCACCAAGGAGTGCTCCTGCTCCTTTCTCTGAATTTAATCACTAGGAAACAATCCAGAACAGGGTCAGCCTGCAAGACAGCCTGAAGCCTTCACACAAAAAAATCAGTATCAGTGAAAAACGAAAAAGTGGCCTCACATTCTAGCTTAAAAGAGAATAAGCAGACAGCCCAACCAGATACAGTGCCTGAGTGGATCCTGAATCCATAAAAACCAAAAAAATTGGAGGAGAATTGGGTAGCTTAATACGGGCTCTGTATTAGATTTATTAGTAAATTATTAATTTTCCTAGATGTAATAATGGTATTTAAGTTATATGTTAAAATGTCCTTATTTTAAATAAATGTGTGCTAAAAACCTTAGGACTGAAGTATCACAATATCTGCAATTTACTTTCAAATGGTTCAGAAAAAAATGACATCGAAAGAGAAAATTCATGTGGTAAAAACGCTTTACTGAGCAGAAAGCCCTGTCTTGCAGCAGAAAGTGAGATCTGTACTCTAGTCCCAGCCCTTCCTCATGCTGGCCCTGGGACGTTGGGAAACTTACTTCCTTCTCTAGGCCTGTTTCCTCCATCTAAAAAAAGTGCTCCTGAATGTTTCTCAGCTCTGACAAGGCTGTGATTCTCAGTCTCTCTGTTTCTCAGTCGCTGAATTGGGACATGGTGACAACATCTGTGGTGTGGGTTTCCTCATTCCCCTTGAATACATGTTGAGAGGTGACGGGAGGCCCAGGGTGATGGCTGAAGAGGCTGCGCTCTCCCCTGTGACTTCGCTTTGCCTGAAGTGGTCCACTGCCTCCTGGGCAGGATGACGTATGCCCTTCTCTTGCACCGGTGGCACTTTGTTCACACCTGGAGGCGGCACTCACAGCATTGTGGGCTGTTTGCTTGTGCATGTGTGCCTTCCACTTGAGGACAGAGACCGCATCTTTTCTTCAACAGAGAGTTGCGTTTCTTTTAAGTACTAGGCACGAGAATATATTTGGTACATAGTCTGTCCTCAGTAAATGGGATGTTTTCTCGGTTTATTTTTTAAATGAATGCAGAAAGAGAGATAGAGAAAGCAGAGGTAGCCAGATCTCAGGTGAGTCATGCTTCCCCCCACAAAGAATCCTCAGAGGCTGAGATCCCTGGCAAAGAACTAGGCAAACTCAAAAGCAAGCGTTTGTTCAGAGATATTTACTGAGCAATCACTAGATCCCAGTTACTGGGCTACAGAGATGAATAATATTTTTAACAAACCCACCCCAGAAAAACCTGCCTCATGAGAGGAGAGAGAGAAAATAAACAGACCTTCAGTACAGCGATGAGTATGAGAAATGGTAGGAAGAAAAGTTAAGCTGAGTCTTTCCTGTGGGGGTAGGGAATCACTCTGGCAGGAGGTGACACACGAGGAGTGTACGAGGGCAAAGCAGGACTTGAGACCTGTGGGGGATGATGCCCCACAGTGAGGCCTCCCCTCCAGTGGATGAGCCTCAGCACTGGGGTGCTCCACACAGACAGGGCTGACAGCCTGTGTCCTACCTGGACGCCCAAGGCGATGCTCCAGGCCCCGTTGAGGAACCTGCGACCTTGGTTTTCTCCTTAGAGGTTAAAAGACTAAGAGTAATAACAGCTCTGCATGTGGACACAGAAGATGCTTCATACTGATTCCACCTTAATCCTCACCTCATGCAGATTTGCTCTTATTTGAACCAGCATTTTCCTTATTCAAGATAGTATCTTCAGTGCTAGTCCTGTTTAGTAAACTGCACTCCTGTTTATTTCCTCAGTCTTATTCGAGCTCCAACAAACTTTTTTTTTTTCGGTGAGGAAGATTGGCCCTGAGCTAACATCTGTGCCAATCTTCCTCTGTTTTGTATGTGGGATGCCACCACAGCATGGCTTGAAGAGCAGTGTGAGGTCCACATCCAGTATCCAGGCCACTGAAGCAGAGCACACAAACTTAGCTACTATGCCACTGCGCCGGCCCCTCCAACAGACTTTAAAAGCTAATCAAGAAAGATCATTACCCTCATTTTACACAGCATACACTGCCTTCCCTGAGGTCCCGTGGTTAGCAAATGACAGAGCCAGGCCTGGGCATTGCTCAGACTCTGATCTAGTGCTCCCTTTACTTTCCCACACTGTCTCCATGAGTGACAGCATTAATTAGATGTTCATGAGCTGTGTTTCTGGTATATCTCTGGTCCCTGACAGGCACCAGCCAATCAGACTTTCTCTCTGGCCCTGTCCACCTTGAGAAAGAAAGTGGTCAGAAAAGGGACAGTCCAGAGACGAACCAAGCTAGCACTGTCACAAGAGCCAATGGAAAAGTGTCAGAAAGGGGACTAAGAGGACAAGCACGAGGGCAAGCCTGTCAGCTCTGGTGGCCAGAAAGTCACTGCTGACCTCAGAGAGATCAGCTGGAGCAGAGTGGTAAGAGGGCCTGGGACCTGGGGAGATGGCGTGGTGGCCTCAGGGAGAGAGGAGTGGAGCGTGTTTGTGAGTGGAGGGCAGAGTTCAATAGGTGAGTTGAGAACACTGAAGGAGTGAGACCCAGAAGCCGCAAGGAGAGGCCTCTAGAGAAAGGAGGAAGAGGACAGGGTCCCAGCCAGTGGTGTCTCTTACTCCCTGGGTGACTCCAAACAAGTTGCTTAATATAAAGGGATAAGTGTAATCACTGCCTCCTAACGACTGTTTTGAGCATCACGTGAAATCACACAGTGTTTGGCCTACAGAAGGCCTACTGCACTAGCAGGAGGTGCGCTTCCGAGAGACTGGAACTTGGCAAAGGCGAGGCCCTGTGTCCTTGTCCCCACTGCTCCTTTCCTTGGTGTCCAGGAGGTAAACACGAGCTCACTCTGTCCTGGAGCACCTGGACAGGTTTTCACAGCCCTTGCTTCTCAGTGTCGGCTGCTCTGCTCCCAGCTGAGAGGCAGCCTTCCAGATGATTCTCAGCCCACTTTTCAAGTTCACTTTATTGCTTGTATGTTGAAAGTAAACAAGTCAGGACTTTACAAACTGCCTCAGAGACTGGCTCTGTTTCTGCTTGGTTTGGGAACATTTATTTATAGCCACTTCTCTCTGGCCTCCTACTGTTCCCTCACTTACTTATTAATTCCCTCGCCAGCTATTGAGCCCACGCCTGCTGAGGTGGAGGTAACATGCTGCACCGAGGAGGTTAGGCAAGGGATCTTGATGGCTCAGCCCTGGGCCTGTCCTCAGGAGGCTCATGGTCTCAGGAGGAAGATAACCTCTAAATAACTATCACGAAAGCCCGAAAGTGATCAAAGGCACACAGGGCCTCAGAGTGGGGCGGGGGGCAGAGGCAGACATAAGAGGCACATAGAATGCACTGGATACTGGGCACCTTCATATATCTTGTTTCAGTTAATCGCCATAGGAAAATACTTAAGTTTTATTAGCTCTGTTTTACAGACGAGAATTATTCCTCAGAACCCCCCGTACCATCGGGTACCCATTTTGTAGCTGTCTTATCTGTTTTTCCTGTAGACTTTAATCTCCTTAAGGGCAGAGCATGTCACTTTCATTCCCAGAGCCTAGCAGAGTCCCTTCCTCTTAGTAGCTATTAAGTGAATGGGAATGAGTGGATAGATGTTTTCTGAAGGCGGTGACTTGACCTGAGCTTGAGAAAAGATAAGATGCAAACCTATAGGTGTCGGAATGAGAAAGCATCTTAGGCAGAGGAAGCATCTTTCTTCTTTAATTCCTTGAGTAATACCAGAAAGTCATTTTAATTAGCCCAAATATCAGAAGGATGCTTTTGCTCTCAGACCTGGCTTTACCACCAGTCTGCTGGTTGGGCTGTGCAGACAGACTGCCCTTTTCCTTACTGATTTCCGCCAGGCAGGGTGTGGACAGCATCAGTTCCTGGAGAGCAAACAGGGAGGTTTCCTGGGCCAGCAAAGAATCTGCCCTATTGTCTTGGACCTCCAAGGATTAACAGGTGGGAAGGGAACTGTGGCCCAGACCTTTGATCAGCTGAAGGGAAGGAAGCCTGTCTTGAGGAAATAGTCCTTGCCGTGGTGGCACTCACACCCAGCAGAGGGACCTAAAGTGGACAATTGTTGCAGTACCCTGTGGTGGGAGCAGTTATGGTGCTAAGGCACGGATATGCTAACAAGGCTCAGAGGACCATCTCACTCAACCTGGGGCTTCAAGGAGGGCTTTCTGAAGGAGGAACACATGAGCCAGCCCTGCGTGGTTAAGATTTGGCACTCTCACCGCTGCAGCCTGGGTTCATTTCCTGGTCGTGGAATCTCACCACCCGTCTGTCAGGTAGTTGTCATACTGTGGTGGCAGCTCACATAGAGAACTATACTAACAGCTAGGATACACAACTATGCGCTGAAGCTTAAGGAAAATATTTTTAATAATAATAATAAATAAAGACTGAACGTATATCTGAAGTCTTCAGGATAAATAGGAGTTACTGGTAAGCTGGGCTGGAAAAAGCATCCCAGGCAAAGCTGGAGCAGAGGGGCCATGGAGAAGAGGGCGTGTGGGGGGTCCTGAGTGTCTCCACCAGGCTAAGCCCAGGGTTGGTGGGTCAGCTGTGAACAGGTAAGTGAGGACCAGCATGTGAAGGGCCACAGGTGCCTGCGAAGGAGCTGGCATTGTGTCCTGTAATAATAGTGAATCGCATTCTTCAGCACTGTTGGGTGCCGGGTATGGCTCCAGGTGCTGACACACCTTAAGTCTTAGAGTTCTCACTACAACTCCGTGAAGAAGGTAACGAAAGAAACAGATGAGGACACTGAGGAAAAGAGAAGCTCAGTATTTGTCTGAGGTCACGTGGCTGGTAAGTGGCAGAACTCCCAGCGGGAGAAAGGTGCAGTCAGATTTGCATTTTATAAAGGTCTTTCTGGTGCTGATGGTGAAAGGTGAGTTGTGGGGGCATGAGACTTGAACCTGGAGGCAGGCAGAATAGCCAGGAGCCTGCAGTGGTGGTCTAGATGACAAATGACACAGCAACAAGGAGAGAGAGAAAGGAACAGATCTGAAAGAAGTTTAAGAAGTACAAGAGATGACAGCCATAGACGGTGAGGCGAAAAGAGGTGTCTGGAACGACTTTCCAATGTCAGACCTGGAGACGGGTTAGGGTCCTGCCGTTCCCCGCAGCAGGCAAAAAGAGTTGTCTGGAACGACTTTCCAATGTCAGACCTGGAGACAGGGTAGGGTCCTGCCGTTCCCTGCAGCAGGGAAACTTTCTGTTTCCAGCACGTTGAGTTTGGAGGTCTCTGAGGTATGTCCAGGTGGAAACGTCTGGTAGTGAGAAATACAGCTCCGTAGGTTAGAAGAAAGTTCAAGATCAGAGGTTCAGCATGATAGGATTTGTCAACATGTTGGTGATCGTGTCAACCCCAGCCACAGGTGAAAGAGCCCATGGAGAGATTTGAAAGTCAGTGTTTCTCGAATTTACTTCGTGCACCCTTTGCATCAGAATCAGCAAGAATATGTGTTAAAATCAGAGACCCAAGCCCCACCTGAGACACACTGAATGAGAATCTCCTAAAGAGGGATTTGAGAATCTCTATTTTAATAGACACCTCTCCTGATTCGTCCGATGCGCACAGTTTTGAGAACCATGGGCATGGAGTGAAAAGAAAAGGAACTCTAAGTAGTTCACGTTGGGGAACATCAAGATTTAAGGTGGCTTTAAAGTCTGTTTTGGAGCAAGACCCATTGAAGACACAGTGAAAGCCTACTTTGGAAAAAGCTTGCACTCTCACTTCTGTAAATCGTGTCAGGGGATTCTTAGGCTCTTTAAACCTTTCCATGGACCCCAGTGGAAGAACCCCTGATGTAGGCGGTGAGCACAGCAAAACCTATGAAGGAGGCTGTGAAGGACTCACCAGAGAGAAATGGAGAACCAGGAGAATCAGACTGGGGTCAATCAGGAGAGATTTTCAGAATGAGCGTGTCGTCAGCAGTGTTGAGTTCAGGAAGAGAGATCAAGTGATCTGAGAACTGAAAAGCACCCTCTGGAGTTGGAGAGGGCCGAGTCGATAACCTTGTCTGGAGTGTTCGAGTGTGTATTAGGAACTGAGCCGGGCTCCGCTGGGACTCGGGGAGGGAGTGAGTGGTGAGGAAAGGGAGAAACAAGCAGATAGGAGCTGGAGGGAAGAGAAAAGAGCTGGAGGTGGCAGCTCGTATCAGCTGACATCAGCCAAACTCCCATTCAGTGGGTGTTGATTAGGTGCTTACCCCTGGGATGGTAACTGTGGGGAGAGAGGCGCTCCCAGTCAGGTTACTACTCACCCTGGTCTGCCTGGGACTATCCTGGTTTTAGTGCTGAATGTCCTACCTCCCAGGAAACCCCTCAGTCCCAGGCAACCTGGGTTCCTGGTCCTGCTGGGAGACAGGATCTGACAGTGTGGTGAGTTGTTCTGTCTGAAGGGGGTGACGAAGTCAGGGCATTGGGCTGAGCAGGACCATTGTGCCAGTGCTGCAGGAGAGAGGGAGGCACTGATCCTCATCTTTCCAGTAAGAGATTCAAGCAACAGAGCATGTGGCTCCTAGGCCAACCCCCAGAGGGGCTGAGGAGGCAGCCCGCGTTTCCCAGGCTGGCCCTGGAGCCGAGGTGCCTTCGCAGGCCGCAGCCCCACTCTGCACAGTAGGCCGCCCTCCGAGCTGTGCTTTCCTGGCTCTGCGATCCCAGGCTGTCGTGAGACAGGAGGCTGACAGTAATCTGTAACGGAGGCTTTTATTTGGCAGCTACTCTCTCCCAGAATAAGTGGAGTAGGATTGTAAGTGGAATATTCCCATGGGTGCACAATCATAAATGACTATTCCCAGTTAGTCATTAATTCCACACACATTTATTGGTGTCTACAGCATTCAAGGAACTGGGTTTACCAAGGGAAAAACAACAGAGACCCCGCCTTCAAGGAGCGCACAGCCTCGTGGGGCAGACAGATGCTAATGCAGATGTTGAGAGCAGGACAAACTGATGAGTGCTGTGCCAAGAGGCAGAAATGAGCAAGGTGCTGCAGGAGCCGGTCTCCTGTCTTACAGGTCTAGGTGCTTTACTTTTCTCAAGCTCAACCCTGGACTCAGTTTTCCAGGAAGCATCTTGTAGTTAGCCCTGTTCCTCTCTCTTCCTTTTCTGGCTTTACATCCTTCTGCCCTTTGTGAATTTACACTGCATCCTTCAAGTTGTTGTAGTAAAGGCCTGGAAGATACGTGTAGGGTGGGAAGCAATTCCACGTTGTGCACAGGGAAGAGCATGGCTGGATGGAGTGTCTGTGTTAGCCTTCAAGAAGTTCAGAAACCTCATTCCCGGGCATGCAGGGAATGGTGAAGCCAGAGTCCGACAGCTGGTGAGGCGGAGTCTGTGCTCGTCCAGAGGCTTCAACAGAGGGAGAGACTGCGGCTGCCTTCACTGTGTGGTGTGCCGCAGGTTTCTTCCCTGTGTGTTAGTTCTCTCTCCAAATGCATGAGTGGTTTCTTATGTCAGGTCCAGGGAGATCCTGATTAGGTTTCACAGGTATATGCAGAAAGTTTGGGGTGTGTTTTGCTTTTTTTCTTTTTAAGTAAGAGATTTCAACAGATACTCAGTAGTGGTCTCTGATGTATCGTCTAAAGGACTGAACTGCGACCAGTGGCAAGGCCTAGACTCGGCCTTGGTCGGGACTGGGCTCTTGGGCAGAGCTGTGAGTACTCAGCGCTGTCTGAGGGACCACCAAGGTTGGACTAGCTTTGTACAGACGAGGAAACTGACCCAGAGTCACACAGTCTTTGTTCTCTAAGCTCCTGACAAAGGGCAGTCCAAAGCTTTGTTAGCTTATGTCTCATGTGCCACTGGGAGGGAAATTACAGGCTTGAATTTTTTACACTGCCCACAAATACCTGTACAAAAGCCCAAATTGACAGTGGAATTGGACTGCTTGTTCTAAAAGAGGCTTCTTCTGCGAGAGAAGCTCTGGCTGTACCTACTGCTCAGAGCAGCTTGTTAGGTCCTCGGGGGAAAACGTCCATCATCCTGGTAGTTCAACACCGTGTAGAAAAAACCAAACAGTGTATTTTGACAGATTTTCCCCAGTAATCAACTGGTTGTTTTGATCATATGAAGGCAGCCTGTCAGAGATGAGCCCTCGTAAGGCTCCGCCTCAGCTTTCCTCTCCAGCTGCGTGTGGCTTGGTGTTCCTTGGAGCCAGAGGACAGTGGGGAGCTCTGAGGCCGTGTCTACACAAGCACAAATTCTATGGGGCCTGTGGCCCATACAGGGGGAGTAGGGAGTCTTTTTTCATTTAGTAAAGGAAATTTTGTGTGTACATGTTCAAAGAAATAGTTCACTCATTCAATAAATTGTATTTTTAAAAAGAAAATATTTGTCTATCAAATTCACTTTCCTCAAACGATAACTGATTTAGACAAACAGCGTTTATGATGCCTGTGGATATGTGTGTAGTACAGAGTTTGCATATTCATCCAGGAAGATGTTGAGAAGACAGTTGAATGAACGGAGCTCAGAGGCAATGTCTAGGCTTGGTAGCTATCGAGATTCTATTAAATCCGAACAAAACAAAAATCCCAAAAGGATAATAAGCAAGATGAATCTTCAGTAGGATAAATGAATATTTTCTTGCTTTTAGGTTTTGTTAGTGATAATAAAATAAGCAGACAGACAAGTGATACTCAAATGGGAAAAAAGAAAACAGGGTTTTTTGGTTAACCACAAGTTCAATTTGAACCTGAAGTGTTAAAAACAACAACTAAAAAAGGAACCTGTGGCAATAATTACAATAAGAAACAGAGTTACTGACATTTAAGCACCCACAGTAGTGGGTGCTTTCTTTCTGTCCTCTCTGTCCGAGCAGCCTTGGGTGGTGTGGCATCCCCAGGTATGCTTCAGCCCCTTTGGGCTTGCAGTTCCTTGCCTACACACTCTGCTTGCCTGCCAGCCTCCGCAGGCTGTAGCCTCCCCCGCCTAGAATCCCACATCCCCTTCCTGAATTCGCTGGGGGCTGAAAGCTCTTCATCTCTGAGCCTACACAGCATTTTCTTCAGAAAGTCTCCCCTGCTTCCTGCAACCCCTCCAGGCAGAGTAAGGGGTGTAGTCATTTGTCCCATTTCCTGAGTAGCTGTGAGCTCACTGAGAGCAGGGACTGTCACATTCATCTCATCACTAAATATTTTCTAACTCACTGGCATCTGTGCCTGTCAGGCTGAAATGGAAGTATCATACCCAGTCGTAGGACCCAGACACTAAGAGAAAATGTGACAAATTGGGACGCGCTAGAAGAGAGCACCTGGGATGGCAAGGAGGCTTGTAGCTTTGTCGTATGAATAATGGATGGAAGGACCAAGATATTCCTTCTGTTGTCCACTGGGCTGTCATAGGCTGTCCAGAGCGCCTTTGTAACTCCGGAGGGCAGGAGTGGAATGTAACAGAACAAGGAGGGAGTACCTCACTACTAAAGCCATTTCACAACGATAGGGGCTGCTTTGGAGAGCAGGAAGTTCCCGTCCCTGGCAGTTTTCGTTCAGAGGCTCAGTGTGCACTTAGGGCTGCTTTCAGAGGCATGCTGTATTGACCTGAGAGGGGATTAGGTCCTCTCTAGAGCTCTTTTTAGCCCCGAGATTCTACAGTGAGCATTTATTAGGCGCCTGCTCTGTGCCGGGTTCTGGAGGCACAGCGGAGAATGAGACAAGCATGCCCCTGCCCTCAGGGAACCTGCGCTATATAACAGTTTGTGCTACTTTGGGTCTTTCAAGAAGCAGACACCAAGACCTTATGGAGGGTGAGAGTGCAAGAGGTCTATCAGGAACATCAGTGAAGGATAGAAGGAGCAGGAGCCGACAGGGAGAGCCTCAGGCCATGATGCAGGTTTGCTGTCTGCGAAGGAGAAAGCGCAGGAAGGACTGAGGAGGAAGTGTCTCTGACCACACAGCGTACAGGCTGAGGAAGGGGCCTCGAGTGGAGGTTTCCCCCATGGAAGAGCCCCACGTCCAGAAGGAATGGGCCGGCGCTGATAGCCCTGCCGTGTTCAGTCATTGCTGGAGCGCAGGCCTGGAGAAGCATGATCTGTTGCAAACCAGTGGGCGTCCAGAGAGGCCGTAGCTGGGACCATTGGTCAGCTCTGCTCCCATAACAGGCTCTCTTGGAGGAGATCTGAAGGGCACACTTCCATGGCTGCTACACAGGATTCTAGAAAGCATCGCCCTATCACACAGTACCTTCCTGGATTTACTCCCCCAGAAACATCCTTCTGTGGTCACATGCCAGCAAGTGGTAAAACTGGGATTTCAGCTCAGATCCCTCTGACTTAATGAAGTCCATGTTTCTTAACTAATACCGTGCTGTGTCTCAGGCTCTCTCCCAGCTCCTGAGACAGCAGCTGGAACACACACCTACTGTCACAGTTAGCAACTTGGTAGCAGTAGCACTAGGTGACACAGCTTAGACCAGAGCTTGATTTGTCGTCGGTGTATGTTGGGATGGAACTAGGATTTGAACCAAGGTCTCTGTGACTCTATGTACAGTTTACTCTAATTTCTACTAGATTTCATGAGAACAGGGCCCCAAAGACTTAGGGCAGGAGCAACTCCTCCAAAGCATATTCTCTTAGAGGATACGTGGTTTCGGGCTCGAAAACTCAGAGTAGGCAAAGCATAGTACTGTTTTGGGTTTTTTTTCTTTTTTCTCCCTGCCAGTATAATATAGCTGTCTTCTGAGAAGACCCGTGCCTGTTTTGATGGTCACTGATTTCCCCTTAAATATTTGTTGAATGAATGATGAACTATGGAAAAAAAAGATGCAGCACAATTGCACAACAAAACCCTTATGATTCACTCCTGGTCCATCTGTCCACAGACAGAACCCTTAACACAAGGCTTGGACAGCTGATGTCAAGCGTACCCTAGCCTCCTAAATCCCAGAGCAGAGCTGAGGGGTCAGCAGCAAGATTGAGACCCAGCAGCATAGGCATTCGGAGTGGGTTTCAGACCCAGCACTGGCACATTAAGTCATTGGCTGGACAATCAAAACGTACGTAGGGATTCAGGTAAAGTAGGTGAGAGAATATGTGTGGAAAGGCTTGTGTATGCGCTATACACAGAATTCTTGTGAAGATTGTAATAATCTGTCCGCTGGATCATCCACCATCCCTGAGTCATCAGAGGGCTGGGTCCAGAGGAAGCTCCACCCTCTGAACACTTTGGAACTGACTACATGGGCCGAGTTGAGGTTTCCAAGTCACTGAGGGCTAATCTCCTAAAAACCACTATTTTCTCACCCGGTGACTATTGACTGGGTATAGGGATCTTTTTCAAATACTTTGTTTACCTGCCTTCTTAAATATGGTAAAGTGAACATGATGTGACTTTTCTCTTGACTGCTGATCTCATCATTATGATTATCTGTTATTGTACATACTTCTGCTACTATATTAATTGGCCCCAAATTGTTGGGCTTCAACTTCTTGTTTCTAATTCTCCAGTTGTGTTTGTATGCCTTCCTTTCTGATAATGGCCGCTCCTCCCTGCTGTTGGTGTGCCTACCTTTAACAACCACATCTTACCTTTTTAATTTGAGAATTCTAATATTCTGGAGACCGAGAAAGTAAACGTTCAAGGTTATTAGGCTGGCGTGTACGTGGAGAGGCCAGTGGGCTCTGAGAGACGTCCTCTGAATACAGTGGCAGGAGTTGTAATGCAGTGATTTTAGTGGTGACTCTTTTCTCTGTGCAGGGACTTACTTTGCTTTTTCCCTGGTTTTCTGTCATAGTCTGAACAGATGAAGTTGCTATCTGCATGTCTTCAGCAAAGTGGGGAGCAGCCATCTCTTTATTTTGATATATATCGCTCTGTTCTCTAGAAGATCACCCAATCATTTTATTGTTGACATAGCTTGTGTGATGCTACCCTATCATAATCTCATAAATTGGGCATTTTCTTGGATGTTGTAAAGAATATTATCTATGTCTTACAAGACATAGTCAGACAGAACTGGTTGGAAATCCCAAATTTAATCACTGAATTATGTGAATTTGTATAAATCTTTCCGAGTCTCTGAGCCACCCTTTCCTCATCTCCAGAATGGGGGTAATAAATAGCTACTACCTAACTTGTGGATCTTAGGTGCTTTATTGCATTGTCTTGTTTAACACAATGTCTAGAATACTGTAGACAGCTGGCAAATTGTAGCTGTAATTCCTTTCTTATTCAAGCGCCTTTTCTCCTGAAGGCAAAGCTGTGAGTCTTTTTCATGCTATCAAAACTTTTTGGCACAAAACCTCTTCTTCACTCCCCAGAGTCTTTAGAGAACGAAAGCTCATCATGTCACAGAGCAGCCCTTCCATAAACACTTGAGAGCTCTGGCAATTAGAAAGTTCCTTTGTGTCAAGTAGCAGTTGGTCTCTGTTTTAGAAAAGGGCAAAGCCAGCTTCCACTCCTTGTAGCTGAGGCTGACGCTTAAGTTTTCTCTTGCTCTGCAGTGAACAGAGTATCTGCCAAGCCCGGGCTTCTGTGATGGTCTACGATGACACCAGTAAGAAATGGGTACCAATCAAACCTGGCCAGCAGGGATTCAGCCGGATCACCATCTACCACAACACTGCCAGCAACACCTTCAGAGTCGTCGGAGTCAAGCTTCAGGATCAGCAGGTGAGTGCTGGAGTAACAGATTGTACCCACGAACCCGCACCACACACACACAAGTATAGTGAAAAGAGGTCAGAAAAAAATAAGGGCAAGATTTAGAGTCAGAAGGTTTGGGTTCAAATTCCAACTCCATATTCTCGTACTGCGAGGTACGAGACCTTGAGCAAACTATCTTTTCTGAGCTTCATCTTCACATCTGTCATATAGAGACAGTAATCCCCACCCTGCCTACCTCACTATAGTGTTGTCGTATTAGAATAAAATAATAGATGTGAAACAGCTTTGAAAAACATATTGTACAAATGTGTTAGTATTCTTCTATGCCTACATATCCATGAGTAATTTGGCTATGAAGATTTTTGGTTCATCAACCCCTTTTGTCTTACTTCGGAGGGAATATCAAGACGATTTGAAGAATTTGGGATCATTTCTCTCCCTAGTAGTACATCCTGGGCTAATCAGATGAGATAATTTGTGAGTCTACCTGGTAAGTACCTGTGCAAACACAAGATAAATCCACCTGTGTCAGGAATAGCCATGCACGCATGACCAAGACGGAGTAGTGTGGTGTGACATGGACGAAAATAGAGATGTGGAGAAAGGAGTTGTGCACTTAACCACAGTGACGTTGGTTAGTGCTTCAGTGCTCTCCCTCCAGCTCTCTTGTTAGAGATTGACAAGGACATTTTTAGCAGGAAAGTTAACAGAGCTGTAGTTTTGGTATTTGTGAAAAACTTCACCTAAATAGCATCTTCTGACATCCTGTGTTGGTGTAGTGTTGGCTAAGTTGAGCAGCAGGTTAGCTGCTATCTCTGCAAGAATCAGCGTGCTAGCATTTAGAAAGGAGAGAACAGAAACTTAAGGCTCTATTTTTAGTATGTTGCTTGTTGAATAGGTTTCTGCGTTAGCCGAAATAGCCCTATTAAGTTTCAGAGTCTTGTGGCTAAAAGGGATATCCCCACTTCAGGACCCCTGGTTAGAAATAGTCTGTCTAACCTGGAACTCTTGGTACCTTCAGGGGGCATCCCTTTCTCTTGCTGATGAGCCTTACTGGTAGGAAGGTTTTTCTAGAAACATTCTAGAAGCTGTTGCCCTGTTCTTCCAATTCATTGATTCTAGCTCTGCGTTTTAGAGACACACTGCCATACATTGCAGGATATAGCACCATTAGCCCCAATTATGGTGACAACCCAAAACATCTCACAAATTTCCATAACCCATGGGCAGAGGCTGGTGTGGCAGGACGACCCTGGTACTTGCCTTTGACATGAGGTTCATTACCTAGTTCAGTTCCTGAACCATAGTGGCTGTTCCCTAAGTGATTTCTTTTATTGTGACAAGTTTTCCATTCCTTTCATGCGTCTTGGCTGTGCTCCAGGGCACAGTAGGAAGATAGCATGGTGTGCTGGAGAGGGCATAGGACTGGAAAACTAGATTGCCTGAAACCAACACGCACCTTGTTCTCAGGAGCCTCAGCACCTCACTGCTCCTTCAGAGGAAACTGCATGCTGGGGCTCATTTGGGAGGAAACCTTTTCCCCATGCAGAGAGGGCCTGGCAGCAGTTCTCAGTGACCTCCTGGATAAATTCAAAGAGGCTGTGTTGACTCTAACTTAGAGATTTCCTGGAATCTGACAGAGTAGTTACCAACACAGCCTTCCACTTGGAATTGCGTGTTCAAGAGACAGGCTTCTAGAATGGGACTGAGACTCCCTCCCCAGGTGGATGGGGCATGTTAGCTGGGAACAGGCGAAGTTCTCAGTAAACCACGGCATTGGAGAAAGTGGCAGGAAGCCTGGTCCATGATAACTTTTATGGACCTCAGGAGAAAAGATGATTTTCACAGGTCTGTTTTCCAGTCAGTATGGATTACGAGGCAAATATTTTGAGAGACAGATTCCTGATTTTATGACCAAATAGGAATATCTTATGTGTTAATGCTCTTTATGGCTTGTGGAGCACTTTTCATGTCTATTATTTCAGTTTCCCAATAATCCCACGAAGATAACGGTACAAGAATTATCGCCCCTTTTTGCTAAATAGGTGGATATAAAACCAGGTGAAGGGGCTGGCCCCATGGCATAGTGGTTAAGTTCAGCATGCTCCTCTTTGGTGGCTCAGATTCTATGGGTTCGGATCCCGGACACTGACCTACACCACTCATCAGCCATTCTGTGTCAGTGACCCACATACAAAATAGAGGAAGATTGGCACAGGTGTTAGCTCAGAGCTAATCTTCCTCACCAAGGGAAAACAAAACAAAACAAAACAAAAGTGATCATTTGTGGGGAAGAGGACTGGTAAGTTATAGTATCATTAGACAAGATGTAACCTGAATCTCACGTTGAGGATGGAAAAAAACAGATGATTTTTAGGTGAGAACGAGTTATGGCCACCAGAAATGTTAGCGAGTTCTCAGGCTGAATTAATACAAGTAGAGATCCACAAGGAGGGAGATTATAGTCCTTCTCTGTTCTGCAGTGGTCACACTTCACCAAGAATGTTGGGACCAAACCTGAGTGCTACAAACTGGAATCTCTAAGGAGGAGGGCATCCAAACTGGTGAGAGGTCTGAAAGCTGCATAATAAGTGGAACAATTGAAGGAGTAACGGGATCTTTACTTGGGGAAGAGAAAAACTGAAGGGGGCATGGCCACAGTTTTCAAATCTCTGAAGGGCTGCCGTGTAGAGGAGAAATCTCACTTTTTCTGTATACTCCAGAAAACAGAACTAGGAATACTGCATGAATACTGTAATGAAGAAGATTTGAATGCAGTAAAAGGAAGAACTTTCTTACAAGCATACTGTTGAAAGATGGAATGTATTGCTGTGTGAGCCTATGAGCTAGCTGGCCATTTAGTAAGAATTCTGAGAAGGACATTCCATCATTGGGTGGAGATTTGGGTGAGATGAGACCTCAAAGGCCTTTGCCAACCTGTAGTCTGTGGCTTTTAGATCAAGGTGAGTAAGTGGATCAGGAAGACAGTTCTCCACCATCAGTCTTTTTCTGTAAAGGGCTCTTGAGTATTTTTACTCGGAAGCCTCAGAAACGTGTTGACCAGTATTTGGAGTTGCAAGGCCCTCCTTTAGAAGGACCAGAACAGCACTCCCACTTATTCCTGCACTCCCCAAAATAAGACATGTGCACACTGTTACTGGGGGCTGCTGTGCACAAAGTGTGACCTTTTAAAATAAGCCTATCCTTCAGGAATTGTCCAGATTAGTCCTACCAAAGCTTGGAGAATTACTTTTAAAATAAAGCTAATAAAGACACAGGTTGAAAGTAACAGAGTGGAAAAAGATAAATCTTATTAACACTGACCAACAGAAACTAGTGTAGCTATGTTGATATTATACAAAATAGACTTTAGGGGAGAAGTCTTACTAAAGATAAAGAAGGACCTTTTTAATGATAACAGGAAGATGTAACAATCCTAAATTTGCATGTATCTAATAATATATCTTCAAAATATATAAAGCAAAAACGGACAGATCTAAAGGGAGAAGTAGACACATCCAGAAGCATAGTTGGAGATTCTAACCATACCTCCAAGAAACTGACTGAACAAGCAGATGGAAATAAGTAAAGACATAGAAAATTTTTATAGCATTATTAACCAACTTGACCTAATTTACATTTATAGAAACTGTGGCCAACAACTATAAAGTATATAGTCCTCTCAAGTGTACATTGAACATTTACCAAAATTGACCATGTGCTAGGCCATAAAGCCAGTCGCAGTAAATTAACAAATATTAAAATCATACAGAGTATTTTCTTTGACCACAGAGGAATTAAGCCATACATCAGTAACAGAAGGATAACTAGAAAATCTCCAGATGTTTGGAAATTAAGCAGTACACTACTAAATAAGCCATGGGACCAAAAAAAAAAATCACAATGTAAATTAGTAAGTATTTTGAATGGAAGAATTATGGAAATGCAGTATAGCAAATCTTGGGGGATGCAGCTAAGGCAGTACTTATAGGGAAATTTATAGCTATAAATCCATATTTTAGGCAAAAGATGATTGAAAATCAGTGGTCTAAGTTTCTATCTCAAGCAGTTAGAAAAAACAAAAGCAAATTAAACCCAACAGAAGTAGCAGGAAAAAATGAAAACAAAAACTAAAATCTAATGAAATAGCAGATACACAATAGAGAAAAACAAAATGTTTTGGTTCTTTGAAAAAAGAGTCTAGATAGACCCATACATGTATGGTCACTTGATTTATGACAAAGGCACCCTTGCTTTCGGTGAGGAAAAGATGACCTTTCAACAAATGATCCCAGAATAATCAGATATCAATATGAAAAAAATCTTTTAAAGTTAAGAAATTTTCTTGGGGCCGGCCCAGTGGCTTAGTGGTTAAGCTTGTGTGTTCTGCTTCCGCAGCCTGGGGTTCACAGGTTCAGATCCCAGGTACGGACCTACATACCACTCATCAAGCCTTGCTGAGGTGGCATCACACGTACAAAATAGAGGAAGATTGGCACAGATGTTAGCTCAGAGACAATCTTACTCACCAAAAAAAAAAAAATTTCTTTATCAAAAGACACCATTAAGGGCTGACCCAGTGGCGTAGTGGTTAAGTTCACATGCTCTGCTTTGGCGGCCTGGGGTTTTCAGGTTCGGATCCTGGGCACAGACCTACACACCACTCGTTAAGCCATGCTGTGGCGGCATCCCACATACAAAATAGAGGAAGATTGGCACAGGTGTTAGCCCAAGGCCAATCTTCCTTACCAAAAAAAAAAAAAAAAATTAAATACTTATAAATGCAATAACATGGATGAATCTCACAGACAGGATATTGAGTGAAAGAAGCCAGAAACAGAAGAGTACATACCATTGAATCCATTTCTGTGTACTTTGAGAACAGGCAAAAGTAACTGACAAGAGTCAGAAACTGGTGACTAACTGGTGATGAGTCAGAAATGTCGTCCTCTCTGGGGAGCAACATTGGGAAAGGGGTATTAAATGTCTGGTCCACACCCCCAAAGGGACTTGCAGTCATGCGCACGTTCTAAGCAGAGTACACAAAGGAATGGAACCATTAGCTAGGTGCAGAGATTTTATCAGCCCAAAAGGTCTGTCTGGCAGTTAATGAATGCTAGCTACCTGTCGTCAGATGGTCAAGTGACATATCGGCTGGGTGTCATCTGCACATACATCCAAAATACAGTGCGTGAGTTTCCTTTTTTTAGAAGGCAGCTTAGAAGTATCTTTTCAAATAGTAAATATGAGTTTTTAAATGGTCATGTCCATTGATCCAGCAGTTCCACTTACAGGAATATATCCTATAGAAATATGTGTTCGCATGGATATATGCACAAGGATATTCAGTGGAGCATTATTTATAATACTATCTTCATTTTACCTGTGAAGAGGCGAATGTCAGTAACTTGTCCAAAGTTATTCAGCTGCAAAGTGATAAAGCCAGACTTTTAACCCAGAACTATTTGACTCAAAACCCACTGCTCGTTCCTTGTACCTAGTACCATAGTTGTCTTCAGAGCAATCTAGACTGTTGTGGGCTGTGTCTAACTAGCAGACAGCAGCACTTGGTGAGCAGCCCCTATACTCTCAGTATAGACAGAACAGAAATGGCAGTCCCGAGAGCTGCAGTCAGATGAGAGACCAGCCATGTGCAGCAAAGAACCCAGAAAACTTCTAGAACAGGGGTGCAGCCTCTAGAACAGCTCCATCGCACTCTCCCGACCTAATATCTGAAAATCTTCTCCAGAAGTAGGGAATCAGTTCATGAGGCTCCAGGGGTTAGAGCTGGGACCAGAGAGGGAGTTATGGGAAGAAAGATTTCAACTCTTTATACTGGCAATCAGAAGGAGCACAAAGTCCTGGGCTACAGACTTGGCTTCTCAATTCACTTCTGCTGTTAACTGACTGTGTAACTTGGGCAAGTCACTCATCCTCTCTGGGCCTCAGTTTTCCCAAGTGTAGAAAGAAGATTGTGTTAGATATTCTCTGTGGTCTCTTTCAGTTCCTTTCACTGGTTCTTTTGGCCATACTGTTTCCTATTCTGGATAGGCATCAGCCTCCCCCAGTTCCCATGCACCCTAAGTCCCCCTCCAAGAACATCGCCAACCAGAAATTTCAAATTATAGGATTCTAAATCTCGCCTCCCCAGAACATCCCCTCCAGTACCTGCAGATGGTATTCGTGATACCCTGAAGAGTTTCCTTTCGTCTTGCTTCAGGATCCTCAACCATTCGGAGCAGAATGTGGTTTGCCAACTTTCTTCCATTTAAAACATTTCCTTCTGGCTTGCTCCAGTTTGTCAATATCCACTAAAAGGCAGCACCAAAAACAAAAACACTTGAACACAGAACTCCTAATATGGACTTACCACGGCAGAAAGGAAAAGGGTCTTAACCCTCATTCTGGCCACTACACGCTGTTAATGTATCCTCCAATCTTAATTGTTTAACCAGAAGTCACTATGCTTCTCATCATGCATGTATGCCATAAAACTTCCAGCCCTTTTTCTGATGATTAAGAGCTAAACCTAGAGAGAGAAGCACCCCAGGAACCTGAGTATAGATGCTGGTCAAAATTTCTGTGTGTCAGTATGTAACAATTAAGTTATGAAACATTCGCATTTCTATAGCTGATTTAGAGCACACATTCTCTTTCTTGCTTGCTCTTTCTCTCTCTTCACTATAGAACAACCCAAACCCACCTTCTGCCTGGCTAAGACTTGGATAGAAGCTGTTCTGGATAGTGCCCATATTTGCTATCCTCTGGCCTTATTTTATCCGACAGCATAGCATTATAGAGCAGTAAAGGAGAGCAATACATCAGCGTTCTCATCTTAGTGCCCCCCCAACTAGCAGAGTGTCTTGGCCACGTCCCTTTGCATCTCTGCATCTTTTCCAGAGCTCACCTTCCTGACGAGAGCGACAGTAAACGGTTATCTCCAACTTCAGATCACAAAACCCTGGAGCCTCAAAGCCAGAGGAGAGCTGAGAAATCATCCTGTACCTCTCCTAGAGCAAAAGTCCCTCCATCACCTCACTAGCAGCAGGCCATTTAGCTTCATCCGGACTCTGCTTGCATGCTTTCATATCTAGGGACCTTAGTGATTCTCAGTTAACACTGTTGACAACCTGCTGTGTGCCAGCAGCTGTGTTAGGTGCTTTCACATGCATAATTTAGTCCTTACAATGCGCTCTGAGGGTGCCGTGCCATAGCCACATCACGTTCTTCCTCATTTTACAGTTAAGAAAACTGATAACTAATGAGTTCCCTGATGTTAGATCATGTGACTCCGAGCAGAGGGGATAGGGACCAAGAATGATGGCTCTAGGCCTCCCACTGCCTTCACTGAGCCCCACTTACTAAGTGTAGTCTTGAAGAACTTTGAAATAATTCTCAGTTAAATGTCTGAAAGAGCCAAGTTTAGAGGTCAGGCGGACATGGTGTGGAATCCCCTGACTGCGTGTAAGCACCTGAACGTCTGGATTCTATCTTAGTCTTCTCTGTATCTTTCCCTGCTGAGGGAGTCTAGCATTGCTTCCTGGCAGTCAGTTGATGTTTATTGATTGATTAATAATAAAGATATTAATAACACTGTACATCTGTGTGACATTAGCTTTTCCAAGTTATCCTTTTAGCTAATAACCCATTTATTAATACATTCTAAGTACTAGACACTATGCAGAAGGCTATGGGAGGCATAAATATGAATCAGAAAAGACTCTTGCCCTTAAGGATCTTTATATCTAGAAATCTACATTAGATATGTATCGCAGTGTGACCTCTGCAGTAACCCTGTGAGGTCGGTAGAGCCAGGATTATTATCCTGATTTTTTAATTGGAGAAAGTAAGCCTTAGAGAAGTGCAGTGACTGCCTTGGGTGACTCGGCTAGGAGGCAGGACCAGGGCCAGGACCCTGGGGACCTCACCCCCAGCTCAGGTCTCTCATCTGGAGGTTGTGACTACACAGCATTAGTAAAGGAAATAACTGGCTTTCAAACCCTCGTTGTTCTATGGGTCATGCTGAAAAACTGCCTGGTCATGCTTTCCCATTCTTCTGACCCCATCCTACTCTCCCTGTCCTCTTGTAGCCGCAGGGGACACAGTATCCTTGCCGCATAACAGCTCCCTCCTGCTCACCTACCTTTTATTTATTTACACGTGTTTCTCTCTTTCTCCTCTAGGTTGTGATCAATTATTCAATCGTGAAAGGGCTGAAGTACAATCAGGCAACACCAACCTTCCATCAGTGGCGAGACGCCCGCCAGGTCTACGGCTTAAACTTTGCAAGTAAGGAAGAGGCGACCACGTTCTCCAATGCCATGCTATTTGCCCTCAACATCATGAATTCCCAAGAAGGAGGTAAGCGGGGCTTTGTCTCGGCCTGGCGCCAAGATCCTCTCCTGTTCTACCTCTGCCCTCCCGAGGCCCTGGCTCTCAGGATGTCCCGGCCTCGACTGCTGGAGCTGATGATATAGGGGTTCTCAGAGAAACCTCCTGCCTGACTCTAGATTTAAAGAGACGTTAACAATTTGAAGGAGGAGAGAATGATGTTTACATCTTTTTTTGCCCTTTGTGAGATACAGATTTCTACTGATGTGTTCCTAAAGCTGTCTATCCAGATGTGTTTTACGTTTGTCGTCCTGCTTTGTATTCTAGAACACATATTTAGCAGAGCTTGGAGGGAACAAGTGACAGTTTATTCAGTTATTAAGTTATTCATTCATATGTTTAATAAACTTTTACTAAATATTTACAGATGTAAGAAACTGGCCATGCAGAATAGATAAGAAATGGATAGATGGAGTCCTTCCCCTCAAGTCACTTGGTATTTTGGAATAGATTCATAAGCTGCTAATTATACCGTGTTGTGATAATCGCTCTAACAAGGCATGAGCAGGGGACTAAGGAGCACAGAAAGGGAAGGAAGCACCTGCCCATCTGGGCTGCCGAGGGAGGCTTCTCGGGGCTGGTGACATTTGAGCTGGAGTTCTGAAGGGTGAAGAGTTCAAGGCAGAGGTGGGCATGGGCTTCCCAGGCAAAGGGAGCAGCAAGTGCCAAGGACACGGTCATGAAAGCTCGGCACATGCTGGGACAGAGTCCACTGCACTGTTTCTGGGGCCTCGGGTGCAGACAGGAGAGAGGTTGGAAATGGCATTGGAAGGGCAGTGGGCATTGCACAATGAAAGGCTGCAACCTAGAAGACTCTGGGTGGGCTGGATACTCGGTATAGACAGTGCAGGGGTGGCGGGTTGGTGCTAGCAAGAGTTTCTAAGCAGGGCAGTTAAGCACAGAAGCAGAAATACATGTGACTTTTATTGGAAATTTACAGTGTTAGCTTCAGAGGGCGGACGGAGGCTTTCCAGGGCACGGGTGTCTTGATGGCCACGGACATGATCCTGCGCTCTGCTAGAGATCTGACCTTAGTAGAGCATCGTAGTTAAGAACCAGGTTTGGGGTCACAGCGCTCAGTGTGAGTCTTGATTCTGCTACGTTCTAGCTGAGGAACCCTTGGACAAGTTACTTCATTTTTCTGTGGTTCAATTTCCTTATCTATAAACTGGGGGTGACATGGGATTATTTTCACATTTAAATGCTCTAGAATGTAAAATGTTTATCAGCCTGCCTGACACATATTAATCACCCAGTATTAGTATTTGTGAGTATTATTATTCTCATTGCTGCTGCTGCTGCTGCCAGAATTGGAATGGCAAGTGAGGAGACATGGTACTTGAACCTGGAGGGAGATGGCTTTTAAATATCTATTGTGCCTGATATATTGGAGCTTTGGGATCCAATTTAAACCCTAGGAGAATGTTTTTAAGTAGATAAATAACGCGTTTTGAGGATGCTTCCCATAGGTCATACACAGAATGGGTGGGTACTTGTAGAGTGCTTTCCCACCAGGGAAAGGCTCCAAGGTTTGGGGATTTTCTGCTGAGAACTGGGATGTGTAGTGAGGAAGCTGCTCGACCACAGTGGCACTGAGTGACGAGCACAGGGCCCAAAACGTCAAAGGCACCCAATAAATGTTTCTTCGGCTGTCTGTTTTCCACCCAAGAGCCTGAGCTTCACGGTACAGCGAGCTAAGTGTAAGGTTCCCCATCTGACTACCTCACCTGCCCCAGGATGGGAGAGTCAAGCTTTATTTTATCTATGCATATGGATACATCGAGGGACAAAAAAAAAGTTTTAATTTAATCACACAACTAACTCTTTCAAGCAACTGCTTAAATTAAATAAAAACTATTAATTTCTTTATTAAATTCACCATAAAATCACAAGGAAATCAGTTAATCCACTGTTATTTTCCAATAAGAAAACTGTGACCCATTATGAGGAAATAACTGGCTGGTGTCAGGTAGTAACTCAGATTCAGAGCCCTCCCTCCCACATCTCCTTTGGGTTGAATAGATATCTTTGTTGGTGTGGGAGTGAGGGTCCCCATCTGGTTTTGGGTGTGTGGTCATGAGGTGAGAGGGGCCTGATTTCCAGCTTGCATCTGGAGTAGCAGTTGCTCCTCCCAGTTTCTTGGCCGTGGCCTGACCTCCTGCTTCTGCGGGCGTGACCTTTGGTGGAGGGGAGGTCCTGGGCCCACTGAGAATTAAGCGTTTTCTTCACCTGAACTGTAACCTGCCAACACTGCCATGCAGAGAAGGGTGCAGCTCGATGAGCTTTTAGACGTATGCACGCCGTGTCCCCCCACCAGGTCCTGATGGAGGCGGTAGCCCTCCTGCCCCCTCCCCGAGGTCAACGAGGATGTCAGCTTCTGCAACAGCAGAACACTTTTGCCTGTGTTTGAACTTCACGTGAATGGACTCGTGCAGTGTGTGCTTTTGTACCTGATTCTTTCCCTCCACGTTATATTTGAGGCATTCGTCCCCAGAATCAAGTGTCTCCATAGGTGGTTCTTTGTCACTGTGGTGTGCTGCTCCGTGATGTGCTGTGCCTCGTAGATCCAGCCTCTCTGCTCCATAGTTTAGCCTTTAGAGCTCGCAGGCAGCCTCTTGACCACCCATCTCTGTCCACCAGCTATGGCAGAAGCCCTCTTGCTGCCACATAGTTGTGATGCTTTTCATTAAAGCCTGTCAGTATCGGGCAAGTCCATCCTACTCCCTCGGTGGGAGGCAATGTGCTGTAGTCAAAAAAAGTACTTGTTTGGGGCAGGTGGATCTTATATTAAGTCTTTGCTGTGCCACCTGTGGCCTTGGGGTAATAAACCCTACTTCCTGGGGTTGTTATGAAGATTAAATTTTGAAATGTTTATAAAGCACTTAGCGTATCGTGCCTGGTATGTGATAAGAGCACAAATAATACTGGTTCTTTCCCTTTTGGTCTTGTGAAATGTGGTTACTTTTGTAAATTTCAGTGTCCTTATTTGTAAAACAGGGTCATAAGTCCCACTTACAAAGTTGTGGAGAGCATCCAAGGGCCCGGCGTGGCACCTGGCACTTGTAAATGCTCTCTCACTGCTTCTTCTCTTCTCTGGCGTGTCCTGTTCTGTGGTGGGCATCTGGGGCGCTCAGATCGTGGTGTTTTCTAAGACTCACCGTCTCCTCAGGTTGGGTCTTGCTCGTTGTTTCCCGCCTTCGCTCCTCATGTACGGGCAGACACTAGTAGGGCCTCCTGTGGGGTCTTCCAAACCTGGCAGATACAAGACACTTATATACAAACCTGAAAGCAAATCAGAGAAAATTGTAGATGCCGAGGACGTTGGACTGAATGGTTTCACATCCCCCTCTCTTACCTGATTCTCGCCACAGCCCTGGAGGTGACATCCCAGATAACCTCCCTGTTCCCAAGGTCAGGAAGCCAAGGCTCAGAGAGGGAAGTGACTTCCCTGTAATTCCACCTCCAGAGAATCAGCTGCAATCCAAACCCGGAACTTTACTCGTTCACAGTTTGCACTATCTGTGTGCTGAAGACAGGCAGCGAGCTGTACTCCGCGCTCTGTCTTTGTTCCTTCCTGCCTCCCAACCTAGTGGAGGCTACTGTTGAGCCAGGATTCTTGATGTTGTTCTACAGAAAGAATGGGGATAACAGAGAAATATTTTTGCTGCCTAATTTCTACATGGAAGAGAGAGTCAGGCATTTGACCCTTGAAAAATCTGTTTTTCTGACATTGTTCCTTGGCACCCACAAAATCTGTTTACAGCAGTGAGCTTTGGATACTCATTCTTCAACTTCAGGCCCAACCTGGGGAACCTAAAGTTAATTTAGCAAGTAAAATAGTCGTCCGGGGGCTGGTGACTCCAGTTCCCTGGATCAGGGACAGGAGTGCAGAGCCAGCTTAAGATTCTCCTGGGCCCCACAAGGCTCGGGGTTCAGGGGTTACCTCAGTGGATAGGGACAGTCACTGGGTTATGGGGGCTTTTTCTAGAGAAACTAACATCTGGAGGTTGTTTTGAGGGGCAAGGAGGAGCTGTCTGGTTCCTAATGCATGCCTATCTTCTGAGGAAAGGAGAAGAAAATCGGTGCAAATGCAGGGCTGCAGCCTTCCTATGGTCGCAGCTGGCTGTGTGCATTGCTGGCCCCCTGCTGTTTGCAGGCTTGGCTCACAGACCACGTGGCCCAGCTTTTCTGGGTTCTGGCTGCTGCGTGACAAGGTGTGATGGCCAAGGATGGTGCATATGCTTAGCTGGGAACTCAGAGTGGGGCTTCTTTGGCCAGTTGATTGACAAAGATAATGATTATAGTGATACTAATAATATCTAGACTTTCTCTTCAAAGCCTAGGCTTTTGTTTTTTACCAGGTTCCTTTTCCCATATGCCCCTTCCCTGACCTTCTTAAGGAAAGGCTCCCACTAACCAAACAGCCTCGAGGATGAGGGCCCAGCAGCCACACAAGACCTTGTCTGGCTAAGGAAGTGCTTCCTTATACTCTAAAGTGCTTATAATTTGTCTTTAATTTCCAGTAGGTAGCCAGGCCAGCTACTGTTATACATATTTATTCAGAGAGGGGGTTGAGATTTTAAAAAGTGACACATCTGGGGCTGGCCTGGTGGTATAGCAGTTGGGTTCGCACGTTCTGCTTGGGTGGCCTGGGATTCACCCGTTCGGACCTCCGCACCGCTTGGCAGGCCACACTGTGGCACGCGTCCCACATATAAAGCAGAGGAAGATGGGCACGGATGTTAGCTCAGGGCCACTCTTCCTCAGCAAAAGAAGAGGATTGGCGGCAGATGTTAAGTTAGCTCAGGGCTAATCTTCCTCGAAACAAACAAAAAAAAAATAGAAATGTTTGTGAGAAAGTAAATCATTAACTGAGAAAGTGTTAAAAAAAAAAAGTGACACATCTGCCAGCATCTTCCAGTGGAACTGAGACTCAAATGTAGGGTTTCTGGTTTAAAATCCATTGGTTTTTTTCTACTACTCTGCACTGCCTCAGTAGGTCAGAGAGGAAGGTCAGGAGGCTAGTGTTCCATAAGCCCAGCCTGCACCCACAGCTCCAGGCGGTCCTCTTACTTTGGGGATCACAGGGTCTTGGGCGTGGCAGTGAGTGGGGCTCGTGGCAGGGTGCAGCCACTTGCAGAAGGATGACCGAGGACACGGGCCTCAGTGTCGGTGGGTCTGCACCATCACAACTCCTGAATTGCTGATGTCAACTCCAGAAAGCACTTACCTAGACTTCCTCTGTCTGCTGTCTTTAGTGGCCAGTTATCAGACGGGGAGGTGGGGGGAGAGGACGGGGCGGAATGTTTACAGGCTGCGCTCCACACCCCAGCCTAACTCGGCTTCCCTCCCCTACGCGTTCTTCTCTTAGCGGGTATCCGCTCACAATTTGGTAGCCTTATAACGGCAATTGCTTCCTCGTGCTTTAACAGGAGTCTGCTTCTGACATAATGTGACATTAAACAGGCCACTTGTCTGTGGGTTTCAGTGTCCCCATCTTTGGGAGGAGGGATATGGACTTGATCAAGATCTCTGCAAGTCCTCCCAGCTCAAATGGCTTATGGTTTGATGTATGTTGTCTGGGCAGGAGTGAATTCTAGTTCACCACTTGCAGATATTGTCACTTGACCGTTGCTAGGAATGGGTAAAACGCTGTGAAGAAGCTAGAACAGCAGAATGTCCTTCTTTACCTCCTGGAGGACCCCAGCACATCTGGAAGCCAGGCTCCCTCATCATCCATAGTTGCTGAGTCAGTCAGTCTTTGTGTGTTATTGAAAAGTAGAAAATACAGACAAGCAGACAAAAATTACCTCTATTCCTCCAACTGCTATTAACACATATACCCTTCCAGACTTTTTTGTGTTCATATGTGAATTCATAGCTATTCCCCAGAAGTAGTCTATAGATTCTGTCTTATAATCTGCTTTTCTCACTTCACTCTATGGTATGAATGTCTTTCCGTGTCAAAGAGGTCAGATCGTCAGGCCGTTTCAGTGAATACCATATAAAGATGTTCCATAATTTAACCAGTCTTCTACGTTTAGACGTGCAGGTTGTCCCATTTCACATTATTATGTTTATGTAGTAGAGGGCTTTTTTGTGTGTTTATTTGTACACATGCTTTGTATCTGATGTGTCCGTCTTTGCTCACCTGTCCAGTTATTTCTTGGGCATATTTATGTGTCCAACAATATATAAATTTTTAAAGCTTTGATATATCTTGCCAAAATGCCTTCCAGAATGAGTGTACTAGTTTATGCTCTGTCCAGCACGCACGACAGTCACCCACTGCCCCAGCCTTCACCAGTCTAGGCATTAGTGCTCTTAATAATCTTAGTAAACTCAAGGGAAGGGAAAATATATCATTTTAATTTGATTTTTTTTTTTGAGGAACATTAGCCCTGAGCTAACATCTACTGCCAAGCCTCCTCTTTTTGCTGAGGAAGACTGGCCCTGAGCTAGCATCCGTGTCCATCTTCCTCTGCTTTATATGTGGGACACATACCACAGCATGGCTTGCCAAGCGGTGCCATGGCTGCACCGGGGATCCGAACCGGCAAACCCCAGGCAGCTGAAGCAGAACGTGTGCACTTAATCACTGTGCCACTAGGCTGGCCCCATACTTTGCATTTTTGATTACTAGTATGGATGAAGATTTTCGTACACTGGTTGGTGATTTCATTTTTCCCATTGTTTTCAGCAGTAGCTTTAATTAAGTGCAGTACAGCACGGAGGAACGCATGCCTCTTGCACCTTTAGTCACATCTCCGTAATTTCCCACTCCCAGAATGTGTGCGTCCTCTGATGACAAGGGGACCTTGTGTCTCCTTCGGCGAGTGAGTGGAGGCTGTCTGGTGTCATATGGTGTGTTTGAGGTCATGATGGATAATAAATACATGGGCCTCACCAAGCTGCTGTAAGGCAGCATCCACACTATCCGTGTTTTATGAGTTGTCATTGTTTGTGTTCATCTGCATAGCCAAAGAAGAAAACGCTCGCCTGCGTTCCCGTTCATTCGCTGGACCTTTGCTTCCGCTGGAGGAACTTCTTCACCTTTAGTATCTAGAATCATGTTGGTAGGTCACAGAGAGATTCCTTGGCTGTTCCTTCATTTGGCTTCTTAAAGAAAGGAAGAGGGGTCTTGGAGTTGAAAGACCTCGGATTCTGCCAGAAGCACCAGCTGGAAGGTCGGGCGGTTTCCTCATCAGTGCAGCCCCTACTTACCTTCCTCCTTCTCCTACAGGGTGCTTCTGACCAGGGTATTTCTCTGCTGCCTACTGATCCGGGCACCCACTGTCCTACTGTACCCTACTTTTAGAGATGGACAGGAACCAGAGGGATGGGATTCCATGGCTCTGGGGTTGAGAGGGCTGGAAAGCTTGTAATTTTAAGTTACCCAGGGATTTTTTTTTTAAAAAGAAGAAAGGATACCAAAAGTGACAAGAAGGGCACACAGGGAGCCTTCTGATGAGCTTGCGTTTTTTCCAAAGAATATGGCAACGATAGAATAAGGGCACACAGCCAAGGACAAATCTAGAAAGGGCAGAACCCCGTAGGGGTTGGATGCCAAGCTTTTTCAAATGTCCCCTCCCTTGGAATGTTTTCTTACCATCTTTACTTATCAAAATCCTCCCCAGCCCTGTCCCCTGCTAACTCTCATCTCAGTAATTCTCATCCCACCTTCTCGGCCCCCTCCTCTGGCCTCCTGTGATAGGTGGCTCCTGCCTCTCTCTCTCTCCATTTCTTCTCCATTCTGCTGTCTTGGGTGCTTACCTTTTCTCTCTCCCTGGATGTCGCCTTCTCTGGGAAGATTTCTGGGCCCCCTCGTTGCCCCACCCCAGGTCTGATGAGGTGCCCCTTCTGTGTGCTCCCAGTGCTTCCCTGTCCACATCCACCACTTGTGAAGTTAAAGCCTGGCTGCTAGGAGGGGGGTCACGTCTGACCTGTTCCCCAGCGGACCCACAGCACCCATCGCAGTGCTTGCCGCATCAGCAGCACTCAGAAAGAACTGTTGAGTGCCTAAATATGTGTTCCTGAGAGCAGGAGTCACATGTTAGCCGCTTCTGTATTCACAGCCGCAGGTTGGTTTGTGTGAATTATGTAGGTGTTACACACGTACGTGCGTGTCGTGAGCTTACACCTCTGTGCCCAGTCTCCTGAGCCGTAAGATGGGATGGTGGTGCTCGTGCCAGGCCTCCCAGGTTGTGGGGAGCATTCACTGTGCTCATCCCCATAAAGTGCCGAGGATGGCTCGTGACACGCTGCGTGCTCGGTAAGTGCACGCTGTCCTTTAAAGCCCACTCTGACCTTTCCAGGTGGCACTGGGCTGGGAGCGAGTGCGCAGGTCGCCTCTGCATTCAGCGGCCTGAAGGACTTCCCTTATCAAGTTCTCCTAGGTGTTAGGGGAGAGTGTTTTGTATCTCCTTCCTCTCTGTCAGACTCTTGGCTGTGACTTCTCACTGTTGATCAGATCCCTGGCTTTGGGACTCCTTTTCTCGTATTTAGTTAATTGGTTGTTAATGTGGATAATACTGTCTCACATTGTGAGTTATTTCCTCCTAACTGGCGAAGTTGGCTACTCGGTTTATTTGTGAAAATTCCACAGCAGTGTGAGGACCTCAGGCAGCAAAGCCCTGGCACCTCTAGCAGGTGCAGCTCCAAGCCGGTGAGAATCTGCCCTCGCCTTTCCTTCTCTCCTATTCTTTTCCTTTTTCTTAGACCTCTTTTTATAATTCTTGCAAAGCTGCCATTATGATGGGGATGAAGTGGCTATACATTAAAAATAATAAAAACAGGAGGCCGGCCCCTTGGCCGAGTAGGTAAAGTTCCACACTCCGCTTTGGTGGCCCGGGTTTTGCAGGTTCAGATCCTGGGTGCGGACCTACTCCACTCACCAGCCGTGCTGTGGCAGCGTCCCAGTGCAGGGTAGAGGAGGATGGCACAGGTGTTAGCTCAGGGCTGCTCTTCCTCCAGCAAGACCAGAGGAAGATCGGCAACGGACGTTAGCTCAGGGCGAATCTTCCTCACCACCACCAACAAATAATAATAATAATAAAAACAATAACAGTAGTAACGGTGATTTTTATTTCAAGCTATCAGGAGTCTGGGTGCCCCTTTGGGAAGGTTTTTCCCTGAATGATTTACTGCAGTAATGTGAAAAAAAAATGGCTATTCCCATTGGAAAATCAAGTGTGTAGAGAAATAATTCCCTCACCGAGCTATATATTTACATTTACTATATATTTATGTTTACTTATATTTAGAAATAAATTTAAAGATGAGAGGGATCTTAGAGCTATTTAGTCCAGTTTTTTTCACCTTTGGAGCTACTTCTCTGGCTGATGGGGAAGGATAGAGAGGAGCTGACCTTGTGGGGGGCTTTGTGGAGCTGCAGGCTCCAGAGAGCACAGACCTTGCCGGTCCTGCTAACACCCAGGCCGCACACTTGCTGTATGCCCTTCTGCCTCTTAGTTTGGGCAGCTGCAGCCAGCACCCTTGGCCCCTGCACATTCACTCCACCGTGATGCTTAGCCTGTTTTATTCAGAATACCTCTGTCGTGCCTGCCCTCCCACTAGACCGCTAGTTCTCCTGTAGTAGGACCGATATGGTCTCAGTCACCTCTGCCTCTCTAGAACTAGTGCAGGGGAGGCACATGGTGGGAACTCAGGAAACGTGTGAGGGCTACATCGACCCTTTTGACCTTCTGAATCTCAGCAACCCTGGAAGGAACAGAGTCCCTGAGTGCTGTTCTTCTGGATGGGAACTTGGGAGGCCTGGCTCTGGTCCTAGCCCCATTGCTCACTGACTATGTGACCTCGATCAGGTCCAGTGACCTTTGTGGGCCTCAGTTCTCTCATCTGCAAGAGGAAGTGCTGGTTGTCCCCCGAGGTCTCCACCAGGCTAGAGGCCGATCGTAGCCCTTTCTTTGTGTTGCCAGGTGAGCTGCCATCTGCTCTGGTGAGGAAAAGGCTGTGGTGGCGAGGAAGTCAGCAGACCCAGATGTTGGGCCTGGCCATGCCACTTAACTACATGTGACCAGGGCAGATCACTTCCTTATCTGAGCCTCGGTTTCTTCATCTGTAAGATGGGGTGGCATGTCCGCCTCACAGCATGAGAGTGCGAGGAGGTGCTGATACAGAAGGGTTCTGAGGTGTTCAGCATGCCGCAGCAGATGTGACAGGCTGCGATGGGGACCAGCAGTAGTGGCTTGGCTAAGTCCCATTCAACTGAGGAAAATACCTCCCCTGCCACAGTGTCTGAAATTCCTGAGAAAATTTGACCCTCTGGGAGTTTCCTTGAGTCTGCGGGAAGAGCCTGGTCTAGAAGCAGGAGTCTGGTTCTTGGCCCGTCAGCCACTACCTTGCGTGTGACTTCAGGCACGTTTTATCTCCTGCATAGGCGCTGGTGTTTACACCCTGAAGGGGCAGGGCTGGACTGGACAAGTAGTTCTCAACAGGGACAGCATGGGAGGGGCGAGGAGCTGTTTGGAGACTCAGACAGAGGGGCCGGGAGTGCTGGGCCTGGTGCAGTGTGCAGGCTGTCCCGCATGGTGAAGTACTGTTTTGCATGTCCCACCAAACACGTGGAAGTGAAAAACTTAATCATCTTAGCCAGAACCTAACTCTGTTTTAAGAAAAAGCACTGTTGTTGTTTTTTTACCAGTTAATATGTGCTGAATTTCCTAGGAATGCGACTACCACATACTTCAAGTTAGAATTGTGCTTTAGTTTGTTTGTAACTTTACTGGGAATTGTTTTCTGTTTTGGAAGCATTGTCACTGTGAGATTTTTCATCATCCACACAACTCCCCTTTGTCAGATCTGTTTGTAGCGGTCGCGTGCACTGAGTCTGCGGGTATGTGCATGCGTCTGACCCATTCTGTCTCCCAGTGTAGCTGTGTCTGTGCTTTCTCATGTTGCAGTATGTTATACCATAGATCACTTCTCTCTTATCTCACCTTTATAGTACACTTAAGGCATTATTTTTTTTTCTCATTTATGTAGGTAGGTTATATCTATGAATTTCACTTCAAGATAATACAGGGAACATTACAAAATGTTTGTAAGAAAAAGGGGCCACTGAGTCTAACAGGGTAGACTGGGAGCTCTGTGAAAGTAGACTAGCTCCTTCTCGCATCACATCTCTTGTCCCATTTCATCACCACTTACAGTGCCAGGTGGATAGCACTGTGTCTGCGCCCATCTTACAGCTGAGAAGACTGAGCCCCCGAGGGGGGAAGTGAGGACTCGGCCCACACCACTTACAGACAGGCAGTAAGAGAAGCTGCAATTAGAACGCCTCTTCCTCTCCTCCAGAGAGAAGGAGCTGTCATAGAAGCAATGTGGTACTGAGGGAAGAATGCGCATTTTGGAGCCAGGCTACCTTGGGATGAAGGAAAACAACTCACTCCTCCTGTGTGTCTCCTCTGCTCTTGGGACTTGACTAAACACAGCTTCACTCTGATACACATGGTGTGTTTTCCGCACACTCAGCAATTCTGCGACACCAGCTTGGTGTCCTACAATTTTACTCAATTCTGACCTGTCTGCCTGGAGATAGCATCAGATCCCACAGGTTAAGGGCTCAGTCCCCAAGACTGCCCGCCCAGCCACCTCCCATTTCAGACACCAGTCGCAAGTCCAGATTGTCACCTGTGCTTCTGACAGGCTATAAATTAGAGGTTCCCATGACCCCCTCAGGTTCAATACATTTGCTAGAGTGGTTCACAGAACTCAGGAAGACATTTTGCTTACTTAGATGACTGGCTTATTGTAAAGGTACAATTCCGGAACAGCCAGGTGGGCCACATGCCGAGGGCATGGGCTGGGGGAAGGGCGCAGAGCTCCCCTGCTCTCTGATGCACCACTCTCCACTCTTGGGTTCAGATTCTGCGCTGCTGCTTCTACGCAGTGTGACCCTGAGCAAGGCACTTCATCTTGAAAATAGGTGTCATAATACTATTGATTGTTGAGGGTTATCTGACACAATACCTATGTAAGACCCCTTGTACCTGTAGGTGTCCAGTAAGTGAAGCTTGTCTCCTTCTGGCTGCCCTCCACTGGGCTCCGCTTTTTGTCCTCAGGTCCAGTACTCTTCTTTCAGCTCCTTTAAGTTCTCTCCAAACTTACCACAATCATTGTACAGTCGTCTCCCGTTGTTCCAGGAGAGCAGGGCCCCAAACTGATGGGATCCAGCCACCTGGTAGGAGTGAATTTTTGAGAAAACTTTCTTCCTCAAAGCCTCTGTGGTGTGGAAGACAGATGGTTGAGGCCCAGGTGGGCCTGATGAGTGGGACCCAGAGAAGGAACAGAGCGTACATTTACAGATGACAGAACTGAGACCCAGTAAGGGGAGGGTCACACAGCAGTCAGGGGCAGAGCCGGGGCCTGCACCCAAGGCTTCTCCCGCTATCCCAGACAACCCAGGTTTGATACACCCGTTCCTTCCTAAAAAGGAATTTTCCCTGGGGCCTAGGACCAGGGTGGGACTTTAGGAAGAGCGCTGAGGAACTTGGAAGTCAGTGCTCAGGGAGGCTTGCGTTAGCTTGATTTTGCCCCATTTTTTCCCTTCTGGGTCTCTAATGAAATCCAGTCAGACCTTCCCAGTGTGTAGAACAATCTGCCCTTTCTGGCAAGCTTCTCCACTGTTCTTGCCTTCAGCTCACTCTCCCACAGCCTCACCTTTCTTACTCTCAACTCAGGACAGAGTGGGGAGACCCCAAACCAAACAGAGGGTTCACTTTCAACTCCTGCTAAGACCCCAAGAAACTCTTTCCAGATCAGAAGATCTGGCAACCCCTAACTCATCCCAAAGTCATAGACATTCCCAGTAGGTCTCTGGGAGTGACGAGGGGAGCTGGCCAAACTTCGTGTTGTGATTGCGCCTGAATGTGTGGGGAAGAGTGGAAGAGAACCCCTTCCCACCACATATTAGGCCTTCCCCGTGAACCACTGGGGTCTGGGGCCACTTCTAGTAGACAGCCATTGTACCCAGAGCTGGAGGAAGGAGCCCCTTTGCCCCAGAATCTTAGGACTTCTGGAGCCATGGAGCCCCCCAGGAGCGGGTACCAGAGTGCATGTGCCCCAGTGCCTGGACTTCTATAGCAGGACTGGCCTCCTGGAACAGTAGTTATCCTGCTAGACGATAGGGTGAAGTTGTGTTCACAGGGTAGAACAGGGTAGTGGCCTGGCTGTTGCAGACAGGCTGTCTGACCTTGGGCAAGACAGCTCTTCCCCAAGTGTCAGTTTCTCCATCTATAAAATGAGGTGGTAATGCCTATCTCAGATGAGGTCATGGGGCGCAGCAAAGCACAGTACTGATGGCAGGAGCTCTGAAGACTGGCTGGCGAGAACAACCTCGACCTGGAAATTCAGTTAGCGCCTCGTGTCCCCAAGCTGGAGTGCAGATCTCCTTTAAAAGCGTTAGCCACAAGATCAGACGTGTGCGTGCCTCAGAGCGTTAGATCCTGGTGTTGGAGGGGCAGGCAAGGGGTGGCACAGAAGCATGTGTAGTCAAAGGCAACTTCGTCTACAGTTTTTTGGGTTGAATGCAGCAAATTTCACACTGGTTATTTTGAGGAGTTCTAAAGGTCCACCTGGGTATCGGATGCAAGCAGAATAGTTCTGCTTTATCTGTTTTGTCCTTTGGGACTCTGACAGAAAGAAACAGAAGAAAAACCTGGCAGCTTACTGGGAATCCACGTGAGGTGGATGATGTGCTTAGTTTCTTTCCCATGATGAAGTGAACACGTGATGAAGTGCTTAGTCTCATTGGCCTCTCCGAACATAACAGTGTGTCTTTTTCTTACTTGGTTTGCTTGTAATAACATCATTGGTATATTTCAAGATATGACTCTCCTGGTGCTGGATGATAAATGTTTTCCAAATTTTTCCAGTGTCCCACGTCCTTAATCCGTGCCCAGTGCAGCATCAACATTAGCAGGGGAAGCTGTGCAGGCAAGGGGCTCCTACACAGCCCAGCCTTCTCATGAAGAGAGGCCCAGTGCCGTTCCTCACGTTGTTCCACCTCACAGCTACTTAGAGTGGGGCCAGATTTTGCTTCTCATAGACCTTTCTGTTGAAAATTCCCTACGTTTTTCTCCTAAAAATATACCTAGCTGTCTTCATCTGCCTCCTGCTGAGGCCATTGGCACTTTCTGCCCCACCAGAGATAGAACCAGAACAACCAGAAAGTAGACGCAGCATGGCCCCATTTAAAAGGATAGGACAGCTGCTCGGCACGGCCTCATCCCCTCCTGACTGCCCTCTGGTGGCCACTTCCTGAGCACCAGGCAGGCTGGTTCCTCACCAGCCTGGGATTAGTCAGGGCCCTCGACCTCATCGGTGCCAACAGCTACACAGGGCACGCCACCACACGTTCCCCAGAGTGCCCCCTGACGTTGTCCCCTCTCACTTTTCCCCACATTTACAAGCCCCATGCCTCCTCTCACAACGTTGCTACTCAGATGAAGCCTTTTCCAGCCACCATAATGAGATCGCTCCTTCCTCTTACCCCCACATGCTGTCTTTTTGCCTCCATTATAACTTAGGTTGACACCACTTGGCATGTCCTATTGTTCCAGCATGTGAATGCAGTCAGGCTGGGGAGTCAGAAAGTGTCCTGTTTGTCTCTGGACTCTCAAAAACCAGCACAGTGTCTAACTTAACCCTTGCTGTATCCATACCACGTTGGGTGAGCAGACCAAGACTCAGGGGCTTGCTGGGTCTTGGGACTCTCAGCCCAGGCCCCCAGCTCTGTGTTGGGATTGCACTGGGCAGTTTGTACTAATGAAGGGTGTGTTCTGGGCCTGACCCCAGACACACGTGTGACTCCTCGTCTCCTCCCTGGCACCACCTCAACCCCATATACTCATTGTTTCTCCATTGAAGGGTTGTAGCAGGACCTGCCTGATCAGCCTCTTTTCTCCTTCTTCAGTCTATCCTCCTTACTGGCACTTCTAACGTGACCTTTCCACAGAACTCAGGGCAATTTCACAAGCCCCTTCATGGCCTTGCTCCTGCCTCACTTATGTTCTGCTCATACTTTGTGCTCAGGCCACACCAGGCCATGCCGTGCTCTCCACTCCCAGTGCTGTTGCACTTGAGGTCCCTCTGTCTGCTGCTGACCTGCCCTCCTCCACATTACTGTGCTGGGGATCCAGCCCAGCGCCCCAGCAGACCATAGGGCGCCTTCCCTAACTCTGGACACACTGTTGTCCCCCAGTTGGAACTCGTGATTTGCTTGTCTAGACTGTGAGCCCTGGAGGACAGGCACTGTGCTTTCCAAGTCTCCGGCACCCTGAAGAAGGGCTGACCCATCCTAGGTGTTTGGTGAGTGAGCAAGCATGCCTGTTGTTTCCCGTGTCTGTCTGTGTGCCTCATGTAGCCTGGAGCTTCCTGCCATCGCACCATCCTCTGCAGACCAAGACGACGTTCCTGAGCCAGCAACGCTCCCAAGCCTGTGAACCTGGGCTCAAGGTGAGGGGTGCTATCTGTGATTGAGGGACATGGCAAATAGAATTGTCTCACACAGAAATCGCACCCGTCACCTTGGCCCGCCTACCACCACTAAACAATGGAGCGCGCCTTCCCCAGCCAGAGGCCTTGTTTCCATGGACCCACAGCTCTCTGTGGCCCCGAGGTGTGCCCGTCAGATGTGGAGTCAGACACATCTGGAATCAAGCACTGCTTGTGCCAAGGGCGTGCCCTTGGGCAAGTTGCTTCACCTTTCAGAGACTCAATTCCTCCACCTGTACAATTGGTTAGCCAGACCTACCTCACAGGGTTGTTGTGAGGATAACGAGATGATGTTTGTACAAGTTCTTTGTCAGCTTTAAATAACTGGAACAATTTGAAGTTACTCTTTTTATTTAATATTTGAAAAGTCTAACAATGTCAGCTCCGGTGGTGATACTCACAGCCCATGCTTTGGGAGACAGAGGGAGGCCAGGCTGCTTGGGCTGGGCTGGTGAGGGGGCGGGGACGGGGCTGGAATCAGGCCTGCAGGATCGAGGGTGGTTGGGGGGGACCTGACAGTAAGGAGGATGGGGGCACAAGCAGATCTTGGTGGTTTGGGACTTCAAATCAAGGTCTGAGAAGAAGGTCTGCCTGAGCCTTGCGGTCTCCCGCTGTGCATTGGCAGTACTGTGTCCCCCTCTTGGGGGTCCCTACTTTCTGAGCATCCCACTAGCCGCCTGCTGTTGCTGTTGTCTTCCTTTCGGAGCTGCTGGTTGGTTTGCAGTTCACATCCTAGAGAAAAAAGACCTCCGTCCACCGGCCCCAGGATCATCTCCCAAACACTAATGGGAAGATTTCTCTGGAGCTTTTAGTTTTCCATAGATATGGCCTAGACACTGCACGCCCAGTTAGGGCTTGAGCTATCAAATGGTCCATTACAGAATGCTGTCTCACCAGTTCCTGCCTGATACACCTCAGCTTGGGGCAATGATGAGCAGCCTGTGGGCAGCACATATGATTGACAGAAATGGCACAGACTACGGGGGCAGGTGACAGAATGTCATGCCCTAGCTTTAGGCTCTGTCACATGTAGCAGTTGTGAAACCTTGAGCAAGCCGTTTCAGCACCTTGAGCCTTAGTTTCCTCATCTTTAAAATGGGTGTAATAACTGCCTACAAAGTTGCTGTGAGGCTCAAACGGTAAAATAGATGAGAGTGTGATTTGTAAGCTGTGAAGCACCATAAGAATACCAGGTGTCATTGTTGTTCCTGGGGCAACCAATCCCAAAACACTGTCCTACTGGCACTGTCAACAGTGGCCAAAGCCATTACTGGTGGGAGGAGAAGCTGTGACACTTCCCTGGGGCTAATGCACATACTCCATAAGGAAAGGAACGTGTCCTCTGTTGTACATGCCCCTCTTCACTGGGTCTTCACAGCATCGTCCTGAGACTGTCAGGGAGACTTAGGAATTGTTGTCCCCACTTGAAGCATGAAGAAGCAGAGGCTCACAGCAGTAAGTGACTTGCCCAAAACCACGCTAGCGAGTGACGGAGTCCTGGTCTCCTAATTTCAAGTCCAGGTCTCTGTCCATTGGACCAGCTTGCCTCTTAAAAGAGACCGTGGTCAGCTGGTGGCCTCCATGCTGTCTGAGTCATAGCCCAGCTTGTTCACGGCTTCATTATTCTGGGCATTTATCCTGGCCCATCTTTATAGCCAAATACCTGAAGTTAGTCAAATGTTCATTAGCATCCATTTTCTTTTTTCTCACTTAGCATGTATAATATCTAGAGAATGATATATCATCCTAAAGAATGTTAATTTCACAAGTCAGCCTTCTGCCAAGTTTAGCTCACACAGGATAAGAACCAGCTCAGATATCTTAATAAGTAACCATTCCAGGGACTCAGAAACCCACGTGCTGAAATTGGGCTAGGACTTGCAGTTTCTAGAGTGGACAGGGTGTGAGCATTTGAGGCCCTGCCCCCCAACTGCTTGTGCTGCCTGCCTTGATTCCTCCATTTATTCACTCAGCAGACGACTGGGTTTTCACAATAGACACCTACTCAATTTGCCTGCTTCTGCGCTTAGCCTGCCATAGTCTGTTCTCCACACAGGAGCAGATTGATCTTTTCAAGTCTAGGTTAGGTCAGGTCAGCCCTTGCTCAAGATATTCCAGGGACTTCCAGTCTTGTTCAGAATAAAATCCAAATCCTTGCCAAGGCCTGCATGGACCACAGGGCCCTGGCTGCCTTCCTGATTCACTTCCCACTCTACCTCACCTATTTCCAGTCGCACTGGCCGCCTCATTGTTTCCCCGAGCATCCCACGCATGCTCCCGGCTCAGGACCTTTGCACCTAACCTCCCTTCTCCCTAAAATGTTCTTACCTCCAAATACCATGGCTCCTTCCCGCACGCCTCTGCTCACGCATGACCTCATCGAAGAGGTGGGACCCACACACCTGCCACTTCAGTTCTCTTCCCTGCTGTGTTCTTCTCACATGTTGTATCTTTGTTGCTTGCCTCTCCTCTCTAGGACCTAAGTTCAGGAGAGCAGTTTGTTGTCCCCACTTTAAGGATGTATCCCCAGTGCCTCGCACAGTGATACATGTGTGATGAACGAATGAATGAATGGACATTTACTGAGCATCTATTCTGGGCTGTGCATCAGCACATAAAGATGAATAAGACATGCTTCCTGCGTTCTTGAAGTGCAGTCAGGTGGGGAAGAGAGACTTGACAGTACAGTGTGGCAAGTGCTATGACAGAGGGAAGTACAGGGCCCACAGGAGCCTAGAGAGGAGGCCTGGAAGGCAGGCTGAGGTGTAGGGACAGAGCTATCAGGAAAGCCTCGGGGGGTGGGCGTGCCTAATCTGCGTCTTAAAGGATAGATAGAAGTTTGCCAGTTAGAAAAGAGAAAGGAACAGTCCGAAGAGAGGCAGCTGCACATGCAAAGACGCAGAGATGTGTTTGAGAGTGACACCGTGCACAGGAGCACTACCCGTCCTGGATGATGTGGGAAGGTGGGTGCGGTGAGGAATAGGCAGGGCCAGGTCTTGAAGGGCAGCCTTTGAGTATAATATTCTAGGCTTAGACCTGCTCTTGGAGCTGTGAGGAAGGAGGCCCAGGCCTTTGTAGCCTCCTCTCTCTGCCAGATAGCTCTTCAGAGGTGAAAAATCACAGCCTGGATATCCCTGCCCTGGAGCCACGGCTCTTAGCAGGGCTTAGAGAGCCTCCCGGCAGAGTCCCAGCTGGCCTGCAGCTTTCTGAGGCCTGAGCGCTGCGGGCTCTGCCTCCCCGCCCGACTGCAGGGCAGCTCCGTGAGTTCTTCCTGAATGGGGTCAGTGATGGTTTGCTCTGGCCAACTGGCTCCATAACCACTGTGCATGGGCAGCACCCCTGCTGTCTCCCGGCTTCAGAGGAACACAGAGCGCTGTTTAGGGTGGCAGAAAGGCATAGCTGAAAGAGTCCTGGCCTGACCCGGCTTTACCACCAATTCGATGAGTGATTCCTGCCTCTGAAACTCCATTTTCTGGTCTGTTACATGAAGTGATAATAACAGCTTGTCAGATTGTTTTGAGAATTAGACACAGTGATGTGGAAGCATAAAGGTAGGCTATTTCTCTTATGCAAGGTGCTCCCAGTCCGGCAGGGGCAGCAGCCTGGGCGCCGGGCAGGGCAGGGCTCAGAGGAGGCGCCTTCTCCGGGAGGATGTTAGGAGGCGCTTCGTGGAAGTCCCTGAGCAGGCCTCAGAGGATGCTGGGGCTCGTGAGGCAGAAATGGGAACATGCTGCTTCACAGGCACAGGAACCACCAGAGAAAGGCAGGAACGAAGCATTTCAGGAAGAAACGTTGCACGTAACCTACTGAAGGACAGCAGAGGTCAGGCAAGAGAGCAGCTGGAGGCTCAGCTCCGAGTGTGAGTCCAGGGGCCTTGGATGCCAGCCAGAGCCTGCTTTCCTGGGGCTAGTGTGTGGTGTAACCCAAAGAGACCCCCCAGTCTCCAAAGTCCTTGGAAGTCTTGTGCTGTATTGTAAAAACTTACACAGGGGCTGGCCCCGTGGCTGAGTGGTTAAGTTCGTGCGCTCCGCTGCAGGTGGCCCAGTGTTTCGTTGATTCGAATCCTGGGCACGGACATGGCACTGCTCATCAAACCACGCTGAGGCAGCGTCCCATATGCCACAACTAGAAGGACCCACAACGAAGAATATATGACTATGTACTGGGGGACTTTGGGGAGAAAAAGGAAAAAATAAAATCTTAAAAAAAAAAAAAAGCTCGCACAGATGTTACATTCTACTCCATGATAGATCTGTACTTATTTCCCTATTTTGAATTATTTCCCATTCAGTAAAACCGATGCCCCGGAAGGGTAGTCAGTGTTCTCCCTGTTTCTCCACACACCCCTAGAGCACACCAAGCTGTTGGGGTTCCCACTCCCAAGTTGGAAGGATCTGCTCGAGGCAGAGGGGCCTATTTTGGGCCTCAGTAGCAGAATGCAGGAGGGGCCAGCTTAGAGAGACTGCCAGCTGCCAGGTTTGACCTCAGGAAGCCGGCACAGCAGAGATCAGCCAAGCCAAGCATAATGAGCAGAGTGTCTTTACGTGATCTGGTCTGGAAATAACTTCCCTCCACTGCCTTCCTCCGTTGAAGTAAAAACTTAAGAATAAATACTGGTTAAAGAAACAAATGCATTTAATTACCTAGTTCTTAGGCTCATAGTGTCAGAATGGGCCATATCAGCCAAGAGTCTAGTTTTATTGATGGAGAGACTAGCTCATAAAGTCAACACTGGCAGAATCAGGGCTCAAATCCAGCTGTTTGCTCAGTTGTGTTTTGGTAGTGCACATCCTTCCTGATTCCCTTATGCAAACCCTGATATTGAAATTTCACTGCTCGCCTCCTGGGGCACCAAGCACCTAGAAATAGAGCTGGCAGCCCGGTCAGGATCTGAGCCGTGCTAGGGGATGTGGGCCCTGCCCACCTGGGAGGATGTGAAATTCCACGGATCCCATCCGACACATTTTCTTCAGTTGGAAGTGACGGAGAGACTGAAGGTTTGGTTCCTACTTCACCTTCAGTTTCTCCAGAGGCTTTTTCCCGACACTTACCACTCTTTTAAGCAGAAGTGGTCCACTGCTGGTGGGCAGGCCTTGAGTTGGGTTTCTGACCAATGGATACCAAGGAGATAGACTGCTCCTGAAGGTCTCTCCTTTGGGCAGCTTTCACACATAACTTGTTGTGGAGGTGACCTCTGAAGAGACAGAGGAAGCTAGTTGTGACAGGGCACGCGATTGGAAGCTGCAGGACCTGCTTCTGGTTCTGACTCTCACTCACTAATTTGACTTAGGCAAGTTTTTAATCTCTGGGCATCCCTGGCCTGATCAGATAATGATAATAGCACTTGTGACCCCTTCATGGGGTGTGTTATGAAAATTTAGTAGAAACAAATACAAAATGTTAATCGCTCAGAATTGCCTAAGTAGGAGAGAAAACGGCAGTGTGGAGTTGTAGTATATCAGACTCTAGGCTGACACTAACATGTCATTGATCCACCCCCAAGACAAACCATGTTCTTGTTATGTTTCGAACAAGAAAGCAGAGTTAAAGAGATTCAGCAACCTGCCCAAGATCAATGAGACAGAGCCAGTACTCAAATTTAGCTCTAAGTGGCTTCAAGTCCACTTGCTCAGAGCAGGGCCTGGCATGCAGTGAGCACTCCATAAGTAGTGGGTGCTGCTGTCACCATCATGGTGCTTCCTCTCTAGTTCAGCCCAAAGGTGGGAAAATTCAGTCCCAAAGAGGGAACGTGACTACCGGCCCAAGGGTCCAAAGCCCGCTAGGATCCATGTGCTAATCATCCAGTGAAGGATTTGGACAGGCAGGGCCGTGTGAGCCCTGTGTCAGGGAGGAAATAGAGGGGGAGTTGAGATGCCAACCTTCAGGTGCCCCTCCTAGGCAGCAGGCCTGGGGGGATCTCAGATTCCTTTGAAGGCCAGTGTTGTACCTTACAAATACCTTTGCATATTTTACATATTTGCATTTTAGTCTGAGGAAGTAAAGAGGGAACAGTCAGTACCCATGAGGAAAGACTCCAAGGGAGACGGTGCCTGACCCAAGTAGGTCACTCCTAGGGAAAAAGGGGACTGGAGGAGGGGCTGGGGGCTGGGCCAGCAAGTCAGAGTGTAGGAGGCCTCAGGTCCCAAAGTAAGGATTTCCCATAGGAACCAATATGTTCCTGACTGGGGAACAACAGGAAGAGCTATGCTTGTGATGTTTCATGTGAAAACCTGAGCTTAAGGGGCCAGGCCGAGGCAGACAGACTAGTTAGGGGCTGCTGGAAAGACCCCCAAGTGAGGGAGCATGAGGCTAGGATCTAGACAGGCCAGAGAAGGTGGACCTGAGAGACAGTTTGCGGGAGACAGCATTTCCTGTCCAGTAGAGGGCAGAGAGCGAGAGAAACCAAAGTCAGACTGGGGAAATGGGCGTTGCTTTTGTGAGAAGATGCTAACTTGGGTTTCCAACACAGGGTTGGAGGTGATGCCGAATTTGGGCACGTCCCACAGATGTTCTCTGCACACTTTATGCCAGGCTCTGTGTGGGGCGAGACGTGGCATTCACTCTCAAGGAGCTCACAGTTCAGTGGACTAAACAGAAACTCAAAAATTGGCAGTGAGCACATTCCTCAGGACACTGAGGTACAGGATACTACAGCGGAGCAGCTGGGGAGAAGAAGAGGAAGCTGCCCACACTGCCACCTGAGGAGCCAGGGAGGGCTCCACAGGGACAGAGACCCACTTAAGCTGGGCTTTATGGCTTTATGGGTCCTGGGGGGTTGCCAGTTAGGGAAGTGCAGACAAGCCTTCCCAGCCTCTGTGCCTACACGCGTGATGGCAGTAAGGGTCCCAGGGGGTTGGAAGAGAGGCATGCTTGCTAGCAGGTTGAAGGACTGATTTCCTGCAGGCCTTGGAGCTAACTGGGCTGAGACAGAAAACAGGAGTGGCAGAGATTGGATAAGAGAGTAAGCAGATGTGATAGCGTGGACAAGAAGGCCAAGGACAGCCAAGCAGGACCACCTGGAGAGAGCCTGGAAGAATGGGTGGCTGAGTTGAACAGTGACTGGGGACTCTTCCTTTGTCTGGTCACCTCTTCCCTTCTGGCTCTGTACCCACCCTGTCCTATCCCATCACCCACAGGGGACAAGAGGAGAGCCACGACAGGAGATTTCTTCTGGCAGACACCTGGTGTCATCAAGGTCCATGAGCTGGCCCCACGAGGGGTCTGGACCCTCCTCCAGGGCCCCAGAGCTTGTTGGAATCAGGTAGACAGGAGGGTTCTGATAGGTTAGCTGGGAAGCCTCATTAAAGATTGAAGCGGTGAAGTCCATTTGACGGCTGGCTGGCATATCGGTTTCCCACTGTGTAAGCCAGGCAGCTGAGGAAGGAGAGGTAAGTCGCCAGGATGCGAGAAGCGCAGCTCCCAGACTGCACCAGGGGCCAGCCCGTAATGGTCAGCAGGGAGTGGACCTGCCACTGCTTCTGCTTCTGCCACTGCGACTGCACCATGGTTTGCAGAGTGAACTGTAGGTGACGGGAGCTCCTCCCTCTCCTTCCTGCTCCTCACGGGCCTCTCCTTTTGCTCCCAGCTGCTCTGGGGTGGGGGCGGGGAGGCATGAGCTCTGGATCCTGGGATGAAGTCCCTGTCCTTGAGCAGTGAGAAGGTTAAGATGCTGTTTGGCACTGAGGCCTTGCAGAAGTGGTGGGCAGAAGCAGCAGCATGCGGACTGGGCATCGGGAGGTATGGGTTCCTGTCCCAGCAGCACCCTTCACTTGAGGACGTGTAGCCTTGGACGAGTCACTCACGCTTTCTGAGCCTCAGTTTCCCCATCTGTAAAATAGGTCTGATAGGCCTCACCCTGGATGGTTGAGCAGATTAATCACAAAAATGATGCAAAGGTACTTTGTCTCACATGCTATAAAGGCGTGACTAATTTTTATTGTTCTTTATTCTGTTTGAGATTCTTTTCAAATGTGTTATGCGTCCCAAAATGAGCTTATTAGAAAAACAGAACAAGTGTTTTACTAGGAAAGTAAGTGGCCCGAGGACCACAGTCTGAGTAGGACCAAGCAGGCTGGTTGGCAGTGTCCTGGCCTAGAAGCCGGGAAACCTAGGTTCTAGCCCTGCTGACCCCGGTTTAGGAGATGTCCCTCCCTTTCCCCAGGCCTCAGGACTGCCCTATGCAAGGAGAGGGACAGGGAGGTGGTGCTGCTCACTAGCACCCAGGACGGCCCGGCGGGCCCACTGCTCTCAGTGTCAGAGTGAAAAGGCCGTTCCTCTCCACCCTACCACGTTGGTGCTTAATTGCTAGAGATGGTAGGTGCTTCCGACCGTGTGCCTTGGGCAGTTAGCCCCTCTGACTTGCACTCTCCATGTCTGCACATGCTGACCTTCCAGGTCTACAGGTCATTTAGACACTGGCCTCTTAGACACAGCTTTAACTCTTTGTCACCATGGGGTTGAACCCACAGATGGGGGTGTATTACAGGGTTGTAGTGGGGATAAGTCAGCTGGCTCTGGTGATCTGAGTAAAACAAACTGCTTCACATATCGGCCCGCTGTGAGCCTAAAGTCATTAGCAAGAACAGAGCAGAAAAGGCACTAGAAAATTCACCCAGGGTAACATTAAGCAAGCAACTAAGCTGGCATGAGAGCAGGGAGGTGGCAGTCAGGACTTGTCTGCTGCTGAGCTGAGTGCAGGAGGCGGGTTAAGTACCACTGCCTTGGCTTCCTCAGTGCGGAGGTTGGGAGGCAGCTGCCTGTCTAAACAGAGCTGAGCGGCAGTGTGCTGGGGTAGACAGAGCTCTGGGCTGGGAGACGTTTGTCCTGGGCACTGGTCCCAGCTCTGCCACCAATTCCTCTGTGACCTTGGCAAGGTGACTCTGAGACCACGACCAGGCCAGGTCTTAGGCCCAGGTCACAGACTCCGTTCCCACCTGGACACTTGCTTGCTGGGCAGTAGGAACCTTGAAACAAGGAAAGGCGTGCTGGGGACTTGGTCCAGGGACAGCTGCACCCCATCTCAAAGTGTCACTCTAAGTCAATCCAAAATGGAGGGACCCTCTGGAGAAAGAAGGAGCTGACCAGAGAGATGGTGGAGGGGAGAGGGGGACTCAGGAGGGCTTGGGACAGTGCCCAGCCCAGACCAGGTGGCTGTCGCTTGTTGGCCATAAATTCCATCAAGCATCACTGAGCAGGTGCTGGATCCTTTGTCTGTGGCACTCCTGGGATCTCAGGTTCCATCTTTTCAGGAGGCCCAGGGGATGCCTTTCCTATAAAGACTAACTGGAAACTTAGTCTGTCCCTCTGTCCCAGAGGAGCTGGGGGCTGGTGTCCCAGAGCCTCATAAATGTTAATGAGTAGGCAGGAAGACGGCCTTTCTCAGGAGGAGGTGTCAGCAAGGCCTCGCCTCCTCTGCCAACCTGAGGCTGTAAAACTTCAAGTGCAGTGCCTGGGACAGGAGCTGTAACAGCCTCTGCCTGCCCTGCACTTGCCACACTCGCGGGGATGAAGTTACAGAGGAGTGCTTGTCCCCTCTGTGGGGACTCTCAGCCATTTATCTGTGTGTTATATGGTAATGCATCCTACTTGTGCGTAATTTGGAAGTTCAAAAAGAGGAAAATAATCCCACAATCCAGAGAGAGCTACTGTTTACATTTTGGTGTATTTCCTCCTTTGCAGAGATTTAGAACTAGATGATCCTTGGTTCCATCCTTCTAACTTTATAGGAAACTGAAGCCCAGAGAGGACAGGGTCTTAACTACTTAGCAGCAGAACTCCAACAAGAACTTGGGTCTCCTGGTTCCAAGTTCGCTCTGAAGGGGATTTGTATAACTGGAACAGTCCAAAAGAGGCCAGCCAGGAAAGAGGAGGGACTGCAAAACAGGAGTGAGGCGCAGTGGGAGGACTGGGGCTGTTTCCTCCGTGAGAACTGGATGGGGAGCGTGAGCACTGTTCTCCACTGTCCCAAGACCCAGCAGGCCATCACCTGAAAGGCCGCCTATCTGGTCCTGATAGGGACCATTGGGAACAGTGCTAGCAAGATGGATTTCAGCCCATGAGGAGGAAGATTTTGTGGCAGGAGATCTGCCCCTACACTGGGACTGCCTCCAGGGTTTCTCCTCACTGGGGCGATTAAGCCCCTTCACACGTATCAGCCCATCACTGCGAGGCTGGGCCCTTCAGGTTCCGTATAGCTTTGTGAGCCTGGGATCTGGATCTTTCTCCAGGGACAGGAACATCTGTTTGCACACTTGATCCAAGTACTGCGTGGACGGGGCACCGAGGCCAGGACAGGCAGGATGGCAGCTGGCAGGCAGACCCACTGTCTCACTTTCCAGGGGCCATTGGGTGCTGAGAGGCAGCCGTGTGGGCGGGGCTCCTGCCGAGAAAGGAGTGCGCCAGGACGCTTTGAACGGCAGTCCTCTGCCTCCTCGCCAAGGCAGCCTCTCCCCGCACCCGGCGCTTTCTTTTGCTCAGCTCTGCTTGCTCCTCTTGAGGACCCTCCACCCCTCTCCTGCCAGCTCCTCTTCCCCACCCTTCCTTCCTCTGGAGGTGGAGAAGTTCAACAGCCCGTGTCTAACATGTGCTGAAGTCACGGTGAGCCAGCGAGGGGCGTTCGCTTTAGAGTCCTCTGTTCCTGGGTTCAAACGTGGTCTTACTGTTTACCTGCTGAGTGGCCAAGAAGATGTCACTTAAGTTCTCCAACTTTCCAGCTTTCTTATGGATAAAATACAGATCATACCAAGGCTTCCAGGACGAGTGTGAGGATTAAGTATCATTTGTGAAGTCTTTGGCACAGGACCTAGCACATAGCACAGTGACTACTCAGTGACCATGAGTTCTCACTCCTCTTATCGCCTCCCATTGTATTTTCCAAGTACCACCCCTGTTGGGGACCTGCAGTGTCTCACCTGCTCTAATGTCTCAAGGCTTATGAGGCACAGTCCTCAGCAAAGCCACTGACTGTTGCGAGCTGTGAGGTGAGAGCTTCAAGAATATGTCACCTGTCCCAGTCTCAGCACCTGGCTGGAGACCTTCAGACAGTTTGCCTGGGGCCCTATCATTCATTTACTCAATAAATATTAATTATTGACCATATGCCGAGAACTACATTAAGTGCTGGGAATACGGAGGAGAACTCAACAGTCGTGTCCCCAGAGATGACAAGTCCAGCCGCCCTGTTTGCCTGGGCTCTTTTCACTGTCTTTCCTGGTGTGTACGGGTGTACCTAATGTGTCCTAGTGGGCGAGGGGCTCGGCACCAGCGGAGTCCCCATGAGGAGGTGCCCCCTGCACAGCCAAACCTGACTTAGGCCCTGCCTGTCCCTGCCCACCTCTCAGCCCCGCAGCAGGTCTAGGGGGAGGGGGCGTCAGCCACATCTGGTGCATTCTCCTGGAAGCCTAATCATGTGCAACCAAGTTTTCACTCCCATCTGCCCTCCCCTGCCCCTTCCTGTTAAACAAGGTCAGCTTTCGCAAAGATGGTCGTGCCTTGTGTTGGAATCCTTTGTCCAAGACAGAGGCTGTAAAGGCCTTTAGAAAGGGTGCAGTACCGGTACTGAATATGCTCTCATCCCACCTGGGAACAGCCCACCTGTGAAGGATGTGGTGACCATTAACACCCGCTCACAGGTGAGGAACTGAGGGGAAGTGGCCTGCCCCGAGTCCTCGGAGTCCCAGGTACAGGTACCGTCAGCCATCTCACCTGCATGTGCCACCACTCAGAGGTGACTTCAGACCTCCTGGCCCCACTTTCTCCCTCAGGCTGGCCAACAGCAGTGCCTCAAGTCAATCATACTCTCCCCTTAGGTCCTTCAGCATCTGCGGTGCAGGGCCAGCTCCCATCTCCTGTGGCTGGCGTCACCTCCATTGCCCCCTCCCAGGTATGCTCATGACTGGAATGTGGCCAGCCTCAGCCCGTCTTTGAGTCTGATTTCCTTCTCTGTGTTCCCTACCTCATGTCTCCCAAGGATAAAAGACCTCCTCCGAGTCACCACCGTGTTTTGTAAGAGTAGATGTTTGATAGGACTTAGACCTGAAGCTGGAAAGTGGGCCTCAGAGACAGTGAGAAGTCAGTTCCTTCCCCAAGAAGCATCATGGTCCAGTGGGACTTAGAGCAGATGAGCCTGGATGCAAGTGTCATTTGGGGTCTTGCCCCCTGTTCCTTGCTCCTCTCTGTGTTCGGACAGGAAGTCCGTCAGGGTATGTGTCACTCTCTGCCCTGGTCTGCCACCAGGGTGTGAGCTCTGATGCCATGGGCCAGACCCACCAAACAACAGTAATTCACAGGCACCCTGCTTCTCCTGACATTTGTTTGATGTTCCACCTTAATTTTCCTTTCCTCTTTCCGTGTGTCTGTAATGTGAATAGGCTCTTGATTTTGACTCTGGCGAAACCTACTTGAAGTGGGTGAGAAAAGGATAAGAGTTGTCTTAGTTGGAGGCTCCCCAGTGGGTGGGCCAGACCTCTACCTCTTGCAAGGTCAGCTGCCAGAATGACAAGCTTGTGACACTAAGGCCAGGATCATGAGCCTCATGGCCTTAGGCAAGTCCCTTTGCCTCTTGGAGTCACCACCACTCATTCTGTGTACCTCCTGGGGCCAGGGTGGGACCTGCCGGGCAGTGAGGGCAGACAGCAGGGGGTCGGCAGAGATGAAAGCGCCCTGGGAACAGGCTGAGGGGCCTCTCCAGCAGCACCAGCAGACCTGGCTGGGGGCGAAGGGCCATTCCCGTGTGCAAGTCCACACGTGGGTTAATGATTAGCGAGAGAGATTTGACTCAGTGGAGAGGTCCACCAAGAATTTGTTCTACATAGTACTAAGAGCTAACACTGTTCAGGGCTTTATGGGTTACCAAGTGCTTTTTCTCACGCAGCTCGCTTATTCCTCACCGCAGCTTTGTGAGCTGCCACTATTAGTATTAGTATTAATTTCGTATTTCTATTTTATAGATGAGGAAACAGGTGGATTTACACAGGCGGCACAGCTAACAGGCGTGGGCAGAGCTCAGGCCAGTCTTCGTCCTCACTCCCGCTGCCTGTTCAGGATTGTCGTACCTTGTGGGGACAAGGCAGTTAAATGTGATCTTCAAACGAGTGTCTCCATACGTTTGCTTTACAAAGAGGGGCACTGCATGACTGCAGAAGGGGACTGCAGAGTCAGCACGCAGCTGCAGGCAGAACCGAGGGTTGTCCTCTGCCAGCGAGCACGTCTGAAGCAGAGTGCCCTGCCACACAGGCTGGCTCAGCAGCCCCATCTCTTGGGTCTGCCCCAAGGCCTCTGGTCGGCAGTGGGTTCCTGGTGCTGGCAGTGAAGTTAGCCGGGAAGTGTCCCTTGGTGAGCCTCCTCTCCAACAAGCGTGAATTGGGGGGTCCCTGGGTTTCTGTGGCTCACCTCTGGTTTTATTCTCATATGAGCCGGTTCGGCCCCATTCCTTCACCTGTGCTTTCCCCATTCTTGGTGATTGCAGGTTCCCTATACCCTTCCCAACTCTGTGCGATAAAATATACCAAGGATCTGATGTGAGCCAGGCCTTGAGCCTGGAGGGAGGAGTAAGAAATGTGGTCTCTGCCCTCAAGAGGCTCAAGATCTCGTAGGGAAGAGAAGACATACCCTCAAATCCCCGTAATATTAGTTAGAAAGTTGCGTTATGAGAGAGGCCCTTGGGTATTAGGCAGGAGGAGCATGAAGACAGGGGAAGACTTCCTAGAAGAGGCAACTGTGGAGTTGGGCCTTGAAGGCCTGGCAGGTGAAGAAGGCGTCCCGGGTGGGTTGATAGCCCACACAGAGACAGAGAGGTGGGAAGCCCTGCCTGTCACCAGGCTTAGGGAGCAGATGCAGAGGGTCCACGTGCAGGAGGGTCCGGGAGGAGCGGCTGCAGGGTGGGCTGGAATCTTACTCGGTGGAGCTTGGACCTAACCTCACAGGGGTCAGGCCTGTGTTTTCCAGAGGTTACGGAGGCTGCGATGTCAGTGTGGAAGACGGACGGGGGGAAGGGGAGACAATGGAAGCAGAAGGTCCCGTTGGTAGACTGAGGCATCCGTCCAGGAGAGAGATGCTCAGGCAGCCACGTAGGAGAGACGAATGAATTCTGTAGGGATCTCAGACACAGCAGCCATAAGACTCAGTGGCTAACGAGACATGGGAGGTGGAGAAGGGGGAGCTGGGGTTCCCACCTACTCCCTCAGCTGGATCCTGAAGGCAGGAGTATGGCTGGCCTGAGGTGTGACTCCATCTTTGCTTCTGATTGCACCATGCAATGAATCATTGGGACTAACTGGACACTGGAACAAATGAGAGTGATGACCAGCCACCCACATGCTCCCACCCTGATATTTCAACGCTGAAGAGGCGCCTAAATGGGCCGCTGCCTGGTATTCCCCAGGGATCCTAGACAGTTCTGAAGGAAAGACCCTCCTCCCTGTCTTTGCCATTGGTGCAGCTGTGGCCAGTGAGTGGACTAGGCCAGGAGTTTGGAGACAGTGGGAATCTCACACCTGCTGCAGATACCCTGCGTGACGCTGGACAGACCCCTTCCCCAAGCCTTAGCTCCCACCTCTAAAACAAAGGGACTTTGCTTCCTAATGTTTAGGACCCTCATAGCTCAAAGCAGACTAACGTTTTCTTAGTTTAAGAAGAATGAAAGGCTTCATGCAACAAGTGTTGTCTCTTTCTGCTCTGTAGAATCTAACAGTCCAGCTCTCTGGTTTTGAAATATGTCTCAAGTGCAGGGGCCAGAGCCCCCTGGGAGCAGCGAGGGCTTCTGTCAGACTTCGCCCACCCTCTGGAGGAACAGTCTGGCTGAGGGGGTGGGGAGGAAGTCCAGCCCAGCAGAATGAGGACCCCAAGTGCAGGGCCGCAGCAGACCACCATGGAGGTAGCTGGCAGCCATCTGGAGTCCTGACACACAGATGGGAAACGAGCCCGGGCCAGGCCGGCAGGTGCAGAGAGACCTCTGCTGCCCTAGCATTGCAAGACCTCGGTCCTGGCCAGGGGACGTGTGGGCTCTCGTTCTCAGACCAGGTGCTAGACAAGGTCTGCAGAATAGGGCTCAGCCCCTGCAAGAAGGACAGAATCCCAATTCAGGAGTGGGCCAGGTCTTAAAACAAAACATAATTCCAGTTGTCTGACCTGGAGCCCAAGGCCCAGGCCGAGCCCAAGGCTGGGGCCCGGCGAGGGGCAGAGCAACTCGGGCCTGAGCCCCAGAACGCTGGGCTGAGACGTCTTGAATCCCTCCTGCCTCAGCCAGGATGCGTGGGCACAGCACACAGCCTTTGGGGGACACGTAACCACTGTGTGCACACCAGGCAGGGCCTGAGAGCACCACCGAGGGCTGCAGCCCCTTGTGCCCATGGCTCCTCTGGCAGCATGCCAGCCTCCCCCTCAGTCTTCATTCTTCAAGCCAGTCTCAGTCGAACACCAGTGTGATTGAATTTAAGGGAGAAAGTGGCATTTTGTAGGTAGTTTGAGTCTGGCTCTGCCACGTGCTGTCTGTGAGGCCCTTGGCAGGTCACTTACCCTTTCTGGGCCATTTCCTTACATGTTACAAGTCCTGTGGGAGCTGTCTTATAGGGTTTGAGAATTTAAATAAATTTAAGTTAAATTAAGAAAAGTGCCCTGGCACCACTGTAAAGTAGCGTTCTCGTATTCTTGCTCTGGTTTCCTGGAACGAGGAGAGAAGGAGCCCTCACACTGGGGCCTTGTGAAACAGGAGAGAGATCCCCTGTTGGGGATTTTTTTTTTAATTGGGAATCTTTATTTTCTTTATTAAACTTTTACACTTTCTAATGTCTATACTGAAAATATATTACATGTTATTTATAGTCAGAAAAACCAATTTTTTAAAAAGAGCAAAATTATTATATGTTAAATAAATAAAGCAAAAAGAATGTGTTTAGAGATAGGGAAAGAAAACTAATCTTTATTTCATGCCTCCCGCATGCCAGGCCACCACGCCAGATACTGACATAAGTCATCTGTGTATGAAGTGCCCAGACATCTCTCCTGCCCGTCCTCTGAGAGCACAAGGGGTGCTGAGCAAGGACAGGGTCAGGCAGGTCCACCCCGGGGAGGACTTCCTCCTCAAGTGCTGGGAGGCCTACTTCTCCCCCCACCAAGCAGCAGGCCCACTGCCCACCATCTGGAGCCTCCCCTTTTCCCACCTGAAACATCCACATTGGGGCCAGGAGGGCAGCAAAGCATAGCTCACTGGAAACTTGGCTGAAGCAGATACTGGGGCCCAGGACAGCGTGTCCTGAAAGCGCCCACTATGGAAGCCAGCTTTGGGCATGAGAAGGGCACTCAAGCACAGAAAAGGGTTCCACCCAGGTTGTGTCACACTTGATGTGGAAACAGGACCTTCAATGGGTGGGTAGATTTGGGACCTCAGTTTCAGAAAGAGCTTGGTCACCTGGAGGTCACAGCTTCCGTTGCTGAGATTATGCTCAGAGGGCCTGCCTGGAAGGCACAGAGGGTCCCGGTGCTGGGCAGGAGGTTGCTCTAGAGTCAGATGATCTGTTTCAGCTTTGAGACTCTGTTACTCTCTATCCCACCGTGCCCCTGATCTGGGGACAACCTGCTAATCCCACAGCTGCTCAAAGCACCTGCGGGAGAGGCCTTCTGCACATCCTGGATTGTGTGTAGGCTGAGTGTTCCTGTCAGCTCATTCCAGAGAGGAGACAAAGCCCCTTCCCCATCGAGTCAGCAAGGCGTGAGCAGCCTGCCCAGAGTCCCTCCCCTGTCACTGCGACTCTGTGCAGTTCCTCAGTGACACCTGAGCTGGCAAAAAGGAACAGTCGGCTCTTTCTCAGGTTGGGGCAAAAGCCTGGATTTTCTTGTAAATGTGGCACAGCACCAGCCCCCGTCTGAACACGGGGTTCACCTGCTCTGGGGCCCACCCTTCAGGGTCCAGGGTGAGGGTGTGGCCTGGAATCTCCATGGGTGCGCTGTCAGTGACAGCCTCTGCCACCTCTGCTTCTGCCTGCTCCTTCCCACCCCACAGCTGCAGGCCCCTAGAGGCGGGAGGAGGGCATCACATGGCAAGGAGGAACATGGGCTGGGGCTCAGACAGCCCGGTGCTAAACCCTGGCTCTGGGACTTACCTGCTCTAAGGGTCACTCCTTTGCTCAAAAGTGGAATAAAATGGATCTACTGGGTTTGGTAATGCGAAGTCCACAGGTGATTTTAGTTAGAACAGCTTCATGAGACGAGGAGAGGCCAGGGCCAGATGTTAGAGGGTTGAGGCGACAGTGGCAGGTGAGGAAGTAGAAACAGCAAGTGCACTTTGAGAGGGAAGGAGAGAGGGGTCGATAGCTGAAAGGGATGTTTTTGAACCATGTCAAAAATGTAATCCCATTTATTGGCTCCGAGAGAAGAGCCATGAGATAAGAGAGAGAGAGGGATGACTGAGTGGACAAGATGGGGACAGGGGTCACACGGGACAGAGAGCTAAGCTAGAAAAGTCAGGGCCCGTCTTGTGGGAGCAGGAGGGGCAGAGACGGGTGGCGCCCCAGGAGTGTGCCGGGGCCTGTCCTCTCCGCTAACCACCATGCTGCTGTGCTTCTCTGCCCGCAGGCCCCTCCACCCAGCGGCAGGTGCAGAATGGCCCCTCTCCTGAGGAGATGGACGTCCAGAGAAGGTAACCCCCCACCCGGCGAGGGCCGGCCTCGGGGCCCGAGGTGCCCTTCAGTGAGCAGAGGACACACCTGTGGCTAGAGCCAGGCCTCCCAAGACACGGGCAGGGGGAGCAGGCCTGACCAGGAGGAGGAGGAAGCAAGTTCACTGCTGCTTTGCTAGAGCAGTGATGGTGTGTGTGGTTCACAGAGATAGAGCACCGCTGACTTCGAGCCAGGCAGCCCTCGTGATAAGCCAGGTAGTATCCTGAGAGCTGTCCGTTCTTACTTAAGTCAGCCCTCCCGAGTGTATCAGGAGGTAGCTGTCAGAACTGGAGGGTTCACTAACGAGGCGAAGGCCGTCCTGCTGGAGATGGGTAGACACGACCCACCCGGGTCTGTCTGGCTGAGGCCTTGGCCTTCACCCCGTCCATGCTGCTCTCCTCACATTCTGTCCGAAGGTCTTGTGAGCTCTGGTGCTGCCGCTCTCTCGCTGGAAGCCTTGGGCAGATCCCATGGCCTCTCTAGGGCCTCCACCCACTGCCTGCTAACCTCCCAGTGAGGTCCAAGCGGGCAGAGACCGTGAGAGCACTCTGTGAGCTGAGCTGCACTTCGATGGCTCGGCCAGGGCCGTGTTGATGTCGTCGTTGGGCCTGCCTGTGCAGGAGGCAGCTCCCCAGGGATATGGGCCATGGGATGACACCCACCCCTTCCGAGGAGCTTCTGCAGGGTTAGAACCAGGGGGTAAGGCCAGTGCTGTTGTGTCCTGAAGTTACAGAAAAGGGCATGGTGGCCAAGGAGGGAGCAGCCTCCCCTGGTCACATTACCAGGAGTGGCAGGGCCAGGGCTTGAACCCCGTCCGCCATCGCCCGGCAGGGGCTCTGACTCTCCGAGAGGCTTTGAAGCCCAGCTCTGTGGGAGCTGCGCTGAGGAGTGACGCCTGGTCAAAGCCATCCTCACCCAGGGTTCCTGAAGAGGGAGTGATTCCAGGGGCCTGTGGCTAGATCAAGTAGAGCCCAGGCTGTGGCTGGGGAGGCACTTGTTCCCACCCCTCACCTAGCTAAGAGGCCCTCTCAGGACGTTCTTTTCTCTACTCCCACCCCACTTTGCGGAATGAAAGCCAAGGGTGAGTGCTCTCTGGGGCGCCTTCTGGCTCTGATGTCTTCGTGACCTTGGGCAAGTTACTGCTCTAGGCCTCACTTTCCCTGTTTGAAGATAACGATGTGAATCCTTGCTCTGCTTATCTCAAGCACAGGAGGTACACGTGTGAATATGCCTCCTAGAGAGTCCTTTTTATTAATTCCCACGTGTTTACTGATCCAGTGGGTCTGGCCTGTCTTGTAGCTTCTCAGGAATACAGGACACTGCAGTTTTTCAAAGGGCTTTTATACGCTTTGTCTCCTTTTAATCCTCACACTAACCCTCAGGGGTTGCTGTTACTGGTACTGCTTCTCACGTGAGCCAGCTGAGGCTCAGAGAATGGAAAGGACTTGCCCAAAGTAGCCAGGAGTTAGAGGCAGAACCAGAACTGGAAGCCTGCTCTGGCCCCAGCTCAGCCCTCTGCCGGGTCCCAGGGCTCCTCCACCCAGAAAAGGGCATGCATGAACCCCACCAGACTCAAGGAATGAATGTACGGGGGCACACAGGTCCCAAACAGATCCTTCAGTTGCTCTCTCAGCATTGGTTAAACACAGCGCTGCATTATCTTAACCCCATCCAAGTCCAGGATGCCCAAGGCTGCTGGCTGCAGAGGGCGGTTCAGTGTTGCCTGCAGTCCACTGTCACAGGCCAGAACGCCCCCTGGGTGTCAGTGTGTGAACTGCAGGAGTCAAACCACGGAACAAGGACGCAAACCACAAACCCTGGTCCCTGCGGGTAACACAGGGGGAGCCCCAGGAGAGAGACAGTTGGTGCTGGGCCGCACAGGAACCTTCCTGTTTTTACAAAAACAGTATCATAAGTTCGCACCTGATTTTTAAATATTTCCAGAAGTCCTCATTTGGCAAGGGTTTCTAAGCATGTGGCTCCTGCTGGGGAGGTTTGAGTTTGGGTGATGTTTTGGCAGTTAGACGGAGAAGCTACTGCAGATGCTGCTGGGAGGTTTTCAAATACCTTTAATGCCAAAGGGGTCTTTGCCAATTGTTTTCGATATCAGGAGTAATCCTTACAAGAACCCATGAAACAGGTGTTCTATGCTTATTTTACAGAGAAGAATCTGAGGCCCAGGAAAGGGAAATGACTTGCCTGTGATCACAAAGCCGTGAATCCCAGAACGGGAACCAGACAGCTCTGTACCTCTAAATGGTCTTTGCAGTCAACTTGGGGTCCCATTTGACCTTCCTCTAAGATGAAAGCAGCTGGACAAGATTCATGTATTTATTCCTTCACAAAGCACTTAGCAGCTGCTGTGTGCCAGACACAGTGCCAGCACCAGAGAAACCCTAGCTCATTGCAGGCCAAGGGTGCAGACACATGGCCTGCAGCCTCACGTCCTTCCCGCCCTCCCTGCCGTGGCAGAGACCACTGCTGGCCTCCAGGACCTCAGACACCCCTCGGCCTCGTGCACCATTAGCAGGCACTTAGAGTTGGCTCCACACCAGTTGAGGCCTTGCTGTGACCCCCCCTGCTCTGGCAACTCAGTCCCTGGTTCTGTGGATGTGTTTATGGGTCGGTGTCTTCACTCGACCAGCCTTTACTAGCACCCTGAGGCCACTCTGCCATAAGGAACTAGGATGTTAGTTCCCACTGGGGTGCTCAGAGCATTGCAGTGCAGCGTGCCAAATGGCCCTCTAAATAGAGGCCAGGCCTGCGCCTAGATCTGTGGTAAAGAGAACGAGGACATGCAGCCGTATGTCCACTTCTGACAACTAACAATGCCTGACAGTTGTTCCAGGGAGCTTAGCCAGGTGCAGTAGGAATGGGTGATCCTGGGGTCGGATCTGCTGAGGCCATTGGCCCCAAAAGCCAGCTGAGCCCATCCAGCCTAGGGAAAAGCTTGGTCACTCAGCCAGACAGTCACCCAAGTCGTGGTGAGGGGCTTCCTGTTCACGAGTGCCTGAGACTCAGAGGGCTGCCCCACTCACCTGTTTGGGGACCTTGAGCCAGTCACGTGCCCCGCCTCTATTAAGTGAGTGCAGCAAGCTCAGCAGTTGGAGCCAGGGGCGGGATGAGAGGAGCTCACTGCCGAGTGCCCAGCCCAGGGTGTGCAGGGGGCTCAGGAAGTGCTGGCAAAACCTGACTCTAAAGCCAGAGCTCTGTGGACACAGCCGCGTTGTTCTCGGCTCTGAGAAGTCAGACCAGCTCTGATATTGTTGCTTTTCAGACAAGTGATGGAGCAGCAGCAGCAGCGTCAGGAATCTCTAGAGAGAAGAACCTCAGCCACAGGTGAGAGCCCCTCCTTCCTGTACCTGTGCCCGGTTGGCAGCCCCTTCACTTGGATGGTGCCAGGGGCACGTTGGGCCCTCTGTGAAGAGCTGTTGGTTGCAAAGGTCTCAAAATGTGGCAGTCACGTCCGATGAAAGGAGGGGAAGAAGAGGACAGAGGAGAAGGTGGAGGGTGAGCTCAGCTTGGTCTGGCCCTGCCCACCACACATTCCCCGAGTACCTGCTGTGTCTCGGGCACCATGCTAAGTGTGGGGACACAGCGATGGACGAGGCAGGTACAGCCCCTGCCCTGGGGAGCCCACTCTTCAGCCAAGGAGACCCTGGATCATCACTGAGCACACGAGCTGACCAAGTGAGGCTCAGAGCTACACAGAGAAGGGCCCAATCAGCCTGGGGTCAGTCCTGAACATTGGCCAGGGCTCAGCACAGTAAAGCAGAAGGGTTGTCTGGAAAATTGCAATGTTGGTTAGTAAGTACAGCACTTTATAACTTACAAAGTGCTTTCATATCCTGTCTTACTTAATTCTCTCAAATGCCCTGGGAAGTAAACAGGTGAATATTATCCTGTTTTACTGATGGGAAAACTGAGCCCTCGCTGGTTGCAGGCACCCCTGCTTATGAGAATGCTGGCTGATACCACCCCCTCTCGGCCTCCTGCTCCAGCGCTGGTCTACCCTCTGCATTTCTAATGTGGGTTTGACCCTGTCACCCCTTCCCAGTCACTCCTGAACAGCCCGACCTCCTTGGCACAGCCTGCAGGGGCACAGGCCTGGTTCCTGCACACCTCCTGCCCAGCTCTCCCCTCCTGGTATCTGCTTTCGGTGCCTCCAGTGCCTGTGAGCCTCCTCTCGTCCTCTTCCTCCTTCCTTGCACTCACTCCCCCTTCACCACTGAACTCCTGCTCTTCCTCGCGTCCCGGTGCAGTCAGTACTTCCCCAAGGAGGGCTTCCACGAACTTCTGGCCAGGTTGGAGCCCTGCTTTGTATGCCAAGATGGCATTGTGTGCCTGCTCTTGGTGGCACTTGTCAGCCTGCCCCAGTAACGATTGTGCGTTCATCTGGGAATGCTCGATTGCTTCCCCACCAGGCCACAAGCACCGTGAACAGAGAGCCTGTGGCCATTTTTCCCTGCACCTGGCACAGTGCTGGGCACACAGTAGAGGCTCAGACATCGTGGGAGGGAGGGCTGGTTGGAGGGATGGACAGGGGGCAGGGGACAGCCCAGCACTCACCATTGCTCCCTAACATATATGCCACAGTCAGCCCTGTGACCCGCAGTTACCTGCCACAGCCCCTAAAGGCCAAGGGTCGGTCACAGCCGCATCTCAGGAACCAACATCTCCCAGTGCCTAGGATGGTGCTAGGTACTGAGAAGGAACAGAGAAGGAAAAAAAGGTACACTTTGTGCCACCAAAGAGCTTCCCCTCCCACTGGAAGACCATGATTGGAGCAAAGGAAAATTAGCTGAGCTCAAGGCATGTTAACCAAGTGTGTAACATTGTGGGTCAAGCCTGGCCCCAGAATTCTGGGGAGACCAGCATAGGGAATGACTGGAACAGTGCCCAGCACATCCCACAGGGGCTTCCTGGAAGAGGCAACCTTGAGCTATTCCTCATCCCTTGGAGGAGCAGGCTGCCCTCTGTCCCTCCTCCCAGGACAGCACCAGCTAGGGGCTAGGGACTGACTGAGCCCCACTGTTGTGTTTCAGGACCCATCCTTCCACCAGGGCACCCCTCATCTGCAGCCAGCGCCCCCCTCTCGTGTAGCGGGCCTCCACCCCCTCCCCCACCCCCTGTCCCACCTCCACCCACAGGGGCTACCCCCCCTCCACCACCCCCACTGCCAGCTGGAGGAGCCCAGGGTGCCAGCCACGACGAGAGCTCCGTGTCAGGACTGGCCGCTGCCCTGGCTGGGGCCAAACTGAGAAGAGTCCAGCGGGTAAGCATCCCCAGGCGCATGTGGATGGGTTGGGGGACCAGTTTCTAACTGCCAAATGGACAGAGCCTTCCCATGTCACCTGCGAGAGACAGAGCAAAGCACCGCCCTCCCCCAACCTAGACAACACCTCTGCTGGTTGTTGTTAGATGAGAAAACACAAGACAGCGCTGTGTAGACCATAAGGTGCTTTCAGTTATATAAATTGCCCTTCTTGAGTAGGGCAAGAAATATTTCCCTCTTTATAGATCAGGAAACTGAGGCACAGATGTTTAAACAACTTGTTCAAGTCACGCAGTTTATCAGTTGCAGAGTTTGGACTCAGGCCCTGGGTCACAAACTTAAGTCCATCTCTCTTTCCACTGTACCAGGTTCTGTCATGGAAATCAATTCCATCAGACTCAGCTTCTCTTCCCCAGCCCTTCCACAGATGTCCTGGAAGGTGGAACTTCTGGCATACACTACGTGTGGCTGTGGTTCTAAGAATACCTCTTCCACAGAATTGCCTCTCCTCCCCCCTCATATCACACCGTCTTGGCATGGACACTGACTATGAGCCAGTAGACCTGGGGAGTGTCTGCCCATGTGTGACCGGCCAGTCCTGGTCTCGCTCTGGACTCTGGTTTTGTTGCCTGTGGGGTTGGGGGAGATTGGACGAGATGACTTCTCCCTCAGGCCTCTTCCAGCGCTGCCAGGATGAGAACACACATCCACATTCACACACATGCCCTTCACCCTCTCCAGTAATGTCCTGCCACAGAGAGCAGACATAAACGCTGCACCCTTTCCCCTTAGCCAGAAGATGCATCTGGAGGCTCCAGTCCCAGCGGGACCTCCAAGTCTGATGCCAACCGGGCAAGCAGTGGGGGTGGAGGAGGAGGCCTCATGGAAGAAATGAACAAACTGCTGGCCAAGAGGTAGGTGTTAGTCTTCCCCAAACTCAGCTCTTGTCCGGAACACCTGTGCCTTAGCATCGTCCAGCAAAGCCATTGTCACCTGGGCTAGCCAAGCAGGGGAACTGCAGATCAACTTCTCCCTTCTTAAGGGGTCACTCTGAGGCATCAGGGCAAAAGGAGTCTCTACTCTAAACCCTCCTTCATTTCTGTATGACAAGTGGTTATTGAAGCATCTTCCACGTGCTGGCCCTGTCCTGAGCAGAGAGAAATTTGGAGATAATGTCAGAGATAAATTCAGAGGGAAAAGAGGAGTATTCCCTGAACTTAAAATCGCACCGTAAACAAGGTGTGGCCCCAGTGCTTGAGCTGCTCGAGCACAGCGTGGTGAATGCAGGCGAGGGGCCAGTCCTACAGGGCCGATAGGGAGGACACAGAAGAAGGAATTAGGAAGGGGCAGGAGCCCAGGGGTCATGACCCCTGAGAGATGGAAGAACAGTTCCATCCACGTCATGGTTGGGCTCTGGGTGCCTCGTCATCCACTTATCCATCCACACTAGCAGGTGTGGCTCTAGCTGGCCCAAAGCCATTAGCCTCTCACTATGGCTCTTGGTTGTTTCCCAACTGAAACCTGAGCAAGTGGAGAAATCAGACAGCTCCTTCTCAGAAGAGTTGCAAAGCTGGGATTTCACTTGTAAATGTGGCCTGGTAGCAGGAATGTGCTGACATAGGCTACCAGTGCCATAGCTCACCTGGGCACCACAGGGCCCAGGAGCCAGCCTCACCTGTCAGAACGCTCCTTCTTGTCCAAGAAAAGCCGTGGCAGGGGCCTTGCTCCAGCAGTGACCCTCCGGCCTTCTCTCACTCTCAGGCTCTTCCCGCTGCCCTCCCAGTCACTAACCCTTGAGTGTGAACTCGCTGTGGGCTGGGGTTTTCACCTCATTAAATCCACACAGCTCTGCGAGGAGGAAGGGGGACACAGAAGCCCACAAAGTGCAGGTGGCTGGTCTGGCGCTTCATGGCAGGACCAGAGCCACTTTTCTTGCCCAGGGCTTCTGTGCACACAGCAAGGGACGGCACAGAGGAGAGCCTACCACAAGCGGCAGAAGGAGCAGTGAGGTTGATCCACAGCACAGGCCTTTCCTGAGCCTCCAGCTGGGCGTGAGCATATGTAGGTAACCAAGGCAGGGGACAAACTTCTGAGCACTTGTCATACAGCAATGACTGGACATGTGCAGGGTGACTGTGGCTGCACAGTGGTGGGAACAGCTCCCTGGTGGAGAGAGCTAGGAGGGCTTCACAGAGGAGGTTCCCCATGTGCTCAGCCTTGAAGGTCGAGACCGATTCTCCAAGCTGAGGTGGGAGAGGAGCACATTCATGCAGAAAGAAGAGCAGAGGTGCAGTGGGCAGTGTTAATGTACCTGGGGAGGCTGAGGTGTCCACTGTGCCTAGAGCAGGGGTCACAGAGGAGATTGACCAGACATCAGGCTGGAATAGGGAGCCTCGTTGTGCAAGCACAGGAGATGCCATCTCAGAGAGGTGAATGGGGCCTCATCATAGGTGTTTTCTCAAAAAGAAAATGTTAACGCTTTCCCCAAGTCCAGAACCAACCCATTAACAATAACAGCTTGGCCTAGGTGGTTGAGACCTAGGGAGAGGAAGTTCCTGAGAACAGGAAAAGGCCAGTGTTGCCAGGAGCCAGGGAGACGGCCAGATGCTGGTAGAGAGTCAAGCCCCTACTGAGAACAAACACACTTTGCACTGCCCAGCAAGGATCAATGAAGCCGCTCTTTGAAACCCCCTTGTGATGGCTGCTGGGCGGAGCTGACCCTGAGAATGCCCTTGCAGACTCTTTAAGGAAGGTTCTTGGGATGTTCTGCTCCTCCCCGAGGGCTGCAGTTGAGTCTTTGTCCCGGCAGTGGAGCACGAGAGGGAAAATCAGTATTGCTGAGAGCAGCTCTGTGCTGAGCGCTTTCATGGACGTTTAGCTCGTTGAACCTTCCCAGGACTGGAACGGCCTGGTCTGCTTTGTATTCTTAAAAGATTAAATGCTGGCTCTGGGTAGGAACAGAACATCACGGGGCGCAGTAGCAGTGGGCAGTGGTGAGGAGACTGCTGCAGACCAGAAGAGATGACGGTGGCCTGCACTCGGTGTTGGAAGTGAAGATGGGAAAAGACAGACTTGAAGTCGAATGCAGGTGGAATTGGCTGCGCTTTCCTGTGGTGAGGAAGAAGCTGGTGTTGAGGATGATCCCAGGTTTGTGGGAGGAGCGTTGGTGGGTAGATCTGTGCTTCCTGAGATGAGAAGACTGAAGAAGGAGGCCCCTGTGGGGCTGAGGGAGCTATGGGGGGGCCCGTCACTCGACTGCTGACGGCCAGCCGGCAGCCCTCACCACTCATCAGGCCACCCTCCCTCTCGATGGGCAGCTCACCTCCTGAGTTCTGAGAGTCATATGCTCTGGCAGCTTCACAGAGTTGAAGATCCCCAAAGGCATGTCTTTGGGGAATATTAAGGGTCTGCCTGTGTAGACCTGAGAGTTAGCAAGGTATGGGTGACCTCTGGGGCCAAAAAGTGTGAGTGAGTTTTTAGAGTACATGGAAAGAGACTTCTTGCCTGTAGGGGAAAGGTGTGAATTGACTACAGGCGTCAATTTGCGCTTATTCAGTCTTTCCTTTCTGAGCATGTCCAGGTTATTGGTGGCGTTCCAGATTGGGAAGAGTGTGGCTGGGTAACTGAGCTCCAAGATAGGAGGAGCTTTGGGGCCGGCCTGGTAGCATAGTAGTTAAGTTCATGAGTTCCACTTCAGTGGCCCAGAGTTCATGAGCTTGGATCCTGGGCACAGACCTGCACACTGCTCATCAAGCCGTGCTAGGATGGCGTCCCACATGCAAAATAGAGGAAGATGGGCACAGATGTTAGCTCACGGCCAGTCTTCCTCAAGCAAAAAGGAAGATTGGCAACAGATGTTAGCTCAGGGCAAATCTTCCTCACCAAAAAGAAAAAAAGATAGGAGCTTTAGGGTAAGAGAAAAAGGGTTCTTCTTCCCTCTCACAAGGTGGTGGGGTCCGCTTACTCAATCCAGGCAGCCTGCAGACAGAACATTCCCGCAGCCCTGACCTCTGACAGCCTGCGGCCCAGAGGGGCACCTCTCCCTGTCCCATGTGGCCAGGCCTTGAGTGTCCTGGAAGAATAGCTGCCACCCAGCCAAGCCCAGGCCCTCCCGGAAGCCTAGAGAGGGCACAAACCAACTTCCTCCAGCCTTCAGCTGCTGTAAACAGAGATGGCAGTGTCCCCCAGACTCCATCCTCTCTGCCCAGGCCACTTCTGTGTCCAGGGCCATGGGACAAGCACAGAAGGCCTGGACACTCCCCTGCGCATTGCCATGGACCACATGGGGGCTTGGACAAGTGCTTCCTTCACACAAAGCAAGGGGCAGACCCTACCACTGGGCCGTCTGAGGACCATGCTGTCTCCAGCACAGAGGAGACATCAGTGTGAAAACCTTCAGGAGCTGATGTCTGTCTTCTTCCTCCTTGCATTAGGAGAAAAGCAGCCTCCCAAACAGACAAGCCAGCTGATAAAAAGGAAGATGAAAGCCAAACGGTAAGGGATGCCCACCCATCACCCACCCCTGCAGTGTGAGTAGACCAGGAAGGTTCTCCGGCCTCAAGCCAGGCCTTTGGGCACCGAGGTGCACGTGATGTGGACAAACACATGATAGATACTTCACCAGGTGATTTGTAGGAGAGCAGGGGACATGCCAGGTGGGGAGGTAGGGGGCAGCAGGACAGGAGGGCCTGAGGAGCCCTCAGTTGGCACGCCTGCACTCACCGAGCATCTAGCAGACACTGGTCTGCTCTGGAGCTCGCAGCCTCGCCACAGAGAGTGCACTTGCAGTGGGGAATGTCTGCTGGCAGACCAGGGCAGTTTTTATTTTCAAATTATTTCTGTCCTTAATGACTCCACCTGAGTCCATCAATTCCAGCAGGAGCTGCAAGTGAGCTAGGTGGAGGAACCTGGACTCTGGCTTTTGTCCTTAGTGGGCATCCTGGAGCCTAGTCTGGCCACACTTAGCTCCAAGCATCTGCTTCCACTTAGGGTGGCTAATTCTCTTTTCCTCTGTGTTAAGCTTTCCCTATAAAAATAGACTCCTATTGAAACTGCTAAGTTTAGACCTTAACTACAAATGGCAGACAGGTTACATCTCAGTGGCAGAAGGAGACAGAAATACAAACACCAGGCACCAGTGCATACTTGCTGACTTATCTCCCCCACCAGCAGGGTGAGGCTAACCTGGGGTGACCCTGGGCTCCAGCCCTGCCGGCCTGTTTTCCCTTCCTCTGATCCCCACACCTGGACACATGCGGTCTGCTTGGCCCCACTGGCTAACTCCTCCTCAGCCTCCACTTCTTGGCGTAAACATTACTCCCTGAGAAATAGCCTCTCAGATCCCCAGGCTAGGTAAAGCTCCCCGCTGCTTGATCCCTAGCCCCCACCCCGTTCTTCTCCTCGGGCCCTTAGCACATGCATTTTTCTTGTTCAGACTCGCTCATCCCTGCCGGATCCTAAGCCTTGTGAGGGCCAGGCCTGAGGATTCCACTGTCCCTGTGCCTTGCACCGAGTCTGGAGTTCATCCAACTAACTCACCATGAGTTTCTAAAAGTGCAGAGGCCTGTCTGGCCGTGAGCCACAGGATGATCCCAGGTATCAGAAGGCTGAAGGCTGTGGCCTTGTCTCGGCCAGTGGCCTTAGAGCTCCAGCGCTTCTCAGGCCACTGTGGTGCTTCCCAGCCACGGTCCCCACACACCCAGTCTCCCCACTGCAAGGGCTCCAAGAGTAGTGGGTTTCAAGTCCCAGGGACTTCCAGAAGAAACCTTCACCGCTAAATGTGTTCTTTCTTCTGACTCCCACTTTTCTTTCCTTTTTTAGTAGGCCTCCTGGCCACTGCTAGTTCCATTTGCCTTGGTCCCACGCACGGTCAGGAGGCCCTTCCCACACCTGGGACGAGGGTCTCAGGGGAGCGGGGCTAGGAGAGCGCCATACAGCAGAGCAAGCGCAGTGTAGGCAGGCCACTGACGGGCGGCTTTCTTTTTATACTTTTCAATATTTTCCAAATTCTCTTCATAGAACATGTGCTAGCTTTATAACTAATGGAGAAACAAGCAAACATTATTTAAAAGACGGCAGGAGCCCCGAATGTGGAGTCAGATGGCTCGGGCAGGCGATCTGCCAATTGCTGGCCACGGTCCGATTATGGTACCACTCTAAGGACCAGTTCCACCATGAGGAAATGATGCCCCCACAGTGCACCAGCCCGGCAGCCCGGAGGCCGTATGCCCAGCAGAGCAGGGCAGGTGCAGAGCCCTGTGAGCTCAGACAGCTATACAAAGGTGCTGGGGAGCTGCTGTGGCGGCCTCCTTCCTAGCTTGGAACTGAAGCATGGCTTCCGTTTGTGCAAGGAGGATTCTTATTAATTATTTTTGATTATTTAATAAATGCCATTTTCTTGATAGTATAAAATCTTTCCAAAGTACGCATGCATAATAATGTCAGCTTGTATTACTGTTGGATTATGCGCCTCCATTATTTGAGCATCACCACAGACCTATTTCATGGGCAGAACAGTCATGCATTTGCCAGGCTTCATGGAGCCCCGCCCTGGGCCAGGCACTGTGTGCGTGGGATTCAGAGATGGATAGGACATGGCCACTGTCCTGGAGGGAGAGGACCCAACAAAGAGACTGTCGACAAAGAAAGCACTGAGGGCAGAGAGCAGAGCCCCACGGGCTCTGGGAGTCAAGGGAGAAGTCAACCAGGAGGAGTGGTGTTTGCCCTGAGCTTTAAAACATGAGCTGGAGTTTTCAGGGCAGAGACAGAGCAGAAAGTGGCATAGCAAAGAGGGCAGCATAGGCAAAGGCATGGAGAGGTGGGCTAGTTGGGAGAATGACCCACGTGGGCCCATGGCAGGTGGCGCCAGAGGGATGCTGGGGCTGCCAGGGCCAGGGTTCTGCCTTGCCCACCACTCGAGCCTGCCTCCCACAAGCACTTGGGCGACATCAGGGGCTTTTAGCAGAGGGCTAGTGAGGACAGACCTAGGTTTTAGAACCCTTTGGCCACAACAAGGATGCACCTGAGGGCTGGCTGGAGATAGAGATAGCCTTAGATTCTTACCACTCCCTTCTGTCTTTGTGAAAGAGAAGTGAAGTACGCCTGAGGTCCACTCCCTTCTGTCTTTGTGAAAGAGAAGTGAAGTACGCCTGAGGTCTTCCATACCAGCTCTCTGGGACATAGGCTGTGCCCGTGAGCAGCCCTGACCCAGCCATGCAGCTGGTCTACCTGCACAGCACCCTCTAGGGTCACCCAGACATCTGGTCCTCACACCAGCCAAGAAAGGGGTGACCCAGGCCTGGTGGGGGGAGGTCCCTTAGGTGGGTCCCACCGGGCTAATGCCGTCACAGTGATCAAGGGAGCAGAAGCTCCTTGGTAACAACAGTGCATGCTGTGCACAGCACTGGCACAGCCCAGGAGCTCGGGCCACGTTTGTCGTGCTCCTGGGAAGTCAGCCAGGCGGGGCAGGCTCAATGATGGGTCGGGTCATGTTGGGCCATGAAGAAGACCTGCCTTGCTTTGAGAAGACTGTCTCCCTGCAGCCTTCTTCTTGCCCGAGTCTCAGGCTAGACTAACTCCTCCCCGAGATTTCGAGTTTTCATTTGTTAATATTCATTGTTTTGCTAATTATAAAAGCAATATCTATTCATTAGGAAAATGGGAAAACTGCGGTTTTCTAGATGACCTGGTTGGAGGTATCCTGCCCCAACCAGCCTTCCTAAGCAGACTGATGGCAGAGCCTTTGTTCCCATCTTAGGAAGAGCCGAGCACCTCTCCATCTCCGGGGAGCCGAGCAGCCAGCCAGCCGCCTAATTCGTCAGGTAAGAGGCTCCGTGCTGCCCTGCACCAGCCCCACATCCTAGAGCAGGAGGATGAGCTGATCTGACCACCTCGCTTCACGGAGGAGCAGAGAGGACCAGACGCTATGTTAGCAGGTCTCCCTGCCCTCTTCTGCGGAAGCCCCACTCCTGGGAGCCCTGAACCTCCTTGAGGAGCCAGGGGCAAGCTCAGCTGTGGCCCCCACACTGAGCCCGAGCAGGAGCACGGACGTGCTACAGCGGCTGCCCATGCTGGCAGCCCAGGGGATGACCTGGCCTTGTTGGGGCATCAGAGCTGGCCAGCCGTTGAAGCCCACTGTCCAGCCCTCCCATTTTCCCCACAAGGGAAGGAGCTGGCCTGCCAGCGTGTATGAAGCAGCGGGAGATTGTGCCTGGGGCTCAGGTTGCCGGCTTGGGGCCAGGGCTTTGAAGAGGAATGTTCAAATGTTGTATTCACATCTCCCTGCCCCATGCCAACTATGAGTGCTGTTACAGTGACCACCAGTGAGTCTTGCTCCACCAGAAACACAGTCCCAAATCCCCAAGTCTGAGCTCTAGGACATGGAGATGTGATTAGAAAAGTGCCTTGAGGCTGCACAGTGGGAAGAAGATGCTTGTGTTGGTTGCTCAGTCATTCACAAACATTTGCTCAGCATCTGCTCTGAGCCAGGCCTGTGCTTTTAAGCACCGTGGGGAGAGGCAGAAAGGAACCCGGCTGCCCCCCCACGGGAGGGAGGCTCTCACCAGCTGTTGGCTGTCTCGCTGGGACGGGGCTCCGCACCTGCACAGGCTTCGCGTCCGAAGGCTCTGGTGGCCTGCTTGTGCTCCGTGTCCTCAGACGGCGCTGTCGTGGATTCCTGACTGCATGCAGACCTCACCTCTCAGCGGCTGGGTTAGGTGTCTCCCGCTTTAGGAGTCGCAGCTCATTGTGGTTAAGTGGTTTGCTCAAGGCCACATGCCTGGAGCTTGGATGCTCTCTTGGAGCTCTCTTGCCTGCAGACCCAGCATGTGTCCCCTAGGGTGGCTTTGAAGAGACCTGCCTCAGATGTGCGTTCAGCCTGCCAAGTCTCAGTGCTCAGTTTGGGGCAGTCAGCTTCCCTGCTGCTCTCTGCTCATTTGCAAACTCATTGAATTCAGTTAAGTTCAACAAATCTCTTGAAATAAAATGAAATATAATTTAATGCCACTTAAGTTAAAAAAGAAAAAGGAAAGACAGACCATCTTTCAAGCCCGGGATGGGAAAGAGCCAGCTGCTGTGTGTGTGGGGAAGACCAAGGAGTCAGCGGACAGTGGGTGCTCCTGGGCCCAGGGGCCTGGCCCCAAAAGCAGTGTGCATCTGAGACTGCCTGAGAGTGTCCAGGGTGAGGGGTTTCCTCTGTCTTGCTCAGCCCATTGCTGGGGTCACAGGTTGATTCTAGAAGTCGTAGTGAAGAGGTTCTCTCACCAGTTGGTTCACATTCCAAGGACAGACCCAACCATGGTGAGAGGACTGGAAACCAGGCCACAAGTCAAGGTCAACCGGGTCCAGGGAAAGGGAGCTTGTGTCCTGAGTGGGGGAACACAGGGTGACAGCAGTGCCATCTACAACCCTGCAAGGGCTGCCTGGGCCAAAGGGGTGCTGAGAGTGAGGAGCCAGGTTTCAGCCCCGCTCAAACCAGACCTTCCTGATGGGGGAGCTCTGCACCCTCAGTGTCGGGGGGGGGGGGGGTCTTGCTAGGGGTGTTGAGGGCATAGGGGTGGCCACTGAGAGTCCTCTCAGCTCTGAGGCTCTTCATCCATAAAATGAATTGACAGAGGCTGGCCGGAAGCCCTGGGAGCGGAGCAACTCAGTGGAGAAACCCGTGTCCTCGTTACTGACCAGGTGAGCTGCCCTGGGAAGGCCCGAGCTGCGAGTCCAGGGGGGCCAAGGCGGGTGACAGTGCCAATTCACGTGTCTGTTTCATTCCATTGCCGTAGAACCCCGTCTGTGGCAAAGAGCCCTGAAGCTAAGAGCCCCCTTCAGTCGCAGCCTCACTCTAGGTACCGAACAACCCGTCTCTGGGCCTCCTTTGTCCCCTGCCCGTGACAAACACCCCCGGACCCTGTCCCATGTCCTGTCACCTAACAGTTTGCTCTGGGGAAGGGTGTCTGTTCTCCTTTCAGCTCCGGGGGAAGGTCGGGCTGGAGGCCTTCAGGGACGCTGCAGGCCTGCTCCTTCCTCTCCTCTCAGAGGGAGAGCCTGAGGCCTGGGGAGGGAGTGCCCCGTCCAAAGAGATAGTGAAGTGGGGCTGAGACAGAGTCCAGCTCTGGACTCGCTCATGGTGTCACTGGGCAAGCCAGGGGACCTCTCCAGGCCTCCACCCCCACCCCATAAAGAGGTCACTTAACCCCTGCCTCATAGGGCAATCATGGGGACAGCTGTTTGGACAACAGCTGGACACAGGAAGTGCTCACTAGCCATAGCTACACCCGATGGCTCAACTGCTCCTGGGTCTGGCCCGGCACCCTGCCTCCTCTCCTTCCTTGGCACATAGCGCACACAGCCAGTTTTCCCCAGAGATACACTGACCATATTTCCCAAACCAAAAGCTGGGGTGATAACAGGATAGGATCTTTGAAACTGAGGTTGCCCGAAAAGTCAGAGACAAACAGCCACACAGTAAGCAGAGGCCAAGTGTGGCCTGAATTTGCAGGTCTCCAGAAATGGACTAAGCAATGTCTCTATTGCCCACAAATGGAAGGGAGACAGCTCTTACCACAGAGCAGGTGGCATTCGAGTCTGATCTTGCAAAGAGAAGCAGGGTGACAAGCAGAGAGAGCTCTGGCCTGGCCCTGGCAGGAATGGTGATGACAGACACGGGTGAACAGGGATGAGGAGGTCTCGGCGGTCAGCCAGGATTTGTCGAGGGCCTGTGTTCAGCCAGGCTCTGAGCTGGGCCCTGCTGGGCCCTGCCTGCAAGGAGCTCATTTTTCTATTGGAAAGGCCCATCATTAGACACTGGGTTCTGAGAGGTGCTCTGGAGAAGACATAGCAGGGTGACAGTGCCAGGGACAGAGTGACAGTGCCAGGGACAGAGGTGCTTCAGGACGTGGGCTGGGGCAGGCCTCTCTCAGAGGTGGTGTTTGAGTTGACCTGGATGGATTGTGGGGACAGCCTTCCAAGCTGAAGGGACATAAGTGCTGAGGCCCTGAGCAGGTGACCAACCTGGCAAGTTCCAAGAAGAGAAAGCAAGGCCGTCCCCCTGGCCAAGTTCTGAGTGGCCAAGTGCCCTCACAGAGCAAGGATATTGTCAAGGGCATTCCCACTCAGAATGGGGCTCTCCAACTCTGAGACAATCTGTTCTCTGGTTTCACAGATGGCTTCCAAGGGGACGTGTCACAAGGGGCCCTCAGGCTGTGGTGCTGCAGAGCTCACAGAGCGTGTTGGGCTTGTCATCGGGGGGCCGTCAGGTGTGCAGAGGGGCAGAACTGAGGCCATAGGGGTGAAGTGGTTTGCCCAGGTGACCCAGAAAACTGTCACTGGTACAAGAACTCGAGCCTGCAGGACAGGTGTGATGAGCCCAGGGACCTTGGGCTGGACCTTTTTCCCCATTGGGACCCAAAATTACTTACACACTCATTCAGCACCACGTTTTCACCTCTTGAGTTCACCCAGGAGGGGTGTGGGAGCACTTTATTTTTCTTTTTTTTTTAAATCCCGGTTTGTACACTGAACAACTAACATTTCATTTATGTAGCATTCACTGGGGTGTTTTTCCAGATTTATCGAGATTAATTGACATCTGTTGTGTAAGTTTAAGATGTACAACATGGTGATTTGATATATGTATATACTGTAAAATGATTACCACCGTAGTGTTACTTAACACTAGTCATCACATAGTTTCCTTTTTGTGTGTGGTAAGAACTTTCAAGATCTGCTCTCTCAGCTACATTCAAGTCCGTAGTACAGCACGGTTAACTCTAGTCACCGTGCTGTACAGTACACCCCCGAACTCATTCATCTCAAGCCTGGAGGTGTCCGCCCATTGACCACCTTCACCCATTTCCCCACCCCCCCCGCCACAGCCACTGGCAGCCACCAGTCTACTGTTTCTAGGCATTCAGCTTCTTCAGATTCCACGTGTAAGTGAGATCACGCAGTGTTTGTCTTTCTCTGTCTGGCTTATTTCATTTAGTATAATGCCTTCAAGTTCCACCCATGTTGTCAGAAGCAGCAGGATTTCCTCCTTCCTCATGGCTGAATACTATTCCATTGTGTGTCTGCACCACATCTTCTCCATCCATTCATCTGTCTGTGCCTGCTCAGGCTGTTTCCCCACCTTGGCTGTTGTGACAGTGCTGCAGTGAACATGACGGGGCAGGTGTCTCTTCAGGCCAGTGATTTCATCTCCTTCACATGTACACTTGGAAGCAGGGTTGCTGGCTCCTATGAGAGTGGTGTTTTAATTTTTTGAGGACTCTCCATGCTGTTCTCCACACTTGCTGCATCAGCATGTTAGTGTTCATGCTTGTCCTCCTCAGCTGCAGACAGTCCTTGATTTCACCACATGGTCCTAACCTGTACCCCAGATTAGGTGACGCCCTGTGGCCGGGCTGGCCCTGCCAGATTAAGTGTGTGTCCACCAACCATCACTTCGACAGTCCCTCTCACTGGCTTGGTTCACATTACTTCCCTGAACCTGCAGGCTCCAGCCCTTCTCTCCACATGGGCAGAGAAATTGATCCAGAAAGCATGCCCTTTGGCACCGTCGGCCTGTGTTGAAGGCCAGGTGGTTAGACGAGCATTTGCCAAGATTTTCCAGGGTCGATTCATGTGCAAGAGACATGAAATTTCAAACAAGCTAACCTCAGTTCAGAAAATTTCAAAGAAGTACAATCCATGAGACTGAAACCTTGCCCCAAAAGAGCAAAACCACAGCAAGGACGTTTCCTGAAGACGCGGTGATGCACGAGAGCCACTTCCCAGCACCTGGGGCCCTGGTTGTGTGGGAAGTAGGTCCTTGAGGAGGAGGAGTTACTGGACGGTTGTGTGGTGCACATTGTATGTAAGGCTATCATTCCTAGTTTTCCCCCAGCCTCAGTTTAGCCAGGAACGGAGACCCCCACATGGAGGAGTAGCATATCGATGTTGTTTTCTTTCCAGGGGAGGCAGCATGTGCCATGTAACACTGTCTGCTCACATTGCCGCGTCTGTGTGAGAGCTCTCAAATCAGAAGACAGCTCCCCTGCTGGACCCCAAGTCCTGACTCTTGGGTTGGGAAATATGGTCACAGTATCTGTGAGAGAGACCCTCTTGAGGTGGAGACAGGGCATTAGAGTCCTTTTCAAGTAGCTAAAGAGTAGCCAGAGGTCAAAGCAGGAAGCATTTGAAGGACGGAGGGAAGAGGGCAGTGCCCGGCCCCCAAGCAGGGAGGCCCTGTGCACCCCGCTTGCCTATCCACGCTCGGCCCTCCAGCGAGGCTGGCGCCTGCAGGCCCCACCACCCTCTTTACCGCGCCCTGCCATCTGTCCCCAGGATGAAGCCAGCAGGGAGTGTGAACGACGTGGCCCTGGATGCCTTAGATTTAGACCGGATGAAACAGGTGAGTCTGTCCTTTCCTGAGAGGCTGTGGAGCAGCACGAGGCTGGGCACCATCTCAGGTCCGCGTGGGCAGGCCCAGCGAGCCCACGTGGCTGCCACAATTAGGGAGCCAGCAGTGGAGGAGGGGGTGCCCACGTGCAGCATTCGTCCCCACCCCCCGCCATCTCCAGAACGAAGTCTCTGCCCTTCTGGGCACTCCCAGCCTCCTGTGGGACTGTCTCCTCCAGGGCGTCCCTTAGTTTCTCCAGAGTGTGCCTGAGGTGTGGGCGTCAGCAGAACCTGCCAGCGTGTCCCGTCCCCAGTTCACACTCCATCCTTCCCCAGCTTAGGACGTGGTGGGGGTGAGGGCTGAGGTTCTGGAGGGAGGCCCAGGGTGCCCCTGCCCCTTCAGACACACTGCCCCCAGCAAGGCCAGCTTCCCGTCTCTGCTGCCAACAGGAGATCCTCGAGGAGGTGGTCCGAGAGCTCCACAAAGTCAAGGAGGAGATCATCGACGGTGAGTGGAGGGCCCACCCAGGGGTCCTTGAGATCGCGCAGAGCTGCTGTTGTCCGGGGCTGCCAAGCGCTGGAGCCAGGATGGCCTGCGGCTCTGTCCTTGGGTGGCATCCTTCTCCCTCTGGACAGCCCACATCACCCTCTTCGTTGTCTAGCTGAGCAGCTGGGGCTCAGACAAGCTAAGTGACTTGCCTGAGTATACGCACGTCCCTGGTGGCACGACACCTAAATCTTCCCCCCAGGGGGGGCTTCCCGGGGAGGACCCTTGGGGAGCGCACAGAAGGGAGAACAGCCCCGTGCGCTCCAGAGCCAAGAGCAGTCGCCACAGCTTGAGTGACCTGTGTTTCCTTCGGTATCTGGACTTAGAGCGCCTCTTTGATTCTGCCACCTCCAGTCACTGGCTTTGGGGTTATGCGGGTGATTGCTGCCTTCCCAGAGGTTTAGGGAGACCAAGAAGCCACAGAACGACCTTTGGGCCTGACCTAGTCCACAGCCTGCTTGGCCCTGGGCTGGGGGAGCAGCCTCTGGCTCCAGCGGGTGGGGCCTCGTCACAGTGAATCACATCCGTCCTTCCCGTTCCCACCAGAGCCTTTGATGCACCGGCTCAGATCTGGAGCCAGAGGAAAAGGAAAGGTTTGGCCAGGTCTGTGCACTGAGGCACAGCCTGGGCCACCCATCTCCTCCCCAAGCAGAGGCAAGGGATGAGGTCACACCTGTGGCAGGCCTGGCCCCCGGGGCATCAGAGGGGACCTGGGCAGGAGAGGTTTCCATGAACTCACAGGGGTGGGCGCTGGTAGCAGAGGGCTGCCAGGACTCTGGAGAGGGGATGCCAGGGTGGGAGCCTGCCTGAGGGCCCCACAGACCTGGATCCCCCTGCCCAGAGGTGGCTGACCAGGCCACACCCTCTCCTTGTCCCAGCAGAGAGCACTCAGTTCCTGTTTGTCCAGTCTCCCTGCAGGTCTGGGCTGGGCAGATAAGGAGTTAATGAATGAAGAGGGTGAGATAGAGCTGGAGCCAAAAGGGAGTCCCAGAGGCCAACTGTGAACTCTGCTTTAGTGCTGGTGCCCCCATTTGGGGGGCTGCCTACGCCCCCAGGGCTAGACTGGTGTGGGGCCAGCGGCAAGGCTGCCTAGCCAGCCTGTCTGCAGAGGGAACAGGGGGATGGAGGCAGTGGGGGTGATGGGACACCCTTCTCTGGGCTTCAACGTCCCCATCTGCCGAAGGTGCAGCCACAGGTGGAAGCTGCCTAGCGGGTGGGCAGCAGAGTAGGCTGGGGCGGAGGAGGGCGAGCAGGGGCCCAAGAAACTTCCCCTTGTTACTTGAGCCCTCAGCTCTTTCTCCTGGGTTTTGGCTCCAGGCCCAGTGGGGTTTATCTGGGGAAAAGACCAAATCTGGGGGAGAACCCTAAGGGGTGGGGCAGGAAGAAGCTGGAGAGAAGAGCAAGAGAAGCCCCTGCCCCTCCCTGGAGGGGAAAGAGCTCAGGCCAGGGGAGTGGGGGGCAGGAGCCGTCCAGCCTGCTCAAAGCCAGGGGCCTCCTGCTGCTGCCGGCAGGGGAGCGGCTCCCAGGTCCTCCAGGCAGAACCAGGATGCCCCTGTCCAGACCTTTCCAGGGCTCCTGATGCCCGCCAGCCCCTCACCACCTCTGAGGCTGTGGGCAGGTCACACTCCCCTAACCTCAGCTCATTCTCTAAGGGTGGGGGCGGGGGGGGGGGAGGCAGGACCACCCTCAAGGGACTCTGCTGGCTCAAGAAATGGTAGATTAGAGACCCACAGGGGCTTTGCTGTCACCCCAAAGACTGGGGTGGGAGCCTGGGCAGGGCTCTCAGGAGATGGAGCAGAGCAGACACCAGAAAGGACCTCACCAGAAGTGTGGGGGCAGGGCCCTGCGGAGGAGCATGTGGGCTTGTCCCTGCTGCGCCTGAGCCTCCCTCTCCTGTCCTGTCCCTCAGCCATCAGGCAGGAGCTGAGTGGGATCAGCACCTCGTAGTGCGCCCGGCCCCTGCCGCCACCGCCCGAGACGCCAGTCTACCCCGCGGCGGGGGACAGTGAGGAGCCCAGCCGGCCCAGGCCTCCAGCACACATGAGCACGCACTGAAGCTAGGATGTGCTTCATTTAAAAGTCTTAACCTGTGATAAAATATTAAAATGAGGAAAAAAGTTCAGTTCCTGGATTTTTTTAAATTCTACCTGACACAGAACACCAGGTCTACTTTTTTTGTATTTTATATTTGCCTATTTAAGTGTACATTTCTTTTGTTTTATAGAGAAGACACCCCCAAATCACACTTCATTAGATGGCTTCCCAGTTTCCTCCTAGGTGACGCTGTTAGCACCTTGGCTGGCAGTGGCGAGCTGTCCACACGCAGCTCCTCCCCAGCATCCTGGTGGTGAGGGTCTGTCCACGCCCCGCGGTGTCTGTGTCCACATCGTAATAAACGCTTACTGTCCACACCCCCGGCTCCAGCTCTCACTCTCTCACACCGGCTCCTGGTCGACCCTGAGGAAGGGCCCACGACAGTGGTGGCTGAGAATAGTAGGAGCAAGATGGGGCCTTGGACAGGTGGCTGGGCGGAATTCAGACACAGGGAGGGGCGGGGAGGGTGAGCAGGGCATCTCAGGCACTTCCGGCCGGGGCTCCTGGGGAAGGCCTCAGGTCCTACCTCAGGGAGCCACCCCCACAGACTCCCCCAGGGAGAGAGGCCCTGAGTGGTGCCCATGCCTGGAACATCTAAGGGACGCCTTGTGCGTTCTGACTGGCAGGGAGGATGTGCCTGTTCACCCACCACTGCACAGATGGGCTGCATCTCGGGCTCCGCAAGTGGGGTGGGAATGAAGGCAGGCTTTGCCTTCCGCTCTGCCCCACAAAGTCTCCTCCTGCATCCTCCAGGGAGGACACGGTCCCCGTCTCCAGGGCAGCAGGGGCGCCTGAATGCCCACCCGAGTCATTTCTCAGAGCGTGCAAGTTCCCCATCACAGCCAGAGAGGGTCTGACTCAGCCTCAGCCACTGCTACCCCTGGGCCAGGAGCCAGGCCCCAGCCAGTGGGTGGGCCTTGAAATGCTGGGACCATCCCACAGCCACAGCAGACACAACAGTGTGCCCAACCATCCTCTGGAAGCCATAGGAGGGAGGGAGGAAGCATGGGCCCCATCTGGCTAATGACAGGGGCACTACTGTTTTCTGACCCAGCTGTGGACATACTTCATCTCATTGAGTGCTCCCAACCAACCCAAGAAGACGGGAAAAGGACTGGTCTGCCGCTAGGAAGTGAGCAGCCCGAGGCTCAGATCTCACTGGTTTCCCCAGGTCCCGTGGCGGTGTTAACCCAGAGCCAGCAGATTCCACAGCTCCAGGAGCTGCTCTCCTGCTGCCTTCCACCTCCCAGGGTCCAGGAATCCTGTAGTCTCAGAGCCTGGGGGTGGGGGAGCTGGCAGGTGGTGACAAGGCACTCCCCCTACCCAGGCAGCCTCCTCCTCAGGAGAACTCTGCCGGGCCCCTGCCCCGGGCCGGCCTCCGGCTTGTGGTGAGGCTGGGATGTGCCCCTCTGCCCTGTCTGCAGATAAGCGCCCTGGCGGACACAGAAGAGCCCGGGGGCTCAGCTGCGGTAGGAGCGGGTTCTCGGGGGGGCTCCCCAAGGCCTGGGTTAGCTTGTGTGCACAAGGAGGGTCTGCCTGCCGAGGCTCAAGTACTCCCAGGCTGAACTTCACTTCCCTGCACGGCAAGCCCAGGGTCCAGGGACCTCTTCCCCAGGCCATCTCAGTGGTCAGACAGTTCGGAGACAGGGGCGCCAGGCACTACATGAGGCCACTCCCAGCCCAGGGCAGGAAGTCCTTGCTCAGCGCCTGCCGGGTGTCAGGCACTGGGCAGACAGAGGATGCAACGGGCCTTCCTGCCAGCCCTCCCTTTCCTGGGTCAGCTAAGACAGCCCCCACCCCTGGGGGGATGGTCCTCGGCCTCCCAGCCTCACACCCACGGGCTCCCTTTCCCTGGGGCTGCTGCAGGGGCTGCCGTGGGAGCTGCAGGGCCTCGCCCCCACACTTCTGGGGCAGGGCCCCACCCACGCACCCTTCCTGCTGCCTGCCTGCCTGCTTCTGGGAGACCAGGACCCCACCCCACCCTAGTGCAGCCCCCTAGGGCCAGGGAGCTGACGAGAAGGATGCCTCCCTAGGCCGCAGCTGTGCCATCGGCCTCCTGCCCTCCAGCTGTAGTTCACTTGGGCAGCCACTTGTGCGTCCAACCACCTGTCCACCCACCGTCTGTCTGGCCTGTGGCGCCTGTTCGGTGAGAATCTCCTCAAGTCGCACGTCTAGGGCGGTGGAGGAGGCAGACCCTGTGGTGTCCAGCTTGAACTCTCGGGGCTCGGGGAAGGCTTCTCGCAGGGGTGAGGGCTCAAGGTGAGGCAGCAGCCGGCGACATGGGCCGAGGGGAGGCGGTGGAGGGGGGGGGCTGGTACTGAGGGGCTTCAGGGCCACGTGAGCCTCCAGGGCCTTCTGCTGTCTGCACCCCCAGAGGCTGGCCGCCCACAACGACAAGGCCCCCAGGGAATGCTGCCTAAGCACCAAAGTGTGTGAGCAAAGCAGTGCCCAAGCAGTGGGCAGCAGAGGTACGACCAGGGGCTGCCAGAGGGGGAGGCTGGTGAGGCCTCCAGGGCCGCCCGGGGGCCATTCTCTGAGGCCCAGGTGGAGCCGAGACCAGCCACGGAAACACACTCCGTGCGTGTGGAAACACACCAATGCTGATTTATTCGAGGGCATGGGAAGCCCCGCTCCACGGATGCCCCTGGGGCAGGGCCCCGCCTCGCCCCGGGAGGCCCGGAAACAGAGGGCGCAACCCCAGGTCGGCAGCGCAGTGCAGCGTCCAGTGCAGACCCAGCTCCTCCAGGCATGGCCCCGAGCAGCAGCCCAGGGTGCGGGAACCAAAGGCAGCCAAACCAGTTCTGGGCACTAGCCAAGGAAGGGACAGTGACAGCCAGCTCTGCAGCAGGTGGGCAGGGTGGGGCGAGCCGCAGGCCCGGCTCCCACCTCAGCACTGAGGCACCGGCAGGAGGGCCGAGGCGTGGCAGGTCCGTCCAGTCCGGGCGCCAGCAGGCCGGGCTCACAGGCGGTCCTCTGCCAGCTTGCACACCCGCTTCACCCTGGCGTATGGCCCTAGGGAGTCCTCGAACACAAAATCCCAGAGCACCTTCACCCACGAGTGATGCTGCGGCAGGTGGTCGTAGTACTCGGGCGCGATCTTCCGCACCTGCAGAGAGGGCCAGCAGGTCAGGGGCCGTGAGCATGTGTGCACGTCCATGTGCACGCACGAGCACACGTGTGAGCGCACAGGCACACATGAGCATGAGCACACGCCCTGTCCCTGTGTCCGGCTCAGCCAGGCAGGAGGCTGGTGTGCTGCCTGAAGACAGAGGGGCCGTTGGCCCCGGGCACCTGCCCCATGGGGGTGAGGAGCTATGCACCTCCCCGCCCGGAGCCCTCGCTGCCCAGAGTTTCGGATCCAGGAGGCCGAGGGGCCCACGAGGCGACCTGCAGGGAGCCTTGACTGCTTGGGAGAAGTAAAGGCTCACAGCCAAGAGCAGGGGCTTCCGTGACAGCTTGAGGACTCTGGCTTTGCCACTTCCTGAGACAAGTACCTGCCCTCTCTGAGCCTCTGCCTTCCCATCTGTGAAATGGGGACAAGGGTAATGTGGGCACCTGTGCACGGGTTGTGGCAGGGCTCGAGTGAGACGGTGCCCTTAGCAGGGGGGAGGGGAGGGGAAGAGAGGGGGCTGCACAGCCAGGGCTGGACACACGGGCTGTGGGACCCCAGAGTCACAAACACCTGCAACCCCAGGCAAGTGCTCACATATAACCATGTGCACCAACACGTGTACACACGGGAGCACACTCGGGCACCCGTGCAAACACCTGCACACACAGGCATGCACACGCCCATGCACATGGGCCACTGACCATGCATGCACACACACGTGCACTCACACCTCAGGGACACATGCACACACAGGCAGGCACACACCCAGACTTGCACACTGACACCCCACCCCTGCTCCCTCAGGTCTCCTCAGCTCTCTCTAGCCCCCAGGGCCCGGCTGGAACTCCTCCTCCTCCCCCGCCCCCTTTCTGCAGACGTTCTCCAAGCCCAGGTCTCCCAGACAGAGGCGCCAGTCCTAGAGGCTTCCGCTCTGTGGCAGCTCAGGCCACCCTCTTGGTCACACAGGGCAAGGCCCACCCTGTCCTCTCTGTGCCACAAGGGAGCCCCTGGAAGGTCACAGAGCAGCGACAAGTAGCAGGGAGAGGGAGTCGGGAGCCAGGAAGGAGAAGGGCTTCACGTGCAGTATGGACACTGCTGCCCCATTTTACAGAAGAGGAAGCCAAGGCACAGAGAGGGCAAGGGGCTTGCCCGAGGACACACACCCAGTACATATCATAGCTGTATTCAAACAGGTTTTCATTAAAACAAACGGCCTAAACTAAAATGCTCCTCCAGCCTCTGCCCTCCCTGAATTCACCTCCTTATTCTGCAGCCCAGCACTCACCTGTACCGTGTGACCTTTCCCATTGCCATGAGGACCACAGCTCAGAATGTGGCCATCCCACGATCAGCATGAAAGGAAAAGGAGGCCAGAGCACGGCCCAGCGCCCTCTGCACACCTCCCCACCTCCTAAGGCCCCCGTGCGCCCCTCGCCCACTGCAGCCCTGCCAGCCGTGGCCACATACCAGGGGCAGGTTGCAGCCCGGGATGCTGGGGAAGTCATGATGCTCCATGTGGTAGCCCACGTTGAAGGTGATCCAGTTGAGGGGCCCGTAGTAGGAGTAGGTCTCGTGGCCCTTGAGGAACATGTAGTGCTCAGCCACAAAGTGGCCCGAGATGGGGTGCAGGCCCAGGCCCAGCAGCGAGCTGGCCAGCAGGTAGACCATGGGCTTGACTCCCCCGAGGGCGAAGATGGTGGCATCAGCCGCCAGCTGCACCAGGGCGTTGAGCACCTCCATGCGGGTCACGGCCTTGGGGTTCACGCAGAGCGGCCGCAGCGAGTAGAAGAAGGGCTGCAGCGCCAGCCAGAGCAGCTTGCGGGCCGGCGTGCAGAAGAGCCAGCCCTCGAGGCGCGTGGGCACGTCCACGTCCAGCCCGTCGCCGCCCAGGTAGCGGTGGTGGTCCACGTGGTACTTCTTGAAGGAGGCCGCGTAGGGCACACCCATGGGCAGGTTGGCAAAGATGGCGAACCAGCGGTTGTGGGAGGCGCGCGCCGTGCCAAAGGCGGCGTTGTGCGAGATGTCGTGGATGGCCAGCGTCAGCGAGTGGTTCACACAGCCCCCGAAGGCGTAGGCCCAGAAGAGCAGCCAGCGCCACGCCAGCCCCCGCACCAGCCAGCAGGCCAGCAGCTGCACCAGCACCATCCCCAGCACTGTCCACTTGAGGTGAGGGTCCGGCCGCATCAGGGCCTTGATGGCTGGGTACTTGGCTGCAGGCGGGACCAGGATAGAGAGGTGTGAGGGGGACGCTGGCCGCAGGGGCCGCCCGAGGCCTGCTCCCCTCCCTCCCTCCCTCCCCCCTTCCTTCCTTCCTCTTTCCTTCCTGCCATCTTCCCTCCCTCCCTCCTTCTACCACCCATTAAGCCCCCAGGCAGTGACACGGAGATAAACTTGCTCCTCGAGGATCCCTAAGACCTCTGGGGCCTAGGAACAGGCAGACCTGCCTCCCCGCCATGGCGGGGCACACCTCTGGGGAGGCCTCCCAGAGGGGGGATGTTTGCCACCAGCCGAAATAAAGAGCAGGTGGCGGGCCGGCCCCGTGGCCGAGTGGTTAAGTTCACACACTCGGCTTCGGCGGCCCAGGGTCTCGCCGGTTCGGATCCTGGGCGCCGACAGAGCACAGCTCATCAGGCCACGCTGAGGTGGCATCCCACATAGCACAACCCAGAGGACCTACGACTAAAATACACAACCATGTACCAGGGGCCTTTCAGAAGGAGAAGAGGGGGAAAAAAGAAAGAAGGTTGGCAACAGATGATAGCTCAGAGCCGATCTTAAAAACATTAAAAATAAATAAATGAAGAGCAGGTGTCACCCCCGGGTCACAGAAACATAATGCTGGAGATCCAAGCAGCTCCACGAGCAGCAGGTTAGATGCACGCATCGAGGCGGGTGCGCATTCCGTGCAGCCCGAGACTGATCGGGGGGCGATTGGACGCCCCACACTCGTCAGACTTGGGGGGCAAGGGAGGCCGGCGGGGAGAACACGCAGGGCTCCGCTCTGAGTGCACCGGTTCAGAAAACAAACCAGATCCGAAGGAAACAGGATACAATGTTGGACACGTTTATTTCGGGTGGTGGGTGCTTCTTACACTCTCTCTACTTTCCTGTATTTTGTTTTATTACAGGAAAGGGAAAAACAATGAGAGTGGAAGTTGGCCAAGCAGGGGAGGGCCAGGGAGCAGCCAGACCCCGCAAACCTCAACAAGAGCGGGTGGGGTGGGCGCCCTCAGCGCAGAACAGCTGTGCCCCCTCAGGGCAGGAGAGTGGTGCCTTCCAGAAACCTCTGTGGTTGGCTGGGCCAGGCAGAAGGTGGGTGAGGAGGCTGGCGCTGCGTCCAGGAGCAAGGAGGGACAAGGCCAGGGATCATCACATGCTCAGGGTGACAGACACCCCCAGGTCTGCTCTATCCCCTGGTTTCCCAGTCAGGACAGACAGCCCTCAGGGAGGGAGCCAGCACTGTGATGCACAGATGGGGAAACTGATGCCGGCAAGGGCAGGGGCTTGTCCCAGGGCACCCTCCGTCATCTGTGTCCATCTGCAGTGCCTTCAGTGTCCACCCTTCCTGCCCAGTGAGCCGCCGCCCAGCCTCGTGCTCGCCCTCCTCAGACTGGCCCATGAAGGGTCCCCAGGGCTGCGGCAGAGGCTGGGTCCCGACTGGAGTTGGCCAGGCCAAGGTCAGATCCTGCCTGGCTCTTTCCTCCACGTGACCCAGGAAGTCGCTGCCCCTTTGTGCTCAGAATGAGAAGATGTGACAGCTCAGTTCAGCCACCCAAGGCCCCCTCGGCTAGGCCCCACCCCCTTCCTCCCAGCCCCAAGAACTTTGTGTCAGAGACACCCAGCAGTGGAACAGGCTGCTTCAGAGGTGGTGAGCTACCTGTCCCTAGGGGTATGCAAAGAGAATCACAACATGGGGAAAGGGATTCTGCCCCAGTTGGAGGGGAGACTCAGGCTCAAAATCCTGCTGCCCAAGCTGCCACGCCACAAGCCTGTCTCGGAGTCAGTCTCAATCTCACTGTGTGGCCATGGTGCATTCCCACCCTCTCTGGGCCTCGGTGTCCAAGAGTAAGATAGCAAGGGTGTGATGTGCTTCACAGGGTGTTTGTCCCCACTGAATCGTCCTGCTGGAGATGCTGTGGGAGAGTTGGGGTTCCCACATCCTTGAACCACGGGCCACGACTACCCAGGAAGAGCCAACAGAATCCCCGGGCAGCTTTTCCACCCCTGCTGTCTACACACCAGCGCTGCCACCAAGCCCTTGCCTCATCTGGCAGCTATGGGTGTCTTGGCTCCAACCAAGTGAGCAGTGGCTCCACACAGTCCCCCGGACAGCCTGTGAGTGGCCGATGTGGGGTCTGAACTCCACACAGCGGCAGGGGCGAGCAGAACCAGAACTCCCCTGACACACACACACACACAAATATACACACACTTTGACCTCAGGAGCTCTCTCCCGGAAGCCGGCCAAGGACACCACCCAACAGATCCACGAGCATGGTGGTCACGGTGTGCGGATGAAAGAAAACCTCAGAAAGCATGAGCAAGCCCAGCAACAGGGTAACAAACCTCAGCCCCATGAACAGGGGCCACAGGGGACCACAGGGGCAACAGCATCCCCGGGGGGCTGGGAGGGAGCAGCGTCAGAGCAAGTTCAAATCCTAGCTCTGGACAAGGGTTTAATGTCCAGAATCTATAAAGATCTCCTACAACTCAACAACAAAAAGACAAACAACCCAATTTAAAAATGGGGAAAGGATTTGAAAAATAGACATTGCTCCAAAGATGTACAACTGGCCAATAAGCACATGAAAAGATGGTCAACACCATCAGTCACTAGGGAAATGTAAATCAAAACCACAGTGAGGGACGGGCTCAGTGGCGTAGTGGTTAAGTTCATGCGCTCCACTTCGACACCCAGGATTTGGTGGTTCGGGTCCTGGGCGTGGACCTACACACCGCTCATCAAGCCATGCTGTGGCAGCATCCCACATACACAAATAAAGGAAGATTGTCACAGATGTTAGCTCAGGGCCAATCTTCCTCAGGAAAAAAAACCCACAGTGAGACACCCCGTCACACCCACTAGGACCGCTAGATTCAAACAACAGCAAATAACAAGTGCTGACAAGGAGGCAGAAAAATTGGAACCCTTGTCTGTCCACTGCTGACAGGGACGCAAAATGGTGCAGCTGCTGTGGAAAGCAATTTGGCAGTTCTTCAAAGAGTTAAACACAGAATTACCAAATGACCCTGCAGTTCCATTCCTACCTAAATATACACCCAAATGAATTCAAATCAGGGACACAGATTCTTGTACACCAGTGTTCCTAGAACTAGTCACAATAGCCCACAGGTGGAAACCACCCACGTGTCCATCAGTTGATGAATGGAAAACAAAATGTGGTCTAGCCACACAAACAATGATTATTCAACCTTAAAAAGGAATGAAACTTGCAGTTATAAGCTAAGTGCTGGGGATGTCATGTACAGCATGGTGACTATAGCTAATAATACTGTATCGTATATTTGAAAGTTGCTAAGAGAGTAGATCTTAAAAGTTCTCATCACAAGAAAAAACTTTGGGCCGCCTCATGGCCGAGTGGGTAAGTTCGCGCGCTCTGATTTGGGGGCCTGGGGTTCGCGGGTTCAGATCCTGGGCACGGACATGGCCCCGCTCATCAGGCCATGCTTGGCAGGTGTCCCACATGCCACAACTAGAGGGACCTACAACTAGAATATAAAACTATGTACTGGGGGGTTTTGGGGAGAAGAAGAAGAAGAAAAAAAAGATTGGTGACAAATGTTAGCTCAGGGACAATCTTAAAAAAAAAAGAAAAAAAATTTTGTAACTGTATGTGGTGACGGATGTTAACCAGACTCACTGTGGTGATCATTTTGCAACATAAACAGATATCGAATCATTATGCTGTACACCTGAAACTCATATAACGTTATATGTTAATTATACCTCAATTACAAAAACACTCTTATTTGGATTTTCCACCTTCTCTGTTTCACGATTCCAACTCCCTTAATTCTACTCCCTGGAATTGATTCCCGAATAATCTACCAGCACCGAAAAAAAAAAGAATGAAGCACTCACACGAGCTACAACACGGATGAACCTCGAAAACGTTAAGCTACATGAAACCAGCCAGTCACAAAAGGCCACGTATTGTCTGATCCCACCCATATGAAATGTCTGGCACAGAGACAGAAAGTAGAGGGCAGCAGGGGCTGGCGAGGGGCCCCCGAAAGGAGTGTGGAGTTTCCGTGTGGCGTGATGAAAGCTTTCGGAAATAGTAGCGATGGCTGCCCCACACTGTGATGTAATTAATGCCGCCAAAGCACACACCAAAACAGGGCTAAATGGCTAATTTTATGTTACATATGTTTTATCACAATAAAAAAATGTTTAAAAAAATCCCAGCTCCAGGCAGGGGACCTCAGCTCCACGGCTCCTTCATCTCTGAACCATAAACCAGGCCAGCGGGAGGATTAACGGCCAAGGCTCGGAGAGCGCGGGCTGCGCGCAGACGGATGCCAGGCCCAGGCTTGACGGATGAGTCCACACAAGCACCGGGGAGGAGGCGAGCTTTAAGAGGCAGCCCCCAGGAGGCCAACTGCAGACTGCAGATGGTTTACTGCTGCGGAAAAGAGCCAGCACGGCTGGAGGGTGGTGGAGACAATGGGGATGGAGCAGCGTGGGCTCATTAACTACTCTCCTCCTGCCTGCCCACGTGGCCTGATGCAGCCGCTGGTGTTGGGCCTGAGCCACGGGAGGCGACCTGAGGGAGGGGCACGAAGGCCCCGTGGCCGTAAACCAGGAGAGCCGATCACGGGGTGGAGGGAGAGACTGGCAGCCGTGGTGGGCAGCTAATGGCCCCTCAAAGATGTCCAGTCCTAATGGCAAGGCCTGTGCGCTCGTGAGAGTCTGGGGCAAGGAGAACCAAGGCTGCACGTGGCATTCAGGCTGCCGTCAGCTGACCTGACAACAGGAGGAGGTCCTGGATTCTCCAGGCAGCCCAGCATCATCCCAGGTCCACCAGTGGAAGAGCAGGCAGGAGAGGAGGCAGGCAGGGTGGCCCGGGGAGGACTCCATCGCCACTCCCGGCTGCAGATGCAGGAGGGGCCTGGAGCCCGGGGCGGAGCAGGCAGCCTCCAGAAACTGGCAGGACCAGGAAACAGATCCTCCCACTGGGGCCTCCAGCTGGAGCTTGGCCCTGCCGACACCTTGACCGTCGCCCAGGGAGGCCGTGTCAGACTTCGGACCTCCACAACTGTAGGATTTGAAGTGTGTTGTTCCAAGCCCCCAAGTTTTCGGTGAATTGTCACCGCAGCCCTAGGAAACTCCCACAGCAACTGGACCCGGGACAAGAAAACAGCCGGGGCTCTAGCAGCCCGGAAAACACACCAGCCTGTTCCTCCTGCCCCATCCCTCCACTGGCCCGTGCCAGGCACTGGGCACGGTGGGGACTCATGCCCAGCCCGGCTCCTCCAGGGCCCCGCTACCTGCCAGCCCTGGCCCAGGTGGATGAGCTGGCATGGTGCTGCTCGGCCAGCATCATCCTGCCAGGTAGGGCAAGAGACACAAAAGGACCCAGGTCTGGGGGTGGGGGCTGACATGTGAGCCCCATTCGAGAGGGGGTGCAGGAGAAGGCCTTAGCCCAGCTTGTCCCTGCCCCAAAAGGGGTCCGAGTGAGCAGCGACACTTCAGAGGGTGGGCCTCAGGGTTGCCTGGGAAGATGGGTGCTTCCAGGGAGTGGCTGGGGGCCTGGGGGTGGGAGCTGCAGTGAGGTGGAGCCAGCAAAGGAAGAGGTGTCTTCCTGTAGCCAGGACGAGAGGATGTGCTGGCACCCAGCCGTCAGGGATGCTCACGACCACAACCCAGTGCCTGGGAAATCGCGTGCAAAGTCCTGAGAACCTTTGCATACCTGGAGGTTGGGCTGGGACCGCAGGCCACAGGGCTCCACCAGCCTCCCTGCTCGGGCAACCGGGGACCAGGCCCTTGCCTGCTGAGGCATATTTGAGAGCTGAGCCAGGTGGCTGGAGGCCACCAGCCCCCATGGGGCAGGCCTCCCCTGCTTCCCCTTGGAAGGAGGCCAAGCCTGGGGAAGGAGGCCAGGGCAGGCCACACCTGCACCAGGTGAGCACAGACTGGCAAGCTCTGGGGCACCGGGTCCAGGACCCCAGCTCCTGGGATCCAGGCCAGCACACAAGCCACTCCCTGCCCTCCAGAGGCAGGAGAATTAACAGAGCCCGGCAGTTGTGACCTTGGACTGTGGGCCCCAGGTGCCCCATACATTGATCAAAGATAATAAGTCCTACCTGTGGGGTAGGATATGGGGGCTCAAAGGAGAACACCCCTGGCAGTCCCTTCCACCCCTGCCCCGCCCACCTTCAGGGAGCCCAGTGCCCCTTCCTCCTTCATGACAGGTTCCCAAGGACTCAGCTGCCCCCAGCTCGGCACAGCCGCAACAGGGCCTGGGGTGCCTGGTCCCCAGCCTGTCACTCAGGCTGACGGAGCAGGCCAGGGCCAGTTGTGGCCGCCCCACCTCCCCAGCCTCGGTCCCTGCATCTGGGAGGTAGGCTGTGGTGAGGCTGCGGTGACAGCTCTGAGCCCTGGGAGCTGTTTTTTATTGTCGCTATTAAATACAGTTTTCTGATTTGAGAGTGAAAACGTCCCATTTCTGACCTCTAGGGCTGTGGGTGCAGGTCTTGGAGGCTGATCTGGCCCCGGGCTTGCTGTGACCTACAAGAACAGGCCCCGTGTTCCCAGGCATGAAGGTCACTGGGCGAGGCCATCCTGCTGGAAGCAACGACAAAGGGAGCTGACATACAAGCTGGACTCCAGGTAGCATGTGGCGAGCCCTCAGAGGGTCCAAGCACGTGAGCCCCGGGTCACCTCCACTCGCAGAGGCCCCTTCTGGACCACAGTGCAGGCAGGCGGGGCCCCAACAAGCAGCGCCGGCCGAGCACGGCCACCAGGGAGGCCTTGGCTGAAGGTGTGTGCGGGCAAGACCCCATAAGGGCTCAGGGACAGTGCCAGGGAGCTGGGAGTCCCGTGGGTTCCAGAGGTGGCATGGGCTGGGAGAGCTCACTGAACACCCCGGGCCTTCAGTGGTGACCCCAGGGACGGACCCCCCTAAGAGCAAGCCGGCCCAGCAGCCCATCGCCCTCCTGCGGAGGACTCAACCCTTGCCCAAGGCAAACAGCCAACATTTAACTTCTCAATTCCCCAGCTCCCGGGTCCCTGGGGAGGTGGGAGGCCTGGGGACCTCCTGGGGGAAGATGCTCAGGGCACCAGTAGCCACACAGACAGGAAGCTGAGGTCACCAGGCACAGTGAGGATCTGGGGTAACTGGAGCCATGGGCTTGGGGGTGTCCACCTGCGGGGGTCAAGGAGGGTCACAGACAGGAAGACGGGACAGGCACCCGCTGGGCTTAGCAAGGTCACAGGGCCTCAGCAGGAGCCGTCTCAGATGGCCAGGGGCAGCGTAGCGGCTAGGTGAGGAGCTGAGGGGTGGATGTGGTGAGTGCAGGCGTGGGGGGAGGGGGGCCGGCTGCGGTGTCAGGAAGAGAGACAGACGCCGGAGGACAGCAGAAGCAGGGGACAGGGATGCCGGGCGGGGGTCATGGAGAAGGCAACGGGTGCTGGCTCAACAGGAGGGGGCCTCTTCCAGGGGCTCAGGGAAGAGAGACAGGGATGAGGAGAGACACTAGGCTCCACGGCCTTGGGCTCCATCTTCTCTGGGCCCCGGGGGGATCCCAGCTGACCTCGGGCGGACCTGCCCGCTCAGACCTCCAGCTCAGAGGACAGGAGTAGCTGGACTAGGACAGGCATGCCTCGAAGGCCCTCTGTCCGTGGGGCAGCCTGGAGCCCAGCCTCCTGGAACCAAAGACAAATAGACCCATGCAAATGCTCTTCCAGCAGCGGCCCCGGGCAGGGTCCACGGCAGCTGGGCCACTGGCCATGAGCAGCAGCCATCATTGCTAGAATTCACACTGTCCAGGCATGACACAGAAAGGAGGGTGTGAGGGCCAGGGAGGCCCAGAAAGGGTCCAGAAAGAAGGCAGGGCAAGGTCAACAGGGCTGAGAATGGACCTCAGACTCAGGGCCTACAGGAAGTGAGCCAGGGCCCAGGCATGGACAGGGACATCAGCAGGTGTCACATGCCCAGCGTCTGACACACACTTACTCATGCAGGCTTCACCACCCTGCCCAGCAGGGGACCATGCCCTCATCTTGGAGATGAGGAAACAGGTTGATTTCCACTGGCCCCTCCAGAGAGAGGGAAGACACTCACTCTTCCCGCAGGCTGCCTCAGCCCCCAGAGGCACTGGCTCCAGAGCTGGGCCACCTAGGGGCAAAGCGCCCAGAGAAAACCCTGGGTCCCAGGTCAGGAGAGCCACACTGCAGCCTGGCTCAGCCAAAGTACTGTGTGCCCTTGGGCAAGCCCCTGTCCCTCTCTGGGCTGGCTTCCTTACTCACCATCTCTAAGGTGCTGGCTCTGACAGCCCTGGGGCTGTGAGCCCACGGAGATGGAGTGTGGGAGGGGGAGGCGGCAGGAGGCGCTGGCGTGTTGGGAAACTTGGCTCCCGCAGAACTGTACATGTACATGCAGTTCATATATTTACATGCATGACACACTTGTTCCTGAGGACGCAGAGAGCAGAGCAGGAGGACACGCCTGCTGGAAGGGAGGGCAGCCTGACCCCAACGCCCCCCCACCAGTCCCACAGAACAGTCTTCCGGTGGATACTTGGTTATTCCCAGAACTTCTCTCAACAAATTCTGCTGAGCCAGCAAGAGGGCAGGAAGACGGGAGAAAGGCAGCTGCGGCGGGAGGCTGCTGGGCGGCGAAGGAGGTCCCCGGGCCGGCGCCCGGCTGGCCATGACGTCACTTCTCTCTGGCCTCCAGCAGGGCTGCCAGGAGCACATGGGCTTCGTCCCTTCCACCCTGGACCCGTCCCTGCACCCGCCCTGGTCCTATCCAGGGCTGGGTCCTCCTACCACCGCCCCAGAGGCCAAATGCCGGCGCACGACAGTCTCGCTGGATATGGGGGATGTCCCTGTCATCGCCTTTCATCACCCAAGTGACCCAAGTCTCAGATCCTCCATCCCACACATCAGCTCCCTGCTGCCCACCTGCTTCCCAGCTCCCACTTGACCCTGGCCCCCCACAGGCTACTGGGGAGCCCAGGAGCCCAGCACTCCACCCCTTGGCTCTCCTGCCCACAGCGGAGTGCCTTCACCCCACAGCCCCTGCCAACAGGGGCACCAGTTCCCTTCACGCCCCCTTTCCTCACAGCCCGGGCCCTAACGCCAAGCCCAGAGCTGAAACGCGAGCCCATCCCTGTCTGGTCAGTGTGGAAGGGACCGTGGGGAGCCGCTTCGCCATCGAAAATGCGGGAAGTGGCCCAAAGTGCCTTCAGGAGTCACTGTGCTCGGCCTCCTCGCTGCCTCTTGCTAAAGCTGCTTTTGGTTCATTGATAAATATTTGCTGAAGGTCTGTGGCCAGCCGGGCCCCGGACCACAGAGAGGGAGGGGCACCCGGCAAGTGCGGGCGGGGGTGTCACCCCTGCTGGCCTGGACCCGGCGCCGCTGGAACGTGCTGCGAGGGACACACACAGAGTCCGTCACAGTCGACCTGCAAGTGGGAGGAGAAGGGCTGCCTGCGAGAATAAGGGCGGGGCTGCAGGGTGACCACAGGGCTCTGAGGAGCTCTCTCGATGATGAAAATACTCTCAAACTGGATTAGGTACCTTTACTAAAAATCAACGGGCTGCACCTTTATACAAGTGAATTTTATGGTACATAAATCCTGCCTCATAAAACCTGGTAGAAATTAAAGAACATGGGGGAAGGAATGCCAGGTGGAAGGCCCAGCACACGCATCCACACAGGGCTGGACTGAAGAAGGCCCCGGGGACACGTGAGCTGGCAGCCGCACAGGAGTCGTGTGGCAGGGACTGAGGACGCCCTGCGGCCATGGTCAGGGCCCCACAGAGAAGAGGAAGCAATGGGGGCGAGGGCCAGAGCAGGCCGGGTGAGTGAGCTCGGCCACCAACCTAACCTCCCAGGGGCCTGCGGTGCACAGAAGCTGTAACCGGCCACAAGTCGAAAAGAAAGAAGTCCTCCTCCAAGAGACAAGGGCCAGACGGGGAAGATACTTGTGGTGAACACAGGGCTCCTAGCTGTAATATGTAAAAATCTCTTAGGAATCAAGAAAAAGGATGGCTCCGATGGACAAAGGAGCCGAGGACATGAGGAGAAAATTCACAAAAGAAGGAGGAGCAAAATCAAAGAAGTACTCAACCTCACCATCCAGCTCAGAAATGCCAATTCAGATGGGATGTGTCCCGACTCCCCCAACCAATGGTGAGAGTTAAGCTGCACAAGCTGCGCGCGCGTGCAGAGCAGCGTGACAGGTCCCTGGCCCCGAGGGAGGCAGGGAGGGAGGGAGGGAGGGAACCCGGCGGCGTTCCTGGTGGGCACTGGACTAGAGACGGCAAAACCCGTGCAGCTGCCCACTACCTCCCGGGCTCCCTCCCCTGGGAGCTGCTGTGGGCCCGCCTGGGGAACGGCCTCGGGGGAGGTGGGTGTGGGCCTGGCCCTGCCCTCAGGAGACTCAAACAACTGAAGCGATCACCCCACACATTAATAGAGTCACAGATGGGACAAAGGCCAGGAGGTCAAAGTGCACGGCACCCCGCAGGAGGACCAGGGAGGGGGTGCCTAGGGGGAAGGTAAGCAGTGGCATGGCAAGCAGCCCCCATCTCCGTGCTCAGCGATGCTTGTTGGTAGCTTGAAATTGGCCACGATGGAAATATTTATAGAAATAGGCAAATGCCAATTTGCAAATCAGGGCTTTCTGTCCAAGTGTTTATGAGTGTCAAACAATAAACAATTGAGAATCAATTATTTATGTTTACCAGGATACTGTGTGTGTGTGTGTGTTCTTACAGAGTGTTTCTGAGAAAAGGACATTTAGGCTGAGACCTGAAGGGTGCATAGGAGTTTGGTAGATGAATAGTAGGGGAAAAGAATTCAAGCAGAGGGAACAGCATTTGCAAAAGCCATGAAGTAAAAAATCGACAGATGGGGGAGCACTCCACAAAATGGCTAGAGGTCAAAAAGGAAAGAGAAAGGGCAAAGGGCAGGGGCCAGAGCATGGGGGTGCCTAACACGCCAGGGCAGAGACGGGATTTTAGGAAGGGAAGCCCTTGGAGGAGTCGAGCGAGGGAGGACACAACAGGTCAAATACAGTCCAGGAGTGACCTCTTAGGGATCACCTGTTGTCTGTGCTGCCGTGCACCTGTGTACCCCAGACGCCTCCATCCTCCCCACCCAGCGCAGGGTCACAGAGTGCCTTCCCTTTCTTGGAGAGCTGTTTGTCTCTGTCCTTACCAGGTGATGCTATGGGGCTCGCCCATCACAGCCCCCTGCCCACTGGCCAATCCCAGGACTCGCAGCACTGGCCGAGGTGGGCTGGCTCCAGGGGAGGGCGTGCTCCTTGGGGCAGGAGGCAAGGAGCGCCTCTTTCCTCGGTGGAGTCTCAGAGCTGGGCGGACACCGGCCTGGTGCTGCCTGAGGCCTGCCTGGTGGAGGAAGACGAGGGCCACATGCTGACTGCAGTGGGGATGAGGAGCACAGGGAGACTGGCCTTGCGGCCCGCCGACATCCCTGCGGCTGGGCGAGGAGCGTCCACAAGCTCCCCTGAGAGCTTCGGACAGTTCTGTTCTGGATTTTACACCGAGAGAGCCCCGGCCAGGGCCTCGCCTAAACAAATGAGCCACCAGCTGCCAAGAGTCTGACTTCCTTGTTTTCCTTTGGTTATTTGAATTTCTTTTTTTACCAGGTGTGTGCCCTGCTTTTATAAGTGAAAAATAAATAAGTAAAACAAAACAGAGACAAAATCACAAAGCTATTTGTTTTTGAAAAGAGAGATCCAAAGCCTGCTTCTTAAGCCGCTGGCCACACCCGGCAGACTCTGATCTCCTATGGGACCAGTCCTGTGGCTCGGTGCCTGCCTCCCAGTACAGGGAGCCGCAGCCCCGGACTCGCGGACTACTGGGGGGCAGTGGGACCCCATGTGCCCTGGGAAGCATGTCCCCATCCAGGCAGGAGCTGAGAGATGGACTTTGGTCCTGCCCAAACAGCACTGCAGCCACCTTCCTGAGTTCTGACTCTGAGATTAGGATCTTTATTGAGCATCCGATGGCCCCCAGGAGGTTGGCATGGGCTGAGAAGCCACCTGGGTGGGGCCGGAGCACATCCTCGAGCAGGTGTCTGCCTGAGCACCAAGCTGGCCTCTGTGGCCTCTGAGCTGTGTGACCCTAGGCCAATCACTTCCCCTCTCTGAGCCCCACTCTGCTGCCTCTTCTGTAAAGACCTACAGGATTTCTCTCGGGCTGGGAATGGCACAGGCATCAGGGAAGCAGAGATGGGAAGGGCCTCCCTGTCTTTGGGGAGAACACAGGCCTGAGTGTGAGAAGGAAGAACATCGCAGCTAACATTGATTGAGTGCTGGGCTTGGCGCATATCACTACCTCATTTAATCCACACAGCAACTCCGTAAGCAAAGCATTGGCATTAACCCCTTTTAACTCAACCAAGCCTCAATTTCCTCATCTCTTTATTGACTTGCCCAGCGTCACGTGACTAATGAGTGAGTGCTGAGATCCTTGCCAGGAGCCAAGTTCCAGCCCTCTGCAGACTGCCCCAGAGAGATAAGAAGGCCGTGGGCTGGCGCCACGGAGGGGAATCCCAGAGGAGCGCCCTCACCCAACCCAGGCCAGGGTCCATGAGGGCGGCTGGGGTCCACAAGGGCAGCCAGGGGGGCTTCCCGCAGGAGGTGGCACTGAGCAAGAGCAAGCCGGGCAGAGCGGGAAGGAAGGACATCCAGGCAGAGGAACAGCTTGTGCAAATGCCTGGGAGCAAGAGGGAACGGCACATTCCACATTCTTGAGCTCAAAACTGGACCCGTGCGGAGGCATCCCTGGCAGCCAGTGGAAGCTGCGACTGAGCAAAGCTCCCTGAAGAGTCAGCCTCGAGAAGCTGTGCTGTCCCCGCCCTGGCCCGTCGCCTCCCTGTGCTCCAAGTCTCCCAGCCTCGCCAGCCACCCCTCCAGGAAGCTGCCTGGGTTGGTTCCAGGGCCTGTGGCTTCTCTCTTTAGAGAGAGAACCTTCTCCCTGTCCTGGAGTGCTGGGTACCACACTGGGCACATCCCTTCCAAGACCACCTTTCATCCTCCTACCTACCCTGCCAGAAAAGACCGCACCCGCTGTGCAGACTGGGAAACTGAGGCTGCTGCCCAGAGTGTGGGGATCCCTCCAGGCCTCTCCGTGGGCCAGGATATGTCTCTAGGCCTTCTCCACCTGGGGCCAGGTGCCCAGGGGGGCTGTGAGGGGACGTGGGGGGACAGCCAGGGGAGGGGAAGGAAATACAGCCCTACCTTGGACCTGCTGGGGGGCAGCAGCCAACACGCCTGCCCTCTGGGGGGAGGGAGGACCAGATGATCGCCAAGACCCCTCTGAGCCACCCCCAGGAAGTTCCCAGCTCTGGGGGAGACGATGCTGCCACTGCTGAGACCTCAGACAGTTACTGCTCACCTCACAGAAGAAAACCTCGGAAGTCACAAACCCACCCGGAGGGGCCTCCAGCCCTTGAACCCCCAGCCACAGCAGGGTATGGTCATGCGCTAACCACTCAGCGCATCTTGTGTCCGAAAGGTTTAAAAGTAATGGGCTGGATCTTTCCATAGTCTTGAGGTGGGGCAGGAAGACACCAAAGGGAAAACTCTAACAAAAAAAAACAATCGATTGGAACGCATTAAAAAAAAAAAAAAAAGCTGCTGCAATAGCAAGACAAATTATAAAGGGGAAAAATATCCGCGACATCTAAGACAAAGGGTTAAAAGAGCTATACAAAGAGCTCTGACACTGGGCAAGCAAAAGACCAACCCAAGAGAAAAAAGAAAAGGTTAAAATGGCCAATGAAACATTGAAACCAATCAGCGAATAAATGCAGATTAAGCCCACAATAAAAGAGTATTGCTTCATTAGTCTGATCGGTAAAGATTAAAAGGTTTAATCTGTAGGTTTAATCGCCAGGTGTAGGCGAGGGTGTGGGGAAACCGGGACCGTTCCTGGGGACGGGGAGCGCGTCCAGCCTGCTGGAAGCAGGCCTGGCGCTGCGGGGACGACCCGGTGGCGTCCGGTAAAGGCTTTTCTGGAGGTGGGCGCCCTTTAACCCGAACTCCGGGTAAGGGACGGTCCTGGGTCAAGACGGAGCCGCTGGCATCAATGACGGTGAATCCGCAGGACGGGCGCCCATGTACAAAAGGCGACCTCGCGGGGCACTAAGCCACACAGAGGAGCGGCCACCGTGTATTCACCATAAAATATAGGACAGGCGGACGGGATGGTCTGGGACAATCTTTGTTTTTAAGAAAAGTTGTCTCTCCTTCGCGTTCGCGTCCTCGGAGGCGCTCATTCCGCCCTGAGCTCGGGCGACCGCGGGACCCAGGAGCTCCGCGCACAGGCGCGGGGGGCGCGCGGGCGGCGCATCCCGGACACACCGTGCCCCGGAGCCGACCCTGCGCCGCCGCGGTCCGCGCCCCGGGAGTGGCTCACGTCCCACAGCCGGGATGGAGCAGCTGAGAGGCGCTCCCCGGCGCGCGGATCCGGGCTCGGATCCTCGGGTCCCGGATCCCAGGACCGAGGCAGAGACGCAGAGGAGTTTCAGACCGGGAGCGAGGGACCCTCGGGGACGCGGACCGGCGACGCTGGGGAGGGGAGTGGCGCTCCCGCCCTCCTTCGAGCAGGGGTAGGGAGAGCCTGCTGGGCATCCGGGCCCCGCAAGAGCCACCGCGTGGCTCGGGCTGGCCCACCACTCCAGACGGCCCCGCGGGGCTGTCCCCTCCCGCCGCGGGGCCCGTGCTCACCGAGCATCTCCTTGCGCCGCTGCGTGTGCGGCTGGTCGGTGTAGACCCACTCGAAGTCGCTGCGGCCCGCGCTGTTGCCCATGGTGGGGCGGGGAGCGCGGCACCGGCGCACGGCGGGCTAGGCTCCACTGCACCTGCCCAGCCGCGCCGCCCGAGCCGAGTTCGGGGCCGGGGCGGGGCCTCCGGGGGCGGGGCCAGGTGCGCGGGGCCTGGGGCCTCGGGGCGTCGCCGGCGCCCTGACCTGGGCGGTCGCGGGGGCTCTCGGAGCCTCCGTCCCCTGGTGGGGAAAAGGGGACGATTCCGCGCGAGTCCCCGGGGCCGGGTTGTGCGCGGACGCCGTGTGCACTCAGCCACCCTCCCCGCCCCGCTCTCCGCGGCCGGTCGTCGGATTCACGGAGGCCCCACCGCGGCTGAGCGCCACTTCTCTCCGCGGCCCAGACTTGCTCGCGCTCCTGCCGCCCCCGCCCCACCGACTAGCCGGTGTGCGCAGAGCTGGGGGAGCGTCGGAAGGATGGAGATTAAATGGCTGTGACAGGGCCAGTAAACAGAAGGTGCTCAGGAAAGATTTGCCAGGGCAATTATCCCTTCTACCCACCTCTTTCACAGTTACACAGAGGGCGGATGATGTGCCTGTGACAACCTCGTGGAGGTGTCAGCCCCACCTCTGCCTTCAGGGAAATTGAGGAACACAGGGACACAGACGGAAGAGGCCTATTATGACTCAGGTTGATACGTGCCATGACAGAGGGAGGCCCTGGGACAGCTAAGGTCCAGTAGAGGGGTCTTTTGCATTAGGCCTTGAAGGATGAGTAGGAGTTCAACTGCTAAAAAGGGAGGAGGGCGTTGGTGATAGAGGGAACAGAAGACACAAACGCTCAGAACCTTGGAAGAACCTGGACATTGTTGGAATGGAGAGTCTGGTCCGGGGGAGTGGGGCACCGGGCTCCTCATTTTCATCTTCTCAGGACATTGTCTCTTCTTCCTCTCCCTCCTTTGGCACTTTGGAGGGTGTACCTGGTGGACCCGAGGACTGGAGCCTGGCCTGTGCTGGGAGCCGCCTGGGTAGCAGACTGGCCTGGCAGCCAAAGCCACCACAAGGCAGGCAGGGAATCATGGGGAGCTTCTCTCCAGGAGAAGTCCGTGGTCACGGGTGTTGTACTCTTGGCAGGCCTCGCTCCACCCAGGGCCAAAGGTAGGCCTAGCAGAGAAGAAAGGTGACTGTGTGGGCATCCGGTGACCTCCAGCCGCCTGCCCCTGGGTGAGATGTGGGAAATGAGTGGACACAGAGGCTGGATTCCTGCCGGACAGGGAGACCCTCACAGCCTAGCATTGCCACCACCCCATTCAGCACCCAACAGGGTCATGGGGCCCCGCATGCACACTCCAGAAACAGAGCTCAGTACTCTCCCCGGCACAAACTCCTCTAATCCCAGGCAGAGGGACCCTCAGAAGTCATCCCACCAGCCACCACTGTACAGATGGGGAAACTGAGGCTCAGAGATGAAAAGGACCTTGAAATAAGCAGCGAACCTTCTTTTTGACTTGAAAAGCCAAAGCCAGAGTGCTGGCCCCCACCTTGAGCTCAGTGCGACCCGGGTCCCAGCTCTAGCCTCCGGGACACCACCGTCCCTGCCACTCCCTCCACCCAGACACCTACCCCAGGGCTCCGCCAGTTGAAACCAGCACAATGCTTTCATTTTACAGATGAGAAAATTGTCTGCTTGGACCATAGAAACTCAGCTCCAAGATGGGGAGCTTGCTTCCAGCACACGGCACAGCCCCACCACGTCCCCAGTCCTAGAAACGGAAGAGAAGACATCCTCGTCTGTAACGTGGTGTCCTGGGTGGGATCCCCGACTAGAAACAGGGCATTAGGTAAAAACTAAGGGAATCTGAATAAAGTATAGACCTGAATTAGTAATAGTGTATTAATATTGGTTCATTCTTGTAACAAATGCACCATACTGTTATAAGATATTAAAATAAAGGAAATTGAATGTGGAAGCTATATGAACTATGAATACTATTTTCACAATTTTTCTGTAAATTTAAAACTGTTGTTAAAAATAAAGTTTATTTTGGGGCCAGCGTGGTGGCATGGTGGTTAAGTTCGGCCCGCTCCACTTTGATGGCCCCAGTTCGGGGGTTTGGATCCTGGATGCAGACCTGGCACCGCTCATCAAGCATCCCACATAAAATAGAGGAAGATGGGCACAGATGTTAGCTCAGGGCCAATCTTCCTGAGCAAATGAATAAATAAAGAATAAAGTTTATTTTTAAAAGGAAGTATTTTTTTAAACACATATATATGTGTAGAGCTGTCGTTAAATTCCTAACAGAACTGGAAAACAGGGACTCTGGTGGATGGAAGCCGAGGAAGCTGACGGGGGCTCCTGCACACCTTCCAGGCCCGACTTCGCTGGGCTGGGTGCCAGCCCTGGTGGGGTTCCCTGACTCTCAGGAGGGCCCTTGGTCAGAGGGCTCTGGTGTCTGTGAGGAGCAGGGAGCACCTGCGCCCACAAGTCCTAACTGTGTTTGCTTCCCCAGCAGAAAGTCCTCTTTGCCCCATGTTTGCAGAAAACAGGCCAGAATGCATTCCATCCAGCCCTTCCCAGCCCGCCCTGGAGCCAGCTGCCTGACAGCCCGTGACCCAGCGTCGGCCAGCATCAGAGGGCAGTGACCCCACCAAAGACGGGCGCCCACCCCAGGAAAGAGTAGGACTTCCCACCCAGCAAAACAGCCATTGGAGACGGCAGAAGCGGACTGAGGAATGAGAGTGACATCTCCCAAGGGACTCCAAAGGCTATTTCATCCATTAAAATAAACAAATAAGCAAACCAGAGATGAACGTTTATAAACTGCTTGTTAAAAAACAACCTTCATGCGGCCTGCCCGGTGGCACAGCAGTTAAATGCACATGTTCCGCTTCGGTGGCCCAGGGTTCGGCGGTTCAGATCCTGGGTGTGGATATGGCACTGCTTGGCAAGCCATGCTGTGGTAGGCATGCCACGTATAAAGTAGAGGAAGATGGGCACGGAGGTTAGCTCAGGGCCAGTCTTCCTCAGCAAAAAGAGGAGGATTGGCAGCAGTTAGCTCAGGACTAATCTTCCTCAAAAAAAAACACCAGCCCTCGACTGGGATGGAAGCACATGAAAGAAACTCGACTTGGAAGGAGGTGCAGAGTCCCAGCATCCGTCTAACAAGATTTCTAGAATAGAGAAAATGGAGGAGAGGTGACATTTAGCTCTACGCCACCTTGTTTTCTTCACAGAAGTCATCTCTCGCTGACACTATAATTATAATATAATTACATGTGAGTATGATTATCCCTATCTGAAATAAACTTTTATAGCCTATATTTATTTACTTGCTTGTCTGTCCCCCCGCCGAGCGTGTGTTGTTCTTCTGGGTTCACCCCTGGTAACCCTAACGGCTAGACCAGGAGATGCCCTCCATAATGACTTGCTAAATGGAAGAAGGAATGAGTCACGTTAAACAAGTAATAAATGAGGGTTCCCCAGACCAGAAGAAAGACACGAGTCTTCAGACCAGGCTCAAATGTGTCAACAAGATTAAAACTTGCTTCGACCACTTTGGAAAACCCTATGGCAATATCTCCTGAAGCTCCACATACATTGGCCTTACCATCCAGGAATTTCACACTTCAGCCCAAAGAAATGAAAATATATATATCCACCAAAGACATGCGCAGGAGGATCCGAGGCAGCGTCATTCCCCAGAGCCTAATGCTGGAGACACCCCCAGCTCCAGCCACGGGAGACCAGGCAGACACCTCGTGCTGGATCCGCACGCTGGAATGACGTAGAGCGATCCAACAGGAGGGACCGATACACACACCCAGACGGCGTGTTACTCGTGCCTTTTTATTTTCCATATTTCTGAGGCTGTGACGTCTTTCGGTGTCGCTGACCCTGCAGAGCCTGTCCCTCCCGGTGCTGGCCATTTCATAGGGACAGTAAATGCCTAGCCTGGGAGCACACCTTTCACATGCAAACTCACCAATCCTGAGGCCACATCTGCCTCTGCCACTGCCTTCTCCAGCCGCTGTCCCACTCAGGGCCCACATTCCCCTGCCCGGGTCAGCCCAGGGCTGGGTACCTGCCAACTCGACAGGTAGCTGGAATGAACTTGTTCCAACCAGCCAATCGTAAGCCTGCTTCCCCTGACTCACAGCTCCTCCCCCGTGGGACCACAGCTCCTGCAGAGCCTCCCCTCACTCCCTCTGCCCCTGGCTGACCTGGTGCTGCCCCACGTGGCCCTGCTGGGCGTGCTGTGCCCTGCCTCCTAAGAACCATACAGAACAAGCCATCTGGCCAATGGCAGTTGTCTCCTGATCGCTTGGCCTCACCATACCTGAATAATAATAAAACCTACGTTTTAAAACCCTCAGTACAGCAAGCAGGTGGTTTGGCATCAAACTAGAAGGATAAGCCACTGGATGGCTCTCGCCTCACTGACTGGTTCCACCAGACGCCAGTGGCAGACCGGGAGGGTGCCGCTGCCTGCTGGCACCGCTTGCCCTTGGCGTGATGGCTGCTGGTGCGTTTGCCAGGTGCGGCTGTGGATCCCCATTTAGAACTCCAAAGCCGAGGCCTCCTCGAGTGCTGGTCTGAGCCATCACTCGCCTGGATCCCGGGAGGACGTGCTCGGGCATCTGTTTTTCTTGGTGGACTAGCCACGTTTAGGAAAGGCACCTCCAAAGGAAGACGAGTGTGACTTCCCTCCAAGTGTGGTGGCCGGGCCGGACCAGGCAGCGCTGACCGTGTCCCAGGCACACCGAGGTGCCACGCTCTCTACCTTTCGGCCTGCCCCGGGGAGCCGAGGGAGTGCTCCTCAGAGGAGCCCGTGAGCCATGAACCCCACATGAGTCGGGGCGGGGGCCGCCACCTCAGAGGCTGTGGCACCCTGAGGTGCTGTGGCAAGGGTTGAAACTGTTGTGTGTTTGCCTTGCTGCCTTCTGGATTCTTCCCCTGACCCAGTAGGGTAGGAGGGGTCACATCCTTGCAGATCTTGGGGAAGGAGAAGAAAGGGGGAAAGAAGGGAGAAGAGGAGGAGAAGAAGGGGGAGGTGGGAGGAGGGGAAGGCGGGGGAGGAGGAGGGTGAGAATGGGGAGGGGAAAGAAGGGAACGAGGAGGAGGGAGAGACAGGAAGAAGGGGCCATCCCAGGTCTCGGCTGCTGCCTAGAGGCAGGCACTGGGCCCCGTCTCCCTGCTCCCTTTTCCCTATCAGCCCAAGATGGGAGCTAAAAGCCTGAAACAGGAAAAAAGGGGGGGAGGAAAACTCCCCCTAGATACAGGGGAAGAAAGCAAAAGGCGAATAAATATATTATCCATTTTTCAATATTTTTAATACAGCTACAAAATATATAATAAATAAATTTTACATATATTAAAACAAAGGTCCATAAATTGACCTAATTGGAAATCCAAAGTTTATATGCTAAAAATCAACATAACAAATTATATGTATAATAATTATACATAACAAATATACAACAGAATTTATCTATATACAAAAATAATTTATATAACAAAAAGATTTTTAAATGTGCCAGTTGGCTTGGGTGCACGTAGGTGCTAAATTATTTGCTAAGATGCACCCATTGACAAACTTCACGGCCTTAATCAACACTGGGGCTCAAAGGAGAGTCACAGCTGGGGATCCCACTAGACGTAAACATCGTAGTCCCTATCACCTTGGGAAGTCACTAAATATAAAACAGAGGGAAAACAGACAGACCTCACTCGAACCGCAGCCTTGCCTAATTTCCCATAGTCATAGTACTCTTTGTCCAAAAATATCCCACATCAGGCAAAGATGCGCTAACACAAAGAATAATAAATTAAAATTAAAGTAAGTTTTTGGCATTGACAAACTGGCTTGATTAACTGGACCCCCAGTTAAAATAGTTAATATAAGGGGCCGGCCTGGTGGTGCAGTGGTTAAGTTCGCACGTTCCGCTTCTCAGCGGGCGGGGTTCACCGGTTGGGATCCCAGGTGCAGACATGGCACCGCTTGGCACACCATGCTGTGGTAGGCGTCCCACATATAAAGTAGAGGAAGATGGGCATGGATGTTAGTTCAGGGCCAGTCTTCCTCAGCAAAAAGAGGAGGACTGGCAGTAGTCAGCCCAGGGCTAATCCTCCTCAAAAAAAAAAAAAAAGTTAATATGGCCCAATGTAAGTGAAACAGGGCCTCCGGGGAGTAACACTTACATGAAACCTGACTAATAAAGCGGTGGTTATCCCTACGGCGCCTCCTGGTGGACCCACTGCAACAGTAATGCTGTCGTCCGATCCACTCAGACCCCCACGCCCGGCATCCAATGCTGTTACGATCACTACCTCCACCCAGCCTCCACCCCAGTACACATTTTGCTCTTATAGATTTGGCGAATACATTCCATTTAGTGCCTGTTTCAACAGGTTCTCAGCTGAAGCTTGCCTTTACCTCCGAAGGGACACACACAGCTCTGCCAGGCTGCCCGTGGGGCACTGCGACAGCTACGCCCTCACACGCCATCTCTGCAGATGGGATCTTCACTGCAGCCGCCGTCCTCCAGGAGCACGGGGATGGCACTGCGCTGATGACATCCTCCTGCAAGGAGATTTATCTCACACGCTCATTAAGGATATACAAGTCCAACATCTTTTAGTCCTTTTTGGGTTCTACTGGCGCCATATTCCTCATTTACAAATTTTACTTAACCTCACTGAAGCTGCCACTTACAAATCAGCCCATCTTAAAAGCCTCTAGAATCTGGGGCTGGCCCGGTGGCGCAGTGGTTAAGTGCGCACGTTCTGCTTCAGCGGCCCAGGGTTCACTGGTTCAGATCCTGGGTTCAGACATGGCACCACTCAGCAAGCCATGCTGTGGCAGGTGCCCACATATAAAGTAGAGGAAGATGGGCACAGATGTTAGCTCAGGGCCAGTCTTCCTCGGCAAAAAGAGGAGGATTGGCAGCAGATGTTAGCTCAGGGCTGATCTTCCTCAAAAAAAAAAAAAAAAAAAAGCCTCTAGAATCTGTCCAAATTAAACCCAACAGGCCCTCCCATCAATGCCTGAGACTCCCTCACTGTAGAGGCTTCGGCAACCTCCCCTCCCGCCCGTGGAGGCTCTGGACCACCGAGGATGGGGGATCTGCCCCTTCTCGTTACTTATGAGGGCTTTAATAACAGCTCCCTCACCCTTATAAAGTTTCTATCTCGCTCTCATCCCATAAGGGCTGGAGGCCAGAGTGAGGGCACACATTCTCCTGGGACACATTAACGGTAGCTGGGCCCACGGGCCAGGCAGCTGCTCATCTGATGGGGACCCACTTGAGCCTAAACTTACTTACACACACACACACACACACACACACACACACACACAGGAAACATAAAGCCCGTCAAGAGTGGCACACACCATTCTGTTGACTACGGGGCTCATTACTGTTGGCCTGGGAGCTTTCATTGGTTTGTAATCAGAGGCTGAACCCTCCAAGGGAGCCATCGTTTCAAACAGGCATCAAGTTTGGCTAAGACGAGGCTCACAACCCAACGACCTTGCCACTTTCCCACCAACGAAACCAACAACTGAGGCGAAGGGCCCAGAGTAATTGGCCTGATTGGAAGGCCCACCTGTAGGCTCAAGTTGGTGTCCCAGCTCAGCCTTGTCACAACACCAGTCACAAGAACCAGACCCACATTGGCCTGAGTGGGGACCCTCTTGGAAAGTGTACCCCAGGCCCACATCCCAGATGACATCACCCTGGCTTGGGAGCTCATTGCCAGAGATGACATCTCTTCCTGCACCAGAGACAGCTTCACCCCGGCCCCAGTAACACCCATGGACGGCCTCTGCCGAGGCACGAAGTGGACGTGGACATGGATTGCTTTTCTTCCCTTGAGAGCAGGGATCTATTACGTTTTTGAGCTCACTGCCTGTTTGGTCGTGATCCTGGCACGCTCCTTGCTCCCTGCTGAGACGTACACACCCACACCCCCAAGCCTAAGGGAATCTGATGGAAGTTACTACTGTCTGTGCCAGGCTGAAAACTAATGGAGCTATTGCTCTCCCCCAGGGGCACCTGCCTCTGAGCGGGGGACCCCTCCGCTATCTTATACTTTCGACACACTCTACAAGTCTGAGATATTGTTATTGGAGACTGGAAATTTCAGATCTGTTTTCTTGGGTAATGCCATATAATGAGAAATTGAGTCACGGGCCAGCCTAGAAGCACTCCTAACATTTCCACTGGTGTCCCTCCTTTCTAGTCTCTGAAAAATGTTTTCGATGCTGTTCATGGAAACAGGCCCTGCTCTCTAACGTCACCTCAAAGATGCCTTAACATGATGTCAAGGCAGCAGAGGACCAATTGTATTCAACGTGCCTTTTTATTTTATGCAATTCTGACGCTATGACGTCTCCGGGCCTTGGTGACCACAAAGAGACTGCCCCGCCCAGGGCTAACCAGTTCCTAGAGATGGTAAATGGCTAGCGTGGGAGAGTGCCTTCCAGACACGAACGAGCCAATCCAGAGCCCACGCACCACAATACCAAAGAGCTACAAAGTTGGGGGCTTCATGTTACTAGATTTTAAGACAATGCATCATGAGTGAAAAAACAGATGCAAAGATCAATGGAACAGAATAGAAAGCCCAGAAATAGACCCACACAGCTAGAGTCAACAGGTCTTTGCCAGCAGAGCAAAGGCAATTCAGTGGAGAACGGAGAGTGGCTTCAGCAGACGGTGCTGGTACCGCAGGATGCCCACATGCAAAAGAATAAATGAGCTAGACACAGACCTGACACAAACACTCACTCAAATGGGTCATAGGGCCAGCCCAGTGGCACAGCGGTTAAGTTTGCACGTTCTGCTTCAGTGGCCGGGGGTTCGCCGATTTGGATCTCAAGTGTGGACCTGCATACCGCTTGGCAAGCGATGCTGTGGCAGACGTCCCACATATAAAGTAGAGGAAGATGGGCATGGGTGTTAGCTCAGGGCCAGTCTTCCTCAGCAAAAAGAGGAGGATTGGCGGTAGATGTTAGCTCAGGGCTAATCTTCCTCAAAAAAAGAAAAAAAGGATCATAGACGTAAAATGCAAAATGATAAAACTTCTTGAAGAAAACATAGGAGAAAAATCTTCATGACCTTGAATTTGGTGATGAGTTTTTAAATACAATACCAACAGTACAATCCATGAAAGAGAAAAAACTATAGTTTCAACTTTATTATTTAAAACTTTTGCCCTGTAAAAGACACTGTTAAAAGAATGAAAAGACAAACTGTTACCGAAACCAAAGTGGGTTCCCTCCTGCTGAGTTCAATCAGACCGTTCACCAGAAGCAGTCGTCTCACAAAGTGAAGTGTATGCAGCAAATAGGAGAAGATGCGGAATCATTTCCCAAGTCATGGCGTCCCCAAACAAAGGGAGGCAGGGACATTTTATTTCAGGTGGGGAATGAATATTCAAAAGGGAGAGGAGGGTATTTGCTTTCACAGGCTCAGGTGAAAAACTGGCTTCCACATACACTGCAGGTAGGGGAAGAAGGCCTGAGCTCCTCCTGGAGAGGTCTTAGGATTAAAAATAAGCAAAGGTCATAGGCGGAGCTCTCATGGTGAGGTGTGGTCTGGTTCAGGGAGATTGGTGATTGTGTCTCCTTAACATAACAAAAGGAAAAGGGGCCGCCCCGTGGCTGAGTGGTTAAGTTCACGTGCTCTGCTTCGGTGGCCCAGGGTTTTGCTGGTTCGGATCCTGGGCGCGGACGTGGCACTGCTCATGAAGCCATGCTGAGGTGGCATCCCACATAGCACAAGTAGGGGCACTCACAACTAGAATATAAAACTATGTACTGGGGGGCTTTGGGGAGAAGGAGAAGAAAAAAAAAGAAGATTGGCAACAGTTGTTAGCTCAGGTGCCAATTTTTTTTTTTTTTAAAGTATCTTTGTTTAAAAAAAAAAAATTTGGAAATTCTTCCAAACCCACTCTTGAGTTCCTCGGGGCAATTAGTCAGTGACAAAGCCACAGACTGGGAGAAAACATCTGCAAAACACATATCTGTTAAAGGATTTGTATCCAAAATATATAAACAATTCTTAAAAGTCAACAGTAACAAAACAAATAACCCAATTAACAAATAGGCCAAAGATCTGAACAGACACATCACCATGGAAGACATACCGATGACAAAGAAGGATAGGAAAGATGCTCAACATCATTTGTCCTCAGGGAAATGCAACTTAGAACAATAATGAGATAGCACTACATGCCTATCAGAATGGCTAAAATCCAAAACACTGACAACACCAAGTGCTGACAAGGATGTGGAGCAACAGGAACTCTCATTCGTTGCTGGTGGGAATGCAAAATGCTACAGTCACTTTGGAAGACAGTTCAACAGTTTCTTTAAAAAACTAAACATAGTCTTAACATACAATCCAATACTTGCACTCCTAGGTGTTTACCTAACTGATTATAAAACTTACGTCTACACAAGAACCTGCATGGGAATGTTTACAGCAGCTTTATTTATGATTACCTAAAACTGGAAGCAACCAAGACGGCCTTCAATTGGTGAATGGATAAACGGTGCTACAGCCATTCAGTGGAATGGTGTTCAGAGATACAAAGAAATGAGCTAACAAGCCATGAAAGACATGGACGAATCTTACATGCATACAACTAAGTGAAAGAAGCCAGACTGAAAATGCTACGTATGGTAAGATTCCAACTGTGTAACATTTTGGAAAAGGCAAAGCTATCAAGACTATAAAGAGAACAGTGTTGCCAGGGGTGCTGGGGGTGGGGAAGCAGAAGGGAATTTTTAAGGAGGTGAAATTATTGTGTATGAGACTATAATCATGAATATAAGACATAAGCATTTGTCAAAACTTATGGAACTTGATGTCACAAAGAGCGACCCTTAATGTATGGAAAACTTTTAAAAAGCATTTAGGAGTCAAGGATCCTAGCAGGGCCAGCCTGGTGGCCCAGTGGTTAAGTTTGCATGTTCCACTTTGGCAGCCCAGGGTTCGCCGGTTCAGATCCCAGGTGCAGACCTGCACACTGCTTGTCAAGCCATGCTGTGGTAGGCATCCCACATATAAAGTGGAGGAAGATGGGCAGGGATGTTAGCTCAGGGCCAGTCTTCCTCAGCAAAAACAAACAGGAGGATTGGCAGCAGATGTTAGCTCAGGGCTGATCTTCCTCAAAAAAAAAAAAGGATCCTAGGGTTGAATGCAGAAAGTGAGAAACGAATCTAATTGTGTTAGAAACGTAGGAAACAACCTCACTGAGGAGCAGGGGAGAATGAGGCGCTGACCTAAGTAACTTTGGAAATGAGTAGAGGCTACAGAACCAAAGGCAAAAGGACTTACTCTAGTTGATAAGGTTGTTTCCCACAGGAGCACGAGTTCACAATTCTGTAACCACTGCGCGTGTGCCGCAATTGAAGAAGTGGGTAAACAAGTAGCAGATGGTGGGAGGCAGGTTTCTGACTGTTGCAGCGGGAGATTACAGATAAGCAAGGGGAAGAGGCTACAATGTTCCCTGTGGTAATGGATTCGAGTGGAAGAGATCAATATAAACTTATGTTTGCCTTGATATAGATACAAAGAGTTACATGTAGAAACGATGCGGGCTCAGTGAGCCAAGGAGCAGAAAGAAAGCTTTCTTGGACTCTCAAGGTCTGGCACTAGTGTTGTTTTATTCAGAGCACAGCATGGGGTAGCATGGGGACAGGACCCATGGGCAGTAAGAGCTGCAATGTGTTGACGGTTAAAGCTAAATTTATAAGGCACAGGTATGTGAGTTATTTCTTTACAAGACAAAGGAAAGATCATGTAAAAAAGTCATTAAAATGGTGTCAGTGTAGGTGGGGTCCAGTTATCGGGGGGGTCCTATAACTTTAGATAAGGATCAGATCGGATCAGGTCAGGACATCCTGTGTTTCCGGAGGATGATACAGATCGGTATGTAGGGCAGGTCACCTTGGGCTTCTCCCTGGGGCAGCCCTGATCCTCATCATCAACAGTTGCAGATGTGCACACACAGGGGTTAGCAGACACACATCTAACTCCTTGCTTTGTCCCCTGAGAGCACCTGAAAGCAGGCAGATCCAGTAGCTGTGGTCACATGCAATCTGGATTTCTCCCTGGAGAAAGCCCTTCTCCAGTAAAAGGAACTGTTACCAAAACCGAAGGGGGTCCCTCCTAGCGAGTTAAATCAGACTCTCCGCCAGAAGTAGTTGTCTATCATCTCCAGAGTCATGGCGTCCCCAGACAACGGGAAGCAGGGACATTTATTTGGGATGGGGGATGAATATTCAAAAGGGAGAGGTGGGTATCCTCTTGCGCAGGCTCAGTTGGAAAACACGCTTCCGTGTACACTTCAGGTTACGATAAGAGGCCTAAGCTCCTCCTGGAGAGACCTTAGCATTAACAACAAGGCCTCTCGTGGTGAGGCTTGCTGTGGTCAGGGAGGCTGGTGATGGCATCTCCTTAAAATAACCAAAGGGAAAAAAACAATTTGGAAAAATAGTTAAATGCTTCCAAACCCATCCTTGAGTTTCTGGGGCAATTAGTCAGTGACAGAACCAGGGCTCCTTGGAGAAATGGCAGATTCTAGGACTGGGGCAGGGAATATACAAAGGGAGCCTGGAGGCTCTCGTAGCCCCAGAAAGTAAGGAAGTCCTCAGTACACATACACACAGACACAGACACACACACACACACACACAGACATACACACACACAGATAGACACAGACACACACACACACACACACAGACATACACACACACAGATAGACACACACACACACACACACACACAGGGGTATGTCAAAGGACACAAGGGCCAACGGAAAGAGCTCCCAATGGCCAGAACAATTTGAGCAACCAAACAAACAAAGTAGCACCAGATTATAGTCCAAAGTATAAAATAGATATCCACGAGTCCACACTGATATAAATAAATGAGTAAATAACTACAGGGAGGAGAAGAGAGAAACCTCCCAGCAGAAGAATTCCACACCCTTTGTGCAGAGGCCCATCCCTCAGGGGGCTGCCCAGCCCCCCACTCCTCAGTGGGGGCTGCACAGTGACTCCTTCCAAAGAGGACTCAGGGGCGGGGGGTCCACTTTCCAGCGGAGAAACCTGACCAACACACCTCAACCTGGCAGTCAAGGTCAATGTCAACAAGGACAGTCATGTCGACCGGACATACCCTTGGTACTGTACGGGAGGAAGACATTTCCTCTACCCTCTCTGGGTTCGTCTGGCCGGAGAATGAATTAAATTCACATGAGACAGAATAACAGGAGAAAATTTTAAAAAGCTTTATAACATGTATACATGGGAGAGGCTCAGGCAAGCTGAACAACTCGCCAAAATGGCTGAAGCCCCCATCTTAAATATCATATCCAGCTAAAGACAAAGGAGGATGTTGGGGGTGGGGGGAGTCAGTTACAGGAGGTTACCAGACAAGTACAATAAACAAACACAGATTTAAGTCCTTGCCTTTGGCACTGATTAAGAGTTTCTAAAGATAAGGTCATCCCCCCTTCTTCCTGGTACAGAGAGGGAGACATCTTTACAGATGGAGATTTCCTTTACAATGTAAATGTCTCCTAACAAAGGGCAAGCAAGTTCCACTCCTCAGAGCCTCCTTCCCGTCTGCAGTTTATTAAAAGTAACCAGCCCCAAATAATCCTTGTGCCAAAGAGACATATCTTGGGGTGGCCAATGCCAGTCCCCCACAGTACAATGTTCTAAGGACGGCCTCTGTGGCAGTCCTCCCCAAAACCCGTAACTCGACTCATCAGGAGAAAAACATCAGACAAATCCCAGTTGAGAAATATTATACAAAATACCCAGCCAGTCCTCTGAAAAACTGCCAAGATCATCACAAACAAGGCAAGTCAGAGCAACTGTCACAGCCCAGAGGAGCCTGAGAAGCTATGACGACTGAACGTCCTGTGGAGGCCTGGACGGGATCTTGGGACAGAAAAAGGACATTAGGGGAAAACTGAGGAAATCCAAATAAAGAATGGAGTCTAGTTAGTAACAGTGTATCAGTGTTTATCACTTTTCACAGATCTACCGCACTGAGATGTTAATAAAAGGGGAAACGGGCACTCAGTATGCAAGAACTCTCCGTATTATCTTCCCAGTAACTGTGTAAATCTAAAACTGTTCTCAAATTCTAAAAGATTATTTTTAAAAAGTATGCAAAAGTACCCAACTGTATGTTCCCAATCACAGGCAGTCCAAAAACAGGCAAAGCTAATCGTTTCCTCCGGGGATGGAAGGGGGCCTGGAAGCAGTGGTCTGCATCTGCACTGAGGTGGTGGTTACGTGAGCGGAGACAAACGTAAAAGCTCCTCGAGCCGTATGCTTAAGATGTGTGTGTTTTATATGCGTCACACTTTAATTAAAAAGTGAACACAAAATGAAACAATAACAACAAAAAAGCCAGACATCACCCTCTAGGAACACTGTAGAGAAATTTCTGAGCACCCAAAGAGAAAAATCCCAAAAGCCTCCAAGAAGAGACAGGAAATAAATTACCTGCAAAAGAACAAGTCAGCCTGGCCACAGACTTCTCACCGGTGACGCTGTGCGCAGGAAGATGGTGGCGCAGGCCCTCACGCCCAGCCCACGCTGGCCTCTCTCCCAGGACAATCTGCCCCCAGTCTGTCCCAGTGAGCCCAGACCAGGCCAGCGCTGGCCCATCTGCCTGAGTGCGCTCCTCCAGCCACATCCCACAATCACCCCCACTGCCTCCCTGTATTCACAAATCTCTTATCCTGCATGCCGTCCCATCTCTCTCTAGATCCCTCATGCCAAGGCCGAGGGCCACCTCCCAGAAGCTTCCCTGATTTGTCTGCCTGAGCCAGAGGATCATCTCTCTTCCACTCTCTCCCAGTGACACAGGTCACTACGTCTGTGGTCTTGGTCTTCCCGTTCTGCCCGAGGGGCAGACAGCCTCTGGACACAGACAGAGGATGTGGGATCTGGCATCTGACATCCCAGCTCTGCCTCTCACCCACTGGGTGAACTAGGGCAAGCCACTTCATCTCTGAGCTTTAGCTTCCTCACTTGCAAAGTGGGGGTAGCCACCCTCCTTCCCAGGGTGGTTGTGCGCAAGAGCGTTTGTGGGAAACACCCAAGACCTTGCCTGGCACATAGTAGGCCCTCAATCAATGGCCGTGGCCAGGTGGGAGACCCAGTCCACCGAGACAGGGCGTGCACAGGGACCCGGAGGGAGCCATCAGCTGCCCAGTGATGCCCACGTTCACGAACTCCCCTCCTGGGGCCCCAGAGCCAGGCCTGAGATTTAGTTCATGACCCTCTTTGATTAAGTAATTTTCAAATATGTGGCTTAAGGACAAAATAAAAACCGGTTGGAGAAGTCTGCGCTGTTTCTGGGGAGGAATTCCAACCGCATGCGGCACACAAACCACCCCAGTCGGGTGTGGACGTCTGCAGCATGGGACGCGGGGCTGCTGTGTCTCGGTTTGACGCGACTTCAAGCCCACTTATGTAGGACAAGAGTGGAGCTGCCCCATCTAAGAGTGAGGTTGTCCACGCCGAGGAAGCCGTGCCAGGAAGCCGTCGTTGACATTCGTCATTTGTTGTCCGTAAGCACACAGGAGCGCAGGTGACAGGTGCTGCTGGGGTCTTCTCCACAAGAACTGTGGCAGAGCAACTGTGGCCAGGGAATAGCTGGACTTTAAAGACCAAGAGCTCATGAGAACTTACTGAGAGCGTTCGGTGCGGGCAAGGCGACCTTTCGCTGATCTAAACAGCTCTCCAAAAACCCTGGGATATTCGCTGCTGCCCTGGCAAGGTGACTCCTTGCTAGCATGGTGAAAACCGTGCTGCACCCCGTGAAGATGATCTTGCCCACCAACACCAGCCTTTGTTCCCCAGCAACGTGCTCTACCAACAAGGGACTTACACTTTGCAATGGCAGCTGGATGTCAGCTCTAAGTCGACTTGTCCAAGAATCAGCTCAGAGAAAGGGACACCTCAAGTAAATTTGGACTTTATTTCTTTCCTCTCCCCTTTGCCTGGAACAAGAGTGTAATTAGTCGATCATTGGTTTGGAGTATACAATTTCTTTCTTTTTCTTTTTTTGCTGAGGAAGATTTGCCCTAAGGTAACATCTGTGCCAATCTTCCTCTATTTTGTGAGCGAGCTGCTGCCACAGTGTGGCTGCTGACAAGTGGTGTAGGTCTGTGCCCAGGAACCAAACCCAGACTGCCGAAGTGGAGCGTGCCAAACTTAACCACTAGGCCGCAGGGCCAGCCCCTTTTTATTTCTTTATTGCCTTATTAAGAGACATTATCCTGTATGCTACTGGCTTGTGAAATTGTTATAATCCCAGTGAACTTGTGTTAAATAAATTATCGGCAAAGACAATCTCACAGCATAACCTGTCCACAGACAAAACAGGTACCAGCCTCACGGGTGGGGGCCAACCCCAAACCAGAAGCCAGGTTCTTCTCCAGATCATGCCAGTGCCACCCCGGGTCAACAGCACCAGTTCCTGCCCTTCTGCAAGCTGGGAGCCCTCACTCTCCCATCTGACCGTGGGGAAACAGACTCGCAGAGAGCAGAGGCAGGAGCTCCAGCCCAGGCCTGTCTGGCTCGTGCACACTCCACGAGGACATCCACGTCCACGGAACTGAGGATTCCAAACCAAGGCTCTGGAATGTCCTTGGTCTCCAGGGCCAGGTCCTCAGCCCAGACCCAGGTGAGACAGTGTGGCAGCCAAGCACAGGGGCAGCCCAGGGTTGGCACACTGCAGACTCAGTCTCCTCCTGTCTCCGTCCTCATCTGTCTGTGGGTCCTGTCGGGATTCACCTGTGTGAGACTGGCTCCTGAACCCGACAGCCTGCAGTGACACATTCTGAAGCTCAGAACTCGTGCAGCGTGCAAGGCCACCAAGTGCCTTCACCCAATGGAAACACCTTCAGAGCTGGTGCGCGGAGCTGGTCCACAGACAGAGGAAGCTGAGGAGGGGAATGCTGGCAGGGAGACAGGAAGATGCGCAGCCCCCTCGCCCCAACACACACACTCACACACCTCGGGAGTCAGTGTCAACCAGTCAAAGCCCCGGCCCTGCTGTGGTTAGGGTCACCCCCATCAGGGGAGAGTGAATTTGAAGAGAACTCCCCAGCACTCAACAGATCGTGGGGTAATGTGGAACCCAGGCAGAGTAACAGGTCACCCACATGTTCACGGAAAACCCCCGGCGTGAGAGAGCCCTCTCCATAGGGGTCTCTGGGGGGCGGGGGGGGTCTATTTTAGTTGGTTGTAACTGCATTTTCAGGGGATAGTCAATGCTTGTGGCCCACACAAATCCAGAGAGCCCCAAAGGCCTCAGACACCTCCCTCAAGAAGGTCAAGGGTCCTGTCCAGCAGCTGGCCTCAGACTTCTCTCCTTGGCTTTGCTCTCACGCCCAGGGCATCTTCCTGGATCTTGAGGGGTGGATGCTACCCCATTTCCACACCCCAGGGCAACCCATCACCACCAGCCAAACAGCCCTGGCAATGTGTCATCAGCCATGAAGTGTTTAGACACGGGCCACCCTGCACCTAGCAACTTCAGTTCCGCCACGCCCCACGGCGAGGGAGACAGACCGGTAACACGACATGCCTTTGATGGGGCGGCAGGAGGAGGGCCGGAAAAGGAGGTGGGGTTTCTTATAGCAAAACCCGTAAAAATCAAATGCGCCTTGATTCATCTCTAGAAACTCTGTCTGCATAAATACACCCACACCACAGAATATTCTGACCAACCTCTTTACGTAATCAGCGTTCCCACGTGTCCGCGTGTTCCTGTGAGTCTGGGTGCACGTGTGTCTGCGTACATATGCGTGTGCGTCCGTATACGTCTGCGAGCCTGAGTATCCGTGTGTGAGCGAATGTTCTGGAGGAGGCCTGGGAGGATGCTCCCGAACCGGAGGCCGGGATTCCTTCGCGAGGCAAGGCTGTGGGACGAGGGTGGTTATTTTAATGCTTCTGCCCTGTTTGAGTTTTACCAGCGTGGGTCACTGAAAAGCATAAAAGAAGTCGAATTTAATGTTCTCAAAATCCGTGGACCCCTCGGGGCCAGCATCCCCGCCTCGCGCCCCCTGCCGGCCGGGAGGTCCACCCGCGCCCGCGCCCGCGCCAGCCGGCTCCCCAGGCCGCGGGGCCTCTGCTCGCGGTGACCGTCCCGGGAGCACCGCGGGCCGAGCCCGTCCCGGTCCCCACCCGGGGCTCTCGTGGGGCAGGGATGTGCATGTAGCCGGTGGGAACCGCGGCGCGCGCCGCCCGAGGCCCCATCCCACCCTCCCGCCGGCGACGGCCCGAGATGCGCGCCCGCAGAGGGTCGGGAACCCAGGGCCAGCGTCCCAACGTGGGGAGGAGAAACTCGCTCTTGAAGTCCTTATCTTAACCCCTCTCCCGCCGCCCTATCTGTCCCCTTTCTGGGGAGAGGGGGCGCAACCGGCCCCTCCCTGGGCCCCGCTCAGGGCTCTGCGCACGCGCGCAGCACTAGTCACGCCCCGGCCCGGGCCGGAGGAGGTGCAGAGCTGCTGGGATCCCCCCAGAGGTTAACGGCCTGGTGGCCCGGGCCCGGCGGTGGGAGGAGCCCTGAAGGTGTGGGTTCGGGCCTCCAAGGACGACGAAGAGGGAGAGGAAGGGCGAGATTCCCAGCGGAGGGCGCCGCCGGACAGAGGCCTGGCCGTGGGGAGGGGCGCCTGCTGCGGCCCGGGCTGCGGCTGAGAAAGGGCAATCGCCAGGGGCTCGGAGGGCGCCAGAGGTGCTGGGGGAGAGGCGCCTGGATGAGGTGCAGACGCAAGAGAGGACCGTTAACGGCCCTGTCAAACGAATCCGTTCAAGAATTAATCCTCCTTGAACATTTCTTCCTGGGGCCCTGCTCCAGGGGCCGGCTCGGCAGGGCCTGGGTCAGCGACCCCTGCACCTCCGAAAAAAGCAAGGGCAAACCCGGGACTACAGCTGAGGCCTTGCAACAAAGTGCATGCAGCAAGTTGGTCACTAGTTGAACCAGGGGAGGCGGTCAAGCCTCTCGGTGACCCTGCCAGAGAAACCGTGGTTGTCCTCTGGGAGGGTGGGGTGCAAGAATGGCCTGCTCCAGGAGGCGAGAACAGAGAACATGACTAATATCACCGGGGCTAATCCTTGTGTTGACTTAACCACCCCGCAGCCCTAGCAGCCTGGCTCGTTGGCTCCAGTCTGCCTCCCAGGCCCTGATCACAGCTTTCAAACCCCCTTCACTGACTCACTGCGCCCCACCCCGCCCTGTTCATCCATCTGCCACAGGGAGGATTTACAGAAAGCCAGCGCAGGGTCACCCAGAGAGGGGAAGGGAGAGCCTAGAGCTGGGTCCTGCACTGCCCCAAAAGAGTCTCAGGGTTTGTGGGTACCACCTCTGAGCAGGGTCCCTGACCAGCTTGCACCAAGCCTCTCTCCTGAATGTTCCTCTCACACATGTAGCCCCATTGTTGGCCTTCGAACACCTTCACCGGCTCTGCCTTTGCTCAATCAGTCCCATCTGCCTGGCATGCCCGCACTTAGCCTGGCAAAAGTCCCACTCACCCTTCAAAGGCCACTACCTGGTGAAGTTCTCCAGACCCCTCCCTGAACATGGCTCTCCTTGGCCCTGGCAGGTCGGCTTATCCCAGGGTCCTTGGTGCCAAGTCAGGGCACGCAGCAGGTGTCTAATAGGTGCAGGCCTGGTGCATTCCTCACTGAATACAGACTCAGCCTGCAGTCCCAGCCTCAGTTTCTCACCTGTGAAATGGATGCTGGGGAGAGCAGCCAGGGCCTGTGGTTCCAGGAGTGACCTGGTGCACACTTTGGGACCAGTGGGAACCCACCCCTAGGGATCACCCCCCCTCCCCCAGGGCAAAGGCAGTCACCCAGAGATTTCTACTTGGGGGCTCTGGAGCAGGCTCAGGGGATGTTTTCTCCCTTTGAGACCAAGCCTAGGGGTGCCTCGCAAGTCTCACTTCCTGGGTGCCCACCCCAGACCACAGAGGACAAGAGCTGGAACCCATTTGGCAGGTGGAGACGCCGAGGCTGGGTGGGGAGCAGGCACCCGCCCTGGGTGGACCTGGGAGGAGCGGAGGCACAGGGCCCGGTGACCCCAGGGATGGACCACAGCCACCTGCCTGAGGTGACCTCAGGATGCTGCCAGGGGCATTTATAAACAGCCAAGCCAAACCGCAGATGCCAGTGACCCGTAAACTGAGCTCCTCGGCCTTCTCGGCTGCCCCAGTTTCCCCTTCAGTGCCTTTTCAACAATGGCTTCGACTCAGGTCACAGTCTAGTATAAAAAAAAAGCTGAACGGGTCAAGTTCCCTCAACCAAGACTCACTGTTAATTAATCACTTGCCACATGCCAGGCCCCAGGGGGAGGGGATACAAATATTATTATGATTGTTGTTGCAATAATACAGGGACAAATAATATATATTGATGTTCTGTGAAAGAAGCCACACCCAAGAGAGCACACACTGTGTAATTCTATTTATATAAAGCTCAGAACACAGACCAAATTAATCTGCGATGGTCGAAGTCTAAAGAGTGCCCTTGGAGGGGGCTTCCCGAGAGCTGAAATGTGCTGTAACTCGGTCTGCGTGGAGCCAGCGTGGACGTATGGAAAAATCCCTCTGGTTGCTCACATAAGATTTTGCGCTTTCATGTAAATACACCAATGAAATTAATATAATAACATACCGCTGGTACTAATGATAGTTCCCTGTTGTGAGCCCCTTTCCTGCAGGCAGGCAGGGCTGTCTGCCACCGTGTCCCCAGTGTCAAGTGCAGGGCTGCCACGTGCTGGGTACCCAGGCCCTGGGGGGTGACTCTCGCCATCCATCCTCACAACCACAACGGAGAACCGCCAGTATCCCCTGTTTAAAACCGAGGAAACGGCGGTGCGTGGAAGCCAGGTCTTGTCTGACTCCAAAGCTCCTTCCAGAAACTTCTGTGGCCGCCCCAGCTCTGGGAGGGGAGGCAGAGACGTGAGTCAGAGGATGGAGCCTGAGCTTCCAGTGGGCACTGTGGCTAGTTCCACGGCCAGGCTGAGGGCCAGAGGAGGGAGGGACCGATGCTTCCAGCAGGAGGTGATGTTCAGGCTGAGTCTTAGAAAATGGGCGAGGTTTAAACCACAAAAACTGGAGGGAGGGGGCCGGGCCGGTGGCGCAGCAGTTAAGTGCACACGTTCGCTTCGGCAGCCTGGGGTTCGTTGGTCAGATCCCGGGTGCGGACATGGCACCACTCATCAAGCCATGCTGTGGTAAGTAGAGGAAGATGGGCATGGAGGTTAGCTCAGGGCCAGTCTTCCTCAGCAAAAAGAGGAGGATTGGCAGCAGATGTTAGCTCAGGGCTAATCTTCCTCAAAAAAAAAAAATAAACAAAAAAAAAACTGGAGGGAGGATGGCAGCCCAGGTGGAAGAAACAGCAGAAGCAGAGGCCTCAGGGGAGGCAGGAACCCCGTGTGGTTGGGATGGGGGCGCCCTGGTTGGGCTGGCATGCAGGAGCTGGAGGAGGCTCAGCAGGGGAGTGTGGCCAGCACAGCCACAAGTTGGCACTGGGCAATGCTGGGTTCTTCTGGGAACTCCAGGGTCCTGAGAAAGTTCCAGAATGCTTTTTAATAAGATGATATCGAACATGATTTGCTTTTGCGCTAGTGTCAGCCACATCCAGATTCATGAAAGAAGCTGGAGGAAGAGGAGCATCCAGCAGGATGGATCTGACATCATCCACCTGGCACACCTAGACACAGGGCCTGGTGCCACCTGGAACCCAGGTGACACAGTCCAAGCCCCTGCACCCAGGTGGCTCCTGCTGAGACAGTCAGGGCTGTGATCACTGGCAAGGACACCGCAGCCTCCTCCAAGGGGCCCGAGGGAGGGCAGGCCTCTGCTGGGCAGCCCGGGAGGGACACAGGGTCCAGAAGGAAGAAAATGAAGATGCCCCCAGCCTCCGTCTCAGGCAGGAGCGCTGTTAGCCCTCTGTAGGGCCTGCGGGATGGGACAGAGTTTCATTTTCATTCAAAAAGATGTTGCTACATATAAAGGAACAAACTCAGTTATTTCCTCCCAGGGTAGGGAAAACCCAGCCCTTCCTCCTGTGTGTCTCTCCCGTGAGTCTCCTATACTGCCACACGGAGCATTTCACTTCTGACACGTCTGGTCACCAAATGTGTGGGTTTTCCCCACAACAACAGGCAAGTTTCTGACGCCAGCTGGGTGTCCTACAATTTGTCTCAATTCTGACACTATCTACCTGAAGACAATGTCAGATCCTACAGGTAAGTGCTCAGCCCCACAAGTCTGCCACCCGCACCCCCACTTCAGACACCAGTTATCTCTGTGCTTCTGATCACCCGGCTATAGATCGGAGGTTCCCATGACCCCCTCCTCTGGTTCAATTAATTTGCTGGAGCAGCTCATAGAACTCGGGGAAACACTGACTTGCACTGATCAGTTTCTTAAAGGAGCTGATAAGGGATACAGATGAACAGCCAGATGAAGAGATGCATGGGGCGGGGGGAGCGGCGGCGTCTGGGAGGGTCCCGAGTGCAGGAGCTTCTGTCCCTGTGGAGCTGGGGTACATCACCCTCCCAGTGTGGACGTGGTCACCCACCCGGAAGCTCCCTGAACCCCGTCCCATTGGGATTTCATGGAGGCTTCCTCACGTGGGCACGGTCGATCATTAACTCCATCTCCGGACCCCTCCCCTCTCTGGGGAAGTGGGAGGAGAGCTGCAAATTCCAGGCTTCGAATCATGGCTGGTGGTTCTGGTGACCAGCCCCACTCCGGGAGCCCACCCAGAGTCGCCTCATTAGAGCGAGACACTCCTATCGCCCAGGAAATTCCAAGGGTTTTAGGCCTCAGTGCCAGACCCCGGGGCAGAGACCAAACATGAGAACAAGTGCCGCTCCTGGTGCTCTTATCATGGAGGAAATTCCGATGGTTTCAGGAGCCTGGGAACCCAGGGCAGAGACCAATATATATTTTCTATTCTCTCACACTACATCATGGAATATCTTAAAATCAATGACCTCTTAGACACAAGGATATATTTTTATACATATATCACATATATGATGTAAATTCATGTATTTAGCCTGATATTTGTTTTCATTTAAAATTACATTGTGGGGGCCGGCCCCGTGGCCAAGGGTTAAGTTCGCTTCAGTGGCCCAGGGTTTCGCTGGTTCAGATCCCGGGCGCAGACATGGCACCGCTCATCAGGCCATGTTGAGGCGGCATCCCACATAGCACAACCAGAGGCACTCACAACCAGAATATACAACTATGTACTGGGGGACTTTGGGGAGAAGAAGAAAGAAAAGAAAAAGAAGATTGGCACAGTTGTTAGCTCAGGTGCCAATCTTTTAAAAAAAAAATAGTTTAAATAAAATAAAATTACATTGTGATAGGGAAAGTAGAGAGAAGGAAGGAGGCAAAGAAAACCTAACAGTGTTATCCTCACTTATACTTGGGAGTCAATAGATACTCTTTAGAGAAATAAAGCATTAAGTGTGTTATATAAAATTATAAAAGTAACCACAAGGACCAGCTACAAAATTTCCAGATATCAGAAGAAACACTTGCACTCTAATTAAGCAAATATTTTATAACCTACAAAAATAGGAAGCAGAGGGGCAGGCCTGGCGGCACAGCGGTTAAGTGCGCACGTTCTGCTTCGGCGGCCCAGGGTTCGCTGGTTCAGATCCCGGGTGCGGACATGGCACCGGTTGGCAAGCCATGCTGTGGTAGGCGTCCCACATAGAAAGTAGAGGAAGATGGGCATGGATGTTAGCTCAGGGCCAGGCTTCCTCAAAAATAAATAAATAAATAAATAAAGTAAAAAAATAAAAGAAAAAGAAAAAAATAGGAAGCATAATAAGATGACTTCATTGAGACTGAGATAGATTTGTCACATTGAGATGTGAAAATAGGTTAACTCCTCTGTAAAGGGAAATGCCTGTCAGATGGTTCACATTCAGCTCTAAGCTGGAGGCGAAAGACACTCTCCAAATGAGAAGACTCAGAAAGAATGAAAATAAAAGGAAGGTTCAAGGGGCAACAGGCAAATGCGAACAAACAGAAAGCAGGGGTCAAATTCAAGGCATACGTTAGATGAGGCCCAAAGGAGCACTTTATAATGAGAATGAATGTAAGGCACAATGAAGCTATCACAGAGCTGGCAAATAGCATGCTCGAATATGGATGCATCAAATAACACAGCATCTGCATTCATACAATGGAAGAACTACAAGGAGAGAGCAAAAAGTACATCAGAAGGGGCCGGTCCAATGGCACAGCAGTTAAGTGCACACATTCCGCTTCTGCAGCCCGGGGTTCACCAGTTCGGATCCTGGGTGCGGACATGGCACTGCTTGGCAAAGCCATGCTATGGTAAGCGTCCCATGTATAAAGTAGAGGAAGATGGGCATGGATGTTAGCTCAGGGCCAGTCTTCCTCAGCAAAAAGAGGAGGATTGGCAGCAGATGTTAGCTCAGGGCTAATCTTCCTCAAAAAAAAAAAAGTACATCAGGAGTAGGGATTTTAATTCATCTCTCACAGATATGTGCACAAAAAATTAAGATTAATGATCTAATAATATAATCAGTGAGATAGATTCAGTTAATTTATGTCAAACTCTCTACCCTAAAAACAGACTACACTTGTGTAGATTGACATATGAACATTCACAAAGATCGACTACATACATCAAAACTTTTTTTTTTTGAGGAAGTTTAGCCCTGAGCTAACATCTGCTGCCAATCCTCCTCTTTTTGCTGAGGAAGACTGGCCTTGAGCTAACATCTGTGCCCATCTTCCTCTACTTTATATGTGGGATGCCCGCCACAGCATGGCTTGTCAAGCAATGTGTAGGTCCACACCCGGGATCCGAAGGAGTGAACCCTGGGCCGCCAAAATGGAACGTGCAAACTTAACCGTTGTGCTGCCAGGCCGGCCTCACATCAAACCATTTTTCAAGAACCAGTACAGGGGCTGGCCACATGGCCTAGTGGTTAAGGTCAGTGTGCTCTGTTTTGGTAGCCTGGGTTCGGTTCCTGGGTGTGGACCTACACCACTTGTCAGCAGCCATGCCGTGGCAGCATGCCACATACAAAATAGAGGAAGAATGGCACAGATGTTAGCTCAGGGCGAATCTCCCTCAGCAAAAACAAAACAAAACAAAACAATATTCTCCAAAAAGTGGATATGGAACAGACAGCATTCTCCAATCACAATGTAAATCAAACCAGAAATTAATAACAAAACAAAAAGACCTCATTACCCGTAATTGTTTTTAATTGTGGTAACATTGGTTTATAACATTATATGTATTTCAGGTGCACATAATTATACTTCAGTTTCTGTGCAGATTGCATCATGTTTACCACCAAAAGACTAACTACAATCCATCGCCACACGCGTGTGCCTAGTCACCCCTTTCGCCCTCCTCCCCCCCCCCCCCCCCTCTGGTAACCACCAATCCAATCTCTGTTGCTATGTCATTGTTTGTTGTTGTTTTTATCTTCTACTTATGAGTGAGATCATACGGTATTTGACTTTCTCCCTCTGACTTATTTTGCTTATCATAAAACCCTCACGGACAAATGGCAAGATTTCATAAAAAATGGCTGGGTAGTATTCCATTGTGTATATATACCACATCTTCTTTATTTATTTGTCTCTCGATGGGCCCGTAGGTTGCTTCCGTCTTGGCTGTTGTGAATAACGCTGCAGTGAACACAGAGGTGCATGTACCTTTGTGCATTTGTGTTTTCATGTTCTTTGGGTAAGTACCCAGCAGTGAAATAGCTGCATTGTACGGTGGTTCTATTCTAATTTTTTGAGGACTCTCCATACTGTTTTCCATGGTTGCTGTACCAGTTTGCACTCCCACCAGCAGTGGATGAGAGTTCCCTTTTCTCCACATCCTCTCCAACACCTGTTATTTCCTGTCTTGTTAATTATGGCCATTCTGATGGGTGTGAAGTGATATCTCGTTGTAGTTTTGGTTTTTTATTTTTTCTGGTGAGGAAGATTGGCCCTGAGCTAACATCTGTTGCCAATCTTCCTCTATTTTGTATGTGGGATGCCACCACAGCATGGCTTGATGAGCAGTGTGTAGGTCCATACAGGGTATCCAAACCTGTGAACCCTTGGCTGCCAAAGCAGAGTACAAAAACTTAACCACTATACCGCTAGGCCAGCCCCTCTCATTGTAGTTTCGGTTTGCATTTCCCTGATTTTTTTTTTTTTTTTTTTGAGGAAGATTAGCCCTGAGCTAACATCTGCTGCCAATCCTCCTCTTTTTGCTGAGGAAGACTGGCCCTGAGCTAACATCTGTGCCCATCTTCCTCTACTTTATATGTGGGATGCCTGCCACAGCATGGCTTGACAAGCTGTGCCATGTCCACACCCAGGATCCAAACTGGCAAACTGCAGGCCACTGAAGCGGAACATGTGAACTAAACTGCTGGGCCACCAGGCCAGCCCCTGCATTTCCCTGAAGGTTAGTGATGTTGGACATCTTTTCATGTGCCTGTTGGCCATCTGTGTATCTTCTTTGAAGAAATGTCTGTTCAGAACTTTTGCCCATTTTTTAATTGGGTTATTAGTTTTTTTGTTGTTGAGATGTATGAGTTCTTTATATATTTTGGATATTAACTCCTTACCAGATACATGGATTGCAAATATCTTCTCCCATTGTTACTACCTGTGAATTTTAAAACTCCTAAATTGCTCTTGGGTCAGAAAGGAAATCAAGTTGAAATTTCAGAATGTCTAGAAAACAATCATAATTGAAACACTGCATATCAGGACCTAAGGTAAACAGCTAAATCAGTACTCAGAGGGAAATTCATAGCTTTAAATTCTGATATTAACAAGGACGAATTAAAACTAATGAACTAAGAATCTCATTCAAGGGAGAGGTCAACAACAACAACAACAACAACAAACCAATAGAAATAAAGATCAAAGTGTAAAATCATTTAGAAAAAAGGAGAACTAATCCAAATGAAATAAATCTAGTAGATATAAATTTTTAAAAATTGAAAATAGCTAAATCAGCAGTTGCTCTAGTTAAGAAGATGCTAGATATACAAATACACTAAAGAAAATGATAAGGGGTAAACTTTTCACTGCACACCCTTTGGTGTCTTTAGAGCTGACTTTCTAGAGGGGGAGAGAGGCCATAACAAGACAAACCAGTAAAGCTCAATTCCATGCACCATGTTTTGTAGAGGAGTCTGTTTTCCGAAGCTTTGCTGTGTGCACGTCTTGGTGCATTTCCCCCTTTTTTTTTTTTTGAGGAAGACTGGCCCTGAGCGAACATCTGTGCCCATCTTCCTCTACTTTATACGTGGGACGCCTGACAGTGCATGGTTTCATAAGCGGTGCGTAGGTCCGCGCCTGGGGTCCATGCTGGCCAAGCCCGGCCGTCAAAGCGGAGTCCGCAAACTTATCCGCTATGCCAGCGCGCCGGCCCCTTGTTTCCCCACGTTTGATGCTAAGGTTAAATACTGGGCACAAATGATCCTCCCTTGGATGCTTTCTAAGGAGCATCAATCCCACCTCACCACCTCGACCATTGGAAGGGGTCCAGGCCAGTCACCGGTCCCCATCCGCACCGGCACGGGTGGAGGTTCGGAGAGGCCAGAGGACGCTTCCAGGCTTCCCAGCCCACGCTCCTCGCAGGGGACTGCGGGCCTTGGCAGGGGCCTCCCGGTCTGCATCTCCTCCGTCAGTTGAGGGTGGGTGGCGGGAGATGGTTCTGGCCAACTTCTGTTCTTTACTTCGCCTCGATGGACCCCCAAAGAGCCTGCGGCCCTTGCTGGGGAGGGGCCCCCGCGCAGGCCCTCCAGGAGAAACATCCCCAAGTAACGATGCTCCCAGGCCGAGAGAACAGCGCGGAGGGCCCGGGAGTCGGGCCGCCGGGGCTCTCGGAAGGCTTCCCGGAGGAGGCGGCGTGCACGATGGCACTTGGAGGTCGGGACCTAACCCAGGGGGGATGGAGAAGGAGAGGGGACTTGTCATAACTCCAATATCTCCAACGGGTCCCTGTGACCCTCCGAGGCCAGGACCCGAGGCTGGGCAGAGAGGGCCGGGACAGTGATGACGGGCCGGACCGCACGAGAAGCGATCGCTGCCCAGCGGACGCCGGACGCCGGGTGGCCTCGGCGACACAGGGTCACGGGAAGTTCATCGGGACGGTCATTCGGCCAGGTCCCGTCCCGTGAGCCGCCGCTCGGGGCCCCGCGCGGGGACGAGCGCGTCCGGCAGCCCCGCCCTCTGCCGCCCCCTGCCGGCCGGTCCGCGCGCGCGGGGCGGGGAGTCCGCGCTGGCCCGCCCTGCCCGCCGGCGCGGGGATTGGCCGCGGGCGTCACGCGCCGCCGCCGGGCCAACCAACCGCGGGGGGTCCCTGGTGCCGCCCCTCGCGCGGCCGGGGGGGCGGGGCGGCGCGGCTGCAGGCTGGGCCCCGAGTGGCGCGCCCACGGCCCCGGCCGCCGCCATGCAGCCGCCGCTCGTCTCCCGCCCCCGCCCCCGCCGCGGCCGGAGCGGTGCCTTTAGACCCCGAAGTCGCTTTTTGGGATAAAGACACCAATCCTTGCCAGGCCCCGAGACCCTGCGGCCTCCCAGCGTCCGGTCCCTCCGGCCACCCCGGCCTTCTGTCCTCCCCACCCCCCCACCCCGCTCCCTCGTGTACCCCGCGTCCCGCCCCCTCCCCTAGCTTGCTGCGACTGATCCTTCCAGACCCTGCTGGCGCTGGGTTAAGGTTCCTCTAGGGGCCCTCTCAGACCCTGTGCACCTTCCTTTTCCTAACGCCGACCACTCTACTCTGCTTGTCTACACCCGCTGCCCTTTCATCCCCGTGCCCCCTCCGCCCAGCAGAAGGCCTGGTACGCAGTAGGCGCGTAGTACCCGTGGTCGATGAGAACCGAGGAGAGGGGTGATGGCTGGGGAACTAACTCTGGGCCTCATCTGAGGACCAGGCCCCACGCCGGCACTTTATAAGGCTGACCGATGTTCAGTTCTGTGAAGCCCTGAGAGTGAGGCTCTGGGGTCCCCTTTTCCTGGGGAGTCAGAAGAGGCTCCAAGAGGCTGAATGACTGGCCCAGGGTTCCGCAGCTGGACTGGTTGGGGGCAGGACTGGGGGTCTGGGGACACCCCTGTGCCAGGCAGGCTGGGCCCAGGGGCTCTGCTGGGGAAAACGGATGGGCAGGCTCTTCTAAGGGGGCAGCAGGGTCTGGGGCAGGTTGCAAAGGGGACTGGGGGAGGTGAGTGTGGTGTGCACCTGTGACAGCCACAAGCTCTCACTACTGCCCCATCACCCTATGGCCACCTTCAAGGCCCTTCAAATCTCTACTCTCACCTCAGCCCCCAGCTCTCCTAGGCTGCAAACCCTTCCCCACTCCCATCACATTGTCACTGACTCATGTTGGCCCCCAGACCAAGGCCCCTGGCCCTTTGCACATGCTGCTCCCTTCTGGGTCCACACAGCTCCACTCCCATCATGTTGTCAAGACCAGTGCTTGCTTTCCAGACTCCAGGTCTTGTTCTGCACTGGCCCCACCGCTGCCCTGAGGACCAGCAGATGCCGAGACCTGAATTCAAAGCCAGCCCCTCTGCCTGACACATCTGTGGCTGCCTTTGGAGAACAGCTCATCGTGAGCTTGCAAAGTGATGCAGCCTACTTAGGGAGCACTCTGCAGAATTGCTGACACTGAGCAGGGGCTTTGGTGGACACTGGCTCCCCACAACCCAGCCCGCCAGGTCAGACGTGTGAAAAGGGCCATTCAGGTTCATGAAAGGCTTGTTGACATTAACAGTGTAGGCGATCACTTCAGCAACATCTGACGGTGAAAATAACCTATCTTCAGTCAGAGGCTGGTCCTTCTGCCCAGAATGCCTTCTGCCCAGAATGCCTTCTGCCCATCCCCAGCATCAGGCTGAGCGGGGCTGCAGGGCCCACGCCCGTCTCAGATCTGAGCTCAGAGAGGCTCAGCTCTGAATCCTGTGTGACCTCAGGCTGGTTACTTCACCCCTCTCATTTTCCATTTTCTTTCTCTCTTCTTTTTTACTTTAACTTTCATTTTCAATAAAATTAATAACAGGTACACATTTTTAAAGGACAAATAGAATTACAAGGCTTATAATGAAGAATGCCAGTCCCCTCCCTCCTCTCTGCCCCACCCTGGGTCCTCCCCTCAAAGGCAGCCATTTGCACTCTTCTAGATGTTTCTTCTGGTTCTCACCTTATTCTGTATCAGTGACAAGCTGTTACTGACAATTACTGATTTTTCACTTTTTAGATTCGATTCAATCACTGCCTGTGGCGGAAAGACAAGGATTTAGCTGTCAGACCCTCACACCGCGACACGGGAACAGTGGCTCCCCTGCCCTGTCTGCCCAGCATGGCCAGGCCCCCTTGGTCTCTCTCCCCTGTAGCAGGGCTGTCTCCTTGTGCTACCAAAGCTCTTAATGTCAGATTGGTGCACCGTGCACAGTAAGCCGATCATGGAGTCAGGGTCCTTGGGGATGGAGAGAGGGTTATTCAAACTGGCCAGAACGAGAAGGCAGGAGGATAGGTTCTCTCAAATCCGCCTTAATAAAAGAAGAAAGCAGGGGCTTTTTATAGGGCCATGGGGCTTAGGAGGAAGTGTTCTGAAGAAACAAAGGGGAAATCCATGTTTCTTTCACTCCAGACAAGCCCCTGGGCAGTTGGACTTCTGGCCCTCCGTGGCAGCTGGGGGCAGGTTATCTGGTCATCTAACTTCCTTAAAGGCCTTCTGCGCCCTCTGCAAAACATGCTCATAAATCCTTGTGGCCCTCGAGATCCCCCTCAGGTCAAACAAGAAAACAGCAAATTGACAAAATTAACTTCTTTTCATGTGCGTCTGTGTTGGGGACAAGATTGAAGGGTAATCCTGTTCTTATTGAATATTTACAGTGACCCTCAGGTACCCACTTCACAGAAGGGTGAAGTAACTTGCCTGAGGTCACACAGGATGAAACGACCTGCTGGATCCTTGGAGCACTTTACACAGTGCTTGGCACACAGCAGGTGCTCAATAAATGCAACCATTCAGATATATAAATATCCTCTGAATGGCTGTAGTTTTTTGTTTTGTTTTGTTTTGGGGAGGAAGATTGGCCCTGAGCTAACATCTGTGGCAATCTTCCTCTATCTTGTATGTGGGATGCTGCCACAGCATGGCTTGATGAGCAGTGTGTAGGTCTGTGCCCGGGATCTGAACCCACAAACCCTGTGTTGCCAAAGCAGAGTGTGCAAACTTCACCAGCACACCAGTGGGCCGACCCCTCAAGTTTATTTTAAAAATTATATTATGAGTGGTTTCAAGCATACACAAAAGTAGAGAAAATAAACAGTCTGATGAACCCACAGGGATCCACCACCAGCTACAGGTACATAACCCACACGCCCACGGGCAACCGCTTTATTTATATTACAGTGTTTCCTTCCACATTTCTTTCTAGCCTAAGTAAAAATGTATCTATTTGTATCTCTCTATCTCTTTTTTGATAGATGATGACATAATAAATACAAAGATCAAGCATTTTTAAGTAAACTTTAAAAAAATACCAATTATAGGGCCGGCCCAGTGGCATAGAGGTTAAGTTCATGGACTCTGCTTTGGCGGCCCAGGGTTCACAGGCTCGGATCCTGGGCACAGACCTACACACTGCCCATCAAGCCATGTTGTGGGGCATCCCACATAGAAAATAGAGGAAGGTTGGCACAGGTGTTCACTCAGGGCCAATCTTCCTCACCAAAAAAACCCACAAGAAACAAAACCGACTACAAATGTAGCACAAGTTTATTTCGGAAAATCCAAAACAGCCACACCCACCCGTAATCTCACCACGCAGCTCTCTGCAGGGTCCGCGTTGCAGGAACATGTGGAAACTGACAGAGATGTAGATATTTCCCTACTCCCTTTTCAGTAACACGTTTATTGAGATGTAATTCTCATAGCCTAAAATTCACCCATCTAGAGTGGACAATTCAGTGATTTTTAGTATATTCACACAGTTATACAACTATCACCACCGTCTAATTTTAGAGTGTTTTCAACATCTGGGCAAGAAACCTGTGCCCAGGAGCCGTCACTCTCCCTTCTCTGACCCCAGTCTCTGTCCTCAGCAACCACTAATGTGCTTTCTCTCTCTTTGGATTTGCCATTCTGGGCATTTCACCTGAATGGGATATAGAGTACGTGGCCTTTTGGGCTGGCTTCTCTCACTCAGCATCATGTTTTCAAGGTTTGTCCACACTGTAATGTGTATCAGTATTTCACTCCTCTTTATGGCCAAATAATATTCCATTGTATTTATATATTGTTTTTAACCGGGTTTTAAAAATGACAACTTGAAAAAAAGTGTATTAGGAAGGCAACACACACATCATCGCAGGCAGTCCTCTCTGAAGTGTGAGCCCTGCCAGGAGCTTCGAGAACACCGCAGGGCATGACTTTGCCGTTCATTCAACAAACACCCACTGAGCACCAGCTGGACCCTGCAGACCCAGAGATGGAGCAGCCCGGGTGGAGGCCTTGCCTGGGTCTGTCCAGCAGGAGAGCCCCGCCTGAATGCAAACACCTGAGATCAATGCAGATGCCCTGAGCAGAGCTGGTAAGAAATCAGGGGACAAGAGTGAGGGGGACCCCCGTGCTGGGAGTGGGGCAGGTGGAGGGTTTCCAAGAAGACACTAGAGTTTGGGGTAGCAGATGAGACAAAGACATGGGAAGACGTAGTGGAGGGAAGAGCATGTGCAAAGGCAGAAAAATGCCAGAGGCAGAAAAATGGGCCCTGTGCTTCCCTTTTAAACAGACCCACCCAATAGGGCAGGCTTTTCCTTTCTCTACCCCTCACACCTCCCACTTCTCTCTTAGCTCTTCTTATGCAACTCTGTTTCGAAGAGCGGAGTTCTTAACCTGGGGTCCACAGAGAGAACCCTGGGAGGAGGAGACCACAGGACAGCAGCCAGAGGTTTCTGAAATTGGACAAAAAAATTTTCCATCTTCTTTTCACCCACCTCTGACTATTTACTTTCCCATCAGTTATGAATGGGGACGCAAACCTCAGTGATGTCAGCTGTACCTGTGACTTCATCACCAACAGAAATCCAGATATTTTCAAATCACATTTCGACTGAAGCAGAAATCTCTAGATATCGCTTACACTCACTGCTACTTCAAAATGATGGATTTCAGACTTGCAGCTTTGGTCTTGTTATTTAATGTGTTAAAAAGTAAAACACACTACTACATTACACGTATTTAAAAATTTTATTAATTGCTTTTCTGTATAATTGGTTTCCTCCATTTATTCACTTAAAAATATTCTTTTGAGGAGTCCGTCGGCGTTCCCAGACTGCCTCAGGGGTCCGTGTCATTCTAGGTCAAAGGTCCCCATCTAGAGAGGACGAGTCGCTGGGGTGCGGTGGGGACCCCGGGAGGGGTGGGGCGCCCGGGCCAGGGCCATCAGGAGCGCCGGTCCAGGACTGGCACCAGGCGCACGGGGGGCGGAGAGGGGGCCAGGCCTCGCGGGGAGGGGGACGCGCCCCCGCCCCTAACCCGGTTCCCCAAGCACAACCCCAAACCCTGAACTGCGGGGCGAGTCCCTGCGATTGACAGCCTGCGCCGCCTGGCGTCCCGAGCGCATTCTCTGTTCCTCTCGCACTTCCGGATGATACAGGCGGGGCCGCCGGGGCGGGATGGGGGTGTCCCCAGATGCCCAGAGATCGCCCCCTGCCCGGCCGAGCGCGGCGGCTGCGGGGAAGGGGCTGCGGGGCCCAGGGCGCCTGCGCGGGGCGCGGCGGCGCGGTCGCGCGCTTCCTTTGGGTCGCCGCCGCCGTGGGACGCCGGCTGGTGCGGGGATCGCTGGCCCGGGGGGTGGTTTTCCCAGCCCCCGCCAGGGTCGCCGCCCGGGCGGCCCCGGCCGCGGGGACAGTCGGGGGCGGGGAGGGAGGAGGGCTTGCTCCCGCGCAGCCCCCCGCCGCCCCCAGGCGTCCGGCCCCCACCCCCGTCCAGCTCCGGGTCGGGCCGAGACCGCCTATCGAGGGGCGCCGCCCCGCCAGCAGAGGGGATCCTTGGAGCCAGCGGCAGTGTGACGGGGTCCCGGCTTTGTCGACAGATGTGGAAACAGGCCCAGTGACCAGCCTGAGGTCACACAGAGTTGGTGGCAGGGCCACGAGAACCCAGGCCTCCGGACTCCCGGCGGAGTCTGTCTGTCCCCACACAGCCTGAGAAGGCTGTAAGTAGAGCACCGGAGGTGTGACACCACGGTGGGGGCCAGAATGCACACTTGTGTTCCCAACACAAGATGCAGTGAGAGAGGTGAACAATGGGGGCCCCGAAACGGGGACACACAGCTCCACCCATTCTGTTCTCTAATGATGGGGTAGGGCGGCTCAGGGGCTCAGAGCCAGGCTGCCTAAGTTAAAATCCAGACCCTGTCATTCTTGTCACCTTTGGCTTAAGTGCGCTGTGCCTCAGTTTACTTGTCTGTAAAATAGGGTAGTATGTACCTCTTTCAGTAGGTTAGTATACACATTTTTTTTAAGATTTTATTTTTTCCTTTTTCTCCCCAAAGCCCCCTGGTACATAGATGTATATTCTTGGTTGTGGGTCCTTCTAGTTGTGGCATGTGGGACGCTGCCTCAGCGTGGTTTGATGAGCAGTGCCATGTCCGAGCCCAGGATTCAAACTAACGAAACACTGGGTCGCCTGCAGCGGAGTGCGCGAACTTAACCACTCGGCCACAGGGCCAGCCCCGGTTAGTATATACATTTTAAAGCTGGGAAGAAATGCTCCAATATGTTAGCAGTGGGATTCTGGGTGATTTGATTTCATTTTTTGTATGTTCACCTGTACAGTGCAAGCTGTTTTGTTTCCTGCTCACTGGAAAGTTCTGAAACGGCTGGAATCTGTCTTAGTTATTGATATAACCCAGCACTGAGCACAGTGCCAGGTGCACTGGATGTGTTTGTTGACTGAATAATTGCATGATCATAAACATATGCCTGTCCTCTTGGAAGACTCGAGCAGGGAATAATTCTACCCAAAGGGGTTTTGATGATATGCAGAAATAGGGACGACAGGAAGGATGGGACCCGCAGCTAGAGGGAAGGGCTGGTTTTCTGGAAGACGTGGGGTCAGGATGGAACAGCGTTTTGTAGCCATGGGCATGGACAGACGCTCCCAGACAAGAAGCCCAGGTGTGCCACAAGCTCTGCGAGACACAGCCGAAGGGAAGAGTGGACAGGAGGCCCGGCCGCAGCGGAGGGCCGTGAGCGTCTTGCTGTAGATCTGGATTGCACCTGGGCGCAGGAGAGGGCTAGGATCGAGGGGGAGCTTCAGGGAGATCAGCCGGGGAGGCCCAGGCAGTGACCCTTAGGGTGTCACAGCCGCACAGCTGAGAGGAGGTGTGGTCTGGGAGGACGGGGATGGGCGAGACTTCTGAAAGAGAAAGTTGGTGAAGCCGGCCTTCCCGCAGAGCAAACCGCAGCCCAGAGGGCTTCACCTGTGACTTTCGCACGCCTTTAAGGAACAAAGAGCTCCACTCTGACACAAACGCAGACGCAGAAAAAGAGGGAACCACCCAGCTCCTTCTGTGAAGCCACCATAACCTTGACGTCAAAACCCGATAAGGGAAATGTGAAAAAGAGAAAGTGCAGGGCACCTCATTCATGGAAACAGATGCAAAAATCCTACACGAGTAACAAAGTGAATCCAGCAATACGTAAAGAGGATGACACAACACAGTCGAGCTGGGTTTATCCCAGGAGTGCAAGATCGACTCAGTACTGCAAAACTCAGCGTGATCCATCACTTCAGCAGAAAAAAGAAGAGTCGTACCATGTTCTCCACAGTTGCAGATTAAAATTCAAGATCCATTCCCGAGAAAGGCTCTCAGCAAACTAGGAATGGAAGGGACCCTGTTGCCCTGATAAAGGGCAGCTACAAAACCCCGTAACAAACCTCACGTACAGTGATGGAACCCCGTGAGAATGGAAAGACAACAAAGATGCCCACTGTCACCTTTGTGCCCAGTGTGATGGTTCAAATTGTCCTGGAGGTCCTGGCCAGGGTAAGGCCAGGAAAAAACAGGTATGAAGATTCGAAAGGAAGAAACAAAACTGTTATTATTTAGAGATGGCAGAAAAGTCAAAGAATCAACAGATAAGTTACTAGAACATAAGTTTAGAAGGGCTGCTGGATATAAAAATCGATATACAAAAAGTGCTACGTTTGAAAAATTCTAGCTGTAACAATTAGAAAATGAAGTAAGAACAATCATTTACAATCACATCCTAATAAAACATGTACAAGATCTCTCTGGCAAAAATCCTAAACCTCTATTATGAGAGGAAGAGGCCTCAGGAGGTGGTGAGGCATACCATGTCCATAGATTGGAAGACAACACTACAAACAGATCCACTCCCCCCACGTGATACTTAAGGTCAATGCCATCCCAGTTAAAACCCCAATGGGCTGTGTCACAAAACTCCGCACTGGGCTCACCAGCAGGGAGAAGGGAGGTCCTGGGCAGGGCAGGGCACAGCCTCCAGGGTGCAGCAGTGTTTATGGGGGGGGGGGAGTCACTTTCAGGTGAAACTGGTGCTGCCGACTTTGTAAGGTGATGCACCCCTTTGGGGGCAAAATTTGATAATTACATATCAAGATCTATGAAGATGCTCCTAAGCTTTGACCCTGTAATTGCTTTCCTGAAAATAATCCAAAAGAAAAAACAGAACTTCATCCTTGCCAATGTTATTTGTAACACCGGAAACCAGGAGACAAAAACAAACCCTCCATATGCAGCAATGGGGTCTGAAATCTGGCCCTGCCACATCCTGGCTGCCTGACGTTGGGCAAGCCCCTTCTTCTGCGGGCTTCAGTTTGCTGCTGTGCCAAGAGGAGGGAACGGTGTCCAAGGCCCGGTGTGACTGAAAGGCACCTGGCACCCAACCAGCAGCCCCTTGAAGCCTTTCTGGACTAAGAAAGAGGGTTGAACGCTCTTCCCTCGCCCCTTGCTTCCGGGAGACGGCTCTCCTGAGGTGGATGCAGCCGGCTGGGCTCTGGCCACCAGCCCAGGTGCACTGGAGACAGGGTCCCCGCAGCCCCCCCCCCCCCCCCCCCGCATTCTGCTCTTCTCAGTGCTTCACCTTAGCTTCCTGCTTCCTGCATCCCAGTGCTGTTACACCAGCCAGCCCCGTCCCCTGTGGCCTGCCAAGCACCCACCTGCAAGCCCCATCCCGAGAGGACCCCAGCCGGGGCCAGCTGCCACTGCTCACCAGAGCAGGGAGCAGCACCTGTCCGCAGCACACATCTGCTCCCACACCTGCTGGGCCTGCGCAGACCTGGGCTCAATGCAACCGGCTGTCCTCCCAATGCCACTCACGTGTTGGGATCAACTGCCGTTTCCTGCATTTCCCGTGCTCTGGCTGATGCTGCCGAGGCACAGGGTCAGAGAGAGATGGCCCCTGCCCTCGGGTGCTCACGGGCTCCTGGGTAAGTTGGCGACCAGCCTCCCCACTGCCGAGTGTCCCTGCCCACGGAAGCAGGTGAGGTGCAGCCCCAGCCCCAGGCCTGCTGAGGGCTGCTCCTGCGCCCCTGGATGCTGTTGCAAGTTACAGACAAAAGCCCATGTGGAAACTAGCAGAAATGGGCCACACTGTGACTTTTTTAGGGTACTTTTCATGGATATCATAAAATAAGTCCATTTCAACCTAGAGAGACTTAACCTAAGGTCACAGGGAGCGAGCAGCAGAGAGAAATAAAATTCTGGTCTCCTGACTGTGGCTAGCGCTTGCCCCTCCCTGCTTTGCTCTGTGCCTCCACAGACATGCTGGTGTTCTTCATAAACACAGGTAGGATGGGCCAGGACAAGGCACTCTATATACACAATCTCATTTCATTCTCACAACCACCTTGAAAGCCAGGTATTTCCCCACTGGGGCTCAGAGAGGTTAGGCCACTTGTCCAAGGTCACACTAGTACCGAGTAAGGACTGGAGCAGAGCAGCCATTTGTTCTTCCTATTCGGTTTCCAGCTTGAATAACATTTAAGATGCAGCAACAGAAGCAAAGAATTGGAGAGCTGGAGGGGGCTGGCACTGGAGACGTCCAGCTTGTGGATGTCCAAGCGCCACCAGATGCAGGGCCTCCCTTGGTGCCCACGCGGTGTCCCCCGCAGCGTTTCCTTCCACGCCAGAAGGGAGATAGAGTCGGGCTCCAGTGCTGGGTCCACAGCCACGCGAGCCCACGGGCCAGCACAAGCCCGGGCTGCTCCGGCTCCTCCTCCTTCTGCCGTGGCACCACGCTCCTGTCCTTCATTCTTTTTGTCCCAGTTAACTCCTGGGCCCTTATCACAGACTTTAAGGTCATTTTGAAGGCAGACACAGCACAGATCTCACTGGAAGGAACCGCCTAGGAGCACCGCAGGAGGCCGCCTCCCTCCGTGTGCTCCTCACCTCCCCTGGACCTCGCCCGCAAACCCACGTGGCGGCCTGCCTCCCCTGATCTTGCCAGCCCCACTCCAGAGAGCCCACCTTGTTTCACAGCTTCTGACAGTTTCTTTGTCCCTGAGGAAGGCCTAGAAAACTGCCTTAGGACGGACAGTCATACCCCTGACCCAGGTCCTGCTAAAAAGTCCCTTGATTCTGGGATGGATTTGGGTTCTTTATGGAATCAGAACCTTGTAAGACCAACCAGCACTTGGTTTAAGGCAGGGGGCCTGGCCGGCTGAAGCCAGCCCCAGCTGTATGTCACGGGTAAGTGACAGGCTGAATTTGAAGGAGGACGTGGCAGGGCCAGTGACGGGGTTCTGCATCCCTCCGAGACGCTGAGGGCCATTCTACATTAGGACTTGGAAAGACAGAGGCTCCTGGAGGGGAGGTCACCCTCAGTCCAGTTCCCACACTGAGCACCTCTCCGTGCAAGGTCTGGGACACCAGCTGTTTGGTAACAACCGCTGGAGTGCTGCTGTGGGGCGGGTGTGGCCGGGCCAACTCTGCAGGCTCTCACCCAACGAGCGCTAAGTACCTCTTTGTAGGGGGCACTGGGTCCAGTAGCAACGAGCACCCAGTGCCCACGCTCAAGGACCTGACAGTGGCCCGAGGAGGGAACAACAGTGGCACCCAGGCCAGCGCATAACCAGAGGCGGTGGTTGGGGGGTGGGGGGGAGGGAGGCGGGTAGGAAGGACTCTGTCTTGTCGTCGTCGTCGCAGCTGCTTTAACAAAGTGCCACAGACTGGCCGGCTTCCCAGCAGCAGACACTGATCTCCCAGTCGTGGGGGCGGGAAGCCGGGTTCAGGCTGCTGGCACATCGGGTTTGGCAAGACTCTTCCGGGCTGCAGACGACCCTTTCTTCCCAGTGTCCCCATGGCAGAAGCTCAGAGGAGCTCTCTGGGGTCTCTTTTCTAAAGGCTCACCCCTCAAGACCTAGGCACCTCCTGAAGGCCCCGCCTCCTAACAGCACCTCTGTGGGGAGTAGGCTTCAACATGTGAACTTTGGGTGCGGAAGCAAACATTCAGCCCCCAGCAAGCTCTCTGCACTAGTGATATTCTAAATTGACAAGAGTTAACGCCGGGAATTAGGAGCTTACAGAATCCCTGGATGGGCTGAAAGGACGCGCCAGAGACCCGGGAACGGCTGAGCCAGCAGAGTCCAGGGCAGGGAGGTGGGGGCTCAGAAGGCCACCCCTGGGACTGCTGAGCTCAAGAGTGTGCAGCACAGTGGCTCGGACCCAGGAGGCACTGCCTGTCTCTGAGGTCTTCCTTGCCAGAAAACAAAGTCCTGGGAAGCCTCGCAGGGAGGTGCTCAGTACAGGAACTGGGCTGAAGGTGACTTCCCCTCCAGGAGCCTGTCTTTCCAATTCCCAAAGCAAAATGGCACTGGGCTTCAGGGAGGGACACAGAACCAAGGCACAGGCCCGGCCACTTCCTACTTTAAATTCAGCCGTAACCCCACAGCGAGTGTCCCGGAGTGGAGTGACGCTGTACTTCAGCCTTCCCAATCTGGGCACCTGATTGAAGGAACCCGGTTTCCGCCCAGAACCCGTTACCAGGAAGTCTGGGAAAGCGTTTTTACCCTCCTGATCCCTGCAGTCCCGGAAGCAGCGCAGGAAAGAAGGCGCCCGGCCCATCCTCCCTCCCAGCCCCCAGGGGGGAGGGCTGGGGGAGGGCGAGGGGAGGCGAGGAAAACCTCAGGGCCCTGCCACCACTCGTCCACAAGGATGGGGCCTGGGGGGCGGGGGAGAGGGAAGTCAACTCCCAGGTTTTGGTTGTGCAGGGCTGGGTGGTGGGGGAGGGGAAACCAACAAGGCTGGAGGGTGGGTGAGCCGGCCAGAGTCCAGTTTTGCAGATGCAGAACTCAGAGGCTCTGGGACTCCTCCAGGCCCGTTATTTCACAGGGTGACGGGGAGCTTCTCTGTAGATCACTGAGCCGTGGGGAGAAGAATCAGTTAAAGGACACTGGCTGAAAGAATAACTTGGGCTGGAATTTTTCTAGGGAGAAAAGTGCTCCAAACCATAACACATCTACTGGCTCTATTAATAACACACACAGCCATAGCAGATAAATAGAACAGGTGTGAAACGAATACATCCACTCTGTTACAAAGGGAGGAGCTGACAAGCAGGGGAGGGAAGGCAGCCGTATGGGGGATAGGAAAGGAACAGGGCAAACCCGGGGAGGGAAGCACAGGAAGAAGTCGGGGGGAAGAGAGGCAAAAAGGACACCAAAGAGGAAGAAAGTAGCCGGGTGCAGAGACAGCGAGACAGCGGCCACACAGCTGCAGCCAGAAAGACAGTGAGATGTGAGGGCCGAGGGCCCAGGGCCGACTTGCTGGTTCTCCCATAAATAAGAACTGTTTAGTTCACCGTAAATCTGAAGGACATCCCGCGCTTCTGGAAGCCGTCTCCTTCCTCTGCCCTGAGTCGCTGACGTCACCATGACCGGTGGGGCGGCCTTGGGGACAGCACTACTCACTCGGCTTCCCAGTGACCCAGATGTGGGCGCGGGCTCCTTCCAGCTCTAGGGCTCTTTCACGCACTCGCTCAGAGTTCCAGAGATAAGTGTGTCTTTAATTCTTTATTCTCTCCCTTGCCTCGCCACCTAAGGCAACCATTACTAACCAGTAATGAGTTAATTCCTTTCTTCGTGCTCACATGAGGATATATAAAAACACACAAGATGACAGAGCGAGAAGGAAGGGGAGAGGATGCAGAGGAAGGGGGGGTCTCAGCAGACACACACAGCACAATTCGAAGGCCCAAAGCTGTGTGCAACATAAATACCAGGCGGGTCTGGTCGGAGGACTGCCGTTCTCGAGAGAGGGAGAGCTGACACCGGGCTGGAATTCGAGGAGGTGGCACGTGAGGCGGAAGTGGAAGGATCCAGCGTCCAGAGGTGGAGCCTGAGGAAGAAGACCTTGCAGATGGAAGGGAAGGCAGGTGGCACAAGGCACATCCAGGTCACGGGAGAAAACCTGGTGTGACTGCAAGAGAAACGTCTTGCGGAGGAGGAGGGCTGATGGAAGGCCTCCGAGCAGAGGCGAGGGCCAAAGAGCTGACTCAGGACGGCCCCGAGGACCAGGGCTCGGTGACGATGGCGACCAAGCAGGACGAGAGCAGAGAGGGTGCCTTCAGTTCAACCCGGGAAAGCTACCCAAATGTCCACTGAAAGATGAATGGATAAGCAATATGTGATATATACACACAATGGAATATTACTCAGCCTTCAAAAGGAAGGAAACTCTGACACACATCACAACATAGATGAACCCTGAGGACATTTTAAGTGAAATAACTAGTTACAAAGGACAAATACTGCATGATTCACTCCTATGAGTGAGGTGCCTGGAACAGTCAAATTCAGGGACAAAGTGCACGGTGGATGTGGGCTGTGGGGAGGGGGATGGGGGGGCTACTGTTCAACAGCAAGAGTTTCAGTTTCGCAAGATGAAAAGAATTCTGGAGTCAGACAGTGGTGACGGTTGTACGACTATATGAATGTACTTAATACCAATGAACTGCACACGTAAAAACGGCTAAGATGGTAAATTTTATGTTCTATGTATTTCACCACAATAAAAAAAAATCAAAGCAAACAAAGAACTAAAAACACAACTACACACCAATATAAAGTAAAAAAAGAAACCAGTTGCCGCAAATCCTACTTCCCAGAAGCAAACTATGTTGTTTTGACATATTTACTTTCTAATTTTTTCTATACTTTTCCCCCAAAAAAGTTGGGATTATACTATATACACAAATGTTCCACATTTTTGGTTATTAATCATAGCATTTTTGCATATGAAAAATTTTTTCATATGAAAATTTTTACATTAAAAATCTATGTTTTATAATATTCCATGGATTCCATATGGACAGGCCACAAAATTACCAAGAGAAAAACACTTGGCGCACACAGAGGAGTAACTCCCCCTTTGATGTCCCATCCTCTCCATCCCACTCCCCACCCCTTCTTGTTCCCAGAGGGAACTGCTTACAGTGTGACCAGCGGCGGCAGGTCAAGAACGGGCCCCTGCAGGCTACTGACCCCCCAGTACCAGGGCTTACACAGGCAGCCCCGGAGAGGCGGCGGGTTCCAGTCTCCAGTGCCTGACTAATGACTCTGCAAATCTCTCAGCCTCTTCCTCAGAGTCATGAGATGGCTGCAACAGCCCTAGCCATGACGCCAGTTTTCGGGCAGGAAGAAGAGGGGCTGTCTGCTCTTGACGCTTGATCTTTTTCTTAGGGAAGGGAAATCTCTCTAATAACACACACTTGCCTTTACATTTTCTTGGCCAGAATTGGATCATATTCTCCCCGACTCCTTCTCAGATCAATAGCTGGCTAGAGGAAATAAGACTGCCCTGGTTGCTTAGCCGACTGATCCACCCCCCCACCAGCTAAGGTAGCCCCCCTAACCCCCGCAAGGGATCAGAAGATTTCTACCTGCTAACTGGACGAGAAAAACTCAGGGCTCTGTAAGGAGGGAGCACTGCATGTTAGAAGAGTAGTTGTTGGCTGGGCAACAAAGTGAAAGCACAGGTACCCCGTATATTGCGCAAAATAAATGCATATACATACATCGGTGTGACACACAGGAATGTACTCAACCACTCCTCCGGGCTGTTTCTGGAAGGTATTTATGATGTATAAGCTCAGCATATGTAAGAGCTGTGTGAGAGTGAGCTGCTGTTATCGAGCTGGCAGGATAACGTGCTGGATGACAGCCAAGACACTGCCCGGCCTGGAGAGGTCTGTGTGACAGCTCTGTCTAATCAGGTTTACATATTACACTTCATGTGCACTATGTGAGTTACTACACCCGGATCCTACGAAAACAACAGGATGAGAAAAGGCGATTGAAAAGCTACACATACGTGAAAGCAAGCTGTGGCTGGTGTGCAACTCCACACACGGAAAGAGATGGGTCCTAATGAGTCTTGACATCATGCACTCACTGCTGGACGCGCTGCTGCTTCAGGGCGAAGCCGAAGTGGACTGGTTCTAGTCTCTGATCGACTAAGCTTTGCGTCTAGAATTCAACAGTCTGGGGGGAAAAAAGGGAGGGGGGACGAGCGGAGTCCAAGGGAAATTACTACTGAATGGCGGGAAGAGCTCCGTGTGAGCAGATCTATAAACAGCTCTATCTGCTGTAGCACAAACAGCACTGTCACCTGCTAACCTCTGGATTAACACACCCATCAATAAGGCACTCATGTGGACAGGAAATGGTCTTTTTATATGGACTCCCTCTTTGTTGTGGTAGTTGTTCTAACAGGATTTTACTTGTAAGACCATTGGCTTTGAGAAGGCTGGATGAAAGACTGCCGGCTTCATCTGAGGTCAAAATAAGATTATCTTTACAGGGCACGGTCTACTTACAGGATTTCCTTTTTAAATATGCTTTTGAGGAATAATTAGAAACATATATCACTTTCATGTAGTTTGGAGCAAGCAATGTTCTTTATTTTCTTCATATTATAAACTAATTTCAAGACTGATGATTTTTTGCTGTGCTTGAAATGAATTTTCTACAATTATGTCTAATTTCCAGACATTTGTTTATTTGCTTGCAAAAGCAGAAATTCGTATCACTCAGAAAAATCTTGAGGACGAGAGAGCTACAACCCAGAGTTCCCACGGAGGGATCACTCAGGGCTCGGACGACACTGTCCGGCCCAGGGAAGGAGCACTTCCTGTCCTCCCCAACCCCCGCCACAGTCAACGTGACCTAAGTGTTTATCAAAACACTCCGTATCTTCCAGGCCCCAAGCTCTCAGAAGCAGGGAGAGCTACAGAAAAGTAGAAGAGACATCCTTGCCTTCCAGAAGCTTCCAATCCAGGAACTATCTATCAGCAATTACAACAAAACCAGCTAACTGTGTAGCAAGGACTGTTACCTGCTGTGGAGCCCAGGGAGCGGATCATTTCTACCTGGAGGCTCTCAGGTGCGCCCGGAGGCAGGATCTGAAGAGCGGGAGGAAGGCTTGGAAAAGGAAGGGGTGGACTCACCAACCAGGAAACGTCTATGAGGCTGCACCGGGTGGAGGGTCGGCATGCAGCAGGACGGATGGACAGAGAGAACAGTGATCGATGAGGCCGTTCGCTGAGCACCTGCTACATGCTAGGGCATCGGACATGTTATTCCAATCAAACTTTATGACATTGAACAGTAATATTCCTATTTTACAGATAAAGAAACTGGCCTAGAGAGGTTAAGAGACTCACCTATGATCACTTAGCTAAAAATGGTGCAACAAATATGCAAATCCAGGTGTGTCTGATTTCAAAGCTCTCATTTTTTCTGCTTTGCCTTGTCTCCTTAAAGCCCAGCTAAGGATTCTGGACTTTACATGCAGAGGAGTGGAGGAGGACACCCGGCTGACAGCATCGCCAAACGTGTGTGCTCGGGGAGGGCCCGCTGTGCACCGGGTTGGCCCAGGTTCCCTCTGGGAACAGGAGGCAAACCGAGACACTGTCCCTGCCCTCAAAGAATGAACGAATGTGGGAAAGCAGAGCCATTAACAGCCACTTTCATCATAATGTAAGAACAATGCCGGCAGTTCAGAGGCACGTATGGAAACACCCTTCCAAAGAAAGCCTCCCTGACTATCACCTGGGCTGTTTTAAAGTCGGAGGAGGTGGGAAAGGCCATGTCAGGAGGAGGAAAATGAACAGCGAAGAACCAAGGTATGAACTGGCAGGGTGTGTAGGTCTGGGGGGAGGCGGGAGGACAGAAAGTGAGGCCAGAAGGTTGAGGAACGCCTTGCCGAGGAGCTGGTCCATCCCGAGGCCCCAGAGGCCCTCAAGTTTGAACAGGGGAGAGATGCTGGGAAAGTTCAGGAGCGCCCTGTGGAAGGGAGACAGGAGGCAGGTAGAGCAGCTGGTTGGCAGGGGTTTAGGTGAGAGAGAGCAGGGCCTGCCCGAGGACGGCAGAAGCAGGAACAGAGAAAAGCTGGTTGAGAAACACTCCTGAGGTAAACTCGTCAGGGCTTGGTGGCTGCCCACGGAGGATTACGGAGCGAGAGGACTCAAAGACCACTTCCAGATTCCAACCCGAGCAAGTGGCTGAGACGGGTGAGGGAGCGACTGCTGGAGTGGAAGAGGGCTGGGACAGAGGAGGGAAGGCGCCAGGGAGGAGCAGTGAGGCCGAGGGGCCCATGGACACTGAGTTGGGCTATCTGGAACAGAGGATGTGGACTTAGAGCTCTGGGGAGAATCCAGACTAGACACAGAAGTTAAGACTGGTCAGCATGCAAGGGGCTATTAACGCTACAAGAGCAATCAGATGACCCAGGAGAGCACAGAGAACAAGGAGAGAGACAAGAGGAGGAAAAGTCAGAAGTGAGATGACGACGAAAAAGGAGCGTGGTTCAGACAGCTGAGGTGGGAATCCCAGGGACAGGGAAGTAGAGGACGTCAAGTGCAAGAGAGGATGAGTACACAAGTTCAGAAAAGTCTTTACCTGTTTGGGCACAACAGCAGGTCGATGTCGGCATGTCTGCCAGACTGCTGGGAAACATGGTTCCTGGGGTGGAAGAGATGAAGGAAAGACCACAAAGACAGACATGATCTCAGGAGGCTTGCCTAAGAATGGAAAGAGAGAGAGCAACGGCTAGAGGGAGACAGGGTCAAGAGAGCCCTGTTTTTTTAAAGCCCAGCAGAGACTAATCAAAGGAAAAGAGCCACGTCCACAAGAGAAGACAAACGATGGTGCAGGGACCCAGAGGCATGAGGGAGTGTGAGCACAGGTGGAAGACACAGGCTAGCCAGGAGCAGGGCTGCATGGCCCGAGAACGGCAGGCGCTTGTTGGTTAATTTGTAGAGGAGATGGGTACAGAGGGACAGCTGGCGTTTGAGGAAATGAGTTCTGACCCCTCCAATTCTTGAAGTAGGAGGCACTGGAGTTGGGCTACTGGAGGGGGATGGGGAGATGGACACAAGCAGTTTTCTTAAGGACTTTGAGGAAAGCAATTTAGAGAATTTGTGAGCAAACGGGCAGCGCGGGGTTGAGTTAGGATGAGCAAAAAGAATTGTCCGGTGACTTTAAACACTCAGCTGATGCTGGAGACCATGAATAAGCCATGGCAAAAATCGACATACATGACTGGTGCTTCCTCCAGGAGAGCCCAGGATTTCAGAAGCACAGAGAAAAAAGGGGGGTGATCCAAGGGTGAAGTTTTATCAGACGTAAGCAGTAGGGGAAGCTGAGGATGCTGGTGATCAACCATGGATTTCTAGTCTGGGAAAGAAAGGCGGAGTAAAAAACTGAAGGTCTGAGGCTGAAATAAAGGGACAACGGGAGAGAAGGCATGACAGTCAGAGAGGATAGGACATTGGGGATTTAAGACTTCAGATGTAGTGCTGCTCTTAGGAATGATAAGGACCAGAATACGGCAGCTAGAAAGAGGTGGAACTGGAGTTTTGAAGGCCACAATCTAAGGAGGCTGCAGTGACAAGTCGACTAAGGGTCCGTACGGCTTAGGTCCAAGAGGAAGATTGTAGATTAGGCGCCAGGCCTCCAGTGAACACAGGAGAGGGCAAGGAGATGGCAGAGAGTGGCACCATGTCAGGGTCAGCACTGCCTTTGGCATGATCTGGTCAGAAAGTCACTAGGAAGTGGTTCAGGCGATCCATGATTGCATGCTCACCGCAGTGACCGTGCCATTTAAGAAAACAGTGCAAGGACAGTACCAGTCCATTCCTCAGGTAGTAAGGGACAGCTTAGAATACAATAAAGTCCTTCCTCCCCACCCCCATCCTTTAAATCCCAAGCTTAAAATTGTACATGACCTAAGGGAGGAAAGAGCTGCTCCCTCTTGAGTGCCAAGGAGTCTGGTGGCAACTCTGAACGGGACGTGCTTCACCGGAGCATGGAGGAGAGGAGAGAATGGCGGTCTTCCTCTTTCGTGCCTCCACCTGTGCGCTGTTTCTCAGTGGCAGCTGCTGACCCTGTGCTAACGCCCTCGCCAAGTCTTCTTGGGCTCACCCTCCCCAGCCAAAGCACCTCTGCGTCACCAGGGAAAAGTGACCGTCAGACACCAGCAGTGGGACCACAGATACGGACACTCTTCCAAAAGAACTCCAATGGTGAGAAACTGAGTTCCGGCCGACACAGAAAACATGAAAGCAAGTTGTTTATTCTACTTTTAATAGATAGTGATCCACTCAGCTCAGAGAGATCAAAACCTTATCAGTAGTACGGCAAATCTCTTAAAAAAAAAAAAAAAAAGTCTGGTTAGCAAAAGAATTCCCATCCACTCTAAGAAACGAAGTGAGCGCTAGGTCCTGCCTACAAGCAGGAGCCCCAAAGCTAGCAGTGCCTGCACGCAAAGCACACGCAGAGAAGCTGAGCCAGAGTGGCACAGGCTAGCTGACCCAGAAAGAAGGGTAAGAGGGAAAGCGACCCAGCCTGGAGGGCAGAGCCCTCTCGCCCTCGTTGGGCCCTTCACTTACCATCACGCTGACGACTGGCACTCTTAGGCCTGTTTCATGGCTGAGGAAGTAAAGAATTTAGAGGTTACAAGCCTTTGCTGATGTCACACGGATACAAATGGCACAACCAGGACCCGAACCCAAGTTTTGATGACTCCAGCCTGCTCTTCCTGCTGTCCAGTTTTGCCTAAGTACCTCTGCAGCAGACGTGCCTTCCAAGGCCTGGGCTCCAAAACCATCTTCACTGTTAATCCCCAAGTTCAAGCAGGAACTCTGAACAAGGAATGGCTCATAAAACATGAAAAAAGAGCCAGCGCTGGTGGCCCAGTAGTTAAGTTCGCTGTACTCCGCTTCAGTGGCCCAGGTTCAGTTCCCGGGCATGTACCTACACTGCTCACCTGTCAGTGGCCATGCTGTGGTGGCAGTGGCTCACACACAAAGAGAGGAAGATTGGTAGCAGCTGTTAGCTCAGGGCAAATCTTCCTCAGCAAAAAACAAAAAAGAAAAAAAAGGTACGACATGATGCTAGTAACCAAGTACTGAAAAAACCCCAGCTATCCTCAGTAGTAGTTTGTGGATTAATTTGTTAATTTAATGAATTTCTAAGGCTAAAAATAGCCTTTTTGTACTGAGTGCTATGGGCTTGTCCCAAATATTTACAAGTTTATCACCTGATTTATTTCACCTACTCCCTTTTCACACAGAGGTTAACATTAAGGAAAAAAACAAAAAAAGGCTGGTCTGTAGCCAAGTGCTGGATTGCGTACTCTGTGGTCTGGTCGCCTCTCAAGCCACCGCTGAAATGTCCCTTCCTCAGGAAGGCCTCTACTGGACTAGGCAGGGCTAGGTCCCCTTGTCCCCGAATGTTCCACTTCTTCCTCAGACTTGCCACGACTGGAACTGAGACCAGTATCTGTGAGCTATCTATGTGTTCACGGCCTATCTCCCCTCTGGATTGCAGGCCCCGTGAACACAGGCACGTCATGGTGTCCGTGGCTGTATGCTCCAGGCTCTGCAGAGCAGGCCTTCCAGATCGGGAGGGAACAGCTGGGCTCACCTAATCCCCTAGGTCATTCCTCTCCCACAAGCAGAATATCCCCATTAGACAGCCTGTGGTCCCACCCACTCGCAGGGGACCAGGAGCTCCCCAGTCCACGTAAGCGCTTCCCATTCTACCGCACTCACCCGCCGCGCACACAGAAGTAGGTGAGTAAGTCAACTTCCTGTACCTCTGCGCTGCAGTAAGTATGCTGTGAAACAAGTGTGGTCACGAAAGTTACTGGGGTGGAGAGAATTTCCTACTTATTCTGTGCAAGTGCGCGGGCTGCGTTCTTTCGGACGCGCAGGTGCCAGGAGGAACTGTAGTACAAAGAAGCTGGTTCAGGTTCCCCTGTGGAGGGGCATTCCACTAGCAAGGCAGAGAAAAACGAGGCCAATTTACTACTAAAGACTTCAACTTTCCTTAGATTTCTGGGCAACAACCAGATTCATTTACTGTAATAAACCACTCAGCCTCAGAAGAAGAATTTGACTAAGACCTTATAAAAGTAAAGGACATAAAATGTGGCACAAATGATGTAAGCTTAAGAAACACGCACAGTTAGGGGATTTCACCATTTAAGCTCCAAATGTAACAGATGCATCAGTGGGGGGAGGGGAAGTACCCCTTTAGAAGAACTATGGTTTAGAAGGTTAAGAAAACATGTACACACCTATCGTTTGTCATTTAACTTGTATTGGTCCAGACTAAAGGTAAATAATTTAGATGCATAAACATGAATTTTCATGCTGACTTTTCTAAATATTTCATTGGAAACTCAGCATGGCTCCAAGTTGGAACAGGGACCTTACCCCCTGAGTTTGCAGAGGCTTTGCAGCCTCACAGAGGCAGGAGATGCCGGCTCTAGCAACAGCCCCAGCACTACCTTACAGTGTGACCTTGAGCGGCTCCTCTCTCAGCTGGTTCCCTTGACTGCAAAGCAAAGGGACTGCACTGTCCTGCCAGCTCTAACGTTCCCCATACTGTAGCCGACGCAGAGCACCAACGGCCTACTTGAAGTAACTTCACAAGAACTCCACATTAAACCAACCAAAAAGCAATTTCGGGAGGCAGCCAAATTAGTTTGTAGCAAGGGAAATTACTTAGCGTGAGTCCATTACTTGAATCATTCCCAATCTGTTAGAAATAGAAATACAGTAGAACTACATTTAAAGGTTAGCCTGCTTGTATTCAACATACAAGGTGCTGCTTGAAAAAGGCAGACAGAGAGGTACCAGGCACCTTTTAACTCACCCTTTATTGTTCCATCCACTCCCACCCTCCAACCGTGTCGCTTCCTAAACCACATGCTCTTAAAACCAAGTTCACGCATTTAACAGAGGTTACAGGAAAGAAACCATTTGGAAATGAGGGGAGTGAGAAGACCTAAAAAGAGCTGTGACTAACAGTCCATATCTTTGTCCTGATCAGGTGGCCGAAGGACACACTCCTTTTTTTTGGGGGGGGAGGAAGAGTAGCCCTGAGCCAACATTTGTGCCAATCTTCCTCTATTTTGTATGTGGGACACCGCCCAGCGTGGCTAAATGAGCAGTGTGTAGGTCCACACCCAGAATCGAACCTGTGAACCCCAGGCCACCGAAGCAGAGCATGGAAACTTAACCATTACGCCACCGGGCCAGCCCCAGGACACAGTCCTTGCAGGAAAGTTGTCAGCACATCTCCTCAGCCATTAGTGAGTTCTGACTTCTCAGATTCTAGAAAGCTCTGCACAACTCTTATAATTCTTCCAATATTCTACTTTTTCCTATAGTTGTTGACATTCATTTCTGCAGTAGACTGGAAGCTTTGTACAAAGTCGGAGCTTTTGAGACACTTGACACGATCAAGGACTATGACAGAATTCTGTCATTTCAACTTCATTTTGTTGATGAACCAAAAAGCAGCCATTCCACGTACACACAAAGCATTGAGCTGTAGATGGACACAACCACGGCCTTTGCCCTCGAAGCTGGAAGAGCAAAAGCACCCAAGCACCGGTGTAAGAGAAATACCAGTTTAATGGACATTAACCATTTGTCTTGTTGCCAAGACAAAAGGCCTCTAGAAAGTTCAGAGGGATGGCTCATTGGCCCAATTCGTTCTGCCAAAACAGAACAGAATAAAAGCAGTGAAATTATCCCCACTTTTAGTGTTCCGTGGCTCTGAAACTACAACTTAACCTGTCCTTCTAAATTGGTTTTCACCTTTAGCAGCAAGTGCGAGCAGGCTGGAGCCAATACAGCACGGTGTCTTCGCGTGTCTAGTCATAAGATGCTCCAGGGCTGAAGAGTGGAAGACAAGAATATCTCCCACCGCAGAAAACTCCAGGACTATCTAACAGGTCACATGCTCGGGGGCAAGTTTTAAAAGCTATTCGTGGAGCAGGTGCTAGGACAGCACTGAGGAGCATGTCAGTGCTTTCCCACACCCGTCACCCTTACCCTGGCTTTAAACCCTCTCCAGCTTTCTGCACTTGACGGTGAACCCCTGCGGATCCATGACTCAGAAGCTAGGCTGCCTAACTGAGTACTTCCCCCACTTGTCTTGCATCTATGGGGAAGTATCAACTACTTTGCAAAGACATTTTCCCATCAATTACTAGAGAGTGGGGAAAGTGAAATTAATCAAGCCACATAAAAATTCTCCCACAACTGGTTTTCATTTGTGAAATATTTATGCAGAATTTATAAGCTATAAAGCCAGAAATGACTTATTTCAACAGCTTTGACGTTGCCAAACTGTGTGGGTGCAGCACTCCAAGGGGGAATTACTCAAGTTTTTAAAACTCAGAGTCAAAGCAAAAATGATCTAATTTTTCACTCCTTACACTAATATTCTCAAAAACCAAGTCCAATGCCATTTAGAAATAAGGAGGGACTAAATCAGACTTACGTCACTTTTTAGTCAGAATGCATAAACTTTACTATGTTCTCAAAAACACCAGTTGGATCTAAGATTAAAGTATCACAGTTCAGAATAATCAGGCTTCAACTGCAAGAATACTAACCCCGGACAGGAGTAAACGCTGAGAACACATACGTTCCAGAAACTTACAAGGGCATTAAATTGGCTAAACAAGTACAACGGACACACCTTCCCAGGTTTTCGGTTTTTCTTGAAAATCAGGAAATCTTTATTTCTATTGCTTTAAACCAACTGCCAGGTCGACCAAAGGGTGAACAACGGCAAAACCACTTGGCTGCACTATAGCTGGCTACTCAGGAAGGTTTAACTTGACGCTAATTCGTACCAAGAAAAATCTAGGCTCTCTTGCAGGTATAATGGAGAAGACGGCGGGAAAGCCGCGGAATTTTCAAGTAGGAGACAAACGCGAAACCTGGTGGACACAAGGAGCAGCATCCACGAAAGGGAGACACGGGTGGAGACGGTGGTCAAGGGAGACAATGATTGGCGGGAGAAGGAAGAAAAGAAAGCTCAGAAGGCAATGTGGGATGAAAGGGCCGAGCTACACGACGAACGGCCGGCACTGCACGTCTGAGACCTGCAGGGAAGCGGCACCCAACGGCTCCGTCGCAGGTTTCCGCGGGTCACAAAAAGATAACGGACATCCTCCCAACGGTGGACCGGGGGCTCCGCGCGCCGCTTCCGCCGGCCCCGCCCCCCGCGCGGCCCACCTGCGCTCGGCCCCGGGCCTGGCGCGGGGACCGGGTGCTCGCAGCGAGGTGCGGGGCCGCGGCCGCCATGTTCCTCCGCTGCCAGCCCGCCTTTGTTCGCCCGGCCCTCCTCACTCGCCCCGCTGCCAGCGCCCGCCCGCCACCAGGCGCCCAGAGCAAACGCCGCCCGACGCGAAGAAGGAGGCACAGGCGTTTCTCGTCAAAGCAGACTTTATTGGGCGCCCGGGCCGCCCCGAGCATGCCGCCCGCTCCCCCGCGCGGCCCCCGAGCCCCGACCCCGCGCGCGGCCAGCCCCGTCCTCGCCCGCAGGCGCCCTCCCCTGCGGCGCCGGGGCCCGCTCGGACCGCTCACCGGCTCCCGAGGCGGCGGCTGCAGCGGTGACGCCCCGCTCCCGAGGGCGGCCCGGGGCGGCAGGGTCTGCCGCTGTTGCACCGCGGAGGGCGGGAGCCGTGCGACTCGCGGCGGCGGCGGCGCGCTGACGTCACGCGCCGCGGCCAGCCAGCGCGCGCGGGGGCCGTCCCGTCGGCCCCAATCCGGGAGGAGCCCGGGCGAGTGGGCGGGGCCGCGGCGGCGAATGGGCCGATCGATTGGCGGAGGAGGAGGAGCGAGAGGGCGAGCGGGCGAGTGGGAGCGAGGCTGGGCGGGCCGAGGCGAGCGGAAGTCTCGCGAGGCCGAGCCCGAGCGGAGTGTGGCGGCGGCGGCGGCGGCGAGATCTGGGCTTGGGGTGAGGAGTTGGTATTTGTGTGGAAAGAGGCGGAGGCGCAGGAGGAAGGGGGAAGCGGAGCGCCGGCCCGGAGGGCGGGAGGAGGCGCGGCCCGAGCGGGCGGCCGAGGCGCGGCGAGGCGGGGCGCCGGGGCGAGCAGCGGCCGAGCGAGCGCGGGGCGCACCGAGGCGAGGAGGCGGGGAAGCCCGCCGCCGCCGCCGCCGCGCCCGCCCCTTCCCCCCGCCGCCCGCCCCCTCTCCCCCCGCCCGCCGCCTTCCTCCTTCTGCCTTCCTTCCCCACGGCTGGCCGCCTCCTCGCCCGCCCGCCCGCAGCCCCGGAGCCGAGGCCGCCGCGGCCGTGGCGGCGGAGCCCCCAGCCATGGCCTCGGGCGACACCCTCTACATCGCCACGGACGGCTCGGAGATGCCGGCCGAGATCGTGGAGCTGCACGAGATCGAGGTGGAGACCATCCCGGTGGAGACCATCGAGACCACGGTGGTGGGCGAGGAGGAGGAGGACGACGACGACGACGAGGACGGCGGCGGCGGCGACCACGGCGGCGGGGGCGGCCACGGGCACGCGGGCCACCACCACCACCACCACCACCACCACCCGCCCATGATCGCGCTGCAGCCGCTCGTCACCGACGACCCGACCCAGGTGCACCACCACCAGGAGGTGATCCTTGTGCAGACGCGCGAGGAGGTGGTGGGCGGCGACGACTCGGACGGGCTGCGCGCCGAGGACGGCTTCGAGGACCAGATCCTGATCCCAGTGCCCGCGCCGGCCGGCGGCGACGACGACTACATCGAGCAGACGCTGGTCACCGTGGCGGCGGCCGGCAAGAGCGGCGGCGGCGGCTCGTCGTCGTCGGGCGGCGGCCGCGTCAAGAAGGGCGGCGGCAAGAAGAGCGGCAAGAAGGGCTACCTCGGCGGCGGGGCCGGGGCGGCGGGCGGCGCGGACGCGGGCAACAAGAAGTGGGAGCAGAAGCAGGTGCAGATCAAGACCCTGGAGGGCGAGTTCTCGGTCACCATGTGGTCCTCAGGTGAGCGCCGGCGCGCGCCGGCCCCCGGGATGTTTTTGTTTTGAAGGGAAGCCATGTTTTATGTGTGTGATGGGCGCCGCCATCTTCTTCGCGGGGCAAGTATGGCGGCCCCAAAAGATGGCGGGCCGCGGCGGGGGCGGCGGGCGGCGGCGGCCGAAGATGGCGGCGGAGGCGCGGCGCCGCCCGCTAGGCCGCAATGGCGTAGTTTCCCCGGGCGGGGCGGCTGCGCGGCGGGCGGGGCGGGGCGCGCTCGGCCAACGGCCGCCAGCAGGCCCGTTGTCCGGCCCCCGCCCCCAAGGCCAGCCCCCCCCCTCCGGGCGGCTCCCCCCCCAACCTCGCCCCAGGCCGGCTCCCCACGGGGCCGCGGCCGCGGGGCGGGCGTTGGCGGGGAGCGCAGCCCTCGCGCCCGGCCCGGCCGCCGCCGGCCTCTGGGGGGCGCCCGCGGCCCCGCTCCGCCCCCGCTCCTCCCCCGGACCCGCAACTGCTCCCCGGAGGCGCCTCCGCGGGCGGGGCGGGGCGGGGGCCGGGCTCCACGCGCCGCGCGGCCCGAGCCTGCCCGCTGCCCCCTCCCCGCTGTGCGCTGCCGGCGAGGCGGGGCGAGGCGCGGCGGCTCCCCCCACCCCCGGGCCTGTCCCCGCCGTCGCGGCCCGGGCGCTGCTCGGCCGTTCGGGTCGGCGAAGTCGTGTCTCCGTGAGCGTTCGGCTCTCTGCGGGCGTTTGCCGCGGGGCCGAGGAGCCGGGTCTTTCCGCCTGCAGCCTTCCGCGTGACGGAAAGCCGTCTCCCTACTGTGCCCCTGCAAAGGAGGGCGCCAGAAAGCGCTTTTTCCCCACTCTAGTGCGGCTTGAACGAAGGCCAGGAGAAACGGCTAGGGCGCAGGGAGCCTGTCTGTCCCTGCGCTCCTCTCGGCTGTTGCCGTGTGGCTGTCGAAGGCTGGTGTTCTGTCTGTCCTGTTGGTGCGCGTGCTCTCTGGTTAAGTTGCTGCGGTAGTAAGTAGACCGAGAGGAGTTGTGCCAGCCGGTTAACCTGGGGCCTGTGCGGACTGACGAGTGCTGAGTGAGTCGGCGGACCCTCCCCTGTGATTCCATTAGCGCAATTTCCTGAGCTCTCAGAAGTGGAGAGGGCCTCAGAAGGTGGCTTTTGAGCGTTAGAGATGGTTGAGATTGAGAGGAACGAATAGTAGAACGAATAGTAGTCGCAGACGGGCGGCCTGGGCTGAGTAGCTGGTCTGGCCGCGTCCTGACGGCCCCGAGGCGGGGTGGCTGACGCGGGGCGGAGCGGGGCCGCGTCTCCGTGGGCCCGCCCGCCGTGGACTTCGGGGTTGTCACAGGATGCCTCCTGTGTGTTTTGGTAGCTCGGAATGATTGCACACTAATCACGTTGGGACTAAAGGCCGTGTTTTCCCCTTACTAGGAATGGAAGAAGGGAGGGGAGCGTTGGTTAACCATGAGTTGGCTGAATTCAGGGTACCCTTTGAAATTAGGTGTTTAGGTAAAGATACATGAAGCATCTGAAAGTAATTTTGCTTTTTCTCGTGGTATGGTCATGTTGGTCTTATAGCACTTTAGGAAAAACATTTTACATACTCTGCATTTGACGTGCTAAATCAAATTGCTAACCAACTTTTCCATACCCAGAAAACTGGTAATGTATGCCTTTACTTGATGAAATGATAGGTGTCTGGCCAGCCAGGCGGGGCTGAAAGTCTGAGGGGCCTGACTAATGGGAGTTAATTTACAGTTAAGTCAACATTCAAAAGTCATTACTTCCGTGCCAGTGACTGCTTACAGGGTTGCATGGTTTGGGGTTGTTTCAATGTCCATTTCTTGGAAGAGTGAGTCGTCTGGCATGTTACAGAGTACTCTGCATAGAGAGGCTTCTGAAGATTGCATGGCAGTAACATAGGATGGCCTCTTTCTTCAGACATGCGATGTGGTAAACTGTGCCGCCTCCTTGTCCTTGGGGTTTGGAATTATTACCAAAAAGAAGCTAAATACTTTGTAATTAACTATGCGTGTCCCAAGTTCGAATTCTGAGTATAGTTTGATTTTGAGAACTGAAATAAGGAGATCTTGGATAACGGGAAGAAATCAAAGCAGGTTCCTTGTGGAGCTAAATTTCCGTGTGTGTGTGTGTGTGTGTGTGTGTGTGTGTGTGTGTGTGTGGACTGTGGTGGCAGTGTGCTCACTGCTTTCATGTACCTGATCTCATTCGATCCCAGACGGGAGAGCTCTAACCACACTAGTGCCATTGAAACAGTCCCTTCCTTAGATCGGAATGAGCTGTGAGGTGTCAGTTTTGCCTAAGCCCAAACCTAGTTGCCTGAAGTCCTTATCAAAATAATTGTATAGCTAGGGCATTCGTGGGATTGATTACTTGTTAGTGCCTCTTGGTTTGAAAAGAAAACATTTAGTGGCAGCCAGCATGTTTCTGGAAACCAAATATTTGGGGGTTATGGGTTTATCTCGTATGCCATCTTCCTTTAATTTCCCAGGGAATAACAGTGATCTGTGATGGTGCCGTCTTTTAAGTGGAACAGCAGCGAGGGAATCTAGTAGTTGTATAACAGTAGTTTTAGACTTGAAAAGGTCCTTAAACATCTGCTTTTTAAAAAATTGATATAATTCACACCACACAAAGTTCTGTGGTTTGTACGATATTCACCAGGTTGTGCAGTCATCAGTACTATCTACTTCCAGAACATTTTCATCACCCCAAAAGGAAACCCCATACCTGATAGCAGTCACTCCCCGTGTCCCTCACTCCACAACCCCTGGCAACCACTAATCTATTTTTTGTGTCTCTGGATTTGCCTAATCTGGATGTTTCATTTAAATAGAGTTATACAATACGTGGCCTTTTGTGTCTAGCTTTGCCTTTTTTCGGGGTTCATGCATGCTGTAGAATATTTCTCATTCCTTTATATGGCTGAGTAATATTCCCTGTGTAGATAACACAGCAGGGCCTACGTATTTTTGCACATGTGGAAATGAGACTTAGTTTAAGGCTGAACACGTTTCAGTCTTTAATCACAGTTCACCTTTGTCTTGAATATTCTTAATCTGTTGTTTTAAGGCCCGTGCTTGTTTTTGTTTTTTTCCCTGGCATATAACTAATGAGCATGTAAATGCTGCCAGATGTAGGGCATGGTATTCCGTATTTTTTCCCTAGGTATTCCTTACTGTTGTGTAGCAGCAGCGTCCTACTTCATAGAGCTTATTGTAAACTAAATCACTGGATCGAGTAAGGAAGCTAATAATAAAAGCTGCATGTAAAACATTTAGTTTTGAGAGAAACCTAGAAGGCTTTAAAAATCTTGAGGTTTCAGGTAGTTAGAAATTGTGACCTTCACTAAAGGCTGTTGATACTTTAATTATCTTCTGTTAGACGTGATATGGAAGTGCCTAGAGTAAAGCCTCTGAGACCAGAAAACCATTGAGATTAGAACCAGTAAATTGAAAGAAAATCGAAAAGTATTACGTTTTTTCTCAGTTTTGTATATTCAGAAAGTTCAGATTTACCAAGAATTACTAGTCCTGACCATTTGCCATTCCTCTGGGTTTTCCACATGCTCCATTTTTACCATGCTTTTTATCACTTAAGTAGAAATGCCATAAATGTGAATTCCCGTAGAGTCAAGAAGCCATCCCAAGTCATCACGTCAACCCCGTGACCCACGCAGGGCAGCCTGAGTCCTGGCTCCCCGCTCCTGCCCTGGTAGCTCGGGAAGCCTGGCTTACTGAGAAAGCCTCTGTGCCCTTCCTTCTCCCTCCCGCAGCGGCAGCTGCCTCTCCCTAGTGGGAAGAGAAAAACCCGTCAGGAAAAGGTCAGGGCTCCTGACCCACCTATAACTAGCATTTTAGGCTTTTGGAAGAGAATAATAATTTTTAAAAAGTATCCCAGACTCTTGGGGTGGATATTTACAAAACGCCTTTCTATTTGTTTTGTTTTTGAAGTCTGCTTAGTAAGGTTGGTTTGTTTTAAGGCTGGGGAATTTAAGGCTTATAACAGGTTATTAGCAAAAACAGTTATTAGAATGAACGTTTAAGATCTGCAGTCTTTTGTTAACTCCTGATCTGCTCTTACTAGGTGACCATTTTATAAACTCTGCTCTTACTACTTCCCATAGGAAGAGTATGCAAAAGTGAAAACTTTGTATACTTTTAAAATCTGTATGTTTACCAGTGAGTTGTAGTCTATAGTATTATTGGATGAACGATCAAACTTCGTATTTTTAAAATTTGGCATCTGAAACACTACCTGGATGTTGAAAATAATATTAATTGCATTACTGTTAGCAGGATATTAGGAATACGTGGGGAAGTCTTGAAAGTTAGTGGACTCTATTGTATGTCTGTGCCTTCCTCCGTATAGTGGACTTTAGTTACGGAACCCAAGAGCAACCTAAGTTTCTTGTGTTAGGTCCCATTCTGCTTAACTTTATGATTAATTATCAATAACAGCAAGCCCAGTGGTTTCTGGGAATCATTAGTAACGCATCACATTTCTTCTTTTGAGGGCACTTCTTCGACCTTGGCATAACCTAACTCCTGACCTTGGGATCTTTGTAAAATGACTTGGTGGAATAGGGGGAATCCCTGAAAGCATTTTCAGTTCCTTTATAGCAAAGAATTTCTGCTCCTTTCTGAATTTCTACGTGACAGTAGGAAGCCATATCTTCAATTTCTTTAAGCAGAACTATCCAATTTTAATGTGACCACACGAATGAGATACTAGGAATTCTCGAGTAAGATTCTTAATACCATTCAGTAACTTTAGTCTTACACAGTGGTTTCAGATACGATTAAACATTAAAACAACGTAGGTGGCACAATGGTTAAGTTCGCACGTTCCACTTCTTGGCAGCCCAGGGTTCACCGGTTTGGATCCTGGGTGCGGACATGGCACTGCTTGGCACGCCATGCTGTGGTAGGCGTCCCACATATAATGTAGAGGAAGATGAGCACGGATGTTAGCTCAGGGCCAGTCTTCCTCAGCAAGAAGAGGAGGATTGGCAGTAGTTAGCTCAGGGTTAATCTTCCAAAAAAACAAAACTAAACGCAAAACAATGTGAATGGTTGTGATGGACTCTTTTTTCTTGCGTAAATTCTTCCCTTCAAATGTGAGACCTGCGAGTAGGGAAGAGGCTGCCATTGCAGTGCTAGAAGCTGTTCACTCTTGGAGTCTAGGCGCTGTCTCTTGTGGGAGAGGCAGAACTTCAAAATGTTTCAGAGATCACACCCGAAAACGCCCTGAAGGGTCTTTCTCTTTGTGCTTTTCTCCACTCGACCTTTACTTCTTTTCCTTTTGTGTCTTCTAGCTTCTAAGTACTCAGAAAACTTGGGAGAAAAGCTGCTGCCATTACTCCAAGTTGACGATTGGTTTTTAATTTACTTTGTTGATAACTCACTGATTATTTGTAGTAATACATATGGCTCCTATATTAAGTAAATTTTTATAGATTCTTAGCAAGGACTAAATACACACCTCTGGATTTCACCTCTGGGGATCTGGTCACACGCAATCTGTTCCTTTCTTTATTTTCTACGATTTAAATCAAATGCCTTCACTTTCCTGCTTAAAAACCTCTCAAATACAACAGTGTGAATATACTGAATGCCACTGAGCTGTAGACTTAACAGTGGTATATCTTATATTTTGTGTGTGTTAATACACACAGACATGTTCTGCAGACATCCCGTGACATTTAGTAAAATCTAAACTCCTTGTCATTCGCAGGGCCGTCCCTGGTTTGGCCCCTGCTTTTCCTTCCAACGTCCTCCCTCTGCTCCCTTTGTGCTCCAACCTTGCTGGCCTCATTTCAGATCCTTGAACTTATTTCTTTGCAGTGCTCTTACCTCTGCTGCCAGAGCTCTGGCCCCAGATGTTTGCCTTCTTAGTGCCACCTTGTTTTTCTAGTCTCAGCTCTAAGAGGCCTTCCCTGTTCGTTCATTCAAGTTAGCAGGCCCTCCCAATTACTCTCTCATAACCCTATTTTATTTTCTTTGTAGCAGTGTCTGAAATTGTCTTCTTTTTTTCCTTGTAACTTGCTGCTTGTCCGTCTACTTTCTCTAGATTGTAAGTCCTGGGCTGTCACCCTGCAGCCTTAGGATGGCACTAGGCACGTAGATTGTCAGTAAATCACTGAGTGAGTGAGTGCTTGGAGGTTGTGCTGTAAGGCAGGGTTGGGCCTGTAGACCAGAAGACAGTTCTCATCTCTGAGTGCCGAGGTGGAAAAGCAGGAGTGAGGGTGGGGAGAGGGGGGAAGCGTCCCCTTTTAGAAAAGGCGTGGACTTGAGGCAATCCTAGGTTGAAATCCTAGATCTGCCACTTACTGCGCTTGTTGACATACATGATTGGCATTTCTTTTTTTTTTTGACTTGGCATTTCTGAGGCTTGATTTCTTCAACCAAAAACATGAGGTTAATATCTTAAAGGTGTTGTTTAAATTGAGTAAGTTAAAGAAAGTGACAATTGCTGGCATGAAACAGATACTCAGTAAGTGATAGTACCCCCTTCTTAAGGTCTCTCGGTGGGGAAGAGTGGAAACAGCCTATGTCTGGCTTTTGCCTGTTTCTTAGTAATGAATCTCAAATGTTTAGCCCTCCCCCATTTTGGTGAAGGTTTCGCTGATGGCACTGGTGAGTTGATAATGTCATTTTTACCAAAAGTCACCTAGAATGATGAGACCAAAGTTAATAGCCTAAGATGGAAGGTGTAGAGAAACAAAATCGAGCCACCCCATAAATAAGTAAAATTGGTGAAAATAGAAAATCAGGATCACAGGAAAAAGGAAGCATTAGGGTCAACCTAATGAGCTTCCTGGCAATCAAGATAAAAAGGAAACCATCCTACCCTTAACTGATTCCAAGATGGGAAAACCTTCTGAGGAAATCAAGCCTTTGTTAGGAGTGAATTCTAAAATAAACTTATGTGAAGGGAACCACTGATGTTAGTAATGCACAGATTCCAACCAATATAGTGTCTTAGAGCAGCCAGAGGCTTAACATGGAACCTAACTGAAGATGATTCATAGTTTTTTGTGTTCTTTCCATGCTTACTATAGTTTTTAAAAAGTTCAGCGTTGTTTAAAAACCGTTAAGTGTAGGCTCTCCTGTTCCCCTTAAACCCAGGAGGGGAGGGGAAAGTGGAACAAAGGTGTTTTTTGCACACTCCACTCTGTTTTCCACACAGTGCGATTTAACATTTAACATGTTGCCTTGTTTCAGCCTTATAGGGTAGGTGCTCTTCTCTTTATTTAACAAATGAGGACACCAAGCAAGGTTCAGTGAATGAAAGGCCTCTTGAAGGAAAGAAATCTTGATCTGGGTTTTGGAGAGCACACCAGACTCAGATGGCGGATGAGAGGCAGGCAAGAGGGAAAGTTGTGCTTATCATGCACCTTTGACTGTACATTGACCAGCACGTGAGAAAACCAGTTTGGTTGGGGCGTGGAGGGCAGGTGAGACTCCCCTTTTTCCTCTTCTCTGCACCTGTGGAGGGTCCCAGCCCTCCATTTAGTTCCTTAACCATATCTTTTTTTTTTTTTTTTTAGCTTTCTGTTAAGATTATGATAGTTTACAACCTTGTGAAATTTCAGTTGTACATTATTGTTCGTCATGTTGTGGGTGCACCACTTCACCCTTTGTGCCCTCCCACCACCCCCCCTTTCCTCTGGTAACCACCAATCAGTTCTCTTTGTCTCTATGTTAACTTCCACCTATGAGTGGAGTCATACAGAGTTCTTCTTTCTCTATCTGGCTTATTTCACTTAACGTAATACCCTCAAGGTCCATCCATGTTGTTGTGAATGGGACAATTTTATCCTTTTTTGTGGCTGAGTAGTATTCCAGTGTGTGTGTGTGAGTGTGTATGCCATGTCTTCTTTATCCAATCATCAGTTGACAGGCACTTAGGTTGCTTCCACGTCCTTAACCATATCTTTTTGACTGTAAACTGTTTTGAGTCTTTTCGCTTTGCCTCTCAAACTAGACTGGGAGCAATTATAGCTTTGGTAACATAGAAGGAAAGTGATAGCTGAGAAATAGGGACTTATTTATATACTGTTTTTACCTTTTGAATAGTTCCATATGCAAAAAATAGAGAATGTTTTAAAAATGTGAATGAATTGATTGTCCTGTGAAATAATTCAGGATGTGTACCCAGTTATGGATGGTATTGGCCAGATTTTGTTTTCCCACACCTCCAGCTTAGGCCTCTGGACTTTGGTCTGGCTGGTGTGGGGAGCTGCACTCACCTCCACAGTTTGGACTAGAGGTCTTTGATGGCAGTTTCTCCCACCTCTCTACCCCTCTGAATCAGTGATTTGTATTCTCAGCTTTTTCCAAATAGGAATTCTGAGATATGGTTTTAATCTACTTGCCCAGTTGTGTTCTGATAATCACAATCATAAATTTAAGTAACACTGGTTCTAGAAACCCATTGCAATGAAACTTCTAACGTGGATGTACCCCGTCCCTTGGCGGGGTAATTAACTAAGTCCTGTCCCCCCCAAGGAAAACTATATATATGTATACACTCACACACACTCACACACACACCAGCAATTTTCAAAGCAGATTTAGCTGCTTAGCTTCATGAACATGCTTTACCTAGACGTGTCTTTGATATTCCCTGTTGCCAGTCAGTAGAAATGAGTAGCATGTGTAACATATTTGATGTCCAGAGCATATCAGTTAGCATCTTCTTTCCCCTCTATACAGCATATCTATTTCAGTAGTAATTATGAAATGAAAGGAATATAATAAATGGCCAGTGCAGATGGTGAAATCTTCTTTATTTGAATACAATTAGGAGTAAAACATTTTTTAATAAAATTATACAAAAAGATAAATTAATACTTTTCACTAATATATTTTGAAGAGGGAAACTTATATATACATATGGTCTGTAAATGTAATACAAAGTTTCTTTTTTTTAAATTGAGGTAACATTGGTTTATAATGTTATGTAAATTTCAGGTATACATCATTATATTTCAGTTTCTGTGTAGATTGCATCATGTTCCCCACCCAAAGACTAATTACCATCCATCACCACAACAGGTGCCTAATCATCCCTTTTGTCCTCCCTCCTTCCCCTCTAGTAACCACTAATCCAATCTCTGTCTCTTTGTGTTTGTTGTTTAGTTTCTCTTTGACAGCATCATAAATTTCTGTTACGTTTGGCAAAAACTTTTGAAGATTTTCTTTTGCAAGAATCAGATAAAATGGCCAGATAACAGCAGACATTGACATTATTTGATCTATTGCTTTAATATGTGTCCAGCTCTTGGTGAAAATGAGGCAGACATTGTCTTTGATTTCTTCTGGCAATAGAACCTAGCATCTTTTGTCATTTCTCTAGCAGTCTTTGCAATGTGATTTTTTTCTGTATAGTTTATTTCCTCACATCTTCTTGTTGAATAGTTAATGACCGTCTGTTCAAATTTCTGTGCACTGGTCTTCAAGGAGTTCTCCAAATTAGCTTCCATGTAATATATTGTTTATTACGGAATAAAGAAGAAACAAGTGATGATAATATGAAGTTTAAACATTTATTATGAAAGCATGCAATAACCACAAAAATTATTTAGTACTTAGACCAACGAGAGTTTTTTAGGCAAGAATATTGTATCACTGACGTTGTTTAGAAGTGCAGGGGTGTGGTGATAATCTCAGCCAGGCTGATTTTTAATAGGTTTTATTATGGTTTTAAGATTACTTCCAGACCATGTGCCTAGTGTCTGTACTCGGAATAGACTGCCTTCACTGTGTTCCGCTTTCACTTGGTGTGTCACTGAATAAAATTCTCATTAGACAAAGCTAGTTTTCTCCCTCCATCTGGACCTGTCTCTTCGGGCTCCTTTGCAAAGTCTTCTTCATTCTCGCAGTATTGGAATTACCCAGGTTTTCGTTCTGAGCCCTCTCTCTCTTTTTTTCAATAGATGATGTTAGGATGTGTTTCTGTGGCTTTAAATGCAGTCTATGTGCCAGTGATTCCCGTACAGTTCTCTCCAACCTAGATTTCTTTTTATCCTCCACACATGCGTATCTAAGCCCCTCCTTGCAGTCTGTCCACTAGATGTTGCAGACATCTTAAACCAAAGTGGAACTCTAGATTCGCTCCTGCACATTGTCTCTTCCTCCACTGTTTTTCCCTCTCAGCTGATAATGTCACCATCCTCCAAGAAGCACGCACAAGAAACTCAGGTGGCATACTTGACATCCCTACTCTTCCCCCTCCTTATCTGATCCATTACCCAGCCATGCTTAGTCCTCCTGCAAATAAAGCTTGCATCTAACCCGTTGTGGAGACGTGCTGACAAATGCAGCCTTTTTGGTAGTAAATCCCATCGTTGAGTGATCTCACTGTCAGAAATTGTTTCTTATTCCAAATAGAAAAATTTTCACTAAACCATTTTCTCTAAGTGAAATCTCATTATATAAAGCAAAAGTCAGCAAACCTTTTCTGTAAAGGGCTGGATAGTAATATTTTAGTTTTGTGGGTCCTACAGTCTTTGTTACAACTAATCATTTCCATGTGCAATGGTAGCAGGAGAGCAGCCCTAGACAGTACATGAACAAATGAGCATGGCTGTGTTCCGGTAAAACTTGAGTTATGAAAGTACACGGCATATTTGTATACCATCGTTCACAGCAGCACTATTCAGAACAGCTAAAAGATGGAAGCAACCCAAGTATCCATCATTAGATGAATGGATAAACATTTTAAAATACAGTATGCCCATACAGGAATATTGTTTGGCCATGAAAAGCAATGAAAATTTGATAGATGCTGAACATGGGTGGACCTTGAAAACATTATGCTTAGTGAAGTATGCCAGGCACAGAAGGACAAATCCTGTATGATTCCACTTAGAAAAGGTACCTAGAGTAGGCAAATTCATAGGAACAGAAAGTAAAATAGAGAGGATCAGGGCTGCGGGAAGGAGGGGTTATTGTTTAATGGCTACAGAGTTTTTGTTGGCGGCGATGAAGTTTTGGTTATAGATGGTGGTGATAGTTACACAACATTATGAATGTATTTAATGCCACTGCATTTACAGATTTACATTTACAGATGGTTAAAATGATAAATATTATGTTAATGTCCGTTTTACCAAAATTTAACAAAGAAAGGAAACCATGAAAATGGAAACAAAGAGGGGGTTGGCAGGCTGATTTTGACCCACTGGCTGTACTTGCGAATCCTTGACTTCTGTTTGTGTCACCCCAGATTCATGAGGGGGGGGCCTTTTGGAAGTAATTAGGTTCTGGGGTGCAGCCCTCATGAATGGGATCAGTGGCTTTATGAGAAGAGACAGAGCAATCGTGTAGTGTGATGAGAAATTATGTGTATGTGAGGATACAGCAGGAAGGCGTCTCTGTCTAAAAACCAGGAAGAGGGCCTTCGCCAGGAGCGGAAGTGGCTGGCACCTTGGTCTCCAGAACTGAGAAATCACTTTCTGTCGTTTAGGCCACGCAGTCTATGGTATTTGGTTGTAGCAGCCTGCACTCAGACACCTTCCCTGCTGGAATGTAAGTTCCAAGGGGGCAGAGACTTTGTCTTGTTTGTGGCTGTTATTCCTGCTGCCTAGAACAGCGTCAGGCACACAGGAGGCCCCCAGCTAATGTCTGCTGAGCTAGTAGAAGGAGTGATTTAGCCTGAGACCCCTCTATGCCGGGAGGCCAGCCTTCTCTCTGTCCCAGCACGCCTGAGACACGCCCTCCTCAGAGGCTTGCGCAGAGCAGCGGTGATTCTCAACCTTGCTGTCCTTCTTGTATTGGAAAATTTTTTTTTTCAAGATTTTATTTTTTCCTTTTTCTCCCCAAAGCCCCCTGCTACATAGTGGTGTATATATATATATTTTTTTAAGATTTTATTTTTTCCTTTTTCTCTCCAAAGCCCCCCAGTACATAGTCATATGTTCTTCGTTGTGGGTCCTTCTAGTTGTGGCATGTGGGACGCTGCCTCAGCGTGGCTTGATGAGCAGTGCCATGTCCGCGTCCAGGATACAAACCAGTGAAACACTGGGCCACCTGCAGCGGAGCGCTCGAACTTAACCACTCGGCCACGGAGCCAGCCCCCATAGTTGTATATTTTAGTTGTGGGTCCTTCTAGTTGTGGAATGTGGGATGCCGCCTCAACATGGCCTCGCGAGTGGTGCCATGTCCGCGCCCAGGATCCGAACCAGTGAAACCCTGGGCTGTGGCAGCGGAGCGTGCGAACTTAACCGGTTGGCCACGGGGCCGGCCCCCGTGTATCAGAAGTTTGAAACCCCAGGAAAGAAGACCAGCTTCCCTGCGCACCAGTGTATTTCTGTACCCCTTCACAGTCAAAGGAGTCGTTGTCGTGCCTCAGTTGGAGAGCTTGGAGGGGGAAGGAATTACCACAGCCCTGAGAACCGAAATGAAAGAATCTGGTTACAGTGTAGGGTCCCAGCTTTGTAGCTTACGATCAATAACCACGTTTCCTGTCCTTTTTTGTTAGTACAGCCAGCTTTTTTTCCCTTAGGCTTCTTCATCCATAGATGGATATTCTTCATCTGTAAACAGGTAACCTGGGATATAGTATCCAGTTCTTTCTAGTTCCAAACAACAGGCCGCTGGCTGTGCTGGTTAACACACACAGGTCTTCAAGTTAGACTTCGGGAGTTTACATTGCTACTTCCTAGCTGGTTAATCCTGAGCCGCTTACCTAACCTCTCTGTGCCTCAGCATTCTCTGTAAAATGAAGTTGCTAGTTTGCCCACTTCCTAGGTTCCTATGTGCAGTGATTAAAATAGTGCCTACATGTAAACATTGAATAAAATGTCGGCTGCTGTTAGAGTCTGTGATTCCTTGTAATGACCTATAAATGTTGCTAAAATGAAGAGTGATGAGAGAAAAGAGACATTTAAAGTTCAGAACTGTCGTCTTCTGTGCTTTCACTGCCGGGAGTGCTTGAACTTGACAGTGACCGCTTGAACCAGATGAACCTGCATCCTGTCTTTATCTTGCCCTCCTATTCTCATGACAGAGAACCATGTGCTAAACAGCATGTTTATAGCTTTTGGTGGTGACATCAATTGCAGGATCTGATTTGGGTTGGGTTTTGGTCTTGTTTTTAACAGTAGTGGAAGGGTAACGCAAGGAAAGAGTTGAACAAGGCGGTTTTCACTTCTGAAAGTTTTTATGTTATTGCTCTTTGTGAAACAACTTGATGGAGTAGCAGAAAATTTCAGTCAGCATTGAAAATTTTGGAGCATCTGTTTTCTATTTTAGGCACTGAACTAGTAAAAGACTGTTTTTGGCCTCTGGCATCTTTACTCTAGTTTAAGAGGCAAGGCCAACAAAAATTCAAAACAGTATGATTTAGAGTTTGTCAGTGTTAACTACCAAGAAATAATCTAGGGCGTTCAAAGAAAAGCTAGGAATCCAAGGCTGACATGATAGAATCAGTAAGCCCTTAGAGAATTTGAGCTGGGCTGGGAAGGGTTGGCTAGGTTTAGAGAGAGGTAATGAGAGAGAGCAAGGGGGGAAACTCCTGCCAGACGCTCGTGAATTACCTGCGAGAGAAACAGGCTGGTTGGAATACGGAGGGCAAGTGCAAAGGAGAAATGGAAGGGAAGACCAGACAGGTTAGAATGGGAACAGACAGCATAGGGCCGGGAATGCCGAGTTGAAGTAATGCATTCGTCTCTTGAAGAGCTCCTGCCACAGGTGAAAGTGTATCAGCTACATTTTCTGTGTCAGTTTGTCCTTCATAGCGTCGTGAGAGCAGAGAGCAGAATTGTGAAGATGAATTAAGAAAATTATGCTAGTCGTTTAGGTTTGAGATAATGATAACTACGTTGATGGCTGTGGGACAAAGGGAAAAGACCTTTTAAAAACGATCAGTAGGATTTGGTGTCTGGGATACAGGGAATTAATTACAGTGGTCAGTACTCCCTTTTTTTAATAACCTGTTGGATTTGCGATGATAGTACAACACACGAGTAGAAATGTCCTGCATTCTTTGAATGCGTATTTATTGAGGGCCGACTATGTGCAAACCCTGAACGGCACTCTGAGGATGCGTGGGTATCAAAACTGACAACCATCCCCATCCTCGTGGAGCTTACCATCTCCTAGGAGAGGCCGACAAATCACACAGCTGGAATTACCAGTGTGGTCAACGAAAGGTGCATGAGTAAAAGGCCATAAGGCTAGGGTGGGTGGGTCTTGGTGCATCTGAGGAACTCAAAGGGTGGTGTACGTGGAGCAAAGAGTGAGGGGAGAATAGTGAAGAACCAGGTGGCCACAGAGGTAGGCAGGGGGCTAGCGGAGAGGTGAAGGCTACGAAGTTAGATCTGAGTCAGCGTTGCAGAGTTGGTGGTTAACAGGAAGTGTGTCTGGTGGACAAAAAGCAGAACTCTGTGAAGTGGTAGGAGGAGAAGCGAGGAAGTGGAGAAGTGGGAGTGGAACCAGGAACAGGAACGCCGAGGACCGTTACAGCGAACTCTTCCCGGTAGGCTAAGAAGGAACGCTGATAGAAGGCCCCTTGGATTTGGCTTTGAAGATTTTGGTGCCTTTCAAGCAGAAACAGGATGATTTCGTGGAGCCAGCGCAGTGGTGCAGCAGTTAAGTTCGCACGCTCTGCTTCAGTGGCCCGGGGTTCGCCAGTTCAGAACCCGGGTACAGATGTGGCACGACTTATCAAGCCATGCTGTGGCAGGTGTCCCACATGTAAAGTAGAGGAAGATGGGCATGGATGTTAGCTCAGGGCCAGTCTTCCTCAGCAAGGAGAGGAGGATTGGGGGCATATGTTAGCTCAGGGCTAATCTTCCTCAAAAAATAAATAAATAAAAAATTTAAATGTATTTGTCCTTGTAGACATTTTTACTCAGCGGAGATAATCAAATCTTATGGTGTGTTTCAGATGAGAAAAAAGATATTGACCATGAGACAGTGGTTGAAGAACAGATCATCGGGGAGAACTCACCTCCTGATTACTCAGAGTACATGACAGGAAAGAAACTTCCGCCTGGAGGGATACCCGGCATTGACCTCTCAGATCCCAAACAGCTGGCAGAATTTGCTAGGTAAGTTATAGGAACTTTCCTTTTAGTCGTAGCAAATGCTTGCGTGCTGTCAGCTGTGGTTTTGTGTCTCAGCTACTACGGTGGTTTGTGTTCCTGCTCTAGGGCAACTTCTGAAACAGAAGCAGTTTGTTTTCTTTTTAGTAGGAACTATGCTATTAATGTGAGTGGCACCATTTTAGATTCCTGCAGACAATAAATAAGATAAAACCAAGCCTCTTTAATTTTATAATTGACATTGCTTGTGAATAAATAAAGTTGCACATAATTTGTTTGGAAATGGATATCTTTCTGCTCCCTTCTGGCCTCTTTGTGTACACTTTAAATTTGAGAATACTGGCCTGCACTGAGCTGCAGGAGACCTGGCTCTGTACTAGATTTGTACAGCTGACCACCGGAGAGCATTTCATCAGTTCATAGTTCAGCATGTCAGCAGTGAAGCTCCCAGCGTTTTAATGTAAGCTGACACGACAGGGAGAGATGGAATATTTATGACTGGCACCCCTGTGACTGTCCAAGGTGAGGAGTCAGGAAGATCTGAAGCCATGGGATGTTTGTTTTGCTTGAAATGGGCTGACTTCCCACAGAAGCCTCTGCTCCTTTTTACATTACTTATTTTCTAGTACTGTTTGACAGTTTTCACAAGGACATGAAAAAGCTCACAAAGATGTAAAATTTTAAATAAAATGAAACGAACTAGTGGACTCTGGAGCAGAAGTTCTACTCCTTTTCTCTGCCTGAGGCAGAAGGGAAAGTGAGCAGCCCAGGAGATTGAGGCAAGAGCAGGGTCAGGAGGAAGGGCTCTTTGTCACCCTGCTCCATCTAAGAATGGAGTGGGGCATGCTTTTTTGTCTTTCTCTTGAGCGCAGAGCAGAGTAGGAAAGAGCTGGAGGCTCTGGAGCATCCGGGTTTCTCCCAGCCCTGCCAGAAAACAACATGTGGGCGCCCTCCTGCCATGTGGAGCCTCAGTTTCCCCATGTGTCATATGAGTGTAAGAACCCCATTATGTTTTAAGAAAGGGGTTTGTACCCTTTTCTGCTCTCCACTGAAACTGTTGTTATAGGAGATACACATGTTAATTTATTTCTGATTTATCATGGCTTCACACAACAAGGTAAGGCTCTATCCTTTTGTTAGTGACCCTCATTCCAGCTTTTCTTGCTATTCATATTTTAAATACAGGTATATGGATCAAAGATCAATCCCTCACCACCACCCCCTCCACCCACCCCCAAAATGCAAATAAAAATGGAATCTGTAGGATACATAGTCAGCAGTAAGGTTAGAGGTTTGGGACGGGTTGAGCCAAAAACCATGCTGTTGTTTAATATCGCCATGTGTCCTTCCAGTTAGTCACCTCCTCCTTGTTGTGCTCAGAATTGCGTGGGGGCATAGGCTGCTGTCCCAGGGATGGAGGGCATCTCTAGATAGACAGACAGGGACACGGGAATGAAGGGAAGCTTTGTGGAGGGGGTGGCATTGGATTTGGCCCTGAAGAACGTACTTTTCTTAGGTTTGGTGTCTCCGTGGCAGGGCCTACGTGCTAGAATGGCGTGAGCATAGTGGACACATTCAGTATCCGGTATCTATTCAGAAAACAAGAAGCAGTCGAGTTTGGCTGGGAATTAAGATGCTTCCAGGGAGATGATTGGAGTTTAGGTAAATTTAAACCAGATCATTAAGGTCTATGAATACTGGGCCAAGACATGTGGGCTTTTTCAGTATGCAGTACGCTGTTGCTAAAGGGTTTGAGCAGTAGAGAAGAGGGCTGTCTGATCAGAGACCTACTTTGAGAGAATTACTTTTCAGCTGTATCTGGGCTGCATTGGTGCAGGTGCAAACAGGAAGCGGGAGAGCTCAGTTGAACAAGAACTCCTGAAGGCCTGAGCCAGAATTGTGGTGGTCAGACTGTAAAAGAGTAAATGTGACACAGATGACAGGAGACAGTGGGAAAGACTGAGAAGCAGATTGGCTGTATGTCTGGAGGGAGGGGGCCAAAGAGGAAGAATCAAAATGGACAGTCAAAGCTTAGCTCCTTAGGGGACAGGAAATTGGGAGAAGGTGCTGGTTTGGGGTTCAAGTTGGGCAGTGTTTGGTTTTAGATGGTAATGAAACATCCATGTGGGACTTGAGGTAGTTTCAGGAAGTGAGTTAGGGCTAGAGTCGCCTGACGAGGAGTGGCTGAAAGCATCAAAGTGTCTGGGAGGAAGCTCTTTGAGGGGGAGGGGTTGGAGGGAAAAGACAGCAGAGCTGAGTCTTGGGAAAGCCCTTATTCAGGGGGTAAGAGAAACCATTGACGCAGCAGAAGGGTCGTTCAGATGGGTGGGAGGAGACTCAGGAAAGTACAGCTTCACAAAAGCTAGCAGCGTTTCCAGAAGGGCCGAGAGAGGGAGGAACACAATTTCTCCAAATTATATAGTGAAGTAATTTCTGTGCAGGAGCCGAGGGCTGAGGCAAGGTTTTGCGGACAGAGGGAACCTGTGGACAGCGAGCAGTAGAAGTAATGGGGTGCTGGCGACCCTTGGCGTTGTTCACCCTTGCTGGAGATGGGGCCACTGATCAGAAAGCTTGTCCCCAGTGCTCTGAACAGAAAATCCAGGGTGCTTCAGCCTCAGACTCAGGAGGCATGTGTCACTGGGGTGGAGTGGAAGCCTCTGCCTGTTTTTCATGTGGCCTTGCTTCTCTGCATCAGGGCTGCCTTAGACCTTACTCCTTAGGAAGGGGGCCACCCACTGGGACCTGGGCACCACATATCCATCCGTTATGAAATTTCAGACCACTAAGAGTGAAGAACCTAAAACCTTCCCGAGAGAAAAGATAGGTCACCTACAAAACAATGGGAGTTAGACTTGAACAGACTTTTCTTTGACAGTGGTAGATAATTAGAAGACAATAAAGCAATGTTTTGAGACTTCTGAGGAAGAATTACCATAAACATAGAATTCTCTTTCCAGCAAAGCTATCAAACAAATACAAGGGTAAAATAATCTCAGAATTCGTTTTATGTCACATGCACCCTTTCTGAGGAGGTTACTTGAGTATCTACTCCAGTCAAATGAGGATGAACATCAAAAGGAAGACTTCTGGGGCTGGCCCCGTGGCTGAGTGGTTAAGTTCGCACCCTCTGCTTCAGCAGCCCAGGGTTTCTCCAGTTCAGATCCTGGGCGCAGACATGGCACCACTCATCAGGCCATGCTGAGGCAGCATCCCACATGGCACAACCAGAAGGACCTACAACTAGAATATACAGCTATGTACTGGGGGGCTTTGGGGAGAAGAAGAAGAAAAAGAAGATTGGCGACAGATGTTGTTAGTTCAGGTACCAATCTTTTCAAAAAAGGGGGAAGACTTCCTAAAGAACGCAGTGAAAAGCAAACCAAGAAGATGGGTGTGCAGCAGGCTGGAGAACGTGTTCAGTTTAGAAAGGAAGGCAGTGGGCTGTAAGAATTTCCTCAAGAAAAGTTGATTTCATTCAGTAGTGCATAGAATGAGGTAAGAAGCTAGAAGATCTTGGTGGTGTGGGAAAGAGTCTTTCAGAAGGAAAAGATAGGGCTGGCCCAGTGACGTAGTGGTTAAGTTTGTGTGCTCTGCTTCGGCGGCCTGGGGTTCACAGGTTTGGATCCCAGGCCTGGACCCACGCACAGCTCATCTAGCCATGCTGTGGCGGTGTCCCACATAGAAAACAGAGGAAGATTGCCACAGATGTTAGCTCAGTGACAAGCTTCCTCACCAAAAAAAATTAATAATAAAAAAAAAGAAAAGATAATCAGAAACCCCCTGAAGAGGAGAGGGGAGGGCTAAGAAAACCATGGCCTAAAAATGGGGCATAATTTTGACAATATTTAGAGAGAAAGAGGACACGTTCCACTTGACTCTAGGAAAATGCTCTCCTTGGTACTGAAGCTGCGTTATTGGACTTGTAGAGCAAGAAGTGTGATCCTTGCACTCAGTTACATGCTACAGTGAGTGATATTTACATAATCATCTGGATATAGTGTGTCTATTTTCTTTTATAATCAACCTGTTAAAGATTTCATTTTGTATACAGAACAGAATGAAATCTGCTTATCTTGACAGTGTGTACAAAGTAAAGGTATAGGGTTTGGGCCTTGTGAGGTGGCCTGAGGGTTGGGCTTATTCTCATCCTCATTTTCCATAGTATCTCTAATTGGATAGTGGTGGTGAGAAATATTTGAACCTGGAATGCCCTGTTTTATTAGGTCTTCACATTTTGAGAACGTGCGGAACAGCTGAATAGGATTTTCCAGAGGTCCCAGAATTGGTGACTGGGACTCTGAAAGCTGAAGACAGAGAGGCACCAAGTTTCAGACTTGGGGGCCAGGCCCCATCTTCTTTGCTTAGAAAGATCCACAGAGCTTGTCTGCTGGCCTCCACTCTTCATCTGCCTCTGATCTGTGACTCAGCTGCTGGCTAAGGTGGTGTGTTAGGTGCCTTTCCCTGTCTTCCTACACTAGGGTGATGGGGTTCCTGACTGGAGCTGAAACTGACCAGGGAACGTTCCAGGTTCCTGCCGCACCGAGCCTAGACTGCTCAGTGAATCAGTTAGATGTGTGTGGGCATGGAGAAGAAACAACTGATTTTAAAAGTCATGGTACTGGGGAGGTGGGCTGTGGGTGACTGTTCTTTCCTGAAATGTCTTTTTAGTAAATGCTTCAAAAAATGGTCGGTGGGTAAGACCTGGCCAGTTGTCTTCCCTGATTAAATTGATAACCTTTTGTGTTTTTCATTAACTAGAGTTAGCCCTTTAGAAACCTTTGGTCTAGAAAGATAGAATGAAGAGTGGGTAGGTTAGTCCCAGGATGATTATCTTTTGTTGTGGTTCACTACCCACCTTGATTTTTTTGCAGGATCAGTGTAAAGATGAAATGTGATAGTGGAACAAAAAGTACCTTAAAACTCTTCAGTGTCATCACATGAATAGACAGAATAGACACTGTCTACCTAAGAGAGAAGTCATTCAACAAACTTTGTGTCGTTTGTCTAAGCAGTCTTTGCAAAGAGGGGAGGTGAATTATGCTTGCAGGTGGTAGATATATGACACAGAACTCTGGCCCACCAGCACAGGTCAAAATTGGTGGTTCCAGTCTGAAGTAAACTAAGCAGCTTTTGTAAGGAAGAGGCTTATTTGCATTCAAGAATTACTGCTTCAAAATGTTTCGTCTCGGCTTCTGGGACATTTGTGGATTTAACTTAGAACTTTTGGTTTATACAGTGCCTTGCTGAAAATTGTGCCAGGGGCTTCCTGCAGGTTTTGGTACTGGAGCCTGACCTTTGTAATGTTTGCCTTCCACCTATGCAGAAGGAGACGGTATAAAACCAGCGGTCCTGCTGGAGGGAGCATATTCTCCGTGTGCTCCATTTTTAATTGAACAGGAAACTTCTCCTGCTGGGTACCTAGCTCCTCCGTATAATTTCTAATACAGTGAGAGGCCTTTCTCCTTTACCTGTGTACTTCTCTTTTCAGTCTCTCAGTCCTTTAGTTGAAAAGGGTGGTTTGGAGCATCAGAACCTTCTGGGTTGTTAAGTACAACTGGCATATTTTTTTGGAAATGAACTCATTTTTAGCTAGGCCCATTTAACACATAGCTGGTGATAATAATAGCTGTCATTTCCCAAGAGTTTAATGTACATCATCTTTTTGAACCTTCACAGCTCTAAAGTAGGTAGCATTATGTGTTTTTACAGAGTAAGAAACTGAGGCTGAGAAGTTAAAGTAATTTGCTCAAGGTCGTGCAGCTAGTAGAAGTCAGCATCAAGTCACACATCCCATTCCGTCTCATTCATGATGCCTACGCGTTGTCATTGTTGTCTCTGGTTCAAACAATCTTTGTAAAGTATCACAGTCGATGAAAATCTCAAATCTTGGTTACTTCTGACTAGTTTGGGTGGGCTAAGAAGATATTCTAGATAGTAGTGTGTGATTTTGGTCTTTTTAAAAATTTTTGTTTTTTAGGATTTCAAATATATATATTTTATAGGTTGTATATCTGTTGGTACCATGAAGATTGAAATTTTAGTTTTTGCTCACAAAGCAGAACACGTTCAATCTAAATACGCTTTTTTGGGGAAAATAGTGTTTTCAGTATTTGCATTCGAATAAAATGTAGACGGTATTGGGCCAGCCCTGGTGGCCTAGTGGTTAGATTCAGCGCACTCCAGTCCCGTGGCCTGGGGTTGGTTCCCAGGCACAGACCTACACCTGTTAGCAGCTGTGCTGTGCTGGCGGCCCACATACTAAAAAGTATAGGAAGATTGGCATGGATATTAGCTCAGGGCAAATCTTCCTTGGGAAAAAAAGAAAAGTAAAAGGTACCAGTATATGCTGCCTCATTTGCCACTCTAGTGGAGAAGGATGATTTGCCAAGGCTCTTGAGTGGCTGCAATTAAATACCTTCCTCTTCCTCCTTGAACCCAGGGGTGTTTGTCCAAATGCATTTTAAACTCTCAATCTGAAATTACTTATATTGCTAAATACTAGCACACATTTTGAAAATGACATTTTAAGAAAAAATACCACTTAATAATAACATTTAAAAGATCAAGAGCTGGGTAAATGGTACTTGGGACTTTTCTCTTTACTTTCAGGTATATTTGAAAATTTCCGTGATAAAATATTTTTTTAAAAATTTAAGTTCCTAGAAATAAATCTAAGAAAATGTATTGGAGGCCCCTCCTTGGTAACTGGGCCACACCCATCCTACCAGAATGGACCCCATATTTGAACCCCAAGATGGGTGGGACAGGGAAAAGACTGTGGGGCATATTTGTCACCCCTGTTGACATTGTTTTTAAATTGGTTTATTGAGATAATTTGCACACAGTAAAATTTACCCTCTTTTAGGTGGGTATCTTTCTATGAATTTGGACAAACACAATCATGTAGCCATCTCCACAGTCAAGACATAGAGCATTTCAGTGGAATCATCAAAGGATAAACTTACAATTGGGAAGCTTGGAGCCTGGTTATTATTTTTTTTTAAAGATTTTATTTTTCCCTTTTCTCCCCAAAGCTCCCCGGTATATAGTTGTATATTTTTAGTTGTGGGTCCTTCCAGTTGTGGCGTGTGGCATGCCGCCTCAGCATGGCCTGATGAGCGGTGTCATGTCTGCACCCAGGATTTGAACCGGCGAAACCCCAGGCCACTGAAACGGAGCTCGTGAACTTAACCACTCGGCCACGGGGTCGGTCCCAGGAGCCTGATTCTTGATATACTCTTCATCATATTATATTTGATTGGAGCAGAATCCTTTCATATGAATCATCATTGTTTTTCAAACTCTGATATAACCTCTAGGTGGCACAGTGGCACCAAATTTTTGTCCTCCCTAGTTTTGTGAACTCAGACCCCAACTCCGGGACTTAGTGGTATATAAGATAGCAAAGGCTAGTTGAGTGTCCTGGGCACAGCAGGCACTCGGAAAATATGTGGTAATCTTCCAAGGACAGGAAAGAATGAGCATCGGCGGGGTTGGAATGGGAGAGGGTACCAGACTGAAAATGTCCTTAGAGGATTTAAAATAGGGAATTTGTAGTCTTGAACAAACTCCTTAGAGACAAGTTACAGCTACGGAAAAGGTTGTTTCACCTGTGCTCCTCCAGGCTGTGGGAAGTTTAGATGATTTCATGAATTCCTATAAAGTAGGAAGCATCAGGTAATCCTTCTCCCAGATCAGGGGTGAAGAGGCTATTGCTAGGGCCTTTGCTAACTTAAAGATGACAGCAGACATCCTTTCAAATGAAAAGAGTGCTGGTAAATTAGCTCTTACTGCTAAGGAATCATTGACTCAGTTGTTTATTAAATATCCATCCTCATGTAGAAGCGTGAAGATGGCAAAACTAGTGACAAAAAGAACATCTGTTTCAGAGATTTAAGTGTTTTTTTCTAGTTTTTCTAGGAACTCTTAATTTCTCACCCCTTTACTACACACAGATCTGTAGGGAGTATTTGGAGAGAAAGTTTTAACAAAAGACCAAAGGTTGGTTCAGTGGAGATAGCAGGTAGGTAAGTTCCCAGATCAAATGAGCAAGCTCCCTGGGTAGTAATTCCACACGGGGCCCTCCCTGACTGCCCAAGTGACCTGGACTCTTGTCCCACTGCTGTCCTGAAGCAGGGCCACAAAGCTCTGTCCTGTAAAAGAAATGCTCTTGTTTATTGAAAAACTAATAATCTCCCTCCTCTCACCAGCACCGAAAGTAATGTATGATGAGAATTAGACAGTATAAAAGCGTGTGAGGTGTTCCCACCTGGCTGTCAGTCCCTAGGGCTCCTCCCCAAAGTGACCATCCTGGCAGCTTATTATGTTTCCTTCTAGAGAGATTATATGTGTAGAAGTAATTCCCTGTTGAAAAGGACAGTTCTGTTCCCTCTTTAAAAAGTGGTCTCTCCTAAAGAGCATTTCTGTCAGTATGAAATGGACCCCCTCTTCTTTAAAGCAGTTGTATAGGAATATCTGTTTTTAAGACCCTCCCACGTCCGCTGCTCCCTTTTTATAAAGTACCTTTATTATGACAGCAGCTGCTTTTGGATACTTTACTTTGTTCCCACTAGGGGATTCATCTGTGGTTTTCTGGGCTGTTGATCTTTTGTATTTTTTAAAGAGTTTGGAGGAAAGAGCAGGTATTTGAATCACACAGATCATGGTGCCATTCCAAGCTGCACCAGCTTATTAGCTGTGAGACCATAGACGGCAGCTCGGCCTCTGAGCGTCAGCACCCTTGCCTGTATCGGGGGAAGAGTCCTTCACAGTCACAGGTCTCACAGTTGGGAGAATGGGAGTTGTCTCCTCCTTTCCCCTGCGTGGAAGCATATTGTAATCTTAGTTTTTGTATCTATAAGGAAAACATTTTAGGGACTATATAATTTATGCCAGCTGAGTTTACCCGCTCCTACAAATCTCTCTCTCTCTCTCTCTCTTTTTTTTTTTTTTTTCTGGTAAGAATGAAGCCAAGAAAAATTAAAGAAGATGATGCTCCAAGAACAATAGCTTGCCCTCATAAAGTAAGTAATGCTAGGGGAAAAGGGTTCATTAAAGTGTTACTGGAGTTCTAGAGAGCTTATAAGAAATGTGCACTTTGATTTTCATCTTCATAATTGAGATTAAGTGAGGAACTATAATTTTTGGTTTCTAATCTCGAGAGTATATTTTGTGATGTAAATTTTGTTCAGTGAAGGCCACTTAAATATAAATAGTATTCAAAGGGCTGACTGTAGGCACCAGTGTTTCTGTTAGTACTATATATTGAACATTGTGTGTTAGGATTTTATTGCTTCTTTTTGGATCAGTAACAAGTCAGTTTTAAGACACTGGGTTGTGTCTGACCCATAGACATTTTTGGGACCGTAGGCTCATTAACGAATATTTGGAAATTATTTTGGATGTTGCTAAAGTAAGCCTAAAAAGACGTCATCATTTCCTTCACAATTTTCTTAATTTACCCTGTTAACTTTGTGTGGTACTGGAGGGTATTTAATTGTTTTCAAATGTGGTTAGTCTTTAAAGTAAAAGGATAGCCTAAAAAGTAGTTGGAGGTGTTGATTGGGTCCGTTTTAAGCTTAACTGGATACTAACAAAAATCAAGTATCACCCAGGTGCAGAAAAGCAAAGAGGGAGACATTTGTAATGGCATGAAGAATTTCTAAAAATCAACAATTGGAGAAGGATAAATTTAGTTTCGTGGTGTCACGTCTCATGACTTGTGCACTCACAGATTCTTTGTATTTTTTTTTAATGCCCTTAATTTGGAGATTTTGAAATGTAAAATGATTTGGGGCCAAAAAATAAGTAAGCATTTGAAAACAGTTATGCCTTAAGTGCCTGCCGTCTCTCTAGTTGCTCTGTGTACTTCTTTTCCGATTACATTTCTTTAAAATTCCATTTTCTAAATGGAAACTCAACCTAGGGATCAAGGTGAAAAAACTGTGGCTTTTCCCTCCCTTTTGCCTGCGAAGCTGTCCAGTGGTTGGCCTGTGCTGTCCTTCCATCATGCTGTCTGACCATTTCCCCCGTTCACTCCATCTCTGGGCAACAACTGCAGAAGAAATTGTGAAGGACATGCTTCTCTCGAGCACCACATGCCATCTGCCTCCCCACCCTGCTCTCCTATCAGTTTGCCTGCTTCTTTTCCTGGTGTCTCACAAAATAAATTTCTTCTGTGGTTGCCATTCCTTGGAGGCCCTCTTGCTTCTTTCTCTGTCAAGAAGGGGAAAGAGGCAAAGAGAGAAGAGGGGACAGTAGGCGACGGAGAGTGACAGCCCATTCTTGCAGCACAGAACACGGGGCCCGCCCAAGGTGGCGGTGGACTGCCGTCATTTTAACTCCATTTATTATCAGTGCTTCTCTTGCTTCATTTGGGGGACATGGTGGGGTGAGGCAGCTGTGGTATAGCTGGAAGCCAGGGTGTTGGGTTCTACTCCCAGCTCGGCTACTGCTGGTAGTGTGACCTTGGGCAAGTCTACTTAAGACATCTCTAAGCCTCAGTTTCCTCATCTGTAAAACAAGGGTTTGCATTAAATGATAAGGCCTTGTCAGCTGTCTGGTTTTTTTGTCTTAAATTAATTAATTTAATATTTCTACTGTAATACCAAGTAAAATGGGGGGTGTGGGGGAGTTTGGTTTCAATGTGTCAGTGAAGGCTGTTAAGTGGTTGAATCCTTTGTAACAGTTTGCAGTGTGAACCACTAAGCTTCTCTCTCTGTTCGAAGGGCTGCACAAAGATGTTCAGGGATAACTCTGCCATGAGAAAACATCTGCACACCCACGGTCCCAGAGTCCACGTCTGTGCAGAATGTGGCAAAGCTTTTGTTGAGAGCTCAAAACTAAAACGACACCAACTGGTTCATACTGGAGAGAAGCCCTTTCAGGTAGAGCCAGTCCCTTCTCCCCTCCACGTTACCCTGCAGGTGTAGGCGAGGTGGCGACAATGCTGGAGAGACCGTGGCCGCCCCGAGTCAGGGGCTTAGCTCTCCTTAGTGAGAAGCGGAAACGGTGTCCTGACGGTCGTTTGGAAGAGCTGCCCCAGCTCCGGCTCCCCTGTACGTGCTCCCTGTGCGTCTGGAGGTGGGACGCAGCCAGGCGTTTACAGAGAGGCGGGATTGCTCAAGAGCAAGCCTCAAAGTAAATTTCCAGTCCGTTCACTATGGGGTCGGAGCAGTTTATTTTTTGTAGTTAATAGTATATTGAATTACTAACTGACAGGGAACTTGTAAAATTTTATCGTATGAGAGTAAGTATAGTTAATATTGTGTCTGTTTCTAGAAGCCCGTAAACAAGGGAACCGAGTAGCAGCGCAGCTAGTAGATGTAACACGGTTCTTTTTGAGGCGTGACACCAGAAACCTCCCTCATCATCTGTGTCTTATTAGTTGAAATATTTACAGAAATACAAGGACCTTAACATAATATTTAGGAGAATTCTTGCTCTTTTGCCGAGTGTTTCTCTCTCGTTGTAAACAGTTTCTGAGGGCTGTCCATGGCTTTTAGGAGTTGTCCGACATGCAGAGTTAGCGCTGCTTCCCCCTATTGCAGAGCGTGTCTGGAAGGTTCTGGAAGGGGAGGAGGAGCGGTGGGTGGAGGGAGCAGGCTGCCCTCCAGCACAGCAGCGAGCGGCTCCCGCTCCCGGCCCGGTCGAAGTCGCTGAGTGGGTTGTCTCTGGTCTTTCCTCGACAGTGCACGTTCGAAGGCTGCGGGAAACGCTTTTCACTGGACTTCAATTTGCGCACACATGTGCGAATCCATACTGGAGACAGGCCCTATGTGTGCCCCTTCGATGGTTGTAATAAGAAGTTTGCTCAGTCGACTAACCTGAAATCTCACATCTTAACACACGCTAAGGCCAAAAACAACCAGTGAGAAGAAGAGAAGACCTTTCTCGACCTCGGGAAGCATCTTCCAGGAGTGTGATTGGGAATAAATATGCCTCTCCTTTGTATATTGTTTCTAGGAAAGAATTTTAAAAATGAATCCTACACACCTAAGGGACATGTTTTGATAAAGTAGTAAAAATTAAAAAAAAACTTTAATAAGATGACATTGCTAAGATACTCTATCTTGCTCTGTAATCTCGTTTCAAAAACACGGTGTTTTTGTAAAGTGTGGTCCCAACAGGAGGACAATTCATGAACTTCGCATCAAAAGACAATTCTTTATACAACAGTGCTAAAAATGGGACTTCTTTTCACATTCTTATAAATATGAAGCTCACCTGTTGCTTACAATTTTTTTAATTTTGTATTTTCCAAGTGTGCATATTGTACACTTTTTGGGGATATGCTTAGTAATGCTATGTGTGATTTTTCTGGAGGTTGATAACTTTGCTTGCAGTAGATTTTCTTTAAAAGAATGGGCAGTTACATGCATACTTCAAAAGTATTTTTCCTGTAAAAAAAAAGTTCTATAGGTTTTGTTTGCTCTCTTAATTTTGGTTGTATTCTTTGATGTTAACACATTTTGTATAATTGTATCGTATAGCTGTATTGAATCATGTAGTATCAGATATTAGATGTGATTTAATAGTGTTAATCAATTTAAACCCATTTTAGTCACTTTTTTTTCCGAGAAATACTGCCGGATGCTGATGTCCAGTGTAATTTCTTTGCCTGTTCAGTTACGGAAAGCGGTGCTCAGTTGTAGAATGTATTGTACCTTTAACACCTGGTGTGTACATCCCGTGTAACAGAAAGGGCGACAATAAAATAGCAATCCTACAGAAAGAAGATGGCAGAAAAGATCTGTAAGCACAGTCTTATTTCCTTTTGTTGTCCAGAATAATTATAATTCTTGAGCCTCCCAGAAATTGGAAGCTAAATAAAGCAACTCAAGTTTCCTTTATTTTGCACTCAATTACAGTGACTTGTGATTAAAGCGATGCATGGATATTTTACTCCTTCCTACGTGTACTGAATTCTGAACGAGAGTAGGTAACAGGCATCCCGAGTTAAGGAACTACCTCAGAGGGCCCGCACGGGCCCAGTGGAGATAGCCTTTTGATTTTAGCTCCCCGGCGGGTGTGTGACTGAAGCGCTGCTGCCCTGGCCCGCGTGTGCGCTCAAGGTAAGGTGTTCAGCAGCCGGCAGAGGCGGGGCAGAGGAAGCACCAGGGTCTCCATCGCGCAGGCTGCCTTCAGGGCTCGTCTAACAGGAAACACTTGGGGGTCTTGGCTGTTTGGTTGGAGAGCCTCGGTTCCTCCGTCTAGTGGAGTCTTTAATGCTAACACGTGTCGCAATTGAGCGCCAGTAGCGTAACTTCATGCTTCTAAACAGATACTGAGTGCAGATTGGCAAGGTGATTAGATTATTAAGAAAATTGTACTCAATGAGTACTTTACCTCTCACGTTGTGACCTCTTAAGTGTATGATTATAATTTTTGGATTTTACTTAGAGTCGAATATCAGACTCATGAGAATATTTTATAAACTGCCATGATACAGCAAAATCCCATTTATTCAAGATACAAACATACCGTGTGTCTTTGTGCTGTATGCTTGACTGCGAGGTAATTGACAAACTAGCTAATATCAGAGATTTATTTATAAGATGTCCAGGACACCATCAGGTCAAAAACATTAGCCCTATCTCTTACAGCTTCTCCATCGGTCCTGTACAGGAGGATTGGTGACCTAATAGCAGTGACCCTGTGGCTCTCCGGAATTTTGAAGTGCCTTCTGAATCATAAATGGAAAATTAACTTGAGACACTTTTTTAATTTGTTCAGAATCTATTATCCATTGAGTAGTTTGATGGAACTGAGTTAATCAGAAGACCCCAGCTGCTCTCGGATAAGCCAGGCTTTGCTGTATCTGGCAGTCAGGAAAGAGGTAAGCCCGTGAGGGAGGTCCCTTTCACAGCCAGTGCCCCCGTGTGAGCCTGTGGCTCTTTGAGCAGACCCAGGGCAAAGGCCTCCACTGATGCCCGTGGCGTACGCGCCCACGCCTTCCCCCTCCACCCTCAGGTGAGCAGTCTCGGAGCAGCGGTCCTGAAATGCCACTGCAGTCGGGTGGCTGTGTTAGGAGTCAAGCCGCATCACCCTCACCCTGGCCGTGTGCCACACTGGAGCCTGGTCCTGGCGTTGTCCTCAGGACTTCTGCCCAAGGGCCCGCGGCAAGGTAGCCTTGTGCTGTGGGCAAGTCTCCCTGGCAGCCCTGAGAGCCAGGCCATGATCCAGGGAAGCCAGGCTCCAGCGTGGAGGGCGGTCCCTCCTCGGTGCCCTGATGCCTCCTGGAGTGCCTGCGGTCATGTCTCCCACCCCGTCTGTCTCTGAGTGGAACGTCATCTCTCCCCTTGACTCTGTTCACGGGGCTTCTCTCAATCTGCAGAGTTAATTTCTGGAAGGAATTTAATTGGGGGTTTGAGGAATACTTAATGTCTAAGTTCCTTGACGTAGCACTCTCAATTTCCAACGCTAGTGTAGGAAACAGACAAACGAGCGACCGTTTAAAGAGTAGAGGTAGTTCTCATGGGGTATAACAAACCCATTTTGCTTGTGGTTCGAATTTATAATTTTGCTAAAGATCTAATTTACTGAAATTCAAAATGGTATTCTGACAGTGCGTCCGTTGTCTTGAGGGTTAATCTGATTTATAAGTAATACTGATAGACATATTTTCTTACATCTGAGCTGAAATAAATGCATGTTTCTAGCATATGTAATATAAAAACTCCAGAGGATAAGTTTACATTTAACAAGATGTTGTTTTCTATTTTTGGATTTCTTATTATTTTCCCCCTTTTTGGTAGTGGGGTTTAGGGGGAAGCATAATATTTGTATAAAGAACTGTCACCCCAGAGTGACATTTATTTTCCAAGGTGACATTGAACTCACGCTGTTGGTTTCATATGGTGTTTGTGTGCTATGCCTAGATTGAAGGCCTGAGGATTTGAGGAAAATCAAGATTTTTTTTCCTATTTGGTTTTCACGTACAAGTTCTATTAAATGTCGCTTGTTTTGCTAAGTTGGAGTGAAGTAAGACCCTTTGACAGAATGGTGTGCTCGCTGCCTGCCTGTGTTCCCAAGCAGAGTTCTGGTTTTTCTTCACAAGCGGATGGAGTCGCCTCATTGAGCAGGAGGCCTAGGGAGACTGCGGATCTGCCCCAGTGGCCGCTGCAGTGCTTTCCGTGGGCTGTGCTGCCCTGCTCTGCTCAGCGGAACCTCCTCCTTGTACCTTCCCTCAGAGTCTGTGTCTGGCACGGGAAAACCTGGCCTCTCGGTTTTTGAGCTGGAACCTGATAATTCACCCCAGCTCCCATTGGCATTAGTGTAAGTGAGCACCTTGTCAGAGTCCTGGCCCGGCAGGCCCTGGCAGGTGCATGCCACCCAGACTTGTAACCGAGGGGGCAGAGTGGGGAGCGCACACTCCAAGCCCTGCCTCCTCGCTGCTCCGGTTGTGCATCTGTCGCCTGCGCCTCCGCTGTACAGAGGGTTAGGGAAGCATCTGCCTGGCTGGCTGGGTCTCCTGCACCCTGCCTTGCACACCTTGATCGTCGCTGCTCAGGTGGTGCTCGCGTCCTCTGGTTCCCTGAGACGGGGAAGGGCAGGCCCTTAGAGCAGCAGCCGTAGGATGGAGATGGTGGGCCCCTCCTCGTGGGGGTGGCTGAAAGGCTTCCGGGCACCCTGTCCAGGCCCGGGGTCAGCAGAGTGCTGGAGAGGGCGCTTCAGCTGGGACAGTATTGCGACTTGATGGGAGGACCAGGTGGCACACTGTTGTCACACTTCATCCGCTCCCCTTGTAAAAGCTGGAAGGGACCGTTGAACATTGACATTGGGTCTGCAGGCAAATCACACTTCCCTGAGGCTGGCCCCCACCTTTCTGGCCAGCCCCCTGGGAGGCGGCAGCGGGGGAGTGTGGAGCCTAAAGCGCTGGCCTAAAGCACAGTGACTGATTTTCTGCCCAGTGGCAGGTTTGATCAGATTGACTCCTTTTCATTACAGACACTCAGACACCATAAGAAACAGCTTTGGGCTGTGGCAGGGAGGGGCCGGTTGCTGTGCTGTATTCTGTCTGCTGCTCTACGTGGGGCCGCACAGTGTCTGCATACATTATGGAGGGAACAGAGCAACCTTTTTCTACAACACCCATAACTGTTATGAGCTCTATTATCTACAGATGGCGATTGGTCAAACCGTTTTCATAGAGCAGTTCTGTTTTTATTCACTTTCTGGTAACTTCTGTAGGCCCTGGCTCAAGGACTTAGCATTGTGTCTCATGTACATCTTTTTCTTAAATGTTCGTTGCCATTTCTAGAATTGTCCTTGGTTTTTCCTTAGCTCATAGGTCATAGATGCAGAAATATTCTAGTATTTAAGGCATCCGCATCAAGCATCAGATGGCTTTGCATCCAGAAAAACGTTTAACGATAACTCAGTTTGAAGCACCAAGCATGTGTAACATGGCTCTATAAATATAATAAACGCATAATGTTGTTAAGCTTTTTAATGCCTGTGGTCCTTGTTTGTTCCTGAATCCTCTAAGCTGCCTCTCTTCCTGAGTTCATGACACAGTAAGCCTGGCTGTAAGCTCCTGCCTAGGCTCAGGGCTGCCTGCATGCCTCGGGCAGGTCCCTGTGGGTTGCCTTCTGGCACAGGAACGGAAACTCCCTGGATTCATTCTCCCGCCAGCAGGCAATGCTTCCTCCCCGTAGCCGCTCAGCTCCACAGTGGACTAATGGGCCGGAAGGAGTTCGCATGAGAACCTCACCCGCTTTGAGAAAACAGCCAAATGAAATTCTCGGTCATTGGGCCCATCACCCCCAGTGTTCCGGGAGCTCCAGGGCCGAAAAGAAGAGCTTACTAGCCAGGATAGACTCTTAAAAGCCGGATAAAATATACTGAGAGCTAGTTGGGATTTGGCCTGAAGCAAAATGCAGAGAGGCATCCTGCTGCCCCGCATGGGGCCCTGGTGCACTGCAGAGCCAGGTTTGTATACCCTCCGTAATTCATGTGACCTTCCCTTTTTGCTAATGATGGAAGGGGCTGCTGAGGTGGCAAGGCCCCGGCCCCTGTGAGGCCCACAACTGCTGAGGAAAGGCCTGAGGTAGAGTTGAGCTCAGGAACTGTGCTGCTGCCCATCTTAGATGGAAAGGAACTGAGGTCACTGGGGGCTTTGGAGTCGAGTTCTGTGGGCACTCCCAGATACCGGGGACACCGATGGCCCTCTTCTGCACTGGCCCGGGCCTCCGCCAGGCTGTAAGGACATCTGTTGAGAGGCTAACTGCTCAGGGCCATGCGGGGCATTGTGAACACTGTTTGATTTACTCCTCCAAACCACCGGTGGAGGGGTTCCGCAGCATGACCCCATGTCACGGGTGAGGGTCATGGGCGAAGGTCCAGCACCTGGAATTCAAACCCAGGCCAGCATGGCTTCCACTGTGCTCTGCTTGCCCCTGGCCCCTCAGCCTGAGTTCATCTCCAGCCTGTCAAAGCAGCCATGGTCCCTGTTCATGGAGCAGCCCCGTGGCCTCCCCGTCTCCCAGCATGGCGCCTCTGCAGCTCTCAGAAACAGTGCATCTCCTGGCTTTGGAAGCTGGCTCTCAGGGCCCCCGCTGCCAGCAGTCAACTCCTTGTTCTGGTCCTGGCTGCCCCTCTCCAGCTTCCTGATGTCACTGTACTGTGCCATCTCCTAACTGGCTCTCCAGTATGGGGGGGGGGGGGTCCTCACCAGTGCACCAGAACCTGCAGTGGCTTCCGCTTGCTACGGAATAAAATCCAAAGCTTTCGCCAACCCTCAAAGCTAAACTGCGGCCCTGACCTACTTTTCTGACCTGTGCTCAACTCCCCTTGCAGTTTTTCAGTTCCGAAGCTTCCCTATCGTTGAATTCCCAGGTTCACTCATTCAACAAACGCTTATTGAGCACCCGTTATGTCAGGCCCTGCCCTAATGGAACTTGCATTACAGCTGGTAGAGGAGACATGACAAATATGGGCAAATGCTAGGAAAGCCAGCAGAGGAAGGGGCTGGGGAGGGAGGGAGGAAGAGGAGGGCAGTGTGCCTGGCTAGAAGTGACCCGGCCCAAGAGCCGTCTCTTCTTGCAACTCGCTGCTTAGGTACCAGACCCCATGAGTGTCCCAGGCGCTGGTGGCCAGAGCCCCTCTCCACGGCTCCCTGGCCGGCTGCCCGCCATCCTTTCACGCTCGCCCCCGTCTGCCTGAGCTGTCGCCCCCTCCTTGCCTTGACAAATTCCTTCTCGCCCCTGCCCTAGCCTCCCCTCGCGCCCCGATGCCCTCGCGGGGCCCGCACCGGCGGGTGCGCCTCCTCCTCCGGCCGCGGGAGGGCGCGAGCGCCGCGCTGGGCCGGGTGGGCAGGCGCGTGCGCGTGCGCGTGCGCGTGCGCGCGGCGTGTGGACGCCGGGACCCCGAAGGCCAGCCCCTCGGAAGAGCCGGACCGGTTCTGGAGCCCCAGCGGGGCGCGCGGGAGCTTTGAGGCCCTGGACCTTGGCACCCACGGCCATCGGTGCCCTCGCGGTAACCCCCCACCCCCTCGCCCTGGTGTGGGGCCGGGGGTTTCGGCTCCTCCATCCTCCAACACGGCAGCGCCGCCCGCCGGCCGGCCGCGGGAAGCTGCGCCGACGAGTGGCCCCCGCGCTCCGGGCGGTGGCAGGGGGCGCGCGAGGCCGCGTCGGGAGGCCTTGGAATTCGGCCAGAGGGAAGCGCGAATGACCTTGGGCTGGGGAGCTTCGTTTCCTCCGCAGAAGATGCTCCCCCGTGAGGGCTGGGAGCGGAGCCGGCCCCTCGGAGAGTCAAGGAGGAGGAGGCTCCTGCCTTCCCGGGGCCGCGGGGCGGGCTGGCCCCAGGAAAGGCCTGGGGGGGTGGGGAGGCCTTTGTGATGCCCTTGTAGGGGCGGCTTAGCGTTGGGGGGCAGCGGAGACATTCCAGGACGGGCCACCTGAGCAAGGCCTGAGGTGGGAGGCCTCCTGGGGCACCCTTAGACCAAGGAGAGGGGTGGCGCCCCTGGAGGGTGGGGCAGGGGGAGCAGCGGCTCCAGATGGCCCGACCACTCTCATGCCCTGGATGAAGTTAGGACCTGGTGTCCGGGAGCCGGGGAGAGGAGCGGCCAGGCGGGGGGCTTCAGTGTGGCCAGTTCTGGGCGGCTGGACGACCTCCAAGCCCGGGCTGCTTTACCACAGGCCGGGGGTGGGGGGTGGGGGTTCTCCTCGCACTTCTGCTTCCAAATCTTTTCCACCTCCCTCCAAACCTGGCTCTCCGAGGCCCATACCAGCAGACTCTGTGCCACTCCCTGCTCTGCTGCAGACCCCCCATACCAGTGCGGGTCAGTGGCTCCCCGCCCATCTTCCCTGGTGACCCCAGGGTCTGTCCTCGATGATGGGCCGTCCCTGTCTGGCCTGTCTGTGCCTTGGCCTTCTCCTTCTGATGACCCCACCCCAGCCTGCCACTGCCATGGCACCTCCAAACCTTGTCTTCACCGACACCTACCCCCTCCTCTTGCCCCAGGGTCCCACACTCTGACTCCACCCCAGCCTCTCCGCCTGCGTGCCCTCAGCCCATCACCTCTCACATCCGGCCTCCCAAGCCCCCTGTCCTGGCTTCCCTCTCTCCTCCATTCTTGTGTTCCTCTGCCCTTTTCTGACTCGCCTGGCAGAACGCAGCCTGGCCCTGTACTCAGTACCCTCTGCCCTCATCCACCCATTCATTCATTCACTCACTCATTCATTCAACAATATGCTTTCTTCACAGCCCCTGCCCAGCATGTTCCCCCACATCTGCTCCCCGTCTTGTGTCCCTACCATCCACAGGGACATTCAAGCCAGAACTCCAGAAGGGGTGTCATGGCAGCCTCCCCCTACACACACACACACACACACACACACACACACACACACACACACTCACTCTCAGGCGTCAGTCCTGCCCTGCCCACTCTGCTGCTCAAACCCGCCTGGATGCCCCAGGGGCGGCCTTTGGGGGCTGCCCAGCAGGCCAAGGAGCCTGCCAAGGCTTGAGAGCCACAAAGTGGTGCCATCGGGAGGGAGCTCCAGGGATGGGACCCAGCCTGGTGCTCCGGGTGTCCTGCCAGACCTTGGGGCAGGGCTTCCCACTTGGCAGCACTTATTCTCTCACCCAAACTGTGGGGCACCAGTGCCCTGCCCTCAGGGGACTTCCTCGCAGTGGGAGGAGTTGACGTGCAAACTGGTCATTAACTTGAGGGATGTCAGCTGGCCTGGGAGAGTACCGCTGAGGCCGGTGGCAGCCACAAGGGACGCCTTCCCTGGGCAATTGCCATATCAGAGGGACCCAGCTCCAAGCAGCCACCGCCCCTTCTCTGATGTACCCTGGTCTCCATGGACACTGCCTCCCTCTGGGAGGGCAGGTGGGTGCCATGAGGTCAGGGTGGCGAGGCCACAGCAGCAAGGAAGCTGAGACCAAGGAGTACACAGGGTGGGTGCCAGGCCTGTCCAAGCTTTCTGCCCCTGTGGGGCTTGAACTGCCATTCCAGTGGTCTGTCCGGGGGTCTGCAGCCACAGAATGTGGCCATGATGCATCTGGCTGCAAGGGACTGAGAAACCAAGGAACAGTATGTGGGACAGTGGGAAGTGACCTTCCACAGGCCAGGCTGGCTCGGTGGCCCACCAAGGTCACAGGGCCAGCTGTATCTGTGTTGCACCTGCAGGCATCTCATCTCCATTTCACTGGGAAGACGGGATGGGGTCAGAGGTTGAGATGTGCCACAAGTCCATTTGTCCCTTTTACAAAGCTTTCTCAGGAGCCTTGGCCATCGCCTTAGTCTCACTGACTAGCTCTGGGACACAGGGCCACCTCTGGCTGCAAGGGAGTCTGGGAAGGTATTTTTACCTGGACACACTGAAGCCCAGAAGACACAGGGATTCTATCAGAAATGGGTGGGATGGCTATGAGGTGGGCATGTAGGGGGGTGCCATTGTCCCCAAGGCACTGCTCCGTGACTTGGCCCAGTGGCCCTCTCCCACCCCGTCGCTCCTGCAGCGAGCCACACTGCCTCTCCTTCCCCACCCCTGCCCTCTGGGGCCTCCGCTCCACCTGGTCCCTCAGCTCCAGCTTCAAGGTCCCCTCCGTGGCTCAGTCAGATGCTGCTCTTCCTCTCAGACCGGTCAGATACCCCTTCCTGGTTACTCTCCCCAACAGCTGGATAAATAAAGGAAAGAACATTCAGCCAATGAAACGTCATGCAATTGTTAACAAAAAACGTGACCAATTCGAACAGACTGATAAGGAAAGACCTCTGTTGTGGGTTGAATTGTGCCCCCCAAAATGTACATTGCAGTCCTCACCCCAGGTCCCCGTGAACGTGACCTTATGTGGAAATAGGGTCTTTGCAGATGTGACTAGTTAAGATGAGGTCATACTGGAGTAGGGTGGGCCCTTAAGCCAACAATTGGGGTCTTCATAAAAAGAGGCGACACATGGGGGACAGGCCACACGAAGATGGAGGCAGAGGTTAGAGTGCTCTGCCTACAAGCTAAGGCTTGCCGGCCACCGTGAGACACTGGGAAAGGCAAGGACAGATTCTCCCTCAGGGCATCCAGAAGGAGCCACCACTGCCTCTTCCTGAATTCCAGACTTCTGGCCTCCAGGACTGCGAGAGAACAAACGTCTATTTAGCCACCCGGTGTGCGAATCGGGTCACGGCCGCCCTGGACGGAGACGCCTGCCGTCTCCGAGATAACTGTCCAGTGAACAAAGCAAAGAACAGAACAGTCAGCACCTGGTGTGCTTTTCGGGGGAGTGTGGGTGTTCCCACGTGCTGGGACTCTCGGGGTGCCGGGATGTCCTCTGGGAACTGGAGGCAGGCCTCGGCTCCGGGGAGGGGCATGCCAGCTGGGGACAAGGTGGGGGCGAGGTTTTCCTCTTCACTGCACAGCCTGGATTCTGTTTGCATTTTCACTTTTTACCATGTTAATCTATTACTTATTCCAAATAAATATATATTCAAATCAGGAAGAAAATAAGATGTCAAAAAATTCCTCAGAAGCCTAGACCTCCCCCGGCCTGAATTATTGGTAATGTTTAACTGTCAGCGCCTGGGACGGGAGGAAGACCCTGGTTTTTAGCGTTTGCCTGGTTTCTTTCAGAGGGAAGAGAAATGAGAGAGAGGCCAGGGGGCCTCATGGGGGAAGAAGCTGCTGCGGGGGACCCCAGGGAGGGGACAGCTGGGTTAAGGGAGCCTGTCTGAGGACACCCCACCCTGGGGGCACCAGCCAGCTCCCTCCTGGCCTCTTGTCCTTGGAAACTGCAGACAAGCCCAACGTCTCAGGCTGGTGCTGGGATTAAATGGGGTGTAAGGGCACAGGAGAGCCGGCACCCCGCCTGGAGGGAAAGTGGGGCCTCTCTCCTGCCCTCCCCTGCACGTCGGGGGTGCTTTCTAGCTCAGCAGTTGGGGAGCAAAGAACCTCCACGCTGAAGACTCAGGGTGCCCAGGATTGACTCCAGGAGGCTGAGCGGAAGTGGGGGTGGGCAGACAGTAAGACACTCCTTTGGCAAATGAGGCCTCCTCCAGGAAGCCCTCACGGACCTCTTAGGCTGGGTTAGGTCTAATCTCAGGTGGACAGATCCATTCACCCTTCGGAGCTCCACTTAGAACTCCCCCTCTCCGGGAGGTCGTTTCTGGCCACTGCTAGTGTCCCTCTGCTTGCCGCCACCACACTTCGGGACTCCCAGAGAGCTCGCATAGCCCGGGACAACCACAGACATCCGAGGAGCACTTGCTGAACGGCTGAGACTCGGTCCAGCACGTTTGTGAGCTTTACTCACTTAATCCCCAGCTCTGTTACCCCCATCTTGCAGATGAGGAAACTGAGGGTCTAGATGCACCCTGGGGCTTGCAGGTCACGCAGCTAGGACTGCCACCAGGGCGCGAGGGCACACAGACCACCAAGCTGGCCCCTCTGACTCCGGAGGGGGGAGAACGAAGCCCTTTCCTCTATGACCTACAAATGAAACCCCATCCTGTTAAAAAAACAAAGAATTCTTTATTCCCTTGGTGGTTTCTGTACAATGACACCATGTACACAGGCGTGAGTCTTGTCTTCCTCGAGTACCGCCTGCCTCCCGGAGAGCTTGTTACATAGCCCAGGAGGCTGAGCCCCACTCAGGGCAAAGGAGGCCACGGTCACCTTCAACCTGTGCAAAACCATTCGCCTCCCCATACAGCCACATGGCCACACCGTACCGGATGTGCCTGGGCTGCCCCAGCTCACCCCAAAGCACCAGCTTCTAATGACAGCCCCTGGAGCGCAGGCAGAGCCCCCTCGGCCTGGAGGGGCCCAAACCGGCCACACGTGTGCCCACTGACAGGCCTCACAGAACACCAGGCTCTGGGGAGATGGCCAGGAGTGGGCCAGAGCCCCAGATACCAGCTGACCCACATCCCCATTTTACAGACGGGCAGCCTGAGGCCCAGAGTGTGCAAAGGCTTCCCCTCGCCACGGCCTGTTTGACGGTTGAGCTCTCCTCCCACTGGCCTGTGCTGTACCCCCACCCCAGCCCCTGGTCCCCTGGCTTCTTAGTGGGTCCCCAGGTCACCCTCCAGGGGAGTGGCAGTAGTAGGGGCGTTCCCAGCAGTGCCATATGGAGAAGCTGGGGTGCTTCGGCAGAGGACTCAGTTCTATGACACCAGGGGGCAACCCAAGCCGCCACTCTGTCCCTAACACAGCCTGGACAGGTGGCCAAATGTCCCTGGAGTTCTGCCAGGTGGAGGGTTTGCAGGTGGTGAGTCACTGGGTAGCCCTCTGGTGGGTCATCAGAGACCCAGTGGTGGTGGTGGCCGAGATCCCAGGGAAGGGCTGGGTTTCTGGAAGATGCCAAGTAATAGTGGCAGGTTCAGTGCTGGGCGCTGCACGGCACCATCTCTGAGCTTCGAGACTACAGTGTGAGTATGAGGATCCCCATTTCACAGCTGAGAAAACTGAGGAGGTCAAGTTGGTGGCCAAGGTCACCCAGGGGATGAGCGGAATTCAACCCAGGTCTGACAGAGTCCACAGCCCACGGCGTCTGGGGTCTGGGCAGGGCGATGGGCTGGGGGCCAATTTCTGTCTGTGTTGGATTTCTGGAAAGCGGCCCCTGGGGAGGTCGGGCTCCTCGGGCCGGGGGGGCGGGCGTCACAGGCTGGAGGGCTGAGCCAGGGCCGGCCCCGCGGGGGCAGCAGGGGCAGCAGGCAGAGCGTCGCCCTCGGGCCGGGCCTCCTCGCCCCGCGCGTAGGTCAGCACCACGGTGACGGTGGCGAAAGTGGCGGCGTTGACAGGGAAGGCGCGGAGCAGCGTGGAGGCCAGGCCGCGCGTGAAGACGCGCCAGCCCTCAGCCCGGTAGCTCTGGCGCACGCAGTCGAGGATGCCCCGGTAGCGCGGGGCGCCCCGCAGCCCGTCGGCCTGCAGCCGCGACTTGACCACGTCCACGGGGTAGGTGGAGAGCCAGGACAGGATGCCCGACGTGCCGCCCGCCAGCAGCAGCTTGGGCACCAGCAGGCGGTCCTCCGGCTCGCAGCCCAGCGCCCGCGTCAGCACGTCGTAGGCCAGGAAGTAGACCCCGAAGCTGGGCGTCTCGCGCAGCAGCGTGGACGCCATGCCCCGGTTGACGCCGCGCAGCCCCTCCTGCCGGTAGATCTGTGCCAGGCAGTCCAGCGAGCCCCGGTAGGTGCGCGCCGGGCCCGCGTCCTGCAGCTGCAGCCGCGTCTTGGCCAGCTCCATCGGGCAGCAGATGACGCACTGGATGGCGCCCGCCGCCGCGCCCGCCAGGAACTGGTTGAGCGGCGAGTCGCGGCCCAGGGCCCGGAGGGTGTTCCCCTGCACGCCGAACACCAGCGCATTGATGAAGGTGAGCCCCATGAGGGGCGAGCCCAGGCCCTTGTACAGGCCCAGCACCTGGCGGAGCAGAGAGGCGTCAGGTGCCTCCTGCCTGGGGCCCCGGGCAGCCCAGCCCGCCCAGCCCGCCTCCCCTTGCCCTCCGTGCGTGGCTGCGGCAGCCCCAGTCCCTGCGCAGCCCAGGGGCTCACAAGGATCAAGCAGAATTCTAGTAGCACTAAAGTCCTCAATCTCGAGGCCTGGGCATTCACCGTCCCATCTCCCAAGTCCTGATCCACCCAGTAGTCCCCCTGGCACCTTCTCTCGCAGCTCAGTGCTCTGGGACCCCCCAGCATCCTAGAGGCTGGCTGCCCGCCCCACCTCCACCTGCCCCAGGCCTAGGCCACTCACGCTCTCCTGTCTGATGATGGATTGGAAGCAGTGCAAAGTCCCTTGGTACTGGGGCTTCTCCATGCTCTGGACCTGAAGCCGCACCTGGAAGGAGAGGGCCCAGTGAAAGGTGGGCAAGCCGGGGCCAGAGCACCCAGCTCCCGTGGCCCAGCGCTCAGGATAGCCAGGGGAGGCCCTCTCCAGGAGGCCCGAGGCCCGACCCATGAGGCAGGGAGCCAAGTAGCTTTCTGTGGCTTTGGAATTCCAGGGTGGGGTGGGGCTGGGTGTCTGCGCCTTTTCAAGGAGGGCATCGGTGCAGAGGAGGCAGGGCCCTCCAAGATCTTAGACAAGTAGAGGCCACGCCTCTTGTCCCACCATCTCACAGACAGTGGGGCATGAGGCAGCTCCCCACCTTCCCGGTGGCAAACCATGGCTGATGCCAAAGGGCCCCCGCTCTAGTGTCCCATCATGCAACTCCGTGCATCAGGGGCTGGCAGCGAGGCACCCTCGGGCTCCAAGGGACGCCTGCGTGGTTTCTGCCCCTTGTGAGGACAGTGGTCATGAATTAGTAAAGCGGTGACAGGAGAGCAGCTGACAGCCTTCTTGGGGACCACATCAGCAACTGCGGGACCTGGGGGTCAGGCCCAGACACCCTTGGAGCCCAGCGGTCCAGAACCTCTTACTGTGAAAGCGTTCTTTGTTGACCGAGAGCTTATCTGTGCTTGATACGCAGGCCCCACAGCGTGGAACGAGAGGCACATCCTGAACTCAAAATCCGGATCATGGGGTGGGGGGTGAGTTAGGTTAAGTCACATTCTTAGGAGCTGGTCCCCAGCTCTGACTCAGAAATCATCACTGCAGGCAGGGCCGTGGCACAGGTGTCCCTCTGTGCCGGGCAGCACCCGAGGGGCTTTGCACATAGTAATCATTGGCTGAGGGGGGTTCGGCCACTCCCATTTCAAAGATGGGAAGACCGAGGCTCAGAGATGTTTTGCAACCCACTCAGCCAAAGCTGTCCTCTCCGGGGACATGGGCAGCTGTGGTGGCTGGGGCCAGGGGTGGGGGTGCCGGCTGGTGAGAACAGGTGGGTTTTCTATTGGCAAATGCACTTACAGAAATCGTCTTGTAAAGAAAAGTCCCATCTCTGCACACGAGGACCTTAACAGCTGGTAGCCGCTGCTGACAAGCAGCTGACAGACGGGTGCATCCTGTGGCGGCTCACCCCAGCACCCCTTCCGCCCCGGCTGCCCAGCTCTGCCAGGACCTGGCAGGGGAGGGGTGAATTTTCAGAGACAAGCAAACCCACTCGATGCACTTGAATAACATCACCACCATGAGCTCTGGCTCAGGTTCTTTTTGTGATTCAAGGTTTTTCATTTTCCCTCCAATGTTCCGAGGTCTCTGGTGGGACGTTTTTCTTCCTCGGGCGGCCCCCGACACTGGCACTAAGAGGGCTATTAGCAGAAAGGATGTGTCCCCTGCTCGGGTGGGATTTTCGGTCCCCCAGGCGGCAGGGTGGATACTGTTTCATGCCCACAAGGGACCCCAGAGCTCCGCTCCCCTTTGTTCCCTACGCCTGGGTCTGGGATGAGCCCCTGGTCTCTGGCAGTCTGGGGGACCAGGTTTGGGGGTGAAATGCGGCCCGGTGGCCCAAGTCTTGTAATGTCTAGCGTGGAGGTTCTTGCCATTTTGGGGTGACAGGCTCTTGTCTGAGGAGTGATGGACCCACCCCTGGAAAGCGGTCATTCACACACAAGCCCACGAGGCTCCCAGCTGCCCACAGGGCTGGGAGACCCCAACATGAAGACCCGCTGCTCCAGAGGAGGCTGATTTTTCTCGACCAGCTCCACCCAGGACCCCCACCCAGGACCTGAGCCGGGCCCAGGATCACCTCACACCCTCCCTGTCCCCTGCTGGTCTCCAAGGGAACTCTGGGGGTGGGGTCCAGGCCGGGACAGAGAAGAGAAGCGGCGGGTTCACCTGGTCTGTACTTACTAGCGCTCTCCGGGGTGAGGCTTACGCTCATCTACAACAAAGTTACACTTTGCTATGGATGGAGACCGCCCCTGGCTCAGAAAGTAAAGGCCGTTAAAACAACACAACATTTCAACATCGCGTCCAAGGTGCGGAGCCCCGCCGCCAGCCCCCGGCCTCCCCACCCCTCCCCGCCCCGGACAGCGGACTCAGTGTCCCTGATCACTGTCGTGTCCCTTGAAGCAGGACTGAAGACTACCTTCGTACAGAAACACGTGTGAAGGCGGTGTCTGAGGACTGGGGCTTCAGTTTTGAGCACAACAGAGGAAAACCAAATTTTGGACTCAAATTTTGGTCCCCAGGGCCTGGAGGAACGACCTGCAAATGTCCCGGCCATGAGGCAGTGTGGACTGACACGGAACACGGTGTCCCCTCACATGTTCCGGAGCACAGGTCCCATTAGATGAGGTTCGAGCAAAGGCAAAATGGACCACGTTGTCAGAAGTTAGGACGGTGGGCGGCTGGAGGAGGGGAGGGGGAGTTTCGTAGGGAGCCGGGGCCTCGGGGGCTGGCCTTGTTCCCGCCTCTTCCCAGGCGTGTGCTTCAGGACCATGCACAGATTTTATACTTAGCACGTGGGCATCTTCCACATGAGTTAAATTTCAATTAAAACAACAACAACCGCAGAGCTAGGAAGTAGACCTCACTTTTGCCAAAAGCAAGGAATACTTTGGGTCTGTGTGCATTTCTGTTTTTCACTAGAATCATTAGCAAGGGTGGGGGAAAGCCTATATGAAGGAGTGTTTTTTTTCTTGTTAGTATGTCTCTATTATGGTTACAATTTTTTTTACAACCTACATTACTTTTGTAGTAGAAAGCCAACAAAAAAAATGTGTATGTATCTGATGATTAAAACACATTTAAAAAATACTGCATGCCGACGGGGGCACAGTGGTGCAGGGGGATTCTGAAGGGAATGCAAAAAATGTGAAAACGCATGTGTCTGGTGGAAGGAAAGAATTTGCGTTTCTCTATTTCCCAATTTTCTTTTAATGAGAATGTTTAACTTTTATAATGGAAAACAGCCAGTAAAAAAATAAGGCCATTGGCAATACAGCATTAAATTAAACCAAATGTGTGTGCTCCACACTCAGCACAGCACAGTCGTGTGAGGCCACGGGCGGGACAAGAGGGGTCACAGAGTTGAGTGACAGCGATGACTAGAGGGGGCGGGTTTCCCCCCCTTCATAATAAAAACTTGGCTTTTTAAGATGGGTTTGCCCAGATGTGATGCCAGTGGGCCACAGTGGCAAAAAAAAAAAATGGTCACAAATGGATTTCCTCAAAGACCATCCTCCAGGGAAGGGGGCCAGGGGGCAGGAACCCCGTGGGGTGGAGAGACTCCTGCAGCCGAATTACTGAGGGGCTGCTGGTCAGGGCTCGGGAGCTCAGAGGGAGGTGGAGGCACCAGGCAAAGTGCTCCCCAGCCCGGTGGGGACTGACCGAGGGGGCCAGTGGGAGCTGCAGAAGGCCTGGCCAGGCCTGGGCCGAGTCACAGCCCAGAGAGGCCTCGGGAAAGCTGGGCTGAGGAGGTGAATCCAGGCATTTCTTGGCTGGGCAGCTTCAAGAGGCATTAACAACACATGACCACAAGATAGAGACACAGTGTAACGTGGACACTGCCAGGCTGTCCTGGGCCGCTCCAGACTGTGGGCAGGCCTCATGGGTGGCCAGCTGGGCAAGGCCGGGCAGTTGTGTGGACTGGCTCCCTCACGGCCTGTGCAGGGAACTTGGGGGCTGCCGTGTGGCCCTTCCACCTCCTCCACAAACTGGCCTACAGTGACCCGGGAGGAGAGCCGTGCTCTACAGCACCAGCATTTCACCAACACACTCTCCTGTGGGGCGCCAGGCACCTCCAGGGCCTCGGTCGTCTTGCCCATCCATTCATTTTGCAGCTGAGAATGTCTGGGCCCAGAAGTAAGGTGACTGGCCCACTGTCACTCAGCAGGTCCAGCCGGCAGGGGGGCCTGAACCTGCACCAGGCCCAAGGACAGAACTTTTTAAGGTCGGCCCTGAAGCCTGTGCTGGAGGAAATGCTTTTCTTGGTCAGAGGGCACCTGAGTTCCTAAAGAAAGAGGAGACGGGAAGGAAGTCACCTCAAACCCAGCTGTGCCCTCGCCCCAACAGGAAGAGGTGCCGACTTTAGCGTTTACAGCGGGACACAAGGTCTGGCCTAGTGCCCAGCTGCTCCCAGCTCGCCCTGGCTCCCAGGTGAAGCCGGCAGGCAGGGTCCCCACTTGGCTGGTTACGGACAGAAAACCGCAACAACTGGGGAAAGTCCTGGCTGGGAATTTCCAACTGGAAGCATGGATTTCCCCGGTTCCTGTTCTGAGGGGCTGAGGACGGGGAGCTAGACAGTGTCGAGGTGCCGGGCTTATGGAGGAGGAACAGAGTGCCCGCCCCGGCCACCCGCGGGAGCCAGACACCTGGCTGGTGCTCAGCAGCCCTGGGGCAATGACTCCTCAGCTCCTCCACAGGGACAGACACCGCTCCGTGAAAAGTACAGACAAGTTGTGACTTTTCTGTATTTTCCCTCTGAGCTTTTCTGTCTTGAGTTCTGCATAAGAACAGCGTGGGTGTCCCCTGCTCCGGGTGACAGGAGACCTGCCCTTCGGCCCCTCCATCAGCCGGCCAGGCCCCAGGGTGGACTCCAAGCTCAGCCCCAGCTGGCAAATGCAGGGGCAAACCCGCGAGGAAGGCCCACTCGGCTCAGAAACCCCTGGTCCCACCTGTATTCTAGAACCTGTAGGAAGCCCTTGCAGGTGTGGCCAAGGTGGTCACCGGAAAGAGGCCTTGAGCTGCCGCCCCGCCGGGCTCTCTCCAATGCCTGACCTCCATGGGCCTCAGGATAGAGCCGCAACAAGAAACTCACCTTGACAGTGTCAAACGGGTGTCCCACCAGCACGCCGGCCACACCTGGGGGAAGAAAGGACTTGTGACCCGAATGCCTCGGAAACCACCGTGTGGGGCAGTGCGGCAGGGAGGACCATGCGGGAGACATGTACCTGCCGTGTGCCCAGTGCATCCGCGAGCTCTTGAGTCATGGCTGGGGGGTGCGGGCGTGGGGGACGGGAGAGGGACATCCCCAGAGTCAAGCCGGGATCTGTCTCTCTTCCTTGACCCACCGTTGAGCTGCACGTGCTCTTTCTAAGAGGGTCCCAGCGTTCCAGACGCCCCCCGGCGTGGGCATGGGGCTCCAGGGGTTTTGGCAGTGGGGCTTGGCCCTCACCCAGTTTCATTTTCTCTCTGGCACTTACCAGCCGGCTGAGCTCAGAAAGGACTCGGTGTCTGTGCCTCACTCTCCTCACCTGCAGGCTGTGAGCATTGACCTCCCCAGGGCAGCCCAGGGACGCACCGACCCAGGAGCTGGCGCCTCGCAGGGGCTGGCTGCCGGCTCCCTTCCCTGCATGAGAGCCAACTCGGGCTCGGAGAGGCAGCTCGTGACTCTGTGCTCATGCGTGGTTATGGGTCAGCCCTGTCAGAATCGAGCCCCCCCAAAGACAAAGGCTCACCCCTCCAAAAAGGCTCACAGACGCTTCTCAGGGTGCTGTGTGCTGTGCGGCTTGTAAACATCCCTGTGGATCAGGCAGCCTGTTAGCCTGCTTCATGGAAGGAGAAGCAGGCTGTGGCCATCTTGAAGTTCTCCTTTTATCACTACGAGTGTTTATGTATAATTAAAACACCTAATGTTTCTTGAATACCAAACAGTAATGTTTCTACCTGGTTATTATTCTTAGTTTTGTATGTGTCCTAATTCTCCCTCTTATACACCTGTAAAGAAAGGACTGTTAGCCCATTTTACAGATGAGGAAACCGAGGCACAGAGAAGTAATAGGTCCACACGACACAGCTAGTAATGGTGGAGCCGGGATTCGAACCCAGACCTTCTGGCCCTGGCGCCCTCCTCCTTAACCACTCATCTCTCCTGCCTCCCCGGTAGAACTGGTTACTACAGCGGTGGATGCCCAAAGGTTAGTGGGAGTTACTACGCTTCTTCACAAATGGTATTTTTTATCTTTATTTAATGCCCTCTGCATCTTGCTTAATGCTTTGGACCTTAAAATCCACTTGGTCTGATATTAACTTTGCCCGTCCACTTTCTTTGTGGTTATGTGTGCCTGGTATAGTTTTGCCTAACTCTTAATTTTCAACCTTTTCTTTCTCTTTCGTTTTAGATGTTCCTGTGAACAACCTACAGCTGGGTTTCGGTTTCTACCCCACTGTGAAGCAGTCTCCGATTTTGCCGAAACAACAGAGAGATCTGACATGATTCCATCCTATTTTATGTGAATGATTTGTTTCACTTTTTTCTTCCCACATTTTTGCTGGTTCAGGCAAATCACTATTTCTCCCCCCGTCTTGGGGGCTCTATTCCGATCCACTGCCATTCCACGGAGCCTTCCTGGGTGCAACATAGCGGGGATGCCCTCTGAATTCCAGCTCATCTGCAAAGTCCATTTCTTTTATGCCGTCGGGGAACAGCTCTGTGCTCTGGCAAGGGTTCCGGGCCCAGGTCATTAGGGTGGCGGTGTCCCAGAATCTTCTGGCTTCCAGGGCCACTTGCGGATGAGAAATCCGCTGACAGTAGGTTTCTTCTCCTTTGTCTATAATTTATTTGTTCTGTCGAGAAGCCTCTGAAATTTTATCTGTAACTTTCAGGAATGTCACCAGGTGATGCCAAGGGTGTGTCTTTTTTCTTTAAAATAATACTGCCTGGAATTCTTCCAGCTCTTTCATTCTGCAGATCTGATCTGAGGAAATTTCCACTATTGTGTATTCTTCACATTCATCGTCTGCAGGGCTTTTTCTCCTTCGGGAACCCCTCACACTCACAGGGGGATGAAAAGATCCCCCCAGGCCCGTCTTTTCCCTCGAGAGCCCCTGTCTGTGTTTCTGGTCTTCTGAGACATGCTTTGTTTCTGTCCTTTGAGACCCACCTTCTTTTTAATTTCACATTTTGAATTTTCTCAATTTGAAAATCCTAGTTCTAGAACATCTGTTCTTGGGCTGTAACTGGTTTTTCTTAGGTTTTGGAAACCTAACCTTTGCCTGGGGTGTGCTGCTTTCCCTTCCTTCTCTCTCCAACTGTGGGACCCCCCAGCCCTCCATGCCCCCGGCAGCCAGGCCCTGTTTCTGATCTGAGGAAATTTCCACTATTGTGTATTCTTCACATTCATCGTCTGCAGGGCTTTTTCTCCTTCGGGAACCCCTCACACTCACAGGGGGATGAAAAGATCCCCCCAGGCCCGTCTTTTCCCTCGAGAGCCCCTGTCTGTGTTTCTGGTCTTCTGAGACATGCTTTGTTTCTGTCCTTTGAGACCCACCTTCTTTTTAATTTCACATTTTGAATTTTCTCAATTTGAAAATCCTAGTTCTAGAACATCTGTTCTTGGGCTGTAACTGGTTTTTCTTAGGTTTTGGAAACCTAACCTTTGCCTGGGGTGTGCTGCTTTCCCTTCCTTCTCTCTCCAACTGTGGGACCCCCCAGCCCTCCATGCCCCCGGCAGCCAGGCCCTGCTGTGGGGTCCCCAAGAAGCATATGCTGGAAGCGCTGGAGGTTCCCTTCCTGTGGGTGGACGGTCCTGCCGCTGGCCCAGGCTTGCCCGAGTGCCAGCCACAGCCTCCGTCAGCCTCTGGGACGGGAGGGGCAGAGCCTCGCCCTCCAGCCTCTGTTGGGAGGCCCTACACAAGGACTCCAAGGGCAGGCATTTGCATTCTCACTTTCTCCCTCCACTTGGTTCAGTGCCCTCAGGCAAGGGGCCAGGTCCCCCCTCACCCAGAACATTCCCATCCACAGAAACAGAGTGGGCTGTGGTTCTTGCCTCCGTCAGGACCTCCAGGCGCCCAAAACCTTATTATCCTTTAACCTCACAGTCACCTTGAGAGCCAGGAAGCACTGCCATCTCCCTGAGACGACACTGAGACCTCCAGTTACGCAGAAGGGGCCCCTGTGTCCCAATTCCAGAGCCAGCACCCAACACCTTACATACGCTGGGCTCTCAGGGGCACCCACATCCTGTGACCCTCCACGGCAGGAGGGCGGACCACTGTCCTGGAGGCATCTGGCAGCAGGGGTGGTAGGAGGGGACAGCAGGATACTGACCCATCCTCCCGACACGGGGTCCCCGGCCCACCGGTGAGCTTCTCTCTGCACCTCCTCCTCTCCATGCCTGCGGCAGGGAGACCGCATCCAGAGCCCAGGGTCTACGCGGGCTCAGGACTTGGGACTGACCCCTGCTGGGGAGCGCAGCGACCCTTCCACCACACAAGGCCTCGGGGGCTGCTGTCAATCAAGGCTCCGCCCCGCCTCCCCGAGGGCGAGGTTGAACACGCGACCCATATTCATCCAATCAGAGGTGAGGTACCCTCCTCCCTCCTGGGAATGTGAATCAAGAGCGACCGCAGGCCCCAAAAGAAGCACAGCCATCCTCTGCCCTGAGCCTCCAGGCCTTGAGGAGCCCAAACCCGAAGGAACCAGCCCGGGGCCTCTGGGGGTCAGGCCCCAAGGTTGGGGTGCCGCCTTCGCATGGTTCTTGGACGGCCTCTCTGCACTGGCTAGGCCGTGCCAGGGGCCCGGAAGGCAGGCCTGGGACACAATCTGGTCGCTGTGCCATGGGCCGGCCCATAGGCCCCAGAGGCTGGGGGAAGGGGAGAGGCCAGCCCCCGCCCCGCCCCGCCCCCGCCCAGTTGGAGGAGTGCACAATACGACGCCACTCGTACTAGTCTGTCCACTTCTCAGGGCCTAGGTTTCTCCCGGGTCAAATAAGACCAAGAGAGGGTCCCCGCGTTGGGGGCTGATGACCCTCTGTCCCCTCCCATCTCTGCTAACACAATGGAGAAGTAGGTGGGCACGACCCCAGACTTGCAGCCAGGTGGGGCAGCGAGGGGCGGACGTATGGACGATGGAGGGTGATTGCACCTCCAGCTCGGCAGGGTGCTGGACCCTGGCCTCGCCCCAACCCTGGGGCCTGGACAGGATCTCCCCAGGTGGGCGTGGTGCGGATGGGCAGAAGGCATTCCAGACAGGGCCCTGTGTGAGCAAGAGCCCAGAGTGACTGAACACCTGTGGCTGGGGGCTCTCTACGTAGGCCTGGCCTTAGGATGAGTATTCTACCCCAAACCCCACGGCTCCCAGGACGCCTGGGCGAATACAGAAGGCAACCTGGCTCCCTGGGAAAAGAAGCCACACTCACCAAGAAGCTGGAAAGGGACACTGGCCCAGGGACCCAGCAACCTCTGGAGGTGGGCAGAGGAGGGTCTGGGGCCCAAGAGGAGCCAGCAGGCATGGTGGCAGGCTCCAGGGGATGGGAAGAGCAGAGAGCCGGGTGGGGGCGGGGAGGTGTTGAAAGCTGGATCCACAGAGGGCGACCACTCCTGTCTCCTCTGCCACCCTGGGCTCGGGAGAAACGCTCTACTGATTTACCCAAAGCTCTGAGGTTTCTCCCCCTCCGGGAAGCTCCAGCCCGCAGTTTCCTGGGGCCTGATTGGGTAACTGTCTGGGGAGTTCTTAAGTCCCGTCACACACATGACTTCCCTGGCACACTCCCTTCTCCACCACCCTCCTCTTGTCCAGAGCAGGAAGCTCACGCAGGGTGTGCCACTGCTGCTCTCTCCTCTTCCTCCAGGGCGCCCCCCGCTGGCAGGTAGCTGATGGCTTTACTGGAGCCAGATCCAAGCAGATGAAGAGCAAAAGCAAGGGCAGGTGCTGGAGGAGAGGCGCGCCCCACATGGGAGCTGGACCAGGCCTGGGGACACCCAGCCAGCCCTCTGCGTGAGGCAGGACCTGCCACGTCAGTGAGCTCATCTCAGAAGCCCTGACAGCCAAACCTGGCTCCCAGTTAATACCTGTTGAATAAATTAACTGTCCACGTAAAAGCAGAGAAACGAAAGGACAGACAAGGAAGTGCCCTGCCCGACGTCCACGCCCACGGTCACGGTCACGGGTCGGCTACAGTAGAGGCAGGACTGCACACTGACTCCTGCCTTCCCGGGGACACGGGGTTGGGGAGGCCCCCAGCGTCGTGGCCTGGCCTAGATGAAGGTGCCCCACGCGGGTGATGCCCACGCGTGAGCCCAAGGGCTGGCCCACGCGGCGTGTCAGGCGCACTCCACCACCCAGGTGGAGTCGGGGGCCCCCCGCAGCTCACTGAATCGCGTAGGGAGGGGGCGGCTTGCCAAAGCGTGACTCGGCGCCTGGGGTCCAACCTGGGGTCCCGCCAGTGCCTTTTAGTGCCCTCCAGGCGAGCCCGCTAGGGGGTCGTCCGGTAGCCCCAACCCTGCCTAGACGGCTGCAGGAGAGGGGACCTGGCTGCAGGAGAGGGGACCTTGCTCCGGGTGAGGGCGGGCTGGGGAGGGGGCAAGGGGTGGGAAAGATGTGCCGGGGCCTCTGCGTCCGCCAGCCTGGGGCGAGGATGGCACAGGGGAGGCATCCTCCTGGCAGTCCCGGTCTCCGCCAAGCCACGGTGCTGCCCCAGGGCCCCAGACTTCCCGTCCGAACGTGCCCGAAGGACTTAAAATTGACACTCGCCCTCGCCACCAGTGCGCTAGGCGCCCTCGGGCCTGATGTCAATCCACGCCCACGAGAGCCCCGTGAGACGAGAGCTTTGTGATCCCCATTTTACAGACGAGGAAACCGCAGCCAGAGGGAAGGCCACTGGGCCGAGCGCTCGCGGGGGAGCTGGCCTCCCTCCCCGGACGCCTCGTTTCGGCCCCCGAGATCCGTGCGCCCGGCGTCCCTGGCCCCCGGTCGCGCCCCGGCCGGACCCTCCCGCCTCCTTACCCCCAGCGCATCCAGCCAGGAAGTCGAGCGCCATTGCCGGGGCCCCGGCGAGCCGCCCTTCGTCCTCGTCCTTCTCCCTCTCCGGCCCCTTCCCGGTCTGGGTGCCGTCGAGGTCCCCCCGGGCTCGCCGGGCTGGGACTCGGCCTGGCCGCCGCCTCCTGGCGCGGAGCCCGGGGCGGGCCGGGGTCGGGCGCGGCGGCGGCGGCAGCAGCTCAGCGCGCGGCTCCTCGCCCCGCACGCGTCCTTCGCTGGCGGCTCGCTCACCCTGCCGGCGGTGCGCCTGCCGCCGGTGGTCCCTCACCTCGGGCCGCACGCCCCGCCCCTCGGGCCGGCCGGCCGGGCTCGGGCGGGGCCCGGAGCTCAGCCAATGGGCAGGCGAGGCGCGGACAACACCCCGGGGCCTGCGCGCCGCCGCCGCCCCTCATTGGCTGGGCGTGCCCGGGGGATGGGGGGCCGACGGGCGGGCGGGGGAGGCGCAGGGGCGCCGCAGACAAAGAGTGTGCTTCTTGCGCCCGCCCGCGCCGGCCTGCCGGGAGAGCCAGCGGGTGGGCGCCGCGGCGGGCTGGAGGGGCCGGGCCGGGGAGCCCATGGCCTGATCGCGGCCTGCGCGGCCCGGGAGCCTCCCGGCGTGCGCGATGCGGGCCAGCTGGGCGGGAGGCAGGGTTGGGTGGTGTGCCCGCTCCGGACTGGGCCCGGGACCTGGGACCTGGGACCTGGGAGCTGGATTCCGATCCCAAACCCCCGCCCCGCCGCTGAACCTCAGCGTCCTCGCCTGTATAATGGGGATACTCCCTCGATAGCGGCGGGGAGCGCCGGGACCCACAAGGCCTGCAGGCTCGGGCACAACTAGTTGTCATACTCCTCGGGCGGCCTGGGCGCGTCCCGCCTGCGCGCCCACCCTGGGTGTCCTCTGGGGCTCCTGGCCGCCCGGCCTGCCACGCGGGATCTCAGGGTCTGAGCGCTCCGGCGTTCCGGGAGGCGGGGAGCGGACTGGAAAACGAAGGGGGCCGTGGGGCCGAGGCAGGGCCGGCACCGCGGGGTCGCAGGGGAGGTTCCTGGACGGGGCGGCACAGGCCCCACCGCGGCGCGTCCCTCGGCGGCGGCTAGGGCGCTGTGTGGCCGAGAGGCGGGCGCCGGGGCCGCGGCCCTGGAGGGGGCCTGGGGACGGGGCGAGCCGGGCGGAGGGGAGGGAGTGTGCTCTGCTCTGGTCACCGTGGGTGGCTGGGCGGCGGGAGGAGGAGGGGTAAGCAGCCGCCCCCCAGGAGAGTCCCTGAGATTGACAGTGGCGAGGGGCCCGTCCCTGGGGTGTGGGGGTCCGGGTCAGCGAATTGCCCTGCCCTCCTTCCCCAGCGCCTCGTGAAGTCCGGCCCGTCCAGTTGGGGCTGGGCTCGGCCAGATGCTTTCTCCTTCGCAGTGACAGTCGGGTAACACCGTCCGGCCGGGGCCAACTTCCTTCTTCACCGTCCTGCGGTGGTGACCTCCCTCTGCCGGGTCTGGGTTCCAGATCACACAGTTCTTTATTTCTCATTTTACGTTTCTGAAATCATGATGAGGATTACCTGGGTGTGTATCTCGTAGACAGATTTGAAAGATTATAGCTATTTGGTGCCAGGGGATATAGGTCAGGCGGATGTAAGTAGAAACACGGTGATAGGCCCCCCCGCGAATCCAGCCGTCATGTGTGGTTTCCCTTTATTTTTCCTAGAATTGAAATACAACGTTCACTAAGCGGAGACCCAACCCCAGGTCTGCTGACTCCTAGTCCAGTGCTCGTGATGGCTAGTGGGCCCTGAACTAGGGGTCTGGAGGCCTGGGTTTGAATATCGCCAGCCACTGACGCAGCTCAGGCCTTGAGGAGGCAGGTGGGGTGGTGGGAGAATGGCACAGGAGTCAGAGAAGCATTAGCAGGGGGCCCAGGAGAAGCCCAGACCCCAAACAGGGGCAGGTGTTGACTGTGGGGATAATTAGGTGGCTGGAGGCACCCCACCCAGGCCATGGCGATTAGACTGGACAACGCACCTCCGAGTTACTCACTGCTAGGAATGGGGTGTCCCTGGGCTGCCGAGGCCTCGGGAGGTGAAGGACAAATGCCTACAGCTTCCACCCCTGTTTTTGGAGGTTTGAGAGGAAAGTACCTCAACAGGGTGGTAAGTCAGAAAATTACTATGGGGCAATTGATGAGGAAACAAGGACAATCAGCTTTGTTTTGTTTTTAAGAGAACGCAGGTGCTTTAAGTTACTGTCATGCTTGGAGCAGGTTGCTGAGCCCTGACTCCCTGGGGGTCCTTGGGAGGGGGACCAGCAGCCTCAGACACGGCACTCGGCACTCGGTAGTGGAGCCTCAGAAAGCTTCTTGGAAGGGGGCCGCGCATTTGGGCAGCCCCTGCAGGGATGCAGATGAGAGAGCTGATGGAGGTCCGTGGGGGCGGCAGTGGGCCCGGGAGGAGGGGAGGCGTGAGGCCTCTAGCTGTGCGTCCTGCAGGGAGAGCGTCTAAGGGGGGCCAGTTTGGGGGAGCCAGTGTTCAGGCTGGGGTTTCGGTTTGGGGACAAAGGTCCAGTGTGTGGGGAGCAGTGGAGGGGTGGGCTCTGGCGCTGGTCTGCCACGGAGGCCTGGGACTGTGGGTGCCAGGGGGCGACCTCCCACCGGGAGCACCCGGAGGGTAGGTCCAGGCTCTGTCCTGTTCATGCCAAGGCCTGCTCAAATCAGCATTGGGCGGGGGGGACAGTGAGGAAGGGGTGAAGGCAGGCCCTGGGGGACATGGGGTCACGTGCTTCCGGGTTTCAAAACTGAAAAACCACATCTCTCCTGAAAAGCACCTCTCCCTGAAGAGACGTGCCTTTCCCTGCTGCCCGGGATGCCACCCTCCGGTGGTGCACAGCTGGTGACTGAGCATCTGTGCCTGGTGTGGGGACAAGGCAGACACACCGCCCTGACCCCCGGGGGCTCCCAGGGCAACTGGGGAGGACCAGAGAGAAGTCATGGCCCAGTAAATGCGTACGTGATGCCCATGTCTCGGAGCCTGCACTGCCTCAGCAGTCGGGTCTGAGTCTGTTCTAGTTCATTTCCTGAGGATAAAATTACAGCACAGAATGTGCTTTTTCAAACTCCTCATGTGCCGCAGAGCCCCAGGCCCCGCCCCTTCCTGGGAGGCCGCCCTGAGGGCTTTTCTCAGACTCCCCTCCTTTAAGGGCAGCTGGGGCCCAAGGCCACAGCAGTGGGAGGACAGGATTGGGCGGGGGGAGGCGGTTCACATGGGACCAGGGATCAAGCCAGGTCGCTGAGAAGTGCGTGGGGGAGTTTTGATTTTGTGCACGTTTTGTAATTTCTTACACAAGACAAGTTTAGTGTGGAAAAATTAGAAACCCCCACAGGTAAAAAACAAAAGAAAGTCACCTCTGTTGTCCCCGCCCTGGAATGTGTTGAATTCAGTGACAGGAGGCTGCCTGGACCTGGGGTAGGGTGGGGAGCAAGGCTGGAGCTCAGGGTGAGTCAGGTGGGGTGGGCTGAGGAAGCAGCTGTGTAGACCTTCTGGGGAGTGAGGCTGTGGCGGGGGGGGGGGGGGGGGGGGGGGGGGGGGGGGGGGGGGCGTGGGCCTGGGGGCCAGGGGCGTGTAGTTCTAGGATGGCAGCTCCCATTGCAGGTTCCAAAGCTCCTGGGCGAAGACTGGTGGGGAGGGCGGAGCTGTCAACTGGCTCCTCCCTTGCTTGGAATGAAACCTAAGTTCAGAACCTCTGAGCCCGAGGTGACCTGGTGGCAGCCTCATACTCCAAGCTCATTCCTACCTCAGGGCCTTTGCACTGGCTGCTCCCCCTGCCTGTGAAGCTCTCCCACTCAGCCTTGCACGGAACATCAGGTTCTTGCTCAATTCTCACTTCCTCAAATGGGGCTTGACTGGCCTTCCCTGTGTTGGGTAGAGAGCCCCCACCATGTCCCCATGCCCTGCTCTCTTTCAGCTCCTAGAGTGACGTTTGTCGCCTCTCTCCACTGAGGCAGGGACCTGCCCTGTCTTCTTTACTAACACTAAACAGGGCCTGGCACACAGTAGGTGCTCAATAAATGTGCGGGCTGACAGAATCACTGTGTGGCCAGAGCAGGAAGGTGACAGGCCCTGGGTGGAAAGTCGACCATTAATTATTGTACATTTAGTGAAAAATAGATGTTACTACAGTATGCTCTGCCAGCCAAGTCAATCAAATGGAAGCGAGTTTGTACCCCCCAGCCCCACCTCCAATTCAGCCCACGTGAGGCGGGGGCCTTGCTGGCCGACAGCCTCACGCTTCTCCAGGGACATGTGGTCTGTGAAAAAGAGGCAATGCGGGTGGAGGTTCTGGGTTATAAATCTTTCCAAAATGTATTTTTAGACTCAGAACTATCAGCAGCAAGGTTCCTCCATGCTCGGCCGCAGTTCCCGTGGTCAGAAGGAGCTGGGGAGAGGCCGGAAAGGGGCAGGCCTCTCCTGGGCTGCGGAGCGTGCGTGCAGAGCCAGACCACCGCCCTTCGGCTTGGACTCAGAAGCAGGGGGCACCCTCCCAGCCCGGCCGGGGGTGAGCAGGCGGCTAGGGAGCCAGCCCGAGTGAGGGGATCTGGGCTCAGGCCTGTCCTGCTGTGTGGCCCCAGCCACAGGTTTCCCCTTCTCTAGACCTCTGGGAGTGGAGACGCCAACCCTGCAAAAATTCAGATCCCAAGGCCCCACCCCAGAACTCAGGCATCAGCCTCAGGGAGGAGCCGGGTTAAACCAGCCTCTTCAGGGGGCCGTAGGTGGCCTTGGGTTCCCCAGGCTGACAGTGTCTCCAAGGACAGATTTCGGAAGTTCCGGCTCAAACAGTTGCTTTTAAATCTCAACTCGGACCCTCCCTGTTGTCTGACCCTGTGAGCCACCTTTGGTTCAGGGTGGCCGTCTGTACAATGGGTTCGGGAGGACTCTGGGCCCTTGCCGGTGAAGGAGCTCACGCAGAGTGGACAGGGGGCGGGGGCAGACCCGGCTGAGGCTCCTCCAGAGCGGGGTGCTCGGGCTCCTGCCTCCGGCTGTCGACACCCCTGCAGAAACAGAAGGTGCAAGTGAGTTTAATTACTCAGCAGAGGTGCTGAAGGGTTTCCTACGGGCATCTTCAACTGGACCGGTGAGGGCGGATCCCAGTCCCAGAAGGTCCCCTAGCGGCTGCTGAACCGCTGTAGTGAACAGGAGGGGTGGCCTGGCGGCAGGGGCTTGGGGTCCAGGTGCCGATGAGAACTGGTGTTGCCGATGGGTCTCTCTCCTGGTGAACAAAGGTCTGCTATCCGGATGGGTCTCTGGCCTTGTCCAGGCCACCCTGGGAATGACAGCCTCTCCACTGAGTGAGTCTGCTCTGGGCCTCCGATGGTGGAGGGCCTGGGACCCCTTGGGGACAGCCAGCCACTGTCCTGGTGGCCTCTCAGTCTCCCGTTGGGTGGACTTTGAGCGACTTCCTTCTCTCAGTTGAATTCAGTCAATCCCGAAGTTGCCACCAGACTGGGGGTGTTTCTCGCATCTTCGCCCAGCCGGGGCTCCCACTGCAGGGGGTTGCGGGCCTCCTGGCTCAGTGCTGTGCAGAACAGCGCGGCCTTGCAGTAGGCCAGGGGGCCAGAGGGAGCGAGGCTCTGGCCAGACGGTGAGCTGGCCAGAAACTCAAGATGGGAGCAGTATAAATAGACACGGGTGGATGATTCCAGTATAAAAATAGAGCTGAGGAGGGCCTGCCTGGGGTGCCCCAGACCCGGACGGCCGAGGGGTCCCCAGCTCGGGTCAGGCCCACCGTCAGGACAGAGGGCTGGGCTGGAGGAGCTCAGCCAGGTGCCGCGGACACGGTGTGTGCTGCTGCTACTCGGTCATCCGAGCCACACACAGGCCTCAGGGAGCCCGCCCTCCGGGCCAGCCTCGGCATGAGCAGGCCCGGCTGTGCCCCCTCTAGGGGCTGCTACTGTCACAGTGGGGGACAGCTGGGTGAGTAGGCTGTCCCAGGCCTCCGGTCAGTGTGAGCAGGCACCAGAGGGCAGTGGCCAGAGGAGGGCAGTGTGCCCCTACCTGGGCCCCAGTTGGGGTAGCAGAGTGAGCTGGAGGGGAGGCGGGAGGAGGCCGGAGAGGGCAGGGCAGCAGGCAGAGAAGACGACGTGGTCCTGAGCCCAGAGGCCTGTCCCTGACGTGGCCGGCAGACCCCTGGGGAGCCCTGAAGACAGGCAGAGAAAGCCACTGAGAGAAAGCCCTCTGCACCTGGAGTCCAGGAGCCCTGCCGCTGTTCTCAGAACCCTGGAGTCCCCCCATGCCGGGACCTCTCGTTGGGAGGGCCTTGGCTGGCCCAGCAGCCCTCCTTCCTGCCATGGCTTCTCCTCCTGTCGTGCCAGCCCAGCCTCCTGACAGGGCCGTCTGGGTGTCATCTCCCTGGAGCAGTGGCACAGCGTGGGTGGTCCCTTCTCTCCTAGGGCCAGCGTCTCCCCTCTGCCATCGGCCTGCAGCTTTGTGCTCTGTCCTCTGGAGCCACCACTCAGGCCTGTCCTCGGCCCCCTTGGGTACCTGACCTTTGGCTTCTGTGCCACACAGCCAGGGCCCTCGTGGAGCCTTGCTGTCCAAATGGAGGGTGGCAGGCAGGCTTCTCTCATTCACCCCATCTGTCCATCCACCTGTCCGTCTGTCTGTCCCTCCGTGTGTTACTGAGGATCTTTGTGTGCCAGCAGGGGGTCTGGGTGAGCCTGCCCTGGGGGCTTCCTGTCACCATGTGCCTTGCCCCAGCCTCCCTGCCGGTCTGCCCATTCAGGCCTGTGCTCCTGCTGCTGCCTGTGGGGGGTCCCCACCGCCTCCAAGGGTGGATGGGCAGTGTGTCACATCTGCGATGGGTTGTGAAAGGCATGGTTCCTCCTTGCTCTCTGTTTGGCTCTGGAGGAACTCAGGTGCCACATTGTGAGGACACAAGCAGTCCTGTGAGAGGTCCACTGCGGCCTCCAGCCATCAGCCGTGGGGGCAGGTCACCTTGGAAGGAGGCCTCCAGCCCTGTGGAACCTTCTGAGGGTGCGGCACCAGCTGAGAGCTGGCTGCAGCCTCCCGAGAGCCCCTGGGCCCGAGCCCCCAGCCGAGCTCTTACCAGGTTCCTGATCTTCAGAAATGGTGAGATGGTAAGTGTTTGGCTTTTTTTTTTTTTTTTTTTTGAGGAAGATTAGCCCTGAGCTAACTGCTGCCAATCCTCCTCTTTTTGCTGAGGAAGACTGACCTTGAGCTAACATCCATGCACATCTTCCTCTACTTTATATGTGGGACGCCTACCACAGCATGGCTTTTGCCAAGCGGCACCATGTCCGCACCTGGGATCCGAACCTGCGAACCCTGGGCCGCCGAGAAGCGGAGCGTGTGAACTTAACTGCTGCGCCACCAGGCCGGCCCCGTGTTTGGCATTTTAAGCTGCTAAATTTGTGGGTAATTTGTTCTGTGGTAATAGATGCTTAACACGCTCCTCAGCCAGGCCCAGGCTGCAGGTCGGTGAGGGTGGGATCGGGGTCATTTCTGGATCCCAGTGCCCGGCATGGGGCTTGCATAAGGAGCACGCACCGCCGTGAGGGCACGACTGAATGAATGAATGGATGAGTGATTGACAGGGCAGGAGCCTCCTTTCCCCACCGTCAGGTAGGATAGGCCTCGGGCCCTGCTTTGGAGAGAGCCTTCCATCCTCAGTCCAAACCCTGGGCCTTGGACCTGGGTGGGGTCAGAGGTCATCTTGTCCAGGTGAGGAACCTGAGGCCCAGGATGAGTGACCTCCTCAGCCTTTCCACAGTGGACCCCAGGGTCGAAGATGCCTCCTGGGCAGTCCGTGAAGGGGGCGCAAGGGGTTGGAAATGTGGCCAGCAGGGCATGCTGCAAGAAGTGGACCAGGAAGGGCTTGGGCTGTGGCTCGGGTACCTGGCGATGGAAGAGACAAGGCCAGGGTGGGTGGGGGCGGGGCAGGAACTGGAGGAGCCAGACAGCTGGCCCAGGAGCAGGTCAGCCGCAGGGCCAGGCCTGAGGCCACTGGCTGGCACTCCAAGTGTCACTTGTGCTCCGTCTGACGATTAGTGCCAGGAGCCTTCAGAGTCCTCACCTCTGTTGACTGGCTGCAGGGAGCTGTTGTTGTCCCTGTTGACAGAGGGGAAACTGAGTCACGGGGTTAAGTCAAGTGGTGTTATGGTGGCAGAGCTGGGCTCAGGTTCTAGGTCTTTCTGCCACTTCTCACTGGCTCTTTCTCTCAGCCCACGATGTCCCCCACTGTAACACAGGAGTGGTTCCAGGGGGCCGGGAGGCTGAGTCTGACGCTTCTGCCAATCTCAGTGTCCAGCACATCTGCCGGCAGGAGTGGGAACCAGAGCTGGGGGACAGCCCTGAGTGTGTGTCCAGGGAGGAGGCACAGGGAACATCCTGTCATGTGCTCAGCAGCCCTGGGGCCGCTCCCGGGGGCCGTGCAGGCTCAGAGATCCCAGGCCCAGGGCCCTAACCCATCGGGATGTCAGAGGGAGGCCAGTGGGTCTGGGAAGCCTGGGATGTGGGCTCATCCCACCCCATGAACCAGTCTCACCCCAAAGACGCCACCCGCCCGAAGGTAGGGGTGGTCTCACTCAACCCTGGGGGCCGTGTGGTCTCAGCCACCAGCTGGGCATCTTGCAGATCCAGGCAGAGCATGGCAGGGTGTGCAGACTCTTGCCTCCTGTCCCATTTTACAGAGGAAGAAACTGAGGCTCAGAGGGTCGGTGGCTTGCTCCTGGTCACAGAGTGAGCGGGTAAGCAGCTGGGCTCTCCTGAGCTTGTCCAGACTGGCCAAGGAGCCCCCTTTTCTGGAAGTGCCAGGGCTGCCGGTTGATCTCTGGAGCCGGTCCGGCCCCCCAGTGCCTACTCTGGGCTCCTGGGTCATTTCCATTGCCCGGAAGTCCCACTGTCCTTCCTCAGCCCCTCCAAATTCTGCCAAAGTGGCAAAGTACATGAAAATTAGAAAGAGCTCAGGTATCTTTGAGCAGCTGTCTCCGCTCTGAGAACGTGTCCCTCTGGAGCACTGAGGACCCCAGAACGTGTTCTCTGGAGCACTTTCTGTAATGAACTGCAGACGAGCCCCAAGCCCATCAGTACTGAGTCAAATCACAGTGTGGACATCAGAACGCCTGCTGCCTGCAGGGGCAGCTGCGAGAGCGCTCTGGCCTCTGACGGGGTCGTCCCCGCACCCCGCCCCCCTGCCGGCGTGGGGGTGGGTAACAGAACTTCCAGTTACAGACAAGCACAAGCATGCCGAGTCCCAGGTGGGCTGGGTTCACCCAGGCCCCACAGTGAGAAGCGGGGGGCCAGGGCCAAGCCGGGAGGCCAGGCTCAGCCCCAGCCCTGCAGCCACACCACGGGTACCGTGGCCGAGCACACAAAGAAAGTAGGTCTGCAGGCGCTGCGGGGCGCGGCAGCCCAGATAGATTGATAGGGGAAGGGAGCACGGCAAACCGATGGTCGAAAAGAGACCGCTGGTGTTTGCCTGCATCGCCTGGGAGATCTGGGTCATGAGGATCTCACTCTCTGTGCCGGCTGCGTCTCTTCGGTCTGGATTAAAAAAAATAACCTGTAGTTATTCCTTTTGTTTTAAAATGTGAAAATGCATTTTAGGATGTGTCAAGCCCCTTGCCGGGCGCCCACCTTCCCGGAGCGCTTTGTGGTGGCCTGGGCTGGGTTGTCTGTGTGATGTCTGTCTCCCCCTAGAGGACAGGCCGGGCGAGGCCGCACGTGGTGGGGCTGCTGTGTTGGTGGAGGAGGCCTTCCCAGCCTGGCTGCTAATAATAGAAACCCTGCCCGTTGGGAAGGGTGGCTTCAGCGGGTGCCCCGTGGGCTCTGCCTCCTGCCATCCACACAAGACTTGAGGTTCTGCTGCCTGTTGGAGAAATCAAGACTCAGAGCCGTCACACCACTGGCCTGAGGTCACACAGCTGGGAGAGGGGGAGCTAGGAGGCAAACTCAGGCTGAGAGTGCCCAGCTGGAGCTCTTCCCCAAACCATGGGGGGCTCTCCCTGATAAGACCCCTGCCCACCCAGCCACCCGACGGGCCTCTTTGCCATCTCCTGTGTTAGGTCAAGCCAAGTGTGAGCAGGTGACCCTGCCCTGGATCTGATCATTCATTGTGCATTTGTCTGTCCATCTGTCTGTCTGTCCATCCCTCCATCCACCCATCTACTCACCATCCATCCATCCATCCATCCATCCATCCATCTACTCACCATCCATCTATCCATCCATCCACCCATCTACTCACCATCCATCCACCCATCTACTCACCATCCATCAATCCATCCATCCATCCATTCATCCATCCATCCATCCATCCACCCATCTACTCACCATCCATCCACCCATCTACTCACCATCCATCCACCCATCTACTCACCATCCATCCACCCATCTACTCACCATCCATCCACCCATCTACTCACCATCCATCAATCCATCCATCCATCCATTCATCCATCCATCCATCCATCCACCCATCTACTCACCATCCATCCACCCATCTACTCACCATCCATCAATCCATCCATCCATCCATTCATCCATCTACTCACCATCCATCTATCCATCCATCCACCCATCTACTCACCATCCATCCATCCATCCATCCATTCATCCATCTGCTCACCATCCATCCATCCACCATCTACTCACCATCCATCCACCCATCTACTCACCATCCATCCATCCATCCATCTACTCACCATCCATCCATCCATCCATTCATCCATCTACTCACCATCCATCCATCCACCATCTACTCACCATCCATCCATCCATCCATCCACCCATCTACTCACCATCCATCCACCCATCTACTCACCATCCATCCATCCATCCATCCACCCATCTACTCACCATCCATCCACCCATCTACTCACCATCCATCCACCCATCTACTCACCATCCATCCATCCATCCATCCACCCATCTACTCACCATCCATCCATCCATCCATCCACCCATCTACTCACCATCCATCCACCCATCTACTCACCATCCATCCATCCATCCACCCATCTACTCACCATCCATCCACCCATCTACTCACCATCCATCCACCCATCTACTCACCATCCATCCATCCATCCATCCATCCATCCATTCATCCATCTACTCACCATCCATCCATCCACCATCTACTCACCATCCATCCATCCATCCATCCACCCATCTACTCACCATCCATCCACCCATCTACTCACCATCCATCCATCCATCTACTCACCATCCATCCATCCATCCATCCATTCATCCATCTACTCACCATCCATCCATCCATCCATCCATTCATCCATCTACTCACCATCCATCCATCCACCATCTACTCACCATCCATCCATCCATCCATCCACCCATCTACTCACCATCCATCCACCCATCTACTCACCATCCATCCATCCATCCATCCATTCATCCATCTACTCACCATCCATCCATCCACCATCTACTCACCATCCATCCATCCATCCATCCACCCATCTACTCACCATCCATCCATCCATCCATCCATTCATCCATCTACTCACCATCCATCCATCCATCCATCCATTCATCCATCTACTCACCATCCATCCATCCACCATCTACTCACCATCCATCCATCCATCCATCCACCCATCTACTCACCATCCATCCACCCATCTACTCACCATCCATCCATCCATCCATCCACCCATCTACTCACCATCCATCCACCCATCTACTCACCATCCATCCATCCATCCATCCACCCATCTACTCACCATCCATCCACCCATCTACTCACCATCCATCCATCCATCCATCCACCCATCTACTCACCATCCATCCACCCATCTACTCACCATCCATCCACCCATCTACTCACCATCCATCCATCCATCCATCCACCCATCTACTCACCATCCATCCATCCATCCATCCACCCATCTACTCACCATCCATCCACCCATCTACTCACCATCCATCCATCCATCCATCCATTCATCCATCTACTCACCATCCATCCATCCACCATCTACTCACCATCCATCCATCCATCCATCCACCCATCTACTCACCATCCATCCACCCATCTACTCACCATCCATCCATCCATCCATCCACCCATCTACTCACCATCCATCCACCCATCTACTCACCATCCATCCATCCATCCATCCACCCATCTACTCACCATCCATCCATCCATCCATCCACCCATCTACTCACCATCCATCCACCCATCTACTCACCATCCATCCACCCATCTACTCACCATCCATCCATCCATCCATCCACCCATCTACTCACCATCCATCCACCCATCTACTCACCATCCATCCACCCATCTACTCACCATCCATCCATCCATCCATCCACCCATCTACTCACCATCCATCCATCCATCCATCCATTCATCCATCTACTCACCATCCATCCATCCATCCATCTACTCACCATCCATCCATCCATCCACCCATCTACTCACCATCCATCCATCCATCCATCCATTCATCCATCTACTCACCATCCATCCACCCATCTACTCACCATCCATCCATCCATCCATCCATTCATCCATCTACTCACCATCCATCCATCCACCATCTACTCACCATCCATCCATCCATCCATCCACCCATCTACTCACCATCCATCCACCCATCTACTCACCATCCATCCATCCACCCATCTACTCACCATCCATCCACCCATCTACTCACCATCCATCCATCCATCCATCCATCCACCCATCTACTCACCATCCATCCATCCATCCATCCATTCATCCATCTACTCACCATCCATCCATCCATCCACCCATCTACTCACCATCCATCCATCCATCCACCCATCTACTCACCATCCATTCATCCATCTACTCACCATCCATCCATCCATCCATCCATTCATCCATCTACTCACCATCCATCCATCCACCATCTACTCACCATCCATCCATCCATCCATCCACCCAACTACTCACCATCCATCCACCCATCTACTCACCATCCATCCATCCATCCATCCACCCATCTACTCACCATCCATCCACCCATCTACTCACCATCCATCCATCCACCCATCTACTCACCATCCATCCACCCATCTACTCACCATCCATCCATCCATCCATCCATTCATCCATCTACTCACCATCCATCCATCCACCATCTACTCACCATCCATCCATCCATCCATCCACCCATCTACTCACCATCCATCCACCCATCTACTCACCATCCATCCATCCATCCATCCACCCATCTACTCACCATCCATCCACCCATCTACTCACCATCCATCCATCCATCCATCCACCCATCTACTCACCATCCATCCACCCATCTACTCACCATCCATCCATCCATCCATCCACCCATCTACTCACCATCCATCCACCCATCTACTCACCATCCATCCACCCATCTACTCACCATCCATCCATCCATCCATCCACCCATCTACTCACCATCCATCCATCCATCCATCCATTCATCCATCTACTCACCATCCATCCATCTACTCACCATCCATCCATCCATCCATCCATCCACCCATCTACTCACCATCCATCCATCCATCCATCCATTCATCCATCTACTCACCATCCATCCATCCACCATCTACTCACCATCCATCCATCCATCCATCCACCCATCTACTCACCATCCATCCACCCATCTACTCACCATCCATCCATCCATCCATCCACCCATCTACTCACCATCCATCCACCCATCTACTCACCATCCATCCATCCATCCATCCATTCATCCATCTACTCACCATCCATCCATCCATCCATCCACCATCTACTCACCATCCATCCATCCACCATCTACTCACCATCCATCCATCCATCCATCCCTCCCTCCCTCCCTCCACCCCCCTCATCCGCCCTCCCATCAGTTCATGACTCCTTTGTTCATGCATTTATTCACCAGTAGCATCAGGGTTTCTGCCTTGTGCTGGGCGATGTGGGCACAGAAACAAATCCGGCACAACCCTGCCTGCCAGAAGCTCACAGTTGGGTGGGGAGACATTTAGGCCTGTGCCAAGCAGCCTGCGCGGTGAGGTGGCACGTTTCCTGTGGCCACTGTGGAGAAGGGCGAAGTTTAGACGTGTTTGGTCAGGAGACAGGGCAGGTGAAACTTAGCTGCAGTGACGAAGAAAACACGCTGGTCTCAGATGTCACCTTCTTGGGCTGCCCCTTCTGACACTGCCCCGCACACACCCTGTCCTTCCCTACCCAGTCTCTCTCCTTGGCATTTATGGTCGCCTGGCAGGCTCCGTATTGTGGTTGTTTCTCGTGTTAGCTGCTGTCTCCCTCCCTAGAAAGTCGGATCCACGGGGTGGGGACTTTTGTCTATGGCTGTGGCCCAGGGCCCAGAACATGGCATGTCGTGACATGCAGTGTCTGCTGCATGAGGAGAGGCCGGGCAGGAGAGGGCTGTCGTCCAAGGGGCAAGGATGCAGATGGGCAGTGCAGATGGAGCACGTGTGGATCTGAATGTGAACTTCAGAGAGCTGGCCGTAAGGCTGAGTGCCTCGCTGCACTCGAGGCGCAGGGGGAAAGGCGTCCGGGGCAGCTTGTGGCCTGCTGGCTCCAGTGCCGGGGGTGGGGCATATTGGACTCTGTAAGAAACCTGGGGTTAAACAGTCCTTGTTCTTTCAGTTAGACAATGGGCTTCCAGCTCTGTCACCATCTGAGGTACTGGCCTCTGGAGTGTAGGATCTGCAATTGAACCCAAGTCCCAACTGTATTTGCCCTGCTCAGAACAAGCCTGTCACCTCCTTCCTTCCAGACCCTATGTTCCTATTAATGCAGCATTAGTGTTTGGCCACCCCCCACAGGGACACGTCCGGAGCTTGCCCTGAGTGGTCACAGATGTGAGGCAGGTCCTAGCGTCATTTCATAGATGCAGAAATGGAGGCACAGAGAGGTCAAGGGGCTTGCTCCAGGTCTCAGGGCTGGGATGAGCGGCGGAGCTGGGATGTGAATGCAGGCAGCCTGGCTCCTAACCAGATTTGAGCTGGGTCTCTCTAAAGACCAGGATGGGCATCAGGACTGGCCTTGGATGGACTGCATCCTGCCCTTTGCCCTCTGTGTGGCAGCTGCCACTGCCAACTTGTCCCCCACTCAGCACACAAACAGCAGGGCAGGTGGGCGTGGGCTGCCCCTTGGTCAGCATTCGGCATATTCAAGGCCAGCCTGTGGGTCCGCCCATTGGAGGACAGGGCAACGGGCAGACACGTGTCCCCTGCCCCGAGGCCCACTGGACAGGGCTGGTGGGACCCTGCGATGTCCACTCCCCCTCACCCTGTCCTGTTGGCTTTCTGCTCAGTGGGACACTCACTTTATGTGACCTGGGGTGGATGCATGGCCTCCCTAAGCCTCAGGGTCCCCCGTGGCTGCCTTGCAGGGCTGCAGCATGAGTCACATTGGGGGGCATGCTGAGCCCCTTTGAGGGCCCATGGGGGTGATGGCCACCAAGGCCAGGCGCGGGGGTGTCCACGCCTCCCCTCTCCGGCCCTCAGCATCAGATGGGGGCTGCGTGTTCCAGATCTCTGGTGGGCAGAGCCAGTCCTGCCGCCTGCATGGCCTCGGACAAGTCCTCTTTTGGGGCCTCAGTGGCTCCACCTGTAAAATGGGGACCACCAGCCCTGCCTTCCTCCCAGGGCTGTGAAGAGGACCCCGTGAGCTGATGAGGGAAGAGGGCTTGGTAAACTGTAAAGTGAGGCGCACCCGCAGGGGGCACTTATTTTCACAATGATTGCAAGTGATCAGCGGACGGAAGCGGCCTCTGACTGGAGCAGCTTCCCCTTTGGGAGTGCCCGGAGGAGAGGGAGACAGGTGTGGACGTGGTAGGGACAGTGTGGGACCAGGGCAGTGTAAGGGCATGGAGTAGACATGGGTTCCCAGGAGGGCTCTGGCCGGGTTTCCTGGCACTGCCATCAGTGGCCCATCTCCCTGACTCCCTCCCTGACAACTGGAGCTCCTGGAGGATGAGGACTGGGTCTTAGAGGCCTCAGTGCAGCTCCAGCTCAGAAAGTGTTTGTTGGATGAATAATTGAGGGAGCTTTGAGCAATTCTGGGAAGGAGCAATTCTAGGGGAGTTGGGGTGCCCAAGGACACAGAGGCGGCCTGAGTTTGGGCTCAGAGGAACGGGGGCATCACAGATGCATCGGCAGATGCCCCCAGGAGATGTCTGGACATGGCCTGGGGCCCGATCCTGAGGGCAATGGGGACAGTGATCCTGCTTCCTGAGAGCCTGACACCTCCTGTGGCCTCTCACACACTTCCCCGAACCTGGGTCCCGGGGGCACTGGGACACTGTCCTTGGGGAAGGTGGGAGTGAGTCCAGCTGCCCAGTGTGGGCGTGGGCATCGATCTGCTTGCCTCCCAGCATGGCCCCTGCACGTGGCCACTGGTCAGCTGCCTCTTGCCTCCTGTCCCCTGCCCCCCACCGCAGGTATTTAAGGTCCAAAAGCAGCTGGGAACTGTTGAGGCCACCCGGGTGGTGGCACCAGACCGCTTCCAGGCAGGCAGACCCCAGGGCCTTCCCCACCAGCCACGCTGTCCATGGATTTTGTTGCTGGAGCCATCGGAGGTAACAGACGGGGACTGCTTCTCCCCGGGACACCAGGAGGAGCTGGGGGGGTACTCTGCCCTGGGCCAGCCTTCCGGCAGCAGTGGGGATTGGGGAGCACCCCAGAAGTAGACGGGATGTGGTGTGGACCACGGGTGCCAGGAGGAGAGAGCAGGTCCCTGGGAGACTGGGACAGGTGACACAGGGCCCAGGAGGAAGTGGGGGGAGCTGAGGGGCACCATTTTGGGGCAGAGGGTGGTCTCTGCCTGGCCATGTGGAGGCTGGGAGTCACTGGCGTGGAGAGGGATGACTGAGCAGTGGGAAGGGACAAGAGGCCCCAGGAGAGGGTGGACAGTGAGGACAGAAAGGCCTGGGTCCTGCAACACAGACCGGAAGGGGTGAGTGGAGGAGGGGAGGCCCAGCTGAGCCGGCCCCACCTCTCTGCTGGCTGTGTGCCCTGCCCAGACATTCCTGGCCTCTCTGGGCCCCCAAGCTGTTTTCCCTCCTGGGGAAAGGGCTGGTTGCGAAAGACTGACCCCGAGAGATAAGGGGCCCACTGGAAGCAGGCTGCAGCCGGGCTCCGGTCCCTCCCAGGCCATCCATGTGCGGGCTGCAGAGGCTATTTTGGGCGAGGCATCCTTGACCTTGCTCGTCTTGTGAAACAGCCGTGGGCTGCTCGTTCACACTTCTGGGAACAGCGTGGGGTACTCGCCTCGGGAGGGGAGCCAGCGCCGAGCCGGGAAAGACCAGCATCCTGGCCTCACCAGTGGGCTTTCTGAGACCTACTGTGCACTGGGCCTGAGGCCAGCTGCTTCCCTGGACATTAGGCCCCGAAGGAGGAGGCTCAGAGAAGGGGAGGAATTGCTTATGATCACACAGCCAGAAAGGACACCCGAGTCCTGCTCTTTCCTCTGGTGCACATAGGAAGGCCTGGGCAGAAACGGCCCCTGCTCTGTGCCTGGCCCTGTGTCACACAGACCAGACCTGGGCCTTGTCCTTGAGGAACTCTAGTTCTGGAGGCAGAGGTGGCATGCCATGCGACAGGAGCAAAGCCACGTGACAGGGGCTCTGATCAACATGTTTCCCGGCGGAGGCAGCCCAGATGTAGGGGTCAGGGAGGGCTCCAGAGAGGAGGCCATGCTGTGGCGGGGCTCTGATGGATGAGTAGGAATTCAATGAGGTACATGTGAGGATCAACGAGGATAATTCTACCCCAGTCAGTCAGGCAGTATTCGTTCATTCATCCATCCATTCATTCACTTTGTTCTTTCATTCATGCATGTTTATTGAGTCCTGGGATGCATAGGAAATAGGACACAGCCACCACATGCCTTATTGTCCTCAGATGGCCCTCCCCTCCCTACCCCCAGGGTATGGCCCCCAGGGATCTGCCTGCTCACTCTCCGCCAAGTGCTGGGGGCTTGGACGTTGAGGCTCTGGTGTCAGCAAAGAAGAAAGGAACAGGATGGTGGCAGGCGGCCCCCTTCGCAGGGGGCAGTGGGCCCTGGTGCAGGAATCCTCGAGTCCCACTCTGTCCCATGCAAACTGGTGACTCCAGGTGGTCTTTCCCGGAGCCTGGGGCGCCCCGGGCTCTCCCTGCCGCTCACCTCTGTGGGGACTGTGACCCCTCCGCCGGCCCCCCACAGCCACTCACAGACAAACCCTTCCAGCTCGAGGCCAGAGGGGACCCTGCCTGGCTTGGAGACAGGGCCCAGCAGGTGTCGGACCCGAAGTTCTCCCAAACATGGTGTCGGGGGGGCAAGGAGCGTGTGGCTTTCTCGGGCTGAGACTCGGAAGGAGAAGTCGCTGGCAGCGTGGCAGACCTCATCTACCTCTCTGAGCCTCAGTGTCCTCACCTGCAGGTCGAGGGTCGCTGTCTCCGTTGATGAGACAGGGTGTGGACGAGGAGGGCGCGGTGGGTCTGCCCTCAGCGGAGGCGCAGTCAGCTTCACCCTCCTCCTCCTTCCCTGAGCCCGGCCCAGCCTCTCCCACTGCTCACCGGGTTCCTCTGATTTCCTTCCAGGCGTCTGCGGTGTTGCTGTGGGCTACCCGCTGGACACGGTGAAGGTGCGGCCATGGCCAGGCCCCCCTGCCCACCCCAAGGCCCCACCTGGGCTTAGGCCGCCCTCTGAGTCTCCTGTACCCCATCCATGGCCAGAAGACCTTTCCAGCGTGCTCATCGAACCCAGTCCTCCCCAGGGTCCTCAGGACCGTTGGTCCCTCTTTCTAACCACTGTGCCTCAGGTTTCTCTTAAATGGGGCTCACCGTCCTTGCTGCCCAAGGCCAGCACAGCTGTGACAGTCAGGGCTTCACTCTTCTCCTCCCCCGGACCTGCTGACCTTGCTGAGGCCTGGAGCCACCCCTTCCTGAAGCTCGCTTCTCCCACAGGTCAGGATCCAGACGGAGCCCAGGTACACCGGCATCTGGCACTGTGTCTGGGACACGTATCGCCGAGAGCGGGTAGGCTGGGGCCAGGGTGATGGGCAGGGAGGTGACGGGGCCCCACACCCCAGGCCTGCCCCCCACCAACCAGCAAGGCGATGGTGAGCCCCTCTCGGAGCATCACGTCCATGCTCGCACCTTCCAAACGGGAATAATTGTCCAGCCTCCTGGATTCCTCTCAGGACCAGAGCTGGGGCGTCCGGCACACAGGGGGTGTTGTCAGTGAGCTCTCCCTTCCAGAGAGGTGGCATCTGGGGCCTTCGAAAGGCAGGGGAGGGACCCGTGTGTTGCTCTTCCGTCCGTTGCAGGCTGGGCACCCCTTGAAAGCAGGGCTGGGAGGAGTGCTCAGGTCCCCGGGGTCCAGCCCAGAGACCCATCCAGAGGAGGGACCCGGGGATGTTTCCCAAAGCAAGCTCGGGGCTCGGTGATGGCCAGGGGAGAGCAAAAGAAAAACAGCAACAATGAAGCAGCAGACAGTGGCCTGAGGTCAGGCCTGGCCCTGGGCCTCTTCCGGCCCGCATGACCTCACAGGTTGAGGGTCACGATCCCCATTCCACAGCTGAGGAAACCGAGGCCCTGGGCAGCCAGTGCCTTGCCCGAGGCCCCACGGTGAGGGAGGGCGGAACAGGACGAGACCCTTGGGCAGCCCCTCCTCCGGGAAGGCCTCTGGCCTGACGTGGCCCCCCGTCCGTCCACCTGCCCGCCAGGTGTGGGGCTTCTACAGGGGCCTCTCACTGCCCGTGTGCACGGTGTCCTTGGTCTCATCTCTGTCCTTCGGCACCTACCGCCACTGCCTCTCGCACATCTGCCGGTTCCGGTACGGCAGCGCTGATGCCAAGCCCGCGAAGACCGACATCACGCTCTCAGGATTCGCTTCCGGGCTCGTCCGCGTGAGTGGGGCGGGGTGAGCGGGCCCTGGGACCGCAGGGCCGGGAGAGGCTGAGAGGGCCTGAGAGCTCACTAAGCCCAGCAGGCGGGGAAACTGAGGCTTGGTGAGGGCAGAGACGGGATGGAGGCCAGGGCACTGTGGGAGAGCACTCCACTGACTCTCGTTAGCCGAGGGCCTTTGGGCAGGCTAGGGAGCCTCTCTGAGCCTCTGTCTCTTCATCAGTAAGAGGCTTGGTGAGGATTATGTGAGGTCATGACTGTAGAGCCCCAGCATAGAGTCTGACAGGTATGAGCACTCACGAAATAGCAGCAAAAATTATTAGTGATACTGTCATGTTACAAATTAATGTTACTAAATACAATAATAACATTAGTATGTCATTGCCCTATGAATTATGTTATCAGACTCTTCATAACTGTGTGCTGCTGAAGGGGCCGCTGGCTGTGGCTGGGGTGGCAGAGTGGGCTTTGAACCCGGCTCCATCAGGGCCTGGGCCAGCCTGAAGCTTCGGGGGACTCAGGCTCCCCAATGTCGCCGTGGGCAACATGAGGCCGACGGGAGGCGGGTCCAGGTGTGCAAGCAGAGTGCCTCCCGACCCCTGCCTCCTCTGCCCCAGGTGTTCCTGACCTCGCCCACCGAGGTGGCCAAGGTCCGCCTGCAGACGCAGACGCAGCCACAGCCCCAGCAGCGGCGCCTCTCTACCTCGGGGCCCTCGGCTGTGCCCTCTGTGTGTCCTGCGCCCCCTGGAAGGCCGGTGCCTGGCCCCAAGTACCACGGGCCGCTGCACTGCCTGGCCACGGTGGCCCGTGAGGAGGGGCTGCGGGGTCTCTACAGAGGCAGCTCAGCCCTGCTCTTTCGGGATGGCCACTCCTTCGCCACCTACTTCCTCTCCTACGCCCTCCTCTGTGAGTGGCTCACCCCCGCCGGCCACAGCCAGCCAGGTGAGCGGGGCTGGGGCGGCCCAGCGGGGACTGACCCGGGAGAGGAGATGGGGTTGCTGTCATGCCACACGCTGGTACCCTGGCGCCTCCCCAGGCGGGAACCTTGGTGCCCTCCATACCCGGAGCAGGACGTACTGCTCTTTGTGGCCGTGGACAATCACGTTGGTGGAGTGAGCCCAGGGTCCCGTGACGGTCTGCCCACTCTCCTCTGGGCCCTGATTCCCCTTCCAATCCAGGCACTCCTGGGTCTCTCTTTGCAGATGTCTTGGGTGTGCTGGTGGCCGGTGGCTGTGCAGGGGTCCTGGCCTGGGCCGTGGCCACCCCCATGGACGTAATCAAGTCCCGCCTGCAGGTGGATGGGCAGGGCCAGCGGCGCTACCGGGGCCTCCTGCACTGCATGGCAGCCAGTGTGCGGGAGGAGGGGCCACGGGTCCTCTTCAAGGGGCTGACGCTCAACTGCTGCCGCGCCTTCCCTGTCAACATGGCGGTCTTTGTCACCTACGAGGCTGTGCTGAGGCTCGCCCGGGGCCTGCTCACGTAGCTGGTCCTGTGCCCCAGGGGCCAGCCCGCCAGCAGCTTCCGGAGGTCGCAGTGGCTGAGGGAGGTGAAGGGGTGCGTCGGGGTCTGGGCCCCACTGGGCCGTCCCCAGGACAGCCGAGCCTGCCGCAGTGAGTCAGCCGAGGCCTGGGCTTGGCCTGCCCACCTGCAGACCACGAGGAGGTCAGGGGCCATCTGCCATCAGCCCGGGTTGGCCTGAGGGTCACATGGGCCGGGGGGCGTGGGCCTCTTGGGTGAAGACGGCCGTCCCATGGAGCCGTTTGTGCATTTGGTCAGTGGTTCATTCTAGCTTTGTGGCCACCCCTCCCTGCCCCCGTGTCTTCACCGCCCACTTGCGCCTGTACCCCGTCCATTTCTTCAGCTGTCCGCGCGGCCCCCCTGCCAGCTCTCCACTGCCATCAGTGGGCTCTCACGCACTGTCCCTCGGACGCGGCGCAGCTGGCCTCCCCGCCAGACGATTCTGAGGTGCAGCTGTGTGGCTCCAGATGGTTCCCTGCACCGGCTGCTCTGAGAGGACACTGCTGGGACAGCCCTGGGGGTTCGGGGCAGGGTCTGGTCACCTACCCTCACTCTGCCTGTAGACCCAGGAGACTCAGCGGAGAGCTGTTGCCAATAAAACGTTTCTGAGGACGGTCAGTGGCGTTGCTCTGTGGTCTGTGGGGTTGGAGATGGTTCTGCGCCTCCGGCTCATCCTCAGAAGCCGAGCCCTCCCAGCCTGTGTGGGCAGCGCTCCCTGTGTGCAGCCGGGCGCAGTGAGGCCCAGCCCAGCGCTCCGGCTGCCTCCACTCCCTCGGCCTTTGGGGCTGCAGGCCTCGCCTGTGCGCTGAGCCCTGTCACAGGGGGCTGTTCCGAGTCCAGCATGATTCCTGCTCCCCTCCCCACCCCCATCCCAAAACCACCCCCTTTCTGAGCGAAACCGGGTTCTAGCCAGGTCCAGCCGGCTGCCCTGGCCCCTCCATTGCCCGGACACCTGGCCGTGAGCCGCCTTTCTATGGGGTCCGGGAGGAAGCAGGGGCGGGCACTGCTGAACACTGCTGGGCACCAGGCACCTTACACAGGTTATCACAACTGCTTGATGCCAGTGAAGAAACAGCTCAGAGAGGGAGCTGGGCCTGCCCAAGGCCACACAGCAAGAAGAGCAGGGCGACTCGCGCCTGCACTTTGGAGGTTCTGGCCCTCTCCCTGGCACCACGAGGTTTCCAACAATGGGGGGCCATCGGGAGCCAGGGCTGGCAGGTCCAGCACGAACCTGCCAGGTCCCCACCACAGCAGCCCTCTGGTAAAGCCAGCTGACACCTACCTCGACTACACTCCCTGACTCACAGACACCGGCCTTCACTGCGTCTTTGGACAGAAGGACCTCCAGCATTTTGGCCAAACAAAACTCCCAGAACACCTGGGTGGACCTCCCCTCCCAGCCTGCTCCAGTCATACTGACCCAAATATTCCCTAACACTCTGCTCGCTCTGCCAGGAATGCCCTTCCCCCTCTTCTGCCTGGCTAACTCTGCTTCCTAAGCATCACCTCTTCCAGGAAGCTCTCCCTGCCTGACCACCAGGCCACTTTTAGGTGTCTCCTGCTCTGCTCCCCCGGGGCCCTGGTTCATCGTCTGGTCATCCATCTGTACCCCCGGCCCCTATCCCACCCAAGACTGTGAGCTGCCAAGGGCAGCGGGTGTCTGATTTGGAGTACACCCAGCTCAGGGCCTGCACAGGGTGGGTGCTCAGGGGGTGTGGAATGATGCACTGATCAGTGAATGAGTGAATGAAGTCCTGAGGTAGATTCCTGGAGTTCATCGAGCTTGGAGGTAAAGATGCTGAGCTGTTCTGGCCAGGTGCTGGGAAAGGGGTGTCAGCTGACAAAAGGTTTCAGTAGTTCACCAAAACCCCAAGGGGCTGGCCCGGTGGTGCAGTGGCTAAGTGCGCATATTCTGCTTCGGTGGCCTGGGGTTTGCCGGTTCGGATCCCAGGTGCAGACACGGCATCGCTTGGCAAAAGCCATGCTGTGGTAGGCGTCCCACATATAAAGTAGAGGAAGATGGGTGTGGATGTTAGCTCAGGGCCAGTCTTCCTCAGCAAAAAGAGGAGGATTGGCAGCAGTCAGCTCAGGGCTAATCTTTCTCAAAAAAAAGAAAAACAACAAAAAGACCTGACTGTGCGTCCACTTTTGGTCGGAAGCCCACTAGAACACCCACTGGCCTTGGAGGAGTTCCTGCTCTGCTGGTGTGGACAGGAGGGCAGGGACCATCGGGCACTGAGCAGCTGGCCTCGCCCATGTTGGGGAAGTGGCTTTGCAGAAGGCTGGTGCCGCCTGTCTCTGCAGCCTCTCGGTGGCAAGGCCCTCCCAGCCCCCTCTTCAGAAATGGGGAGGTGAGGGGGTGCCCAGAGTCACACCGTCGGGGACAGCTGGGGCTTCCCTCTAAACAGGGCTGCCGCAACAAGGTCCAGGCTGCACTTGAAACTTCAGAGGGGAGATGAAGGGCGCACCGAAGGGCTCCCACAGCCGTGAGCTGACCGGAGAGGCATCGGCCTCTGGGAAGGCGGAGAGCCGCTGTTCGATGTGGCAGGCGTGGGGAGCTCAAGTGCTGTCCTGGACTGTGCACCCCTCTGACTGCTCGGCCACCCTTCCCCCGCTCCCCCTTGGGCTCTCCAAGGTGTGCTCTTCGCATCGTCCCTGGGATGCAGCTCGACTGGTCTCCCCACCAGGCTGGGGGATGGGGCACAGCAGGGCCTGACGAGTGGACATTGACAGTCAGAGCTCTTCCGGCAGAAGCCCTCCCGCCTCACCCCCAACAGCGGCTGGGCTGTCGCACCTGTCCATCCTGATCCAGGGGCTCTCTCAGGGACCTTTAAGAACTCGCTGGTTTTTAGCAAAATGTGGGGCGTGGGAGGGTCCATGGCCCTGGCCAGCAATGACCTTGGGGGAGTCACCTGACCTGTGACCCAGGACACTGCTCCCAAGACCCAAACACGAGGCGTCATTGGTCTGGTTTTACAGGGGAGGGACGGGTCCTGAGAGGTTAAGTGACTGGCGCCAAGTCACGCAGCTGACACAGGACGAGCAGGCGTGTTTGGGGCCACAGCCCCTCCTTTCCACGGCCCCCACGATGATGCCCACTCCACCCCGGGCCCTGTGGCTGGGGGACGGCAGCAGCAGCAGCTCTGCCCCCGAGGACTCCACGTGGCCCCTCGCCATATCCGCACACTTGTGCCTGCGATGTGGGTGCCGCGGAGCAACAGGTCGCATTTGTTAGTTGCGCAGGGCCATGCAGCCTCGCCATCCTCTGTAGGTGGCTAACCTGCACGGCCACAGCCAGCCAGGTGAGCAGGGGCTGGGGGCTGAGCCAGGGGAGCTGAGGCCGGGAGAGGAGACGCTGACGAGGTCACGATGCATGCTCGTACCCCAGCGCCTCCTGGGGGAGCCCTCAGCCCCTCGTTTGTAGAACAGCCCCTCTGTGTGTGTGGAAACCAGAACAGAAGAGCCCGGACAGGCCTGCTCTGTCACAAACTCACTGTGTGGCCTTGGACAAGTCACATTGCCCTCTCCTAAGCCTCAGTTTCCCCACTTGCAAAATAAGAATGGGTGGGCAGAGTGGGCCCAAGGCTCCATTACAGCTGGGCCTCTGCTCTGGGCCCCATGGAACGGGCCGGCCCAGCTCACAGCCTGGCTCCGTCACTGCCACCTCTGACCACCCCACGGCCGGCTCCCTAATCCGCAAAATGAGGACATCTGCTTGCATTCTCCATGGGCTGCTGGCAATGTTGAGTGAGGTGAGAGCCAGCCCCAGGGAGGCAGGTAAGGGCTGCCTGCTGCCCAGCTGGCTCCCGGAGCCTGTAGCTCAGGGCCATGGGGGCTCCAGGACAGTGTGTCTCCAAGCCACAAGCATCCCCACGGGGCGCAGTAGACTCGGGCCATCCATGGAGGGGCCGCGGCTCTCACCAGCAGGCGCAGCCCAGCCCTGGGCCTGAAGCAGGCCTCTGCCCCCTGTAGCCTGGGACAGAACACAGCAACACAGGCGGGACCAGAGGAAGTTTATTTATACCAATGAGCAACACAAGGGCGAAGCACTCAGGAGTGGACCCTGCGACTCCAGGAAGGACACCTCAACCAAGGGCTTTCCCTGAGGTATGTCTTCGGGTTTTCCAAAACTACACATGGTGCACAATTCAGCGGGCCTCCCACAGACGCACTGCTGAGGGCCTCAGGGAGGGGCTGCTGTGCGCTTTCTGGCTACGCCCACCCACCGGGGGACGCGGGCCGGGCACTGCTCTGTGCAGACAGACTTCCATGCCAGTCAAGTGTCAAAACAAAAGCATCTGCAGAGGCAGCAAACCCGCAGTGCCTGGCTCAGGTGGAGCAAAGCGCCGTCGGTTTCCAGGCCGGAGTGTCCAGCATTATTTGGTGGAAACAAAACATGAGTGTGTCCAGGGAAAAGAGCATGATTTCTGGAGTGGAGAACATGCATGGTCTGGAGTTCTGTAAATAAACTGGAAAGTTTCACCAACAAAAGACTCAATTTAATAAAAACTGGCCAACTCTGGCCAGTACTCAATGCTCAAAGCAGCTTTCAAACTGGGAGATCTCGCGGTCAAACAGAGAGCAAAGTGTTCAGCTGGCAATGTGGTTTATTTTTTGGAGCACGGGCTGAGATACATCTTGTGCTCGTTGGCATCCCCACATTAACTTTTCGAAGCACTTTCTAGTTTGATGACAGGCACAGACCACATAGGCTTTTAGGGAGCAGGTTTTGAGAGTATATTTGGAACTGTCGGATGCTTTCAAATGGAAGTGGGGCTGGGGACTAGAACAGGCTGGCCGATGGACACCTGGCCGAGGGCGCCACATCCCTGGGCTGCTCTGGGGGAGAGACTCCAGCTGGACCAGTCTGTCTGACCACACGACGTCATCTGGCACCATCCCCCCACAGGGCTGTGCTCACAAGCGACAGAAAGGATGACGTTCACAGAAGAGGCAGTACTGACATGCACACACGGCCTGCAGACCGCAGGCCAGCAATCACCCTGGGGCAGAGCCTAAGGGGCGTGGCGAAGCAATTAAGGTGGGGTATGTGGCCATAAAACGAGTGTTACTGAAAGTCATAGAACAGCTTCCGGGGACTCATGAACTCCTTCACGACCTCGTCCGTGACCTCCTGGCGCCGGGCCTGGTGCTCGGCGACCAAGGGCTGCAGAACCTCGATGAGGATCTTCTTGAGGTCGCCGGTGAGCAGGGCTCCACTGGTGTAATCCTGTCCGGGGGAGACCACAGTGAGACCCACCTGGCACCCCGGGCACCTCCCTCCTCTGGGCAGCCAGCAGCCCACACAACCACCCCCCTACCCAGAGCCTGGTGCATGGGCGGCGCCCAGAAGTACAAGAACGTGCACCTTACACTACACTCTTCTTGAAATGACTAGACCCTGGCTCTGATGAGAAGCTGTGACCTGCTCTACATGGTGGAAGGGACAACAGGAAGTGTCACCCGCAGCCGCCCGCCTGCCCGGCCTGGTTGCGCTCCGAGCACATGGACAAGTGATTGCTCCCTTCAGCCCCTCCAGCTGCTCTAAAACCTTTGCAGGATCTTCTTTTGTTTTCTGACTGTGGGAGTAACATGTACTTGTGGCACAAATTTGATCAAGTACCCGAGCCACAAAGCGGCAGCAAGTCAAGGGGGCCCCTGGTGCAGCCAAGACCGGGTGGCAGGAGGGCCCTGCTAACGTGATGGCGTGTTTTCTTCTACCTTTGTCCCCATGCATTTTATTCAGACATATTTGACCGCGCTGCATCTCCAATCTGGGACCCTGTCGCCACTGTCCCAGGCATATTACTCTTGTCACTACAACCTCACGCCTGCGGACTCATCACCTGTGACAACTGGCTCACGTCTCCTCTGCTGTATGGATGGAGTCTGTCCTGAACCTGCTGCTGTCATCATTCGTAGTCTATGTATGGAGAGCTCTCTCTTCTTCAAGATGAGCTCCTCGGGAGAGGTCCCAGGAAGTGGGAAACCTGAGGCACAGTGCGCACGGGAAGCTGCTGGGCGAGGGCCTGGGCCTGGACACCCGCACCCTGCCAAGCTTCGGAGCATCTGCTTCACGACAGGGAGACCCCAACCCGTTGACTCGGGGCACTGCTTCGGCTGTGACAGTGTCTTGTTTTAACTGATATTTCTCTGACCACCAGAGAGATTAAGCTGTTCTGTGGCTACTCAACAGCATTCGTACTTTCTCTCTGTGCGCCACCTGCTCACGCGGCTCCTGGCACACTACTAGCGATGCGATCGACCTACTCAATCTTCATTTCCTCTCAGCTGAGCACCAGCTCTTAAGGCCCAGGCATGGAGGAAGCTCTGACGCCCCTAATGTGGCTGCTAGAACCTTCCAGGCCCGTGTGAGGGGGCTGGGGGCCAGGCCCTGTCTCACCTTTCTGATCTGCTCGAGCCTGTCGTCGTCCTCGAGGAAAAAGGTCAGGTACATGAAGGACACATCCACGTCGCAGTTGCCCCCAAACTGCCTGTGCTCCTCGACAGTGTCTCTGCCTCCAGAAAAGGCGTGCTTGTTGACCTGCAGCAGCCAGAGGACACGGACGTGCGAGTCAGCCCAGCCCCGCGGGTACAGACTGGCTGAGCCCATGCGGAGAGGCCCGGGACTGCTTTCTACCCCGCTGGAGCCCGGGCAGGGGCGGCCGAGGCTCACGGACAGTGGGAGGCGCCCCCTCAACGGCTCCTTCCTGCCAGGCCTGGGGGTGAGCGGCACTGGGGCTCCCCACAGCAGGGGGGGCAGACTCGCTTTGAAGCACCCTCTCCCCAGAGACACAGAGCAGAGGTGGGAAGCCAAACTCCAGCTGTGTGAAGTTTGAGGGAAACGTCCTACAGTGTTCTCGCGACAACCTTCAGAAAGAGGAAGAACACAAGCCAGCCTCAGAGTCACAGAGACAACGAGCAGGGGCGCCGCCGCCCGCCCGGGGCAGGCGTGCTGGTGACAGAGGGTGGAGAGCAGCCCCAGGCAGCGCGAAGGCTGCTGCCTTCTCCCAGGAAAGGAGAAGCGGCGGCACAAGGATACGGCTCATAAGGGAACGCAGAAGCCACGGAAGGGGCAGAGGGAGCCAGGGGCGGCAGCAGGGCCCCACCTGAAGACATGCAGCCTCAGGCGCTGACGCCGGGAGGACTCAGACGCTGAGAGAATGGTTTTCAGGAACCACTGAAGATAATCTTGGAGAAATCAGGGCCAAGAGACGAGAGAAGAAAAGCCAAAAAGGACAAAGTTCTTCCATGTTCTTTCTGCGAGGATTTGAGAAACCTACTAGGTGCAAACATCACCCTAATTTTAATTCTGATGTGGAGAAGGGTATGTGGAGTCAGTGACTTCTAAGTTGAGACGTTTATAAGTCTCCCCAGCAGGACCCCAGGGCAGATTACTAACTGGGTACTTGGGGTGGTCTAAAGCAGCAGGGAACGTCAGGGGCAGAGGTCATCAGGCACGAGCGAGATCAGGGAACCCATCTCCTTTTGGAGGGTGCCGCCAGGGGCTGCCAGGGAAAGCGGAAGGTGCCCGGCACTTGGGCAAGGCCCTGCACAGAGAGAAGTTGGTGACAGGTGGCCACCACTGGGTGGGCCAGGGCAGGAGGAACAAAGATAACAAGTCTCAACTTCCCTTTCCTCAACAAAAAAAGAGCAAGTTACAAAAGAGAATCAATGTATGCAAACTGCAAAAACTGTGGAAAACACAAGATAACCAGAAAGAAGAGAAAACCACCTTGTATGAGGCTCTCCTGAGGTCTGTGCGTCCTTGGGCAGGCGCACTGTCTGGCGGAGTCGCCGTTGTGCAGTGGCCCACCGGCATGGACAGCTTCCTGGGCGCAGACCCCTGGCCAGGGAGCCAGGGCCTCAGGGCAGGTGCCCCAGTGCCAGGAGGGAAGTCTTGAGGACAGTGTCCCAGGCTGCAGGGGTGGTTCTAAAGGCTATGCAGGGGCCTGGGGACAGTCCACAGCCCTTGTCTGAGAGGAGGACGGGGAAGTGCGTGTCTGCGGCTTATTTCCAAGATGTGTGGGCACCGCCCACCACCACACATCACTTTTCCCTGGCAGACCCCTTGTCCAGTGGTGGCCCACAGCAGACTTGCCATTGGTGGTGGCTGCTACCATTATTACAAATATTTAATCCCCAACGACCTTGGTATTGCCATCTCCACTTTATAAGTGAAGAAAACGAGGCACAGAGTGTCAAGAAGCTGTGGGCTGCAGCAGCGAGAGGGGGAGCCTGGCAGAGCCTCCTGGCATGCCCAGGCTTTCAAAGGCTTCTAGGAGCGGCTTCGGTTGGCCTGGTTTTGGACCTGGCCAGTCCCCAGAGGTGCTGGGGCCTAACTTACAGGAAACCAGCAGGACAACGGGTTTGAGTTAGAGTGGACAGCAGTCTTGGTGGTGGGGCTGGCGGGATCCAAAATGACAGAAGCAGGTGAGAGGCACCACCGAAACCAGTGTGACTCAGTGTAAGAGGAAGCGATGCCAAGAGGGGATATCGGGGCGGCGGGACGAGGACTTGATCAACCACCAATCTCCAAGAGCTAGCGAGCTTTGGCTGCTACCATCCAGTGGGATGGCTGAGCTGGTCCCCAGGGGCCCAAGACCCAGGGCGGGGATGGGCCACCGGACCTCTGACCCTGGAGCTGGAGGTGAGCCCTGGGAGCGGGGCACTAAAGGGGTCCTGTGATCAGAAATCACGAGTGTGGCCAGGCTGGCAAACTGCATTACAGACATTCGTCCTGGCGGCAGAGACGCCACCCTTCCAAGGCTGCCTGCGGAGGTCTGGCTGGGCTCTCACGGGCCCGTGCAATGGCCTGCGGGAGGCTTGTTTTGGCCTGCACTACAAAGAAACTGTCCAACTACTCACTTGTTGAACTAAAATCTTAAATTTGGACAGCACTCTGCAGTTTACAACCACTTTCTCTATGTGCTCTCACGTAAGCCTCAAGTCTATGAAGCCAGCACAGCTGCTCCCACTTCACAAATGACACCTAGAGAGCCAAGGTCACTGGCCAACAGCAGGGAAATAGCAGGGCCCAGATAAGCCAGGCCCCGACTCTGGGCCGCAGAGGCCGTGCAGGGCGGAGCCGGGTGGCGGAGCTGCCCCACTGCTTCCCAGCTTGGGGAATGGAGGAAAGCTGCCTGATCCTCGAGCCTTGACTTCCTTGCCAACCAAATGGACACAGCCCCCAGGGCGGCTGCTGGGACTCAATGAGATGCCAGGGGAGCAAGAGATCCCAGGGGAGCAAGGGCAGGTGAGCGGGGCCAGGCAGTGTGTCCCTGGCACAGCTGCTGTCATTCTTGGGAGGTGCTTGGCTGCTGTGGAGGTTCTGATTCTGGAGCAGAAGGTGGGCCTGGGGATTGAGAACGAGGGCCTGGCCTGCCCCACAGGCTCGTGACCCTGGTGGTCCTGCAGCCTGTGTGGTCCCTGACCTCACACTCACTGCTGGCCCCTAAGTCAATGGAGAATGCCCAGAGCCATGAATGACTTCTTTAAAACAACTTCTTAAAACAAAACCAAACGACTTCTCTGCAGGAAGGAACCGGTGCTCCCCCGCCCCTCCTCTGCGCTCCACGAGCTACAAGTTCAGCCAGAAGTGAAAGGGAAAGAAAAAGCCCTGTTTACACCAGCTTCCAACCGAGGGCTGGAGAGGTGGCGGCAACCGTTTCCTGGATGAAAGTTTTGGTATTGTGGGTTTCCCCCGCTGTTAACCAGAACCTGCTGGGGGCTTTCCAGAAGGGTCAGGGCTCGGGGAGTGACCCAGATGGTTGCATTACATGCCTCAAATACAGTTTATGTCACTCCTACTGTAATCTTCCAACCCGCGAACACACACTCGGTTCCAAATAAAATGTCAAGAGCTTTGCTCGACAGCGAGGGGAGTGTCCATACACTCGCACTTCAGTGCTGAGCAGCCGAAGTGCAGCCCTGACAAACAAGGAAGTTCAACGCCTGTCGTGAATTTCTCTGGTGAGTTGACCAATATTTACTGAGCACCCAGAGCACGCCGGCCGGGCACAGCACTCCCCAGCCAGACACGACCGTCCTGTCAGAGGACACGTCACTGCATCTCAGCGAGAACTCTCGGCCCCAAAGCCCCACCTTGGGAACGGCTGCTCCGGGGCCAGTAGGGCACCCTGCTGGTTCCAGCGGCGGAAACTAGGTCAAGCTGGCCCTCCTCTCTGGGCCTCATCTTCCTCATTGCTAGAAGGAACACACTATCTCCCGGAGAGAAACGAAAGCAGAAAACACCAGCAAAGCACCTGGGCCAGCTCCTGGAACACAGCCGGTGCTCAGAAGTGTCTGAACGTTTTTGCTATTGTTTAATTGTAACTTTAAAGGAAACTGGCATGACTTTGCTTCCAGAGTAGAGGGTTGGTGAGAAAAGCAAAGCAAAAAAAAAAACAAAACACAACACTAAAGTTTTGCCTAAACGAGAGGACACAAACAAAATGAATTTACCTTAAATCTGGGAACAGGGGCAGGCTGCCTCGAGCTGGCAGGGAGCGGGCCCTGGTCCTGGAATCCCAGGACGCCCAGAGGACAGCAGGGTGCGTGCGCGCCTCTCCCAGGCGTGGATCTGCTCGTGCGGGCTGCGCCTCCGCCCAGCCGTGCTCACCTTGTTTTTAATCTGCTTGGCCGAGTCCGTGAGGAAGATGGACGAGTTGGGGTCGCTGGCGCTCATCTTGGTCTGGGCGCCCTGCAGGGCGGGGAAGAAGGTCGAGTGCAGCAGGGCTGGTTTGGGGTAGCCGATCCTGGGGGCGACGTCTCTCGTCATCCTGAAGTAAGGATCCTGCGGGGAGAGGGGCCTTTGCAGGACAGCTGGAAGGAATGGGCCAGCCCTCAGCCCTGAGCAACACGCGAGGGCCTTCCCAGGAAGCTCCTGAGTCTCCAATTAGTGTAACGACTGATCCACCCCCCACCCCCCAGCCTCCCACTGCCAAGTGCGAGGAACCTCCTGCCACAGCCGGACTGAGAAACCCGGTGGTGCCTCCTGACCTGGTCAATGGCGCACGGGATGAGGCACTGGATGTCCGCCCTGTCCCGGAAGATCTGGGGGAAGGAGTTGCTGAAGGAGGGCGCCGCCTGGATGGCAGGAAAGCTGATCTTCCCTGAAAGCGAGGACAGAACATTTTCACACGAGACCCGCTCCTGCTCCGGCTGTTAACCCAGGGAGAGGGACGCACAAAAGGAGGCTTTCTCCCCGTTAGAAAAGTTGTAATCACTAGAGAAAATCTGAAAACCACAGGAAAGTGGAAAGAAGAAGAAATCGACAGTCCCAGTTGGAGCCTCCTGTCGCCCATTGTTTTACTCCGCGCAGTCTGTGGCTACACTCGTCAGTCCCCTGCCCTCTTCCCCTTTGTGACGCCCACCCACGCTGCTGCCGAAGCGATCCCGTCCCGGGAAAGTGCCGCCCTCTCCCCATCGGGCATGCAGGTGGTTCCTCCTCTTCAACCATCGACTATGACGGCTTAGTACACAAAACTGTTCCCAGCATTTTGGATGTTGTTGTTAATGCTGCTACTGCTACTTGCCTAGACCTGCAGAAGTGGACCCTTGACAAGGGGTGTCAGTGTCACAGCAGTCCACCCCAGCCGTGCTACTTGGGTTCTCAGCCGCCCAGGTGTCCCGGGCTCCCGGGGCTGGGCCGGCACGCACGCACGCACGCTCCAGCTGAGCTGGGAATGCAGCCCCAGCTGTGGTGAGCGCTGCCAGGTGAGCTCGGGGTGCTGCTTCTCCTCTCCCCTGAAAGTCCTGACCCTGTGAGGCCCTCTCCTAGCAGCTGTTTTCACCCCACTTCAGAAAGAGACACCCCATTTCTGGGTTCCTGTCTTCCTCTGGGGGACCAAGTGGATGGCTGCCCTTGCCACCAGCGCCCCCTTAAAGCACAGAGTGGCAGTGGCCATTCCCTGCAGGCGGGGGCCAGGTCTGTGCTCAGGGCCCTCCCTGGGCTCCTCGACTCCTCACGACTCTACGAGAAGGCACCACCATCGCCCCCATTTTACACCGTGCACCTTTAGGCTCACTGACATGGCTTGCCAAAGCCAATACACAGCAAGCAGCTGGCTGAGCCGGGATTCAAACCCAGGTCTCCTGGCAGCAAACTGTGTGTGTACAGCTATTCGTTATGTCCACCGTCTCCTCACTCGCACGGTGCAGCCTCCACTGAGACAGCTTCCCTCTGCCAGCTGGGCCTCCAGGGACAGAGCCCTTCCAAAAGCACAGGGTTCACTCCCCAACTGTCGGGAGTGAATGTGACCGGGACGTCAGGCTTGTGGATGTGCCGAGCCTCCTGGCAGGGCCTCCCTGTGGCGTTTCTCTCCGTGTTTACACTCGCAGGCCCCTCCAGAAGGCCCTGGAGGGCACTCCCTCCCGCAGCCCAGTGGACACAGCCTGGGAGCTGCCCCAGGTGTGGGGGATTAGGAGACCCAGCCACCAGTCTCAAGGGTTGATTCTCAGCTCAAGGAGCTACGTTCTGAAAGGAGAGAAGGCCAATGCATCTGAAAGAGGCACAGAAATCTCTGGACAGGACATAAACATGCACAGGGCAGGAAAACATGAGCCTATGAGCTGGGGGCCAAGGGAGGGAGGGTGGGGTGGGCTCTGCGGGCCTCGAGTCAAGCCCCTTCTTCCAGATGGGGACACTGAGGTCCAGGGAGCCAATAATGGCATGCCAAAATCACCCATACTCTTTTCTTTCTTTCTTCTAAACCTTCAAATGGAGGGCTGAGGAGAGGGACAGATGGTAACCTGAAGTACAGCTCCACGTGGCCCAGAAATGTGGCCGACGGCATCATCCTAGCTCACTACGTTCTGGGAAAACCCACCTCTGGGTTTACTACTTGAAGAGACAAAGTGCACATGCTCCCATCTCAGTGACAGCTCGGCCAGAGATGCCACGTCCACCAGCCCAGCCTCCATGCTGCCACTCCTTTGTGATGGCCGTGGGGCGGGGCAGCAGCGGGCTCCTTACCGATGGAGTCACTGTCGGTGAAACCGAAGATGCCTTTCACTTGGTTGAAGGTAACGTGCTTCTGAATCTTCACCACGTTCCTGTAGAAGTCTGAACTTGACCTGCAAAGACATCAGAATCAAACCTCAGGTCCAGTGGGTGGCCTCCCGCTGAGGGCAAAGCAGCAGATGGGCAACCTCTGTGGACCAGATATGGGTGAGGACACGGATTGGGGAGGAAGGGGCCCAGCAGCCAGCAGTGGGCAAAGGTACCTGCAGCACGCAAAGTGGACATGCCTTTAACAGCGGAGCGGACCGGGAAGGGTGGAAACCAGCGTGAAACCAACACAAGATGACCAGCCAGTGAGTCAAGAACACAACCAGATTCAGACCCAGCGGCTAACATGAAACATTTAACATTTAAATTCCGCCAGGGCCAATGGCTGAGTGTGCCATGGAGCTTCAAGTCTGGGAGCCACACGAAGCTTTTTGTCTGAGATGGACTGTGTTCGGTGTCATGGGAGACTACCTGCGACTTGATGCTAGATGGGGCATCTGGACAGAAACGACGGGTCCAGGAAGGAGGGTTTGTCAACAGTTCTGGGCCACAGCGGCTGGTTCAACAACCAGACTCTCTCTTCTGGATGGTAAGGGGGTGTGCACAGGAGGCCTGGATCTGTGGCAGCCATTCTGCTACCAGAGGGAACTAGGCTGAGGACAAAGCAAACATGGGGAGGGGGTAGAACCCAGAGTGGCTTCTTACACTGCATCTTTTGACTAATATATTCAGCAGCTTTATTCCCTACGCCCTGCCAAGTGTCAGGGACCATAAGGATGAAAAGGGAAGAGCGAGAAAGCTAACGTTTCCTAGTGTCTGCAGAGTGTGGCAGGAGCTGGGCTGAGCACCGCCAACACTGCCCTTCCAGGGGCATAGGCACTGCCCTTCCAGGGGCGGCTGCACCCCTACTTCACAAGAGAGGTGCCCAGTCACGTCGCAGAACTAGCGGGAACACGAGCTGGGATCCAAACCCAGGCGTGTCTGGCCCCAAGGCCTGTGCTTTTCTCACCACATCTCCCAGCTTCTGATGAGGTGAACACTTGGCCAAGGATGGACCACCACTGAATGTCTTTGGGCAGGCCGGTGAAAGCGTCGGGGTACAGGGACACTGGTGCCTGGGTCGGGGCAGCCAGGAGGCAGGGAGGCGTGTAAAGGCAGAGGCCACCACACCAGGGTCTGTTCTGAGTTGAGCAGACTCCCACTCAGCAGTGGGACATGGACAGGGACGGGAACGGGGACAGGGACAGGGACGGAGATAGGGACGGGGATGGGGAGGGGGAGGTGGAGTCAGCTTTCCCTGAGCAGCTAGCCTGACTGCCCACCAAGCTCCAGCCCTGGGGCACTGGTCAGGATGGGAATAGTGCTACAGAGAGAAGACCAGAGAAGACACACCAGGAGCAACACGCAAGGTCTTCCCAGGCCAGGCCCGCTCAGTGCAATGGGAACAACAGAGAGCAGAGAGCAATGGGCGCCCGGAAAGCTGCCGGCCCTGCCGGCTGCCGAAACACGGTTGCTGGCACAGAGGGGTGGGTCTCCGCGGACAGCAGCAGCCTCATGCTGCTCACACTCGGCCAGGATAAGCAGCCGCCTGCCCCAGGGGCCAGCTAAGACTCCAGGCATCCCTAGGGTGGGGCAACCGTAAACCCTCCAGGGCAAATTGGCTGGGTGGGCCACACCCTTCTACCTGGGGTCACGCTGCACAACATGGTCCCCAAGGCCCCCAAGAAGGAAAAATCTACAGTATCCCCAAACTCCTGGCTCCAGCTCGGGGGTGTTTGAGCAGTGTTTCTGAAGAAGACCACGTGGATCTTTCCTGGAGGACGGGTCACTTCCTTGGCCCGGCGCTCCAGCTGCGCAGGCTGCTGGAGTGCAAGGCTGCACCCTGAGCAGCAGCCCTCCCCAGGAGGGACATCAGTTTCCCGGGCACGTGCCTGTCCCACGCAGAGTGACAGTGCCCGCACGCTGAGGCTTTGCCCCTGGCGACAAGGAACAGACCTCGCTGCATCCCATAAATGATGACTGAACAGTCTGCCCCTGGGGAGAACACCAGCCCTCTCACTCAGAGGACCTGACCCCACCCATCCCTTACACAGGCACCCAGAGACGGCTCACAGGGGGATAGGGATTAGACAGGGCTGTTCACCGGGCGCTCACCAGGCCAGGCACGGCTCAAAGCACTTCCGGGCAGTAACCACGCAGGCCTCACAACGCCTGCAGCACAGCCACTGTTTCCTCCTGGCCGTGAGCCCCTTCCTCTGTCTTCCCACACTCACCATCACCCGTCCTAGTGTCTTTACCTGCGTGACTCTCCCGTGAGAAGGTAACCTGACATGGCTGCTGGACAACTGTTCTGTCGGCTGCTGTATCCCCAGCACTTTGGCATCTAGTGGATGCTCGATAGATGCCTGTTGACTAACAAGCCGAGCCGAGCCGAGCTGAGCAGGCAGGCAGAGAGGAGGAAAGTCAGCGCTGAGTCCCAGTGAGTGGCGGTCAGGCCGTGAGCCCAGGCAGGGCCCTCTGCACCCCTCTGCTGGACAGCCTTGTACTAGTACCCATGCCCCACTTCACAGGAAAACGAGGCTCAGAGAAGTCCAGACTCGCCCCAAGGAACTATGCCAACCAGGTGCAGAGCTAGGTCTGCAGCGCCGGCTTCCAGACTGCCAGTGCAGCATCTTTGTCCCTTGTGCCTCCTGGCAGGGAGGACTCTCCGGGCCCACATGTGGGGCCAGAAACACGTGGGGGGACGGGGTGGAACCTGCTGCCTGCCAACGACTTCCTCCCCCACGGAGCCCTTGCCACATCCCTCCCACCCAAAGAGAGGGTGCAGGCTGGCTCTGCTGTGCCTCCAGCTCCTGAAGACCAGGAAGGGGCTCTGATAATCAAACATCTAGATGTTGAGTTAAATTTCAATGAAAAACTAAAATCCTCAAGTATTTAGACGAAACTCAGGGTTTAACTTTTAAGTCTCGCCTAACCTTAGGTTCGAAATAAAATGCCTTTCTAAGAAGAGGGAGGAGAGACCCTTTGGTTTACGCGTTTTCTGCTTTACTCCACGTTTGCAAAGAAAAGGGAAGTTCTCTTACACCCGTTAGAACGGCAAAAATAACCAAAACAAAAAGTGACAAATGTTGGAGAGGCTGTGGAGAAAAAGGAACCCTCATACACTGCTGGTGGGAATGCAAACTGGTGCAGCCACTATGGAAAACAGTATGGAGATTCCTCAAAAAATTAAAAATAGAAATACCTTATGACTCAGCCATGCCACTACTGAGTATCTATCCTAAGAACCTGAAATCAGCAATTCCAAAAGTCCCATGCACCCCTATGTTCATCGCAGCATTATTCACAATAGCCAAGTCATGGAACCAACCTAAGTGCCCAGCAACTGATGATTGGATAGAGAAGATATGGTATATATACACAATGGAATACTACTCAGCCATAAAAAAGGACAAAATCGTCCCATTCACAACAACATGGATGGATCCTGAAGGTATTATGTTAAGTGAAATAAGCCAGACAGAGAAAGACGAACTCTGTATGACTCCACTCATAGGTGGAAGTTGACATAGAAACGAAGTGAACTGATTGGTGGTGACCCAGGGAAAAGAGGGGTGAGGGGAGGGCACAAAGGGTGAAGGGGTGCACCCACAACATGACTAACAATAATGTACAACTGAAATTTCACAGGGTTGTACACTATCATAATCTTAATAAAAAGTTAAAAAAAAAGAAAAAAAAAGGAAGTTGTTGCCGAGCACAGGTGAAGATGTGAAACCTCAGGTACCAGGAAGAAGGCAGCCTGAGGAATGGCCGCCCAGACCCCGCGTTCTCTCAGACGTGCCGAAAGCAGGTGGCTCATGTGGTGGGCTTTCCACGTGGACGGTTGGCAAGCTCACCCCCAGCCCACCACGGGCCGACCCACGGAGAAACCTTTGTGTTTTGAGAGTGTCCATTTCTGCCCCCCACCAACGAAGTTCAGCAAGGCCGGGACTTGGTGCGCTCACTGCTGTGCTCTCAGGGCTGGAGGCCACAGGCAGCACTCCGTGACTGTGTGTCTTACCAACCCAGGGGGACAGGGCCACCCCCACACTGCACCACATGTAGCTGAGGTGGAGCCTGGGCTGCTGGGGGAATAAAGGGGTCATCTAAGCCTGGCTGCGGGTGGGAGAGCTCCCAGTAAAAGGTGACGCTTGATGGCGTGTTTGGAAGAGGGTGGAGGGCTCCCCTGAGCCGGGAGTGGTGGGTCATGGAGGCGAGCTCTGGCAGAGGAGAGCACAGACAAAGGTGGGGATGTGGAACTGGAAACTGTCCCACCTAGAAGAGGTGGCAGAGACACCAGAGAGGAAGAGGCCAGATCACAAACAGTCTTGTGTGCTAAGTGGAAAGTGAGAACTTCATCCTGATGATGATGGACAAGCGGAAAAGGAGTGAGTGGGGGACGAGACCCAGTCTGCGTTTACAGAGGGCGCTGGCTGGTGGGGGACCAGAGGCCGTGAGAGGCCTCGGGGGGGTGGCAAGAGGTTGCACAAAAAGGTGCCAGTGACTGGGCAACACCAGGGCTGCCCTGTCCTAAAACGAGCAGCAGAACCCATGCTGTGTCTGTGGGTTCAAGCAGCGGGATCCGGTCACTTCAAGGAATAGGGGGAGAGAAATGAAATAGAGAGCCATGGAAATGGTAACAATGACGACATCGACGGCCACTCCAAGCCAGGCCTACTTCCTTCCTTCAAAGACCAGGTTTCTTCAAGGTCACCTCGGTGTCTCCATGCCCACAGGGCAGAAACAAGAGAAGTGATTACAAACCTAATAGGTAAAACTAGGAAATCAATTCATTACTGGCCAGCGGAAAGGCCAGATTTTGTATTGGGGCACCTAGTTCCCTAAGGCTTCAGTGCTTATAAAGGGAACACTGGGGAGGCGGAGACAGGAAGGTCCCCTGCACTCGCTCACACAGCACCCCGCGCCCTCCCCGCCCAGCCTGGCCTGCGAGAACCCTCAGCCGGCAGGGCCAGACTCCACATGGTGAGACGGAGTGTCCACGTGAATCCCTTCTCGGGGACCCCCTGTGCCTCGAGGGGAGCGTCTTGTCTTCGGTGGTCAGCGGATGGTGGCTGAGCTGAACGGCATTCTTCCCGGAGCAGCTGACACAGTCTTACTTTTCTAACATACTTCTTGGTAGGCACTTGGGATGAAGTTCAAGACTTCAGAAGGGTAAATTCAAGGATTTTCACATTGAAATATTTTGGCCTATTAAGTGGTTGATTTAAAAACTAGACTGTGAGGGAACTGTGCAACCAGGGAGTCTTTTCTCTGAGGAAAAAGGTCCACTGGGAAAGAGAACGAGACCTAACTTGGCGAGACTGACAGCCAGGAGAGACACTGAAGTGTCAAAGTATTTCTCTGTCACAGGCTGAGCATGGACATCTTAACTGGTGAATGAATCCAGTAAACCAGATCATAATGTTTAAGAAAGGGAGAAAAACATTTACGAGGCCTCAAGATCATTCCAGATGTTTCAGATTTGTCTATGGTCATGAAGACTTGCTACCTGCATCCAATTATCTAAAAGGCACCAAACGTTTTCTTCTTACCCCATGTACTCAAGGTCAGAGAAGATGAAAGTCTTCTTGATGTCAAAGCCGCAGGCGATGATGTCCTTGGCGTTCTCCACGGCATAGCCGTAGGCCTGGTCCAGGGTCAAGTCCTTCCACAGGTACTTCTCATCATCCGTCATCTGGATGACCAAGGGCACGTTGAACACATCCTGCAGCCACCTAACAGACACAGAGGAAGAAGGCTGACACCTCATTTCCCCTGCAGAAAAGTGCCATTTTGCATCTGAAAACACAGTTCCTGTAACAAGGTGTGCCAAAACTCCTTGTCCACAAAATCGCAGGATCTTGCTGACAGCGAGGAGGGCTATTTCTGTTTACTAACGCAGAGGGCCCTGCACATGGGCTCCGTGCCCGCTGCTTCACACCCTTGATTCTGAAGCCATACAATACTTTATGAGGCAGGTATTATTATTTCCCTCCTGCAGATGCAGGAACCAAGGCCCAGAGAAGGAACTCTTCTATGGTCACAGAGACAGGGAGAGGAGGAAACAGGTCTGTGCTCTCTCCATCACGCCGCATCCCCCTAAAGCGACGCCAGGAACAGAGTGAACGGAAGCCACAAAGGTGCCAATTCCCTAGGACCTTGGTTGCTCAGCAAACACGAACTAGTACTATCTGGTCAGTTCTAGACACGGTTTACAACTAACATTCCCGATTCACTAAAAGGTGGGGAAAGTCATATGATGCAATACTTACTTGGTAAAAATAAAGGGGATGAGGTGGCCTAGATGCATTGCTTCAGAAGAGGGGCCCCTGCCCGTGTACAGATAAAACGGCTTTTTGTTTTCGTAGGCATCAAGAACTTGATTCATATCTCTAAAGGAAAAAGGAGAAAAGGAAACAGTGTGACTTTAGAGAAAAAAATCCAGGTGCTAATGCTCATTTGGGAATGACGAAGAGACGAAACAACATGGAGAAGAACTAGTTTGTCACCCTTGGTGCTATGCTATCAAAACAGCAAGAAACTTCTACTGAAATGCTTTCTCCTCTGATAGTTTTACATGCAGGTTTGGAATAAAGGGGCTTTTATGACGAAGATTAACCCTGAGCTAACATCTGCTGCCAATCCTCCTCTTTTTGCTGAGGAAGACTGGCCCTGAGCTAACATTCGTGCCGCCCATCTTCCTCTACTTTATATGTGGGACGCCTGCCACAGCATGGCGTGCCAAGTGGTGTGTAGATGCAGCCCAGGATCTGAACCAATGAACCCCGGGCCGCTGAAGCGGAGCGCCAAACTTAACTGCTGCACCACGGGGCCGGCCCCTGGAATAAAATTTTTACAAGACATATATGGTTGGGCAGCCACTGGAACTCTTTGGGAATTCTTCCAACATCCACGTCGATACACCATCTGCTTTACACCTGCTTTCCTGGGAGTGACAGCAGGCCAACACTACACAATCTTTGTTTAGAATCACCCAGCCCTGAGACTCTGGAGCCCGGGCTGGGGAAGTCGCAGGGTTCCATACAGTCCTAACTTAGGGAGGGGAATACAGAACATCCCCAGGGAGTTGAGAGGTCCCCAGCTGGAGATCTGAGTTGGGCTCCCTGAGCCAGGCTGGGACCAGGTGTCTTCAACTGGGAGTCATTCTGGAATTACCTGCCCTCCTCCAGGACCGGGGTCCACAGACAGTGCACAGTCCCCCTTCCTGCTTGTGCATCAGAATCACCTGGCAGGCTGTTTCCACACCACATCTGCCCGCCCCTCTAGGTGTGAACACTGCCCCCCTAGGTGTGAATGCTCTTTGTTTCTGGGCAAAGTGTCCCAAAATAAAAGAGAGTGAGCCACCTTCCCCAGAGGTCTGGGAAGGAGAATCCACATAAGAGTAGTCTAAAAGTGACTTCTCCTCATGCCCCACGCCAGGGGCTGACAGTGCTCCTCTCTGGGCTGATAGGATTAGGGGTGTTCTGTTTTTTCGTGCTTAGCTTTGATTTTTCCCCCATGGAATGATCACACACTGCTTTTGAGATAAGGAAAGAATAAAAAACTTAATTACGGAAGGAACAAGTCCTTCTTCAGTTCTCACAATTAACCAAATCAAACTTTCATGGGCTTATAGAAGAGAAGAAAATGCAGCTGTGACACGAGCTGCTCTGGATGCCTTGTGGGGAGTCTCTGGGAACCGTGTGCCATCCTGGGGCGAGGCGTTCCTGAGAAAGGGGGGCAGGGAACTGACTGAGGTCCCATTCTGTTTCCAGCAGGGAAGCACCCAGCTGGGGCGGGGGCCCAGTCACGGTCCAGCACTTGCAGCTCGACAGTGGGTGGGAGATCTCATCTAATCCCCTATTTTACAGAAGATAAAATTAGACCAAGAGGCATTCTTAAATGTGAGAATGCCAAAAGCTTCAAGTCCTATGCCTCCCTAAGCCAAGAGCCTACAGGATGACAATAGTGAAGTAAACAAGCCACAAGGGCAGTAGAACGATTAACCGTAAGCCGCTTGATGTGTGAAAACCCCACACATCCTGTGAAAGGTGCAGTGGAGCTGGGGCAGGGCACTGAGATGGGGGAGATACGCAAGAATGTGCTTTTCCTTCAGAAGGAGCAATGAACAACCTAAAAAATGAAATTAAGAAAATGCTATTTACAACAGCAGCAAAAAGAATAAAACCTTAGGAATAAATCTAAAGAAGCGCAAGACTTGTACACTGAAACTGTGAAACACTCCTGAAAGAGACCACAGGCCTAAAGGAGCAGGAGGACGCGCGTGTGCGTGGATCGCAAGAGTTACTATTTTAAGATGGCGACACTCCCCGAATTGATCTACAGGTTCAGTGCAATCCTCATCAAAACCCCTGCTGCCTTTTCCACAGAAATTAGCAAGCTGATCCTAAAATTCACTTGGAAATGGAAATGACCTAGAATAACCAAAATAATCTCGAAAAGAAGAAAGCTGGAGAACTCAACACTGTCCAATGTCAAAACTTACTATAAAGCTGCCGTGATCAAGACTCTGTTGTGTATTTAATAAACCCTTTCAAATGTGGTCAATGATTTTCAACGAGGGGGCAAGAAAATCCAAGAGGGAAAGAACAGTCCTCAACGAACAGTGCGGGGACAACAGGACATCCACAAGCAAAAGAATGAAGCTGGACCCTACCTCACACACACACAAATTAACTCAAAATGGATCAGAGACCTAAAAGTAAGAGGAAAAACTAAACACTCTGAGAAGAAAACACAGGCATAAATCTTCACGACCTTGGATTACGAAATCGTTTCTTAGATATGATACCAAAAGCACAAGTAACCACAGAAAAAAATAAACTAGCTTTCATCAAAATTAAAAACTTCCGTGCTTCAGAGGACACTGTCAATAAAGTGAAAAGACAATCTACATAACGAGAGCAAATATCTGCAAATCATATATTTGATAAGAGACTAGTATCCAGAAGATAGAAACAACTAGTACAATTCAATAATAAAAAGATAAATAATCCAATTAAAAAGCGGGCAGGGCCAGCCCTGTGGCCTCGTGGTTAAGTTCACACGCTCTGTTTTGGTGGCTGGGATTCGTGGGTTCAGGTCCCAGGCATGGACCTACATCACCTGTCAGCCATGCTGTGGCAGCAACCGACAGACAAAATAGAGGAAGACTGGCATGGACGTTAGCTCAGGGTGAATCTTCCTCAGCAAAAAAACCCAAAACACAAAAAAGAAAGTGGGCAAAGGATCAGAATAGACACTTCTCCAAAGAATATACAACAATAGCCACTATGCCCGTGAAAAGATGCTCGACATCCTTAGTCATTAGGGAGAGACAATCAAACCACAGTGAGACACTGCTTCATACTTACTAGGATGGCTTCAACAACAAACACAACACGGAAAATAACAAGTGTTGGTGAGGACGTGGAGAAACTGGAACCCTTATTAGTATACATTGTTGGTGAGAATGCAAAATGATACAGTCACTATGGAAAAGAGTGTGGCAGTTGCTCAAAAAGTTCAATAACAGCCACCTTATGACCCAGCAGTTCCACTCCCATGTATACACCCAGGAGAACTGAAAAAACACAGCCACACAAAAACCTGTACACTCATGTTCGGAGCAGCATTACTGATAACCAGAAAGTGAAAATAACCTAAATGTCCATCAATTGATGAATGGATAAAGAAAATGTGGGGTCTATCCATTCAATGGAATATTATTCAGGTATAAAAAGGAACAAAGTACCGACACATGTACAACATGGAGGAACATTATGCTAAGTGAAAGAAGCCAGACACAAAAGGCCACATGTTGTATGATTCTATTTACCTGGAATGTGCAGAACAGGTGAATCCATAGACACAGAAAGTAGACTGGCGGTTGCCAGCGGTGGTGGGAAAGGGAAGAATGAGGAGTGACTGCTAATGGGCAGGGGGCTTCTTTTGGGCGTAATGAAAGTGTTCTGGAATTAGATAGTGGTGATGCTGCATAACCTTGTGAATATACTAAAACCCACTGAATTGTATACTTTAAAAAGGTGAATTCAATCTCAATTAAGGAAAAAGCTTTGACTATATTCTGCCCAGAAAGAGGGCTGACTGGGGTTTGGAGTTGTCTGCACGGGGCATTGGAAGTGCTCAGGCAGACTGCCGAGTCCGGCCCTGTGTGCGTTCTTCTGTGACCGTGAAGTGCGAGCAGAACACAACAACCCCACCCCGGACTCTAAATTCCATGAGCATAGTCTTGAAACCTGAGGTGACCCGTGGGTGGGAGACAGGAAGCTTTTGGAACCTGCCCATTTCCTGATGTTATCTGCCTGGAGTTTATAGTCTAAGGTAGGGATGCTCTCTTCCATGTAAACTCCATTAGTTTCCTTTTGATATGACCCGTGAGTCGGCTAGTATAATAGGAGGAAGAGGGCACATAATTTCAGGAAGCCTTCTGCTTATCACGTGGGAAACACTGAACTTGGACATACTAATCCCTTTTGTTTCTATGACATTTTATGATTTATAGCACATCACCTGGCATGAATCTCACCTGCTGTGTACCTGACCTCGATCTCTGAGGTGGGCAGTCCACAGCGAATAAACTAAGGGCCAGAGGGGCAGGGACGGGCACGAGCCCGCAGACAGTTTTGGCAGGAGAGAAGGCGGACCCCAATTTCCCGCAAACTGGCTATCACTCTCCCCACAGTCCCAGGCAGCCTGAGGGAAGAGCCTCCCAGTCCTTCCTCGAGCTAAACAAGAAGGGCGAGAGGTCCGTGGCGAAGGCCTGACCTGTGGGAGAAGAAGATGCCTCTGCGCAGGAAGCGGTGCGGCTTCTGGCCAATGGCTCTCTCGATGCGGTTTATCAGCTCTTGGTCAATTTTACTGCTTCCGAACCGAACTGGAAAAAAATTGGAAGAATCTATCTTAGGCAGCGGGAGATATGGTGATTGGATATTACTGAAATGAAGGGGAAAAATTAGCGATCCATGCAATCTTAACGAACCCAAACCTCTTGAGGCCTTCGGCTCCTGGGCCTTTCCCCCAACACAAGTCAAATCTTTCATATTAACAATGACAGCTGAGATCACACTAGCAAAACAGGAAACCAATTACAGCATAAGATGCTGTATTGTCTGGGACTGGAGTTTGATGGAAAACACACCCAGAATGCAGTCTAGATAGTAACTTCTGGCAGACACACACAGTTGCTTATTAAGGTATAATTTACGTACACTGACAATTATAATTTTAATATGTTTTAACTGTTGAACCAAATTAACATCTGTCTTCAAGTGAATTTTACTCAGATAGTCTGTACTTAAATCATGCAAAATAGCTTTGACTCAGATAAAAACAGCTGAGTTCTGTCTCTTCTCTTTCGACTATCAGTGAGCTAGAGGGACCTTCCTGAGCAGGAGGCCCTGCAAGGAAGGGCTTGGCAATGACGACCTGCCATCCGTGAGAAGTCACCCTTCTTAAGCTGACTTTAGCTTCTTAGCCCCATAAACAACGTCACTGGAGGAGAAACTTAAGTCTCAATGAATAACTCTCACCACTAAGTGAAAGAATTCAAATGAGTGCAAAGATGCCCATTTCAAGAGACCTTTCTCGTGTTCTCAGGGGCTCAGAAAAAGGAAAAACCTTCTACTGTCTACTGCTGACCAATAGTTTCAAGTCAGTTTTCTATTATTATTTTAGTTAAAAAACAATCCTTTGGGAATACAGTGCACCACCAAAAGCTTTTGGGATCTATTTTTTCCCTGACACTGAAGCTTGACTGGATTGATGATTAATTCAGAAAACAAAACATCAACAGATCACCCCTAGCAGTCAGGCTCTTCCCAGGACGCACCAATGAGCTTGTCGTAGTCAACGCCTTTTGCACTGCTTGTCTGCACCATCCACGGGTCCACAAAGTCCTCTCCAGCCTCGGTGGCATCCAGGCCCCTCTCATCCCCAGGTGCTGGGTTCTCTGGAGAGCAGTCGGCCTTGTAATCCTCCCCTGTGGCAGCTTTGTAACTTGTTTTCAACAACGACAACTTCTGCGTTGCAGAATCAATTTCCTCCTGAACGAAGGAAACGAGGATGAGGGGTAAAACTATTAACAATAGCTACCACCTGCTCAAGGTCACTGCCACTATAGGGCAGGCACTGTGATAAAGGCTTTCACACACTAGTCCTTTAGTCTCCAAAGAACACCAAGGCAAGGATCACTGTCACTGTTGTTTTCCAGTTGAAGAATTTGAGACTCAGAGAGGTGAAGGAGCTTGCCCATGGACAAACAGCAAGTTGTGGGCCCAAAGGTATTTTATTTTCATCTGTTGTTCTAGTGCCATGGATTATGACCACAGACACTATGGGATAAATGTAGTGACGCAATGTACACTGCTGTTGAGAACAGAGTTAATACACTACAGATTTCTCAAGTACCAATGATGCCAGAGAACATGTGGAACAAGCTCCCTTAACTGAGTATAGTGAGTTGTGCATTGGAACTTGTTTTCAGATCCCACACAGTCTGAGATGAATATTTATGGAAACTTAAACAATGCCACCAATGATAGTAACAGCAACTCAAACAGACACCATGAGAACAGATAAAGGCAAGGGAAAAATACAGGCTTTCAGGTCATACATTGAGGAGGGATTCACTGGCAAAGTGGTACGGCTGCATTTGGGATTCTTATCAAGCTATCCGAAGTGTTTGCATATTTAGTCTTTTAAAATCAGCAGAAGAAGAACAAATGTAAAACGCATCCTTGGGTGCGCTGGAAATCTGTCAGAGCCCTTTTCTCCCAGGAGCCCGTCGCCGCTGCGGGAAGCCGGGCGGTCCACGAGCAGGCCGAGCGGAGCAGGTCAGAGCTCAGCTCCCTAACTGGCCTCGCTGGATGAGATCGCAAACAAAGCCCAGACACAGCCCACGTGCTCGCCAAGGCAAACCCAAACATTCCACTCAGAGTTTATAGAGAAGGGGCCATAAAGCGGGCTCCCAGTGGAGTGACTGCGACACGGACCTCACTGAGAGAGAAGGGCTCCATCAGGCACCGCACCTGGGCCACAGAGGGCTGCTCTTGCAGGGCGATTGTGCAGACGCTGACTTGTTTCAAACTCTGAAACTATCTGGAGATCGCCATTTAAATGAGTTCGAGTTGTAGAGATGGGACGCTCACCGCGGGTGGATGGGGAAGCACGTTTTACTCCCCTCTTCTCCGCAGTGCCTGGCTCAGTGCTTGCAAGAAAACAAACGTGGGGCAAGCATGAGCTATCAAATTACCTACGGGAGGAATGGTCTTGCTCTGAAGCACACTGCAGTCTATAGCCCTTTCACCACTGGCTTGGAAGAGTTATTCTAAAGTGTGTTAAGTATTGCTTGTTTGCTAAAATAACGCACGTTGCTGGAGTCACTACCAATTACTAACCAAAAACACTTATTAAATGTTATTCAAATTTAGCGTTAAATGGACAAAAACATCACTGTCAAGTTCCCAACATGGGTTTATAGAATAAATGATTAACATTGAGTCCTTTATGTATTTTAGATCTTCTTTTTTTTTTAAACAACTAACTTAGCCTCATCCATTGGGCCCCACGTGGTGTGTAAACCTCTTTGCCTGAATAGTCAACTCCTTTTCTTTTCTTTTTTTTTTTTTAAGATTTTTTTTTTTTCCTTTTTCTCCCCAAAGCCCCCCGGTACATAGTTGTATCTTCAAGTTGTGGCATGTGGGACGCCGCCTCAGCGTGGCTCAATGAGCGGCGCCATGTCCGCGTCCAGGATTGGAACCGACGAAACACTGGGCTGCCTGCAGCGGAGTGTGCGAACTTAACCATTCGGCCACGGGGCCGGCCCCTCAACTCCTTTTCTGACATCACTTTCTTTCAGTATTATTTATTTCTTTTAAAATGTAATGGTTTACTTGGGCTCCAAAGGGTCAAAGTAAACTACTGGGGTGAGTGTGAGATGGCTGACACTGTCTGGTGAGAACTGAGGAAGAGATTTTTGAAAAGAAGACAACAGGGGTTGGAAGTGAAGGCAGACAGAAGCTGGGTGACCCAAGAGTGGAGGCATCCCAGGATGAAAGAAGTGCTTACATGCCAGCTAAAGATGCAGACAGAAGGGATCACACTTCTGACACCTACAGCAGCAAAGAGCTCTTTAAAAGAGGCAGAATTCCACGGGACAAAGGAAAGAGGAAGAGGACGATGGCAACAAGACTGTAGAAGGTGGAAAGCTGGTGGCTGGCTGGACCTGACTGAGCACGTGAGAAGAACAAATGCTAAGACACCGTGGAAATGCTGGGCAGCGACTGGACCTTTGCTGCTGTGGAATTCCCAGGAGGCTGGGGGACGAGTGGCCCCAGGCGCTTAGGGAAGTGAGGGTGAAAGTGGGTTATGAAAACAGGAGCCCTGGTCGAAAGTCTGTTTAAGAAGCAGTGACTGACATCTCCACCCGAGCCTCCCCCCACAGCTGACGGAGGGCCACCCTGTCCCCCACCCAGCGGTTTAGTGTCTAGAGAGGAAGCGCTCAAAGTGTCTAGACTGGGGGCTTCTGCACAGCGGGGGCAGGGACAGCACCTGAGAACAGCGAGCTTCAGTGAGGGCCACACGCCCAGCTCCTGCGTCCCACACAGCTGCATGCTGGCAGCCAGACCTGTTCCCTCCAGATAGCAGACCGGAGGAGCCCTCTCTGGGGACTCTGCCAACCTCAAAGAGGCAATCTGAAGACCCAACAAAAGGGAACAGTCTGGTAGCTCTCAGGGAAGGAAAGCTACATCAACGCGCGGCCCCACGTGTGCAGGGCGTCCATGCAGCTGCCTGCGCTCCCTTCTGAAACATGAGCGGACAGCAAGTATCACCAAGCACTTAAGGACCGCCTCTAACACGACAGGCAGAGGAAAAGGTTAACCTGGAGGAAACGCAGTTTATGAGGGGGCCATCAGGAACACCATCACCAGGATCTGAGAGATGAAAGGCCACCATGGCTACAAGCTAGGACCAGGGCAGCACTAGAGAAGGGACATTCGGAGCACAAACACGCTCTGGGAAATTAAAAGTGAGGAGGACCAGTGACAAGCAAAGGGAGGGTGAGAAGTTGAGGAGATGTACCTGAAAGAAGAACAGAAAGAAAAACAGCTAAGAAAAAGACGCCAAAAAATAAGAACACCAGAGGACCAGTCTCCGAGTAAAAAAAAAATCCATAAAGAAACAGAAAACAGAAGAGAAGAAATCAAACAAATAATGTAACTTCTGAGAATCAAAGGTCATGAATTTCTAGTTTCAAAGGAGCACTGAGCACCCATCCCCAGAAATTTCAGAACACTGGAGCAAAGAGAAGACCCTTCAAACTTCCAGAGAGAAAAAACAAAGGAACGGCACCCGGCTTCTCCACAGCAGCCCTGGCAGCTGGGTGTGACGGAGCGATGGCTTCAGAATTGGGTGGGAAAATCACTTCTGCCCTGGAATTCTCTACCGGGCCCAGTTATCAATCAGATATTAGGTAAAATAAAGATACTTTCAGATAGTGCAAAGATCCCCCAAGTTATTTCCTTAGCGCTAATTTTTTCAGAAACCACCAGAGGATTTGTTTTGCCAAAACAGAGTAAACCAAGGCAGGGTGAGACCCAGGATCAGGAAACAGCACCCAAGAGAGAGGGGCAGGGGAGCCCTGCGTGGAGAGAGAGAAGGGCCCAGGAGGGGCAGTGCGGGAGGCGAGTCACTGTCCAGAGTGGAGCAGGCAGAGGGGCCTGGGAGAGACCCTTCAAGAAGAGGAATGTGAGAGACGGGTGGACACGAGGGCCTTGAGAGGAGACTCACCCAACTGGGGGAAGGCTGGGAGATCCATTATTACCAGGTCATAGAAAAGCCAAGCAACAAGACATTAGGACAAATGTCAACTCCGGAGAAAACGACCATTGGGCAGGAGGGACAAGCACTTGTACTATACTCAACGGGTCAAGGCTAACACTGACTGCGCGAGGACTGCGCGTCAATCGGGAGATGGGGGGATGGGACGTGTTTACGGGAGGGCGAATTCCTCATCTTCCACAGTGAAAGCCCCAAACTTAAAAGTCAACAAGCAGCAACAAAATCAGCATGAGTTTTAGAGATATGGGGGGCACCAATCAAAAGGATCAGCTAAAAGACCTGGAAATATTTGTTTCTGAGAGCAGGATGTAGGCAGGGCGGGGTAGATGACAGCCGTAATTCACCGTGGCTTTCCTGTAGACCACACGCATCAATAAGGCTGATAGAGAAAATAAATGTAACATTACAGCCAAAATACCTCAGTGATCGAGGGGACAGGTCCTGGGAACAGCCTGATCCCAGGGAACGTGACCCTACAGGCGAGGCCAGAGGGGCGTGGAGAGCCTGGAAAAATCACATACCTTGGACACCTTTCTGGCTCTGAGGGCCTTTACCAGCTCTTCTTGAGCAACTATTTCACTGGTCAGTTCCATCGCAGAGGCCATTCCTAGGACGAGGTTCACGGCTGGCTAGGGGGCTGGAAGTTTCGCTCAGCGACGAAACTGCAGGGGAGGAAAGAGGGAAGGAAGGGAGAGAGAGAGTAACAAACCATCATGGCCATTCCTCCTTCCCTGTATCTAGGCCTTCTTTTCAAAAAGGTTGGAGGTAAGTTCTAATACAGGTCATGGGTAAAATTATACAAATAGAAACACAAGCGGAAATTCCCGGTAACAAAAAAGGGGAACAGAGGAAGAGCACATGCTAACGGTGAGGACGACGGGAATTGCTGTGATTTTGGACCTGAGGACTGCGGAGGAGGAGCCCTCCTAGGCAAGACCCAGTGCTCATGGTGTCAGCTGACGTGTCCCTGGGCTGCACCCAGTGCCAGGACACAAGAAGGATTCAGGTTTGCTCAGGGTGAAAATACCAAAGTGCTTTAATAAACCTAAGGTCACCACGGCTGAAATCATTTGGTAAATTGCTGTTTACTCTTTATCTTAAGTGCACTGGGGACGAATTCTCAGGCCTTTGCAGCCATAACTAACACACTGCTGAACAAATGACCTCCTCTGCAGGCCAGCTGCTCTGTTCTCAAACAAAGGCAGGTCTGGGGTGGAGGGCAGGCCTTATTGGCTCTGGGTTCAGAACCATAGATAGCCTGCCCGTTCCACATGCTGCCTCACTGGGCTGCAACCTTTGAAGGAGGTGTACCCGCGCCTTCTATCAGTCATATTTACCATTAACCTTAAAGAAGGTGGGACACAAGGCAGGCCACCTGCTGCTGCCTTGGGGCAGAGACTGGCCACAGCAGCCCCCTCTTGGTTCAGTCATTTCCCCTTTCTGGGGGCAGCTTCCTCATCTATAAAGTGGTGCCACCAGGAACTTCTTCACCTACCGCAAGGGCTGTTAGGAGAAGAAATGAGAAAGAACGCATGGGAACATCTTGTAAAGTGTAAGCAAGATAAGGATCCAGGACAAGTACTGCTTGCTAGGGCTCCTGAGCTCCGGCTCCACCCACCACTTGCTGTTCCACAGTGAGGGAGAGGATGACGACAACCACAAGGCCGTGCCAGAGCCACTGACGGCCAGCACTTCTCTACCTGGTGATGTTCCAGGCACCTTATACCCATCAACGCCCTTAAGCTTTACAGCAATCCTATGAGACAGATTTATCTCTGTTTCATAGATGAGTAAACTGAGGCACAGAGCAGTTAAAAATCTTGCCCCGGATAACACAGCAAGTGAGGGGTAGAGACGGGATGCGAACTCAAGCAGCCTGACCCTGGAGCCCACTCTCAAACATCACAGACAGTCACTTAACTGGAACGAGCCTCTGCTTCAACCGTAAAATGGGAACAGCCACCAGAACTACCGTGCAGGCCTGGAGCCCGGATCACAGGCAACAACGCAGGTGGGTCCAGAGTCTGGCACAGCATCAGCCCCACAGGAGAGGATTCATAAAAGACTATTTCGTATTTTTAGTCATTTAAGATTTTTTCCTAGTAACTCTATGAACCAAACAGAAATTTGAGGGGTAATTATTTTTATTTATCTATTTGTTAGATATTTGTTTAGAAAGTATGTAAATTTAAACAAACCAATTTTTACATAAGCCACTGAAACCATGATGCTAAAAGCAGAATGTGAGAGCAGCCAGCTCTCCCCCCACCTTGCTGAGAACCACCTCAATTCCTGGAAAGGGAAGCTGGCTGAGATAACTGCCCCAGATAAGAAAGCTCAGTTTAGGGAGAAGAGAAGGAATGCGGAAGAACCTTCTGCCTAGGCTGAGAGGACACACACAGTTCCACATCAAATAACAATCCAAGCAATGAGAACTACTTCTAGCCACAGACGACCAAACACCGTGCCCAGATACTTTACACACGACCCAGAGTCTCCCAGCTTCAAAGCACACGCCCTGCACTAGCGGACGACAGGCTGCCCGCTCAGGGAGGTAACAGCGGCCCTCTGAGGTCACCCCACCAGGGGAGCTAAACAGGATCTGCTTCCAAAGCCCCCCTTGACCATGGGCTGTCTCAGAATTCCAGTTGCTGCCCCCTCCCCCGACCCCGAACGCCTTACATCCTCCTCTGCCTGCACCCTGCCGGCTGTCTTAGTAATTTCAAACCTCAGCTCCTCTTCACAGCCTTTCCCGAACCCTCCCCTCTGGGGTCAAATGGTTGCCCTGCCCTGGGCGAGCCCCGAGCATCCAGAGCATCCCGTGAGTAACTTTACCAGGGCGCTCACGCTGCATTTAGTTATTTCTGTCTTCTCCATTAGACAGCAAAAGCAAGCACCGGGTTTTATTCTTTCATGTGCTTCTAGAACCTGGTCCACAGAAGCTAATCAACGAACATTTACTGAATGAATAAATCTCCTAGGTTCAATCTTCCCCCTAAGGTTTATATCCTCTTCACTATCCTTGCAAATGCTCATTCCAGTTTCAGGTAGATTCTGCCCTGGACTTTAGCAGCCTCTTGTTGTCGATGAAAATAATCCATAACCAATCTATAAATGAAAATTTGGGTGAGTTTATTCTGAGCTGAAATCTGAGGACCATGGCCTGGGGCCTTTCTTCCCAAAGGAAGAAAGGGCACCGAAGAAGTGGGGTGCACAGAGTAGTTATATACCCCCAAACAGGTTATTTCACATATGATTGAAATGTCCCTCCCACAATAGTCACAAGATTGCCTGTCGCAAAGCGCTTGATGGACACAGCAGGTAGTGGGTCTGCTATCTCAGCGGGCGTAGCAGGAGGCAAGTCTATTGTCTGGAGCTGGGCAGTCACAGGTGAGCGCAGCAATCAGTTTCTAGCCTAAGGAAAGATGCTTAATCCTTAAAGAAATGCCAATGTTGGGAGCAGGAGCGAAGTCGCACCTTTATCTCAAGGGCCTTTGTTCTTGCCATAGGGAATGTCTAAAGCAGATATACAATGCATGCTCAACAGCCACGGTCAGGCCCTTTCGGAAAGACAAGGTCAGGCCGAATTAGGTTTATACCAAATGGCTTCCTCATATTCTCCAATATATCCTATTGCTTGCCATTTTTATTTGTCATTTCCCCCTTTCGATCTCTAATCTTTCGATAGAAAGCATTAAGGATCAAAATATTGTCCTCTTGATTAACGTCCTGACATGTGCTGAGCCTTCTGAGATTTGGGAAGAGCCTGGTTGAGCTCATGGCATCTTCTCCAGGTCTCACATCCCCAGTCTGGTTTTTTCACACATTGCTAACATCTGCCTACCATCCTGGTCACTCTTTTTGGAATTCCCTTTGGTTTCCCCATCCTTCCAAAAACATGGTGTCCTCTACAGAAGGCAACAGGCGGCATCAGCAAGTTTCTGAAGTCTGTGAGTAGGACCAAAATCAAGCACAGATTAAAATCACCCTTACAAATTCCTAGGGAAAGTGCCAGGTCGAATGAGTGGGTGAGCCCTGGACAGCCAATCTCCCCCTGCAATGGAGCAGGTACCTGCAGAGGATCAGCCAGATGAACTGGATCTGCATTTTGGGTCCAGGTTGTAGGGAAAAACACTTATCTTTAAATATCAGAACCCCATTTAAGAAGAGGCACACGGGAACCAAATCTGACTGAGGGAACAGCAGACAGGGTCTCCCTGCTCTCTGCTCACACAAGGCACACTCACTGTGTGGGAACGTCCCACACTATAAATCTGTGTGTGTATGATGCAACCTCTTGAGTGAGTTCTCCAGGAGTGGTCAGAGACAAGAAGAGAACTGTCATCTCTCTCACTTCATGCTTTCATCCACTTACCCCATTTATCACATGCTGCTTCTCCTTTTTCTCCCAGTTAGTTAACATCCTCCTTTATTTCTTTGTTAACTAACTTTTAGAACTAAGTTTAACTTGTGAGGTTTTTAACCCAGAGCTCAGAACCTCTGAAACGACATCAATAGCTTGCACACACATCAGTATGTTACTGCATAATCTGTAAATAGGGCTTTGAATCTTTTTAAGCAAAGCTGCTTTGTCTATTTAACAAATACTACAATCTAAAACAAAGGAATGAAGCTATGATCTGTGAAGTAATCTATTATCTCCTCTAAAAAAAGTACTGGCAGTAAGTATCAAGAGCAAAACTGCATATTCCACAGAGGATCACAGCACACCTTTACAGAGAAAAGCGAAAGAGAAAGAGAAAGCTAAAAGGCTGTGAATTCGCAGTCCCTCTTTTTAAAGAACTTGCATCATGCTCATTTTGAAAGGTTCCCTTGTTCTGGAGGAGCATAAGAGGCACTTGAAGAAACTGGGTACAGTTTTGGGATGAGAAATGGAAGGAAGACTTACAGAACCGTTTAACAGAACCACACGACAATGACGTGGGGCGTGCAGAAATCAACTCACAGGGAGAGCAGAACGCGTCAGTTTTGCAGTGTAGGGGAGAGCGGCAGCAACACAGCCAATTCTGGAGGAGCAGGTGACACAGGAGTTTCTGGAACACCACCAGGAGGTGGGATCCCATCCTCAATCCTGGCCTCAGGGTGCGGGGGACAATGGCCTTGGACTGTCAAGTTCCCAGAGCATAAGAAAATGATTTCTTTAGAGCAAGGAGTTCTCTAACACTTCAAACCTTGGAACAGTTTATGTCCACTTTTTCTTTCTTAACCACTGCGAGGAAAGGTTATTTTTCCCTCTAAATAACAAAATGAGCACTACCTTGAAAGGCAAAGAAGATAATTTATATGAAGGCAGCCATAAGATACTTTCGAGTGTCACAATGAGAATGCTAACATGTTTGGATGTTGACTATTTAAGGAAGCCTCAGCAGTGAAAAGCCTGACAGCCAAGATGCAAGCGCTGAAAGTCCAGCTATGAATTCGGCAGACAACTGCTCCCCCGGTATCCCCCTTCCCTCCGGAAGCTGTGAATCACCTGAGCTTTGGGTCAACGGGATGAAATAAAATGCACCACACCCTGATCCTAAGAGAGACAACCCCTCATCACCTGAGCTAAGGTTTCCAGCACTTTGGTAAAAGGCTGGTAAAAATACTAATAAGCTCTAAGTCCGGCAAAGATGGCAATACATACCCAGGCTGCGGCAGACACTGCAGAGGTGGCCACTAGTCCGGCTGGGCAGCAGAGAAGTGGGACCCTGTGCAGCCAAACGCCTGCTTTAATAGTTTTCCCCTCTTTCTTTCAGTTTCATTTTTAGAAAAGTCTCTTTATTTTTTTCCTGTTTACCCCACCCTTCAGCTACATCAACGGAGGAGTTTCTTATAAACCACCCCATTTCCCAGAAATACTTGAGTCTCTTGACCAACTTCTTTGATTCTGTTCAATCAGGGTGGGTTGCGGGGGGCGGGGGGGGCGGTGAGGGGAGCGGGTGGAGACCAACGAAACTCCCCCGAGAACCTAGCTGTTGCCGGTCATTGCATCAGCCGCCGCATACCGCAGGCAGGCTACCCATCTGCTCTCCCCGCCCTCTTCTCGTTCCCCACCCTGAGCATCGGCATGAGACCTCATGTGTGTAGGGGGAGGCGGGCTGTAAAGTCCCTGCGGCTGTCAACAAGGCGGGGCACTGCAGGGGAAAGAGGATGAGCTCCGAGGTCAGACAGACCTGGGTCTTAACCCCAGCTCGGGCACTTTCTTGTTTCGGGACCTCGGGCCATCGCATCCCCTCTGCTTCCCCCTCGGCTTCCCCGGCTGCGAAACGGGCACAGAGAAGCCTCCTAAATTCACCGTGGGGGCTAAGTGCGGTCCCGCGGGCAACCCCCCCCGGCACACGGCAGACCCTCGTTAAAGGGGGGGCCTCTCCGCGTGGGGCAAGGAAAGCGGAGGGAGGCCACCCAGGCTCGGCGGCGCTCGGAGGACGGGGCCATGGCGCCGCGGCAGAGCCCCTCGTGGCGCCGGCCCGGGCTCGGGGACCGCACGGCGGGCGCCGGCGCGCAGGTGGCCTCGGAGGGGCCAGGTCGTCGGGCGCCGCCCGGTGGGCCTCCCTCCCTCCCCGCCTCCACCCCATCACTTACCGGCCCAGCCGCCCCATCCACCAGGCAGGCTCACCCAAGGGGCCCTCCACGGCGTCCGTGGAAACGCCGTCCGGCCAGAACAACTTCCGGCCCGGCTGCGCCGTCACTGGCTGTTCTCTCGGGGGCGGGGCGGAGACCGCCGCTGATTGGCTGGCGGACCCCCGGCGCGGCGGAACGCCGGAGGAGTGCAGTCCCGACGGCCTCCGGGAGAACCGAGCGCTTCCGGTGCGTGCGGTGAGCGGCGGGCCGGGGGCGGGAGGGGGCTGGGGCCCGGCAGCGGCTGGAGCGCTCCAAGCCTTTCGGCGCCGCTCGCCTGTCCTTCATCTCCGGTTCCTTCCGAGCGCGCAGTGCCCTGGCCCATCCTTTGCCTCTCAGTCTTGACAGCTCGGCTAACTCCTATTCACCCTTCGAAACCCATCTCCGGTCGTACCTGGTTTGTCGCCTCCATCAGTCCGTGGCCTCCGGCGCAGGATCGGTGTTTTGTGTTTAATCTCTGTCCACGCCAGATAGAACATAAGGCTTGGCACAGAGTAGGTAATCAGGAAATGTTGATTGGATGAGAAGAGCCTATTTCTTTGACTTTCTTTGTGCCCCCCTCCCGCCAGGTTGCGTTCCACAAATATTTCTAGATGCCTGGGATCGAACAGTGAACAAAACACAGCAATCCTGCCCTCGCGGAGCTGACATGCGAGTGGCCGTCAGCGCCACTCCCCCCTCCGTAGCCTCCTGTCTCCCATGACCTTACCGCTCCTTCTAGCGGTACTTCTCTTGGTTTAATCACCCCCCTCTTTCCATGAAAAAAGTCTGTTGTCTGAGAAACATAAAAGGCAGCAAACGCCTTTTTCCTGAAGTTTCTGTTGTTTTCGGTGGCTCCCGATCTTCTTTTTCGCCTGTTCCCCTTGAGTCTTCCTTGCCTCCCCTGTCGCCCTATTGGATGAGTTTTGCTGGTCAGTCTGTGATGCTGCTGACCACCTGGCGCCCTCACCTCCTCCACAGCCTTGCTCGGGTGTCGCCTCTGTCCTAGGCCGTCCTCGGCCCCCCTATGACACCGCAGCCCCAAGCCCCCCGCCGCCCTGCTCTCCTTCTCTCTCTTACTCTTCTCCCTAGGATTTCTCACCACTGACATGCTCTGTCTCCCTTGACTCTGGGCTGTCTCTCCCCACTGGCGTGTGAGCGTGCTGAGCCCAGGGCATCCTTTACTGGCTCGTTGGCCGCCGTGTTCCTGATGCCTGGGGCGGGGCCTGGCGAGTAGTCCATGGTCCGTCAATGTTTGTTGAATGAGTGAACAAAATGTACATGAAGCAGATAGTGTGGGGAGCCCTACTGTGCACCCTCTGCCTTTGTTCAGTCCTTGCTGCCCTGCCTGCTTGGGAAGTGGGACTAATGGGCCCCAAGGCCGCTACTCGTGGATCTTCTGCTATAGACCTCGTCTTTACTTCCGGCCATCGGCCTCTCCTGTGAGTCGACTGCTGTGGATGACGGGGTGGATGGGAATCCATCCTACTGGCTGAAGAAGGCGCTCTGGTGGTGGGAGCCTAGTGGGTTCCCTTTGACAGGAAGGAATGGGGATGCTGGGTGGGTGTTGCTGGTCACAGGAGTTGAGACAGGTGAGATGTCTGATCAGGATGGGCCTCGGGACCAGGCTAAACGTTCAGAGGACAGAAATGCCAGCACGTTCGCGGTGCACAGTTCCATCAGTTCATAATTAGTCCTTTATAATGTAGCTCCATTTGAGATGGGCTGGCCCGTGATAGAAGTTTCATTTAGACAGTGGCTTTGGGTGTGAAGGCGGTCCTGCCTGGACTGGGCTGCAGGTGACAGTGGGGTTTTTGGAGGTGGCAGGCCACAGACGTGTATTGAAGGATGACCTAACGGGGTTGGCAGTGGCGCCCTTCAGGCATATGCCATCCTTTAGGGGAGAGGCGTGGAGGGGGTGGGCTGCTTGATTCCAGGGGACGTGAAACCCCCTGTCCAGGGGAAGAGGTGGGTGGTAGACAGGCTGTCTGGAACGGCAGAGGGAATCTTCTGGCGCTGACTTCACCCCACACGTGGGAGGAGGGGCTCCTGGTGGTGTATTAAGGTGGCGCACAAGGGGCGTGCTCAGGAGTCGTCTGCTGCCCGAGCTGTCAGCGCTGCTCCTGCACGCCCTCTGCTGTCCCGGACGTGCCCCGCAGCCTTGATTTCCTCTTGCGTGCAGGCTGACTTAGCAGCACAGAATTGACCTCCACACTGAAGCACTTCTTTCCAGAAGCTAGTTGGCAACACTTTTTCGTGGATGATGGTTCTAGAAAGGGGACATTCAGTGCCCTGTGAGTCTGTGTGTTTAGAGGGAACCTGGCGGATTTGGATCACACCCTCAGAATTGGGTGGACTGTCGCCTCAGACACCTCGGCGTCTTGGTGTTTGGTGGGGCTCTCCCACTGGCCTGTGGCTGAGATGGGGTGGGGGGGGGAGAGCGTGCTGGGCCCAGAGGATGGAGGGAAGGACGGCGGCTCGAGGAGGACGAAGGTGCGGGTGGCGTGCTCTTCCCAGCCGGGGCCACACGTCTTTCCCTCTCCGTACTTTCCGACCTGCCCTGGGGCGTGTTGATGAGTGGACATGCTTCTCGTCCGTTGCTAATGACCACTCCTGCCGCTCCCTTTATGCATCTATCTTTGCAAACATGTGCTAGCATTTGTAGGATAGCGTTCTACAGTGTGGTTGATACAGTGAAAACCATGTGTTTAATTTGTAACAGACACCCTCAAATCGGCCTTCCAAAAGGCGTCTTCGAAGTCCTGAGTCTTTCTGTCCTGGCACTGGGTCTCCATTTAGTCAGGTCCTCTTTATGTCTTTCGATAAAGTTTTAGTTTTCTTCATGTAGGTCTTGCTGATTTTTTTGTTAAATTTGTTCCCAGATATTCCATAGTTTTCATTTTTAAAAATTACGTTTTCTAGGACCCGGCCCCATGGCACAGTGGTTAAGTTCAGCATGGTCTGCTTCAGCGGCCTGGGTTTGTGGGTTCAATTTCCAGGCAAGGACCTACAACACTTGTTAACGGCTGTGCTGTGGCAGCATCCCACATACAAAGTAGGGGAAGGTTGGCACAGATGTTAGCTCAGGGTGAATCTTCCTCAGCCAAAAAAAAAAAGAAAAAAAAGAAATTACCTCTTCTAACTAATTATGCATGGTGTGTGGAAAAGCCCTCATTTTGTATGTGTTTATTCTTAGGGGCTTTTCAGTCTGGGACTTCCTAGCTGGCCTGTTTTCTTTTAACTACATGTGGGGGTAAATATGCTTCCATGCGTGTTTTCTGACACTTGACTCTGTTGGGTCTTAGGTTAGTCTGCCCTCAAAGGACAGCAAGAAACTGCATCTTCAATGGCTTCTTTGGTGGCTTATGATGACTCAGACTCAGAGGCCGAGACCGAGGCTGCGGGAAGTGTTAATGCCACCAGCCAGATGACGGACACTCGCGATGTGGTCAAACCCCGAGGGCAGGATTTTGCACCCGGAGGCCTGGACGTGACGGAAGGGGGAGCACTGGCCACAAAGCCTGGTTCTTGTGAAGACCCAGCTGGCCATCGTCTCCCGCTGGCTCGGCTCTGGAGAAGTGACCCGGGGTCTTGCCCCAGCCGGAGGCTCCAGTGGCCCAGGACGGAGCCCGAAGTCACCTTCCCCACGAACGAGCCTCCTCGTCCTTCCCTGTGGGCCAGCCACACTCCGGCCGGCCACGTGCCCCTGGCAGCTGCCCATGTTAAACAGGTAAAACCCTCCTGGGGGACTGCCGGCTCCCCTGAGCTGTCTTTCTGTGCCCAAACCAAATGTGACACCTCAGGGACAAACGGCAGCTCCCTGCAGAGGAGAAGGCGTGAGGACTGCGTCATCCCCTACACCCCGAAAAGACTCAGACAGTTGCAAGCAGTAGGTGCCGAAACAGGCAAGAGCAACGAGGCAGAGGCCCGGGGCCCCTGTGCCCGGCGAGCCCCGGCCCCGCTCTGCGTTGCCTCCAGAGTGTCCGAGTTTATTCAGCCGTATTTGGACAGCCCGTATAAAGAAACCAAGATTCCCAGGAGTGTGCTCTTCCATCTGAGAGGCCACCGTGGCCCTGTCAACGGTGTCCAGTGGTGTCCAGTACCTTCTCAGAGCCACATGCTGCTCTCAGCTTCTATGGATAAAACCTTCAGGGTAAGACTTGAGTGCACCTGCTCTTTCCAGGTGCTCTTAGGAGTGACCTGCTGGGATGTTTTCTTCTTCGAAACCGTGAGGTGGCTGTCGTGGCAGGGTGACCCCTTCTTGTTGGGAATTTCTGTGATTCTCTTGGTTGCATTCAGGAGCTGGTTCTTGGTGTCCCCCCCATGGATCGTTGATCCATTCTGCCCCACCCCCCACCATGCCCATGCCGCCAGAGGATGCCAGTGCTTATCCGTCGTGGGGGCGGTGAGGACATGCAGACACTGGAGGCCTGGGCGGGAGAGGTCGTTGAGCGAGAGCCATCAGTGGCAGAGGCAGGCGGGCCCTGCCCGAGCCCCGGGCACTCGGGGACATCCTCTGTGACCCCTGTTGAGTGTTGAGCGATGCCAGCTCTGTGCCAGGCACTGGGCTGGGTCCAGGGGGCACAGAGGTAGGTGGGTCCAGCCCTGGCTTCAGGGTGAGCACAGTGTGGATGGAGACACTGCAGCCCCGGGCTCAGGCCTGTGAGGGTGGGACCCCTGGGGGCACACCAGTGCTCTGGGAACCCAGTGGGAGGGACAGCAGCCCCGCCTGGGAGGGAAGGTCACCTGGGAAGGAGGGTGTGGAAGGGCGGGCTTGGCTCTAAGCATAGGAGACCTTGAGGGGCTCGATGGGGGAGGGGCTGAGGCTGGGGAATTGGGGAGCCAAGACCAGGGAGGCCTGTGGATGCCCTGCTGGGGACTTCTGGCTTACCCGGAAACTCTGGTTTTCATTGTTAGTTCTATTTTAAAAGCTACCGAAGTAATGCAGAATTGCAGTGAGCTGTCGCCATATCCACAAGTGTGTAGGGTAACGGGTGTGTCGCACCTGTCTGTGCCCTGTCTCCAGCCCCCACGGGCTGCATTCTGTGTCCCTCTGCCTCAGCGTCCTCGGCAGCTAGGAAAGCACCACACGTAGTAGGTGCCAAAGAAAAACGAGCTGAACAGAAGCTTCCTGGAAAGAAAATGGCTTTGGACTGGGAGGGACGTGGCTTCGAATCCAGCTTTGCTGCGGGTCGCTGGTCACCTGGCCTGACCCTCCCCCTCCGAGTCCGCTGTGTCATCTGTAAAGCTCACCGTCATAGCTGTGTCATGTGATCATGGGAGAAAAACGCTCACAAAGCCCCCGGCACAGAGCTAGGTACCCCACCGGTGCTCGAGAGGCTTCCTGCCTCTGTTTTCCTCAGAGATCTGGAACCAGCCTGCCCAGGACGGTGTATTTGCAAGTTACGTTTTGAGCTTTTTTCCTAGGAGGCATTTTCTGAAATGAAGAAAGGAAGCCCAAGTACAGGGAATTCTAGAAATGGGCTAAATCACTGGGAGTCATTTTAGGCGGCAACGTGAGTCCCGAAGTGGCTTGTCTGTGTTCTTTCTGGCGAGGCTGGTGGAGTTCTGTGGGGAGAGTGTCATGCTGTGTCCTCAGTGTGGAGCTCAGGGTGGTCTTCGGGGCTCTTCCTGCGAGGCCGGGGGCTCAGAAGTCTGCCCAGGAGCCTTCTGGCATCCCTGGTGTGCGTTGTGACGTGCTCACATTGGTCCCATGGTCCTGGGGCCTCCCAGCTCTCCTTAGATCTCCTTCCCGAGAGTCTGTGCCCACGGAGGGCCGTGGGGGCCTGCCCCTTGGTCACGAGCCATTGGGGGGTTTCTCACAGGCGTGCGTGGGGACTGTGTGGAGCCCGGCGGGGTCTGGCTGGCCTGGCTGTGGGCTGGAGTTAGAGTGATCTGGGTCTGTGCCCAACAGCTTGGTGACCCTCTGCAAAGCACTTAACCTCTCTGAGCCTGTTTCCTCTTCAATAAAGCAAGCTCGTGAGACCTGTGGCTGGGGCTTCTCAGGTGGGACAAGTGCCTGGGCACCATGTGTCTCAAGCACCCCGTCCAATGCCAGGCATGTGGAGTTTTGTGGAGGGTAGTGTGGTCACAGCATGCCATTAGGGGCACAGGCAGCCCCTTTCTAGGAGCCCTGAGGGAGGGGCCATCTGGCGAATGTTGGCAGTACAGGCTTGAAGAGGAGGCTGCGTTGCCTGGGCAGAGATGGGTGGAGGGATGTGGGGCGGGTGCATCCTGGTGGGTGCCCGTTGCCCGCCTGCCTGCGGGGCTGGGCCTCCTGATGCCGTGGGGCAGGCCTGGAGCCCCGTGGGGACTGGGTGGGTGCCCGCTGCCCGCCTGTCTGTGGGGCCTGGCCTCCTGATTCTGCAGGGCAGGCCCGGAGCCCCCTGGGGACCTGGTGGGTGCCCGCTGCCTGCCTGCCTGTAGGGCTGGGCCTCCTGGTGCTGCAGGGTAGGCCTGGAGCCCCCTGGGGACCTGTCTGTGCCTGGCGTCAGCGTGGGATTCGGCGGACCCAGCTCGGTCCCTTTCTCCTGGGAAGCTTAGGTTTCCCAAGCAGAGGTGTCCCCATGATGGTCTTTGAACAGAGAGCGTCTGAGTGGAGTCATGTGTGTTCAGTCGTGTAGTGGGTGTGTGTGGAGATGCATGTGCCAGGCAGTGTGCACTGTGGACGCCGGAGGCTCCGGTGGAGGGGACCCCGGGAGCAGCCAACCTGCCATGACACTGCGTGACCAGAAGAGGGTGCAGTTGGCCTAGCTTGGGAGGCCGCAGGACCACGGTAGGAATGATTTGCTGGGGCGGGTCGCTGAGCCCCGGGGCCAGGGCCAGTGGCTGTGGGGGTGCCCTGGGCAGGCCGGGCGCAGCTGCTGTGCCCACTGCCCGTTCGGGGAGGTGGTGTGTGCTGCAGGCGATGACGTGGGCGCCGGCCCCTTGCTCAGCCTGGCCCCCTCCAGGGAGCCCTGTCCCCTGCACTGTCTGCCCCTCATGGTGATGCTGCAGGGGTGGCAGTGTTGGTGGCCGCAGGGGCAGAGCGTCGCTGCTGTCCTGGCTGCTGGGTCCGCATCTGCTGACCCTTTCCTACTGTGGTGTCTTGCAGACCAGGGCTGTTGTCAGCTGGATGCAGACCGTGGGCCAGGGTCCCTCTGCTTTGAAGTGTTTGACCGTTTTCAGGGATGGAGTTATTTGGTAAATTGGTTTTGGGCAAATTGGCTTTGAGCAGCTCTTCTGTGTGAAGAATATGTGGCAGGGGCCGGAGGAGCCGGGATGGGAAGACGGGTGGGCTGTGGACTAGATGGGGGCTGAGCTGGGAGCTGGGGAGCGAAGTCCCGGCTGAGCCCTCGGGTGTGCCGGGCCCTCGGGTCTGTGCATAGCCTGGAGGGCAGCTGGAGCCCCGGGCAGCGTGGGGTTCTTTTCCATCCTTGGCGTCAGAGGGTGGGCGGCGTGGTAGAGCTGGGGGCCTCGTGATCTGGGATGAGATGGAGGGGGCGTGGGAGGCATTTTTGGACCCTGAGTCTGGAGTGGGCACAGGGCTGTGGGCACAGGCAGGGGTCCCAGCTTGCTGCAGCCCAGTCCTGGGTGGAGAGCAGGTGGTGGATGCCGTGGGGAATGAGCTGGAAGAGGTCATGGGACAGGACACCCCCCAACTCTGTGTTCGCTTCCTAGAGTGCCTGTCCCCTTGTCTTTTCGTTAAAGTCTGCCAGAGTGCCTTCTTTCCCCCCTCTGGATCAAGAAGGAGGGAAGAGCTTGGGGGCTGGGGTCACAGGACTTTAGTCTGAATCCTCCCTCTGCCCATGACCGGCTGTGTGATTTCGGGCAAGTTACCTAACTTCTCTGAGCCTCAACCAGTGTATGTAAAGTGGAGATAATGTATGCCTTGCTGGGTTGTTGTGAAAAGTAAATAATGTCGGATATGAATTACCTAGTGTGGTGCCTGGCACATAGTAGGCGCTTACTGTGTGCTCGCGTTGTTGCTCTCCCAGGAGTCTTCTCCCCTCCTTTCTGTGGTACCGCCTCGTTCTAGCTGCATACTCGCAGGACCACATCTGCTCCGCCTGGTGGCCTGTAAGCTTCTTGAGCATGGGAACTGCACCAGACCCATTTTTATGTTCTCGGTAGCACCTGACACAAGGTTTTGTGCATGTTAAGTGATCAATAAAGACGAAAAATTTTTGGATTTCATTTCCAGCCTTTGGGAAAGGATTGTGTTTTAAGTGCATAAATCCTCTTCGCCACTAGGGGGCACAGTAGGCCTTCACATGAGAGCCCACCCGAGCTTCTAGAACGTGGAAGAACCCTTGATGCAAGGTAACATTTACTGAAATGCTATTTCTTTTCTGATGGGGAGGAAAACAACACAATCCAGCTGATGAGTCTGAGGAACGTGGCGTGTCAGTGCCTCCGTCTCCCTAGAATGTGGCTCGGAATTCATAAATTTCAATCGGGTACCGTACGGTGGGAAGATACTCACTTTAATAAGCTGTAAATGTTCTGTGAGCTGTAAAATATGCTTATATTAGTTTTGAAAAATTTTCAGCTTGAGAAATTAAGTAAACGAAAACAGTGACTCATAATTCCGCCCCCACGCTCTGTTTCCCTTCCCGCCGGTCCCTTCCTGCCCCTGTCTGCGGCGCGCGTCTGTTCCTCATCATTGTAATCCCAGCACGAATGCCCTTTTCCATTCTCTTTTCATTTCCCTGTGTCCTCATTTGGCTCAATACGTTTGAATACCCACTGCACAGAAAGATAGAATTCAGACTTTGAGGCCCTTTTTGAAGGAAAAAGCACAAACTTTGTCTGCGGGAACCAAGCTCAGGCAGCCCCTATGGTCGCCCCATGTGCTGAGCCCTCTGCTGGCCCCGAAAGGGCTCCCAAAGGCACATGGCCTGCCTCTCGCTCCCACGGACCTACTGTGCGCGTGGGAAGATCCGGCGTTCTGAGACGCGGGGAGATTTTAAATAAAATGTATGAATTAGGTGTTGTTTGTTTGCTTTATGCAGTAACTGGCTCCAGGAGTTCTTTCAATAACAAGCTCCCTTAAATACGCTGAAGAAAACTTTTCATTTTTGATCATGGATGTAATAGATGCTTCTTGTGAAAAACTTTTTGAAGATGCAGAGAAGAGTAGTGTGAAGGAGCACCCGGGACCACCGAGCGTCCTGGCCCTGAGTCGGCAGCTCGTTACCACCAGGCCTGCGGCGGGACCCCTGCGGCGGGACCCCTGTGGCGGGACCCCTGCGGCCCTCCCGTCTGCAGAAGTGGCACCCCTTGCAGGGCGTGTGCAGTTTTGATTCTGCTCCCCCGTCCCCCATCTTTTGTACCGTTTGTCAGGGGCATTTTTGTACCTTGTTAAACCCTTTCCCCAAACATACTTTCATGATTGTCTCAAATGCCAAACCTTGCTTTGTCACCTGCGTGTTCTTTCCTGTCATTTCCTGCTTCGTTTAAGATAGCGCTGCAGTGAACATGGCTGTCGGTTAAGGCCGTCGTCTTTGCTGCCTGAATGCAGTTAAGATGGGCTTGGGTTTCCATTCAGGCTTTAGCTAAAGCCTTTGTGTGTGGTGAGCGGAGCCTGCACAGATTCAAACCTTCAGTGCTGTTGCTGGATGAGACTCCTGGGTTCCTGTTCTGTATGTGCTGCTTGGGAGCTGTGTGACTTAGGGAAAATCTCTTAGCCTCTCTGATCCCCCAGTTTTCCAACTGGTAAAATGGGGATAATGGCTACCTATTAGGGTTGTTGCTGTGGAGAAGAAAGGAGAAGATGCAGGTCAGTGCCTCGCACACAGGAGGGGCTGCAGAAGTGTTCCCAACCCCCCGTCCCTGTGGATGAGTTACAAACAATTAGAGAAAAAACAAGTCGGCCAGAATCTTCCAAGTTAATGTAACTCTTGTTTTTGTTTGAATCTTTTCATAGTCTATGCACACACGTTTTTCGAGAGTTTCAATGTCAGTGTTCCTGAGATACTTTTGAAATGTAAAAAGTTTCTGGGGTTGTCTGTCCCAAGCCATTTCCCCACTCCCTTTTCATGAGCTGCCCACTTGGAAGGTTTGCATCGGAGGGCTGGGTCCACCCTCCAAATGGTCATGTTTAAACCGCGATGGAGGAGAAGGCAATTGCATGGCGCCCAGCCTGTCACAGCGTTTCTGCGTCGGAGGCGCTAGTGGTGCTGGGAAGCCGTCTAACAGCAGAGACCCAGGGGAGCGAGTCCATGGGCACTGGAGAGACGCCCGCCTTTCTCCAGCTGGGCCCCCTTCCTCGGGCCCCTTCCCACGTGCGTCTGAAGGAAAGGACTTTGTTCTGGGGACTGAAGACCCAGATTGGGGTCTCACTGTGCCGCTTGCCGGCTGTGACCTCTGACTGCGAAGACAAACGAGAGGATGGAGACAGCCAACCATCCCCGAGTGATTACCACCTGTTAGGCCCACTTGTCAACACTCCATCTCATCTTCACAACAGGCCAAGAGGCTAGGGCTGTTCTTATTCCCATTTCACAGATGAGGCAGTGGAGGCACAGAGAGGGTAAGGGATTTGTCCATTGTCACACAGCTGGTAATTGGTACAGGCAAGATGGGAAGATGACTGTCAGTCTACAGAGCCTAAGTAAAGAGAGCTAAAACCCCGCTCTGCTCGCCTGCCTCTGAGAGTAAAGGATGGAGAGACACCTCCCCTCGCCCAAGTGGTGCCCAAGCCTGTCCCAGCTTCCAAACCGTGTGGTTCTGGAAAGGGCAGGAGGGAATGATGCGTGTGCTGGTTGGCTTTGCATTTTTATGTGTTGTGGGGTCCCGCTGATTTATCATTGTTAGCCTGTCTGCTTGTGTTAGGGTATCTTAGATGTGCTTTGTAGAAAGTAATCTATCTCAGGTTCAAAGACAAGGAATTTCTGATCCAAGTGCCAGAGTGAGGGTTCATTTCAGTTTTGAAAGAATTATTCTTGATGGCTTTTACACAATGAGATTGAGAAATGATTTGATGTGTGGTGCGAGGAGTCATGGGGCATTATGCAGATGATTGGCAATGTATTCCAGGCATGAGGCAGATCAATTGAAAATGAGAGACGCACAGCTGGGGAGGAGGGTCGGCTTGCCAGGGTGGGCGTTTGGTGTTTGGGGAGTGAATGATTCACAGTGCATCGAGGGTAATTAGGTGACGGCAAGGAGAGAATGGGTGGTGCGTGCGTGTGTGTGCGCTTGTGCACACAGAGATCATCTGGTGCCATCTTCATTTCACAGAGGCCCAGAGAGGGGAAGACACTTGCACACAGCCAGGTCAGGTGGCAGTGCGGAGCTGGAAACTTGCGTAGGAAGTGTTCGAGTGCTTCCCTCTCTGGATGCTGTGTGCTCCTCTCCCTTGCCTTTGAGTGTTACCCTTCCAGGGTCAGTTCACGGTCATCTGACCTGTCCCAGGGTTGGGAGTGGGGGCTGCAGGCTGGTCCACAGCAGGGCTGCTGAGCCTCCGGGAAGAGCTGGAGATCCCGAGCTGGAACCTTCTTTTCGTGGGAAGTGAAGTTTTTTTGACACTCCTCTCCCCCGTATGAAAGCTGTGACGTTTCTGGGGCCAAGAAATGAGGCATTTCCCACTTCTTGTGTGCTTGCCAGAAGGGCCTTGCAAGATTGCGCCTTCAGAAGAAAACCTTGGGTTGAAGGAGGAGTAAGAGAAGGAAAGTGTGGCAGAGCCCAAGCTGCGTCTTCTGCTTTCGGAAAACTTCATTCCGTGTGACTTAAACTGTTGAGTGCGCCCAGGGCAGGGCAGCGTGCCTGCTGGGGGCTGGCTGTCCTCAGGTGCCCAGCCGCAGCCAGTCTCGGCTCGTGTCATTAAGGGAAGAATAGAGCAATTTGGGAAAATGCTTTTAATGTAATTGAGAAATGCAGATTGCAAAATTGGCACACTTAGGAGTTGAGACAGTCCAGTAAACTGTCCCTCGCTGCCTTAGCACGTGGACACAGAAGGCTGTTAAAGCTGCCCGTCTACTCCAGTGCTGGCTTTGCCCTTCTCCTTTTTTTAAAAATGAGTTGTCTTAATTTAACTTTGTTTTACCATAAAAGTGGTAAAACTTTGGGAAAAAATGAAAAAAAAAAAGAGCAGAAGTTAACACTGTAACCGTAGACCCTCAGGCATAGTGAGCATTTCGCACACAGCGTCTCCTTCCAGTCTTTTGTCCCATGTGTGTCAGCTGGCTTTCAGGTACTTCGTTTTTGTAACTGGCATTTAAAAATTACGGGATGGTCATGTCCCCCTCAAATTGCTAGTATTTTTCCCCCTCCAGAGAACGGGTGAGTAAGTCACTGCAACCTCTGCAGACCCTGTGACGGGGACGTGGAGCAGGACTCAGGGACAAGGCAGTGAGAAGCGGTCAGAACATGCCTGTGAGTGAGGCCGGTGGTGTCAGCCCAGGATCCCTGGGAGCCTACCTTCACATAGCCTCCCTGGACAAGCTTCTGGAAGTTTCCTTCCTTGACAAGGTAGAAGAGAACATGCCTGGAAACCTCTCAGAACTCTGTGGCCCTGGCTGAGACCCGGAGGACCAGACAGGCTTAGAAACCTGGCGCAGACGTGGCCCCGTGGCTCTGCTCTGCCAGGGGGCTCGAGCTGCCTCCAGGTGTGTCTTCCCACCAAGAGGGAGGCCCAGGGACTCGGACCCCCCATGGAGCGGGCGCTGTGGAGAGATGGGGACACCCCGGGCTGTTCCCCGGGTGGGGCTTTGACTTTGGGACTCTGGTTGTTGGACGGCCTGGGTGTCTCTGAAGTGAGCGTCTCATTTACTTGTCTTTTCTCTCTGGTTTTCTCTGTCTTTGCCTTTCTGTTTTATTTTTCTGGGAAATTTCTTCCACTTTATCTTTCAATCCTTCTTTTTTTCGATTTTGTATTTCTCATACGCTCACATATGTAAACTTTTTTACTGAAGTATAACATATTCATAAAAGTGTTCTGTGCTATCATATTTTTACGTTCCAAGGGGTTTCTTGTTTTCTGAATGTTCCTTTGTTTAATCTAGTATATTATTTTTTATTGCATATTTACGAGGTCTTTTCTTAGTGCTCTGAGTTCTTTGAAGCTTTTCCTGTGTTTTCTGAGATGTTTCTGTCCCTTCTGTCTCTGAAGGTCCTTTTGTCTTGATTTGGTGTCTTGTGTTTCATGTTAGAGATTTTCTGCTGTTCATTCAGAATCAGGAGGGAGGCCCGAAAAAGCTGATCTGACCAGAGGCTCAGTGTGTGTGTGTGTGTGTGTGGGGGGGGGTGTGTGTGTGTGGGTGTGTGGGTGTGTGTGGGTGCGTGGGTGTGTGTGGGTGCGTGGGTGTGTGTGTGGGGTGTGTGTGTGTGTGGCTTGTCCACAGTGAGGTTGCTGTAGGTGACGAGGCGGCAAGCAGGTGCTCATTGCAGGACCCCCAAATGTGCATATCTCAGGTGTTTTCTCTCAGCCTGGTCCGTTTCCCAGAAAGGAATGGGCAGGCTGCAGTCTGGCGTCTGAGCTGGGGCCTCAGTGTTTAGCATGCAAACTTCGCTCTAGCCCGTCCTCCCGCTGGTTTTGTCGCTCACGTCTTGTGCACAATTTTTCCTCTCAGTGCACAGATCTACTTCATTCTTTTTAGTGGCTCCGTAGCCTTCCATTGACGGCACACACCATCATTTATGTGTAAATGTGACCGTGTCTTCTTACCCTGGAAGGTGGTAGAATTAGCACTTTTTTAAGCGTTTGCTACTCTAATGGTATCTTGTTTGAGAACCAAATGAGTTCATTTGTGTGCAGCTCTTCTAGAAGGGGGCTTGCCACCTCGTTAATGCTAAATAAGCGTGTGTGGCCGTGGTTCCTGTCCATTAATCTCCTGTAGTTTTAGTGTTTCTCTCATCTGGGCAATTTACATACTAACAATATTGACCTGTCAGTCATCATATCTCCCCCTGCCCCCGCCATGTGTGATGCGTTGTTTGACTTTGAGTTTTGGTATTTAATTATTTTATTTTTTCTTACAGAGAAAACCTCACATTTTTTGTGCCCAAGTCTGCGGACTTTTCCCTTTGTGTTGTCTTGTGGCTTTAGAGCATGGCGTGTCCTCGCGCATCCCAAGATCTGATAAATAGTCACCTATATTTGACCTTCATCTAGCAGTGATTAGCTTGAGCCAGTTTCAATTCTCGTCATCTCTGGCAGGCTCTCCGTGGGTCCGGGGCAGGCCGTGCGCCCGTGATGAATGTGTGCTGGGTGCCAGGGATCGATCGGCATGCTAAGGAGCTGCGCTGCTCCGTGACGCTCCCCCTCACTGACGCTGGCTGCTAATGATTTAAAATGACCTTCTTCCCATCCAGCTTATTCCGCGGGGCATGGTACACCACTGCTACCCAAACCTTTCCTTGGAAAAGAAATGTTGTTTTTGACCATAAAAGAAATACACATACGCTATGGAAAAACAGGAAGGTATAAAGGAAAAAATTGCCATCATCTTTCCACCCAGAGGCAATGACTGTAGACTTTTTGGTATATTTCCATCCAGTCTTAAAGAAAAAAAAAGGAAATTGAACATCATTGAGTTCCAGCTATACATGTAATTTAAGTCCTTCCCCTGCCCCCCCCCCCACCCCAGCTAATGCCCCCACGTACGTGAGCAGCAGCTGTTAATGCCGTAATTTATGGCAGTGGTTTCAGCGTGGTCTGCACTCTCCTTTCCTGGGGTCTGTTGGGGTAAAAAGCATTTTCATAATAGTACCTAGGAGTTATTTGCCTTTGTCACTGTCACTCTATCATGCATGTGCGTGGAGCTTTCCAGAGGCTACGGGACACGTGCTGTTGCGATAGATTAAACACAGAAGCACTTTTGAGAACCCAGCTGATTTGTATTAAGCCAGCTATTAAAGAGATGGCAAAAATGTAAACAATGCCTTCTCCCTAATTTTTTTTGTCTTGGAAAATGTAGTTATTTTTCAGAAGAAATATGTTATTTATGTTAACACGTGGTGGGTTTATTATTGTTACTTTTCCAGAGATCAATACGTATTTTTAACTGTCCTCAGTTTTAATTTCTAACATGCTACATATGGATAGATAAAACCCGCATGCACAGCAGATCTTTGGGGTCCTTGCTAACTTTAGAGGAAGTAAAAGGGAACGAGAGATTTGAGAACCACGGTTTTATTTACGTCTGTGGTTCCATCCCGGGGGGACGTCCGTGTTGGTAAACACAGTGTCACGTCCCAGCTCTGGTGGATGTGTGGCGGTTCAACCCCAGCCGTGTGGCTGCCTCCTCCTGCTTGGTTAGCTCTCCAAACCGTGTGACCAAAACATGATCCTGGAGGGTCCCAGCCTCCCTCGGTCCCCCTGGCCCTTCTCCCTGCCCTCCCTCTTGCCCTTTGTGAAGATGATTTAACTGCATCACAAAACTATGGGGAGAAAAATCTCCCAATTCCAACAGACACTAAAATTGTGATTGTCCTTTTAACATCCGCCCATCAGTTTCTGGTCCGTGTGAGCTTGTGTTTTTCTCAGAGCGCGCAATCTTGCAGCTTGCTTTCCCACTTAACATTCCCCCCCAGCCTCTCCTGCCACAGCGCCACCAGCCGCCTGGGCGTCTTTGGAGGGTCGTCAATTTTCGCTGGTTCCATGATGCTCTACTGAGTTGATTAACTGTAATTTACTTAGCTGTCCTTGGACACTTAGGTGGTTTCTAATTTTTGCTATTATAGATAATGCTGAAGTGGTTATCTTCATGCATGAAACCCTTTTCTGTTGGATTATTTCTTTCAGATTGATTCCCAGAAGTGGGACTGCTGGGTCAAAGGGTTGTACATTTCCATGGGTCCGGATGCGTCTCCTGTCAGATTGCTTTCCAAAAGGATTATACCAATTTGCACTGCCACCGCAAAGCCTGCGTAATAACCAACTATTTTGCTGAACTGTCATGCCTAGAATTTTCCCTTGGAGCCCCGAGGGGGCAAAGGCCCTTATCTAAGTGAGTGTGATCTATAATTATTTAGACTAACACCAAAATTGCTTTCAGAACATTTTTAACCTGCTGAGTTTAGAATTCTAATTCACAGGCACGCTAGCATTAAAAGTTTCACAAGTAGCAATTTCTCTCTCGCGACTCACAGTGTGTTTACACAGCTCCCACAACCCGAGGGAAAACCAAAGAGCTTTTATAAACAGAAGTGGGCTCTTTCTGAACTAGTTGAAGTGTTATTTTTGAAAGGTACAAAAACACAAATTAAAACACATTTTCATTGTAACCTCTGGCTAGAAAAGTTGTTTGTTTTTGTCCCGGTCTCTTCTTCCGTTCTGCTCTGGCTCAGGTGGACTCTGAAATGCCCTGCTTCCTTGGAGTCCTGCCACGGGCCCTTAGCCTGGGGTGCACGGTGGCCATCCCTGGTGCTGGCGGGGCTGCGGTGGGCAAAGGAATGCGACGTAGTCTGGTTCTCTCCTTGGGCAGAAACGGGACTAATGGTGGAAACCGCAGGGGGAAGAGGTCAGTGCAGTGTGGGGAGGAACTTTCCAGCACTCAGAGCTGGTCAGCTTGGGGGGTGGACTCCCTGGAAAGAGGACGAAGATGGAAGAGTTGAGTGCAGGTTGGAGCCCACGTTGCCAGTGGGCTGAGAAGTAGATGCCAGTGTGGGTGAGGGATTCCAAGGCCCCTTCTGGAATGGTGCATGCCCTTGGCCAGGGCCCACAGTGGCTGCGCACTGCCCTGGACAGAGCCCGAGCTCGGCCCTCCAATATGGCGCCCCCGCCCGCTCGAGCCTGGCACGGTGCTCGGCACTCCGTGAGTGTTGGGAATGAGGCGGGCACAGCCCTCCCGATTTCTCTGGCTTCCGCTTTCTCATCTGTGAAATAATTACCTCTCAGGACTGTGCGGATCAGCTGAGGTTAGACCTGCGAAACCACTTTGTAGACTGTAAAGCCTTACAAATGGAAGGCATTATCAGGAACTTCGAGCCGGGGTTTATGCTGTAATTGCCTCCTAAGCCGCGCTCAGAAGCACCGGAGGCTTGCAATCCAATTTGACTCCAGTTGCCTTGATGCGTTGAACAAATAGTCTGGTGCGCGCCCATTGACGCCAGCAGGCCTCTCCAGGAGCCGGGCTCTTCTAGACGTGGCTTCCTATTTTCCGGCTCAGCAGCGTGACGTTGGCTGCTGCTGGCTGAGGTGGTGGACTTGGGGACAGCTCAGCTGATAAGCCAGGCCGTCTGGTCTTGTTGCTGGATGGCCAGTGAATTCCTTGGGCCTTGTTTGAGGCTGGCTGTCTGTGGTGTGAGCCGTGGGGGGGTCCCAGAGGTGACCAGGTGCCACAGAGTGTGTGAGAGAGACAGCTCTGGGAGTTGTCAGGAGACCTGGTCTCTCCCCTTCCCTCTTTATTTGGTCATCCGTTGGTCCAGTGGGGCTCAGAAGGGACCAGATACACCCTTGCTGGCCAGAAAGTTAATGGGGAACAGGCCTCAAAACAGACTGGAGCGTGACAACATGACAGGCCCTGCAGGGTCCACCTGTGTTGGGGATGTAGGTGGGTCTGTTGGGGAGGGGCAGAGGCCGGCACCGCCTTCAGGGGATGGGAAGGTGGAGCCAGAAGATGAGGAGATAAGCAGCCCCGGGTGGGGAGGAGTGCTCTGTGCGGCGCTGCCCTCCACGCTGCGGGGGGAGGCCGCCGAGGGCAGGTCTGGGCAGTGTGGGCTCCACTGAGGGGGCCGGGTGGGGCCGGCTGTGGGCCTTAGGGCTGCTGCTTTCTGTGCTTGTGCTGGGCCGGGCACCGCGCTGGCGTTTACACCTCCTTTACCCACGGCAGGGGCACAGGGTAGTCAGCCGAGCACAGAGTCCCACTTGGGGCTCAACCCCGGCCCCGCGCCTTCTCACTGTGTGGCTTTGTGTAAGCTCTTTAACTCTTGGGACCTTAGTTCCCCCATCAGTACAGTGGGCATAACAATAGCATCCGCCTCAGTCTTCTGAGGATTAAACAAGAAAGCCCATGGAAAACTTCACGAGTGTCCCAGGCGTGTAGCGGGCTCTCTGTAATGTGAGCTGGCGTCATCAGCCTGAGCAGCACCTTTATGCCCATTTCACAGATGAGAAAGCTGAGGACCAGCGAGAGCTCTGAAGGACACGCTGCTCCTAAGCAGAGAGCTGGTATTTGAGCTCACCCCTTCCTGCCTCTGCCTTCTGGGGTTGTTCCGTGTCACCTTCCTGCTTGGGAACTCCAGGAAGTAACACGTCAGTGTGGGCCAGCCCCTCGTCCATCTGCGTCTTAATTAGCTCTCCTGTCAATGGGAAGAACTCTACTGTAAGTTCCATGATGGGAGGGGATTTGTCCTCTTCCCTTGTTGTATCCCCAGTTCCTGGACGCGAGCCAAACACACAGTAGGTGCTTGAAAAGCCCTTGTGAATGAATGGCTAGCACCTGCTCGGTCTACGTACTCCTGTGGGCCTCGAACCTCAGGGGTATGGAGGGTCTCAGGGGTGGTGTTGTCCACACACCTGGACCCTGTCTCCCACCTCCAATCTGTGCAGGAAGCGTCCCTGCGAGGTGGGCCAGGTTTCGGAAGGGGCTCTGAGGACCGTGGCTGGGACTAAATCAAAGTGAAGGCTGGGCCCCATCTGTTGAAGTGTTTGCGTCTATGCTCCCGGGTAATGGGCTCGGGCTGACGCTTGCAGCTGGCATGTTTGTTTATTTATTATTTATTTATAAATCATAAATCCAGAGAGGATTTGAGGAGGCTTACAATAAAAGATACAAATACGGCAAAGCTGTTAAAACAAAATAGACCATGAAAAGCCACCCCGAAAAGGAGAAGGAGGCACGTAAATCAAGTTCAGAGCCGACCGCCCTCACGGGGCTGGCGTGCCTCTGTCTCGCCCTGTGTGTTCCCACAGCCCCACGGCAGGGGAGAAGGGTTACGCAGTTCTTCCTGCCCGAGTGAAGCCAACATAAGTGGCCTCCCATGGGGCCGTGGGCTGGCAGGATGGTGGAACTCAGACGAAAGGCAGTTTCTTCCAGGGCCGTGTCTTAGCTGCCCTGGGGTGAGATCCGAGGGTCAGAGTGGACCCCGGGGGGCATTTCTGTAGAGATCAGCCTAAGGAGTTCACGTGTCTTCCCCGGAGGCGAGGGTGCAGCAGGGCCGCTGGCCGCTGGGCCAGACTGCCTGGGCTGTTAGTCACTTTTCTGCAGTTCAGTTTCTCTCCTGCCAAAAGGCGGTGAGCGTAATTACCCAGCTCAAAGGGCCACTGAAGGTTAGCTGTGATGGTGTTGGCCCGGACCCTGGCACTTAGAAAGTGCGGTTGCTGTCAGTCTGACCTGGACGAGCTGTGATTCCTGCAGTGAATGTCCTCCTGGGCAGGTGGCTCAGGTCCCTCTCTCAGGGCCCCAGGTTCAGAGGAGGTGCCGCCGGACGGGGTGGCAGGATGGGTGCCCTCGTGTGCCCTCAGCTCTGTCCCTAGTGACACTTTCCACATTGAGCGTGGCCTGTTCATTACTGCTTAAAAACACTTAGGGAGTTCGAAGCGAAGGGAACATACTTTTTAATTATTTCCCCGCTTGTCTCCAGCAATGCTGTTGTCAAGGAAACCAAAACCTTTGAAAAGCTTTTCAGCTTCCCTGTCGGAAGAGGATACTTGTGCAGTTATGTTGTCTGTGGAAATGGACCTGTCGCTCTGTAACAAAATCTACTTCTTTTAAAAGGACTTGCTTCCTTCACTTCTTACAAATAGAATCTATTTGACCTTTTAACAGAAGATGGAAGGTTGTTACTGGTATTTTCTCTTTTACAAGAATTGCCTGCATTCTTGACTCAGTAGTGTTTCATTCATTCCACATCTGTTGCAATACTTGGGTGCTGGGGATGGGAGTGGGATGCAGAGATGAATACGGCATCTTGCTCTTCCTTGAAAGACTCCTGGACTCTGGAAAAAAGAAACGGGTAGATAGGTACTTACAATGCAGCATCATAACTGCCCTGGTGGGGTGGAGGATGAAATGCTATGGGGCAGAAAGGACAGCCCCCGGAGAGGGGCAGTGTCAGTGAGAGTCACAAGAGGTCTCAGAGGATGGATAGAAATTGTTGAGCAGCAAAGAACTAGAAGAACGTTCCAGGCAGAGGGAACAGACTGTGCAAAGGCTGCAAGGTGTGGAGGAGCATGCTACCCTCAGCTGGCTGCAAGGCTGGTACTGTGGCTGGCGGGTTGGATTCATAAAGCAACAGGAGCGAGACTGTGCGGAGAAGACGTGCGGGGCAGGAGATGAGGAGTGTGGAGTGTGATGAGGTTGTGCAGGCACATGCTTCAAGGAAGTTCTGTTTCCGTTGGACAGAGCCCTTGCTCCTCGATGCGTGGAGGCATGTCACTCCTTATATCCTAGCTTCGGAGGGAAGGGACACTGCTAACTCGTTTTGAGTTTAATAATTCACCTTTTCTGCAGGAGTACAGCTTTTGCTGTGATGTTTCAGCCAGCATTCCAGGAAAACTTTATGGTAGTTAAACCCTATGCAGGGCATTGGTTTCATATGGAAAAGATAAGTCATTGTTGGAAAAACAGGAATCTTCTTTTTAAGCAGTCCTTGTTATTTTTCTTTGAAAACTTTAAAAAATAATTTTAGATTTATAGGAGAGTTGTAAAAGTAATGCAGAGTTCCTGTCTACCCGTTACCCCACTTCCCCTCCATCTTAGATGACCCTGGGGCGTTGGTCAGAACGAAGAAAGGAACAGCCATGCAACTCTCTTAACTAGGCTCTGGACTGTTTGCATTTCACCGTTTCCCCTACTGTCCCTTTTCTGTTTCAGGAGCCAGGGCAGGATCCCACGATGCATTTAGAGCCCTTGCATCTCTATTTGTTAATGATTTGGCCTTTTTTTGGTGGGGGTGTGTAGTGGGCACAGGGAAGGGACTGAATCTTGTCTTCATTTGAGTTCCCTGCGCTGACCCAACCCCCGTCATCGTCCCTTGCTGGTGTCCAGGTCGGGGACCGACCGCCGAGCTTGGACCGGACACCTTTTGGTGTTCAAGACCTGTTCCCTGTTGAATCATGAGCAAGACCAGCAGAAGGTTTGCCCATTAATGAGGCTTAATGAGCGCTCACTTATCAAGTGCCACCTGTTCCTCGTCTGAATGGTTGCTGTTTAAAGTGATAATAGCGCCCCCATTCCTCATCTTATTTCCTTCTGGATGTAACCCAGCCTGACCTTTGGGTGCATGTTGACTGGGTGTGTGTTTGGAGTTGGCGCTCTCCCCGAGTTGGCCCTTCTGCTGAGCTTTGCTGTGGTTTATTCATAACTGAGTGTGTCTTGAGGCAGTGCCTGAAAGTTGAGATGTGTTACACTTAAGGAGTGAAACTAGAACATTCTTTGCTCCCGGAGAGGTGCACACCTGTAGGTGATCTGCCCTGTCCGCATCCCTGCTCACGATGCTTCCTCCTGTCCCTGACCCTTCCTTCTCTCACACTCCTCCCCTCCGCTCACTTTCCCTCTCATGCTTTCTTTTCCATCTTTGTCTTTACTTTTCCATTCTGCTTTCTCAGGCCTTCCTCCGTGCCCCGTCCCTGGTGCCTTCTCTTCTCTGCCGCTCCTCCCTTCTGCCCCCTCCTTCCTCTCTCTCCCCCTCCCCAGTTTCAATTCCCTTCTTCCATTCCTTTCCTTGTGACAGGCCAGTGAAGCTGTTGCCATGGAAACAGAAGCCCAGCAGAAGCTCCCCTCTGCTTTCCGGATGCTTCTAACAATGATGACGCAGATAATGTTGAGTTCTAGAATCAACTGAGCCCTGACCTGTGGCCTCCGGAGTCCCTTCATTTTCCAGAGGCCAAACCGGTGCCACAGTTCATAATTCTGCTCAGTAAATGGTCATTTTTGATTTGGAAACTCCAAAATTTGAGTAATCCACTTTCTGGTTGCTCCAGAAAACTAGTTGCAACCTATGTGAAAAATACTCAGTTGGATTTACTTGTATTAATGGAGGGGACGTGCTCTGTGCAGGCCGTGGCACTGCGAGTTCCTGGGCGACGTAGACTGCACGTGGGAGGCAGGTTCTGCACCGTGGCGGAATTCCTGGGCTGGGTGACCGATGGCTTGTAAAGAGTGTTGGGGACTGTAGTGGTTAAAGTTCTGCACGCTCCACTTCAGTCCCCAGGAGTGGAGCCACATCACCCGTCTGTCGGTAGCCATGCTGTGGTGGCAGCTCACGTAGAACAGCTAGAATATACAACCATGTACTGGGACCTTGGGGAGGGGAGAAAGAAAGAGGAAGACTGGCAACAGATGTCAGCTCAGGGTGAATCTTTCCCAGCAAAAAAAAAAAAAGAATACTGGGGCAAAGGGAAATTTGGTTGGAACCTTAAAAAGTCTTCAGATGCTTAGTTTCACTCAACGCACGTTCAGTGAGGACTTGCCAGTTCCAAGACGGGTGCTCCTCCCCTTGAGAAGTTCCTACTTGGGTAACAGAGCCGAGGTTTGGGTGCACATGTGTGTGTGCGCTTTACCGCAGAGAACATTGTCTGATATTTGTCATAGTGATCTGGCAAGTCCGGCCGTGTCAGTTCTGTGGAACAGCCCATGCGCCTGCACGTGACGAAGGCTTTCGTGTCCCCTCCAAGGCTGCGGGCTCCCGGGCCCTCGTGGAGCTGGTTCACGGTGGCGGCGGCTCGTTCCTCGTTTGTCCAGGCTTCCACGCAGGCCCCGCTTGTTGGCATTAGCTAAGATTTGGAGTTTTGCCGTTCAGCCCACACCAGCTAATAGCCCGGCAGGGGAGAGTTCGTTCATGGATTATATTTTAGTTAGTGCTTATTCCCAAAGGTAACTTTGCTTAATAAAAACCTTAAGCCTTTATTACTGTGCTTATGAGTACCCTGGCTCCGGGGTGTAAAAATAAGACTTATAAAATCCAAACATTATTGGTGGGATGCAAAAACATTTTCATTAATAGAGGGTGTGATAAAAAGCAAAAGGACTTTCTGTCTGTGCCTAAATGGTCTTCCTGCACTTAGGTCTTTTTATTTTCATAATCATTTCGAGCTGATTTAAATAGCGCCCTTTCAGGAGTGAATTGTAAAAGAAGGAAGCTTTGGTGTGTGAATAACTTTACCACTACCCACAGTATTTCTAGCCAGTTGCTATGACTTAAGTAGATAATGGACCCACACAGCAGTCACTAATGGATGATAATCTGGAGTGTTTTTGTTATTGTTGTTTTTATTTTAGAAGAAAGGTTTGAAATTAGCATAGTAAATCTCTGTGGGATCTTTGCAAATAAAAGAATATTCACGTTAAAAACAACTTTCAGGAAAGATGTATGGTAATGAATAAAACATCAGTGAGTGAAAATAAGCGTGTTTAATTATTCAAGTAGAAGTAGTAATTTAAACTAATTATTGCTTGCGGATTTCATAATTCAGTTTTTGTCTTGCAATAATATTTCCTCTGGGCCTCCGGGGCACATCGGCGGCTGCTCTGTTCCTGGGGCAGGGGGCCTCTTCCCCTCCCCCGTGGCCTCAGCCTCTGCTCCCAGAGCGTTGGCCCTGCTCCTGGCCAGCCTCTTTGGTGGCTTCAGTCCCCCGTGGAGCCCCCTTGCACCACCAAATTAAGCATTTTCTTGCTTATCACCTGCTGTAATTGCTTCAGGAGTCTCAGACCAGTCCTGCCCCTGAGTTCTAAGTGTCACAAGGCAGGACCTCTCCCTTCCCCCCCGTGTCTTAGACTTCCCTGTCCCTTCCGCAGGCCTGGAGGGGTGACCCCCAGCACGCGTCCCTGCGTCCCTGCTTCCCATGAGGCAAGTCCTTGCCCGCCCGGGCTGCCTCAAGCTGTCTCCTCTGATGGACCCGCCTCCCCTGCTGGAGTTGGTCTCTTCTTTCTCCCCACAGTTTTGTACCAGCAGGTTCAGCAGGTTCTTGTGGTCCTTTAAAACAAAAAAATTGTTTAATTTTTTTCTTTTTTTGGCTTTTCACTTTGCTTCTGATTCTAAAAGGAAAACATGTCCTTATAGAGAAACTGAAAAGTACTGGAGGGTCTAAGCAGTAGGCGGATGATGCACCCCCGGGAGCGGGCACCTGGCCCTCGTCCTGGGGGCTCTGTGCCCGGCGCGTCCAGCTCCTTCTCTGTGGTGCCTGCTCTCGCTGTCTTCTCTCTGGAATTGTGGGGTGGCATCCCAGCATGGACTCCTGGGAGGGGCTTCAGCTCCTTCTCAGGGGGCATCTTCCTGGGGGCTGACTGGCATTGGTGGGTGCTGGTGAACGAGTGGTAAGTGCTGAAAAGTACTTTTGCTCGATCGTGTGAGGCTTTTAAAACCCAGTTGTTACTGCTACTCCCATGAACGCCCATAATGGCATGGGAGGTTTTTGCTGCCTGGAACAGATCTTGACAATTCAGGTGAATTATTATTCTACCCCTCGGAAAGTAAAGGGAAAGCTTTCTATTTGTAACTTCTTCTCAAGTACCCTCTGTCAAAAGGTAGTGGCATCTGCTCTCCTGACATATGACAGCCATTATTACCTTGGTATAATCACACACCATTCCATCCCACACCAAAAGCTTTCCATCCATCACGTCAGGAAGGACAACCTTTACTTAAGACACTTTTCCCCCCTTCCTTTGTTATTGCTTTTTCCTGAAAAAAACAACCCTCTGACTTCACAGGCATGATCTGGGCAAGCGAGTGACTCATTTCTTTGCGGAGTTATTACTGTGGACAGGGACAAGACAGGTGGGCCACAGGGGGTGGAGTGAGCAATGCATCAGGGGCCAGGAGTCCGTGTTTGGACCCACCGATCACCAGCTGAGGCCCTGAGCCAGTCAGGCCAGCTCCGGCTTTGGTTTCTCACAGTTCAGCTGTGATCCCCAAGGCCCTTTTAAGCCAAGTGGTTTTGTGATCTCCTAGCTAATTTTAGCTAAATGAGGTAGTGAGAGAATTACAGGTGTCCCCCCAACTCTTCCCGCAGGGTCGCTGAAATGAGCTTTCCCGGTTCTGAACAGGTTTTCTCTCCGTGTGCCCTCCAGAGGAAGTCATCAAGCAAGCAGAGAAGTTATAGCACCTTGTGACCACCATGAAGCAGAGCCACGGGCTGAAATAAAATGCCGTGGGGGTGAGACCTAGGCGGCCAGCCTTTGGGGGCACCTTGACGTTGTGCAGGTCCTTCCCTCTCTGGGAATGGACAGCTGAGTTGTGCTGCATTTGTGGGCCTGTCTTGCCTAGCTCAGGGCTTCCATATCACAAGTTCCCCATAATGGCTGTCGGGGTGAATTAAACTTTCTCTCGTAGGTCGCATCTGATCTCCCCTGTTTGATTTTAAGCCTCCTCAGGGGAAGAAGCCGTTTTTCCTTGTTTCACTTAAAAACTTATTTTTAAGAGTGGAAATACATGAATTTGGTACAAAATTCAGAAGAGACAAAAGAGAAAAATGGGTCTTCCTCCCTTCCAACCCCTGCCACCAGGTCCCCTACCCTGGATCTGGAGGAGCCACTCCTCCCCCATCTCTGTATCCTGGGGAGCACCCAGCTCCGACGCCGGAAGTGAAGCGGACTTGGACTCCCTGGAATTAGAATGACCTGGCTGCCTTTCCAACCAAAGCACGTGTGGCCAAATATTCAGGGAGGGAATTGGAGGCAAAAGCCTTAGGAATTATTGGGATCAATGGGACTCCCGCAAGGGACTGGGCAGACTTGGCCTTCTGCCGGGGTTTTCTCTACCTGGGGCCCGGGGAAGGCCCGCAGCCTCTCCCCCGACCCTGTTTCTTGTGAAGTGGGGCTAGAGCCGCTCTGCCCGCAGGACTGTGGTGCACAGTCAGCGAGATGGCAGCCCTGAGTGATGCCTGGAGCTTGGCACAGGCATGGTGGCTCCTGGCTCCTTCCTGGTGCTTAACAGTGATGATGGAGAATGAATATGCATCATTTTGAAATGATAATATGAAATCGATGTGGAGGTGTGATTCCATTAATAGATTGCTGATGAACTCAACATTTTAGGGGCCCGTTGGCTGCCCAGTGTGAAGCTGGCTGGAATGAAGCAGGATGGCAAGCCTGCTCTTCTAATTGAAACGCACATGAAGTGCTGGGCCCTCAGACTTCCATTGAGATGATTGCGGCGATCAATATTCCAGTTTGCTTGGCGGGGCAGCTTCCAGGGAATAAGAATGGACGATGGAGCTAGAGAAGCACTGCCAAATGGAGCATTAAGTTAATTCCCGTTGGCCTGGTTTCTGGCTCGCCTGAGGGAGTGCACTGAGTAGAAGGTGGCTCTGCTGGCGCACACTCTGCCATGGACTGTGTCTGGTATCACGAGAACTCAAGGGGGTGGCTCCTCCCGAGACTGAATTTTGGTAGCAACGACAACTCCCATGTGTTGAGATCCCTCCATGGGCCTAGCTCAGTGCTTGGCGTCAGACACACAACTGATCTTCCTGAAACCTCTGAGATGTCGATGGCATGCCCATCCTGCAGTCGAGGACCCAGGGGCCCGGGAGCATGCTGTTAGCAGGTGGCGGAGCTGGGACTGGAGTCCAGGACTGTGTTCTTGCCACTCTCCCCTGCTGACCCGAAGGAGCACGTCAGCTGCTTGGATTTTCCCAGTGCTTAGAGGCTCCAGCTTGGTGAAGACATGTGGGGCCCAAGTTCAAAGCAGAGGACGGAGCGTGGAGGTTTGAAGTCCTCAGTCTCACATTGCTGGGTGCATCCCAGCGCTGAGATCTGGAGCCATCAGCTTTGGAGGCCAATTGGACTGTTCAGTACTGATGGTGTGGGCTTGACTGAGGAGCGAAAGGCAGGCGTGTTTCCTGTTCTTGGTACCCCCAGGAGGGGTGTGGGGTACAGCTCAGTGATATGAGAAGAGCAGTGAAAGCAGCTGCTGTTGACTGAGCCTCACTGTGTGCTACGGTCTCTAGACGGATAGCCCCAGTTTCCACCAGAGTCACTTTTAGGCATTTTATCTTCATTTTGCAGTTGAAGAAATTGAGACTTGAGCTGGTAGTGTCTGTATGGAGTGTGAAGAGCTGGGAGTTGAGTGGGGAATGTACATGTGAGCAGGATGGGTGGTACCAGGTCCCTCCTGGATGGCTTGCCCAAGGTCACACTGCTACCAAGTGGCAGAGCTGGAATCCATGCCACACCTAGCTTCATTAATTCCCCTCCCTGTGCATCTCCAGAGCTAGGCCTGTCATATGCGTGCAGCCCGGATCCCTATCTGTCTCCATGTCCCCCTGACCTTTAAGGTCAGGGCCACATCTTACACTTCCTGTGCTCTCTGCCCTACACAGAGTGGGTGCTGGATAGGCATTTGTGTTGTGCATGAGTGAGTGTGTAAATGACACACCATGGGGATACAGAAAGAGGGGGCAGGCCCAAGTCATTTGGGCAGATGTGAAACATGATTTAAAGACTCGGTGATACATCCATAGATGGGCCCCTCCTTTCTTCATCCCCTTCTTTCTTCCTTCTGCTGATTCAGAACTGCTCTCCCAACAGAGTGCTGCTGAGCAGGACCACAGGTGCAGATGTGTGGGGAGGCTGACTTGTTAGGGAAACCTCGGGGAGCTTGTGCATGGAGTCAGCAAGATGGAGGCAGCAGTTGGGGCGTGGAGCGAGTTAAGCACAGAAGACAAAGTTTGCTCAAGTCCTTCCGGGGAAAGAAGATGGATGCCGGGCTGAGGCTGCAGTTAACATCTTAATAGTAACCAGAGAGTTCTGCAAGATTAGGCGATGATATATACGCAGTGCTCAGACATTTAATTTGCATTGTGTCCTATATTCCTGAGAAGTTGCTTTCAGATTCTTATTGATGGGCTCACATTTTTGGGGTAATTGTCCTCCTTTGACATGAATAACCCCCTGTTTACTCCTGGGTCCATGTACCTCTTGGAGTCCAGGAGGCAGTGAGGAAAAGCTTTTAATTCAAAGCTCCATCCATCTTCCAAGCTCAGGTGAGATGGAGATTGGAAAGGCAGCTTGGCTTGGATGAGCCAGGCCGGCCTGTTGGGTGGCGGTTGTCAGGCTCTGGATGGGGTGGGCAGTCACAGGCAGGGCAGATGGATGCCTGTGGGCTCCTCCACTTCCTTCTTCAGGGTGCCCTTGTTGGAAGCTAGTGCATTCCCAGGGCAGCTGCTGCAGGGGGCTGCTTGTACCTGTGAATCAAAGAAACCCTTGGGACCACATGTCCCCTGGCAGGGCTGGTATGTTCTTTCTGCAGGCTTTGGAGGCCACTGTCCCTTGAAGCATAAAATTATTAAGAGCATGGACTACAGTTTCACACTTTAGTGCGCAAACAGGCCCCTATGCCCAGTTTTGCTAGATGGAGTCTTGGTGCCAGCGATTGCCCCCTTCCCCGAGACCTTGCTGTGCCTGCTGAGCATCCAGACAAAGAATTCGAGGTGGGCCATGGGAAGGACCCTGGGCTTGTGTAAACCACATGTGGGGAGCACAGAAGAGAGCCAGTCCTGATGGGGGTGGGAGAAGGCACCTGAGCTGGCCCTGGGGGCAGGGGTGCGGTGGGGGAGGGAGAGAGGCGCTGCAGGCTGAGGGCCCCTGGGAACAGAGCGCAGGTGCCTGCCCGTCAGGCGGTGGCGAGGGGCTGGGGGAGAGCCTGTGGTCATGGCAGTGGCCTGCAGTGGGGGTTGGGGCTTTGTGAGGCATGTGGGTGAATCTAGAGGGTTTCCTGCAGGAACTGGGAGCCATGGAAGGTTGGTGAACTGCTGTGTGTGGAATTGGGAGGGAGCCCCCTGGGGAGAGCTCTCAGGAGGCTCCTGTGATGATCCGGGCCCTCAGGGTGGAACAGACAGGGATGGGATGTGTTAGCTCCGACTTTGGGTAGCTCTGCCTCTCCTCTCCTTTACTGCAGACTCCCAAGATTTAAGTAGAAATGTAAGTAAAAAATGCCTCCATTTACTGAAAACCCACTTTACATATATAAAATTCCCATATTGCGCAGCCCTATGTGGTGGGTGTTAGGGCTGAAGAAACCTGAGATGTGGGAAAGTCAAGTTCTCCATGGAAGGTCCCACAGCCCGGAAGAGTCAGGGCTGAGCCCCCCACCCCTTCAGCGGCGTCTCTTTTCCCTCCAGGGCCACCCTTCTGCGTCCCCAGTCTCTAAAGCCCAGGGCAAACCAGGCCATCATGAATATTTACGCAGGCCTGCATAGGACTCATGACGCAGCTGAGAGCCACCGAGCAGAGCGTTGGCTGACTCATCAGACCTTTTCCAAACACTTGTGATATTTTGCTACACCAAAGGAGCGAAAGTAATTAGCAGTTAACGCTGGTGATGACGCCAGAACAGTACGCAAACCTTCCGGGCTCTTCTGTGCCTCTGGTGTTTTTGTTTTTTTTTTTTTAAAGCTATGGGAATTATTTTCTTTTTAATAATATTTGTTTTTTTCTGATTATTAAAATAACATATGCTTATTGTAGAAAATACATAAATGCATTAAATAGGAGATAAAATGCATGAATTATTTTTCCATTATAGTCTTATTAAGGATGTTTTGCTTGTGCAAAGGAAATTTGGAGCAGTAGACTTATTTTATTTGAGGGGCCTGTCAGGATAGATCGGTGGTTTGCACCCTGTGCTTTGGGGGCTCCGAAGGCTCCGTGGAAATTTTCAGGGGCTGCCTCTGGGAAGGGTGAGCCGGGGGGCTTGAGACTCCCTCTCCCCCAATAGCGCTGTATTATGATCTCCTGACTGGGCTTCTTCACATGGCTGCGTTTGAGCAAACGGCTCCTTGGCATATCAGGTTGGGGACTCAGTGATCTGGGCCCAGCCTGTCATTTCACAAGTGAGGAGTCTGAGGCTGTTGGGAGATGTCTGGCCTAAGGTGACATGATGGCTTGTGATGGCTTGGGGCTGGTCTCTGTGCTTTCCGACTCTGCATTGCCTTTAGAACGTGAGTCAGTTAGAAATATTGACAGTTAGACTTGAGTGTCATTGTTGCCAGCTATGTCACCATCTAGAGACCCCTAGGAAACTCATCAGGGTCTCTAAAGGGTGTGCTTTTGAGGGAAGGGGAGACCTCAGAGCAGCTGGCGCTTGAAAGGATGAAAAGTAAAAGCCCCATCATTGCTGTTAGGCGCACAAAGGAGGAGAGATTGCTCTGGGTGATGCCTGGTTGTATGAATAATGAGAAGAAATTAAGTAAAGGCCGTGTTCCCTGACACTGATATATTAGAACATGGAGTAACTTTCTACAGGAAATTGGAACAGGGATCCCTTTAAATTGAATTTGAAGCTGTGAATAGCAAGCCTGCGCTGGCCCTGTGTGTCCTAATGCAAGTTAAGGAAGCAGTTTCCTGGGTAAGAGTTAAGTACTTTAGGGATGCAGGTTAATGTCGAGGCCAACATGGCGCAAGTTAATAAATTGCCTCTCCCGTGTATTGTCTGTGAAGGCGCAGAAGAGTAATTTGCTTCCCGCAGAGCTGCGCCAGAATTCTCTTACTTATTTTATTAGATTTTTGGCCCAATACATTTGTTCCCTCTCATTGGTTTTGTTGATAATAATTACCCACCCCCACTTCCATCTCCCCATGGATCTCTCTCAATTTTAATTGTTTGCAGTAGCTGCAAAAGTTTACCATTTTAGAAAATAAGTGTTTTAAAATAAGAATACTCTGGGCCAGAGCCCTTCTGAGTTTCCAGCGGGAGATAGTTAAAGCTCTATTTTTAAAGTGCTTTTGGGGACAGCAGCCACCAAGATTAGGAAAAAGCAAGAGCTGCCTCCGTCAAAGCTCTAAGTGCCTGTCCCCGGCCTCAGGGGGCTCTCTGGGAAGGAATTCCTGGAGTCTGGCTCTGCTCAAGGGGCCCCCGGGGAGGCTGGAGGGCACAGAAGAGGGCCTCACTTCACCAGCTGCTGGTGTGCAGCTCTTGACCCCGCTGGCCAAGGGAGGAAGGACACGGGTAATAGCAGCCACTCTCACTGAGAGCCTGCGGGATGCCAGACTCCATGCCACGGCCAGCTATACCTAGCTCACAGTCTAATAAATTAATTCACTAACGAGGTAGTTATAAATTGCAACGTGCTATTTACTGGGAAATAGCGAAAAACGGCTCATGGGTAGGAGAGAACCCATGGAAAGACAACACGGAGGCTGACACTGGAAGTGTGAGGACTGAGGGTGTGAAGTGGAGGGGGCAGGGCATGAGAAGGCTGGGAGGAGCTTGCTGTGGCAAGAAGGGATGCAAGGCCTGGCTGGTCCTCACCTTGTCCTTAGAGAAGGAGATGCTTCCTTTACAATTGAGTCTGTAGGAAGTTTCGCAAATGATGGGACACTCTTACTTTTGGGCCACAAAGTTTAAGCAGATCTTTTGATACATTGTCCATCACCTTACTTGTTTCAACACAAATGATCCTTGATAAACCATTTAGTGGTAAACCGGTTCGTGAAGGCCGTGTTGTTTTGTAGCTGGGCTTAAACTCCAGCCTCTTAGCTCTGTAAGGTTAGGTGAGCAACCTCTTGGTGACTCAGTTTCCCCATCTGTAAAATGGAGAAAATAGTGCAGAGGGTCTCAGATGTTCTTAGTTCACAGTGCCAAGTGTCACAGTAACTTCATTCACGGCTCTCCACGCCAAAACAAACACCTCAGCGGTCCTGTTGGCTAAGGAGCTGGAACCCTTCAACTTAGGATGTATTTGTGTCCTGACAGCTTCACGCCTGTTGGGCACGAGTTCTCCAATGTGGGGGCAGATTGGGCACTGACCCTCGTTTCCTGTTCCACGTTGATTTTCATGTGGTCCTTGCTTTATATCACAGCAACTGCTGAAAACCTAGCTTTGCAAAGATATGACATCCTTGAAAGAGATGCAGAGCGATCTAACGTTGAAATAGTTAACTACCTCTGCTAGTCGGCTGCATAGTGTCAACAGCTGTTACTTTTAAAAGTTAAATTTCCTTTACAAAGTCGTGCTATCCCCTGGCACCCTGCGAGTTTGCTGGGGTGCCCTGAGGTGCTTCGTGCACAGTTTGGGAGCTGCAGTGATGTTTCCCTTGTGTGGTTTTGTGAAGATTAAACGAAACAATCCATGGAAATGCTCAGGGCAGTGCCAGGTACTAGCTGCTTAGTAATCCTCATCATCTCTCAATCTCAAGGGTTCCCTTTAGCTGGTGTAGAAGTGGGTCCTAGGAGTGGTGAAGATACTGGTCTTGAAGATGCCTAGGGAGAGGGGATGGTCATGGAAAAATACAGTATTTCTGCATTTGTTATAATATGTGATTTTAAGTATGCATGTGCATCTAGGTTAATAAATTAAATATAAATATAGACATTTGATTATTTCCTCAATAGCTCTACAAGCATATGTGTGTTCAAGATGGCCTTTAACCTTTTGGTTTTGTCATTAATCTTCTCTTTGGGAAAATGAGGGCCGTCCCCGTGGTTTGCCTTCTATTTGGAATGTCAGCAAAGTGCAGAGGGGTTCGAGGGAGACTGGTGATTTCAGGAAATACCAGATTGTGACAGGCCTCGGAGGACACGATAGACCTTAGGATTTTATTCAGAAGGAAGTGGAAAGCCACTGAAGGTTTTTAAAATTAAAAAAAAGAGTCAGTTTACTTTATGGAGGTGTAATTTGCATATAATAAAATGCACCCATTTTAAGTGTGCTGTTAGATGAGTTCTGACAAATCTATACCCTTGGGCAATCCTCTCCAACCCCCAATCAAGATACAGAACGGGATGCAGGAAGTTCCCAGTGCCCTTTATCAGTCAATCTCTTCCTTTCAACCCCAGCCTCAGGCAACCGTCGATCTGCTTTGTGTCACTAAAGATTAGTTCTGCCTGTTCTAGAATTTCCTATAAATGGAATTATGTGGCACGTAATCTTCCACATCTGGCTTCTCTCACTTGATGTATGTTTTTGAGATTCGTCCATGTTGTCGTGTGTATCAGTTCATTCCTTTTTATTGCTGAATAGTATTCCATTGTATGAAAACACCACAATTTGTTTATCCATTTTTGTGTTGACAGGCATTTGGTTTGTTTCCACTTTGGGGCTATTAGAGAGAGTACTTTTATGAACATTTGTGTGGATGTTTGTTTTCATTTCTCTTAAGTAGATGTCTGTGATTGGAACGACTGGGTTTTATGGTGATTGTATGTTCAACTTTGAAAGAAACCCCCTGTTTTGAGCAGGGATGTGACACTACCTTATCTACATCTCTAAGGGACCCCTTTGTTTCTGGATGGAGAGCAGATCATGAAGCGGCTGGGCTGGAAGCAGGGAGAGCTATGGATCGGCATTACCAGTGTGAACAGATGGAGGCCAGTGGCTGGATGGGCATGACAGGGGCATGGTGGGAAGTGCCTGGCTCTGAGGGATGGTTTGGGGACAGAATGACTGAGGTCTGTGATGGATTGGATAATGCCGGGAATCAAAGATGATTCCAAGTGCCATGTACAGAACTGGGAAGACCCAGGAAGCTTTGGGCCTGTCACTTTATTTCTCTGAGGCTCACTTCTGTTCTGCCTGGTGGTACTGGCAAGAATATGTTTGTTTTGTTTTCTAAGCAAACAAGAGAAGGGGAGGAGATGGCTTGGATGGACAATGGGCAGCCTAAAAGAGGTGAGTGCTGGGGAGGAGGCAGGAGTCACAGTGGTTGCCTGTGCGTGTTGCCTGTTGGAAGACAATTCTTGGGACTCTCACATTTCTGCACAGTCTTCTAGGCAGAGCCATAAACAGCTGATTTACTCTGACCTATCTTTTCAGGGATGTTTGTGTAGCAAGCAGCTTTGGAAGATGGAGATGGCATCTCTGTGTGGAGCAGATTTACTTACATTCCAGGGTCATAAAGACAATGTTTCCCTCCAGAATAGAGGTTGGGCAGGTTTACTAGCAGCCCTTATACAATGCTGGGGCTTCCTAATGTCAGGATGCCTCCCCTGGGCTGCATCCCACTCTGTGCACAGGTAGCACCGGGCCTTCATCGCTTCCCCCATGGGAGTTTGGGCTTGGGGGCAGCATTCTGCTTCTGGCTGCCACTGTTGCTCTAAGTAATAAACTGTTTTTGTCTCTGACCCAGGAGTCTCGTGTCTTCTGCCAGTATGTATAAAACTGCCAGACTAATGGGTTACCTTGCTGGCCGGGTACTGTGTCAGAGCCTCCACAGTTCTTGGTAAGGCCTCTGGGCTGCCCTAGCACAACTGGCTGTGTCACCCCTCCCCCTTGCTCTGCTGCTCTCCCTCTTTCCTTCTGCATCTCTGTAAATGCTGCCTCTCAAATCTTCACTGAGCATTTGCTAGTGGTAGGTCTAGGGTCAGGAGGCAGAGTGTGAATAAGACAGATAAGGTCCCAGCTCTCATGGAGCTGTTCTATCCATCGCTGAGTTGTGACTTATCTGTTCACCTAATCTTTCTTGAATTCATCTCCTCCTCTCTACCCTCACTGCCGTTGGGTTTCTCCCTCTGAGGGATTCGTGTTTTCATGGCTGTTGCAACAGTGGGAGTCGGCACTGGGGAAGTGCCTGGTATGATTCCTGGTAAACAGTAGCTACCCAGATGGCGACTGCTGCTGCCACTTCTGTTATTGATTATTGGAATTCTGGTCATCACTCCTCTGTGGATGCAGCCCAAATAGTACAGGGTGCAAATGAAACCCTGTATGACCGGCCCATTTCACCCTGCCCTTGTTCCTGGTCCTGTCACCAACTGTGTGCCTTGAATTCTTGCCAGTTGGTGTAGTTGCTATTCCCCAGACATGATCCACCCTTTCATGCCTTTATCCTCTCCTTCATTCTCTTCTAGGCAGGGAACTGTTTATTACCCCAGACTCAGCTCCACGGTCTCCTTCTGTCTGTACCTTCCTTGGGGGGGCCTTTCTCCCTGATGCCAGGCCGTCATAAACTGCTGTACTATGTGCACCTGACCCACCTGGCTTTGAGCTCACTGGGAAGGGGCTGCTGACCGTCCGTCCCTAGGGAGCAGCCCAGTGCTGGTCACTCATTGTGGGGTACTCTCTTCTAGTGGACATTTGGGGCTTATGTGTGGAACTGGGTACCTTGTCAGTCGCGAGCTGTATGACTTGAACTGAAGAGAAAATGCCCTGACACCCACCCCAGGGAGAGTCACCCTCACAAACCCTGGTCGGGAAGACCCATGCTGGCCCAGGGGTAAGATCTCGGCCAATGATTTAGAAATCACACTGTTCCTGGAAACCGGTGACTCGGCAGCATTATTTAACCTTGGAGGAAAGTCCCTGTAGGGACAGTCCGGCTACCCCAGGCCAGGGGGCAAGTCTTGGCGAGCCCGCCTTCTCCGTGGGCCTATGGAAACTGGCTCCCCACACTGGGCTGCTCTGCTGGTGGTTTCCACGGCCGGGTCCTCCGCTCATATCCTTGCCCACCTGCTACCCGTGGGCATCAGACCTGAGCCGACGCCAGCTAAGGGAGGAAGCAGCCATGCCCTGAGGGCTCATGCTGGGCATGCTTCGCAGTCTCACAGTCACCCAGTGAGCTGAGGAGAGCGCCTCAGGCCCGCAGAGCTGGAGATGGAGCCAGGTGTGGGGCAGGCTCTCTCCCACACCTGGGTGACCACCCCTGGAAGGACCTGAGCAGCCAGGCTGTTGCTCCAGGCGCCCCTCCCTGCTCAAGGTTGCTATGAGCGCCTTCCTCCTGCAGGGAGCGGGTGCTGCCTGAGCATTACCTCCTTGTGCAGATAGGGGTGCTAGAGACCGAGCTTTCCCTGTTAGACGGTGCCAGCGAGGCGCGGAGAGTGAGCCAGGAGCATGGCCTTTACCTTGGCGCTGCGTGATTTGCCTGCGTGGCAGACAGCCGCAATCGCATTTTCTGCTCCACTTCTCCCTGGCTGCAGTGACCCTGAGCTGTTGGTGGCTACTGCCATCTCACCCTCTGTCACCTCTGTCACAGACGGTGTTTATCATGCTGACCTGGTCCCCTCTGCTGGCCCGGACACTTACGCTCCATGCACGTTCTTTGAGATGGACATGAAGCTCGTTACTGAAGTCCTTATGTCCTGCTTCCTCCCTGCCTGTGATTTTGTACATTATACACACAATGGCACCCTGCCCTGACTTTCCAACTCCCATGCATCTATTAAAAATGAAACATTTGAGCAATGGTGTGGTAGTCCTAGTCACGAGGGTAAAGGGCAGGGTCTGTGCTGAGGTGGGTTTATGGGACACACCAGGGGGTCACCCTTGGGCTCTGCTGAGTGAGTAGAAACCTGATCCCCGACACCACTGGGCCCACGGTAGTGGGCAGGGGCAGGGTAGTGGGTGGTCCCCCCCCACACAACTCATGTGAGTCCCATTGCCTCTTCTCTTTCCTCACTTGTGTCCTGGCCATGAAATGCTTGCTGTAAGAAAGTTCTGTTTCCCTTCTCCCCGGGGGTCTTCTCTCTGTGGCTTCTTGGGGCCTGGACTCCTCCCGGCCTGCCTCTTCCTTCCTTCCCCCACTGTCGGCCCTATAATGTGATGGCCTTCTCAGGGAGTCTTCGAATGAACAGCTTTTAGAATTGTCGAAAGCTCGGTTGGAAAACAGAAAAGGCTATTTCATGGGAAGATGATGACCTTATTAACCATAATTAGGCAATTCACAGAGGTTTCCCATGCAGTCCAGCGACTTGCCTTGTTGAAATGGGGGAGGGTTCTGTGGTAATGTCTTTGGGGGATGTAATAGTCTTTAACACGTTAACAGTTTAATTTCTTCTAGAAGCTTTGGCAGCCTGGTGTTTTCACTTCAGAAGCCAAGGTATAGTTTTACAGTCATCCACATTAATATAGTAATTATAATTTTGAGCAAATAATTTCAGTCACTGACATTAAGAGTTGTTTTTCTAGCTGGAGGAAGATTTGCAGTAAGGAGATGGGGCCTCACAGCTGATGGCCCACAAATGGCGTGACATCGCAAAGACAGGCGATTCACATCCCTGGACGAGACGCCAGCGATGGAAATGCTCAGAAACTCTTCCTGTGTTAAATCTTCAGAGCACACGCATATCTGAAGTTAATGAGAAATTTTCTTTTCTGAAGGGTTTTGTGTACATGAGCCCATGCTCTGAAATTTCTCCTGGGTTCTTTGTGTGAGATTGCCTCATGCCCTGGGGTTGTGTGACGCCGCACCTGGGAGTGGACAGCACCCACAGTGCCCCCCCCCGTAAGAGCCTCCCTCGCAGGGCTGTGTTGCCCAGACCTTCCACCTGGAGGCCTGCAAGGTGCTGCCACTTGGGCACCGAGGCCAGTACCACCTCCACGGTGCCCTACCGGCACGTGGCGTCGCCATACTGGGCCCTGGCCGCTGCCTTCCCTCCCACCTCCCTTTCCCAGCCCACAGCAAGTAACTTGGATTTTGTGTTTTACTTTTTCCTTGCAAACATAATTTTTACAGTTCTGTAGGCATTATTCACGTTATCATTTTGAATCCTGTGTTTAAAGCTTAATCTCTGTCCCTATTTTTACAGCCTTCAAATCAGTCATCTTCTTTCATGTGGTTGCACCACAATTTACTAAACTGTGTCCCCGTTGCCGAGCACTGAGGTTTGTTCCAGCAGGTTTTTTATTGTTGTTTTACAGGCAAGGCTGCAATGATCATCTTTATGTGCATAATATTTAGCTCCTCTGTGGTTATTTTCTTAGGCTTGATTTCTAGGGCTGGAATTCCTAGCCAAGACTGACAACAACTTTATTTTAAAAAATAAAAATTTTCTTATTATGGTAATAGTATTTGAGAAACAGGAAAAGGTAGAGAAAAGAAAATAAAGATGGCAATTGCCCCTTCAGACAGTGTTCACCACTGTATCAGGTAGGCATGCACCTGGCTGCAAATAACAGGAAACCCGCCTGGCGGGCTCAGCCAGGGGGAGGTGTTTGTCTCAGAACAGGACGTCTGAGGAGAGTTCATGGGTGGTTCCCTGGTGAAGCTGTGCCATTTGAGACCCTGCTGCCCTCTTTCTGTCCCACTGTCCTTGGCAGCATTGGCCTGTGTTCACACCATGCCCTCGCTCCTTAGTCTGCCCCTTGTCGCAGCTTCCTCCCTGCCTCCCTGCAGCCTTTCCCACCACTTCCCCTGCATGAGTCTGTATTTCTGCCTGCTTTTGGTCCTCAGACACAGTCTCTTGCCTTTGGGCCATTATAATGAGATATTTACTTCTTTTTTCTGCATCCCCTGCATTTGTAACTGCCTGTGTTTGTGACATACCATTTGGCCAAAGCTGAAATTTTAATAGTGTTAAGGCAGGGAAGAGGAGAACGGTGCGCCTCAGGACTAGCCAGGAGCTCATCTTTCTTTTTAATGGGATTGTCTTTCCTCCCATGTTTCTAGTCCTGCAACGTCCCTTGAGCTAGAACATTGCCTCTGCTCCCTGCTTGGTTCCCGTGCACCAGGGGAGGGAATGGAATCTTCCTGGGGTCTGTCAGTTCCTCTGGTTGGTCTTCCAGGGGAGTCTACTGAGCACCCACCGCGTGCAGTGGGGTATTGTGAGCAAAGTCATTGCCTTCAGGGAGCTCCCGGAAGAGTGGAGGAAAGAGGCAGAAACACCATCGCGTAAACGAAGCCAAGTGGGCACAGAAATGAGTGATTTGTGACCTACTCTAATCCTACAGAAAATGAAAGATAAGAAGAGACTCCCATGGACCCACCTCCAGATTTAACAGTTATAAGAGTTTCCCGTATTTGTGTTGGGTCCCTCTTTTGTTTTGGAAGGAGTAAGATATCGCAGTTAGAGCTGAAGCCCTGCCTCCCTCCCTCCCTGGCAGTGGCCACTCTCCTGAGGTTGGCGGGGATGCTTTTGGATGCTTACTGCATGTGTTTATCCATGAACAAGATGTAATATTGGCTTTCTATTTTGAAGATTTATAGAAATGCTATCACACTCTGTTTCCTTTTGTATTTTGTAAAACATTAAACATTATGTTTTTGCAATTTTTCCATACACATACATGATGTGCATCTATCTATCTGTCTGGACCATTCATTTTTGACTGCTGTGTAGTATTCCACTATATGAGTAAGCTAGAATTTATTTTTTCTCTTGTAGTGAACGTGTGTTTCAATTATCCACTGCTTTTTATAATAAAGCACCTCCAAACTTAGTAGTTTAAAACAGTAATGTTTATTTTGCTTATGAATCTCCAGTTTGGGCTGGGCTCAGTGGGGAGAGCTCATCTCTGCTCCACTTGGTGTCACAGGGGGTAGCCTGGAGCCTGGAGCTGGAGTCATCTGAAGGCTGTGCACTCACGCCACTGAGGGTGACTCTGGCTGTCAGCCAGGTTCCTAGCTGTGCTGTTGACTAGAACACTATGCGTGGCCTCTCCATGTGGCCTGGGCTGCCTCACAACCTGGTGACTGGTTCTGTGTGAGGGAGGGAGAGAGCGTGAGAGTTAGGCCAGACCTGGAGTGCCCTTATGAGCTAGCCTCCGCAGCCAGGCAGCGTCCTGTCTGCTGCATTCGTTCAGTGGCAGCAGGTCCCTGAGGCTGTCTCCCGTCCGGGGGAGGCCAGTTAGACCCACCTTTACTGGGACGAGGGTCACTGAGTTTGCAGAGCTGTTTTGAAACCAATCGCCTTAGATACGCCTCCTCATAGGCACCCGCAGGGCGTTCTTGGACCCCTCCAGGTGGGCTCTGGCCTCGGCGCGTGCCCCCTTTGAGCTGACTTCATGTTGCCAGTTTGCTGTCCTGGGCGTTTGTTCCAGCGATGCCACCACAGTGCTTGAGAGCCCTGTTTCTTCACAGCCTCTCCAGCACTTGCTGTTAGGGGCTTTGATTTTTGCCCCTCTGGTGGGTGTGAAATAGGATCTTGTCATTTTAATTTGCCTGCCCACCGCTGAGGCCGAGCCCCATGCCGCCTCCAGGGGTGGTGCTGTCTTCCCTTTCCAGCTGGAGGCCCTAAAGAAGACAGAAACGTCAAAGTGCTATTTTTTGGCTTATGATGTCAATTTTTCAGGAGAGAAGTGGTGAGTATCCCACAGAGTTTATTGCAAACTATTATGAAGACCTTAGAGTTACTATTGGTATGACTCACTTATGAAAAAAATATGATTTCAGTAACTGCAGGCTGTATTTGTAATGTGATGGATTTTCATTTAATCTCTCACCTCTCTATAATTTGCCCAATTTAAAAATGCCCTGAAGCTTGCTTTCTCCTTGTCTGGGAGTCCTGTTCTTGCTATGTGTTATCACAATAATAGCAATAAGAAATGGTGCCAATATGTGTCTCTCTTCGAGTTCTTGCTGTCTCCACAGTCATTTAATTACTTCTGGTACGGATTTCCCCCACCCCGGTCTCCTGTTAGAACGGTGTGTGCCTGAAGCCCTGGGGAGAGCGCCAGCCTGGACTGACTTTCCTTTCGGGACAGCAGGCCCTGGGTTGGGAGGGTCACCTGGACCCATGGGCTGGGTTGGAGTCCTCCCTGGGCCACAAGCCATCCCATTACCCGGTGACACCTTATTTAATGACATATGAGGTCACAGAGGGCAGTCTGTCACCTTCAGATCTGGCAGAAAGCCTGGCATCCAGGAGCATTCAAGAAATAGGCACCGAACCAAATAATTCAAAATGCTCGGTTATTTTGATCATCAGTCTGCCCTACTGGCTTGTCTCAAAAACATCTGGAAAATAGCCACGTCTGACTAAGAGTTTTAAAATGAATTCCTAAGCTTTCCTCGAAAAGTGAACTTTTGGCTACTTTTTAATTTAATCTGGTTCCGTCTGAACACTCTGTCTGCGGCTTGCTAGAGAACATTATCTTCTCTGCCTCCCTCCTAAGGGAGGTTTGGCTTCTTATCTGCGTTTAGAACCAGTGCCTCTGCTGCGGAAATGAGGCCTCGTCTATCTGCGCTGAGAGTCGTCTCGGGCCCTCTGCAGCCGCTCTGGAAGCAGCCTCTGCATCTAAACCAGGGCCCCTGGTGAACCGTGCGTGCCGCCCGCCCAGTCTTCCACATTGGGTGGGTACAGCGTGTCCTCACAACGTCGCTGATGCTTGGCCATCCAGATCTTTCAGTGGGGGCACAAGTCACTCCTGGAAGTGCAGGGGGAGCATCTGTCCAGGCCAGGCTCAGTGCTGGTCCTGTGGAGGCCAGTGACCCGACAGAGCAGGGGGGACAGCCAGGGCTGCCACTGCCTGTCTCCTGGGGCTCTCCCTGCACCGACCAGAGCAGGTATAAATGAAGAATTCATTACTCGGTGTTTTCAGGACAGGAAGGCTTTGGGGTGTGTTCATCTGCTCCATGGAGCTGCTGGGTCTGCGTGGGCTCGTTGGGCAAGGCCTCCCAGGCCGGCGAGGTGGGCACCCCCAAGCCCGGGCAGTCCCAAGGCCACACCACTCCCAGGAGCCTTCGGAGCCTGTGAGTTTTCACACCACATTCTAGGTGCCAGCACACGTCTAACAAGGGCAGGGCATTAGCTCCGTTTCAGTGACAAGTTTATTCACAGCTTAACAGTTTGTATCCCACATAAACAGACACCAGTGCCTGCTATCCTAATTACTCCTCAGACCTCGTTTGCATGTTGAGAGTTGTCAAGACACATCCTTCGCTGTTGTGGACCTACCCACTGACCCCAGGGCTTCCTTGTCTGATGACCTAGGTGCGACCTGCTTATGTTTAGCCAGCCTCCTGTGGGGTCCTCAGGGCGAGGCTCCTCCTGCCTGCTCCACGTTTGGGTTGGAGCATCTTGGGCGGGGGGCTCCGGAGCCTGGGTTCTGGGACCAGTCCTTCCCTCTGGTTCTTGTTCTTGGTTTCCTGCTTGGTGAGATTCAGGGTTTGGGCTGATCTCAGGGCTCCTTCCAGCAGTAGCTGCCACGGTCACTACCTCGGGAACAACTGCCACGGACCAGACTCTGCCAGGCACCTCGCAGTCACGTAGAGCATGTGTTCGATCATCCCATTGCACGGTGGGGAGACTGAGGCCCAGCAAGGGGATGCCTTCCCCTGCATGCGCTTCTCTTGCCTGCCCCTCATGGCAAATGATCCCATGGCTTGCTTGGTGGCTCAACACACCCCTGCCCTCCCATGCCGTCAGTCGCGCAGCTGTGGCTTCTCTCTGACGTGCCTCTCGGGTCTGTCTGCTTCAGTTCTCCCGATGCCTCCCTGATCCATACCACCACCTTTTCGTGCCTAGACGAGTGCAGCAGTCTCAGGGATCTTCCTCTCTGCCTCCCTGTCGCCCCAGGCAGCCAGAGTGGGCTTTCTAAGTGGGTGGGCCTGTGCATGTCCCTCGGGGGCTCCCAGCCTCCAGGGCTCGGGATCAAGTCTGCCCTCCTGGGTGTGGAGCTGCCTGCTCTCCAGCCCACTTCCCTCAGTGTGCACATCCAGTGGCCCCCATGGGGCTGAGCTGTGACAGGACGGGGCGGTCACCTGTGCCGACCATGTCCAGGGCGGGGGGGGCATATAGCCGATACTAGAAATAGCTGTTGGATGAATATACAAATGTTGGCATAGGGTGCACAGCTCAAAACTAGGGAGACCAAGATTTGGGCCCACATCTGTTAGAGGCCAAAACCTCTGCTCTTTCTGTCACCTCCCACTGATTGTTAAAGGTTTGGTGGGAAAGATAGCCAGGCCAAAGGCCAACTTGTGTATTTCACAGTAGATGTTCCTGGCAGGCTGGCTCGTCTCTGCACAAAACCCGTTAGGCAGTACTGTCGTCTGCCCATGATGGTGGGGAAAGTCCACGCTGATGCACACGCGGCAGGCTGTTATGAAGGCTTTGTCAGGTTTTTGGTTTGATGGAGTTCTCGAAAATGACAGGTTTCATTTTGGGGGTCTTTGTTAATCTAACGGTGTTCCCTGGCTGAAATGTGTGGACTGTTTACCAAAGCTCTTGCTTGTAATGAGCTAGGGACAGAAAACGATTGCAGCCTCATTTCAGGCATGGGAATTTAAATGCCACAGAAGTCATCTGGGAGGAGGAGGCTTTAACATGAGCCAAGGGATATCTGGTCGGGATCAGGCTTAGATCCCAAGCCTTCCGAGGGCTCCGCGCTGACATTTCCATCCTGAGCTGGATTTGCAAAAGCGCAAAACATGCACAGGTTTATTCTCGGCACGGTATCACCATGCGTATGCATTCCCCAGCTTCGCACAGGGTAGTTTAAAAAATTAATAGATTTGTCCTTTATTTCTCTCTCTACGATCCAATGCTTGGAATTAATTTTTTCTAGCCCACTAACTCTTGGGGTTAAAAGTACAAATTAAGCTTTTTGGGAGAATCCATCACAAAATTATTGAAAGTCAGTGTGGAGAAGATAATGGGCCCTATATTGGGTTATATCTATAGGGTTATTGTTTTCTGCAATTACACTTTTCTTTGTTGTTCTTCTTTCGTGCTTTGGGAAATCAACCTGAGAATGGGTTTCCAACTGGAAAGAGTTATTGGCTATTTTTCCCAAATGGGATTGCCCTTCCAGAGAACAGTGGGCATCTATCTGACAACAAGTTATAAATTTGTGCTCCAGGTTCTCTGAAGAAAGCATGAATCTTAGACACTGGCGCTGTGGCGCTGTATTTCACGTGGGCGTGTGGAGCTGTCAGAAGTCAATAAAGTCCTCTGGCCCCAGCTCGTACCCAGCCAGCATTTGTCAAGTGTTCTGCGTGGACTTTGCGCAGGATTAGAAGGTGGATTACAGCGAGTTCTCCAGCGCTTTTCGCTCTGCAAGTTCCCTGTGCCCCGAAGCCCATCCTAGAACGTGATCCGCTTGAGCCCCAGCCCTCTGGGGCGAGTGCCCGTCCCATGCAAACCTGCCGTCCACACTCACAGCATCTTTCCCTTTGAAGAGGGAGAGCCCCCTTGTCCCCATTTACTGAGCCCACTAGGTGCCAGGCGTGGTGCCAGGCAGTAGGGCACACACAACGAAAGGTGTGCTTCTGCCCCAGGGATGCGGCCTGGTGTGGCTGCCGCCCTGTCCTCCCTGTCGTCTGCTCCCCAGGCCCTAGGAGACCCTGCCGGCTGGGCCCCGTGCCTGGTAGCTGCTGTGCTTGTTTCTCTAGTGGCAGTGAAATTGCAGGCAGAGGGTCTCGGGCACCAGTTGATCACTCAGTGCCTGGCGTGAAACCCTCCAGTGGCTCCCCTCCGTCTCCAAAACAGAGCCCGGATTCCTGAGTGTGCCTCTGAGGCCTCTGGCCTCCCTCTGTCCCTCTGCTGCTTCATCCGAGTAATTCCTGCTCGTCCTTTTCCCAGGAAGCTCCCTGACACCCCAGGCTGGGTTAGGGGCCCCTCCCAGCGTGCTCCCACCACCCTCACTCTCCTCCCTCTCAGCACTTACTGTCGCCTCTTTGACCGTGTCCCATTCGTTAACTGAGAGGCAGGGACACGTGGGCTTGCTCACTGTTGTATCCCCAGCATGGTCACAGTGAGGAACACGCTGTAGGCCCTTTGTAAACATCTGTGGAGTGACACACAGTGCCCTGGAGGAAGGAGCCGTCTCCGTGGGGCTGGCCTCCTGTGGCTGAGCAGGTGACGGCCCTGGCAGCTGTCAGCGTGTTAATGGAGGTTGCGAGGCAGGTGCTGGAGGTGGCGTGTGGGTGAAGGATGTGCGCTGGGGTCCCAGTCATCACTTCCATTATTAAACGGGTCCTAGACATCCTTCACCATGGAGGGAAAAATGGCCTGTTTCAAAGTACGAGTTCAGGGGTGTCTGGGCTGCTGCTGCTGCTGTGAGAAAAATAACTGCTGGCAAGAGAGCTGGCCATTCAGCTGCCACTCATGGGCTCTCTGACTGCTGCCCCAGCCCACTGTACAGACGGGGACACTGAGTCCAGGGCGGCGGGGCTGGAGCCCTGGCTTCCTGACTCCCAGTCCAGCGTGCCTCCCACATCCCTGCTGTTTCTCCAGGTAGAGAGGGAGGGCTGAGCAGGGAAGGAGAAGGCCTGGGGGCCATCCAGGATGGCCAGCTGGCACTTGCAGTGGCTTTGCTGTCCCCTCACTTAAGTGCTTCCTCACCTGCAGCTGGTGGCTTCTCCCTCTCCTTTCCCATGGAAGCCTGGTCCCTGGGGAGCACGCTCAAGGCACTTTTCCCTCCTGAGGAAACATCTGTTGTATGTCCTGACCAGAGCGTCACCGCTGATGCGTGAGGCACAGTGTCTAGAACTCTGAGTGCAGCACCTGCGACCAGTCTCGAGGCTGCGCTGTAGCTGTCTCGGGTCATCCCTGGACACGGGCTAGAGGCAGGCGCCCTCCCCCCGCCTCCAGACAGCTTAGGTTGCCTGGGGCAGGAAGACGTGGATGACCGAGCTCGGGCTCCCGGTGTGTGTGGCGAGGTGGGTCAGCATGAGTCCAGAGTCCGGTGGCCTGGTGTGGAGCCTGGCTCGGCCACTCGTCAGCTGTGTGTGTGGGCCACCATTGCAGCCTCTTGGGGCCTCGTCTGTGCATGGGGAGCACCTGACCCCCAGTGCTTAGCCCTGTGCCTGCCACTTATGTGCGCTGAGTGCTGGTGGCCCTGCAGGCGTGTCGCGCTGGCTGCTGGGCTGCCCGGTTGACCCTCGAGGTGAGCAGACCCTTCCATGTTGCTTCTCCCTCCAAGGTGCCCTACCTGCAGCTGCGCCTGTGAGGAGCCATCTCCCTTCTTTAATCAAACGGCGATACATGTATATATATTTTTTGTCCGATACCTCTTTAAAAAGTACTGTAGTTTAGTTTTTATTCTACTTTGAACGTAACTTTAATTTAGTTGCACATTCATATTTAAAATCTCATACGCATTAATTCCATGATATTGGTTTGTTTTTCTTCCTACCTTTCACGAAGCAATTTTCCTGAGCTTCCTCTTGCGTCTGGTACCAGAGTCATCATGATCCCCCGGGCCACTCTGAGTCATCTAATGCAGTTTTCCAGAGCGTGTCAGCTTCATTTCCACCTAAGTCATTTCAGATCCGGCACTTATTGAATCACTGTGACGCTGTCATTGGGAACTTTTTACCAAGCCTCAGGTATTTGTTTGTAAAACTTTGAGACATTTTGTTTTTCTGCTTTGCACTTTGCTTTTTCTTCCTCAGGCTTTAATCTGGGGCTGCAGAACACGACCTGTCCCGACCCTCTGCTCTCAACCTTCTGCTCCATCCAAGGTGGTCCACCCACCTTCTAGAACTCTGACCTTCCGTTCCCCCTCGCCCCAGGGGCAGGGTAGCGTAACAGAGGACAGCTTGCCTTGGGGGGAGGGGGCGGTGCATGTTCCCACCGCCTGGGGCTGACAGGAGACCTCCCCATCAGCAGGTGAGCGGGACCCGGAGTGAAAGGAAAGAGAAGGAGCCGTCCCCCCCGGTCTCAGGAGCTCAGGTGGTTCAGGATATATGCATGTCCCTCTTACAGGAGAATCTCCCATTTATCTGTCAAGATGCCTTTTATAAACCAGGCCCCAGTGGCTTGGGGGAGGCCTAGGCAGTCCTACATGTAGCTGTCAAGAGCCTCAGTAAATCAAGTATTCATCACAATAATAAATGTGCGATGCCATGCCTTAGTGTGCTGGGGCTGCCATCACGACATACCACGCGCTGGGTGGCCTACGCAACAGAAATGGGTTTTCTCACAGTTCTGAAGACTGGGAGGCCAATGTCAAGGTGCCAGCAGGGTTGGTATCTGGCGAGGGCTCTCCCCTTGGGTTGCAGATAGCTGCCCTCTGCTGTGTCCTCACGTGACTTTCCTCCTGCATGGACAGAGCGAGCGAGCAAGCTCTCTGGTGTCTCTTATGAGGACGCTGATGCTGTCAGATCAGGGCCCCACTGTAATGACCCTATTTAATCTTAGTTATTTCCTTAGAAGCCCCATCTCCAAATACAGCCACACTGGGGGTTAAGGCTTCAACATTTGAGTTCTTGCCGGGCGTAGGGGGGGCGGGAGGGAACGACACCCAGTTCAGTCCCTAACATGTTTAGTACATTGCTAGACATGTGGTGGGTACTTCGTGATGTCTGTTGCATTTGAATCTGAAAGCTCTTAGAGGCCAGGAAGATCAGATGGAATTGGCCCCAGGGGCTCTGGCCAAATCCTAAAGACCAAGAGGCCCTGAGGCCAGCCTGCTGGCGCTGGCCGGTGCTGGGTTGGCGGGCTGGAGACCAGGGCCACGTCTGTCCTTCCAATCTGAGCCATCTCCAGACCCCCTGGTCTCTGCCCTCCTGACCCACTTGGGGAAATGGAAGAATTGCGACACTTGGCCCAGGTGAGGGGATGATACTAGTGGGGCCATATACTGTGAAGCCCAAGTTCTTCACAAATAAATCTATTTATTGACAATAATCTTATTTTTGAGTAATTAGCTCCAGGAGAGCGGGGAGTTTGTTTCATCACCAGCGTGTTTGACAGCGCCTGGCCCCAAGCGTGTTCAAGTGCTCCTGCAATGGGTGTTGACTTGATTAAAGGAATGGAGGGTCCCGATGGTGCACAGAATAACTTCACACACTGGCAGCTGGGCGGGGCTGCTGTTCCTGTTGGCTGGTAAGGACACTGAGGCACAGAGGGGACCTGTGGCTTGGTCTAGGTCACTGAGTGAGGGTGCCTGCACCCTGCTGGGTTCAGGGAAGGGACGTAGGGTGAGCCCCTGGAGAACCAGGCTGGGTGGACCTGCATAGACGAGGCTTGCTCCTTGCTCCGCCACCTGGCAGGCTTTGCCTTTCTGGCTGGCAGGGAGGGGAGTGTGGGGGCGGGAGCTGCCCGCTCCAGAGGCGCCCCCTGGCCTCAGCCTGCAGGGACAAACCTCTGGAGAAGGCCTTCCTTATGGCCCATCGTGGGTCTCCGTGGCTGGCCTGTGGCAGAAGTCTCCTAACTGAGTGCGTGAGTCAGTGGAGGGACACATTACCCACACTCACCAGGCTTAAATCAATGCCATTTCTGCTCAGCTAGTTAACCTGTCACTTACTTTAGGCCCTGACATTCATTCTGAGATGAATTCTTATTTTATTAGTGTCTCTAATGAATGACGTTAAAATATTGACTTGGATTGACTTGGGTATCTGTATCCTTGGAGCTTCAGTTAATAAAACAACTTTTGATAAGACTGGTGGTTTTAGAGCATTTAGGCTTAATTATATCCTCGAAAAGTTTTTTCGGGAATCATATAACTGCCTGGCAAGGTACTTCTATCCCCTAGTTAACTGAAAGAAATTGGTTTTTGGTTTGGTTTTGCTTAATACAAATTAAAAGTAATATACATTTGATAAAAGCAGTTAAAGGATTATTTGTTAAAGTCTCCCTCTTTATATATTGGGAAAAAATCCATAAGAGCTGAATGAGCTGGGAGGACGATGTGAGGAGAATCCCGCAGTTGGAGAGCCGTTCTGCCTGGAGAGTCAGGAGAGCTTCTTCTCGACTCTTCCTCTAGACGGAGCACTTTTCTTCTCTGAGTTTCTTCGGTGCAGGAGACGCCTTACTCTTCTGCTTCTCAATTTCAGCATCAGCAAGGTGTGAATTGTGCCAGGGGCTGAAATGGGAGAGCTGAGGAGAATGCAGGTGTTTTATTCTCCTCTCACTTCGGTTAGGAAGTCTGCCAAATGGAGCAGTTTGAAAAGAAAGGAAGAAAGGAAAAGAAGAGAAAAGAAGAAAGTATCTTGTAGAAACACTAACTGTAAAGTAGGTGTGATAAGTCAATGGTTATTCCCCCACTTGTCAGAGTCGGCCCCTCTCATTAGTGGTTTTAGAAAGCCTACCATCCCAATGCCAGCATCTCCCCAGTGTTAGCCTGCCAAGAGAGACCTTGCAAATAACCCCACCCCATTTACCAACCTACAAAAACAATCTTCTCTCCTTTCTTCTTCTTTTTTAAAATTTTGACATAATTTCAGACTTATAGAAATGTTGTGAGAATAGTATGAAGAATTCCCAGATACCCTTTATCCAGATTCCCAATGTTACTATCATTTTATCCTCTCTCTCTCCACATATAGATATATATGTATATACATTCATACATACATATACATTTTTTTTTTCTGAACCGATGAAGATTAAGTTGCAGACTGATGGCCCTTTATTCTAAATACATGAGTGTGTATTTCCTAAAAACAAGAAATTCTCTTATATAACCACCATACAATTATCAAAACCAGGAAAATAACATTGAAACAACATTATTATCTAATCTACTGTATACAACTTATTGGGATTTTTTCCCAAGAATGTCCTAATGTCCTTTATAGCGAAAGAAAATTCAAGATTGTGTATTGCCTTCATTGTCGTGCCTCTTTAGTCTCCTTTGGTTTAGAACAGTTCCTGTTTTTCATGACATTCACATGTCTGAAGAGTAAAAGCCAGTTATTTTGTAGACTGTCATTCAGTTTTGGGTTTGTCTCGTGCTTTCTCATATTAGATTCAGATTGTGGACTTTTTTGCAGGAATGTCCCAGGAGTGATGTGTCCTTTTCAGTGCATGATATCAGGAGGCACATGCTGCTGGCAATGTTAACTTTGATCATTTGGTGAAGGTGGCATCTGCCAGGTTTCCCAGTGTATCACTATTTTACCTTTTGTAATTAAAAAGTATCATGTGAGGAGACATTTTGAGATTACATAGATAGCCTGTTACTCCTCAAACTTTTATCCATTAGTTTTAGCATCCATTGATGTTTCCTCCCTGTATCAATTCCTATGATGATGGGTGGCAAATGGTGATTTCTAAGTCTATTATTTCTTCCTATGATAAAGAGTTTTCCTTTCTCCATATCATTTATTTGTTTTGTATCAGTGTGGATTCATGGACTCTTAGTTTAATACATTGTAATCTGTTTTTATCATTTGACCAATAGAGCCACCTTAAAGGTGGCTCCCATGTCGTTTGAGATGTCTCCATCATCTTTGGACATGTCCTTACTTTTTGGCACAACAGGATATTCCAGGCTCATCTTGTTCTAGCCCTGCCCCATCTCCAAGGAGCTCTGGTTCTTTTTAGTGGAGAAAGGCGTTTAGAAACCAAGATTTGGATGTTAGGTGTGCTCATTGCTACTGGGGTGTCAGTGCTTCTCAGACAACAGATCTTTGTAGATATGTGCTTGCACATGCACACATGCATGTGTGTATACACATACCCTTCCTTGCACACCTCTATCCAGTTTTTTCTGTTAAACCCACGAGTTCACACGGATTTCTCTGATTCTCATCCAGTACCACAGGGTTCATGCTGCTCATTTCCATTTGCATATTTATAACTCCCATCTCCAATAGTGTGAAACTAGGCTCCCATTTTCACATCATATTTACATACTTGCTCAATCCTAGAGTGTCAAAAAGTTGATTCAAAATTGCTAGTCTCTGCAAAAAAGCATACTAATTAGAATTCTTTATTAGAGTTCTTTTTGCCTTTAGCCTGAGGGACTGTCGACCGTGTCCAGACATTCCTTGGGCTGGTTCTTTTTCTCTTTCTCCATTCAGTGTGGTAGCGTTATGTGTTTGAAATACAATTTGGTTCATTTGTTTTTCTTTGTATTCTATTTTAGGATTTTCCCCCAATCTTGTGGCCTTCCTGCCTTCCCCTCCCACCCACCCTTTTTCTCTCCCTCCCTCCCTTCCGTGTGAACCACTAACATACTTCCAAAGTCAAGTCTATACAAAAAGTCCTGTTTAGAGAGGCACGCCCCGACCTCCACCCCATTCCCTTTGTCCCCAGCACCCTGTCCCCAGCCCTGCCCGGTAGGGAACCAGTCCTGTGAGTCTTTGGTTTTCTTCCATGTTTTTTTTTTTTTTTTTTCTCAAATGGGTAGTTTATTTTCCCTTCTTTCTTCATAAAAGGTAGCATATTGTAGATCCTCTTTTGCATTTTGCTTTTTTCCCTCTACTTATCAACACGTCCCGTCGGGCCACACCAGTCCCTGGGCTCTCCTGCTGCTTTCTCACAGCTGCTGGGTTTTCCAGTGTAGTCTTCTTTTTGACCCTTATTTGGGTGTAAAATGAACTGTGCTTCGTGTGTCTATATGCTGGTGACAGTGCAAACCTTTCTAGATGTTCCCTCGTTTCCTCCTGACATCAGAACAGTGGCTGTGGGCTTGGAGGAGCACCCTGAGGCTCAGAGCAGTAGCATGACCATATGTCACACACGTGTGGCTGGGTCCTGGGGTTCGAGGTCAGTCTGTGTGGTGCTGGAGCTTGGGCTCCCGTACGATGGCTTCGTTATATGCCCTAGATGCCCATCCTCAGTCAGAAGACGGGGAACATCCAGAGGGTGCTCCTAAAAGCAGGGGTTGCACCCCTGGGTGCCATGTAAAAAGATCCCAAGAGGGAAGGAGTCACCCAGGAGAAAGCATTGGACATTCCACTTATATCTACTTTTCATATCATCCTTCTAAAATTTCTGTTTGCAAATATTCATGTTTTATAATGTATACAATATATCAGTAGAATAGTATTTATGTACTCAAAATTGTGTGCTCAAAAATTATTATTTTTGTTTTGGTGAGGAAGATTGGCCCTAAGGTAACATCTGTTGCCAATCTTCCTCTTTTTGCTTGAGGAAGACTGTCCCTGAGCTAGCATCTGTGCCAGTCCTCCTCTACTTTGTATGTGGGACACTGCCACAGCATGGCTTGATGAACAGTGTGTAGGTTGGCGCCTGGGATCCGAACTGGCAAACCCTGGGCCGCTGAAGCAGAGCACGCAGACTTAACCACTATGCCACCAGGCCGGCCCCTCAAAAAACATTTTTTTAATATTGATGATATGTGATCAAAAAAATTTAGAGGCCACTGAAAGAGTTTCCCTCTAAGCTGTCTTGGAGTGGCAAGAGCCTGCTGGGGCTTGTGTTGGCGAGTGGGGCCTGATCCCCTTGCTCGGCCACGTGGGCCAGCGACCCAGGCCTTCACTGATTCATGCGTACAGTTGGCCCTGCAGGGAGGTTGAGAGGGAGGCAGGGAGGTTGAGAGGGAGCGGCTTCCCACCCAGGTGGGGCCTCCCGCTGGCAGCTCCCAGGGCAGGTAGGCCCTTGGGGCTCGTGTGCTGTGGATCACCCAGGAGAGGCACCTGAGTGAGAGCTGGGGGCTGGTTGTGACTTCCAGGAGAAACGGTGAGGGCGAGGAGACCCCTAAGTGCAGGCAGGAGTCTTCGGGTGATGAGGGCAGCCGCATCCTCTGGTTCCTGGAGGTGGGGGACTGTGTGAGAATCATCACTCTCCTGGGGTCTCTGTGGTCTGCTCTGGGAAGGGGGACAATGGTACTGCCAGCACTTGGGTGAGTCTTCTCGGATCAGTGGGGAGGCTCAGTGCCCAGACTCAGGCGTCCACGTGGCTCAGGCGCCACCCTTCTTGGCTCTTCTACCGACCGGCCACACGTCCTTGGGATGTGTCGCGTCTGAGCCTCGCAGTGTAACTGTCTCTCTCTCATCTCATCTCATTTAACCCTCCTAGCAACACGGCGTTTCTATCCAGGACCTTGAGGCTCAGAGAGGTTAGATGCTTACGGAGGGTCACACAGCTAGTTGGGGACTGAGGCTAGGCTGGAACTTGGGGCCGACTGCCTGGTCTGGGCTCGGCTCTTCCCTGCAGGCTGCGTGCGTTTCTCACTGAGAATTCCCTTGTACTCGAGAAAGGGGTTCAGTTTGCTTCCATGTTACTGTAATGCTTTTTGGAACCCATCTCCTGTGTTTATTTTACAGCAGTATAATTTGCAATGACACAGTTTTACATGGAGCTCACGTTTTAATGGTGCTTAAATGGCATCTTAATGGCGTCTCCGTGGATTTGCAGTCAGGTGCTTCTGCCGTCCTGACTCCCCTGTGGGATGGCGCTGCGTGGCTGTGTGCCGTGACCTGTGGCCCGGGCTGCCCTTCAGGCCGTCGCAGCAGCCCTGCGTCAGGTGCTGCAGGTCTCTGGGGCTGAGGAGGGTGAGGAGGGTGAGGAGGGTGAGGAAGCCTCTGCGCATGGGGGAGGGGCGGGGAAGTCAGCCCCCCATGCGGCTTGGCTTCTCTTTGCCGCGTTGTTCCTGGGGTGCTTTTCTTCTGAGCAGCGTCTGGCTGGCCATCGTGTGTGCAGAAGAGAGGGTCCGAGTCTCTGCCTTCAGGCCCCTTGAGATGTGGAGGGCACGCGCCCACCCCAGAAACCGGAACGCTGGCTCCAGGGGCCTCGCTTGCTGGGGTGCCCTGCTTTCAGTTGTTGTCCCTGTGCCACGCCATATGCTGAACCATCTGTTCTGCCTTTTTGTTTTGGAAAACGTTGCACAGCAGTTAGAGTCTTGCCTGGTGGAGCACATAAGGCCCTTTAGGGCTGGGGCTGTGCCTTAGCCATGTGGGTCCCTCCAGTGCTTGGCTCAGTGCTTGCTTGTTGAATGAATGAGTGAAAGAACGAGCAAATGAATGAATGCTTAATTATCATGACTGAGGCCTGAAGATGTTGGTAACAAAGGAGGTGCTGAATCCTACTCCCAGGGACTCTTGTTCGTGACTAGTCCACTTGTTGACCTTGTTCCTGGGATAGCATTGGCTGCAGAGAGTGGGTCCCTTCTGTCTCTCCTGCCATCCAGCCTCAGCCCCACCTTGTCCTTGAGAGACCCCCAGCTTGGCTTTAGCAAGCGCTGCATCCAAGGGACCAGTTGGCGCAGGTCAAGATGCAGCTTCGCTACCCTTATGGTTTCAGCCCCAGGGCTTGGTGCTAGTGAGGTGGAAAAAGTCACCAAAGCTGGGCCGCACCTTGGCTCCCGTGCTCACTGGCTGGTGGCCTGGGGCAAGGCGGTTGCTTAACTTCTGGCAGGCTCAGTTTCCGTATCTGTAAGTGGGGATGATGCCTCCCAGTTTGCAGAGAGTGACTGTAGGACTCGGGTTGTCGTGGGTACTGCCCGGCGCTCAGACACTCCGACATTAGTTGCTATTATTATTATCATTACTATTACTATTCCACCCCCACTGCTGTTGTCTCCGGCCCCCTGCTGGTGCTGTCCACCCTGCCCTGGTGTGTTAACATGCTCCCGCAGTGAGAGACCAGAAAAGAGGAGCTGGCCTGAGCCCTCACGTCTGCCCCACTGCTCAGAGTCCTGAGCAGACGCCTGAGGATGGAGGGGGCTCGGAGGCAGGGGCTGCCCTCCCTTCCTCCTTGTTGTCTCATCCTCTTCTCTCCTGACACACCACTGTTTTCTCAAAAGAAAAAAGAAATGGGTTGAGTCAGGGAAAGAAATCTCTGGGGCCCTGTTTCACACAATTGTCCCATTTCTAAACTTGAGTTAATAAGAATAAACAAAGTGGAGGTGGATTTGCACAGGAGAAGAATATGATTCTGACGATTCTGTAAATATTTATGTGTTCCGGCTTTCTCATTTTGTTCCTGGTGTCTAATTTCCGAGTCTCATAATGAAGTGTAATTCGGAGCAGCTCTGCAAAGACAGGCACGGCAGTGGAATAATGCGATTTGTTCAGTAAACTCGGGTTCAGTTATTCCTTTTCATCGCTTGTTTCAGAGCCTTCCCGTTCTTTGTGGTTTGACAACAGCTTTCAGCCCAATGAAGATATGACTCTTAAACATTGCCAGGAATTCAGAAGAGGTTTATAATATTGTCGCTTAATAAGAAAATGCATTCATCGGCAGCATATAAAATTTATGGGTTTCAAATGGATTTGAGTTTGTAGTATTAGCACTCTGCCCCTGCCATTCTCGAGGCTATGAGTAAGGTTTTTTAATTAAGTCAAATTGAATCGAATGAGCTTTTATTGAGCGCCCACTCCCTGCCTGACGGTTTCTTTAACCCTTGCCCCGCCTGGAGGCGGCTGTAGGGAGCAAGCCAGTGGAGACCCAGGAGGCCCAAGGGGGTGATGCCACGCGCCTGCCGCCATCCAGCTGGCAAATCTGGGAGGTGGGGTTTGAAGTTAGGTCTGATTCTTATGCTCTTTCATCTCCAGCTGATTACAGGCAGGACTCATTAGGGAGAAGAGACAGGTTGAGTGGCTTTGCGTATGTTATCTCATTTAATCTTGTTTAATCTTCTCAACCCCTGTGAAGTTCAAGTTGTTTGCATTTTTCCCTGTTTTACATCTGAGGAAACTGAGGCTCAAAATGGTGCAGCGATGTGCTCAGGATCACACATCTGGTAAGAGACAGAGCTGGGATTTGAACTCAAAACCCTCTGGCTCTGAGGCCAGAGTTCCTTCTAGAACGAGTCTGGGGATATGCATTTCCTCTGGCATGTGACTGATGCCATCCCCGCCCCCCCCCCCCCCCCCCCCCCCCCCCCCCCCGCCCCATGAAAATGGCCCGGCCCTGATGGCTAGGGCACCTTCCTGGACAGTGAGGAGAGAGGTGGTACAGAGGTGGGGCTGGACTCGAGCGTCCCAGGCACTTTCCCACTCTGTGCCCTGGGCAAGGGCCATCTCTCCTCTCTGACCCTCACTTTCCCCGCCGGTCTGGCATGTGGTTGGCACTGCGTGAGGAACTCTGCCCCCTGGAGTCCTTGCTTGTCCTCAGTCACGGCTAGGAAGCTGCTGTTGCTTCAGCCCCCGGACTCCTGTGCGTCACGGCCTGACTGCTGGGGGAGATGGTGACTCATTCAGTGGCATTTTGTGTGGCGTGGTGCAGTTCAGCCTGGCACAGCACGCCACACCCACCAGGTATTCAAGAGCCATTAGTGTTTATGAAGGTGATAAAATTGCCAAAATGGAGGGAAGCCATCAAAATAAGGGCCTTTGCCTGTCTTGTGAAAGTTAGCTTGCAAACCTAATGACTGTCGGGCTGTCGAAAAAGTGTCGTCTGGATTTCTCACCAGAGACAGAACTCTCTGGAAGGGCAGTTGGGCAGCCCCTGGTTGCTGTGCGGGGGCAGACGCTTTTTATGTGACAGTAGGTTGGAGAAATTAACAGTGGTCTCCGAGGGTTTTGCTCAGGTTAACCCTTTGAATTGGAGTTGCTTTAAAATGAGTGCAGGAAATAGTTTTATATTCTTCCTACTCTCCCTGTTTTCTCCAAAAATAAAAGCTATTTTGAAGGTTTGAGGTTTCTGTAACAAAAATTCCCCCCCGCCCCCCCCCACCCCCGCTTGTGAAGCCTGCTGCGGTGGGTGGGGGAGAATGAGCATGCCACATTCTCCTGTGCTGTGTGGGCCCCTTCTGGGTGGGGGAACAGGCCCCTGTCCAGGGAAGGACTCACTGTCACGTCAGAGTCCCTGGTAGCCGTTTTCGAGTCATCCTCTGATGGAGACGGAATGCTCCGTTTAGGCAGATGTGATGATTTTGGAGCATGTGGAGTGGTCCTGGGGAGGAAAGCAGCATTTTCCTTTTCCATTTCAGCCTGACGCTGTTCCTCTCTTTATGGTTAAGTCAGTTCCACCAGGGGAGCATTTTTCTCTCGGATGCGTTTGCACCTGGCAATTTGAATGTGCAGGGATTCCTTGATTGCAAAATAGCTGCTCTCCAAACGCAGACAGGCCTCTGCGCTCAGGAGCCCTCGGCTGTGGGCCACGGGGTGGCACCAGCCACCCGGGTTTGAGTCCCTGTTGTGGCATGCTACTTAGTCTGTTCTCAGCTGCCACTTGCTGGCTCGTAGAATGGGGGTAGAATGGGACCCCCCATGAGGTTACGCGGGCGGGGGGCTGGCTAGCGTAATGCAGTGTGTTAGCTCTGTGGGGCCATGCTGGGCACTGAGGGACACTGGGACAGAAAGGCAGGCTCTGCCCCCTCGAGGTGGAAGAAGCCGTCTGGGGGGCACGCAGCCGCCTTTCCAGGCAGTCTTCACCTTTGGGTGCTTAGAGCCTTGGCCCTGGTTTTTGTTCCTTTTCTTATCCAGGGAGGGTCAGCAGCAATTCTCAGGTTGGATTCTTTAGGAGATCCATATTACTTCTGATTATTGAGGAAGGGACAGGCCGGGGGAGGTAACTGACTCCATTAATTCGTCAGCGAGGCGGCTGGAGGACTGTGTGACAAACAGGCCCGGCTGTCATTCGGCCAGAGATGGTCTGCACTGGGATTGTTCCCCCAGGATAGCCATGATGACAAATCTAATTGACATTTTTTATTAACCCTGAAATGATTAAAGATGCCGCTGCAGAATTTGTGTCAAAGTGCCCGGTCCCTGGCGTTTGGAGCGAGGGTTCTGTGTGGAGCCAATAAACAGCCTTGTGTTTACCTCCTGCTCTTCACTTTAATCAAACATGGCCCACAGAGCCCGGCCTGACTCGGTCTTGAAGTCAGGCCAGGGAACCAAGTCTCTCTCTACTTCCAGGATTGGGTTTTCAGAACATTCTCGTACCGGCATTATGAGGAACACTGAGAAGGCACTCTGTTCCTTTACCCACACTGACATTGAGTGTCTAGGGAGCTCCTACTGTGTGCTGGGGCTCGAGGTGTGCAGAGGTGTGGTTGAGGCCCATCTCCTCCAGGGAGCTGTCACTGCAGAGCTGGGGATGGATAGAGGCCCCTGGGGATAATTGTGTGACCTGAGCCCTTGAGGGCGGGACCAGGGCCACTCTCTCTGCCAGGGGAGTGGGGACGGTGGCAAGGGGCTGATTTGATTCTCAAAGGGAGAGGATTGCTTCACCAGGCAGATCTCACCTCTGAAGCTTTCCAGGCAGAGGCTCGAAGTGGCCATGCCTAGGGGCACACGGAGGGATGTGGAGGGACGTGGAAGTGGAGGCACACAGGCAAGTGCTGTCCTGAGGAGCTTGGCCTGGCCCTGCAGATGGGCTGGGGGCTCAAGTGAGAACAGTGTGGGCTCTGCTGCTTCCTGGGCTGCCACCAAAGTTGCCGAGGCTCTCTGTGCTCAGTTTCCTCATCTGCAAAATTGGGGGAGTCATAATCTGACATCTGCCCGGACTGTTGTGAGGATGAAATGACGATGAGAGTCAAGCTCTTGACCGACCCGTGCTTGGCGGAGGAGCCTGGTCAGCGAGCATCCTGCAGGGATGCTGAGGGAGGAGGAGGGAGATTTGTGGAGATGCAGAGTGGTAGTACAGCCGGCACACAGTGAGTGCTCACTGCATCCCAAGTGCCGGGCTGGAGTCCTCACTCCGAGTCTCTGTTAGGGATTTTTATTCCCATTTTATAGGTGAGAAACCTCCTCTTAAGAGGGTCGAGCAGTTGCCCAAGGTCACACACGGCTAGAGAGAAGATCTGATGCTGCCGTTGTCCAGCGCCTCCTTACGGAAGAGACAGACATGCAGGCGGTGCAGGGGCTGGGAGGGGTGCAGGGGGCCCCAGCGCTCCTGTGAGAGGAGTGGGCTTGTGTAGCAGAGGGGGTTAGAATGTGGCCTGTCCCAGCGACAGTGGGCTTGTCCCACTCCCCTGAATAGAGTGATGAATTGTACACTTCCTGAGCATCTGTTTTGTGTGGCCAGCCCTCTGCTGGGGGTACGTGCATTCACTCGGTCACTAAGCCAGTATTTAGTAAGCACCTACTACATCGCAGGCATTCTGCCAGACCCTGGGTACCCTGGTGGGGAAAGAAGGAAAGAAAAGAAAGTTATCTTGTGTCTAACAATGTCTATAAGGGACATTTCAGTATTGAAATGGTGGGTGTATGTATTAAAGTTTTATTTGCTAGACTCCCCCTCTAAACCCGACTAAAATCACCTGCGTTGCCCCCACACAGTACAGACTTAGGAGATTCATCACTTGTGACTTAGACCTGTTGCCTGGAAGCCTTTCCCGTCGGTTTAATTCCTCCTCCCGTTTACTCCTGTGGCTGGCGGATGCTGCAGGGGCAGTCATTTAATAAAAGGATGCAGTTTGTAAAGCAGCTGCTCTTCTGAGTCCTGAGCACGTTTGCCAGCCTTTTCAGGGAAACCTCCAAGCTGTTCTTGGAACCTGGCAATGTTGCAGGGAAAAAAAGTTATATTTAATAACATTTCATCTTTCAGGTTCTGCAGCTAATAGAGGCCTAAATGGAAGGCATGTCTGAAAGCCATTTCTTGATGTGATTCAGAGAATCAGGATGCTGCAATTACACCATGCATGAGATTTATGAAAACATTAATGCCTAACGAGAAGAAAACATCTCAATAAGTTATTTAATTTGAAGTTGCAGGCCTGGTTGCTGGTTCCTAATTCAGACCGCGTGTTCTGCTCGTCAGCCCGCGGGCGCTCACTCACCAGGCACTCGCTGCCCCCTGGCTCACCCGGAGGCGGGGGCCTGGGTCTGCTCAGGCCGGGGCGTCGGAGCTGGGTGTGAATCCGGCCGTCGGTCCGACGCCAGACCCGTCCCTCCCAGGTCCTGCACAGGCAACCTTGTTAGGTCTGTAACATGTGGCAGCTGCGTGATCTGCTGGATGAGACACTCGTTTAAAAAATCTATGTGCCACATGCTCTTCCTTTCTTTATTTCTCTTGCCACCGAACTGACATAAAAAGGAGAGTCACATACAAGCAGATGTCAAAATGACTGCCACGCTTTGCCTCATCAACTCGAAAAGCCACCAATTGAATTACTCCCGACACCGTTTCTGTTTATGGCAGATGGGGAGCGGGAGCTCGGGGTGGGGCCATATATTTTCCTGTTTTCGGTGATAGCTGAAGCCTTAATTCAAAAACAAATTAAGTCCTTCAGCTGTCACTTGATTGTTCCCTCCAATCTTTGGGGATAAATATCGTTGCTCCTGCCTCATATCTCTTCTCTCTCCTCTCCCCTGAAGCTTTTCCCCCTTATTTTTTTCTCTTTGCCCAGAACTCAACGTTTCTTTGACAAAAGCATGCATTATTTAGGGCCTGTCGCCTCTTGAAGTTCTTTAATTACAGAATTAAACCAAAGTAATGTCAGTTTAATTTGTTCTTTCATTAATTGGGAGCGCTCCGGGCTGGTGGGAAATGAGTGCGTTTGGAAAGCAGGAGGAACGTTTGTTGAATGACTGGAGCATGGGTAATAATAATCGCCAGCGTTTAATGCCGGTGCTGCGCTGGGTGCTCCGTGTGCGTGTTCTCGGTGTAAGCGCCCAGCAGCCTTGAGCAGGGCTACTACCTTTTCTGTCCTATGGGTTAGGATCTTAAGGCTCAGAGCGGTGAAGCAACAGAGCGGAGGCCACCCAGGCAGCCAGGGGGAGAGCCAGGCCCGGACCCGGGCATCTGGTCTCCACGCCCCTGTCCTGTCCATGGCCTCACTTGGTCCTGAGGCCACCAACAGTGGCCTCAGTTCTGTAAGGGGCTGCCCCCAGGAAGATAGATACGTCCTCCTGGGGTGTCTGAGAAGCCCAGTCGTGCCTACCTGAAGGCTGAAGCTGGAAGAAATGTCTGGACTCATGAAAATGACCGGAAAGCTGGGGAGGAAGGGGCTGGTGCTTCACTGAAGCGGATGGTGATTTTTCTGCTTTGAAAGCAGCAGTTTCTCCTTCTCAGAGATGTGGCGACAGGGAGGCGTGGAGAGCCGTGCCTGCCAGCACTTGCCGTCCCATTTAGTTGTGGGTCAGGAAAGCTGCCGTGGGGAACAGCAGGATGCACGTCTCTCTAAAGCCTGTGGTGCAGGGTGGAGCCCCGGTGTCTGGGGCCCCGTCCCGCCTGGGCTCCTGGGCTCCACTCTGTCCAGAGATCTCTCCTGCTGAGGCCATGGCCAGGGCAGCTGCTGAAGGCACAGATGGCAAAGGTCATGGTGGCTGCCCTTCCACAGGTGATGGCCCAGGCACCCTCCTCCTCACACCCGCCCCAGGCCCCACTGTACCTTCTAGACCCTTCTGCACTGGCCTCGGATGTCCCCGTCATGTCTGCCTTGGCCCTGGGCTGGGGCTTTGGTCTTGGGCCCCTAGGACTGAACCAAGGAGGGCAGTTGGTATGTTCACGTGTGCTGCTGACTTCATCTGGGCGGCCAGGGTCCTAAAGGGAGGCACCCAAACAGCTCCCTTCGTCCTCACTTGTCAGGGTCTCGAGCCCTGTGTGCGCTCGCACTGGCTCATCTTGACGGCAGGCGTTGAATGATAGGAAAGAGAATGGACTGCTCGCGGTGTCTTCTGTTCTACCTTCTACTCCGTCACTTGGATTCCCTTTAAGCTTCCCCACGCCTGCGGGAGGTGGTTTGTTAGCCCCGTTTTCTAGCTGCGGAATTGGCAGCTCAGAGACATGGCCATCTGCTCAGGCCACGTCGATAGAAGGGGCACCATGGGGTTAGGATTCGGGTGTCTGGAGTGCCCCATGGAACAGGCCTTGATGCCTTTGTTGTGATCACCCCATGTGCCCCCAGCCTCCTGCTTGCTCGCACTGTCCCCGTCCCCCGTCCGCCTCCGAGTCTGCACTTTAAGTTCTCCTCCGGAACCTTGCAGTTTGTTACTATGTATTTCTCTGCGGTGAAGTCTAGATGAATTTAGGATTAGAGGAGTCAGATACACTTTATTATTGTTTGCCATTAAAAATCATGCAAATAAGCCATGGAACAAAGCTACTTGTATTGTTTTGGACACCAGATTTACATGTTCACTGGAAGAAAAATGACACTGAGCCCCTTCAAGGTGGTAATGAGATTTTGCCTCAGAGCCTTAGCTTTGTTGGTCTTTATTTATAATTTATGCCACGACAACTTCCAAAAGAGATTTTAAACTAGTTTATCATAAAAACTTATGTGCAGCAAGAGGATGTTAAAGCTTGCTTTTGTAAAGATGGAAGGAAAGCTCAGAAGCTGTGGAGCACAGGGCGGGCGTGCAGGAGGAAAGCCGCGTTGTCACCGTCTAACCCGGGCCCGGAAACTTAGCCAGAAGCTTCCTGGTTGCCAGAGCAGAAGGGAGACCCGCTGGGTCACAGGCTTCTCGTCCTCGGTTAACAGGTGGCCTCCACGCGCCGCCGGTGTTCTCAAGCCCCTCGGTTGCCTTGTTGAGCTTCCGACTTCCCTCTGGGAAGAGGCGACCCGAGCCTGTTTGGGAGCCTCTGGGAGGAGAAGGGCCCGACAGAGAGCCTCTCTGTTCCCTCCTAACCCGAGTTTCGGTGGCCCCGGAAGCCCGTTTCCACGCCGTGGGGTTTAGGACCATTCCCTTCCCCCCCAGCGCTGCTCCTCTGTGATGACGCTGGGCTGGCCTGGGGGACGCCCACTGTGAGGGGAGGGACTTCAGGTCGGCCATCCTGGTAAAGGGAGAGAAGGCTCAGTTCACAGTGATTCCAAGCTTTGGCCTTAACTGTTGTTTGTCCCCCATCCCTGACACTGTGACCCCCCCTGGCTGTTTCAGCCCTGTGCCCCACGTTCTTCCTGGTGGGGTGGGAAGGAGTGGCCATGAGGCCCCAGCCCGAACCCGAACCCGAACCCGGGGTCCAGAGGAGAAGGGGGCCAGCTTCGTGAGCACTGACCTGCAGTCCCAAAGGGTGTTCACAAATGACACAGAGCCACAATAGATACATTGTTGATGTTGATGATCAGCATCCGTAAAAATGTATAAATTACAACGCATGGTAGCCAACACAATGCCCAGTGTAATTAGTTTAAAAACAACAGCTTAAACATTAATCATCAGTTGTGCTGTGTTCCTCTTTTAAAAAAACTGGAAGCCAAGTGCTGTATCTGAAGCTTGTGAGCAAGAGTACAGGAGAGACAGACAGAGTGGCTAATGGACAGTAGGCCTTCTGTCATGGGTATAGGCATCGCTGGTCACACCTGGTCTTGAGGGAACTGCCGCTCCCTGACATAGGAGTTGTTGCTGTCAGCACAGCATAAAGGCATTTCTGCCTGCTGTGCCCCCCACCAAGCAGCTTCCGTAGATCACAGGCTGTGCGACCACAGAAATCATCCACTGAAGTGCTGTAGACTTAGCATCGTTATCCCGTTACATAACTCTTCTTAATCCTTTAGAATCACTTGTTAAACTTTTATAGGTGAAATAATTTTGTGCTCATCGAAGTAATGTAATTACGCAGACTAATTCAAGACTATTAGAAATTTTGGGGGCTCCATTTGTAATACCACCCAATGCATTCAAGGTACAATGTATTAGGGAATGATTCAACCCAAAAGAACGCCCGGCCTGGGCCTGAGCTTGGATGCTGAGGAATTTTGCGTGAACCGAAAGCTGCTGGAAATTGGTTAGTTGGTCCTCCGTTCACCCTTTTCGACGTAATTAGACTTAGGGATTGTTTCCAAGAAACGGACTCAAGACCCGTAAATCTGCCATGGTTTTGTCTTTGGACACCAACCTGGAGATCACGGGGATAATTTCCGGGGATGACAGCGTCGCGGGGCAGCAGAGCAGAGCGGCGGCGGCGTGTGGCCGTCCAGGTGGAGGCGCAGGTGCTTCTTTGTCAAGTGTCAGCAGCTCTTTTGCTGTGTCTGCATCGCGCAGATGAGGGCAGACCGAGAGAACTTTCTGCTTGCCTTCAGGAGGGTTTGGGGGTAGTCTGGGCAGAGGGGCTCGGCCTGCTCGCAGCCCACTCTCGGATGCTCTGAGTCTGTTGACATCTGAGGCAGTGCTGTGGGGTGCTGTCGGCAGCATGGGGGAGGCAGCAGAAGCTGCGCCTGCAGAAGGACATTTGTGTGGCCTAATGAGTTTCAAAACCCATTTGCGAGATTGAGGTAATGTATTATTTCCCAGACTCCAGCAGTTTACTCCTTCCCACCATGCCGATCGGGCTGTTAAGTCCTCTTGCTGTGTGCACACAGCTGTTGGCACTGGGGAAATGGTCAGGTTTGAGGCCCCTGCCGCACCCAGGCTCGGCTCTTCTGGAACTGATGAGTGACTGCACTTTTGAAAATGAAGTTTTTAAGAACATTGGAAAATGTGAAGTGAAGAAAGCAGGATGCCAAATTGTATATTCAGTAGGATCTGAGGAAAAACAAAGTGTGCATGGAAAAATACTGTGCACGTCCTGCCAGCAGGTCCCGGTGGTCCCCCTCTTTGAGCGCAACGGTTAGATCCAGTGTCACCCTCTGTCCCTTTTTAGGACCTTACCTGCTGCCCATTGCCTGGGGTGGTAGCACCTGACACCCAGCTGAGAAGACCCCAGAGAGAAGCACATGGATGCTGGCTGGGATTCCTGGGCCTGGTCCTTGCTCTCTGGGTGACCCTGGGCGACTTCCTTCCCACGTAGAGCTCAGTCTCTCCATCGGTAAAATGGCCCAAGTCCACCCAGCTCAGAGCCTGCTGTGAAGATTCCATTCCCTGTGTAAGCACCCGGCAGTGTGGGGCCTCTGGGGGTCTAAAGAAATGATGGCCTGTGGTGCTAATGGGCTTATTATAAAAATGCATGTATTTCTTTCAAAATCAGAGAAACATTATAAATAAAATAATGGGGGAAAGGAGTAATGACTGAAAATGAAAAAACAAAGTGGTCCGTCCAGCTGCACGGTCCCACTGACTGCTCTGTCCCCACTGCACTGACCGCTCTTTACTCATCTTTGGAAAAGAGGAGGTCGGATGGCAGCCGGACCTTTACCACCTGGTGCATCCGGCCCCCTAGAGGGAGGCATGGAGCACTATGAGAACGCCCACTGGGGCTTTATCCCAGCCTGGGGGAGTCAGGAGGGCTTCCTGGAGGAAGGAGCATCTCAGCTGAGACTGGAAGGAAGAGTAGGCGCCAACTCGGTGGAGAGGGAGAAGCTGCTTCAAACAGAGAGAAGGGCATGTGTAAGGCCAGAGGTTGCAACAGGACAAGTTTGGGAGACTTGGCTAGAAGGTGACGTGCCAGTGAGGTGGTGGTGGTGAGAGGTGAGGCCCAGGGTGAGTGGGCCTCCCATCTCAACTGAAGGCTCTCCCGCTGGACAGACTCCATTTACAACCCGCACTACGCCCTGGCTGTGCCCGGCAGAAGCCACAGCCTGAGAAGGCCTTATGGCCAGAAGACTGAGAGCACCTCCTTACTGGGGTTCTGGATGGAATTTCGGGGGTGAAGAGCTGGCCTTCATTTCTGTGCATATTGAGAAATCTTGATCAAAATGATCACCGCCATCCAAACCCCCTCAGGGAAGGCCGGAGAGAACCGTGGCCTTGGCCAACAGCGTGGGCCTGATGGAGCATGCCCACAGGGCTGCCCTGCAAGGCCTCCTTGGGGAGCGGAGACAGCCTGGCGCTGGCCTGTGGCGGTTGCCATGGCAGCAGGACCTGAGTGACCTCACTTTCTGAGAGTGGTCACCTCTGTTGCAGGGCCCTGCCCCGGCTGGCCATTGGTGACAGGGGGAGAGGCTGCTTCAGCTGGTCTCTGGAAAAGCTGTCAGGAGGCTGTCCCCTGGGATAAGGCTGTGTCTGACAGCCAGGACACCACGGTCCCCTAGACGGGGCCTGCAGAAAGAATTAAGTTGGAGGCCATTAGAACAAGTCAGACAGTGCTCCCAGGAGCCCCGACTCAGTAACCGCCGAGAGCAACCCCGGGCCCTGCACGTGGATGAAGCAGACGAGTTGGTTTGGAGCCAGCTCCTCGTCCGGGCTTGTGTGGAATGCATCCCCACTGCCTGCTGCTGCTGTCGCTTGTAAAGGGGGCACCGTGATGGGGTCTTGAGAACATGAAGTCCCAGGTTTTGTTCCCCCTGCCTCTATCACAGTGTGCTCAGGGGCATGCTCTCCCCTGATGGTGCCCCCACGGCCCCCCACCTGCTCAGCTGCTCCTTCCGCCTCCCTGCCCACTCCGATCCACCCCTGAGTCCTGGTGATCCTTCTCCAAAACAGATGTCCAGTGCGTCCTTGGTCATCCAGCTTGCCTGCTGCCCCCTTACCCAGGCCTGCCCTGTCCTCTCCACACGCCCTCCTCACTGGTCTCCTCGCATTATTATGGCCTCTTGTGCAGCAACCTGAGTGGTCTTTAAAAAGGAAAATCTGATTATTGCTTTGCTCCCTGTTTTTAACCCTGCAACAGCCTCGCATTGTCCATGGAGGGAGACAGTCCGAAGTTCTCCAGGTGTGGGCTGGGCCCCGCATGATCTGTGTGGCCCGCTCTCGTTGCTCTCCCCCTTCACACGCAGCCTGGGCCACATCACCCTGCAGGCTCGCTGTGCCCTCCACAGGCCTGCCCGCCCTCCCCCGCCTTGAGGCGCCCTCCCCCGCCTTACTCTTTCCTTGGAAGCCCCGCCCGCCCTAGCCCTAATCAAGTTCCCCTGCTGCTCTCGTCTCCCAGAGCCCAGTTCTTCTCTTTCGCAGCACTTATCCCCACTGTGAGACCTGTTTGTGCATTTGCTTCATATTAATATCCTTCTCTTCCACTCACTCTTGTGAGCTCTTCGGTTCCCCAGGGTTCTAGCAGGGAGCAGCGTTCTTGGCACATGTGGACCCTGAGTAATAGCGTCCAGTAAACCCAGTGAATGAATAGAGTCACCCAGTCTTCCTAAGTCTCCATTTCTGCATCTGTAAAATGGAGATAACTGCCCTGTTGACCTCACGAGTCTATGTGAGGATCACATGACACCGTAATTTGGAAAAGTACTGTGGAAAGTGATGCACAAAAGTTAAAGTATAACATTATTACTCCTTTTAACCAGGTCAGGCCCTCTGCCCTCCCAGTTTCTCCAGTTTTTGAAGGAGAGTGTGCTTCTTAGGATAAAGGAGTAGGGAGCAGCGTGAAGCCCCTCTTAGTGGTCTGTGCTCAGCGTAATCACACCAAGGAGGAGAGAGGCCTGTGGCTCAAGGACACACGTGACATTCAGCCTGGAAAGGTCCCTGCACGTACTTCGCAGTCCCCATCAGGTGGGGCTGGTATGAAGCAGCACTTAGCAGCGTTACGGGAGCTCCAGCCTTGAGACCTAGAGGGTTCCGGCCATGCTAACGGATTGCAATAGTGCTAAGAGATTACAGAGAATGGGAGAGAGCTGAGAAGACTAATGGGAAAATGTTAAACCCATTCTCCAGGACAGAAAAAGGTGGAGTTAGCAGCTAACTATTAATAAAATTAATGTTGACTTCTGGGAAAATTCTATCATGGATCTGTGTTAGAACTCTTGGTTGCCAGTGACAGAACACTCAATTCCTAGGAGCTTAAACAAAAAAGTGAATCTGTTGCCTCAAGAGGTGACAAGGCCGAGGGCTGTGTAGCATCAGACGCAGCGGCACTCGGGCTCAGGCGTCCTCGCGTGCGCTCGCCGTCTCTGTGTCTTGGTGTGCCCTGGTTCCAGGGCCGGGCCGTGCCTGTGACAGCTCCCTCGAGCTCCTGGGCTACTTCTTTGCAGGTCCAATGGAGAGGAAATGCCTCTTCCCTTTTACGGCCTGCTGACGCCCCGGGCTTACACCTCACTGCCTCTGATTGGCCAGGCCTGGGTTACGTGTCCCTTGTAGAAACTAGAGTCAGTGCCACAGCGACTGAGTGGGGCATGGACGGTTCCCCTAGGAAGGGTGGATGCTCATACCAGAAAAAGGGCCAGTAGACACCAGGCAGGCAGTAGGACCCATGGCGTTGCAAGACGAAAGACAGGTGCGCTCGTGGGAGCCAGCACCCGCTCACCAAAACCATTCATTCTTTTACGAGTTCTTAGACTCACAGGATCTGCGCATAGTGAGGCCGGAGACTGGGCGAACCTTGATTTGGAAAGGCACGTGACACTAAAGAGCCCAGGCCTTTAGAACCTTGGCGATTTCGTCTCATCCTTAGTTTGCAGAAGAGCAGGAACCAGCCCCAGGTCCTCGTGCTGCCAGAGTCTCAGGCTGTTCTTGTGAACGTAGAGAGAGGTGTCTACTGGGTGATGCGGTCCAGCTGGCTGACCATGGCTTTTTGAAAATAGCCTGCAACTCAAAGAATTTATGATTTACTCTCAAAGTGGGAATGCTCTCTCATGGCCAAAGGGCATTATACTTAGCATTCTTCTGTTCTACAAGTTAAACAAATTGGTGACATTACAGAAGGGAGGTCTGCTCGTCCAAGCTGTAGATGACCCAGAGTTAGAAGAGCCAACCTTTCTTCCATCTGTCTTTCCATCCATCTGTCCACCCATCCCTTCTATCTATTCCTTCATTTACCTAGCAAATATTTATTGAGCTGCTAATATATGCCAGACCCTGTTCAACACACTGGGAATATAAAAGTGAACAAAACAGGCAATTAATATTGTCCTTACCCTCATGGAGCTTACATTTTAGTGGGAAAAGCAGACAACAAACAAACAAGCAAATAAAATAAATACGTTAGCAAGTAATGCATGCTCTGAAGAAGAGCAGAGTCGGCTGAGATGAAGGAGAGGGATGGCAGCAGTGTTTAAGTTGTGTGGTTCGGTGAGTGCCTCTGCGTAGAGACTTTGGTGAGCCCTGTGGCCGTCTGGGGAGGAGCGTTCTAGGCAGAAGGAAGGCAGATGCACAGGCCCCAGGGTGGAAGCATCTGATGTGTGTGAGGAGCAGCCAGGAGGCCACAGTGGCCAGAGTGGAGATGACACGGGATCTGTGCCAGGTGTGACGGGATACCACGGCGGAGTTTTCAGCGGGGGAGTGGTGGGACCTGACCTCTGATGCAGAGGACCACTCTGGCTGCTGCGTGGCGGCAGATCGTGGGGCTGAGCCGAGGCCACAACACCAGTTTTGAGGCTCTTGCAGGGGTGGAGGGGAGAGGTGATGGCAGCCCAGCTGGCGGTGGTGGCAGCAGAGGCGATGAGAAGTGGCTGGATCCGGGCTGTATTCTGAAGACGGAGCTGACAGGTGAGCTACCCGGAGGTGGGCGGCGAGGTGGTAGGTCTTGTCTCGGAATGAGGTCCAGTGTTGTGATGCTGTCAGAAGGGCTCTGGCTCCTCTGACAGTCCTGCACTGCCCACCATTGGACAGGCTCCACCACCTTCTGGGGACCCTGCAGGCTGCCAAGGGCTCATCTCCACTCTGTGGGAGGGTGGGCCTGCTGACCTCCGGAACCCGGGCTTCCAGCTCTGTGCATTCCTCAGCAACCTCTGTGATGTGTCTGGCTCTTAATCCTTTTTATTGTATGAAAAGTCGTCTTTGCCCTTTTTCATCTTCTGTTGACATTTAAAACTCCTTCCCTTTGTTCTGACCTTATTGAATAGAATAATTTCTTGGAACTCTCTGTATAATGAATGCTTGTGTACTTACAGATTCTGATCAAGTTTTCCTTAACCTTTACTTTGAGGGACCTTGCATCATGTGATATAGAAAACATTTTAGGAAGCACTTAGGAGTTTGGTGTAAAATGAAAATACTGCTTTAGCTCTCACTATTTGTGCAAGCGCGAGCCCCCTGTAACACAGATAGCAGCTGAGGTACCCTGCCAGTGGAGATCGAAGTGAAATTGCCTCAAACTCCTATGCCATGTATACCAGGAACCCTGCAGTCTTCCCAGGCTCTCTGCAAGTTTCCTGAAGCTGGCAGGGGTTGGAGGAGTAGTGTGGGAGGGGTCATCTCCTCACATCATTCCGGGCTCCCCTTTCAGCCTGCAGCAAATGACATCAATCTGTAGATCACCAATGGCCTTCTTGTCATCTCTGTGACACAGTGACTCACCCACAGAACAAGTACTCCAATCTCCTCACTCTTTTAAATATCCCTCCCAGAAGGCTGGGTGTGGGGGGATTTTTGCTAAAGTATTGGGGTCACAGAGTATGTGTATGGCAGGCATGAGGGTTGGGGTGAGGAGGTGGAGTGATGTATTACTTTCTTTACTGCACAGTAGATGCTTAAAATTGGATATGAGATTTGGTTTCTAGTCATGAAGAAGCAGTTCCTATCAGACTAACCTTCCCACAGCTGACCACTATAAACTGTGTGTAACAATAGCAACAACAAATACCTGAAGGTGTTAGAGAGCAACAAACAGCAGGCAGACCCTGGAAGGGAGTCTGCTCTTACAAGACGGAAATGGCACTGGGTGAGTCTTCTGCTTTTGTTCTCTGCTTGAGGGTAGACTCCAGGCAGAGCAGCTAAGAGTTGGATAGAAAACCTGCAGTGTTACTGGCTTGAAGAATGAGAGGACAGAATTTGGGACAACCGTAGCAGCTGGAAAGTGAGGAGAGAAATCTCAGAAAGGAAAGAATCAGAGAGGAGGAGCCACAAATTCCGTGTACAGTCTCTGCCCAAATCACTGGATGGCTCCTGGGCCCATGCATGGGGCAGACTCTAAGCTCAGCTAAGGATAAGAGAACTGAATAGAAATTTCTGCTTCTGCACACAACAGAGGAGACAGAGTTTGAAATGTGAGTAGAGCCAAGTTAGCTGGCTGTTTAAAAAAAATCAGAGTCCTTCAGAGAAACACAACAGAATCCAGAGTTTACACAAATAAATTTTGTAATGTCTGGTATTCTACCCAAAATTACTCAATATAAGAAGAAACAGGAAAAAGTGACCCTTATTCAAGAGAAGGCAATCAATGGAGCTTGTCTCCAAGATGATCTAGATGTTGAAATTAACAGATAAGTATTTTAAAACAATTATTATAAATATGCTCAAGGATACAAAGGAAAATATACTCACAATGAACAAAAAGATAGGAAATCTCAGTAGAGAAATAGAAACTACAAAGAAAAAACAAATGGAAATTCTGTAACTGAAAAATACAGTATCTAGAATAAAGAATTCATCATTTGGACTCCACTGCAGAATGGAGATGACAGAAGAAAGAGCCAGTGAACTTGGAAATAGAGCAATCATTCAACCCGAAAACAGAAAAAGAACAGGGGAAAAAAGAACAGATACTCAGGGACTTATGGACAATATCAAAAGATATTTGTGTAATATATATTGTAATAATATATGTGCAATTGGAGTCTCAGAGGAGATGAGAGACAATGGGGAGGAAAAACTAGTTGAAGAAATAATGCCTGAAAACTTCCCAAATTTGGTGAAATATGTACATTTACAAATTCAAAAGGAAAAAAAAAATCCTGCAAGGTTTTTTTTGTCCCCAAACAGGACAAATGCAAAGAAAAATCACACCTAGGCATATCATAGTCAAACTTCTGGAAACCAAAGATAAAAAAGAAAATCTTGGAAGTAGCTAGAGAATAATGAGTGTCACACAGGGAATAATGATATGAACACTACTGACCTCTCATCAGAAATAGTGGAGTCCAGAGACAGGGCATTGGCATCTTTAAAGCGCTGATAGAAAAATAAAAATATGTCAACCCATGATTCTGTATCCTTCAAGAATGAAAGTGAAATGAAGACATTCTCAGATCAATGAAAACTAAGTGAGAATTCATTGACAGCAGACGTGCACTGCAGAAATGTTAAAGCAAGCTCTTCAGGATGAAAGAACATGATGCCAGATAGGAACTAGATCTTCAGGAAGGAATGAACAGACTGGAAATGGTAAATACATGTGAAAATACAGAAGACTATTTTCTCCTTTTAAGTTTTTAAAAATACATATGACGATTTAAAGTGAAAATTATAATATTGCGTTGTGGGGTTTCTAAGATATGTAGACATCATACGTGTGGCAACTGTGGAGTACAGGATGGGGCTTGGAAAGAATTATGGTCGCAAGCTCCTTACATTTTACGTAAATGATACAATATTAACTGTAAGAAGACTTTAAAATATTAAAGATGTGTAGTGTAATCCCCAGAGCAACCATTAAAAAAATAATGTAAAGCATTATAGCTAAAAGGCAATAGATATAATGTAATTCTAAAAAAGTCAGTTATTCCGAAAGAAGGCAGTAAAGGAGGAAGAGAGGAATAAAAGGGTAAAAACAGTAAACAAATAGCAAAGTGGCAGATATAAATCTGCTCATATCAACAATTACCTTAACTGCAATGGACTAACCATTATAACTAAAGGAGATTGTCAGAATGGATACGAGGGCAAGACTAAATTATATGCTGTCGACAACAGGTACACTTTCAGCAAAAAAGAAACAAATAGGCTAACAGTAAATAGACAGACTAAAGAGATTCCATTCAATAGTAAGCACAAGGAGACTGGAAGTATTGTAAATTACAATCAAATAGACTTCAAGATGAGGGGTATTACCAGAGATAAGAGGGACATTTCATAATGGTAAAAGGATCAATGTATCAGGAAGACGTAACAATAACATATGCACCTAATAGCAGACTTTCAAAATACATGAAATTATTTTTTATACAATTAAAGAGAGAATAAACAAATCCAGAGTCATAGTTGGAGATTTTACTCCCTGAGTAGTTGATAGAAGAGCTAGGCAAACCAGTGAAGAGAGAAGATGTGTATGACACTATCAACTACCTTAACTGACATTTACAGAACACTATATGTAACAAGTGCAGGATACATATAGAACACAATATTTATACATGTTAAATATGTTATATATATAGTATTGCATAACAAGTGCAGGATACATATAGAACACTACATATATGTTAAATATGGTGTGTATATATATAGTATTATATAACAAGTGCAGGATACGTATAGAACACTACATATATATATGTTAAATATGCTGTGCATATATATATATATATATATAGTACTATAAAACAAGTGCAGGATGCCTATAGAACACTATATATGTTAAGTATGTTATATATGTATAGTACTATATAACAAGCGCAGGATACATACACTTTTCAAATTCAAATAGTACTTCACTAAAGTAAGCCTTATGCTAGGACATACAGGAAATCTTAATACATTTAAAAGGATTGAAACGACACAGCCTAGTCTCTGATCACAGTGGAATTAAATTGGTAATAAATAATGAGATAGTGAACAGTAGGAACGACTTGGTGAACATGCGGCAGTTAAACCAGACACTTCCAAACAACTCGCAGGGTCTTGTGCTTTTGGCAAAGATGGAGTAGTAGGGACCAGATTTATGCTCCAATCTTCAACAGTTAAAGACTGGACAAAATGTAAGAAACAACGCCCTCGAGGTCTTTATGCTAAGTGAAATAAGTCAGATAGAGAAAGACAAATACCATACAATCTCTCTTATATGTGAAACCTAAAAAAAAAAAAAGATTGATAGATACAGAGAACAGTTTGGTGGTTGTCAGTGGCAAGGGGTTGGGGGATGGGAGAAATGGATGAAAAAATTTAGGAAAAAGTAAAAAGCCTAACCAGATCAGAGAGGTAAAAGATTTCTTCCAGGCTGGGGATGAGAACTGCTTTCCATTAATTTAATAAAAATTACACAGAGGAGCCAGAGTCAAGACAAAAAAATAATTCAGAAATTCTAAGTTAGAATTGATCAGTAGGTTAAGAATTCTTTAAAATTCAAATGAGCTTTCAACATTTGTGCTGTTTGCTGGGCTTAAACAGAGGAAAACAAAGAACGACAACAACAACAAAAGAAACAGTGGTTTTCAGACACTGAACACCAGGCAGTGTAGACAGCGATCCCTGAGAGAGGGGAAACAGAATGAGGCGAGCCCTACGATTGCTCCGGCTTACTGCCTGGCGAGGGTTTCTAGACTGTAGCACAGGGAGGAGAAACCAGATGGGTCCCAGTAAACTTCCTGAGTGGAGGAGACAAGCTGGGGGTGCTGGAAGGCCAAGGCAGCTAGCGTTCTCAGGACACAGCACCGGAGATTAGAAGCTGCCCAGGGGGAAAGCTCCAGAGATCTTCAGGCTGCTCCCCCCAAGTCTTCAGTGGAATGCCGATCGACACATGTGTTTGAGGAGGCTCCTCGAGGTGGGGAAAGAACCACTCAAAAGGAACAGGCTGAACAATCCCCAGCGCTCACAGGGCCGAGAGCAGTTCCTGTTCCCACAAGCCAGAGTGGAGAATGTCAGAATGCACAGAGGTATTGCCTCAGCAGCGGTGGAAAATAGCTCTAAACCAAACGCTGCTTTGGCCTCTCCTGTCGGAGCTTCAAAACTGTCCTGGCAAGGAGTGAACTGTTTCCAAGTAATTTAACTGTGTCCCAGAACAAACCTCGAGAGCTTAGAGGAATACAAAAATATAGAAATCCACTAAAGTAAAATTCAGTGTCTGACATCCAAACAAAGATTACAGGGCATACAAAGGCGTAGAAAAAACCGAACCATGATGATAAGAAAAATCAATCAACAGAAACAGACTCAGATGATACAGTGAGTAGATGAGAACGTTAAGCCGCCTGTTAGACTCCCTATATGCAAAAAGGCAGAGAAAAGCGTGAGCATGTTAAGGAGAGACATGGAAGATGTAAGAAAGATCCAAATTGAACTTCTAGAGAAGAAAAAAAAATGTTCTTAGATGAAAAATACACTAGATGGGATTAACAACTGATTAGAATCTATATAAGAAAAGGTTAGCAAATTTGAAGCCGTAGTTGTAGAAACAATCCAAAATGCAATACGGAGAGCAAGCAGCTTGGGGAGAAAATGGACAGAGCATCAGTGAGTTGTGGGACACCTTCAGGCTCCCCCAGTATGCACGAAATTGGAGTCCTCAAAGGAAGGGGGGCCAGGGAAATATTTAAAAGAAATAAAGGCTGAAAGTTTCCCAAATTTGGTGAAAATTAGAAACCCACAAATCCAAGAACCTCAGTGAACCCCAAGCATAAGAAACATGAAGAAAAAAGTTCACCAAGGTACATCAAAATGCAATTTTTATAACCCATAATAAAGAGGAAAATCTTAAAAGCAGCTGGAGAGGGAGAAAAAGTCAAATCACATGCAGAGGAACAAAGATGGGAAAGATAGCAGAGTTGTTACTGGAAATAATGCCGGAGACGGTGGAACAACATATTTAAAATACTGAAAGGAAAAAAACTCTAAAGCACTGTTAACCTAAAATTTAATACTCAGCAAAATATCTTTTAAAAAGAAAGGCAAAATGCTTTTTCAAACATTTAAATGCTGAAGTAATTCATCACCAGCAGACCTACTCTATGGGAAACGTCAAAAGAAGTTCTAGAGGCAGAAAGAAAAGGACATCTGATAGAAATCAGCAACTGTACAGAAGAATGGTGAGCAGCAGAAATAGTAACTATGTGAGTAAATAGAGATACTTTTGTTCTTATTAAAATAGCACTTTAAATGATGATTGACTGTTTAAAGTAAAAATAATAACAATGTTTTGTGGATTTTATGACATATGTAGCTGTGAAATGTATGATGACAATGTAAAAGACGGAGAAGGGGAATGGTGTATAATGCTGTTATGGTTCTTAGAAGACAGGTGATAATATTATTTGCAGGTAGACTGTGATAGGTTACAGATGTATGCTATAAATCTTAAAGCAACTAGTAATAAAACAAAGATTTGTGGTTAGTAATCTAACAGTGAGAGATAAAATGAAATAACAAAAGATAGTCTAGAAGGCAAAAAAAAAAAAAAAAAGGAAAAAGGAAAGAAAGAACAGATGAGAGAAATAGAAAGCAAAGAAGATTTAAACCAAACCATATCAATAATAGATGAAATGGTCTAAACACCCATTTAAAAGACAGAGATTGTTAAGTTGGATGGAAAGTCAAAACCTAATTATATAATACCTTCAAGAAAGCCACTTTAAATATAAAGACACAAAAAGTTAAATGGAAAAGAATGGAAAAGATATATCAAGCTAATAGTAATTTTAAAAAAGCTAGAGTGTCTATATGAATATGAGACATAGAAGATTTCAGAGCAAAGAAGATTAGCAGGGATAAAGAGAGCCATCTTATGATAATAAATGGGTTAATTCGTCAATGGAGATAACATTAGGTACATAAACATAGATGCATAAATATTTAATACCTAATAAGAGAGCTTTAAAATACACGAAGCAAAACTGAGAACTGGAGAGTGGAGAAATAATCAAATCCACAATTATAGCTGGAGGTTTCAGCACCCCTTTTTCAATAATCAATAGATCAAGTGGACAGAAAATCAGTAAATATATAGAAGACTTGAGCAACCTTATCACCCAACTTGGCCTAATTGACTTTTGTGGAACACTCCATGAATCAGCAGCAGAATGCCCATTCTTTTCAAGGGTACACCTGGAGTGTTTACCAAGATAGACCATGTTAGAGGCCATAGAACAAGCCTCAGTAAATTTAAAAGGAATGAAATCATTCAAAGTGTATTCTCTATTGGTGATGAGATTAAATTAAAAATCAATAACAGAAAGATATCTGGAAAATTCCCAAATATTTAGAAACTAAACAACACACTTCTAAATGACCCATAGGTCAAGGAAGAAACTGATACGGATGTTAGAAAATATTTTGAACTGAATGCAAATGAAAACGCAACATATAAAAATTTGTGGAACATAGCTAGAGCAGTTCTCAGATGGTAATTTATAGCACTAAATGCCTATATGAGTAAGGAAGAAAATTTTGTATCAGTGATCTCAACTTCTACTTTAAGATACAAAAAAAAGAAGAGCAAATTCAACCCAAAGTAAGCCAAAAAAAAAAAAACAAACAAAAAAACAAAAAAACCAAAAACAAAAAAGAGAGAGAGAGAGATAAAGATGAGCATAAATATCTAAATAATTAAAATAGAAAACAGAAAAACAGTAGAGAAAAATCGGTGAAACCAAAAGCTAGTTCTTTGAGATCAATGAAAGTGATGAACATTTAGCCAGACTCATCAGGAATAAAAGAGAAAAGGTACAACTTACCAATGTTAGGAATGAGAGAAGTGATTTAATTACAAATTCTGCAGATATTAAAGGGGTACTAAAGCAATGTTACAATCAACTTTATGCCAATGAATTTGACAAATTAGATGACATGGATAAACCCCTTGGAAGACCCAAACAATAAAAACTCACTCATGAAGAAATAGATAATACTCAAAGCTCCGTATCTCTTAAAGAAATAGAATTCATGATTAAAAACCTTCTCACAAAGAAAACTCCAGGTCCAAATGACTTCACTAGTGAATTCTACCAAAGGAAGTAATAGCAATTTCTTAGGGGCTGAATTGCATCTTTCTCAAAACTTATATTTTGAACTCCTAACTCCCAGTTCTTTAGAACATGTCTTTATTTGAAGATGGTGTCTTTACAGAGATAATCAAGTTAAAATGAGGGTGGGCCATTAGGATGGGGAGATTTGGAGACCGAAAGGCATAGAGGGAGAATGCCATGTGAACGTGAAGACGGCTGTCTACAAGTTGAGAGGAGAGCTCTGGAACAGACCCTTCCCTCACAGCCCTCAGAAGGAACCGACCCTGCCAACATCTTCATTTCTGACTTTTGGTTTCCAGAATCAGGAGATAATACATTTCTATTGTTTAAGCTACACAGTTGGTGGTGGTTTGTTATGGCAGCTCTGGGAAATTCATACATAATTTCCTACAAACTATTCCAGAAAATTGAAGAGGAAGAAACACTTCCCAACTCATTCTATAAAGCCATCATTACCCTGATCTCAAACCAAGAAAAAGACATCATAAGAGAAGAAAGTGACAGACCAATATTTCTCATGAACATAGGTACAAAATTTTAAATAAAATTTTGGCAAATCAACTCTGTACATACATATGTAAGTGTGTTTATGTGTATTTATTATATGATGACGAAGTAGAATCTGTCCCGGGAGTGCATGGTTAGCCTAATATTTGAAAATCTATCAATGTTATTCGGCATATTCGTGAACTATAAAAGAAAAACTATATGATCATTTCACTAGTCACAGAAAGAGCTTTTGACAATATCCAACATTCATTCCTGATTAAAAAAAACTTTCAGCAAACTAGAAATAGAAGGGACTTTTCTCAAACTGGTAAGGGGCATTTATGAAAACATTAGCTCTAGAATCATACTCCACTGTGTACAAGACTGACTGCTTTCCCCATGAGATCAGAAACCAGGCAGGGGTGTCCACTCCCACTGTGTCTGTTCAGCATTGCACTGGAGATTCCAGCCTGTGCAATAAGGCAAGAAAAAGAAATAACAGGTATCTGGATTGGAAAGGAGGAAGTAAAACTATCTTTATTTACAGACAACATAATTGTCTCTGCAGAAAATTCTACTGAATCTACAAAAAAACTCCTAGAATTAAGTTAGTTTAGCATGGTTGCAAAATTCAAGGTCAATATTCAAAATTAATTGTATTTCTGTGTAGTGGAAATGAAGACTATGAAATGAAAACTTAAAATACCATTTACTATATCAAAATATGAAATAATTAGGGATAAATTTGACAAAAGAGGTGCAAGATTTTTTCACTGAAAAACTACAAACCATTGCTTCTAGAAATTAAAGAAGAACTAAATAAAAGGAGAGGTATATCGTATTCATGCATTGGAAGACTCCATATTGTTAAGACGTCTCCCCAGATTTGTCTGTAAATTTGATGCAGTTTCAGGCCTTGAACCACACACCGTGCAGGATTCCCAGAGCTTTTGCAGGCAAACAGCCTGGTGAAGTCTTGTGCACTGGCTGCACAGGCTTGTGCCGAGCTGGGTGAATCTGAGAGTGATCTCTAAAATGACTTCCTGGGGCAGCAGGGGCTGTCAGGAGGTGGAGAGGAGGCCAGGAGCCAGGGCTGAACTAGGAGGGTCCCCGAGGCAGGAGCTGGCAGGGCAGGGCCAAGTGGGAGGCAAAGGGTCCCCCAGAAGTCTGACAGCCGTTATCTCCAGGTGGTGGGATTATGGATGACTTCCGTTTTCTTCTTCGTGTTTCTCTGTTTTGTGTTTTTTTGCAGAGCGTGCTTATTTCCAGTGTCATCAGAGAAACAACAATCCTGTAGTTGATTTTTATGGGATTTTGCTCTGTGCACTTCTGTATAATTTGAGTATTTTATAAGGAGATTATATTTGTTTTATAATAAAAAACAAAAGGCAGCCAAATAGGCAAGAAGAGCATGACCTGTGGCTAAAGGATTAGGTCCTAAGAGACTGTGAAGAACTCCTGTGGGGCCACGGCTTGGGAACCAGGGCGTGGAAACCACAGTCAATGTGGGACGCGCAGTGACTGCACCACATTCTACTAGTCATGTTCTTTCCAAATGTGACTTCTGCTGGGCACATGGGATGTCTCGAGTTAACACATCAAGTCATCTTAGAACGTCTGACGGAAGACTTAACCCCTTAATTCCATGAAGGCAGATCCGGATCTCTAATTACTTAATTGAAAAAAGGTACACACTTCAGGCTGCTGCCGAGTCTGGGAATTAATCTTTAAAACCTGACAATGAACATTAAATTCAATTAGGGAGAGCGATTAGCAAAGATTCTTCTCTCCTCCGCCCTGGGTAGCTTTGAGATGTGGCTGACTAGTCCGCATTGATTCTGATGCTATCGCTGTGTATATATCAACCAGGGGAGCCAAGTATGCATTTTCCACTTCAGAGAGGAGTTATCGGGCAATTTACAGATTGATGGATTTCCTTAAGCACTCCATGGCTGATTCAGGAGGCCTCCTGGCCAAGAATTCAAACATCCTGGTGTGCTGCTTTTGGCCTTGGTGCCAGAGTTCAGCTCTCTGCTTTCGTCTTTCTTTGATTACGACCATGATCCATCCTTCTTCCTCCTCTTCCTTCTCCTCCTCCTCCTTTTCCTGCTCTCGCTCCTCCCCTGTGCCCCCTCCCCTTCCTGCTCCTCCTTCTCCCCCTCCTCCTTCCTTCTCCCCGTCTTCCTCCTCGGCCTTTCCTTTCTTTTCCCTCTTCTCCTTCCTCCCTATCCCCTTTGCTTTCTTTTCTCCTCTCCCCTCCACACCTCCTCTTCCCTCTCTTTTCTCCATCGCTCCTTCTCTCCCTTCTTTTTTTCCTTCTCCTCTCCCTCTTCATTAACATTTTTATTTTAAATTATGAAATATCTTAAACATACTCAAAAGTATAGAAAGTAACATAACAGACGCCTGTGTAGCCAGCATTCAGATTGTAGGATCCAGGTTCTGGTCCCAGTTCTCATCCCGTCGACCTCTCAGCAGCATTTGACCCTGTTGATCACTGTCTTCTCTTGGCTTCCAGGACACTCCGCCTCTTCTGTTTTCTCTCCCACCTCATTGGCCTCTTCTTCTCAGATTCCTTTTCTGGTTTCTCCATAGCGCCCCCACCCCGGCCCTGGCTGTGAACCCTGGGCCTCCTCTCAGCTCCGTGTACATTTGTTCCCTTGGAGAAGCTCATCCAGCTCATGACTGAAACACCGTCTTTGGCAGTGACTTCCAGAGCTCAGCCCCGACTATGGGCCTCTCTTCTGGACATCGCACTCGTGTATTCACTGGCCTGCTCTCTGCCGTTCAAAACCGAGCTCCTTGTCTTCCTCCCTCAGACTTGCCCCGCTTGTTGGCTGATGCACCCCTGCAACTCCTTTCTTCTTGGTGCTCCGGCCCAAACCTCGGGAGTTGTCCTGGGCTTTTCTCTTGCCCTCCTACCCCACCTTGCACCCAAGGACATCTTGTTGGCTCTGCTTTCCAAGCGAGGCCACTTCTCCGTTGCCTCCACCTGGTCCAAGCCATCCTCTCTTCCCTGGATTCTTGCAGAAGCCCCTCACCATCTCCTTTGCCCCTCACACACAGCGGCCCAGGTAGCCCTGTTCCTGTCTAGAAGGTTCTTCCCCAATTTCTGTCTAGCTCCCTTCCTCAGCCCTTCAGGTCTTCCTGCAGCTGCCTTCTCTGAGAGTCCCTTCCTGGTCACCATTTCAGCCCCTTTTCTTGACCTTTTGGCCCCTTCCCGCTTTCCTTTTTTGGAACTTCAGTCTTTTTCACCACCTTATGTACTATATAGATCCTGCTTGTCTTGTTTCGTGTCTGTCTCCTTGCCTAGAATGTAAACTCTTTGAAGGCAAGGGGTTTGTCTGATTTGTTTACTGCTGAACAATGCCTGGCTGAGAGCAGGGACTCAGGAAATGTTGGCTGAATGAATGAATGAGTCTCACGGTGGAAACGTTTGGGCTTACTTGCTCCAGAGCATATTGCCTCTCTGTCTCTTTCCCGTCCTTAGAGAAGGTACAGCGCAGCGATCCAGCTCCCTTACCCCGAAGCTCCCCCCACCCCCCGCGCTCCCTCTGTTCCCAGGAGCGACCACCCTCTCCACACATGTTTTTCTAGTCTTACTAAAAATTCACAAATAAACACAATAGAGTTTTGCTTTGTGTGTGTTTTTAAAATTGTGGCGAAGTATACATAACATAAAATTTACCATTTTAACCATTTTTAAGTGTATGGTTCAGTGGCGTTAAGTACATTCACATTGTTGTGCAACCATCACCACCATCCGTCTCCAGAACTCTTTTCATCTTGCAAAACTGAAGCTCTGTCCCCATTAAACACTAACTCCCCATTGGCCCCTCCCCCAGCCCCTGGCACCCACCATCCTACTTTCTGTCTCTCTGAATTGGATTGCTCTGGGTACTTCATGTAAGTGGAATCGTACAGTATCTGTCCTTTTGTGACTGGCTTCTTTCACCTGTCATAATGTCCTCAAGGTTCATCTGTGTTGTAGCATGTGTCAGAATTTCCTTCCTTTTCAAGGCTGAATAATGTTCAGTTTATGGATATACCACATTTTGCTTGTCCATTCATCCATCGATGGACGCTTGGGTTGCTTCCATCTTTTGGCTCTTGTGAATAAAGCTGCTGTGAACGTTGGTGTACAAACAGCTCTTTGAGACCGTGATCTCAACTTTTTGATTGTATATATACAAGTGGAATTGCTGGATCATATGGTAACTCTATGTTTAATTTTTTGAAGTACGGCCATGCTGTTTTCCGTAGTGGCTGGACCAGTTTGCATTCCCACCAGCAGTGCAGAAGGCTTCCAATTTCTCCCACTTCCCCACCAACACTTGTTCTTTTCTTTTCTTTTTTTGAAAGAAGCCATCCTAATGGGTGTGAGGTGGTGTTTTGTGTGTTTTTAAAACTTAGATGGCCTCGTCCTGCATCCATGCAGCTTGTCCTCTGTACTCAATATTATGTTTTTACTGTTAGCTGTGTTAACCCTCTCGATCTAGTTCTTTAACTTTATTTTTTCTATTAAAATCACACTGGTACATAGTTTTGATGCCCGCTACCCTTCTACCATGAATTCCCACTCCACTTTGAAGTCTTCTGGATGTTTCCTCTGTTATTTCTGCCCATATTTCTAAATGTAAATGTTGCTGTTTCTTGGTTTTTCAGCTTGAGACCCCAGCTATCGGTCCCTATTAGGGAAGAAAGGAGCCGAGCTGTCTTTGTGTTCTTTGAAGGCTGCCATTGGCCTGTTGTGTTCTTAAGCTTAGACACTGACACGTGCCCAGGAAACGTGCCTCAGAGCCCTGACCCTTTGCATTTGAGAGCCTTCAGCACGTGGTATGATGAGTTTCCCATCTTGAAAGGGAGGGTTGTCTCTAGGCTCAGGTTTGTGGATGTGTGCGGGTACATTTTGGGTTTTTCTCTTATTAAGGAGATGAAGCTGGGGTTCCCTGACGTTGCTGAGGAGCCCCTGACTCTTGCTGTTAGGAACCGTATACACTGCAGTTGTCAAGCAGCATCATAGTTCCTGCTGTGCGCCAGCCACAGTGCTGCGTGCTCCGTCCTCACTTGCTCCTCCCCGCTGCCCTCCAGACAGGACTCTTCTCTTCCTGACTTTACAGAGGAGGAGACTGAGGCCCCGAGAGGCCACGTCGCATGACCGCCAGCAGCAGCATCACGTGGGAGGTGCTTGGCTGCAGGTGCCATCCCTGATGGGGGACGGGAGCATCCCCTTCTTCCTGTGGTGACAGGGAGGTTAGGAGACCAGCACTGCTGAGCACCTCCACGTGCCAGGCCTGGGGCCAGCCCGTCGGCTTGTGTGGTGGTCGGCGGAGTTTCCTGGGAGAGCTGGTGAAGAGCTGGACCAACCCCCTCATCCATGGGATGTACGGTCCTATAGCTGAGGACTTAGAAAGATGTTTCAGACGTCATTAAGTGTCCTCAGAGCTTTCCACCATGAGCCTCATTCCCCCATGGAGAGCCGTGGTGGGAAAGAGGGACGGTACCTTCTCTCCCAGAAAAAAGAAGAGTTGCCCTTCAGGAGGTATCTGCTCTTTGCCATTTGTAAACACAGGTGTGGCAGGCTCTGTTTTGGATCTTGGTCTTAAAGCAGGATGTGTGCAGATCGCCTGGCCTGGTGCAGTGTCCACTGCAGGGCTCAGACAGCCCCTGTCAGAAGACAGATATCGGAGATGCAGGCGAGATGGGGCTAGCACTGTGAGTGGAGAGGACGTCTTGGTGGTGAGCAGGTGTGGAGCGGGTGTACAGGACGGGTGGCAGAGCCGCAGCATACAGACGCTGTTTTCTGTGGGTTCCCTTAACCCCAGGAAAACTTTTGGGAAAAGCTCCCCCTCAACTTGCCAGCCCCAGGCCTGTCTGTTTCTACGAGGACAAGTTTAACATCTACATATTGTCTTGGTGGTAAAATAACGGGAATCTAGGCCCACCGTGGGGCCCTTTCCCTATGCAGAGGGCCTGAGCCTAGCCCCAGGGTCCGGGCCCCAGTTTGTGATGTCCGGTGCTGTGTTTGCCTCCTAGGTGTGGAACGCTGTGGACTCAGGGGGCTGCTTGCAGACCTACTGCCCGCACAGCGAGGCCGTGCGGGCTGCCCGCTGGTCTCCCTGTGGCCAGCGCATCCTCAGTGGGGGCTTCGACTTTGCCCTGCACCTAACAGACCTCGAAACAGGTATGTTCCGCTGTATCGTTACCTGAGGCGCCCCCTCCTCAGAGCTGGCGACTGAGCTGGCTCTCTCAGTGGGGAAGCTTCTCGGGGTGTCTGCAGCTGCATCCGGTTTCAGGGCAGTGGGATGTGGGCCTCAGGACAGGCTCACATCGGAGCCTATCCTGTCACATAGAAACACACTCACATGAGTGTGTTTCTGGGCCCTTTGCCTGGAACCAAGACCCTCCATGGAGGGTTCGAGGTGGGCCTCTGCCAGCTCACCCGGAGGACAGAGCCCCAAGGTTGTCTCAGCTCCAAGCTGTGGGGCTGGATAAAGAGGTGGCTTTTTAATCAACTTCTGACATGTAATTTGTACTGAAATAGATTTAGCTTTATCACAGTGTCCTTTGGTTGGAATCAGTTTAGAATTCCTGTCAATTCATTATCGTTGAAAGGCTGTAAGGAATGATTCCAGCTCATAAGGAAAGTCTGCAAACGAGTCCTGCTTTAATGCCCGCACTGAAAAGGCATTTGGGTGAGATGGATTTGTGCTGGTAAATCCTAAGGGGACTCTTAACAAGCAGGGCGAGAAGGAGAGAGAAGTCGGTGGAAGGAACTTTCCATTACTGAGCACTCCTGTGCGACAGGCCCCGTTAGCACCTAATGTGGCTGCAGCCCTGAGCGGGGTTCAGGTGAGGACAGAGCCAGGAGCGGGTAACCGGGTCCCACCTCTGCCCCTGACTCCTAGTCCGGCTGCTTTCGGCACCCACGCTGCCTCCTCCTCCCTGGGCTCCTCCTGGGTCTTGGTTCTACTGGGCACCACTGCCAGGGCCAGGAGGGGAAACCAGAGGTCATGCCAGTCCCTGGGGCGTCCCTTGAGACCCGCAGGCAGCCCCCGCCTGCCTGGCCCAGCAGTGGTGGTGCTGGGGCCTGTGCCCCTCCCAGGGCCTGGCAAGCAGGAGGTGATGACTCAGTCCACATGCACAGCTCCTCCCCAGCAGCTGGGAGGTGCAGGGAGGGAGTGCGGCGGGTGGTCTGGGGTACCTGTGGGGTGTGTTTCATACCTTGAACGTCCTCATCTCCTTCTGGGCCACTGAGGGGTGGCCTTGAAGCTCCGCTGACTGAGCCCCATGGCTCTCAGGAGGGCCGGTGATGAGACTGGTGATGTGTCAGCGGCCAGTACTGTACCACAGGCTCTGCGCACGATATGTCGCTCCTCCCCACAGCTTGCTGCCAGCCATGGTTCTGCCCATTTTACAGGCGAGGAGACTGCGGCTCAGAGGGCGGAGCAGCTTGCTGAGGCCTCCCGCTGGTGCATGGCCAGCAGGGGTTTGGAGCCATATCTGTGCAACTGCAAATCTCGTGCCCTTTCCACGGTGCTGAGCGTGTGGTGTTTTCTTCTCAACAGAGGGTTTCCCCAGCTGCTGTGTCTCACTGAGAGTCCCACAGGGCCCATGAGGGAGCCACGGCTCGGGGAGTTGGATGCCACTTGGTGATGGTGGCACCCACTGTCCCTGATGGTGATGGTCAGTGATGATGGCAGCAGGTACTGTCACCGAGCACCCTCTGTGTGTTAGGCCTTCCTCTACAGCCTTATGTATGGGATCTCGTTTAGGCCCCACTCACCTTTGAGGCCGGTGCCACCAGAGTCTTCTCTTCACACACTGGCCCAGAGGCGTAAACCAGAAGTGGCAGAGCCAGGATGCACATGGGTCTGCCAGGCTCCAAAGCCTGTGCTTGACCATCACACTCCATTACCTGTGTGTCCAATAAGCCAATAAGTTGGAGTCACAGGTGTGCAAGACCTGGGACCCTCCCTGGAGAAGCTCACGTCTGCTGGGCAGACAGAGGTGCAGAGAGGGTCCCAGGTGGTGGTGACGGAGCAGACAGAGGAACTGTGAGCACATCTAGTCTGGAAGATCAAGGAAGACTTCCTGGAGGAAGTGGAACCCAAGCTGAGGCAGAAATTCAGGGGACAGAGAATCGGGGTGGAGGAGGCGTGGTTGAGAAGGAGGGAAGTGGGTTCTCAGCAGATGGAACAACGAGGACAGAGTTGTCACAGGAACAGGAGGCTTGTTATGGGTCTGGAAGTGTGGGGTGCAGGGAGCTGGGGGAGGTGAGTCTGGGGGTGCAGGAAGGGGAGCCTGAGCTTCATGCAGCTCCCCGCCTGTGGGGGGTGCATTCTCTAGGCCCTGCCCTCACTCCAGGGTCACTGAGCGCCCTTCCTGTGCCTCCCGCCCTCGGAGGGAAGAAATGATGCTTTTCACTTGCTGGCGATGCTGTCGGCTTAATCCGCGTTCATTTGACGACATTAATGGATTCCTAGTGGCTCTGTCTCTCCATCTATCTTCTCAATCAACAGATGTTAAGCAGACACTGCCGTTGTGTGTGTGGGTGTGTGTGCGTGTGGTGGGACTCTGAAGTTTTCAGACATGCAGAGTCTTCCTGCCTGATGAGTCAGGGCCTGCAGCAGCAGGTGGCAGCAGGGCCCACTGCTGCGTGTGGAGCAGGAGGGAGTCAGGACTGGATTTGCACTCCAGGCAGCCGTCCCTGGTAGCTGCAGCTGGTGGGGTGTGACCGAGGCCCAGTGGAGAGCTGGAGGAGGGAGGTGGGGTGCCTTGCCTGGTTGGTGGTACTGTCGTTGGAGGGAAGCTTGTCTGACCCCAGGCCCAGCGTACCCCTCTGCTGCCCTATGTGTCGGGTGGTACGGGAAGGCACGGCCCCCCGCCCTCAGGACTTTGCCCTCCCATTAGGGAGGGGATGGAAGACTTTTCCACTCCACCTCTCTGCTGGGAATGGCGCTGGCCACCTGGTTCACCTGTTGAAGGCTGGGTTTCTTTCCTTCAGGAGTTACTTATTGAGCACCTGCTATGTGCACGTCCTGGTGCTAGGGCTACAGTGGTGAGCATGTTGGATGTCCTTTGTCCCTTGGGGGGTAGGGTCGAGGGGTTTGGACCTCACCCGTGGGGAGGCCCTCCAGCCCCTAGATGGGGCCTCTCCTGCTGAGGGGGTTGTTGGTTTCCGTGTCTGTCTCCCTGGCTAGGGTGGGTGCTCCGTGAGGATAGGGGCCTGTCCTGGTGGTCTCTGTGTCTCTGTCACCCGGGCAGGGCTGGCTCGGAGCAGCTGCTTAGTGCGTGTGTGGATGAAACAGCGCAGGGGCTGGCCCTTGCCGCGCAGCGAACCCCATCAGGGCTGCCGGGGTTGGGGTGGGGGTGCCGCTGTGTCTCGATCCTCTTCCCTGCAGCCCACCCTGGCCTGGGTTGTGCCTGGTGTGTGGCTTGACTTACCTCATCCTTTCTCATCACCGAGTGTCAGCTGCCTCTTTGCTTGGTCTGCGTCTTTCCGCCCTTGGTGATTGGCTTTTTCGTTTCAATCTAATTAGAACTCCCGCCAGGAGAAGGCGACGCGGGGCGCGGCGCTTTGGGAATTAGTCACTCGGTGCCCATTGTCGTTAATGGGAATTTGGCGCCAAGGCCATTTATCCTGGTGTCCTCAATCAATACAGTTAAAAATCTGTGGATTCTGAAACGTCAATACCCGGCCTGAAATATGGAGAGCCAGCAACATTTTATCTCATTAATTTATAGTTCTGAAGGGCTGTTGGCTTATAGAACAACCATGAATCAACACTTAAATAAAATCCGCTCACAGATTAATTATTTTTGGTGCTCCCTGTCTCAGTCTGTAATCTTCCTAACAAAACGTCTCTGGTGCATTAGGCCGAGGCGGCCTCAGGGAACGCTGGCCGACCCTGTCAGGCCGCAGCACGCCTGCTTTCTGAGTCAGCTGTCCTGCCTGCCGAACCGGCCAGTCTCCTCAAAAACCCTCGAAGAGCTTCTTCCGTTCTGAGTGGTGCTGGTTTCTTGCAGATTCTAGCCCCCGGCTGGCCCCAGCCTGGCTGTGAGGCCCTGGAGGTGTGCAGGGCCTTGCACTTTGCATTTGTTGGCTGCTAAAGAGCTGGTCCTCCCCCTGGAGCCCCAGGGCCCTGGCCCCGCAGGGCACCCTGTCCTCCTTCCTGTGCCCTGGTCAGCTCTCCTGATGTGCCCTGGCCAGCCTGGGAGAGCCGTGCTATGCCGCCCGCTCCCAGCTCCTGGATGCTGGAGGCAGCCCAGGGTGCTAGAAGGAGCGTGGGTGGGGTGCACATGCGGCTTTTCTACTTACCGAGCTGGGCGTCCTCGGGTTCCTTCCCTGCGGTTCCCGCATCTGTGAAAGGGGAGAACAGTGCCTGGCTGGTGGGGTTGTTGAGGGAAAAGCTAAAAGCTGAGCTGCAGAGGCCCTTTGCAGAATGCCTGGTGCGTGGTAGGCGCTCAGCCTGGGGGCCGGGCCAGCCTTTCAGGGTTCTCCCAGCTTCTCCGTGACAAATGGCCACTGGTGGGCTAGCAGCTTCTTTCTTGTGATGGGACGGCAACTGCCCTTTATTTGGGGTGGCGTCCTCTTCACTCAGACTCCACTGCCCGCAGCCTTGCTGTCTCCAGCCCCTGGCTGCCTCCTGCTGCTCTGGTGTCCCTGTATCTTTAGACGGTGGTCCATGCTGCATGGAAATAAGTGGCCACCAGGACTGGACACATACATGACCACTTCTCTGTTTTCCAAGAAGTGTCTTCTGGTGTCTCCCTCGTTTTTGCATCATGACTGGGGCCCCCATCACAGAAACGCTACAAGGAGAAAGAATGACAAATTGGCTGAAGGCTTTCTATGGGCCAGTCCCCGGGCCAGGTAGCCCTCACTGCCTGGCCTGTATCAACCTGAAATGAATAGATGGAAATTAGACCTTTTCTCCTTACATATTTAGCCTCCACACTCACCTGTGAGGGGGGTGTTTTTATCCCCACTTCGTTGACCCAGAAACTGAAGCTGAGAGTGTGTGGTGACATGTGCAGCCAGCAGTGACAGAGCTGGGACCCAGCCCCGGCCTGTGTGACTGGCAGGGGCTCTGGCTGTTGAAGCCCGGGAGTGGCGTGCCCTCGCCACGTCTGTTTTCCTGCTGTGGACAAACAGTTTGCTTAAGCCGACACCTGGGGAGCCCGCTTGGCTCTCAGCCGGGCAGCCGGCTCACCACCTGCAGAGGATAACTCCGGGCCTCGGGAGGAAGGCGCGCCCAGGCTGATCCTGACTGATCCCTCTGATTAAGTGACAGGCTGAAGGATGCTTCTCCGGCTCTTGACAGCCGCTGCTCCTGTGGGAGAAATGTTAGCCCTGATGATTTAGAACACTTGGCATAGGAAGGGTGAGAAGCGTCCAAATTAAAGCCCTGGAGAAGAGTGCCAGGAGCTCCTGCGGCTTCAGAGAAGCAGCTGCTGAAGGGGCTCTTGTTGGGCTGAGCCTTCAGAGTGGGGCACCCTCGCCGGGCCTTGGAGGAGGTGCTTGCAGAGGGGCCTGGCCTCTCCATTCTCAGGCTTTTGCGCATTGTGGCAGAGTGCCCCCCAGCACTTCTTGGAGGGACTTGGTTAGGCATCCTTCAGGTGCCTGTGGAGACCAGGAAGGCAGATACACGGCACGTGCTGGCTGCGTCCAGGTCTCCTGCCCGTGGGCACGTTTACGGAGCTCCTGGCCATACAGGCACGTGTGCCTATTTGCTCCTTTGGTCCTAGGGGTTTTGCCACTGGATCCAGGCGTGGAGGCTCCAGGGGGCATTGCAGCCCAGCATGTTGTGAGCTGCTGCCGCTCCGGCTGCCGCTCCTCCAGTGCCTCCTTGCCCAGGGAGCAGCTGCCCGCCCCACCCCACCCCCGTCTCCCTCCCTCCCACGGAGGCAGCAGGACCCCCCAGACTCCTCAGCCTTTCCTCTGTCGTCCACAACCCGCTTTCTCCTTAGCTCCCTCCTTCACCTGCGCCCCTTCCCTGACCCTCTTTTAAACGCGTCTGTTCTCAAGGCTGCTCCCCCTTCAGCACGCGCCCGTCGCCACTCCCACGCACACCCTTTCTCTTTCCCTCTGAAGAGTTAGTTTCTCCAATCTCAACCGTGTTTTCTCCTCCTCGTTCCATACGGCTTTGGGGTGAGAAGTGACCCTAGTCGTGGGTGTTAAGTCAGATGTTACTAAACGTCAGTAAACACCTGCCAGCCCTGCGTCTCACACTTTGGAGAGAGCCTGGAGGTCCTCCCGCGCCTCCACAAATGTCTGTCTCCTCATCCTCTTCCAGTTAAGTCATGCCAGCCGTCTGGATAAATAAAAGGTAGTTTTTAATCAACAGTGCCATTTCATCCATTACCGTTATTGCGCGGAGCTGACGTTTGATCTCTGTGCGTGTTTAATTGCAATTGCATTGCCGTTGGCGCCCTTTGTAGGTAAGGAGACCTCTGTTGACTGACCTTGGGACCTGAACACATTCACGGGCTGTTTGCTGTCCCAGCGGTGAGTTCTGAGTCCCAGAAAACCAATTCAAAGTCAGCCATCAGGACACACCTTTTTTGCAAGTTGAGAACTCTTTTTATAAAAAAATTTTTGGAAAATTCGGTCTTGTCTAGATAATTAAAAGCACTGGCTAAACTTGATATAAAAGAAATGACTACAACTTCTGTTTCTTCCGTTCCTACTACTGTTGCTGCTGCAGCTGCCGTTTATTAGGCCTGTGGTTTGCCTGGGGCTTGTGTCCCACATACATTATTTCTAATTCTCACAACAGCCTTTCAAGGTAGGTTTCATTATCCTGACTTTACATATTAGGATCCCACGGATCTGAGAGGCTTGCTGGCTGATCCAGCGTCCCCCAGCTTCTCCATGGGGAGCGTTCAGACACAGCCCGTCTGACTCTCCACCCAGTGAGCCAAGATGGCCCCTGTTTCTGATTCACAGAGTTTGATTTGAAAGTTAGTAAGCTCCTTTTTCTCGTTAACTTTGAGTCAGGATGGTTAAATTTACAGCTGGCTGAATACTTCCCAGAGGATGAGTGTAACGATATTGATTTTAGCGAAATGAGTCATATGCTGCCTGCCTGGGAACACAGGCTCAATCACCACCAGCCGGCAGCATCAGTTCCCCTCGTCAGCGCCTTCCCTGCATGTTCCTGAGTCTGTGGATGTGCGCAAAGAGCTGAGGAGAAGGAAAGGTCACGAACAGCTCGCAGGCAGGCGAGGCGGGTGCAGAGAGCTGGGCTCTGGGGTCAGGCGGGTCCAGCCTGTGTCCCAGCATGGCTGATTCGTGTGGCCCTGGATGAACCATGGCCTCGCTGACCTTCCATTTCCCCCCGAGGTGAAATGGTTAATTACACCTACCACATAGGGTTGTGGCGTGACATGTGCAAGCCCCAGGCAGGCCTGGAGGTAACAAGAGAGAAGGACATGCCCTTCCCTTCTCTTTCTTGGGGACCCATAGTTGAGCTGGGGGCCACACATGCTGAGTGGAAGAGGAGGACCTCAGGGACCTGGAGCCCTGCATGACAATAGGGTCTCCCAGGGTAGGCATTAGGGTGGACAGGCGGTGTTGCCCCAACCACGTGAGTGGTCACCTTGGGGGAGCTCGATGTCTCCCCCTGAGAAAGGAAGAGGGGCATCTCCAAGGAGTTACCTGGCCTGTGTTACCAGCTGCCTTATCATAGCAATATTGGTGATGGAAGCATTGGAGTAATAATAGTGTTGAGAACCAATTGAGTTTATGCATTCTGTTTTAAACATGTTTTTACTTTAATGACGATTTATAGTTTATTTGTATCATTATTGATCCAAAGAGGAAAAGAAGTGATTTTTGTCCTAACTCCCAGAGGATCTGAACAGTTCTTATACTGGTTGAGTTCATTCTAACAGGATCAATAAAGTCAGCGTTAGTGGATTGAATATTTTAAAACTCTATTTCGTATAAGCAGCATACAGTGAATAAGTAGAATTTTCTATAACAGACATGTAAACAAGCAAGATAGTCTCAAGGTTAAAGGTTGCATAGCAACTAAGCATTGTGCTTCGAGTGGCATTGCTCAGGACAGGATGTGGTAAACAAGCCACTCGACTTGTGAGAAGGTACAGAGCAGGGACACGTCTGACAAGGGGGGACCTTCACCTCCATGTGGCTGATGTTCGCGTTCAAGATAGTTTCTCATATTTTCTAGGCTTCATCCATATCTCTTGAACAAAATGTAAAGGCCAGCCTGGGGCGTTGTAATCTCACGGCCTCACGACAAAAACTGAAAATCTTTCATCTCTCAAGTTTCCTGCTGTTGAAAACTTGTATCCCTTGGCTTTAGCTTTTAATTTAACCAAGGACGAGTTTGATAATTTGGGGTTTAATTTTTTCACGCTGTAACAGCTCCCTTTTGCTCCTCGCTGTTTGTCATGCCCCCTAGAATGCTCTGCACTCCACGCTCCTGACAGCTTTACGGTTATGAGGACGTGTAGCATAGCAGCGGAGGGATCTGCCCAAGGGACCTGCCCAAGGGCCCTCTCCTGGAAGTGACAGAGCTGGGGTGGGACTGGGTCTGTGTGACTGTCAGCCCCCCTACCGTCCCACCTCGCGCTTCATACACAGGACCAGACGATGACGAGAGGGATTGGGTTTATGAGCCACCGACTTGTCCTGGACCTTTGCACCCAGTGGAATTTCCCCTGTAGTGTTTCCCGTTAGGTATCTGGATGCTCATTTAAAAATTTAGAAATCTTTTAGCTTTGAGGGCTTTTAACAAAGAAATATAGTGAAAGTCTAGTTATTATAAGTAAAAGTAGGAAAAAGATACAAACTATGGCTTATCTTCTAACTGGAAAATTTTGGTACTTAAAAGACAGATTCTCTCTCAATCTCCTTAGGGGGTGAGGAAGAATAATTTTCAGAGATGCAGGTTTTTTTTTTAGCAGAACAAGTTTCAATCATCATGTTTTAGCAACTCAACTTTCACTTTTCCTCCCGTCTTTTTCCCCCGTTGTTGGCAAGACTGTATTACTGCACTTTCTGAAAAGACATGGCGAATTCACTGCCATTTCTCAGATAAGCATATGGTTCTATGCTCTGGTCCCAGAAGCGGGGAGAAAATTTTCTCCAGTTTGTTTTCCCTTTTGGACTTGAGGATTGGCAGTGAATCCCAAGTGAGCAAGAAGTCGGCGGGAGGTGCAGTTGTCTCCGTCAGGAGAGAAGGCTACTGGCCCACCGGGGCCTTCTTGGTGGTGTGGGGCTGCAGTGGCATCTGTGCGCCCCTCTTTCCATCGCGGGGACATGATGGTGGTCCCCACCCTCAGCCCCCAGGCACTTGGCTGGAGCGAGCAGCCCCGGGCCTGTGCTGCGGGCACGATGCCTGTCCCCAGGGGCTGCGCACGAGCTACTGCGAGTCCTGTCACGAGCGTGGACAGCGAGGGGGCTGCCTCTGCTCCATCCTCCTAGGAGGGGCTTTGCTAACGGGGCACGTCATGCTGTAGCTTCGAAGGCAAGGAAGAGCTTGGGTTCCAGATGAGCTTCAGGAAAGGAAAAGAAGAGTGAACTTGAGGAATACCAGGTCTCCAATTAGATTCATTCCCTGGGGAGCGATGTTCTCTTTACTTGGGAGTGTTGCTTGTCTGTTGACCTCATGGGAGGGACATAGCACCCTGACCACTACAAGTCTACTCATTTCCCTGATGCCTTTTTAGAAGAATTCTTTGTTTGTTCAAAAAAGAATATTGTGGCAATATTAATATAATTTCAACAGTTATCTTACTCCCCCTAGAATAATCCATTGCATGTTGGCGCATCTCTTCCCAGCCTTTGTCCATATCAATCCCTAAGAAATACTCTTGCAATTAAAGAACAGGTATCAAGCATTGTCCATCTTGCCACAGAGCACAGTTTATGATTCCACTTTAAATGGCTTTTCAGCGCTCCAGGCAGAGAGCCATGTCTGCCTTCACCTCTCCCGCAGGCTGGCTAGCCGGGCTGTCTTTAGAGTACCTTCACCATGACGGGGGTGTGACCTGACTGCCTCTTGACAACATTGTGATGAATACGATGACCATGAAAATTTTTGTATGTTGCATTTTGTAGCAAAATAGTTTAAGGGGCTTGTTGAGCTTGAAAAGGTATGGAGTTTTCCTTAAAATCAGGTGTTTCCAAAACTTTCTTTGGTGACAAGCGACTGCCAATTGTAGGCCCCTAGAAGATATTAGAAAAAAATCAACACACTTAATCATCTATCAAGGTAAAGGTGACGAATTAATGAAGATCAAGAGGGGAACTGCTTTCCAAGAAATCTGCACAATGGAGTGAACATTTTGAAAACAGATGTTTTTAATTGTTTCCATGGTTCTGTAATTTTTGTTGCCAAAACAATGATGTGAACATGTCGCCTATTAAAAACTCTAATATCTGCACCTTTAACTTGGGAACAGTGTTTTTGTAATCTGCTTTAAAATCCTTTAAATGAAAATTTCAGTGGATTTTGAATTGGGTTGTTAAAAATATGAGAATTCAGTAATCCCGTCTGATTAGTTGTAGGAGCCATTGTTTAACATCGGGGAAAAGGGAGATTTCATGGCAAAATGGTCACAAAGTCCTTTGCATCGGCAGTAGATGGAAATAGAAAATGTCCCTCTCGTTGCCCAAGGTGGGCATCTCCCATCCAGGTCCGCGCATCTCTAGGACGAGTCTTCCTTGGCGCTGATAGATTTCAGTGAATAAACTGAAGCTGTACTGGGCTACTTTCAGATCACTGAGTCACAAAAAGTTCCCTACATTTGAAAAAAATGAAAGTGTCGCCAACCTGTTATTCACTAAAAATATTATAGCATTTGATTTAATGATTTCAGAGATTTGTTGATACTTTTAGTAAAGACATGTTAAAATATATTTTAAAGCATTGGCTATTTTATCGTTTTCTCATCCTTTAACGTGTTCTATTTTTGGTGTTTGTTTTAATGTTCACAATATATTGGTACAGTGGCACACTGTGTAACTTATCAACAAACGGATGTGCTTAAGGGTTTCTCATTGATGGGGTGCACTGTCAGACGAGCTCAGAGACCATGGATCTGGGTGAACTGGATTAATAATTCTGCGGTAACTCTTGAGAGTACCGATTTGTGGCTTGCTTTTCCGTACCAGGTGAGCTGGTAGAGACTTAACCAAGTACCTGGCAGTGTCCTGAGCACAAAGCAGTCAACCTAAAGGAAGCGCTTTCTGAATCGAGCGAGCTAACGCGCTTCCTGGGTTCCTGTAAGAGGAAAGGAGTCTCAAGATCTTGCCGTCACATTGGTCTCCTTCTTGGCCACCAGCTTCTTGTGTCCCTAACTGCTCACTGCCTCAGTGCAGCAGTCAAGCTTGTCCCTCCCGGGCTGTGGGAGCCCTGGTCGCCGTCTCTGAGGGAAACCACCTTCACGTTCCTGGTTGGCGTGATACGTGGCAGGTGCTGCACCTGGTGTGTGAGCAGGGATGTGGCGTGGTGGCCCAGCCCCTGGGGACATGTGCAGAGGCAGCACTCAGACTCAGCAGCAACAATGGCTTCTAAGGCCAGTCCGATTTCTCGATGCAGTTTCAGTGGGGTTGACTTGAACACGCAAGAACTCCAGCCAGCGCTCAGGGACACGAGGAGGCACTGCGCAGAGGAAGGAGTCCTGGCTTTGGAGCTCAGTAGACGTGGGCTCAGGGCAGAAGATCCATTTCCCACGTGCCCTGAGTCTGACCTGTTTCTACAGCTTACTTCTAGACGATCACAGTGACAAAACAGACCTTGTCCACACAGGATGCACATCTCTGCACACAAACATCTGCACACTGCTCATAAGTGTCTGACAACAGTTTCATGACAGATGCGTGCAGGACGAGGACTGTCTTGAGTCCTGTAGAACCAGTGAGACTCCAATGGTCCACGCCACCCTGTCCATCCTGGAACTTGGGCCACTGTGATGTCACACTCTGGTTTGTCACCCAGAGCATCAAGGCACCCCCACCTGCCATGCTCTATAGCAAACCATTCATGGTTTTTATAAGGGCTTGACTGTAAGATGGCTGATCCTAAAAAGAATCACTTGGGAGCATCCTGCTTTTGGTTTTTAGACTTCCAGGTCGATAATCTGTATTAACTGTGCAGTTTTGGAAATGTTACCTAATCTTCCTGAGCCTCGTTTTTTCCAATCGCAAACTGGGTTTAAAGTGGTTGTGTGGTTGAAGTGAGTTGACGCATATGTTTACGGAGCACATAGAAGGTGACATTCATGGATCCAGTCGTCCAGTTTAGCCGGGGGGGGCGGGTGGAGTTCAGCTAATCAAGGGTGGGGGTGGCCAGAGCGTGAGGGCAGAAGTGGCGGCTGCTGCTGTTGTGTTTCCAGAAAGTCCCCGCTGGAGACAGGTGGGCTGCGTTGGCCCATAGCTCCATACCAGGAAGCGTCTTAGTTTCAAGATGCTTATTTTGTGATCTGGGTGGTTTCTAACCCTCTCTTCTTTCTTTGTGTTGTAGGGACCCAGCTATTCAGTGGTCAAAGTGACTTCAGGATCACTACCTTGAAGTTTCATCCCAAAGACCACAGCCTTTTTGTGTGTGGAGGCTTCAGCTCCGAAATCAAAGCTTGGGATATAAGGACCGGCAAGGTACCACGCCTCCCTCGCTTGGCCTTTCCCTGGGAGAGCTTGCCCGATGAGCTGAACGATTGGAGTCAGGGCAGCATCCATGTATGGGACCCAGAGCTGGAATAATTACCGCTTAATATCTAATCAGTGCCAATCGTCATTTTTAGATGTTTTGAAAGACCCTTGAGTTGTTAAGACTGTTAAAACATCATAGGTGCATTCTGTACAGCTTACTAAAAATATCTGTTGAGCACCTACTGTGTGCAAATACTTCCAGATGATATAAATAAGTCAGCCTTGGGTCACTCAAGGGAATAACGTGTGGATACGGATAACTGGCGCTGAGAGTGCTGTGTGTGAGCGAGCGAGCGGGAGGGGCCCAAATTCAGAGCAGGTGAGTGCTTTCAGCTTGGCGGGAGGAGGGCTGCTTAGAGCAGGCCGTGTTCCCTGTGGGGCTTGAAGGCTGGTCACGATCCGTCCCACAGAGACATGGTGTCCACTCCCACCTCACCACAGCCTGCTGCTCCTCTTGCTTTCACTTACTTAATATGTGGCATCTCCATCCTTCTGGTTGTTCGGGCTAAAACCATCAGAACCATCCCTGCCTCTGCTCTCCCTGTCATCCCCCGCACACCCGGACCATCAGCAAATGCTGTCGTAACTCTGGTTCAAGCCGCCATCATCTCGCGCTGGGATAATTGCAGTAGTCTCCTGTCTGGCATCTCTCTTTCCCCCTGCCCCTCACAGTTTGTTCCAAGCACAGCAGCCACCGTGGTCTGTTGCAGTGTAACAGATGTGTCACTCCTCTGGTCAGACTCCTCCCTGCTCCGATCTCACTCACAGTGAGAACCAGTGTCCCTACAGTGGCTCACAAGGCCTGTGTGATCTTCCCTCAGCTCCTTCTCATCATCTCCAGCCCCACTAGCCCCCTTGCTTTTCCTAGGACACACCAGCACTTTCCTGCCTCAGGGCCTTTGCACTTACTGTTCCCTCTGCCTGGAAGGCTCTTCTCCCAATTTCCTATGTAGAGGCTTCCTCCCTCCCTCACAAATCCCACTTCTCCAGTGAGGCCTTCCCTGACCACCATGCCAGCCACCCCCTGGCATTCACTAGTCCCCTTTGCCACCTCATTTCTCTCCAGAGCACTTATCATCACCTGGCATACTTTGGATTTTACACTTTGGTTTGGTTTATTTATTTGCATGTCTCCTTCTACTTGAACGTAAGCTCTCTAGGACAGAGATTTTGTCTGCCTTGTTTGTCCTCAGCTCCTAGAATAGTGCCTGGCGTGTAGTCGGCACCCAGCAAACCTCAGCTGACTGAATGAGTGAGTGAAGGAGGAAGGCAGTCACGTGGAGTGTGCAAGTGCAGAAGGTGGGGATGTGAAATGTGTGCGGGGGCTGGTGGCCAGCTCGGCTTGGCTGTGTGTGGGCCCCAGGCAGCGGGACAGGCCTGCTGGGCAGACAGTCTCTCACTGCCCTGAGTCTTGGTTTGGATTAGCAGTGGGAGCCATGGAAGTGTGTGAGCAGGGCGTGCTTGGATCGGGGCTGAGGGGGCTTCGTGGAGGGGTGACTGCCGTGGTATGACAGCCTCTGGGGTCTCAGTGACTTCAAGGACAGCTGGTTTTCAAGATCTGAGAAGCACTGCCCTGGTCTGAAGGAGGCAGACAGCCACTCGAGTCCTACAGGGTAGTTCATGATAAAACCTGTGTTGAACTTGACTTTGAAAGAAGAAGAATGTCAGAGAGTGTCCTCCTTTGTTTGGGGTTCAGGGGACCCAGTGGTCCCGCCCTGAAGGCTCGAGCCTGCTGCATCTGTATCGCCAAAATGTTCTCCTTCAAGGCTTCCCGCTCTGGGGCCGCCTCCCTCCCCGTCCTGGACGCGGGCCGCCCTCACGCCGCTCTGCGCCCAGCAGAGGTTGTTCCACACGGCCTGGATGGAGGGAGGTGAGACCAACCTCAAGGTCAGGTTCGGAGGCCCAGGGGGTGCCTCAGACCGGCCGCTGCGGGAAGACGCTGGAAGGGGCTGCTGCTGTTTTGAGGAGAACCCAAAAACAGAGACAGTTTCTTCAAAGAGGACAGGACGTTTTCTTCATAGATATCTTGCTTAGAGCACTTCACACGCGGTGGATGCACAGAGAGATGTGCTCTTTTAAAAAATGTGACACAGTTTTCTTTCACAAAGAAACTTCTCTTTACAAAAATATTTGGAAACGAGAGAAAAGTTACCCACAAAGAAGTGGACACAGTGAAGTTTTTTAAAAACTCTGGAACACTTATATTTAGGATATAAATACCTGATAAATGAAAGAAAACACAGGGAAGCGCTGTGCGAGCTGGAAACTCTTAGTCATGCCGTGAAGCGAGGCCTCCTGATTACCCAGCCCCGCTGACGGCCACGTCCCTTAAAGGTGTGCTTACTGTTTTTAGTCTCAAAGACCAAACACGTAAGAAATTACTCACCAAGGACGCCATCTGATTTAAGAGTTTGTTAAAAATATCGAATTTTCTCCTTTAAGGCAGACGCCAGCTGACGAGCTTTGAAAATGCTGGGGGAGAAGAAATTAGAAGCAGATGTTGCTGTGACTGGTATTGGCATGTTTGCGAGTCTCTCCCAAGCGAATAATGTGGGTAAAGGGATCCATGCGCTATTTGTTTTTACTTTCTTTTTACCAACAATCCGACTGCCTCTCCTCCCCCGCTGGGTCGCAGGGCTAGTTCCATTGTGCATCAGCCAGGCTCGGGGGACAACTCTCTTTCCTGCTTCAATTACGGTTCTTCTGGCAGGTGTGGCCTGAGTGTCTCATCTGGACTCAGCGGGGAGGACCAGAGAGAAAGGCACAGCCTCCCTGCCCTCTGGGCTCCACCTGGGTGGCTGACTTTCCCTCCCCCTGGGCTCCCGCGGGTGTGTGCCTCTGTCCCAGGTGCTGAACTCCCCCGCCCTCTCTGGCGCACGGAGGAACATCCAGGGCTGAGCAGCTTGACTTTCTCTGCCTGCCTTCAGGGACAGCGGTGGCCACTGCAGGTGGAAGCAGGAGGGACACAGACCTTAGCTTAAAATCAAGACAAGCTTCCTCTCTTGTATACACTGGGAAGGACTGTTGTGTTGTAAAAGAAATATGTGATTGTATGAAAAAATTAGAAAATAGGAGGAAATAGAAGAAGTAGTCAAGCCAGCCAAAGATAAACATTAGGAACATTTTGATATTTTTCTTTCATTTTTCTTTCCCCCGTGTGTGTTTTTTTTTTTAAAAAAAACATTGTTTGGTCTTATTTTTATACATAGTTGTGTACTTTGCTTTTCTCATAGCATTGTAAGGGTTTTCCTTGTAATCACAAACTCTTGTAAAATTTTCGGTCCATCCTTTGATGCAGGGTGTTTGGCCGGCTTGCTGCTTGCCCTTTCCCCGGTACTCAGGGCAGCATCTGACATAAATAAGCACTTGACAAATATGGATCAAATGAGTCAATTTCAAATGGTTTAATAACTTAAACCCTAGTTTGGACATTAAGGATATTTCCCCTTTTTGTTGCCATTTAAAATTAATAGATATGAGGATGGGGATCAAGGGTCAGCACACTGTAGCCTGGGGCCAAATCCGGCCCACTGCCTGGTTTATAGATAAAGTTTTATTGAAACACAGTCACACTCATTTGTTTATGTACCATCCAAGGCTACTTTCACACTACGGTGGCAGAACTGAGTAGTTGCAGGAGACCACATGGCCCGCAAAGCCAAAAATATTTATGATCTGGCCACCCCTGCTATGGATAGATCTGGTTGTGACATCTGTCACCCTATTGATTATCGGGGCTAATCGTCCTGATCTGGCTGAGAAGGGGGGTGCCCCTGTGCCTGACTCTTTTATGGGCATCCTTGCAGAGACGGTGTGCTCAGAGAATGTCTTTTCCAGAGAACTGTTCTTCAGTCAGGGGTGTTTGAGTCGTCCGTCTCTCGATATAATCTCCAAACAACCATCCAGGTCTACTTGATTATACTTTCCACTATACGACACATATTTGTGCATCTCGTGTTTTCCACGATTGGGGTTTATTTCCTTAAGCTTGGGTCCCAGAACTCAAATTGCTGGGTCAAAGCGAGTCCGCCTTTTGAAGGTAAGGGTTGAGGAGCTGAGGCATGCTGGGCTGTGAGCCCACCACGGAGCAGGACTGCAGGGCCAGCCAGCCTCTTGCGGGCTCTGAGAGAATCAAGGCTGGAGAGTAGTTGGAACAGATAACTCTTAAGCTACTTCCCAGTCATACAATTTTATGATTCCTTAAGCTTAGCCAAATGATGAATGTTGGGATTCTGGACTTCTCCAGTCCAGCCCGATTCATTACAGCAAATGGGCTATTTGGCTCCCCTTTCTTCTTTTCTTGGCCACTTTCTCTGCCTTGGGTCTGATGACTGGAGCACATCCCTCATTGCAGCAAAGTGCCTGACTTCGTTTCCAGAGGTCAGCGGGATGTGGTCCATGTGAGCCAGCAGAGCATGCTTCCTGGGAGCTGGCTTTGGGCCACCAGGATGGCATTCTCTGACTCCTCTTCCTCCTGGCAATCTGCTTGAACCTGGGTGTGAACTGGAACCCCAATGTCTATGATCAGACCTTCATGTCATTGTGGGGGCTCCTCTCTCCAGAAGCCCATCCTGGCCTCCAGTGCTATGGCCTGAGCTCCAGGGGACCCTGACTCACGTCCTCCTCCACCACCCACTCAGCTGGGTGGTTTTAGCCAAATCCCTCAGGCCTAAGCGTCTCTCACTCGTGGTTTCCCGGTTGGTGCAGTAAAGAGAGAGGACGAGATGCTCTCTAAGGCAGGGCTGCCCAGACGCTCGTGCAGAGGAGGCGTGGGGCTCTCGTTAGGGTGCAGTCTGTGCCTGCAGGTCTGGGGTAGGGAGGTGTCCTCGCTCAGGCTGCTCTGACACAATACTGCAGAGTGGGGGCCTTAAACAACAGACGTTCATTTCTCACTGTACTGGAGGCTGGAAGACCGAGATCAGGGTGCCAGCGTGGTGGGGTTCTGGGGAGGGCTCTCTTCCTGGCTTGTAGATGGCTGCGTCCTTGCTGTGTCCTCACATGGTGGAGAGAGTGAGCTCTGGTCTCTTCTTCCCCTGATAAGGGCACCACTTCCATCACCCGGCCTCCATCTCCATGACTTCATCTAAAACTAATTACAGAGGCCCCACCTCCAAATACGATCAGATTAGGCCTTAGGGCTTCAACATGTAGATTTTGGGGGAGGGGGACACAAACCTTTAGTCTGCTGCAGACGTGATCCTACATTTCTAACAAGCTCCCGGGAGATGCAAAGGCAGGTGGTCCGTGGACCACACTTTGAGAAGCCAAGGCCCAAAGGGCTCTGAACATAGAGATCCTGGGCTTTTCTCACATCAGCCTGTGTCCTCGATTGGCCTGCACCACCTTTGACAGCTCTTGCCTTACTCAGTTGTTAGCACCTTCATCTGACAGGTGTTCATTTACAACTGCCTGTGTCGGGGCTGAGTTGAATCCTGTCTGCGCCCCAGCATCTCCCACAGAGCCTGGACCGGAGCAGGTGCTCAGCGGGCATCCTGGAGCATGCTGACAGGGTCAGCTGCCCCTCTCATCATAATGGAGCCCTGCGGGGGCACCCACCTGCCCGCAGCTCAGGGACAGTGTCCACCCTGCGATCTGTGCAGAGGGAGTGGCCCTCTGACAACTGGGTTGTAAAGGCTGGCTGCAGTTCAGCTGCAACTGGTCATTGCAGAAATGTGGGCAGAGGCAGAGGACTTGAGAGCTCCTGGTCAGATGAGGGGTGGAGTGCTGGTCCCGACACTGCCGTTCTTGGCCAGGTCCCAGCTCTCGTGCTCCCCTGTGTTTGGTGGATAACGGAGTTGCTAGTCTCACTGGTTTCCAGGCTTGCAGGGCCCTGGCTTGGTGCCCAGCGTGGAACAGGAGCTGTCCCGTTGCAGAGCGTAAGACACGGGCCCAGCTATCCAGGGCCCACCAGCACTGTGGAAATGCCCAAGGTAGTTACTTTAAAGTTCACTTTAAGATGACTCTGTAGTTTGAGCCCCGTTAGCATATGTCATAAAAGAAATTTCCCCCCTTGGATCATGAATCAAATTTGTAGAAAAACTCCCACGGAGCCTTAAAAATCATATTGTGTATTTAGTGAATCACCCTTTCTGCAAGTCTAAATTATGGAACCCCAACCTCAGCAAATTACCTCTCAGCTGAGCAGGATCGAGCCCTGGAAATTGGAGCAGCTCTAGAAGATCTAGGCCACGTGGCTCCCGGAGCTGGGAGCTCGGCCTCTGCCCCAGTTCCCCCTCCCTTCCCTGGGCAGGCTGGCGGGGGGCAGCTGGGGCCCAGGGAGTCTGCTGACGCACGGTCTGCGCTGCTCCCCAGAAAGGGTTGCAAGTGCATTCAGGCTCCTGTTGGGCCTCTAAACACTGACCCCCATCTGCTCTGGGATAAATTCTCATGATCAGGTCGGCTGCAGCAGGCCCGCTCACTGTGGCTCCAGGGTTGATTTGACACGAATCATCAATATTTCATGCTTATTCTACATCTTCTCTTTCTTTTTATGTCTGTAAAGGGCCGTCTTGACTTCCAGATGTAGAATTAGTTTTTGACCTCCTTTTGGAGGTTTGTCCCAGACTCCCTGCAGGTGTGTGTCCTAACGTGCGGGTGACAGTGGGGGAGGCCCCGGCTGGCCGTCCAGACTGCTGGCACCCTCGTCTTGTTTTCTTGTTATCACAGCCCCTCACTCGTAGGCTCATTTCCCAGAAGAATGTAAACTCCTGAAGGCAGGAATTGGCCTCCTTCGCTGCTGTATTCCCAGAGCCTGGGAAATGGGGAGGGGAGGACTGCTGCAGGAGTGACCGACAGCCCGAATCAAGACCGATTGTTCAAATCCCACGAAATGAACTCACCCAGTTGGCGAGCCACTGTCTTTGGTTTGTGCATCTCACGCCCCTCCTGTGGGCATCCTTCCCTGAGTGGCAGTGATACGAGCTGGTAAAGCAGCCGGTGCTTGCCAACCTGCACAGTTGACCTTGTACGATGGTCAGAAGGCCCTGGGGAGCCTTAGAGAACTGCTGCCCGGCCCCCATGCCCGTGTGGAGGTGGCCTGGGCATCGAGAGTTTTTGAAACCTCTCCAGGTGATTCTAACGTATAGACAGGGTTGTGAACCACAGCCTTGGGGGCCGTGGATTGGGTGCCCAGGTGAGAATCTTGAGTGGGGTTCTGTAGGTTTCCACCCGCGTCCCTGAAATTTGCATTCCTGCAAATGGGAGCTGTCTGGAAGCCTCGGTGCCTTCACTGTGTGGTTCCCAGCGCCATCAGTTTTCGTGGCGTTGTAGGCAGGTTGCTTATTTGCCCTAATGAGGTTTTGATTACTCTTCATTTGTCTCTTTCATCGGCTTTATATTAGAAAGCCTTTTTATTTGGACTCTTTGTGCTTTCTGCAGTTCTAAGTTTTGCTGCAAACTTTTTATGCAGATGAGGGTAGGAGACTACCGAAGGCAGAGTGGGGAAGAGGCGCTGGGGAGCCTGGTGCCGAGAGGAGCCCTGGGACTTTGGGTGGCTTCCCGTCTTTTCTGGGCTCCCACTGCCCCCGTCTGTCGAGCAGCGGTGGGGCTGGGGTGTTCTCAAGGCCTTGCCAACAGTCAGTACTGATTCGAGGTGGGGCGTGCAGGGCGCTCACCACGGGCTGGGCTCTGTCCTGAGCACGCTCCGTGTCATAGCTCATCTACCGCACAGCAACCCTGGGGGGCCTACCAGGCACTACTCTCACCTGTTCCACTGGCAGGGCCCCTGAGGCTCAGGAAGGTTCTAGCAACTCATACTAGTGGGGTATGACTTTGAACAAGGTGGCTTGACCTCCACACCCGTACAGGTCCTCTTGTTCATGGCTAATGAAGCTTTAGTCTTGAGTGTAAATAAAGCTCCGTCAGTGAGGGCTGTGTGTTTTGTTCCTGGGGAGGCCTGTGTGGGGCAGCCCTGCCACGCACAGCTCGGTGCCTGGTCTCAGGGACCCGACTGTGAACAGGATGGTGGTGGGCCCTCTGGCCTCAGGCCTGAAATCGTAACCCCAGCACCTCTGTGAGGACAGTGTTTCTGCCCCCATGGTGTAGGCAAGGAAACCACTTCTGAAAAGTCCAGCTCTCAGTGCGGGGCGGGCAGTCACTGTGGGGCTTGGCTCTGAGCCCAGGTCTTCTTCTAAATTCTCCCTCTCTTGACCTCAGGAAGAGGACACGTTTCCTTTTAGTGATGTCACAGAAATTTCCTGAGCCCCACCAGACACCGGGCATTGTCCCAGGGCTTGGGCGACAAAATCCAGTTGGACAGTCCTCACCTTCTATGAGCTCAGTCTGTCAGGGGGGACTGTGGGAGCCCCTGTGAGAATGCACATTTCTTCCATATCTGGTGGATCCTTTGGCTTCACTGGCTGCTTCACAGGTGGCTGGGGAGTCCCTGTGTGTCTCGTGGGTCGTCCAAAATCTCAGGCAGAGCTGGGGAGGTGGTTCCCAGAATCCAGAATCTCAGAGACCTGCCACCTGCCCAGCCTTCTCTGTCATTTCACCCTGCAGCGCCTTCTTGGGGCTGGCAAGCAGACTCCCCTTTAAAACCTGGTGTGTGAGTGGCCAGCTGAAGCTCGGCGGGGACAACCAAGACCCATGGCGCTCAAGAGGGCAATGTCCCTGGACTTTCGTTAACACCCTGTTTCACAACTTCTGCTCTTAAAAATGCAGTAGGGTATGTCAGAAAACATAAAGCAGGGGCTGGCCCCGTGGCCGAGTGGTTAAGTTCGCGCGCTCCGCTGCAGGCGGCCCAGTGTTTCGTTGGTTCGAGTCCGGGGCGCGGACATGGCACTGCTCATCAGACCACGCTGAGGCAGCGTCCCACATGCCACAACTAGAAGAACCCACACCGAAGAATACACAACTATGTACTGGGGGGCTTTGGGGAGAAAAAGGAAAAGAATAAAATCTTTAAAAAGAAAAAAAAAAAAAAAAGAAAACATAAAGCAGACTCTGGCCCTGTCATGATTATATAAACACAATATTTATATAATGCTAATTTATGAGTCCTTTATAATACATTTTGCCACTGAAATAGGTTGTGTTACACTGAACACCTCTCCTTGAGATTTTTTAAAATTTAATATTTTTATTGAAATTGATTCAAAATTTATTTTTTTACTTGAAAACTTACTTTAGTTTGCCATAACTAATAGGATCCAAAAAATCATGGCTTTGATGCCCTAGTTATTTTTTGTCTTAATATACTTTATTGAGATGTAATTCACATTTCCATGCAGTGTACTCATTTAAAGTATACATTTCATTGGTTTTTAGTATATTTACAGAGTGAGGCAACCATCCTCACAGTCAATTTAGAACATTTCCCTCACCTCAGGAAGAAACCCGTGCTCTCCAGCCGTCACCCCCAACTCCCCTGCCCACCCCCTGCCTCCCAGCCCCTAGCACCCACTAATCTACTTTTTGTCTCTATAGATTTTCCTATTCTGGACATTTCATATGGACGGAATCATACAAGGTGTGGTGTTTTGTGCCTGGCTTCCCTCACTCAGCATAAGTTTTCAAGGCTTGTCCCTGATGTAGCACGAGTCGGCACTTGGTTCCTTGTATAGCCCCGTAGTATCCCACTGGACAGACAGACCACATCTTGTTTATCCACTCCCCAGTTGATGGACATTTGGGTTGGTTCCATTTTTTGGCTGTATGAATAATGCTGCTATAAACATTTGTTTACACGTTTTTGTGTGGACCTGTTTTCATCTCTCTTGGGCTCTGGTAGGAGTGAAATTGCCGAGTCACTTGGTAGCTCTGTGGGTGACGTTTTGAGGAACTACCAGACTGTTTTTCAAAGCAGTTGCACCATTTTACATTCCGACCAGTAGCGTATGAAGGTTCCAATTTCTCCATGTCCTCACCAGTACTTATCTATGTTTATGCTTGTCCCCATCCCAGTGGGTGCAAGCTGGTATCTCATTGTGGTCTCCTTAAGTTTTGATATAGGACAATTCAGACTGTTTCTTTCCTCATGAATGAGCTGTGGTTTGTGCCCCTCAAAGAACTGGTTGATTTCATCCAGGTTCTCAAATTCACGTGCACCAAGCTGCTCATGACACTCACTTATTATCCTTTTGATGTCTTTAGCTTCTGTCTCCTCTTTCCTTCCTAATATTGATATTTGTGTCTTCTTTCTTCTTAGTCAGTGTGGTTAGAGATTTATCAATCTTTTTGATCGTTTCAATGAAACATTGATTTTCTCCATTGTTTTTCTATTTTCAACTTCATTAATTTTTGCTCTTATTTTTATTTTCTTTTGATCTTGTTTTGGGTTCAGTTTCCTCTTCTTTTTCTGATTTCTTAAGGTGGCAGTTAGATCATTGATTTGAAGTCTTTTTTAGTAGAAGTATTTTTTTTTAATTTTTTTATTTTTATTAAGGATATGAAAGTTAACATCCTTGTGAAATTACAGTTGTAAATCATTATTAGTCATGTTGTAGGTGCACCACTTCACCCTTAGTGCCCTCCCCCCACTCGCCTTTCCCCTGGCAACCACCGATCAGTTCTCTTTGTCCTTATGTTAACTACCACCTATGAGTGGAGTCATACAGAGTCCGTCTTTCTCTGTTTGGCTAATAGAAGTATTTTAATGCTATACATTTCCTCTAAGCATGCATCCCACAAATTTTCATATGCTGTATTTAAATCTTCATTCAATTCAAAAAATTTTCTAATTTTATGTTTAATTCTTTGATCTGTGTGTTATTTAGAAATGTGTCGTTTAGTTTCTTAATATGTAGGGCTTTTCCAGATATCTTTCTGTTACTAATTTCTAGTTTACTTCTGTTATGGGCAGAAAACAGACTTTATATGATTTCAGTCCTTTTAAATTTGTTAAGGTTGGTTCTGTGGCGCCGAGTATGGTCTGTTTCGTTGAATGTCCACGTGCTCTTGGGAAGAGCGTGTCTTTCGCTGTTGTTGGGTGGACTGTTCCATAAGCAACAGTTTGGTCGAGTTGGTTGATGGTGTTGTTCAGTTGGTTCTTTCATATCCTTGCTGATTTTTTGTCTACTTGTTGTTTCAATTATTGAGAGAGGAGTGTTGATGTCTCCCACTGTAACTGTGGCTCTGTGTGTTTCTCTTTTCAGTTCTACCATTTTTTGCTTTGTGTATTTTGAAGCTGCCACCACAGCTCTGCTGGGGACCTGCTCTCAGGTCAAAGCTCTTAGAGAAAATAGGAAAAAAAGAAAATCGCAGCTCCCCTCTGAGCTGGTCCCTTCTCCGAGTTTCCCCCTCTCCCCAGTCTGCTTGTCTTTTGTCTGCGAGTCCTCAGGGAGTTGCTTTCTGTATTCATCCAGAGTTTTAGTTGCAGTCAGTGGGTCTAGAGGCTGTACTGGGCTTCCTCCAACTTGCCCCAGGTGGATTGTGAGCACACTTTTCTCTTGACCTTGAATTTCCCCTCTTCTCCTGGTAGGTGCCACCTGTCCTTCTGGTCTCCACTGAGGTCTCCTCTCTGGGAGCTTCTCCCCGAGCCCACTGGATTGGGTGCCCCCCCTCTCTCAGTCTGGGTTGTAGCTGCCTGGAGAGCATCGTCCCCCTACTAGAATGTGAGCTGCATGAGGGCTGGGGGACACGGTGGTTTTGTCAACCCAGCATCGTATCCCCAGACCTCATGTTACTGGCACAGGGTCAGTGGCTTGGTCAGTGTTTCCTGAATAAATGACTGTACCAATCTCCGTGAATCTGCAGCAAAACTCTGCAAAGATTTTATGACTTTAGGAAAGTTTGTGCAACCCAAAGTCTGGCCCCAAGAAGTGGATCCTCAGTTATGGGGCAGTGTTAACGGCTGTGCATTTTACGCACGTGGGTGTTCCGTGTCCCCTGTTAGAGGGCTGCCTCAGCCTTTCCTAACTGCCCTGAGGGAAGACTGCCTGGCGCTTGTTAGCAGATCTGGCCTGAAAGCTGAGAACGGTGCTGGGATGCGCTGAGAGGAGACCTCGTGGTGCATCCTGTAATTAGGCTGTGCTGAGCGGTCCACTCGTCATGCTGGACTCGGAGAGGAAATGAAGGGTGGGCGTCTCTGCTCGCCCTCTGCATGCCCTTTTCACGTCAGGCATATTTCTCAGTTTTTAATTATAGTCTTTCACTTAAAATTTTTTTTTAAAAGGTCTGGTTCTCTGTCTCGCCTCATTCATTTATTCGTTGATCATTTACTGAGCACCTGCCATGTGCAGGGCCGCCTCCTATTTTGCAGGATTCACAGAAGCTACAGCAAACGCCTCGTGCCCAGCTGTTGGCACCGCCATCCATCTAGTTGCTGGACAGCCCAGAACCTCCATGGCAGCTTTAGGGCTGGCCTCCCTTCACCACCCAATACCCTGTGCTTTCCTCTCCTGGGCCGACACGTGAGGTTGCACAGGTTGTCCACTACACACTGGCTCCTGGCCAAAGGGTGCTTGGGGACTGGAATCCAGCCCATGCTCCGCTGGCCAAGCCGTGCCCCTGGCGTGGCGTGGTCTCCACCTGAAGGAGTGTCTTTTCCTAATATGAACCTGGGTGCCACCTGGGCCAGTGGTGGCCGTGTCTGGACACTTCCCCTTCTGTCTGCTACCCAACCTGATGAAGTCCACTACCCCTCCATGCCCACAGTGTCTCCCAGGCCTGCTCCTCATCCCCGCTCCCGGGATGTTAGTGCTGCCCAACTGTTCCCGCGTCGGTCGTCCACACTGCAGCCAGCACCATCTTTGGGAGATGCAAATCAGAACACATTCCCCCGGCTCAGAGCTCTTCCCCACCTTGGACTGCCCAGGAGCAGGTCCGAACTGCATGGGCCAGCCTGGCCGACCTCCTCAGCCTGGCTTCCAGCCCCCAGCCTGTCCCACGGCCTCCCTGAGCCGCTGCCTCCCGGGACTGGGGTGGGGGTGGCAGGGGAGCAGGAGGACTTCCCACCTTCCCAGACGGTCTGACCTGTCGGCAGTGAGTGCGGATTACACTTCAGAGTAAAGAAGTGGGTGAATCACTTTCCAGGGAAGGGGGAGGAAGACGAGTTTGCAAAGGAGCAGCCAGAGGCCTGAGGAGCACCGGGCCGAGGGCTGCGGGGGGCGCGGGGGCTTGTCCTCCAGACGGTCTCTGATTACGAAAGTGAGATGTGCTCTTTGTGGGCTACGTGGAAAATGGAGAACTGTCACCAGGAAGATAACCCCCTCAATTCCACCCCAGCCGTAACTGCCACTGGCAGTGGGTAGCCTTCCTTCCAGTTGTTTTATGCATATGTTTACATTTTTATATAATTTCCCCCAACTTAATATTATATCATTAGCGTTTCCCAAATTGTTAAAAGGTTTTAGATGATATAATTTTTAATAATTACCCAATATGCCCTAATGTATTTAACCAGTCCTCTATTATTGGAAATTTATCATATTTCCAGTGTTTCCTGCATTAACAGCACTGAGGCTAACATCTCTGTGCATAAATTCCCAGAGGCAGAACTGATCCAAGGGTGTGCATGGTTTCAGCTTCTGGACCCCACTGCCCTTTCCTTCCAGAAGGAGTTGCCAGTTCACCCTGAAGAATGGCGTTAGGCGTTGGCTGGCTTGTCCTTAGCCTAGGTGAGGCTTATGCGTGCTCACCTGTATCCTGGGGAAGACCCCGTGCAGGGAGACGGGCTGGGGTGAGGAGAGAGGGGCGGCTGTGAGAGCAGGGTGGTGCTAGAGAGGGGGCTGCCTCCTCTCAAGACGGAAGGAAGTGGGGCTGGGGGCCAGGGCAGCTGGGCCAGGGGGCTGCTTCCTTCCAGGGCTCCTGTCTTGGCCGTGGACTAGGTCTCGGGGTGTGAAGTCCGTTTACCCTCTTTCAGTCCTTGAGGTCGGCCAGCCCAGTGCCTCAGTCCTCAGACGGCGGCCGGCAAGTGTGGCATGCCTGATGGAGATGGGACTCCGGATTTGCAATTGTGTGGGCTATGAGGATTGGAAATCGACAGTTGGTGGGGAGACGGAGGTGTCCTTGAGATACCAGGGGAGGGGCCTAAGCTCTCAGCCGGGTACAAGCATTGGGAAGTGGGGTCCCTCCAGGGGCAGTGGGTGATTCCGAGGGCAGGACCAGAAGGGGCTTCTCAGAAAAGGTGCCCCTTTTAAGTCTCAGCATAGTTCTGTCAACGCAGGGCTCTCTCATCCATCTCCTCTAAGCGTTTCCATTTGTGTGCCAGCTGTTGGGACCTTCTCAGTAGTGGTGGAGCAGAGCTTGTGGCCTGTCAACCACACAAGGCAGGCCGCCAGGACGCTTATCCCAGGTGACAGCCGAAGACAGGTGGCCCACCCAGGCCCCCAGTGGCAGGCTCCGGGCTCTGGCTCTGGGTCTCCCAGGGGCTGCCTGGGCTGGCCCAGGAGCTGCGGCGCTGGGGCTGCGGCCTGCCTGGTGCCATCAGAGGATCCTGCAACCTGGCCCTCTGCTTCCCCCTCACCGGCCACCTCCTCTCTGTTCACCGAGCCTCCTGATCAGATGGGTCAGCTCCTGCTGGTGTCTGGCTGTGCTCCTGGAGTGTGGTGGACACTGGAGGGCCCAGGAGTGGGGGCTCACTCACCCTCCCCTCTGCCCTGCAGAGGTTCTCTGTGGACCCCGGCCTGTTTGGGCTCGGGAGGAGGCCCTGCCCCTCCTTTCATCCTCCTCTTCTGCCCAGGGGCTGGTGCCTGCAAGACAGGCCGGCTCATCTCTTCTACTCCTTCTTCCAGGGGCCTGAGCGGCTGAGATCTGCCCTGGCTTTGGAGGGTGGAAGGTTGGTGCAGGGGTGATGGTCAGATGGAGGCGTGCTGGGCATGGGGCATTCCCCACGGTCCAGCCCAAGGCCAGTGCACTGTCAAGTGGCCTTTGTTGGTCTTTGTGCCTCATCAGAGACATAGACTCCTCCGCAGAGCACACTAGTTAGAGTCGCTGGGGTCGGGCAGGGCCCCTGGCGTTTGGGTCCCCACAGGCCCACCCTCCGTCTCCCTTGTCCAGAGTCGGCCTGAGCCTCTGTGCGCTGCCCCTTGTGGCTTTTGAGGGTCGGGGAGCAGGGAAGAGGTGCTGGCACGCCTGTGCAGCTCTGGGGCCCGGACTCCGCGGAGCTGGGCTGCCCTGGGGGCTGGCTCCCCTGTTAGAAGCCGACTTTCGTTTGTGGCTCCACTGTAACGTGAGGGAAACCGAGTTTTCACTTGAGAGGGTCAGCAATGTGGATACGTGTGTAACTGTCTCTTTCTGCTCTTCTGCCTTTCCCTTGCTTGCTGTATCCCTAATTTAAAATGTCGCAGTCTCACCTCGACGGTTCTCTGTGGGTATGTTTAGATTTGTTTCGGATTCGGCAGGCGCTAACTGAGCAGCTACTCTCTGTGTCTGGCTGGGAGGCCTGCTGGCCGAGGATTGGCTGTCATACTGGCTCTGCCTCCACCCAGCTGTCTGACTATGGGCAGGCCACTTCACCTCTCTGAGCCTGGGTGACCTCGTCTGCACAGTGGGGCTGGTAATCCCGACCCCCAAGGTGGTCTGAGGACTGAGTGAGGTCGCACGGAAAGCACCAGCAGGGTGCATGGCACACAGTAGGTGTTCAGTTCGTGCTGCCCCTCTCGGTGTTCTCAGATGACGGTCACTGCAGGGTCATGCCCTCCACAAGCTTGTGGTGTTGGTGGTCATGAGCTGTCTTCAGTTTTGCTCCAAGCTGAGCGGAGCTGGTGCCTTCCCCCAGCCAGGCCACGCACCTGACTGAAATGTCAAGTGTCTGCTGAGCTGAAGTTGTTCCAGCCCAGTGCCATAACACAGGTCCTCTGAGGCTGATCAGAGGCTCGGACATACATCCCCCGTGTCTTTGATTAATCTTTAAAAGATAGAGATGAATTAATTATTGCCTAGTAAGTATGGATGCTCAGAATGTGGGGGAAGAACCAATGTGGGACCCCAGGGAGGCCACTGTGGGAACCCCAGTCCTGGGCGCCCTCGGAATCATCCAGGGTTCTGTGATTCCCAGAAAACCGGCTGGTAAATACCCTCAGAGACAGAGGAAGGTGGCAACGCAGGACTTGTCTGCGCTGGCTGGTGGGGTCCGGGAGAGGGTTTCCTGGGTCCCTGGGGGCTCCTGGAGAGGAAGACACAGTGGCTGCTTCTCTCCAGGTGTCCCCTCCATGCCGCCCCCCAGCCCCCCAGGCCCAAGGCCCATGACCTGCCTCCTCCCACCCTCGGCCAGCTTTTGGGCTACGTTGTGGGGATCACACCTAGGAAGGCTGTCCTGGGGGTACGTATCCTGCTTCTGCTTGGACCCAGGGAAGCACCTCAGGCGTGACCCTGCGTGATTCGGGGCAGTGCAGGGCGAGACCCTATTGCTGCACTGGCCTTCGCCGTCCGCCTCTCCCAGTTGTCTGAGGGACAGTTCCACAGACCTCCCCTCCACTCCCCCCTGCCTGGGGAAAAGGCCCAAGGGGCCCTTGTGAGTTTCCCACATTTGGTGCCCTGTTCTCTGGGCCTCAGTTTCCCCATCTCTCAGGAAGGGGCTGAACTCTGTGATGTGGTCTGTATGGAGCAGAACCTGCTCCCTCCCGCAGTGTCCAGCTGGGGAAGGCTCGGGGGGGCCTCGTGCTGTGAGTGGTCCGCTCCTGCCCCTGGGTCAGCTCCCCATCTGCTGACTCCCACCCATGTCCTGGAGCTGCTCGCTTTAGATGTAGTGCTCAGGGATCCCACAGAGACTTACTGAGTCCCTGCCTGGTGGCACGTGGCCCCGAGCCCTGAGCTCCCGGTGGAGGGGAGGAGACACACATTGTTGGACAGGGAGAGGTAGTGTGATGGGAGCGCCCTGGAGGGGTGCCGAACGGCCCACAGAGGACGGAGCTGATGAGTCTGCTTGGTGCTTTGGGGAGGCTTGGTTGGCAGAGGGTTTTAAAGGATGCATAGGGGTTTTCTAGGCAGCAAGTCGGGGTCGGCATCGTAAGCATTAGGAATGCACGGAAGGCACGATGGGAGGGAATGGCGAGGGGTCTGTGTGAGTGTGTGCACATGTGTGTGTGTAGAGGTTAGCCTGACTGTTAGTGCAGGGCCTCCACCCTGGTTGTTTTTAGGGTGTGGTCCAGAGCTGAACACCCCGCGGGAGGCTTTGGAGACCAGGAGCCCTCCCCAGGCACGCAGACACCCCGCGCTCCCGAGAGTGCCTGTAATGGAGCCGAGGCTGGTCCTCTGGGAGCCTGAGCCAGCTCATCGGTTACACCTAAATGTAAAAGGGGAAGGTGTCCTCCCCCAGCATATGGCTATTAAACCGCGCCATCTTTAAGCCTCATTAAGGAGTGTTAAATGCTAATGAATTTAGAGAGGGGCGTCTTGGGGCCTCTGTTTCCTTGGAAACATTTGAGAGCAGGTGCTTCATAATGAGCTGTACCTATTTTAAAAGTGAGCCACGAGGCCTGCTTTGATAGGCTGGATCTCAGATGCTGATGGGTAAGTGTGAACAAAGCCGGTGGAGGCCAGTAGAGATGCTTTGTGCTCTCTGAAATATCATTCTCTGGTGGTTTCTATAGAAACCACTGGCACCTAGGTAGGAGAATTGCCAAGCTCTGAAGTCTCATTACGCAACACAGCATCGCCTCCTCCCTCAGCGACTCGGCCCCGGCCTCTGAAGACCACTGGGGTCCCGTCGGCAGCGTGGGACTAGGCACAGAATGGACAGATGCGTGATGCTCTAGCTGCAATCCTGCTGTAATTATGTCTGTTCTGTGCCTGCTGCTTGATTTCAGCCAGTCCCCACTTGGCTTATTATTTCAGGCCCAGCCGATGATAAGAAGAATTAACATTTATGGAGCTCATTTCTCCCCACAGTGCACTTTAAAGAAACTTTTTATTATCGAGAAATTTAAATATATACCAAAGTAGAGAGACTCTCTGGTGAAGCTCCTTGCAGCCAGCACCCTGTTTCAACAACTGTAAACATATGGCCAGGCCTCTTTTATCTATAATCTTACACATTTTCCCAGCAGTCTCCTCCCTCCTGCCTCCACTGCACGATTATTTTGAAGCAAATCCCAGAAACACACTATTGTTTCACTTGTACATACTTTTGTTTCTTTGAAAGATAAGGACTTTAAGAAATTATTATAATACCATTGTCAGCTCTAACAACATAGCAGTAATTCCTTAATATCATCAAATATCCAATCCATACTCAAACTTCCCTGGTCGCCTCATAATTTTAAACATTTTTAGACAGTCGCCTTGTTCAAATCAGGATCCAGACATTTGGTCGATAAGCCTCTTAAGTCTTGTTTAATCTATAGATTTCTCTCCTTTGTTTTCCTTGTGACGGACTTCCTGGAGCGTAAGTCGGTTGTTGGCCCTTTGTTTTCCTGATTGCATCCCGTGTGGTGTCATTTAGCGCATTCCTCTGTTCCCTGTACGTCTTGTAAACTGGTAGTTACAGCGAGAGTGGAGCCTCTCATGCTGTGAGGCGCAAACAGACCACCTGGGGAGCTTGTTACTCTGATTCTAATTCTGACTCAGGGCGGCTGGAGTGGGGCTGGAGGAGGTCCATTTCTAATAAACTCCCAGGCGATACCCATGTTGCTGGTCCAGGGCTTTTTTTTTTTTTCTTTTTCTTTTAAGTAGCAGGATCTAGATAGAGGTGTGAGGGGATTTTATTCTTTTCTTTTTTTCAAGAATGTTTGATCAGATTCAGGCTCAGTTTTTTTTTGGCAAGAACAGTTCATGAGCAGTGGTGCATACTTCGTCTGGTTGAGCCCTTTCAGTGATGTTGTGATTGATGGGGTTCAGGTGCTCCAGCCTGGTGCCTCTGTTAGGAAGTCCCTGTCAGCTTTGCACCTAATGGTCTCGGTAGTTGCTACTGATCTTTGCCTGGATCTGAGTTCGTTAGAGGTTGCAAGATACTGCACTACTTCTACAGAGAGAGCTTTGCTTTTAAACTTAGTTGCCCTGAGGACCAGAAAGGCAGGAGAAAGGCTCGAGTCCATTCCTTTATTTACAAGCTTTCAGAATAATGACTTGTTTCCCTAGCATTCTCCAAAAGTACCTAATTAGGGTTTTTTTTCCTGCTTTTTTTTTAGTCATTATGAACTCATGGATTTATAACATATTTAATATGTTTTGATCATTTGTGGCTGTTATTCTAACACTCAAATTGCCCTATATTTGGTGAGTGAGCCTCTTTAAGTAGGCTCTGAGTCTTTTTTTTTTTTTAAATCAACTTTGTTGAGGTATAACTTATATACAACTAACTGCCACTCGTTAGAGCGCACACTTCGATTCGTTTTAACAGATGTGTACGTCTGTGGAGCCACCCCCACAGTCAAGATACAGAACATTGGCATCACCCAGAAGTTCCCACCTGCCTCTCCTTCAGCCCCTGGGCAACCACTGCTCCACTTTCTGTCACTAAGGAGCGGTTGGCATTTTTCTGGGCTTTTATATGAAACATACAATAGGTCGTCTTTTGCATCTGATTTCTTTCGGTTAGCATACATAATGTTTTTTGGGTTCATCCTATTGTCGTCTGCATCAGTATGCCTTTTTATTGCTAAGTGGTATTCCATCCTATGGATATATCACTGTTTATCCATTTACCTGTTGATGGACATTCTGAGTTGTCCCCAGTTTTTGGCTATTATAAATGAAGTTGCTGTGAGTATTCAGGAAGAAATCTTCATATAGACATATATTTTTAATTCTCTTGGGTACATAACTGGGCATGTAATTGCTAAGTGGTATGGTATGTGTATGTTTAAATTTACAATAAATTGCCAAACTATTTCCGATTCCCATTAGCAGTGTGGGAGTTTCCGTTGCTCCACGTTCTCACCCGCACTTGGTACTGTCCATCTTTCCCACGTTAGCCATGTAGTGGGTGTGTAGTGCTAACTGCTTGTGGCTTTAATTTCATTTCTCTGATGACTAATGATGTTGAGCATCTTTTCATGCGTTTGTCAGTCATTTGAATATCTTCTTTTGCGGAGTCAGTTCAGATCTTTTGCCTATTTAATTAAGATGATGATGAAGTTATAGGAGTTTTTTGTATATTCTGGGATGATTTTCTCCCATTCCATGGCTTTTTGTGTTCTGTCTAAGAAATCTTTCCCTCCTCCAAGGTTGCAAAGATTTTCTCCTATGTTTTCTTCTAGAAATTTCATAGTTTTTGCTTGTACTTTTAGGTCTGTGATCCGTTTTGAGTTAATTTTTTGTGTATGGCATGAGGTAGGGTTTATCTGTTTATTTTTGTTATGTGGGATACCCGGTTGTTTTAGCCCCATTTGGTGAAAACTACTTTTCCCCTTTAGGTGGTTTTTGGACCTTTGGTTGAAAATCAGTCGGCCCTGTGAGCGTGGCTCTCTTCCGTGGTTCTCGGTTCTGTCCCGTTGATTGACATATCTGTCCTTTCAGCAATATTGCACCTTCTTGGTTGCTGTATCTTTATAGTAATCAATTCTCGAAATTGGATACTGCGAGCCCTCCAACTTTGTTGTTCTTTTTCAAAATTGTTCCGGCTATACTAGGTTCTTTGTATTCCCATTTCAATTTTACAACTGCCTTGTCAATTCCTACCAAAGAGAAGCCTGCTGGTCTTTTGATTAGGATTGTGTCCAATTTGGGAGGACTGACATCTTACCAACATTGAGTCTTCTGACCCGTGAGCATAGCGTCTCTCTGTTTGTTTAGGTCTTTAGTTTCTCTCAGCAGTGTTTGTAGTTTCCAGTGGTCAGACGTCACACATATTGCATTAAATTTATTCCTCAATATTTCAGGTTTTGGATACTGTTGTGAATGAGATTTTATTTTTAATTTCATTTTCCGATTGTTTGTTGCTGGAATATAGATATACTATTAACTTTCTTATACTGACCTTGTGTCCTGTGACCTTACTAAATTTACTTCTTTTTTTTCTCTCTTTTTTTATTTTTTTGAGGAAGATTAGCCCTGAGCTAACTGCTGCCAATCCTCCTCTTTTTGCTGAGGAAGACTGGCCCTAAGCTAACATCCGTGCCCATCTTCCTCTACTTTACATGTGGGACGCCTACCACAGCATGGCTTTTTGGCAAGCGGTGCCATGTCCACACCCAGGATCCGAACCCTTGAACCCCAGGCCACCGAGAAGTGGAACGTGCGCACTTAACCGCTGCGCCACCGGGCTGGCCCCTAAATTTACTTCTTAGTCCTAGTAGCTTTTTCATAGATTACTTAGGAATTTCCAGGTACCTGACCATGTTGTCTGTGAATAATACAGTTTTATAGCTTCTTTGCCAATGTGTATGCATTTATTTCTTTGTCTTGCTGTTTCGCACTGGCTAATGGCTCCAGCACAACATTGAATACGATTGGTGGGAGTGAGCATCCTCGTCTTGTTCCTCATCTTATGGGGAAAGCATTGAGTCATTACGATTAAGAGTAATGTTAGATGGGGGTTTTTCATAGATATCCTACATCAGTTTAAGGAAGTTACCTTCTAATCTTAGTTTTGTGAAAGTTTTTACCATGCATGGGTGTTGAATTTTGTCAAATGATTTTATCACATTTATACTTTTTCTACACTCCGATATGGTGAATTACATTGATTTTTTTTTTTTTAAGTGGTAAACCAGTCGTGCATTTCTGAGATACACCCTACTTGATCGTGATGTATTATTCTTTTCATATATAGTTTAACTCTAGTTGCTAATAGTTTGTTAAGGAGGATTATTCTTCATGAGGATTATTGGCTTATACTTTATTCTTGCATTGTCTTTGTCTGGTTTTGATGTGAGTTTAATATTGGCTTCAAAAACATGAATCGAGAAATGTTCTCTCTTTGTATACTTTTCTGAGTGTTTCTGTAGGACTCATGTTATTTCTTCCTAGTGTTTGATAGAATTCACCAATGAAGATGTCTGGACCCAGGGTTTTCTTTGTTGGAAGGTTTTTATTACAAAGTTTTTAAAAAGGTATATATAGGGGTATTCAGGTGTTCTATTTCTTCTTCAGTCATTTTTGTGACTTTTTCTTTCAAAGTATTTGTCCATCTCATTTAAGGTGTCGAATTTGTTGGCCTAAAATTGTTCTTAACATTATTTTATTATTTTTTTAATGGCTGTAGGGTCTTCATTCCTTCCTGTTAATCTGAGTACCGATCTGGTGTCATTACCCTTCAGTCTGAAGAACTTCCTTTAACATTTCTTGTGGTACAGGTTTACTGGGGGTGGATTCTCTCAGTTTTTGTTTGTCAAAAAAGTCTTCATTTTGCCTTCATTTTTTTCGTGTTAGCCAGTTTTTAAAAGTACCTTTATGGAGGTACAATTGACGTAGAATAAGCTGCACATATTTGAAGTGCACAGTTTGATTAGTTTTGACATACATGTACATCCATGAAACCATCCCCACGCTCAAGATAAGTAATGTATCTCTCACCTTTGCGTTTGTGCCCCTTCATAATCCCTTCCTCCTGCCCCCATGACACACTTGTCTTCAGGCAGCCAGTAATCTGTTCCCTGTCATTATAAATTAGTTTCCATTTTCTAGAATTTTTGTGTAAATATATAATATGGTGTCTGCTCTTTTTTTTGCCTGGTTTTTTTCCCGTTCAGCATAATGATTTTGAGATGGATCCACGTTGTTGTGTGTATCAATAATAGTCCGTTCCTTCATAGTGCTAAGTAGTATTCCATTGTGAGGATATACAGGCATGGGCCGCATAACATCTCGGTCAACGACGGACGGCATATACCCCAGTGTCCCATGAGATCAGTCCCAGACAGCCAGGGATGTGCCAGGCTGTACCATCCAGGTTTGTGTAAGTACACTCTGCAATCACACAACGACAGGATCAACTAACAACATGTTTCTCAGAATGTATCTGTGTCATTAAATGACCCATGACTGTACCACAGTTTATCTAATTACCTGTTGATGGCCACTGGATTGTTTCCAGTCTCTGGTTTTTACAAATAGAGTTACTGCGAACATTCACGTATAAGCCTCTGTGTGGACACATGTATTCATTTCTTTGGGTGTTATGGACTGAATTGTGTTTCCCTAAAATTTATATGTTGAAGCCTTAACCCCTCATGTGACTATATTTGGAGAGAGGGCCTTTAAAGAGGTCATGAAGGTTAAATGAGGTGATAAGGGTGAAGCCGTAATCCAGTAGGACTAGAGTCCTTAGAAGAGGAAGAGACAGCAGAGCTGCCGAGAGAAAAGGCCCCATGGGGGCACAACAAGAAGCCAGTGTCTTCAGCCCAAGGAGAGAGGCCTCTGCAGACACCAACCTTGCTAATGCCTTGATCTTAGACTTCCAGCTTGCAGAACTGTGAGAAAGTAAGTGTCTGTTGTTTGAGCCGCGCAGCCTGTGGAGCTGTGTTTTGGCAGCCTGGGCTGACTCAGACGCTGGATAAATACCGAAGGTTGGAATGTCTGGGTCGTATGCTGGTATATGTTTGACTTTTAAAGAAACAGCCAGTTTCCCAAATGGTTGCACTATTTTACACCCCCAGCAACACTGTGTGAGGGTTCCATTGCTCTCTATCTTAGCCAACATTTGGTATGATCCATCTTTTAAATTCTAGTCATTCTAAAATGTGCGTAGTGTGGTTTTAATTTGCGTTTTTCCTTAATGACTAACAATGTTGAACATCTTTTCATGAGCTTATTTGCCATCTGTATATTTTTTAATAAAGTGTCAGTTCAAATTTTTTGCCCATTTTTTTAATCAGTTTTTTTTGGTACTACTGAGTTTTGAGAGTTCTTTATATATTTTGGATGTAAGACATGTATCACATATGTGATTTGCAAATGCTTCTTCCCAGTCTATGGGTTGTATTTTCATTCTCACAATAGTTTTTTTTGAGGAGCAGATTTAAAAAATTTTGATGAATTCTAATTTATCAACGTTTTTCTTTTCTGGATCATGCTGTTGGTGTCATATCTAAGCAAGCTTTGCATAACCCGAGGCCACAGATTTTCTCATATGTTACTTCCAGAAGTTTTATAGTTTTGGGCTTTCTGTTAGTCTGTGGTCTGTTTTGTATTAATTTTTGTATATGGTGCAAGGTGTGGATGGAAGCTCATGGTTTTGCATATGGATATTCAATATTCTTGCAACATTAGTTGAGAGCAATATCTGTGCCTTTAGACTTGCGTGGAAAATCAGTGGACTAAGTATGTGTTGGTCTGTTTTTGTTCTTGCTCTTCTGTTCCATTGCTTTCTTTGTGTTCTTTCTTTACACCAATATCCTATTTTTTTCATGATTGTAATCTTAGAATGAGTCTTGAGATCAGGTAGTGTAAGCCTTCCAACTGTTTTCTTTTTCAAGATTGTTCTGACTGTTCTAGGTTCTTTGCATTTGCATTTCAATTTTACAATCACTTTGTCAATTTCTACGAAGAAGCCTGCTTGAACTTCGAATGACGGTGCATTTAGTCTCCAGGCCAATTCGAGGGAGAATTGAATTCTTGACAATTTTGAGTCTTCCAGTCCACGAGCATAGTGCACTTCTCCATGTGTTTAAAGCTTCTTTAATTTCTCTTACCTATGTTTTGTAGTTTTCACTGTACAACTCCTTCACATTTTCTGTTAGATTTATTTCTAAGTATTTCTATTTTTTATGCTATTCCAAGTAGTATTTTTAAATTTTGATTTCTGATTATCCATTGTTAGTGTATAGAAATACAGTGGATAGTTGTACATTCACCTTGAATTTTGCAAGTCTGCTAAGCTCGTTTGTTCTGGTTGCGTATTTGTAGATTCTGTGATTTTCTGCAAAGATGATCAGGTTGTCTGTGAATAAAGACAGCTTTACCTCTTCCTGCCCAATCTGGATGCCGTATTTCCCGCCTCCCTCCTACCTTATTGCACCGGCTCAAACCTCTAGAACAGCGTTGACTAGATGCGGTGCGAGTGGACGTCCTGGCCTTGTTCCCAATCTTAGAGGGAAAGTATTCATTCTTTTTCACAGTTACGTATGCTGTCAACTGTAGTTTTTTTGTAGATGCCCCTTTCAGTTTGAGGACATTCCTTTTTATTCCTTGTTTGTTGAGAGTTTTTGTCATGAATTAATGTTGGATTTTGTCAAATACCTTTCTCACATCTGTTGAAGGGATGATACAGATTTTCTTTTTTATTCTGTTAATATGGTGAATTTTGTCAATAGATTTTCAAATATTAAAACAACCTTGCATTCCTGGGATAAATCCCATTGATCATGATATGTTATCTTCTTTATATAATTTGGGGTTCTATTAGCTAAAATGTGTTAAGAATTTTTGTATGTATGTTCATGAGGGGTATTGATCTGTACTTTGTCTGGTTTTGGTATCAAGAGTAATTCTGGCCTCATAGAATGACTTGGGAAATGTTCCTTTCTCTTCAATTTTCTAGAAGAGTTTGTGTATAATTGATATTATTTCTTTCATAAATTTTTTTCTTTTAGGAAGATTAGCCCTGAGCTAACATCTGCTGCCAATCCTGCTCTTTTTGCTGAGGAAGACTGGCCCTGAGCTAACAACATCCATGCCCATCTTCCTCGACTTTATATGTGGGATGCCTACCGCAGCATGGCTTTTGCCAAGCAGTGCCATGTCTGCACCTGGGATCCGAACCGGCAAACCCTGGGCCACTGAGAAGCGGAATGTACGAACTTAACCGCTGCACCACTGGGCCGGCCCCTCTTTCATAAATTTTTGCTAGAACTGGCTAGTGAAGCTATCTTGCCTTGAAATTTTTTTGTGGGAATATTTGAAACCTCAAATAAAATTTATTTAGTAAATATAGGATTATTCCAGTTTTCTTTTTCTCTTCCTGTGACCTTTGGTAGTTGGTATCCTTCAAGAATTTATCCATTTCATCAAAGTTATCTAATTTTTTGGCATAAAGTTTTTCATAATTTTATTATTTTTTATATCTGTAAAATCTGTAGTGATGTCACCTCATTTCTGTGATTCCTGATATTGGTATTTGTGTCTTTTCTCTTTTTCCTTTGATCAGTCTGGCTAGAGGTTTATTAATTTTGTTAATCTTTTCAAAGGACCAGATTTTGGTTTTTCTCTATTTTCTTTTTAAAAATTAATGATTTCTTATCTTAGCTATTTCTTTCTGCTTAAACCTTGGGTTTAATTTGATCTTCTTTTTCTAGTTTCTTAAAGTGGAGGTTGAGGTCATTGTTTGAGATTTTTATTTTTGCTGTGATACACGCTCAGTGCTGTTAATTTCCCTCCAGGTTTTGCAGCTGCATCACACAACTGTTGGTATGTTATTTTTCATCTTCATTCAACTACCTTTTTGGTTTCTTTGTGATCTGTGGATTATTAAGGAGTGTGCTGTTTAGGTTCCAAATAACGGGGAGTTTTCCATATATGTTATTGATTTCTAATTTAACTCCATTGTGGTCACAAAACATGCATTGTGTGTTTGAATCCTTTTAAATTTATTGAGACTTGTTTGCTGTCCTAGAATGTGGTCTCTCTTGGTAAATGTTCTACGTGCACTTGAAACGAATGTGTATCCTGTCGTTGCGGCCAATTTTCTATAAATGTCAATTAGATCAAGTTGGTTGATCGTGTTATTCAAGTTTTCTATATCCTTTCCGATATTTGTATCTATTTGTTCTATTAAGAACGTCTGGTTGAAATTTGTGACTATAGGAGTGGATTTGTCTTATTTACTTTTTAAGTTCTGTTGGTTTTCCTTCATTTATTTTGAAACTCTGTTATTAGATGCATAAACATTTAGGATTATTGTTATGTTCTCATGAATTGATTCTCTTATCATTGTGAAAAGACCCAGTTTATCCCTGACAGTACTTTTTACTCTGAAATCTACCTTGTCTGTTATTAACACAGGTGTGCCTGGTTTATTTTGATTACTGTTAGCATGGTAAGCATGGTATATCTTTTTCCATCTTTTTACTTTAAACTATTTGTATCTTTATATTTAAAACACATTTCTTATAGGTAGCATTTAGTTGGGTATTGATCTTTTATTTTAATTCTGTTGAACAATCTTTTCCCTTGAGCTGGTGTGTTTATCCTGTTTGAATTTAATGTAATTGTTGACATGGTTGGGTTGAAATCTCCTATCTTGCTGGTGTTTTTCGTTTGTTCCATCTATTCTTTTCCCCCCTTTTTTGCTCCTCCCCCTTCTCTTGGATTAATTTAGTATTTTTTATGATTTTACCTTATCTCCTTTGTTATCTGTGGCTTTGTGTTGTGGTTTGTTTTTAGTAGTTGCTTTAGAGGACATAGTGCACATCTTTATCTTATCAGTCTGCTTTCAAGGCATATGATGTCTTTTCTGTGTCGTATAAGAACCTTACAACAACATACACATTTTCAGTTTGTCCCCTCAGGGTCTTTGTGCTGATGTTGGCATATATTTTACTTCTACATATGTTACGATCTCCACGATACGTTATTATTTTTGTTGGAAATAGCAAATTACTTTTAAAATGTTTTAGTAATAAAGAAGTATTTTATATTTCCCTACATATTTACTATTACCATTGCTTTTCATTCTTTTGTGTAGGTTCAGGTCTGGTATAATTTTCTGTCTACCTTAAGGACTTAGAATTTTTGTTTTCTGGAGTCACACATATCTCAAAGAACTTAATCGGAGAAAAATGGTCTTTCGGTTTACTCCGTTATGTACCATTTCTGTTGGTCTTCCTTTCTTCCCGAAGTGCCAGGTTTTCATCTGCTATTATTTCTCTTCAACCTGAAGAACTTCCTTTACTGCTTGTTTCAGAGTGAGCAGGTCTGTTGATGGCAAATTCATTTCGTTTTTTCCGTCTGTCGAGGTCTTCATTTTCACCTTCCTTCCTGGAGGATGTTTTTCTGTGCAGTGTTCTGGCTGACATGCCTTTCTGTCACCATGTTCCGCTGTCTTCTGGCCTCCATAGTTTCTGATGAGAGATCCATAGGTGTTCACCAACGCTTCATTTTTTCCTCCTGGGTGCTGTCAAGATTTTTCCTCTGAGGTTTTCAGCACTTTGATCGTGATGATAGGGACTTGGTTTTCTTTTATTTTATCCTCTTTTTGGCTTGCTGAACCTCTTGACTCTGTAAATTTATATTTTTCACCAAATTTGGGCACTTTCGTTAATATTGCTTCAAATATATATATATATATATTTTCTACACTGCTCTCTTTTCCCTCTCCTTCAAGAACTCCGTTGACAAAAATATTTAACCTTCTGGTATTATCCCACAGGTCCCTAAAGCTTTGTTCAGTTTTACATCAGCTTGCATTGTTTCTATTGATCTGTATTCAAGTTCGCTGAGTCTTTCTTTTGTCACTTTCATTTTGTTGTTGGGCTTATCTCATGATTTTCTTTTATTTTAGATTTCTTCAGTTCTAAAATTTCTATTTAAAAGAAGACATAATTTCTGTTTCTCTATTAAGACGATCTATCTATTCATTTCAAGAGTGTTTATCTTTATCTCACTGAGAATTATTATAATAGCTGTTTATTTTATTTTAATTTATTTATTTAATTAATTTTTTTGTGAGGAAGATTCGTCATGAGCTAACATCTGTGCCACTCTCCCTCCACTTTGTATGTGGGACGCCTCCACAGCATGGCTGATGAGTGGAGTAGGTCCACACCCGGGATGCGAATCTGTGAATCCCAGGCCACCGAAGCGGAGCACATGGAACTTTAAGCACTCGGCCATGGGGCTGGCCCTATAATAGCTGTTTAAATGTGTCTGATACTTCAAACATCTGGGTCATTTCAGGGTGGCATCTGTTGTATCTCTTTTCTTGTGGTGACTGTGTACGTCTTCCTGGTTCTTCACTTGTCTACTAATTTTGGAATGTATCCTGCACGTTTTGAATATTCTGTTGTAAGATCCGGGGTCCTGTTAAAATCTTGTGGAGAATGATGATTTGTCTTAACAGGCAACCAGCCCTGTTAGATTCAGATTGCAAGTTCTTTCTCTCCTTCTGTGGGCAATGTTTCCATTTTCAGTTCCGTGTTCAAAGCCTTCGTGATGCAGAGGCACTGAGAGGTGTGTTTCCGGCTTGAGCAGTGGGTACACCGCCCTCCATCTCTCGAACCTTCAGTGGTGCCTCATGGATTCTGCTCCGTGTGTGTAGCTTCGGGAGTGTCCTCGGATGCATGTCACTTTATACAGAGGATTAGCGGACTCCCTCCTCAGGCCTCTCCTCTGTGGAATTCCTCCCACGCTGCCGGGCCCCCCAGGGCTCCTGCCCTGCTTCTTCTGCCCAGGGGTAGAGTTCTCTCAGAGGGTTAGCCTCTGCCTTGCCACACAGTGTCCACAAATGGGATCTCTTTCAGGACAAAGTGGCCAGAGAAAACAGGAAAAAACAGCTTGGATTTCGCCCTTCCTGTTTTGACAATACAGACCCCTTCCCCCAGTCCTTCTAGTCAGATTCTTCCCCTCTGGGCTTCAGGTATGTGGGCTGCATGGCGAGCAGTACAGTTCTGCTCTCGGGGCTGGCCCTGGGGCAGGGCCGGCAGAGCTGGAAGATTTCTCACTATACTACTGCCTGGCTTACAGGGGCCCATTTTCTCGTTCCTTTGGCCAGAATGATGGATTTATTTCAGAATCTTTTCTGTCCATGCCCACTGTGTAATTCCTGAATTGTCAGCCTGTGGGTCAACATTGGGAATTAAAAGACAAACAAAAAAACAAACCCCAAAACCAAAAACCCCCATAACTAGAAACTCCACCAACCTAGAACCTCACCCGCCATACTGGTCCTTCTTCAAATTTTGACTTCTCTCCCCAACCCCCCGGCTAATGTTTACTTTTCAGAGTCTTCAGCTAATTGCTTCTTGAAGTTTGCCCAAAGCTTTTAGTTGTAATTTGTGGGACAGAGTGAGAGGCCACAGTGGGTTTACTCCATTTTAGGTTAAAACTAGATTTTGTTAATTTTTAGAATTCAGTCTTTTTTTTCTCTCTAGTATGTTTTGAGTAATTTCAATTGCTATGTCTTCTAATTCACTAATGTTTTCTTTTGTAATGTCTCATCTGATGTTAATCCCATGTCATGTACTCTCATGTCAATGTTGGGCATTTCATCTCTGGAAGTGCATTGGGGTCTCATCCGTCCTCCGTGTCTCTCCTTACCTAGGTAAATGTCCCCTCTACCTTCTTAAACAAATGCTCTTAGTTAGAATAACTCTTGTCATGCCCTGGCCTGTCATCTGTGTCACTTCTGGGTTTGGAGACCAGAATCTGGGTGATGTGGTTAGTCCTTGTTTCCAGGCTCTTTCTGTGGACAGACCTAGGAGATGTTTTTGTTGTTAAGAAAAAATACATTGTTGTTTATACTGATTTTTCCAATTCAAATTTAGGATTACAGAATTTTTATTTAACTTCTTTGTTTTATATATTTTGATCTCTTATATACTGAAGATTTTTATTTCTATCTGCCGTAACATGATTTTTTTTTTTGGTATATATTGACACGAGCAACATAATGACTGAAAACAATGTGAGATTTCTCACAGTTCTTTTGTCCACAATGTATATCCAGTTAGGATCTACAGTCAAATCACTGTTTTTCTGCTCATAGTGTATATTCAACTAAGAATCTACCATTAAATTACTGAGCTTTAGGGGCCGGCCTGGTGGCACAGCAGTTAAGTGTGCACGTTCCGCTTCTCGGCGGCCAGGGGTTTGCTGGTTTGGATCCCAGGTGTGGACATGGCACCGCTTGACACACCATGCTGTGGTAGGCGTCCCACTTATAAAGTAGAGGAAGATGGGCACAGATGTTAGCTCAGGGCCACTCTTCCTCAGCAAAAAGAGGAGGACTGGCGGTAGTTAGCTCAGGGCTAATCTTCCTCAAAGAAAAAAATTACTGAGCTTTAATGTCTCTTAAAATAAATCTTATTTGTGTGGTTAAGCTACCAGCTCAATACATGCTTAGTTTCCTTTGCTTAATTTTGCTTTCACATTTTAGAGACTGCTTTTTAAGGTTTTTTTTTTGTATAATGTTATAAAATACACACATGTTTCTAGGGAAGAGATTGGAAAACTACAGCCCGTGGGCCCAACCTGGCCTACAGCCTGTTTTTGTACGGCCCTTGAGTAAGAATGGTTTTTATGTTTTTAAATGACTGTTAACATACACACGTGCATGTGCATGTGCACACACACAGAAGAATGTGCAACAGTGACTACCTGTGGCCCACAAACCCTAAAATATTTCCTGTCTGGCCCTTCACAGAAATCCTCCAAGTTCTGCCTCCAGCCCTGTCTCCTCCCTCTGTGCTCTCCCTTCCTCCAATGGCAGTCTTATTTATTTACTTATTTCGTTTCTGGTTTATCTTTCTGCTGCTTTTAAATATAAGCACACACAGACATATATTCATATCACCTCTTCTATTTCCTTGGCACGCTTTTTTTCTCCCACCCTGCTTTTTTCATTGAACAGAATATGCTGGAGCTCACCCCAGAGCAGGCAGGGAGATGGCCTCCTTCTTTTTTTTTGCTGAGGAAGAGTGGCGCTGAGCTAACATCCGTGCCCATCTTCTTCTACTTTATATGTGGGACACCTGCCACAGCATGGCTTGTTAAGTGGTGCCGTGTCCGGGATCTGAACCGGCGAACCCTGGGCCACTGAAGCAGAATGTGCGAACTTAACTGCCGCACCACGGGGCCAGCCCCAGGCCTCGTTCTTTTTCACAGCTACATACCCTTTCAGAGTGTGCACGTGCTGAAGATCCTTTAACTGGTCCCTTCTTGATGTACATTTGGGTTATTTCCAGTTTTTTATTTTTCCAGGTAGTGCCACTTTCAGTGGTGGTGTACTTAGATTGTTTTGGGATTTTTCCAGTGTCACTTTGGGATCAGTTCCTGCAAGTGGGGTTGCTGGGTCCTGCATTCTGCTGGATGACAGGCAGATGGTATTTACTCAGTGTTACCCAGAGTCTCTCTCCAGGGACGGAACCACTCTCCTTCCTGTGAGCCGTGTGTACTGTAACTAGTGCCCCACAGCCACCTAATGGAGTGTGCTGTCCAACTTGGGGATTTTGCTAATTTGATAGGTAAGAAATGGTATCTCTGTGTAATTTAAATTTGTGTTCCTCTTGTCATGAGCCAGATGAGAGAACCAATTACATTTCCTTTTTCATGAACTCTCTCTTCACTTCTCTTGCCCATTTTTCTATAGAGCTCTTGGTCTTTTTCGTATAGTTTTAGAAACTCTATATTAGGGATGGTAACCTTTTCCTCTAATATAAGTGCAAATATTTCTCCCATTTGCCTTCTTTACTTTCCTTATTTATTTACTTGGTTTTTATGCCATGCAATAGTTTTTAGAATTATTGTTATTATTTTCACACAGTCAGGTTTACCTGTCTTTTCTCTTGTTGCTCGTAGCCTTGGAATCGTAGCTGGGAAAGCTTCCTCCAGTCCCACGTTGTAGAAAAATCCAATCATGTTTTCTTTTTTTTAATGTACATTCTGATCTTTTTTGAATTTATCAACAGAGCACTTTTGGAGGATGCTGTGCCATGTGACTGGCTACTTGCGTGAACTTTACCATAGAAAGGGGCCCCCCACTCACCCCCCAGTTGGCTTCCTGCAGAGAGTCCTTGCATCTTCGTATTTGAAGAGGCCAATATGATTACTTCCAGGGAGAAGGAATTGAAATCTGGGGAGAAGGGGCATGTCCGAGGACCCACAGCTCCATCCTGGGGACTCCAGCTCTGGCTGGCCTGTGAAGAGAAGGTGTCTGAGCACCTGCTGTGTGTCGGCCGCTCGGCCAGGCACGTCTCCTTCGCTGGCTCCCAAGCCGTAGTCCGTTATTATCCTGACCTTACGGGTGTGGAGACTGAAGCACAGAGAGGCCACTTGCTTGCCCAGGGCCCTGCAGACAGTAATGGGCCGTCAGGCTCAGAGACCAGGTGTCTGCCTGAGAGCCCGGGCCCTCCCACTGGGGAGGGAGAGGCCCCGCCAGCCTCTGGACGTCCAGCGACCGTGTGGCATTGAGCACGATGTGGCATTGAGAACTGCCTCTCTGCGCTTCCTGCCACCCCTCTGTGGTCTTCCTGCCACCCCGCCGTGGTCTCGGACCTCCTTGGCAGATGAGGTTTCCTTGGTCTCCATGTCCAGGGCCACAGGAGGCCCCGTGGGTGAATGTCCCCTCCCAGTGGCTCCCTGCTACAGCCATCGGCAGCAGCTCCAAGGCACAAGCACCCTCAGCTGCAAGTGCCTGGATGTGGCTGGGGGCCAGAGGCCTCGAGGTCACTACTTTTCAAGTTGTCATTTTGTTCATGCATCCATTTGTTTATCCAGCCATTAATTCAGCACGCCTTACTGGTACCTGCAGTGTGCAGACCCAGTGCTGGCCAAGGGTGACCCAGAAATGTGCCAGACGTCTGTCCCCAGGTGCTTGCAGTCCTGTGGGGGAGGCAGGTGGCCGAGGCAGGTGGCTGAGGGCACAGCCAGAGCAGTGTCTCCCCTCTCCTTTCCTTCAGGTCAGGGCGCAGAGGCCTGGCAGAGGCGGGGTGGGGGAGCTGCTGCGCCCCGGTCCTCCTCCTTCTGAGGTCCAGCAGTGCTCAGAGGCGCAGGGGCTTGCTTGTTGTCCAGTCCTAGCTCTTCGAGGTGGTGACTCAACACCCAGGCCCGGAGAGGGAAGGGACTCCCCCGGGCACACAGTAAAGTCAGCAGCCAGGCCAGGACTGGGCCCTCGCCCACACCCCCGCCCCGTGTGCTTTGAAAGTGGCAGGGCCCCAAGGAAGGAAAGCTGTGCCTTCAGATGACTCACAAGCAGCCCAGTTACCCGGGTTTGTCTGGCGGGCCAAGCCGTTGGCAGGTTTTAGGGACATCAGGTGATTTTCGTCATACCTGGATGTGTCATGATCGCGTTGTCTGCTCTCCCCAAAGCCGTAGACCTTCGGCCAAGGATCTGCTCACCCGACAGAGGCCTCGGCTGCCAGAAGAGTCTGGGCGAGGCTCCCTTCCGGATTCAGCTAGTTAGGCCCGCGTAGCGCCGTCCCCCGCCCCTGGGATGGGACGCGCCAGCTGTCGGGGTAATTAAGTTTGCCGTAAAACCCACCAGTTAGACACACAAACGGCTCCTCTGCTCTTTCCTGGCCCGAGCAGTTGTGAAGGCAAGTAAATCACGCTCGGCGGCGATCACTTCAAAGGTCAGCCTTCCACTTAGAGCCGCGTTATTGGCAGGGATCGCCATAACACGGCTTGTTTCCCCGCCATTCGATTTTATGACGCCCTAATGAGTTGGGCCATTTCCATCCATCCTCACGAAACGTACAGCACAACGGCTTTCGTGCTCCTGGAGAAGTTTGTCTTGGGGGGCAGGTGGTGTGTGGGTGGGGCATACAGGGAGCTGTGCCACGGACCCCCGGCCCTTTGCTTCTCTCTGGGCCTTCTGCCGCCCCCTGGGAGAAGCTGCCTCCACAGTGGTCATGAGATAATTTGTGTGAAACCCCTGGCCAGTGGCTGGCACTTCACGGGCACTCACTGAGTGGCAGGGAGGGACCCCTCCTCCTCCATCCTCTCCTGGGTCAGGCACTTCCTGAACCCCCTTGGGGACCGAGGTGCTGCTGCTGGAGAAGGGCCGTCGTGCAGAGGCCTGCACCTGCTCACGCTCCTGTGGGGAGCACGGAAGTGCCCGGCACATGTGGGCGCCCACCAATGGCCATTCTTTACAGGCTGTTAGAGCTCCAGGGCTGCGGTGGGCCCCTCACCACCAGGGAGGAGAGGCACCTCAGTACACAGGCCACATCCAGGGACACGAGGTGGCCGGACTACTCCGCTCTTGGCATTTGCTGTCTCCGACGTCTCTGATTCCCTGCTCCGCACCTGAACTTGGGGATGGAGAGGGCTTCAGGAACGGGGGAAGGAAGGCCGTCAGGCTCCTCGTGGCCCAGGTGAATGGGGGTCTGGGGGGCTGGAGGGCAGGGTGGTTCAAGCAAGGGGAGACTGAAATGATGCTGGGGCTGGGAGGTGGGGGTGGGTCTGGAGCCATGAAGAGACTGCTCCAGAGCCATGATGGTGGGGCGTTGTTCCCTCCCCTCCCCACCTCCCCACCAAAATGGATTCCGGACGCCGTCTTGGGATGGCGCTGCTCTGCTGAGCAGATGTTGGGGACTGCCATGGTGTGCCACGCCGCGTCCCAGGCCCTCGACTGCTGCCCCAGCCCCCATCTGGGCAGGCTGGAGCATCTTGTCAGCAGCACAGCCTCCATGCCCCTCATGGCTGGGGGCAGGGAGCTTTCCTCTCGGTCCACACTCTGTGAGACTCAGCGCTACCCGGGGAGGGCAGAGCGGGCATGTGGAATCCTGGCGCCCGGAGGGAGGGAGGCAGGCAGCCCCACGCACCCTGGGGAGCAGCTACCTAGGCTGGCCGGGGAGGGGTAGCCCGTCTCCCTGCCCTGTGTTCGGAGGCCTGTGGCCTTCCCTCTCTTTCTGCTCCTGGACCACTCCTCGGGCTTCAGGGGGCGCTGCTGGAAATTGCTCTAGCTGGGGGCTGCTTCTGAAGAGGCTCAGAGAAGAGCAGTCATTTGTTGCCTACCTCCCTCAGGAATTTGTCCCCACGTTTAGTGAGGCAGGAATTGGCCAGCAGGAGACTGGCATGTGGACCCCAGGGACGCAGCTGGGGCAGGAAGAGGCTCCACCACAGCCTGGCTGTGTGACTTTCAGCAAATCCCTGCATCTCTCTGAGCCTCAGTGTTCCTCATCTGGAGAATGGGTCCCCACATACCACCCATCTAAGTTGGATTTATGGAGTGCTTTATTTAATGTGAACTTGACTTATATACATTTGAAAGAGGATGATAGAAAACATGTCTGCAACATTTGGAAGGTTGTGGCCTCCAGTTTTTAAAAAATTTGTTAAGACAGCTCATTTCACAGGTGACAGGCTGAGGTCCCAGAGAACCGTGCTTGTGCTCTGGCCACATGGTGGCGCCCTGGGAGCTGGTAAGCAGGCTGGCCGGGCGCTGGGCCCTGCCTGCCGTTGCTCGATATTGCAGTTCAAAGTCGTGTTGTCCGTGAGTTTGTTTTTTTATATGTATTTTGGAGATTAACCCCTTGTCAGATGTATGATTTGCAAATACCTTCTCCCAGTTGGTGGGTTGTCTTTTCGTTTTGTTCCTGGTTTCCTTTGCCTTGCAGAAGCTCTTTAGTCTGATGTAGTCCCATTTGTTTATTTTTTCTTCCGTTTCCCTTGCCCGAGGAGACATGGTGTTCAAAAAGATCCTTCGAAGACCGATGTTAAAGAGTGTACTACTGGGGGCTGGCTCCGTGGCCGAGTGGTTAAGTTCACGCGCTCCGTTGCAGCGGCCCAGGGTTCGGATCCTGGGCGCAGACATGGCACCACTCGTCAGGCCACGTTGAGGCGAAGTCCCACAACCCACAACTAGAAGTACCTGCAACTAAGATATACAACTATGTACTGGGGGGTGTTTGGGAGATAAAGCAGGAAAAAAAAAAAGATTAGCAACAGTTGTTAGCCCAGGTGCCAATCTTTAAAAAAAAAACAAACAAAAGAGTGGACTACCTATATTTTCTTCTGGGAGTTTTATTGTTTCAGGTCTTACATTCAAGTCTTTGATCCATTTTGAGTTAAGTTTTGCATATGGTGTGAGATAATGGTCCACTTTCATTCTTTTGCACGTGGCTGTCCAGTTTTCCCAGCACCATTTATCAAAGAGACTGTCTTTTCTCCATTGTATGTTCTTGGCACCTTTGTCAAAGATTAGTTGTCCGTAGATGTGTGGTTTTGTTTCTGGGCTTTCAGTTCTGTTCCGTTGATCTGTGTGCCTATTTGTCTGCCAGGACCATGCGGTTTTGATCACTATAGCTTTATAGTACTTTTTGAAGTCAGAGATTGTGACGCCTCCAGCTTTGTTCTTTTTTCTCAGGGTTGCTTTGGCTGTTTGAGGTCTTTTCTTCTTCCACATAAATGTTAGGATTCTTCGTTCTATTTCTGTGAAGAATGTCATTGGGATTCTGATTGGGATTGCGTTGAATCTGTAGATTGCTTTAGGTAATACGGACGTTTTGACATGTTTATTTTTCCAACCCATGAGCATGGAATCTCTTTCCATGAGTTTGTTAAGTGGAGATACTTGTTAGTCCTGGTCCTGGGACCCCCCCTACCCAAACCAGTTGTTTTAGAATGGAAGATGAGTGTGATAAAATGCTCTAAAGAGGGCGGAACAACTGCTTGATACTTAATCACGTTACTTTATGAGACAGGAAGCAATGGAATATTGGCAGTGATACTAAGAAATAAAAAGTGTCTTTAAAGCTGACCTCCGTGCTGTGGTTCTGGCTTTATGGTCTCCAAGAACGCCTGCTCCCTGTGATAGGATTACTGCTCCAGGGACAATAGGCTGGGACTTTATGAGCTGTGAATTATATGAGGTCTTCAGAAGCAAGACCCTCTTCACAAAGTATGGCCACAGTATTGATAGGCATCCCTGAGACCCTTTGCCTGCTCTTGACTAGCTGTGGGCCCTTCCCAAAGCTCTCTTTCATGGTCACCAGCTGCTCTCTTGGGGACCAGGCTGACTGCGGGGATCGTCACGCTGCCCTGGGCCCCCGTGCTGGTGGATGTGGGGTGGGCGGGGCGGGGGAGGACTCTTCATAGGGAGCTATCAGGCGAGGCTGTGGGAGGTATCACAGAGCAGGTCCCCAGGGAGACAGACATTTGCCTGGCGGGGAGGGAGGGCCCCAAGGGCTCCCTGCCCCGTGCCCCAGCTCCACAGCTCAGGCTGCTCAGCCTGGGGGTGCGTTGCCCAGCACGGTCCCCGTTAAACTCTCCTGCCCTCTGGGTGCTCGGCAGCCCTCCCTGTGGGTGCCTGCCCCGAACTCCTGGGGCCCACCAGCGTGACAGGCGTCCACTCTTGCAGGTGGTGAGAAGCTACAAGGCAGCCATCCAGCAGACCTTGGACATCCTCTTCCTCCAGGAGGGCTCCGAGTTTCTGAGCAGCACAGATGCTTCGAGCCGGGACTCCGCCGACCGCACCATTATCGCCTGGGATTTCCGGAGCTCCGCCAAAATCTCCAACCAGATTTTCCATGTGAGACAGCCTGTTTGGCATTGCTTTCAGGTTCAGCCCCGGACACGTCCCCGTAGCCCCCGGCTATCTGGGTCCCAGGTCACTTCCTGCGGGAGACGGTTCAGCAGGCAGGCTCTGGGGAGAAGATTGTCTGCCTGAAACCTCGAGGTGGGGGAAGGCAAAGCGTAGGGCCAGGCCCGTCCAGAGAACCTCCCACAGGCTCCCAGATCACAGCCACTCCCTAACTGCCCTCCTGCTCGTCTGCCCAGCGCAGCCACCGCAGGGTTAGGGTCTGGAGGGGCAGGCCAGTCCAGATTGACAGGAAGACGGCTGCACAACCCAAGACACCCCTCCCCTCTGTGCCACGCTAGCCAGCTGGCGGGTTTCTGCCCTCCCTTGCCCAGTGGCTTTGCCTGGGCTGTGGCTCCGGAGTTCCAGCAGGGACTCCGAAGTTAGACCACCTGCATTACAATCCTGGACTCACCACTGACACGCTGGGGGCCCTGGGCCCATTGCTTAGCCTCTTTGAGTCTCATTTTCCTCTTAGAAAATTGAGGATAAGAATATTACTTGCCTCATAGAACAGTTTTGAGAATTAAAAGAGATAATGCTTATAAAAAAAAGGGTCTAGCACAGTGCCAGGCACAGAGTGCTCCGTGAATGCCTTTCCTGTCATCACCTCTGTCATCATCACCACTGTCATCACCACCACCATCACCACCATCATCATCACCACCATTATTTTCAGCATTGCTATCACTACCACCATCACCATTACCGCCACCGCACCACCATCACCACCGCTCTTATCACCACCATCACCAGCACTGCTATCATATCGCCACCGTCATTTTCAGAATCACCATCACTACCGCCACCCTCATCACCACCATCGTTCCTGTTCACCGTCACTAGCACGAGCACCATCATCGCCATCACCATCCCCGTCACTACCATCGTCATCTTTTAAGATTTCAAATCAGCCATGGCTATTCTCTCCCACCCGCAATGAAAAACTATCTGTCAGGTGTACATATACAGCTTCTCCCGCTCCCTGCTTTTCCCTTGTTCTCAGCGGGTTCAAAGTGATCCTGCGCCAACCTGCCTCTGGACCTTCACTTCAGGGTTCTAGTGCAACTGCCTGGGAAGGCCAGGCCCCTGGAGGGGCGCAGGAGCGTGTCTGGCCACCAGGGCGTCCTGCCGCCACAGCCCCTGCAGAGACCAGGGCAAGCGAGCGAGGTGGAGGAAGGCGTGGCGCGCCCGAGCCGGCGGCCCTCCTGGATCACAGCTCCTCACTCGCTGTGCGGGGAGGAGGTGCTCTGCCGGGCAGTGTCCCTCTGGGGAGCTCCTCACGGGGCCACCGTGGCCTCCATGCTTCCAATGGGCACATTCGTCTGCTGCCGTGGTTCCCGCTGCTCCCCACGCTGCCCTCTGCATTGGGGCTCATTTAGCGAGTGTGGCTTAAGGACGATACTTAGAACATGGGAGCACAGGTGCAGGTGAGAGGGGTTAGGGGGTCTGTGTGACCGAGCCTATCAGACGGGGAGATTTCCCTGCCTGTGTTTTGAGCACTTTATTCAGGCATTCATCTTCTCCCGTGGCCGTTCACCGCCTCCCTTGCTGTGTGTTTTGCTGTGTGGGACCCTGGGCTGGGCTGGGACTGCCCTGAGGGCTCACGGTGGAGGTGGGGATGTGGGCGTGCGGATTCATTTTCTATTGCTCTGTAACAAGTGACCGCATGCTTGGTGGCTTAAACCAACAGAAATTTATCCTCTCACAGTCTGGAGGCCAGAAGTTTGTGGTCAGTGTCACCAGCTGAAATCAATGCGTTGGCAGGCCGTGCTCCCTCTGGAGGCTCCGGCGGAGTCTGTCCCTTGCTCCTTCCAGCTTCTGGTGGCTGCTGGGGATTCTCGGCTTGTGGCTGCATCACTCTAGTCTTCATGCCGACATCCTCCCGCCACTCCCTGCTCCTTCACAGCCACCTCCTGAGTGTCTGCTCTCCCCCGCCCCCCTTTTATAAGGATACCTGCGAGTGCACCTAGGGCAGCAATGCAGGAGAATCTCCCCGTCTCAAGATCCTTAATTTAATTATATCTACCTTCTTGATCTTTGGAGGGGCCATATAGGGTCCCAGGTTCCCAGGGACAGGGGACATTTCACGGGTCCCAGGAGTTAGGACATGGATATACTTGGGGGGACATTTTTCAGTCCACCACAAGGGCCGTGACCAAGGAGTGCAGGTGGCCTCTAGAAGCTGGAAAAGACAAGGGAACGGATTCCCCGCAGGGCCGCGAGAAGGAGCCAGCTCCGCTGGCACCTGGTTCCATCCCAGTGAGACCCACTTCAGTCTCTGCCCCCAGAACTGTGAGCTAACCATTGTGCGTTGTTTTAAGTCACTAAGAATTGTGGCAGTCTGTTGCAGCAGCCGTAGGAAACTCATACAGACCCCTCAGCTGAGGTCCAGGAGGAGGGCTCGATGCCCCGAGCAGAGTGCTGGGTGGCATGTCTGCCAGCCCACCGGGAGCCTTCTCCATCCTCTTTGTGGCCCTGTTTCCCAGGAGAGATACACCTGCCCCAGCCTCACCTTGCACCCGCGGGAGCCTGTGTTCCTGGCGCAGACCAATGGCAACTACCTGGCCCTCTTCTCCGCCGTGTGGCCCTACCGGATGAGCAGAAGGCGGCGCTACGAAGGGCACAAGGTACCCTGTCCCTGTCCCCCAGCTGGAAGGCTGAGCTCTGGCCCCAGAGCCTCCTGCCGGACAATGCCAGCAATGGACTTCGGGCCCAGAGTGTGCGGGCCCTCTGTCCAGGCAGATTCTGTTTCCTGTTTCCCAGGTGACCATATGCTCTGTGGCCTGGTGTCCACTCAAGGCCCTGGGCCACACCTGGCCCTACCCCAGGCCCCAGCCGCTGGTGGGAAAAATTTTCCCTCACTGGTTGGCTCATACGGACAGGTCAGAGTGATGGGGGGAATGGCAGGACAGAACGGGGGTGGGGGCCATTTCTACGTCAATCCCCTTTCCCCACTGAGGCCTGCCTCACTGGGACAGAGGGGCCCTGGGGACTCAGTGACCATCAGCGAGGCCAGACACCGACAGCCATGCTGGTGCTGTTCCATCGTCATCCCGCTAAACTAGCCTTGTGCACCAGGGTCCAAACCGGGACCCCAGCCTCACGGGAGGAGCTCAGGCTTTGGCTTGGGGCTGCTGGGTGTGAAGCCAGCTCTGCTCCCTGCCTGCTCTGGGCCTCAGCCCGCTCCTCTGTAGGGTGGGCGTAATAACGCCCTCACAGGGACAGGCTGGAGGAAGAGGTGGGACTGCGTGGGGGCCGCTGTGGCCTGCTCACCCTCGGTGTCGCCCTCTGCAGGTGGAAGGCTACTCGGTGGGCTGCGAGTGTTCCCCGGACGGGGACCTGCTGGTGACGGGCAGCGCTGACGGCCGGGCCCTGCTGTACAGCTTCCGCACTGCCAGCCGAGCGCGGATACTGCCCGGGCATGCCCAGGCCTGTGTCGGCACCACCTTCCACCCTGTGCTGCCCTCCGTCCTCGCCACCTGCTCCTGGGAGGGTGATGTTAAGATCTGGCACTGAGCCTCCGAGTGTGGAACCTTCCAGACGCCAGCAGGGTCCCAGGCTCCCCTTCTTCTGTGGGGTGGGTTGTGTAAGCACTGAGGTTGGCTGCCTCCACCCCCCTGTAAGCCTCAGTTTCCTCATCTGTAAAATGGGGGCAAAGTCCGTTTGTCTCAGGGTCGTGAGGACCACATTAGTGAAGGCACCTGGCAGGTTGCTGGTGACGCTCAATAAATGTGAGTGTTTTGCTATTTCTTAGGTTATTTCAGCGGCAGATACGTTTTGGCAGCTTCGTCTTGCAGGCCCACAGGAGCTCTGACACAAAGAGGATGGTGGGGGCTTGAGATGGGGTCAGCCTGGCTCTGCTGGGCCTGATGAGGGAGTGCCCAGGGCAGACAGAGGCTCTGGGGGACTGTGGGTCTGAGGTCTGCCCTCAGGAGCTCCGTGCTGGAGCATGGCAGGCCCTGCTGCTCACAGGGCGCAGGCCCCTCTAGCTGTGCACACACAGCGTGGCCAGCTGGGCCCCTGGGTCTGCCCAAGCCCTGGGGCCCTCTAGGCTCCCTCTTGCCCACTGCCTGTTGGTGTGCATGCTGCCCACGCGAGTGTGTCTGCCCTGGGTGAAGCAGCAATGTGGAGGAGCAAAGGGCCCTTGAGGAGTTGCAAGGAGCTGGGCTGGGAAGACCCAGCTCCCCGGGGATCTGGGCAGGCCAATGAGGACTAACCCCGCCAGGGCCATAAGTGAGCGGCCGCCCCCATGAGCCCAGGGATCCACTGCCCTGAGCACATGGTCCCAAGTGACCCCCCACCCCGGCCCCTTGAAGGGTGAAGAGAAATACGCTCCCCAGGCCCGTGCAGGATGCAGGGTCCCAGTGAGTGCTGGGAGCTCAAGGTGGGATCCCCTTCTCTTTTTAGGCTCAAAAATGGCTGATTTGGTGAAAATAAAGATAATCACATCCCGTGCCCAGTGGGTCTGGTCCCCAGCAGAAGTGGAGGCCCCACAGGGGCTGCCCTGGCCTGAGCAGGGCGGAGGCTGCGTGCGTCCTTCAGCACCTGGTGCGGCCATGGATGTTCCCAGTGCCCTCACACAGCTGTCCTGCCGGGCCTCGCTCACGCTCTCACCTGCACCGCAGGTGACTTCCCCGGCTCTGAGGGGCAGCTCTGTGACCTGTGAAGCCCACCCTGGGTCACTTCTGGGTGAAGCCTTCCCAGATGATGGCTCCCCATACTGTGCGCCAATCGCACTGCTGCCCCCTCTGCTGGGCCTCCCCCGCCCCCTCCCTCCCTCATTCAGGGCTCTGCGCAGACGGTGGGCCTCAGGGAGGCCTCTCCCCACCTCCTGGCAAGCTCAGTCTCCTCCCGCAGGGCGCTCGGCTCCCCGGATGCTGTAGATGCTGGCGCCGCCCAGCCCCACGCGCACAGTGGGTGTGAGCCTCACAGGGCTGCAGTGCCCGCTCTGTGCCTGGCCCCTGGCGCACAGTGGGCCTTCTGTGAACAACTGCAGGTGTGGCCTGCCGACAGGATGCGGGCTTTGGGATCAGACAGACGTCTACTTAAACCCTGCCATCGCCTGTCGTCACCGTGTGGCCGCAGCCAGTGCTGAGCTGCCCAGTGGCTCGGTTTCCCTTCTGTAAAGTGAGAAGCACCAGTAGCCAGCTTGCGGGGATTCCTGAGGCTGGACCTGTGCAGCTGTGGCAGGGCCTGGATGCAGCCGGCACTCAGGCAGCGGCAGCTGGCAGTATGAGTAATAATGTTAATGCTAGTCAGTCCAGTTGCTCGAGGGAGGAGTCCAGCCAGTTTAGGCCGGAGGGCGCAGTCCGGCTCCGTTCTCAGCCCTTGGGCCGAGGGTTGGCGGGGCCTCTCCCGTCCTCCCTGTGCATCAGCCTCGACCAGGTTCAGTCTCACGGCAGGAACCCCCCCCCCCAGGGTGGCCTTCCTCCTCCATTCCCCGTTGACAAGTCTCAGGGAAGGACCCTGACTGGCTGGCTTCTGTCACGCATCACCCCAGACCAGGGTCCTTGGCCAGGCACAGCTGCCCTGTAAAGCTGGAGGGGAGGGTGCTGGGCCCCCTGTGTTCTCGGGACAGCGTGTCTCCCCGGGTCTGGCCTGGACAGGCCGTCAGCACACATTTGTGGGGTGCATGAGTGACGTGTGGATGAACTGAGACACGCCGGGAGGGGAGGGAGGGGACTGGCCTCCCCAGGGCGCCTGTCGTTGGCCTTTCCTGCCCCCGCCTTGCCTGCAGCCCCTGGTGCTGGAGTCCAGACGTCCTGCTTTCCAGCCCAGCCTGAAGCGGGCGGTCGTCTGCCTGCCCTGCTGGGGGCATCTCCTGAGTGAGCTCTCACGGCAGGGTGTGCTGCGTGCTTTCCCCACCGGGACGTGTTAACATCACCGCTCGCTTAGTGAGCGTCGCTTACAGACCGTCTCAGTCAGGCTCTGGGGTGTGGCCATGGGATGACCTCCCCATCCACAGGGCTGCCCGGCCCCCCTCCTGTGCTGAGCCCACCCCCTGGCTGCCTGCCACCGTGTGGGATTTGGAGCCAGGAGACTGGCTCAGGTCCCAGGCCCATCCTCCGCTTGCATCCGGCCTCTGCACGTGCTTTGCTTCTCTGAGCCTCAGTTTCCTCATCTGTAAAGTGGGGACAAGCCGGGGAGATAATGCAGAGGAAGGGCTTTATAGACCAGTATCTTCCTACCTCACGGGGCAAACACCACCTAAACCTCCGTCCTTGACGTCCGTTTCTTTCCCACACTGGTGCCCTTGACCCAACCAAAGCTCTGATCCTCGTGGAGCCAGGGGGTGTCCAGGGCGCCCCAGAACCACAGCCTCTGTTTCTTAATGCCACTCTCTGTGGATCTGGCTTCTCAGCCCAGTGCCCCATGAGTGCTGGTTGCAAGCCCCTCCCTTTTTAGGTAATTTTTCTGAAGAATGGCAGGTGTCCTGCATGTCTCTGTTTCTTTTTCCAAATGCTTTCTCCCAGAGAGCATCCTTACAGGCTCGCTCTGGTCCTCTGTAGGGTGTCTGGGAGTTCACATTTGCAACTTTAAAACAAGAGAGCTAAATGCAGAAAGTGAGGAGCGGGAATGCCAAAGAAAAGCGGGCTGTCCCGCCACCCGCTTCCCGGGGCTCAGAGCTTGCCTTTCCCCTCACCTGCACATCTGAAATACAGATCCGGGCTGTCAAGGGAGAAGACGGTTTCACCTCAACACGCCAGCATGGCTGTGTGCTGCCAGCGCGAGGCCATGACTGTTGAGTGGCGCTGGTCTCGCAGTCCCCCGTGAGGTCGCTGCCATCCCCGCTGTCTAGTTGAGGAAGCTGCAGCTCGGAGGGCAGAGGGACGTGCCCAGGACCGTGTGACTCCGTAGCCTGTGGTCTTCCCCCTCCCGGGATCCTCCTCTGGCCTAGCCTGGGGCTCTCCACACGGTGGGGCCACCTACTGTCTAGGGGTCCCTGGGAATCTCATTTCAGAGTCCTCAGGCTCTAGAAGGGGAAACTGGCCCAGAGGGACTCACCTAAGGTGACATGGCAAGCTGGCGGCAGAGCCCTGCTCCACACTTCCCCGCTGGGGGTCGAGAAGAAACGTATATGGATGGGTAGGTGGGTGGTGGGTGCACAGACAGGGTCCCATTGGGGGTCAGCAGGACTCCAAGTGGAGGGAGGGGTGATTGGCAGAGGGAACCGCACACTGGCTATGGTTGTGGCTGGCTTTGGAGGCCATGGCAGGACAGCTCTGTGACGTATAGAGCCATCTAGGGGGGCACTGAGATGACACTGGGGGGGCCAGGACCCTGAATCTGAGAAGGCCCTCTGGGCCAAGGCTACAAAGCCCTCGGGGTTCCCAACCCTGCTGCCCAATCGCACGCCGACACGTGGGGCTCACGAGGCTGGGGTCCCTTCTGGGTGAGAGCCTGCTGGGTGGGTGCCCAGGGCCACATGTTTTTCCCTACACCTGCCAGTTGCCCCCAGTTCAGTGAGGCTCACTTCCCCCATCTGCCCACAAGGAAACTGAGCCCCAGAGAGGGGAGCTGACCCCCAAGGCTCTCTGCAGCCCCCTCTGGCTTGGGGAGGCTGCTCCTAGGGCGCGTCTGCTCCTGGGGAGGCAGCCAGGTGGGCTCTGGCCTCTCCTCCAGAAGCAGGTCAAGTGCAGGGATGCTGGGAGCCACAGCTGAGGCCCACCTTCCTTGGGGTCGCCTGGCAAGAGGCAGACCCACCTGGGAGCTACACGAAGCTGGGTGGGCAAGGGAACTTCAGGCATGCTCCCAGGCCAAGGTGAGCCAGAAGCCCCCTGGAGGAACAGACATAAAGCGCCCCCGCAGAACTTTGCAGAACCCCCCGCCGCCCAAGTACATTCTCAAGGGTATTGATGAGCATGCATCCAAGATAACCAGGCACACGAAGAAACACGGCAACATGGTCAGGAACCCAGAGAAACAGATCTGCATGGGCCCCACATGATGGAAGGAAGCCCCAGACCCAGACGTTGAACCAGCTGTGCCCACGGTGTTGAAGGAAATAAAGGACAAGCTTGGAAACAGCTCTAGGGCATAGGAGACTATCAAAGTAGCATAGTGGATGTGTACAACTGCACAGAACTTCTAGAAATGGGAAACATTAATAACTAAAGCTAAAAAGTCAGAGGCTGTGTTTGGCAGCTGAGTGGGTACAGCAGAAGAGAATTAGTGAAATGGCAGACCAATGACGCAGACTCACTATGGCAAGATGAAAATGGGGCCCATGCAGAAGAGACGAAGAGGATACAGTGAGAGGGTCTGCCATTGCTCCAACGGCATCCCAGGGCGAGAGAAGGGAGAAAACGGCAGAGAAAAAAGGATAGTTGAGAATGTCCTAGAACTGATGAAATACATCAATCCACAGATCCAAGAGTCCCTGTGAACGCCCAAGAAGGATAACCCCACAAGACACACCTCAGGGAAACTGCAGAAAACCAAAGTGAAAGGGATGGTCCTGAGCAGCTGGGAGAAAAAGACAGATGACCACCAGGGGAACAGCTCCCGGAGGGAGAGCTGGCGAGGCTGCACCCCAGGGGAAGCCAGAGAACAGCGCAGGTGGCATCTCTGTGTGCTGGGGCAAAGGGACCACCTGCTCACATCCTCCCCAGTGAGAATGTCCTTCAAAAACGGGCAAAGACATCTTCAGAGAAATAAAAGCTGGGAGAATCTCACCAGGAGAGCCGCCCTAAAGGAATCCTAGGGAATCCTTATGCAGAAGCAAAGTCAGATGTGGGAATGAATGAGGGAGTAGAAATGTGTGGGATAAGGTAAAGGAACACCGTCTAAAAGGCTCTCATAAGTGTAGCGGGTCAGACAATGGCAATTCAAACCCGACACATGCCCGGTGGGGGCAGGAGCATCAGGGTCAGGAGACGCCTCGGCCGCAGAGAGAAGACGGGGAAGGACACCAGGGCCACATGTCCCTGTGATCAGAAGGCAGTGGGGAGAAGAAACAGCCCAGACCCAGATTCTTTCCACCGATGTCTTTTATTAATGAATGCAAAATACAGTACTAACGGAGACAGGGCATGCATGGCGGACGACAGGAAAGCAAGCCACAGAAACCGGGAGTCAGAGGGCCTCATACGTCTGAGGTAGAGCGAGGTGGTGCCAGGGAGCGGGACACTGGGGGACGAGCACCGGCCCCACTCGGGACGACGGACCACGGGAGAGCTCGGGGGGTGTCGGCCACACGGCGAAAACAGTTTAAAACGTTTCCCATCCCTTCACCCGTTCCAGTTCCCCTCTTTGTGGACAGAGCTTCGGGGTTCCCTTGTCACTGGCTCACCGGGGTGTCTCCGTAGGACACCGTCCTTCCCTCCAAGGGGCAAGCCCCACTTGCCCTCATCCGAAAAATAAAGGAGCTTTGTGTTGAAAACGCCAAGGCTGCCATCCAGGGAGCTGGAGGCCAAGTGCGTTAAGAAAGACCCTTTTTCTCTATAAAAATAGTTTCACTTTATAAAAGGGGGGAATGCTCATCTCAGGTGGGGAGGGACGCTGGAATGTGAAAAACGTTCTGGGGGCAGTTCCACCGTGGCGGGGCTGGGGCGGACGCGACAACGCGGGGCGGGCCCTGCTCTCGGCCGGCTCGCCGGGGGCAGGTGCACGAGAGGGGCCTGGCGGCGGGGCCGGGGGGCGGGGCGGGGGCGAGGCTGGCCCCGGGCCGGGCCGGGCCGGGCCGGGCGGCGCTCAGTTGAGCAAGGTTCCGTAGAGCTGGGCCTTCGTGAGGCTGTCCTTGCGGCTGAGCCCCGCGCCGCCAGTCCGCGCGAAGGCCGGCTGCGGGCTGAGGCGCGCGGCCGGGAGCATCTCCGGGGAGGCCTCCATGGAGCTGGGCTCCAGGGAGTCCCTGGAGCTGTGCGGGCTGCGCTCGGGCTCGGGGCTGCCGGCCGCCGCGCACAGCCTGTCGCCGGGCGCGTCCCCGGGCGCGTAGCCGGGCAGCGGGTCGGCCGCGCGGCCGGGGCTCAGGCTGCGGTCGGCGGCCGCGCGGAGGAAGCAGGGCTCGGCGCGGCGGCCGCGCGCCAGCTCGGCGCCCTCGGGGAAGCTGTCGGCCTTGTAGGCGGCGTAGCGCGGGCTGGCGCGGCCCTCGGCGCCCTCGCCGCCGTAGTAGCGTTCCGAGAAGCTGCAGGGCGACGCGCGGCCGGCCGCGGGCGCGGGGACCGGGTAGGCGCCCACGTCCTCCACGCTCAGCGGCCGCCAGCGCGCGCGCGCGTCCTCGCCGGGCAGCCGCGCCGCCCCCGGCTGCGCGCGCAGGCTCCACAGGTTGGGCGGCATGAGCGCCTGGCGCGGGCCCGGCGACGCCGGGAAGCGGAAGGGCTCGGCCGGGTAGGGCGACACGGTCCGCGCGAAGCCCGGGGCCACCTCGGCCTCGAGCGGCGCGGCCACGGCGGCCGCGGCCTTGGCGAAGCGCGGGCTGCCCTGGAAGGCGGCGGCGGCGGGCGGCGCGCGCTCGAAGAGCTCGTCGCGGCCGGGCCGGTACAGGGCCTGCTGCGCGGCGGGGAGCGTGCCCGCCGGCGCCGGCTCCTTCTCCTCCGACGTGGCGCTGAAGCTCGAGTAGGAGCTGGACGTGGGCAGCGAGGCTGCGTAGGCCGGGAAGGCCTCGTGCCGGAAGGCGGCGGGGAAGGCGGCCGCCTCGGCCTCGTCCTCCTCGTCGGCCGCGCTGTCGGTGGAGTTCTGGGCCCGCAGGAAGCCCACGTCGGTCCCGGGCGCGTCCACGCTGGGCCGCCGGTCGCGCCGCCGCTCCTCGGGGCAGTAGAGGGCCGTGTCGCTGCAGTAGATGTCGCCCTTGTAGGGGGGCCGCGCGCCCGGCTTCTCGCCGCAGTCGCCGAAGGCCAGGTCGCGGCCCGAGGCGTCGGACAGGCGGGAGGACAGGCTGGCGGGGTCGGGCTTCTCCAGCACCTTGGCGATGACGCAGGTGGGGACGCTGTCTGCGTAGGCCGGGTGGCAGAGCGGCGAGGGCAAGCTGCAGCCGTGCTTCTCCATGTGCAGGCTCACGCGCTCCTGGAACTCCGAGGGCAGCTGCGGCGGGGCGGGGCGGCGACAGGGGCGGCAGTCAGCCCGGGACCGCAGCTGCCGCGGACTCCCGGCAGGTGGACCAGGAGGGAGCTGCGCCGGGCTCCCCAGCTGGAGCCGGGGCCCAGGACGCCTCAGGGCCCCTGGTCACCTGTACTCCCCCCACCCCCCCGCCGCAGCCCCCGCATTTCCTCCCCTGAGGGATTCACTTGCTCCCCCCACCCCCCAGCCATGTGGCCTGGGGGCTCCTGAACACACAGACTCAGAAACAGATGCAACAAAGATCCAGGGCCAGGGGCCCAGCAGGTTCCGCAGGAGCGCCTGGTGCCTGTGGGGACATCCCACTACTGTTTGATCTATTTGAGAGTGTCTCAGGGGTGGCCCAGGGAGAGGGGACACCGACGGAGGCCTGGATGACGGGAGAGCGTGGAGAGAGGGGCAGCCTGGCTTTGGCACCAGAGAGCCCTGTGGCCTTGGCCAGTCATTGTGCCCAAACCGAACTGCAGGGTTTCTGTGAGGCTCACACTGGGTCACTCTGCCCCATCAGTGCTCCGAGGACGGTGTGGGGGGGGCATGGAGCCGGGACAAGGAGCAGCCGGCAGAGGAAACCGGGGGGAATGGGCGGCTGTCCACACCGGGTGGAGTGTGCGTGGGGTGGCCCTTCCAGCACCTCTCAGAAAGGCTGCGGGGGCGCCGGGGGCAGAGGCCGCAGGCTCACCCAGCGCCTCCCCCTGGGGGTGGGGAGAGGCCATGCCCCAGTGGCGCGGGCGGCTGGCAGGGCGGGCCCACGTTACCTCGGACACCTTATGGACCCTGCCGTAGGTCTGGCTGCACTGCAGCAGCTGGGCCGCCAGGCTGCAGTCCTGCCTATAGAGTTCCTGGAAGACAAGAGAAGGCGTTTGGCGCAGGCCTGCCCCTTGCCCAGGTCCCTGCCGCCCTGACTGGCGCCCAGGGGCCAACACAGAGAGCCGGTGGGCAGAGTGGCTATGTGGGTGGCGGGACAAGGACCCTCTCTGGGCCTCACAATCTTGCCTGCAGAATGGGGGCCTCGGCTCTGACCCGGAGCTGCCGGGGCATGAAGGGGGCCCTGCCAGGCAGTCCTGCGGCTGCCCCAGATGGGACCCTCCCACAAAGTGGGGGCAGGGGTAGAAGGACTCAACGGTTCTTGAACTCTCGGAGGCCCCAGGCATGGTGACAGGCCTGGTCTGCCCGTCCCTCGGCCTCCCAAGTCCCTCCAAAGAGAACTGAGGGCACAGTGCTGGCATAAGGATGAGGAGGGAGCTGCAGCGCCTGCCACCCCCAGTCCCAGGCTGGCTGCCCACGCCGCGTGCTCAGAGCATGGCCTGGCAATGGGAGTGGCTGCAGGGCTGGGCGAGGGTCAGGGAGAGTGGGACAGAGGGCCTGTGTGACCCCAGGTCGAGGCGGGGCCCGGCTCAGCCTCCTGAGCTGAAAACAGATGCAAACAGTAGGAATGGAGGGGACTGGGTCTCGTCTTTGGAAAATCTCTGTTGCATGTGCCTGTGGCTGGGCCTTCACTCCTGCCCCACCCAGGGACCCTCGGCCTGAGGGCTCTGACAGTGAGGAATCTGGGGCCCACCTGCTCCCAGGCCTCAGCTCAACTAGGACCAGGTGTGCTGCGGCTCAGGCCCGCTGTTGAAGGTGTGGGCGCCCTCGTTATCCCCCCGCCCTGGACCTGGAGCCCCCCCCACCTCCTCCTTCTCGGCTGAGGCTGCTGCCCCACTTGGCCTGCACAGTGGAGGGAACCTGGGTCCCCAGCCCCCTTGCCTCCATGGGCCTCCTGGGAAGGGCAGAGTTGGCTGAGAGCTGAGAACTGACCCCTGTGAGGCCCACGACTGGCTGCCACTGGCATCAGAGGACTGCAGGGGCTGCCCAGCCAGCCCAGGTCTGCCGCTGGGTGGTTGACAGACGGCTGGCAGCCGCCCTGTCCTGGGGCCTCCCTTCTTCTCATCTGCAGGGCTCCTCGGTGATCCCAACCCATCTGCGGCCTTGAATGCCGAGAGCATGCTGATCTCGGCCTTGAACTCCAGACCCCAATCTCCAGTGTCCCAATGTCTTCCCAGCATCTCCTCCTGGACGTCCAGCGCACTGTGGAACCCAGCTCCTGCTGTCCCCACGCCTGCTCCTCCCCCGGCATCCCCAGCTCAGGAGACGGCAGGACCCGTCTCTTTCTCTCACACCCTACATCCAAAATCTTGGTCAATCCTGTTGGTTCCATCCTCAAAATATAACCAGAATCGCAGCCCTTCTCCCCACCTCCACGGCCGCCATGCGGGCCGAGCCCCAACGTCCTTCCCCCGGATTGCTGCCAGTCTCCTCCTCGGTCTCCCTGCTCCTGCCCTCGTCCCCTACAGTCTGTTCCCAGCAGCAGCCCTGTGAGCCCAGCAGAAGTCCAAGTCCAGTCCTGTGACTCCTCTCTTCAAGAACCTTCAGTGGCTCCCTGTTTCACTCAGAATAAAACCCAGCTTCCTCCGGGAGCCTATACACTGTGGCCTCATCTTTCTGACCTCAGACCCTGGGCCTCCTTCCTGCCAAGAGCCCACTCGCACCGCCTTGCTCTTCTTCGAACTACCCAGGCCCACCTTCGCCACCGTGGTTCTTTCTGCCTGGAAGGAACGCTCTTCTGGGACATCCCGTGGCCAGCTCCCTTGCCACCTTCGGGTCTGGGCTGCTGCAGCCTCTCCCAGGAGCGCCCTCTTGAAATGTGCTACCCCTGCAACTGGCAGCTCCCTCGCACGCTCCCTGCTTTATTTTCTCCGCGGCATTTAGCACTTCTGACACAGCGCATGGATGCGCATCTCGCTTGTTTTCCGTCTGTCTGCCCGGCTCGGATGTAAACTCCACGTGGGCAGGGATGTTTCTGCCTGTGTTGTTCACACCATATTCTCAGAGCCCAGTAGGGTCTGACGGAATTAGTGAGTGTGGGGTCAGCTGTCAGGAGTCGGTGGAGGGCAGCCGGGCCCATGTCCCACGGCCCTGAAAGTGGGGCCCCACGGGTGGCCACACAGCTCTGATGCCCCTGGGGCTGGCTGAAGGCAGGAATGCTGAGCGGGGTCAGCAAGGCCTGCCGTGAACAGGATGATCTGGCCAGTGCTCCCTACCTCGAGTCCTCTTTCCTTCCAGGGTCTTCCAGGACGCCCTCGGCGGTGCATCTCTGGGGAGGCAGCCCCTGTCCTCCCCGACTGCCCAGGTGCTCCTGGAGGCCCTGACCGCCCTGTCCATCCACCTGCCGCTGGGCCAGCCCCCCGAGCCCGGGGCCGTAGTGCCTGGGCCTGGCCCCTTGGGGTCGGAATGGCCTGACACTCACGTTGTCCTCCGAGAGCTTGTCGATGGTCACCTTGGCCTCCAGCAGGTGGCTGTTGAGGGCGACGATCTCATGGCTCAGCGCTCGCTTCTCTTCCTCATAGTGCTGGCCCTGCGGGGGGCAGGGCAGTGGTGGGGGTGGTCAGCCGTCAGCCAAGGCCTGGGGCTCAAGCCCCGCTGTGCCATTAGGCCACACGCGTGCCCTCTTGCAGCCGATAATGATGAGGTGTTTGGAGGGCTAGGGAGTGCAGAGGTCAGAGCACAGACCCCCCCCCCAAGTTCAAATCCCGCGCCACCACTGACAAGCCAGATGGCCTCGGGCACGTCACGGCCTGCCTGAGCCTCAGTTTCTCATCTGCACCACAGGAGTCACGTCCTCCTCCTGGGAGGCTGGGGTGAGGACCGAGAGAAGATAGTTTGTGCTCAGCCCGAAGCCTGGCCCATCTCACTGGACAGATTGGGAAACTGAGGCTCAGAAAGGAAAGGGCCCTTGTCCAGGGGCCTAGCAGAGCCACCCCAGCTCCCGCCAGCAGCTGGAAGACAGGCAGGCGTCGAACAGCCATTTCTGATTTCCAAAAGCAAAATAAGCTTGCAACCACTAAAAAGAGGGAACTTCTCTCTCGGTGGAGGGAGGTGCCAGAAACGGCCCACCCGTCCTCGAGGGCGAGCTCTGAGGTCAGAGGGGACCAGGGGGCCCACCTCCACCACTTCTATTTCTTCACACCGAGGGCTCCCCAGCCCCACCAACAGAGAGAAACGCAGCTGTGCCGGCTGTCTGCAGATGGGGGGGTCTCCAGGAGGGTCTCTGCCCGCCCTGCCCCGGGCCAGGCACGGCCCGGTCTCGTTTATTCCTCATGGTAAGAGGGAGGGGTCCTGAGAGAGGCGCCGTGGGGGCTCAAACCCAGCTTTGGCTCACCCGGGGCCCGAACTCAGGCCTCCGTCCTCCCAGGTCTGGGTCTCTTGGCTGGCGGTCCCCAGTGCATGCGCGTCCTCTCTCCCACTCACGCCTCCAGCTCAGCATGCACCGCCTGCTGCTGAGGCTCACGGGGCAGCTCTGAACCCTACCACTCCCTTGTCCTGACAGCACCCTCCCATTCGGTGCAGAAAGGGGTGGGACCCAAGGGGCAGGAGGTCAGGAAACAAGGCCTGTGACCTGGCTCCTGCATGGGCAGGGTGGCTCCCCCGGGGTCCAGAGCTGAGGGCCGTGGGGCGGGGGCCTCACCATGCGGTACAGCTTGTCCTCCAGCTCCTGGTTGATCCTTTGCAGCGCCATGTAGTTGCTCTGAATCCTGGAGGAGGAGGCAATGGGTCACCGGTGCGAGCCTTGAGCCTCCCATGACCCCTCCAGCGACCGGCTGGATGAGCAGGGCGGGGCTGAAAGCAGGCCCCCTGAGCCCATGCGCTGGCCCACCCTGGTCTGATTGCCCCTCTGCACACAGCAGAAAGCGTCGATCTCAGCTAACCTGCTGAGGCCTTTCCTGGGTCAGGGTCCAGGACCCCTGGGAGATGAGAGGGGGAGCCCTGTCATTCACAGGCGACTCAGTCAGGTCCTCACTCAGAGCCAGTGTACTGGCGTTTTACACACAGCTCTTACAGGCCTTAAGACTGACCATGCGATGGGCCCGGGATGAGTGCTGGAGACTTGGTTCCCCTGGAAGACGGGAAGGTGGAGGCGAGTGCGGGGCAAAATCGGGCGCTCTGCTTCCACTGCTGCCACGCAGTGTGACAGCGGAAGGGAGCTCGGGACAGACTCCATCCTCTCGGCAACCTGCGTGTAGTGTTATTGCCTCCTGTCTCACTAATGGGGAAACTGAGGCTAGAGGTGCCTACAGCAGGAAGCGGCAGAGCTGGGACCTTCACCGAGGTCTGACAGCGCTGCCCAAGCCTGGTTCCCACAGGACTCTATGGGGACACCCAGAAGGCCCAGCAGGATGGGCCCTGAAGGGACAGCCAGCCCTGCTGGCAACTCCTGTCTCGACATGGCATCAGCCGGTGCTCTATAAATATTTAAAATAAACCGGCCCAGCAGCAAAGTCTGCCTTCTCTTTGCGTTCTTCCTAAAGGAAGGCTGGAAAGTGTGTAATGTTTTAGGAAAATGTGCAGAACAGTGTTTTCAGAAAAGTTTTTTTTTTTTTTTTTGAGGAAGATTAGCCCTGAGCTAACTGCTGCCAATCCTCCTCTTTTTGCTGAGGAAGACTGGCCCTGAGCTAACATCCGTGTCCATCTTCCTCTACTTTATATGTGGGACGCCTACCACAGCATGGTGTGCAAAGCGGGGCCATGTCCGCACCCCGGATCTGAACCAGCAAACCCCGGCTGCCGAAGCGGAACGTGTGAAACTTAACCGCTGCACCACCGGGCCAGCCCCAGAAAAGTTTGGTTTTTAAGGGAGTAATTGCTCAGGGTCCCTCATCCACGCTTCACTTGCTGCTCAAGGGATCGGTCCCTAACCTCTGGTTCATCAAGGTCCCTAACCTCTGGCTCATCTCCAGGGCTAGACATCACTTTTCCTATCAAAGACCCAGGGGACCGTGGCTGGGACCCTGGCGGACCAGTCGGGGTCTGGAGATGGCCGCTTCTGTGGGAAGAGCCTGTCCCTGGCAGTAGCCAGACCCGGGTTAAGATCCTGGTTTGGTGGCTCTTGGCACAAAGTACAACTTTGGAAAAGGAGCTGGCCCTCATTGAGCCCGGGACTCCCCATCTGCGAATGGGGTCACCAGATCGGTGGGAGGCAGAGCTCTGCGCTGAGACCCCGGGGCCCCGCCCCGCCCCCTCACCTGCGCAGCTTCTCCGTGACCTTCTCGAGCTCCTCCTGCGCGCGCCGCAGCTCGATCTCCAGGTAGTGGCGCGTGGAGTCGAACTCGGTCTCGAGCTTCTCGAGCTTGTGCGTGGTGTAGGACAGCCGCTTCCGCAGCTCGCCCTTCTGCTCCTGCAGCGCGCTGAAACGACACGCGGCGGCGGGCCGGGCCGCGGCGCTGAGCGCGGGGAAACTGAGGCCGCGCCGGCCAGTCGGGCTGTGCGTGCACCGCATGCGCCTAGCCAGACTCACACACGCACACTTGCATGCGCACACACGCGCGCGCACACACACACACACACCCCTCTGTGGGCAGCACTAGAGGCTGACGGCCCCTCAGGCGTAGGGACTGACACTGAGCCAGTCGGGCCCAGGTCATCCGTCAGCCTCCAGCAGCGCCATGTCAGAGGTGTCACCTGGGAGGAGAAACGTCTGGACCCCAGAACCTGGCTCGTGTTGGGGGCGGCTTACAGGGCGGCCCTCCCTCTCCGAGCCGACCTCTGGATGGGGAAGCTTACAAGGGCCCCAACTTCGGCTCCTCCACAGCGCTGGGTGGGGATTCTGAGGCCCAGAGGTGTCAGTGGCACACCCTAGACCAGACCTCTTTTCCCCAAATTGGCTGTGTGACCTCCGGGCCAGGGAGGGGACGGGCCAGGAAGCCCCATGCCCAGGCAGCAGCCACCACAGTGGCCAGCTGGCCGCACACAGCATCAGAAACTCAGGAAAGCCCCAGCCTGCTGTGTCCCCTTCCTCCAGGAAGCCCTCAGGCCCCGCTCCTGAGGCTCTCTCCCCCACAGACTGGGGGACCCCGAGATGCTGAGCCCCCAGGCTCAGAAAACAGACTCGGGAGAGTCCGGCCTCTGAACCGTGGCAGTCAGCTCACTTGAGCATAGTCATCAGTTGGGCACAAGGTGGAGGGGTGGGTGTGGGTGTGGGTGTGGGGGCTGCGCCCAGGGGACTGGCTGTGAACTCTACCCGGGCAGGGACCACCTCCTGTCAGTAGCCACGCAGCACCGGGAGAGGAGCCCGCAGGTCCACACGCGCTCCACGGCCCTTTCCTTTACTGACCGGGCCCCAGAGGGCAGGGGCTGCTGGCCGAAGGACACGGCTTTGAGGTGGGGCCGTGAGAGCTGCTCTCTGCAGAGAAGGGGGCTGCTGTGCGCCGGGAGGGGCGCGGGGGCGCTCCGCAGGGTGTTCGCCACAACAGAGCCAAGAATCAAGCTGCTCTTCAGCACTCTGGGTGGGCGCTGCCCCGTCACCGCGCACTACAGTGACGATGAAGCCCAGGGTGCTGTGGCCCAAAGATGGGCACCAGCCTGTGCCGTGGGGTGGGCAGGGGCTCCGCTGTCCCACAGACCTAGCTACTGGTCCCCTCCATCTGCCCCCAGGGGCCCACTACCCACCTGAGCCTCCGCTTCCCCCTGGGAAGCAGGGACTGCCCCCGTCTTGCCCTCTGGCCCCACAGCCCTCAGAAAAATTCCGCCCAGAGGGGTGCCCAAGCTGGAGGGGGGCCGGAGCAGGCCGTCAGTTTGCTGGAACAAGTGCACGCCCTCAGGGGACCACCCGGATCCAACACCCTTTTGGATGGTAATTTCTGGTGGGTTTGCTGTGGGATTGGGGGGGGGAGGGTGGACAGTGCCCGCTCCAGACCATGGGGTGGGGGCAGGAGGGGAGTCCCCAGGTGTCATGCCTGGTAACCCCGACTATGCCTGGATGTGCTGTGGGACCTTGGGCTAGAGCCCGTGTTCTCAGGGCCTCCCAGACCAGAGGCCAGTGCGGGATCCCGGGACAGGCGGGAGCTTCCCCAGCACCAGGCAGAGGGCTCTTCAGCCCTGGGCCGTGTGTAAACATCCGCCTCACCACGGGTGCAGGCAGAGAACTGCGACCAAGCGTTCCTGGAGTCCTGCCCAGGGCTACATTTTTAAAATAAATAAAGAGTAGCCTGCATTTTGAGAACCTCGGAGAAGGGTGGGGTGGGCCTCCCAAGAGTGGTTCCCCAAGGAGGCTGGAGAGTGACAAGCAAGAAGGGAGCCCAGAGGCAGAACACCCGCGGCTGCCCACGCACGTCCAGCCTCCTCCTCCGGGCAGCGTGCCTGACTGCCCCACCACGAGCACCCTGAAGTCACAGATCCCACAGTGCCCCCCGCCAGGCCCAGGGGTGTGATGAGCTTCCTGGGGGCTCTCCCATGTCATCCCCTGTGCCTGACCCCCTGCAGGCACAGTGTCGGGCTGGGGTTGGGGCAGCAGCCCCTGAAGTCAGTCTCCTCTCATCCCAGACGAAAGCATCACCCGTCCACTCGTGTGGCCACTTAAGCCCCAGCCCCCTGCCTCAGAACCAGCGACTTTCGCCACCTTCCCTCCCCCAGCTTGGCCACCCACCCGCAGCCGCAGGTTATACCCTGCCACCCCGCAGACAGCCCACTCCTGACGAGACCCAGCCACAGCATCCCACGACGCATGCACCCGTCACCCTCTTTCCTTCCTCTCCTGCCACCCGGCCCTGTTCCCAGCACCTCACAGCAGCGTGTAAGACAACATGGTCCCGCCCCACCGAGCCTACCATCTCGAGGGGACATGGGTGATGAGCAAGGGAACAGGCCTGTCAACGAGGCAAGAGTATGACAGGGCTGTGAGGTGGGCTCCATCCGGCAGAGCCAGGACCTGCCGAGGGGCACCTGGGCCGAGACCTCTCCACACGGGGCACCCAGCTTCACCGAGCCGGCCGCCTGAGCCTCAGTTTACCCTTGGCCCTCAGATGGATGGCCTTCCAGACATACCGGGTGGCTCTGTCCCACCACCCCTCCAAGACTGCTCCCACCCTCCCTGTGCCCCTCACGCCCCCCAACCCCCAAGCTGCACCCTGGTCAGGCCTGGGCTGGCAGTGCCCCGGCCCCTGACTCCTGCCCCTCCTCGCTCCCCACCCCAGCCCGCTTGCTGCAGGCGCCTGGCCCCCAGCCCCAGACACTCCTCCCGACCTCTCCGTCACAGCAGACGCCCAGGCTCCCCCACACCTGTGCCCCACCGTGTCCTTCCCCATCTCTGCCACCCCGGCTCTGTTGCATCTGCACCCCTTGAGTGTGCCCAGGCTGCCCCTCAGGCCCGGGTTTGCACCCCGCCCCGCCCCACCCCTGCGCATCTCAGGCCGAGTGTCCCCCACGCCCAGCCACACAGATCCTCTCCAACCTCCAGCTTCAGCCCGGGCCTCTCTTCCCATGTCCCGGCGCCCAGCGTCCTGTCTGCCCGGATGACCGCAGGCACCGCACACTCAGTGCGTCCAATGCTGACCGCTCCTTGCCCTCTGCACTCCCCATCCCCCGGGAGGGCCCACCACCCTCAATCCCCAGTCAGACCCCAAAAGGCCATGGTGAGCCCTCCTTGCCCCTCACAGCCTGTCACCAAGGCCTGGCAATCAGCTACTCAGAAACTTTGGACATGTCCCCTCCTCGGACTGGTCCAGGGAGGGCTCTAGGCTGGGCACCCTGGGGTCTGCGGTCACCTGGCTGGTGCCTCTGTCCCTTCCAGTGCCTTCCCCTGCCAGGGCATTAACCTGAGCCCTGGCAGGCCTCAGCCTCAGTCTTCACGTCTGTAATACAGGGACGTGTGTGCCCACACTGGGGAGCCCCCACCCTCGGGAAGGAGCGCTGTCGTGGTGGTCCCTGCACTACCCGGGGTCATCAGAACTACCAGGAGACGACGTCACAGGCAGCACCGTGTAGACGTGGGGCCTCTGGGCCGCTGGGAATCTGGGGGAACCGCTTGGGGGCCTGGGGCTGCGGCTTCCTCCTCCCCACGGGTGGGGAGGTGGCTCGGGGGCCCCAGCGTCTGGAGACAGCCCCTGACAGGTGCATGGGGAGTGTGTGGAAGTCCTTTGTGACCAGACCAGCCAGTGCCGCACCCTCCAGATCAGGACCCCCCTCCCAGGTGGGGGTTTAGGAAGCCCAGCTCAGGCTGTAGCCTGTGAGGTCCCCTCGCTTCAGCATGTGTCCTGGTGAATGAAATCAGGATCCAAAGCTGGCGTGACAGGAGGTGTGGGGGGGTTGGTTCCCTCCCTGCACACCGGAAGCCCCAGAAGTGCTTTCTCACCTCCCAGAGTAGGATGAGGAGCTCGTTCCGTGAGGAGCGGGGCCCCGAGGAATCCCCTCCTGCCTTCCCCCGGGAACCCGTTCCGGCCACTCAGGACAGAGCCCCTGGCTGGGGCCGGGCAGTGGGCTGTGGGGGCATGAGGGCCGCGCCTCCGAGACGGGATAGCACAGAAAGGGGCGACCCGACCCCTTCCCCTGTCTGGGCCTCCCCATCTGTCTCGGGGTGTTGATGTGGATGTGGGATGGAGGTCTGGGGACAGATGTGGGGACACCAAGGAGCCGGGGAGACAACAGGCAGGTTACCTGTCCCAGAGCGAGGGCGAGGACCTGGCCAGCCGGCCCTGCAGGACGCGGGGCTGCCCAAGGCACGAGGGCACCCAGGGGCTGCGCAGCCTGTGGGCAGAGAGGACACAGCTGCTCAGAGCGCGGCCGGGGGCACCCGCCCACCACGGGCACACCGTCACGGAGGGATGGCGCTCCACCCTACGCCTGGCAGGAAAACTCCTTGTCATCAGCACGGGGGCGGGGGTAGGGGGAGGAACCAGGGTGGGGACCCAGCCTGTCCACCTGCTGCCTGAGCCCACTGGTGGCACCGAGTCCCACCAGGGGCAGGTCCCCACCCGCAGGTCTGCATCCAGCCTCTCAGCCTCAGACGGGACTGGGGGCAGGCTCCCCAGCTCTGGGGGGCCGCCTGGCTCCCGCTCCTTGCGGGAAGGACCCATTGGTCAGAGAACCCAGGAGGCAAGGAGGATGGAGGGACAGTGTGACGCCAGCCCCCCACCTCTGCTGGGACACCATGACAGCTGACGCGAATGGACAACTTGGGGGGGGCGGTCCTGGAGGCTGTGGGACCTGGTGGATGTTAGGGGTCCAGGGCAGGGGGCAGCGGGGGGGACGGAGTGGGGTGGGAGCCGCGTGGATGGACACGAGAAGCGACACAGGCCTCCCCTGGCTCTGCTGTGGCGCCACCCTGCTGGGGGCAACAGCCTACACATCCGAGCCTTGGCCATGGTGACCCCCGCTGCAGTCTCTCCAGGGACGCTCGGGTGGCCTTGCTGGCCCGGGGCCAAAGCGGGAATCTGACGAGAGGATGCTGCCCCAGAAACCAGGCTCCCGAAGAATGCTCTGAGTCACGGGCCAATGTTCGTGTCAAGAGAAAGCTGTATAATCCCCCTTAGAAATAACTGCAGGGGGGCAGCCTGGTGGCGCAGCGGTTAAGCGTGCACATTCTGCTTTGGTGGCCCAGGGCTTCGCCAGTTCAGATCCCAGATGTGGACCTACGCACCACTCATCAAGTCATGCTGTGGCAGCATCCCACATATAATGTAGAGGAAAATGGGCACGGATGTTAGCTCAGGGCCAGTCTTCCTCAACAAAAAGAGGAAGATTGGCGGCAGATGTTAGCTCAGAGCTAATCTTCCTCAAAAAAGTAAAATTAAAAGAATAACTGCATAGGCCCGTCCAGTGGTTCATCGGTTAAGTTCACACTCTCTGCTTTGGCGGCCAGGGTTCGTGGGTTTGGATCCCAGGGGCAGACCTACACACGGCTCATCAAGCCATGCTGTGGCAGGCATCCCACATACAAAATAGAGAAGGATGGGCACAGATGTTAGCTCGGGGCCAATCTGCCTCAGCAAAATAAAAAATTTAAAAAAAAAAACACCACAAACAGACAGCCACAAAAAATAATGGAAGGAAAGAAGTGCTAATGTTACAGGTAGGGGGTGGGATTCTGGGTAATTTAAAATTTTTCTGTTATACTTTTCTGGATTTGTCATATTTCCTACAGTGAGGATGAAAAATCAGAAAAAAAAAATTTACTAAGGATCAGATCTTGCTGGAAAAAAAAATGTTAAGCATCGATTTGACAGGCTGAGCGGGGCAGCGGGGAGCCCCAAGCCCTGGGCTGGGAGCTGCAGATCGGCCACCACGTCCCTGAGCCAGCCACTGTCAGCAAGATGGGCTGCCCTTGGCCCCGTCTCCTGAGCGGGTCTGCAGGGGCCCAGCACGCCAAGGCGGAGGCGGAGGGACAGCGGCCTAGTCTCTGGTTAGACGGGACTTTGGAAGTGACCCCAACACTGCTGAGTGGACGGAGAGTGGGGGCCGGAGGGGCTGGTTCCCTTGGGAGCACCCCGAGACTACCAGTCTGCCCTCGGTGGCCCGACCGAGGCCGGCAATTCCCATGGGAGTCCCCTTCTCGGCCCTCGTCAGCCAGGCCCTGCCCCCAAAGGCCCCTCCACAGGAGGGACTCCCGGCAGGTGAGTTTTCAGAAGAAGGGAGGCTGGGACCCAGGGGGAAACCGAGGCCCAGGAAAGGGGCGAGGCTTGCCTGGAGGCACAGTGAGTGGGGGCCCCACTGTGACTTGACCCCGACTCGGCTTCTGGTCACACGCGAGGCATTTGTCACTGACAACCTACTCTTGTTTTGATGAAAATTCTCATTCTCAGCCAGTGACATGGGGAGGGCCCCCAACCTAGAGATGAGAAAACTGGGGCCCAGAGAGGTTAAGCAACTCTCCCAAGATCACAGAGCAAATCGGTGGTGAGGATGAGACGAGAACCAGATCTGCCAGCCCCTCCTGGGGGGTGCGAGAGGATGGCCGCGGGAGTGCCACCCCTGCCACAGGGCTGCCAGAGTGTTCTGAGGAGAGTAGACGTGCCCAGCGAGACAGCGGAGGAGAGAATTAACTGGCTCCCGCTGGGTTCTCCTGGCTGCTGGCTGTCAGCGGGGCCAGCGATTGCCCCAGCAGGAGCCAGCATGGTGGAGCTTCCACCCAGGGGACAGCCAGCCACGGTGTCACCCTAGCCGGGCACAAAAGGCCACTTCCCGCCCTTGCTGGCAGAAGGGCCTGGTGACCTCTGAGCAGACGGATGGACAGAGGGTTGGCCCGGGCCGCCAAGGCTTGACTTGCCTTGAGTCACCCAGGCCTCGGTGATCCCGGGCCCCCTCGTGGACGTGGGTGTCCACACGTGGGGAACAGCTACCACCCGGCCCTGTGTGTCTCTCAGGATGAGATGGGCCCCCGAGGGGCCTGGAGCCGTCCAGGAGTCAAGGGCGCACTTGGGCCCCGGGGAGCAGGGGGTGGTCAGGATGTGAGCAGCTGTCTGACTGCCCCCAGGGAGTGGCTGGCTCAGGGAGCAGGGAGACCAGCCAGGCCAGCTCTGAGGGGCCGAGGGTCCTTGGGGCTGGGGGTGGAGAAGGGGGCACAGCGAACGCCAGGTGCTTCTCCCACCTCATCTCGGCCTCCGAGGGGCACCAGCGTCACCCCTGGGGTACAGATGCAGATGGCTGCGGCCACCTGTGGCTGCCCTCTGACCTCGTCCAAGGTAGAGAGAGGGGCAGAGGGGGTTACAGCCACGCCTGACCCCCACTGACGCCTGCATACCTTGCCACAGGCAGAGCGACAGGACATTTTGCTCTCAAGCCAGTCAGACCCCCTCCCTCCTCTCCCTACTGGAAGGGACAGCTGCCTCTCTGTTCCTGACTCCCCCAGACGTGGCCGCACTCCCACCCGTGCCCGCACTCCCACCCATGCTCCAGGCCGTTCTCAATGCTGTTCCCTCCACTGGGAAGGCCCTCACCTCCCTCCTCTGAATCCCCAGATCCTCTCCTTTCTTGTGAGGCTCTGCTCAGATGCCACCTCTTCCAGGAAGCCTTTTTTGGTTCTTCCTCGCTAAGGTTCCCTCTCTTTCCCTTTCTACCTCCTGCCGCTCCTCCTCCATCACTCGGGGCCACCTGGGGCCCCGGCGGGGTGGGGGGGGGTGGAGGGCTGTTCCCCCTTCCCCTTGGTCCCATGGCGCCGTGCTGGGCACAGGGGAGGAAGGGCACAGGAGCTCGGGGGCCCGGGTGCAGGAGGAGACCCTCCCCTGCCCAGTGGCATGGACAGGCTCCTGGGGCGGAGGTGCACCCAGCGGGCGGGCCTGTGGCTCCCATCCCCAGCGGGCTCTGGTGACGGGGGTCTGGGTTGGGGCGCGCTCCTGGGGCTGGGCTGAAGAAGTCACTGCCTGCCTGCGCCCAGCTGCCAGGAGCCCTCGGCGGCCAGCAAGGGCCTGCGTCCCGCGGCCGCCCCCCGGGCACAGCCTGTCCTCGCCCGGCTCTGGCGCTCCGGCCCCGGCCGACAGTCACGCTCCAGCAGCACCAAATTGCTTGTCATTCTTCACATGCTGCAGGCAGCTCCTCATCTTGGTGACTTTGTCCCTGCGTCCCCTCTGCCAGGATCGCACTGGCTCCCCCTGCTCCAGGTTAACTCCTCCCACCCAGGGCCTGGGGGGGACCCTGACGCCCTAGCCGGCCCTGGGAGGGTACTGACGCAGCTCCCCGTCAGTGAGCGTTCCAGGGGCTCAGTCGCTGTGCTGTCATCGCTGAGCAATGGCGCCTGGGCCTCCTGCTCCACTCTTGCCCCAGATGGCACGTCCCCAAACCCAGCCAGACGGTGACTTGCCTCCGGTCAGAATGCCCCATGACTCCCTGTCACCCCAAGGCCCCTCGGACCCCCTACTGCCCCGCCTTGCCCTGCTCTGGCCGCGCTCACTCATGCCGGCCTTCAGGCTGCACACCGGAGCCCCTTCCTTCCACCTCAGGGCCTTTGTCCTCGCTGCTCCCTGGGCCAGCCGGCTCTCTCCAGGCCGACCCTCCTCCCTCGGCCCCAGCTCCTGGGACAGCCTGCCCTCCTCACCCCTGTCTCGTTCTGGAGGACAATGACCCTGTCACCTCCCTGCCTTCCCATGGGACTGGCCTTCCTCCACCTTCCATCCCTGGCACCCACCCCGGGTCCCCACAGAGACAGCGTCCAGCAGACTCGTGCTGAATGAGTGGCTGCACGAACGTGTGCGCGACAAGGAGCCCATCCGGTCTCGGGGCGGCCGGGTCTGGTGATCTTAGATCCCTGGGGCTACTTTGGGGCTGGAGAAGTGGGGGTGGCTGCAAAGAGCCCAAGACCTCCCTCCACCCCCGCAACGCCAGCGAGGAGCAGCGCCCTGGCCATCCCCTACCCCCGGCCTCTCACACAGCCCTGAGCCGCTGGCTGCCCTGGTATCTGCCACTGGAACACCTGCTCACGGGCACAGGGACTCGCTGCCAGCGCCCAGGCTCAAGGGCAGAGGCAGAGACCATGGACCGACCCTCAGAGCTACCACCAACGGGCTGCTGGGCCAAGGTGACCCCGGCCCTGGGAGACAGTCTTTGTCCCAGAGCTGCTCCGACCCAGCCTGGTCCTCTCCAAGCTGGGCCTCGAGTTGGCTCCTTGGGACAGCCCATCAGCCTCTTGGGATGCCCTGCGCAGGCCCAGGGGTGGGTCCCTACAGAACCGTCCCGGCCCCCTATCCCCTGCCCCCAGCGGGGGGCACTCCTGAGTCCCCCTGCAGAAGGCAACGCCATGTGCACAGAGATGGGACCCTGGGCGCTGCCACCACGGCTGCCAGGCTGCTGTGCAAAGCTCCTGGGAAGGTGGTGCCCGTGTGTGCCTCTGTGCCCAGGGAGGGGAGTGTCACAGTGCCGACGGGGGCCCACAGCCAGGAGGACCCCACAGGGGTGCAGGGAGGACCCCACAGGGGTGCAAGGACTCCTCGAACTTGATGCCCACCCAGGTCCTGTTGTCTCCTGGCCCACCGACCAAGGTCGCCCAGTGGAACGATCGCCCACCCCATGGCCTCAGGTGACACGGCTGCTCCGCTGCTCCCTCCCACCCAGAGACAGGAGACAGGAGACGCTGAAGGAAAGGCTTCACCTTGCCCCATCTTATCAGGCGGCTGCAGCCCTGCTCCTGCTGCCCCCTCTCTCTGCAGAGGCAGAGCCATGTGCCGGAAACTGGCGGCGCTGATGCCTGGTGAGCCCTTGGTCGGTGGGCACACCCAGGGGCGCCCTGGGCTGGGGCAAAGCAAGGCAACGCAGGCAGGTGGACAGGGCAGTTGCAGAGTCACCCCTGGGCCTTTGCACATGCTGCCCCTCCTGCTCAGGACACCCCTTTCCCTGCTCTTAGTTCACTCTATTCACCTCCTCCAGGAAGCCCTCCTAGACCTACTGCTGGGTCAGGAGCCCTCTCCACTGTCCCTGTCCCAGCTCTACAGGGAACAGGGTGCTCTTTGGGTGCAGGGGCTGTGTCTGCTCCTCCTCCTCAGGGTCCCAGCACCTGGTGCGGGGCAAGGCACATGGCAGGGCCTGATGGCTGTGTGCTGGAGGTGCCCCCGGCCTCTGGGCAGCCCTGGTCTAGCGAGAGCACAGAGGCCCTGAGCTCCCAGCAGCGGCTTCAGGAAAGGTCCGTTAAGAGAAGGCCCAGGGACCCTGGCCCGCAGAGAGGAACAGAGACAAACAGCAGGGCTCTGGGCGTCCGAGGAGGGCGAGCGGGGGCAGGGCCATCAGCCCCGGGTGTCTCTCAGCCCACTCTCTGCAGGTCACGGCCCACCACTGTCCACACCAGTCCTCATCAGACCTGCATTGTGGATGGAGAACCTGAGGTGTGTCACCCGTGAGTGAAGGCGGGCCCAACCCAGGCCTCCCAGCCCCAGCGAGGGGCCCCGGCAGTCCTTTCCAGCCACAAAGGCCCACGGAGAGCAGACGGACAGAGGACGTGTCGGCCTGGGCGAGGGGACTGCCGGGCAGGGAACGTGGGTCCAGCACTGAGCTGACACAGCCAACACCTGCTGAAACAGTGACTTGGGGCGAACGGGGTGACCCAGAGCCACTGGGATGCCCCACTGTGCCATCACCAACGCTGGACCCTTCAGTGATCCCACGTGCGACACCCTGCTCTCTCCAGCTCTCGCCCTCTGAGGCGCCCTCGCTCCAGCAACACTGCCAGCTTCTCACGGCCCCTCACCCACCTCGTCCCCACCGTGTCAGCCCCTCAGATCCCCCCTCTATGTGTCTATCTTCCTCGTGCTAACACTGGGGTCGGGGCCGGCCCTGGTTGAGGCCACGTCTGCACGGACTCAGCGCCTGCACTCGCACGGACACCGGGCAGTCACAGCTGAACTGACAGCCTCACCCTCTGCTCATCCGGGAATCTCTGTTCCATTCCCTCCCCCACCCGCCCAGAAGATGACTTCACCCCTCTCCCCTCTGCTCAACCTCCCATCCCTACCCCCCAGCTCATGACCTCGCTTCCTTTTCCGCTGAGAAAACGAGGCCACCCAAAGGGAACTTCCACAGATGTCGCCCCGGGTCCACCCACCCACCAGCATCTGCCTCAACACCCGGCGTCACCCGCTGTTACTACAGACAGCCCGCCCGGGAGCCCCTCCACGCTCCCGGCACCGCTCCGGCTCATCTCCCCTCACTCCGGAGCCACGGCTTTGTCCCTCTCTTCTGGATCCTTCTCTCCGGCATGCAAACACGCAGGTGCTCTTCCCATATTGAGAACCACCCTCTCTTGACCCTGCAGGTACCTTCATTCTCTGCTCCAGGGAAACGTCCGTCCTGGCTCCCATCCTGCCAGGACCAACGCCCACCCGGCTCTTGCGGGACCCTCCTTGGTTCTCAGGTGACCTGAGTCCTCAGCAGCCAGTGACACGGCCGGACCCTCCCTCCTCCTGCAAACGCCATCCTTCTCGAAATGCCCTCATCAGTGTCCTCATCCACCGGACCCCCTGACACCAGCAGGTGCCCGGGTCAGGCCTCTCCCCTTCCCCAGGCCCACTCGCCCCACGGTGACCCTAGCCACAAACACCGGTTCTCTGCTGAGGACCCTGAACTTCTGTCTCCTCTGGTCCAGCGTACACGCGCCCGCTGCCTCCATCTCTGCTCGGGTGGCTCGCAGGCAGCACAGATTTGCAGGGCCCCCTCAAATTCCCCGTGCCCTCCCCAGACCCACAGCCTCCCCTCCCCGCCCACCCCAGCAAGGCAAGCCCCTCCCCATGCCAGGAGGCATCCCCCATTCCTTTCCCTCCAGGCCCGCAACTCCTCTGGAAGAGATCCTCCACCCCCCTGGGCCCGGCTTCTCTCACAGATTGATTGCTGCCCGGCCTCCTGGCTGGTTCCTGGCCCCTGCCCTTATCTGCTCTCAGCCAGAGCGATCTTGTGGAAAGTAAGTCATATCCATTCCGCTGCCGCTCAAGCCCTGCCCACAGCCCCAGCCAACCCCAGTGTTCATGCTGGTCTGCAGGCCCCAGGCAGGCGGCCTTCCCATCACCCGGGCCCTGGACCTCCTTCGGCGTGTCCTCCCTCCCTCCCTCCTCCAGCCACACTAGCATCTCCTGCCTCAGGGCCTTTGCACCTGCTGTTCCTGCTGCCTGGATCCCTCTCTCCCATGGCTGCTCCTCTGCTCCCTCTTTCAATGTTCAATGCAACTTCCTCGGGTAGGCCTTCCCTGGGCTGCAAAGTCACCTCTCTCCCCTCCCTGCTGGGCCTGTGGGTCCTTGGCCTCGCCCCATTTTGCAGCAGCTCCACGGGAGAGGACTTTCTGTGTCCTTGGACCTTGCAGCAGAGCCTGGCACACAGGAGGCCCCAATAAACATTTGTTGAATGAATGAAAATCACCTGAGTGAATGTATTTTACAGATGGGCAGACTGAGGCTCGGGGAGAGAATGCCCACCCCGGGCCCACAGGCTGCCGGACCGCCGACCAGACACCCCAGTGTCCCTCCGTGGCGTCCAGGGCTGCGGGCTCTTCCTTGCCTCTGGCTTCTGGGGCTTTAGGGGCTTGGTTTGGCCCAAAGAAGTTGCTTTCTGTTTCCTACAGGGGCTGAACCCTGAAATGACTGCGAGACAGTGAAACAGACATTTCACTGGGTGTCTGGTGCTTCATCCGGCAGCCCGAGCAGGGGGCAGAGGGCCTCCAGGGCCTGCGGGAGGGGCCATCGGTGCCAGTCACGATGAAGAGCAGGACCGTGACCAGCCTCTGTGCAGGAGGCGTGGCTTGGGCAAAGGCCCAGAGGTGAGAACATTCTGGCCGGGGCCGCACTGGCTCCTGGAGATGAGCGTGGCTGGAGGCCAGGCCTGGGGTGGGGGCCTGGGGTCAGCCGGCAGAAGACCCTGAGCGGTGCCAGGCGGCTGGTCCTCCCCCTCAGGGCGCAGGGAGCCCAGAGGCGCCACACAGCCAGAGGACTGGCAGCAAGCTCAGGCTGGGGACCGTCCCTCGGCTGGGTGAGCGAGACATGGAGACCAAGGAGGCTGTGCTGGGAGAAGGAGGCGAGCCCCACGGTGGGCCCCGGGAAGCCCCCCCAACCCCTGGCCGAGTAGGGGCCCCTCAGACACCCCTGCCCAGCGGTCTCTCCCAGCACCGCTGGGCACCACCGGGCGTCTCCTCTCCTGTGGTCTCCCCACTAGACTGGGGTGCTGGGGTCGGGGCTGTGCACAGCTTGGCCCTGGTCCCGCCCCTCCCCAGGCCACACCTGCCCCCACCCATCATGAGTGTTCAGGGGCGTCTGTGCTGCCCGCATCCCCCATGCTGGCCATCCCCGCCCCAGAGCCCAGGGGAGAGGGGGCTGCCATCCCCGCTCTGACGGTCAGCTCGTTACTGCCCACCCAGGAACCCCGCTGGTGTCCCCCATCTGGCCACCACCGCCGGCTCTGCGAACCGCCTGGGTGCACGTCAACTGCATCAGCTGGAGGCCTGCTTCTGGAAGTCTGGGGACCGGAAAGGTGATCAGGGCTGCGGCGGCGCAGGGTGACCCTGGCAGCAGGGCAGGGGGTGGCCGCCTGACCCTGCACCCGCTCCACGCCCCTGGGCCTCTCCAGGCGCCCGGGGTCCCTGGCTGGTCCTCACCTCCCCGTGTCCCCCGCCCTCGCCACACCCACAGGAGACAGTCCCGAGGGCCAAGCTGAGACCGGAAGAAAAGGACAGGCGCTGCAACGGGGGCTGGAAGGAGGCACTGGGGCCAAGGCTGCCTTTCTGGGCCTCGGTTTCCCCATCTGTAATCAAAGCCCAAAGGGGCACCTGTGACTTTCATGACCTCTTTCTAGAAGGTTCCCCCAAGCTTACCCCCATTCAATCACTCAATCACCCAAGGAGACCTACTGCATGCCAGCGGTGTCTTTCTCTGAAACTCACCCGGGGTCTGGCGGGGCGCATGGCCCGGGGCACAGAGGGAGGCGTCGAGGTCTGGGGTGAGGGCCTTTCTCGAGGGCACCAGTGTGACCACGGGAGCCAGGACTAGATCGCTCCCCAACATGGCCTCCCCTCCCCAGGGAGGCCACCCCAATGTCCCCACTGGTCCCCCGGCCCTGGCCCTCACTCCTCCCGCTGGGACACGGGACAGGACACAGAGCACCCCCGACGGGGCCACAGGGGGGAAGTGGAGCCTGAGATGCCAGGAGACCTGGTGCCAGGCCTGCTGCCCTCACCCGATCCGCCGCCTCTCCACCTTTCCCACTCAGGGAGCGCCAACTCGGCCAACTGTCTCCCGGTGCTGCCCTGACCCCGTGCCCTGACGCCGACAAGCCCCAGAGCCTTGGTGGGCCCGTGGGAGACAGGGAACAAAGTGACTCTCGGGCTGTCGCAGGGGAAGCAGGTGGCAGGAACGGGGAGGGCTGGGCATGGCCCCCGGGGCTCCGACCCGCACGCCTGGTGTTCTGCTCGCAGCGAGCGAGGTGAGGTGGAGCACTGGGTTGTGGGCCCGCTGCCCACCCTGGCTCTGGGGACCCATCACCACCTGGCCCTGGGCCCTGCCCCCAACTGAAATTCTCCCGCCGTCCTCGCTCAGTCCAGGGCTGCGGTCGCCCCCCACCTTGCAGGGTCCTCTCCTTCACCATGGGAGTAACGCCACCTGCCCGACAGCTGGGGAAACAGGGCCTGGGCGAGACGAGACCACCGGAGAGAGGGGCGGACAGTTAATGGCCAGACGAGCCCCACAGCATTCACCACGTGCCAAGCTCCATGTGAACGAGTTAATTCTAAAAACAACCCTTCTAAGGTTTGTGCTATTACTATCTTCCCCATCTTACAGCTGCAGACACAAAGTCAGAGAGGGTCAGAAACTTGCCCAAGGCTGCACAGCCACACACAGTGGCAGAGCTGGGATTCAAACCCCCGTGAGTCTACTTCTTAACCACATTTTTCACACGGAGCCTTTCGGAGGAGTGGGACTCAGATGGGCTGTGAGGACAGGAGGCTTTGAAGGGTAGGGCAGAAGAAGAGAGGACAGTCCATGTGGAAGGTCTCTTTACAATGCCCTGGATCCCAGAGAGAGAAATCAAAGTGAGGCAGTCATTCACGCCATAGTGAGAATTAGTCCATAAGCCTTCCTCCACTAGGATCAAGTTTGGAAGCAGGGCAGAGGGCCTCGAAGGACCCCACTCAGAGAGAGGCTGGGCCTCCTATGTGGGGTGGAGGAGACAAGAGGTAAAGAGTAGGGGGTCTGGAGGGAGGGGACTAGGAAACTCAACAGCAATCCTGCAAGTGGCAGGTGGTTCCCAGCAGGTGGCCAGTCCCACCCCCAGGACGCCTCTTCTCGAGTTGGCAAGTCCCAGACCACAATGTCCGGCAGTCCCCTGACCCTCAGTGAGCACGGACTGTGTGCCCAGAGAGCTGGGGTGCCCTCCAAGATGGGGGAGCCCGTGTGCAGGAGGGGTTTGCTAAGTGAAAGGGGACACCCAGGCCTGTGGGTGCGACGACAGCCGCATACCCCCACGCCCGCTCCTCCCCCACAGCCGTCCCGTCCTCTCGGTGGCTCAGACCCCTCACACTCCACGTCCAGCCGTGAGGAGACCTGTCCGCCCCCATCCCTAAGATGTCAGAATCCGACCTCCTCTGCCACCGCTGTGGCCACTGCCTGCTCCGAGCTGCCCACCCCTCTCCCCCAGGCCCCTGCCTCTGCCCTGGCCTCCCTCCCAGCTCGGCCTCCCTGCCCCCCAGGGCCCGACATGGCGCAGCACAAACCTGACCCCATCGCGGCCCTCAGCGGTCCTGACTCACCGAGGACAAGCGTCCCCCTGGACTCGGGGGCTCCAGCGGTCCCCCTCGCCTCCCGGGCTCCTCGTCCTCTGCTCAGCCCTCTGGCCCTCGTGGTTTCTGACAGGTCGGGGTGCTCCCTCCTCGGCGCCTATGACCTGCCCCATCCCTCTGCCTGGAGCTCTCCCCTGAGACGTCGTGGGGCCGCCCTCACCTGCTCAGGTCCTCACCCACGTACCACCTTCCAGGCCCCCCACATACATGTGCCCTGACCTCCTGGTTTTGGGGGGGTTTTGGTCTCCCCAGCACTTGTCACTGTTGTCTTTATTTATTTTAAAAGGTATCCCGTCTCCTTGAACTAGAGGATGTTTGCCGTGTGTGGTCACCCCTCTGTCCCCAACGCCTACAACAGCCTCTGCAAACAGCAGGTGCTCAATACATGCTTGTCACATACGTGCTCAATGAGCACGTTAAAGCAGCAGTGACAACCCAGAGGGCCAGGGCCGGAGACTCCCAGGGGAGGGAGGCAGGACAGGGCCCTGCTGGGCGACCAGCGTCTGGGGGGTGGCTGTGCCAGGACCGAAGGGCAGCCTGGGTGCCACGCGAGGGGTTCAGGTCTTCTGGGGGGGTCCGTGGAGGCCTGGCGGTGTCGGAGGTGCACCCTCAGCTCTGGGCTTCAGGAAGGGCCGTGGGTGTGGCCCCGAGGAGGGGGACACTGGAAGGGGGCGGGTGGCCGGCCTGTCTGCGGGGACTGGGGCACTGGGCGTCCTCGGGCCGGTGGGCCGCATCGTTTGGCCCAAGCTCGGAGATGACTCCTCCCACTGGGAAGTGTCCAGCTGCTTGGGGACGCTGTGGCTTTCCTGGCCTCAGTTTCCCCAAACCCCTCCAGCTCTGTGATCCCTCATGGCTGGGAGGGTGGGGGCCGGGGGCACTGAGGTCAGAGCCGAGTGCCCGTGGGGAAGCGCCCGCCCTCCTGCCGTCCCCCCTCACCGGGCCCGGGACCCCGTGCTGGTCCCGCCAGGACCCCTCCCCGCTCCTGCCCGCTCAGGTCGAGCGTCCCTCTCCCGCAAAAGCTCCCGAGGCTGAAGGCCCCACCGGAGCCTGTTCATCGGGGGATTTCTACGAAACAATAAAACGCACTGTTCCCTGGGGGCCGAGGAGCAGGGTGGGGGTGCTGGGCTCCCAACACTGCTCTTCCTGGGGGCAGAGTGGAGCGGCCCCCTCTCGGCATCTTGAGGTGTGGGGATGGCTGACCCACCTCCTCCCTCCTCACTGTCGCCCCAGCTCACTCTGGTTCAAAAGCCTTCACCAAGCACCTATTGTGTGCCAGGTCTCAGCCCTGGGGATCTGCAGTGGGCTGCTGTTCTGGGGGAGACAGATAATAAACACGATAAACAAATTAAACAAATCGAGAGTCAGGTGGGGATCAGGGAGACGGCAAATCAAAGCAGGAAAGTGGAAGGGTGGGGGAGGGGGTATCGCTGTACATGAAGTGGGTGGTGGGGAAACACCGCCCCCCCCACCCCCGCCACAACATTTGAGAAAGACGTGAAAGGGAGGGAGCCGGGGAGTCACGTGGATCTGCTGGAAAGAACAGACATTCCAGGCAGAAGGGGACAGCACGTGCAAAGGCCCTGGGGCAGGAGCCTGTGTGATGTGTTTAAGGAACAGCAAGGAGGCCTGGTGGCCAGAGAGGAGGGTGGTGGGAAATGAGGTCCATGTCAGCTCATTTATCGGACAGCCAGATGACCACCTGTCTGCATCTCCAGGGCGTCATCCTGGTGTCTCCCCACAGCATCTCCAGCATGGAGAACAGCGTCTGGCATTGGCAGGACCACAACAAACATTGGTGATACGAATAAATCAGAGTGTGGGCCCAAACATTTGGGAGTCTGTGTGCGAAAAAAGAAAAACGGAGCCCAATCTCAAACCACACACAGAAACCACTCTGGAGCGGTGTAAAGGCCCAGAGCTTCATGACACAGAGGGTTTCCCAAACACGACACAGAAAGCTTTAGTCAGAAGTAAAACCTCCCATTGGACAGCAGGAAAATTAAGAACTTCTGCCAGTCAGAGGACCATCGAAAGAGGAGGAACAGCGGGGTGCGGTGGCTGTGCCGCCCAGGGCGGGCGAGGAACTCTGACGGGTCAGCGAGATGACCGGACGGAAGCAGCCCGGCGGGCAAGTGGAGCCCCGTGGGCATCGTCCAGGGAGGTGTGCTGGCACCACCCACGACACAGCACGGACCCCGCCGGTCGGATGCAGGGATGTCCAGGTACTGTGGGCGCAGCTGCAGACCCCGAGATAGGCCCTGGCCTGGCCATTCTGCTCCGGGCTGCACCCCAGAAATGCGGGGCGCGTGCCCCTGATGGCCCGGGCAGGAGGGGCCCAGCTGGGAGCTGCCCAGACGCCCATATCAGTGAGGAGTCAGACGGCAGCATCGTCGTCAACAGACGCCAGTCCCTGGCCAGCCAGCCCCGCCGCTCTGCGCACCACCAGGAACGATGCTCACGGACATGACGTCTTGGTGAGAAAAAGCCAGCCTGCCACCCCGGCTGGAGGACGCCAGGCACGGGCTTTAGACCAGGCAAGACCGTACTCTGAGCCTCGAAGAAACAGGGAACCGCTCATGCCAAAGTCAGGGTCCCCGAGACCCCTGGGGAGCCGGAGGGGGCTGTGATGGGGGAAGGGCCTTGGGGGGTCTCTGGGGGGCTGGCAGTGTTCACAGTCGACCCAGCGTGGTCATCCCAAACTTCGCCTCTACACTGCCGGACACGTGTGACTCTCTCCTGTGCCCGCCCCCCTTCACAACTTTGAAAAACCGTCCTTTGCGGGGAGGGGCGGACTCGTAACCAGAATAGCTCTGGGTTTCCTGGGCACTTTCTGTGTCCCAAGTGCCCTGTGAGGCAAGTGACCCACTTTCCTAGATGACAGAGGAGGGGACGGAAGCGCACGCAGAGGCAGGGCCGGCCCAAAGGCCCGCAGCAGACAAGGCGGCCCCGGGGGAGCGGAGGCGCGGGGACCGGCGAGGAAGGCAGAGGAGGGGATTAACCGGGATTAGCGGAGCAGCGGCTCTGCGCACAGGGCAGCGGCCGCGTGCACAGCTATAAATACTCCATGTCACAGGAAAGTTTTGAAGCAGTCGGACGCAGGATGCTACGGGAGGAGGGTCAGGGGGCAGAGGGCACACATGAGGCCAGAGCCACAGGGCCCAGACCTTGGGGAGCCCAACTGTGGGCCAGCCCCTGCCTGGTGCCGGGGCTGGAGGAATCAAGGGGTCAGACCCAGGCCCTGCCCGCAGGGCTCCCATCTGGAGCAGGGGGAGGGCAGAGGTCACTCCATTGCCCTCCACTCCCCACCCTTCACCTGTCTCCCAAGACATATCCTTGCTCCCTCAGGCCCCCGGGCCTTTGCACCTTTGGAAGTTCTATCCTGTCTGTCCTCCTTGCAAACTCCTATTCATCCTTCAAGCCTTAGCTCAAATGTCCCTACTTCCAGGAAGCCCTCCCTGATAGCCCAGGCCAGTGTCCCCGACCTAGGATCCCTGGGAGGATCTGTCGATGGGCCTGTGTCCCTGCTCTGCAGTCAGGCTGGGCCTTACTGTGTCTCAGTGCCCATGCAGGACCTGGTACACAGAGGGGGCAGGAGTCCATTGGGAGTGAGGGGCAAGGGGGTCACAAAAGCCACAGAAAAAAGGTGACAAGGAGGACAAATAGTTTGTCATGTGGACAAGAAGGCAGGTGGAAGGGCATGCTAGGCAGAGGGAAGAGCACGGGCAAAGGCAGAGAGGTGTGACAGCTGGTTCAGGCCTCAGAAGTGGGATGCGGTATGGGGCGGGTGGCGAGAAGTGGGAGTCGGGCGGAGGGATGGGGGCAGGGATGGCCCCAGCTGGGTACCTGCCCACAAAGGGAGCCACCGGGGGTCACAATGACATTGTCCCTTGCTCGTTCAACAAGTACTTCCTGGGCCCTTCTTCGAGCCAGGCTCTGTTCCAGGCATGGCGGTGGGGGTGTCAGGTGGTGGCCCAAGGGCCTGCCCTCTCTATTTAGACCCCCAGGCCCAGCCTGTGATGTACACAACCACACTCTAGGGCCAGGAGGCAGGACCAGGCGCAGGGTCAGACCTCTGGACTCCCCGGGAGCCCGCTGCTTGGACAGCAGGTGCGTCTTCTCCTGCCCGGGGAACCTGTAATCGTGCAGTTTCCCATGCCCCACGGTGACCCTCTACCTGTGCCCTGGCTATGGGCCAGGTCCCAGGTGACACAGGTCAGCCACAGCAGCTCACATCAGCCTCCCAACAGCCCTGCAAGGTGGGGGTGGCTAGGACACCCACTTTACAGATGAGGAAACTGAGGCCCACAGAGGGTCAGGACTCTGCCAGACACAGGGTCTATGGGACCCCAAACTCTGTGACCTTCCCTGCAGGAGGCCATGCTGACTGACTTCCCCTGCATCCCCTGGGCCTCCTGGTCCTGGACCCCTGGAACTAAATGCAGGACAGAACCCCCAGGGGCAGCCCCTGCACTGGCCGGGAAGGAATGGTCTGGAAAGTCCCTCGGGGCAGCTCTGAGAACACTAACGGGACGAGGTGGGGGGCAGGACCCTCCCCAGTTCTGGGGGGCGATGCCGGGTCCTGCCCCCATGGGACCCCCGCTGCTGCCAGCTCCAGAATTCTGCCTCGACTGAAAGGGGACGTGGCCCCGTGCAGCCAGGAACCCAGGCCCAGGCCACTGCCACCAGCCTCCAGGACTCAGCCCAGGGAAGCCCCCAGCAGCTCGGACAGTGGAGCTGCTCACCTGCCCACCTGTGTCCCCAACCAGGCTATGGGGGACATGTCTCTGTCCCTCTTGCCTAGAGCTTTGGCTGGGTGGGGAGAGAAAGGGAAAGAGAAAGAGGGCCACAGAGGGGACCCCCTAGGCTGGCCTCAGGGGGTCCCACGAATGCCACCATTTCCTCCAATCCCAGTGGAGTTAAGCAGCACCCCTCCCCCAGAGGGAGCTCAACCCCTTGAGAGGATGGCCAGCGTGGGTCCTGGGGAGGGCCTGGCCTGGGGTCAGAGGCCTGGCTTCAGCCCATCTGTGTGGCCACAGCCAGAGCTGCCCTCTCTGGCCTTACCAGCCCCGCCCAGACTTTGACCATGACGAGGGCGCCTCGCTGACCCACATGGGTTTGGGATCTGAGCTCCTAAAACCTAAGAGACTGGACCCCTCCTCCCAGCCAGAACAAACGGGTCGGCCCTGCTGGACCCACAACAGGGGGCTGCACTCCAGCTCAGTGGCCAGGAGATGGCCCCACTCTGGTGTCCAATCTGCAGCCTCTGTGCGAGCCCACCAGCCCCAGACTCCCACCTGGGCATTCCAAGCGACTCACCCACGGGGCTATGGGTCCCTGGGAAGGCACCCAGCCCCAGGGACCCGCCCTGGGGCAATCCTGGGCTCTGCTGGGTCCCTGCCTCTTGGGGAATGGGTGCCTTGCTACCTAGAGTCCTGCCCACTGATGCTGATTCTGGCCTCGGAGGAGGGAGTAGGGGGGGCGAGAGACCCTCCAGGCCGGGGTGGACCGCGCTGAGAGCGGCAGCCAGAGCTGGGCCTGCTGCCCACACACCGCCTCGGCTCAGACTCCGGAAGGAAAACACAGGAGGGGTGTTCCCAAAGTGGGGGTCAAGGTGGCCAAGGGAAGTCGCCGAGGAAGTCGTGGATATTCAAATCGGCTGCTCCCCGGCCTGCCGCGGAGGGAGCCGGGTGGAGTCCACAAAGGCTCAAAGTTTAGCCCTGGAGGGTGGCCGCGGGGGACACTCCCCAGACGCCGTCGCGGGATTCCCCCAAAATGGCTCCAAGACGCGCCTGCCTCGGCCAGCCAGCCGCGAGGACTCCATCCCCCACCCCCGCCCCCACGAGGCGGAAACTTAAAAGCTGAGGACCGGGCTACAGTCAGCCGGGGGGTGGGGGCGCAGCCGGTGCCGGGACCCGCGCGTAACAGCAGGAGCGGAAACCTGGAGGGTCCCGGGGGACAGCCGAGAGTCCGGGGCAGGGCACGGGGGACCGCGGAGGCCGGCCCTCGTGGCGCGCCCCCCGCCCGCCGCCGCGGCCCCGGCCCAATCGAGGAGCCCCGGCGCGGGGCTCCCCGTTGTCTCGCGCGCGCACACACGCACCACACACAGGCACCCCGGCCCGGGCCAGCCCCGCCGAGGCGGCCGCGGCCCCGTGGATGCGCCCCGGCACAGGCTTCTCCCTCCCCGCGCCCTCCCCAGCGCCCCCACCCCCGACCCCGGCACCCGCGAGCCGCGGCACGGAAGACGCTCCACTCACCTGAGTTTCTCCATGTCTGCGGCAGAGGCCTGCGAGAAACCAAAGGAGAGGGTCAGCGGGCAGGAGGCGTGCGCTCCGCGGCCGCGCCGGGCGGAGCCGGCACCGCGGGCACGGGCGGGCGCGGCGGCGGGGCACCCCCGCGTGCTCGGTCGGCAGGAAGCCCGGCCCGCGGGCCCCCAGCCCCCACCCCCGGGCCGCGGTCCTTCGGACTTGGAGGGTGCGCCGGGCCGTGGCCGAGTAACAGGTGAGCCCGCCCGGGCTGCCGCGCGCCCCGGCACCGAGTTACGCCCCCCGGGGGAGAGTAGGGGGCTGGCCCGAAGACTCGGGAAGCTACGGCCCGGGGCGATCCCGCTCTCGCCCGGAGGAGGGGGACCCGACCCGGTCCCGTTAACTCTCCGGTGGCCGCGGCCCCCACTGCTCCACCCCCCCACCCCGCCCCGCCCGTTAACCCTTCCAGCCCCGCGCTCCCTCCGGGAGGAAGACGAGCAGAACCTCCGAGTCGGAGAATGTTCGAATCGCGGAACTGGGGGCCTGACGGAATTGCAGACCCCGACACTTACACAATCCGAGGGTGATGGCATTTGGGACCTCAGACTCCTCGATCTGGGACCCCGCTGCCCTCAGATGCTGAGGTTCCGGCCTGGCTCGCCCCTCCCGGGCCCGAGGGATTAACCCTTGCGCGCCCGGCTCTCCGGCGGGGCTCCCTGCCGGGCTTGCGCAGACCCGCCCGCGCGCGGCTTGGAGACCCTCCCCGCCCAGCCCCGCGCTGCCGGGCAGCCCCTCCGCGCGCCGGGAGGGGGGACCCACCCGTTGCCGTTAACCCTGCGGGCGCCGGCGAACGACGGGGACCGCGAGCGGCCCGGGCGGGATCGCACTTCCTGCGCGGAGCGGGGGGCGCGGGGCGGGCTCTCCATCGCCCGGGAGAGGCCGCTCCCGGGGGCTTTCCCCCGTCTTTCCGTGCCATGACTGACATTAACGGGGGACGAGGGGCTGAGCCCAGGGACCACGCGACACACCTGGGAAGACTGATGACTGCCCATCCCGGCCCCTCGCGCCGGGCGCCGCCGCCGCGTCCGCCGGGAGCGCGCTCCGCTCCGGTCCGGGCCCCACGCCGCCTCCCCCACCGCCCCGCCGGGCGAGGGCGCAGCCCGGCCGCCAGCGCCGAGCTGGGAGGCCCGGCCCGGGGGCCTCGGCCAGGCTCGGCCGCCAACTCCCCGAGGGCGAGCGCAGGCCTTCCCGGGACTCTCCTGGCCTCAGTTTCCTCACCTGCGAGCTGGGATTGGGGGCAGGGGGAGGCGGACAAAGCGCTCTGCTGCCCTTCAGCACTGCGGTCTGCGAAGGGGCTGGGGCGGGGGAAAGAAATTCAGAGGGAAGGACCCCAAGGGGCCCGGATTGGCAGCCAGGCACAATCCCCAACGCTCGAAAAGTTGTCCGAGACCACGAGCCTGGACCCCCTGGATATACCCTCCTCCCCCAAGACACAGAGTTGGCCGCCTGGCCAACACCTTCGGAAGCCCCCTGGGTACTCCAGGCCCACCTTTTCCGGGTGCCCATCTCCATGCTCAGCGCCCTCGATCCCAGCATACAGCAGGCGCTCAATACACACGGACAATGCATGCCTGGGTCCTACAGCACTGTGGCCTGTGGGCTCCTGCCTCTTCCCTTCTGGCTGTGAGTTCCCGCAGGCGCCCTGTCCCTTCACCAGGGCCCCCCCAGCACCTAGCAGGCCCGGCCTCGCGGGCCCAGCGCAGCGGAGGAGGAGCCGCGCCTCCCGGGGTCAGCCCCGCCGTCCGAGCGCGCGTCCATCCACCCAAGGCTCTGCGCGAACTTCTTGGGGTGGGGAGGGGGCAGCGAGTGAGCGAGCCCTGCTCTCCAGGGGCTGATGGTTGAGAAGCGAACTCCCCCTCCCGCCCTGGGAGGCCACCCTCCCCGGAGGGCAGGAATGACAGCACCGCTGCCCCCCACCCCTCCCGGCGTTCGCACGGCGGGGCGCCTCTCACGGAAGCGTCACTCCCGGTTCACGGCCGAGGAGAGACCCCATTCCTCAGGGGCCGCTCCCACCCAAGGCTGGAGACACCCCCTCATCTATCTCCAGTGGCTTCCATCACTCACTGTCAATGACCTGCCAGGGAGTTTGTCTAAGATTAATACGAATATATTAAAATTTAATTTTAAAAATTTAGCCTTAATTATTTACACTGAATGTTTCAGCTCTTCTAAAAGGCCTGTCCGGCAAGTTCTCCCCCAAGAAGGGACTCTAGGAGAGGCTGCTGAGTGGCCCTGGGGGCAGGGGGTGGGGGCAGGGCGCGGCAGGAGACAGCAGAGGGGAGGGGTCCAGAGCCTGCGCCTCAGCAGCCCCTCCCTTCACTGTGCTATTCCAGACCTTGAAGCCTGGCCTGATGCTACCACAACATCTCAAATTCTCCCCAGGCCCAGTGCCTGCAGGGTAACCATTGCCCTCACCCTCATAGCCTCCCCCTCCGGGCAGCCCTCCATGGAGACCCAGAGGCCTTGATGGGTTGAGACCTCCACACCACATGTGCACTCCCTGGGGTGGGGTCTGTGTCTCTCCTGGCTGTGTCCTGGGGCTAGCCCGGCACCTCCCCTGGGGTGGGGGGCAGGAGTCCCTGCTTGAGGCTCTGGACAGGTTGTGATGAGCAGTCCCAGCTGTGCACGGTTGGCGAGCCGTGAGGCTGGCCCTGCGGGGAGGCACCGTGCCTTTGGCAATGGTCTTGGTGCTGAGCCAGAGCCCCATGTTCCAGTCTCCACCCTGCAGTTCACTAACCAAAAGACTCGGGGACATTCCCGAGACGCCACTTCTACGGATGAGGGCACCAGGGCCGCAGCGTGAAACGGCCGGCTCAAGGTCAGTGGCCTGGGGGCCAGCCCCGTGGCCTGGCAGTTAAGTTCACACGTTCCTTCAGCAGCCTGGGGTCTCACAGGTTGGGATCCTGGGCGCAGACATGGCACCGCTCAGCAGGCCATGCTGAGGTGGCGTCCCACATGCCACAACTAGAAGGACCCACGACTAAAATATACAACTATGTACTGGGGGGCTTTGGGAGAAGAAGAAGAAAAAATAAGACTGGCAACAGGTGCCAATCTTTAAAAAAAACGTCCGCAGCCCAGGCCTGCCGGGGGGCTGCACCAAGGAGGACGGGGGCGCTGCCCGCGTGTCGGAGCAGAGGTGGTGCCTCCATTGTAGGAGGAGGGCCGGGGCCAGTGGGGACCTTGAGTACCAGGGGCCTGTGGGATGCCCCGGTCCCCACTGAGAAATGAGGGGGTGGGAAACACCCTCGGGGCCCCTCTGGCCCCTTCAGGGACCCGTCGGCAAGTGGGATCCCAGTGCTCTCCCGGCACAGGTGGGACACGGGTGGCCAGGAGACTCAAGAGACAGTCCATTCCCGCCTCCGGGCACTGTCCCTCCATCCACCCCACACTCACGGCCCCAGGCCTGTTCCTGCAACCCACCTGTGACCTCGTCACTGTCTGTCCCAAAGTCTACCCCCCGTCCCCTCTGGGTGGTCCAGCCCAGTGGCCGCCTTTATTCTCCAGCTACCTCACACGAGCCCTTCGTACTGGCCAAACTGGACGGTGCCACGCGTCCCTTCCACCGTGTCTCTGCCCCTGCTGGGCCCCCTCCCCAGGACTGCCCGCCCCCCAAGACTCCCCAGCCCCACTCTGAGCTCCCTGGCGGCCACGGCCCCACCACCCCCTCCCGCCACCTGCTTGGTTTCCTGTTCCCTGCACAACTCTGAGCTTCAGAAGGGCCACCGGGTCAGAAGCAGACCCATGCACCCTTCCGTCTGACCACGGACGGAACCCACCCCATTTAATGCTCGCAGGAACTCCGTGGGCCGGGTCTTGTCTCCCCATCTGACAGATGCACAGAGGCTCCCAGGGCAGCCCTGTGGTTTGCGTGCAGGAGCCGGAGACCTGGGAAGGGGGCTCTCGTCAGTCTCCACAGCTGCCACCCTCCAGGTGACCCTAGGCATGGTGACTGAGGCATACAGCAGGTGCTCCCAAGAGGCCGTGGACAGAGGCAACTCTGTGGCCCCAGCCAGGCCTCGGTGAGGGGTGATAAATACTGACTTGGCCCTGCCTGACCCTCTGACCACACCCTGCCACCTGCCCCTCACTTGAGATGCACGGCCACACTGGCCACTGTGCTGGTCCCAAGCTCACCCAGTTCACCCCTGCCTCAGGGCCTTTGCACTTCCCTCCGCCTGCAATGCTCGGCCCGGATCTCGGCGTGGTTGGCACCTTCTGTCTCTGACCACCTGTCTACAGCAGCCCCTCTCCCCAACCAGATGACCTCTCCCCACACCCTGTCTCTGGGTACTCATCCTCCTTGGTCATTTGTCCGACCCCCGCCCTGCACTGTAAATGACCCCCTGACAGCAGGGCCTCTCGGTTCCGGTCCCGGTGTCTCCATCCCCAGGTCCCAGCCCCGAGGCCCCCAACGAGCCTGAATGGACGGGGCGGTTCTGAACCCCACTCAGAGGCATCTGCCCCCACACAGAGCCTCCGTCTGTTCTCACGGCCCCTCCCTAAAGCCCGCCCCGAGCCTGGGGCACCCAGCCTGCATCCCCCCTGGCGCACAGCCCTGCCCAGGAGCCCCCCTGCGCGTGCGGGTCAGTCCCACTCAGCCCCCACCTCGGGACGTGTGACTGCTGCTCTGTCCGGCCGCTGCATTGCTCCCATCCCCTAAATCCTGCGGCTCCTGGAACTACTGAGAGCAGGAAAGTGAGTCCAGGTCGGAGGGGGCCTGCTGGGTGCTGGTCCTGGCTCGCCGTGTGACCCTGGGCCCGTCCTGCCCTCCCTCGGGGCCTGCGGCTGGCCTCTCAGACTCCAACCCCAATCCTCAGCCCCTAGGGCCTCCTCCTATCCACTCTGGGCTCGTTTCCTCAATTTCCCCCTTATCTTGCTCCCCCCAACACCACCTCAAGGGGAGGAAACAAGCTGGGGAAAAGGAGGGCAGAGACAAGGCCTGGAGTGGGGGAGACAAATTCCAGGCACAGCCAAGACAGGGACCACCCCCCTCCCACTGACGGCAACTTGGGCCTCCTAAGTAGCTGTGTGACCTCAGACAATGCTCTCAACCTCTCTGAGTTCAATCTCTCACATAGGGAGGATGGAAAATCTTCAAAAGACATTGTGAGTGACAGGTGGCCCTGTCCTGGGGACAGGGCTTCTAAAGGTCTGCCAGGACTCTGGAGAGCCAGCCTTTTAATTTAACCATTTGGGGTGAACGTCCTTCTAAGATGTTTTACATCACTCCTTGCCTTCTTGCATTCATTCAACAAACATTAACTGTGTGCCCTGTTCCAGAGGATTCAGCAGTGAACCAACTAGAGGAAATCCTGTGCCCTCACGCAGCTGGTATTCTCGAGAGGGACAGATCACAGGGACATCGGGGCAGCGCCCTGGGCCCCAGTGTGCCTGACAGGAGAGTCTGCTGAGCACAGGGAGGCCGGGTCCCTGGGGTTGCACCTGTCAACAGGGAGGTCAAGGCCAAACAGGAGCAAAGACTGGTAGGAGGAGCCAGCTCGGCACGGTACCTGCTGAGACTGGGGCGCTTCCGCCACCAGTGGGGAGAGGGGCCGAGTTGGGGGGCCTCGTGGGCCAACGGCAGGACTTGGCCTTCCATCCCAAGCGGGTCAGAAGCCCCGGAGGGCTGCGCAGAGGAGGCCTGCCGCCGCGTGGAGGACGCCCCGCGGGGCCAGCGCAGGGCTGGAGGGTCCAGCCGGAGGCGCCCGCACAAATCCAGGCGCTGGGGGCCCGGGGCGGGGTGCGGGGAGGCGCTCGGAGCCCCGACAGAGCAGAGGCGGGAGCGGAGAGGGAATCGCCAAGGAGGAGCGGGGAGAAGATCGGGGCTCAGGCCCAGGGGCGTCTGTCAGACGGCCCAGCGGGGACTTCACAAGGAGGGTACCTGCGTCTGGAGTCCAGAGGAGGCGCGGGAGAAGCGAATCTTGGAGCCGTCAGCACGGAGTCCGCACTCACAGCCGCAACGCCGGAGGAGAGGGCCAACCGGGTCAGTGTAGACGGGGGAGGGGGCTCTGCCAGGTCAGGGTTCAGGGAGGGGCGGAGTCGGCCCGGCCCGGGAGACCAAGACTGGGCAGGGAGGGGGGCGGCGGGGGGGGGGGGGGGGGCGGCGGGGGGGGGGGGGCGGCGGGGGGGTCTCCGGGAGGAAGTTGGGGGAGGGGGCGGGGGCGTCTCCGGGACGAGGGTTGGGGGCGGGAAGCCAGCCGCGTGTCCCTCAGCATCCCCCACAGGGCTAGCCTGTGCTGGCCACACAGTGGCACATCCTCGGACCTTAGCGGGAACGCCAATGGAGGCGCCCTGCTCTCCTGGCCTCAGCTGATGGATGGGAGAGGGGCGAGCACTTGCCCAAGGTCACCCAGCAATTTGGGGACTTGAACCCTGGCTGGGAACGTCCTTCCCCTTGGATTCCAGAGGACGGGCTGCGGTCTGAGCCATGCCCGGTCCCAATCCTGCCCCTTCTCCCTGGGCTCCGAGTGGCCTCAGGCCTCGGGGCTCCCAGCCCTGTGCCGAGCAAAGGCCCAGGCCGGCGGCTGCAAACTGGCCTCCCGGAGCTAAATCTGGCCCACCAGCATGTTGTATTTGGCCTGCAAGAGGGTTTTAAAATTTTTTTTAAACATTTGAGCCAACATTTAAAAATTGGGAGAGTTTCATTTTAAAATCCATATTTTTGGCTTCTACTGAAATTTTGGAAGATCTGGCAACTCTGGCCCACATTCCCACGTGGTAACAGTTGGGGAGCGGGGAGGCAGCTGCCCCCTCCAGAGGCACCTCGGGGGTCCCCCAGCGGGCAGAGGCACCATTCCGCACCTCGGCTTGCCTTGCAGAGGGGGAGCCTGAGGCCTGGAGGGTGGACCAACTTGTCCCAGGTCACTTTGCAGGAGAGCCCCTGGGACAGGATCGACTGCAGCTCTGGGGACGTCCCGGCCTGGCTCAGGGGTCACAATCCCACCCAGGCCCCTTCAGAACCCCCAGCCCACCTCTCCTTCCGTGACCAGGGCCCTGTGCCTCCTGCTCCCTTCTCTGACCCTTTTATTCTCAGGAAATGGATGGCTTGAGTCATTCACACTATAGTATGAGGGAGCTGTGGACAGTGTACAGCTGGAGGTCCCAGAGGCCATCTACAGCATTTTCTTTTTGCTAGACAGTGAAGGGGAGGACCAGGGAGCCCCCAGAGCCCCTTGGCTGGATGAGGCAGAGGCAGGTGGGAAATCCAGGGCCCTCCCTGGCTTGCAGCTTCCTCCCTGACGTGGGCAATGGTGGGACTCCAGGCGCTGTCCTTGAGGAGGGGCTTTTAGGATAATGGCTGGAAGCCGGCAGGCTGCCCTGCCTCCCAAAGCTGCACCCTGACCCTGGGAACTGTTCTGGGAACACAGGCCTGTCCAGGCCAGGGGGCAGGGGTGCCCAGTAGAAGGGGATCGTTGTCATCTTCATTGCCATCATCATCCCAGTGAGCGAACTCCTGCCACACACTGGGATCCCCCCACTCGCTCTAACTCCCCTCGACAAACACAGGCGAAGACGCCGAGGGAGATGGGGCTCTCCCAGGGCTCAGATCTCTGAGCCTCAGCTCGGTCCATGGGCCCGATCCTGGTGTCTCTCACCGGCCTGTTCCGAGATGCTGAGGGGACCCGGGGTAGATGCCCACCAGGGGATGTGACCCTGGGCGGGAGGGTGGGGTAGGGGCTGATGCCCACCTCCTGCTTCAAGGAGCCCACACCGGCCCCTTGGGAAGGACACTCCCAGCTGGGCCCCAGGACGCAGCCCCACCCCCCCAGCACCCACTGATCCCCGAGGCTCTGTGCTGTCTGGCAGCCCCACGGGGCGTGTGTGAGGAGACTCAAGGCAGGATCCTCCAGAGGCCTGGGCATTCTGGGCTCCCCCGGGGCCCAGCGGTCCCCAGAGTGAGCTCTGTGTGGTGTGCAGAGCCCAGAGCGGCAGAGAGGCAGGGGGCTTGGATCACCAGGCCCCCGGGGAGGAGGCTGGGGACACGATGCTTACTGGGTACCCGCAGGATGCTTTCCCCATGGCAAGGCAGAGGAAGAATCATGACCTTTACTGCCTCTCCACGGTCGGGGAAACTGAGGCCCAGAGAGGGTGGGTGACCTGTCCAGGGTCACACAGCAGGCAGCAGATCCTTGAGCTGAGAACTCCCGGGCTGGGTGTGGCCCAGCTGGCCACAGCAGACCCGCAGGGGAAGGGTTGGTGGGCTTCACATGCTCAGAACTGCCCCCCAGCCACGCTGCTCCCCAGCTCTCCCTGGAGAAGGAGGCGGACCCCTGGAGGGCAAGCTGGCAGAGGTGCAGAGGGGGCTCCAACCGGCTCCTCTGCATGACCTCTGAGGGCCTCGGTTCCTCCTCTGGACATGGAGGGCATAACGGTGGCGCCCGGAGGCTGGGGACCCGGAGCTTAAAGGACAACACTCAGTGAGTATCGGCCCCGGCGGCCGCCCAGGAGTTTGTGTTCAAACCACCTCTCCCCACAGGGACATTCCGGGAGGGGTCAGGGAGATGGTCCCCACTGGCCCTACGGCCCCACCGCGCTCCTGTGCCCAGAGAAGTCAGGAGGGGACAACGGCCTCAGCAGCCCGTGACGACCCAGCCCTGCCCCTGGGGACACAGATGGCTCTGGGGACAGAAGGTCAGCCCCGAGGCGGGAGTGCAAGCACGCGGGGGCTGCCCTCCTGATGCTCATACTGCTCGACCCCCTGGACGGCCGAGCATCTCTCCAGATCCTTCTGCCGCCGCGTCTGTGGCCAGCGTGTGCGTGTGTGTGCGCCCGCGCGGAGGGCCTGCTGAGAGAGACCTGCGCTTACACCTGACGATCTCAGCCCATGCCCGGCCTCCTCATGCGACCAGGGTCCCTCCCAGCCTCAGTTTCCAACACCGGGAAACAGGGGCAGCCGTGAAGGACGTGGACCCGCAGAGCTGCCAACAGGACTGTAACATCCTGCCTCAGGCAGCGGCGTCCGAGGCTCAGACATTCAAAGGGGTAATTAAATAGAACGCATGGTAAAGTGCGGAGGGCTCTGCCAATGGGGTGACGTTATTATTGTCATCCTTATTGTTTCCTCATGCACACTCCGTCCAGAAATATTCTGCCTGCCCCAAAGCCAGAAATTTCACCTTAGAGATTCATTCTTTTGGCGCTTAAGGTCTTTCTCATTACAGATATTATAAAAGGGGTGTGATGAGGGACCTCGGGTGGGGAAATGGCACATGGAGGGAGGAGGGAAGGGGTCGCAGCTGACCGCTGCCCCGCGGCCTGCTGCTGGGGGCTGGGCCGGGGTTCAGACTCACCCGGCTTGGAGGCCTGCGGGGGGAGGCAGCTTGGCCTCCGTGCTCGCTGCTGCCCACGCGAAGCCCGCCCGTCTCCAGGGCCCTGCCTGGCCCTGCTGTGCTCGCGGCCTCAGCCGCCGTCTCGGAGGACAGTTGAGGGCTCAGGGCCAGCATCTTCTGTGGGGCTGCAGCTCCCCCAAGGGGCTCCTGGGCCGGGCCTGGGCCTTGCCCACCCGGGGAGGGCTCCGGGCTGCGGCCTCTGAGTCCCCGCAAGGCCTCCAGGGTCCCAGGATCCAGCACTCGTACAGTGACCTCGTCCAGGAACCTGGAGAAGGGCAGCCTGGCCTCCCGGCGGCGGCCCAGGCGGGCGAGGGGGCCGGTGGCAGCCCCAGTGCCCGTGCCCAGGGGCTCTGGGGTGGGTGGCCGGCCAGGGGTCGTCTGTGTCTCCTCCTGGCGGGGCCGCGCTGCCCAGCTGGGGCGAGGGGTCTGGCCCTCGGGGCTCCGCCCAGGGCTGGAGCTCGGCTGGCGGTTTTGTGCGCCCTCTCTGTGCGCCTCCTTCCTGGGCCCTTCGGCCCCAGGCTCCGTGAGGGAGCGGTGGCCATCCCGCCTGGGGCTGCCGGGGTCGGGGCCCCGTGCCTGGGAGCCGGCCTCTGAGAGCATCCTCGTCCGTCCGTCCGAGGCCAAGCTCTCCAAGCGCCTTGCTGAGCCCGCTTCTCTCCCTGGGGCTGGAGCCCCTCTCTGGGCGGGGGGGGGGGGGGAGGGTGGGCAGGGCCAGCTGTCCCTCACTGGCCAGAGCCATCACCGGACTCCCATCTGCCCATTGATCCGGGGAGCACGTGGCAGGGGCCTCCCGCCCCTAAATTGATCCTCACTAAATGGGAGCTGGGCTTCGGAGCTTAGAAAGTGCTGGAGAGGAGAAGGTCATGTCCTGGGCTCTGCATCCGCCTGGGGAGGCAGCCTGCACGGATTGAGCACCTGCTGTGTGCAGGGAGGGGCCCCGGGCTGGGCCTCACATGCTCCACTCTCGCCTTCTCCTCTGCCAGGTGCGGCGCTGGGCGCAGGGACATGGAGAGGCAGACAGGACACAGATGGCGATGACAACCGCCATGACAGGATGAGCACAGGAAAGGCAGGGAAACTAGAACTGCATGGGCCTGGCACAGTGGGAGGGCGTGGTGGCGACCGCTGGTTGTCAACCCTTCTCCTATCCTCCTTCATAAAGAACCCTCATTTTACTCTGGGAGGCAAGATACCCAGCTACTGCATTTCCCAGCCTCCTTTGCAGCCAGGGCTAGCCAATGAGATATAAACAGAAGTGCTTGTATTTGACTGCTGGGAGAGCTCCTTAAAAGGGATAAGACAGCTTGCCCTTGCCCTTTTTGTTCCCATTCCCCACCCTCCTGCTTCTTATCTGGAACATGGAAGTGATGGTTGGAGCTGTTGCAGCTGTCTTGCACCATGAGGCAAACTTGTGGCAGAAGCCATATATAAAGGATGGAGGAGCAGAAAGACAAAAGGAATCTGGGTTCCTCATGACCACTGAGCCATCACACCAGCCCTGGGCCACCTGCCTCTGGCACTTGTTTAACTTGAGAGAGAAATAACTCCCTGTCTTATTTAAGCCATGGTTATTTCCAGTCTCTGTTCCTAGCAGCTGTGTGCAATTCCTCAGTGATATACAGGGGATAAGGAGAGGAACAGTGGCTGATAATGCTCTGTGGCAAGAACCTTTGGCACATGGCGGCCCAGGACGTAGTTGGATGGAGAGCCGGCTAGGGGAGATTAACCCAGAGAAGGGCCCCAGCCAGGTGCTGGCACTTCCTACTGGCATCTCAGGAGGCCAGGGGTCCAGGCAGGACTCTTTCCTGGGATGCAGCTGCATGGGCACTGGAGTCAAAAGAGGGCTTGCATAGGGGTGGCAGTCCCAGGCCCTGGGTGGCCGTGACCCCCATCCCTGCCCTGGCTGCTGGTGCTGCTTGGGCCGTGCACCTGGGACTGCCCACCTGCAGCACCCAGATGCCCCTTCTCTCCAGGCTCAGCCAGCCGCCTCCCTGGATGCCCCCAGAACCCCTGCCGAATGTCAGAAACACTCCACGAGCTCAGCTGCCGGGACAGGGACAGAAGCCACCTGGACCCACCCTTCTCCCCTCCCCCCCACCACCCCACAAGCACCAGGCCCTGGCGACCCCACCTCTCTCAGACCCAACTACTTCCCACCCTCCCCACCGTCACCTCGCTGGTCCCAGGTGCCACCATGTCTCCCCTGGACACCTGCAGTCACCCCTCCCTGGGGCCCCTGACCCTATGCCAGTCCAGCTCTGTCTATCCCATAAACATGCCAGCATCAACTTGTAAAATTGCAGACCGGATGAGCAGACAATGCCCCCCTTCGTATGCCCCTGCCAGCCCTGACGCCCAGGGCCTTCTCTCTGTGCTACCCCACCGCCGCCTGCAGAGGAACTTCCATCAAGTTCTCGAGCCTGCTGAGCTCCACCTGGTCTCAGGGCCTTTGCACTTGCTGGTCCCGCTGCCAGGAGCGCTCCACTCGCTCTGCCTCCCTCCTTCTCACCATCTAACTCCCATGGAACTTGCAGGGCTCGGTTCCACAGCCTGCCCCCTTCCATCTCCCGGAGCAGGCTGGGGGTCCCCGCAACAGCCTCTTAGAACCCCTGCTCTTCCCGTAACACGGTCCCCTCTGTAACTGACATGTTTGCCATCATTCGGTTCTCCTCCGTGTCCCCTAGAAGTCCCCTCCACAGGGGGCCGGGCACAGAGCCGCGCTCAGGAAGGAGCTCTCAGACGAACGAGGAGGAGAATGAGCATCACAGGTCCAGGCCGTCAGTTCACAAGGCCTGGCGTGGACCTCCTCGGGGCTGGGCACGGGCAGGGACCTCAGGCTGTCTCGCGAAGGCCACAGTGTCTCCGCGTCCCCTGCAGGCCCCTGACGGCCACCCCCTTACACCTGGACAGCCCCCTGCCCAGCAGCAGCCCTCCAGCTCCCGGGGGAACCGGACTGGGAGGTGAGCAGATCTAAGTTCAAACCCCCTCCAACATTCAACAGGACCTCAGGCAAGGCACGCCCCTCCCCATCGGCACATGGGGATGGAGCCACACCCAGCCAGGGGCAGTGGTGGGAGGGGCAGGTGCTAGGTGCCTTCAGCTGCAGCCTGGCATCCAGTGGGACCTCAGGACTGTAGCGCGGGGCTCTCATGAGTCGAGTCCCCAGGACGCGTGGTCACCAGAGTGTTCCAGCCAGGCGGTCCTCAGAGCCTCTCCCCGAGTTGCCGGCTGCATCAGACAAGTTCCCGTTGTCATAACAACCCACTGGCTCTCAGCCGCCTGGGCCCGAGGCCCCGGAGGATGCTGCTGGCTGCCTGGGCTCGCAGCCGGGGCGGCCTCTCCCGAAAGGGCTTCTGGGCTCCCGGTACGGCAGCTCCTGCCTCTGGACTCATCTGTTCCAGCCCTGCTTCGGGGCCCCTTCTGTGTGCCATGTGGGGCATGTGCACCCATCATCATCCCGGATCCTCACCCAGCCCTGTCAGGTGGGACTGCCAGAGCTCTGTTTTATGCTAAAAGGAGCTGAATCTCAGGGAGGCGAGGTGACTTGTTTGAGGTCACACAGCTTAGACTCGGCAGACCCGGGACTGGGCACCCCAGAGGTCAGGGACTCATGCCCTGTTCCCTCACCAGGACCCCTCAGCGCCTCCAGCACCGCCTGGCCCCACTCTGCTGGTGGAAAGCTGGCCTCAGCGAGCCCGAGAAAAGAGGGTCACACGATCCCCGTTGCCTCCCGGGGCTGGAAGAGGAAGACCCAGCCACAGGGGGCCGGGGGGACCCTGCAGGATGAGCGGGGCAGTATCCCGCGAGAGCTCAAACGTCACCTCCCCTCATTCTCACGGCACCCCCAAGCAAGGGCTTGCTACTCCACTTCACGGAGGGGGCCATGGGCTCTGAGGGGCTCCTGGGAAGCAGGCGCAGCTTGCCACATGCCAGGTACTGTCGTGAACACCTGCAGGAGTCCGTCACCTTCCTTAAAGCCTCCCTGGTTCCAGTGCAGAAGTTTCTATCACCTTCCCCCTTTGCAGAAGAGGACACTGAGGGTCTGGGAATTCTCAAGTCTGTGCTTTTAACCACCCCGCCTCACTGCTTCTGGATATTTCCACCCTGGCCTGAGAACCCTCAAGCGCGGCCACAGGCCTTAGCGGTCTCGAGTCCCCAGCATCCACGCACGTGCTGTGCCGTCAGTTTCCGCACTCTGAATTCTTGAGTCGTCCAGAACTTCCAAGAAGTCCCCCAGACAAGGAAATCCCTGTCGTTACAAGAGGCTACACTGACGCTTCCTTGTTTCCAGAGCGTGTTTTCCAGCAACACATAACTGGAGGGGTCTAATGGCCCCCTGCCCTCTCCCAAGCCCTGCAGCCTCCCCGCTGTATCACCACTGACCCAGCGGGACCAGGGCTCACCTGAGCAAGAGGCGAGCCTCAAGGGAATCAGGATGCTCCAGCATCCAACCAACCATCCTGCCACCCCTCCACCTCTGTAGCCATCCCTCCCTTAGCATGTCCCCATTCACGCATCGATGCATCCTTCCACGCCTGTGCCCGCCATCTGCTGCCACGTACTCACCCATCCACTCATCCTCTCCTTCCTGTATCCATCCATCCATCCACTCATTCATCCATGTATCCATCCATTACTGTATCTTGTATCTAAGTATCCGTCTGTCCACTCACGGATGCATCCATCCGTCGACATATGTCCGTTTGTGCACTGACCCACCCTTCCATGCCTGTGTCTGTGCATTCACTGACACACACTCGCGCCTGTCCATCCGCTCTTCCTGTATCCATCCATCCCTGTATCATCTTACCGACATTATTCAAGTCCCATCCATCCACCCCAGCATCCACTGTATCCATTTAGCACCCATCCATTTTCTCATGCCTGTTCCATCTATCCTCTGAAATGTACTTCTGTATCCATCCATCCTTTTATCCATCCATCTGTCAACATCTATCCATCCATTTTAGATCCTTCCATCCACTGACCTATCCATATGCATCAGAAATCCGTCCTCCCATCTATCAGTCCCCCCATGTACCCACCCATTGATATCTTGTTCTAGCCATCCAGCCCTGTATCCTTATCAGTTCTTTTCTCCATTCACCCATCCATCCCTATCTATCTTGCCACTTATCCCCATCAATAGCTCCTCTCATCCATCTATCCTTCTAGCTTTCTTTCTACCTATCCATCCACTGGTCTGTCCTGCTACATGCCTCCCATCATTGTCCGTCCCCCCACCATCCCCCCATGATCCCCTTCAGTCCACCCCCCATGGCTGCTCCATCTGTGTGCCCTGTAACACCAGTACGCACCACCTGCACCATGACAGGAGCTTTCTGTGTCTGTCTCCCCCAGGCAGGACCCAGGCCTGGCCCATCTCCATCCTCGACTTGGTTCAGGGCCTGCTATCTGAACATGACTGCAGCTCCCTGAGAGGGGCACTAGCTGGTCCCCACCCTGGGGAGCCCCCAGGGGCCACTGTACTAGCCCCCAGAGGGCCTGCTGGAGCTGGAGGCACTGCTGGGTCCCCAGCCAGGAAGGGGACCCACCTCCCTTCTGACACCTGCCACACTAGTCAAGGTCCATGTTTCCCAGCAGACTGGGCGCTTCCGAAGGGCGAGGTCTGTATCAGATTCACCTAAGTGGCCTTAGTGACTGGCGCAGAGTGGGGTACACGGGGAGAGCATGCTTGGTGGATGTAGAATTCATTCCCTTATTCTCTCGCTCACTCATTCATTCATTCCTGTAATATTGAACAACAGAGACAGCTCTGCTCAGCTTGGCCCACCACAGGCTGCAGCCTGGTGCCTGCTCTCAGGCCGTGGAAGTCAGGCCCCTGACTGTGATAGATGGTGCGCCTCAGACACTGAGCCCCAGAGAGGGGTGGGGCCTTGCTCAAGGTCACACAGCAAGTCAGTAGCAGAGGAGGAGCTGGAACCAAGACTCCAGACTCCCCTCCAGGCCTCTCTGCCAGGCTAGTGACCAGCTCTGGGGCCGGAGGGGGAACTGGGAGGCGACGCTGGGGGCAATTCTGGGCCAACGAGTGAGCCTCGGGGTCTCCCCCCTGGGATCTTTACTGCTTCTGGGGGAGGAGCCACCTCTCCCTGCCCCATGGCCACGCCCTTGACCTCCACACTCCGAAGGACTGAGCTTCTTCTCACCCCTGGACCCACTGCACTCCCCTCCCATGCCTTGTGACCCCAGGCTGCAGCTGACACAGCTCTGCCCTCACCTGTTCAACTCCTACTCAGCCCCTGGGCCGCATGGCCTCCTGGGATTTGGGAAATTATTCGTGGACCGTCTCCAAACAAGCCAGGGACTCCCGGATTGCTCTCCTTCCCTCCCACTCATTCATTCATTCATTCATTCATTCATTCTTCAACATCATTAAGTGCCTATAGGAGCAGGGGCACCACTTCAAAGTGTTGCCGTGGAGATGAGGGTGAAAATGCTTATACTGGGCCTGGCACACAGCAGGTGCTCAATAAATGGCAACTATTGTGGGCCAGACCCCGTGCCCAAGAGTCTTTGCCAGTGGATGGGAGATGGTCTTCCCGACTGGTTCTGACTCCCCTCCCCTCCCCACCTGGAAATGTCCCACACCGACCCCCCAGCCCACGGAAGCCGTCCCGCGGGCAGCCCTGACTTCCCCATTCGGCGCCCCAGGTACCAACAGCTCCAGGTCCTGCGGATGGAGGAACCAGCACACAGAGCGCAGGCGTCTATAAATATGAGACAACAGCCCGGGAGGGTCCGCAGGCAGCACCGTGCCCCCGCCCTGAGCAGCCAGGGAGAAGGCGCATCTGCACCGTGCTTGCTTCTCTGCACCGCCCTGATTATAGTGAGAGTCGGGAAAATTAAGGGTTCTCGAGGACGCTGCCAGGGCCCTCGCCGCCGCCTCCCCGCCCTGCGTGTCACAGATGCCAGGCAGAGCCGCCTCCAAAGGCCACTTGCCCCAGCCGGCAGTGCCACACCGGGCCTGGCCAGGCCAGCACACCACAGTTTATAAGGGGCTTTCTCCCACTGTCCTCACTGGCCCTGGGAGGGGAAAGGGCCTCTGCCGTGGCTGGTGGGTGGGGGAACGGCCCCCAGCAAAGGCGGGGACCTGTCCATGGTCCCCAGAGATTGAGGGCACTGGGGCTTGGGTAGGAGCCAGGCCCACGGAGACCCTGCCCACCGCCTTGACCCCTGCCTGCACAGTGGGCGACCCTGGCCATCCAGAGCTCCACATCTGCAGGCCTGGCTCACTCAGCCACCTGCCACTGGCTCCTGGGTGCCTACTCTGCTCCCATCCTGCTGGCTCAGGGGACGCCAGCATGTGGCCCAGGCTGTTCCTGGCCCAAAGGAACCCCACTCGGGATGGGGTGGGGCCCAGCCGATAAAGGAAACACCTCTACACCAGGCAGGAAGCGGAAACGCTAGGGCCAAAATTCCCATCCAACGTTCTGGGGTTCAGGGAGGGTGAGCGCGCCAGCTGAGCGGCCCTGGGGGAGTCCTCGCTTCCCTGAGCCTCAGTTTCCTATAGCACCTGCCTGGCAGGTACTGAACGAGACCGAGGGTGCCTAGGGCTGGCGCGCGCCCACGCGCTGCACACGCGCCGGGAAGCAGCCCTTGCTCCAGCCTCCTTCCGGCTCCTTTCCCGGCGGCCTGCCCGAGCCGGGGCCGGCCCTGCCCCTGACGCAGGGCAGGTGGAGGCCTGCCTGCACCCTGGCCCTCTGGCCCCGGACACAGCGGGGCGCCGACCCTCAGGCCAAGCCCTGGCCCGCGTCCCACCCTCCCTCGCGCCCCAGGGCCGGCGCGCGGGGCCCGGGACCCGCAGATCGGCGCCAGGCGCCGGGGCCGGCCGCGCGGGGGGCAGGGCGGCGCGCTGAGGCCGAGGCCCCGCCCCGCCCCGAGGGGCTCGGCTCCGGGAGTCCCGGCCGGCGCTCCCGGCCGCTGGGGCGTGCGCGGCGGGGCCCACGCGTCCCGGCCCCGGAGGGCGCGCCGCGGCGGGGAGCAGAGGCTGGACAGCCGCGCGCTCGCCCGAGGCGGGTGCTGGCCGCCTGCGGCGCCGCGCGGAGCCCGCCCCGCGGCGTGGGTGGCGCCGCCCCGCCTCCGCGCCCGTGCCCGCGCCGTGCCCTCCGGGCTCGCAGGTACTCACCGCCCGGCGCAGCCGGCCCGGCCGCCGGCCGCCCGTCCACATGGCCCCGGGGCAGCCGCGCTGCTCGCCGCCGCCGCCGCCGCCGCCGCCGCCGCGCTCGGGTCCCGCCGCCGCCGCCGCCCCCAGCCCCGCGCCCTCCCCAAGCGAGGCCGAGCGCGCCGGGAGCCGGCACGGCCGGGGCTCCCCCCACCCCGCCCGGCTTCCCGCAGGGAGCGCCCGTCCCCCGCCCCCAGCCCGGCTCCCCGCCAGCCCCGGCCCCGCGCAGCCGCGGCTGCTTCGGCGGCTCCCCCCGCAGCGCCCAGCCCGGGCGCACTCGGGGGGCGCGGGGCCCGACCCCCGGCGTGGGACGCCACGTGCGCGCTGGAGCCGGGGCTGGAATGGCGGCGGGGCAGGGAATGAATGAACCCGCGTGAGCTTGAATGGCGGAGTGCATGAATGAATGAGTGCTGTGCGTGCGGGAGGGAGGAACGAATGAATGAGGAATGAATGCACGAGGGGAACGTTGAGAGCGAATGGGCCCTTAAAGCCAGGAGGACCTCAGCACTGGCCCGTCCAACCCATTCATTCATTCATTGCCTCAGCATTTATTGGACACCTACTGTATACCAGCCCTACTCTAGTCCCTGGAGATACAGCCCTCACCGAACTCACATTTTGCAGATGAAGAAACCGGGATGCCCAGGGGCTGACCCGGCCAGCCAAGCGGCCCCACCCCACAGTCAGTGGCTCCCTCCATCAGGGCGGGTGCCTTCTTCCTCTGCCTGACCCAGTGCACCTGGGCCGGGGAGCTAAGTGACAGGGAGGGGCCTCAGAAAGGGGAGGCAGCCTCTGGAGGGTCAGTGTTGCCCTGGGGACCTCCAGCTGGAGCACCTCAAGGCTGGCCCCGTTGTGGCCCCGAGGCATTGAGTGGGGTGATTCTGATGGCCCGAGCCACCCTGGAGCCTCGTCAAGAGCCAGCCTCAGTTCTGAGGGCCTCAGAGCTCCCTGGAGGCAGCTGGACAAGGGTCTGCCACCCCAGCCAGCCCAGCCGCAGCCAGCGCGTGTGAACCCCAGGAAAAACCCAGGGGGCCAGAAAGGATCCTGGGGGTGGAAAGAGGCCTCGTAAATCGGGAGCTCGGTCTTCCTGTCCTCCCTCAGGACCTGTGGGCTCATAGTTCACACAGGTTTATATCGTTCCCAAGCACATGGCAGATGAAGCAATGCTGCTAATGAATACCTTAGATTTTTTTTTTTGGTGGTAAAATATACATAGCATAAAATTTACCGTTTTGCCCATTTTTAAGTGTACAGTGGCATTAAGTACATTCACACTGTTGTTGTGCAACCATGACACTGTCCATCTTACTCTTCATATGTGGTTTACTTTGAGAAAAGGTGTTGACAGCAAGGGAATCGAGAAAAACAATTAAAAGGAGACATGAGAAAAAGCAGCCGGCTGGAGCCATTTGGTCCTCTCTGTCTTCCCCGCAGGCTCTGGGGACATTGCTGGGTGAGGAATGGAGGAAGGGGGACTCGGCGAGGTTTCCAGGCTCCAGGGGCAGGCTGAGCATCGGAGGACACCCCTCCTGCCTCTGGGTGCACAGGGCTACGGCAGGACCAGATGAGAGAGGACCGCCCAGGGCGCGGGCTCTCCGCGTCCCTCCCAGAGGCCGGTCATCGGGTAGAAAGGCTTTGTCTGGGCTCCGCCACCCGCTTGCTGCGGGCCTGGTCTCTTTGCTCTAAGGCCTTGGTTTCCCCATCATGCGAGCTGGCAGACTGTGACCTCTGCTCCTGCCCTCTCGGGTTCTGACACCATCCTGGCCACGCGGAGGGTGGAGATAGCCCATGAGAAGCAGTGGGGGCCCTGGAGGGCCAGGCTACCAACCCCTCCCCAGCCCTAATGTCCCCACCCTCCCAGGCCCCAAGGGGAGACAGTGATGGTGGAATGTGGACGGAGTGTACACGCCGGGCTCTGCCCACATTCCCTCCCCAGACACCGGCCCTGCTCAGATGGTGCCAGAATGTTCACCATCCACCCTGGCTCTGTGCTGCCAACGCTGCAGATGGCTGGGGAGGCGGGGGAGGGGCGGCGGGGTAGGGGCGGCCCACGCCTCAGCTCAGGCAGCTTGCAGACCAGAGCTTGGGCCTGCCTGGGGAGGCCCCGGGAGAGCCCCTCCCCCAGGCTGCACTGCGTCTGCCCCACTCTGCAAGTCCTCTCTCCCCATTCCCCTCAGCTCACCAATAACCCCTTCTTAATCCCCGTAATGACTTGTGGGCGAGGTGGCAGTAGCCCTTTAACCAGATGGGAAAACTGAGGCTCAGAGAGGGGAAGTCCCCAGCCTAAGGCCACTTGGCAAATAGGGGTTAGCTGGGATTTGAATACCCTGGGCAGTCTGGCAGGTGGTCACCCCCATTCAAGTCTTACCTCCCACAGGACCCACCTCCAGGCGTCTCTGAAGAGAAGGTCCAGGTGGTGCGACTCCAAGATCCTCACAAGATGAGCTTGCCTGGAAAGGCTTCTGCAGCCAGTGCAGCCAGAGCCTGGAGCACCAGCGGCATCCAGCAGACTTCCTGGAGGAGGTGGAGTTTCAGCTGAGAGTGGAAAGAGAGGATTAAAGTTGCAGGGCTTAGAGACCATGCGTTGGGGCTGTGTAGGCCCCTTGTCCCCAGGCCTCCTGTCCTCATGTGGGCCTCTGTTGACCACCCTGGCCACAGTCCCCACCGCCTATCACTCAACCCCATTCTCTAGTGCAGAGGTCCACATCCGGGATCTGAACTGGCAAACCCCGGGCCGCCAGAGTGGAACGTGCGAACTTAATGGCTGCACCACCGGGCCAGCCCCTCCAGTTTTATTTTCTTCACGGTTCTTACTGCTCCCCGATGTTATCTGATTTATTTGTTTGTGTGTATACATTGATCTCCCCAGCTGGGGAGTGCGCGCCTCGATTGGGGGTGGGGAGGGAAGAATGAACAAATGGATGGATGAATGAAGGAGGGAGGGAGGATTGGAGGAGGCTTCTGGCTGTGGTGCCGAGTGGATGGATGAACGTCGGGGGTCATGGAGAGTGAGGCTCCTGTAGACACCATTCGGCAGGGTGGGTGTCCAGCCCCTCCCACCCCCTCGGGCTCGGGAGTCAGCCAGTCCTGCTGGGCAGATCTCCGCCTTCCTCTTGGGTCTCCCTCAGGCTGCCATGGAGAAGGTTCTTGGAATGTGAGCTCTGGAGGCCCCGGGCAGCTGAGCGGTTGGTTCACTGATGCCCCTATGGATGCTGCAACTTGTGCTCCAGGCCCCCCTGCAGGACCGGCCGGAGTTGCGCTCGGCGGGGCAGGCTTCCCCCAGGTCTCCCTGCTGCGTCCTGCTGCCCCGGGTCCCTCACCTGTGTCTCTGGGGGGCACTTTCCTACAAATGGAGGAGTCAGCGTCTGCTTCTGGGGGACAAACCAGGACAGAAACACAACACACAACAGTGCCCATTTCACTGATGGGGAAATAGGGGAGTCGATGCCACGGAGGAAAGGCTTCAGATGGAGTCCCCGCTCCCACGTCCTGCGCCTGCCCACAGGCCCCAGGCCCTGGCATCTGGCCCAGGGCTCCCTTTGGGCCGGCTCTGTGCCTCGGCCTTCCCACTGTGGCCTTGGCCTGCGCCATCTCCGTGGGAAAGGACAGCAGAAGGGACTCTGCCCGGTGCCAGGCTGTTCCACCAGGTGGGAGTGGCCGGCCCTGTGACTCGGGCTCAAAAACTGTAAGGAGGTGAAACCATGCCTCCCAAATATTTGCGAGTATGCTTACTACCGCGCTAAGTAGACAAGCCAGCTCACACCGAGAAAAGAAGTGAGGGCAGCCCCGCCGGGCACCGGAGGACAGGGCACCATTTCATGCCACCTGGACAACTCTCCATTGCCCCTTTTAGCCCCCAGGGGAGGGAGGGTCCAGATTCCTGCTGGGTGGGGCACCGGGCCTGGGCCAGGGAGCCTCACCTGCACCCTCCATCCTGGGTCCCGGGCGTGGTGAGGAACACATGGCACCAAGGTGGCCTTGCTGAGACAAAAATTGCCACTGGATGTGTGACTCTGGTGCTGACAAACTCACCCGCTGACAGTGGGCAGGTGTTGGGTGAGGTCACACCTGGGGACACAGGCTTCTTCAGGAGCCCACCTGCTTGGTCCTGGACCAGGCCTGGCCTTGGCTCTCAGGACAGGGGAGCACCTACCTTCCTGCCAGGCCCCGGGCCCTTCCCCACATCCCCTGGAATGTGCCCCAGCCGCGTTGTCAGTGTCCACACCCTCCTCTTTCTGGGCCTTTGCACAGGGTGTCCCCTCACCCTGAGATGCCCTTCCATGGAGTGTCCACCTGGAAAACTCCTCATCTCAGATCCCAAAGTCGCCTCCCCTCGGAAGACTTCCCAGATTGCCGCAGGCGGGTGCCCCACCTGGGCTGCTCTCCCCATCACCCCCACTGCAGAGGCTCATTACTTATAGTTGAATCCACACATCAGGCTGAAGGGGATGTCTAGCTCCTGCTTGCACACCTCAGGCGATGGGGAACTCCCTCTCTTCCTCCCAAGAAGTCTCCACGGTTGGATGGTCGCCCAGAAAATTCTGAGCTGCAATTCGTCCTCGGTCCCCCCCGGAACAGGGCTAAGCACCCTGCCTCCGGCAGGGCCGTGTCTGGGAAGTCCGGGAAGCACCGGGGCGGGCACCCTCCCATCTCCTCCTGGCTGTTTCTCTGATCCCAGCTCCGGGACACACACGCATCCTCCAGGGCTGCGTGAGTGCCCTGGCCATCAGCCCAGCAATCTCTTGGGGGCAGGATGCTGGGATGCTTTCTCACAGGGTCTCCGCTGAGCTGGGACCCCAGGTAGCCTCTCTGTCTCACGAGCGGGGACAGCCACATGGAAGGACCCCGGGGGCGTTTGCGCCTGCTGTTTCTCAGCGTGGAGCGGCCTTCCTTGCTCCGTCATCTCTTGCATTCCCATCAGGCCTTCTAGTCTCCACTGAGCTGTCCCCTCCTGCAGGAAGCCCTCCCTGATTCTCTAGCGGCTCTGTTTCTGTGTGTGTCCCTAAGCTTTGCTCTGACTTCGGTGGGCGTCACCGCTCAGGGCTTTCCTCCTCTGCTCCATAGTGGACCCTGCAGGCAGTGCTGGCCCTGTTCCAAGTGCCTCCCCCAAACCTTCAGAGGCTGGACCACCAGAGTGGCAGCATCCAAAAGTGGGGACAGACATTAGCTGAATGAGTGAGCAAGCGGGTGACCATGGGGATGCTGGAGGACTGAACCCCAGTGTGGTGGGGAATGGGCAGGCGGGGCTGAAGGGGTGCCTGGAGAGCCTTGGGGCTGAGGCTGGCCATGCCCCAGGGAATGACCTCCAGAGCATGGAGCCAGGGGACATCAGCCTGAGGATCAACTACTCTGCTGGTGACGCTGGAAGACCCACCTGCCCCACCACACAGCTCCTCTCCAACACACAGATGTATGTGGCTTCCAGACAGCAGCAGCCTGGAGGGCAGTGTAGGCAGGACTCTGGGCCTGGGAAGGCTCAGAAGCAGGTCATAGGAGGAGGATCCTGCAGGGCCCTGGGTCCCGGGACAGGGAGACGGAGCCCAGCCCTTTGAGAGGCCTAGGAGGTGGGAAGAAGCAGAGCCTGAGGTCAAGGAGGGCCACAAGCCAGGAGGCCGGAAGGCTGAAGGCCAGTTCCTGATGTGCTGACCTGCACTGCCCTGAGTGGTGTGGTTAATGCTGGAGGCCATGGCCGTGCCGAGCTGGTGTGCTGAGCCGAAAGAGCACAAGCTGAGGGCATCTGGAGCTGGGCAGGCCCCCACACCCACCAACCCAGCCAGAAGCTCCCACCTCCTTCCAGGGACCCCCAATTCTCCCGCCTGCCCCCCACATCTGAAACCTGCCTTGTGTCTGGACTGGGCCCCGGGCCAGGTCCTCAATACCTTTCCCACCTTGCCTCTCTATTGTTCAAGAACTGGCCATGGCTCCCTACTGCCTGACTCCTCCCATCTGCCACTCAAGGCCTTCTGTGGGCATCCCTGAGTCTCTGATGTGACTCAAACTCCAGGCAGATGCTGAGGCTCTTCTGCCCCCTCGTGTCCCTTCCAGACTGCCCTCCACCCCGTCCCCCTGCAGGCCTGCCCACTCAGCCCCTTCTCCTCTTGTCCCAGCTCAGAACGGGAGGCAGCCATGATCCTGAGGCCCTGGAACGATGTGGGGGGGCCGGGGGGTGGGGCAGGGTCTGCACGGTGCCACCTCTGTCCAGACCGCTTCCTGGCCCTGAGGACACACCTGTTTTCACCATTTCATCCTTCAGATCCTCCAGCCAGAGGGTGGGCCGCCGTGGGCCTGCCTGTGTGCCTTCTCTGCAGCTCCCCCAGGACAGTGCCAGCCAGGTACGGATGGCCTCTAAGTCTCCTGAATGACCAAACAGCCACTGGTCAGGCCTCTGGCCGGGGCACCAGGAGGCCGGGGCTCTGGCGCTGTCTGCCCATGATCGTGGACAAGATCTGCTCCTCATCTGGAGAGCAGGACCCGCCACCACCTGCCTTCAGCAAACAGCCACTCGGAGCCCAGGGGCAGAGCAGCGAGCACGACTGGCCTGGTCCCGGAGGAGACTGCAGCCTCGGCCCTGGGGTCAGACAAGGGAGAGACCCGGCCGCCGGGGTGCGGCCCTCTGGGCCAGGAGGCGAGATGGCGTGGGCTGGGGCAGCAGAAACGTGAGCCGCTGCCCTTGTTGAAAACTGGGCGGCAGAGGCGGCCACCAATTTTCCCCCCTCCGCTGAGCAGGAAAATTATTTCTGCTGCTTCCTCTGTGATCCAGCCGGTTCCCGTGTCTGCAAGAGCTCTAGAAGCTGGTCAGAACAGTGGCCGCAGCAAGCCTGAAAGTCGCACAGCCTGCAGGGACTACCCGCGCCGGCTGAGACCCAGGGGCGGGAGGCAGGAGCAGCCGGCCCAGCCTGGCCAGCCTGCCCGGGCGGCCGGAGGTCTGCAGGCCCTCGTCTCAGGCGCCTTGTTCTTGGGGCTCTGCACTGGTGACCCCCAGACCAGGGTGGTGGTTTCCTCTGGGCTTCACACATCAAAGGTGAGGGGCCAAAAAAAAGTGTGCTGAGCTGCTGCCCCGTGTGTCCTCCGTGCACATCGTCGCTGATCCTTACAGCAGCCCTGCCAGGACGAAAGTCTTGGCCGCATCTTAGAGGGGAAACTGAGGCAGGGGGATTAGGTAAACGTGCTCAGTGGAAGGAAAGAGGCTGCGATTTGAGTCGAGATCTGTCTGCGCTAACGTCCAAGCTCTTCCCCCTCCCAGTGGCCTCGCTCGTCCACAAACAGGGCCAGCCAAGAGGAGGGCCCGGGAGGTGCAGCGAAGGAGACAGTCGCTGTGCAGAAGGGGCCAGGACTGGGCGTCCTCGAGGTGGTCAGACTCAGGGAGGACACAGTGCAACCCCCAACCCGAGGGTGCCGGGAGAGCGATGCCACAGCCGAGGCCCAGCAGCGCGGTGAGTGGCTCCTCTGGGACCGGAGGGGCCAGGGACTGAGGCAGGCTGGGACACGGGGATGCTGACTGAACCAATTTGCCCAGGACTGAGGGGCTCCTGGGACATGGAACTCTCCACTTTAAAATGGGACAGTCCTGGGCAAACTAGGATAAGTTGGTCACCCTAGGCAGGATAAAGAACTTTTGATGGATCAAGGCAAAAAGTTAGGCTGAGAGGTAGTGAGGGCCCCAGGACTGGAGGGAATCAAGTGACGGGAGGGGCTCACCTGTGGAAGCATTTCAGGCTGGTGTTTTCTAAGACAGCCTGTTCCAGGGTTCTGCCAGGACCCGAGGACCCCTGAGGGCTTGGGGGCTTTTACTGGTGGAGGCGCCCCTCCGGGACCCAGTCCTGGATCCTGCTCCTCCTCAGGGCGGCCTCCCCCAGACTTGGGGACAGGCCTCAGGGCCGTCCGGATATCCGCCCCCTTGTTCCCCTCACTGCTTGCTTCTCTCTGGCCTGGCGGGCACCCCCAGGGGCAGGGCGGGTGCTGGCTCTGGAGTCGGCCGGGTCTCTGTTGGAATCTCGGCTCGGCCGCAGCCTCCCCACCGGGAGACACCGTTTGTGGCTTGAAGCCTCAGTTTCCACAGCTGTCAGACGGCATGATAAACCCTTCCTGCCAAGACATTGTGGAGATTTGAAACGAGGACTGGGGGGCCCAGGACAGCCCCCGGCGGGCCCAGCAGCCTCCATGAGATTTGAGCTCCTCCTGGGCGCCGGGTCCGGGAAGCAAGGACCTTGGACACAAATGGAGTGAATCTGAATTCTAGTCCTTGCTGAGCAGGAACGCAGGAACAGGACAGACTCCCAGATTCTGGTCAGCCCCCCACGGCCCTTATTCAGTCCCCAGGCGTGTTAACTCTGAGACTGCTCTTGTGGCCGGCATGTGGCATCTCCCACCCACGCGGCGCCCTCCCTAACAGAGCCTTGCGCTGGGGCCGGAGGCACCTGCCGTCCTTGCAGCCAGCGATGGCCAGGTGATGAAGTCCTGAGGAACTGTATGGAAGAAGCTGTGGAAAGGGACTCTTTTTGTTGTTTTTTTTTTACAGCTCTATTGAGGCATAATTGGCTTGCAATAAACTGCTCATATTAAAGTGCACAATTTGATAAGTTTTGACATGTATGTACACTCGTGAAACCATCACCACAATCAAGATAGCGAATATTTCCATCAACAGCCAACGTTTCTTTACGTCTCTTCACAAGCCGTCCAGCACTTCACGCCCGTCCCCAGGCAGCCCCGGGTCTGCTTTCCACCATTGCAGACGGGTTTGCATTCCCTGGTGTCATATATAAGTGGAGTCGTAAAGGCTGTCCTCTCTTTCTCTCTCTCTGTTTTGGAGGAGTGGGAGGCTGGCCTCTTTGACTCAGTGTAACGATTTTGAGATTCACCCATGTTGCTTGTGTATCAACATTTCATCCCTTGTTATTGTTGCAAGTATTCCACTGTAGGAATGTGCTAGTATCTGTTTATCCTTTCTCCTATTCACGGACATTTACCTTTTTCCGCTTTTGGGCATGATAAGCAAAGCTGCTTTGAACATTTGTGTCCTCAAGTCTGTGTGTAGACATATTGCTTTAATTTCTCCTGGGAAAATCTCTCGGAGTGGAACGGCTTGATTATAGGGTAGGCGCGTCTCGTTAGGGGACTGCCAAACTGTTTTCAAAGTGATTGCACCATTTTACACTCCCATCCGTAAAGGAGGGGAGACCCACTTGCTCCATATCCTTGCCAACATTTGGTATGGTCAGATGTTTTAATTTTAGCCATTCATACAAGGAGTGTAATGATATCTCGTTGTGGTTTGAATTCTTATTTTCCTAAAGACTGAAGATGTTAAGAATCTACTTTAGCCAAGTGTCTGTTCAAATCTTTTGCTTATTACTTAGTTAGATTAAATATTCTTTCCCAGTCTTTTGCTTGCCTTTTAACTTTCTTAGAAGTGTCTTTTGAAAAGGAATGTTTTTAGTTTTGATGAAATCCACTTTATCAACTTTTATAGTTTGTGTTTATTGTGTTAATAAATATTTCCTACCCAATTGTTTGTGGTTGTATAGAAAGTTACCATTGACCTTGTATCTGGCAAACTTTCGAATCTCACATATCAGTTCTAACAGCTGTCTTCTAGTTCCTTAGAAATTTTTACACAGACGACCTTGCCATCTATGTCTAAGGAGAGTTTTACTTCTTTCTTTGGAATCTACGTGACCTTTATTTTGTTTTGTTTTCTTGCCTTATTGCACTATCTAGGATCTCCATTACCCTTTGGAATAGAAGTGGTGAGAGTGGGCATCCTTACCTTCTTCTCTGTCTTGGGGGCCAAGCAGTGACTCCTTCACTATCAAGTATAACGTACTATGAAGCTGTTACGCTTTTCTTAGATGCCCTTTATCTAGGAGGAGAAGGTTCCTTTCTGTTCCTAGTTTACTGAGTCTTTATTAGAAATGGAAGTTGAGTTTTGTCAAAAAATTTTTTGCGTCTACTGAGATGATCATATGTTTTTTTTTCTTTTTTAGCCTGTTAATATGCTGAATCACACTGATTGATTTTCAAATGTTAAACCAATCTCATATTGCTGGGGTAAACCCCACTTTGACATGATGACATTCTTTTCATATTTTGTTGGATTCAATTTGCAAATATTTTTGTTATGAATTTTTGTGTCTATGTTCATGAGGAATATTGGTCTATGGATTTCTTCTCCAGTGACATCGTCCAGTTTTGGTATCAGGATATGACTGGCCTCAAAAAATGAGTTGGAAAGTTCCCTTCTCTTCTACTTTTGGAAGGATTTCTTTAGAATGGGTATTATTTCTTCCTTAAGCGTTTGGCAGAATTTACCAGAAAAGCCCTCTTGGTCTAGAATATCTTTGTGGAAGGTTTTTAACTGAAAAAACAATTTATTTAATAGACGTGGGGCTATTCAGATATCTGTTTATTCCTGAGAGAGCTTCAGTAGATTGTATCCTTCAAAGGATTTGTCCAATTCATTTAAGTTGTAAAAAATTTTGGCATAAAGTTGTTCAAAATATTCCCTTGTTATCCTTTTAATGTCTGTAGGATCCGTAGTGATGTCTCCTCTCTGAGCCCTGGTGTTTGTAATGTATGTTTTCTCTGTTTCCTGATCAGTCTGGTCAGAGGTTTATCGATTTTATTGACTTCTGAAAGAACCATCTTTCAGTTTAATTGATTCTTCTACTGTTTTAGTGTTTTCCGTTTCATTGATTTCTGCTCTTATCTTTATAATTTCCTTTATTTTGCTTCCTTTGGGTTTTTCCCTAGTTTCTTAGGGTGAAAACTGAGGTCATTAATTTGTGACCTTTCTTCTTTTTATAATATAAGCATTTCGTGATGACTTTTCCTCCAACCATGGCTTTAGCTTCATCCCACACATTTTTATATGCTGTGTTTTCACGGTATTCGGCTTAAAATATTTTCTAATTTCCACTCTGATTTCCTCTTTGATCCATGGTTTATTTAGGGGCACATTGTTTAGTGTCCAAACATTTGGTGATTTTCCAGGCATCTCTCTGTTATTGATTTCTAATTTAATTCTGCCATGATAGGAGAACATACTTTGTAGGATTTCAAATTTTGGTAAATGTTTTGCATGCATCTAACAAGAGTGTGTATTCTGCTGTTGTTGAATAGACAGGTTCACTGACAGCATTGTTCCGATCTTCTATATCCTCACTGATTTGCTATCTGCTTCTGTCAATTATTGAGAAAGCAGTATTGAAATCTCCAATTATAACTGTGGATTTATATGTGATAGCATTGCTATCAGTTTTCACATCATTTTGAAGCTTTGTTATTGGGTGCATAAACCGTTAAGATTGTTACAAGCTCTTGAGGAATTGAAGTCTTTATCATTACAAAACTACCCTCTTTATTCCTGGTAATGTTCTTTTCTCTTAAATCTACTTGTATGCTATTAGTATGGCCACTCCAACTTTCTTTTGATTTGGTGTTAATATAGTGTATCTTTTTCTATATTTTTTACTGTTAATCTATCTGTGCCTTTATACTTATAGTGGGTTTCTTGCAGATGCTGTATAATAGGGTCTTGCTTTCTCATCCTATCTGACAATCTTTGCTTTTTAATTGGCGAGTTTATACAATTTATATTTAGTATGATTATTACTATGGTTGGGTTTAAATCTATTGTCTTAATACTTATTTTCTATTTGACCCATCTGTTCTTAGTTCCCTTTTCCTGCTTTCTGTGTGGATTAACTGAGTGGTATTTGTTATTTCATTTTGCTTTTTTCTTGGTTTGTCAGTGTACATTTTTGTTGTGTATGCGTTGTTGTTTAGTGGTTTAGAGTTTGCAGCACACATCTTTAACCTATCCAACTCTACCTTCAAGTAGTACTACGTGAGCTCGCGAATAATATAAGAACATTACCACAATATACTTCCATGTCGCCCGCTTTGTGACTTTGAGTTGTTTCGTTATACATTTTACTTCTGCAGATGTTATAAGCTCTACAATACATTGTTATTATTTTTCTTTTAAACAGTAAAGTATCTTGTAAAGACATTTTAAAAAACAAGAGAAAAAGCCTTTTATATTTACCCACATGCTAGCCATTTCCGGTGCTATTCATCCCTTTGTGTAGATCCAGACTCTTTCTGTTATCATTTCCCTTCTGCTGGAAGGACTCCCTTTAACATCTCTAGCTGGTCTGGCTGATGAAGAATCCCCTCTGATCGTGAAGGTCTGAAAAGCCTTTATTTTACCTCCATATTGGAAAAGTAGTTTCACTGGGTATTAAATTTTAGGCTGAGCCTTTTTTCCCATAAAGATGCTGTTCCATTTTCTTTCGGCTTAGATTGTTTTGTCAAGAAGTCTACTGTCATTCTTATCTGGGTTTCTCTGTACGAAACCTATCTTTTCATCTGTTTTTATGGGTTTTCAGCAATTGAATTATCATATGGCCTGGTGTAGTTTTCTTCCTGTTTTTTTTTTCTTTTCTTGCTTAGGGTTCATCAAGATTCTTGGATCTGCAGATTTGTAGTTTTAATCAAATTTGGAAAAATTTTGGTCATTATTTCTTCAGTGTACTTTCTGCCCTCTCCTTTTTTGCCCCCAGGACTCCAATTGCACATGTGTTCGGCCGTTTGATGTTGTCCCACAGCTCAATGATCCCCTGTTCCTTTTCCCCACCATTTTCCTCTTTGTCTCATTTTGGGTATTGCCATGCCTTCAAGTTCACTCATCTTCCCTTTTGAAGTGTTTAAGCTGCTGTTCAATTCCGTCTAGTGTATTTTTCCATCTCACACATTGTTTGTTTACCTCTAGAAGCTCAGTTTGCATCTTTTAAAATATACTCTAATTGTCTCTTCTTCATGCTCATGACTTCCTCCACCTTCTTGCACATATAGCTGTTTTTCCATCCATTTTCCTCATTCTATCATCTGGTCATCTCTGGATCTATTTCGATCGATTTGTTTTTCTTCCTGTGGATCACACTTTCCTCTTTCTTGGCATGCCTGGTAATTTGCGACTGGATGCCAGGCATTGTAATTTTACTTCTTGGGGTGCTGGAGTTTTTCATATTCCTTTAAATATTCTTGGCTTTGTTCTGAGATGCAGTTACGTTCCTTGGAGACAGCTTGACCCTTTCAAGCCTTGCTTTTAAGCTTTGTAGGCAGACCTAGGTCAGCCTCAGTCTAGGGTGAATTTGACCTCACTGCAGAGACAATACCCTTCTGAGGACCCTTCTCATGCCCTGTTGTTAAGAGGTCTTGCTGCTCTGGCCGGTGGGAGGGTGACGTCTTTCCATCCCTGCATGAACCCACGGACTGTCTGCCTCTTCCTCTCTGTTGCTCTCTCCTCAGCCTCAGTAGTTCCTCACACTCACGCCCTGACTGGTACTTAGAGGAGGAGGAGCCTCTGCAGATCCTGAACCTCCTTGTCTCTGTGCAGCTCTCCTTGCCTGTTGTCTACACTGTGAACTACAGAGGTCTTGGGCTCTCTGAACTCTGAACAGTGTCCCAACTCAGAGAGACTGCTGGGTTCTCCTTGGGTTTCCTTTCTCCGGAATGTAGCCTGGAAACTCTCCCCATGAGCAGTTGTAGGGCTCACCTCACTCATTTTCCTTCTCTCAGGGCTCACTTCATCCAGTATCTGAAAACCATAGTTTCGTGTGTGTGTGTGTGTGTGTGTGTGTGTAGTTTAAGATTAGAGAGTAAATCTGATCCCTGTGACTCCATTTTGCCTGGAAATGGAATTGCTTAGCATGACTTCTCAGAAGGCAGGTAGACAGCAGGACAAAGCCTCCCTTTGCATTCTCCCTTTCCTCCTTCCTGTTGTCAGGGATTGAGACATGACGGCTGGAGCTCCAGGAGCTTTCTTAGACCAGGAGGTGACTTGGAGGATGGAAGCTACATGCTAAGAATGTAGGAAGAGGGAGACTAGTGGAAGGAGCCCAGATCCTTGACGTCCTTGCAGAGCAGCCGCGTCAGCTCTGCACGGCTCACTTTTCAGTTTCTTTTACTTGAGAAAATAAATTTTTCTGTCTTTAATCTTGCGTTATTTTGTGCTTTCTGCTTTGCAGCCAAACCTAATTCTGACGGATATAGCCCCTTCTCCCAGCACCTCCTAATTTCCCTCTCAAATGTCCAGTCAAAGAACACCCAGAGGACATGGACCCACGGTGGGGAGTGATGAAGCTGGTGTTGCCCTGTCTGCTGGTCATCCATCTGGCTCAGATCTTGGTTCCCCGTGCTCTGAAGCTGGCCCACAGGTGGCCTTTGCTCCAGGCTCTGCTTCCTGACCCTGCCTGTGCGCCTCAGGTCCCTCCCCCAGCCATGGTCCTGCACGCCCGGGCCCCACCCACCTTGCGAGGTGCAGTGGGGTGAGTGATGGAGTCTTGAAGGGGGTGTGGCGGGGCCACAGTTTGGCAGTTTGGTGGTACAGTAGAGGTGGTCTGGGCAATGTGGGTGGTGCAGTGCAAGGGCGTGGCTTTGGTGTAGACAGTCTGACTGCACTCCCACTTCCGCCTCCTGCTGCCTGCTGTCCCTGGCAGTGTGGCAGACACTGGTTGGGGGTGGCCCACCACACCCTTCCCCTCACGTCCTTGCCCACCCTCCTTCCTTGCTAACAGAACCCTCGTTTGCTCTGGTCACCTTTCTGCTTGTGGCCGCCTGGCCACCAAGCCAATCATGGCAGTGCCAATGCTGTCGTCAGTGGTGGTTCAGGAATGGGTGCCTGAGGCCACTGAGGCAGGCCGAGGAGACCTGAGGAAAGCGTGCTGGGGGCTTTGGGGAAATTTCCTCACCCATCAAGAGATTCACAGCAGCCATGGCGCCTCTTCTCCGTGAAGATGCCTTGTGTATGCGGGTGATGTGGGGAACCAAGGGCCCCTGGGGGCCATGCAGGAGCCAGGCAGACACGCAGAGGCTGGGAGAGTGGACGGCTGGAAGGGTCTGCGCCTGGTGATGCTGCTGACGTAACCCCCTCTGCGTCCCCTTCCTTGGATGACACACCCTCCTTACGGCTTGAGGCAGTCACCTCCCACATGGCAGCAGATCAGTGTCCCTCACCATGAAGCCAGGTCAAGAGTCACCACTTGCCACATCGTCATGAGGAGCAAAGGGCCTGTGGCTACAGGCCCCTGGCCAGCTCTGGGCACACTGTGTGCTCCAGACGTGCCTGTTCTCCCCCTTGAAGGAGAGGGGGTGTCGATGGCAAGAAGCACAAGGGTCCCGATGGTCCCCACCCCACCCCAGGGCACACAGAGGACTTCAATACTATCTGTAACGTTTCTATATTTTGCATTAAAAAAGAGAAAGAGTTGAAACAGTTGGAACAAAATGCTAGTGATTGTCGTTTCTGTGCTGCGGGTGCACAGCTGTGTGCTCTTTGTTCTCTTTCTCTGAAATGAAATAGAAGGCGACGCAGAGCCGCCTGCCTGCCTCCCTCCCCCGGGCTGGCTCTGCAGGCCCACCGGCGTGGCGCGGAGTGGCCCCAGCCCTGGTTTCAGGATGTGCCTCTGGCTCTGCCCGCCGTGGGGGCGCTGCCAGCCCGGGCCCTCCCCGTCGTCCTTGCCGCCGGCGCACGCTCCTCTCTGCAGCCCGCCATGCTCCGGGCAGAGGAGCAGATGGCGGCTCTGCAGGCCGTGCAGACGCCCTCCAACACTTCTCCTCTCCCCGCCACCACGCCCGGGGCCACGCCGCGCTCCAGCAGCTCCCGGGCAAGGCCTGCCGTGGGCTGCTGAGAGCCTGGGAGCTCCTGGGGGCTCGCGGGGGCCAGGGGCGGGTGGGGAAGATGGGGTCAGGTGGAGGGGAGTTTGCTCTCTCTTCTTCTCTCCCGTGAGCAGCTCTCAGACCACAGCTGAGAGCGTGTGCTGGGGGCAGGGGACACCATCAAGGACCCCGTGCAACTGGTGGTCCCACCTTCCTTACAGACGCCCTGTCCTCTTGGCTCTGGGGATTTACTTGATCTCTATTCGGCCTTGTCTGGGGCCTCAGGCCACCAGGTCACCTACACACGGAACAGCCAGACGTCCTGAGAGCTGGGCTGACATCCCATGCACTCCGTCTCTGTCCAGGACAGGCAGCTCCAGCCTGTCCGACGCGCCAGCTCATGTGCGAGTTAAATGCTGAACTCGTGGTGGCCGTTTCACTACTATTGCTGCAAAAAGAAAAGACCCACAACGCGCACACCCGTTCTCCCTGCCAACACCTCTGGAGGCACAAATGTGTTAAGTGTATTAAGCGAAGTGGGAGATTTCCAAGCTCCAGAGAACCTCAGGACTCCCAGCCTCCACCCTCCTCCCACACTCCCCTCTCCTCCCCCGCCCTCCGCTTCCTGGCTGGCAGCGGCTCCCGAGGTCTCCAAGGTTTCTCGAAGTGATAATTGTGGGCCGTGTCGCTGGAGGTTTTCTCCACTTATGAAATTGTCCAGAGGGAAAGCAGGAGACCCTGCATGTCCTTTGTTGGTTGTGTTTGCCCAATGGCATGCCGGCTGTGCGGGACTGCGCATATGGGTGGTGCCCACCTTCTTCACTGCCCTCACCTTGCCTCTGGGGACTGTGGTTACACCGGAGGCTCCTGGCCAGCCACCAAGCCAGCTATTCACGGCACCGCTGTGATGTCCTCAAAGCTTGAGCAGAGAGTGACTCTGCTGCATTGATGAGCACGAGGCCGTCTGAGCTTTCCAGCCTTTTCTGCCCACTGGCCTAGTCTGAAAGGCCTTGTTCTTTGTGTCTATTCTGTGAATCCCAAATTCGTGGCTCTCCCCTTGGACCTTAGGCAACCAGGAGAGATGTTCTATTTGTTATAGAACTCTTTAAGTTGCAAAGGACAAAAAAAACCAACCTCTAGTGGCTTCAACATCAAGGGAATTTATTAGCTTATGTAAGAGAAAGTTAGCAGCTTCAGGTAAGGCTTGATCCAGCAGCTCAAAAGACTATCACCCCAGACCCAGCTGTACTCAGTCTCTTTACTCGGTTTCATTCTTGGGCTCCAAATGGTTCCGCCTCAGCTGCTCCACTCTTGGAAGTGAAACGTCTGCCCCAGCTGCAAACTCACACACTGAAATCTCCCCATCCACCCTATCCTGGCTCAGAGAGAGTCATTTTTAGCAGCGCCAAATAAATCCTGAAAGTTCCTCTCTTATTGGCTAGAACTAGGTCACATGCCCATCCCTGACCAATCACGATAGCCAGGGGTTGGGACTCGCTGATTGGCTCAAGCCAACCACCGGCCACTTTTAGAGCGGGGTTGGGGCCGATTGTGGGCAATCGAGACTCAGTTGGCCAGAGACGGGGGCGTCAAGGGAGCACAGCGACAACGCACCGTTATTTACGAGCGCCTACGATGCACAGGATCCGTCTGCTGCGCTCACAGGCGTCGTCTCATGTGGTCCTCCCCACAGCCCGGGGGTGGGATCCCACACGGGCGCCCAAGTTCAGATGGTAAAGCCTCGGAGCCTCGGCTACACAACTCGGAAGCGCGGGACTGGGGGGCGCCTGGGTCTGGCCGGCTGTGCCCAGCAGGGGCCCCTTGTGGGTCTGGAGCCTAAGCCGCACTTCTGGCCACGCCCCCGGCCGCCCCCGAGGGTCCTGAGCGTGTGGGCAGCATCCACTGCGGCTGCGCTGCCGGCTTCCTGCCTCAGGCACCTGCTTCGCCCAGCACCGGGGCGGGAGTGTGGATAAGTATACCCCAGCCTCCACCGGCTGTGGGATGACCCTGAGGCCTACTCCCCACCCTCTCTCTGGGGGTCCCCGCAGGCTGAGCCCCCGGCGGCCACAGCGGCCACAGCGTACCTGCTCATTCACACACCCCTTATACACCTGCTGCCTCTCACCTCCTCCCTTCCGCACGTTCTTCCTCGGATCACCTCCCTGATAAACCGCTTGCACCCAAAGCCTTCTCTCAGCGTTGGCTGTGGGGCCGCAGACTGAGACAGTGATGCCACACACTAGGCATCGACTTTCTGTTCAACCCCAGGATGGCTGTTCCCCGTGTTGGGCTCAGGGCCCGGGAACGGGGCCAGGGAGGGAGAGGATGGAGCCCAGCCCCCCACATCCATCTGAGGCCACAGGCCTGCACATGGTCCATAATCTGGCCAAAAGAGGGCTTGATGAACACTCTGTTGCACTCTCTATCTGATGCCTAAATTCTCTGTACAGCTTCCCTACCCCAGTCAATCCACTCTGCTTGCATACCCCTAGAGATGGGAAGCTCACTACCATTCCAGCAACCAGCTCCATCTATAGATGGCCCTGACTGTTAGTAATTTTATTATCTACTTAACGGATACTATGTGTTGAGTAAATGACTAACAAAAGAATTATTTTAATATCAAATCTCCAAGTGCCTCCTTTGGGGGCAAACAACCAGAAACACACAATAGTACTGCGAACAAAGACATGAATGAGTGCATCTGAAATCTGGTTCAGGGACAGTAAACTACGGCCGGCGGACCGAATCCGGCCCCCAGGCTGTTTTAGGACATCCTGCACACTAAGAATGGTTTCTACGTTTTTAAATGGTTGGGAAAAAAGAAAAAGAAGAAGATTTCATGACATGTGAAGTTATATGAAATTCAAACTCCAGTGCCCATAAATAGAGTTGTGCTGGAGGCTGGCCGCGCATTCATTTACATCTTGTCTGTGGCGCTTCCGAGCCACAGCGGGGCGAGTGTTGCGACAGAGACAGGCCCCCAAAGCCTAAAATATTTACTATGTGGCGCTTTACAGGGAGTGTGGCGGCCCCCGATCTGGCTCACGCTCACCAGCAGTGTCGCCCCGTTTTACAGGTGGGGAAACTGAGGCCCCACGGGGTCGGAGAAATCCAACTTCACAGTCCGCTGGATGTGAGGGGCCTGGCGCCCAGGATGGCAGCCTGATCCCAAGGCCCGGAGACCTCCCGCAGCATGGCTTCCGGACCCTCTGAGAGCCGGGTCCTCCTCCGTCCTCGGGGGCCTTCAGGGGCCAGCCCGTCTGTCCGGAGCCCCCGTTCTGCCTGCGGCCGGAGCTGGGCTAATCAGCGGCTCATTGAGGCGACAGCACAGCGCCGGGGATGAATCGATGCCGCTTCCCCGAGCAGCTGGCGGAGGCTCAGAAAGTGGGTCAGACCCCGGGAGGGGCGGTCCATTTCTAGCTTTTCATTAGGGCCTCATTCATTAATTCCTTCATTTAATATTTACTGAGCAGCTACTCGGTGCCAGCCCCTGAGGTAGGGACGGAGAACACGGGGCGGCGGGCAGGTGGGGGCACGCGTCTGGGCCCTGAAGGCGCCCGCAGTCCAGAGAGGGGACAATCACAGAGACTAGTGTGCAGCGGAGGTGGGATCCGGGCAGAGAGCGACCCCGGCGCTGCCTCTGGGGGTGGGGGGACAGAATTGTGGGTGATCAAGCCCTAAAGCTCTGTGCTCGATTGAAAGGGGGTGCTTGTGGTGTGGCGGAGGGATGGGGCCTGCGGCGCAGAAGGAAGAGCGTGCACAAAGGTTCAGGTGACAGTGGGTCAGGCAGGGCCCCGGCCAGCTGATGCATGTGTGTGCTGGTGGCTTGGGCGTGCAGGCTGCTGAGGCTGCGGGGTGGGTGGGCCTGGGAGAGGGTCATGGAGACACAAAGCTTGCCCTGGGTGCTGTAGGGGAAGGGGGCCCAGTGACGACTCTGGATGGGCTGTGGGCTGCATCAGACCTGCAGCTGAGAAAGCTCACCCTGGAGCCACAACACAGAGTGGGTACTGGAGCCAAGAGTGACCCGAACCAGGCAGCAGGGACGACAGGATGAGGGCAAGGAAAAAGGGAGTCAGCCACCCGCCTTCACCAGCATCCCAGGGCCCCTGGGTGTCTACCTTTCGGCTCTCTGCCTGGGCCACCTGTGTCCCAGCCCAGCCAGCCTTGGAGACAGGCCCCTCCTGCCTTACTTTTCTGACCCCCAGCACAGCTGCCTTCCCGAGACCCCATCCTGGGTCCCAGCAGGCTCATGGCCTACCTGGCTGGTTCCACACAAAGCACAGACACATCCCCCCGTCAGCCAGGGGATGGCCAGTGTGCCACCGGCAATGCCTTTGCCTCTGAGAGGCTGACAGAGGCACCGGGGCCAGGCCCAGCTTGGGGGAGGGATGCCTTTGGGCTCCTCGGAAAGCAGCTGCCACCCTCTGCTTGGGAGCTCCCGCTCGGTTCCCTTTGCCCCTGCGGGAGCCCGGGGGCGCTGCCTCCCTGCCCACACGGCCCAGCGCATGCCCCTCCGATCACAGTTTCTTCGCCTGATTGTAGTTCTCGGTTGACTTCTGGTCCCTCAGGAGGCTGCACCCTTGGGCCGGAGTTCCCACCCTCAGCCCTGTCACCCAGCCCAGAAGCCGGGAGAGGGGTCACCAGACAGCCAGGGCCACGTGGAGCGGGTGACACCCGGGCATCTCAGGGTAACCAGTGGGGCGGAAGATGGGCCTCCTGGAGCCTGGCCAGAGACCGCATGCGCCCTCTCAGCTTCCAGCCCCGGCGGCTCAGCGGAGCCCTGGGTAGATGGAGCAGGGGTGGGAAGTGCAGAATCGATGGGGGACGGTCAGCAGCTGAGGGGAGTGGGGGGCCCTGCCAAGCCCCTGGAGGCCCTTCCTTGTGCTCCTCAATCCCAGGTGGACTTCCCAAGCCCCCTCAGCAGCGTGAGCCCCGGGTCCTGACACTGTGGGTGAGGGCTCCTACCATGCCACGTGGTGGGCCTTGGCCGCCCACCCGTCCCCTTCGGGAACCGACTGCCCATCTCGCCTTCTGGGTGTGGCCCACGGAATTGTTCTGGAGGAGAACCGCCAGGGCCCCAGCTGTGGAAAGTACAGTTGCCCTTGAGTCAGGCCGATGCTTCTGTGGGGGTGACAAGGAAGGACAGGGCCCCGGTGGGCAGAGCACCCCAGAGAGAAGGCAGCAACAGCTCCGGGCGGGGCTCTCTCCTCTGTGGGGACTCAGGCCCAGGGCTTGCCCCCCTGGGACAAGGCCCCCCCCTCTGCTCAGCTCTGTGTCCATCAACGTGGCTGGTTTTGGGGTGAGCAGCAACCTCATTGCCACGGGTGAGTGGGGCAGGTGCCGACCCCAGGGGGCACCCCAAGAAGGCGGCTCGGCCATGTGGGACACATGCCTCTGGAGCCTCTGCCTTGCTTTCCCTGGAGTCACAGCCTTGAGGGTTGTCTCCAAGGGAAGTTTCTAGGGCCAGCGGTTAAGTGCGCACGTTCTGCTCCAGCAGCCTGGGGTTTGCTGGTTCGGATCCCGGGTGCGGACATGGCACTGCTTGGCAAGCCATGCTGCGGTAGGAGTCCCACATATAAAGTGGAAGAAGATGGGCACGGATGTGAGCTCAGGGCCAGTCTTCCTCAGCAAAAAGGGGAAGATGGGCAGCAGTTAGCTCAGGGCTAATCTTCCTCAAAAAAAAAGAGAAGTATCTAGAAGGGTCTCTTAGGGAAAGGCCTCCACGAGCCCCTTCATCTCGTCCGGGTCTCTGCCCCGACTGGGCTGGTTCTTGGGCCCCATCCTCCCCCCTTGATGATCTAGGTGGACAGAGGTCACCAGGTCAGGTAACCCAGTAATTTACTGTCCAAACTGGGACACTTGTTACTAACGATGCCGGGGAGACGGGGGAAACTGAGGCAGGCTGTGTTCCCCTCCCCCAGCTCGTCCTCCTGTCTGGGGAAGGGAGGCCCCTTCCCAGGCTCAGCTCTGCCCCACCCCCCAGCCTCCAGGTGCTCCCCCACTGTCATCCAGGGATCCTGTGCACCGCTCTTCATTCATGCCTTCATTCATTCATTCATTCCTTCATTCAACAGCGATTTTTGCACACCCTTTCTGTGCCAGGCTGTGCTGCGGGTGCTGGGGACCCTGCAGTGGAGAGACATCCCTGCCCTCACGGAGTGCAAGACAGAGGTACATCAACCAATCAGCCGTGTGGGTGCGTGTCACTCCAGCCACCATTTTTGGACACGAGACCGCAGGCAGGGGCGGCATCTACATGGTGGTCACCTTGAAATAGAGGCTGAGATGAAGTGAGGGAGCGATGGGGAGAGTGCTCTGGGAGCAGGACAGAAGCAGGAAGGTTATGTGGAAAGTACACTCTGCTGCCCTCACGGTGGGGAGGGTGGAGCTGGGAAGGGACCCAGGCGGCCTGGGGTGGCCCCAGGCCAGCTCAGCCCCTGCTTCCGGGATGTGCAGAAGTCCTGGGGCCCAAGACGGCCGTGGGAGGGGTGAGTTTGGGGCTGCACAGGGCCCCTCCTTAGTGTGGTGGGAGGCGGGGGAATGAGAGCCCATCTGCCAGCTCCGCGGAGCGTAACCCTCAGGACCAGGAACGAGATCACTACATCAACAGGACCTGACCCTTTGTTCTAGGACTTTCTGGCCCAGGAAGAGAAGGCTGAGCGGGTGAATCACTTCCAGCCCTGCTCCCCGTTCTCCTTCGGCTGTTGTCCACTGTTCATAAGCAGGCAGGGGCCGCCCACCCTCCAGGGCGGGGACGACACAAGGGCGTGGACCCCCGGAGCTGTGATGTGGGGTCATCCTAGTGTCAGCCCGCCACAGGATGGTGTGTGACAATCAGGGTAGCCTCACGGTGGGTGGCTCCAACTGCCTCTTGACAGGACACCGGTGCCGCCATGGACCACCGTTCCCTGTTCAGGTCAACGGACCCCTCAACCACCGCTTGCCTGTGGAGCAAGTGTTTACTCATCAAGACCCACTTTCAGACCCTCTCACCGTGTCTGCCCGTCCTAAACTGTTGAATCAAAACCTTTGCCAAGTTCCCTCAGAAAATTAAACAGAATGACCACGTGGTGCAGCCACTCCACTCCGGGTAAACCCCGAAAAGAACTGAGAGCAGGGAACCGGAGGGACCTGTGCACGCCCGTGCTCGTACCTGCGTTGTTCACGGCAGCCAGAAGGCAGACGCAAGCCGGTGTCCATGGATGGATGGGTGTTTCTCCATAAACACGTGGGGTCTGGTCACGCGATGGAATATTACTCAGCCTTAAAAAGGAGAGACCTTATGACATGGGCTACAACATCGGTGAACCTTGAGGACACAACGCTGAGTGAAAGAAGCCAGTCACAGAAGGACGGACACTGTACGATTCCACATACATGAGGTCCCTGGAGTGGTCACATCCCCGGAGGCAGAGAGTGGATGGTGGGTGTGGGGGCGGGGGAGGGGATGGGGAGGTAGGGCTCAATGGGGACAGAGTTTCTGTTTGGGAAGATGAAGAGTTTTGGAGGTGGGTACATCAGTGTGAATGTACCTAATGCCGCTGAACTGTGTGCTTAAAAATGGCTAAATGGTAAATTTTATGTTTTGTATATTTCCCCACAGATAAAAAATAATTACGAGGGAAAACAAAACAAAATAACCTTTGCCAATCCCTGCATTGAAAGGACAGCCTTAAACGGCTGGAGCCCAGACCCCAAACCCTACAGGGATTGGTCCCTCGCTCCCCCTTCCAAGACCCGACGGAGACTCTGTCCAGGTGCAGGTGGCAGGTGGCAGGAGGCAGGGAGCAGTGGGTGGTGAACTCGGCTTTGCCTCGTCAAGTTCCTGTGCTGGTCTTTTGGGAATCGGCAGTGGCTATCTTGGGCAATAGGTTGTCTATGCTGGGCGAAAGTGGCCACATTTGGCCTAGGGTATGGGTGTGAAAGCTTCTCTCTGTCATAGAATTCTGGGCGCCCTTCCCAAGCAAACCTCCCGACTCCTCCAGCCCCGGCCCCAGCCCTCCCGTGTCGCCCTACCCCAGGGTCCCCGGCTAGCAGCGTGGCCGCCCAGAGGCTGGGCCAGGACTCGTGCTCTCTGTCCAGCAGAAGAAAGACAGGTGGGATTCACAGTGTCGGAGGGTGGGGAGGGAAAGCACTCCAGACAACACCTCTGGATGCAACGGCTCTTTCTGATGACTTCTGGAAGCTTCCATAGGCCCACGGGCTGGTGGTCAACAGGCACACAGTGGCAGGGCTGCCCCAGTTGTTCGCATCCATTCTTGGTTGGGTGACCGTAGCAAAGCATTTAACTTTGCCCCCAAAGAGGTGTGGCTCAGCTACTGGCCCTTGGGTGTCTCTGTTTCCCTGGGGCTGTGGGCCATACAGAAAGTCTAACAGTGAGATTTAGGCTGGGGGTTTGAGTCATGTGGTGTCAGCTTGCCCTCTCCAGGGGCTGGGGACGGTCAGCCAGGTGGAGGTCGACCATGGAGCCCCCAGTACAAACTGAACGCCAAGTCTTGGGCGAGCTTCCCCGGGTTGACAACTCCATGCTGCGGTTGCACATGGATCCCGGGAAAGCAACGCTGCCCGCGAGGCCCCTGGGAGATGGCAGCTGGAAGTTCTGCGTGTGGGACTTTTCTGGACTGGGTCCCTTGTGCCTGTGCCCTTGGCCGATGTCAATCTGCATCCTTTCTCTGTAGTAAGCTGCAACTGTGAGTTATAGCTCTCAGTGGTAGTTTGCGAGTCTTTCTAGCAAATTGTCGAAACTGAGGGTGGTCTTGGGGACGGTCGCCTGGTGTCATGGTGACTCCTCTTTCTGGTGGGCGCGCATGCAGGACAGGTTGATCAATATGTTGACTGTCACTCTGGGAGCAGGCTTTGGAGAAGGAGCGCCCACCTCTCTTGTAAGTCATCCTCGTGTCTTTAGGGGAAAAGACAGGGAGGGGAGACACTTCCCCCCTTAGCCCAGGACCCCTGGGAAACAGAGCCCGGGCAGCTGCCCACCGGCTAGCCTGTGTCGGGGTGCCTCCCAGGAAGCTGCAGTCAGGGAGGAGAAGAGGGGCGGGGGCGCGCGTGGGGGTGCGTCACCGTGCTGGTGCAGCTTGGAAGAAGCACTGCCTTTGTTCTGTCTCCTGGGATGACTTCAGAGAGGCTGCCTGAAAACACTTATCTTGAACATGTGTCTGGGGGATGGGAGGGCGAGGAAGCCCCCCGCAGATCCCCACTGCCCGTGGGTCAGAACAACCGGGCGGAGCTCTCAGCTGCGGGAACACGGAGAAGGGCAGGCCGAGGGCCCGGGCTGTGTGGGAGGGAGCCGCGGAGGGTGGGAAGCTGCAGTTTGCAGGGAAACTGGCCGACTGGCCTGGGCAGGGCTTTCTGGGCAGGTCCCCTGGTGGGAGGGGTGACAAAGCTGCCGGGAGCAGCCGAACAGCTTAGGGTGCTGCCTGTGTTCCCTCAGCCGTTAGATTTCCTAAATGAACACCCCTTTATACATCAGAGAGGAGCCTGAAGACTCTGGTCCCCGAGGCGGAACCAGACTTAGCAGCGTTTGAGCTGAAACAAAAGCCCCTTAGGGAGGGTGGACCTTTAGCAAGCCTGGTTTGTTTGGGAACCCTTCCTAAAATAACGCTCTTCAGAAGACAGACAAGAGCTCTGTTGTGCTCCCGGAGAGGAGTTTCGTATGTGTGCCTGCTTGTGCCTCCCGGTGCGGCACGTGGCTCTGGGGGATGCGAAGGAGGCCTTCATTCAGAAGCAGGAGTCCGGCCCCCCTTCTCCAAGGATGCGCAGCCAGGGTAGCAGGCCTCAGGGCTCTGAATGGGGCCCCCCGATCAGATCAGCCGTGTGGCTCCTGCCTATAGTCCTTTCTAATGGACTGTTCCTTTTTCAATGACTCTCAGGTTGCAGCGGGGGTGGCCATGCTTCTCAAACAGGAGGCTGCCTCCTGCCCCCCACATCTCTTGGGGTCTGGAAGGGGGAGGAGCTGCTGCCCTGAGCTTTCCAGGGCATTGCAGGCTCCGAGCTGTGGATCCGAGGGGGCTTTCTCTGCCCTGGGACAAGCGTGAGAAACCTGGGGTCATCGTGTTTGCTCTGCCCTGCCTGGAAGGAGACTGTTGTGACGTGTGGCTCATATAACCTTGTGAAAAGGATTCTGGGTCCAGAAAGGCCAGCGTGACTTCCAAAGGGGATGGGACTCTGGGTGCCAAAAGAGTATCCCCAAATTCTGCCACCCTGTGTTGCCCCGGATCCCTTTAAACCCCCCAAGTCTGAGGGATGGCGGCAGGGCGGATTCCGGCAGTAGCTAACACTTGCCTGGAACTGGAATTGCCACCTTGTGTGCACTGCCCCCAGGAGACCCGTGGTGACGGCAGGAGAGGCTCCTGGAGCCAAGCTCGCTGCCAAGAGTGGGATGGCCTTAGCGCCCCCCAGCAGCCTCCCTTACCGGGCTGAAAACCGAAACTGTGTCCTAAACTTGGCCGCATAGCCTGGCCCCGAGGGAGGTGAGGCTGGTGCAGTCTTGGCCGACCCCTCGGGGTGAATGTGCAGGCGATTCGCTCTGGGATATTGATGATGATTTGTGCGTGCTGCGCCAGACTCCACTGGGGTGCCGTGTGACAGTCTGTATATGTGCCCGATGCCCTTTCTGAAATCTAAGGAATTCTAAGAGCCAAAAGCTGACCCTGAGGGTTTGGGTGAGGGATCTGGGGTCGTACGCACCTTGTTTCCCGGGGGTGAGGGGGCAGCGCATCTAAGAGGTTGGAGTCAGAATGGGAAGCCAGGCTTGTTCCGTCAGACCCACAGCCTGGACGCCTGGCAAGCTTCCCGCTGAGCAAAGTCCGGCAGCTCCCAGGCACGTGCTCTCTTTGCTCCGAGGATGGGGTTTCTCCACTTGTCTCTCCATCTGTGTGGCCTTCAGGAGATCCTAGCACTATGTTCCATTCACTCAGTGCCACCAAAAAGTGCTAGGTGGCCACTGTCACTGTGACCATGGTCACTGATTACCTTGTCTGAGTCTCATGGCCCAGGGATGGGTGGTGCTGTCCTTCTTTCACACAGGGAGACCCAGGACTCCTGTCAGAGTGCTCAGAGATGGCCCAGTCGGGAGGAGACCCCAGGTCTCTGGGCTCTGTCCGAGGTTTGCAATAATTTCTGCTACATACAGGAGTCAGGACAGGCTCATTAAACAAGATGCTTTGGGATGCCCCTGAGGACCCAGGAATGGGTCTGACTTGGCCCCTGCCCCCAGGAAGCCCTCTGTCTAGGTCAGAGGGAGACAGAGGGGCAGATCCCGCCTAAGGCAGGGCATCTCCAGGGCCCGACTGAAGGCCCCGGGAGCTCAGGCATCGGGGTCCCAGCCGGATGCTGGGGGTGCCTGTGGCCTCACACTGCACCCTGCCTGCTGCCGGGAGCCCAGAGGGGAAGGCTGGCCAAGTGGGGCCTGCCTGGGAGTGGGCGGGGAGGACGCAGCCCCTGCTGGTGCGCCTGGGCCCTTGGGCTTCCCGGCCCCCCTGTAATTTAGAGGAATGGCTTGGACTGGCCTTCTGCAAGTGCTAATTCTCAGCTCTTATGCTCATGTGGAACCTGGAAATTAATTAGCTCAGACACGAGTTCCACAGCCTGAGTGCAAAGAAAGGATGCTCGTTAGTGAAACTCTGTCCTTTGGCCGGTGGGCAGGCAGCTGCTGGAAGTCGGATCACGGAGCCGTGGCTAGGCTGGCAGCCATGGCAGAAGGGCCTGCCTGCAGCAGGTCCCGCATGCCCCAAAACCACAGCTCGTGCCCCACTCCTGCCGGAATGGTGTTTCCAAAGCCAGTCGCCACCACCAGGGTGTCCCTGAGGATGCGGAGACCTCACAGCGGCCTGGCAGGGGCCCCGGGTTATGCGGTAAGAAACCCTACAGTGAGGGCCTCATCTGGACTGGGGGTCAGGAAAGGTCTATGTAAGGTGACTCAGGTAGTGACATGAAGCAGGAACCCAAAGTAGGAGTCCGAGTTAGCCAGGCAAGGGGCAGAGGGAACAGCATCCAGGCAGGGGAACAGCCCTTGCAAACACCGTGAGTTGGAAAAGAGCTTGGCAGCAAGTCAGGGTGGCTAGAGCACAGGACTGTCCGGGGACATGGCGGAGCCCGGGACGTGGCAAGGACCAGACCAGGTGGGGCCTTGGAAACCTGCCGGGGCGTTGGTCTTCACTTTAAGAGCACCGGGATTCTGAGGGGGTCAGGCAAGGAGATGAAGGCCCCGGTGTCTTCCAAGAAGACACCCTCCTCCACCTCCCTCCCGAAGAGGGAGGGATTAGCCCATGCGTCCCCCACAGCCCCTCCCCCACAGCGCGCATCTGGCTCCATCCTCATCTGGGTAATTGCTAGGTGGGCCGGGCGTGTGCTTTCTCCTCACTGAGCCTGCAAGCCGCCATAATCACAGCTTTTCATATCTCCCCACCCCCTGCCCCACCTCCTCTCATATCCTTTATTCGGCAGGGCCCAGAGGAAACCGTGCCAAGTGGCTTAGGGCCTAAGGCCTGGGAGTGTCCCTGGAGGCCAGCAAGGGTGGGTCCAATGTCGGCCAGTCTTCCCAGTCCTAATGATGCTGATGAGCCAGTCCTTACTGGGCCTTTGTAGGCTCAGGCACGATTGGGCGAATTTCCTCATTCACTCTACTTCAGCCTTAGGAGATGGAGACCATCGTTATCCCCGTTCACAGGGAAGAAAGCGGAGGTGCAGACAGGTGGGGTAACTTCCCAAGTTACCAGCCGGTCAGCCCACGTCCTCATCCACCGCCCCGTCCTGCCGGTGGACGCTGGCACTGATCACCATCTAACATCATGCAGCACAGGGCTCCACACACCCGCCCTGCAGGGGTTGCAGCTGAGCCCAATTATGTTGGCTGTGCCCCCAGCCCCTGCTCGGGAGCAGCAGAGTGAAGGCGTCTGGCCTGGCCCTTGCCCAGAGGGCCGACACACAGAGTCTGGAGGAAGGCCCAGGCACGAAGCTGGAGAGGCCAGATCCCAAGGCAGAGGGAGGAGAGGAAGATGCTGCCCAAGAGGCCCATCACCCCTGGGGACCCAGACCGTCTCTCTCCCTCGCCCTCCCTGGCTGGGCTGTCCAGCTGTCCCAGGTCCTGCCTGGGGCAAAGACCCCCGTCTCTCATTTTCCCCAGTTCCCCCCACGGAAGGTGGGGTGGAGGGGTGTGACAGGAGGTCTCAGGGAGCTCTTTAGAGGAGCCCCTCCTGCTGGCAGGCGCCAATGCGCCCTCCCTCCCCGGCCTCCTCCTGCTGCAGGAATGAGTAGGTGACCTCAGGGACGGACGTCACATCCTGGGGCCTCCAGACATCTGCAGCTGCCCCCCCGCCCCCGCCTCCTGGCCTGCAGACTCCCCATGCCCCGGGGCCGGTCCCTATTACCTGGGCTCAGTGGTGGCAGCGGAATGTGTGCCCCGCGTCCTCGCGACACTCCCCATCCACGCCCTGTTCACTGCGGCTCCAGACTCTGCCCCACGCTGCAAAGAGCCGCCTCAGGACCCTTCAAACCGGGATGGGGAAGGCGTTGTCCTCCTTTGCAGGCCCACGCCTGTCACTGGGGGCGATGGAGACCCTCTGAAATGCGGGACGCGGGTGAAGCTCCGGGCACAGAGCCGGCATGCAGGGCAAGTCCGCATCTGATTCCCAAACCCCAGCACCCTGAGGCTTTCCTTCCTGCGAGACCTCCTGACCCGCTGACCTCTCTGCCTCCTCCGCACCCAGGGGCGGGGGCGGGGGCTCCTTTGCAGAGGACTCTTGGACCTTTTCCACTTGGCCCTCACATTGATCAAGAAATACCAAGCCAGCAAGGCTGATGTGCAGCGGCCAGAATGAATGACCACCTGCCGTCCAGAGCCGGGAGGAGGGGCTGGGGGTCCTTGGAGCCGCCGTGGCGAGTCTGTACCGACAGTGGGTTGGTGGCTGTGCCGTGAGGCTGTGATGCCGCTGCCCGGTGGAGAGTCATTCAATGATAGGTCGGTTTGTGTTGCTTTCAGCCAAAGGTGCAGGAGCCCAGAGCCCCTAGGGGACGGTGGGTTCAGGGTGGCTTCCTCCAGGAGCGACTTTGCGAGAAGACCCCTCGGTCCTGCATCTCGGGGCTGGTCTAACCGTGGTGTTGCGACAGGGATGGCAGCCCTCATCAGCGGGGGCGCCAGCCAGGGGATGTGGGGCCTGGCTCTTGCACAAGGGTCCTATCCCAGCCCTGCCTCGCCCAGGGCCGGTCCAGCCCACTCTCGCTGAGGCTGCCTCTGGGGGTCACCTCTTTCCTGACCCCCTCATCAGGGGTGAACAGACGATGCTTGGGCCAGCTGCAACTCGATCCACCCCGACTCGAGGCCTCAGCATTGTGTCAGCTCCAGGAGAAGGGAGACCCAGATGGAGGCTCTTGACTTACAGAGAAGGAAAGGCGCCCACATTTCCTTGCAGCATGTCTGCCCCCTGCCCCGCGCGGTTCTGTCTGAGCGCTGGTCTCCTGCCTGTTAGGCGCTGGTGTTTCTGGTTCAGCCTTCCCCACTGGACTGTGAGCCTCCACGGTCGGCTCAGCATCCCAGTGCCTCCTCATCAGATGGCCCCCTCCTCAAACTGCTTTGTCCAAACCCGCTGGAGCAGCCAAACTCGACCTCTCGTGGTTCCAGGAAACCCCCTGGGTCCCGCCTCCACGCCTTTGCTCCAGCTCCGGCTGCCACCCTGGGTGCTGCTCCCGAGCTTTGGCCTCTTCTGATTTAACCCATCTTTCAAAGGCTACTCCGGCTGTCTCCATCCAGCCGTGGGGGAATCGCTCCACCCTGGCGCCCTGGCAACCTTGTGCGCCTCCACAGAGGCCTCGTATGCAAGGCCCAACCGCAGCCGATCAAAGTCCTGGCAGATCGCCCTGTGGGCCCCCGGAGCAGGAGAAGCTCCATGGCTGGGATGGTGGTGGCAGTGACAATCAGACTGATGGCCATTTATGAGCACTGATGATGGGGTAAGGTGCCTGCTAACGCCCTGACATGCAGCCCTGAGGGGTTGGTACTGTTATTATTTCTACTTTTCTAATATGGTAACTGAAGCACAGAGGGGTTGATAACTTGCCCAGAGCCACACAGCACAGACTGACCGAGAAGGAGTTAAGTCCAGGAGGTCTGGCTTCTGAACCCACACTTTTGACTGACATGTGGGTTTGTCATCTGCACCCACTTTGGCCGATTCTGAATTCCTTTTTCTTGAACCCTGAATGCTTGGCCCTTGTTTAAGTCTGCTTGGGCCTAAACATAACATAACAATTACCACAGACTGGTGGCTTAAACAGCCGCTGTGCTGCGAGGAGGTGGCACGCCCGTGGCTCCGGGCAGCCCTGCACCCATGGCTTTGGCTGGAGGCCACCTGGCCTGTTGGCCCAGATACCTCTGAATCGCCTTCAAGACATTCTCTTCTTTCTTTTCCAGTTTTATTGAAAAATAATTGACACACATCTCTGCATAAAATTAAGGTGTACAGCACGGTGGTTTAATTTACATGTATTCTGAAATGATTACCACAATAGGTTTATTTAACATCCATCATCTCAAGTAGATACAATTAAAAGCCAGGAAAACCAATTTCCCCTTGTGATGAGAACTCTCAGGATCCACTCTCCCGACACTTTCCCAAGCATCGCTCAGCAGCGGCGGCTACAGTTGTCACGGTGGCCGTGACATCCCGAGGCCTCATTCGTCTCACACCTGGGAGTCTGTACCTTCTGCCCACCTTCCTCCAATTCGCCGTCCTCTTTTTCTCGAAGAGTGGTGCCAGTCTGCAGCCGAGTAGCTTGATCGTCCCCCTCCTATCGCATCGAAGTCGTCCACAGCTTTCCTTCCTCTGTCCCATCTCTGCCTCCTTCCGTTCCAACCGGCCGTTCCTGCTGGGCGGCTGGGGAGGCGCATGGCCGGCTCCCGCGCGGGCTCCTTTTCGAGAGGTCGGTGGGCCGCACTCTAGTGCTCTCTTCCGAACACGCCGTCTCATTCTGCGCGGCATGGGATAGGCCGGGAATTTTCCAAATCTTGACGTTCCGGCTCCTTTTTCTTAATGATTCCTTCTATTCCTTTCTCTCTTCTCGCATTTTACTATAAGCATTCAGGGGGCACCAAGCCACTCCTTCCACACCCAGCTGGGAAATCTCCTCGGCTAAATGTCCATTTTCGTGGCTCGCAAATTCTCCCTTCCACAAAACACGAGAACGCGAGCACATTCAGCCGAGTTCTTGGCCGGTTTGCACAGCGTCACCTTCTCTGCCTTGTCCAACAGCTTGTTCCTCATCCACCTGAGAGCTTCTGTGGTTGTACGCCCGTGTTTCTACAGTCTTCTGCTCATGGGCGCCTGTGCGTTCTCGAGGAGGGGCCTTCTCTCCCGTGCCCCCCTTCCTCTCCGGGTTCTCACCAGGATCCCGTTACCAGTCTGTTGCCCAGATCGGCTTGTTCTAGCAAAGCGTTTCAAAGCTCATCCAGTCTCTCCCCACTGCCTGGTCCGAAGGCCTCTTCCACACTTTTAGGAGCTCGCTACAGCAGCACCCCGTTTCTCTGCACCCACTTCTGTCGTCGTCGGCCCGGGCTGCTGTGGCAGAGTGCCACAGACCGGGGGCCTTAAACAACAGACGGTTATTTCTCTCAGTTGTGGAGGATGTAAGTCCAAGACCAGGGTGCTGGCTGGTTTGGGTCCGGGTGAGGGCTCCCCTGCAGAGACAGCTGCTGCTTTCTGTCTCGCATGGTGGGGAGAGGGGCGTGTAGAGGGAGGGAGAGTGGGAGAGAACTCTCTGATCTCTTCTTATAAAGGTGCCCATCCCCTCATGGGGTCCCACCCTCATGACCTCGCCTAAACTAGTCACCTCCCAAAGGCCCCATCTCCACTACCACCACATTGGGGATTGGGCTTCAGCACACGAATTTCCGGGAGACACAAACGTTCAGTCCAGAGCCGCTCTAGAGCCAATGCTTGGCCCCGTCTTACTTTGAATTTTGGCTTGAACTGGCCTTCGGGTCACTAGCTATACAATAAGTATCGTCACCCCCTCGTACAGATGAGGAGTGGAGGCTCAGAGAGCCTGGGCAACCTGCCCAGAGTCACACAGTAGGTGTGCAGAGAGACGGGAAGCAGAGTCCAAGGGCAGCTGCCTCTTGTCTCCTGGGATGCAGGCAGAGTTCTCCACTGTGGTTCCCTCCCCGTGCTCCCGATTTGGGGGAGGAGATGTGAAGAAGAGGTGGCCTGGCCAGCTGTCAGTATCTGCTGGCCCCAGAAGATGTGCTAAAAATATCCTCTGAATCCACTGCAGGCAGCCCAGTGTTTCGTTGGTTCGAATCCTGGGCGCGGACATGGCACTGCTCATCAAGCCACGCTGAGGCAGCGTCCCACACGCCACAACTAGAAGGACCCAAAATGAAGAATATACAACTACGTACTGGGGGGCTTTGGGGATAAAAAGGAAAAAAAATATCCTCTGAAGCTTGAGCATCGAGGCTTTCCTGAGGCATGAAGAGGATGCCTGCACCCTCCGCCTGGAAGGAGCAGATGGGCAACAGTCGTCACCAGACAGGTAACATAGTGACAGTCAGCCAGAGGAGGATGTGGCCACGCAGCCTCTGCACAGAGGCTGGGCTCTGGACCACACAACCAAGAGAAGGCCTTGGACCGTTTCCCCTGCTCCGTCTCCTGTTGGCCCACTGACCTGAAGGACCATCTCAAGTTTGCACCCCGGTCATCAGGGGCCCGAGGCCCTGGGACCCTCCCCTCTCTGGCCCTTTCGCTCCATTCTGGGCCCCCCAAGGCACTCCTCCCCACAATCTTTAGACTCAGAATCTGGGGTTGAGCACTTGGGTCTGTTTGATTTGTGACAATTATTATTGTCACATTATTATATATTATATATGTTTTTCTGCATTTTTGTATTTTACATTTTATATTATATATTTATATATGCTTTTGAGTGTCTTTTCTGAGTGTCCGTTTGGTGCCTGGGTCTTTGCTTGCGTTGTGTAATTGAACCCTCCGACAGCCCCGAGGGACGTCTCTGCCCCGTTTCGTGGAGGAGGAAGCAGGGCCCAGAGAGGGTAGCCGGCTCGCTCAAGGCTTTGTCGCTGAGAAGTAGGAGAGTCTAGACTCGAACCCGGGGCTTGCTGACTCCAAGGCCTGTGTTCTCGCCCTCCGGGTCCTCTTGCTTCTCATCCTACAGGCGGGCAGGCTGCAGAGAGTTTATTTCCCAGACAGAGCGAGCATAAGACGGCCAGAGCTGGGGCTAGAAAGCTACGCTGGGGAGCAGACTCCTGAGGTGGGGACAGCACGCTGACCCCTCCCGCCTGCCCACAGCTGCTCCTCACCAGCCAGCCCCACAGCTGACCTCGGCCAGGTCAAAGCAGTGTGGAGGAGCCCCGGACAAGCCAACTCTGCCCAGGGCTGGTGTCTCGGCAGCCGGGTGGCTGCTCTGAACCCAGCGGAGGTGATGTGGAAGCTGCACCAGGAGGCAAGGATTCCAGAGCCAGAGCCGGACGGCGAGCCGGCTGTGGGAGCCGGCCGTGGGAGCCTGCCGTGAACTATCGATCCGCTTCGCTCCATCCCACTGCGGGCTCCACGCGCCGGGAGATGCTGGCTCTCCCTGCCGGAGCACGGGGCAGCTCGGAGCAGAGCCCCCATCCCCCCTGGAGGCGGCTGTGGAAGAGCCAGCCCTGGGCAGGGCCGTCCTCACCCAGCGACGGCCGGCCCTGGTTTCCCCGGCGACACTCAGGACCCCGCTCTGCCTGCTCAGGAGCAGCAGGTGTTGGAGGCCAAAGAAGGATTCCTGGGGCCGGGGGTTTTCTGCTGGGAAAATGCTCACTTGACTTTTTCCCTGTGAACTGAGGAAATGAACCACCGGGGCTCCCATTTCCACCGCCTGTCACTCCAGCCCGGTGGGCTGAACCCCAATGTTGGCCAGGAACGTGGTTCGTGAACTTGGGGCACATCCCCTCCTCCCTGCTGACCGAGGGTCAAGAAGGGGCAGAGACACCTCCAAACCAGGCACCTTCTTGGTTGATAAAACGCCGCTCTCGTGTCCGGCTCCGTCAGAGAAGGCCTCTCTCGTCCCTCCGCATCTCTCTGGGCTCCTGTTTTGAATTATCGGTGTGAGTGCTCTATCAAGGGTCAGTTTTGGGTCGACAGATGTCCCTGGGAAGAAGCAGAAAAGGGCAGAGCAGGGTTGGAGGCCTTGGCTTCTCAATGCCTGTCGTTATGTAAAGATGTTCTCTCGGGGTCTCTGCAGGGTCGGAGGGCACTGGGACTCTCTCCTCCTGGCCTGTCCACTCCCGGTCCCAGGCCTCCTTGCTGCTGTGAAACTAGCTGGTTGAGACGGACAGCGTGGTCTGCTGGAGACGTGCTGTGGTGTCATTTGGGGGAAGAGGTCCCAGCTCCTCCCGGTGGCCTGGACGGCGAACGTTACACAGCTCCAGCACCGGCCTCCCCTCCCCAGAATGGCCTCCGTCCCCAGTGCACGCTGCCATTAGCTGCCCTTCTGTACAGCAGCAGACTCTGGGGCTACCGGCCCCCCAGTCACACGCAAACCCCGGCCGGCACAGGGACCACGGCAGACAGCCCTCCGTCGGTAGCTGGAGCTCCCCGGGAGGCGGGAGCAGGCTATTCGGGGAAGAGCCAGCAGGCCTGCGAGACTCACTTATTTCAAAGAGAGCGCTCTGCTGTTCTGCCCGCGCCTGAGTGACGGAAGCTGTACTTTGCTGATCACGATCATGAAAGGCCGCAATTGGCCTCCAGGCTTCTGAAGGTGCAGGTGATTCAGCCCGGGCTGTGTGGCATTCTCCGGTTAAATCGTCCGCTCGTCATCTCTGCCCCCGCCTCTGCACACTCAGAGGCACCCCCGCCCCCACCCCTGCATCCCCTGAGCTGTGGCTTTGCCCCCGTCCTGAGCCCGGGAACCAAAAGGAGACAAGCCCATCATTCCACGGTGGGGAAACTGAGGCTGCGAGAGGGGAGGTGACTTGAGGCGGCCCAAGTCTAGGCTGGAGGGCCTCAGCGCCGGCTCCCCTCCCAGAGTCATTCTCCAGGCTCCGGAGTTGGTGGACTCAAGGATGACTGGCTGCCTTTGGAAAGGGCTCCGGGTGGGGGGTCTGGGGCTGGTGGCTTCACCTCCCGAGCGTTTGTTGGATGACTTCTAGAGCTCCGAGGCTGGAGGGAGGGGAAGGGTTCTGCTGGAGGCGCCGAGCTTTGCCCTCCCCGCAGCAAACGTGTCTAGGACTGAGAACAGGATAATGGGAATGGATGCAACGCGTGTGCTGGCTCAGCATCCTCCACTCCTCTCGGGCTCTCACGCCCCACGTCCACGCGGTAAGCTGCTCAGGGTGGCGCCGTGTATTTCAGAGCAGCTGTGACCAGCACAACTCTCCACAAGGATGGACGTGTTCTCTCCCTGTGCCTTCTAACACGGCTATTGAACACTTGACCTGTGGCTAGTGTGACCAAGGAACTGAGTTCAAAATTTAACCTAAATTTAAACAGCCCCTGAAGGCTAGAGGCTACCATATTGGGTAGCTCAGTTCTGGACTCTATCCAGAATCTGGATAATCACACCGCTCCCTGCCTCCTAAACGCCCAGCCTGTCCCAGCCACTGTCGCCTCCGCCCTGGACCACTGCAGTAGCCTGCTGCCAGCCTCCTACTCCTGCCTTTGCACCTGCAGTCTCTTCTCCAGCGCCTCTGCACGGAGTCCTGCAGTGGGGCCAGCTCCGACGGCCCTCACCTGTCGTGCAGGCCCTTGTAATCCCTCTCTGCTGTTCCTCTGAGCCATACGCCTGGCCCCTGCTCCTGCTCTATGCCACTGCCCTCCTCTCCTTGCTCTTTCTGCACATGCAATTGTGCTCCTGCCTCAGGGCCTTTGTACCGGCTGTTTCCTCTGTCTTGAGGCTCTTTCCTCAGATAGCCACCTGGCTCACTGACACTCTTCCTTCAGGCCTCTCCTCAAACTCCACTTTCTCGAGAGCCTTTCCTGATGACGTGTAAGGGATATAGATTAGTGATGCCCCCCACCCCACCTTACTTTTTAGCAGATGTATTTGTCTTCAGAGCATTTACCACCTCCTGGCATTCTAATGCTTTCCTTTTTTTAACTTTTTATTAAGATGGTGATAGTTTACAACCTCGTGAAATTTCAGTTGTACGTTATTGTCAGTCATATTGTGGGTGCACCACTTCACCCTTTGTGCCCTCCCCCCACCCCCCCTTTCCCCTGGTAACCACCAATCAGTTCTCTTTGTCTATATGTTTAACTTCCACCTATGAGTGGAGTCATATAGAGTTCGTCTTTCTCTGTCTGGCTTATTTCACTTAACATAATACCCTCAAGGTCCATCCATGTTGTTGCGAATGGGACGATTTTGTCTTTTTTTATGGCTGAGTAGCATTCCATTGTATATATATATACACACCATATCTTCTTTATCCAATCATCAGTTGATGGGCAATTGGGTTGCTTCCACATCTTGGCTATTGTAAATAATGCTGCGATGAACATAGGGGTGCAAGGGACTCTTGGGATTTCTGATTTCAGGTTCTTAGTATAGATACAGTAATGGGATGGCTGGGTCATAGGGTATTTTTATTTTTAACTTTTTGAGAAATCTCCATACTGTTTTCCATAGTGGCTGCACTAGTTTGCATTCCCACCAACAGTGTATGAGGGTTCCTTTTTCTCCACAACCTCTCCAACATTTGTCGCTCTTGGTTTTGGATGTTTTTGCCAATCTAACGAGTGTAAGGTGATATCTTAGTGTAGTTTTGATTTGCATTTCCCTGATGATTAGCGATGATGAACATCTTTTCATGTGTCTATTGGCCATATTCATATCTTCTTTTGAGAAATGTCTGTTCATGTCCTCTGCCCATTTTTTGATCGGGTTGTTTGTTTTTTTGTTGTTAAGCAGTGTGAGTTCTTTGTATATTATGGTGATTAACCCTTTGTCGGATAAGTGGCTTGTAAATATTTTTTCCCAATTAGTGAGCTGTTTTTTTGTTTCAATCCTGTTTTCCCTTGCCTTGAAGAAGCTCTTTAGTCTGATGAAGTCCCATTTGTTTATTCTTTCTATTGTTTCCCTCAACTGAGGAGTTATAGTGTCCGAAAAGATTCTTTTGAAACTGATGTCAAAGAGTGTACTGCCTATATTCTCTTCCAGAAGACTTATTGTTTCAGGCCTAATCTTTAGGTCTTTGATCCATTTTGAGTTTATTTTGGTGTGTGGTGAAAAAGAATGGTCAATTTTCAATCTTTTGCATGTGGCTGTCCAGTTTTCCCAGCACCATTTGTTGAAGAGACTTTCTTTTCTCCATTGTAGGCCCTCTGCTCCTTTGTCGAAGATTAGCTGTCCATAGATGTGTGGTTTTATTTCTGGGCTTTCAATTCTGTTCCATTGATCTGTGGACCTGTTTTTGTACCAGTACCATGCTGTTTTGATCACTGTAGCTTTGTAGTATGTTTTGAAATCGGGGATTGTGATTCCACCGGCTTTGTTTTTCTTGCTCAGGATTGCTTTAGCAATTCGCAGTCTTTTGTTGCCCCATATGAATTTTAGGATTCTTTGTTCAATTTCTGTGAAGAATGTTCTTGGGATTCTGATTGGGATAGCATTGAATCTGTAGATTGCTTTAGGTAGTATGGACATTTTAACTATGTTTATTCTTCCAATCCATGTGCAAGGAATGTCTTTCCATCTCTTTATGTCATCGCCAATTTCTTTCAAGAAAGTCTTGTAGTTTTCATTGTATAGATCCTTCACTTCCTTGGTTAAGTTTATCCCAAGATATTTTATTCTTTTCGTTGCGATTGTGAATGGTATTGAGTTCTTGAGTTCTTTTTCTGTTAGTTCATTGTTAGTGTATAGAAATGCTATTGATTTATGTATGTTGATTTTGTACCCTGCAACTTTGCTGTAGCTGTTGATTGTTTCTAATAGTTTTTCTATGGATTCTTTGGGGTTTTCTATATATAAGATCATGTCGTCTGCAAACAGCGAGAGTTTTACTTCTTCATTACCTATTTGGATTCCTTTTATTTCTTTTTCCTGCCGAATTGCTCTGGCCAACACCTCCAGTACTATGTTGAATAGGAGTGGTGAAAGTGGGCACCCTTGTCTTGTTCCTGTCCTCAGAGGGATGGCTTTCAGTTTTTGTCCGTTGAGTATAATGTTGGCTGTGGGTTTGTCATATATGGCCTTTATTATGTTGAGGTACTTTCCTTCTATACCCATTTTATTGAGGGTTTTTATCATAAATGGGTGTTGGATCTTGTCGAATGCTTCCTCTGCATCTATTGAGATGATCATGTGGTTTTTGTTTCTCATTTTGTTAATGTAGTGTATCACATTGATTGACTTGTGGATGTTGAACCATCCCTGTGTCCCTGGTATAAATCCCACTTGATCATGGTGTGTAATCTTTTTGATGTATTGCTGTATTCGGTTTGCCAGAATTTTGTTGAGGATTTTTGCATCTATGTTCATCAGTGATATCGGCCTGTAGTTCTCCTTCTTTGTGTTGTCCTTGTCAGGTTTGGGGATCAGGGTGATGTGGGCTTCATAGTATGTGTTGGGGAGTACACCATCTTCCTCAATTTTCTGGAATAGTTTGAGAAGGATAGGTATTAAATCTTCTTTGAATGTTTGGTAGAATTCTCCAGAGAAGCCGTCTGGTCCTGGACTCTTATTTTTGGGGAGGTTTTGGATTACTGTTTCTATTTCTTAATTTGTGATTGGCCTATTCAGATTCTCCATTTCTTCCTGATTCCGTTTGGGGAGGTTGTATGAGTCAAGGAATTTGTCCATTTCTTCTAGGTTGTTCAATTTGTTGGCATATAGTCTTTCATAGTATTCTCTTATGATCTCTTGTATTTCATTGGTATCTGTTGTGATTTCTCCTCTCTCATTCCTAATGTTATTTATTTGAGATTTCTGTCTTCTTTTATTGGTGAGTCTGGCTAAGGGCTTGTCGATTTTGTTAATTTTTTCGAAGAACCAACTCTTTGTTTCATTGATCCTTTCTACTGTCTTTTTTGTTTCAATATCGTTTATTTCTGCTCCTATTTTTATTATTTCCCTCCTTCTACTGACTCTGGGCTTTGTTTGTTCTTCTTTTTCTAATTATGTTAGGTGTTGTTTGAGGTTGCTTATGTGAGCTTTTTCTTGTTTAGTCAGGTGAGCCTGTATTGCAATGAATTTCCCTCTTAGGACTGCTTTTGCTGCATCCCAAATGATTTGGTATGTCGTGTTCTCATTTTCATTTGTCTCCAGATAATATTTGATTTCTTCTTTAATTTCTTCAATAATCCATTGTTTGTTCAGAAGCGTGTTGTTTAGTCTGCACATTTTTGCACCTTTCTCTGCTTTATTCTTGTAGTTGATTTCTAGTTTCATAGCATTATGATCAGAAAAGATGCTTGATATTATTTCAACTCTCTTGTATTTATTGATGCTTGCTTTGTTTCCCAAAATATGGTCAATCCTTGAGAATGTTCCATGTGCACTTGAGAAGAATGTGTAACCTGCTGTTTTTGGATGAAGTCTTCTATATATATCTATTAAGTCCATCTGGTCTAATTTTTCATTTAATTCTATTATTTCCTTGTTGATTTTCTGTCTGGATGTTCTGTCCATTGATGTTAATGGTGTGTTGAGGTCCCCTACTATTATTGTATTGTTGTTGATGTCTTCTTTTAGTTCTGTTAAGAGTTGCTTTACAAATTTTGGTGCTCCTGTGTTGGGTGCATATATATTTATAGGTGTTATGTCTTCTTGGTGAAGAGTCCCTTTTATCATTATAAACTGCCCCTCTTTGTCTTTCTTTATCTGTTTTGCTTTGAAGTCTACTTTGTCTGATATTAGTATAGCGACACCTGCTTTCTTTTGTTCATTATTAGCTTGGAGTATTGTCCTCCATCCCTTCACTCTGAGTCTGTGTTTGTCTTTGGGGCTGAGGTGTGTTTCCTGGAGGCAGCATATTTTTGGGTCTTGTTCTTTGATCCATCCTGCCACTCTGTGTCTTTTGATTGGGGAGTTCAATCCATTTACATTTAGAGTGATTATTGAAATGTGAGGGCCTACCACTGCCATTTTATGTCTTGTTTTCCGGTTCTCTTCAATTTCCTTTGTTTCTCGTCCCATGGTTTAATCTGTTCTGATGAAGAGCTGCTACTCTCCGTTGTTGTCCTTCTACTTATCTCCTCTGCTCTTGGTTTTGTAGCCCCTTTCCTTTTTATGATTTTTCAGGAATGAGGGTTTTCCTGAGAATTTCCTGAAGAGGTGGTCTTGTGGCAATGAACTCCCTTAATTTTTGTTTATCTGAGAAAGTTTTTACTTCTCCATCGTATTTGAAGGATATTTTCACTGGGTAGAGAATTCTTGGCTGTAGGTTTTTGTCCTTCAGATTTTTGAATGTATCATTCCACTCTCTTCTAGCCTGTAAGGTATCTGCTGAGAAATCTGCTAACAGCCTTATGGGGGTTCCTTTGTAGGTTAATTTCTTCTGCCTGGCTGCCCTTAGTATTTTCTCTTTGTCGTTGACTTTTGCTAGCTTCACTACTATATGCCGTGGGGTTGGTCTTCTTGCATTGATAAAGTTTGGAGATCTATTGGCTTCTGTCACATGAAGTTCCACCTCTCTCACTAGCTTTGGGAAGTTCTCAGCCATTATTTCTCTGAAAAGGCTTTCTGCCCCCTTCTCCCTCTCTTCTCCCTCTGGTATACCTATAATCCTTACATTGCATCTCCTAATTGCATCTGATAATTCTCGGAGAGTTTCTTCATTTCTTTTTAGTCTTACTTCTCTCTCCTCCTCTATCTGCAGCATTTCTATATTCCTATCTTCCAAATTGCTAATTCTTTCCTCCATATTATCGGCCCTACTGTTCAGTGCATCTAGATTTTTCTTAATCTCCTCTATTGTGTTCTTCATTTCCAGTATTTCTGTTTGGCTCTTCTTTATCGTATCAAACTCTTTTGTGACATAGCTCCTGAACTCGTTGAGTTGTCTATCTGAATTCTCTTTTAACTCATTGAGTTTTTTAATGATGACTGTTTTGAAGTCATCGTCATTTAGGTTATATATTTCATTGTCTTTGGGATTGTTTTCTGTGTATTTGTTATTTTCCTTCTGTTCTGGAGATTTAATATATTTTTTCATATCGCTTGGTGTTGTAGATTTGTGCCTCCACATAGAGATAGAGTTTAGTTACTCCTTCCACTTGTTTCTACTGGTGTGCTGGGGGAGCAGCTGTTTATACTGCACCAACCAGGAACCCTGTCATGTTGCTAACTGGGCCTGGGCCCCTCCTAATAGTCACAGTGGTCCTACGGTTCCCTCTTCAGCTGTGGGGGCCGTCACGGTGGGGCTTCAGGCTGCTGGTGCCTACTGTTGCAGACCACCTAGACGTGCTCCCTCCTTGGGGTCTGCAGCGGTGTTATGGGCTTTTCCAGCGGCCAGGGGCAGGATCACCTATATTTGCAGCTCCGTCACTGTCGGCACCCACAAAATCTCACTTGTCCACTTTGGGTCACAGCAGAGCTATTGGCATCTTCTACAGTCTGTGGTTAGCTCACCTAGCTATGCTACTTTTGTCCCGGGGTCTTCCAGCCTTGTGGCTGCCGGATGGGTGCTCTCTACTAGTGCTGTGCAGAGGCTTTTGCTGAGGCTGCTGTGAGACTGTAGGGTTTCCCCCTAGGCTATGGAGCTGGGTCGCTGGAACTCCACCCAGCCCCAGTCCTCTCCCCCAGGATCTCGGGGAGCCCTTGGCCCTGTCTAGGGGATAGCCGGAGACCTTGAGTCCAGTGGCAGCTGGCCGGCTGCTGCCCTGCCTGGTATTCTCCTTTCCGGGACCCTCCCGGTGTTGTGGATGCTTGTGGGGCCTCTCCACTGATGGCAGGTAGACACTTTGCCTGCTGCCGGGGCAGAACTCTGGAGTATCCCCCCCAAGCTGTGGAGCCGGTCGCTGGAGCTCCACCCAGCCCCGGTCCTCTCCCAGGAGATCTCCGGCAGTCCCGAGCCCCGCCCGGGAGTCAGTGGGGCCGGCAGTGGCAGCTGGCGAGCCGCCGCGCTGCTTGGGATTCTCTCCGGGATCCTCCCGGCATTGTGGATGCTGGGTGGGGCCTCTCTGCTAATGGCAGACAGAGACTTTGTCTGCTGCCTGGGTGGAACTCCGGAGCTTCCCCCGTGCCGGGCCATGGAGCCAGCCGCTGGAGCTCCACCCAGCCCCGGTCCTCTCCCAGGAGATCTCCGGCAGTCCCGAGCCCCGCCCGGGAGTCAGTGGGGCCGGCAGTGGCAGCTGGCAGGCCACCGCGCTGTCTGGGATTCTCTCCAGGACCCTCTGGGCACCATGGACGCTAGGCGAGGCCTCCCCGCCAATGGCTGGCAGAGGCTCTCCCCGCAGATTCAGGTGTGTAACTCTGGAGCCTCCCTCTGGGCTTAGGTGTAATTGTGGGGGGCTTAGGTAGGGCTCTGGTCACCTGTTTCCACCGTCGCTCCTCTGGTGTGTGCTCCCTCCTGCCCTAGGTGTGTGTTGATGTTCTCGGGGCATCCGCTGGAAGAAAGCTGCTTGCAGGTACTAGGCTGTTCGGTCGGGGTCGGAGACTTTTCACCTATCTCCACCTCCTCCTGGAGGGAAGTCCGTCCGCCTTCCTATGTATAGCAGCGTGGGTCTCTCAGGCATCCTGAGATGCTATATGGATATCCTTTGTTAAGCGATGAATGTCCAATTAATTGTAGATTCGAAGGGGGAGAGACAAAGAAGACTACTCATGCCGCCATCTTGGATCTTCCCTTGGTGCTATCTCATATGTTGATTTTATACCCTGCAACTTTGCTGTAGCTGTTGATTGTTTCTAATAGTTTTTCTATGGATTCTTTGGGGTTTTCTATATATAAGATCATGTCATCTGCAAACAGTGAGACTTTTACTTCTTCATTGCCTATTTGGATTCCTTTTATTTCTTTTTCCTGCCGAATTGCTCTGGCCAACACCTCCAGTACTATGTTGAATACGAGTGGTGAAAGTGGGCACCCTTGTCTTGTTCCTGTCCTCAGAGGAATGGCTTTCAGTTTTTGTCTGTTGAGTATGATGTTGGCTGTGGGTTTGTCATATATGGCCTTTATTATGTTGAGGTACTTTCCTTCTATACCTATTTTATTGAGCGTTTTTATCATAAAAGGATGTTGGATCTTGTCGGATGCTTTCTCTGCATCTATTGAGATGATCATGTGGTTTTTGTTTCTCATTTTGTTAATGTAGTGTATCACGTTGATTGACTTGTGGATGTTGAACCATCCCTGTGTCCCTGGTATAAATCCCACTTGATCATGGTGTATAATCTTTTTGATGTATTGCTGTATTCGGTTTGCCAAAATTTTGTTGAGGATTTTTGCACCTATGTTCATCAGTGATATTGACCTGTAGTTTTCCTTCTTTGTGTTGTCCTTGTCAGATTTGGGGATCAGAATGATGTTGGCTTCATAGAATGTGTTAGGGAGTGCTCCATCTTCCTCAATTTTCTGGAATAGTTTGAGAAGGATAGGTATTAAATCTTCTTTGAATGTTTGGTAGAAATCTCCAGAGAAGCCGTCTGGTCCTGGACTTTTATTTTTGGGGAGGTTTTGGATTACTGTTTCTATTTCTTTACTTGTGATAGGTTTATTCAGATTCTTTATTTCTTCCTGCTTCAGTTTTGGGGAGGTTGTATGAGTCTAGGAATTTGTCCATTTCTTCTAGGTTGTCAAATTTGTTGGCATATAGTTTTTCATAGTATTCTCTTATGATCCTTTGTATTTCTGTGGTATCCGTTGTGATTTCTCCTCTCTCATTTCTAATTTTATTTATTTGAGTCTTCTCTCTTTTTTTCTTGGTGAGTCTGTCTAAGGGTTTGTCAATTTTATTTATTTTTTCGAAGAACCAACTCTTTGTTTCATTGATCCTTTCTACTGTCTTTTTTGTTTCAATATCGTTTATTTCTGCTCAAAATTTTATTATTTCTCTCCTTCTACTGACTTTGGGCTTGGTTTCTTCTTCTTTTTCTAATTCTGTTAGGTGTTGTTTGAGATTGATTCTCTGAGGTTTTTCTTGTTTATTGAGGTGAGCCTGTATTGTAATGAATTTCCCTCTTAGGACTGCTTTTGCTGTGTCCCAAATGAGTTGGTATGGTGTGTTTTCATTTTCATCTGTCTCCAGATAATATTTGATTTCTTCTTTAATTTCTTCAATAATCCACTGTTTGTTCAGTAACATGTTGTTTAGTCTCCACATTTTTTGCCCTTTCCCAGATTTATTCTTGTAGTTGGTTTCTAATTTCATAGCATTATGATCAGAAAAGATGCTTGATGTTATTTCAACCCTCTTGAATTTGTTGAGGCTTGCTTTTTTTTCCCAAGATATGGTTTATCCTTGAGAATGTTCCATGCACACTTGAGAAGAATGTGTAGCCTGCTGTTTTTGGATGGAGTGTTCTATATATACCTATTAGGTCCATCTGGTCTAGTTTTTCATTTAATTCTATAATTTCCTTGTTGACTTTCTGTCTGGATGATCTATCCATTGGTGTTAATGGGGTGTTGAGGTCCTCTACTATTATTGTATTGTTGTTGATGTCTCCTTTTAGTTTTGTTAATAGTTGCTTTACAAATTTTGGTGCTCCTGTGTTGGGTGCGTGTATATATTTATAAGTGTTATGTCATCTTGGTGGAGTGTCCCTTTTATCATTATAAACTGCCCCTCTTTGTCTTTCTTTATCTGTTTTGCTTTGAAGTCTACTTTGTCTGATATAAGTATGGCGACACCTGCTTTCTTTTGTTCATTATTAGCTTGGAGTATTGTCTTCCATCCCTTCACTCTGAGTCTGTGTTTGTCTTTGGGGCTGAGGTGTGTTTCCTGGAGGCAGCATATTGTTGGGTCTTGTTCTTTGATCCATCCTGCCACTCTGTGTCTTTTGATTGGAAAGCTCAATCCGTTTACATTTAGAGTGATTATTGAAATGTGGGGGCCTACTGCTGCCATTTTATCACTTGTTTTCTGGTTCTCTTGCATTTCCTTTGTTTCTCGTCCCATGATTTTTGGACTACTAATTCAGGTAGGTAGATTTCTATATTAGTTTTCTTCTTATTTGTAATTTGTGTCTTTATTCTTGTTATTTGTTTAGTGGTTACCAAGTGGTTTGTATAAAACATCTCATAGATGAGAGAGTCCATTTTCTGATAGCCTCTATTTCCTTAGATTAAGACGTTCCATCGTTTTCCTCTTCCCCTTCTAGGTTGTTTTTGTCAGATTTTTTTTTCTTCCTTCTTGTGTTGTGAGTTTATGGTTAAAATGACAGGATTATATTTATTCTTGGTGTTTCCATTCCTTTTATCTTTAATGTTATACTTAACTTTTGCTAAACTGTTCTGATGGAGAACTGCAACTTTCTGATTTTGTCTTTCTACTTATCTCCTATGCTCTGGGTTTTGTAGCCCCTTTCCTTTTTTGATTTTTCAGGTATGAGGGTCTTCCTGAGCATTTCTTTTCTTTTTTTTTTTTTAAAGATTTTATTTTTTCTCCTTTCTCTCCCCAAAGCCCCCCGGTACATAGTTGTATATTTCGTTGTGGGTCCTTCTAGTTGTGGCATGTGGGACGCTGCCTCAGCGTGGTCTGATGAGCAGTGCCATGTCTGCGCCCAGGATTCGAACCAACGAAACACTGGGCCGCCTGCAGCAGAGCGCGTGAACTTAACCACTCGGCCACGGGGCCAGCCCCTTCCTGAGCATTTCTTGAAGAGGAGGTCTTGTGGCAATGAGCTGCCTTAACTTTTGTTTATCTGGGAAGGTTTTTATTTCTCCATCATATTTGAAGGATATTTTTGCTGGATAGAGTATTCTTGGCTGCAAGTTTTTGTCCTTCAGAGTTTTGAATATATCATTCCACTCTCTTCTAGCCTGTAAGGTATCTGCTGAGAAATCTGCTAACAGCCTTATGGGGGTTCCTTTGTAGGTTATTTTCTTCTGCCTTGCTGCCCTTAGTATTTTCTCTTTGTCGTTGACTTTTGCTAGCTTCACTACTATATGCCGTGGGGTTGGTCTTCTTGCATTGATAAAGTTTGGAGATCTATTGGCTTCTGTCACATGGAGTTCCATCTCTCTCCCCAGGTTTGGAAAGTTCTCAGCCATTATTTCTTTGAACAGGCATTCTGCCCCCTTCTCCTTCTCATCTCCCTCTGGGATACCTAGAATCCTTATGTTGCATCTCCTAATTGAGTCGGATAATTCTCAGAGAGTTTCTTCATTTCTTTTTAGTCTTAGTTCTCTCTCCTCCTCTATCTGCAGCATTTCTATATTCCTATCCTCCAAATTACTAATTCTGTCTTCCATATTATCGACCCTACTGTTCAGAGAGTCCACATTTTTCTTAATCTCCTCCATTGTGTTCTTCATCTCCAGGATTTCTGATTGGTTCTTCTTTATGGTAACAAGCTCTTTTGTGACATAGCTCCTGAACTTGTTGAGTTGTCTATCTGTATTCTCTTTTAACTCCTTGAGTTTTTTAATGACGGCTGTTTTGAATTCATTATCACTTAGGTTGTAGATTTCATTGTCTTTGGGATTGTTTTCTGGGTACTTGAAATTTCCTTCTGTTCTGGAGATTTAATGTATTTTTTCATACTGCTTAATGGCGTGGATTTGTGCCTCCGCATAGAGATTGAGTTTAGTTACTGCTTCCACTTGTTTCTACTGGACTGGGGGGGGGGGCTGTTTATTAATCTGCACTGACCAGGATTCCTGTCAGCTGTTGCTGCCCGGACCTGGGCCCCTCCTTGTAGTCACAGTGGTCCTGTGGGGTCCCTTGTCAGTTGTGGGGACAATCACAAGTGGGCCTCAGGTTGCTGGTGCCTACTGTCACAGATCACCTAGACGTGCTCCCTTCTTAGGGTCTACAGCAGTGTTATGGGCTTTCCCAGCGGCCAGGAGAAGGTTCACCTATATTCACAGCTATGTCACTGTCAGGGCCCGCAAGATCTCACTTGTCCACTATGGACCACAGCAGAGCTATGGGTATCTACTGCAGTCTATTGTTGGCTCACTCAGCTGTGCTCTGCTGGCCCAGGGTCTTCCAGCCTTGTGATTGCCAGGCGAGGCCTCTCCACTAGTGCTGCCCAGAGGTTTCCCTTGTGGCTGCTGTAGGACTGTGGATTTTCCTCCTGGACCACAGAGCCAGGCGGCTGGGCCTCCAACAGCCCCCACCCACTCACTAGGTCTCACTGGGTGTCCCTTGCCCCCTCTGGGACTCAGCCGGAGTCCCTGAGTTAGAGGCGGCTGGTGGGCTGCTGCCCTGCCCGGGATCCTCCTCTCCCAGAGCCTCCCAGCGTTCTGAATGCTGGGCGGGGTCTCTCCTCTAATGGTGAGTAGAGGCTTTCCCTGCCACTGGTGCAGGACCATGGATTTTCCCCCTGGGCTTAGGGACAATCGTGGGGGTTTTAGGTAGGGCTGTAGTCACCTGTTTCCACCATTGCTCCACCGATACCCGCACACACCCGCCCTTTGTGCGTGGCGATGCTCTGAGCGTGTCTGCTGGAAGAAAGCCGCTTGCAGGTACTAGGCTGTCTGGGGGTTGGGGGTCAGAGAGTTTTCACCTATCTCCACCTCCTTCTGGAGGGAAGTGCGTCCACCTTCTGATGTATAGCAGCACAGGTCTCTCAGGCATCCTGAGATGCTGTGTGGATAGCCTTTGTTGACTGATGAATGTCCAATTAGTTGTCGATTCGAAGGGGGAGAGACAAAGAGAACTGCTCATTCTGCCATTTTGCTGATGTCCTCACTGTCCCATTGTAACACTTTTTGATTTATTGATTACATTTTGATTTATACTTTCTACCTACCTCCCCACCTCCGACTAGAACATAAATTCCACAAGGGCAGGTTTTTTTCTTCTCTGTTGCTCACTGATGGGGCCCATGCTTCTGGGACAGCACTTGGCACACTGTAGGTGCTTAATAAATGCCAACTGAATGGAGGAACGATGACCTCAGTCATCCTCACTGTCACCCAAGAGGATGGTATCCTTACCCCCAGGCTACAGTAGCTTCAACCCAGTGCATCCAACTGGGAAGCCCACGTACAGAGCCACCACCATGTCCCAGGTGAGAGCCGTGTGAGTCCTTCCACCTTGGAGCCTCAGTTTCCTCGTCTGGGGGGGTCTATGTGTAATGGGTCTCCATGGGCTCAGGGCCCAAAGGGAACCAACCACAGCCCCAGATTAGGAGGAAGCCTTGCCAGATGGTGTAGGACAAGCACGTCCTCCCCCGACACACCCTGGGCAGATGGGAGGACGGAGGTGTGGGGTGCAGCCAGTGGCAGGAGTTGGGGTGTGGTCCAGGGCACTGGGGGACCCTGACTCCCCACCCCAGCGCTACAGTCTTCTCACACTGCTGCTGAGTGTGTGAGTGTGTGTGTGTGTGTGGCAGCACCAGCATTTGGTGTTGTCAGTGTTGGATTTTGGCCATTCTAATAGAGTGTAGTGGCCCCTCGTTGTTGTTTCAATTAGAATCTCCCTGATGACAGGTGGGGTGGAGCACCTTCTCCTGTGTTTATTTGCCATTTGTATATCTTCTTTGATGAGGCGTCTGTTAAGGTCTTTGACCCATTTTTTAATTGGATTGTTTGTTTTCTTATTGTTGAGTTTCAAGAGTTCTTTGTATATTTTGGATAACAGTCTGTTATTAGATTTGTCTTTTGCAAATATTTCCTCCAGGTCTGTGGTTCGTCTTTTCATCCTCTCGATGTGTCTTTGGCAGAGCAGAACTTGTTATTGCACTGAAGACCAGTCCACTTCTCCTTCATGGATCGTGGCCTGGTGACTGAAACGTCCTCAGCAAACCAAAGGCCATCCAGCTTCTCCCCTGTGCTGTCTTCTAGGAGTCTCATAGTTTTGGGTTTTACAGTTAGGCTGGTGACCCCTTTTGAATTAATTTTTGTGAAGGGTGTAAAGTCTGTGTCTACGTTTGCTTTTATCCATTCAGATGTCCACTTGTTTCGGCACCATCTCTTGAAGATGCTGTCTTTGCTCCATTGTGCTGCCTGTGCTCCTTTGTCGAAGATCAGTTGACTATCTTTATGTGGGCCTGGTCCTGGGCTTTCTGTTCTCTTCCATTGATCTGTTTGTCTGTTCTTTCACGAAGACCACACTGTCTTGATTATGATAGATTTATAGAAAGTCTTGAAGTCGGATAGTCAGTCCTCTAACTTTGCTCTCCTTCTGTCGTGTTGGCTCTCCTGAGTCTTTCGCCTCTCCGTAAACTGTGCGGTCAGTTTGTTGACATCCACAAGATGACTGGCTGGGGTTTTGATTGGGGTTGCATTGAATCTATGGATTAAGTTGGGAAGAACTGACGTCTTGACAATATTGAGTCTTCCTAGCCATGAACGTGGAATCTCTCACCTTCTAGCTAGGTTCTTCTTTTATATCTTTCATCAGAATCTCCTCATATAGATTTTGTACATATCTTGTTAGTTTTATGCCTAAATATTTCATTTTGAGGAGTGCTGATCTAAATGGTTTTGTGTTTTTCTTGTTTATTACCAGTATGTAAGAAGGGAGTTGAGTTTTGTGTATTGGCCTTGTATCCTGCAACCTTGACATAAATGCTCATTAGTTCTAGGAATTTTTTTGTCAATTCTTTTGAATTTTCCTCATAGACAATCATGTCCTCTGTGAAAAAAGACAGTTTTATTTCTTCCTTCCCAATCAGTATACTTTTTCTTTCATTTTCTCAGCTTATTGAATTAGCTAGAACTTCCAGTACTGTGTCGAAATGGCGTGATGAGAACAGACGTCCTTGCCTTGTTTCTGATCTTATTGGACAAGTTTCTAGTTTCTCACCATTAAGTGTGATGTTCCCTATAGGTTTTTTGGTACTTGTTCTTTACCAAATTGAGCAAGTTCCCCTCTATTCCCAGTTAACTGAGAGTTTTTATCATGAATGGAGTTTGGATTTTGTGAAATAGTTTTTCTGCATCTATTAATATGATCATGTGATGGCTCTTCTTTGGTCTGTTGATGTGATGGATTACATTAACTGATTTTCAAATGCTGAACCAGCCTTGCGCACTTGGGATAAATCCCACTTGGTTATGGTCTATAATTGTTTTTATATATTGTTGGATTTTATTTGCTAATATTTTGTTGAGGATTTTTACATTTACGTTCATGAGTGATACTGGCCTGTAGTTTTATTTTCTTGTAATGTCTTTGTTTGCCTTTGGTATTAAGGTGACGTCAGCAGCCTCATAGAATGAGTTAGGAAGTGTTCCCTCTGCTTCTATACTCTGAAAGAGATTGTAGAGAACTGGTATAATTTCTTCCTTAAATGTTTGGTGGAGTTCATGAGTAAAACCATCAGGGCCTGGTGCTTTCTGTATTGGAAGGTTATTAATTTCTGATTCAATTTCTTTAATAAGTCTTTTAAGATCATTTGTTCTTCCTGTGTGGGTTTTGGCAGATTGCGTCTTTCAAGAAATTGGTCCATTTCACGTAGGATATAAAATTTATGTCATAGAGCTGTTCAGAGTATTCCAGAATTATCTGTTTAATGTCCACAGGACCTGTAGTGATGTCCCCTCTTTCATTCCTAATACTAGTAATTTGAGTCCTCTCTTTTTCCTTAGTTAGCCTGGCTAGAGGCTCATTGCTTTTACTGATCTTTTCAAAGAACAAGCTTTTGGTTTTGTTGATTTTCTCTATTGAATTCCACTTTTCAATTTCATTGATTTCTGCTCTAATTCTTCTTATTTCTTCTCTTCTGCTTACTTTGGATTTAATTTGCTCTTCTTTTTCTAGTTTCCTAAGGTGGAAGCTTAGATGATTGATTTTACCTCTTTCTTCTTTTCTAATAGATGCACTCCATGCTATAAATTTCCCTCTAAGTGCTGCTTTTGCTGCATCCCACAAATTTTGATGACCTATGCCTTTATTCTCATTTGGTTCAAAATATTTTAAAGTTTCTCTTGAGATTTCTCTTTTGACCCATGTGTTATTTAGAAGTGTGTTGTTTAATCTCCAAGTGTTTTGGGATTCTCCACTATTCCTTTCATTACTGGTTTCTAGCTTAATTCCACTGTGGTCTGAGGGCAGACATTGTATGCCTTCTAATCTCTAAAATTTGTTAAGGTGTGTTTTATGCCCAGAATGTGGTATGTCATGATGAATGTTCCATGGGAGCTTGAGAAGAAAGTGTGATCTGCTGTTGTTGGATGAAGCAGTCTATAGATGTCAATTTCATCCAGTTGATTGATGGCATTGTTGAGTTCAACTGTGTCCTTGCTGATTTGTTGCCTGCAGGATCTGTCCATTTCTGATAGAGGGGTGTTGAAGTCTCCAACTACGATAGTGGGTTCATCTATTTCTCTTTGAAATTCTGTAGTTTTTGCTTCACATATTTGGATCCTCTGTTGTTAGGTGCACATATGTTAAGGATTGCTATGTCTTCTTGGAGAATTGACTCCTTTGCCATTATGTAGTGCCCTTCTTTATCCTTGATAACGTTCTTTGCTTTGAAGTCTGTTCTGTCTGAAATTAATATAGCTGCTCCTGCTTTGTTTTGGTCAGTGTTAGCATGGTATATTTTTCGCCATCCATTTACTTTTAATCTATATGTGTCTGTATATTTACAGTGGATTTCTTTTAAATAATATATAGTTTGCTCTTGCTTTGTGATCAGCTTTTCCAATCTCCAACTTCTGCTCGGTGCACTTAGATCACTGACATTCAAAGTGATTATTAATATAATTGGATTAATATCTACCATGTTGTTATAATTGTTCTTTGTTCCTTTTTTTGGTCTTCCACTCTTTTTCTGCGTTGTGTGGGTTTTTTTGAGTAAGAAATAAATATTTATTGTGTTAAGGACTTGATATTTGGGGATTTATGTGTTGAATTAGCTATTCTTTTCCCCCCAGATTTATTGAGAAATAATTGATAAACAAAGTTAACACACCCATCACCTCACACAGTTACCTTTGTGTGTGTATGACTATAGTCACCATGCCAGATGTTACATCCCCTGAAATTATTCATCTTATACCTGAAAGCTTGTACCCTTTGACTAGCATCTCCCCATTTCCTCCATACCCCAGCCCCTGGCAACCATTTTACTCTCTGTTTCTATGATTTTGACTTTTTTTAGATTCCACATATAAGAGAAATTATACAGGATTTGTCTTTCTCTGTCTGACATTTCATTTAGCAAAATGCTCACCATGCCCTGGGATGGGGGGCAGGTCACTTCCCTCTGCTGGTCAGTTGCCTCATCTGTAAATAGGGATAATGATGATTATTCTCACAGGTTGCCAGGGAGACCCAATGCAGTAATTAACAAAACAGAAATCATAACGGAAGTTGGTAACCCTTGTTGAGGACGGACCAAGCGCCAGGTGCCATTCAAACTGCTTTGTTATCCCCATTAAACAGACGGAAACTGAGGCACGAGGCCTTAAGCGATCTCCTCAGGGTCCTGTGGCTGGAGGTCCTGGCTTCAGATCTTCACATCCAGCCAGTTCGGTCTCGAGCTCCCGGTCACGTCCCCTCCTCCCCCTGGCCCACGCTCAGCCCACCTGGCAGTCACTGCCGCTTGCAGGGCCTCCCCACCTGTCCCCTGCCCTCCCGGCTTCCAGCGTCTTCAGCCTGGGATGGGACGCACTGGCTCAAGTGCGAGTCGGGTCTGGTCGGGTCTGGCCGGGCCCTGCAGGCCGGGCTGGTGACTATATAAGGCACAGCAAGAACACGGTCTAGGATGCACGATATTTTAGGGGCCTGCAAAAATGTTTCCACTTTAATTTCTTTTAAAATCAAAAGAAAAAAATGAATATAATAATAATGAATCCAGCCTGGATTATATTTGTCTTTATAGCAATGCAGTTGTAAAATATAATTTTAAATATATGTATTTTTTCTGGTGGAAGGGGACCATAAAGGACCAAAGTGCCTTGAGTCCCCGAAAATCACCACGTGGCCCTGACTGCAGGGCCTCCCACTGTGCGCAGGTGCAGGCAGACCCCTCAGCTGCCCTGCACCCTCCGCACCTCCCCTCTTGGCCCTCGGTGCTCCAGACATGCCTGACCATGACCAGGGTTCTGTCTCTGCCATTGCTCCCTGCTCCCCTAACACCCCCTCGTGACTGGCTCTGTCCGGCTCTCCCATTAAGGCCCATGTGTCACCCCCTGGGGAGACCTCCTCTGACTGCCCCACGCCCGCCCTGGGCCCCGGCACCCCCAGCCCCTGCGACCCCTCTGCCCAGACCTCGCAGCGTGCTGTGCTGGCTGTTTATGCCTCAACCAATCCCGCTGGTCTCTGAGCGGCTCCAGACTCATCCCCGAGTCCTAATTACCAAGTCACTGGGGCCAGGCCAGGCGCGGTGGGGGAGAGATGCTGATCCTGATGACAGCTGTCACTGCTGGAAACTGCTGTGCCAGGCCCTGGGCCAGGGCCGCTGGGACGGAGGGTCGAACCCCTGCTCCAAGGAGCTGATTCCTCAGGGGACAGGCAAAAAAAAATAAGCAAGTAATTCCAATCCAGATGAGCGAGGACATTGATGGGGCGAGGACGAGTCCCCATCCCAGGCCAAGGGTCTGCTGGGCCCTGAATGACGAGTCGGAGTTCCAGGCACAGGGATCAGCGTGTGCAAAGGCTCAGAGGTGAGTGCCACAATAGGCCTGTGTGGAGGAGGGTCTGCTGATGTTTGCTGGCAGCACGGAGCTTGGCAGAGCACGAGTGCCGCCTGCAACATTTGCGAGAGAATTTCACCGCCTGAGGGACAAAAACGACTGTAGTCAGACCGTGTGCCCATGCCCTCTTTCACTAAAAATAGAGTGTTGGCTGTCCTTGTCCTCAGATATCCCCTGATGTCTCCTGCAGGCCTGGCCTCGTGCAGGGTGCTGGGGACACAGCGGAGGCTCCGTCCCACGTCGCCTGCTGGTGGGGGACACACGGGTGGTGCGGCTGGCAGTGATGCTCGCAAAGGGCCACGGGGGCAGGAGGAGAGTGCATCTCATTGGAGGGTGTGGATGCTTCCTGCATGAGGAACACCGGGGCTGGGTGGAGCAATGGGCAGAGGGGCAACCGGGGGGCCCTGGAAAGTGGGGGTGCTCCTGAGCCGAAGCACAGGGGCAAGAAAGGAGGGGAGACGGGGTTGGACTGAACTGGAGAAAGTGCCACATGACGCTGGGAACCCCCCGGGGCAGGTGCAGGGTGGCCGCGGAGGGAAGCAGGGCAGGCAGCCTGGTTGGGTGTCGCTGGTGAGTTTCATCTTAGACTCTGAATTTCTAAAGAACAAAGCCACTTCCCCGGGAGGTAGGAGATGGGATGGGAGCAGGAAGAAAAGAGCTTGGACGTCGAGGGTCCCCGAGAAGGAGCTGGCCAAGCAAGTCAGGGAAGATGTTAGAACTCCGTGTCTTGCTGTGGCTCCCACCCTGCCTCCGCCCTGTGGCAGACCCCGCAAGCACGTGAATGTGAGTTTATTCGGGAGGGGATGAGTGAGGAAGTGTGAGGGGAAGGCAGGGAGGCCCCCGAGGGAGCTTTACCCAGGAACTTGCTCCAGCAAGTGGCCCCCTGGAGCCTAGTCCCGCAGGGGCCCCTGGGGACAGTGTGGAACACGTGGCAGGACTGACGGCTCGAGGGGCGAGGGAGCTGGGGTCATTGGCTGAGGGCTAATCCGGCGGGAGGAACGTGGACTTCCTGGCACTTGGGCCACCCCGCGCTGCAGCTGGGTGGACTCCGATGGCCCGAGAGGCTGCAGGGGAAGGTCTCAGGTCACGCAGTTGGAATCTGCTGGGTCAGCACGCCAGGTTCAGCGAGGGTGAGGGGATTCGGGAGGGGGTCAGCAGTGTTGGCTGCAACCTGACTTGAGAGCTGAGCAGAGCCTGGGGGCACCCATGAAACCCGGGTCCCTCTGAGCAATAGGAGTAGTTGAGGGGGCACAGCCATCGGGGCACCTGGGCAGAAGGGCCTTGAATACCCCTCTGAGCTCCCTGTGTCCTCAGAGGGGCTGCAGAAACTGCAGGCGAGGTCTGGACACGGGCAGGAGAGGAAGGAGAAACTCTGGGGTGGGGACACTGTGTGGCCTGGGCAGACCTGAAAATCAGCCACCAGGTGGGTTGTAGCCATCTCCGTGAACGCCAGCGTGGATCTTATAAAGCGTTGAATAGTGTGCCCCCAATTTACATCCACCCGGAACCTCACAATGTGCCCTCACTTGGAAATAGGGCCATTGCATGCTGTTACCTTAACATGACGCCACGCTGGAATAGAGTGGGCCCTAAATCCGTGACTGGTGTCCCTGTGAGAAGAGGACACATGGAGAGATGGCGGGGAATCACAGGGAAGGAGCCCAAGGGAAGACAGTGGCAGAGCCTGGGACGATGTGTCTATAAGCCGAGGGTTGCTGGCAGCCACCAGAAGCTGGAAGATGGCAGGAAGGTTTTCCCGGGGCCTTCAGAGGGAGTGCGGCCTTGTGACACCTTGATCTCAGACTCCCGGCCTCCAGAACTTCGAGAGAATAGATTTCTGCTGTTTCAAGCCTCCCAGTTGGTGGCCACAGGACACTGATACAGACTCCAAGGCCCCTCCTAATCCTTAGCCCCAGGAGTGTCCTGGGGCAGAGACACACCCCCGGGGACCCCAAACCAACTGAGACTGGGAACAGCGTGCAAAATCCACATTAATCTCCATCTTAGGAAAATAAAGCATAGCATTTCTGGGGCACCTGAGGCTGCGGGTGGGGGTGAGGCTGCCAGTAGGGGGGACTCCCGTGTTGGCTCTGGAGGGGAGGCGGGCCGACCTGGGCCCTCCCTGGCCGTGTCTCGGGTTGGGTCCCAGGTCGGCTTCATCCCTGAGCTCTGGGGCAGCCCTGCAGGGCCAGCGTGTGAGCAGCCACTGCGCCAGCCACCCCGCATTAATATTTGATAGTGTTGAATCGCTTTCTTCGGAGACAGAGAAAAACAGGCCATTACACGCGGGTGATAAGATGCGCTGGGCTGTTCAGCGGGCTCCCGCCTGTCCAGGGCCTGAGGAGGTCGACGAGGCTGTGAATAATTCATCTCTCTCTAATGATTTTTCTAGCTTTTCTTGGCCAGCGGGAGCTCGGCTGCTTGCTTCCTGGCAGTCCAGCCCAGCGCTCCGTCACTCTTGGTCACGACAACCTGAGCCTGAGATCACTCTTGCTGGGTGACCTAGGTCTTGGGCCTCAGTTTCCCCAGCTGCACCAGCAGGAGAGCTGTGTGCCCTGCGCTCATCTCTCAACCCCCTTACAAGAGGTGCAGAAAGGCTGGGGGGTATGGCACACAACCTGGAATCCAAAGCACCCCTGTGCTGTGTGACCCTGAGCTGGTTGTTTCACCTCTCTGGGCCTTCGTCTTGTTCTGTTAAATGGGGTTAGGAGCACTTCCTGCCCTGTCTCTTTCACTGGGATTTACTTCTGGTGCTTTGATTAAACATCTCTGAGTATCTCCTGGTACACAGCAAAGACTCTGATTCCTTTAATCTTTCCAGCCTCAGCGAGCCTGGATGATGCTGTCCGCACCGTGGACAGCATCTCAGTGGAGGAGGCGGCATGGGGCAGGGGATGAACCAGGAGGCGGAGTCTGTACTGTGAATGGAATGCAAGCACCCAGGGACCAGGCCAGAGGCCCGCGACAGGAGAGCAGAGGACAGGGCAGCCAGCTGTGCCTGCGAGGGTCTGCGAAGGCGCTTGGGGGAGCAGCTCTAGAATCATGATGTCAAGATAATAACCATGATGATGGTGATGAGAATAGTAAGACGGTGCCACACGAGACTGAATGGCGAGCTATCTCCCGCGCCCCTCCAGCTCGCCTTCACATTTTAAAAACTGCCTTTCATGCGTTCTTTGATTGAAACCCTTCAGGGGCTTCCTATTGACTTCAAATAACATCCGTGCTGCCCGCAAGGTCCCACGTCACCTGTCCTCTGCCTTTTTCAGACCTTTTCCGTCGTTTCCTCCTCTTGTTTCCTGCAATGCCCCGTCTTCCTTCTGTTGCACAAAAATGCCGAATCGATTTTCACCCTGGGGACTTCGCAATTGCCCTTTCTGCGCCTGGAGTGGTCCTCCACCTGCTCCCGTCTTTCCTTGAGCTTCTTCCATCTCAGAACAAACATCACCTCCTCACAGGGGCCTTCCCAGACTGCCCGTGTCCCTCCGCGCTCTCAGCCACATTTGCTGTGTATCCAGTCACCCCGTGCCGTTGCCGTCTGCAGCTTCCTACTGTGCTCCCTTCTTCGCCCGTTCAGTGTCTGTCTATCCCCCTCGGTTGTACACTCATCAGGGCAGAGACCACGGCTCGGGGATGCCTGCGTCTCAGGGGTCCCGGGGCTGTACACGGTAACCTCTCAGTGCCTTCTTGCCGAGGGTGAGAGCATTCTAAGCAACACCCTCACTTCCTGGTGCTCAGTTCAACGTGTCAGCCAGAGTCCAACCAGGAGACAGAACCCATATAACAGTTGGAACAAGAAATGTTTAATATAACGATTAATCACTATAAGAGGGTTTGGAGCAGCAAGGGCTCGGGTAGTAAGAAGTGAAGAGAATTTTAAAGATAGAGGGAGAGGAGAGCAGATATGAGGAGCAGTCGCTACCCTAGGAGCATCTGAGGGAGATGCCCCCCAGGGACCCAGGGCTGAGATGCAGCCCTCACTGGAGACGGTCTGGCTGCAGCGCAGTGGATGTGGTTTTTCAGAACTTGACAGAAATCCATCCCTTACAGTGGTGGAGGAGGCTGTTCAGGGGGAGAGATCTCTCTGGAGGCAGTGAGCTACAGAACCACCTAGAGAGAGCCCAGGGAAGCTCTGCCCACAGGGTGCTGCCAACCATGGCAACAGGAGCCTGGTGCAGGAGAAGCTGGCACGCTGCAGGGGCCACTGGCCGGCACACCGGAGCCAGCAGAGAACCCCTCCCCCTGTTCTCTGTCCAGGGCCCTTGCTGCCTTAACGTGGTGCCAGCAGGCAAAGGAGGAACGATGAAAGGGCGCTGCTCAATTTTCACCCAGCAGGCAGTCCAGGGCCAATTTGGAGCTGAGGGATAACTGGCACACCCCGTCCCTTGGGCTGCTCACCTTCCCTCTGTACACTTCCACACAGGTTTAATAACCAAACAATGTTCTACTCCCACCTGACGAGATCCAGCTACGCATCTTACCAGTGACAAAGATCTTGCCCTCTCCCTGCAATGAGGAGCCACACGGCCCCGAGAGTCATAGTTTCCGTCGCTGGCTGCATTAATTACACCTCAGATTCAGCTGCAGTCCCACGGAAGATTCCCTCACCTACAGACTGAACTGTAAAGTTAGCTTCCAACACCTCGTACATAAAATAAAAGTGAGAAGGAGAGAGAAGGAGAAAGTGACGAGCCTATGTAAATAAGCCCGTACATAGAACCATCAAACAGAAGATGGGCCCAGCCACTATGGGACTCATTTCTGTAATTGAATCACGGGCCGTCATTGGTACCCACGGCTTCCTTCTCCCACTACCCATTCTGTACGTCCCCTGTCCTCAGCCAGAATCTCAGCTGGACGTTACCCAGTGGAGTGACCCAAACCTTCCTTCCCGAGGGCTCTGAGGCCTCAATCACCCCGCGTTATTTTGGGTGGGGTAGTTTTCCATCAGCTGTTACCTATTGGGCATAGACGTACGAAGAGGTGCCCTAGAGAATTCTCTGGATTCCATATACAGTCCTGCTTGTCCCCATCGTGTAGCAGCTGCCCAAATTCCTCTTGGAAATCAGGATCAGTCCGTCCCGTCATTGGAGTAATTTTTCTTTTTTTTCTGTGGGTTCAGCGGCTTTCAAACTGGCCTGGTGTTGGGCTCATCTTCTGATCAGCAAAACCATCGTTATGTCTCCTGGTGGAGGCCTCCCTCGGACCCCGGCACCGGACAAGCTGTGAGTTCAGTGGGGACGTGGCAGGTCTCACCACTCCACTTCTTTAAGGGGCCTTCGTCTCTGCGGGTCCCCCGGGGGAGGCGTTGCTGGTTCACTGTCTCGGATGGGAGCGGAAGTTCCAGGGGCTTCCACTAAGTTCCTCCCACCGTGACGGCCCTCACCTTGTGGGTCGGAGAGCCCAAGTGTGACTCAGAAAGTGGCAGAATATGTCTGTTCCAACTGGACACTTGAGAACGGGGGAGACCACCACAGGGGGTGTCCCTGGACCGACGGGGCCCCTCTGAGTCAGACCTGAGCTGAGCCTCCGTCCACCCCTATCCACCCCTTGACGTCTGGGCTCCACCGGCGTGGCCTCATCCTCTGTGCTCACGCCTGGCCTGAAAAGCTGGGTCCCCACAGTGGCGCCGTGGGCTGCAGGCGTTCTGCTCCCTAACGTGTTTTCAGTTCCTTGTGAAGGGAGCGTCTTCCGGGCCTCCTTGTGGAGCGTGCTTGAGGGCTGCGCGTGCACGTTCACATTTTAGATCCCGCCCGATGGTCCCATCCCCTTCAGCCTCCACATTCCCTTGTCCACATCATGCAGAGGACACATCTCAGCCTCGTGAGCTGTGGGCCACCGTCCAGTCCACGTTCCAGTCACCCACCCTAGTAAGCTGTCAGAGCCACTTCCAGGCGGCAGTGGGCGGACTCCAAGATGGCTCTCGAAGACCCCTGCCTCTTGGTGTTTGCGCCTTTGTGACATTCCCTCCCCCAGAGTGTGGGCAGGACCTGTGACAGACTTCTAACCAATAGCACATGACGAAGCCAACGGATGTCACTGCTGTGGCTGGGTTACCTACGACGGTGGCTTCTCCCTCCCTAGCAGACTCTATTGCCTTCTCAGCTTGCAGGCGTCGACAAAGCAAGGGTGTCCATGTGGAAGAGGTCCGTGAGGACAGCCTCCAGCCAACAGCCAGGTGGTCCCTGGGGCCCTCAGCCCCACAGCCAGCAGAGAGCTGAATTCTGCCAGCAGCCATGTGAGCACAGCGTGGGCCTCCAGACGAGCCCCCAGTCCTGGCCGACGCCTTGATTGTAGCCTGTGAGAGGCCTTGGAACAGAGGACCCAGTGAAGCCGTGTCCAGATTGCTGACCCGTGGAAAGTGTGAGATAATAAAAGTGTTTAGGTAATTGACTGCATAATTGATAGATAGTTATACAGGCCAACACATTGAATCTAGACTCTCTAGTAAGTGCAGCCATGTCAATCGTGTTTGGCCTGATCTAATATGAAATGCCTCCCCCTTTGGTCTAACGCCCGTACGATCCTCTCCTGCACATGTTCCCCAGGTTACTGCCAACCTATGTTAGCAAAGCCTCGCCAGTTCTTTAGGTGGCTAAGCTTTGGATGGTCGGAGTGTGTGCCTGTCCACCTGGAGTATGTTGAGAGTGGACCCTAGGTGTTGGTCTAGTGGCAACAGGGGGTGGCTGTGACGGGTCTTAAGAACGAGCAGCCCCTGTCAGGGCCCCAGGTGAGGTTTCACAGGGTCTTCAGGCAGAGGAAGGCTCATCTCTTCACCCACGAGAAGGAACGCCCCCTCCCCCGGTAGCGATCTGGGGGTACAAGACTGACAATCTCACCTGGATCCAATCAGATGGCCCCGTTCCAGGTTTCGAGATCCTATTCTTTCCTAATCAATGCCCTAACTTTCTCAGAGACACTCGTTGAGAGTGCGAATTCAATTGTTGTAATTCAGCAACCTGCACAATTAAATTTTGTATTTGATTTTCAGTAATGTCAGCCTTGCAGCCAAAAGAAATCAGAGCTTCCTTCAGAGCTGTCATGGAGCTCACTGGTTCTCGCACTGTGCCCTGAGCTGAGGGCAGACGGATCCGAGCTCGTTGCTTGCTCTTCGTAAGCACTCAAGTGCCCTGGGGAGGATCCAGGGCTCATTAAATCCTCCTCGTCTTCACGGCTGCCACTGCGGTCAAGTCCAGCATCCGCCCGGGCTCCTTGGGTGTGAACCACTTCATCACAATCAACAACAGGCCATGGTTTGATGAGCTGTGATGCTACTGCATTTGTGGGTAACTGACACCCCATTTCCCATCGGTGGGGACCTCAGCCCTGTGTTCAAGCCCAGAGGCATGGCCAAACGAGTCTCTAAACCTCACCAACCACCTGCAACCACTGCTGGGCCCAATTTTGTATCAGTCAGGGTCCAATCAGGAGATGGAAACCACACAGTAACTTGAGCGGGGAAAGTCTATCTTACAGAATTATTACCCATAACAGGGATAGGCAAAATGACGGATTGGCTGGCGAGAAGTAAAGAGATCTCTAAAGAACACGGGAATAGCAGATACAAGGAGCAACTACTGCCTCTAGGACTGAGAAGGAGCCGCCAAGGAAGAGGCCCCCAGCCCTGGACCGAGAGCCACAGACTGCTGGCGGAGGGGGTTGGGCTTCCCTGACCGGCAAAGAGGCCGCTGTGGAGCCAGGCTGGCAGAACCTGTTGGAAATCCACCACTGGCAACTTGTCAGAAAGCTGGCCATGGGGGTGTCCTGGCAGAAGCAGTCCACTACGAACCGTCTAAGTGGGGCACTGGAAGAAGCTTCTGGCTGCTCAGTAGGTGCTGGATGCTCTGTACCGCAGGGGCCGATGCTGGAGCAGCTCAGCGTGCTGCGGGGGTCCGCCCGGCCGCCCGCGGGGACCAGCGCGGGAAGTCCCTTCCTCCCGCGCTGTCCCTCTGACGCCTTCTCCTGACACAGCACCGTGCCAGCAGGCCCCAGAAGACTGTTTGAGGGGCAGGCGAGACAGGGTACATTTGGAGCTGAGAGGTAGTGAATGGATGACTGACATGGACAGAAGCTAATGAGGCCCTCTCAGAAAACAGACATTCGCTCCTTTATACCTTTGCCCGCATTCCTGAGCTCTGCTCGCTAGGTTATGATCTTTCCTCTTTCCTCTCGGTCTTCTTTTGCATTTTAAGTGAGGTTCGTATCACGGGGTATCCAACAGCCGAACTCAGCGGGTCACAGACGCGAGGTGCTGCAGTTTTCCACATGAGGACTCGAAGGCGGAGGGGAGTATCCTCCCGTAACAAGTCCTGTGGGGCTGTTTTGGGGGACTTTTGGACAATGGGGACCCTCAGGCTAACTGCTTCCACTTCAGGGATTAAGGTCTTATTCTGAGAGGAGAGAAAAGCCCCCTCCACCCTCCTTGTCCACCCTCAAGCCTCTGTGTCTTGTACCTCAGCCCCCTACCTCCTGTTTGGGTTGAATTGTGCCGCCCAAATTCCTTTCTTGGTGTCCTAACCCCAGGACCTCAGACTGTGACCTTACTTGCAGCAGAGTCTTTACAGAGGTAATAAGTTAAAATAAAGCCATTGGGGGGCCCTAATCTACTTTGACTAGTGTCCTATTAAGAAGTGGAAATTCGGACACCGAGACACACACAGAGGAAGATGGCCATGTGAACAAGAGGAGGAACCAGCCCTGCCGACCACCTTGATCTTGGACTTCCAGCTGCCAGAACTGCGAGACGCTACATTTTGTCCTTTAAGGCACTCGGTTTGTGGTATTTCGTTATGGCAGCTCCAGGAAACTGGTATAATTCCCAAATGCAAATGGGATCACGACAGCACAGTGGTCAAGCTTGTGGCCTCTGGAGTCCAGTTAGCTGCTGCTAATCCCAGTCACTCATTCTCTAGCTGTGTGACCTTGAGCAAATTCCTCAGCCTCTCTGTGCCTCAGTTTTCTCTCTTGTACAGCGGGGGAATGACAGCACCCACACCAGCCATGCTGACTGACTGGTGTAAATGAGTGATGCTCTTGGACTACACAGGGCAGCAGTTAGCAAGTGCTGCAGGGGCCTCAGGCCTGCCTTGTTGGGGAGAAGCCAGCAGAGGAAGGGGAGCGGGGGTCCTCAGGGGTCCCAGAACCAGGGCTTGCACCGTCGGTGCATGACCATGGAGCAGTGGCTCGCACCCAGGATGGGCTGTCATGTCCAGCCTTCAGACCCTCCAAATCCTGACCATCACCCACCTACCCCCCGACAGCCTTAAGTCGCCTTGTCCCCACTCAGCCCTGTGTGCCTGGCAGGGAGACGGTGGGGCTCCCAATGGATGGGGAAACTGAGGCTCAGGGAGGAGAAATGATCTCTCCTCACACACTGAGGACTCCTCTGAGTCAGAACTTGAACCCAGGTCTCTGGGCTCAAATTCAGTGCCCTTGCTCTGTGAGACACTGCCTCCTGGTGGCTGCCTCAGCCAGCAGCAGCGGCAGGGGCCGGGGATTCTCCTGTGGCATAATGTGAGCTTCCCTGGGGTGGCCACGCCCCACATGCAAGCACCCCCAGAGTTTCTGATTGCCCTGGCCCCCCCATCCCGAGAAGCCACGTGGGGTTCCTATGGATGGAGTCCCCACTGTGCGCTAAGTACTGAAGGTGATCCTTTCATTTCACCCTCCCGCAACCCGGCAAGGTGGGTGCCGTCACCCCAATTCTAAGCGGAATGGGGGGGGGCTAGGAGAGGGAGGAAGCCAGGCTCAGAGAGGCCACACTCGCCCACAGACACACAGTGGGGCAGCACCAGCCCTGCGGCTGGAATCCACACCGGAGGGAGGATACACCGCCCACCTCACTCCTGGTCTCCGGGAACCCCCAAAACTCTCCTCCCTGGAGGCGGAGTTGGGTGCAGGAGGGGTGCCCAGGGAAAGCTCCCCCCAGGAAGGCCAGTCCGGGCTGGGCAAACGACAGGTGCTCCAAGGAGGTGGGGGTGGGAGACGACAAGAAACGGGGTCGCGCCCTCCCAGCTGCGTTTTGGGTGGGCTTCCCATGCGGGTCTGGGTGGGCAGCAGGAGTCCCCTTCAAAGGGCCTTGGGGAACACTCTGGAGCGACCTTTGCCACCCAGCGCTCGCTAATGATCAGAGTGGGAGTAAATGGAGCCGGGCCTGCGAGTAATTGGCCCCAGGGGGCAGAGGCCGCGCAGTAATGAGGCGCGCGCCCCCCTTGGGTCAGAGGCCACCGGCGCCACCGCGCCTGGGACGAAACTTTCAGCGGTTGCTTTTCAAGGTTCCAAAAAGAAAGAAGGGGGCAGAAAGGAAAGGCGTTGTTTTCGTGCCTCTTGCTTCATTTGCATAAGGTGAAAAATGTTTCCATAGAAACAACCGGAGTCTGTAATTTTTGAATAACGATTTCTGCACAAAGCACAACCTGTCTTTTTGCGAAAGAGGATTAAGAAATTCTCAGCAGCGTTTCCCAGCACAACAAAAGGCGAAGTCTCGCAACACTGAGAGAGCTGCTCCGGAGAGGAGGGTCTTGGCTCAGGACCCGCCCTCGCTGGCCTCAGTTTCCCCACTTGTGAAATGCGGCGAGGGAGGGCTGGGTTAGAATCCGCGGTGATAACTTCGTGCGCATCAGCGGGGCGGGGCGTCGCGGGGGCTGGTGTGAAATTCCCGCCCCCCCCCCCCCCCCGCCCCCCGAGCCGGGATGCAGACGCCGGAGATCTGGCTGAGTTTTAACGAGCTTTCCAGAAGAGGCTGGGGCCTAGGCCCGAGGGCCATCCGGGCTGCAGGGGAGAGGTCGGGCGGCCCCCGCCCGCGCCCGGTCCCCGTGGCGCCTGGCCCGGCTCACCGCAGCGGGAGGCGGGAGCTGCGCTCGGCGCCTCTGCCCCCTTGTGGCCCGAGGGCACTGCAGCATCCGCTCGCCCCGGGCGCTCCCCGAGGCCGACGCCGCCCAGCGGCCGGCCACCCTCGAGGGGCTGCGGCCCCAGGGCCCGGGGGTCGGGTCAGGCGGAGAGAGGGACCCCAGGACCATCCTGGAACTGGCCCTCCTCCCCAAGTGTCTTGGCAGACAGCCTCCCTACAAATGGTAGGGGCATCCCCCAAGGTGCCCCAGGGAGGGGCTCCCGAGTGCCTTGGGGAATGCAGATTCCTGGGCCTAACTCTGTGGGTCAGGATGTGGAGGCTGAAGCCCACAGGGCTGAGCCAAGAGGGACGTGGCTGCTCCCCCACATCGCAGATGGGAAAACTGAGGCTCCCACCCAGGAGACGGTGCGTGCTCCGTCCATCCTGGGGCCCCTGCCGCAGTGACCAAAGCAGCCGGGTTTTCTGGGGTCTGCAGACTACGGTGTCATCCCGGAGAGAGTCCAGGGTCTTTATTTATTCTCCTCATTTAGCCGTGGGTTGAGCTATTGCGCTGGGGCTGGAGCCGAGCGGGCAGAAACGCTCGGTATCTCAGGCTTAATTATAGCCAAAGGAGCTGGGAGAAATGAGCCTTGAGCCGCTGGTGGCTCCGACGCAGGAAGACAGCCTTTCCTCTTTCTTTTTAAGAAATGCATATATGATGCCTCCCTGATTAAGCAATTTCGACTCCGCTGGACAGTGGTCTTCGGGGCAGGAGTGCCTGCCCTTGGCCCAGCACCTCTGGAGCCCCTCCTCCCCCAGGAGGCTCCGGGTTGTCCTGTGCTCCCCTGGGTGCCAGGCCGCTGGGCGTGGCTGCATCTACTCCTGTAGGAAGGGCTGCACCATGGGGGTGGGGATCCAGGTTCAGAAGACCCCCGTGTACCTAGCCCGCTGCTGGTGGTCTCCGGTAGGGACGGCTCCTGATGGTGCAGGTGAAACAGAGGGGCAGCCGGACCCTCCGGCAGTGGGTCACGCCCTCTGGGGGTTCAAGGGTGGGCCCCCAGCCTGCCAGGCTGCAGTTTCCTGCCTCACAGGTGCAAAGCCCCTTGTCTACTGGAAGGTCCCCCCTGCTGAAGCTGTCCAGCAGCAAAGGACAGAACCAGAATCCAGGTCGTCCAGCCCAGCCCTCGGTCCTGCACCAGGACAGCCTTCAGTCAGGTACAGCCCAGGCAAACGGTGGGGGGTGACCAGAGGCCTCACAGATGGGGCCTTGTGCTGTGTCTTTGGGAAAGAGCTCATCACTAGACAGACAAGCCCTTATCTGCTGTGTGACCTTGGGAAAGTTACTTCATCTCTCTGAGCCTCAGTGTCCTTGTCTGTGAAATGGGGCTTTTGTGAGGGCTGCTGGGAAGATTAAAAGTGAGTGTCACCATGAGCAGCCAGGTCAGGGACAAGGTCTCCTCTGCTTAGAGGCAGTGAAGGAAAACGGGGCCTTTGTCCTTCCCCAGCTGGAGTCTTGGAGGAGCATGGCTGTCCAGTGGGAACGGAAGTGTAGGCCCGCGGGCCACTTTGAAACAGTGAGGGCTGGTTATCCTCGGCCACAGGGCTCCGCCAGCCGCAGATCGCCCAGGGGAGCGGCCGCAGGAGTACGCAGCCAGCCGGATGCTGATGGCCCCAACTGGTGTGTCGGCGAAATGGGGAGACCGCCAGCCTCGGAGCGCTCTTATGGGAATTCAAATCGGGGACAGGGTGAATGCACTGGGAAACTGTGGAGCCCCCTGGGGACACAAGGGATGGTTTTCGTGATGTAACTCCGTCCTCACAATACTGTAAAGGAAGCACGCGTGAGAAACTGAGGCACGCGGAATGAGGCGGCTGGCCCAAGGCCACCCAGAGGGGAGACGTTGCAGCTCAGCTTCGGGTGGTCCAGCCGGGTGGCATCTCAACTTACACAGTTTCGGGGGGGCGGTCCCTCGAAATCAGGTCAAAATCAGGTCAAGGGCAAATAATATTCAGAAGAAGAGAAATCTCAATGAATGTTCCACTTTAAAAGTCTGACAAATATCACAGATGTCAGCGGGGCCGGGTCCCTCCTGCTGGGACAATCCTGCCCTGGCCATGAGTTAAACCCAGATGTCTGACTCCTTCTCCAGTGCTCTTTCTGCCAAAGCAGCTCCCCGCAAGGCACCTGGTTTCCTGTGAATGAGTTTCTTTGCCACTGGAATGAACCAAAGGTTCAGATCAAGATTTCGAAATGGTTTTGCCCTGCCTGCCTCCACAGCACCCCTTCCCAGAGCGGGGAGCCGGGAGCTGGCACAGATGCTCTTTCTTGGAGGCGGGGTGGGCGGAATTGGGGGACTAGGCAGCTTCAGAGTTCTGTGCCCGTCTCCATATTCGCTCTGCTCACTGTCAAGAAACTCCCGCCCTCCCCGGATCCTGAAGACGCGGCTCCCCAGTCAGAGAAGAGCTGGATGGAGTTTTGCCACCTGGACAGGAAAGTCAGTCAGAGGGAACAGCCTTGAATGCCCGCGTCCAAAAAGGCAAATGGGGCTGGGAAAGAGGACAGCGCCCTAAATTCTTTTTTGACAAAGGCAGTCTCACCGCCACAAAGGCGAGGAGAAGGGACCCCGGGAAAGAGGGATGATGTTGCTCGTGGAAGAACTTCTCTGGAGTGTTTGGGGAGCTGTCCTGTGAACTGGGCGAAGGCAGAAGGTGGGCACGCTGGGGTCCCTCGTCAGGAGGTGAGGAGGAGCAGCTCACGATTGAGGGCGGGAGGTGACTGTGGGGGGCTGGGCTCCGAAGCCCCCGGCGGGCGGTGCTGAGCCAGCTGCTGGAGGAGGCCCCGCTCCCAGGAACACAGGTAGGTCCCAGCTCAGGTGGCCCTGTGCCCGCGGTGGGCAGGCAAGCTGGGTGCCCTGGCACGGGGAGGAGCCATGCGGTGGTGAGGGGTCAGAAGCCAAGGGGCTGAGGAGTCCCTCTCTGTCTTTGGGATTCCCTTTGTCTGGGTGAGGTTCCCTCCAAGGTGGACACTTGGTGGGGGCAGTGGAGGTGGGGGTGTGCGAGAGGACAGCAATGGTGGCGTTCGAGGAGAAATGGCCCCTGAAGGGTGCACAGGTTTTGGGGGTGTGTGAAAGGCAGAGGGGAGCCGCTGCGGATGAGACAAGGGGGAGGAGCCGGAGATGGGCCACTGAGACGGGTCTTGGGGAATGGGCAGTAGGTGGGAGGAAGAACCTTCCAGCAGGAGGACACAGCCCAGCAAAGGCCTGGAGGCAAGTGAGGAGGCCCCCTGCACCGGCGGCTCTGCTGGGTCCCAGCGGTACAGCCAGGGCACCCGATGTGGCCAGGAGAAGCGTCGGGAAGGAGCAAGAAGGCCAGGGGGTCACACCAGGCTGGGCCCTGTCTCCGGTGGCAGGAGTTGGGACTGATCCACGGACAATGAGAGCTACTGAAGGGTCTTGCTGGGGGTGATGAGGTTCCATTCGTGATGTGGCTCAGGTAAAGGGGAAGCAGTGGAGGCTGTAGCCTGAGGCCAAGGAGGAGGTCGCTGGGTCATGGAGAGAGACAAGGATGAAGGCCCTAGGCCACTCCTGAACTTGCCAGCCTCTGCCCTGACACCAGCAGGCTTCTGGAGATTTCCTCCCTGCTCCTTCCTCCTCCCCTCCCACCTCCCAACCTCCTCTCTTTCCCTCCTCCCCTCCCTCCTCCCCTCCCACCTCTGTGGCTCCTCTCTTTCCCTCCTCCTCTCCTCTCTCCCTCCTCCCACCCACCTTCCCTCCCTCCTCTCTTTTCCCAGCTTTCCTCCCCTCTCTCCTCCCTCCTCCTTTCCTCCTCCTCTCTCTCCCCTCTCTCCTTCCCCTCTTCCTTTCTCCCCCCTTCCTTCCTCCCCTGCATCCCCTTTCTTCTTCCCTCCCTCTCAGCAGCTGCAGCTGAAGGTCTTTGTCCCTGGACAGCAGCCAGGAGCAGGCGGGCTGCCTCAACCTCCCTCCCCTCCAGCCCCAGGGACATCCTCCGGAGCCCCTGCACCCCAGCCAGCCTGTGCACCCCTTCCCAGGCCTGGCCCCTGGGTGGCTTTCTGCAGGGAGGAGAGGGGGCAAGGCAGCCCCCCGAGCAGAGTCCAGTCATCACAGAGGGTCCCTCTGCTCTGCCTCAGCTGCAGACGTATCACAGCGCAGGCCAACCTGGAGCCATGCGGGCCCACCGGGTGCCTGCGTGGCGGAGCCCACCCACCGTAGTCCAGGCTTAGAGGGCCGCGGGCTGGGCAGGGCAGCACCCCGGAGCCTGGGTGGTCGGGGAGGCAGGACAGCCCCTCACCTGGGGATGCGCTAGCAGGTTCACCCCGACCTCCCTTCAGGGCTGGCCACCCCAAGCTGCAGGGGACCCTGCTGGGAGCAACCCCCTGATGGTCACTGGGCACACAGGAAGCTCCCAAGAGGATGAGCTGCCCCAGGAGCACAGCTGACACCTGACAGCTGCCTGCCCACACTCTCAAGACAGTTGCCCCACCTGTCAGACCGGCTGGAATCCTGCTCTGCCCACCCTAGGGGGCTAATGGAGAGGGTACAATGAGGCCACCGTAGGGGACGCCCTTTGGAGCGACCAAGCACCCCTGGAAAGCTGGGGCTGCGGTGCTGTGGGCGCTGGGATGTGGGCCCCACACAGCAGGAAGAGAGCAAGATGCGGAGGGAGGGAGCTGGGAGGGTGGCCTTGGGCCCAGCACCAGGCCAGCCTCCTCAACGAGCTGCTCCTCCGCCCCCTCCCAGCAGGGGGCGGCCGTGACCCCCCTCTCAGGGCTTTGGCTTCAGCGAGGCAGGGAAGTCGCCTCCAGTCCCCTTCCCACGGGGCCTGAGCTGGGCTGGCTGCCACGCCAGGCAGGCCTGGGCCACAGCTGGGGGCAGCTGCCACACTCACTGCCTCTCGGGGGCCTCCCTCGGCCCGGCCTCCGCCATCCTGGAAAGGAGGCCCCTGGGCTGGGGGACGCGCAGTCAGCCGGCACCCACACGGCCAAGCGACCTAGTGGTTTTCCATGGGGGGCCAAAACGAAGCTCCGGGCTCCATTTTCCTGCAAAACCCAAACGGAAAGCCTGGAACCCGTCAGTGGCTATGGAGGGCGGGGCCACCCCGCCAAGGAGACCCAGATGGGCAAAGGGGCTGGGAATGTGATGGGGTTTGCATCCTGCCTCAGCGCTTCCCTCCCCTCCTCCAGGCTCAGTGGGCCGGGGGAGCCCGAGGGCCCAGGGGTGCACGGGACAAGATGATGTAGGAGAGCCTCAGCGCCCTGGAGGCACACCCAGGTGCTCAGTACCATGAGCCCCTTGGGCTGCCTGCTCAGGGACTCAGTTTACCCATCTCATTAAAGGACAGAGTTGCCAAGAGCAGTAATTTTCACAGACTTGGGGGCCCAGCGGCTGCTCTAGGGGTCTCTAGGCCCCTAACTCTCTTTTCAACCAGGGCAGCCACCTTAAAATCTATTCTATGCTGTGGGCTTCTGGGTAAGAATTTGCTGGAACCCTGAGTAGACGTCCACAAAGGGAGGCCCCCGCAGCCCTCCCATACCCGAGCCTATCTGAGCAGGAGCCCAGCAGCCTGCAGGGCGGGGAGGGGGGCTTTGTAGGAAACAACTGGTTTCAGGATGGCCCTTAGCCAGCTGTCACCCAGCTCAGTGACCTCCTTGCAGACTTCTAAGCTCTGGGATTCCAGGAACTGTCAGAAAGCAGAGTGGAGTGCCTCCTGAGAGATGGAGAAGGGCAGGACAGGGCAGATAGCGCTGAATGACCCACCCGTCCCCCGTGCCTCAGTTTCCTCGTCTGGAAAATGGGTATAATAAGAGTACCTCCTCCTAGAGTTGCAAGGATTAAATGAGATAATGCATCTAAAGCTCTTAGTGTGGGTGGCCGGGCGCAAAGTAAGTGCTCAATTAATGGTAACGGTGGTGGTCACTATTATTCGTATCATTATTAATATCCCCAGAACCCACAGGACCTCCTTTGGCTTCTACAAGAACACACATGGAGTCAGCTCACTCCAGCTCTTTCCCTGGACTCGTCTTCCTGAGGAAATGGAGAGCAAGAGGCCCAGAGAGGGGAGGCGCCCAGCCCAGCATACTGGGAATAGAGTCGGAGCCAGTTGTCGAGCTTGGACTGGAAGGGCCACTTCGGTAAATTGTGCACAGGAAACAAGGTTGCACCCCTGTGGGAGCCGGGGAGGGAACCAAAGGCAGCTTTGATATGGCAACTCGGGGTGGAAGCCGGCCACCGCGGCTCAGGGGTGCCACTTTCTGCCGGAGCCACTGACTCTGAAGGCTGCTCTTGGGCTTTCCTCCTAATGTGCTGGGTGCGGATGCGTTTTTTTCAGGGCCCCATCAAAGAAAACGCAATAATGATGCTTCTCACTTAACAGTGATGCTTTAGCATGAATTATTCACATCAGAGATGAAACAGGGACTCTGCAAACTGGGCCAGCTGAAGCAGTCCCTTTCCCGGGGACTATTTTTATCTTCTTTCACAGTCTTTCATCTTGGGAGACATGCGGGCTCCCTTTGCGGTGTGGGGAGCCCATCGCACGGAGCCTAGTTGGCAGGATGTCAGGCCTGAAGCGCTGGGCGCCTCGGAGCCTCTGCCTAGGGTACAAAACCGAAGAAACCCGAGGAAGCGCGGATGATGGGGCCGCGGCACTGCTGATGGGGGTGGCCCAGGTTCTGGGGACCCCGTGTTTCTCAGTTTTGGAGGGCACGTGGAGGCCTGGTCCCTGGCCTTGGGCCTGGAGTCATGACGAGGAAGTCATTTTGCCCCTTGCTTTGTCAGCATCCGATTCTTCCTAGCATTCGCTATGTCTAGAATGCTGCGTGGAGCTCTCGGGAAAGGATGTGTGGGTTCCGGCAGGGCATCGGGAGCAGCCAGCCCTGAGGGAGGAAGGGACCGGGGGATTGCCAGGCTACTCAGGGTCAAGGGGGAACCAGCAGGGTCCCAAACTCTGCAGGTCGTGCCAGCCCAACACTGTCAAACTCATCCATGCCCATTTGTTTTAAGTAGCGCCCTAGACCCTTGCTGTCCCAGACAGATGCCACCAGCCTCGGGGCCTCTCGAGCACTTGAAAGGTGCTTGGTCCAAACTGAGATGTGCTGTGAGTGTAAACAGCGCACTGGGTTTCAAAGACAGTGCGAAGAAGAATGTAAACGATCTCATTAACAATTTTCTATATTGGATACATGTTGAGATGGTAATATTTCAAGCACATTGGGTTAAATAAAATATACTATTAAAATTAATGGCACCTGGTGGTTTTACTGTCTTAAACGTGGGCACTAGCAAATTCAAAGTTACGCACGTGGCTCCCATTTGTGGCTCGATTTATGCTTCTGCGGGAGAGCGCCGCCCTAGAAGGGAGCCTGGGAAGATGAGAGCGGGCGGCTGTCTCTTGTGGGTGGAATTACGGAAGACTTTTTTTCCCCTTTTACACTTTCTCTGCATTCTCTAAGTTTTGCAGAAACTTCAGAACCAGCCCCTCTTGCTTTCTATCAGAGAAGGCGCAGCTACTATTGTTTTTACCGAATGCCCAGGCTCCTGGGAAAGCGGAGCTTTGCTGAGCAGCAGCCCTAGAAGGGACAGTGTCACTAACCGCGCGGTGAGAATGGCTCGGGGAACAGCAAGAGAGTGGGGAGGGTGGGAGCCACCAAAGATTAGAACTGGGGCTCAGGGCCCTGTCAGGCAGGAGCCCAAATGAGGGGTCACAGGGAGGTCTGCTGGTGTGACACAGGAAGTGGCCCCAGCGATGGCTGTGGCCTGCCGGGTGTGCCTTTTCAGGGGTACGTGACGGGAAGCTGCTGTCTTCCTGCTGGGGGCCGGCTGGGCCCATCCATCACTCCTGCAAAGAGTGGAGGCCACTCTGGAGCGGAGCCAAGGTCGGGAGGCCCAGGAGAGAAGGGGGCAGGGCTCCGCCTCCCGTGATGAGATGTTAAAAATAGAGACCCTGCTCGCTCATGGCTTACTGTGGTGCTGGGCGCAGTTGCACACCCTCCACGTGCATTAGCTCATCTCTGCCTGGATCACCAGCCTTTGAGAGAGTAAGTGTTCTTATTCCTACTTCACAGATGAGGAAACTGAGGCACAGAGCCCTTCAGTCGCTTGCCTGGGTCTCAGCGAGTTAGACATTCCTTCGTGGGGTGAACTTACCCGTCCCAGCCACCAGGGGCACCCTTTGCAGCAGCCTAAACCCTGGACCAGCGCCGTCCAACCGAAACGGAACGTGAGCCACATTTTAAAAAAGAAAGGGGAAATGTACTACTAATGTATTTTCTTTAAATCAGTATATCCAAAATATTATCATTCTGACACGTAATCAACATAAAAATTATTATTTTTCTTCTTCTCTTCCCCAAAGCTCCCCAGTACATAGTTGTATATTCTAGCTGTGGGTCCCTCTGGTTGTGGCATGTGGGACGCCGCCTCAACGTGGCCTGATGAGCTGTGCCATGTCCGCGCCCAGGATCCAAACCAGCAAAAACCTGGGCCACCGAAGTGGAGCACGAGAACTTAACCACTCAGCCACGGGGCCGGCCCCCAACAGAAAAATTATTAAGAGATGTTTTACGATCTTTTCTTGTCGAGCCACGTCTTTGAAATCCGACCTCTCGTTCACACAGGACACCTCTGTGTATGGATCCTATGCATTTTAGGCGCTCACTAGCCGCACGTTATCAGTGGTTACCATATGGGACAGTGCAGCCCTAGAATCTGGAAACTTAAAATCAAAGAACTAGCCTGGGATGGCAACTCGGTCCATCTTCTTGGCCAACCCTGACGGTCGGTGCTGGCTGCCTAGAAGCCTGTGTTGAGGAGGATTCCGAGGCAGTGTCTGGATTGGTGCTGTGGTTGACTAGCAATACCTGCCTTGAACATGGAAGGGGGGCTGTGGAAGGGCCTGTGCCTCCGCGGGGGAGCATGCGGGGCACAGACTGAGGGTCCTTTGGTGCGCTGCCTCCTCTGCTTTCCTGCAGCTTTTACTGTCTGCCTCTGGCCAGGTTCCGTGTATACAGCCTGGGTCCTGGCCCTGTTGGCTGCACCTCCGCCCTCCCACTGCGTGACTGCAGACGGGCCACTTTACTTCTCTGAGCCTCAGTTTCCACATCTGGAAAACGGACATAAGAACCCCTACTTGGCAGGACTGTGGTGAGGACTAAAGGAGATGAAACAGGGGTGGAGTGGGTGGTAGCTCCCCGATCGTCCTTCTTTTCAATTCTGTGTCCCCCCACCCTCCACCCCACTCGGGACGCGGGCGAGGTCTGTTCCCACCCAAAACCCTCTCGGGAAGCACACAGCTCCTTGTTGCGCCTGCCCAGGAATTCCTCTGCCTCGTCCAAGGCTGAGTGGGGCCTCCCGCTCCCCTGCTCCCTCCCAGCTGTGCTCCTTGGGCCCCTCCTGCAAGGCCGAGGGTGGCCTCCGGCCTCGGCAGGCAGCACAAGAGCCTATCGTCTCGGCCGCCCAGGCAGGCCTGCCGCTGCCAGCTCCAAGCGGGGCCTCTGGGCCTCTGGGACGGCTGCCTGTGCCGTGCTTTAATCACTCCCCCCCCAGCCCCTGCCGACAGGGACGGCCCCGTCCCCCCTCCCCCAGGACGGGCTTTCCTCCAGCCCAGCACGAGGGGGTCTCCCGCGGCCCCGTGCAAGTTCCCGCTGCTCCCAAGACACCCTGGGTCCTCTCGTGGGGAGGAATTTACATCCGGCGACATCTGGCAGAGAATGAACGGTAAATGGTGAACGCGCCCGCGAGGCAGCCGCTCCAATTAGGGGACAACTAGCTTTTGCTTTCTCTAAGTATGACGGGGAAAGCAATTCTCTGGCCAACCGAGTTTAATCAAAATGTTTTATGCAAGACGAAGCCCTGACCCTGACAAATCTTCCCCCTCTTGCTGGAAATTAAACAAATATATTGTCAGCGCAGATTCCAATGAGCGCATAAACAGATGCGGGGCCCGTGGAGTCATGAGGTTACGGGGTTTCAACAGACTGAGATGAGCAAGGAACAGGCTCGAAGCTTTCGTGGCGTCCTTTGGGCTTTTAGCAGCTCCCGCTCATGCTGGGGGCTGCGGGCAAGCCAGCCTTTCTGCTTCCCCGTGGCATCTTGCCGTCCCCCACCCCCTCAGTGGGGGCAATGCCCTCTCCCTCCCTCTGGCCGTGTCTCCTGAATCACATCCTGAATGCACTTCTGTTCTGACTCGTGCCACGCTGTCCTGCGAGCATTTGCTTCAGCATCTGTCACCCCTGGCAAGCTGTGTCCCATGCGTCTTCGCACCCCTGGCACTGAGGACAATGCCTGGCACACGGAGGACCCTGAACAACTGTGTGTGGGAGGAAGAGAGGGGAGGAGGGAGGGAGGGCAGGCGGGTGAGGTATGAGGACCTTCCTTCGTGGGGGGCGGGGGAGCGTGGTCTAGACACGCCCGGTGTCAGAGTCTGGGGAGCTGACTTGCCCCTCTGCCAGGGCTTGACTCTGTAAGGCTCAGTTTACCGACCAGGGAAGCGGGCATTGTGATGGGTGTGTCTGCTCTGGCTGCAGGGGGAACTGAATGAGGGAGAGGACGCGTGTGGTGTGGACGAGGTGCGAGTTGGTGGGGATGGGAACAGAGGGAGGGCAGGAGAAGGAGCGAACGGCCCCACTGCAGACAGGGTGTGTCTGGGCTGGCTCTTGCAGGAGGAGGGACCAAGGCTCAGAGACGTGACTTATCTCAAGTCCCCCAGCAAGGAAGTTTGTGTGGCCGCCAGGCCTTGCCCAGGACCCTCTGACTCTAACGCCAGTGGTTTTCCTGTCACGCCTGCCCTGGCATTTCCGGTAGTGTAGACTCGTGGTTCCTCAAGGGGGTCTTCCCAAGGGCTGAAGACGAATCATCTGGGAAATGTGAAAAAATTCCAGGCCCCCAGCCCCAGCCTAGAAATTTAGGTTCAGGAGAGGCAGGAGGGCCCTGCCTCTGTGTTTGGGACAAACTGCCCAGGATGACCGGGGGCCACGGTGTGGACCATGCATTTTATAATGACTGTAAGTGTTAGTGCTTGAGGAAGACGAGCGCTCAGCCCCCTCCAGACGGAGGAGGAAGGTGGAGCCCCCCAGTTCCCCGTCTCCCAGCGCTTCCCACCACCTTCTCCTGGGGGCCAGGGTGCCCGTGGCGCAAAGAGGGCCTGAGGCTTGAGAGGACTGTGCTGTGTCCAAGGAGCCCGTGGACCCCCATCCAGAATGCTCCACCGCATTCTGCCATGGAGATGCCTGTGCGTTCCTCTCTCTGTGAGCTGGTCCTGATATCTCGACAGCCCTGGTTTTGGGGGTGAAGGGCAGCAGCCACCCAGGCAGGCCTTGCAGAGTGATGGATTCTGGGGTCAGACAGGCTGGCGTCCTCCTTATGTTATTGATGGAGAAAAAGAGCTCAAGGTCAGAATGGCCCCCGTCAAAGTTCTGGCCTTGGGTATATGAGACTGAATTCCTCCTTGGGTTGAGCCTCTCCTCCTCATGAGATACAGGGAAGAATTCGGGGGAGTAGGCAGAGACTGTGCCAACGGCTAACAGGCTGTCTCAGCCTGGGTCTCAAGGTCTGAGGGGATGATGGAGGGAGTGGGGCTGGCGCGAGGTGCTGAGGTTGCCCTCTTGCCCCCCGAGCCCACCCCCTCACCCCCACCCCTGTCCTACCTCTCCAGCTCGGTGCCCTCTCTCCCGCAGCCTGCACGGACAGTGACCACCATCACAGATCTAACCACATGGCTCTGGAGGGAGGGGTCGCGCTCTCCATTTTTAGGTGAGGAGAGTGGGCTCACTGAGGCCAAGGACACAGTCAAACCTGTGGGACCCTGGAGAACGAGACGTGTGCAGAACATAGGCTGTCACCTCTACCAGGAGGAAGGGGACTTCCCTGTACCCCAGATGAGGAAACTGAGGCTTGGAGAGATGTGGGTCCCCAAGGATGGTGGCAGGACCCTGGCCCCCAGACCCACCCCCGGCTCCACACAACCCCCGTTACCGCAGTGGTCCAAGCCCACCTGGACCACTTCAGTCTGTTTTGTGCATTTCTTGCACGTGCCTGACAGTGTGTGTGCAGAATTATGCTTGAAGTGAAAAGGCTTGAAATCCCCACACTGAGCCCTTCACCGAGTAGGGAGCTGGCGTCTGGAGAGGGTGAGCGTGGTCCATGCGGGGAGCAGGGGGCCTCCCCGGGCAGCGGAGAGGATGGGACAGACCCTCTCTGGTCTGGGCTGGGCACGGATGTCCACACAGTTGTTAAGATGGGGCAGCCGGGCATCCTGCCTGAAATGTCCCCAGTCACCCTTTCACGTTCCAGGAGGTGACCAGGCCCAGGGGCCGGATTCTCCAGGCCTTGCCCGAGGAGCATCCATTCGCCACGGGCACAGATGGAGAGCAGCGGTGCGCCGGGAGGCAGGAAGTGTACCCACGTTCCTCGCCAGCAGAGCAAATGTTCCCTGGCTGGGCGGACACGGGCATTAGCGTTCTCTTGTCCCCTCAATCCTGACGCCTGGTCTCATCTCACAAAAACTCTCCCTGTGGCAGTGCCAGGCAGCTGGGCTCTCACGGAGGGGGCTGCTTGGCCCACGGGACCCAGAGTACCATGCCTGGATCTTCCCAGGCCCGGCTGGCCTGCCCTGACCACCTGGCCCGTTGTGTCCCCACCTGGGCCTCATCCCCAGTGGGCCTGGGCCAGGTGGCTCGCCCAGGGGCTAACTGAGGGGCTAGCCTGGGTCAGGGGACAGCTGAGGGTGGTGGTCCCAGATGGAGGCCCCAGGGAGAGGTGTGCAGAGGGCACTGCTCAAAGCAGAGGGGTTGAAGGGAAAGAGAGGGGAGATGGACCAAGACAGACCAGGAGCAGGGCAGACAGGTGGGTGTGAAGGAAACCTCTGGAATCAGGCTAGGGAGGGGCAGGCCCTGCAAGTGACCACGGGCTCTTTAGCAGACCCTGCCGGGACGCAGCCCTGAGTAATACCCTGTAAGCAACGCATCGCCCGCCCGCACCCTTGTGCACACACAGCAATAGACGCCCTCTCTCCCTTCCCTCACGCACCCTGGCCAGGCCGCGCCTGGGAGGCAAGGGCCCAGCCCTGCATCCAGAGCCACTAGGGGGTGGGGACAGTGCGGTCAACAAACGTGGAGGGGAGGCGGAATGGCCCCCTGCACACAGCGGTCACTGGGCAGCCCAACCCGGGCTAGAACCCCAGGACCCCAGTGACCCCCGGGCCGTGGTGGACCCGTCCCCGGCTGTGGCTGCCGGCAGCAGATGGACGGGGATGAGCCGGGCGAGCAAGGCGCCGGCTCCTGACCGTCTCCTTCGTTAGTCCACACCGGGTCTCCTGACCCCAGCATTGTGACGCCCCATCCCCCAGGGGCCCCTGCATCCTGGGATGTCTGGGGTTTGGGTTCTCTGCCCGTTGGCGTGGCGGCCAGCGGGGGGTATTATCCTAGCCTCGGGCACAAGCCGCAGAAGAGCGCCAGCACTTTCTTGCTGGACCCCAGAGGCGGCAAGTCGCCTGGGCTGATGGGTGGGCGGGGGCTCAGAGTCCTTCATGCCCAGACTCTGTCCTGGCTCCTTCACCCCGTGACTCCCTGGCTGTGGGATGAAGACCTTTTCCGGATTCTCAGAGCCCCCAGCCCCTGGTGGGGGTGGGCCCCAGGGTTGGCCTGTGTGCAAGCCTTGGGCTCCATTTCCCGGCTGCCGGCTGCTCCCGTGGGAACGCGGGCTGCTCCGGGCAGACCCTGGCAGAGAGTCTGGCGGAGGCGCGGGGCTCCAGGCCATTCCCTAAGGATTTTGAGTGGGTGCCACCACCCCAGGCTGAGAGCTTTTCCAGAAAAGGGCATTTTCGAGCAGGCGAGTTGCACATGCCTGAATCCTCTCCCTCAGCCCCCCGCGCTCTCTCTGTCTACGGGGGGGGGGGGGGGGGGGGGGGGGGGGGGGGGGTGCCCCTTTGGCAGATCTCGCATGGGAGGGGGTCCATCTGGGGGCAGCAGCTCCCGGCCCCTTCCAGTGCAGGGGCTCCCGGAGCCAGCCCCCTCCTCCCGTCGCGGGTCAGAGGTCAGCAATGGCCCAGTAAGGAGGGGGCTTTGCTGGGGGGTCTGGCTGTGCCCCTACACATCGCTCAGGCCGGATGAGGAGGGAGAGATGACCCGGTTATTGACCACGGGGCTGCTGGCCTCAGCCTGCTTGTCATTCCACGCAGGCGTCGGTCTGCGTCCGCTTCCTGGAATTTCAGTCTGTCTCATAAACCGGCCATATGTCACGGGGCCGAGGCCTCCGTGGCTGCATCGGTTTTAATGGCTTTTCTTTAAGGAGGTCCAGGCCTGTTGCAAAGTCCCGTGTGAAAGAGCGTCTTTCCAGCAGAAGGTCCTTGAGACAAAGCGAAGTGTTTGGAGGAACGTGTCTTCCCCGGGGTCTTGGCTCACGCGTGGACCCCAGCCCCAGCAACAGGTATTTAAGACCTGACAGGCGCCAGGCGCTGGGCCGGTGTCGGAGCAATCACCCTGATGGGTAAGACGGGTGCCCTCAGCAGACACCTCCTCGCCTCAACACAAGCTGAGTCCCTGCTACAACCCCTCATTCCTCTTTTTCTACCTGACAAACTCAGGTTCACCCTACAGTCCAGGGGGAGGAAGCCATACAAGCGTCTTACCCACATGCAGCAGACAGTGGAGGGGCCAGTACTCCGGCCGGGTGCTTGAGGGAAGGCTTCCTGGAGGAGGTGACATTGGAGTTGGTTCCTGATGGGTGAAGAGGAGTTTGATGGTCACACAAGGTGGAAAAGAGCATTCCAGACAAAGGAAACTGCAGGTTAGGGTGAGGGGGAAGCCAGACCCACAGCCTGGAGCTGTGAAAATGCTGCCTCTTTCTGACAGGCCTACTGAGGGCTTTTAAGCCTGATAAGAGCTAAGATTCAGGAGGGCTACCTGGCACAGAGTGGGGCTCAATAAATATCAATTGAATATATGAATGTGCAAATCCTCTCTCTCTTTCTCTCACACTCGTACACACACACCCGCATACCCTACATACTCTTGCAAAAATAGAATGTTGAATGCTGGCTGATATCCAGTGAAAGAGGAAAACTCAGAGGAAAATGCTCCTTCCAGCCTTAGGATCTTTGCATATTCTGTTCCCTCTGCCTGTAACACTGTTCCATGCCCCACTTCCACCACCATGTTTCATAGTGTACTATGTCCGTCTTGCTCCCATTGTGTCCTCCTTGCCAAGCATCGGGCTGTCCATCAGTCAACATTATGGCCTGAATTCCTGTGCCCAATACTCAGAAGGAGAGGTTCCATACCACTTATTAAGTGAAATTTTAGGAACGTGTGAGGTGTGAATGCCCACACAGAGGTCCTGCTGAGGTCAGGAGGCTGACTAACACGCAGTGAGGAAAAGGGAAAACTCAGGGCAGACGCCCTGCATTGCTCTTTAGCAACCTGTCTCCACGGCTAACGGAGAAACGTGGAGAAACAGCCCCTGGGCGCCTCTGTCAGCCGCCACCACTGCGCCAGCCCGGGGAGTCCCTCCTGCTCGGCACCTGCTAAGCGACCTGCGACCTGTTTCCTTGTCTGCAGCGTGGGGACAGTGACGGCCGAGAGGATCATTGTGAGGATGGCTCGTGGTAACAGGGGCACAGGCTTGCTTGGCCGGGCGTCTGGTGGTGGTTACTGCGGTGGGAGGGGCCGCCCACCCGGAGACAGGACTGCGGTTCTCCCAGAGGTGGTGATAAACCTGTGACAGGCCAGCTTGGCAGTTCTACAAAATCGACCTTTGGTCCTGAGCCCCCAGGGGGCTGCCTCCGTGCCTGGCATCCTAATCTTGCTTTGGGGCCACTTGGAACCAACCTGACCTCTTTCACTGCTGCAGACTCGTTTCCTCACCTGGCAAACGGGGGCCGACGGAACAGGCGGACGTTGGCCAAGAAGCAGCCTGCCATCCTGTTGCCTCCAGTTCCAGGCGCATCACTTTCTGGAAAGAACTCTGTCTGCGGGGCCTCCTGGCGTTCTGGGGCTCCCTCGTGGGGGCGGCCGGGGGTGGGACTGGGGGTGGGGTGGGCCTGCCTTCAGGGGCTCGGGCCCTGCGACCTCCCCCTGGGGGCCCATCCCCACGGGGGAGGCTGGAAGGGAGAACCAGCTGGCTCTCCGTGGCCCCCGCGCCTCCACCTCCAGCCCAGAGCACTTTGCTCTCATGATGGAGGCCACGCCGAGTGTGTTTGCAGAAGGACTCGGCTTCCCGGCCACCTGTACTGCGGGGAAAATTTTCCTTAATTATTTTTTTATAGCCTAACTTTTGTGTGAGAGGGTTTGTTATTACCCCTGTCTCGCTGGAGAGTCGTAAGCCCTCAAGAAGAACCATAAATAAATCTTCACTTAATATTCAAAGTCCGCGGGATGGGGTGATGGATGGGGGGTGGGGAGGCGGCCCCCCGATGGTGGCGGAGCCCCTGGCTTTCCGCGGGGAAGCAATTCCTCAGAGCTCCCTGTAATCAGAGCCACTTCCTACCTCTGCAGTTCGCGTTCCTGACTTTTTCATTTAAAACCCGGATGGCGACACTGTATCCCATTTATATCGCGTTGAGCGAGATGACTTGGGCACAGCCGCACGCGGGGCCGCCGGGCCGCAATATTTTACCTGGGAATCCGCCTTTGAAACATCGAAGAGCGACAATTGCAAAGACAGGGCCATGATTTGATCCCCGGATTCCGACGCTTTGGGGACAAATGCCTGGCAGTAGAATTAATTCTTCTTGAGGAATGAGAAAGCTGTAACTTTTCCTTCCGTTATTTCAAAACTGCCAGGCTGACTCTCCCAGGGCTTGAGCTACAGCAGGCAAAGTAGAAACAGAGGGGGCTGTGCAGGAGAAGACCCAGGTTCTCTTGGCCGGGGGGTGCTATGTGACCTTCTGTGAGTTCCTGCCCCTCTCTGGGCTGCAGTCGCACTACCCAGAAAATGGAGGGTCTGGACAAGAAAACGATACTTGTGTCACTCTTTTCTGAGTTGACACTTTGTTGAGCACTGACTATGTGGCAGGCACCAACTAGGCCTTTAATGTGTACAATCTCGATAAGCCACAACAACCAGAGAGACGGGTCCATCAACAATTCATTCAGCAAATATTACTGAGGCCCTACTGTGCGCCCAGCATGGTTATAGGCACTGAGTGCACAGTGATGAACAAGAGAGGTAAGCGTCTGGCTCTCCTAGAGCTTCAGTTCTAGAAAGAGAGACAGAATAAATATGTAAACAAATGAGATCATTCTGGAGAATGAGGGAATGGGTGCTTTGGAGACAATGAAACAGGACGGTATGGTGACCAGAGAGAGGTAAAGTGAGAGACTGATGGTGGCAGCCTCTCTGAGGAGGTGATATCCAAGCAGAGCCCAAAAGACATGTGAGGATAGGGAGAAGCATGCAGGTAGAGGACACAGCATGTGCAAAGGCCCTGAGGTGGGTGCTTCGGACACCATAGACCTGCTCACTGAAAGCCACTCCAATCCTGCCTTGCCCTCTTGTGCCATAGAGCCTGGAAAGCTAAAGCAATATTTCTCAGGGGTCCCGGGGTTAAGGTCCTATGTGGGGGACCCCCTGAAGATGCCTCTGCACAGTCAGGGAAGGAAAAGGCAGGCAACATTTCAAGACGACTTCCTGGCGAGCTTGAGGGCAAGGGGGCCTCGTCCTGGGGTCATGGGTGCAGAGCAGAGAGAGGTGGTGGTAGAGGAGCCCTTCCCTGTGCCCAGCCTGACTGCCCGGTGGCATCACCTACAGGGCCTCACCTGGCTCTCTTTTGCACAGGGCCTCCGACAGCCAGGGACACAGCCCTCTCCCCCAGGGGAGCTGCTCTCAGCCAGTGACCCACCTGGGGGACCCTCTGGCAGGACACTGAGGTGCGTCCCCCCCAGTGAGTTCGCTGTGGGAATGAGTGTCACGCCTGTGCAGTGGCCGGTCCTTGGAGCACCTGTGGCAGCGGCCAGCGTCCCTGTCTCCTTCCACACTCCCTGACCAGGCTTCCAAGCAAACCGCCTGCCCTCAGATCCTTCTCTCTGGGGCCGCGTCTGGGAACCCCAAAGAGTCCGCTCTGGGTCGTCTCGTTCCCACACGAGGGACGCAGCCTCCGAGCACCCCCAACAGCCCCTTCTGATTCCACGAGCTGCGTGGATTCTGACATGGGCGGTTGAGGACAATGTCGGGGTCCCCAGATGTCGTCATGCGCATCACCCCGTGTTTACAGGAGGGCACGGAGGCTCAGGGTGACCCCTCACACTCCGGGCACTGGCCTTCTTCACCGCAGGGCCGGTTCGGCCTCTCAGGAAGATGGATTCTCAAGCCTGGGCCCCGCGCTGGCCCAGCTGGAGCAGAGATCCCTCATCCTTTGGTAAATGTGCTCTTCAGAAGAACTGAAAAGGTTAATGGGGCTTCTGCAGGCTCCCGGCCAACTGCCAGGGAGCAGCCAGGGCGGCAATGATGTAGCTCATTAGGTAGCAGATAGATGAGGACCAGCGTTATCTTACTCCTCCGGCAAGCCCGCCGCGACAGCTCTGTGCTGTTTGCACAGCTCCCACCGACGCCCCGGGCACCTGCTCTGGGCCCAGGCTGGGCTGGGCTGGCGGCCTGGGAGCAGCTCAGCCTCTCTCTCCAGGAGCTCCCAGCAGACAGGGAAGGCCCCAGCCAAGATGCCCAATAACAGGTGACAGACAGACTCACCTGTCCCTTCCCACGCTCTCCTGCAGGCTCAGGCGGTAGGTTGAGGGGGACCAGGACAGGGACAGAAAGAGCCCGGGGTCTGAGGGGGCCTCCCCGAGCTGTGGAACCCACACCAGCGCTGCCTACCTCCAGGCTGCTTGCTAAGTGAGAAAAAAACCCTCATTTGTTGGAGCCGATGTTAGCTGACTTGGCTGTAATTTGCCTCCAAGATCATTCCTAATTTATAAACCCATGTACTGGCCCGCAGAGGGAATCTGAACACATTCTAGAAGTTTGAATCACTTGACTCACATTAGAAACATTGCGGGCTCTCCTCCTAGGAGTCCTCTGGAGGTGCCCCAGAGGGCACCGCTCCCTCCTCCCTGTCCCCACCCCTGACACTGGCACCCCCCGGTCAGAGCACTTTACCACGTTGCCATATACACGTGCAGCACCCCACCCTCCCACCCCCAACATTGAGAGCTCCCGAGGCCTGGGGCCCAGCACGGAGCCCAACTTGGGGAGGTGTTCAGATGCTGTTTGTTGAACGACTGAATGAGGTGTATGAATGCACAGGACAGGAGACACGAGATAGGCTTCACAATCTTCTTCGACATTGTGGGTCCGTAATTCTTAGTTGAAATCGGGGATAGCGTGGGCAGAATTGGGACTTCACTGGGTGGTGAGCTAGTAGGCTGGTTCTCTGGGAAATAAACAGCTAGGATTTATAGCATCTGCCAATTTCCCTGGTGTAAATGCTCCCACCACGGCTGGTTTCAAGCTGCCAAATGTCCAACGACCAACGCACAAAGTCTCCCGGAAATGTAACCGTTGGCTCTTGGGGGCCGGTGCCAGCCGTCTCCAGCACATCACTGATTTCCACTCGTTCTCCCTTCCTTACTCCCTCCCTCCCCCCGCTTCCTTCTTCTGTCCTCGTTGTCTCCTCAAACCTTTCTTGAGGACCCTCCAGTGCCTACCGGGTCCTGCCGGGTGCTGGGACTCTGGCAAGGTGACGGCCTCTCGAGGAGCTGTGTCTGGTGGGGCAGGTGGTCCTGTGAATAGAAATGACAGGGTGAATGATGGCACTTCGATGAGGGAGGCACAGCGGCCAAAGAGAGGCCCCTAATCTGGCCTCACGGGGGAGGCGGCAGGGCCAGGCTTCCCGGAGGAAGGAAGGGACGTCTCTGCTGAGACGCCAAGACAAGCCAGCTCTGCCCGGCAGAGGCTAGAGTGGGGGTGGGGGGCGCTCCAGGCAGGAGGAACTGGGGAGACTGGCAGGGGAGGAGGGCAGAGAGTGGGCAGTGTAGATTCGGTGAGAGGCCTGGACTCGGTCCCAAGGGCCATGTTAAGCTATTTATTTTTAAGTGGGACACAATCCGGTTGGCATTTTAATGTGCTTCCCCCGAGCGTGGAGACAGGGGAGCAGGCAGGCCGCGGGGCGCCTCCTGATGGACGGAGAGTGGACGATGCAGGAAGTGGGGAGAGGTTGGCCGCATTGCAGGCTCAGGACCACAGCAGGCGAGGGGGTGCGTTGCCGGAGGGTCACCCAGCTCCGCCGTGCGACGGGTGCTGGTGCCATTTTCCAAGACTCGGGAAATGGGAGAAGGAGCGAGGTCTGCAGGAGGGAAGAGGAGCTCCTGTCCTCCCAGCAGCTCCTCTCAGGGCTCCGACCCAGGGCCACGGACCCTTGCACAAGGCACAGCCTGCCATCGGCTTAGCAGGGGAGAGTTGGGGCAAGGAATATGAGGCTGATCAGAGGGCTGCTGGCCGTTCTGAGTGCACGGGGGTCTGAGGGTCCTGACACAGCAGTGCAGTGACGATGCCCCGTAACGCCGACTCGGGAAACAGGAGACCCAGCTGGAGACATGGAGCAGACCAAGGTTGGGAGGACTTTGAATGCCAGGGAGCAAAGCCGGTCTGAAAGCTGGCAACCTGGGGCCCTTTGCCTGGGCCCCCCTGGCCAAACTCTGAGACGCCCCCCACGGGGTTTGTGGGGCTGCAGGGGCACTGGGGCAGCCGGCTCTGGGCTGTTTCCCTGGGCGTGGGGACACAGTCGTTTCCCAGGCCAGACAGGTACACAGGATTAATAAGGCCGACACGCTCTCCCGGGGGTGCGCAGCCGAGCCAGCCGGCTCTGAGTGAGCCATCCATCACTGCCCCTAACAGCTCTGCAGGCTGCCGCTCCCCCCGCCGAATTTAAAGCGAGCATCCAGGCCGCCAGCAGGAAGATGCCGCAGCTCTTAACCACCGTAATTATGAAGTCTTGGTGGAAAGAGATGCTTATCGTTCATGTTAAGTGAACGGGGCAGGAAGCCGATGCCCTGCCCGTGTGTGCACCGCAGCATCTGCCCAGAGACAGGGCAGCCAGCAAGGCTGCCACCTTCAGAGTGGGAATGGGAGGGGCCGGGGGCTTCTTAAAATTCAAAACCGCAATTAGTAATATGGACGCATCGTCTTATTATTAAAAAGTGCGTCTTTTTTTCCCTGATCGTAAAAGGAATCGGTTCACCGTGGCATCGGTGGGAAACGCATGAATACAAAGAAGAAAATTACAATCCCCCACGTTCCCCCCCGGAGGCAGATAACCACAGTGGATGTTTAGCTGTGGGTTTTCACCCACAGCTGCGCGCACATACATTTGCTTCGTGGTGATGTTCCCATCGTAGAGATGACTCATTGTATTTTTAATACGCAATTTTAAGTAAGCGACTAGACTCAGGCGTGGGGCTGAACTGATAATGTAAATGTCCTCAATGTGACCAGTAAATCCAATTTACAAGGGGAGAAAGGAGAATATTTCACTCACTTAAAATCTTGATGGACCTGCTCCCCTCAACCTAGCAAGATGGACTGTGTGTTCCACACTTCTGGAGCCCCTTGGGCGAGCGGGGTCGATGCTGGGAGCCGTGACGGGAGCCTCACCCTGGCTTACATGGTCCTAAGAGGAGGGGGCACCTCTAGTAAAGCCGAGGGTCCCTGGGGCTTAGAAAGACTGGGAAAGACTGAGGTTTGTGAAGGCTCCGGCCTGGAAAGGCATCCTGCAGGGGAACAGCTGGAGCAGAGGCAGGGAGGCCGGACCACGGATGAGAGAAGGCAAGCAGGCCGCGGTTCTGAGGGCTGGGAGTGCCGCTTGCTTTTCTTCTGGGTGCTTTTCGTCTTTTGTGCCCACCTCACTCTTGGAAGGATAAAGCCTTCTTCGTCTCTGTGGTTCCCACCCGCCCTGTGCCGCCTCTTTCAGGAAGCCGCCCTTGGTTTCTCCGACTGAGACAGCTTGCCTTCACCAGGCCTGCAGCACACACCACTGTCGAGATGCCAAATTCCTGTGACTTACTGGTTCACACGTGTCACCCCCCCCCACCCCCAGGCCATAAGCCCCGTTGGGCTGTTTCGCTCCCCGTCCCCAGTGCCAAGCCTGGTGCCGGCACACAGCAGGGCTCAGCGCATGAAGGAAGGCCCACGACCTGCCAGGCCACTTGACGGGAGCAGAGTCAGAGGCGTGGACACCCGTGCCCCCTGCTTGGCCAGACCCCCGCCTCTGCCCTCCCCTTGGCTCTCGGTTACTTTGTTGCAAAGTTCTGGGCACAGAGAGGAAGTTTCTAGCGATTCTGGCTTTTTGTTTCTTTCCTTTTTTTTCTGGTGACCTTTCCACGTAATTAAAAGGCAGCTATTCCAGGAGCCGAGGCGGCCGGAAGCAGAGAGGCCGCTCTCTGTGTACGTGTGCGGAAATTTATTGTCTGGAGCACAGAATTCTGCTTGAGGCTCCTTGTGCCAAAAACATTGGCTGCTTCCCTCTGGGTGGAAAGACCTAGAAAGCTTCCCCCTGCAGGCCTACTGTGCGCCCAGCACGGTCCGTGTGCTTTCTCATGTTGCCCCACTGGGTGGGGTGGTGGCCTCTGCCTTTTTAGGGGGACTAATCTGAGGTCACCCAGTGGCCCAGTGACATCCACGGGGCCGGTCTGCCTCATGTCAGGGGCAACCAGGCTTGACGGAGCCACGGCCCCTCCCCCTGGAATTGGGGTTTGGGGGCCTCTGAAGTCAGGAACCCCGCGTCTCTTCAGCGTGGGCTCAGAGCCCCACGCTGGGTGCACAGCGCGGCACAGCCCTCTCGGAGCTGGACTCTCACACCCAGGCCCCCCCTCGGCCTGCCTTTTGAGGGGGCCCTCCCTCATCTGAGCGCTGGACCTGTGAGGCGACATCAAGGGAGGGTGTCCAGCTCGGAGGGGCGTCCTGTAAGCAGCCCAGCCCAGAGCGCGGGGAGCACGACCCCCGCCCGGGAGAGCCGGGCTCAAATCCCAGCACCCACTCCTTTGCCAGGTGACTCGCAATGAACTGCACCCCCCCGCCAGGCCTGGGCCTGGCCTGCTCCCCACAAAGCGTGTGCACAGCGCTCTCCCACCCCACTCCCGTCTCAGAATCCTGGGAAAGTTTGTTTTCTGGATGCAAATCCTTCCTTGGCTGCGCCTTCCTGGGGCCCAGGCAGTGGGCCCCTCCCCGCCGTGGCTCGGATCAGCACCTCTGGGGAGCAGCACCCACCCCCAGACCCCGGCGCCAGGGTGGAGGGTCTGGGGGTCCGGCGGCCCCTGAGCCCCCTGCCCGGCCAGGCCTCCACCCCTTGGCTCGCTGCAGCCCACAGCTGCCGAGGATAATGTACGGGCTGGCCCGGGCCCAGCTCCCCTAAGCCACGGAGAATTGCAATTTCGCAAGTTCGTCAAATCTGCCCAAGGCGGGAGCCCAGAGCCGCATCTGCAGCATCGAGGCACCCCAGCCGCCCGCGGGCCGCCCCATCCCCGCCCGCCTCCCCGCCGCTTCCCACAGGCCTGGATTAGGCCCCGGCAGCTGGGCTGGGGCGGGGCCGGGGAGCAAGGGGCGCCGGGCTGGGGCCGGGCCAGCGGGGCTCTGGGCCTCTGTCCCCGCCTGGCCGCGTGGCCCCTGGTGGGGAGCTGGGCCCCCCACCCTGGGCCTCCTGTCTGCAAAGGGGGCTGGGGCCCTCTAGCCCCGTCCGTGGGGTCCTGGAGGGGGCAGCCGCAGCCAGGCAAACCCGCGCCCCCATTCCAGGAGAGGGGGCTCCTTCTGACAGCCCTGGGTGGCTCTGAGGGGGTGGAGGAGCTCATGCCACGTGGGAAGGGGCCTGGTGTGAGCAAAGGCAGGGACGGGAGGGCGGAGGAAGCAGGAATGCTGGGGTGAGGACTGATAGTCAAGGTCTTGAGGGCCGCTCTGGGGAGGACGAGCGACGCTGGGTCTCATGAACCAGCCCAGCCCAAGCAGGAGAGAAGGGGGATCTGAGGCCTCGACACACTGTGTGCAGCCCCCTCCTCTGCATTCTCAGCCTGGAGACTGAGGATGTGGCACTCGGGGCCACCTATGCGGCCCATCAAAGCATCCGTGAGGTGTCCCAGGCACTTCCATGGCCAGGAGCCTGAGTGGCCCCTTCTCTAAGAGGAACAGCACAGGCCTCATGAACCATGGGGCTGAAGGGCCAAATCCCTCCCTCTAGTCCCTCCTGGACACCCCAGGCTGCAGGGGCATGCACAGAATCCCACACAGAGACTTGCTTGCCTCCAGTGCTGGAGAGCTCACTACCTCATTAGGAGCCTATTCCTTTGTGGAGGAATGCTTGTCATTAAGAAAAAACTTTCTAGAACTGTTCTTGGGCCCCAGTGTATCTGGAGGTGGCAAACTGACCCTCCTGACCGCTTTTATCCAGACCAAGTCTCAGGGATTCTTTTATCTGTTCCTTGTAAGATGGACTTCAATACCCTTCTCTGAACAAAAGTCAGTTATCAACTTCTCCCAGAACTGAGCGTTAGTGCCCAAGCTGCAGTCTGCAGCAGGTTCACACCTCCCTAGCTGTGACACCATGCTCCTGTTAATTGAACCCTAGGCTGTCAGTGTCTTTTGCTGCTGGACGTGTCAAGCTGTTGAGTCTGGTACAGAGCGGCGTTGGTCATTCTGGTGGTGATAGTGGATGAAGCAGGAAGACAACACATCCAGCTTGGAGAAACTGAGGCCCTGCTCAAAGTTACACAATGCATCAGTGGCAGGGCTGGGAGGAAAACCAGGCCTCCTGACTTCTGTCTGTCCGCTTAGCACACACTTCCTCCATCTCGACAGAAAGACAGGCTTCCATCCACCCCCACTCCCTCCCTCCCCCCTCCCTCCCTCACTTCCTGAGAACTTCTCAGCTAAGCCAGAAGGTGAAGCCCACGGCCCTCAGATGGTCGTGATTACTGGTGGAGCAGTGAATGCAGGGGGGAGGGGACCCCGGCCCCTGGTCCTCTAAGTGGTCCAGGGAGTCAGCTGCACCCAGGGGCCCCGGGGGCCGAGGTCCTGCACAGCTGACCTCGTCCAGCTCCTTCTGCAAACGCTGGGTGTTTCCAGGGATTGCTGGGCCTGCACATTCCTTTCTGTTGAGGGAACTCCCCGGCCAGCCCCGAGAGGAGCAGCTCCGGGAGGCTCCGTGGTGGGAAAGGAGAGGCAGCTCGCTTCAGCGCCGCTCAACCACGCCAGGCGCCGGGCCCTTCTCCCGGGCCCCACGAGGAAGCAGGCGCCACGTTCTCCTTCCCCGGCCGACGCAGGAGGCCATCACGGTGGCTTCCTTCCGGGACCGTTGACAAGCGACTCAGGTCACGGAAGGGCCCAGCTCAGCGCCCAGGGCCACCGAGTGTTCACCGAGTCTCTCTGCTATTGTCCCCGGCACGTGGCTAGGCACTGGCAGACCTGGGATTCGAACCCATGTCCACAAGACAGGGCCGCTCCTTCGTGGAAAGGGCCATGCTGTTTAGGAGTGGCTGCTTGTCCTGCATTGCCACCAGCCTGGTCCCCAACCTGGAGGCTCCTAGTGGTCCTGGGGACTTGGAGAATACGGGGCTGCGGCCCCTGCCTCTGTCCAGGCGGAGAATGTTCCACAGTGGGACACAGTGGGAGGCCCACGGCCCCCAAACCTGAGGCCCCCATTCCTCCCCTCCTTCCTTTCCCTCCCTCCCCTCCCTCCCTCCCTCCCTCCCCTCCCTCCCTCCCTCCCTCCCTCCCCTCCCCAGTCCCTGCCGCTGCCAGAGGCGGCGCGGGTGTCCTCTGGGCAGGCTGCTGCCGCCACCGCAGAGGGCTGGCCAGCAGCCCTCCAGTTTCCACCAACTAATAATTTTTACAAACCTCCAGACTCGTAAAAAATCGCACAGTGGCCTGAACAACCTTGGCCAGGAGCCTTGTGGGAAAGCAGAAGGCACTGAGGCCAGGCAAAGGCCATCTTGGCCCGAGGCCCCTCCCTGCCTCTTCTCGGAGACGTCCTCAGGCTTCAGACCTGGCCACGTTCCCTGCGGCCCTCTGGATAAAGGTCACCCTGCTAACGTGACTTAGAGAGGCCCTTGGCACTGGCCACCCTGTCCCCCACCTGCCCCCCACATCCTCTGTCCCTCTCTCCGCTCGCTGCTGTAGGCTGTCCACCATCCATCTCTCGCTCTCCTGCTGAGCACAGGCCTTTGCATGTGCTGTTCCTTCTGCCCAGAATGCCCTTCCTGTTCCTCCATCAGGGATGCAGAGATAATGACATGTCTTTGTCCCAGAGGGGCTCCTGGACTCCTGGACATCACAAGCTGTGCCTGGGGACCTGGGAGGAAGCAACATTTGATCCATGTCTGCCTTGATGTCCTCCAAACAACGGAAAAGTGTCAAGGCGAGAAGGAGGGCCGGGTGGATCCTGAGGGGCCCAGAGGCCGAGCTGAGGGGTGGGCTTGATCCAGAGAGCCCAGGCTGGAGGCCAGGGTAGCGGCCGGGGCTCGGGGTGGAGGAGAGGGTGGGTCGGAGGCAAGTTGTTGAGGCAGAACTTTCCAGACTGAAAGCTACCTGCCAGGGGGGCTGAGGGAGCCCAGTGAGTGGAGGCTGGCGAGCGCTTTCAGGTTGGTCCCTGATTCCAGGAGAGGGGTGCTGAGTTGCAGGGCTGGGTGAGTGATTCCGGAGCTGCTCTGCGGGAGAAGGGTCCACAGGGCGAGCGCGTCCCTGAGTGGGAGCTTGGGCCTGGGCAGTGGCCGGGGCCTAAGTGCCACGTGCACACGGGCGGAGTTTCAGCACTGGGGGAGGATGGTGGCGGGGAGGTTGGCAGAAAGAGAAGGGCCCGGCATCGAGGCTGACCCTCCCTTGGGAGCAAGGCCAAGGACAAGAGCCAGGCCTGCAGACAGTCTGGAAGGGGTCTCAGAGCCCAGGGAAGAGGTTTCTGTTTTTTTGTTTTTTGGAGGAAGATTAGCCCTGAGCTAACATCTGCTGGCAATCCTCCTCTTTTTGCTGAGGAAGACTGGCCCTGAGCTAACATCCGTGCCCATCTTCCTCTACTTTATATGTGGGACTCCTACCACAGCATGGCGTGCCAAGCAGTGCCATGTCCGCACCCAGGATCCGAACCGGCGAACCCCGGGCCGCTGAGAAGCAGAACGTTCGAATTTAACCGATTCACCACCGGGCCAGCCCCGGGAAGAGGTTTTAACAGGAGGAATGATCAGCTGCTGGGGCGGGCAATGACAGGAAGGGTGAAGGGTGTCCATCTGATTTAGCAACCTGGGGTCATGGCGTCCTTGTGAGGGTGGGGACAGAAGCCCCAGGGGAGAGCAGTGGCAACAGGGCCTGCGAGCAGCTCTGTGAAGAGGGAGCAGGGGGCAAACGCCCCTGCCTGTAACCCTGGTGCTCCTGTGGGCTCCCGAGGGTGGAAGAGCGGCTCTGGCCCCTCCTCGCCCCTCCATCCACTCCCAGGGGTAATCTGTGGGTGCCCTGAGTCTCTACAGCCCCCTCAGTCAGCTTAGGGAGGCAGCTGGGGCCGTGGAGAGGGGACACCATTGCCCCTGCAAATGGGGTGCAGCCACATGCTCCCGGGGCGCGGTGGAGACCCTCCTGAGGCTCCCCTGTGCCTGCAGGCCGCGGCAGGGCCCCTTGGTGGCCGCCTCGTGGCCCCAGATGGAGAGTGAGCGCTCTCGGCCCGGGAGGCCTCTCTGGGAGCCTGATTTATGGGCCCGCCCCTTGGCGCACACGGCTCTGGCCCTTCTCTAAGTGCGCGTTCAATCAAATTAAAAGTGCCGGAGGTCAGAGGAGCCATCAATTACCTGAGCCTCTTGGCAGCTGTCCCCAGGCTGCATCCGCCCGGCAGGCCCAGAGCCGCATCCTTCCTCTTCCACCCACAGAGTGGCCGGTGGCCGGGCTGACCGGCCTCCAGGAGGGCCCACTGGCCTCAGTGTCCCCATCTGTAAATCAAAGCAGGGCTGGAGGCCTGTGCCCCCCATTCCTGGTTAAAGGGTCTTCCACACTTGGCTGTGGAAGGCAGGGGCCTGTGCGGGTCTGAGCAGGTCACCTGCTGCCAAGACCTCCAGGGAATCTTGTCCCATGCAAGGGGCCTCAAAGATGGGCGCCTGGGAGCGGGGCACAGTCAGCCTGGAGGGAGGGAGCTGGGGGAGCCAAAGCCCATCTCCTTCCCTCTCTGCACGTCACTGCCCACCATGCCTCAGTTTCTCCTCTGGAGACCTCTCTCCAGGGTCCAGGAGAGAGGTCTGTGTGTGAGACAGGCTGGACGCTGCTCCCACTTTCATAGGTATTCATACAACGTGCTTTGCATTTGCATCCCCGTGTTCACAGCAGCATCGTTTACAACAGCCAAAAGGTGGAAGCGATTCGATGTCCACGGATGGCTGAACGGATAAACAAATAGGATCTATCCACACAAGGGAATATTTTCAGCCTTAAAAGGAAGGAAATTTTGACACACGCTACCACATGGATGAACTTCAAGATGTCATGCTAAGGGAGACCAGCCAGTCCCAGGAGGACAGATACTGTACGCCTCCCCTCACTGGAGATTACTGGAGTCGAGGAATTCAGAGACAGGAAGTGAGATGGAGGCCGTGGGCCGGGGGAGGGGCAGCGAGTGCCGAACGGGCACAGAGTTTCAGTTTGGGACGATGAGAAAGTTCTGGAGGCGGATGGTGGGGACGGCTGCACAACAATGTGAGCGTACTCAATGCCACCGAACTTAGCCACTTGAAAGCGGTTAAGATGGTAAATTTTATGTGTGTATATTTCACCACAATTTAGAAAACAGTCAAGATTTGTATTTCATTGATTTCCTTAAATCAATGTGGTTCGAAAAGATGTGGGCTCCCAGGCGAGAGAGCGGCACAGCTCTGGTCTGCAGCCTGCATGACATTTTCCTTTCCTTTTTCCCCTCCGGTCCTGGTGGTGGGTAAGAGCCACCTCCTTAGGGGATGGTTGGGCTGACAAGAAGGCCCACAGCTCCCAGGAAGGGGCTGCCGAGCCCGGCTGCAAGAGAGACTGCAGGAGGACCCCGATGACACCTTCCCGCTGGAAGCTCTCTGACAGCCGCCCACCTGGCCTGGGCTGGAGAGGAGCAATGCTTGGATGCCCTGGGCTCCTGCAGCCCCGCAGCCTCCTGCATCATCGACACCTCATCTCCCTCACTGTGCGGCCACACCGGCAGCCTTTAGAGAACAAACAGGTTGGAGCGTGATTTAACTTCCTAAAATCGAATGTCATGTCGAAAAGTCACCTCAGGATGTCTGGCCGGGGCGGAGGGAGAAGCGGCTGCTGGGCCTGTGCTCGCTCTCTCTCTCTCTCTCTCTCTCTCTCTCTCTCTCTCTCTCTCTCTCGACAGCCTGCTGCAGCCCGCGCTCAGACCTCTAGTTTTGGGTTGAACCATATGAAACTGCCATCTCTGTAGGGCAGAAATGATAGAATCCAGGCAATTTCATCTGGTTCTTCCGAATCGAAATAACTAGGAAAATACCACATCAGAGAAAGAGAAAAGGAATTCTGCTATTTTCCGGGGAAGCGATGTTACCGACGTTCACGTCAGGTCGTTTGGCACCTAACAAGTTAGGAAAATATATGGCTTTGCTGACACTCCTCCCCCCGCCCCCCACGCAAGAGAGGCTGGGGTGAGACGGTCCCACGTGCCTTGGGAGACACCATGACGACCTTCCCCGGTTTGGGAATAATGATGGAAATACGTGTGAAGAGTTGGGACCACGTTGACGCCCCACCATGGAGCAGGCCCCCCGCTGGAAACGGGCTCCTGGGAACCCGCCAGAGAAGAGAAGCAGAGAGGCATCGGCATGAGGACATCGCGGGGACGTGAGCTGCACTCTGCAAAGCCAGGATCCACCTGCGCGGCGGCCAACGGGGCGACGCAGCCCAGAAGGAGCCGCAGAGGTACAAGTGGCCCCGCAGAGGAGGGACGGCAGAGCAGGGTGGCGCCCAGGCCCCTGGTGTAGCGCCGCCCACGGTGACCCGCCACGGGCGACGTGTCCTCCGGACAAGTTCGTCGGGGTGGTTGTGCTGTAGTTAAACACGCCGGTTTCGCCTCCCAGCGTGGAAGCTTCAGGGTTCAGTCCTGGGTGTGCGTGCCCTCCTTTAAAACGGAGAGACGTCTAAGGAAACGCTACAAGATGAGCAGGCGGCCGTCAGAGTGGCTGTGCCTTTGACGGTCATGGGTGGGAGGTGGAGACCATGCAGAGAAGCGGTGGTGGCCCGGGTTGGGTAGGGGGTCAGATGGGTGCTTCTCCCTCTTGTCAAAATGGGCTTTCGTGCTTAATGCTCTTGGAGCTTTTTATCTTAAGGTGAAAAAATAAGAAAGCTGCATGCAGTCTGTGCTCAGACTTGTGGGCTGGCTCATGCTTTCCGCCCCTGCCAGGTATCCACTGATCCCCTTAGGACCCTCCTGGAGCCTGGAGGGGACCAAACCCTGCTGCCCCCTTCCACAGCAGCCCCTCTCGCAGTCTTGGCCCCATCAGACATCCGGGGGAGGGCGTGTGGTGGCAGGAGAGGGGACCTCAGAGCGGGAAAGAGCTGGTGGGCTGGAGGGACCCTGTGGGGGGCTCCTCTGGGGTGCAGGGCTCACCCCCAGCTGACTGCTCTGTCCCCTCATGCTAATGATGTGCACCTCCCCCTCCGGTATGTGCCCCAGGCCTGCAAGCTCCTTGCCAGAAGGGGTCTTGAGTGCCCTTTTCTGGGCCCGAGGGAGCCCCCAGCCGGCAGCCACCTCCTCCTGGGGGGTCCTAGGCCCCCTCCTTTCTCCCCAGATACCTCGGACCAGTCCTTGCCAGGGGGACAGCGGGGCTCAGGCAGGCACTGTCTTGGGGCCGCCCTCCTGGATCTGACACTCGGGACCTTTTTACTTCTGAGAAAGACGGATTAGCCACGAGGGAGAAACGGGCCGCACCCAGAGAAGCTGCCAAGGATGGGGCGGCGAGGGAGCCAGAAGCAAGAAGCTGTCTCTGCTGAGCTCAGCTCTCCTGTGTCTTCAGGGGCCCAGGGAGGAAGTCCCCATGGTGTCCCCCGATCAACTCGCTGTGACACCATCTCAGGGGACTTGCATCCCCCCTACCAGACGGGGAGACCTGGGCGGAGGCACCAGGAGGTGGCAGATACAGCTGTGCGTCTGAGGACTGCAAAGCAGGGAGGCGAGGGTGGGACAGGGATGGCTCAGGACCTGTCAGTGGTAGACATGCCTGAGCACATTGTCAAACGTGGAGTGAAGGGTCTCTCTCTCGGGCAGGCGCCAGCCAGGGGAGAGACTTTCCATGGCCCTCCTGTGACCTCGGCGTGGCCAGCTCCTGCGGCTGCCTCCGGACTGGCTCCAGGAACTCCTCAGGAAACAAATCCTTGGCTCCGTTGGCCCCTCTCCAGGCCTGAAGCCCTGAGGACACCTGGAGACGTCCCAGCCTCGCGCTCTGCATCACACAGCACCGTTAACCAGGCCTCCAGCATGTCCTCAGCCACCTGCCTCTCTCCATCCCCACAGCCACAGCCCCACATGAGGCCACATCCTCTCTCACCTGTTCCACCGCCCAACTAGCCACGAGCTCTGGTCCTCGTCTCGCATCCACTCGGAGCTGGGGCAAACTGTCTAGACCTCCACTCTGACCCAGATGCTGCCCTTCACACAGCCCCGGCACCCAGCAACCTGGGGGTCCAGCCCTCAGGCCTTGTGCACGGCCTCTCCACCTGGCCCTGCCTGCCTCCCGCTGCACCGACAGCTCCTCATGTCGTCTCTAGACTCAGGCCTTGGCATCCCCCCACCGCCTGGCTACCTCTATCCCTCCTGAGGCTCAGCTCACCCATCCTCTCCTCCAGGAAGCCCTCCCTGACTACTTCCCTCACAGAACTTCTCATCCACGTTGGGGCTTACTGTCTCCTTGTGACCTCCACGCCCACCCCAGTCTAAATGGGTTTAGTTCCGAGCAGCATCAAGGAAGGACTGATCAGTCAGTGGCTGTGAATGAATGAATGAGTAAAGGAATCTGTGGATGTGGGCTTAGAGGTGCCTCTGCAGGCCCTGGGCGTGGGAGAGGATGCAGCTCACCCACCCCCCACTCCCCACTCCCCTCACGATAACGTGGGTCTCTGTCTGATTCACCACCCTGGCGCCCCCCTTCCCAGCAGAAAGCAGAACCAAGGCCTCTGGAGCTTGTGGCAAGGCCGTGGCGCCTGCCCTCTGCCTTTCCTCCCGTCAGCGTGGGCGTGACTGATGCGCTGCCTGGCCCCTGCCTCCCCAGCTGGGGGGGATTAATTAGCCTGTTCCTGGAGGAAGGCTGGGGCCGGATGTCTGGGGGGCGCCAGCAGGGAGGCTGACCTGGCCATGAGCTTCCCCAGGACCCTGAGGGCACGCCAGGGTGGGGGCCGCGTCCCACGGGGTGGGGGTGGGGTGGGGGTGGGGGTGCTCAGTGCCACGGCAGCCCTGCCTGCTTCTGCAGGGTCCGTGGTGGCTGCCTGGGCAGGGACCCCCCCACCCTCCCGCAGGGCGGCCCGCATTAGTATTCCCTGCACAGGCGCTGGCAAAGAAATGACTCACGCACTGGTTGACTAATTTGAAAGTAAGCTGTTTTTGCTGCGAGTGGGAAGGTTCAGTGAATCTTAAAAACTAAGCGATGGATATTTTATTCCTTGTTCTAGACCTTTCCTTCTGTGGAGAGGCGGCTCTGCCACAGTCTCCGTTTATGATAATAAAAACGTCTTTTGTTGGTTCACCTGCGGCAGCCGCGCTCGGGGAACCTGGGCGAGTCGGGACTCCAAGTCTGGGCTTAGCTCTCACCTGCTGCGTGACCTGGACAAGTCACTTAACCTCCTCGGGAAGGAGAGGCAACGCCTAATGGGACACATCCCCAAAGGACGCCCCCCACCCCCGCCCGCCCCGCGCAAAACATGCATTTGGCGGTATGGGGACTGACGCTCAGGCTGGGAGTCTGCAGAACCAGGATGGGGCTCCGGCATGCCTGCCTGCCCACCGCCCCTCCTCCCACGGGGTGGTGGGCTGCAAAGAGGGGGTGCGTTTCCCCCAGAAGTTGGGGCTTAGGATATGAGGGGGTATTATCCCCCCATTTTACAGATGGGTAGCCAAGAGGCACAGAGAGGTTAAGTAATTCATTGAGGTTACACAGCTGCGATGTGCAGAAGGTGGGGTCATAACCCCGGCTGTTGGCTTTCCCAGTTTAGGTCAACACCCTGAGTCAATGAGGTGGACGAGGGCCAGACCTTTTAAGGTGAGGGGATGGCTTTTATCTTTGTCCTATGGGAGGTGGGTCATCAGAGATGAGATCCGAGCATGCTGCCGGAAGCAGGAAGCGTCGGGAGTTAAGAGCAGAAGGTGGCCTGGCCGGGTGGTGGCAGAGGAGGGGGTGACGTGGTCAGGATGTGCCCCCAAGGTAGACCCACCAGAACTCTGGCATCTGTCAGGGTGGAGGTGAGGGGGTAGAGTCCTAAAGCAGACACCCACGAATCTGGAGTGAATAACTCCCCTCCTCCAGGGCCTGGGCCCCCGACATCATCCACACGCTGGGGGCCCCCCACCCTTGGCTTTCTTCATCATCGGACACACTATCTAAGTGTACTGCCCATCGCAGCACAGACAGGGGAAGCCCCTGGGCAGGTGTAATGCGGCCCACCTGCTGGAGCCCCGGGGAGAGCGTCAGCCACTCCCTCCTGCCTCGACTTTGCTCACCTGACCTCAGGAAGGCGAGTCACAGAGCTGGTCAGGGCCAGACTGTGAGCTCCCCTCGCTCTGCGCTCCAAGCTGCTGCGTGCAATGCCCTTTGTGTGCTGCATGACTTTGGGAAAGCTGGTCAGGTGTTCTGTGCCTCGGTTTCCCCATCTGCACGTGGGAATCACAGTAGCAGCTGACTATTTTGTGGCCTACTCTTTGCACACACTAACTCTTCCAGGGATCGGAGTAAGGCACTTCTTTCAAGGTTGAGTAAATGCCTTGGTGTCCCGAGGACTCGGGACAGACACAGAGGAAGTGCTCCGTAATGGTTTGCTGTGATGTTTCTGTTTTCTTTTTTTCCACTCGCTGTGTGTCTTTGGGCAAGCAGCTCTGCCTCTCTGAGATGTAGCTGCTTTGTCTGCAAAGTGGTGATAACCGTGGTCCCTGTTTCCCAGGGAACTCGGGAGCTCTTGATAAGGTGGCTCACAGAAGATGCCTGGCCCAGGGCCTGGCACCTTTTAAGAGCTCCATTAGGGCTGCTGCGACAATTATGAAGTGGCAGCGCTGGGGACCGGCTCCCGGCCCCGGGCGGGCTCCCGGCCTTGCAGCAAGCGCCAGCTTCCTCTGCAGTTGCCTCACCTTCCCTGCAAAGCTCCTTCTCTCTGGCAGGAGAAGGATGGGCAGAAAATGGAAAAACTTAGTCAAACTGGTGGATTACTTTCCCGAAGCCTCCCCCCGCCTCTCCGCCGAAACGCGAGCCAGAGATAACACCCTGGCAAATAGGTTTACTGAAGTCAACCCATTACAAGTGCGGACACGCCTGGAGATAAGAGAAGCCTGTGAGTTCTTAATATCCTGCCCGGCATGCGGGAGGAATAAATGAAGGACGGAGGCGAGACAGCCCCGGCTGCAAATATTCTGTTGTATCCCTCGGCCATCCATCAGCCCGTGTGTCAGGCAGTGTCTCTGGCCCCGGGTTTGGAAAATATGGTCGCCATAGGGATGGAGTCAAATGCATCCTTTCAAAAATAGATCTGCTTAAAATTCATTAACTTAGACAACTCCACCCGAAGAAGCAATCAATTCCTTGAACTCTATAATCATGCTTCGCCCAGGGATCTCTTCCTCAGTGTCGGTTAAGCTAATAAAGGCTGTTTGGGTCCGAAGGAAGGGGAGACGCGCGAGGACACGAGGCAGGGAGCCAGCCTTGACGCTGCGCCGCCAGCTTGCACCCAATTACTTCCTGATGCGTTTGTCTCTTGAGTGAGTCATTCATCACGCCAGCCAGGGCCAGGGGCCTGCTCCGTCCCTGCCAGGCGCCGGGCTGGGGCCAAGGGTGCAGAGCAACCGAGAAACGGTCTCGCTCGCAGGAGCCTCAGCTAAGCAAGGAGATGCGGGATGGGCGTCTGGGCTCGCTCTGGGTGATCTCATCCTGCACGTGGCCGTAAATCCCACTCGCTCGCTGACGAGTCCTGAATTCACCTCTGCAGCCGGGACCTCCCGGCTGAATCCCAGACCCTGCTATCCCAATGCCCTCCATACATCTCCCTGGGATGTCGACAGGGCACTATAAACCTGGTCTGCCCATGCACCTCCCCTAATCTCGACCCAACAGTTGGAGGCATCCTATGCCCACGGAAACCATGCGAGCCTGTCCTCGCCGAAGGCACCTGGGTCACCCAAGTCCCTCCAAAGCCCTCCAGAGGCCCTGTGCCTCCCTGGCCTGGACTCCTATTACTCTCCACCTCCCTCACTCCACTGCAGCCACCGCAAACAGCCAGGTCATGCTCCTGCCCCAGGGCCTTTGCATGTGCCCACCTTTTGCCTACATGCTTTTCCCCTAAACGGCCAGGAGTGAGGCTCCCCTTGTCACCTCGTCTGAAATTGTACCTTCCCGTGAGCACTTTCACTAACAGCTGTTTAACTCATTCATCTTCTTTGTCGGTCAGTCTCCACCAGCAGAATGTAAGAGCCACAGAGTGGAACGGAGGGAGGGGCCTGTGTGGTCACTGCTTTGTGCCCTGGGCCTTACCTGGAACACAGTGGGCTCTCAGGAAGCACGCAGCGAATGAATGAACCAGGGAACAGAAGAAACTGGGCTCTCCCTCCAGACAGTTGTCCCCGAACCACTTCCGTGAGTCCCTATCACCGAGTCAGGCTCCCAGCTCCCTTGGGAGGCTCCTGGTTGTGGCTCTTCCCTCGGGGCAACATCCTCGCCCACTTGACAAGCTGGATGCTGGCCCCTCGGACCCATCCTGCGTGCTGCCCCCACCCCATGCAATGGATGGTAGGGACACTGGCTCAGTCAACCGCCTGCTGTTCCGGGGAACCCCCAACTCACAATTAAAACCTTCTTCTCTCTCCCCTGCCCCCCAACCTGCTCCCGCAGCATCAACCCCCACCCCAAGGCCCGGATGGAAACCTGGGGGCCCTCGGTGCCTCCCACCACCCTACCCCCCGTCCCTCTGCCCCCCTTCCCTGGAGTCCTGGGCCACTGCTGCTTCTCAGCCTCTGCCCATCCAGCCTGCCAGACCGTCCCTCCCCCGGTGCCAGGCGTCAAGGTGGGCGCCGCAGCCTGTGGGGTGGAGCCGGCGTCCCCCGGGGGGCGGGGATGGGGAGGAGCCGGGGCGGCGGAGCTGGGTGCCGCTGCTGCTGGGTAATGAGGGGCCACTTATGCATTGGACGAACCCCATTAAGATGAGCGGAAGTATAGCGCGGCCCCGGGGTGTGCTCAGCGAGCCTGGAAGCTTCCGGGCTGTGTGCCCCGCGCTCTCTGTTGATACAATTCAGTTCGATCCACTTAACAAACATTTACTCAGCGCACGCGGCTGGCAGAGCGCGGGGCCAGGCCCTGCGGGAGGCGCCCTGCCTGGCCCGCCGTCCTTCCTCCTTCCGTCCTCCTCCTCCCGCCCCTCCTCCCCCCTCTGCCCCTCTGCCCCTCTGCCCCTCTGGAGCTTCTCCGGAGACCCCTCCGCCCGCAGCCTCTCGGGTCTCACGCTCTGCCCTGTGCACGGGGTCGCCAACCCCGACAAGGGGCAGCTCTGAGGGAGGGGGCGGCGGAGGCAGGCTTCATCTGCATCTGCTTCGCTGGGGGCCGCCCTGCGATGTCCCCAGAAAGGGGCTTCCAGGCCCAGGAAGCGGCCTGGTCCAGGCACAGGGGTGGGAGGTGGGGGCCCCAGCAACAGAACACGGGACCCAGAGGGCAGCAGCAACCACAACAATCCCATAACCAGCGACCACCACCAGCCCCACAGCAGCCCGGCCCTCTGACAGCGTCAGCCCACACCGACCGAGTGCACAGACCCAGCGTCTGGGGCACCAAACGGGGACGAGGCAAGGACCACAGTGGCTGATGGCTGTGGGCCTGGACTGTGGGGCTAAGGACTGGGGCGTCTGTGGACCGGCTGCGGGAGCTGCAGGAGGGAGCTCCCGTTCATCTTTGCCTCCCCTGGTGGGCCTAGCTCAAAGCCTTAATAACAATGATAATAGTAATAGTAATCAACTCTGACTTCATGCCTACCACATGCCAGACACTGAGCCAGGCACCTCTGTGTGGGTATAAACTCTCAAATCCTCCCAGGATCCCCCTGAGGAAGGCGCGGCTATTATCCCCATTTTGCAGATGGGAAAATGAAGGCACAGAGAGGTTTAGTAACCTGGCCAAGGTTACACAGCTAGTGAGTGGCAGAGCAGAGGTTTAAACCTTAGGAGAAGGTGACCCACAGAGGTGTGTGGCATTGACGTGTGAACGAGCAGACTGAAATTGTCCCCACATGCCTCTGACAAGGGCATGGGTGGCCAGAGCCAAGCTCTGGGCCAGTGGTGGTGATGGCTCTCTTCTTCCCAGCTTGCCCCTCAGCCTGATGATGGGGAGAAGCGAATCCTCTTAGCCATCTGTGTTCATTCATTGGTTCATATGCTCATTCAGTCATTCATTCATCAAACAGTAAGTGAACTCCCAAGCCGTGGGGCTCTAGGGGTGACTTAGCCCCGGCCCCTGCCCTCACTGGTGCTGCCACCCAGCCGTCAAGGAGGCGTCCAGATGCAGCACCAGGAGGGCGAGGAGGATGGGGACGGGCTGAGCTCAGGCAGGAGAATGACCCACGGCTACTTCGTTCTGTTTGAGGGCCTCAGAGCTAAACATCCCGGGTCGGCGGGGGGGGGGGGGATGCAGACACCCCGCGGCCCAGACTCACCCGCCCTCCACTTGCTTTCGCTCGTCTCCTCTTTCTAGCCCGCTTCTCATTTATCTGGCTGCCTGGGTGTCACCCCCCCAACCCCCCTAGAGCATCTGCAGAGGGACGCAGGGATGATAACATAAGCGCCCTCAGCTGCAGCGTTGCGGGCCCGCCGGGCGCCCCAGGGCCCAGCCACATCTGCCCAGAAGGCCGTCAGAAAAACTTCCAGAACTTAATTGCTCCGAGGCCCTATTTTCCTATTACGGCTGTGAGGCAGGAGTTGCGTTGGCATCCACAGGTCCCCAGTTCCATCCCCCCAAGTTCTCCAAACCAGACGCACAAACAACATGTGTGGTGGGGGCAGGGCCCTCATTAAACTGCTGGACGGGAGGGTTCGGCCTTGAGAAACTGGCCTCCGCGCCAGCCGCCTGTGTGAGTCACTCTTTATCGCGAAGATGAAAAGCGGATTTGTCTGTCTTATCCGTATTTCTGTCCTTCGCTCTGAAGCATTTTTCCCCCTCACTCTCTCTGAAAAAAAACAGCCACTTGACCCTGAGCTGGGAGGCCGGGGGGCTCTTCCTGCCCCTTCTCTCCTCCCAGCTTACACCTGGAGAGCAAAGCAGCTTTCCATGCTACATCCCGCTTCTTTCCGGATTTTTCTAAAAGTTGAAGGTTCTCAATTCTGTCGACAGAACTGGTCATCCGCCCGCTCTTCCCAAGGGAGGCGGCAGTGTGGCTGTGGTGGATTCAGGGCGGCACGGCCGGGTAGGGGGTGCCCATCTTGTCACAGTCCGGTGCCATCCACACTGTTAAAAAGCACACCCGATGGAAAATTCCGTCCCTCGTTACTTTACCATCAAGCGTCTTTCAAAGCAACATGTCTTCATAAACACAGCTATAAATCTAATATCCAAAGACCCAAATCACGGGCGTCTCTTTCATCCACATAGAACCCCAGTGACGTCGCCCCCCAGGCTGGTTAGTTAAGAGTGAGGTGGGGTTGGCTGGGGCCCCCTTCCAGCGTGACCACCTCTTCTGGGCACACTCAGCTGGATCTGACGCTCAGATATTCTCGGCAAGTTCCAGTGTTGCACCACTTTCCCCAGGGGCGGTGGGAATGAATTTGAGGGCAGAGGTCTCCGACCTGCAGGTGGTCGGGCCGGGTCTGCGCCGTCCGCTGGCCTCCTCGAGCCGGGCATGCTCCCTGTCTAGCAGCAAAACCCTCCTTTCCAACACGTGTGAGTGGCTCGTGGACGGCGCTGCCAGGGGCCGGTTTCCTGCAGTTTCTTGTTGGAGAAACCACCCAGATTTTACCAACAACAGGGGTCGTTTCCCAAGGATGAAATCCGCATTTTGCACCAGCCTCCAAGAACGGCCTGCGCTGTTTGGGCAGCCACGGCGGACTGTGGACTTGTTGTGCCCTGTGAGACCCAGCCCTGAGCCGTGTGCCAGCCCCCTCAGGTGCCGGGCGGAATAAACTTGCCTCCTTCTCACCAGCATCCTGTCAACTAGGGGACTTTTTTTTTTTTTTTTTGAGGTGAAATTCACGTAACAAAATAAATCATTTAAAAATGAACAATTCAGTGGCATTTAGTACACTCACAATGTTGTGCAGCCATCATGTCTACCTGGTTCGGAAACAGTTTTATCTCCCCCAGAGGAGACCCCCACCCATCAAGCAGTCACTCCCCACTCCCCACTCTGCCTTCTCCCCGTCCCTGAGAGCCACCGATCTACTTCCTGTTCCTGTGGATTTTCCTATTCTGGACATTTCCTATAGATGGAATCTTACAATATGTGGTCTTTTGTGGCTGGCTTCTTTTATTTAACGTGTTTTCAAATTCCACCCATGTTGTAGCATGTATCAGCACTTCTTTCCTTTTTACAGCTGAGTAATATTCCATTGTATGGATGTACCACATTTTGTAAATCCATTTGTCTGTCAATGGACATCTGGGTTGTTTCCACCTTTTGGCCATTGTGAATAATGCTACTATGAGCGTACATGTGCATCCATTATTTAGGGGGCTATTTCTCATCATCCCCATTCCACAGATGAGAAAACTGAGGGCCTGAGAGCTTCATGACTTGCCCTACCTGTGTGGGACTGGAGAGTTAGGACATCGGGGTCACTGCAGAGAGTCATGGCCACATAAGTCTGAATGTCCTCATCCTATTTTCCCTGCTTTTGAACTTTCCTTCCACACACCCTGTTTTGAATCCATGCTCCTTGCTCCCAGTTGAAACGTCATTTAAGACTTAATGCACTTTTAAAGGTGAGCCAGGGATGTTTGTGGACTCTTCAGATCCCATCTTGTCAGTGCTCCTGTGTCTCATCGACGAGGGTGAAGGCCTGGCCCTCAGACAGGCATGTGTGACCACTGCAGGCCAGGGGAGGGCGGGAAGCCAGGCCGGGGCCTTCCGTGCACATCTGGGGCTCCTGAGTGTAGCCAGGCCCCAGTGTGTCCCAGCTGGAGACCAGGGTGTCCCCAGTCAGCCACGGGAGCGGAAGCACTTCAGGCTCCTTCCTGGTGGGCAAAGAGCCCCCAGGGGGCGGAGGGCCGGCCTCTGAGCAAGGGTCGCAGGTGCTGCCTGTGGGAGAAGGGCCCAGCAGAGGAGGCCAGAGGAGGGCATGTGGCGGAGAAGGGGGCTCCCAGGGCTCCGGCAAGGGGGCCTTTCAGGCTTGCCCCGCTTTCCCATGTGGGGAAAACGAGGCACAAATTAGGCGGCTTGCCCCAGGTCACACAGCTGCTAGTGGCAGAGGTGGGATGGGGGCAGCTGGGCAGGAATTGAGGGGGTTTGTGGGAGCCAGGGGTTTGGGGGATCCCCAAGTCCAAAAGACACTGGGCCCCAAAAAGACGAACTTGTTTTTCAGAAGTGACACGAGCTGTGCAGACCCTGGCATATGACGAGGAGATGGGCTCCCCGTTCGAGCCGGCTGGCCGGCCAGAGCTCCAGCCCTGAGCATCCTCTGACCCCCCCAGCTGGGTCCCCCGCCCCGCAGAAGCGCCAAGTTATTCCGTCCCTCCGACCTTCACCAGAGCATGTGACTGGAGAACACGGAAAAGCAGGACGGAACCAGTTTGGCCGTGTTCGTGCCTCAGCCCCTCAGAAGGGCAAAGTCTCACAACCTCCCTCCTCGTGAGTCTCGGCTGAGCGATGTTCCGGAACGCACGCCTGGGGCCCGGCCTGCCCCCTGCCCACCCTCCCGCCCCGCAGCTGAGTGTTCCTCTTTCCCCCACCCCCGGCCTCGGGCACTGGGAGAACCCAAGATCGCCCAGAGAGCCTTCCCCGTCTCTGGTGGCCTACTTTGTATTTTTAACAGCTTTGTGGAGACAGAATTTATATATCATAGCAATCACCCTTTTAAGTGTATAATTCAATATTGTTTAGTAAATTTGCAGAGTTGTGCAACCATTACCACAATCTAATTTTAGAACCTTTCTGTCACCGAAAAGAAACCTCGTGCCCTACTAATTTGTTTTTTGTGTCTTCGCTGTTGGGGGTCCCTCTCCCGCACTCTGAATAATGATGGCCTCTGGTTGAGCATCGTGTGTCCCCCCAGGCCCTGTTCCCAGGGCTTTCCAAGGACACGCTCACATCTGTGTCCCCGCAGCCAGCTGGGCAGGCCTGTCGTCATCCCCCACTTGCACCCACGGAAGCGGAGGCAGGGCGTGGCTGAGTTACCCGCTGTAGTGGACGGAATGGTGGCCCCCAAAGACGTGTCTGTGGCCTGGACCCCAGATCCTCTGACTGTGGCCTCATTTGGGCAAAAGGTCTTTGCAGATAAAATGAATGGAAGGTTCTCGAGATGAGACCATCCTGGACGGTCCGGTGGGCCCCGTCGGGAGCTTCAGTGGAAAAGGGAGGCGGCCAGTGAGCCCGAATGGGGCCCTGGGCCTGGGGAGGGCAGAGGCGGCTCACAAGGAGCAGGGCTCCTGCGGCAGGGGGAGGTCCATAAGTCTTATTTTACTTTCTCTGGTTGGTCCTGAGTTGGGAGCAGCAGCAAAAGTTAGGGCAGCTGTGGGTTATTGATGGAGTCCCCGCCGTTTGGGACGATTGTCACAGAAGTCATTGTTCAGCGTCCTGGATTGTCTCTAGGGACGGCCCCTGGCCTCCTGCAATCTGACAGAGCAGGCTGTCCCCCAGGGCTGTCGGTTGTAGCCGAGGGGCCGGTCTCCTACATGCGTTGCTCAGGCTGCGGGTCAGAGTTCTGCTTTTCCGTGCGGTCTGGTCACTGTCCCTTTGTATATTTGGTCTTTCACAAGGGTCCTTGTAAGAAACCCGCAGAGGAGAGACACAGAGCAAGAGGCCATGTGAAGTGGAGGCAGAGACCGGGTGATGCTGCCATAAGCCAAGGACACCTGGAGCCACCAGAAGCTGGAAGAGGCAGGAGGGAGCCTCTTCTAGAGCTTGGGAGGGAGCGTGGCCCTGCCAACACCGTGATTTTGGACTCCTGGCCTCCGGGACTGTGAGAGGTACATTTCCTTTGTTTTTAGCATGAGGTGTGTAGTCATTTGTTACGATAGCCACTGGAAAGGAGTATGCTTTCCCAAGGTTACGTGGTTGGTGCATGGAAGGGTCGGCTCTGAGCCAAAGTGAAGGCAGGTGGATGTGTGGCGGGAACAGCAGCGAGGACTCAGACCCTCTCTGAGGGCCAGGCAACGGGGCTCTGCCCTGGCTTGAAGGGGGAAACCTGAGGCCACGTGCATTCATTCGCTCAGTGCTTGCTCAGATCCCAAGATGGCCTCGGTGGCTGAGCAGTGGCCTGGACCAAACTCATCCTTCAGGCCCATCCCTGGCCCCATCAGAGGTTCCCCCAGTTAGCGCCCTCAGCCTGTGCACCTGCAAGAGCCCCTTCCAGGCTGTCAGCCCAAGGTTTCCTCCATGCTAACACCCCCTTGATCGAGGGGAAATCCTGCTGGCACGTCAACGTCACTATCGGCGGCCTTGTTTTATTCCTCCCCTCCCTTTATTCTGGACTGGCCTTAAAGTGGCTTATGAAGCAACACCAGCTCAGCAAGTTATCTTAGAAGGAGTCTGGGATGTGGCGAGCAGGGAGCGGGCACGGAGCGTGTATGTGGAAGCCAGCAGAGCTGTGTAGACGCCCACGGGCAGGCCAGGGGGTGGGTGCCAGGCTTCCCAGCAGGCAGAGGGAAGGGGTGAGGGCAGACCGGGGCCTGGGCTGTGTGCTGGAGAAGGCCTCGGGCAGGACAATGGCGTAGGGCCACAGTACTGTTTAGGACAAAAGACCTCAGGCCAGCGCTCCCCCCACCCCCGCTCTGCCGGGCTGGCCAGATCTGGTCTGGAGGCGGGGATGGAAGATCCACCTTGGGTTGCCACTGTCTTTTCCCTTGGGAAGCTCTCCCTGACCGTCACCGTGCCCCGCCTCACCCCCAGCGGTGAGGATGTGACCTGAGAGGCCCATCAGAGTCCAGGTTGGGAATTGATGTTCGCTCAAGGAGAGAGATGAGCTGTCACGAGCTGGGGGTTGTGAGCTGTGGTGACAACATCAGTGGGAGGGGACTGCCCCGTCCATCTCCCAGGACATCTCAAAGATAGTCATCTGCTTCAAGAAGGAATGAGGCCAGGGCCCAAGGGAGAGCAGGGTTGAGCAAAAAGGAAAGGTGGTCAGACAGAGAAAGAGTCCCAGTGACAACCCTCATGCTCCTGGATCCAGCCATGCCTGACATCCTGACATCTTCCTCCAGACCTCTCCCTCCGGAGCTCTCAGTTAAGTGGGTCGACAAAGTCCTCACAAATTGCCTTAAACAACTTGCTGTTGCAAAGCACAACTTGGGCTCACACAGTATCTAACATGGGAAGGATGGGGTGGGGGAGGAGTACTCTTCAAGTGACCACTTATTCCTGTTTCTCTCATCTGTGCCTCTGATGGCCTTTGGGCTGTGGTGGGGCCCAGTAGAGCTCCCTGAACCTGGGATCCGGTGTCCCTCATTGACCTCACTCCGTGGATAATGAGGCTAACAGTGGGGTCCTGTTCAGGCCACCAGTCCTGCCAAGTGCCCACTATGGGCCAGCACTGTGCAGGTGTGTTTTGGGGAGGGGCCTGTGGTACGGACCCAGACAGACAGGTACTGATCCATGGAGCTCACAGACTTCTGGGCAAGGGTCACAGAGGCCCCTGCGAGGACACCGCGTGCCCCTCTCCCGCTGAGCAGGCCAGGGGAGGTCAGCTAGTGCAGGAATAAGAAAGTGATTTTTTTTCCTTAGAAAATATTTTCTTTCTTTAGCGAGCTGCAGAAGAGGAGATAATCTAGATATTTCTGAAGCATTAACGTTCTGCTTTTAGCTATCCTTGGTCCTTCCCCCAGAGTAGGATTTCTTAACCTTGGTTCTATTGACATCTGGGACTGGATCACTCTCTGCTCTGGGCTGCCCTGGGCCGTGTAGGGTGGCCAGCAGCAGCCCTGGTCTCTACCTACTGGATGCCAGTAGGACGACCAAAAATGCCTGCAGGCACTGCCAAGTGTCCCCTGGACAGGGACAAAATCGCCCATTGGAGCAATGCTGTCCCAGGACATCTGCATTCACAGCTCCGGCCCTGGGAGATCCAGCAGAAAAGAGGGAAGAAAGAAGGTATTTTTTTTTTTGGTAATTTTTTATTGTAGTAAAATATACCGAACATAAAATTTACCATCTCAATCATTTGAAAGTGTCCTGTTCGGTGGCATTAAGTGCATTCACAATGTGGTGCAGCTGTCACCATTTCCCATTTCCTGAACTTTGTCGTCATCCCAAACAGGAGCTCTGTACCCGTTAAATGATAGCTCCCCGTCCGCTGGCGCCCTCCTCTACTCTCTGTCTCTGTGAGCGTCACTCCTCTGGGTGCCTCATGTAGGTGAAATCACACCGTATCTGTCCTTCTGTGACTGGCTTACTCACTTAGCGCAAGGTTCTCTAGGCTCGTCCGTGTTGTAGCGTGTGTCAGAATTTCCTTCCTTTTTAAGACCGAGTAGTACTCCATTGTGTGGACATACCACATCTTGTCTGTCCCTTCGTCCACTGACGGAGACTGGTTGCTCCCACCTTTGGGATAGTGTGAATAATGCTGCTGCGAGCATGCGTGTGCACAGAGCCGGGACCCTGCTTTCGATTCTTCGGGGTTTCCACCCAGAGTGGAACTGCTGGACCATATGCTAACTTGATGCTTCGCTTTTTGAGGAACAATTGCTCTGCTTAGAAGTGAATTCTTGACTTTGGAATTTCAAAATAGCTTTCTGAGGTTCACTTGCAGAGGTGGCGGGAGAGCCGGGGCAGGTGAGAGGGCACGGATATTGTGGCTCTCGAAGGTCTCGCCCCCATAGCTGCTTGTGCTGCCCGCGCCCCAGTTCCCCGCCTCGAGAACGGGGTGTGGGGAGGGGGGATGCTGACTGAGAGCTGGTATTTGCCCCCGCAGGACGGGTCCTCGGAGGAGGTGAACTGCAGAGAAACAGTTGTACTTCTTGTGTACTTCTTGTGGGTCCGCCTTTATGGCTTGAGATCTGTGCCGTTACACTGGGCCCCAAGGTTCGCCACCGTGGAGCGTGAGCATGGTATTTTTAGCCTGGAAATATTTGCAGGATGGGAGTTGCCCAACACCTACATGGACCATAAAATAATTTCCAGAAAGCAGCCGTGGAACACCTCGCCCGGAGCCCCGGGAGTACCCGCGAGCCCTCCAAGATCAACACAGCCCCCGAGGCCCCGACAAGGAGCGCTGCTGTGTGGGGCCGGCCAGGCGGCCGGCAGAAGCCACGCCGTGTCCCTGAAATGAGACCGGCGGTCTCGGGCCGGCCCCCTGCAGCCTGCTCCCCCGCGGTGGCCAGGGGCACGACCAGGTGTCCGGGAGGGCTGATACTGGCCGTCTGTGTGTTTGTTTGGGCCCGTGTTGACCGTGGCGGCACTTCAGCGGCCCCCACATCAGGGATCTGGTCTCCGACGATCGTGAGTCCCCCACAGGGTGGGGCCTCGGTCTACATGGGCTTCTCAGAGCCCTCGGTGAGGAAGGCAGGGTGCTGCTCAGTTTACGGAGGAGGAATCTGGGCTCAGAGGGGGCCAGGCCAGGTCGGCAGGACCCTTTGAACTGGAGCCCGGCTCTCCCGCCCCAGCCCAGCCCTCCTTCCCAGTGCTGCCCCCGGGGCTGGGCGTCCCGTCTGCTCATTTCTGGGCTGATTTCTGTCGCTGCCACCACTGCACAAAGAGGCCGGGAGAGGCCAGGGTGGAGGAGCAGGCTGTGAGGCTGGGGCGGGGTGGGCGGGCGCTCCTGGCGATCCCCGCCTCGTGTCCCCCTAACTCCCCGGGGAGAGCCGACCTCTCAGGCAGGTGCTGGGTGAGGCTCAGCTGTCCCCGGAGCAGCAGGGCGACTTTGAAGGGAGGGGCTGGTGACGGACTAACTCTGCCCGATAGCTGTGGGTTTCAGGCCCGGCTTCCCCACTGACTGTGTGCCCTGGAGCAAAGCCCTTAACCTCTCTGAGCCTTTTCATCCCTGGACACAGGAGGACTGCTTAAGGCGGGGCAGTTTTAAGATGAGAGGTGACAGCATGGGGAAGCGCCCTCCTGATGCCCGGCCTAAGGTGAGTGCACAGCGGGGGTGGCGCCAACCTCCAGGGAGTGGGCCTGGTGTCTGGTTGACAGGGGGCAGGAGTCTGCGTTGGTCTTCAAGAGAAGAAGGATCCTGACGATACTCCAGGGCCGGACTCTCCAGGGAGAGGGGCCACAGGTCATGGCGTGGACACAGAATTCCATGAGAGCCGACGCCGACATTGCAGCTCCTGTCCCACCGGGCACCCCCTCCAGGGGGTGGCCCTCTTCTGATGCCCCCTGTGCAGTTCCAAGGGACAAAGGGAGCCGGGGTGCCGAGCACACGTCCTACCTGGAGCCAGGTGTGCTGGAGCTGGACAGCAGGTGGCAGTGGCTGGAAGGCAGCGGACGGAGGTTCGGAGGCTGGCCGGCGGTGCGGTGGAAGAGGTGGGTCTGGATGGAGTTCTGGGGTCCGGGCCAGTGCCCACGGCCAGGCTTTCCTCCCCACAGGGCGAACCCACACAGTGGGTTGAGTCTGTTTAAAGGGGCAGGGACAGGACCCCAGGCACCCAAAGTGCCTGCCAGCTTTCTGTCAGGCCCCTGTGCCCGGGTGCCCGCGGAGTCCCTGGCACCTCCCTTGGAGGAGGCGGAGGAGGCTTTGAAACCTTGTCTGCAGGGCTGAAGGAGGCGTGGCACCCCAGCCTCCAGAATCCCTGGGGCCTGGGAGAGCCGACCGAGAGAGGACCCATGTGAGTCTCTGTTCTCTCACACAAAATGGGGACCAAGAGACATACGCACTTGGCACCTGGTGGGCACTCAGCCAAACGAGGTCTCTTTCTCCTCCTGGGGAAGTAGGAACAAACCCCTGCCCTGCTGGCTGGTAGGAGGTTGTGGTCAGATGAGCTACAAGGTTTTGTTGGCGGTAAAGTGCTAAGTAGATGAGCAAATCATTTGATAGATTAGAAGTGCTTGGAGGAAAACAAAGGAAGGAAAGGTGACAGGTCCCTGAGAAGGGGAATCTGACTGAGACCTGAAGGAGGAGGAGTGAGTGTTTGGGGATCCAGGCAAAGGATGCTGGGCAGAGGGAACAGCCTGTGCAAAGGCCCGGGGGTAGAGACTTATCTTGGCATCTGAGCAGCAGCAGGAGGGCCAGTGTGGCTGGAGGAGAGAGAGGGAGGAGAGAAGGGCCATCAGGTGACAAGAGGGGGCTTGGGACAGGTGGGGGAAGAGCCGGATCATATGGGGCACTGGTTAATGCTGGGTCATGAGGCATGGTGTGGTCTGCCTCTCACAGGCTTGCCTTGCAGTGGAGACTCAGGCTCAGACAGGGAGGTGGGAGCAGAGAGAGGGGAAGACATGACCAGATTCTGAACACGTTTGGAAAATAAAACCACTGGAACTTGCTGAGGGCTAGAGTGTGGGATGGGAGAGAATTGGGTCTCCTGCCTGAGCAACCGGAACACGGAGCGGGGCACTCACCTCAAGGGCCTGGAAGGCGCTGATGGGGTGGGGTGGCCGAGCTGGGCCGAGCCCACCTCCAGCTTCCCGGGAGATGGTGGCACCTCTGGTGGGCATGCAGAGGGCAGGCAGAAGCCCAGAAACTTCCAGAACCAGTGAAGTCATGGGACGTATCACATATGAAATGTTGGCTGATGAAGCTCGAGATGGCTCCTTTCTCCATAAGCGTGTGCTCGGGCACACACACTCACACTCACGCGTTCTCACACTCACATCTGGATCATAAAGATGTGAATGTTCACAAGGTTGTTGGTGACATGTTTTCCTCTTTATACTTTTCTATTTTCTAAGTTTTCTACAATAAATGCGTATTCCTAACATCAACCAAAAAAACCTTCTATTTTTAAATTTTTATTTATTTATTTATTTTTTTGCTGAGGAAGACTGGCCCTGAACTAACATCCGTGCCCATCTTCATCTTCTTTATATGTGGGACGCCTGCCACAGCATGGCTTGACAAGCAGTGCATAGGTCTGTACCCGGGATCCGAACTGGTGAACCTCAGGCCACCGAAGTGGACCGTGCGCCACTGGGCTGGCCCCCTCGTCTATTTCTTTCTTTAGAAGATTTCTATCATCTTAGATACAGAGATTCTGCTTTTGAAAAAACTGCTGAAAGGAATTCGTCTGAAATATGAGAATAACGTCTAGCACAGTGATGACACAACAGAGTGGCTTCTCCTAACCAACAGGAAAACGTGCAACCCTGAATGTCCCAAATAAAAAGCATCAGCCAGCTGTGGTGCGAACTGTCATGTGGCCGTGGATACTCCGTGTCTGTTGAATTTGTATAAACAGAGGCAAATATTTCTGTACGGGAACCACGAGACACAAGAGCACAGACGTGGTCGGACCCCTGGTGGGCAAAACTAAACCCAGAGAAAATGAACAGAAAAAAGACTGGAAGGAAATGTCACCGTGTCAACGTTTTCTGTGTAGAGGAAGTACAGACGATTTTTTTTTTCTTCTGGATTCTCAGCCTTTTCTAGAATTTTCTTTAAACAGCATGTATTACTTTAAGAAAGAAAAACAAGTCCCAGGCACTTTCATTTTAAGAACCCCACCCAGGCTTCAAAGCCCATTAAAACACCAGCTTCCAGGCAGGACGGCTGAGCTCCCCCGCCCCGTCCCCCCAACGAGGGCGTGTTGTCCTGTCTGTGGTGCGTGTACAGCAGGGAGTCAGTGGGTGGCGGATTCATCCTTTCTGCCCTCCGGGGGCTCCTGTGGAAGCAGAGGTGACCACCACTGGGGCTGCCTCCGACACACTGGGGCGTGGCAGAGGGGGCGGGAGAGGGGAGTGCCCCCAGCAGGGCCCAGCTTGTCCCCCTTCTTTGCCCTCACCTGGGGAGCCTCCCCAAGGTGACAGCGGGCGTCAGTTACTGGCCGAGGCCTCTGGGTGGCTCCACCTGCCCTAAGCTGGGAGGCCGGCTCTGCCCTGCCCCTTACCCCTCCCAGCTGGCGCCTTCGCAGAGTGTCTGTCCTCCCTGCTGGCGGCAGCTGAGGACCTGAGAGCCACCAACCGGGCCGGGAGGTCCTGGAAACCTCTCTCTCCTTATTCTATTCAAGGTGGCCCTCAGGGGGCCTAAAATGACCCCGTGCGCCCCAAATCCCTGCGTGTTGGGAACAGAAATACGCTGGAAATATGCTCGCATTTGTGCAGAGAAGTCAAAGATCCGGGACATGTGTCACCCAGGGGGCTGGACAAAGGTGGGGAAATCTGTGCACTTCGGGGGCAGCCTGACGGGTCCAAGGCAGGGGTGGGGGATCTGGGAGCGGGCTCCTCTCTCCCTCCTCCTCTCCCTCCCTCCTCGTCCCACAGGATGGGGCGGCCTCCGGCTTCTCTCCTCCCCTCGCTGTCCTCCCACACACCCGGGTGCATCTGAGACCGGCCCGGGCGCCCCTCCTGTGCGCCCCTCCAGCCAGGGTGGCCAGACCTTGGCCTTCAAGACGCCAAGGGAGCCATTTGGCGGGGCTGTGTAGTGGCATTATGGGAAGTTTTATTGACCAGGCCCCGCAGTCTGGATTTTCTCTAACGCAGCTGTCTGTGCTCACTCCCAGGAGGGGTGAGAACATCCAGCCACCTGGCTGAGCTTGCTGGGAACGGACGTCAGGAGCAGTAACTGGAAGGCAGTGGGCCCCCGTGGGGGCCTGGCAGGGGGAGAACTGCTCAGCGGGGCCCAGGGGCTCCCACCCGCTGCACACAACTGCCAGACTCCATGATCCGTGAGACAAAGACCTCTGTTGTCACTGTCCCCCTCCTCGGTCATGGGGTCCCCACTGGCCAGACCTGACAAGCCCTGGGCAGCACCGTCCAATCCCACCTTCGGCATCCACAGGGCCAGTAGAGGCCGCCCCTTGCCGGGCGCCCCACTCGCCTCCCTGCCCAGCCTCCATCCGCTGCCCCCACCCCGAGGCCAGGTAGGGACTGCGCTGGGGAGGAAGTAATTCACTGTATTGTCATCCTAATGCTTGTGCAATGAGGTGTGAAATTCTGTGTTTCCAAAATTTGTTATCAGCTGCGCTCCCTGTACTCCGGAGCGGGTGGCATTGAGGAAATTCGGGAGAAGCGGTGTGATTTCTGTGACATGAGTTATGACATGCTTGTGGCTCCATGGCTGGGAGGACTCGGGCGGGAGAGGGACCTATCACTCCGGAGAGAGCCTTCAACAGGCTTCATTAGGCTGAAAACGATAACGAATATCTTCCCCTCACCTGTTTTCATTCATAACGGCTCTCTCTTATCTTTTGGCCACACATACCATTCTTTCAAGAAATTTATACATACCAGGGAGAAAAACGGGGTGAGCGTGGGGTGAACAGAGCGTCCCCCTCGCCCCAGGCCCCTCCTCCTCCTGGCTGGCGCCGGCAGGGGGCGCAGCGGGCTCACCGAGAGAGGGGTGGGGGCCCAGGCAGGGACGTGGGGCTGGGGCCGCGGCCAGCTTGACTTTCAGGGCGGAGAGTCAAACCTTCTGGAAACTTCCAGGCCCTTTCGCCTCCTGATCCCTCCAGCTGCGCTCAAATGTTAGCCAAAGGCAGACTTTCTCCAGCCATCTTTCCCCTCCATTAGACAGAAAGCAGGGCAATGGGAGCGAAAACCTGGGGCAGGGTCTCCTGTCAGGGGGCCCAGGGTGGGGGCCGGGGGCAGAAATTACCTTCAACTTCTAATTCTGGGCTTCTGCCTCCAGGAGCCCAGGCCTCAGCCCCACTCTGTCCTCCTCACTCCCAGCTGGGCCTAGCGTGGCCTCACTGTAGTCCCCACTGTCCCTACTCCCTTTCCTCCCCCATGGCCGCCAGCATAACTGCTGGAGCTTTTTAAAGCTCTGGCTTTGTCTTTCCTCTTCTCAGGACCTGTCTGAGGCTGCCCCTCAACACTGCCCAGCGGCCTGGCATTCGGGACCCCAGCTGGGCAGCCCCTCCGACCTTTAGCCTCAGGGACAGCTGCTCCCCTCACTCCGCTGGGTCTCTCTGACAAGGCTCCCAAAATAGCCGGGCACGTCGGCGCCCTGGCTCAGGCTTGTCCTGCTGCCGGGAAGGCCTCCCCCTCCCCTGCATTTGGCAAACTCATTTGTACCCTTCAAGGCCCATCCCCAAGGTCACCTCCACTGGGAAGCCTTCCAAAGGCTCTGAGGCCCTGCCTGGGCCTCCTCAGCACAGCAGCCGCCGCTCAGCCGGTGGGAGAGGGCCCTGGTCCCGCTCCAGGCTCAGGTCGATGGGCCCTCCGGGTCCTCCTCCTCTGGGCACTGCTGGCTGTCAGCTGCCCCGGGCGCCCACTTGGGGCACAGCGGACCTGGGAGTCGGTCCTGACATCGTTTCCATCTTGCAGGCCGGGCCTCCGAGGCTCAGAGAGGTCCTAGCAGCTTGCCCCGGCCCCACAAGCCTGTCTCTCAGCCTGTCTATCTATGCTCTTCTCTGCAACACTACCTGCCCTTTACGAAATCCCAAGTTCCTCCAGCAACAGGGAGTCCACTCCCCAGTCCCAGCTGGACTCCGTACCAGGGGTTCCAGTTCACCAGCTCCAGGGCCCAGGTTGGGCGGGAGTCCCCAGGACACCAGTTGCTCTTTCGCCACTGAGCACGCTGGGAGGCCTTCCACAGGGGCCCAAGGGGCAGGGGTCAGCCTGGCTCTGGTGCTGCGTCTGGCCCAGACCAACCCTCGCAGGATGGGCTTGTGTCTTGACAAGCGACAGGGTTGAGGCAGGGTCTTCAGGTAGAGGGAACAGCTCCAACTGAGGCCTGGGGTGGGACCTTGTGGGCGGTGGGAAGCAGGGAGCAGGCAGTGGTCAGCAGGGCTGTGGCATCAAGACAAGAAGGCTGGCACCAGAGGTGGGGCAGAGGGGGCGTGGACGGGAGGGAGGCCCTCGCTGCCAGCCTGGTTGCTGTGCAGAACGGCAGGGGTGTGACAAAGGTGCTGGAACTGGGTTTCGGGAGGGGAGTGGGCACCAAGATCCAGATGGTCTTTGGGTTTTGTCATGACCACCCCAGGCACAGAAAGGGAAACTGAGGCCTGGGCTGGGGGGGCGGGTGCAGTGACGGGCCAGCCCTGCTCTGGCCCAGAACACCTACATGTCCACATGGGCCTGCTCGCCCAAGCCCGTGCCTCATGGTGGCCCATCCCCAGCCTGCAGCCCCCTGCCCCCTGGGCCGAGAGGACAATGTGGAGGAGTGAGCAGCATCTGGGCCGCCTCGCTGGGCCCTCTGTCGCTTGTTCTGCAGTCACGGTCTTCAGACTTGCTAATCAGTCGGTAACCGCACACCCCGAGAATGTGCCTGTCTCGATTACACGGTCCACGCTCCAACTCTGCCTTCCGCCTCTTTCTGGGGACGCTCGGGGAGAAACCCAGCGGCCTCCCTTCTCTCGAGGAAGTGTCCCCCGCAGATGTTTTTACAAAGTTGGGGCCAGGGAACATACGAACAAATGCCACGATTCGTGTTTGCAAAACCCTCCCTGCCAGCTTCTGTCTTGAGAGGCGGGGGCTAGGGGAGGCGGGCAGATGTGGACCCCGGGCATGTGGCCAAGCACTCTGTTCAGGGCAGTGTTCCCCATCGCAGGCGGAACTAAGCAGCATGCAGGACCCGGGAAACTCCGTGACCATCGGGGGCTCCGGGGTGCCTGCGGGCCAGCCCACTGGCCAGTCATCGCCCGGCCGCCCCCAAGCAGGTGGCCTGGCTCCGCAGATGGGGGGCACCCAGTGGGGGGCTCCCCTGCCCTTCAGAGAGGCTCAATTACCCCAAAGGTCAGCGGGCATGTTCCTAATTATTGTAATAACAACAATTAGTAGGAGTGTTGATTGCGAGGTCCCAGTACTCTCGCTCCTAACCCAGCCGCATGGCCTCGCCAGGGCCTGAGAGGGGGCACGCAGGGCACGGGCCCATAGCCCCATCTTACAGATGTGGACACTGAGGTCCAGTGGGCTTCAAGACACCCGTTCCAAGGCACCGGCCGGGCAGTAGTGGGTGGGACCAGGCGCTGGGTTTCCGACTGTTAACTTTGGAAGTGAAGTTGGCATGGGCATCAGTGCAGTGGGGAGGAGGTATCTTTAGGGCTGTGGGGGGGTGGTCCTTGAGGTCACATATAGACGGTGATCTCTATGGTTTCCTGCAAAACCAGCCCTGCTCAGGGAGGCCTGGCCACCCACCTCCTTTGTGACATTTATTGGGACACTCTGAGCTGACTGGGGGGTTCTCCCACCCAGGCTCCCACAGAGCGGAGGAAGACTCTTGTCCCCAGGGAGTAACCTCCAGCAGCAGGGGACCCTCCTGTCCCCGAATGACCATGTCCCAGGCAGGACGAGGAGCAGGAGGCCCAGGGCAGTCTGGTGGGTGTTTGGGCTGAGGCTTAAAACCATTGGGGGTGGCGGAGGAGGAGAGCAGCGAAGGAAGGCATCCTCCCCATGTCCTGTGGGGAGCAGAGCAGCCTGGACGGGTCCACCAGGGTCCACGTGGGACCGCCAAGATAGGCCAAGCTCAGAGAGAAAAGAGCAGACTGTGGGGTGGAGAGACAACTTGCTGACACCCCCAGGGTCTGGGTAAATGGCTGCAGTGAGCCTTGGAGCCAAGGAATAGGAGAGAGAAAAAGTGAAGTGAGGGGCCTTGTGGGACCATGACAGAAAGGATGGAGCAAGGGACATGTGAGAGTAAGGAGCTGAGCCTCTGGCAACAGGGGGCCCCCCGAAGAATCAGGAGGAGCTGCCACTGGGGGAGATGGGAATAGACCCACTTCACCGCCTGACCCTAGGAGAGCCATGCGCATCTGTGAGGGGGCTGCCTGGAGGAGGTAGCAGGTCTGAGATGCAGCGGGCTGCAGGAAGGTGTGTATGGAGTGGACCTCCTACTGCAGCCCCCCGGGGGCCGGTGACTCCCTGGCCCGCTTTCTGGGAGCCGGCTACGTTGCTGTCCTGCGTTTGCAGAGCGGAGCCCGGCTGAGGGAGCCCCAGGAGGGAAGGCCCTCCTTGGGGTGGAACGAGCCGTGGAGGCTTCTCTCTGCAGCCTCAGAGCAGCGTTTTAATTAGTCCAGTTCTCAATCATTTTTACTGTTCCCCACACACGGAGGGTTTATTAAAAGCCAGGCCAAGTTAAAAATACTGGTGACAGGGATGTGCAGGAGGAGGGAGTCGCCAAGACGGGCACCCTGACCACGAGGAAGCTGGAGCAGCTCCTCCCGAGGGAATCCCTGAGCACGTCCTGTCCATGCCCCAGCTGGAGGGAGGCAGGGCGGCCACCGCAGTTGCGCCAGTCTGGCTCTGCCTGTGCTGAGTGCAGGGCGGGACCAGGCCTCTAGCCCCTCGGTGCCAAAAGGCATGGGCACAAGGGCAAGGTGCGGCCCTCTCCTGAAGGCACCCCAGCTGCCCGCTCCCCTCCAGGAACTTCCGGTCCATGGGGAATGTGTGTGGTGCAGGATATACGCAATCAACCAGCCGCCAGCCTGGGCAGAAGCCCTCAGGGTCAGGGGCAAGGAGTCTGGGAGGTGGTTGTGGAAGTGCTCCTGGAGGAGGTGGCACTCGGCACGGGATAGGCCTGAGGGGTGGGCACAGGGTGGACGTGTCAAGTGAAGCCCAGCATGAGCCAGGGCAAGGAGGTCAGAGAGTGTGGGCATTCGGGTGTGTCCTGCTCAGGGACAGGCCTTGGAGGCCAGGATGAGGTATTGGCCTTCATGTTACAGGCACCGGGGCAGTGCCAGTATCAGGGAAGCATCTCATGAGTGAAGCCCTCGGTGCCCTCCCCAGGAATGGCTCATGCCTCCCAGAGGGTTCCAGGTCCATGGATCCGGGGACACTGAGCCCAAACCCACCTGCTCCACCACCTTCCTCAGAGAGAGTGAACAGGAGGGCTACCATGACTCTTTGTGGGGGGCCACTAGATGACTGGCTCCTGGCTGAAACTAAACTGTCATCATTGTCATGAGACAAGCATTTGTGTCTACAAAGATTGGCATCATGCCACACACAATCCTGGTTACCAGGCCTCAGTTTACCCATATGATGAGAGAAAGAACTCTCCTATCTAATGTTCCACAGTAGCATCCACCCAACCATACATCCATTCATCCATTATCCATTCATTCATCCATCCATTCATTCATTCATCATCCATCCATCATCCATCATCAATCCATCCACTAACCCACCCATCCATCCATCATCCCTCATCCATCTATCCATCCATCCATTCATCCATTCATCATCCGTTCACCCGTCTATCATCTGTCCATCATCTATCATCAGCTCATCCATCCTCCACCCATCATCCATCCACCCATCATCCATCCATCCATCCATCCACCCATCATCCATCCATCCATCATCCATCCTCCATCCATCCATCATTCACCATCTGTCCATCATCCATCCTCCACCCATCATCCATCCACCCATCATCCATCCATCCATCCATCCACCCATCATCCATTTCACCCATTCATCCATCCATCCACCCATCATCCATCCATCATCCATCCATCCATCATCCATCCTCCATCCATCCATCATTCACCATCTGTCCATCATCCATCCTCCATCCATCCATCATTCACCATCCGTCCATCATCCATCATCAGTCCATCCACTAACCCATCCATCCATCATCCATCCATCAATGCTCCATCATCCATCCGTCTATCCATCCATCTATCATCCATTCATCCATCCATCTACCATCCATCCATCCATCCCTCCATCTATCATCCATTCATCCACACATCCATCCATCCATCCATCCATCTATGCATCATCCATCAATCTATCCATCCATTCATCTTTCCTCTGTCCATCATCCATCCATCCATCCATCATGTATTCACTCAACAAACATGCCCTGGGCCCTTGCTACATGGCCAGGACACAGAAGAGAATCAGACATGCGCTGAGGCCTCCAGAGCCTTCCCACCACTTCCCACTGCATAAAGTGGCTCACTGGCATCTAAAGCTGAGCATGACAGAGGCCGAGTTCTGAGGAGTAAATAAAATCAATGTGAAACCACTTTGAAAGTTAAAAGCACAATTAACGCATGTGTTCCGCCTGTAAGGACAATTGTTGAGTGCTTCCCAGGGCCCAGGCCACGAGGTGGCTTCCTCTTTGCAGTGTATGGGAATGGGAAGGGGCAGCACAGAGCGTCTACCACGCCCCAGATGACTGTGGGACACAGTAATTCAATTACTGCTGTCTTCCATTAGTGGAGGTGTCGGTTCAAATCCTTGTCTCTCCACCAGACCAGGAACTCGCAGAGGAGGGAGGGCGAGTTATCCTTACTCAATTAATCAATTACACCCTTGCTCAGCATCTGCAGCCTCTCCACCTGGAAACATCCTCGAGTCTCTCCCATCTTTAAATGCAGACACACACACAGACACAGACACACACACACAGATGCACAGAGACACAGACACACACAGACACACACAGACACATACACAGACACACAGAGACACAGACACACATACAGACACAAACACAGACATAGACACACACAGATGCACAGAGACATAGACACACAGAGACACACACAGAGACACACACACACAGACGCACAAAGACAGATACACACACAGAGACACACATACAGACACACAGACACAGACACACACAGATGCACAGAGACACAGACACACACAGACACACAGACGCACAGAGACACAGACACACACAGAGACACACACAGACACACAGACGCACAGAGACACAGACACACACAGAGACATACATACAGACACACACAGACGCACACAGATGCACAGAGACACAGACACACACAGAGTCACACAGACACACACACAGACACACACACAGACACACAGAGACACATACACACAGACGCACAGAGACAGACACACACACAGACACAGACACACACAGATGCACAGAGACACACACAGAGACACACACAGACACATACACAGAGACACACACACCATTTTGCAAAATGAAGCTCTTTGCTGCCTCTCCTCTCTCTTCCTGTTCACAGCCCCGGTTTATCTCCTCCAACACCTCACCTCCTACTCACTCCACAGCCCTCTGCAGCCTGCCCTGTTCTGCCCCAGAGGCACCCACCTAACCCGCCCCGGTGGCTGCCTCTCCGCCTTGGTCTTAACTGACGTCCCAGCAGCATTGGGGACCAATGGCCACTCCTTCCTCACTCTCTTTTCTCTGTTGCTCCCTGGGATTCCTCTCTGCTTTTATAAAGATGAAGATTTGAGAGTGTTCAGGGATGTCAGTGAAGGAGCCAGTGGGACAAAGGGAGCTGGAGAGGTAATGGGGTAACAAGATGACAGGAAGCTGCCGGCTCTGGTCCCCACCTGTTTTCTGGCAGCTTCTGTGTCCTCTGTGAACTCTTCTCCTTTCCTATTCCTTAATGCTGTGGCATGATGGGGCTTCCTTCCCCACCAAATCTCATCATTCCCCTCCACTCTCCATCACGGTGCACTGCCACCCCGGGGGCACGGCTCCCAGCCCTGAGCTCCCTGCCGAGTCCCAGCTGCCGTCCTTGCATCTCAGACTCCACACAGCCCATGCCCACCTGCACCTCTCCCACCCCGGGCCATGCTCCTCCATCCGCTCGAGCCATCGTGGTTGCAGGCTGTGACCCAGGCAGCGGGCCATGTGCACGGGTGAAAAGTCAGAGCTGAGGAAAGTCACATGGGGAAACTGAGGCCCCAGAGAGAAGGGCTTGGCCCAAGATCACCCAGGGCCCCACCCAAATCCTCACCCTGGCCCACAGCAGGGGTTCTGCCCACGTGGCATCCTCACAGATGCCAGCCTCCCCTGCCCAGGCTGAGGATGTGTCTCAGCTCATGTGGAGGTTTGGGGGCTCCCGGCACGTGTGGCCTGGTGAGGTCCTTTCATTCCAGAAGCCGTCAGCTGGGCACTGCTTCAGGCCAGAATGCATCCCAGTCAGTGAGGGCCTGGGGCATGAGGCCTGGGCTCCAGCCCGGGGACCTGGGTTCAAATCCTAGTTCTGCCCCAAAGAGGCCTCTCCAGCCTCAGTTTCCCTGACTGAGAAGGGGACAGTTGGGTTTGATGATGCTGTAGGTTGTGTGGGCTCTTGTCCTTTTGTCCTTCTGCCCTGCTCTGTGCCCCTGGAGGCCCACCCACACACCTGCGACAGCTGTCTGCCCTGTGCTCCCAGCTGGACGAGGTCCGGGACAGCCGGGCCGGAGGGGTCCCCGTGGTCTGGAGCCTCCTCCACCAGAGGTGGCGCTCAACCCCACCCTCTCCGCCGGCTCTCTCAGCTTCCAGTTGGGGCGCCGGCCTCCCCCCTTGCCCCATAGGCCCCCGGGGGGTGCCTAGGCCTGCTGTTACCCCTCCACTTTCCTCACACCCCACCCACATCTCTGTAAATAGCCCTTTATTAAACTCTCTCCACATTCACCATCTTGTGCGTGCCATCTGTTTCCTGCTGGGACCCTGCCTGAATCCTGCTAGCCTCCCCAGCCCTCGGGTTCAAGTCTCCTTGTTAACTCAAGCTGTCAGGGGGGAAGGACGAGCTGGGCACAGATCCCCAGGAGAGGATCGGAGGTGCTGGATCAGGGTGGTGGGCCTGGAGGATAGCGTTCAAGGAACCCGGATGGCGATGGACCCTGCCCGTCCCTTGGCAGCTTGCCCAGAGCTTCCCCATCCTGCCTGTATCATCGGGACCCTATTTCAGAGGCGCGGCAGGGCCGGACCCTGAGCACCTCCTAAGGCCCAGTGCGGGGCAGGGGCTTCCAATTCATACCCCTGCAAGACTTCTCCAAGGAGGGGTGCAGCTACAGCCCCCCAGGGGAGTGGGCAGCGGCCCAGGGAACCTGAGCCAGCTTCCCAAGCTCACCCACCACCCACCCCAGTGCCCCTCCCTTCCACCCCTCCGCCTTGTGCAGAGAAAACACAAGAAAACAACAAATGCAAGATTGCTTCCCCATCTTCTTTAGTAAGCAGGAAAAAAAAACCCCAACCGGGGTGAGAATGTGCTGGCGGGGTCCCCTCCACGCCCGCCTGGATCAATGGGGCTCCGGTTGCGGGCCGTGGACAGCGCAGGCTGCTGCCCACCGCTCGTGGAGGGAAGGCAGACGGAAGTAAAACACAACCAGAAATAATTGGCCCATCAGAGAGAAGCAGCAGAACGGCGCTGAAAAGAAGCTCCTCTGCAGGCTGGAGGCAAATCTTCGCAGGGAAGAGGGGCTCCCCGGCCTTTGAAAGACCATTTCCCATCCCCAAGTTGCCCCCATTCCTGCCAAGTGCTTCCTCATCGATTCCCCAATAAGATGGTGCAATTCATTCTGCAAATACTTAATGAGAACCCGCCGTGTACCTAACTCTGAGCACGCAGCCTGCCAGAGCTGGGATGGGTTTGGGTAGGACGGGGCCCCTTCCTCCCTCCCTCCTTCCCTCCTTCTTTCCCTCCTTCCTTCTTTCCTTCCCTCCCTCCTTTCTCCCTCCTTCCCTCCCTCCCTCCTTCATTCTTTCCCTCCCTCCCCCCTCCCCCTTCCGTCCTTCCTTCCTCCCTCCCTCCCTCTCTCCTCTCCACCTCCCTTCTGTGAAGAGTTTAAGTAGGGCTGTGCTCTGGACAAACATGCATTTAGAAAACTTCTCTCTGACTTCTGCCCTGCAAAACCCCTGGGAGTTGGGAGGCCTGGAGTCTGGCGGCTTGGACCACGGTGGTGGGGCTAGGACAGGGGTAGGGAGTGGCTAGGAGGGCCCCTGGGGAGGTGCAACCCCAGGACTTGGGGCCTGCGTGCACATGGACAGGGTGAGGCCAAAGGAGGAAAGAGTTCGAGTTGGCCTGGGCAGCTGCAGGGTGGCCTGCAGGATGACAACGGGGGTGAGCATTTCAGAGGGACCTCCAGGGAGATGCTTCGGGGGCAGTGGGGCTCCCAGCTGGGCACCAGCTTTGGAGCAAGAAGTCAGAGAAAGCTGGATTCCACGGTAAGGACCTGCCAGTGGCTAGGCAGGCCAGAGGCCAGGGCAGGAGGAAGAAGGGGAGAGAGTGAAGGAGAGAAGGCGGTCAGCCCAGCAGGCAGCCTTGTTTTCTCCAATTCCCTCACACCGAAGCAGTAAAGAGAGGACCCCCACCCCCCAGTCCCAGCTAGACTCCTATTCTTGCGACATGATGTTTTCTGTTTTGAGTCTGTGGGCTTTCTGGTCAGATCCCTTTAAATGAGGAATCCCAGGGGTTCCTCAAAGCACTGTTTACCATCAACTTTTGCAGTCACCCTGTGGGGCTCCAGGCCCCAACATTCTAGTCTTGCTCTGCCAATGATTTGCTGTGTGACCTAGGGAGAATTGCTCAGCCTCTCTGGGCCCCAGCATCAAGTTCTGTGGCTCATAGGGGAGCCCCACAGGTGGAGAGAGAGGAGGAACTGACATTTCTGTGCAGGGATCAAATTAAGGCCCATCGTAAAAGGCCAAACTTGAGCATGGGTACCAAGCAGCCCCCGTGTGTGTTAGGTCGGGGGAGCTGGGGTCTGCTGGGCTCGGCTTCGCCTGCCCCCCATCCCTAGCTGGAGCGTGGCTGAAGAAAGCCGGGTAGGGCCTCTGGAGGCGCGCAGCATCACCATAGGAACAGACACACGGAGAGCAGCGCGGAGGAGCCAGGCGCTGGGGGAGGTGGGCAGGGGCGGGTGACAGTGAGGGGCTGCTGGCTGTGGTCTCAGTGCAGCTGCCCCTACCTTCCACATTCCCAGTAAAAGAACTAGAGGCCCTGCTGGGGAGAGAACAGGGTTGGGGCACCACTGTCCTCTCAGGGATACTCTCCCCAGGAAGCCCAGTTGAGGGGGTCAGCAACCATGGAACCCAGAGATCAGAGGTAGCGAGAGGGCACGGGCTGGAGAGGGCCACACGGCTGAGACCAGTTGCTAGGACACACGATCTTTCCGAGGGGCCCATAGTAACCCTCCGAGAACACTCTGTGCCTCGTTCATTTATTCATTAATTCACTTAATCCACAAACACCTCGTGGGCAGCCCTGCAGGGCTGAGCAAGACGCTCCTGGCCCCGCCGAGGTCACACACACGTGCAAAATCCATTAACACCAGGCGAGAAGACGTCAGGCGAGAAGACGTGTGTGTTCGTGTTCGGGGTGGATGGGGGTGCTGGGAGTGGCTGGGAGGAGGCCACAGGCTCCCCGGCTTCCAGTCTCAGGCCGGGACCCACCCCGGGCAGGGCAGGGGCTGGGAGGACCTCAGAGGAGGACTGCAGGGAGGAGTGAACCCCTGGCGCCCTGAGCTGTCCCAGGGCCCTGCTTGGGGTGTGGGGCAGCGCCTTCCTTTGCGAGGGATCCCTAATGCCCAGGATGGAGTAAGACGCCGAAAACACTCTTTTGAATAAGATTGAATGAAAATGCTAATGCTTTCTTACAAATAAGAGAATAAATATAGTACAGGAACATCTTAGATTCCTCGAGAGCTGTGTGTTTCCACATCCCTGAACTTGACAGGTGCGGCAGGCCGAACCGTGACGCGTGGTTTCCTATTTACAGACCCAGACACGGAGACGGAGAGAGGTTATGATTCTGCCAAGGTCGCCCCGAAAACTCCTAAGGTGGGGCCAGGATGGGGGCCCTTCTTCCCGGGGCTCAGGGCTCAAGAAGATGGCTTCTTCTGTGGCTAAGGAGATCCCCTGTTTCTGCTGGACCGCGGGGCACTTTGCTGGCGCCTCTGAAGGTTCAGCTGGCCAGGCCCTCCTGGGACGGTGGCGGGCGGGCACCGCAGGGATGGGTGGGGGTGGCTCCGCTCCACTCCCGGGACTCCGCACAAGTTTGGGCAAGATGTGTTCGTTGGTTGACCCGGGTATGAGAGAAGGGGGATTCATGTTCTCTGGACTGTTTGCCAGCATAGGGGAGGCCATAGAACATTCAAGAATAGTTAAGAGGGATTTATATCCAAAATGCAGAAAGTTTTGTCACTTTCTTTCTCCAGCCTAACTCTGCCCCCGTCACAGTGAACAAGCCACACTCTAACCATCTCACCCGTGCACGTGTGCACACGGAAATCCTGTGACGGTATGCCCTGGAGAACTCCTATGCACACCCTTGCACACACAGCTGGACGCCCCTCCAGGAAGTGCTGAACCCCCCTCCCCTCACATGCCCAGCTCCCCCTTTGCTGCCCTCCTTCCCAGCATGCACACCCCTGCATCTCAGCGGTCTGTAAGCACCCATCTCCCCAACCCTTGAACTCCTGGAGGTGAGGGACCACCCTGGGACCCGTCATTGTCCACCCTGCTTCCCCAGCACAGCCTCAGGCACACAGTAGGAGCTCAGCCAATGCCGAGCGGATGAAAGACTACATTTAAAGAGGAGAGCCTCCGTTTTATGGAAAATTAACTTCTGGGAATTTCTGATGAATGAAGAATTATTGTACTTTTTGCCAAAGCCTGCATCGACAGGCTAAGTGATGAAAAGACTCCTTTTTCCTCTGGCCCTGATTTCCTCCCTCCTGAGTGGGGGTGAGTTTACCTACAAGGTGTGGGGGCGGCGAGGAGAGCCGTTATTAACCCCTCCGGAGACCCCAAGAGCGCCCCACGCCCACAGCATGACTCAGTGGCACCCTTTGAGAGGAAAATTTGATTGATGACGTGGACAATTAGACTTGTGAACCTGACATCCATGTCGATTCCAATGGCGAGAAAGGAAGGGAGAAAATCTATTTTTGAATGCTACCGTCGATGATGAGAAATTGGTTCTGTTTGGGGAAGAGCTGCCACCCCACAGCATCAACACTAAATATGGACACGTATTTACCGCGTCCCCCGCCTCGTCTGCCCTCTTGTATTTTTCCCTCATCCAGCACATGGCGGGGCCCGGAAGCTGCTCCTCCTCTGCAGTGTCACATGCAGGCCCCCGTCTGCGGCCCGCAGCCCCGAGAGCCCTGCGCCATGGGCCCGGGGCCGTCACGTGCCTCTCCAGGCCCCGCACGAGGCCGGGAGTGGAGCGTGAGCCTCCACGGCCATGGTTGCCCGCCAGCTCCGCTGAGCGCACCGCCACTCCAGACTGAAGAGGCCTCTCTCTCATTGAACTTGAAACCGAGCCGTCATGTTCTCGGGCCTACATGTGCTCGGGTGGGCCTCTCGTTTCCCTGCATCCTCCACCCCCGGGGACGCCCTCCCCTGGGCAGAAAAATGGAGAATTTCTCTCTCTAAAGATGGACTTTAGCTCGGGGAAAGAATCGGAATCGTCGCAGCTGTGCATCTCTTGGGGGTTTGCATGAAGCCCTCACAACCCCCTAGGTGGGTGAACGGTGCCCCCATCCAACGCGGAGGGCAGGGCCTAGAGGCCCCTGGGGTCTTCCCTCTCTCCCCCTGTCCTGCTCGCTGTCACCACTGTGGAGGCCCAGCAGACCCTTGGGATCCCAGCACTGCTGCTCATTAGCTGCACACCTGCGTCAGGGGCTTCCCACCTCAGTGTGCTCATCTCTGAAATGAGCCTTGCACTCCTGGCCCAGCCTGGCTGTGAGGAGGCCCAGCTCTGTGCAGTTAACTGGGAGTCTAAGTCCGAGGGGGTGGTCACAGGGAGGCAGAAAAGGCAGCTCCTCCTTGTCTGTCAGCCTCCTGACCCAGAGACTGAGGCCTCACGGTGGGAGATCCCTGCCCCGCCATCTCTAGGACCTTTCTGGAGCTCTAGTCAGGCCACCTGAGTCTTCGGACAGCGGCCCTGCCTTATGAAATGAGCAGTCCCTTTGGGAGACGCTCCCACTCGGGCAAGACCAGGGAGCTGCATCCTCTCCTTGAGGGAGGATGGATGGTGCCCGGTGTTTGGGCGGGCGGAGGGGGGATGAGGGCTCTTTGGAGTCCTTGCTGGGGCTCAGCTCCCCTGACTGTATAATGTCCCGCTAGGACTGGACCAGTGGGGGTGCAGTCACCTCCCCAAACTGCGACCCAGTCTGGGCAGAAACAAAGCCTCAGGCTAGGAGATTCTCAACTGGGGGGGGGGGGTGTAGAGCAGTATGCCAAGGTGGGGCTGAAGCCCCACTAGCCGCCTTGCCCTGCTGTGCATGCCCCAGACTAGCTGTCCCAGAGCCTCCTCCAGCTGGATCCTGCTGGGCTTCCCTGATCAGCAATTCTGTCTTGAATTGAGGGCCAAGAGGTCTGGTGCAGGCTGGGGGCAGCTGAGTTAGTGTTTGGGGGGAGGGGGAAGAGGAGCGGGAGGGAAAAGGGGGGGAGACAATCTCGGAAAACCTTCGCTCATCACTAGCTCCCTTGCTGCCCCCAAGGAGCCGGCCTCTGAGCAGAAGGAACAGAGGACCACTTTCCCCACTCCTGCTCGCTGGGGGCTGGGGCCGTGGGCAGAGCCAATGGGTGTGGCAGAGGGAAGGGGCCGAGCTTGAAGTCCAGGCCCTGCCTTTCCATCCAGCCCTGTGTTTGGCAGGGGTCCCTGCTACCTGTGCAGACCACCTGCCGTGCTGCCATGCCGGGATGACCCGTGGGCCCAGTGTTTCCGAGGGTGGGGCCTGCCTGCCTCCTCTGTGATCCCAGGGGCCTGTACTTCAGAGAGGAGGAGAGGAGGGGAGAGAAGACGGGGAGCGGGGGAGGGATGCGAAGATAGAGGGGGCTGTCCTGACTCCTCCAGCCCTGCGCTCCCCAGCCCCCAGGGTCTGCTTGCAAACAGCAGGCAGTGGCCGACTTCTCCCCAAGGGACCCGTTTGGCATTTTCATGCTTTCTGTACAGCCTTGAAGCCTGTGACAGTCACCAACCTCCCCTCCCCACGGCTCCTAAGCTACCCTTTCTCAGTGTCTGCTTGCTGAAAGGAAACCTTCGGTCTCCTGAATTTACAAACGCTGTGTTGAGACTAGAGCAAACTGAGAGAAAGCTCCAGGCTTACAGGACCTGGCAGGCAGGAAGCCCCCTGCAGCAGCCCTGTGGGGGCTCTGGAAGGGGCTGCATCAGAAGGACCCTGCCCCCCCTCCAGCTCTCTCTAGGGTGGCAGCTGTTGGAGGAAGGACAGGAAGGGGCCAACCTTGTAAGTACAGAGGTTTTTTGCTTATGAAAACCCGAGTTCCATTGGGGACAGGTGTGGCATCCCTGTTGGTAGACAAGGAAAGGGCTCGGAGGGGAAGTGACTGGCCCAGGGCCCTCAGGAGGCAGGGATGGAGCCAGAAGGTGCCAGCCGCCCAAGGGAGTGCTCCTGCAGCTGGAGCCGGACATCTGGAACCAGATGTCCTGGGGTGAGACCGCCCTTCCCAGGCCTTCCCTCTGGTCCCCAAACTGAGGAGGTCAGCAGTGGGAAGGGACCCGGTGGGGAAGGGGAGGGGTCTACATGGGGGAGAACTCAATGGCCCTGGGCCCCCCCTTGGCGCTCCATGCAGCCCACAGCGCACCTCATGACTAGATCTGGAGGGGGGCCCTCGCCCCAGCCTCTCTGCTCCGAGACCCTGCCCTCCTCAGCCTCTGCTGAGAGCCCAGCCGTTCCTATCTTGCATGCTGAGGTGAGGGTCCTGGGAGGGAAGAGAGGAGGGGGTCGGAGAAGCTGGGGGGGTCTCCAGGCCTGCAGCCTCTCTCCTTGTGGCCCAGGGGCCTTGAGCAAAAGACCTTCGTCTCCAGGCTCAGTCTCTTCCTTGAGAAAAAGGGTCTGTAAAGAGAGTCGGGTAAAAAGAGGGGGGCACGGGGCAGGGTGGAGGGAGGCACCTGGTCAGGGCCGGCCACCAAGTGTCCACTCCCTCCAGACTGTTGCCAGAGCCATCCCCAACAGCCCCCCCTTCTGGGTCTTCTGCAGAGAGCACCAGGGAAGGGGCGCCCGCCACGAGGGGTGGAGGCTTCCCCTCCAGCCTCCACGGAGCCCGCCCAGCGCAGCGCAGCTCGGGGCCTCCCTCCAGTCCCCCACCCTCCCGCAGCCACCCTCCCGCATGCAGACTTAGGGTCTTAGGGTCAGTGTGCCTGGGGGCTCTCCGTGGCCTGACTTCCCACACCCATCCCGAGGACAGCAGTTGTGTCCTTAAAACTGCCAGGGCCCCGACAGATGGCCCGAAGGTTGAGGCCCCCCATCCCAGGGTCAAAGTGGCAGAGACCACCCCCCCAGCACTGTGGGAAAGGGGAGGCCACAGAATGGGGAGGCCGGGAAATGGGTGGGCACCCACTCCCTGCACCCGGGATCTAGATACACACTAGTCTGTGCAAATGAAGCACACACAAATGACCCACCTAGAGGTCATGACCGGAGGCGCCCTTCCCCAAGAGGTTCAACACCATTAATCCCCTCCACTGCCCCCCGCCCCACCTAGTGCTCCTTCCCCGTGGTCCTGAACCCCCCTGATCCAGACAGGACTGGAAGAGGGCTGCCAGGCAGACTGTGTAGCTCTAAGCCCCAGGGGGCCAAGGCAGGGCGTCTTTCCAGGGAGCGCTTTGGACGGGGAGGGTCTCTGGTAGGGTCGGCATCCCGCAAGCCCCACACCCCTGTGCACCACTGACCGGGGGCTTCCAGTGGGTCTGGAACACGTGCTGAGTGCCTGGTGTGCAACTGTGTATGAGTGTGAGCACACTGTGAGCTTGCCCACACGTGTCACTGCCGGCAAAGGTGGATGGGATCAGCTGTGTGTGTGTGCGTGTGTTGGGTGACTGTATATGTGTGTATATGTATACGAGCGTGTATCCAAGAGGCTGTGACCTGCGAGTTGTGGGGATGGGGTATGTGGCTGCACACATGAGAGTTGGTAGTTCATGTTTCAGCATGACCGAGGCCCTGGCCGTGTGTGCCAGCCTGTGGGTGGGTGGACGTGACTGAACATGTGCCAGGGGGGTTGTATGTTTCCAAGTGGATTCGCATGTTCAGGTGTGCTCGTGGCTCTGCACACGCCTCAGTTGGACCAGGACACACGATGAAGGATGCCCTGGGTTTCATAACTGTCTGCTGGCCTCTGCATGCCTGTGATCGAGCATGTGGCACTCAGACTGTTTCTATAACATGCGATTGCGTTGCAGTGTGTGTGTGTGTTGTAGGGTGTGCCTGGGTCGCAGTGTGTGTGTTGCTACAAGTGTCTGCATTTTCCTGCGTCTTTAGGGCCGGTGAATAAGGCTTTTCATAAGTGTTTTTCTGGGTGCGTGTGTGATTACGTGCGTATTCTACGTCTTTCGAGCGTGCACTTGTTTTTCTGGGTGCGTGATCCGTGGCCTGTGTGCTCGGGACCTTGGCGAGAAGTGTTTTGGTGTTTCTGTGCGCGTTTCTGTATTCCGCGTGTGTCCTCGCGTCTTCCTGGGGTCTGCGGCCCAGCGCGTGTTCGCTTCATGCGACTTGTCCTAAGCGGGCCGTGTGTGCGCGCCCGTGTGCCGTCCTGTGTGCGCAGCGTATGCTAAACGTGCGCAGGCTACCTGTGCCCGTCTAGCCAAGAGTGCGCCGTGGGCGCGAGCGGGCTTCCGGGCGCGCAGGGTGGGGGGCGGCCCGCGAGGGGCGGGGGGTCACCGGGACTGGCCGGCGCCGGCCCCGTGCGCGCGGAGGCGGGGGCGGGGGGCGGGGGCCGCGGGGGGGGCGGCGGTACGAAAAGGGCGGCGCGCGCGGCGGCGGCGGCAGCTCGGCGGCGGCGGCGGAGAGCGCAGCGCAGCCCGGTGCAGCCCTGGCTTTCCCCTCGCCGCGCGCCCGCGCCCCCTTCCGCGTCCGCAACCAGAAGCCCAGCGCGGCACCCGGAGCCGGACCTGCCCCTGCGCCGCTCCCGGGACCGCGACCCCGACCGCCCCGCGATGACCGCGACCGCAGCCCTCCTGCCCGTCCTCTTGCTCCTGCTGGCCTTCGGCCGCAGTGCCCATGGTGAGCCCCCCGGCGGCTTGGCTCGCGCCCCCTCTGGGGAAGCCTGCGACGCCCCCCGCCGCCGGTGCCCCGCGCGCCCCGTCCCATGCGCCCCAACTCCCGCCCGTCCCGCCTAACCCTAAGCCCCGCGCTGTGCCTGCCTCGCCCTCCCTGCCACCCTCGCATGCCAAGCCCGGCCCTGGGGTCCCGGGGACAGGGGAGGTGTGGGACCCCCGCCCCTTCTCGCGCCGCAGAAGTGGCCTTCGCAGGGGTGTCGGTGCGCTGAGAGAGGAGATGTGGAGGAACGAGATGATGCTGGGGAGTCCTGTGTGAAATGCTCTGGGGTGCAACTTTGGGGTGCCCTGTGTGCGCGTTCGGGAACAGGTCTGTGAGGGCAGTGGGGGTGACTTGGCCGTCGTGGACCCAAATTCCCCACCAGGAGCCCAGCCCGAGCCCCTCCTGCGTCGCGCGTCTCTAGGTGAGGGGCTGCGACACCTCTGTCTGCAGCAGCCATCTGTCTCTGACAGTGAGTGAATTGCCCCCTTCCCGCAGTGCCCCCCGCCCCCACTGCACCAGTGGTTATGGAGGGGGCTGTCTGGAAGGCTGGAGAGCCGGTTGAAGTAAATGCACACAGTAGGTGCCTGTTAAAGTGTCAGAATCTCTGAACAGTGTCAGAATTGCAGCAGGCTCTGAAAAACCATTGCGTGTCTTTTTAATATGAGGTCTAGGGTAGGGGAGATGGGGGAATTTGACCTGGGTGCCTGGTTTCGCTGGGATTAACCTTTAAAACAACGCAGACGCCTTACCTGCGAGCCCACCAGGTGAACCTGTCTGGGCTCTCCCAGAGTGGAAGACCTCAAAATCTGCTCCCCATTTAGCTCACTTTGCAAAAGCGAGGGTTTCGCTGAGTGCCCCGGGCTCAAAATCTCCCTATCCACCGTCCCCCCACCCCCACTTTTAGGATGTGAGGTTGCGTATTTTCTTTGGGGGAAATTGGGTGTCTTGATCTGCTCCTAGGAACTAGGTAGTGTACTGTGGTCACGCCACAACCAGGAACGTGGCAAAGATTTTCCTCCTGAGGGGGTTGATATGAAGAGCCTACTGTGTGCCAGCTGGTAGGACCACAGAGGGTCGTCAGCTCCTTTCAGGGAGGCTTCGGGCTGTGTGGGAGGAGACCAGCTTTGCCGTGACCTCTGGGGCCTTGCGGGGTGAATGGTGTAACCTTTCTCGTGCCTCAGGAGCTGAATGCTTCCCGGCCTGCCACCCCCAAAATGGATTCTGCGAGGATGACAATGTTTGCAGGTAATGGAGTGGCTCCCCAGAGGCAGCTTGAGGGGGCACAGAATCCTGGGGAGTCATAGTGTCAGGCAGAAAAAAATGGGGGGGCTTGGCTGCTGGGCTGCGCAAACAGCTTCCTTGCCCCTGCAGGAGACTGGTGGGGGGAAGAGGTGGGGGGTAGCCACAGCTCCTGTCTGTTTTTTCAGAATTGGGGTGCCCCCTTGCAGGGGGAGACCACTGCAGGCCACTGCGGCAAAACGCAGTGCTCTCTGAGGCTCTCAGGGACACCCCCCGACCCTGGTCTGTTCTGTGTAAGCTTTTCCCTTCGGGTGACTGGTCTTAGCTTCCTGGGACCCAGTGGTCTGGTAGTGTGCAAAGACCTCCCCAAGGGCTCTTGGTTCCACAGAAAGCAGAAGGAGCTCCCTCTCCACCCCTGCCCCCCCTCATATGTCCTCATCTCCCCCCACCTCCCGCAGGTGCCAGCCTGGCTGGCAGGGTCCCCTGTGTGACCAATGCGTGACCTTTCCTGGCTGTGTTCATGGACTCTGTGTGGAACCCTGGCAGTGCATTTGCGATGACGGCTGGGATGGGAACCTCTGCGACTTAGGTTGGCACGCGCCCTTGCCCACCCCCTCTGCCCCTCTGCCCCCAGCCACCTCCTCCCAGCTCGTGGCGGCCTCCCCTCCCACTCCCGCCTTATCCCCACACACCCAGAGCTCTGTATGGTAATGATCTGTTTATACACTTCCCGCTGGTGCCAGGAGCCTCCTCACAGGTAGGAACTTAATGTGCTCCCCTCGGCACCAGCACCGGCACCGCACCAGCCCCGAGAAGGCCCTGGGGGGGGGGGGGGGCGGGGCTGCCAGGGAGCTGCCTGTTGAATAAAGAGTCACAAAATAAACACACACCACACAGAGCTGAGAGGGTGGGGACCACAGACCTGTGCAGGTCACTGAGGCTCAGAGAGGGGACTCCGGAGGTCACACAGCTGAGCCTCCAAGAAATTCACACTCGGTGCTGTTAAGGAGGCCACAAGAAACACATCAACACACACCCACACGCACACAAGCTGCTGGGGAGAAGGGGCCGCCAGGCCAGGGCCAGGGGCTGTGACTGAAGAGGTCAGGTGTAGGGGCAGGTGGGGCCGGCGAAGGCTGAGACGGGGTTACAGTGCAGATTGGTGTTATCTGTTGATTTCATTAATTTATGCAATCTTTGTCCTCTGTTACCCTGAGCAATTGAGAGTTGGCTGTCGCTGTGTTTTCGGGCTGCAAAATGTTTGTCTGAGCCCATTCTCGTTTGGCAAAATCTGCCCTGAAGCCCCAGCAAACTGAAGTCCTCAAAAAAATCTCCCAGCATTGCAGGCAGCTGCCACAGGGCCTGTCCCTGGGTCCCCAGCATCAGCAGAGACGAGTGGTACCAATAGGGAAACTGAGGCTCAGGGAGTAAAAGGGTCTGCTCAGGGACACATGAGAAGTCGGGAGAAAAGCCAGCTAAAAACCCCTCCCCCAGGCCCGGGAAGGGGTCCATGCTCCTCCGAGGTGGTTTCTGACACCCTCCCTTAAAGGAAAACCTGAGAGGGTATTGTTATCACCTGTGCCCCATAGAGCCAAGGCAGCGGGCTTTCAAAACCGAGCCCCCCACCTTGTCTCGGGTCCCCCCAGTATGGTGCAGGGCTTTGCTGCAGCTGAGTCATGCTCTGGCCCTCAGTGCGGCACCCTCACAGGCCCTTGGAGCTGTTTGGGGACCCCAGGGATCCCAGCAAAGGCACTCCGGGATCAGGGCTTCCAGCCTGGATCCCACCGTCTCTGGTATCTAAGCCTGGGACTCCTCCCGGGAGTTCTCCAGACAAAGGGTCCCCTCCCCACTGGGTTGACAGTGGCTTTCAGGAAATAGCCCTCGGGGTGACTGAGGGCCCTCTCCCCCTGCGCCCATCTTTGAGGCTGTCCTGGCCGCAGCTGCTGCCCCAGCAGAGACCCCCGGCCGCTTGATGTTTAATCCACCCGACTGTTTAGGGTGGAGGCCCGGGACGGGAGGGGGTGGGCTGCCCCTCGCTCACGAGGCCTGGCTCTGCCGGGAGAGCCGTGGGGTGGTCGCCAGCTATTCAGCTTCCGTGTAAGGTTCTGAGCGACAGGAGAGCCAGGAGCAGAGAATTAGGAGCCTGCCATGGGGCCTTCCCGTTACAAATCCTCTTTATGTTTCCTCGCACCGAGCGGGGCTCCCAGGGAACACCTCGTGGGCTTGGGATAGGCCATCAGCGCCGGCTTTTCCTCTCCGATTGATTGCCATCTCCCCTCCACGAGGGTGTGGGTCTCTTTAAAAGAGGGAAAGAACCTGCACATGTGTGGCCTCAGCACTGGGGAGCCCCCCCAAGTCTGCCTTAACTTGCTGCGTCTCTGGTTGGCCCAGGCTTTATATTTGGCAGGTGCAGGATCTGGAATCTAGAGAACCAAAGCTCAAAGCTGCCTCCGAGAGGGCCAGGGAGAGCCCCTTCTTTTATAAGTGGGGAAAGTGAGGCACAGAGTAGGGGGGAGCTGGACTCCACAGTCCGCTGGAGATGGGCGCAACAAAGGTCCCCTGCTCCGGCCCTGCCTGAGGCTGAGGTCTCCACTGTCAGAGATCCCGTGGCCCAGGCCGCTTTGTTCAGCTCGTCTCTGGCTGGCTGAGCCCCGGATAATGAAGTGTGCATGACGGGAGGTGCAACAAGGCGGTGGAAATATACCAGTGTGCATGGAAACCCGCGCTGACAGGAGAGCGCTCAATAGTTCTGATTTTGCTACCTTCCAAAGATGCAGCCTTTTTATCATGGACCCCCTTCGTTCAGACCCGAGAGCCAAATGAGAGACCACCAGGAGGGGGAGGCGGTCCTGGAGCTAAGTCAGCTTCCTCCATTCCCACCGGGGGTCTTTACATCTCGATTTCCCCCTGCCCGTCTTTGATGGAAGAGTCTGAAGGGCAGCTGATGTGTGTAACAGTTGGGCTGCGCTCGTCCCCCGAGTGGCAGGGCCCCCCACCAAACATGAGAAGCTGGACGTGAAAACTTGTCTGGGGGAGGCAGGCGTGAGGGAATCTGGGCTCGGTGCACACTGTTTTTGGGGAGGGCGGGGGTCTGCAGTGAAGATCACGCTGCTGGACTTGAGGGATGAAAGGGTCCAGCTGTCCTGGGTTGCATGTCACTGAGCGGCCATCCCTTTCTGTCTCTGTGACCGACAGGGAAGCCCCTTCAGCTCCCCGAGCTGTTTACTCCCTTCAGGGTTTTGGGGGTGTCACTGCACCTTCTTCTCAGGACCCCACTTGGTGACCATTTGCAGTGGCCACAAGCAGAGACATCTAGGCAGCTTACTTGGGGTTCCCCCTTGACCAGGTGGAGGGGGTCTCCCTGCCACCACCCGGGGAGCTCCCCTTCCAGCCTCTGTCCCCTGCTGCCTCCCTGGAGGAGGGGGTAACAAGGTCTGGTTTCCTCTCCCCGCCAGACATCCGGGCCTGCGCCTCCACCCCCTGTGCTAACAACGGGACCTGCGTGAACCTTGATTCGGGCCACTATGAGTGCTCCTGCACCCCTGGGTTCTCCGGACAGGACTGTCAGAAGAAGGACGGGCCCTGCGCCATCAACGGGTGAGTATTGTCTCCCGACTGTGTGTGAACTGATGAATGCTGCCTTTGATTTCTGCTTCGCACCCCCAAAGACCCTTTCAGCCTCAGCCAGTCGGACCTGTTGCCTGACAAAGGCCAGGGTAAGTGCTCATCCCGCAGCCCCGTGGGGGGCTGCCCTGGATCAGGGTATTTATGGGGGAACGTGTCATTTCCATAATTTTTTCAAATGATCCTGAAGGCGATTTCATATTCCCCTGACGTTCCGAGTCCTGATGTGTGTGAGTGACAGTAGATTGGGACCGCGAATTGGAGCTCGAGCTGCATAATTTTCTAAAGACGACAACATGATAAGAGATCAGGGTTCGGCAGGCTGTTTGTGGAACCCACTCCCCACATTTTAGGGGGCGATTTGAGGGGAACTGGCAGGCTCTGTGGTTGGGTTTTCGGGGATGTCTTAGGAGGGAACTGATAGGCGGAGGAGGTGGGGAGACAGGGCTGCAGCCGGCATGGGGAGGGGATGGGGGACCAGCCGTAAAGCCAAGGGGTTAGAGTCCAGCTCTCAGCTACCCTCAGTGGCGAGGGGCTCTGGGACGTCGGAGTAGTGGGCACAACAGAGAGAAGGGCCACTGGCCCCTCTTGCACCTCCCTGAGTGGGCAGGGGCTGCTTTCTAGCAGCTTCGCCATTTCTGGCCCTTATCTGCTTAGTTACACTGAGCCCTCCGGCCTTCTCCAGTGGGGCTTCCGTGGAGGCCAGGAGAGATCCTGACAGACACAAGAATTCAAACTGGAGCCCAGTCCTGGGCTGGCAACTGGGGGTGGGGGTGCCCCTGTCCTCTGGGGAAACAGGAGCTGAAATGCAGAACGAGCTCATCTTGACCCGGCCGTTCCAGGGCAGTGCAGAGAGCGCCCAGAGCTGGCGCGTGCTGCAGACGGGCATTCACGGGGGTCAGAGGAGAGGCGTGACACCCCAGCTTCGTGTCTGCTTGTTTGCCCAAAGGGGAAGTCCAGAGCAGGACCTTTAAAATATTTTGCTTTTCTCTCTAACAGACTTGAACCAGTCTGTCCAAATAGAGCCCAGGGCCCTTGAAATTCCTGCCCAGCCCAGGTCCTCGGCGGCCCTCACCCCTGAAGCAGCAATGCTGACTTCTTGGGCTCAGGGCCCCTTTCTTCCCTGGAGTTTTGGCATTTATCAGATGACAAAGGGCCTGCTCGTTTAAAAGCACTTACGTTAAATGCTCTGTGTGCCCCGCTTGGAGCCAACAGCTTCGTCTGCAAGCTGTAGTTGGGTGAATGGGGCACTGTCGACCGGCCGGGCACAGACGCTGGCTCGAGCTGGCGCAGACGGACCGTGCGCTTCTCTCCCTCTGAGAGTCCCCAAGGCTTTCTCCCACAATAGCCGGTAGGCTCTCTCCACCGAAAATAAGAATAACAGTAGGAGGTGATGGTGAGGGGGGGTGAGTGATACCCTCGTTGGCTCTGCTGCAGTGGCCCGGGGACAGGGCTAAGAGAAGGGCTCGCTCCAGCCCTGCGTTATCACTAACTTTGCCTTCTCAGCCTCAGTTTCCCCACTTGTCCAGTGACTAACCGTCAGTCCTCTGGTCGGAGAGATGACGTAAGAGGCAGAAAAGGAGACAGGCCTTCTGGCCTGGGAGGTCAGGCCTGTTCCAGGTTGGCATGCCCCATACAGGTGTGCATCCCACCCTCGGACAGCCTGGGGCCCCTCTAGGCAGGGGTCACAGCGCTCGCACCTCCCTGGGCCTCCTGGCTGTCACTCAGTCACTCACCAGTGTGTTCTGAGCATCTGCCCTTTTGTCAGACCCGGGGAAGTTTGCGACATGGCGTGAGGGGAGCGGAGCACCTCTCCTTCCCCAGCACTGTCCCGGCCCAGCCCCCGAGGGCCCTTTACCGTGTGTCCCCCATTATCTTACAGTTCCCCCTGCCAGCACGGAGGCAGCTGTGTGGACGACGAGGGCCAGGCCTCCCATGCCTCCTGCCTGTGCCTTCCTGGCTTCTCGGGCAACTTCTGCGAGATCATGACCAACAGCTGCATCCCCAACCCGTGCGAGAACCAAGGCATCTGCACCGACATCGGGGGCGACTTCCGCTGCCGCTGCCCCGCCGGCTTCATGGACAAGACCTGCAGCCGCCCGGTGACCACCTGCACCACCGACCCGTGCCTGAACGGGGGCACCTGCCTGCAGCACAGCCAGGTGAGGTACGAGTGTCTGTGTAAGCCTGAGTTCACGGGCCCCCTCTGCGGCAAGAAGCGCGTGCAGAGCCCCCAGCAGGTCACCCGTCTGCCCAGTGGTTATGGGCTGACCTACCGCCTGACCCCGGGGGTGCACGAGCTGCCCGTGCCGCAGCCCGAGCACCACATCCTGAAGGTGTCCATGAAGGAGCTCAACAAGAGCACTCCCCTCCTCTCCGAGGGCCAGGCTGTCTGCTTCACCATCCTCGGCGTGCTCACCAGCCTGGTGGTGCTGGGCACCATGGGCATCGTCTTCCTCAACAAGTGCGAGGCCTGGGTGTCCAACCTGCGCTACCAGCACATGCTGCGCAAGAAGAAGAACGTCCTCCTGCAGTACAACAGCGGCGAGGATCTGGCCGTCAACATCATCTTCCCGGAGAAGATCGACATGACCACCTTCAGCAAGGAGGCTGGTGACGAGGAGATCTAAGCAGCGTCCCCCGCCCCCCGCCCCGGCCCCTCTATATCCTCGGGGCCCGCAGAGCTCACCCCATGCGGTCTGTTCTCATCTTTGTGGTGGGATTTGCTCTTTTGTGCCTACTCTGGTGAACGCTATGCTTAGCTATACTCTATCTCTGTGTTGCTGTGTGACAAATGCAATGCCAGAATCCTCCTTCTCTCTCTTAATGCATGATCAAAAAACTTAATAATAAGAATTTCATCTTTAAACAAGTAAAAGAAATAAGTATGTTATTCTAAATGCAAAAATTAAAAAAGACCAAAAAAAAAACAAGGCAACTGAACCAGGATGCTGTGCCGACGCCCCCCCCCTCCCGGGGCGGGGGTCTCGGCCGCGGGGTCCTCGTGAAACCGTTACGAGTGCTGTGCGTGACCAGCCACTGTGGAAGGGCCGAACTCTTTTCGTTCGTTAATTCTCACACGCCACATCCGACTCGCACTCACGTCTAGTTCCACACCGCAACCCCTAGATCTTTCCGGTAGATTTTGCGGAGTGCAGCGGCCGTGTGTCAGGCAGAGAGAGCCCCGGGTTGGCTGCTGGGGGGCCGGGACCTCGTCCCAGCCCTGCCACTAACTCGCTGTGAGATCCTTGGCGAGTCCCCCCCACCCGGGCCCACCTTTTCGCCCCTCTCGAGGGAGGGGTTGAACACAGAGATCATCAAGGTTCTCTCTTGCCCCAGAACTCTGAATTAGGAACGAGGGGGTGTGAACTGAAATGGCTCTTGACCCTGAAAATAAGGATCCGATGATGACTGAGTCTCATCCCGGGATCCGGAGGTTTTGGCCTATCCTGGATGTACACTTGACCATTTGAAATAGATCTTAACTGCGTTTCTCAAAGCGGGGAGCCTCCTGGCTCACTTTCCGCTTGGAAATACTTGGCCCCTTTGAGTCACAATGTGCAGTCTCGAGTTGCCCTCTGGGCAGCTCACCCGCCCCCAAGCCCCCAGCACTATATCTGCGCCCCGCCCCCCCACCCGCTATAGATTAGAGACGTCCCTTGAAAACCTCAAACCGCAAGTGCCCCTGGCGAAATCTGAGTAGCAACACAGCCCTCACCAAGGTTTTCACAGCATTTGGTGGAAATTGCTGCTTGTGGGGAGTTTTCTATGTGTGGCCAAAGTGATACCAGACTGGCCCACACAGCCATGGAGTCTGTTTGTGTTGCTGAGTTAATAACCCTCAGATCCCTGAAGAGCTAGCCAGCTTCTGAATTGTGAATGTGAGTTTTTTTTTTAAAGAGCATCTATCTTTTTTGCAAAAATAGAAGGAAGTGGGACAGAGTTCTGCTTAGCTTCCCAGCTCTCTGAGTGGGGTAGCTAAACAGCCCTTGGGTGCCCGTCAGGAATATCTTGCTTCTTAAATTATTTGAATAGGAATTTATACTCTTAGCTTTAGTCAGTGTTGCTTGCACTGTTTACCTTGCTCCAAGAATTTATTCCCAAGTCATCATCATCTTCATCATCTCGGTCATTCGGTCACTCCACACACACAGACATGCGCCACCGTCATCGCACAACCATTGACCTCATTACTCCATCGCCACCGGACTATCACTCAAGGCCCTTGTCATCCTGTTTCAAAGTCTGACTCTCATCTCCCCCAAGCTCCTGATGCCCCCACCCAAGCTGCTTCCCCGTCACTCCCAGTTCTTTCTCCTGCGCAGCCCCTCCCCCCCTCAGCCCCGAGTTCCTTGTCACCCACATCCCGAGCCCCTCCCACCCTCACCCCAAATCCCTCCCCAGTTACCCCCCACCCTTCCTCACCCTCCTTGGCATAGTTCACCCTCAATCCCAAAACCCTGTCACCATCACTCGCCGCCATGGTCACAGCCGCCAGGCCCCCTTTTGCCCCCCCCCCCAGCTCCTGCCACCACCCGCCCGCCCCTGCCCCCGGCTCCCCGCTCCCTCTGATGCCCCTCGCCCCAAGTCCCTCCTCCCCAAGTCATTCGAGTCATCATCTCATCTCATTTTGAGTTCGTTTTAAGAAGTAATAACTTAAAAAAGACAAAAAAAAAAGAACTGTTGGCACGTGCCAGGCGGGCGTCTGGTACCCCGCCTGGCCCCTCTCGCGTGAGACCTTGATCGAGACGGCTAACGGTTCTGATCCTCAGTTTCCCACAAAGCGAAATTCTAAGATTGGACAAAATGATCAAATTCTCTGCTCCATTTTGTCGATCTCCACGCTGTGGAGATCAGTCACCTCCTCTGATGACAAGGAAAGACATCCCACTGTCCGTTCATCCTTGACCCACTCCTCATCGATTCACGGATCCATCTGCCATTTGCTGGATCAGGGAGCATTTTCCAGCACCTGCTGAGTGCAAGGCAGTGTGCGGGGAGCTGCGGGCACGCAGGATGAGGGGCAGTCGGGAGGGGAGCGGACACACAGCTGTCCCCAGGGAGCCCAGCGCAGTGCAGGTCCAATGCCGTGGGAGGGGAGGGTCCGAGACGGACGCCTCCCTCAGAACCCGACCATCTCACCTCCCCACGTGGCAGATTATCAGTCGATACCAGCACTCGATGAGGCCACCCCACCCAGATTCCACCATGCCACCTGCACACATCCTGTGAGATCAGAACAGTGTCAGCAGCCTCGCCACGGTCTTCACGTCACGCAGAAATGGTCCATTCCATCCTCTATGGGGTAACCAGATTCTGCTGAGAGTGTGGGGACCTTGCCTGCCCATCCACACCCCGTGTGTGTTTGGAGTAGTGTGTAGTTTACGAATCGAACGGAGAAGCTCAAAGACAGCTGTCTAAGACATGAGCACCGATTCGGCCCCAAATTTGAGAGAGGAGAAGGCGCGGTGATCATTCTGTAACCCCAAAATTTCAAACATGTCAATGACGCTCTTTTTAGCTTTCCCGTTTACTATAACCAGGTAAGCAAAAAATGTTTATGAAAAAAATAAAAAAAACCAAGGGCTATTGGTGTGTTGCTTGATTTGCGGTGCTCTCGGCTACACTTGTCCCTCTCCGCTGATGGCCTTTGACCTGGGCAGGAGGGGTCAGGGGCCCATGCTCTGGAGGGCCCTGCTCTGGCCCGATCCAGTCCTTCCTGTGTGGCGAGGAGGCCACCCAGCCTCTTCTAGACCCCGTTCTGAGTGCTGGGAGCACAGGAATTTCCTGCCCCATTGGTGCGGAGGCCACTCTGGGGGCCGCACAGGCCTCTTCCGTCTGTCTCCCGATCAGGGCTGGTTGTGGGTTGCGTGGATGAGCTGGGATGTGAGAGTGAGGGACCGGGGGACAGGGTGGGTTCCGTACACGAGCGCTCGAGGCCCCTCGCAGCAGAGTGGAGCATCAGCTCTCCTCCGCGCCAGCTTCCAGCCCAGGACTCCTGGGGGTCCGAGAATTCCACGCTGGCCCCGGGCCTTCCAGGACTTGGCCAAGGTGGGATTGCCCCGGTGAGGGGGAGAACAGATTCTATCTGATGCTTAGTTAGGGGGACGTGGTGCCTTTTAAAGGTTGACACAGCCGGTGTAGGAGCCCCGTTTATACTCCTGACTCAGGCCCTGCACGGGGTGGGAGGGACCTGCCTCTCTTCTAGGCCTGGGCCCTGGGCCCCAAGCTTGTGCCCTCCGTGTAGTACACTCACTCCCCTTGAGTTCCCATGGAGTGCTTGACACTGCATGTGCCCACCCGGAGGGTCAGCCGGCGCAAAAGGGCCTCAATCCAGGCCCTGGGGTGGGGTCTTCTCTCCACTTCCTCCCAGGGCCTGTCCTTCCTCTCACAGACTCTCTTCCGCCAGGTCACTGCCACCGCCCACCCCGCTGCCTAGCCAGGACCTGGGGGTCTCTGAGGCTCGTTCCTCCTTTGCCCCCTCTTCCCTCCATCCTGCTCGTGTCTCTTGCCCGGCCCACCCTCCACTCAGCCAGGCCAGGCCGGGCTGGGGTGGGGGGGTTGTTGTCTCGTCAATGCAGCGAAACACACAAGAGGAACAAGCAGGGGTTACAACCTCAGAGATGGACACTGTTTTGAAAACTGTAAGGAAATAAAATGACCATGTTGAGGCAACAAATGTAGAAACTTCTATGAAAGGGTTGAGTTTTCTAGGAAAATATTAATTACCAAAATTCCTCAAGGCCTCCGGCAGGAGTAGAGCAATGACTGGGGAGAAGGCCCCAGAGCGGGCCAGCTGTCTGCTACCTGCCTCGGGGTCCAGAACACTCGAGCTTTGATGGAACAGGGGGCACTCGGGCTAGCGGCATGGTTCCAGAGCAAAGACAAAGAAAAGATGAAGGTCTTTTTGATTGTTCTTTCAAAGCTAGGAGATCTCCAACGCTAAAACCTGACAAAGTTAACAAAAAGAAAGGAAAGCCCCTGTGCTCATTCCTGAATAAACAGAATCCTCAATAAAATAACAAATCGAAGACAGGCAAAGATAAAAACAACATCGTGACCAAGTAGAGTGTTTTCTCGGAAAGCAAGTATAATTTAATATTAATAAAGGTATTCACAGACAGCGAGCTCTGGAGTGGTCCAGAGGGAGGAGGCAATGAGGGATGGCCCGAGTCACTGCCAGCAAACCCTGGGGTCAGGCAGGTGGCCTGGGCGAAGAAACAGAGGGAAGATCCAGCCAGCGTCAGGACCCCACCCGCCACCCGCAGTGGGGCCGTGGCTGATGGGCTGGGTCAGCACGGGTCAGGGGAGTCTAGACTCAGGAAGTGAGGTGCCCGTGGGGTGGGGATGGGTGTGGTGTAGCCAGTGGGAGGGCTCAGGCTAGGCAGCCCGAGGGCCCAAGGATGGGGTAGGCCCAGAAGAGGGAGGGAGCAGACAGACGGAAGTTTCCTGAAGGAGGGAGGAGCTGGCTAGACAGGGAATAAAGACAAAAGTGGGCTCACCGGCCCAGTCCAGGCTCCCAGCCTGCAGGGCAGCTTCCCGTGGGAGCCCAGGGCCACAACAACCCAGGCCCCGGGATGGCTGCAAAGCCAACTCCACACAACAGAACGTGATGGTCTCTGGCCCTGTGGCTCTCTTTCCCTTCGTGACTCTCCCGCTGCTGGAGAAGAATGCTTTCGCCCTGCTTACCGCCCATCCCAGACCCTCGCAGGCTCACGGGAGAAAGGAGGAGCCCGCCCAGCCCCAAGTCCTCGCTGGGGGAGGGAACTCCCAGCTGACTGGGAACCCCGGAGAGCTCGGCCCTGCTGGGAAGGTATCTGACTCCAGCCACGGCCGCCCCCTGACCCCCGCCGCCCCGACCACAGTGAAGATGAGAACCTGAGAGTGGATCAAATTTCAGTCCAAAAAATAGGTTGAAAGAAAAAATACACATACCAGTTCAATAGATGCCAGAGGGAATTTGATAAAATATATTCCTGATTTTAAAAAATCTAAGCAAACTAGGAAAAAGTACATATCTCCTTAACGTCATAAAGAACTTCTATCTGAAACAGTGTTCAGTAGCCTGCTGATCAATAAAACCCAAGGGCAGGGAGGCCACGTAACAGGCACCAGGAAAAGCTCGGGCTTTAGCGGCAGAGGCCTGGCTTTGCGCTTGGCTCTGTCCCTCGGGCCACCCGTTATCTTCAAGTCTACTTCCTTATCTGCAAAGGAGCTGGGGCTCAGGCAGCTCGGGCCGCCAGAAGGAAATACCACGGACTGGGCAGCTTCCACAGCAGACATTGATTTCCCACACTTCTGGGGCTGGGAGTCCAAGATGGGGGTGCCGGCACGGTGGGGTTCTGGTGAAGGCCCTCTTCCTGGCTTGCAGACTGCCACCTTCTCATTGTGTCCTCATGGGATGGGGGGCAGGGAGCAACTCTCTGGTCTCTTCTTTCTTTCTTTTTGTTTTTCTTTTTTTTTTTGGTGAGGAAGATTGGCCCTGAGCTAACATCTATTGCCAATCTTTCTCTTCTTTTTTCTTTTTTTCTTCCCCAAACCCCAGCACCTAGCTGTATATCCTAGTTGTAAGTCATTCTAGTCCTTCTTTGTGGGATGTCACCACAGCATGGCTTGATGAGCGGTGTGAGCATCTGTGCCCAGGATCCTAACCGGCGCGCCCAGGCCGCCGAAACAGAGCATGTGAACGCAACCACTTGGCCATAGAGCCGGCCCCCTCTCTGGTCTCTTCTTATCAGGGGTCTAATCCCGTCATGAGGACCCTCATGACCTAATCACCTCCCAGAGGCCCCAACTCCACATACCATCACACTGCAGGGAGGGTTCAGCATATGAATTTGGAGGACAACCAATTCAGTCCACAGCAAGCAGGTAAGGAGAGCAATTAGTTCCACTATTGTTATTGTTCTAGAACTTCCAGCCAATGTAACAACACAAGAAAAAGCAAAATTTGAGGAGTGACTATTGGAAAGGAGATTGTTAAAGACGACCTCACTGTTTACCGCAAATACTCAAGAGAATGGGCTGAAGATAACAGGAGAAGTCAGCAAGATAGCCTATGGACCAACAGCACCTGCTGAAAAATATCGTGGTCTGAGTAATTAAGACTCAATGTTATAAAGATGCTAATTATCCCCAAAATTAATTTATAAGTTCTATTTATTCTCATTAGGTCACTCGAAAACATGACTCTAAAGTTTATCTGAAAAAAATGAAGTGGTAAGAGAAATCAAGAAAAAAAGAGTGGAAGGGCAAGTCGCACCATCTGATATTCAAGCAAAAAGTCATAAAAATAAAAAGAGCGTGTTTTGCGCAGAGCAGACACGTACCGTTGGTTTTCTGAATAGGGGAATAAACAAACATATGCGTGAGGGGAGCCAATCTCTGGCCTCACCCATTTATTTACAAATGTGGAACCTGAGCTCCCAGCCAAGGACAATTTGGCCCCTCAGTGGACGCCGGGCAATGTTGGAGATGTTTTCATTGTCAGAACTAGATGGGTGCTACTGGGGCCTGATGGGTAAGACCAGGGATGTTGCCAACAGCCTACAAAGCATGAGACAGCCCCACAACAAAGAGTTATCTGGTCCCAAATATCGATAATGCCCTGGTTGCGAACCCTCTGGCCTAAGACAATAGGGCAGGAATGACTATTATGACAATACCCTGTAAGTATGTCAGGCGTTGTGCTAAATACTTTATCCCCCGCCCCCAGCTCTATTGAGATCTAACTGACATCTCACATCGTGTACATTTAAGGTGTACAAGGTGACAATTTGATATACGTATATATTGCAAAATTACCACAATAAGGCTAGTTAACACAACTTTCACCTCACATGGTTACCATTTTGCTGTGGTGGTGAGAACATTTAATATCTATTCTCTCAGCGAATGTCAAGTATACAACATTCTGAACTATAATCATTGTGCTCTGCATCAGATCTCCAGAACTTATCCATTGTATAACCAGAAGTTTGTACCCTTGAATGACATCTCCCAATTTCCCCCACTGGCAGCCACCACTCTACTCTCTGTTTCGCATGAGTTGGGCTTTTTTAGATTCCACGTGTCAGTGAGATCACGCGGTGTTTGTATTTCTCTTATTTCATTTGGACTAATGCCCTCAAGATTCACCCATATTTCCACTAATGGCAGGATTTCCTCCTTTCTGATAGCTAATATATTCCAGCGTGTGTGTGTGTGTGTGTGTGTGTGTGTATACATTTTCTTTATTCATTCATCCATTGATGGACACTTAGGTCGTTTCCATGTCTTGGCTCTTAGGAATAATCCTGCAATGAATATGAGAGCACAGATATCTCCTCAAGACAGTAATTTCATTTCCCTCAGATATATATTCAGAAGTGGGGTTGCTGGATCATATGGTAGCTCTATTTTTAATTTTTTGAGGAAGCTCCACACTGCTTTCCATAGTGGCTGCATAATCTACATTCCCACCAACAGCAGTGCACAAGTGTTCCCTTTTCTACACGTCCTCACCAACGCTTGTTATCTCTTGTCTTTTTGATAATGTGTACTAAGTACTTAAAAGCATAATGTTATTTAATTCACTCAACAACCTAAGAGGTAGACGCTATTATCTTCTAGTGCTGCAGATAACGAAATGGAGGCTCACAGAAGAGAAAAACACGTGCCCAAGATCATCAGGCTAGAGAGTGGTTGAGCTCAACCCAGTGTCTGGATCTCCAGATGTCCGTGCCAATTTTTTTCACTTCTGATTTTTACTTTTATTGGGAATAATTTACTCCCAGTTTTCTTGGTATCAGCAAGCGTGCTTCTCTGGGAGTTTCTGGGAGACGGGTAACCACGTGTGCGTCACTCCTGCAGGTTGGCAGTAAGCGTCTTGAGTAGAGGAGCTCCCGTCCTGTGTCATTTCAGGCTGGAGCTCTCTGCCCGCCTCCTGTTCCACCCACTCACCAGCCATGGAATAACTACTCACTCCGCCTGTACGGCCTCGCCTGACCCCCGACCCCTGACCACCTAGTGGCATTGAGATGTCACTTTACCAAGCTGTAGATAAGGAGGGAATCAAGACCCTTTGGGGCAATTATTATCAGTCACAACAATACCACCTATTCTGAATGCTAAGACACTGCACTTAACACAATTTTTATCTTATCAGGCTTTTCAGGGATTACTAGACAATGACTCAGAACTGGTACCAACTCCTAGAGACTCAAAGCACCACTGTGGTCCACCAGTCAGAGTAGGGGCTTTTGGAGGTCACGTGATCAGTGAAGTGTTATTCGAGTCTGTTTCATAATGGGCCTGGTGGGTCCCCGAACCCACCCTGTTGTACCTCTCCAGTTCTGGAATTCATAATTGGAATAGACACACTCAACAGCTGTCAGAGTCCCCACATTGATTCTTTGACCCATGGAGAGGGGGGTATTATGGTAAGAAAGATCAGTAGAAGCCACTAGAATTGCTTCTATCCATGAAAATAGTACACCGAGGTAATACCATATTCCTGGGGGGTTGGAGAGATCACTTACACCACCAAGGACTTAGATGCAGAGCTGGTGATCCCACAGTTTCCTCGTTCCATTCACCTGTTTAGTCTGAGATGAGGACATATGGATCTCGGAGAATGAGAGTAAGTTGTTAGAAACTTGGTCAGGCGGTCACTTCAATTTGCAGCTGCTTTTCCAGCTGTGGTTTCATTGCCGGAGCCAACGGACATGTTGCCTTTTCTTCGCAGCTCTTGTATGACCCTGATATGAAGCTCTTGAGCTGAGTGAATGCTTTTTTCTCTATCCCTGTTGGTAAAGACTGTCAAACCAGGTTGCTTTTGGTTGGCAAGGCCAGCAATACATCGCCACTATCCCACTTCAGGGGTGTCATCTCTCCAGCCCTGTCATGAGTGACTCCACAGGGACTCTGCTTGTCTTTCCCTTACACAGGGATCATGCTGGCTCATGACATTGATGACGTTCCACTCAGTGGCCCTGGTGAGCAGGATCCATTGGGGTGACACTTCCGTGCCAGAGAGTGGGAAGCAAATCCCACAAAATCTCATGGGCCTCCCACCTTGGTGAGAATTCTAGGAGTCCAGTAATCTGGGGGCATGTCAAAATATTCTTTCCAAGGTGAAGACAGTTTCCTTCATCTGGTACCCCGTACCAGGATGAAAGAAGCACAGCTTCCAGTGAACCCCTTTGGATTTGGGAGGCAACAGATAACTCATGCTATTCTGACCCATTTACCGAGTTACCTGAAAATCTGCTGGTTTTGAGTGGGGCCCAGAACAAGAGAGGGCTGCCCGACAGGCCGCTCTGCCTCTTGCGCCATGTGATCCAGCAGATCAAGGGGCTCGAAGTGTCAGAGGCTGATGGGGATGCTGTTGGGAGCCTTTGGCAGACCCTCCTCCATGAATGACAGCACAGAGCATGAGGATTTTGGAGCCAATTCCCGCCATCCTCTGCGGATAACCGCTCTGCATTTGAGAGCAGGTGAGAAACAGGTTTTCACATGCTACTGGGCTTTGGTACAGATTGAGCTCTTGACTACGGGCAACCAAGTTACCATGTGACCTGAGCCACCCATGGTGGACTGGGTGAAATCCGACCCATAAAGCCTTAAAGTTGGGTGCACACAGCAGCACTCCATCATCAAACGGAAGTGGGATATATGTGATCAGGTTCAAGCAAGACCTCATGGCAAAAGCAAGTTGCATGAGGAAGTGACCCAGATACCCATGGCCTCTGTTCTTTGCTATATCACCTTCTCTTTGTCAATCTGTGTTTATGGCTTCTTGGGGAGTTCCCATGAACTCCCAGCTAAATGACGAAGAAAAATTTCCATCCTGGTTTATACATGGTTCTGCATGATATACAGGTACCATCCAAAAATGGACAGCCGCAATCCTGTAGCCTCACGCATGGACAGCACTGAAGACCGGTGGTGTGGGGAAATCCTACCAATGGGAAGAATTTTGATTGCCCATTTTGTCTAAAAGGACGGATAGCCAGAGGTACAGGTCTGTATTGATTTATGGACTATGGCTAATGGTTTGGTTGGGTGGTCAGAGAATTGGAAGGAATACAACTAGAAAACTGGTGACAAGAAGGTCTGAGGAAGAAATAAGTGGCTAGAACCCTCCAAATCAGCACAGAGTGTGAAGGTATTTGTGTCCCATGTGAATGGTCACCAAGGTCATCGAAGGGTGATCTCAGCAGAGGAAGATTTTGTTAACCAGGTAGATAGGGTGACCTGTTTTGCGGAGATCGGATAGCTCTCTTTCTCAGTCACTCGTGTCGTTTCCCACAGGCTCATGAGCAAAGCAGCCATGTTGGAAGGGATGGGGGTTGTGTAGTCTCAGCATCATTTACTTCTGCTCTCCATGGCCAATCATCGATAGCAAGCGCCGAGTGCCCAATTTATCAGCAGCAGAGACCAACACTGAGTCCTGACCTGGTCCCACTTCCCAGCGGATCCACCATCCGGCTACCTGGAAGCCCATTGGTTAGACTGGACCACTTCCATCAGGGAAAGGGGTGGCACTTTGTTCTTAATGGAATAGATATTTACTCTGGATTTGAATTTGCCTTCCCTGCCTTCAATGCTTCTGCCAAAATGAACATCCACGGATCTACAGAATGCGTCCACCATTGACGCAACAATGATTCCATTGAGCTGGATGTGGGGACTGCCATCTGGCCACTTGAACTCCCCATGGTGCTAAATCAACAAACAAAGAAGGGGGTTACTGTACTGGCTCGAGTGATTGATGCTGACTATCAAGGAGGAATCAGGCTGCTACTTCACGTTGCGAGAAGGAGTGTGTGTCTGGAATGTAGAAGTTCTCCTTGGTGCTTACTATTACTCCCATGGCCTGTGATTAAAATCAAAGAAAAACTTTAACAACCCAATTCAGGTAGAACCTCCAGCGACCCAAGCTCTTCACAAACAAAAGCTTGGGCCAATCTGCAAGGCAAAGAACCACAACTAGCTGAGTTGCCGCTAAAAGCAAAGGTTAATGTGAAATGGGTATCGGAAGAAGGTAGTTATACATACCAGCTACAACTACGTAATCAGCTCCAGAAAGGATGACTGTAATTACCATGAGCATTTCTTCCTCATTTTGAATATATGTATATGCATATATGCACTCAATATTTTTGTTTTCTTCCCTTCTCTCATCTCCTTATCATCTAGCATAAGATGTGGCAATAGCAGGTAACTTCCCATCTCAGTCTTTAAGTTCCAGGATTTACAAGGAGGAGTGTGGCTCCTCCTTGGGCGTCTAGCTCCTGGGCCTGGTGTGTGTGTTTAGCTCTGTGGTGAAGGACCTGGGACTCTGCAGGATGCACACACTGCCAACTTTAGAGGCAGCAAGGACTGACCTCGGTTCGTTTGTCCTTGTGGAGTTCCAGCTCTGCTCATAGATTCCAGCTTACTCTTGATCACCCCACCTCACATTTGCCTTACTTTCCAACTGCCTGCCTTGTGTTCTTCGAGCTCCAGCATCAGAGGGAAAGGCGACAGACTTGTAGACACTGCAGGACCAGCCCCTGCGGTTGTGCACAGTCAAACCCTGCAGGAGATCCCTCCCTCCCTCTCCCCTCCTCTCTCTGAGTGGTTCAACTTCTCTGATGGAACCCTGACTGCTATAGCTCCCAAATTGTGGCTCTTGATGGCTGTGTGTTCCAAACTCGCAATTGGCGTGGGCGTTAGAGGAGACCAGTCCAACAGAACATGTGCAAAAGGGCTTTACCTTCATCCAGTTAGGAGCTGTGTCCTCAACGCCTCGGAGCAGCGCCCGGTGCTCGTACCGGATATATCACACTCTACCCGTCATCTGAAGTTGCTTCCAGCTCAGGTTTTGCAAATGCTCCACAACCGTCAGAGGTAATTTTCAGTGTCCCCTAGGTTGCAAGTCTTGTGCAATTATAATTTTTCATCATTTTAGACATTGGTGTCCAAAAACATTTAATTGCTCATTCATAAAACAGTCGCCCTCCTTTTTAACATCTGTCATCTAGGCCTTTGTTTTGTTTTGTTTTGTTTTCTGCCAACCTTCTCTTCCTACCAGCTGCCAGGAAAACGGAGAAGGCGGCCTGACTCACGATGAACGCTGGGCTTAATCACGTACAATTGGACCAAGTGTGGAATGCCAATCGTTGCAGGTTGGCTTGCCCTGGAAGTGTACTCTAAGTCAAGATTTATGAACAAGACATTGGTTGAGAAATGCTCCCAAGATCAATATCTCTGTGAGGGGTCCAGGAACGAGGAGTGGACAGTGGGATAAGCTGAATTGTCATGCAGTCGCAAAAGCCTCAGACAGTCGTACGTGGAGCTTTCAAGCTGGGATGGCCTTTCAGAGTAGTCCCACATTGGAGGACGTGGTTAAGCCTTTATGCCCCCACATTGATCAGTCGCTGGATGGGGATTGCCCCAGGAAGGGGGCTGTGACCTTGGGCCAGGAGCCTCTCTTCAGCCAAGGGCGATGGTAGAGGTGAGGGGTGGGACTCAGCTGAGAGCTGTCAGCCCCCAACACTCCCAACAGCCAGAGAAATGGACATTTTAGCCCCAAATAGCGTCCACGACAGTCCAGCCCTGGTGCTGCTTGATTCCACCCACTTCACATCACAGTTTCTGAGAGCGACTCCTCCAGCATCCTCTGGGCCCCTTTTCCTGGGGAAACCTGCCAGGAGGAACACGAGCGAGTTGGCCTTACTGCCCCTGTGCCTGCAGCTGCCCTTGAGGCCACACTGATATGCATTGTCTCCCACCCCCGTACCCACTCTAGACTTCTCTCATCCGCCGGTAGTGCGTGTAATGGCCTAGCTGGCTTACCAGCAGGACACCCAGACCTGCATCCCTGTGGGTCTGAAACCTTGGTACCCGTGTACTGCTCAGGCTGTGGTTGCTGCACTTGCCCATTTACCATAAAAGTGGGCAAAAGTGTGCTAAGACGTGTGCAGAAAATCACCTGAGTGCCAAATATGTTCCTTCCTGTTCCCATAATTTAATTGCAATCCTTTCTCCTCCTGTGATCATGGTCAGTTTCTCCTGCCAGAATGATGACTCCTTTCCTTGTTTACTGATCTTTTCGCACAAAGAGTCTGAAATGACTGGGCAGCAATTGAGCTTGAAGTTTAAGGGGGGCGGTGGTGGAAGGAGGACCTCAGCGAAGCCTGCCTCTATAAAAGGAAAAATAACATTGGACAATACTGTCATAACTAACCATTCCAGAACTCTGGAAATTAACCAAAAGCATCTAACAAATTGAAAGACGTGTATTCAAGAAAAACTACCCAACCTTGGTTGACAATGGTGAGATCTGTGCCATTTTCACAGGAGGCTGCTTCCATCTCTCTCTCTCTCCCCACACTGATGTGGCAGCCATCACCCCAGCAATCTTGCTGCTGCTGGAGAGGGCTGATCTAATTTGGAGCTCCAGAGAAAAGCCCCTGGTCCAGGGACACTGTCAAAAGCAATTGTCATCTTTCTAGCAAACAATCAAGGAAGGCCAATATCACAGCTGCCCAGGGCTATAATACTGATTCAGGAAAGCAGACCAACCAAAAATTTAAAAGAAAGATCTGGGGAATGGGATAGCCATAGGGGGCTTTGATGAGGCCCCACATACTCCTGGGGATCTGGAAGGCTGCGCAACTGTGCACGTTCAGGAAAGACTGGAGAAGACCCTGGTTATCTCCTTGTTCCTTGCTGACCACGGGGTCCCGCACAGGCATGCAGTGAAAGCCAGGACAGGCTTGTAAACTGCCTGGACTTTGAATGCGTGCCTCACCACATCAAAGAGTGGAAACCTTACTGGCTCAAGGTGTTTAAGAAAACCTCTGACCAGCCATTTGCTGACTACTAAGCTATGCTCACACAGGGTCGACTTATAGGAAGCCAAGTTTGACAACGAAGGCAAGGATTTTAAAAAAGCATGGATGTTAGCATTTACACACGGAGGGGAGACAGGCTCTAAATAATTCATCCAGGCAAGGCACTAAACAAACTAATAAATGCAGCAACAACCTCTAGGGGAGGCAAATCCAAATCCAGATTTGTTATAATGTATCATCCCTAATGTCCAGTTTCCAAGAAAAATTGCAAAACACACAAAGAGACAGGAATGTGCGACCACACACAGGAAAGAAACAGTGGATAGAAACCATCTCTGAGAGATCCTAGGTGTTGGACTTGGTAGAAAAAGACTCAAAACCAGCCCTTATGAATATGTTCAAAGATCTACAGGAAATCATGATTGAAGAATTAAAGAAGAGTAGGATAACATTGGCTCATCAATAGAGAACTCCAAGAAAGAGATACAAAGTATAAAAAAAGAATCAAATAGAAATCCAAGTTGAAAAATATAGTAACTGACATGGAAAGTTCACCAGAGGGGCGCAACGGCAGATTTGAGTTGGAAGAAGAAAGACTTAGCAAACTTGAAGATAAAGCAATATCTAAATATCTAGATAAAGAAACTAGTCTATAAAGAACAGAAAGAAAAAAGAATGAGTAAAATGAACAGAGCTTCAGAGATCTGTGAGATCATCACTGAAAGGCATAAAAATATTTTGGAAAGAATGATAGCTGAAAATGTCCCAAATTTGATTTTTAAAACATCCATTAATATATGTATACAGCAAGCTCAACAAACTCTCACAGGACAAACTCAAACCTAGGCACATCATAGTCAAAGATTATGTCACCAAAGACAAAAGCTTGAAGGCAGCAGCAGTAAAACGACTCATCACGTACAAGAGAATCACAATCGGATTGTCTCTAGAAACAATGGAGGCAGAAGGCAGCAAGATGACGTATTCAAAGGGCTGGAAGAAAAAAGTCAAGAATTCTATATCCAGCAAAATTATCTCTCAAACATAAAAGCAAAATAAAGACATTCACAGATAAATAAAGACTGAAAGAATTCCTTGCTTGTAGACCCACCCTACAAAAAATACTAAAGGACATCCTTCAGGCTAAAAAGAAATGACACCGGATAGTACCTTGAATCTACATGAAGAAATAAAGAACAACCCTACAGGTTATTCTATAGGTAAATATGAAAAATATCATAGAATATATTTTTACTCTTTTCTTCTCTTAATTGATGTAAAACACAACTACAGAAAACAATTAGTATAAAACTGTATAGTTGGGCTTATATGTCATTTGTATGACAATATTAGCACAAAGGAGAGAGAATGGAAGGGAGACATGCTGGAGCAAAGTGTCTGTATCCTATTGGAATTGAGTTAGCATTAATCCAAAATAGGTTGTTTTAAGTTAAGAAGCATATCATAATTCCCAGAACAACCACTAGGAAAATGATACAAAAAAATATAGTTTAAAAAGAATAGAAAATATCTACTTAACACAAAAGAATGAAGTAACAGAGGAAGAGAGAAACAAAAAAGACATGAGACATACAGAAAACAAATAGTGAAATAGCAGTATATTGGACCATACCAAAAATTACGTTAAATATAAACAGAGTAAACACTCAAAAAGCAGAGATTGTCAGACTGTAAAAAAAAAATCAGGGTCCAACTTTGTGCTGTCTGCAATGGATACACTTTATATTTAAAGCCAAAAATAGGTTGAAAGTAAAAGTTTAGTAAAGATATACTAAGAAAACAGTAACCATGAAAGAACTGGAGCGGTTACATTAATATCAGAAAAACAAACATTTAAGACAAAAAAAATGTTACTAGACACAAAGAAGAGACATTTTATAACGATAAAATTCTCCATTGATCAAGAGGACGTAACAGTCCTAAACTTCTATGTGCCTCTTAACAGTTTCAAAACACGTGAAACAAGAGCTGAGATAAATACAAGGAGAAATAGATGACTTCACACTTATAGTAGATTTCTAACCCCCTTTTCAATAATTAATAGGACAAGTAGACAGAAAATCGGCAAGGATATAGAAGCGATGAAGCACACTTCAACCAGCTTAGCCTAACTGACATCTACAGAACACCCGGTCCAGCAGGAGAACACACATTCTCTTTCAGGGCGCATGGGATATTCTCTAACACAGACCATAGTCCAGCCCATAAAACACGTCTCAGTAAATTTTTAAAAACTGAAATTACACAAAGTATGTTCTCCAATCATAATTAAATTAGAAATCAACAATGGAAGGAAATTAGGGAAATCCAAAGTATTGTGAACTGAATGAAGACAAAAACACAACATATCAAAATCTACTGGATGCAGCTAAACGAGGGTTTGAAGGAGATTATATGGCTTAAATGCCTATGTTAGAAAAAAAGGTCTCAAATTAGTGATCTGATCTTTTACCTTAAGAGTCTAGAGCAAGAAGAGCAAAACAAACCCAAAGCAAGCAGAAAGAAGGAAATAGTAAAAACTAGAATGGAAATCAAGGGCCCGATCCCGTGGCTGAGTGATTAAGTTCGCACGCTCCGCTTCAGCGGCCCAGGGTTTCACCAGTTCAGATCCTGGGCGCGGACACGGCACCACTCATCAAGCCACACTGAGGCGGCATCCCACATGCCACAACTAGAAGGACACACAACTAAAAATACACAACTATGTACTTGGGGGCTTTGGGGAGAAAAAGGAAAAATAAAAAAAATCTTAAAAAGAAAAAGAATGGAGATCAAGATTGTAGAAAACAGGGGCTGGCCCCGTGGCTCAGTGGTTAAGTTCACGCACTCTGCTTCAGGGGCCCAGGGTTCTGCTGGTTTGGATCCTGGGCGCGGATGTGGCACCACTCATCAGGCTACGCTGAGGCGGCGTCCCACATGCCACAACTGGAAGCACCCACGACTAAAATATGCAACTATGTACTGGGGGGATTTGGGGAGAAAAAGCAGAAAAAACAAAGAAAAGAAAAGAAAAAGAAAGACTGGCAACAGTTGTTAGCTCAGGTGCCAATCTTCAAAAAAAAAAAAAAGATTGTAGAAAAAAGATAAACAATAGAGAATATCAATGAAAGCAAATGTTGATTCTTTGAAAAGATCAACAAAATAGACAAAGTTTGAACTACTTTGGTCAAGAAAAAATAAGAGCATACACAATCAGCAAAATCATTAATGAAAGGAGGACATAAACTCTGACCCTACCGAGTTTCAAGGGATTATAAGGGACTACTATGAACAACTCTATGCCAACAAGTTAGGCAATTGAGGAAATGGATAAATTCCTAAAAAGACTCAAATTACTAAAATTCACTCTAGAAAAATTAGAAAATCTGAGTACACCTGTAAGAAGAAAACAAAGTTGATTAGTAATTAAAAGTCTTCCCACAAAGAAAATCCCAGGGCCAGACAGTTTCACCGGTGAATTCTATCAAATGTTTAAAGAAGAAATAACACCGATAGTCCATGCACTCTAGAGGAACTTTTCAACTCATTCTTTGAGGTCAGTAATATACAGGTACCAAAGCCAGACAAAGACATCACAAGAAAATCAGGTTACAGACCAATATCCCTCATGAATACAGACAGAAAAATCCTCAGCGAAATGTTAGCAAGGTGAATTCAGCAACACATAAAAAGGATTACATACCGTAACCAAGTAAGGTTTATCCCAGGAATGCAAGGCTGGATTAACGTCCCCAAATCAATTAAGGTAATGCACCATCTTAATAGAATAAGGAACAAAACTCTCATGGCCATCTCAACAGATACAGAAAAAGCACTTAATAAAATTCAACAGGCACTGGGGCCGGCCCCATGGCCGAGTGATTAAGTTCACATGCTCTGCTTTGGTGCCCAGGGTTCAACAGTTCAGATCCTGGGTGTGGACCTACACATCACTCATCAAGCTATGCTAAGGTGGAATCCCACATAGAGGAAATAGAGTGACCTACAACTAGAATATACAACTATGTACTGGGGGGCTTTGGGGAGAAAAAAGACAGAGGAGGATTGTCAACAGATGTTAGCTAAGGACCAATCTTCCTCACCAAAAAAATAAATAAAAATAAAATTCAACATGCATTCATGGTAAAAAACAAAAACAAAACAACTCTCAATAAACTAGGAATAGATGGGAACTTCATCAACGTGATAAAGGGCATTGACTCTTATCCTACAGGTAAGAGCACACTTAAAGGTGAAAGAATGGATGCTTTCTCCCTAAGATCAGGAACAAGGCAACAATTCCCACTCTTACCACTTCTATTAAACATTGTGCTGGAAGTTTTGGATGATGCAATCAAATGCAATAAAGAAATAAAAGACATTCAGTTTGAAAAGGAGGAAATAAAACTGTCTTTAGGGGCCAGCCCTGTGGCCGAGCGGTTAAGTTCACATGCTCCACTCCGGCGGCCCAGGGTTTCACAGGTTCGAATCCTGGGCGTGGACCTGGCTCGTCAGGCTGTGCTGAGGCAGCATCTCACATGCCACAAATAGAAGGACCCACAACTAAAATATACAACTACGTACTGGGGAGATTTGGGGAGAAAAAGGAAAAATAAAAAAACCATAAAAAAGGGAAAACTGTCTTTATTCCAGGTGACACGTTCTTATGTATAGAAAGTCCGAAGGACTCCATAAAAATTCTTTCATAATTAATAAACAAATTCAGCAAGGATATAGGATATAAGATCAACATACAAAAATCAATTGCCTTCCTATATACTGACAGTGAATAATCTGAAAATGAAATTAAGAAAATAATTCCATTTGGTAGCATCAAAAAGGATAAAATACGTAGGAATAAATTTATAAGAGAAGTGCAAGACTTCTACACTGAAAACTACAAAACATTGCTGATGGAAATTAAAGGCTATCTAAATAAGTGGAGACATTTCCTATTCGCAGATTAGAAGAATCAATATTGTTAAGACAACATTTCTCCCCAAATGGATCTATAGAGTCAACATCGTCCCTGCGAGAATCCCGGCAGGCTCTCTCACAGAAATTGAAAGTTGATCTTAAAATTTACGTGGAAATAAAAAAACCCAGAATAGCAAAAAAAGATTTTGAAAAAGAATGAAGTGGGAGGATTTTTGCTTCCCAATTCCAAATTTTACTATAAACCTTCGGTCATCAACACAGTCTTAAACGGCCTCAGAATGGACATGCAGATCAATGCGACGGAACTGAGGGCCCAGGGACGAGTCCTTATACTTACGGTCAGTTGATTTTCGATAAAGGTGCCGTGGCCTTTCAACAGCGAAAGGAGAGGATTTCAGCAAAGGGTCCTGGGACAACTGAATATCCACACGCAGAAAGAGGAACCTTCACACCACACATAAAAGCTACCTCACAGTGGACTGTAGACGTAAATGGAAATGCTAAAGCTATGAAAGTCTCAGAGAAACACACGGTAGAAAATCTTTGTAACCTCCGGTTAGGCAAAGGTTTCTTAGATTCAACGTCAAAAGCACAAAATATAAAAGAAAAAATTGATAAATTGGACTTTGTCAAATTTAAAAACTTTTGCACTTGAAAAGACATCATTAGGAAAATTAGAAGACAAGCTGTAGACTGAGAGAAAATATTTGCAAATCATATATCTGATAAGGACTTGTATCCAGAGTATATAGAGAACTCAACAAGAAGACAAACATCCAATTAAAAAATGGGCAGAAGATCTGAATAGACATTTCACCAAAGAAGATAAACAAATGGCTAATAGGCACTTGAAAAGATCCTCAACATCATTAGTCATTAGGGAAATGCAAATTAAAACCACAATGAGATACCACTCCACACACACTAGAATGGCTATAATTAAAAGATAGACAATAACAAATGTTAGTTAGAATGTGGAAAAATGGGCTCCCTCATACAAGGCTGGTAGAAATATAAAATGGTACAGCTACTCTGGAAAATGATGCGGCATTTTCTTAAAAAGTTCAAAGAGAATTTACTAAATGACCGAACAATTCCACACCTAAGTATCTACCCAAGGGAAACAAAAACACAAGTCCACACAAAATTTCCGTGTAAATGGTCACAGCAGCTTGATTTCTAATAGCCAAAAAGTGCAAACAACCCAAATGTCCATTAACGGGTCAGTGGATAAAGAAAATGTACATATCCATACAATGGAATGCTACTAATCGGTAGAAAGCAATGAAGTGACTGTCATGTGCTACAATGTGGGTGAACATCAAAAACATATTAGGCAAAGGAAGCTGGACACGAAAGGCCACAGACTGTATGATTTCATATGTGAAATGTCCAGAACAGGTAAACCTACAGAGACAGCAAGCAGATTCCTCGTTCCTGGGGCTGGCATTGCAGTGGGGATTAGCTGTAAAGGGCCATGAAGGATCTTATTGAGATGATGGAAATGTGCTAAAACTAGATTATGTGATGGTTGCACAATTTCAGCAAATTTATTGAAAATCATTGACTTGCATACTTAAAATGGGTGAATTTTAATGAAACAAGGTAGCTATTAAAACAAAGTGTTTTGGGACTCTATCTGTGTCCCTGGCAGAAGGATTCCTCTTTGAGAGCCAAGACCGCCATAATCACAGGGCGCTGAGTTGCAGGAATGGGTCACAAATTCTGCAAATGGGCCACAAGGAGTGGTTCTGAGCAAGGCCATTCCTACTTCCGCCCTTGGATGCTGGACTCATATATTTTCCCCGCTGGGGCAGAACACTGTACAATGGTCATCCATTTAGAGTCTGTGTGTCCGGGAGGACGGCGTCCCACTCTTTCAGGGCATCATCTTCAAGCTGGCATCTCAGGTGGAGCTTCAACAAGCCATCCACCACTGATGTCCAGCAGCTTTTGAGCGGCCTGGTCTGTGACAGGATCAGTGGACCCTCTGGTCAGGTTCACTCTGCCATACCTCCTTTGCCAGGATTTTATGTGGGCTCCCACATTGCTGGATAAAACACTGTAAACCTGCAGACAGAAGGAGGGGCGGAGTGGGGGCTGGCTGAGGACTTATGGCCGGGGAAGACAGACGCCTTCCTGGTTGTGACGTTTACCTTTAGGCGACAACTGGGAGGGTGTTTTTGGATGAGATTAACATTTAAATCGGTGAACTTCCGGGGAAGGAGATCATTCTCCATAACGTGGGTGGGCCTCACCCCATCAGTCAAAGGCCTGAATAGAACAGAAAGATGCATCTTCTGGAGCAAGAGGGAATCTCTGTCAGGCTGCCTCTAGACGTCACCTGCTCCCTCGGATCTCCTGGGTCTCCAGGCTGCCAGCCATCGGACTGGAACTATAACATCAGATCCCCTAGGTCTTGACCTCGGGTTCACACTGCAAATTTGGACATGGACGGCCTCCATAAGCATGTGAGCCACTGCCTTACAATAAATCCTTTTTTGTGTATATATGTGTCCTATTGGTTCTCTTTCTCTGGAGAGCCCTGACTAGTGTTCGGGACGTATGAATTCCAGTCAAGATGAATCACTGCCTTTTCCGGGGTAGAAGTGTCCCATATATAGTCAATTTGCCACCAAGTGGCTGGCAGCCTCCTTGAAGGATGAGCTCAGTGTTGGTCTCTGTTGCTGGCAGGTTGAGCAATCAGCCCTGGTCAGTGGGAGGCCACGCTGCTGGGACCACGGCTACTCTGGTCATATGCCCTGTCCACACCGAGGCGGCCAATGACAGAGGCTGGCTGACATCAGCTGTCTTGTCCCCTCAGGGATGTGTTGCCTCTTCTGCTGTAGATGCTCTCAGGTGGTGTCCACCTGCCACACGCAGAGATCTTCCCACAGCATGCCATCTCCTCGAGCCTGCCCCACACCTCTTCCTCGGGTCTTCTCATCTTTCTCTTTCTGGGTCCCTGAGAAGCCAGTCACACCATTTGTCACCGCTCAAGAATCCGTATGTATTCTAACCTTGAGCCATTATTCTTTCCATACAAAGTGGATGACAGGGTGCACCTCCTGACCTCCGTCCTGTGGGAGGCTCTCCCCTCGCCACCGCCTTAACTGATGTGGTAAGTCATCAAGGACTGGCTTAGCTTCCACCTGGCTCTCTGTCTCTTCGGACACTTGCTTTGGAGCCCTGAGCCATCATGTAAGAAATCCACCTACTCTAATGCTTCTTGTGGGATAGACCACATGGAGAGACACATCAAGATAGAGAGAGATGCCCAAGAACACCGGCTGTTCCAGCGCCCAACTGTTTGCCTTCCCAGCCCACGGGCCAGGCGTGTTAGTGGGCGAGCCTGCAGGTGATCCCAGTCCCGGCCCTGGCCCTGACGTACCGGATCTGCCCAGGTTCAGAGCTCTACATCCTTATAATTAAGGCCCGGGCCAGACCCTCAGCTCTCTCTGCCCTCCAGCTGCAGGAGGTGAGAGTCTCTAATTTCCATGGTGCTAAGGAGACCTTCTGGTTGTCTTAATTAGCCTTTAATTGGTGATTAACCACCCTCAGCCTTTGCTTGTCTTCCTCCAACGCTTCAGTTGCCCCCAGCAACAGCCATCCAATTCCATAGGCAGTAGGATGACTATTTCCCTGGTTCTTCTCAAATACCTGATGCCTTCTGCTCTCCTGGGCATTCTTTTCTGATCGTCTTAATTGCTCATCTACCTCATGCCAGGAGCTCTCAATGCTCCCCTATCACCAGTGATAGAGTCCTCATTGCCAGCCATCTGGTGGCTGAGCCAGCTCCAAAATCCCATTTCAGAGATACTTGGACCACTCCTGGTACCATCTGTTGCAGGTCGGGTCCCTGGCATCGCATCTCAGAGATGAAAATTTGCGTGCAGGAAGTCTATTGGAAGACCAACCGATCGGGGGTGGGGGTGTGAAGGAAGTGGGATTTGGCAGAAGAGGTTGAGCCGCAACAGAGTCACGGCAAGGGCCTCAGTTGATCCCACAGGGGTCTCTGGCTTGGGGATGGCCCGTCAGAGTTGTCCCACATTAGAGAAAAGGGTGCCAAGCCTTTTTATCCCCACACCCACTGGTCATTATCTCTGGGCTGCCCCTGACTGGTAAGGGCGTGTGACCGTGGGTGACGCAGGTCTGTTTGGATGAGGGCAACCCGCAGGGAGGATCAGGTGAGAAATACATGCCAACAACACCCTAGCAGCTGGAGAATGAGTGCCCCAGGCCTGGGGTGGTGGGCGGCGAATCTGGCCAGTGCACCAGAGCAGCTGCGTTCACGGTGAGATTCTCTCTCTACACCTGATATTGGGTTAAAACCCAAGTTTGGACTCTAGGCTAGAGACCTGAGATACATTCCTGGAACTCCTAGAAGAAACAATCATAAGACCACCCACTTGGCCATCAGTCTTCACGGGCTGTACGTGCCATGTTCTGAAAGTTTGAAGTTTGCAGTAATAAAGGCTGTGACTTCTTTTTAATGCTGGGAAAAATGAAAGTCTCAAAGCTCCACATCCAGGGGCACCTAAGACAGGAAGAAATAGGGGATTCCTCTTTTAAAATAACACTGTACACATTGCATTTATCAAATTCTATATTCATTCACTTGTTTATTAGCCAAGACTTTTAAGTACCTACCATGCACCAGATACTATACTATGAGTTGAAAATACGCTTCCCGCGGGGTTGTTTTGACAACCAACCATCCAGCTCTGGGGAACCACTCAGTGAGAGCTTGGTGGGGCTGTCAGTCACAGGTCTCTGCTCCCTCCCCCTCTGGATGGTCATGGAACACGACCCCCCAGAAACAGTCCTAAGCTGGGACAGTCCATGTCCTTCCCTTATGTTGATAGGCAGAAGCAGGGAGAAAACAGACCCCTTCCACTGGAAATTAACCTGAAAAAATACGAGCATAGGGTTCCTAGAGGAAGCATCTGTGGTAGGAAGGAAAAATGAGGGAAGTCCTGAGAGAAGCAGAGATAAGAAGGAAGGAGTAAGGAGAGATGGCAGGAGGGAGAGAGAGAGAGAAGAAAGAGTGTTTGAGCCCCTACATTTCACAACTTTGTAAATTCTGAAATTCTCTTTCTTTCTTAAGCTAGTTTGAGTTGTATTTCTGTTGCTGGCAATCCAAAGGGTCCTGTCTGGAGTCTGGCATTAGGGTCTGCAGCCCATCCCGGCTGTTGGCTTGTGCATGGCACGCACTTTCCGGTTTACCAAGAGCTCTCTGCACAGGATCCCTTCGCCCTGTGGGGTACAGACCACAGAGCATTTCTCTCCCTTTACACATGAGGACACGGGCTTTATGAGATTTTCAAAAGTGTGATGCTTGGGAAAATGTGTTATAAGCTGAACAATACTGTTCACATGGGACATTTAATTGCTGCTCGTAGTGAATCACTAACGTCACCTGCAAAATGGACATCTCACTCAGGACGCCTTCTGTGCCCTGGGCTCTTCAGGAAATGGCATTGGGTGCTCAAAGGCAGGGGTGGGGAGCCGGCCCAGTGGCGCAGCGGTTAAGTTAGCACGTTCTGCTTCGGTGGCCTGGGATTCGCTGGTTCAGATCCCGGGTGCGGACATGGCACCACTTGGCACGCCATGCTGCGGTAGGCGTCCCACATATAAAGTGGCGGAAGATGGGCATGGATGTTAGCTCAGGGTCAGTCTTCCCCAGCAAAAAGAGGAGGATTGGCAGCAGTTTGCTCAGGGATAATCTTCTTCTTCAAAAAAAAAGGCAGGGGTGGGTTTTCCACCTGTCTCAGAGGTATGTACGGTGAGGACTGTTGCATTTGCTGATGAAGGACATCCGATCCAAACAGCTGAAGGAAAGAGAGAGGAGATTGATTGACTTGTGTACGGAGGAGCCCAGGAATGGCTCAGCCAAGAGCAGCCCCTCTCTCACTTCTTGTGTGCCCTTTGTGCCTTCATTCTGTGTCTCCACTTGTCCCTCAGCAGCCCTGGGCACACGACCTACCAGCTGCAAGTTCAGAGAGGGATGATGTCTGCTTCCCAGGGGACACAAGTCCTAGCATCGATGGCCGTCGGCTTGGCTTGGGTTCCTGGACCTCTCGCACTGGCCAGGGGATGGACATTCTCCAGTCGGCTGGGCCCTGAAGTTGGGGCAGGGGGACTCAGCAAGGAGAGGGTTGTTCCCCTATAAAGAAGATGGAGGTGCTGCCAGCAGAAGGAAGGAGATAGTGGTTGAGTGAGCAAAACCCACCAATGCCCACTACAAGTCCTTCAGGACGGAGCATTTGCTCACTGGTGTATTCAGCATGTGCTCCCCAGCCCCCACGGAGCGCTGGACAGAGAGACACAAAGCTGGCACAATCCAGCTTGAAGACCCTTGTCTCTGGGGAAGACATGTGGCAGAACAGGACAAAGACAGCCTTTGGAGTTGGGCAAACCCACGTTTCATCACAGCTCCCCCACGTCCCAGGCATAAGTGCTCTGAGCCTCAGTTTCCCTAACTGTCAAACGGGCCATGCCAGAGTAAGCTGAGCTATCAAGGGTACAGTTCTTAATTCTGTGCCCGACGCACGGCTGGTGCTAGGCCACCGTTGTCCCTTCTTTGCTCCCTTCGAATTTTGTGTTTGGTTTTGCGTTTGAAAAGAACGGAAGCAGGGTGCAAGCGAGATTTCCAAATGCATGGCCGGTGGGTGAGGGGGGTGCGGGCCCTGGCAGTGCCCTCTCTTCTGGGACGCGTGCCCGCTCTCTGCCTGACGCGCCGTCACATCTCAGGCTCTGTCTGTCATGCTAGGTGCGTGTCCCTCTCCTTGACAAGGCAGCGTGATGGTGCTAACGAAGCTCCCGCTGCGAGCTCCGGTGCAGACCACTGGGCGCTCCCAGCCCCACCCGCCGGGCTCTCTCTCCCTCTTGCAAATAACAAGCACTGAGATGCTCTGTTCCTGTCAGAAGAAAATGAGACAGTCTTTATGTCCATTTACATCCAGGCTTTTAAAATTGCTTGGGGCACTCCTGCTCAGACACCCTTGAGTAAAAGGGGGGAAAAATTAGTGAAAAGTGGAATAATTTGAAGAAATTAGACCTAGTTTGTCCAAGATTAAGGATAGCTCTTAATGAAGTGGCCTGATCTGTCTTGCTGGGGGAAAAAAATCACTTCAGCCCTTAATTTTCTTAAGCATCCCTGTAAGAATGTATGTGCAAAGGCTTCTGGGGCTGTTTATTAGGTCGCTTTATTTTAATCACCCACGGCTGGGCTTGCCAGGAGAAATTGCAGGCGTTTCACTGAATTCTCAATCAGCCACTTGAAGAGCTCACCAGAACCTTCTCCAGAAGTCCACCAGATTCTCCAGAGGGGAGGAAATTTCCATTCTCTTCCATGACTTTGGACAGGCCAGGCCCAGGCGGCCCCCCTGAGAGGGGGTCCAGGACCCTCCCTGGCTGGACGCTTGGGGGGGGTCCAGATCCCTCAGAGACCCTATAGTCCCCACAGAGTGTATTTGCTCCCCAGTTCCATGAGACAGTGGGAAGGGGACAGGTGAGGGGCTCACGAGGGTCTGGGAGCAGGGAGAGGGGAAGAACATTCTAGAAGCTCACAAAGAAAGGAACAGGAGGCTTGGAGTAGCTGTGGGGTTGGGGCAGACATCTCTGAGGAGACGGCAGGTTCGCAGACATGAGGATGGCAGGAGGTAGCAGGCATGAGCAGGCGTGGCCCAGGATGGGAAGCATGGAGGGTGAAGGCCCAGGAAAGGCAAGTGCAGAGCCCTGTGGGGGGAGGCAGGGAGCGGGGGCCAGACCAGGCTGGAGAAGCCAGCGGGGCCTGATCCTGCAGCGCTCATCAGCTGGTTGATTTTATTCCTGGGGTTTTAAGACTCGCTCTGATTGACGGTTTTCAGGGGTGTGTTGACAGCTGGGTGGAGCCCGTATCCAGGAGGTGGGAGCGGAGGCTGGCTGGTGTGAGGGGGTTGTGGCTGCATCCACGTGCAGGACCTGGCTGGGCGGGGGGACAGCGACAAGTGGGCAGACTTGAGAGCCCTTCCATGGAGGCTCGTGAAATTGCCATGTTCGAAGGCAGCAATTACATGAAGTCAAACCCAGAATTTGGGACGTGGAATGAAAATGTTTGGTGATGGACAGGTGTGTGTGTGTGTGTGTGTGTGTGTGTGTGTGTGTGTGCTGGGTGCCACTCAGGTGGTTCATGAGAAGATCTGACTAGAGAATGATTCACAAGATGTTAAGATAATCAACAAGAGATGGTATAGCACCTGTAGCTGACCAATGGCAGGGAGTTGTCACACTCACGCACGAACACACACACAGCCCCCTGAACCACCTGAGTGGGATTCTGCTTTCCGTCAGGACTCTGGTACCCTCCAAACGTACACCTCAGCACATGCGCGCACACACACACACACACACACACACACACACACACACCTGTCCATCACCAAACATTTTCATTCCACGTCCCCAATTCTGGGTTTGACTTCATGTAATTGCTACCTTCATGGTCAGAAGGGGCGTGCAATCCTCACTGCCAGGACCAGGAGCAGGGAAGAAATGCCCAGCATTCTGCCCTGCCCTGTCTCCAGCTGGTGCCTCCACCAGGAAGTCCACCAGAGTCCACAGAAGGGCCCGGACCACCCAGGCCCACAGGGCAGCCCGAGGGCTCAGAGCCCAGGGGAGGGGTGGCCTCCAGCCTGCGGAGTATTGCTGTGCTGCGAACATCTGAATATCCGTTTCTCTCTCCGACTGGGGGCTCCATCCCTATCCCAGCCTGGATGAAGGACGGCTGCCAGGCCATAAATCAACACGCCGCTTCCTGCGCGAGCACGTCTCGCTGCGGGAGAAATGTCAGCCGTGCGCTGGGGGACATCTCTGCTGATTACACCCGCTTGGGACTCAAACGCCACTCAGACCCTGCTTTGCAGGGGGCCCACCCGCTCTGGGTTCACTCCCCTTCCTCTTCACCCTGCTCTGTGCCCCGGGGTGTTCATGAGGCTGGCACACTTATTCCTCCCCGCGGGGTCCTCCCCAGCACCGGGAACTGTTCCCTTGCTGGCCCTGGGGTCCCCGGTGGAACACACTCACTGGAATTGCCCCTGGCGGGGGCAGAGGGAACACCTTCCCTGTCCCCTCCCACACCTTCCTAAATGGTCCCTCTCATTTCCGATTCCTCCAGTATGCGTCTGCTTTCTGCGGGACCCTCACTGATCCAGCGGCTATAGTTTTTAATGAGGTGGATGCTGGAGAGAGGGATGTGGCTGCTGGTGTGGGAGGTGAGGGGCAGCCCTGGGCAGGGGACCAGGACATGGGAGGGGGTGCTGGGGAGAGGCAGTTGGCCGTGCAGACAGCCTGGTGAGTCTGGGGCCAACACAGCGTACTCCTCTCTGAACCCTGCTGTCCCTATGACCACGATGCCCCTGGGAGGGGCAGGCGAGAGGAGAAGGTCGGGGTGGCCCGGTGTCCACTGAGGAGAGCATCCTTCCAGGATGAGGAAGCAGAGTCCACGGGCTGCCAAGCCAGGAGGGACTGAGCAGGCCAAGTCTATGTCCAGCCTCCAGGCCAGGCTGCCCCCCCCCCCCCAATACTGTCAATCTTCTTTGAAAGGCCCCGGGATTAGGTTTGCCCATTCAAACCAGCTGCCTGCCCTCCTGCCCCTGGCCCCGACTCTGGGCCCCCCGGGATGTGGCAGACCAGTCAGCCTCTCTGCCAAGGCCATCTGGGCCCAGTTAGGCCTGCAGCCTGGGGCCAGAGGCGCCGTTGCCAGGAGAGGGTCCCAGTGGGGGCCTGGGGGTGTCCCGCAGCTCTGGGAGGTCCCGGCTGGGCCTCCACACGATGGCAGCATGCACGCACTGAAGCCCGCTGGGCTGCCTGGTCTGGGCCGGGACCCAGCACCACCCTCGGCTCTCTGGCCCTGCTCCCCGCTTTCTGCGGCTGCTGCCACTCAGACATCATCCCACATGCTGTCTGGGAAAGCTTCGCAAGGCATCTCCTCCATCACCTGGTGCCCCTGGGCCCACCAACACCTCTCAGGCCCCAGGCCCTTCACATGCAGCCTATCCACAGGGAGGGCACCCCCAAGGCGGGCAGGGGGAGACGCGGGGATCGAGGGCCTCTGGTGCCTGGCACAGGCTCGGCTGGGGCACTGTCCACATGGCCCAGGGCCTCCCCAGCCTGGCTGGCCTGACCTCCCCATCCCGAGGCCAGATCCAGGCCTGAGGGCACTGGTCGGGTTGCCCAGGGAACAAGTGTCTCCCTGAGAAAGGTCATGTGCTGGGGGGTCCAGTGGGGGTCCATCCAGGAAGAATGGGTAGATCTGCCTGCAGGGCAGACGGGAAGGAGACTGGCCAAAGAGCCCCACTTGGAAGCTACATCCAACCAGGGCCGGCTCCCCGGAAGCAGCCCGGCCCGCGGGCCGCGCGCGGGCTGTCTTGCCCCAACCTGCTTCTCCATCTCCCTTCTGGCTCCTGATCCCCACCAGCTTCAGCATCTCCTCCTGGCTCCCTCGAGAACTGCACGTCCTCTTTGATTCACTTCTCCTCCTTCCTGTGGTACTTTGCACCCCAAATCCCCTCTGCCCTCTGTCTCCCCCACCATAAGCACCTCCACATCCTGTGGGACCCAGCACCAAGGCCAGAACCTTCTGCAGCCTTGGCCAGGACATCCCGCCAGCACAGGGAGACAGCAGCTGGACCCCAGAGCCTGCAGGTGCAATGAGAGGGGTGGGAAGGAAGGTGGGGGCAGCCGCAGGCACCTTCCCCAGACCAGGCAGGGACATGTGCGGTCACCAGGCAGGCAGTCCCGTGCTTCCACAGCGGGGTTCTCAGCCAGGAACGATTTTCCTCCAGGGGACATCGAGCAATGTCTAGAGACACTTTTGATGGTCACAACCAGATGCTACTGGCCTGTGGTGGGTGGAGGCCAGAGATGCTGCTGAACGTCCTGCACCGCACAGGACGGCCCCCACAGCACAGATGATCCAGCCCCAAGTGTCAGCAGGGCCAAGGTTGGGAAACCGCGCGGCACAGATGTAGAAACTGGGGCTCAGAGAGGGGCGTCCAGGGCCTTCTCTGCGCACTCAAGCTTCTTGGTCCAAAGGTCTTTCCTGTGCTCTGAGCCTCTTTTCCTCTTCGGGGCCTATTCTTAAGAACCAAAGACACGTCCCCATCCGGCCAAACTGGGCACAAAACTTCCTTCCCACCTGGTAGCCTTCAGGGCACCCTGATTCCCGGCCTGCTCAGCTTCTGTTGAGCCCAGAGCTTGGCCAGTGGACGCGGCGGGCAGACACCTGGGTCCCTGTATCCCTGTGCATCTCCCACGACCTCTCTGGGCTCAGTTTCCCTCTCTACAAAAGAGGTGGCTGGGGTCCAGGCCCTGGAGCTGGCAGCATGGGTGCAGCAATCCGTCATGCCAGGCTCACATGGGCGCTGACATCAGCCCCCCTGCTGTGGCAGCCACGTGCTCTGCTGATCTGGGAGTGAGCCCCACGGGCAGCACCTGCCTTATCGATAACTACCAGGCATACACGGGACACCGGGAATGTTTCAATGATCAGGTCGGTTCTGTTCCAGAAGATGCCTTACACACACCGAGGCTATTTTAGGGTGCCAGCGGGGCCCAGCCGGAGGGCCGGGGGCTCTTTACTGATCTGGTTACAGCCACGTGCAGGGACAGCAAATGCCACCGTTTCTGTTCCGTGCTGCAGCGGTAAGAAGGGCAGGTGGCACGACCCATATGCAGTGTCCTCGCTGCAGGCCCAGGACGAGGACGGAGGAAGGGTGCAGGGACAACCGGCAGGGGAAAGCTGAGCCCTTCAGAGCCACTCTGTGGTTCCCCTTGAGCTGCGTGCTCCCCCACACCCATGACAGCCTGGGGAAGATCACCCCCACAGCCCCCGGGGGCCTAGACGTGGGGGCCGTGGGGCAGAGAGGGAGGCATGTGGGGCCTCTCCGTTGGGCTCTCTGAGGCAGAGGCCATCTGATGCTTGGTCCCCTGCTTCCTGGCCCAGCCCGGCCCCTCCCTCTCTGCTGCTTCGTGGTGAGAGCAGCAAAGCCTCCCCCTTGGAGGGCTCTGTGAGAAGGTGCACTGAGAATGTTTGCATGGCAGAGGGGTCCCCGTGCCCCCTCCTGGGGGTCCTGGCTGTGGCATGTGCTCCCTGGAGCCTTCCCTCAGGGTGCCCCTCCCCACACCTGCCCACCGCCTCCATTGGCATGATCTAAGATTTCTAGAGGACTCTGTAGGGACAGCTGGAGGGTGAGGCAGCATTAGGAACTCATTGGCCCGTTACAGTGGGGTCTGTGTTGTCACATGGTGACCGGGGGCCTCTGTGCCAGGGCATCGGGCCACCGGGGGCCCTCTCCACCAGCCCGAGCACCGACTTCCCGCGCACCAGCCACCCGCAGTCTTCCTCCCAGCTCCCCTCTCCTTGCAGTGTCCCCGTGTCCTTCTCACACTCCAGTTTCAGATGACAAATTGCCCATTTTCCTCTTACAATGTGGGGACATGAGGGGCTGGAGGTCGTCCCCTCCCATTTTGTGGACACCTTGCTCTTTTCTCCAAGAGACATCCTGCCTGGACCCATCTAAATTCACTGGCCCTGAAACACCAGGACACCATGCGGCCCCACCCTGCTCTAGCGGCCTGGACTTTTCTCTCCGTCCTTCTCTTTGCCTCCAGCGGACTTTCGATGACCCCGAAGTTTCCCCTTGGCTTTCCTGCCGTGTCCCCCGAGTGCACAGGGGCGTGGGCAGAATTGGACGCTGAGTCCGATTTCCACCCCGAGATGCAATCAATTCGGGAAGCAGCCCAGAACGAGGTCACCCGTCCCAGTCACGAAGGCTGTGCCTCTTCTCCACCCAGAGACATAGTCGAGGCTGGCTTTCATCTATTTTAATTTGGTTGACAGACATCAGACCTAAAACAGATCTGCAGTTGGAAGGGGAAAATTCCTCAATGTTTTAATTTGCTCCATCCGACGTGAGCCAAAGAGGCCACCGGCTTACTTTTTCCAGCTCCCACCCCCTGGAGGAGAGCTTGTGTTCAAGTTGTCTCTGATACAGAACACCGCCTGTTCTCCGCGGCCCCTGGAATGGCTTGGCTCAGCGCATAAAAAAAGATCCTGACATTCTCTGTCCTCTTGACTCTTCCCAAAGTAGCATCTCCTGTGGGACAGTATCGCCTTGTAAGGGCAGCGAAGAGGCAGGGGCCGACGAGTGTGTAGTCAGATCACGGAGGGCATGGACAGCGGCGGGGACGGTCATAAACGGCCGGGGGATTATCCTCGGCTCTCGGAGAGTTCGGGAGTGGGGAGGAATGAGGCGAGGGTGCCAAGGGAGGGAGAGGTGTTGGTGTGTTTTTTGAATGCCAGAACTATAATTAAGGAGTGAGAGGATTCATGCTCGCCGTAACCAAGGCTGCAGGAGAAACCATGAAACCCAATCCCCCCAGGAGGCCGGGCTTGGACCCGCATGTGGCACCTCTTTGAAGCTTATTTCAGAGTCGAGCACATTTATCAAGGGTGCTGGGGCTCTGACAGCGTCAGGTGGCGTGTGGCCGTCTCGCGGTGCCCAAAGGAGCGCTCGCTCTCTTTCGTGCCACCTGTCCCGAGACTACCTCAAAAGACTCGAGGGACTTTCCAGAGTTCCGTGCGCGTGTGTGGGAGGGTCTGGTCTGAACAGAGGGCTTTCCAAGGGTGGGGGCCTGGGATACGGAGAAAGCTTCTAGAAGAGAGCTGACCAGAGCGGGGGTGGGTGGGAACTTCTGGTGGGTGGGTCAGACTGTGAGGGGAGGGGGTGCTCCTGGCCCTTCCCGTGGGTTTCAATGTGGCCTCCAAGTGGTGCAAACTCTTATGCTGTTGAATCCGGGTGCATGGGGGCTCGTTCATTCTTCTCTCCACCTTTGTGTCTGCTGGACACTTTTCATCATTAAAAAGTGTAAAAAGGGGCTGGACCGGTGGCGCAGTGGTTAAGTGCGCACGTTCCGCTTTGGCGGCCCGGGGTTCGCTGGTTCAGATCCCGGGTGCAGACGTGGTACCACTTGCCAAGCCATGCTGTGGCAGGCGTCCCACATATAAAGCAGAGGAAGATGGGCACGGATGTTAGCTCAGGGCCAGTCTTCCTCAGCAAAAAGAGGAGGATTGGCAGCAGATGTTAGCTCAGGGCTGATCTTCCTCAAAAAAAAAAAAAGGTGAAAAAAACCCCAAGTTGGCCCCGTCTTCCCTCACCCTGGGTGAGTGTCCGCGCTTGCCTTAGGCTCGTCAACCGCAGACCCGATCCTTGGAACGAGAAGTCAGAACTTCCGCCTCTTCCCTCCATCTCTGACCACATCCTCTGAGACAAATGATTCCTGGAGAATCCCACACAGACAGACTCGGTTGTGGCCAAGCCATGTGGTCATGCTGTTGCCACAGGCGTTGGCCAGAAGCCTTTCTTAGAAAGCCACGGGCTCGGTGTTCCCCCCATGCGAGGGCGTGGCCGTGCCCGTCACTGCGGCGGGACTGCTCTCTTCTGAGTTGCATCTGGAGGGAAAATGGGGTCCTGGAGTCCCCGCCAGGATGGCTGGAGCGGGAACCAAGCCGAGGGGGTTGCTTGTCTTTAAATGACCCCACTGTAGTCAACAGATGAGAAGAGCCTTTGAGCCAAATTTAGGGCAGGCCCCATTCTGCTCACGGGTATCCATGTTGCTCACAGGCACAGGCGACGGCACGACCTTGCAAAATCTCGGCTTAATTCCTGGCGCTCTGAAGGCCACCTCCTCTCTGAGGCTGGTGGTTACTGTGCTAATCAGCGAGGCCACAACCGCAATTAGACGTGACCGCTGGGGGAGCCGTGCCAGCCCAGCGTCCCCACGGGCCACCTCGAGCAGGCTCGCCGGGCACCAGGCACTCCCAAATGCCCTCGGGCAGGCTGAGTAGCGGAGTCTGCGCTCAGAGGGCAGGCCTGTTCCCCCTGCTTCCAAATTCAGGGGTCCCAGGTGGGGTGCCCCGTCTTCACCATGCCACAGATGGAGGCAAGGAGGCTGGCCCATGCCAAACTGTTCCCTCCCTGGAGCCTGGGGCCTCAGCAGGGGACCAGGACTAGCAATGTGGATGTCGAGAGGATGTTTCAACCTGGCACCCGGCCTTCCTCTCCCGGACTTTCGCCTCTGTTCATCTAGTGTCCCCTGGCAGGGCTACACCCAAGGCCCGCTCCAGGGCCAAAGCCCTGCTCTGAACTGTGGCCACACCCTCCAATCCTGCCCCCCAAATGGAGCAGATGTTCACACCTGCGGCCTCCTGACCCTGGTCCCCTCTCGGCTTCCCTTTGGGAGTCAGAGACTCTGGGCTTGGCAAGCACCCACTTTCTCAGAGGTATTTCCAGCAAGAAGACACTGCTCTGTATAAGGCCACACGAGTGCCTTCCAGCACCTTCTGGAGAGCTGGGCCCTTCTCCCTGCTCCTCCTCAAGATTCAGGCCAAGTCTCCGTGTCCCCTCCCAGGAAAGGCCTCCCCTGCTCTCCGTCTCAGCTGGACCCTCCAGAGGGGCTGATGTCCGTTCGCCTAAGGTTCCTCTCCCCTCCCTTGCCCTCCTCTCCAAATTCGCCAAAGGATACATATTCACACAGTGAACACACCGTGTAACCCACCCCTCACCCGGCACGTTGCTGCACCTCAGAAGCAGTCTCATGCTCTTCCCGGTCGTGACTGCTCCCCGAGGGGTGACCACCATTCCGACCTCTGACCCTCTAAGTCTGTTTAACCCACAGCTCAGTTTTGCTTGTGTGTGTTCCTTCTCTAAATGCATCGTGCCCCGTGCTCTCCCATATTTGTGGGACTGTCCGTGTGTCGGGTGGATGTGGAACCCTCGTCCTCGTCGCTCCGTGGTGTGCCGCGTGGGATCGCCCCCTCCAGCGCATGTGTGCGTGGGGCTGGGTTCTGGCGAGGCTGAGTCTGGCTGCTGTGACCGTTCGCGCCCGTCTGCTGGCAGAGGCTGGCAGAGTGGATGTGTCTAAATGTCCACCGAAACGGCTCTCTCGCGGCTCTCAACTGGTCTGACAAAGCGTTCGCCCTGGAGCTCCTCGCTTCCTTCGCGTCTCTGCACTGGACCCTGACCTCCGTGGGCTTCTTCGTGGCCCCGGCCCGGCGCTCGCCACGGTGCTTGCTGGGGCCAGAGCCCGGCAAATTGTAGCAACTGCTATTGTTGTCATCATCCCCTGTCAACAAGCATGTGGTCCTCATTTTACAAAGGGGGAAACTGAGGCTCAGTCCGTCTGACCCCAAAGTGCCTCTCACCCTGAACAGAGGGGAAATCAGGAACACACAGCATGACCTGCCCAGCACAAGAATCCTGGTCTAGGTGCCCTGAGACACCCTTGCTCTGCCCCAGAGGGACCTGAGAAGGAGGGACTTGTGGGTTGAGGGGTGGCCCAGACCTGGGGGCTCCGGCCCCAGGACTCGGCCCTGAACCTCAAGTCCACTTGCCCCTGCCCAGAAGCATGGCCATAGGGGCTGCTCAGAGGAGCTAGGCGGGGCCTGGAAGCAATAAAAACAGAGTAGACCATGTGGGGGTTGAGGGGCCTGTAGAGACTCAAGCGTGGCTCCTTCCTGCGCTAGCTCACCCACATTACAGAGCGCTGTGTTGCTATGGGGCGTTACTGGACCTGCGGGGGACGCAGAAAGAGATGGAACAGGTCCCACACCCCGGAAGGTGCTGAGCAGGCAGATTGAGCTGGTGGGGAACAGGGAGCAACTGAGGCAGAGGCAGAGGCAGAGAGCTTGATGGGGAGGCGGGCACCTGGGGGGGGGGGCGGGCAGTGGGAACCGGGGGCTTCGGGGTGAAGGTAGAGCCTGGGCTCGAAGGCCTTGCAGGAAGGAGGGCTGGGCAGGGGGCAGACTCAAGGGAATTTGAGGCCACTGGAGTTTTTATTAAAATTTTATTTTTTAGGATTTTAAAGAATTGTAGTAAAATATGCATAACTTAAAATTTACCATTTTAGCCATTTTTAAAAGTATAGCTCAATGGGACTAAGTACATTCACATTGTCAGGCAACCATCATCCCCATCCATCCCCAGGCCTTTTACATCTTCCCAAACGGAGACTCTGGCCCCAACTCACTCCCCGCCCCCCCAGCCCCTGGCCCCCTCCATTCTGCTCTCCGTCTCTATGAATGTGACCCTTCTAGAGACCTCTGGTAAGTGGAATCATACAGGATTGGACCTCTCGTAGCTGGCTTATGTCATTTCATATAACATCTTCAAAGTTCATCCATGTTACAGCACGTATCCGAATCTCATTTCTTTTTAAGACGATAATAGTCTATTGTATGTATAGACCAGACTTGTCTATCCATCCTGCCACCCACGGACGCCTGGGTTGCTCCCGCCTTTTGGCTACTGTGAATAGTGCTGCCACGAACACGGATGTGCACAGATCTGTGCAAACCCCTGCTTCCAGTCCCTTTGGGTGCACACCTAGGAGCGGAATGACATTTTAAAGCACAGAAGTTTGTGTCTTGTTTTGCCTTTCAGAAAGCCCAACTTGGGGCCATTTTGGAGGGTGGGTGACGCTGGAGGCAGGGCCTCTGGGATGGAGGCCGGGCACAGGCCCAGGGAAGAGACAATGAGGCCCGAGCTGGGCTGGGGGGTGGGGGAGGTGGGATGGGGTCTTTCTTTGAGCCAGCCGGGATGACACGCTGGCTGGGGGCGGCTGTGCGAGCAGAGAGCCCGGACTGCAGCTGGGCGGGCTGAGTGGCTGATAATGACTCCACGGTCCCAGATGCAGGGTGCGGGGCCTCCCTCGTTGGCAGGGAGGAAGAGGGAGATAATGAGTTCAATTTGGCCGATTTAATAATTTCTTCTCTGGTGAATTCAACAAACATTTCTGGCGGGGCCATTGTGAGCTCAGCGCTGTGCTGGATGCGCGGCTGCCGGCCGAGCGGGAGAGGTTGCTGCCCCCACCCCCTCCGCAGCTGGGGCCGCCCTGTAAACACACGCTTAGGACGCACCCGGATGGCAGGCGCCCACCGCACGCCTAGAGGAGGGGGACAGACGTGTTTCCAAGGAAAGAGAGGGAAGAATAGGGCTTTGCTGGGCAGGAAGAGGCTGGGGCATTGAGATCTGGGAAGGCCATTCTAAGCCCAAAAGGCCAGGGACGAGCATGGTGGTGACAGAGCACGTGTGTGAGGCAGGGAAGGGGAGAGGGGGTAGGAGGGAGGTGGGGTGGAGATCCTGGGGCCTTGCAGCCAGGCTGAGGGTTTGCACCTGACCAAGGTGCTAGGGTGTCATGGATTGTTCAAGTGAGAACATCACTTGAACATTTGGGTGGATGTCAGTGCTGTGGTCCAGTTGGTGAAGCTTTATGAACGGGCTAGTGAGAGGCGACGGGTGGGCCCAGGCCACAACAGCAGAGGGCAGGGGGAAGTGGGGCAGGAGAGCCCCCGGAAGCTCTCTGGGCTCAGTGGTGCAGATCAGGGTGGGTCAAGGGACCCACCCCCTCCCCTCGAACAGCTCAAGCAGGAGGGCCTCCTGCCAGCTGCTTGCAGCCCCTTGCTGGCTCTCCGAGGCACGGGCCCCATGTTGGAGAGAAAGCTCTGATAGGAGGCTGGCTTCAGCCTCCCCATGGGGCTCGTCCATCTCCCCAAGGGCCACGGGGCCCCAGCCTCCCCTCCGTGCTCGGGGCAGAGCAGTGGGGACAGCAGAAAGGCCCATCGGGGCGCTCCAAGTCCAGCTGAGAGGAGGGAGCGGCCACACAGAGCCCCGGTGGGGTTGGGAGCTGGGGTGGTGACAGAACACTTATGAAGCCGGGGGCCTGTGACCCGGACTGGGCCGGGTCAGCAGCCCCACGCGCGGGGCCATGCACCTGCTCTGCGCGGGCAGTGACCACGGTGTGTGGAGGTGCGCGGGCTCACTCTGGGCGGCGGAGGATTAGCGTCCATTCAGAGTGGGTCAGGTGCACGGGGCCTTTGTTCCGACCTGTGTGCCTTTTGTCCCCGCCTGCAGAATGCCCAAGCTGCATGATGTCACTTCAGACGCATTAAGCTGGAACAGCTCAAAATTGAATAATTAATTACACTCAGCTTCAATCGCAGTGACTAATTGATCAGGGCTTGCCAGCAGACACCTGGACGGGATTAACTGTGCACAATGAGGGCTGCAGGCAGGTGGCACAGACCCTCCGGACCCCAATCCCTGTGCGCGACTTAATTAAGACTGACTTGATTTCTCTATTCTTGCTGGAGATCTCGGGCAGGCCCCATCCCAGGATCAGGGGCTGTGTGTGGGCTGGGCGCTCGACGTGGACACACGGGTGCTGCCTGAGGTCTAGAAAGATGCTGGCCTCGGGGCCCTGACCACTGGGCATGTCCTCTTCTAGGTCCAGGACCAAATCCTGGCTCCACCCCAGGGGAAGCATTGACTCTCACAGAACCCCCTCATCTGTCAAATGGAGGCTGTCACTACCATTGTGCCCAGCACCGTGCACGGCCCTGAGTGTGCGCTGCTTCTGTCAATGGGATTGCTGGGCCCCCTGGGAAGGTTGCCCCTACTCGCACCAACCTTGTTTGGCTGCAGCCAGAGCAGCAGTCATCCCAGCTGTGCAGACCCTTGTTCACCCCCTGGAGAAATCATTTCTCCTTCAAGGCTCCCCTTGCGGACATTACTGCCTCCTCAGCTGTCCTGTGTCACATTCTCGTGTACACAGCAGCATCTGGCTATTTGGGGGCCTGGCTCACAGTTCTGTTTTCTGGAATTCACAGCTATGTGAATGGCACATCCAGCTCCTGCAAAGCACCAACATGTATAGTTGGGTAGGTTGTGCACTGCACAATTCAGACTTTGCCATGTGCGGTGCGATGCATGATTGCACAATGGGGCGGCCCAGCCCGTGTTTGCCCTGCAGAGTTCCCTGCTCTCTGTCTATCTCCTCACTGTTTCCTAGTCTTCTTAATTTCAATCACCTCTGTCTCCGTGCCATCTCAGCCCTATTCCCAGAGCCGTATCCCGAGGTGGAACTGCCGTGCAGAAATCACAAATCCCACGCCTCACTTTCCGCCCTGCTGGCTCCCAGCGTGCCTGCTGGTCCGAGTGGAGAGCCCTTTGTCTCCTGGGGCCTCCACTTGTTGGCATGCCCTCAAGCCTTGTTTCCACCCTTGGCCCCTCTCACAGCTCCTTTCCCTCAGCCTGGAGACCTTGGGAGACTCCCCCGCCCTTCAGGACTCAGGCTCCTCCCTCAGCTGCCCCTCAGCCTCATCTCTCAGGTGGGGTCTGCGTTGCCTTGGTTCAACTCCACATGGCATGCACGTCCCCCGCTACCTCTGCTCCCCCTGTTGCGCCAAACAATCTTCTCAGGCTCTGTGGCCAATCCAGCCGACACTCTCCATCTTCATCACATCCGAGGCACCTGTGGCCTTGGACACTGCCACCTCCCTGACCCTGCTGACGGTCTCTGCTTTCCTCGAGCGTCACCCGCCTGGCCTCCAGCCTCCGCCCGCTCTGCTCGTCACTGTTGTGATTGCCCGAGCTCCCGCCCTTGGCCTTCCACACTTGCCAGGTGGCCAGCCAGCAGTCGACCTCGACTAGCTTATTTTGTTTCTTGCCTGTTCTTTGTCATAATCAAATTCTTCTCCCTCTGAAGAATGGGAACCTCCGGGTATGTGGATGGCAGTGTCTTTGCCCTCCCTTGGGGTGCAGAGAGTTGCTCCGGCCATCCAGCTCTCTCAGTCTCCCCTCCTCCTTGCCTTCACTTCCGGCACATTCCACAGCCCCAGGGGCCCAGGTGCTGGAGTGCCCAGTACACTGGAGCAGGGATTTGCCAATCTCCAGGACCAAAAGCCACATGGGGTCCATGTCCCTTCTCAGCCTCCAGGCCTTGTGTCAGGTGGCACCACGGCGGTGTGTGCCGCTCCCCCACACCCGCAGCATTGCCCGTGGAGCGTGTCGGTACAATTTCCCCTCGCTTTCCTGGCAAAAATCAAAGGTGGCTGGTTGTGAATTTCTTAAGACAGAGGGAGGAGGAGACCTGAGAGTGAGTCGTCCTTTAACTGTGTGTCTTTGTCACGATTGCAGCCCCTATGGATCCCTGAGTGAGAGCTGGGGGCAGACCAGGCATCCGCTGATCCACAGACAATGGGGTCCATTATCTCCCTCTGGGGGCACTTTCGGAGGCATGTGCCCTGCCGTCCACCCACTTCCAGAAAGAAAGGAATGGCTCTGCCAATCTAAACAGAAGCCGTCCCTGGACAATGTCCTCCCCGGTGCCCGGCCTGGCTGGCAGAGAGAGGCCGGCTGAGCACGCGAGTCTGTGTCCAGCGTGGTGGGCATGCCGTCCAGCGGGCAGGCCACGTGCTGGGGGCGTTCCCAACCTGGATGTGCAGATGCGTGGTGATGGGCACGTGGCCAGAGCCCACAGGGTAGGGAGGGGGCACTTTCCTGGCTCCAGGATTTTACCCAAAGGTAAGTAACTTGTTTCTAATCTCTATTTCCATGTAACAGAAGTGGCACTGGCTTGTTGTAACAGATTCAAATAGACAAGAATGTTTGCTCCCCAAAAGGAGTCTGGTAAACTGGCTGCTGTGGCACTTCCCAAATATTTTTAGGCATATACAGTCATTTAACTAAATATGTGCATATGCGCACTTTTTTCTTTTTTAACAGACGGGATCATCCAAGCCGCACAGCTCTTCAGCTCGTCTTCGCTCTTGACAACTCGCGCAGCGTTTCCCAGGCCCGTACACGCCGCTCTGCTTCATCCTGTCTATCAAAGGAATAGTAAATAGTCTTCCTTAAATGGGTGTCACGACGGTTCACCCAGCCATTTCTCTAATGATGGACAAAGAGGTCGCTGCAATTTTTTATAATTACAAATAGTGCCAGTGGGGAAAAAAAAAGGCCCCGCACACTCTATGCGTTTCAGCGGAACCCAGCGAAAGGGCATTTGAAATGCTGCTTCTCAAAAGGTTACACCAACCTACACCCGATAATGGTATGCAATTTTAAAAAATAATATTAAAACCAGTGAGGCTATGGAATGGCATTCAAAGCAAAATTCACATAAATTTTTACACTTAATATCAGACCAGGAGGGAGACGCGCTGCCTCGCTCGCTCCCCTCACCCTCAGATATTCTCTAGGGGGCCGAGACTGCTCCGCAGTGTGATGATTCTGGGGGGAACATGCCCGCCATCTGTCTGTGTCCGAGGGTCCTGCGTGGCCCTCTGACTCCTCAATTATCAGTACCGGGCAGAGCTGACCCCACTGGGTGGTTTGTTGTGTTTCTTAAAGGACCCTTTTCAGGCAAGGTAACGTGCCTGAGGTTTCGGGAGGTGGGTTCTCTTGGACCAAATTCCATCTCCAAGGGGGATGCTGCTAAGCTTCCCAGAACAAACCAAAACTTTCTCCACTTTTCCTCTCCTCTACTGTCCCCACTCCCGAGGTACGTCCTGGGGGGCTCCCTGTGGCAGGATCAGTGGTGCCCCAACTCTTTCCAGCTCTCCCTCTTTGGTGGGAGTCCGACCCACCAGGACGGGCAGGAAGAAGGTTCTGTGTTTCTCTAGGTGGCAGAGCCCCTCACAAAGGATGCCTCTGCCGGGGTAGAGAGACGCATTGCAGACACGCGGTTATGTGGCTGGTGGCCACCTGCCTGGGCTCGTGGGGTAAACTTCTCTGCCCTCGGGCCACACTCACAGGGTTTTAAAACCAGGGTCACCAGGCCACTGCCCTGGACTGCTCCACTCAGGAGTCAAAGGTCATTCCAACACCTGCCGTGCTAGTTCTGGGCCGGCTGGGGCCCGGCGGTCCTGAGACAGTGTGTGCGTGCGGATGGAGGGCCCAGCACCACCATGCGCACACAGATGCCCCAAGAATGTTCTTCCTCTGGGAGGAAGTATCTAGTCTCCACTTGGTAGCACCAGTTTATCATGCTTTCTGCCTCAGTTTCCTCACCTAGAAGGTGGAGTTGATGACACCCATTCCACCTACCGCAGCATCTGGCACAGGGAAGGGGGCTCCAAATGGAGCTCAGGGCCAGTGTGGAGAGGACGTGTCTGCATCTCATTTTCTAACGGTTTGTCACTCAACCTGAATGAGAGCACAGACCTTGTGTGTCTCGGGGCCACCTCGCCTCTGCCTCCCAATACTTCCTGGAGCCCGGCTCAATCGCCCTTTGTAAGGGTATAGAGAAAGGAGCCCCGACCCACCTACCTCCTGGCCTGCGGGAAGATTAAATTCCTCATATGACATCTAGACAGTGAATGTCTCGGTCGGTCACTAGAGCCATCAACAAACACAAGTCTTTCATGACTGTGGCTGAATGGGGGTGCGTGGGAGGCCCCCAATGATTGACACAGAAGAAGCATTTTTACTAATTCGGCACGAAGTCGTGCGTGTGTGGGTAGGGGCACTGTCTTTTAGCGTGAATAGCACCCACCCCCCGGGCAAGCCCAGTCCAGCCCCAGGATCCAACTTTCTTATGTATTTATTTAAACCCTGCCTCATTCCGGAGAGAATTTAAGGCCTCGCCATGAATACCATCTTTGTGTGGCCTTCCAGCACCAAAGACCGGGAAACCCAAGCCAGGCACGTCTGGAGGTGGGGCCGCCATATGGCCTGAAGGCCCCGGCCCATCCCCCTGGGCTGCCACCCTACCCCCAGGCCAGCCGACCACGGGAGAGGGCCTCCCACAGCACCGTGTGTCCTGCTGTCCTTGGGAGCTCCCCATTCTGTGCTGCCCCAAACCTCCTCCAGGGCTCCCCAATCCTAGAAGAAGCAATTGCCAGGTTCCCTTTACTGGACGATAAAACAAACAGAAATTCTCTTTAAAACCCGTGGATGAAGCAAGGGCACTTTGGGGTCCGTGTACGTGCACACAAAGGCGCACTTGGGGCCTGGCGCTCTGAGAGGTGTGGCTGGGGGAGAAGGGGCTTGGGGGGACCTCCTGCCCAGGCTCTGTGCATGTCGTGTGGTCACTTGGAGGGAGGTACAGCCCGGCCCTTCTCCACGCGGGGTGTGGTGGATGGGCAGTGTCTGCACGCGGGGGTCTCCCTCACTGGAAACGTGCCTGGTTTTCAGGACGGTGATACCTGACCTGGAGCTGTCACTCCCTCTTGACTGGTCAAGATGTCCCATCGTCCTACCATTAGCTGTCCTCTGGGATCTGGAGGGTGGCACTTTGAAGTCTGAGGGATACCTGGAGCTGAGGAACTCAGATTCCTTTTAATAGCAGTTGGGGTGCACAGCCAGGATCTGGCATATTTGAACACGGATGGTCCTGCGGGGAAGATGGGAGCCGCGGCCGCCAGGGACCTCCGCAGGGAGGTGTCAGGTCCCTGGACAGGCTGCCCCCAGCCCCTCACCCCCAAATGAAGCAAGGGGCTGTGAGCTGGGGGCAGGCGGTGCCTGGAGACCTTCCCTTCCACCCTTGACCTCAAATCTGACATGCTCCGATCCCAAGACCTGCTGCCCCCAGGAGAATGGTGCAGCTTTCAAAGACTGTTCATGGGGAAAGAAGACGTCTGGGGACCGCTTGGCCTAGATGACTTCCCCCAAAGGCTCCCTCCGTGATTGCGCCCCCTACAGCTTCCGTGAGAGAACTGACGGGCGGCTGCAAGAACCAGGACTTTTTTGGGCCCGGTGTCGGCCAGTTATTAGGACAATAATCGTATGGGTTCAGCAATGGAAGGCAGAGCTGAAACCAGACCGCAGGCACACGCACATTCCATCCAGCTCTGTCCACTCCCCGCGGCGCCTGCACCCCTTGAGGCGGGGGACGTTTGGGTGGTCCCGCCACCTGTTGGAAGTGCTCAGATGCCTGTAACCCAAGCAGGGCCTGAAAATAGCTCGGGACATGGCACGCCACGTTGGCACTGCCCTTGGCCATCTGCTAGGAGGTCGCTTTGGCGTGGGACTTGAAAGGAGGACATTCGTGAACCCCAAAAGAGAGAAGTGATGGATTTTGGACAGAGACAGGCCTGAATGCAAAGACTGTGGGCGGGGCTGGTCTCCTGGGAGCCTTGGTACCAGCTTCTCTGGAATGGGGTGGGGACCTTCCTTGGGGGGTTGTTAAAAGCATCAGGGACGGCCCGTGTGGAGAGCGCCACTGAGTCCCCCGTGGGATGATGGTGTGCCCTGAGTCACATAGGGCGGTTAGAACCACCAGGCTTCCCAGACGGAGGACCGGCTACTTGGCCAGCTTCTGTGGTCTAAAGAAGGCCACCACTTTAGAGAAACCTTCTGGCGCTGTCCAGAGGTTTCAGGCCTTGGGCAGAAGGTCAGACGATGTCCACAGGTCCTGGGCTTTGGGCCGCCTGACTTTCTCCAACGACAGTGGTTTTCAGGCAAGGACCCTCACCTCCTACCCTTGCCCACCAGGGATGAAAGAGGCTCTTGGGGTGGGCTGAGGAGTGCTGGCAGAGCACGGGAGACTCCCCAGTGGTCCTGGCCACAAGTTAAATGTGCATGAATTCCTGTCACCTAAAATAGCCTGGGACATGGGACACGGCGCCAGGAAGCTCTTGTCCGACATCTCGGCAGCTGGTGGCTTCAGGCTGGGAATAAGCAACCATTATTAGCAGTTTCTATGGCCCTGGAGGGGAAGAGTGGGCACTCTGGATTGAGACAGTACTGGGCACCAGGGTGAAATCGGATCATTCTTGGCTGTGTGAACTCGAGCATGCAATTCCTAGCTCTGTGCCTCAGTTTCCTCAGCTGTAAAAGGGCAGTGAGCTGCCTTGTATGATTCTTGTAAGAATCAGGCACAACACGGATATGCAGTCTGCGATTGATAAAGGCCGTGCCCTGCCTCCCACCCGATGAAGGCCCTGCCAGGCCCCCCGAGCTGCAAATCAAAGAGGTCAGATCGTGAGCCCCACCGGGAAGAGCGGGCTGAGTCAGCTCTGCCACTCATGCGTCGGCTGGGGACCTTTAAAATCCGACGGAGGACAGCGGCTTTAGGCAGAAGTAAATCACAGGCTTCAGAGCACAGGGTGAATTTGCACGTGACAGTATTCCGGGTGATCTGGGTGGATGGGAGAGAGTAAGTGACATCGCGGGACTGTGGGAATGAGAAGGACGGCAAATTAGGGCACGTAGGAGAAGGGCAAGTCTTAAGGCCCGACGAACTGAGGAGCAGAGAAACGTGAGGCTCAGAGGACGTCGGTGACTTTCCCCAAACCCACGGTAACCAGTAGCTGAGCAGAAGCACAGGGCTAGGCCTCCCTGGTGCCAAAGCTGCCCTCATGTGCCACGGGCTTGGGACCCTGGAGGAGGCAGCCCCTGAACGTCCGCGAGGAAACCCCGCGGCTCCTCCTGGAGAGGCCGGGCCCTGCGGCGGCGCTGTGTCCTGTCTTGGTCTATTTTAGGGCCTCTGCTGAGGGCACAGGAAACCAGGCACACGGGCCCCAGGGCTGGGACCACCTGTCAGATCCCTCCCAGCTGAAGGCAGGGAGTGGATGATCCAAGGCCGGAAAGAGTCAAGGCCGCCGAGGAGCCTTCCCGATTTAGACCCACACGTCTGCAGCTCCAGGGCACAGTATCCTGCTGGGGACTCAGCGTGACCTATTTAGGAGGGACCCTTGCTGGAGACCCAGGCCAGCATCCCCTCAATCTTTCACTAAGCATCTCCGATGCCAGGAGGGAACGCGGCCGTGTTTACTTAGAAAGCCTGGAGGGAGACGGAGAGCTCTTTAGGGGCCCCGCTCTGTGCAGGCACGCCGCAGGGGGCCAGAAGTTAGGGGCTGGAGTCCAGGACACCCCTGGATACCACTCAACCAGGGAATTTGGGGAGCAGAGGTTTCGGGCGCTCAAGGGCGGCGAAGGGGACGCTTGCGGCTGGAGCACAGGCAGGCTCCGGGCCGGCCCTGTCGTTTGCTCCATCTGTCAGCTGAGTAATCAGGAACTCTGGCTCCTGATCTGTAAAATGGGGCCAAGAACCCACCCTTACCGGCCTCTTGAGGGGATTAACTGATACCCTGGCAGTTCCCCGGCTGGGGCAGTGCAGGTCCAGGCCGCGTGAGGCCCCAGTCTGCCCTGCCTGGGCCCCAGGCTGGCCCTTCTGTCCTGACAGGCTCCCTCGAGGTGGGAGCCCCCGCCCTCACTGTGGTGCAGCAGCAAGGGGGAGCTTCAGGAAGGACTTCTGCCGGGGAGCCTGGCCCTGCTGTGCCCCTCTCATGGACCCAGGCCCCCTTCCTGGCTAGAGGAAAAAGAGCAGTGGGTGAAAGCAGCATGCTGCAGGCAGAAACACCCTCCATGTTCCTGTCATTCTCCCTGAGCCCTCACCCACAGAGCTGCTGCCTCCTGCACCGGGGGAAACCTCTTTTTGGGGGCTGCCCTTTCCCTGCTGTCTTCACGACCACCACCCTCCCAATGCGGTTAGGATCTCCACACTTCTGTCCCTCCAGTCGTGAAGGCCATTACTATTGGCTGACTTCTTGGCAGTTCTGCCAAGCTGGGGTTTGTGTTTGTGATCCCCCCAAACAGTTTCTTGGTTTTCTGGAGAAAGTAAGGGGGCAAGCTATGGGGGTCCCCCCCACTAGTAGGTTTTGTCCTTCTTGGCAGGCTGGATGGAATCCTTACAATGGAATCTGTGGGGACAGTGGGTGGGTAGGGGGCCCCTGAGGAGGTGAGAAGTCTTCTTAGAAATGTCCTGCTGAACTGCCACTTCTGGTCAAGACAGAGTGACAGGGGACAGCTTTACTCTCCCACCTGAAGCCACCAAAAACAGTAGACAAAATATATGAAATGGGCTTTTCAAGGCATTGGACACAACTGAAATTTGGGAACAAATGAGATGAATCCCAGGATTGCCCCAGCTCACTTCCTCAGGAGATTTCCAGGGGGCGGTACAAGGATGGAAACTGAGGCAGGACCTGGAGGATCGGAGTGCAGGAGAGGGAGCTGAGGGGCTGGGGAGACGAGGCGGCTAGAGCTCTGAGGACACAGCACCAAGAGGGAGAGAAAGCCCCGGGGGTTGCAGAGGGTCCCCGAGTGTCCAGCAGAGGACTGAGCAGAGGCTGCCTGGGAGAAAACCAACTCAGGTGAGGAAAACCAACTTGCTCAAATCCAGGAATAAAAAAGAAATCTCAAACCATCCAAAAAAATTAGAGGGAACAGCGCCCGGCACTCACATAGAGTTGGGAATAGTATCTGTTTCTACCAACTGGACTGGAAAAACTCATATTCACAGTGTATTGAGTAGAATTCTCAAGAAAGTATTGCCGCAGCAGTTGGAAATAATTGGCCCTGGACTAAATGCTTTTTCAGGCCGGCCCAGCAAATCATAAGAAGAAGATCCGAAAGGATCAGGCTGTTTCCAGGTAACTTGACTGAATCTCAGAACAAAGCTCAGAATATTTATCAGAATACAAAGATATGCAGCACAAAAAGGTAAAACTCATAATATCTGGCATCCACCCAAGGTTTACCAGCCATTCAAAGAGGCGAGAATACACCACCCACAATGAGGACACTATTTAATTAACTGAAACCGACCCAGAACTTACACAGATGCTGGAATCAGCAGAAAAGGACACTGAAATAGTTATTATAATTGTATCCCATACGTTCAAAAGGATAAGTAGAGATGGAAGATACAAAAAAAAAAAAAAAAAAAGAAGAACCAAATTGAACTAGAGATAAAAACTACAGTGCGTGAGATGGAAATTTCACTGGGTGAGATCATTGACAGATTAAACATTGCAAAAGAAATGATAAGTGAACCTGAAGATTTTGTAATAGAAACTAACCAAAGTGAAACACACAGAGAAAATAACCCAAAAAGTTAACATAGTATCAATGAGTTGCAGGACAATTTCGAGCAGTTTAATATACAGGCAATGGCAGACCCTAAAAGAAAGGTCGGAAGAGGTGGATAGAAAAAATATTGGAAGAAATAGTGGCCAAAATTTTTCCAAATTTGATAAAAACTATAAACCCCCAGATCCAAGGAACTCAATGACGTCTAAGCACAAGAACAAGAAGAAAGCAACAGCAAAGCACGTCATAATCAAATTGCTCTAAACCAGTAATAAAGAAGAAAAGTCTCAAACCCAGTCAGAGGAAAAGACACGTTACATACAGAGGAACAAAAGTAAGAATGAATGCAGAGTTCTTATTAGAAACAACGCAAACAAGAAGACAACAGAGTGATGAGATTTAAGGTACTGAAGGAAAACCTGTCACTCAGAATACCTTCCCTGATACACCTGGGGAAAATATCTTGCAAGAACAAAGGTGAAGTAAAGCCTTTTTCAGATATACAAAAGCTGGAAGAATTTATCACCAACAGAGCTGCACCTCGAGAAATGTGAAAAAAGTCCTTCAGACACAAGAAAAATGGCATTAGTCAGAAATTTGAATCTATACAAACGAAAGAATACCAAAAATCATAACTACGTGGGCGAATAGTCAAGACTACTTTTTATTCTTTAAATTTCTTTAAAAGGTAATTGACAGTTAAAACAAAAACATTAACAATGCAGTGTCGGGTATATAGTACATGTAAATGTGAAATTTATGACAGTGATAGCATAGAGCTCTGCTGGGAGCGGAGTAATGACGTCTAGTATGTACGGTTCGGACGCTATATGTGGAGTATTTACTGAAGCTGGACTGAATACCATAAACGCTAAAGAATGACTAAAATAACAAATCTAGGAGTTATAGCTAATAAGCCCACAAAGGCGATAAACTGGAAGAATCAAAATAACAATTAGTCCTGGAAAAAGAGGAAAAAGAGAACAAAGAATTGATGGATCAAAGAGAAAGCAAATAGTAAGATGATCAGCTTACACTTAAGTAAAATTGCTAATCATATTAAACGTAAGTGGTCTAAACAGCCCCTTAGTAGACAAGCAAGACCCAATGTTGCTTACAACAAACGCATCTCAACTATAAAGACAAACAGGTAAAAAATAAAAGGATGGGAAGAGATATACCATGCTCACACTAATCTAAAGAAAGTTCAAGTAGTTATATTCATATCAGACAAGCAGATTTCAGAGCAAAGACTATCACAAGGGCTAAGAAGACTTCATTTGATAACGATAACGGAGTCATTAATCAAGAGGACACAGCAATCCCAAACATTTATACATCTAATAACAGAGCTTCAAAATACGTGAAACAAAGACTAAGACAACTACAAGGGGAAATAGCCAAATCTGCTATTATAGTTGGATATTTCGATATCCCCCTTTCAGTAAGTGGTAGAACAGTTAATAGGCAGAAAGACAGGAGGTAGAAAATCAGTAGGCATGTAGCAGACTTAACAGCACTATCAGGCAACTTGACATGACTGACATTTATAGCACACTCCACCGACAGCTGCAGAATACACATTCCTTTCAAGTGTACATGGAACATTTACAAAGATAGATCATATTCTGGGCCATAAAACAAGTATCAGTATGTTTAAAAGGATACAAGTCGTACAAAGTATATCCTCTGACCACAGTGGAATTAAATTAGAAATCAATTACAGAGCCATCTCTGTGAAATTCCTAAGCACTTGGAAACGAAGTAACACACTTTTAAATAACTCATGAGTCAAAGAGGAATAAAAAGGGAAAGCAGAAAGTATTTTGAATGGCATGAAAATTAAAATACAAGGTATCAGAATTAGTGGGCTGTCTCTCAAGCTGTACTACGGTGGGAATTTATGGCACCAAAAAAAAAAAAATGCCTTTATTAAAAAGAAGAAAGGTCTCAAATCAGTGACCTCCATTTCCAAATTAATAAGCTAGAAAAAGAATAGCAAATTAAATTCACAGTAAGCAGAGGAGAGGAAGTGATTAAGATCAAAATAGAAATCAGCGAACGATAAAACAGAAAATTGATAGAGAAATTCAATGAAAACAAAAGCTGATTCTTTAGAAGATCGAAAAATTGATAGTCCTCTAGCCAGGCTGATTAGGAAGAAAAGAAAATACAAATTACCAATATCAGGAATGAGAGAGCTGACATCACTACACAACTGTGGGTATTAACAGGATAACAAGGAAATATTATGGACAACTCTGTGCCTATAAATTCTGCAACTTATATTACATGGAAAAATTCTTTATAAGAAACAAACTATGAAAGCTCACCCAAGAAGAAATGGATAATCTAATTAGCTGGATATACATTAAAGAAATGGAATTTGTAGTTAAAAATGTTCCCACCTCAGAAAACCTCAGGCCCCAATGGCTTCCACAGAGAATTCCATCAAACATTTAAGGAAGAAATAATACCAAATCTACACAAACCCTTTGGAGAATTCGGGAGGAAGGACCACAGCTTAACTTACTCTATGAGACCAGCATCAACCCGATATGAAAATCAGATAAAGATATTACAGGAAAAGAGAACTATAGGCCAATATCCCTCATTAACACAGATGGAAAAATCGTTAGCAAAATTTGAGCAAACTGAATCAAACAACAAATACATAAAAAGGAAAACATTCGCGACCAAATGGAGTTTATACCAGGAATGCGGGACTGGTTTAACAATTGAAAATCAATCAATGTAATTCACCACATTAACGCACTAAAAAAAGAAAAACCATTAGAACATCTTAATAGACACGGGAAAAGCATTTAATCAAATTAAACATCCATTTGTGATTAAAAAAAACTCTCAGCAAACTAGGAATAGAACAGAACTTGCTCAACGTGACAAAACGCATCTACAAAAATACTACAGCTAATATGGTACTTAATGATGAGAGATCGAATGCTTTCCCCCTGAGAACAGTAACAAGAGAAGGCTGTCTGTTCTCACCATTTACACCGAACATCGTACTAGGGGTTCTAGTCTCTCCATTTGGGGAAAAAAAAAAAGAAAGAAAGAAAGAAAGGCATTCAGATGAGAAAGGAAGAAGTAAAACTCTTTATTCGTAGACGGCATGATCATCTATGTTGGAAATCTCATGGAATCTAGTACAACAAAGCTACTAGAATTGGTAACTGAGTTTAGCAAGATTACAGATTGCAAGATCAATCTAAAAATCAATTGTTTTTCTATACACTAGAACAAATAATCAGAAATTGAAATAGAAATGTCACTTACAATTACATTAAAATATATTAAGTACTTATGGATAAAGCTGATAAAAGACGTGAAAGATCTGTACAATGAAAACTACAAAACCGTTGAGAGAAATTAAAGACGTAAGTAAGTGGAGAGACAGCCCTTGTTCACGGGTTGGAAGACTCAATGTGAAGATGTCATCTCTCCCCAAATTAGTCACTAGATCAATACAATCGCAATCAAAATCCTGGCAGGATTTTAAAAAATAGTCATTGATAAATTCATTCCAAGCTGATTTTAAAATTCACGTGGTAACGTAAAGACCTCGAAGAGCCAAAGCAACTGTGAGAAGCAAGAATCAAGTTGGTAAGCTAACCGACTCGATTTCAGGGCTCCTGATGAAGCTATAGTTGTTAAAACAGTGTGACACTGGTACAAAGAGAGACAAAATAGACCAGCGGAACAGAACAGAGAATCGAGAAACAGACCACGCATAGATGAAGTCCTGGTTTGTTTGTTTTGTTTCGTTTTGCTGAGGAAGAGTCGCCCTGAGCTAACATCTGTGCCAAACTCCCTCTATTTTTTCGTATGTGGGCTGCCAGCACGGCACGGCTGCTAACAGAACAGTGTAGATCTGCACCTGGGAACCGAACCTGGGCTGCTGAAGCAGAGCATGCTGAAACTTAACAGCTAGGCCAGCGGGGCTGGCCCTGTGGGGTCCTGATTTTTGACAAAAGCGTAAAGTCAGTCCAGTGAAGAAAGGACAGTCTTTTCCACAAACGGTGCTGGAACAATAACATATCCATGTTCAAAAAGCCCGCTAATACACAGTGCACAACAAGTGCAAAATGCAACCTAGACCCAAATGGAAAACCTGAAACTATAAAACTTACTTTTTTTTTTTTTTGAGGAAGATTAGCCCTGAGTTAACATCTGCTGCCAATTCTCCTCTTTTTGCTGAGGAAGACTGGCCCTGAGCTAACATCCACGCCCATCTTCCTCTACTTTCTATGTGGGATGCCTACCACAGCACGGCTTGCTGAGCGGTACCATGTCTGCACCCGGGATCCGAATGCGTGAACCCCAGGCCGCCTAAGCGGAACATGCGCACTTAACTGCTGAGCCACTGGGCCGGCCCCTATGAAACTTTTAAAAGAACACATAGGAAAAAATCTTTGTGAGCTTGATTTAAGATTTCTTAGTTCCAACACCATAAAAGAACAAATTGATAAACTGGACTTTATCAAAATTTAAAACTTCTCTTCGAAAAACACTGTTAAGTCACAGACCAGGAGAAAATATTTGCAAAGCATATATTTGAAAAAGAACTTGCATCTGGACTATACAAAGACTCTCAAAGGGGCCGGCCCGGTGGCTAAGCAGTTAAGTTCTTGCGCTCTGCTTCAGCGGCCCAGGGTTTCGCTGGCTCAGATCCTGGGTGCAGACATGGCACCGCTCATCAGGCCACACTGAGGTGGCGTCCCACATGCCACAACTAGAAGGACCCACAACTAAAATATACAGCTATGTACCGGGGGGCTTTGGGGAGAAAGAGCAATTAAAAACAAAAAGATTGGCAACAGTTGTTAGTTCAGGTGCCAATCTTTAAAAAAGGAAAAAGACTGTCAAAGCTTAAATAATAAGAAAACAAACCACTCAGCTGAAAAACAGGCAAAATATAGGAGGATACACTTCACCAAAGAAGATATATGGATGGCAAATAAGTATGCAAAAACCTGTTCAATATCATTATTTACTAGGAAAGTGCCAGTTAAAACATCACAGGAGGCTATTACACAACTATTAAAATGGCAGATATTACAAAGACTGACTATATCAAGTTTTAGTGAGAAACTGGAATTGTCGTACACTGCTGAAGGGCATGTGCAAACATTGGAAAACAATCTAGAATTTTTCTTTTAAGTGAGAGACATGCACCATAGCCATTCCACTCCTATGTATCTGCCACCCACAAGAAAGGAAAGCCCGTGTCCACACAAAGATTCCCACATGAATGTTCAGAGTAGCTTTTTTACAATTGCCTCAAACTGGAAATAATCCAGATATCCCTCGACAGGTAAATAGATAAGCAAATGGTGATATAGCCCTAGGATGGAATACTACTCAGCAATAAAAAGGAATGATGTATTCACAGAGGCAACAACACGGATGAGTCTCAGAATGATTATGCTGGACGGGAGAAGCCGGGCTAAAATGAGTCCACGGCATACGATCCCATCTCTACAAAACCAAAGCCATAAAACTCAAACGAATCTACACAGGCAGAAAGCACATCGGTGTTGCCTGCGGAAGAGGAGTGTAGCAGGGAGAAATCACAAACTTTCGGGGGTGATGAATCCATTCCCTATCTTGACTGTGGGGATGGTTTCCTGGCTGTGTACACAAGTAAAAAGTTATCACTTCGCACAATTTAAATAGGTGTCAAGTCTACCTCAATAAAGCTAAAAAATGATGCTACAAAACCTCATCCTCTGGGATCCACAGGGAGGTAGTTCAGCACAGCTCCAGGCTTTCAGTGGGAAAGAAACTTCAGGAGTTACATTTAGAAGAGGCTCCTTTGCCCTCAGGAATTACATGCTGGGACTGGGAACTCTGGACCCTTCCACGCGCCCTGCTCCGCCCCTGACAAACACAGCTGGCTAAGTGTGGGTTCACCGGGGGATGGAAGGGTGAGTGAGGCCCTAGTACCTTCCACTGCCTCTGGGCTGTGTCTCCGTGGGGGCTCTCAGGGTGAGAGAGGGTCAGCATGAGGCTGGTGCACGTGTTTATATGGCACAGAAGTACCCAGAAACACTAAGAGACAAATATATACGTGCATCTTCCATCCACATCACTTTCAGATTCAATTTTGTCTGAAAATGCTCTGAAAGTCTTATAGGGCACCTGCCCCCAGAGCACGCTCCTGGCAGAGGGTGTCTCAGTGGGAAAGGAAACTCTAGATTGCCCTGTGTCTGGCTGTAAGGCTGTCCCCTGGAGCCTCTAACCAATGAGCAAACGGAGGAGTTTGCTGGTTCCAGAACCCCCTTCCTTTCTCCCCCAGGTGTGGACGGTAAGTGTGCGTCTCCATCCACCGGTACTGCGGGAGCTCCTGCTTTGCAGCTCCTTTCATGTTTTATTCACGAACTTCTCTAATGTTTAACTTTCTTGAGGACACAGGATGGATTACATTTGTAAAGTGTAAATTAAAATTGCACAGCTATTGTGAGGCCTAAACGGGGGAGGACTCCATCCAGGGCTTGTCTCCAGCTCCCTGCTGGGCCTGGTGCCTGGCCTGGGGGTGAAGCATCAACACGGGCTGGCTGCCCCCTGTCCTTCTGAGTTGGCAAAAGACTGGGGAAGCCACTAACCCAGGCAAGAAATGAAATGGGATGGGGAAAGGATGTGTCCCCAGGAAGCCCCAGGCAGTGCCCTGACCATACCCAAGCTCTGTCCTGAGCACAGGGCCTGGGCCAGAGGTATCCACTGGCAGTCCATGGGCTGCCCTTGGGTGCCATCTACACTGGCATCCTGCTGTTGGGGGGGCTCTTCCTCCTGACACCTGCCTCAGGGCCCACTGCTACCCTGTACCTACAAGGCCACCACCAAGTGTGACCTCCATTGCCTTCTTTTTTTCTTCAAGGATGTTGGGCCAGTGATGTCTGTGGGGTCACATGACTGAGTGGTGTCAGGGACTGTGTTCCATTGCTCAACCCCTGCTGCCTAGGCCAACCCTGACCCCTGGGCATTGACCCTGACACTGGCATTCCATTTGAGAAGCAGACACGTCTAGATCTCTGTGGCTGAAGAAGGTCAGAAGAAGGAAGTTCCCAATGTGAAAGTTCTGGGCCCTTGGAAAGCATGCCCTATTCTTGGCAGTTTGCAAGGGCCTAGCACAGAGCCAGGCCCAAGTCATCTTTCAAGAAGTCCCGCCTCCCTTCCCCCCTACCTCCCGCCCTACTTTCTTTCAAGCCCTTTTTGGGGTGACAGGGTCCCCTGGACCACTGGGGTTCACTGTCCAGAAGGAATCCTGGGGGCCCGGCATCTGGTGCGGCCCCCACCCTCCATCCTGCCCAGGAAGTCCTGCCTATGGCCTCCACCACCTCAGCTCCAGCAGAAACGCCACTCTGGGGAATTAGAATGTCCTCAGCCCAGACCGACAGGTGTCCGCCCGTGTGATTGGGGACACAAACTGCAGCCATCGGCCTGGGTTGCCAACCTTCCCCCTGAGACTCAAGGAAAGCTTGGGGCTATGATGGGGCCCAGCTCTCTAGAGGGCCCCGGGCAAATGGCCTCCTGGTCCTCCTTGGAAGCAGGGCACCTGGATCCCTAATCAGAGCTGATGGGGTGGGGGTGTGGGGAGGGAACCCGCTGGCCCCCTTCCCCGTCGACCATCCCCCCATAGTAGAGCCCAGGGGGTGAAAGAGGGGCAGGAAGTCATGTGTGGGGCTGTCGGGGGATCTGCAGACCTGCTCCCTGGATGCTGTGAGGCAAAAGCTGGCACCCAGGAACCACCACTCTGTTTCATTCTGGACCTGGGAGGGCCATCAAGCATTCCCCCTTCTCTTCGCATTTCTTGGGGGAGAAGACTGCAGGAGGAAGGGACAGAGAACCTGCATTAGGAGGGAGTCGCATCTCCTGAAGTCAGCAATGTCCCTCCTTCTCCCCAGCATTTCGGGGTTCGCCCTCCACCCTGGTCTCTGAAATCGACCTTCAGAGCAGAGCGGATCTGGGAGAGATAACTGCCTTCAGAAAACACAAAGGGGCTCCCTGTATCTGCCAGCACCTTCCCTGGTCTTCCCCTGAGGCCATGAGGAGACCCCTGGACCTGCGTAAAGTAGGGGGAGGGGCACCCTAAAACTGAGTGTGTCCCCTGCCCCTCCAGCGGTGACATGGAGCTCTATGGAGAAGCTCTACTCTCCAAGACCACCTTCCCATCCCATCACATCTGGAATACCAGAAACACAGCTGGCCCAGGGGTGCCCCAGGGGAGCAGGCTGGGGGAGGGTTAGAACTGGGGTACAAAATCGCGCTTCTCATGGTCACACACTCCTGCATTCTTTGCCTTTTGCATTGTGTTATTTGTTCTTGTCTTTTTTTTTTCAGTAACAAGAAACAAAAATTATTCTTGTAATTGTCTTAAAGGTTAAAATATTATGACAGTTCCCTGATTGGGCTGTTTGGAGAATTATGAGGCTCGAGGGAACATCAAAGTGGCTTTTGGGAGCTTTCTGACTGTGCAGGAAAAAGGACGGCCCTTCTGCCACCAGGTTCCTTTGTCTCAGATGTCCATGGGGAGTGCTTTGGTCCCCTAAGCTTGTCACTCATCAAATCCCTGCTACTGTCATCCTCCACGTGACAGACTCCTGGGAGGGCTCGTGTTCTGACGGCGTACTTGTCTTCGAGTGGAAGTGCTACTGATAAAGAACTTCAGGGGTGCGAGTTTTTTTTAGGAGATTCAGACTCTCCAGACCCGCTCCCACCCCAGGCACCCGCCTCCACCGGGGCTTGTACCCGCTGAACCCACCAGCTTCACATTAGTCCCTGAGATGCTCCTCACCCGTGCCCTCCCCAGTCTTGGTCTCTGGCCTCCCGTACCCCCCAACTTCACCTTCTCAGCGGCAGAGGCCTGGGACTGTCACAAAATGGGCGCACATCCTTAGCGCTCCCAGTGCGGGAAATCAAGCATCTTCTCTTTCGTGGTTCAGACATCTGCAATGTTGAAGAACAGAAGACGCCTCCCCAGGGACTGTCATGAGATTCAATGAAACAAATGCCGAGTAAAGACCCCTGAGATCGCAGCAGATTGTAGAGCAGGCGGCGACTGGGCGCACGGGGTCCCTGAAGAACTCTGCTCTGAGCGGAGCTGGAGGAGCGCCGCCAGCGCTGGGCCCCAGGAGAAGGCGGATGCTGCCCCGCTCTCAGCAGGGAGATTGCGGCCCCTCTCCCAGCCTGGGGCAAGGGCGGGGGCTTAGCCCAGGAAGTGGATGGAATTAAACGCCCCCAAGGGAGCAGGGTCTTTTGTCTGGGGGCAGCTCACTGCTGTTCCTTTAAGAAGGGGAAGAACTCACAAGCGCTCACCACAGCTTCCAACAAACAGAATTCAAGTTTTCTGGCCCCCTACCTGGTCGTGCTCCTTTGAAAATGTCTGATGGGGGGCTGGGAAGGTGGGGGCAGCCCTAGAGACATGTGGAGCCCTGAGAACTGGGGAATAGGGCCTCAGGTACCTGCAGGGGCCACCCCAAGACCGCCTGATGCCACTTGGTGCTTCTTGCCCACCACACTTACCCTTTGGGCAAATAGAGGGGGTCTTGATGCCCAAATGCGTAGGGGGGCTGCCTGGTGGCACTGGGGATGCAATGCACTGAAGGTCCCAGGCTTCAGATTGGCGGCTCTAATCGTTAGGAAGATTGTGAGAAGTGGCTCAGAGTGGCGGTGCTGCGGTTTGCTGCCGCGTGCCGCGGTACACCAGCTCCCTGGGCCGTGGGTACTGGCCACCCTCGCCCAGCTCGCGGTCCGGCATGGGTTGTCTCCCCACCATTCGTGGTGCCATGGTCACCTGGCTCCCATCACTGGCTGCGCTCTATTACCCACACGTTCTCGCGGTCCTCAGGATCCCTGTGACCTTGAGCGATCACGTGCCGTGGCTCCCCGCTTGGGAGACCCGCACCCTCTACAGTGCTAACACTGACCTCCTAGCTGCCGCCCTTTCCCCCATGCATTTGCTAAGGGGCAGGGAGGGGGGGTCCCAGAAATTGCTGTAGGCCTTTGGCCTGAAACTGTCCCCCGGAGGAGAGCCTGGCTGTGACCTCTGACTGTTTTCCCCCAGGTTTGTATGGCCTAGCCCTCCCCATGCATAAGACAGACCAGTTGGGGATTCTACAAAACTGGAGACTAGAAGACCCATTTCCTAGGTCTGCATGTTAAATAAATGCCATGGTCCATGGAAGCACTATACGGTGTAAGAGTGTGCCCCCTCAGGACCCCCGAAATCACTGATAGACGGAGTGGAGTTACGGAGGGACACTGCCCTGGCCTCTCCCCAGAGAGAGAAAAGGATTATATAGCTAGAATGACTTAGTAAGCGTCACTCCGAAAATCTGTGGATCCTAGTCTGTGGGCCACCATCAGGGAGAGTGCAATAAATACGTGCACCGCCCGCTCCCAGGCTGAATTTGGTAATTTCAATCTTAAACGGCCCCTTTAAGCCCGCCTGGAGAGACTCTGCTCCTTTAAGAAGAGACAACCCACCGGGTTGGAAAAGACCACACTGCTAAAAGAATTACCGTATTCCTGCCTTCCGGCAGCGGCTGCTCGGTAAATGGCTCTGTCTGCCTGAGGCCAGAGCACTGGGAGGGGCAAAGCACCTCAAAGGAGGATGATGCACCCACCACTGGGTCAAAGAGAGCACAGCTGCCCTTTTTTCAGCCCTGGGGGCTGTAGCATTGAGCTCTGGAACTCCTGATGAGGTTTGGCACCTTGTTCCCCTGGACCTCGAGAGCGCTGAGTCCAAGGGCAGCACTGGGCTGCTAGTGGCTAGCAAGTGAAGAGGGTTTTCATGCCCCAGGCCCTAAATCGAGATTGCAAACTTTGCCGGCCTGTGAGGCGTGACTTCCTGTGGGCTGTGGTTTGCCAGTGGCACGCGGTCCGGGGTCTGCCGGCACCCAGGACAGTAACCTGGCACACGGGCTGAGGCTCACTGTGGTTCCTCTGGTCTCCCTGCCCCACCCTGGCCAGACTGTGGTTTGTGTCCACAGTTTACTGTGGTTTCCCAGTATTCACTGGCGTTTGCTCAAATCTCAGATACTTGGGATGGCATGTGACCATTCCCCAGGTCCGGGGATGGGTTTCCAGCCGCACCAAAGTGCCCAGGGTCAGCTCTGTGCGTCTGTCGCCTAGGGTGAGGGAGCAAGAACAGTAGCAACCGCACGTCTCTCCAGGGTGACCTTGGTCAATTTCATCCCTAGAGCAGCTCCTTAGAGCCTGTTGGGGACGTCCTGTTCCTTTAAGAAAAGGAAACTCAAAAGCCAGCTGAATTCCGGAGGAGACTGCACTCCCCTTACTGTTTTGCAAATGACTCTCTCGGAAGGTGGTGAGGGTCAGCCCTGAAGTGGAGATCTGCAGCATACTTCTCCACTTTGAGTTCTGGGGTCCAAGGAGTTGAGTTTGGGGTCTCTCGGGAGGTTTGGCACCTACAACTTCACCCCAAGAGCATTAGCTACCCCTGCGGGCAAGCGCACAGCCTGCTGTCAGGCTGGGGTCCGCCAGTTGCCCGCGGTCCACAGGTTGCCCACCGCCCGCCAGTTGCCTGCGGTCCGCCGGTTGCCCGCGGTCCGCCGGTTGCCCGTGGTCCGCTGTCCTGTCGTCCCGCAGTGCTGTAACTGCCATACGGGGTTTGCCCTGACCCCCTGGGCTTCCCAGCCCTCTTTTGCTTGGTGGTAGTTCTCTGCAGCACAGCTCACTGCATTTCACCACCATTCACACTGGTTTGCAACTTCCTGGGTCTCTGCGATTGTCAAGTGCACGGGCGGGTTCTCATTGAGAGGTACCTGCCTGTAATTGCGCCAGCCCCAGTGGTCCTCGGGCAACTCTGCACCCTCTTGAGGATTTGCTGAAATTCTGCAGTCGAGACTGCTTCAGGCTTTTGTTCTAACTTGGGGAAACTGTTTGAGATGTCCTAAAGATCCAGTTCTCTTGCTGAGAGCCCATCTGGAGCCCCCATTCTTTTCCCTTAATGGTTTGTGTGGTCCTGGTCCCCCCCTGGTGAGTAAGACGAGCCAGGCTGGGACTCTCCAAAACTGGAGGACAAAAGACCCACTTCCTAGCATTGTTATATTGAATAAATGAAATAAGCATCAAGTTAATAGTTCCTGAAAACACTGAATCGTATGAGTGTGCCAAAACCAACCCCCTCAGGAACCACAAAACCCCTGATCCACAGATGGGGTGTGGCTGACCACACTGGCTTCTCTCTGTGCCTGAGGAGGGCACTGGAAGCAGACTGGCATTGCCTGGGTTGCTCCTAAAAGTCTTCCATGTGCTCTGTGGGCCCCTCACGCAGGGTGAATGAGAGGACAAGAAGTGGCAACTGACCTCCCCACCCAGAACTCGGTAAATTTCACCCTCAGAGTTGTTCCTTATACAGCTCTCCTGGGGACACACTGTTCCTTTAAGAAGAGAAAGACTGGCTAGAGTTGAAAAGACCAACTCTTCTGAACTCCAGGGTGGAGCTGCCCCCTACCAGGTCCTGCACTTTTGCAAATGGCTCTTCCCTGCAGTGGCCTGAGCAACTGGGGTCTGCCCCGGTCTGCCCCGAGGATGAGATCTGTGGCACCATTCTCCTTCAGGACTGGGGTCCGAGTTACCGAGTTTTGGGGACTAAGGAGATTTGGCACCTGTAGGTCCACCCTTTGAACAGAGAGAGCACCAGCTGTGCTGAGGGTGGGCCGCTGGGTGACTTGGGAGCCAGCACGATGTTTCATGCCCCAGACTGAAATCAGAGATTGCCAGGAATTGGCAGGTCTGTGAGAGGAGACTGCACTTGCCTGGCCCGAGTCTGCCAGTTGCCCGCAGTCTGCCAGTTACCCGCGGTCTGCCAGTTGCCCGCGGTCCGCCAGTTACCCGCGGTCCGCCAGTTGCCCGCGGTCCACTGCAACGTAATCCTGCAGCGCCATAATTGCCACCCTGGTCTGCCCTGACACCCTGGCTTCCTTGCCCTTCTTCGCCTAGATGTGTTTCTCTGCAGCACAGCTTGCTGTGATTCACCACAATTCGCCATGGTTCACGATTTCATGGGTCTCCACGACTCTCTCGGTTTATCTCATGGGTCTCCACGACTCCTGGGTCCTCGGTTATCTACGGCCCTTGGGCAACATTGTGCACAGTCTCAAGTATTTGCTGAAAGGCTGCAGCAAAATTGCTCCAGGCCCTTGTTCTGCACCTCCCCCAGCTGAAACTCTGCATTTCAAGAGGAATTGATACTTGACTCTCGGGTGACCCTCCCCCAAGGCTCTTGGTTACCAGTGAATTACCAGCCCTGGTGGGGGATGGTGGAGTTGGATGGTGCGCAGCCTCACCTCCCATTCCCAGGCGGACTTCAGCCCTCTGGGCTGCCTGAGCAGTGGAGGAGGAGATCCTGGGGGTCCTGTCAGTGCTTAGACATGATGCCATGCTGGGCGTCGTGCTCTTGCAGGCACAAGCCTGAGCTGTGTTGTGTGCTGCAGCCAGCCTCACTCTCCCCCCAACACACACGCACATGCTTGCACGCTCACACCACTCCATCCCTGAGATGGATCTCTACTGTTTCCTGGACCCCGAGGGGCAGGAACTCAAGTCCTGTGTTATTCTGAGGACGAGCAATTCTTGTTCCCCAGCACTGGGCAGAGCCCTGGGTCCTGCTTTTCTGGAAGGGAAGGCAACAGGCTGTCTGGAGACAGAGAGGCTGGTGAGGGGGAGGAACCGGGGTTCACCAGGAAGAGGGTCTGTGCCCCCGAAATTCCTGTCTCACTGGGATGAGGTTTTCACAACACTCGTGACTCTCGGTGAAGAAGTCACCCTTGAAGAATTCTCTGCCCCAGCCTTGCCCCACGCCCCGGGCCTCTCTGCAGCCTCCGTCATGACCTTGGTGGAGCAGACCTCTGGTCCTACGCACACAGCAAGCACAGGAAGTGCTCCAGCTAGCTGAGTGGTGCCCTTTTCCTTTTGACATTTGACCACTGACATTGGCCTGTTGCCAGTGACGCCAGGAGATACTATCCTGCAAGCCCCAGCACGGTGGGCCCCGCCACTCCCCGCTGTTCCCAGGCCCAGCTGCTACGCTCCTTATCTCCTGACATCTCCTTCTCAAGCCAGCGACTTCCTTGGGAGGAGTGAGGGAAGCGGCCTGGCTGTCCGCAGACTGGCCCTCATCTTAGTGCTGCCACATCAGAACTGAGAATTTGGGTGAAACTTTGGGCTTCCCGGGACCTCCGCTAAGGCATGCGTGAAAGGGGAGCATGGTAGCTCTGTTGCTCGGGATTTGGGGGTCAAAAAAAGAACGCAGGACCATACTGTGATCCCCCAAATCACAACAAATTGTAAGAGGAGGCCTGTGCTGGTTCCCCAGGGACCCCCACAGAGCCTTCCTCGCAGTGGTGTCAGATGGGCAGCCCCCCCTTCCCAGGCTCCAGGGGGCAGCATGGAACCTGCACGGCCTCTGGGATCTGTGGGCTTCTACTCCCAGCCTGGAGCAATTTGGGGTGCCACTTAGCCTGGGAGGTGATTGGATACGAACAAACTCCCCAAGGAGTGGTGGTCTCTGTCTGGGGGCTGCTCCCAGCCGGGGTTGCTCTGTTCCTTTAAGAAGGGGAAGAGCTCTCCAGTGGGAGTTTTCAGGCCCCCACCCGGGTCTTGTTAACTTGCAAATGACTGGGTCTGCGGTGGGGGTAGGGTGAGGCTGTGGCTGCCCTTCCCCCTTCCCCTGCTCAGCCCCAAGGACGGAAGAACGGGCTTCAGGGTCTGGGACTCTCAGAGGAGGCTGGCACCTGCACAGTTCACCCCAAGACCGCCTGAAGCCCCGTGGGCACTTCTTGCTGGACACGCTCATCCTCTGAGAAAATGGAAAGGGGACTTTGGGACGTGCCAATGCATTACTGGGCTGCTCGGTGGCCAGAAAATAGGGTAATTTGAATGCTATAGGCTCCAAATCAGTGATGAGGAACCTTTCGTGGGCCCCTGAGAGGCTCACAGTCGGGGAATGCTGAAACCTGCTGCAAGTTGACTTTCACAGATGCCGACAAAAGACGATGGGCTCTTTACTCTCATTTTCTGGCGCTGCTACATTATATTTGTCTCCGTGTTCAGCATCTGCCCCAATCAGACGATGATTCTCCTGGGCAGCCCCAGGAATCCCAGCCCCTCAGCCCCTTGTCCAGAGGTCACTTGGCTGGAGTGCTGTGGCTTGCTGGTCGCCCTCCTTGCATGCCACGCTGTGGCTCAGCAGGATGGCTGTCGCCGCCCATGGTCCCACGGTTGGCGGTGTGTGAACACCTGCTGCCCTTGCCGTGGGGCCCTTGTGTACACCCTCACAGATGCTCAGCTCCACAGCATTGGACACCACTCGGATCGCCAGGCTGGGGTTCACCGTGCATCACCGTGACTCCTTGTGTGCCGCGCACCTCACAGTGGCTTGGTCAATGACCCCAGGGCGACGTCATGCCCCCCCTGGTATTTGCTGGTGACTTGGGGTACGAACGGCTGCAGGCCTTTCTCTCAAGCTGGGAAACCGAGAGACCCAAAGTTCCTCTACGAAGGGGCACCTCAGACTGACTTCTGTGTGGGGCTCCCTACCCCACAATGCTGGCCAGGCTCAGAGTTGCCCCTCTCCCATGCCAAGTATGGGGGCGGCGTGTGGGCCTCATCACATCTGGAGGGAAGAGATAGATAACTCCCAGACTGGAACATTGCACCCGGGTGACCCCCCAACCTCCTTGGAGTCCTCTGTCACCTGCTTGGCTTAGAATGTGGCCAGAATCGTGTGGCCCTGAACCTTTGCGTGTTCTCTGCCTGCCTAGTGAGGGTGGGGGGCGGGAGCCATGTGAAAACAACACAACAGGGCCAACAGGTGCCTCCTGGCACAAATCCCAGGCGTGCTTCTCACTAGCTGTCTCTCTGTGCCTCAGTTTCCTTGTCTGTAAACAGGCATATGGAGTACCTTCCTCTTGGGTGAAGATTAGATGAGCCATTAATTGGTACGAAAGCCCTTAGCCCTGCACCCGGCACACAGGAAGTACACAGTCAGCCTTGTTTTCAGTTTGTGGATGGACCACAGCTCCATACCAGATACCCTCTGTTGCTCTGCCTCCTCTTATCCTTGCGCAATCATTTCTGCAGGAATCATTTCTAGAAAAAAAAGGCTGCGCTGAGACTCACGTGCATTTAAATGCTTGGTCTGTACGGCCAGAGTGCCTTCCAGAGAAGTCGTGCCTGGTTAGACCGCAGACACAGTGTAAAGCTGATGTGAGAACCTGTGTATGGTGGGGTGGGGGCGGCATTCAATGGCACGTCTTTCAATAGTTTAGCAAAAAGAACGTAGATCTTAAAAAACAAATGAGAGTCCTGCAGGGTCATTTTGATGTGGTCCAAATCAAGCATTATCCTTTGTACCTTCTGCAGAACCCCCTTGGGGGGATGCTGGTCTCTAGGACCCAGAGTCCCACTGGCCATCACCCCTGGCTGCAGGTTGGTGTGAGGGATGCTGGACAGTCACAAAGCTGAACTTGACCCAGTGAGAAAGGAAAGCAAAGACAGCCTGAGCACACGGTCTTGCTGGGGGCAAGCAGACCCTGGTACAGAGTAGGAGGGATGGAATCTTCACTTTATTTAGAGGGAACAAGTGTTCAAGTGTGAACACATCTCTGCACCTGTGCTCTGCTCAGCAAGGACTTCTACCTGAGGGCTGCCAGGTGGCGTGATCCTGGATCCTGCTTCGGGGACCCCTGCCCCAGCCTGCCAAGGGTGTAGACTTTGGGGTGAGGCCATCTTGACTTGAATCAAGGGGCTCCGGGAGCAGATGGTAAAGTCCTTCACATCTTGCTTCTGCCTTGCATTGCCTTCTGCTGGGGTTCGAACTGCAGGCCCAGCATCACCTTTAACATGTGGCAACGTGGCACCTACTCCTGCCAACCGCCCAGCCCTGTTTCCCTGAGACCTGCCGTGAGGCTGGGGGCCTGCCCTGGACTATCCCCAAGAGGCTGCGGGGTGAGCTGCTTCCTGTCTTCTGGGCCAGCACAGACCCTCACGCATTTCTTGGGTGGGAGGGACACAGCAGGTCCTGGCTTTGGGGCCGCCTTCCTGGATGCCAATCCTGCTCTTAACTCACAGGATGTGCAAGGACCCTGGGGAGGCCCGGAGTGACCAGGTTCCTCCAGCTGTGTGGGTCAGGGCTCCCTTCCTCTGTGCCGAGGCAGCCTTTGTTGGGGTATGTGACCCCAGGCCCCGGGACCGCCTTTTCTCCCAGCCCATGTTGCCCACCGGGTGGGACGTGGCACACGTACGCACGAGGGCAGCATGTCCACCAGGTTCTAGAGCAGCTGTTCCATCTTCTGATGTATTCATTTGGGGGTGCATTTGGGGGTGCTTGGTCTGCCAGCGAGCCCTGCTTTATGGACCACATGGACCCGACAACGATGTTCTAACAAGAGACGGCAATGATTGGAATGCGGAAACAGAACGGGCCTCTCTCAGGAGTTAGGGCCTTACTTCTGGCCCCCTTGATGGCCCAGATTTCCTCAGCCATGGTCATTCCCCGGTGGGGCTGGTCAGCATGTCCTCAGACAAGGCCGTGAGATGGGACAGGAAGGAGCCTTCCCATTCCACACGGACTTGCTCTTTCCTTGTGGAAACCCGACCCAGAGAGGGGACTTCAAGTGGGCTTGCCAGTGAACACCACCCCCTTCCCTCTTCTCTTCTCTCCACCTCCTGCCCCCACCCTCATCCCGGCTTCCTTTCCAGCTTGGTCGGACAGGGCAGCTCATATACAGCCCCCGGCCACTTCCTGACCCCCTCAGCCCAGATCCACTCAAATTTCTCCACATTAGAGCAGAGATCTGGGCTGTGGAAACCAGCCTGAGGCCGGGCCTGGGTCTCGCTGGCTGCCCAGGTTGTGTGTGAGGGCCCCGGGCGAACCCCCAAAGCAGAGGGCCAGGGTATACACTGAGGCCTTTCAGGGGCAGCTCAGGAAGGGCAGCCAGACAGTTTTGCTTGGATCCCCGGGGTGGCCACGTGGCCATATGTTCAATGCTCTGAGATGTCTGTGCCCTGAGCCCGCCAGAAGGTGACTTACAGCCGAAAGCAGGATTTGACCGGCTTCTGCTGTGGGGAGGCCCCTCAGAGTAAACAGTGAGAATTTCTGGGAAATGTACATAAGGCCAGACTGTCGGGAAAGGACGTGGGCCCAGAATTCCTGATACTCAGACCAGGCGAGAGGTGCCAGCCTTTCATGGCAGCCCAGCCCCCACTGGGCTCTCTCTTCTGGTTAAGTGACAATTCTCCACTTGTTGAATCCTCCTCCCAGGGAGGACGGGAGTGGCTCCCTCATCTCAGGGCCTGGACTGAGCATGCTGTCCACCTGAGATCCTGGAGCTCAGCCCGGCACACAGTAGGTGTGCAGCCCAGCTCCCCTGAGCTCTGGGAGGCAGGGAGCTTGTCCATCATTGTTCATTTTATTTCTAGCATCTAAGACAGTGCCAACCCCAGGCACCCAGTAAGTGTTTCTCGAGCCGAATGACTGAATGCATGAATAAAACTATCTAGAATTTGCCTTTTGAAGTTGACACTCAGTCTAAAGATGCAAAACCTGAGCTGGTATGTTTGGGGGTCAGCCCGTTCTGAGTGTGCTGGGCCTGGCTCCCCAGTCTGTGTGCCACCTACAAGGTGACTGGCCCAGAGAGAGCCTTGATGCCCCCAGCCGTGGATGTGGACCCTCAGGGTCCCCCGAATCATGCGGAAGGCTTTGTGGGTTTAAAGCCTGTTACCCTGTCTTATTCTGTGTTCAGAGCAGACCTGCAGCCTGAGTCCTGAGTTTCATATTTTTGCAAGAGGGAACGGGAGGCGCAGGGAGGCAACATGGGCAGGACCCTCCTCAAAGGGGAGGGGCAGGGGTCCCAGCGGCCTTCCTGAAGCCCTCCGGCCTGAAAGTGCACAGAGGTGAAGGTGTCTTCAGGTTGGGAGCCGGAGGCAGCAAGCAGGCCTCGGAAAGCTGGCTTCTGTTTGCTTTTCTTTATCCCAAATGTGCAAGGGCGGCTCCATTTACCTAAAGGCAGGCGCCTTCGAGCTCATCCTTTCCGCAAACACCTAAAGGGTATGTTGAACATCCGAGCTGTGTCTCGGAGGGCAAAGCGTTTGCAGAGTGTAAGCCTCAGCAAATCGGTAGACGGAGGCGAGGCCCGGAGACCCGCGGTGACTGGCGGTGGCCTTCTGGAATGATCCTCGGTGACCCAGTCACCCCCAGCGACCCGGATGGTGAAGTTGCCTCGAAGAGGGGGAAACAAAAGTCTTTGGTGGGCTGGGGCTGCATCGTGGCTCTACAAAGGGCACGCGACAGGGTACCTGGGTATCTGGGCTGCGCTCAGGGTCTTTGCTGCCGTCCCTGTCCTGGGATTCCTGGGACCAAGAGGCTCACAGCTCTCCTCTGCCAGGCCCAGAGTTGTTTGTCCTGAGCCAAGAGGCAGGGGCAAAGATTTTGTGCTCTGCATTCCTGCGGAAACGGTGGCTATTAGATCTATCAGATCTGGCCTCCCTGGGGACAGTGGGGCCATCTGCCCAGGGTGAGAGGATGCTGCTGGTTTCCTGAGCATCTGCTGGGTCCCAGGCACTGCTCTGAGGGCTTCCTGCCTGTCTCTACAGCCCTGGGAGGCAGGTACTGTTACTATTCCCATTTTACAGATGAAGAAACTGAGACACAAAGAGGCCTAAGGGACTCACCCAAAGTCACGCTGCAAGTAAGTGGTGGCATGAGAATTTGAGGGGGGTCTGACATCACAGTCTGCCTCCCCAGCCACCTCCCCTGCTGCCTCCTCGCCAGATGTTTGACGTCAGGCTGTTTGTGTCCTACCAGGTACAGGAGAACGGCAGGAAAGGGGGGAGGAGGCAGGCAAAGAGTTCTGGGAATATTTTTATCTTATCAGGAAGATCTGTTTTCCCACTGAGCTTGCAAACTGCATCTCACATTCCAGACTTTAAGACAGGAAGTCATACCAAGGAAGAGGGTTGGCATTTGTCGGTGGGGATGGGGGATGTTGGGCCAGGAGGCTGTGGGAGGGTGGCCAGCCCAGTCCACAGAGAGCCCCTGGGATTGTGGGGACTGGCAGAGCCCACGCCCAAAACTGCGAGGGGCAGCAGCCAAGCTCCTGACATTTTGGAGAAACCAGGGTCCAAGACTGTCCCACCCACACGAGAAGGGCACAGACGCATCATGGGCAGGGCAACAGGGCGTACACAGCACGGGCCTTTGCTCACTGACCTAGCATGTATATTGGATGTACTTTTTAAAAAAATTACAAAATGAATTTATGCTTCTTATAAAATAAATGCAAAGAGCTCGAAAAACAAAGAAGGTCTCTTCACCCACCCTCCATGTCCTATAGCCGAGGACCCATAGTGAATACAGCACACATTGCCATCCCCCACCTTTTATTGTCTTTTCCCTCCACTTTACAGATCACGAAAATGAGGTTCAGAGAGGTTAAGCAATTAACCCAAGGCCACACAGGTAGCAAGTGGACATGCACCTGAGGTCTGATCTGAGGGCCTGAACCATCCACCACCAGTCAAGACAGCTGGTCTACCCATGAGCTGAGAAAGGCGGCCAGCAGTCAGTGTTGTCATTACGGGGCTGTCATTCCCACGATTCAGGTGCCGGGTGTTACCGACTCGAGGCAGCCAGGGCTGCTGCACAGAGTGGCACCCGTCTGCACGCCCTGCTCTGCCCTCGGCTGGTTGCTCCTCTCCTTCCACCCCCAGGATAGCACCAGGAAGCATCGTCCCATCTCTTGGTGAAGACACTGCCCCCGTCCCCCAAGCCCTGGTGGCCTCTCATTGGCCGACGAGCTTCTGAGCCCTGTCTCAGGCAGGAGTGTGGGTCCTTCTGGCTTTTTGGTGAAAGCTACGGGGCTGGGTCCCATGTTTGCGGGGGGCCCTCCTCTGGGCACCGACTGTGACGTGGACATTGGCAACCTAGGGTGAATTAGGGAAGACTGCGTGCCCCCTGGAACCCCTGCCCACGGCCTCTTTGTGCATGGGGCCTCTAAAGGCAGAGTCTCCTGGGTGCCCTTGACTCTCCACAAGTCAGCTCGTGGCTTCTGGGTGAGCGCTGAGACCCAGACATCACCAGGCTTGGCCCAGGGAGGGGAGGCCGACTGTGGGCTCTGGAAGGATCCAGACCTCGAATGTTGAAACTGAAGGTGTGCTTGAAATCGGCCCCTTTCCCTTTGCCATTAAGAAGACAAGTCCTTGCTGGAGTCCTCACTGAAATCTGGTACAAATGTCTTCTCTTGGAGCCACTTGGGAGGGGAGACAGTTTTTCAACCGTCAGCGATCTTTTAGTTAAAAAAAAAAAAAAAAAAAGGCAAACTTTCCAGTCCTGTTCTACCTGGAATACATTTTCTCCTGGGGGGCCCCTCCCCAGGCTTCTGCAGTTCTCTGTCAACACGGAAAAGCCAGCCCCATCCCTAGCCGCAGGCAGCTGAATGGAGCAGTTCTTTGCTCCTTCGAAGGAAATATTTCCATGGAGTTGGGCCAAGAAAACCCCTCGCGTGAATCTGGGGCTAGCCCACGCCCAAAGCCGGGGGGGGGGGGGGGCGGTGGTGGTGGGCAGGGCCGTGCCGTGTGGCCACCTTTTCCTGGTGTCAGCATGCGACTTTCAAAACCCAACTCGTGGCAGTGGCCTGCCTCGTCCCCTCGTCAGTGGGCTTCTCTTGGTCCCTCCCGGAGGAATGAAGCCATTACAGTTCACTCTCTTACCACTTTGGAATTAGCTCGCCTCTGGGGTAGGTTGAGGAGAGCGCTTCCAGAAGGCAGGCGTGGCTTTGGGGCTGCCCCCGGCCCCTGTGCCCACCCCATGCTTGAACGTCCCTGGCCCCGGACTGTGCCTTGAGCTACTTGGAAAGGGAGTCCTGAGTCTCTTGATTTTTATTTACTTATTAGAAAAATATTTCATGTTGGAGGTCCCTAAGGAAGAGGCGCAGCTGGTTGGTCTTCTTAGATTGCTGCATTTTTAAAAAATGCACATTATAAAATCAATACATGCCGGTAGAGATTTCCATAAACGCAGAAAAAAGAAAAATTGCCTGAGATCTATTCACCCAGAACAATGAATGGTTTTCGGGGGCACTTGGGGGTATTACCTTTCAGCTCTTTTTCATTGGCTTTCGTCATGAAACGTATTCGTGAAAAGCAATGCCCACACTGTGTCCCCCGTACCAGGGACCCCCAGAGTCAGGCACATCCACGTGCCTGGAACCCCAGCAGTCTCCCAGGAAGTAAGCTTTATCCTTGGCCTTCTGTGAAAGGCGCTGAATTTTATTTGTCTTTGACATCTACAATTTGACAAAGTCCTCCATGAGCCCGGAACTCAGGTATCAGGGGAGCAGAGCGCTCCTGACACTGGGGTCCTGGGTAGGAGAAGTCTGGAAGAGCACAGCCAGCCACAGGGCTCCCCACCTCCCGACCCCAGGATCACAACACACAGCAGGGACCCCCGGGACATCAACCTCGCAGGTAATGTGGTAATGAACTGTGTTTGGATAAGTGACCAGAAATAGAAGCGAGCCCCTTGCCCCAGTTCTTAAACAACAGACTGAAAAGCTTAGACTTTCTTTTGAAGGCAAAACTGAGTCCCAGAAGGGTTGTTAGCATGGGAGCGCCAGGTCACTGTGCATTCTGGGAGTCACTATCAAGTATGGGACCCCAGAAGATGGGACTGTTATTTATTCGATCATTTCCCCCAAATCCTCGACCGCTCGGCACCCAGTCTCACACCTTGTAAGAGGAATAGCAGTTGTACCTGATGATGCCAGGCTCCCCCCGCCAACAGCCTCACAGGAGGACCCTCTGTATACCCCGCTGCTTCTCTGACTGTGGCTGAAGTCTATGGGGGGATAGAAGGGGGTTCAAGGATGTGTGACTTTGGGGGTTCCCATTGCCAGAGACTGGCACTGGAACTAGAGTTTAAGAAGACCACAACATCAGCCATCACAGCTGCTACCCGGGAGGAGGCAAAAGAAGAGAGCCTGGAAAGATCTCTGGGGAATGCTACCATTTTCGGGGTACCTGGAAGTCTGGGAAGGCCTCCTTAGAGCGGCAGGCACCCCGGGGATGCTGTTTTGTAAAAGCCCTCAGTATGGTTTTTGAGAAGAGAATGCATTTCCCCATGCCTGGGAGATGAATATAGGACCCTGTCTTCATTTCCTAGCCAAATCTTAAGATGTTTGTATACTTGCCCACAAGTATGTACATGTGGATAGGAGACTGCTCACACGGCTTGTGAGGGTTCCCAAGTATGAATTAAAAAAAGAAGAAAAATGTGTGCTTTGAATTATATCTACGTAAAAAAAAAAAAGAAGGCAGCATGCTAAGCCGTGTGTCTGGGACCCTGGCTCTCCTCCAGGGTTCTTCAGGAGAGCTGGGTTTCAGCATGCACAGAGAGAAAGCGAGCCACTTCTCAAACCTGGATTTCCTTGTCTGTTTTGCCCTATAGATATGAATCTGAGCCCTCAAATATCCTTCTCGAGCAAGGAAAACACGCATGACATCGCTCAGACTGAGAAACGAATTGTGTCCAAATATTACCACGGGTTTGGCTCTTTCAAGTTACTTCTTCCATCACTTTGGACCAATAAATATTTAAAAAGTTAGGTTCTGAGCCCCAGAAAAGCCAACGGAAACATTTAAACATATGGATTTTTTTTTTTATTGCGGTTAAACCCTGCTCAGTACAGATTAGTTTACAGCAGTCTTTTCTCTCTTTGGTTTTTTTTTTTTTTCCCTATCTTTTTCTTTCTTTCTTTCTTTATTTTAGGAAGCCAGAAGGATAAACATGTTGCTATGGAGTTCTGTTTAAAATAAAATACAATGGAAAGAAAAGCAGCATGAAGTAACCACATGGACTGCAGGATACACCTGATACTAATTACTGTCATGCAGAATGTTCTGGAAGACATTTGACTCGCCTGATGTATACATTCAAATCAAGCAGAGCAGGACTGGAAGGCTCCTTGGGGACCATCTTGTCCAACTCTTTCCTTTTTCCAGATGAGGAAATAGGGGCCCCCCGAGAGAAGGGCCTGGACATCAGCCTCCCAGCTAGGAGGCAACGGAGCTGGGATACAACCCCGCGGCGCTATTGTTGGAAGCACATACTTTCCAGGGTCCTTTACCTTGGCCTTGTCAGTAAGACCTTGAAAAAGGGGAGTTGGGCTTACTGCTTAGGAACCAGGAAGCCCAGAAAAAAAGCTTTCGATGGGAGGCGCAACCTTCCTCATGGGGCCTGACCTTGAAGAGAGAGCGGCCCACTGCAAGCCTGCAGTTTCTCCTTGCAGGGCCTCTCAGGGGCCCCAAGCAAGGCCGGGGGCTCCTCCGCATGCCTGGAGTTTCTCCTTGCAGGGCCTCCTAGGGGCCCCAACCACGGCAGGGGCTCTTGCGCATGCCTGGAGTTTCTCCTTGCAGGGCCTCCCTGGGGCCCCCCAACCAAGACCGGGGGCTCCTCCGCCAGCATCAGCTCACGTCCTTTCGCGGCTGCAGGGCGGACTCCAGGAGGCACCGTCTCTAAGACAGCCCCCAGGGACCCCGAGTGCGTAGCTCCTGTCGCTCTCGGGTGGCCACCTCGGCTCCCACGCATGCCGCCCACGCGCGGAGGGCTTGCGGGAGCCCCCGTGACAATGGGCACCTCTCGCCTCTGCCCCCGGCAGGCTAGCAACCGGGCCTGCCCGCGTCTGATTGGCAGCGCGGGCTTGACGACAGGGGCTCCTGGCCGCTGATTGGTCCGGGCCCGCTTCGGCTGTTTCCTAGCTATTAATACCGAGGCTAATAAACGTCCTCCTGTTGACTGGGATGCTCGGAGCCATGATTTTTTGAGGCTTTCTTGACGTCGGCGGCTGGTGCGGGCCTATCAGCCTCGCGAGCCCTGCTGGGGGCCTCTAGTCTCTGGGGCGCCTCGCTTGCTCCCCAGCTGCAAATGGGGTGTTCTTTTTTGCCCTCACATGATGTGACATGTTAAGGGTGCCCCTCGCGATGCCCCCCAAAGTCCGCTTTCTCTACATCTCCCCAGTAGCGCACCGGTGCATCTATAAACGAGGCTCTCGCCCACGGCTCGGGGTCTCGCGTGACCTGGTGGTCCATTTTCGTCTTCTTGTCACTAGCTGTGGGGTTACAAATAGCCCTGGAGTCTCCCGTCTATGTTCCAGCCCCCTCACAGGATCTCTGGGCATGGGGGGCTCGCTCTGACGCTGCTTTGAACCGCCCCCCCCCAAGAAGTGCGGGGGAACAGATCTAACTTGATACCCCCGCGGGGCCCCTCTGCCTTTCCCCTTTGGGACCCATCACTCATTCTCACCCCTCTTCTGTCACCAGGCGCTTCATCCTTGCCCTCCCGGCTGCCACCCACCTGTCACCCTAAGATAGATCCTTAGTCCCTTTCAACAGCATTTTGACCTTTGCGAGAGGACATTTGATTGACGGCCCTGCTCGCTCTGCCACTCAGTGCCCGGCAGAGCTGCCGAAGGCGCCACCTGTGGAGGATTAACTCTCATGTGCCAAGTCCCGGAGCACGAGGCCACACAGCTATGCTCTGCCGCCACATGTGTCGCTGCCCGTTTCCCCGAGGCGGTGCGCGGGGTGGGGGTGTGGGCGGGGGAGCGGTTTTCAAAGCATATGAGTGGGGGGATCATCTCAGGTTGGGGGTACCCCATGGATCGCTATATGGGACACAGTCGTCCTCAAAAAGTACTTTTCCTAGAGGGACACGGCTCATTTCTCGATTCTTTTTACAACCTCCGTTAGGGGGTGCCCCCTTCTTATCGTGGAGGAAACGACCCCGTGGCAGAGAAAGGGACCTTGCGGGGTCTGGGTACACAGGTTGTCAGCGGCAGAGCCGGGAACTCAAACCCTGTTTTTTTCTGACGCAAAGATGCTGTGCCGAGTCTGCCGTGTCGAAGAGAACCAATCAGAAATGGACGGGTGGGCTAAAAGGGGGGTGCCAGCCGCCGACTTACATTTGGATACTGGTTATCTTGGTTGGGGCATTTTATTTTCCAAAGAAAAGCAGAAAGCATCATTTTCTTTCCCTAAGCCGCATCCTCGGATAGAAGTTCCGAAATAGCCAGGTGTGTGGCTCTGCGTCCCCCAGCGCCCCAGCTTTACCCCGGCCCGCCTGGGGGAACCATCCCCGGTGCCTTTCTCCCGGCAAACTGTGCACACCGATCACCCTGCTTGGCGAGCGGGGCTCACGTAGGGAAAAAGCACCAGCGAACACAGGGTGTTGGTCATGGCGGCGAGGGGCACTGCGGCAGAATTTTTTCCTCTTCTTTGCTGCAACCTGGGTGCGGCTAGAGCAATTTGTCATAGAATCTGGGGGGCTCATTTTTCCGGCCAATCACTTTTGGAGAAATGAGCGCATTGCAGCAGAATGCGCTGACGTCAGAGACCACCCCTTCTGCGCCTCCATATAAACCCCACCCAGCCAGCCCCTAGCGCAGACGGCGGAGAACTGGGATGGAGCGCGCCTTGGCCCGCTGGCCGTGGCTGCAGCTCCTCGGGAGAACCGGGGCGCCCACGCGAGAATCTCCCCACCTGGTGAGTGGTTGGCCATCCTTGCCTAAAAGGATGTGCAAAAGGATGACTACACCCCCTTCTGGGTTGGGCTCTGTCCTCCTGGACATGCTGAAAGGCGGACGCCAGACGCCGAGGACCTTCTCCTGAAGGCGGCCACCTCGCCTGGTCCCCGAGGGTCGGCACTGAAATTCTGTCAGGAAGAAAAATTTCGAGGCACATTTTCCTGGGTGGGAAATCAGGGCCCCTTACTTGTCCAGTCGTCGCGGTAGGCTGGGTGGTAGGGGCTTAAATTAAGATGAGTAGGAGGAATCGGATCCAAACCCTCTCGGAATCCAGGGTACCGCAGTCGCTGGGGTCCAAAACCCAGATTTTCTGTGTTTGAAGCCACCGTTAGAATCACGAATGGTGGGAGATATGGCGCCGGATGCACTCTGCATGCCCCACGAATTAGGGGGGGAAAGCACCCGAAAAAAAGAGTCTCCCGGACATACTTCCCTCTGGTTTTTTGGCCGGATTCTTGGTGGCCCGTAGGCGTGAGGAGCTGAGGCTCCCGTCCGCGAGGGATCCCTGAGCCGAGTCCACACAGGTTCAGTGCAGAGGAGAGTCCGGCCACATTCCAGAGTGAAATTGCTAACTGATGTCATTCGGCGTCACCCTGATCTACCACTTTAATATTGGGGAGATATGGCGCCCGAGTGCGGATCTGCCCGAAACCCCCTAGGATCAGTTTCACAGAGAAGGACGGCTGTTAGGGTCAAGTAATTGGGGGCGCAGGCAAAACAGAAGTAAGGGGTGGGTTGGGGTGGACAGAAGGCCGTGTCTTTGCGTCTGGGAGAGACGAATCCAGAGGGAAGAGAGAAATACAGAAAAGGGGGGCGTGCGGGGGGCATCTGGGCGCTGGGAGCTGGAACTTGGGGGTCGAGGGTCTTTTCAGCGTTGCGTGATGGTCGCTGGAAGCTTCTGACGTGTTGCAGCTTTTTGACGTTTCATAAAGTTGCGTTTTGCTGTTTCCTTTGTCCCTGTCAAGCCCCCCCACGCCGCCCCCTCCCCACTCTGGGCCGGCAGGCTTGGGGAGGGGGGGTGCGCGCGCGCGAGCGGGTTGCTACGTGGCAGGTTTCTAGAAGGTTTTCTCGCTGGCCGCCAGAGGGCGCTGGTGGCACTGCGGAATTTTGGGGGGCGGGGTGGGGAGGGGAGGTGGCCTTTGTTCTCCTGCTGGAGGGGGTCGTGCGCGGGATTTACTGGAGAATTCTGGATTCATTTACCTAAGGGGGAAATGTTTTAAGATGCCAGGGTTCACGGGGAAGAGAGGCTGCAGGATTCGCGCTGAGCAGAGATGCCGTGATCCGCGTTGGTTGCGCGACTTAGGGTGTCGTGGAAGAGCGTGGACGCAGATCAGTTTATTTCAATGGATGATGGTTTAGGGGGTCTTAGGAAGACGTGGCTCATTTGAGTAGGCTGAAGAGGGCTGGTAAAATGGTTAATTAGGCGCTATCGTGAGGGGTCTTGGCGAAGAATGGAGGCGAGATTTGGGGGGGGGTCGTTGGTTGTCTGGATGATATTAGACGATTTTGGCCGTCTTTATATTTTCTAAGGTTGTCATATTTTGTATCATGTGTCCTGAGACCACAAAAGTGAGTGAAAACGGTGTATTGAGAACTGGCCCTTTATAATTTTAATTAATTTATCTTTAATTGGATTTACCGAAGGTCGGGACCAAGATCTCTCTGTTTTTGCTTATTAAAAGTGGAATCGTGTTCTGGAAAGATCCTTCTGGCGAGTGTCTCTCTGGTGTAGGTTGACCCCCCCCCCCCACAGTTAGGGGGGCGCAGAAGGCCCCCTGGGCTTGTGAGGTAGTGCTGCCCGAAGTCCACAGGTGGATTCTGGCTAGTGATGGCGGGCGTGGCGTTTAGGGGACATGGTGGCCCTGCGTGATGGGCTGGGGTGGGCTGTGCCCCCCCCTCCCGGCCAGAGACCTGTTGGGCAGCCCCCCGCCCATCCTACGCCAGCTGTGTCCCTGGCAGCTGCGGGCCAGGCGCGGGCGGGGGCGCGGGAGGCTCCGGCGAGGCGCGCGCCGCAGGTGGCTGTGCTCTTGGGCTCTGGATGCTGGCCGGACGCCCCCTAGCGGTCTGTGCCTGCAAATGGCTCTCGGCCCGCTAAACGGGCCTTCAGGTTGCGCATGCGCACACAGCTAACACTTGTGCCCTGTCAGTCAAGTCTTCCTTACCCCCTCCCACTTCTCTCCCTCCTCCCCCTTCCGCTTCTCTCCCTCCTCCCCCTCCCGTTTCTCCTCTTCCCCCTCCCCTCCCGTTTTCCTCATTCCTACTTTCCCCTCCCCTTCCTCTCTCCCGTTCCCTCCCCCTCCTCCCTCCTGCCTCCTCTCTCCATACCCTTCCCTCTTCCCTCTCAACCCCTCCCACCTCCCTCCTCTCTCCTACTCCCCCCTCCCTCTCCCTCTGACTGTCCCCTCCCTCTCTCTGCTGTTCCTGTGCTGGCCGTTAGAGGTCATTAAGATGGTTTCTAATCTGGCCCCCTCCGGTGCCATAGGGCCTCTCTTCAGGGATGACATCATCCGTTCGCCTTGTCTTCAAGGACCACCTCTCCATGCCAAGCTGTTGCCAAGCTGCTTGCGGCTCGTCTCCACCTCATGGTACCTAACCCCTCCTGTGGCTGTTTATACCCAACATGGTGGGCACAATTCCCCATCCCTGCCACCCTCCTTGCACCGCCCCCAGACCCATTAGCAATTAAAAGACAATGTTAAATTTTAACTAATTAGTTTTAGTTGTGATTAATTCATTTAAATTTTAATTAATATGTAGACTTGGGCTTTTAAGTGGCTCCTCTAACCTTTGATCAATTGCAGAGGACACTAGGAGCACCGATTCCTGGATCCCCCCAGCATACAAAGCAGCCGCTGGCAGAGACCCCCAGGACCAGGACGACGAGGGATGAAGAGGACCAGGACTGACAAGCCAGCTGTCCCTCTTGGCTAAAGGCTTGAACCAGTGCCCTAGTGAGGGGGCACTGGCTGCTAACCCCTGATCTTTGCTACGCTTGTGCTTGGTCTCTGTGAATACTTTCCCATAAGTCTCTGCTGTGTTAATGTGCCGGCGACCTGGAGCGCTTCCCTCAGGGTGGCGTCAGTCTTTCTCCACTGACCCTGCTGTTGCCCTTATGATGTCCTGAACGGAAAGATCCCTTTGGGAACTCCTCAGGAGGGGGACCTAGGCCAGAGGCTCCTCTAGCATCTCACTGGCGATTCCAAGGCCCAGGGTGGGCTTGTGGAATGAGCATGAGCCCTCATGTCATGCTACTGAACTGCCAAAGGCATGCTCCCCTCTTTCGAGATCCCCCGTCCTTTCTGGGCAATGGGGATGAGAAGTGCAACCTCCTAGGGTTGTTGTGAGTATTAAATGAGAGAAGGCAGCCTTGGGCAGGGCTGGGCATAGAGGATGCGGTCAGCAAATGTTTGTTGAAAAAATTTGGCAGGTCAATCCATTCCTACCTCTCTCACTTGTCGTACTTGTTCTCCCACAGCACTCCGGACAGCCCCTGTCCCCCAGGCTCTCCTTGCATCAGGTAGGGGCTCCACCAGAGGGTCCTGGGCTGACCTGAAGGAATACGAATTATGCATGCGGTCATTTCCAGAGCACTTTCTATGTAGATGAATGTTCTTTCTATGTCATAGGAGTATGTGTATGAGGCGGCCTCATTTACAGATGAGAATGAATTTGTCATTGATTTGAGTAATTTTCAAAAGGTGGGTGGGGAAGAGGACTCATGAAAGCTGAGTGCCCCTCCCACGGGATAGGGGTCACCCACGTTGGCAGTGAGGATGGACGCCGAGGCTGGAGGGATGTAAGTATTTTGTCACACTGCTGGCAAGAGAAGAGGTCATAGTTGGATCCTGGGTGCCATTGTAGCCGCCCTGTACCCCCTAGCCCAGAGTTATATTAAAAGCCCTTTGACGTCCAGTCAGACATTTGACAAAGGGACAGTCTCTTTGAAATCCCAGCTGCCCAGGGTGGTCTTGGGGTCTGGGTGGCCCCAGAGCTGGTACCCTGTGCTGGCTCCACCTCCCAGTAACAGTGTGACCTTAAACAAGTCGCTTAACTTCTCCGAGTCTCAGTTCCTTTCATGGTCTAAATGGGGATTAAAAAAAAAAAAAAAAAAAAACCTCCGCGTTTATCTACCCCACAGGGCGCTTTTGAAGACCAAATGATGTAACTGCTATGAAAGTGCTTTGTAAATTGCTGTGGAAATTGCGAGATACTTATCCCCCGGAGGCTGTCCTCCGTCCTTCACATGCCCAGCCCTCTTCTCCCGCAGTAGTAACAGCCAGCACCCAGTAGGTGCTGTGTGTGTTTGCACTCCATAAGTAAATTCCAGAAGAAATAAAAACGGAATTAATTCAACAAACATTTTCTGGAACCCTGACAATATGCCCAGCACACCAGGCCTGGGATGTGATACAAAGATGATGAAAACAGTCTCTTGGAAGCTAATTGGGGTCCTCATTTGACCAGCACTTTCTTTCGTCCCCTTTTAAGCCAACCAGTTTTGTCCGGACAAGACAAAAACAACTCAGGCCGCCTTGCAGAAGCCCAGCTTGGTGTGGACAATAGCTCCCAGGCATCTGAAAGGGCCTGATTGGATTATGTGGCAAATGAAGGTGGAAGGATGACTTGGAAGGTGACAAATGAAGTGGGCGGAGATCTGCTTTGAGTTAATCCAGGCTATTAGGAGGCCACCTTTTGTCTTCCAGAGGCTGGCAGGAGCTTTTACCACTGGTTTTTACATCCTTAATGTAAGGACGCATAATTTATGGTCAGTGAAAGTCCAGGCCCCGGTGAGATTGGAGTGGGCTGTAAAATTGAGCGTCCCGCTACCAGTGAGTAATTACGGTGCCCGTTTCTGTCTCCTGTGTAGTATGCAGAGCCCTTTCTGGCAACCGACAATTCATTTGAACCTCACAACTCCCTGTCCCGGCCCGGGGCTGGCCTGCACCTTCTAGGGGAACAGAGCCATCAAGCGGCCTTTCAGATTGGGGTCCCACCGTACATGTGTACCCCCATCGCCTCTCACCTTGTAAAGGAAGGGGTGCCCTCTGCTCTGGTCCCTCCTATCTCAGCCCTGGACCTCCCACCATCGGTTATCCTCTGAATTCCTAACTTTGCTCTCTCCACAGCCTCCCAGGTCCCTTCTGTCCTCCTTTCTAGCCACTACCGTTTCTCTCTTTCCTTTCGCAGCCAAGCTTCTCGAAAGGCCTGTCTTCACTTGCTGTCTTCCTTCCTCACCTCCAATTTCCTCTTCAACCCACTGCCTCCTGACTTGCTCTACTCCATCGAGCGGCTCTCACTAAGGTAATAACTTTTCTGGAGCTTCACCTTGGCCACGTGTCTGGCTCTTGGACACAGGGACTCATTCTTTCTCTTACATAGCTTTTCGGCTCCGGTTCACTTCTGTTGACACACTCCCTGTAGACCTCACGGGGACACCTGCTCCTGGCTTCCCTCATTTCTTAGTTTTCCCAGAAACTTGCATATCCGGATCTCCTAATGTCTGGAAGCTGCCTCTTGCCATCTCGCCCTGGGTTCGAGCCTTGGCTAGCCCACTTAGTGCTGGGGCCTTGAGGTAGGTCAGTTTTCCCAAGCCACCTTTTTCTCAGTTGTAAAATAGGGTTAATCGTCTTTACCTGGCAGGTGAGGTGGGCTATCTTGCAGGTAAGAACCAGAGACGATTTGAAAGACTTAAAATAAAGTCAATCAGGTATTCAGGAGAAAATATAATTGGAGTCCCCATTAGATTTCCTTACAGGTTGAAACCGTTCCCATGGGGAGGACCAAAGCGAGAAGAAAGAGGTGGAGAGGGGCGGGGCGGGGGGGGGGGAGTGGGAGAGAAAGAAGAAAAGAATTTACAGAAAAACCCACTAAAGACAAAAAAGTAGGGGGGAGAGGTTTAGAGAATATTAAAATCTACCAAAAAAGACATCCAGAGAAAGGTTTTCAGTTTCGGCTGAAAGAAAGTAAACAGGAAAAAGGTTTTAAATTGATTATCCCAGTGACAAATCCCAGGAAGCTTTCAAATCAAATTGCCCCATTTTGGGTTTTTAACTCCTTCTATCAAGTTTAACCTCTTTACCTCCTGCATCCTGGTTAGACCCCCCTGCCCCCCCTTTGCTGGTGATTAAATCCCCAAGGTGCACAGGAGTCTTTCAATGAATGAATGGCTGACAGAAAGAGCCCACCCCTCCCCCCAGCTGTGTTTTTCAGTTTTATTCCACTTTCCGCCCTTTTCCCTTAATGAACACAGGGCTAATCTTAGGCCCTGTCAAGGAGGAGGCTGCAGACGTTAATGAGGTAGCCGCTGGATTCCAATATTCGTCTCATAAGGAGCCTTCTTTGTCTGCAAAGGAAAAACACACTGATTATCATAATGAGGTGAACTGGCGTCCACAGGGCAGGGCCACTCGCTTCTTCGCCCACACTTCTAATTTTGGGGCTGGAGCTGAGGTTTCATTTGCTCCCCCTTTAAGTCTTTGCCTCCATCCCTGCGAGCAGTCCATTGAGCGGGGTTGAAAGTTGAAGGCAGCTTTGGGAAGCGGGCTGCAGATAGGGCTGCTTTGTGGAAAGTTTCTTTGTTCGACCCTATACCCAGGGCAAGGGCGAGTCACACCTCTTGGGTTCCTTCTCCGAGGGCTGAGGACTGAGAGCACACATTTCCCCGTCCGGCACGCACCTGACTTGTTCCAGGACCACTGAACATTCACACTTACTCAAGATTACCAAAGGTAGAATGGTGCCATGTCATAGGGGTAGAACCGGTGGAATTATCACAAAGTCAACACCCATGGGATGCTCCACTTAGGTCAAGAAATGGATGGATGTTGGTGCCCCAGAGGGCCACCCCCTGGAAGGGTGTGCTTTAGGGTCCATGTTTGGCTCCCGAATGCTGTTAGAGAGGTTCAGAGTCCAGCAGTGTGTTAGGATCACTCAGCGAACCAAGTGCCAGAGGGAACATTACAGCTCAGATCGGGCATCAGAACCTGTAGACGCTCCTTTCACGCCCCAACGTCGCCCTCTCCCATGTGTCCTGCAGCCCGCCTGAATCCCCCTTCTGTCCTGACCCTTGAGCTCCCCAGAGCCCATTCTTGTCTCTAGAGCAGGTGTGCCTCAAGTCTGCCCTTATGTGTCCCGAATTGTGGACATTTCTCACCCCAAGGCAGATCAATCAAGATCAGATCACTCCAATTAAACTTTAATTCCAGCTTTAGCCAGACTTTCAGCCAAGTGGAAGAAAACTAAGGGAGAAGCGAGGTGGTTGGAGCCAGAAAATTTTATTAGTAGAAAACTTCCTCCCTTAACTTATCTCTTGGCTAAAGGTTCCCTGGCATCATGGGTCAGAATTAGACATGTTTTCCAAGTTAGCAAAACCAACTCTTGTCCAACATCCCCAAAAAATCTCGAAGGATGTCTAGGTGGCTGGGTGGGGTGATTCCACCCCTTTGGGTGGAGGTGACCCAGAGGTCGCCCGGATTAGGAACCAGGATGAGGTTGAGCACCTCTGAAAATGGTGATCCCACAGAAACCTACCCCACTACCCCACGCAGTCATTGAAGAGTGAAAGAAGAGCAGTTCTGGGGGTTGCTAAGTGAGGACTTTTAAATAGGAACAAAATCACAGGACCCTTCCCACCCTCAAACACCACTGATAATTAAAAGATGAGCCCCAAAGCCATTAATATGCCAGCATTTGAGAACCTGGGGAGGGGGTGGAAGGCATGAGTCGGCCAGGATCTTCAGGGTGTGCTTACTCCCAGGACCCTAACAGCGCCTGCCACATGGTGAAACTCCCAGCCGGACTCCTGCTTGGGTTTCTGGAAAGCAGGCAGTCGTCTTAAACTTTCCTGAGGCCACCAGCAGAGAATCTGAGCTGATTGCCTCCTTGAGTGGGGGGGTTGCCCCTTTTAACTTGCCTTCTTGGTTCTGTGGCACCCCTTTCATGCCTGGGATGGACGCGGCTCTCAGCTGCCTGTGGACTCAGGACCCCTGCACCACATCTCCAGCCCACTGTAGGCTTCCCGTGTTGGTCACCTGACCCCTGGAGCCCACTGGTCTCAAGATCCGTCATTAAGTCAGTCCTGGAGGCTCAGGAGATGTGGGAGGAGGCAGCTTAAGCAGATGGGAAACCAGAGGAGTGAGGCCAGGAGATGCCCCCAATTCTGAGTTTCTGTTTTTCTGCTTTTCCTGCCTCCGTTTCTGTTCTCCATCTCCCCTTCGTCTCCCCTGCTTCTCCATCATGTCCTAACCCCATCCTCTGGGGGTACCCTAGGCCAGCCCACACCTCCTTGGGGTGTCCCAGTACCAGCTTGGCAAAAAAGTGGGGCTCAGTAAGAGTATGTGGGATGTCTGTTTGGACAGGTGAGTCAATGAAGGAACTCGGCCACCACACCTGAGCTGCTAGACGGGAGGCATCGGGGTGCAAGGAGTTTGAGGTCAAAAGGGTGGAGGGGCCGTTTGCTTTGACTGCGGAATGGGTGTCGCCCCATCCTCAGCCCCGTTTGAGTGGGGTCTTGCTGGTCTCACGCCTTCATTCACTCATGCGTTCATCCCGTCATTCAACAGTTGATCCTTACTCAGCAAGCCCACAGCCCGGCACGGGCTGGGCACCCGCCACGCTAGCGCGTCCCTTGATGGCCTCTGCCACCCCTGGGAGGGCAGGCCGGGGGGTTGCTTCTGCCACAGGCGGCCTCACGGCTGTCCCAGGCGCTGGAGCGGTGGATTCCCCGCTCTGTAGTAGGCATGCAGGACGGTGCGAGGGGCGGGCCTGGCTGGACTTCCTTTGGAACCTTTAATTCAAACCCCAGAGGAACCTCAGACTGCCTGTGCTTGCCGCTGGTCCGAGCCAGCCCCGCCTGCTCTCTCTGCCTCCCGCACTCCATCCTGTCGCTGAGTGCTGATGACTGTCCTGGACCCCTGGCCCTGAACTCAGGACCAAGGTGGGAATATAGGACAGTGTGGTGTGTGTCCTTTCGGGCTCTGGCCACAAAGGTCTCCCTCTTGAGTTGAGGTGTGTGATTTGGACCCCTCCCTCCAAGATGCCTTCCTTCACTGGGGCTAAAACCAGCTCCTTTGCCCCCCAGGCATTGGCTGGGGCCTGTCTCATGCAAAGGACAGATGGCTAGGACCCTCGGGGGAGCTCTGCAGGCTCCGCTTCTGCCGGCTGCCCACCTGCTCTGTTCTGCTCTGCCTGGCGGCCCCTCCCCTGGCTCTCCACCGGTCAGGTGGACTGCCCACCTGAGGCTGCTTGCCATAGTCTGTTGCTCAGCCTGGCCCACTTCCCCCTCCTCTGTGCCGAGTCACCTGGCTCATGCCCTGGGCTCCGCTGTCTCGCCCTCTGCCTAACGGGTTGCTTTTCCTTGCTGAGCCCACGTCTGTGGTTACCTGGCCTGCCTGCTGCCTTGCCACCTCCCGCCTGCTGGCCTTTTGCCCTGCTATGGGTCCAAATGCCCCTCCCCTTCAGTGCTGCCCGGGGTTCCAGTGGGTCCCCAGTGTCCATGGGACAAGCTCTTGCTGTCAGGCCACCTCCCCCAGCCATCCTCAAATGCTTCCAGCCGTGGGACTGACTTCCTAGGGTCTAAGTGACCGTGGGATGCAGCGAGACCTGTCCTGTCCCCTCCCTCCGTCCAGATCCCTTGTCGTCATGTCCTAACAGGAGTCACCCATGGCCTGCCCGTATTGCCGCCCTGTCCCTGTGAGTCCTGGGCTGTGCCCTGCCCCAGGGCTCATGGGGGCTGCCACCTGGGCCTGTTGCATCCCTTGCCCATGGCCCGTCCCCACGAGCCACCTCCCTCCACTGACAACCACACCACAGGTGAGATTGGGCTCTGTGCTTTTTCTTGGGGTGTTGGTGGTTTTTCTGGGGTGCTTGTCTTTCGATCTTTCTAACTTTCTGTCCCTCCCCAAGGTCGGCCCCGTCCTTGGGACATGGGCTGCAACTTGGTCGGGTTGGCTGAAGAACTGGACGGAAGGGATGGAAGAACCCCCGGAGGACCCCCACCCTGGACCACGTCCTTCCTGATGGCCGCCTGGCGCCTCACGCCCACCCTGTGCCCGTCGCCACCTCCTGGTTTGGGGTGAGTTTCTTGCGTTCTTGGGACACCACGATTCTGTTAGGTTGAGCTTGTGTCTCTGTTCAAGAATGTGCACATTTAACCTGGGGAGGGGCTGCTGCCAAGGGTGACTTCTTCTATACCACCGGGGGGTCTGGGGGTCTGGAAGCTGCCTGGAGCCCAGACCCTTGCCTCGCCAAGCCAGCGAGTGTGGGGGCCACCTGGGGCGACGGCATACTGCAGCCCGGCATGGTAAGTAAGGCGCCTCCTTGAGAACTGACCTATAACTTAGTAGGTCGTCAACAAAGCTTTGCTGAGCATGTTAATAAAGTGAACTGGGGTGCATTGCCCTGCCCTAGCTAGAAAAACATTTCTCCCAAAGCCATGGCGATGCCAGTCCCCGAGAACGTGCTGGTTGCTCCCACCTGGGGGTTTCACGATGTCCTTTAATCAAATAGTGGTTTCTGAGTGGGTTCTTCTCTCGGCCTCTTTCCTCACCCCTGAAATGGCAGTGAGATGGCAATGTTTTTGTTTGTTTAAATGAAATCACTAATGGTAGAGAAGAAGAAAGCCAAGGGTTACAGCCACACGCTTCACCCCAGGACTCGTCGTTTGTCTGTCTGCGGTTCATTTAGTGAAGATGCATCCATGGGGCCGTGGGGACTCGGGGTTGGCTCTTCTGGGGTGCCTAAGACCAGCTTTGCCTTAAGGACCAGAGGGTCTAGTTGGGTGCCCTGGGAGGTCCCACACAGTGATGTGGCCTGTGCGGCAGCTACGCAAGGTGGAAGGAGAGGAGGCTCAGCTGAGGTACCTTCCTTTCTGGGGTCCCAGTGGCTGAGCCCGTGGCAGGGTCCAGCCCTAGTTTCTTGGAGGGGCAGAGGGGTGTCCACAACTGGGTGGGGCTGTGCTAGTGTGTGGCTGGCTCTGTGTCTGACGTGCCTCACATCTGATGCTCCTGGAGTAGCGACTAGGGTGAGTGAATGAGTGCAGGTAGGCTGCCAGGCTGGTCCAGGGGAGAGAGAAATCCCTGGAGGCTGGGGACGAAGCTGATTCAATTCCCCGGACATGTGTGGAGCCTCGAGTGGGCCCCAGCACTTCCCTTGGTCCAGTGCCACGTCCCCCCCTCGACACTCACACGTGGGGTCTCTGAGACAGGAGGTGATGCACGAGCTCTGTGCCAGAGCTGGGCCCCTGCCCCCGGGTGCTCAGCCTTTCGCGGCCTGCTGCCCGGGGGGCAGAGCGGCTGGACCCCTGCCCTCCCCGGGGGGTCTTGGGTTTCCAGTACAGCTTCCATGATGCTCTTTCATCAAACGGAGGTTTCTGACACAGCTCTTGCACGGCCCTGCCCTTCTCCCCTGAAATGGAAATGCGGTGGGGATCTGATTTTTAAACAAAACCCGTGAGTGCAGGCAGAGAGGGGCCGCGATATCCAGACCCGGGGCTTCGCCTCTGTCTGCTGGTTTCGCTCTCTGGAGAGCTGGTCGAGGTGGGGAGTGTGTGCCCAGGGCTCAGCCTAGGAATGGGCACCGGGAACGCTCTGCCCTGTGATATTTACTTCGTAGCTGGCATTTGCTGAGCCCCCTGCAAACACAGTGACGTGGGAAGAAGCCTGGGAGGGGAGCTTTACACAAGGCAGGATGCGGGACGCCTGGGGGGGTGTCGTATCTGGAGCTTACCAGAAAGATCTGTGCAGCTAGTCTGCACAGCTTCTAGACACTTCGTCAGGGGCAGCTCAGGACACGCTCAAGGTGGGCTGAGCCGAGGAGCAGAGTCAAGGTGAAGGCGAGACCCCAGCCCGTCCCAGACGGCTGACCCCCACGCCTCCCCCTCCTCAGTGGATGGGCCGGGCCGAGTTCTATTTCAGAGACACTTGTGAATGTTCAGTCTCAGGCAAACAACGTATTTCGGGTTTTGTGTGTTACTGAGCAGAAAATAAATAGAAATAGATCAAGTTCTCAATTAAAGAAGTCGAAACGTAACATCATAAATCAGCCTCGCAGTTGATCATCCCAGGAATTACAGAAAGGCCGTCCTCAAGTGATGAAAGAAATGATTGTTTTCAGGAAAATTCTTTTTGGATGGATTGGCCCATCCCTGAGCAGGAAGGGGTGGAAATGAGACCCCGATGGGCAAGACAGGCAGGAGGCCTACATTGAGCTAGGCTGTTCCCTGGGGCCCGCCTCCAGCTGGGCGCTTCTGGGTGGGCACAGATGTCGGGGAAGAGGTGGTGGTCTTGTCTGAAAGCTGGCCGCCTGTCCCACCTGCCTCCACCTGGGTGGGTGGGGAAGGGAGCCGCCAGCACAGCTTCGCCTCTGCGCTCATGGGAAGGAAAACCCGGCCCCTTCGCTCCCCCTGCATTTTCCCACCTGCAGGTGGCTTGTGGGGCTGATGGCAGCTTTTAGGGCCCTGACCCTGTGTCTCCTGAGTTGTTATTCAAACCCCAAATGTATTTGTAAGCACATTTCTCCAAATAATGTCAAAACCTGGCAAGACTTGAGGGCAACACGATGCACGTGTTTCTTGTTCATTCATTTACACGAAGTAACTTAAATGTGTTTTTTATGAGCAATCTGACTTCCAGAAAGAAAAAAAAGGGCCCATCTTTAATGAGCTTGCTAATGAATTTTCCCTTCAAAAGAGAAAGGCGGCTTTACACAGAAGGTGATGCAGAGGGAGGCGGATTGTGGTCCCAAAGGGTTAAAGGACAGTGGACAGTGTAGAAACTGGCATTGTCAGCTGAATTGGGAAAGTCTGGGGCACTGGGAGCATCTTCTTTTTAGAAGACTAGAATTTAACAAGTGAGTGAGTCCCAAGAACGAGGTCCCCCTCCCCGCTGCTGCTTGTCACCCTGTCCCCTCTCCTAAAGAAGGAACAAGGAAGTATATCCTGGTCTCCCATACCCAGTTTGAGCCGATGGAAGATTCTGGAAGAGAGTTGTATCTTTTCAAATGAAGCCATCTCAAGTGTGGGGTTCCTGTCTTGAAAGAGAGAGACGAGACTAGGTGGGGAAGGCTCTCACTACAGTGTCCGGTGCCAACAGGCAACCTCGAGGCCTGGCAGCCAGGTGCTTTGGGGCACCTTGAGGGAAGGGATGTCACAGAGGCAGCCTCGCCCCCTTGGCGTGGAATGAGTCCGTGTTTCAGAGCCAGGGAAGGTGCGAATGGAGGGAGCCCTTGAGACTCTGTTGGGAGGAGGCCTGGCCCCAGCAGTGTCCCCTCCTGGGCACCCTGCAGGCCTGGCAGCAGAACAGAAGTGCCAGGGAGAGGGGTCCCGAGTTCAGTCGGATCCAGAAGAGGTGTAGGGACGCCTTATCTGTGCCAAGGTGAGCTGCCCGGTGCCCGAGAGGCCCAAGTTTGAGGTGCCCATGCATCCTGGAATTTCTAGTGCCTTCTTGGTTTTAGACACTTGGTCCCGTATCATAATCTTCACTGTGGAAAGCCGATCCCCCTAGCCACGCTTTTGGGAACTGACTGTGGTGAGAAACTCTCGGGACATATCTATATTTGCCTTCTCAGCTCCCTTCGCAACAAAGTCCTTGGTGATCGTGGAGCCCAGTGGGCAGAGCAGGTGCTGGGGAGCTGAGTCCCTGGGAGGCCCCACCTTGGGGGGATGTGTGTGAGAGAGGAATTCATTAAGGGAGAGGAGGATGGTGGAGGGGGTAGTCGTGACTCTCCTAATTGCTCTCCAATTTCTTTGGGCTTAAAAAAAAATCCAGATGGAGAGTTCTTAAGTCCCCCACCCCGGGAGTCGGGAAAAGGAAGGCTGCCCCCCACCTTTTGCCTGGCTTCTCGGCACAGTGAATAGGGTCTTTGGCAGGGGCTTAAGGAGGAGACTCTTAGCCTGGGAGCTCCCAGGGCCGTTTCAGATGGAAACAAAGACGCAGGCAGAAAGGAATGTGGGGGGCCCCCATGGAGTCCAGCCACCTGGGGATAATTGGGAGGGCTGAGTGCAGATGAGTTTTCCCAGGTTCTGTGAATACATTCTTTCAATAGAAGGTGCCTTTTCTTCAGATGAAAAGACGAAAACCTCAATTACCTTCCTCTGAAGCGGAGTGTGTGTGTGTGTTCCCTCCGGGGCTGACGCGGGCCCCTTGCCCTTGTGTGCGTGTCGGGAGCGCCGAGGCCCAGACAAGAGGCTGCACAATGGCGCTTAACCAGCCACCCCGTCAGCGTGACCCTGGACCTGCTCGTGCTCCTCCGTTCTGGGGCTTTCTTTCTGCCAGTTTCTCAGGAGGAAGCGTCAGAGTGGCTGTGCCTGTAAACAAGGGTTTGATCAAACTGGGCCTGATGCCCGAGGGACGGCCAAAGAGACAGAATGGGGCCAAGGACACAGAATGGGAAGTTGGGGAAGGAGGACAGTTAGAGGGCCAAGGACTGACCGCACGTCTGTGCTGGCCGTCCAGGGCCGCAGCTGTGTGGCTGCTTCTGCCTTTCCGGCCCTTTCTCTGGGCCATCCTGTGGGTGGAGACAGAGTCGTTCCTACCAGGTTAAGAAATGGGGGCTGGGGGCTCGGAGATCCCCGGGGCTGGTGGTTTTGGTTAGAGAGGCTGAGCGGGGCGGTCAGCACAGCCTACAGCGTCAGGGGCAGCCCTGAGCGACCCCACTGCTCCAGACTGCCTGGAGGGCTCCTGCCCCTCTGGAGGAACCACGGCCAAAGTCCCTGCCATGAGAGGAAAGAGTCCCAGTTCTCCGTCTTGGCCAAAAATCTGTGTTACTGCTGGCTTCTGGGCCTCAGTTTCCCCATCTGTAAAACGGGGCAGTAGCCTGTCAGTTCTGCGTATTCTGTGAGGCAGGAGAAGCACAGGATGTCAGTGCTGGGAAGGCAAGGATCCTGTTTCATCAGAGGAGGGGACGGAGGTCCCTAGGTGTCCAGCTTGGGCCCCTATTAGCCTCCTGGTGGGGGGCAGGGCACACTGTCCACTCCTTGGGCTTGTCAGTCAGAAGAGAGAGTTCTCAACGAGTGCTCTGGGCCTCGAGTCAGGCAGCAGCCTTCTGGAGACCTGGCTCCAGCCCCCGTTCAGCCCCAACGGTGGGTGTGACCTTGGCCCCTGTCTCCAGCCCTCAGGGCCTCAGTTTCCCCATCTGTGAAATGGGCAGTGCAGGATCAGGGTCATCTGAGGGCCTGTGGAGCTCTGGTTCCTTCTGGCTGCCTCAGTGGTCATCTGTGCTTAGTTGGTTGGTTTGTTCGCTAGGTTTTTAGAGTGGGTGGGGGGTCCCGGAGATCACTGGTCCACTGCCTTCTAACCCCCTCTCCTTCAGAGATGAGGAAACCAGAGACCTAAGAGAGCTGGCACCCCACCCCGAGGCAGCAGGTCCTGGCTGTGAAGCCCACTGCCTGTGGCCGGCTCCTGCTTGACCGGCACGGGCGCTGGGCTCGAAGTCATTAGCCAGTCCCCATGGCTAGCTTTTTCTGAACACAGATCCTACAGGCGCTCATGCCCCGAGTGAGCGCCAAGGGGCTGCTGCGTGCGGTGGGGCAAGGATCGTGTTTTATGGGGTATTCTTTTAATGAGGCGGGCCGCCGGCCAGGCCTGGAAAACCTTTCTGGGCTGTGGAGCGTTCACTGTGTAATGAGACTGGCCCGTGGCCGCAGTCCCAGGAGGGTGTGGCTGGCCGCACCATCCCTGGTGGCTTCACCCCGTGCCTTTTGGTCACGAGACCCTGGGCAACACCTCAGTTGGCGCCGTGGCCTGCTCGGCTGAGAATTTCCTACAGGAGCCGTCAGGGTGGCAGCTTCTGGAAGAGTGATCAGTAACCAGGCCTGTGCTGGCTGCCCGGTGCAGCCCCGGCTTTGAAAACATCTCGAGCTCTCTCTTTGTGCTTCAGTGTGCGGGAATAAATAGCTCACAAAACCCTCGGTCAGGCCTGCACCCGGCTGTTACCACGGTGGGCTGCAGCCTTTGTTTTCTGACCTTGGTTGCTACAATACCTGCGAGCTGAAATGAGGAATCGAGAAATTGCCAGCTTCAATTAGACCAGCAGCCTGCCTTTCCTGGGGCTGCCTCTGCCACTCTCTCCATTAACGGTAAACATACGCCAAATAGGCCCTAATTCTCTCTAATTGCCCACTCCTGAAGCAAAGAGTGAAATTCCAGGAAGAAGCATATGTAAACATCCTCCACAGCCCGGCCAACTGAAATTAGAGGGCTGGTGGGGCTGGCAAGGCGGAGGGGACCTGATTTCAAAAGATGTCCCAATTACCTCTCCCATTTTCATAAATGGCCCTGTAATGTCCAGGGCCCCGGCCTTCACAAAGGTACAGGAGATTAGCTGCGCAAAGAGCTTGCATTTGTGGGGGGGAATTTGTAAGAGGGTGGTCTTCGCTCAACAGGTAGGAAGCTCGAGATCTGAGGCTGATTACTTCTGTAAACTACAGGCTCTATTTCTGGAAATCACCATTTTATTAAAAATAATCCTTTTACGTTTTTCCAAACATCCCTAAGTTATTTGTACCGAAGACAGGCCAGATCATTTAGGCCCTGTTTTCCTCCAGAAAAGAGAAACTTTTGAAATCTTGAGATGCAGAGTTAGAATTTTCTATTCTTGTAGGCGGTGGAGGATGTTTTTGGGGTGCCCACCAGCGCTTCCTACGTGGATCATGAGCTCAGTGCACGCGCTTATGAGGTCTTTGCCGTTGTTCCTCTGGACCCTGTAAGGAGGCCTTGTCAGGTTTTCCTTGGGTTCCAGACAGTGACTCATCTCTGCAGGTTTGCTGAGATCTGTTCCGATTCCAGCCCGGCACTGTGTTCTTAATACATCCCGGCCAACCCAGGGCTCGTGCACGCAGCGTGGAAACCCAGGCACGACTTTGCCCGGGCTGTGTCTTCCCAGAGCAGCCTGTGGTCTGCACAAAAGTTCATCAGGGACAATCAGGCACTCCAGGGCTTCATGGCGCCCCTGGGGCAGAAGCAGGCAAACCCCAGATGCCCCGAGCTGATTTCCCCAGTCCCGTTAAAACAATGAAGAGAACCAAAGCAGAACGACACCCCAAAGTACTTTCCCAGCCCTTATTCCCTCAGGAAGTGGCGGAGCCTGTGGTCTTGCTGCGTTGTTCAGGGTCTAGAGTCCCCTTGTCACCTTAGGACCGTGGTGATGATGAGAGGGCCATGCCAGGCACTCCCGGGCTCCGGGGAGGGCTGGAAACTATCTCGGATGGTATCCAGAACGAAATGGGCATCTCAGAGCTTTTAGATAACCAGAGAGATCCCTTAGTCCCCCAGGAGCTGTTAACTGCTTAATGAACACTTATTTTTTACAGACTTTTTGTTTCTTGATTATAAAGTCAACCAATTAGGGGAAAATGGTATTTGGGAAGCTCAAGGCCAGGGAAGGAAGTCTTAGGATTTGGAAGCAGGAGGTGTGCCCTGGCCGGGTCTTGGGCGCCCCGGTGAGTGACTCGACTGGGGACCGAGGGGCAGAGGTGGTGTCAGGATCCCAGTGGCTTAGAACAGGGCGGGGGTTTGGAGCGGGCCTCTTCCCTCCTTGGCGTTCCCTGGAGGCCCGGGGGCAGCCCGTGCCCTCCCATTCTTGCCCAGGTCTCTGACTCCGCCCCTCACCACCTTACAGTGCTGTTCACACCTCCGCATCTGCAGACTGCCTTTTGGCCACACCTACTTACATGTGTTCAAAAAAATGGTCAAACTGTACATTTGTTTAAAATCAACTCATTTTTTAAAAATATTTTTTCAATGAACAGGCTTTTTTTTTTTTTCTGAGTAGTTCTAGGTTTACAGAGAAAGTCAGTGGCAAGTACAGAGAATTCCCATGTCCCGCCACCCCATTCCTTTGTCGTTCACGTCTAGCATTAGTGTGGCACCTTTGTACAATTGATGAGCCAGTCTTGATTCACCATGAGATGAAGTCCATCATTCATGTCAGTAGGGGTCACTCTGTGTTGCACAGTCTGTGGGTTTTGACGGATTTGTAGTGACATGTGTCTACTATTACTCACCTCAGTTTTTCTAGATTTGAAGGCAGATACTTGAAGTTAAAAGCTTGGTGCGCCTGGTCACGGCTTTTCATGGTGCTGATTAAAATTTGTACATAATTATTGAAGTGAAGATGTCGGCTCAGGCACCGTTCTCTTCCATCTGATGAAACGTGTGCTGTGGCTTCAGGACACGGCGTGTGAAAGACCCCACAAGCATTAGCGTGGCCTGCAGCCCTCTTCTCTAGTCTCAGCTGCGGCCAATTGCCCAGCAGGCCCACGCTTGCACCACATCGCACCACTAGCTTCTCCCTGAGCACTTGTGAATGCTGGCCTGGCTGTGCCTCACAGTGCCCTTCCTTCATGGTGGAATGCCCTTCTAGGGAGCCATCTGCCCACCCTTTGGTGTCCAGCTCAGCTCTCACTTGTGCTGGGGCCCTAAACCTTTGGGTTCCATGAAACAGCACTTAGCCTCATGGGGAGCACCAACCCTAAACTCTTGAGTGGGGACCCACGTTCGATGCCTCTGCACCTGCCCCCGGCCACTCCACCTGTAGCTCAAGCTGGGGCGGGGAGCTTGGCAGGTGAGTGACTGCGTGAGCCAGTGTGTTGAGAAGAAAAACCCTTGGTTTCGCCAATTCCACACTTGCTGAAAGTTGGGGAGTCCCTGCTTCGTTTGGGGGAGGTTCTATTTCAGTGACCCAGTGCTTTCTCATTCCAGCCGAAGCCGTCGTTCGGAATCCTCCGTGGGAAGGGACCTCGGACGCGTGATCCCAGCACTGTCCAGCTTTCCAATCGTAAGTTTCTGGGGTGTGGGCAGCACATCTGTGGTCTCGTCCCTGAAGGTAGGGAGCTGCCACCTGGAGCACACCGCCAGGCGAGCCTTGTGGGAGGGACTGGAGAACACTGGTCAGTGGTCCGCTTGTGGGGAGGTGGGTGCCCGGCGAGCCGAGCTCACTATGTTCTAAGTGGGGCTTGTGTTCTAAGGCAGGACCCCCAGCATCCTTGTGTTGTCTGTGTCGCAAAAGAATTCTATAGGCGGCTTCGAGTGCCGGACCCCCAAAGAATTTCTTCTCTTTCACTTCTCTAAATGAATGGCCCTTTGATTACCGAGTCTCCCTTTGGCTCTTGTGCCGCAGGGCAGACTAGGATGGAAGTGCCCTTGTGAGCTGGGGGGCCCTTCAAAGGGCCAAGGAAAAGCGCGGGCCGAGGGACCAGCCTCTCAAATGGGCTTCGAGCTCCAATGACCTTCGCTCACCCCCTTGAAATGTCTGGAAAACAGAATGGGCAGATTTTCTGTCTTCAAAGTTTCCGGCTAAACCTCTTCAAGTTCTTTATTGTTTGGGACTGAGACACTCAGCAATGGTAATGGGTCGTTTCTTTTGTATTTGCCTTGAAAGGCCAAAATATTTTTATATTGCTACAGACAAAGCCGTCTATTTAAAAATGAACTCCATGTCCGTCGTTTCCCACCGGGGAGACCGTGTACAACGTGTGTGTCTCTGTGTACTCAAGGGTCTTGAAACAGGTTTCTCATGGGATGGCCACTCACGGGGGTCCAGGGGGGAAGCGCCTGCCCTGCCCTGGGGTCTGGGGAATCTGGCCCTAATGGCAGGTCTGCCCTGCTTTGTCTAGGATGGGAGCCCCGGGAGGGTCTGGCTGCCCGAACATTTACTCTGCCTGTGCCTGCATCTGTCACGTGTATGTGTTTAAAGACTGTGGGTTGTGCACACCTTGGTGGTTAACGCAGTGAGAGGAAGCAGGAGGGTCTAAGCTATTGTGAATGTTCTATTTTTCTTGGCAGGAGGTCATTTTGCTGGTATCTGTTGCACGGTTCACATAGTGAATGAATGAATGAATGAATGAAAGCATGGAGGAATGGATAAATAAATAGGTAAAGAAGTAAGCAAGCACGGATGAGAGTGTACACTGAACAGGAGCCAATTTGGTATATAGGAGATCAACATATAAATCAATAAAATATGGAATCAGTATGTAAATAGGGCCACACAGGAAGCAATATCAGATCATCATGGACCAAGGAACGTGTTATTCAAGTATATAGCACTTAAAGTTTGTCAATAAAAGAATAAAACCTAAGTAAAAGAAAGAATAAGAAGTATGCCTAAACCCATGGTGACGATAGTGTACTGTATACTTAGTCTGCTAAGAGGGCAGATCTTATGTTAGCAGATCTTATGTTAAGATCTATGTTAAGTGATCCTATCATAAAAGATGGTGATGATAATAAGAGAAGAGAGGGGGAGAAACTTGTGGAGGCGATGGATGAGTTTGTGACGTGGATTGTGGTGACGGTTTCACAGTGTAAACTTACATTCAGACTCATCAAGTTGTCTGCATTAATTATGTACAGCTTTTTGTGTGTCAAAAAAGTGAAAATTAAAAAAATAAAGAGGAAGTAACTGTGAAAAATCCACAAACCAATGGTGAGGATGAGATTAAAAGGCACACTGAAATGAAAAGATGCCAGAGAGAGGGGACGAGTGACTGAAAGGGGGAGGCAAGAAGCAAAACCATAAATAGAAAGAAGAAAGATGACTCTCTTAAGATTTCTTTTAAAAATTTTTCCTTTTTCTCTCAAAGCCCCCCGGTACATAGTTGTATATTTTTTTTAGTTGTGGGTCCTTCTAGTTGTGGCACGTGGGATGCTGCCCCAGCATGGCTTGATGAGTGGTGCCATGTCCGCGCCCAGGATTCGAACCGGTGAAACCCTGGGCCGCCGAAACAGAGCGTGTGAACCCAACCACTCAGCCACGGGGCCAGCCCAAAGATGACTTTTTTAAAATTAGGAGATAAGTAAATATATAAGGAAGGCCATGCTGGATCATTACCAGCTAAGCATTAGGACTGACCCAAACACGTGCTCCTGGCATAGAAAAATAAACACAGAAAAAATTCAAAGGAGGTAAAAACGAAAGAGGACCAGGGGACCAAAGATGAGAGTTAACTTTAACCAAAAGTTTTCTAACTCTGGGCACACGTTAATAAATAAATACTGAAATGAAAGAAAGCCAAAAAAAAAAAAAAAATAAAAGGGATGGGTGAGCGAGCAGTGGAAATACCTGGACCTAGATGGGAGCACGCCATGAGCTGAAGTCTGTTACGTGAAAGGATGAAAGAAAGAGAATAAAATATCTAAATAAAAATTGAGAAATATGGGAGAAACAGTAACAAAGGTTGTCTAGAAATACATTCATGAGTGAATAAATAAATACATAAAAGGAAGTGACGGTAGCAGTGGTGGTAAAAGACTGTCATGGGTCAAGGATATGGTTAGTCCAATTCTCAAAATCACAGAACTATCAATAAATAATAAGTATCTAAATAAACACATAATGAGAATCTAAAGTGACAAAGCCAGGATGAGTAACGGGGAGGAGCCTGGCCCGCAGGCGCTCCTGATGAGCATGCTGGGAGGCTTGTAATTAATCCCATCTGGGCACCGAAGCTCCAGGAGAATGAAGGAAGCACTGAGAAAGGAGGAGATGTGGAAAGCTGTAACAAAAGAGAGAAAGGAATGATAAAAAGGGGGTGAGGACTGAATGGATAGATGGGTGGTTCTGCGGGGAGGGTGAGGCTAGGACTGCTCGTAAGGGACCCTCACAAACTGGGTCGTAACTGGTCAAAATCTGAGCACCCAGTTCCATTAATAGAGGAGTAGATACCTAATTAGAAGAAAGAAAACAGGCAGGAAGAATAGTAGGAAGGAAGGAAGGAATGAATGAGGCATGGCGCTGCAGGGGCCAGGGGTGGGTGTTGGCAAGTGGCATTAGGATTCATCAGTCCATGGCCACTGGGCTCCAAAGAATGAAAGGATGCAGCAAAGAAAGAGTGAGAGAGTGGGAGAGAAAAACAATGAGAATTGGAAAGAAGAAGAAAGGTAATATATTGAGAAACAAACAGATAAATACAGTATAAGAGAGAGCTGTTCTCGGAATGAGGAGGGGTGGGAGCATGAACCAGGCACACTGATTAATTCACATCTGTGCCTCTGAGATGGGTGACCACCCGCCCAACCAGGACACAGTTCAGAGCTGAACTATGGAATGGCGGACCTCAGAGGGGCCAGGGAGGGGAGGACCCATTGACTATAGATTATCATGTATCCAATTAGGTGCACCTGCCTGCCAGCTAGAAGTGTAAAAATAATTATTTAAATAGAAAGAAAGACTGAATGGATGCATGAATGCCTGAATGAAGGAATGAATGAGTAAAAAGAGTTGCATTGACTGACGAGGAGGGTGTTGCAGATGGGGTCAGGGTTCATCAGATCCCGGGTGCCTGACCTCCAAAAGAATGAAAGCCAGAAAGAAAGAAAGAAAGGTTGAAAGACTGGTAGGAAAAAACAATTAAGATGGGGAAAGACTCAAAATAAAAAAAGAGAAATAAAAAAGACAATAAATAATAGGTCAGACAAGTGTATGAGAGGGGACTGGTTTAGCACCGATAACCCATATTCATTAAAATCTGTGGCCTTGAAGTTTATAAATAATAAAAACAATACCATCAATAAAAGGCTGAAAGAGTAAATGCATGGGTTCCATGCAAACACAAGAAAAGGAGTTTGAAATGTTGAAGAAAAGACCGGGAGAAAGAAAGATGTAGGAAAAGAAATTAAAATAGACATGCAGAAGAAAAGGCCCACACTGGATAAGTATTTAAATATAATGAACAATATTATTCATTACATGCAATAAATAGTAAGAGCTAAGGTTCATCAGTAAAAAAACCACATACCTAAAAGAAAGAATAGAGGATGGCTGTGTGAATGAATGAATGAGAAACAGTGATTTTAATTAATTCTCTTCTGCACTTGAGGCTTGTAAGAATAAAAGAATGCAAAAAAGAGACAGCAAGGAGGGAGGGGACACAGAAAATGATGACAAGGTGGACATAAGCAATGAAAACATATTGAATGGATAAATAAATACATGAATATACGAGAGAGAGAGAGAGAGAGAGAGCGTGCGTGCTACTAGCAAAAGACGAGAAGGCATCATGAGCCAAGAATTATGATGAGCTCAAAACTGGGCTCTTGAGAGAGTTACATAAATCCTTAATCAATCACCAGTACACGAAATTAACGAACAAAAGGGGGCCCCGCATGGACTGGTGTTGAGGAGGCTCCGGCAACCACAGATTAGGGTTAATCCAGTTCTGTGCACCTGAGGTCCATAAATAAAAGAATAAATACTGAAATAAAAGGGTGACAGAAAGAATGAATGGACACATGAATGACTGAATTAGAAATGGAAATGCCTGGAACAGCCAGGAGGGGGTGGCTCATGGGATTGTCAGTCATCTCACTCCAGGCACCTGAGGTCCGTGCATGTGAAGTGCTGCAAGAAAAAAAGCATCACAGAGTTAGAGAAAGAGATGAAGAAAGGCAGGCTGAAGCTAAGTGAAAGAGAAAGGGGAAGAAACCCCACCCAATGAAGAGGTGACCAACCCCGGGCGTGTCTGAGAGCAGGAATTTAGGGTTGGGAATGAGGTCGTCGTGAATTGGAAAGATGGATGAGGTCATCCAGTCCATGGGCAAGGGCAAATGGAGAGAATAAAAAGAAGCAAAAACGGAAAAAGGAAAGATAACAAACACCCAAAGTGATGAATGGGTAGTTAACAGAGGTCTTCTGAACAGCGATTATCATTAGTTGACATACATACTCCTGAAATAGGTGAATACACCTTTCAAAGAGTAAATGAAAAACAGAAGAAATACCCGGCCCGGTAAGACAAGGCTGCATCTTCCAACACTGTAATAAAATATATGCAATTGAGGTCCATAAATAAAAGAATAAATCCTGATGTGTAAAAGGTGACTAAACGCAGGGAAGAAAGATTCTAACTGCAAATAAATAACGGGCCAGTGATGTTTATTGGGCACGTGGGGTTTTGGCTAATATAATGATTTCGCAGGAGACTAAAAAGTGAAAGAATACCCAAAATAAGAAAGAAAGGACAAATGAGTGAGTGAATGAATGAATGAGAGATGGAGCTGCACGGATGAAGGACGAGGATGTCGCATGTGCTAATCCGGATTCATCCTTCTGGGAGCCTGAGATGTAAGAATGAGAGAATGTAAAGAAGAATGAGAGAAAGGGAGAAAGATGAAATCTGGGAAGAAATAAAAAGAATACACGAAAGAATAAATAGGACTTGTGAAGGGAGATCTTCATGAACCAAGGGCTGTGATTGGTTTAAAGCTGAGCGGAAGTGCGTCAGTAAAGGAGTCAAATCTAAGCGAATGAATGGGTGAGTGACAGGAAGAAATGGATGGATGACTGGAAGGAAGAGAGGGAGAGAAGGAGGAGGGAAGGAGGAAGGAAGAAGGAAGATAAGAAGGAAGGAAGGAAGGAAGGAAGGAAGGAGGGCTGGATGATTGGAAGGAAGAGAGGGAAGCAGGGGTCTTCCTTCCTGTTTTGTGGTCCCTGTGTTCTAGCCAGCTGAAGGAAGTGGGTACCGGAAGGGACGGCTCTTGTCGTCTTGTGTGCTTGTTACACACACATTACCTGGCAGGGAGAAGCTGGTTTAGGAAGACCCTGGCCTTGGAGCGCCATTGTCACCTCCTGGCTGTTTGGACCGCATCACTTGCTCTCTCATGCTCAGTTTCCCCACCCACAAACCCGGAATGGCATCAGCTCCCCGCTTGGACTGGTCATGGGGCAAGTGGTCTCCTGCCTCTTGGCAGTGCCCTATCTATAGCCCTGGACAGGTGGACGAGCTCCGGCCCTGGGCTCTGCAGAAGGTTGCATGGACAAGGGGTGTTGGGCCAGGTGGGTGTCTTGGCCCCTCCCTGGGCGTGGGTCACCTGCAAGGGAGGCTTTTCCCGCCAGGGGGCAGCAGAGGGCAAGGGAGCAGGAGGCCCTGGGTGGCGGGTGGACCCCGCCCGCTGCGCTATCCTGGGTGTGGTGCCACTCCCATCCAGGGGCCTTGCGGGAGGAAGGCCGGCAGGCCAGAAAGTGGCTGGGAGGACCTGAGAAAGATGACCCAGGAGCCCAGTGACCCAGGCGCCCAGAGGCACATCACCGGAAACCTTGTTCCTGCAACTTTCTGAAATGTGCCCGGGCGCCCCCCACCCAGCCGGGTCTTCTACAGGGCGGCCGCCTGCCCTTCACAGCTTGGGGGGCCCGGGGCAGGGGCACCTCAGCCCGGGTTTGCAGAAGTGGTCTCGGGACCCAGCCCCCTTGACATGGCCTCCCCAGAGCCCGTTTCAAGGCCTCCTGTCTCCTCGCCTGTGTTCCGATGTACTGTGTATTTCGGTGGCAGGCGCGTCTGCCCGTGTGTTGAATTGTCCTCTCTCCTGACCTGCCCTCCCAGGGCTGCGGGCGGGTCTGGGGAGCGTTTGTACTGGCGTTTTGGACCCCACGGACTCCCTGGTTCTTCTGTCCAGTCTCTCTTCTCTGTAGTGGACAGGATTTGTGCAGTTGTGTGTGGTATGCCTGTGTTTGTCTGTAAAAACGAGGACCAAATTTCCACTCAACTTCTGAATTCCTGTGTGGGACATTAAATAAAAAACTGGATTCTTAGCAAGTGCCCTGAGCAGGAGGAGACAGTTTGGCTGGACCCAGGATCCGTGGCTGGGAGCACGTGGAGCCGAGGGAAGTTGGGTGGGGGTGGGGCTAACCTCTCTGGTGGGCAGGTGGGAGGTGGGGACACTATGTGGCCCGGGGGAAGGGGGGGTTGCACTTGGAGTGACGTTGGACCCTGGGTGGGAACAGGGAGTGTCGGGGAGGGTCGAGGGCACAGGCAGCAAGGTGAGGCAGTCGCTCTGGTCCCCACCAGCGATGCTGAAGGTGCATGCTGAGGGCGTGAAGTGGGGGCCACAGGCATCAAAGCTATAGGTTTGCAGACAGGATTCGAGGAGGGAGGGAGAGGGCATCAGGAGTGACTCCCATGCTTCTAGCGTGGGCCCCGAACCAGAAAACGGCATTTAGAAGATGGAGGACACGGAGTTCACGTGTCAGGAGCCGCCCTTCCGTGCCTCCAGCACCACGTGTCTGGGCCATGTGAGCAAGGTCACATGGGCCCGATGTGGTGCTGGGGGCGGCAGGGCTCTGCTCTTCTCTTCTTTTGGAGTCTGGGGGCTTCGCACTCTGCCTTGGCCAGCCGGAAGCCTGGGAGTGTACTTATTACCCGTGGGGATGCCTGCTAACACGGGGTCCCTGAAGAGCCCCCCCCCCAACCATCCCCGGTGTCACTGTGTGGACGAGGGTGGGGGCGGGAGGGGCCTGGGGCAGAAAGAGACTGGGAGGGTGTTTCCTAAGAACCCTCTGTGGTTGGTTACGAGGTCCCCTGGGGCTCAGGGAGACTTAACATTGGGTATATAATGGAGGGAGGCCCAGCCACATGTGCCTGGAGGAAATCTGGAGGAACAGGAGCAAACCAAGGGGGGCCTGCTCCCAACGTTTGAGGGGCTGTCGACGGGTCACAATGGCTGGAAATGGGCCAGTGGGAGAAGCTCCAGGGAGACCGACCGGTGCCCTGATGGGTGGGTGAGTTGGGGTCAGATGAGTTCTGTGTTCTTGCGAACACCGAGGGTATGAGGCTGTCCACTCAGGGCTCTCAGAGTCTTTGGCTCTGAAGAGTCTGGGATCTGACGTTCTAGGGGTCTCCATTTCTGGGATGCTGAGATTCAGGACAGAGTTCCTGATGGCCGCAGAAGCCAGGGTTAGAAGCCAGGCCCCCCCCAGTCTGGTTCTGCCTGTGCCCCACCCGCGAGGTCTGTGTAGGGGTCTCAGTGCTCCACTCTGCTCAGGGCCTATCTTAAGTGTGGGTTTCTTTCTTTTAATTTTTCAAAACAAGGACAAATTTTGTCTCTTGACTTTGACCTTTGCATGCACCCCAAGCACAAATCCTTCCCCTGGTGACACCAGGAGCTACAGATCTCCTTGGATTCCCCTTGACTCCAAACTCCCTCCTCTGGAAGGTTGGCCTCTGGACTGACCTTCCAGAGGGTGGAGGACAGAGCCTGGGTCTCTGGGGCCGATGGGCCAAGGGCCCCCTTGTTTTCTTAATGTAAATGGTGTGGATGGCACGTGCCCTAGAGCAGGAGGTCACCCATCACCCTGACATGTCACCCATCTTTCACCTCTTCAAATCCTTGTCTGTGGGCACACTGATTTTTCAGTGGACATCTATTTTTTGTGTGTGTGAGCATCCATTTCTTGAACCTAATTGCCATTCTGCACCACATGCACTTTTTTGCGTCTTGCCTTTTCCATTTACTGCTCTGTTGTCAGCGTTTTTCTTTCTTCCATAGTCATCATCTCACTGGCTGCGTTGTGTCCCATTGAGTGGCTCTGCCATCATTTGCAACACCAACCTGCTATTGTTATGCATAACTCATCTTTTTAATCTTATAAATTATGCCACAGCTAATGGCTTAGCACACCCACTTTTTCTCCTTCTTACAAATTACTTTCCTGCACCCAGAAGTGATCATTGCTTCACGGCGTGTCAGTTTCTCCTGCTAGACTGTGAGCCCCTTAAGGGCAAGGAGCCTGTTGAATTGATCTTTGTATCTCTAATGCCCAACATGTTGTAGATGTTAATAGATGCTTGCTGGGTGAGTGGATGGAAGGATGGATGAAGATGTGAGTGGGTCAGTGGTTGGCTGATGTGTGCGTGGATGGAAGGATGGATGAAGATGTGAGTGAGTGGGTCACTGGTTGGCTGATGGATGAGTGGATGGAAGGCTGGAAGGATGGATGAATAAATGGATTGGTGAATGAAGGAATGCATTAGGGTTGAGCTTCTTGAGTGAAAGGCCAGTGATTCCTGTATGAATATTGACTAATTTCAGAAGGCTTTCAGCATTTTACAATGTCCAGCAATGTATTAGCATTTTGTTAAGATATGGCTAGTTTATCTCTGTTAAAAAAGTATTTTTGTGTCATTTTAACTTGCATTGCTTTGATTACTAATGAAGGTTGAAATTTCTCACATATGTTTGTTAACAAATTGTATTCTATTTTCTGTGAACTGTTTGTCCAAGTCCATCGGGTCATGGCTTTCTGATGAGAGTGGTCAAGGATGGAATGGGTTTCCTTGGGATGTAGTGAGCCCTCCGTCATTGGAGGCATTCAAAGAGCAGGCCAGGCAGACACTTGATGAGGGTAGTTTTAAGGAGATTCAAATAGTGGGTGTGGCATTGGCTCAGACAGCCTTGCTTCTCCCTGGGAAGTGGGTTGGTGGGGATGACATCTTCCATTTGGCATACCAGTGACATTTTAAGGTCCCATCCCTTGGCGGGGCTTGTGTATTGATGATTTATAAACTCTAACCTCACCCTCTGTAACTCTTGTGGGACAGGAATATCTCTTTGGCCTGCCAAGGTCTGGACAGCCGTGCCCAGCGTCTTTTATAGTTAGCTAGTGGACTTCCCACCAGCCCTGTCACTCCCCACCCCCCCCCGACCCCCGCATTGCACCTTGAGGAAGCCAGAACCATGCGCCACCATTTATCACCTGTTAGGGCAACCAGGTGAGGCGATCTGCTGCCCTTTGTGTTCCCGGTATCCTGTGATGTGTGAGCAAATGTCCCCGAGGCCTCCGTGGTGGTCTTTGGGGTCTCATTGATTAATGGGACATGTTGGATCAGGACTGATGCAGAATCCTCCTTCGGTTTTTTTCAGCTGGGCCAATTAAATTCTGCGATCCCAGGAGCAGAATGCACCCCATGCTGTTCTCAGACTTCCCCTCATGCCCCACTCCAAAGCTGGCAGGGCACGAGGGTCATCATGGCCATTTGGGAGGGTGCATTACCCATGGAGGACTAGCCCCTGCTTTCTAGAACACCCTCCTCTCTCAGCAGAGGGCTGCTGCTTGCCGCTGACCCCTCTACTATAGCACTGAGTGCTGTTTGCCTGCATCAGAGTTACTCACCCACGTGTTGACCCCAGCATCGAAGCTTGGGAGGCCAGCAATGATGTCCAGCATTAATTTAAGCCATCCATCCATCCTTGCCTTTGGCCTCCATTTCTTGACCTGGTGCGTTTGGCCTCTCCTTTTCCTGAAAGCAAACCCTTCCATCTTGGGCGGGCTGTGTAGCGCCATGGGCTGTGGTCATGAGGCGAACGCCCTTATTTGTAGCTTTCTCCTCCGGGGTCACTGCTCTGAGCACGTCCCAGCTGGATCTCATCTGCCACCGTCACCCACATAGCTTCCTCCCCATGGCGCTTTCCCATGCATCACGCACCCCAACGGATCCAGGCCAGGGTCCGAGAGCAACCCCCCCACCCGTGAGCGGAGATGTCCCCCCAGGCCACCCTGCCTGGTGCATGGTCCCTGCCATGAGCTTTGCCTTCGGCCTGTCCGCTTCCTCCACCAGATGGCAGTGGTTGTAACTCATCCGTTCACCCCTTCATCCCTTCATTCGTTCACTCACAGTCAACATTTCTCGAAATCAACTAGTGCTATCCTAGAGCTGGCTCACAAGGACTCGTTCCGACATCTCCTTTTCAAAGAAAAGATGAGCATGTTTGCAAGCGGCCATGTTTGTGTGTCAGGAACAAGGCAAGACCCTTGATTCAACTGCAACTTCTAGATGCGAATTCTGTTCCAAGTTTGATTGCCCTCTCTCACTTTGTTCCTTAGAAAACTAGGTTGATTAGTAATCAGCAAACTGTGTTCCTGGGTGCTCAGAAATCATAGCCCATATCCTCAAGAGGCCAGAATGAGAGCTGGGAGGTATGAGATGACAGCGGATTCTGGCCGAGAGCAGGCTTTCAAGTCGTTAGAACGCCCTGATCTTGCTTGGAGGCGGTCTTAGAGCCATTCCTGTCCCTTTCGAGATTAGTTAATGCTGGGCTCTACTTAGAGAAAATTGGGGGAGATGATTGCCCTTGTGGATGACAAAGATCATGCCTGGTGTGGGGGTCTGCACAGAATAATCCACTGACAGACCGTGGTGTTCGAGGCGCATGGCACTTTGTAACCTCTGGAGGCAGCCCTGAGCATCCATGTGGGTCCCGGGCCAGGCAGGGCCCTCGTTTAGCTCACTGCTGCCTGCGTGGGACAGGGCGTAGTCTTGGGGGCTCCACATTTTATTCATCACACTGGAGAGTGAGTGTGGTGGATAAAGTCAGGACCCTGGAGTTGGACAAACGTGTGTGGTTTGAACTTGCGGCGACAGCTTGAGTCTGTCTTGTGGGGGGACCATAGCACCCACCTCGCAGGGCTGTTGTGAGGATCATGTAACCAGGATTTTGAACTGTGATGTTGGAAAGGCGGGCGCGTGCCCCTGGGGGAGTGCTGGGGGCAGGATGAAAGGCCAGGAGGGGCAGCCTGATTTGGGCAGGTTGGTGGGAAATCATTTTGCCAAACGTGCAGGGGGATCTTGGGGGACAGAATGCTAAATTTGTATGACAGTGTAAGGTTAGAGAGGAGTAATTTTGGCATGAACCTTCATGCTGGGGCATGAGTTCTCTTTGGGCAGCGCCCCTGGACCCCCTGGGGTACGCGTTCATGATCACCTTTGTGAAAGGTTGGAGGCACCTGGGTCTGGCCTGTAGGCAGCACTTAGGCACGTCCCTCCACAAGAGATACCCCCTAGCAGTGTCTTCCCCCCAAATCTTAGGCACCAGTCATCAAAGGCACTGCACAGCCCCTCCCCAACTAACAACATCGGGGCTCTGATGCCTGCAGCCTGGGTGCCTGACACAGTCCCAGGCCAGTGGCAGGGCTTGCCTTCCACTTTTGTTGAATGGATAGACTTGTGGATGGTCAAATAATGAAACTGTAACCAAATGCGGCGGTGGATGTTTATGATCTTTACTAAGAGATTGTATTTTGCTCCTGATGAACCTGTTATCAATCGTTGTATTGTATCTTATGGACTTTTGTATGACGTTTGTTGTTTGAAAACCAGGATTCTTGTTTTGGGTGTCATGCGGTGCAACTTGAGCTGTCTGATTAACGAGTCAGTTTTTTGTGTTAGAAATTAGAATCCGGCAGACCCTGGGGCCACTTGACTAACTGTGCGGTGTTGGGCAAGTCACTTCTCCTCTCTGACCCTCAGTCTTTTTTTCTCTAAGCTGAAGGTCACCAGAAAGCTCACCTCACAGGGTTGTTGTGAGGGTGACGGGCTGGGTAAACTTTAAATTGCTAATGAAATGCTGGCTCTTATTGAGAATGGTCAGATGTCAGGGGTTGTCTCTAAGAGAATAAAAAGTCAGCATGTAATCTTATGCTAAGATTGTATTTCCAACGGTCACTGGACCGTGTAAGACAGACGCTGAGTGGTCTACAGTGTTTAGCGATGCGGGCCCAGGGTGAACGCTGGTTTGACTAATGAGTGATGGCTCTTTCTCCTGGGAGCCTTCCCTCCCCTCCCTGGGCTGCTGGCTCACATGTGCAGTTTGAAGCGGCTGGGGTGACTGCCTTGGGTTTGCCGTACCTGTTGGTGCCCTGTCTGCTTGGAGGCGTTTCTGCAAACGTCTGTAGAGGCCCGGGTGTGGTTTGTCGGGGCGGAAGGCGGGGCCGTTGAGAGAGCCTGAGGAGGGGCTTCTGGGTAACACCCCAGGGACTAAAACTCTTTCTTCTGCCCTGTAGGAGGGAGGCCTGCGCCCCTAGTTTCCTCTCACCCCTCTTCCTTCTTTCCCTGGCTGTGGCTGAAGGAATAGCCTTCTGCCCCGCCCGTGGGCCTGGAACCCAGTGCGAGGCTGATGACACTCTCCCCCTGGGCTCCCTGCTCCGTGGCGTGGGAGCCCGCGTTAGAGACCTGCAGGCTGAGAATCAGGGACAGCGGGGGTCAGAGCGGGTGTCAGAGCGGGGACTCAACGGTCTTGCATGGAAAGCCGGTGTTGTTTCGACCCCACCCAACAAGCCCTCCCAGTTGCTGTTGCCATCCGTCCCAGGCTGTCCCCGTCCCCACCGTGAGCCTGACAGTGTCAGGAGGGGTCGCACTCCTCCAGAGCTCAGCAGGGTCCGAGGTGAATGTCGGAATGTGGCCGCCTTCCGTAAGGTATTGCCCTGGCTCTGGCAGAAGTCTCGGGAGACATCCCACAGGGTCAGGTGGATCGGGGTCTCTTCCCGAGACCCCTGAAGTCCTTTCCTGGCCCTTGTCTTGTGGGTGGGGGAGCAGCATTCTACCCTAACGTCCCCTCCTTATGTCTGAGGTGGGGTTGAGCTGGGCATCTGCTCTGCCCCCTCCTTCCCTCCCTGGCCTCCTCGTTTTGCCTCTGGCTTTCACAGCCTCTGTGGGCAGGCGCTGGGCATCTCTGTGGCCCACACTCCTGTCTGCCTGCATCCTGAGTGTCACTGTGATGAGCGGCCCTCACCCCTTTGCGCCGGCCCTGCCTGCCCCTGGAGCACCAGCACAGCCTCCCTGTTGCTCCCTCCCTTGGGCTTTGCTGAGGAGGCCTTTCGCTGTCCCCTTTGGTATCTACACTGTGGCCATCCCATGTCCTGGGAACTTGTCTGAAGCAGAGGGGGCCTCACTTCGGTGCTCCCGAGGGGCCCCACTGGAGGACAGGTAGTAGGGCCCTCCTCCCAGGGGACGGTGAGTCCATGTTCAGGTGTCTGCTCCCCGAAGGCCCTGGGCTCCTTGAAGGCCGAGCCTGTGTGTGGCCCGCAGATGACGGACTCTTTCAGGTGCCCAGTCTTTTCACGTCGGTGTCCCCTTGACATGGGCAGGGCTGGGTCCCCATCTCCTGAGGGCGGGTGAGAAAGTGGAGGCTCGGTGAGGTCACGGCTAGGCTGCCCTTGAACCCCATCGCTACTCTGAGCCCTGTGCCCCTCGGACCTTTTACAGCCCTGCTTCCTGCACAGTAGGCGCCTAATAGATGCTCACTGACAGATGAGGGTGCGTTTTTAGTGGGTGTGCAGAGGTGGATTGACGGTTGGCTGAGGTATGCGTGGAGTCCACACATGTTTCTTTGAGAGGAAAGGTGTGTTTTTCCCAGCAAAGCCTCCTCAGGCCAGTCCTGAGGGCCTCTGCCCATAGCAGGGCCTCAGCCCAGGGCCGGGGCCGGAGGGCAGCCCCAAGAGGGCCCCTCCTGGCAGAAACATGGGTCTTCTGCACGTTTTTGGAAATATGTATATCTGAATAAAACTTCGCTTGGGCTAAAATGTTTGTGTTGTGGCCCAAGAGATTCTGATAATGTGGCATTTGACATTTCCCAAGGTGGCATTTGACATTTCCCAAGTCGGAGGGCCATCTGGTCACACCCACGCCCTCTCTGAGGCCGGCTGGGGCCTCAGGAGCCCTTGTCCTGGGGAGGGGAGGTCTCCTACCTGAAAAGTCTTTGTCCCCACCGTTCGTGACAATCAGCACTGAATGTGAGGCACAGGCCGAGTCTCAGATGCAGCCATGGGCACCCAGCAAACTAGGGGAGATCGGACCCCAGACCTGGGTCCTTTTCATCCCTTCTTGCCCCCCCCCCCAAAGAACAGTGCGTGGGTGCACGTTGGGGTGGGGCTCTGGATGTCTCGCCCATTTGACTTCAGGTCCTGGTGTCACCATTTGCCAGCCTAGTGGCCTCAGGCAGGTTCCTTGAACCAGCTGAGCCTCGGTATTCCCGCCTGTAGAATGGGTGCTGACTGACAGAGTCCACTCAGGGGATGGTGGTGAGTGCTGACCATGCCAGCGGCGGCGTGCCTCACGACACCCCATAGGCTGGCTCCCGAGAATCAAGGTCTGCGTTCGAGGCCACCCTGCTGCCTCCGTGTGCGTGACCTGGGCGAGTTTGCTCACCTGCAACCTGGAAATAGTCACATCTACCTGGCCCAGTTATAGTGGGAGATTGTTTCTGTGAGGATGAGTGCTTTGTTACCTGGTACACAGGTGCCCTTGTCCCTTGCCCTCCCGGCGGGCCCTGGGGCTGGCCACGTGCCCTGCAGCCTGTGGGCGCTGGTCACAGAAGCCCTGTGCTCCCTGGAACTGTGGTGGCCCAAGTGGCTGTTGGGTGGGGTGGAGGGCGTCAGGGGAGCACCCGGGACCAGCTGCGGGGAGACAGCGAGGGAGGGTTTGCTTGTAAATGCAGACATTTAACGGGCTTGGAGGGGAGGGGGTTGAGGCCGAAGTGGGGGGACTAGGGGGGAATTTTAGGAACCCCCAGAGGAGGAGGAGGCTGATATTTTAGAAAACACCTGAGTTGACTTGGTTGTGGGTTTGGCAGGCGAGCTGGGGTGCTTTGCACAAGGGCCAGGAGTTTGGGATTCTGGGTTAGCGAGGTGAGACCCTTCAGAGGTTACTGCTGCAGGAGGGTGTCAGGACTAGGGTTATGCTTCCAGAAGTCTCTGCAGGTCGGGGAGACCAGGGCAGGGCTGAGGGTGGGACACCAGAGGTTGAGGGGTGCTAGGCGGATGGGCAGGAGCTGGTGGCTGGGTGCTCCCCTCGCCCCATGGCTGCTGGGGAGCCGGGGACTTCTCCCCGCATTGCCCAGCCTCTCGAGTGCCCCGTCTCCTCAGCGGATGGGCTCTCTCCTCTCCTTGCCCCCGGCCTGCCTGTCTGCATGAGGACTCTTGTCAGCCAGTGCGACCAGGAGCAGGGGGCCTTCATGTGCACCTGTGTCTCTCTCAGCCTCCACAGCCACGGGGACGCCCCGCACACGTTCCTGCGGGACAGGCTGGACCCAAAGACTCTGGACCCGGGCCGCCCCCTGCGAGGAGGGGCACACCCTCCCCGCCTCCCCTCCGGTAGCCACCCGTCTTCTGACTGATGACTTCACTGATCTGAGGGTCAGACACACGAGTTTGACCCCTGCCTGCCCCTCACGAGCCCTGAGACTTGGGGGAGCCACCGAGCCTTCGTTGTCCGCATCTGTGAAGTCTCCTCGGACACCTACCTCACAGGGTTGTTGTGAGGAGCATGTGATGTGGTTCAGAAGGGCCCAACCTGGGGCCTGGCACACCCGATTGTGCTCTCAATAAATGTGTTTCTTGCCTTAACCAACACAGTGATGGATGTGCTACTAATATGAGCAGGGTGAATGTCGGGTGTCCTGTCTTGCTGGGGCTTCCCCTCACCTCAGGCAGTGTGAGGGCTGGGGGTGGGGCCGGGGGAGCCAGCTCCTGTCCCAGGAAGCCGCCTGTCCCCTATGCAATGGGCAGGCTGGTGGGATGGATGGTTGCCCGAAGCAAAGCTGGCCCTGGAGGTTGATGCATCCGGTGAACCACCTCGGGCTGGTCCCCCTCCTACTCCTATGACCGGTCGTGGGATGCCAGGGTTCTTTCCAGAAAGGAGTGCAGTGGGAAGGTAGAGGAAGTCTGAGCTGAGCTCACCGCCCCCAGGGCGGCAACTCTTCCTCTCCCTCCTCACACGCTCCCTGACCCTGGCCTGGGCCTGGCCCAGCACTCGCCATGCTTGAACGGATAGTGAGGGCATGGTGGAGAGGGTCCAGCCTGGCTGCGACAGGGCCGACACTCATCCCACAAGATGGTTACTGAGCGGGCCCTGAGGGGGCTGCCAAGGTAGAGCCTCTGACCCAGCCCCCGCCTCGTGGGAGGGGGCACCGGGCCTTGCACCCCCACCCCCCAGCTCAGGAAGGTCAGGCTGTGGCCAGCTGCATGTGGCTGGGGCTGAATGGGCCAGAGGGAAGGACAAAGGAACTTCGGACCTCCGTCCACCTGGAGTCCTGGGGTCGGCACTCCTGGCTTTGCTGGAGCAGATGAGCTGGACATGCAACCAGTGGGAAGGGAAAGCTGCTGTCACCACCACCGTCACCGTCAACGTCAACGCCAAAGCCACCACCATCACTACCGCCATCTCCTCCTCCTCTTCCCTGTCCTTCCCCCTTTCTCCTTCCTTTCTCCTTCCTTTGCCTCCTCCTTTCTCCTTCCTCTTCCTCCTCTCTCCTTCCTTTTCCCCCTCCTCCCCTCCACACCCTCGGGGGAATGCCTCAAGAGAACTACAGGTGAGTCCACTCATGAATGTATGGGGCTGAGCATGGCCACTTTGTGAACAGAAAGAACCACCTTGAGGACCATGGCCATGTCCAGCCAAGGAGGCCTGACCTCAGCCCTGATGGAGTTGGAGATGTTATGGTGCTGAGTGATGGTCCAGGAGGCAGTGAGATGAGGAGAGGGCCTCCAGAGTGTGCCCCACCCAGATAAGTCCATGCTCAGCCAAGATGGTGCTGAGGGTCCAGGAAAGTCCTGACTCTGGTGGGCAGACCCCGGGCCTCTCATGAAGCTCAGGCATCCAGAATGAGGGCCCCCTTGAAGTTCCAGAGCTGAGGTCCCAGCTCCAGCCCTTGATGAAACTTGGACATCCAGAATGAGGGTTCTCTCAAAGTCCCAGAGCCAAGACCACAGCTCCGGCCTCCGGTGAAGCTCAGATGTCCATGATGAGAGCCCTCCTTGATGTTCCAGAGCCGAGACCCCAGCTCCAGCCTCCAGTGAAGCACACATGGCCATGATGAGAGGCCTCCTTGATGTTCTAGAGCCAAGACCCCAGCTCCAGCCTCCAGTGAAGCCCAGCTGTCCATCGTAAGAGGCCTGCTTGATGTTCTAGAGCCGAGACCCCAGCTCCAGCCTCCGGTGAAGCTCTGATGTCCATGGTGGGAGGCCTCCTTGATGTTCCAGAGCTGAGACTCCAGCTCCGGCCTCTGGTGAAGCTCAGATGTCTATGATGAGAGGCCTCCTTGATTTCCCAGAGCCGAGACTCCAGCTCCAGCCTCCGGTGAAGCTCAGATGTCCATGATGAGAGGCCTCCTTGATGTTCCAGAGCCGAGACTCCAGCTCCAGCCTCCGGTGAAGCTCTGATGTCCATGATGAGAGGCCTCCTTGATGTTCCAGAGCCAAGACTCCACCTGCAGTCTCCGGTGAAGCTCTGATGTCCATGATGAGAGGCCTCCTTGATGTTCCAGAGCCGAGACTGCAGCTCCAGCCTCCGGTGAAGCTCTGATGTCCATGATGAGAGGCCTCCTTGATGTTCCAGAGCCGAGACTCCAGCTGCAGCCTCCGGTGAAGCTCTGATGTCCATGATGAGAGGCTTCCTTGATGTTCCATAGCTGAGATCCCAGCTCCAGCCTCCAATGAAACTCAGATGTCCATGATGAGAGGCCTCCTTGATTTTCCAGAGCCAAGATCCCAGCTCCAGCCACTGGTGAAGCTCAGATGTCCATGATGAGAGGCCTCCTTGATGTTCCAGAGCTGAGACTCCAGCTCCAGCCTCCGGTGAAGCTCTGATGTCCGTGATGAGAGGCCTCCTTGATGGTCTAGAGCCAAGACCCCAGCTCCAGCCTCTGGTGAAGCTCCAATGTCCACGATGAGAGACTTCCTTGATGTTCCAGAGCCGAGACGCCAGCTGCGGCCTCCGGTGAAGCTCAGATGTCCATGATGAGAGCCTCCGTGATGTTCCAGAGCCGAGACTCCAGCTCCAGCCTCTGGTGAAGCTCAGATGGCCATGATGAGAGGTCTCCTTGATGTTCTAGAGCCAAGACCCCAGCTCCAGCCTACGGTGAAGCTCAGATGTCCATGATGAGAGGTCTCCTTGATGTTCTAGAGCCAAGACTCCAGCTCCGGCCTCCGGTGAAGCTCAGATGTCCATGATGAGAGGCCTCCTTGATGTTCCAGAGCCGAGATCCCAGCTCCAGCCTCTAGTGAAGCTCAGATGTTCATGATGAGAGACCTCCTTGAAGTTCCAGAGCCGAGACCCCAGCTCCAGCCTCTGGTAAAGCTCAGATGTCCATGATGAGAGGCCTCCTTGATGTTCTGGAGCCAAGACCCCAGCTCTGGCCTCTGGTGAAGCTCAGATGTCCATGGTGAGAGGCCTTCTTGATGTTCCAAAGCCGAGACCCCAGCTCTGACCTCCAGTGAAGCTCCGATGTCCATGATGAGAGGCCTCCTTGATGTTCCAGAGCTGAGACCCCAGCTCCAGCCTCTGGTGAAGCTCTGATGTCCGTGATGAGAGGCCTCCTTGATGTTCCAGAGCTGAGACCCAACTCCAGTCTCCAATGAAGTTCAGATGTCCATGATGAGAGGCCTCCTTGATGTTCCAGAGCCGAGACCCAAGCTCCAGCCTCCAGTGAAGCTCCAATGTCCGTGATGAGAGGCCTTCTTGATGTTCCAGAGCTGAGACCCCAGCTCCAGCCTCAGATGAAGCTCAGACATGCAGAACTGCTGAGACAGCCTCAAGACCGTGGACTTGGCTGGACCGTACTGGGTGTGGCTGAGGTTTGACTTGAGAGTGGAGATGGCAGAGGACACTGCTCTCCACCCATGGCCTGCAGTGCTCCTGACTAGCATCCCCGGAGGTAGCATTTGACCCCTGCATGAGGCTGGGTTCTAGATACATAAGGAACAATGTGGAGTGGGGACTCTTGGCTGGAGGGAAGAGTCTTAGGGAGAGCACAGTCGTGGATTGTGGGTGGGGCATCGCTGATGAAGCCTGTCCATGAGTATGTTTCTCTGTAGCAGAGTGCTGTTTTATGCCTTTTAGTTGTGCTGGACTCATGACTGGCTGCACACCAGCCTTGATCCACGGGGCTGCCAATTGGCTGGACCCTGGAATGTAACCCAAGCTTGTTTCTGCGGCTTAGCTCCTCTCCCAGGGGAAGGTGCTAACCGCCCACTCGCCAGCCCGGCGTGAAGCCGCGACCTTGGGGCTGCTCAGATCTGGTTGCCTCTTTCCAGCAACGGAAGTTCATCGAGGTTGGGACTGGGAGAGGGCCAGGCCATTGCGACATGAGTGAAGATGGTACGGACGGCAAAGGAGGCCCTCAAATAAATGGGGACAAAATGGCAGCTTCCGAGATGCAGCCGCGTCTTGGGCTGGGACCCTGCCCCAAGCACCTTGACTGTATCTGTGGTCTTTCAGGAACTTGGTTGACACCAGACCATCCACTAAGCCAGATAGAGATAACAATTAAAGAAATAAGGCCAAATATATTGACTTGCTCGGAAACCATAAGAAGGTCATGGGTAGCTAGCGTCAAAGCGATGAAAAGTATAGACTTTGGGAGGAGAGGCTGCTGAGTATTATTCTGGATGTACTGACTCTGAAATCTCGAGACCAGGAGGTTCTGAGAATCCGATATCATCAGTTATGCCATTCAGGCACACAGCTACAATAATACATCCCAGAAACTGACTTAGTTTATGCAGTTGGAATCTGCAGGAAAAGGGAGCAGCTAACGAGTTCTTGAAAAACACATCCTAGCAATGCCAACATCATTTTGGTGACATTTCCTGGAAATTCATTAGAATTTGGAACTATGCACACAAAAACTTCTTTGATGAGTAACTGGAACTCGAGACCTGGGGTGGGATGGAGGAGAAATTCATCTTAGAGGACTGCCTGGCCTGCCTCGCCCCACCCTCATTTGGCCAAGTTATTTTAGGAGATTTCCAAGAACAAGCAATTATTAGACTCACTCATTGCTGATTTCCTAGAAGCCCTCACAACAAACTCTGAGGCCAAATGCAAAACGGGTGAGCTGGGCTTGTGATGTGTGTGAAGAAAGTGTGAGTTCTGCTCTGTAAAGACATCAGCCTCAGGGAGCTAGGCTCAAAGCAGAGCCACAGGAGTGGCAGGAAGGATAGGACGGAACTTCTGGATCGTCAGGCAGAGCCCCCTGACTTGAGTGAGATAGGTCAGAGGTTGTTCTCCAGCCCCTTCCAGGAAGGTCGTCGAGCTCTCACATGTTTCTGACGTGTGCTAGGCATTGTGCTGAGACCCAGGAGGAAAAGCTGAATTCGATCCAGCCCCTGCCCTCCAAGTAAGAAAGACTAAGTTCCAGGTGGGGCTGCTGTGGTGGCAGCATAGGGCCCGAAGTGGTCTCCCAGTTGGCTCTCCCATTTTACAGATGTGGACACTGAGGTCGAGAGATAGGTTGGTTCCTTGATGCCCATTAAGACCAGACCTCTCTGGAGGCCACGGCACTATTCCCTACTCCACGCTGCTTCCGATTTTACCGAGATTGAAGAAGAGCCAGGACAGCTGAGCGGATTGCCTGCGGTCACCCGTCAAGACAGCAGAAGCGGGAAGGCTTGGCACCAGAGCTCCTGCCTCCGTGTGCAGACTGTGGTGGTACCCATTTGCCAGGAGCCCAGTCCAGCCCCAGCGCCATGCTAGAAGACCAGACCAGAGGGAGCAAGGATGCTCTGGAGGGTGTGGGGGTGAGGTGGTAGGAGGGACCTTACCTGGGAGTCTGGGGAGCAAGGCCCAGCCAGTTTGTCTCTGACTCTCCCCCTCAGGGCCTCATTTTCCCCATCACTCACTTTGTTGTCCTCCTGTTTGTTGGAGGGACCTTTTCTGATGGGGGCACCACTCACGCTTTGTGAGTACCTGCCACTTGGCAAAATGGATCAGTGGCAGGGAGGGGGCAATCGGTGAGGGGAGGAAAATCATGGTCTTCTTCATTCCCAGGAGGGGCTGAGTGGGCCCCAAATTTCCCTGACACTCCCAGCTCAGCTCTTAGAGGAAGCTGGGAAGAGAGATGCCTTGGGCTGCAGTTTTCTCCGGATGACTGTTATTTTCCCCTCTTGGCCTCACCCATGGCCGCCATTTGGGAGCTGGGGGCTGGAGTGAGGCCGAGGCGGGCGGGCTGTGGAAAGCTTGCTCTCCAGCTCTCCTCACCAGAGGGTTGTTCTCGTGAGCCAGCCATGGGAGACAGTGCCTCCCTGTGCTTCTAGGGGGACACTTTGGGTTCTGCCCCCTCCCCTGAGCCAGCAATCATGTAGGGCCCCTGGGGAAGCCAGTCCCAATAGCAGCAAGGCCCTCTGTGGGGGCTGAGCCCACCCGGAGGTGGGTGGGAAGATGGATGGGCAGGGCAGTGGGGGGCAGGACAGCAGCCAACTGGCCCAGAGAGTCAGGCCAAATTCAAGCCAGATGTTACTGGAATAGTCAGCAGAGGGGGACCCCCCCATCCCTGGGAGACATTAGGCTGATTTGATAGCTGTACATTTCCCAGACAGCCCACAGCTCCCTAGCTGCCTTCACCTGCACTGAGGGTTCTCAAATTGTCCTGGGGTGGGCTGGGTGGGGGGCAGGGTGGGGGCTGGTAGGGTGTTGTGGAACATTGCCTATATACCTGCACTTTACAAAGCACTTTATGTTTGCTTGGTGTCGGCTGATGGTGCAAGGAATGGATGAAAGTGTGCCTGTCGGTGGGTCTGGGGGCTCGTCAGTCACCCCATGTCGGAGGAGGAGACCCTGGGCTCGGAGCGGGTCAGAGGCCATTCTGGGGACATTCGTATGCCCATGGGGTTCTGGGATTCAGCCTCCTGGGGCCAAGAGGGGCCTTTCCTTGATACCATGGTCCAGGGCCTCAATGCCCAGGAAGCAGAGGCCACACTGCTAGGAGGAAAGCCCCCTGGTGCACCCCAGACCCGGCCTCCTGGGATTATTACTGGGGCTGGAACTTGCCTCCCTTCACCTAGAATTGACTGTGACTCCAAAGGGCCAGGCCTTAGCCCAACCGCCCCCCCCCCGCCCCCACCGCGACAGCTTGTACTCATGTCGCCTGCAAGCATAAGGCTTCCAGAGGGTTTCTGCAGCTTGGGACCCCTGGACCAGGGATTAATCTGCACCCCTTCACCACGGCTGCCACATAGCCCCCAGTACCAGGTAGATGCCTGATGTTGGTATTGGGTGATTGGCCCAGGTTAGGCTCCGGTGTTGTCCTGGCCCAGGAAGGGCTCAGTGGGACGGGTGTCCCTAGCCTGGGTCAGGGGGTGGCTGTGTGCCTGTGCCTGCCTGGATGTGCATGGGTGTGCATACCTGTGTGTGTGTGCATGTGTGAGTGTGCATGCACGTGCAGTCTGCGCCTGTGTGTGCATGCATGTGTGGGAGAGGCAGCTGGTGGAGAGCGACTGGAAGTGAGAGACAGAGTGGGTTTCTTTCTGACCCCAGACACCCTGAGCACGGATTCACCTCTGCTTCTCCTGAGACCCGCTCCCCGTAGTCACCTCTGCCACAAGCCCCCCGTAGTTTGTGCTCCAGCCCATCTTTGTGTCCAGCTCTGCCGCATTGGGCAGAAGAGTGGCAGCCTTGGTTCCCAACCCTCTACCCTTTACTGTCCACCCCCATCCTCATTTCCTCTCCTTGGCAGTGCTGTCACAGGTAGGGGATCCTGCCCCCGCGCGCTGCCGACACCCCCTCTCAGCAGCTCTGTCTGGTCTACCCCGTCCTGTGTCTGGAGTGGAGCCTTCCCCTCCCACGGCCCCCCATCTCCTACCCTCTTCCCTGGGATTCCGACCAGCCCTGCCCCAGCCCTTAGACCCCAGCTTCTGGGGCAGCTCACAGTAGAAGCTCAGCCACCTCATGGAGAGGGACAAGAATGGGTTGAGCGAGGGTCCTTGTGCCCAGCCTCCCCAGCCTCCCTTGCTGCTGCCTGGGGCATCTCTTAGCTGGTGACGATGGCCGGAGACCTCAGGACCACACCGACGACAGAACCTTGGACCTGGAGGAGGCCTGTGCCCCCGATGGCGCTCGGCCCAGGTGCTGCCTGATCCAGGTCAGTTCCCACCGTTGGTCTTTGAAATGCATAGGCACAGATGGATTGGATTGAAAAGTGCCCCAAATGGCGTCAGACTTTCTCTGATGAAACTCTGTCACGTTCACTTGGTTTGCCAGCGAGGTTGAGAGTGGACAAATCGAGTGAGCTTCATCTGCAGCTCTGAGGTTTTGACAAAAGTAGACAGTTTTACATGTCACATATGTATTATGATATGCAGGAGGCTGTATCATTGCAACTCTTTAAGCTTGATATGAGAGCTTTGTTGCCTATTAAAAAATGGACTGTGGGAGGGGGAGGTGGGTGGCTTTTCAGAATTCCTGTATGGGATGTGCAAGCACAGATGTTTGCTGCCCCTGTTCTGGGGCATCCACGCTTCCTCGCTGGCAAGGTTCTTGGGCTTGGTAGTTGTTCTCTGAGCTTCGCACATGTTATTCTGTTATGTTCTGGATATTCTGTTAATGCAAGTGGGTGGGGTGGGGGTGTTGAGCTGGATGCTGGGCTGGGCTGCGACTGTAAAGGCTCTTGATTTATGTCTCCCCTTGACCCTCAGAGGTGTCCAGGCCCAGCTCGTGGGTCCTGGGTCCCTCTTTTTCTCCCTCTAGACTTTGGGGGTCCATCTCATGCATGTCTGTCACCATGGGCTCCATCATCATGGCTTCCATCACCCAGCATTGCTTCACCGTCACCTGCAACTACTGGGTCCCAGGACCTGGTCCATCCTTCCCCCTGGGCTGGTCATCTCCGGCTCCCATCACGTCCGTCCAGTCTGTGTCATCCTGGGCACAGCATCTCATCTCTATCACGGTGGACCTGGCCATCACCCATCCATCATCTGCCTCACCTCCATCATCCTCGCTTCGGGGCTCCCTCTGGCCTCCAGGGCCTTGTACATGGTAGGCTTTCATTCATTCGTTTGCACATTCGGTGAAGGTCTTCCGTGTGCCAGGCTCTGTGCCAGGCATCAAGTAAAGGGACGTTGCCCTTGGGAGCGCACGCCTCGGGGAGAAGCACAAGAGCCGGCGGATGGCAGAGAGCCTGGCCCAGGGTGACTTGCAGACATGGTGCAGAGAAGGGCAAATCTGACTGCATGGGGGCAGGGGGTGGCGGTGCTCGGTCAAGGTTCTGCTGAGTGGGGTCTGGAAGGAGAGGTCACATGTGCCCTCTTTCTTACCTGCTGGTAGCTGACATCTCAGAAATGGCGCCAGGAGCCTAGGGCCTCCCAGCTTGCCCACTGGGACCTTGCCCCTGAACCCCTGACAGGTTCCTGCACCTCCAGAGCCTGGCTGCTTGCACTCTGCACCCCATGCTCTGGGTCAGTCTTCTTGCTGTCCCCTTGTTTGAGATCATCCAGTCCTACCCAGATCCTTTGATGTCATTCCCTTTCTAGACGAGTAAAACTGATGCTCACACAGGGTCCCTGAGTGTCACGTGTCAGAATGCAGATGGAGGGTAAGGACCAAATTTTGTGCTCTTTCCATTAAAGTTGAAATGAATGAATGAGTGACGTGACATGAAAGAGGGCAAGTTTGGGGAGAAGAGGACCTTACTTCTCATTGTTCAGGCCTGGAGTGGTTTCAATGCAGAGTCAGACCACATTGGAGGAAGAGGAGTTGCTGGGGAGGAAGGGGTGGGCCCAGTCTGTGAAGGAGTGTTCATGCTTCTGGGGTAAAATCAGAACATAGCGGACAAGCCAGTGAATTTTGTGTAAAGCAAAATTTATTCCATTGTAAGAATCTGAGCTATGTCTTTTCTACTTTGGGGCTATTACAGTGAACTTCTGCTCTCTAAAATGACGGTGGTCAAGGATGGGAATTGCTTTGTCTATCAGATTTAATGTTTTTGGTTGGCCAAGTGTTGGTTGTCAGATAACCATTTTGGAAATTTCTAGGTCTTGGAGAGCCCAGATATGGGACCCTCTAGTGTCCATGAAGACCCTGTGGATGTTCGAGGGAGAGGGGGTGTGGACTTGTTGGGTTTGACGGTGCCTCAGCTGTCTTAATGGTCCCCTTCACGGATTGGAGTAGACTCAATTTTAGGGGACCTTGGTGGTCTTCAGGAGAAGTTTCAGGTTAGCTAATTGGAATTGTACTTTTGGTGCATGAACTTCTGTAACTTTTGGGATTGTTTAGTTGCCTGTCTTAATTAGATTCTGAATCAGAATTAGCGTGGTGTGTGCAGACTGCCTTGGGGTCTGGTAGGATGAGGTGGCCCCCTGGGTGTCCCACCTTCACCCCAGGATGCCCATCACTCTCAGTGGGATGTTCATGGGATGTTCCTGAGGGTGAAAACCACTGCTAGGTTCATGTGTCAACCAAGCCCCTCCTTGAACATGTGTCACACTGAGCCCCTCCTCTACTTGTGTCCCATGGAGCCCCTCCTCACTCATGTATTACACTGAGCTCCTCCTCCACTCATGTGTCACACCTGTGTCCATTCCCTACTCGTGTGTCACCCTGAGCCCTCTCCCTGATCATGAGTAGCACTGTCTTCCCTCACTCCTGTGTCTCATGGTGCCCCTCTAGTGCCTCCACCGATGTGTTATACTGAGCCCCCTCACTCAGGTGTCACACTTGAGCCCATCTCCCACCCGTGTGCCACACTGAGCCCTTCCCAGGTTCATGGGTCACATATAGCCCCTCCAGCACCCTTATGTCATACTGAGCTGCTCCCTCACTCATGGGTCACACTGAATCCATGTGTTATGTGGAGCCCCTCCCCCACTTATGTGTCACATGAAATCCCTCCCCCACCTATGTGTTTTACTGAGCCCCTGTGAGACCCATGTGTCACACTGAGCCCCTCCCCTACTCATGCATCATATGGAGTCCCTTGCCTACTCATGTGTCGCATAGAGTTCCTCCACCACACTTGTCTCATACAGCACCTCCGTCACCCATGTGTCTCACCAAGACTCTCCACTCATATGTCACTCTGAGCCCTTCCACTAACCTGTGTGTCACACTTAGTCCCTTCCTCACTTGTGTCCCGTGGAGACCCTTCACTTGTGTGTCCACCAAGAGCCCCACTCATGTGTCATGCTAAGACCCTTTCCCACCCTTGTGTCATCTTGAGCCCCTCACTCATGCATCATTATGAAGTCCCTCCCATTTCATGTGTCACACTGAGCCCCTTCCTCCACCATGTGTTACATTGAGCCCCTCCTCCTCTCATGTGTCACATGGAGCCCCTCCTCTACCCATGTGTCACACCCCCCCCAACTCATGTGTCACCCTGTGCCCTTCCCCTCATGCATTATATGAGCCCCTCCTCCACTCATGTCACTGAGCCCCTCCTCTACTCATGTCACTGAGCCCCTCCTCTTCTCATGTGTCCCATGGGGCTCCTCCTCCACTCATGTGTCACATTGAACCTCTTCCACACTCATGTGTCATACGTAACACAGAGCCCCTCCCCCTACTCATGAGGAGGACTGAGCCCTTCCCCACTGATGGTGCCCCTCTTCCACCCATATGTTATACCGAGCCTTTGCATTCAAGCATTACACTTAGTCCCTTTCCCATCCATAGGCCACACTGAACCCCTCCCCTACTCATGTGTCACACAAAGCCCCTCCAGCACCCAGATGTCATACTGAGTCCCTCACCTCTTCATGTGTCAACTGAGCCCATCCTCTACTATGTCATATGGAGCCCCTCCCCCACCCATGTGTCACATCAAGTCCCTCCCCCTGTGTGTCACACTGAGCTCCTGTGACATCCATGTGTCACACTGAGCACTCCTCACTCATGTGTCGCACTGACCCCATCCCCCACTCACGTATCATATGGAGTCCCTCCCCCACTCATGTGTCACATTGAGCCCCTCCCCTACTCATGTATCCTGGAGTCCTTTTCCCAACTCATGTCACATAGAGCTCCTTTCAAACTCGTGTCACACTAAGCCCCTTACTGCACTTGTGTCATACTGATCTGCTCCTCCCTTCCATGTGTCACATCGAGCCCCTCCTCCACCCATGTGTCACATGAAGTCCCCCCACTCATGACACCCTGAGCTCTTCCTCCCCCCATGTGAAACACTGAGTCTGTCCCCTACTCATGTGTCATGGGGCCCCTACTCCACTCATGTCACACGTATGTTCCTCACTATTGTGCCACATCCAGTCTTTCTTCCACCATGTGTAACACTGAGCCCCTCCCCCTACTTATCTATTAAACTAAGTCTGTCTTTCACTCGTGTTACACTGACCACCTCCCCTATTCATGTGTCATACCTAGTTTCTCACTCATTCATGTGTCACATGGAGCCTCTCCCCGACTCATGTCACACAGAGCCCCCTCCCCCACCTATGAGCCACACCTAGTCCCTGTTCCACTCATGTGTCACACTGAAACCCCCTAACCTGTGTGTCTCACTGAGTCCCTTCCCCACTTATGTCACATTACATTGAGCCTCTTCTCCACTCATGTGTCACATAGAGACCCTCTGTCACATAGAGCCCCTGTTTCACTCATGTGTCACACCAAGTACCCTCGCTCATGTTTTATACTAAATCCCTTCCCTGCTGTGTATCACACTGTGTTTCTCCCCCATTCACGTGCATACTGAGCCCCTCACCAACTCATGTCTCATATGGAACTCCTACCCGACTCCTCTGTCACACTGAGTCCCTCTGCCACTCACTGTCACACTGAGACCTGCCATTCATGGGCCACACTGAGCCCCTTCTGCACCCATGTCACACTGAATCCTCCCTGACTCATGTGTCATGCTAAACCTCTGCCTCCAATCATACAGTCCCCCTCCTATTCGTGTCATACTGAGTCCCTATCTAATCACGTGTCACACTGAATCCCCCCTCAGTGTCACACTGAGACCTCTGCCACTCACGTATCATATGGAGTCCTTCTCCCACCCACATGCCACCCCGACTCCCTCCCTCACTCCTGTGTCACATTGAGCCCCTCTTCCACTCTCATGTGTCGTACTGAGCTGCTTTCCTCACCCATGTGTTACAGTGAGCACCTCCCTCATTCATGTGTTATCCTGAGCCCCTCCTCTACTCATGTGTCATCTGGAGCCCTTCCCCACTCATGTGTCACACTGAGCCCCCACTCATATGTCAGATGATCCTCTCCCCACTCATGTATCACACTGTGCCCACTTCGACTCGTGTGTCTCAGAGCACCTCCTTCATGCATGTGACACACCAAACTCCCCACTCATGTGTCACACTGAGTCCCTTTCCTACTTACGTGTCACATGGAGTCCTTTCTCTGCCCATGTGTCACACAGAGCCCCTCCCCTATTCATATGTCACACTGAGCCCCTTCCCTCACTCATGTGTCACACTGGATCACTTCTCCACTCATGACTCACATGGAGCCCATCCTCCACCCATGCGTTAGACCCTGTACTCATGTGTCATACTAAGTGCCTCACTCGTTCATGTGTTATATGGAGCTCCTCCCCACCTGTGTTACATTGAGCCCCTCCCCCATTCATGTGTCACACAGAGTCTGTCCTCCCACCTTTGTGTCACACCAAGTCCTTTCCCTATTCGTGTCACATAGAGCTTCTTCTCCACCCATGTGTTCTGCAGAGTCCGTCCCCTATTCGTGTATCACATGGATCCCCTCCCTGACTCATGTCTCATCTAGACCCCCCAACCAATGTGCCATATGAAGTCTCTCCCCCACCCATGTGTTATACTGAGCACCTCCCCCACTCCTGCATCACACTGAAAATCCCTCCCCATTCATGTCTCATTTGTGTCACACACAGCCCCCCATTCGTGTCACACACAGGCCCTCTCACCCATGTCCTACACTGAGTCCTTGCTACACTCATGTGTCACTCTGAGCTCCTCCCCAACCTGTGTGTGACACTGACTCCCTCCCACTCATGTTTCTCCACACGTGTCTCTTAGAACCCCTATTCCACCCATGTGTCAAACTGAGCCCCGCAATTCATGTGTCACACTGACCCCTCCCTTCCTCCCTCCCTCCTGTGTCCCACTGAGTCCCTCCTCCTCTTAGGTATCATACGGAGTCCCTTTCTACTCGTGTCACATAGAGACTTTCCCCAGTTGTGTCACACTGAATCCCACCATTTTTACATCACACTGAGCCCCTTCTGCACCCACATGTCACACTGATCCGCCCCCCGTCTATGTGTCACATTCAGTGTGTCACACTGGGCTCCCTCCTCCACTCATGCATCACACTCAGTCCCTCCTCAGTCTTGTGTCACCTTGACCCTCACCAGCTTAGGTATCATGGGGTCCCTCACCCACTCATGTGTCACACAGACTCCCTCCTGCACTCGTGTATCACATAGAATACCTTTTTCACCCATGCGTCACACTCAGCCCCTCCAACACCCCTGTGTCACACTGAGTTCCACACTCATGTGTCACACTGAGTCCTTCCCCCACCCATATGTCGCGTATAGCCCCTCTCTCACTCACATGGCTCACCAAGTCCCACCAAGTCCCACTGCTCATTTGTCACATGGAACCCCTCCCTCACTCGTGTTACGTGAAGCCCCTCCCCCAACCTGTGTGCCACAATGAGCCCCGTTCTCATTGCAACACCTAGTACCTCCCCCATTCATGTCACATAGAGACACTCCCCCAGTCATGTGTCACTGAGCCCTTATCCTACTCATGTGTTACACCAAGACCCCCCCCACCTATTTGTAACGCCAGATCCCCCACTCATTCACGTGTTCCCACTGTCCCCCATCATGTGTCTTACTGAATCCCTCCCCCATTCATTTGTCACATTAGCCCCCCTCACCAGCTATGCATTACACTAAGCCCCTCCCCCACGTGTGTCATATAGATCCCCTCTGACGACAGTATGTCACGCTGAGCCTCTCTCTCTCATGTGTCACTCCCATATCCTTGTGTCACCACATGCCCTCTCCTACTCATGTGTCACATGGAGTCCCTCTCCCACTCATGTGGAATATGGAGCCTCTCCTCCACTCATGTGTCGCACTGAGTGTGGCCCACAACCCTGTGTCACAGTATGCCCCTCCCTTACACATGTGTCACACTGAGCCCCTCCCCTAGTCATGTGTCATGTGGATTCCCTCTCCCACTGTGTCAAATAGAGCCCCTCCCTCACTCCTGTGTCACACTGAACCCTTCCCACACCCCTGTGTCACGACAGGCCCCTCCCACATCCCTGTGTCACACTGGGCCCCTCCCACACCCTTTTGTGACAACACGCCCCTCCCTCACTCATGTGTCACACTGAGCCCCTCCCACACCCTTGTGTCACAACACGCCCCTCCCTCACTCATGTGTCACTCTGAGCCCCTCCCCTCATCGTGTCATATGGATTCCCTCTCCCACTGTGTCATATAGAGCCCTTCCCTCACTCATGTGTCACACTGAGTCCCTCCCAGACCCTGTGTCACAACACGCCCCTCCCTCACTCGTGTGTCACACAGAGCCCCTCCCCTCATCATGTGTCATATGGATTCCCTCTCCCACTGTGTCATATAGAGCCCCTCCCTCACTCATTTGTCACACTGAGTCCCTCCCACACCCCTGTGTCACAACACGCCCCTCCCTCACTCGTGTCACACTGAGTCCCTCCCACACCCTTGTGTCACAACACGCCCCTCCCTCACTCATGTGTCACACTGAGCCCCTCCCATAGCCGTGTCACAACACGCCCCTCACACACCCTTGTGTCACAACACGTGCCTCCCTCGCTCAAGTGTCACAGTGAACCCCTCCCCTAATCATGTATCATATGGATTCCCTCTCCCGCTAATGTGTCATATAGAGCCCCTCCCTCACTCGTGTGTCACACAGAACCCCTCCCACACCCCTGTGTCACAACACGCCCCTCCCTCACTCATGTGTCACACTGAGTCCCTCCCTAACCCTTGTGTCACAACATGCCCCTCCCTCACTCATGTGTCACACTGAGCCCCTCCACACCCTTGTGTCACAACACGCCCCTCCCTCACTCATGTGTCACACTGAGTCCCTCCCACACCCCTGTGTCACAACACACCCCTCCCACACCCTTGTGTCACAACATGCCTCTCCCACACCCCTGTGTCACAACACACCCCTCCCACACCCTTGTGTCACAACATGCCTCTCCCACACCCCTGTGCCACAACATGCCCCTCCCTCACTCAAGTGACACAGTGAGCCCCTCCCCTAATCATGTATCATATGGATTCCCTCTCCCACTAATGTGTCATATAGAGCCCCTCCCTCACTCATTTGTCACACTGAGTCCCTCCCACACCCCTGTGTCACAACACGCCTCTCCCACACCCCTGTGTCACAACACACCGCTCACACACCCTTGTGTCACAACACGCCCCTCCCTCCCTCGTCACACTGAGTCCCTCCCACACGCTTGTGTCACAACATGCCCCTCCCACACCCTTGTGTCACAACATGCCCCTCCCTCACTCGTGTGTCACACAGAACCCCTCCCACACCCCTGTGTCACAACACGCCCCTCCCTCACTCATGTGTCACACTGAGTCCCTCCCTAACCCTTGTGTCACAACATGCCTCTCTGTCACTCATTTGTCACACTAGCCCCTCCCACACCCTTGTGTCACAACACGCCTCTCCGTCACTCATTTGTCACACTGAACCCCTCCCACACCCTTGTGTCACAACACGCCCCTCCCTCACTCATGTGTCACACTGAGTCCCGCCCACACCCTTGTGTCACAACACGCCCCTCCCTCACTCATGTGTCACTGAGTCCCGCCCACACCCTTGTGTCTCAACACGCCCCTCCCTCACTCATGTGTCACACTGAGTCCCGCCCACACCCTTGTGTCACAACATGCCCCTCCCTCACACATGTATCACAACACGCCACTCTCCCTCAAGTGTCACACTGAGCCCCTCCCCTAATCATGTATCATATGGATTCCCTCTCCCACTAATGTTATATAGAGTTCCTCACTCATGTGTCACGCTGAGCCCCTCCCACATCCCTGTGTCACAACACGCCCCTCCTGCACTCATGTGTCACACTGAGCCCCTCCCACACCCGTGTCACAACACGCCCCTCCCGCACTCATGTATCACAACACGCCAGTCCCTCACTCAAGTGTCACACTGAGCCCGTCCCCTAATCATGTATCATATGGATTCCGTCTCCCACTAATGTGTTATATACAGTTCCTCACTCGTGTCACACTGAACCCCTCCCACACCCGTGTCACAACACGCCCCTCCCTCACTCGTGTCACACTGAGTCCCTCCCACACCCTTGTGTCACAACACGCCCCTCCCTCACTCATGTGTCACACTGAACCCCTCCCACACCCCTGTGTCACAACACGCCCCTCCCGCACTCATGTGTCACACTGAGCCCCTCCCACACCCGTGTCACAACACGCCCCTCCTGCACTCATGTATCACACTGAGCCCCTCCCATACCCTTGTGTCACAACATGCCCCTCACACACCCTTGTGTCACAACACGCCCCTCCCTCACCCGTGTCACGCTGAGCCCCTCCCACACCCTTGTGTCAGAACACGCCCCTCCCACACCCCTGTGTTACATGCCTCTCCCTCACCCATGGGTCACACTGAGCCCCTCCCACACCCCTGTGTCAGAACACGCCCCTCCCTCCCTCATGTGTCACCCTGAACCCCTCCCACACCCCTGTCACAATACGCCCCTCCCTCACTCGTGTGTCACACTCAACCCCTCCCACACCCTTGTGTCACACTGAGCCCCTCCCCTCATCACGGATCATATGGATTCCCTCTCCCGCTGTGTCATACAGAGCCCCTCACTAACTCATGTGTCACACTGAGTCCCTCCCACACCCCTGTCACAACGCGCCCCTCCCTCACCCATGTGTCACGTTGATCTCCTTCTCTATTCACGTATCGTATGGAGTCCCTTTCTTACTCAAGTATCATACAGAGCCCCTCCCTCCCTCATGTGTCACACTGAGCCCCTCCCCTCCTCATGTGTCACATGGAGTCCCTCTCCCACTCATGTCACACTGAGTCCCTGCCTCACTCATGTGCTGCACTTATTACCCCTGACTCGTGTCACATAGAGCCTCTCCTCAACCCATTTGTCACACTAAACCCTGTACCCGTGTGTCACACTGAGTCCCTCCTTACTCATTTGTTATATGGAGCCCCTCCCCCACTCATGTGTTACATGTAGCCCCTCCCCACCCTTGTGACACATGGAGCCATCTCCACTCACGTGTCACATGGAGGCCCTCCCCTACATATGTTGCATGGAGCTCCTCTCTTACCCATGTGTCACATGCAGCTCCTCATCCACCCATGTGTCACGTGGAGCCCTCCCCCAACACATGTTACATGGAGGGCCTCCCCAATGTGTATTGCATGGAGCCACTCCGTTACCCTTGTGTCATATGGAGTCCTTTCCCCACCCATGTGTCACATGGAGCCCTCCTCACTCACGTGTCACGTGGAGGCTCTTCCTTAAGTGTGTCGCATGGAGCCACTCCAATGCCTGTGTGTCACATGGAGCCATTCTCTACCGTGTGTCACATGGAGCCCCTCCCCCAGCCATGTGTCACATGGAACCCCTTCCCCACCACGTGTCACATGGAGCCCTTCGCCCCACCACGTGTCACATGGAGCCCCTTCCCCACCACGTGTCACATGAAGCCCCTTCCCCACCACGTGTCACATGGAGCCCCTCCCCCACCACGTGTCACATGGAGCCCCTTCCCCACCACGTGTCACATGGAGCCCTTCACCCCCTCCCTCGCCTTCCCCCCTCCTGTCCCCAGTTCTCCTTAGGGCCAGAACTCCGCACCCTGGAGCTTTTCTTCCATGTGCTGTTTAGGGGATCTTCTGTCATTAAGTCATTAATTCAGCAATAACGGTGTTATTGAACACCTACCGTGTGCCAGGCCGTGCATCTGTGGGAGAGTGTGTTGATGGTGCTGGTGGCTGCTGAGTCTGTGGCGAGGCCTGCAGCAGGGGAAGGCGGGCACGGTGGTCAAGAAAGATGGGCAGGGACCAGGGAAGCTCTTTATTTTTTAAAAACAACTTTATTGGATATCTGCATGCACGCAGTCCAGCCCCTGAAGTGCACATGTCCGTGGTTTCAGTTTATTCACAGATACAGGCAACCATCAGCAATTCGGTTTTGGAGTCGTTCTGTCATTTATCCTGTAGCCTTTACCTGTCACCCCATCTCCCCCTCCCCCATCCTCCGACCCTGAGTAACCCCTGGCTGCTTTTTGTCTCAGGGAAACTAACCTCCTCTTGGGCTCAGTGACACCTCACTAGCTTCCCAGAGGTGTCCTGACACAGACGGTGAGGCAGGAAAAGTGGCCGGGAGTAGAAAGCTGCAGAGGGGGGAAATCCGAGCCCCTGATGCCCACTCACAGCTCCTGTGCCAGCTCAGGTCTGCTGCCCCTGGGGTCCCCAGGCTCCATGCCCTAGCCTGTCTCCACAGCCTCCTGAGGCCTCCCTGTGGAGCCCAGCTAAGGGAGACCCAGGCCCTGGCCAGAGGAGGCAGCGGCAGGCCGCGGTCGGGCGAGGCACGCAGGCACCACCGTGCTGCAGGTCCCCAGCGGCGGGCAGTGCCGCCTGGGCTGGCTGTCCCTTACCGTCACTGCTGTCACCACGAGCAGCTGCTAGTGGCAGGTCCCACCTGCCGTCCGGGGTGCACACAATGCTTCCGGGAGGAGGGTCGCGGCCGTAGTCAGTAGGTGGGGGGTGAGAACGGCTTCATACAGGAGCTGATGCGCAGTTACCCAGCTCCTATGAGATGCCTTTCCTCACCCCTTCACCTCGCGCAGCCCCCGGGCCCTCCTCGGCACCCCCGGCTGCACAGGGGTGCGTCTTCGAGCTTGCTGCTGCCCCGCCTCCACCTGGCGAGCTCCTCTCTCTCTCTCTCTTCTGCAGCTCCCCAGCTCCTGGAGGTGAGGGCCGGAGCCCCCGGGCCGTCTCTGAGGCCCCCCTCTCAGAGGGAAGGCTGGGTCCCCTGTGGGATACTCCCCAGGGCTGGGCACTTGGTGGCCATGAGCAGACAGGCCAGAGATGGAGATAGGGCCGGCCCTGGGGCTTTTGCCTGCTGTTGATGGGGCTGCGGCTGTGCTCCCATAGGCAGCCCTCTGAGGGGACCCAGCTCCCAGGACACATGGGCAGGCTTTGCAGGGACGTGCCCTTTGTTCCCAGGACTGGGGGGCGCGGCTTGGACAGAGCAGGCTGACCCTTCCCACTGCCACAGGAGGAGGGTCTCCTTGAGGGGCCTTAGCCTCTACCCAGGATTCTTTCATGACCAGGAGGCTGAGGCCCCTCACAGGCGGCTGCTTACTCTCTCCCTAAACCGGGTCTGGAGACACTCCCAGCTTCCCATGGATTCCCGACTCTGGGTCCGGCCTCCCTGAGCCAGAGGCTGTCAGCAGGTGCCCCCTTCTTCCCCTTGTCCTGCCCTGCCCAGGCTGGGTGCCTGAGGGCACTAGACCAGTGTCCCCCTGTGCCATGGCCCTCGTCTTTTGTGTCCCCCACTAACTCAGGTCCTGTGCATGGTGGGAGGTGACCTGTGCCAAGCCCCTGTGCTACTGGAATCATTAACCCATTGACCAGCCATGGCAGCCAGCCCAGGCACACGCATGGGGTGGCAGCGTAGGGGGAGGCCTTGCCCACAGCGTGATGCCCTTAGAGTGGGACAGGAGGGGCTGGATTTCCGTCTCCCTTCCCCTGCCTCCTAACTCTTGACCCCTTCTTTACCCCCCATCCCCCACCCCGGTCCTGCACCTCCCCCCTCTGCCCATCTTCATACCTTTTATCCTTCACAGCATCAGGAGGTCCTTGTTGTTCAGGAAGGCCTTTCTGACCAGGGAATAGCTTGAACAAAGGCAGGGGGACTTCAGGAGTGGTGGGAGTATGTTGTGTGTGCCCTTGTTGGGTCAAGTGGGTCAGAACAAGACATGACACAGGGAAGACTGAGGTCCTGGGAGGCCTCAGTGTCAGCCAAAGGAAGGCCTTTCACCTACTCAGGAATGCCCTTGGGGATATATAAGAGCTCCGAGGGGTGGACAGTATGTGACACACGGTTGGCGGTGGTTCTCCAGCCTCCCGGGCACCAGGGCCCTGAATCTCCATGTTTGACAAGCTCCCCAGTGACTGCCCAGGGCCGCGCTTTGAGAAGCGCCTGTAGGAAGTGGTCGGAACACGGCGCTGCCGTCTCCGTGCTCCTGCCTCCACTAACCTGCTGGCCCGCCACCGCCGAGGCCGGCCACACTTGCTCTGTCCTCTTTTCTGGGGCTGCTCTTCTTTACCCTTGGGCTTTGGCTGCCTGGGTAGCTGTTGAAATCTTAGGTTGAAGGCGTTTCAGAAATGTATCCTCTGTTGTGGAAGACCCTGCGTAGGGGCCAGGATGAGGGTCCCAGTTAGGGCCCAGAGCACCTCTTAGTGGTGCCCATCGGCCCGGCAGCAGGGCCTGGGTGTGGGGGGCAGGGTGTGGGGGGTGTGGGAATGGCGCCCCGGTGGGCGAGGAGGAGACTTCAGGTTTCTGCTAGCCTAGCTCCCCCCACACCCCCTAGCACAGGGTGGGGCAGCACGGCGGGGGGCTGCATCAGAGGCCCCTAATTGGACCTGCGGCCGCCAGCGGGAGGGATGGACACACCTGGACCTGAGTGGTGAGTAGCCGTCAGCTGCCTGGGAGTGTTGCATGGCCCAGAGACAGGCCCAGCGTGCTCCAGGCCTGCGGGCTGGAGCGCTAGGGGCATCTGTGGGGGTGGGCCGGGCGGGGAAGGGAGGTGGGAGAGGGGTTGACAGCCTCACCTGGGCTGGAACTCGGGGCTGACCCGGTCCCTGGACGCCATCAGAGCTCCCCGGATGCCGGTGATCTTGGGGGTGGGGAGGAGGTGGATGCGGGGACCGCTCAGCGGCGGCCTGGAGTGGGCCGTGTGCCTGTGTCCGGGGACCCTGCTGTCCAGAGGAACTAGGTGCTTGTCTTGATCTTTCACCTTTTTTGTGGCGTGATGTCATAACCCAGTATGTCATTTAATGCTAAGTTTCTCTTTTTTCTTTCAGAAGAAAAAAGGTTTGTATTATGTTTTTTAAACTCTTTCTAGGAAGGTGGGGACAGCATTGATGGTCATTCTCCTCAGCCTGGGGGCTGCCTCTCTTCCCTGTCAATGGAGATAAAGGACCTCTGGTTGGATTGGGGCGGGGGACCCCGTGAGGCACGTGTGTGTGCGTGTTGACTGTGCGTGAGCGTGTGCGCCGTCATGGGCCTTTGGAGTCCCTGCTGTAGGGCAGGCAGATTGTTTGGTGATGAATTCTCCATTTGGCCTTAGCTGAGAGGTCATCCCTTTGCCCCTCCACTGGCACTGGCCTGGCAGGTGCTGGGACACAAGGGGTCCTCCGTCCATCCTCCAGTCGCCCAGGGTAGCCCCTGCCAAGCAGGCACACAGGTTTGCCCTGGAGGTCTAGCCTGTGGGACCCCCAGGTGGCCTGAGCAAGGGGCCAGTGCTGGGAGCGGCCTCCCCACCATGACTCCAGGCTCCACCACAAAGGAGTTCACGCCAAGAGTGACATCTGGATTTGGGAGCCCCCGCAGACAATGCCATCTGGAAACGAAGGAATTTTTAGGAACCAGGGGCCCTTGGAGGTTGTGTCCTGTTGCCCCCGAGACTTCTCTTTCCTTTCACCATGTCCCCATTTGACGATGGGAAAGCGTGCCCGACAGCCACCAGCCAGGGTCACCCAGCAGGTTGGGTTTGGGACTACTAAGCGTTCTTGCAGCTGAGCCGCTGACCCATGGGACCTGCCCTTGGTCTCTTGGGGCTGCTGCTAGGTGGACAGACAGACAGATGTGTGCCCTGGGCTCCGGGGCCACAGTAAGGTGTATGTGGGGGTCGTTCCTGGGTCCTGCAGCCATAGGTGTGCAGAGTGGGCGTGGCAGGGGTTGAGTGGCCCAGGGTGAGAGGGCAGAGGTCAGCAGGACAGGCCCCAGTCGTGGTTCTGTTCCTCACTGCTTGGTGGCCACCAGCAGATTGCCTGCCCTCTTGGGGCCTTGGTTTCCCCAAGTTGATCCTGAACCAGAGGTCTGAGCAGTCCATGCAGGGGTGGAGGTGGAGGACAGGAGCCTGAGGGCTGATTGCGCCGAGCTCTTTCTTCCTGACCCTTTGAGTCCTCACAGCAGCCCTGAGGGGTTCGAGCCACAGATGAGGAAACTGAGCCTGGGAGAGGGGTGTGCAGCCAGTCAGCAGGGGGTAGGTGGGGGTGAGAGAAGCCCAGGGGTACGGCTGAGCCCCTGGCTTGAACCTGGGGATCCTGACCGTGATCTCTTGGTGCTGCCATCAGGGGTAGATGCCTTGGACAAATGGATGGGTGGGCGACGGCCTGTTGCCACTGGGGACCAGTGAGGGCACAGGGTGTGAGCCTGGTGGAGGACACGGAAGTCCAGGGGTCAGTGAGAGACATGGCTTCCCATAGGGTGGGGCGAGGCGGGGCGGGCCTGTGAGGGGGATGGGAAGTCAGGCCCCTGCAGAGCCCCCTGACTTTTGAATGAACCTGAGATCTGCTTAGTGATCTCACGGTGCCACCGTCGGGGGGCAGATTCCAGTGCTAAGAGGGCAGATCTGGGGTCCATGGTGCCATGTATGAGGGTCCATGTGCACGGACCTCAGTGTCAGGCCCCCTCTCCCAGTTGAGGTTCCAGGTCACACCAGGAGTGGTCCCTGTCCGGCTACTGCCCAGTGTGGAGGGGCAGGGGCAGTGTGCCCTGGGAGGTCAGAGGCCGCTGCTGGATGGGTGGCCCCTGAGGCCAGGCAGAGGGGCCCCTGGACAGCGTGTGCTGGACTGTGGGATGAGTGAGCCCTGAGTGAACCCTGAGTGAGTGAGTGCTCCCTCCTTGCGGCCCTCGCCCACTTGGGACCCCTCCCCCTTCCTAGGTCGTGCGCCCTCAGAACGTCCATTCTGCCACTTTTCTGGCAGTGTGACCTCGACCTTCCCCCCAGGGGGTGTTGGGGAGAACTGCTTGAAGCCAGGGCTCCTGGTCACAGACCCTCTGAATTAGAGGGGTCTGCCCCCTGCCCTTCTCTCACTTCTTGTGTGGGAATAAGACCAAGGCCAGAGGTGGGATTTGGATTTCTGGGGTCCCTAGTCCAGACCCTCAGGAAGAGGCAGCTCCCAGTGTCCCCCACCCCCAGCTTCTGTGCCAGGTGCCAGGTGGGGCTTGTCTCAGGGGGGAGCCCAGCCGCCCACCTGCCCCCTTCCACCCTCCGCCCTGCCTGTCCCCCACCCTTCACCTTCAGAACAAATCACAAAGTCAGAGAATCTTTTATTCTGCTTTATTTGGGGGTAGAAAGGTGAGGGAGGGGGGAAAGGGGCAGAAGGGTCTCCTCCCCGTGGCAGGGAGCAGTGGTCTGGTGGGAGCACTCTCAGTTCCTCGGCACAGTCTGCTGAGGGTCTCGGGCCTTCCTCAGTTTCTCTGGAGCCACCTCCCCTTGTCATGGGCCTTGGGGCCCCTGTGCCGTCAGTGCTGGGTGTGGGGAGGGAGGCTCGGTGTCCTGCAGAGTCACGGAGACTCTCAAAGCTGCACGTCCGGTAAGTCCTGGTACGTCGGGATGTTCCGTGGAGTAGCACTGTCCAGGTGAGAGCCCAGAGCGCAGGGTCAGGCAGAGTCAGTGTCGAGGGAGCTGAACCAGACTTGGGGGGTGGGCGGCTTTGCAGTGGGTGGGGGGAGGGGGCACACGGCACAGCACGAGACGTGGGGAGGTGGGGTTGGGGGCCCAGGGGAGCAGGAGCACCGGTGGTGGAGGTAGAAGAAGTCAGTGGAGCACCCGAGGTCAGTGTCCCAGTGGCACATGGTGGCCACTTGTCACTCGGGGAGGGTGGGGGGGTGGTCCCTGGCATCTGCTTGCTTGGCTGTGCCTGCTGTGCCTGATTTCTCACCTGCCCTTGGGTCATGGGGTCATCTGCCCATCACTGCTTCCTCCTCTCATTGATCTCACTCCCAGTTGCAGGCCTGGGACCTAGAGAATTAAGACGGGGGTTGTGTAGCCCTGAGGTTGCTCTGGGTCTCTGATGGTTGGATAGTCCTTAGCACAGATGACGTTGCTGGTTAATGAGTTGAAGAAAGTTTTGCCCTTCAGAAGTAGGTTCCCCTTGGGTCCGGAGTAGCAGGAAGGGGGCACTGGGTCTGAGCGGAGCAGGCTGAGGCACGGGGAGGCTGGAGGAGATCCTGTGGGCTGTTCTGGGGCAGAGGAGTGGAGGGGCTCCTGGCTGGCGAGGAGGCGTGTTCAGTTGAGGTCTGAGTCTTCCTCCTCCTCGTCCTCCTCGGGTATTTCCTCCAGCCTGGCTTCTTCCCTGGGTGGGGTCACCCGGATGATGGGGAGTGGAGCTTGTGCGTAAATGCCGGTCAGGAAGTGGGTCAGGGCCCTGGCCATTGGCCCCGGGCTGGCCACGCTGGGCTGTCTGTGGGTGCTGCGGACGTAGAGTTGGCGGTTGTTCAGGATGGCAAGGACTTGGGAGTCCCCGGGGACTCGTTGGTGGGGTCGCAGGGCCAGGGTGGTGTCGGTGGCTAGGGCCTCCTGCACGTCGTCCTGCTCGTCCTGCGAGGTGTCTTGCAGGCCGTCATGCAGGCCACACTGACGGTAACGTTGCAGGTCGTCTTGCAGGGCTTCTCGCAAGACGACATCTTCATCACCAACGACGTGCAGCTCCAGGTAGCGGTTCTCGAGAAGGAGGGGGCTGGTTCCCTCTTGCAGGGCAACTCTGACACCGAAGAACTCACGCAGCGTCAGCCAGAGCCTGGGCATGAATGGCGGGCCCCGGCGGGTCTGGGGGACCAGGGCGGTTTGCTGCCGGTGGCCAGGGCGCAGGAATAACTCAGCCAGCTCCTCGGCTGGGATGGTGTTAGTGCCCATGAGAGGCGGCATCTGGGCGAGCAGCTGAGTGATGGCAGGGGCGATGCCACTGCCTGTGAGGAGGGACGTGTCCAGGATGAGTCGCAGCGAGCGCCTGGGTGGGGGCTGAGCCACCTCCAGGGTGGGCGCGGGCAGCAGCGCGAGGGGCCGCCGCAGCTTCAGGAGTGCGAGGAGTGCTGCCACGGCCAGGATGTTCTTCCAGAAGAGGAGGCCTCGGAAGAAGTGCAGAATGACTGCCCTGATCTGGGCTATGCTGAAATGGGCAAGCAAGCTGCTCAGTATTTGGTCAGTTGGTATCAGAGCCAGGAACTCCTGCTGGAGGGTCTGCCCATTTGTCTCATCCTGGTGAGGGGCATCTCCATTCTCTTCTTCCCCGGATTCTGGTAGCTGATCCCTGAGGGATCTTCTTGTAGCCAAAAGCATTAGTGACCGAGTGGCAGTGTTGTGCTGGAGAGCTCTTTGGTTGAGGTTTCTCACAGGTGGCAGAGATCGGCCGCCATCTTGTTCTGGCCGCTCCATGACGTCAAAGTTGAAGTGGGAGAAGAAGAAGACCCAATGCCCGGGGAGAAGTACGGTGAGCCTGTCATTATTCAGAGAGGCTAGATCCTCTGTGTTAAGAAGGATCATGATGGGCTCCTCGGTGTTCTCCAGGTAGCGGCACCACACCATGAAGGCAGCCCTTATTGGAAGAATCTTCATCTCCAGTTGAGAGTAGTCGACCTCAATAGGAGAGATGTTTCGGGAGTAGAAAGCGCAGGAGACTCTCTTGCCAGTTTGGTTGTCTATTTGGATCAGGGAGGCGTGCAGAGCCGTCTTGGTGACGCCTGTTTCCAAGTAGAACGGGTTCTGGGGCTTAGGGTGGTGGAGAAGGGGCGCCTGGCGGAAAGCCCGCTTCAGGCATTCGAAGGCCTCTTGCTCCTCGTCTCCCCAGAAGAACGGTTCGCTGGTCAGCAGCTGCCTCACCAGGGCCTCCGTGATGATGGTGAAGCGCTCCACAAAGTGCCGGTAGGGGAAGGTGAATTCGATTAGGTGTCGCAGGGACTTCTTAGAGCCAGGGACGGGGTACCCTGTCACAGTGGTCACGATGCTCTTGTTTAGCTTCACCCCTTTGGGGGTCATGACGAATCCCAGGAATTCGACAGTATGTCTGTGGAACTGGCTCCTGTCCAGTGAGCAGTAGACGTTGTGATGGCGGAAACGGACCAGGACGTGGCGGACGTGTTGGAGGTGTTCCTCCTGGCTCATGGAGTAGATCAGGACGTCCTGCCCGTAAGAGAGCACAAAGTAACCCAGCATGTCCTTTAGGATAAAGTGAATCACCTTCTGAGGGATGACAGGGTCTGAGGATAGCTGAAAGGGCTTGTAGCTCTCCATCTCTTGAAGCTCCAAACCAAACGCTGCTCTCCATACATCTTCCGCTTGGCATACGTTCATGCTTTCCTCCACAATGGTCCCACGCAGCTCCAGCTTTGTGAACCATGTAGCTCCGTGTAACTGGTCGAATAGTTCTGGAATCATCTGTATGTAGTCCTGTCTGTTGGTCAGCATGTCCTGCAGATCCCAGAATTCATCCCGTAGCCTGGCTCTTTCTTGCATCCTGGCACCCACAGGTTCCCAAGGCGCGGTGGAGGGACATTCGTAAAAGGTCTCGCTGTGATCACTGTCTCCAGCCTGCTGAAGCTCAGAGGGCTCTGATTCAGAAAGATCATCGGATCCGTCTGAGCTTGGCTGGTCGGAAGTCTCATCATCTGCTTCCTTCGGGTTAAACACGTCGGCCAGGTCGGAGTACAGGGGCGGCAGTGCGGGCAGCAGGCGGATGGCATGTCTTTCCAGCGCGATGCATGGTTGGGGTGGGCGGAGGCAGTTCTTCAGGCAGTAGGGAGAGTGAAAGGTGCAGCGGCCTTTGATCCAGTCGACCTCGGGGGCGTGGACTTGGAGCCACTTGGTGCCCAGTATCACGGAGAAGTTGGGTGAAGGAACAATGTCGAATTCGAGGGTCTCCTGGTGGTTCTGATGAATGCACACCAGGGGTTCGGTGTAGAGCCAGACCGGGTGGTCGCCGATCAGTGAGCCATCCCTGGTTTGGATCGACTGTGGGTAGGGCTTCTCATAGAGCTCCACGTAGTGCTCTTGGGCAAACCGCTCATCCATGAAGTTGGCGCCTGCCCCTGAGTCGACCAGGGCCTGAACCGCGACGCTGTGGTAGGGGTTCACTCTCACCATGAGCAGCAGGAAGAGATGGTCGCGATCGATGGTGGGGTGGACTTCGCAGGGAAGCCAGCTGCTGACCTTCCACCTCTCTGGAGCAGGTGAGTCAATCCAGGTCAGGTTCCGCGGGCGGGCCTCTGGGGGCAGCCTGAGCATTGCCCTTCTCTCTGCCAGTTTGTCTTCTATTTGCAGGACGAGCACAATCAGATTCTGCAGCGAATCCGGCTGAGGGACTCGGAAGAGATGATGCCTGATCTCTTCGTTGAGCCCGTGGCACAGGTGGGCTTGCAGGACTTCATCTGGCCAGCCCAAGGTGGGTACCAGGCCTTGGAACTCATTGATGTACTCGATGGCGGGGCGATCCCCCTGCCTGATGTTGAACATGGCCTCTTCCGCCACGCGCAGTGCCTGCCGGTACTCAAACATGTCGGACATGGCCTCCAGGAAGGCTGGGAAGTTGTTAAGCAGAGGGCTGTCTTCTTCCACCAGAGCATTGGCCCATTCTAAGGCTAAGCCTGAGAGGTGGCAGATGACGTACCCAACTCGCAGGCGGTCGCTGTAGAACATTCTTGGGCAGCTTTGTAAGATGAGTTGGCAGAGCACGATGAACTCGCGGTATTCTCTGCGATCGCCCGAGAACTGCTTCGGGAGGGGCAGTTGGCCTGCGCTGATCCCTCTCATCAAGATCTCTTCTGCTACTCTTTGTTGTTCTCTGAGGTCTTGCATTCGGAAGTAGAGAGAGATGATGGACCTCACCTTGGCCATGGTTTCTGCAGTCGAGATCTCGGTCTGCTCTTCAGGACCCCTCACTTCTCCCGATTTAGCCAGGTTGGTGTTGTCGCCTTGCCCTTCCTGGGCTCCCCAGGGGTTGACTGATGCTTCTTCCATTCTACCAGGTGCCTCACTGAATGGATCCCCCACTTCCTGATGTGAACCAATGCGTGACTCCTCCAGGTCTTGGAGTAGGTCATTGGGTGGATCCTTTATTTCCCTATGTGGGCCACTGGATGGCTCCTCCATGTCTTGGAGGAGATCAATGGGCAGCTCTTTCATTTCCTGGGCCGGGCCACTGGCCAGCCCTGCCGCCTCCTGCTCTCCACTGCCTGATGTCTCCACGGTGGTGTTGGATGAGCCCTCGGAGGACTCCATTTGTTTTGATGATGGATTCTTACGCTCCATCATCGTCTCAAATGAGTCTTCAGAGGGTTCTATCATGTCGTCGGATGGAAAAGAGGGTTCTCTGAAGACTGGTAAGATTGCGATGCGTCCGGTCAGCGACTCGGGCTGCAGGGATCAGAACCTGGGGGTGGGAACGAGGGTGGGGAGTAAAGGCAATAGTTTAGGATTTCGTGAGGTGAGGGTCAGGTTCTCCAGGACAAATCAGATGCCCAAGTCATGAGAACAGGGAGAAACTGCGGAAGGTCTCTTGGTGTCCATCTTGGGGTACCCCCAGGAAGAGAATATCTGTCAACCCCTGACCTTCTCGCCTCCTCTCCCAGGCTTACTCTGCCTGTCTGGCCTGCCCACTCCCTTGTGGCTGTGAGAAATTCACAGCCCATAAATTTTGTGGAGCGATGGGCCCAGAGCGGCTGCCATGGCAGGCAGGCACCTGGCAGGATACATGAGCCGCTTCATTTTACCCTGGCACATGTGTGCCTAGTCAATCCACTTTCCCTTCTCTGGTCACCCAGAAGTCACAGGGGTCACACCTCAGTGCTGTCCAGAGCTGTCCTTGGCAGGCTGGCTGCTCTGCAGCAAGCTTGGCCTCCTTGGTGGTGAGGCAGGGATCTCTAGCAAAGATGCTACCGTTTAACAGGTTCATGGAAGGAGGAGCAAATGGGCAGTTGGCCACTGTCCCATCAGTTGGGTCAGCGGCCCCAAATAGCTCTTATTTCCTCCCCCAGATTCAAAGTAGAAATTGCGGGGGTCGGATATAGAGATCTGGATTCTGGCTTTTATTTTTTCTATAAACATTTATAAGACACCTACTATGTGCCAGAGAATTTGTGACTTGATTCTAACTCTGAATTTTTGATGATCTTTCTTCCTCTCTTTCGTCTCCTTCCATTGCTGTGTTCTCCGCAGCTCTGAGCTGTTAGGAGCTCTGTAAATCACCTCCTCGCCCCTCCTGAGATTTCCCCTTTCCCGGGATTGCCCTCTTTGTTTGTGGGGGTTTAGGAACTTCAAACATTTGGCCTCAATTCCACAGGTGCCAACGTATTTATACCCCCTCCAGTGTTACCAGGTGGGGCTGGCCTCTTCAAGCAAGCAGACACTCCCTTCCCTGTTACTGGTGGTCCCCCCAGATTACGGATGTGTCTAGAAGAGTTGGGATGTTGAGTAAGGGGTGGGGGGAGGGCATGACATTTCTTTGACGTCTGATTGTCTTGGGGTGGATTCTTGAGAATCTAGTCATAGGTGGTTCTAGCGGGCAGAGACTGTATTTAAAGAGATGTTTTGGTTGGGGTTGTTTGCACATTTCTTCTCATGGGGGCAGAGCAAGTTTTGTTCTGATTATCCGATAGATTCGCTCTGCGGTTACCTCTCTCTATATATTTAGCACCTTTGTTACTTTTCAGTTTTCTTCTTCGCCACTGGGCTGATCTATTAAAAAAACGTGCATTGTCTTACATAAAACTTCTCATTGGCTCAAATCCAACCTTTCCAACAAGACGCAAAATTCTGATCTGTTGTTTGTCAAAATTAAGTACATTCTTGTTAGCATGACAGTTCAATCTGATTCTGCAGGCCCTCTGATTAAAACCGTTTGCTGTTTATTTACTGTCTACGATATGAAATTTAAACCTTCTACCCATAAAAATTCTTGACATATAAACTCACCAAAGTCATTTTCTGGCTAAAATTTAAAGGCCTTAGTATCATAAAAAATTCTTATCATGTCATTCCTCAAAGCATGATGTCCAAATTAGGTAAAATCATCACCACCATCACCATCATAACCATCACCATCTCTGTCTCCATCATAGCAACATATACATAGCACATTGCATAAATTAACTCATTCCTTCTTCGTAAATGTCCTGTAAGGTTATATTATTATTGCAAAATTCCAAGTCTCTAATATAATGTTCTAATTGAAATACAAAATTTGACTACGTAATTCATTTGCAGACTCATCTGTTAGAAATAAAAATCTCAGTATGTCTCTTAAAATTCTTAAAACCCTGTATTAGCTAAAATTTAAAATTTAAAAGTTTTAAATTGGCTAGAATTTAAAAATTTAAGTTGGCTAAAATTTAAACTTTAAAATCTCAACTTGTCTCTTAAAACCTTTTATTGGCTAAAATTTTAAAGATTTAAATTGGCTAAAATTTAAAATATCTCGGTGTGTCTCTTAAAACCTTTTATTGGCTAAAATTTAAAATAAACTCCTTAACAAGATGATTTACAAACTAGATTGTAGCCCCTTCTTAATATAAAGTCTCCACTTCTTCACATATTTACAAATCTGATGTAACTGATCAAATCCTTCAACTTTGCTGTCTTCAACCTAAAATCTAATATCCTCAGCGTGTTATAAAAACCTCATCTTAATATTCCTTGACATCAAGGTTCAAATTTTAGCAGGATGCATAAAAGTTATCTGGTAACTTTTCTATTTAAAACTTCGAAAAGTTTCTTCTCATTGCCTATAATGTGAAGTTCCAGTCACTTAGCATAAAATAAAAGTTTTTGTCATGTAATTTGTCTGCAAACTGATGGGTATAAAACTTTACCAGGCCACTCCTGAAACCCTTCATTGACTTCATCCCAAACCTCTAAGCATGATCTAAAAATCTGAGTATGTTATACCTCAAAATAAAAAGTCACACTTCCTTGCAAGATAGATGTAACTTCTGATTAAAGCCTTATAATATCTTTTATCACCTATGAGATAAGATCTAAACTCCTTAGCATAAAATACACATTTTACTGTATAATCTCTGTAGATTGCTCTTATAAATACAGAAATTTTGCCATGCCACTCTCTTAAAATCTCTTAAAGACTGAAGTCCAAATTGCTTAGCACGACACAAAATTGCGATCCTCTCGTTCCTCAAAATAGCGTCCACGCTTCTTAGCATGCTCTGTAAATTCGGTCCTAGCACCTTTGCTTGCGACCTGCCTGCCTCGGTATTACTTGCTATCCATGATCCAGTTCCTCAGCATACAGAACAGACAGGGTGCACTTATGCCAAAGGCTGCCTCCTCTGAGCTGTCGATGCTGGTTCGATATCTAGTTCATCAAATCCAGACACCTTACCACAAAATATGTTTTTTCCAGCTAATTCCCCTGGAGACAAAACTCTCATCAGTCGCTCCTTAAAACCCTTTCCTGGCTAAAATCCAGATCCCTCTGCATGAGGGTTCATCCCCGAGCTCATATCCCTCCCCAAATGAAATGCTCGAATGCCTTCCACTCTCACGTAAAATCATATCTCTTTGGCATGTTATAAAAATCGGATCATATTATCTTCACCATAAAAATCCACTCTTGTAGCCAAAATGTCTAAGTTTGATCACGTAACTCCCCTCTTTAAAACTTTTTAAGGTTTCTTCATTTTCTGTGACGTCAAGCGCCGACTACTTAAGATAAAATGCAGTGTTCTACCATGAGATTTATCTTCAGACTGGTCTATAAAAACTCAAATATCTCACTCCATCATTCTTTTCAACATTTTATTAGCTTAAATCCAGACTTACGAGCATGATATAAAAATTCGATCTTGTCATCCCTTAAAATTCACATTTCCTAGCACAGTCTATAAAATTGGATCTTAGAACTCCACCTTAAAATCTTACAGTGTCTCTTAATTGTGGAACTGTGGAATAAGAGTCCCAATTCTTAGCACAAAACATGAATTTTATTTTCTTATTTCACTGCATACTATTTATCAAATTCAAATAAACTCAACCGTGTATCTCTCTTAGAACTTTTTATTGGCTAAAGTCAAATTCCTAGGCGTGTGCAAAAATCTGTGATGTCAGAGCCTCAAAATAAATTCCGAATTTCTTTGCATATTCCCAGTGTTGATCATGTAACTCCTCTGATTAAAGTCTTTCAACTTTGGTATCAACATCAGTCAAATCTTCTTGGCATGCTCCGCAAGTCAGCCTTTGGCATTCTCTCAACATATAAGGTCCAAATGTTTTAGCATGAGACTGAAATTTGTGGCTGTTAGTTTTCTATTTACAATTTTTCAAATCTTTCCTCATTGCCTGTAATTTAAAGTCCAAAGCTGTTAGCCTTCAGCTACGTTTTATCATGTTTTCCTTTAGACTTATCTCTGCGCAAGCAAGAATCTCATCCTTGCATTTCTTAAAACCCTTTGGCAAGACTCCAACATCCTTAGCATGATATCAAAGTTTGACCCTGTCACTCCTCACAATAAAGTCCAGATTTCTTCCCTCAAACACCAAATCTGTTCACGAAACCACCACTTAAAATCTTGTAACGCATCTTCATCACTAACGAAATTTCTCAACAACCCAGCCCAGCACCCACATTTAATCATTGTGTTCTCAGTTTAAAACCTTTCACGTTCCATGTCCCCAACGTAAAATCCAGGTATCTGAGCATGAGATGAACATCGGACAAAGTATTTGTTTTATTGAAAAGTCTTTGCGCTGCTCTTCGTTACTTAGGAGAGAAAGCCTCGGTCCTCTGCAGGAGACCAACATTGTTCACCATCTACAATTTCTAGGTCCGGTTCCTCGTTCCTCTCATAGTTCACCCCTGGAGGACTGGGTTTCTGATTTCCTGCCCCCAAACACATCTTGATTTTATCGTCCCAGGTCTTTGTAAGTTTAAGCTCATCTCCTGCCTGTCATTCATTAATTCACACAGCAGCATGTCCTGGTTGTTTTTTCTGGGCCAGGCGCTCTGCTGGATGGCCAGTGTGAAGAAATGGAGGCAGCCTTGCCTTGCGGAACATCCCCAGCCAGGAGAGGAGGACCACACCCTCGTGCTAAATGCTGTGCTGGAGGTGAGCGTGGGGTCTTTTGTGGGCCACGGCCAAGGGGTCTCCTTCTCCCCCTGGTGAGGGTCTCCTTTGAGGCTCGGCTGGGCTCAGCTGTCTGTCCCTTTGCAAAGACTTTGGGCATTGCCTGAGCCCTTATCACACAAAGTGCAGGTGCCATCATCCTCCCCCGTCTCGCTTTAACAATCACTCTGGGCTTCCTTTCTGACTCCCACCCCTCCGTGCCTGTCCACCGCTGCCCCTGCCTCTTCTCTGGGCTCTCTGGCAGTGATGTTCTCAGTCCTGCAGATGCAGCTGCACCTCGATACATGTTGAGGTCTCAAGCCTCATGACAATTTCTTGAAGAAATATCTACTGGTTTGGATATTCTTATCCCCCCAAAATTAGGATTTGGTGTACCTGGTTTAAGGTCTTTGAGTCGGACCCTCTTCCCCCCAACATGCATAGACAGACACCCCGGCCTCACCACCTTCAGTGCCCAGAGCCTGCTTGGTCTGGTCAGCTCCTTGCTTGCCTCTGAGCAAGTGGTCCATTGGGTCAGGGCTGCCAACGTGTGTCTATGAAGGGTTGGGTGTGGGGGGGGCCTGGGGGGGCCAATCCCTCAGCAAATACCTCTCCCTGTCAGCTCACTCATACAGTAAAGGAAATCTGATTTTAAAAATAGAGCTTGGAAGAGGAGATGAGAGGATATTTAGGAGCAGAGTTGAGCCTGGGGCAGGGGGCGGGGGTGGAGGAACTAGGGGAGAGGTGAGGACAGGGGAGGAGGGCGGGAGGCCCCAGTCGTGAGGAGGAAGGTAGAGACAGAGAGAAAGGGGAGGCTTGAGGGCAGAAGGGGAAGGAGGGAAAATGGGGGCTCCGTGTTCTCCTTCTCTGATCTCTTGGACACTACGCCACACCTGAAGACCCTGGCTCTCTGGGTTGCCAGGATGGGGTCAGGGCCAACATTGGTTGAAGACCCCTGTCAGCCTTGGCCTGCCTCCGGGCCATACTCAGAGCCACTTGGATGTGAGGGAAGTGGCCACCAGGTTTTAGGGGCTAAGCGATGTTGGAATGAACATCCCCATTTGCTCCCTCCACTGCCCACATGCTGCTTGTGACATGGACAGGAGTTGAGCATCACGATGGGTGTGGGCTCGCAGGGACACTGGGAGGGCCGCAGGTGGTTAGTTATTCTGTTAAACTAATGTCAGGGTCAAGATGTGCCCTTGGAGGCTAGGCTGAGGGTCCGTCTTGGTTTCCTTGTCTGGAGCAGTGGTGTGGTCACTCTCCTCATTCAGCTTGCTAGTTGGGATCAGAGAAGGAGGGTGAGGGGACTTCTGAGGGTGGCTCCCTGAGGGCCCCTTGAGGAGCTTGGGTTGAGTCATGGGTCCCAGTGGACTGTGGTACCTACCGGGCCTGCTGGCCTGGCACAGCTCGCGTTGAGGGTCCCTTCTTCCCGGTTGCCCACTCAACTCTCTGACGTGTGGCTAAAACCCACTAGGGCCTTCCAGATGGGAGATCTTTTGTATCTTGACCCAGAGCGGCCAGACTCAGTTACTCCCCTCTCCTCCTCCCACTGGACCTTGGACATCATTGGGGAGACTGAGTCTTTGGAAGGGGGTTGCTGTGGCTCAAGACAGACAGTGAGTTGTGGCAGAGCTGGGGCTGCTCCTCCAAACCCAAACCAGGCTGGGTGGGGGGCCTCCTGGAGAGGGTCCCGTAGCCCCTGGCATCCCCAAGCTGTCGAGGTGAAGGGCAGAGCCCCTGCCCAGCAGTGTTCCTGCGGCTGAGCCCCTGCCCCCACCACTTGACTGGCAGCTCCAGGGGCAGCTGGATCACTCTGCCCAGAATAACCCTGGGAGGGGGAGAGGCGCGTGCCGGAGGGGCTGGAGAGGGGTCACAGATGAGCGTCCTTCTTCCTCGGGCTGCCCGAATGGCCGAGCCAATCAGCTGCTCCGCAGGCTGCTCTTGCCTTTCAAGGCAAGTGGGCCGGGGCAGGGGCAGCAGCCCGCGCAGGGGCTGGCTGGGGCCCACGCTGGCTTTCTGCGTGCCCTCCTCTTCCCAGGCCCTCAGTTTCCCCAGATTTGTGAGGAAGGCTTGGGCGGGGGTCTTCTCACTTTGCTCCTGCTGCTCTGGGGTCCTGAGAGGTGCCCGAGGGGTGAGCCTGGGGGGCAGTGCGAGGGGAGGGGTTTGGCTGAGCAGGTGGAGCTCAGGGGCGCCACCCCTGCCTCAGTTCCACCAACTGCTCTTAGAAATGGGGGTCCTCATACTCTTTCACTGAAACAGAGGTCCCCACGTGAAGCCATGGTTGGGAGGCAGGCTGGGTGGTTCGTTCTAGAGTTTGTCCCGGTTGACAGCCGGGCTGGGAGGGTCTCTGATGGGCTGCCTCCATGCCCGGTGTTCTGTTGCTGCAGGGACAAGCCAGGAGCTGTAGGCCTAGGAGCATAGGGACTTCGAAGTAAAGGAGGGGGGCTCGGCCTTGGTGCCGGTGGGACTAGGGTCGGAGTGGGAGGCCAAGGCTGGCCTCAGTATCCCCATTTGCAAAATGGAACGAGCCCCTCCTTCCTGGGGGGAGGTGGGCGCCTCAAGCCCCTTGTGAAATGCTCTGAACAAATCAGGGCCTGTTATTATCATTAGGACTCTTAGGCTTATTACCTTTAAAACACTCCCTATAATTGTCATGGTCAAGACTCAGACCGCCTTTTCATGCATGGTGTCACTTTAGTTTTCCCATTCACCTCACGAGGTGACAATGCCTCTGCTTGAATGTGAATGAACCGGAGTCCAGAGGGGCAAGCCGACTTGCCCAGGAGATGTAATTAATGGTGGCGGGGGGCGCTGGGAGCCAGACAGTTGAACAGCCACTGCGATCAGCTGCTGATGGCTGAAGCTAGTGAGGGATGGGGTGTGGAGATGCAGAAGTTGCGTGTCTTCCAGCCAGGGACAACTAGAATTTATTTATTAAAATTGATGTTTCCGGAGGCTCTGCTCTGTGTCAGGTGTGACCCTAGCCGCGCGGCCCCTGATACTGATCTTGCCCCTTAACAGGTAGGGCGCGTCCCTGTTTCACAGCGCTCCCTGGAGAGTGCGAGGGCCCCGTTCAGGAGGAGGCAGAGGCAGCCTTCAGAGCCAGGTTTTCCTCCCTCCACGGGTGGATGGAGAGGGTAGGGCAGATGCCCCAGGTTGGGTAGGCAGTGGCCATTTTCATCCCATGGCATTCATGTGGTCAGCCCTGTGGCCCGACGGGAGGCCAGACCAGAAGAATGGGGACCTCAGTGTCTGCCTCTATCTCCCCAAAAAGCTCCTGTGGTCATTCCGACTCAATTTGGCTAATTTGGTTGTTGGCAGAGGGACAGGACAGCTGGCTCAGGACCTGCTAATTATAGCTGCTCGAGTATTTGAACAGAGGTATTGAGTCTCTCATGTCATGGTTTTTTCTTGCAGATAAACTAACCGTTTAACCTTTGTTCTGAGCGCCGGCGGACCCGCTGTTAATTGCCCTGGCCCCCTCCGTCTCCACCAACCTGCCCCCCAGGGGGGAGGTCACATGAGGACCCCCCCAACTCTTACCTTTGATGAAAGTGTTCAGTGGATCTGGTCCTGTTGCGTCAGCCGGAAGGTCGCTTCTTTCTAAAAAGTTATTAGATAAATTCATTTCTTTAATGATGGAAGTCCAGGCTTTGGTGCGTGCGTGCATCGTCCGCAGTAGCAATCAATCGGACACACCCGCAGCCTTCCCCTGTTTTTCCCACAGGACTCCATCCCAAGGTGCCTTTTCCCACGTTGCTGCATTCGGGTGCCCCCGTGATATTTCTTTGTACTGTGTGCCAGGCACTGTTTTAGTTCTTTTAATCCTTATATCAACATGTGTGTTACTTTTATTACCTCATTTTTCAGAAGGGGAAGCTAAGGCCCAGGGACAAACCTCAAACCACTCTTGGGTCCGACCTCACATCTCTAATGGGGACTGACCAAGGCGGCGCCTCCTTCAGGCCTCAGGGCCAGCAGGTGAACCCTGGTCCTCATGGTCCTCCAGCCTTTGCCCTGTGACTCCTGAGCTCTGGACAAGCCCCCGCTTCCTGCCAGAGCCTCATTTTGCTTCTCCAGCAAATGCACATAGGAATTCCTGTGAGTCTGGGGCCTGGGCCTCTGGTGCAACGGCAAGTGGATCTCTTAGCTCCCTGAGCTCCGGCTCCACCAGCAATTATGAGTGGCATCTTCCCAGGTGGTGGTCTGTCCTTCACCTGGGACCCCTGTCCTGAGGACTTCAGTAATATTTTGTCTTGCCCCTGGTGTCAATCTGCACTTGCCCTTCCCTCGTTTAGCACACAGTAGGGCTGTTGGCAGCAGGTGAGGCCTGAGGCAACAGCTCGGTGGCCAACAGCCCCATGAGCACTTTCTCCTCTCTCCTCCCAGGTGGCGTGGAGGTGCATCGGCGGCTTCCTCCTGGGAAGGAAGCAGATGCCTGGCCCAGGATCAAATCAAAGGTCTGGAAAATGATCTTTTTTTTCCCCTGATTTGTAAATTCGACAATTTGTAAATGTGTAGACTCCTCAGAATGGAACTAACTTGAGCCCTTCGTTCCCCAGCCGAGGCTCACTGCCCCCCGGATGGGCAGTGAGTCGGTGGGTTCCTGAGGCCAGGGAGCAGCCCAGCCCTGCCCCTCGGGATGACACACCTTCCCAGAGGGGTGTGGCGCCCTCCCAGGCTGACCTCCCAGCAGACCAGGTACGTATGCCCTGCTCTGCTACACTGATAGCCTCTTGGGGAGCTAGGGGCCTCGAGGAGTGGGGGTTATACAACTTTAATATAATTAAAAACCGGGAACAGTGCTGTGTTACTCCTGTCTATCTGTTATGAGTAACCAAGGGAGGTGTTAAAATCTCACCGTGATACGAAGAGGTGCCAAGAACTGGGACAGCTATGAGAGGGTCTCGAGGGGTCTGCTCTGGGGCTGGAGAGGGCAGGCTCCCCTGAGAGGAGGTGGGGGCCTTGGACAAGTGATGTAACTCCCCCCGCCCTCTCCTGTGCCGTGAGGACAGCAATCTGCATGTGTTGCCTTGATGCCTTCAATGAAATAAAATAGAAAATGCCTGGCACACAGTGGCCATGTCACGTGCATACATTGACAGTAGTCAATGTTACATGCAAATGGCTCTTATTTTAGGTGGATCTGTCCCATAACTGTCCCTTTGAAAGCCCTTCTTATTTTGTAGAGTCCAGAGGGAAGACAGGGGACAGGGGCAGGGAGGGTCTGCACTGGGTCCTTAGGGCCTTTATAACTTTTATTGGCACTGCCCGGCTTTAGGTAGCCTTCCGGAGGAGCGGATGTCTTCACGTTGAATTACCCCGGCCCGGAGGTGAGTGCAGGTAATTTCAACCTGGGTACTGCATCTTATTTTTATTTCTCATGAAAATATTTTCTATCTGAAAAGCTATGACAAACACTTGAAAGTATTCACCAGGGCTAAACCCAATCCCGAATAAAATGCCATGCAATAAACAGCAGAGACTCAAAGGCAGGAAAGGCAGTTAAGAGCTGACCACGCTGGCAGGGGACTGGTTAACCTGTGCTCACATTTCTTCTGCACAAAGTCATGGTTGGAAATAGGTCTCTGCCTGGCAGAGGGGAGAAAAGTTCTAGAAGTTTCCTGTGTGCATTAGCTTAGTGAGAGGAGAGACTCTAACCAGTTAGCCAGTTAGTTGATGTCTGCAGATGGGGGTCAGGACCAAACTGGATGGGGGTTCTGACTGCTGGGGTTTTACGTTTGCTAAGTGTTGTGTTCTTGGGATCCCAGAGCCTCAATGTCTTTATCGGTCCATGGTGATAGCATCATCTCTGTGGCTCACCTAGCCCCGTGCCTGTTCATGGATCCTGACAGCCTGTGATCCCTGGAGGGGGCCTGGGGAGTTGGGTCTGAAGGTTAGTGTACGACCAGGAGTTGGGGTACCTTGGGGAAGGAGGGGGTTCTCATGGGAGCAGTATGCTACCCCGGACATGCAGGGGGGCAGGAGGAGACTGCAAGGTGGCTCCCCATTCTTGTGGAGCTGACAGGTTAGAAATGCCCCTGTCCTTCAGCCTCACTCTGTCTTGGTTGGAACTGAGGAGGAGGCATGGCAGCCGAGGGTTCCGCAGGGGAACCAAGCTGTCTGTGGAGGAGCACGTAGCCAGGCCCCGGCTCTTTGCCAGCAAGCTGAGCGCGGCTGTTGACGCATGTGAGCTGCGGGGCCCCGGCTCCCCAGAGGCCCGTGTGTCCCCTGCGCCCACGCCTGTCTCATGTCACATTCTCCCCGAGTTCTCATTCCAGTGAGCTAATCCCCGAGAAGACGGGCCAGGGCATTAGCTTTCGGGGCCTCTCGCAGACCGAAAAGGAAAGTGCTCCCTGACGGGTACATTGCAGGTCCCTGCTGTTGGCTCGGCAGGGATTTGGGGCCTGCGGTTGGTGACGTGGCAGCCAGCAGGCACACACCTGCTGGCCTCATGTCACTGACACCCCACTCGGAGGCCCAGGGCTCCAGCTCTAGGACATATAAAATTAAAAAAGGAATGATCTTTGGGATAAAATAAATCCCCCATGTCTGCACAACTTGTTTGGGGAGACGTGCCGGGTCCTGATCCATCAGCCAAATGCTCTTCCTTTTGCGTTTGTAAAAAAACAAAGCTCCCCCAAATAAAGAAACAAAAAATGCCCCGCAAACAAATAAAAACCAAAAAAAAAAAAAAAAACCCAAACCCCCAGAAAACGTTTATTTTAATTATGTAAGAAATGCATTGGTAATTAATACTCTCATTACTAAAAGTCAAACAGTGCAGATAAAGCTGACGCCATCTTCAACGCCCCCTCGGTCCCAGCGCCCCCCGCCCTGACAGAGCAGCTGCTGTTGTCAGTTTCAGGTGTGTAGTTCCACATATTTTTCTCTGCATTTGCATATGTATTTACCTAGACCTGTAAAATATATGATTTTGTTTATTTTCTCTATAAACTACATCATAGTGTACATTTCCTTTCGAGCAGCTTGTTTTTCTTCACTCAGGAATCTGCTTGGAGATAATTTAAAGATCGGCATCATTTCTTATCACAACCCCTTAGTCGCCTGTAATCCGTAAACACTGGCGTTCATGTACGCCCCTCACTGCTGTCTCGAACGCCCCAGGCCCTTTCTGGTGGGGACGGGTTGTCGAGGCAGGTGTAAGTCCTTGCTGAGATCTGGACTTGAGGAGGGGGCTCACGCGTGTTCCTGACATCATTACAGATGAATATGTGCACGCACAAATTAGCAAAATAAAAGCGGGGTGTGCCTGGACCCATGAGGAGAGAAAGTGTTTACGAACAAAAGATGGTGATTAATCCTGTTCTGCGCAAAGTACTGAGGTCCATTAAAAGACAATGGGCCTCGGCTGTTTGGTTCTTTTTAAGAGCTGTTTAATATTCTGGGGTGTGTGGGGACCATTGCTGGTTAGAGCCAGCTCTGCTGTTGAAGGTCCTAGCTGTAAGTGTGCTGAGGGAGGACGATGTGTACAGATAGATGCTCGGTTAAGGTCCTCGTCGCCGAGGTGGGTCACAGGTTTGTGGGTGCTGGTTATATTATTTAAGAAAATAAATAAAAAAGGAATACATAAAATAAAAGTGGTCCTCACGCAGTTAAATGAGGAGGGCACATCACAAACCGAGGTTTTAATTAATATGATTCTGCTCAACTGACGCCAGCTAGAAATGATCTAACGTTTTTTGTTATTGCTAACGACCCTGCAATGAGCATTCTTGTAGCCGAATCTGTAAACACGTCCCCGACTGCTCCTTTATCTAGCTTCTTAAAGGTGGGATAGCTGGGTTTTAAATGGTTTGGTTTACAGAGTTTATTCTCACTGAGTGATCTTTCTAAAATGCCGTTCTGCCTTGTCACTGTCTTGCTTTAAATCCTCCATCTGACTTCCCGGAGCTTCTGGGACGTGGTCCAAGCGCCTTAGCCTGGCATGTAAGACCCTTCAGGGTCCGGCTGGAGGCTCCCAGCCTCGTCCCCCTCCCCATGCAGGCACATATTTCCCCGCTAGGCACTGCAGCGCGACCTGCTTCTCCCTGCGTGCATCCTGCCTTTTAAGACCTGGGGGCTTCGGCCTTGCCTTTCTAGCCAGCTTCTCCTTGGCCCCGAGACCAGGCTTGAAATGCCCCCTGCGGTGAACCTAGAATTAGAGGCCATTCACCCCGCCCCCACCCGCCAGCATCTCATTCAAAAGTCCAGCAAAGCATAGTCCCCGGAATTGGGATGCCTTATTGACGTGTTTTCTAAGTTGACAAGTTTTGCATTTTTCTAGAATTCACAAAACTGGCCACATGTTAATCACCCCCTTTCCTTTGTCCCTTTCCAGTGTCCCTGGCTCCCGTGTTGCCTGCATCTGATGTTCCCTAACTGAAACCTGCCTCATGTTCCTCCCTGGGCCGATGGGCAGTTTCAGAGGACAGAGCTGTCTGCTCTGCGGCGCTGGGTGAGTCTCAGTATGCTGTCACGCTGAAAACACACACCTGGCGGGGTGCAGGCTAGCGTCGCCCATTGGCCCAGACTGCTCTGTCGCACCCTGTTGGGCACACAGCGCGGGCTTGCCCCTTGCCTGCCGGCAGCTGTGTGCAGGGCCCCAGAACCCAGAGTCCTGGGGTCCGGGGTGGGGGTGGTAGCATCTCAGGGTCGGGAGTGCCAGTGACGGGTTTTCAGGGCATAATTACAGCCTGGGAATGGTTGATTGTGTCCTTTGTGGCCTGTTCCTTGCCAGAGGGAAGTAAGCCTGGTCTGGGAACATGAGAAGGAGGAAAATCCTAGCATGTGACAGCAGGGCCACCAGCTGGGGTGATGGCGATGGCTCCGGGGAGAGGACAGAGTTGAGTGGTGCCTCTGCCTTTGGGCCGGGTCATGTTCTAGAAAGAGCACAGGCTTTGGGGTCGAGAGACTGTGATGCCAAGGTGGCATCATCCTTGGGGGCAGAGGACATCACCTGCTTGTAGAGAGGAACAAAGGTCACCACGGTGTTGGTGTTCAAGGTTTGGGTCCCCTTTCTTTCCCTGGGAGCGGCGGGGGTGAGGGGTGGGTAGGAGGCATCCCGAGAGGCCAGCCATCTTGAGCGCAGACCCAGCTACAGAGCAGACACAGAGCTGTGTGTCCTTGGCAAGTCCCCAAGAATTCCTCTGCCTCAGTTTCCTGATAATAAAAAAGGAATCCTAGACTCCCACACAGGTTACTGCGAGGCTCAGGGAGAAAATAACACAGATAAACCCCCCAGCACACGGACCCAGCAAAATCAGAAGCCTTTCCCTTCTCGTACCATCCTGGAATGCTTGACTGACGACCCTCCCTCCCTCCCTCCTGAGACACAGGTAGCTCCTTTTCAGAGCAGGGAGACCCACCAAGGAAAACAAAAAAACAAAAGGCTGAGAGAGAATGAGCGGGGCCAGAAGCCTCTCTGCTCCCCCCCTCCCCACCCCCCCCACCCCCCCCCGCCCCCGGGGGTTCGAGGGCCTTTTCTCCAACACCTGGGGGCCCGGGAAGGGGCTGCCCCCACCCGTTTTAATTGGGTTCTCCTAAAAAGTTTTGTGATAGTTTATTTTGTTTTTTTATAAATATATATAAAATGTCAGACTACTCTTCAGGCAGATTTTTTGGGCTTGTATTTTATAGACTTTGGCAAAAGCTGCTGAGAAGGAACAGTGGTTGCAGTCTCCAGAGGTTAATAATTCCTGGAAAAACTTCTGGCTAAACCTGACTTCTCCTAAATTTCACAGAAAACGCTCCCTGGGCCGGGCCCAGCCTAAATGAGGTTTTTGTGCCTCTGTGCAGCCTTACCTAGTGGAAGTGTGACTTGCTTTTTACACAAAAGTGAACTTCCTTGGCCACGGGGCACAAAGACGCCTCTCTCCTCAATTTTCAGTTTGTTTACTCTGGAGCGAGGGCTCGGCACACGCTCGGCTCGCCCCGCCCGGGCTGTTTCTCTGCAGCCGTTCATGGCGCTGCCGGTGCCCCCACCATGCAGCCCCTCGCTCCGTGCCGAACCCCCGTTCCTAACTTTCTCGCCATGGGCGAGGGAGCTGGGCTTTGTTTGTGTCTGGAGCAAAAGGAACTCTTAGTGGGAGGGGGGTAGCGCCCCCTCCTCTGCAGGAGCCTCCTCCGGCCAGCCTGCCCATCGGGGGCTAAGAGAAGCTGCCCCGTGGCCTCTGCCTGTCAGGGATCTGGGTGGGTGACTTTACAAATCCACACCAAAGTGATTCTGAGCGCCCCCCCCCTTTTTTTTCCTGCGCCACCAGCTACCCGTGACCAGAAACCTTATTTGCACCATTTCACATGTGCGTGACTTGTTGTTCCGCGCCCCGTTTCCCCCCCCAACCATGTAATGCCGCAGAGGCCGGAACACGTATGCAGATACCGCTTTACTAAACATTTTCAAATCCACAGTTTCAAAACAGTCCTTTAATAGATTAAGACAACAGCAATGACGAAAACAACGAAAAACCGAGGCTCTGAGAAAGCAAACAGTTTCCCCAAGGGCTCGCTCGCGGCTCCTAAGCGGGTCGGCCGGGCAGTCTGTCTGGCTGTCTGTCTGTCTGCGGGCACCAGCCTGCACTCGCCACCTGCAACACGATGCTGCCCCCCCACGGCGGGTTGGAGCAGCTGTTGGGACCCCGAGGCTGACAGATAGCGCCTGGCAGTTTGGGTTGTCGGGAGTGGGACAATTAGGCAGCACTGACAAGGGGCTCCGTCCCTGGGTCCCTGGGTACGTCTGTCCTCCCTGAATCTTTCAGCCCCATGGAGCTGCGTCCCTGCCCGAGGGTGAGCGAGGGCACCAGGGTCATTTCACAGACAAGGAACCTGGGCTGGCCCCGCAGCCAGCCTGTTACACACACACACACACACACACACACACGCACGCGCGCGCACACACACTTACACACAGAGTGCCTACACTGGGAACAAAGACGAGAAAACTCCTTTAGAAACTGCAGAACAGAGCCTCGTCTCGCGGGGGTCCCCTGATAAAGGCCCCGTCCACCCGGAGTTCCTGGGAACGGAGCCCCCGTGAATGGGCCTGGAGAGCCAGCGCCTGACTCCAGCGTGGGCTGCATTCATCAGCCCGCAGGCCCCTGGGCCCCGCCGCCGGGCGAGGGGGCTTTCTCCAGTCCCCAGAGCATCCAGCCACCGGCCAAATCTGTGGCTGCGGCCCAGCCTCCAGCAAAGGGCCCTGCTTTTCCCATGACCGGGCCAGCCCCACAACTCACCAGACCCCCCTCCTTCTACTTCCCCCCCTGGAAGGCTCCCCCCACCCTCTGCGCCAGCCTGTTGCCCCACAGAGGACCCAGGCCAGCGTTTCTGGGCCTGGGAGCCGGGGCGGGCACTTGGCCACTCCAGGTGGCCTGGCCCTTGAGATGGGGAGTTGGCTGCAGGACAGCCCCCCACCTCCCCCCGCTGGCCCCGAGCACTCACCCCCATTCTCCGCTCCTCTCCCTCACTGCCTCATTGTGACAGAAGCGCTCCGCCAGCCATCTCCGTGCCTCTGCCATTCAGCTCGGGGCAAGGTACACGGGGAAGTCTGCGCATCCTTGCTCTGACCCCAGCCTGCCTCCTCCGCAGCCAGCCCAGCTCGGGACTCAGCTCTGTAGGAGCTTCTCAAAGGCCTAGACGTGCGGGCTGCCAGCCCGGGCAGGGAGCCGTGCTGCAGCCTCCCGGCCAAGTACCGGCCTGCCTCTCTCTGCTCGGATGCCTCCCGTAACAGGGAGCTCCCTCTCTCCCCGAGCAGCCCGCTCGGGGCTCGCAGACGGAGCTGCCTCGCCAAGCCCTCCCCTGCTTTCTGCGTCTGCCTCCGCGGCTCCACAGCGGCCCCTCGCCCCCTCTGCCCTCGGCTCTTTGCAGGCAGCAAGCTCGCTCTCAGTCCTCCCTTTTCCGTGCTGAATGGCAAGCCCCCTATCAACCGGGAGGCCAGGTTTGGGGTCCCTGTCACCGTCCTGATCACGGCCGTCTACACCTGTCCCGGGACGCCTCTGTCCCTGCACCTTTGGATCTGGGACGGGGCCCTTTGCCCTGCTGTTCTGCAAAGAGCCCAGGGGAGGGCGCGGGTCTCCCCGCCTGGGTCCAGCTGCTCTGGCGCTATCTCTTAAGCGGCTTCTGAGCCCTGTCGGTTTTTTATGGCCCCTTTGCCAGTTGCCAGGGAGAATGCTCTCTATGCAAACCCCCCTGTCTTTTCCGCAGGAGCTGCTGGCGGCTGGGCCGGCCCTGGTCAGCCCGCAGCGGCGGCGGCAGGCGGCCGCGGCGGGGCTGGGGGCCTCCTGAGTGAGACAGGCTGGGCTCCACTCCCTGCTCCCTAGCTGTGAGACCACGGCAACCCCCTCTACTGTTCAGAGCCTCGGTTTTTCCTCTGTGAAATGGAGATAAGAGGGGCTCCCTCCCTGGCTTGAAGCGAGACAAAACGAGATACAAGTAGCCCAGCACACATCAGACACTTCATAAATGCTTGTGGAGTAGACAGGGAGACCCCGGCAGGGAGGCACGCGTGTAACAAGTGTCGCACCAAAGAAAACCGTCTGGCCTTTTGAGACCCTGCTCCAAATACAAACGGGAACTTTGCCTGGCAGAGACCCCTCTGCCGGCTTAATCGCACAAATCAAGTCAGCCAGAGGCAGCCCCTAGCCTGTGAGCTCACAGTAGAGGCAGCAGGCAGCAGAAATGACACGCAATCCCACATCTGCATTTAATAGAGCAAGAATTTGCATTGTCTATGACAGTATGAGAGGACCCAGGGGTAAGGCGTTAGAGAACATTTTCCCTGCCACTTCCTAGCAGGGCCAGTTTCCACAGAGGGCTTCTGGGGAAGGGAAGCCCAGTGGGTCCAGGCGTCCCACAGACTGTGGGATGGTCCATGCGCTCATTCTCCAGACCACCACAGTGTACCTACCTTCCCGGGCCCAGACCCGAGTGGGAGGCTGGCCACGGAGCAGTGCCGGTCGGCTTCCTGTTCTTGAAGCTCAGTCTGGTGGGGGAAAGAGACAGGGAGTAAGTCACTGTAAATCAAGTGATCGGAGGGGGGGGGTGAGGGCAGTGAGATTTATGCAGCCCTATCTAGGGGCCAAGCTCTGAGCGGGGCTGTTTGCCTAGGATTCACTCCGGCAGCAACTCTGAGCACTGGCCTTATCATCCCCATTTGATTGATGGAGAAACTGAGGCAGGGAGCCGTGAAGTTCCATACTCACCGTCTCTCAGCCGGAGTGAGGCCGGGCCGGGATGGAACCCCAGTCTGTCGGAGGCTCCCCACCACACCCTGCTCAGCTGACAGCTCAGCGAGGCAGTGCTGAGTGCTGGGGGGGCGTGGGTGGGCAGGGGATGGGTTGATTAGTTATAAGCACCTCCCAGCGGTGCTTGAGATCCCAGCTCCTCTGTGGCCCAATCCGTTTGAAGGGCAGATTAAAAATTAGGTGGTAGCACCTATGGGCAGAGGCTTCTGAAAATGCATTATTAACCTGATGCGTGGAGGGCCCTGCCCACCTCCAGGCAGATTGCAGATGGAGATGGAGGGGGCTGGGGCTTGTTTGTGTGGGTGATGAGTTAGAGAGGATGGGGCACTTCCGGGGGGCCCACTAGGGCTACCTCCTAGAGCAAGACTGGCTTCAGGAGGGATGTGGGCATAAAGGCTGAAAGGGACAAGAGGGGCCAGTCTTAAGGGCAGTCCCCTTATCTCAGGAGAATGACCCACACTGGAACCCACTCTTGGGAAGAGGATTCCCCAGCCCGTTCTCTGCCACAGACAAGGACTATGAGCCGCCCCGTGCCTCAGTTTCCCCATCTGTGAGATGGAAATGGAAACCCAACGTCATTGCATGAGACGCCCCTGTTCCCACACCTTCCCACCGGCCCCCTACCACTGTTAGTCATCAGACACCTGTCTGCGTGTCAGTGTCAGAGCGGTATTCAACAGGAGAGTTCCAGTTCCGGGAGGGAGGGAGCCAGGAGGGAGAGATGTCGCCGGAGAGGGAGCGGAGGAGAATGATGCCCCCGACTCAGAGAGACGCTGAGCCAGGTCTGCATCCGGTAGGAGTTGGGCCACTTAAGATTTGTGCCAACTCACGGTGCGGTGGAATCAGACGGTCTAGTGTTTCAGACACCAGTCAAGAGTCTGTGGCGCCCCCAAGTGCCACAAGGGGGCTGCCTGGGCCACATTTTTGAGCCCGGAAAGTGAGGGGGGGCGGGAGACAGGCAGAAGGGACCGTGCTTTTGGTTTTTCAGGGGCACTTTTCATCGCGGCGGATGCGTGAGGGGGCCAGGCCCTGCCCCAGCTGGGGGCGCAGGAACCCGGCCTGGGAGTGGCTGCACGCTGCGTCCCTCCCTCCCAGAGGCCTGTGCTGCGATGCCGCAGGCCGCCCCGGGGGGTCCAGCCCGGGGAGCTTCCTGGGGGTGGCCGGCTTTCCAAAGTGGGAAAGGAAGGATGAGGGAGGGAGCATTTGCAGGGGATGAGGGGTGGCGAGGCGCCCAGGAAGCCGGTTCGCAGGGAGTGGAAGCTGCAGAGGGGCCGGAAAGGGGGAGAAGTGGAGTGCATGGTGGGGGTCAGGGGCCCTGTAGGGGTTGGAATGGACCTGGGGTCCTTTGAGTCAGTCTGCAGCAATGTGACTGACAGGAAAGAGGGAGGCTGGGAGACATGGGGAGGAGAGGGGCTGAGGGTGGTGAGGGCAGCTTGGCACATGGTTTTAAGGCAGAAGCATCAACTCTTGTCCTCTCAAAAAAGCAAAAAAAAAAAAAAAAAAAAAAAAGGTACTTGACAGCTTGATAGCTGAATCCTTCCCGGCCTGGCCAGCTGGTCCCAGGGAAGGAGTCTTCAGGGTCTGCTCTACCTTGCAGAAGGGAGGCACCCTCAGGCCCTTTGAGAGCCAGGGAAGAGGAGGCATGGGGGCACAGGGGCCAGGGGGCAGCTGGTGGGGTCTTGCTGGCCAGCTCCCGCCCCCTTGCGCTTCTCCTTAATCACCCAACTCAGAACGGTCGGTTGCCCCGCCGGCTGGCGCCTTTCTAGTCCTCTCTACTCTGAGGCGTTTGTTGCCTATGGACCAGCTCCCCAGTTCCCCCCAGGATTTAGCGTGGACCCTGGGCCCTTTGCGCTGTTAAATGGCTTCCTCTCTCCTACCACCTCATCTCCTGCACTTTACTTTTACTTGTTTTAACATGTCAATTGTGAGAAATTTCAGCCAACACAAAAGTGGAGAAAACAGTACACGTTTTCATCACAATTTACACAGTTTTCATGTTGCTGTCACCTAGACCTGGTCGCCGTCAGCTCTCAGCCCCTCTTGTCCTGTCCTTCCACCCCTCCTCCTCAGACTTTTCTGAATCAAATTCCGGACCCCATAGCATTTCCTCTGAGCGTTTTTCAGTGTGTATCTCTAAAAGAGAAGGATTCTTTTCTGGTTTAAAACATAACCACAATGCCATGATCACAGTTACAAAATTAACAGCATTTCCTCAACGTCATCCAACATCTCTCTAGTGTTCAAATATGCCCGATTTATCCATAAATTTCTCTTACAGTTGGCGTGTTCCAAACACTGTCCAGATTCTTGCCTCTGCTTTCAAGGGGCGCTGGGACTCTAGAAGGTAAGTACAACTACACATCCCAAGGTTCAAACATCTACCCTCCCCTTATGTGAGTAACCCAACCTCGGCAAAGCTCACTTTTCTCACTGAGCCTGGGGCAAATTCTGGGTCTTCCCTAGGGTCGTTTAGAGGATTAGAGATAATATACATGAAACCCCAGCCCCGAGTCTAATACATCATAGACACTCAGCAAACGGTAGCTGCGAGAATTACTCTTTTTCCCAGAAATCTCTAAAGGGGAGTTGGTTGGGGTAGGCAAAACAGAGTTGGCCATCGTCCACAAAACAAAAGGCTCCTGGCAGCCCGGGCCCCTGAGTGATTAAGACAGTACGTGCACCGCATCCCGACAAGGCAGCCTGCGGTCCAGGGGCTGGGACCTCCCGGCTGGTGGCAACTCTGCTGCCCCACAGCACACAGCAGAGGCAACTCGGGAAGAGCTGGGACCCCACCAGTTGCCAGTCCACTAGATGGCACTCTCCGCTGTCAGTCCAAGAGGGACTGCTACCCAAATTGCTCGGGCTGTCACCCGTCACCCAGCTCCAGGGGCCGCAGGGGGTTGCACATTGCAGAAAATTTCTGAAAAGCATTTCTCACTATGTCATCCCATGGTTTTCTCCCTGCATCAGTCACAGCCCGACTGTGGAAGCAGAGGGAATGAATATTTAATGATCATTTGCTTGGGCCAGGCACTGGGGTGGTCCGCTCTCTCTCTAAATTCTCACCCCAGCGTCCTATGATTTAATTTCTCTGTATTTTACAGCTGAGAGGACTTTGAGAAGTTAGTGGCTTGTCCCAGATCGGCTAGGAGGTGGGACCCGGGATTCCAACCCAGGTTTGTCTGATTTCTCTGCCTAATGGAGCGGTGGAAGGATGGATGTTGGGGCTGGTGGATGGATGGATGCCTGCATCAAGATGCATCGGTAGGCAGAGAGATGGCTGGCTAGCTGGTGAATGCTGGTGGACGGGTAATGGATTGAAGTGCAGATGGACGGATGGATGGATGGACGAACGAGAGGGAATGGTCTGTTCCTCACCACCAGCAAAGGCTTACTTGAGCTGTGAAGAGAGGTTTCCTCTGGGTGGAGCTTGCTGAGAAGCTCCTGCCTCCTGTTCTGCCTCTCAGTGTACTGACTGGCTCAGGTGGCCCTGGGGCATCAAGTGGGACGCCTACTCACAGGGACCAAGTCCGAGCTGTGGGGCTGGAGCGCTCAGCAGCAGCTCTCAGTCCCAGCTGCTTGCGCACCATGCTGATTCTCCCGGAAGACTAAGCCCAGAGCTCCTCTGCATGCTCAGTCCTTTTCTGGTCACTTGGCATAATTTTATTTAATTTCATTTCCTCCAAATCATCACAGCCACCCTCCGTGGTAGGAATTACCATCCTCAATTAAGATAAAAGGAAACTGAGGTTTAGGAATGGGATGGGACTTGCCCCCAAATCGTGTAGGGAGCAAGCAACTATGGAACCAGGATCTGAACCCTAGTTTGCTTTCCTTCCAAACCCGTACGCTCTCCCCAGTTCCTTTTCCCTGTGACCGTGCCTGAGAATGCCCTGCACCCCTTGGGGTTCACTGGTGTCACAGTCACCCTCTAGTTGGTCAGGGAGCTGGACTTCTTAGCCCTGGACTCTAAATTCATTTCTACAGTAACACCTTCTCTAGTTTATCCTGTTTGTGACGATCACACACACAAGGGCCAGATACATCACTGGCATTCTGCAGTACCATTAAGTTAAATTGAATTTCTCATAGCTCATATTAGGACTGAACGCTAAGGGAAGCAGATGTGAAAATGACTGTAGAGCTTGGAGGGTGCAAGGCCAGGAGAGAGGGAACTGGACGGAGGCCGCAGTTCAGCTCAGCCAGCGGCCGTGCTGGCCGGGCTCCGAGGCAGCACACGGAGGTCCGTAGCTTGCCTATGCCCCCAGCCCTGCCACCCACGTCCTGGAGGCTCAGGTTTCAATCCCCGCTCTGCCGTTCACTAGTTTCATGAGTTCAGACAAAGTATTTAACCTCTGTGCCTCAGTTTCCTCAGTTGTAAAATGAGGATGCCATTAGCACCTTATTAATGGATAATTGAAGATTAAATGAGTCAAATATTTAAAGTGCTTAAAACAATGTTTCCTATAGGGTGAACACTCCATAAATATTTTATTATAATTAAAATTCTGACTGTTATCACTATTCTCATCGAGATGGCATTTAATACCTCTGACTGGTGGGAATCATTACCCACATTTTACAGATAGCTGAGCAGGTGCTTGGGGAGTTGTAGGAGAGTGCCTTTGGAGTGGGAGTCAGTGAACTAGAAACACAAGTATAAATTTAAGACCAGAAACCTTTCGTTCTAGTTCTGGAAACAAGAGTTACACACCCCAAATAGACCTGATCTGTCTAAAGAAACACAGCCCTGGGATGCGAAAGGTCCCCGAGGAATGTTCTTGGGGGTATGGAGGGTTTCAGAGAGGTTAGATGGGAGCAGAGATGCAGCTCGATAGGTGAAAGGCAAGATGGACGCTTAAAGTTCTCTGGGGTCAACATCACGGCTTCTCGAAGCAGTGGGTGTTTCCCGAGTTCTCATGTGTGCTCTCACCAGACTTCCTTCCCTACCTGTTTTTTTGGTGGTGGGGAGGAGAAAATAGCCACTTCAGAAATGTTTCGTTGTTTGCTCTTTTGAGGGCGGCCCATTGGAACAAAGAGTTGTTCCAGTTGCGTCTCACACCCTGTGGGGCGTGAGGACCCAGTGGGGGACTTCCCATTCCTAGGCAGGACGCTTGCAGCTTGAGTCTGGGCAGCGCGTGGCTGCCTGTAGAGGTGGCACTGGGCGGTGAGCGCGTCTGAGGGGTGGGAGACGCCTTCAGCATCTCCCTGACTTGCTGGGCTGTGTTGGGTGGATGCTGTGACCCCAGCGTGACCTGACCCAGAAGCAGTGCAAGTCCTGTGGGAGCTGTCACCACTGCGTCTCCTCCTGTTTATTTGGTATGTCCTGGGGATGCCCCGTGCTGCTGGAGCTGCCTGTGTGGAAGGTCAGACAAGCCCTCCAATGTGCCCACACATGCGTTCACACACTCACATCGTAGGCTGACAGTGGGGTATCCGGGAGCAAGAACGGCTGCAAAGTGAGGCATTGGGGCTGAGTGGGTCAGACAGACCTGGAGCCAGGTTTCCCGTTTGCTCCCAGCTCGGCGTCTTCCTAGCTGTGTGACCACTTGTAAGTCACTTAACTTCTCTGAGGCTCAGTTTCCTCATTTGTAAAATGGGGCTAATGATGTCTTTACTCAAGTAGCACATTCTCAGTGAGGCCTTCTCCTTCTCCTTGTTTCCTATCACCTCCTTTCCTGCTTTATTTTTCTCCATAGTTCTTAAATCATCATCTCATATCCCACATAGTGTACGTTTTTATTTTGAATATTGTGGGTTCCTGTCTCCACCCACAAAAACGTGAGCTGTTGGATCCTGTCTGTCTTGTTCGTTGCCATACCCCTGGTCCCTAGAGCAGTGCCTGGCACAAAATGCATGCTCAGAGCTTTTTTGGGGAAAAAAGAAAAGAGATATTGTTGAATCGTACCCATCCCAGAGGACTGAGTGCATGCAAAGCAGGCAGCGTGGGGCCTGGTGCAGCGCATGTATTTAATAAATATCGGCTAATTATGATTATTGTGTCTGATTCACAGGACTGTGGTGAGGATCAAGTGAGATACCGTATGCTAAGGCACGCTCTGAATGCTCCGTGCTGGGTACCGGAGGCAGCACGTTCATGATCCTCCGCTGCGTGGAGGGAACTTGCACTTAGACCTGATGCTTTTCATTTTCACACCCCCTGGCAGGGAGGGAAGACTGGTGGATGACTGCCACCTGAGGCCCCAGGCGATGAAGGGCCTGGCCTCGCCTCGCCCAAGGGCCGCCCGTGTGATGGAGGCAGAGGCGGGAGCCATTATATACACGTATATGTAACACATGGTTGTCTTTAAACTTAATTTCCTGTTTATTGTTCGTGTCTCAGAGTTGCTCTGGGGCCAGTGTGCTGGGCACCCAGCAGGCCATCTGGGAGGGGAGAAAGGAAGCTAGCCATGTATGTCAGTAGGGGTCAGCGTGGAGGCCTTTGGGGTTTCTGGGAAACGGTTCGAACATGGAGAATCTCGTGATGTGGACGCCCCCGAGAGCAGCCCCATTTCATGAACTGGATCCCTTAGTCGGATTTCTGTTTTCCAGGGCACTTGTTTAAGCTTTCATGCCGTGTCCAAAAAAGAGAGCAGATCCCAAGAGTTTCCTGCCCGAGGCCCATCTTGCCGGAAGCCCTCGGCTTGGCCTGAGCATCGAGATCGTTCCTCTGATCAGCCTGGGGGTGGTCTGACCCGCGGGGTGGGCGGTGTGGGGCGGGGAGGGGCAGGGCGTGTGCGGGGCGGGGAGGGGCAGGGCGGGGCGGGAGCTGCTGGGGGAGCTGGCGGCGGTTCCCTTCACCCCCCCGCCGTGGACCCGCGGGGGCGTGGCTGTCCTCGGTCTACAAATCGCGCAAGTCGGGGCACAAGACAGAGAGGCCAGGTCACGTCTCTGCAGTTACACAGCTCATGAGTGCCTGCTGGGGTGGAACCTGGTCTGTCTGTCTGTCTAGCACCACAGCTCGGGCGCTGCTGCAGAGGGAACAAAGATTTGGGTGAGGGCCTCAGAGACGGGCTGGGGAAGGGGTTTACTCGGGCTGACTTTGACATGAAAACAATAGCTAATTCTGCTTGGGGACTAGTGCTGTGACTATCTTACAGATGGGAAACAGGCACAGACAGGTTAGTTAACTTTCCTGATGCTTCCCAGCTCATCAGGATTGGAGGCTGGATTTGGAGGCAGGCGGTGTGGTTCGAGCATATGTGCTCTAACCATTGGGAAACACTGCCTCCTGACTGTGAGCACACGTAGAGATGGCACATGGAGTCCAAGAATCTGGGTTTGAGTCCTTTTACCACTGCCTGGTGGGTGTACTGTCCAGTCAATCATACATATTTCATTCTTCCTCTTGACAGAGTCTCTGCAGAGGCCCAGCGAGCCGTTGGCCCGTGGGAAATATTTTTTAAGAATGCATGTGTGTGATAGAATTTTATATCTATCAAAGGGGAGGGGGCGGGTAGACTGGAGGTTTGAGAGTGATTATTTCAGGTAGAGGGCAGCAAGGGGGTGAGGGGGGAGGAATGGAGGCGGGGGGCGTGCATGGTTATGGTATTGCTTTTAACAATCAATAAAATAAGAGAGGGGTGCCAGGAACAAAGACGAGAGCAGGTCACGAACCAAGGATTGCGACTAATTCTTCACAACCGAGGGACATAAAAAAAAGAGATCAAAGCGGTTTGTGGTTGTTAATTTTATTATTAGAAATAGTAAAAGAATAAAGAAATAAGGTAATAAAGGCCTCGAATACAGCAATTGTGAGAATGTGTTCTGGATAAAAGATTATGATTTGTCCAGGTCTGCTAACCTGACATTAACAAACTGCAAAGGTCCAGGCTGTTTTCTTCTTTTCCTGGGGCTTTGTGTTCCACAGAACGAGCGTGCTGGGGGTGCTCCTCTGGAGGAGATCTCGGGGGCTGTGCAGGAGGAAATTGTAGACAAGTATAAGTGGGGCTTGGTGGGTGTTCACTGAACAGTTAAAAATAAATGAATGCATCAATAAAGAGGGCCAAGCGTGGACCAACAAGGAGAATGTGTTCTTAAACAAGGATTCTGAGTAATTTAGTTTTATCCTTCCCAAACCCAACAAGTTGTGTGGGTGGGGAGCATAGCAATAGGTGTGTAAAACAGCCATTGGTCTTCAGCTGGACGGTGGCTTCATGTGTATTTGCTGTATGGTTAAAAGTGAATTAGCTGAGCAAATACAGTAAAGGATGGCAAAAATGAACCACCAAAGGTAATGTTCTATGAATCATGGGTTGAGATTAATCCCCTTATGTACAGTTTTGTACACAACAAACAAAACAAAGACCTGACTGGATGAGAAGCGTTGGTATGTACACAAGTAGTAATCCATGTTTTTCTTCTGGGTTAGCACTGAGCTCATCTGTGTTTATTGTAATTAAAAAAAAATAAGTAAAAACAATAAAAGGGAAAAGAAGGAAACAATGATGAGATTTTTATCTGAACTCAAAGGTTATTATTCCTCCAACTCTCCATGTCTGAGTCCATTACGAAGAAGATCTGGGCTGGTTCCTTTGTGGGTAAGAAGCATAGAGACAGATGCTTGTGATAGTCATTATTCTTGTTTTTGATTAGGGTGGTGAATTATGTTGATTGTCATGATAAGATTATTAAATGAAATATGTACGATGAGAGCTATGCTTGGGCCAACGGTGAGACTGTGTCATGAACCAAATTGTGGTTAATCCTGTGCTGCTCATCCAGTGGCCATTATAAAATACCAAGGTTGTTTCACCCTTCTTAACATCTGCCTTGTGTTCCACAGAATGAAGGCCCCAGAGTCGGTCTAATAATACTCTGTTGGTGATGATCTTGGCTGTGACCTCTGCGGGAAATGAGCCATGGACCAAGCAGTGTGAGTGATGGTTAGTGTTGTTTTAAGGTTGGCTGGTGGGTTGATGGGTGTGTATGCGTTATTAAACGTGAATGGGCACAGGTAAAGTCAAAGATGGCCAAGCGTAGACCAATGGGGAGACTGTGTCATGAACCAGGGGGGTGAATCTCCTTTGGCATAACTGTCACCACATTAAAAAATATTATAACTAGGCTGTTCTTTTTGTAGGAAATGAGCAAATGAAAAGAAACAATTATATTCACGTTTAATGATATTAATTGTATATATGTGTATACATTTATATTCATAAATTTTTAACATATATCTGTTTATATAAATGTAATTGTTACTTATTCTTGGGTTGAGTGGTAGGGTCATGTATCTTTATTGATTTATTAAAAATAAATGGATGAGTACATAAATAAAATCAAAAAGGTCAAGCATGGACTAAGGAAGACAGTGACCCAAGGTGTATGAATGCACAATTCTGCAAATTTGAGCGAGATTTAAACAAAAATATCTGTTATTTTATTTATTTTAGTAGCATTCTATATTAATTTATACACTATGGTTTATATAAACACTTCCTCATTGGTGAAGTTTAGGCTATTAACTCAAGGGGAAAGGTGCATGTAGAGATGTAAGGTATTGGTAACTTTCTATTTGTTGGATAAGATTCATGGGTATTCTTTTATGGTGTTTTTAAAGGGATGAATAAAATTTAAAAAGGCCAAGCATGCACCAATGAGGATAATGTTTCATAAACTAAGGATGATTAATTCAATTATACACAAGTGATAGCTGTTAAAAATGATGTTCATTTTTAAACAGTTGCTTTCTGTTGCACAACATGGACACACTAGAGTTTATTGACTCACACAATATTTATGGGGATTTTAACTCTTATTTGGGTGGATAAAGTATGTAAAGAAAATGTAAGTAATGGTCAAGGTACTTAAATTTTTGGCTGGTAAGTTGTTCAAGACAAGGAAATAAGCAAGTAAATGAATGAATGAATAAATTAACAAATAAAACAAGAGAGGGCAGACATGGGCCATTGATGATATTATCTCATTATCCCAGAATTAAGGTTATTCTAATTCTGTACATCCAAGGTCCATTTAAAAAATGTGTTGGTTGAGGAGTAAAGAGTCAATATTCTTGTTTTTGCATGGTGGTGTGTTGGATGTCGATTTCCATCCTAAAAATAAATAATTATATAAATGTATAAAATGCAACAGATATCGAAATATCAGCTGGTGATGAGAGTGGCCCAAGGATTAAAGGATTACAGTTACGTCAGTTCTGTGTTCTTGACTTCTATAAAAATAATCTAGCCTGCTTCATTCCTTTTCCCAGCTGTTTTGTTTTGCATTGTGTATATGTACAGAGTTTCCTTAAGCATTCCTCTGTGGATAAAGACCTAGTCTATTAATTCTTTGAGCAAGGAGCACAAAGAAAGGTGAGAGAGAAAATGTCAGTGTTCTACTTGTGGAGTAAGAGATTGGATTCATGATTGCTCACTAAAAACTTCTTTAGAGATGATCAAATCAAAGAAAAGAGAATCAGTATGGACCAAATGATCAATAATTATGATTAATCCAATTTAGCTTCATTAGGAAAAGTTCTAGACAATTACCTGAGGGTAAAGGGTCTATGCTAGAGCTGTCCAGTAGAACTTTTTGCAGTGTTGGACGTGTTCTATTATTTTTTCTGTCCAATATAGCAGCCACTAGCTATGTGTGACTATGAGCACTTGAAATGTGGCTAATGTGAATGAATAACTGAATTTTTATTTTTAGTTGATTTTTATTAATTTGTGTTTAAATAGTCATGTGTGGCTAATCTCTCAGGTGCATTGAGTGGTTGGTTAATGGGAGTTTCTTGAATATTAAATATGAATAAATAAATACATGAATTAATAGAGTTAGTTATGGGCCAGAGAGGAGGGTGTACCATGAAAAAAGATTGTAATTAATCCAGTTCTGCACAGCTGAGATTCCCTGGCAAAAAAGTCATGAAAGTTCATGAAAAATAGACATAGGCTTATTCACCTATTTCATCAACTATTCAGTGTTACCTTGAATGTCTGCCCCACAGTTTATGTGAACATTTCTCTAAAGTTGAAGATCTATGTATCTGGGTGGGAAACGGTCAAAAATCTATTGTCAAAGTTGTAATTGACGGGTTGAATAATGGTTTTATATATATTTATTATATTATTTACTTCAAAAAATGAATAATAAATAATAGAGTCCATGCATGGTGCAAGGATGGTAACGTGACATGGAACAAAGTTTGTGATTAATACAAGTCATCACAAACTGTGGTCCATAAATAAAAGGTCTCTTTTACATTTGTTGGTGAGGAACATATGGCAGATGTAAGTAATTGTCAATGTATGTAAAGAGGACTAAACATGGACCAGTGATGAAAGTGTATCGTGACCCAAATATTTATGTTAATACATTTCTGCTCAACTGAAGTCCATTATATAAAGGTCTTTGCTTCTCCATTTGTGGATAAAAATTGCAAAGGTTGTCTACCTTTCTATCTATCATCTATGACTTATATCTCTATATATTATATATGGATCTAAATAATAGTTTTTCTTGGGTTTGATGGTACATTCATGGTGATTTCATTGATGATATTATAAAAATCAATAAATGAATGAATTCCTAAAAATAAAGGGCAGGACATGTATGCATTAGTCATTGCTGTGACAATGTTGCCTAACAAATAACCCACAATTTCAGTGGCTGACAAAGTAGTAGCAACAACAACATTTATTTCTCACATGTGGGTCGATGGGCCTCTTGCAGCAGTTATGCTCCAGGCTGTGGGCTGGGTTTGCTTCTGCACGTCCCCCCCACCCCCCTGCCTTCTTATTCTAGGTCCCTAGATAAAGGAGTTGTAGTGTCTAGGACATACTCTTCTTATGGTGAAGGCTTGACGCTCCAGAGGCTAAGCAAAACCACCCAAGCACGTTTAAAGCCTCTGCTCTAAGTCCCATGTGGTTTGTCACGTCCACTCATACTCCATTGGGCAATGCAAGTCATGGCCAGGCACAACATACTGGGGTCAGGAAGGATATTCTTCCCATGGGGGAGAGGGAAGGGAGAGGGAATACCTGCTGAAAAACAGCATAACCTGCCACATTTCCCCCAATTGCTAAGAAATATTTACTTCATGTCCATACGAGAAATACAGTCATTCTCTCTTCAAAACGTCCCGGAAGTCCATAAAACCAGTGCTCCAGTTCAAAGTCCAGAGCATCCTGATCCGCTTCTGGTTTGGCTCTGCCTCTTCTTTATTTAGAGACTTGTAAACTAGAGACAGGTTATCTGTCCCCACATGGTAAACATGCTGTGTTGGAACCACTCCTGCTTGCAAAGGGAGAGAACAGGAGGCACAGAGCCGTCCACTGCATCGCAGCTCTGCAACCCTGATCGGCAGGGGCTGTGCGATCTTCCTACCTGTGGCTGTCACCTGCAGGGGAAGGAGAAGAAAGACAGATGTTGGTAATGGTCATCATTCTTATTCTTACTTTAGGTGAGCAATTCAATGGCATTCGTTGAAATAATAATTGAGAATTGTTAATTGATTAGATCAGTAAAAAATGGAGTATTGTTTGTGGGTCAATGGTGAGAAGCAGGGCCAAGCATGGACCAAGGTTGAGAATGTGGCACAAGCCAAGTGTTATGGTTAATCCAGTATTTAACAACTGACGTTTATTTAAAAAATTTAATATCTTTCAGTCTTTTTCACATCTGCTTTCTGTTCTGCAGGATGAATGCCCTAGAGCTGATTAGCCATTTTATAATGATGAATGGCTTCCCTCTGTGGGTAAGGAGCACGGAGGCTGATGTAAGTGACAGAGTTCTTGTTCTTGGTTTGGATCCTTTGCTTATGGATGTTGACTGTATAACCAAGAAACCAATGGCTCCATATTTTGATAATATCACAGGAGGCCATGTGTGAACTAGCGATGAGAGTGATATGAACCAAGGATTACGATGAATCCAATTCAACACAACTTAATCCTATTAAAAATACACTATGGCCATTTTATTTATGTTATTTGCATTTTAATATTCCATATTAATTTTATACCACTCTTGATTTAAACATTCCTCCATTGGTAAAGATTTATGCTTGAGAGGGTAGCCCATAGGAAGATGGACAGATACTATCAATGTTCTATTGTGGGAGAAGATGGTGGGTTCATAGTGGTTCATTGAATCATCTTTGAAATATAGACGAATTAAAAGAAAGAGGGCTAAGAACAGGCCAGTGATGAGTGTGGGAGTGCTATGGAGCAAGACTGTTGATTGACTCATGTTATTGATCATTACAGAAAGACATCTAGTGGATTATTTCTGTGGGAAATTATGCACATGTGTTGTCCAGTACAGTGGCAACTAGCCACAGGTAGCTACTGTGCATCTGGAATGTGGCTGGTCTGAATGGATATGTGATCTATGTGGAAAATACACACCAAATTTGGAAGAGTCAGAACAAAAAATAAAATATTTCGTTAATAGTTTATATTTATCACATGTTGAAATGGATAGTATTTTAGATATATTGGGTTAAATAAAATATACAATTGTAATTGATTTCACCTGTTTCTTTTTACTTTTAAAAAGTGTAGATTCTAGAAAACTTAAAGTATATGAGTGGTGGGGCCGGCCCCATGGTGTAGTGGTTAAGTTCAGTGTGCTCTGCTTCAGTGGCCCAAGATGTGGGTTCAGATCCTGGGTGCAGACTTACATCACTTGCCAGCCATGCTGTGGCGGTGACCCACATATAAAGTGGAGGAAGATTGGCACAGATGTTAGTTCAGGGCTAATCTTCCTCAGCCAAAAAAAAAAAAAAATATATATATATATATATATATATATAAGTGGCTTACATTATATTTTTATTGGCCAGCACAGCTATAGACCAATGATAGGAATAGTCAAGGATCTTTTCCTTTGTGTTTTTCTGACCTATGGGTGTTGATAGCATTTTTATTAGCCAATTAATGGATCAATCAATTAAAAGGGAATGAATAGGAAAAAGCATACACTAAATATTAAGGTATATATTGAAACAAGGATTACTTTGAACATTTTTTGAAAGATTGAAACCTGTAAAAATAATTTAAAGTGGTTAATCCCTTTGGGTAATGAACATATGAACAGATGTGTGTAGTAATCAATGCTGTTGGTGTGTCGCTACTCTTTTTTTCTTTTTTAAGAAAATAATCCACATGGACAAATCTCTAATTAAATAACTAAATAGAAAAGAGTCAAGGATGGCAAGTGATGGGTGAGGACAGCATAGAGGGCAAAGCTGTTGTTTGATGCCTATGGGCACCACTGAAATCCACTGCAAACACTATTAGTCTCAGTTCTGGGGAAAATGAGCCTGTAGCCAGGGGTTAGGAACATGATGGGGTCCTAATTGAGGCATTTGAGGCTCATGAATTTTGATTACATTATTGTGTAAATGAATCAATGCATAAATTAAACAAATGTATAAATGAATGAAAAAAACGAAGGCAAGTGTGGACCAATGATAAGTGTATATAATGAAGCAAGAATTATTATTAATATGTTTTTGAAGCAATGAAGTCCATTTAAAAAAAAAGGGCACTGATGTCAATTTCTAAGAAAGGGCAGATTCTTACATGTTCTCATAATAGATGTTTACGTAAATAGGAAAATTGAGGAGGACCAATGTTAACATTGTGTGAGATGATAAGAATTATAATTAATCCAGTTTATTCCTTGAGTTCGTTAAACAGCAACAAATATCTAGTTGGTTATCTCTGTGGATAATGAACAGGTTGACAGATGTTAGTTTTATTTAGAGTTTTTGACCATTTACTTCAGATTCCAAGCTACAGATTGTCAGGGAATGAATGAATAAATTTATGTCACAGTCCGTTAGTTAAAAGGGGGCAAATCAGTGACCATTTGATGAACATAAGTTACAAAGCAAGTATTAGGATAAGTTCAGTCTTCGTTGCTGATGTCCATGAAGAGGACGTAAAGTCTAGGCTCCAACCTATTTGTTTAAAGTTCACAGGTAGATTCGTGTTAAGTTTTTGCGGATAGTAGATTTACATTTTTTTTTGCCAAGGAAGATTTGCCCTGAGCTAACATCTTGCTAATCTTCCTCTGTTTTGTATGTGGGGTGCTGCCACAGCATGGCTGCTGATGGTGGTATGGGTCTGCACCCGAGATCTGAACCCAGGCTGCTGAAGCAGAGTGCACCAAACTTAACCACTACCCTATGAGGCTGGCCCCTGGATTTACTCTTGTTAATTATCTTCTAAGCAATAGATACAGGATTAAATTAATCTGTAACTAATTAAATAATAAATAAGCACATAGATAAATACATAAAGAGAGTCAAGAATGAACACTGGAAAAATGTGCCGTGAAACAATTTTAGATTAATCCAACTTGGAACAAGTGAGGTCCATCAAAGAAGGAAAAGATGAAAGAAGGTACTTTATTCATTTTACAGTTGTTTAATATTTCGTTTTTCACCGCTGCTGATTTACACATTCCACCAGTGATAAAGATGTAGATTTCTCACCTGTTGAGAGAGAAAACACAAGGAAAGATGGAAGATAGGGAAGTAAATGAGACGTTCCTGAATTTTCTTTGTTACATGTTTAAAATTTGAACAAATTAAAGAAAGACTAAAGAACAGGGCCAAGCATGGCCATGATGAGTGCGGGTTTGGATAAAGAATGTTGGCTGATCCATGTGTGCAGCAGTGAGGTCCACTGTGGTAAGAGGTCTCATGTATTCGTTCTGGGAGAAATTTGCCAAAAGTCGGAAGTTAGTAATATTCTTGTATCTTATTCTTGCTTTGTTGTGATTAATGGATATTAAGTAATTATTAGTCAATTAATGCATGAACTAATGCACAAATGTGTAAGTGAATAAAGAAAAAAGTCCCAAGCCTGGATCAATGATGAGTACCCTGGGGTGTCTGAACCAAGGATTTTGATTAAAATCTGTAACTCTGACGTCCACTCTAAAAATGTATCTAATTTGCTACCTTAATGGGACATGAGCTTGTAGCTCCAGTTAGGAATGCAGGCATCTTGCTCTTGGCTTTGGTAGATCTTAGGTATGGATCCTTTTATTAGTGAACTAGGGCATGAGTTAACAAGGAAACCTATCAGTGAATGCAGACAAAGCGGCCTGGATAAGCTCTAATTATGAGAGTACGTAATGAGATAGGAATTGTTATTAGCACAGCGCTGAGGAGCCGAGGTCCAGTATGCGAAGAGTGCAAGGCTTTTTCTGTGTCGATTAGGAACGTGTGGGCAGATGTAGGTAAGAGTCAGTGTTGTTTCTCGGTTGATGGTTGTTAACTGTATTAAGAATTTTATTAAGAAAAGGGGAAAAAGGAGAAACATAATCAATTACAGAACTACCTAATTAAAGACCAAGCATGGGCCAATGTTAAGAATGCGTTATATGAGAGGAGTTACGATTAAATAAGTGCTTCTCAGTTAGCATCGTTTTTGAAAAACACATCTAGTTGTTTTTCTGTGGGCATTGAGTTTATGGGCAGAAGTTAGTGTTATTTAGGACTCTTGCCCAGGGTATGCTGGTTCATGAATATCGATGAAGTGAATGAAGGAAGTGATTATTTAAAGGAGGACAAACGTGGACCACTGAGGATAGACTATGTTGTTAAAAAAAGTTTATTAATCTCACTCTGCTCTTCTGATGTCCATATAAATAAAGGGGGACTGGGATTCTGTCCGCTCTGGGTCAAGTGCATCGAGACAGTTCCCTGTAGTTGTATTTTAGACCAGTTTGTGTTTGATTTGAAAAGAATGAAAATATGAACAAGTTATTGCATGAGTAGATAAATAAAAAATAAATGAAAAAATTTGTAAAGTAGGGTCAAGCATGGATCATTGGTGAGAATATGTCAAGAAAGAAGGATGTCAATTTATCCAATTCTAATCAAGGAAGACCCATAAAGAAGATGATCTGGGCTCTTACCGCTGGAAGGTTTAATGGACAGTTGGAACAGGCATACTTCTCAGTTCCTCTGCTAGCATGTATATCCAGCAACTGTCATCATATCACATTAATTAACATACATTAACATACATTAATAATTAAAATAAGTAAGAAGGGGACCATTCTTAGGCTAATGGAATGGGATGAAAACAGGGGTTTATGATAAATCTGGTACAGCAGGACTAAGGTCTCTTAAAAAAAACTAAATCTACACTGCATTTTCAATTTTCTAAAATCTACTTTTTACTCCACAGATTCAATATACCCAATCTGATTTATTCGTTATCCAGTGATGAAGATCTTGGCTGTCACTTCTGTGGATAAGGAGCAGAGGGACTCATGTAAGGAACAAAGTTCGTGTTCCTGGTGTGCAGGTAATTCATATTGTCTCTGAAATTGTTTCCAAGGAATGGGTGGCTACTGCAAATATGCATGGACCACTACTGGGCATGTGTAATGAACCAGGGATTAAGATTATTCCATATGGAGGCCAGTCCAGTGGCGCAGTGGTTAAGTGTGCACGTTCCGCTTCTTGGCGGCCAGGGGTTCGCTGGTTCGGATCCCGGATGCAGACATGGCACCACTTGGCACACCATGCTGTGGTAGGCGTCCCACATGTCAAGTAGAGGAAGATGGGCATGGATGTTAGCTCAGGGCCGGGCTTCCTCAGCAGAAAAAAAAAAAGAGGAGGACTGGCAGTAGTTAACTCAGGGCTAATTTTCCTCAAAAAAAAAAAAAAGATTATTTCATTTTGGTACAGTTGGGGTCCATTCAAAACAAAGCTGGAGGATTTTTCATTTATTTTTACAGTTGCTTAATATTCTGTTTTATTTTTGCACCGTATTTTAAGAAAAATTCTCTATTGATAATGATCTAGACTGTTAAATCATTGAGGAGGGAGCATCTAGGAAGGTAGAAAGTACTATCAGTGCTCTAGTTGTGGGTAAGATGGTAGGTCCCTTGTACCATTTTTAAAATATGAAGAAATTAAACAAAAGGTGAGCAAGCAGAGAGTCGTGAAACACATGATGGGTATGAAGCAATGTTATTGATTAATCCATATGTGCAACACTGAGGGCCAATTAAAAAGAGATCTCTTTTACTAGCTCTGTGGGAAATAAGCCTGCCAGCAGCTTTCTGCAGTATTCAAGGATTTTGTTCTTAGATTTTTGTGATTCATGGAAATTCATATTTTTTATCAGTGAAGCCATGAATGAAATAATCAATAAATAATGCATAAACAACCAAGAATCAATGTATAAATAAATGAAGAAAAAGAGTGCTGAGCTTGGATCCCTGATGTGTAGTTCTGGGGTATATGAATCCAGAGTTTCGATTAAACTCTAAACACTGAGGTCTGTTAGGATTAGACCTAGTGATTCCCTCTGAGCTAAGAGAATTCCGAGCAGAAGTTCAAGCCAGTTGGAGATCTGATTCTTGAGTTTTAGTGGTTCCTGATTATGGATTGTATTGGTGTAAGTGAGTCAGTGAATGCATGGATAAATGAGTGTGTAAGAGAATGAAGACAGAGAAGGTCACATGTGGGTCACTTATGACAATGGGTCATGAAATAAGTATTATTACTCATGTATTTGTTTAACACCAAATTCCAATATAGTAGATAAGTAGAAGTTGTTATCTCCTTTGGAGCACACAGGAGCTCCAGACACACAGGAACACGTAGACAGATGCATCTCAGTGTCCATGTTGGCATTCTGGGTTGGTGGGACATTGTTGGTTGTTGGTTTTATTAAGAAAGAGGAAAAAATGTTTACATAAGCAAATGATTACAGAACTCTCTAATGGAAAAGAAGCGAGCATTGGCCACTGTTGAGAATTTGTTACATGGCACCAGTTATGATTAATCTAATTGTGTTCAATGAGTTTTATTTAAAAAAACAAATGGAAAGGAATATAGTCAGTTATTTCTGTGGGTAAAGAGCCTCTGGGCAGTTGTTAGTATTTTTAGTGCACAAGTATAGGGTCTGTAGACGGGGTAATTACATATTATCGTAAGTTAGCAAAAGACTATGATGATATCTCAAACGATTGCTTCAAAGAGGGAAAATTATGGACAATATGGAGAATGTGATGTGCAGCAAGGTTAATGACTACTCCTGCTCTACCCTACTCATGTCCATATGAAGAAAATGGGACCTGGTTTCTTCCTACTTGGATTAAGTAGTAGAGACACATGCAGGTAATAAGAGCATTTCAGTTCTGGGTTTCAGTTGGCGAGTTTATTATTTTATATATGATTTTATTATATTTTATATTTATATTAGATATTATTTTATTGCATATTATATTATTATATTTTATATTTATATAATATGTTTTATATATTTTGTTGTACGTAATGTGTATTTTTAGAAAAGTGAGTAGAAGATCAAATTATTCCGTTGATAATTAGGTAAATAAGTGAAAGAATTTATAAAATCAGAAAGGAAGATAAAGCTAGGATTATTGGTGAGAATGTATCCTGAGATTAGGTTTTAAATCTATCTAATTCTGCACAAAGTTCATGAAAATGATTATTAGGCTACTAACTAAGAGTAGGAAGTATATGGCCATTCATTTGTAATAGTTACAAGCCTTATTCTTGAGTTGGAAGTTGGATTCAGTGAAGCTTACTACATTGCTTAAAATTAAAAATAAAAGAAACTGATAAAGGGAATGCATTTTTTACACCAATAATGAGAATGTGATATGATCCAGGGTTATGATTAATCTGGCAATGCAAAACTCATGTCCGTTTAAAAACATCTAATATAGACTGTTTAGAATTCATTTTTCCTTTACAGCATGAATACACCACAGCCAACTCAATCATTCATTAATTGTGAAGATTTTAGTTGTTGCCTCTGTGGTAAAGAACGTGGAGGTCAATACAAGTAACTGTCAAGGTTTATGTTCTCAGTTTGGGGAGTTTGTTCATGGATTTTCAAGCAATTATTTTTAAAAAGTTTATATAATTAAATAAAATCAAAGAACACCAAGCATTGACCAAGGATGGGACTATGTTCTTAACTAAGGTTTGTGATTAGTCATTTTCAGGGCCACATAGTAGTCCATTTGAGTTTGGCTTCAGAGCGTATTTAGTCGTCCCTTCCTCAGTAAGGATCGAGGTTGTTTACTTGTTGAGGGTGGAGAACATAGGAAGAAGGGAGGAAATTACATTGTTCTAGTTGTGAGGGAAGATGGTGGTTTTGTACATTCCAGCATCTTTACAATATGGATAAATTAAATAAAGAGAGAGGCAAAAACCTATTATCAGTATGGTGATGAGACGAAGCACAGCTCTTATTGATCCATATGTGCGATCCAGAGGTGCGTTGAAAAAAGACGTCAAGTGTTTTAGCTCTGTGGGACAAGTGCAAACAGACTTATCTTAATAACAGTCATTCATCTCATTCTTGTCATTTGTGATTCATGGATATTGATTGTATTATAACTTATGCATGTAAAATGATCCAGAAAGGAAGATATAAATGAAGAAGACACCAAATGCATGCCAAGTATGAATCAATGATGAGTATCCTGGGATGTCTGAATTAAGGATTTTGATTAAACTGGATAGCTCTTAAGTCATTACAAGAGGGTATCTAGTTATTCCCATGTGGCATAAAAAGGGAATATTCAGGATCCTGTTCTTGGGCTTTGTGTTCCTTGGGTATGGATTTTTTTTATTATAAATGAAATAATTCATGATGAAGGAAAGAAAGGAAGGAAGGAATGAAGGCGAGGAAAGCCACGGATTGTTGAATTGTGAGAGTATGCTTTGAGGCCCAGGAGAATAAATAGATGACGGTTTGGCTGCTTTCAGCAGGGAGCAAATAGGCGGGTAGGACCAAGATTGAACGTTGTTATTACAGATTGATGATGGGTTACTGATTATTTTATTAAGAAAAGGGCAAAATGTTTGCATAAATAAGTAATTAATTAAATATCTAATTGAAAAAGAGAACAGTCATGGACCGATGATGACAGTAGGTCTTATGACAAGAGTTATGATTAATTTAGGATGGTTTACTGTGAGCATGTGACAACATGTTAATATTATTCAAAAGTTTTGTCCAGTGAGTTATAATTATAAAAATGACATATTTTACTTATATATTGTTATAAGACAATGAATAAATAGATTCATATTTTATTTAAATGATGCAATCACACACCACTGAGGAGCCTTACTATGAAATAAGGATAATGATTATCCTGTTTTACACAACTCATGAACATATTTTTAAAAATCTAGGCTTTTCCTATTTTGCATAATATGCACATAGATACATGCATGTAATAATGTTTTGGTTCTGGGTTGCTACCCATTTTACCATTTTGCCTTTTCTTTGTATAATGAGCAACTGGTGAAATTACTGCATGAGTAATTGAATGAATGAATGAATGAATGAATGAATACATCAAGTAGAGTCAATCATGGACTGTTGTTAAAGATGTGCCGTAAAACAAAGATTTAAATTTATCCGATCAGTACAAGAAAGGTCCATTAAAAAGGACAGTTCTCAGACTTTACCTGCATAAAGTACATAGATGTGTTTATAATAGTCATGGTTCCTGCTTGCGGGTTGAGTGGTGGGTTCAATGGTGTTCATTATCTTGTTTAAAATTATAATTAAATAATTGGGTAAATAAACAGTAGTGATATTTTTGAGCCAATGAAAAGAAGTAAGTTTTATGTCTAATGTAGAACCCTGCAATTAGTATCCTTTAAACATACCTAAATTTATGTTTTTTCGTTATTTTTTAAAGCTTGCTTTTTATCTCAGTATTAGCACACCTTAGTTGATTTAATCATATCAAATGGTGAAGATTTTGGCTGATACCTCTGTGTTTAAGGAAGTGAGTAACATTCAAAGTTTATGTACTTGGTTAGGGGAACTTGTTCATGGATGCTCACTGAAATATTTCAAAGTAATAAATAGCTACATAAAAGTATATAATTAAAAAATGCTATCCATTACCAATGATGGGAATAGATTATGAACCCTAGGTGATGATGAATTCAATTCTGCACAACTGATGACTCCTTAAAACGAAGCTGGAATATGTTTCATACATTTTCAGAGATGTGCGCTATTGTCTTTTATAATCACTTGACAGTCGATTTCACTATTTCTTCCTTCAGAAGACCTCAGGGAGGGAGCACGTATGTGCTACACTAGGGCCATCGCAAAAAGAGATCGAATGTAGTACCTCTGCGGGGATCATTTCGCATATAGATAGATCTTAGTAATATTCATGGATCTTATTTTCGAGATTTTATGATTTCTTTGTATTGATTATATTAGAATGGATCAATAAGCAAAGGCATAAAGGACTAGAGAGAAAGAGTACAAAGCTTGCACCAGTGAGGACTCCTCGAGTGGGGGTTGGGTCTGAATCTAAAATTGTGATTAGGCCCTCTCTGGAAATCAGTGAACTATTGCAAAAAAGAGATAAGGTAAACTCTTTGCCAAGTGAAATCATGAATGGATAAAGAAGTGTAAATGAATGAAGATAAGGAAGGCCACACAGGGACAAATTATGAAATTATGTAGTCAAACAAAGATTATTCTTAGTGCATAGTTGAAACGCTGGGTTCCATAGATAAATAAATCCAAGCTCTGAACCCTTCCATAAGGAGAACATGGACAGATGTACCTACAAGTCCATGCTGTTGTTACTGCTTTCATTGATTGGTTGGCTGTTTTAATTAGAAAAGGACAAAAAAAAGTTTACATAAATAAACAATTGCTTAAACAGTTATCTTATTGAGAGACGGCCAAACATGAACCAATATTGAGAATGTGTCATATGACCAGAGTAATGCTGTTCACTCAGTTTTATTAAAAAAAAATCAAAAGAGGATTTAGTCAGTTATGTCCATGGGCCATGAGCCTGGAGACAGGAAGTTCAGAGCCCTTGTCCAGAGCCTTGGTTTTCATCATTGATGCTGATATGTTGTTATAAGGCAAGAAGGCTCGCATTTATATATAGATTATTAAACAAAAGAAGGCTGAACAAGGGCTAATGAGGAACATGTCTTATGAACCAAAGATAATGATTACTCTTGTTATCCCCAAAGGTTGTCTGAATAAAGAAATAGAAATCTAAGTTCCTCCCACTTTGAGTAAAGTACATGTTGAAATTTGCATGGAGAAATTCTTTAGGACAATGAGTTGATAATTAACTTATTTCATACCTAATTGTATACATGAATAAATAAATGGATTGCTAGGCATATAAATCAGAAAAATTCATGCACATTATTGGTGAGAATAGGCCATAAAACAAAGCTTCACATTTATTCAGTTTTGCACTAGTGAGCGCCTTTCAGGCAATCACTGAGCTGTTAAACATTTGGGTCGGGAGTATGTAGACAGATATTTATTATAGATAATCGTTCTCATTCTCATGTTGGTGTTCATCGTATTATTTACAAATAAAAATTAAATAAGTCAATAAATAAGGAGTACCATTCCTGGCCAATGATGAGGTTATGAAATAACCCAAGTTTATGATTAATGTAATACGGCTAGACTAACTTCTGTTAAAACAAATATCTAACTATAGGCTTTTTCTTTCTTTTGAAAGTGCGTTTTCCCCAAGTGAACACCACAGATGATTTAGTCATTCTCTGATGCTAAAGATCCTGGCTTTTACAAACCCTGTGGGTAAGGAGACAAGAGACTGATGTAAGTGATGGTTAATGTTCTTGCTTGGGAGGTTGGTTTATGGGTGCTGCTTGAATTTTTCAAAGTAATAAATGGGTATGTTAATAAATAAACCAAATAACACCAGCACAGACCAGAATTGAGATTTATGATTAATCTGATTAGTACTACTAAAATCCAATAAAAAAGACTCCGAGTGTTTCATTTATTTTCAGGGCTGCTTCACATTGTGTTTTATTTTTCATTGCACTTCATTTAAGTACCTCTCCACTGATAAAGATTTAGGCAATTAATTCCTTGAGGGAGGAGCAGAGAGGAAGATGGACAATATTGTTGGTGTTCTAGTTGTGGAGTAAGATTATAGGTCCCTTCGCTATTTATTGAACCATCTTTAAATGAAAAAAGACCAAGCGGGGACCAATGGAACTGACAGGAAACAAGGATGATGAATAATTTATATATGTCATAAGCACATATATATGTTGCAAAAAGCAGCTTCGTCTGTTAGCACTTTGGGAAACGGGCATACAGACAGTTATTAGTGATTGTCAAGGATGTTGTTCTTGGGCTTTTTGATTCATGAGAATTGATTATATTATTATTAGTGAATCAATGAATAAAGGAATAAACAATGCATAAATAAAGGAAGAAAAAGATGTCTAGTGTCAATGAGTCATGTCAATGAGTGTTTCCAAAAGTATAAATCAAAGATTTTGATTAAACTCTGTAACTTTGAGGTTCATTAGAGAAAAGAAATCTAATTATTTCCTCTGTCGGGGAGGGGCTTGCAGCAGAAGTTAGGAGGAGTGGAAAATCTGCTTCTCGAGCTTTGGTTCTTAATGTCTGAAATGTATTGTAAGTGGAGCAATGAAAGAATGAATAAAGATGTGTAAATGAATGATGGCCAATTAATTTGAGTCTGCACTGAAATAAGGATGATTATTATATTATTTCCTGAACCAGAGTTCCATAAGCTAAATAGGTCAGGTCTTCCTTGCTGTCTTCCATAAAGGATCTAACTATTGCGTGAGAGTCCATATTGTTGTTTTGGATTCGTGGTTGGTATGTGGTTGTTGGTTTTATTTAGAAAAGGAACAAATTATTTACATTAAAAGTAATTGTTTAAGCAAGTGCCTAATTGAAAGAAGGCCAAGCATGGACTAACATTGAGAATATGATGGGAAGTATGCACACACAGTTCTCTTCACTGACTATTGCTTCAAAAAGCAAAAAAGAATCTAGCAGGTTCTGTCTGTGGGTAGTCAGCATGTAGACAGATATTGGTATCAGTCCATGTTCTTGTCCAGTGTCTTGGCTGGCATTCGTTTTGAATGTATTGTTAAAAATGAGTGAACGAGTGAGTTCATATTTTGGCCAATTATTTAAAAGATGGAAGAGCGTGGGTCAGTGAGGAGATGTCATGAAAGAACAAGATAATGATTAAATCATTTTAGACGAAGAAAAAGAAATCTAGACTTACCCCACTTTAGACAAGGTACGTATCAGCAGCTACATGAAACGGTATTTCAATTCTGGATTACTGGTGGGTTTTACTCTTTTTCTCTTAAAAATGAATAAATGATCAAATTATTCTTTGAGTAATTAAATAAGAGGATAACATGAATGAGTCAGTAAATGTACAAATTAGGGTAAATTTTGGACCAGTGCTTCATGGCACACTCTAAGCAGTTCACGACTATGGCCCCTTAAAAAAGATTAATGAGGTGTGAACTATGTGGTTAGGGGCTACGTAGATGGATAGTGGTACTGCTTACGTTTATTACTCTTAGTGGATTTAACAGTGTTCACTGCATTAACTAAAAATTAATGGGCCAGCCCTGATGGCCTAGCGGTTAGAGTTCAGCGCTCACTGCTTTGGCAGCCTGGGTTCCTTTCCTGGTCCCGGAACCACACCACCTGTCTGTCAGTTTCCATGGTGTGGCAGCAGCTCACATGGAAGAACTAGAAGGATTTACCACTAGGATATACAGCCATGCACTTGGGCTTTGGGGAGAAAAAAAAAAGAGGAAGACTGGCAACAGATGTTAGCGCAGGGTGAATTTTTCCCTGCAGGACAAAAAAAAAAAAAAAAAAAAAAAATTCAACACTAAATAGTCAATACATAGAAAGCAGTCATTCTTGAGTCAGTAATGGGAACATGATAGGAAGCAAAGTTTATGATTAATCTAGTACTTCATGACTCCAGTCCATTAAAAAAAAAAAGGTATCTAGGCTGTTTGATTCTTTATAAGATGTGCATTTTATTTCACAGAATGAAAACATCAGAGCTGGATTTAGTTATTCAATAGCGATAAAGATTTTAGCTTTTACCTCCGTAGTCGAGGAGCCTAGAGGCTGTAGTAGATACTGGTCAAAATTCACGTCCTTGGTTTAGGTAGTTTGTTCATCACCACATTATGCGAAAGGAATAAGTGCTAAATACATAGATAAAATCATGTATTTAACATTAAAATATTGGCCATGCAGGGACCAATAATGGAAATTAACCAAAGTTGACGGTTAATTCAATTCAGTGCAATGGAGGTCAATTAAAAATGATGGAGGGCTTTTATTCATTTTCAGAGTTTTTAATATATTTTATTTTGTACCATGGTTAACTTAAACATTTCTTCAATGATAAAGATCTAGGCCGTTAAATCCTCGAGAAGGGAGCAGATAGGAACAAGGAAGATAGTGTCAGTGTCCTCATTGTGAGATAGGACAGTGGTTGGTTGATCATTGTTTTGCATCTGTTGTCTACTGCTCTGTAACAAATTACCCTACATTTTGATGGCTTAAAACAATAGGAAGCATTTATCTGTCACAGTTTCTATGGGGCAGGAATCCAGGAGAGGCTTAGTGGGCCATTTTGGCTTAGGGGCTCTTGTGAGGTTGTACTCAAGATGTCAGGTAGAATTGCAGTCATCTGAAAGCTTGACTGGGGCTGGAGGGTCTGCTTCCATGGCTCCCTCACAGGGGTGGAGGGTTTGTGCCGCTTATTGGTGGCGGGCCACAGTTTCTTCCTACATGGACCTCTCCTCAGGACTGCTCAAGTGTCGTCACAGCATGACCGCTGACTTCCCCTAGAGCAATCAGTCCAAGAGAGAGGAATGAGGAAGTCTCAGAGTGTTTATAACCTAGACTCGGAAGTCGTGCACCATCACTGCTGCAGTATTCTGTTGGTCATAGAGGCCAGGCATGGTTTAACACGGACCATGGATACCAGGAGTCTTGATTCGTTGGGAGCCCTCTTGTAGGCTAGCTACCACACATACTGTCTTTAAAACATGGAAAAATTAAATAAAAGAAGGGCAAGCACGGACAAAGTATAAATATAGGATTGATGAGAAGTGAGGAGGTTGAAAATCTGTATGTATAGTGCTGAGAGCCATTGCAAAAAAGATGTAGTCTCTTAGTTTTATGGAAAACAAACCTATAGACACAGCTTAGTAAGGTCGTAGGATATTGTTTTAGGTCTTTTTTTCTCTTTTTAGTGAGGAAGATTGTCCTTGAGCTGACATCTGTGCCAGTCTTCCTCTATTTTATATGTGGGACACCGCCACAGTATGGCTTGATGAGCCATGTGTAGGTCTGTGCCCAGGATCCAAACCTGTGAACCCCGGGCTGCTGAAGTGGAGCATGCAAACTTAGCCACTACGCCACCAGGCTGGCCCCTAGTTTTAGGTTTTTTGATTCATGTATATTGACTTTATAATTATTAGTGACTTAACGAGGGAATCAATAAATGAAGATATGAATGAATGAAGAAAAGGGTGCCATGTTTGGACCAATAATGAATATCCTAGGGTGTCTAAACAATGATTTCGATTAAACTCTACAACTGTGAGGTCAGAGACCTCGGTAATGCCTAAATGGTGAATGAGTTTACAGCAGAAGTTAGTAATACTCAGGGTTTTGCTCTTAGGCCATTAAAGTTCATAGGTCTGGATTGTATTACTATAAGTGAACTCATAAATGAATGAATAAACAAATAGATAAATTAAGACAAGGAGAGCCATATGTGGCCCAATTATGAGAGTGTGTAATGTGTTTATTATCGTTAATACATTTCCTAAGCACTCAGTTCCAACGTAAATTGATTAAATCTGATAGCTATTTGGGTGAGGAGCGTAGAGAGATAAGTACCTAGAAATCCATGTTGTTGTTGTTCTGCACGGTTGGGGAAGTGCTGGTTGCCTATTGAAAACAAGAAGATATGACCCAGTTGCTTATATCTGGGAATAATGAGCACATGAATCGCTGTTAATACCATTCAGATTTCTCATCCAGTGTGTATGTTCACAGATATTGATGATATTATGAGTGAATGCATAAGTACATTTATCTCTCAACCAGTTATTTTGGAAAGGGTGGAGCAGGATTTCTCAACCTCATACTATTGACATCCCAGGCTTGATAATTCCTGGTTGTGGCAGGCTGTCCTGTATGTTGTAGGATGTGTAGTAACTTCACTGCCTCTACTCACTAGATACCAAAGTTGACTTTCTTCTCCCAGTTGTGACAATCAAAAATGTCTCCAGACTTTGACAAATATCACCTGGGAGCAACAGTGCACCCATTGAGAACCGCTGGGGTAAAGCGTGGACCAATGAGGAGCATGTGTTGAAAAAACAATGTGAATTATTTGTCCTGTTGTACTTACTGATACTCAGATAAAGAAACAGACACATAAACTAGGCCCCTCCCACTTTGGGTCAGGTTCGTATGTATAGTTGCATTTAATTGTATTGTAATTTAGCTGTTGATGGTTTGGTCATATTGTGTTTTCTCTGGAAAAATAAACTGATGTTCAAATTATTCAAATTAGCTCATGTACAAAAATGAATAAATAAAGCAATGAATGAATAAATACATTACAGAAGGTAGGGTCTAGGATGGACTATTGGTGAAAATGTGCCATGAAAGTAGTATTTAAATGTATCCAGTCCTGCACAAGTGACATTCATTATTAGGAAAAATGTTCTAGGTTCTTACCATGTGGGTAGAGAGTACGTAGAGGGATACTTACAATAGTCATCTCTTATTCTTGTGTTGGGTTAGTAAGTAGCATGCCAGACCATTCTTGGACCATTGATTGAAATGTGGCATGAATCAAGGTTTATGATTAATCTAGTAGAGGCCTACTAATACCCCTTAGAAAATTTAAATGTAGACTCTTATATACTTTTTAAAGTCTGCTTTTATTCCACACAACGGGTACACCATACCCAACTTAGTTATTCTCCGTTGATGAAAATCTGGGCTGTCCTTTCTGTGGGTAAAAAGTATGGGAACAGATCTAAGTAACAGTCAAAGTTCATGTTCTTGATTTGGGGGGTTTGTTCATGGGTTTTATTATTTCAGAGAAATAAATATTTTTTTAAAATACATATTTAAAGAAAATAAAAAACATGCATTGACCAATGATAGGAATGTATTATGAAAAACAAAAACAAAATTAGGTTATTCCAATTCAACACAAGTGAGACTGTTTAAAAAAATAAGATGGAGGACATTGCCTTCACTCAGAGTGGATTACTATTCCATTTTGTTTTTGCACCATAGCTAATTTAAATTTTCTCAAGTGACCTAGGCTGTTGACTCTTTAAGGGGAGCACATGAGATGGTTGATATTGTCAGTGTTTTGTTGTGGGGTAGGATGAGGGGGCTCCTGCTCATTTATTGTACCATAGTTGAGATACGTCTAAATTAAACAGAAAGGAGCAAGCATGGATCAGCAATGAGTACAAGATTTCTAAGAAGCAAGGAAGTTAATAATCCATGTATGGGACATTGAGATTCATCTGTTGATCTTAGCAATGTCAAGGTTCTTATTGTTGAGATTTTGGGATTTTTGTGTGTTGATTTTGTGATTATTAATGAATCAGTGAATGAATCAATAAAACAAGGTTCAAATGGTTGAAGTAAAAGAGTGGCAAACCCAGACCAATAATGAGTGTCCTGGGATGGCTGAGTCAAGAATTTTGATTAAGCCCTATACCTCTGAGATCCATTAGAAAAAGAAAATTATTATCTCTGTGGGAAATGAGCATATAGCAAAAGTTAGGAAAATTCAGATCTTGTTCTTGGTCTGTTGAGGTTCTTGAGTATAGGTTATATTTTTGTGAGTAAATCAATGCGTGAATAAAAGAATCAAATATGTAAATGGATAAAGACAAGGAGGGCCTTGATTGGGCCAAGCTTATGAGAGTATATAATGAACTAAGGAACAGGACTAATACCATTTGGATGTGCTGAATTCCAGTAAAATAAATAGATTAAGGCTCTTATGCTTTTGGGTAAGGAACATTAGAGGACAACTGTACGTAGGAGTCAGTGTTACTGTTGATGGGTAACAGGTTTTTTAAAATGTTGCCTCCTTTTGCAAAAGACTTCGTTATTTTAGAGCAGTTCTGGGTGCAAAATTTAGTGGAATGTAGAGATTTCCTGTAGTCTCTGCCTCCACTCATGCATAGCCTCCCCCACTATCAACATCCCCCACAGGAGTGATACATTTCTTAAAACTGATGAACCGACATTGACATCATTATCACTCAGAGTCCATAATTTACATTAGGGTCCACTCTTGGTTGTATATTCAGTGGTTTTGGATAAATGTATAATGATATGTGTCCACCATTATAATTTCATACAGAATATTTCTCTGCCCTAAAATTCCTCTGTGCTCTGCCTATTTATGCCTCTCTAACCTCTGGCAACTCCTTTTACTGTCATCATAGTTTTGCCTTTTCCAGAATCTCATATAGTTGGAATCCTAGAGTTTGTAGCCTTTTCATATTGTCCTCTTTTACTTAGTAATATGCGTTTAGGTTCCTTCATATCTTTTCATGGCTCCATAGCTCATTTCTAAATAATCTTCCACTGTCTGGGTGGCCCACAGTTTATTTATCCGTTCACCTACTGAAGGACGTCTTGGTTGCTTCCAAGTTTTGGCAATTATGAATGAAGCTGCTATAATTATCCTTGTGCAGGTTTTTGTGTGGACGTAAGTTTTCAGCTCCTTTGAGTAAATACCAAGGAGTGCAATTCCTGCCTTGTATGGTAAGAGTATGTTTAATTTTGCAGAAAACTGGCACATTGTCTTCCATTCCCACCAGCAATGAATGAGAGTTCCTGTCGCTCCACATGCTCTCCAGCATTTGGTGTTATGAGTGTTCTGGATTTTGGACATTCTGATAGCTATGTAGTGGTGTCTCGTTGTTTTAATTTGTGTTTCCCAAATGACAGAGGATGTGGAGCATCTTTTCATGTGCTTATTTGCCATCTGTATATCTTCTTTGGTGAGGAGTCTGTTAAGGTCTTTGGCTCATTTTTTAATTGGGTTGTTTGTTTTCTTATTGTTTATTTTTAAGAGTTCTTTGTATGTTTTGAATAACAGTCCTTTATCAGATATGTCTTTTGCAAATATTTTCTCCTAGTCTGTGCCTTGTTTTTTGTTCCCTTGACAGTTTCTTCAAAGAGCAGAAACTTAATTTTAATGAATTCCAGCTCACCAATTATTTCTCTTACATATTGTCTTTTGTGATATATATAAAAAGTCGTTGCCAAACCCGGCGTCATCTAGATTTTCTCCTTTGTTATCTTCTAGGAGTTTTATAGTTTTACATTTTACATTTCAGTCTGTGATCCATTTTGAGTTAATTTTTGTGAAGTGTATAAGGCCTGTGTCTAGATTCCTTTTTTATTATGTGGATGTCCAGTTATTCCAGCATCATTTGTTGAAAAGACTGTCTTTGCTCCATTGTGTTGCCTTTGATCCTTTATCAAAGATCAGTTGACTGTCTTTATGTGGGCCTATTTCTGGCCTCCCTATTCTATTCTATGTATCCATTTGTCTTTTCTTTTGCTAATACCACACTGTCTCAATTTCTGTAGCTTTATAGTAAATCTTGGAGTCAGGTATTGCCGGTCCTTCAACTTTGTTTTTCTTCAATATTGTGTTAGCTATTCTGGGTCTTTTGCCTATCCGTTCAAACTTTAGAATCAGTTTCTCTACATTCACCAAACAAATTGCTGGGTTTTTTATTGGTATTGTATTGAATCTATAGGTCAATTTGGAAAGACCTGACATCTTGACAATATTGAGTCTTCCTATCCATGAACATGGAATATCTCTCTATTTATTCTTTGATTGCTTTCCTCAGAGCTTTGTAGTTTTTCTGTTATAGTTCTTATGTATATTTTGTTTGATTTGTAGCTAAGTATTTCATTTTTGGGGTGCTAATGGGAATAGTATTTTTTTAAATTTCAAATTCTACTTATTCATTGCTGGTATATAGGAAAGCAACTGACTTTTATATATTAACCTCGTATCCTGCAATCTTGCTATAATCGCTTATTAGTTCCAGGAGATTTTTGGTTGATTCTTTCAAATCTACATAGATGACCATGCCATCTGCAAACAAGGACAGTTTAATTTCTTCCTTCACTGATAATATAAGTTTTATTTCCTTTTCTTGCCTTATTGCATTAGCTATAACTTCCAGTACAATATTGAAAAGGAGTGGTGAGAGGGCTTCTAGTTTCTAGTCATTATGATGTCAGCTCTAGTTCTTTTGTAGATATTCTTTGTCAAGTTGAGGAAATTCCTCTCTATTCCTAGTTTACTGAGAATTTTTATCATGAATGGGTGTTGAAGTTTGTCAGATTTTCTGCACCCGATGACATGATCATGTGATGTTTCTTCCTTAGCTTGTTGATGTGATGGATTACATTAATTGACTTTTGAGGGTTGAACCAGCCTTGCATACTTGGGATAAGTTCTAGTCAATCATAGTATATTTCTTTTTATACATTATTGGATTCGATTTGTTAATACTTTGTTGAGACTTGTGCATCTATGTTCATGAGAGATAGTGTTCTGTACTTTTCTTATTTCTTTTTCTGGGTTCAATATTAGGGTAGTGTTGGCCTCCTAGAATGAGTTAGGTAGTATATCTTCTGTGTCTATCTTCTGAAAGAGACTTTAGAGAATTGGTATAATTTCTCCCTTAAATAGTAGGTAGAATTCATCAGTGAAGCAACCTAGGCCTGGTGCTTTCTGTTTTGGAAGGTTATTAATTATTGATTTAATTTCTTTAATAGATATTTGCCTATTCATATTGTCCACTTCTTCTTGTATGAATTTCGGCAAACTTTGTCTTTCAAGGAGTTGGTCCATTTCATGTCTGTTATCAAATTTGGGGCATAGAATACTTCCTAGTATTCCTTGAACATCCTTTTAATGTCTAAGCGATTTGTAACGATGTCCCCTCTTTCATTTCAGATATTACAATTTGTTCCCTCTCTCTTTTTTTCCTCAGTTAGCCTGGCTAGAGGCTTACTGATTTTTCCAAAGAACCAGCTTTCAGTTTCATTGATTTTTCTCTGTTGATTTGTTTTCAGTTTCATTGATTTCTACTTTAATTTTTATTATTTCTTTCCTTCTGCATATTTTGAGTTTAATTTGTTCTTCTTTTTCAAGTTTCCTAAAGTAGACACCTAGATTACTGATTTTAGATCTTTCTTCTTTGCTTTAAATAAAAATTGTGTATATTGAAGGTATACAACATGATGTTTTCATATACATATACATAGTGAAATGATTACTACAGTGAAGCTAATTAACATATTAATTTCCTCACAGTTATTGTTTGTTTGTTTTTGTCATAAGAGCAACTGAAATCTACTCTATAAGCAAATTTCCAGTATACAATATGATATTATTAACTATTGTTATCATGCTGTACATTTGATCTCTAGAACTTTTTCATCCCACATAACTGCAACTTTGTACCTTTGACTAATATCTGCGTATTTCCTCCACTTCCCCACTCCTGGTAACCACCGTTCTACTCTCTGCTTTGTGAAAGTGACTTTTTTAGATTCCACATATAAGTGAAATCGTGCAGTATTTTTCTTTCTATGTCTATCTTTTTTCACTTAGCATAATATTCTCCAGGTTTACTTACATTGTTGCAAATGAAAGCATCACCTTTTTTAAGGCTTAATAATATTCTACTGTAGATATACCACAATTGCTTTGTTTATTCATCTGTCAACAGACACTTAGGTCTTCTTTTCTTATATATGCATTTAATGCTATAAATTTCCCTACAAGTACTGCTTTTGTTGCATCCATTTTTTTGGGGGGGGCGGAGAACAGGAAACATTTACATAAATAGACAATTGATTGAGAATATATCTCATTGAATGAGAAGCAAGTATAGACACATGTTGGCAAAGTGTTATATAAGAAGTATTGGGATTGATCAGATCGTGTTCACTAAACTTTAATAACAACCCAAAAGTGATCTAGTCAGTTATTTCTGTGACTAACAAGTAGATAGACAGATGTTAGTATCATTCAGGATTTATTTCTAGTGTCTTTGCATTCTTAGATATTGACATGTTGTTATAATTCAATGAATGAATAAAATTCTGTTTTAGTTATATAAAATAAGACAAAGCTTACATCAATGAAGACCATGTCGTAGGTGACACTGATAATTATTAATTTGAGTTTTCACTACTGATGTTTATAGAAAGAAAAAATTCCTAGCCCACCCCAGTTTTTGATAAGGTATGTGTAGATCATTGCATATGACAGTATTTCTGTTGTGAATTACTGGCTGGTTTGCCATTTTTACCTTTGTATAATGAGCATATGGTCAAATCATTCCATGAGTAATTAAACAAATGAATAATCGAATGAACAAATGAACATATAAAATGCAATCAACCATGAGTCATCACTGAGAGCTTGAAATTAGGATGCAAATGTACCCAATTCTGTAAAAGTAGCATTCATTAAAATTTTCTTTTATTCTGTGAAAAGTTTTAAAATATAAAGATATTTTTGGGGCTGGCCCCGTGGCCGAGTGGTTAAGTTCGCGCGCTCCGCTGCAGGCGGCCCAGTGTTTCGTTGGTTCGAATCCTGGGCGTGGACATGGCACTGCTCATCAGACCACGCTGAGGCAGCGTCCCACATGCCACAACTAGAAGAACCCACAACGAAGAATACACAACTATGTACTGGGGGGCTTTGGGGAGAAAAAGGAAAAACTAAAATCTTTAAAAAAAAAAATATAAAGATATTTTTGATAGACATTTTTCTTATTCTTATGATTCAGCAGTGGCTATTACATTGTTTAAAAGTAAAAGTAAAATACTATCCTAATTAAACTATTTAGTTTTACATAATTAGTATACATTAAAAAATTAGGATAATTCTGCTTTTTCCTCCACAGAATGACCACGGGACAGTGGACTTCCTCATTTTCTAAGTGGGTAAAGAACACAGAGACAAACGTAAGTCCCACTGCAAGTTCCCATCCTTGGTTGGGATGCTTTGTTCACTAGTGTTTAGCATTATTTCAAAAGAACCAATGTCTGTATACGAAGTAAAATTCCCCAAGTATGGACCAGTGATGGGAATATGTTATGAATCAAAAATCGTGTTTAATCTAATTCCGCACAACTGAAGTGATTAAAAAAGATAGTAGTCGTTTCCTTCATTTTCAGAACTATTTAATATTACATTTTACTTTCCTCCACCAACGACTTAAACGTTTTCACATTGGTATAGTCTTGGCTGATAACCGTTTGTGTGGCAGCCCATAAGAAAATGGAAGATGTTGGGTCTGAGAAGTGACTAAAAATGGTGGTTTCCTCAATTTTCATTGACCTATCTTTAGAACATGGGCTTAAAAATTAAATAGACGACAGCCACAGAAGGACCAATGGTGAATGTGGATTTGGTGTGAGGCATGTTCTCTGAGGTCCATTGTCAAAGGAGACTAGTTTATTCAGTCTATGGGGAAAGAGCCACTAATGGGGAGATCTTGTTTCTGGAATTTTATGATTGTATTGTTATTCATGGATCAATGAATAAATAAGTAAATGAAGATATAAAGGAAGGAAAACATGCCTGGACCAATGATGAGTACCATGGGGTATCTGAAACAGGAGCTTTGATTAAACCCATATCAACTCTGAGGTCCATTACAGAGAGACGTGGAGTTATTCCCTCTGGGGGAAATGAGCCCATGGTACCCTGTGCTGGGGCTTTTGTGGTTCTTGGGGGTGGATTGTGTTTTTATTATAAAATTGGCCCACAAATAAATAAAATGTATCAATGAATGAGAAAAAGAAGACAAGTCATGCACCTATTATTAAGGAATGTAATGAAACATGGATTACTATTAAAATGTGGCTGAGACTCTGACTTCCATTAAGTTACTAGTAAAGGCTCTGACTACTCTAAAAAGGAGTATATGGTCATTTGTAGGTAACACTCTAGAGTTTTTGTTCTTTGGTGGTGGTGGGTTGCTGACCGATTGTTTTATTAAGGAATGGAAAGACATTTACTCAGTTGGTTGGTTAAATAACCACATAATTGAGAGCTAGGCAGAGACCAATGATAACAGTGATTTGTATGACAACACTCATAATTAATCCAGTCTTTTTTTTACCGATTTTTATTGAAACAATAAGAAACGAGCTAGTCTCTTATTCTTGCTGTCAATGACTGTGTCCAGTGGATAAGATTACAGATACCTGTGCCTTTGCATAAGAGAAAGAAGGTATAATTTTGTATTTCAATCTATTTTTCAAAAGTCAGCAAACCATGGACCAGTTAGGAGCCATGTTTTAATATGAGGATAATGATTCATCTTGTTTTCCAATGACGGATATTCTAAGAAAAATTCTAGTCTCTTCTATATTTTGAAAGGTGCACCTGGACATCTCCAAGTTGTAATAATTTGGTTCTGAGTTAGTGTTTAACCATTATGAATTTTCATTAGAAAAATGTGGATATGGTATTATTATTCCCTGAATAATAAAATAAATTAGTGAGTGAATTTGTAAATCTGTAACAATTTGTAGAACGTTGGTGAGATTGTATCATGAAACAAATGAAAAATGTCCAATTCTGCACAAATAAGTCCAATAAAAAGATTATCTTGGCTCCTCCTTTCTGCACAGCAAGTGAATTTGTTTAATAGTAAAACTTCAGTAAGTAAATAAAGAGTGCCGTTCTTGGGAAGATGATGGGAATGTGTTATGAAGTAGGGTTCATGATTAATCTAGTCCTCCTGACAAATTTCAACTTAAAAACCTAACTCTATGTTCCTTGTTTTTAAAAATAGGCCTTTTGTTTTTCTTTATAGAAGAACAAGACAGAGCTGATCTAATCATCCTGTAACTGTGTAGGCCCTGGCTCTTACTTCTGGGACCAAGGAGCATGAACACTGATGTAAGCAGACGTCCCTGTTGGTGTTCTAGGCCTGGACAGGGGTTATTCACGGGAGTGCACGAAATTATTTCAATAAAAGAAATAGTTAAATACTATGTGAAATTAAGGAATGCCAATCAGAAGCCCATGATTGGGGTGAGTCATCAACTAAAATTTATGGTTACTTCGGCTCCGCCAAGTAAGGACCATTATTAAAGAGATGGAGGGCAGTTCACATATTGTCAGAGCAGTTTAACTTCCAATTTAATGTTCTTGTCACATTTGCCTAATACATGCCTTCCTTGATAAAGATTGCAGTTGTTAACTCTTTGAGGCTGGAGTACCTTGGAAGGTGGCAGATGTCAGTTTTCTCAGTTGTGGGCCAAGATGGTAGGTTTACGGTTGTTGATTACACTAGCTTTAATATATGAACAAATCAAGTGAGAGAGGAGCAGGTGGACATCAAATCATAAGGAAGGGATTGATATGTAGCAAGGGTGCTGATTAATCCCTATGTGGAAAACAGAAGTTCATTGTGAAAAGTGATTGTGTCTTTTTTCTCGGTGTGAATGGGGGCAGGGAACAGCTCTTGGTTGTGTTTAAGGCTTTTGTTCTAAGTTTTGTGTCATTAAAGGTTATTGGTTGTGTAGTTATTATTCATGAATCTGTGAATGAATGAATCGGTTCAAGAAGGCATAAACTAATGAAGAAATAGGAGGCCATGCCTGGATCAGTGATGAGTATTGGTGGAGAGATCTGAATCAACGCCTTTGCTGCAGCCCTCTGTGACTCTGAGGTCCCTCACGGAAAGAGAGCCAGTCAATACTCTCTGTAGAAATTAGCTAACAGGAGAAGCTAGGAAAATTCAATAAACTCGCTCCTGGGCTTCTGTGGTTCAGGGATATAGATTGTATTATTTGAAGTGAATCAATGCATGAATAAAGACAGAAATGTACTCATGGAACAATTAGTAGGCTACAAAAAACAAGTGTTAATATTAATATAATTCCGAAGTAAAATGAAAGGTTTATCTGTAATTCTCTTTCCTATGGAGCATATCAGTTAAGAGGCAATGTTTTGAGTTTTTGCAGTTTGCTGGTTTTCTTTTTTTAATTAGGAAAGCAAGAGTGTTTGCATCAGTCAATAATCCATTAAATGACCATCTATTTCATAGATGCTTATGTAGATGGATATTTGTAATCGTTATAGATCTTACCTTGGACTAGGTGGTGCACTTACTAGTGTTTATTATACTATTTATAACTAAGAATTCAATATAGTTTAATAAAAAATTGCATTTTTAAACCAGGGTTTATTGTTGTCTGGTTCTGTGCAACAACCATCAAAAAATATCTAATTCTGGTCCAAATCTCCTTTTTCCTCCCTAGAGTGAACATAAGACAGCCGATTTCATCATTTAATAAAGAATTGTTATCGTGAGCAAGGAGCATAAAGACAAATATAAGTAAGTCCCTCAGTTCACGTCCTTTGTTTGGATAGGTTGTTTGTTGGTGCTGGCTGAAGCATTTCAAAGTAATAATTGTCTGCTCCAGACATGAATAAATAAAACACTCCAGGTAGGGACCAATGATGGGAATGTGTTATAAAACAAAAACTACGTTTAATCTAAATCCACACAACTGAGGTAATTTTGATAGAAGTTATTTAATTTATTCTCAGAGTAGTTTAATATTATTCCTTATTTTCTGCCTTGGTTTATTTCGTATTCCCATATGGATGGAGCTGGCTGATGACTCTCCGGGTGCAGCCCAGAGGTGATTGAAGATGGTGGTTTCATTATTTTTCATTGAATCATCTCTGACATGTGGTTGAATTAAATAAAAACGGGACACACAGGAAGCAATGCTGAATGTGGGTTTAATACAAAGCGGGCGTGTTGACCATCCACGTGTGCAGCTTCGAGAGCTGTTACAAAAGACATGTAGCCATTAGCTCTGCGGGACAAAAGCCTAAAATTCAAGGGTCTTGTTTTTGGAATTTTGTGATTGTTTTATTTGTGAATCAGAAAATTAATAGATGAAAATAATTTCCTAGCATGGACCAGTGATGAATGTCATGGGGTTTCTGAAACAAGAATTTTGATTAAACCCGTCTGCATCTCTGAGGTCCATTACAAAGAGACACCTCATTATTCTCTTTGTGGGAAATGAGCCTACAGTACCTTATTCTTGGGCTTTTGTGGTTTGGGGTATGAATTGCATTATTAAAATAAAATTAGCCCACATATAAAGAAATATATCAATGAATGAAGAATAAGAGAGAGACGTGTGCACTGCTTTTTAAGGCATGCAAGGAAACATAGATAATTATTAAAGCAATTTTCAGATTCTTAGTCCCAATAAATTAATAGGCAAGCCTCTTACCACTTTGGTAAGGAGCATGTGGTCATCTGTACATTAAAGTCAATGTTTTTATTCCGTGTTGGGGCCGATTGCCAATTGATCATTTTATTAAGGAAAGGGAAATACATTTGCCTAAATAGTTGATTGAATGAACTATGTAATTGAGAGGGAGAGCATGGAGCAGTGATGACACTGTTTTATACAACAACACTTATAATTAATGCACTTGTTTCATGCAACTTTTTCTAGGCAAACAAACATTAAAGGAACCAGTTTGCTATTTTTTTTTGCACTATTCTTTTGCATAATGACATAAAGACAAATGTAAATATTATTCAAGGTACTTATCCAGTGCGGATGAGCTCACATATATTGGTCTAATTATAAGTGAACACATGTATACATTTATATTTCGATCAATTTCTTTTAAAATTGGCCAACAGTGCACCAATGGAAAGCATGTAATTAGATGTAAAGATCATGATTCATCGTATTTTGCACAGCTGATATCCATAGGAAGACACAGTTCTAGGCCTTTCCAGTGGTCCATATAGACATTTGTAAATAATAGTGTTTCAGTTCTGTGTTGATGCTTGTTTAAACTTCTGGGAATTCTTATAGAAAAATGAAGGGATGGTCTTATAATGCCATGAAATGAAGCAATTCGTGAGTGAATTAATAAATACATTAAGTAGGGTCATGCTTGGACCATTGGTGAGATTGTGCCATGAATTGACTCGCCCCAGGATCCAATTCTGCACAAGTAACATTCAACACAAAAGATGATCTCGGCTCTTACCTCTGTGAGTAGCAAGTACAGACAGATAGTCCTAATAATTAGGGTTATTTTTCTCCTGTTTACTGCTAGATTTAATGGTGTTCATGATATTATTTAAAATAAAAATTGTACAAGTTAGTAAATACGAAGTAGAGCTCTCTCTTTCCAAATGTTGAGAATAGGATGCAAACCAAGCTTTATGGTTACTTGATTATTGCTCGCTTGAAATAGCTAAATGTAGACTGATTCTTTTTAAAATTTGCTTTTTACTCCTCAGAGTGAATGCACTCTACCAGATTTGGTTGTCATCTCGTGGTGAAGATCTTGCCTTTTACCTCTTTGGGTAAAAAGAGGTCAATGTAAGCAATAATCAAAGTTCATGTTCTTGCTTGGGGCTTCGTCAAGGTTCTCACTGAGATGTTTTGAGGGAATGAATGGCTACATACAGGAACAATTCAAATGTGGTCGTGGTCATGCATTGACCAATGATTAGAATGTATGTGAATTCGGAATTATGATTAATCCATTTCAGCATGACTGAATTCCTTAGGTCAAAAAATATGGAAAGCGTTTGAGTCATTTTCAGAACATTTTAATACTCTATTTTATTTTTATACCATGATGGCTTTGAATGCTTCTCCATTGATATTGTTGGAGATTATGAATCCATTGAAGGGGAGAACATAAGAAAATGGAAAATTTTGCCTTTTTCTTAGTTGTGTTATAAAATGGCAGTTCAGCGTACCATATTTAAAATATGACTGTTAAATGAAAGAGGTCCAAGCATGGACCAATGACTAATATGGAATTGATGTGATGCAAAGAAATGGATTATTCATATTTGCAATGCTGGGGTGCACGGCACAAAAGGGGCTAGTCCTCCAGCTCTGCGAGAAGTTAACTTGCACAGACATATTCATATCTTTGAGGATCTTGGTTTTATTTTCCTTATTCATGGACATTGATTGCATTATTATTAATGAATCAATGAATAATTCAAGAACAATATGTTAAATGAAGGCACAGAATACCAAGTCTGGATCAATGATGAGTATGCGTGGGGCATCTGAATAAAATACTTGATTAAACCCAGTCTGTAACTCTGAGGTCCGTTGCATCTATGGGAAATGTGCTTATAGAGAAAGTTAGAAATATCCGAGGATTGTATTCTTAACCTTTTGTTCATGAATATGGATTGTATTATGATAAGTAAATCAATGCATGCATAAATAAAGTATAAATAAGGAGGAAGGCTACCCCTTATCCAATTATGAAAGGAGCTAATGAACCACGGATCATTGTTAATATGCTTCTGAGTTCAAGTGAAATAGACTAAGGCTGTTCCTCCTTTGGGCATATCAGTGTTGTTATTCTGGGTTAGTGGTGAGTTGGCGGGATGTCTTATTTTTAAAAGGGACAAAAAATTTATATAATTGCGTAATAATCAATAATACTTAATATAATATAGTCAAGAATAATATAATGAATCATGATAAATACATTAGTATAAAATTATTTTAATAATTATTTAAATTAATATAATCAATAATAAAAAATAAAATACAAATGATTAAATAGTTATTAAAACATGGAAAACTTCTAAGCATGAACATTGAAAATGTGAATATACTAATTACAAATCCTTGTGTTCATTGATTTTTATTTAAAAAGAAAATTGTAAGTGCATTTTGTTGGTGATTTCTGTGGGTGATAAACCAATGAGTAGATTTAGTGTCACTCAGTGTTCTTGTCCCGCATCCTTAGGGTTCACCAGTGTTGGTGCTAGTATAAGTGAGTAAAAGAATAATTTCATATCTCAATCCATTATTTAAAAGAACATAAGCCATGGGCCAGTGAGGAGCATGGATAATCTATAAGGGAGCACGGTTACTCCTGTTCTGCTCTCTTGCAGTCTACCTAAATAAAAAGACCCCGGCCCGCCCTTCTTTAGGGAAGCATCGGGTAGACCTCACTCTCTAAACACATCTTGTTATTAACATTTAAATTCAAATTAATTGAAAATAAAAATTCAGTTCCCCAGGAACTCTAACCACATTTCAAGCCATTATGTGGCCAGTGGCCACCATATTGGGCAGTGCTAAAGGAGAACATTTCCGTCACTGCAGAAAGGGCCGTCAGTGCAGACAGTTCTGACATAGAAAGTTGCATGTAATAATATTTAGTTTTGAGTAGCGGATGGCTTTCCCATTTTGTATTTTCTGTAGAAAAAAGAGTAGATAATTAAATTACTCTTAGAATTATTAAAAAGGGGAATAAACACATTAATTGATAAATGCATGAATTGAAGTAAGCATGGCCCATTGGTCAGATTGTTCCCTGAAACAAGAATTTAAATTCATCCCATTTTGCAAAAATTTTCCCCATTAAAAAATCATGTGGCCTTTTCGCTCTATGATAGGGGCATATAGACAGATATTAATAATAGTTAGAGTTCTTGTGTGGAGTGGTAGATTAAAGGTCTTCATTTTATTTTTTCACGCTACAAATGGAGTAAGTCAGTAGATGGAAAGGATACCACTGTTGAATTGATGATGAAAATGTTACACCCACCTATGTTAATGAGTGATCTAGTAATGCAGAAATAACTTCTACTTAAAAATCTAAATTTACACTTTTGTTCTTTTAAAAATCTACCTTTTCCTCCTGAATGAACACTCTGTATTGGATTCAGTCATTGTCCATTGATGGGGATCTTGACTGTTACTTCTGTGAGTAAGGAACAATGTAAGTAACAAAGGTTCTTTTCTTGGTTTGTATGGTTTGTTTACATGAGCTCACTGAGGTAGTTCAATAGAATAACATCCAATAACACCAAGTATGGACCAATAGTGGGAATGTGTTATGGGCCAAGGAGTAGAATTAACCCATGTTAGCACAAATGAGATTCATTTCTTAAATTGATGGAAGGCATTTAATTAATTTTCATAACCGTTTGCTATTTCATATTATTTCTGCGCCACAGTTGATTTAAGCATTTCCATATTGGTAGAGAGCCAGGCTGTTTGCTATTTAGAGGAAGCCCTTGGAAGGTGGAACATATTGTCTGTGTTCTAGAAGCGTGGTACCATTGTGGTTTTTGGTTGTTTATTATACCATGTTTAAAATTGGATAAATTAAATGAACATGGCCCAATCATGGATTGTTTTTAGGGAGGGCACTGTTATGAAACCAGGTTTACAATGAGATCTAGTGTAAAAGCTCTGGGAGAAATCAGTCTAGAGACAGATCATAGTTAAATCAAGGACCTTGTTCTCGGGAGTTTGTGATTCATGAGAAAGTGAAGATAGAAATGCATGAAGAAGAGGAGTGCCAGGCCTGGACCAATGATGAGATTGGAGGGTGTCTGAATCAAAACTTTTGATTAAAGCCATCTGGAACTCTGAGGTCCATTATTAAAAAGTGTCCTCCTTTTTCCTCTATGGAAATGAGCTTATCACAGAAGTTCAGAACTTTCAGGCATCTTGACCTTGGGCATACACATTTCATAAATACGGATTTAATTTTTATAAGTAAATCAATGCATGAGTGAATGAAGAAATGTCAAAATGGGTAAATATAAGGAAAGTTGTACATTGGCCAATGATGAGGCATGGGTTATTATTAAACATTTCTGTGGCACTGAATTCCAGTGAAATATATTCATATATCTCTTTTGGAAGGAGTGTATAGACAGATATATATAAGACTCAATATTATTGTTTGATGTAGGTGGTTATTTGCTGGTTGGTTGTTTTAGAGAAGGGAAAATTATGTAAATAAATAATTTATTAAGTAGTTATTTAATTGGAAAAAGAATGAGCATAGTTCAACTTGAGAATATGCCTTATGAAAAGACTTATTATTAATCTCCCTCTGTTCACTGCGTTTTATTAAAAACAAGGAAAAGCATTTGGTTTTTGAATCTCTGTGGGCAATGTAATAGACATATCGAGACAGAGCAATATTATTCAAGTTTCCTAAGGTTAGTTAATTCCCAGTTATTGATAAATTACTACGTGTGAATAGATTATGTCCGAATCACAGTCAGTAGTTAAAAACGGGACAAAACATGGCCCCGTAAGAAGCAAGAATAATGATTAATCTTTGTCTGTACTACTGATCCTCTCTTCCTAGTTTAGGTTTGGGCATTTACACACACAAGGGGCATTTCTATTCTAGGTTGTTCATGGCTTTACCATTGTGTATGTTTGTGTGTTAGTATATTTGAATATATGATCAAATATTCCATGAGTCATTTCATAGACGAATAAATAAAACAATGAACGACTGAGTTAACATATAAATAGGGTCAAGCGTAGATCGTGGTGAGGATGTGCCATGAATGACAAATTTAAATTCACCCATTTCTATACGAATTGAGTCCATTAACAAAAAGAGTATTTAGGCTCTTGCCTACACGGGCAGGACTGTGTGGACAGATATGTAGAATATCATAGTCCTTATTTTTGAATGATGAACGTGGCAGTGCTTATTGTTACTTAAAATTAGCAGTCACATCAGGAAATAAAGGGGGCTGTTCTTGGGTCAGTGATGAAAGTGAGACTTGAATCAACTTCATGATTAACCTAATACCACACAACTAATGTCCTTTAAATCAAGCTAAACCTGGACTCTTCCTTCTTCTGAATGTTGGCATTGGACTCCACAGAAGGAAGCCCATGGCTGATTCAGCCAGGCTCTGCTGCTGAAGATCTCGCCTGTTACCTTTGTGGGTATGGAATCTAATGACTAATGTAGATAATAGTCAGAAGATCTTGTCAGTTGGGGTAAATTTTTTATTAGTGTTTATTGAATTATTTAAATTAAGCCATACATAGACTGATGATATGAATGTGTTACGAAACAAAGATTACGGTTAATCCGTTTTAATAGAATTTTGGTTTGAATAAGATGGAAGACATTTTGTTCATTTTCAAAGCTGATAGTAATCCACCTTTGTGTACTACATTTGATTTAAACGTTTATCTAGTAATAAAATCTAGGGCTGCACTGTCCAATGTGGTTGCCGCTAACCACATGTGGCTATTTAAATTTAGAATAATTGAAATTAAATGAATTTTCAATTGGGTTCCTCAGTTGCACTAGCCACATTTCAAGTACTTAGGAGCTACGGGTGGCTAATGGTGACCGAATTGTACAGCACAGTTATAACACATTCACATTATCAGGCAAAGTTCTATCGGAAAACTCCTCGTCGATGGAGGAGTGCATAGCAAGATGGAAGATAGTTGAAATAGGGTGTGTAGGAAGCAAGAATGTTCATTGATCCATACATATGTCATTGAGGGCCACTGTGTAAAGAGATCAAGTCTATCGAGAAAAGATCTAGTTTATGGGAAGAGAGCCTATAAACAGATCTTGGTCATATTCAAGGATCTTGTTCTTGGCTTTTTATTTTTATTCATAGATATTGATTTTATTGCTGTTAGTGGATCAATGAATGGATCAATAAACAAAGTGTAAATGAAGAAAAAGATTGCTTAGCCTGGATCAATGATGAGTACCCTGGGGTGTCTGAAATCAAGGATTTTGATTAAACCCTGTGACTCTGAGGTCCATTACGGAAAGATTCCTCTTGTTATCTCTATGGGAAGTGAGCTTATTCTAGGAGTTAAAAATATTCAAAAGTTTGTTCTTGGGCTTCTGTGTATTGTATTTTCAGTAAATCAATGCATGAATAAATTAAGAAATGTATAAATGAATGAAGACAAAAAGGATTATTCCTGAGCCAAATATGAGAGTATGTAATGTAATATAGGTAATATAAAAATCATTATCAATCCATTTCTGAAGCACTGAGTTCTAGTAAAAGAAATTGATTAAAGCTGAGCCTTTGGGGTAAGGAGCGCTGAGATAAACGGATGTAAGAGCCCATGTTGTTTTTCTGGGTTGGGTTGTTGGTTTTTTGTTTTATTAAGAGAAGGGCAAAACGTTTAATTAATTATTGATTAAATACATAATTAAGAGAGGGCTTACACCCTGGCCTATGTTGAGAATCTGTCACGTTACCAGTTATGATTAATCCAATCATCTTCACTATTTTTTAGTTTAAAAAAGATAAGGAAAAATCATCTGTTCTTTTTCCTGCACCTAAGGAGCATATGGACAGGCATTAATATTGTCTTGTTTCCGTGGAGTTGCAAATATTACAAATATATAAAAGATAAGTTAATATTTTAATCAATTATTTGAAGGAAGACAAAGCGTGGACCAGTGAGGAGCGCGTGTTAGGAAACAAGGCGAGCGATGAATGTAGTTCTACACAATTGCTCTCCAGACAATGAAAACAGACCTAGGCTCTTGTTGAGTGTGTTTACATAGGATTCCTCTTTCTGGCTTTTTGGTAAGAGTTTCTTTGAAAAATGCAAGATAAATGACTCCATGTCTAACCAAATACATACATACATGTATAAAGGCGGGCAAACGCGGACCATTGCTGCGAATGTGCTCGAATTTAGGACTCAGATTAATCTAATTCTTTCCAAGCAAAGCTCATTTAGAAAGAACATATGGCTCTTACTGGGCTCGGGAGGGGACATAGAAACAGGCATGTGCAATAGTTCTTATTCCTTTGTCTGGTGTTGGTTTCAAAAGTGTTCATTATATCAGTTAAATTTAATAGTCAAATCAATTGTTCAATCAATAAGTATGTCTTTCAGAGTTTTAATATGCAGCAAGCACTAAGGTTTATTCCTAATCAATTATTTGTGCCTTGAACTCAATTTGAAAAAATCTAAATCAAGGCTGTTCTATCTATTTACCTAGTCTAATCTCATCTACTATTATATTTGCTTTATACTCCAGAGAATGGGCGCACCGTGATTCAGTTAAGGAGTGTAGAATCTTATGTAAGTAACAGTCACAGTAGTTGCTCCTCGTTTGTTGGCTTGTCGTGGGTCTTAACTCTATTATTGAAAGGGAATCAATGAATACAGATACAAATAAATGAATGAAGGTCACGCATGGGCCGATTCAGCACATCTCTGGTCAACTAAAGAGGAAAAGCAAGACCATTTTATTCATTTTCACATTTAATTATTCATTAATTAATATAAAATGTATTATTCAATTTTAATTTTGAGTCACAATTGATTTAAATCTCTATAAAGACATAGTTTAGTCACATTCAAATAGTAAAATGGGGTTAATATGAAGTATTATATTAATGAATCTATATAGGAAACATTGTGGCTAATTAATGAAAGGTATATATATATATATATATATATATATATAGTCAGTGGGAAGTAATTCCATAGAGAAATGTTAGAGATATTTAAGAATATTGTTTCAAATTTTCATGACCTCTAAGCATTTATTTTATTATTATTAGTGGATTGATGTGAATTAATCAATAAAAACATGTAGACGTGATTGACAATAATGAGGGCCAATTCTGAACCAGGGATGATGACTGGTGGAGTATGAGTCTTGGATGATGAATACTACATGTCTGGAGGTCCAACACAAAAGAAAACCTAGTCTACTGCCTCTGTTGGAAGTGATCCTATAGATAATATTAAGAATATACAGGGATCACGTTCTTGTCTTTGTGTTCATGGATTCTGACTCTATTATTATCACTGGATATATTAAAATTATGAAAAAATCAATACAGAAATATAAATAAAGCATTGTCCAATTATGAAAATACGTCATGAAGTAAGAGATTCTATTAATATATGTCAAAAACACTGAGTCGATTAAGAGAGGCAGGGTTCAGGGGCTGGCCTGGTGGCATAGTGGTTAAGTTCGCGTGCCCCACTTTGGCGGCCTGGGGTTCACCAGATCCGTTCCTGGGTGCGGACCTGCACGCTGCTCATCAGGCCAAACTCTGGCAGCATCCCACGCAGAGCAACTAGAAGGACTTACAAGTAGGAACTAGGACGTACAACTGTGTACTGGGGCTTTGGGGAGAAAAAAAGAAGACGTGGTTCAAAGGTGTTACTTCTTTGACTAATGATTACATAGAAAGTTATAATCATTGTTCTTGTTCTGCCTTAGTGCCAAGTTTGATGTTCATTTTCTTAAGAGAAATATTAATAGATATTACCCCAAATTAATAAATACCTAAGTTACTGACTTAATGAAAGGTGATATGCAAGGGTTAATGGAGATAATGTCAGTTTTTAAAAATCTATTCTGCTTTTACGTCTCAGAGTGGGCAGTCGAGCTGATTGAAGCATCTTCCGTGATCGGGAGCTCCATATGTAGGAGAATGGAGATGAGTGTGAGTAATGGTCAAAGTTCTTGTCTTGTTTTTGGTGATTTGTTTAGGATATTAACTGTAATATTAGAAAATAATTAAAAATAATAAAAAAGGCCAGCCATGGCCCCATGATAAATATGGAATTGACATGCAACATCTTATTGATTAATTGGTATTTGCAATAATATAGATGAGAAATGAAATATATATTTGACAAGGGAAATGATTCTATTGATGAATGTTAGAGATACTGAAGGGTCCTGATTTCAAGTGTTTTGATTCACGGATGTTTATTTTATAGTTATTGCTTTATTGGTAAGTTAATCAGGAAAGAAATGTAGAAGTGAGTGAAGAAAAAGAGGGCTGAGTCTGGACCAATGATGATGACTGGTGGCGTATGAGTCATGAATGATGAATACTACGTGTCGGGAACTCTGAGGTCCAACACAATACGGAATGTCCTCTGTTGGAAATGACCATATTGACAGATATTAGTAACATACAAAGACCATGTTCTTGGTTTTTGTGTTCATAGATTTTGATTCTATTAGTATAAATAGATCAATGAAAGAATCCATAAACAAATATAAATAAATTTATGAATAAGTGAAGCATTGTAAATTATGAAAATTAATAAATACTTAAGTGGCTGAGTAAATGAAATGCAGAGAGCAAAGTCCATGCAGATAAGGTCTCTCAGTTTTTTTTTTTTAATCTCCTTTTGTGTTTTGTATTTCTCAGAATGGGTGCACTGGAGGTGGTTTAAGGATTCTTCCGTGGTGACAAGATGTCTGGTTGTCTCTCTGTGTTTGGCACATAGAAACAAATGTGAGTTTTTGCGGATATACACTCTGTGTTTGAAAAGTATGAAATATAATCAAAGAAAGCCAACCATGGTCCATTGATAAATATGGGCGTGATAGGTAGCATTATATTGATTAATTCCTACATGAAACTTTGAGGATGATTAATGACAGAGACATATCTATGTAGCAAATGATTCTGTAGACAGATGTAGGACTACTCAAGGCCTGTGTTTTGTTTTTTTTTGTGCTGCATAGGTATTTATTTTATTACTATTAGATAAATTGGTAAATTAATTAATAAACAAAGGTAGATGAGAGAGGAAAAAAAAGGCCAAACCTGGACCAATGATGACCACTGGTGGCGTATGAGTCATGGATGATGAATACGTGTCTGGAACTCTGAGGTCCAGTATCAAAAGAAATTTGGTTTATTGCCTCTCTTGGAAATGATCCCATAGACAGGTTTAGGATTTCACACGGATTTTCTTCTGGGGTCTTTGTGTTCATGGACTTTGCTTCTCTTACAGTCATGCACCACAGAAGGACGTTTTGTGATGTTCACACAATGACAAAATCGATTAAGAACACATTTTCCAGAATGTACCTTTGTCGTTAAGTGATGCCTGACTGTATAGTAAATGCATCGATTAAAGAATCAGTGCATAAATATGAATAAATAAAGATGGAAAGGGCGAAGCAGTGTCCAGTCATGAACAAATGCAGTAAGGCAAGAGATAATATTAATAAATATTGAAACACTAAGTCAGTTAAGAAATAAATGGCTCAAGGGTATTACTAGCTAAGGATGTTATAGATAGTATAACTAATGGCCATATCCTTGTTTTGGGTTAGTGGAAATTTCAATGTTGTCTATTTTTCTTAAGGAAGAATACCCAAAATTAATGTATAACTTAAACACTGAATAATGTAGAAAGAAGGATCAATAAAATATCGCAATCATGTTATCATCTACTCTGCTTTATACTTTTTAGAATGGACACATTGAAGCTGATTTAAGAATTATGCCTTGGTCAACAATCTCTATATTTGTCTGTAGGAGCATGGAAACCAACGTGAGTAATAGTCAGTGTTCTCATCCTACTTTGGGTGGTTTGTTTAGGATATTCTCTGTAATATTTTTAAAAAGTACTCAATATAAGATAAAAGACCAACCATGGTCCAGTGATTAAAATGGAAATATATGAAACATTATTTTGATTAATCTATCTTTACAACAGTGAGGATGATCAATGAAAGAGGTGTATTCTTTTAGGCAATGATTCTAAAGAAAAATGATAAAGACACTGAAGGCTCTTGTCCTTGAGTTTTGTGATTCATAGATATTTATTTAATTGCTATTAGTCAATTGATGAATTAATCATTGAACAAATGTAGATAGGAATGGAGAAGAAGAGGCCCAGATCTGGACCAATGATGATGACTGGTGGCGTACGAGTCATGAACGATGAATGCTACGTGTCTGGAAGTCTGAGGTCCAAGATAAAACAAAATCTAGTGTTTCTTCTCTCACAAGTGACCCCGTGGATCCATGCTAGGAATATTCAAGGATATTGTTCTTGTAATCTTGGATTCATAGATTTCTATATTATTAATATAAATGGATCAATGGTAGAACCAATAAATATATAAATTAAAAAAACAAAGATGAAGCCTTGTCTGCCTATGAATATGTGTGGTGAGGCAAGATATATTATTAATATAAGCTGATGCATGTTAAGAAATAAATGTACCAACGGTGTTACCTCTTTTTCTAAGGATCATATCATACTTATATTTATGCTTATATATGTATCTAAATTATGAAAAATAATAAATACCTTTATGACTGAGTAAACAAAATGAGCAAAACAAGGACCAATTTAGAAGACGGTCTCAAGTTTCTATATCATCTGCTCTGCTCTGTACTCCTCAGATGGATGCTCTCGAGTGGGTTTAAGCATCTTCTATGATCACATGCTCGACAGTTGCCTCTGTGTAATGAGTATAGAGACCAGTGTAAGTAATAAAGTTCATGCCTTTGTTTCAGAGGTTTCTTTCCCCCGGTATTCACTGTATTGTTAAAAGTGTGAAATATAATCCAAGACACAAACTATCATGAATGCTAAATATGAGTTTGGTCTTCAGTGTTATATTTATTAATCCATACATGAAACATTGATGGTAATGAAAGACATAGCAATGTGCAAATGATACTATAGGCAGATGCAGAATATTGCTTTTATTCTTGGGGTTTTGTGAATCAGTGAGTTTTAAAAATTAATGTTAGTGAATTAGTGAATTAATGAGTAAACTTATGCAGATGAGAGTGAAGAAAAAGAGGCCCACATATGGACCAATGATGACGACTGGTGCGTATGAGTCATGGATGATGAATATTACGTGTCTGAAACTCTGAGGTCCAACAAAAAAGAAATATAACTTATTGCCTCTGTTTGACATGATATTATAGACATATATTAGGAAAATAAAAAATATAGAAAATAAAAACCAATTTTCTTGGTTTGTGTTTCTGAAGTTTGATTTTACTGTAAAAAAATGGCCCAAAGAAACCATCACTGTAAAAGCATAAATAGTTGAAAGTTAAGTGTAAAAGTATAAATAGCGTAAAAGGTGATGAAGAGGGTGGAGCATGTCCACTCTTCATGTATGTGCTGAGGTGATGAAACAATGAACATTTACTGAGAATGCTGAAGTTCGCTAAGAAATGTAAATGGTTCACGTGTCTTACCTCTTCGGCTAAGTAAGATATAGGCAATGAATAATGGTTTAAGTTCTTGTTCTGAGTTAGTGTTAGGTTCACTATTGTTCAATTTTTTAAGATAAAAGTAATGAATATGTCCCCAATTTGCTATATTCATAAATAACTTACTAAATGAAGGTGGAATGTATGCATCAGTAGAGAATATCTCAATCTTGTCTTTATCTGTTCTGCTTTGTACTCCTCAGAATGGACACCTGAACTTATTTAAGCATTTGGCCATGATCAGGAGCTCCATGTATGCCCCCGTGCACGAGCGTGGAGACCAGTGTGAGTAATGGTCAGATTCTTCTCTTGGTTGAGGTGGTTTATACAGGATATTCAGTCTAATAATAAAAATTATTAAATATATTCAAAGAAGGCCAAACATGGCTCCATGACAAATATGGCATTGACATGAGACATTATGTTGATTAATCAGTATTTGCCACAATGAAGATGATTAATGAAGTAAGTTTATTCAGTGTGGCAAAGATTCTATAGACAGATGCTAGAAATACTTAAGCATCTTGTCCTTGAGTTTTTTTGATTCACAGATATTTATTTTATTAGTGTTAATAACTTAGTAAATTGATCAGTAAACAAATATAGATTTAATGAAGAAAAAGAGACCCAAGCCTGGACCAATGATGACGACCGATGGCATATGTGTCATATACAATGAATTCTACGCGTCTGGAGCTCTGAGGTCCAATGCAAAGAAATCAGGTCCATTCCCTCTGTTGGAAGTGTTCCTATAGACAGATGTCAGGCGTATGTAAGGACTTTGTCCTTATTCCTTGTGTTCATGAATTTTTAAAAATGTTACTAAAGTAGTATCAATGTCAGAATAAACAAATATACAAATGAATAAAGATAAAGAGGGTTAAATATTATTCATTACTTAAATATGTAGTAAGGAGAAATAATATAAGTTAGAATGGATAATAAATGGGTCAAGTGTATTTTGCATTTTTGACTAAGGATGATATAGAAAGTGATAAGTAATGGTCAATTATTGATCTCAGGAAGTTGCAAGTTTGATGTTTGTTTTAGTAAGGGAAAAAGAAATAAATGTAATGATAATTAATTAATACCTAAATGACTATGTATATGAATGGTGGAAAGTGTGGATCAATGGAGACAATATCTCAATCTTTTTATCACTTTCTCTGCTTGGTACTATTCAGAATGGAGGCGAGAGCTTCTGTCACGATCAAGATCTTCATGTTGCCTCTGTTGGAAAGAGACCAAGGTGAGTAATACAGTCATGTGTCACATAACCATTTTTCAGTCAACAACTGACCACATATTTGAGAGTGGTCCTGTAAGATTAATACCACGTAGCCTAGGTGTGTAGTAGGCTATTCCATCTAGGTTTGTGTAAGTTCACCTATGATGTTTACACCAGGACAAAACTGCTTAATGATGCATTTCTCAGAATGTATCCCCATTGTTAAGTGACACCTGACTGTAGTCAAAGTTGTTGTCTTAGATTGGGTTATTTGTTTAAAGGTATTCATTGAATTATTGAAACATATTAAACATAATAAAAAAGTTAACTATGGTCCAATGATAAATATGATATGAAACACGTTGATGAATAAATACTGTGCAACGTTGAGGTCAATTAATGAAAGAGAATCAGTCCGTATGGGAAATGATTCTATAGAGAAATGTTAGGGATATTCAAAGATCTTGTTCTTGAATTTTGTGAATTATATGTTCATTTCATTATTATTAATTAATTAATGATTTATTTGATACAAATAAAGAAATGAATGAAGAAGAAGAGACCCAAACCTGAACCAATGATGATGACAAGTGGCATATGGGTCATGGATGGTGAATAAGATGTGCCTGGAACTCTGAGGTCCAACACAAAACATAATTAACCACATCCCTCTTTTGGAAATCATCCTGTAGAGAGATATTAGAAATATACAAAAATCATGTTCTTAACCTGTATTCATTGATTTAGATTTGTTATTATTAATGGATCAATGAAAACCATTAAAGAAATATAAATAAATAGATAAGAACACAGTGAAGTATTGTCCAAGTGTGAATACATGTGGTGAGGCAAGAATTATTATTGCTAAAAATTGAAACAGTGATACTCCTTAAGAACTAAAGGGATTGGGGCTGGACATGTGGCCTAGTGGTTAAGTTTGTGCTCTCCACTCGGCGGCCCAGGTTTGTGGGTTCGGACCCTGGTCACAGACCTACACCACTTGTCAGTGATGTTGTGGTGGTGACCCACATACAAAATAGAGGAAGGTTGGCACAGATGTTAGCTCAGGGACAATCTTCCTCAAGCAAAAAGAGGAGGATTGGCAATGGATGTTACTGCAGGGCAAATCTTACTCAGCAAAAGAAAAGAAAGAAAGAAAGAAAGAAATGGATTAAGAGTACCACCTCTTTGACTAAGGATCACATAGACTGTGATAAATAAGAGTAAATTTTATTTTCTAGATGAGTCTCAAATTTGAGGTTGTTCTTTTCATTAAGAGAAAAGAATCTATGTTATGAAAAATAAATATCTAAATAACTGAATAAATGAAATATAGAAAAGAAGGATCCGTTCAGATGAGGCCTCAGTGTTTTTTTCATCATCTGTTCTGCTTTATGTCCTCTGAAGGGACATACTGGAGCTGATGGAAGAATTCTTTCACGGCTGCACCCTCTTTGTTGGCTCTGTGTGTTAGGTGCATGGAGCACAACGTGAGTAATAAAGATCGTGTCTTCATTTGACAGGTTTTTTAATAAGGGCACTTGCTGTATTATTAAAAGTGTGAATATTATTCAAAAGGCCAACCATGGCCAATGATACTTATGGGATTATTACCAAGTGTTATATTTATTAATCCATCTAAGATAGATTAAGGATAATTAATGAAAGAGATATATCAATGTGATAAATGATTCTCTAGGCAGATGTAGAATATTCAAGGTTCTTATTCTTCATTTTTTTGTGTGAATTATAGGGTTTTAAAATTAATATTAGTAAATTAAGGAATTAATCAGTGAAATAATATATAAGAGAATGGAGAAAAAGAGGCGAAAATATGGACCAATGCTGACGACTGGTGGCATAGGAGTCACGGATGATGAATACTATATGTTTTGAACTCTGAGGTCCAACACAAAAGGAAGTGTAGTTTATTGCCTCTGTTTGAAGTGATCCTATAGACTGATTTTGGGAATGTAAAAGGATCGTTTTCTTAGCTGGTCTTCATGGATTTTGATTCTCTTGTCATAAATGATCGATTTAAGAATCAGTGTACAAATATAAAAAAGTACAGGTGAAGAGCATGCAGCATATGCACTCTTCATATATGTGGTGAGGCAATGAGACAATTAAAATGTGCTGAAAATACTGAACAGTGGAGATGATGCCTCAATCCTCTTATCCTCTGCTTTGCCTTTTACGTCTTAGAAAGAAAACACCTGAAATGGTTTAAGCATCTGCCCTGTTCAGGAGCCCCAAAGTAGCCTCTCTCTGTAGGAACATTTAGTCCAGTGTGAGTAACCATCAAAGTTCTTGTGTTGGTTTGGGTGGTTTGTTTAGGGTATCACTGTAATAATTTAAAAAGTAATAAATATAAGAAAAAAGGCCCACCATGGTTCAGTGATTAAATTGGAAATGCATGAAACATTATGTTGATCGATCTATCTTTACAGCAGTAAGCATGATTAATGAAAGACAGGTATTCAGTTAGACATTGGTTCTAGAGAAAGCTGATAGGAATACCGAAGGCTCTTGTCCTTGCGTTTTTGTGATTCATAGATTTATTTAATTATTATTGTTAGATTGATGAATTAATATATAAACAAATGTAGAGGTGAATGAAGAAAAAGAGGCCCAAACTGGGACCAATGATGATGACTGGTGGCGGACGAGTCATGTACGATGAATGCTACGTGTCTGGAAGTCTGAGGTCCAAGAGAAAGCAAAATCTGGTCTGTTTCCTCTCTTGCAAATGATCCTATGGATCGATGTTAGGAACACACAAGGATGTTGTTTTTGTAATTTCGGATTCATGGATTTCTATATTATCAATATAAATGAATCAATGATAGAACCAATAAACAAATATAGAGATAAAGAAAAATAAAAATGAAGTCATGTCCATCAATGAAGATATGTGGTGAGGCAAGATACACTATTAATATGAGCTGAAGAAATTGATGGATGTTAAGAAGTAAATGGACCGGTGGTGTTACCTGTTTCTCTAAAGATCATTTAAAGACCCATACTGATAAGTAATATTTAGTTTTATAAGCCTGGGCCGGTCTCGAGTTGGGGATGTTAATTTTGTAATATGTATGTTTATATTTTCTTATGTATATATGTTCTGAAAAATTAACAAATACCCAAATAAATGGAAAAATGAAATGAGGAAAACAAGGACTCATGGAGAAAAGATTTTGATTTTTAATTACTTGCTCTGTCTTATACTCCTCAGAATGGACACACTCAAGATGATTTAACTATTTTTATGGTCCCGAGATCTGTGGTTTCCTCTGTGTGTTAAGAGCGTAGAGACTAATGTGAGTACAGGTTAAACTTCTTGTATTTGTTTAAGAAGGTTTTTTAAAGAGTGTTCACTGTATTGTTAAAAGGGTGAAATATAGTCCCAAACACCAACCATGGAAAATGATAAATATGGGATATTATGAAGTATTATATTTACTAATGCATATATCAAATATTATGATAATGAAAGAATTATAATAATGTGGTAAATGATCCCATAGACAAATGAATCGTAGCATTTTAAAAATTAACTTTGTGGCATTAAGAAATTAATTAATGAAGTAAGGTACGTGAGAATGGAGGGAAAGAGGCGCAGATCTGGACCAATGATGACTGTTGGTGGAGTATGAGTCACGGATGATGAATATGTTTCTGAAACTCTGAGGTCCAATAAAAAAGGAAATGTAGCCTATTGCCTGTGTTTGAAGCAATCCTATAGACAGGCATTAGGACAAGAAAAGGGACCATAAATTTATAAATACCTAAATAACAGTAAATATAACGTGGAAAGCAAGAATCAATGGGGATAAAGTCTCAATTTTCTTTATCATCTGCCCTGCTCTGTGTCCTCAGAACGAGCTGATTTAAGCATCTTTTGTGGTCCCCAGCTCAGTGGTTGCATCCGTGTGTTAGGAGCATAGAGACCAATGTGAGTAACAAAGTTCTTGTCTTATTCTAATGTTGTTTTTTTTTAAAGGTCTTCACTGAATCATTAAAAAGTGTGAAATATAAGCAAATAAGGTCAAATGTAGCCCAGGGACAAATATGGGGTTGATTATATTGATTAATGCACATATGAAAGACAGGATAATTAATGGGAGAGATATCTTGATGTGATGAGAATGATCGTGTATCCAGATTAGGGATATCGAGGCTCTTGGATTTTTGTGAATAATAGTATCTTAAAATTATTATTAGTGAATTAATGAATTAATCAATAGACAATGTGGAAATAATTGAAGAAAAGGAGGGACAATATTGGATCAGTGATGACTGCTGGTGGCGTATGAGTCGTATACGATGAATACGTGTCTGGAACTCTGAGGTCCAATAGAAAGGAAGCCTGTTCCATTCCCATTGTTTGAAGACATCATATAGACAGATGTCAGGAATATAGAAGGATCTTGTTTTAGGTTTCTGTTCATGCATTCCCTATTTTTATAATTGGATCAATGAAATAATGAATAAATATATAAATAAGGTGAAGGTCATAGAGCATTGTCCAATTATAAAAATATGTAGTGAGACAAGAGATACTGCTAATGTATATTGAAAACACCCTTATCCATTAGGAAATACATGTTAGAAATGGTACAAGGGTGTTACCCCTTTGGCTAAGGATTTTATAGGCAGTGTTAACTAGTAATAGGCAATGGTCGCATTCTGTTTCAGTGGCAGGATCGTCGTTGTTTGCTTACTTGGGAAAAATGAAATAAGCATTTTTGAAATTGCTAATTCCCTAAATGACTGACTAAATGGAAGGTGGAATGTGAAGACCAGTGGAGATGAGGTCTCCATCTTTTTTAATCATCTGCTCTGCTCTGTGCTCCTCAGAATGGACATGCTCCAGCTGATTTAAGGATTCTTCCATGCTCACACGCTCTATGGATGCATCTGTGTGTTAGAGTGTGGGGAACAATGTGAGTAATAGTCAGTGTTCTTGTCTCAGTTTGGGTGGTTTTGTTTAAAGGTATTCACTGTATTATCAAAAAGTGTGAAATATAATCAGTGAATGCCCCAAAATGCAATTCATATGAAGTATTATGTTTATGAATCCATCCATGAAACACTGAGGTCAATTAGTGAAAGAGATGGATTGATGAGGAAAATAATTCTATTGACAGATGCTAGAGATTAGCCCATGTCAGCCATGGACTAGTGGTAAAGTAAGAGGTTAAAATGAAGCACGTATGTTCACTAACCCATACATTCAACACTGAGGTTGAGTAGGAAAAGAGATCTGGACAATTTGCTTTGTAGAAAATGATTCTATATGCAGATGTTAGGCATATTAAAGCTACTTTAAAAAATTCATGGATACATATTATTGTTAGTGATTTAATGAATTAATCTCTAAAAATTATAATTGAATGAAGGAAAAAGAGGGTGAAGTTTGGATCAATATTGAGGACTGGTGGCACATGAGTCAAGGAGGAACAAAAATGCTGATCTAGAACTCTGAGGTCCAATGCAAAAAAGAAATCTAGTCTGTTACTTATGATAGAAGCAATCCTATAAATTGTTGTGAGTGATATCCAAGGATCTTATTCTTGGACTTTTGGGTTTCACAGTTATTGATTGCTTATTCTAAGTTAATCAATGCAATAATAACTGTACAGATGAATAGATGAAGGAAAAATGGGGCCAAATGTGGAACAACTGTAGCGTACGTAGTGAAACAAACATCACTGCCAATACATTTCTAAGGAACTGAAGTTCACTAGAAATACATCAAGGCTTTTGTATCTCAGCATAAGGGTCATAGGGAGAGATGTATATAATTGTCAGTGTTCATGTTCTGTGCTCTATTTGGGTTGTAGGTGTTTTTATTTTATTTTATTATTATATTTTGAGTTAAGAAATAAGAAAAAAAGTTCATATAATTTAATCAACTAACTACACTAAAGAAATCTGAGCATGAACCAGTGACAACAATATGTCATATGACGAGTTATGATCAATCCAGTTGGCTGCACGGTGTTCCATTGGTAATTATTCCACAATGTATATGTAAATCAAACCATCACATCGTACGCTTTAAATATACGCAAACATATTTGTCAAATATTCCTCCATAAAGTTGGGAAAAAGAATACAGTCCCTTGACACTTACAATAGTGAGCAACTGGACATAGTTACTATTAATCAGTGTTACTATCTTGAGATTGTATACAAAGATACCGATTTTATCATTATAAATTAGTAAACAAGTTAATAACTTAATAAGATAAAAGAGGACACAGCATCTGGCCAGTGACGAGACCTGGTACATCAACTCTACGCATGTTGTGTCCATCTCAAGAAAAAACAAGCTTAGCTCTTAACCATCTCAGAAAGGAGAATTAGGCAGATATACACAATAGCATTTCTTTTCTGGGTTTCTGGGAAGTTAAACATTTTTTGTTTTGTTTAAAACATGAATAGTTTGTCAGATTATTTCATGAATTAAAGAATGAACGGATGAAAATTAAAGCTATTAATAAATAGCTATACACAAGTAAAATCAAAGAAGACTAAATATGGCTTTAGGATGAAGATATGCTATGTAGCAAGGTTTATGAAGTAATCAATTTCAGCACAATTTTTCAAAAGTTTGAGGATTTTATGTTCCCTTTCATAGCTACTTATTGTTTCATATTCTGTTTGCACCATAGTTTGTAAACATTCCTCTGTGGAAAAGAGCTAAGCTGTTAATTCAATGAAGCAACCAAGGGAAGGTAGACGATATTTACAGTGTTTGCATGTGGAATGTGTAGTGGGTTCATGGTTGTTCTTTCTTATATCTTTCAAGAATGAAAAAGAGCCAAGGAATGAAATGTACCCTGAACGTGTCCTGTGATTAATTTCATTCTGCATCATTGAAGTCCATTTCAAAAGCAGATTTGGCATATTACATCTGCGGGAATAAATCTATAGCTAGATTTCAGGAATTTTTAAGAATCTAATTATGGGGTTGAATTGGATCCTGGGGATTTATCGCATTATTCTAAGGGAATAAAGGACAGAATCAATAGACAGATAAATAGATAGATGATAGATAGATAAATAGATAAAGAGAGTAAAGCTGTATTAATGAAGAAAAAATGTTGCAAGAAATAAACTTTTGTTCCTCTAATTCTGAAATGCTGCAGTGCATTAGGAAACCAATAGATCAAGGGTGTTTCCTCTCTGGGTTAGGGTCATATAGAGCGGTGGTTCTCAAACTTGAGCGAGCTCATCAGAAGCACCTGGAGGCTGGTTGAACTGCAGACTGCTGGCCCCGCCTTCAGCTTTGCTCACTGGGGAGGATTGGCTGGAACCTGAGATTCTGCGTTTCTCATGTGTTCCCAGGTTCTGCCGATGCTGCCTGTTGGGAAACAACGTTTTGAGAATCGCTGATAATAGGCAGATCTATGTGACGTTAGTTAATGTCTTTGCTCTGCATCAGTGGTGAGTTCCAGGTGGTTTATTTTATTAAGAAATCACAAATACGTTAATTGATAAGTGTCTAAAAGTTTGAGCAAATGAAAGGGGAAAAGCATGGTTCAATGGAGAAAATGTCTCATTCTTTTATCATCTTTATACTCCACAGAATGGATGTACCTGAACTGATTGAAGCATTCTGAAAAGACCAAGAGCTCTAGGCCGCCGCTGTGTTTAGGAATGTATATTTAAAGTGAGTAAATGGCTACATACATAAACAAAATCAAACAAGGACAGGCCTGCACTAATGATGAGGAAAGAAAGTTTTGATTAATTTGGTTTAGTGTTACTTAGGATGATTTTAAAAATAGATCGAGTCCATGGCACTCGTTTTTATAGCTCTTTAAATTTCTGTTTTAGGTTTTCCCTGAACATTCCTTAATTGATAAAGATATAAGCTATTTTCATGATGAGGAAAAAGCACATAGGAGATGTAAGTACTAGTCAATGTTTTAGTTCTGATGGGTGGTTCTTGTTATGTATAGAAAGAATATACAAATTATATGAAAATAAAGCCAATCATGGACCAATGATGTGAATGGAATGCATTATGAACTACATGTTATGATCAAAATATCTATGGCCTACTGAGGTCCATTACCAAAAAGGATTTAAGTGTTTCCATATGTGGGAATGAGCCTGTGCATAAATTTCAGCCATGTTCAAGGATCATGTTCTCAGCCTTAGGTGCTTCATGGGTTTTGATTGTACTATCGTAAGTGAATAAATGAAAGAATAAACACGTATGTCACTGGATAAAGATGAAAAGGATGAAACTCATCCAACTATGAAATATATGGTGAAGCAATAATTATTATTAATCTAGCTGGGAACCACTGGAGGTCATTAAGTAATGAATGGATCAAGGGGGTTAGAGTTTTGAGTAAGGATGAGGTAGATGGTGGTGTGTGGTATTCTCTGTTCTTGCTTTCAGTCACTTGTGAGTTTGGTTCATTTAAAAAAGGAAATAGATTCATTTAGAAAAAGAAATCACACTATAAAATAAATACATAAATGGCTAAGAAAATGAAGTCAGAAAAGCATGTGTTGTTTGGAAGAAAGTCTCAATATTTATCTCCATTGCTTATACTTAGAATGAATGCACTGAGCTGACTGAAGGCTTTCCCCTTGGCCATGTGGTTCATGAATTTTGATTGTATTATTATGAAAAATTCAATAACAAAATCTGTACAGTTATTTAAATGAATAAAGATGAAGAATGTGAAGCATCATTCAATTATAGAAACATGAGATGAGACAAGAAATACTATTAATATAATTTGGAAATACTAGTGTCTATTGAGAAATAAATGGATCGAGGGTATTACCTCTTGGGCTGACTAATGTACAGACAGGGAGAAGTAATAGTCAATATTAGTGCTCTGAATCAGTGGCGAGTTCCATGTTCTATTTTTAGGGGAAGAGACAGATAATTATTAACATCAATTAATAAATTTTTAAATGACTAAGAAAATGACAGGTGGAAAGCAATGGTGAGAAAGTCTCAATCTGTTTGTCATCTGCTCTGCTTTGTACTCCTCAGGGGGCGTGCTCACTGCTAATCCAGCTTCTACCGTGATCTCAGGATCAGAAGCTTCTGGTTGCCACTATGTGTGGGGACCCGTGTGAGTAATAGATTTCTTGTCAAGGTTTGGATGGTTTGCCTAAGGGTATTCACTGTGTAAAGACCTATGAAATATAATCACAGAAGGCCAGTAATAGTGTAATAATGAAGCCGGTGTTGATGTGAGGCATGCTGTTGGTTAATTGATTTACTAAATATTGAGGTCAAATAGAGAAAGAGATCTAGTCTCTGTGAGAAATAATTCTATAGACAGATGTTAGGGATTTTCAGGAAACTTCTTCATGGGTTTTTGTGATCCCTGTGAATTTATTATTATTTGTGAATTGTTGAATTAATAGAGAAGATGAAGAATAAAAGGGAAAACCTGGACCAGTGGTGATGGCCGGTGCATGTGAGTCATACACAATGAGTAGTGCATGTCTGAAACTCGCAAGTCCAACACGAAAGGAATCTAGTACGTTCACCCTGTTTGAAGTGTTCCTGTAGACATACGTCAGGAATATACAAGGATATTTTTGTTGGATTTCTGGCCATGGATTTTTAAAAATACTGTTATAAAAGAATCAATGGCAGAATAAATGAACAAATATATAAATGAATAAAGAAGGAGGTGAAGCATTGTTTATTGTCAAAATATGTAATAGGTAAAAATAATATTAACAAATTGGAATGAAAAACAAAAGGACCAAGTGTATGACATCTTTGACTAAATCTTGATATAGACAGTAATAAGTAATGGTTGTAAGTTTGATGTTTGATTTATTAAGAGAAAAATAAATAAATATTACTAGATATAAATAAATCCCTGACTATGTATATGAATGGTGGAAAGTATGGATCAATGGAGAGCATTTCTCAACCTTTTTATTACCTTCTCTGCTTGCTACCTTTCAGGACAGGTGTTGGAGCTGATTTTAGCTTCTGCCATGATCAAGATTGTCATGTTGCCTGTGTGTTAGGAAAAAGATTAAGGTGAGTAATGATCAAAGATCTTGTCTTGGTTCAGGTCATTTGCTTAAGGATATGCTTGCATTACTAAAAACTATTAAATTAATAAAAAAGTTATCTAGTGTCCAAAAAGAAATATGATATGAAATATGTTGACTAATCAATAATGTATAACATTGAGATTAACAGAAGTGGTATTGTCTATGTGGGAACTGATTGTATAGAAAGATGGTGGGGATATTCAAGGATCTTGCTCTTGGTTTTTTTGTGAATCATGGATTTATTTTATTATTATCAAAGAATTAATGATTTAATCAATACAAATATAGACATAAATGAAGAAAAAGAGGCCCAAACATGGACCAGTGATGCTGACTGGTGGTGTATGTGTCTTGGTTGATGAAAACAAGTGAATTCCCAGACAAAACTCAATTAGTCCTGACCCTCTTTTGAAAATGATCCTATAGACGTCAAAAATATACAAAGGTTACGTTTTTATTTTGGAGTCATAGATTTATATTTATTATTATTAATGGATCAATGATAGAACAATTAAAGAAAGATAAATAAAGGAAGAGAAAGTGAAGCATTGTCCAGTTATGCACATACGTGATGAGACAAAATACATTATTAATAAAAATTGAAAAATTGATGTCTATTAAGAAATAAATGGATCAAGGGTGTTACGTGTTTGGCTGAGGATCACGTAGACATGGATAATTAAGAGTCAGTTTTATTATTTTGGATTAGTTTCAAGTTTGAGGTTATTTCCTTTAATAGAAAACATACACATATATAATGAAAAATTAATAAATACCTTAAAAACTGAGTAAATGAAGCATGGAAAGGAAGGATCAATGTAGATCAGGTCTTAATTTATTTTATCAACTGCTGTGCTCTGTACTCCTCAGAATGGACACACTTGAGGTGACTTAAGCATCTTCCACGATCTTGAGCTCTGTGGTCGCATCTATGCATTAGGAATGTGGAACCGATGTGAGTAATAGTCAAAGGTCTTGTGTTGATTTGGGTGGTTTGCTTAAGAGCATTCACTGTACGATTAGTGTGAATTATAAACAATTTATAAATGAATGAAGAGAGAAAGTGTGCTGATTTTGGACCAATGATGATAACTGGTGGCGTTTGAGTCATGGATGATAAATAAAATGTGTCTGAAACTCTGAGGTCCAACAAAAAGAAATCTAGTGCATTTTCTCTGTTTGAAAGGATCCTATAGACAGAAGTCAGGTATATTCCACGATCTTGTTTTGGTCTTTGTGTTCATTTATGTATTTTCAATCTATTATTATAATTGGAGCAGTGAAATACATGGTCTATAAACAAATATATAAATAAATAAAGATGAGTGAGGTGAAGTATTGTCCAACTATAAAAATATGTGGTGAGGCAAGGAATACTATTAATACATTTGAAAACAGTGGAGTCTAAAGAGAAGTAAATGGTACATGACTGTTAAATCTTTGGCTAACGATGATATAGACAATAATAAGTAATAATCAATGTTTACTTTCTGGGTCAAGGACAAGTTCTAATTGTTCATTTCCTTAAGAGAAAAGGAAATAAATATACTCTAAATTAATGATTGCCTAAATCACTGAAAAATGAAATGCAGAAGCAAGGATCAGTGGAGATTAGTTCTCAATTTTGTATCATCTGCTCTCCTCTGTACTCCTCAGAATGGATGCCCTTGAGCTGATTTAAGCATCTTCCATGGTCAGGAGTTCTGTGGTTGCACCTGTGTGTTAGGAGCATGGACAACAATGTGAGTGATATCAACGTTCTTGTTTTGGATTGAGTGGTTTTTTTCAAAAAATAATTACTCTATTATTAAAAAGTGTTAAATATAATCAAAGAAGCCCAAACGTGCCAATGTTAAATGTCTGATCTGAAACAGTATCATGATTAATCCATATATGAAACACTGAGTTCGGTTAATGAAAGTGTTTTGTCTCAGTGGAATTGATTGTGTAGGTGGATGTCACCGATATTCAAGGATCATATTTGTGATTTATGTTTATTTCTATATTAGTGAATTACTCAATAACCAAATGTAGATGACAATAGAGAAAAGGAGCCAATCCTGGACCAATGATGACCACTGGTGGCGTATGAGTCCTATGCGATGAATACCACGTGTCTGGAACTCTGAGGTCCAACACAAAACAAATCCATCCCATGGAGTTGAAATAGTCCTTTACAGATGTCAGGATATACAAGGGTCTTGTTTTTGGTCTTTGTTTTCATTCATTTTTATTCCATGAATATCATTGGATCAGTGAATATATCAATAAATGTGTTACAAATAAATACAATGGGGTAAAGCATTGTCCAATTATAAAAATATGTGTTGAGGTAGCAAATACTATTAATATACATTGCAAAAACTGAAGATGAATGAAAATAAATGGCACAAGTATGTTGTCCCTTTTGCTAAGTATGATAGAGACAGTAATGAGTAATTGATATAGTCTATCAGTGGCTATATCAAAAGTATTCGGTCACTTAAGAGAAAATAAAATAGACATGATCACGACTTGCTAATTACCTACATCACTTAGTAAATAAAGGTGGAATTAAGGACCTGTGGCGGTAACGTCTCAACGTTTTTTTGTTCTGCTCTGCTTTGTGCGTCACAGAATGGATATATTCCAGCTGATTTAAGCGTCCTCCCTGGTCAGGAGCTCTGTCGTTGCATCTCTGTTTGAGCAGCAAGGAGACCAACGTGAGTAATAGTCAATGTTGTTCTTGGTTTGACTGTTTTTTAAAAAATGTTTTCACTGTGTTGTTAAACAGTATTAAATATGATCAAAGAAAGTGAGACATGCCAGTGTTATAAGATTAATATCAAGCGTTATGTTGACTGGTCCATATATTGAAAAGCTAAGCTCAGTTAATGGAAGGAATTTGGTCTCAGTGGAAATGATTGTATAGATGGATGTTAGAGACAGTCAAAAATCTTATTCTTGTTTTTCTTGGTGATTTATATGTATTTATTAATGAATTAATCAATAAACAAATGTAGGTGGCAATAGAAAAGAAGGGCAATCCTGGACCAAGAATGATGACTGGCGGTGTGTGAGTCCTATATGATGAATATGTGTCTAGAACTCTGAGGTCCAACACAAATGGAATCTAGTCCATTGTCCTTTTAAGAAGGGAACCTATGGACAGATGTCAGGAATACACAAGGATCTTGTTCTTGGTCTTTGAGTTCATGCAGTTTAAAAATATTATTATAAGAGAATCAATGGCAGAACAAATAAATTTATAAATGAATAAAGATGAAGAGAGTGAAGCTTTGTTCATTAGTAAAATATGTCATAAGGAAAATGAATATCAATGTAAACTGGAATGTTTAAAAAAAGGACCAAGTGCATCATGTGTTTGGCCGAGGGTGACACAGACAGTGACATGTCAGTGCTCTCACTCAGGTATTTTCTGAATTTATTTTATTAAGAGAAAAAGAAATAAATCTTACCCTAGATGAATAAATGCCCCAATGACTATGCAGATAAATGGTGGAAAATGTGGAAGAATGAAGAAAATGTCTGAATCTTCTATCATATTGTCTGTTTGCATTTTTCAGAATGAATGCATTGAGCTGATTTCAGTATCTGCTGAGATTAAGATTGTTATGTTACCTTTATGTTAGGAAAGAGACCAAGGTGAATAATAGTCAAAGACTTTACATTGGTTTGAGTGATTTAAGAGCATTCCTGGTATTATTAAAAAGTGATAAAAATAATAAAAAAGTTAACTACAGTCCACTGAGCAGTATGATGTGAAATATTATATTGATAAGTTGATAATATGCAACATTGAGGTTGATTAATGAAAGAGATATAATCTAAGTGGTACATGATTCTATAGACAGAAGTTAGGTTTATTCAAGGATTTTTTTCTTGTGATTTTATGTCAGGTATTTATTTTGATTATTAATGATTTAATTGTTACAAATGAAGAAAAAGAGGCCCAGAAGTGGACCAGTGACGACCACTGCTGCGTAGGAGTCATATATGGTGAATATTATGTGTCTGTGACTCTTAAATCCACATGAAACAAAATCTAGTCTATCTTTTGTTGTAAATGACCCCAGGGGTCAGTGTTAGGAATATACAAAGATCATATTCTTATTTTGGGTTCATAGATTTAGATTTATTTTCATTAATGAATCAGTAATCGAACCGTTAAAAAATAAAAAAACGGATCAAGAAAAGAGGGTGAAGCATTGACCAACTAGGAACGCATGTTGTGAGGCAAGAAATGTTATGAATAAAATGAAAAACATTCATGCTCATTAAGCAATAAATGGAATAAGCATTTTGCTTTTTTGCCTAAGAGCCGTATGGACACTGATAAGTCAAGGTCAATATTATTGTTCTGGGTCAGTCTCAAAGTTAAGAGTTTCTTTTGTCAAGAGAAAAAATACTACATTATAAAAATTAATGAACGCCTAAAGGAATAAATGAAATGTGGAAAATAAAGGTCAGTGGAGATAAGGTCTGAAATTGTTTATCGTCTGCTCTGTGCTCCTTAGACTGGGTGCCGTCAAGCTGATTTAAAGATTCGTCTGTGGTCACAAGGTCTCGTTGCATTCGTGTGTTAGGAGACCGTGTGAGTAAAAGTCAAAATTTTGGTATTTGTTCAATACTTTGTTTAAGGGATTGTTGAAAACTGTGAAATATAATCCATGAATCCAAATAACCCACTGAGAAATATGGGATTTATATGAAGCATTATGTTGTATAATGCATAAAGTAAAAATTGAGAATAATTAATGAGAGAGATATTGACATCAGAATGATTCTAAATATATTAGGAATTTCTAGGCTCTTCGTAGGTTTCTGTGAATAATGACTTTTAAAATTATAATTACTGAATTATTAATTGATCAGAATTAATGTAGAAATGAGTGAAGGAAAAGAGGCACAACATTGGCTCGATGATGACTGCTGGTGGCGTAGGAGTCGGATCCGATGAATACGTGTCTGGAACTCTGAGGTCCAACAGAAATGGAATCTGGTCCATTGTCCCAGTTTGAAGTGATCCTGTAGACAGAGGTCAGGAATATACAGAGATTCTTGTTTTGGTCCTTATGTCAATGCATTTTCTCCCTATTTTTATAATTGAATCAATGAAATAATCAACATGCAAATGTATAAATAAATAAAAATGAAGAATGTGAAGCCCTGTCAAATTATAATGTGGTTAGGCAAAAATTACTATAATATAGTAATCTGTTAATGTGTATTGAAAAGACTGATATGCATTAGGAAAGAAATGGCCTAAGGGTGTTAGTTCTTTGGCTAATGATGATATAGACAGCATTAAGTAATGGTCAATGTTCATATTCTGTGTCAGGTGCAAGATTGATATTGTTTGTTTACTTAATAAAAAATAAAATATCCATTACCCAAATCACAACTTACCTAAATGACTGACTAAATGAAAGGTGGAATGCAAAGCCCCATGAACATAATGTCTCAGTCCTTTTTATCATCTGCCCTGTCTTGTGCTCCTTAGAATGGTCGCATTCAAGCTGATTTGAGCACTCCGCCCTGGTCAGGAGCTTTCTGGTTGCATCTATGCATTAAGATCATGGAGAGCAATGTGAGTAATGGTCAAAGTTCTTGTCTTGGGCTTGTGGTTTTTTAAAAGGTTTACACTGGATTATAAAAAAAAGTGTGAAATATAATCAGTGATCGCAAATCATGGCCAAATAATTAAAATGAGGTTGGGGCCGGCGCCATGGCCGAGTGGGTAAGTTGGCATGCTCCGCTTCAGTGGCCCAGGGTTTCGCTGGTTCGGATCCTGGGCGTGGACGTGGCACTGCTCATCAGGCCATGCTGAGGTGGCATCCCACATGCCACAACTAGAAGGACCCACAACTAAATAAAATATACAACTGTATACTTGGGGATTTAGGGAGAAAAAGCAGAAACAAAAAAACAGATTGGCAATATTGTTAGCTCAGGTGCCAATCTTAAAAATGAGGTTAATATGAATTATGATGTTAATTAATCTATATGGAAAACATTGAGGTCAATTAATGAAATATATTGTCAGTGGAAAGTAATTCTATAGACAAACGTTAGAGATATTCAAGGCTCTTGTTTTGAGTTTTTGTTTTCCTTGGGTATTTATTTTATTATTAGTGAATTGATGAATTAATCAATAAAAACATGTAGACATGAATGAATATAATGAGGGCCAAACCTGCGTCAAAGATAAAGACTGGTGGCCTGAGTCTTGGATGATGAACACTGCAGGTCTGGAATGCTGAGGTCCAACGCAACAGAAATCTAGTCCTTTCCCCCCATTTGAAGTGATCCCGTAGAGAGGCGTCAGGCATTTATGGGGATCGTGTTTTTGGTCTTTGTGTACCTGATCATTTAAAAATATTATTATGGCCAGGTTAATAAACAAATATATTACTGAATACAACAGAAGAGGGTGAAGCAGTTTTTCGTTGCTAAAATATATAACAAATTAAAATAATATTAATATAAATTGGAATGGAAAATAAAAGATTCAAGTGTATATGTTTTTGAGGAAGAATGATATAGACAGTGATAAGTAATAGTTACCAAGTGGGTCAGTAATAACTCTGACATTTGATTTATTAAGGGAAAAAATAAATATTACCATAAATTAATAAATGCTAAAATTACTATGCAATGCATAGTGGCATATATAGATCAATAAGGAGAATATCTCAATATTTTTATCACCCCATCTGCTTGTTACTCTTCAGAACAGACGGTTGAGCTGATTTCAGCTTCTGCTGTGCTCAAGATTGTCATGCTCCCTCTGGGTGTGGAAAGAGACTAAGGTGAACAATGGTCAAAGTTGTCTTGGAATGGGAATTTGTTTAAGGGTACTCATGATATTATGATAAAGTATTAAATAATCAAAAAGTTAACCATGGCCCAATGATAAATATAATAAGAAACATTATATTGGTTAATCGATAATGTGCAAGATTGAGGTTGATTAATGGAAGAGATATAGCCTTTTTGGGAAATGATTCTGTAAATTGATGTCAGGGATATTGAAGGATCTTCGGTTTTTGTGAACTATGTATTATTTTTATTATTACCAATGAATCAATGATTTAATCAATACAAATGTAGAAATGAACAAAGAAAAGAAACACAATCATGGACTGGTGATGAACACTGGTGCTGTGGGTATCATGGGCCATGAAAATATGTCTGAAACTTTGAGGTCCAACACAGAACATAATTTGGTCTGATCCCTCTGTTGAAATTGTTGTCTATACAGAGATGTCAGGAATATAAAAAGATCCTATACTGATTTTATAGGCATAGATTTGTTATTATTAATAGATGAATGATTGAACCATTAAGCAAATATAAATAAATATTTAAGGAAAATAGGGTGAAGCATTGTCCGAATATGAACATATGTGGTGAGGCAAAAGATATTGTTAATGAAAATTGAAGACAATGATGCCCACTAAGAAATAAATGGAACAAAGGGTCACCTGTTTGACCAAGGTTATATAGACATGCATAAGTAAGAGTCAATTTAATTGTTCTGCTTCAGACTAAAGATTTTTTCCTTTTAATAAGATAAAATATATATGTATATAAAGAAAAAATAATAAATACTTAATGCTGAGTAAATGAAATGTGGAAAGCAAGCATCGATGCAGATTACATCTCAATTTATTTTTATCATCTACTCTGTTCTGTACTTTTCAGCATAAACGTACGAGAGATGCTTTAGCATCTTCCGTTGACGTGAGCTATGTGGTTGCCTCTCTATAATAGGAGGATGGAGATTAATGTGAGTAATAGTTGAAGTTCTTCTCTCAGTTTGTGGGTTTTTTTCAATGGTAATTCACTGTGTCATCAAAAAGTGTGAAATATAATTAAGGAAGGCAGCTATATCTCAGTGTTATGGGATATATGAAACATTGGTTAATGCTTGTATGAAAAACTGAGAGAATTAACGAGAGATACATTGATGTGAGAATAATTCTGTATACAGATTCGGAATATAAAGACTCTTCTTGGTTTTTTTGAATTGTACTCCTTAAAAATTATTAGTGAATTAATGATTTATTCAATAATCAAAGAGACATATATGTAGAAAAAGAGGGACAATATTGGATCGATGATGACTACTGGTGGCGTATGGGTCATATGTGATGAATATGTGTCTGGAACTCTGAGGTCCAACATAAAATTAATCTAGTTGTTTCCTACTGTTTGAAGGCATCCTGTAGACAGATGTCAGGAATAAATGAGGGGCTTATTTTTGATCTTTGTGTTTGTGCATTTTCTTTCTATTATTATAATGGGATAAATGTGAGAATCTATAAATAAATATTTTATAAATAAATACAGATGAATGGAGTAAAGCATGGTCCAATTATAAAAATATGTAGTGAGGCAAGGGATACTATTAATAGATTATGAAAACCCTGAAGTTCAATTAGAAACGAATAGTACAACACTGTTATCTCTTAGGGTAAGGATGACGTAGGCGGTGTAAGTCATAGACAGTGTTCATATTCTGGCTCAATGGCAAGATCAAAGTCGTTTGTTTTCTTAAAAGACTAAATATATATCAAATTAATGATTGCTTGATTAACTATATGAATGTTGAAGTGGGGATCTTTGGAGAGAATGGCTCAATCGTTTTCATCATCTCCTTTGCTTTACACTCCTCAGAACCGCCACCCTGGACCGGATTTAAGGACTCTTGATCACCAGCTCTAGGTGCATCTGTTTTTTAGGAGCCTGGAGACCTGTGTAAGCATAATCAAATTTCTTGTCTCAGTTTGGGTGGTTTGTCTAAGGGTATTCACTGTTTTAATAAAATGTTTGTAATATAAACAATCAAGGCCATCTTTATTCTGTTGATAAATATATTAATATGAACCATTATGTTGATTAATGCATACATGAAAACTCATAATAAATACGACACAGATGTAATGATGTGAGAATGGTTCTAGAGACAGATCAGAGATATCAAGGCCTTGTTGGGTTTTGCGAATCAGAGAGTTTTAAAATTATAATTAGTAATTAATGAACTAATCAGTAAACTATAGAAATGAATGAAGAGAAAGTGATCTTTCTGGATCAATGATGATAACTGCCGGCGTATGAGTCATGGATGATGAGTAATACATGTCTGGAACTCTGAGGTCCAACACAAAAGAAATGTGGTCTTTCTCTTCATGCATTTTCGTTCTGTTATTAGGATTGAGCCAATGAAAGAATCAATCAATAAATATATGGATCAATGGAGAGAAAGTCTCAATCTTTTTATCACCTTTTCTGTTTGGTACTTTTCAGAATAGAAGCTGAAAGATTTCATTGTGATCTATTGTGATCAAGCTTGTCATGTTCCTTTATTGTAGGAAAGAGACCAAGGTGAGTCATGGTTAAAGTTCTTCTCTTGGTTTGGGTCATTAGTTTAAGGGTTTTCGTGGTATTGTTAACAAGTAATCAACATTGTCAAAAAGTTAACTATGGCCCAATGATAAATATGATATGAAACATTATGTTGATTAGTTGATAATATGTAGCTTCGATATTTATAAATGAAAGAGATATCTATTTTGGCAATGATTCTATAGAGGAAAGTTAGGGATACTCAGTTATCTTTGTTTTTTGTTAATTGTATATTTTATCATCATCAGTGAAGTAATAATTTAATTGCTACAAATATATAAATGAATGACCTAAAAGTGGACCTCTCATGAACCCACCATGACGCCTGGTGGCAGATGTCATAGGTGATGAACATGTGTCTGGAACCCTGAGGTCCAACACAATACATACTGTATTTTCTCTGTTTATTTGAGTCTGTTGACATATGTTAGGAATGTATAAAGATCATGTTCTTATTTTGGGTTAATAGATTTGTATTTTTTATTATTATTAGAATAATGATAGAAACATTGAATAAATAGAAATAATAGATTAAGAAGAAAAGGGGAGTTCTGTCTAACTATGAACATACATGGTGAGGCAAGAAATATTAATGAAAACTGCAAACACTGGTGCCCATTAAGTAATAAGTGGATCAAGGGTGTCACCTCTTTGGCCAAGGATCATACAGACATGAATAACTGAGAGTCACTTTTATTGTTCTGGGTCAGTCTTAAGTTTGAAGTTGATCTTTTTGTTAAGAGGAAAAACTTAGGTTATGAAAAATTTATGAACTCCTGAATGACTGAGTAAATGAAATTTGGAAAGGAAGAATCAATGGGGATAAAAGTTTGGGGTTTTTCTGTCATTGATTGTGCTTCGTACTTCCCAAAATGGACACATTTGAGCTGATGGAGCCTTAGCCCATGGTGGCAAGCTGTATGATTGCACCTCTCCGCCGGAAGCTCAGAGATCAAGGTGAGTAATAGTCCAAATTCTTGTCTTGGTTTTAGTGATTTCTTTTTTCAGTGTATTCAGTGTATTATTCAAAAGTTCCATATAGAGTCATAGAAGACCAACTGTAGCTCAGTGATAAATACTGAATTTTATGAAACATTATATTGATTAATGCATAAATGAAAAACAGCCTAAATTTTAAAAAGTGATATGTTAAAGTGAGAATGATTCTATATACAGCTTAGAGATGTCATGACTCTTTTTGTTTTTGTGTGAATAATAGAGTTTTAAAATTATCGTTCGTGAGTTAATGAATTAGTCAATAAACAACGTAGACGCGAATGCAGAAAAGGAAGGACCGTATTGGGCCACTGGCGACTACTGGCGGCAGTGAGTTGTGTATGATGAGCGCGTGTCTGGCACTCTGTGGTCCACAGAAGTGGGATCTGCTCCATTGTCCTATTTGAAGTGACTCTATAGACAGAGGTCGGGAATATACAAAATCTTATTTTTGGTTATTTTTTTTTTCATTTATTTATTTTCGGATGTACATCATAATATATTTCGAATTCTGTGTAGATTACATCATGTTCACCACCTGTTATTTTTGGTCTTTATGTTCATGCATGTTCTACTTTTATATAATTGGATTGATAAAATACTCAATAAACACAAATAAACAAAGATGAAAGCAGTGAAATATATTGTCCAATTATAAAAATATGTGGTTAGGCAAGGAATAGTATTAATATATATTTAAAACACTGATAATGTGCAAGATTGAGGACTGTTAATGGAAGAGATATAGTCTATTTGGGAAATTATTCTGTAGACTGATATTAAAATATTCAAAGATCTTGTTCTTTTTCAAAAAATTTAGTTTATTTTTATTGATATGCAATGACATATTATATTAGTTTCAGGTGTACAACATAATGATTTGATATATGTATATATAGCCTAATGATCACCACAATAAGTCTAGTAAAATCTGTCACCATACATCGTTACAAACATTTATTTTCTTGTGATGAGAGCTTTTAAGATTTACTCTTTTCTGAACTTTCAAATATGCAATACAGTATTATTAACTATACTTCCCATGCTGTGCATTATTTCCCTGTGACTTATTTATTTTCTAACTGGAAGTTTGTACCTTTTGATCCCTTCAACCATTTTGCCCACCCCCAACCCCCAGCTCTGTTCTCTGTATCTATGAACTCTGTGTTTTCTTTCTTTCTTTTTTAGATTCCACACATAAGTGAGAGCATACAGTCTCACTTAAGTCTGTGTGACTTACTTCACTTAGCATAATGCCCTCAAGGTCCATCTGTGTTGTCTCAAATGGCAAGATTTCCTTCTTTTTTATGGCTGAATAATATTCCATTGTACAAATATACCACTTCTTTATTCATCCATCAGTGGACACTTGTTATTTCCATATCTTGGCTATTGTAAATAATGCTGCAGTGAACGTGGGGGTGCATATTTTTTTGAGTTAGTGTCTTCGTTTTTTCAGACAAATACCCAGAGGTGGAATTGCTGGATCATATGGTAGTTGTATTTTTAATTTTTGGAGGAACCTCCATACTATTTTCCATAGTGGCTGCACCAAATTGTATTCCAACCAACAGTGCACAAGGCTCCCCTTTTCTCCGCATCCTTGCCAATGCTTCTTGCTTTTTGTCTTTTTGGTAATAGCAATTCCGACAGGTTTAGGTGATGTCTCATTGTGGTTTTGATTTGTATTTCCATGATTATTAGTGATGTTGAGCACCTTTTCATGTACCTGTTCGCCATCTGTATGTCTTCTGTTCTTGAGTTTTTGTGAACCATGTATTTTTAAAATTATTATCAATGAACTAATGATTTGATTAATACAAATGTAGAAATTAACAAAGAAAAGGAGTGTCAAATGTGGATCGGCGATGATGACTGATGGTGTAGGAGTCAGGGACAATGAAAATATGTGTCTGAAACTCCGGGGTCCAGTGCAGAATATAACTAGTCTATTCCTTCTGCTGGAATTGTTTCTGTAGAGAGATGTTAGGAATGTAAAGAGGTCATATTCTTATGTTGACAGAATCATTAACCAAATATAAATACGTATATAAAAAAGATGATGGTGAAGCCTCATCTGTCTATTAACATATGTGATGAGGAAAATATATTATTAATACAAATTTAAAGCACTGATGCCCATTAAGAAATAAGTAGATCAAGAAATCACCTCTTTGACCAAAGTCAGCTAAACACAGATGAATACAGATTATTTTAATTATCCAGTGTCAGTCTCAAGATGGAATTTTTTCCTTTTTAAGATAAAAATTATATATTAAAAAATAATAACTAACTAAATACTGAGTAAATGAAACATGGAAAGCAAGCATCAGTGGAGATTTGGTATCCGTTTTATCATCTGCTCTTCTGTATTCTCTTCAGAGCGAAAACGCTCAAGATGATGTGAGCATCTTCCGTGGTCACAAACTCTATAGTTGTGACTTTATAATAGGAGCCTGGAGAACAATGTGAGTAATAGTTGAAGTTCTTGCCTTGGTTTCAGTGTTTTGGTTGCTTTTAAGATTATTCACTGTATTACTAAAAAGTATGGAATATAAGCTAAGAAGGCAACTGTATCTCAGTGTTAAATATGGGATATATGAAACATTCTATTGGTTAATGCACATATGGAAAACTGAAGGTTAATTAATGAAAGATCCATTGCTTGAGAATATCTGTCTTCATTTTAAGGGCATCAAGGCTCTTCTTGGTTTTTGTGAACAACCGGGTTTTAAAATTGTTGGTGAATTAATGGTCTAATCAGTATACAAATAGAATGTAGTGAGAACAAAGAGGTAATATTGGATCGATGATGACTACTGGTGGCGTACGAGTCGTAGATGATGAATACGTGTCTGGAACTGAGGTCCAACATAAAGTTAATCTAGTCCATTCCCCTTGTTTGCAGGTGAGAAATATACCAAGATCTTGTTTTTGGTGTTAGTGTTCCTGCATTTTCACCTATTATTATAATTGGATAAATGAGAGGATCTACAACATATAAATAAAAAATACGAAGCATTGTCCAATTATAAAAATATGTGATGAGGCAAGAAATAGTATTTATATATTATGAAAACCATGAAGTTCAATTAGAAACAAATAGCATATGATTGTTACCTGTATGGTGGAGAATGACGTAGACAGGATAAGTTATAGAAAATGCTCCTAGTCTCAGTCACTGGTAAAATCGAACTTCATTTTCTTAAGGGAAAAAAGCATATACACCAAATTAATGATTGCCTAAATGACTGACTACATGAGAGGTGAAAGGCAAGGATCAATGGAGGGAATCTCTCAACCTTTTGTATCATCTGCTCTGCCCTCTACTCCTTAGAATGGACACATTGGACCTGACTTAAGGATTCTTCCTTGATCATGAGCCCTAGGGTTGCATCTCTGTTTTAGGAGTCTGGAGACCACTGTGAGTGATAATCAAATCTCTTGTCTTGGTTTGGGTGGTTTTTTTAAAGGATATTCATTGTATTGATAAAAAGTGTGAAATATACTCAAAGACAGTTAACTGTGTCCTAGTGAGAAATATGGGATTAACAAGAAGCATTGTATTGCTTAATGCTTATATGAAAAACTGGTAGTAAATATGACAGATATAATGACGTGAGGATGCTCCCAAATACCTATTAGAGCTACTAAGGCCTTCTTGGGTTTTTGTGAATCACAGAGTTTTCAAAGTGTAATTAGTGAATTAATGAATTAATCAATAAACAATATAGAATGAATGAAGAGAGGCTGCCGGCATATGAGTCATAGATGATAAATAATATGTGTCTGGAACTCTGAGTTCCCACAGTAAAGAAATGTGGTCCTTCTCTTTATGCATTTTCATTCTTTAGTTGGATCACTGAAACAGCAGTGAGGAAATCTATAAAAAATAAAGTTGAATTGTTGAAGCATCGTCGAATTTTTACAATATGTGGGGAGGCCAGATATGCTATTAATATAATTTGAAAACTCTGAAGTCCAAAGAGAAATAAATGGAATATGACTATAACCTCTTTGGCTAGGATGAGATAGACAGGATTAATTGTAGATGGTGTTTATGTTCTGGGTCACTGGGAAGTTCAAAGTAGTTCTTAAAAGAGAGTGAAATAAATATGCTCCAATAATGATCGGCTAAATGACTGACTAAATGAACGATGTAAAGGGAGGCTGGAGAGAATGGAGAGACTATCTCAACCTTTGCATCACCGTTTCTGCTTGATATTCTTCAGAATGGAGGTTCTAGTTGATTTCAGGTTCTGCTCCGATCAAGATTGTTTGTTGCCTCCACGTTAGGAGAGAGACCAAGGTGAGTAGTAATCAGAGATTTTGTCATAGTTTGGTCATTTGTTTAAGGATATTCACAGTTTTATTAAAAATTAGTAAATATAATCAAAAAGTAAATTGTGGCCCAATGACAAATGATATGAAACATTATGTTGATTGGTTCGTAGTATTTAACATTGAGATTGATTAATGGGAGAGAGACAATCTATGTTGGCAATTACTATATAGATAGAAGTTGGGGATATTCAAGTTGTTGGTTCTTCAGTTTTTGTTAATCGTGTTTATTTCAGTTATCAGTGAATTAATGATTTATCAATACAGATGTAGAAATGAATGAAGAAAAAGTGGACCTCTGATGGACCATGATACCTACTGGTGGTAGATGAGTTGCAGCCACTGAATAATATATGTCTGGAGCTCTGAGGTCCAAGTCTATACATACTCTGTTATCTGTTTGTTTGATCCTACGGACAGGTGTTAGGAGACATCATGTTTTTACTTTGAGTTCATAGATTTAGTTTAATTATTATAAATGGATTAATGATAGAACCATTTAAAGATATGTAAATAACAGATAAATATAAAAGTGTAAATCACTGTCCAACTGTGAACACATGGTAAGGCAAGAAATATTAATAAAAATTGCAAATACTGATGCTCGTTAAGAAATAAATGGATCCGAGGATGTCACCTCTTTGGCCAAGGATCATATAGACATTAATTGAGTCAATTTCATTGTTCTGGGTCAATCTCAAGTTTGAGGTTGTTCTTTTTCTTAAGAGAAAAAATATCTACATTATGAAAATTTATAAATTCCTAAATGACTGGGTAGATGAAATATGGAAAGGAAGAGTCAATGGGGATGAAAAGTTTTATTATTTTTTTTATCATCGATTGTACCTTGTACTTCCCAAAATGGACGCGTCTGAGTTGATGAAGATTTATTCCATGGTGGCGAGCTGTATGATTGCGTCTCTGTGCCAGAAGCTTAGAGATCAATGTAACAAAGTTCTTGTCTCGGTATCAGTGACTTTTTTCAGCGAGTTCAGTGTATTATTCCAAAGTTCCACATAGAATCACAGAAGGCTGACTGTAGCTCAGTGATAAATACTGAATTTTATAGAACATTACATTGATTGATGCATAAATGAATAACAGCCTAACTTTAAAAAAGAGATATATTGATATGGGAATGATTCTATATACAGCTTAAGGATATCGTGACTTTTCTTGGATTTTTGTGAAAAATAAGGTTTTAAAATTATTATTAGTGACTTAATAAATTAGTCAGTAAACATTGTGGAAATGAACAGAGAAAAAGAGGGGCCATATTTTGGATCAGTGATGACTGCTGGTGGCATATGAGTCGTATACGATGAATACGTGTCTGGAACTCTCAGGTCCAACAGAAGTGGAATCTGGTCCATTGTCCTGTTTGAGGTGATTCCATAGACAGAGGTCAGGAATATACAAGGATCTTGTTTTTGATCTTTATGTTCATGCATTTTCGTTCTGTTTTTATAATTGGATCAATAAAATGATCGACCAAACACACATGCAAATAAAGATGGTGGTGAAATACTGTCCAATTATACAAATATATGGTTAGACAAGGAATAGTATTAATGTCTATTTTAAAAACTGAAATCTATAAGGGACTATACGGTACAAGGGTGTTATTCTTTGACTAAGGACAATGTGGTTATTAAATGTTAGTCAATGTTCATCTTCTCTATCAGTGACTAGATTGATAGTGTTCATTTACTTATGAGAAAATAAAATATACATTATTCCAATTCACTGCTTAATAATTGACTGACTAAATGAAAGGTGGAACGCAAGGACCAATGAACAGAATGTGTCAATCGTTTTTTCACTTGCTCTGCCCTGTACTCCTCAGAATGGACGCGGAAGCTGATTTAGCCTCTCTCAGATCCAGGCGCTCTATGGTTGCATCTGTGTAATAGGAGGACGGAGATTAATGTGAGTAACAATTGAAGTTATTTTCTTGCTTAGGTGTTGCTTTTTTAAGGTAATTCACTGCATTATTAAAAAGTATAAAATATGACTCAAGGAGGCAGTGTATCTCAGTGATAAATATGGGATATAGGAACCATTATACTGATTAATCTTTCGGTGGAAAAGTGGAGATAATTAATCAAAGAGGTACATTGATGTTTGAATAATCTATGTAAAGATTAGGGACATAAAACTCTGGAGGTTTTGTAAATTATAGCATTTAAAATTATTTGTGAATTAATGATTTAATTAATAAGCAATTAAAATGAATCTAGAAAAAGGAATGATATTGGATCGATGCTGACTACTGGTGGCGTACGAGTTGTATACGATGACTACGTATCTGGACCTCTGAGGTCCAACACAAAAGAAATCTAGTCCATTCCCATTGTTGGGGATCCTATTGACAGATAGCAGAAATATATCAGGATCTTCTTTTTGGTCTTAGTGTTCATGCATTTGAGTTCAATTCTTATAATTGGATAAATTAGAGATTCTATAAATAAATACATAAAGTAAGTGAAGAAGAATGGAGTGAAGCATTGTCTAATTATAAAAATATGCAGTGAGGCCAAAATACTATTAATATATTATGAAAATCCGAAAGTTCAATTAGAAATAATTGGTACATGGCTGTATGGCTAAAGATGGCATAGTATAAATCATAGACAATGTTCAAATTCTGGGTCAGTGGCAAAATTAAAGTTATTCATTTTCTTAAGAGAAAAAAATATTTACACCAAATTAATGATTGCCCAAACTACTGACTAAATGAAAGGTTAAAAGCAATGATCAATGGAGAGAATGTCTCAACTATTTTTATCATCTGCTCTGCTCTGCACTCCTCAGAAGAGACACACTGCGCCTGTTTAAGGATTCCTCCTTGTCGTGAGCCCTAGGGTTGCATCTCTGTTTTAGGAGCCTGGAGACCAGTGTGAGTGATAATCAAACTTCTTGCCTTGGTTTGGGTGGTTTGTCTAAGGGTACTCATTGTACTGATAAAAAGTATAAAAGATACTCAAAGACAGCCAACTGTGTCCTGGTGAGAAATAGGTGATTAACAAGAAACATTATATTGATTAATGCTTATATGAAAAACTGATAATAAATATGACAGAGATATAAAGATGTGAGAATGGTTCCACATACGTATTAGAGCTATCAAGGTCCTTTTGAGTTTTTCTGAATCATAGAATTTTAAAAGTGTAATTTGTGAATTAATGAATTAATCAAAATAATATAGAAACGAATGAAGAGAAAGTCATCTTTTCTGGATCGATGATGACAACTGCCAGCGCTTGAGTCATGATGATGAATGATATGTGTCTGGAACTCTGAGGTCCAATATAAAAGAGATGAGGCCTTTCTCTTCATGCGTTTTCATTCTTTATTATAATTGGATCAACGAAATATCAATGAGGAAATATATATATTAAAAACAGCTGAATTGTAGAAGTGTTGTCCAATTTTAAAAATATTTGGGGAGGCCAGAAATACTATCAATATAATTTGAAAACACTGAAGTCCAAAGAGAAATAAATGGTACGTGACTGCAACCTCTTTGGCTCAGGATGACATAGACAGGATAAATTGTAGGCAGTGTTTATGTTCTGGGTCAGTGGAAGTGTGAAGTAGTTCATTTTCTTAAGGGAAAATGAAATATACTCCAAATAAGGATTGCCTAAATGAAAGATGTAAGGTGAGACTCAGTGGAAGACTGTCTCAGTTTTTGTCATCTGCTCTGCTCTATACTCTGCAGAAGGGACACACTGAAGCTGATTGTAATACTCTTCCAAGGGCGTGAACTCTCTCAATGCGTCTCTGTGCTAGGAGCATGTGGACCAACGTGAGTAACGGTCAAAGTTCTTGTCTTACTTTGAGTGCTTTGTTTAAGGCTATTCACTGTATTACTCAAAAACATTAAATATAATCAAAGAAGGCAAAATATGCCAGTGTTAAATGTCAGGTTGATATGAGGCATAATGTTAACTAATCTATGAATGTAACCCTTAGGTCAGTTAATGAAAGCGATTTAGTCTCTGTGTAATATTACAGACAGAGATATTAGGAATGTTGAGGCATTGTATTCTTATTTGTTTAATTTATGTGTGTTTCTTAATGAATTCATCAATATTTATGAGAATGAAAAAAAGCAAGAAGGCTAATAATGGACCAATGATGACGATCGGTGGCGTTTCTGAGTCATACACTATGAATACTATGTGTCTGAAACTCTGAGGGCTGATACAAAGATACTCTAGTCCTTTTCTTGCTTGTGTAGGGACCCTATATATAGGTGTCAATAAGATATAAGGACTTTGTTCTCGCTCTTTGTGTTCATGAGTTTTAATAATTAATTTGTAAAAGTGGGAATGGTAGAATAAATTAACAAACGTATAAATGAATAAAGGTGGAGAGGTTGAAGCATTGTTCTTTGGTAAATATGTAGTAAGCTAAAACAACGTTAATATCGTTAAAATGGATATAAAAGGACCAAGTGTATTACATCTTTTCCTAAGGTTGATACGGACGATGAAATTTAGCAATCAGTTATTGACTGATTCAGTTGCAAGTTTGAACTTTATTTTTAAGGTAGAAATGAATACATTCCCATAAGCTAATAAATACTTAAATGACCGTGTATATGAATGGTGGAAAGTATGGATCACTAGAGAGAAAGTCTTAACCTTTTTATCACTTTCTCTGCTTGGTACTCCTCAGAACAGATGCTCGAGCTGATTTCATCTTCTATCGTGATCAAGATTGTCATGTTCCCTTTGTGTTAGGAAAGATACTAAGGTGAGTAATGATCAAAAATTTTATCTTGGTTTGTGTCAATTTTTTAAGTGTATTCATGGTGTTATTAAAAAGTGATGAATATAATAAAAAAGTTAACTATGGCCTAATGATAAATATGATATGAAACATTATTTTGATTCATTTAATATATGTAACATTGAGATTGATTAATTAAAGCTGTAATCTATGTTGGCAGTGATTCTATAGTAGAAGTTAGGAATATTCAAGTATCTTCTTCTTCAGTTTTGTGAACCTTGTGTTTATTTTATTATTTTCAATGAATTAATTATTTAATTGATAGAAGTGTAGAAATGGATGAAGAAAAAGTAGGCCTCTTTTGGACCAATGATGACGACTAATGGCGGATAAGTCGTGGACGATGAATAATACGTGTCTGGATATCTGAGGTCCTCACAGTACGTTGGCTATTCCTTCTGCTGTGTTTGATCTTGTAGACTGATGTAAGGAATATGCAAAGATCATGTACCTATTTTGAGTTCATAGATTTAGATTTGTTGTTATTAATGGAGCAATGGTAGACCATTAAAGAAATATAAACAGTATGTAAAGAAAAAAGGGTGAAGCATTATTCAACTATGAACATATAAGGAAAGGCAAGAAATATTAATAAAATTGAAAACACTGATGCCCATTTAGAAATAAGTGGATCAGAGGTCTACATCCTTGGCTAATTATCATATAGACATAAATAAGTAAGAGTCAATTTATTTATTCTGAGTCAGTTTCAAGTTTGGGGTGGTTCCTTTGATTAAGAGAAAAAACATTTACATTATGAAAAGTTTATGAATACCTAAATAAGTGAGTATAATGTCCTAACTTTTTTTTAATCATTGACTGTGCTTTTTCTTCTCAGAATGGACACACTCAGGCTGAGTAAGCAGTATTCCATGGTGTCGAGTTCATGATTGCACCTTTGCGTTAGGAGCACAGAGACCAATGTGAGTAATAGTTACGTTTCTTGTTCTGGTTTCAGCAAGTGTCTTTTAGGGTGTTCAGTGGATTTTTTTAAGTGCTATATAGAGTCTGGTGGCCAACTATAGCTCAGTGATAACTATTGAATTAATATGAAACATTATGTGGATCACCATATAAATGAAATTTAAGGTAATTAATGGAAAGATATATCGATGTGAGAATGATTCTATATACAGATGAAGGATACCATGACTCTTCCTGGACTTTTGTGAAAAATAGGGTTTTAAAATTATTATTGGTTATTTAATGAATTAGTCAATAAACAATGTAGAAAAGAAAAAGAGGGACGATATTGGCTCGATGATGACTGCTGGTGGCGTATGAGTCGGATCCGATGAATACGTGTCTGGAACTCTGAGGTCCAACAGAAGTGGAATCTGGTCCATTCCCATTGTTTGAAGGCATCCTTTAGAGAGATGTCAGGAATATACAAGGATCTTGTTTTTCATTTTCATTCTATCTTTATAATTGGATAAATGGATCTGTAAATAAATATGTAAATATAGATGAATGGAGTAAAGCATGGTCCAATTATAAAAATATGTGGTGAGGCTAGAAAAACACTATGGATATATTATGAAAACCCTGAATTTCAATTAGAAATAAATAGTACATGACTGTTACCTTATGGATTAGGATGATATAGATAGTAAATTCATAAATAATATTCAGATTCTGGGTCAGTTGCAGGATTAATGTTCTTTTTCTTAAGGGAAAAAATATATATGCCCAATTAGTGATTTCCCAAACTGCTAAGTGAAAGGGGAAACACAAGGACCAGTGGAGAGAAAGTCTCAACCATTTTTGTCTGTTGCTCTGTCCTGTACTCCTCAGAGTGGACGCCCTGGACCTGATTTAAGGATTCTTTCCGGATCACAAGCCCTAGGGCTGCATCCCAGTTCTAGGAGCCTAGAGAGCAAGGTGAGTGATAATCAAACTTCTTGTCTTGGTTTGGGTGGTTCGTTTAAGAGTATTTGCTGTATTGGCAAAAAGTATCAAATAGAATCTAAGAAAGCCACCTGTGCCCTTGTGACAAATGTGGGATTAATACGAAGTATCACGTTGATTAAAGCTTTTAAGAAAACTGAGGATAATGACAATGATATATTGATGCGGGAATGATTCTTGGTAGATATGAGAGTTGTCAACGTTTTGTTGAGCTCTTTTGAATCATAGAGTTTTAAAATTGTAGTTGAATTAATGAATTAATCAATGAACAGTATAGAACTGAATGAGGAGAAAGTGGTCTTTTCTGGATCAATGATGATAACTGCCAGCGCATGAGTCACAGATGATGAATAATATGTGTCTGGAACTCTGAGGTCCAAAAGAGAAGACATGTGGTCTTTCTCTTCATGTATTTCCATTTTTATTATAATTGGATCAATGAAATATCAATGAAGAAATATATTAAAAAATAGAGTCGAATTGTAGAAGCATTGTCCAATTTTAAAATTATGTGGGGAGGCCAGAAATACTGTTACATAATTTGAAAGCACTGAAGTCCAAAGGGAAATAAATGGTACATGACTGTGACCTCTTTGGCTAAGGATGATACAGACAAGATAAATTATAGACAGTGTTTATGTTCTGGGTCAGTGGGAAGTTTAAAGTAGTACATTTCCTTAAGAGAAAATGAAATCTACTCCAAATCAGGATTGCCTAAATGGAAGACGTGAAGCAAGGATCAATGGAGGAATGTCTCATTTTTTATCACTTGCTCTGTACTCCTCAGAATGGATGACTTGAGCTGATTCTAACGTTCTTCCAAGATCGCCAGCTCTCTGAATGCATCTCTGTTGTAGGAGCATGGAGACCACTGTGAGTAATGGTCAGAGTTCTTGTATGAGTTTGAATGATTTGTTGAAAGCTATTCACTGTATTATTCAAAAGTATTAAATGTGATCAGAAAAGGTGAAACATGCTTGATACGAGGCATTGTGTCGACTGATCCATAAATGTAACACTGAGGCCAGCTAATGCAAGAGATTTAGTCTCTATGGGATTTGTAGATATATTAGGAATGTTGAAGGATTGTTTTCTTATTTTTCAAATCTATATGTATTTCTTTATTAATTAATCAATAAATGTTTATGAGAGTGAAAATAAAGAGTGCCAGTCATGGATCAATGATGATGACTGGTGATGTATTAGTCACATGCAATGAGTACTACGTGTCTGGAACTCTGAGGCCCAACCCCAAAGTTATCTAGTCCATTCCTCATGTGTCAGGAATATACATAGATTTCTTTTCTTTGTTTTTGTGTTCGTGAATTTTAATAATATTTATAAAGTATCTATGATGGAATAAATAAGAAATGTACAAAGGGATGAAGATGATGAAGCATATTCTTTGGTTAATATGTAGTCAGGTAAAAGAAAATTAATATACATTAGAATGGGTCATAAATGGACCAAGTGTGTTACCTCTTTCATGGAGGTTGATAAAGACAATGAAATGTAATGGTCAGTTATTGCCTGAGTCAGTTACAGGTTTGAGTTTATTTTATTAAGGTAAAAATAAATAAATATGACCATAAGTTAATAAATGCCTAAATGAGTGTACAAATTAATGGTGGAAACTGAATCAGTGGAGAGAAAGCCTTAATGTTTGTATTGACTTCTCTGCTTGGTACTCTTCAGAACAGATAATCAGATTGATTTCATCTACTGCTGTGGTCAAGATTGTTACGTTGGCATCATGTCAGTGAGTAATAGTCAAAGTGAGTAATAGTCAAAGGTCTTGTCGTGCTTTGGGTCATTTGGTTAAAGATATCCGTGGTATTATTAAAAAGTATTAAATATAATGAAAAAGTTAACTATTGCCCAATGATAAATATGATATGAAACATTATGTTAATTGATAATATATAGCTTTGAGATTGATTAACGAAAGACATGCAGCTGATGTTGGCAATGATTCTATAGATAGAACTTAGGGATATTCAAGTATCTTGTTTTTCACTTTTTGTGAGTCATGTATTTATTTTTTCATTGTCATTGAATTAGTGAATTAATCAATACAAATGTAAATGAATGAAGAATAAATGGGCTTCTAATGGACCAGTGATGACAACTGGTTGTCTAGGATGATGAATGATTTGTGTCTGGAGCTCTTAAGGTCCAACAGAGATACCTAGTGTATTCTCTCTGTTATATTTGACACCATAGACAAATGTTAGGAATATACAAAGATCATGTTATTGTTTCGGGTTCATAGATTTATATTTATTATTATTAATGGATATATAGAAATCTAAAGAAATATGAAGGCTAGATCAAGAATAAAGTTAAAGCCTTGTGCAACTGTGATCCTATGTGGTGAGGCAAAAAAAATTATTAATAAAAATTGAAAACACTGAAGCTCATTAAGAAATAAACTGATCCCAAGGGTGTTATCTGTTTGGCTAAGGATTGTATATATATGGATAATTGAGTAAATTTTATCGTTCTGGGTCATTCTCAAGTTTGAGGCTGTCCTTTTGTTAAGAGAAAATAATATCTACATTCCAAAAGAATTTTAAATACCTAAGTTACTCAGTAAATAATGTGGAAATGAAGGACCAATGAGTATAAGTTCTCAATTTTGTTATCTTCAGCTGTGCTTTGTACTTCTCAGAATGGACACAGTTGAGCTGATGAAGCAGTATCCTTGGTGGCAAGCTCTATGATGGCATCTGTGTGTTAGAAGCAGAGACCAATCTGAGTAATAGCCGTTCTAGTCTGGGTTTCAGTGATTTTTTTCAGGATATTCAGTGTATTTCTAAAAAGTGCCATATAGAATTGAAGAAGGCTGATTGTAGCCCATTCATAAATATTGAATTAATATGAAACATTATACTGATTAATGCGTAAGTGACATTTAGGATTATTAATGAAAGAGGTATATTGATGTGAGAATCATTCTAGACAAATTAGGGATATCAATGCCTTTTTGGGGTTTTGTGAATCATAGAGTTTTAAAATTATACATAGTGAATTAATGAATTAGCCAATAAACAATGTAGAAATAAATGAAGAAGAGGCACAATATTGGCTCGATGATGACTGCTGGTGGCATATGAGTCGTATACTATGACTACGTGTCTGGAACTCTTAGGTCCAACAGAACAAGAAATCGGGTCCATTCCCATTGTTTGTAGAGATCCTGTAGGCAAATGTCAGAATATACAAGGATCTTGGTTTTGTTTTTATGTTCATGCATTTTTTTCTATTTTTATAATTGGATCAATGAAATAATAAATATCCAAATAAATAAAGATGAAGGTGGTGAAATATTGTCTAGTTATAAAAATATCGGATTAGGCAATAAACTCTATTGATTTTTATAGATGAATTGATTCTGTAGAGAGATGTCAAGATCAATGCAAATCAATACACAGATCATATTTTTGTATTGATTTCATAGATGTAGATATGTTATAATTAATGGAATAATGATAGAAATACTAAGCAAATACAAATAAAAGAGGAACAGGGTGAAGTATTGCCTAACTATGAATGTATGTGGTAAAGCAAAAGATGTTATTAATGAAATTGAAAACATTGATCCTATTAAGAAATAAATGGATCAAAGTATCACCCCTTTGCTTAAGAATCATTTGGACATTGACTAGTAAGAATCAATTGTATTATTTTGGGTCAGTCTTAAGACGAAGTTTTTCAGTATGTAGGGTTAAATGTATATATAGATAAAAGAATAAATATCTTTCTGAGGTGATGAAATGCGGAAAGTGAGGATCAATGGTGATTAGGTCTCAATTTTTGTATCATCTGCTCTGCACTCCTCAGAACAGACGCACTTGTGCTGACTTAGCATCTCTCATGGTCACGAGCCTCTATATTACAGGAGAACGGAGATTAATGTGAGTAACAGTCGATGTTATTTTCTTGATTGTGTTGTTTTTTTAAGATAATTCACTGCATTATTAAAAAATGCAAAATATAATTAAAGAAGGCAATGTATCTCAGTGATAAATATGGGATACATGAAACATTGTGTCGATTAATCCATCTGTGGAAACTGAGGATAATTAATCAAAGAGATAAATTGATGTGCGGATAATCTGTGTACAGATCAGGAACATAAAAGCTCTTCTTGAGTTCTGGTGAATCATAGTGTTCAGAAATTTTTATTAGTGAATTAGTGAATTAGCCAATAAGCAATGTAGAAATAAATGAAGAAGAAGAGAGAGAACATTGGATTGATGGTGACTTCTGGTGGCGTATGACTCGTATATGATGAATACGTGTCTGGAACTCTGAGGTCCAGCACAAAAGAAATCTGGTCCATTCCCATTGTTTGTAGGGATCCTATAGGCAAATGTCAGGAATATACTAGGATCTTGTTTTTGGTCTTAGTGTTCATACATTTTCATTCTGTTATTATAATTGGATAAATGAGAGGCTCTATAAATAAATATGAATGGAGTGTAGCATTGTCCAATTATAAAGATATGTGATTATGCAAGAAATAATATTAATATACTATGAAAACCCTGAAGTTTAATTAGTGGTAAATGGCACATGACTGTTCCTTGTATGGCTAAGGCTGACATAGACAGTCTAAGCTATCCACACTTTTCATAACCTGGGTCAGTGATGAGGTCAAAGTTACTTGTTTTCTTAAGAGAAAAAAATATTTATACCACATTAGTGATATTGCCTTACTAAATGAAAGGTGAAAAGCAGGGATCAGTGGAAAGAATATCTCACTTTTTTATCATCCTCTCTGCCCCTGTAGTCCTCAGAACGGACGCATTGGACCTGATTTAAGAATTCATCCTTGATCCTGAGACCTAGGATTGCATTTCTGTTACGGGAATCTGGAGACCAATGTGAGAAATAATCCAAGTTCTTGTCTTGGTTCTGATGTTTTATTTAAGGGCATTAATTGTATTAATAAAAGTGTGAAATTTAATCAAAATAGGTGACTTGTATCTTGGCAACAATTATGAGATTAACATGAAGTATTATTTTGATTAATATATATACATATATATGAAAAACTGAGGATAGTTAATGACAGATCTTTTGTTGTGAGAATGATTCGAGTTACGTCTTAGGGATATGATAGCCTTGTTGGGGTTTTTTGAATAATAGAATTTTAAAATTATAATTAGTGAATTAATGAATTAATCAATAAACAATGTAGTAATGAATAAAGAGAGAGTGTGCTTCTGGATCAACGACGATAGCTGCGGGCATATGAGTCATGGATGATGAGTGATGCGTGTCTGGAACCATGAGGTCCAACACAGAAGAATTGTGGTCTTTCTCTTCATGCAAAGAGTGTCTCATTTTATTCTCACCTGCCCTGCTCTGTACTGCTCAGAATGGAACCACCTGAGGTGAATTAAGCGTCTTCCATGGTCACGAGCTCTCTGCTTGCGTCTCTGTTGTAGGAGCATGGAGACCATTGTGAGTACATGAATGTTTTAGTGTGTGGTTTCTCTAAGAGTATTCACTGTATTATTCAAAATAGTAAATATAATCAAATATGGCACAATATGCCAGTGTTAAATATCAGATTGATATGAAACACTATATTGATTAATCCATAAATGTAACCTTAAGGTCAGTTTTTGAAACAGAGTTAGTCTCTTTGGAAAAGATTGTAGAGACAGATATTAAGAATATTGAAGGATCTTATTTTTTAATTTACTTGTTTTTACTAATGAATTAGTCAATAAATAATGCCTATGCGAAAGAAAGGAAAGAGGGCTAATCATGGGTCGCTGATGTTGGCTATGGCAGGTGAGTTGTGGCTGATGCATGATACATGTCAGGATGCTGAGGTCCAGCGTAACACCTAGTGCGTTCTCTCTATTCATTTACTCCATAGACAGATGTTAAGGATATTCCCAGGGTAGGTATTGGGTTCATAGATTTAGATTTATTATTATTAATTATAGAACATTAAAGAAATATAAATAATGCATAAAGATAAAAGGGTGAAGCATTGTCCATCTCTGAACATATGTGGTGAGGCAAGAAATATTATTAATAAAATTGAAAACTGAAACTCATTAAGGAATAAATGGATCAAGAATTTCGCCTCTGACTAAGGATCATATAAATACGTATAATTTCATCAATTTTATTGTTGTGCATCTGTGCCAAGGCTGCTGCTGTTCATTTTGTTAAGATAAAAACATCAACACTATGAACAATTTATAAATACCTAAATGAGTGAGTAAATGAAATGTAGAAATCAAGGATCAGTGTGGATAAGAACTGAAATTTTTTTCTCATCGACTGTGCTTTATCCTTCTCGGAACGGACACAGTCGAGCTGATTTGAGGAGTGTTCCATGATGGCAAGCGCTGTGACTGTATCTCCATGTTAGGAAGAAAAAGACGAGTGTGAGTAACCAGTTCTTGTATGGAGTCAGTGATTTTTTTCAGGATATTCAGTGTATTACTAAAAATGATCATCTATAGTAAAGACGGTCAACTGTAACCCAGTTCATAAAGATTGACTTGATATGAAACATAAAAACATAGGAGATTTTTAAAAGAGAGATATATCAATGTGAAAATAATTCTATACACAGAATAGGGGATTCAGGGCTGTTCTTGGCTTTTGTGAATAATTGAGCTTTAAAATTCTTAGTAATGAATTAATGAATTACTCAATAAATGACGTAGAAAAGAAAAAGAGGGACAATATTGGATCAATGATGACTGCTGGTGGCGTATGAGTTGGATGCGATGAATACGTGTCTGGAACTCTGAGGTCCAACAGAAATGGAATCTGGTCCATTGTCCTGTTTGAGGGGTTTCTCATAGACACGGGTTAGGAATATACAAGGATCTTGTTTTGGCCTTTATGTTCATGCGTTTTCTATTGTTATTATAATTAGTTCAATGAAATAATAAAGAAATATATAAATAGGTAAAGTTGAAGGTGGTGAAACTTTGCCCAATTATAAAAATATGTGGTTAGGCAAGAGCTATTATTAATATATATTGGAAGCAAATACCTATTAGGAATATATGTACAAGGATGTTATTCTTTTACTAAAGATGGTATAGTTATTAGTAAGTCATAATCGATATTCATGTTCTCTGTCAGTTGCAAGATCAATATTGGTCCTTTAGTTAAGAGAAAATAAAATATAAATTATCCCAATTCACTATCTTAACTAAATGACTAAATGAGAGGTGGAATGCGATGACCAGTGACATAATGTCTCAACCTTTTTGATCGTTGGCTCTGTCTTGTGCTCCTTAGAACGTTGCACACAGCTGATGTGGGCGCTCCTCCATGGTCCCAAGCTGTTTGCACCTGTGCGTTAAGAGCGTGGAGAACAATGTGAGTAATAGTCAACGTTCTTGTCTTGGTTTTGTAATTTTTAAAAACAGTTTTCACTGCTCTGTTAAAAAGTATGAAATAGTCAATCATCACTGAACATGCTACGAAAGAAAAATGATGTTAATATGAAGTATTATGTTAATTAATCTTTGTAGAAAATTCTGAGGTCATTAATGAAAGATACGTATTGTCTGTGGGAAGTACTTCTGTGGACAAATGTTGGAGATATTCAAGGATCTTGTTTTGAGTTTTTGTGACCTCTAGGTATTTATTTTATTATTATTAGTGAATTGACTAAAATATGGAGACATGATTGAAGATGAGGGCCAAATCTGGATTAATGAGGACAACTCTTAGCATCTGAGTCTTGGATGATGAGCGTTACAGGTCTGGAATGCCGAGATCAAACACAAAAGAAATCTAGTCCTTTCCTCCGTTTGAAGTGATCCCATAGACAGATGTCAGGCATATAAAAGCATCGTGGTCTTGGTGTTTGTGTAACTCGTCATTTCAAAATATTATTATAAAGAATCAATAGCTGGATTAATAAATATATGAATAAGTAAATATGAAGAGGGCGAAACACTGGTCATTGTTAAAATATATAATAAACATGATAATATACATTGGAATGGAAAATGAAACCATCAAGCGTATATATCTTTGAGTGAGAATGATAGTGACAAGTAATGGTTAAAATTTTAACACTTGATTTCTTAAGAGAAAAATCAGTAAATATTGCTGTAAATTAATAAAGGCCTAAATGACTATGCAGATGAAGGTGGTACTTGTGAATCAATGGAGAGGAAATCTTGACATTGTTATCGCTTTGTCTGCTTGTTACTCTTCAGAATGGACTCTGGAACTGATTTCAGCTTTTGCTGTCGTCAAGATTGTCATGCTGCCTCTGTGTATGGAAGGAGACCAAGGTGAGTAATGGGCCAAGCTATTGTCTGGGATGGGTTAGTTGTTTAAGGGTATTTATAGTATTATTAAAAAGTATTAAATTAATTAAAAAGTTTGCCATGACCCACTGATAAATATGAAATCTTATGTTGATTAGTTGATAATGTTTAGGATTGAGGTCTATTAATGAAAGAGATATAGTCTATCTGGGAAATGATTCTGTAAACTGTTAGGGATACTCAAGAATCTTGCTCTTGAGTTTTTATGAACCATGTATTATTTTTATTATTGTCAATGAATTCATGATTTAATCAATACAAATATAGAAATAAACAAAGAAAAATAGATAAAATTATGGACTAGTGATGATGACTGGTGGCGTAGGAGTCAGGGACGATGAGAATATGTGTCTGAAACTCTGAGATCCGGCACGGAACATAAGCAGTCTATTCCTTCAGTTGGAATTGTTTCTATAGAGATACGTCAGGAATATACAAAGATCACATTCTTGTATTAATTTCATGGGCGGATATTTGTTATTATTAGTGGAATAATAGAAGTATTAAATATATAAAAAAGAATAGGGTGAAGCATTGTTCACTTAATGAATGTATGTTATAAGGCAAAGGAAATTATTAATAACATTGAAAACATTGATGCCTATTAAGAAATTAATGGATCGAGAGGTCATCTCTGTGCTAAGGATCATATAGACACTGATAAGGAAGAGTCCATTTTTTTCCTGGGTCAATTTTAAGACTGAGTTTTTCTTTTTGTTAGGATAAAAAAGAGATATTAAGAAAAAGTAATAAATACCTAAATACTGAGTTGATGAAATGCAGAAAGCAAGGATCAATGGTGATTAGGTCTCAATTGTTTTATCATCTCCTCTGCTCCGTAGCCCTCGGAACGGACGCACTCAAGCTAATTTAGCGTCTTCCATGGCAGGAGCTCCACGTTTGCGTCTGTGTAACAGGAGGACGGAGATTAATGTGAGTAATAGTTGAAATTACTTTCTTGGTTTCAGTGTTGTTTTTTTTAAGGTTATTCATTAAAAAGTGCAAAACCTATTTAAAGAATGCAATTTATCTCAGTGATGAATATGGAATATAGTTAACGTTCTATTGATTAGTATATATGTATAATATAATGTATAATGAGGATAATTAGTGAGAGATATTGTTGTGAGAATAATTCTATATATAGATTAGGGACATAAAAACTCTTTTTGGGTTTTTGAATCATAGCATTTAGAAATTATTATTAGTGAAATTATTGTTTAATCAACAAAGCCATAGAAATTAATGCAGAAAAAGAAGGACAGTATTGGATCAGTGATTACCACTGATGGTGTTTGTGTCATATACGATGAATACGTGTCTGGAACTCTGAGGTCCAACATGAAGGAAATCTAGGTCCTTACCTCTCTTTGATTGACCCTTTAAACTGATGTCAGAAATGTACAAGGAAAAATAATATGATAATTTGGAATGGACAATAAATGGATCCCATGTATTTTGTTCTGTGTCTTTGACGAAAGGATAATAATGGAACATTATAAGGAACAGTCAGTTCTTACTGTGAGTCAGTTTCAACTTTGACATTTGATTTCTGAAGGAAAAAATTAATGTAATTTAATAAATACCTGAATGACTATATAAATGAATGGGGTAATCTATGGATCAGTGAATAGGATGTCTGAATTTTTTTATCGTCTGCCCTGCTCTGCTCTTTATTCCTCAGAATGGATGCACTCAAGCTTCTTTAAGCATGTTCCATGGTCATGATCTTTATGTTTGCACCTGTGTGTTAGGAGCATGGAGACCAATGTGAGTAATAGTCGAAGTTCTCATGTTGGTTTGAGTGGTTCAAAGAAGGCCAATCATACCAATGTTTAATATCAGATTGATATGAAGCATTGCATTGATTAACCCATAAAGAAACAGACACTGAGTTCAGTTAATGAAAAGGATAGAGACTCTTTGTAAATGATGCTATTGGTGAATATTAGGGATATTGAAGGATCTTGTTTTTTTTTTATGTGTATTTCTTCATGAATAAATTAACCAATAAAGAAATGTAGATGAGAATGGACAGAAAGAAGGCCAATCAGGGGCCAGTGATGACGACTGGTGGTGAAGAATGTCAGCGTGGAGCTCTGAGGGCCAACACAGACAGACTCTAGTCCATTCCCCAGATTTTAAATGATACTATAGACAGATTTCAGGATTATATAGTGATCTTGTTCTTGGTCTTTGTGTTCATGAATTTTAAATATATGATTATAAAAGAACCAACGGCAGAATAAATTAGCAAATGTATAAATGAATAAAGATGAAGAGGGTGTAGCATTGTTCATTACTGAAATACGTAGTCAGGAGAATGAATATTGATAGACACTGGAATGATACTAAAGGGACCGGGTGTGTTAAGTATTGGACTAAGGATGATATGGACAGTGAGAGGGAGTAGTCAGTTATTGCCCTGACTCAGTTACAAGTTTTAAGTTTATTTCGTAAAGAGAAAAACCGATTTTATCTTAAATTTATAAATACTTAAATGACTGTGTAAATGGGGTATGGAAATTATAGATCAATGGAGAGAGCGTCTCAATCTTTTTAACATCTTTTCTGTGTGATACTCTAAAAACAACGCACCCAGCTGATTTAAGCCTTGTTCCATGATCAAAATCGTTATGTTGCCTCTGTTTCAGAAAGACACCAAGGTTAGTAATAGTCAAGGTTCTTGTCTTGGTTTCAGTCATTTGCTTAAGGTATTCATGGTAATATTAAAAAGTATTAAGTATAATACACAAGTTATCTATGGCCATTGGTTAATACGGTAAGAAGCATGATATTAATTAATTGATAACGTGCAACATTGAAGTCACTTAATGAAAAAGATACAGTGTATTAGGAAAGATTCCTATCCAGGGGTGTTAGGGATTTTCAAGGATCTTGTTCTCGCATTTTTGTGACTCACGTATATTTTAGTATTATTAGTGAATTAGTGATTTACTTGATGCAAATTTAGAAATGAATGAAGAAGAAGAGGGCCTCACATAGACCAGTGGTGACTACTGGTGGCATATAAGTCATAGACATGAATAATATGTGTCTGGAAGTCTGAGGTCCAACACAAACCATAAGTAGCCTGTTTTTTCTGTTGGAAATGATCCTATAGACAGAAATCAGAAATGTACAAAGCTCATATTTTTACTTTGGATTCATAAATATAGATTTATTAATACTAATGGATCAGTGATAGAATAATTAAACAAATAAAAATAAACAGGTAAAGAGGAGGATTAGGCGTTGACCAACTATGAACATATGAGAGGAGGCAAAAAATATCATTAATGAAAGTTTAAAACACCGATGCCCGTGAAGGTATAAATGGATCAAGAATTGTACCTCTTTGGTTTAGGATCATATAGACTCTGATAAGTAAAAGTCAATTTTATTGTACTGGATCAGTTGCAAGTTTCAGGCTGTCCTTTTGTTAAGAGAAAAAAATATATACATAATGAAAAATGATTAAATACCTAAAGGCTTGAGTAAATGAAATGCAGAAAGCGAGAATCGTAGAGGATATGGTCTCAATTTTTGAAAATCATTTGCTCTGTGTTGTACTGCTTAGAGTGGACGCAATCGATGATTTAAGCATCTTCCATGGTCACGAGCTCTCTGTTTACATCTATTTGTTAGAAGGACAGAGACCACGTGAGTAATAGTCAAAGTTCTTTTCTTGGATTGGGTGGTTTGTTTAAGGCTATTCAGTATACTGTTAACATTGTAAAATATAATCAAAGATAGCCAATTGTGATAAAAATGGGATTGGTGTGAAGCATCGTTTATAATGTGCATCTCTGAAAATCTGAGGATAATTAATGAAATAAATATATTGATGTTAGAATAATTTTGTGTGTAGAATCGGAATATTAAGCCTCCTCTTGGGTTTTTGTGTATCATGGCATTTAAAATTATTATTAATCAATAAACAATGAAGAAACAAATGGGGAAACAGAGGGCCAATCGTGATCAATGATGATGATTTGGTGGTGCATGAGTCACATACAATGAATACTATGTGTCTGGAACTCTTGAGGTCCAACACAAGAGGACTCTAGTCCATTCACTTTATTTTAAGTGATACTGTAGACAGATTTCAGTTTTACATAGTGATCTTTTTCTTGGTCTTTCTGTTTATGAATTTTAAACATGATTATAAAATAACGAATGGCAGAATAAATTAGGAAATGTATAAATGAATAAAGATGAAGAGGGTGAAGCATTGTTCATTAGTAAAATGTGTAGTCAGGAAAATGAATATTAATATACACTGGAATGGATAATAAATGGACCGAGTGTATTAAGTATTGGACTAAGGATGATATGGACAGTGATAGGGAGTAGTCAGTTATCGCCCTGAGTCAGTTACAAGTTTGATGTTTATTACATTGAGATAAACATTTATTACCATAAATTAAGAAGTGACAGAAAATAAATATTACCATAAATTAATAAACACTTAAATGACTATGAACGTGAAGGATGTGGATCAACGGAGTTAATGTCTCAATCTTTTGATCATTATGCCTGCTTGGCACTCTTCATAATGGAGGCGGGTAGCTGATTTTAGCTTCTGCCCTGATCAAGATTGTCGCCTCTGTCAGGAGCGAGAATAAGGTGAGTAGTGGTCAAAGATCTTATCTTGGTTTCAGTCATTTGTTTGAGTATTTCCAGCTTATTAAAAAGTATTAAATATAATCAAAAAGTTATCCATGGCCCAATAATAGATATGACAGGAGACATTCTGTTGATTAATTAATAATGTGCAACATTGAAGTCACTTAATGGAAAAAAAATGTAGTGTATATGGGAAAGGATTCTATAGACAGACATTAAGGATATTCAGGGATCTTGTTCTTGTGTTTTCTTGAATAATGTGTTTTTTATTAATATTCATAAATTAATGATTTAATCGATACCAATATAGAAACAAATGAAGAGAATGAGAGTCTAACATGGACCAATAATGATGGCTGGTGGCATGTGAGTCATGGATGATGAATAATATGTGTGTGGAACTCTGAGCTTCAACACAAGACCTAGTCTGTTCCCTCTACAGTCATGAGCCATATAAGGACCTCTTGGTCTACAACGCACCACATATATGATGGTGGTCCCATAAGATTAGTACCACAGAGCCTAGGTGTGTAGTAGGCTATACCATCCAGGTTTGTGTAAGTACACTCTATGTTTACACAACGAGAAATTGCCTAATGACACATTTCTCAGAACATATCCCCATTGCTAAGCAATGCGTGACTGTACTTGAAATGACCCTATAGACAGATGTCAGGAATATGCAAATATCATGTTCTTATTTTTGATTCATAGATTCATAGATATAGTTACTAATGAATCAATGATAGAAGCATGAAACAAGTATAAATAAATAGGTAAAGAAGAGAGTTAAGCATTTTCCAACTGTGAACATACGTGGTGAGGCAAAAAGTGTTACTAATAAAAATTGAAAACACTGATGTTCATTAAGAAATAAATGCATCAAGACTATGACCTCTTTGGGTTAGGATCATAGGGACACTGAGTAGTGAAAGTCAGTTTTAGTGTTTGGATCAGTTCCAAGTTTGAGATGCTTCCTTTTAAGAGAAAAAATATATATTTATGAAAAATTAATAAATATCTAAATAAGTAACTGAAATACAGAAATAAAGGATCAATGTAAATAAGGTCTGACATATATATATATATTTTTTTTTTATCATCTGTTCTGCTTTGTACTCTCAGAATGGACACACTGGAGCTGATGTAAGCATCTTCCAAGTCAGGAACTCTCTGGTTGTGTCTGTGAGTTAGGAGCATGGAGACTAATGTGAGTTATAGTCAAAGTTCTTCTCTTGGTTTAGGTAGTTTTCTTTAAAAGTATTCAAAGTATTATTAAAAAGTGTGAGAAATGAAGATGGCCAACTGTGAACTAGTGATGAATGTGAGATTGATGTGATACATTATATTGATGATGGCATATATGTAAAATCGAGGCTAATTAATGAGAGATATTGATCTGAGAATTCTATAGACAAATTAAAGATATAAAGACTCTTGGGCTTTTGTGAATCATAGTGCTTAAAAATTATTATTAGTGAATTAATGATCAATAAACAAATGGAAATAAATGAAGAAAAGGAGGGATAATGTTGGATCAATGATGACTACTGGTGGCATATGAGTCATATATGATGAAGATGTGTCTGGAACCCTAAGGTCCAACGGAAAAGAAAAGACTATTCTCTTGGTTTGAAGGGATCCAACAGACAGATGTCAGCGATACAGAAATATACAAGGATCTTCTTTATGATCTTTGTGTTCATGCATTTTCATTCCCTTATTATAATTGGATAAATGAAAGAATCTATAAATACTAAATATATAAATAAATATAAATGGAGTAAAGCATCATCCAATTATAAAAATGTGATTAGGCAAGGAATGCTATTAGTATATATTGAAAACACTGAAGTCCAATGAGAAATAAATGGTATATGACTGTTATCTCTTAGGTAAGGATAATATAGACGGTGTAAATTATAGCCAGTGTTTGTGTTCTGGGCCAGAGGCAAATTCGAAATTGTTTTCTTAAAGAGAAAATGAAATAAATATATTTGAAATTAATGATTGCATAAATAACTGTCTAAATTAAAGATGAAAGGCAAGGGTCACTGGAGAGAAGGTGTAATTTTTTGTCATCTGTCCTGCTCTGCGCTCCTCAGAATGGATACACTGGAGCTGACTGAAGCATCTTCTATGGTCTTGAGCTCGTGGTCACATCTATTTGTTAGGAGGCTGGAGACCCGTGTGAGTAATCATCAAAGTTCCCATCTTGGTTGGGTCCCTTGTTTAACAGTATTCACTGTTAACAAAACGTTTGGAGTATAGTCAAATAGGGCCAGCTGTAGCCTCCTGATAAATATGGGATGGATGTGAAGCATTATATTGATAGATGAATATGTGAAAAACTGAAGATAAGTAAATTAAAGAGATACATTGAGGTGAGAATGATTCTATATACCCCTTAGGGATATCAAGTCTCTTTCTGTGAGTCATAGTGTTTAAAAGTTTTCAGTGAATTAATGAATTAGTCAATAAATATTGTCAAAATGAATGAAGAGAAAGTGGACTAATCTTGGATCAATGATGACGACTGATGGTGTATGAGTCCTATACGATGAATACCACGTGTCTGGAACTCTGAGGTCCAACACGAAAGAAATATAGTCCATTCTCTCTGTTTGAAGTGGTCCTATAGATAGGTGTTGGAAATACACAAGGATTTTATTTTTGGTCTTTGTGTTCATGCATTTTCAAACTATTATTATAATTGGCTCAATGAAGTAACATTAAAAATGTATAAAGAGGGCCTGGCCTCGTGGCTGAGTGGTTAAAAAGTTCCACACATTCCTCTTTGGTGGCCCAGGTTCATGGGTTCGGATCCCAGGTGTGGACCTGCTCTGCTCACCTGCCATGCTGTGATGGTGTCCCACATATAAAAAAAAAATGTTGAGGAAGATTAGCAAAGATGTTAGCTTGGGCTAATCTTCCTCAAGCAAAAAAGGAAGATTGGCAATGGATGTTAGCTCAGGGCAAATCTTCCTCAGCAAAAAAAAAAAAAAAAAAAAAAGTATAAAGATAAAGATGAAAAACATTAAGCATTGTCCAGTTATAAAAAATATGTGCTTTGGCAGGAAATACTATTGATAGATATTAAAAACTCTGATATTCACTAGGAAATAAATGGTATAAGAGTGTTTCTCCTCTTTGGTTAAGGAAAATATAGACATCGTTAAGTAATAGTCAATGTTCATGTTCTGTGTAAGTGGTAAGACCTATATTGTTTGTTTGCTTGAGAAGATAGAATAAATGTAATCCCAGAGAACTAATGACTGATTAAATGAAAGGCGGAATGCAAAGACCAATGCAGATAATGTCTCAAACTTCTTTATCATCCCCTCTGCTCTATACTCCTTAGAATGGGCACACTTGAGCTGATTCAAGCGTCTTCCATAATAACGATCATTTTGTTTACATCTATGCGTTATGAGCATGGAGACCAATGTAAGTAATAGTCAAAGTTCTTGTCTTGGTTTCGGTGTTATTTGTTAGAAAAGATATTCACTGTATTATTTAAAAAGTGTGAGATATAATTATTGAAGGTCAATCATGGCCCAGTCATAAATATGGGGTTGATATGAAGCATTGTTTTGATTAGTCCCTATATGCAATATTGAGACCAAGTAATGAAAGAGACATATTGCCAGGACTAATAATTCTATAGTCAGCTGTTAGAGATATTTAAGGATCTTACTCACATGTTTTGTGGCTTTAGGTATTTATTTTGTTATTGTTAGTAATTTAATGAATTAATAAAATTCATCTAGGTGTGAATTAAGAAAGTGAGGGCCAAGGCTGGATCAGTGATGACCACTGGTGGCGTATGAGTCACGGACGATGACTACCACATGTCTGGAACTCTGAGGTCCAATACGGTAGAAATCTAGTCTGTTCCTCTGTTGGAAAAAATCCTATAGATAGATGTTAGAAATATTTAAGAATCTTATGCTTCTAATTTTATGGCACATGATTTATGATTATATTAATGTAAAGGAACCAGCAAAAATATTTAAATGATTCCAAATTATTAAAATATGTGGTAAGGAAAGAAATACTATTAATATAATTTGGAATGGACCAAGGCTGTTACCCCCTTTGGCTAAGGATCACGTAGTCAATGATAAGTAATAATCAGTGCATTATTCTGGGTCAATTGTAAATTCAGCATTTGTTTTATTAAGAGAAAAGTTAGCAAATATTACCATAAATTAATAAATATTAAATGATTGAGTAAATGAAAGGTGGAATGCAAGGACCAATGGATAGAAGGTCTCAAACTGTATTTTTCTGCTCTTTCTTGTACTCCTCCCAGTGGGCACCGCTGCACTGATCTTAGCGTTCGCCATGGCTTCCAACTTGGTGGTTGTCTTAGGAGCATGGAGACCAGTGTGAGTAATAGTTGAAGTTCTTGTCGCGGTTTGGGCAGTTTAAGAGTGGTCAGTGTATTATAAAGAAGTAGGAAGTATCATCAAAGAAGGCTGAACATGGCCTAATAATGAACACGGGATGACAGGAGACGTTGTGTTGAGGCATCCGCCTGTGAAACACTGAGGTCAATTCAAGAAACACATCGAGTGTCCGTGGGAAATGATTTCATAGATAGACATTAGGGACAGCGAGGCTCTTATTCTCGGGGTTTTCTTGATTCATGTGGATTTCTTTACTAGTAAGTAGTAAATTAATGAATAAATCAATAGACAAAGTATAAATGAAGAAAAAGATTCACGAGCTTGGACCATTGATAACGACTAGTGGTATATGAGTCAAGGCTCATGGATAATATGTGTCTGGGCTTCTGAGGTCCAACACAAAGAAATCTAGTATATTGTGTTGGAAAAGATCCTGTAGGCAGTTGGTAGGAGTATCCAGTTACCCTATTCTTGTACTTTTGTGGTTCGTGGATAATGTATATTATTATAAGTGAATTGATGCATGTAGGGTTTAACACATAGGAATATGTGAATGAAAACATGGCCATGCCTGGACCAGCTCTGCATATGTAATGAAACAAATGTCAGTCCTAATCTATTTTTGAGGCATTAGGGTTCATGCTTTTTTATCTCTCTGGATGCAGCACGTATAGACAGATGTGGGACTGTCAATGTTCACATTCTGGGATGTCTTTGGTCTACTGGTTGTTTGTTTTATTACTAAATAGGAAAAATGTTTATAAAATTAAATAAAAGATTAAGCACTATTTAAATTAAGGAGAGCCAGTGATAAAAGTTTGTTATATAGGGGCTGGCCCGTGGCCAAGTGGTTGGGTTCATGCAGTCCGCTTCGGCGGCCCAGGGTTTTGCTGGTTCAGATCCCGGGTGCAGACACGGCACCACTCGTCAGGCCATGCTGAGGTGACGTCCCACATTGCACACCCAGAGGCACTCACAAGTGGAATATACAACTATGTACGGGGGGTCTTTGGGGAGAAGAAGGGAAAAAAAAAAGAAGATTGGCAACAGATGTTAGCCCAGGTGCCAGTCTTTTTAAAAAAAAAAAGTTTGTTGTATAACAAGAGTATCTGAGAGTTTAAACATTGTTCCCTTTCTTTTTTTTTTAAGATTTTATTTTATGTTTTCCTTTTTCTCCCCAAAGCCCCCCGGTACATAGCTGTATATTCTTAGTTGTGGGTCCTTCTACTTGCGGGATGTGGGACGCCGCCTCAACATGGCTTGACTAGCGGTGCCATTTCTGCGCCCAGGATTCTAACTGGTGAAACCCTGGGCTGCTACAGCAGAGTGCACGAACTTAACCACTCGGTCATGGGGCCAGGCCCTAAAAATTCTTTTTTTGGGGGAAGATTAGCCCTGAGCTAACATCTGCTTCCAAACCTCCTCTTTTTGCTGAGGAAGACTGGCCCTGAGCTAACATCCATGCCCGTCTTCCTCTACTTTCTGTGTGGGACGCCTACCACAGCATGGCGTGCCAAGCGGTGCCATGTCTGCACCCGGGATCCGAACCGGCGAACCCCGGGCCACCAAAGCGGGACCTGCGCATGTAACCACTGCTCCAACAGGCTGGCCCTGTTCCCTTTCTTTAAAAAAAATAGATAGTTATCCAAATTAATTTATGAATGAATGAAGTAGAATCAAGCTTTCTTCACTGGCATGAAATTGCTCTGAAACAAGCAGTTAGATGAATCTAGTTCTGCACAAGTGAGGGTCCAGGACTTAGGTGGTTGTGTGGATGCCTGGAGGCAGAAACTCATGTGTCCAACAGAGAGCACTTGTTCCCAATTCAGGTTGTGCATTCAAAGGTGTCCGTTTTTTAATGTAAAATTAATCATTGAATTAATTTGATAAAAAGAGGGGTTATTTTTTGGCCAGTTGTAGGAAGTGACATGGGCTGAGGTTTAATGTTAATCTAAATCTGCTCACGTTATATTCATTAGATTATTAGAGCAAAGTTGAAATCTAGGAAAATTCATTCTTTTTAACATTTGCTTTCTGCTTCCCAGAATGGGTCCTCATGGTCGAAGGTCTTGTCTGGTGCGTGTCTGGGCAGGAAGCCTATAGAGCTATGTAAGTAGCACACCAAGTTCTTGTCCTTGGGTGGGTGGTTGGCTCATGGGTATTCATCCTGTTATAAAAAATGGTTAAATGGCTACATACATACATAAAATTTTAAAAAACCACTGGTGAGAATGAGTTAAACACCAATGATTAGGATGTGTCTAGTCAGTACAATTGTTGAATTACATTATTTTTTATATCATCCTGGAATACTGAGGTTCATTAGTAAATGAACAAAACGGGCATGTTACCTCTTCCGGTAAAGGTCATTTAGACGGAAAATAGTACTAGTCAGTGTTCTTGCTCTGGGTCCGTGGTGAGTCTGGTCTGTTTATTAAGAGAAAAAGAAATAAATAATTTTATCAATTAATCAATACCTAAGTAGCAAGTAAATCAAGGTGGGAAACATGGATTAATGGAGAGAATTTTGGGTATTTTCTCTTTTTTTGCAAGAGGTACTCTCACATATTTTATTTAAATTTTTTTAAGCTATAAAAGAGTGCATATTGGTTTTTCTTTTTAGTTTTCCGTCTGCTTTCTATCCACAGAATGAACACCCTCGAACGCACGATCGTTCTTTAGTGATCAGACCTTTATGGTTCAATGTGAGTCATAGTCCAAGTTCTTGTCTTTGTTGGGGTAGTCTGTTAAGGGTGTTCAGTGTGTGATTAAAAAGTATTACATATAATCAAAGAAGCCCACATAAGGACCAATGATGAGGTGGTGTCATAAACCAAGTTTCATGATCAGTCTAATTCACAACAGATACCCTTTTAGCAAAGAAGTTCTGACTTCTTAGCTTTGTGGGTAAGGGCCCCAGAGTCAGTTGTCTGCAACACTCATAGTTTTTATTCTGTTGGCTTGTTCATTTAAGTGTGCTCATTATATTATTAAAATGGATAACTGAAGACATTAATTGATAACAGAGGTCCATTCATTAAGCAGAGATAAGAATGTGACATAAATCATTGTTTACAATTAATTTCTGTCATGGTTACCTCATGTTCACTACATTACAATCCCAATGTAGGCCTTTTCATTTGTCAGCATCCTCTTTACATTCCGCAGGATGGATGCTCCATACCTAATTAAATTATTGTCCAATCAGGAAGATCTTTGCCTTATCCCTCTGGGCAGGGAGCATATCATGCTATGTAAGTAATAAAGTTCTTGATGTGGGTGGTTAGTTCATGGGTTTCCATTGTATCATTTAAAAGGAATAAATGTAATTAAATTGTAAGATGCCATGCATAGACCTATGATGAGAATGCGCTACGAAACAAAGTTTATGATTAATCCAATTTAGCACAAACGAAGTACGGTCCTGTGTCACCTAACGATGGGGGTATGTTCTGAGCAATACGTCGTTAGGTGATTTTGCTGTTGTGCAAACATCGCAGAATGTGCACAAAGCTGGATGGTATAGGCTACTACACACCTATGCTCTGTGGTGCTAATGTTATGGGACCAGCATTGCGTATGTGGTTCATCGTTGACTGAAACGCCGTTATGTGGCACGTCACTGTACAAGAATAAAACTTAGCTTTTTCCATTCATCTCAAAACTTAAACATCCCATTTTGTGTTTGTCCCACTGATCGTTTAAACATCCCTCTCTTGATGACGATCTGGGCTGTTACTCATTTAGGGAGCCAGTATTTTGGTTGTTGAGTAGGATAGTGGTTTATGGTTGTTCCCCGTAACATCTAAAAATTGCTCAAATTAAATGCAGAAGGGCCATGCCTGGACCAATGATGTGAGTGGAATGCATCTGAATAAAAATTATGATCAATCGTTTTTTGAACTACTGAGGTCCATTGCAAAAAGAGAACCAGTGTATGACATTTGGGAATGATCTCAGGGAAGTTCAAGAATCTTGTTGAGAGTGTTCATGGATACCGATCTTATATTGTTAGTAAATTAATGAATGGGTCAATAAACAAATACATTCATAAGTAAAGAAAAAGAGGTCAAAACAGGGACCAATTTTAAGAATATGTTATAAAACAGAATATTATTAATTCAGTTCTGAAACACCTTGGTCCCTTAAGAAAAAAAATACATAGGTTCAATTTGTTACCACTGTGTTGGCAGCAGCTGGATAGAGGTACTTAAATGTCAATATTCTGGTCTTAGCTTGCAGTGGGTTCCTGGATGTTTGATTCATGAAGAAAAAAAGTTAAAAAACAAATGTTTAAATGAGTGAGTGAAAAGTACGAACCAATGATAAATATGTTTTATTCTTTTTCACGTCTGTTTTGTACCCCAGAATGGCTGCCCCTTGGCTGTTTCAATCATTATTTAATGATGAAGATCTTGACTGTTATCTGTGTGGCCAAGGAGAATATAGATCAGGGTAAGTAACAGATTAAGATTTTATTCTTGGTTTGGTTATTTTGTTTATGGATGATGGCTATATTATTTAAAAAAAATAAATGGCTTCATGCAGTCATAAAATCAAATCAAAGAAGACCATGCATGGACCAGTGGTAAGAATTTGTCCTGGCAAGGGTTGTGGTTAATTCATTTTGCAAAACTGAAAAAAAATAGATTTCCATTGAAACAGTAGGTTTAGACCACTGCCTCTTAGGTTGAGAAGGTCATAGACACATTCTAGTCTTAGTCAAAGATCCTCTTCTTGGGTTGATTGTGTTTTCCTTGGGTTTTATTATTTTATTAAAAATAATAAGTCATTAAACAAGTTAAAAGTAAATATGCTAGTAAAATTACAATGGTCACTCATGACCAATAACGTGATGATTCATGAAACAAGGGTCTATTTAACTTGTCAGCTATATTACCACCCTGTTGAAGGAGTACTTAGAGACACATAATGCTCAAAATTTTCCTTCTCGTTTGCAAGTAGATCCTTTGCTGTTGACTTTATTTTTGAAAATGAGTAACTAAACTAACAAACAAGGGAAAATCCATATAGAAAGAAAATTAAAATAATCAGGAATATTCCAATGATAAAATTTTACACAACAAGAATTATGATCGAGCCAGTTTTGCTTCTGTGAGATCCATTTATGTCAAAAGATTTAGTCTGTTACCTTTGTATATAATGAGGGGAGACACAGATGTTAAAATATTCATTGTTTTTGTTCTTGTATTTTGATGGGTTCATGGGTGTTACTATTACTGTTGTTATTATTTAGCAAATCAGTCTATGAAAAACTAAATTATAAGTGGCCAAATCATGGGCCACTGATGGAAATGTGTTTTGAAACAAGGATTATGATTATTGCACTTCTGCACCACTGGCATTTCTGAAGTAAAACGTTTACCTTTTTTTAATCTGTTTCAATGGTGTGTGTAGTACTACTCCACACGTTGTTTTGCAATAATTTGGATATTTTTGCATGCGAGTTACACAATTATTTTCTTCCATTATCTCAGGCACAAATACTAGTGACCTGATTTGTTTGGAGGTGGTTGGCAGGAGGCTCCTATGCCCCATATTTAAAAGTCTTCTGGCCCTTGTGTCTGGGAGAGTGCTAAAATAATTGATACTAAGGTACTAATTTCAGCGGCACAGGTATTGACCCGAATCTGTATCAGGCTCTGTGTTGGGCGTGACACCCACATCTGAATCCCACAGCTCTTTGGGATTAGGTGGAAACCTACTTACAAATGTAACAATTCAGTATAATGGGGAAGTAGATGAACTTTCCAGAAGCACAGAAGGTGGGCCCTTGGCTCAACCTTAAGTATCAGATGTTTTATAGAAGAGATGATGCTTGAGCCAATGACAGACTCACTAGGCTGTAAGTGCCATGAAGCTAAGAATCATATTCCTCTTACCCACTACTCTGCCCATTGTGCCTAGCACATACAGCGCATGTAATAAACATTTGTCGGAGTCGTGGAATGAATGATGAATGAAATAAAGCATGAATGAGTGAAGCAATGATTTAGTGAATGAATGAATCTGTGTAAACAGGAATGAAAAAAATGAATGAAAATGTGAAGGAGTGCACAAATGAGTGAACAAATCTGCAATGAGTTGAATAAGTCAATAAGTGCACAAATGCATGATGAATTAATGAGTGGATGAGCCAATGGGTAAGTAAAAATGTCAGCAGGTGAATGAGTGAGTGATAAATGAACCGGTCAGTGAGTGGATGAAGGAAAGACTGGTGGTAGGTCAATGAGTCAATAGGTGGAAGGTCAGTGCACAAGCGGATGAGTGAATGAATAACTGAGTCCCTGAATGAGGTTATGAATTAATGAGTACATGAAAGTTAATTAGTAATGAGAGAATGAAGGAATGAGTGAGTCAATGTATGAATCAACTAATAAGTAGATGCGTCAATGAGTAACCAAATTAATTGATTAATAATTAAAAAAATGAGTGAATGAATAAATTAATAAATGAATGAAAAAGGAAAAAGTTGAATAATTTAAGTAATGAGTAAATAAATAAGTCGATGAGTGAGACTAATGAGGGAATGAATAGGCAAATGGCTGGAGGAATGAATATATTAGAAAAAATGAATAAAAGAATGAATTAGTGAGTGAGTAAATGAGTCAATAAATGAGTATGTAATCTAGGAATAAATGAACTGCTTTGTGAGTGAATGAGTGAATGAGGGAATGAATCCATAAATGAATGAGTGAGTTAGTGATCCATGTGTGAGGCAATGAGTGAATGAACTCACACTGGGATTCCTTCCCTGACCACTCCAAAGAAAGTTAGCCATCCCGCAACCTCACAGCACATAATAGACACTTCAACCCATCCTGCTCCATCATGGTCGTTTGTTTACATGTCATCACTGAACTAACTATCCTGAGAGCCAGGAACGGGGTCAGATTCTTGTTTGTATCCCGAGCTCCTGCCCAGCCCTGAGTCTAGGAGGCGCCCAGTGAATTATCGCTGAATGAATGAACGAATAACTAAAAATACATGTGCTTTTGTGGAACCAGGCTGGCCCTTCTCAGAATGGTCTGGGAGCTGTTCTGTGGGGAAGCACGTGTGTGTCAGATGCTCTGTGGCATCCTCCTACGCAAGCCCAGCGTCTCCCTTGAGTCCAGCTTCCTGTGTCCACTGCCAGACGGTGAGACAGGATACTGGCAGTTCTGACTGCCCTGGACGTTGGCCCATCCTTGGGCAACGTTGGCTTGGCATGGTGGAATGGAAGCCCTGGGGCTTCCCGAAAGCTGCCCTTGCCTCTGCCAAGACAGGAGATCGAAAATAACCCCATCTTGTTTTTGTGCCTCCAGCGAGTGGGCCTGCTTCTTGCCTTGCCAAGCAAACTGAGTCCCTCCTGGGTCTAGCTGTGGGACTCTGGGGTGGATGTGAAGCACCTCTGGCTGTACAGCTCCAGCTTCGTCAGTGAGATGAGGATAACGATGCCTATCTGGCTGGATTGTGGTGAGAATTAAACTTGCCTAACAAGAGCTTATTGTAAGGCCCTTACGTGACACAATACATATCATGTACATAGTATGGTACCTGGGAAGGAATAGATGCCTCAAAAATTACCCAAAGTAGCTGTAATTGATGGTTTCAATTGCATTTATTTAAAAGCTCCCGAATGGATGTGATACCCAAATTCCTCTGTTCCAGAAGAATGGAGAGTTCAACTAAGTTCTGGAAGAATGCCAGTTTTGATGGGACAGGCCAGCCTAGACCACGCACCTTTAAGGCAGCATAACCTCCCCTTCTACCAGGGACAGACAACGAGAAAAGTGAGTAGGGGACACCTTTACTCCTTGTGGGGCATTTGCCCAAGACCCACCCACCTACCCTCCCTCTCACCCTTCCCCCCTTTCTCCAACCCTCTCTCCCTCCCTCCCTCCCTCCCTCCTTCCCTCGACAGTTGTTTCTTCAGCGCCCACTGTATGCCTGACACCGACCCCTGCTCTTATTCTCTTTTCTTGGCTGGCTCTGGACCCTGGCTCCATCCTGGTTTTGCATCCTTCCTTTGGACTTGGTGATGGTACTCCGTCATCTGGCCCGGAATATAGCCCCTCCTTCATGAGGATTTGATTTCAGCTCAAACCATTGGCCTTTCTACTTCAGACTGAATCAGGTAGATTCCTCCTTCTTAGCTGTGGACACCTGGGACCCTAATTTTGAATCTTCTAGGTTGACTATCTCCCATCTGGGAAATCTCCCGCCCTTCCTACGAGGAGTTGGGCCATGTTGGTGGCAGGTGGGCCCTCTGAATGCTGAGGGTGGGCAGCAGGATCAGTGTCCATGGCTTTGGTCCGGTGTCTGAGATTGGACCGGCCAACATGTGCAGATCCGGGGACAGGAGTTAGGCTCTCACGTTCCCCAGAACTCCTGGGTAAATGCGTTCAAGAGTTGCCAGTTAATTTTAGTCTGGTACTTGCCACTGGTTGCTCGGCTTTATGCTGAGCCTAATACAAATGTCACCTGCCTCTCACTCTCACAGTCCCGGGCCCTGTCCTTTGGCCTCCCACGTCTCTTTGTCCAAATTTGTCCTTTCTCACTCATTTATCCTCATCCATACCCCTGACAGAACCCACGTTCATTGTTAATTATGAGCTGCCAGTTTCTCCCAAAGGGCTAGGAACCTCTGGAGAACAGGGTCTTCCTTTTGTGTCTTTAGAGCCCATCACAAGGTCTAAACATTAGGAAATGTTTGGTGAATTAATCATTCATCCTTTCATTTATTCAAAAAAATATCGGGCCCTTTCTGTGGTCCCAGAGGCTGGGTGATAAATAGCAAGAAATAAGACATACCCCTCTCTGCCGCTGTGGCGCTCCAAGTCTTAGATGGGAGAGAGATTTTAAACACGTGTTCATGGCAAAATTACTTAATGACACTTGTGATGAGCGCTGGGGAACCAGGGGGCCGGGGGTCGTTAACCTGCCAGCCGAGCTGGGCTTGACCCTCAGGATGAGCTCCCTCTGCTTCTCTCTCGTGTTTTGGGGAGACACTGAAAGCAGGACAAGGCTGTAGCCGTGGTCGGAGCTGGCTCATGGCTTTGGCTCCCTGGGGTCAGGTCAGCGGGGTCTTCAGACATCCTCAGAGGCGAGAGACCAGTGGATTTGGACTTTCTGTGGCTGCTGCCTGGCTGCCACCTGGGCGGCTGGGACCCTGCACACTTTGCGTTTCACTCAAGCCCCGTGCTTGAGAAGGCAGGCTCTGCTGAGCGTCAGTGCCCTGCCAACTTTGAGGTGTTCCTCTTGGATGTGTTGCCAAGTGACAAGCTAAGGGTAGAATGGAATACGTATCGACCTTTTCTCCTTCTCTGCCACATCTCATTCTGGGTTTCTCCTAATGGCTGCCTGGAAAGCATCCTGTCGCTAATGGGACTGTAACATTCATGATGGAAACCCAGCAGTTGGGCTCACATTGTTGCGGTCACCATCCCTGGTGCCTCCCTCCTTCCCCCGGCCCCCAGTGTTCCATCCTACCCCGTCAGCATCTCTCCAGGGAGCCCGTTGAGTCTACCTTTCTCCTCTCTACCGCCACCACGTCAGTCCAGGCTTCCCTCGTCTCAGACTGGCATCGGCCTCTGACCTGGTCTCTCTGCCCCCTCCTCCAGGCTGTTCTCTTCACTGCAGTCAGTGCGATCTTTCTAGAATGCATGAGGAAGAGTCCCCTGCTCCTTAGAGCTCTCACGAGTCCCGGAAACCCCAGGGTGAGGTCCAGACTTCTTGGTTTCACACTCAAGGATCTTCATGACTTGGCGTGTGGCCACACCTCCCACTGCATGCTCCCTGGCCTCGTGTGCCACCTGGCAGACCCGCCCCGAGTCTGCATGTGTCTGTGTCTCTGTGCCTTTGCACAATCTCATCCTCTAGCCCTCTCCTCATAAGGCTTGGTAGCTGGAGGGCTTGTCCCCTCCAAGGTGGGATGAGCACCCCACACTTGGAACTGTCACACCGCCTGAACTTGACCCCCACTGAGAAACCTGTCCTGTTGCTTGGTCGCGATCTGTTTAGGGGCCTGCCTTTCCAAGACCTGTAGCTCCCCAGCTGTGGGTGCTCGGTCTTGGGTGCCTCAGACCACTCCCGCACCGCCCCCCCCCCCCCACTATCCGGCAGAGAACCTGTGCAGGGTAGCTGATCGATCACTGAGAATGCTGGTTGAATGAAGGAATGAATGAATGTACAAGAGAATGCTTGTCAGGCCATACTGGGGGACAAACTGTATCCCTGGCAGAGAACTGGGGTCCTTGGCCCTGGAGAGTAGCACCTCCTCATTACTGAGGCCTGTGCTCCTTCTCCAGCCAACTCCACTTTGCCTTCCGCCTGTGACTCATTAAGAGATATGTAACCTTAATCCTTGAAATTGCCGGGGATGAAGCATGTTTTCATTCAATGGCATGAACATGGGGATTTTATTCCTTTCTTAAATAAATCTCACTCCCCCAGGAAGTTTGGACAGGATGTGGGCGATCGGACTAGGGGTTGAAAGTGGACATTTTGCAAAAGGCCTGTTTCAAAATTTGAAACCCCGTGGCCACTGGCCAGAGCTGAGTGTGGCTTGTGGGGGTCGCTGGGGCCTCCTCTCAAAGAAGGGAAGGGATGATTGAAAACAAACCTTCAGCTGTCACTGAGTAGGCTGATGGCTCACAAGACAGAATTCCGCGGTTTGGTTTTGCTTCTCTGAGGAAACTTGAGCGAGCTCGGTCACCCTCATTAGCTCTTCTTTCAAGCTTTCGGCTGAGGCCTGAAGCCCTCCTGAAGCCCAGGGGGAGTTTGAGCTGGTGCTGACATCAGTGGGACGAGTGTGTGAGTGCTAGAGGAGACTGCGGCCCTGGCCCAGGCCCAGGGGGAAGGATGCTCTGAGGCAGGCCCAGGGGACCGTCTAGCCCAGCTCGGGGGACCATAGGGGCTGGCAGCTCACCCCCCCCCCCCCCCCCCGCGAGGAGGCACAAAGTGGGACTGAGGAGAAAGAATAATAACGTGACATTATGCCTGTTGTCACCAGGCACGGCCACAAGTTTTCTCTTTCATCCCAAAGTGGGTGCCATCAGTTCCTTGTTGTGGAGATGAGCAAGCTGACCACTGAACTGCAGCTCCCATCAGGGCCACAGTGTGGCCCAGGCAGCCCTGACTCCAGGTCCAGTGCTCTTCTTAGTCTTCTCCTCAGTGGGTACCCACCACGCAGAGCCAGGGCTGAGGCTGGCGCTCCGGGATCACGGATGCGGCTGGTTAGAGGGGCGGGACACGGGGTTCAATGGTCCCGGAGACCAGTTCTCAGTGTTCGAGCTCTCATGACTGGCTGTCCCACTGTCCTTTGCTGTCCTCAGCAAGTGGACCCTGGCCCTGGACTGGCCCCCATGACAGGGAGATTCCATTGTCCCTTGTTTTCTTTTGACTTCTTTTTTCTTTTCTCTGCTAGGAAAGACAGCAGTTTGTCCCTTTGGAGAAGTCACCGGTGTCCTCCAGCTCTCCTTCACGCCCTTCGTCGGTAAAAGGGAAGGAGTTTCATTCATTTATTTGTCAGAAATCCTGATGTGCCATGTACTAATAGCGAGCCTCGGCCCCTGAATGTGGTGCTGGCCCGGGAGTGTGTACGTGGTCTGCTAGGCAGACAGCATGCGGGGACACGTCGGGAGTTCACACCACGTCTGAGATGAGGGTCAGACTCTTAACACACGTGTTAGTCTCTGGTCCCTTCCCTTGCTAAATCTTCAATTACTGTGTTATAGTCATTTGCTAGGATACTGTGTAACTGTTAAAGCATCACAAGATAGGAAGCTCTTGGATGGCGTGGGAAAACATTCAGGATATATAGTTAGGTGAAAAAATTAGGATGAGTCCAATTAAAATGATGATGAGTCCAATTAAAAATATGTATACAGGAGCCAGCCTCGTGGCGTAGTGGTTAGGTTCATGCCCTCCGTTTTGGTGGTCCCAGCTTTGCAGGTTTGGATCCCGGGCACAGACCTACACACCGCTCATCAAGCCATGCTGTAGTGGCGTCCCATACACAAAGTAGAGGAAGATTGGCACAAATGTTAGCTCAGGGACAATCTTCCTCAAGCACAAAGAGGAAGATTGGCAACAGATGTTAGCTCAGGGCCAGTCTTCCTCACACACACACACAAAATATATATATGCATACATACATGTACACAAGCACACACACACACACCTCACACTCTCTCTCTCTCTCAAAGGTGCCACCAGTTCTCGCTCACATAAAGGCTATCTCCACTTGCCTTCTTGTCCCCACATCTTCCCTCCATCAGGCTCCCCAGGCTCACAGGGGATCTCATTGTCCTCCAGCGAGCTTTGCAAAGGGTGATGGTTCCTTCTTCCCTCCATCTGAGCCTTGAGCTGGAGCCAATGACTACCCAGCTTAGCCTCAGTTTCCCCACCCGTAAAAATGGAAAAAGGATGATGACATGAATCTCTGCCATCACCGTTTGCCGTCTGGGGAGAGAGGAGACTTCTCTCCATTTGACTCTGGTCCCGACCCTCCTCCTCTCTGTCCTTCCAGAGCCTTGATCCTCACTCGTAATTTTGGGGCCAGTTATTATATTTTCTTTTCCCTCGGATCTGAGGCCATACTTGAAGTGTGGGGGAGGTCACCAAAGGTGTCACAGAAGACAGAGAGAGTGACAGGGCCGCCTGGGACTGTTGGGTGTGAGTGCTTCACTCTGCGGGGCTCCTGGCTTGTCCTCCCAGGCCCCTTCTCCTCACCCTCCCTTCTTGGGGACTGCGGCTACCAGAGCTGGATTTGCACTGGGAGGAAGTAGGGGCAGAGTTGGGGATGGGAGAGGGTGGGGTTGGCTGGAAGACGAGGCCCCACCACACGGGGGTTATTCTCTGGGGTGCAGCGGGCACCAAAGAAAAGGGTGAGCTAGAAAGTGCTGGGCAGATGTTGGAGAAACCAGGGAGGGAGCGACCCCTCCTGGACCCCCAGCCCACCCCTGCATGGCCCCCCAGAGAGCCGCGGAGTCCGTTGGTGCTGCTACATTTACCACCTCGCAGAAGCCCCTCTTACAGAGAAGGAAACTGAGGCTCAGATGTGCCCAGCCCAGCGCCCAGGTCCGGGGTGTGTCCCATGTCCCCACAGCAGCCCCAAAGTTTGGTCTCTCTCCGGGATGCACAGGCCGAAGAATGTGAGGCAGAAGGGGGCTCAGTACCCGGGGCCTGGGGTCTGCTGTTTCCGTCAGTGGGGCTGGAGGCGGCATCTTCTTTCCCGCCTGAGAGCACTGCGGCTCATGTTCATGGCTTGCTCATCGGGATGAAAGAACTTTACACAGTTTCCTGGCCACATCTACCAATTCGGTGACCCTTCATAAAAGCCCCACAGGAACCCCAAACAGCATGTTTCAAAATACACAGAACTCAGGCCGCTGCAGAGCTCAGAGCCCTGCTGCTGGCCTGGCCCATCAAGGGAGGGTGGGTCCAGGGCCACCCTAGGCCTGCCTGAGCTTGCCGCCTACCCCAGAGCCCACTTGGTGGTCACCAGCCCCCAAATCCCCTCTTCCGTGACCTTGGGGAGAGCCTCAACTGGGAGGCTGTTCCTCCGCCTTCAGACCAGTCATTTCTTCCACGTTAAGAAGAGTCCGCCTGAGCTGGCCTGCTGGGCCGGGGAGGCGGGGCTATAGTTGTATTAACAGGAGCAGAGTAGATGGTGAAGCATGGCTCCTGAATCCAGTGTTGGGGGCGGAGCCAGGCTGGGGCTCTTCCTCCACATCAAGGTGGCAGGGAGCCACAGGACCACGGGCCTGTAGGAATATCCCCCGGCACAGGGGGGTGCAAGTCCCTGCTAGCGTTCTAGGTCGGAGGTGGAGCCATGGTGGGTGTATGGATGGGCATTAAATCTTTGAAAAGTTGAGTAAAGATAGTAGAAGAGCCTTCATGGACCAGTGATGACTGGTTCATGGAATAAAGGCTGTCGTCAGTCCAATTCTGTGTGTACCTGGAGTCACAGGTGATAATAGTTATATTAACAATAGCGAGAACTCAACGGGCTGCCATCTGAGCGTGCTGATCTGCTAGGCCCGTCCCGGGGACCCCTGTGTTCCTTATCTCCACCCATGTCCCGGTTAGTCCTGAAACGGAGGTCCCTTGCCTCTCCTTCCTTTCCTCCACCTGCTCCAGCCTGTTTGCTGTGATTTCCCAGTTCACACCTCCTGTGAGCTCTCTCACTCTGGGAGGATCTCCCTGTCCCCCAGAGACCCCCTGGTGCTGCTCAAGATTGCCCCAACAGACCTGCTGTGTTTCGTTCCAGAGCTGTGTCTCACATTGAATTACTAGGATCCTGAGGGCCGGCTCTGGTCAGCTCCATGTCCCCGCTGCTGGGCCTCACCATTCCCAAAGTACCCCTCAGGGAGTGTTGACCCATTCCCTATACCCTTTTGGTCAGACACGCACTCAAACAGTTGCATTTGGTTTTGTGACTCGGCCCTCTTGTCTTGGAAGGTCCTTCTGCATGGAGCCTGGAGCCGTGAGGCGTGGTTGCTCCAGGACAAGGCTTCCTGAAGACACCTCTGATGGGTGGAGCCCTGGCTTCGCTGGGTGAGTTATGCTTCTCCTGGTCACACTCTCAATGGCGTGTGTGCCTGTGACTAAGTCTAGATGACGTAAAGACTACAGACAATCAAAGATGGGCTGGAGCGTGGGTGAAGGCCTCACAGGGGCCTGAGTGCGGGCACTGCCCACCTGGAGCATTGGCAGGCAGAGGCCAGGCCATTTCTGGCAGCTGCTTCTCTGAGTGGAGGGCAGGGCTAGCCAGAGAAGTCACTTGAAAGTTGCCCAAGGTGTCACTAGTGAAAGGGCAAGCTCAGCACGGGCTCGACCCCGGATAGTTGACCCTTGTCTCTGGTCCCACCCAAGCGGCTCGCAGCTGACCCATCACTAGCGTCCTTTTTGGCAGCTTGGGTTGGGGCTCAGGGTTACCTTCTCACCTCTGCTCCAAGTGAGTCCGTTAATTTATGCAGATAATTACAGTCTGTTAACTCATTACCGTAATGGACAATGTGATAAGTGGAAGCCATCTGAGTTTTTCCTGTAAAAGACCCTAAACTAATAACTAAAATTTATTGCACGTAATAGTTCTAAAAAGGAATATTTTTCTTCATTAAAAAGGAAATACATGTTTATTGTAAAAGTTTGTAAAATGCTGAAAAGAACAAAAGGAAGAATAGGATTGACCCTAGTCCCACCACTCGAGGATGACCACTGCCAACATTTGGTGACCAACCTCTGGTTTTTTGTTTTCTTCTATAATCACATAAATGTCTGTGTGTGTGTGTGTGTGTGTGTGTGTATACACATATGTATGTTTTTTAATGGGCTCATCATTATCATCCTAATTTTTTCACCTAATTACATATCTTGAATGTTTTCACATGTCATTAAGTAATTTCCTATCTTGTGATGTTTTAATGGTTATATAGTATCCTAGCAAATGACTACATCATAATTGATTTAATTGGTCCACTCTTAACCAGGTGTTTAGATAATTTTAAAAGTTGGATTGTGTGAATTGGGGTGAGCATCTTTGTTTATTCATCTTCACATGTGTCTCTGATGTGTCTCCTGCAGTTTCTTTCTAAAAGTGGAATGGCCATGTCAAAGGCTGTGAGCATTTTTACGGCCAAGTTGTTCTCCTTAACCTTTCCACCACCTTGCTTTCTCAGAATTAGTTTAAGAAGTGCCTTTTTCTCTGGGAATTATCAAGGTTTTTAACATTTGCCAATTTGTCAAAGCATGGCATTTCATTCTTTTCATTTCAGTTGTTATTACCCGTGATAAGAGCATTTCCTTCATATCTTTATTGGTTCTTTGCATCTGAATTGCCAGTTCAGATTCTTTGCATTATCCATTTAGTTTTATTTTTGTCAAAGTCATGCAGATACATCATTTTAAGAGTCAAATAGTTCTACGAGGTTAGTGCCGAAGCCTCGGTCCTCAGCCCTGCTCCTCCGTCCCGTGACCCGCTCCACTGAACCGACAGCTTTGAACTCTTGGAACTGATTCTCTTGACATTTACATCCATTTTTCTAAGTAACATCTTAGTTTTCTACGTCTCAGTTTTGTTCTAGCGTAAGGCATTGTCTTGACTTCTCATCCATAGAAGATGAGGATTTAACTCTGTCACATATGCCCTTGGCCTCCCCACACACAAGCAGACCTCTGTGCCGCATCCTCTCAATATATTTAGCTCGTAGCTTTAGTTTGATCAGTATTCAGTGTTCACGTTACTATAACAGTGTAAACACGCTTGACGCCTGACCAACAGCACTATGATTCTTTACCTCTCCTTCCCAACTTTCTGTTTGCTCTGGAGTTAATAATTACCTTGTGTTTTGTTTGTTTCTTTTTTCATTCTTTCTTTGATTGATTTGTTAGTTTCTAATGAAATTTTCACAGATTTCTCCCAAACCTCTCAACACATTCAAACACATTAGTGTTTTCTTTTTTTTTAATGTGTTTAATCTTTTTGAAAAAATCTCTTCCTGGAGCCTTCTTGCCTGTTTTCTTCTGGATTGGTTGATCTTTGGGTTTCCTGTCCTCATCTTGGGATCCTCCCTCATTCTTTTCCCGAGGATTCCCTTGACCCTCTCCTTGGTTGGATCTCGAATTCTGTAAAACCTGTGTAAGCTTTTTTGGTTTACTCCGCTGTTTTGCTAGAGTGCATCCTCTAGTAGTTTCCTAAGGGGTTCGTGGGAGGTAAATTCTTGGAGATCTTTCACATCTGAAGAGGAAAACGTGTCCACACTGATGGTGATAGTTTGGCTGGTATAGAATTCTGTTTGGTAATCGTTTTTCCCCTCAGATTTCGAAAGTGTGAGTAATTGTCTTCTCACTTCTAGTGCTGTTGATGAGCAGTCTGAAGTCTCTGTGATTCCTCATCCCTTGTCTGTGCTCTTTTTCCTCCCCTTCCAGAACTTGTAGGATTTTCTCATTGTCTTCTAGTGTTTTAAATTTCATGTGCATGGTTCTTGATATGGATCTCCGTTCATCCATTTTACCAGGCCCTTTTGATCTGAAAACTTGTGTCCTTCAGTTTTGGACATTTTTTTTGCACAGTTGCTTGGCTAACGTCCTTTCACCTATTTTCTCTTTCTGGAACTTAGATTGTTTGTGTGTTGGATCTCTCTGGTTCTTTAATATTCCCATAATTTTCCTCTGATTTTCAACTCTTCATTTCTTCTCTTCCTGAGCGATATCTGTCTTCATTGACTTTTAACCTATTTTCATTTCTGCAATCTCTAATTTTCAAGGTTTTTATTATATTTTAAATGTTATTTTATAGTGTTTTATTCATGGATGCAGTTGCTTCTTATATCCCTGATAATATTAGGTTTTCTGAAATTTTCTGTTTTTTTATGGAGTCTGCAAGGTTTTTTTTTTTCTCCCAAGTGTGTGTATGTCTCTAACTTCTATGTTGCTTTTCTTAACTCTCTGGTGATATAGGTAGATATGGAGATAGATGATGGAGATAGGGCTATGGAGGATTTGGGTGCATATAGTACACACAGACAAGCACACTCACGAGCTGTTGGGAAGCTCTTGTATGGCCTTGCGAGCTCTGGCTTTACTGTAGAGTGAGCTGGCTGGACTTACTATTGTGGAACCCCAGGTTTTAGCATTTTTAAATCTTTTTCTTTTGGATAGCTCAGATGCTCGCTTTAAAGAAGGTTTTTCACTTTCTGGTGTGGAGTATTTTCTGCTGCTGGTGCTCTGGAGGTTTGTGGAGGAAGACCAGGTGGTCTCAATGTCCAGCTTGTAAAACTTTGCCATCTTCATCCTTTTAATTTAAAACTCTTGCCCTCAGCCCTGCCTGCATCTCTGCTGCAGTCACCTCTGCTCCACTGTCTCCATGTAATACACCTTCAGTCTTCTCTCAGAGTTGGGGAACGCTCTGGCCAATGGGTGAGGATCTGGGGAGCTGCCTTCTTAAAGACACTTTCAGCCAATTCATCCTATTTAGACCCAGATTTTCCTGCCACATCAAAGTACCTGTCACTTCCTGAGACTTCTGTGGATTCCATGGAATACACCGGACTTTATTTCAGCTTTCCTTGCTGCTGGTTTAGGATTCCTAGCTCTGAATCACGCCTCTCTTCTTGTCTTTGTTCCTCTGTACTTAGACCCAAAATGAAAATCTCTTCACTCTCAGCACAGTGTCAAGAGGGCGAGCAGGTGCACAACTGATCTCAATTTCCCACATTCATTTAAACTGGAAGTCATTTAACCATTTCTCTTTATTGATATGTTCATCTTTTATTTTCATTTGGTAAGACCTTTTAAAATAAGAATAGTAACTCTTTTTCTCTCATATATTACCAATTTCCCCCCACTTTTCATTTGCCATTCCATTTGTTTGTGGAGCTTTTAATTTTTTTATTTAAAAAAGCTTTATGTTCTAAAATCGATCGCTAATTTTTAATAGAGTTTCTTCTTGGTTAGAACGTCCTTTTCTACTCTGAGCTCATATGGTCACTTTTTTTTTCCCCAGTTCTTTCCTGATTTTATCTTTTATATTTGAACCTTTAATCCATTAACTTAATTATTGTGACAAATAACTGTCTGTCCCATTTCCACATTTAGTACATGCTAGATACTTATATGCTTTTGTTTCTTGTTGTGCCTTTCTATATTCCATTAATCTGTCTATTCTTACCCCTGTGCTGCTTTGTTTTAACATATTGAATTGTTACAATGTGTATTATTGTTTAGTAGCAGTTGTCTTCCTCCCTTCTTACTTTTCAACATTTTCTTGATTAGTCTCACTTGTTTATTCTTCCTGATGAATTTTAGCGCTATTGTGAATTTTAAAACATTCTTTATAAATTTTCTGTGGAATTTTTTAAAATGGTAAATTAAAGGGAACTGATGTTTTTTGATATTTGGACTTTGCCTGATATTTTGCAGTTTAATATACATATTCACAATTTGTCAAATTTGACAAATTCGCAGTTTGTCATTAAGCTTATTTCAAGAAATTTAAGTATTGCTTTGATTGTGAATTTATTCCCTTTTCTTATATTTTCCAACTGGTTATTACTGGTATGTAGGGGGAGGGATTATATATTTACTGTTATGGGCTGCCTCGTTGAATTCTCTCATTTGTTCTGCAAGTTTTTAGTCGAATGTTTTGGAATTTCTAGGTAAAGAGTCCTTCATAGCTATAAAATGCAAATTTTGCTACTTTTTCCAATATTTTGTTTCTTCTATTTCCATTTCTTGTCTTATAGCATTGGTTAGATCTTCCAAAACATTAAATTGGTGATGATGAAAATCTTTTTCTTGTTTCTGGTTTACTGCTAAGTATGATGACAAATAATCTTTTAGGCTATGTGTTTTTTATAATGCCAATGAAGTGTTTATTTCTAGTTCATATATATCTTTAAAATCAGAAATGGATTTAGAATTTTATGAAATGCTTTTTTGATACCTATAGAGATATTTGTGTTGTTTTTCTCTGACGGTCTGTTGATGCAATGAATTATAATAATGTTTCATAATTTTGAAACATTTTTGGATCAAATTCTACCTGGTTATGGTATATTGTTCTTTTAATATACTACATGACTTGCTTCACTAGCGTTTCATTTAGGACTTCTCAAATTTATTTTTTGTTGGTTTTGGTATCAAAGTTATGCCGGCTTTGTAAAATGAATTAGGGAACATTCCATCTTTTTCTATATTCTGTACCATATATACATCATTTAAATGATCTGTTCCATGAAAGCTTGGAAGAACTCACCCATATAACTCTCCTGGGGTAATTCTTTGACAACGTTTCCTATTTCTTTTGTATTTATTGGATTCTTTAGATTTTCTACATCCTTAGAATTTTGGCTTCTTTTTCTGATGTAGCGCATTGTTTAAATGTGCAGGCACTGGAATCAGGCAACTTGGGTTCAAATTCTTGTTCTGTCATTTCTCATGTGACCTCAGGAAAACTATGTCCTCTCTCTAATTCTTAGTTTCCTCATTTGTTAAATGGATAAAATGGGAGCCTGTAGCTAAGAGGGCCATTGTGAGGATTAAAGAGATAAAGTACTTTGCACTATGTCTGGCACATAGTGAGTGCTCAGTGATTTTTTTTAAAGCTATTAATTAACCCTAGAAAATAATCTATTTTTCAGAGATTTAAAAGTTTCTTAGCACAGAATTATAAATAGTATTTTTATAATAAATTTTTTTATCTATTTCTATGATATATCACCTGTGTCATTCTTTATTTTGTATGTGTGTACTTTATCTCTTTTTTTTTTATCAGATGAGCTAGAGTGTCTATTTTAGAGGTTTTTCAAAGAATCAGTTCTTGGACTAATTTATCAATTCAACTGTTTTTGTATTAATGTGTTCAAATTCAACAATACCTGCTTTTACCTTTATTGACCCCTTCTTTCTACTTTCCTTAAGCTTGTTTTATGGATCTGTCCATATATCCCTTATGTTGTTCTTCTTTAATAATGAAAACATTTCATGCTATGAATTTGCCTCTGGTTGCAATTTTGACTGCATGTCACAAGTTTCAGTATTTTTAAATATTTGTAATTATGCTTTTCATTTCTTCTTGTTCTTAGAAGAAATGATTATCTGACTTAAATGTGCAAAAGTAGAGCTTATTTTTTAATTAATTTCTAATTTGTTTGGGTTGTGTGTTGTTGCTTATACATTTTTATTCAATTGTGGTTATACTTCATTGTGGCTAGAGATTGTGGACATACAAACTCTCCTTTGGGGGATTTATGGATGTCTTCTTTGTGCCCTATATAATCAATTTTGTAAATGTTTCATGGTCTTTAAAAGTAAGGTGTGCATCTTGTTGATAGGGTACAGATTTTAGTGTAAAGACATTTAGTTTAACTAGCTTTTCAGTTGATTCTTTTGGATTTTCTTAGTGAAGAATGAAGTAATCTATAAATAACCATAATCTTAATCTGTTTGTCGTAGTTTATAACATTGATCTATTTTCTGTTTCATTACATTTGTTAGAGCTTTTTGAATAGTGTAAGCTAATATTGATGAAGTAAGCATCTTTTCTTGATTTCTCATTTTCTGTTAATGATGCTGTTGCTTTCCTCTTGATTTGAGGCATGTTCATCATTTACTTTCTGCCTGTTTGATGACTTTAGGACTGAGAGAGCTCTGGAAACTGCATTTCTGTTTCTCCCCTTTTGGCTGCTATTTTATTCCTAATGTCAATGTTTGTGAATGTTGTGTCCTTGTTGTGGACTGTACCTTCCATCTCGGAGGGGTGGTTTTCATCGACCAGTCTAACGGTTTTGCTCTTGGGTACTTATAATTACAGAAGCACCTCTGCTTTATTTTCATTTGTGTTTCTGAGTTAGGTAACCCTAGTTTCTTGTATAACTGTTTTTGGAAGCCTGTATTCAAGGCAAAGTGTTGTTTGAAAGTTGAACCAGAGACTTGCACGTTCCAAAGAATTCTGCTCCTCGAGAGCACGATGTTCTGCACATTTTCAAGCAATTTCTAGCATTCCATGCATGTTCTTTAAACTTTGTCTTTTCAAACACATGGTTCACTGCCTTAAATTCAATTATTGAGGCTAAAGATTGGCCACATTGGGTCTGCCTAATGATTTCCGTCTTTGTCTTAATTTCTTAAGTCTGTATGAGATCTATGCTCTTACCACAGGTATCAGCAATTTTACTTTTCCATTTTCTGCTTACTTTAGGAAACAACACAAGCAAAATGTAATTAAATACTGGTTTTCAGATGCAGCCAAGTCCTTTATTCAGAACAAATGTTACCCAGAAGCCAGATAAGTAAAATAGATCAAATCCAAGCTGCCCTGTTTGGAGCCAGGCAGTGACCTCAAACTGTGGGCATTTTCCTATAGAGACATGCGGGACCCCAGATGCCTCTCAGAATACCCTTTGAAAGTCTCTGCGATGAGATATTAAAGCAGTTGCACAAACACACTGAACAAATTGCCATGTATGCAGGACTTGGGTGCAGTCGATAGGGAGCCGATTGCTGGCAGTCAGTGGCTGTGTGAATTCCGTAGTTGTGAGATGTCAACTCAGGGTCGTGTAGACCACCTGAAAGTCAGTGTGCGAAAATGGAGGCTTTCCTGTTTGTCTCTGCTCATCCCTTGGATTTGAATTTTTCGAGATAATATACTTGAAATGCATCTCAAATAGACAACTTGTAGTGTGGATTTGACGCTTTTGCCTTGAATGGGAAAATCCCCTTTTTAAGGGGGTATAAACCATTTTCCTTTTTATTTCTTGGTTTTCTTGTTGGGACGTAAAAAATTGCACTTAATGCTTGTTTTATTTTTTTTTTCTCCTTGCTTTCCTGCAGTCTTTTATTACATAGAGTACATTTTTCTCTTTTAAAATTTTCTCTGGTGATTCGGAAAGCACACAGCCAGTGTCTAAGTCTATCAGTGCTAACATTTCAGGGTTTTTTTTATGCCATGCTTACATCCAAATTTTTCTATGGCAAAAAACAACCTGACTTCCGTCTGTGCAATTAATTCCGTCTGTTCCTATATCTCCCCGTTCCTCCTGTTTACACCCTTCCAAATGATACTGTGTGAGTGGGTTTTGTCACTGTGCCTTCTACTTCCTCTCCCCACCGTGAGCCCTGTGCTTTGGGATGAGAGAATCGCCTCTCTGCTTTCTGCTCTGGCCTCCTCTGCAGCAGCAGAAACTCCTTATTGTTTCTGGACTACAGATTGTGTCAACCTGAAATCCTGCCACTTTGTACACTTCCGTGATCTCCTCTCAGTGTGTGGGTTGAGGGTCCGTCTTCTTCCCATCTAGACTGTGAGCTCCTAGGAGGCAGGAACCCTGAGTCAGGGCAGCCTCCGCCTCCGCATGGGGCAAATGGCTGTCCAAGGCATATTCACAGCTGAGTGTCTGAGAGGCTATGTGAGCCAGTCAGTGCAAAGACGACTAGCCAAGGCGTAAATGAGTGTAGGAAGGAGTGGATCTGAGAGAGAGACGAGTGCATGGAGGAGCGGGTGAATTGACATGCTGTTGAAAGAATGGCCGAGTAGATGGACAGGTGAGGGAGTGGAGCAATGACTGGGGCCTGCAGAACCGAGAATGACCACCAGCCACCAGCTGCGAGCCGTCTGAGGTTAGGAGATGTTCAGCCCAGGCTGGGTGTCTGCATGTTGGGATGCATGGGGTGGGGGAGATGGGCTTGCCCACCTCTCTTGAGATCCAGGAGGCTAATGAAGATGCATGTCACTTTGTCCAGGACGACGGGGACATTTAGGATCCATCTCTGCTATTCGGAGTTGTCCATTCTTCCTCCCTATTCTGTAGAATGCCTGATTCTGGGCACCGAGGATATAAAGCTGAGGCCGGTGTGATCCTTTCCTCGCTCAGAGGAGTTCCCGTACCAATGGCGGACATGAGTGACTTCCTCTCCAATCAGGGGTACAGAGAAAATAAAAGCCATCAAAATGACCTCCCCAGCTCCCACCATTAGCCTTTCCCCACAGCTTCTCTTTCCCTGATGACCGAGGGAGGAAGTGACTTAACTCCTGGCCCAATGGCAAATGCGGCCTGAGCTTGGGCACCACCTCTCCAGCTTCTCAGGGGTCTTCCACCACCACCGTCAGCCTCGCCCCTCTCCTGGAGGCTTCCCGTTGGCTCTTACGATGCCATAGGTCCTGTTATCGGAAGAGTCTCTGGAATCCACCTCCTCCCTCTAGCTACCACCCTCTCGGTGGTTTTTCTGTATCTCATTTTTATTTGCCTTCCCGCCCTGCTGCTCCACTGAGAGAGCTTTCATGAGACCACCAATGACCTCCATCCGATTGCCTGCTCGGCACCTCCACTAGGATTTCTCACTGGCCCTGCAGCCTCGCCCACTCAACACTAAGCCCCTGCTCCCCGATCAACACTCACTCCTCCTTGGGTGCTCCCCAGCTCAGAGAGTGGAGCCACTCTCTCCCAGCTGCCGTGCCGGACGCCTGCGAGCATTCTTGACCCTTTCCTATTGCTCTCCATTCCTTACCCGTGGCTGGGGCATTACCAGGTTTCTCCTGTTCTTCTTCCTAACTATTCTCAAAGATGCCTAGTTTCCCCCATTTCCATGACTGCTCCCCTGTCCACGGGGCGGTTCTCTCTTTTGTGGACTCCTGTACTCCTCCCTGCCTCTGCTTTTGCCTACAGCAGCACTCTCTTCTCACATCATATCTCATAAAATGTGAGGCTCGTGTCCTTTATCAGCTATTAAGGGCTTTCCCTCGGCTTGAGGATAAAATCTGTGCTTTTTAACCTTTGTTCTAAGGCTCTGAGTGATCTTGCCCCCACTTAACTCCTCAGCCTCATTTCTGGCATGTTTCAGGTGCTCCATGCTCCATTCACAGAGATGCTCTTTTGGTTACCATGCTGTATCCAGACCATGCTCCATCCAGAATGTGCTCCATCCAGACCATGCCCCATCCAGACTATGCTCCATCTGTCTGGTCCATGAGCCCTCTATCTGGTCTGCGTTCCATCTGGTCCATGCTCCATCCAGGCCACTCTCTATCCATTCCCTGCCCCTTCTATCTGGTCCATGCTCCACCTGTCTGGCCCTTGAGCCATCCCTCTGCTCCATGCTCCCTCGCAGTCCTCCGCTCCCTCTCTGCCTTGTCTGCTCCTCTCCCTCTCTCCCTGGCTTAGGCTCCTCATCCTTCATCCTTTACTCTAAACTTCTTTTGAGAAGTTCCCCCAGTTGGTCACATCTTCTTATTGAATGCTCCCTGCTCCTTGACAACAGTTTGGCCTTTTGAAGTCATCAACTCGTTCTCTGTGATAATTATTGCAACATGGTCTCCTCTGCTGAGCTGGAAGCTACAGGAGAGAAGAGCCTGTTTGACTCACAGCTCTGCTTCTAGCACCTCGTGGTGGTTTAATAAACATGGGCTTCTTTCTACGACTGACCACTTGGAAAATGTAATTGGGCCGGAGGAGAGGCAAGGCAGGGTGCTGGGTTGGGTCAGGGGATGCCGAGGCCTGACTTGGCTGAGGCAGTCTCGGGGCTCAGGGAGCAGGGAAGAGGATGGGGATGAAGGCGGAAGCCTTGAATGCTATTCTAAGGAGTTTGGTCTTCAGCAACAGGATTATAAGCAGGGGGTGACGTGCTCAGCACTGGGCCTCGGGACTTTGGAAGATAGCCATGCCTTCTCACCATACAGCCCAGGAGCTGCCCTTGCCCTTTCCTTGGAGGCTGACTTACTGCATGGCTATGCATCCCATTCCTGTGGGGTGGTGGTATTGAGAGTTGGGCCATGAGAGGGCATGGGGAGACCCAAGGAAGGCCTCTTGAAGAAGGTGGAGATGTTGAGCAGGCATTGGAAGCGCCCACTGCCCACTCACCTCTGTGTTTGGAGTATACAGGGTGACGTGGTGTCTCACAAGGACTGTCATAGCTTGGGTGGGCAGGCTGTTCCCCGGAAGTTGAAGGACCCCTTTGCACATATAAGCTCTGCCCTTAGAGCTTCCCATTCTGCCATGCAGAGCAAACCACCGCCCTTCACTTTGATTAAGAGGTAGTTGACCGTGTAATGGCCAAAGCATGGTCAGCCTTGCCTGGTTTGCCTCTTCTCAGTCTTTCCGAGTTGGCATGGCCTTCCTAGGGGAGACGCTACTTCAGGGAGGGGCGCCTCTTCCCCATCAGCACCGCTCCCTCACACTTGACGAGGGTGTTACGTTCACCACGTTCCTGCTTCCCAATGCCAAATCAGGCCTCAGAAAGCTTTCTGGAAGTGACACCAACTTCAGGGACAAGCCCTGGTTCTGGGGTCAGCACCACTCCATGGTTCCTGAAGAGATGGTAGACTATGGAACGTAGGCTTTATGATTTTTGACCTATGTAACATGGTCCACTAACTCTCAGTATCCAATCCATCCTCGGAGGGCACCCCGGAGGTGTTGCCAACGTGAGGGAAGAGAACGGTTCTGCTGGGTTTAGCTCCGGCACTGCTCCATGGTAATTCCTGTTGCCTATGTTTGATGTCTGAATCGTGCAACAAGGCTTCTTAAATGCACCCTCTGAGGGGTTTTCTGGAGGTGATGCAACGTGGGGGCAAAGACACCAGTTCCAGACTCAGCCATGATTCTTGAAGAGATGGTTTGCCATGTGGCATATGCTCCAGGAAAGATTTGCGTGACGTGGTCCACCACTTCCCAGTAGCCCAGCCAGCTTTGGAGGGCTTCATGGAACCACTGCCACCTTCAGGGGGACCCACCAGTCCAGCCTCCATCACGCTCTGTGGTTTTGAAGAGAGACTTCTGTAGGTTGAAGGGCCTCTGTTGGTACTAATGTCCACCTCTGATCGATCATAAACTCAGTCTCAGAGGGGTTTCTGGAGGCAGAGCCAAGATTAGGGATGAGATGAAGGTCCTGACTTTAGGCAGTGGATTGACCAAAACAACATCTGCTTTGTTTACGAAGATGGCATGGTGGTTACCCCTCACATCCAATCCAGCCTAAGAGGACTTCCTGGAGATGCCCAGACTTTGAGACCGAGATGGCTGTCAGTCTTTCCTTGTGGCATAATTTTTTATGCCCCAAACTAGGGCTCACGACCCGGGCTTCACGTGCCCTGAGACTATTTGCTTGGCCTGCTCAGTATAACTAGAAGGTGCTCTTTGTGGTTGCACATAGGCCATCTTATAGTTCTCATTTTGCTCACCACTCCCCCCAACAGTTCTGTTAGCCACATGCCATGCCCACCCTCCCTCTATGCCCACCTCCCCGTTCCCTCAGATCCAGCACAGTGCCTGGCACGTAGTAGGCACTTAATCAGTGTTTCTGGAAAGATGAAATCCATAACATCGTCCACTTCTGCTCAGTGGGACTTGCAGCCTTGGAGGGCTTCCTGGAGGAGTTACCAGCTTTGGGGATAAGCCACCAGTTCCAGCATCAGCGTCAACTTCTGACAGTGGAAACAAGACTTCTAGCCTGTGTGTGCTTGTGGCATGATGCATGTGTTGTGCTCAACCTGCCCTCTGATTCCCCTCAGCTTTGGAAGGCTATCAGGACGTGTCCTCAGCCTCTGTCCTCGGCGTCCCTGTGTGGTACTTGGAGAGATAGTAGACCGTATAGCGTACGCTTTATCTGTGACGTATGTAACACGGTCCACTAACCCTCAGTATCAAATCCATCCTCGGGGCTCCTGGAACCGACGCCATCTTCGGGGAGGCGCCACTGGACCCAACATCAGCCCTCTCCATGACACTCGAAGAGATGGTTTTCTGTATGGCATGTTCTTTTCTGCATGGTGCGAAATGACATACTCTCGCTCTTCTTATATCAAGTTCTGCCTCGGGAAAGCTCGCCATCTCTGGGGAGGAGATCTTGATTCTTTCTGGGATCAGTGCTGCTCTCTGGCATTCCATGACGTGGTTGACTACGCAACTCTTGTTTAGTATACACCATGACCTGCTTCTTCTCAGCATCAAATGCAGCCTTGAAGAGGTCCCCAGAGGCAACTTTGTGAACGTGAGCCTTCTTCCACTCGTCACTCCCATCGTGCGGTACTTGAAGAAATGGTTTACCGTCCCACATACATTTTGAGTATGTATGTGGGATGGTAAACCGCTTCTTGGTATCCAGCCCAGCCATCCAAACCATCCCGGAGAGAGCCTGAAGTCAGAGAAACGACACTGGCCTCAGCATCCTCCCTGCTCCGTGGTACTTGGCGGAATGGTAGACTGTTAGATGTGTACTTAACCTGTTAATGCTTGCAACGCAGTCTTCTCCTCAGTGTCAAACACAGCCTTCAGGGGCTTCCCTAGGACAATGATAACCTCCAGGAAGGTGTCCTGCTTCCACGTTGGCACATCCCCTGTAGTACTTGAAGAACGGTGGTCAGTGCCGCGAATGTTGACGAAGGAGGGATGTTCCACGTTCTGCCTCGTCATCCTCCAAGCTGTCCTCAGGTGGCTTCAGGACTGAGCACCCACGTAGAGCAGATCTGGGTACACATGAGACGATGCCACTCCAGGTACTTGAAGACACACTGACTCGTTGTTTTCATTGACGATGCATGTACAGTCTATCTTTTTTCCATATTGAGTCTAGTCATCTTGAGGAAGGTGCCCTGGCTCTGGACTCAACATTGATCCTCCACGAAGCTCTGATCGGCCCTGCCGTGTATGCTTACAGACGAGGCACATTCCATGGCCCGCTTCTTCCCTATCTCCAATCCAGCCTTGGGGAGCTTACTGAAGATGCTACCAGCTTCAGAGTCGAGTCGGAGCACTGGTTCTGGCATCAGCACCAACCTCACGGTACCTAGAAAGGGTTCGACCGCACTGCATGTATTTTATTAACAGCGTATGTAACATGGTCTACTTCTTTTCAGTATCAAATTCAGTCTTGGAGGTCTCCAGGGAGGTCATGTCAACTTCTGGAGATGAGGTGCCACTTCTGGCACCAGTACTGCTCTGGGATACTTAGTAGAAGTTGACCATGCTTCATATGTTTTACTTACAACGCATGTTACTTGGTCCACCTTTTCATAACAGCAAATGCACCTTGGGGGGCTTCCAAGAGGCAACACTAAGTATCAGGCATAGCGCTCGTTCGGCGTCATCTCCACTCGGGGTCCTTGAGGGGTTTCTCTGTGCTGTGTCCACTGCATCTCTAGCAGGCCTTGCATGGTGGGCTCTTCTCAATACTGCATCTAGCCTCAGAGGGCTTCCGACGGTGGTGCTAACGTGAGGAAAGAGACGCCGGTTCTGACATCAGCCCTTTCCACGGTACCTGAAAAGACGGTTGACCATAGAGCATGCGCTGTCTCTAGGTCGTATGTAATATGGTCCACGTCTTCTCAATATCAAATTCAGTCGCAGAGGACATCCCAGAGGCAAAACCAACTTCGTGGGAGACACATTGGTCTGGCTTTAGTACCAGTCCACAGATACAGAGAGATGGTAGACCATAAAGTGTACGTGTTGTTTATGACGTATGCAACATGGTCCACTAATTCTCAGCACCAGGCAGACTTAGGGGACTTCCTGGAGGCCATGCCAACTTGAGAGCAGGGTCTGTGTGGTAGGCGCTCTCCAGCAGAGGTCACTGGGTGATTGGCTGTAGACCACATGCTTTATTTATGACATTGGCCACTTAGTTCCCCAACCAGTACTCAGCACCCAATCTCAGCCTTGCAGGGCATCCTGGAGGTGGTAGCATCATTGGACATGGGTTTGTGGTCATTGCCCCATTTGCCGATTGCTGATAATTCATGATGCACATTGCAAGGGCTTCCTGGAGGCAATACCAAATTAAGGGGAGAGAGGCTGGGTCAGCGTCACTTCATGGTATTTGAAGATGCGGTTGACCATGCTGTGTACGCTTTATTTATGACGTAGGACACATGGTCTACTTCTCCTCAATATCACATCTCGCCTTGGAAGACTTCCAGGAGGTGATATCAGCTTTGAGGAAGAGCCACTGTCCTGGTGTCAGTACTGCTGCTGCTTGGTACTTGGAGAGAGGTGGTCCGTGGCGCGTTCGCTTTATTTATGGCGCACATTACACGGTCGACCTCTTTGCAGTATCTAATCCCGCCTGGCAAGCTTTCCTGGAGCTAACATCAACTGTCGGGTGGGGACACTAGGTCTGCGCTCAGTGCCACTCACCGGGGTTTGTGATGTGTCTGTCTTGTGTGTGACGATAACTCATGTGTGGCAGCCTTCTTCTCAGCAAACCACTCTAGTTTGGCGGCTTCAAGGGCAAAGGTCACTTGCGGACGAGGAGAATGGCATCAACACGTGCCTGGGTACATGAGATGGTTGACCAGAGAGCACACGCTTTATTTGTGCCGTTTGTGACCTGGTCCACTAACCCTCAGTATCTAACACCCCCCTTGGAGAACTTCCAGAAGAAATGCCGACTTTGGGGAAAGAGACGATAAACCAGGGCCAGCTGGCCTCTACTAGACTTGGAGGAGAGAGCATCTGCAAGGCGTTCTCTGTACATGTGCCAGATATGGCCCACGTGGACTTATTTACAGTAGGATCTCTTTCCTTGGAGGGCTTTCTAGATGTGAGGCCCTCCAAACCCAGGGGAACGGACATGCTGTCTGTGCCTCTCCAAAGTGCTAAAGTGCTCAGCTGACCAGACTGGGTGCACTTTATTTATGACACAGATCATTTGGCCCAACACACCTCAGTATCTGGGGAGTCCCTGGGAGGACCTTTGCGGGAGCCAGCCTTGGCTTGGGGCATCTGTGTCTTTCTATGGTTCCTCAGAAAACTTTACCCTGGGGGTTAACTACAAATGTGACAGCTCTGGTGCCCGGCCTCTCTATAGTACTACCACCCTCTGGCCATGATGCCAACTTCAGGAGGTTCCGGCTGCCTTTGGGGTCAGCTCCATTGGGCTACTTGGATGGATGGTAGACGGACAGCATGCATTCAACTAATGGCTTACACCAGCAAATCGACTAATGTGCAGTGTCCAGCTCCATATTAACAGGACTTCCAGGACTGAATGTCAAGTCTGGGAAGAATCAGTGTTCTTGTCAGTGTTAATCAGTGGTACCTGAAGAGAGGTTTTCTGGGTTTCTGTTTCTTTAATGAAGATGAAACACACCTAGTTAACCTCTTTTCCAGTATCAGATCCCATCTTGGAGGCCTTCTGGTCCAGACCTCGGCTTCGGGGAGGGGCGTTACTGTCAGCTTCCAGACAGTGGGCAGAAATCAGTGGTTGAGCACAAACCCTGTGCCTTATATTTATGACTGATGTCACCTGTTCTACTAACCGTCAGTGTCCAATCCCTGTTAACAGGACCTCCAGGACTGAATGTCAGGTTTGGGGGAAGAATCAGTGGTATTCATGTCGGTGTTAATTGGTACCTGAAGAGAGGTTTTCTAGGTCTCTGTTTCTTTAGTGAGGGTGAAACGAACCTGGTTAACCTCTTTTCCAGTATCAGATCCCACCTTGGAGGCCTTCTGGTCCAGATCTCAGCTTCAGGGAAGGGGCGCTGTGGACACGAATAAATGGTGACCTATTCCATTTATCCCCTATTCCACTAACCTTCAATGTCTTGTCCGTTCTTAGGAGGACTTCCCAAGGCGATGCCCACCTGGAGGAAGGCGGTGGTCCCCATGGCAGCTCCATGCCCGGGAACACGCAGGTAAGTCATCTGTGGCTGCATTTGTCTGGCTTCTGACAGATCACACAAAGCCAGCCCAGGTCAGTATCCAGCCCACTTTGGAGGGATGGCTGGTGTTTGCCACTTTCAGTGATGGGCTTGGAGTCAGCGCAGCCCGTGTTAGGTGAATGCCTGTTGCATGGAGAGCATGCCCTGGGCAGACAATGTCGGTGGCTTGGACCACTGCCCCTCAGCCTGCAGTTTATTCTGAAAGGATATTCTGGATATAATGACATCTTTGGGAAGAAAAGCTGGTTTCGAGATCAAGATGAGACCTGGGGGTCCCTGGAATTGGTCTGGGGTGGGACCTGTTTATTTCTAACATGAATTCTGGAGCTGATTTATTTTTAAATCTGGAGGAATGCTTGATGCTATGCCAATTTAGGGGGAAAGGGCTTTGTCATCAATTCTAATCCAGGAAAAGTGAGCAGAAAGCCGCCTACAGGCCAAGTGCTTTACCAGGGACACGCCTGGTCCACGGACCACCGTATCCAATCCAGCGCTAGCAGGCGATGCTGCTGTGAGGGAGGAGGCTGTGCTTCTGTAGACGCTTCTTCTCTGTGGCACTCAGGAGAGGTTTCCTTGGGTGTATTCATTTCTTTTACGACAAGTCATTCCCGCTGACCACTCTTCAGTATCCAACACCCCTTGAAAGCCTTCCTGGACGAGACAGAAGCTGTAAGCCCCAGCCCGGGCTGAGTGAGCCGAGGCCGCTGCTTCCCTCTCTCTGCACATCGTGTCTGATGCTAACGCTCCTTCCCAGGAGGACGTCATGGAGGCAACGCCACCGCCCGGGAAAGAAGGTGGTTCTCGTCCAGCTCTAAGGCCAAGGCACAGAGGTGGGTTGTCGGCTGTACGTTTGTTTTGATGGCAGTAGGCTGTGACTCTGGGTTCTGGGCTCTTTTGTGGCATTTGGGGAAGGGGCATTGGGTTCTCAAGAAGGGCCAGGTCTTTCCACGTCAACCTTACTTTGATGAAAGCCAGAAGAGGTGCGATGGCATCTCCTATTAGCTGATGCCCAATCGTCATTGTTTCCACCTGTAAAGAGCCCGGGGGCTGTGAAAGAGGAGGAAATGTGAGAGCAGTGAGCACACCGTTGCCTCTGAGCTCTCCAGGGCCGGTGGCCACCGAGTGCACGCAGACTGGGCACTCTGCTGGTTAAGCAGGAGTCAAAAGACGGATTGCGAGGATGTCAGGAGGCAGCACAGCTCAGTGACTCTCTTATCCTCTGCTTTAGAGGTCAGCTTAGGGGAGAGGGCAGGGCAGTCACACAACTGGATTAAGAGGAAACCTGGAACTTGCTTTCCCTTGATTTTTGACTCCCGTCTCTCCAGTCCTATCCGGGTTGGCCGGCCTCCCTACTGAAATGAAAGAGAGTCCGGAGATAGCAATATTTCCCCTACAATGAAAAAATTATGATAAAAGGACTTTTATAGCAAAACAGAAAAGCCAACTCAGAGTTGGCGCAAACATTTGGCAAAATAACTTCGGGAAATGAAGTTTGTTTTCATTCCTTAATTCTCCTGAATTAAATGGAAGGCAGCGGGAGGTGTGAAGTGGTGTTTCATCTGGAGGATGGGGGCCTGGCCTCACTCCCAGCCCTCTCTGCCCTCCCGCGGCAGGAGGTTGTAGTGAGCACTCGCTTTACATGTGATTAACCGGATAACGTCCATCTGTTTTAGAATCGCACCTTGTCTGGGAGACTGCTTGGACCCCTGGCCACTTCCAAGCAGCTGCCTGGGTGTCAGCCCCAAGCAGGCCACGTCACCTGCCTCTTGACCGCAGAATGCAGCATTTACGTGTGAACTCTCTCCTCCTGCACTGACATCAGGATGCAAACCAGTGCTGGAGGCGCTTCCTGAGGGCTGACTTCCAGAAGGATGCTGTGGCTCCACCTTCAGGAACCCCAGTACCTGGAGAGAGGTTGTACCCTAAATGTCCTCTGTCTTGGTGGAAATGATTTCACAGGACCGTCTTTCAGTATCAAGTCTTAAAGGGTTTCTTGGCTGACCTGCGTAGGCCACTCTAGGCTCTCCGCTTATATAGGACACGTGACATCCAGTTGATCTGGTACAATGTAGACTTGGGAAAACTTCCTGGAGGTGACACCAACGTCAGTGAAGATTCAGAAGTTTTTTGTTTTGTTTTGTTTTTGTTTTTTTTTGTTTTTTTGATCAGTGCTAATCTTCGATACTCGAAGGAGAGGTTGTCCGTGTTGTCTTCTCTTTATTTATGATGAAACATACACGGGAAACCTCTTTTTTAGTATCAAATCCCACCCTGGAGGCACTTCCTGTTCCTGATGCGGCCTTCAGGGAGGGGACCTTGCCGCTGCACTCTGAGTAGGCCCAAGGAAGGTGGACTGTGTGACGTGATGTGGGAAGTGAGGGGTGAGGGGTGTGCGGCCCTGAGGATCCAGCCGCCTGTGGACATCTCCTTGGAAGGGAAGCCAAGTTTGGAGAAGGGCCCATGTTTCTGTGGTGGAGGGAGGTTATTCACTGTGGTTTTCATCCATTCGATGACTCAGGGTGGGTGGTGGCTCTTCAGCTGTGGGGTCTTGCTCCGATGGCATTCTGGACACACTGGCAGCATCACTGAAGGGACTGTAGTGCCATCCACTCTGCAGGGTAGCTGAGGGGATGGTAGACCGGTGACGTGCACTTCATTTATGATGTAGGTCACCCGTTTGACTATCCATCAGCACCCAGTCCATCTGTGGGATGGCATCTTGGTGCACATGGCAACTCTGGAGAAGATGCAGGAGGATTTGGGGCCAGTGTGAATCCGCAGTGTTTCAGGAGGGGTCACCCTTTTGGGGGCTCCCCTTCCCACCTTTTAAAAGTAAATACAAGCAATCATCAGTGAATAATCTCTGTGTCAAATCCTGCCCAGGGGGACTATTAGCCCGATCACAGAAAATGTCAAGGAAGAGGGCCTGGTATCAGGACCCTTGCCAGGGGCAGGCCCACCCCATAGCGTGTGTGGAATGCAGGGTGTTGCCTGGTTCAGGGGTCCAGTCTGTTTTCGGGGGGGCTTGGGATGTGTGTGCAGTAGTGCCAATGTTGGGAGCGTCTGTGGTTGTGATGTCAACTATGTTCTGTGGTCCCTGAAGCCTGTCCGAGGAGCTTGCCACGTATATGATGAGTGTCACATGGCCCATCTCTTTCCAGTGGTAAATACCACCCTGGAGGATGTCCTGGATGGGAGGCCAGATTCGGGCAGGGCCGTCGGTGTCTGCACCACTACTGGTGAGTGAATGGATGAGGCCGGAGGAGCTGGCAGTGTGGCTCTCATGCCCCTTGTGGGCCATGACCGCTTAGAGGCTAGCCTCTCCCTGGATGGGTTTCAGGTCCACCATCATCACTTGGGGGAAGAGGCTTTGTTGCCATCACTCATTCTGTGTCTGTTTTCCCCCTTCGGCTGACTTGTGAGGATCCAGAGATGGGTTGTTTTTCGGCGTCACATCCTACCTAAGACGCATTCTGGATGTGACAGCAGCTTCAGAGAAGGGACGTTGGCGTCGTCATCAGTGAAGGTGCGGGTGTGAATGTTTCGCGGGAGACCACACGTTCTGTTTGGCCTGCATCTCCTCGTCCTCTAATGCTAGGTGTCCTGCCCTTACCCAGGACCGCTTCTGGAGAGAGGCCTCAGGGGTGCAGATGGGCCGCCCCGTCCCTCGGCGTCGTCCTCGGCTGGCTGGCCCACTGTTCTCGCAGCAACGGCAGGGCCACAAGACAGTAAGTGAAAACCCCTCGGCTCTGAAGGCCTGAGACCGGGAACTGGCACATTTCTGCCCGTATCTCAGGGCCAAAGCAAGTCGCATGGCCAGCCCCTAAGACAAAGGGTGGGAGGTAACACTTCCCCCGTGAGCATGAGGGGTTATGGTGGGCAGTGGGTGAAGGGGGGTCATGGAGCCAGCAGGTCAGGCGTCCACATGGGCCACTGAGAACCGGGTTTCATTCATTATTCAGCCATAACTCAGGAACTCCCCATTTCCTGTCCGCCGTGCGGACGCTTCCTCGAGCTAAGGCTGGCCAGCAGTGGTGACACTGTCAAGGCCCCGGGTCATTCCATTGCATCTGAGGCCGTGCTGTCCATGAGCCACTTTCTGTGTTGTTGACGAAGGTTAAACATCCCTTCTGGGGCCCATTTCGTGGAGGCGTGTTGCCCAGCCCTCCCACGGGACCCGTTTGTTCTCAGGACGTCTGCCGAAGTGACGCGCAGGGCGGAGAAGCAGCCGTGCTCGCCGGGTCTGACATGCGGTACTTAAGGAGAAGTTGCCCGTGTTTTTTTCGCTTTATTTGTGACGAAACATTCGCGGTGCACTTCTTTTTCAGTATCTACTTCTGCCTCGAGGACATCCTGGTTCGGATGCCGACTTCAGGGAAGGCACGAGGGCTCATGGTGGCCTTCCGTTAAGATTTTCGCAATCCTGTCTTCTCCCTTCCTCAGGTCCCCTTGACTTCTCTCATGAAAGTTCCCCTCTTCCTACCGTGTGGCTTGAGTTGTATTGAAACCTCCCCTCTCTCTCACACACACAGACAGCCCCCCCACCCAGCCCAGGGTTAAGTGAGTTGTTTCATCCCTCCCCCTTTGCTGCTGTGATTGGTTCAAAGATGGGCCCCTAACTCCACTGAGCCCATGACATGCAAGTAGCTGTTTGCTTGAGGCTTCTGGGAGATGAACTGTTTCTCCCTCTCCTGTGAGAGCTGCCAGGGTAAGCTCTCTATGTCCCCTTCAGCCATGTGACATGATAACATCAACCTTGAAGCTCCCACCACCATTTAAAGACCCAGAGAAAAGTGCCTGGGACTGGCCGTGGGGGAGCTGTGCAGACCTAAAGAGAGAAGCCTGTACCATAAAGGGCATATTGGGGAGTCAGAGAGGAAGCAGGACCTGGGTGACATTGTTTGAGCCCCTGGATCAAACCCTGCCTGAAGCTTGCACTGCATCTGCACTTCTTAGTTGCATTAAGCGTGTTAGTTATATAAAGCCTGTAAATCCCTTTATCGTTTAAGCCAGTTTGAGTTGGGTTTTATCGTACTTGGGATATAAACAGATGCTACCACACCACTGTAGTGAATGGAAAACCTGCGTTTTTCTTCAATGATGGTTCACTTACTATCCTGTCTAAGATGAGTTCTTGGTGAAAAGTGATTTTTTCTTGTGGACTTCCTGTGTTTGTACTTCAAAAGTGTTGTCCTGGTGTTTATGAATGACAAATAATACGTGATTCACGTGTTTTGTGTCCAGGCAAGGGCCATCGGCATGGGCCCCTCTCCAGGAGACCTGAAGGGTGGATGGTGGACTCCTGAGCATCTCCCTTGACCCGTTCGGCCTCAGCGTCCCTCTCTCCCTGGGAGGAGTTTCCGGAAGTGGTGCTGACTTTGAGGAAGGCATCTGCTTGTCCCTGCTCTTAGGCTCTCTGTGACGGGTTTGCTGTATTTGTCACAAGTCATGCTGAAGTGCCGGCGGTTAGAACCAAACCACATCTCGAAGGAACCAGGAGTGTCCTTAAGGCGGGGAGAACTGGCCTCAGAACCGTGCAAAGCACACGGATGGACGGGTCCACTGAGAGCTGATGCTGCCCTGGGGGCTGGTCTGAACTGACTCTGCATCCTCGGTCCCCATCTCTCGAGATGCCTTACAGGAGCCGCTGACTCTCAGAGAAGATTTTATTTGAGAGCCCAGGACCATCCTGTTTTCTCTGAAATGGTGCTCTCTGTGAACATTTGTGGCATTGACAGTGAACATTCTGGAACCTGTGTGCCCTGAGTTGCATTCTGCCCGTGAAGACTTCCTGGGGTTCTGCAGCAGCAGCCGGCCGTCTGGGGCGGGTTTGCTTTTTCTGTGATGGCGCCACCACTCCCCACGCCCAGCGTCAGCCTCGCCCGCGGGGGCCTCCCAGCCGGGCCACACTGCGGGCAGGGAGCGGCCGTGTGCCTCCCGCAGGGGGAGCAGAGGCCCTGTCGCTTTCAACACACGTTTCGTGGACGGTGTTTGCCCTGCCGCGCCACCACGCCCTGGCCCCCAGCGTCCCGTCACACCCAGGTGGCCTGCGGGAGGTGAGCGAATGCAGACGCGTGCCCGCCGGCGCTAGTCTCTGGTCCCTGAAAAGAAGTTGCCCATGTTATTTTCGCTTGATATGTGACGAAACAAACATGGTGCACTTCTTTTTCGGTATCAAATCTCATCCTGAAGAGATCCCTGGCCCCACTGGAACTTTGGGGAAGGGCCTTGGTGTCCTTACGCTCATGGTATGTACGTGGGGGATTTGCCCCCTTCGACTGTGTGTTGGTGGGTCTGGGGGTGCTCGGTGGCTGGCCATGCTCTGTCCAACCACAGGCAGCGTCCACCTCTAAGAACGGGCACAGCTGGCGAGGCCTCGGTCACGTGCCAGCTCCCCACTGCAAGGGAGGCCCGGGAAGCACGTTTCTGGGTTCTGTCCCAACATTTGAGAGGAGTTCAGATGCGAGCAGCCAGAGAACCATACAACTAAACGGCAGCCATAACAGCAAACAAGTAGCCAATGTCGGTCATCCGCCAGAGCTCTCCAGAGATGGCGCGGGGGGTTGCCAGTGCGTGTATTTTAAAGGTGCCCTGTCACCCAGGAGGACTGTCATCCACACGTCCATAGTAGACCTGATTGGGGCCACCAACTGCAGTGGAAGGCAGCGGTCCCCGTGGTCGTGGGGGACGGGTTTTCCCAGAGCGCTCATTCCGCTGGGACTGACCCCTTCCAGCCCGCCTCTTTCCAGGTTCTGCCTCAGAAGGATGAAGGATGTGTTTCTCGACGCCGTCAACAGAGAGGGGCCACTGGTGTCAGCTGCCAATGAGGACCAGCGAATGGGCGTGCCTGCAGAATGTGTGCTCATGAAAGACGCTGCCGTCCCGGTCCCTTAGCCTCCGCCTTCAGTCCATCCTCAGGCCACCTCCCTAGAGGAGGGGCCGTGCGGCTCTGTGGATGGTTCTCATCGGAGGAGAGGTGAATGCGCTTGATTTAAGATGAATCATTCTTGGTCAACCTCTTTCAGTATCAGATCCAACCTGGAGAAAAGGCTGTTTGAGCCGAGATTCTTGGTGGCGTCTGCAGCTCCCTGGGGTAAGTGGCAGGCTGTGGTCCAGAGAGTGTGTAAGCGGCAGTCCTGGTCATCTGGCCCACTAACCCTCAGCGTCTGTCTTCCCTAGCAGGAGTTCCTGGAGCTTGGCCAGCCGGGCTTACTCTCGGTGCTCCGTTTTGGAACTCAAAAAGAGGTTATCTGTGTTTCTTCGCTTTATTTATGATGAAAAATACAGGCGCACTTCTATTTGAGATCAAATCCCGTCACAACAGTCCAGCACCGACTTCTGGGACGAGATGCTGGTGGCAGTCCCACTCGTGGCTCTCGGGCCATGCTGGCCTCTGCACATGCCTGTGTAATGGTTGGCTCTCCTGCTCCACCCATCCCCCAGGGCCTGTCCTCCCCTCAGAGATCTTCCTGGAGGCGGAAACACCTTTGGAGAAGCAGCAGCTGTCTTCAGGTCAGGCTCATCTGCGGTCTGTCAGCAAAGGTCGTCCAAGAGGGGCAGACACAGCTAACCTGGTCTACTTGTTCGAGTACCCCCCTTCTAGATGAGGGGTGCCGACCTCGGGGAAGGCACAGCTGTGGGAGCACCTCCCCAGGGTTTCTGAACTGCAGGTGGAGGGCATCCTGTGTCTGTCACATGCCTCCAGGCCCATGGACCTTCAGAATCTCTTCAGCCCAGAGGGCCTCCTGGAGGAGTTCCGGTTCTGCATTCCCTGTGGAAGGTGAAGAACATTTGTCCCATGATGCCTTTGTTTTATGCCCGAGGAACATGAAAGGTACAGTTCTCTTTGCGAATGGAGCCTCCTTCCCCATCTCGGAGGGCTTCCGACTCCTGCCACTCATGTCAGGGAGGGCACTGCTAGCTGCACTGCCCCAGGTACGTCCAAGGAAGGCCCCGAGGGAGCATTCCGTCTCTGCTGGCGTCCGTTCTCCTTGCCTCAACTCCCACCATCCGTTTCCTTTGCAGGAGGATGCTCTGGCAGCCGGCGGAGAAACAGGGTCACAGAAGCTGGTCTGAGATGTTCGAAAGGAGGTTGTCCGTGATGTATTTGCTTTGTTTGTGGCAGATATTGCACGGTTGATCTCTTTTCATCATCAAATGCCTTCTCGAAGGACTTGCTGCGCGGTGTTGGGTTCGGGAGTCGGTGTGAGTGTTGGCCCCTCTGAGGGTGTGGGAGCAGATGGTCGACCAGATGGCAAGTGTTTTTCTTTCTTTATTTTCCATTTTGAGGACCGAGAATTTATTGAATGAATCACCATATAATCCTGTTTCCTAAGGTAAATCTATAAAGGTGAAAAATTAGGTTCTACAACACCCATTTTCTCTTTAAAAAATTGACAAAGAAATGTGAACAAAAACGTGTGCAACACAGTTTTCAGATTTTTAAAAGAATCTCAAAATATATGCTGTCTGGTCCCTTGGTTTCTAAAACTTACTTCTAAAAGAATGGATAAGGCACAGACATATGCTGAAAAAAATTGAAATAACAAATATGAGATAATAATGGGAATTTTTATGAATATGTCACAGGTGTCCCGATGTTTTAGTATGTGACTTATTTTAATAACTTTTTTTTTCCTGCTTTTTTCTCCCCAAATCCCCCCAGTACATAGTTGTATATTTTTTAGTTGTGGGTCCTTCTAGTTGTGGCATGTGGGATGCCGCCTCAACGTGGCCTGATGAGCGGTGCCATGTCCGCGCCGAGGATCTGAACCCTGGGCCGCCGAAGCAGAGCTTGCGAATTTAACCACTCGGCCACAGGGCCAGCCCAATAACTTTTTTTTAAAAAAAAGACAAAATATCAATTTGCTTGGGAAAGTTAACATTTCCAGGTGTCTATCAGGCTATGAGGTCTTTATGCAGTCTTCAAATGCCCCCACGATTGTCGGGAGCACCCCAGCTGCCCAGGGCAGTCTCCGACGTCTCTTTCTGGAGGCCGTACCTCAACTGTTAACATGTACCTTTTTCTTAAACTTGGAGGGGGCTCCTCAAGATTTGTGAGCAAGTGGTTTATACAAGACGTGCTCTCAGGGAAGGCCATTCCAGGAGGCAATGCGGGCAGCAAGAGAGGAAAGGGGATGAAGCCACACGGCGAGCAGACACTTGCCAGCTCCCTGCCCTCGGCCCCCAGCCAGCGTCTTAGCCTTGGCAGGACGCTCAGGGAAGGATGCTGACTTCTTGGAAGAGACAACAGGTGGGTTGACACGGCTCTTCCAGGAGACCTGAGCAGGATTCCTTCGCTGGTCACAACGTCTATCCCAGATCTTGCCTGGCTGCCTGCATTTCAAGTAAAAAAAAAAATAACCCGACCAGGCGTGATTCCTCGAGACCATGCCCTTGTGCGTTGCCGTGCTTGCAAAATCCACTCCGGGTACAAGAAGGAGGTTGCCCACAGAGGATGTTGGCTTTACTTGTGACTTAGACCATCGGACCCCCTAACCGGCCGTGTCTCATTTCTTCTTGACAGAGCTTCACGGAGGGAACGCCAGCCTGGGGGCGTGGCCCTGCTCCCGCCAGGATGTGGAGAACGCTTGGCCATGTGGGTTTGCTTTATTTGTGACAAATTGTGCTTGGGGCTTTGGAGGGCGTCAGGATTGCTTCCTCAGCAGCTGCGAGTGCAGAGGAGGGACTCTGGCCCTTTGTAGGTGATGGATGTTACCTGTGCACATACCCTCCATCTCCGCTTGTCCTGCGGAGAAATGCCTGACTCCACCCTTGTGACAGGCAGTGGCTTTCAAATAGAAAACTTTTTTGAACCAATTCCGACTTTAGGAAAGCAGTGTTGGTGTTGGTGCTCCTTTGTGGAATAGGAACGTATGCTTGGTTTAGAAGGAATGCCACGTGGCCCATTTGTCTTCAGTGTTGAATCTGTGTTTAGGAGGACTTCCTGGAGGTGACGGCAACCTTGCACAGTGGGACTGAGTCTGGGATGATTTTTTGCTGTTGGAGGCATGCTTTACCAAGGAGTCACAGCACCTATTTCAGTAAGTCTCTGCATCTGATCCACCTGAAAAATGAGTTTTCTGGAAGCTGTGCAGTTTTAGGGGGAGAAGGGTGGTGGCTAGTAATCAGCCACTCTGCTGTATTTGAAGAGATATTGTTTATAATCTTTATCTCTAATATACCCCTACCAGCCTATCGCATCGACTCATCGAATCCTGCCTATTGGGATCTTCTGGACACAGGTCTCACTTTCCGGAAGGTTCTTTGATGTCCTCCTCCTTCTAAGGTATGTGAAAGGATGCTTGACTATGCAGCACACACTGTTCTGACCTTTGTTGTTGGGTGCCTTAGAAGGCTTCCTGGAGTTGATGCTGACTTTAGGAACTCTGTAGGGTTTTCTCTTTCTGTCTGTGATATTTTTGGAACTTGAGGATGGTCATCCCTACTGTGCTTGCTTTATTTAGGGTGAATTTTTGAACTACGTCCACTTTTTCAGAATCAAACCCTGCTTTGAACCTCCTCCTGGCCATGAAATTCCCACTGGGGAAGAGACCTCAGGGTCGCCCACAGCTGGGTGAGTGACCCAAGGCAGGGCAGACCCAAATTGTGTGCCTTTTAGTCAGGTCCGTCATCTAGACGTGACGAGGCCGGGTCTGACGTCACAGCGCCTTCGTGGAACTTAGAAAGTGCCTGACCGCCCCACGTTGCTTTTATTCTTGATGAATTGTGTTCAGGTCTGTGCTTTCCAGGGATGTTCAGTTTTTGGTATTCAAAAGGTGGATGTTCCTGCTATGTTTATGGTATTTATGGTTAATCATAGAGGAAAATCCACATTTTCAGTATCTAAAGTTGCTTTTAAAACATTTCTAAACAAAAATCCCCCTCAGGAAAGAGGGGGGAAAGTCACCGGCCCCCCAGGGGCAGTGAATGAAAGGAAGGCGACTCCCAAGCCTGTGTCCTCACTGGTAATGGGACAGGTGCCCTCCTCAGAGCTCACCATCACTGCTGCCAACCCCGGGGGCCCTGCCCCACGGGCCTGTCCTGCATGACCTTTATTTTTGATGGATTGTGCTTGGTTCATGCTTTCCAGGACTAAACCCTTCTTTGGTATTTAAAAGGTGGATATTCCTTCTATGTTTATGTTGTTTATGGTTAAACATAGAGGAAATTCCACGTTTTCAGTATCAAATGCTGCTTGGAGTCATTCCCGGACTGAAAGCACCGTCAGGGAAGCCGGAGGGCCAAGCCCCTCCAGGGTAAGTGGAAAGATGGCGGGCCGGCTCACAAGCCACAGCCGAGCCACGTATCTGTGGACCACCCGCCCGGCTCCAGGAGACGCTCTCGCCGAGCCGCCAGCTCGGGAAAGCGGCTGGGTGTCTTGTCACCGTTTCTCCATGGCAGCTCAACCGTCTTTTCTGTGTGATGTTCTCTCATTTTTGATGGATTAGTGCCTAAGTTCATGCTTTCCGGGATTAATCTTCTTTGGTATTTAAAAGGTAGATTTTCCTTCTATGATTACGTGTTGGATGGTTAATCATAGAGGAAAATCCACATTTTCAGTATCAAATACTGCTTTGGGAATATTTTCGGGACTGGAACCGTGGTGAGGGGAGCGAGGTAGGGCCGGGCCCCGCCAGGATAAGGGAGAAGATGCTGGAGGGCGGGACTCGTGCTGCTTTTGAGCCGTGTGCCTGCCGACCATCACCTTTCGAAGCCCCCTCTCTCTAGGGAGCCAGAGGGGCACGGAGGCCGTGGTTTGTCATCACCGCTCCGCCGTGGGACTGAACACAGCTTGCGTGGCTGTGTCGCTTCCGTCTTTGATGAACCACGCACAGATTTGTCCTTTCCAGAACTCAGTCCTTCTTTGGTATTTAAAAGGTGGATATTCCTTCTATGTTTACGTGATTCATAGATAATCATAGAGGAAAATCCATGTTTTCAGTATCAAATGCTGCTTTGGAGATATTTCTGGAAGAGACTGCAGGGCTGGCCCGCTCCCGGCCCCCTCGGCCTGGGCAGGTGAGAAGACATGGAGTGCACGTCACGCCTTCATTAAGGACGTGTGCCTGAGGATCCTGCCCGTTTGGGAGCCATTGCTCGCTGAGGAGCCGACTTGGTGAAGATTATACTGTGGGTCTGTCGTCCCAGTTGTCCATGGAAGCTTGTCTGCCCAGTGTGACTTTCGTTTTTGAGGACTCGAGCACAGGATCTCCTTCTCCTGGACAGAACCCTTCTTTGGTATTTAAAAGGTAGATTCTCCTTCTATGAGTACAATATTTATGATTAATCATAGAGGAAAATCCACGTTTTCAGTATCAAATGCTGCTTGGAAACCTCCAGGGATGTGAAGTCACCATCAAAGAAGAGATGGCACCGGCCCCTCCCGGGCCCAGGAATGGACCATGACGGAGCTCTGTGCTTTGTGTGAGAGCTCTCAGCCTGCAGTGTGCTGTTACGAGGCTATGCTCTCAATGTTGTTTCATTGACCTTGAATGAATTTTGCTCTCTGTGTGTTTGCCATGTTTATGATGCGTTTTCCAGAATCCACCTCTTCCGCAGTAACCTCAGGGGGATACCTGAGTAGGCTGTCAATTGGAGGAAGGGGCACTGGTGGGGCTACCCCTCCGGGGGATACGGGAGGAATGGATGCGTGTTCCACCCACAGCGTGTACTCCACACACAGCGTGCGTTGCCTGCCCCGCTAACCCTGCATATCCGATCTGTTTATCTTAGGCTCGCTCCTGGAGCTGGTGCCAACTTTGTCACAATGAGAATGGCTTTCCCGCCACTGATATCGTTTGCTACTTGAAAAGAGATTATCTTTCATGTGTTTGCGTTATTTGTAATGAATCTACAAGGGCAGGCTCCCTCTGAGGAGCTAATCCTGCCTGGGAAAGGCTTCTTGGAAACAAGGCTGACTTCGGGGACCCATCAGAGGGCTTGGACTGCTCCAGAGTTTGCAGATGCCTGGTTGATCACAGGATGTGGGCCTCTTTCTTGCTGTTTGTGACCTGATCCGCTCACCCTCCTCATCCCATGCATCCTTCAGAGAACTTTCTGGAAGAGATGAGGACTTTGGAGATGATGCAGTGGTTTTCTTTCTAGAGCTGCTGTCCTGTTTAGAAAGGGGTGCCTTCCTCGGGGGGCCTACTTAATATAACGAGGAAGCATCCATGAGCTGCTACCCTGGCAAGTCTTCCCAGACATGATGGCAAGCTCTGAGACAAGACCTTACGGTCAGTTCATCTCCTAGATGTCTGAAAGGATGGTCAACAGCAAAGTCGGTGTCTAATTTAAATTTGGGTCATTTCGGGGCCTGCCCGGTGGCGTAGCCGTTAAGTTCACACGTTCCGCTTCTCGGCGGCCCGGGGTTCACCGGTTCGGATCCCGGGTGTGGACATGGCACCACTTGGCAAAAGCCATGCTGTGGCAGGCGTCCCATGTATAAAGTAGAGGAAGATGGGGATGGATGTTAGCTCAGGGCCAGTCTTCCTCAGCAAAAAGAGGAGGATTGGCAGTAGTTAGCTCAGGGCTAATCTGCCTCAAAAAAAAAAAAAAATTGGGGGTCATTTGGTCTACCCACCCTCCATCCCCAGCCCATCTTTGCACTTACTTCTGAGGCTTAATGGCCCCTTAAGGGAAGGGGGTGGATGGTGGGTGTTGGTGCCAGTCCAGAGTAAGGGAACGGGGTGGCCCCAGAGTACCATGTTTTGATGGGACTTGCCACTGGGACCATTAAGCCCCAGTGCCCTCCTTGCCCATAGGCATTCTCTTGGCGTCGCTGCCAATTGTGATGGAAAGACTGCGATGACTGGTATCCTTATCTGTCTGATTAGTGAGAGTTGGCCCGTGGGATTTCATTTTCCTTTGTGAATCTTGCACTAGACCAGTGCCTTTGAGGAACAACCTGAGTGGCTTTCTGGACATAAGTTCAGGAGAAGGATGCTTGTCTTAGCTCTGCTACACGGTTTGTGAATGGGTGGTCAATCATGGAGGTGCTGGGTTTTCCTTTTTTGCTTTTTGTCTGTAATGGTGCATGCTATTGTGCGTTCCAACCCCCAGCAGCTAATGTGTCCTCAGGTGGACTTCCTGGAGGCAGTGGCCTTGGGCAGAGACGGTGGTTCTCTCCCTGGAGCGATTTTGCAGGCCTTGAAGGAATGTCAGCCATGTGACATCCGCCTTATGTCAAGTCATCCGGGATTGCCCTGTCTTGGGGAGACAATCCTGTCTCGGAGAGGTGCTAGGAAGTACAGCCCATTTCAGGGCAGGGTTGTCACCGGTCCCTCCTCCTTGGTCTCGGCCCCGCAGCAGGTGAGCCCCCTCTGGGGAGGACACGGTGTGGCCCTCCCCGGACCTGCTCTTTGGTACTTGAAGAGAGGATACCCTTTGTATGTTCACTTCATTAATGACGAATATACAGGGGGAGACTCTTATTTGCGTATCAAACTCTGACCAGGAAGGCTCGCACCCAGCTCCAGCTTCAGGACAGAGGTGCTGTTGTCAACCCCTCTCAGGTATGTCCTGGCTTTCCAGGCCCAGATGTGGGCTTCAGCTCTGATGCTGGTCCCCGGGTCCTCCTCGGGAGACTCCTAGAGGCCATGCCGTGCTGGGGGCGGGGGGGTGGGCAGGGGCGGGCCTTGTCTGTGCTCTCTATTGTCTGCCCTGAGTTTAACGGTGATTTGGTTTTTTAAAGATGAATCATGCGTGGACCTGCCCTCGGTCAGCATCAAGTCATACCCAGAAGACTTGCCAGTACAACGTCAGGCTTAGGAGAGCGACGTGTTGTCAGACCCTTTCAAGGGTAACTCATGAGTGACGGTGGACCACAAAGCACCGACTTTGTTTATGATGGTTTCAAGCCTGATCAACCAACCGGGTGAGTCCATCTCAGAGGACTTCCTGGAGGTGGCGTCAGCCTTTGGGAAGAAGCTGAGATGTGCTCGTTAATCCTCCTCTTCAGCGTTCAGGCGGATGTTCTGCCGCTCGTGGTCCCTCAGATGAATCTATAAGCGCTAGTTCTATTTGTGACTTGTGGTTCAAGGCCCGCCTGGAGACTGTCCGCAGGAGCTGCGTGGCCCTGGGGAAGAGCTGTGGGAGCCACACCCCGCCAGCCAGGTACGTGGATGTTAGAAGGTCGGGGGAAGTGCTTCTGTCTTGACGTTTGTCCTCTGGTCCTCTGACCTCCTGCATTCTGTTCACGCTTAGGACGACGGCCGGAGGAAGAGGGCTCTGATCTGTTTACGGAGACATTTCTCGGGCCATGTGACTGTCCGCTTTCACCCCCTGGCTGCCATGGGGGGCATCACAGCAGCGCCCCTGGAGGAGAACGAATGCCGTCTGAGACAGGTGAGCCTCTCACTTGGGGATGAGTCAGGTCGCCCACTCACCCGTGGCTTTCTGCTCCTTCCGTGGGGACCCCTTCAGCAGGGGAGGCCGCCATGGGGAATGGGTCATGGCTCTGCTTTCTCCATTACTCTCTGGTACGTGGGGTTTGACTCCTTTTCCATATCAACTTTTTCCTAGTATGGCCTCCTGGGCATGAAGTCAACCTCCAGGAGCGTGGTGGGGAGGAGGCTGGTGCTGGGGAACAACATTGATCTCCCTGCCTCTGTGGGAGGTATGATGGGTTGGTGACCACAGGGCCTTTGCTTTGTCTGCGGTGTAAATTCACCAGGTCCCCTTGCCCTCAGTGCCCAGTGCGTTATCAGGAAAACTTCCTGGAGAAGGTGCCCGTGCTGGTTCTGCCCCAGCATCGTTCTACAGAAAGCAAGGAGCCGAGCTCGTACACTGAAAGGTCATGGGGTTGATCCCCTTTTCAGGAACAAGTCCTGATTTGGAGAGATTCTGGGAAATGATGCCAATTTCAGTGAAGGGGCACTGGGGTCTGCCCCTCCTTGGCCTCTGAGGGATGGAGAGCTGACCAGTGAGCACACACCTGGCAGGCGGTGTGTGTCCCCTGGTCTGCTGATCCTGCCTCTCCATCCTACTCCCCAGGATGAATCCCGGGAGACGAGGCCAGCCCCCTGAGTGATAGCCATGGACCTGCCCAATGCTCTTGTTTGGTACTTAAAGCGAGGTTGCCCTTTGTATATTCGGTTTATTGACATAGAATATACAAGGGCAAGCTCTCTGTGAGTATCAAACCTTGTCTGGGAGTCTCCTTGGACCCCGTCCACACTCAGCAAGGGATGCGGTATGTGTGTGCATGATGGTGCGTGTCCATTTGGTGTGTGGCAAATCGCTCTGGGTCACCATTTTGCAGAGACGACGTTAGGGCAGGCTGGGGCCTGTTTGGCGTGGGGGGGTCAGAAGGCATGCGCTGTGTGTGCTCTGGTCCCGAGCCGGCCGGTCAACATCGGTGTGGGGCGGTTTTATCGTCATGTGGTGTTTTGTACTTGAATGTGCACGTTGATGCCCGGGGCCTGTGACCTGGTCCACTAACCCTCAGCATCTAATTCATCTCCAGGTCTGCGCCTTGAAGACATACCAAGTCCTCCCAAGGCGGTGGCTTTCTTTTCCGTGCTAACCTTTGGTACTTGGAGAGTGGTTATCCCTGTCCTGTTCGTTTTAATTACGTCGAATCGTACAGGGTCATCCACTTTTTCAGTATCAAGAGCGCAGACTGTAGAGCTCGATTTCCTGTGTTTGGATCCCGCCTCTGACGCTTACTAACCGTGCGACCTTGGGCAAGGATTTCGTCGTGCTGTGCCTGCTGTCTCACGGGTCCAGTGGGAGGCGGAGGGCGGCTGGGGGCTGGAAGAGTTAAGACTTGTCCGGGCTCAGACGCGAGCCTGGTGCTCGGCACCTCCTCAGCCGTAGCCTTGACGCTTATGTTCTATGAAACTGTTGGTGTTGGTGTTATTATTAAAATCTCTCCTTGAAGTTTTGGAGCAATGTCGAGATGTGGACGTCAAACCCTCCGTCAGGTATGTGACTGGATTATGGAGCCCAGAGTTTACACCATATTTAGGATGGGGGTGACCGAGGGGTCTGGATGTGGAGCAGCTAAGCCCTTCCATGATGGCATTTGGAAAACGAGGCCAAATGGAGTGGGATCAGCAGGCCCGAGACGGCAGGGCCACCCAGAATGTTTTCTCCATGTAAGAGGGGCACTCCTTGGATCCTTGACCTCATCCCGCATCCACCCCGGAAGGATTCTCGGGCGTGGGCGCTGAGCAGAGTCAGGAGCGGGTTCTGGGGCAGCTCTCCTCCCTAGAGCTTGAAGAGAGGTCATCCTTGGGGCATGCCTCATGCGTGTGTGTGTGTGGTGTGTGCACACGTGCGTGTGGGCCTGGGTTTGCTGAGTTTCAGTCATCGTCCAGCCTAGAGCGGAAGACCTGGAGGTGCCAGTGTTCCCGTCCGTGCCGCTGTTTCATACTTGAGGAGAAATTATCCTTGCTGTGTTCGCTTTATTTGTGATGAATCATACAAGGACAATTTCTTTTTGAGTATCAAATCCTGCTTCAGCGGACCTCCTGGACTCCCTGACAAATTCGGAAAAGCGTTGTGTGCGTCAGCCTCTCCCCGGGGCTCCAGCCGGGAAGGGAATGAGAGAGCATGCGTCCAGCTTGTGCTGAGAGCCCTGTGCTCCAAGCCTCAGGACCCTGGAGACAGGGCCTCGCTCGGCAAGGGGCTGGTGGGCTCCTTGGTATTGCCTCTCACCCACATTGGTCATGGGTGTGTTTTACGGGTGACACGGCACTCATGGCTCATCAAGTCCTGCTTCTTGGAGGCGCTTCCTGGACGTGAAGCCAATTTTGGCAACGGGTCGCTGGTGTCAGTGCCCCTCGTCCTGCCTGAGGATGTGACTGACCCCTGAGCATGTGCCTGACTCTCAGTATGTGAAGCTGACCCTCTAACCTGCATTGTCTGGACCACCTGAGAACTTTCTGGAAGGGACGGTGACTTTGGAGAAGACGCTGAGCTCTTCTGGATGGCGCAGGTCTTTGGTGCTTAAAGAATGGCTGTCTGTAGTATGGTCTCCATATTCATGGTGATTAATATCGGACAACCATTGTTTTAGTATCAAATTTGCTTCACAAGTTTTCTCCAGCGCCGTGCCGACTTCAGCAAGAGAACACTGGTGCCTCCCCGCCCTGCAGAGCGTGACTTTATTGAAGATCTCTAATAACTAATTCAGTGACCCCAGAATGCAAGCCATTGGGGTGATTTCCTTGAACTAATACCAGCCTTGGGGTGGAGATAGAAATTGGGTGCTCGGGGCCATTTGGAAGATGTTGGTAATTTTCATCTGTCTTTCTCTTCTTGTGATTAACTCTTAGCCTTGAGGAATTCCTTAAAGAGATGCTGATGTCAAGCATCTGTCTAGGCAGCTAGATGGTGGACCGGGGCATCTGGATCCGCGTCCCCTGAGCTTTGGCATGCATTCTGAGCATGGAAGACTTCCTGGAGGATATGCAAACGTTGAGGAAAATAGTACATTTCTTGCCGCTACTCCTGTTTGGTGCTTCTGAGCGCAGTGCATTGAATATTCAGTTTATTTTTGATGGACATGGCATGACCACATGCCTTCTCTTGGATCCACATCATTTTAGAGATTCTCATGGAATACAAACTTTAGGAATCAGACATTGTGGTCAATGGCACCTCTGGGGGTGTGCGTGCGTGTGTGTGTGTGTATGTGTGTGTGTGTGAGTTGTTGGCTAGAGCAGTGTTTCTCAAACTTTAAAATGCTTCTAAGATTTTCATCACCTAGGGATCTTGTTAAAAGGCAGATTCTGATTCAGGGACCAAGATTCTGCATTTTTAGCAAGTTCCCAAGTGATGCTAACGCTACTGGTCAGTGGACAACACTCGGAACAGTTCAGGGCTGGAGATTGTGTGCTTTATCTGTGATGTGTGTCCCCAGATCCCCACCTTCCATATGCCATCCATCATGAGACCACTTCCCAGAATCAATACACTGCTCTTTGGTTTGTGAACAAGGGTTATCTGTGATGGCTCACTTGATGCATGAATGTCATGAGGTTTCTCTTCCTCAGAATCAAATCATGCTTCAAAGGGCTTCACAGATACAAGACCCGCTTAAGGGAGAGGCCCCGAGTGTCCGCCCAGTGCAAGATACGTCAGGTGCTGGCTCAACAGCATTACTGATGCCTCGGGCCATCTAATTCTGTAATCCTCCATTTCCAGTCGGTCTGAAGGAGGAGTTCCTGGAACCGAGGCCATCCTGCGGTGGAGACCCTGTCTCGGGGATTCACGATGCTCCATTTTGTCAGCAGAGGTATTATCCGTGATGGCTTTGCTTCTCTGTGATGCACTTCCATCTGCTGGTTTCTTCTTGTCGTCAAATCCTACCTCTCAGGCATCCTTGGAGGGAGGTCTTTTTTTTAGGGTTGAGCCTGCTTTGGAAGTCTTTCTGAGCCTGGCTCTGAGTGTGGTTCGGGGTTCGGACTTTGGTGTCAGGGCCACGTCTAGTCCCTGGGACCAAGGCCTGGGAATGGATGACTGATGCCGGCACGTGTTCTTTCTTTACAGGATGTGCACACCCGATTCCCTGACCCTTGGGATTCAGCTCATCCTAAGAAGAATCTTCTAGAGGCAAAGCCCACGGTGGGGAAGAGGCCATGGTTTTCGTTTCAGAACTGTTCAAGGATATTTGAGGAGAGGTTATCCGTGTTATGTTCGCTTCATTCATCATGAATAATACATGGTTAACCTCTTTTTGAATATCAGACTCTGCCTCGGAGGGCCGCCCGCACAAGAGACGTGAGAGCGTGTGCCTTGTGTGGGATGTGAGCCCGGGGCGTCCTGAGCTCCGTGAGGCATGCTTCCTGGAAGGGCGGCGCCGCTGGGGAGAGCCCGGGTCGCTTTGCAGTGTTTTTGCAGTGAACTTTTGCGGTGTTTTTGTGGTTTGTATGAAGTTGCCCCCGCTTTCAATGCTGACTTGCCTTGGAGTGAGGGTGTGATGCAAGCTCAGCTCCAGAGATGGGGCCTCTGTGTCCGCAGCACTGCCGGGCAAGTCGGTGGGCGCCTGATCGCCGAGCCCACCCCCAAGGCTCGAGCTCTCCCTGGCACTGATCCTCTAAACTCAGTCCTTTGCAGGGCGGCTTCCTGGAGGCTGGGCGGGGGAAAAGATGTGGTTTCCGCTCCATCCGGACACTCGAGGGAAGGTCACTTCCTTCACGAAGACTCCTCTGAGGGCAGTCTGCTTTGGAAGGTCAAGTCCAACCGGTTGACTGGCTGGATGCAGGGCCACCAGCTCCCCAGGTGTGTGAAAGGCCAGCCGACCTCTGCTCGACCTCCCCGTTTCTCTCCGAGGTCACCCATCCCAGTGTCCATCTCCTCTGCAGGTAGATTTCCATGAGGCACTGCCGGCGTAGCCAGAGGGGTTTACCGTCCCGCTGCCTGGCACTTGGAGACACTGGCCCTGAGCTGCACTCCCTTCGCTCATTCTTGATGGAGACCATGCAGCCGATGCCTCTTCCTCTCTTCAGCTCTGTCTCACAGGGCTTCCTGCACGTGGCGCTCAGTGCAGGAATAGAACCCATGCTTTTGGGGAAGGGAGGCTGGCCCAGATCCCAAATTTGGTGGAGATGTCACCTGCGCCCCACTACCTTCAGGATGTCGTCTGCATTGAGGGCGACATCCTGGAGCTGCTGCAATGCCCTGCTCTTCCCCATCTTGATGACTTTATTGATTCGTGATTACCAGCATGGTTGAGGCCTTTCAGGGAATCAATGCGGGATGGACGCCTGGTGGGGGCACCAGCTTCACAGTAAGAAAACTCTCTGCTTCCCCGTGAGGTATGTGAGTACAGAGTTGACCCCGGGTGTGCACTCTGTTGATGAATGTCTTACCCCGTCCACTAACCCAGAGATTTATACCACTCTCAGGAGAGGCCCCAGGAACAGCAGAAGCTTTGGAGATGGGATGGCGTTGTTCTTGTCAGTGTCCGCACATGAGGTTTGACAAGGGACCATCAGGGCGCTCTTCCGTCGTCTGTGACAGATACCACAGTTGACCTCATTCTGGTACCATGGAAGATGGTGTGGAGGTGTCCTACCTTCAGGGAGGGCTCTGTGTCAGCCCCGTCACACAGTTACATGGGCGGAGGGTCAGCATGTGAGGTCCACAGGCCCTCAGAACACAATCCTTCTTTTGGGGACTTCCGGGGGCCAGGCCATTTCAGTGCTCAGCTCCACCTCATCTCCCTTGAAGATAGTTTCCATCTGTATTTATGGCGTATATTAAATGGTCTTTCAGCTCTCGTTATCCTACCTGGCCCCCGGGGACGTCCCACAAGAGAGGAGTACTGCAGGATGACATCCGTCAGGGATGGAATTCCAGCCTTTACCTCCCCAGTACTTGAAAGGATGGTCTATCCCAGAGCCTGTGCCTAGTTAGCATTCAGCCACTAGACCCCCAAGCTGTAGCATCGAGGCCTTGGATGCTCCACCTCCGGGGATGAGCAGCGTCGGGGTTGACTGTGGGGTGTCACCGTGTTTGTGGTTAATCACATCAGAGCTGCTGTTTTTCAGGACAAACCGGCACCTGGAGATGTGCTCCTACAGGACTCCAACCCGAGAGCCGAGTGTTGTCCATGATAGGGGAATGGATGGTTGATCAGAGAACATACATTTTATCAATGATGTATGTCAACTGATCCACAGTCCCTACCTATCCAGAGACTTCTCAGGACAGACTCCGGGAGAAGAGGAGGTGGCTTCCTTAGCCCTGTAGTACTTGGCCCTTGCAAAGACCTTCTCCTAGCCGAGTTGGCTCTATTTATGCTGAGTCATATGAGGGAAGGTTTGTTTTTTTTAAGTATTGATCTTGCCTGGAAAGCTTCCTGGGAAGAGCTGTTGGCCTCAGCCCCTTCCCAGGAGACAAGAATGCATGGTTGGCCAGAGAGCATGGGCTTTGTCTACACCGTGCACCACCCAACTCTCCTAACCGTCAGTCCCCAATTCATCCTTAGGAGGACTAGCTGGAGGCAAGGCCGACTCTGGTGAAGACACGTTCATCAGCGTTAGCCTTCGGTACTTGAAGAGTGGTTATCCCTGCTGTGTTCGCTGTATTTATGACGAATCATACAGGGACATCCAGTTTTTCAGTATCAAATACTGCTTTGGAGGGCTGCCTGGACAGCGTTCCGCCTCTGGGGAAGAGCTCTTGGCTTTTGTACCTGCACAAGGTACGTATGTGGATGGTGGATCACAGTGCACATGCTTCCTTTAAGATGCATGTCACTCGTTGCACCATGAGCAGAATCTAATCTCTGCGGAAGGTGGCCGCCGAGGAGGGCTGTGGTATTCCAGAAGGGGTGCTGGTATCGGCACCAAACCATCATGGAAAGTTGACCAGTGAGGATCCCACTCACACAGAACATCTGCCACCGGTTTCTCTTTCCATCGTACGAAACCCCATCCTTTTGTAGGGTGACTCCCTGGAGGCCGTGCCAACGTGAGGACGCGGCAGTGATATTGTGTGGTACCTAACTGGTCATTCTTATTGCATTTGCTCCAGGGATCACTCTTTTTGAGTGTCAAATCTTGCCCAGGAAGGCTTTCTGGAAACAGTGCCAACGTCAGGGGAGACGTGTTGGCATCGCGTCGTTCCAGGGCACACGGAGAGTTCGTTGAGCAGAGTCTACTCTTTGTTTCTGACAGGTCTCTCTCGGTCCACTCTCCCACAAGACCCAGCCCATCTTTATAAATGCTTTGGGGAAGGGATATCTGCTTTGACTGTGAATGCTTTTTCAAGAGGGCTCTCTTTTTCCTTTATCAGATTCTCTTATTAGCACAACCACGTGGTCCATGAATTGATCGATCAACGAGGAATGATTTAGCCATTCCACAAATAAGGATTGACTGTATACTGTATTCTAGTTGATTCTAGACCTTAGCTGTTTCTTCTAAACTGGGGGTAGAGCAGTGAACAAGATGAAGTCCTTGTTCACATGGACTTTATGATCTCGTGGGGAGACGGACAGTAAAATACAAACTATGAAACATAATTTTACCCACTGTGGAGTTTTATGGAGAAAAGGACAGCAGGGTAAGGTGGCAGCAAGAGGCAAAAGTGGATGTTATGTTAAATACAGGGGTATGGAAAGGTCTCTCTGGGGAGGGGGAGTGGGAACAGAGTAAGGGGATGGGTCAGATGGAGGTCTGGGGTGGGAGTGTTTTGGAACTAGGAGATGGCACATGAAAAGCCCTCTGGCGTCTTTGAGAAAAAGCAAGAAGGCCAGTGGGACTGGACTGAGCCATGGAGGAGTGGATCTGAGGTGAAAGAGGCAGGCTCAGAGGCTGGGGCCTGTTCAGCTTTTATTCTGAGTGAGATGGAAGCTCTGGGAGGGTTCTGAGCAGGGAGGGGTGTTTGGTCTCTGTTGAAATGATCACTGATAACAGAGGTGGCCACAGAGAGCCCATCTAGGCTGTTGTGTAGATATGGGGGTGAGTCAATGGAAGGTGGTGCTAGGACAGGAGCCCCCACCAAGGTGGGGGACATGGGGAACATGGGATGTCCTAAAGGGTAGAGCCTTTCGGATTGGGTGGATTGGGTGAGCCCAGCAAGGGTCAGGAGTGAGAAGGTGGGGAGGGGATGGGCCAGAGGTTCTGAAGGTGATCATGGCTGAGTCAGGGTTCTAGAGTAAGTCAGTGGTAGCCCGGAGCTTTGGGAGAAAGTGTCATGACTAGTACTGTCAGGATCCAAGCTGAGGCAGTGACCCTGGGGCTGGAGGACCAGGTGAGATGGAAGCAAAGGTCACTGGAAGTGAGGAATCCCCAGGCCGCTGCTGGGGAGCTGGGTATAGCATCAACGTGTGGTGGTTAACGATACGAGAAGGAAATCGGGAGGTGTCAAGGGAAGAAGATGGTGACCCAGAAGCTATCAAGGAGGACCTGGGTGACCATTATCCAGCTGGTGGGCAATGGGTCTCATTTATGCACTGTGAATGAAAGGAAAAGGGGGGAAAAATGGTCTGGAAGTAGAGATGTGGAGCAAGGATGCCATCTACCCACTGCAAGCCTTTGGTGTGGGAAATGGGAGGACAAATAGCCCTCCAGAGGTGGAAGGCGCAGCATGTGGAGGAGAATGTGATGGCCTGCTGTGATGGGCCATCATTCCACATGCGCCGTGGAAGCGCGGGGGCACGTGGAGGGAAGGCGGGAGATGGGCTCTTACGTTGAGCCTCTGAGTATGAGGATTGGCTTCACCAGGAGTGGTGAATTCAGGAAGTGGAACCTGGTCCGACTGGTCTGAGGTTGTTTGGTGAAGGTGGGCGACTGACTTGGTGGCATCCTTTGTGGAATTGCTTTCTTGGGCAGTTATCAGGGTGAGATGGGTGGTGGAGCGGAGCGGGTAGGAGGGGGTTGGGGGTCTCCCTGCATCATGGAGAGCTTGGTGAGCCTCCGTCAGATGGTCCTGAGGGTGCCTCGGGCCCCGGGCCAGAGCAGCCAGCAGTGGCCTTGGGGCTCTCACTGGAACCACCCCCAAGTCAGAAAGGAGCTTGGCTAGTGCCTCAGCACGCTTGATGGATAACTGAGTGTGCTCTGTTGAGAAGTCCACTGTCCCCGTTCAGAAACCCTTGGGTCCACACACCTGTGGAGACCTCCTGACCTGTGCCGAGTTCACATTGTGAAGCGCAAGTGGCCTCTCTCATTTCTAAACCCCACCCCTGAGGACTCAGGAACGCAGTGTCAAATCCGGGGAAGGGGGACTGTGGCAGCCCCACTCCAGGGCAGGTGAGTGGACGACCCCCCAGACTCCGGTGTGTTCTCAGGACACACGTCAACCATCTCACTAACGCTCGGTGTTCCATCTGCCGGCAGGACGGCGGCTGGAGGCCACGCCCCTTGGAGCAGTGGACGGGGACCCCTTGTCTGTCTTGTCTCTGCTTTTCTGTGGTACTTGAAGAGAAGTTGTTCGTGGTGGATTCGCTTTACTTATGACGAATCATTCACGGACAACACTTTTTTCAGTACCAAATGCTACCTCTAAGGACCTCCTGGACACGATGGCGGCTTGAGGGAAGATGTCTCCGTGTCGTCAACCATGTGGAGAAGACAGGAATGGCTGGTTGGCCAGGGACACCATGTTTGACTAGCTGTAAGTCAGCGGGTCCACTAACGAGAGCATCCGATCCATCTGTAGGAGGCCTTCCCTAGGCCACGCCAACTCGAGGAAAACAGCCGTGGTTCTGTCACCAGCGTCACCTCACAAGACTTTGAAGAGAGGCTTCCTGAGCCCAAGGCCGACTTCCAGAAGAGATGCTGGTGTCAGCACTGTCCAGGGTGTGTGACTGGTTGACCAGAGGGGCAAGCACTCTGTTCACCCTGTGGGCCACCTAGTCACCAACCCTCAGCACCCACCCCGCCCACCCCGGAAGACTTCAAGGAGGTCCTGCCAACTTTGGGCCCGCGGCAATGGACTTGTGGTGGCGACTGCTCAGTGGAACTGGACAGCCGTGGTTGGGAGGGTGTGTTCACTTAAAAATTGATGAGTCATCCTTGGTACCCCCTTCATCACTATCACTGTCACAGCATCCTTGAAGCGTTCCTGGGACCTGACGTTGCCTGTTGCCTTCCGATGAGGGACCTGAAGCGAGCGGGCCAGCTCCTCTCCAGGGTGTGTGACTGTTCACAGAACATGTGCTTTAGGTACTAGGTGTGGCACTTGGTCCTCTAAACCCCAGCATCCTGTCTTTCCACAGGAGGATCCGTGGAGGTGGTGCCTGCTTTGGGAAGTGGCCGTGGTTCTCCAGTCAGTGCTGCTCCATCATAGGAACCGAAGGGCTACCACCAAGGCTACTTCATGACGGCTATAGAATGCCACCCCCTCTTGCCCAGGAGGACTAACAGGACCCACCCCCTGAGGGTAAGTGCGTCTCGGGTGAGCATGCAATTGATGTAGTAGTATGTCACTCGGCCCACTACCCAATCTTGTCCCACCCTTTCCTTACAGGGCTCCTGCGAGGGGCAGCCGCCTTTGCAGTAGAGGCAATGGATTTCTCGCCAGTGTTCGCTTTTGGTACTTGAAGAGAGGCTGGCCGTGATGAATTCGATTCATCAAAGCGAGTCATACACGGCTCTCCTCTCTTTTAGTGTCAAATTCTGCCTCGGGGGGCTTCCTGGGCCAGTGCTGTTTCCAAGGTAGGTGCCGGGATGGCTGAGCCCCTAGCAAGCGCTTTCCTGAGGATGCGTGTTACTGACACACTAACCCCAGCGTCTGAGCTGGCCCTAAGGCGACTTTCTGGGGCAGCGCCAACTTTACGACGACCTAGAGAGGCTGTTGTAATGCCCTAACTTTTAAAAAATTAACATTGAAATGCACATGGATGACTTTTTTTACCATCAAATCCAACCTTGGAGGGGCACCCGGAAGCATGTTTTATTAGTCAGCTCTCAGATATGGGAGAGAACAGGAGGCAGGACCTGTGGGAACCCTGGTTTACCGACCCGCAGCAGCCCCACATCCTCCAGGGAGCTCCTGTAGGGTGATCCCAGCTTTACCAAGGGGCAGTGGCAACCTGTTCTTGCAAACTGTGTTCTTTCAAGAGCTCTTTGCTTCCTTTGTAATGACTCTCACGCAGCTGACTTCTTTGCATTGTTGACTGTTGCTTGCATGGCCAGCCAAGTACAGGAAGTGGCCTTCCTGTCCCCACTAATCCCGGGTTGGTGTACAAGGGGTTGGCCAGAGAGCATACGTTTGGCATGGGGATTGAGCCAGTTGGTCCACTCATGCTCGGTGTCCCGTCCACCCTCAGAGGCCAGTCCCAAGCCGCCCAGGCTGCATGGACGCAGGGATGCTGCGAGCAGCGCCTCCTCATGGTACTCGGAGGGAGGTTGTCCGTGGTGAGTTCGCATTATTTAATGATGCCCAATACACGGTCGATCTCTTTTCGGTATCACATCTCGCCAGGCATCTTCTTGGAGGGAGCTGATGCTGATTTCTAGGAAGCCACAGTCACGTTGGCCCCAGGACAGTGTACTGGAACATGTGGGTGGCCCTGGAACGAGCGGGTAGGTGCTGCTAGTGGTCCCTGCCCTCATTCGGTCTGTTCATGGAAGATGCTGCCGGTTTTGGGGAAGAAGCATGTGCACTAGGTTTAAGAGCTTAAGTGACTGGGGAAACGGTGTCCGTGATGCTTCTGAGGTTTTTTTGTTTTTTAAAGGAAAACAGTAGGTAGTTCCCTTCTCTTTCAGTATTAAAATTTGTCTTGGAGGGAGGACCCCTTAGATATGTCGGCAAAGTCAGGGAAGGGGCATCACACTCAGCAGTTTTTTCTGGGCCAAGCGAGTGGGTGAGTCACCATATCTGTTGACCTGGAGGTCACCCCAAATTCAAGGACAGAGGGCAGCTCTATTTTTAATTTAGTTTTTCTTTTCAAAAAGAATAATTATTTTCCTTTATCACCGTATTTATAAAAACAATATACTTATAATAAAAAATTCAAGCAAGATGGAAAAATGTAAATAAAAAGAGAGACAATTACCCAATTCTCTGTCCACCCAGAAATAACCCTCAGGGTTTTAGAAATTTCAAATACCTATCTGAGCATATATGCAAATAGGAAGGTAGATAGGCAGAGAGAAAGATATTTTACAAATCTGAGATCACACTGTACGTGATCCTTATTAAAAGTGTTAACTAAAATTTTACTGGAATTTAACCTAAAGAATGAGCTGATGAAAATTGGAAGAATTGATAAATGTTTCTCCTTCTACCACAAGAAGTATCAGTTCCTAAAAGATCCCCATAAAAATCAAGAAAAATTATTGTGTAAAACATTAAGTGGTTGGGATCATTATATATTTTAACTGTTTCAGTTTCACTCCTAGTTCTGAAATATAAGAAAATCTTTCTTACTTTTTTCCCTACTTCCTGATTTTCTTTTTTGGTATATAATTTAATTTTTCCATTATAAATATGTGCATTTTGTTCTATAACCACAGTTTTTGCAGGTGTTTAATCATAGTTCTATATTTAAATCGATTCATTACTGACCACTAGTTGGTTTTTTTCCCTTCAACAAAGCCTTTCGATTCCTGAGTTTTTAATTTCAGTGCATCTCTCAATAGAATGGATTTCTCATTATTTCTTTAAGAAGGGCTCATAGATGCTAGCCCTCAGTCCTGGCACGTTTGAGAATATGTCTCTCTCACTTCTATACCCAAGGGACAGCTTAACTAGGTATAAAATCCTCAGCCTCTTTTTTTCCCTTAGACCCTTGTAGGTAATGCTCCACGGTCGTCTGCTGTTAGCGTTTCCCTGGCTTTTTTGATGGGGCCTTTCCTCACAGCTCTTCCTTAGCTGGGCTGCATCACCTACGGGATTTTCACGCACCTTGTTGGAAGACTTGGCGGCCCTCTCCTCCAGGAGGTCTTTCTTCTCTGAGAATGTCTGACCACAGCTCTTCCACCTTTACTCATCGGCCTATTTTGTTTGATACTGTTCTAGTCAGCCCCATGATTTCTAGCTCTTTTTCATCTTTTTGGTCACTTTGAAGATGCTTCTTGTACCATTTCTCTCAGCCCTGGGGTACAAGTCCTTCTCTTTGTTGAGTCTGTCGACTCACGACGGTGCCTGTCTTCACGGGTCTGGTAACTTTTCATTGTGAGATTCCCGTTAGTGGGCATTGGAGGGTTTCTGTTGCGTTTTGTTCCCTGTGCCAGAGCTGCAGCAGCACGCTTCTGCACGGGCGTCTGCCTGGCCCCCCAGGGGTCTCCCCGACTGGGACCGATTTTCCCACGCGTTCGTTGGCTTCAGGATTCCCGTCCCATCGGCTGGTGTAAATCCTCATCACAGCTTTGTCCTGGAGCTTTGGCTTCTCAGAGGAGAGCTCCTCCTGCCCACTCTGCTGTCACTTCTCTGGGGCAGTATAGAGTCTTCTGGCTCCCTTTTCTGTCCCAGGTCCCCACCTCTCTGGGGTCCAAGATCACATCTCCAGCTCGGACGTGACGACCCCAGGCTCTCCGAGCCTCCAGCCAGCACAGCACCACTTCGGTCTCTTGGTGGCAGGTTGCAATCTTGTTGTTACGCATTAAGTCTGTCTTCCCTGGCAGCTGAGGGTGTCCCTTCCTCCCATTCCTTCCAGCTGTGCATTTATTTACCAGTTGTTTTTGGCTGGGGTTGCATTTTATCCAACATTTCTCTGAGTTTGTGGAGGAGAAGGGCTCTCCCTTAGCTCTTCGCCAGGATCTGACTCAGTCGCTATGGTTCTTTTTCAGTTTTTCTGAATCATATTAAGCCTTCTTGATTAGTAAGGTTAGCTGTTCCTTCATTTCAAGGCTGTCTTCTTCTATGATTTCTATGAGTGCTTTTCTACTCTGTGTTAGTTTTTCATGGGTTACATGGTCACTTGTTTATTTCCTTATCGGCTAGAGGAGGAAAAATCTGTGATCTGACTCCATCTGCCATCTTTATCTAGAACTCTCTCGACTGTCATTTGCACTCTGCATTTGCTCTTTAGAATGAATCATACCCAGATGCCCCCTCTTAGTATCACCTTCCACCTTGGCAGGATGCCATTGCAGTGCCAGCTTCTGGGACGGACGTGGAGTCAACACCGTTTGCTAGGTATGTGAATTTACTTTTAACAAGGGAGGATTTATTTTTGATCCTGTATCTGCTGTTCTATTAACCTTAAGTGTGCATTTTACCCTTAGGGAGACTTCTTGGAAGTCGTGCCCACCTTTGCAGATGAGGCCACAATTCTGAGGTCAGTGCCGTGCTGTGGTCTAACGACGTTTGCATTCCATGCTGCCAATTTTCTTTATGATCAACGTTGCAACGTCAACTTCGCCATGAATTCCCACTTTCGAGGGCTTCCTGGACACAAGGCCGCTGTGAGGAGGGGATCTCTGCTGTCAGCTTTGATGCTAATGTGACATGAGGAAATGTTCCTTAATGTGATCAAAATAGTGAATTTTTATGCGCTTAACCTCTCCACCTTCAACCCCACCCCCTCACCCCCACCCCGAAAGTGCTTCGTAGATACCCCACCAAGCATGGCAAATGTGTCGATGCCGGGCCCCTTCAGGGTCTAGGATGGGACAGTTGAACACGGGGGTGTGTTTCACTTATGACCCTCTCTCAGTCAGTCTGCTAACCCTCAGTGTTCACTCTGTCCTTAGGGGACTTCCTGGAGGAGGCCAGCTTTGGAGAAGAGGCACTGGCACCTGGTCGGTGCCAATCCGCGGTACTTGGAGATAGGTTATCCGTGTTGCCTTCGCTTTATCTGTGACGAATCATACACGGTTCACCTATTTTTCAGTACCAAATCCCACTTCAGGGCGGGGACTTGGTGTCAGCTCCTCTCCAGGGTAAGCGGAGGGACCGTTGACCCCGGCTGAGCACAGAGCAGGTGCTTTCCTGGTGCTGTGTGCCCGGCCCCAGCCCTCTGTGTGCCCCATCCACGGGAACCTTCCTGGAGGTGGTGCCAACTCAGGGGAGGCAGTGCAGGTTTTCCTACCAGAGCTACTCGGCGGTGCTTGAAGAGAGGTCTTCCATGATGCATTCGCTTTATTTTTCGACGAATCATACATGGTTGACCTTTTTTTAAGTATCAAATCTGGCCTTAAAGCACCCTGGGACGAGGCCAACTTTGGGAACTAGAGTTGGCGTGCGCACGCCTGAATGGATGGTCAAGCTGCGCGTGTGCACGATTTCCCATGTGTGTGTCACCCGTGTTCACTCACCTCAGTGTGTCGTCGTCCACCTCTAGGGGTGCGCCAGTTTCCCCGCGAGGCGGTAGTTTCATTGTAGAGTCACTGTGTGATTGACAAGAGGCCATCCACGTTGCTTACTCTTTGCGCGTAACACGTGATGCTCTGCACACCTCCGTGTGGCAGCGTGTCCCTCCCTGAACGGCTTCCTGGAAGGGGTGCTGATTTCAAGGAAGGGACAGTGGGGTCCGCACCTCTCGCCTGGACCACAGAGCATGTGTTTTGTTGACAGTGTGTGTTGCCAGCATCCTCACTCTCAGTATCCCGTCCGTCCTTAGGCCTGCTGTCTGGAATGTGCCGGAAGCCAGCACCCTAGCCAGGTACTCGAATGGAGGTTGTCCATGGTGTGTTCATTTTATTTATGATGAGTATTACATGGCCAATCTCCTTTCAGTACTAAATTCTTCTTGGGAAAACGTCACAAGGGGAAGTTTCAGCCGGCGCCTGGCCCAGGTAAGGAAACGGGTCATCTACGCATAAGTGCTTTCTGTGTGACACGTGTCACCTGGCCCAGGATGCCCAGGGGTGACACTCATTTTAGGTGAGACCGTGGTGTTCTAGTCATACCCTCCCTTCCTTGAGGGCTCATTAGTGAATGAGTGTATTTGGTACATGTCTTTTGGGGATAAAATCACCTTGGATATGAGGCATGTTTTAAGGAAAGAGACTTTTGCGTCACCCCAACAGCCCGGCCGAGTGGAAGGCACACACTTTATTTATGCAACGTGTTACTACCCCTTCGGTGTCCTGATCCTCGGGGTGACCTCCAGGGAGGTGGTGGTGGTTGGGGGTTCCCTCGGCAGTGAGAATCGATGATATTTGCAGACAGGTTTCCATGGCATGGTCTGTTTATTCCTGGTGCAAGATAAGAATCATTAATAGCATTTGTTATTACTTTATGTTTGCTAGCTGTGTGACCTTGGGCAAGGTACTTAATCTGCCACGTCTCTGTGCCTCAGTTTATTTGTCTGTAAAATGGGGTTAATGCCTATTCATAGGGTAGGTATAAAAGTGCTATATATGGGGGCTGGCCCCATGGCCGAGTGGTTAAGTTCACACGCTCCGCTGCGGCGGCCCAGGGTTCGGATCCTGGGCACGGACATGGCACTGCTCGTCAGGTCATGTTGAGGCGGCTTCCCACATGCCACAACTAGAAGGACTCACAACTAAGATATACAACTATGTGCGGGGGGCGTTGGGGAGATAAAGCAGAAAAAAAAAAAAAGTGCTATATATGAGCTAAATGATGGCAGTGTCTGGCACATAGTGACATTGAGTAAGCATTGGCCCTGGTGATGGTTGTTATTATTATCTCGTTATTGTATCATCGATCTTCATTTACTGTCCTTCCCCACAGAGTGCAACCTCCCAGGGCAGAGGCTTGTCTGTCCTGCCCACTGCTGTGTCCCGAACAGTGCACAGTAGACGTGATGCTGACTGTGTGAGTAATGGCTGGTTGGCTATTTTCTTTATTAGATGCTCCCTTTGAGGCCTCCTGGAAGGAAGAGTGAATGAAGGGCAGCCGCAAGCCCGTGCTGGCCTGAGGGTACCATCCACGCCCCCTCGCAGAGGAGTGGCCGGTCTGCAGGTCAGGGACCCCAGGCTGGGAGCTGCATGGACCCTGCCATGCTCACAACACAGGGAGAGCATTAGACAGCTGCTCCCTCTCTGTGTTAAATCGCAGCTTGGGGACTTCCCGGGGGAGACGCCAGCTTTGGGACAGGACTTCAGTGTCTGTGCCTCTCTAGGGTAAGTGACCAGATGCTGCCCCAAGCATGGGCCTGACTTATGCTGTGTGTTCTCAAGGCCCCAGCCGCCACCCACACCCAGCCGAAGCCAGCTCAGGGGACGATCCCCGGTGCCTGATACCCTCCCTGACGACACACCGTGTTCCCATCACACGTGGGGCTCCTCGGATGTCGTGGCAGCCTCAGAGAGAGAGACAGGAATTGGTGTCAGCGCCGGCCTGGGGAGACGCGCAGCCAGACACTGGAGGCGGTGCCACCGGTGGTGAAGAGGCGTCCTGGTGGTGTTCTTGTCCCTGCCGACGTTTGATCCTTGAGCAGAGGTTGCCCTTGGTGAATTCGCTTTATTTATGTTGAATCACACAAAGGCAACTTTTGTTTGAGTATCAAATCCTGCCTGGGATGGCTTCCGGGACCCAGCCCAGGGTCTCCACCTCTCCCGTGAACGAGAACGGATGGTGTAGACGTGGGTGTCTACACGGCTCCAGTGGACAAGAATGAACGTTGATCAGAGAACACAAGCTCGATCCGTGACATGGGTCACCTGGGGCCCTTGCAGGAAGGTGTGAGTGCTACCTGCTACCGTTTTGGCCTGGGACCTCTGTCTTTACGTCACCATTTTGACCACTGACCCCAAAGGCACTCTGCCTCCACCACTTTTTCTCTGAAGGTATTTTGACCTTGCGGATATGTAGAGTTTGCACTCGACGATTTTAAAGGCTGCAGCTTCTCATTCTCTCTCTTTTGCTCCAGATTCCTCTTGTCTTCTCTCTTCTCTCTGAATTTTTCCTATGCCTCTCTGCTTCTCTCTCTCTCTCACCCTGCCCAACACGGTTCTTCATTTTCTCTTGGGTTATGAAATGAATAGAGGCTGTCAGTATTTCATCCCATCTGTATTAAATAATAGTGATAAAAATAATCAACACACAATAAAACTAAAGTCAACTGTAGTGGCACAGAGTAGGACGTGTTCGATTGACTACAAATTGGCAGAAGCATCCAATTTCCTTGACAAGGTTTAGGCGGCCGCTTCGGACCCGGGGAGGTGGCGTGCAGTCCACGCGGTGGCCCTGGGAGGAGGCCGGTGGCGGCTCTGAGCGACGATATTCGATGTACACAAAGCACATCGAGGAGTCCAATCTTCATTCAGATTTTTAAATGGAAAAGAATTGATCCTAATGAAAATGATTTTGGGAAAATAACAGGGGAAATAAAAGAAATGAAAACAGCTCAGCAGCACAGTCGGAAAAGCTCAGCAGGGAATTGGATTAGTTTAATGGAATTTGCTCTGAAAAACATGTCTTTATGAAAACCAATGTTGGTACAATTCTCATTAAGACGGTTAAATTTGTGTGTGTTTGCAGTGGAGTTGACAGGGTCAGTGGGAACGGAGGGTCCGAGGCACGGTGTTTTGCTGCTGCTGATCTTTCCTTTCTGTCCTAAATCTTCCTGGAGAGCTTCCCAGTTGGGCATGCTGGCTTCAGGGGTGGCACGCTGGTAAAGTGGGTGCATGTTGTCACCAGAGCATGCGCCATCTTGGTGACATGCCTCAGCTGGTCTGCTCCCTCTTGGTGGGGTTGTGGGTGGGGTGACGTGCTGACTCCAGCAGTGAGGCAGAACGTCCTGGGTCAGTGGGGACTTGTCCTCTGGACAGTTGTCTGCAGTGCTACTGTCGAGGACACATGAAGGCTGGGACATTCCTATGTGCAATCCTTCCTTGGACGCCAGGGTGTGGCCCCTCTCAGGGCTCCATGCTGGCCCCAAGGACATGCCCCTGACTGGTGCCAAGTGTTACCTGGTCATGGAGGCTGAGCCTGTTTGGGAGGTGGTGGTCCTGGAGGCGCTGCTTCTGGGACTAAAGCCATTTCCCGGGGCGTGAAAAGAGCTTGTCCTCTGCTGGCAGGCTTTATTTACCACCAGCAGTGCGTGGTGCTTCTCTTTCCAGATCAGCCCTGCCTTGGAGGATTTCCAGGAGCGCGCCACCCTCAGGAGGTGGCCAGCAGTTGGAGGCCTCTGGAGGGTAGGTGCGTGGGTGCCGCCCCGGACGTGCCTTGAGTATACTGATGTGCGCCATCTGGTCCTCTAGCTGTCGCGATCCAGCCGGTTCTCACGGGCACTTCTGGAGGCGATGCCAGCTCTGAGGAGGAGTCTCTGAACTGCAGGTCAGTGTCCGTGGTCCCTGAAGGGCTGCTGTCCATAGCGTGTTTTCTTTCTTTAGGATAGACCTTAGGTGGCTGGCCTCTTGCCCCAGTCGTAGCGAGACCAGAGGGCTTTCTGAACTCATGCCAACGTCAGGGAAAGGATTCTGCTGTCGGTCCCACTCCAGAGTTCGCAAAATGGGTGGTGGGCACAGAATCCAGTCTCTGCTTGTGGCATCTGTCGTCTGCTCCCCGACCCTCGCTCGCCAGTCCATGATTTGGGGCATAGTCTGGATGTGATGTCATCTCCGGGGAAGCCTGGGTTTCTGATACTGGGCTGTTTGCCTCTTTTTGAAGGTCACCTGCACTTCATTTGCTTCTTTCTTCCTCTTTTTCTCCCCCTTCACTTTTGGTGTTTCGCTTGCTTTGTTTGTGGGGCTAATCAAATGGTCAACCAGTTTTTCGTGTTAAATCGCCCTTTGAAGGATTCCGGGGTGGCGATGCCTGCAGGGAGCTAGAGGTGGTGTTGGTGGGGGCTCGGAGTGTGGAGCCCTGGCCTCAGCATTGTGTGCCCATACAGTATCCCCCCTGAGCTCCTTCCAAAGGCATCGTCCTCCCGAGGGAGGCTCGGTGCCCACTGGGGGGCCCTGGAGTCCCTCCTCTTTGGGGTCCAGGAATGAAGAGTTGAGCACAAGCAGGATTTCCTCTTCATCAGCTCTGCTTCAGGGTCTGGTCCATCTTCCGATAGCCCGTGGTTGGGGTAGTTCAGCAAAAAGGGCACTTCAGCTATCCGTGAGCTCCTGTGGGGAGTTCATCCGGGGCAAGGGGTCCCAGCATGGGCACCCTCTCTGTGGACTAAGATCCCGCCTGGGTCTCAACTTAACTCTTGGATGTGGCTCATTCTGGGGAGGTGATGGAATGGTTGACCTCGGCGATTGGGGGGGTGGTCCTGGTAGAGGGTACAGCCCCCAGCCCCTGATGCCCAGTGCTCAAGCTACCCTTGGGGGGGTCTCCTGGAAGCACGGCCACCTTGCAGCATCCACCTTAGTCCAAGCATCCGAGCCTCTCCATGGTACTCGGGGAGAGGTTACCCGAGCAACTTTGCATCTGGACGACGAATGTTGCTCGGTGAACCCCTTTTCGGTATCAAAATCCATCAGAGGGGCCGTCTCGGAGGCCGTGGCACCTCGGGGAAGAACGTCGGTATCAGCACCGCTCCGGGGTACAGGAGGGATGGTCGACCAGTTGGAAAGTAATTGTTTCTAATGTACTTCACCTGGTCCACTAGCCGTCCGTACCCACCGCAGCCTGCGGGCCCGCGGGCCTGGGCCAAGCTGCCCACTCCTCGGCTCGGCGCCTCTCCTGGTACTTGAAGGGAGATCGACCGTGTCATATTCGCTTTATTGACTTCGAATAATACATGGTTGATCTTTTCTCGGTATCAAAGCTCACCTCGGAGGACCTCTTGGAGATAAAGCCCTGGTTGGGGTGGGAAGGGGGTGGGGGCTTCTGGGTCACTGCCCCAGCGGGCTGCCCGGAGGGAGGCCTGGTCCCCGAGGCTGGGCTGGGCGGGGCGTGCACTGCCTTGTCCTGTGTCCCCTCACTTTTTGGTATCTGATCCCCCCTCAGGACGGCTTCCGGGAGGCGCCCACCGTTGCTGCAGCGGCCGTGGTCCTGGAGTCCGTGTCACCTTGGGTAGCTGAGGAGAGGTTGTCTGTGATGAGTTCGCTTTATTAATGACGAATATAACACAGATGGCCTGTCTTCAGTACCACCTACGCCTCGCATGCAGGGCCGGGCCTGAGGCCTGCCCCGTCCAGGGTACGTGAATGCATGGGCTCTGCAATGACATTTACCACCCTCTCTGCTGACCTTCAACATTTTGACTCCGTCCTGGGAGAGCTTCCTGGAGGGCATGTCGACTTCGGGGAAGAAGCGGGGGTTTTGCATTGGGGAGGCTGGTCATGAAGCATTCGCTTGACGTGTGACGAGTGACACGGGCTCTGGCTGTTTCCATGCTCAGTGCCATTGAGGCAGAGGGCTCCCCAATGGAACCCCTCACTGAGGGCTGACCACATGCATGGCCTGCACCCGGGAAGCGTGTCCCGGCCGCGTTCCCCTCACCCCAGTGCCTCGGAGCCCCGCAGGGTGACACCCCTGGGAAGAGCCGGAGGCCTGCCTGCTGAGCGTGCTGCTCCACGTGGTGCTGAGGAGAGGTCGCCCGTGGCGCGTTCGCATCCATCATGACGCACAATACACGGTCGACCTCTCTTCAGTATCAGCTCCCGCCTTGCATGCCTCCTGCACGCCCGCCGTCGGGAGGGCCGCGCCGCCACTGCATGGCCAAGGGCCCGCCCCTGCCACCTCGCATCCCGCCCCCCCGGGGCGGGTGGCGGGCCGTCTGGAGGAAGAACCTCCCGTCTGGAGTCAGCCCTGCTCAGTGGTCCCTGAAATAGGTTGCCTGTGAGGTGTTCACTTTCTATACGATGAATATTATACAGTCAACCTCTTTCCGGAATCGAATCCCGCCGTGGACAACCTCCACTCCGGGTGCCGACTCCAGGCGGCGGAAGCCTCTGGATTGGCTCACCTGGGCACCTGCTGTAGCTCCTGTGCCACCTGGCCTGGTAGTTTCCCAGCCCCCTCCGTTCTGGAGGGCTTCTCAAAACACCACGGAGGGACCTCTGAGTCCCCTAGTCGGTGCGCCCCAACATCCCTGCCCCTGGCGGTTCCCTCCGCGTGGGGCCAGGCCTTTACCTGCTGGTCCCCATTTCACCTTGGCATCCTCACGTCCTCGGCCCTACTCAGACCACGGCAGGATCACCGGGGGTGGGAAGGGTCCAGGGCAGTTGGACACGTGAACTCCAAGATGCCTCCACAGGGTGGGCGAGGGGTCAGTGTTCGTTAACTGTCTCGTGGGCCTCAGGAAGCTCTTTCTGAGCGGGGTGGCAGCATCCCCAGGGGTGCAGGACCACATCCTCACCCTGGAGGTCTCACCACCGTGCATGCCTCTCCCCTGTGGGATTCTCTGTCAAGACGGGGGTCTCTCTGGGCCTGGACCACTGCACAGGCCTCCGTTGGTTCTCCCTCCACTGCCTCCTCCTCCTTCTGCCAGGGAGAACTCCCCAGAGTGCAGTCTGGCTCTCTCTGCACAGCCTGGAGCCCCTCTGTTGCACCCCTCCCCTCGTGGCTGGCTCCAAGATGGTGACTAGTGTCCCAAGGCCCTGGACCGGCCACCCTCATTCCTGCCACTTCCTGCCTTTCATGCTTCACAGTATGTCCCAGTTAGCATCCCTCTGTCCTCCCACGGGGAGCTGAGTCCCGGTGGTCTCCTCTGTGCAGCCTGCCCCTAGCCTCCTGCCGTCCAGGGTCCAGACCTCCGTCCCCAGTCCCCGTGCCCTGCATATCCTTTTTTCAGGACACTCCACACAGTGTCCTGTTCCCCCTGCAAGTGGCAGCCCCCTTTCTAGAGCAGGAGTTCAGGATTCTAGAGGGGATGAAATGTCCCTGGTCCCCCAGTCTAGCCCCCAACTCTTCCCAGCCAGCTTCAATCAGCCACCCTGTCAGGTTTTCTGCCTTAGCTTTCTGCCATCCAAAGTGAATTGAGGTTAATGTCTACTTCCCTCTCCCCTTAGACTGTAAGATTTCTGAGGGCAGGCATTTTTTCTGTCCTGTTACCTGGTGTGTCCCCAACCCCAGGACCCAGCCAGGCCCATAGCAGAGGAATGATGGGTGTTTGTTGATTGACTGTCAGACTCCCTAAGGGCAGGGACCTTATGAAGTTAACCCCAGGAAAGTGCCAGGCCCAAAGGAGGCAGGCAAGAAGACTTGGTGAAGAGCCCATGAATATGGTAATCGGCTTTAGAAATTCTTTGCATTTGTTAAAAGCTGTTTGGTTTTCCGGCTTTTTCTGTCCTTTCCAGGATGTGATTTCAGAGTCTGAGGTTTGCTGCAAAAGAGACAGGTGAGCTGGTTGTGGGCTCTTCTTTCCACCTCCCAAGGGGTCCCCGGGGCCCTGAAAGGAGTGACCAGCCCCCATATGATCCCGCAGACACCAACTGAGTGCGCCCCCAGCTTCCGGCCGATCGGTGGCCGGCAGAGCCAGGTGCTCTGGGGAACTCCGTCTGCGACGGGCTGGAGCCTGGTGTCAGGGCTAATATTTTATGCATGGAACTGACTAAATGGGAACATTTGGAGATGAAAATTGCTTTAATGCAGCCACACATCTTTGTAATATATTAAATGTATGTGGGGGGTGGGAGGCGACATTACCCTTCCTTAATAACTCCAATGTAACCGTCCCCACACCACGGCATTAACAAGCGCGGGCACCCCCCCGAGTCCGCTATAGGCCACCGCTTGGGTACATCAGTCACCACTTGAGAACTATGCATGAGACAAAGTGTCAGCCCAGGGTAGCAGGCATTGCAGCGGGATGTTCCAGACTCATCTGAGACCCAAAGACAGTGACCCCATGCTGCTGAGTGCAGAATTTCATTAAAAGCCAAATTACTGGTTTATCTGTTGTTTGAGGAGAAGAGAAAATAAACAAAGAGCTTTTCTCATCTGACAAGCTGAATGAGAACGTCGGTCCCCCCAGCGGCCAGGATGAGATTCCCGGGGACCCTGAGCCGGAGGTTCAGAGCCCTGGGCCCACCTCTGAGGTGCTGCGTAAACCCAACCGTGGCTCCAAGTTCACGTGCACGCCTTTCCTGGTGCCTGCGTGGGCTGGTGTCCCAGCTCCCCGCACTGTGTCCCCTGGACACGGTTCCACAAGAATCTGGAGGGCGTTGGGCAAATCGGACCCACGTTCCCATCCTCTTGTCATTTTCAAGGGAGATAAGAAAAATCATAGCTGCCCCAAATGGGCTTTTGCCTTGTTCCTGGGCCCGCCTCCACTCTGGGGTGTTTACTCATGCTCCTCCTCAGCCCTTGGGGGCAGGTTCTGTTTCACGGATAAAGAAATGGGGCACAGAGAGGTTGAGTGACTTGGCCAAGATGATCCAGCAGGGCGGCAGGGCAGGGTCTGGCTCCAGGCTGCTTGTTCTTAATCAAGCTCGCTGCCTGCTGTTGCTTGCGAGCCAGCGCCTGGCTTCAGGAACTGTCCCTGTGTCCTAGAAGAAGGTGGGCCCGTCAAATCTCCCCAAATTCTCTTTGCACGATGGGGTAGGCTCCCTTTTCCCCACACTTAGCTTGCTATACTTTTCATGGCCTTTATCCCTGCACCCACCTGGGGTCTCCGGTGGCATCGCCCACAAAATGGGGGGTTGCAGCTGGGTGCAGCCCCGTGGCCCCTGGCTGTGCCTGGCCTGGGGGAGGGCTGCTGGCTCTGTCGGAAGCCTGGGTCCAGGGAGATCTAGGTACTGAGACCGCATGGCCCCGCGTCTTGCGGCCACATTGAGCGCGTCTGACGGCGGTATTTGCTGCCTCGTTGAGTGCAGATCTAGTCAGGGCGGCCCGTGAGCTGGAACAGGGCGCAGACTCGCCAGCGCATCTCTGCAGGGCGGGGCTCCCCCCAGGTCCCCCCCACCCCCGGCTTCCGGCTTGTACACCTCCTGGCACTGCACGGAGTGGTGGCTGGTGCCGTCCTGGAGACCACCCCCTACCCCTTCCCCGAGGTCACAGTCTCAGTGGGCCCCCGAGGATGCAAAGAACCCCTAAATGTCCAGGCTGAGTGAGACCTCTCGTCCCGTTGCCCCTGCCCCCTTGCACCTCCTTACAGGCAAGACCACGGAGCTCCAAGAGCTCTGCCATGGCTTCTTCCTGTGGGTTGTCTCTAACTTTGAGGTTGAGACTTGAAAGGAAACAGGCTGCAAACGGCGCCCCTTGTGCTAAACCCCACCAGGACTCCACGCCTCGCCTGAGGGCGGTCCCAGCCGCTCCCCAAGCGCACTGTTGAACCCCTCAGTCTGGAAGTTCCTCGGGAGCCCCAGTGAGGTCGTCCGCCCCATTAGACCCCCTGCCTAGAAAATCCTGCCATTTCCTACAGCTCCTTGGAGCTCCCTTCTGCTTGCGAGATACAGTGCCCCGCGGTTCACGAATCATTGAATTAAGCTAACCCGATCTTGACATTTCCTCAGCTGAATCTAGGTTTTTAGTAAGACCCGCCTCTGGTGAAGAAGTAGGTTCCCTCCTTGTGACAGAGGGGACCCAGCAGCCTGGGGCTGTAGAAGCACCTAGTGGGACTCAGTACCCGCGGCGGGGATGCTGCCTCCTGCCGCTGGGCTTCCCGAAGCCATGGCCTTGACTCCGCGGAGCCGGCTCACAGTAGGTGCACAGCTAATACCCGGATCAAAGCTGGCCTCACACGCCGGCGCAGCGCAGGTGTTCAGCACGTGAGGGTGTATTGAATCCGATCTTTATAGCCGGGAGCGACTACGCAGGAGGCGCTGGGAGAATGTTTGTGGAATGAATAAATGAAAGCATGCTCTGAGGGAATAAAGAAGCAGAGACAGGAAGAAGAATCTGGGGTAGACAGACATGAATCTCCGCCAAGGCCATGCAGTCGAGGCCGCTGTGAAGACCCCGTGGAGGCAGAGGGGCCATTTGTCACCAGCAGGGACAGGCCCTAGGGCCGGGAAGCACGGGCGCCATGCGGTCTCGTTCATCATCATCCCATTATTAGGGATGGTGCCATCTTACTCAGGACGTGGAGGACGCATGCGAAGCGCGCTGCCCGCCAGCCCGCGGAGTGCGCGCAGGGCTGGGGCTGGGGAAGGACCCCGAGGAAGGGCAGGTCTGGGGCCCGGAAGGCCTGGTGTGGGCAGCAGGGAGGACAGGAGCCACATTGGGCCACGTGGCCAGTCCCCGGGTAGGACTTTGGTGCCTTTATGGCTGCAGGACCCAAATGGGAGTGTGATGGGACCTCTCAAAGAACTCTTCGGGTTCTGGGTGCTGAAGTTGTTTTCATATCTACAAGTCCCAGTGCCATGCCTTTGCTCAAGCTGTGGCCCTGCCTGGAATGCCTGTCCCTCCTTATCCTTGAAGGCTCTGCTCCAGTGCTACCTCCTCCAGGAAGCCTTCCTTGATCCACCTCTATACATACAACTCCAATATGCAGTCAGTTATCAGTCCTCTGATCCTTTGATCAATGTCTCTCCCTGCCCAGCTTTCAGGCTGCACAGAGGCAGGGACTGTTTCTGGTTTGGTCACCATGGGACACAGAACCTAGCCCGGGGAAGGCGCCACATGATGCTCATTGGCCTTGTCTTCCCTTTGCAGGTGTGCTGGACCAGGCGCTTGCCTGTGCCCAGTATACAGACATCCCATGCATGGAGCCTTTGGTTGACCCCAACCATGAGCCAAGGGCTGGACCAGAGGAGCCTACACCAGACCTCTTGTGCCTGGAGAGACGTGCGCTGTGAGCTGGGGAGCCCAGCCTGATCCTGGAGGAGTTCCTCGGTTCTGGTAAGTGCACTGGTTGCCTCCCACTTGTGCCTGGAGCAGAGGGGGGGTTTGCCCAGGGCCCACAGCGTTTAAGGGAAACCCAAGCCCATTATTAGGGATGGTGCCATCTTACTCAGAGCAGCTCTTCTGAGCTCCAAACAGTGTTCACTGAGTGAATGAATGAAACGGGGCCTCCTGACTCCTCCCCAGAGCTCCCTCCACGCCCCGCACAGCCTTGCTCCGAGGAGAGGCAGGCCCTGCTCCCAGTGGAGCCGCAGAGATGGGAGTGAACCCCTCACGGGTAGCGCTGCTGTGTGAGGGGTGCCTGAGCAGGCTGGGCCCCGTGTCTGGGGTCCCCTGAGAGTGAAGGCCCTGGTCCTCCCCAGGGCAAGACGCCGTGGAGAAGGTGCACAGAGCCCTTCGGTGGGGGTGGGGGTGGGGGTGGGAAAGCATCCAGAATGGCGCTTCCCACCATCTGTGATAGCTTCGTTTTCTCCAACACTCAAAAATAGATGTTTCTGTTATGCTCTCCCATTGGCAGGGGAGCAGCGGGGCCTGCCAAGGCCTGGGGGAGCCCGCCAGCCTGCCGAGTTTTACTGTACAAACAGTTGGGGAGGGGGGTGTCTCTGTTAACTTGAAATCCCTGATCAGTAAACATGCCAATTTAAAGTGTAATTAACTCAGGCCGGAAAAAAATCAGATTTGGACTGCTTTTCACAGTTGAGGTTGTTTTTCTTTTATTTATTTATCTCTTTCCGGGTGTGGTGGTGTCTGTGGCAGGTTTTAGCCAGGAAAACTAGAAGGGGGGCCTGGCTAGGGAGGGGGCGCTGGTTGGGAGAGGAAACGATGGAAAGAAAAGAGGGGAGGTGGGCCTGACATCCCCATGGCCCTGGGTCTCCATTCACTTTCTGTCCAGGATGGTGGTTAATGGTTGGGGAAACTGAGGCAGAAGGCAGTAGGGGGCAAGCCAGTGTCACTCAGTGAGGGTGGGGCACAGACCCCTGTGACAGGTGGGTGGTTGATTCTGTTGTGGGCGCTGTCAGGGACCCCAGGAAAGCACGGGGCTGGTAGGTGAGTTCTGGCTCCCTCCCCCTGACTCTCCTGTCTTGCCTCCTCTTTCAGTGGCCAGCCTGCTCATGGGCCAGCTCTGCTTTCTCTCTCCTCCCCTGATCCCCTCTCCTGCTTCACCAGCCTCCATAGTGGTCCCGGCTCCTCAGGGCACCCATGCTCCAGCAGAGAGATGCCCAGCGCCTGCCAGACCAGCGCCCCCTCCCGCCTCACCCAGGAGGAAGGAGAGGCCACCCGCAGCCCCACTGCTTAAAGGACCCTGACTGAGTACCGGGCCAGACCTCAGCGGGGAGGGCTGTTGGGGTCCGGGGAGAAGTACTGAGGGGAGATAAACTCTAGTAAAAGAGCAAATGACCCGTGCCCTTCTCCACCCACGGCGGGGCTGGGAGGTGAAGATGTGGGTTCGAAGGAGGTCAAATTCCTGCTCTTCTTTTTCAAACACTTTGAACATTGTCAGGCCATTTGAATAATAAATACGCATTATAAAAATCTAAGTGTGTTTGTGTGTCTGTGTGTTCCGAGATGATGCTCCTTAAGTGGAAGAAGGTTTGAAACAAAGGCCATCTGCCTTCAAGAGGGAGTCTCAGAGAGAGTCACTGGCCTTTGCCCGCGGGCCCTTGGCAGGGAGCATCTCCCCGCTCAGGGGTCCATCCCCCCGCGGGTGAGCTCACACTCCCAGGTGGGCGCCAGGGCCACGAAAAGACCTGAAAAGACCCGCTTTCCTCTCCATCAGAGGTCTGATGACTCCCCAGCCCCAGCTTCCGGCCCCCCCGGGCCGCGGCCAGGGCCCCGGGGCAGAGCGGGCGCCCACGCCTCCGCTGCCAGCCTCCGCCTGGTCACGACGCAGCCGGGCTGACTCAGCCGGGCCGCGCGGAGCCGCGTCAATTACATAATTACCTCCGAAACCTGCCGCCGCCGCGCCGCCTCGCGGGAGGACGCGCTCCGCTCCGGCCGCGGTGACTCGCCGGTGACTCACGCTGTTTTCCCCGCCGCTCGCCCGCGCGGCAGCCTCGGTCTGGGCCGGCTGGGCGGCCTCCCTCCCTCCCTCCCTCCCTCCCTCCCCAGCTCCGCCTAGAGCGAGCGGCAGGCAGGCGGCGACGGCGACCACCTTGCCGAGGGTTTTGGGTGGGGGGTCCCTTGTCCTCCGGCCTCCCTCTGCAGCCCCCCAGCGGCCCTCCAGACGGGCTGTCCCCTTCTGACAGGAGGAAACTGAGGCCCAGAGAGTCCTCTTCCTTGACCCTGTCCATCCATGGCTGGAAGGTGGCTCTGACTAGTGCTGGCCACCCCTCCGCATAGACCCTTGGGTGAGCCCAGCGCTGGGTAGACCCCTCCAGCCCCGCCCCCTGGGCATGCCACCTCTTCTCCAGAGCCCCTTGGTGTGGGCAAACTCCGCCCCAGGGAAAACAGGTTTCCTCTCGAAAGTGACTTTGAGTTTGGGAAAGAAGCGTGAAGTTGCCGTTCCAACTGGGCTGGGTGTGTATACCTGGTGGGGGGCCCTGTAGGGGATGCTATTGTTTATATAGAAAACCTAGTAAAATGGGGTCTGGTGGGTGTGGGCTCCACATGAGGACATAGGTTTGAATCCAGACTGTCACATACTGGCACCAAGCCTCGGTTTTCTCGTCTACAGAATGGGCGCACTGCCACCCATCTTGCAGGTCAAATGGGTTTTGGGACCTAGAAATGCCTGACCCAGTTAGGTCCTCATTGAGTTGGGGACTCCCTCCTGGTGACCCCTGGCTGGTTAGGATCCCCACAGATCCTGAAGTCACAATGCACCTGCCGCCTGACTCACCCTGGCCTGGGGACTGCCACTGATGGTCCAGACCCCCGTCACTGCTGGCCCCAGCATCCAGGGGCTGTGCCCTCCCCATGTGCCCTCCCAACTCCCAAAGGCACCCCCCAACAGAAGCACGAGGAGCAGAGCCCGTTGTGCTCAGAGCCGCATCGAGGTCCCAAGCAAAGGTCCATATCAGGTCAAGAGCGTGCTGAGGGTCCCCAGATGGGGGCGTGCCCTGCAGGAGCTACACCCCTGACTCCCCTCCTTGGCTCCAAGTCCGGGGAGAGAGTGCACGTGTGAGCAGGTCTGCTGGTGGGGGGCTGTGACCTGCTCGGGTCACCTCTCCGGGTGTTGTAGAGGTGTGGACAGGGCAGTCTGTGCCAGTGCCCAGGGCCCACCACCTTCCCCACCCCGCGATGGCCTAGGCTCACCCGCTATGCCCACCACTCAGTCTCACTTCGCACTTTGTGCGTAGACCCCAAACGGGTGTGCTGAGGGGCTGCCTTCCCGGGGAGAATCTCGGGGAGGGTTTTTCTCCTCCTGTGGCCCCAGCCTGTCCTTCCGTCCCGCACTGGGACTCAGTCTTCTCATCTGTAGAGTGGGTGTGGTTGAAGTCCCGAGTCCCTTCCTGTGCTACCACCCCACGTGACCCAGCCAGCCCTCCAGGCTCCTGGGCCACCCTCCCCTCAACTATCAAAACACCCCACCAGGATCTCGGCTCCCTTCCATTATCCAGGGAAGCCCGCCCTCCCCCCCAACCCCCCACAGTCCTTCCAGCATCCCCGGGGGGTGGGACCAGCCAGGGCTTGCATCCCCTCTCTCTCTGGGACCCCTCACCCCTCTCTGCCTCCGTTCCAGCGCCCCTTTCCTCCCCTCCTCCCCTCCCTCTGCTCCACTCTTCCCAATGCACCAGCAGACCAGAACTGTTCACAGAAGTTTCTAGGAGTTACCCAGGGGAGTTGCAGCTCCCTGGAGGAAACAACTGGAATCTGAGCATCAGACTCATTGTTCATGAGGCTTCCATCCTGCCATGGGATGGGGAGGGGGCCTGTCCCCTGGGTCCAGCCCCTGTGGTCTGGGGGCGGGGCATCCCCTTGTCCCCTTTGCAGACAGCCTTCACCATTCCTGCAGCCCTTGTCCCTGAACATGCCGTCCTTGCATGGGGCTCCTGTCCTATCTGAGATGCCAGGGCCTCAGGGGACTCTGCTGGTCACCCGGAATGCAGGACAGCCACTTCCTCCTGCCCCACTCCGAAGGCAGCCCAGAAGTGCTCTGGGGCGCAGGCTCTGCACCCTGGCTGCCCAGGTCCTCATCCCAGGGTCATGTCCAGGCACTACTCTCCCTGTGGGCCTCAGGCTTCCCATCCATCCAATGGGGCTGCAGTGAGTATTAGATGAGTTAATCTGTGCTAGTGGATGAGTATTAGCTGTGAGATGATTCACTGCCCATCATCTCAGGGCCCTCGAGTGACCCTGTGGGGTAACTAAAGCGTCCCCCTTTATTTCTATGGTTAAGATGGCGATGTGCCCCATTATTTATTTACTCTCTTGCCGTGATCATTGGCACCCTTTTGTTCCTGGAGCGAGGGATCACCCTTCCATCCTCAAAGTGGTCAACTTCTCAGCATTCCCAGCCTGACTCCATCCTCCAGGGGACTCTCCTGCACCGGCCCCATGGGAGGGGGGCACCAGATGCTTGGGTGGGAGGGTCCAGAGGTGGGAATTCAAGTCAGGGTCATGGAGTCATAGCTCAGGGACAAGACCAGAGATTGGCATGGAGTCTAGCACCTGGGAGGAACTGGAGAATTAATGACAGAATGGAGGGGCCCTGGGCTCAGGGGCCCTCAGATTTATCTTATGCAAATGAGCTTGGGGTCAGAGGTCAGGACAGATGGGGCCAGGTAATGCTGGCCAGTGATCAGCGCTGTGACTAGGGCTGGTTCTGGGTACGATGGGGACCCCAAGGCTGGCAGGTCCAGCAGGGCAGCCAGCCTTCCCTGAGTTTGAGCCCCAAACCTCAGCAAGGGGCCTTGTGACACAAAGCCCCACCCACCCCAGTCACTCCATTCTGTCTCCCGACTTGCGCCCCAATTCACAGCTCTGTCCTGCGAGCCCACGCCCCCTGCACTGATGTTCAGGGAGTAGAGGAATGTGTGTGTGCGTGTGTATAAGTGATCGCACACACCATGCACATACCCACTGTGCACACATGCACACACATGCAGATATGCACTTGAGGAAGAGGGGACATTCTCCATGCTTGGGACAAGGTCCGGGACCCTGGATGGAGTGCAAAGGAATCTGGCAGCAGAGGTGTCTACTGGCAGGGTGGCAAGGAGCCGTGGCCACTGGTGGTGAGTGAGTGCTGTATCGGGAGCTGGGCTAGAAGAAAGGCTTGGAGTCCAAGTGGACCCAGCTCTCTCTGAAGCACAGCTTCTCACTGGTTCTTTCTGAGATTAAAGCAGCTGACACCCTGTGCAGCTGTCCCTGGGTCCCTCGGTCTAATGACACTGAGCACAGGACTCGCATCCCTTCGTGGTCGCTAATGAAGCTGACCCCACTCTGGCCTTTTGCTGAGGAGGCCTCTCTTCTCACAGCTGGGCGGTTTCTTCCACTCACATCCAGTTCCCCTAGTGGCTGTGCTCATTTGCTCCCTGGGGCACAGGGGGCACTGAGGACCGTTCAGCTGGCCACACACCCCCCTTAGTGGGTGGCCGGGAAGGCAGCACATCTCGTAGATCAGGGCTGGGATGCACTGCCCAAGAGTGCAATCGGGTTTCCGGCACAGAAAGAAAGTTTGTTTTCCAGAAGACAATTACATTTGCAGCCCTCAGGAAAGAGGGGCCAAGTGGCCAAAGGATTGAAGCTGCTCCTGCTTCACTCCCCACCTGGACTCTGATGCTGAGAACGGGATGGGGACAAAGGGGTCGTTGACCCTGCAAGAGCCACATTCTCCAATACACCAGAGCAACCTGCCCAGCTCTGCACGGACCTGCTGTGTGAGCTTGGAGAAGTAACTGAACCCCTCTGAGCTTCCATTTCCTTATTGGATGACCTGGGGTCTTGGAAGAGAGACCTGAGACCAAGCCTGGCACAGTGTAGAGCAGATAGCTGGTGCTCTGTCACTCAGAGCTCGCTCTGCCAGCCTTCTCTGCTCCTCCCACCCGAGCTTCACACCTGGTTCAGACACTCAGGGATGCACAGGGCACCTGAGCTTGGGGTGTGGCCTCTGTGCACTGCCTTTCCTACATGGGGTGGGGGGGGGGATATGAACAGAACCCTCTCAGAGGGGCCATGCAGGGGTGCAGGGGCCCTCTCGGTCCCCAGGAAGCCCAGGGCCCCCTCCCTGCAGAATCCTGGCTGGGTCCGGTGGGGTGGGCTGTTGTTTGTCTCGTGTCTGCTGTCATCTTCTACTTGGTGTCTTCCTCACAGTGCTGGCATTTTCCCAAGGCCAGTCCAGGAGGAAGGGGCGGCAGCTGCACAGTACACGCGAGGGAGGGGATGGGTGCGCCTGCGCTTCGGACAGAGCTGGTGCAGACTCCCTCCCCAGTGGGGGATCACTTTGCCCCGACAGCCGTGGGTTTCCAGCTTCCCTGCCTCACGTGTGCACAGCACGGACCCGAGGTCACTCTCCCAGCCTAGCTCAGGGCCGCTATCCGTCCACCGTCTTCCTTCTGCGGGAGTCTGCCTGCTCGTCTGCACGGCAGCCGGGGTCTCAGGGGGGGCTCGTCGCCCTGCCTGGCTCCCTGGCACTTTGTAACTTACAAGACAATAACCATTAGTGTGTATTAATATTTCATGCTTTTGGCTGTCACTTAACTAGCGGTTTCTGAGCATGCTGTGCTCTGGACAGAGACACAGTGGTACCTGGTCTCCCCCTAGCAGCGTGCAAAGCCAGGAGACAAAGGAGTGAGACCCTGAGGGACTTGGGTCGGTGAGTGGCAACTGGGTGCCCACTCTCGGAGTTGGGGAGAAAGACCCTCAGGTCAGCACTCAACATGGCATGATGAATGCAACAGCCCCCAGATGCTGCTGGGGCTGGGAGCACACCCGTGACAAAGTACCTTTCTATCATTTATCTCCAGGAATGCCCCTGCCTCCTGCCTGGTAGCTTGCAATATCACCTTTCCCATTTTCAGCTGAAAAAAGTCAGCTCAGGCAAGGAAGCCACCTGCCCAAGGTCCTGTGGCCAGTGGAGAGAGGGGGTGCTGCTCCTCCAAGTCGGGGTCCCCGTGGGAAGGCGGCTAGGGAGGAAGCTAACGCAGGTGGGGTGGGCACACTGCCCTCAGGGCAAGCCCTGGAAGGGAAGGTGCTGGCTATCGTTATTGTTGTAACTGATCAGCACGACACAAGGTCATCCTCTTATCTAGAGTGGCCAGTGGTCAGGGCTGCCAGGGCCGTGGGAGCTCTTGGGGAGAAATCCAACTTGGGGACCCAGGAATTTGGAGGGGGTGTGGGGAGCATGCCGGGAGATGAGGCCACCGAAGGCAGAGAAAAGGCCAGAGCAGGGCTCAGCAGGCACTGGGGGGACGAGGGGGGTGCCTGCGGCCAGCACCAGAGACTCAGGCAGGCCATTGTTCTTCAGGCTTCACAAAGAAGAAAAGTTGGTGCTTTTCTAGGGGTGGATGGGGGTGGCAGCTGCACAGCGCCCCCCCACCCCCCCCCCCCCCGTCACCGCCCCCGCCCCTCCCAGCCCAGGGTGGGTGAGCAGAATTACTGAGAATGAGGCCGCTGGTTGCTAATGGGCTTGGGGAAAATGGGATGCAATTTAGCCGCTGTTTTTCAGGCCCAGAGCTATTGAATAAATGAAGTGAGCTCTGCCTGAGTCACTGACGCACCGCCTGGCTCCTGGTGGGCGGCCGGGAAGGAGGGGGGACCTGAGCGGGGCAAGCGCAGGTCTCTGGGGGTGGGGGCTGCAGAGCACCACCCTGCTGGTGCTGGGAGGGGTAGGGAGCCAGAGGGTCTGCAGAGCTCACTCGCCTGGTGCGGGACGGGGGAGGTGAGGGTGTCCTGGGGGTGTTCAGAGGTGGGGAAGGGATGCAGAGCAGATCTTGCCCAGGACAGGGGACAATGGGGCAGGACAAGAGGAGGGAGGGGAGAGGAGGAGGCTCTTGGAGGGAAGGCCGGTGGCTATGGGGGGCTCCCTGGAGATCTTGACCTTGCCCTAGGTGGGGGCAGCTGCTGGGGAGCACTGTACCATTGTCACTCACAATTAGGGGCCTGCCCCAGGCATGAGGACTTCTGTAAATGTGTGCAGCAAGCAGACAAAGCCTCCTGGGGGGACGGGAGATGGATCTGTCTGAGCCGACCCCCACCCCTACAGGTGGAGGACAGTTGCACAGGGGAGGGAGCACTGGGGGGGTCCAGGGGCTTCACCTCTGCCAGACAGCAGCTACCAGGCTGGGGGCCGCCCTGGGGACAGGGCCTGCAGCTGGCCAACCCCTGCTCAGCTGTGGAAAGATGAAACCCACCCTAGGACGAGACTATTAAATGGTCTCCACAGGAGCCGGAGTCGGGTAAGGGGCTGGATGGGGGTCCAGAGCTCCCGCAGGAGTAGAAAGCCCCTCGATGGGGACGGTAGACCTGGGCCTTCCCTGGTTCCCCTGAGAGTCTGCTCTGTGACCATTAGGGTCTTCAATTTCCAGGTGGTAAAATGAAAGACGCAAACAGTGGGAATTCCTCCTGGGTCCTCACATCCCTGCTCATGCAGACACGCCCTCTTTTCCATCGGCCCCCAGGACTGCCAAAGCCTACAGGGCCTGGTTTGGACCCCAGCTCTGAGTTGCTAGATTCCTTTCATACTTTCTAGAACACACTGCCAAGCCAATGAGGGGGGCGGATGCTCCCCACAGAGATCTCTTCCAACCTCAGTAAGGCTCTCCATGGGGGGGCCTCCTCTTCCTCCTTCCTGCTACCCCAATCCTCGCCCATGTCACCCCACGGGATCCTCCCCTCCTTCCAAAGCCCCACCCCAGCCCCCTCTAGGAGGCCCGCAGGAGGGCCTGGTGAGCTGTCAGCTGGACCCATAGCAGGGGGAGAAGGCTTGCAAATTCAGACCTCTGGTTCTGGGGGTCTGGAACCAAAATCTCTACTAGAGATACTGTGAAGTGACAGTGGCAGCCTGGCACAGGGCATCCTGGGATGGAAGGCTGTCCTCAAGAACCACCAAGCCCACCCACTTGCCCTCAGTTCCGAAATATCTCTGGGGGACCCCCCTTCTCCCTCACCCAGTACCGCCAAACTCTGGGGGTCCCCAGGGAAGGTGCTTCTGAAACTCAGTCTCCAAATATGCAAAATCAGGATAAAAGGTGGGCAAGGGGCCTAGTGGGCGGGGCCGACTGCCCAGGACGCTCACCCCATCTGTCCTGGGAGCAGGTGAGAGCACTGGGGACAGCCTGCTTGAGGCTCTTCTTCTGGGAGGGGTGGCCAGCAACAGCCAAGGAGTCCTTGTTGGTGGTGGAGAGCCAGAGAGAGAGGGTGGCTTCTGCGTGCCCGGCACTCTGCAAGCCTCATGTCACTTACTGCTCGTCTCTATCCCCTCTAACGTCCAGATGAGCCCAGAGGGATGAAGCCATGTGCCCAGCACTAATAGGATCCTGGTGGCCTTTGGTCGAGGACACTGACATACAGATTTTCCAAAGAAGACATACAAATGGCCAACAGGTACATGAAAGGTGTTCCCCATCACTAGTCATCAGGGAAATGCAAATTGAAACCACAAAGAGGTCTCACCTCACCCCTTTGGGATGGCTGTCATCAAAAAGACAGGAGATAACAAGTGTGGTGAGGCTGTGGAGAAAAGGGAACCCTTGTGCACTGTTGGTGGGGATGTAGATTGGTGCAGCCACTATGGAAAAGTGTGGAGGTTCCTCAGACGTTAAAAACAGAACTACCGTATGATGAAGCGATCCCTCTTCTGGGTATACATCCGTGGAAGTGAATCACTATCCTGAAGAGGTATCTGCGCCCGTGTTCATTGCAGGGTTGTGTCCAATCCTGATCACAGCGTCAGTGGCTGGGTGGACGGGTGTCATGGTTGGCCCCTCTTCACGGATGAGCAAACTGAGGCCAGAGAGTTTGAGTAACCAGCCCAGGTCACAGAGCTGCCCAGTGGTGACGTGGGATTGGAACTCAGTCCCTTAGGCTCCAGAGTATTTACTCGTCTTTAGGGATGCAGCCCCCCAGCCCACTGAGAGGGTAAGAGACCTGGGTGAGTAACAGGGACACCAAGGGGTCAGACTCCGTCCAGTGCCAGGGTTGCTGGAGGTGGAAGGTCAGAGGCTGTGCTTAGAGCACAAGTTAGGACCAGAGAGCTGAGGTGAGGATGGGCAAATAGCCCCCAAAGATATCCACATCCTTAGAAACAAAGGACATGCAGGAGAAGCGGAAAACGAGTGATCAAATGGCAGCATTAGGCCCTCACATATCGATAATCAGCCTAAAAGTACATGGATTGAACTCTCCAATAAAAAGACACAGAGTGGCGAGATGGATTAGAGAACAAGACCCAAAAATATGCTGCCTCCAGGAAACACAGCTCAGCTCCAACAACAAACACAGGCTCAGAGTGAAGGGGTGGAAGACGATACTCCAAGCTAATGGCAAACGAAAGAAAGCAGGTGTCACCATACTTATATCAGACAAAGCAGACTTCAAGACAAGACAAGCAAAGAGAGACAAAGAGGGGCAGTATATACTGATCAAAGGGACACTCCATCAAGAAGACGTAACAGTTATAAATATCTATGCACCCAACACAGGAGCACCAAAGTGCATGAAGTAACTATTAACAACCCTAAAAGGAGATATTAATAATAACACAATAATAGCAGAGGATGTCAACACTCCACTCACAACAATGGACAGATCATCCAGACAGAAAATCTACAAGGAAACAGTGGAATTAAATGAAAAGCTAAACCAGTTGGACTTAACAGACACATATAGAACACTCCATCCAAAAACAGCAGAATACACATTCTTCTCAAGTGCGCACGGAACATTCTCAAGGATAGATCATATGCTGGGAAACAAGGCAAGCCTCAATAAATTTAAGAAGACTGAAATAATAACAAGCATCTTTTCCAATCAATCACAATGCTATAAAGCTAGAAATCAATCACAAGAAAAAAGCTGAGAAACGGACGAAGATGTGGAGACTAAACAACATGTTATTGAACAAGCAATGGATCGTTGAAGAAATTAAAGGAGAAATCAAAAAATGTCTGGAGACAAATTAAAATGAAAACATACCATGCCAACTCACATGGGATGCAGCAAAAGCCATATTAAAAGGGAAATTCATCGCAGTACAGGCTCACTTTAATAAACAAGAAAAATCCCAAATAAGCAACTCAAACTACACCTAACTGAAGTAGAAAAAGAAGAACAAACAGAGCCCAAAGTCAGCAGGAGAGAAATTATAAAAATCAGAACAGAAATAAATGCTATTGAAACAGAAAAGGCAGTAGAAAGGATCAATGAAATAAAGAGAGAGTTCTTTGAGAAGAAACAAAATTGACAAACCCCTAGCCAGACTTACAAAGAAAAAAAGAGAGAAAGCTCAGAGAAATGAAATTAGAAATGAAAGGGGAAAAATAATAACGGATACCACAGAACTACAACAGATTATAAGAGAAAACTGCAAAAAGCTATATGCCAACAAAATGGACAATCTAGAGGAAATGGATAAATTCTTAGACTCTTACAACCTCCCAAAGCTGAATCAAAAAGAAATAGAGAATCCAAATAGACCAATCACAGGGAAAGAGATTGAAACAGCAATCAAAAGCATCCCAAAGAATAAAAGCCCAGGACCAGATGGCTTCCCTGGGGAATTTTACCGAACATTCAGAGAGAATTTAATACCCATCTTTCTCAAGCTATTCCAAAAAATTGGGGAAGATGGAACACTTCCTGACACATTCCACGAGGCCAACATCACTCTGATACCAAAGCCTGACAAGGACAACACACAAAAGGAAAACTACAGGCCAATAAAGCTGATGAACACAGATGTAAAAATCCTCAACAAAATACTGGCAACCCGAATTCAGCAATACATCAAAAAGATCATACATCGTGATCAAATGGGATTTATACCAGGGACACAGGGATGGTTCAACATCCTCAAATCAATCAACGTGACACCACATCAACAAAATGTGGAATAAAACCACATGATCATCTCAATAGATGCAGAGAAAGCATCTGACAAGATCCAACAGCCATTTATGATAAAAACTCTTAACAAAATGAGGGTAAAAGGAAATTACCTCAACATGATAAAGGCCATATATGACAAATCCACAGCCAACATCATACTCAATGGAGAAAAACTGAACGCCATCCCTCTGAGAACAAGAACAAGACACGGGTGCCCACTCTCACCACTCTTATTCAACATAGTACTGGAGGTTTTGGCCAGAGCAATTAGGCAAGGAAAAGAAATAAAAGGAATCCAAATAGGGAGTGAAGAAGTGAAACTCTCACAGTTTGCAGATGACATGATCTCATATATAGAAAACCCTACAGAATCCATCGGAAAACTATTAGAAATAATTAATAACTACAATAAAGTTGCAGGGTACAGAATCAACTTACAAAAATCAGTTGCATTTCTGTACTCTAATAATGAACTTACAGAAAGAGAACTCAAGAATACAATTCCATTTACAATCGCAACAAAAAGACTAAAATATCTAGGAATAAATTTAACCAAGGAGGTGAAGGACTTATACAATGAAAAGTATAGGACATTACTGAGAGAAACAGATGAGAAGAGATGGAAAGAGATTCCATGCACATGGATCAGAAGAATAAACATAGTTAAAATGTCCATAGTACCAAAGCAATCTACAGATTCAATGGAATCCCAATCAGAATCCCAGTGACATTCTTCACGGAAATAGAACAAAGAATCCTAAAATTCATGTGCAGCAACCAAAGACCCCGAATTGCTAAAGCAATCCTGAGAAAAAAGAACAAAGCTGGAGGCAACCCAATCCCTGACTTCAAAATGTACTACAAAGCCATAGTGACCGAAACGGCATGGTCCTGGTACAAAAACAGGCACACAGATCAATGGAACAGAACTGAAAGCCCAGAAATAAAACCACACATCTACGGACAGCTAATCTTCGACAAAGGTGCCAAGAACACACAATGGAGAAAGGAAAGTCTCTTCAATAAGTGGTGTTGGGAAAACTGGACAGCCACATGCAAAAGAATGAAGATAGACCATTTTCTTTTGCCGTACACAAAAATAAACTCAAAATGGATCAAAGATTTGAAGATAAGTCCTGAAACTATAAAACTCCTGGAAGATAACATAGGTAGTACACTCTCTGACATTGAATTTAAAAGGATCTTTTTGAATACCATGTCTTCTCAGACAAGAGAAGCAAAAGAAAAAATAAACAAGTGGGACTTCGTCAGACTAAGGAACTTCTGCAAGGCAAAAGAGACCAGGATCGAAACAAAAAGACAACGCACCAACTGGGAGAAAATATTAGCAAATCATACATCCGACAAGAGGTTAATCTCCATAATACATAAGGAACTCACACAACTGGACAACAAAAAACAAACAGCCCGATCACAAAATGGGCAGAGGATATGAACAGACATTTTTCCAAAGAAGATATACAGATGGCCAATAAACACATGAAAAGATGTTCAACATCACTAATCAGCAGGGAAATGCAAATCAAAACTACACTAAGATACCACCTTACACCTGTTAAAATGGCTATAATCACTAAGACTAAAAATAACAAATGTTGGAGAGGGTGTGGAGAGAAGGGAACCCTCATACACTGCTGGTGGGAGTGCTAACTGGTGCAGCCACAATGGAAAACAGTATGGAGAGTCCTCAAAAAACTAAAAATAGAAATATCCTATGACCCAGCTATCCCACTACTGGGTATCTACCCAAACAACTTGAAATCAACAATCCAAAGTGACATATGCCCCCCTGTGTTCATTGCAGCACTATTCACAATAGCCGAGACATGGAAACAATCCAAGTGCCCATCAACTGATGATTGGATAGAGAAGATGTGGTATATATATATAACACCTTGTATGTATATATGTATGTATATATGTATGTGTGTGTATATATATATATATATATATATATATATACACAGTGGAATACTACTCAGCCATAAAAAAGACAAAATCCTCCCATTTGCAACAACATGGATGGACCTGGCTGGAATTATGCTAAGTGAAATAAGCCAGACTGAGAAAGACAAACACCAGATGATTTCACTCATATGTGGAATATGAACAAACACATAGGCCAAGAAAACAGTTCAGTGGTTACCAGGGGAAGGGGGAAGGGTGGACGCCGGGAGTGAAGGGGAGCATTTATGTGGTGACAGACAAGAAATAACGCACAACTGAAATTTAACAATGATGTAAACTATTATGAACTCAATAAAAAAATCTTTAAAAAAGACGTGCACGTCCTTGTCCCCAGCACCTGTCAATATGTTACTTTACATGGCAAAAGGGGCCTTGCAGGTGTGATTCAGTTAAGGATCTTGAGATGCAGAGGTGATCCTGGATCATCTGCATGGGCCCAATGTCATCACAAGTGTCCTTTAAGAGCGAGGCAAGAGGGTCAGAGACAGGGAAGGGAGAAGGAGATGAGACAATGGAAGCAGAGCTCAATGAGAGAGAGACTGGAAGATGCTCTGCTCCTGGCTTTGAAGATGGAGGAAGGGGCCATGAGCCAAAGGATGCAGGTGGCCTCGAGAAGCTGGAAAATGCAAGAAAACAAATTCTCCCCTAGCGCCTCCAGAAAGAACCAGCCCTTATGACACCTTCATTTCACCCAGTGTGAACCACTCAGACCTCTGACCTCCAGGACTGCTAGGTAATACATGTGTATTGTTTTAAGATGCTAACTATGCAGTGAATCGTTGCAGCAGCAAAAGGAAACTCATACACCAGGGTTCAAGTCCGTGGGACCGGGAGTCCGGGCTCCTTGTGCTTGCTGGATCTTAGGCTTGAGGAAACAGCAGGGTTGGAAAGACCCTCCTGCACCACCACCCTGCAGAGTCCCCAGGATTATAGGATTGGGGGCAGCGTGGATGTTCCATGGACTCCATACCAGAGGTGAGGTAACATGAGCAGGGGTGCGGATGGCAACTGACATTTACAGGCTGCCTCGCATCAGGGGCTGTCTTCTCGCGATGCTTACCCCATGGGCGCCCCACTGGGCAGGAACTGCAAGGATGCTCAGGGTGGCACAGCTGGTGACTGGCACAGGCCAGTCCCAGCCCCAGGCCTACCAAGCGGTCTGAGCCTGTGCTCATGACCAAAGCTCCTCGTGGCCCCTCGAGCTGGGCTTTTGCTACGATTGGGGGAGGGGCCCTTACCTACAGGTCAATATCCACCTGATGATGTCTCTTGACCCCTCACTCGAAAAAGGGTTACTGTCCCTGCCGCTGCCCCTCTGTGCCTGGCTCCAGGCCAGGCGCTGGGCTCAAGAAGGTCAGGTCGGGGAGGGAACAGGTCATCCTGGCATGGTGTGGGGGAGCCGGGAAGGAGAGGTGGGGAGCTGGAGAGGCCCCCATGGAAAGGTGCTGGAGGAGGGCCAGCCCGAATCATAAAGGCTCCCCTAGACCTCAGACTGGAGCCACAACATCCCAGGCAGAAGGAGGACCCTGTGGGAAGGGGCTGAGCTGTGACATTGCGTGCTCCGGGCGAGGAGCTAGGATGCACCTGGAAGGACAGGTGCTCGGGTTTCAGGGGAGGGAGGTGCATGAGGCTGGACATGAAGCCAAGGGCCAAACATTTGCAGGCCATGGCTGGGCCCAAAGACGGGTAAGAAAGGCTGGCAGACACTGGAGACCATCTGACCCGTCCAGAAGCTCCATTGTGCGGAGACTGAGGCCCAGAGAGATGACAGGGGTGAGGAGGGAAGAAACTCCTCACTCTGCCCAGGAGATTCTCGCAGACACCTCCCGCCCCGGCCCCCCTCCCCCCCCCCCAGGGCCTCTCTGTCTCAGATAGGGGCTTGAGGACCGAGGGCTCCTGTTCCCGAAGTCTCACCTGCCACGGAACTGTGGACAGACCCCCACTGAGGCAGCAGGACTCAGGTAGCCCCGCCCTCTGTCCATAGCCCTGGCTGGGGATGTCCTGGACTCCAGAAGGCCAGCACGGCACAGGCACGGTCGGTCCCCAGCCGGGTGGACTCCTGGCAGGAGGCAAAAGGGATTTCAGGGGACCTGGCACTCACCTGCCCACTCAGGGGAGTGTACCAAGAAGCGGAGTTGGCTGGGTCAGCAAGCATCCTTGGTCCAGGGCCCCGGGGCATTTCAGCACAGGGGAATTTTGCTCATGGTAGTTGGGGCTAGAGAGGCAGGTAGGGGCCGAGAGGTACCGGGCACCGTGGGAGGCCATGGCATGCTCTGGCTTTCTAGCTGGAGTCCACCCCGGATGCTGTTGGGGGATGTAGGGGTGAGGATGAGCAGTGGGGCAGCAGGGAAACCAGGCAGAGGCTCCCTCCCTGTCCACGTGGAGACAGAAGTGACTTGGTCCAGGGGCTGGAGAGAAGTGAATGGATCCATGGGTCATCCAGACGGTTAGGAGGGAGAATCAACCCGTCATGGGGGCTGGGGGCCTTAGGGGGGAACCTTAGGGCTCTGGCTTGGGCCCTGTGTGCACTCTGGAGCTGCTGGTGAGAGGAGGATCCCAGAGGAGGGCAGGATGGGGAGGGGAGATGATGATTCGGTCGGTGGTCCCTGGGCCCCTCTCGTCCAGCAGGGAGGTGTCAGGGAGCCCAGGGCAGGGCCCTTCCTCTGGATTGGGCTCTGCAAACCTAGCCCAGCTCCCTGGGGTTAGGCCCCCGTGAGGCCGGGGCTGGGGGACAGAGTGCAGGCCTGGCATCGCTGGCTTTGGCCCTCGAGCAGGGCCCCAGAGGCGGTGGACACCAAGTCCAGCTCGCAGGCGGGTGGGAGGCCCAGCCCTGGCACCCCATGCAGGTTTTCAGAACTCTGGCCTTCCGAGACTTGTTTGGCACCCGTCGAAAACCACGAGCAAATTGCCAGTGGTAAAACATCACATAAACAGTGTTTCTTGCAAAATACTGGAAGTAACCATGGCAGCATTACCCACAGCGAAGTGAGGCCTGTGTGCGGGGCGAGGAGCCTGGGGCTCGCCCGTCGGATGGACGGCGTGTCCCGCCAGGCTGGGAGCTCTGCGGCTGGATTCCTCAATGGCCACTTGGAAAGAGAGACGGGGAGACACGGGACAGGAGCCTCTTTCCTCTCCTGCAGGTAGGAAATGTTTACAGCTGGAGCCGGCCTGGCCTGGCCACCCCGTGGCCTCTGTGGCCAGTGGGCCGTTGCCTTTGGAGTGGAAGCTGTGCCCGGAATCTGCTGGGTCAACAGGACCAGGCTCAGGGAAGGCAGGGCGGGAGGGCAGGGGCCGCAGCCTCTCGGAAGATGCTCAGGTGCCTCGGCTCCCGTGAAGCCCCAGCAGCCCGAGGGGCGCGGGCATCGCTGCATTCGCTTAACTCAGGAGAAAACTTCCTCCGTTCAGAGGCGACGGTTCTTGCCTGGAGCCACATGGCAAATGGGGGGCTCCTGTCCTGTATTCTCGCCTCCCCCGACCACCCTTCTGTGGGTTTAGTGGGCGTGACTGAGGGATCCCAGAAAGCCGAACTTGACAGCAATTCCCACCGTCAAGATAGTATCCAGTGCTAAGCGTCATTGCAGAGAAGTTAGAGAACACGGATCAGAAAATAAGAGAGGAGAATTCAACCCCTTTGAAGCCTCCCCATCTCCCTCCAACACGCAACAACATCCTGATGCACTGAAGACCCCTAGACTTGCCCTCGGGCCCAAGCTCCTTCTGGGGTCCCTGCCAAAAGCCAAGGACGTCGCGTGCGCCGGGAGCGGAGGTGACCATTCCATTTCTCTGGTAAACGAGGCTGAGCAGATATGACACTGGAGGTCGCGGGGGAAAGCCAGTGCAGGGTGGGCACTCCACCCCTGGCAATTCTGACCCACAACCTGGGCTGACCACTGAGCTCGCTGCTCTGCTCAGGGCCCTTCCACGTCCACGGAACTGCGCTCCTCACTGGCCCCTGCCTGGCTCCTCTGGAGAACCCTCGTTTCAGGGGCGCCCCTGTCTCACAGCCTCCCCTGCCATCCGCTCCTGCTCTCTCTGACACAGTGAGCGCATCCACTTCACAGGCCTCTGGCCACTTGCCTGCCCTTGGCACCCACCTGGGCGGCAGCATCCCAGACTCAGACCCGGACTCTGGATCGCCCCATCCATTGGGGATCATTATGGACTGAATTATGCTCCCACCAAAAAAAGACACATTGGCGTCCTAACCCCCAGTACCTCCGAATGTGCCTTTATTTGGAGACAGGGTCTTTACAGAGGTGATAAAGTTAAGCTGAGGTCATCAGGGTGGGCCCTGATCCAGCATGACTGATGTCCTTATAGGAAAGAGAAATTTGAACACACAGAGAGAGAGGCACACAGGTATGATAGCGCCATGTGGACATGAAGGCAGAGGTCAAGGTGACGTATCTACAAGCCAAGGAGCACCGAAGATGGCCAGCAAGCCACCAGAAGCTGGGGGAGAAGCACGGGAACAGATTCTCCCTCCTATCCCTCGGAAGGAACCAACCCTGCTGACACCTGGACCTTGGACTTCCAGCCTCTGGAACAGTGAGACATTAGATTTCTGTTCTTTAAGGCCCCCAGTCTGCGGAAATTTGCTATGGCTGCTGAAACAAACTGATACAGGCAGAAACCTGAGCACCAGCCATCTCTGTGGGCTGGCCACCCAAGGGGCACTGGCTCCTTCCCAGCCTTTGCCCAGGCAGTGGCCTCCCCTGGGATGCCGTCCTCCTCAGCTAGGAGGGGCTGCACCTGCCAGCCCCATGCAGGGATGGAGGACAGGCACTGTGAGGGACGGTGGCCCTGACTTGGGACAGAGGCTCCGAGTGGACCAGGAGTCTGAACCCTTTGGGGTCTGTGGCTTCATTCTGCTTCTTGGCCCCCAGGGGGAGCTTTTTGTCAGCCTGGAGGTGTCCCTGCAGGAGAATGAGACTCAGCCTGGGGGCGTTTGGGACCTCGCAGTGTTCGGAAGAGCTGCTCCTTGCAGGGCAACCATTCACAAATTAACAGTAAGGCAGTCAGAAGCACATGGATTCAACTTGCCATGAACTGCAAGCGGGTTTATAGATGTTAGAGAGTGAGTTTGGATTTTTTTAAAGGGCTTTTGGGCACCGGCCTGTGCTGGCTGCTGGGGCCCTGGAGACAAGTGGAGGTGAGCTGGGCTCTGCAGGGGGGGTGAGCACAGCTATCTGGTGCCCACGAGGCCTCGGACGCCACACTGAGGATGCTGCCTGCATTCCCTCCTTCACCCTCCCAGCAGCCCTGTAACCGACTTGGCCCACTTTGCAGATGGAAAAACAGCACAGAGTAGACAAGGTCCTGGCCAGAAGGAGGCACAGCTAGGATCTGGGCCCCACTTTCTCTGACTCCAAGCCTCAAGCCCTTTTTCTACAGGATGAGGGTTTCAGGAGCCCGAGGGGACCAGCGTGCCTCCAGAGGGGCAGCCGTGTTTTGAGCAGGGCCTTGGGGGTGGTGGTGGGCAGAAGCTCTCTGGGGCCTGGGGCTGGTGGGGCAGACTCAGTGATGCATGAGGAGTCCCTAGTGGGTGACGTGTTCCTCTGGGTGAGCCAGATGCGTCCCCAGCTGCAAGCAGGCCCAGTGTTTCCACTCACGGTCTGGGCACACGAGAACGTGGGTGGTGGGGCCCCCTGGCCACGACTGAGCAGTGTAAATGACCTCAAGTGGGGCCGCTCGCTCCAGGTCTGGATTCCCTATCAGTACCCCCAAGCCACAGTGTCCTGGGCTTCCAGCCCAACACCCCCGGACAGCTTCATCCTGCTGTCCAGTGACTCTCCCTGGAGTCCTGGCTGCCAGGTGGGCCTGCCATGGGTCATCTGGGGCCACCTCCTCTGGCTGGAGGGACATGGAGTGTGTGTGGTGGGAGGGGCTGTAAGCTCCAAGCGGCCCCCAGGCAAGCTGAGCCAGGGGGCGGGGCACATTGGGGGCCACCCTCATTGATGTCAAGGCCAGCCGGGCTCTCTTTGCAGGACACATTACCCCGTTTCTGAACCCCACACTGTGGCTCCCGGAACAGGCCAGGCACACCTGTGCATCTTTGTCCCGCTGGTCCCTCCCTACCAGGTGTCCTTCCACCTCTGAGCCCAGCTCAACTCTCGCCCGGCGGAGCAGCTCCCTGTCCCGTGTCTCTGCTCAGCCTGCGTGTGGGGCACATGGAGATCATCATCTTTCCATTGGTTCTGGGGGTGACATCACTGTCCGCTCCTCACCCCACTACAGCTTGAGAACAGCCCAGCCTCTGCCTCCTCTCGTCCCCACGCCCAGCAGAGCCCGCGGCTGCTGGAAACTACGGCATCCACGTCCCGCCATCTCCTGGGCGCAGCAGAGCCGGAGGCCAGTCTGTGGCCCTGCTTCCCTCCCGCCTGTGCCATCTCTGGCCAGCCGCTGAGCCCCGTGCCTCAGTCTCCCCTTCCATAAAGGAGGGCGGGACAGCACAGGCCCACAGGAACGGGTTACTCGAAAGTGGCGGGGAGTGTGGATGGTAGACGGTCGGTTGGGCTTCACTGTATAATTAACTGCTGTCCTAGCCCGAGGCCTCGGCTCACGCCCCATCCTCTCCCTGAAGGGAGGGCGGAGGCAGAACAGCCTCTGTGTGGCCCTGCAGGGTCCCCTTGAGCACCCGGTGAGCGGCCGTGGGCTGTGTGGAGGCTGGAGAATTGAACCTGGAGGTGAAGGGCTCTGCGAGTTCTAATCGGGGGCCCTGAGAGCCTGGGGGAGGAAACAGTCCCTGGGGACCCGTCTCTGGAGGCTGGGACCCTGCTCTAGGGGGTCTGGGACCCCGAGCTCCAAAGCTCTCCAAGGCAGGAGATTTCTGAGGTCAGATGGGGTGTGTGGGGGAGTGGATGACACTCACAGCTCAGTGGCTGGGAAACAGACGGACCCTTGCAGACCTGCTGAACCTCCCACCCTCCAGGAGAGGAAACCAGGGCTGGGACAGGCCGTGAGAATGACAGCCCCTGGCCAGGGGGAGATGAGCTGGTCAAGGGGTGAGGACCGGGCCAGTGACCTTTAAGAGCCAGCCAGCTGATGCCTGTATCAGCACTGAATAGTGCTCATGGCAACTCCAAAATCCTGGTGCCAGCCCATTTTATGGAAGAGGAAACTGAGGGGCAGGGAGTGGAGTCTGGGGAAGAGCATAGATTCTATCCCAGAGTCTGGCCACCCCACCCCACCACTGGGCAGGACGGCCGGATTTGCAGTTATTGGGGCCTCTCACTGGCCCGGTCCTCACCCCGGTCAGCCAGGGTCATCCCAGTCCCAGGCTGTGGAGGGCAGTGGTGCTCCCTGAACACCGGGCCCCTGGCGCAGGCCAAGTCTTGTTCTGCCACTGGGCAGCCCAGGTTGCCAAGCCTCTGAGATATCGTCTGTCCTCTGCAAATTCTTGCGTGATTTCTGTGTTTTCTTCTCTCTGAGCTTATTTGTGGAGCTCTGGTTTCCTGCCCGTGGCTGCACGTCTGTCGAGACGTCCCCTTTGCCGAGAAAGCGAAGAGGATGGTTTTGCTGGCTGCCGGCCCGTTGCCCCAGAATCTTCTGCACGGCAGCCTCCAACTCGCTCCACCCGGTGCGCAGCCCCCTTGGGGCCCTCTGCGGCCCAGCTCTTGTCCTGGGGCTGGGAAGGGCCTGCTGGGGAAGCACCATGCCCTTAGGGCCTGCCAGGCTGTCCCACCAGGGTCAGGGTCACGTGTGCCTGGTGGGAATGGCGGGGGCAGTGACCCCAAGGTGCACTGCTCTTCCAGAAGGAGAAAGAATCCTGAGAGCTTTGCAGTCCCACGCTGGGGACCCCTGTGGTTGAGTGATGAGCCCCCAGAAGCACGTCCCTTCCGATGCCTTCCTCCTGCTTTGCGGAGATCCTCAGGAGGGATTTGAATGTCCAGAGAAGGAGGCAAGGGAAGCACCACATCCTGGGCACCTGCCTGTGCTGCGCCGTTCACACGCCTCCTCTCACTAGTCCTGCAACTAGGAGGCAGGCTGACCATGGAGGCCCCTTCACGGATGAAGGAACCGAGGCTCCGTGACAGGAAGGGAGTTGCTCGGGTCATGCAGCGGGTCTGGGATGGAGCTAGGCATCATGCAATGTGGGCTTAGGAGGTGGGGCAGGGTCCCTGCGGAGGCCACTGGGGCCAGAAGCCTTAAGGGACCTCAGATCGTGGTGAGTTCTGACGCCCCACTCTGCTCACCCCACAGCGGAGGGAATAGCTTGAGCAAAGGCTTGGAGGTGGGAGATGAGCCCGTGCCTTTTGGGTTTAGCGGGGGGTGTGGCTGGCTGGGCTGAGGAGGACTCTGAGGGCTGAGAAGGGTCAGTGTTTTTTCAGAAGGCCACCTGGCCCCCTCTGGGGATGGTGGGGAAGAGGCAGGTGGTAACGCCATCCAAAGGTGGGGTGTTGGGCTGGGGAGACAGAGCGGGAGAATGAGGCAGGGCTGGTCAGACCAAGAAGAAAAGCAGCTTCTGGAAGGAGGGGGTGGTTGTGTCCCCATTGCTGCCATGACACATGGGAGGGGACCTGGGAGGACATTGTTGGGTGCCTCAATGGCAGTGGTGTTGGTCGGGGACGGGATGACGGTGGCCTGGTGGGTGGAGAGGGGACTGGCGGCTCAGGTGCTCCTCCGGAGGTGAGCAGGAGGAGGCCTGGGGTCAGGGACCAGGTTTGCGGGACAGGGGCACAGGGGCTGAGAGTGAGGGCGGCTCCTGCCCAGCACCCACTCCTCAGATGAAGAGGATAAGACCCAAAGAGTTAAGAGACTCGCCCGGCCCGTCACCTACAGCGTCTACTCAGGGCCAGGGAGGAGCCTGTGCACCTCTGGATGTCAGCCCAGAGGCTGCTGAGGTTTTCCAGACTCTTTCCCAGGAATGGCGGGGTGCTGTCACCTCCCTCTTGCTGCAGCAGGTCTGGGGTGCAGCCCGAGGACTGGCATTTCTAAGAGGTTCTCGGGGATGCTGATGGGGCTGATGCCACAAGCCACTGTGGGAACTGCTGACACAGGGAGAGACAGAGACAGAGACAGAGAGAGAAACAGAGACAGACAAACAGGGAGAGACAGACAGAGAGAGGGACAGAGAGAGAGAGACACGGGGAGCCTCAGTGAGCAGCGATCCAGCTGGTATCTCTGTGTGGATCCGGGAGGAAGTGGCTGGGAGCAGCCAGGAGCTGAGGATGCCAGGGGGCGGCCATGCCTGGGACAGCACGCAATAGCAGCACCCCTAAAGCCACATCCAGGGCCCCTTTTCCTCACCCGGGACAGTGGGTGCAGGTGCAGGTACCCAGGCTGGCCCCAAGACAGGTGGTGACACTTTGTGCCACCTGCAGTCCTCAGGCCAGCTGCTGGGTGGCCGCAGATGGCTCTTGGCCGACCCAGAAAGGGCCCTTTGTGACAGCTGGCTCACTCTGCCATCATTAGAGGCAGTTGGGTCCAGCGGCCTTGGGGCCACCAGCCGCGGTGGCCTTCTCAGAGGGGCCAACTCCACAGGCTCCTCCCTTTATGGTCAGGCCAGCAGGCTCATGGTGAGCGCGTCCCCGAGAAGAACAGGGCCAGCTCTGCCCCTTCTCTGGGCGGTGGGGGCTTCTGGGCTCCAGCCTGGGGCCGCTTTCCCAGGCTGACCCTGGTGGCCCAGGGCCCTGTGGGCAGGCGGCAGTGACCCCAGTTCACCCCAGGGAGGGGGGCAGTCACGTCTCCTGTCTGGCCCGGTGGCCCCCCTTGGTGCCTGTAATTGGCAGGACCACAAGGAGGGTTTTGTTGACCCCTCAGCGAGGGCAGGCACACGGGGGGGGCTGGCCCTTTCATCTCCCAGGCCCCCAATTACCCCTTTCTCTGGCTGGGACCAAGATGCTTTTAAATAGCAACAGTCAAGGGCCCGAGGGGAGCTGAGGGGGCCCAGGGGGCGCGGGGCCTCTGAGGCTGCTCACAAAGGAGTGAGCGCTGGCTCCTGGAGACGGGAAGAAAGAGGCTCCGCTTGGTTTAAAAATAGACTCCGGGTCCACGACGTTCCGGCCCCGCTTCCCTGCTCGGCCTGGAACACTGTGACCCTCACTGGGCCCCTGGTTCCTGTCTCCCCAGGCAGGTGTCAGTCTAAGAACATTCTGCAAAAGACAGCTCAGCGAAGGGGCAGGGGCAGCCAGGGTGGCGGGGAGCGAGGGCCCACTTCCGTGCCCTTCCCCTGCTGAGTCCTCAGCTCAGAGCGTCTTCCCTCTCTTCCTCCTCTGGGAGCCCTGGTTCATCCTTCAAGAGCCGCCTCACATGGGCCCTCCCCTCAGCACACCTCCTCTCTCCACCCGGGCACAGCTGGTCCCCCCGTCCCTGGTCCTGTGGGCCCCTCCCCACACTGACCGTAGGTCATGATGTTCCCCACTGGCCTGGGCACTCCCGGATGGCAGGGTTGTCTTCTTTGAGCCCTTGGTCCCAGCATGGTGCCTGACGCTTAGAGAAGGGAGGGAGGGAAGGACCAGTAAAGGGATGAATGACATCCCTAACTCTAATTTAAACCCATCCTCAGCTGCTCCTGTCCTCATCTTTCTCTTTCTCCTTCCTGCCGACCCCTTCCCAGGTCTGTCGCCTCACCCTCTGGCCCTGCCTGCCCCCACTCCATGTGTCCTCTGTGGTTCTGCTCCTCTGGGATGAGGTCACTTTCCCATGGCCCATGGGGACCCATTCTGGAGCTCAGCGTAGCCTCCCGCTGTGGCTGTGTGTGTGGCCTGTCCCGGCCCACAATGTGCCAGCAGAGGCCGTGTGTGCTGACCCCCTGCCCCCATGGCATCCAGGCCCGTGTGTGGGTGAAAGCTGGGAGCGGCCGGGCATCTGCCTCCTGTGGGCCTCAGTGCCCTGGAGATGGAGGAAGGAGAGGACCAAAAGTCAATGGCAGAAGCCCATGGCCTGGCTGGACCCACTGCAGCTCCCTGAGGCCATCGTCCAGCTTGCTGGCATCACCTCTGGTCGGCAGAATAATGGTCCCCTAAAGACGTGCACATCCAGCCCCTGGAATCTGTGCACCTGTCCCCTCACATGTTAAAAGAGCCTTGGCTGATGTGATTGAGGGGAACGGCCCTGAGATGAGGAGATGATCCCCGGTTACGTGGGTGGGTCCAAGGGTCCCAAGCTAATCACAAGGGTCTTTGTAAGAGGGAGGCAAGAGGGTCGGGTTCAGAGAAAAGGAGATGTGAGAATGGAAGCAGAGGTTGGAGGGATGAGGGGCCACAAGCCAAGGAATGTGGGCAGCTGCTGGGAGCTGAGCAAAGCAAGGGAATGGATGCCCCCCAGAGCCTCCGGAAGGAAGCAGCCCTGCCGACTTCTCGATTTTAGCCCAGGGAGAGCCTCTGAGTTCCAGATCTGTGAGATCATCAATTTGTGTCACTTCAAGCTGCACAGTTGGTGGTAATTTGTTACAGCAGCCACGGTCACTCATACATCACCTCTCAGGCCCTGCTCCAGATGCTCCCAGACCCCCGCGCTGGGGTGGCCAAGCGCCTGGCTACACTAGAAGGCAAGGTTGTGGCTTCCCCATCGCCAGCCCCAAACTCTCCCCTCGAGACAGTGCGTTGTTTTTCCCTGGAGGGAAGGTCTGGAAGGGCCACCAGCACCTCAGACAGCTCTAGGCAGCTCCATCCAGCAGGCCTCGGAGGATATTGTTTGAAGACTGGGTGACCCAGAGCAGCCAGGAGGCCACAAGTGCCCGAGGCCTGGTCACGAGGGCCGTCACTCACTGGAGACACCCACAGCCTGCTCAGGCCTTCTCAAGTTCAAAGTCGCCAGCAACCCAAACAGCACCGCCCCCCAGATTCCTCCACCAGGCCAGGCCAGCGCTGTTGTGTGGAGCCCCGAGGCCCCGGCGTCAGGATCAGCAGTGAGCTGTGCTGTCAGTACCAGACATGCTCGGGGCCCAGTCACCAGCCTTTCCAGGAGGCATGGAGCCGGGTCACTCGCTTCCTCCTGGACCTTTGGGCTCTAGGACTCAGGAGAATCCCCCAGAGAGGCCCTTGGGAGCAAACATTGCCCCAGATGAGATTTGGGGCAGAGCAGCCAACGCGGGAGCCAGGAGGGCCCAGCGTCCACTGGCAAATATCTGAGAGAACAGAGCCCCTGGGCTGGATCCGAGTGTCTGTCCTGCGGCTCAGACGTCTGCTGGTCACAGGAGGCTTCGGCCCTGGGTGCAGCCGGGGGCAGTGCTGGTCTGGGGAGCCGTAGGCCACGGTCACCCCAGCATCCCCTGGGGAATTCTCTGGGCGGTTTGGAGGATACGGCCCTCCTTCCCACTTCTCTGCTGGTTGGGGCTCAGTGGAGAGAGCACAGTTGGGGGGTCCGACAGGCCCGAGTTCAAGTGCTGGCCCCCCAACCCAGTGCTCCTGGGCACTGGTCACTCATCTCTCAGGACGTCGTTCCCAAGACCCTAGGCTGCCTGCCCAGAACCGCCCACCTGCCCGCCCCCTTCAAGGCACTGGCCACACTTGTTATTTCTTGTCCCATGTCTCGCCCCTATTCGATGGCCCTGAACCAGGCACCTGGTCACAGTCTCCGCTGATTATAACCACAGCTTTTGTCTTCTTCGGGGCTCCTGTGTGTCGCCTCCCTCTGAGGGCCTAACTTCCTGCTTGTCTCCCCAGTGCCGGGGCCAGGTGGGCAGGCGCAGGTGCTCAGGAAGGGTCTGCAGAGCGGAGGAAGCGCTGGCGAGGGGCTGAAATGGAGCCCCAGGTAGAAACCCTGACAGCCCCTCTAAGGAAGGTCGCAGCCTGGCCTCAGCTTGAGGGCAAGTTGAGGCTTTTGCAAACAAAAATAATTTATCAATTTAGCTAAAAGCGGGACCTGAGATGCTGAGAGCCAGAGATGTGGACAATTTGGTGTAAACATGAAAAAATGAAGCCTGTTTTCCCGGATGGAACAAGTGCCCCTCGCGGGGAGAAGGCTGGAGCCCCACTTCTGCGGCGGGTCTCACGTGCCCAGAGCTGGAGGAGGCGACAGAGGAGCCACTGTGGGATGGTGGTGGTGTTGGCGCTCCTGGTCCCGGCCGCCAGCAGTCCCTCAACTGTGGGCTGCGTGGGAGCCCTTGGGCGCATCTGGAGGGCTCTTTGTTATGATGCAGCTGGTCGGCTCACGGGTCTGTTGGAGGGACTCCCAGGTCGCTTCCTCTGATGATAAACATTTTGGAGTTCAAGGGCACAGAGGCGTCCGACATGTGGGAACCCTGAGGACTGGCAAGATGTTCTTTTCTCGAGAAGGAGCACCAGCACCGAATACACGGAGTGCAAACCGTGTGAACTCAGATGGGCCCTGAGGCCGAGGAAGCCCTGCCCCCAAGGCAGCCCTGCCCCCGTCCCTGCCCACCCTGAGCTCTGGCACCCCACCACACTGCATTTTTCAAGAGAGTCACTGATTCGGATGCTGGTGACTTGAGGTCCACGTTAGTGCGGCTGCCACCTTTGTGTGCAACCCTCCGATCCAGCTGACTCTCAGGGGCTGGGCTGACAGTGAGCTGTGCCTGGCAGACTCGCCGCCTGGATCCCTGGGGGTGAACGCACAAGCCCGGTAACGCTCTGAGCTCGCCATGTCAGACAAGACTTTGGATACCACCTGACATCCTCCGGCTCTACTTCTTGCCCACGAAGCTGCAGAAATTGAAGCTTGGCGAATGTGCCGTTTCCTGCCCTGGGCCCCCAGCAGGCTGCAGCTCCCCGAGGGCTGGGACACGGCTTGCTGGGGGAGAAGGACCTGAAGCTTCAATGCTCCAGGGTCAAGTTTTGGCCATCTGTCACTTACTGTCTGACCTTGGGGGAGCCCCTTCCTCTCTGAGTCTCAGTTTCCCTGTCTGTAAAGTAAGAACTGCTCACTGTTTGGTGGTTGTGAGGACAAAATGAGATCTTGATTACGTTTGCATATTGGGAAGGGATATGAAAATTATTATTCTGGTTGTGCTTGTATGTGACTGACTCTCAGTAGCACAGGAAGGCCACTTGAAGTGATTTATTTTCCACCCCTTTCATTTTGCTCGTGACATTGGAGGGCTGAAGAATTCAAAACTGGAAGGGTCTTCGGAGGTTATTGGGCCTGGGCTAAAGTCTTGAAAGGTCATAATTCTAAAATTGCCAGCCAGTGGTCAGGGCTGAAACTCGGACTCTCCCTCCCTCCTTCCCTCTCTCTTCTTCCTACCCGATCCATTCCCCACTCCATCCGTCTCTCTCTCTCTCCATCTATCCATCCATCCACTTTTCCACCCATTTCTCCATTTATCTATCCATCCATCTCTCCCTCTGGCCATTACTCCACCTATGCCTCCCTCCTTCTATCCATCCATCTATCCTCCATCTGCCCATCCATGTCTTCATCCATCCAGCATCCCTCCTTCCACATCTCCTTCTGTCCACCCATTCATCCATCCATCTCTCCATCAATCCACCACCTATCCACCCACTCACCACTCATTCATCCATCTGTCTGTCCCTCCATTCATCCATCCTTCCATCCACCATCCATCCTTCCTTCTATCCATCCATCCATCTATCCATTCCTCATCCACCTCTCCTTCGAGCATCCACAAACACTTCCATGTTGGGCACAGGGCACCTAGACTGAGTCAGACCCACTCATCTGGAGGAACACCTGGACTGCCATGCAGACCTCAATTTAAAGTGGAATCCCAGAATGGAGAGTGGGTATGGGGGAACCCATGGTGGGGGGGATTATACAGAGGCCCAGAGGGAGCTTCAGGGCCAGCCAGAGGAGGGGTACGGTCCTGTAGGAGCCTTCCTGGAGGAGGTCCACCATGTCTTTCCAAAGGGTTGGAAAATCCACGCAAGTCCTCATCCCCAGCCCACCCTGTGGACTCCCTGCTCTGCCGAGCTGAGATCCGCCTTCCCTCTGCAATTTCATCCCGGTTCCCACAGCACTGCAGGTCTCCCGGACTTGAAGACAAAGATAAAAACATCACCATAACCGCAGCGAGACAAAAAATTATAACAATCCCCAGTGCTGAAAAAAAAATGAGATGCCGTCACTCACGTCTCGATAAATTGTAAGCTTTATCTTCTTGTGCCTATCTTCCTCTTCTCTATTTCATTTACAGGAGACTTTTAATAAAAAAAAATGTTGATAAAAATCAAGCAACATAATCAAAATAGAAAAGTTTGACATTTATAGCTGTTGTTTATTACTTTAGTGTTTTAAAGTATTAAAAAAGCACATCAAAATTAGTTTCTTATCAAATGTCAAATTTTCATCAAGTTCTTGCCTACAAACTATTTAAACTTTGTTCTTTGGAACAAAGTTGAGTGTCTCCATGAGAATGTGGGGGAGAGTCCCCGCAGACTTGCTATGATGTTTTTCTCTGCATCATCGCTCCACTGAAAACATTATCTTGTCATGTTGTCTTCCTAACAAGCTTTGAGAAGGAGTCAGTTTTTCTTGTTCTGTTTTTTCCGTTGCACAGACATATCTGTTGCTGTTTTTGTATATCCTGTAAAATGTATCCTAGATGGAAATTGCAATGGTGGAAAGGCTTCTGACCTTGGCCCAGTCTAAATTTCTTCAAACGGATCCCATCTTGGCTCTGAACAAGCCAATCCATTCAGCAAGTGCAGCTCCCCAGTGGTGTGCAAAGAAAGACGCTCCCTCGGTGGACACAGCAGCAGCCCTAGGAGGTGAGACAGCTGGGGTCTCAGGTTGGAGAGTTCAATCGCCTGGAAGAGAGACCAAGTGAAACCAACTTAAGCAAGAAGGGAGAACACATTGGAAGGCCAGCGGGGTTCCTGGGGGCACAGGGAACACAGAGCAACCTGGAACAAGCCCCCGGAGCCTGGAGAAGGTTGAGTGCAGCTGGGACCTGATGGGGGCTGGGGTCCCCTCTCGGAGATGGAGGCCAGGATTCTAGCCCCTTGACACCCATGAACATGTTTGTCAGTGGAAGAGGCAGAATGAGAGGAGGGGAAGTCTGCATGCGTGTTAGACCACCCGGCACGTGTCTGGGCCACATCACTTCTCCCGCTGCGTCTTACTTTCCCAGCAACTTGACTTCCCTCGGCCTCAATTTTCTTACCTGTAAAATGAGCAGAACGATGCCCCAGCCCAAAGGGGTGCCTGCACCAAATATTCATTCTTCCTGCTTCTGAGGTCTCCTCTGCTTTGAGGACTCTACAGATCTGTGGTGGAGCCTGGGTGTGAACCCAGGAGCCCGGCTCTGAAGGGGTCCTCCCCCGCCATCCCCTACCTGGCTCCCCAGTCTTGTCCCGCTGGCAGCCTGGGGTGCAAGAGGCCCAGGACACCGGCTGTGAGCTCCACTTCTCCGTCTCCCCACTGCACACTCCACTGCACAGCCCAAAGGAAAAGCAGCCTTCTAAACTCCAGAACCTTCTGAAGGGGGCTGCATCCTCCTGCAGAGCCAAATCTTTCCAGAATGTGCTGAGCTGGACCGCTGGAGGACGGAGGGCAGGGACGACAGCGGCGCCAAGAGACGCAGGACTTCCAGATGATTGGAGAACGAGAAGCGAACGATGCTGCTTGTCTCTGAAAAATCTGTGCAAACAGCTGTCAGGGAAATGTCTTCCCATGAAAGCCACATGAATAAGAAAAAGAGGGCAAAGAGGAGCCTACTGTTCCCAGGGCGACAGGAGAAGCACAGCGAAGACACTGAGGGGACATTAGCGTGGATTGCCCCTCTTACAAACAGCCACCGTGGGACGGCCTGTGCCAGGACTCAGCCTCCGCGCTGCAGGACCCTCCAGTGTGGTCAGGGAGACCAGTGCACAGACACCAGGGTCTAGAAAGGTACACGTCCCCTGGGGGATAAGCCACATGCTGGGGAGATTCAGAGGAAGCCAGAATAAACTCCAACTTTGGGTTTTTAGAAAATATACTCTACTCAGGGACATCTAGAAATTAATTATTTACACCACATCATATGAGGGAAATTATAATAGATTCTAGCAAAGGAAACCTCCAGATTTCAATGGCTTAATACAGTACTGCTATTTTAATACCAGTGCTCCTGGTCAGTGGGCAATCTTTCTCCAGGGGTGACTCAGGGACCCAGGCCCCTTCCATCTTGTGGCTCTGCCATCCCCTGGGCATCAGAGTCGTTGGTGCACCATTGGCAGGTGGGGAAGGTGACAGTGAGGATGGTGTGACCCTGTCTCAGAGCCTGCAGCCTGGAAGTCACCCACCTCACTCCTGCTCGCAATGATTTGGAGCCCGCGCCTGGAAGCAAGGAGGGTCGCAGATGGGGCCGAGACCAGAAACGTCAAGAGAGCAGGAGGTTCTATGAGGGCAACAGAGCCAGAGGCCCCTGGAGGAGGGAGGTGTGCGGCAACCAGGTGTGGGGTGGTGCCTGGGAGAGGGCCGGGGCTCCATGACAATGCCCCGGGGGGCCCAGATGGCTCCCTGCACTTGCCTCTCCTTCATCCTCCCTTCCATTAAAGAAGCTTGTGGAAGGCTCCAGACTATGCCAGGTGAGCTGGGGGAGCCCAGAAAGCAATTGTGCCCCAGGGGCCAGTGAATCCAAGAGCCCTGAGTGGGGTGGGGTTGGCAGACCCAGAGGGAGGGACCCCCTTCTGCCACTGGCAAGGAGCCCCTCCTTGACCCAGCTTTTCAGTCTGCTGCCTCTGAGCCTTCTTCTCGTCCAGGCATTGACCTTGGCCTGCCGCCTGCCCCCCTGGGTCTGCCGTGCCCGGTTTCAGCAAAGAGTCCTGCTGAGTCAGGTTAGCGAGAATCCCCACTTCGCTACCTGATGAAGTTTCTCTTAGTCATGCCCCCCACGCTGACCCCCTCACTCTGCTGGGTGGCTGTAAATCCCCGGCTGTCTTTGCTGCATTCAGAGTCCACTCTTGCCCCTGTTACAGCAGTCTGGAATGAAGTCTCCCTTGCTGTTTTTGATTATTCCAGTGCAAAAATCTCTCTTTAACATCCCTGAGAGTCCCAGACAATCTCTGCATCTAGAACATTCCTTCCAGAATTGATCTTGCCCTTTTGGTTTAGGGGCTACCTAGGGGGACTTTTTCCATGTGGACTGTGGTGCGGGAGCTTGGGAGGTCACAGCTGGCCAGGGAAGGGAAGGGGACGCTCCAGCCAGAGGGGAGGCTGTGGGGAGGGTCTGGCAGGACCTCAGCTTGTCCCGTGGCCCTAGGCTGGGCCGGAAATCCGGGTGGAGAAATTTTGACCGAGCGTGGGAGCTCCCGCTGTCCATGGCAGAAGGAGAGCATCCGCTGGAGGTGTGTGGGGGCAGAGGTGCTCACCTGAGCCTCCTTGGGCCACCTTGGGAGCCAGTTCCGGCCTCTGCCAGGCCTGGAGGCAAGAGCCCAGCATGTGGCCAGGCTGCAGGGGCACCACCAATGAGTTTCCCTGGGGAACAGGTCCCCAGGCCACGGCACAAGAATGCTTCAGCCCAGGACCAGGACATCCTTCTTTGAAGACCATTTCTATTTTTAAACCCTTCTTGCCCAAGTGCCAGCAGAAGCTATTTTTGGGGATCAGCTATTCACCCCAGGTCCTTCTGAAAACCTTCAGTAAATTGTTCATCGGCAGAAACCAAATAGTTGGCTCCGGGGTATCCAGGTTTCTTGAGAGCCCTGGATGCCCCTGATGGTGCGGCCTCCTCTTCAGGCCCTTTCCCTGAGACGCCAGGGAGGGAACCTGGCCGGCCACCAAGATCTTGTTAGCATCTTTTCCCTCGGAAATCCAGATCTGTCTTCCAAAACCACCGTCCCCCAGAGATCGTGAATATTCCCTCTGTTGACATACACATGTGCTTACTCACAGGACACATGTCCCTCAGTCCCACCTGCCACCCGGGGAGGGGACGGCACCTGGTAAGCAATTAATCAGCACCGTGGTCCCAGGGCACGATGTTGGAAAGGGGGTGGGGACGCTTCGCTGTCAGTGAGGGGCCAGGGACCTAGGTGGCCCCCCAGCTGCTCTGCCCTCCCGAGGACCCCCAGGGAGCTCACGTCAGCCTGCCCCCTCCAGTCCCCAGCCCTCTGCCGAGGTCAGACGAGAGAGAGAAACCCACAGTCTGAGTTCCATGGAGTGGGAGGAGCAGGAGTTGTGGGAAGCACCAAATTTGAAGTCAATATCCTTTTTATTTGCTTGTGATAACTGGGTCAATTACTTAAACTTTCCCTGGAATTGGGTAAAAGAGATGGAGAGCGAAATACAGTCATGTGCTGCTGAACGACAAGAATACGTTCTGAGAAATGCATCATGAGGTGATTTTGTCCTCGTGTGAACATCATGGAGCACACTCACACAAACCTAGATGGTACAGCCTGCTACACGCCTAGGCCCTGTGGTACCAGTCCTACTGGAACACCGTCGTGCGTGCGGTCCAGCGCTGACGGAAACGTCATTATGCGGCACATAGCTGTATTATTGAGCTTCTTTAGAGGAAAAAATATGACACTCCGAGTGAAATGCAGAAAGGACCACCCAGGAAGCTTTCGCTTTAATGCACTTTAACTAAAGTGCTAAGTACTTTAATTAGCATCTTGTTCAATTTAATCGTCATCATGACCATACTCATTTTCCAGATAGAGAAACTGAGATGCAGGGAGTAAAAAGCTTGCCCCTAGCTCTTAAGTGGGATGCTGGGCTGTGACTGTGAGCTCCAGCTAACGGAGTTGGGGCCTGGAGATGAAGCATTTCCCTCCCTCTCCAGTGAAAAGTGTGGTCCAGAAACCCCAGAGTTTCTGGAACGGGATGGGATGGTGTGAATTCCAGGGCCTTCCTCTTCAAGTCCCTGTGGGAGGCCCTCCTGAGGCTGGGCTCCGGGTCCAGGCTCAGCACAGAGGGAGGGACATGCCTGCCCCAGGGGGGTCAGGGACACCCCATCTGTCAGCACCCTCCCCATTCCCTGCAGCAGGCGTGCCCCACTCTGCAAGGTGGGGCCCTTTAGCCTGGGTGGGGAGCCAGCAGGTGGGTTTGATTCCCCTGCACTCTGACACTGTGAGCCTCAGTCTCCATGAGCGTTTGCATTCCTGAGAGAGCTCGGGCAGGTGGGCAAGGCTGCAGGGATGGGGGTACCCCTGAGTTATGGCCCCAGTGGCAGGGAGTGCTCAAGAGAGCTCCAGCCACCTGTCCACTGACTATAACATTGGCAAAAGAAATCATGCTTTATTCACCAAAGGAATACTACACAGCAAGGAAAAAGACTGAACTGCTGACAGGCAAGAAGCCAGATGCATCTCCTGGACCTGCTGTGGAGCTAAGGAAGCTGACACAGAAACAGGACACACTGCGTGAGGCCACTTGTATCTGCTCAAAACCAGCAGAACAAATCTTTGCCGAGAGCTTCATTGCTGCCTACTGGCTGAGAGGGGCAGGGCCCTTCCCAGGCACCATGAACGTTCTATAGCTAGTGGAGGTTCCCTGGACATCTGTGGATGTCAGATTCACTGAGCTGCACACTTAGGATCTATGCACTTTCCTGTATATGTTATGTCTCAATTTTCAAAATTTAACCTCAATTTTTCAAAAATTTAATCCGAAACAACCCCACAAAACAAACAATGAAACAGCCCTAGCCTCCTGATGACTTGCCTGGGTCACCCGCCAGCCCCTGGGCCTCCAAATTCCATAGAGTCAGCATCCAGACGCCCACCTCCCGTAAAGAGGAGGTTTTAAGGCCTCTCTCCAGCTGGGTGGTGGAGCCTGCTTCCTGCACAGGGCGCCTTAAATCTTCCAGACCCTGAGCCTTCCTTGAGGAATGCTTTACAGAAGGTCTTCCGGCCACCCAGGAGAGCCGTGTGGCAGCCGGCACCGAGGGAGGAAAGCAGATACCAGAGGGAATGGCAGAAGGGCGCCTGGCGCCTCCCCGCACCCTCGTGGAGCTGGGGGCACTCTCGCAGTGCTGTCCCTCCCTGACCTGGGGCCCTGGCCTGTGACGGAACCACCTCACACATCTGGACACCATGGCCTGGTTGTTACCTCCTGTCTCCTTCTGCAGCCTCCCAGGCAGGGGTCCTGAGCCCCCGAGGTGCTGCTGGGCTGGCCAGTGTCCACGCAGGGCTTGAGCATGGCCTCGGCACAGACAGCAGTCGTATGGACCCCACTGTGGCTGTGGCTGTGGAATTGAGGTTAGGTTTGCTCCATGGACCCAAAACCCTGAGCCCTACTATGCTTGAGCCTCCCGGAATAAGATCCCCAGAGCTTCTACTCAGGACTCTGCCTCCTGACACCCTCTGCCAGCTCCCTCTGCCCTGGGAGCCCAGAGTCTGATGGGTCTCGTCAGACTGATGGCTGATGATGACCATAGGCTGGCCCTGGGTTGGGGACATCAGAGGCTCAGAACAAACAGTAACTTGTCACTGCAATAGGCATGGCTGGTCTCAGAGCCCAGGGCTCCTACTCTAATGCCAAGGCCCTAGCCGAAGTCCTCACCTCCTCCGGCAGGGTTGGCTCAACTCCCACACCCAGCAGAACCCTGCGGGCATCTGGAGACCTCCAAGTCCAGCCTAACCCCACAGCCTGGTCCTGGGTGACGGATGGTAGGTGGGGTCATTACTGTTGGTTGAGTCACGATGGTCTGCAGCAGAGGTCCCTGGACTCCGATACTTAGTCTTAATCACGTGTGGGACACCAACAACCCGGTCCCAGCGGCACTGGTCAAACTGGGCCGGGTTTCCCTCAAGTATGAGCTGGAGAGAAGGCTGAGCTGCTCCTCATGGCTGGTGCGGTCCAGCCTCAGCCCCTGGGGTCTTGGAGACAGACTGGGGCCAACGCACACCCCCGACACACACAGACACACACTCACGCATGCTCATGGACATGCACACCATGCACTCACGCACACACCGATGTTATCCCCACATGCCTCATACACACACATGCACAAACACTGACAACATGTACACGCTGACACACTCACACAGACACACCCTCACATGAAGACAGGCATAGGTACCTACCTGGCACGCATACACACTCTCATGTGTGCACATGCACAGACCTCCAGACACACAGTGGTTCCCGGGCACGAGACAGCCCCTCCATCTGCCGCCTGGATTCAATAGCCGTGACTTCCTCTAAGGCTGCAGAGACCAAGTCCAGGGAATCCCCAAACCGAACACCCTAGGCCTCAACGTCAGCATCTGGGCTCCCTCCTAATGCTCGTTGCTACCAACTGAACGTTTGTGTCCCCCAGATCCACGTGTTGAAATTCTAGCCTCCAAGGTGACGGTGTTAGGAGGGGGGGCCTTTGCGGGTGACTAGGTCATGAGGGTGGAGTGCTCACAAATGGGATTAGTGCCTTTATAAAAGGGATCCCAGAGAGGTCCCTCACCCCTTCCATTAGGTGAGGACACGGCCATCTCTGAGCCAGGAAGCAGCCCCTCCCTCACCAGACACCGAATCTGCCAGCACCTTAACCCCAACTTCCAGCCTCCAGACCTGTGAGAAAGAAATGTCTGTCCTTTATAAGACCCCCAGGCTGGGCATTTTTGTTACAGCAACCTGAATGGACTAAGACAGCCGTGAAACTGGCAGGGCACCCGTGGGCTTTTGGCCCTGGCCCAGGAGGAGGGTGCTGGAAGGCAGGCCTTGGGCACGGGGGCCCTGCCATGCGTGCCCTCTGCCGGCTCAACTCCTCCTTTCTCCTCACGCCTCCTCCTGTGCCCACCCAGGGCTGTTCACTGGCTTCCCCAAACGCCCCGTACCCAATGCCCAGTGCCACCGCGGTACCTCCAGGTCACCGTCCCTGTCCCCATTCCTCCGTTTCCCTGTCCTGCCCCCAGCCTTTAGCCAGCTGCCCCTCAGCCTGGAGGTCTCAGGCATGTGGCTTTCCCAAGAGGTTCCTCTTTTGGTTCATCCTGCGTGGGCAAGTGCAGGGTCCTGTGTGATGTCGAGGGCCAAGGGGGCCTCTTGCCTTGCGTGGAGGTGGAGAATGCCCGAGGGGCTCGCAGGCGGAGGGGCCGTGGGCTGAGTTACCACCACACTGTGCTTTGCCCTTCTGTCCGTCACCGAAACCACGTCCCTCCCTGACACACCCGGCCCATATCCCCCACCACAGCCAAACACCGGAAGGACAGAGGAGCCGGGGCGTGGGTGTGGCCGGGAGCAGCAGGCGGCTGCCCAGTCTTCCCCTCCACTCGTCCGCAGCCGGCACACTGGAGCCTTCCCATTGAACCCACGGGCTCACCCCCCAGCTTAAGTGGGTTCGAACAGGAACGTGGGCTTTGCAGGTGTCGTGAGCGGCTCCCAAAGCATCGGTCCAGGCCCTCACTCCCAGCACCTGTGAGTGAACGGGACCTTATTTGGAAATAGGGTCTCTGCAGGTGCGAAAAAGGACCTTGAGATGAGGTCGTCCTGGAGTTAGGGTAGCCTCTGCATCCGATGACAGGTGTCCAAATAAGGGACGGAAGAGGAGGCAGACAGAGGAGGAGGCCATGGGAAGACAGAGGCAGAGATCAGACTGGTGCAGCCACAACTGAGGAACACCGGCAGCCACGGGAAGCTGAAAGAGGCAGGAGGGACCTCCCCTGGAGCTTCAGGAGGGAGCGAGGCCCTGCAGACACCTGGACTTCTGCCTTTGGGCCTCTGGAACCACAAGAGAATGCATTTCTGTTGTTTTTAGCCCCCAGTGTCTGGTAATTTCTTAGGGCAGCCACAAGACACTATACAGGAGGCAAGCAGATCTTGCTTCAGACCCAGGGTTTGATAAAGACTCCTGTGTGACCCTGGGGGAGGCACTTTGCCTTTCTGAGTCCCTGCCCCATCAACTGAAGGCTCCCCTCCTCCGTCCCCCGTATCAGGAGGAAGAATGAGATGTGGTCCCTGCTGGTCCTCTAAGCTTTTGCGGAGTGACTTGTGCTGAAGAAGCCGACTCGGGGAAGAAACGGAGGCCGGCTGGTGACCTTGGCCGTGTCCTGCTAGGAGAGAGCTGCGCTTCGGCCCTGAAAGGAGCACATCCTCCCAGCCCTTGGCGGGGGTGGGGGGGGTGGGGGGCCACGGCGCGATGGACAGCTCGGCAGGAAGACGCTTCCAGAGGCTGAAGTAATGTTTGTTGTGTGCGTGCCATGGATGCTGTGCCTCCATCCGTCAGCCGCCCCGGGCGGGGGGCCAGGGCCGCCTTCTTCCAGCTGCTGGGCTGAGCTCCTGGCTCGGGAGGCAGGGCGGGTGCTGTTGCTCACCCAGCGCACCACGTCCTGCCCATGCCTGCAACAACCCTCACCCGGCAGCTGGGGGGCTGACGAAGGCGGGAGCCGTCCCAAACTCTTCCTCCAACACTGTGGGTGTGAGAGAGCCCCATTGTTTTGTAAAACTGGAGAATAAGAGAGTCTGAAGGGGCCTGAGGGACCAGCTGTCCCCTCCTCATCATTGTTCAGACAGGGAAACTGAGCCCAGGATAGGGAGCAGTTTTGTTGGGCCACACACAGCAGGCAAGGGTGAAGCCAGAACAGAGTCCCTGGTCTGCAGGACCACAGCCTCACTGCCCGCAGCTGGCCCTAAGTGCAAGGACACAAGACCCTCCTCCAAGGCTGGGGCTCCGAAGTGTCAAGACCTCACTGCAGACTCTGAAATGCGGAGCTCACCGCCTGGCAGGGCTGCCCCGTCCATTTCTCGGAGAACAACGCTGAGCGACAGGAAGTCCTGTGTTACAGCAGCCGAATTCCCTTTCCCTGGGACCCCTCTTCCTGCCCAGCTCGACAGAGCAAAACACTTTTCCATTCTCCACCCATGACCCTGAAAGAGACCCTGGAGACAGCGGTCCCAGACCTTGTGGCCCAATTCAGCCAACGCCCCTTCTCTGGGCCCAAGCCTCTGGACACCCTTGGCCACCTCCTTGGCTGCTGGAGGTGGACCCTCAGCAGATCCCACGGTGGGAGGGAAACTCAGCTGAGCCCTGGTTGTTTACAGTAAGGAAGGTTCTGGTAAGCTGAGGTCATTCTCCAATCAAATGAGAGAATAGCTGGGGAAACACTTCATCAGCTTTAAAGAGGTTGCAGATTCTTATTAGATTATATATGTCCTGCCAGATGTCCAGAGAAACAGTCACCACCAGATTTAATGTAACTAATAGTGTCAGTAGCCATGCCCAGGCTCATGCCCTCCCTAAGCACTCCCACATGTCAGATGTACACATGCTGGGAACCAGAGCTGACACGCATGCATGGAGCCTGTGCACCGGGCAGGCCCTGTTCTCAGTCCTCTGCCAGTATTAACTCATAATCCCCACGGCACCACGAGGAAGGCATTCTGTTCTGAGTGTTTGTTATGGTGAACACTCAGGCGTGGAGATGTCATTTTCTGCACGCAAACACACACACACACACTGCACAATCCTGTTAGACAAACTGCTAACGGGAGATCAAAAGGCACAGAGTTAACATACATACATTTGTAAATGAATTTGCTAATTCATTTATTTATTTCAGAGAAGGATTTCAGGAAGAGTGTGCACAAGGTTACCTAAAATACACTGGTAGTGTCAAAGCCTGCAAGGTCCCTGCTGACACCTCTGTCCCCTTTTCTCCCCTGCTCCAGCCACACTGGCCTCCTTGTTATTCCCAGAACATGTGAGGTCCTTTCTGGGCAGGAGCCTTGGCCATCCCTGTGCCATGGCTGGCTCCTTCTCAGTAATCAGCTCTCAGCTAAATGTAACCTCCTCAAAGAGGTCCCCCCTGTCCACACTTCCCCCTCACCACAAAGCAGCCCCTATCCACACCAGTTACTATCCCACTTTTCTGTTTTACTCTCGTCCCAGCACTCAAAGCTAATTTGAAATGGTTTTGCTTACTTCCTTCTTGACTCTTAAACGTCACCAGATTATAAGCTCCCTTACACCATCTAGCTCGACTATTCCTGTGATCCTAGCCCCCCACACGGTGACTGGTGTGAGGCTGTGGTCAGTAAGGAAATGAAGGAATGAATGAACAAAATTACAAGTAGATGAGGAAGGAGAGGCAAGGGAGGACATGGGCAGGGGCTCCAAATGGTACCAGACCTGAGGCTGAGCTCACCAAACGCCTGCCTTGAAGGCCTAATGACTGAGCTTCCTAGGAGCCAAGAGGAAGAGAGAAACACTATCAGTCTATATGAGTGAAATGATGAAGAAATAGACCAAACCAGCGGGTCAGGAGGCATACGGTTGTTTTTGGTACTAAGGCCAGATGGACATCTGCCCTGAGAGGCCTTCTAAAAGGACCACCTTGTAATGTCACCCCATGTGCTCACTGACCTCCTCATGGAGGGCACAGGGATGCATGTGGTGCAGCTGATTTTCAACACAGACTGCTGATGGCTCATCGCACAAAACAGCTGAGACCAAGGCCGCCCAAAGGAAGCTGCTCTCCTGCCTGGGACATCAGGGGTGGCTCTGAGACCATCAGAGGCCGGGCCCCCTTTCCACTCACAGGAGGAGGGGCAGACCGTGGGGCTCTGGCTATAGCTGGGCTGCAGCTTCTCTGAAGGGCACCCTGTAGCTCAGGATCAGACAAACGAGGGACAGAACACCCTCCCACCCCACCCGCAGTGGGATGATCGTCTGTGGCAGGACGGCTCCCGCGTCCCCCGGAGCTCCCGGAAGGTGGGATCGCGGGCCGGTTGTGCGCACATCAGCCTCACTGTGCCTTCCCTCAGCTTGGTTGGTAACTAATGCCTCTCCAGAGAGCCAGAGGCAGGGCGGTCAATGCGAGCTGAAAGCAATTTGCAATGTTTTTGACAGATTTCCCCCCAAGGCGGTCAAAAGTTTAACAGGGTCTGCGGGGTCTTGGCTGCGTCTAAAAACATGTCTGCAGAAAGCACGGCCCCGGGGCGCTGGTGTGGATGGAGTGAAGCGATGGCTCCTGAGGTCCCGCTACGTCCTCCACGGTCAGCCACCTGCCGCTCCTGTTGGTCCCTGACGGCCACTGACCCCGACACAAAGGCCACTCTGGTCCTGACCACGGGTGGAGGGAAGCAGCGATCAGAGGAGCCTTAAACTGGCAAAGGGCGGCCATCGTCGGAGCCAGACGTGAGGAAAATCCCCCTGCAAGTAGATAGGATCCCTCCGATCCAGGTTTACAGGAGGCTTCAGGGTGGGAGAGCGCAGTCTGCGTGCAAAATCCCCGAGTGTTAAAATAACATTCGGAGCAGGAGACGTGTTAATTTACACTTTTAACCCACAGGATTGAAGTCAGGGGAGTGAATAAAATGAGGAGTAATTACACAGGAGAACAGAGAGTCCTGAAGATATTCCCGCCTCAGTGAAAGGGGCTGGGGGAACATTGACATCTGCGAGATAATGAAAGCTCATCTTACGTCTCATCCGGGCACTCACCTCGGAGCAGATCAAAGGGTATAAAAAATAGAAATTGACAGTGGGTCTGAAATGGCTTATTGATGAAACCGTGGAATTATGTGATGGAAGAAATCAATTAGGTACTAAGAGGTGAGGCCCCTGCAGAAAGGAGAGGCTTGGAAATTAACAAAGGAAATTGACAGGGGTGGTGAGAAAGGGCTAGAAATTACCTTGCCAAAGGAAAAGCAAAAATAGAAGGCTACTTTGAAAGACTGTATCATTAGAAGCAAAGTGAGATGGAAGGGAGAAACTCCAAAATTGCATTCCCTGGGGAAAGGAGGCTTCTCAGAACAGGGGGAGGACGGGGAACAAGGGGCCGACCCAGCCCCAAAGCAAAACCAATAAAAGGCATGGAGAATGACAGGCTGGGGGAGAACATCGGGTGCACGCTGGTCTCTTCCAGATGGGAAAACTGAGGCCCGAGAAGGGCAGGTGCTGGGAGGAGCTCTTCTCTGTCATCCGTCCGTCCTCCCACTCAGGGTGGGGAGAAGACTCAAGTCTACCTTCTGGGGCTCCGCGTGGGAGGCAGACTGTCCCGCTAGGGGCCGCGGTGGGTTCGAAGCGAGTCACAGAGCGCAGCCACGTGCTCAAGTGGAGGACGCATCCCGTTCCTCTCTCAGAGGGGAGGAGCACCAAACCCCAAGCCCCCCGTGTCCCAGACTCCATAGGACACACCAGAGGACTCTTGGTTCACCGGTCCCCCTAAGCCTGCTGCTCTCCAGTGTTCTTGTCACGGTGAGTGGTAGCACCACCACCTGTTTGCTCAGACAAGAATCCCAGTCATGTCTCTGAGGCTGCTCACCACCCACACCCCATCCACCGGCCAGTCCCGCTGGCCTGGGCCCCAAAGCATGGCCCATGGCCGGGGCAGCCGGTTGGGGCTCTGCCCAGCTGTTACCTCCTCTGTGAGGCCCTCCTTGACCACTCCATCTAGGGGAGTGCCCTGCCCCACAGGCCATGGCCACACCCCAAGCATTCTTATTTGTTTTCTTTATGACATGACTATGGCCTGACAATACCTTGTTATTCGTTTGTGTACTTTCCATTAGAATGCCAGCCCCAGGAGGCCAGGGGCCTTGTGCACTGCAGTTTCTTGCCTAGGAAGCTTGGCACATAGAAGATACTCAATAACTGTTTGTTGAATGAATAAGTGACAGTCTGCAGCCTGGGCCAGAGGCCCCGTCTCAGAGTTCCAACTGCAGCCTGCACTCCCCCACCTTCGCCCTACCCTTATCAGTGAGTGTGGTCAGCACTGGTGACACCTAACACCTCAAGGTCAACCTCATCTCTGGGATCCAGCTCCCAGCATTGTGCCTGGCTCAGAGCAGGTGCCCCAGGAGTTTGGCCGAGTGGCTGAATGTTCTAAGCTCAGAGCAGGTGGGACGGGTTGGGAGGGGCACGTCTCAGGCAAGATTACAGGGCCTGGAGAGTCCACACAGCCCCTTCATTTTACGGGCACAAAACCAAGACCCACACAGTGTGTGGTGTGTGCTGCCCAGAGAGCTCCCAGGGAGCTGAACCGGCTCTGGCAGCCTCCTGCCCCGGGCCGGAACCCCTTCTGCTCAGTGGGCTGGGGGCTGGGCAGCCTCCGGCCTTTCAGACACCACTAGGAAGGGGCGGGGGGTGCTTGGCACCTCAAGAGGCAGCACCTGCTCCTCCTCCCACTTTTCTCAGGTGAAAATTGGATCTTCCCAGCAGGAGGCTTGACCAATTTCAAGCCCCTGCTGGACTACTCTGCTAATAATGTTCAGCAGGACGGTCAGCCACAGGCCTGGCCGCCGTCCCCTTGGGCTGGGGTGGAGGGAGCCCCCACGTGCCGTGTCCAGAGCCCCCTGGGGAATGGGCAGCAACGACTTTCTGTGCAAGGAGGAGATACCCATCCTAGTGTCGGGCAGTGGCTGCACAGTCAGGACGCCCCAGGGCATTCTGAGCCCAGCCACTACCCGGGAGCCGGTCAACTCGGAGTGCAGCACTTCCTGCCACCTCCTTGGACCAGGCTGGGTGCCAGGGAAGTGAGCAAGGCAAGGAGTCACCACGTGGACTAGACTCCTGTGCCAGGGCCCATGTCTGAGGGACTGTGTTTCAGCCCCCCAGGACTGTGGGCCAGGCGCGGGGCTGGGCCTGCATCCTGGCTGGCTTCTCTTGTTGAAGCTAACGACAGACATTTGAGGCCCAAATGGGACCATCGGAGACCAAATTGGGGGTTCTATGAACCTCAGTCTTCCATCTGAAGGATGGCCTCAGCCTCCAGATGACAAGGCCTCTGGGCTGTGACTGTCGATTGGGCTCGGACACGACCATCTGTGTGAACCTCAGCCTTCCTCCCCAACTCCTCCACCAGGACGTCACTCTCTGCTGAGGACAGCCCTGGCAGAGTCTCCCCAGCTCCTAGCACAGTGGGACAGGGCTTGTGACAGAGGCAGGGGCTGTCCCAGGACCCTCCAGCATATTCGTCCTCCCCTCCCTGGAGGAAGACTTGACCTGTGTCTCTTACCAGTACAGCCCCCCCAGCCTGATGCCCACCCCAGCACCATGCCTCCTGAGTCACCCACGAGTCCCCATCCTCAGACTAGTGGTACCACCACCCCCCAAGAAAGCAAGTGGGATGTGGGGGGACCAAATCAGGTGGAATGGATAAAACAAGAGACAAAATGGCCAGGAAGGAGCCACCAGAGTGGGGACTCCAAGCAGGATGGAAAGACAGCATCAGATGATTCTTTTATGTCATAGAAATGATCGTATTTTATAAGATTGATTAGATCATCACAATTGATATCTTTGATAAGATTGATAAGAATGTCACACGATCAGACGGCCCTTTGGGGTTTACAAGTTACAGTTAATTCTTCTTTCTGATTTAGTGAAAACCATCTGGGGTAGGTGTATTTTCTCCATTTCATCAATTTGCAGGCTCTGGCCTGATCCGACAGTCCGTTCCTCCAGGGCGCAAAGTCATCCCATTTCCAGAGAGCTTTCTTTTGGTGTCACTTCGTTTTTAATGTTGAGAAATCACACCATCAAATTCCCGTTACAAAGATCCCTCTAGTGAGAGTATGGAAGGTTGATTCGAAGGACAAATCAAAGGGCAATCTGGTGGTACCCACCACTTTTAACATACGCCTCCTTCCCAGCCCAGCCACAGAACTTCTCAGAATCCACCCCCTAGAAATTGTGGCAGAAATGTGCCTGCAAAGGTCTATTTACAAGAATGTTTGCCAGAATGTTATTTGTAAGAGCAAAAAGAGTTTTTCAACAGAGGACCCATTCAACCAAATAATAGGAAAGAATACTCCCATATAAATGGGATATTTTACAATCAATTAAAAACTGTGACAAATCTATATGTACTGATGTGAAAATACGTCCAGGAGAAAAAGTCAACACAGGACAATACTGAATGACCCATTTGGTAAAATATCTGTCTAGATGTGTATATGCAAAGGGAAAGGTCTAGAAACAAATGACTGTCATTGGGCTCCAGGAGAGAAATTTTCACAACAACAAAGGGAACAGCATCAAGCAGGGTTTTCCTTATATGCCTTCTGGGTGCCCCACCCTCCGCCATGGAGCCTGGTGCGAGGGTTCCTCTGTGTGTGTGTGCACACCTGCGTTTCCCTGTTATCTAGTGATAACCATGGAAGCGGGGAAGTCAGGGCAGGTCGTAAGAGAAGATCAGGCTGACGTCCCAAGAACGTCCTCCTTGAGGAAGAGTTGAGACTCAGGAGAAGCCCCTAGACCCCTCCCCACAGTCCCAAAGCAGGGGCCTGGGACAGCTGGCAGCAGGAACGCTTGCGGCAGAAATCTTACAGACATCTCTGAGGACGGGAGGCTGATCAGAACGGATGTGGGAGCTATGAACTGAGAGACAGGCTTCCTTTTGCCTTCATAAGTTGTTGACTTTAAAAAAAAAAAGCCGAACCACAAAACATGAGCTCATGTGGGCATTTGCTGGAAAGGCGGCGAGCGGCCCAGTGGGAGGCAGCTTGCAGGATGGATGTTTCCATTGTACCCGGAATGCGAATGCCAGGGGCTCTTACACGGGGCTTCGCGCAGGAGGTGAAATAGAACACAGGGCGCCAGGGTGGAACAAATAGGATGGAATGGATAAAATAAATAACGGAGAAGGGAATGGAATGCAGGCACTAGATCAGAAACATAAAGCAGGATGGAGTGAACGGATACAATACAATTAGCTGAGGTCAACAAAATTGGGTAGGCTGGAAGAGGAAGCAGAAAGGAATGGATAGAAAAGACAGGATGAAATAAACAAAATGAATTAGGCTGGAATTGAATAGCTAGAGGCAAAGAGGATGGAATGGGAAAAGGAAGGGGTGCATTTTCTTACAGAGGGAGGGGAGCTGGGTCATTGTACAGATGAGGACACGGGCGCCCGAGACGGAACGGGGCTGGTCTCCCTCCATCTCACTGCCGGGGATGTCTGTGGGCCTGCGGCTGAGGTTTGCAAGGTTCCCACGTGGGCAGCCTCTGGGAGAGGGAAGGCCTCCTGGGAGGGAAACTAGTTTATGTGCAGACCCCAAAGAGAGCCCTGGGGGAGGCCGGGCCCTGCCACTGACTTTGGGCAAGCGCCGCTTCTGGGCCTTTATTCCACCCCCCACGATTCAAGGACCAGGTCTGCTAAGATGACCTTGAAGAGTCCTTCATGTCCCCTGATTCCAAGCTCCTTTATTTCATAGTTGTTGAACCTGGCCATGGGCTACAGATGCAAAAGATGGACATGAGAGAAGCACAGAACCCGGGATCCATGCCGGATCCCTGTCAAACAGCATCCAGGCCACCGTGGGCCAGGTCTCCGTGGGTGAGGCATAGCCCTCATGGCCCCAGTACCCAGGGGCACCCACTTCCTGGGAGTAGACAGCACCACGCCAAGTGGATCAGAGCCTGAGGCCAAAGGAAACCTCAGATACACTCATCCTGTCTTTATTTACATTTTTGATAATTTGTTCATCATGGAAGTATTTGCATTAATTTTGACTTTTTTAATAGATTGTGGCAAAGTATTATTTATCTCAGTTACTGAGTTTTTTGGTGCCCTTTAAATGTTGCACCCCAGGCAAGTGCTTCACTCACCTCATGCTAGTCCCAGCCCTGTTCGTAGGTGCCATGATGACCTCATTCCACAGAGGAAGAAACTGAGGTTCAGAGAGTTTTCCTGAGGATGCTTGTGGGAGGGGCCACTCACTCTGCTGGAAGAAAAGTGACTAGGACTGTGCTTGGTGGGCTCACCTGTGGCTGTCTTTTGGGGGCTGGGTCTTTCGGAAGACATGGTACTCCACCAGGGGGAGGGCAGTCTAGGCGGGAGGACCTGCATGTGCAAAGGAGCGGAGAGTTGTGAGGCTGGAGCGCGGGTCAGTGGCTGATTGCAGGGCCAAGGGAGGGTCAGGGCCAGATCTCGCCCCCATCTGCCTCTCAGCGGGGCCATGCCCAGGGGACCTGCATCCCGTCCACGTGTCCCCCGGATGAAACACCGGGCGTGCGTGGATGATAGAATGACAAGCAACTGCTGGGCAGCTCCTGGGGGGTTGAGGTAGAAAGGCTCCACGGTGATGAGCACATCTGGGAAACTGCTTTCTGTGCATTTATGGCCCCCACCCCTCGAGGGTCGAGGTTGACAGTGTGGAGGGGAAAAAAAACCCCTTCCCAGTCTCAGCTTGCAGGCAGATTTATTTGGAATATATAGGATTTCCAGAAAGCCTTGCCAAGTGCTAAGCACTGAAACCCAAACAGGAGATTTGAGCCACATGTCCCTGATCCAGATTTGGAAGCAGATTTAGGAGTGACACTGAAACCTCTGTGTCTCCTGGGCTTCTGGCAGCTCCCCACCCTTAAGGGGACTGCCCCTCCTCAGCCCCCACCTACTCAGCCAGCCTCTTCTTTGCTGCAAACCCCCAAGAATCAGTCAAAGCCGGGGAGATTTCTGTGGGTGGCTGGCGGCTGGGAGCTGCTTGGTGCTGAGGACACAGAGCTGGGCTTGTGTCCCTGGGGAGTTCACCGTGCCCAAGGCCCGGCCCCCATCCTGAGAGAAACGCTAGTCCTAAAGGGGCTCATAGATCCACATCATGGCCTTCCGGGAAGAGAGCTGATGGTCCCAAAGTGTGGCCCTGCCCTGACGGTGCCCGTAGGGCTAGGCCAGGGCCCTGTCTGCGGGAATTTGTGACTTCACCGTTACACCTCTCTCCCGAGGGAGCCCATGGCCCTAAAGCCATGGACTTGTCCCACTGGAGCCCAAAGCCCTGAAACCTGGCCTTGTCCTGAAAGAGATCATGGTCCTAAAGACTTCATCCTGTCTGGATGGAGAACTGAGCCCTGAGGACGGGAATGTGAGAGACTGAGCATATAAAGGGACAGTGACCAGACAGCACGGAAAAACAGAACTCGGACCTGCAGCCTGAGCAACGCTCCCAGGAGACCGCCCCCTCGGCTACAGCTGACAGCCCTGGGGTCAGCCTGCTCTGTCAGATTGCAGGAGGCCAGGGGCCGTCCCTAGAGACAATCCAGGACGCTGAACAATGACTTCTGTGACAATCGTCCCAAACGGCGGGGACTCCATCAATAACCCACAGCTGCCCTAACTTTTGCCGCTGCTCCCAACTCAGGACCAACCAGAGAAAGTAAAATAAGACTTATGGACCGCCCCCTGCCGCAGGAGCCCTGCTCCTTGTGAGCCGCCTCTGCCCTCCCCAGGCCCAGGGCCCCATTCGGGCTCACTGGCCGCCTCCCTTTTCCACTGAAGCTCCCGACGGGGCCCACCGGACCATCCAGGATGGTCTCATCTCGAGAACCTTCCATTCATTTTATCTGTAAAGACCCTTTGCCCAAATGAGGCCACAGTCACAGGATCTGGGGTCCAGGACACGGACATATCTTTGGGGGCCACCATTCCGTCCACTACAGCGGGTAACTCAGCCACGCCCTGCCTCCGCTTCCGTGGGTGCAAGTGGGGGATGACGACAGGCCCGCCCAGCTGGCTGCGGGGACGCAGACGTGAGCGTGTCCTTGGAAAGCCCTGGGAACAGGGCCTGGCGGGGACGCAATGCTCAACCAGAGGTCGTCATTATTCACAGAGTGCGGGGAAGGGCCTTCATTTTTCTCATTTGGCTGATCTGCATTTATTTCCACACCCACATGACCCAGCCCTGCGGGAAACCACAGCCCTAAGCTCTGGGCCCATCCTAAGGGAACTCTGTCCTAGGGAATCTGATAGCCGTGACACTGTGCTGAGAGAGCTCAGAGCCCTGAGACCACAAATGTGTCCCCAGGGAGCTCGTAGCCCTAAACTGTGGCCCTATTTTCAGGGAGCGCATTGGTCCAAATGTATGGTCCGGGGGAGTGTCAAGTGGTAGATGTCTGGGCCCTCCTCAGCATTTCTCTTCACCCACAGCAGGCACGGGCTGCCTCCCTCTTCCCACCCCCCCCACACTCCACACCTCACCTGTCCTCTAGTGTGAGCTTTCCAAAGCGCCCCCTTCCTCAGCCCCCTCACCTGGTCAGGGCCCAGGCCATCAGCCCAGCACCCCAGGACCTGCGTGGCGTCTGCAGACCACATTGCTCCCCTCTGCTCTCCTCTCCCCGCAGTAGTCCCCTGAAATGGGCCAGATTTGGGTTCTGCTTCTGCTTAGGTAGAAAGCTGCAAAGGACCTCGCTCCCACCCTCGTCAGGAGAAAAAGCCAGAAAAAGTCAAACCCATCGGTCACAACCTAGCAACTGAATTCCAAAGAAGGATGAGAGCCTCGAGACCGGGAGGCACTCCAGCCTCACTGTGGCAGAGCATGGCAGGAAGGGGCGGCCGCCACACAACCAGGTCAGGAGAAGGCAGCTAAAATTTTAACGAGGCCAAGCCTAGCCTTGAGGGTCAGCCTGGAAGAGCGGGGGGCTGGACACAGACCTCATTCGCAAGCTCTTTCGTGGAGGCCTGCACCAGGGGTTTGGGAAAAAGCTGGGTCAGGGGATGGGCGTGGAGAGAGGGCCCCTCACCGGCACGGGAGGAGGAGATGACTGCTTCCCTACTCTGGGATGGGCGTGAAGTCCTTTCCACTTTCCCAGATGCCGCACTCCTGAGAAGCAGAAACTTTAAACTACTGGTGGAAGGGTAGCAAAATCTGTCACCCCTGGGGCACATGCAAAGCTCTGTTGTGTCTGGACAGAAGGGCAAAAGAAGAAACTCTCTATCTGGGGTTAGGACAGGAACCCACCCTAGGTCCAGGATCCCACAGATGCCTAACAGACGCCTGCTGCTGCCTGAGAGGGCCAGGAAGCACCCCCACAAGCCCAACCATAGACCCAAGGCAGTTACGAGGGTCGGGAAGGCACCCAACATCCCACCCCTGAGCGGGTGCACAGAGGCTGCCTGAGACTGACCCTGGACCAGGACACCAGAGAAGCCCCCGGGCCTCCAGCATGGGGCTGGCCCCAAGCAGCAGACAAGAGCAGTGCGAGCACGTGGTGTGAGGTTAGGGCCCGAGTCTACCTCTTTGCAACTGGATATCCAGTTATCGCAGCACCATTTGTGGAAAAAGCTGTCCTTTCGCCAATGACTTGCCTTAGCATCTTTGTTGAAAATTAATTGATCATAAATAGTAGGATTGGTGTCTGGACTCTGAATTCTGTTCCACTGATCGGGATGTCTACCTTTATGCCAGTGTCTCCTTTGCGTTGATAACTGGAGCTTTACAGTCAGTTTTGAAATCGGGAGGGGAGAGTCCTCTGCGGTGGAAGGGTGGGCCTCAAGAAGGTATGTCCTCATCCTGGTCCCTGGAACCGTGAAGGTGACCTTATTTGGAAAAAGGGTCTTTGCAGATGTGATCGAGTTGAGGGTCTCACAATGGGATCGTTCTGGATTTTGAGTGGGCATCAAATCTAACGACAAGGGTCCTGATAAGAGACACACAGAGGACAGAGGAGAAGGAGGAGTGTGTGAAGCCGGAGCAGAGATCCCATGATGCAGCCACAGCTGAGGGACTTCAGGAGCTGGAAGGGACGAGGGACCAATTCTCCCCTAGAGCCTCAGAAGGGGGGACAGCCCTGCTGACACCTCGATCCCAGACTTCTGGCCCCCAGAACTGTGAAGGAACACCTTTAACAATTATCTATCATTTATTAATAATTTATTTAATGATGTATAACTCTGTTGTTTTCAAACCACTGTCTATGGTATTTTGTTATGGCGGGCTTAGCTGACTAAGACAGCATCTTCCAACTTTGTTCTTTTGCAATGTTTTGGCCATTCTGGGCCTTTTGCAATGCCCATGTAATTTTTAGAATCAGCTTTTCAGTTTCCAAAAAAGGAAAACCCTGCTGGGATTGTGATGGGGTTTGTGTTGACTCTGTAGATCAATTTGGGGAGAACTGCCATCTTGACAATGCTGAGTCCTCCAGTCCACAAACGTGGAACATATCTCCATCTAAACAGATCTTTAATTTCCAACAGCCGTGTTTTATCATTTTCAGTGTACCAGCCTCACGCTTCTTTTGTTAAATTTATTCCAAAGCACTTTGTTTTTGATCCTGTTGTGAAAGGTATTATATCCTTAAAATTTCCTTTCAGATTGTTCATTGCTAGTGTACAGAAAGGCAACTGGCTTTTACATGCTGATCTGGTGACTTTGCTGAATTTGTTTATTAGCTCTAATAGCTTTTCTATTGAATTCTTCAGGGTTATCAGGTGTAAGATCGTGTCCTCAGCAAACAGAGATGGGTTTACTTCTCCCTTTCCAAACTGGATGCCTTTTTTTAAAATAAATGACCAGCTGTTGGACATAGTAGAGTTTTAGGGTTTTAAGTTATTTTTTTTTTAAAGATTGGCCCTGAGCTAACATCTGTTGCCAATCTTTCTTTTTTTTCTTCTTCTTCTCCCCAAAGCCCCCCCAGTACATAGTTGTATATTCTAGTTGTAGGTCCTGGATGCCTTCTGTTTCTTCCTCTTGCCTGATTTTCATGGCTAGGACTTCCAGGCCGATGTCGAGTAGAAGTGATGAGAGCAGACATCCTTGTCTGCTTCCTGATCTTAGGAGGAAAGCATCCAATCTTTCACCATTGAGTTTGACGTTTGCTGTGGGTTTTCCTAGACGCTCTTTATCAGGTTGAGAAAGCTTTTATTGAGAGTTTTTATCACAAATGGAGATGGATTTTGTCAAATGCTTTTTTCAGTACCTGCTGAGATGATGATGTGATTTTTAGCCTTTCTGCTATTAATATAGTACATTGCATTGATTTTGTTGTTTAACCAGTCTTGCTTTCCTGGGGTAAACCCCACTTACTCATGGCGTCTAGTCCTTTTTATTTATATGCTGCTGGATTCAGTTCGCTAGTATTTTATTGGGGATTTTTGCATCTATCTTCATAAGAGATGTTGGCTTTCTTTTCTTTGATGTTTTTGTCTGGTTTTGGTATCAGGACAATGCAGACGGCATAAAATGAGTTGGGAAGTGTTCCCACCTCTTCGTTTTTTTGGTTTGCACTCATGTTAATTCTTTAAACGTTTGTTAGAATTCACCAGTCAGGTGAGCTAGTACTCGGCTTTTCTTTGTGGAAAGTGTTGTGATTACCAACTCAGTTTCCTTACTAGTTATAGATGTATTCAGATTATCCACTTTTTTTCCATTTTAGTAGTTTGTATCTTCCTGGGAAATAATTTCATCTAGGTTATCCAATTTGTCGGCATGTAGTTGTTCATAGTATTTCCTTATAAGACCTTTTATTTCTATAAGATTGATAGTAAAGTCACCTCTTTCATTCATGATTTTACTAACTTGAATTCTCTCTCTTTTTTTCTTGGTCACTTTTGTCAATTTTGTTAATCTTTTTCAAAGAACCAATTTCTGGTTTCATTGATCTTCTCTGTTGTTTTTCTAATCTCTCTTTCATTAACTTTCACTCTAGTCTTTATTATTTCTCTCCTTATGCTTGGTTTGGGTTTAGTTTGCTCTTATTTTTCTAGTTTCTTAAGATAAAAGTTTAGGTTGTGGATCTGAAATCTTTCTTATTTTTTAATGTAGGCATTTACAGCTATAAATTTTCCTCTGGACACTGCGTTCCCTACATCCCATAAGTTTTGGTGTGTTGTGGTTTTGTTTTCATTTGTCTCAAAGTAAATTCTAATTTTCCTTGTGATTTATCCTTTGAACCAATGTTATTTAGGAGTGTATTGTTTAATTCCACTTATATGTAATTTGCCAAATTTCCCTCTGTCACTGATTTCTAATTTCATTCCATTGTCAACAGAGAACATACTTTGTATGATCTTAGTTGTTCTAAATTAATTGAGACTTTTTTGATGGCCTAACATATGGTCTATCCTGGAAAAGGTCCCATGTGCACTTGAGAAGAATGTGGATTTGGCTGTTGTTGAATGGTGGGTTCTATAGATTTCCATCAGGTCTAATCAGTTCATAGTTTTGTTCAACTCTTCTATGTCCTTGTTCTATCTAGTAGTTCCAGCCATTATTGAAAGTGGGGTATTGAAATCTCCAACTATTCTTGTGGAATTGTCTATTTCCATCTTGAATTCAGGATTTTTCCTTCATGTGTTTTGGGACTGTGTTGTTAGATGCATATATATTTATGATTGTTACATCTTCTTGACAAATTGTCTCTTTTATCATTATAAAATATCATCTCTCTCTCTAGTAAAATTTTTATCTTAAAATTTATTTTGTCTGATATTAATATAGCCACTCCAGCCCTGTTACTATTGGCGAAGTATATCTTGTTTCCATTTAGTTCCCTTTCCATTTAGTTTTGATCTATTTGTGTCTTTGTACCTAAAATGTGTCTATTGTAGATTATATATAGTTAGATCACACTTTTTTCCATTCTTCCAATCCATTAACTTTAATTGGAGTGTTTGGCCTATTGATATTTAATGTAAATAAATAGGATTTATGTATGACATATTGCTATTTGTTTTCTATATGTCATGCCATTTTTGTTCTTTTTTTGCATCACTACTGCCTTATTTTGTGTTAAATAGATATTTTCCAGTGTACCATTTAAAACCCCTGTCATTTCTTTCACTCTGTATTTTTGAGTTATTTTCTTAGTGGTTGCTTGTAGATTAAAATTATCATCTTTACTTATAACAATTTAGTTCAGACTAATACAAATGTGATTTTGATACTGTACAAAATATTTGCTCCTGTGTAGCTCTGTCTCCTCCCCCACTCCTCTGTACTGTTATTGTACTGTTATTGTCACACAAATTACAATCACATACATTGTAGGTCCATCAACACAGATTTATAATTATTGCTTTACACAGTTGTGTTTTTAATTGAGAAAAAAAAGAATTACAAACAAAACTACATTTTTGCTATCTTTCATATTTACCTATTGTTATCTTTATCAGCACTCTTTGTTCTCTTTGTTTCTTCATGTGGGTTTTAGTTACTGTCCAATGTCCTTTCTTTTCAGCTGGAGGACTCCCTTTAGTATTCCCTGTATGGCTGATTAGATGGCTATACATTCTCTCAGTCTTTGTTTATCTGGGAATACCTTTATTTTTTCTTCATTTTTTTTTTTTGAGGAAGATTAGCCCTGAGCTAACATCCATGACCATCTTCCTCTACTTTATATGTGAGATGCTTACCGCAGCCTGGCTTGATGAGCTGCGTGTAGGTCTGCACCCGGGACTGGAACTGGTGAACCCCAGGACGCTGAAATGGAATGTACAAACTTAACCCCTGCACCGCTGGACTGGCCCCTATTTTTCCTTCCTTTTTGAAGGGTAGTTTTGTTGAATATAAAAGTATTGATTGACAGTCTTTACTTTCAAAATTTCAAGAAGGCGTTCTTCCCTCCTCCACAGTTTCAGAGGTGAATCAGCTGTTAATCTTATTGAAGTTCCCTGTACATTTTAAGTATATTTCTCCTGCTACTTTCAATATGTTCTTTTTGCTGTTGACTTTCATCAGTTTAACTATGATGTGTTGAAGTGTGGGTCTCTTTGAGTTTAATCTACTTGAATTTTGCTTAGCTTCTGGGATGTGTGTATTAATGTTTTTCATCCCACTTAGAAAGATTTTGGCCATTATCTCTTCAAGTATTTCTTTGTGCCTCATTCTCTGTTTCCTCTTATCTTGGGACTCCCATTATGCACGTCTCGGTATTGTTGGTGAGCTCTCGCTCGCTCTCTCTCATCAGTGATCTCCAAGTTGTCACATCCAATGGTCAATATCATTATTTGGATTTTCATCTCAGTAGAACTCCCTCCTTCTTTTTAAGAATTGCTTTATTGAGCTATGATTCATACACCATAAAATTTACCCATTTAAAATGTGCAATGGTCTTTAATATATTCATAGGTTAGTGCAGACAGCACCACAGTCAACTTTAGAACATTTTCATCACCTCAGAAAGAAACTCTGCATTATTTGGCTATCATCCTCCTACTCTCCAGCCAACCACGCCCCCCCCGACCACCACCCTGGCACCCTGAGGCCTGAGCAATCACTAATCTACCTCCTGTTTCTATTGTAGACATTTCACACATACAGAATCATATAACGTTAGGTCTTTTGTGACTGGCTTCTTTCACTTAGCAACAGGTTTTCAGGGTTCATCCACATTGTAGCCCATATCAGTACGGCATTTCTTTGTGTGGAATGATATCCCATTGTATGTATAGCCACATTTTGTTTATCCCTTCATTAGTTGATGGACATTTGGGTTATTTCCACCCTTGGGCTACTACGAGTCCTTATCAGGTATATGATTTGCAAATATTTTTTCCCATTATGTGGGCTATATTTTCACTGTTTTGATAGTGTCCTTTGAAGCATAAAAGATTTTAACTTTGATGATGTCTGATATATCTATATTTTTATTTTATTGCTCTTGCTTTTGGTATCGTGTCTAATAATCCATTGCCAAATTGGATGTCATGAAGATTTACCCTTGTGTTTACTTCTAGAGTTTTACAGTTTTAGCTCTTACATTTAAGTGTTTGATTCATTCTAAGTTAACTTTTGAATGTGGTGTGAGGTAAGGGTCCGACTTCATTCTTTTTGTAGCTCTGCAGTTGTCTCAGCACCATTTGTCGAAAAGTCTATTCTTTCCCCATTGGGTGATGTTGGCCTACTTGTCAAGAGGCAAGAGTCAGTTTATCACAGACACATGGGATTATATCTGGGTTCTCGATTCAATTCCACTAACCTGTATACCTTTCCTTATGCCAGTGCCATACTATAATGATTACCGTTGCTTTGTAGTAAGTTTTAAAATCGGGAAGTGTAAGTCTTCCTACTTTGTTCTTTTTAAAAATTGTTTTTGACTATTTTGTACTCTGAGTCCCTTGAATTGAATATAAATTTGAGAATCAGCTTGTCAATTTCGCCAAAAATTAGCTGATATTCAGATAGGGATTGTGTTGACCCCACAGATCAGTTTGGAGCGTATTGCCATCTTAACAACATTGAGTCTTCCAATCCGTAATCATGGAATGTTTCTTCATTTACTTAAAGCTGCTTTAATTCCTTTCAATAATGTTGGTAGTTTTCAGAGTATAAGGTTTGCACTTAAACTTTTGTTAAATTTATTCCTATTATATTCTTTTTGATGCTATTGTAAATAAAGTTGTTTTCTTTTCTTTTTTTGTGTGTGTGGAGGAAGATTAGCCCCAAGCTAACATCTGTACTAATCTTCCCCTATTTTTATTTTGTATGTGGGACACCACCACAGCATGGCTGGTGAGTGGAGTAGGTCCACACCCAGGATCCGAACCCATGAACCTGTGCCATTGAAGCAGAGCGTGCAGAATTTTAACCCCCCAGCCATGGGGCTGGGCCTAATAAAGTTGATTTCCTAATTTCATGTTTGGATTTTTTTATTGTAAGTGTATAGAAATGAAATTGATTTTTATATATTGATCTTGTATCCTGCAACCTTACTGAACTTGTTTGTAAGTTTTAATAGTTTTTTAAATGAGTTCCTAAGAAATTTCTATATATAACATCATCTCAGCTCCAAGGAGAGAGAATTTTACTTCCTCATTTCTGATGTAGATGCCTTTTATTTCTTTGTTAATTGCCCTGGCTAGATCCTCTTGTACAATTTTGAACAGAAATGGCAGAACAGACATTCTCATCTTGGTCCTGTTCTTATGGGGAAGGCATCCAGGATTTTACCAGTAAGTACAATGTTAGCTGTGGGTTTTTCATAAATGCTCTTTGTCAGTTTGAGGAAGTTCCAATTTATTCCTAGGTCGTTGAGAGTTTTCCTGGTGAAGGGTGTCAGATTTTGTCATAGTTTTTCTGCATATACTGAGATGATCATGTGGTTTTTGTTTTTTTACCCTATTGATGTATATTGCATTAATTAATTTTTGGATGTTAAATTAACTTTGCATTCCTGGGATAAATCCCACTTGCTCATGGTGTAAAACTTTTTAATATATTGCTGGATTTGGTTTGCTAGTATTTTGTCGTGGATTTCTGCATATAAATATTCATAAGAGATATTGAGCTATAGTTTTCTTTCCTTGTGATGTCTTTTTCTGGTTTTGGCATCAGGGTAATGTTGGCCTCATAAGATGATTTGGGAAGTGTTTCCTCCTCTGCTATTTTTTGGGAGAGTTATGAAGAATTGGTATTCATTCTTCTAAAATGTTTGGTTCCTGATTCTTTCTTATGTGAGTTCAAATTTGTTGTTGAGTTTCTCTAGTGAATTCTTCATTTCAGGTATTGTACTTTTGAACTCCAGAATTTCTACTTGGTTCTTTTTTCTCTGTCTCTAATTTTGTCTATCTCTTTATGATATTTTCTATTTATTGAGACATAGTTGTCATACTTTCCTTTAATTCTGTAAACATAGGTTTAAAAGTTCTTTGAACATATTTACTCTAACTGATTTAAATTATTTGTCTCCTAAATCCATCTGGGTTGCCTCTGGGACATTTTCTGTTGGCTGCTTTTTACCCCCTGTGTATGGACTGTATTTTTCCTGTTTCATTGCATGTATCATAACTTTTTGTTGAAACCTGGATGTTTTAAATAACATATTGCAATAATTCTGTCATCAGCTCCTCTCCTTCCAGGGCCTGGTGTTGTTGCTGAGTTTATTTGTTTGCTTTTGCTTTTCTTTTCGCTGCCTATTGGTTTCGTGGCTTTCCTGGGCTAACTCTGTATTCCCTGCAGTGTGGTGTGCAGCCACTGAATTCTCTGCTCACTTTTTCTTTTTTTTTAGAGCTCTTGTTTATATTTTTAAGCCTGGCTTCCTAGGGTTCAGCCTTGTGTCAATACAATTTGGTGCTCAGCCAGCAATCGATCAGATCTCCTTAATTACCTCGAGCATATGTTTTCCATGCTCCGTCAAGGTTATCTGAGTGTGAAGATACACCTTCAGACTTCAGGTGGTTGAAAATCATCCCTAGTTTTCACTTCCTGCTTGTGCGGGGGCCTCAAAGGCAGCCAGAGGTGAGTGACAAGATGTTTTCCTTTTCCAGGTCTTTCCTGGGTATGCATATAGCCCTGTGCACACACACACACACACACACACACACATGCATGGCCTTTTAGATCCTCAGGAATATGCCAGAACTCTTCAAAGTTCCCTTTAGTTCTCCAGGTCTGCCTTTTAAATTTTTGGCCAGGCTCTTTTTTGCCCCGGTTGAAATCACAGCCTCAGGCTACAGCGATGTAACCAGTAGATTCCTGTTTTCTTCCGTAATGCCCTGGGCGTAGGGCTTTCTTCACAGAGTGAGCTCACAGTCAGATCAAAGAGCAACAACACTCTGGGAATAGAGATTTTCCGGCAGGGTCTAGTTCCAGGTCAACCTATTGCCTGTTCTCTGGGTTAAGCCTTTTAACAAACTGTACCGCTGAGCTGGGGTGGGAAAGCGTATGGGAACAGCCCCAAATTTAAAATGTCACAGACCCACTGTTGCTACCAAACTTCCGTAGTTTTTCTTGGATAGATGCTTTTCAGTTTGTTCTCTGCCTGTAGATAATTTCCAGAGTTCCAAGATGGTTGCATCTTTTTGTTTTGCAAGAATTTTTGTTGCTTTAGGGGGAGGGTGGGTTCATTGAGTTTCCAGCTCTTCCATTCTTAGCATAATGCTTTTGAGGTTCATCCCGTGGTCCGTGGATCAGCAGTTCTTTATTTTTGTGTAGCAGTCCAGCTTACGGACGGATCTCAGTTTGTTCACGCATTCGCGGGTTGAACGGCATTTGTGTCATTTGCAATTTTTGGTGATTATTAATAAAGCCACCACAAACTTTCACGTACAGGTTTTTGTGTGACCATATATTTGCATTTCCCCTGGATAAGTACCTGGAAGTTGGTTGCTGGATTGTGTGGTAAGCATATGTTCAAAGTTATAAGAAACTGTCAAACTGTTTTGCAAAGTGGTTGTAATATTTTGCATTCCAACCAGCAAACTGAGGGCTCCGGCTGGTTCACACCCTCTCCATCTCCATGGGATTAGGGTGGGTATTTTTCCCTTTTAAAAATTGTAGCCATTCTCACAAGTATACAGGGGCATCAGATTGTGGTTTTAATTTGCATTCACCTAATTCTCAATGATGCAGAACATCTGCACCTTACTCATTTGCCATCCGTATATCGTCTCTGGTGAGGTGTATCTGTTCAAATATTTTGCACATTTAAAAAGTGTTTTTGAGGGGCTGGCCCCAGGGCCGAGCGGTTAAGTTCACGCGCTCTGCTTCGACGGCCCCGGGTTTCACCAGTTCAGATCCTGGGCGCGGACATGGCACTGCTCATCAGGCCACGCTGAGGCGGCATCCCACATGCCACAACTAGAAGGACTCACAACCGGAATATACACAATTATGTAGTGGGGGGCTTTGGGGAGAAAAAGGAAAAATAAAATCTTTAAAAAGAAAAAGTGATTTGAGTTTTGAGAGTCTTTTAATATTTGGAGTACAAATCCTTTGTCAGAAATGTGTTTATCAATTATTTTCTTCTATCGGTGGCTTTTTAAAAAAATATTAACAACAGCCTTTCAAAGACTAGAATTATTCATTTTGATGCAGTCCAATCTATTAATTTTATTCTTTTGTGAAGTGTGCTTTTGTTGTCATATATAAGAAATCTTTGACTAACTCAAAGAAGGCCACAAAGATTTTCTCCTACATTTTCTTCAAGAAGTTTTGTAGTTTTAGGTTTAACATTTAGGTTTGTGATCCATTTTGAGCTAATTTTTGTGTAAGGCTTGAGGTGTGAGGCGAGGGTTTATCATTTGTATTTGGATGTCCAATTATTGCATCACCAGTTGTTGAAAAGACAATTCTTTTTGCATTGAATTGCCTTTACGTTGATATCAAAATTGGCCACATGTGTGGGTTTATTTCTGGAATTGTTACTCTTTTCCATTGCTCTATATATCTATCCTTTCACCAATACCATACTGTCTCTATTACTGTAACTTTATAATAAATCTTGAGATCAGGTAGTGAAAGTCCTCCAATTTTGTTCTTTTTCAGAATTATTTTGTTTTTGTAGTTTCTTTGCCTCTCCATATGAATTTTAGAGAGAGCATGTGAAGATCTATAAAATATACTTTTGGGATCTAGAGATCAATTTGGGAGATTTGAAGTCTTAACAATAATTGGTCTTCTAGTCAATGGACAGTATTTCATTTATGTAAATCTCTGTTTCTTTCATCAGTGTTTTGGAGTTTGTGCATACACACCTTGCACATGTTTTGTTAGATTTATACCAAAGTATTTTAATTTTGGGTGCTAGTGTTAATTATACTGTTTTCAAATTTTCCCAACTTCCATATACTGGTATAAGAAATACTATTGATTTTTGTATATTGACCTCATAACCTGAAACTGTAGTCAACTCACTAGTTTGAGCCGGTTGGTTGTAGATTCTTTGGGATTCTCTGCACAGGCAAATATGCTGTCTGCAAATGCAGACTTTTGCGGTTTCACTGAGTCTGTATGCCTTCTATATCTTATTGCCTTTTTGCCCTGGGCAGGACTTCTGGTGCATGCTGAATGGAAATGATGAGGGTGTCTATGCTTGCTTCCTTCTAGATTTTAGAGGGAAAATATTCAGCCTTGTCCACGGGTACGTGTGAGGTTAGCTGTAGATGGCCAATCTCATGTTATATCCATCCAGTTAGCATTTCACGTTAGATACTTGTATCTTTCACTTCCGGAATTTCCATTTTATTCTTTTTTGAATAGTCTTCCTTTCTCTATTGAGATTTCATATTTATTTCCTCCTTATGACATACTTTTCTTTGAATCCAAGATCATGTTGCTAATAACTTAAAATTTTAAATTACTAATTCCATCATTTCTGCTGGATTTTGGGAGTTATTTTTACTAATGGTTTTCTTCTCTTTTTTCTGTGCTAATTGAGTCACATTTTTCCTCCTTTTTTTTTCTTCTTAAAGATTTTGGATGTTATGATGCTATTCTGCTACACGTCTGGTTTTGTCGTCTCCTTCATTTGAAATATCAAGTTTCCTCCCCATAGGTAGCTTCTTCTTGTGGATAGATTTTTCTTTTTGAGACATTTATAAACTGTGCGGGCTTTACTCTTGGGCTGCTTTAGTCCTACCTTTAAAGTGTGGCCTTTCCGGTCTCTCCACTCTGGCCAGTGGGGACACAAACATTCCCCAGCTCCTGTGAGCCCTGGGAACTGTCTGGCCCACAGCTACCAGGTTGACCCTTGCCCAGCCTCGTGGAGCCTCTCCCGGCACATGCACAGCTTAGGATTCAAAGACCCAAAGGGATCCTCTTCAGATGTCTGTGGCTCCTTTTCTACACAGATCCCTTCTTTCTTGAGCCTGATCCTGCAAGTTCCCGCTGCCTCGGTAGCCCTGGACTCTAGTCCTGCCCTGCTCATCTCCAGGAGTCCACTGTGTCTGTTTTGGTCTCCTCTTCCTCGTACTGCAGACCAGACCCCAAAGTGGTTCTCAGCAGCAAGCTGCTTCACCTGCTCGTCTGTTTCTTTCAGGGATCACAGTCCCACACGGCTCATTGACCAACGCCAGAAAACCATCGTGTAAGTTCTCTGCAACTGCTGTAATGAATTATCACAAGCTTGATGGCTTAAAACAACAGAAATTTATTCTCTTACACTTCTGGAGACCTGAGGTCCAAAATGGTTTCACTGGACCAAAGCCAAGATGTGTGCAGCCTCGAGGCTCCCGGGCAGAATCTGTCTCTTGCCTCTTCCAGCTTCTAGAGCTGAGTTCCTCTGCTCGTGGCTCTTCCTCTATCTTCAGAGCTGGTGCCAAAGCATCTCACTTCAGTGGTCATGTTGCTTTCTTCTTCTGTATCGAGTCTCCTTCTTACGAGGACACTTAAGACTGTGTTTAGGGCCCACCTGGGTAACCCATGATCATCTCCTCATCTGAAGATCCTTGGGGGAATCAGATTTGCAATGTCAGGAACAATCCATGAGCTAAACCAAGCTCATCTGAACTTTGAGTCACCCGGGCCAACCCGTTAGGTTAGGCATGGCACATCAAGGTCACATCAGGGCTGGCTCAGGCTCCAGAGGGAGCGAGGAGGATGCGCAGAGAATAGTACTTTGGTGGGAATGGATCTGAGCGCTGCTGGGCGGAGCCGAGGAGGCTGGGAGATGCTCTCTGTGGGCACATGGCTGGGAAATGCCTTTCCGGTGGGTGCTCTTCTCCCTGATGTGACCCCAGGGCTCTGAGACAGATTGGAGGTGGCATATGTGCCCCTCAGTCTTGTTGACACCTCTCCAGTGACCACACTAGGTCCCCCTGACACCGGCCCTCTCCTGGTCATCATAACAGCCTCCTCGCTGGCCTCTCTGCCTCCCACTTCTGGCCACCTCCGATTCACCCTCCACAGATCCAGCCATCGCAGGCTCTCAGAACCCTTTTCCGAAGCCCGTGGCCCACTGGACAAAGCCCCCAACTTCTGGCTTGCCGTTGCAGGCCCTGCACGAGCTGCTTGTCCCCAGAAGGAGGCCCATTGACCTCATGGGCTCGATGTCAGCCCCCCCAGAGCACAGGCCTGCCTACACATACTCTCTCCCTTGCTGCAACCATCTGGGCCTTCCTCTGCGGAACACAGCCCCGCTGTCACTGCCCCGCGAGTCCGTGCTCCCTGCTCAGCATTGCAGGAGACACATCCCCCCAGACGTGTGACCACCTGTCTCTTGGCCTCTCCCCAACTGCCACCAGCATCCAAGGGCTTACCGCTGGGGTCCCTGTGCTCTATACCCCCGGGCAGGACACCCAGGCTCCAGGCCTGGCTCTGCTGCCCACCCACAGTGCAGCCGTCAAGACCCTTCCCGTCCGCCTGGCCTCGGTCTCCCCGCAATGACTGGGTGGGCTGGCACAGATGCCTTCTGGCTGGGACAGCCTGAGTCCAGTCTCATGCCTGGCATCGGACCCTTCATCTCTTTTCTGTATGGAGAGAAGTTCCTAGAGTTAAATCCCTTGCATGATAATCAGTTCAGAATACTTGGAGTTTCACATTGCCTCCCTGGGCCTCAATTTTCCCACCTGTGAAATGGAAATAATCCTTGCACGGAAGAGAGAGCTTTCTCTTTCTTTCTTCCTTCCTTTCTTCCTTCTTTCTGTCTTTCTTCTGTGAGGGGGTGTGTGGGTATTTAATTGAGGGGCTCTTACTTTAAAGTTTGGGGTATCAGCCACGCTCCCCTTCTCCCTCCCGCATTGTCCCGCCTCGATTCTCTGCCCTGCCTGGTGGTCCACCGCAGCCGCTCCCCACTGCGTCTGAGTTGGCCTCTCCCGGGGGACAGTGCCTCTGAGCCCTGGGCCTTGACACGCCATCAAGTAGAAGAACTGCAGACGTGGAGAGGTGACCGGTCCTCAGAGCAGGGACAGCGTGCCTGGGGCGCACGGGGGGCCGCGTCAGACCCGGCACTCCTGATCGCTCTTGACAGTCTGGACCCCAGGGACTCCCCAGTCTTCTCAGAAGGAAGTGGCTGCCGCCCCCGGGGAGAGCGGGCTGTGGAGGAGGCAGTGGGAGCGGGAAGCATCGCGTCCTCACGGTGACTTGGCGCTCGCTGCTTTCCATCTCAGACCATGGGGAGGACTCTGGATGGGCCAAGCTGCCTCCTTTGAGTCCTTGGCAAGGCCTGAGAGGGAGAGGAGGCCAGATTCGGGCTGGCGGGGGTGGGTGAGTCATGAGAAGGGGCCCGGGCAGCGCCAGCCTCCACCACCCAGAGTGGTGGGGACGCTGGCCCGGCACCCACTGGCTCCTGCCTGGACACAGCCCTGGGCTCCCTGCCCCGGCTCCACGGGCCAAGGGACAAGACACCCGGGACCCCTCCCCGCTCTGTGGTTGCCCCTCTCCTCCCACCACTTCTCTGCTGTGCTCACCCGTTTCCTGAGGCATAAATCACCAGGGCCCTGAGAGGTGGAGCGAAAGCCTGTGGCCAGGGCACCCCGCCCCCCAGGGCGGCCTCCCTCCGAGGACCTCTCAGCGCTCTCCAAAGGGAAGGGGCTGCGGGAGTCAGGGCTCTGGCCCCACTGCCGGGGAGGCGGACTTTCAAAGAAACAATTTGCCCTGGAGTTGTGGCCCCAGCATGAAGAGGTTGCCCCACTGGCTGCCGCGAACAGGTCTGGTGTCTTTGCCAGAAGAAAATAAACTTTCCCAAAAGAAAATAAACTTTTTTTTGAAAGGCATTTGGAAGATGGAGATGCCGTCCCTCCCCGTGTCCTCCCCTCTCAGCACCAGCTCCTGGGCACACACTTGTGTGTTTCAAAACGCGGTGGCGTGGCTATTTTCGATAGCTGGGTGCCAGTGAGAGTGTGCGGGGCCAAGTCCTTTCGGCCTTAAGTGACCCTGGTGCTCAGGGCTCCCCGTCCAGGGTCTCGCTGTTGGAGGAGGAGAGCAGGGGGTCTTGGGCAGGACCCAAAGCGAGGAGACGTTGTTGTCATTTGTGAAGGTGCTGTCCCGAGGGCGTGGCCTTGGGAACAGGGTTCTGGAATGTCCCGGGCGTCCCCCCAGGGAAAAGATGAAGAAATCCTAGGCCTGAATGACGGCACCATTAGCATACTCTCCGCAGAAGGTGAGAGACTCATCTCCTGGAGCTGGATTCCTAGAGAGGCCACTGGCCACCCTTGGATGCTTTGCACGCTCACACCAGCAGAACTGGGGGACAGGTGTCCCAGGCACCTGGTGCCTCAGAGAGCTGGCTCAGGACTGGAGCCCTCTCCACCCTCCAGACAGCCTTACTGTGAGCAGCGATGGGGTGTTCAGCCCCTCCCCACAGCCCACCTCGTGGAGAGATGCTTATGAGCACTGGAACATTCTTCCTTAGAGTCAGCCAATTCGCCTCTCTGGCACTTCACGCGGAACAATCGCGGGCTCTTTTTCTGAGCTGGAAGGATCTTGCACATCATCTGATTAATCCTCCTCATTTCAAAGATGGAGAAGCTGAGGCCCAGAGATGGGCAGTGACTAGCCTGTGGTCACACAGCAAGGCATGTCTACCCTCACCTGCCAGCCCTGGCTCTACCCCCTGGAGACAACCTGGAATCAGCGAGTTCCCTTGGCAAAGGGAGAGCCTATCCTCCAGCTCCTCTACTCCAGCCTGAGCGGCCAGCTCCTGCCCAGTTCCAACTCACACTCAGTTTGCGCCCAGCTCACCATGCTGGCCATCCTTGCTCAGGCACCTCCAGAAAAACCTCGGCAGCTCTCTGACAGGCCTCTGAACACCAGAGCTGCCTCCCTGGGCTCCCAGCCCCTCAGATGGCCCTTGCCAGGTAAGGAGGGGCCAGTTACCTCCAGAGGCGCTCAAGGGCCCCTCCCAGGGCCTCCCATCACTCACCTTTGTCTCGGTTGGGGCTGGTTCTTCACAGCCTGAGGGTTGCTTGCTGTTGTCACCGGTGCCAGGACACCTGCTCCCTTCAGGAAAGACCTTTCCTGACTAGAGAGTGTCTTGGGACGAACCCAGGCTGCACGTAATGGGGCCACCCTGCTTTGCTCTGCTGACAGGGTGTCGTCTGACCTGATGGTAAGGTGAACAGGCCCCTTCTGTTAGAGCAGATGAACGGGTCAGGGTCTTTTCCTCAGATTCCACGGGAAAGTGAGATGGGGAAGCGGGATGGCACCTAGGAGCCAAGAACTGCCATGCCCCACAACTGAGGCAAACGAGAAGCACCCAGGGGCATCTTTATCTTGGGCCCGGTCTAGGAGGGGAGATGGAGGAGCAGGAAGGCCAGGGGGCTCCCACCGAGGATGGCCAAGGCTAAGCTGGGTTTCCTGAGGCCCATGGCAGGTGGGTCAGCTCCATTTCCAGGGCCTGTGAGGACCTGGGAGGGCGGGTCACCCCTCAGGGTCCCTGCCTTCTCCTCCTGTCACTCAGACAGCTGCCTCAAGTCAGCAAGAGTCAGACTCTTTAATTTAATTAATATATTATTTTGCTGTGGAAGTCGCTGGTCCTTTTGTTTTTTAAAGTTTTTAGAATTGAAGTATAATTTACACACAGTAAAAACAGATCTCGAGTGAACAGCTTGATGAGTTTTGAAAGTGCATGCACCCGTGTAACTGACCCACAAATCAAGACAGGACGTTTCTGTCACCCTAGAAAGTTCCCTCATTCGTTTCCAGCCCGAACGCTCCCCCCTCCAGAGGCAATCTCTGTTCTGGTTCACATCCCCGTGGCTTGGTTTTCCCTGCTCCAGAACTCCGCAGGAATAAACCCATTTGTTCACTTGCCTCTGATGTCTCTCATTCGGCAAACTGTTTCAAGGTTCATTCATGTTGTTGTTTCCTATTATCGCTTAACAGTATTTCGTTGCATGAATATACCACTATCAGTCATTCTGTCGATGGGCATGTGGGTTGCTTCCACTTTGGGCTATTATGAGTAAATATCCAGCTATACATTGGCATGAAAATCTTTTTGTGGATGTATGTTTTTGTATAAAAACCGCAAGTTGGAATTGCCAGGTCATAGGGAAGCTGTATGGTTAACTTCAGAAGAGACCACCAAACAGTTTTCAAAGAGGTTTTGTCCTGTCACTCTCCTAGGTCAGTGTATGAGAGTTCCAGGTGCCCCACATCCTTGCAAACATCTCACACCGTCCGTCTTAGTCTTGTTCATGTTCATCCTTCTGTAGGGCACACAGTGGTGTCTCCTTGTGATTTTCACTTGTATATCCCTGACCAATGGTGTAACGCCCCTTTGCACCTTTCCATGTGGTAATTGGTCATTTGAATATCTTCTTTTTTCAAGTGTCTGTTCAGCTCTTTTGCTTACTTGCATTTTTTTCTTTTTCTTTTTGAATTGTAGAAGTTGTTAACATACTCTGGATACATGCCCTTTTCCAGATATATGTATTGCAAATATTTCCTCTGATTTGTGCCTTTCCTTTTCACTTTTTAAACATTGCCTTTTTTGTATCTTTTTAATTTTAATTTTTAAACGTTATTTATTTATTTATTTTTTGAGGAAGATTAGCCCTGAGCTAACATCTGCCACCAATCCTCCTCTTTTTGCTGAGGAAGACTGGCCCTGAGCTAACATCTGTGCCCATCTTCCTCTATTTTGTATGTGGGATGCCTGCCACAGCATGGCTTGACAGGCAGCACATAGGTCTGTCCCGGGATGTGAACTGGTGAACCCCGGGTTACCAAAGTGGAACATGCGCCACCAGGCTGGCCCCTGTATCTTTTTAATTTTGATAATAGGTTGTGAGAATAGTGCAAAGGACTCTTTTATACCCTTCCTTCAGATTCATGAATTGTTTGCATTTTATCACATTTGCTTGATTATTCTTGCTTTCTCCTTCTTTCCCTCTCATCCATGTATGCATGTGCACACACACATATATAAACATATGTGTGTTTATACGTATATACATATGTGTACACACTCATGCCTTGGAGAGATTGCAGGTTTGGTTCCAGACCACCATAAAAAAGCAAATATCACAACAAAGTGAGTCACACAAATTTTTTGTTTTCCCAGAGCACATAAAAGTTATGTTTACACTACACGGTAGTCCATTAAGTGTGCGATAGCATTATGTCTAAAAAACAATCTGCATACCTGACTTCTAAAATACTTTATTGCTAAAAAATGCTAACCATCATCTGAGCCTTCAGTGAGTTGTAATCTTGCAAAAACCACAATATCTGCGAAGTGCAATAAAGTGAAACGTAATGAAACATGTGTGCCTGTATAAAGACACAGAAAGATAAACATATGAACACACGAATCTAGGTATATGTGTGTGTGTGTTTCCTCTGAACCATTTGTGGGAAGTTGGGGACATTATGACTCCCTTACTGTTCGGTGTGTGTGTCCCAAGGACAAGGCATTATTTTCCATACCCACAAAATAAATATCAAAATCAGAAAATTTGTCACTGATACAATTCTACTACCCAATCCACAGCCTGTACTCGCATTTCATTAATTGTTATGTTATGTCCATTTTTTACAATCTGTCCAGCTATGTCGTGTCGAGTCCAGGATCTAATGCAGGTCAGTGTGGAGCGCTTGGGTGCTGTGTCTCTTTAGTCTTCTTTCATCTGGACCAGTTTCTCAGCCTTTCTTTGTCATTGTATCCTCGATATTTTGAAGAGTGCAAGCCAGTTATTTTGTAGAATGTCTCTCAGTTAGAGAGTGCCCAGGGTTATCTCACGAGTAGAATCAGATCGTGCATTTTGGGGGGATGCTATCGAAGAGACGTCCTTTCTCAGGGCATCAGGTTAGAAGGCGTGAGGCGTTGGCCTGATGCTAGTGATGATAACTTTGCCCGCTCCGTTAAGTTGGTGTTTGCCAAGCTCTCTGCTGCGAAGTTCCGATTTTCCTTTTGTAATTCCTAGGTGTTTTGTGGGGAGACTGTATTAGTGAGCTCGGGTGCCATAACAGAATATCACAGGCTGGGTGACTTAAACCACGAGAATGTGTTTTCTCATAGTTGGAGACCCTACAAGTTCAAGAGCAAGATGAGGGCAGGCTGGCTTCTCCAGAGGCCTCTCTCGTCGTCTTGCAGATGGCCACCATCTGCTGTGTCCTCACAGGGCCGGGCCTCTCCTCTGTGTGCACATCCCTGGTGTCCCTTCCTCTTCTCCTAAGGACACCAGTCCTACAGGATTAGGGTCCACCCATGTGACCCCATTGGACCTTAGGAACCTCTTTAAAGGCACAGTCACATTCTAAGGTACTGGGGTCAGGGCTTCACTGTATGCGTTTTGCAGGGGCACGATTCACCCAATAACAGAGAAACTTTGAAATTCTGTAAATACCCTGTTCCTCATCAAACTTTCACCTAGTAATTTTAGCACCGGGTGCTAAATTGGTGATCTTCTAACTTCATCTTTCCTTCTCTATTTATTAGTTGGTATTTTTCTTAAGGAAGAGCTTTCCTTTCCCCTCATTTATTTACTTATTCATTTTAGTATAGCTATATGGATTTTTATTATATTTAATGGGATATAACCCATTACTATTACTTATTTTTGTACTCCAATTGTCCTAAATTTGGCCAGTAGGAGCTGGTTCCTGTGTCTTGTTGACATGTGCCAGTGATTTTTTTGTATTATTCTATTTTTTAGAGCAGTTTTGAGTTCACAGCAAAATTGAGCAGAAAGTACAAAGATTTCCTACATACTCCCTGTGCCCACACCTGCACAACCTCCCCACTATTGACATCGTGCACCACACACCCATGATTTTTTGAGCACTTCCTCAGAATATCTTTGCTCATTTTCATTCCCTGGTGCCTTCTGACTTTTGTATTCTATCTGGGTTTTATGGTTGTTTTCTGTAAGGTGTGAGTGGTGGGGGGAGGGGGGCAGGTCTTTCAGTAGGGTATTACTTCACCATGCCCGAAAGCAGAAATCCTACATCTTTCTTTTGTTATCTGAATTGACAATCTTTGCCTTTTAATTGGAGGGTTTGACCCATTTACAGTTAGTGAAATGATTGATATGGTCAGGCTGAAGCCGATTATCTTGCAACATACTTGTTTTCTTTTTTCTCCTCAATTTATTCCTTTGTTTCTTCTCCCCTATCTTCTTTTGAGTTAACTGATTACCTTTAGTATTCCATTCTATTTCCTTTAAGGGCTTTTAAACTAGGCTTCTTTGTATTGTTTTCGCTTGCTTCTCTAGGGTTACCGCGTGCATCCTTAACCCAATACAGTGCAATCTGAACGAATGTTCTATCATTTCACATATAACGTAAGATGCTTACAGAAGTATAATTTCATTTATTCCCTGCCATCCTTTGGACTATTATTGTTATAAATTTTACTTCTATCTATGCTATAAACCCTATTGTTTATCCATTTATCATTTAGCTGTCTTTTAAAGAATTAAAAAAATACTGTTTTATATTTGCTCACCTAGTGACCATTTCCAATGCTCCACGTTCTTCTCTGAGTATCAGATTTTCCATCTATTATCATTTGCCTTGAGCCTAAAGAACTTGCTTTAGAATTTCTTGTAGTGCAAGTCTGTTGGCAAGGAATTCTCTTGGATTTCATTTGACCAAGAATGTCATTGTTTCTCTTTATTTTTTAAAAGACATTTTTGCTGGATACAGAATTCTAGAATGATATTTTTTCTTTCAGGACTTTACAGATATTCTTTTTTCTATGACCTCTGTTATTTCTGAGGAGAAATCAGTTAACACTATCTTTGTTCTGCATGTATATAATGTGCCTTTTTTTCTGTGCCTACTATTAAGATTTTTCCTTATATCTTTATTTTTCACAAGTTTTACTATGGTATACCTGGGTGCGATTTCCTTCATATTTACTCTCCTTTGGTCCACTGAGATTCTTAGATCTGTGGGTTAATGTTTTCAATTAAATTTCAAAAATTTTTCACTATTATTATTTTAAATATTTTTTTCTGCCCCATATCTCTTTCTTCTAGGACTCCAATCTCTCTCTCTCTCTCACACACACACACACACACATGTTAGATTGCTCGAAACTGTCCCCGAGTTCATTGAGGCTCTGTTCAATATTTTAAAATTCCTTTTTCTGTCTTGGTGTCAGTTTGGTTAATTTCTATTGAGCTGTTTTCAAGTTCACTGGTGCTTTCTTATGCACTGTCCAGTCTGCCATTCAATACATTTTTCATTTCAGATATTGTGTTTTCCAGTTCTCAGATTTTCATCTGATTATTCTTTAAAGGTTTTCATTTCTCTCTTAATATTTCCCATCTCAGTGGGAATATATGCACAATCTATCTTTTCTTTTAAAATTTTCAAATATATCTATAATGCTTATTTTAAAGTTCTTGTCAAGTAATTCTAATATCTGGGTCTTTTGCCAGTTTTCTTCTACTGACTGAGTTTTTCTTTTGATTATGGGTCACCTTTTCTCACTTCTTTGAATGCCTAGTAGTTTTAGGTTAAATAAGGGACATCATGGATGATATACTGTGGAGGCTCTGGATTCTGTTACTCTCCTCGGAAGAGTGTTGCCTTTTGTCCTAGCAGGCAGTTAAATTACCAAAAATCGCCTTGATCTTGTGGAGGTTTGGGTTTCAGCTTTGAAAGGACAGGTTCAGTCCAGTTTTTTCTTAGTCCTACAGCGTAGCCCTTAATCCCGGGACATAAACTTTACACGTAAGCCAGAACCCTTCTTTGGCTTCAGTTGAAGGACTAACATTGCAGATACTGAACTTTAAATTCTGTCTCCCCGGAACGGAGCGGCTGATTAAACCTCTGCTCTCATCTTTCAAACTTCCAGTGTTGCTTTTCACTGAGATCTTTGGAGTCTTACCCTCTGCGTGTACAATTTAGGAATCAGCCAAGGTTTTGAAGAGACATTTGTCCGCAGACGTCAGGATACTCTCTTCCACCCCTGTGACTCTCTCCTGTCCTGGATTTCCTCCCTCACTTTCCAGCTCTTCTGGTTTTTCTGAACTCAGATCTTGACTCTTCAGCTTTTTTAGACTTCCGCTTTCTGCTTGAGCTCTATTCCTGCATGCCGCACAAACTGGAGGGTGCCTCTAGGGGAAAAGTCCATTACACATACATCTCACCCAGTGTTTCCCTTGTTTTAAGTGTCATATCCTCTCAAGTTTTTGTTCACTTTTGATTGCTCCTAAGTGTCTTCAAACAGTTGTTTTTATATTTTGTCCACAGTGTAATTATTGTCAGGAGAAAGCATAGTCTGTTACATGCTATCCCACAATTGTTGGAGTATTCAGACTTTTAATTTTACTTTATCTTAAAAAAATCATTATAGACTCACTGGAAGTGGCAACAGATCCTTCTTCCAGCTTTCTCTACAGGTGGTGACTCTAGTGTAATATCAATAAAGGGAAATTGACATCGGTACAATACTATTAACTAGACTACAGACCTTATTCAGTTTTCACCTGCATCCATTTGTGTGTGTGTGTGTGTGTGTGTGTGTGTGTAATTCTGTGCAACGTGAGCCCATATACAATTCACATAACCATTTATTACATGAAGGAGCTCTCTTGTGCTATCTCATTATATTAACACAACCCATTCCCTTGGACGCAAGTAGTATGTTCTCCATTTCTATGTTTTTGTCATTTTAATAATGTTATGTAAGTGGAATTACATAGTAAGATTTTGAGATTGACTTTTTGCACTGAGCACGGTACCTTTGAGATCCATCCAGGTTGTTGTATGTACCAACAATTTGTTTCTTACTCCCTTTTTTTGAAAGGCTTTTGAATTTTCAAAAATAAATTTTAATTTTAGAACAGTTTTAGATTTACAGAATTATTCCAAAGGTAGTACAAAGAGATCCTGTATAGTGCACACCCGGTTTTCCCTATTATTGACATCTTGCATCAGTGTGGTAATTTGCCACAATTAATGAACCAATGTGGATATGTTGTTATTAACTAGACTCCACACATTATTCAGATTTATCATTTTCCCCCTAATATCCTTTCCTTGTGCAGGACCCCATCCAGGACACCACACGGCATTTCATTGCATGTCACCTTAGGCTCATCTTGCTTGTGACAGTTTCTCAGGCTTTCTTTTTGTTTCATTTTTATGATTTTGATGACCTTGAGAGTTCTGGGGAGTGCTCATCAGATATTTTTCAGAATGGCCCCAAATTGGGATTTGTCTGATGCTTTTCTCATGTTAGAATGAGACAACATATTTTGGGATGGAATACCACAGAGGCAAAGTGACGTTCTCATCGTATTCTGTCAAGGGCACATGCCATCAATATCAACACACCTTATGGTTGTTGATGTTGACCTTGATCACCTGGCTTGTGGTCGGGTTTCTCCCCTGTGAAGTTACTCTTCCTTTCTCCCTTTCATACTGTCCTTTTTGGACGAAAGAGGACAGCCTACACTTGAGGACTGGGACACACGCTCTGCCTCCTTAAGGACTGAGTGTCTACACAGTTATTTGGAATTCTCCTGCACAGGAGGCTGTCTGTGTTCATTCATTTATTCAATCACTTATTCACATCAGTATGGATTCGTGGATTTTTATCTTATACCTTAGGTTATAGTCCAATACTACACTATTTCCTTGTTGATCGAATTGTTTCAGCTCTCACTGTTGGGAGCTCTTTCAATTGGCCACTGTGTCCCACTGACATACTTCACATCGTTGTGAGTTTTCTGCTTTGGGTTGGCGTTTTAAGCACTGTCTTACCATCTGGCACTACAAGGTGCTTCAGGCTCATTTTGTACTTCCCCAACCCAGTTCTACAGTCGTTTTTTCAAGCAGCCCTAGTTCCTCTTATTGGTTGATGGTACTGGAAGCAGACATCTGGGTGCAAGATGTGCACGTTGGTACTGGAGTGTCGTTGCTCCTGGGTGCTCTAAGTCATAGAGCAAGGAGGTGTGTGTGCTTGTACCAACCCAGGTGTATGCACATCTATGCACATTGCTATATACAACTGTCTGTGCTTATGTTATACTAACCATGAGTTTATGCTGATGTCTCCAACTCTAATGCATTATCTCATGGATGATTCTAGACTCCTTCTCTTGCTTATCTGTAATTTCCTACCCCAACAGTGAGAAACCTGCCTCCCACCATCAGCCATCTATTTTCTTACTTGTTCAATTCTGGTGTACGTGCAGAGTGGCTTCATAATTGTTAACCTGTCCCCCAGTGGGAAACAGCTTTGGAACTGGAATACAGTGTTACGTACACTTCCCTCTGCCTTTGGTCTCACACACTCCACCGTGTTCCAACTTACCTAGGTCAGCACCTTATTGCCCCGTTCCCTTCCGCGAGGTTGTGCCACACATTTGGAAGATTTATATTATTTTGTCACAGTCCACATTCTGTCCGGGGACGTCCCAACTTCCTAAATAATTTTTTAACTTTGCACGTATTACTGTTTCCTCTCTGTGCTATAAACTTTTATGGGTTTTGATAAATGTGTAGTGTCATGTACCCACCATCATAATGTAATACAAAATATTTTCACTGCCCTGAAATGTCTCTTGTGTTTCGCCTGTTCCACCCTTTGCCCCAACCTCCCAGCACCCACGGATTCTTTACTGTCTCTGTAGGTTTGCCTTTCCTGGAATATCATACAAGTGGAAACTGACAGTATGTAGCCTTTTCAAACTGGCTTCTTCCATTTAGTTCATCCACATCTTTTTGTGAGTCAATAATCCTTTTTTATTGCTGAATAATATTCCATTGTGTGGATGATCTACAGTTGATCCATTCTCCTATGAAGGACTTCCTGGTTGCTTCCAGTTTTTGGCATTTGTGAATACAGTGGCTATAAACATCCGTATGCAGGTTTTTGTGCGGATAGACATTTCCAACTCAGTTGGGTAAATGCTGAGGTGTTTGATGGACCTTATCGTAAGACTATGTTTAACTTCGTAAGAAACTGCTCCACTGTCCTCTAAAGTGGCTGTGCCATTTTGCATTCTAACCAGGAACGAATGAGAGTTCCTGTTGCTCTGCACCCTTGCCAGCCATTGGTATTGAGTTTTGGCCAACCTGATGGTTTTGCGTATCTCGTTGTGTATCTTGTTTTCATTTGCAAGTCCCTAATGACACCTGATGTTGCGCACCTTTCGTATGCTTATTTATTCTGTGTATGTCTTCTTTGAGAAGGAGTCTGTTCAGATCTTTTTCCTATTTTTTAATTAGGTTGTTTGTTTTCCTATTGTTGGATTTTAAGAATTCTTTATTTATTTTGGGTTCAAATCCTTTAGCAGATATGTATTGTGCAAATATTTACTACTAATCTGTGGATCCTATTTTCATTTTCTTAACAGTGTCTTGCAGAACAGAAAATTTTAACTTTAATAACATCCGATTAATCACCGTTTTTTCATGGAGCATGCTATTGGTGTTGCATCTAAAAACTCGTCACCAAACCCAAGGTCAAGCAGAATTCTTCCTGTGTTTTCTTCTCGGAGTTTCATATATATTTTTTTTTCCAAGGAAGATTAGCCCTGAGCTAACATGTGCCACCAATTCTCCTCTTTTTGCTGAGGAAGACTGGCCCTGAGCTAACATCCGTTCCCATCTTCCTCTACTTTATATGCAGGACGCCTACCACAGTGTAGCGTGCCTAGCCGTGCCATGTCCACACCTGGGATCCGAACCGGCGAACCTCAGGCCACTGAAGCAGAACATGAGATCTTAACCGCTGCGCCACCGGGCCAGCCCCTCACAGTTCAAATTTTAAATTTGGGTTTACTCTCTATCTGCCTTTTATTTCTGAAAAGTAATTGTTTTGGGTATAGAATGTGGAGGTTGACAGCTCTTGTCTTTCAGAAGTTGATAATTGTCTTGCCCCTTCCTGCTGGCCTGCATGAGAAGTTCAGATGAGAATTCTGCCCTCCTTTGGGTTGGGGTCCCCTAAATGTGATACGTCATTTCTCTCTGGCTGTTCTCAGGAATTTTTCTTTTTTTTTTTTAAAGATTTTATTTTTTTCCTTTTTCTCCCCAAAGCCCCCAGGTACATAGTTGTATATTCTTCGTTGTGGGTCCTTCTAGTTGTGGCATGTGGGACGCTGCCTCAGTGTGGCCTGATGAGCAGTGCCATGTCTACACCGAGGATCCGAACCGGCGAAACCCGGGGCCGCTGCAGCGGAGTTCTCGAACTTAACCACTCGGCCACGGGGCCAGCCCCTCAGGAATTTTTCTTTAGTTTTCAGAAGTTTGATTATGATCTTTCTTGGCATGAGTTTCTTTGGGTTTATTCTGTTTGGGGTTCGCTCAGCTTCTTGAATCTATAAGTTTGTGCCTTGTGCCAAACTGGGGGAATTTCCAGCCATTATTTTTTTAAATCTTTTTTCAGCCTCACCTTTTTCGGACTCCAATGACATGAGTGTTAGAAACTTTGCAGTAGACTCACATGGCCTTGAGTTTCTTTTTTTTTTTTTTTCCAGTCTACTTTCTCTCTGTGGCTCAGACTGGTCCTTCTTTGAGTTCTATTGACCCCTTTTTAAGGTTTCTGCTTCCCTCCTTTGTCATCTCCAACCTATTGAGCCTGCCCAGTGAGGATTTTTTTTCATCTCAGTTGTAATTTTTGAGTTCTAAAATTTCCTTTGGCGTTATTTTGTATCTTCTATTTCTTTGCTGTGATTTTCTAGGTGCACATTTGTTTCAAGCACGTTAGTCATTGCTGGTGAAGCACCTTTGTGATGCTGCTTTATAACCTTTGTCAGACAATTCCACCATCTGCTTCCTCTCACTGTTGGCATCTGTGAATGGTGGTTTCTCATTCACCCTGTGGTCCCTTGGTTCTTGGTGTGATGAGTGATCCTTTGTATCCGAGATGCGTGGGGATCCTCTCTCTCACTTTTAGCAGGCAGTCACACTGTTTAGGTGGAATGTGTGGGCCTAGGGGGTGGGATGGGTGCACCGCTTCCTGCCTGATGCCTTTAAAACCATCTGAGCAAAAGAGATTCACCGACTCAAGCCACCTGCTGCCGAAGGGGGAGACTGGAAGTTTTGTTCCCCCCCCCCCCCCCCGCCCCACGCTGATGCCTCCCTGTCAACAGTGCAGCACTGATCAGCCTGCCTGCTTGCTCCCGGCTGGGGGGAATTCGGCTCCCTGTTGGGCCCCCTGGCACCAGTGGTGGGGAGTGAAATTCCCCCCGATGTGACCTCATACTGCCTCATTCCACCTTGTGGATTCTGGGTCAGGGTGGGTGTTCAGCTCTCGGCTGGACCCCTGACACCAGTGGGTGTCGGCACGAACTGGGTGTTTGGGCTGCCTGCTCTGCTGGCTGGGGTGCAGATCGGGCTCCTTGCTCGCTGCCGCTGGGGGAGGCAGGTTGTTCAGTGGTGTTCGGCTGGTATTTTCACACAGGTTTTCCGCTCTGCTGGGGTGCCCTGTGCCCTCTGGCTACCGGGAGCAGGCTCTTCCGGGGCTTCCTGGCCCGGCCTGTTGGAGGTTAGGGCGGGGCAGCCCGTACGGCATGTATGGGAGGCAGAAAGCAAGCCCCGGGACCCATGGCCATATCGTTCCTGGTGTCTACAGTCCCTCGGTCGTCCTTCGTTCCGTCTTTCAGAATCTTCCCAAGTTTATGTTATGTTACGTCCAGAGTTTCTTCATTGTAAAAAGGACTAGGAAGGAAGGGGGTCATTCCATCTTGGCCAGAACTGGAAATTTCTATTTTAACATTTTTCCCCCAACCCTTTTAAAAGGAAACAAAGTTCTCAAAGTTTCAAAATAGGCCAGTGAGCCCTCTCAACGACCACAGTTCTCGCTGCGGAAGACGCTTGAGTGGTCACTGCAAAGAGAAGCTTTGCCTTTATAACTGGTAAAATAAGATTTTAAACATTTATTTATTTATTTATTTATTGAGGAAGATCAGCCCTGAGTTAACATCTGCTGCCAATCCTCCTCTTTTTGCTGAGGAAGACTGGCCCTGAGCTAACATCCGTGCCCATCTTCCTCTACTTTATATGTGGGACGCCTGCCACCGCATGGCTTGACAAGCAGTGCCATGTCCACACCCGGAATCTGAACCAGCAAACCCTGGGCCGCCGACGCAGAACGTGTGAACTTAACCACTGCGCCACCGGGCCGGCCCCAAATTAAGTTTTTAGATTGTTATTAAAGGGAGCACACAAATTAAAAATATTCTCATAGCATTTGCAGGCTCCGAAGCTCTGTGCCCAGACCTAGAAATCTCCGTTTGGGGTGAGGAGTGGGCCGTGGGTTCTGGAGTGTGGCCCTCCGCCCCGCTGTCGTCATTCCCATCTGATCCTCTTTCCGCTTCTCCCTCACTCTTCGCAGTATGGCAGAGAAGTGACGCAGACCTGGGCTCAGTTCCTGCCCCTGCCACTCATTAGCTGAGTCACATTACATCTGTAAAAGGAGGACATCTGTGCTGACCTTGTGGGTGGCCGTGATAATTCACTTGCGTCGTAGAGGTGAAGACAAGAATGCAAGGGCAGCGAGGTCCCCATAAGTGTTTGTTGGGTGGATGAAGAGAGCCCCACGCAGGGCCTGGCCTGTGGGCATCGCTCCATAACATGTCGTGTGCTTTCTGCCAGGATCATCTTTCTCATCCATCCGGGCTCATCTCCTGGAGACATTCCCTGACTGCCCCCAGGGTGCAAGGACCCCTTCCACGACCCCTAATGCCTGTTCTTAGCTCTACACTCCACTAGCCTCCTCTGGCCTTGGTACCCTTGGAGACTGGGCTCTCCTTGAAGGCAGGGTTGCCTTATGGCTGTTTCGATAGAGCCTGTGAAAACCATAGAGTCACTCAGGGGGCAGCAGGGCAGCAGAAGAGGAGAGTGCTAAGGCTTATGCCCCAAGGAGGATGAGTGTGTGGGAGACGAAGGTGTGCCGGCAAGGAGGACTGAGATGGAGCAGCCAAGGGGGTGAGCGCAGAGGTCAGGGAAGATGAGATGGTCAGGAGGGGGCTCGGGACATTGGGTCTGGTGACATGGATGCTGTTGGCATGACATGCACCTGTTGGCATTGTGTGGCTGGCTTGGGGTGAGGTGGAGGAATTTGTAGGTGTTGAGGTCATGAGGGCGGTGGGTGTGTCCATCGCTGAACAAACCCTGGTCCTGATGTAAGGTGCTCCCTAGCTTGGTCCACGGCCCATCACAAGCGATCCTGCAGGAGATGCATCAAAAGCATCAGTGAGGCACCAGCGAAGAATCCCCACTCCCCATAAGAGACAAGGTCAGGTTCTTCCGTGGTGTCGAGGAAGAGACCGAGGGTCAGAGGGTAGGCTACCATCCAAACTCATTTCTGCATGTCCCCAACCTCCAGTCATCCCAAGGCACTTCCCTGGGTGCGGAGGCTCAAGAAAGCTCGGCACAGTAGACTGAGATTTTTGAGGGAAGTGGCCGGGTCCGAGGTGCCTCCAGATTTCTGTGCTGTGAAGAAAGGGAAGCTAGGCAGAGGTGGCTTTCTGGCTGAAACAGTCTTTCCAACTATAATGCCAGAAATGGTGTCTTCTCAAGGAGGATGCCTGGCCCCCCACGTACTGGCTGTCACTCACACTGGGAGAGAGGCACCAGCGTCCGACCGCCAGGCTTCCTGGGGAGAGCGGGCCGTGATGCTCTCCCGGGTAACCAGGTGCAGGTAAGGCAGAGACCCACCACCTTCCCTCCTCAGCCCAAGTCAAGAAGCACGGGAACAGAGGCGCCTTCTGCAGCCCGTCCAGGAGTTCCACGCCTGGAAGGGGGCAGCGGGGCCTCCCTGAGTTCACAGACGCCCCCCAGGCCCGGGGCTTGGCAGTTCTGGCCCGTGTCAGGGCTCTTGGCAAGCCCTTCAGGTCTTCCTGGACTGCGCCCAGCTTCAACCAACTTGGTAAACATGATTGCCATCGACTGCGCACCTGCTGTGCTAGTTTCCCGTGGCTGCTGTGACACGTCACCACAAATTTAGTGTCTTTAAACAATACACATTCACTATCCTCGGTTCTGGAGGTCAGAAGTCTGAAGCGGGCTTTATGAGGCAAAAATCAAGACATGGGGAAGGCAGTGTTCCTTCTGGAAGCCCTAAGAGAGAATCCTTTCCCTTGCCTTCTCCAGCTTCTGGAAGCTTCCACGTTCCTTGGCTCATGTCCTTATCACTCCAACTACCGCTTCCACGATCACGTCTTCTCTGGTGCCGACCGTCCTGCCACCCTCTTATGAAGATCCCTGTGATGGGTAGGCCCACCGGGACCATCCAGGATCGTCTCGCCATCTCCAGACCCTTAACTTAGTCGCCTCTGCCAAGTCCCTTTGCCATGTAAGGTGACATAGTCACAGGTTCCGGGCATGGGAACGTGGACATCTTTTGGGTCATTATTGCACCGCCCACACCAGCTCCCTGCTTGGCACCCTGAGTGGCGTGACTCTGCACGGCCTTGAGGAGCCGAGTGCCTGGTTCAAGAGGAAGAGCGGCACCAGCTCCACCTGCAGTCCTCGGACAGAGACCTGAGTTGGAATCCCAGCAAACGCTGTGTGTTGGGGGCTCCAGGCCCAGGTCCATGATCCATGGGGTCTCAAGGCACGTGAGGGGCTTGCACCCCCAAGGGCCTCAGCTTCACCTGCCCTCGTATTTGAGAAGCTGCCTGGAGCTCTCCCCCGACCAAATCTCGGGCAGCTATTGAACCTGCACAGGGGTGCTGGCTGCAGGCTGTGTGATTGCGAAGCGAGGCTTCACGTTTCCTGCCGGTGTGAAATGTCACGAGCTGGCGTTCGCTCATGGAGAAGGAACGCTTGCCGGCACAGACGTGTGGGCCCAGAGCCAGGTGCATCCGAGTCCGGGGCTGGGCTGGGCTGGGCACTGCGCCCCCGATCCCACTGGGTCCTCGGTTCTGCAGAGTTCTGAGAACCCTGGGCAGGTCTGACAGACCAGGCTCCGAGAGGGGAAGGGGCTTTCCTGAGCTCCTCGTTGCCAGACCCGGCTCTGCCTGCGCCTCTGGGAACGCCCGTGGACTTCACTTTTTCCAGAATGTCGGTCAGCCATGCCGAGGCGAGGGGCCAGCAGCAGGCAGGGCCGGTGGAGTGGCAGGTGTTGGAAAAGCCCAATTAAACGTACCGACTGTGTTGCTGGCCTCCTGAGCCTGCAAATCGAGGTTACGAGCTGGTCAGCAAAGGGGAGCCGTGGGCTGGTTGGCGTATGTCTGGGTGAGAGCTCCCCGGGACACAAGTGCTTGGGGGGTCCTCCATCACTTGGAGCCTGCCGCTCACGGCTCCCCTTTGTCACGATGGGTCCCAGTTTCTGCTCTGCCCCCAGTGATGGGGCTGCCTGACCTATAACTCCCCTCAGGCCCTCATCCAGGCCCTGTATCCACTGCTTGTCTTTTCTTTTAAAGAAAGAGGGGAATTTTTTTTTCTTCCTACAGAACAGCACAAGCCTTGGGAGGGGGAAGAAAGGCGAGTGTGGAGATGCCAGCCTTGGGCCTGGCCTGTCCTTCCCTCCAACTCTCTGGCCACCACGCTCCCACCCTCTGTCACCACTGGGGTCTCAGAGGTGGTCTCCTTCTGGGTCACAGTGTCTTCACAGTGTCTCCACTGGACAAGTGAGACCCCGGGCCCCGCCCTAGTCCACCACCTCCCCCTCACAGCAAGGACAGCTTGGGTCCAGAGGGGCTAAATGACTAACCTGAAGTCACAGAGCCAGTGGAACAGGGCAGACCCAGGATGGAAGCATCTGCCCAAACGTGTGAGGGGTGGGAGGGGTTACACATGGCTACAGGCAGGCCTCTAGACTCACTTCTGACCAACAGAATATGACAAAGGGGATGAGATTTTAAAGATATAATTGAGGCCTCAAATCAGTGGAATGTGAGTTCATCAAAAGGAATATTATACTTGATGGGCCTGACTTAATCAGGCAAAAGCCCTTAAAGGCCGGACCGGACCCTCCCTGAGGCCAGGCGCTCTCCTCTGCTGGTCTGGAAGAACAAGCCACCATGAATTCCAGAGCTGCGAGGAAATTAAGTCCACAACCAGTTGAACGAGCTTGGGAACAGATAGCCCTCCTCACTGAGCTCCAGATGAGAACGGAGCCCCACCAACACCTAGACTGCAGGCTCGCGAGATCCCGGGCGCAGGACCCAGCTCAGCTGTGCATGGACTCCTGCCTCCCAGAAACTGTGAGAAGAGAACCGTGTGCTGTTTGAAGCAGTGGTAACTTGTTATGCAGCATCGATAGCTGATACAAAAGAAGCGAGTTAGCGCTTCCTCCAGGAGCACCACCTTTGGAGCCAATCCTCTCCATCACTCCCCGTCAAGGTCACCTTAGCATTGTCACCTCCCAAGTGGAGTCACTAGACCTGATTTTCCATGGCTGCTGTGCAGAGTAAATACGATAACAGAAGGCGGGGCTCAGGCTGTGAAGGAGGGAGGGGCGGTGAGGTCAGTAACGGGGCCCCTGGCCTGCATTGTCCCCACCTACCTGGCCCATGCCCTTGGGCCAGCCCTGGGCCGCAAAGGATATGCTGAGGGTCATGGACACTCAGAGGGTCCTTGCACACCAGCCAGCGTGAGCAGCACTCTCCCCTCCCCCCGCCCCTGAGTCAAAGGCCAGGCCTGGTCCCAGCACATCAGAAGCCACCCCCCTACCCTCACCTGCCTTTCAAGGCCCCCAGCCTGGCCCTCCTGGACGCTCCTGACCGAGGACACTGTGTGTGTGGGCCACGCTGAACCCTGAGGTTGAGGCCCAGAGAAGCCATGGACCTGCCTGGGTCAAAGGCCTCTTGGTGTCCTTACCCTGTACACAGCAGGCACTTAGGAAACCCAGGCAGGTCACGGTGATCAGGGTGACAGCTGTGCATGTGTATTCCTGGAACCCTGGGCCCCTTCCCTGTCCATTAAACAGGAAGTTGTTCAACCATCCAGCGCTTTGCAAGACCAAATCCCCACGTGGCAGTGGGATGAGCACGAGGCATGGGGAAGATGTGAACATGGCTGGAGCAGATGCTCCGGGCCCTCTGGGCTGCACCTCCTTGGATCTAACATTTCAGAGCACACCAGGCGGCCTTCCAGCTGCCAGCAGCTGTGTCTCTGCCTGAGGGCTTTCTTTGAAGCTGTGAGCATCTGCTCTACCCATGCACACCTGGCCCCAAATATTGGGGGGTCACATCCCTGGAGCAGCCTGGGGGCTGCCGTGCAGGTGCGCCAGCTCCCTGCCCATGCGTGGGGCTGCTGTGGGGAGTGTGCTCGCCACTGACTCCCAGAGTCCGCAGGGGGACTGCACCAGCTGCCCCAGAGGGCACTTGCTTGAAAATGCATCCTGCCCCCCTTCTTGGTGATTCACGGACCATCTTCCAAATAAACTGCTGGCAGTGACACCTTATCTCAGGGTCTGCTTCTGAGGAACCCAAACTAAGACAAGAAGTGGCCCCTGGCCTCAGGAAGCTCACCAGCTGGGAGGAGTGATGGAGAGTTATGACTGGACGCCAGGGGCAGGGGCAAGGCACCCGAGTTGCACAAGAGGCCAGGTGCCTGCCCAGTGCCAGCCCAGTGCCCGGTGCCCAGTGCTGTGACCTGCATCCCAGTCTGATGTCTGGGACCTCCGAGGATGCTGTTAGCTGATGCCGAGTTGGGGAAGAGTGGCGTTTCCTGGAAAACAGGCTGGCCTGCCAGAGCACTAATCACAGGAAAAATGACAACCACCCCAGCCAACCTTCGATTGCTGATTGGGGTAAACACAGTGGGATTAAAATAAACCACCAGAATTCCAGCTCATTAGAGCTGAAATGTTACTGAGCTTGGAACATCATCTTGTCAGGTCCCTCCCAACCCAGCCAGCCGGTGGAAAATCCAGCTAATTCAAAAGTGAGTGTGGGAGTCTACTCGGTCCCAGGCCCTGCAGGTCACGGATCTGGCTGGAGGGATGGTGGGCCCCGGGCGGGCCCTGCACAGGCCTGTGACAGCCGTGACCTCACCGAGCCCTCCTCATCCCTGCGAGAGAGGGGTGTCACTGCTGAGAGACATCTGGGGGTTATCTGGAGAGGGGCCAGGGCTTGCCCTGGTCATGCAGCAATGGGCTCTTCCCCCAACATGCAAATCAGCTCCAGGCCCCCCATCCTTTCCAGGTCGCAGCAGAGGGAGAGTCCCACAGGCAAGCAGCCCTCCGTGCAGAAAGGGCCCCACACACCTTTGTGTAAAGGCACGGAGAGGAAACCTTTTAGGTTTTGCACATGGTCTCTGTTGCATGTTCTTCTGTCTTTATTTTTTCCTACAAGCCTTCAACAATGTGAAAGTATTCTTAGCTCACAGGCCAGACACAAGAGGTCCAAGGCAGAATTTGGCCACTGGGCTGTAGTTCACCCACCCCTGGTCCACAGGGATATAGATGTGCATGTGGGCACTAACTTCTCCACTTCTCCCTCTCACAGACTCCTACTCAACCTTCACAACCCAGCTCAAATGCCCCCTCCTGTGTGAGATCTTTCCCAGCTTCCCTTCCAGGCGCCAGCAACGCTGACCTGCCGTCTGGTCTAGCGGGGCTTTGGGGCTGTGACACCCACCCTTGGTGTTATCCCAATTCATTCTTCTCTTTGGTACCGGCATGGGGCGTCTTCGGGCACCAGAGCTAGAAGGGAGCACTCTGCGTCAACTCTGCTCAGGGTCAGAGTCGCCCGTCTCCAGAGTGACCCGTGCAGGGAAGCCGTCGGCCTTCAACTTGCGACTGAGTGATGGCAGCTGCATCTGAGGTGCAGATCCAGGGTTCGGAGAAAGAGGACAGCAGGGGGTGGATGCAAGGGGGGTCAGGAACAAGTCGGTTCCGAAGGTCCACGGCGGCCAAGGCCAGGCTCTGAGGCTGGACGGGGGAAGGGCATTCTCAGAGGGGACAGCATAGACTGAGCGTCAGAGGCAGGACCTCGAGCGGGATTCAGGAAGCAGTGGGCGGTGGGGTTTGGATGCGCTGTGGGTTCACATCTCTCCACCAGGGCCAGGACTTGCCGCGTTTGTGCTCCCAGCACAAGCCTGGGCCAAATTGGAGCCCAGGACCCGCGACGGGAGAGCTGAGCGCACGGGGAGGAAGGGTGGGCAGCTCTGTGCTTGGTTGGAGACGCAGCAGACTGGGCGGTGTGGTGGGGGCCACCTTGGAGGAGAGCTGGGCGTCGAGGGCCCCTGCTGGAGGGGGTGCCTTGGGCAGGAAAGGCTGGTGGGTTGGGAGGCCGCGTGGGACCCGTGGAGGGAGGAGCGCAGCACGGAGATCGGTGGCTGGTGTGCTGCGAGATGTTGTTGAGAACCAGGGCGGGCTGTAGGATGGAGAAAAGGATCTAAAAATCAGGACGGATGGGGTGTGGGAAGCAGGAGCTCCCCGGGGCTGGAACCCAGACCCCCTGCCCCCGGCATGATCGGGCCATTGCTGAGGGCCTTGATGAGTCCTCCTCAGCCTCAGAAAACCCGATGGAGCCTGGGCTTCTGGAAACTGATGGGGACACGTTCAGCCCTTGGCATGACCCCTCTGAAGAAAGGTGAGGCAAAGACCAGGCCATGTAGGGAGGAGAGGGCAGAGGCTCCAAGCATAGGCTAAGCCCTGAACCTTCCACCGTGCTGAGTCAGAGCCCCATCGTCCCATCTCGTGGGTGACCTTGGCTCGACCTTCCCAGCTAGCAGAGCCCTTCTGCGGGCTGTGTTCCCCCGACGGGGTCCCCAGTGAGCGCTGCGCCCCATGGAAGGCAGACCTTGCCTGCCGGGGCTGGCCGGGGACCAGGCATTCCCGCTGGGCCCCTGGGTCTCCGCTCCTGCCTCAGAGGCCGGCTGGCACAGGCGGAGCCCGCAGCCCAGAATTCCAGTGCAGCCGCTTGGCTCCCGGGACCGGTCGGTGCAGGAGGCCCCGCTCGAGTGCCAGAACGGGATGGAAACCACACTCTCACGGCCCAACGCGGAGCACATGCTGCCAGCAGAGCAGGAACGTGGCCACAGGGCAGCCCAGCGACCCCGGCCCGGCCCCGGCTGTGGCAGCTCATGGGATTCTGTCCCAGCACAATCCCCCTGCCCTCGCTGGCCACATCAGTGTCACGGGAGCTCAGGCTGCCCCCTCCCACCCCTCCAACCAGGGGCCTGAGGCTGCCTTGCTCAGAGATCAGCTCTGTGGCCTGGGGTGGATGCCGGGCTTAAAACCCGCCAGTGGCTCTCCGGGGCCTCGAGAGGAGGTCCAAGCTCCTGAGGTCGGGTTTCAAGGCCATCTCCAACGAGGCCCTCGCAGACTGGCCAGCTGATTTTCAAATCTCAAATCTCAAAAAGATCTCAAAAAAGAATCTCAAAAAGATTTTCTCTTTTTGAGAAAATCACAGGTCTGTGGTCAGTGGATAAAGGCCCCAAAGATGCCCATGCCCTAATCTTTGGAACCTGCGAATAGTTACCTTCCAGGGCAAAGGGACTTTGTAGACGTGATGGAGTTAAGGACCTCAAGATGGGGAGGTGATCCTGGGTGATCTGGGTCTCATCACATAAGGGAAGAAGGAGGGAGGCGGAGAGTCAGAGTCTGAGAAGATGCGACCACGCGCATGGAGAGCAGAGTGACACAGCCACAAGCCGAGGAATGCAGGCGGCCTCTAGAAGCTGGAAAGGGCAAGGAAGGAGTCCCCTCAGAGCCTCCAGAAGGGGCTGGCTCTGCCGACACCTTGATTCTAGCTCCATTTGGGATTTCTGACCTCCGGAGCTGTAGGGGAATCAATCTGTGCTGCCCCAAGATGCTAAATTTGTGGTAATTTGTTACAGCAGCAACAGGAGACTCATACGCCATCCCATCACGGTGTCCCTGCCGTGCCCTCCACAGGGGCCCTTCCAGCTGCACGAGCTGCGCCCTCTACCTGGGGACCCCCGTGCTCAGGATCTGCTCTGGCTGCGTCCCTCCCTTGGCGAGCAAGTCCTCGGCGACTTCTCTCCAGCCTCGCTGTTGAGCTGAGAGGGTGACGCACGCCTCTCTTCTCCCACGATCACGTTCTCAGTTCTGTCCCGACTCCTGCTGAGTGTTGGGACTGGGCACCTCCCATGACGGGGAGCTCATCACCCCTCAGGACAGCCCAATCCACCTCCTCCTCGCAGAACCGTGGGGCTTGGTCCCTGCTCGCAGGCCCAGGCTGAAGAGGCGAGGGGCTGAGATGCAGCTGCGATGGCCTCCGGGTGGGGGTTTAACTGTCGGGCTCTGGCTCTTCCTGCCTAAGTCCTTGAGTCTCATGGCCAAGAGAGGAAAGGCGTAATCGGACCCAAAGCCGGAGGCTCGCATCCTCCCCGTGTGGAGCCTGCTGCCCTCGTCAGAGGACTGCCAGATTCAGAAACAAGAGCAAGGATGCCTCGTCGAACTGGGATTTCAGATAAACAACAGACACTTTTTAGTGTAAGTATGTCCCCAATTGCCTGGATACACGTCTACTAAGAAATTGCTTGTTGGTTACCTGATGTTTGAACCTAACTGGGCCTCCTGCATCTTATCTGTCCACCCCACGTTGTCATTCCTCCAGGATGCAGTGCACAGAGCCCCGGTCACCACGGCCCAGAATGGGGGCCCAAAGGGGACGAGAAAGGGAGTGGGGAGACCCATCGGCTTCAGACCTGGGTACAGAGGCACATGCGTCTGCCTCCCCTGGCCCTTCTTGTTTGTGGGAAGCCTGGGGGCTCCCCCAGGGCAACTCTGGCCTCCAGATTTCCTGAGGACTCGTGGAATCAAGTCCTGGGGTCCCTCTGAGGTGATTCTGCCGAGGCCTCGGGCCGCTTCCCTCCCTTCTGGGCCCTAGCTCCTCTCTTGCAGCCCAGGGACTGGGCTCAAAGCTTCTGGGCCGCCTGTGGTATGGAAGTGACCCCTGTCAGTGTAGACAGACCACAGAGACCACCCCTGCCTCACCCCCACCTCGTCCCCACCCTGCCTGCCAGAGCTGAGGTCCATTATGAGCGTCCACAAGGTGAGCTGGAAAGAGCCAGGGGACAGCTGGGGGGACAGGGTGGGGAAAGTGGGAGGAAGCTACCCTACTGGCCACCACCCACCCACCCTGGGCACCCCCTAGTCGGAGTTCAAAGGCCCTTCTCATATGAAAGCTCCACCCACCAGCAGCCCATCCCCCCTGGCCCAGGGGCCTCGGGGTCCTCCTGTCTCCAAGCCCAAGGTCAGACCTGGGTCCTGCCCAGCCATCCTGGAAGGAACATACTCCAGCCCCAGACCCCACCCTGCTAGAGGCCTCAGTTTCCCCACTTGTCACTCCAAGACTGGAGCCAGGGGAGCGCAAGATGTCCAGACAGTGCCCACATTCCCCCAGAGGCAACCCTCCTGTCTCAGCTGTCTATTGCTGTGTAACAAGTAACCCCAAACCTCACAGCTGGCAACAACAAACATGTGTCACCTCACACAGGCCTGAGGGTCAGGAGTGCTGGGCGGGCTCGGCCAGGTGCCTTTGCCTCCACGTCCCTCCTGAGCCCTCCCTTCCCCCTCCCTCTCCCCTCCTTCCCCCCCCCCCCCGTTCTTTCCTTGCTCTCTCTCTTCCTTTCTCTCTCCCCTTCCGTCCGTGTCCTCCTTTTCCTTCGCTCCTTCCTCTTCCTTCTTTCTCTCTTTCACCCACCCAGCCCCTCATTCACTCCCTTAATGAGTGCCACCCCCCAAGTCCCAGCCATCCCACCCTCGAGGAGAAGCAGCCCCTTGCCCCCACGTCCCACCTGGAGGGAGCCTTGAAGGGAGGCCATGGCCAGCCAGCCGCCAGCCACAGAGGAGCATGTCCGTAGAGAAGATACTGTAGGCCGGGGGCAGCCGTCTGCCAGGCCGGGCAGGGCGTGATGGCAGGTATGGAGGTGGGAATGATTGCAGGGACTGGTTTTGGAGAGAGAGGTGCCAGCTGGTGCCTGGGGCTCCGTCCTAAAGCCTGGGCAGAGTGTCTGTGGAGGGAGGGTTTTGTCCCCCCACAACAGTCCAGGCAGCTCAGGTGGCCAGCGTGGGTGGGTTTCCAGGAAGCTTGCTTTACTAAAGACACTGCCTGTCGTGGGGGTCCAGCCATCACATGCAGTGGTCTGTTCCCCTGGGCGCACATCTTCGCCACCCGCAAAGTTCCAGGCCTGGGGCTGCGAGGGACAGGAGGGGCTGGTCACCCCACTCCCACCCCTGCAGCCCTGGCTCTCAGCAAGGCTGGCCCAACTGGCCCAGACCCCACGAGGGGCCACAGTGAACTGCAGTGAGGGACGACAACAGGCTGCTTCCTCCTCAGACACGCAGGCTTGGAGAGAAACCAGAGAGCAGAGGATGGTCCTCTTTGCTCAGCCAGGCAGTGTGGCCGGGGGCACAACCGTCACCCCCCAGGCCCACAGGAGCAGAGATGCCTGGCACCTCCTGACCCAGCCCTCCAAGGCTGGCACACATGGGCACATGGTGGCACAGTGGCCACCCACCAGGAAGGGCTGTGGGTCTCTCCCTGGAGGCTGCAGCTAGCTGGATAGGGAGGGGCGGGGTGACACCACCCTCATCCCAGTCCTGAAAAATTGGCCACCTTTGGCAAGTCCAGGGACCAAGAGATGGCAACAGTGAGGTGGCGACCCCTACCCCCAGAACCAATGTGGAAGACCCATGAGCACTTGTAGCAACCAGCTCCTGTGCAGGAGAGCCTGCGGGGAGAGGCCCCCCAGCCCCCAGCCCCAGTAGCTTCCACTGAAGCTGCTCTTCCAGGATGTCCTCTGGGAGCTGTGACGGAACGCGTGCACCGACACACGCACACTGCCCGCAGTCTGAGGGGCGAGGGGCGCAGAGCTTCCCCAGCCCACCCCACCCACGGCCCAGCATGGAGCTCTGCTCTGCAACGAGGGCGCTTCAGCCGCGCGAGGGCTGGAGGACCAGGTCTGCCTCTGAGAGCAAGGGAGTGAGGCTTTAGTCCACAACAGGTGAGGGCAGAGCCCTGCAGGGAGCGCACACGGCATGGGCAAGGGCCTGGAGACCGGCTCCAGCTGCAGCCGCCCCTGCCTCGGCCCACCCCTTCAGCTGGTGATCGGGGCGCTAGCCTATTTATGGGGTCCTAGGTGAGTGCTGGAAAGACAGACAAGAAGCGAGCGGGCAGGACCAGGACTTGTCCTGCTGACACAGACAGACAGCACTGCAAATCGCGCTCCATCCCTCGAGTGGAATTGCCGTGTTCACGGGTCCAGCATCTTTCATTACGGAATGTTCTGCCAAAGCGCCCTCCCCAGGCTGTCGTCCCAGTGCACATGCCCACTCCTCATGCCCTCCTGAGCCCTGGATGCTGGGCCCCGCTCACAGGCCAAAAACCCTACAAAAACTCTCCTAGTTTCACTGTGTAATTTGAGCTCTGCAGACATTTATCGCTGTTTTTACTCTCCTCCTGTGAGTTGCCTCTTCAGAGGCTCTGTCCATCTTTCTACCAAGAGCTCTTTCTAATTCATTTGCAGGAGCCTTTGTTTGCTAAGGGTGTTGTCCCTTTGTCTATCAGAAATACTGTAAATATTGGCTCCAGGCTGCCGTTTGCCTGGAAATCCCAGTCTGTGCGCGAGTCCGTCAGTCCCCAGAGGTCTCGCGATCCCCTTTATGGCTCCTGGGGTCTACGCCTTGCTTGGGAAGGCTCTCCCAGACCCCAGAGCCCAGCATTTTCCTGTCTTTCACGACGTTCTTGTTCTTTGTAATCTGTCGCAGCCTGGGTGCCTTTAGGACACCTGTTGAGTGTGAAGGAAGGGACTCACAGGGAGGTGTCTGCCAGCGGGCTCACTGCTGCGCCCTGTTCCCACTCCCCACTCATCAGAAGAGGTGGGTCCTCACGGGGGCTGCAGGGCACCCCGGGCCGGGCGAGGAGGCTGACAGCAAGAGGAAGATGGCACTCTGGGGTGTCCTCGGTCCCTGACGCTCAGTGAGTGTGCGGTGGGGACACGGGTCCTGAGGGGTCTCACACCCGAGGCCCCACCTCCCCGGGCTGGGCTGAGCACAGCTTGAAAGTTCTCAGCAGCAGCATCAGAGCAGTTTCCAGGGCGTCCCCTCCTTACATCCCTTCTGGATCTCTGGGGTGGGGGTCCCGGGTCCGAGTCTGTTCTCCACCCCCCCGCCCCCGCCCGCCAGGGCAGAGCCCTCGTCTGTCTGCACGAGGTTTGAAGAACAGGGCTGGCTCCGGCTCAGCTGTGGGGGCTCCCAGAGGTTTTCAGCAGGGTCAGTCCCCCCCCCCCCACCCCGGCAGGGTCGACGAGGGGGGGGATGAGGTTCTGCGACTCCCTCAAGGAGACCAGGGAGGCTGCTGGGAGTGTGAGGACCCGACTAGCCACTTCCCGAGCCTCTTGCAAGGGTGCAAAGAGCTCTTCTGACTTTCTTCCGAGGCCCCATGCAGACGGGACCTAAAGGTTATAATCACAGCTGTGACTCAGGGGGCGCTTCTGTGGGTCGAGCCCCGGGCCAGCTCTTTGCCTTAATATCACCAGTCCACGCAGCAGCCCTGCAAAGTGGACTCCGTGATTCCTACTTTACAGATGAGAAAACGGAGGCTCAGAGAGGTCAAGTAACCTGTGCATCACCACACAGCCTGCAGGGAAATTGAAGTCACCTGAGGAGGTGTTGAGATGGCTGAGCTGGAGAACAGCAGCAAGGTGCCCAGCAGGGTGTGCACATAGTAGGCACTCAGAAAATTTAACTGCCTTCTCCTCTTCTTGCCTCCGTTCTCTGTGGTTCTTCCTTTCTTTCCCAGGAGACTTCCTCACCTCCTGAAATCTGTGATGACAGCAGCAAGCAAACCCCACTTGAGAGAGGATACACTTGATACACTTGATCCCCCCCCGACTTGATACAGGATAAAATGTGGGAAGAAAGAGGAGCTCAGCAACACAGAGGCAAGTTTATTCATTTAAGGACTTGGTCCATAAACTTCCCCTCGTGTGGCAGGTCCTTAGTTAGGGTCCCCATCCCTGAACTGCTCCCTATCTAACTGGAGGTCCACACAGGGGGACCTAGGGGGGATGAGGTTGGAGGAATTTCCACCCATGGGCCAGCTCTCAGGAGGGAGGGGAATCCAGAGGGGCTCCCTGGAGGAGGAGGTCTCTGTCCGATGGTCAGGGATTTGAGGAGCCGGTCATACACGGGGGCGGGGGGGAGCGGCATTGTGGGGCCTGTCCAGGCTTGGGGGAACAGGGGTTGTTCTGTTTCCCAGTGTGCAGAAGTATGAGATATAACGTTTTCGAAGCTTGTTGAGCAGAACACAACAACACACACAACCTGTTGTATGATTTCATGTATAAACACAATAATTGGTAAAACAAAAAAGTGTAGAAATCAGAATGATGATCACCCCTCGGGCCAGCGAGCTGCTGACGTTGGGGGAGGGGAGCCGTGGGCTTCCGGAAGCCGGGGGCCAGAGGAGGCCGGCTGAAGGGGTGTGCCTCTGGTTTTATGAAAATGTCATACCTGCCCCTATTACCCATGGACTTTCCCGCCTGTGTATTATACTCGAATAAAAAGTTAAAATTTGTCGAAACTCAAGCTTAGGGAGAGAGTTCGCACATCATCCTGGAGGCAGCGGGCAGCCCCTGCAGGGCTCTGAGCAGCACGCGGTTTGTGACCAGGGCTGGGTTCCTGGATGATGAATCTGGCGGCGGGCGGGCGAGTGATGGATGAGCGGGAGGCGGGGGGGCGGGCTGGCGATTGCTGAGAGACTGTCGCAAGTGCAGGTGAGATGTAATTCTGCAGCCGCCCCAGGGAGGAGACGCCGTGCACAAGCTGTCTGCGGCTTCATTAAACACCAGAGGGAGAAATGAACCAATTTCTCGGCCCCGGTCCACGCCTTCTCCTAGGATGTGAAGTCAAAGGCTGTGGACTGAGGGCCGGTAGCAAACCGACTAATTCCCCTGGATAAAGCCTTTAATCTAACACATAACAGCAAATTCTTGTTTTTCCATTAAAAACAATACCTCAGCCCCCATGTCGGCTGCCAGGGCCTTAACGAGATCCCTTTCCCCCAGGAGGCTGGGTTGGACCTTTGTTCCTCGCAGCACGGGCTTCGGGAGCCTGCAGGTTTGGCGGTAGGACCAGTTGGGGGTATTTGCATTGACTGGGGGCGTGAGGCTGCATGCGACACAAGCAGTGCGGTGTTCTCCGCGACCTCAGCTGAACAGAAAGTTGGTCTAACTTCTTGGAAGGACGTATGGGGAGGTTTGCAGGGGCAGGACCTGGGCGCGGGCTGGTGGAAACAGCCCTGGGCTGGGAGGTCAGAACCTGGGATCTAACTAGTCTCCAATATGTCAATAACTCACTGAGTGACCTTGGGCAAGTCTGGTCCCCTCTCTGGCTTCTGTCTCGTCCCACATCCGATGAGACAGTTGGCCTCTTGGGAAGGCCAGTTATCCATGGAATCGAGTCCTGGGGTGCTAGTGCCCTGGCGTTGAGGACAGAGCATGACCGTGGGCAGTAACATGCTTGTCTGCCTAACTCAGGGTTGGGCAGGACATCCTCTGGCACTTGGAAGCAGCTGGGGGACCCGTCATGGTGTTGGGACGAAGTGCTCTGGTGTCCCTACTCTCTGGCAACATGGTGGAGGACAGAGCTGTTCAACTTGGACCCCAACAGAAAGTGACATTCCACCAAAGGAGGTGGCACGAGCACTGCCTGTCTACTAGGCAGGGTGACCACCTCATCCCGGTCTGCCTGGGACCTTCCTGGTTTTAGCTTCAAAAGTTCCATTCCCAGGACACCCTCAGTCCCAGGCAAACTGGGATGGTTGGTCATCCTACTTCCAGCCCTTGAGAAAGGCTTGGCACTCCAATTTCACCTGCGGTGGCTGAGAATTGTGTAAAAAGGGGGGATGCAAACCCATCTCGGGTCCAGCAGGCCCTGGTAGACTTACTCCCAGCAGAGACAAGCCTCTGAATGGTCCTGGCCACAGGGTCCTCTCCCATGAGATCCTCAGAGATCTGGGCTGGAAGTTTCCCTCAGAATCTAGTCAAAGCTGGATTGCTGAACAGAATGGGACCATCACCTAGATTCTGACTGTCGTTAGGAGGTTTGCTGTCGGGGGGTCTCATGGACCAGTGCCCTTTCTAGGCTGTGGGCTCCATCGCCCCATCAAATCCTTTGCTCCTCTCCAGAGATCTCTGAGTTAATAAGATGCCCTCCAGGAGGAAGCAAGAAGGGGCTCCGTGGCTCTGTGACCGCACCTGCCTTCTGCAGCCAGGCTTTGAAGCCAGAGGGGCCAAATCAGGTGAGCGGCCCCGCTCTGAACTTGGCTCAGCCAGGCTTAATTCCTACCGGACGTGTGCACGTTGGGATCTCATCACCCGGAGCCTCAGGGCCTGGGCCACCTCACAGGGCACCCCCCCAAGCTCCAGCTGCCTCTGCCTCCAACAAGGGGCAAGGCCCGTGGTCACCGGGCGGCCACCGAGCCATGTCAGAGGGTCTTGGACCTGAGAAATCACTTTCGGAGGAGTGTTACAGTAGCTTTCTGCCTGGCCATAATTTATGGGGCTGGAAGTCTCACCTGTGTTAACGAGCTGTCACTGGAGTGGTGTCCAGAGACCGGCGGACACAGCTCCCAAACAGATTCCACACGGTGCTGCCCGAATCCTGTCTCAGGCCTGGCAGATCGAAGAGACAGCTCGTGGGAAACAGCACCGTGCAGCGACCTGTGAAATCAGGAGCAACCGGATAAAAACGTTTTGTCACTGAGAAAATACGTTTATGCTTATTAGGACAACACTTTTCAGGCTCATGTAAAATAAACACATTGGGTCGAATGTTGCTACAAGTATTACATTTACAAAGAGGCGAGGAAGGTATGAAATTGTGGTCGGGAGCTGGCAAGGATGAAAAATTACAGCGAGATTAGCTTCTTGCGCTGCAAATTGGAAAATTCAGAGATGTGTGGCACCGTTGCGGAGGCCCAAACTTCTAAATGAAATTGATTATTTCTGTTAAATCTGGAAACAACATCTTCAGGGATAACAAATACAGAGAAAACGTGATTTTAGCCTCAATATTTGGTCTCCTTGCAGACGTTTTTCATTAAAAAGGGCTTTATAAAAATGATAAAAATGTTACAGTTTGCTAAATTAAGTCTGAAACAGCTCTGTTTAATAATCTGGTACATTTTAATCATTTTTGGTAAAGCCTGACATATTGAAAAGAACTTCAGTCTTGGGCGCTACTGAAAAAGGGAAGAGAGAAAAGAAATACTCCCAACTCATCTTGGGTTGTTTTGTGCATTTCTTGAGTTTGTCCTCCTCAGTGAGAGTGGGTGCCAAGTGGTCGGCATCTGAGACCCAGCGTTCCAGACCTCCAGAACTTTCGTGGCTGAGACAGAGGCCAAATGACAATGGGTTTTCCTTGTTCAGTTTTCTCTCGGGACCCAAAGTGGGAAAGGATAACCACTCTGTTTACACCTCTTGGCCCTGTAATGCAACATACTCAGGAATGTGGGTATGCAAGGTGGGAGGGGCAAGGAGGAGGCAGAAGGAACAAACCATAGTTTGAAGTGTGAAGCTCGCATGGAAAGTCTTTTGCGAAAGAGCCATGGAAAGAGTCTTCCAAGGGGTCCTTAGAAAAGGTCTCAGTTTGGAAAAGGAAGTCAAATTTGAGAGGAGCTGTGGGGAGTTATGAGAGCGCTGGGCTCAGACTACAGAAACTCAGAGCTATGACACCAGCTAGGGTGAAGGATTTGATGGGTGGATGGAAGGATGGATGGGTAGATGGGTGGCTGGAAGGATGGATGGATGGATGGGTGGATGGATGGATAGATGAGACGAGTGGATGAATGGGTGGATGGATGGATAGATGGATGGATGAGAGGATGGATGAGTGGGAGACTGAATAGTGGATGGTTGGATGCATGGAGGCATGGATGGATGGATGGATGGATGGATGGGAGAATGAATGAATGGGAGGCTGGATAGGTGGATGGATAAACAAATGGATGGGTGTGGATGGATGGATGGATGGATGGATGAAAGTTTTGGATCTTGGTTGCCTGTCATGAGGGAAGGGCAAGTGATTATATTGACAATGTACCTGAAACTTGCCAAGCACTGAGTACAGTATCATATTATCATATGCTCAATCATATTATACTCAATCTTCCTCACAGGCATATCAGTTTTATGTGAGAAGATAAAGGCTCAGGTGGGCAATGGGCGATGGGCAGGATGACATAGCCAGTGAGAGACTGACCTGGGCTTCCAAAGCCTGTGTCCCGCTTTGGAATACTGCAGCTTCTGTGAAACCATCCCCACAACTGTGATTATTACTATTGTTAAAGATAATCTTTTGACTGCTGGAAAGTTCTAGAACTCAGCTTTCCTGATCTCCATGCTATGGATTTTTCCACAGCCTTTCTGACATCCAAGTCAAGGTCTGGGAAACAGGGAGGAAACACAATGAGGATACAGTTGAAGTAGCACTGGGGAAAAGTTCCAGAACATTGTGAATTATCATAAAGGAGAGAGAGAGCAGCTGAGGAACCAGGGGGTGGTGCTGGGTGCTGGGAGAAGGCCCCCAGTCAGGGTGGGATCCAGGGCACAGTGGGTTGGAAGAGGAAGGTAGAGATCTGATCCCAGAAGTGGAAATCCTCGTCCTGGATTTTCTTCATAAGCACGGCTAGATGGGAAGAGGTTCAGCCACAGAATGTGGCCCGAAGGCATCAGGGTGCAGCGAAATACCAAGGAGGGGGGCTGGAAGCCTGTGTCAGCCCTCATCACATCCTCTCTCTCAGCTGTGCCCTTGGAAAGCCACCTGACATCCCTGGGCATCAGTTTCTTGCTCCCCGATGTGGAGTTGACATTGTCTGCACCCTGGAGCCACGGTGGGGGTGGGGTGAGAGTGGATATGGTTTGTCACTGTTGAGCTCTAAGATGGGGCTCAGAACCCTCACAAAGCCCTGGAGCCTGGCTTTGTGAGCCCACCCCCTTCCTAAACCTCCCAGGCCCTGAGCAGAGTGCTGGCCTCGGAATCCGCCTTCTGCCCCCCAGATCCCCACTCTTCTCAGACTCACCAAACTATTGCCAGGGCAGCGGCAACCTTTGTGGCAGGAGGCGTCCCGACCCCGGCTTTGGCAAGTGTGGCTGAGTAGACTCTGGAGTAGTGTCAACCAGAGACACTTTAGAAGGACGTGGGGCCCTGGTGGGTGTCGTGGCAAAACCTGGAAGGAATGCTCTCAGCTCTGGCCAGCTCCTTCCTGAAAACAACACCACCATGTGGTTCCCTCATTTGCTTTTTTTTTAGAATGAACTTATTAAAGATTACTTAACTGCAAAGCAAAACCATCCCCAAGCTACTAAGTAAGATGTGACTCATTCCCCGAGAGCTGGGTGGCCTGCGGGTGGGCAGCTTCTACAGGGACGTCCACCCCGGTATTGGTCATAGTAGGTCATCCCGAAATGGGACACTCTTTCCAGTACTGACTTTCCCTTCATCCCGTGCCATGTAAGGCAATACTGTCACCCCGGCTCATCAAGAGGCAGATTCCAGTCGAATCAACAGAGCCTGAGATCTGTGACGTCCACTACTCCACTCGCACACAGCTGGCTAATCGCCCATGAGATGAGGTCCCTTCCTGGCTCTAGGTGTCGTCTTCCATCTTCTCCCAAGTGATGGAGGAAACTGCTGAGCAGAGGAGGGCAGGGTGGACCTCTGTCCAGGGTCCGTGCTGTCTCCTTGGACGCAATCATGGATCTACAATTCTTTTCTGTGATTTTATGGAAAGACCTTATGTCTCTATCTTTCTCCCATGGCTGCCCAAGGGACTCTGTCATTAAATCTCTCACTAAAAGCCAGAGATAATCTATGTTTGCCTGTCCACCAGCTACCAGTTTAGCAATCAAATCAAAGCAGAAAAGAGGGTTGATTCTTGGTGAACAGACACTGGGTCCCAGGACCACCATCTTTGGGCCCAGAGGTTCTCAGGCCTTCTGTTGTGAGGTCTTTCCTGGAATTTGGGAACCACCGGGAAGCTTTGCCACGTGGAGCTCCTGGGCTCTGTAGGATTCCTAGCGGAAAAGCTCAACCTTGGTTCTGTAGTCTTGAGACACCCATCTCCCCACAAAGGACTCCTATGCGTGGTGCCATAAGGTGCCCCGAGTAGGTGGAACAAGGTCCAGTTCCTGCCCAGGTGTTGACTTACCTGGTTGGAGGGGCTGCCAGGGGGTCCCAGGGATCTGGAAAAGGGAACGGTCATTTCTGGCAGGGGTGAGGGAAGCCAAAAGGGTGTAGGGACCATTTCCAGGAGGAGATGGTCTTCGAGTTGGGTCTTCAGGGGACGGGAGGTGCTCCTTCCGGTTCTATAATCACCCAGCAAACACAGCTAGGTGGCCACATGTTCACCAAGGAGGACTAGCCAGGCAACTGGAAGCTTCCTGTAGCCTTGGGGGGCAGTGTTCACACAGGCCTCCCAGCCCACTTCCTCCCGGGCTACAGGAGCCACGCACAGAACAGAATTTCTGGCAAACACCAGGGTGCTCTGTGCTTTCTCTCCAAGAAGAAGGCTCCAGAGAGTCAGCCAGAGCCAAGCCCACAGGTCTGGGACACAACTTTACCAGAATGTCATTTAAAAGTGGCTCACGTTAGTTTGTCATCTGTTATTACAAGTCACTCAGCGCTAAGCTGCTACAAGCATCCTTGTGTCAAGGTTTAATGAACTGTAATGAAAAATACAATGCCTCCCCCTTCCTGCAAGACGCCTTTCTCCTGCAGCCCCACCTGCCAGGAAGGCTTTGTTTCTCAGCTAACAGGCAGGCGGAGCCCAGGGCTTGTCATGTGAAAGCAGCTGAGGAGTTAGACGTGAGCTCGTCCCCAAAGCCCAACAACATGTGTTTGACCTGTGTCAGATGCATCCGGCAGCTGATGTCCTGGGGTCCTGGGTAAGGTGGGTCTCATCAAAGCCTCGGTACCCTGGGCAGCCACAGTGGTTGCTCCTACGCAGAAGGCTGCACAGAAGTGCTCCCCATCCCCAGCTGGTTTCTGAAGCAGCAAGCACTGAGTGTCAGAGACAAAGGTCCAGCCTGCCCGAAGTCCCTCTGTGCACCAGGGTCTTTCCCTCCATGGCAGCTGCAGGCAGGGAGGCCCTGGTCTTCCACAAGCTCTCTCCCTTCAGCCTGGTTTACTCCCACGGTGGGGCCTCGTTCGCCCATCTCCTGGAGGTGGAGCAGATGGGTGGGCTGGGAAAGCGCTGCCTGCAGTGAGCCTAGGCACATAAGTTCTGGTCAACCCTGGCCTCTGGCCCATAGAGGGCAGCTGATGGTCTGTAGCTCCCAGTTGCATGCTGCCGTTTATAATCTCAACACCCCGGGTGCTGCGGAACTTCGTGCTGTGAGCTGTTGGGATTTCAGAGCGTCAGGGATGTTTGACCTCAAGGCTTCAGGCCCTTTGAATGGGGAGTTTCCTGCCAATGAAAATGTTCCCCAGCCTTAGGGGGCCTCAAGGAAGCCAGGCCCTAGGTGGAGACCACTTCATGTTCACCCTTGGTGTTGGATAGGTGGATGGATGGAAGGATGGATGTATGGATGCATAGATGGATGGATGATGGATGGATAATTGGATGGATGGATGGGTGGATGCGTGATTGAATGGATGGATGGATGAATGGATGAGTGGATGGGTGATTAGATGGATGGAGGGATGGATGGCTGGCTGGCTGGCTGGCTGGATGAATGGTTAGGTAGATGGGTGATTGGATGGATGGATGGATGGATGGATGAATGGTTGGGTGGCTGGGTGATTGGATGGGTAGGTGGAAGGCTGGATAGGTGGATGGATGATTGGATTGTTGGATGGGTGATTTGATGGGTGGGTGGAAGGCTGGGTAGGTGGATGGATGAGAGTCTCCAGAAGACTCAAGAAGGAGAGATCCAAGAGACGTTTCCCGACCTGGACGTGGTGGGCACCTCCGTTCCTTCCTCTTTCCTTCCCTCCTGTGAGTTTTGCCTTCTGGTGCAAACGCCACGTGCTGAAAGAATCACCTGAAAAGTGCAGAACAGATCCTGTGTCACTCCTTGTCTAAAGCCACATGGCTCTTTATGACCTATAGAGTGAAGTCTAGCATCCTCAGTGGGGACCGCAGGCCCTCCACAATCAGCCTGCAGCTGGCTTCCATCCTCATCACCAGCCCATGAAGAACGCCATGTCACTATGACATTCAGTGTCTACACGGGGACACCACAATTCTGGTTCCCGGGCTCACGCACCGGAAGAGCTGGGAGTGTGGATGGAACCTTCTGATGTGGGAATAACCACGTCCTTCTGGGGCCACAGGTACACTTCCGATTCCGTAGGACCATCAGGCTTGTTTCTTACTGAATTCTCACAGCAGTTTCATCACGCCGGCTCAGTAAATACAAACACAGATCCCGAGAGGCCCGGGTCAGCCTGGAGCAAGCAAAGGAGGGGGTGCTGCCGGCCCGTCTGCCCCAAGCCCCGCTCCTCCTGGCAGACCCCACTCTCCCTGAACCTTCTAGTTAGGGAGGGTGTGTTCAGGCACCTCTGATGACATCCTGGAAAGTCTAGTTTGTCTGAACTCTTTTTCATCTTGCGCCAGACACGTACATATTTCTTTTATTCCATTTCCACTGAAGCAGAGGAAAATGCTCAGATTTTTACAGGAAAAGCCCCGGGAGGCTTATTAGGAGGGCCCGGGGCTCTGGCTGCTGTAATGAGTGGCCATCAGCGCTGGCCAGCGGCCTGCTGGGCCCGTTACAGAAGCACCTGCACCTCGGTGGGGCCTCGGGCTGCCGACGTTAGCATCCCACCACGCACCCGGCCCCTGCCGCGGAGCAGTCCCAGTCAGCATGGCATCTGCAGGCTCGGCGCCCTGTGTGTCCAAAGCAGGGGGAAGGGATCACATCTGCGCCCTGAGGGCGAGCACAGAGTGCCAATCAGTGGGCAGCTGGAGCCACGGGGCCAGGAGAGAGTGCCTCCGTGCTCTCGAGCCCCTGGGGATGCCCGTGAACTCCAGAGCTCCAGAGGTCCTGTCGGAGATTGCCTAGGTGGACGGTGGCAAAGCTGCGAGCCCCTAAGCCTTGTCTGCCCTGCCTCCCAGCCCCACCTCTGGCCTGAGATGGCAAACATCTGAGCTGCAGGAATTCTAATCTCAGCCCTCCCCCCTGCGCCCCCACCGCCTAAAACTCTTCCCACACTCCTGCAAGACGAGAGACCCTCCTGGGACAGGGCGCTCACTCCCGCCCAGCTGGCTTTCAGTGTGAGAAACTTCTGGAGGTGAGGTGAAAACTGACCCCTCGCCCTGAGCACAGGCTCTGCTGCCTACGGCCACACAGGGGAGCCTTCTGTAGGTGGCGGGCACAAGGCCCCTGAAGTCACTGGCTCAGTAGAAGCTTGGTTACATCCAGATGAAGAGAAGGTACAGGGGCCGGGGAGCGGTCCCTCGAGGAGGAGACAGCACCAAGCGTCCCCAGGAGCCTGCTGCCCCGTTCACTCCTAAACCTGGACACCACAGGAGCACGGGTGGGAATCCTGCCACTGCTTCTGGAAGAAGGTGGCCCTCGGCCTCGTCCAGGACATCAGGGTGACAAGCCCAGTGAGCAAGCTTGCTCCCAGGACCTGCGTCCTCATAGGAAAATGGGAGAGAATATGATCAGGTCTGAGCTCCAACAGGCACAGTGCTGGGCACAAAGGAGACATTCTCGAATTCTAGAACCTTCTCTGGCTCCTTCTGCCCCCTGGCAGCTTTGCAGACATGGGAAGGCAATTCTCATATTCGAACCTGGCCCTTCCTCACCCTGGTCTTCCTGTCTTCAGGCTAAATGCCCCAGGCCTTGAACAGATCCTTCCTCTGGACAAGCTGGGTCCCCCTGTGTGGCCTATGGTGTCACTGCCCATCGGGGGCCCCCTCCCCTTTGACAGGGGCCCCGTCGGTCGGCCCCACACAGGCTGTCATCACCCTCCTCATTGCTCTCAAAGCTGCACGCTGGTTTTGGAGCCTGGAACATCTGATATGTTTTCCCAACATGTGCTTCTCGTTTCAAAGAGCAGACCTGGCAGGTCGGCTCCTACGCTCCTGCCGGGCCTTCTGCCTCCTCCTTGCAGGAGGAAGTGTCTCTGAAGTTGATCTTGGGTGGCTGTTCCCAAATAACTGGGCTGGAGGAGCTCCGAAGAAGCAAGAGGGACAAGCCCTGGTCTCTGGCAGCTTCAGTTTCCCGATGATTTCTCCAAAGAGGTTTTTGTGCGAAGGCCGTGTCTGGAGCTCGGCGGGCTTCTCGCCGTGTTGACGGCTGTCCACAAGTCACCACATTTATCATGGGCAGGGAGAGGTCCCACCCAGCTTTCCACCCGTTTCCTGTGCCCAGCCGCCCCTCGCCGGCCTGTGCCCGGCCTGTGCCCCGCCTGCCGCCGCCGCCAGCCCCAGGCAGGGCTGGGCCTCCACCGTCTGCTCTTCCCCGGCATCCAGTGTAGACAGGACTTTGGGCTCTGCGTCGGAACGCCCTGTTCCCTGAGAGTTCCACCTCCCAGCGAAAGTAGCAGGAAAGGCAAAGCGGTGGGAGGGCGCGGCAGCCGGTTCAAAGCCCAGCTTCACGGAGCATGGCCTGGGAGAGCTCGGGGTGGTCCTCACGGAGCCTCGGTCGTGTCACGGGTACATTGGAAGTTACTGCAGCACCATTTCATCGATGGAGTCGCGTCTGGCACAGAGTGGGAACTCCCCATAGGCCGTTAAAGTTGTTGCTGCTCTTTTCTGCTTGTTATGCTAACCCCATCAAACAGAGCTTTCCGCTTCTCTAACTTCTACTTACTTAAGCTGTCACAGCCTCGCGCCTGGGCATATGGAGGGCTGTGTGTTTCTAGGGAGAGGGCTTATTAACTCCTTGTGGATGGGCGACTGAGAGATGAGCCCATCTTGGGCTAGCTAGAGCATCTCTCCAAGACTGCGGTCTGTAAAGGGGTCCCCTCTGCTGCCTGCCTCCCAGGGGCCCAAAGCCGGATGGAGGCTTCTGGTCCAGGTGGCTTGAGATTGGGGCGAGAGGCATAGACCCCACCTGCCCTTTGCCAGGAGGTGTCTCTGACCAGACTCAGCCTTTATTCACACTTCCAGGAATGGGAGCCCAAAGTGCCCTCCCCCTGCCCCGCCTCACTGGGTCCAACTAAACTCATTGCAGAGATGGGGAAACTGAGGTTGGATGTCCCTGAGGCAATCAAGGAGCTAAAGACAGTGGCAGAGGGGCCAAGCCAAATGCAGGGTCCCCTTGCCAGCAGCTGGAGACCGCAGCAGGCCTCCGTCACCAGCTAAAGGTCAGACCCAGCGGCAGGGAACTGCAAAGGGCCAGCGCCCCGACCTTTCTGGGCTAATAAGGAGGAATAGTTGATGCCATAAAACATTTCATTATTAAAGCAACCAGAAAAACCTTCACGGAGGTGCAGCCAACAGGCTTCCTCAATTAGCATGGACACGGGGGGGGGGCCCCCCCATCCTCTCCAGGCCGCCCACCCCTGCTTCCAGAAGCCAAGCAGAGGCTGGGCCCAAACCGCAGCCTCCAGGGCAGGGAAGGGCTGGGAGTGAGCACAGGGCTCTGATGAGTGCTTGTTTTCCACCGGCTGCTCTGTCATGGTGCCGCACCCTGCGCTGGGCCCTGGGTCAGGGAGACGTGGGACCCGGATCCCACCTTGGAGGAGTTCTGGCGGGGAGGGGGTGGGGTGGGGCAAATAAGCGCAATGAGGAACCACAGTGGGCTGGGGGCTAGCCCGGCTGGGGTCTCCAGGAAGCCTTCCTGGAGGAGAGGACATGATGGGAGCCGAGTGCTAGGGTGGATGGAGTTGAGGAGCCTGGTAAAGGAGTTAGCTGGAAGCTTCTAGAAACCTAGCTCAGCCCATCACTTCTGGGAGCTCCTTACAAATCCCATCCCGTTGCTGCTGGAGGCAGGCAGAGTCGGCTGCTGTTGCTGGCAGCCAAGCTCCCTACAGCACACGGCCCAGGTCCCCGTGTCCCCTCCGGGCCTCAGCGAGCAGCCTTCCTCCTGCTCTTGGCGCCTGTCTTCTCCCCCAGAGCTGCCTCCGCTCCCTCCCTGCTTCCTTCCCGCCCACAGGGAAGGACCTCGCTCTCTCTCTCCCCGAGGCCGAGGCCGGCTCCAGACCCTGACTGCCTGTGTTCACAGGGCTTGCCCAGAAAACCAAGGCAGGAGCTCCTGTGCCAGGCCTCTCTGAGCTCAGTCTCAGGACAGCAGGGGTGAAGAGGCAGGGAGGGGGGTGAGCGAGCAGAAGGCAGTGTGATCCTGAGCTCCCCGCGGCTCCCTGAGCCCCTGTCCTCGTCTCCGAGCCCCTGAGGCCATCTCCAGAGAAGCTGCCAGAAATGATGGCACGCCTGGGCATCACTTGCCGCACATCCAGGCGTGCACCTGAGTCTCAGCCCCAGCCCAGCAGGAACCCCTCGGGTCCAAGGACAAGCAGCCCAGAGCAGCAGCAGCCTGGCCACCCGGTCACAGGACAGTGAGCTGCCTAGAAGGGCCTCCCGGGCAGAAAGTGAGCAAGGTTGAGGAGGTCACGGCGGGCCACAGGCACACAGGGCCAGCACCCCATTAGGGTTTTCTCGGGCAGATACCAAAGCAGCCCACCACGAGGAGGCCTGAGTCTGGATTCCGCCCAGCCCCGGCCTCTAGTCTCCTACTCGTTCAGGTGCAAAACCCACACCCAGCCCCGCTCCCTCTGCCCCGTGCAGTCCGGCTGTTGCTTCCTCTGAAGTTCCTCTCTGCCCCCAGAGCAGAGGGGTTGTCAGGGCCACCGCGTGGGAGCAACATCACTGAGATGATGCAGCTGGCTCCTCCTGGGCCCGGAGAGGGCTTTTCCTTCCAGATTCCCATCCTAGGGTACCACACCTCCTCGGGGGGTCGGGGCAGTCAGCCTGACGCAGGATTTCAGAGGACCCTACACTTCACCCTGAACACGGCTCCCAGGACTAGAGAGACCCCAGAGGCCCTCTGTCCCCCATTCCCTTTTCCTTCAAGCCCACCACACTCGACGTTTCCCTCATACCACCTCTGAGCTGAGCCAACCTGCGCTCACCCGGGGCCCCTGCACCCCTCTGTGCCCAGTGTGAGCCGGAGCCACTGCGCTCTGGTGCACCGACCACACGCGGCGGTAAATAGTTTCTTATAGGGGGGGAGGCTGAAAGACCCAATGTCCTTCATGCAAACTCATTTCCTCAGAAGGGGATTGAAAACGCATTTGTAATATCTTTGTCCCCAGTGAAAAATGCCCCTGCCACTGTTTTTGGATGTGTAGGGCCATTTGTTGCTGCCTTCTGGTGATGTCCCAAACCCAGACGTGGTGTTACGCCACAACGAGCCCCAGGGCTGACCTGGGCCAGGGCTGAGACCAGGTCAGGGGCATGGAGGGGGAGCTGACCAGACCTCAGCCCCCCTCCACGCTCACGGGACACACAGCCATGTCCTGGCGTCCGGTGTCCACCCTCACTGGGCCTACCCAGAACCCCCAGTGTCTCCTCACTGTCCTCTGAGTGGCCTCGCTGTCTCCCACCTCCGGGCATTTGCACAGGCTGTGCCCCCACCTGTTTAGCAGACCCTCCGCCTCCAGCCCTCCCCTTGCCCGAGAGGCACACCATCCCTACACCCGGGGATACCCCCTCAGGTCGTCATCATGTGGCTGCTCTCCTAATCCTCTGGGCGGGTGGGACATGAGCTCCCAGGGAGAGGAAGGGGGCCCTGTCTCTGACAATCTGCTGTTGAGTTGATGAGCCTGTAGCATCTCACCCATCTCACCAGCACCACAACCACACAGGTTGTTATCTTCCTTCAAGAGATGGAAGGCACTGGAGCTCAGGGAGTTTAAGCACCCAGCCCCAGGTCACACAGCACATGGCAGGGCCAGAACTCAGCCTCTGTCCTCCAGACTCCTTCTCTTGCCCCAATTCTGCTCTGAGTTGCCTCCTCCGGGTGCAGGGCAGGCCAGGAAGGCTCCGGATGTGTATGGTGTGACCCTGGAGCCCCGATGGCTCCTCCCGGCTCATCTGAAGTGGGGGGTCTGAGTCTCCAAACCTGCAGAGTGCCTCCCGGGGTGCAGCACAGCCCGGCCACCTGTGATTAATTTTCCTGTCCTCATTAATTCCCGGATTTCGCCCTCTCATTACAAGGTGGTGGGCGGCGCTGCTGGGGCGAGGGCCTGCCTGGCTCCGAGGCGCGGTTCCGGGAAGGCCTGGGACTCCTAATTGCCTCGCCTGGCCTCGGACCGGCTCATTAGAGGTAATGAAATCTGGGAGCCCAGGGCAGAGGGAAGCACTGTGTCCCTCCAGAGAGGCGAACAGGCAGGAACTCTTCAGAAGAAAAACACCCCAAGAAGCAGGGGTGCAGAGAGCCTGGTCAGGCTGCGGAGGTGGGGACTGGACCCCATGGGGCCACAGGAAGAAGTGGGTGGGGGGCCAGGCCTCCAGGACGCGGGCCCTGTCCTGAGGAGGGGTCCAGCTCCTCCTCCCAATGCTCCATGTTAGTTACCTTTCCTGAAAAGAGCAGGTCCTGTGGCACCAGCCCCACCCACCCATCCCACTTAGGAGAGGCACCTCTCTCCATCCCACTGCTTCGCGGGGCAAGCCCATCCCCTCCTTGGGTAGGCAGGGCTCCAGCTGCCTCCCTGGCCTCGGTCTCCAGTCTCGTCCCTGTCCTTTCCTTGTCCACTGGGAGAGAGCCCTCTAGAACCCATCTGGCTCCCCAGTGCCCCTGGGACAAAGACACACTCCTCAGCTCCACGTTTGGTCCTCCAGGGTCCAGCCTCAACTCTCAGGATGCTCGGCCTCCAGGCCAGGCAACTTCCCTCTGGTCCTCTTCCACCTGCTGCCTCTGCTCATGCCACACGGGCCCTGGATTCCCCATCCAGTCTCATGGGGAGGAGCATGGCCATCTGCTCCAGCAGAAGGCTCCCAGGCTCCCACCCAGGGCCAGCTCCCTGCTGGGGGCTCCCCTGCACTTGATCCAGACCTTTCTCGTGCCCACCCCACCTGTCCCCACTGTTCCTGTTTGCATGGTGGCCTCTCCATCCCTCACTGATCAGTTTCTCTCCAGGTCCCCAATGACATCCAGCCCAGGCTGTGTACTCAGCAGGAGCATAACAAGTGCATGCTGGCATAAATTGACAATGCCTTCTCGCCACTGTCTCCCTGGGCCTTGTTCTGTGGCTCCCGCCCCTCTGTGCTTCTCCGGAGCTGGCCCCACCCGATGTGCACTGCCGCCCCACCCACCCCACTCTCGTGGCCTGGATGTGGAGAAGCTGGGGAGCTGGGCTGGGGCTGCCTGTGTGGCTGGCTCCAGCCCCGGTGACGGTGACAATGGCCACTTCCCCTCAGGGCCTCAGGGCCCTCATGGGAGCTGGGAGGGGCCGGAGTGGCCGATTTCTCAGCCTCATCCTCTGCGTCTTCCATGGCATCGCTGACTCCGCCCCGCGCATGCTGGGGGAGCGTCGTCGGGTTTGGTCTGTGTTAGTTTCCTCGTGCTGCTGTAAGCCACCACCACACACGCAGGAACTGACCATACACACTGACCACCTTGCCGTTCTCAAGGCCAGAAGTCCGACGGGGGTCTCAGTGGGCTGGTGTTGAGGTCTTGGCAGGGCTGGTTCTTTCTGGAGGCTCAGGAGGAGAACCCGTGTCCTGGCCTTTTCCAGCTGCCAGAGGCCGCCGCGCTCCTTGGCTCGCAGCCCCTTCCTCCTCCTTCAAAGCCTGCTATGGCCAGTCGAGTCTTCCTCCCATCACATCACTCTGACCCTGACCCTCTTGCCTCTCTCTGTGCCTTATGAGGACCCTGTGACGACATGGGGCCCAACTAGACAACCCAGGATCGTCTCCCCATCTCGAGATTCTTAACTTCACCCCGTCAGGTGACATACTCACGGGTTCCAGGAAATAGGCCATGGACGTCTTCCGGGCCATTATTCTGCTGACCACAATCTGGCCCTATCTGGAATTGTTTTAGGAAGCCCAGAGGTCTGGAGGAAACTGGAGGGGGCCACCCCAGTGGGCACTGGTGACTCTGGCCCACACGTCCTATTCAGGCCCAGCATGGAGGAGCTGGGCTGGCCAGAGGCCCCTTGTCAGTGCCGAGTGGGTCGTCTCCATGTGGGCAGAGACAGGGGGCCAGATGGCAGAGAAAGTTCCTGTCTGTGCAGCTGGCCACGGCCCTGTCTCCTGGCTTCAGGCAGCCCTGCTGCCCCCCAGGCCACCTGCGGGCGGTGGGGGTGGGGCCTGTGGGGAGCTCCGGGCTCTGGCAGCCCTCACCCGCCAGCCTGCTGCCTACCTTGGCCATGCCGACAGCTTCCCTGCAGTGACCTGGGTGTCCTCTGACGCCCATCAGCATTTCAGGCAAATGGGATCTGCGTCTTCTGGACCCGGCCCTGCAAATCAGCGTCCTCGAGGTGGCCTTGTCTTTACTGGGACGTCGCATGTTTTGCAGGCACGGCATCCAAGCGGACCTGGAAACAGCCCCTGTCGGCACATCAGATGTCCTAGGCCAAGCTCACAGGCCAGTTACTCATTCTGCCTAGAAGACTCTTACCCAGGCACATGCGTGCAGGCTGTATTTCTGGGATAGCTCCTGTCTCTTCTCTTGCTGACTGTGGAGATGTGGCCTAGTAACGTGGCTCCGGCTCACCTCCTCCAAGGGTCCCCCGAGCTCCTCCCCTACCTCTGACTCCCCCAGGCGTCTGTGCTCTGCCTGCCCAGTGGGACCTGAGCTCCTGCAGGCTGGCCCCTCGGCCTCCCTGTCCCTGGGCACAGGGGGCCTGGCTCAGAGGGGGATGCCTAGTGTGCATTTGCAGACTGGCTGCAGGAACAGAATATCCCCAGTGCTGGCTGACCCCCAGGCTGGCCAGATGGGCCCATCCTGGCCCCTAGGTCTTCAGGGAGAAGGGCCTTCTGAAACTCACCAGATGTGGGAGACTGAGCACGTTTACAGGACTAGATAGGGGACCAGGCTACGCAGTGGAGCCCAGAACCCAAACTCCCAGCCCCAGAGCCTGTTGGGCTCCCCTGTCTCTCCTGGCCCTTGCAGCCAGCCCCATGCTTCGCTTTAGAGGATGTCCCCACTCACCGTGGATACCATCACTGCCCTTTCTCCCTCTGCATTACTTGGCGACTGCAGGATCAAGCAGAGAGATCTCTCCGGTGGAATGGAAACAAGAACCACGGGTCCTGGAGCAGTCCCGGGTGCAGTGCCGGGCTCAGCGTGCGGCCACTGTGGCCGCACCAATGTCCTGGGGGTCTGGCATCACGGTTTTGATTTGCATTTCCCTCATGACTAAAGACACTGGGCATCTTTTCATGTGCTTCTTGGCCGTTTGTCTATCTTCCTTGAAGAAATGTCTATCCCAATCATTTGCACGTTTTTAAATTGAGGTATTTGGTTTTTATTATTCAGTTGTTATAAGTCTTTATATATTCTGGATGCTGGAAATTTATCAGACATATGATTTGCAAATACTTCTTCCCATTAGTGAGATTTCTTTTCACTTTCTTGATAGTGTCCTTGGAAGCACAACTGTTTTTTATTGGGATAAAATCCAGTTTATCTATTTTTTCTCTGCTTGTACTTTACATGTCATAGCTAGGAAACTCTTGTCTAATTCTAGGTGAGGAGGATGTGTACTTGTGTTTTCTTCTAAGAGTTTAATAGTTTTAGATCCTCTTAAATTAAGCCTTTGATCACTTTAGGTTGATTTTGTATATGGTGTGAGGTAGGGTCCCAATGCCATTTTTGTGTGTGTGGATATCTAGTTCTACGGGCACCATTTGTTGCAAAGATTGTTCTCTGACCATTGAATTTTCTTGGCACCATTCTCAAGCATCATAAACGTACATGTAAGGGTTAATTTCTACTCTCAGATCTATTCTATTGATCTGTATGCCTCTTCTGATACTAGTACCACATTCGTGATGACTTTAACTTTGTAGTAACTTTTGAAATCATGGAGGGTGAGTCCTCCAACTTTATTTTTCTTTCTCAAGATTACTTGGGTTACTCTGGGCTCTTGCATTTCTGTATGAATTTTAGGATCGGCTTCTCAATGTCTGAGAAATGCCAGCTAGGATTTTGATAGAGATTGCACTGACTCTGTATCAATTTGGGGATTATTCCCATCGTAACAATATTAGCTCTTCCAGTCTACGAACACGGGATATCGCTCCGTTTATTTAGGACTTTAATTTCTTTCAGTGATGTTTTGTTGTTTTCAATGTACAAGCCTGACACTTCTTTTGTTACATTTATTCTTAATTATTTTATACTTCTTGAAATTATTGCAAATGGAATTGTTTTCTTAGTTTCATTTTTGGTTTTTTCAATGACACTGTGCAGAAATACAATCGATTTTTGTATATTGATTTTATATCCTGCAACGTTGCTGAACTCATTAGGTCTAATACTCTGTGTGTGTGTGTGTGTGTGTGTATATATTCCTTAGGATTTTCTATATACAAATCATATCATTCTTAAATAAAGATAGTTCCATTTCTTCCTTTACAATCAGAATGCTTTTATTTCTATTTTTTGCTTAATTTCCCTTGCTAAAACCTCCATCACAGTGTTGAGCAGAGGTGGAGAAAGCGGGCATCCTTGTCTTGCTTCTCACTTCAGGGGGAAAGCTTTCAGTCTTTCACCATGAGCTGTGAGTTTTTCATAGACGTTCTTTATTAGCTTGAGAAAGTTCCCTTCTATTTCAACTTTGTTGAGTGAAACATAAAAAGGGATTATAATAGGGCATTTGACTTTCTTCAAATTCTTTTTTGTGTCTTTTGAGACGATCATGTGGTTTTTATCCTTTATTCTCTCAATATAGTGTATTACATTGATTGACTTTGGGATGTTAAAGCAACCTTGCGTAACTGGGATAATCCCACTGTGTCATTGTGTATCATCCTTTTTATATCTTGTTGGATTTGGTTTGCTAGCATTTTACGGGATTTTTTTGTGTCTATATTCACAAGAGATATCAATTTGTAGTTTTCTTGTCATGTCTTCATCTGGTTTTGGTATCAGAGAAGACTGGTCTCATAGACGAGTGGGAGGTGTTCAGTCCTGTTCTGTTTTTCGGAAGATTTTCTGAATGATTAGTGTTAATTCTTCCTTAAGCTTTTGGTAGAGGTCATCAGTGAAGCCATCTGGTCCTGGGATTTTCTTTGTGAGAAGTTTATTATTATTATTAATTCCATCTCTATTTGTTATAGGTCTCTTCAGATTTTCTATTTCTTCTTGAGTTAGTTTCAGTGGTTCATGCCTATCTAGGAATTTGTACATTTCATCTGGGTTATCTAATTTATTGACATCCAATTGTTTATTGTATTCCCTTACCTTTTATTCTGCAAGGGCAGTAGTAATGTCCCCTCCTTCATTCCGGACTTTGGAAATTTGAGTCTTCTCTCTCTGGTGTTTTTGTGTTTTGTTTTTTTGTTTTGGTCAGTCCAGCTAAAGGTCTGTCAATTTTGCTGATCTTTTCAAAAAAGCAACTTTTGGTGCCACTGATTATTTTCCTGTTCTCTATTTCAGTATTTTATTATTTGCTTCCTTAAACTTACTTTTGAGTTTAGTTTAGTCTTATTTTTCTAGATTCTTCAGATAGAAGTTTAGGTTATTAATTTGAGATCCTTCTACTTTTTTTAATATCAGCATTCACATCCATAAATTTCCCTTGAGGCACTACTTTGACTGCATCTCATAAGTTTTGCACGTTGTGTTTTCATTTTCCACCATCTCAAAGTGTTTTCTAATTTCCCTTGTGATTTCTTCTTTGACCCATTGGTTAATTAGGAGTGTATTTAATTTCCACATATTTGCAAATCTCCCAAATTTCCTGTCATTGATTTCTAATTTCATTCCATTGTGGTCAGAGAATATGCTTTGTACAATTTAAATTCTTTTAAATGTCTTGAGAATTGTTTTATTGTCTAACAGATGGCCTATGCTGGAGATTATTTCACATGCATTTGAGAAGAATGTATATTCTGGTGGTGTTGGGTGGACATTCTATAGATATTGCCTAGGTCTAGCTGCTTCATATTGTTGTTCAAATTCTTTATTTTCTTTTTCTTTCTGATTGTTCTATCCATTATTGAAAGTGGAGTATTGAAGTCTCCCCCTACTAATTTTGATTTTCCTATTTATCCCTTCATTTTTCTTGTGAGGCGCACATATGTTTATGACTGTCATATCTTCTTAATGGATTGACCCTTGTATCACTACAAAATTTTGTCTCTAGTAACAATTTTTTGTCTGAAAGTCTGTTCTGTCTGATGTCAGTATAACCACTCTAGCTCTTTTTCGGTTGTATGGCATATTTCTTTTCCATCTTTTTACTTTCGATCTATCTGGTTTTTTAAATCTAAAGTATGTCTCTCGTAAACTGAATATAATTGGGTCACACTTTTTAGCTCATTCTGTCAATACATGCCTTTCAATTGGAATGTTTAATCCATTTACATTTAATATAATTTCTGATAAGGTCATATTTATGCCTGTCGTTTGCTCTTTGCCTTCTATATGTCACGCTTTTTCTGTTGATCTGTTGCTCCATTACTGCCCTCTTTTGTGTTAAGATGTTTTCTAATGTACAATTTTAATTCCCTTATTGTTTCTTTTACTCTATATTTTTGAGTTATTAGTATTTATTTGGGATTACAGTTAATATCTCTACTTATAACAATCTACTTCAATTTTACTAACTTAATTTGAGTAGTATACAAAACCCTTGCTCCTTTCTACCCCATTTCCTTCCCATTCCTTTGTGCTATTATCATAAAAATTACATTATATACATAGCATGCCCATCAACATAGACTTATAGTTATTGCTTTATGCAGTTGTCTTTTTAATTAAATAGAAGGAAACTTATGCAGAATAGTTTCACTGCCCTGTGCTCAGCTTATTTATCCCTCCTTTTCCACTAACCCCTGGCAACTACTGATCTTTTTACTGTCTCCAAAGTTTTGCCTGTTCCAGAATGCCAAATGGTTGGAATCATAGGGTATCTACTCTTTTCAGATTGGCTTCTTTTACTTAGTAATATGCATTTAAGTTTCCTCCATATCTTTTCATGGATTGATACCTCATTTCATTTTACAACTGACTAATATTCCCTTGTCTGGACATACCACAGTTTATTTATTCATTTACCTACTGTAGGACATCTTCGTTGCTTCCAGGTTTTGGCAATTATGAATAAGCTGCTATAAACATGTGGGTGTATGTTTTTGTGTACATAACTTTTCAACTCCTTTGGGTAAATACCGAAGAGTATGATTGCTGGATGACATGGTAAGAGTATGTCTAGTTTTGTAAGAAACCACAAACCTGTCTTCCGAAGTGGCTGTACCATGTTGCGTTCCCACCAGCAATGACTGAGAATTCTTGCTGCTCCACATCCTTGCCAGCATTTGGTGTTACCAGTGTTCCAGATTTTGGGTTTTTTTTAAAAGGTACATAGTCATATTTCATTGTTGTCTTAACTTGGATTTCCCTGATGACATGTGATGTGGAGCATCTTTTCATATGCTATTTGCCATTTGTATATCTTCTTTGGTGAGATGTCTGTTAAGGTTTTCAATCCATTTTTTAATTAGATTGTTTGTTCTCTCATTGCTGAGTTTTGAGAGTTCTATGTATATGTTGGATAACAGTCCTTTGTCAGATGTGTCCTTTGCCAATATTTTCTCCCAGCCTGTGGCTTATCTATTCATTCTCTCAACAGTGTCTCTCACAGAGCAGAAATTTTTGATTTGAATGAAGTCCGAAGTCCAGCATACCCTTTCTTTCTGTCATGAATTGCACCTTTGGTGCTGTATCTAAAAAGTCCTCGCTAAACCCAAAGCCACTTAGCTTTTATTCGATGCTATCTTCTGGGAGTTTTGTAGTTTTGCGTCTTACCTTTAGGTCTGTGACCCACTCTGAGTCAACTTGCTGAAGCTTTACAGTAAGTCAGGTGGTGTCAGGCCTCCGGTTTTGTTCTCCTTCAATAATGTGTTGGCTGTTGCTATGGTCCGAATGTTCGTGTCCCCCCCGAAATTCACATGTTGGAATCTGAATGCCCAATGTGATGGCGTTAGACGATGGGGCCTTTGGAAGCTGATTAAGTCATGAGAGTGAAACCCTCATGAACGAGATTAAAGCTCAAGATCTCCCACAGACTCCTCCCAGCCCCTTCTGCCATGTGAGGATACAATGAGAAGTCAGTGATCCAGAAAAGGGACATCACCTGACTCTGCCGGCACCCTGTTCTCATACTTCCAGCTTCTAGAACTATGAGAAATAAAAAACTGTTGTCTATAAGCCACCCAGTCTATCGTATTCTGCTATACCAGCCCAAAAAGACTAGGCCAGCTGTTCTGGGTCTTTTGCCTCTCCAGGTAAACTTTAGAATTAGTTTGTCTATATATACGCAACAACTTTCTGGGATTTTGATTGAGATTACATTGAATTTATAGATCAAGTTGGGAAACTGACATCTTGACAATATTGAGTCTTCCCATCCATGAACGTGGACTACTTCTCCATTTATTTATTTCTACTTTGATTTCAGCATTGGAGTTTTATAGTTTTCCTCATATAGATCTTTTACATATTTTGTTAAGTTTATACCCAAGTATTTTATTTTTCGTAGTGCTAATGTAAATGGTATTGGGTTTGTAATTTCAAGTTCCCCTTGTTCATTGCTGGTATGTAGGGAAGCAATGGACTTTTCTATATTAACCTTGTATCCTACAAGCTTGCTGTGATCACTTATAAGTTCTAGGAACTTTTTATTGATTCGTTTGGGCTTTCTACATAACAACCATGTAATCTGTGAACAAAGACAGTTTTGTTTTTTCTTTCCCAAACTGTATACCTTTTTTCCTTTCCTTGTCTTATTGCATTTGCTAGAACTTCTAACACAATGTTGAAAAGCACTGGGGAGAGGGGACGTCCTTGGCTTGTTCCTAGTCTTAGCGGGAAAGCTTCTCATTTCTTGGCATTAAGTACAATGTTGGCTGTAGGCTTTTTGAAGAGATTACTTACCAAGTTGAGGATTTGACCTCCATTCCTAGTATACTGAGAGTTTTTATCGTGAATGGGTATTGGATTTTGTCAAAAAAATGTTTTTTGCATCTATTGATATGATCATGTGATTGTTCTTCCTTAGTCTATTGATGTGATGGATTACATTAATTGATCTTTGAATGTTAACCTGCCTTTCATATTTGGGATAGACTCCAGTTGGTCATAGTATATAATTTCTTTGACACATTGTTGGATTTGATTTTTTAACATTTTGTTTGCTAATATTTGGTTGAGGATCATTGCATTTATGTTCATGAGAGATATTAGTCTTCAGTTTTCTTGTAACGTCTTTGTCTGGTTTTGGTATTAGGGGAATGCTGGCCTCATAAAACGAGCTAGAAAGGAGTTCCTCTGTTCCTACCCTGTGGAAGACATTGTAGAGAATTGGTACAATTTCTTCATTAAATGTTTGGTAAAATTCACCAGTGAACCCATCTGGGTCTGGTGCTTTCTGTTTTGGAAGGTTAGTAGTTATCAGTTCAATTTATTTAGTAGATATATGCCTATTTATATCATCTGTTTCTTTTATATGAGTTTTGCCAGATTACGTCTCAAGAATTAGGTCCATTTCACCTAGGTTATCAAATGAGTGGGCATGGAGTAGTTCATAGTACTCCTTGATTATTCTTTTTTTTTTTTTTGAGGAAGGTTAGCCCTGAGCTAACATCTGCCACCAATCCTCCTCTTTTTGCTGAGGAAGACTGGCCCTGAGCTAACATCCATGCCCATCTTCCTCTACTTCATATGTGGGACGCCTGCCACAGCATGGCTTGCCAAGCAGTCCCATGTCCGCACCTGGGATCCAAATGGGCGAACCCCGGGCCGCCAAAGCGGAACGTGCGCACTTAACTGCTGTGCCACTGGGCTGGCCCTCCTTGATTATTCTTTTAACGTCCATGGAATCTGCAGTTATGTTCCCCCTTTCGTTTCTGATATTAGTAATTTGACACCTTTCTCTTTTTTCAGTTAGTCTGGATTATTGATCTTACTGATTTTTTCAAATAGCCAGCTTTTGGTTTCATTGATTTTCTATATTGATTTCCTGTTTTTAAGTTCATTGATTTCTGCTCTAATTTTTTTATCATTTCCCTCTTCTGCTTACTTTGAAGTTAATTTCTTCTTATTTTTCCAGTTTTTGGCATTATCCAGCTATTTTTCTGTAATTGATTTCTAGTTTAATTCCATTGTGGTCTGAGAGCAGGCATTGTATGATATCTATTCCTTAAATTTGTTAAGATGTGTTTTATGGCCCAGAATATGATCTGTCTTGGTGAATGTTCCACGGGAGCTTGAGTGTGTTCTGCTGTTGTTGGATGAAGTAGTCTTTCTTTCTTTCTTTCTTTCTTTGTTTCTTTTTTTCATGTTGTAAACCTTTTTTGAAAACTGGACATTTACAATAATATAATGTGCTAACTTTGGAAATCAGATTCTCACCCTTATCAGGTTTTGTTGTTACTGCTGTTTGCTGGGGTTTTGTGTGTGTGTGTGTGAGGAAGATTGTCCTTGAGCCAACATCTGTTACCAGTCTCTCTCTATTTTATATGTAGGATGCTGCCACAGTGTGGCTTGATGAGCAGTCTGTGGGTCTGCGTCTGGGATCCAAACCTGCAAACCCTGGGACACCGAAGCTGAGCGTGCGAAGTTAACCACTACAACACCAGGCCGGCCCCAGCTGTTTTTTTGTTTTGTTTTGCTTAGTGACTTTTCTTAACAAATTCTGTAAGGTACGTTCTTTGTCATTTGTGGCCACGGAAGTCTCTTCTCACTTAGCTTTGTGTTCAGTTAATGAGTGGACAGAGTTTTCCTTAAGTGCCTGGAAACTGTAAGTCTCCCAGTCTTTGCCAAGGGCTGTCCTGCCTCTGTTGGGACATTCCTTCAACACTCAACAAGGCAGTGGACAGCTCTGCCCTAGCCTTTACTTCCCATCCCCCAAATCAGCCAGAGGTGAGAGCTTCGGGCCTTCTCAGGTCCCTGAGCACGCACACAGCCTGCACGTGGCCTGCTGGATTCCCAGGAATACGCTGGAGCTTTTAAAATCTCCTGTGGACATCTCATTCTCCATCTTTTCCTTTTAAGCTTTCTAGAAAGCCTATTATTTGCTACAACTGTTACCCACTGCCTCGGGTGGCCATGAAGTTAAACATGTGCCTGTAATGTTTCCTATAAATGCTCTGGGGAAAAGGCTCTTTGTGCCAGGCGCACTCCCAGTCAGGTCAATAAAGACGGCCTTGCAAACCCGGTCTTTTAATGAACCATGAGCCTGGTTAAGTGATGACAATTCTCTGCTGATGAGATTTTGAAGTAGCTGCCACTCTATTGTCCCCTCCGCAGCCATCAAGCTGCTGGCCTTCGCGGTGATTGCGAGTTGCTAAATTCAAGGCTGCCACAGCGCTGGCAAAGGGGGATGGGAACAGCGTAAGTTAAGATGCTGCAAAGCTTGTTCTTCTCATCAAGAGCCAGACATTTTTCCTTGAATAAAGGCTCCTAGAATTGCTGCAAGCTTTGGGTCAGTTTCCAGAGTTCTGAAGAAGTTGGTCCTGCTAAGTTTTGCCAGTTTTCACGGAGGAGAGAATTTTCAGAGGTCGATTTCCACTGACATCGTCCTGTCTGCCTCTCATGATGCACGCAACAATGTTCCTTCCTACACCTCCAGGAGGAGGCCGTGGGGGGGCCCGAGGCAGAAGCCCAGCCAGGGGCCTGGGGAGACGTCTGTGCTCTTCTCAGCCTCATTTTCCATAGCTGTAAAAAGAGATGTTCAGCAAAGACGATCCCAGAGGACATCTTCACCTCCAGTACCCTGTCTCGGCGCCTTGCTTGGAGACATCTTCAAAACGGAGAGGGAAGGTTTGTATTCTCAGCATCCTAGAGCAGCAGTTTGCAACTTCTTTTCCATTCCCACTTAGAAATCCTGACCCAGTCAGACACCTGTGCAGACACATTTATTCACATGCGTTACGTGTGGTGCAAAAATTCCCCCAAGCACTAGCGACCGCTTCAGGGACGTACTCTGATTTTTCCCTTTGGTTTCCTTTCTTTGTAAAAATGTGTTGGTCACGACCCACTAAAGTGACCTCTTGACCCACTGACAGATCATCGCGCACAGGTTGAAAATCCCGGCCCTCCAGGCCCCTGTCCAGGTGCTGGCAACTGTGACCTGAGTTGGGGAACGGATGCAGGAGAGCAGGCCAGCACGTGACAGCCCGAACTTAGCTGCAGCCAGAAGGTTTGGTCCTTAGGAGAGTGTTGATTTGGGGGTCTGGGGGAGTGGGGGAGGACATCAGGGCACAAGCCCTGCTGGTGGCCCTGGAGCTCTGGGCAGATGGCCCTGGCGGAGAAGGACACTTCCCTGGGGTTCTCTGCCAGACAGATCTCATACGCAAGCTACTGGATCCACTTCCCTACTGCCCCGGATAAACCGTGTCTCCCCCAAGTTCACATGCTGAAGCCCAACCCCAATGCGATGGTATTTGGAGACTGGGCTTGTGGGAGGTAATTAGGTCACAAGAGCGAAGCCCTCTTGATGGGAGTGGTGCCCTTACAAAGGGTACAAGAGACCGGAGCTCTCTCTCCACCATGCGAGGACACAGCAAGAAGGCTGCCATCTGTGTGCCCCGGCTCGATAAACATCACCCCCCTCCCCCTGACTTCTCACACGCTAAGCCAGGTATCTCGCCAACTCAGACCTAACCATGTTAACAAAAGCAACAACGCCATCGTCAAGGACTCACTACACGCCAGGCACATAGACTAAACGCGACAGGTATCAATTCACGGAATCCTCACAGTCCAGCGAAGGGGAGCCCATAACGCCCGAGAAGAATCAGAGAACGGGGAGATGAAGCACCTTGACCCAGGGGAGCGCTGAAAGAAGGGCCTGGTCTGGGCAGTCGGGTTGCAGGGCTCCCTGCATCGTCCAAGCGCAAGAAATGAGACTAAACTAGCCCCAACATGCACACACACACACGCACATACACCACACACGTTCATACACAGTACACAAATACACGCATACAGCACACACACAAACACACCCCCACATATACACACACACTCCCTACATACATATATACTCGCACAAACGCATGTACACATACACATCAAACACACATTCATAGTCACGCATACATACACATGCACTCATTCACACGTAGACCGACTCACACACACGCTTATCTACAGACACACACACATACACACCACACACATACACACTGTGATGGTTAATTTTATGAGTCAACATGGATGTGCCATGGGGCCCAGATATGTGGTCAAACCTCATTCTGATTGTTTCAGAGAGGGGGTTTTAGGTGAGGTTAACATTTACATCAGAAGACTCTGAGCAAAGCAGATTGCCCTCCACAACGTGGGTGGGCCGCATCCAATCAGGGGAAGGCCCGAATAGAATAAAGGCTGATTTCCCCGGAGCAAGCAGGAATTCTTCCAGCAGGCGGCCTTTGGACTCAAACTGCAATTCTGCCCTGGGTCTCCAGCCTGCCCACCTATCCTGCAGACTGTGGGCTTCCCAAGCCTCCACGAGCACAGGAGCCAATCCCCCAAAATAGAGCGCTCGCTCTCTCGCTCTCTACACATCCTGTTCGCTCTGTTTATCTGGAGAGCCCCAACAAATACATGCACATATGTATACACACATGCTGCAAATAGCCACACACACCACACACATACGTACTCACACTCACACACACATGCTTACATAAGTGTGTTTTCTGCAAAACATATACCACAGATGCACACACCCCACACACATCCCCATCCACACACATCATGTATGTAGCACACACATAACGCATACCACACGCACACACACACCACACGTTGACAGGCATACACTCACACTCACTAAGCATATGTACACACACCCACACGTCGCAGTCCCGCAAACACACACACACACATCATGCCCCCAATCCCCACACACATGCGCGTGCACACGCATAACGGCCCACTGAGTGATCGACGAGCTGATAGGAATAGTCCACAGACCTCAGGGCACTGTCTGTGGATTAATGTCACTCCAGGTGGGGTCCGGATCCCACTTCTGAGGAGGGGCCTGTTTGTTTTCTTCTGGACTCCTAAAGGAAGGGTGTTGTCTTTGAACATGTCAAAAGTAAACTGGTATCCATACATATGGTCGTCGTTGTTGTTGAAGTCAGTGAAAAGGAAAGCCGGCACTGCAGCTCCTGGCATTGGAACCAGACGGCTCCTGAAGTGTTTCTGGCTCTCCTCTCCGTGGCTCATCCCATCTGATGACACCCCAGGCTTGGGCTCCCCTGCTTCAGCAGATAGAGGCAGAGGGGCGGGAGGGAGGGCTTCTTCTGGAAGGGCCTGGCCCCATCCCACCCTGGGCAAAGGCAGGAAGTCAGCAACGGTGGCTGAGCCCCGCGGGGGTCCCTCAGAGAGGATCCGAGCCCCTTCAGTGGGCTCAGAACACCATCACTTGGGTCACAGTGCAACCCGAGTGAAAGAGAAGCAATTACAAAACATCTGCACGAACGTTTGCTTCAGCTTCTTCACACGTGGAAATGATGACATCCTTCCCGCAAACAAACAAAAATTTTAATTGACAGCAGAACTCTTAGCAGAAGGTTCCACGATCTCTATGGGAGTCTGACTTTCCCAGGGAAGAGCTAAATCCGAGAGCTCTCAGTCAGCGGCTCTCCCAGCCGGCTGCAGCGTGCGTAGGCTGGGCGGCCACGCTCCCCTGCCACATTTGGGAGACGTCATTCACCGAACGCGCTGTCCTGTTTGGGGGGCAGGGGATCTCACCGCTGCGTGTGACGCAGACCACAGCAGACAGGGCCAGGACGCCGGGGGGCCAGGGCAGTGAAGGGCACTGGGGGTGGCGATTCTGGACAATTCAACTGGGCAGGTTGGTTGACCCCCCAGCCTTTCACCCCAGACACCTACCTGGAGGAAGAAGGGAGGCGGGATGGCAGAGGACTCACTTGGGGCAGACGGTTTAACCCAGCAACACACCGCGAGGGCGAGGGTGGGAGCCCATTTTGCAGCTGAGGAAACTGAGGCTCAGGAAGATGGTCAAGCGTTTTTGTTAATGAAGAGGAAGGCGGCAGCTGCCTCCCCGCTCTCTCCTCCTTGGGGCATCTCCTAGAGAACATAACAGGTCTGAGAAGAGGCCGCGCCTCTGGGTTTTACTGTGCAAGGTCACGGGCATCCTGGCCCTTAGAACTGACAGCGCACACCTCTGAGATGAGCTTAGAAGACCTCACGGTGCGTCCTCTTGTCTCTCTGGGAGACTCGAGAAGGTTTCCTTGTTCTCTGGTCTGCACTACTGTACAAATCTGTTGAAATTCTGTCCAGACTTTGCAGTCACTTCGACGCTGCTACGTTAGGTGCCTGTAAACCTGGTCGCACTCACTCGAGATTAAACTGCATTGTCTCTTCGACATTGGGACAGAAAGTCTTTTCTTGGTAGGACTGTCTTATCTTATTTCTCCAACAGTAACTTGCCTGGGGCCACACAATGGCCATGGGGGCTATAACCCCCAAGTCTTGCCCCACCCTCAGCTCCCTATCACTCTGCTGTCGAGCCAGAGGGTCTTGGGAAGCCTGGGGGGGATATCTGGAATTGGAGGCGGCAACCTTTCTTTGTAGAGAGAGTCGACCTGCACAAAATGCTCTTACATGCCACCTTGGCCCAAAGGCCCAGTAAACTCAGCCGGCACCAACAAGCTGAAGACGGTGATGGTGCCATTGCCTGCACAGCCTCGTGCTGTGTCCACCGCGTGGCTACGGTGGCCACTTCCTGTAATGCTTGCCACCCACCCCCCTGCCTCTAGGAGACTGGCTCCTCTCACCGGGCGTGTTACCCTGGAGCTCCAGCCCAGTTGCTGTGCATCCCCATAGTTGGTTCCTTTCTGCGGCTGGGTGGTGCCCCGCGTCCGAGCAGCTTCTCTGCAGGCGGTCCTTGCCATGGGCAGCTCTGCGGGGCCCACGTCCAGCAGGACAGAGCTCGGCGCACCACACCCTCCATCTCTTCAGCTGCTGCTGTTTCCTGCTCTTCATCGCGAGTTTGCACTGAGTCAGACTTTACCCGTCGCTGTTCGGCAACATGAACACTATTATTATGGGCTCTTCAGCCTTCTTTTTCTGACTCAGCCTCTTCCTTCTGGCTTCATCGTGTACAGATGGATCCCTGGGAGAAAAGCTAATTGCATGTGGCTCCACGATTTCAGCTTAGTCCAACAAGCAGCGCGCATCTTAACACCGTCAACCATGTTATTTTTTAAAGTTGTGCATCTTTTAGGCATACACTACTCCAGCCTCTGGGTTTAGGGGGCTGGCTGTATCTTGCACAAAACTCTCCTTGCATGCGTTAATACTTGCCAAATGCGATTATGGTTCCACCTCCATTTTGCGCTTGCTCTCTACACATCCAGGTCACCAGAGATGGAATCAATGAGCGATGGAAGATGGGAGCATCAAAGACCAGGCAAGGACAGTCGCCGCCTGCGGAGTCTCAGAGATACACACTATAGCCAAAATGCGCCATCTCAATAAAGTCCACACTGTGTGAATACTGCTTTGAACTGCAGTGACTCAGAGCAACAGGGCGACTGCACACAGGGGCTGGGTGACTGCTGCTCCACCACCGAGGGAAGTTCTGCAAGAAGGGGCTCCTCCAGGTAGAAGGGGCTGTAAAAAGAACGTGTGCCCTTTGCTGCCTGTGCTGCAACAGCAGGGGATGCAGCCTCAGCTATGCGCACAGCAGTCTGGGGACCACGAGGCAGCTGATTCTTCAGAGAGTGGGTGGAGGACTGGTTTTCACGTCCCTGTTAATGTCTTCTCTTCACCATCGGATAGTCTGCATACACAGTTCATAGAAAGAGTTCGTAACATACTCCAGACAAAGAGATGCAGCGGTCTGCATCATCAGATGCCCCTGTCCTCAGTATTCATTCCCCAGAGAGTCTGGCAGGATGCTTCATTCCAGTGTCTTCCACACGGGGCTCACAGCTCCTGAGCACTGTCGGCACCCTGAGCCACATCCCTGGGGCCAGAAGCCACTTTCCAGCACCAAGTGGCTCAAACTTATCTTTTAAGGAGATATTTTTGCATAAGAAAAAAATTATACACATATTATACATACATATAAATTATGCAGACATTATATAGATTATGCATATATATACAATATATATACACACACACAGTTACCACTCCCAGTGCTCTTCATTCCATTGCATAGGTCCCCACATCCATCTGGTGTCCATTTCCTTCTGCTGGAAGGATTTCCTTTCTTATTTCTTGCAGTGCAGCTCTGCTGGTCATGAATTCTTTCTGCTTTTTCATGTCTAAATAAGTCTTTATTTTGCCTCCATTTTTGAAAGTTATTTTCCTGTGTATAGAATAGAAAGTTGATGATTTTTCTTGCCGTATGTTGATGTTTTCCCATTGTCTTCTTACTTGCGTTGTTTCTGACGAAACACCTGCACTTGCCTTTGCTTTCGTTTCTCTCTGCTTCCTGTGCCCTTTTCTCTGGCTGTTCCTAAGACTTGTCTTTATCATTAGTTTTGAGCCAATTAGGCGAGGATGTGGCTGGTGCGGCCTTCTCCTTGTTTCTTGTGCTTGGGGTTCACTGGACGTCTGTGTGTATAGTTTTTCATCAACTTTGTAAAATCTTCTGCAGTTATTTTTTCAAACATTTTTTCCTGCTCCTCCTTCCTTGCTTCAGGGACAATTTTTCACGGACACTGAGCCACTGGAAGCTATGTCACAGGTTCCTGACGCTCTGTTTATTTTTTCAATCTTTTTTTCCCTGTTTCATTTTGGATAGTTTCTATCACTACATCTTCAAGTCAACTAATCTTTTCTCCTACAGTCTTTGGTCGTCTGTTAGTCCTACCTGGTGTATTCTTCATCTCAGACGTAGTATTTTCAGCCCCTGACGTTGGACTTGCATCTCTTTTTTTATCTTCCATACCTCTACTTAACATCTTCAGTCTTTCCTTCAGCTTTCAGAACATAGAATAGAATTAAAAATAACTATTTTTATATCCTGTTTTTTGATTCTATCATCTCTGATTGAGTTTTCTTCTCATTATAGGTCGTTTTTTCCTGGGTAATTTTTTATTGGATCCTAGACACTGTCAAGTTTACCTTGTCAGATGCCAGATATGTTTCTACCCCTATAAACACCGTTGAGCTTTGCTCTCAGAGTTATTTAGAAACAGTTTGATCCTTTCAAGGCTTGGGTTTAAGTTCCATTGGGTAGACCCAGAGCATCATTTAGATCTAAACTAGGGTTAATTTGACTCCACTCCTGGGCCGATGTCCTTCTGAGGGCTCTACCCAATGCCCATGAGCGAGAAGACTTTCCAGGCAGGCAAGTGGGAATGGCGCTCTTCCCGGCCCTGGGTGAGCGTGGGGGTTGCTGTCTCTAGTCCTCGTAGGTGATTCTCTTCCTGCCCGGGGCAGTGTGCTCACACACACGTGCTGAGCATCCCCCACTGAATACTCATGGAGGACCCTCTGGAGATCTCTGAACACCCCCTCTACAAATCTCTCTCTCCTCCATCACTCTGCCTGTGGGCCCCAGCTGCCTCAGCTCCTCAAAATCCCAGTCCCGTCTTCTCAATTCGGGAAGACCCAAGCTCTGTCTGGTACCCCTCCCTGTGCCGTGGCCTGGAAACCCTCTCCAGGCAGTGAGCTGGGGCAATCAGGCTCACATGGTTTGTCTCCCGTCTCTCAGGGATTACTGTCTTGAACTGTTTATCGTCCAATGTCTGAAAACTGTTGATTGCATATATTTTGTCCAGACTTTTAATCGTTTCAGGCAGGAGGGTAAATCTAGGCTTGTTATCCTGTCTTGGCCAGAGGTAAAAGTTCATCGAATATCTGCTGGATGTCAAATAGTTACCAAGTGCCAAAGACTACTGAATGTCAGGTAGTCTTCTGTACATTTGGAATGCGTCAGAGGACAAAACACAACATCTCCACCCCAGGGAGAGCAGGGGTGGTCAGAAAATACAAAATAAACGTAAGAAAGCAATGAATTAGATATCATATTACACTAGTTTGCTTGGGATGCTCCAACAGACACCACGGACTGGGGACTTCAACAACAGACACGTATTTTCTCACAGTGCTGGAGGCTACAAGTCCGGGATCTAGGCATCAGCAGGGCTGGCTTCTCCCGAGCATCTCTCTTTGCCTTGCAGATGGCCTCCTTCCCCCTGCGTCCTCACACGCTCGTCCCTCCGTGTGTGTCTGAGTCCTCACCTCCTATTCTAGGATGCCAGTCCTACGGGTTAGGGACCACCCTTATGATCTCATTCCACCATAACCACTCTGTAAAGGTCCTATCTCCAAATACAGTCACATTCTAAGGTCCTGGGGGTTGGGACTTGAACATATGGATGGCACAGGGGTGAGGTGGGGACAACTCAGCCCATAGCAAGTATGTTGGAAGGTGGTAAGTGCTGCAGAAAAAAGAAAAAAGCAGAGCAGGTTTAGGGGGATCAGGGTGCTGAATGGGGTGCATTTTAAATAGGGCAGTAGGGTAGGTCTTACGGAGAAGGTGACATTTCTGCTCCCTCCCCTCTGCCCCCATCCAAACCCTAGTGTGAACGGAAGGATTCTAGAGCCCCAGAAAACCAGAACGGCTTCTCTGAAGAGCCTCCTTCCAAATCTTGTTTTCCTGAAGGCTGCCCCTACCCTTAGGAGAGCCCGCTGCTGCCCCGAGGCCGGGAGGGGCACGGAAAGGAAAAACTGATGGTGAGCGGGGCTTCTCCAACGGCACGCAGGTCCCGGGCCCCGTCCAAGCCATAATTAATTGGTACACATGCTGTGAGAGTTTACAAATGTTTATTCTACAAAATCGAGCACTCAGATCCAATGAGAAAACGCCTCTCTCCTGGCGAGTGTCTGGGGCTGACCAGTGACTGAGGGCAGCTGAGCTCAACAGCTCACACCGCTCGAGATGACGTGTCAGGAAGGCCATCTTCTGTGTCTGAAATGTGCAGGGTTTCCACGGTTGAGGCTGGTGGGCGGCGGTCCCTTCCCTCCCTCTGGACGCGGGCACAGCTTTGCAGACATGAGCGGTGTCCCTGGATGAGAGCCGTGCCTTGGGGTCACCCTCAAGGGGAGCTCCTACCTGACCGCAGTGGCTCTTCCTTCCCAGGGGTCAGTGTGCACGCTGTCCTCTCCATCACCAGCCAGGTCCCCACATCATGAAGCACGGGGGCCTTTCTTCCAGGCTCCTGGTCACAGCCTGCCTCCCACACTTGGGCTTCACAGGCAGAGTCCCTGGTTCCTGCCACAGCACCAGCCCTGCAGACACACCCATCCCACAGCCAGTCTGACCCGTGCTCCTCGACCTTCATGCCAGCGACCACCCTGAGACCCCTTGGCTGCCACCCGGATCCTCACCCTGCGCTGCCTTCCTGTGCCCACTGGTCCTCGGCTGCACAAGCGCTTGGCCTCGAAACCTTCTGCCTGTGCCCCCTCCAGTCTGTAACCCTGCAGTCCGGACATGACACGCAAGAGGCTGGGGCCAGCTAAGGGGACAGATCTTCAGAAAGGTGACAACCACCTCCCTGGGTCAGGGGAGCCAGCTGAGGACACTTCACAGAGATGTGCCCAATATCACAGTGTGTCTTCCGGTCCCCACCCTCCAAGCCCCTCGGAAACCCACACCTCAGAGGCTGGGAGAACCCGAGGCTCGGGTGGCCCAGCTGCCTGAGGCCAGGGCGTCCCCTGAGCGCCTCTGGGGCACCGCGAGGCTCGGGCACAGACAGGGGATGGTCGGAGGGGAGCAAGCAGGCTGCTCTTTGTCGGGGTTTGACCTCAGCCCACGAGCTTCTTTCAAATCTTTCAGCTTTGTGGTTGCACAGGAAAAATTTCCTAAAGCTTTTGTAAAACTTGAAAAGGTCTTGCCCTCCTCGTTTCCCCCAACCTACAAACCCCAAAAAAGGCACAAAAAAATAAACAAACCAACGGAACTTCATCTTTGAAACTCAGGCAATAATTGACCTTGAAAATCCGATCCTGCTTTGTCCCTCCCGGGCCTCCTGGGCCCAGCTGTACCCGGCCCAGAGGCCCCATGGCTGATCGAGGGTCCCTCTGTGAAGAGCTGCTCTCGTCCCTATCCCCTGCTCTCCCCCTCTCTGCCTGAGCATCCTGGAAGCTTCTGGAATATGCAGGAGCCAAATCTCCTCCAAGTCAATTCCCTTCAACGTGCTTAGGTTTAACTTTTCCAAACAGTTGGACTAGTCGATACTGGGCGTGAAATGGTGCAGGTGGTGTTCGTGGGGAGTCGTATATAATGTCTGCCAAGATGGTTCAGAAACGCCCCATTACCCCCCATCAGCCCTTCTTGGTCATGAACCTGAGACTACAGGACCCGTGGCTTGGTCCAGCCTTTGTTCTAGGATGTATAGACGGAGCCCGGGCAGGGAAGAAGGCGGGGTTTAAAAACAGCAGGCTGTGGGGACATCCTGGTGACCATCCTCCCCACGGCAGCCTTCCAAGTCACCCTCCGTCCACCCCCTCCTCCACCTCCACCCCCGCCACACATCCCCCTCAGCTTCCTCGCTTGTAGAATTGTTCACAGGGCGAGTGTGTAAGGTTAAAATGCAGTCTGTAAGAAGGTTTCATTGATTCGTGAAGGGAATACGATTAACATGTGAATGTCCCCTGAGCCCCACAGAATAAAAAGAATTTTGACCTGGCTGGCTCTGTGTCACCCCTTCCCTTCCCCCCCAGGGAGAGCGCTGTATTCACCAGCTGGGTTTCAAGGTTTTTATGATGCAGATTTGGGCCCAGAGGGCACAAAGGGAGAGGTCTCAGGAGGGAGAGAGAGGAGCGGGGTCTCTCTAGCTGGGCGAGCTGCACGCTCCCCTTTGTGGCGGAGAAATACGGAGAATGGGTGATGCGGAAAAAAACAAAAGGAGGCCAGTCTAGCTCGTCTAAAGGGCCGGGGAGGAGGACTGTCAGAGAGAAGTCTCCAGAGAGGAGGGGGCATTGGGGGGACGGGGGAGTTAGACAAGCGGCACTGGGACCAGGAGCTGCAGCCCCTACCACACCGTTTCCAGAGACACCAGCAGCCACCAGGAGTCCTTGTAAATTCTTTGGTCGCTGGACTGCTCCTTCCGTGTCTGTAACTCAGGGGTGCGCTGGGACACTTGGGGCCCTGGGTTTACCTGGGCTACACACCCATCCAGCCACCGTTCACTCATCTCTTCCTCAAATGCTGAGCCTACCTTATGGCTCCGGCTCTGTGGCTGGTCATGCACGAGGCGGTGGTTACAGAGATGAGCCCAGGGAGAGGAGGAGCCAGACCAAGCCAGGGAACGTTTCCATTCAGTGTGTGCTGGGCGTCATGTCAGGGGCAAGCACAGGGGAGCCGTGAGAGCTAAGAGGGCAGAAGTCCCTCCCCTGGAGAAGCTGTGTCAGAGAGGTGGCCTGCAAGATGAAGGACGAGGAGATACTGTCCATTGGCAAAGGAATGAGGGTGGGAGAGGGCACGTGCAGGCATTCTTGGCTGAGGGCACAGCATGTGCAAAGGCCCAGGGGCCAGTTTGCAAGTCTGTAAAGACTCTGGCATGGAGGAAGCTCTGACTTTACAGTGATGGGTAGTGAGAGATGCGAGTTTGAATTTTATCCTGGAGGCAAAGGGAGCCAAGGGAAGGATTTAAGGCCAAGGATGACAGGAAGCTCAGGTTTTCAGCTCCGAAGTTTGCTTTGGCAGCTGCACGAGAAAAATCAGCTGAGGGGTGAAGACTCCACTTAGCTGCACAAAGGTGAGGGTCTTACCTGCGGCTACCTCCACCAGAGCAGGCACAGGTGTGAGTGTGTGCCTGTGTGTGCGCGTGCCAGCATGTGGTATCCATGCCGGGGTGTGTATGTGTGTGCCTCTGTGTGAGCGAGTGCGTGTGTGTGTGTCCCAGCTCTGGGACCTCAGTCTGGAGAAGGGACGTGGAACCAGAAGCCCCCCCACGTACAGGGACCCCTTGCTCCATGTTCCCGGACAAGCGGAGAAGCCGCGAGAGGTGCAGCGGGCGGCCTACGGCTGAGCGAGGACAGACGGTGCGGGAACAGCTGGAGGAGAATCAATTTGTTCTCTGCTACAGCAAGACATAAACCAATTAGAGCCGCCCCGACAGGGGCCTTGGTGCCGGGAGAGACAGCAGGAGAAGGGCAGATCCAGGCATGTTAATCCTTGCTGGTGCCTTCCAGCTGCCTGTGGGATAAAGCTCAGCCTCGCAAGAAGGGGCCAGGTCCCCCTCCATCTGCTTGCTGCCTCCCCTCAGGGTGGTCCTCCAACACCGCCCCCTCCTCAGCCCACCCCACACACACAGGAGGTAACAGAGGGCCTCAGGCAAAGCGTGCACTTTCCTGCCCCAGGGCTTTTGCTCATGTGAGTCCTGTCCTCGAAATGCTTCTCCTGGCCTCCACAGGCCCCCAGCCTGTGCCCCGCCTCCCTGGCCCACCCCCCAGGGGCTCTCCTTCATCCCAGCCAGGACAGACTTGCTGTGTCTTCTTTGTGTTGTCCCGCTGCTGGCCTTTGGCCAGTGGGGGCTCCAGCAAGAGCACTGGGAAGACTGGAGCCACTGGGCTTCCACTCCAGCCCAAGCTCGGTGCCCGGCTGTGGAACCGAATCTCTCCAGGATCCCCTCCACATCAGTGCGAAGGGGTCACACGCAGGCCTCGCAGAGCCATGAGGGGTAAACAGCGCCTGCCGGGCATGGGCGCGAGGGCCAGTCTGAGAGGCTCCCTCTGTGTCCTGCCTGAGCCCCTGTGTCGGCCTCAGGACCCCTCCCCCCGCATCCTGGGCCTAGCGCCCAGTGGGTGCTCAGGAAGGCTGGCTGCTTCGTGGTGACCCTGCCGTTCCTCTGACCACAATGCTCCCCCCACCCACCCTCTGGTCCCCTCGGCCTACGCACCCCCCAGCTGTGTCCAGGCCGGGAGCCCGGCTCCTCCCACCCCTGCTGGCTCCTGACGCCATGCAGCTGTGAGCTATCCCTGCGCGGCCCCCTGGGGGCTGTGGCGCCCTCTTTCCAGGAACCAGCATCCCAGCATCTGCAAACTGAGATGGTCCAGGCTGCGCCTGGGGGGCCGGGGCTCCTGGACTGAGTGAAGGGGGCGCATTGTGGGGGAGTGGCTGGGGAGCCCACCTTGCCTCCTCTGGCACCTGGCCAAGTAGGCCCACGACGGGTGGTCCTGTGTCCCCATGGCACCATCACCTGACACCTTCAGTACCACCTCCCTGGCCCTTGGTTTCTCGGGCCCTATGTGGGTGTTGCTGCGGCAGGGCTGGGCTGGCTGTTGGCTCGCTGGCTTCCTGAGCACCTCCTGCCTGCCCGAGCGGGGCTGAGGGCTGGCGACTGGGCTTCACCTTCCCAGTTTAGAGGGAAGAATGTCACCTAGGCCATAACAGAACTCCATGAGCAGTCTGTGCTGGCTGCCTGGAGGAGGGGACGCTAGCTGGCCTTGAAGGAGGATGGGGATGCGCCCAGTGCAGATGGAAAGGACAGCCCACAGCAGAGGCAGGGGTGAGGCAGAGCAGGTGTGCTCTCCAGGGGACCCAGGGACCTGGGGGGTGGAGGTGGGCAGGACCCCACCAGGAGAGCCTCATACACCTGGCTGAGAGAGTGTGGCTTTCACTGTGATGGGCACAGGGACCCAGTGGAAGTGGGAGAACGACAAAGTCAGCTTTGTGCCTCTGAAAACCTGGAGCCAAGGAGGTGAGGTGGAGAGGGGGAGGCACAACTTGCTGGGATGGAGGGAGGGGATGCTGGAGGGGAGGCTGGGATGGGTGCCCCGGGGGGGGGGCGGAGAGGGGGGCAGCGGTTACTGGATTCTTGTATGTTCTCTGGAGGAGGTGAATCTGGAGATCAGGACCCCAGACAGGGAGCGAGGCCCTGCTGTGACCCCAAGGACCGTGCAGGGAGGGCTGGGCCCCGCCGACCCCAGGGGCCAGGAGCAGCAGCAGCAGGCCCCACAGCCAGGCTGTGTTCGAGGGGCGCACAGCCCCGTTACACCAAGGACGAGGAGGTGCCCTTCCTCCCAGCTGCCCTATGCCCTGGATTCCAGGCCACCCAGTCCCTCCCTCCAGGGACAAGCCGCAGGCCACAAAGCACACAGTGAAGCCCTTAGCCAGAGCCACAGGGAGGCCGGCTCCCTCTCAGCGGGGCCGTCTTTCTAGTAATCTCCGTTGTCCCAGGACAGGAGCAGAGCAAGACAAAGCTCCGGAGGCCGCGTGGACAGACTCACAGACAGCCGCTCCGGGGTCGCAGAAGACGCCACGCCCGGCATCTCCGCCCGCACAGGGAGACGCACACACACGCGCCGGGAGACACGATGCACCCGGCGGGCACACCCCACGTGCCGCACGTCCAGACGCACAGGGAGACGCGCCGGGAGACAGGACACACCCCACGCGCTGCACGTCCAGATGCACACGCAGGCACGGCCCCGCCAAAGGCCCCGCGCGCCCACGTGCCGCCGCCAGCCGGCCTCCCCGGCCCAGCCCCCACCCCGGGCAGGTGGCAGTCGGGCGGATGTGCAGGGGCGAGGAGGACTGGTAAGGCGGCTCGCCCTCCTGACCTGCAGGCCAGCAGCCCCCGAGTCCCCTCTGCGTGCCGCCCGTGGGCGAGCAGGCAAACGTGCTAACGGCAAGAGCAGAGGGAGAACCGCAGAGGCGCTGAAACACCGCCTTCTAGAAGCTGCTTGGGGAAGTGGCGCGTGAGAAGCACACCTGCGGGGCTGCCTGTCCTTGGGGGTGAGAAGCCAGCTTGGGGGAGGAGCTGATGGGGGAGGAGGGCGTTCCAGGGGCTGGAGCTCAGGGAGAGCTAGTCAGAGGAGGCGCCTGTCCCTGGCGGCTGTCACCACGTCCTGGACACCCCCAGGGCGACGGGCGGGTGCACACCGTCCTTTATGGACAGTCACAGACAGTGCCACTCACACCGGGACCCTGTCTGTGTGGCCGCCCTAGGGGTCCTACAGCTGGTGTCAGGCTGGGCCGAGGCTGTGCTGGGCGTTGAATGCCAGGCGGGGACTGGGGGTGAATCTTTAAGCCGGATTTTGAGTTAGGGGGACAACCAGCGCTGGATTCAGGAATGTTGAACATTTCCCGGAGGCTGAGGCCGGGATGGGGGCGCCGCACGCGTGGGGAGACCGCAGGCCTGGGAGGCGAAGACCAGGGGAACCCGGATGGGGCCGCAGGAGTCACCTCCTAGAGCGACGTTCCCAAAGCACAGACCTCCCCTGCCGACGGCGGCATTTCTCCAGCTCAACCGCCCGAGGCCCCTGGAGGAGGCAGCGCGCACACCAGGAGGCGAGTCCGAGGCAAGGAAACCTCTTCCGGTTGTGAGGAGGTGAGCTCACCTCGCTGAAGCGAGGTTCTGACCTCGGTGCAAGGATGGACCCAAATACGAGCCCCGGTGACCAGGCGCAGCCTTCGAGGACACGGCGATCGGGCCAAGACGTGACAAAGGGCCTGAGGTCTTCACCGGTCCCTGGAGGAGTTGAAGGCGCTCTCCTCGCCAACCCCCTCAGCCCCCTCGACAGTTTCCTTTTCTTTCCAGAAGTTCTCGGTTCTCCATGGCTCCGGCCTCGCAGCCCCCCCGCTTCTCCGGCTGGCAGAGTCACCTTTCTCCGAGCCCCTGTCCTCGGTCCTGGCGCTTCCTGTCGACCTGCCTGGGAGGCCGTGGGACCCCGGTTTCTGGGCCTCCTTTGCCCCCCGCAGTCACGCAGAGCCCAGAAGCCTCTTGACTCTGGTCTTCTCTCTGTCTCAAAAAAGACAAGAAAAGAAAAAAAAAACCAACGAGAATCACTCCTGGTAAATAAAATCTCCCCTTCGTCCCCGGCGAGGGTGAGTCAGCTCGCTGCTGTTCCAGTGGCGGGACTGCTACCCTCCTGGTGACTCACAGGCTGTCATGCGAGAACCCCGTCTCAAGGACAGGGGCCTGGGGAGCCCCTTAGCCACCGCAAGCCCCCTCCTCTGCCGGCCCCTCTCTGCTGCCCCCCCTCCCTCTGCTGTGGCCGCCGCCCCCTCGAGCTCCATGACCGCCTGGCAGCGCCCCTCAGGCCTCTGTGGGCAAGCCTGCTCTCTCTGGAAGGTTCTTTCCCGCTTGCCCGCTCGCCTGGTAAGCTCTTCTCCTCCCCCGTGAGCCGTCTGTGGCCCCTCCCGGCCCTGAGCCAGAGGGCGTGAGCAGCATGGGCACCTCCCTGGGCACACACACCGAGACAGCAGTCCCGGGCACTCCTCAGTGCCATCCTTTCACGTCTGCTCCCCCCTTTCTGAGGCCAAGCTGGCCTTCAGAGCTCTGTCACCCTCGGATCCACCACTAGAACCCCCGCCCCTGACAGGCCACATGCTCTGCTGCCACAGCCGGCCGCCCACACTGGGGCCGCCTCCCTTCCTCTCAAAGCCGCTGCCAGGGCCCGGGCCGCAGAGGCACCTACCCATGGCCAGTGCTGCTGAGCACCGTCACACCTGCGGTCTTCAGCAAGAAAGACCCCGGCACCACAGCCTGAGCAGTGCGTCTGGGATGACCCCTAAGTCGAGGAGGACACAGGGGAGGAGCATGGACAGTGCCAGCTACGTGTGGGGCCAGAGCCCTGGAGATGAGTCCTCATCCTGTCCCTGGGGGCCTGTGACCTGCTGAGAGCCACGGGCTCCTCCCCTGTAACGTGAGCCGCCAGAGCTGGTGGAACAGGACCTTGTACGTGAATCTCTTACCCAGGGCTTGCACACAGTTGGTGCTCAGTAAAGGCACAAGTGCCCTGCTCTGCCCTGCTGGTGGCGTTGTACCCAACGCGGTCCACTGGCACAGCCACCTGAAGCTTGCTGTCTGCGCGCAGGCTCTGTGGTTTGGAAATATGCCCTCAGCTTTCACCAGGGGTGGTTACGAGGAGCAGTTTTATGAGACTTGTCATGGCATTTACTGTCCAGATGCTATTGGGGACATTATCCATTTTTCGTTTCAGGGCCACCTACCTGGAGCCTCGTAGGAAAAGCATTTTTCAGAGCCAAGGCTGGAAAAGCTTTGCACTTTCCAGGGCACTCAGTGAGTGCCGCCTTTGCTGGAACATTTTCCTAATGCAGGTGTGCAGAGACACACCTCTCTTCAACCCAGGCCACAGTCATCTCCAGGCTGATGGAAGCGGCCTCATCCACCTTCCCCAGGGTCTCACACATTCCCTGTGTGTTTTAATGGGAAGAGAGCTGGGAAGCCCTACCCTAAGGGATGGTGAAGACAATTGTACTGATCTGATTTCCCTTTTCACTTTGGCTGCCAGGAATCTCAGAGTCAAATTCAAGACTCCAAACAAAGCCTCTAGGCAGGACTTTTGGCTTGCATGTTTGGCCTCCACTTTTCTCTTTGTTGTTTCATTCCTGTCCTCATTTATTTTGCTCTAGTCTGAGAGCTTTTATATGTTTGCATTTCACTCATTTTTGCTATATCTTGCCTGTAGCCTGAGATAATCCTTCATGAAGCGAGACAGGGTTTAAGTAGATGCTTAATGTGTCAGGAATGAAACAGATCCAATCGCCATCCCCCAAAATCCCGCACGGCTCCAGTGCCAGAAGCAGACCCAGCCCTTCCCCTCCTGTGTTCTCCTCCCTGAGTTTGTACGTGTCCAGAGCCTGTGTTGGATGCTGTGTTGGATGGTGACACCTTCCGAGGGAGGATGCACAGACCCACACTCGAGAGGGAGCTTCTGACTCATGGAACTTGAGAGCCCAGAGGATGGAGCCTGGCCCCGTCCTTCATTCTAGGTGACATGGAAGCCAAGAGAGGGTGGGTGGCAGGTCCCAGGTCACACAGCATGATGGTGGTGCTCCTGGCTTCCCCTCACACAGGACTCGCACGCCTAATCCACCCCCAAGCAAGGTAGCAGTCTCTTGGGTGGAGATGCCACGTAAACATGAGGTTCGTTTGTTCTGATGACTGCCTGGCAGTGCCTTTGCTGGAGGTTTTGGGACGAGCATGAAAACTGTCAACGACGGGGCGCCACTGCCCACCAAACCTTTCAGCAATGTGGAAAGCGCCACCCGATACCAGCCACCAGGCTCCCCGCGAGGTGGGGAACATTGCCGCCAGGGCCACCGGGGAGCGGAAACGAGAGGCACAGCTCAAGAGACGGAAAGAAAAAGAGCCTTTCAGAGCAACGCCGGTTGGAGCCCATCGGCCTCTGCCCCCTGCGTGTTTCAGGCTCTGTGACACACTGCCCGCATGGGAGCACAGTGTACATATGCATGCATGCTCACACACACACAGTCACGGGTGCTCACACTCACACACGTGTACACACAGCAATTCATACATGTGTGCGCACACTTGTACAAACATGCACATGTTGGCATGTTCACATGCATGTGCACCCGTACACGCATACTCTCACATGTCCCTGCAAAGCACATGCTCACACATATACAGTGCTCTCATGTCCGTACACGTGCACACGTGCACGCTCACACGTATGCACCTGTGATCACACACGAATGCCTGCACGTACACAGCATGGAGCACTGTCTGGTGGTGGCCGCGGTCCCTCCGGGAGCCATCCCAGTGATGGACGTGGAAGCTTGAACGACGCACACTCTCAGCTCCGGGCGTCGTTCTAAGCCCGTGCAAAGTAGCATTTCCAGCCCCAGCAGCGGAGTCTCGTAAAAGCTGTGCCTCGCTGTCGAAAAATAGTGGCAGCGGGTGAGCAGGGCTTGCAAAGCCCCAGAGAACTGCAGTACTTTTCGGAGCTGCGGCAAAATGATGGCCGCGGTGTGCCCCTGTCCTCAGGGCTCCCGCAAACACGCCCTCCCGGGGGACCACGGCCCCGAGCCCACGCAGACCTCCTCCTCGCCCCTCCAGCCTGCATGGCTCCTTCCAGTGCCTTCTGGCTCCAGTCCCGGGGGGGCAGCGGGGGACTGCTTGTGAAGGGTGCTGGGTGGGCATTTTGAGGGAAGGCCCCAGGCCTCCCGCATGCCCCCCCCGCCGGCTCGCTCCATGTGCCAAGCCATCGGGCACCCCTCCTCTCTGAGCCCACCCAGAACTGGGACTGTATCTTGGTGAAAAAGACTGATGGCAGAGGATCAGAGCCCTGGGGAGGCTGCTGCCAGGCGGAAGCCTGGGGAAACTGAAAACATCACGTCAACAGCATCTCAGGATGGAGGAGCTCAGAGTGGCATCTTGAAAGAAGACACCAGTTTGGGTTACCGCGTTAGTGCTCAGGGCCCGTGGGGTGTGGGGAAGAGGAGGCCACTCACTCCAGTGGCAGGAGGGGTCCCCTGGGAGCTTGCCTCCCCTTCCTGGGGTGCACTATGCAGAGGGGCCACGCCCGGGCTGGGTGTTCTATACAAACTCTGATCTTGCCAGCAGCCCCGAGAGCTGGGGACCACGTCACACTGCACAGAGAGGAAGCACTGAGACAGAGCAGCCACAGCTCCCCGTGACCACTCACCCGCAGGGAGCAGGACGCGGCTCGACTTCCATGCCGCCCCCCTTGGGCCCGGCCCCCAGTGGAAGCCCACAAGGTACACTCTGTGTGTGGAGCCTGTAGCTGCATTTCTGTGCACTCAGCGCTAAAATACGGCTTAGATCTGAGGATGGGGTTGTGGCAGCTTCTCTGTTGCTGTCAGGCCACTGGGAGAATTGGGGCCTGGGCATAATTTTCTCCGTGAACCAAGGCTGTTGGGTGAACGGAATCTGTCTGGATGCACAGGAGAGCCGGTGGGTGAGAATGCCGGCCCCATGGCCCGGGGTGCCTGCTGCAGCTGCACCCCCGTGCTGGGCCTCTGGCCTCCCCCTGTTGGGGTGGGAGATGCTCAGACCACCACCCTCTCCAAACCTGTCAGCAGAAAACCTAACAAGAAAGGGTCAGCAGAGTGCTCCAAACCTGGGAAGGGAGGGGGGAGCCTTCCTGGGGGAGTCAGGGGCAGTCCACCGGGACCTCGGCTGCTGAGCTGGGTGTGCCAGTGGACACCACACTGAGGGTTGAGGAAATGCTGGTTTGGAAAGAGGAAGAGGAGGGGAGCTGGGGGCATGTTGGTTTGTTTTAATATTCACCAGATGAAATAGAGAGATCTGGAGTCTGCAAGGGAATGAGCTCAGGGGCACCTGTTCCCAACCTCCACCCCAAGGTTGGTCTCTCCAAGGTCCTGGAGAGGGCAGAGGCCCTCCTTCACCCCTGTACTCAGACAGAGGTGAAAGGAAGATGCTACCTGACTTGCTGTGTGACTCTGGACAGGGGACTCCCCCTCTCTGGGTCTGTTTTTCTATTTGTAAAACGAAGAGGGATGAGTGGTGAGAGGACAGCTAAGAGCCGGGAGGAAGGGGAGAGCGAGGGAGGCGCGAGGTGGGGACAGACGGGCACTGGCCGTGAGCTGCGGTGACTACGACCTCCGTGCACGTCGGACCGGCTCTGTTGCCTGGTGTGGAGCTTTCCCGGATCCCAGTCCAGTAAGGGAATCAACGTGCAAAATGGAAAATTAAAATCGGGTGCCGTCAGGACAAGGACAAAGGGCCGGGCCACGGAGCCGCGTGGAGAGCAGAGAGCTCCCTGAGGGGCTGGGCTGCGAGGACACGCTGGGCTCCCGCTCACAGAAGGCACTGCTGGACAGGGACAGGAGCCGGGGCGGGGGCAGGGTGCCTAGGGACCCCGGGGGCTCATCCCGGCAGGAGAAGGGGCTTTCAAGGAAGGTGGGCTCTGGCAAGGGTGGCTCCCCCATCATGCAGAGGGCCTGCACTGGAACCTGAGCGGTGCTGCCCGCAAGGGGAGAAACCAAAGGAAAATCTGCAGTGCCCCTCTGCATTCCCAAGGGGGCATTTGGTGCCTCTGCAGCCAGCTGGGCCTGTGTGTGTATGCAAAGCGTGCGTGATGGGAGTGCAGGTGTGTGTGTGCGTGTGTGTGCATTCTGTGTATGTGCTTGTGCATGAGGAGGGGTTATGATCATGGACATTAGGAAAATTCCCAGTACCCAGGCAAACCCTGGCCCCAAAGCCCCTTGAGCAGGACGAGGGGGTCCTGACTGCCAGGGCTGACTGAGGGCGGGGCCTCGCCGCCTAGGCTGTCTCCCTCCTGGGCAGGCTGGCTGGGCTGCCACCTCCGGGTGGATCCCTGCCAGGTGTCCTGGCTCGCACTGCCCCCCAGTGGCCATCCTGGGCGCCCAAGGGTCTGGGGCTGGAGTAGATGGAGAGCTGGCCGACAAGGCCCCAGAGTGGCCAAGGCCATAGTCCCCCTCTGGGTAGGGAACCCCTCCCCTTGGGCCCCCTCCAGCAAAATGGCAGATATTCTGGCCTGAGACCTCCAGACCCACCAAGATGGTGCCCGTCACCTTTCACCAACCTCCTGGAGGGAGGACCCAGCCCCCTTCAGCTACCTCTACTGTCAGGGCATGGACCAGCCCCTCAACATGCCCACACAGAGTCACCTCCCGTCTGCCAGCTGCTCCTGGTGGCCTCCGCCAGGTCACACCCCCACCTCAGACCTTGGTGGCCACACCTGGGTTAGCAGGGACTGGGGTCCTTGCAACTCGGATGTCTTGTGAGTTTGGGACTTCAAGGTCTGATCACAGGGATCTGGGAGCAGCTGGGGACGTAGCTCTCAGACCCCCCCGTGGAGAGTTCCCTCAAGGTCCCTCCAGGGCTGGACTCTGCGTCCACTCCCACGGCTGCCGTGGGAAGGGACCAGAGCCAGCCCACTCAACCTTTCATTTGGTGGAAGAAAACTAAAGGGAAGTGGGGACCCCTCCCTGGCCGATGGGGACTGGGACCCCCAAGGCAGGGCTGGGCCCAGGGCCCCCAGCACGGTGCATTTTCAAGAGTTGCTATTTCAGGAGACAGAGCGAGCGCCTAGGAGACAAAACTGCCTGTGAATGAAAGAGAAAGCAGTCCTCTCACGGCCAAGGTGGGGGTGGGGGCTGGCCCTGCACCACGAAAGGTCCCCCAAAGGGTCAAGGCTCAGCCTCTCTGGCAGGGTCGCCGGATCAAAAACAAGATGCCCAACTGCATTCGAGTTTCGGATAAACATGCGGTGTTCAGGACGTCCTCAGACTAAACCGTGATTTGTGGTTCATTGAAAATTCCAACATAACTGGGTCCTGTCTTTTTATTTACTAAACTGGCAACAAGAGCGTGGTTTCTCCTCCGGGCTCCCGGGGACTTTTCTCTCTCCCTGGCACAGAGGAGGCCATCCTGGGCTAAGGGTCCGAGCCATCTCGACCCTCCTCCTGCATCTCAGACTGACTGAGCGGTGGGTAGGCAGAGGCCGCTGTGCAGTGTCCTGTGGATGACAACCCCCCGGGTCATTAACACACACGGGCGTGTTGAAGAGCTCCAGCCCCGATCATGGTCTGTATTGATTAGATTGATCTCCAGGCGTTTCTCCGGGGTGTCCTTCATCAACACCCACTGTCTCTTCGCTATACAGCCCACAAGGACTGGTGACCCTTCTAGAGTGTTCTGGGCCCCTCTGGCATGCTCCATGACCAGTCTTGGACCTTATCTTCTACATTTTGCCCCCGGAGGTCCCCAGGGTTAACCTCACAGGTGTTGGTCTCAGCTCAGGCCACAAAGGTGTAGACAGGCATCTTTAGCTGATTTCTGCGGAGACGCTGCCCACAGCTGGTGGGGGCTGCCTGAGCCCTGAGGACTTGCTACTGGCATTGGTGGGGGTTTCGAGCTCCCCATGGGGCTGGGCTGTTTGAGGTGGGGCCCCGAGAAGGCGTCTGAGGCCCCCTTGGTGGGAAGAGCCCATCCTGCTTAGGTCTGTGTTGTCACAGGGTCTCCCTTATGCAGGAACAGATGCCTTGGGTTGGCTGCACAGACCTCTGAGCCCCCTCTTTCCACCCACCCCTGCCCAACTGCCCCCTTCCCAGGGCCACGGGGGCTCCATGGCCACTCTGATGCCCCCTCCACCTGCCAGCCCCAGCCATGCGCACTGGCACGGATCACCCAGTCTAACGGAGGGACTGCCAGGGGAGGGGTCCCCACCCTGGGGCGGGTGAGGGCTGTGGGCACCGGCCTCAGGCGGACTCGGAGGGCGGGACCCAGACCTGCCCCAGGAGCTGGGCCACGGGAGACCAGGGTGCTGGGCTGAGGGAAGAGCAGAGACGGGCAAAGCCGAGATGGCCTGGTCAGGTGTGGGTGTCTGAGGGCCCCTTCTGGTGGGAGGGGAAGGTGGGCCAGGCATTGGGAGGACCAGGCGCGGCCAGGCTTTTGCTTTTTCTGTAAGCCAGATGGTAAATATTGGAGGCGCTGAGGGCCATGTGGTCTCTATCGAAAGGACTCAACTCTGCGCAACCATAGTCACTGTGAACGGATGGGCAGAGCTGTGTGCCAATAAAACTTTATTCACAACACCAGGGGGCAGGTCCATGTGGCCCGGGGTGGTGGTTTTAACTCCCTGGTCTAGGCTGGAGATGATAAGGAGGGAGACCAGGGACCCGGGAACAGCCAGGGTGCGGGATCCAGGTCAGCCCAGCCTCTGGATCCACACAAGGCTGAGGGTCACAGGACTCATGCAAGGTGACTGAGCCGGCGATGGAAAATGTGTCCCGGTTCCTCGTGCCCTTTCCCGCCAGAACGGTTTTATCCGAGCATCTGGAGGAGTGAATGAGAGGACAAGAAGTCTGTTCCCGGCCAGAGGGGGCGGCAGGGACCGCAGGTGGAGTCCATTCGGTCACAGGAGCACCCAGGTGTGGTCCCAGGCAGCCCAGAGGAAGTCAAGACAGGGAGGGAGGTCTATGGGTCTGGAAAACTGGCAGGAAGGAGATTCTTGGCCATGACCCCGAGTTTTCTGAGCCTCGGAGAAAAGATCAAGGACATCCTCCAGCCTGGCCGGCCCTCCGGACCGCCTCCTGGCCTGGGAACAGGCCACCTCACTGTCCGAGAGCCCCGGAGGTGGGAGTTCCAGAGAAGACGGCTGGGCACTGGGTTTCTCCCTCCTGCAGGGGGATCCCAGGGGCGAGAGGGCAGGGAGGGCTCAGGCTGCCCCCCCCCCGTGTCGGCCCCAGACCCATCCGCGGGAGGCCGGCTCCTGAGGGCACTGGCGTCCCCTGGTGGCTGCAGCCTCTCTGGGTCCCCGGCCCCAGCGGGTGGCATCTGGAGGAGGCAGGAGCCCTAGCTTCCAGCCTCTCCACCGTTTCTGAGACAGAGATGATATACCCTTGCGGCAAATTTGGGGAATTTCCTGAGCTCAGAGCGCTGGTCGCCCTGCCCCGACGCAGCGCTGTCTGCCAGGGCTTCTGCCCGGAGCCACGAGCAGGAAAGTCTGTCCAGCCCTGCTGCCCCCAAGATGTTCCGAGTCCCCACCCTGGACACGCTCCTACTTCACCCTGGACACCCACCCCCTCACTCACAACCCGAGGCCGTGCCCATCCACCACAGGACAAAGGCCACGTTCCCTGCGTGGTTCTCCACGGCTCCAACACCCCTGTGGACCCTCCGGCCATCCAGCTCACCTCATTGCGTCCTGGCTCCGCACACCAGACCCTTGGAGGGTCTGCAAGCCTCCTTGCCCTGCCACCAGCGCCCCGAGGCTGGGGCTACCTGTCTGGTTCACTCTGCAGCTCAGGCGCTTAGCACAAGGCCTGGCATAGAGGAGGAGCTCAGTGAAGATACTGCATCAGTCGGTCCGTGGTCCCTCTGCTTGGGAAGCCTCCACCCCGACAGCCCCTGCCCCCTGCTGGAGAACTCCTACACACCCTGAGACTTAGCTCGGACATCGCCTCCCCTGGAAAGCCTGCCCTGATTGCACAGGACAGGGTCATCCTTTGCTCCTCTGGGTGTCCACCACCCTGGGCACAGGCCTCTCCTGTGGCAGGACTTGGGAATATGAATAAAATAGATTTCTGTATCTTCATATAATGTATTTGATTATATTTTCATATTATATATTGACATATTTTTATTTGTAATGTATTTTAAGTTTTATATATGACATATAATACAAAATATATCATATTTAATATATTATAAAATAATATATATTATATAGTAATATATAAATATATTTATGTATAAAAATATTTATAAATAGAAATAAAGGATATTTTGGGGACACTTGGGTAACTTTGAATATAGACTGTATGTTAATCAGAATTACTCTATTGAGGCTGGATAATAGAATCGTGATTTTGTAGGAAATGTCCTCATCCGCAGGTCAGAGGCATCATATTTAGCTGGGAGCAGGGAGGACCCTCGGGAGGGACCAGGTTTGCGTTGTGGACTCCCCGATGTGACTTGCTCACGGCCCCTGTGCACAGCTGCACAAGTCAGCAGCTGCCGAGTGGAGCTGCCCGTGGTCTTCGCGGGAAGATAGAGAAGAGGCACGCTTCTGGAAATGAGTGGGTGTCATTGGCCTCAGCCGGAAGAGGGGAGGAGGCCCCTGAGGTGAGGTTTTGATCTCAGGCAAAGGATGAGACCCTGTCAAGAAGGGAGGGGCCAACACCTTGAGACCCAGTGGAGAGGGACAGGCAGGCACGGCTGCAGCGGGGCGCGGGCAGGTGCTCAGGAAGGAGCCGGAGGGAGGCCAGGTGGAGAGGTGATGAGCTCCTGAGTGCGGGCCCAGCGGGCCTGGGTGCAGCTCCACTCCCGTCCTTGACCAATGGATAGGAAGTATCTGTATGAGAGGCGGTGAGCACTAACGAGCTCAGGTCTAAGTGTTGGGATCCCGGGGCCTGGGGAGGCCCTGTCGCTGGTGGGGGCGGGGGGTGGATGAATGAATAATTGAGACCAGCTCTGGTTTTGAAAAGAGCGGCCTGCCCCAGACCCTGGACAGGCCCGAGAACTCTCGTGCATGCAGAGGAGCAGAGATGCCCCTCACCCCCAAGTGTAAAGTGTGAAGAAACCAACATCCGCGGTCTCAGCACCACCAGATCCCTAGCATGCCCCTGAGGGCCGCCAGGGCCCTGGGCGGGGGGTGGGGCGGTCGGGATCCCCTCTGTGTTAGTGTCCCGGGGCTGCCCTAACAAAGGACCTCTGACTGGGGAGCTTAAAGCAACAGAAATGAATGGTCTCACAGCTCCGGAGGCCAGATGTCTGAAATGAAGATGTAGGTAGGGCCACACTCCTTCTGGAAGCTGTGGGGAAGGATCCTTCCTTGCCTCTTCTGGCTTCTAGTGGTGGCCGACAATCCTCTGCCAATGCTACTTCCCGGGCCTGCAGCCGCACCCCTCCCAGCCCTGCCTCTGCCTTCACACAGCGTCTTCCCCTGTTGTCTTGTGCCTCCATGGCATTCTCTCTCTGCATCTGTCACTGTGTTTTCTTTTCTCATAAGGATGCCAGTCATATTGAATTAGGGGTCCACCCAGCTCCAGTGTGACCTCATCTTAATTTAACTAATTATACCTGCAACAGCCTTATTTCCAGAGAAGCTTACATTTAAAGTACTGGGAGTTACGACTTGTACGTATCGTTTGGGGGGGACAAAATTCAACCCATGATACCCTCCTTATCCTCCCCTCTATGCCTGTCCTTTTTTTAAACTGGGAAAGTCTGTCTCAAAAACCTTTAAATTAATGAATAAATTACTTGCACGTTCCAGCTTCCTGAAAGGACCAAGTTTCCCAGTGGAGAAGATGGTGCATCTGCATCGAGAGTCGAACCCAAAGAGAAAGTGCCCTGGAATGAATTTGCTGAGTCTGTTCAAAGAGCAGGAATGGGCTGCTTTCCTCCTGACCCTTGGGCTGTGCTGCCCGGTGAAAGCGGGTCTCCAAGAGAGCCACCTATGACCTGGATCTGAGCTGAGGTCCACCATCCTGCAAAAGGAAGCCCTCTCCGGCTCTAAGGAGCACTGTAAGACAGGGGGACTGTGGAGCCCACAGAAGTCATTCAGCTATCAAGTGGATGGTGGTGCCCGAAGGAGCCGAGACCTCAGAGCCCCGGGCGCTCACTGCGGGCTGATGGGGTGGGTGGGTGTTGGCATTTTCAACCTGGGCTGTAACCTTTCCTCTCCCCAACCATCTGTGAGCTTTTGAGAGGCAGAGCGGTGTCTCCCTCAGGCCCATGTCCCTTGGGGCGGCCAGTTTCTGGTAATTAATAGATACACAGTGAATGGTCAAGGAATTCAGGGGTAAACAAAAAGAATCTATTATTTGCTAATCTGAAATGTGGTTATCAAATCTAAAGTTCCAAATAATCTATTTAGGCCAAAACGGATGCAGTGTCTTTTCTCAACAATGATTCTCAAGGAACCATTTTCACAGTTATTCACAAAGTTTATGTCTGCGAACCACTCAACAAGTGACGTTCTGGGTTTTCACTGACATTTTCACTGCTCCGCGTGGACTCCTCGCCGGTCGGCACCCACGGTCTCTGCATGTCAGTGCTGGCAGGAAGCACCTGATGTGTGAATGAATGAATCAACAACAGACGTGGCTTCCCGCAGCCGCCGTGGAGCGGACTGCCTGCCAGGGTGTCTCTCTCCCTAGACCGTGAGCTCCTGGAGGGCAGCGAGCACTTCTCATTTCTCGTTCATCCCCCAGAGCTCCCGGGATGTTCAATGTCTGTCTGTTGAATGAAGGAGTGAATGAAGACAGCCCTGTAGAAACAGGTGCCTTACATCCATTCTATGGATTAGACCACGGAGATCCCAAGTGAGACCTACAGAGCTCCAACGAGGGGACCCACAAGGATGACTCCACTCTGGGATGGGGCCAGGAACCCTGCTTGGTGCTGTCTGGGAGCGGCTGTGGTTCTCCAGGGTGAAGCAGGAGGAAAGCAGCACCCGAGACCCGGGCCCCTCACCGCTTGATGTGCACGGTCCTGCTCTGTGCTCAGAGGGCTCAGTCCCTTGAAACAAATGCCCTTGAAGGAGTGAAAGTGCGATTTCCAAGCAAAAGGGAGTTTTTGTGCCCACCATCCTTCCCTCCCAGCGCCTTCAGTCTTACAGGCTGATTTGTAAGACTTGCAGAGAAGCCCTAGTGGAGGGAAGGACGTGGTTAAGATGAAGAGCTCATGCAAGTGGCTGGGGGCTTGTTGACCTCCCCAGGAGAACATGTCACGTCAGCCTGATCTTGCATGTGAGCACACACGTGTGTATCTTCTCGGCCCCTTGCCAGGATCTGTGTGTGCCAGCTTCAGAAAGCGCACGGATCCAGGCAATGGACACGCAGAGAGAAATGTGTGACCTCTAGGAGCTCCAGATGTGGCACGTCATCCTGTAGCTTCCCTTTCTCCAGCTCGCTCCTCCCAAAAAAGGACATAAGGAAGCAAACAACTGAACCATTAAAGTCGCATTCACAGTTCCTCCCTCCACATGCTCCACTTTTTTTTTCTTTTACTGAGAAAGTCCATTCGAAGAATTTTTAAATTAATGACTAAATTAATTGCACAGTCCAGCTTCATAAAAGGATTGATTTAAAATATGCAAAATTCATTGGATTTTTAAATGCCCTGAAGCGTTTGCATTTCACCCAAATCAGCTGTGCAAACAGCGACGGTCTCCAGCAGCTCCAGGGGCGGACACATGCCAGTGGGCTGGAGCCTCCACTTTTGAGACACGTGGCCTCAGGAATGTCACTTGACCTTTCTGAAGCTCGTGTCCCTCACCTGTGAAAAGAGGATGATGCTCTCAGAGGCCAACGAAAGGGATCAGGAAGAAAATGGATGGAAAGTTCCAACAGAGCATCTGGTCAGACTAGGGCACACCCCAGGGCACCTGCTCCAATGACAATAGAAATTGTCATTAAGGTGGAAGCCATTGTTCTCTCCTGCTTCGATCACCTGACTCCAAGAACTGGAGAAGAACTTCGGAATTGTCTGTTTTGCCTTCTCATATGGGGAAACTGAGTCTCAGACAGGCCAAGGGGCTTCTGTGCTCAACAGAATAATGCCCCCAAAAGATGTCCACATCCGTATCCTAGGACTCTGTGGCTATATTACCTTACACGGAAAAAGGACTTTGCAGAAGTTAGGGGTCTTGAGATGGGGTGTTATCCTGGATTAGCCAGGTGGTCCTGGTCCAATCTGATGAGCTCTTAAGAGGGCGAGGCTTTCATGGCTGTGTTTGGAAAGAGAAATGATGAAGGAAGAAGAGTCAGAGAGATGCTACACTGCTGGCCTTGAAGATGGAGGAAGGGGCCACGATCCAAGGAATGCAGATGCCTCTAGAAGCTGGAAAAGTCAAGGAAACAGATTTCCCCCCAGAGCTTCTGGAAGGAATGCAGCCCTTCAAAACCTTGATTTTAGCCCAGGGAGACTCATGTCGGACTTCGGACATGTCCATTTCTGACAAATGTCCAGAAAATCCAGAGAGACAGAAAATAGATTAGTGGTTGCCAAGAGCTGGGGGATGGCGGAGGTGGGGTGATTGCTTAATAGATATAGGATTGCATTCAGAGAAACAGAACCAATAGGAAATATACAGATATCTGGAAAGAGGTTCATTATGAAGTATTGGCTCCCACGACTGTGGAAGATGAGAAGGCCCACGATCCCGCTGTCTGCAAGCTGCAGGCTAGGAAAACCGGTGGTACAGTTCCACAAAGAAGGTCCAAAAACTAGGAGCCCTGATGTCGGAGGGCAGGAGAAGACGGATGTCCCAGCTCGGCAGAGAGAGTGAATTCGCCCTTCCTCTGCCTTTTTCTTCTGTTCAGACCCTCAACAGATTGGATGGGGCAACCCAGCCTAGGCGAGGGCACTCTGCTTTCCTCCGTCCTCCTATTCAAATGCTAATCTCTTCCGGAGCCGCCCTCACAGACACACCCAGAAATCAGTTTCACCAGCTATCTGGGCTGTGGCCCCAGTGAAGTTGACACATAAAATCAATCAGCACAGGGGTTTGCATTTGGGGTGATGAAGTTTTGGAATCATCAGTGGCGATGGTTGCACAACAGTGGGAATGTATTTAATGTCACTGAATGGTACACTTTAAAATGGATAAAATGGTAAATTCCATGTTATGTGCAGTTACCACACACACACACACAAAAGTTACCACACACAAAAAAAGGCAATGAAGCAATGGGCATCTGTTGGTCAAGGTGTTTGGTTAGTTCTGTCCTGACTGCATCGAGGGGCCCTGGAGAGCCCGTGGGGTTCGGTGACAAGTGCGTACACCTGCTGTCAGTCAGCTCTCAGTCTCACCTGGAAGATGGAGATGGGCATCGGTGTCTCGGAAGATTGTGAGGCGTGAGAGCCAGCCCCCTCCCCGTCCAAGCGCCCCGTCTTCCCAGAGCCACCTTCTTCAGGAGGCTGACCAAGCGCCTCCCTCACTGGCATCCTCTTGCCTGCTCATTTCTCACATCGATTATCACTCAAGTCTGTTTATCTTTTTAATTCAGCCCATGCGGGAACGTGTCTTTCCTGACTTCCAGGGGAGAGCGAGAAGGGGTTTGAAACACATCATGGACCTGAGAGGAGAGGGGTTCAGAGAGACAGTCGTGAGCGTCTGTGCATGCGCGGCTGCCCAGGTGTGGGGGAGACATGGGGAGCATTTGAGGATGATTCACAGACACAGGACATGAGGCGACTCTGTTCTCCTTTAGGCTCAAACCCTGGAGATACCACCGAGGGCAAAGTCTACCGGGCAGACTGTCCCAGCTTCAGAGGACGGCAGGGTCGCCTGAAGGCTGCGGCCGTCCAGACCGGCGTGTGCTAGACCACTCTGTCCAGCTCATCCATCTGAGCTGATTGCTTTAAATAAAATCAGCCGTTTCTCCCGCTAATGTGAGGATGGTGGGATCAATTGGGTACACAGAAACAGATTACCAAGCAGGTGGCTTTGGGCTAAAGATAAATTGTGTCCTCACATAACTTAGGAGAGTGGGATGTCGATAGCTCCTAATGTGCAAAGCAAGACTGTTTAGTTACTTATTTCTGCTGGGAAGCCCAGGCTGAGGCTCGGGGCTCCAGGAGCCCCAGAAGTCCCTCCCCGGTAGAAAATATGATCTCTGAAAGTGCTACCCTGTGCTCCAATCGTGATGGGGGCCGTTTCCTGGGGTGGGGAGTGGTGACACAAGTCCCTGTCTGCCCCCTGCTCGCCTGCCCCCACACAGCAGACAGCAAAGCAAGCCGGGGCACACACTCTCTGCTCAGCGCCTGGCGATCACATCCCGCTGCCAGCAGAATGGTTCTTGGGGTCCACCCCTTCTCCTTACCTGAGTTAACCTCTCCAGACATCTGGCTGGCAGATCTGCCTAGACTGCTGGAACAAACCTGCTCACCACATATTTCTCCCACTTCTCATATCTCTGCCATGCTTGGCCTTTGCCTAGGATGTCAGCCCCCTGGGCATCCATCCACTCCCTTACTTCTTTTTTTTTTTTCCTTCTTTTTTGGAAATAATTATAGATTCACAGGAAGTTGCAAAAATAGCACCCCTGCACCCCTCACCCAGTTTGCCCAGTGATGACATCTTGCACAACCACAGCATACATACTATCAGAATCAGGAAACTAACCTGGGTCTCCCCACCGACCTTTGTCAGATTTCACCAGTGCTCCCCGCCAGCTTAGTCAGCTCAGGCTGCTGTAGCAAATGCCGCAGACTCGGGGACTCAAACAACAGACGTTATTGCTCAGGGTTCGGGAGGCTGGGACGTCCAATATCAAGGCACTGGCTGCCTCAATGCCTCGTGAGGGCCTGCTTCCTGCTTTGCAGATGGCCACCTTCCTGGGGGAGAGAGGACCTCTCGGTGGTCTCTTTCACACGGGCTGTAATCCCACCATGAGAGCTCCACCCTCACAACCTAATCACCTCCCACAGGCCCCACCTCCTAACGCCGTCACATGGGGATGAGGGCTTCAGCATATGAATCGGGGTGGGGGGTACAAACAGTCCACAGGACATGCATTCATTATGTGTGCATTGTACGTGCACGTGCGGGTGCGTATTTAATTCTGTGCAATTTTATCACGTGGGTGGATTTGTGTAACCACTGCCACAATCAAGATACAGCACCATCCCATCGCCACAAGGACCCCTCTTCCTATGTTTTTATTGTCACCCCCATGCCCTCTTTTCCTCTCTTCCCATCCCTAACCCCTGGCCACCACTAATCTGTTCTTTAATTTTGTCACTTCGAGAATGTTCTATGTGACCTTTCGAGATCAGCTTTTCTCACTTAGCATAACGCCCTAGAGATCCATCCACGTTGTTGCGTGCATCCAGTGTGTTCCTTTCATTGCCCGGTGGTGGTCCGTGGCCTGGAGGTACCACAGTCTGTTTAATCGTCCATCCACTGAAGGCGTCTGGGTCTCCAGTTTTCGGCTCTCACGAATAAAGCTGCTGTGAACGCCTGCACAGGTTTTTGGGTGAACACATGTTTTCGTTTCTCTGGGATAAATGCCCAGGGGTGCAATTTCTGGGTCATAAGGTACGTGGATGTTTAGTTTGTAAAGAAAGCATCAAACTTCTCCAGAGTGGCCATTTTACACTCCCAGCTAATATATAAGAAATTCCACGTTTCTGCATCTTTGCCAGCATTTGGCGTTACCATGATTTATTTTTTTGAGGAGTATTTTGTAGAATGTCCCTCAACCAGGGGACACTGCTGTTTTCCATGATTGTCCCTATTTTTAATTTTAGCTGTTCTGACAGGCACGTGGTCACAGCTCACCGTGGTTTTCATGAGCCTTTCCCTGGTGGCTAGGGACAATGCACATTTTTCAGGAGCCCGTTTGCCATCTGTCTGTCCTGTTGGGTGGAATGTCTGTTCCTGGTTTTTGCTCATTTTCTAATTGGATTGTCGGTTTTTACATTGCTGAGTTGTGAGAATTCTGTACACAGTGTAGATACAGGTCCTTGGTCAGATCTAAGGTACCAAAACTGCAGCTTCCTTTCCCGTCCTGAGAACAGGATCTTTCTCAGTTTCGAGAAGCCCAGGTTATTATTTTTTCTTTCACGGATTGTGCTTTTGGTGTTGTGTCTAAGAACTCTTCCCCTAGTCCCTAGATGCCAAAGGTTTTCTCCTACAAGATTCACATTTTTACATGTTTATATTTACATGATTATATTCAAATCCTTGACTTATCCTGAGTTGATTTTGATATAAGATGTGAGCTGTAGATTGAGGTTCGTTTCTAGATCTGTAGGCTTCCACTTACTGCGTCACCTGTGTGCAAATCTCCACTGGTTTTAACACACGAAGCCTTGGTCCTCCGTGCTCCCCGCCCCGAGCCCAGCACCCCACGCCTGTGCCCTGGAGCCCCCAGAACTCTTCCTCACACCTCCTCGGGCTGCCTGCTAGGCCTGCCTTCCCGCCTTGAGCGCACCCTGCCTTCTCCCACCCTAGCCAACTCAGGGGCAGCCGAGTCCGCCTGCCATCGCCCTGTCCCTGGATGTGTCCATTGGTCGTACCATTCTCTTCCCAAACTGTGGCTCCTCGTCCACATGGCCAACCTGGAGGAGAGCACAGCACTCACTCCTTGACTCCTCACCGCTCGTGTCTGGGCATGCCATCCCAGGTCCCCAGTGCACCCCTCATCCTGCATGGCCTCCTGCGAGCTGTCACCCTCAGACCCCCCCAGCCTCTAGTCACAGTTGCTGATCCTTCCAGCTCTCACTGGACCCTCCCCAGACTCCAAACCTCCAGCCTCCCAGGAGCTCTCGCAGGTGAGCCCTCTGCTCTCCCCTGACTGCCCACAGCCTCTTGTCTTCACAGCTTCCCGCGGATTCCATTACCATCGGAGGAGGATGTGAGAACCTGCCCGTCGGGCCAGTCTGCCCCTGCCCTCCACATCGGCATTCCAGCTGCCCGGTGGGCACTGCGTGGGCACCTCGGCATTACCAGCTCTGGATTTAACTCATCACTTACCCACCTCCCACCTCACTCGTCCTCCTGCGTCCCCCGTGTGGTGAATGGCAATGTCGGCCACCCTGCCACCCAGAGCGGGCGCCGCCTTCGAGTCTCTCTCCTCTCAATGTTCAGATCATCACCCCCTGGGCCCTGCCCACTGTTGCCATCTCTCCTCCCCTCCCCCCTCAGCCTCTCCCTGCACTTCTAGTTCAGACAGCTCCGTTTCACTTCCCTCTGGTCCATGCTCCACACACCTGATCGCTCCACCTGCAGTGACGATGTTCACAGTCCTCGTCCTGCCATACAGTGTAGGTGCAGCCTCTGTCCGCCTTCCCCGCCTCACCTCCCCGCCTCACCTCCGCAACCCCCCCCCCATACCCGGAGACAGCCACCCTCCCCTCCCTCACTGTATTCCTGGTCTCTGGTGTCCAGGTCTTTGCCCATTCTGTTCGTCTGCTTGGCACGCTCTTCCACCCTTTTCGTTGGTCCCTTCTCATCCAGCATCAGGTCTCTGCAGAAGCATCATGTTATCTGGGAAGCTTTTCCTGACCCCTCTGCTCCAGGCCCCTGCCCTGCGCCAGGAGACCCTGCATCTCCTCAATAATTGCTTATGAATGTCCGTCTCATGACCTAGAGTGTAGAATGAGTGACGACAGGTGTCCTCCCCCGCTGGGCCTCAGTTTCCCCATCTGTAAGGGGAAAGGATTAAACTCCAGGATGTCAGAGGACTGAGTGCTCTTGGAGGGCGGGGTCTGAGCTCTGGTTCCCTCCGTCCCCCATGTGGTACAGAGGAGGGGCTCGGGGAATGTGTGTGAAGTAGAAGAGAGGATTTGGAACAAGGAACAGCCAAGGAGGAGTGCCGACACGAGACAATTCAGTTAAAACAAAGTCCAGCTGAGACCCAGTGCGAACCCTGGGGTCAGAGGGAGGGCCAGCCCGCAGCCCCAGAAGGGAGCAGACACAGGTTCCCAGGGTCTGGAGAGACGAGTCCTCAGCAGACTTCCGAGGGGCGGCACTGGGTCCAGCAGGGTGGCTGGCACCAGCACTGTCGCGGCTGGTCTGGCCATCCCTGGGAAACAGTAGTCTCACCAGAAGGACCACTGCCACCTGCAGGACCGTGAGGCCCCAGATCCAGCAGGAGGCGCCTGCCCAGAGTCCCTCCAGGGATCCAGAGGTGCAGTGTGCGGTGGATCAGGGCTCCCTGACCTCATCCTTTTCTCGGAACTGCCTTACCTCTGATGCCCAAGGGAGACGCTTATGGGGCCGACTGTACCTGGGATGCCTGAGGGCAGGAAGGGCAGGGGCTTAAGAGCCAGACCACAGGCAGCCACGTGCCACCTGCCCATGCCCTCCGCTGTGGACTGCAGGGACAATGTGTCCTTCACAGCCCAGGGTTTGCAGCCCAGCAGGCGCCTGGCAGGGGGCAGTGGTTCAACCGGGGCAAATTTGTGTCTGTTTTCACATTTGGGGTCAGCTTGGGCATGAACCACCTAAATGAATCTTGCTTGGTGGCGGGGGGAGGATGCCACAGCAGGGACCACTCACTGTCCATCATTTTCGTGATCAATGGGCCGTTTGGGAGTGCTCCCAGGGGCTGGGGCTGGCAGCCCAGGCCACAGGCCGGCTTTCACCAGGAGGCATGCCATGGGGATCTGGATCCGTCCTTTGGAGAGGAGAAGGTGGCATGGGCCAAGACCAGGAGAACATTGTTGGAACAGCTGAGAGGTGCAAGAGGGACCCTGGCTCTCCTCCACTCTGTGCCCCACGCTTGGCGGCAGGGCCTGTTACATGATTTGAGGGGCCCTGTGCAAAATGAAAATGTGGGGCTCCCTGTTAGTAATTTTTAAGACAGCAACAGCAGTGTGGCCCTTCTGAGGACAGGGCCCTATTGCACATCTGCGAAGTTCGCCCAGCTTAGGACCCTGAATATAGATTTGCTTCCCTGCCCAAAGAGACAGATGTCGACTTATAAAAATGGCCTCCCTGTGCTCATTCATAAATTCACACATCACCCGAGGCTTCCTCATCTAGAACAGCCTCCTCTTGCTGACTTTAAACAGTGGAGTGCCGGGGCCGGCCCCAGGGCATATAGCGGATGAGTTCGGCATGCTCTGCTTCAGTGGCCCGGGTTTGCGAGTTCGGATTCCGGGCACTGACCTACGCCACTCATCAGCCATGCTGTGGCCACGTCCCACATACAACATAGAGGAAGACTGGCACAGATGTTAGCTCAGGGCCAATCTTCCTCAGCAAAAAATATAAGTAAATAAATTGTGGAGTGCATCAATCGGTGCCTCCTTTTGTGCATCTAGATCCTCTTGTGGATTTCTGCTCTGGGGAAATGTCAACAGCTCTGGGCCTCAGCTTTTGCATCTGTGAAGCCAGGCTACTGGACCCGACTGAGCTGCTCTGGTCTACCTAGAGTGCAGACCTGGCTCATTTCTGAAGGCTCGGCCCTGGGTGGGGGCCCACCTGTGCCCCAGAACTGCCCTGACACTGTCCTCCTGTTCTTCTGGCCCTCACACCAACTCTGTTTTACTTTCCCCACATGGTGTTTTTAACCAGGATGCCAGATACTTGGACCAAACCGGCTGTTACCCTGGAGGCCACCAATAAATTTCGTAGGCAAATAAAATTGACTGAAAATTAGCATAAGAAGCCTTAAATTAACAGGATGTAATTTTATGAATATCTCACAAACTAGTCAAAGATGTATGTCAGCCCGGGGTGAGTCAACCCTTTCAAGTGTCTTTCATTATACAAGGCTGCTAATTTATCTCAAATGTAAGCAATGTGCTTTCTTCCTAAACATTGTGTTCTTTGTTCTGCAATTTGGAAAAATAAATTCCCTTTAAAGCACTGCCTTGCTCAACCACAAAACAAGGCGAGGAGGCGGGATCAGAGGTGCCCGGCCGTCCCTCTGTCTAGGAAGCCCCCAGCCAGCTGAGCTCTGGAAGTGCTTGCTGGAGCAGAGGAGACGCCAAGGCCAGGGCCTCGGGGGCTGGGAGGCCTCCACAACGGAGGTGCCCACTCCTGTGGCCGATGGTGGTGAGCTGGAAGAAGGCTGGCCTTTGCTTTCTCTGCAGCACAAAGCTGCATCCTACCAGGCTTGGCCGTGGGCCCGGGGCAGTAAAACTCAACCTTTGTTGAGCTCATGCCCTGTGCCAGGTGCTGGGCACACGGCGAGGTGAGCCCTGGCCCCCCTCGGGATGCTCACAGGGCAGCGTGACCAGGGCCTCTGTGGCGGCGTCCCCAGGACTCTTGAAGCACACATAAGAGGCTGGCTCCCCACCCAAGGGCTAAGAAGACCACAGGGGGCAGTTTGAAGGAAGCCTTAAAGAGCGAGCCGGCCCCAGCTGGGAGCTGGGGAAGGTGTCACAGAGGTGAGAGGAGGCCAAGCTCTCTGGGATTCCCAGAGCAGTGCAGGGAGGACGTGATTTGGGGGAAGTACAGGACCCACCATGAGGCCCTTCCTACAGCTGTAGGTTCTGGTGAGACAAATGACCCAGGAAACAGCTCACCCTGGTTCAGATCTGCGTTCCTCCGATTGCCCCCATGCGTCAGAAACACAGGTGCTGGCTAAGCTGGGCTGAGGTGAGCCTAGGTGCCCAGGTTACTGAGCGACACTCTTAAGAGCAAGCTGGAAGGTTCCGACTCAGTTCTGGAGTTCTGTATTTCGTTTGCCAAGGAGGCAGACGGGTGCAGAAAGTTTAGAGGGGCGACGGCCTGGGCGGGAGGTCCTCGGCGTTCTGATGGTGGTGGAGGCGTGGGACCAGGTGGGACTCCTTGGGGTGCAGAGATGCAGGAGGAGGACCCAGCACAGAGCCCGAGGGACTCACCCCGCAGAGCCCAGGCGGAGGGCGCCTGCAGCCAAGGAGGCTGGACCGACACCCAGTGAGCAGGGAAGGACTGCGGCCTGGGCAGCACGTCTGGAGGACAGAGCAGTATGAGATAAGAAAAGATGTGTATGTTGGTGTCTGCTCCTGGTTTCAGGCACAGGGAGCCTAAAATCCTCAGAATTTCCTACGTGATAAGAGCACCAGGAGCGGCGCTTGTTCTCATGTTTGGTCTCTGCCCCGGGGTCTGGCACTGAGGCCTAAAACCCTTGGAATTTCCTGGGCGATAGGAGTGTCTCGCTCTAATGAGGCGACTCTGGGTGGGTTCCCGGAGTGGGGCTGGTCACCAGAACCACCAGCCATGATTCGAAGCCTGGAATTTGCAGCTCTCCTCCCACTTCCCCAGAGAGGGGAGGGGTCCGGAGATGGAGTTAATGATCGACCGTGCCCACGTGAGGAAGCCTCCATGAAATCCCAATGGGACGGGGTTCAGGGAGCTTCCGGGTGGGTGACCACGTCCACACTGGGAGGGTGATGTACCCCAGCTCCACGGGGACAGAAGCTCCTGCACTCGGGACCCTCCCAGACGCCGCCGCTCCCCCCGCCCCATGCATCTCTTCATCTGGCTGTTCATCTGTATCCCTTATCAGCTCCTTTAAGAAACTGGTCAGCGCAAGTCAGTGTTTCCCCGAGTTCTATGAGCTGCTCCAGCAAATTAATCGAACCCGAGGAGCGGGTCATGGGAACCTCGGATTTGTAGCCAGGCCATCAGAATTTGTGGGGAACCTGGGGACCTGCTGCTTGTGATTGGCATCTGAAGTTCAGAGGGGGCAGTCTTGTGGGACTGAGCCCTTAACCTGTGGGGTCTGATGCTCTCTCCAGGTCAACAATGTCAGAACTGAGTTAAGCTGTAGGACGCCCAGCTGGCGTCCAGAGAACTGCTTGGTGTGAGATAAAACCCCACACATTTGGTGAGCAGAAGCGTCAGAAGTGAGCGTTAAGGAGACACAGGCGGAAGAACTCCTCCTCTTCCAACACAGCAGCCAGCTGCTCAGAGGGGGCCTGGGGGGAAGGAACGGGAAGCCAGGATTCCACAGCACAGAGCTCGCTGCCACTTCTTGCTCAATGTCCTCTGATGGGGGGAGTCCCTGTTCTGATGACATGCAGCTCTCCTGGGGCAGAGGGGCCCCGGATGGGAAGACACAGGCTGCCCCACCTCTGCTTTTATCACACCGTGGGGCTGGACAGTCTCTTCCTCCAGCCTCTCTGCCTCAGTTTCCCTTCTGCACAGAGCCGGAGGCACCATCTCTGTGGGATCATTCTGGGGCTTCCTGAAATCCACACAGGATGAGCAATGACACATATCCGTGCCTTTGCTCCTGCCACTGAAAATGCTACCCCACCTGTCTCCATGGAGCTCGGGCCTGTCCTTCTGTCCTGGCGGTCACTGTCAGCATCCAGGAGGCCCGTTGAAGGGCGGCAGACAGAGCAGCAGACTTGATCCCGTCCCTAACAGTGTGCTCTTTGTTCTGAAGTCCGGCAGCCGAGGAGGGGAGGACGAGTGGGCAGAACCAGAGCTCCATTCGTCCCGAACGTCCACAGCTGCCGTATCCTCGGCCACCTGCTGTGTGTCCAGCTGCTCCCCAATGCCCAGAACCCCCGGGACAAAGGCACAGCCGTCCACACGTCAGACCAGGAAGCCAGGCGAGCTGCTCTGTGAGCGCAGAGGGACCTGGATGCAGACCCCCCTGTGGTCTCGCTCCGAGTCCTCCCCTGGGCCCTGAGCTCTCAGCCTTCGGGGAAACTTCTTCCCAAAAAGAAAGACGGAAAACAAATCTGCCTCTGAGAATGTCCCATGAACCGCGTGCGGGAAGGCTTGGAGGACAGAGCTGTAGGTCACTTTAGGAGCTCAGGGGTCAAGGGGTCAAACTTTGGCTCCAGTCTGACCAGAGAGAGATGAATCCACAGAGAGCCCCAGTCATCTGGGAAGGTCCTGGGGGTGGCAGATGGAGGGGGCAGGCTGGCAATGTCCGGCCCGTCCCCACTAGGGGGGCTCTAAGCTGATGGATTTCTCGGCTGTAAGGTCAACATGAGACAGTCCCCAGGTAACTCCTCTCCTGCTGGCGGGGCCGGACGTTGTGCAATGAGTTGTGTCTGTAAACTGTCACTCTGCCCAGCTGCCATCTTTGCTCTGATTCCAAGTCAACTCGACGCTTGTTCCTGACTCGCCTTCCACGGACATCCAGCTGCAGAAAGAGAATGCACTGGCCGTGTCCCACAAGTCCAGGCTGTTTCTCGCTGAGCAGTAGCACATGGGCACTCTGCTTTGTGATACCCCCAGCGCGTGGATGCAGGAAATGCCCCGAGGCAACGAGAGACAGCCCGCAGCCCCAGGCTTCTTGCCAGCAAGAAGCATGTCCCTAAGCCATTTCATTGCCAGCCCTCGCTCGTCACTTCTCACACCTTTTCTCCACTGGTGCCTATTTCAGGGAGTTTGGTCACAAGCCCCTATCATTTTCAGCCCTCTCTGTGGAGGGGACACAGAGCAAAGGGGCGTGACAGGTGCCAGAGAACATGGAGGAGCAAGGAGAGCACATCCTGCATGGAGTGCGAGCGCCATCACATGGTCATCGCGTGCTGAGTGGGGACAGGCTGCCTCCAGGCGCCCCACATTTTTGGACCTGCGATTAGAGAACAGACAGCTGCTTGAAGAGATACAGAAGCTGGGGGTAGGCATGGGAATAGACATAACATGCCCCCAAAGGTCAGTTGGGCAGATTAGGGGACGCAGGATTATCAGAGATGCTGAGCAGGGATGCGTCAGTGTGCTGGCGCTGCCATGGCAAAGCACCAAAGCTTGGGCCGCTTAGACAACAGAGGCTTACTTATCTCCGCACAGTTCTGGAGGCTGGAAAGTCTGAGATCAAGGTGTCAGTAGGGTGGGTTTCTCCTGAGGTCTCACTCCTTGGCTTGTGGACGGCCATCTTCTCCCTGTGTCCTCACATGGTCGTCCCTCTGTGTGCGTCTATGTCCTGATCTCTTCTTCTTATAAAGACACCAGTCAGATAGGACTAGGGCCCAACCTGGTGACCTCATTTTAATTTGTTGTCTCTGTAAAGACCGCATCTCCAAACACAGCCACATTCTAGGTACGGGGGGTTAGGACGTCAACAAATGAATTTGGGAGGACACAATTCAGCCCATAACAGAGGATGAAACGTGTATCTAAAGAATCTGAAAATGAAGCATAAAGTTTGAAAAACAGCCCCCAATTCCTGTGGTTTGTGGGGGCTGGAGGTTGTGGGTGAACCAACATGATAAGGACAGCCAAGCCCGGCCCATTAATCAGCAGAAGCTTTCAGCAAAGCTCATCAAGAGATAAATGCAATGCACTTCATGTCAAGTGCACCAGTCTGCCCTGAAATCAGCTGAGTATTCATCACAGTGATGATTTCCCAGGAAAATTAAATAATTGCAGCCCAGGTGGGGGGACCTTAGTCACCACCTCATATTCCCGCTCTTCATGCTGCCCCCAAGGGCCCTTGCTCAGCTCCCCGCCTGCTAGGGTGATGGAGTCCATTACCATGGACACTCGAGAAGGCTCTCATTCTTGTCCAGACACTGCTGGATGGGACGACTACTGCCTGAGAGCCGCTGGGCGGCTGTCAGTCCCTCGTCTCTGGACGTGAGCCTCCTCAGTGTGCAGCAGTGACCCACCCCAGCAGAGCGTGGGGGAATTGGAAAGCTGAGGAGAATCTTCTCAGCTCTCCAGCCCACAGCTCTTAGGACTTTCAGGATTACAGAGAAGAGGATAAGTGGGCTGGGGCCCCTAACAGACCCTGTATCAGTCCGGTTAGGAAGGTTATGCTCTAGAAACAAGCAGCCCCTACATCTCAGTGGCTTCCAACCACATACTACGCCTCCCTCGCCCCACACATCCATCTTTGGTGGCCTCACTCTCTCCCTATTGTCTTCACTCCAGGACCTGGGCAGTCAGAGCAGTCCCCATCCTGGGGACTTGGTGTCATGCAGAAACACCCACTGGCTCTTAAATCTGCTCCCTGAAAGTGATACGTAACACATCCATCTGCATTTTGTTGGCTGAGTCAAGTCTGTGGCCACCCTCAGTGTTAATAGGGTGGGGAATACAATCCTCCGTCAGAATAACTGGAAGAGCATGAGGATCTGACCCCAGCTCTAAGCTTGCCTCACCAGCCCTTCCCACAGCCCAGGAAGGGTCCCCTCCTCAGGGGAAGCCTGGGGACAGCCCGCCAGGCTCCAGCATAGGGGAATGCCCAAGTGGGGGAAGAGATGGCTGTCTGGGAGTGTCACTGAGACCTAAGGATGCTGGGAGCATCTTGGAGACCAACCTCCACATCTCACTATGTATTTATTTTTAAAATTTGCATCCTAGGTTCAGACAGTTGAGTTCATCATTCTCCTTGCTTCACGGCTCACAATGACCAACCAGCTACTATATTTCCTGTTTTTAATCTCCCCTTTTCTTCCCAATCCTCATCCTTATTTCCTCCTTGCCCCTTAAGGCGCTCGCTGGAATGTGTCTCATACGCATTCTTGAATACGTATTTAACTTTAAAAAACATGGAACTGTTGGGTTTTTTGTAAGTATTGTTTCAGTTGTAAGTACATTTTGTTGTGCTATAAAGCTCCTGTTTCTTACTTTTTTCATTCAACAATATGCCTGAAAAATCTGCCCGTGCTGTTTGGTGCTGTGTTTGCTGCTAGCTCCGCGATTCTGTGTTACAGCGTTCCACATTCTGCGTCTCCATCTCACCCTTCCCCTGCAATGACACTCGGGCTGTCCTCTCCACATACAGGGCTGCAACGAGGTCCCTTTACGCGTCCCCTGGCCCCATGCACGTCCTAAGGAGGCAGATTGTTGAGATACGAGCTACACAAGCACAGTGTGGAACGTGCTGCCAGAGCCCCAGAAAGGCAGCCGGGCTCCCCCCGGCAGCAGTGTTTGAGGACCCCCACTTCCTCACATCTCTGCTTGTTACAAAATTAGCATCTTGTTATTATTTTTGCATTTCCCCCCAAATTGCTAGTGCAATTGAGTCTCTCTTTGCACACTCGTCAGCTATTTCAGGATTTTCCTTCTTCGAACTGCCCATTGTTTTCTGCAGGTCGCCCATCTCTTTGTGATTGATTTTCAGAGTCCCTTGTGTGTTCCAGACAGGAATCCTTTGTCAATCTCAGTCTTGTAAATATCATATTAATCTGTTACCTGTCCGTTGACTCAGAGTCTGTTTCCCGTTGACCAATATCTTCAGTTCTGATGTAGTCAAACCCATCAGCAAGTCGTCCTACGGGTGTGCTTTGTAAACGATCTTATTTCAGAAGTCCCACCCCCATCTGAAGGTCACAAGGGTATTCTACACATTTTTTGTTACTTTTATAGTTTTACTCCTGACATATAGGACTTAATCCACTTATATTTAACCCGTCTACATTCACCAAGCCTGTGGCACGAGGTGTTAGGAAATCAATCTAATGTTTCTACTACATAGTGAGTCAATTTTCCCTACACTGAAAATTAGATAATTTATCCTCCCCCCCTGGTTTGTGAGTCCACCTCCCTCACACGCTGTGTTTCCATTTGTAAAGGGCATGGTTTTAAGCTCTCTGCTCTGTTTTTATGATGATGATGCAGTAGATGGAATTCCAAGATGGCCCCAAGAGCCCCTCCCGCCCCTGCCCCGTGCATCCGCTGTGTATAAGCCCCTCCCCTCATGTCTTGTGACGGGGCATCTCTCCTGTAATTAAGTGATGAGTATGAGTTGCCTTTGAGTTAATAAAAGGGAGATTATCCATGTGGGCCTGGCCAAAGGCCTGGGCCCTGCCTGGAAGATTGGTTCCAAGTGTGAGCAGGACTGGATGTGAGTGACATCCTCTACTGCTGGCTCTGAAGGTGGAAGGCCCGCCTGGCAAGGAACACAGCTGGCCTCCAGGATCTGAGGCAGCCCCAGGCTGACAGTGTGCAAGGAAATGGGGTCCTCAGGCCGACCACTGCGAGGAACCGAATTTGGCCAGCAACATGAATGAGCAGGGAAGTGCATTCATCCCCCAGGCTCCCAGAGAGGAATGGAGCCCACACTGCAATGTGAGACCCCTCCCCACGCCCCCAGCAGAACCCAGCCAAGCCACGCCAGACTTCTCACCTAGAGAACTAGGAAATAACAAATTGTTTGAAGTCACTGAATTTACAGTGATTTCTTACACAGCCAGAAAAACAAATCCATCGTCTTTTTGGATGTCTCTGTCCTGCAGCCACCACCACACCAACTCTGACCTCTTCTTTTTCAAAACTGATTTAGCAATCTGTGGACATTACGGCTTCTACCTGTTTTAAAATGAGTTTAAATCCCTCAAAAATATGCAGCTGGTATTTTAACCCAATTACACAGAATTTACAGATTAATGTGGGAAAATCTGACATTTTTACAATTTAAAGCATCCATAAACATGATCTCTCACTCCATTTGTTTTATGTTTTCTTTTACGTCTGTAATGAACTGAATCTTCCGAAATTGATCTGTTGACGCCCTAACGCTCAGTGTGATGGGTGTCGGGAGGTCATTAGGGTTAGATGAGGTCATGAGGGTGGGGCCCCCATGTTGGGATGAGCGCCCTTACAAGAGGAGAAACCAGAGAGCTGGCTCTCTGCCTGTCTCTTTCTCTCCACCATGTGAGGACACAGCAAGAGGGCAGCCATCTACAAATCAGGCAGGGAGCCCTCCCAGAACCCCACCACACTGGCACCCTGATCTCGGACTTCCAGACTCCAGGACTGTGAGAAACACACTTCTGTTATTTAAGCTCCTCCACCCGCACTCTACAGTGTTTTCTTGTGGCAGCCCGAGCAGCCTAAGACAGTGTCCTTTAAATGCTCAATTTTCTCTCTCCACTTTTTCTCGTCTTCTTTTGCGTCCTTTCCATTTCTTAAATTTTAATTTTCTCCTCCATGAAGTCTTTCTGCCTTTATTTCTGGCTGAATTTCTAGATCCTTCATGGTTTTTGTTTCTCTTGTGAACACATCTCTTTTTCTATTCTATTTCTAATTGGTTAACACTGGTGTAGAGGAAAGCCACTAATTTCAGTATGTTGATCTTGTATTCAGCAATCTTGCAAAACTCTATTATTAGTTCCTATCAATTTCTGTTCATTCTGGAGGGTTTCTGTGTCGACGATATGTAATCTGTGCATAATGACAGCTGGGTCTCTTCCCGTCCTTTCATTTTCTCCTCTCGGGGCATCAGCCAGAGCCTCTCGTATTTCAATAGCTGTGGTGTTCCTGCTTGTCTGTTTCCAACATGACAGGAAATGAATCTGGAGTTTTATCTACAGAGCAGTAGGTTTTCTGTAAACTTTTAATATGTAAAGCCTTTATCACATTAAAAATGTTCATTTCTATTCAGAGTTTCCTAAGGATTTTTAAAAATCACAAAAAAATGGTGAGTTTTATCAAATGCCTTGCTGTATCTATTAAGGGTTACTTTGCGCTTCTAATGCAATAATGTGGTAAACAGCATTGATAGAGTTTCTCATGTTAAATTATTCTTGCACGCCTAGAATAAACTCAACTAGATCGTTTTTCAAAATACACTGTAGGGTTAATTAGCTAGCCGCTCATTTGGAATTTTGCCTCTATTTTTGTAAGTGAAATAGACTTATTTCTTTTTCTTGTATTGGCCATATCCAAATTTGGAATAAATGTTACTTTCGCCTCATAAAACAAGTTGGGCAGATTTCCCTTATTTTCTATTTTCTGGAACAACTTCTCTAAGAGTATTTATCTGATCCTTAGCTGTTTCATAGAACTCTCATCTAAAGCATCGATGCCTGAGGATTTTTTGAGGTGGATGTCTTTGATTGCTATTTCAACTTCTTAAGAGCTTAAGTTCATTGTCTTATTCCAATCTTCTTTTTCTCTGCTTTATTTTTGGAATGCTTGATCTATCAGTTTCAAAGAGGGATATTTTTAATGACAGTTATGATTGTTGAATTATCTAGTTTTCTCCACAGTTTCTTTGGTTGTGGGTCCGCATATTCCAATGTTATCTTTTTAGGACAATGTATGTTCATGATTGCTGTATTTTTTCCACAATGCTATTTTCATTGAGGCATAATTCACATATGAAAAAACACACAGATTCTAAGCACACAGTTTGATGAGCTTTGACAAATGTGTACACTATGTACCCAACTCCCAAATCAAGGTATAGAACAACTTTGTCACCCCAGAGAGTTGCCACATGCCCCATCCCACCCTCTGCCTTTGCCATCACAGCTAGCTTGCCAATTACAGACCTTCACAGAAATGCAATTGTCCGTATGTACTCATTTTTTTTTAGATTTATTCACTCAACATAATGCTTTGGCTATTCATTCATGTTATTGCATGTGTTGGTCACACATTCCTTGTCACTGCAGAGTAGTCTTCCACTGTATGAATAAACCACAATTCGTTTGTCCATTCTCCTGTTGATGGACATTTGGGTTGTTTCCAGTTTTTAGCTATTTTGAGTAAAATTGGTATGAATAATTTTATACAACTATTTTATGTTTTTAGATCTCCTAAGTAAGTATCTAAGAGTGGCATCGTTTGATCATTGGATAAATGTATATTTACTTTTATAAGAAATTGTCAAAGACTTTTCCAAAGTGGTTGTAGCATTTGACACTTTCACAGCAATTTTTGAGAGGCCCAATTGTCCCATATCCTCATCAGCACTTGCTACTGTCAGTTTTTAACTTCAGTCATTCCGTGAGTATGAAATGAATTGAACTCACTGTGGTATTAAATTGTTTCTCTAATCACTAATAATGCGAAGTACCTTTTCATGAATGTATTGGCCATTTGCACATCTTCTTTTGTGAAGTACCTATGCAAATCTTTTGCTCATATTTTATAGGGCTATCTTTTTAGTTTTGATTTCTAGGAGCTCTGTATATGTGCTGGATATAAGTCCTTTTTCAAATATATCTACTGTACTGTAAATATTTTCTCCCAATCTGTTGCTTGCATTTTCACTTTACTAGAGGAGTCTTTTAATGAGAAGAGCAGAAATCTCTAATTTTTTTCAAATCCAGTTTATCATTATTTTCTTTCATGGTTATCATTTTTGGAACCTCTCTAAGAATTTTTGCTTGCACCAAGGTCTCAAAGATATTCTCCAAAGATTAATCTTTTAAATTTAGGTCTATGATCCACATCAAAATAATTTTTTCTATCGTATGACGTTGCAGTCAAGATTCACTTTTTTTCCCATATGGAGATCAAGTTGTTCCAGCATCACTTGTTGGAAAGAGTTTCCTTTCCCCGTGGAATTACATCGGAGCTTGAGTCACATTTCAATTGGCCATATATGTGTGAATCTATTTCTAGACTCTATATTTTGTTACATTAATCTATTTGTCTAACCACACACCAATACCATGTGAAATAATCGCTATGGCATTCTTGCAATTCTCGAAATCAAGTGTGTAAAATCACCAACACTGTCTTTTCCATGCTTGTGTTGGCCATTCTAGGTCTTTTATATTTCTACCTAGACTTTTGGACAGCTTTATTGACCTATAATAATCAATATACAATTAACTGCATCTATTTCAAGCGTACAGTTTGACAGGATTTGATATATTACACATCTGTGAAACCATCACCACAATCAGGAAAAGCAATCTATCCGTCTTCCCCGAAGGTTTCCTGTTGCCCCTTTATAATCTCCACGTTCTTGCCTCCCTCCAGGCAAAGCCTGGTCTGCTTCCTGTGCTGCAGATTAGTTTGTATTTTCTAGAGTTTATATAAGTGAAATCATGCTGTATGTGAGCTTTTCTTATCTGATATCTTTCACTCCATTTTTTTGAGATCCACACATGTTGTTGAGTGTCTCGATAGTTCATTTCCCTTATTGCTGAATGGTATTCCATTGTATGAATGTGCTAAAATTTATTTATCCGTTCACCCGTTGCTGGAGATTGGGGCTGTCTCCCATTTGGGAGTATTACAAATAGAACCACTATGAACATTCGTGTACAAGTATTTGTGTTGATATATGCTTTGTTTTCTGTGTAAGTATCTGAGAGTGGAATGGCTAGAACATATGGTAGGGGTATGCTTAACTTTTTAAAGAACTGCCCAACTGTTTTTCCAAGTGGTTATGCCATTTTACACCCCCAGCAGCAGTATATGAGAGCTTCAGTTGCTCTAGATTTTGGTCAACATTTGGTGTGGTGTGGTCAGTCTTTTCCATTTTAGCCATCCTAGTAAGTACGCAGTGGTATTTCCCTGTGGTTTTAATTTGTAGTTTACTAATGACTACTGATGATGGCCAGATTTTCACCTGCTTATTCGCCATCTATATGTCTTCTTTGGTGAAGTGTATATTCAAATATGTTTTGTCGAATATATTTTAAAAATTAGGTTGTGTTTTCTTATTACTAAGTTTTGAGAGATTTTTTATATTCTAGATACAAATCCTTTATCAGAGATACACTTTGAAAATATTTTCTCCTGGTCTGTAGCTTGTCCTTTCATTCTCTTAATGGTGTCTTTTGAAGAGCAGTGTTTAGTTTTGATGAAGAGCAATTTACCCATTTGCTCTTTTATGGTTCATGCTTTTAAGGTCACATCCAAGAACTCTTTATGTAACTCAAGGTCACAAAAATTTTCTCCTATATTTTCCTTTAGAAGATTTATCGTTTTAGGTTTTATATTTAACTCTTGGATCCATTTTGAGTTAATTTTTGTATATGGTTCAAGTTACAGATTAAAGTTCAATTTATGGGGTACGGATATCCAGTTGATCCAGCACCATCTGTTGAAAAGACCATCCATTTCCCCACTCTTGCACCTTTGTCAAAAATCAGTTTTCTATGCATTTGTGGGTCTAATTCTAAACCTGATTTTCTGTTCCATTAGCCTATTTGTCTATCTTGTGATCCATATCACAGTATAGCTATTTTTGTTACACAGTTACAAAAAAAATTCTTTTTTCTAGCGATGAAGACTTTTAAGTTCTACTCTCTTAGCAACTTTCAAATACGCAATACAGTATTATTAACCACAGTCGCCAGGCTGTACGTTACATCCCCGTGATTATTTATAACTGGAAATTTGTACCTTTTGACCCTCGTCACCCATTTTACTCACCCCTCCAAACCCCTGCCTCTGGCAACAACGAATCTGTCCTCTGCATTTATGAGCTTGCTTTTATTTTTTTTTAATTCCACATATAAGTGAGATCATATGATATTTCTATTTCTCTATCTGACTTGTTTCACCTAGCATAATGTCCTCAAGCTCCCTCCCTGCTGTCTCAGGTGGCAAGATTTCATCCTTTTTCATGACTGAATAGTATTCCAGTGTGTGTGTGTGTGTGTGTGTGTGTGTGTGTGTATACATACCACATCTTCTTTATCCATTCATCTGTCAACGGATAAAGGCTGTTTCATGTCTCGACTACTGTAACGTTGCAATGACCATAAGAGGTGTATATATCTTTTCAAATTAGTGTTTTCACACTATAGCTTCTTAATAAGTCTTGAAATCAGGTGGCGTTATCCCCTCAACTTTATTTTTATTTTTCAAAGTTGTTTTGGCCATTTTAACTCCTGTGCATTTCCATATAAATTCTAGACTCAGCTTTTCCATTTCTACCAAAGAAGCCTGTTGAGATTTTTATTGTGATTACATTGAATCTATAGACTAATTTGGGGTGAATTGGAATTTTAACAATATCGAGTTTTCTGGTCCATGATCCAGGAGCCTTGTCTCCAGGGGCTCCAATTCCAAGTATATTGGACCACTTGAAGGTATAGCACATTGGTGCCTTTTCCACTTAAAGTTTTTTTCCTGTGTGTTTCATTTTGGGTATTTTCTATTGCTATATCTGAATGTTCACTCTTCTTTTCTTCTGCAATATGTAATATGCTATTAAGTCCATCCAGTGTACTTTTCATCACAGATATTGCAGTTTTCATCTCCAGGTATTCTATTTGGCCTTTTTTATATTCTCCATGAATCTACGTAACTTTTGAACATATGGAGTACATTAAAAATAACTCCTTTGAGGTGCTGGTCTGTCAGTTCTAACATCTGTGACAGTTCTGGGTTGTTTTTGATTGATTGACTATTCTCCTCACTGTGGGACTTATTTTCCTGCTTCTTTGCCTGCCTTATAATCTTTGATTTGATTCCAGACATTGTGAAGTCTACCCTGTTGGGTGCTGGATTTCTCTAAACATTCTTGAGCTGTGCTCTGAGACACAGTTATGTTGCTTGCAAACTGTTTGGTGCTTTGTGTTTTGTCTGTAAGATCTGTTAAGTGAGACCAGAGCAGTGTTTAATCCAGGACCAGGTGGTGCAAAGGTGAAGAGAGTGAGGGTCCTGGAGTGCAAAGTTGAAGGAGGTGTTTACACTCAGAGTCATCAAGTGCAGGGGCCTGAATGTGTGCGGTAGGGGTCTCACTTGCCTCACCCTGTGCTAGCCCTGATAAAGGCTAACTATTTTCCACTACTCAGGCAAGACCTTTCCAAGTACTTTACCCAGAGCTCCATGAATTATGAGATTTTTCCAGCCTGGCTGTTGGAAGAGGCAATATTCCCAGTTCTGTGAGAGCACGAGACACTATTCCTTTTAATCTGTTCAAGTCATTCTTTCCCTGCCTGGGTGGTTTCCTCACACGAACGTGCTGATCAGCCCTCAACTGAACACTCCAGAGGATGTTCCGCAGACAGCTGGGGTTCCTTATTTATGCTGCTTTCTCCTCTCTGGTTCTCTGTCCTGTGAACTCCAGCTAGTCTCCCTGGACCCTCCTCTTGAGATCTTCAACACAGGAACTCTGCCTAGCTCTGTCTGGACTCCCCAGCGCTGCACCACAGACTACAAATTGTCTCAAGGCAGTGAGCTGGGACAATGTAGGGACCAGCTCGCTTGTTTCCCGTCTCTCAGGGGTCACTGTCCTTCTTCACCTGTTAAGGGTCTTGAAAAACACTGTTTTATATGTTTTGTCTTCTTATTACTATTATTGATGTTGTTGTTGTTTCAGATGAAAGAGTACATTTGATCCCTGTTACTCCTTCAGAGCTGGAAGTGGAAGTCTATTTCTATATAAATTTTAGAATCAGTTTGTCAACTTCTATAAGAAAGCCTGCTGGGATATTGACTGAAATTGCATCGAATCTATAGATCAATATGGAGAAAATCGTCATCTTAATAACATTGAGTCTCCCAATCCATGAACATGGCATAGCTCCCCAATTATTCAGGTCTTCTTTAATTTATGAACACAATATTTTGAATTCTTCATTTTATTTAATTGATTCCTAAAAAGTTAATGTTTTATGTTCTTTGAAATAATATTTATGTTTAATTTCATTTTTCAATTGTTTGTTGCTGGCATCTAGAAACAAATTGGTTTTTGTATGCTGGCCTTGTATCCTGAAACCTTGCTAAATTAACTCACAACTTATAGATTTTTTTTCTTGGTAGATTCTTTTGATTTTTCATATACAGAATCATGTCATCTGAGAATAAAGAAAACTTACTTCTTCCTTTCTGATAAGTGATGACTTATCCCGAATGACTTTTTCAAATGTTCAACCAAACTCGCATTCCTGAAATAAACCTAATTTTGCCATTATGTATTATCATTTTATATACTGTTGGATTTCACTTGCTAATATTTTGAAAATTTTTGCATCTAGTTCCTGAGCAATATTGATCTGTAGTTTTCTTTTTCTTATAATACCCTTTTCACGTTTTGATATCAGCTTTATACTGGGCCTCATAAAATGAGTTGGGAAAAGTTCATTCCTATTTTCTGAAAAAGTTAGCATAGCATTGGTATTATTTCTTTCTTAAATGTTTGATAGAAATAAAAAATGAAACCATCTGGGCCTGGAGTTTTGTGAGCCTTAAATTAAAAATTCAAGTTCCATAATAAATAAGTGTAGAGATTTTCAGATTTTCTGTTTCTTCTTGTCTTAGCTTTAGTAAGTTGAGTTTTTCAAGGGAATTTTCCACCCCATCCAAGTTGTTGAATTTATTTGCATAAATTTGCTCATAATATTCCCTTATTATCTTAGAAGTGTCTGTAAAACAGTAGTGATTCCTGATATTGCTGATCTGTTTTATTCTCCATTTAAAAAAAAATCACTTTTGCTAAGTTTTTATCAGTTTTATTGTACTTTATCAGTATTTACTTTAAAGAACTTTTGGGTTTGTTCATTTTCTGTATAGCTTGACTGTATTCTATTTAACTCATTCCCATGCTATCTTAAGATAGAAGAGAAGGTCATTGATTTCGAACATTTATTCTTTTCTAATACAAGCCTTTTAAGCTATAATGTTCTTCTAAAATTGATTTAGCTGAATCCCACATATTTTTCAAAATAAACTTATTCATTTTAAGAATACTTTCAGACTTACAAAAATGTTGCAAAGACAGTGCAAAGAGTTGCCATTTACCCCATACCCAGTTTCCCCCTTGTTAATATCTTACATGTATGATGTAAGTATACATACACGTATATGACAGATTGGTCACAACTAATGAACCAATATTGAAATGTTATTAACTAAAGTCCATGCTTTATGTGGGTTTCCTTAGTTTTTGTGTAATGTTCTTTTTCTGTCTCAGAATCCCATCAAGGACACGTATTACAGGTACTCATCACATCTCCGATGCCTCCTCTAAGCTGTGATCATTTTTCAGACTTTCCTTGTTTTTGATGATTTTGATAATTTTGAGGACTCCTGGTCAGGTATTTTGTAAATGTGTGCATCCCACACATTTTGATATGTTGTATTTTCATTCTCGTCAAGGTTGAGAGTTTTTCTAGTTTCTCTTGTCCCTGTTTCCACTCACCGGTTATTTAGAAGTGTTTTGCTTCATTTCCTCAACTTCAAGGATTTCTAGTTATCTTTTGATTTCTAGTTTAACTCCATTGTGGTCAGGGAACTTACTCTTCGTTAATTCTACCTTTTGAAATACACTGAGATTTGCTTTATGACACAATGTATGTTCTCTCTTGATGAAGTTTCACAGGCAATTGAAAAGAATGTGTATTCCGCATTTTTTGGGTGTAGCAGTCTATAAATGTCAATTGTATCAACATCGTTGAGAGTGTTAGTCAAATGTTTTATATCTTCTAGATTTTTGGTCTACTTGCCTACAAATTTCTGAAAGGGGAAAGTTATGTCTCCAACTATGATTTTGGATGTTTATTCCTCCCTTTGGTTTGTTAATTTTTGCTTCATGTATTTTTAAGCTCTGTTTTAAGGTGCAAATGCACTTAGGATTATTATGTCTCCTTAATGAATCAACACTTCCAGCATGAAGTGTCCATCTTTACCTCCAGTAGAATCCATTTACATCTAACCTAACTATGGATATGGTCAAGTTTAAATAAACCTTCTTGTAATTTGTTTTCTATTTGTCTCTCTTGTCTTTTTCTTTGTTCCTCCTTTCCTGCCTGAATCAAATATATTTAGCAATCCACCCTATCTCCTACTTTGAATATTTTGGCTTAGCTCTATAATGGTTACTACAAGGATTACATGTAATCACATTTACCTTGATTTACACCACTTTATATATAAGCATCTTACAACAGTATCTTTTTATTTAACTCCCTCCCATCCTTTGTGCAATTGTACATATTTCCTTTCTACATGTAATAAACTTCAATTATAATGTTATAAAAGCAATCACTTATTTTAAAGAAGTTAAGAAAATAAGTCTCTTTATTTATTATGTATTTACTATTTTCAATGCTCTCATCCTCTCCTATAGGTCTGAGTTTCAATCTAGCATTATATCTTTTCATTAAAGAACATCCTTTAGCATTTTTTTCTTCTTTTTCTACAATTGTTTTTAATTTCAAGACTCTTTTACACTTTTGTTCCTGTTTTTAAACAGCTTTATTGAGGTATAATTGATAGACATATTTAATGTATACAATTTGACGAGTTTTTACACATGCGTACACCTGTGAAACCATCACCACAATCCAGGTAACAGACATATCCATCGCTTCCAAAAGTTTCCTTGTGTCCCTTTGTGTGTGTGTGTGCTAAGAACTCTTAACATGAGATCTACCCTCTTAACAAATTTTTAAATGCATAATACAGCTTTTGTCCACTGTAGGCATGATGCTGTACACAAGATCTCTTGAACATGCAGAATTCATCTTGCATAACTGAAACTTTCTACCAACTGGACAAGGACTCCTCATTTCCCACTCCTCTGAGCATGGATTTTGAAAGCACAAAAGAAAAGTGACTCACTACATACAAGGGAGCTCCAATGAAACCATTAGTAGATTTCTCAGCAGAAACCTTGCAGGCCAGAAAAAAATGGGATGATATATTCATGTATGAAAGAAAAAAGCTGCCAACCAAGAACGTTATACTAGGCAAAACTATCCTTCAGAAATGAAGGGGAAATAAAGACTTTCCCAGACAAACAAAACCTGAAGTAGTTCGTCACCACTACACCTGCCTTACAAGAAATGCTAAAGGGGTTCAAGTTAAATGAAAGGATGCTGAACAGCAACATGAAAGCATATGAAAGTATAAAACTCACTGGTAAAAGTAAATGTAGAGACAAATCCATTTTTAAGCATGCTTGAAGCAAATGAAACATAGAAAGTTTTAGCAAAGAAATACAAGATATCAGCAAAGAAATAGAAGATACAAAGAAAATCCAAATGAGAATTATAGAATGAAAAAATATAATAATTGAAAAAATATTAATGGGTATGCTCAACAGACGAATGGAGAGGACAGAAAAAAGAATCACTGAACTCGAAAATAGAACAATGGAGAGAAAACAGACTAAAAGAATGAAAAGATTTTCAAAGACCTGTGAGACTATAACAAGAGATATAACATTCATATCATTGGAGTCCCAGAAGGAGAGAGGAAAGAGAGTGGGGCTGGAAAAAAGTATTTAAAGAAGCAATGGCTGAAAATTTCCTAGATTTGGCAAAAGGCATAAACCAACATATTTAAGAAGCTAAGTGAAGCCCAAACAAATATACCCAAATAAGTCCATGCCAAGACACATTATAGTCAAATTTCTGGACACACACACAAAATCTATCTATGTGTCTATGTATCTATATATCCATGTATCTATGTATCTATCTATCTATCTATAGAGAGAGAGACAGAGAAAACATCACAACATCTTAACCTCCAAGGGAAAATAAACAATTAAAACAAGAGTGAATTTCTCATTAGAAACCATGGAGACCAAAGGGAAGTAGAAGAACTTTTTGCAAGGACTGAGGAAAAAGAATTGTCAATGCAGAATTCTCTATCCAGAGAAAATATGCTTCAGTAATTAAAAGAGGAAATCAGAGCATTCTGAGATGGAGAAAAACTAAGAAAATTTGTCACCCACTGACTTAGCCCAAACAATGGCTAAAAGAGGTTCACTAAATATAAAGAAAATGATTAAAATAATGGAATCCTGGAACATCAGAAAAGAAAGAAAAGCAATAAAAACAGCAAAAATATAAGTAAATATAATAGACTTTCCTTCTCCTCTTGTGTTTTCTAAATTATGTTTGACAGTTAAAGCAAAAATAATAACACCATCTCATGCAGTTTTCAATATATGTGGAAGAAATATTTAATACAATTACATTATAAACAAGGAAGGGTAAAGGGATGTAGAAGGAGGTAGTTATTCTAAACTTCACCTGAACTGGTAAAATGATGACAGCAGTAGACTGTGATAAGTTGTGTATATATAATGTAACACCTGGATCAACCACTAAAACAGCTATACAAAGATACACTTGAAAACACTATAAATAAAATGTATGAGTGGGATAGATTTGAGAATAATACCTGAAATGAGAGGTGATGAAATGGGCCAATATTGCAGTAAAGTTGCTGTATTTTCCCAGAATTGTTATTAACCTGAAGTATATTGTGACAGATTAGAGACGCATATTATAATCCATAGAGCAAACACTAACAAACACAGCTAAAAATTTTTTTTAAAAAATGGCACCATGAGAATTTGCTTAAAACATTATATAAGGCAAGAAAAGAGGAACAAAATAACAAAAAATACATAAGTCATATAGAATACAAATTACAAAATAGCAGACATAAACCCAACCATATCAATAATTACGTTAAATGTGAATGGACTATATACTCCAATTGAAAGATGGAGATTGTAAAACTGCATAAAAAAGCAAATCTAACTAAATGGTGACTATAAAAGATACACTTTAGATTCAAAGACAAATAAGTTGAAAGTGAAAAGATGGAAAAAGACATACCACCCAAAAGTAATCTTAAAAGAGCTAAAGAGGCTATGCTAATATCAGACAAAACAGACTTAAAAACAAGAAATATTACTAGCGCCAAAGAGGAACATTTCATAATGATAAAAGAATCAATACATAAGGGGAAAGAGTAGCTATGAATTTATATGCACCTAAAAACAGAGCCCTAAACGAATGAAGCAAAGACAGAACTGAGAAGAGTCATAGATACTTCAACAGTTATACTTGAATTTAATATAGTTGATTTAAGTGATCTTTTCTCAATAAATGCCAGAACAAATAGATAGGAAATCTGTAAGGATATATACGACTTGAAAAACACGAACGACTCAACCTAACACATATAGAACAACCCACCCAACAGCAGAAAAAAACACAGTTTTTTCAATTACACCTGCAACATTCTCCAGGACAGATCATGTGCTAGGCATGAAAAAAATTCCCAAAAAATTTAAAATGATCGAAATAATCCAAAGTGTCTTCTCTGACCACAGCAGAGTTAAATTACAAACTAACAACAGAAAGAAATCAGGAAAATACTCATATGTTTCAAAATCAAACATCACAGTTCTAAATAATGCATGGGTCAGGGAAAAAATTAAAAAGGAATTGAAAAAGTATAAAACAAAATGAAAACATGACATTAAAATTTATGTGATGTAATTAGAGCAATGTTTAGAGGGAAATTTCAGATTTACAATCTTATGTTGGAAAGGAAGAAAGATTTAACAAAATCAAGAATGAAAGAGGGGACATCACTCCAGAATTCCAGGAAGTAAAAGGATTATACGGGAAGATTATGAGCAATTTTATTTGAAAATTTAAACAACTTAGATGAAAAGAAAAAATTCCTGGAAAAACATAAAATATTAAAACTGAGTAAAAAGGAAAAAGAACAAAGGGAAATTTCTAAACAAAGTAATTCAATTAGTAGTTTAAGTGCTTCCCAAAAATGAAGTCCAGGTTAGGACGGCTTCACCAGTGAGTTCTACCAAACATTTCAGGAAAAAAAAATAACACCAACTCTTCACTAAGTCTTTTAAAGAATAGAGGAGTATGAAATACTTCCCAATTCAATTTGCGAAGCTCTATTCCCCTGACATCAAAGACTGACAAAGACATCACAAAAAAATAAAACTACAGACCAATATCCCTCATGAAATTTGATGCCACAATCATTAGCAAAATATTAACAAATCAATCTAAGTAACAAATGAGAATGTTTTGACATGATAAGCAGTGGGATTTATCCCAGAAAAGCAAGGCTGGTTGACATCCAAAAGTCAATTGATGTAATACACCATCTTAAGAGAATAAAGGGGGGAAATGACTATATCAACAGATTCAATAAATTCATTTTACAAAATCTAATACCCATCCGTGATAAAAAATTCTCCAAAAACTAAGAATAAATGGGATCTCTCTCAACCTGATAAATTGCATCCATGAAAAGCCTATATCCACCATCATACTTAATTGTAAAAAGATATTTTCCCTGGAATGTTGGGAAGAAGACAAGAATGTCTGCTCTTACCACTTACATTCAATATCATGCTGGAGCTTCTAGCCACTGCAACAAGGCAAGAAAAGGAAATTAAAGGCGTACAATTTGGAAAAGAAGAGGCAAAACTGTCTTTATTCTCAGATGACATGATCTTGCATATAGAAAATACTAAAGAATCTACAAAATTACTACTAGAAATAACAAGCAAGTTTAGCAAGGTCAGAGGATACAGATCAAGATACAAAAAAATCAATTTTATCTCTATATATTATCAATAAACAAGCTGAAGATAAAATTAAGAAAACAATTCCACTGACAAAAGCATCAAAAAATATTTAGGAATAAATTTAACAAGGGAAATTCAAAACCTTTGCACAAAAAACTATAAAACATTGGTAAGAGAAATTAAAACAGACCTAAATTAATGAAGAGATATACTATGTTTACAGATTGGAAGACAATATTTGTAAGATGGTAATCGTCTGCTTTCATCTTTTTACTGTTGAGTATGATGTTAACTGTGAGGTTGTCATGTATGGCCTTTATTATGTTGAGGTACATTCCTTATATACCTAATTTCTTGAGAGTTTTTATCATAAAAGGATGTTGAATTTTGTCAAATGCTTTTTCTACATCAACTGAGATGATCATATGATTTGTATCCTTCATTCTGTTAATGTGGTGTGTCACATTCACTGATTTGTGTATGTTGAGCCATCCTTGCGTCCCAGGGATAAATCCTACTTGATCACATTGTGTGATCTTTTTAATGTGCTGTTGAATTTGGTTTGCTGGTATTTCTACTTTCATCAAGAATATTAGCCTGTAATTTTCTTTTCTTATAGTGTCCTTATCTGACTTTTGTACGAGAGAAATGCTGGCCTTGTAAAATGAGTTTCAAAGTGTTCCCTCCCCTTCAATTTTTTGGAAGAGTTTGAGAAGGATTTGGTGTTAATTCTTCCCTAAATGTTTGGTAGGATTCACCCATGAAGTCATCTGGTCATGGGCTTTTCTTTATTGGGAGATTTTTGATTACTGTTTCAATTACTCATTATTAGTCTGTTCAGATTTTCTGTTTCTTCATTATTTTGTGTTGCTGGTTTTACATTTCTAAATTATCCATTTCTTCTAGATTATCTAATGTGTGGGCCTCTAATTGTTCATACTAGTCTCTTACGATCTTTGTATTTCTGGGGTATCAGTTGTAATGCCTCTTCTTTCATTTAAAACTTTATTTATTTGAGTCTTCTTTCTTTTTTCTTGGTTAGTCTAGCTAAACAATCTAAAATTCATATGGAACCACAAAAGACCCCAAATAGCCAAAGCAATCTTGAGAAAGAAGAATAAAATTGGAGGCATCATGCTTCCTGATTTCAAACTATGTTACAAAGTTATCGTAATCATAACAGTATACTGAAGGCATGAAAGCAAACACACAGACCAATGGAACATAATAGAGAGCCCAGAAATAAACTCAGCATAGACAGTCAACAAATCTTTGACAAGGGCACCAAGACTACACAATCGGGAAAGGATAGTCTCTGCAGCAAATGGTGTTGGAAAAACTGGATGTCCACGTGCAAAAGAATCAGACTGAACTCTTATCTTTCACCACACACAAAATCAACTCAAAATGGATTAGAGACCTGGAACTGTAAAACTGCTGGAAGAAAACAGAGAAAAAGCTCCTTGACATTGGTCTTGGCAATGATTTTTTTGGATATGACACCAAATGCACGGGTAACAAAAGAAAAAATAAACAAGTGGGACTACATCAAACAAAAAACCTTCTATACAGGAGAGGAGACAGTCAACAAAATGAAAAAGGCAACGTATGGAATGGGAGGAAATATTTACAAAACATACATTTGGTAAGGGGTTAATATCCAAAATATAAAAGGAATTCATACAACTCAATAGCAAAAAAAAAACCAAACAAACAAACAAACAAACAAAACCCAAGTAATCTGATTAGAAAGTGAGCTAAGGACCTGAATGGACATTTTTCCAAATAAGACATAGAAATGGTCAACAGGTATATGAAATTGTTCTCAACATCACTAATCATCAGGGAAATGCAAATCAAAACCACAATGAGATATTACTTCACACCTGTTAATATGGGAAGTGTTGGTGAGGATGTGAAGAAATTAGAACCCTTGTGCACTGTTGGTAGAAATATAAATTGGTGCAGCGATTATGGAAAACAGTACGGAGTTTCCTTAAAAAATTAAAAACAGAGCTACCATATGATCCAGCTATTCCACTTCTGTGTATATACCCAAAGGAAATGAGGGCAGGATCTGAAGGAGACATCTGCACCCACGCGTTCACTGCAGCTTTACTCACAACAGCTGAGACACAGAGACAATGTAAGTATCCATAATGGATGAATGGATAAAGAAAATGTGAGATTTATATATATACAAAATGAAATATTATTCAGCCGTAAAAAAGAAGGAAATCCTACCATTTGGGACAACACGGATGAGCCTGGAGGACACATGCTAAGTGAAACAGGCCAGTCACAGAAGGACAAATACTGCGAGACCTCACTTATATGTGGAATCTAAAAAAGTTGAACTCATAGAGCCGGAGAGTAGAATGGTGGTTACTGCGGGCTGCGGGTGGGGGAAACGGGGAGATATTGGTCAAAGGTACAAACTTCCAGTCACAAGGTGAATGAATTCTGGGGATCTCACGTGCAGCACGGCGACTACAGTTAATAATAACGTATTTCATACTTGACATCCACTAAGAGATCAGATCGTGTGTTCTTGCCCCACACACACAAAATGGTGAGGTGCTGGAGGTGTTAACTAACTTGATTGTGGAAATCATCTCACAGTGTATACACATATTAAATCATCACATTGTACATTTCCAATATATATAATTTTTATTTGTCAATCCTACCTCAATAAAGCTAGAAAAAATAAAAGCCAAAAAAAGTACAAACAACATGAGAAAAATAATAATAGAATGCAACAAGACTGTCATAGAGCTGAGGACAAGGGCAGCAGAGGGTCCACTGACAGAGGGAGTGGAGGACTTGTAGGTAGGGTGAGGTGGGCTTAAAGGATGAAAAGTGGCCCAAGGGAGAGAAGGGGGGCATTCCAGGCAGAGACGACAGCCTGGGGGAGGTGTGCAGGGCTGTGCGCGTGACAACAGGAAGAGCTGCTTTGCTAGCGTACGGAGAGTGACTAAAGGGGCAGAGGGACGAGCCTGGACGGTGAGGGGAGCCAGATGGTGAAGGGGCTGTAACCCACAGGTGGTAGGGCCCGTGGTGCGGTCTTACGGACAGAAGCGCTCAGGTCATGAGTGTGTTTCTGACAGTGAGCTCTTGCACGTGGCGGTGTGGGGAGGCCATGGTTTTGAGCTCTGCCATGTTGGCATTGAGTGGACATCAATGAATGCTTATCAAATGCGATGAACGAGCGACTGAACTACTTGTCTGAATCTCCATCTCCTCATCTATTAAAGGAGGGGACTGAGTGACTTCTGGTTTTCTCCTGATGGTGGAGGGATGGGTTGCTGGCTCCGGCCCCGAACCAACGCCTGGAGATGCCACATAAGGGAGATGGAGGTTGATGAGCCTGTAAAGCTTTGAGGGAAGCCCTGTGGAGCCCTGTGGTCCTGCACCCCAGGAGGAGCCCAACCAGGCCAGGACCCCAGGCCTCCTGCTCTGCATTCTGGGATCCTCCCCACAGCCTACTGCTTCCCTTGCTGGCATTCTTGGTGCCAACAAGGATGCTGGTCATTTGGGTGCTGAAGGCCCAGGACAGGGACAGGGGCAGGGGCAGAGTGGTGGCAGGACCGGAGGAGACAGGCACGTGTTCTTGCACGGAATCTGCTCTGGGGTGGAAGTCAAAGAGAAAAATGTTGCCATGGCTGGGGTTCAAATCAACAAGAAGAGTGAAAATGGAGAAGGAAGCGAGGCACCAGAAAGCGCAGACTATAAAAATACTATCTCCCTGCCCAGCTGACTAAATGGGACTTTGGGGATGGGAAGTGTCCCATGAGTAAACAGATACAAGGTCTCCTGCCCATGTAACAGGATAAGATGGAAAACACATTAAATGATGAAACCCTATTTAAAAGGCGCAAGTCAAAACAAATAAATTAACTTAGTATGTTATGAAACAATTACAACAGTACCCACTGCCCTCGCCCCACCCCCACCCCCAATTCTAACTAGAGGTCTTCTTTCTGGCTCAAACCCTGGGGTTTTGGCAAAATTTTAAATGGCTTCAGAGTACAGTACGTGCCTTTGGACCCAACCCGGCTGGCTTTATTATGTGCATGGACTCCATCAGCGCGGACGTCTGGCGGGCTTCCCCAGCCCAGCATCCTTTCCTGCTCCCAGATACAGAATGGGGACAGTTCTCTGTGCTCCTGCAGGCCACCGCCCCCCAGGCCGGCCTGGGGTCCTGCCCTCTGGAAATGGGTGCTCTGTGACCTGCCGGGAGTGGTCGCAGCACTCTCTCACTGCTTTCCTTGGCTCCCGCCCCCGGAGCTGACCTCTGCCAGGTCTCGTCTCCTTTTCAAAAACTGCCCCAACTCCAATCTCTCTTCCCTGCCCCTCAGCCTTTCCCAGCTTCCAAGGAGACACCCAGGAGTTATGTTCTGTTAGGGATGGGAGCCCTACACTGCCTTTTTAGTCCCCAGCAAGCTCCCACTCACCCTTCAAGAATCACTTTGAATGCCACCCTCTCTGGGAAACCCTGGAGGGCAGAATAATGCCCCCCAAACATGCCTACCTCCTAAGCCTCAGGACCTGTGACTACATTACTTACATGTCATGGGGGGGGGATTCCAGTTGCAGATGGAATTAAGGTCGTTAATCAGCTAACCTTCTAATAGGCAGACGATCCTGGATTCTCCAAGGGGGACTTAGTGTCATCATCCAGGTCCCTGAATGTGAACAAGGGAGGCAGGAGAGGTGGGGTGGCAGGACTCAGCCCCACGTGGCTGGCTTTGAAGATGCAGGAAGGGGCCACGAGCCAAGGATCACATGTGGCCTCCAGAAGCTGGATGAGGCCAGGGAATAGATCCCCCCAGAGCCTCTGGAAGGAACGCAGCCGTGCCAACACCTAAACTGTAGCCTGGTGAGACCCCTCTCAGGCTTCTGACCTCTGGAATTGTAAGGTCAAACGTTTGTGTTGTTTTAAGCCTCTAAGTTGGTGGCGATTTGTTGTGAAAGCAATAGGAAAGCCGTGCAGAAGCCTTCTGCCCCGCTCCCCAGGAAGAGGTGGACAATCTCTCGTGGGTTCCACACGGTTCAGAGCGGGTTTCTTGATGCTGCTAGTTTGACTTGGGACATTACGTCATGGCTCCAAGAAGAAGCTGATAAAAGCGCAGCCTTTAAAACACGTCTGGGCAGACTCAGCTGAGTGCCAGCCTTTGCCCCTCTCCTGCCCTTTCTCTGTCCTTGACCCCCCCACATCTCAGGGGCCGTGCTGAACAGTAACAGAGCCAGCGCTCTCCTGCAATCCAAACCTGATTTTGAAGACAGATATTATGGAGCCAAACAGGGCAGAGGCTGCCACCAAGCTCTGTAGGCAGAAACCCACGTGGACTGGGGCTGGGGTGGGGGTCCCGGAGCGGGGGCCACTTGCATCACTTGATGATGAAGCAGCTGTGGGCAGAGTGTCCTGCTTGGCACACAGCCCTCTCATGGCACCTATGTTACCATCGGGAGCCGTGTTTGGTCTGTCATCCCCCTGACTGGCTGTGTGTCTTTAATGGCCAGTGGCTGATGGCTGCATCCTCAGAGCTGGAGCTGACACACAGTAGGGGTTCTGTGCTGAAGGATGAATAAAGAAATGAATCCATAAAAAATCAGCAAAAACTGAAAGATTGTTTCTGCAGACAATTCTTCTGGTCCGCAGCACCCCATTTTCCTTATGGAGGACGACCTTCAAGCTGGCCCCTCTCCCATCGAAACATTCTCCGAAATGCATTGCCATTTCATACGTGCTTCCCCTCCCTGAGGCGGGCCTCTGCACCAGCCTGCCCTGTCCCCCAGCCTCGGCTAGGTGCCCCCTCACCTGCTCCCGGGCACCCTGGGCATGCCCACAGCACACTGCCCCGAGGGCTGGCCACCTCTAGCTCCAGCCATCTGTGTCCCAGATCCAGCTTTGGGGGGGGGGGGGGCCCATGAAGGTTGGGCCAGTGGGGCTCCCCATGGCAGGGAGGACACTGGCACAGGCAGGTGCTCAGCGAAGGGCTCTGGAAATGCAGCCGTTTCGATGCTATTAGGTTTGTACTATCTGTCCTCACTTCCTCTTAGCTTTCCCGGAGTTTGTTTTTTGCTGATTTAATGAAAAGAGCATGTGCCCTGTTCTTACTTCTCTCGTGGCGCTTACAGCAGTGTAATGAGAGTCTGTTAAAGTGGCTCTCTCCTTGGAGCCGGGCTGGAGCTCGGAGCGGACACAGTGTTCCCAGGAGTCAGTAGTGGGGACAGGAAGCAGAATTCAGGGGCCCTTGGTGCTGCTTTGTGGAGGGCCTCTCACCCACTGGGCCTCCCCATGAGGAGGGGTGGCCCACCCTGAAGGGAAAGGAGGTGGAAGCCTCAGTGAGGGAGGAATGACCAGTCTTCCTGCTGTATCTCTTTTTCTTTTTTTATTGAAGTATAATTGACATACAATATCCTATTAGTTCAGGTGTATAGCATAGTGATTTGACATTTATATACATTACAAAATGATCACCAGGACAAACCTAGCTACCATCTGCCACCATACAAAGTTATTACAATGCTATTGACTAGATTCCCCATGCTGTACAGCACATCCCCGTGGCTTACTTTATAACTGGAAGTCTGTACCCTTAATCTCCTTCACCAATTCCATCCACCCCCTCAACTCCTTCCCACCCTGGTATCCACTAGTTTGTTCTCTGTATCTGTGAGTCTGTTTCTGTTTTGTTTTGTTTGCTCATTTGTTTGTTTACTTTTAGCTTCCACTTGTAGATGAAATCACACGGCATTTGTCTCCCTCCACCAGAGCTGTCTCACTTAGCATAACACCCTCTAGGTCCATCCACGTTGTCTCAAATGGCAAGATTTCATTCTTTTTTATGCCTAATTCCATTGTATCTATATATATACACCACATCTTCTTTATCCATTCATATCCATTCATCTACCGACAGACACTTAGGTTGTTTGCAAGTCTTGGCTATTAATAGTAAATAATGCTTCAGTGAACACAGAGGTGCATTATCTCTTCAAATCAATGTTTTCATTTCCTTTGGATAAATTCCCATAAGTGGAGTTGCTGGATCATAGGGTGGTGCTATTTTTAATTTTTTGAGGAACTTCTATAGAGTTTTCCATAGTGGCCGCACCAATTTACATTCCCATCAAGAGGACACAGGGCTCCCTTTTCTCCACATCCTCACGAACACTTGCTATCTCTCGTCTTTTTGACAATAGCCATTCTGACGGGTGTGAGGGGAGGTCTCGTGGTTGACCAGCATGTCCCTGATGATGGGTGATGTGGAGCACTTTTTCACGTTGGCTGTGATTCACCTGCGAGGCTGTCTGGTCCTGGACTTTTGTTTTTCTTGAATTTTTAAATTACTGATTCAAGTTCGTTACTTGTAATCAGTCTCTTCAGATTTTTTATTTCTTCATGATTTAGTCTTGGAAATTTGTGTGTTTCTAGGAATTTATTCTTCTGGGTTTTCCGATTTATTCACGTATAATTGTTCTTAGCAGTCTCTTTGACCCTTTGTATTTCTGTGGTGTTAGCTGTAACTTCTCTTTTATTTTGATTTTATTCATCTGGGCCCTCCCTCTTTTTTTCGGGATTAGTCTGGTTAAATGTTTATCAATTTTGTTTATCTTTTCAAAGAACCAGCTTTTAGTTTAGTTGGTCTTTTCTGTTGTTATTTTAGTTTCTATTTCATTTATTTCCACTCTGATTTTTATTATTTCCTTCTTCCTACTGACTTTGAACTTGGTTCTTCTGTTTACAGTTCCTTTAAGAGTAAACTGAGATTGCTTATTTGAGATCTTGCTTGTTTCTTGAGGTACGCCTGTCGCTATAAACTTCCCTCTGTGAACTGCTTTTGTTGCATCCCACAGATTGTGTTTCCATTTTCATTTGTCTCCCGGTATTTCTTGATTTCCTCTTTGATTTCTTCAATGACTCACTAGTTATTCAGTAGCATGTTGTTTAGTCTCCACATATTTGTGACTTTCTCAGATTTTTTCTTGTAGTTGATTTCTAGTTCCATACTGTTGTGGTCAGAAGAGATGCTTGATATAATTACAATCTTCTTAAAATTATTGAGACTGTTTTGTGGCCTAACATGTGATCTATCCTGGAGAATGTTCCATGTGCACCTGAAAAGAATGTGTACTCTGTCATTTTTGGATGGAATGCTCTGTATATATCTATTCAGTCTATCTGATGCAATGTATCATTTAAGGCCAATGTTTCCTTATTAATTTTCTTTCTGGATGATCAATCCACTGATATAAACAGGGTGCTAAAGTCCCTTATATTATTGTATTGCTGCCAATTTCTCTACGTCTGCTCATATCTGCTTTATATACTTAGGTGCTCCTATGTTGAGTGCATAAATATTTATGAATGTTATATCCTTTTCTTGTATTGACTCTTTTATCATTAGGTAATGTCCTTCCTATCTTTCGTTACAGCCTTTGTTTAAAAGTCTACTTTGTCTCGTATGAGTATTGCTACCTTAACTTTCTTCTCACTTCTATTTGCATGGAATAGCTTTTCCCATACCCTCACTTTCAGCCTGTGAGTGTCTTTAGATCTGAAGTGAGTCTCTTGTAGGCAGCATATAGATGGGTCTTGTTTTATTATCCATTCACCTACTCTGTGTGTTTCAATTGGGGCATTTAGTCCATTTACATTTAAAGTAAATATTTATAGAAATGTTCTTATGCCATTTCATTTGTTGTTTTCTGGGTGTTTTTGTAGTTCTTCTCTGTCCCTTTCTTCTTCTCTTGCTCTCTTCCCCTGTGCTTTGATGGTGATCCTTAGTGTTACGTTTGGGTTCCTTTCTATTTATTTTTTTGTGTATCTATTGTAGGTTTTGAGTTTGTGGTTACCACGAGGGTCATATATATTGACCTACACAGAGAGCAGTCTATTTTAAGGTGAAGTTGCTTAAGTTCAAACACATCCTCACGGCACTACATTTTTACTCCCCCCCACTCCAAGTTTTATGTTTTTGATATCCTATTTTACAGCTTTTTATTTTGTGTATCCCTTAACCACTTATTGTAGTTATAGTTGATTTTATTACTTTTCTCTTTTCACCTTCATACTAGCTTTTTAAGTGGCCGATCCACTGCCTTTACTAAACACTTGTCTTTACCAGTGAGATTCTTTCTTTTGTTTATTTTCTTATTTCTAGTTACAGCCTTTTCTTTTCTGCTTAAAGAACACCCTTTGACATTTCTTCCATGGCCAGTTTAGCAGTGATGAACTCCTTTAGTTTTTGCTTCTCTGGGAAACTCTTGATCTTTCCTTCAATTCTGAATGATAACCTTGCCACATACAGTATTCTTGGCTGTAGGTTTTTTACCTCTAAGCACTTTGAATATATCCTGCTACTTCCTTCTGGCCTGCAAAGTTTCTGCTGAAAAATCAGCCAATAGTCTTAAGAGGGTTCCCTTGTATGTGGCTTGTTGTTTTCTTTTGCTGCCTTTAAGATTCTCTCTTTATCTTAAAACTTCTGTCAATTGAATTATAACATGTCTTGGTGTGGGTCTCTTTGGGTTCATCTTATTTAGGACTCTCTGTGCTTCCTGGACCTGGATGTCTGTTTCCTTCTCCAGGTTAGGGAAGTTTTCAGCCATTATTTATTCAAATAAGTTTTCTGCCCGTTTCTCTCTCTTCTCCTTCTGAGAGTCCTACAATGTGAATGCTAGTATGCTTGATGTTGCCCCAGAGGTCCCTTAAACCGTCCTTATTCTTTTAAATTCTTTTTTCTTTTGCTGTACTGATTGGGTGATTTCCCCTATTCTGTCTTCCAGATTGCTGATCCATTCTTCTATATCATCTAACCTTCTCTTGATTCCTGTAGTGTATTTTTCATTTCAGTTACATATTCTTCAGCTCTGATTGGTGCTTTCTTATATTTTCTAACTCTTTGCTGAAGTTCTCACTGTTCCTCCATTCTTCTCTCAAGTTTGGTTAGCATCTTTATGACCATTACTTTGAACTCTTATAGGTAAATTACTCATCTCTGTTTCATTAACTTTTTTTCTGGGGTTTTATCTTATTCTTTCATTTGGAACATATTCCTTTGTCTTCTCGTTTCGTTTGACTTTCTGTGTTTGTTTCTATAAATGAGGCAAAACAGCTACTTCTCCCAGTCTTGAAGGAGTGGCCTTTTGTGGGAGCATCCCCTGTGTAGACTGCATGTGCCAGGCAGCTTTGGAAGGCCAGCTGGATCTGGAGTGGACATGGGCCAGAGGTCCTGAGGCATGCCACATGTGGGCTGCCCTGGCTGGACAATTGGAGCTGGGGTAGGCATGGTCATGGGTGGGGGGACCTGGGGTGCATCACACTGGAGCCACCTTGAGGGGCAGCTGGAGCTTGTGTGGGCCAGGAGCCTGGGGCATGCTGGGGTGGCCTTAGCAGGTTGGCTAGAGCATCTGGCCTGAGCTCCCACCCACACTATCAAAGTGGAGGGGAACTCAAAAAAATGGCACTCACCAGTGCCTCCAACCCCAGAGAAAATTCCAGCAGTTCTCCACCCATTTGGAGGTTACCCTACGGTTAGTAAATGGATTTCCTTCCCATATAGTCTAGGTGCCCTTTCAACTGCTGTTTCTTCACTGTGCCCCAGTGTGGGCAAGCTTGTGTGTGGGCCCCTCACTGACAGCCCTCTCTGCTGCGGACCCCCATGTTGGGGGTGGAGTTCCCTTCGATACCATGTCTCCATCTCTCCTACCATCTCTGTGTGGTCCCTCGATCATGTGTGTGCAGAAGCTGTTCAACCTCAGGTCTCCTTCAGGAGGAATTGCTCTATATGTAGATGAAGATTCGGCATGTCTGTGGGAGGAGGTGAGTTCAGGGTCTTCCTATGCCACCATCTTGGACCCACCTCTTCCTGTTTTATCTTAAAGGAAGTATCAGCATCACTCTCTCACATTGCAGGATGAGCCACTTTGTGTCTGGCGCTGAGAGACGGTGGGAGAACAGATTTCCAAGTTGATTGTGATAAGCTCCTTGAAGACCCCATTGCTTGAGATCAAAGTTGAGTCAATAATTACAGAAACCAAAGCATAGCTTGTTTCCGGCCCTTTCCCCAGGCCTCTCCATCTGTCACAAGTCACCACCAGCAGCTCTTGAGCTGGCAGCCACCCCAGTAGCAGGCAGGAGTGTCGGTGGTTACCCAATTCTGACTGCAAGTCCAGCTTCAAATTCATTCATGCTGGAGACACCCGTGGCCTCCCCGCCTTTCCTCCTCCCTGGTGGAGTCAGGCTAGACTCTTGGCTCATTCACTTCCACACCCAAGCAGCAGAGTGAAAATGGGACAGTGACATCACTCCCCTCCCCACGGTCTACACCCCCAGCCCCTGAAATGGACGGAGACTTAAAGGAATCTCCAGGGAGGTCAGACAAACAGAGCAGGATGCAGGAATGCCTCCCAAGGAGCAAAGGAACTTTCTGGCACTGGTGATTCTCGCAGGCCAACCAGAGTGGGCAGCCAGGAGGATGACATGACACGTCTCTGACAAGGGGGTGTGGACAGTCCACAAGAACAGTCATCAGAACAGGCTGCCTGCCCGGGATGCCTTCTTCAAGGAGAGGAGGCACCATCAGAGAGAGGCAAGTGTCACTTGAATGCTGCAAGAATGACTGGCAGCTTTTATCCAGAAGCTTCTACAGGAAGCAGCTCACCGCAAGTCTGACGGTGAAGATGGGGAGAGGGCCCCGGCCACCTGCAGGCAGAATAAAACCCAAACCCACACACAGTCTTGTTTTTTATTTACGTGCATTATTTCCAGGCTGTAAACTGCACAATTCCATTGATATACAGTAAAACCGAAATATGGTCGTAAACACGTTTGCACTTTGCTCTCCCAATTACACCTAAGTTCACCAGTGTGTCACAGGGAGAACAGATAACCTTGGCCGCCACAGTTAATTTTTACCAAGCCCCTTTTGGTAAACAGGGCACTTAGCAGAGTTTCATTTTTCCTTCCAGACCAGCAGCCTCAATATGTTTGTAGTATAGCAAATAAAAGCATTTTCTGGGAACCTCCAGGAAATTAATGGCTCATTTTTCCTGGCAGACTGATGTGAGGGTTCTCAATTACCTTCTGCTGATTAAAGGCGAGCGTTACTGCCTCTGGGCAAAGAGAAAAAGAAAAGAGAAAAACGAAGCCCATTAGCTAAAGGGGGTAGTGATGTAAGCGGTGTAGACAAGTTGGATCTGCTTTTCTACTTGAGCGTGGTTCCCAGATGCCATAAAGTGGGGTCTGATGGAGCTGAGACCGCATCTTCTCATGGCGCTGCCTTCAGAGAGTTCTCACAGGGAGATAAAAAGCACTAGTTATTTACGAAGGACCCACAGAGCGTTTGACCCTTTCGTCTAACGCCCCATGTTAAAAATGCGCTGCACGGTAGGCAGTGTTGACATCATTTTGCAGCTCCAGCAACAGGCTTGGAGAGGATTTTCCTCCCAGCATCTCCAAGTGGACTGAGAATATGCCCTCGGGCCTGCCTGGGTGTGAACCACGGCTCTCAGCTCGACTGTAGCTCAGTGCAGCCCAGGTGTGGATGGATTTATTAGGTCACCGAAGGCCCATGGGGCTGGGGCTGGATTCAAAGGCTGCGGGTGTCCAAGGGGATCATCAGCCATTTATTTCCTGCCCATACCACTGGCAGACACACACTCCCACACACATGCAGCACACTCACACATGCACACACTCTCTCACACACAACCGTGCACATAGCTGGAAATATGGGTAACCCCCACTGCCCGGTCCCGAGGACAGAGGCAGGAGGCCGGATGGCAGCAGTGGAAAGCAGGCCAGGCTTGGGAATCCCAGACTGACTTCTCAGCCCCGGCTGTGCCTCTCAACAGCTTTGCCACCCAGACTGAGTCTCTGTCCCTCTCGTGCACCATGAAGGGCGGCCCGGGCTAATTTCTAAGGTCTCTGTAGCTTTATACTCTATGATTCTATTAATGCTGAGAGCGGATTTTAAATGCTAAATGGACTCCATGAAGACTGAATATTTCTCGAGATTTAGAATGTCTCTCTACTAATTGAAACTAATTCTCCAAACTGCACATTAAAAGCCCCAGGCTGATTTTTCTATTTGATGGACCCTGACAAAGTGGCGTGTCGAGATGGAGCGGCCCCGAGTGTGCACTCCCACGTACGCCCTCTGCGTTCCTCCCCGGCGAGGCTTCTGCTAATTTATATTAATGCATCTGTGCTCTCCCCGGCAAGCATTCGCTGCAGCCATGCCCACATCCGATGCCACTCAAATCGCATAACGCACTGCCGCCTCTCTCCTTTCTCTCGCTCTCTCTCCCCCTTCTCTCTCGCTACTTAGAGCTTGGCAGACTAATGGCCATAATCATCATGATGAGCATTTAACAGTGATGGGCACTGCTCTCAACAGAGCAGCTCTTCCTCAGGGGAACGGACATCTAAATTCTCCTGGCTAGGTAAGTGGGATACAGAATGGCATCGGCCCCAAAGCTGGATGTCTGGAGGAGAGGCCACCAGGAGCTGGAAGGAGCAGCAGGGCCTCAACGGAAAACAGTGGGAAAAACACAGAGAAGCAGGGTGAAGATTAGAGGCTCTGTGCTCCTTCTGCGGCCCTCAGTGCCTGCAAGCCTCTCGAAGTATCACCTTCCACCTGGAGGGTGTTGAGTTTCGAGTTGTTTAAATAAACGTAAAGGAAAAGTCCACGAAACAATATTTACTCCTGCTTTAAACGATGTACTTTTTTTTTCACTGTGCTAAGATATACGTAACACAGACTTTACTATCTTAACCATTTTTAAGGGTACAATTCAATGACGTTAAGTACATTCACACTGTTGCACCACCATCACCACTATCCCTTTCTGGAACTTTCTTGCCATCCCAAACAGAAGCTCTGTACCCATTAAACAAGAAGTCTCCATTCCCCTGACCCCACAGCTCCTGGGATGAGCTGCACTCATGTTTTCTAAGCTATTCTGGTTTCTTTCATTAAACAAATGCTGGTCAGGACTCATTAGCAATGTACATTTTTGGAAAACTCATTCCAGTTTGGGAAACTGAGGCACAGAGAGGTGAAGCAGCCGACCCCAACTGCACAGAGAGCCAGGGGCCATCAGGGCAGTGAGGCGAGTCGCCGGACTCCAGTCCCAGCGGCCATTCAACTTTCACCGCACTTTATATATGGCCAAGACGGGTCTGTCTGTTCCTTTCTTTCATAGGAAATTAAAAAGATCTACAAGAGATAAGAGAGTGGCATAACAAACATTTGTGTGGCCGCCATCCAGAACTGACAAGTGTTAATATGCTGTAGCAATGGCTGGACATTTTTATAAAAGAAATGGAATATTAGATAATGCTGCCTTCCTGTCTTCATTCTTGGGGGATTCTCTCCCCATAGGTAACCTGAATTTCACCCTTCTGAATTTGGTCTGTTTTTCCCGTAAACTGTTTTCATGTTTACACCTACAGAAAGAGATATCCATGAATAATTCATAGTGTTGCTTGCAGTGCGTTTTAAAACATTTACATAAATGATACCACACAGTAAGCTTGCTTTTTCACTCAATATTATGTTTTGGGAGGTACCCATGCTGATATGAGTGTGTGTGTGCGCGTGCGTGTGTGTGGGCTTAGCTTGTTTCCAATTTATTTTCTATTACAAACAATGCTGTAATTATGCAGGAGTCTCTCTAGGTAGTGGATCTAGACATGGAATTGCTGAGTCTTTGTGAACACGCATTTTCAATTCCAATTTTGCTTTAGATATTGACAAGTTGCTTTCCAAGGTGGTCGAATTAATTCACACTCCCACCAGCAACGTGTGAGAATTCCTTTTATGCCTTATCTTCAGCTAATTCTCAATACTGTCAGTCTCTTAAAATTTTTACCAATCTGATTAGTGTGATATGTCCTCTCATTTGTTTTAAATCACGTTTATCTGATTATTAGAGAGGCTGAGCATTTGTGCATTAGTAATTTTTATTTTCTTCTCTGAACTGTTTATTCTATTACTGCAAGAACTGGCAAACTATAGCCCACTGGCCAGATCTAGCCCATGGGCTATTTTATACTGTCTGCGAGCTAAGAGTGGTTTTTTACATTTTTAAAAGGTCTTAAAAGAAAAAGAAGTGTCAGAGATTATATGTATTCTGAGAAGCCTAAAATATTTACTATCTATTTCTTTACAGAAAAAATTTACTGACTCCTGTTCTATTGGATTCTTCTGTCTTTTTACTGATACGCATTTTGGATGTCAATAATTGGTCTGACCCAGCTCCTCCCGCGTCTCCCGCATCAGCTACCTCTGTCTCTCGCGCCTGCCAAGCTTTGACTTCCCCGGGGCCATGGTCTATGTTTTGTTAGAAGCAAAATGTTTTTTTAACATCGTGTCAAGTTTCAATCACATTCAGAATATGTCATCTAACTTTGTCTCCCTCTCAAATTCTCCACATAAATCAATTTAATTCTCTTTACCTTGTGAAATGTATACTATGGAATTTTGTTTCTGGCCCTGATGGAGTGACTGCCACTGAACTTGCTCACCGGTCATAAACAACTAGAAAACTGGATAAAACACATAAAAAAACCCCCTGTTTTCAGACACAGGAAAACAAGCAGCAAAGATGGTAATCTCTGAGAGCAGAGAAACAAGTGAGATAAGCCTGATTGCCCTGGCTTCCTGTCTAGAGGAACATTCTGGACCATGGCACAGGGAGGGCACAGGACAAAGGAATCACAGAGGCAAAGAAACAGGCTTTGAAGTTTGGGGAAGGGGAGGGAGCAGGTACCTGTGGGCCAGAGCACCAGAGAGGAGGCCGTGACACAGAGAGGGAGGGCTCCAGAACCCGCACAGGGGCTCCTTTTAGACACTGAGTAAATACGAAGCTGCATGTGTACAGTGTGACACTCCATGAGCCACATAACAAACTATGTAAGGTGAGCAATTCCCAGAGCTCATTCAGAATGAGGATAAATTTTCCTTCAGACTAGCCAGAGTGGAAAGACCTCAAAGACATTCAAGGACCTCAGAAAGGTCACAGCTAGGTAGTAAGGCTGGGTTAGCTCTAGAGAAAGCCTTCATCAAACACACTGTCACAAAGATTAAAAACAAACCTCTAAAAGGATTAAACTGATCTGCAAACTTAGCTGCCTGATAGTAAATTTCACTATTCTTTGGAAAACAAAAAATGTAGACACTCTATAATGTAATGTCCATAGAGTTCAGGATCCAATAAAAAAATTACTAGACATAGTAACAATCAGGAAAAGGTGACCCTCAACCAGGAGAAAACTCAATCAAGTGGAACAGACCCAGAAATAACAGAGATGATGGCATTAGCAGATAATCACTTGATAAAACAGCCATTATAAATATGCTCAAGGATTTAAAGGCAAAGATGAACACAATGAGGAAACATATAGAAACTATAAAGATTAGTCAAATGCAACTTGTAGAGGTAAAAAATATCTGAAGCGAAAACTTCACTGGAAAAATTAATAGCAAAAATTAATACCGAATTTGATATTGAAAAAACAATCAGCAAACTTGAAAGCATATAGCAACAAAAACTAAAACAAAGTGAAACACAGAAGAAAACAAATTAAGGAGTCTCATCGACCTATGGGAAAATACAAAGCAGCCTGACATACAAGAAATTGGGTCCCCAGAAACAGATGAGATAGGAGGGGACAGAAAAAATATTCCAAAAAAATGGTCAAAATGTTTCTGAATTTTATGTAAACCATTAATGCACAGATCCAAGAATCTCAACAAACCAAAAGGATAAACACGCACATACAAATCACATAAGACATATCATAATGAAACTGCTAAAATCCCATAATAAAAGAGAAATCTTCAAAGGATCCAGAAAAAAAAGAAAGAAAGAAACAACACATACATGGAACAAAGATAAAATACTGCTGATTTCTTATCAGAAATGATGTAATCCAGAAGACAATGGAAAACATCTTTAGAATAATGTAATAAAGGAGATTTCAACATTCAGTGAAAATATTCTCAAAAAATCAAGGTAAAATAGAGACAATTTCAAACCAACAAAAGCTGAGAAAATTCACTACCAGCAAATCTACATTATAATAAATGATAAAGGAAGTTCTCTAAGCTGAGAGAAAATTATACTGGATGGAAACTCAGATCTACACAAAAGCATGAACAGCAATAAAAATGGTAAAAAATGTGAGTAATTATAAAAGGCATTTGCTTTCTCACTTTTTTATTTTCTTAAGAGATAATTGACTCCTGCTCTTTCCAGTTCACATGTAAGGAGCTTAGAAGTCACCACTCCATCTGAATAAGCAAAAAATTGAACAGAAAGAAAAATCAACAACGCTTCTTGGATCTGCAGTGAGGTAAGGACACATGCAAAACTGTTGCCCCCAAGACTGGAGAGACAGACAGGTGAATACAGGGAGTCAGGGCTTCCAGGAGCAGACACTCACAACGAGAAGCCACCCTGGGAACCAGAGACAAGGTGGAAACCCAGGAATGTAACTGACAAGTTGCTGGAGGCTCAGTGTGCACAACTCTGAGAATTAAAATCTCCAGGGAGTCCCAGTTGCTGGGGGCCCCCACACTATTGTGAGATTTACTTCTGGGAGCTCAACCAGGTTCCCACAGTAAGTACCAGGGAAAAATCCCCTCATGCTTCCTGCAGAGGAAGGAAAAAAGGAAACATCTTGAAATATGGTGGAGCATTCTGTTTTTTCTGAGTCCTGCCTTCGGAAGAGATTAGTGAACCAGAGTCTAACCTGTGAGGCATCATCAGAGACTCACTGAACTGGGGGAAGGGAAAGACCCAACTCTAATCAGCTCCAGCCTTCCATATGGGCAAAGGGCAATAGCCAGACCCGCCCACTCCAGCCTTCCTGTCCCCCCTAAGCAGGGAGAAAAAAAAACAAAACCTGAGAAACACTTATGAAGTTCATAGTCCAGAGGCAGAGATCTGCTAAAAGACTGAGACCCACTCGTAGCTACAGAACACTTCTGCCTCCACAGGTCACTACCACATCACTAAAGGCTTATCCACTGCAATTCCTTTTACATGGTACATCACGTCCAGCTATAAGAGAAAATTACAAGGCATACTAAAAGACAAAAACACAGTCTGACAAGAGGCATCAGAAACAGATGTGGCAGGGATGTTGGAATTATCAGACCAGGAACTTAAAACAAATATGATTAATAAGCTAAGGGCTCTAATGCATTAAGTAGACAACATGTAAGACAGATGTGCAATGTAAGCTGAGAGATGGAAATTCTAAGAAAGAACCAAAAGGAAATGCTAGAGATAAAAGAAACACGCTGTAACAGAAATGAAGAAAGCTTTTGATGAGTTCACTAGTACACTGGACGATGGCCAAAGAAGGAATGTCTGAGCTTGAGGATATTTCAATAGAAACCTCCCAAACTGAAAAACAAAGACTGAAAAAAACCACAGAATATCCAAGGACTGTGGGGTAACTTCAAAGGTGTAACATATGCGTAATGGGAATACCAGAAGAAAGAAAGAAAGAAACAGAAGAAATATTTGAAACAATAATGACTGGGAAATTCCCTAAATTAATGTCAGATACCAAACCACAGATCCAGGAAGCTCAGAGAACATCAAGCAGGATAAATGCCAAACAAACAAACAAACAAACAAAAAACCCTATACCAAGGCATATCATTATCAAACTACAGAAAATCAAAAATAAAAAATCCTCAAAGAATCCAGAGTGAAAAATACCTTTCCGATAGAGAAGCAAAGATAGGAATTACATCTGGCTTCTCTTCAGGAACCATGCCAGCAAGAAACAGTGGAGAAAAAATACCTAAGGTACCGAGGGAAAAAATCTCACCACCCAAAAGTCTGTTTCCTGCAAAATTATCCTTTGAAACGGAAGTAGAAATAAACTTCATCAGTCAAACAAAAAATGAGGAAATTCATTGTCAGTAGACCTGCCTCTCAAGAAATGTTAAAAGAAAGTCTTTAGAGAGAAGGAAAATTATCTAGGTCAGAAACTCAACTCTCCATGAAGGAAGGAAGAGTACTGAAGAAGGAACAAAGTGGAGGTAAAATAAGAACTTGTTTTTCTTATTCTTAATTTATCCAGGAGAGATAACAGTGTGTTCAAAAGAGCAACAACGTATTCAAGTATGTATGTTTGTGTATATACCATATGTGTTGTAAATATATGCGTATTTATGCTTAAATATAAATTACAGCAATAATATAAAGAACAGGAGGGAGGAATTAGGATTATTTGTTATAATAAGGTACTCACACGACCCACGAAGTAGAACAGTGTTATTTGAAAATGACTTGCATTAGTTGTAAATGTATATTGCAAACTCTAAGGCAACTACTAAAAAAAAGCAAAAAAATAAAAAACGTATAACAGATATGTTCAAAAAGGAGAGAAAAATGGAATCCTATAAAATGCTCAATTAAAACCACAAAGGCAGAAAAACAGTGGAGACAAATAGGAAAAAGGAACAAGGGCAACAAGTAGAAAAAAGCAACAAATATAAAATATTAATCCAAGTATATCAATCATCAATTTGAACGTCAATGGTTTAAATGCACAATTAAAAGAGAGAGATTGTCAGAGTGGATCAAAAAACAAGCGCCAGCTGTGTATTCTGTACAAGAAACTCACTTTTATTATAAAGACATATATAGATTAAAAGTAAATAAACGGAGAAAAATATACAATGCTAACACTGATTCTTTAAAAAGCAGGCGTGGCTATACTAATTTCAGACAGAGCAGACTGCAAAGCAAGGAAAGTTATCAGGGATAAAGAAGGGCATTACAGAACGATAAGGGGTCACTCTCCAAGAAGGCATAACAATCCTTAATGTGTGTGCACCTAACAAGTGATCATCCAACTGCAAGAGGCAAAAGCTGACAGAACTGCAAGGAGAGAGAGGTGAATCCTCTGTCATAGTTGGAGACTTCAACATCCGTCCATCAGAAAAGCACAGACCCATCCGGCAGAAGGTCAGTAACGACAGAGCTGAACTCAACAGCATCATCAATTAACTGGACATAATGGACCCCTACAGACTATTTCATCCAACAAAAGCAGGTTACACATTCTTCTCAAGCTCACTTGGAACATTCGCCAAGATGAACGGCATTCTGGGCCACAGAACACACCTTAACAAATGGAAAAGAATAGGAAGCATACAACACCTGCTCTCATTTCACAGTGGAATTAAACTGGAAATCAGTAACAGAAAGACACTGGAAAACCTCAGAACACTTGGAAATTAAACAACACACTTCTAAATAACACACAAGACCATGAATTCACGAGAAACATTTTAAAATATTTTGAATATTATATTTAAAATATTTTGAATATTATAAGGCTACAGTAATCAAGACAGTGTGATATTGGCAAAAGAATAAACAAATAGATCAATGGAAGAGAATAGAGAGCCCAGGAATAGACCCAAATAAATCTTGTCAAGTGATCTTTGACAACAAAGCAAAGCAATACAATGGACCAAAGACAGTTTTCTCAGTAATCGTGCTAGAACAACTGGACATCCACATGCAAAAACATCGATCTGCACATCAACCTTACACACGTCACAAAAATTCACCCAAAATTGATTATAGACCTAAATGTAAACAGAAAACTATAAACCCCTAGAGATAACACGGGAGAAAACCTGGATGCCCTTGGTTATAGTGATGACTTTTTAGATACAACACCAAAAGCGTAATCCTTGAAAGAAATAATTGATAAGCTGGACTTCATTGAAATTAAACACTTCTGCTCTGCAGAAGAGAATGTAAAGAAAATGAGAAAAGAAGCCACAGACTGGGAGAAAATATTTGCAAAACACTTATCTAATAAAGGGCTTGCATCCAAAATAAAAAAGAACCCTAAACTCAACAATAAGAAAGCAAACAATACAATTAAAAGATGGACCAAAGACCTTACAGACACCTCACCACAGAAGATATATAGATGGTAAACAAACATGTGAAAAGATGCTCTCCATCATACGCCAGCAGGGAGATGCAACAGCAATGAAATATCCCTCCACACCTGCTACAGAGCCCCGAATGCAGGACACTGACAACACCAAATGCTGGTGAGGATGCAGAGCAACAAGAGCTCTCATTCATGGCTGGTGGGAATGCAAAATGGTGCAGTCACTTTGGAAGGCGGTTGGAGGTTTCTTGCAAAACAAAACATACTTTTACCATAGGATCCAGCGATCAGGCTTCTTGGTACTTACCCAAAGAAGTTAAAAACCTATATCTACACAAAAACCTGCACACGGATATTTATAGCAGCTTTATTCAGAATTCCAAAACTTTGAAGCAACCAAGATGCCCTTCATTAGGTGAACGGATAAATAAACTGAGTAGATCCAGACAACGGAATATCATTCAGTGCTATAAAGAAATGAGCCATCAAGCCATGAAAAGACACAGAGGAACTTTAAATGCATATTACCAGATGAAAAAAGCCACTCTGACAAGGCTGCATACTGTATGACTCCAACTATATGACACTCAGGAAAAGGCAAAACTACGGAGACAGTAAAAATTCAGTGGTTGCAGAGGTTGGGCAGGAGGGATGAACAGAAGGAGCACAGAGGATTTTGGGGAAGTGAAAATGCTCTGTATGATACTATAATGACGGATACATGTCGTTATACATTTGTCCCAAGTCATAGATTGTACGACACCAAACGTGAACCCTATGGTATGGTATGGACTTCGGGTGATCATAATGTGCCAACGTGGGCTCATCGACTCTAACCAATGTCCCACTCTGGTGAGGAATGTTGATAAGGTGGATGCCACGCATGTGTGGGAGCAGGAGGTATATGAGAAGTCTCTGTATCTTCCTCTTAATTTTTCTGTGAACCTAACACAGCTCTAAAATATAAAGTTAAAAAAGATAATTCACTGTTTAACGCAAAATTAATAATAATGCTTTGTGAAGTCCGAAACATTTGCAGAAATAATACGGAGGACAATAATAACACAAAGAGCACGAGGAGGAAATGAAAACATACAGTTTACATTTTTTTACTGAATACGTGAATTGATACATTCTTCTAAGATAGACTGCAATAAATCCAGTGTGCATAACATAAATCCCACATCAACCTTTAAAAAAAAGCACAGCTAATAAGCCAATAGGGGAGATAAAGTGAAATGCTAAAATTACTCATTCCAAAAGAATGCAGAAAAATAGAAAAAGGAGCAAAGAATGTACAGGAGGGTGACAAATAGCAAGATTATAGAATTAAATTAAAAATATAAATAGTGTAAATGCAGCAATTAAAAGCAAAGACTGTCAGACTGGGTAAAAAAGCAAAACTTGAGACTTCCAACTTCAGTTCTGACATGTAAAGTGCTTAAAAGTAATCACTCTCATCCTTCCAAAAAAAATTAAAAAATAAAAACTGAACAAAGTGAAAATCAATGTCTTTTGTTGGACTCATCAGAGAACTGAGGTCACAGGGCAAGCCACCACCCAAAAATGGGAGTGACAAGTGAACACAGAGTCACAGCTGAGATCTGCTTACCTGGAGCAAATACTGGAGCCATAACTGGTAGAAATACTCACATGGTAATTGGGACAAACTGTCAGAGGCTGAGTGTGGACAAGCACGAGAATGAGAAACTCCTGGGGGTGCATTCTTAGCTGGGGGAGGGGGGTGTTCCACAACTGAGTGGATTTTGCCTCCAATCCCACCAGGTTCTCACCTTGAAGAGCCAAGAAAAATCCCCTCAGGTCAAGCAGGGAGAAGGAAAAGTGAAGCATCTGAAATACTCTCAGAGCATCTCTATAACAAAGGCCAGCTCCGCAGGGAGAAAGACCTTATCAGAGCTGAACCTCGGCCAGTAGGAAGGGCAGTTACCCAACGCCAGCCACCTCTAGCCTTCCTGTCTCACTTAACTTGGGGAGGAAGGGAGGAAGCTAAGAAACGCTCGGGAGGGTCACAGCCCAGGGACACAGGGCCACTAAAATTGAATCATAAAATTATAGAATGCTTCCCCTCATCCACACTTTATGACCACACCAGCAGGGCTCCAACAGAAGCTGGAGGAGCACAGCTGAAAGGGCTGCAAAGCACAGACTCTACTTAGGGAGCAGATCTCAGAGAAATCCAACGACAACAAGAAAGACAAAAACAGGGACACTAGAGGATTTGAAGCCTCTGGAAGATACATCCACAGCAAACATTAAACACAGTTCCTCTCCAAGCCAGATTAACAAAAAACCTCACAATAAAGGCCTATTTACCAGATACATCACGTTGAGCTTTCAACAAAATCATTATGAGACCTTCTAAAAGGCAAGAAGAAATAAGACCAAACTATATGCTGTCTCCAAGAAACCCAATTTAAATATAAAGACACAGAGAGATGAAAATAAAGGTTGGAAAAAGAGGTATCATAAACCACTAACAATAAGAAAACTAGGGTGTCTGTGTTAACAGGAGACAAAGTAAATCTTAGGACAAGGAATATTCCTAGAGGAAAGAGGGACTTTTTGTAATGATAAAATGCTCAGTTCATCAATATGACATAAAAAAACAAAAACATGTATGCTCCAAATAACAGAGCATCAAAAAATGGATAGCAAAAAGCCAGGAGAACTGAAAGGAGAAATGAACATGCACAATTACTTGAGATTTCAATACTCCTGTCTCAGCAATTGAGAGAAAAAGTACACAGAAAGTCCCTAAGGACCAAGGATAAGGATTACATTGGATTTCTCTTCAGCAACTGTGGAATCAAGAAGAGGGTCGAGAGAAATATTTAACACGTAGAAAGAAAAAAATCCATCAATTTAGAATTCTGCATCCAGTGAAGTTATCCTCCAAAACAGAAGTAGAAATACTTTCTCAGACAAACAAAAATTGAGAGAATTGGTTGCTAATCAACTTACCTTAAAAGAAATGCTAAAAGAAGTTCTTCAGAGAGAAGGAAAAGGATATAGATCAGAAACTTGAATCTACAAAAGGAAAGAAAGGGTGTAAGAGAAGGAATAAAGGAAAGTAAATAAAACTATTATTTTCATTATTCTTAATTGAACTAATAGATAACAGTTTGTTCAAAACAATAATATCAATAATGTATTTGGTGATTATACTTTTGGAAAAGTTAAACAAATGGTAGCAATATAAAGGACAGGATGGAAAAATTGATAATCCCGTTATAAAGTACCTACACTCCCTGGGAAACAGCATAATCTTATCTGAAACTGGACTTGGATTAGTGGAAAATGTATATTATAAACTCTGGGACAGTCACTGAAAAAGTAAAAAGAAAGAAAGAAAGAATTATAATTAATATGCTAAGAGAGGAGAGCAAATGGAATCACATGAAATGACCAATCAAAACCACAGAATGCAGAAAAGAGTGGAAGACAAAAAAAAAAGGCAATGAATTGAAAACGTTAACAAACTCGACAGATATTAACCGATTGCTATGGTCTGAGCATGTGCCCCTAACATTCGTACATTGAAATCCTTCCTAACCCCTAAAGATGACAGTATTAGAGCTGGGCCTTCGGAAGGTACTTAGACCATGAGGGTGGAGCTCTCACAAATGGGATTAGTGCCCTTATGCAAGGGGCTCCAGAGATATTCCCAGCCCCTTCCATCATGGATGGGCACAGTGATAAGGGGCTGGCTATGAACCAGGAAGGGGGCCCTACTAGAAAGTGGCCATGCTGGCACCTTGATCTTGGACTTCCAGCCTTCAGAACTGTGAGCAATAAATTTCTGTAGTTTATAAGTCACCCAGTCTGCATTATTTTGTTATAGCAGACCATATGGACTAAGACACTAACTATATCAATAATCACTATAAACATCAATGGTCTAAATACACCAAATAAAAGACAGAGATGGTCAGAGTGGATAAAAACAAGAACCACCATAAACTGTCTATAAGAAACCCACTATAAATATAAAGATTCATATAGATTAAAAGTAAAGGGATGGAGAAAGTTATACCAAACTAACACATCAAAGGGAAGCTGAAGTAGCTATATTAGTTTCAGACAAAGCAGACTTCAGAGCAAGGGAAATGATCGGAGATTAAAAATGGCATTGGATAACAATAAAGTGGTAAATTCTCCAAAAAGACATAACAATCCTTGATGTGTATGCACTTAAACACAGAGTGTCAAAACTCATGAGGCAAAATCTGCCAGAACTACAAGGAGAAATAGATTGATTCAGTACTATAGTTGGAGACCTCAACACCTGCTGTCAGTAATGGACAGACCCAGCAGGCAGAAAATCAGGGAGGACATAGTTGAACTGAATAGCACCATCCATCAACTCGATCTAATTGATATGTATAGAATACTCCATCCAACAACAGCAGGATACACATTCTTCTCATGGAATGTTCCCCAAGATAGATCAAATTCTAGGTCATAAAACACAGCTCAACAAGTTTAAAGGAGTAGAAATAATAAAGTAAGCTCTCAGACCACAAAGGGATTAAACTGTAAACCAATAACAGAAAGACACTGGAAAATCCCCAAATACCTGGAGATTAAACAACACACTTCTGAATGACACATGGATCAAAGAAAAAGTCTTGAGAGATATTAGTAAGTATTTTGAACTAAATGAAAATGAAAATACAACTTTTCAAAATTTGTGGGATGCAGCAAGAGGTGTGCTTAGAGGGAACTTTTTAGCATTGAATGCATACATCAGAAAAGAAGGTCTAAAATTAATAATCTCAGTTTTCACCTTAGGAAACCAGAAAAAGAAGAGCAAATTAAATCCAAAGTAAGCAGGAGAAAAGAAATAATAAAAACTAGGGCAGAAATCAATAAAAATGAAAACAGGAAATCAGTAGAGAAAATCAACAAAACCAAAAGCTGTTTCTTTGAAAAGATCAATAAAGTTGATTAATCTCTAGCTGAGCTAATTAAGAAAAAGAGAGAAGACACCAATTACTAACGTTCGAAATGAAATAGAGGCCATCACTACTAATTTCATGGACATTAAAAGGACAATAAAGGAATATCATGAAAAACTCTACTCCCACAAATTTGATCGCCTCCATGAAGTAGACCAATTCCTTGAATATACATTTTACCAAAACTCACACAAGAAGAAATAGATAATCTTAATAGGCTTGTATCTACGAAAGAAATGGAATCAGTAAATAATAATCTTCAAAAGAGAAAGTGCCAGACCCTGATGAGTTCACTTATGAATTCTACCAAACACTTAAGATAGAAATTACGCAAATTCTCTACAATCTTTCCCAGAAGATAGAAGCAGAGGGAATGCTTCTAAATCATTTTGAGGCCAGTATTACCCTAAATCAAAAACCAGACAAAGATATCCCAAGAAAAGAAAACTACTGACCAATATAAGTCATGAACATAAACGGAAAAATCCTCAACAAAATATTAGCAAGTCAAATCCAACAATTTATAAAAAGAATTATACACCATGACCAACTGGATTTACTACAGAATCCAATGCTAGCTCAACATTTGAAAATCAGTTAATGGAATCCATCATATCAACAGATGAAAGAAGAAAAATCTTATGATCATGCCAACAGATGTAGAAAAAGCATCTGAAAAAACCCAATACCCATTCATGATAAAAACTCTCAGTAAACTAGGAATAGAGGGGAACTTCTTCAACTTGATAAAGAACAAGAACAAAAAATGAACAGCTGACATATTTACTGGTGAGAAACTAGATGCTTTCCTGCTAAGATGAGGCACAAGGCAAAGATGTCCCCTCTCATCACTCCTTTTCAACATTGTACTAGAAGCGCTAGCTAATGCAATAAGAAAAGAAAAGGAAAGTTTTATTTCTTCCTTCCTAATCTTTGTTTGAAGATGACACGATTGTCTACATAAAAAATCCAAAAGAATCAACAAAAGCCTTTTGTAACTAATAAATAATCAAAGCAATTTACAGGATACAAGGTTGACACACACAAGTCATTCCTTTCTCATATACCAGCAATGAACAACTGGAATTTGATTTTAAAAGCTCAATAGCATTTACGTTAGCACCAAAAAAGGGGAAATACTTGAGTATAAAACCAACAAAATATGTTCAGGATCTATATGAGGAAAACAGCAAAACTCTAGTGAAAGAAATAAAAGATCTAAATAAAGGGAGAGCTATTGCATTTTCAAGGATAGGAAGACTCAATGTTATTAAATTGTCAGTTGTTCCCAAATTGACCTACAGACTCAACACAATCTCAATCAAAATCCCAGCAAGTTATTTTGTAAATATTGACAATATGATTCTAAAGTTTATACGGAGAGGCAGAAGAACCCGAACAGCCAACTCAATATTTAAGGAGAAGAACAAAGCCAGAGGCCTTCAATGCCTACTGTAAAGATGCAGTAATCCAGACAATGGGGTGTTGGTGAAAGACTAGGTAAATAGATCAATGGAACAGAACAGACAGCCCAGAAATAGATCCCACAAATGGACTTGGTTGATTTTTGACAAAGGATCAAAGACAATTCAATGAAGAAAAATACTCTTCTCAACAAATGATGCTGGAACAACTGGGCATACACATGCCAACAAATAAACCTACATACACACTTACATCCTTCACAAAAATTACCTCGAAATGGATCACAGGCCTAAATGTCAACCACAAAACTCCTACGAGAGAATACAGGAAATAACACAGATGACCTTGGGCTTGGTAGCGACTTTTTATAAAGATACAACACCAAAAGTACAATACATGAAAGAAAAAAATCAGTAAGTTGTACTTCACTAAAATTAAAAACTTCTGGTCTGTGAGAGACACTGTTAAGAGGTGAGAAGACAAGCCACATACTGGGAGAAAATATTTGCAAAATATATATCTGATAAAGAACTTGTATCCAAGATATGAAAGAACTTGTAAAACTCAATGATAAAAAAATAAACCACCCAATGAAAAACGGGCAAAGGATCTGGACACCTCACCAAAGCAGACACACACAGAAGATGTGGATAAATGCACCATGGTACACCCAGACGATGGAATATTATTCATCAGTTAGAAAGAAATCAGCTATCAAGCCGTGCAAAGACATGGAGGAAACATAAACGCATATTATTAAGGGAAAGAAGGCAGTCTGAAAAGGCTGCATTCTGTATGATTCCAACTGCATGACATTCTGCAAAAGGCAAAACTATGGAGACAGTAAAAAGGTCAGCTGTTGCCAGGGGTTTCGGGAGAGGAAGGGAGGGCTGAAGAAGTGAAGCACAGAGCATGTTTAGGGCAATGAAGCTATTATTGACGAGAAAGTACCGAGTTGTCACATACTCCCTCTACCTGGCACGGTTTTCCCTATTATTAACATCTCACACTAACGCGGGGCATCAGTCAGCTGATGAGCCAGTCTTAGTACATTATTATCACCCAAAGTCCATAGTTCCCATGAGGGTTCACTCTTGGTGTTGTACATTCTATGGGTTTGACAAGTGTGAGATGTCATGTATCCATCATTACACTGTCATACAGAATAGTCACACGGCCCTAAAGATGCTCTGTTCCTCACCTACTCACCCCTCCCTTCCTCTGGTGGATACATGACACCATGCCCTTGTCAAACCCATGGAATGTGCAAGAGTGACCCTTCATGGAAACTATGGACTTTGAGCAATAACCATGTACTAAGACTGGCTCATTAATTGTAACTGATGTACCACACTAATGAGAGATGGAAATCTTAGTGGAACTGCGTGCCAGATAGCGGGAGTATGTGGCAACTCTGTCCTTTCCCATCAATTTTTCTGTAAACTCAAAACTGCTGTAAAAAAAAAAAAAAATCTTCTAATTAAAGAAAACGACGTCTCAAAGATTCATCCCCAGTCCCCGCCTGGCATTCAAGGCCCCGCGCAGCCTCGGCCCAGCCTGACACCAGCTGTAGGACCCCTAGGGCGGCCACACAGACAGGGTCCCGGTGTGAGTGGCACGGTCTGTGACTGTCCATGAAGGACGGTGTGCACCCGCCCGTCGCCCTGGGGGTGTCCAGGACGCGGTGACAGCCGCCAGGGACAGGCGCCTCCTCTGACTGGCTCTCCCTGAGCTCCAGCCCCTGGAACGCCCTCCTCCCCCATCAGCTCCTCCCCCAAGCTGGCTTCTCACCCCCAAGGACAGGCAGCCCCGCAGGTGTGCTTCTCACGCGCCACTTCCCCAAGCAGCTTCTAGAAGGCGGTGTTTCAGCGCCTCTGCGGTTCTCCCTCTGCTCTTGCCGTTAGCACGTTTGCCTGCTCGCCCACGGGCTGCACGCAGAGGGGACTCGGGGGCTGCTGGCCTGCAGGTCAGGAGGGCGAGCCGCCTTACCCGTCCTCCTCACCCCTGCACATCCGCCCGACTCCCACCTGCCCGGGGTGGGGGCTGGGCCGGGGAGGGCGGCTGGCGGCAGCACGTGGGCGCGCGGGGCCTTTGGTGGGGCCGTGCGTGCGTGTGCGTCTGGACTGCGGCGCGTGGGGTGTGCCCTGTCTCCCGGCGCGTCTCCCTGTGCGTCTGGACGTGCAGCGCGTGGGGTGTGCCCGCAGGGTGCATCCTGTCTCCCTGCGTGTGTGTGCACGCGTCTCTCTGTGCATCTGGACGTGTGGTGCGTGGGGTGTGCGCGCAGGGTGCACCCTGTCTCCCGGCGCGTCTGCCTGTGCGAGTGGACGTGCTGGGCGTGGCGTCTCCTGTGACCCCGGAGTGCCTGTCCGTGGGTCTGTCTGCGCGGCATCTGGAGCTTTGTCTGCTCTGCTCCTGGTTGCTTTTTAAAGTTTAAGACAAACAAGCTAATTTTGTAAATGGATAAAAGACTTTAACAGACCATTAGCAAAAAAAAGATACGCACATGGCTAGTAAGCAAGAGGAAAGATACCCAACATCATGAGTCTTATGTGAAATGTAAGCCAAAAACCCCAGTGAGGTACCAGGACATAATCCCACGTGCCGGCAAGGATGTGAAACTGGAACCATGAAGAACAAAAAGCTAGGAGGGACATGCTGGTGTACACGTAAAATGGTACTTCCAGTTTGTAAAGCCGTTTGACAATTTCTTAATAGTTAAACATACATTATCCCATGACCCAGAAATTCCACGTATAGATATTTACCTAGGAGAAATGCAAATATATGTAAACAAAATAACTTATGCACAAATACTCAATGACATTCATTCATAATAGCCCCCAACTGGAAACAACCCAAAGGTGCATTAAGAGGTGAATGGATAAACAGACTATAGCAGATCCGTGCAATAGAACACACTTAGCAATAAAATGAAAAACTACTGATACACATAGTGACATGATGCATATCGACAGTATGATGGTGAATGTAACAAGCCAGACCTGAAGGAGTACATAACATATGGCTCCATCATTCCACAGAAAGCGGTTCTGTAGCTGCCTGCAGCAGAAGTGGAGGGGGGACTGACTACGAGGGGACATGGAGAGCTTTGGAGGGAAAACGTTCTACCTTGATTGTGGTGGTAGTGACCACCGGTCACACTGGTCAAACCTCAGGGAACTGTATCTTAATACAATAAATTAATAAAAATTGTAGACATATGTGTAATAGGCAGTTTACTTTGGGAAGGAATAGAGTGCCTAAAGTGAGTGACTATACTCTCTTCCTTAACGTTTACAAAGAATTACCCTTGCAATTACACCCTTCGCCACGGAATGTCTGTAATAAAGCCAAATTAGAGGAGAGACCAAAAGTATACAAATTAAACATGAAAGCTTCAAAGTGATCATAAAATGTCATCAACAAATGATAAATGCCTGTCTACGAAAATGAGAACCTGGTCTGATGTCTGTATCATTTGCAGCTGTGCCCCTGGCCAGCTCACAGTGCCATAAATCAATCAGCCTGGACGAAACTCTAAGTCCCAATGGCCCTCGGTCACCAACTGGATATGAGGCCTCAGGCGAGTCCGTTAGTGCTCGTAAGATTCATAGACTTCTGGGGCTGACAGAGGTAATGCTATTTTTAAGGACAAGGATGAAACTGGCAACTTCTATGACATGGTCATCGCTGATTTTATTGACGAGGATTGATGGAAGGCAGAGAAATCAAATCAGCAAGCAGGTCTGCTGGTGAGAATTTTCCCTCATTTTCCTTCCTCTGCGAATGTCTATTTCATCTTCATTCCTGAAGGATATTTTCAGCAGATATAGAATTCTATGTTGGCAGCTTTTTTTGGGCAGCTTGAAAATTGTCCACTGGGGGCTGGCCCCACAGCCAAGTGGTTAAGTTCACACGCTCCGTTTCAGCAGCCCAGGGTTTCGCTGGTTCAGATCCTGGGCGCAGACATGGCACCGCTCAACAGGCCATGCTGAGGCAGCGTCCCACATGCCACAACTAGAAGGACCCACAACTGGAATATACAACTGTATAGTAGGGGGCTTTGGGGAGAAGAAGAAAAAATTTAAAAAGAAGATTGGCAGCAGATGTTACCTCAGATGCCGATCTTCAAGGAAAAAAAAAATGGTCCACTCCCACTGACCCTACCATGGTTTCTGGGAGAGAAATCTGGAGTCATGGAGTCATTGCTCCCATATGGGGGCAAGACAGAGTGACAAACAGATAAGAGGGGGGTTTCCTTCACTGTCTGACCATGTGGTCCCTCAGACCAGAAAGAGAGGGTTTTTCTGTTCACACGTGGTGTGGTTCTGAGTTTTCAGCTGCCTTGAGTCCAAACTAGGAGATGCTGGAAGACAAAGGAAAAGGTGTGGTGGGGGCACTCCCAGACTAGGGGGTCTTCCCCACCAGCCTGCTGCCGTGGACTCTCAGGAGGCCTCAGAGAGCTGCCCCCGGCGGCCCGCCCAGGTCTTAGCTTCCTCCAGTGGGAGGCACAGTGGAGAGCACTTACTCCATCTTGATCCAGGTGTGCTTTCTGCCTTCCCTGACACACGTCAAGTTCCACGAGGGCAGAGACCGGGTCCGGCTTACCGATCAGTGCATCCTCTGACTTTAGCTCAATGTGTTTCACACAGTAGCTCCCCCTCTAAAATTCATTAAATAAATCAATAAATGGTGGAGACTAAATTAGATGATGTTTGTAAAGCAAGTGGCACAATGTCTGTTGTAAAGCTGTTCGATATCAAGAATTGAGGGCGTCGATGATTACCTGCAGAGACTCGAAGCCTGCCATGTCGATCTCCCTTATTTTCCAATCGGTTATACAGAAACATTCAGAACAGAGCTAGAAGCCCCTGCAAGTCACTAACCTATTTAAGTCAATGAGCATCTCCCCAAAAATGTCACCCATGAGCCCCAAGAAAATCGAGTTTACTGTACCAGATGTTGTGCAGAAAAATACGAGGACTGTTTTGCACATGTGTGCACACACACAAATACAAATAGCATCTACACTAGGATTCTTGGAGAGGGAGCTTCCTGCATTTCTCACATTACTTCAGCGGACAGGGAGATGATAGCTTCCGGGGAACTCTCGGTACCTAACACTTTGAACAGATGGTGCCCACTCTCCTCTAGAAAAGTGACATTTCAGGACACTCTGGGGCAAGGCCTCCGTGTTGCACAACTCCAGGGGTACACTCACCTCGCAATCTCCCACGTGAATGGTGGCCCCCCGGGGTCAGGCAGTCTGTTGCCGGCTCAACGATTCAATGGGCCTATCCCACACCCCCAGTCCGGTCCCCTCCTTCTCCTGTGTACCAAACCAGTGAGCCCTCTCGCTGGCAGAAATGAAATGAGGACCTTGTTGCAAGAAAGTCTGGGAAATGCAGCTTCCAGACTTCCAGCCCCTGCCGCACAGGGAAGACCTCAGCAGGTTGGATAGAGGGATGGTCAGACCATTTTCTCTTTTAACTGGTATTGTAGGGAATTATGTTAATAGATTGCCACAACTTGAAGCATCTTTTCCTTCCTGGGATAAATGTGATCTTCTAATACATTGCGGTATTTTCTTTATTAAGGTTTTAGTTGGAATTTTTCGCACCGTTGTCATAAATGTACTTATTTTATGTGCTAGCCTTGTCTGGATTCAGTATAAGAATTATGCTAGCTTCACTGAATGGGTTGGAAATCGTCTTTTCTGCTTTGTGGAATAGTTTATATAAATGTAATATAGGTATCATCTATTCATTAAAAATTTAAAGCATGTCTGCTAAGTGGTCTGGGCTGGTTTTTTGTTTTTCTGTGTAGTCCCCAGATTACCTCTTCCATTGTTTCTATGGGTTATTTCTCTCTTTAGATGTGTTCTCTTTGGGGGTCCACTTTAGTCCATCCATTCTCAGTTATTTCTAAATAGTTTTTCATTTTGTTTTTAATTTTCTTTCTAACCCAAGTTATCTGGAAAATTGGTTTTTAATTTGCAAGTGGCCGGACTCTTTTCTGCTGTGGCAGAAATATTATTCAGCGGCGCTGACTGTAATCCCCTCCTTCTTCCTGCTTTAGGAACCCGTGCTCTCTCCAGGGTGGCACTGTGCCCAGCTCGAAGGCATGAATCGTGGTTTGCCTAAAGCAGGGCTAGAACTGCGTCCCGTTGCCAGTCCCTCACTTTCCCAGCCTCCTTTGTGACCAGGGTGGCCACATGATCCCTTCCGTCCTGCTTTGGCTGTGAAGAAGCAGTGCCTAGACTTACAGGGCTGCTTAGAAGGCCAGCAAAGGCTCAGGCTGTGCCTGGCTTCAGCTTCCGGTTCCATCAGTTATTAGCTATATAACTTTGGACAAGTTACTGAACAGCTCTCTGCCTCAGTTTCCCAATATTTAAATGAGGAATAATGGTACCTACCTTAGGGACTGAAGTGAGCATTTCATGAGTGAAAATACGTAGGGGGCTTAGAACAATTTTTGGCACAAAGGAAGTCAGACAAAATATCACTACTATTATAACAATAATAATTATTATCCTTAGTGCTATTATTATTAGCCTTAATGCTATTATTATTAGCAGCAGCAGTAGCATCATGGGACCATGAGGACAAACAGGCAACATGGTGAGAATACAGAGCAGAAGGAAAGAAAAGATTTGGATCCTTGATGAGAATGTTGAACAGAGCCTGGAAAACCCACCTGTAGACATCAGAGAACCGTGAGCGTCCTTCGTTGGGCCCTCTGCGAATTTTTGTCGAGCGCATTCTGACTAATAAGCCTGACGCTGTTTTTCACAAATTCAAACACTGACGCCGAGCTCTATTCAAGGCCCTGGAGAAGCAGCCGTGGACAACGAGGAAACCCCCGCCTCTTGAGCTGACTTTTTTTTCATACTGACTTCTAATCATATTCCATTGAAGTCAGAGAAAGCAGCCGAGTTCTTCTTTGGGGCCTCTGCTGAGATTTTGTTCCTAACACAATTTTTACCAACATCCTGTGGGATATTTGTGTTTGCAAAGGACACGTACGCACACAAGAAGAATACAGGGAGCACAGTTTCAAGGTTCGTTTTTTGCCCGTCGATGTTCAGTTGTTCAAATACCGTTTGTTGAACAGACTTCTCGTTCTTCATTGAATTGCTTTTGCACCTTTGTCAGAAACCACTTGGTCATATTTCCGGTGGCAAAGTGAGAGGAGGAGAGGGGAGGAAAAGAAAAGGCATGTGCCACAGGAGAGTCTAACGTGAAAATACCAAACATTGACAAAGACGTGGCACAGCCGGGGCTCTCATTTCTTGGAGATGGGGCGGCAGTTACATCCTCTCTGGTTGAATCCACCTTTTCAAACTGAAATAAGTCCTCTAACACAGCCCTTCACTCCCAAGTATGTACTCAAGCAGAAACACTCGCACACGTCCAACCGAAGCGTAAACTAGAATGTTCCCAGCAGCACTATTTGCAGTAGCCCCAAAGGAGACTCCTCCTACACGCTCACCATCAGCAGAACAGACTGTGGCACGTTCCAGAACGGATTACAATATAACAAGAGGATGGAACGATCTGACATGACACGCGAGGATGCAGCCAAATCTCACAAACACGGACGTTGGTGCAAAAGAAGCAGGGCATAAAAAAAGCGACATTGTGTGTAATTTCACTGATAGGAGGTACAAGAACAGGCAGACTCTTCCGTGTGGTTAGGAGGCTCGTGGCTTACCTCGGCGGGAACAGGGGAATTCTGAGGCTGTGGGATGCTCCGTCTCTTGATCTGGGTGCTGGGTACACAGGTGCGGTCAGTTTGTAAAAATCCGTCAAGCTCTACATTCATACGCGCTTATCTGTATGTAGATCATACTTCAAATAAAATTTTAGTAAAGAGAGAGAAAGAAGCAGTGCCCCTCTGGAAGGAGAGAACTAAAGTTCCCCATGGTAAGAATAAAATCAATAAAAATAAAATTTTTGCAGGTGGGGGTGCACCCTGCCTGCCTGCTCCACAGCTGAGTACGTTACAGCCCAGCCCGCCGGTTGACATTCCCTACGTATCCTAAGCTTCAGGTTCTACGGGGTGTGGAGGATGCTGATCAATGAGGCATAGGGCAGGACATGCCCTTTATGAGCTTAAAATCTTGCTAAAAGAAGAGGACCCCCCACCGCCATCACATTCTCCAAATCTAAACAGTACAAGGGACCAAGTAATTGCGTCCACGTGGTAAGCGTCCGCTCAGACAGTCACTGTAATTCTGCCTGAAATCCCATATTGTTTCCTGCCTAAGGCACTCTTACTATAAGCTGATCTGTGCCACCAGCACACAGCTCCTTTTGAAACTGTCATCTCGGACCACACAGCTAATGCAGCGTGTCGCTAAGGCTGGCTGTGGACCCCGGAGTGGTTGTTAGGGAACCAGCTCAGAAATGCCGAATGTGTGTGCCTGTCTCCAGTATTGACATTTCACGCAATTTCCAGAGCAGCACAGAACCCCTGCCAGCTCCTGTTGGGAGCAAGAAATCGTCTTTCTTCTTTATGAGCATGGAAAATTGCTCCATTCTCTCAGGGGAGAGCCGCGGGGATTAATGCTCTCAAAGGCACAGAAATATCGTGTGGCCAGAAGCTTTTTCTGCCTCTTCTCTCAATCTGTCTCTCTCTCTTCCTCAGCTTTGAGGCTCAGAGCAGGGACACTGGAAAGCCAGGCCTGTATCTTTCAATATTATTAGCAGAGATTAGGGAGAGAGAAAATTCCCGTTCCCCACCCCTGGACCTCCACGTATGTCCCAGGACTGTTTTTGCATCAGCTGGGGAGAGCATGAATTATAAAGCCATGTGAGATCGGGGCCATAACGGGCTGAAGTCATCAAGAATTAGTACACTGTCAAAGTCATCTAGATATAAACTTTCTGGAAAAGTTGTGCCATATAATGTCACCTATGAATCGCGATGTTAAATAATATTTAGTTGTTTTGATAAAGATTTCCATTATTGCTACAAAGGAAATACCTAAGGTCACCACTAGATATACACCCGGCACGGGCAGCCACTGTTCCTAATGGGCCGCCTGCCCCCCAAGTCTAGCACACATTGCCAGAGCCGAAGAAGTGACCGCGGGAGAGTCCAAAGTTAAACCTCTCGAGTCCCGGAGCCAGCACTCCTACAGACACGCCCCCGCCTATGTCAACCCTCTCCTTGGACAATCAGCTCCTTGCCTGAAGCTAAATCCACCTTTGGGGAGCTCTCCGTGAGATCCACATGGCGCCAGGGGCACCATCACCCAGAGGGTCACCCGGAGAGTGGTCGGCCCCACGCCTGCGGCTGTCAGACCCACGGCCGCGCGCATCCCCTGCTGGAGCCAGCCTCCGAAGACCTGCTCCACCTCCCCCGACCCAAGGTCTCCAGACCCTCCCAGGGGCCCAGAGTCCAAGGGTGGCTGTTCAACTAGGTTCCAATAAGAGATAAGTTTCCTGGAAAAAAAAAGTCCATTATCAAAAAATAAACATTTTCAAGGGCCTGACAAGTGGGGTATGCCTAAATGACTTCTGCAGGGCGTTCCCCCCTCTGCATGGCCGCTGGACTATCCTCATCCCTCCCGGCGTCAGAGACGGCAGACCCCCAGGAAGGCCTTTCTTGAGGAAGCTCGGCCCAGGCTCAATGCAGGAACAGGACCCCTGGGCAGCAGCACGCATGCATGGATAGCCCCCCAGCCCAGACCAGGCGGGACCACCGGCCAGCAGCCAGGATCTGCCTGGGCCGCCGTGGGACCCAGACACACATGTGCTCCTTTCTACCCCTGGCCCTGCAGAGGCGTGAAGGTGCCCCTCCCCCACTCCCATCCGCCCAGTCTTAGTAACTCTCAGCTGAAACCAGGGAAACGCCATGGAAAGGCACAGGTTGGAAGCCTCCATCAGTTTGCAAAGGCCGCCGCAAGGCCTCCGCCGCGGGGGCAGGTTAAACAACAGAAATGTGACTCTCACAGAGCTGAGATCAAGGTGTCGGAGCTTGGCCCCCTCTGAGGGTGAGAGGGAGGAGCTGCTCCCAGCCTCTCCCCCAGCTTCTCGTGTTTTCTGGCCGTCTTCATCATTCCTTGGCCTGGAGCAGCATCCCCGTGGTCCCGCCTTCATCTTCATGTGGGGTTCTCCCCGTGTGTGTCCCCAAACTTCTCTTTTTGATGAGGACCAGACATATGGGGTTTGGGGCCCACCACCCTGTTCCAGTATGACCTCATGCTAACTGATTGCATCTGCAGCGACCCTATTTCTGAATAAGGTCACGTTCTGAGGGATCAGGGATGGGCCTTCGATCTCTGCATTTGGGGTGGACACAGTTCAACCCATCATAATGCTGAACGAAAATGCAGCTCTCAGCTCTGCCGTTTTCCCACCTTGGACGCAAACTGTGGGCGCGTCAGCCCCCGACAGCTTCTGCCGTCCGTAAAATGGGAAGGCGGCCCCTGCCTCTCGGGCGACATCAACAACCAAGGAGACGTGGAGGAGCCTCGTATGTGTGTTTCACGCCACAGGCTTAACACATGCTCCGGAGGCGGAGACGCATTCTCCTCCCCACCAGGTGGCAGTTCCAGTACCCACCCCCCTTCTCCCCACTCCCTGCCAGCATCAGTGACCTTCAGAAAGCCATTAAGAGGCAATCAGTGTTGAGGAGCCATAAACTGAGGGGCTCGGTTGCCTGCTCTTTCGCAGTCCTTTCCCGAGCCTGCGTTTCTCTCTGACACCTTCCTAATGGAGCTGGGCTCTGAATGGTTTGATGGTTTGAAGAAAGAAGTCATTTGCATGGATGTCCATGTTTGACTGCATGTGCTGGAAATTTATTTACTTGATTTGTTCTTACGTTCTACCTTGCTCCAGAAAGGATTTGGGAGGGTATATGGCGAATAAAATCCATTTTGATTATTGGAGCTACACCTCACAATTAGGATTATGAGCCTGAATAATTAGAAGATACAAATAATCCCAAATTCCCATTTGATCCAAAAGCTGGCGTCTCAGGATGCACCTCTTTTCAAAGGCGTGTTGTTTTCAACGGTGAAGCCCAGCGGTTGAAGCTGTGTGCACGTGGTAATGATGATAATGATGATGGGATGATTGCTGATGGAGGTGATAACTAACGTGTAATGCACATCGTCTAGACTCTTACATGCTATAAAAGGAGGAAGGAGGGATGGCAGAAAGAACACAGTGCTGGAAACGGAAAGCCACGGCTGGAAGGGAAGGAAGGTGAGACGAGAGACAGACTATGTTAGAAACCCACAGGCCAGAAGCTGTACTGTCTGGGGGTCAGAGTAGACTACATAAGCCACTCACCCCCAGAAAGCCACGTGTGAGCCCGACTCCTGCCCCCTGGCCCTGGTGACCTACCACTTTGGCCTCTGGGAACTCCTTTCCCACATTCAGCAGTCTCACCCCGGTTAGCTAGCTGGCAGGCCCTGCTCCAGTGCCATTCCCTGGGGATGTCCCGGCTGGCCCAGGACCGTAGGCGGTGCCTGGAAAATGCTTCAGGAGAGAGAGAGTGTGGTGCAGCTGCGTGCCCAATCCCCTGCCGTCTACGGCCACCCAGCCTCGCTGCCCCACCAGAGCCCGGCTCCTACGTGGCCACGGCATCGTGTCTGAAACCAGTCACCCTTAAGCTCCCAGGGACCCAGAGAAAAGGAGAGACAAGTTAGTTAAAGAATTGATGTGACCATGCTCATTGCAGGCGTGCAGGGTCGGGGTGGGGCACAGTAAAGGCCCCTGCCTGATCTAATGGGCATTTGCCCACGGCCACAAGGATGTCCTTGGAGGGTACGTCACAACAATACTCCCTGAGTGAGTTCCAAGACTGCAGCTCTTTGGGGTCACCCGGCACCGGCAGCCACTGTTCCTAATGAGCCGCCTGCCCCCCAAGTCTAGCACACATTGCCAGGGCCGACCACCCCACACAGCCCAGGTGTTGCCCCTGAGTTCGCTCCATCGGCGTCACCAGTGCCCATCCTTGTCAGCAGTCCCAAGCCAGCACCGTGCCCACCTGGGCATCGTTGTACCCCAAAATGGACAAGGGTTCCATCTTGACCCCTATTCCTACAAGGAGGCTCCTGTGCAAATGTGCCCCCCTCCTCCCAGAACTTTCTCTGCAAACCAGTATGGAAGGGGGAGGGCTGCCTTTGGGACACCAGAGGGGCCCCAAGTCCCTTCCTCCAAGGCAGTGGGGGCCTGGCTAACACCCAGGTATAACTAAGAAGGACTTGGCAAGAGGGACAGGTGAAGACAAAGACCATCTGCTCAGGGTGACCTTCCGTCGAGGGTAAAAGGACTCAGAGCAGGCGGCCGCCTCCTCCCTGGGCAATTGGGCTCCGCCTCACCGTCACAGCCCTGCAGGGAGATGCACACCAAGCCCGGACTGTACATTCCCCATCTCTTCCCATCTTCCTGCTGGGGAAACTGAGGCACAGTGAACCGAAGGACCTTGTCATCTAGCACCCAGGGAGAGTGAGATGGAACCAGGCCAAGAGCCCAGCTGAGACCTCTCTTCCCTTTGACCTTTGGCAGAAAAGGAAAACGGGCCCCAGGAGGGAGGAAGCCGTTCGCAAAGGTCCGGCGGCGGCAAGGGAAGCTCCGGCATCCGTGGCTATTTGCCATAAAGGCTTCCAGGCACTGTTACATTGGGAGCAAAGGAGCGCAGAAAATCGGAGGGCAGCCTCCCCCGGGGCTGCAATCCGGGGTGAATTGAGGCTACTTAATACATCCGTCCTAGTGACGCCTTGTAATTAAGATTCCCTGGAATAGAGGGACGCCGGGGCGTTTCGTGGGAGATGTGCCTTCAGACCGCTCAGGTCAGCTTTAGGCACGAGCACAGTGCTAATGAATGGTTCCCTTTGGGGCCGAAAGAAAAGATGTAATCGGCCCACACAAAGCACGTCCTGTGCAATTACAAGAATCCACATGGATGGGCTGACCTGTGACCTATAAAACAGAATGAAGATTTTCAAACATCACTCGGAGGTAGGGAGAGCGATGGCTGGTCAGCTGCTCCCGTCTTCCAGCTCCCCAGGATGGAAGAGAGAACAAGATCCAAAGCCCCAGGCGGGAATGTGGCAGCCTGGGAGCGGCCGCTGTGCAGCAACTCGGTTGCAGTGCTTTCTGCGGGGTGGGAGGAACTAGTGCTCGTTTTTTGCACTTGGGATCCAGACGTATATCACAAAACAGCATTTCTTTGCTGTTGGACTCTAGGGGGCCAGAAAGTTCTTTCTTTCCCAACAAACCAGAATGTCCAACAGCCATAGGATGTGTTCATTACATTTTGCCAGAATATTAAAGAGGGTATGCTTTGGGCGCGGGGATGCAGGGAGGCACTGAATGCCGTGGCAAAAAGCACAGCCATGCTCACTCCTTACAGGGCCTGAACTCCTGAGCATGGGGTCGACTGTTCAGCTTCTAGGGTGAGAGGACCTACTGAGGGCAAACAAAGGCTGTTTATCTGCTCTTCTGTCTCCAGACTTGGGGAGCTGGGTCTCATCTCTCAGGGAACCAGCCGGACACATCACGCCTCAGCTGTTTCAACTAGGAGGGACATCCAGCAGCGGGGAGGTCGGGGAGGGGCCAAGGTTCCTGACGAGGAGTCTGAGAGATGGGCCCCTGCCTCCGCGCCTCTGAGCCAGAAGAACCTGCAGCGAGCTCTTCCTTCCTTCTCTTTTAAAATCAACACCGTCCCCAGATTTGCTTTTGGCAAACACTGCTCAACCACTGCTGTTTTCCCTGAAGTCAGTGAAGAGAGAGAGTCAGATAATGAGCTGGCATGCACTTCTGAAATGTTTACTGTGTTCCTTAAAGCAAGGGACATGCTGGTTCCTAAACTAATTTGGGGTTGCTAGATCTTTTCCACTCTTTTTAGAGATCTCCGAAGTAAACACATGGACTTAAGTATAATTAAGCCATATCAGGGAGTCAAATAAACAGTCATGGGGCTTCCTAAAGGAGGAACCACGGCAGATCTGCCGATAGAATTTTTTTCTCGATTCTCCCAATGAAAGGAAAAAGAAATGTATGAGCTTTAAGATAATACATCACAGCACACCCCAAAGATTTGGGGGTGAAAGGCCAGATGGCCTTGACTTTGGCTCAAGGGAACCGAAAGCCTGACAGGACCACAATGACGGTGGCATACAGAATGGACACAGGTGTTCATGGAAAACCTTCTAAATACAAACGGGTTTTTGTAGTGGAGCTTATATTTGAGAAATCTGAGCCGCAATCTGGAAGATTTCACAGTCGTGGTTTTTTTTTTTTTTAAAAAAACACCAAACCTCAGGGCCTCTAGTCGTGTGTGATTTCTGTAAGAACTGTAATAAAAAGTGTCCACGCAAGCCCTAAATTCCCACTTTCAAAATGAAGACCTGGGGTTAGGATGACATTTACATAAATTTCACTTGGTATTTTGGGTGCATGTTTTCCCAAGGAGTTCAAAGGCATTTATAGACGTTCTGATTAGTGCTTGTGATATCCCGGTGGGGTGGCAAATTCTATTAGCTCAGTTTTACAATTGGGAATAGAAAATCTTACAGCAGCCAAATGGTTTGGCAAAAACCATATGGTGTGTCACTGATAATGCTTTGAGAACAAAACAGGGTTTTTTCAGTCTCTCTCCCACATCCGTCCTCCGTCCAATTTGCTTGGAAGGTTTTTTTTTTAAAAAAATTAGATAATGTAAGGTGATTGCTAGGGTCTGTGAAAATTTCACTACGTTTTCAGCCTGCTGGGGCAGTGTTCACCTGTGCAGCAAGGAGCGACGTGGAGCTCCTCCCCTGCGTTTGTTGGGAAGGACAGACCGCCCGCATCATTCCAGCCATCTGGAGAACTAAGTCCGGAAAGCACAGATGGGCATCCTGAGCAAATAGTGTCCAGAAAAAACGCAGAGAGTGACTCCCAAGCCCCCTTCCTCTGCACAGCCCTCTCCGGCTCGCCGAGCGTGAGCTATAATGACTCCCTCCACTGCCAGAGTCCAAACGAGAAGTGGAGAAGGAGGAACAGGAAGAAAGACGTGGGCTTGCTGTCTAGGGCAGATGGCGTATCGGGAACAGATGCCAGGGACGGAGAAGACACTCCTCGACTCCTCATCAGCTGCCATCGTCGCTTCAAGGAGAGAGACCTCTGGGGTGCAGAGAACAGAGCAAGCGGTGGTCAGAGTGAGAGGTGCTGGCTGGGACTGTGGCTGCTAGGAGGAGGGGCAAGACCTCCTGGGCCACGTGATTCCACTTCAAGGCTTTTCAAGACCTTGCAGATGAAATTGTTCAGCTGGCCCAGTAATATCATTTGAGGAATTGTGGCGACGCAGTGGCCAGAAGAAGGTGCCATGAGGCACTGGTAGCCGTGGGTCCAGGAGCGCCACCCCTGCAGGCTGGCTCCTGGCACTGCCCTCTTCCCTGGTCACAGCTCTTCCCTTCACCGCAGCTGGCAGCTCACTGCGTCGGGGTCTCCATGGGCTGTGCTATCTGCCAGGACATCCCCTCCCCACCTTGGACACAGGCATGCATCCTGGTCAAATGTGAATTCCTCAGGGTAGCCCTCCTTCCCTGACCCACTGTAGGTGACCAATGACAACTGAGATGAAATCGTTAACTGTTACTTAGTGGCGCATTGGCTATTTCCACCACTGGGAGGTAAGCCCATGCAGCTGCAGACCCACTTTCTCCTGTTCGCCACTGCCTGCCCAGTGCTGACACAGAATCCACAAATACTTAATAAACTCATAAAATAGGTAGTTCATCAGTTTGGTCCAAAGAAACAACCACGCAAATAAGTGAGTGGCTGTAGGTAGAAGCGATGGGTTTGCCAGCCTCATACATGCAACGTCTGACATCAAGTCATATGGTTTTGCCTCCTCCTTCCCTCCATGCCCAAATTTTCCTTTTCTGGGACCTCAGTCTTCTGATCCCCAGCCCACACCACTGGCCCTCCCATCCGTCCCACATCCACTACCCAAGAGGAGAAGAGAAGGAAGGGGAGGCGTTCAGGCCCAGCCGTGTTTGCCGTATGGGAGTGACGTGTTGCCTCCTAACGTTGCCCTTGGAAATCGAGGGTCTCCTCCCTTAAAGGGATAGCTCTGCTGCTGCTGGAGAAGAGTGTATTCATTTGATTTTCCAATATTCACATCTTTTTCATGGTAAATATTTTCCATGGAATTTTGTAGTTTGTGCTTGTTTGGGAGGAATCACTTACATTTGTTCTAATTTAACCATGCTTTGAAATACATGAGATTACAAATCTGAGCTCCTAATGACTATATTTTATGAAATTGGGACCACTCATTCAATTTTGAATAAGGGCTCCATAAACATTAACGGCATTGTTTTAAGCCTTTTTTTTTTTTTTCTCAAAGAGAATTCCACGTCTCCCAATAGGAATTTCAGGAAAAAATCATCAGAAACAAAGGTACGAGCCTCTCCACACGGCTCTCCCAGCTACTGTTTCCACATATCCAGAGGCCTTTGTCAAAAGCAGAGAAATCCTCCAAGGAAGAAATTGCTTGGAAATCTGTCATTCCTACTAGAACACAAATACCAGTCTTCATAAGTGGTAAAAATAATTCAGAAGGAGTTAAGTAATAGGTAAATAGGATCTTAAAAGAGAGAGAGAGAGAATGAGAGGAAGGGTGAGCATAAAGTTAAGAGGCAGTGGGGTGAAGGGGGAGAAAGACTAGAGAGAGAACAGGGTTGTGTGTGTGTCACAGAGGAGCCCATTCAGCTCCCAGGGGGCCAGAAAACCCAGCCAGAGTTTAAAGATGTCAGCCATGGGTGTACTGGGTGGTGGCATTTGCCTCAGAGCTCCTTTCCAATTATATAAAATGTCTTGAAACTTTGAAACCAATGAGGTGGGGGCAGCAAACTTTCCCATTGATACAATCATATCTTTTCCAGTTCCCCTCATTGAACTTAGCTATCCTTTTAAAAAGTCCACAAACATAAAACCATAAGTGTCCTACATTGCTTAACAGATCCAAAAGTATCAGTTCATGAAATTTGGAAGTTTATTTCATTTAGATAATAATTACACACTTAAAACTCACATTTACTTCAAACGTTTTTAATTTGGTATGACAAATGGCACATCTCTCTTTGCCAATTACCCAGAGGCAGACACCAATCTGACAAGAGAAGAAACCATTAGCACCACAGTGAAAAACAAATGGAAGTCTCCTGTTTTCTTGACTTCATATTTTCTACAGCGTCACGTTGTCATGTTCTTACAGGAAGGCGAGGGGAAAGGACAGAGGGAAACTCGGAACTCAGCGAACACATTTTAGCCGCAGGCAACTTAATCTCCTCCTTCTTGTTTGCTGAGCTACCAAGATGAGCAACCTATGCGTCTTCAGAAATTCCTTTTGCCACCTTCGCAGATTCTAGAAACAGAAGATCTCTGCCCAGATTGAGACAAGCGCCTCTCCCCTTTCACACGTTAGTCTATTTTTGTGTAATCTGTGAGTTTCCAAACACGGACTGCGTTTCCCGCACCTGTTGTGCATGAGGAAACATGCTCTCCTGGGCCAGGGCCTGGCCATCGTGTGCATAGGAAGCAGTTCACGGACTCTCTCGTCTTCCGGCTGGTCGCCACTTGGCCGCCCTGATTCTCCACTCCTTGTGTTCTCACTGGTCTCCTAGAGTCTCTTCTTCTCAAATGCCCTCTAAGCTGCTATGGTCAGCATGATTTCTGAACCACACAGGTCTAGCCAAATTGGCCCCTGCTTAGAATCCTCCCATTGCTCCTGAGATACAGGAGTTCCACGCAGACATCCCTGGGAAATGCAGCCCTGGAAGACTTCCCGGCCTCATCTGCCACCCCCTCCCCACCCACTTCCTTGGCTGCAGCGACGCACTCAACCACACAGCCCCAAAGCTGCCTGCTGTTGACACGGCCATGCCTCCCAGCCAAGGACCACTGCCAGAGTACTTAGGACCTGTTGGGCACTGTGATGGGTGCTGGATGTGGAGATGGCCGCGGGGAGTTTGCAGTTCAGTAAATTCAAAGTAACGTAGTAAGGCGCTGGACTCGGCTCCAGTTGCCCGGACCTCGGAAGAGCACTCTGACCACCATCCCCCACCCTGCTTGACCGAGAGGCCGTTCTTTCATGCTCGTGGAGGGAAGTTTAAAGACCATGTGTGTGATGCACTTCACACCCATTATGATAGTTACAAAAAACATAAAATAACAACTGTTGGCGAGGATGTGAAGAAATTGGAATCTTTGTGCATTGCTGGTTGGAATGTAAAATGGTGTGGCTGCTGTGGAAGAGACTGGTGGGTCATCAAAAAATCAACATAGAATTACCATATGATCTGGTAATTCCACTTCTGGGTATACACCAAGAGAATTGAAAGCAGGGCTCCAAGAGATATTTGCATGCCATATTCATAGCAGCATTAGTCGCAATAGCCAAAAGATGGAAGCAACCCAAATGTCCATCAACAGGTGAATGGATAAACAAAATGTGGTATATTCACACAATGGAATGTTATTCAGCTTAAACTTAAAAAGGAAGGAAATTTTGACACACGCTACAACATGGACAAACTTTGAAGACGATCACGCTGAATGAAATAAGCCAGAGACAATAGGAAAACCATTTTATGATTCCACTTACGTGAGGTACCTAGAGTAGTCAGATCCACAGAGACAGAATGGAGAATGGTGAATGCCAGGGGCTGGGAGAAGGGGAACAGGGAGTTAGTGTTTAATGGGGCCAGAGTCAGTTTGGGAAGATAGAAACAGTTCTGGAGATGGATGGTAGTGATGGCTGCACAGCAATGCAAATGTACATAATGCCACTGAACTATACACTTAAAATGGTAAATTTTCTGTGTATTTTACCATAATAAAAAAAATTGCATATGTAGAATATTTGTTTCGACCATGATGCAGTCACAGGGCCTAGATTTACACTCCCACATTAAACAACAACCAGACAAAACAACTTAAAAAAAGATATAACAACAATTTTCAGACACAGGCCAACAGGCAGCACAGGACAGTGATCTTTGAGAGAAGAGGAACAAGTGAGATGAGCCCGCTGGCCGCCCTAGCTTACTACCTAGAAAACATTTCCAGGCCACACTGCAGGAGGGGGCAACTCGAACAGAACCTGGGGTTCTCCCTCAAATGAGGAGATGGAGTTGAGAGTCCTGGGAAGCCAAGGAGGCTAGAACTGCAGGGCAGTGCTCTGGAGAGGAGGGCGCTGCAGGGGAGGAGCGAGTTGCATGGAGAGAGAGCTCTGGGGCTCTGTGGGGGGCTGCCTGGAAATGTCAGCTGAGTACCCATCAGCTGTGGATATGAGGCCAGGAAAGAGCCCCCCCAGAAAGGAACAAGCAGAACAATCTTGATGCTCACAAAGGGCTAGGAATGGTTAGTGTTCCCACCAAAGCGGAGAAACCTTATCATACACAGGGCCCTGGGAAGAGTAGCCAGAAGGATATTGCCTCAAGAGTGGGGCAAAATTAGCCCTATGCTAATGGCCATTCTGGTCTCACCTAACAAAGCTTAAAAGCAATCCTCAGAATGATTGAGCTGTTTCCAAATAGCTCCCCAGAACAAAGCTCAGGGACACGTAAAGGAATATAAACATATCCAGGACCCAACAAAATAAAATGTACAATTCTCATACCTGATCAAAAATCATTAAGAATACAAAGTAACAGGAAAATATGACACATGATCAGGGCGGGGGTGGGGGGGGCGGCGGAAATCAATAGAAACAGACCCAGGAATGACACAGATAATAGCGTTAGTAGAAAAGGTGTTAAATAGTTACTATAACTAGATTTTGTATGTTAGGAGGGTAGAGGAGAACATAATAATGTTGAAAAGAAATGCAGAAGATATGAAAAAAAAGCCATTGTTAGGGATAAAAAAAGATGTCTAGGATTAACAGCAGGTTACACACTATGGAACAAAAATTTAGTGCACTTGAAGACTAAATGGCAGGAGAAGCCATCCAAGATAAAACAGAGAGAGTAAAAAGATGGAGGGAAAACTGGAACAGAGCGTTAGTGAGCACTGGGGCAAATCCGAACAGCCTAATATACATGTAATTGGAGTCCCTGAAGGAGAGGCAGGTGGGGAGAAAAATATTTGAAGAAATAATGGTTGAAAGTTTTCCAAATTTGGGGAAAAGTATAAATCCATGAATACAAGATACTCAATGAACCCTGAACACAAGAAATACGAAGAAAGCTTCACTAAGGTACATCATAATAAAATTGCCCAAACCCAGCGATAAAGAGAGAACTTTAAAAGCAGCTGGAGTGGGAGAGGGGGAACACATTATGTGCAGAGGAGCAAATGTACGAATGACGGCAACGTCTCATTGGAAACAATGTGTGCCAGAAGACAGTACAGCAACATTTGAAAATTTTAAAACTGCCAATCCAGAATTATTTACCCAGCAAAAAAAAGACTTTCAAAAATAAAGGTGAGAAAAGGACTTCTTCAGATATACAAAAGCTGAAGAAATTCATCACCAGCAGACTTTCACTGCCAGAAATGATAAAGTAAATCCTTGGAGCAGAAAGCAAATGATAGCAAAAATTTGGTTGTACAAAAAGAAATGATGAGGACCAGAAATGATAAATATTGAGTAAATATAAAAGAAAGTTTATCTTATTTAAAAAAAAATCTTTAAAAGAGAACTGACTACCTCAAGCAAACATAATAACAATATATTGTGGGGTTTGAAATATAAGTAAAAATGAAAAGTATGACAGTAATAGCGCAGAAGCTGGGAAGGGAGAAATAAAAGTACAGCCTTGCAAGATTGCTATACTATATGTGAAGTAGCCTAATATTACTTGAAGACAGACTGTGATAAGTTTAAGATGTATACTGTAAGTCCTAAAGCACCTTCTATTTGGAAAAAAAGAGGCATGGGGAGTAAGCCAACAGAGGATGTAAAAAGAAATAATAAAAATTACTTAATTTATCCAAAGGAAGTCAGGAAGAAGGAAACAACATATGAGACAAATAGAAAACAAACAGCAATACAGTAGATTTAAACTCCATTATACCAATAACCACATTAAATGTAAATGCTCTAAACACCTCAAATAAAAGGCAGAGATTATAGATTGAATAAAAAAGCAGGAACAAACTACATACTGACTAAAATAAACCCACTTTATTAAAAAGACATAGATAAATTAAGAGTAAAAGGATGGAAACAGAATATGTCATGATGAAACTAATCAGAAGAAAGCTGGAGTGGCTACGTTAATATTAGACAAAATAAATTTCAGAGTAAAGTGTATTAACAAGGATGAAGAGAATCATTTACTAATGATAAAGGAATCCATTCATCAAGAAGACATAACAACCCTAAATGTTTGTGCCCCTAATAAAAGAGCTTCAAAATACCTGGGACAAAACCTAATAGGACTAGAAGGAGAAACAGACAAATCTACAATCACAGTTGGAGACTTCAGAAAACTCTCTTAATTGATAGAACAAGTACACAGAAAGTCAGTAATATGTAGATGTCTTGAACAATACTATAAGACAATTTGACCTGATTTGACATTTATAAAATACCCTACCTAACTATGGCAGAATACACATCATTTTCAAGTGCATACAAACACTTACTAAGATAGATCTTATGCTCAGATCTTATGCCCTCAAAAAAAGGGATAAATTTACAAGTATTCAAATCATACGAGGTATATTCTCTGACCATGATGAAATTAAGTTAGAAATCGATACCTGAAGGTTATCTGAAAAATCCCCAAATATAATCATGTGTCACCTAATAACAGGGACATGTTCTGAGAAATGCATCATTAGGTGATTTCATCACTGTGGGAACATCATAGAGTGAACTTACACAAACCCAGCTGGTATAGCCCACTACACTACACTCTTAGGCTGTATGGGACCATCAACGTATATGAGTTCCGTCATTGACTGGTACATCATATGGTGCATGGTTGTTTTGGAAACTAAAAAATATACTTCTAAATAACTCATAGGTTGAAGAAGAAATCACAAAGCATATTAGAATGTATTTTGAAATGAATGAAAATAAAAACATGACATGTCGAAATGTATGAAATGCAACTAAACCAGTGCTTACAGTGAAATTTATAGCACTAAACATCTAATCAGAAAACAAGAAATGTCTTGAAACAATGACCTTAGCTTCCACCTTAAGAAATGAGAAAAGGAGAGCCAGACCTGATGAGCCAGCAGTTAAAGTTCGGCGTGCTCTGCTTTGGTGGCCTGGGTTCGGTTCCCCGGCATGGAACCACACCACTCATCTGTCAGTAGCCATGCTGTGGCAACTCACACAGAAGAATGAGAAGAACTTACAACTATAGACAGCTATGTACTGGGGCTTTGAGGGGGAAAAGAAGGAAAAAGTAGGAAGATTGGCAACAGATGTTACCTTAGGGTGAATCTTCCCATGAAAAGAAAAAAGAAATGAGACAAGAAGAGAAAATTAATTTCAAATTAAACAAAAGACAAGAAATAATAAAGATAATGACAAATCAATGAAATAAGGAAAAGAAAAATGATAGAGAAGATCAATGAAACCAAAACCTAGATATTTCAAAAGATGAATCAAATTGATAAATCTCCAGCCAGACAGATTTGGAAAGACAGACAAAGGAAACAAATTATTAACATTAGAAATAAGAGAGGAGAGACATCACTACAAATCCCACAGGCAAAAAAAGTTAATAATGAAAGAACATTATGGACAACTTTAAATGAATAAATTCAATAACTTGGATGAAATGGGGAAATTACTTGGATGACACAAACTTCCAGAGCTCACTCAAGGAAAAAATAGATAATCTGAATAGCCCAGCTTTATATCTATTAAAGAAATAGGACTTATAGTTAAAAATCTTCTCAGAGAAAATCCCAGGCCCACATGGCTTAGCTGAAGTGTATAAATATAAATATTTATTGCCTCAAGAGCAGGAAAAATTAGCCCTATGCTAATAGCCATTCTGGTTCTGCCTAGAGAGTTCCACCAAGTAGTTAAGAAAGAAACAAAATCAATTCTACACACATTTTTCCAAAAAACTAAAGAGGAGGGAACATTTCCCAACTCATTCTCTGAGGCCAGCATTACCCTCATGCCAAAACCAGAAAATGGTATTACAAGAAAATTATAGAGTGATATGCCACGTGAACATAGACACAAATATTCTCAACAAAATTTGAGCATATATAATTCAACTATATGCAAAAAGGACAATACATCGTGCCTATTTGCTCTTCAAAAGAGAGTATTATGAAAATTAAAAGCTATGCCACAGACTGGGAAAAAAACATCTGGAAAGCATAGGCCTGGCAGTGGACTTGAATCTAGGAGATAGAAAGAACTCTTGCATGGTTCAATAGTAAGATAAACCACCCAATGAAAAATAAGCAAAAGATTTGATTATACACTTTATCAAAGAAGATACGTAGATGGAAAATAAGCACATGAAACGATTCTCAACACTATTGATTATTCCAGAAACACAAAATAAAACTATAAGAGGACACTACTGCACACTGGCTAGAATGGCTAAATTAAATAGGCTGACCACACCAAGTGCTGGAGAGGATGTGGAGCTTCTGGAACACTCATACACTGCTGGTGGGATTGTAATATGAATAAGCCACTTTGGAAAACAGCCTGGCAATGTCTTAAAAAGTTAAATATACACCTACCATATGATACAGCCATTCCACTCCTAGGTACTTACTCAGCAGAAATTAAAGTATATGTCCATAGAAAAACCTGGGCACAAATATTCATAGAAGCTTTATTTGTAATAGTAAAAATCTGGAAACAGCCCAAATGTCCATGAAGAGGTGAATGGATGAACAAATTGTGGTATATCCACACAATGGCACGCTACCCAGCAGTAAAAGTGTATGAATTATTTATACGCCCAATAACATGGATGAAGCCCCAAATAATTATGCTGTATTAAAGAAGTCAGACAAAAAATCCCATACCGTATGATTCCATTTACATACGGTTCTGGAAAATGCAAACTAATTTATAATGACAAAAAGTAGACCAGTGGTTCTCTAAGGACGGAGGAGGTGAGGGGATGGAGGGTTATGTTCATCATTTGATCATGATGACGGTTTCCTTGACATATATTAAAACTAATCCAATTATTACCTTTAAATATGTACACTTTATTACAACAATTTTATTTCAATAAAGCTACAAAACACATTTTAAAAATTACATCTATACCTCTGTTAAGTGAGTGATACTACACCCATTTTGAAGATTAAGAAATAGTCTCCGAGCAGGAACCCAGGGTTTTTGGAGGCTGCTCCCAGGGCCAGCTTGGCATATTTGTGGGTCTTAGAAGACCCACCCTTGCCTACTCTATGGGTGGTTGCAAAGGACTGAGGGTGAGACAAGCTCCTCCTGTCCCCATCCCAGCCACCTCTGTTTGCCCAGTTAACTACTATCGATTTGAGGAAACTCAGCTCAAAATTTGGCTCCTCCTAGACATCTTCCTTGGACCTGAGGAGGGGTCTGGGATGCCCACCTGCCCTCTGATCGGCACCGTAATCAGCCTGGTCTAAGCCCCATCATCTGTGGGTCACTCCTGGGACACTGTGGGCAACTTGGTCCTATATCCTCAGTTCACAGCACGATGCTTGGCCCCAGAGATGTACTGGGTGAATAAATGAATAGGGGTAGGAATAGGTCTCAAACAAGGGCAGGAACAAGGCTTCCTTCTGGAAGACGCAGAAACAGCTGAGGTTAAAGGTCCAGGAACTAGGAAGCGTGACCTGCATCTACTCCAGATGACACCCCTACTGCTGCTCATAAATGGGGACAAAGAAGTGAACTAGTAGCGTCTCCACCTGAGCCCTGACACGTCTTCCTTATTCTATCTCAGGATCGTCCTTGGCTCCAAGAAGGGACCTTCTCAGGTGGCCATGGTCATCTTCGGCCTTACCAGGACCCACAAGGAGAGGCTGCAGAACAGGCTGCGCCAGCATCAGCCTTCGTAACAAGGAAGATCCAAGAGGAGAGGCAGATGTAACTGTACTAAGCCCCTGTTTGTTCCCTGAGATGCCAAGAAAGAGGGAAAAGTTCATGTCAATAGGCTCAAGCTTTTGACCAGAACTGAGCTGACTCATGCAGTATCTCCCCTTTTGGACGAGGTCCCTCAGTGGGTTCCAGAAAGGCTGAGTGCAGCTCTGTCGGACCCTGCCCCCAATAACCACAATTCATTCCTAAATGAGCATTCCTTTCTCTCCCCCACATTCCCATCAGTCCCCAGATTAGCATCGCCAAAGGAACCCCCGTGGGAATCTGGCTTCCACCACCTGCCAATGCCCTTCTCAGTGCCAGGAGCTTGGGCTTGTTGGGCCGGACAAGTTCCAGAAGGCATGCCTCTCTGGATTCAGTGCTTTGCTTCTGCAGGCAGTTGTTTCGTAAACGCCAGAAAGTGTCTTAGATGGGCAAACCTGAAAAGGAGGCAGAGGCCTTCTAGATACCCCCAATTCCTTCATCCCAACAAAAAGATGTACACCTGCCCTTGGTTAGGTCCTGTGTGGAGAAGAAAACAGAGAAGCAGCAGCCCCAGCCTGGCCTCCAGGAGCTCAGATATGGTGGAGACAGAGGGGCAAAGAGAGGAGAGACTGTCACTGGGGGCAGTGAGGGTGCAGAGGGGAGAGGGTCAGGAAAAGCTTCTGGAGGAGGTGAGCTAAGCCAAGATTTTAAGAAGGGGACCACCCAGACAAGGCAAGACCAGAAAGGCCTATTCTAGGAAGAGGCATCAGTGTGAGCGAAGGCACAGATGCCCAGGAGCAGGGCATGTATGTGAACAGTGTGGTGTGATGGGGTGTTAGTCGGGGGCTGTGAGTACAAGTACCCCACACAGCCTGCTCAGAGCAGGGGCTGAAGAGTATGACTTAGTGCTCCATTTATTGACTAATGTGTACCCTTGCTATAATTCACCTTTTTTAATAGCTTATTTTATTTATTTACCTTGGTAGGTGATACATAGCTATGGTACAAGTTTCAATGGCATAAAGTGAAGACTAAGTTTCCTCTTTCACTTCTCTAGGACTCTGGGGAAACACTGGAAGAGCCAGAGCCTGGATCCACAGGAAGAAAAAAAGGGAGGGGGGAACCATTTTTGATGCATTGCTGGACTCACAGGAAATAAGTGAAATCTCTAAAGACCAGCACCCATCCCCCTACACACACGCACATGCACACACACCAACAACAAAGGAACTAGCATGAGCTGGAACCAGATGGGCCTGGAGCTAAGAACCAGGCGGGGAGCGAAGTTGCCCTGAGGGCAGCGCCAACAGCAGCACCCCCAGCGGCACGGCCTCCAGACAACGAGTCCCACAGCAGGTGGGGGGCCAGCCCAGAGCCCCGCAGAATCCAGACCCTTGAGGATGATCATCTGGCGGCTCACAAAAGCAGAGGCAAGTCCTCTTAGAGGAAAAACCTTTCCAGTCCAGCCCATCAGAATTTCCACGAGCCAAAAAGCAGATCACTGAGTAGAGAGGAGCACGGGAGCCAGTAAAAACGACAAAAAGATTTAGACCCTGAGGACGCCAGACACTGGAATTAGCAGAAACAGAACACAGGACAGGTTTGCAGAACATGTTTAGGGAAAACAAGGATGAACTGGTAAAGAGGAGCGAGCAGGGGACTATATGAGGAATGACCGTGCAGATCTTAAGAGGAACCAAAAGGGACTTCCAGAAATGAAAGACAGGATTTTGGAAATAATTAACTCAATGGACAGATCAAACAATAAATTAGACACCACTACCCAAAATGACTGTTTCACGTCTTCTTTCTCCTCAAATCCCAACACCCCTTCCTTCATCCTTGCTCCCAGCTGATGCCTCCTTGAGAAATGGCAGCAATCAGAAGAGATTTCCCACCAGTTTCCACGCTCACATCACCTGCGTGCCAGCATCAGTACCGCACGCTCAGCCCTCTTCCCATTTCTAGTGATGAACTTTTCATGCCCCAACCTGAAGGCAATTCCACCTGTGTTCCAGAACCATCTCTCCGCACGCCCTGAAGGGCGTTGCCCCACACATTCTCTCTGCTCTTTCCCACACTATTCACCTTCTGTCTCTACTGGAACATTTTCATCACCTCCTCATGACTTCACCGTGGAGTGAAATGGATTCAACGCTCGGAGCCAATGCTTTTCTTTCATCACTTAGATAGCTACAATTCTATCACTAGGAGCTTCTCCAGGAAAGGTGCAAATGAACCGTATTTCCTGAGTCTTGCATATTCACCAATGTTTGTTGCCTTTGTATTTGAATGACAGTTTGGTTAAGTATAAAACAACATACTTAGGTATGACGTGGGCATTGTCCCTCTCCCAGCCATGGAGAAGACCAAGGCCAGACTGATGTTTTCCTCTTGTAGGGGACCTGACTGCTTTCCCTTGGTTCCCTTTTTATCTTTGAATTTTAGTAACTTTAATCAGGAACGCCTTAGTGTTGACCAACGTATGCATTTCCCCTGGAACACAATATTCTTTTTCAATCTGTAGATTCACGCTTTCTTTTTATTTCTAGAAATATTTCTTTTTTTTTTTTCCCCTGCTTTATCTCCCCAAATCCCCCCTGGTACCTAGTTGTATATCCTAGTTGCAGGTCCTTCCAGTTGTGGCTAGAAAGATTTCTTAAATTATAATTTTAATTTTTTTTCATGATCTTAGTTCTTTTATTCTTCAGACTCATCAGGTACAGGAATTTGGGGTCCTTTTAGCTACCTTCCCATATTCAGATCCTTTTAAATGCCTTGTTCACTTCCATTTCATTGTGCTCACTTTCTTCTCAATGCTGCCCTCCACATACCTTGCTGTGCTGTCAGAAGTGTCTGTTCCTCTTTGTGCTGATTCCAAATGCCCTTTATATCTGTAAATGCTTGTGTTTTCTCTTCCACATTTTCCTGAGTTCTCCAAATGCCCGTCTCATTTCCTTCTCTCATGCCATGTCTTCCTTGACATCCATCTCTGCTTTAAACTCTTGCTTTACAGAGGCAACTAGTCCATGTTTTCTTTTTTAATTTTTGGCAATATGTTTTGTCATAAATTACATCTGCTCCATGACAATTTGTTCTGATTTTTTTTTTTTTAAAAAAAAGGGGGAAAGAGAGATTAAAACTGTGCATGTACGTCATCCATTTTCAGAGAAGCCCAGTGGCCCCACCTTCGATGGGTGCACTGACGACAAATTATGCAGTGAGCCCCTGCTTGGGGCTCTCTCTGGGTCTTCCTTCTGTACCTTCTGCCATCCCTTATAGGCCCATAAAGGGCCTTTTCCCCCAACTTTGGTTCCTAAAATCCTCTCCATTCCTTGGTGCCCTGTGAACTGCTGTGTCTTTGCAGAGACCTAGCTATTTCCCACAACATGAGGCAAGAGTTTAGGGACCTCCCATCTCTACAACCATGTATGTATCCTTCATCCAGATGGCCTGCAGGATTGCTGATACGTCAGTGGAACCATGACCTTTCAGCCTGAATACACTTCAGCCTTCCCGGTTGGTGGCTTAGAGGAGAAACCTCAGTGCCAAGGGAGAAAGAAGAGGGGAAGCGCCTTGACCATCCTGTGAATGGGCGCAGTCTTCCGTCTGCTTTGGGTGCTAAGAACTCAACTCTGGTGACTGTCAGAGTCAGGCAGCACTTCAGTCTGTGCACTAACTTTCCCTCTGACTCATTATGATGCCCCCTTGTTTTCTTTATTCCTGCTTTAGGGTGTGCATATACAGATACGTCAACAGCCATGAGAGACGGGACTGGTCAAGGAAGGCATTTCATGGGGCTGGAAGAGGAGACATTGTTTCAAAACCACCGAATCTAAGACAGTGACAACAAGATGCTGGTGTTCATTGAATCTCAAGGAAAGCTAGTGAGTAGGACGTGAACTTTGAGCTGTTTTTTGACTTCTTGTGGGTGATGAGGACGAATCAATCCTCACGCAGCCTTTTGCCCGGGCCAGCCAGGGCCATAAGGGGCTTTCTTGGTTCCTCCGGGGAGGATGCTGCAAAGCTGCAGCCACAGCACAAATTGGGGTGTCGGGAAATTGGGTACAATCCCAGCCTCTGTGACACGGCAGAGGGTATCTTACTGCAGAACCTCATGTCTACACTGCAGTTGGAAACACCTGCCTCAGAGAGCGATTGCGAAGATTTCCTGGGATGTTACCTTAAAAGCATCGAGCTAAGTGCCTGGAGCCCAGCAGCCTGAAAACACCATTTGGCTCAATTTTCCTCTTTTTGAGCCCGGCAGAAGCTGGAGGACCATTCCAGCCGTCATCATCTTCCTTTCCCTGATGCGGACCATCATTCTCATCCATTTTAACCCTGCAACTCTTACAAGGCTGTTTTGATGCCAGGAAGCTTTTGATGCATCAGCATGAAAATGGCCTTGTCAATTTTTTAAAATCACTTTCCTTTTATCAGGTAATGTCCAAGGCAGATCCGGACACTTATCCCCATCCCATCGCCTTCCCCTCCCAGTGACATCACAGTCGACTTTTCCCTTATGTTTTCTACACTTCTTTCATTTTCCAGCTCCATTTTCAACATCTTCTTTTCTTTTTTTTTCAGTAGCTCTCATTTTCTTTATGTTAGATTTGTCTGAGTTCTTACAAGTAGATATTATTTCTACAATCAGAAAAAAATACAAAACAACTTAAAATAAATAACACAGTCGTGTTGCTGTGCCTGCTTAGTGAACCGGTGGGAGTTTCGTGGAGATTCTCCTGTGCCGTGAAAGGGTGAGAACGTCCTCCACTCTCGGACAGCTCCAAGCGGGACAGCCTCAGGGTGAGAATGAAACCCCGTCGACTGGAATCTTTGAGCCGTCTCTGGCCAGCCGTCCAGCTTTGGTCAAGCAGCTACCCTCTTTGTTCCTCAACTGCCAAATGCAGAGAAGAGCAGCTCCAGCTCACCAGGTGACTGTGATGTGAGGAATAAATGAGGTAAAACACTTGGAACGGAACCCCGCACATCAGAGCCATCACTATGCACACAATCAAGAAAGGAGAACGCAGCCAAAAGTCCCGTAAAGGAGCAGGGTCCTTTCCTAAAAAGGAATGAAGTATCAGTACGGGCTGCAACCTGGAGGAACCTCGAAAACATTGTGTTAAGTGAAAGAAGCCAGGCACAAAAGACCACATGTTGTCTGATTCCGTTTCTATGAAATGTCCAGAACAGGCAAATCTATAGAGATGGAAAGTAGATTAGCGGTTGCCTAGGGCTGGAGGGTGGAGGGAACAGCAAATATTGGCAGTGAGCGCTCAATGAGTACGGGGTTTCCCTTGGGGATGATGAAAAGTTCTGGAACTAAAAGCGATGGTTGAACAACCTCATGAACGTACTCAATGCCACTGAACTGTGCATTTTAAAACAGCTAAATGGTAAATTTTAGGTTATTTGTATTTTACTATTGGAAAAAAATTACGAGGGTCCATCCTCTGAATTTTCAAATGGGAACCAAAATAAGCTCCCAGTTGTTAAGCTCTTAAGTTATTAAGCAGCCAATTCTATATCTTAATTGAAAATCAATGAGCAAGGTCCCTGGAATGCTAAGGGAGTGATGAGACTATTCGCAATGCAGACCATGAGCACACTCTGCTTTGAATGATCAATGGCTCCTGTATCATTAGCTTTGCTGCTTACCAAACCTCTTTGACATTTAGGAGCTTGAAACAACCTCTGATTTATTACCTTCATGTGGGTCAGCTGGGCTGTTCTGGTCCAGGCCAGCTTGGCTGATCTCTGCTGGGCTCTCTCCCATGTCTGTGGTCAGCTGGCAGGTCAGCTGGTACCTGGAGGACCTAATAGGGACTTACTCACATGCTTGGCCGTTGGAGGCCTGGTCAGTTGGGGAGCCTCAGCTGGAAGGGCTGGTCTCTGTTCCAGTGGTCTCTCATGCTCCAGGCATCTAGCCTACCTCCACGGAACAGCTGGAGGGAGAAGCCATAAGCCTCTGGAGGCCTGGGTTCCAAGTACACAGCCTCACTTCCACCACATTCGATTGGTCAGAGCAAGCCACACCCCAGCCAGATTCAAGTGGTTGGGGAGTGGGGAGGAATAGGCCCCAGTTCCTGCTGGGAGGAGCTGCTAAGAAGCTGTGGCTATTGGCCCCCTATTCCTGTAACTGCGGGCCCACCAGAACCAGTTCCACTGACCCCATCTCCTGTCAACAGAGTGACTAAGAATTGCCTTTCAGAAAATCTGCAAAGTCACGCAGCCAGGGCATTTGCAAAAGAAGAAATCGTGACCTGAAATGACACAGAACCAACGATCCTCCTTCCCACGGAACCCCAGGACCAGGAGATGACAAGAACTTGAAAGCTGGACTCTTATCAGAATCTAGGGGTCCCTCATTCAGGAAGATTCGTTGTTAAAATTCCTCCCCTACCTCATCAAAAATGTTTAGAACCCCGTCATAAATGTTTAGAACCCCATCATAAATGTTTAAACCTTACCGTAAATGCTTGAAGCCCACCGATCAAAACCTATCCCACCAGCATTTCCATGTGCCAGCCTGTTCTCCCTAACCTCTTAAATTTCACCCCAAATCCTGAATCGGGGAGACACATCTGAGGGCACACTCCCCCTGTTCTCCCTGCAGATCAATCTCACAGAATAAAACTGATCTCTTTTCCCAAAGGCTGATGCCATAATTAATTGGCTGGTTTATGTGCATCCAGCAAATGAACCCCGATTTTGTGCAGTAACACTCCCGTGCTCCTGACATGAACAGTGTTAAAGACCCCAGATGCCCAGTTTCTGTGGTTTGTTCCCCAGATGGTGCTGAAGCCCCACTGCATCCCCGTGTGCACCACACTTCTCCCCTCCGGGGTGGGCTTGGAAAGGGTGAGGCGTAGAAATGCGGGCAGGGTGTCTGTTTTGCACGTCACTTAGTAAAATAATATAGCTGAAAATGTCACAGCTTGCATTTCAGGGCTGTGCAAGGGCCCCTATGTGAACAGCTGCACGGGAGGAGCCCCGTCAATGTATCTTCCTTGCTTTTCTTTACAGCTCTGTGTTTCTTTTTGTTTCAGAACTAAATAGGCTTCCCGCCCACTTTCTTGGACCTGTGTCCAGAACCTCTTCCTCTCAGCAGCTGACGAGGCCTCTGGACCTTCAACAGGGCTGGGGAGGGGCTCCTTCCAGGGGGAAGAAATAGAGTGAGCAAAGGCAGGGACAGGAAGCCCGAGCCTCTGTCCAGGGTGGCCAAATCCAGCAGAGTTCTCATCCAAAAAGGCAAGCTAAGGTGCGTGGTGAAGAGCCTGAGACAATAAGGGAAGGCGACTGGACTTCATATCCGTGGAAATAGGGAGCCACTGAAGAGTGTGGAGTGCCGTGGTCAGGGCCATGTGTGGGAAAGCCAGCAGCAGCGTGTACAGACAGATGAAGTTCAGAGAGGTCAGAGGCAGAATGGGCCATTTTGGAGGCTGTCGACACCATCTGGGTGTTGGAGACCTGAACAAGCACGATGGCGAGATGTCACAGAGGTAGAATGGACACAATGTGACGACCGCTTAGATGTGGGAGGAGAGGAAGGAGTGGACAGTGAAGGATGAGTGGGGACAGATGACAGAGAAAGCACTGGCACCGTGCATCAGAACAGGGCGGAGAAGATGCAGGGTGTTTCCCGAGAGAAGGGAACAAGGGTCTGGTGAGTTTGGCCACAGGCTCTAAGACTCCAGAGCACCGGATACCCACCAGGGGGTAGGGCTGGGGCTGGCAGGCGCCCTGCAGGCAGTGGGGGCCAAGGAGCCACGGGCGCTGCCCCGTTTGCCACCTCGTCCAAGGCCAGCCCTGCAGTCTGACGTCGTGCCGCCGCCACCGGGTCTAAAACCCAGCTTTCAGGATTGAGCAACAGCGTTTTCTCCTCCCAGATGAAAACCTGCCCAAAAACCAGGCCCGGATTTCTCCCCTGCTCTCTCCAACGCTTGGAGCGCTCCGCAGTTGGCCACAGCTGTATCACTCACAACAGATTTTACAAGGCTGTCCTTCTGCCAGGATCCTTTTAGAAGTAAAAATAGCTGAAATCAGCCCGCTCTCCCGGAACCGTGAAAACATTTCCCCACACCTCAGGCGTTCACCTACCGCCGTGTCACCCTGTGCCCAACAGGCTTCTCACGAGAACAGTTCGCGGAACCTCGAGGGGCCGTTCTGAGGACTCATTTTGTACACGCTTCCACTCGGGGCTCAGCTTGAAATGGGCGTGCAGCTGGGGACAGAGGCGACTGCCTTCTTGGGCACCGCTCAGGTGCACTTAATCACACAGGACACCCGGGTCATGAAAAAGAAGTGCTTCCAACTCGTAACGGTGCCCTGCCGGGTCACATGTTGCTGGGGGTCCCATTCCGGTCACCATCAACACTCCCAGCATCACGGACCCGGTCTTTGGGCATGTGTTCTCAGGTCAGCTACAAAAATATCTCTAAGATTTTTTAGCTAATGGTGCATTCACGAGGTCATTCAAGGCTAAGACCAGGCGGATTAAAAGATCCGATTCTTTCCTGAGGCCCTTGGTTGTAAAGGACCAAAGAAACCGTAAAACAAAGATTTATTCAGTTGCAGTCGGACAGCTCAACGGCACAGCCCCGTAAGAACCAGGAAAAAAGAAACATCTGGCCAGAAAATCGCACTTGTTTACAAAAAAAAAAAAAGGTTTAAGAGTCTTCTCCAGCTTCACCAAGTTCTTGGACTAAAATTAGGCTGAAAATTAAAAACAATGTCGAATCTGGAGAGTGCAGGGGCAACACGGCAGGAGAAAGAACATCTTGTTTCTTCCTTATCCAGCTGCCTCTGACCACGCTCCCCTCCCGAGCACCCTGGGGAGAAGCCTGCCCGGCTAGGTAGCCCCCCGGGGATCACACAGCTGTGCGCTCCCGGCACAGGTGGCCCGGGTTGCCTCCGCTTTGAGGACAAACCCTTTCGTGGAGAGGGTCTGTTCTGAGCAGACACTCCGAGAAGAGAGAGGGCCATGTTTTGCTGCCCCTGATGATGAGCCTCTCTTCCCAGCCCAGTGCCAATAGCCCTCGTGCTGCTGCCACTCAGATATTGACAGCTGTCTATGGAGGGGGATGGGTGACTCTCTGGAGACGTGGACAATGGCTGTTTTGTAAGGAGGGAAGCCTGCTCTTGGCCTGAGTCAGGAAACTCAGCTTCTTTTCCAGGCCGGCCGTTGACTCAGCGAGGGCTCTCAGGACAAGCCCTTTCTGCTCAAGTTGGCCCAGCCCCCTCCCGCTGTGCGCAGTAGCCGGGGATGGGAGTCCCAGGACTGGGCAGGGGCCTTCCGCTCTCCCTGGGATGCTAATGGGATTAATGGGTTAAGACTGGAAGATGCTTTAAACTTCTTGGCACAAAGCTGTCTCAAACATGGTAATTAATAAATCTTCCCAAAGAGGTGGATTAAGGTCAGGAGTTGCTGGGGGGCCTGGGGAGTGGGGTTGGCTCTGTTTCATGGCTGGGTCTCCAGAGCTGATGGGGAAGGACATGGCATCTGCCATTTGCAGCCTTGTTCACGGCACAGCGATGGTGACAACAGGTGTCCCTGGGTCCCTGGGCTGTGCGTGTGAGCAACCCATACTCACCTTTGTTAAAAAAGTAGCCAGTCTTTGAAAAGCTCGCAGTACTGTGGAAATATAAAGATACGCTGTCACCATGAAATTAAAGGCTAGAGGAGAAATGAAGTCATACCGCCAAAGCAGAATGGAGTTAACCAGCCAACTGCTGTGGCGTTAGCTGTGAAGCGCCATTTTGTGGAAATCAGCGATGAAGCTTCTAATAGCACCCAGTAAGGAAAATGATGATCAGACTTCTAACCAGGCATAGGGTTGCCCCACTGGTGTCTTCAAAGGGGGCCTGGAAATTTTTGGCAAATCTTGAGGGATCAGGACCTGAGTGTCTCCACATCCCACGTAAAGGCAACATTCCTGGAAATCTTGCACTGCCAGATGCCAAGCAGAGAAGACCACTAACGAAGCCGTGAGTTTTGTTACCGTGGTTCCTTCTGGGATGAACTATGGCCTTGGTGAATCATCCAGGCTTCCAGTCTCTTACGTCTTGCACCACCGCCTCCACGGCGTGGACAGTCTGTGGATGGTCCCCCTTCTGCTGCCCTCCAGAGCAGGGAACTTGTGAGTCCCAGAACCTGGCTTTCCCTGAGGATGTCAACCACCACAATGACCAGAATCAGGCTCGACGAGAGCTGGGTTCATCTCTAACCAGGTGAACGCAGAGTTCCACGCTGTTCCTTCCCACCCCTTCAGCCCTTCCAAGGGTTCTCAGGGCACCTCAAAATTCCCCTCTTGTGCCACAAATCGCTGGCCTGGGGACACGGATGCGATGTCGCCTGCTCCCAAACTCCCCACAGTGTTAGATTCCAGCGGCCTGCCCAGCGAGCGTCACCTGGCACCGTGCTCTCCGTGGGCTGCCGTGGCACTGAGCGTTCTCCCTCCGGCGAGCCTCTTTGGGTTGTGATCCTGGGAAGCCTTCCCAGACCAACCTCAGCTAGCCCTCCTGTCTGTGAATCACTCCTCAGACCTCTTGAGCATTCCAAAACACATTTCCAAACAGGGGATCTGGCCTTTGGGCTAACGAAGTCCATTCTCACCAGTAGGGCACCATGTCCCCTCTTGACGGCTCTGAGTCCCCTCACCCTGCCCCAGTGGAAGTGTGTTTGCAAGGACCCATCAGATTTGTTCAAAGCCTCTGATTTGTTCTCCTCGCCTGCGTTTGTCCGGCCCCATCTGATGTTACAGACGGCGGGTGATTGCCATCAGCACACCCGGTCGAAGCTGCGGTGGCTGAGGTTTGAGGAGCGTCGCATGCTCTACAGCCTGAAGGCGCCAGGCTGGCTCATTCATCCTCTTCTAAGCCCCGAAAGGTAGGCATCGTCAGCCTCCCCTAAGGAACAAGGGCCTTAAAGGTCAAAGACGTGATCCTAAGTCTCACAGTGCTAAGTGACAGAGTCTGGACGTGAAGCCCATCTTATAACTCCAGAGCACACCCCTTCCACCGGGCCAGCGAGGCTCTCCGTCTCACGGCCGCCTGCTCCCTCTGTTTCCTACACTCTGCTGTCCACCTTCGCCTTTCCGTCACCCTGAATCTCATATCCACCCCCGGGTTTCACAGTGGGATGCTTGCAAAGCTTCCAGTCTCCTGAGCCCCCTCACCTCCCCCCATGCCAATGCCACAACAGTCTTTCTCAAGTGCTTTCTCAGCATCCCTTAGTGTGGCTCCTGTCCTGGGGCCGAGAGTGCAGTAGATGGTCAACATTGAATGCATGAAGACATCTGTGGATGGATCACAGCATCTTCTCTTCTTAAAGCCCAAGGGCTCCTCTGTTGCCCTGAGGACAGGCCTGGGGCCTTCAGTGTGACTTCAGAAGCTCTCAGTCACCTGGCACCTGTCACCCTCACCACTCTCCACACAAACCCTAGGTTTCAGGGCCACCCCAGACTATTTCCCTTGAACAACATACCCTTCTTCCAAGCTTGGCACAGCTCCTGCGGCCTGTAACACCCATCCTCTCCTCCACTGTCAAGGCCCATCCGCCTTCACCTGCTGAGAGCCCGGCCCCTGCGGCAGCTTTGCTGGCCTCCCTGGAAGGATCATTCCTCCGCTCTCCCACCAGGGTGGCACCAACCTCTGCCAGGCCACATTCATCTGCACAGGGTCTAGGAGTCTGCAGACTGTAAGCCTTTCAGGGGCGTGTCGACATCTCCTTCACCAGGTGTGTCTCTCCCCAGCACGCCGCTTAGTGACGGTTGGCACCAGGACACAAGGCAGAGTCCCCATGTGCAGAGGAGTGAGCGCGGGCCGCCCCTGCCCCTGCGGCTTGGGTGGTTCCCAGCCTCGGAGCAGAGCTCGCTGCCTCAGCTGGCTCCAGGGCCAGGGGAGCCTTTCCTGAAATTGCTTTGTTTGTGTGCGTGGAAGGCCAGTGTTCTCCGGTTCTCTCAGAGCAGTCTCCATCTTACCACGGGTTACCACTCTAAACGGAAAGGCCAGAGAGAGCACCGGTGTGGCCACCGCGAGGCAACCACTCTGCCCTCTGGACCACTTACATTTCAGAGCGGCCTCAGCAGCCCCGTTCGCTAGACCCAGGTGTTCCAAAGTTCATCACTAATAATACAATGTTTTGGAAAATCTCAGAAAGCGAATCAGTCCAGCTCCTACCCCAGGCTCCGACGGGCTCAGCCTGACCCTCTGATTCAGGCGAGTGGGACCGAGGATCGGCTGGCCAGAGCCTCCCTCGCTTGTCTGCACGTTCTCACGTCCTCTCCAGATGCGTTTGCCGTGGCACCAAGGGAAGAGGTAGCCGTAAATCATCTGCCCCCACGGTCCCTACGAAAATATGAAAAGTGCTCAGAATAAGTGCGGTTTCAGCCCAGCAAGTAGCAGGGCTGGCCTGCAACCCTGCAGCATTGCAAGCAGGCATTCGACAGCACTGTATCAATGGGATCACCGGAGGTTCCACCCTCCATAAATCAACCCAAGCCTTGGCCTCCTTACCGGGCGCTTCCCGCTCCCGTTCACACGAGGGTGGGGTGGGGGGGCCGCTGGCGGAGGATCCCATCGGACGCCGCGGGCTTGGACCTGGACTTAACCTGGCCTGACCCCCTCGGAGGCCCACACGCTCAGCGCCCCACACACCACACGCAGCCACAGGATTACACAACACCATTTTGATGCTGCAGGGAACACCATGTACAGGAAAAGCCCAACCCCTCGGGCCCACAGACGGCAAATAGCAGGGACAAGGAACCTGGGCGCTGTCAGCGGGGGGATCCAATTTCAACCCCAGCTCCGTCACTTGCCGACAGGGCCACCTTGGGGAACAGACATCGCCTCTCTCAGCTCCGCCTGCCGCCTCCATAGAATGGAACAAACAGTGCCGTGGGGTTCGGCCCAGCACGTGGGGGGCATGGCACAAACACCGTGTACCCTGAAACTGCCCCCTAGGTCTTGTCAGACTTTGTCAGGACAACGGAGTTGGTGGGGCAGGATGAAAAGGAAGGATTTGCCGTGTGGACTTTTGCTGGATTCCCACTTAATCGGGATAAGCTGCCTGGAGAAAATGGGCTGTCATAATCTCTGCTTTCATGTCTGGCCAGGAATATTGCTCCTCAGAGCAGAAGTCTGCACGCAGGCTCCTAAGCCATCTCAGGAGAACCCAGGGGTCAGCTGTCCCACAATGACTCTGGCCATGGCTGGGGAAAATCTCTGCCAGGAGAAATGGTAAAAGTGGAATAAACAAGGAGACTTCCTGCAAACACAGGGGCCCGAGCTACGGCAGCCTTGAGGAGCTCTGGCTGGTCCTCGGAGTCCAAGTCACCGGGAAAGAGGCTCGGACTTCAGGACAATGGTGACTTGTTTTTCCCATCCTGAGAGCGTCCTCCTCGCAGAGACGCACAGGCATTTGAGTCACAGGCGACCAGCGGGACAGAGCTGCTGCCTATGATGCATCGCAGCAAGCCGTGGGGCTCTGTAAGATGGGGATTTCCCCAAGAGCTCCCCTCTCTGAAGTCCCAACCCTGTTCACACCAAGAAAACCGAGGGCGACGGAAATGCAGAGGCTTTTTTGAGCCAGAACCACTTGCATTTGACCCCTTAGAGCTGTGGCTCCGTCACTGTGTGACATTGGGTGCACGACTGATGTCCTCGTCTCACGTAGGAACGAGTGGACTAAAGGGCGTCCTGTCTGAGCCTTCTTATCTGAGGCTCCTCTAGCAGTCAACCTCACAGAGACAGGGAGCAGAACGGACGGGGCCAGGGGCTGGGGGACGGGAGGTGAGTGTTGAATGCAGACAGAGTTTCAGTTTGGGAAGATGGAAAAGCCCTGGGGATGGATGGTGCTGATGGTTGCACGACAACGTGACTGTACTTAACACCGCTGAAATGTACACTTAGAAATGGTTAAGGTGGTACATTTCATGGGTATTTTATCGCAATAAAAAAATTTGGAAAAAGTTCTCAGAGGCCTTCGACCTCAGTGAAATTTCTGGGGGTCCAGTGGCAGGGGGCGTGAGATATCCTTTTGGAGGTGAAGGATTGTGGCTGCATCTGAGCCCTCCTACAGTCGGGAAAGAGGCGCGATGCCTGGTGGGCCTCTCTGGATTTGGGAGGCAACATAGTCCTCATCTGGGCATGTTGCTCCAACCCGTTCATGGAGTGCCCCAAGAAGCTGCTAGTTTTGAGTGGGGCCCAAAACAAGAGGGGTGATGGGAGTGAGCACTCAATGGGGACAGTTTCCAGTTGGGAAGATGAAAATGTTCTGGAGATGGATGCTGGTGGTGGCTGCACAACAATGTGAATGTACTCAATGCCACCAAACTGTGCATTTAAAAACAGTTAAAATCGGGGGCCAGCCTGGGGGCACAGCGGTTAAGTTCACACATTCTGCTTTGGCGGCCTGGGATTCTCTGGTTCCGATCCAGGGTGCGGGCCTGTGCACCACTTGTCAAGCCATGCTGTGGCAGGCATCCCACATAGAAGTAAAGGCAGATTGGCATGGATGTTAGCTCAGGGCCAGTCTTCCTCAGCAAAAAAAAAAGAGGAGGATGTTAGCTCAGGGCTAATCTTCCTCAAAAAAGTAAAAATAAAAATAGTTAAAATTGGAGGCCGGCCCCATGGCTGAATGGCTAATTTCGAGCCCTCCATTTTGGCAGCCCAGGGGTCCCCAGCTCTGATCCTGGGTGCAGACCTGCGCACTGCTCACCAAGCCATGGTCTGGCAGCCTCCCACATAGAAGAAGTAGAATGACCTACAACAGATATACAGCTATGCACTGGGGCTTTGGGGAGGAAAAAAAAAGAGAAAGATTGGCAACAGATGTCAGCTAAGGGCCAATCTTCCAAAAAAAAAAAAAAAAAGATAAAGAGCTTGAACTTCCTAACACATTTAGTGGGAAACCACTGGATGTTTTAGGGAAAAAAAAGAGGAAAATTGGCAACAGATGTTAACTCAGGCCCAATCTTCCTCACCAAAACAAAACAAAACAAAAAGCATACCTTAAAAAAAAAAAGTTAAAGTCATAAATTTTATCTTTGTGTATTTTACTGCAATTTTAGAAATGAGGAAAAAAAAGAAAGTGGATGACACTTTTAAGTATATACAAAAATACAATTCTGCCTGTATAATTTAATTTGTGAGGTATGTAAACTGTGTAGAAATTACATAAACCTATTGCAAGTTTTAAAAGTAACAAAAGCCTTCTCAAACCTTTCTTAAGGATTCAGTCATCATCTAATCGTGCATATACATTTCTGTTATAATAATCTGAAACAGCTGCAACTCAAGCATCCATGAAGCTGGCTAAAACGCTCTCAAACGAAGACCTTCAGGGGGAAAAAGGCTCTTGCAGGCGTTCCTGGCCTCGGCTCCCTCAGTTCGAGCCTGTGGATGCTGTCGACTTGCACAGGGCTCTCTGCGGGGTCTCCCGAATTAGGGGAGCCCAGAAGGTGGCTCCCCTCCCTCCCTGTGCTTTGTCACCATGATGCGCACCCTTTCTGCCCGCACCTCTGCATCATCCCCCTGCCTGGCCAGCCTCTGGTCCTCCAGGACACGGCTTGGGGGAAGGAGGGAGGGAACCAAGCACAAGAGAAAGGTCAGGCCCTCCTCTAGCTGCTCACTCCCAAGCACGGAAGAGCTCGAGTAAAAGTGATGAAGCCCTGAGGGATGGGTCACGGGGAACAGGGCCTGGAACACACTGCCATGGGCGTATGGGGGACCCCTGCCACAGGGACTGGGGACCTGGTGGAGACAGGCACTGGAGGAGGAGGGCAGATGTGGAGAGGGAGGAGTGAGGGAGGAGGGTCCTCGGAGCGACTGAAAGAGAGCCTGGCCCCTTGGATGCTCCGAGGACTCTCCCGTCCAGCCCCGCCCTCCTCTTCCAGCCCTGGGCTCCTCCCCAGCGCACCCCTGGGCACTGCAGGCGTGCAATGAGTACTGACTGCCGACTGAAGCGGTAACTGCCGCCAGGTTTCTGTGATGGAACACTGACTATCACCATTGGAGGAAAAGGTGCGGGTTCTCACTCCCCTGGGGCGTGCGGGGCGCGTGTTCACTCAGGGTCAGGGCCCCAGTGCCCTGGGCGCTGGGTGTAACACGGGTGCATTTCTCAAACAGTGCTCGTGAATGTCAGTTTTCTGCTGGGAGCCCCTCTGGCGGCCCTTTGTCCAGCAAAGGCTCTGGACTCTTAGATGCAAGCACAGGCGCTGGACACAGTACTTGGGGCTAAGATGAGCCGGATGGGCTTCCCACTCACTGGGAGCTCTTGGATCTGGAGGCAGACACAGGAATGAAGCAGGACCCGGTGCTGAGAGGGAAGTGCTGGCATAATGCACACGACACCAACACGCAGGAGAAAGGATGGAGGACAAGGTCCCAGCGGGACACCACAGAGGAGGGGCCCTGCCGCTGCCTCTTGGAGGACACACTTTTAGTGTGGTTTCCTCTCCTGTCCCCTTTTCTCAAGTAACCGATGGCCTGGGAATGAATGGGAGGTAGAATCGTAAACTGGACGAGGCTGTGGGACTCATCCGGTCCAGCCTCCTTCCTTCACAAGTAAGCTGAACACGGACGCCCTGACGGCTCGAGTGATCGGGCCGGAAGCATCGAGGCACGTTTACATGTGAACCACTGTGTAGCAGGGCCAGTCTCCTTCCATCTTCTTAATGGCCCCATGAGGGGGACATTGGGATCCTCATCCATAGACAGAACAGTGGAGGCTCTGGTCACTGCGGTAGCTTGCCAGGCACTCTGCTTCTAAGGGCCTGAGCTGGGATTGGAGCCCATGTGGGTCGGAATGACCAGCCCTGTGTCCAGGGCCCCATCGTCTGCCCCGGGGTTCTGCCCACCCCTGTCCTGCCTGCCCGCCTCACCAGGGGGCAGTTGGGCACGTCTTAGTTTTCTTACAATGGGTGTTGCCTGTGAACAGTTGCCAAGCAGACAACTGGCCAAAGAACCCACGAGACAGCCAAGAAGGTCCAGGAACAGACCAAGTGGACCCCCCGAGGGCAGAGCCGCGGACCGCAAGGCTTCCTCGGCATCCCAGCCGGTGGACCCCGTCGGCCTCACCTTCCAGTTTCACGCTGTTCTCGGCTGCCAGGCCTTCCTTGCATTTTTCCTTCTCAGCACTTCATGATGCATTAGATTCTTTTCATTTTTCTTCCTGACACAAAATAACAACAACTGAGAAAGAAAGAAAAAAAAATACCAGCTGATGAAAACTCCTAGTGTGTCCGGTAAACCATTTCAAAGCACATTAGAAGTCAGCAGAGACAAGAGGGACAGCCTCGCTGGAGGGGAGGCACAGCAAGGCAGAGAGGGCGGCCCGGGCGTGGCTGGACCCAGAGTCCAATTCTGCCATTTAGCTCGAAGCCATCAAGCGTGTCCCTGTGACGGGAAGGTCATCCCGCCGCCTCCCAGGCCTCAGTGAGAATGAACAAAACACTTGGCGCCCGGGAGTTTCTCCGGGACAAGAACTGCTCTGCTCACAAATGAGTCCGAGTGAATGAGGCCACGCAGAGCACCCTCAGGGCACGGTGTCCTGGCCCAGAGGTCAGAATGCGCCAGCGTGCTAAGATGGTAATTTTATAGTATGTGTGTTTCACCACAATGTTTAAAAACTAAAATATAAAAAACACAGTGTTTCAGAGAATCTTCCCCGCTCATTCCATTTCCACCCAAGCCTTATCATTAGCTCCTCCGACAAGTTCCGGGTTTGGGTTATCTTCCAGGACATCTTTTCAGAGAAAAAGCCACTTGTCCGAAGGCCCTCGGGGCGACAGCGGCAATGACACTGAGACCGTCTGTTTGGCACCTACCACTCTGCCTGATCCCAAGACACCCCTGCCATGCGGGTGTTTATATCCCTGACTCACAGAGAAGTAAACTGAGCCTCAAGGTGGTGAAGCCAGGAGAGCAAGGCCAGGCATCGGGCACGCCTGAAGCCAGTGCTCTGGCTCAAAGCCAGCGCCTCCCCATCCCTCCCCGTCCTCAGTCCTCAGCCACCGAGCACAGGCTCCTTCCCCTGGAGGAGCTGGGGGGGGACCGCTGCGGAGGTCTCGTCGTCTTCCTCCCGTGCCCTCTCAGCATTTCACCATCCAGAACCAGGCCAGGCCTCCTGTGGTCATCTGAGCAGGGCAGGGGCTCTTGGGGGACCCAGGAGAAGAGGCCTAGAACTTGATTTCAGCTTCTACCTCCAAGGCCACAAACCGGTGAGGCCTTGGCCCGGCGCCTGTGCCCGCCGTGTGGTGAGGGGAGAGGAGCTCTTAGTTGGGAGAAGCCAACAGGCCCGAGGGTTCCAGCGGGATGACGCTCGGGCTTAGCACTCAGGCGGCCCTGGGTTCGAATCTGAGCATTAACTCCATGCGCTGCAGGACCAGGCGAAGCATCCAACGTCGTTGTGCCTCGGTTTCTTCCTCTGTGAACTGGGAATGAGACAGGACCAGCCTCCTGCAGGTCAGGTGAGGATTACAGAAATAACGTGTGCACGCTGCTCAGCGCGAGGCCCAGATCAGCACCCAAACGATGCGCCGCGTGTTCAACAAATGACAACAATACTTTCATCCCATACCCGCCATCTGACCTTGTGCCAGTCCCACAAGAAAGGCCCCCAGCTCCTTGTGTGTAAGGAGGTAATCATACTCACTCCACCACTTCACAGAGTTGTTACAATGACGACATTAAAGCAGCACGCGAAGGTTCTTTTAAATTCATTTGTTCAACCATCCATCAAACGGGGAGCTTCCTGCCGGATGTGAGCAGGTGCTCGCCTGGCGAGAGCGAGGCTCCTCGGGCTGGTACACGGGTCCCATGAGGTGCAGCAGCCCTGGAGCTGGCCCTCAGTGACGTCCACACCCATGTGGACAACTTGTGTGGGAACTCGGGACTCGCTGAATGGACCAGCGAGTCGTGTCTGGGCGGCAGCACACTGCACAGCTGCCCCTGCCCGTGCTCTCACAGAGCCCGAGAGGGACCCAGACAAGGAGGCCGGGAGGGTCCAGAGCTGGGCTCTCTCCCAGTGGAGACCCAGGCCAAAGACCCCCCCATGCATGGGTACCAGGGTGCCTCTGGGATCTGGGTGGAGGCCTCATCATTTAAGTTTTTTGATAGAGAGAACGCCGCTTCACCTGCTCTAGTCTCTCTTTCCTCGGCTTCGTCTGGGGTCAACGCTGGTACCTTGACTGCTGTTGTCAAGATCTGAGATGGACGTAGAGTGCCCAGCACAGCACCTGGCTCCAAGAAATTACTTGATAAATGTCCACCTTAATTAGTCATAACATCCGTAACGAGATCAAAGACAGAGCAGGTGACACAGGCGAGTTTTCTGAATTCAGGCTAACCAGGAAACAAAGCCCGGATTTCCTATGGGCCCAGCTGTCCGTGTTGAGGTGAAAGTGTGAATTATCTGGCAATTTTAGCCAGGCCCACCACGTCCCTGGAAAACACTTACTGGCTTCTCTCTGCCCCGTCAGACCCGGGGAAACACAGAGTCGGAAATTCCTCTGCACAGGGAGCTTTGTTCTGTTTCATTTCCAGAAAGCACTGGTTGTCGGGCTGCTGCAGCGCAAGGACCCGCCAGCGCGGGAAAGAGAAGAAAGTCGCCATTCCTGGCACCGTGAGGGCCTCCCCTCAGTCTGTAAGCCTGGCCCCGTCATTGCAGACATGCCTTGTGCCACTGTCCTGGGGAGCCCTTCCAGAAGACACGCCTGTCAATGGAGATTCCATCCCAAGTTGTGTCATCGTGGTCACTGAGCCTAACGACCAAAACCTCATACCTCAAACTACTCCAAAAGGTAAGAGTCAGCCAAACTTTCCCCCAAATCCCTCTAATCAAGGTCAGCAAACTACCACCTGGGAGCTGAATCCTGCCTGCCGCCTAGGTTTGTCAATAAAGTTTTATTGGTACACAGCCACGCACACTTCTTGACCTACTCTCTATGGCTGCGCTCGCACTGTTGGTAGAGTTGAACTGTTGGCTGTGACAATGCTTTGGCTTGAATGCTTGTGTCCCATCAAAATTCACGTGTTGACATCCTAACCTGCACAGTGGTGGTCCTTGGAGGTGGGGCCTTTGGGAAGTGGTTAGGACATGAGGGGGAGCCCTCAAGACTGGGATCACTGTCCTTGTAAGAGAGACCTGAGAGAGCTCCCTCCCCTTTCTGCCATGTGAGGACACAGCGGAAAGCTGGCCATCTACGAAGCACAAATGGGTCTCCACCGGAGGCTGAATCTGCCATGACCTTGATCTCAGACTTCCAGCCCCCAGAACTGTGAGAAGTTTCTGTTGTTTGTGTGTGGTGTTCTGTTACAGCAGCCCGAAATGACTAAGACAGAGACCCACAGAGCCCAAGGTGTCTACCATCTATCGGGCCTTAGAGAGACAGCGTGCCGGCCCTGCTCTGAGTGAACTCGGGGACACACGTAGGGCTCTCCCACCCGACACTGCACAGCCCCTGGCATGGGGTAGACGCTCCTCTGATCCGGATGGAGCCAGGGAGCAGTATCCTTCCCCTTGGCCTGTAGGTGGGACCCCGACTGCATTTCCAGGCTTGTTTGCAGGCGCTGAGCTGGGTGGGGGGCAACAGAAACTCTTTGTCTAGGCATCTCAGCTGGTGTCTAGTGGCCGAATTATACGTGGGGCCCAGAAATAATGGACTATGATCTCATACTTTCAACCTCTATTTTCAGCTCCTTCCAATGACGGTAATAAGACCTGCCATTTATCTCTTGCTTTTACAGTTATAAAGTGGCTCCACATCCCTTGTCTGCCTTGCTTCTCGCAACAATCTCGTGAAGATATGTTGCTGCTTAGCCCCAACTAAAGAAACAAGCTCAGTGTCAGCATGACAGGCGTGGAGCCACCACTGAGTCAGTGGGGGACCAATAATCTAATCAGCTAGTCATCTGGGTCTCACGCTGTGCCCCTGGGTCTCTGAGCACCTCTCTGTGGGTCATACTCAGGGTCTTTCTGCAGAGAGGTGGTTCTGGCCCACCACCAGTGTTCAAAGCCAGACTTCCCAGCAACTCAACCTAAGTGGCCACGAGCAGAGTGATGGTCATCGGTCCCATCTTGGAACTCAGAACCCAGTTGGGCATTCCCTAGAAACTCTGGGCCACAGATGGGGTGCAGGGGCCGGGGCTGTGAGGAGAGAAGAACCTGGCCATGCAGAGGACATGACGGGAACCAAATTAGAGGGAGCTAGCCGGGACCGTGGAGTGACCCAATTCACCTCGCCCCTCCCGTTGGCTGCCCATTTTCCTGATAGTCCCAGCTGGGCCACCAGAAGGCAAGTGGGGCTATAACTAGAATGCACACTGGGATTGTTGTCATTTTTAAAAATATATAATTTTGTTTATTAGTTTCCTGTGGCTGCTGTAACAGATTACCACCAACACAATGGCTTAAAATAATAGAAAGTTATTTTCTCACAGCTCTGGAGACCGGAAGTCCACAAACAAGGTGTCGGCAGGCTCACACTGCCCCCTAAGGGTCCTGAGAGGATCCTTTCTGGCCTCTTCCACCTTCCAGGGGCCCCGGGCATCCTTGGCTTGTGGCAGCATCACCCCAATGTCTGCCTCCATCTTCACATGGTTTCTCCCTGTGTCTGTGTGTGTCCGCTTCTGTCTCATAAGGACACCAGTCATTGGACTTACGGCCCACCCTACTCCAGTAGGATCTCATCTCCACCGTTACCTTAATTCATCCTCAAAGACCTATTTCCAAATAAGGCCACATCCTGAGGTTCCAGATGGGCACAGATGTTCGGAGGGCCCTCTTCAACCCCTGCATGTTGTTTCAGATCTCCTCTTTGTTATTCCAAAAGAGGATTCAGCCCACCGGGCTAACTCTGCACGACACCACAAGAACCCCTCTGAAGCTTATGGCCGAGGGTCTGGTTCCGCAACTGTCGCCACCCCTGCTCGCTCCACCTGAGACGCTGGCATTCGGACAGGAAGGGAGAGTGTACACTCCACCCAAGGCGCAGAGCGGACTTGGCGCATCTGGTATCATTTTGCACAGTCTCGTGACCGGTTCATGTCTGTTTATCTGGTGTCCTCTTTTAGACTTGCCCAGAGGAGGGGGTAAGGCTCACAAACTCCCTTTTCGGAGCACACTTTTGGAGAAAATCATGCCATCTTATGTGTATACAAAAAGAGGATTCTGAAAATGTGTTTCCAGTTGGCTAAAAGTAGAGGGAAAAAAATTATAATGTTTTTGGATGATTCTGGAGTTATCCAGAACTGAAAAGGCAAAGTGCGTGCCTATAAACAGACTACCCACTTATACCCACTGAGTCACCAAGGCAGAAAGGTCAGAGACAGTGTGGTCAAGATGAGTGGACGAGAAGTCCCAGAGCCGGCTGACCTCTCCTCCTCCTCCACCTTCAAACTGCACATGGGGCAACAGCTTTTCCTGCTGCTCAGGAATTTAGCTACAGAATTGCTCATGTTTTCCCAAAAATCTGGTGATTAGCGGAGAATGGTGAGAGCCTGCCTATTTCAGGCAAATCTGTTAAGGCTCTTTGAGGAGGCGGCGGAAGGAAGATCCCCTTCTCTCTGCTTCCAGCCAGTCCAGGACCCCATGCTGACTTCCATCCGACCCCTTAGCGTGGCCGAAGGGTGCCTGACAGCCTCACCTTCTTCCCTACTCCCTCCAGGGCCCACTGACCACTCTAGAATAGACCCTGCTTTTCGTACCTCTGTGCCTTTGCTCCGCTCTGCAGCTGGGCTGTAGCCTCCCTCCCAACCTCCCACAACCCCAAAAATGCAGCTCCGGCATCTCCTCTGTGCAGCGTTGCCTGGCCCTCCTCCCGGCTCCCTCCTGGCCAGTTGCCCCAAGCCACCTGGTTCTCCACGCCCCCACTGAACTCCTCTGCCCCAACGGGTTTGCTTGTCCCTCTTCCCCACCCGAGGACACATTCCCCTGAACCCCAGCTGGGTCTCATTGATCCCCGAGCCCGCTGCCAGCTTAATTCTTCCTACCTTTAAACCTTTGCATTGGTAGTTGGGTCCTAGATTCCTTCAGCTCACTTCCCTTGGTTCCTGGCGACAGAGGTTAGCCCAGGTCTGGAGCTCTCTGGGATTTGTCCACTGTGAGTCACGGCGGGCAGGGCTACGGGGCTCTGTCTGGTGTGCCCACCACGTTGGCAGTGAGAGGGGTCAGGGCTCCAATGTCCTTGTCGCCCCAGCTCTACTGCACCAGAGAGCCCTCCTTATGCTCAGCTCCTGCAACTCTGCATTTAGTTCATTCATTCAATCGTCTGTCCAAAAGTATTGGTGAGACTTTCAGGTGAGGATGGAGATGCCTAACGCCCCATGCCCGCCTCGAAGGAGCTCTCGGTCTAATGAGGAGTCAAGATGAACCCAGGCACCGAAATACACTGTAAGACGTGAGCGTCTTTCCCAGCACCTCTGAGGAGCGAGGACTCCAGGCGGGGCCTCTCTTCCGCCTCAGCGGCAGGCACGCACAGCAGGCACTCACCAAGTATTCAGTGAGGAATGAACGAGTAAAGGGACACTTGCAGGTGACGATGGCAGAATGAAGGAGAATGACAGACTCACCTTCCTCGACACCCAACAAAATGAAAAAAGAATCCATAAAAACAAATTTCACCGGCAATAACCACCTCATGCCATAAGCATTGAAAAGGGCAGCCAAGAGAAAAGCCGGGGATTCTGGTTTGGCACAAAGATGTGAGATTCCTCACCCCACCCCCAACCCCTGGAAGCTTTTCTGAGGAAAGAAACTAATGCTGAGGAATTGCACAAAGCTCCTGCAGGGGGTGACCTGTGCATGGGCAGCCTGGCGGAGTGAAGTCCACATCCTCAAGAGCAGAAGCCCCTGCAGGTTACAGACAGAGCTCAGCAGACGGAAAAAGCATGGGCCACTTTCCGAGGCATGGAGCTGCCTGATTTAGGACATAAAAATGTGTCGAAATGTCCCATTTGCGATAGACTAATACTAAACCATTATTCATTGTTTACCTTAAATTCAAATTTAACTGGGCATCCTGTATTTTATCTGGCAACCCTACCAGGTCACTGTGCTGAGTTGGAATAACAATCTGATGCCCACAGAGGGAGAACGTGCCCTCGCTGGGTCCCGTGGGCTCTGGGATGGGGTGCTCCTGGGAGAGGTCAGAACTGGGGATCTTAGCACCAACTACCTTCAGCCTCAGCAGAGGGCCCCTTGCCATCCCCTGTCTCCCCACAAATGGACACTACAGGAAATCTGACTGAGAGTAACACAGTATCTTCAAATTATAGCTCAGAGAGAGAAAGACAAACTCACCCCACGTAAGAGGGGAAAATGACGTTTTTACACAGAATGTGTTACACAAAGAGAAAGGCTAGACAGAGCTGCCCTTTCATATATGCTGTAAAGAATGAAGAATGGCAAAGTGACAGACACAAATGTCCTATGGAGAGGAGGAAGGGAAAGGAGGAAAGAGAGAGAGAGAGAAAGAAGGGGAGGGAGGGAGGAAATATGAGGAACAGGCGAAGAATAAAGTCTGGAAGAAAACATGACCGAAGACACAGATTCAGATTTGCTGTGAGTTTTGCATAGAAAATATATATTTAGAGGTGAATGCAAGTAGACATAAACTAAAAGGTGAGATTATAAAATAAAGAATATTGTTCAGCTAAGGAATCAACCTTAGAGCCAACTTATAGATCCAATAAATAAACTACAATCAAGAGACTAGACACAGCTGAAAGTCAAATTAATGACATGGAGTTAAGGTCTGAGGTAATCGTAGAAAATTCAGAAGAAAAAACAAAGGGATGAAGGCAATTAGAGAGAAGATAATGAATGTGGAGGGCAAGCAGGGTATTCAAATAGAAGGAAAACGTTTGCTCCTCAAGTAGACAACTCCGTAAACAGAATAGAAGAAATTATTTCAAGATACAATATAGGAAAATTTTCCCCAAAGGAAAGAAAAAGTGGACGTGCCAATTGGAAAAGCATACATCTACCAGAAAAAAGACTATTTCTTGATACAAAAAGATTATGAGAGATACCCTGGTTGTTATTAAATGTCAATGCCAAAGCTCTAATTCTTTAAGCATACAACCAGAAAAAAGCAAATAACTTGCAAGAGGGAAAAAATTCATTAACCTCAGACTTCACAGAATCAGGCATCCAATGAGATAAGACAATAGAGTAATGTCTGAAAATACTCAGAGGGAGAAAAGTGTCTGGCTTAGCCAAGTGGTCCTTCAGGAAGAAAGCAAAGGCAGGCATTCTCAAATATAAAAGATTTCAGGAATATAGAGCCCATGGATCCTTCTTGAAAGAAATATTGGACAATAAATCCAGTCAAACAAAAGATGAGCCAGAATAATGAGCTCAGGCAAGCCACAGTGAAAGAGCTGGTGGGTAGTGATGCAAATATTTACAATTATGACTAAAGTGAAACGACAGAGGATTATGTTATGATAATGGTAAATATCATAATCCCTAGTCTGGAAGGCAGGGAGATGCCCCTCTTAGATCCTCCTTCAGGATCCAGCTAAGAGGGATTAGCTAACAGCCTCCAGCTGTCCATTCTTTCTGCTTTTGAGCAAAGGTCATGCTCTTCTTGAGGTGGCCACAGCCAATGACTGAGCATGGTGGTGACAGAAGGGTCTGGCCACTTTTGCCCAATATGGGACTCCTCTGATGGGCAGCCTTTGCCCTGGAGCTCCTCATTGGACTGGCAGAGTTTGCCAGGTCTGCACCAGAGACTGACAGCTCCCCCTGCCCTTTGCTTTTGCAGGTGTTACTCTCCAAAATAGCTTTTGCATCTCTATGTATTCTTAAAGAACCCAAGCCAGCACTCTTAGCAAAACAAAAACAGTATACACAATAAACCTAGGTTGAGAAAGGAGGAATGGAGATGTGTGAGAGCGTTACTCACCCCATCTTTTACAGCGGGGAATCGAGACCCACAGCAAAAAATTGAAACATATGGCTGAAAAACAACCTAATGACTCAGCTGCTTAATGATTTTTTAAATCCTTTTTTTTAACCTAAGTAGGGTCTTTAAAGACTGCTATCTCCTGTGGTGAGGAAATTTATGTAAAGTCCATTTATTCCATCAGATTTCTTCCCTTTTTCTAAACCCAAATAAAATTAAATATTGTTTAATCATGCAAAATACGATGCTACTTTTATAAAAATTATTTCGTCTTGTCCCTCTATATATTCACCTATTTTTCAGTCTATTCATTGAGAGAAGTCTGACCTGATGTTCCCCAAATGTTACCCTCTTTGTTTCTGGGCAACGCGTGATTTGTAGGTTTTCTATTTGCACTTCTCTGTGTTGCTTTAGTTTTTACAATGGGCAAGTAAAACTTTTATAGGAAACAATAAAGCCATCACTTTAAAATGGTGATAATGACAACAACATGTATGGATCACATTTCTAAGCACTTTCTGTACATAACTCTTCTATAACTCATAAGTAGGTGAACTATTATTATATCCATTTTAAAATAAAGAAAATGAGACAACTGTTTGCATGGAATCTCAAAAGAATCTAAATAAAATATCATTAGACTAATAAGTTTAGAAGAGGCTGACTATGTACACAGATAAACCGCATTGCTATACACCATCGGCAAACACTTGGAGTCAATTAGTAAAAAGAAAGACACCTCTTATAATAGCAACCAAAATCAAAAGGTATCCAGAAATGAATCTACTTAGAAATGGACAAGACCCATATGCTTTAAACTCTATTGAATTCCTGAGTTAATGAATGGAAATACATTTAAGCATGCCTAAGTAAATGGAGAGATATCCCACATTCATGGATAGGAGCACTCAACACCAAGAGGTTGATCGTTCTTGAAAAAGGGATTACAATTCCAATCAAAATTTCCTTTGGGTTTGTTTTTCGTGGAATTTTCAGGCTTATTCTAAAATGTTCATGGAAAAGCAAACGGTCAAGACTAGAGAAGGCAGCCTTGTAGAAAATAAGTTAGAGACTTGTCCTATTATGAAGGCTTATTCACAAAGTTAGAGCAAATGAGATAGCGTGGTACTCGTGCAGAGATCAACAAAATGGCCGCTGGAACAGAACAGAGACCTTTGAACAGATCCACACACGCGTGGAACTTTGATGTATGGCAGAGGTTGCTCTGAAGGTCAGTGAAGCGAGGAGGAACTGTTTAGCACACGGCGCTGGTACCAATAGTTACTCAGGAGAAAACGAAATGAGATCTCCACCTCAAACCATCAGCTAAAGTCAATTCTAAATGGATTAACGAGCTCAACGTGGAAAACAAGACAAAAACTCTTAGAAGAAAATATAAGACAATACATTTTTTATCTTGGTGTAAGAAAGTATTTTTTAAGACACAAAATATTAAACAGAAAACAAAATATTAAGAAATTTTAAGTTATTACAACAAATAACTTATGTTCATCAAAAGTCTCCATAAAACAGTGAAAAGTAAAGCCAGAAACATACACACATAATTGAAATCCATATAAGGACAAAGAATTAGTATCCAAAATATATAAGGAACTCCTTCAAATCAAAAGGGGGAAAAAAACCCAAAAGTCTATCTTAAAAGTGAACAAAACACACAAATAGGCATTTTGCAGAAGAAGCACAAATTCCAGTACATTTATGAGAAGGGGCTCAATCTCCTTACTAATCAGAAAAATACAAATTAAATTCACTGGGAAGCTATCAATTTACATCGTATTGGCAAAAGCTAAGAAGTACGCCAAGTATTGGAGAGGATATAGAAAAAGAAACTCATACTTTGCTAGTAGGAGTATGAATTGATACAAACACTTTAGAAAACAACTTGGCATTGTTTTGTAAATTTGAGTATTTACACACTTAATGACCCAACGCTCTCACTCTTAGGTGTATCCATAAGAGAAATTAACCCAAACATCCTTACAACGGAATATTATGTAGCAATGAAGATAAATAAACTACAGCTACACACAGCAACATAACATTTTTATAGAGCCCAAAAGCAAAGGAAAATTAAACAATATATACCTAGGCATGAGTACATGAGTGAGAATTATTTTTTTTAAGTAAGGGTATAAGAAACTGATTTAGGGTAGTGGTTATCTTTGGGAGAGGCAAGGAGCATATAGATAGATGCAAGTTATTGGTTCATGCATTGTTTATCATTCTGCCTTACAACCTAAATATATGTTGCATATAATCTTTTGTCTGATTCACGTATTTTTTTATTAAGATTATGATAGTTAACAACCTTGTGAAATTACAGTTGTATATCATTATTAGTCATATTGTAGGTACACCACTTCACCCCTAGTGCCCTCCCCCACCCCCCGTTTCCCCTGGTAACCACCAATCAGTTCTCTCTGTCTGTATGTTAACTACCACCTATGAGTGGAGTCATACAGAGTTCTTCTTTCTCTGTCTGGCTTATTTCACTCAACATAATACCCTCAAGGTCTATCCATGTTGTTGTGAATGGGACGACTTTGTCCTTTTTAATGGCTGAGTAGTATTCCATTGTGTATATATACCATATCTTCTCTATCCAATCATCTGTTGCTGGGCACTTAGGTTGGTTCCATGACTTGGCTATTGTGAATAATGCTGCGATGAACATAGGGGTGCATGGGACTTTTGGAATTGCTGATTTCAGGTTCTTAGGATAGATACCCAGTAGTGGGATGGCTGGGTCATAGGTATTTCTATTTTTAACTTTTTGAGGCATCTCCATACTGTTTTCCATAGTGGCTGCACCAGTTTGCATTCCCACCAACAGTGTATGAGGGTTCCTTTGTCTCCACAGCCTCTCCAACATTTGCAACTCTTGGTTTTGGATATTTTTGCCATTCTAACGGGTGTAAGGTGATATCTTAGTGTAGTTTTGATTTGCATTTCCCTGATGATTAGTGATGATGAGCATTTTTTCATGTGTCTATTGGCCATCCGTATATCTTCTTTGGAGAAATGCCTGTTCATGTCCTCTGCCCATTGATTCACTTATTTTAAATGATAATAAAGAAAAAGATTAAATGGAAAGAAACCAAGGCACAGATAGGTTACACGATTGCTTAAGGTCACGGGTACAAGAGATGGAGCAGGGATCAAAGGCCTTACCTTCTCCTCCATTCTATCCCCTCCACATTGCCTCACATTCTTTCTCTTTTTCTTTCTTTCTTTCTTTTTTTTTGGTGAGGAAGAGTGTCCCTGAGCTAACATCTGTGCCAAACTTCCTCTATTTTGTATGTGGGATGCCACCACAGCATGGCTTGATGAGTGGTATGTAGGTCCACACCCACGATCCAACTTGTGAATCCCGGACCACTGAAGTGGAACACAAACATAACCACTACACCACAGGGCCAGCCCCCCGCCTCACATTCTTAATGAATTCCCTAAAGGAGAAAGCGCCATGGAGTGAAAAGAAAGATGCAACTATATCAATGTCAAGTATCTTCTAATTTGATGATAACAGGCCAAGATAGCAGAAGTAAGAGAGGAGAATGAACAAGGAGAGAAAATGCAAGGACTGTGGCCACAGTTCCTGGAAGATGTCCACAGACCTGGCACCCCGAGACTTCCCACTGGCAGTGATGGTTAAAAGTGCAAACCATATGCACCCAGCCCTTCAATTTTGTAAGAACGTCTTAATTTCTCTAAATATTTCATCACCAGCTCTTGGAGAGTCCTTTCAGAAGAACACTGTGGGCAGCGGCAGCCACAAACGAGATGAAATGTCCCAAACCTCAGCCAAAGGGCTCCACATGGGGCGACAGACACTTTGGAAAGACTGTCTCAGACCACGCGCCACACCCCTGAGCTCTGAGAACGTCTTCATGCCACTTAAGCCCTGTATCCAGGACTGGAATCCTGTATCCATAGCACTTAATTCCTTCCTTTTAAAAGCACTCCACATTTTCTTAACAGTCAATGCTTTTCTGATTATACAAGTAACATATGCTTATTATAGAGAATATGAGAAACACAGATAAGCATAAAGAAAAAAGGAGCATAAAGCACACACAATCCAAACTCATAAAAAGAACGGCTTTATCAATTGGCGCATTTATCCCTTTCTTCTTCTTCTTCTTCTTCTTCTCCCCAAAGCCCCTCAGTACATGGTTATATATTCTAGTTGTGGGTCCTTCTGGCTCTGCTACGTGGACGCCGTCTCAACATGGCCTGATGAGCAGTGCCATGTCCTCACCCAGGGTGCGAACAGGTGAAACCCTGGGCCACTGAAACAGAGCATGCAAACTTAACCACTCGGCCACGGGGTCAGCCCCAGTCGGTGCATTTCCCCCGAGTCCTTTTTGCTATGCACAGAGTCCGTGCATCTATGTGTGGGTTTGTACTGAAGTTTTTCTGCTTAACTGAGATCTTACTGTCTACACAGTCCCTGAGTACTTTTTGACCAATAAGAGAAAACCCTGACCCTCCCCCTCATTTTAAAGACAACGCTTTCTGCCTTTCTTTCCTTAGCCCATGACCACATCAGCTATACTCTAGGCTTGGATTGGGATGGTAGTGGCTTCATGAAGGCCCTTTGTGACTGTCCCCGTCTCTTGAATTTATCAGTTTCTTTAATTTACCACAGTCCTTCATATGAGAGACCACGGAGCCAAGAGCAAAGAGAGGAGCTCTCCAGGACGTGGCCACTGGCACTTGAGGGGGAAGTACAAGAAGAAGAATAGAAATTTGCATTTGCACAGTGGTTTGAGCTAGATGACCCTCTTTCATGTAGAAATATAACCGTTATTCATATGGAAAAGGGAAGACAAAGCGGTGCAGATGTTAGCTACCAGCCTCTTGAGTTGGACTCCCAGAAATTAAATCCCCACCTTGAAACTCCCTAAGTCTGAGTTTCCTCATCAATACATTGGAATAATAAGAGCCCCCGGCTTATACGGTTACGAGATGACAATTACAAGACGCAACACAAGTAAAGCACCGAACACAGTTCCTGGTATGTAATGAGTAGGAACAAATGTTCATACCATTTGTGTGGTGGTGGTGGTGTGATGATGATGACACCAGTGATGGTGACAAGGATGACGGCATAAGAAATATCTTTAATCCACTTTAGGGGTGAAAGGTATCATTTACATACAATCAAATGGACTCATTCTGTCTCCAGAAGAGTTCGGACAAACATATACACTTAAGTAACCAGGTATAGAATATTTCTATCATCCCAAAATGTTCCCTTAGGCCCATTTTCAGCCAACTGTTCTCCTCCCCTTGCAATGACAGTTCCAGACAATTGTACATTACATTTGTCATTATACATTAAATCTGTCTTTTTTCAGAGATTCATACAAAGAATTCCACTTTGTCCTCATTGTTGGCTTATTAACGGTATGTCTTTTTTGTTGTTATTTTAATGCTCGCTTTAGGGTATGTGGTATATACTTCTTTTTCGTATTATATTATCACCTTCAAGGAATATTATACCACTTCACAAATAGAATGAGAACTTTACTCCCATGTCCCCATCTCAATCTTTATGCTATTGTTTCATACCTTTATCTTACACATATGTCATAAACCCCAAAACACGTTGTGACATTTATGTTCAAATAGCCAGCTCTCTTTTAAAGAGATGGAAATAATAAGAAAACAGCTTCTCTAGTTAGCATTTTGGGTGCTCTTTGTTCTTTGTATTGATCCTTATTTCATCCCGTATCATTTTCATTTTGCCTAAAGGACTTTGGTTAACATTTCCTTCACTGCCAGTCTGCGGATGATAAATTCTTCTGGATTTTGTATGTCTAAAATCCCCTTTGCCTTTGAAAAGTATTTTCCCTGGGTACAGGATGCTAGGTTGAGAGCATTTTCTTTCAGGACTTTAAAGATTTTGTTCTTCTCACTCACATCCTTTTCAACGAGAAAGCTGCTGTCATCATTATCTTTGTTTCTCCATACGTATTGTGTCTTTTTCTATGGCTCCTTATAACCCTTTTTCTTTGTTGGTTTTACCCAAGTTGATTAAGATGCACCTTGATGTGGTTTTCATCATTTTTCTTGTCCTTGGAGTTCACTGAGCTCCTTGAATCTGGAGGTTGATAGTTTTCACAGAATTTGGAAAATTTGTGGCCATTATTGCTTGAAATGTCTTTTCTATCACCTCTCCTTCCCCATGTTTTCAGGGCTACCAATTCCATTTGTATTAGGTCACTTGAAGTTTTCCCACAGATCACTGACGCTCTGTTCTTTTTTTTTTTAATTCTTTTTTCTGTGCGTGTTTCATTTTTGATAGTTTCTATTGCTGTGTCTTCAAGTTCCTTAATCTTTTCTTCCACAGTATCTAATCTGTTAATCCAACCCAGTGTATTTTCAGTCTCACACATTGTAGTGCTCATCTCTGTGTTTAATTCAGGTCGATTTTGTATCTTCCATGTCTCTACTTAACATTATTAATGTACAGAATGCAGTTATAACAACTATATTAACGTCCTTGTCTGTTAAATCTAATTTGTGTGGTGGGACCATTTTGATGATTGGTTGATTATTCTCCCCATGATGGGTTGTATTTTCGTGCTTCTTTGCGCGACTGGTAATCTGTGCTTGAATGCCACACACTGTAAATTTGTGGCAAGTAACCTCATTGGGTGCTGGATTTCCTTTATGTCTGTAAATATTCCTGAGTTTTCTTGGCATAACTTGAGGATGACAATAAGCTACTTGGAAGAAGTTTATTCTTTCAGGTCCTGTTTTTGTGATTTATTATGTGGGTCTGGAACAGTGCTCAGTCTAAGTCTAATTATTCCCGGCTACTGAGGCAAGACCTTCCTGAGAATTCCACCAGTGCCCTGTGAGTTATGGGTTTTTCCAGTCTGGCTGGAGAAAACGGGAACTATTCCTGGTCCTGTGTGCATGCCTTTTGGATGTGTTTTCCCCCAACTCCAGGTAATTTCTTCACATGCGTGTACTGATCGTGCTCTGCTGGCTACTCCGGGAGGACCTCCTCTGGATTTGCTCCGTGTGGCTTTCTGCACCCCAGTGCTATGCCCTGAAAACTGCAGCCACGTCTTTCTCCCCAGATTCTCAGCTGCTTGTCCTCAACTCGGCGAGTCAGCCAGGCTCCGTCTGCATTCCCCCTCCCTGTGCTGCAGCCCGGAAACTTTGTCAAAGCAGTAAGTAAGCTGGGGCAATCCCAGGGCTCGCTCAGTCATTTCCCATCACTCAGGGATCTTTGTCCTCTGTTGCCGATACCCAGTGACTTGAAAACTGTTGCTTCATATCTCTTATATGGTTTTTATTTTTTAGTTTTCTGGTTGTTTCAGGCATGAGGATAAATTCAGTCCGTGGGACTCCATCTTGTGTGGAAGGAGAAGCATCAAAAGAAGTATTTGTATCCACTTTGGGGATTAAAGGTATAATTTACAGACAATAAAATAAACCCATTTTAAGTTTCCAGATACGTTTTCCCAATACTAATGGTATATGTCTCCACCTTACTGAATCTTAAACGTTCTTTATATATTCTAGATACAGGATGTTGTGAGATATGTGTGATGAATATTTTCTCCCATTCTTTGTCTTGCCTTTTCTTTTTCTTAATAGTGTATTCTGAAAAGCAAGTATATACTTTTGATGAATTCCAAATTAATTTTTATAAATGTTTAATTCATATATATGTGCCTTATCTGAGAAATCTTTGCCTACTCCAAAGTCACAAGATTTTTCCAACGTTTTCTTCTATAAGTTTTATTCTTTTAGATTTTAGGTACAGGTCTACACCCCACTTGGAGTTAACTTTTTGTATATGTCATGAGACAAGAGTCAAGTTTCTTATTTTCCCATATGGATATCCCGTTGTGTCAGCACCATTTGTTGAAAACATTTTTCTTCCCCCACTGAACGTTGTTACTTTTACTGCAACTCAATTGGCCATATGTGCCTGGTCTATTTCCAGACTCTCTCTTCTGTTTCATTGATCTATATATCTACCCTTACGCCAATACTGCACTATTTTGATTCCTGTAGCTTTATAGTAAGTCTTGATATTGACTATTCTAGGTCCTTTGTGTCTCCATGTAAGTTTTAGAATCAGTTGTCAATTTTACCAAAACCAAACACTTTGAAGGTTTTACTGTGCTTGCCCTGAATCTATAAATTAATCTAGTGATAACGGACATCTTAACATTATTGAGTCTTCCAGTCGACATGTTTTATTGAATTTATCCCTAATTATTTGAAGTTTTCCTTATGTTACTATAAATTAGTTACCAGTCGATAGAAATATTATAGGTATCCTAAAATCCTGCTAAGCTCACTTATTAGTTCTAGTAACTTTTAAAAATACGTTCCATAGGATTTTCTTCTTACATAATCAGTCATTTGTGAATAGAGGTGGCTTTATTTCATCTTTTTCTATCTGTATGCCCTTTATTTCTTTTTATTGCCCTTATGGGACTGGCTATGACCTGCAATAAAAGTAGCGAGAGTGGACATCTCTGCCTTGTTCCTCATTTAAGGAGGAAAGTATTCAATATTTAACCATTAAGCATGATGTTAGCTGTAGGTTTTTCAAAGATGTTCATTATCAGATTGAGGAAATTCCCTTCTATTTCTAGTTTACTGAGAGTTTTTATCATGAATGAGCATTGAATTTTGTCATATAGCTTTTGTGAAGCTATTGAGATGATCATATGGTTTTCCTCTTTTGTTCTGTGAATATGATAAATTACATCAATTTTTTTAATGTTAAACCAACCATACATTTCTAGGGTAATCCCAATTGATCACAGTGCATTGTCCGTTTATTATATTGCCAGATTTGATTTGATAATATTTTGTTAAGGATTTTTGCTTCTAAATTCTTGAGAGATATGGTCTGTAGTATTCTTTTCCTATAAATACATCATCTGGGTTTGGCTTTGGGCTAATACTGGCCTCATAAAATGAGTTCAAAAGTTTTTCCAGAGGCCAGCCCAGTGGCATAGTGGTTAAGTTTGCACACTCCACTTCGGTGGCCTGGAGTTGACAGGTTTAGATCCTGGGTGCGGACCTACACACCACTCATCAAGCCATGCTGTGGTGGTGTCCCACATACAAAATAGAGGGAGATTGGCACAGATGTTAGCTCAGGGACAATCCTCCTCACCAAGAAAGAAAGTTTTTCCATCTTCCTCTATTTTTCTGAGTTTGTGTAGGATTGATATTAATTATTAATTAAATATTTGCTATAATTCACCCATGAGGTCATCTGAATTGGAATTTTTGTAAGAAAGTATATTAGTATAAATTCAACTTCAGTAATAAAAATAGAGGTATTCAGTTGTTTTATTTCTTAAGTCAGTTTTGGTTATTTGTGTTTTTCAAGATATGCATCCACTTCATCTAGGCTGTAGAATGTGTGGCCTAAACTTGTTCATTGTTTTGCCTTGTTATCCTTTTAACGTCTGTAGGATTTGTAGTGATTTCCCCTCTCTCACTCCTAATATTAGTAATTTGTGCTTTTTTTCTTCTTTATCAGTCTTGCTAAAATTTTATCAACTGTATTGATCTTTTCAAAGAATCAGCTTTTGGGTACCTAAATTTTCTTTATTGTTTTTTCTAATTCCTATTTCATTTATTTCTGCTTTCACCTTTCTTATTTTCTTCTTTCTACTTAGTTCAGCTTCAACATGCTCTTTTTACCTCTATCTTAAAGTGGTCATTGATTTGAGGTCTTTCTTCTTTTCTAATGTAGACATTTAAAATGATAAATGTTCCCACTAATCAGTGTTTTAGCTGCATTTCACACGTTATAATACATTGTGTTTAAATTTTCACTCAGTTCAAAATATTTTTTCATTGCCCCTGTGATTTCATTTTTATCCCATAGGTTATTTAGAAGTGTAGATTAAAATTCTGGCATTTCAGAGATTTTGAAGATTTCTTTCTGTTACTGACTTATAACTTAATCTTATTTTGGTCAGAAAACATTCTATATGTTTTCTTTTCTTTTTTTAAAAACTTGAATGACGTTTTCTTTATGACCCAGAATACAGTCTATCTTGGTAAACGTTCTGTGAGCACCTCACAAGTGTATGTTCTGTAGATTTGGGACGGAGTGTTCTAGAGTGTTCTATAAGCACCAATTAGGTCAGGTTGGTGGAAAGTGCTCTTCGAGTCTTCTCCATCCCTATTAATTATCTGTATACCTTTCTATCAACTACTGAGAGACAAGTGTCGAAATCTCCAACTTCACCTGTGAATCGATTTCTCTTTCCAATACTTTCAGGTTTTGCTTCACTTATTGTGAAACTCTGTTATTAATTGTGCATGCGTTTATGATTTTTATGACTTCTTAAATAATTGACACTATTATCATTATGAAATATCTTTCTTTTGCCTGGTAATCCTCTTGGTTCTGCAGTCTACTTTGAATGATAACAACAAAGTCACTCAAGCTTCCCTATGGTTCATATTTACATGGTATATTTTTTCCCTCCTTTTATTTAACTCTCTGCCTTTGTATATAAGGTAAGTCTGTCATAGAGAGAATACACATAAGTAATTTTTAAAAAAAATAAATCTGATAATCTCCACCTTTTAATTAGAGTGTTTGGACCATTTCTACTTCATGGACGTATCAGCATTACTGTCTTGCTATGTGTCCTGTTTGTTCTTGGTTCTTTTCCCCCTTTTGATTAACCATATTTCAGCTTTTCATTTTTTCTGCATTATTGACCTCTGAACTATGCTTCTTTGTTTTCTTCTTCTGGAGGGATGCTGTATGATTTGCAGTATGCATCTTTAACTTTACAGTCACTTTCAAATAATATCATACCACTTGACATATAATCTAAGAATCTTACAACAGTAAACTGCTATTTCCCACCCCCGTCCTCTGTGTTTTTGCTGTCATAAATTTTACTCTTAAATACGTTTTTTAGAAAACTGTAATTCATTGTTTTTTCTTTGTTTTAGACAATCAGTTATCTATAAAGAAATTTAACAGCAAGAATGCTTTTTTTTTTTTTTTTGGGCTGAGGAAGATTGGCCCTGAGCTAACATCTGTGCCAGTCTTCCTCTATTTTGTATGTGGGATGCTGCCACAGCACGGCTTGATGAGCAGTGTATAGGTCCATGCCTGGGATCCAAATCCACGAACCCTGGGCCACCAAAGCAGCATGCACAAGCTTAACTGCTAAGCCACCAGGCCAGCCCCAAGAAAAAAATTTTTATATTTTCTTACATATTTACTATTTCCACCTTTCCTCATTACTTTGGGTAGATCCAAGTTTCAATCTGGTATCATGTTCCTTCTGCTTGAAGAACTTCTAACATTTCCTACAGAACAGGTCCACTTGCAACAAATTCATACAGGTTTTGTTCGTCTGGAAAAGTGCATATTTCAAATTCACTTTTGAAATATATTTTCTTTGGGTGTACAATTCTGGGTGGACAGTGTTGTTTCTTTCTTTTTCTTTCAAAACTTTAAAGATCTTGTTCCATTGTCTCTAACTTGCATACGTTCTGATAAGAAACCTTCAATAATGTTTTCTTCCTTTATTTGTAAAGTGTCCTTATCTCTGGCTGCTTTAAGATGTTTTCTTTACACTAATTTTCAGCAATTTGATTATGAGTTTGTGTGTGTGTGTTTATTCTGCTTGGAGTTTGTAAAGATTCTTGGATCTATGAGTTTATAGTTTTTATCAAAGTTGACAACTTTTACCATTATTACCTCAAATATTTTCTGTTCCCTCCTCCTCACCTTCTGGGACTTTAATTATATGTCTGTTGGACCAGCTGATAGCTTGCCACAGGTCACTGAAGCTCTGTTTCTTTTCTTTCAGTCTTTCATTTGGGACGGCTCCTGTTGCTACAAATTCAAGTACCCCAATCTGGGTGTTCACTCTTCCACGTGAAATCTACTGCTAATTCTATCCAGTGAATTTTTTTTATCTCAGATGTTATGTTTTCCATATCTAGAAGTTCCACTTGGTTCTTATTTCTTGTGTTTTCCTTATTTATCCTCATTACACTCATGTTTTCTTTTACATCCTTAAGCACATTGCCCATATTTATAATAGCTGTTTCAGTGTCTTTTTTTGCTAGTGTCATCATCTTTGTCACTTCTGGGTCTGCTTCTATTGATTGATTTTTCTTCTGTTTATGGGTCGAATTTTCCTGCTTGTTGGCATGTCTAGTAAATTTTGATCAGATTCTAGAACTGTGAATTTTATGTTTTCACACGTTGGATTTTGTTGTATTCCTAAAAGAATAGCAGACCGTTGATTTACTTTCAAATCACTTTTGAGACTTGTTTTGAAGCTGCTTTAAGGTGAGTTTAGAATATCCTGTCTTCAAGAATATACTACACTTCTGATTCTTTATGAGCCATCCTCTCTATCCAGTGAGGTCTCTCTCCTCTGGCTGACAGGGTCTTGAATCAGTCTTAGTCCTGTGTGAGATCTCAGGGTTGTTCAGCTTACAGCTCCCTAGTAAATTTCCTCTTCCCAGAAGCTGGTCTTTGCCCAGCCTCAGGGAGCTTAACCTGGTGTAAACACAGAATAGTATTCAGCCAAAGACTCAAGGAACTCCTACCCTATTTCTGGAGGTCTTTCCCTGAGTGACTCCCTCCTCTCTGGTACCCTGCCCCACAAATTCTGTCCACTTACCCCAACTCAGTTATCTATCTCTCAACTTAGTAAGACCACCAGGTACTGTTTAGATTATTTCTCTTCGTACCGTGACCTAAAATAGCCTGCATGTGCAAAGCCAGGGCAATCTTTGGGCTCATCCCATTTTATCCCCTTCTCCCAGGATCACAATCCTGTACTTACTGATGCTTAATATGTGAAAAAATTGTTTCACGTATTTTATCTAAGTTCAGACACATCAGTCCCTCACGGTCAGAAGTAAAAGTCTAATGTTAGAATCTTCAAAGAAATACAAGATGTGGATTAGACTTTGGGAAAGAAAACAGAGAGATGGCATCGTATCAATCAGAACCTGAGCTTCTGTCATGCACTCAGAATTATGTCAGGTGCTCTAAGGGACACAAATATGTATTATTTTATACAACTGCACAAAATAAGCGTGCGGGCATTTCGCAATCTACAAAGAATGTTCAACTCCATATTTAAGTCTGAAAATTCCTCTGCAAGCCATTATGTACTGCTATGAGCATTTTGTGAAGGAGGTTCATAGGATGGCCCGGGGCATGCACAGAATACCTGGGCTCGAGCCTCAGCTCCATCACTCACCAGTGTGTGACTTTCCATTGAAACCTCCGTCTTCTGGATTGTGATCTGTTCAGCTGTTTTATGTCATTTTTCTCTCCTTTCCTCCCTTCTTTTAGGTTAATTTCATGCTCTTTACTGCCCCATTCCCTCCTTTATTAGCCTGTTAATTCTTACTATTTTTTAACAGTTACCCTCAAAATTAACATCTCATTATAATTAATACTTTTACTACTTCGTGGACAATGCAAGGACCTTAGAACACTTTGACTTCATTCACTTCCCCGCTGCCTTTTGGCAATTGTTTTCATGTATCTTAATTCTCTCTATATTTTAAATTCCACAGGATATTATTACTATCATTGTTGCATACGTCAAACATTCATTTTTGTTTAGCCACATATTTTCCTTCTGTATCGCTTTTTATTCCTTCCTGCACCTGTGTTCTTCTGCGGGGATCATTTGCCTTTTGCCAGAAGAATGTGGTTTAGTATTAGCTTTAGTGGGTGTTTGCTAGTAACAATTTTTTGTAGTTTATGTTTGTTTGAAAATGTCTTCATTTCACCTTTTTGAAGGATAATTTGGCTGGTATACAATTTGAGGCTGGCAGTCCTTTTCAGCACTTTGAAGATAACATTCCATTGTTTTCTGGCCTCTATTGTTTCCATTAAGAAATCAGCTTTAAATCTTTTTGTGGTTCCTTTGAAGGGAATGTGTCTTATGCTTCCGGCTTCCTTTAACTTTTTCTCTCTGGCATCATCTTCCAGCAGTTTGACTGTCATGTGCCCCAATGTAGTCTTCTTGGTATGTATATTTTGTGGGGTTCATAATAATTCTTGAGTCTGTGGCTTGATGTCTTTCATCATTTTTTGATAAGTTTGTAGCTGTTATAACCTCAAATATTGCTTCTCTCCCATTCTCTCTCTCTCTTCTCCTTCACAGACTAAAATTACCCAAATATTAGGCATTTTCACTATTTCTCAAATATCCCCTGATTTTTTTCTAAATTTTTCACCCTCTTTTTTCTCTCCACACTTCAATATAGCTATTTTCTTTGTACTGTACCTCTCAGTTTTCTCACCTGTAAAATGGGCATAATAACAAGACCTAGCCTATAGAGTTGCTATAGGGATTAAATGGAACCTGTTAATACATGCAAACAACTTTTCCAAACGCCTAAAACATCACTATTTTTGTTATTCACCTTACTCACGTGGGAAAACTCAGACTTGGACAAGTCAGGTAACCTGGTCAAAACACACATATGGAAATCTCCCTCCCGAAAGAAGAGATGGTTTGAGCTGGGCCTTGAGATGGTTTAAGCTTGACCGGCTATGGATGGGTAGAGAAAAGAGAAGGCATTCCTAGGGGAACCTGAAGAGATTAATCTGATGGCGGTGGACTGAGGCTTCAGAGAGAACTGAAAGCGATGGATGACCACCCAGGGCAGTGCAGACTAGCAGAGGTCTTCTTTAGGGTACGAGGTCAGCTGCTCCAACAGTACCCCAGGATAACAGCAGCTTAAACAAGATAGAAGTGTATTTACCTCTCACATAACATAACATGTGTGAGCATAAGCAGCTCTGGGTATTTGAAGTGCATTAGAGATGCTCACTCAACAGAATGGCCAGATGGATTTCAATGGCCAACAAGAATGCTTATGCTGGGACAAAGAGCACATCTCTTCTGAGAAGCTAGTCAGAGGCTGGATCCAATACATAGCTCTCCCCATGGAGGAGGCAGCACGTCCTGCTCAGCTTAGTTAACACTACATGAACCTCTTTGTCGAGAATCAACTGCCAGTCTCTTCCTTCAGCTGTCCATCACACCAGGTCATTCTTTCTAAGATGGAACTAAGAACATGTTACGCTCATAATTACAAAACAAAATAAGAAGGGAAAACCCAGCAAGTTGCCCCCTTGCCTACCAGATAAAGTCCAAACCCCTTAGTTAAGCATTCAAGGCCCACCATAACCAAGCCCCATCTTGTCTACCCCATTTCACCTGCTGCCACTTCTCCAGAACCGCACACAGGGCAATCTTGTTTCCCTAAATAAACCACATACTCTCACACTGCAACCATTTTGCTGAGGACCCTTTTCATTGCTCTGCTTTCTAGAGAACTCAAGAGCTCATTCTATGCCTCCAAGAAGGACCACAAGCAGTCAGCGCACACCTGCCGCTCAGCCACTGCCGCACTGATCCACATAGACTGGTTTCCTGTCCGTCTCAAGGAGAATGTGTTCTAGAGGGCAGGAGCCAGGTCTTCTCAATGTGTGGATCCTCAGCCTCCAGCCAGGCGTAAAGCAGGTGCTCATGGAATATGGAAGGAAAAGGCAAAAGCAGAAGTGCTGTGGATTGAGTGTTACCCCAATCCGTATGTTGAAGCCCCAACCCCCAGTGTGATGGCATTTGGAAGTGGGGACTCTGGGAGGTGATCAGGGTTAGATGAGACATGAAGGTGGAGCCTCCATGGTGGGATTGGCACCCTGATAAGGGGATGAAAAGACCAGAGCTCTCTCTCCATCACGTGAGGACACAGCAAGAAAGTGACCGTCTGCAAACCCGGAAGGGGACCACACCAGAATCAAATCTGCTGGCGCTTTGATCTTAGACTTCCAGCCTCCAGAACTATGAGAAATAAATGTTTGTTTTTAAGCCCCCTAGTCTATGGCGTTTTGTCACAGCAGCCCGAGCTGACTAAGACAGGAAGAAGATGTCGTCCAGCGGGCTGAGCTGCCATGAACACCTGTCAGGAGACAGGAGATGGAGCACATCCAAGCGTTCAACTCCCAGCTTCTCAGGAGCAACACAACAGACCACTGGCTCGTCTTTCATCATGCCCTACATTCACCAGATATTAATTGGATCCCATTATATACAAGACTGGTTTCACAGAGACAATTTTTCTCCATTGCCCCGGCTCAGTTCTCTGCCCACTACCTGTGTAGGAATCCTCAGTCCGTGCAGCCTCAGAAATTCCTGCTCTCAGCAACTTGAAATGAATCCAAGAGCAGAACAGACAACGGTTGGCAGCTTCAGAGACCAGGCTCTGAAGCGAGACATGGCATTAAATAAGCGTATCCAGAAAAAAAAAATTATATAATACATGGAAATTAGTCCAAGAAACAGCCTATAGTCTTCGCACCATGAGATCCAAGGAACAGCACGAGCCTGGGAACTACCAAATCTGTCCATCGCAGGCGCTGGAATTTAGCTAAAAGGTAAACTGGTATTTGTCAGGGATTTCAGTTGTCACTTTAAACAATTAGCTCCTAGTAAAAATGAGTTTCATCTCCCATTTCACTCCATCTTTCTTATTATCACTCCATATTTCTTATTTCTCCATCTTTCATCTTTCTTATTTGAGGGTCTAGCTTTATCTTTAAATATCAAGCATCTTAAATACTGAAATGATTTAAATACTCATGGTGAGATTAGACCGATAAAGTAATCAAAGTCCTAAGGGAGACAGTCTTCTCTCAGGGCCCCTTTAGCATGTGATCAGTTCCGGACAAGGCTTTGTAGACAGGTGAGACCTGGTTTGGTGGGAGGAAATGGGGAGGATTTTCCAAACGTCAGAAGATCCACAAACACTGAATTCCTGAATTAGAAAGAAACTTGGAAAGAAAAGCATCCCAACCTCTCATTTTAAAGCCTCAGGACTCAGAGATGGAGAGATGCTTAATAAATGTGTGAGGACAGGAGGGCATTCTCGGACACGGGTACCAATGAAAAGACGGACGATTTCATCACTCTCTAAAGCTCTCTGCCCTTGAGCCCACTGGGATCCTGCCGAATTGTCCCCATCTTAACAGCTCCTCTTAAAAGGAAAAGAATGGGCACGTCCCATTTGGCTAAAATGTAGCATGGGATGACTTGCCATCAGGTAACGCCAGAAACAGGACAAAATTTTCTAAAAGGATGTAGCCAAGGACCTTGGCCCATTGAGGACACGTTATAAGTGGAAAGAAGTGCTTCTGCCTGCTTTTTTAGTTCATATTTAGTTTCAGTAGACATTTTGTATTGTTTTAACATGTTTTTTGAAAGAGTGTAAAAGAGAAACTTACATAAGCCTTTGGATGAGTTCCCTAAGGAAAGAAGAAACCTTAAATGTCAACTTGCAGTTAATAAAGAGCAGATACTTCTTCAACAGGACGGCCCTTCACAGGCTGGACCCCGGAGGGCTACCACCGAGCGGCGAGCTGGCTGTTCACGAGAAGAGGTGCTTGTCTCCCCAGGGTACTATGTCAACTTTTTGAGAATCAGATTTCAACCATTTTGACTTTAAGAGTATCCGTTGATTACCAGGAAGAGTTATGCCTCAGGTGAACCAAACCAGGATTTTCCACAAGCTATGTTAAATATTCTTGACTTAAGTCTCAGCCTACACTGTCTATTTTTGCAACTTCTCGTGAGTCAAATTACTTCAAAACAAAAAACACGTATACTTGAAAAGATTGGTTATGTTATCCCTATCTTTTCCAATATGGATGTCAAGTATCATGGAAGGCAAGGAGCTTGCTCAAGGTACTGACAGTGTATTAGTCAGGATAAGCTTGACTATGCTGCAGAAAGACAATCCCCCAACTCAGTGACTTGCAACAACCCAGTTATTTTCCCTCACTCTGTGGGGCCATCGTGGGTGGGCTGGGAGCTCTGTTTTGAGTCGTATCATCTTCAGTCTGGAGAACTGACTGAGAACCCCATCTTGGTCATGGGCAGCCCGCATCTAGAGTACTGCGGGTGACTGGTGGTACCCTGGTACAGAGGGAGCATGGCCAATGGTGCTCTGGCTCACAGTCCACCCTGACGTCACAGCCGCTCACAGTCCACTGGCACAGTCATCTAACTAATATTGGGTGGAAAAAGGCAATCCTACCATGTGCCAAGAGAGAGCCAGGACACCACATTATATAGCAGGTGTCTTAGAGCCAGAAATGGGACCTCTGTCTATCTGATCACACAGTCTGTGTCATTTCCACTATACCACGCAAACTCTGCAGTTGCACTATTGTTTTTAATTAAAAAGTTTCAATATTATATACTTCATCCTCTCCTGTAAGAGACTTATAAATTGAGAAGATTGAGGCATAAAACCTGAGTATCTCTTAATCCACACCTGGCTTTAATTCATGTCTCCAGAGCCCCTCAGAGAAGAGCTGGCAGATAATACACTAGATACTCAGTTAAATTTGAATAGCAGATAAACAACAAAAAAATTTTAGTATGAGTATGTACCAAATAGCATCAGACCTACTTCTACTAAAAAAATTATTCGTTGCTTATCTAAAATTCAAATTTAACCAGGCATCTTCCTGGCGGGAGGGTATTATTTTTACTTTGTTTTGTTTTGTTCTGTTTGCTAAATCTGTCAACCTTATCTCAGAGGTAGGGCCACCGTCCTACCAAACAATGCATGAAAGGATAAGAATTAAAAAACTAAAACCATTGGAAAATATGTGAGGCCAAGGGAGGGCTGATACCTGCTAGGGAGCCAGGAGCATTCCCCAGATAATCCCACAGACCTGGAGGAATTCCCACTGGAACAATGTCTGTGTCCCCACCGCTCCTGGCTCACCATAAACCCTCAAAGAACGCTGCCTGCTGGGTCTGCTGAGACCACTTCCGAATCAAGCATCAGCTTTGATGGACACCTCCATTCCACATCGTGTGGCCTTTCGGAACCCAAAGAGTTGGGCCTAGTTTTACTTGACTCGGTATTTCCCAACAACCAGCACATGACCTGGTACAATGAAGACCTTGTGAATGTTCACTGAATAGGATTGAAATGGAAGGAAAGATGGAAGGAAGGAAGGAAGGAAGGAGATAGCATGGGATCCCATTCTGATTGAACATTTCAGAAAACCCCTATATGCCCACCAGGGCCCTCAAGACGGCGCTCAATGAATGCTGATCGAACCGACGCATGCTGCTTCCCTCGGAGCCGCTGTTAGCCCTTATAGCACCTGCGTGGGATCAGTAAGTGGCATCCCCTTCGGGCAGACACAGCGCCCAGATAAAGGGGTCAATGAGAGACACAAGCTTTGACTTGCGCCAACGGGGCCAGAACACGCCCCCCATCCTCCTTGGATAGCCGCAGAGTGCCAGGGCCCACAGCCTGGCTGATAGCATGAGGGGTGGGGGTTTCAGCCTCTATTCACTTCTCAGCCAGGCATCTGTGTGCACCGCACATCTGCACGCGGGTCAGACATCCCTCCCGTCTCTCTAGGTCAGTCTCCGGTTTCTGGTGGAAACACTGGAAGGTGCCCTCAGATGTGGACTTTCACCCTTTGAAGGACATTGTTTCTGCTCATGTTTTCCACACTCACCAAACGAGACTCGGAATTGAGAGAGAAAGAGCAAAACAACCACACACACACACACGCACACACACACAGAGTAATTGCTGGGTGTGAATTGTATGTAAGGTAACAATTCCACTGGAGTGGTGTCTGAATGGAGCTAATCCAATTAAATATTTTCCAGATGGAGCTAATGGAGTATACATTCTCCTCACTTATTTTCACTTTTTTACTGTCTTCTTGGTGTTTTTGGTGCTGCTTAAAAATGATTTAATGAAACAAAAAAAGACATTACAGGGTTGAGTATAACAAAATGAGGAGGATTGCAGCTAAGGCTGACACTGACTCTTCAGTTAATTCAGTTGCACCTAATTATCTTGTTGCTTTGCAATCCAGCCCTTCTCTCCACCAACACCAGCTTCGGGAACACCCCTGATAATTGCAGAGCAGCCGCAAGCCGATATCTTAAAGATAAGATGAGTAATCCTCAGCACTCTAATTTTTCTGCCATGTCCCTGAATGCCTGTAAGTGTGTGGAAGAGAAAACTTCAGAACCCAGCCTTTTTCTCTTAGGTTTGTGAGAAATCTGTGACTGCATTTCCCATCATGCATCTCCATAAATAAACAGTGGACGCTCTTTGTCCACTTAGGAGGTGACGGCCAGTTTTAGAGGAACCACTCTGATAACTGGACAGAGATGAGAAGAGCCATCTTAGAATAACTAACCCCAAAATCTCCGCAGAAAAGAATATACACCGAGACGCCTACCAGCCTTGAGCAACTCTTGGTTTGGGGAAAGTGATTTGATTGTTTGATTTCTCTGGCCAGTTAGTCCAGGTTTTTACAAATTTTCCTCTGTGCCTATGCTGCTTTCTGTAACTAGAAATGTTTTGAAACACTCCGAAACTCCTCTAAACTTCAAGATTATACCCTAAAGTCAAATATGCAAGAAAAGCGGGACTTCTTTGTTTTACCTTCACTGCAGTTTGGTTTGGGAAAACGTGGTTTTCAGCCATAGCAAAGAAAATTATCTTCAGAACTCGAGCTGTCTTTGGTGAAATGTTTTTCTTTCACCAAATATGTTTCCATGAAATGTTTTCTAGCAGCTGGCGGAGTCAGCCGGCTCAGCTCTGAGTTTGAACACACCCAAGTCTAGAGTGAATTCCTGGGACCCTCACTTCTGGGTCTTAAGAGTGATCTGGTCCTGAGCTGTCAGAGGGACCGGTGCAAACTGCCCAGTGGGAAGTTTATAATAGAGGGAAGAGTGGAGGGTTTTTTTCCAGACAGCAGCGTATGAGCAGAGCCATAAAATGGCAAAGGACAAGAACCCTCTAGGAGAGGCACATGCGGTACCAAGGAAAGAGAAGAAGAAAAAAGGTACCTAACCCAGGAGATTTAAAATTAGACTGAATAGAACAGAAAGCTGAGCTGGGATGTTTTGAAGTAGTACGAATATGTATTTACCCTCCTCTCTCTGACTTCACAAATCCAGAATTTTCTGTTATTGGATACAAGAGTGGATCAAAATAGAGGGAAGTTATGGAAGGATGAAGCTCTCAGCCTTTCGCCCACCTGACGTAAGGCTTGATGATGCAAACCCACTATGGCTGATGCACTGGCATGAGGAGCGTGGCTCCCAAGCCAGATGGCCTGCATTTGGATTCTGGCTCTGCCGCTTAAAAACTGTGTGACACTGAGCAACTCCTTAACCGTTCTGTGCCTCAGTTTCTTCATCTGTAAAATGGAGCTAATAAGGACATCCTACTTACTCTCCGTTGTGAGAACCAAATGAGTTACTACCTGTAACGTGCTGGGAGTGGCCGGTGTGTAGAAAACCTTCATTTAGATTCAAGTATCCATACACCTTTAGGTCACGTCCCAATGTAAATCGTTCATTAGTAGGATCTCGCTTCTTTCATCGACCTAGAATCATGCAGTATTAAGATAAATGAGACTGGAGTTCTTGGAGCCAGGCATAAATGCCCCTGGTAGTGGGAGTGTCCCGGCACGGTTAACCATTGTGAGCACGTGTTGAGTCCTTTACACACAAGTCTATGAAGTAGGGTTATTCTTCTCATGTCACAGAAAAGCCAATGGAGGCACAAGGATGTTCAGTAATTTGCTTACACAGCCAGAGTCACAGAGCCAAGGTTCAAATGCTTACTGGTCCAGAGCCTGCTGTCTCTACTGCACGCTCTCCTGGTTGCAGCTGGACACATCTGCTCTGGGAGGGCGCTGAGCACACGGAACACCGTGATTTATCAGACAAGAGGGATTTGCAGAGGTTTTGAAAGAATGGAGGTCTGTGAACAAGAGCAGTGATTTGCACAAATAATGGAGCCATGTGCATTCTGAATATTCCTCTTAGAGAAGCCCCGGGGCTGAAACCAAGCAGCAGCCCTTCTGCGCCCTGGCTGGAGCAGGGGGCACGGGCCCTGAGCTCACCCTCAAGGGACCCGAGGCGAAAGCCCCGGGGACAGCGAATCCGCGTGGGCGCCTGGGACACAGGGCCAATCTTCTCATTCTGGGGATGACACAGTGGGGCCCGGAGAGAGCAGAGGCTGAGATCCCAAGGGGCGCCCTTCCAGCTGATGCAGAAGGAAAGAAAAGCAAAGTCGCTGAGCCGGGGACACGGGGAGGTCTGTGTTGCCCGAGAAGAAGGACTGTGATGGGAATGGAAAGGGCGGAGACTGGGAAATTCTTGCGAGGGGTTCAAGACCTCTCCTGCCAGACCTGAGAAGGAACATTCCATGATGCTCTAAACAGAGCAGAAGGGGAGCAGAAAGCAGGGAGGTGCTCTCTGCTCTGTTATCTTTCCAGCACATTGCATTTAAACTATCAAGTGTTTCAGCCGATCTGCAGAAAATAAATTCTTTTTGCAGGGGGTGAAAGCCAGCTCTTTCTTTGCAGAAGGCCCTCCCTGCAGCTTCCATGGTTCCCACAGAAAACGCACGGGAGCTTTCTGCAGCCTCCCTTCCCCTCACCCTGGAGCTGGAATTTACATAATCACAGGCAAATAAAATGATAAAAGCATCCTCTTTCATAACAGACATATTGTTACTATTATTAATCTGAAGGCAAATTAGCTTCTGATTATAGGCATTAGTCAAAACCATGATTCTGTTGATTGTGAGGTAGGACTGATTTGTTTTTTTTTTTTTTTTTAACAAGGAGAAGAGCTGTTGTTTCAATGTCGGAAAATTACATAAAATGGCACTGGGAGGGAAATAAAGTTTGTGAAAGTCATGTAATCCTCAGTTCTCTCGGAAGATCTCAGGCATTCCAGCCTCTCATTGCTGTCTGTCTGTCAAATAGTTTATCCTAAAATTGATGACGCTTTTTTACTGCAGATCAACCTCTTCCTTTAAAAAGTATCTCCAACTGAAAAACATCCTTTACTTTAGACATTCGTGTGTGTCGTCGGGGTTTCTCCATCGTGTGAGTGAGGCATGCCTCCTTAGACAGCTCATTTGAGTCCACTGGCTTTGAACCGGAGAGATGCCCCTCCTTCACGGGGGCTCTGGATGGGGAGACAACCAGGAAGGAGACGCCTCCTCACCTGGTAGATGGAGAAACTGGAGCTCAAGACTGTTAAGAGCCCCGTGCAAGGCCCAACCACACGGACCCACCTGAGTGCAGAGCGGAGCAGGGCAGAGGGTCTCAGGGGCCCCCGCAGCACCAGGCCTTGGAGGCACGTGCAGAGGCCTCTCATTTGGGGAGCAGCATCCACATGGCTTCTCCCTAGACTGATTCTGCAGTTCTCAACTGGGGCTGATATGGCCCCTGAGGGGACATTTGGCAGTGTCTGGAGACAGTCTGGGGTGCCATGACTTGGGTTGGGGGCAGTGTTTACCACTGGCATCTGGTGGGTAGAAGCCAGGCATGTTGCTCAATGTCCTACAGTGAATGCACAGGACGATTACGCCCAAAAGAATTATCCGGCCCCAAACGTCAGAGGTGCCGCCGTTGAGAAAACTTGGTCTCAGTGAGCAGAAACCCTGTGCCAATTTCTAGTGGCCGCCACAGGCAGTGCAGGGGGTCTGTTTGCATCCTGTCCGGGCCTGAATGCCCAGGAGGAGCTCAGCGCAGGCGGGACCTGTTTCCTTCTGTTCCTCAGGATGCTCTGCGTTCATGATATCATTTTGGGTAGAATTACACGAGAACAAGGCAAAAACTGTACAATTGATTATAGCTATATGTTTGAATTTAGAAAGAATTCCCAAACCAAAAGGTCCCTCCCTCAAAACCTATACATAGAAACTTTTAGGGATGCAGATAAAATCACCAAATGTGTATCGATATGATTATTTCACACACTGGCCCATATCCCAGCTGTGAGGTCAGGAGAAATTTGATGGAATAATTCACTGTCTTTTTTTTATACCTTCTCTTAGGTTTCGCTAATATACTGATAGGAAATCATTAAAATACTAGTAATTACTGTACAAGACGATATTTCATGAGACTATTTCATGACTACTAGAGAGCACGTTAACAGTAAATAAGCTTTCCTTCCTTCAGCACTCTGCAATTAAAAAACAAAAAACTAATTATGTGCCCCAATCCTCAAAGAATTAAACATTTCAGCATCTCTTACAACAGGATATTGGCAAGGTTTTCTGCAAAGGGTCAGATAGTAAATATTTTTGGCTTCTCGGGTCACATGGTCTCTGTCGCAACTCCTGGACTCTGCTGCGGGAGCTCAGAGTAGCCAAAGGCGACGTGGAAATGAATGGGGCTGGGTGTATGCCAATAAAACTTTATTTACAAGAACAGGCCCTGGGAGGGACTTGGCCCCAGGACTATAGTTGCCAACTTCCGTCTTACAACATAGATTTCCAGAAAATAATACATTTAGGCAAAAAGAATAGGGGAAAGTTCAGAGTAAGCAATCGAAAACATGGGCAATAGTTCTCACTGTCTTATAAAAAGCAGCTGCTGTACAACTTCCTTCCAGTCCAAGGGGACCCAGAGGTGCGCTGGACCGGCGTTTAAAGGGTGGACAGAAATCTGGAGGGAAAGAGGAACCGCGGCCACGCTAGTTAACAATCTAGCATCGTTACTTTCGTTTCTTTACTAAGTTTCCCTTTCAGTTTAAAGCATTACTTTTAATTCAGAAACCACCCTTCTCTCTTCACAGACCAATACATGGGGAGGGGTCAGGTAGCAGTGCAGAGGCCCAGAGGCCTGGGTGACACCCTGTGACGGGGCCGTGGGCAGTCACCCATGTGGTTTGCAGGTCAAGAGGCTGTTCCATCTGCAGAGATGCGTTTGGGATCATTAGCCTAGAGATAGGACACGACTAAGAACAGACGCGCCTCTCCCAGGCGTACCAGGGGCCACGTGCATACCAGTTGCCTTACAGTAACCAGACGCTCACGCCACGCGGTAGGCCCCATAAAAGGCATCTTTTACGGACGAGAAAACAGAGGGCCTGGGAGGTGGCAAGGTTTACTGGGATCAGGAAGCCAGGGCATGGACTCGGGCCGTGGCTCCTGCCTGTGCCCCTCACTGCCTCCGAGAGGATGCTGCTCTTCTCCTTCTCTCTCATCCCCCCACGCCTAATCGTTAAGGCTTTTTGTTTTATTATGGAGCATATACAAAACATCAAATTTACCATTTTAACCATTTTTAAGAATTGTCCCATCAACTCTCAACCTTCGGTGGCAGAAGGCCCCTCCTGGGTGTTAACTTCCATGGCCAGAAAACATTCTCACATAGAAAGACCCATAGGGCTGTCACTGTGCCCAGCAGGGGACCACTGGGGTGGACCGGAAGGATACAGGCAAGGTGCTGGCAGCATCCGCCAGGACCGTAAAGGCACCAGCCACACAGGTGGGTTTGCGGTTTGTCGTTCATGGGGTTTGCCTCTCCCGCAGGGCTCTGAGCTCCTGGAAGGCAGGGCCCACCACTCATTTATCTCCTATCCCTGAGTCCCTGGCAGGTTGGGGCTGTCCAGAAAGTGTAGCAGACGAGTGCAGGAATGGCTCCGTGGGAATGAGACACAGGCTGGGTCTTTGAAGGAGAGGAGGCGAGAGGGGACTCTGGAAAAGCAGGGGAAGACAGTGGCAGGGGTGAGGTGGGAGTGGCCAGCATGGTGGTCCTGCCTCCCATCCTTCACTGTGGCCTCTGCATGGATCCCCTCCCACGCCCGCCTGGCCCTCCGCCAGCCAGCCTCCCCATCCTCTCTCATGCTGGTCTCTGCGGGAAATCACGCCTTACCTAGCAACAGCTGCTACGGTGAGAGCTGATTTTCCTGATATTCCAACGACAAAGCACAGGGCGGCTACAACTCCCAGATAGTATTGAAGGGAAAAGCAGTTTTACTTCAAGGCCAGGCTGCGAGAGGACCCGGGTTTTCAAAATTGGAGCTGTGGTGCATTAAATGGCCAGCCCAGCAACACAGTGAGCAGTTCATGCCGATGGCGTCGTCAAGAAAAGGAGCAAATTCACACTCTCCAGTCCATCATGGTCCTTGTTCATAAGATTCCTGTTGCTCCCTGTTCCCATTCAGCTGGGTCAACATGTGCCTGTAAATTCCTCCCAAAAGGGAGATCATAACAGCATCAGCAGCCCCAGAAATGACAAACAACTCAAGTATGGAAGGGCAGCTGCCAAGCATTCAGCAGTGCTCATGTTGCACCAGAAAAAAATCAGATAAGAAAAATAAACCGAGTTGTGTGCATATTTCCTTAAATATGTATCCCATTTTGTGGTTCCTTCCAGTCTTTGGTGTAATGAATATATCCATTTGTCAAGGGTCACAGAGCAGCAGTCCTGCAAAGCCGCCTCGGGTTGGTGAACTGCGCTGTCCATTCTCTCCCTCCTCCAGAGCACAGGGTGGTGTAAAGTTCAGAACAGAGAGCCACTGAGGTTCATTTTCCTCCTGGCCTCCTCGCTAAATTACTCCACAGCTGCGGCCAACCCATTTGCCTGTATCTTAGTCTCTCTATTGCATTTTATTGAGTTGGCAATACATATTTGCAGAATGCTTTGTCATCCTCAAGTGGAAGATCCTGGGTGACTTTTGCACAGCAGATGGTCCACGAGCTGGAGGGCTGTCACAGTCGCCTATCCTCCTTTGTTGGCGCAGCTCAACTCCACAGGTAAATAGCAGTGGAATCAGAAGATGGGGTCAGCTAGGGAAGCCATGAGCCAAGATCCGTGGAACGGATGACGTGCAGACGGCTCATGCGAGGCTGAAGAAGCCACGCTTTGCTCAACAACACAGAGCTGGCCAGGGAAACAGGGCCTCCGCCAGCCTCCGGAGGCCACTCTTGGCCTGGCCGTAAAAGCCACAGCCGCAAACACTGACAAGGCAAGAAAAGAAGATGGTGAGAAAACAGCTCGCCTTTGCTTCTCAGCTTCCTCAGAAGATTCTGGAAGGGCGTTTTCCTATTCCCTGGAATGAGAGGCCAGATTCTTCTCTTGTTCGTCAGGAACCCATGACTGAGCATCTATTCAGGGCCAGCACTTGTGCCTAAAACCTGGCCCCTGTCTTCAAGGCGCTCACACTCCGATGACTTAAACCCAAAATGATGACACAGGGTGACCCACACATGACACTCTGCAGTCAAGATGATCTAGTCAAGGGCAATGGGACCCAGAGGAAGAGGCTCTGAATCCAACCAAGATAAACACCGGGAACAGCAGGGCCTCGCCAAAGAGAAAGCCAGCTGCTCGCATCACATTTTTCCTTTTTTCTGCACAGTGTGCTTTCCAGGAGGAGAGAGAACGATGCTTAGATACTGATCTGCGACGGCAGGTACCCAAATTCTTAATATGCTGTGGACCATCAAGAGTCAAAAATTATATTCCTGCCGCTGAGGATAACATCAGGCACCGTTTCTGCTTAAAGAGGAATAAATTTCCCGTATCTGAAACCTACTCGGGAGACACGAGGGGAGTCTGCCAGCCTGGAGCCCCTGCAGAGGCCAGGAGAGAGGGCAGACCGGGTCCCAGCCCAGGCTGGCCACCAGAGGCAGTATCTTCTGCTCAATGGCAGAACAAACATCGCCGGGGAGCAGCAACTCCACAATTCCCCAGCAGGAAGAACGTGGAGCTGTGAGAACCCCATGAGTCAATGGCGAGGTCACAGCGACTCTGGGTGGGGTTGCTCTTTCTCGCCCCTGCAACAGCATCCACGAAGTGGATGAATTTCTCCATTGTCTTGTTATTAACTTTGCGTTCTGGCCTCATTTATTTCTAATTGTTTTCTAAGCCTCTAAAAGGAAATACTGTTTTCTTTTTAGACCTGCTTACATTTAAATCCACTTAACTTTCTGTCTGCAGCCCGCTTCTCCTTGAAACAGCCCCATGCTCCCTGTGGAACTAGCACACCTGTTATCAAGTTGGGAGGCACTGGGGCCGTCTCGAAAGACTTGCCCCTCGTTGTTCAGGCAGGCTGTTTGTGGGAACTTATTTTTGTGGGTCTGTTTCTTCTTTGTTCAGCTGGCTGCTTTCTTATCCAATTGGTTGAGTATACGAGAGAATATCTCCAGAATCTGCACAGGATATTTTGGGCCAAATAAGGACAGGCGTTCAGGGTAGTTGACGGTTTGCTGGTAACAGTGGGAAAGATCACCCTTTATGAAGCACATGCCCAGAACCCCACGTGTCAGCCCATTTCATAATGCTCAAGGCTCCGCTGGGTATGCGTTATCACCCCACTTTATAGAGTAGGAAACTGAGGCCCAGAGACATAAGGTAACTTGTTCAAGTCACAAGCAACGACAAAACTAGGGTTCAAACTCAGGCCTCAGCCCCCGGGAAAGCCTCACGCAGTCAGCACTTCTCACCTCACCTCTCTGATTCCCATAACCATCCCAACGCCATCTGTTGGATTCTAGGACGTGAGTCCTTCTTTAAAAATGCAGATATTTTCATAAGGAAACAAAAAATTACACAAATACCTTTTTCTGCAATTTTTTAAAACTACATATTACGTTGACTGATTATTTCTTTATGGAATGAATGAGTATTCATTCCATGACTTCTGGGGCCAGAGAAAGAGACCTCTCTGCAACCCTGGCAGGATGCCGTTCTTAAACACATAAGCAATTTGAAACTCCACAATAAGTTGAGGCTTATTAGGTGGTTGTGGTTACTCTTACAAACGCACGTTAAACAGAGAGCTGGACAGCATCAAGAAGAGGCTTTCAGTCCACGACAACAGCGTCTCCACGCTCCCAGAGCAAATAGCCACCAAATTCCTTGTCAGGTCCAAGTTCATAAATGGATAAACCAATGCTTGTACTTCTGTAGCATCACCTAGCAGACCGCTTGTTTGCAATAACACCTGTTGAGCCTTTTAGGATTTGAGTCTGTGGCACTTACTGAAGCATAGATTGCTGACTTTCCTTGAATTTTGCCTAAGGACTTGGCCGAATACAAGTGTAACATCTTTAAGGAAGGCTGAATTGAGACAGAAAGGCCAGGATTTTTCTCCAGGTGGAAATGGAGATTTACCATTTAAGCAATTGCCTAAATGTTGCTGTTGAGGTTTTATAAAGACTCACAGGGTTAAAAAAAAAAAAAAAAAAAAAAGCTAGTCCATGGATTCTGTACCAGTTATTATGTTTATCTTGGGTAAATTACCAACCCGTGAGTCATGCGTCTACATCGCCCTGCCCAGGGTCAAGAGAAGCATCACTCATAAGATGGATCTGGAAGAAGCTTTTCATGGTGCTCATATGCCAGGGGGGCGGGGGGAATTCCAATGATAAACTCAGTGGGAAATTCGCCTTCTTACAACCAAATCCTTTCTGTTATTTCTAAAACGAAAACCATGATTCTGTCAAAATGTCATATAGCCTGACTAGCAAGATCAACCCAAGATAGAAATAATTGGGTCGCTGGTCTTCTCAACAGAAAGCAAAAGAATCTATGGAAACAAGGATGCTATTGGTTGGAGGTGACTATTTCCAAGTTGGGGGCAGGGAATAATATACAATTTTGACCTGTAACTGTCTTTTAAGGAGTCAGATTGTCAGGTTTTCAATGACTGTACTTTCAAATTGTTATCAAGGTTCCATCATAGAAAAAGGAAGGAAATGTTTGAATAAAATGATGGTCTCAAAACGAAACTCCAAATTTTGGTTGCTTCAATGTGTCACATCTCATGAACGGTATTTGGAAAGACGGTGGATGGCTCTTTAATGCCTTACAAAGGGCTATAAATTTCTTCCATCAGCTTACAGTAAAAGGAAGATCAGAATTGGTTTTCCTTCAAAAATTCCCCATTAAGAACAACCTATCTTTTCCACAGATTTTTGTGCACACTCACACACAACTGGGACAAACAAGCTGAGCCTTCGGGCACTGCTGTATTCCTGAATATGCCAAAGGGACCCACAGACAAAAAGGGTGCCAGCATATACGGGTCTTTCCGTAATTTAGTGATGCACCTAGTAGGATTGGACGTTTTCGCGGGGGGGAGCAGGTTGTATTTAAAACGTTTTAGGATATCTTTTAAACAAATTAGACAGGGGCCGGCCCCGCTGCCAAGTGGTTAAGTTCTCGCGCTCTGGTTCGGTGGCCCAGGGTTTCGCCGGTTTGGATCCTGGGCGCAGCCATGGCACCGCTCATCAGGCCATGTTGAGGCAGCGTCCCACACAGCAGATCCAGAAGGACCTACAACTAGAATACACAACTATGTACTGGGGGTCTTTGGGGAGAAGACAGAAAAAAAAAAAAGAAGAAGATTGGCAACAGGTGTCAGCTTAGGCACCAATTTAAAAAAAAAAAAAATTAGGTCCAAAAGCCATAGAATTTCATTTTTGCCATCCCTAGAGACTCTTACATTCTTAACAGTGTAATGTTAATTAATATTCTATTTGTACTGGGTTGAATAATGTCCCCCCAAAATTCACTTTTATCTGGACCTTCAAAACGTGTCCTTGTTTGGAAGTGGGGTCTTTGCAGATGTGACTAGCTGAGACGAGGTTCCATTGGATTCGACTGGGTCCTTCTAAACAGATGCGTGAGTGGAAAACTCAGCTCTCCTCCTGTGCGTCTCTCCCTTCCTCTCGCACCACTACCACACTCACAATACTTCTGACGCCAGGTGTGTAGGGTTTTTCCCACACCAAGCAATTCTCTGAGACACTAGCTGGGTGTCCTACAATTCAATTCAATTCTGACACTAACCAGGGATAGCACAGACCCTCCAGGTTAAAGGCTCAGTCCCACGAGAGTGTCCCCCACTTCAGATGCCAATCGAAAGTAGCGGGTCTCCAGGTTGCCCACAACTCCTGTCCAACTTGGCTACAAATCAGAGGTTCCGACAGCCCCTCCTTGGAGTCGATTATTTGCTAGAACAGCTCTCAGAACTCAAGGAAACTTACGTACATTTACCAATTTATTATATACTAAAGGAGGTGATAAAGGATACAGACGAACAGCCAGATGAAGAGACACAGAGGCCGAGGGCGGGGAGGGCACCGAGCGCAGGAGCTTCTCTTCCCATGGAGTTGGGGTGCGTCATCTTCCCGGTATGTGGATGTGATCATGCCTACGTGAGGAAGCCTCCATAAAAATCCCAGTAATATGGGGTTTGGAGAGCTTCCAGGTTGGAGAAACAGCCCCGTCCTCGAGCCCACCCAGAGTCGCCTCATTAGAACAAAAGACATTCCTATCACTCAGGAAATTCCAAGGCATTTAGGAGCTCAGCGTCAGACCTAGGGTCAAAGACAAAACATTAGAACAAAAGATGCTCCTACTGTGCCCTTATCGCTTAGGAAATTCCAAGGGTTTTAGGAGCTCTGTGCCGGGAACCAGGGGCAGAGACCAATATACATATTTTCTGTTATCTCTCAAGGAGACAGACACAGAAACACAAAGGGAAGAGGCCACATGAAGACCGAGGCCGAGCCTGGAGGATGAGAAACTATAAGCAGAGGAATGCCAAGCATTGCTGGAAACCACCAGAACCTGGGAAAAGGCAGGAGGGATCCTCTCCTCGAGCCTTCAGAGGGAACACGGCCCTGCTGGCACGTTAACGTCAGACTGCTGGCCTCCAGAACCGTAAGAGAATAAATTTCTGTTCTTCTAAGCTACCCGGTTTGTGGTCGTTGGTCCCAGCAGCCATAGGAAACTAAGACACTGTTGAAACATGTCTTTTAGTGAGGGGACTTACCCCATTCCCATATTTGGAGAAAGAAACGGAATAGTATGGGATGACCAAAACCATCTGAAGCTTTGGCAGTGGGTGGCATCTTTGGTTGCATATTAGAATCTCCTGGGAACTTAAAAAAATCCCACTGCCCAAGCTGTACCCCAGTCCAGTTACATTAGGAACTCTGGAGGTGGGACCGAAACCTCAGCATTTGTTAAGGCTCCCTGGGTAATGCCAACGTGCAGCTACGGTCACAAGAGGCACTGATGTACCGGGTGTTGCAGCAGCGCAGTTTCTAGCAAAGCCACAGGCTTCAGAGTTAGTCTGTCTTGTTTAATTTCTCGCTTTGCTGCCTACCAGCTGTGTCCTCAGGCAAGTCATTTAATTTACCTGATATTTACTTTTTCAAGTTGAAAACGGGATTGTGAAGATTAATCATTCTAAGTATGTAAAATATCAAAAAACACCCGGCTCAGGGTAGACATCTAATAAACGACATGTTCCTGTCATTCTCCCAACATAGAGAGGGAGGGAATTTAGTAGGATGCGTAGGAATCCAGGCTCTGGACCAAGACTGTGGGCAATCAAATTCTGACTCCACCGCTTCTCGCTGTAAAACCGAGGGCACTTCTTCATGCCCAGTTTCCTTATCTATGAAATGGGCCTCGGAGAGTCATTATGGAGTTTACGTGGGATAATAAGATAATTTGATCCAGCTAAAGCGCTTAAAACGTTACCTGGCACATTTCAGCATTCAGTAAATGTTAGCTCATATTATCTGATAACACGCTGCACACCTCCCTCTGGATAGTATGGAAGCTGTCAATCTGAAGCCATGTGATACGTCTGAACGAGCTGGGTTAGACCAGGAGTCAAGAGACTTGAGCCCTGGGCTCAGCTGAGACTCCACGAAACTTCAGGACCCAAGACAAGTCACTTTTCCCTGTTCTCCATTCCAGGGCTCAATTTGTAAAAGGAAGGATTTAATAAGCTGATCCCCATGGGACCTTCTAGCGTGAAAGATTCTGATCGTCTGAATATTATGAAGCGATACATGGAATTTGGGGTGGTTTTGGCAAACAATCCCAATGTTGCTATGGCATTTTGAGGTCAGGATTCACAACAATCTGGCACTGATAGAAAAAGGATCAAATTCCATTTTATTGTAGCAAAAACATTTTTCAAGATGTTTCAGGCCACAGGCTCTCAAGTCCATCATGCGACTGCTGATCAGAGCTGGAGAGAAGGCATCAGCCTCACTGCACTAAAGTTTAAACCCTAAGAAATAGCCTTACGTGGGAACAGAAATCCATACAGTCTCTCTAGTGGGTAACACGTACCAGGAATCTAAAAAATACCCAGCAGTTACATTTCTAGGAACCTGTCCTCAGGAAACACAATTAGAGTCTGCTTTTCTCACGCCTTTAGGATCGACTGGACAATCTGGTCAGCTCATTGAAAACTCAGTGAAATAGGAAAATCACAAACAGTGGTAAAAGTAAACTATAAAGGCTTTATTATGTTCTAATATAAAATGCAAATTCATCCATCAATCTTACCACAAAGGACCAAGGCCTTTCTCAGAGTTTTGATCCCTGATTAGAAGTCTGTGACACCTTTCTCGCACAAACCACACCTACATAACTCATGTTCTTAATTCTGAGGTGGGGCACAAACTTAAGGAGATTTGGGTATCAGGATGAAAATAAAGTCTTTCTATAGGTTTACAATTCTTTTTCTCGAATTGTTAACTGTTGTCTTGCCCATAACCCTACTTTATAGCAATCTTATTATCACTTCACTTCATTGAGTCTCCTCAAAGCATTCAAGTTCATTTTCATCATTTTTACAGAAACAACCACCTTTTTTCTTTTTTCACTCATATTTCATAGGTTAGTAGTCCAATCAACTAAGTCACAATAGCAAGTACCACAAACAGGTTTGGGAACACAACTAGCTCTTGGTAAGCGTTCATCCCAAAAAGTGGGAGCAGAAGAAAAGGGAAAGTTCCCCACACAGGCAGCATGCAGAAGGTATAGAAAACATCGGTTAATCCAGCCAATCAATTAAGTAGAGGCGTGGTTGGAGATGTCTCCTATGCTCAGATATATACCAGAGATTTATGTACAAAGTTGTTTATTGGAATAGTAACCGATACAGGCAAAAAATATGGAAATGAAATCTATCCATATGATGAATATATATATATATACATATATACACACAATACATATATGGATATAGATACACATATAGTGAAATGATATATAGATATTAAAACTATATTTTAAAACTATTTTTTCATATGTAAAATGCCCATGGCATTATCATAATACTTGTTCACTCAATAAAGACTTAATAAGAAATAGAACATTTTCTAAATTTTGAAGCAAAATTTATACTCAGTACCTTTCTTATAAAATTAAAAGTAGGCCAGGACTGAGATAAATGAGACTGATGTCATCTTGAGTTCTTCTTTTATTTTGACCTTGATTTATTTGGAGCGTAGGTGTTGTTTTTAAGAACAATCATATGTCTTGTAGGTTGTCTAAAAATAAAATGCATTTCACCTCAATAAAAGGGGGAGAGCTTTTTCTTTGTAGTATGGCCAAGGAGGTTTCCCCTAGACCCAACCCTCCTGCAGACAATAACTATCAACTCTGAATGAAAAGATGATACAACACTTTTGTTCACTGGAGAAAGAACAAAAGGCAGGCAAACTCTAGAGGAAGTCGACATTTGGAAGGAAAACAAATGGCATGAAATTAAATTCCCATTTTTAGAGCTTTTAGCCTGAAGGCAATTCACAACTGTCACCACAGAAGAGGCTAAATCTCTGAAAGAAACCCCAGTTTTTCTGGCCCGAAGAACAAAAGGACAGAGTTCAGGGCAACCAGAGTCACTGGAGAGCGAGGGGCTGATTCTGAGAAAGACAGAACTGGACAAGGGGCACCCCAAATTCTCTAGGTGACACCTGAACCAGATATGTGGTGAGAGGCGGATGCAAAGCAGCTTAGTGAAAGATGAAGAACTGAACCAAAATGTGAGCTGTTCTAAGAGAAAGAGTTCGCAGTTTAAGTGCAATCAAGTTAATAGTCTGCTTTTTAAAGAAAATCAACATTCTTCAGAGAAATATAACAGAATCCAGATGACATTCACAAAGTCCAGGATACAATCCAAAATTATGCAACCCAGAAGAAACAAGAAAATGTGACCTATCTTCAAAAGAAAAAATACTAGATGGAGATCAATTCCAAAACAACCTAAATGTTGAAATTATAAGACAAGGATTTAAAAGCAAGGACAGAATAAAAATAGTCTCTCCGTGCATGTAAAGACAGGAAATGTCAGCAGATCAATAGAAGCGATAAAACATAATTAAACGGAAATTCTGGAGCATCAAAGACAATACATGAAATAAAAATTCCCTATATATGCTCAACAGCATAATGGATATGAGAGAGAGAAGAGTCAGTGAGCTTGAAATAGGCCAATAGAAATTATCCAGTCTGAGAAATATAAAGAAAAAAGATTAGAAAAAAATAAACAGAGCCTCAGGAGCCTGTGGGACAATACAAAGAAGTCGACCATAAATGTAACTGGTGGAATGAGGAGGAAGGGAGATTAGGACAGAAAACATTTAAAAAAATAATAGCCAAAATATTCCCGAATTTGATGAAAGATGTAAATTTACAGATAAGAAGATCAGAGAACCTCAAGCAGAAAAACCACAGAGAAAAGCACACACAGGCACCCATAGTCAAGTAGTTCCAAACCAGAGATAAGGAGAAAATCATGAAAACAACCACAGAAAAATTAAACACTACATGCAGAAGGACAACAATTCAAATGACCTTTAGTTTATTATTATAGAAGGCCAGAATACACTAGAACAACATCTTTAAAGTTCTAAATAAAAAAATATAAAAACATGTTAACTCAGAATTCTATGTCCAGTGAGTATATCCTCCAAGAATAAAGACAAGATAAAAACTATTTCAGATAAAATATAACTGAAAATTCACTGACAGCAGATCTGCGCTAAGAAATGCTAAAGGAAGTTCTTCATTCTGAAGGAAAATGATACCCTGAGGAAATTCACATCTTCTGGGAAAATAAAACTATTGGAAATGAATATGTGAACTATCTGGATAACTATAAAAAAACTATTTTCTTAATTTGTTTAAAAATACTTACAACTATTTAAGCGAAAATTATAGCATCGTCTGGATGGATTTATAATGCAGATTTAATACATATAATAACTATAGCATCAAGGGAAGGGGCGGTAAATGAATTAATGCAGTTGCAAAGCTTCTGCAATTTACATGAGCCGCAACACTAAGCAGACTACGATAAGTTAAGTTATTAACAATAATGTACATCGTAATATTTAGAGAAACCACTAAAAATGCAAAAATGAACAAAAAACATATGGGACAAGTAAAAAACAAACAGTAAAATGGTAAACCTAAATCCAATTATATAAAAAAATACATTAAATGTTAATTGACTAAATACTCTGATTAAAGGCATAGATCATAAGAATGGCTTCAAAAACAAAAAAGGTGGACCCAACTATATACTGTCTAAAAGAGAGGTACATTTTTAAACGTAAATATACAGATAAGTTAAATGCAAATGAGTATAAAAATATATACATCACGAAAACAGTAACCACAAGAAGGCTGGAGTGACTATACTAATATTAGATAAGAACTGCAAGAGTGGAGTATTGACAGCGATAAGGAGGGATATTTCATAATGATAAAAGTACAAATTCATCATAACAGCACAGTAATCCATAAATGTGTATACACCTACCAGCAGATTTTCAAGTATATAAGGCAAATATTGACAGAATAAAAGAAAGAAATAGACAATTCCACAATCATAGTTGGAGATTTTAACACTCCTCACTCAACTACCAATAAAACAACTAAACAAAAAAAAAAATTAGTTAAGATGTAGATGATTTGAACAATACTATCAACTACGTTGACCTAACGGATGTTTATAGAATGCTACACCCCAAACTGGGAGCATATACTTTCCTTTCAAATGCACATGATACATTCATCAAGATATAAAACAAGTCTCGCTAGAATCATACAAAGTATGATCTCTGACCACAACGGAAATCGATAACAAGGAAATATCTAGAAAATCCCAAATATTTGAAAATTAAACAGCACATTTCTAAATAACGCATGGGTCAAAGAACAAGTCACAAGAAAATTAGAAAACATTTAAACTGAATGATAATGGAAATACACATCAAAATTTGTGGAATTGACCTACTCCAGGGCTTAGAGGTAATTTAATAGTTTGCATACTTATGTTTGAAATAAGAAAGATCTAAAATCAGTGATCCAAGGTTCCAGCTTTAGACACTAGGAAAAAGGGAGTAAATGAAACCCAAAGTAAGTAGACAGAAGGAAATAGTAAATGCAAGAACAGAAATCAAGGCAATACGAAGCAAAAAGGACAGAAAAGTCAATGTAACCAAAAGCTTGTTCTTTGAAAGATAAATATGATCACTACACCTCTAGTTATTCTGATCAAGAAAACAAGGAGAGAAGGCACAAATTAAACAGTGTCAAGAACGAGACAGGGGACATCACTAAAGATCCTACAGATATTAAAGACTATGACAACTTTAAATGAACAAATTTGACAGTTCAGGTGAAATGAAAAAATTCTTTAGAACAGAATATCTCAAGTCTCATATCTATGAAAGAAATTAATTCCTTTTAATCAAAAACATGCCCACGAAGAAAATTGCAGACCCAGATAGTTTCACTAGTTCACTCCACCAACGTTTCCTGAAGTAATAGTACCAACCACATGTAACTCTTTCTGATAATTAAAAAGGAAGAAACACTTTCCAGCTTGTTTTATGAGGCTACTGAAACTCTAAAATCAAAATCTGACAGAGACATTACAAAATAAAATTATGGACCAGTATCACTCATCAATGTACATGCAAAGTTCCCTAACAAAATATTAGGGAAAATAAATAGAATACAGCAAGATATAAAAAGGATAGTATATCATAATCATGTAGGGGTTATTCCAGAAATTCAAGGCTAAATTAACATTCAAAAATCAACCAGGGCACCGGCCCCAGGGCTGAGTGGTTAAGTTCACGGGCTCCACTTTGGTGGTCCAGGGTTCACCAGTTCAGATCTTACACACAGACCTACATACTGCTCATCAAGCCATGCTGTGGCGGCATCCCATACAGAAGAACTAGAACAACCTACAATTGGGATCTACAACTGTGTCCTGGGGATTTGGGGAGGAAAAAAAAGATGAAGATTGGTAACAGATGTGAGCTCAGGGCCAATCTTCCTCACCAAAAAGCGTACTTTAAAAAAATATATCAATCAATGCAATTCATAGTATTAACAGACTAAAAGAGACAAGCCAAATGATCATTTCAATAAATGCCTAAAAAGCATTTAACAAAACTCAAATCTTATTCACAATAAAAACTGGAAATAATATCTTACGTACAACTAATATTGTATTTAATAATGAAGAACTGAAATTTTTCCCACTAAGTTTGGGAACAAAGCAAGGATGCCCATTATCACCATTCTTATTCAACAGACTGAAGGTTCCAGCCAGTACAATAAGCCAATAAAAATAAAGAAAGAATTAAATAAATAAATGTCATCCAGATTGGAAAGGAAGAAGTAAAACTCTCTATTTTCAGATGACACGATTATTTACACAGAAAATCTGAAGAATGAAGAAAACAACTACTAGAACTAATTAGTGAATTTAGCAGGGCCAGGGGATAGAAGGTAAAGTACGCAAAAGTAATTGCAGCCAACAATTGAAAAATACTTTAAAAAATAATACCACTTACAATACCATCAAAAAAACATAGAATACATAAGAATAAATCTAGTAAAATATATGCAAGACCAGTACACGAAAACTACAAAATATTTTGAGAGAAATTAAAGAAGCAACACATAAGTGGAGAGATAGACCACAATACTTGATCAGATGGCTAACCATTACTAAAATGTCACTTGTGCCCAAATCACTCTCTAGATTCATTGCAATGTCAGTTATAATGGTAGTGCCTTTTTTGGTAGAAATTGACCAGCTTATTCTAAAATTTATATGGAAACGCAAAGGACCTACAACTGCACTGCACATTACGTGGCTACTTAAATTTATATTTATATTAATTAAAATTAAATAGGGGCCGGCCCCGTGGCCGAGTGGTTAAGTTCACGCTCTCTGCTTCAGTGGCCCGGGGTTTGCTGGTTCAGATCCTGGGCACGGACATGGCACCGCTCGTCACGCCATGCTGAGGCGGCATCCTGCACGGCACAACCAGAAGGACCCACAACTAAAATATACAACTATGTACAGGGGCCTTCAGGGAGAAAAGAAGATTGAAAAAAGAAGATTGGCAACAGTTGTTAGCGCAGGTGCCAGTCTTTAACAACAACAACAAAAAATTAAATAAAGTTGAAAATTCAGTTCCTCAGTCGCCCTAACCACATTTCAAGGGCTAAATAGTCACATGTTACCAGTGGTTACTTTTCTTAAACAGCCCAGATACCTATTTTTATCACTGCAGAAAGTTCTATTAAATAGCACTGACCTTGAATATCCAAAGCAGCCTTGAAAAAAAAGAATGAAATTAGAGACCTTACACTACCTGACTTCAAAACTTAATATAAAGCTGCAATAATCCAGAAATTGTGGGGGGCAGCCTGGTGGTGCAGTGGTTAATTAAGTTCATGCGCTCCGCTTTGGTGGCCTGGGGTTCACTGGTTCAGATCCCGGGTGCGGACATGGCACCACTCATCAAGCCATCCTGTGGCAGGCGTCCCACATATAAAGTAGAGGAAGATGGGCACAGATGTTAGCTCAGGGCCAGTCTTCCTCAGCAAAAAGAGGAGGATTGGAGGCAGAAGTTAGCTCAGAGCTAATCTTCCTCAAAAAAAAAAATAATAATCCAGAAATTGTGGTATTCACATAGGAAAACATAGGCAAATACGTTCATGACTTGAGGATAGGCAAAAGTTTCTTTAACAAGTTACATAAAGCAATAATCATAAAAGAAAACATTGAAAAATTAGACTTCATGAAAATTAAATGTTTCGCTCATCAAAAGACATCACAAGGGAGGTCAGCCCGGTGGCATAGCAGTTAAGTTCACACAGTCTGCTTCGGCGCCCAGGGTTTGCAAATTCAGATCCTAGGTGTGGACATACACACCTCTCATCAAGCCATGCTATGGCGGCATCCCATATACAAAATAGAGGAAGATTGGCACAGATGTTAGCTCAGGGCCAATCTTCCTCACACACACACAAAAGACATCATAAGGAAAATTAATAGGCAAGCCACCGTATGAGAGAAAATATTTGCAAAACAAATGTCTTGCACAGGACTGGTATCCATAATATGTAAAGAACTCCTATAACTCAACAATTATAATAAAAGCATAAACAACCTCTTTCCTCAAAAGAGAGGGGGCGGGGCAAAGCTTTTAAGAAGAGACTTTCCAAAAGAAGACAGGCAAATGTCCAGTAAGCATAAGAAAGTACTCAGCATCATGAGAAATCAGGAAAATGCAAATTAAAACTACAATGATAGACCGCTACATATCTATTAGAATAGCCAAAATTAAAAAGAAGGAAAACTTCAAATATTGGTGAGGACACAGCTGGAACTCTCATCCATTGCTGGTGATGTGCGATGGGACAGCCACTTTGGGAAAATACCTGGAAGTTTCTTATAAAACTAATCATACACCTATCCTATGACTCAGCAATTCCACAACTAGGTATTTACCTAAGGGAAATGAAAACACATATTTGTTCACAAAAGACTTATGCAAAAGAATGTTTACAGCAGGTTTATTCATAATAGCCTAAACTAGAAACTGGCCCTGTGTTCCATTAACAGAAAAATAGCTCAACCAACTGTGATGTACTCATGTCACAGAGTAACAGTCCACAACAAAAAGGACCAACTCCTGGGATCTACAACAAGAGGAGACGAACTGCAAAAATATTATGCTGAGTGAAAGAAGCCAAACAAACAAGCAAAGGAGTACACACAGTAGACTTCCATTTATATGAAATTGTGGAACAGGCATAACTAATCTATAGTGTGGAAACTCCCGGGTTCTGGTTTGATTGAGAGGGTCTGTGAGGTATGTCCTCTCGAAAGATCCTTTTGTTTGACTGGATAATCTGACCTTTTGATCTTTCAGGTTTTAGTAAAAGGTTGTACAGTCACCCCCTCAGATTTTTCTCTAGACCCCACTGTCTTAATTCGAGCACCTGTTGTCACCCGGAAAAGCTTAGAATTTTCAAAACGGCCCAATCCTACTTCCTCTTTGTTCGAGTTCCTCCATCAATTCCTCTCTCTCTTCTCACATTTTACTGTAAACAGCCAGAAGAAACCAGGGGATACCTTCAATATTTTGCTTGCAATTTTCGTTGGCTATGTAACCAAGTTTGTCACCTACAAGTCCTGCTTCCGCATCACCACGGGAGACACCTCTTAACTTTCTGCCACTGCCTGTGCAGGACCCTCCCTCCCTCCGCTTTCCAAATACACATTTCTCACCAGCAGTGTCTCTAAGTCCAGGCTTATGTTAACAACAGTCTTGTCAGGAAGTCTTAGGTTTTCCCTATCATCCTTCTCTGCTCACTGAGGACTTCCAAAGCCACTCACATTTTTAGGAATCTGTTACAGCAGCACCCCACTTCCAGGTACCAATATCTGCATTAGTTTTCCATTGCTGTATGACAAACTTCCACAAACTTAGCAACTTAAAACAGCTACACTTATTATCTCACAGTTTCCGCAGCTCAGAAGTCTGAGCGTGACTTACCTGGAGCCTCTGTTTGGAGTCCAGCGAGACTGGGTTCTCACCTGGATGCTCCGCTGAGGAAGCAGCTACTTCTGAGTTCTTTCTCACTGTTCTTTCGAGAATTATTTCCTCGCAGCCGTGTGGCTGAGGGCCCAAGCTTTTTGCTAGCTCTTAGACGGAGCCCATCCTCAGATCCTAGATGCCACCCACAGTTCCTTACCACATGGCCTTCTCCACTATGATCACATTTCATCAAGCCCACAAGAAGTCTCTAGTTTCCATCTCCTGACAGGATGGAGTCTTAAATAACAAAGTCGTGGGAGTGATATCCTATCATCTTTGACAAATGCTGTTGGTTATAAGCAAGTTACACGGGATTCTGCAGGATGCCAACACCAGGTGAGCATTGTTGGGGGTCACCTAGTGTATATCCTCCACGCTCAGGGAAAAAGCATTTAAAGTTTGGGCTTTTTACATCAAAATGAAAAGTAGACTGAATCCTAAATATGTGTGCTGAATTGTTGAAATGCGTCAATGAAATAAGTTGAGCAAGTATAGGAAAATGTTCATGGCAAAATCTAGGTTTGGTTATTACCTGTTCAGAGTGTTCAGTGAAAAATTATTTCAATTTTGCTGTAATTTGAAATTTTTCATAATAAAATATTAGAAAAATAAATGCCTACTTATTAAAAAGAGCATAGACATAGCAGTTATGATGGAGTAATAAGAACGAGTCATATCTATTTCTTTATACTTCTCAGCATTTTCTAACTTTACTACAATAAGTATGAATTTCATGTATAATCACGAGTTCAGAAAATTTATTTAGTTTATAAAGTAGCCAATGTATCAAGCCAAAGATCTTTCCAGCTCAGCACTGGGTCTCTAAAGGCGTCACTGTCTTCCCAGGCATCAGTTTCCAAGAGATCCGGAAGTGACCCCCAAACATTCTTGAATTTCCCCAATAGCCGGCTCTGGATTGATCATTCGTGAATTCGTCTAAACCCTCTGCATTCTCATGTTTTTAGAGCACACCATCTCTTGGGCACGGCAGTTGCGTGATAGCACCACAAGCTGGGTACCACTGTTCTTCTTGTTATAGGTGCTAAAACTATCTCGGTCCTCCTCTCTGGTTCTAATATTTCTGAATTTGGTAAATAAGTCTGAGTCCACGCTAATCTTAGTGATTCAGATTCTACCCTAAAAACACGTACTCTGTAAAACGGGAGTGCCTGAGGCGAAAGAAACCACGTATCCAGTAGCGCCTATTAGTGCCACGCTTTTGTAGGTCAATTAATTAGTCAGTACTATTTAAGCCATGTCAGACCACAGCCAATAAAAACAGCAGATGTTTCTGTAATGAAGTAACTGGTGTATACAGGCCTAGACATCATCTTTTTCATTTCTTTTTTTACAAGAGGAAACGGTTCTGTCCAGCCAAGCGCATTGTTAAGGCATTCATATTTAATAAGTGGGGCTGGCATGTGGAAGGACGTTCTGAGGCTACTTATTGGCTGGTAATGGATTATCTATGCTCCCGCCAAAATCATTGGATTTATAAGCATCAGTCACTTCCTCTGCGATAAGTCTGTGCTAGAGGCAAGGATTTAGAAAAGGAGAGAGAACAAATCCACAAAACCATTAGCAAGTGATACAATACAGTATACAACACGCTAAAACGACTAACCATTTAATTCAGCATTTGCTAAACTCGACACAGAACGCAAAAGTAAGATGTTACTCCTGCCGTAAAGACCTCACGCTGCCAAGCAGAACGGAGCTGAGAGAGCGGCCCTCGCTGTTTGCTCAACTGAGTCAGACTTAGAAACATCGGTGGGTTTACAGAGACGGTAAGAATCATGGGGAAAGAAAGCTAAGATCCTTAAATGACAGGTTGGGTTTGCATTGGCAGAAGTAAAACAAAAGAATAGCCTTAACTATCATCTTTAATTTGAGGGTAAAACAGTAGCAACAACAATGATAATGTTTGAGGTTTTAACAATAACCTGGCTGCCCCTGGGCTGGAGAACAAACTCACTCTATAGCATGGGGTTTGGGGGCTATTGTCTCTTGGGGTATGGCAAATATGATGAGGATAAAGGATAAACAAGTAAACCGTCAACAATGATTTCCGGACTTTCAACAGTGTTCTCAGTGAAAGTTTTATGGGCATTGTGGAAAACTGGGGGGAACTATTTCAATGACAATTTTGCAAACAATTTTGTTTGGGAGGTGCTATTTGAATTTTTAACAACCCTATTGACATGAAATGGACATACAATAAACTGCATACATTTAAACTCTACAATTTGTTAAGTTTTGAGAGAGAGATATATACACATACCTGTGAAGCCATCACCACAATCAGGATAATAAAAATATTCATTACTCCCACCAGCAGAAGTTTCCTTGCATCCCTTTGTAACACCTCTGTGCCACCACCCCTCTCCCACCATCCTCAGGCGACCACTGATCTGTTTTCTGTCACTATAGAGTAGTTTGTGTTTTCTAGAATTTCATATGAATGAACTCATACTGTATGTTTCTATTAATCTGGCTTCTTTCACACATCTGAAATTCATCCATGTCATAGCACATGTCAATAGTCCATTTCTCTTAATTGAGGAGTAGTACTCCATTGTATGGATACACCACAGTTTATCCATTCACCTGCAGATAGACATTTGGGTTGTTCCCAAATATTGGCAAATACAAATAAAGCTGCTATGAACCTGTGTATACAAGTATTTGTATGGACATATGTCCATGCATATGCCATTTCTCTTGAGGGGAGTGAAATGGCTGTCAAGCTGTTTTCTTTCCAAAGTGGCTTCCTCATTTTACAATTGCACTTGCAGTGGACAAGAGTTCCAGCTGCCCCACATCCTTGTCAACACTTGCTATGGTCAGTCTTTTTAATTTATCCATTCCGATGGGTATGCAGTGGGAGCTCATTATGTTTTTAATTTACGATTCCCTAAGGACTAATGGTATTGGGCATCTTTTCATGCCCTTATTTGCCATCTGTTATGTCTTCTTTGGTAAAGTATCTTTTCAAAGTGTTTGCCTAATATTTAATTAGATTATTGTGTTCTTATCACTGAGTTTTTAAAGCTCTTTACATATTCTGGATGCATCTTTTATCAGATACGTGATTTACAAATATTTTCTCCAGCCCTCTGATTCCCCTAAGAATGTGTTTTGAAGAGCAGAAGTTTGTAATTTTGATAAAGTCCAATTTATCATTTTGTTCTTTTATGGATCACCCTTTTGTTGTTGTAGCTAAGAAAGCTTTCCCTAATCCAATGTCACAAAACTTTCTCCTACAAGTTCTGCAGCTTTAGTTTTATGATGAGGACTGGGAGCCACTTTGAGCTAATTTTTTGTCAATGTTTGTATCAAAGTCCTAGCACCAATTGTTTAAAAAATTATCCTCTCTCTGCTGACTTGACTTTGAACATCTGTGGAGTTGTCCATAAATGTGTGGGTTTATTTCTAAACTTTATTCTGTTCTGCTGATGTATTTGTCTATTTTTAAGCCAATACTGCACTGCCTTCATTAATGTCATTTTATGATGGCTTGAAATCAAATAACGTTAATCTTCATTTTCAAAGCTGTTTGGGCTATGCTAGGCCCTTTATATTTCTATAAAAATTTTAGAATCAGTTTGTCAACTGCTACAAAAGAACCTGCTGAGATTTTTTTAATGAGATTGTGTTAAATCCATAAGGCCACTTTGGGAGAACTCACAAGTGAACAATGATGACTCTCCTGACCCATGGACAGTGTATGTCTCCATTTCTTTAGCTTTCCCTTGACGTCGCTCAGCAATGTTTGTAGTTTTCAGTGTACAGAACCTGCACATCTTTTGTCAAATTTATCTTTAACATATTTCATATTTTTGATGCTATTATAAAAGATATTTATAAATTTTTATTTATGATTTTGCATTGTTAATACATAGAAATATGGTTGACTATTGTGTATGTATGTTGTATCCCATAGCCTTGCTGAACTAGCTTATTCTGGTAGCTTTTTTGTAGACCCCATCAGATTTTTAACATAGACAATCACCTCACTTATCAATAAGGTCTGTGTTACTTCTTCTTTTCAAAACCAGTTGCCTTTTATTTCTTTTTCCTGCCTGATTGCCCTGGCCAGCACCCCCAGTACAAGAATAGAAGTGGTGAGAGGACACATCCTTGTTTCATCCCTGATTCGAGAGTAAAAGCTTTCAGTCTTTGACATTAGCTGAAGGTTTTTTGCAGATGCCTTATGTCACCTTGAGGAAACCCCTGTAATTCCTAGTTTGCTGAGAGTTTTTATTAAGAATGGATGTTGGATTTTGTTAAATGCTTTTTGATGGGAGAGGAGGAGGGCATCCACTGAGGTGACTGCGCATTTTTTCTTTTTCATTTTGTTAATATAGTGTATTGCATTGGTTGATTTTCTAATGCAAAATCAACGATGCATCCCTGGGATAGACCACACACGATCATGATCTATTTTCCTTTTTGCATGTTGTTCGAACAATGTGCTAAACTTTTGTTTAGAATTTTTGCATCTATGTTCATGAAGGGTGTTGGTCTACAATTCTTTTTTTTTGTAATGTCTTTGTCTTGTTTTCGTATCTGGGTAATACCAGCTTCAGAAAATTAGTTGGGAAGGATTCCCTCCTTTTTAATCTTTTAAGAGATGTTTTTATAAAATTGTTATTATTTCTTCCTTACATCTTTGGTAGAATTCACCAGGAAAGCCACTTCTGCTTGATTTTCTTTTTGGGAAGTACAAATTCAACTTCTGTAATAGACATAGGGCCGTTCAGGTTATTGGATCTCAAATAAGTGAGCATTGGCAATTCACGTCTTTCAAGGTATTTGTTCATTTCATCTAAGTTGTAAATTTATTGGCATAAAGTTTTTCACCTTATTCCCTTATTATATTATAAACAACTGTGCAATCTATCGTACACTTGCTTATGGTACACCTCGTCCATTTCTGATCTTCGTAACTTGTTCCTTCTCTCTTTTTTTCCTTGTCAGTCTGTATAGAGGTTTATCAGTTTTATTGATTTATTTAAGGAATCAGCTTTTGGTTTCATTGATTTTCTCTACCGCCTTTTTGGTTTTTTCTTTTTCATTGATTTCTACTCTGATCTTTTTTATTTCCTTTCTTCCACTTAATTTGAGTTCACTTTTCCCTTCTTTTTCATGTTAAGGTGCATTTTGTTTTGTTTTATTTTTTGTAGGCAGTATATAGGCGAATACTGCTTTTTTTATCTACTCTAACAATCTCTGCCTTTTATCTGGGGTATTTTCACCATTTACATTTAATGTGAATATTGGTATGATTAGGTTTAAATCTATAAACTTGCTATTTGTTTTCTATTCATTTCATCTGTTCTTTGCTCTTTTTTCTTCTTTTTTCTCATCTTTTGAATTAATTGTATATTTTTTGTAGTTCTATTTTATCTCTTTTGTTAGCTTATGAGCAATATGTCTTTGTTTTGATATTTTAGCAGTGACTTTAGGATTTATAGTATACATTTTTAACTTATCACTGTCTACCTTCAACAGATGCTTTATCACTTTGCATAAAGGATCTGAACCTTAAAATAGCACACTTCCATTTTTTCACTGCTGATATTTATGCTATTGTTGTCATGTGTTTTACTTTTATATTTGTTATAAAACTCACACTACATTATTATTTTTTAAAATACTCAACTATCTTTCATAGGGAGCTAAATAATAAGAAAGATGTCTTAAACACTTGCCCACATAGTCATCATTTCTGGAGCTATTCATTCCCATGTGTAATCCATATCTTCATAGAACATCAATGTCCTTCTGTCTGAAAGACTTCCTGTAACCTTTCTTACAGCGCAGGTCTACTGGTGATGAATTCTTTCAGCTTTTTAAAGAGTTTATATGTCTCTGTGTCTAGCATGTGACTCCATTCTATGCATAAATGCAAAGAGTTTGGGGAGATGCAGTTTTAATATAAAATTAATTCTCTAGGAATCAGACTGCTATATCAATGGAGGTAAAATATTAATTTTTTGTTTGTTTTTCTGAACTCAACCAAAACTGATCACCATTTCAGAAAGTCACATCATTGATATCCATACCTCTCATGGTGTCTTACTTTCCATCAAGGTAACAGTCTGCACTTGAAGCAGGTGAGTTCCTGGTGATTCTGGGTACATTCTCCTGCTTCATTGTGACTTCAAGTGTAGTGCTCTCGCAGTGCCATATTATTTATTATAAATTACTTTCCTATTATTTCCTTTTGTGTTATAATTAAGGTATTATATTTTTCTTTTTAATTATATGTGTGGTAGTTTATGTAACATGATTTTCAAAGAAAACAAAGAGTGTCAGTTTACTGTTGGTGCGTAACAAACTACCCCAAACTTAGTGGCTTAAAACAATAAGCCCTTCTTTGCTCACACTTCTGTGGGTTGGCAATCTGAGCAGAGCTCAGCTGGGGGGCTCACCCTGCTCCATGGCCGCTGGCTGAGTGCACTTTGCCTTTGGGATTAGTTAGCAGATCAGCCCGGAACTGGCTGGTCCCAGACGGCCACGTGTCTGGTTCTCCTTCATGTGGCCTTCCAGGTGGCTAGCTCAGGTGTCCTCACACGGTGACTTGGTTCCAAGAGGGAGAAGGTAGTAGCTGCAAAGCCTTTTGAGGCCTTTGCTCTGAAGTCAGGTGACATCACTTTCTATTGGGCACAGTTAATGACAAGGCCAGCCCTGACTCAAGACTGTACTTCCTGATGACAGAAGCAGCAACATCCCATTGCACAGGGAGTGTGTACAGAGATGGGGGGAGTCTGTCGCCATATTTTGTAACTTATCACAGGGCATTACAAAATACGTCTTATAAAAAGGGACATCAGGTCTGATAGGATTGAGAACCACTGCCGTAAACAGTATTTTCCCATTTCACCCTTCTCCTAGCCGAAAGGACACACATCCTTTCTCAATCCTTCATGCAAAGAAATAAGAAAGAATCCCCTATTTACCCAAAAGAGCTTCACTTCCACAGACTGACGAGAACGGTCTGCTCTCCAGTCTGCTGAGTGACGGGACTGCGTTTGTCTGCAACAGTCACTGTTCTTCACTGAGCACTTCTTAAACCGGCAAAAAGAAACAATTACCTTTTTCTTGCTTTATTTTGTTTCTCTAGAAATGGGCAAACCAGGACACTGATAGCCTATAGCGATTTTTCACGTAAGGGGTCTTCATTATTGGATGACCAGAAAATTAATTAGATAACGGACAAATTAATTAGATAAACGACACTTCTGTTGCACTAGGTGCTATAGAGGCTTGACCCTGACCTTCAACCGGCCGTGTCTCCCACGTCCCTCCTCTGGCATTAGAGACGGCAAGAGCCCGGCGCCCAGGACACGGCAGAGCCTGGTCAATGAACAGGATGCACGGTCCAGTGGTGGAATCAACCAGTCTGGCCCGGGAAAGCTTTGGACAGTGTGTGCTGTGCTCTGAACAGCTGTAGAACTTTGAACTTCTCCAAAAGGACAAACTGTCTGGACTCAGATTTTCCTGATACTCTTTCCTCACAACCACAGGTTACAGGACACAGAGCAAGAGTGGGTACAGATCACAGGGAAAGCCAGCAGATGTTTACGTGGAGGGCACGGAGCCTTGGCCATTTTAACTATGTCCAGGGTGGGAGGCCAGGCACGCCCAGAGTCAAGGGATTCTCTTCCCATTCAGGAGCGTTGCTCCCCAGGTGCTCTAACGTCAACAGTCATTTCTGTGCACATTCCCTTTCTAGTAGAAACCTCTCCTCGAATGCCTCTGCCTCCCATTAGGTCCTAGAGAGGCAAAACGACCTCAAACGCACAGAGCCTGCAAAATATTTAACAAAGGCGAGTTCATGATCTGCAGTAACCTTAATGTTCCTGGCAACACTGCTGGCCAAGGGTGCATGCCAACCAACCAGAGGCCCAGAGACAGCTGTCTTCATCACCACGGGGATGTACCAAGAGACAGCCATCCCATTTTGGCTAAATTAGGGCTCAATCTATTCCAAGAAATGGGTCTGAAATCCCATCAAGCAACAGACAACAACTATGCTTTCTTGCCAGATTCCACATAAAAGGTGACATTTATGTGGGACTCATGTCACTTATGGCCTATTGCAAGTTGAAACAGTGGCAGCATATAATTATTTAAAAAGAAATAGGGAGACCCTGCTCCTCCCCACCCCCCAAGGAAACATACTCCAAATGCTTGGATCTTCCATTGGAATTAGCTTAGGGAACAATTAGGCCTCATTTCATACCCCAGGAGAGCTGGGACTTTTGTTATGAAATCGAGTTCCACACAGTGGGCATTGCTGGTGACCCGCCAGGACCCATTCCCCGGGTCAGGGAAACAGTCTCCCAGCTGCTGTGAGCGTGAGGTGCTCCTGGATGCCTCCTTCAGAGGGTTTCCTCCTGCCTTCACACAGGAGCCACGCCCCTCCCCCAGGCAGTCCAAAGATGGCCAACACTGGGAGTCAGGAGCCCTCCCACTTGTTTCGAGTGAGACCAACTTTGAGGTGCAATTCATGCTCACCTGTGGCAGGTGCTCCCCCGGGTGTTAAACAGAGTCATGCACCTGCCCCTAGTGCTGCTGGGTTTTCATGGACATACAGTGAACACGTTTACACTCCACTCAACCACAAGCGCTCTGGTGTCGAATGTTTGCTGACCATTCCCTACCACAGAGACTTTCCAGTTTTTTGACAATGATCCAAAATAAGAAATAAGCACCCTATACATTGTGATGTAGTACACACAGGCGTGTGTGTGCGTGTGTACACATCTGAGACACACATTTCATGATATAATATTTACCTTTACTACTAATGTTTTCTATTTCATTTTTAAAATGTTGGTCATGACTCACTAAATTAATTTTACTCACCCACTAACGTGTGTGACACACAGTTTGGAAAACACTGCCCCGCCCTGCAACTCCTAGCAAAGTGCCTCACGTGTTAGAGGCACTCAATAAATATTGGACGAACCATTAAATGATTGACTGGTTGTGAGAACATCCAAGTAGCAGCCCGGAAGGGCCCCGATCTTCGGCTCTGGGTCTTTGGACCTTTCCAGTTGCTTAGACTTAATGGCAAATTACATGATTTACTTTCACAAATACCAAGGTCCCTCAAAGGAGCCCTGGCAGGGGGGAGAATCGATGCAAAGGTGCTCTTGGCATGTTTCCCCAAGCCCTTGGGCTCCCAAACAAATCCTGTAATTTTAGAAATATTTAAATGATTGACAACTTCAAGAGAACCAGCAATGACCGGAGATTAGCTCAAAGTGTCACCCCCAGAAAACAACTGCCAAGAAAGGCTAGAAATAATAAAACAGGAAACATGAATGACAGCAGAAAAATGAAAAATAATAAAACTTTAAAACAACAAAGAAGGGTTTTTTTTAATATGTTTTATTTTATTTATTTATTTATTTATTTTAAAGATTGGCACCTGAGCTAACAACTGTTGCCAATCTTTTTTTTTTCTGCTTTATCTCCCCAAACCCCCCCGTACATAGTTGTATATCATTAGTTGCAGGTCCTTCTGGTTGTGGGATGTGGGATGCCTCCTCAACATGGCCTGACGAGCAGTGCCACGTCCACGCCCAGGATCCGAACCCTGGGCCTCCGCAGTGGAGCGCTCGAACTTAACCTCAGCAAAAAGAGGAGGATTGGCAGCAGATGTTAGCTCAGGGTTAATCTTCCTAAAAAAAAAAAAAAAAAAAAAAAAAAAATTTATGAGCCAGCCCTGATGGCCTAGTGGTTAAAGTTCGGTGCGCTCACCACTTCCACAGCCCAGGTTCAGTTGCCAGCTGCGGAGCCTCACTACTCGTCTGTCCGTTGCCATGCTGTGGCAGTGCCCCACAGAGAAGAACTAGAAGCACTTACAACTAGAATATACAACTAGGCACTGGGGCTTTGGGGAGGGGGGAAAAAAAAGAAGATTGGTAACAGATGTTAGCTCAGGGCAAAGCTTTCCCAGCAAAAAAATAAAATAACAGTTACACTCATCAGTACTTCAAAATTATGGTAGTGGTTAGATTTACCAGTAGATCTTATTTAAAATACCAATAAGGAAGCATTTATATTACTTTATCACAAGTTTGGCTTTTAATTGTAACTTAATTTCAATAGAACAGGTTTCCTTTGTAAGCCCATGTATTGTAGTTTATTCATTTAAAAACATCAGTCTGAGAAAGGTCCATAGGCTTCACCAGATGCAGACCACCAAACCAGGCCATGGCACAGACAAGAGGAATTTGATGAAGGCCTCTGTATACTGAGCAGTTTGCGACACATTTCTTCTCATGTTCAACCACTTTATTTTTTAATTTTTAAAAATACTTACTTACCTACAGTCTTGTATTACAAAAATAATTTAATCCCATCATAAAAAGTGAAACAATGCAAGGAAAGATTATACAACGGCAGATATAATCCCCTCCATGCCCCCGACTACTTCCCCCTGAAGAAACCCACCACATCCTTCTTGCTTCTGTAAACACTCAAGAGAGTTGATTTATTGCTTGCTTATACCAAAACAGAATCATTCTACACACATTATTCTGTCGTTTATATTTGTCACTTGACAATTGACGCTGTAACATAGACATTCCTACAAATCTTACAACACATTTTTCTAGTTTCTTTAGGCACATTTACATAAAATTTATGTGAATGAAATCATATCATGCACATCACGGTTTTTTACTGCAGCCTTTTTCTTTTTGTCTGCTGTCTCACCTCCCTGGCTCACGTTAATTATCACTATGTAACAAAATGACTCAGAATTTAGCAGCTTAAAACAACCATAAACTTTATTATCTTGGAGCTTCTGTTGGTCAGGAACTCGGGAGCACTTGGCTGGGTGGTTCTGGGTGGAGGGTTTCTCATAAGATCACAGTTGAGAGGTTGGGTGGGGCTGCCATTATCTGAAGGCCTGACCGGGGCTGGAAGTGCTGGTTCCAAGATGGCGCCTTCCGTGGCTGGCAAGCTGGTGATGGCTGCCGGCAGGAGGCCTGTGTTCCTCACTCCGTGGACGTTTCTATATGAACACCAGGGGGCAAGGCTCACTGGAGGCCTTCCTGGAGGTTGGCTATGACAGTTCTCAACCACCTCCTCCTACAGAGGCCACCTCTCCCAGATAACCCATGTTAACAACCTGGTGTGTGCCCTTCTGCATCTTGTTCCATGCTTATATGAACATATGCAAGGAGATCCATACAAGTACCTATGCAGACTACCATTGCCTCATGAGACAGATATTATTAGAATTAAAATTTTAAATATTTAATACAAATCTTCATAAAAACAATAAAATTTAAAATAAATATTTTTAAATATTTAAAAATAAAGAAACTGAAACTCTGATTCAAGATCATGTGCTAAAAAGTGGAGCTGCTGGGATTCGGACCCAAGGCCATCAGACTCCGAAGCCCACACTCTTCTCGCGACACTGAGCCCCGGACATCTCACTGTCTTGTCAGCATCCGTCTTGGTGACAGCCTTGAGTCCCCCTCCAGAGCACTGTCACTCATTCTGATTGCTCACGGAAGTGAAAGTGGTTAAGCGTTCTCCTCCGAGCCCTGTGCTCTCTGTTCCAAGCCCTTTGTGAACACCGGATGCCGCTGCCCACTCGACCTTGCCAGTGAACTTAATTTGCATCTGCTCTGAGCCTCAGTCCATCAGATTATTTCTTTTCCTAATTTTACAACGAAAATTTTTCTTTATGCTTTTGCTCTTGCAAACGCGAGAGAGATAAAGAGTCCACCAAAGCTATCTGCTTTCCACGGAGGAAATGGAATGCAGGAAGAGGGAGTGATTGAGCTGGAGTCATTCTGCCAATCTTTGTTTCCATTGTCTCCCCTGCTTCTCAAACTTCTGTTTCTAACCTTCATCACTGTTAGCAGGTCCAAAGTGTGCCAAAGTCCTTCAGGGATGCACCATGGGACAAGTGTTTGACAAACAGTAATAGAATACCAGGCACACTGGGGATGCAAAGATGAGACAGGAAAAGTGTCTGTCCTCAAAGAGGGTGCAGTCAGTCCTGAAAGCTGCATACACACATCACGACAGAGTGTACAACACCACCGACGTGGATAAAGCACTATGGAGCAAGCACAGAGGAGAGAGAGCAGATCAGTTGCTAGTGGGTGGCGTTTCCATCGTGGGTGAAGTCAGTAGTATTTCCCATAAGATGTTAGCAGGTGCCTAAGAAAAAGGATTCCGTGGTCGCAGGGGATGAGAAAGTGCTGGGTGAAACTGAGGCAAGCAGCATTCTTGAGCTGGCCATGAAATCTTTCTCTCCTCCTCCCCAAGAAATATCTTATATTCCCTGGAACATGGTTTGGGAGTTGCTGAAACAGGGTAATCTAAGTTTTGTCCTGACCTCAGCAATTTGAAACATGCAACCAACAATGGCTGCATCTTGTTTTCTTCTCCTTAGGTCAGTAACGAGATACGAGACTTTTGTGTCTTGCCAGAATTCTTTATTTATTTACATTAAAAAAGAAAAAAAAATAGTATAACCACCAACAAAGGTTTCCCTCTCTTTTGTACTAATATACTTGAGACTCAGCTTTTACCTTGCTGGAGGGAGAGCTTAATTACTTACAGGTTTTTCTAGAACAGTCCTCAGTTCAACCCTACCACAGTTTACACTGCAACCCACATTACAGAACTCCACTGGCATTTGGCTCCTCGGTGTCCTTCTTTAGAGTGGTAACGCTGTGCTTTCAACGATATACACAGAAAAGTTTAGGAAATACCAACCATCTGAGACTGCATGGATCCGGCCATCGGCCCTTCTGCTCTGAAAATCGCAGGATGGATTTCACCCTCTCCCCAGCCCCGAAAGATGTCAGGAGTTCAGATTCCCACTCAAACGAATTGTGTGTGTGCTCACTCGGAAATCAGTGGCCAAAAGGTGGACACTCGTAAGCGAATTCCCTTGGAAAACGGTGGCCTCTGGAAGAGGCCTTGGGAATGTGAAAGAAACTGGAAAAAACAGATTCTCACTCCCACAAGGAAACTTCAGGAAACAGAACATTTCTTTCCCAAATTGCTTTGAAATGATTAGCCAACAAATTCCAGTTTGTTCGTAGTCTGTAAATGATCTCGCAGAGTCCAGAAAAGACAGACTTCTCTGGGCAACCTTTGCCCGTGCACAAACAATCAGGACCTGAAGCCTACCCGTGCTTAAGAAAGCCGCTCTGCGATGGCGCATGCGCAGTTGACATTACCATGGTCCCAAGGGTGATGTCTTTAAGAGGGATGATCAGTTTAAAGAGGATTACATCCTGGCTCTCCCTCAACCCGCTCCCTCCCTCTCTATCAGGGAATCAGGACAGTCTGAGCCCTGTGGAGACATTCTCCACCCCCAACCAGAGCCCCATCAGGGCCAGACTATCTTCTCAAAAGGGATGATGACCTTCCTCCTTGCGTCTGGATGAGCCTCAGAACCAGCGTTTCTAAAGAATACAAGAAATGACGGCGCCTCCCCCGCAATAAAAACAATTTTATGGGTGACTAATCAGCAATAATGTTGCAAATGACCTGCCTGCGAAATCGGCAGTGCCTGGAGATCTAAATTACTCTAATTTTTCTCCCCCCAAAATTAGGTATCATATTATAATTTCAAGTAATGCAAGAGCAATTTCTCCCTTCATTGGATACCAAGCTCAAGATGTTACAGGAAAAAGAAATAGCTTTTCCTGCTGATATGAGAAATTTAAAAGAGAGACAAGTGTGAGCAAACAAAAGCTGTCACATCAAATCCTGTGGGGAAAAAAATCTAGAAAAAATGCCAGAAACGCTCAAGTCTAAATAAAGTCATTTATTTGTTATTTTAACCCCTTCGCTGGCAGAGTTACTGGCAGAGGCCAGTTAATCCTCCACGGTTGGGATTTACTGAAGACAGCTCTCTTGTGCTCATAATAACTGTCGTCTTGTCATGTTTCTCCTGGTCTCTGGTCTCCTAAAGGGTTTCCCAACTCAGAGAGCTGTTGGTACTCTTCTGGTCCTAACTTCTCCGTGGGTATCATTTCTGCAGAAAATTCAAGCTTATCCACTTTCCACCAGAGTAAGCAAAGAAAGCAGACTGTGAGTTCCCAAAGGGCAGCAGCCACACACCGTTCATGTGCTTCTGGTGGATGGTAGGTATTCAGTAGAATGTGGTGGAAATCGTTTCTTGAATTTAGTTCCCCAGGCAGCTAACAGGCAACCCGAAGATACGACTCCAAGGCCAACTAGAAAAGTGGAGAAACAAATTGGATCTAGGGTTCGTCCCTTCTCCTCCTTGGTCAAATTCATAAGACTGTTTCCTATGTCAAGATTATGTGCTTTTATAAAAATTGCATAAGATAAGGTTGGTGAAAGAGCATTGCTAATGACGGTCTGTGGACATAGAGGGAAATAGTCCCAAGTAAAATATATCGACTGGGCGCTCACTCTGTGCACTACAGTGGACCCTGAGATGAGTAAGTCACAGCCTCTGTCCTCGAGAATCTACCCCCATCCGCCTCCTGCGCAATCCTCTGTCAACACAGTAAGGATTCTGTCTCCAATAAATCACTTTGGCCATGGCTACCAGAACCTGTCAACTGAGAGAGTCCCACAGACTCAGCTCTCCCCGACGCTCCGAGGACTCGACATTCTCATTCTCCGCCTTTCTCCCGAGTCCCCATCCTACAGGTCCCTTCACCTTTCCCCAGTAGGAGTCCCACTGCCGTGAGCTGCCATGTACCTGTGGCTCCAAGAGGGGAGCCTGGGAGCTGTTCTGGGTCCTCGCCTCTTGCCCACGGCCAGTCCCAACTTCTCAGCATGGCCTACAAAGCCCCCGATGGTCATGAGGTCCCCCCACCTCTGCAGCCCTACACCCTTGAGCCCCTATGCGTCAAACATGCTCCTCATCTCTGCTCAGGCTGCTCCTTCCGGTGCTGGGCTCACAGCCACTGCACACGCCAGGGCACACCCTGTCTCCTGCTTCCGGGTGTCCCACACCTGCATTTCTCTCCTGGGCTCCTCAGCGCCATGCACCGCACTCATACAGGTTTGTGCACCTGATCACCCTATAGTGACAAGTGCCTTGAGGCGGGGTAGGTCCTTAAAATGGGACTGAGTGAGTGATGCTTAATCTGTCCACCAAAGGCAACTCCCTTGGGTTTTTAACAGGTAATATCAGCTTTCAAAAGGAGTCTGCTTAAATGAGGTGCCGGGCTCCTCCAAGTTCTTCACCGTCAGGATGAATGTGCAGAGGTTCCATCCAGAACCACACACTCCTTGGCCTCATTTGACCGTTTCTCCATATTCCCCGCTTTCCCCCCATCCCTCTGCACCTTTATTTTAGGACTTTCTCGGTTGTTCCTCACCTCGTACGGATTGACTGTGAGTGGGAGAGAAGGTGCCTCATGGTGACCACCTGCTTCTCCAACGTGCTGCGTTCTCAGCATCGCAAGTGGCCCCAGACTCCTTCAAGTCAGTGCCGGAAGGAGCCAGCCCGCGAGCGCTCCCCCTGTGTGGGGCTCCAAGGTACGCGAGGGGAGTGCAGCCGTGTGTTCTCAGCCCAGACATTTTGATGTGGGTTCTGTGTGGGAGAGTAAAAGATGCACACACTCTCCACGAGTCTAGAATTTGTGGTCTGTGTTATCTCACAACTTCAGATTTGGAAGAGGTATTTTAATTTCTTATGAGTTGTGAATAATTATGTAATTCTGGCACCTTCTTAAAACTAAGATATTTCAAACTGACTCCCATAGCCTGGAGCTGACATCCTTCTGGGAACTTTGTTTTTCTCCTTTGGGTTTTGAGCCGAGGGTCTGCCAAACAAATTCTCTAGGCCGTTAAAACCGTTCACGATGGGGAGCCATCGTGTAGCCAACAGTAAAGGAAAATCTTTCTCCCCTCTCAATATTAATTCTCAAAAATGGCTCCTGAAACACAATTGCTGCTTGCTCTCACCAGCGCGCCCACTTTCCGATTTGTTTCCAAACCACTGCAGCCTTTAGGGCTGTGGAATCTCTCAAACGTGCTATTTTGGTCTTGTTTGTAAACTAGTCATGTGTTCTTTGAAATTCCTCCTTGGGTCTTTCTGATTCTTTTTCAGTTGTTTAAGAACCTAGGGGAAGGTTCGAGGAGATCACATCATCAAATGCCACTATGTTCTAAGTTCTCAATGGCCTATCAATGTGTTTGATTGATTGATTGATTGATTGATTGATTTTTCTAAGATTGGCCCTGAGCTAACATCTGTTGCCCATCTTTCTCTCTCTCTCTCTCTTTTTTTTTTTCTCCCCAAAGCCCCAGTACATAGTTGTGTATCCTAGTTGTAAGTCATTCTAGTTCTTCTATGTGGGATGCCGCCACAGCACGGCTTAATGAGCGGCGCATAGGTCCGTGCCCAGGATCCAAACCAGTGAACCCCGGGCCGAGAAGCAAAGCACGCTAACTTAACCACTGGGTCACGGGCCAGCCCCTACCAGTGTACTTTAAATTGTTTACCACAAGGTACTGCTCTATGAAATGCCTTCCATTCTGGATTCATCCTGTCAATCATTAAGTCAGTTGGTCATCAATATTTCTGAGCACGTACAACATCCCAGACTCTGTTCGGAGCACTGGGAATGCAGGGGGAACGGGCAGGTGAAGTCACGGATCCACGAGTGAGGTTTACACTCTAATATCACCCTTAGCTGACTTCATGACATTCACATGAGGAGGTGATCATTTCGTAAATACAGACAAGAGACTGTCAGTAGTTAGGTTATGCTTATCTTTTTTCTCAGGGCCTAAGTTTTTTTTCTCATATGTGTTTCAGATTCCTAGCTGGAGGAATATCAAAAGAATCTGAATATCACCATCTGGAAGTTATGCCATGGACTCCAGTGGGCAGGATTAGAGCTGGGTTTCTCTTCTCCTCTAAAAGTATATTTCTTCTGCTTCGAAATGAGCACAAACACATCTGAGTTCCTAATGAGACTGATCCAGAGTCTAAAAGTCACTTATTCCTCACCTTCTCCCCTCCGCCTGCCCGGGTCCTTGGGGCTGTCTAGTGTCGAGGGACTTGGGTGGGGGGACGGGGCTCCCTTCGAGGATATTTGATCACCGCTGACTTCACTCAACCAGCAAATCAGACGTGCTGACATCCACGAATGTCAGAAATGCAGTACCCTGCCCCTCGCTAAGCAGTCTGTTGATCTGTCTGGGTCCCAGTTGTTTAATAAAGCTCCAGGGAGACATTCCAGCTTCAATGGCATGCAGCCACCAAGCAGAATCTCACTACTGTTACTGCCCTTTACCAGCATTCCCATGTTGATGTTCAACTGGTTACTTTTGAAACTACTCGTTTTCTTAAGAAACGGAAGATTGTTATTTAAAAACGCTGACTCTTTACACCCCCAGTATATCACTTTTATATTTATCAGTCTCTTCATGTCCACCCAGAAATTTTCTTCTCTCTCAGTGTGGTTCTCTCTCCTCCTTGCAGCCCGTGAGCTCCTGAGAGAAGACTCTCTCAGTACCCAGTACCCGGTACTTGAGAGATACTCAGTAAACACAGAACGACCTTTAAAATTAAAATTGCATTAGCTATTAGTTAACAGTTTTCCTTGTACGTGGAATCCATATTTATAACATAATATCAATTCTTTCTTAAAGTTTCACAGACAGATTCAATTTGGAAACATCCTCGGGTTATCACGCTGTGGTGATTTTGTTCAAACTGGGTAAACGTTTCTAAATTCCTACGAGAGGCAGCCGATGACACAGGTCTGTTTCAAGCCGAATTCGAAACCCTTGCCACCGTGAAATTTGCCCAACGGGTCCTGTTCATACCCATTCGTATTTATGATTATATAGCTTGAATATAATAAGCTGTCACTGAAGACGACAGGTCCCCAGATGCCTCCTTCCTACCGCGAGGTAGCATCACACAGTCACGAAGACGCGGGCTCTGGAAGTCTGACGCCGGGTGTGACTCTTCGCTGGACGTTGGGTGAGGCATTTAGCCCCACTGAGCTGCAATTTCCTCACCTGCAAGATGCAGATGATAAGAGTATTGTCCTTCCCACAACTTTATCTGAGAAGCCTGACAATAGTGACAATCACAGGACTAGTTTTATTGGGTAAAACTATTCTATCTGCAATTTACTCTGACAGGCTCCACAATTTTTAAGTGCAATTAAATCCTAAGAATTTGCCCAGAAAAAAAAATTCTATCACATTTTTTAAAAAATTTTTTAAGAGGAGAAAAAACAGTTGACTTGAACAACTAATTACTAACTGGTTGCTCTTTAAAAAAAAAAAAATGGAAAAAGAAAAGAAAAAAGTATTTGGCTGAGCCCAAAATCAATTTCATCGCACAGACAAGCAGCTTCCTGGGCCTGAGAGAGAGGCCTGCCTGGAAGTTGTCGGCATTCTGACCAGTGCTTCAAGCCACTGCTGCATCCACAGCTACAAAGTGAAGGCTTTACCACATTCTGGGAAGAAAATGTGAAACGTGCAGAAGACATTCTTAGAAATTGCTCTCACCTGATTCCCCTCAGCAAGCGCAGAACAGCTGGCTCCAGAACAGGTGGGAGCTCTTGCTTCTGTGCTGCGGTCCACACCCCCGCCTCCCTCATAAGCCCGGAAAAGGAATGCAAGATACAGCTCAAGCGAGCCAGACCGAGCCTCCCCATCAGACCAGACACGGGGCCGGCGGGGGGTGAAGCCTGTCTCTGTAACGGTCTGGGGATACGTTCATAAACGTAATTGGTCTAACTGCTTGGCTTCTGCGAGACTTGAGTTGCCTTTCTAATCCACAGGGAGGTCACTGTCGTCCCAGAAACGGCCTTGAGTCCCCACCACTTCTTGGCATCACGCTCTTGAAATCTTTATTCAACAGGAAGCTAATCTGACATTGAAACAGCAACCCAGGTTACATTTGGGAAATCAAATTTTTCTTTAAGCAATGTCAAATGATCCCTAATGTTGTGGAACATTTTATATAAAATATCAACTTAATTCAGTAGAACATCTTCGATGGGACACCTTCAACCTCTGTAATGCTTGGTATCTAGGAGCAGGTAGCTCACAACCACAGACAAGCCTGAGAGAAGCCGTCTCCCGCCACCTGGCCCCTGCCCTCACCACTGCCATCGAAGCCTCTCCTCCAGCCCCAAATAGGGCTTATTGTCCTTCAGAGACGCTAAGTTGTTTGGTGGTCTTCCCTCCTCCCGGCATACCTCATGCACAGCACTGACCACCCCCTACATGGCAAAAGCTCCCTGGGCCACACGTCGTTGTCATCGTTAAAAGTCTTCCTCTGCGAGTGAAGGACCTATATAATGAAAATTACAAGGCCTTTCTGAGAGAATTGGATGACGACATAAGGAGATGGAAAGACATTCCATGTACATGGATTGGAAGAATAAACATAGTTAAAATGTCCATTCTACCTAAAGCAATCTACAGATTCAACGCCATCCCAATCAGAATCCCAATGACATTCTTTACAGAATTAGAACAAAGAATCCTAAAATTCATATGGGGCAACAAAAGACCCCGAATTGCTAAAGCAATCCTGAGAAAAAAGAACAAAACGGGAGGCATCACAATTCCTGACTTCAAAACATACTACAAAGCTACAGTAATCAAAACAGCATGGTACTGGTACAAAAACAGGTGCACAGATCCATGGAACAGAATTGAAAGCCCAGAAATAAAACCACACATCTATGGACAGCTTATCTTTGACAAAGGAGCTGAGGGCATACAATGGAGAAAAGAAAGCCTTTTCAACAAATGGTGCTGGGAAAACTGGAAAGCCACATGTAAAAGAATGAAAATTGACCATTCTTTTTCACCATTCACCAAAATAAACTCAAAACGGATTAAAGACCTAAAGGTGAGACCTGAAACCATAAGGCTTCTGGAAGAAAACGTAGGCAGTACACTCTTTGACATCAGTATTAAAAGGATCTTTTCAGACACCATGCCTTCTCAGAGAAGGGAAACAATAGAAAGAATAAACAAATGGGACTTCATCAGATTAAAGAGCTTTTTCAAGGCAAATGAAAACAGGATTGAAACAAAAAACAACCCACTAACTGGGAAAAAATATTTGCAAGTCATATATCTGACAAAGGCTTAATATCCTTAATATATAAAGAACTCTCGCAACTGAATCACAAAACATCAAACAACCCAATCAAAAAATGGGCTGGAGACATGAACAGACATTTCTCCAAAGAAGACATACTGATGGCCAATAGGCACATGAAAAGATGCTCATCATTGCTGATCACCAGGGAAATGCAAATCAAAACTACACTAAGATATCACCTTACACCCGTTAGAATGACAAAAATATCTAAAACTAATAGCAACAAATGTTGGAGAGGTTGCAGAGAAAAAGGAACCCTCATACACTGCTGGTGGGAATGCAAACTGGTACAGCCACTATGGAAAACAGTATGGAGATTCCTCAAAAAACTAAAAATAGAACTACCATACGATCCAGCCATCCCACTACTGGGTATTTATCCAAAGAGCCTGAAGTCAGCAATCCCAAAAGTCCTGTGCACCCCAATGTTTATTGCAGCACTGTTTACAATAGCCAAGACGTGGAAGCAACCTAAGTGTCCAGCAACAGACGAATGGATAAAGAAGATGTGGTAAATATATACAATGGAATACTACTCAGCTGCAAAACAGAACAAAATCATTCCATTTGCAATAACATGGATGGACCTTGAGAGAATTATGTTAAGTGAAATAAGCCAGCGAGAGAAAGATAATCTGTGTATGACTCCACTCATATGAGGAATTTAAAACTATGGACCAAGAACAGTTTAGTGGATACCAGGGGAAAGGTGGGGTGGGGGGTGGGCACAAAGGGTGAAGTGGTGCACCTACAACATGACTGACAAACATTAATGTACAATTGAAATTTCACAGGATTGTAACCTATCAATAACTCAATAAAAAAAAAAAAAAGTCTTCCTCTGCGGACTGTAGGCCCCACGAGGGCAGAAACCGCACCCACCTACCGTTGTACCTCAGTGCTTGGGCCAGCACTCTGGACCCATCAGACACTCCATAAATGCCTACTGAACACACGGATTAACGACAATCCTGACACAGAGACCTGGGTATAAGCCAAAAAGGTCTATGAATCCAAACCCTCAAACATCTGTGTATAGAGGACATTGGAAAAATTGTCCATCAGTGTTTCTCTTTCCTGACCTATTGACATCTGCAGGCCTTGAACTTCCCTGCTGCGATCCAGCACAGCGTTGGGCAGATAGAGCTGGAGGGAAAGAGACCACCCCGTCCTCTGGCCGTGGAGAAGCGGGGCTGAGGAACGGAGGCCTCATGATGGAGAGGGGACCCCAGGGCCCCCGGCCCTCCCTTCTCGGGCTGTTTGTTCCTTTTTCCCGGATGAGCCTGTTCTGTGCATCACCCATGCCAGCCCCTCGCCTTGATCAATGCCAGCCCCTCGCCTTGATCAATGCCAGTTCACCCTAGGACTCAATGCAGGAACCACCTCTCCAAGGACGTGTTACTGGACCCCTTCTTGCCCGGCTGGATGACAGGTCCCCCATAAATGCACCCTGTTGATGCATCTGACACAACCCCTCTCCCCTGTGACCAGCTCTCTGCGGCTCTCTCTGGGCGCTGGGTCAAGGCAGGGCCCTTTTTTTCAGAGCAGTGACTTAACCCCCTCACCTCGGGCCATTTCCGGATTCACTGTCATCCGTCCCTCCGACTCTCTTCTCTCCCGCCTACACTTTCCCCTGCTTCTCCTGATTTTAATCACGTAAAATTCAACAGATGCTTCCTACTGAAAGAGCTCTGTGCCACATCTCAAGATCTTCAGGTGCAAAGACGCGAGCAGGAGAAACGTCAGGAGGCACCTGAGACGAAAGCACGCCCCGCGGCAGGCGCGGCTCTGGGTCCCACGGCAGCTGGACGTTCAAACCCTTCGAGCTCAGGCATCCCACCAGCATGTCTTAAGTGCACGTGTCAGGTCACAGATGTTGGGCCTGTGGGAGAGAGAGGAGGCGAAGGCCACCATGTCAATCACCTTTTTAAGGCCATCCTGCTACTTCTGGCAACTCTAAAATAGGCACCCAGAGGCCCCTTTCAGAGTTTTCTCCCAAGAGCCACCTGCTGCACCCCCGCCCATTCCCTCCCAGCCCTTTCCACTCGGGGAGCACTGGCCTTCAAACCCTCCCCCCTTTTATTCTTGTGAGCTGCCATCTCCGTGAAGCTGGTACCTCTGGAATGCACACTTACGGAACCACAAGTTATTGTCAAGACCCGCTAAAAATGTGCAAGACTGAAGCAGGACCCTTCAGCTCTGAGCACAGGGTGGATTCCCGAACAGTCGAGTCCTAAACCAAATGCTCTCGGAGCCGTCGTCTTTGCTCACGACTTCCACTTTAATTTCAGAAGTGCGGTCCCACGGGTCGCACACTTGTGCCCTGCACCTTATAAAGTCTAATGAAGAATTCTGACATTTCCTGAGAGTGCACGCAGCCCGTGTGCATTTAATTTGCTCCCATGGGCCCTATGAAAAAGCTCAATCAAATTCACAAACAACTCGTGACCTTTCTTATAAAATGAAAAAGTACTAATTAAAATACACATCACATTCCCATTGAAATCGGAATGCTCACTATTTCTGCGCAAAATCTTTCTACCTCTTGAAATAGCTGATGTTTATTACAACTTAATATAGGTCACGGAGACTCGCTGAGACAAGACGGGATGGGACGGCAGAGTTTATGTAACCCAACCTCCCACCCCCCACAGGAATCCCGTCAACAGGCTGGTGGCTAAGTTTTGTCATTTTAAGGCCCTCTTAGGACCTCAGGTTCTATTACCCATGTGCAGTTTATTTTTGTTCAAAAGGTCAGAGGCAATTGAAGACAGTTGCAGCTTTTTTGAGCATGGGAGAGCTTCCTAGCGGGGAGGGGGGGGCGTGGCCGTCAAAGGTCCACCGCTGTCCTTGGCGCTGTGGCCAGCCAGCGGGATGCCTCCTGCAGTCGCTCGGGTACCTAGAGGAGGACATGGGGAAATGAGCCTCGGAAATGTTAGCAAGAGTACTTTTAATATGCTGAAGTGTGGTCCTTGGTCCACAACTTTTTGTGAATTATCTGAAGATAATTCACATTCTGTAAACACCAGTGCTACAATTAAAACTGACCAATGGTCAAGGAGCTTGAAGGACCCTGGAGCTGGTATCTTTTTTTTTTTTTAAGGAAAAGAGGCGAGCTCCTGCAATCCAGGACCACACTCCCTTACACAAAAGGCCCAGACTCCAAAAACCCAAAAGTTGTTTCATAAATTTAGCACACTACACCGAAGTGAGGCCTATTTATGCCACTGAGAGCGACTGACTATTAGTATGTTCACGTGCAAACGCCCGTGGGTTTGCTAAGGGAGGGCTTGCTCCCAGCCTGCAGAATTGCATCATTTACAGTTCCTACACTGTATTCCCTTTCTAAAATCTGAAACAAATAATTGCGAATTCTGAAAAACAGCCAACCCCAAAGGTTTGTGGACCGGTATCGTCACAGTCTGATATGAGAAGGGGCCTGGCGTCTAATTAACCTAAGAAGCATCTCACCCAGCAGCCACGTTCAGGATTAAAACCGAAAGCCTGGGCTTGACCCAAAGCCGTCCTTGCAAATACACGGACACGCAGCTCCCGCTCACCGGCGTTGGCCCGAACCCCGGTGGCAAGTCTGTGTTGGACCGTACGTCTGAAGTAGGTGTTTTTGTTTTGCTTTGTTTCTCTCTTTTTGTTCCCCCTGAAGGACAACTAGTGAACCAATTTAAACTGAACCTGAACTTACATATTTTATTAAACTGTTGAACTGGAGCAAACTCAGAACATCCAGATATACTCCAAAAATAAGGTGAACAGAATCAGCGTTTCATCTGGGGAGTCCCTGGTTGGAGGACAATGATTTCACGGATGGCAAAGGTTTAGACTGCCCGTCCATTGGTTAAAACTTCCTCAGGGAGAAAGCGAGGAAGCTTTTCAAGTTCTTAAAACAGCTTGAAAATAACGCGTGGACATTGTAAGCTGGCGGTGCCCCAAACCCGGCTCTGTGTTTCAGATACCTGCTTTTCCTTTCAATTGTCTTACTGGTAGCTGCAAAGATGAGCTGAGATCTGAAGCTCCAGAAGGAAGTTCAGTTTTCAGGTGAAGATGGAAAGTCTGGTGATGGCCCCCTTCACCCCCTTCAGACCCCCAATACATATTTAAATGCTAATACTCCTGATCTGGTTAATTTGATTAAGTGGTGAGAAATGAGACCTTGCTCGCAAATAGATCGTTAACACGTTTTCACTGAATTCTAAATGCTAAATGTTCCTCCTTCAAATTCCCGAGAGAGTTATTTTCATCATTTCCGCGTCTTCCTGTACCACAGCAACTGCTAATCTCTTTGTTCCCTGAGGAGTTTTAAAAGTGGCTTTGTTCACGTCGTTTTTATCTCGTTACTTTCATCTCATCATGAGCTATTGACCAGAGTGGAGTTTGTCATCCTCTTCAGGGCGAGGTCCTGTCGCCAGTTCTTGGGCAGGATCCAGAGCCCGGCTCCCCTGAGGAAAGGGCGTGTCTTCTGTCCCTCCAGGGCTGTGGGGATGCCACTGGAATGGCACTTTTTCAGAACCACCCAGGACCTGCAGTGGGGTTGGGCCACCTCCAGGATGAGGGGCCCGTGAGCACAGCATGCAGGTAACCGGCCAGAGGCACCGTTTCCACGAGCCTTCGCCAAGCCATGACGGCACTGTTAGAATTTCTTGCTTGTTTCTCAGGAACCTGCTCCTTTTCTTGGGCAAACCCAGAATACCCAAAGCGGACTGAACTGTTTGGATGTCTGGGTTTGCTTGTGTTTGTTTTCCTCCACTTTCTACTGCAGCCTGACCGTGTCATATTCATCTTTTAAACAATTTAAGATTCCGTTTAATTTAAATAATTGTATGTTGTTTGAGAAAGTCCAGTGACAGGTTCTAGGAGTTCAACAAAGAAGCATGCCCGCTTCTCGTGCCTCTGGGGAATGGCTGCATTTGTAACTGTTTTCCTCCTTCCTGCTCGCTGAGAGGGGAGTCTGATTTATTAAATCAACGTGCAGTTGACTGAGGGATGCCCTGCTTTCTGGGTGCCCCGTGCTGACCCAGCCCCAAGACGTGTGTAAAATGATACCTGCCCTCAAGAAGCCTCTGATGTTTTCTCCTCAACCAGAAATATTCCCAAAGTCAGGCTACAGCGTGAGAAAGAAGCACAGGGCAATGAAATACAGGTGGTGGCACCAGGCTCTCCACGACCACCGAGGGGTGGAGACCGTTCCCAGGGAGTCCGAGACGGGCCAGGTCAATGTGGGTCTGAGGGAGACAGGTGCTGCGCCTGAGAGGCACAATCTGGACAGGTGGAGAGGAAGGCAGAAGGGGTTTCATGGAGGCAGAGGGTGTGATGCAAGTCTAGAGGCAGGAAAAGTTTGTGAAAGAGTCAGTGAAGGAACCAACGTGGCTGAGGCAGAATGTCGAAGGCAGGGCTGGAGAGTGCCCAGGTAGGATTTAGAGGTCCTGAAGCCTGAAACCCTTTTCCACGCAGGCTCCAAGAGGCTGGGCGCATCTCAGCAAAGAAAATGGAGAAAGACAGTTGACTGGCTGAGGGCGCCATGTGCAGAGCAAGAGGTCAGAGGCCCAGGAGCTGGCTGACGCTGGCCCCAGGGCTGGGGGCGGGGGAATGAAAGGAGGGAAAAGGGGACAAATTTGAGAAAAATTTCGAAATAATTGATGACTAATACAAGCTATTCAAAAATTAAACACTATTTTTGCACACTCATTTTTAATTACCCCATTATAGATTTAGTAAACAGCCTGTTTCCCCCATAACTCATGCTCCTTTCATCACCATCTAAATTATAATTCCTTAGCCATGAGCTGATCACCTACTCTCCATTCCTAAAATTAATCCTGAAACTGCCAGATACAAACTTCTATTTAACAAAATGAACATCTGTGATGACACACCAGGAGCAAAATCCTAATGGTTCTAAACCTGGCACTTTGCTTTGACAACCAAATACCTATTTTTTTTGTTGTTGTTAAATACATCATTTCTTTAAAACACCTGCCTTCTTTACATATTGTCTTCGAAAAGAAGTGACTAATTTTTATTGGCAAGAACAGAAGTTACTCTCTAAAATAACGAAGGAAAAGCTATGCTCTGTAGAAGATTCGTCTGCAACATTCAATAAGGCACAAGAATATTAAGCAAAAAACCACAAATAGAACAGGGGCCAATCCCCAGTTTTCCCACGGAAAAGCCACAGCCTGATAACCTCACTCCTCTGGAATTAGGCTACTGGTGGCCGATGCAGTTCTCATGACACGGTGCAGCCGACCTGCCACAGCTCAGGGCGGCTGGATTTCCATTACAACTGCCCCCCTTCCTTCACGGCTTTTCCTCCACCCCCTTCGCCAAAGCGCAGTTACCCAGTGAGTTATAATTTGGCACTAAAATTCAATTAAGCTGAAACTTTGGTCATACGTGGTCTTCTCAGCGAAGCATAATTTCTTTGACCCATTTTCCAAATGTTAGCCAATCGATTTTAAAGCAGAGGGAGGTAAAAAGTCTGTTTCAATCGAGCTCGCATTTCTAGAAACTGGCTGGAATTTTTTAAATATTCAAACAAATAGGATGTGGGGTGACTGTATTGAAGTGCTCGAAGTTTTCATCGCACTTGTCAAACAGAGACCTCGGAGCGCTCTGCAGACGTTAATTAACGTTCACTGGGGCCTGCAAGCCGTTTCACCCCTGTGAGTTCCGAGGAGAAAGGACGCAGCCCGGGTTCAAGGCCGCGCTGTTGTCCGTCAGCTGCGGACCCAGCGATTGAAACCCTGCGGTTCCCAATGAGCCGGCGAAAGTCTGTCGAAGTATTGAGGACCCCTATTGAGAACTGTGGGAGTCTGGGCGGCTTAATGGGATTGTGTTCGGTGCTTCAGGCTCTCCTTTAAAAGATTCCATGGCACCAACGAAACTCCAATAAAAGGGCCTCTCTAATTGCTTTCTGACTTTCTATGAAACTTTCTAAGCTATGCTGACATCCTCGAGTCCAACTATGGCATTGCACAGTGGAGAAAGGCGAGACTAAGTGGGTGTGCAGGGAGAAAGCGGTTCTCAGCGAAGCGTGTGTGCGGTGGGGGGTCACTGGGGGAGGGGGGATGGGGCGGGTGTGAAATCTGTGCCGGGGAAAGAAAAATATGAGTGTTCCCTTTTGTGTGCGGACAAACAGCCGAGCGCGGGGAGGTCGGGCCCGGGGTCACGCGGCTCCGGGCTGCAGCTGCCGCCGTGGGGCGGGGGTCCCGGGCGGCCCCCGGGAGTCTCGGGCGGCGGCGGCATCAGCATTCCGGCGGCGCAAGCGGCCGCTGTCCTGGCACGACCCCGGCCCGGCCGGAGCGCGCCCCCGATCCGACCCTCGGGGCGCCCGCGCGCGGGGCCAAGGGAGCGCGGTCCGGGCGCCAGAGCAAGGTAAGCACCGCGGGGGAGCCCGCGCGCAAGGCGGCCCTCACCCCTCGACAGGGCGCACGGGCCCGCCTTCCGCCGCGCGGGGCTGGCGAGCCGACGGGAGGCTCCAGGCCCGCCCCGTGTTCCCCGCGCGCCTGGGGCCCGACGCCGCAGCCGGGACCCCCGGGAGACCCGCCAGCACGGCGCCGGGCTGGGCCTGGGCCTGGCCCCGGGGCGCGTTGGGTCTTCCTCCGGGCCCAGGAGGACGGACTGTCTCGCTCCTCTCCCGAGCCCAGGAGAGCACGAGTGACCTGCCCAGGCAGCCCATGGCGGGGGGTCACCCTCCCTCTGAACTACTACATAGGCAGCGACCTTACCAGGGTCCCGGCCGGGTGGGCGCTCGGCGTCAGCAGAGGAGGCGGCGAGTCCCCCCGGGCCCTCTGCGAGTCCCCCGCCGCCCCCTCGAGCGCTCCTCGTGCGCACGCGGGCGGATAGGGCCGGGCCTCGGCTGGGGGTGCGGGCGCGCGCATGGACCGGGGCCTCAGACGCTGCCCTGCGTCCCCACCCGGTCACCCGAGGGCGATGGCACATTGGGGGATGGAGGGGCACAGAGATGGCGGCGTCGGCAGGGCCCAGGCGCCGGCAATCAAAGGCTGGGGAGGGCGGCCCGCCGCGTTGCCCATGGCCAGGCCCAGGGCATGAAAGGATCTTTATCCTCGGGTGACACGGCTGGCGGTTTCCTCCTGCCTCCCCCTCCCGCGGCCCTAATTGGGGCCGGCTGCTAATGTGATTAAAGGCCAGTTAAATGTTTCTCGGGGCAGACGGTGGGAAGAGGCCGAGACCCCTGCCCCCTCCCTGGGTCACGCCAGGCCCCTGGTCAGGGGGTCGGTGATGGTGCCAGCGCCAGGACGGCCTGGCCAGGCGCCCGCCGAGTGTTCACCCCGAGGCAGGGAGGCCGCGGCGGGCGGGAGGGCTCCTGGGGCTTTATGTAAGCCGGTGGGCTTCGGGCCCGGCCGGATTTGGGGATTCTTTTCGCACAATTTCCATTTTCTGGCCTCTGGAACAGCGCCCTGAGCCCTCGGGGCCCTCCCCCTCCGGTGCCCAGAGCCTGCGGGGCCCAGCCGCAGAGGCAGGCCTGGGGGTGAGGGACCCTGGGGGTGCAGGCTCGGAGCAGGTCAGGTTGGGGTCTCTCCACGGAGGACAGTGGCTCAAGATAGTGATGCCAGGATGGGGCGCGGTGGCCATGCAGAGCCCCCGACCCCGCAGCGCCCCCAGGCCTCCTCCATGGCGAGGTTCCCACGCTGCGGCGGCGTGGGTGGTCTCGCTCTCCCCGGAGGGCTCGGCGTCGTGGCCGCCGGGGGCGCGGGGCCTGGGAGCCAGTGCCTGCGCTGCGCTGCCCGCCACGCCCGCTTCCAGTGTCGCCCGCGGGCTCGTGCCCCGCGCCTAGAAGCCCTGGGGACCCCTCCTCAAGCCTGCCCGACCTGGTGGAGGCTGTGTGGCCCCCGGACAGCTGCCCTGCGCCCCGCACGGGGAAGGCCGAGCCAGTGCCTGGGGCAGCGGGCTCCGAGCTCCGATTCCGGCCCCAGCGCCCGGCTCCCGGCCCGTGACCCTGTCCCGCCGCAGCCCCGGCTCGCGGGGGTAGTTGCTCGGCGTCCAAGAGGGGCCGAGAGCGCGGCCCAGCCAATTCCCTGCGCCTCTAAAGTTGCAAATCTGGAACCACTTAGGATGGGGGAGGCGGATAAAACCCAAATGGGAGCCCAAGACGTTCTGTCAGGTGGCCCGGGCCCTGCGTTGGGGCGGCGGCGGCTCTGGGCGCGCGGGCCGGGCGGAGCAGGTGGCCTCTCCACGGCCTCTGCGCGCTGCGGGAAAGAAACTGCGCACGCCCGGGCAGGCCGCGCGGGACGCCCAGGGCTGCGGGCCGAGCCGGGCCTCCGGCGGGCGGGCGAGGGGAGACCCGCCGCGCCCCGGCCGCGCTGCCCTCCGAGAACCGGGACCCGCCGCCACAGCCGCCCCGCGGTGCCCACGGGCGACACTTGTCATTTCACGCACGACTCTGTTTTAAAAATTAACAACTAAGCAAGCGTGCTTCCGTGGAAATTGTGCGTGTTGGTTGTTTACTTTTTTCCAAATATTTTCTGAAATAGTCTGCAGAACTTTTTCACATCTAACAAACGTCAGATTGAACAGATGAGAAAGATATGAAATGAAAAGAATGGCATTTTAATTTAAGTGGAGTGAAAGCAGACGGTATTTTTTAATAATATTTTTGTCAAAAGGTATTGTGGTTCTAAAATTTCGTCATGTTCCAAATCTATAATTTTTTGATATTTAAAATACACATTTTTGTACATTTTTCAACCAAAAAAAAGGAAAAAAAATTTAAAAAGCAAAAGCCAGAAACCGAGAAAATGGGCGGTGAGGAAGCAAAACCTGTCTTTCTCCTGCTCTCCTGTGGTTTTCTTGCTCTCCCTGTAGCCTGGAGGAAAATAGTGAAAATACAATAATTTCATATTAAACCAACACATAGATGTAATTAATTTCTTTCCAGATGGGTGTCAGGGACCCGGCTGCTTTAGCGTGCTGAGGGACTGCTGGATTCGAGGTGATTTTCTTTCCTTTGGCTGCTCAGAGAATTGTGGGGGAAAGTAACAGCTCCTGCCTCATGAATTTTTTTTTTTAATCTGCTTATTGAACACAGACAAAATTAGAATTGTCTTCCACTTGAGCTATAAACTGCACAGGGAAAGTCACCAATGTTTTTAAGGAATATCTGTTTTTGTTTTGTATCAAATAGTAATATTTAACTAATATGTAACAAACTGGGTGGCCTTGCGTTTGTTTAAACTACCGTGACTCTAACGTCAGGAACCCCTATGGTTGTTAAAAAAAAAAAATCGGTTTTTAAACTATTCTTCCATTTATTCTGAGGTGGCTTTTCCAGCAATCTTGTGTCAATAAGCAAGTCGTATAGCGGAAAACAAATAGTTTATGTGTTCCTGGTAAGTAATTTTCTCAGGCTCAAAAACTCAGAAATACAGTGACTGCTGCTTTTTAGGAATAACCTTTAAACTGGATGGGAAAGGGGAAAATACATTTTTGTTGACACTTGGAAAGGGGAGGAGAGCCGAGGCGCCGTTGGTTTCATTGTATTAGGGGAAAAGCTGCTGAAAATGGAGGACTCATTGGAAGGCCAGGCTCCAGGTGTTTGTTTATCTCCACGCAGACACAGCTCGGACCCCTGACAATTATGGCATGAGTGTGATGTCACGGAAGGAAGCCAGGCAGGTGGGTTGTGCAGGGGGAGCCCAGGAGGTACCCCGGGCATGCAGACAGGACCCAGTCCAGCCTGGCAGCCTGGGCAGCTCCATCCCGCTACCCTCATCCATGTTGGGTCCTCTCTGGAGGACCTTCTCTATTTTACGATGTTTGCTCTTCTTTAAAACCTCCGCAGTGGCCCACTCAGCAGCATTATTGGGGGTCTGTTGGTCATTGTCACAGACAAGAAAAGTGACCATAGTGGGACCAAAACTTGAGATCCAAGACGTTTCTGCACTCCCTTGTCACGTCAAGAGTCCACAGTGTGAAGGGTGAGCCAACCATGGGACATCTTTGTTCACGTCCCACAAAGGCTGGGCCACCGTGCGTGCAGCCTCAGTCCTGATTATTGACGCTGCTGCCTTCGTGTGTGTGTGAGAGCCAGTGGGATTCGTTTCGGTTTTTGTTTTGTTCTGCTTTTTGGGAAAACAAAGATCCCTTTGGCGGCACCTGGGCAGCCAGAGCCACCAACGGAGAGCCCGCGGGGCAGGAGGAGCATGGGGCTTGATGCCGGAAGGCCAGTTGGCTTTGTGCTTGTTTTTTACAACTGAAGGCTGCTCAGTGCCGAGATCCTCCCGGGTCAGGGGCCCTGCCCGGCCGCCCTGAGAGGCCCCTGCGCGGCCGGGGCTGAGGTTCTTCCCAGCGGTCCTCCCCGAGATCGGCCCCAAGGCCCTCCAAGGATCAGAAGAGCCAACTCACGTGTCTGAATATCCAGAACATTCAACCATGCTTAGAAAACCAGGCAGCTGGCCTCTGGTCTGGAAGACTGAAAACAGGTGTCAGTAATAAACAAAAGAAGCGACAGTGTCTGTGGTCTCCTAGAGCAGGGGAGGGGAAGAAGAACGCCCCGCAAAGGTAAGGAGGCTACTCCTGAAAATGTACGTGCTGGGGTTCGTGCCCCACAGCCGGGTCTCCCAGCACTAGCCCCAGCTTCCTGTGGTTGGAGCAGGTCCATGTGGAGAAAGCCAGACAAAGAGATAGGTGGGGCCAGCCCCACATTCTGGCCAGAGTTAGTTAACTGATTGAAAAGCAAATCTGATCTCCCCAAAACCTCCCTCCAGCTACCTGCTGTGGGCAAGCGGGGGCTCAGACTCCTACCCCACAGGCCTCCACCAGCCTGGCGTTTCTTGGCCCCTGACCTCCCATCACCCCGACATCCTTTACTCCCCAAGACACACTCCTCTGCCGCCAACACTGGCCCGGAGACAGCAGAGGCTCTTGTTATGCCTGTTGCCCGTGACCACATGGGTCAGCGCCTCTTGGAGAAGGCCAGCCTGCTGGAGCAGCTTTGGGGCTTTGCTTTGGGGATCTTGGGAGCATCCCTGACCCACAGGTGAGGAAGCCTGCAGAGCTCACAAGGAGAGGAAGGTATCGCCCAGTGTCAGGAACTCGGGACTCCCCTTGCAGCTGCCCCCGTGCTGCAGTCAAACACTGACACCCCGAGTTCTCGGACCCCACACGGCGGTGCCGCCACCTTGCCGAGCCAGCCGTGCTGGCGTGCAGGCAGGGGCACACTGCAGAAACCCTCCAGCACGTCCTGGCTCCTGTCCTGTGCCCAGCACTGGTGTTCTTGTTCAGAGAACAAAGGCCCGGAGGCCCCTGCAGAACAGAGAAAGGCTGAAAGCAGTGGCTTTCAAAGCTGGCTGGCCGTGGCCGGGGTGAGAAATACGTTGTACGTCCCAACCCAGCACAGGCATGATGGCCACATATAAAACAAGCAGTGAACTATTTATACGTGGACAACTGAAACAACGTTTTCAGAAAAGAATACTTATCTTGCTGTGCATCATGAACTCTGTCATTTGTCACCCTATTTATTTTCTTTGCAGTGATGGCCACCACCTGCTAAAATGATCCCATGACCCTAATGGGTCCAGCTCAGAGTTTGCAGACCACTGTTTTCAGAGCTGAGGGTGCTAGGGGTGACGGAGCTCAGAGCCTGGTCTGGGGTACCCGTAGTCCTTGCCTGCTGCATTTGTTTCTCCCCGTTCCAGCCCTGGAGTCAGACCATCCCGCTGGATTCTGGCCACCACTTCCTAGCGCCGTGACACTGGGGAAGTCACCTCCCTTCACTGAGCTTCTTCCTCTTAGAATGGGGATGACAGCTCCGACTCCTGGGGTCATGCTGAGGGTCAAATGAGATCATGCCTCAGACAACGGCTGGACTCAAAGTGCCCAAGTACCCGTCCCTTTCATTCCTGGACCTCCCTGCCACACCTCTAGTCCTGCCCAAGATGCCTGCTCCGGGATCAGCCTCTCAGTATCATCCTTCTCCCCCTGCTAGCTCAGCTCCAGGCTTCCCTTCGGGCCACCTCCTGGGTTCCACTGCGGATTTCAGAGCTCTTGGATCTGTGTGGTCCAGCGCAGCATCACAGAGCTCAGATTGTCATTCTGCCCCAGTGGAACCCCTACACTACCTCCCACGCCAGCATCCGTGGACAATCGGCTGTTTGCTAGCTGCTTCGGCACCAACCCTAGCAACAGCACGGTGGACGCTCATCTCCCCGTGTTGAGACCTGGGGCCCAGAGGGCTGTAGTCACGTGACTGTGGGTTGCACAGTTAGTAAGTGGCAGAGCTGGGGTTAAGCCAGCTCTCTTGGCCTGGGAAGACTGTGACACTCTGCCTGACCGGCAGCCCCTAGGGTCCATGGCCAGCCTGCTCCCTCTGTGGAAGGGACGATGAGCTCCTGTCTTCTGTGGAGAGGCCCCAGGCAACAGGGAGAAGAGCTATTCTCCCCACTGCCTTCACCTCGTGGGCCCTGGGAGAGGGAATTCGTTTTCCTCTGACTGTTTCTGAATGGCCCTCCTTGGCGGCAGGACCACAGCCTTCCTGCACCACCCTCACCCCGCTCTCTCTCCAGGGATTAAGCCACAGATGCGACCAGGAATGGCTGCCCCTGCGTTCTCTGTACACACGCAGGCGTGTGCACACATACACATGCACTCGTGCACACACACACACATGCACACACTCGAGCACACGCTCGCATACGCACGCAGACACATGCCTTGCGCATTTTGGTTGGCAAATTGCTTTCCCACTCTTTAACCATTCTAGCCTTCCATAACCAATAAATAAAAGTTAGGAAATGGAGGAGCCGGCCTGGTGGCGCAGCGATTAAGTTCATGCACTCTGCTTCGGTGGCCTAGGATTCACCGGTTCTGTTCCCGGGTGCGGACTTAGGCACTGTTGGTCAAGCCATGCTGTGGCAGGCATCCCACATATAAAGTAGAGGAAGATGGGCTTGAATGTTAGCTCAGGGCCAGTCTTCCTCAGAAAAAAAAAAAAAAAAAGGAGAATTGGCAGCAGATGTTAGCTCAGGGCTAATCTCCCTACCCCCCGAAAAAGTTAGGAAATGGATAAGCTAACTTACTCTGTGTCAGGTAATAGAATGTTTTGGAAACATGGAATCTGATGGAAGTTGTCTGTAAATGGCTCTTTCCCCTCCAGTCTATTTCGGGCTTTGTGAGTCTTCAGTGGCCTTGAGGTGGAAGGATGCTGTGCAGGGAACCGCCGTGCCTGCCAGACCTGGACGGGGATGTGCTGTGGGCCCGGGTCCCTGCCCATGGAGCCAGATGTCTAATGGGACCCGGATAGGCAGTGCAGAGTATGCAGCAGGGACGGACCACGTCTGGCCTCCGGATCAGGTGGTCAGGGAAGGTGATGCTGAAGAGGAAGTGCCAGTGAAGCCCTGGAGGAATGTTCTGGCCCCTATATGTGCAAAGGCCCTGCCAGGAGCTGGCGGGGTACCAGAGGAGCAGGAAGGAGGCTGATGTGGCTTCGGCAAGGGGTAAGGGCAAAGAAATGGAAAAGAATAGTGGGATCTTTCTGCCTCCAGCCCTGGACATCCCATCTCCTCCACCCAGAGCCCAGGGGCACTGCCAGGCCCCTCCCAGAGCACCCGCTAAGCCACGGACCTGCTCTGTGCAGCCAACTCTTCTGTGTGGCTTTGGTGACCTGTCCTCCTGAGTCCGTTTTCCCTTTTACTGGGTCTTGTTTATCTGAAAGCTTTTTATCACTTGGAAGCTGCTCTTACGTGATCCAGCTGTTCCGGCCTGCTGCTTTCCTCCCTCTCGACCCCTTTCAGGGGAGACTGGGAGCAGTGGACATCCCCCCCACCCACTGCTGCCTTTCTCGGCCGTCACTGCCCGCCGGCCTGTCCAGCAGAGCCCCAGGGCCCTGGAGGTACAAGAGAAGCACTGACAGGTTCTCAGAGTCCTTCTCTGGGCTTCCTCCAGCCAGAGGCTTTGAACCGCACAGTGGGGAGACCCCTGGGCCCCCGTTCCCCATGCACACACACAGGCACATGCATGCACATGCACACACGTACACCTGTTGTCCCTTGAAGAAAACTGTCCACGTAAAGGAGTGAGTTACCCGGCACCGACTGACCTGCTGTTCCCCTGGGAGCGGCCTAGGGCTGGTGCAGGGTGCCCTCTGAAGCTTGTCCTCGCCCTGGGGCCTGGGCACTGGCATTTTCCTTGGATCTGTCCACCTGGAAAATGGGTGCCACAGACTTGGGCTTCCAGCCCCTGTGATGGCTCGCTCACCTCCAGCATCCGTGACTGCAGCCTCCATCCAGCCTCGTCATCTGGGCTGTGCTTCTGCTGGGCAGTTCCTCACCTGTGCAAGCAAGAGTTCTAGAAAATGCTTTGAGCTCCCCTTGCTCCCGGGCAATCAGAGACAATGAAGCTGACCTTGCAGGGGGACAGGCAGGTGCACAGAGGAAGGCAGGCTCCTCTGCGGAGTGGGGACCCCGCCCTCCCCAGCCTCTGCGGGCCAGTTTGCTCTCGCAGATGTCCTGCTCACCTCTCGCTTCTCTCCTGCTGTCTGACCCCTGCCTACTGGACTTTGGATTTGTTTTATTTTCTTTCCCTTCCCACCTCCCTGTCACCTCGGTCATGGCCCTTCACCCTGTGCCTCCCCAGCGTAAACCTTCTCCAGTGCCGTGGTGGCGGCTTCCGTCCCTTCGTGGTTTTGCCTCAGTGTGTATTAATATTCAGACTCTTTTAGGGGCACAAAGACCCCAAAGCAGAAGAGTGCCTTGGGGGGTTGGTGTGCAGGTGAAAGTTGGACCCTGCAGGCTGCTCAGCCTGTTCTCACTGCCCACAGCCTGCCGAACTGCAACTCCACGTGAGACACTCCGAGTGCCCCTGAAACCTCCCCGCAAAGCCCTCTAATTTGGAGTCTGTTCAAGTCGTAGGCCCACGGAAGCAGAAAATCCCTCGGGAGGTGTCTAGCCCAAGCCCCTTGTTTTAAGAGGAGATCACGGTGGCCCAGACAGGGAAAGGACTGGCCTGACATGACAAAGCAAGTTGACAAGTGTGCTGAGACCAGGTGGAAGGGGGAGAGGGCAGGGGCTCTGCCCCACTGGCTGGTTAAGCATTGGCAAGCATTTGATCCAAGCCGTGTCTTCAGCTGCAAACTGGAGACAGTAACCCGACCACCCCTAGCCTAGAGGGTTGTCAGGAAATGGAAATGGCATAATTTATATAGCGTCCTGAGCGCAAGCTTAGTGGAGCCAGCATTCACTATATGTTAGTGTCACTGGGAGCCTGGAACCCCCAGGCTCTCCAAAGAGAGGAGAGGAGGCCCCGGGACACCTCGAGGGGTCACAATCATGTGAAGACAAAGTTTGCTTCTTGACCGAGGTGGGCTGGACAGAAGCCACTGGGGGCAGAAGGCTGGCCAGGGGTGCTCACACTGCCTCTGTTGTGTCCAGTCAGGGACGGCGATGGTGGAGGGGTCAGCCAGCCTCCATGGGGAAATCGAGGACCTGTGGAAGAAGCGAATGGGTGGGAGGATGGAGAGAAGCAGAAACGGGGCCCCAGGGACAGAGCAGATGTCAGCCTGTCCTCCTGTCCCCGGGTGTGTGGCCTGACTGCCCGCAGGCCAGCCACCCCCCCACAGCCCTCTTCTACTGCGGGGCGTGGGAGACACCCATGGTTCGGTTGACCCCGGCGTCCAAGGGTTTCGCTCCCTGCTACCGTCCTTACAGTTTGGGTGGAGCTGAAGGAACAGGGTTCCCGGTGGGACACGTAACCCCTGCCCAGCCAGCAGCATGTCCCCTCCCTCTGGACACTGTGATCGTCCTCTCAGGAGTGGACATGAGGACGGAGGCCAAATCAGAGTGAAATGGGGGCCTGAGTGGGAGCTGAGATTGCTGAACGGTAGAACGAACCACAGAGCTCACGGCCACCTTGCCACCCTGTGGGGGAAGCCCACTGGACAGTGAAGACGACCTGGAGGAAAGCTGAGCTCACACAGACAGACAGACTTGGGGACATCATTGAGCCACTGGATCCAGCTGAACCTGGAATTCCATGATCAGAAGAACCAGTAAATTCACCTCTAAGCCAGTTTGAGTTGGGAGTCTATGCTGACTGGCCGCCCCAGTGCCCCCTGCCAGCCCAGCCACCTGCGTTTCACAGAAAGTGTGTCAGAGTTCAGAGCCGAGTCTATGCACAAGGCCCTGTCCACACTCCAGTGGGGCATCCCCATGAGGTTCACGGACATGCCCCAGGACAGAGAGGCCAGAGACCACGTCCCAAATGAGACCAGGAGGAGACATGCTCCAGGCTCCAGCACAGATGACGAAGACCAAGCCTGTGCTCCAGACCCGGGGCCACCAGACCAGTCCCACGATCACTCTGTGGACAGGCTGGGCTGTGCCCCTACTCCTGAGGGAATCTTGGCCCCTCGGTAATGGAGCATTGCGGCCCCCCTGCCCCTTCATCTGAGGCCTCCTTTGTAAGGTGGCAGCTAGGAGGCCAGGTTCAGGGACATAAAGACTGGAATTTGGGGGCCCATGTCAAGGCAAAAGACCCCCTTTTGCAGTGGACAGACCTCGTGAATGAAGGAAGCCCTCGATGGGGAAGGGGCAGTATTGATGGTCTGAGTCCCGCCGTCTCTGGGAGTGAGGGGCCTGCCCTGTGACACAGGCCCATGGGCTAGAGCCAGGACTTGTGGGGCTGCTGGCCAGGCTCTGCTGCCCTCACAACCCCTCAGCAGCCTATTTCCTCCTCTGTAAACTGGAGACCCTTCACACTGACTTTGTAGGGGTTTAAAAATCAAGGTCACTGACCAGTAAGAGGCCTGGGGCTGAAGCCCACCATTTCCCGAGGGGCCCATCAGGAGACTGGCCAGACAAAGGGCGAGCTGGTCTCCATGGAGACAGGCCCAGGGCCTCTGGTCCATCCTTCCTCTCACCTGAAACAGGAGCAAGGCCAAGTGCGGGCATCTGCTGCGGTCTTAGAGGCCTGAGGACATCCAGGCCACTCCCATTGTTTTCGAGACGGGGAATCTGAGGCCCAGGGAGAGGGGGCCTCTCACAAGGTCACGGAGCTAGTCGGGGGCAGCGCTAGACACCTGCCACACCAGGCTCCGCCATCGCCCGTGGAAACCTGGCCTTGTTAGGGCCTGAAGTGGCCTTCCTGCTCCCAGCTGCCAGGATACCTGCGGTCACCAATGGCAACATCACCCTCACTCAAGTCACAGAGCAGCAACCACGAGCTCAAGTGAGCACTGGATTCAGAGACGGGATGAGACAAGCAAGGTAGTCGTTGGGGGCCGGACCTACGGGAGGTATTTCTGTCCCGGGCGGTCTCTGATCTCTGTCCCAGACTAAGTATAGTTCCTTGAGCATTTTTGTCTTGGTTATCAAGCAACCGTGGCACAGAAATAGTTGGTCTCCTCTTTTCCAGGTTCTAGTTCAGGGCAGCAGGGCAGGCTGAGTGGGGGCCTGGAGGCCCGGCCTGGGTGCCTGATGGACCCCGAGTGACACCTAGAACAAATTAGCCCCCTCCTTGGCCTCACTTTGCCCACCCATGAAATGAAGACGCAGACCAGAAAGTGTTCAGGGCTCTTCCACCTCCCTGCTTCTGGAAATCATGGGAAATAGAGCTGGCTGCTGTAAGCAAGCGCCGGGGGGCCCCCACCGGGGCTAGGGGGATCTTTCTGGAGTTCTGGTTTTTTCCTCAATTCTCTTCCTAGAGACCCAATATTTTCTCTCTTAAGGGGTGAGTTTTTTAAATGACATGACTGTATTTTTCTTTTTAATATGAAAAAACATAATAAAGGAATTAAAGTCTTATTACCCCTCCAGATAACTCCTGTTGACATTTTATAAACTAAAGTCACACGTGCCCCTGGGAAGAAGATTCAGAGGACACAGAAAGGCAAACCACAGAAGCTGAAAGCCCCCAGCCCCACCCCGCCAGCCCTCGTCCCCACAGAGCCTGGGGCATCGTCGCCAGCAGCCAGCGGTCAGGCACTGGGCTCGCATCCCTGCACCTCCACACACCACCCGCATGACCCAGACGGACCCTTCACCTCCCGGGGCCTCAGTTTCTTCATCTGCAAGGTGGGTAGATGGAATACGCCCTCCCGAGGGCTCTGAAGGGCTCAGCGAGTTGAGGGTGTACGGGGCGCTGGAAGCGAGCTCAACTTTCAGTGCCTGCGGTCCCGGTCTTCACAGCCAGTGTGAACTGGTCCTGGCATTCTTCCAGAGCAGATACCACCATCGAGTTCTTCATCTTTTTTTTAACTCAAAACTGGATCACTCTTTGTTTGGCATCTTGTTTCTTCACCTTGTTTATTTTAGAAGTCCACGGTCTGCACACACTCCCTGCTCTCTCTTAGGAGCCCTCGACCCACAGCCCCTCTTTCACTGTTGCCGACACTGGGAAGTTAGATTCCTGGAAGCAATGATTCTGGCCCGGACTACGTGCACTTTCAGTTCAGCTGCATTTACTTCCATCAACGAGACTGAGCATCCCACCTCTGCACGCCCCTGCCAGCCCTGTGTGTCTGGCCCCAGGCGCCCAGGCAGGGTCACCTTGTGATGCAGCGCTGCCACCATGAAGGCCCTAGTGATGCATAGAGACGCAGAGACGGGGAGCTGGCTGCAGGGCCCAGGGACGTCTCAGGGGCCCTGGGAGGAAGGGCCGAGCCTCGGCCTGCAGCCAGCTCCCGGGTGCCTGTCAGGCCCTGCCCCACATCCATCTCTCAGGGTGTTTTATAGAATGAAGTGCCTGCCTTTGGGCCAGGGAAGTTAGCTGGGACACTATCAACCAACTTCATCTAGGCCTCTCCTGAGGCAGCCCTCTGCCGCCCGGGGCTGCCTGGGAAGGCCGCGGTGAGCCCTTTGGGGGCGGCCTTCGGAGACAGCCCGTGGTGTAACCTCCTCAGCAGGTTCCGCTCCAAGCTCAGAGAGCCGGCGACTTGTGCAAACAGCCAGATGCCATTCTGAGCCAAGCCCAGCGGGGACGCTGCTGGGGCCAGCCCAGGTCACCCATCTGAGTGACCACAGAACAAGGACACGTGTCTGCCACAGTACCATTACTTGCTTAGAGAAAATTCCAGAAGAGAGCCTCCAAACCTGTTTCCAGTAATGGTGGCATCACTGGGTACGGAGGCAGCTTCCAGGGTGACAAGGGGACTCACTGGGAGAGACCACAGTTTTGCACATTGGTTAAAATAGTCACATGCTGGGTCCGGTGCCTGCCTCAGCAAGCTCAGCCGACGTCTGTGGCTTTGCAAATACTCTTCCCCTTGCTTGGCCTGCTGTCTCTGCCCCACCTGGCCTTCCATAGCCCCTTGCTCCCTGCTACGGCCCACTGAGCCACCGACTCATTATGTGGCCCCTTTTTGTCTCCTTGTCCATCCGCCATCCCAACACCCAGACTGAGCTTCTAGAGGTCAAAGGTCATGGCTTTCCACTTCTGCATCTCCATCACTCAAAGCAGTGAAAGGGACTTAGTGACTCAGGGATGGAGGAAGAGAGGCGTGTGGAAACACCCCTGGAGGATGGCGTCTGAGGACCTGGTGTTGGGTCCTGGGCAACTGAGAGCTTGCCCCGCAGTTTCCTAACCTGTTGGAATGACAGATATCGAACGTTCCTCCCAAGTCTGTTATTTGTGGGTTTTCTCATGGCGGGAGCAAGAAGGTGGGACAGGCCAGGGGAGCCTGAGAAAGCCCCCGGCTGGGTGCCCGGTACCCCCAGGACAGTGCTAGGACTGCTCAGTGTCCCAGGGAAGGAGCAGAGGTGGACAGAAGGGCATGGGAGGACACACTTTCACTGACCCTCCAGCCCGGCAAAGCTAGAAACCGTCAAAAAGTAAAAATTCCATTTGTAAACAAGATCAAATTATTTGATTGTGAAACCAGGGTCCATGGAATTTAAAATAATTTAATATGGAACAATATCATTTGAAATGCTGGCCAGCCAAGGACCTGGGAGTGGGGGCGGCTCTAACCTCCTGTGGCCAGACACGTGGAACCCGGCCTCAGGGAATAATAACAAGTCACCATTCCAAAAGCATGGCTGAGAGTCAGCTACGTGGCAAGCGAGGCCCGGCGAGGGGCAGCCAGCCTGTGGCTCCTGTCGTCCTGCAGGACAGGAGGACAGGATGGGCACGTGAGAGGACGACAACTAAAGAGCAGTGCCAGAGAGCAGGAGAGGAGGGGCTGGGGGCGTATCATCCAAGCCGAAAGGGAGGCCCAGATGGAGCCAGGGGAGCACACTGGGGCCTGGCGGGCATTGTCAGGGAGATTCCGGGAGCTCCAGTCCTCCTGGGGAGAAACCGAGGGCCCATGCAGTCAAGAAGGCAACGCCCTCAGGGGAGCGGGCATCGGAAGAGGAATTTCAGAATCGGAAAGGCCATGGTTTCCAACCGCAGCTTTGTCTTGTATGGCCCATGTGACCTTGCAAGCAAGTCACTCCCAAGCCTCAGTTTTGTCATCTACAGAATGGGAATGAGCCCAGTCCCTGCCCCCAGCTGCAGCAAGAGTCAGGAATCATTGACAGGTACCACCCTGGAAGCTGACCTCGCTGGCGCACGGAGGCGCTCCAGGTGGAGGGTGTGTGAGGCAGTAGATGCCGTCTGCAGACACCTGCAGGGCAGAGGCAGTGGGCAGGTGCCCTGGAGGCCCGGCTGGGGCCCACGCCTCTGCAAGCCGGCTCTGTGCTCGGCTGGCTCGGGATCCCAGCCATGGCACCCGTTGGTGCTTTTTGGGAGGCTGGAGGAGGCAGGGCCCGCAGATCCTGGTACAGCAGCTCTGCCTCCATGTATAAACACCTTCGGGAATATTTCAGGATTGTAAGAGCAAGAAAAACAAACCCAGGGAATGCAGACAAAGAGCAAATGCTAACTTTCATGTCACATCCAGAAACCACATGTTCATCAAGCCACCTGCAGGCTTGTAGCTCCATAGGGAGGTGCAGGATTGTTGTGTTTAGAAAACCAAACTAGCCATACAGCTGCGGGGGAGGTCCGGTCGCCACCTCCCTCCACCCTCCCAAACAGGGGTCCCACTGCAGAGCAACGCTTGAGGCTGCCCGGGGATTTTGTGGGGGGCACCCGTGCCCCTGGGTTTGCAGCCACCTGGAAGGCAGTAGGGCTGAGTGGGGATTTCTCATCACTGTGGTGCCTCCTTGGGCACGTCTCCGTGCACAGTGGGGTCTGGAAAATGTCCCAGGTCACCTGGCCAGTGAGTGGCAGACTTAGAACTCAAACCAGACCCCTGACTCCCCAGTCTCGCTCTCTCCCCACTGTCCCTAGTTGAGTTCAACTACCGAGGGCGGGCAGGACTTGGCCGACCACCAGGAGGGGTGAGAATAGGGGACAAGCACAGCCGCGGGTTCCGCACGTACAAACCAATACCTGTGGGCTCGGGGAGGGCTCCAGATCCCTCCTACCCCTTGAGACACGATGCTGAGAAGCGTTATTTTTGTTCCTCCCAAGCCTTGCCAGATTACACTGTCAAGGCCAGCCCCGTGGAGATACTTCCTTGGTTTCGCAATTCACGCGGTGACTAACACATGTTACATTTTGAAAACCTCTCTTGGTAAAAATTTAAGCTGAACTGTAGATACATAAAAGTCTTGGTGTTAATGGAGTTCATGATTTCGTGGTGGCTGTTTTGTAATCCCAAGATTCCAAAAGGATGTGGACTTCTATCAAGACAGATAACGGGCCCCCTCCCGGAGCCGCCCTTTGAAACCAGCGTCATGGGCAGCAGCCCTTATACTTGTCCATCAGTATGTAGCTTAGAAAGCCCCTCGAGTTCCCTGCCCCTCAGGATGCCAGAACGCTTCCGTGGGGTGATCAGAGCAAGGACAGCGGAAGCCCACAATGGATGATGGGTTCCCTCCATGAGGCATGAGTGCAGGTGCCCACCCGCACCCTGCCTGGTGCTGGACATGGCTTACCCCATTTCAGTGCCACTAAGTATTGGGTTACCATGACCACGCTGAGGCAGAGGTGTTAAGTCTTGCTCAGGGACCTACCTCTGATAAGGGATGGAGCAGTACTCGATCCCGGGCCTCGTGCCTCTGCAGCACAGGATGCCCATGGCAGTGCCCATCCTGCCCACAGCCCCTGTTGCTGGGTGCGCTCACATCCTCCACTCTGCACCCGCCTCAGCTGGTTGCACCAGGGTGCTCCCCACGTGGGACAGCCGATGCATAGGCTGGACAATTGGGGTCTCTGTTTGAGCATCTGAACTAAGAAATGAAAGAAAGTGGGGCAGCTGGCAGCAGGGCGCCATGATGTCCCTGTGCACCCCAGAACTACAGGGCCGCCTTGCAGTTGGTGTGGGATGGTGACAGAGAGAGGAAGAAAGAAGGAGCGGGGCTAAGAATTGCGGGCAGCGACCATCCGCTGTGAGAGAGGCCGTGTAAGGAGCCGGCCCAGGGCTGCCCCGGCCACTGCTGGCTCCAGCTCAGTGCCCAGTTCCCAGAGGCAGGCAGCAGCCCGTCTGTCTGAAGTGGCCCTTCCCAGCCCTGCGAGCGCCTCCATCACACCCCCTGTTTATTGCCTTAGAGGATAACACTTATCAGTCTGTAGTTACCCTGTTTTTGTTTCATTTGCATTGACCTCCACACTGGACTGCAGACTCCACATGTTAGTCCTCCGTGCACGGATTAGACTCCCGGCTGGCTGGCTCCCCACTGTATCGGCAGGGCCCACCCCAGTGTCTGGACATAGCGGGCACTTAATAATGATTTGTTAAATTCCTGCACCTCTGAAAGAACAAAGGAGCCCCCTCGCTCCACCCCGTTGCTGTGGGTAATCTGAGTGGATTTTACCACCTTAAGAAGCCACCCAGACACAGGGGTTACTCTCGGTCCTTCCATGACCTCAGACAGGCAATAGGGGCAAGGTGAGGCAGGCAGCTCCCACATCAGCAGAGCACTCACCTGGGACACACGCAGTCAGGAAGCGGTTGTGCAACCAGAGACACGTTTATGACACAATTAACCCCGAGACAAATATTGATTTTTCTTCAAAGTTCAGGGCCTATCTATGCAGGTTCCTCTCGGCTCCCCGCCCACCACTGCACTTCCCCGCCCCCAGCTGCCTGACAAGCCCCGAGCCTCAGGCCATCAAGGCATCAAGGCACAAGGCTCCGTGATGCAGGACCCCAGCCAGGCCTTCCCAGTCAGCATTCTGGTAACTTGAACGTTGCGACCCCAGGGCCGTTGCAGTAGCTGAGAAATGTGTGCATCCAAGGAGAAAACTCTGAGAGGGTGCTTGACGAGGAAACGGTGCTTGCTGTGGAAGAAGAGGGACCGGGTCAGTTCGGGAGGTGTCCCACACACTTCTTCTTTGTTCTGGGTGATCCCTTAGTGATCCCTTAGTGTCCGAGCTCCTAAGACATACACATTTAGGGAGTAAAAGGGGTGCAAGACAGGCCCAGAAGAAACCACAAGACAGTGTGATAGGCACAGAAATGAGAGTATGTCCCAAGCCCACGAGGGCAGGAACAGCTCTGAATGGGGGTCAGCAAGGGTTTCCCGGAGTAAGGAAATTTCCATCGTCTCTTGCCATTTTAATTCGGCGTCTCCGGAACTCCTGTTAGTGTTGGAGCCCACTGGGCCCTTAATGGAATTACTCAGCTTTTTGGTACTAACGAGTTTGTCTAGGTCACGTAGGGAAGTACTTTAAAGCTATTCTTTCCTTTATTATAACAACAACCTACAATGCTTGAAAAGACATTTTCCTTAATTCAATAACCAAGTGAACTAAACGCATTTGCTGAAGATAATTAAGAACCTTTATAAATATAAAACAATTATCCCATCAAAATACAAGGCTAGATGTTGTTATTCAAACTAGCTTTTCAATCAGAACCACCCTTTTTCAAAGCAATTCCAAAGTGCTCCGCGGCAGCCTTTGCTGAGCTCCCCGGGCAGCCCCGCCAGTGTCTGGGCTAGCCAGGCCGGCCACTCGGTCCTGAGAGCTGCTCACCACGGAGTGCCCGCCCGTGTCCGCCCCACTCCCTGGACCGGGAGCCGTCTGCGGCCAAAGACTTCTCACTCCCCTTAGGGGTCCCAGCCTTGGCCCAGAGCAAATATCGAAAAGCAATGTGACATAGAACAGAGGAGACTGGGAGATGAGACAACTCAGTGCAGTGTGGTACCCTGGCTTGGATCCTGGAACAGAGAGGACATCATGGGGAAACGGGTGAAATCCAAATAAAGCCTGGAGTCGAGTTAATAATCATGGACCGATGTCGGTTTCTTAGTGTTGGCAAACGTACCACGGAATGCACGGTGCTAACGGGGAAAGCTGGGTGTGGGGTGTAAGGGAGCTCTCTGGACTATCTTTGCAACTTCTCTATAAATGTAAAATTATTCTATAATTAAAAGTTTATAAAAAAACCAAAATGTGACTGAACGCAAACAAGAAGGCAGAATCTAGCACTCCCCATCTTTAGAAAACCCCCCAGCCCACTCACCTCCAGGGCGGAACAAGCAATCTGTTATGTATATGGGGGGGGAAACAGCTGGGAGAAGGGGATAGACTCCGGGGCACCTCATTTGATAGTACGTTTTTGTGTGACTATTTAGGGCAACTTTATTTGTAATCAGATAGCACTTCTACTAGAATTGTGTCAGATGTCAGGTGTACCGGAACCTCCCACAGTCCTGGGGTGGTGATGGTACGGCTAGTTCACACACCTCTCCCTGTTGGCCGAGAGCCTGCTGCTGGGAGAGGGCAGCCCGGTTCCAATCCATCACAGCTGCATTGTGACTTTCATGGGCCAGTCCCGTGATGATGATATCTTTCTATATATATCTATATCCAAACAGGTGAACCCCGGGCTGCCGAAGCGTATCACAGAAACTTAGCCCCTATGCCACTGGGCTGGCCTCCTCTCTCTCTATGTTTTTTAATTTTATAAGCCTTCAGATATTTCAACACTTTTTTTCTGCTTTAGGCAAAACTGAATAGATGTTCATTGGCCCCTAAAAGAATCGTGTTGAGACAGATGTTCTTGAGGTTTTTTCGGAGGTAACGTTGGTTTATAACATTATATAGATTTCAGGCACACAGCATTATAGCTGACTTCTGTATACACTACATCACATTCACCACAAAAGTCTAGTTGCCATCCGTCACCATACAACCTCCTTTCGCTCTCCCCCCGCCGCGCCTCTCCTCTGGTAACTCCCAGTCTGTTCTCTCTGTCTATGCGTTTGTTTGCTGTTGTTGTTGTGTCTTCCACATATGAGTGAAGACATGCGGTATTTGTCTGTCTCCATCTGACTTCTTGCTTAGCATAATACCCACAAGGTCTGTCCATGTTGTCGCAGATGGAAAGATCTCATCTTTTTTGTGGATGAGTGGTATTCCGTTGTGTATGTATGTACACCACATCTTTATCTATTCCTCTATCCATGGGTGCGTAGGTTGTTTCCATGTCTTGGCTATTGTGACTAACGCTGCGATGAACATAGGGATGTGTATGTCCTTTCAAGTTAGTGTTTTTGTATTCTTTGGATAAATATCCAGAAGTGGCATAGCTGGGTCATATGGTGGCTCACTAATGATTAGGGGAACGCCAATCAAAACCACAAGGAGGTATCCCCCTCACACCCATCAGAATGGCTGTTGTTAAAAAGACAAGAAATAACGAGTGTTGGAGAGGGCGTGGAGACAGATATGCCTGCGCTGTGCCTGCCGCACTGATGGAGAAGCAGGGTCCCCTGGCCACACTAACCAGCTGAGTGACCCGGGGCGAGTTGCTTAACCGCTGCCTCTTCAATCTCTCAGCTGAAAACCAGGATAACGAGTCATGCTTTGCAGGCTTTTAGGAGGGTTGCCTAAGCGAATGGGCGTGAAAGCACTAATTCCAGCCTGGCCCCAGGAGGAGATCAATAAAGAAGAGCTGCTTTTGTAAAACATTCTAACCATCAGAGCAGACAGCAATATTTCTGTCTTCTAAAATATTCCCAAGAGAGTCTCAACTTTATTCTGCAAATAAAACTTCTTGATTTTGCCAGCTTGAATCTGCTCAGCTCTCTCATGACCTGGAACTCCAAGGATTTAAATAGCGTCTGAGGGGGGCCCCTAAAAAAGACCCTAAGCGCTCTGTGGACCCCTCACTTGTCACTTAAGACACACTCCGCTAGGTTTCCTGTTGACATTTGCCTTGGTGGGCCTTTCTGGATCTCACCCGTCCTCCGGGCCACGGGCTCCAGTTCCCTCATTGTAATAACACAAGGGAGGGTGTTTATGAAGGAAAAGGAGTTGACCGAAGGCCAGGCTTCCCTCGGAATGTCCCTCTGTTTGCTTTCTCTTCCTCCCCGGCGGGCGGGCTGTGGACAGGCCCCGAAGCGCCAGGGACGCTGCTCGGGGCTGGAGACGGACAAAGCCCCTGGCGTCTCCTCGTCACAGCGGACTTCCACCTTGGGTCCTCTCTGAGTCTTATTTCGCTAATGAGGTCAGACAGGCTTGTAATTTTAGGTAACTGCAATTGCTAAGACTGGAAGAGAGACTCATTGCCTGGCATTCCCACAAGCTCTTCCCAGCTTGCTTGGCTTGGGAAATGAGGCAACAGCAGGTAGAAAAACTGCAGGTCAAACGCGAGCCATTGCAAGAAACTGACTCAGGCTTTACCAACAGTGTTATTCATCTTCTCGCTCCTCTAGGTGGCTATTTATTTATTCGTTTGTTTAGCAGATATTTATTTAGCAGCTAACGTGTGTCTCTAACTTTTCCCACCCTCAGCCTTTTGCACAGGCTGATCCTCTGCCATGCCCTCCCACCCTAACCTTCCAGACCAGGTCAAAGGCTACCTCCTCTGGGAAGCCTGCCCAGAGGTCCGTGCCAGGCACATCCCTCCCTCTCCCAAGGAAGGCCAGCAGAAGAAGCACTGGCGGCGGGGTCAGCAAGGCTCCGGGACATCCCGGTGTGTGTCCTTGGACAGGTTACCAAAACTTTCTACCTGTTTCCTCATCTATAAAGTTTGGATAAAAGTAATAGTAACTCTTGCCTCCTAAAACGAAATGCCTATCAATGCTATATAACGTACAATAAACATCGTTTTCGATGCGTACCTGAGCTTGCAAGAAAGTGAAGGAGGTACCCAGGGGCCAAAACGGAGGGGAGAGCCGACAGTAAGAGTGATGAGCTGATCCTGACCCTGAAGCGACCTCAGGGCATCAGGCGGTTCCAGTGCCTTCCGAGTGTGGGTTTCAGTGGTCATGGGGGACAGGAGAGAGGGCCTTGGGCACCTACAAGGTGGGATATTGGGCCCAGCAGCCTTGCCCAAAGCCAGGACTTCAGCTGGCTCCCACTCCACGGAAGGGGCAACTGGGGGAAAGCAGCTTGTTCGAGCAGTGAAGCCTGTAGTGCCACCGGATTCAATGCCCCTCTTCCTCCAGGCACAGATGAGCACCTTCTCTGCCCTCTTCCAATTAGCCTGGCCTTGAGACTGGCGCTGGCCAATGGGGGCTGAGAAGAAGAGGTGAATCACTTCTAGACCAAAGCAATTAAGAGCCAGCGCCAGACTCTCAGTGCTGTCTCCTGCCCCACGCCCTGGGTGCCTGTGGAGGCCACGCGCCAAGACGGCAGAGCTGTGTTGAGGTTGAGGCAACCTGGATCACGCAGTTGTTCCGTGAGGACAGTTGCCTGGAGAGTTGCTCGGATCCCCAGCAAACTTTCAAGAGCTGCAAGACCAAGAAATAAGCCGCTGTTGGGCTTAGCCAGCAAGAGGGTTTGTCTGGTACTGAAACAGAACTTAGGCCATCCTGACTAACACAACTGGCAAAGGAGATGACAAGCAAACTTGCCTGTCTCTACCTGGGACCTAGGTGTAGCAAACCAGTCTCCTCTGAGAATTCCTCTCCACAGTCCTTACTTCACAAGAGTTTGGGGTCAAATTTACACTGCCTTTGTAACCCAGGAAACCCCAAACAGTAAAATAAACTGAAAGATGCTTCCAATCAGGTTCAACCACTGCAGGCAAACTCAAATCCCCCAACCTGGCCTCACAGTGTTCCCACAAACGTAGACCCTCCTAGCAGGCAATCCCAAACCCAAGTCAGAAACCCGAGCTTGTCAGGTAAGTGCAGTAACTGACCAGGCAGCTTAAATCAACGTATTTTTTAATGTTTTGAGAAATGAAATTGAGAACCAAAACTATGAGTAAATTACAATTAGCAAAGTACTATCAAAAAAGACTAAATAGGGGCCAGCCCTGTGGCCAAGTGGTTAAGTTCACGCGTTCCACTTTGGCAGCCCAGGGTTTCACTGGTTCAGATCCCGGGTGCGGACATGGCACCGCTCAACAGACCACACTGAGGTGGCATCCCACATGCCACAACTAGAAGGATCCACAACCAGAATATACAACTATGTACTGGAGGGCTTTGGGGAGAAGAAGAAGAAAAAAAGAAAAGGAAGAAGATTGGCAACAGATGTTAGCTCAAGTGCCACTATTAAAAAAAAAAAAAAAGACCAAATAAACTTGAAAAAGAACAAAAACAACCAGTTATGAAAATCTTATTAATGGTATTAAAACTTCCCTATTTGGTAAAACAGCAGATTAGACCTAGCTGGAAAGAGAATTAGTGAAATGAAAGGTAGAATGAAAGAAATTACCCAGAGACACACAGAGAAAAAAAGAGATCAGAAAAAAGAAAGACGTTAAGAGACATGAAGGATAGAATTAATAATGTAATCTGCGTCTAATTGCTGTTCCAGAAGAAGGCAATAGAAACAACAGGGCTAAAGCGTAGGCTACTTGAAGATACAAGGGCTAAGAATTTTCCAGAATTGACATAGATGAGAATCTTTAGATACAAGGAGCACAGTGAGTCTGTAGCAGGATAAATAAAAATGACCTCATGCCTTGACATAGCATAGTAAAACGGCAGGATACCAAAAGCAAAAAAAAAGCATAAAAGCAGCCATTTATTCACTCACTCTTTTATAAAAGAAATATTTTTTGAACACCTACTAGGTGCCAGGCACTGTTGAAGACACTTGGGATACATTAGTGAAAAAATAGAATTCTTGCTCATTCTCTCAGAGGAGCTGGATAATAAACATACTAAGTAAATTTTACAGTGGGTTAGAAAGTGGTAAGTGTTATGGAAAAAGGAAAAGAACAGAATGGGGGCATTTGGAGTACATGTGGGGTGGGGAGAGGCTGGGGCAGAGTGTAGAAGTTAACAAAATGTTAGAAGAGGCCTTATTGGGAAGGGAAAATTTGAGCAAAGTCTTGTAGGAGAGGAAGGAGTTAGGGAGACAGGTACATGGGGAGAGGATTTCAGGCAGATGGATTCACAGCTCAGGGACTGAGTATCTGCATATCTTCTTCTGTGAAGTATCTGTTCAAACCTCTTGTCTAACATTTTAATTGCATTGCTTGCCCTCTTATTATTGAGTTGTAGGAATGTTTTAGTATATTCTGATCAAGTCTTTTGTCAGGTGTGTGTATTGCAACTATGTCTTCTAGGCTGTAGCGCGTCTGTTCATTTCCTTTACACCTCTTTGAAATATAGATGCTGTTCCTTTCGATGACATCCATTTTTATCAAGCTTTACTTTTATGTTTTGTGGTTGTTTGGGTCCTATTAAGAAACTGTTGCCCACCCCAAGGTCACAGACTTTTTCTCTATATTGTCTATGAGTTTTATATTTCTGTCTATGATCTATTTAAAGTTAATTTTTGTGTGTGCTGTGAGGTAGAGTTGAGGTTTATATTTTTATGTATGGATATCCAGTTGCTCTGCCAACATTTGCTTTAAACACTTTACTTTTCCCAATGATTTACCTTGGCCCTTTTCTAAAAAAATCAATTGGTCATATACACGTGGATCTGTTGCTGGGTTCTCTATTCTGTTCCGTTCATCTACATGTCTATCTTTACACCAATACCATGCTATTGCTTTACAATAGGTCTTAAAATTCAGTAGAATAAATTCTCCCACTTTGTTTTTCAGAATAGTGTTGGCTATTCCAGGTGCTTTGAATTTCCATATAAATTTTAGAATCATCTTGTCAATGTCTACAAAAAGACAAGTATAATTATAATTGAGATCACTGTTGAATCCATCGTTCATTAAGGGCAGAACTGACAGCTAACAATACTGAGCTTTTGGATCCATGAACATGGCACGTCTCCTTATTTCTTTATGCTATCTTTAATTTCTCTCTGCAGTGCTTTATAGATTTTGGTGTACAGGTCTAGTATATATTTTGTGAAGTTTATCCCTAGGCATTCATATATTTTTAGGCCATGGTAAAAGGTAATTTTGTTAAGCTTTTTATTTTGAGATGATTTTAGAATATCAAAAGAGTTGCTAAAAGAGCACACGGAGTTACCATATACCCTTCACTTGGCTTCCCTTAATGTTAACACCCAAATCATGATACACTTATGAAAACTAAGAAATTAACATTGGTATGATATTGTTAACTAAACTACAGATTTTACTGGAATTTTACCAATTTTTCCACTAATGTTCTTTTTCACTTCAATCCAGGATCCCAAGTCGTATTTAGTTGGCACATTTCCTTAGTCTCCTATGATCTGTGAACATTGTTCAGTAATTCTGTCTTTCATGACTTGACAGTTTTCCACAGTAATAGTCATGTATTTTGTAGAATATCCCTCAATTTGTGCTTATCTAGTGTTTTCTCATGACTATTTGAGGCTGTGCATTATTGAGAAGAATACCGCAAGAGTGATGTGTGCCCTATCAGCAAGTCCACGATGTTACCATGTTTTGTTACTGGTGACGTGAACTTTGATCACTTGTTAAAGATGGCGTCCGTCAGATTCCTCCATTGTATAGTTACTATTTTTCTTTCTGTAATTAGTAACTTGAGGGCAAGGAGATGCTTGGGACTATGCAAATGTTCAGTTTCTTCTTAAAATTTGCCTCCTAATTTAGCATCCTTTGGTGTATCTTGCCTCTGTTATTTCTATGGAATTCTAATGGTGGTTTTCCACTCATTTCCACTCATTCCTTCAGTATTTATTAATTGGAATTCTTGTATAAAGAGGTAATGTTCCCTTTCTCCCATTCATTTATTTATTATGTTATTAATTTATATGTGCATGGACTAGCAGATATTTCTTTATTCTTTGGGTTATTATCCAATACTATCATTATTTATTCTCTTGCTCAAGTTCTGCTGGTTTTGCCATTGGGAGCTCTTTCAGGTTGTCTCCCAAGCCTTTTCAATATTCCCCCATCCTTTTGCTTTTTGATTACATGATTCATTTGTAAAATAGTATTTTTAAAATTTCAATTATCGGCTGTTCTTTGCTAGTATATAGACATACAATTGACTTTTGTATATTTCAGATGGGTTTCTTATAATCAACAAATGGATGGTCTGGCTTTTTTATCCAGTGTCATAATCTCTGCCTTTTATTGGAGTATTTAGACCTTTATATTTAATATCATTATCAGCATCACTGGGTTGTTTTATTTTTATTGTAGTAACTTTGGATTATAACATTATGTAAATTTCGGGTTACATTATGTTTTGGTTTCTGTGTAGATTACATCATGTTCACCACCTAAAGACTAATTACCATCTATCACCACACACATGTGCCTAATTACCTCTTTTGCCCTCCTCCCTCCCCCCTCCCCCTCTAGTAACCACAATTTCATCTGTTTCTATATGTTTGTTTGTTGTTATTTTTATCTTCTACTTATGAATGAGATCATATGGTATTTGACTTTCTCCCTCTGACTTATTTCACATGGCATAATACCCTCCAGGTCCATCCATGTTGTCACAAATGACCAGATTTCATCGTTTCTTACGGCTGAGTAGTATTCCATTGTGTATATATACCACATCTTCTTTATCCATTTGTCCCTTCATGGGCATCTCTGTTGCTTCCAAGTCTTGGCTATTGAGAACAATGCTGCAATGAACCTAGGGGCGCGTGTATCTTTATGCATTTGTGTTTTCAAGTTCTCTGCATAAATACCCAGCAGTGGGATTGCTGGATCATATGGTAGATCTATTCTTAATTTTCTGAGGACTCTCCCTACTGTTTTCCATAGTGGCTGCGCCAGTTTGCACTCCCACCAGCAGTATACAAGGGTTCCCTTCACTCCACATCCTCTCCAACACTTGTTGTTTCCTGTCTTGTTAATTATAGCCACTCTGACAGGAGTGAGGTGATATCTCATTGTAGTTTTGATTTGCATTTCCCTGATAGCTAATCATGTTGAACATCTTTTCATGTGCCTGCTGGCCATCTGTATATCTTCTTTGGAGAAATGTCTGTTCAGATCTTTCTCTCATTTTTTAATTGGGTTGTTAGTTTTTTGTTGTTGAGATGTACAAGTTCTTTATCTATTTTGGGTATTAACCCCTTATCAGATCTATGGTTTACAAATATCTTCTCCCACTTGTTATGTTGTCTTTTCGTCTTCTTGATGGTTTCCTTTGCTGTGCAGAAGCTTTGTAATTTGATATAGTCCCATCTGTTTATTTTTTCTACTGTTCCCCTTGCCTGGTCAGACATGGTACTTGAAAATATGCTGCTCAGGTTGATGTAGAAGAATGTACTGCCTATGTTTTCTTCCAGAAGTTTCATGGTTTTAGGTCTTACATTCTAGTTTTTAATTCATTTTGAGTTCATTTTTGTGTATGGTGGAAGATAATGATCTTCTTTCATACTTTTGAATGTGGCTGTTCAGTTTTACCAACACCATTTATTGAAGAGACTTTCCTTTCTCCGTTGTATATTCTTGGCTCCTTTGTTGAAGATTAGCTGTCCATAAATGTGTGGGGTCTTTTCTGGGCTCTCCGTTCTGTTCCATTGATCTGTGGAACATGTTGTTCCACATAAATTTTAGGATCCTTTATTCTATTTCTGTGAAAAATGTTGTTGGAACTTTGATAGGGATTGCATTGAATCTGTAGATTGCTTTAGGAACTATGGACATTTTAACTATGTTAATTTTTCCAACCCAAAGCATGGAATATCTTTCTATTTCTTTGTATCTTCTTCAGTTTCTTTCAACAATGTTTTAGTTTTCAGTATACAGATCTTTCACCTCTTTGGTAAGTTTATTCCTAGGTATTTTATTCTTGTTATTGCAATTGTAAATGGGACTGTATTTTTAATTTCTCTTTGTGCTATTTTGTTGTTAGTGTGTGGAAACACAACTGATTTTTGTATGTATCCTGAAACTTGACCATACTCATTTATTGTTTCTAAAAGTTTTTTGGTGGATTCTTTATGCTTTCCTATATATAAAATCATGTCATCTGCAAATGGTGACAGTTTCACTACTTATTTTCCAATTTGGATCCCTTTTATTTCTTTTTCTTGCCTGATAGCTCTAGCTAAGACTTTAATATTATGTTAAATAAGAGTGGTGAAAGTGGGCATCCTTGTCTGCTTCCTGTTCTGAGAGGAATAACTTTCAGTTTTTCTCTATTGAGAATGATATTAGCTGTTTGTTTGTTATATATGACCTTTATTATGTTGAGGTACTTTCCTTCTATACCCATTTTATTGAGAGTTTTTATCATAAATGGATGCTGTATCTTGTCAAATGTTTTCTCTTCATCTGTTGAGATAATCACGTGATTTTTATTTTTCACTTTGTTAATGTGGTGTATCACATTGATTGATTTGTGGATGTTGAACCATCCTTGCGTCCCTGGAATAAATCCCACTTGATCATGGTGTATGATCATAGTAATGTATTGTTGTATTTGATTTGCTAGTATTTTGTTGAAGATTTTTGTGTTGATGTTCATCATAGACATTGGCCTGTAATTTTCTTTTTTTGTTTTGTCCTTGTCTGGTTTTGGTATCAGGGTAACATTGGCTTCGTAGAGTGAGTTAAGAAGCTTCCTCTCTTCTTCAATTTTTTGGAGGAGTTTGAGAAGGATAGGTATGAAGTCTTCTTTGAATCTTTGGTGGAATTCACCAGGGAAGCCATCTGGTCCTGGACTTTTATTTTTGGGGGAGGTTTTTGATAACTGTTTCAATCTCCTTACTGGTGATTGGTCTATTCAAATTCTCTACTTCTTCTTGACTCAGCTTTGGAAGGTTGTATGATTCTAAGAATTTATCCGTTTCTTCTAGAATATCCAATTTGTTGGCATATAGCTTTTCATAGTATTCTCTTACAATCTTTTGTATTTCTGAGGTATCAGTTGTATTTTCTCCTCTTTCATTTCTGATTTTATTTATTTGAGCCTTCTCTCTTTTTTTCTTGGTGAGTCTAGTTAAAGGTTTGTCAATTTTGTTTATCTTTTCAAAGAACCAGCTCTTGGCTTCATTGATTTTTTTCTATTGTTTTTTCAGTCCCTATTACCTTTACTTCTGCTCTCATTTTTATTGTTTCCTTCCTTCTACTGATTTTGGGCTTTGTTCTTCTTTTTCCATTTCCTTTAAGTGTGCTGTTAGATTGCTTATTTGAGATTCTTCTTGTTTGTTGTGGTGGGCTTGTATCACTATAAACTTCCCTCTTAGGACTGCTTTTGCTGTATCCCATAGATTTTGGCATGTCATATTTTCATTTTCATTTGTCTCCAGGAATGTTTTTATTTCTCCTTTTATTTCTCCACTGACCCAATTGTTGTTTAGTGTACTTTGTTTAATCTCCCCATATGTGTGGCTTTTCTGATTTTCTTCCTATAGTTTATTTCTAGTTTCATACCACTGTGGTCAGAAAAGATGCTTGGTATTATTTCCGTCTACTTACATTTATTGGGACTTGTTTTGTGGCCTAATACGTGGCCAATTCCGGAGATTGTTCCATGTGCATTTGAAAAGAATGTATATTCTGTGGTTTTTGGATGGAATGCTCTATATATATCTACTAAGTCCATCAGGTCTTATGTGTCATTTAAGGCCAGTCTTTCCTTATTGGTCTTCTGTTTGGATGATATATCCATTGGTGTAAGTGGGGTGTTAAAGTCCCCTACTACTATTGTGTTAATGTCTATTTCTCCTTTTATGTCTGTTAATAGTTGCTTTATGTATTTAGTGCTCCTATGTTGGGTGCATAGATATTTACAAGGGTTATATCCTCTTGTTGGGTTGTTCCCTTTGTCATTATGTAGTGCCCGTCTTTGTCTCTTGTTACAGTTTTTTCTTTTTAAGTCTATTTTGTCTAAGTGTTGCTACCCCAGCTTTCTTTTCATTTTTGCATGGAGTATCTTTTTCCATCCTTTCACTTTCAGTTTGTGAGTGTCTTTAGGTCTAAAGTATGTCTCTTGCCTGCAGCATATATATGGGTCTTGTTTTTATCCAATCGGCCACCCTATGCCTTTCGATTGGAACATTTAGTCTATTGACATTTGAAGTAGTTATTGATAAATATGTACTTATTGCCATGTTGTTACTTATTTTCTGGGTGTTTAGGAGTTCTCTGTTCCTTTCTTCTTCTCTTGTTCACTTCCCTTGTGACTCAATGGCTTTTCTTAGTACTATGTTTGGGTTCTTTTCTCTTAATTTTTTGTGTATTTATTATAGGTTTCCAGTTTGTGTTTATCATGAGGTTCATATATAATAACCTACGTATATAGCAATCTATATTAAGTTGATGATCTCTTTAGTTTGACCTCTTTCTAAAAGCTCTACTCTTTTACTCCCCCCTCACATTATACGTTTTTGATATCATATCTAACATCTTTTTGTGTTTGTGTGTATCCGTTACCCTCTTATCATGGAAATAGATAATTTTAGTATTTTTGTGTTTTGACCTTCAAATTATCTTCACAGGTGGTTGATCTGATACCTTTACTGTATTTCTGCCTTTACCGGTGAGTCGATTGCTTGGTTTTTTTTTATAGACTCATTGGGTTTAAGTCTACCATCTTTCTATTTGTTTTCTGTTTTTCCAATCTATTCTTTGTTCTTTCTGCCTCTCCTTCTTTAGAATTAATTGTGTTCTTTATTCCATGTCCTCCACTAATATCTAATAAAGTATATCTCTTTGTTCTCTTTCTTAGGAGTTGCTCCAGGATTTAAAATATGCATATTTAACTTATCACAGTCTACCTTCAAATTATTATATAAAAAATTATACCACTTTACATGTCGGATATATATCTGACGACAATATGCTTTCATTTCACCTCTCCTATCCTTTGTGCTGTAGTTGTCAAAGATTTTACTTTCCAATATGTAATAAACTCCACAGGGTGATGTTGATATTTTGTTTTAAATAGTCAACTGTCTTTTAAGGAAATTAAAAGTTGAAAAAAATTTTCTTTTGGCAAATGTTTTTAAATGCATATGGCAGAGTAATGTGAAATATTCCATGTTAAATATCAATTTATACTCCATATATCTTTGTGTATTTTTATGTTTAACGCACAAAATGTGCAGAGGAATACATAGCAAACATTGTTTCCTTGGGGAGCAGGTTGGAAGGGCTTATTGTTATTAAGTTTCTTTTTGTATCTGGTTGAAATGAAAATATATGACATCTATAATTTAAATACATTTAATCAACTTTTTATTTTTTAATAACACTTATGAGCCACTAGAATGCCACAAATATCCTTGTAAATAATTACTCTTACATTTATCTGCATATTTGCCATTTCCAATACTCTTCACTCCTTTTTGTACATCACTCTTCCCATCTGACATTTTTTTTTTTTTGCTTGAAGAGCTTCCTTTAACATTTCTTATAGTGCCAGCCTACTGGTGTCTTAAAAACTTTATTTTGCCTTCATCTGAAAAATATTTTTGCAAGTTAGAGAATTCTAGATTAATAGTTTCTTTCTTTTGCTATTTTAAAGATGGCACCCCATCGACTTCTGTCTTGCATTGTTTCCAAAAAAATACTACTGACTTCTCTCTCTCTTTTTTTTTTTTTTGGTAAAGAAGATTGGCCCTGAGCTAACATCTGTGCCAATCTTCCTCTCTTTTTATATGTGGGATGCTGCCACAGCATGGCTTGATGAGCAGTGTGTAAGTCCATGCCCAGGATCTGAACCTGCGAACCCTGGGCCACTGGAACAGAACACCTGAGCTTAACCACTATGCCAGTGGGCCAGCCCTGACATTTTTATACTGTTCCTCTGTATGTCTTGTTCTTCTCTGGCTGCTTTTAGGATTTTCTCTTTAACTCAGGCTTCAGAAAATTGATTGTGATGTGTTTCAGTGTGCTTTTCTTTGTATTTATCCTGCTTGGGGTTCATTGAATTTTTTAGATTTGGAAATTTATAGTTTTCATCAAATTTGGATGTAGGATTTCAGCTGGGCCTCCCAGAAAGGGCACTTCTGCCTTTGAGAATAAGGACCAACTGATGTATTATTCATGAGCTGGATAACCACACTTCTTAGAATGCTGTCCAGGAGCCTGAACAAACTAGTTAAAGCTTGGTGTTAACGGTGTTGTGGTGCGAGTCGGATTCTGGCGAGAATCTGTGAGGTTCTCTCAGTTCCTTGGAGAGTCAGGACACACTGCCACGGGCTTTGGGAATGGCTGTGGTGATATGGACACACCACGCACTGCCCTGGATGCAGGAAGGAGCATGAGTCCTTTGGAAAAGAGGCACAGTTCGAGCCTGGTGAACAGGCCTCTCGAGGACACCCATGTGCCCTGGATGCTGTGGACACCCCACAGCCACACAGGCCTGGCAAAGCTCAGCAGGTGGTAAGGGGTGAGTCTGTGTTGTCTCTGAGGTCTCCTTCCCCATAGGATCTAGGTCGGCCTGGCTCACATCCCCGTGCCTCCCTGAGAAGCTGGCATTGCTGAGCACTCGACTTCCGCTGGTCACCTCCACGACCCCATCCTCAGCACCAAATTTGCAGCTGTTCCTTGACTTCTCCCAGGCGTTGGCTCAAACGTGGAACTCAACCCCTTCCCCTCCTTTTCCATAAGAACCACTTGTGGACTGCCACTGAAGGTTGGAGGACGGCTGCTCTGTCATGAACACTGAGACCCTGCTCAGCCCTCTGCCTCACCTCTCCCCCCATGTCCCCACGTCCCACATCCTCTCCCCTTTGTCTGCTCTTCTCCTACCCTGAGGGGCACCCTCCCCTCAAAGGGCCCACCCAGGCATTTTCCTCCCCGAGAGAACGGGGGCTGGAACCAGGTGAGGCAGAGGAGGCAGTGGCCTCAGTGAGTTTAAGGAGGCACCAAGACTCAGCGGTGAAGGTGAGACATATTTAACACAATATTTTTAAAAGTCAAAACTAATGCAAATACAACTCAACAACAACAAAAAATAACCCAACTCAAACAGGGGCAAAGGACTTGCACAGACATTTCTCCAAAGAAGTTACAGAAATGGCCAGTAAGCACATGGGAAAATGCTCAACAACATTAGTCAATAGGGAAATGCAAATCAAACCCACGGGGAGATGCCGCTTCACACCCATTGGGGAGGCTAGGATAAAAAAACTTTTAAAAAAAGGGAAAATGACAAGTGTTGGCAAGGATGTGGAGAAAGTGGAACCCTTGCGCGTTGCTAGCGGGAAAGCAAAATGGTGCAGTCACTGTGGAAAACAGGTTGGCAGTTCCTCAAAAAACTAAACATAAAATTACCATATAATCTAGGAATTCCACTTCTATGTATATTACTCAAAAGAATTGAAGTCAAGGACTCAAAAAAATACGTGGACACCCACATGCATAGCAGCACTATTCCCAAAGCCAAAAGGTGGAAACAGACCCAAATGTCCGTCAGCACGTGCACGGATAAACGAGATGCAGTGTGTCCACATGATGGAGTATGGCTTAATCATAAAAGAGGAAGGAAATTCTGACACATGCCACAACGTGGATGAACCTGGAGAACATTATGCCAAGTGAAATAAAACAGTCACAAAAGAACACATACTGTGTGATTCCACTTCTATGAGGAATCTGGACTGGTCAAATTCATAGAGACAGAGAGCAGAATGGCGAGTTCCAGGGGCTGGGGGAGGGGAGTGGGGAGCTGGCGTTTAATGGGAGCAGTTTCAGGTTCTGGAAAAGTTCTGGAGATGGAGAGTGGTGATGGTTGCACAACAACGGGCATGTGCTTAATGCCACTGAACCTGATCTTAAAAATTATTAAAATGGCAAATAGTATGTTGTGTATATTTTACCACAATAAGCAAAAGGAAAAAACAACAGGCCTTCTTGGTTCCTGGCTCTTCAAGGTAATTTTGCACAATGAGCTCTCCTGGCAGAGCTTCCTTCCTCCTTTGCCCTCTGAGCCTCATGGACCAAAGTCACCATTTCATCAGAGGCCTCTGCTTGTAAAACAGCAAAGATAAATATTTTCTACCTCGACTTGGGTAGGAGAATATAAACAGAACAGATCCATTTTGATTTTTAAAGTAATTGCGTTTTGTTCCCCAAACACTTTTTCTAACCCTTACGCTGTCAACCCTCCTTGATTCAGGAGACGCGCGGGGACCGCCGGGCCCCTCCTCCAGCCTTCGCTGTGACTCACTCCCTAGTCACGGCTCCTCTGCGACTGCAAACCATCCTCACACTCGAGACGCCCGTGGTTGCTGTGACAAAGAGCTTCTGTGCTCGTCATCGTAGCAGTGCACACGGAGGTCTGGGTGGTGACTGTGCATAATTTACACATCTGAGGGATGGTTCAGGAGCCCAGAGGGCCCAAGTGACTTGCCCAGGATCACACAGCTGGCCAAACCTTTGGCTACAGGCTCTGGCCCCTCCCACACCATCCCTCCACCCACGGGATGTGTCCTCCTGCACGTTAGTGACAGCCGTGTACCTGGCTCAAGCCCATCTCCCCACAAGGCTCCCCAGCCCTAGGACAGTCCCTGCACGCAAGTAGGAGCCCACAGCCCCAGCCTGCTGCAGCCGGGACCGGCCGCTCCTCTTGGGGCCTGTTGCCTCCTGCAAATGAGCTTGGGAGTGTTCATGGCCAGGGAGAAGCCCTGGTAAAGAGGCCTGAGATGCTTCTGCTGAGGCCTGGTGGCACCGCGGCCGGTGCGCGTCCCTGGGCCTGGCCTCTGCAGTGTCTGCTGTCCTTTCCCAGAAGGCCCCACATCTCTGCTTGGTATGCGACAGGGGTCCGTGCCAGGGTCCAGCTGCCTTCCCAAGCCATTCAAGTCAACTCTAGCAAAGGCTTTTTGTTGTTATTGCCACCCTTCGCCATTAGCAGGGGCAGCTTTTGTCTTCCCAAATGGGAAAGTATCTTTTACTTTCCCCTTTTGACACTGACTATTTGGCCTAAAGCAGGGACCAATTAAACTAATTAATCCCCAGGCACTCTGCCGATGGAGAGACTCGGCTCTCACACTTCAGGTCTCTCCAGAGGGAGCAAGCTGACGCTCGCATCCTCTGTGTGGCTCTGACCTCTGGGCTGGTCAGCGACGCCGAGACCCCAGGCTGTGGCATGGCCCTCACCAGGCCTCCGGGGATGCCGGAGTCTCCCCATCACCCCTCCCCCACCACACTGGGGGGCGGGCGTTTGGAGCTCCTGGCTGGCGCATCCTCACCTCGTGAGGGCACCACTCCCAGTTCCATGCACAGCTAGCACTTTCTCTTAGAAGGCAGAATAAAAAACCCCAACTTCAGAGAGAGCAGTCAGCTAGAGGGAGGGTCTCAGTGTGGGGTCCAGACCCCGGGAGGCCTCTGCAGAGGGGTCGGCTCAGCAGGGCAGCTCAGCTCCTGGTTCCCGGGTCCCTCGGCACGCGCATTTTCTTCATGGACAACAGCAGAATTTCTTTGGCTCCGGCAGGGAGGAGCAGCTGTCCACACTGTTTATTCAAATACCATTCTGGCAATATTCAGAATTTTTTTTTCTCTCTCTCTTCCCTGCAGGATCTGAAACTCTCCGTGGGGCAGTCGGATGCACGTGTCTACACATGGCTTTCCAGGGTGGCGTCTTCACAGAGCACAGAAATCCTCTTGCCAAGAGCCCCCCGGCCTCCCGCCCCCACGCCTCCACCCCAACCCCTCCACCCCCGCTCACAGGCGTGTTTCCGTGCACACTGAAAACGAAAAACATGCGATTTTGAATGTGTCTCTCTCACGGGCACACATTTCTTTTCATTGTGCATCTTGGCTGATCCACCCTTTAAAATTCCCAGTAACTGTTCCCAGGTCTGTTTTCAAAGGGTTCTGCATCTTTGACCCCCCCCCCCCAAAAAGAAAAGCGGAGGGCACTGGCCAGGGACTTGGAGCAGGGCTCTGATAAATAAAATCAATGCAAGTTTCATGTCTTTGCCTCTGGTTTCCCCTTGCTCTTTGGAGCCCGGCGCTTGCAGACCCAGGGTTCGTTCTGCGGCCTTGCACACACTGGTACATCGTGACGAGCACCAGCTTCCAGACCTTTGCACAACACTGTAACCACAAGCACTCAGGATGTGCTTTCCCTGGTGCCTCCCGACACCCCAGTTGTTTCCTGACCGAGAGGCACCACCACGGGCCTGAACGCTGCCCCCCATGGGTCTGTTTTCCTCCAGATTAAGTCCAAACCCCCAACGAGGGTGCTCAGGGCCCCTCCAACATGCCCCCAGCCCTCCTAGCCAGCCTTACACTGTAGCCCCTCCCCACGTGCCACATGCTGGTCTGAGAGGCTGCTTACCATCCAGCAAAGAGCCTGCGCCCTCCTTCTGGGCCTTTCCTTGTGCGTTTGCTTCCTACCCACTGGCCCTCCTTGCTCCCTACCTCGACCAGCTGCGATTGCCTTCTGCCTGAACGCTCCCAGCCCCTCCTGGTGTCTCCTGTGGCTGCTGTAACAAATCCCCACAAACCATGGCACAGAACAACACAAACGTGGCGTCTTACAGTTCTGGAGGTCAGGAGTCCAAAATGGTCTCATTGGGCTAAAATCAAGGTGTCAGTGGGGCTGGTTCCTTCTGGAGGCTCCTGGGGAAAATCCATTGCCTTGCCTGTCCAGTTTCCAGAGGTGCCCACACTCCTTGGCTTGTGGCCCCCTTCGCTGTCTTCAAAGCACATGGCTGCAACCTCTGCTTCTGTCGTCACATCTCCTTTCCTCTGACTCTGACCCCCTTGTCTCCCTCTTTCCCTTATGAGGACCCTCGAGATTACATTGGGCCCACCTGGATAATCCAGGACCATGGTCCCAGCTCAAGACCCTTAGCTTACTCACCTCTGCCAAGTCCCTTACGCAGCCACACACTGCACACAGTGCCCGGCACATTCCAGCTCACCATCCATTCACCTCCAGCATCTCGTCTGAGTTCCCACAGCAGCACATGAAGTGGCTGGACCGTGTTCCAGGTGAAAAAACTGAGGTGCGCACAGCAGGAAACAGGAGAGCAAGACAGGGCAGGAAGGCGGCGTTCCGGGACCCTGCCAGTACTGCTGCAGGCACAACTGAGCACTCACCCACAAGCCACTTGGACAGCGGGCATCTGGGCCTCGAGGCAGATGACCACCCGAGCACAGGGCAAGGCAGCAGTTCATTCCGTGCTCCGGGTTCACAGTTCTGAGCACAGGCGTTTCACAGTTAGAACAGAGGCTGTCCCTTCTTCCCAGACCTGCTTCTTTCTCATGAAGCTGCCCGAGGAAAGGGCACTGCATGAAGGGGCAAGCAGACCTGGGCAATATAACAGCTTGCATGCACACGTGCGCACACACAGACACATACGCGTGTGACTGGACATCCTGAGCCTCAGATCCCCTCTCACCATGGGATATGAGTGGATGACGTGCATGTTTCGGGCCCTGGGCCTCAGAGGAAGGGCCAAGGCATGTCCTCTGTTTCCTCTTCTCTGCTTGGCCCTGGCCGGAATATAGATGGGATGGAGGGAGCTGCAGCAGCCATCTTAGACCATGAGCTCAAACTTTCTAGCTGAGCACAGCAGAGCAACAGGCTACTCAGCATCTGGGATTCTGATGTCATGGTGTCTTCATATCATCCTGAACCACTTGTGTCTGGACTAAAACGTGGGAAAGAAATAAACTTCCATCACGTTTAAGCCACTCTCTGGGGAGATCTTTGTCCTAACAGCCAAGCCTGTCTCCTGACTGTTACAGATTTGGGTACACTGCAGGGGGAGATGCTGCTGCCACAAAACCCAGCCCCCAGGACCTGGCGTCTATGGTCCAGGAGACAGCTTTTGTGAACTGGGAAGCTCTTGACCCTTGGACTGTAGCAATCCAATCATAAAAATGCTCCCTGGGACGCTCCGAAGGCAGACCACATCCCGATGGCCCCTGGAACTTTAGAAGAACTGGTTTGAAAAACTCAGAATGTAGGTGTGAGCCGCTGCTGCCTGCTGCCTTTGGGAAGTGGTCTGGGAGAGCCACAGAGACAGCTTCGAGGATACAGCGTGGGTGGAAGAGAAGAGGCCGGCCCGCTCCTTTCCACGCCCCTCCCACGAAGGGCTCTCAGTCGGACAAGGGGAGCCAGCCCCGCGGCCACGATCCCAAGGAGGTGCTGTGTCCCTGTCCAGGCCCGTCGGTTCAGAGAATGTCAAGGCAGTTGCTCTTAAATGAGTAAGAGGAAGATGGGCGGAGAACAGAGGCCTGGAAATAAAAGACCAGCTTTACGAGAGTGAGAAGCCAGGTCTAGACAAGATCGTTAATTGGGGTTACATGCAACGTGGAGCTAACCCAATGCAAATAGACCAGAAACTTAGGAAGTTTTAGAGGGAATTGTATTTCCAAATAAACCACAAACCTGGCTTTCCAAAGCATGTCATTTCTTGACATCCCCCCCTAAAGAAGACCCTGGACACCCCAGAAATGTGGGGAAAGCCAGAAATGTGTTACAAGAGGTGAGCAGCCACCAAGAAGAGCACACTCAGCAATGCCCACTTCACGTGTGGGATCAGGAAGGACAGTGGCAAGGCAGGTGCTCCCAGAGGACAAGCAAGGACAGTGGGGACAGTGGATAAGGCGTTCCTCTAAGCAAGCAGAGGCAGGGTCATCAAACGGACCAGCTAAGGCCAAGTCATGGTGATGCCGCCCAGCCAGGTCCAGTCGTCATCCTGGGCTGGTGATTGCTGCATTTTCCATTCTTCTGTCTGCCAGAGGCAAGTTTTACAGCCATCCCCCTGCTCCTGCAGCACCCCTATCCAGTAGGGGGCTGCTGAGCACTTGTCCTGTTCATGTATAGTTTGTAGGTTCCCTGTCCAGAGGGGTCGCATCTGTCCTTGACAAGAGGACTGTTCATCACCCACAGCTCCTGGACATGGCTGGACACAGGGCCTGGAAGGGAGAGTCTGCACGGAAATCAGGTGGCCCAAAGGGCTGACTGTGGCATGGGTTAATAACTTTCCTTAATAACAGAGGCTACAAGTGTGAGCTAGGCTCAGAGCCACCCACCTAAGATGGTCCCGCCTCCCTTGCAGCTAGGTGTGGCCTTGTGACCCACTTCCAGCTAATAGGATGTGAGCCAGAGTGACAAGTGCAGCTCCAGGAGGAAAGGGTTCCACACTTCACTCTCTTCCCTCCTCTATCCCTGCCACATTGTGGATCTGAGGGCACCATGACCATCTCCAGCTGTGGGGTAGCAGAACTACCATCAGAGGAGGCTGGGCCCCAGACCCAGGGAGCCGCACATGCACCCTGCACGGTTTATGTTGAAAGAAACACAAAGGAACTTCTGACGTTGCTCTCTGTGATGCTGGGATCTTTGTTTGAGCTGCCAACCCCGTCACCTAAGCAATGCAGCAGGAGTGTCTCCTCGTAGGTCCCAGAGTGCAGGGGGTTGGGGGGGACCATGCCGTGTTTGCGTTTTTGTCTTTTTAACCAGGAATACACTGTAGTGTGATTCTCAGTTGCTCCTTATGTCTACCTCTCAGAGGAAAAGGCTGCATCATCGGTCTCCATAGCAACGTAGAAAAGTACTTTGTAAACACAAAAACACTCTCACACATGTATGAAACTACTGCTGTTATAGCTCCGCTCCCCCAGCTTTCTTCCAGGGTTAAGTAGATGATTTGCTTTTTCAGGAGACACTAGACTGGCTGCATCCTCTGGTAATTTATTCATCTGTGTCCCAGTTTCGTCGTCTGTAAAAATGGACATCATAGTCGTTGCTGTTCCCAAGGCCATTGATGGGGTTCAGCAAAGTGATGCCAGTCAAGAAGCGGGTGCCGTGCCTGGCACTCAGCCAGCTCTCAGTGATATCGCCCACAGCTTTCTGATCCATGTGCTCAGGGTCCTGGGACCACCCCCGAGTCAGAAGGCAGCCACGATGCTGCCCATCCAGGAGCAGCAGGGGCAGAGACTGAGATGCGGACCCAAGCAGAGCCCAGGCAGCTCTGGGGGGCATGTGGAAAGTTTCTGGGGGGCAGACAGAGTGTGAGATGCCTGGAGGTCCTCGCGGGGAACTGGACCACACAAGAGGGGTGTGGAGATGCCGAGTGGTAAAGCACGTGGCTTCCACGGCAGCAAAGACCGCGTCTCTAAGGATACGGGCTGAGTGAGATCAGCCAGAGAGAGGGAGCACACACCTGGGCGGGAGGGGGAGAGGCCTCTGGCCCAGCCCTGGAGAGCTGTGGCCTTGGGAGGAGAAGGAGGAGCCAGACAGGTGATGGGGGCAGGACGAGTCCCCTGGTGCACTCAGGTGTCCCCGCCCGCGGCTGCACCAGAGAAGGATCCCTTCTGGGGCCGTGGGCTTCAGAAGAGCGGAGAATGCACCAGAGTCCTCGGTGTCTCCTCTGTGGTCTATGTCCCTCCAGCAGCCTCCTCGCCTGTCTCCCTGCTACGGGGGGTGCTAAGGAGACCTTGTCATTCCCATGCTGAGAGCCCTCCAAGGGCTCTACACCACATGATAGGTGCCCAGTAAATGTCTGATGGGCGAGGGCCTGGCACACAGTAGGGGCTTTTATGTGGACAAAATCAGCCCTTGGGTCCAGGGGCTCCCGGGCCTGCCCCACTGTGTGCTCGCCCCTGGGAGACCTTGGTCACCTGGCTTCTCCTTGGCCACCTCTGCCAGGATCTGGGTGTCCTCAGGAGACCCTGAGAAGCGGGTGCCACAGAACTGGGAGGCACTGTTCCTTTCCGTCTTCACATCGGGCTAAGACTCAAAACAAAACTGTCAGATTTCAGAACATTTCACAGCGGCAAAAATAACTGCACTTGGGGAAAAAACACGCAGACACTTCTCAAAGTCATCTAGTCGCTTCAACAATGTGCCAAAAGCTTCTGGAATTGACAGGTTCGGTTTTCCACGCACCAACTGCGCCTACCCTGCCAGCCTCGCCTCCTGGGGCCCCCAAGGCCCTCGTGTGCCAAACCTCGGCCCTGAAGGGACCACGAGGGCGACACGGCACAGCCACCTTTCTTTGTCCCTACTAAGTGCTGCTTCAAACACTGTGCCCAGAATTCACAAGCCACAGATGCCAAATCTGAGGTGATGGAGGCAGGGACGGGAAGGAGAAGGGCAACGTGGGGTCAGTCCCCAAGTGCATCACTATTTACCATCTCATTGGATCTTCGCAACCGCCAGCAAAGAAGACCTCCCCAACTTACAGATGGGCACTGAGGCTCAGAGAGGTCGCTGGTCCAAGGGCAAACCATCCTTTCCTGGGATGGAATTCCAGCTGTCCTCCCAATCTTTTCTCTCCTTCTTCCATAGTAGTAGAAGATTTAGCTGGGCACACACAAACCCAGCCAAAAACAACATTTCCCAGCCTCCTTGGCAGCCAGGTGTGGCCACATAATGAAGTTTGGTTAATGGATGTGAGCAGAAAGCCTATGTCCCACTTCCTGGCTGTGCTCTCCCATACTTCCCTCCCCACCGAAATGGCAGGAGCTACAACAGCCACCTTAGACCCATGATAACAGCAGAGCCACAAGATAGAAGGAGCCTGGGCTGCTGGCACTGTGGGGCTGCCGTGGGAGCCCGGATCACGTCTGCCTGGTCGTTAGAGAAATTAACAGACACCCTAGGTTAAGCATCTCACAACAGAGGTTTGTTGCCACAGCCGTTTCTACAGTTCTCTGTCAGGAGCCCAACCAGGTGAGCCTTGTAGACGTTGAGGAGTCTGGATCTTATCCCAGGGGGATGGGAAGCTAGCAGGGAGGAGAGCTCTAAGCAGGACAGTGATTTGATCCCATTTGCATCTTTCGAATGCCCTGCTGGCCCTTTTATCCGAGTGGATTGAACCGGGCAGTTTGGCCTCTGAAGTATGAGAGATGACGATGCTGAGAGTAGGCTGGTGGCAGAGAGATGGAGAGAAGCGGGTAGATCCGAGACACATTCCAGAGGAGGGAATGCCCAACAAATGCACACAGGAGGCGATGCTGAGCCTCAGTCTTTGACCCGAGCAACTGGGCAGGGTTGGCACCATTTACATGGCGACAGAGACTGCTGGTGGAAGGGCCAGCTCGGCAGGCCATCCAGGGCTCAGCCCAGGCGGTTAAGTTTGACATGCCTGTGAGGTGTCCAAGGGGAGATGTCCAGAAGGCAGGTGGACACACGGGTCTGGATTTCAGCAGGTGGTATGGAGGTATAAGTGGAGGAATTAACAGCTTATGGTTAGCAACAAGTGGCAAAGAGGAAACGAGATCAGCTAAGGAAAGAGTAAGGAGGAAGACTAAAAGAGAGTCCGAGGAACGCCTGTATCTCAAGGTGGGTAGAAAGGGGTTCCTCAGAGGAGCCTGGGGGACAGGAGCCAGAGAGGAGAGGGGCAGCCACAGGAGTGTGGGGCCCAGAAGTCCTGAGCGAGAGCAGCCGCCTGTATCAGTGCGGCCCACAGACGACTCCAAAGGAGGCCACCGGACCTCATGAAAGAGCGGCCAGGGGACCTGCTAAGAACGCTGCCCTTCCACGAGAGAGGAGGGAGCAGAAGTCAGCCTGCAGAGGACTCAGGAGAGGGGCGGCGCAGTGGGGATCATTCTGTGCAGAAGTTTTCCCTGAGACAGAGTGGGGGTGTGAGCGCTAGCAGGAGGCTGGGGTCCAGGGAGAGGGCTGTGACACGGGAGGATCAGGCATGTGGAGACGTCGACGGAACCCGAGGGAGGCGGGGGGCTGACGGGGGTGGCTTGTATGGGGCTTGGTTTGATTCCAAGTCCCTGATTTTTTGCCATCCTGCAATCTAGACCATTTTTACTGAATATTTTCCTTAAATTCCATCCTCAATAGTCCCGCTTTTTAAAACTTGCTTTTCTTCTAGGCAATATTCTCAGTGAAGTCACAGATTTGATGGGTTAACTTTTTTTCTAATACACATGAAACCAAATACCCAGTTATGTAAAAGGTCCATCCACACTCCTCTACGATGGTCTTGGGGTGCCCCAGGTCCACCATACTTCTGAAACCGGGGTGGAACGAGGGCCACAAGTGCAGCCTCTGGAGTCAGGGGACCCGGGGTGGACCCGCTTCACCTCTCACCAGCGGGGTGACCTCGGCAAGTTACGCAGACTCACCGAGCTCCAGTCTCCACTTCCACAAAATGGAGTCGACCCTCGTCTGTCTCAAGAGTGGGTGTGAGGATGGAGGGAAGAAGTCCGCACAGAGCCCTGAGCAGGGAGCGGGCGCTTGGTTAGCCGTGCGGATTTGGCAGGATGGTCACCATTACCGTTTATCAAGACACTGGTGAGCCGAGATCCCACGGGACCCCCTGACGCCTGTGCCCAGCCCACCTTGCTTGGCCAGGAGGCTCTAGAATATATTACACACCATGAGCTCCAGACCCCCCCCACCACCAAACCCGACAGAGGAAGGGCCTGCGTGTGTGCCAGTCCATGCTGCCCCCACCCCCAATGGCATCCACATCCTTGAGGAGCCACAGGGGAAAGATGCTCGAGACGAGCAGGCAGGCCCTGCCTGAGAGGGCGGTGGGGAAACAGCTCGGCACAGAGGCTGCCCTCGTTCCCTGTGCGAGGGCTGGAAACACACCATGCTGCCCATTTTTCACCGTTTTTAAATTTGGTTCTCTCCCCACACTTCTCCGCTGAAGCTGCTTCCTAAATTATCTCCTTTTACAGGTGGGAAACCGAGGCCGAGAGAGTCACAGGACAAAATTTTAGAGCAGGATGGAGCTCTAAAGAACACCCTATCCAACCTCCCCCCATCTGACAGATGTGGAAACTCAGGCCCGGCAGGGCAAGGGAGTGGACGCCATCAGCCCACAAGGAAGAGGGTGGTGGCTTGTCTGGCTGCCACAGGCTCAGGAAGCCATTCTCGTGGGGACTTTTCTGCCCGGGGAATATCCAGTTGCCATATGATGGGAACACTGGAGGCCTCATTTCTCTCTCTCCTCTGCAAAGTGTCCAGCTCATTCCATGGAAGCCGGGCAGTCTGGCTGGGTGATGGTTCCCCGCACAGAGCAGCAACCAGCTGAGTTTGGGGTCAGCGCTGGGACTGAGCTGGGCAAGCACATGCCTTTCTCCACTGGCTGAGCGCTTGGCAAAGGGCGCTGAATTCTCACTGACCACAGCAGGGCCCAAGCGGGGCCCCGTCTGCCCTCCTCTCAGCACCAGGACCCACGCCAAGCCAATGCAGCCCAGGGGCCAGCTCTCAGGCACAGATAAGAAGTGCCTGTGACTAGCATGAGGTCATTTACCCCCAGACACCTGGCTTTCCAGGGCAGGGGGCACCCCTCTGCCTTCCAGGGCCTCTCTAAGCCCACGGGACGAAGGTGAGCCCCGCCCAGTCCTGTTTAAGTTACTCCAGGTTCTAAACCCGCAGAGTCCAAGGAGCAGACCTAAACACACTTCTATAAAAATGTGCTCGAGAAGAACATTCTCCACTCACACTGGCCCTCTGCCTGCTTCCACTTTGGGGTTCTGGGCAGACTTTTAGAAGCAAACTTCTCACCAATTACCAAGAGCAAAACAACTCCCAGCGGACCTCGGCTGGTGCCAGACGGGGCAGAAACAAGCCCCTTCTGCAAAGAGTTTCCGCTCCGGCTCTGGAAATCCCAGGAGATGCCCGTCAGGTTGGCACTGCCGTGTCCACAGCTAACTGGGCCTTCTCCCGTCTGCCTCTGCCCACTCCCTGCCCTCAGCCGTCTCTCACCTTCCCCCTCTGCCCCTGGACCAGAAGGAGCCCAACAGCTGCCAGCAGCCAATGCTGAACCCTACACCCCACCGACACACAAGTCCAGGAACACCAAACAGAGAGGGGCAGGGTAGCCAGCCCAGGCTCCCCTGGGACCCAGCTGCCCCTTCCCAGGACTATCAGTGAAAGTCCTTGGGGTTCTGGGCAATGCAGGCCAGGACTCGTTTCTATGCCACGCAAGGATGCTGCGTATTCTGGGGCAAGGTCCTGAACATGGCCAGAGGCTGCCAAGGGGAGGAGGGCTCTGGGAGGCCTGGCTCTCCTCGTCTCCCATCACCCTGCTGCCAATCATTAAAGAGAAGAGCAGAAGGAAGGACCTTCAGACGTGCTCTGCTCCCAGCTGGGGCCAGGGAAGGGGCCTCGCCGTGTCCCGGAATGATCCCGGTACGCTCGGAGCTGGGCCTTTCCGGAGCAGATTGGAAAATCCCCCGGAGCTAGTGGGGGCCTTGCCAGCTGCTTGGGAAAATGTCTTTTCAGAGCTTAAGGGCGTCATCTCCTCGTTTCCCTCTCATTCAGGCTGTAGGCTACATAGCCCAGTGCTGCCGGCTGAGGCTGGGGCCCCAGAGAGGAATCCAGCACTGCCCCTGGCCTTGCTTGAGGAGCCTTTGCCCAGAGAAGGAGACGGTCCTGACAAGAGACAGTAGTCATAACCGAGGGTTGTGCACGGTGTGGAGGGTGCTTAGAGGAGAGGAGAGGTCAGGGAAGCCTTCCTGGAGGAGGTGGCTCCTGAGGACTGGGTAGGAGTTAACCAGAAAACAAATAGGGGAAGGACACTCCAGACAGTGGGAGCAGAGGTGCAAAAGTCCCAAAGTGAGGGCAGAAGCAGCCTGTGAGCAGAGCTACAACAGAGCACTGTGACAGCGAGGCCACCAGGTACAGGGCAACATGAAGGGAGGCAAGCTATGGAGGGTGGGGGGGGTAGGGACGGGAATGTCTTTTCTGGATCCGCAGCAGTATATTCCCAGCCCTCTGCACCGGTCCCCTTCTCCAGCCTCACAGTCCTTCAAACTCACCACAATTTCCCCACCTCTGAGCCTTTGCATAAGCTGTTCCCTTTGCCTGGTGTGCCCTTCTTTGCCTTCTGCCTGCAGGACGTGTGCTCAACGGCAGCCAGAATGCCAGTCCCCGTGTGCCCCCATCCACCCTCGTTCTGGGAAGAATTTTTTGCTCCTCCAGATGTTCCAGCAGGGGCCTGGCCACGCCCCAGGTGTGGCAGTCCTCTGGGCAGGAGTCAAATCGACCTCCCCACCAGGCTCGGGGCCCATTGAGGGCGGGGATGTGCCTGGTGCCCCTCTGGATCCTGAGCCCTCAAACAGGGCAAGACGCACACGGGTGGGCTCTCCGGGAAGGCTGGCAGGGTGTCCTGGGAGACCTGGTTCCGAGGTCACCGTGAGTCCCGTGACTTGGGCTCTAGCTCAGCCCCAAGCAGCCCTGCCCCATGTGGCGAGCTCAGCTTGTTTACGCTGTATCCCTTGGAGCCAGGTGGCAGGGACCAGCTGAGTCGTTGTCAAACCATTCCCCTTTCTGCCTACAGTCCAAAGCAGTGCGGTGCTGAGCTCTGCCCAGCTCAACGTGGGAACTCTCCCCTTCCAGGCTGGCCCCCAGCAGTGGCCCAGTCTGCCCTGCCTCTCTGTGCCCTGTCTGCGGGACAGATGGAGGAGTCCCAGTAGGAGGCCCCAGGGCCCTAGGGGTGGCAGATCCACTACAACAGGAATAGGGACCATGGTGTGCAGCCCGGCTCCCCCATCAGGGGTGAAGAACTGACCCCCAGCCTCTGGAAGTCTGTGAGTGCCAGCTCTCCGCTCTCAGCCCTCTGGAAAGGGACTCAGCCGAGTGAGGCTCCCTCGCCCAAGATCATGCCTCTTCCCCGGGGTGACCCATATCCCTTGACTGGTCACTCCAGGAGTATAAAGGGCCAAGCCGTTCACCACACCGGGGACAACTCTGAACAGCCATCCCAGCTGTGGATCTCCTCAGGGGTTCTCTGAGGGTCCCTCTGAGACAGCAAGGCCACCCACCCTCTCCCTCTGTCCGGTCGGCTTCCTGTCCTTCCTTTCCACAGTTATTGATCCACAGCACTGCCTGCATGCCCACCTCCACCACAGGGTCTGCTTCCTGGGAAACTCAACCTGTGAAAGACGGCCAGGAGTGGTCTGAGCAAACAGACGTGAAAATGGGACCAAGGGCTGGAACAACAAGTTGGATCAGAGGGAGCTTGTCTGTTTGGGAGCACGTTTGCAGGATGTAGGACGCAATGCCCTGGCAAGGACCATGGGCCATGGTGCAAACACGCTGAGTGGATGGCACCTGGCAGCGTAGGGAAAATGACAACCTCCACCAAGGGAGGCAGAGATGCCAGAATTGCTGTGGCAGATGGCGGAAGGATGGAGGGAAGGTTCAGAGGTGTGGGCGTGCTACGGTGGATGTAACATGGAAGGCTAGAACATCCGCCAGATGACCACGTTCCATGGGAGGACCCGGAAGCTACACCATTTACCAAAGGGGTAAGGAACGCACCGGCGCCATCGAGAAGCTCAGTGGTGGCCGCCCTCTGTAAGCCAGGGCTGAGGGTAGGAGGTGACACTTCCTAACCAGGCTCACTGACAGCAACAAGGGCAGTAGAGTCCTAAACCAGTAGAGGCAAGGTGGCGGTGTTTGCCCGTCGGAAGCCAGATGGAAACAATGACTGTAATGAGCAGAGGATCAGCATGGCAGCCGGGGGCTTTGGAAACGGTCAATCTGGTTCACAGAATACGGAGCACAATGGCTGGGCAGCCGGTGAGTGTGAAGTGTAAGCTGTACAATAAGAAGAAATCGAGAAGGGGTGATCAGGATGCTGAAGTGAGTCATCCCAATAAAAATCCCTTGCCTGGTTTCCAATCCAGAGCCAATTTTCAGATCAGGAATCCATTGATGGAATGTGGGCCAGTCCCCAGGGCCACCACCAGTGTACATGGTAATAACACCCTGGTTCTTCCCCCAGATGAGTGTAAGGCTACAGACTAAGCAGCCTTACACCGGGAACAGAGAACTCCCAGACACATTGAAGGCTGCTGGACACAGGATTCGAATTGACACTGACACCAGAGACTGAATAACTCCAGTAGAATGAGGCTGATGGGAGCGAGATAATAACTGGAGTCTTGACCCGGGTGTGGCTCCCTGGATCTGTGGACCTATCCACTGGCTATTTTCCCTAGTTCTTGAATGAACAATTCAAATAGACCTATCCCCACCTTGGCTTCGTCTAAAACTGTCTTTACCCACCAGGGCCAAGAAGGTAAACCAAAAATAATATCACACACAGGGAACATGGCACAAATGAATGACACCATTAAAGACCTAAAGGATGCCGGAGTGGTGGTGCCCATCATGTCTCCATTTAATCAGATCCCAGGGAAATCTGAGGGACCTTGGGTGATGACAGTAGAGTACTACAAACTCAGCAAAGTGGTTGCCCCAATTGCAGTCACTGTGCTGGACATGGTTTTTGTTAGCACAGATTAACGTGGCCTCAGGTCTGTGGTCTATGGCTATCACATTCCTTTCATCCCTATAAGAAGAGGACCCAAAACAGTTTGCATTGACTTGGTATGGACAATAGGATATGCCTAGTCTTGCACCAGGGCTGTCTCTGTCACAGAGTCTGAAGTCTCTGTCATAGAACATTCCAGAGAACATCACATTGGTCCACTCTCACAACAATACCATGAGAATCAAACTGCGTGAATATGTTGGAGGACTTATCGCCAGAGGGTGAGAGATAAACCCTATGAAGATTGACAGGGCTTCTAGATCAGTAAAAATATTAGGGATCCAGTGATCTAAGCATGTCAGGACATCCTTTCAAGAGCAAAGAGCAAATAATTTTATCTTGCACCCCAATCTCTGCTCCCACCATGAAGAAGGAAATACAATGCCTGGTATGTTTCTTTGAGTTCTGGAGGCATCTATGCCACACTGGGAAAACCACTCTGAAGGTCTCGGGGCTCAGAGCAGGTCAGGGCTCCACGGCAGGTGTAAGCTACGGTGCCAGCAGCCCTGCCCCTTGGACCATATAATCTGTCATTCCCTATGGCCTTAGAGGTCTCGATTGGAAAAGACGCCAAGTGGACTTCATGGCAAACTCCAACGAGAGAATCTCAAAACAGATGCTGTGACTTCTGGAGCAAGCCCATGACATCTGCAATGGAGAATTAGATGTCTTTCAATAAGACAGAGTGCCTAACCGTGGGACATCAAATGACCATGTACCCAGCATTGCGCATCATGAAATTGGTTCTTTCAGACCCAACAAGATGTTGGGTGAGTTAGGCCCAGCAGTATTCCATCATAAAATGCAAGTGGTACATCTGAGATTAAGCACAAGCAGGACCAGATCCCATGACTTCCACCATTGCCTCTAATCAGCTCACACTCATAGCCCCATGGGACCTTCACAATCGCCTGATGGAGGGGGAAAGTCTGAGCTTGGCTTGTGGACGGGTAGCTCAGTATATGAGTACAAACTGAAAATGGATGGTGGCCACCCCAAGCCACTTGGGATGGCCTTGAAAAATAGTGGACAGGGAGAATCTTCCAAACGGACAACTGAGGCAGTCGTCCACTCTGTGTGGGAAGAGGTGTGGCGCAAAGTTAGAGTATAGATGGATTCATAGGAAGTGGCAAATGGCTTGGTCAGTTGGTCAGGGGCCTGGAAGTAGAAAGATTAGAAGACCAGACCCAGGGAGTCCGGGGTAGAGAGACATGTGGATGGAGTGTACACAGTGTGAAGGCCTTCATATTGCACGTTAGCACGCACTGGAAAGCATCCACTTCAGAAACAACCCTAGACCAGGTAGACTAAGTGACTTGGCCACTTGACCTCAGCCAGCCTCTCAGTGGCCATCCCAGTGCTGGCACAATGGGCATCAGAATATAATAAGCACGATGGCCGAGATGAAGGTAGCCTAGCAGCGTGGGTTCCCGCTTTCCAAGGCTGGTCAAGTTAATGTCATTGTCAAATGTCAAACCTGTCAGCAACAGGGACCCACGCTGTGTCCTCAGTATGGCTCCACTCCTAGAGGAAACCAATTAGCCCCTTAGAAGCAAGACAACTACATTGAACCTCTTTCATCCTGGAAGTGGCAATGACTAATTTTGGCAGCAATAGAGAAATGCTACGGGTACAGGTTGTCTTTTCTTTCCACGGGCCCTCAGTCAGCACCACCGTCCGAGAGTTTATTGAGTATTCAATCCACTGATGTGGGATCCCACATAATGCCACATCAAACCAAGGGCTCACTTTACAGAAAAGGGGGTACTGGAGGGGGCCTATGACCGTAGACGTGCTGTTCATATCGTGGGTCGCAGCACCCAGAAGCTGCCAGCCTAATAGATTGGTGGGGTGACATGTTCAAGGCCGAGCTGAAGCACTGGCTCAAGGCAGTGCCTGGCAAGGATGGGGTGCTGTCCTCAGGATGCAGGGCACGCTCTCAGTCAATGACCTTTATATCTTCTTGTGTCGCCACTGGTAGAATATATGAGTCCAAGAACCAAGAAGTGAAGCAGGAGTGGCCACGCTTACTATCACCCACCGTGACCATTTGGGAAACTTGTTCTTCCTGCAATTCAGGGGTCTGTTTAGAGCTACCACCAGTGGGCACAGTGAGGGTTCCCCTGAACTACAAGCCACATCTGAGGCCGGGCACTGCACTTCATGTGCCAAGGCACCAGCAGATAAGAAGAGGCATCGTAGCCTGGCAAGGCTGACTGGTGCTCATCACCAGGAGGAAATAGGACAGCCATTTCTCATTGGAGAGATGGAGAAATCTGTGTGGCACACAGGTGATTCAACTGGGCACCTCTTGGTACACTCTTGCCCAATTTTGATGGTAAAAAGGGAAAATGCAGCAGCCACAGCCTGAGAAGGACACGGTGATCTGGGACTCAGACACTTCGGGGATGATGATCTGGGGGAGCCCACAGGTGTGTCACCGAGTTGAGCAGAAGTGCTAGCTAAGGTTGAGGGGCTCTGGAGCAGAGAGCAGACAATGGAGATGATGAGTATGATTGTGGCCGGGCCTATGGTTTGTCCACTAAGCTTCCTGTTCTGAGTTTCTCTTAGGGAGAGAGACCCAGTGGAAACCTGAAGAAGGAGCTCCCAGAACTTCCGTGACCAGGTGGATCTGAGCAGTGCAAGGGGCCACCTCCACCTGCAGTGGAGGCCGCAGGGCACTGCCCGGATGCCCCTGAGGGATCTTGTATCTCCAGCAGACAGAACTCAGCTTTCCGCCCTCTTTGGGAAGTCATAGGCTGATGGGAGCCGCCCAAGGTCACGCCCTCTTCTAGGGGCAGCCCCTATGCAGTGACTGGCCATGTGAGAGTCCAAAGGCCCACCCTGAGAGCCGTCCCAGCCCCTGAGCTCCGTGTGGGGTCAGCTGGGGCCTTGTTGAGACTGCATTACAGTTCACCGTCACCGAAATCTGCCCCCTCCTGCTTCCTCCCCTCCTGTCCAGGGGCGTTGATCTCGAGCCCATGCCCCAGTGATCTTCCTACCCACGAATCTACCTGTCAGAGTCGAGGTACCTGACCTGCGACCCTGGGTCTCTGAAGGACCCCTATGGAGCACAGTACCGTCTCCGAACACCCACATGGACTGTGACGTGAGTGGGGAAAAACCTGCATTGCGTCAAGCTGCTGAATGAGGTGTTTGTTTGCTGTGGCAATGAGCTTACCCAAGACCTTTCTGGAAAAATGACCAGCTGGCTGAATGGATGAATGCCTTAGGAGAGCTCCTGTCTGCCGGAGGAGGTGGGGGCACATCCCGGTCCCTGTCAAGAGTGGGGTCCTCTCTGTGCCTGTGGGAGGTTCTGACCTGGTACGTATGTCCCTGGTCATGAGTTCTGGTCCTCCAGCCCCCAGAGTCCTTGATGGGCGTCTTAGACCGGGCTGGAGGTGAATGGATGAAACTAATCAGGGGACTCCAGCATCTCCCGAGCGTGTCCCTGGCCTGAGCTGGCCTCCTCCTCCCTCCCCTCCTGCTCGCTCAGAGACACACCTGCAGTCCTCTCCTCTGGGCACATGCCACACACTCACCCCATGCGGGGAGCTGATCCAGGTCACGGCCCGAGCATCGTGCATCCCTCTGAGAACAATGCATGGGCACTGTGGGTCTGGGGTCTGTCTCTTCCACCAGAGCGGGAGCCCTGGGGGCGGGGGCTGTAGCAGACCCACCTCTGGATCCTGGGTACCCCAGAAAGGGCCAGGCACTCAGAGAAAACCTGTGGAAGAATCCAGAAAGCCTCAGTTTCCCCATCTATGCAGGTGCCCTCAAGCAGCACGACCTCTCAGGACACACACCTGAGGTCCTTGAATACCTGCTCCAGGGCCCCAAGAAATGCCTGCAGACTTGGAGGAGGTGTGCATATGTACAGTTGGTGGCCCCAGACAGGCCCCCTGGAAGCCAAGGACCCGTGCCCCCGGCCCACCCTACAACAGAAACCCTGCTCACTTCCCTGACCCAGACATGCCACTGCTGCCCTGCATGGGCCTGGCCTACAAGAAGCGCAGGCGCACAAGCAGCTCCCCGACCCGGGCCAGGTCCATCCGCTCCATCCCCCCAGCAGCTGCATTTTCTCCCCCTGACTCATCGAGGTGTAGAGTAAACTGCCCCAGTGGTGGTGAGCTGGGCAGCTCCCCGGGCAGTTTAGGAGTCCGTGCTGCGTAAACATTCCCACCACTAATGAGGGCCTTCGAAGAGGCTGCTCCCCGCAGACCCCGGCTTCCTGCTCCTCGGGCCTCAGTGTGGGAACAAGAGCGTGCCAGGGGCATTCTCCTCCGGGGAGGCAGTTGGAGTCACAGGGGGCAGGCTGGGCTGTGGGGGCGGGCAAGCAGGAGGGCCACACCGGACCCCCCGGAGCACTCAAGTCCCCGCCACACCCCATCAGCAGGCCTGCACTGAGCTGTCGAGCACCCGCTGGCTGCCAGGCAGTGTTGGGTGCAGGGGCTCCAGGTGAGGAAGCGCAGGCTCAGAGTGGGGCCTGCCCAAGCCCCAGAGCTGGAGAATGGAGGGAGTGGGACCCGACGCCAGGCCTGACTGGTGTCACGTTCCCTCCCTGCAGTTCAGGGCAGCAGAAGGGCCCCCCTGAGGAGAACGGGAAAGCACATGCTAGAGGGGGCGGTGTGTGCAGCTGTGGAGCCCCACACCTGGGGTCCCTGCCTGGCTCATCCCTCTGAGCCCATGTGGGTCACTGGAGTCTCTTCCTCAGGAAGGAGAGCCTGGAGCAGGTGACTTTGAAGTGAAACAAGGGACCACTGCCCCGTCTCCGTACACAGGTTGGATTCTGCTGGGAAAGGCTCTCGGCCCTGCGTTTCCATCCTCTGGCTCGGGAACCCGCCCGGCAGGTAGCACTGGACTCCAGCTCTGTCAGGACAGCTTGAGTCGTCCTGAGTAAGGGCCTCCACCCCTCTGAGCCTCAGTTTCCCATCCTTACAGGGTCATCATGCCCTGGAGCACTAAAGTATTGATGGGCACCTGTTTGACAGGTGTCTGCACGTTCGATCCCTCATCTCTCAGAAGGGACCCCTCGTGGCCAGCATCTTCCTCCCATCAGCACCCTGCCGGCCAAGAGAAGTGCGTGGGCCTGGGCAGGAGGCCCTGGGCAACTCTAGGCTGGCAACCGGAACTCAACACAGAGGGAGGGGCCCGCCTTCCTGAAAGGTGGTGAGTTCCCCACTCTCAGTGCCCAGCGGGGAGACAGGAGCAGGCCCCAGCCCCACCGAGAGTGCCACTGAGGCCCAGGCCCGAGCTGGGCTGCCTTTGCTGGTCCCAGAGGTGAAGGGGCTGCCCTTCACTCAGCGACACCTCCAACCCTCTCTGTCCAGATGGCACTTCTTCTGTGAAGTGATGGTGACAGTAGATGGTACCTAGTGTTTTGTTTCTGTTTACAATGTTCTTACTTGGCAAAATATAACGTTGGCACCTGGTGACAGGAAGTAAAGTTGATTTTTGAAATTTTCTTTGCGAAATCCATGGGCCTGGGACTCTGTATGAATCCTCTTTGATTCTCGAAATTTCCCCATGAGAGGTGTCCATTGTGCCCATTTTACAAATGAGGACACCAGGCAGAGGGAACAGGCTTGTCCAGGAGCTCACCCCGTAGGTTGGGGGTGGAGTCTGAACTTGGCTGTCGCACCAGCCACCCTTCTGGACTCAGCTCCCCCCAACACCACTCAGCCCTTCTGGGGCCAGCCACCACCCTCCACAGAGGGAGGCCTCTCTGCTCCCACCCAGCCCATCGCAGGAGAGGTGGTCATCTTGGCATTGGCCACCAATTTGAGTGAGCCTGCCACCAGCCAGGGCTCCTTCCCGGCACGCAGCCCTCAGCCTGGGGCTGCCCCGGTCAGTGCTCTCTGCCCTGCTCCCACCTCCCACTGGCCGACGGGACAACCGCAGCTCCATGGATAGGCGGTGCCCAGACTCAGCCCGCCTGCCCAGCCGGCCTATGGACCTTCCCTCCAGAACCAGGCTCTGGCCCGCAGCCACTGGGGCTTGGCCTGGGCTGGGGAGCCAGGGGCTCCTGGGCCACTGGGCCTGGGCCGCCAGCAGCCCGCTGTCCTGAAATGGCCCGGACCAAAGGGCCCGACAGCAGTTACTCAACGACAATGAGGACAAGTTGTTTGCAGTGGCCACGGGCCAAGGGCTCCAACTGTGGTCTTGCCTCGCCTCAAGAGACATCTGGGAAGGGGGGTGTGGCCATGTGAGCCCCTCCTGGGCAGCGGCATCCTCAGCACTCTGCGGGGTGAGCAAGCCCTGACCACACCGCCCCTCCCTCCAGCCTCCTCCAGGAAACTCCAAACTCCACAGGTTAGCATGGAAGCCCCAGCGTCTCCCTCCCACCCTCTTTCCCGTGCCCTGCATGCATCCTCAAGTCCAGCCAGATCCTGTCCTTTCCTCTGCTCATGCTATTCCCTACACCTGGAACGCCTCACTCCCCCTCCCACCCCACCCCACGCCCCCGCCCGTGGGATCTGTAGACTCCTGCCCAGTCCCGGCATCTCCTGCGCCAGCACTGCCTGCTCCCTGGTGCTCTTCCGGTGCCCCCACTGGAATGTCTTCACACTCTGAGTCCCTGGGGCCCTTTCTCAGAGCCTCGGCGTTTTCGTCTGTAAAACAGGTACAGTAATGGTGCCCAGCTCACCGGGCAACGGCGAGGGTTGGATAAGAGAGACCAGTCTTGTAAATCCCAGCCACTCACACTCAGCAGGTGCTCCATAAATGCTGGATTGATTATCACTGTTATTATGTGATTCCCGCCATTGTGGGCAGCTCTTCCTCCCCCTCCGCCTGCCCCACGAATGCTGGTCTTCCCTGGAGCTCTGCCTGCCTCGCTGGCCTCCTCCCTCTCCCACCCACCCTGAGCAATCCCACCCCCTCCCACGGCCCTCCCCAGCTCTCAGGGGCTGCCCACCTGGGCGTCATGCTGACCTATCCAGCTTCCTCGCGGGCACGGCGCGTGGACGACCCTCGGGGCCTCAGAGTCAACATCACCGACGCTGCCACGTGCCCCACGTCTTCCTGCCCCAGCAGACTCTGCTGCTTCCAATCGTTTCCAGCCACACTCTTGGTACCAAATCCTGTGTTATTCAGGAATGCCTTTGGCTGCTAAAAGAAGGCCCCATGAACAGTGACTTAACCAAAGAGGGGTTTGTTTTTCTGGGAAAACAAGGTCTGCAAATCAGTGGCTGCCGGCCTTGGTCCAACAGCCCCAGGCCAGCCCAGGAGGACTCTTCTTGGCCTTGCTCTCGTTGCTACAAGATGGCTGCCCCTGCTCCAAACCCTCAAACAATGTTCAGAGGCCGGAAGCAGGGGAGGTGTAGGCACGACATCCCTCCTCGTGTGCCTTCTCTTATCAGGGAGGATAAAACCGAGAAGCTCCCCAAGAAACGTCCCCTTGCATCTCACTGCCCAGCCCTGACTCGCACAGCCTCTCCCGGCTGTAAGGGGGGCTGGAAAGGCAGTTTCCTATCATGGAGAACAGCACCACCAGGCACCACATGCACCGCGACAGAAACCTGGACCCCTCCCTCTCCCCCGCAACCTCCAGCCAGCCCCGTGCCCTCCCCCTCTCCCTGCTCCCTGCCTGTCCCTCCCTGCTCTGCACGAGGTCCCTCACCTCACCTCTCCAGGCCCCAGGGCCGCCCTCTCCAGTCCACTGAATGAGCAGAGGGATATATTTTTTTTGAGGAAGATTAACCCTGAGCTAACATCTGCTGCCAATCCTCTTTTTGCTGAGGAAGACTGGCCCTGAGCTAACATCCACGCCCATCTTCCTTTACTTTATATGTGGAACGCCTACCACAGCACGGCTTGCCAAGTGATGCCATGTCCGTACCCGGGATCTGAACCAGCGAACCCGAGGCCCCAAAGCGGAACGTGCGCACTTAACCACTGTGCCACCGGACCGGCCCCAGAGGGATATTTTTAAAATCCAAACCATCCCGTGACTTCTGACTTCTCTAGAAAAAGCTTGAGCCCCTTGCCGTTCCCCAAGGCCTCCTGACCCGGCACTGGCTATCTTTCCAACCTCACCCTCATTGCCAATAACCACAGACTTGGTGAGGGTTCCCCCAGATGCCACCTGGACAGGGAATGAGGGCACATGATTTTGGTGGGAGGAGGTCCCAGGACTCCAGGAGGGGAGTGAGGAAGCCAGGAGGGAGGGAAGGAGCCAACAAGGGGTTCCACGGTTGAAACTAGAAGATATTGCCCCCAGGAACTCTGGGGCCCACCTGAAGGGCTGGGGAGCTGGGGTACTGATCCACCTGCTCTCAGTAGTCATCACTGAGGGCCACTGCTGAGGGGACAGAGTGGACCCTAATTCTCTGGATCTTCTGGCCTCTCCTGCTCCCTCAGGCAAAGCAATACAGGCACGGGGGGTGGGCGTGGGGGCCTGTACCACATGGCGAGGCGGAAGGAGTGTAGGCCAGCCCTGGGCAGCTGGCTGCCTCCGACACCCCAGTGCCCGCTCCTGCCTTCGGGAAGTCCCATCCTGCAGTCTCCTGCCCACACCTCGCTCTGAGCTGTCATCTCTGCTCTCTTTCAAAAGCTCCCTTCCCCTCAACCCCGCCCACCTTGGTGCCCAGCCCAGCAGGCCTCGCCCCTCCTCTGGGACTAAGAACTCCTGAGTTTCCCCAGTGGAGCCATTCTGCCCGGCCCGGACCAGTTCGGGCATGAGACCTGGGACTGTCTCGAACCCGCCCACTTGCTGCAGCTCCAGGCCTTGGGTCCTTCCCCACCCCCTGGAAGGGGAGGCAGGAGGGGAGAGGAAAAGGGGCGCCAGCCAGCACTGTCCCTCCCAGGGGCAGCAGAGCTGGGGAGCCAGCGTTCCCCACTCCACTGCTGCTAGGGGTCGGGGATGGGGGCTGGAGGCCACAGCCAAGCACAGAGAGAGGAGGATGAAGAGGAGAGCACAGAGGGACAGCCCAGCCCTTCACCCCAGGATGCGAGATGACAGCCCTAATAAGGAAGGAGCCAGGTGCTTGGAGCCGCCGGGGCTGGGTTCAAATCTTCCATTGCTGGAGAACGCTGCTGGGGTCTCGGCAAGCCGCTTGGCCTCTGTGGGTCTAAGGCTCCTCGTTAGGAGAATGGCCACCATGACACCCACATCACAGGCTGGCTTCGAGGAAGGCCCTGACGTGCCTGTACAGCCTCCCAGGCTCAGCCCAAATGTCATCTCCATCGAGTGCCAGGCAGAGGGCCACTTCCTGCCCAGGCCCCTCACTCTGTGCAGCCGAGTCTCGGGGGCTGCCAGTGTCTGTGTCCTTTCCATTTGCCCCCCAAGACCGGCAGCTCCATCAGGCAGGCCTGAGACTCCCCAAGACACCCCAGGGCTCTGACTGGGGGAGGAGTGCTCCCTCCTCCCAGCATCCTGGAGGCCCTTGTTCTCCCCCCAGGACCCCGTGGGGCAGGGAGAGAGCTGGCTGCCCACTGGGCCACCGAGAGCTCAGCGGCTCAGGCGCCTGTAGGACGCCTCCCTTAGGCCTCCCCTTGCCCGGCAGCCCCAGCTCACAGTCAAGGCGCAGGACAGAGTCGGCGAGCACCGGGTTCCGGGGACTAAGGCAGCAAGGCCCCCAGGGTCTGTAACCACACAGGGCTAGGACTTTGCACTGTGTTCTTTGGGGGGCGTTCCTTGGAGCCTCTCTCACTACACTGTACAGTGGCATCTGAGAGATGGGATGTCCCTTAGAAGCCATCTGAAGGTGGGAAGGTGGAGCCCCAGAGAGGGCAGAGATGTGTGCGAAGCGGCACAGCCAGCTCACCCCCGGGCGGGGCACAGAGCCTGGGCCTTGTGCTCCCAGCCCAGGAGGCCTTGTCCTCACCCCCACTTCAGCCAGTGACCTCCCGAAGAAGAACCAGACTTTGAAAACTTCCCTGGGGCAATGGGAAGGAGCCAGAAACCTGGGGGCTGAGGCTCCAAACCACTTCCCCTCACCGAACCTCAGTTTCCCCTTCAGGAAGTGGCCATCAGAGCTCCTGGGAGATCTGTAAGCTTTCGCAGTGCACACTGGGGAAGAAGGTCAGTTGGAAACGGCATTCGTGGCCTGAGGTGCCCTGTGAGGGAGAGAAGACCCTCGCCTCCCCCACTGCTCTGTGCACTCCAGCTGTCTAACTGGCCTCTGCCCTGGGTGATGGGAGGAAGATGGGGCCAGCCCACAGGCCAGCGCCCACCCTAGAAGCAGAAAAAGGGCAGAAGCTCGAGCTTCCAGGCTCCTCCTCAACCCCTGAGACCCTCCCCCAGGCCCATGTCCATCCCTTGGGGTCTGAGGGCTGATAGGGGCCCAGCTCTGGGGCAATGTCTCCAACAGGGTGGTGCCCGGGCGTGCGTGCAGGGTGGCTGCCAGCTCTCCGGGTGTCTCAGTGATTGTACCCTAGGGCGTGGGCCACTGCGGGCACCCGGGCCCACGAGGCAGACGGAGGAGGGCAGGGACAGGGCGGAGGCGAGGCCGGGAAAGCCCCAGGCGGCAGGGCTGGGTCAGTGACAGGCGGCCCAGCGCCCAGGCCGAGGACAGGACACTGTGTTTTGATTATTTCCAGTTTCCTGACCCCCAAGTAGTGATTTAATGTTCCTGTTTACTCCGAGGGCTAGAACAGAAGGCGGGACGGCTAAGCTGGCCTCCTGGGCCTCCCCTGGCGTCCCCCCCAATCTCCCAGCAGGGAAGCGGTCGGAGGGAGCAAAGGGTCCCTGGGGACGGTGGGAGGACTCTGGGCATGTCGGGGACCTGGGATGGGCTCAGTGCTGGGCTTTGACAAAGCAGGTCCTGTCGGGGTTGAAGGGCATGACCTGGCCACAGGAAGTGTGGCTGGGTGACCCCAGAGTGGCCTGAGAGACTGCCCGACAATGGGGGCCAGTGCCCAGGGCTCACTTGCCTGGTTCCACCTGGCTCAGGGCGGACGCATCCACATTCCTGGACCTCCCCGACATTATCCTGGGCTCGGACTTTGGCTGGGACGCTGTCCCCCCTCAGAGTCTGAGTGCATTTCACGGACTGCTTGGCAGGCAGAGCCAGGAGCCTGTGGCCGGCTGGGAGGGACTCCAGAAGTCATAAGCCCAGCTCCTCGCTCCTGAAATCTTGGCACACAGAGGCCAGCTTGTAAACCACTCGAAATACGGCCTTCCATAGCATCCTCTGAGGTTGCGGCTACGCATGGCAAAGTGAAGGGTGTTACTTTTTTAAATTACAAGTATTCCAATTTTTTTGTTTAAATCAACACAAGTTTATGTCATTGTTGGCAAGAAAACTAGAATGCCAACATATTTTCTGCACAGGGACGTCCTGCTCTTCAGGGTCCGTTCCTTTATTCAAGAAGCGTCCATCAGCACTAGGCAGCTGCTGGGACCGCAGACAAGCGGCTGGAGGAAAGACGCAGGCGTGGGAGGGGCCGTGGCCAGGGCCGGGCTGGGGAGAGCCCCCTCGAGTGGGGACCGCTGAGGGAACGGACGAGAGCCGTGCAGAAGCAACGGGGCAAGTCCACGGACACAAATGAGGGCTCAGAACAAGGAGCACCCTAGACACAGCCTGCAGATCTCAAGTTTCCAGATACGCAGGGAGCCCAGGAGCACTGCACAGAGGACCCGTGTGCACCCAATGTCACCACGACTCCTTTGTACCCCCATAAGCTACAAGGGGGACAGCAAAGTCACAGAGGGTAGATGTGGGACTCAAGGAGCCCAGCAGATCCGGGTCTCCCTAAGATAACAGGAACCAACCTTCCAATGCCACTTCTAGTTTTCTGTCGGCCTTGGTGTCAGGAGGAAGGTCTGTACCAGGTGCTATCCTCGCAAAGGGGGGGCTCATTGAGCCCCCTGCGTTGTCCTGGATGTTACTAAGGTCCTGGGGTGGCAGAGCTGGGCGGGCCCAGGAGACACAGCCCCCTGCCTGTCTCCACCTCTGAAGCCCTGTTTGACCGTGGACTCCGTTTCCCCCTCACTGAAACCAGAGCTGGGCCCAAGGACCCCTTAGGTGCCCCACCCCCATCACAGTGGGTAGCGGGGTGAGGGAGAAGCTCCTTTCTGCAGCCAGGCCCTTCGTGTGCAGAAAGGTCGCTCCTGAACGCCGGTCCACAGACATGGACCAGAACCTGGGACCTTTCGGCCTTCTTCACCCAGTGGTCACACAGCGCTGCCGTCCAGGCCCTGCCCCGCCGCTTACAGCTGTGTGGCTTCGGGCAAGTTTCCTGACCTCTCTGAGCTTGAGTCCATGATGCCTGGAATGGGAGTGAGAGCCAGTGCTGAGCAGACCTGAGAAGGCTGAGGCAGGCCTCCAGGTGACGGCGGCTCTGCAGGATGTTGAAACCGTAGAGAAGCGTGCACCGGGGAGGAATCCTAACAGTCGTCCCAGGGCCCCCTTCTCCAGTGCTCGGCCCGGCAGGAGGGCAGCTCTGAGGGACCCAGGGGCTCAGCTGGGAAGCCCCGCCCTGCCGTTCAACCACTGTCTCCTCCTCTGCGGCCCCCTGGGTGGGGCTGACAAGTGGCGCCTGGCCTGGGCCCAGCACACAGTAGGTCCTCAGGACACCCAAGCGGGAACGACTCTAAAGTGACTGGACAGTGTGACCCAAAGGCTGAGCTTCTGGGTCCCCAAGGTCAGCGGTCACTGCCCCGGGCCCGCCCATGACCCCACCTCAGGGTGACCCCCGGCTGCCGTTTGGTCTGGAAACACTCGGCTGAGCCACTGGGGCCAGGCGGGGAGGGGGTGCTGTTTGCGGACAGAAGCGGAACAACTGGGGCCAGCGCGTTCAAAGTCAGAGTCCCTTTTTCCAGAGTAGTTGTTTAGAAGGGAAAAAACATGGTCCAAATCACAGCCGAGAAAACCTGCAATTGCCAGAGAAACGGGGGTCGGTGGCCAAGAAGGATTGCAAAACAAGAGCCCTGGGGAGGCGTCCACTCGTGCCAAGCCCTTCAGGGCCGCAGCTCGGGCACCTCCCCGGACTGTCCGGCCTCGGAAACTGAAACTCCTCACCCCGGATGTCCGAGCCTGGCTCGGGGCAGAAAAAGCCACAACCAGGGTGGTCACCGGACTTCACAGTTTGCAGAGGGAATGCCCTGGTGGTCCCCTGAGAACCTTTGGGGGGAGGGTCCTAGAATTAGGAGGTGAGGGAGGGGCGGAGAATTAGGGGAATGGCTGGGGGGCAGTTGCCCACCCCAGCACTGGGTCCAGGGGTCCAGGGGTCCAGGACTGTGGGCAGGAAACCTGCAGGAACTGGGAGGGGTGGGGGTCCCAGTTCACAGCCACAGGGGAAAGGAGGGCGCCAGTCCCTGCACTCCTGGGAAAGGAGCCCATGTACCCCATGACCCCTACACCCCTGCATCGTGCCCCCTACTCCAACAGCCCACCCGCCACAGGACGTCCTGGCCGTCCCCTGAGCCATGCAGGGCCATACTGCCTGGGCAGCCCAGCCAGGACAGGCCAAGTGAGGGATCATTTCCAGGATCCATTCGTCTGGGAGATCAGGTTCCGTGTCACCAACTGCAGCTCGACCCCAGGTGATCCGGCTTCTGCTCTGCTGCACCCCAGCTTGCCAGGGTGTCTACCAAGGCTGCAGAGTTGAAAGTGGCCATCGTGACCATCTGCTGCCCACCTACTGTGTGCTGGGCTGGGAGAAAAGGCAAGTGTCCAGTGAGGACCCAGGGCTCACCTGGGGAGACGGAGAGGGTAGATGATCTACCACACTGTGGCGTCAACTCACAGGAAGGGCTGGTGCCTGTGGGCCCCACTCTGCCACGGCCTCCCTCCCAAGCCTGCATGTCTGATGCCCACAGCCCTCCATGGATATGATATAGGAGGGCAAGTGAAGGAAGAGCATGTGCTCATCTGGTGCCGGCACCAGCTCCCACCGACATCCCCCCGGGTGTGGCCAAAGTCCCAGGGCAGGTGAGCTCTCCGTCGGGTGCAGGAGATCCACCCTTGGGACCAAGGATGCAGCTTCAGGCGTCCCCATGCCCAGCGGCCGTCCACAGCCTCTGTAATGTAGTCTGAACTCCTGAGCTCTGTTCTGAGCCTCCAGGCGGGGAGCCAAGCTGTCCTGAATCCACAGGCTGCCCGTCTGAAGAATTGACCACGTGCGGGCACAGCCACGTGGCAGGGCCTCCAGACCACAAGTCCTCACATCCCTCCCCAGGCCCCCATCCGCCTCAGGAAAGCTTGGCTTCCTGGAGGTCACGGCCTTTGAGTGGGGTCTTGAGGACAGCAGGGATTTCCATTCAGGTGGAGGTCACAGCATGGTGAAGGTGAGAACCATGATAGGTCAGTGTGACTGGTGTGGGGCGACAATAACGTGAGCAGTGGAGGCTGGGGCGGTGCCCCGGCACTCTGGCCCAGAGACATCCCAGAACACTTGTACCAATCAGGAGGTGTCACCAGGGAGGGCCTCCCTCCCTGCCGGGGGGCTGTGCTAAACCTGTAGCACATGTACCCTGCCTTGTGATTTCTGTAATAGTGGCAGACATCACTAATCAATCGATCTTTCCCATTGAGTTCATGTTGAACATCAGAATCCTTCTCAACACAGTGCACAAAGTGACCATTGGATCAAAATTGACAAATAGGAGAAAACCTCTTTACCATCCCTGGTCTGGGGAGAAGCTAGGCTGGGAGCAGGCCCTGGGGAGCAAGCTTCGTACTATTATCAAATAGCTCCTGCCTTTCCGAGGGAGACCGCCACAAAGGAGATCCCCCGAGCTGTGCTGGTGAGGAAGCATCAGGCTGCTTGTGTCCATGAGTGCCTCCCCCACAAGATGGATAGCCCCTTAATCCAGCCCCAAGACCCATGCAGGCCAGGCCAGGCCCTAAATGCACCGTCAGAAGGGTTTGCCCAGTGGTGGTCTCTTTGATGAGTCTTCATTTCTGAGCCTGTTTCATGCTAAGTCCTCCTTCAGTCTCACCTCAGATAGCATCTCCTCCAGGAAGCCCCCTTCAATTTTCCCTCCTGTGCCAGTTAGGGTTCCGTGTAGTACCTCTACAGTTCATGCACTCCTTTAGTCATTCAACAAACACTCTGTGTTGTATTCGTCTCTGAGTCTGTAAATCTGTGGCCCCAACTCCCAGCCCAGCCCCTGACAGAGCACCAGCAAGTGAGCCGGCAACGGAGGAAGGCACTGATTCACCTGACAAGGAGGTGTCCCTCATTCATTCACTCATTCATCAGGCCCCTGGCGCTGGGATGCAGTGCGGGCGCCCTCCTTGCCCTCTGGAGCTTACGTCTTGGTGAGGAAGAGAGGCGCGTAAAAAGACAGTTACACATACAATTAAGAGGCCGTACGTGGGAGATGTTTCAGACGGGGCCTTGAGGGGGTCTCCCTGAGGGTCTGATGTGTGGACAGAGGTGGGCAGGGAGTGGGCAGCCAGGAGAACCGTGGGGCTGCTCTGCCGACCTCCTCTCATTAATATTCTCAAACACCACATTTCAGAGGCAGAACTGGAGCCCTGAGTGGAGGTGACCGGCCTGAGGGACAGAGCGTCTCTCATGCGGGATCCCACGTTCCCCTTGAGGGGAAGCAGCAGCCTCCAGCCAGGACCTTGTGGGTCAGCCTCCAGCCGAGTGGGGCCCGGGAGGCCACCCCCCCCACTCTCCCCACGCCGGAAGCTGGCTGCCCTGGGGGCTGCAGCGGCACCGCCTGGGCTGGTGGCCGGGCTGGTCTCCTGGTGGAGGGGTGGCTTCAGCACGGCTGGGGAGGGAGGGGGAGAGAGGGGGCAGGATGTGGACCCCATACCGGCCAGGCTTCCCCTGCACACGGAGGTGGGGGTCACCCGGCCCTTTTGACCTGGGCCACTGGGGTTCGCTCTGCCGTCTCTGAGAGGCACGGGGAGCGGGGCTGGCAGCTCCCCCCATCTGTCCCCCTGCCAAATTGAACTTAATTATAATGATAAATGATGGCAGGCATCCACGGCCACATCGCAGAACATGACAAACACTCCACATCACCGAGCCAACAAGCTCCACTCCCCCCACCACCGTGTTCCTACCAGGAGGCTGGGGGTTATCTCAGGCCACAGGCGGCCCCCCGACAGCCGGCACAGGCTAGACCAGGGAGGGCACTGCTGAGTGGGGCCCAGGACCCCACCATCGCCAGAGACCCGGACCCGAGCCCTCGCCGATCTCCTGGTGTCCTGGGGTCACCTGCTCTTCCTAGCAAAACATCAAAACAGTAGCCCCCCACCCCCAGGAGGAGCTGACAAAGTGCTCAGCAGCCACCTGCCGTCTGGAGGAGCGTCTAGAATCACGACTCTAGCCACACCGACCCTACGAGCACAAGTGGCCACCCAGGGGCATCCGCCAGGACCTGGGGAGTCCCCATAACCGGGGACACCTGGCAGGGGTTGGGCAGGGTGAGCCAGAGAGCCCCCAGGGTGGGCGAGGTGTGGCTTTGGAAGGACAGGAGCTCCTCCCCCGACCCCAGCAAGCCTCTCTCACTCCACGGGGGGCATTCCTGGTACCACAGAGGGAGGGGGGCACCATGTCCCCCAAGAGAAGCACCTGATCCCAGTTCCAGCGTCACAGGGAGGAGGAGGGAAGGGACGTGCACCCTTCTTAATGGTCGTCGCAGGCAGGGCTTCCCGCCGGGATCCGGGTCCCGCCACGCGGCCTTAGGATGGACGCCAGGGCAGGTGCTCTGCGCAGGCTGCGCCACCCGAATTCCTCGTTCCATCCGCACGGGTGAGCCGTGCAGCGTCTGAGACAATGATAATAAGGCAGCTGCTATGGCTGTGTCACTTACACAGAGACGTTACGGAGGTGGGCCAGCAAACCAGGAGAGGAAGGGGGCCCCGGCAGAGGGAACCGCGTGTTAAAGATCTCAGGGTCCAGACAACCATGAACTTGGATGGAAGGGGCAGCAGGTGGAGAGGAGGGGCTGGGAAGACCCTGCAAGGCCTCATGCAAGGAGGGGAGTGAGCCTGGGAGGGCCACGCTGCCCACTGGGCGGCTGATGGATTGAAGAGGGGTCCCCCCGCTGGGCATGGGGAGGGGCAGGAGCTGCCTCTGTGCAGGGGAGGGATGAGGGCCTGGACCGTGGCCGTGGGAACAGAGATGGCAGGAGAGGCGCCAGCTGAGGGAGCATCAGGAGGTGGGATCAGCACTTGGCGACTGAAGAGGTCGTGCCTGGGGAGAAAGATCTGGTTTGCATGACCATGTGGATGGTGGTTCCAGTGCTGAGATGGGGCCAAGCAGGCCAGCAGGTGTTTGGGACGTGTTTCCCTGAGGCGTCCCAGCACTGGTGTCCAAGGGCAGCTGGTCCAGAGAGCGTCTAGACTCAGCACACAGGTGCTGGCAGTCGGCAGGGTGTAGCATCCGTGGATGCTCAGGTGTGGGCGAGATGGCCCAGGCAAGGTGAGGGGACAGAGACCCAGGTGCTGGGGACTTGGTCATAAGTAAACACTTGCAGCAGACTCCAGGGTATCCTGGAGTCCAGGAGCCAACGATGGGTGTGGCAGGGAGAAAGGAAGCCAGAGGGTGGGGCCCAGGCGCCCAGGGAAGAGTGGATGTGACAACAGGGCTGAATGCCACCGAGAGGCAGGAGAAGGGTCCCTGGGCTGCAGGACAGGGGGCCAGGCCAGTGGGGTCCCAGCAGGAGACCACTACCTTGCAGAGCGGGGGATGTAAGGAGAGCTCGGTGAGGGGGAGGCTTAGGAAGGCGCGGGCAGGTGGGGCTGCAGGGCAGTCAGTCTCCGGGGGTAGGAAGAGTAGGCAGTGCCCCCCCACCCCGGGCCTGGAGGAGCGAGGGGAGGGGCGCAGTTCCTGGAGCCCACAGCCAGAGCGTGGAGTTGGGTGGCACGGGCCTGAGAGGAGGGGGCCCTTCGTTCAGGGGTGCAGGCAGCCCACAGCACCCTGGCAGAGAGCGCCGGAAGATCGGCACCCCAGCTCACTCTCCTCCGGCCCTCCGTTTCCTGCTGATACTTTCCACGGGCAAATTCAGGCCGAAGCCAGTGGCCGGCAGCATCCCTTCCACATGGCCCATTCGGATGCGCCTCCCAGGACACGGAGCAGGCGCAGGGTGGGCACGGAGCACGGTCAGTGCCCCTGGGGAGGGCAGCTGCAGGAGGCAGGGGAGCGGAGGTCGCGGCGGGCGACGAGGAGCCCTGAGTGGGGGCACAGTGCGAACACAGAGGCTCTTCCTTCTGCAGGTTCTTCTACAGGCGGAGGAGTCGGGGGAGGCTGAGCAGTGAGGGCCAGTTTTGTTTTTGTTTTCTAAGAGCCTCAAGCTGTGGGTCCAGTAGTGCAGGAGAGCTGAGGATGCAGGAGAGAGCTGGGAGGGCCGAGGCGGGGGAGGGGCGGGGCGAAGGCTCGACAGCAGGAGGTGGAGACGCAGGGGCAGCATCTGGCCGCCATGGGCAGCTTGCTCGGGTGTGAAGGGCCCTGGGCTCTCCCAGGGTCAGGGTCTGGCCAAGTGGGGCAGGAGAGAGGGAGCTGAGGACTCACGTGATAGGACCAGGGGTCAGACTGGGTGTAACACAGCAGGGCTGACTAGTGAGGGGAAAGTGGAGGGCTCGGGGACAAAGACCCAGGTACAGGAAGACCTGGATCAGGCTGGAGGATACGGACAGGGAGGAGACATTCGGGACGCAGGTTTTCAGAGGCAGAGCCAGCTGGGTGTTGATGGCATCAAGGTATGCAACGGGAGGGGTGACGGTGGACGCTGGGGAGAGTCATGGGTGCCATGGGGGTTGAGGATTGAGAGGCCATAGTGGTGACTGAGCACCTATGGGGACGTGGAAGCCAGAGTGACAGCCAGTGCGGGTGGGAAGGAAGACTGAGGCAGGGCAGGGAAGGGCACTGCTGGAAAGAGGGTTGTCATGGAGCTGGCTGGGGTGGAAGGCAGGGGGAGAGGTGGAGGGGCTGGTGGAGCCACTGGGGGTTGGGGCAGGCACAAGCAGATTGCCTTGGACAGGAGAGGAGGAGTCAGCCTCAACCAGAGGAATGAGGGACGAGGGACAGGGTGGAGGATGTGGAGCTGTGTGGCAGGCACATCCGCGCTCCCTGAGCGTCATCAGCCTATTGCACAGATGGGGAGACTGAGGCCCAGAGAGGCAGGAAACGGGGTGCCCACCTCAGGACCCGGACCTGCAGGACCCAGATATGCCTCTCAGAGACCTTTTTCATGCTCCCACATCTAGGTCGATCCTCCTGCAGGGTGGGGTGGCAGAGGGAGTATGTAGGGGCAGGCGGTCCAGCGAGCACCCATGGAAACCCCGGCCCTGGATCTGGCCAGCCCACAGGGCCCCTGGGAAGGCAGGGCCAGGCCATGGATGGGGGCTGGGAAGTGGGGGGCACATATGTGTGGAGGCTGGTGGGTGTGCTCACCTAGTGGGTAATTATGACCACAGGGGTGACAGGTGCCTACAGGGAGGAGAGGATGCCATTGTGTCTCCAGGCAGTGTGGGCGGACGGGGAGGGGGAGAAGTGGGGACCCATGGGGGACGTTGCTGTGGGGGCTGTCTGCAGAGGGTGTTGAGGGGGTTGGGGTGGCTCTGGGGGTGCAGGGTGATATGGGGGCGCCTCAGCAGCATGCACGTGAGCCTGTGTGTGGGAGGAGGGGAGGATGTGGGTGGGCGGGAGCTAATTAGCTGGAGCCTGGTCTCCCTGCAGAGCCTGGACGGGAGCCCGCGGCTGGCAGCCTCCTCTCAGCCCGCACCAGCCCCCTCAGTCTTACTGTGGCTCCCCATCTGCCCCAGAACCCCCCAGCTGCCCACCAGGGGTGGCCAGGCAGTCCTACCCAGAGTCCTCCAGCACTGTCCACTAGGTCGGGGCAGGGGGTGAGCACAGAAGGCCACGGTGGGGGGGGGGGGGGGTCTTCTGTTTTCCATCTGAGGTTTCCATCCCCCACTGGTTCCTGCAGGGGAAGGGTGGGGAGGCACAGGACACAGGCGGGCCTCCTGGCCCAGCCCATGAAGGTCTGTAGAAGCCGCCCAGTTGCAGGAGTCGGGGAAGCAGTAGCCCAAGTCACCATGAAGACGGGAGCAGAACCAGTTCTCCAGCCCACCCCTCCTCCCCCATCCAGGACTCTGGCCAGGCTCCTCTGGGGTTTCCAAGCTCCTGGCCTAGCCTGGGGCAGCAGCTGGGCTATCTGCCTCTCCTCTGCTCCTCGGACGATCTGCAGCCCCTCCCATCAACCCCAAAGGCCAGCCCACACCCTAGCTCCAAGGCCACCAGGCATGCAGAACAGGGCAAGGAAGAACAAACCCAGATGGTCAGGTGCTCAACTGAATGCCCACTGAGCCCCAGGAAATGGGCCTCGGCTCTACAGGCTGCAGGGAATGAGGGGGACCCTTGTCCTTGCCCTGGTCCTGGCTCCCAACTGTCCTGGAGCAGGCTCCATGGCCTGGATAGAGCCAGAGGTCATGCTGGCACCTGGGAACGGCCATAAGCTACCTACACCCCTCTACTCCTTTCCATTCCATCCGACTTGATTAATATCAATGCAGTAACTGACACAAGAAGCTAAGGTACACCTCCAGACATCTCTCCATCCTCCTGTCCATTCACCCATCATCATCTTTCCATCTTCCCATCCGTTCCTACGTATCTCAGCCCATCAATTCATTGACCCAGCAAGCCAGCCAATAAACATCCATTGATGTATCCAACTCTATCTATCCATCCATCTGTCCATGCATCTAGTTTTGCGTCATTCCGTTCATTCATTGATCCAGCCAGCCAGCCAATCACTGGTCCATCCACCCATCTGTCAATTCAGCCAGCCGTCTACAGAGTCATCCATCCATTGATCCACCATCTACCATCCACCCAGAGATTACTTATCCATCCAGCCAGCCATCTGCAGATCCCGTCATCAATGGGCCTACCGTTGGAACAGTCACTCATCCAACCAACGATTGATCCACCCATCCATCCATCCACTCGCTCATTATTAAAATCGAGCACTTTGGCCTTCAGAAGTCCAAGGAAGGCTAAACCCCGCTTCCTCCCCTACTGTCTTCACATGTTGCTGACTCCAGACTGCGTGTCCTTTTCCTCTGCATCCAGGGCCTGATCTCTTGTATAGAGTTTTTCCTTGGGGCAGCCCTGGCTACTCCTCCTGGCTCATCACCAGAGTCAGGAGGAGGGGACACAGACAGGAGCCAAGAACAGTGAGTGGTCCCATAACCACTTCCAACCAAGGAGTTGATCCTGCCCTGCCCCCACCACCCCAACCACATGCAGGCACAATGAGCAGGAAAGCTCACAACCTCGGAGAACCTCCCCTGCCCCCCCCCCCCCGCCCCGGCTCCGCCCGCGACAGTACCACATTGACAACAGTCAACCGCCCGTGCATGGCGCTGTGGGCCAGCCCTGTCCTAGGGGCTCTAGAGATATTGACTCCCTCTATCCTCACCATCACCCACTCATCCAGCAGTGCTGCCACACCCATCGACAGAGGAGGCACAGAGAGGGCAAGAGACAAGGAGAGAAGCTAACATTGCCTGCGTCCTGTCCATGTGCCCGGCTGTGCCCCATGCTTTACAAGCATTATCCCTGTCATCGCAGTGGGAGTCCCTATTGTCACCCCCACTTTACAGCTCCATCCACTGAGGCCCAATGACTCCTCCTAGGTCCCAGAGCTGGAAAGCGGAAGCGCTGGGATCTGAACTCAGCTTTCTGACTCTAAAGCCCGAGCTCCATGCCACCCAGGTTTCTGTTGGTGGTGCTGTGGCCAAGCCCTAGAAATATCGTGGGGGAAGGGTGGCCAGGAGCCCAGGCGCAAATGTGCTCCAAGAGCCTGCCCATCGGATCTGCAGGGGACGGCGTGGGTCCCTCAGACCCAGGACCAGGGAGTGGAGGGGTGGGGCTGGGGACCCAAACGGGGTCAAAGCAGGAAAGGAAAACCAAGAGGGAGGGAGACAAGACAGCCCGAGAGTGCAGGGCAGTGGGAAGGTGGCGCTGTCAGGAGTGGGCTGGGGTCCCAGCCAGTTGGGCGACAGCACAAACCTTGGGGGAGAGCCCCTCGCAGGGTCAGAGTGTGAGAACTGATGCGGTAACCAGGTCTCGGGCAGGATGTGGGGCAGGGTGGGCATGGGTATCTGCAGAAAGTGCTCCAGGCCTGAGAACAGTGTGTGAGGCCCACAGAGAGCCCGAGCTCTGGAGCTAAAGCAGCCAGGATGCTTCAGACGGCCTTCAGTAGGCGCTCAGTAGGTGCTAGTTGCCACCCCGGCCTGGCTCCCCACTGGGCCACAGGCATCTGAACGTTTTAGCAATTAACTTTCTTCTGATTGTTAAAGTAAGGCATGCCCATTGTGCCCCTCAAAAAGTCTAGGGAGATGGGAGGGAGGGAACAAGGTCATCGTGTTATTTCTGGAAAGTCTGTGGCCGCCGAGGCCTTGCTGCTGGAGACCATGTGAAGTGTCCCGGGGACCACCGCACTTCCCGCCCTGACTGACTGGACTCAGCCAGCCCCAGACAAGCCTGCTCGCCAGAGAGGGTGTGTGGAGACCCACTCAGATGACGATCTGATTTTCGCTCGTTCACGCATTCCTTAGCAAACATTTGTTAAGCACCTGCTGTGTGCCAGGAGCCAGAGAAGTCCACAGTGGCCGGGATAGTGAACAGCCTGGGGTGGGGAACAGGGGCCCCACAGAAACCAGTCTCGACCCTCCGAACGTGCCCTCATATGGCAAAGTCTCTGCAGGTGTCATTAAGTCAGGGATCTTGAGATGAGCCGATCCCAGATTACTCAGGGGGGCCCTAATGCCATCACAAATGGCCTTGTAAGAGAGATGCAGAGGGAAGTCAGACACACAGAGGAGAAAGAGATGGGAAGACAGAAGGAGAGATTGGGGCGATGTGGCTACAAGCCAAGGTCACCGACAGCCACCAAAACCCGCAAGAGGCCAGGAACGGCTTCTCCCCTCGAGCCTCTGGAGCGAGCCCAGCCCTGCACACACCTTGATTTTAGACTTCTGGCTTCCAGAACTGTGAGAGGATAATGCATTTCTGTTGTTTTAGGACACTGGGTTTGGGGTAATTTGCGTAACAGATTAATACAGCAGCTATGTTAGTCAGGGCTCTTCAGAGAAGCAGAAGCAAGAAGATGTAGAGAGAGAGGGGCTCACACGATGACGGAGGCGGGCAAGTCCCAAGGTGTGCCAGCTGAGACAGCCAGCTGGAGGCCTGGGGCAGCCGAAGGTTTAGTTCCAGTCTGTCTCAGTCTGTTCCGGCTGCTGTAACAAAATACCCACTGACTGGGCGGCTTATAAACAACGGACATTGATTTCTGACAGTTGCGGAGGCTGGAAGTCCGCGATCAGGGTGCCAGCACCGTTGGGTGAGGGCTCTGGCTGTGTCCTCACGTGGGGGGAAGGGGGAGGGAGCCCTCCATCCTCGGTTACAAGGGCACCAGGCGCATCCCTCCCAGAGGCCCCACATCCTGATGCCATCACCCTGGGGGTTAGGTTTCAACATGGGGATTTAGTGGGGAAAGTATTCAGACCACAGCACTGTCCAACTTCAAAGGGCTGGGGCCCATGAGAGGTGATGGTGTAGTTTCCATGCAAAGGCCAGCGGCCTCAGGGTCCAGGGAGAGCTGATGTTTCAGTTCGAGTCCAAAGGCAGGAAGAAGCTGATGTCCCAGCTGAAAGGCAGTCAGGCAGAAAGAATTCTCTCTTACTCAGAGTGGGGGAGTCAGTCTTTTGTCTTTTGTTCTATTCATGCCTTCAACTGATTGGATGAGGCCCACCCACCTTGGGGAGGGCAATCTGCTTTATTCAGTCTACCAATTTAAATGTTAACCTCATCCAAAACACCCTGACAGACACACCCAGAATAGCGTTTGACCAAATATCTGGCCACCTCATGGCCCAGTCAAGTTGACACATAAAATTAACCATCACAGAGACTATGGGAAACTATTACAGGCCTCGTGTGCCAGGTAAAGGAGCTCCATCTTCATCCTGAGGGCAATGGGGAGCCATAGAAGAGTGTTGAGCAGGTCACATGGTCTGTGAGGAAGGCTGGAAGGGGAGACCGAGGAGGAGGCCAGGGCAGGGCTGTGGGGATGGAGACGGAGGGGAAAGGAGCCAGTCCGGGAGGTGGAGGGGGCGTGCAGGTTTCTGGGGCAGACATGGGCAGAGGGCAGTGGAATCATGGGCTCCACTCAGAAGGGCGGCTGGGGTGTCACAGTGCTCACCACTTCCGGCCCTCATCTGCACGGACACCCGTCATCAGGATGTTCTGGTAGGGCCCCGCTGCGGGGAGTGCGGCCACCAGGACATGGGGCCCTGCCCCTACCCGGGGAGCACAAGCTCTGGGGGAACGACCTCAGCTGCAGCCCCCGCTCAGGAAGCCAAGGGCCCCCCAGCCACTGGCCTTGAGGGCAGGGAGTGTGAAAAGCATCTTTTTCACTGAAGAAAAAGGAAAACCTCGCCTCACCTCAGCTGTAATAAGCTAATTTTCTCTTCTAAATGGGGCATAATCAAATTCAGCCCCATAGCCTCATTTCCAGGCAACTTTATTCATTGTTATTTTTATTCCAAGAATTCCCTGGCATTTTCTGGGAGCCACTGAAGTGTTTAATAGCTGCCTAAGTAACGACATACCCTGTTTGGAGCAGAACCCAGGCGCAAATAGTCACAGCCGGGGGTTCTCCTGGGAGGACAACTGAGGTCAACGGGCCCGGGCGCAGGGCTAGGGGGCGGCCGGCTGGCTGGGCGGGTGGAAGCCCGGCTGGGTCAGGGGCCTCTGGCTCACGCGCCAGGGTGACCTTTTAAAAGGCCTGGAGCCTGGGCAGAGGGAAATGTCGGGGGCCCCTGAGCTGCTGGGGACAACATCAGCAGAGGTGTCATTCCTGGGATGCTGAGGGTTTGGCGCCGTCTAACCAGAGGGGTTGCCTCCCCCTCTGCTGTGACACAGGAGACTGGGGGGCCTGTGTCTGCAGCTCTGACTCTCCATTAAACTAGGATTTGTTGTTTGCTGGCCTCCTGGGGTGGCCCCAGCGCCCAGCAAGGATGACAGTCACCTGACCTTTACCACACCTTCTCGGTGGCCAAACTGGAGGACACCTTGCACCCGAGGGCACCCCCAAGAACTGGGCATGACCTGTGTCCCCTGTCCAGCCCAGGGACATGGAGGCAGCAGTGGCGGGCCGGGGTGAACAGAGAGAATAGAGGGCAGCTTGAGGCCAGTGAGCAGGCGGCGGCCACGGCCAAGCAAGGCCTTGGCTAGGGATTGGGGACAAGGGACGTACAGGACAGACGGTGCACAGGTGCAGCCCACCAGGCTGCGGGACCATTTGGATGTGAACTGTTTAGATACGAGAAGATGGCAGGCAAGTTTGCGGCTGGCAGCAGGCAGCTGGGGTGGAATGAGGAGACCGGGTGCTGGGCACATCAGTCCAGAGGGAATTTGGTGGCAATGTGGCATCTGAGAGGCCTGAGGGGTTCAGGATGCTGGGCTCAGGAGAGAGTTCGGGGCGGGAAGCTGGACTCTCCGGGGGCTGCCCCGGCCACACCTGAGCTCAGCGTCCCCCACAGTCCCCTCTGCTGCCTGGATCCCACAAAAGGGCTGCCCTGGCCCTCAGGACTATTTTTAGCTTCTCTGGGTCCCCTCAGTCCACATCACAAACAGCCACCAAAGCCCCCAGGGCATTTTGAGAATTTGCGAGCCTTTGGGGAGGTCCGGCCGGTATGTTTCCCATTCATGCTGCTTAAATCATTAAATGGCTCTTTTGTAAGAATCATTTGACGTCCAGGAAGTCTTTTGATGTCTTTCAAAGGGCTTTTTAATAAGTGTTTCTAATCCTCTTCTCTTAAAAACAGGAAGTTACTCTTTGCCAACCATAAACACCAGAAGGTCCGAGCTTGGTCGGCGATGCAGAAGCCACAGGCTCCCGATGGCTACGAAACCCACCCGGGAGTGGCCAGGGCCCCGTGGCCAGTGAGCTCAGGCTGGGGACAGAGCCGCGAGTCTCCTCGGAAGTCCTGGCACCCCAGTGGAAAGTGCGGGGCCACAGACCACCGTGGGGGGACCCCTCCCCAAAGGAGGACGTGCCACACCCACAGCCCACCCTGGTCCTTTCCAGGGGTTGCTCCACAGAGAATGGCCCCAACATTGCACAAGCCAGAAACCCAGGACTCATCCTCAGGGACCTGCCTTCCTCCAGTGCAGCCCCAGCTGCTGCCCTTTCTACTCTCTAGTGCTGGTCCCTTCGCTCCCCTGCAGAGACCCTCCCTGGCTGCCCACTGCCCTGAAATGGTTTTCACTCACCTGAGCGGGCCCCCGAGGACTGGGCTGGGCCCCGCCTGTCCCCCTTCTCTTCCCACCCCGCACTCTCTACTCCCACAACACCAAACGGCCTGGGATTCCCTAACTACCCCATACTTTCCCACACGCAGCTCCCTTCACCTTGCCACACAGTGAACTCCTACCCATCCCTCAGTACCCCTCCTCTCAGAAGCTTTTCCTGGCTCCATAGGCCCATGTACCCTGCTTCAAGCTTCCTCGATGCTCCCAGCACACACTGCATTTAATGCAAAACTATCGATGCATTTGTCACCCTGCTAAACAAAGAACCTTCAGAGGTGGGACTGTGTCTTCTTACCTCTGCCCCAGGGCCTGGCACACAGCAGCCCCTCAGCCAGCAGAGTTCCCGGGGTCATCTCTCTGGGCTCTGATTCCCGGGCAGGGCACATGGCTCTGGGGTGGCCTTGTGTCTTCTCTTGCCAGGTGCAACCCTGAAGCTGCAGGAGTGACTCTGCTCAGATCCCAGTGCCAGACGCAGCCACTTAGCTGCCAGGGAAGCTGGGAAAGGCGTCTTTCGGAGCAGCCAGGTGCTGGAGGAAAGTGGCTACGGGGGCATGGCAGTGGGCTCTCCAGGACTGATTAGGAAGCAGTTTGCACTTTACTTCTGGAGAGAAGGCACGAGGCCGAGGAGAGACGGTGGGATAAAAGGACTCAGTAGAAGGAGCTCGGGTGGGAGAGAGGGCAAGCTGGGGGTGGTAGGGGGAGCTACTCATGAGATAAGGGGCCCCAGAGGAGGGTGGGGTGGTGCAGACTTCCGCTGAGGGATGGTGGTGAGAGATGCTGGGATGTGTTTGGCTGTGTTGAGGGCGGTCTGCCTGGGGACATCCTGAGGGAGAAGTTCAGTGGCGCTGCAGGTGTGGACATTCCTGCAGAGAGAGAGCAGTTCCCGTGGTGACTGGGCCAGGGGTGGGCCGGGTCCTCACACAGGACCCTGGGGGGAACAGTGCAACCAGGGAGGAGGAACAGAAAGCGCAAAGGGCAGCATCCTGCAGCCCAAAGGAGGAGAAGACGCAACCGAGGAAGTGGCTGCTCACAAACCCCCGGCAGAGATGCGCCCCGCAGACTCCAGGCTGGGACCACCTCCCTGGAGACAGCTGTGGTGGGGTGGAGGGGAGGAAGGAAGGATGGGGGCCAGCTCAGAGGGGCTGAGAGCTGAGCGGCGGTGGTGCTCTCCACCAGCAGACCAGGGTGAGTGTAGACAGAAGAGGGGGAGGCAAGGTGAGCGGCAAGAGCAGGGTTTCAAAGGCCCCAGCCCCGAGGACAGCCAGCCCTCTGGCCTTTGTGGGGCAGGGCAGGGACAGCCCCTTTCACCCCTGGGGACAGGGAGGCCCCACCCCCGAGGTCCCCAGCCCCGGGACCCTCCCCAAGACACCTGGGCTCTGGGAGGGGCTCCAGACTTGCCCTTCCTTCCCCTGCAAGAAAGGCTCTATCTCCGTGATCTCAGGTGACCCCCACAACAACTCAACCTATGGAAGAGGAAACTGAGGCCCAGAGAGGTGAAGGGCGCTGCCCCTGGGTGCCAAGGCAGCCTTGGGCCAGGGGGCAGGGAGAACAAACACTCCCATTCCTCTCGTGGAGATGAGGAGGCAGAAGCTCAGAGAGGTCACCCTCGCCCCAGCCCACGGCGGCAAGGCAGCTCCGTACCAGTGCCGGGCCCAGCTCCCAGGCCACTGTCCCCCAGTGGGGCCCTATCCTTGCTCCGAGTGGCTGCCCCTCAATGCCCAGAGCAGAGCAGCTGGGGCGGGAAGGGGGCACCCAGGGCTGCAGGAGCCCCCAGGGAGGCCTGGCTGGTCTGGGAAGCCATAGGGGGCTCATCCAGGAACTGGGAGCTGGGCCGGGGGTACCATGCCCACCTTCTTCCCTCCCCATTCTTCCACTCCTCTCCTGCCAACAACCCCATAACCTTGGCTGCCCTCCACCGCTGCCCATGCAACTCGAGGCCCGGCCCAGCCACCAACTGCCAGTTCCTGGAAAGGCCGCAGTGGGAATTGCTGCCTCCAGCCCAGGTCATGGAGCAGCGTGTGGAGGTCAGATCAGCAGCCCCGGCCCCTCTGGGATCACTCACGTTTCCAGGAAAATTGCAAAACATTCGAGGAACAAATGGTCGATTCCTCGTAATCTTTTCCCATCGTCTTGAAAAGAGGTGTTGGGGAGAGGAGAGCAAGAGAGTAGACAGCATGCGGGGGCCTCCTGGTCCCCCAACAAAGCCCATCCCCAGGCAGTCGTGGAGGGGGCAGGGGTGGCCACAGGGATCAGTGCAGACAGAGGAAGGAGGTAGCCGGTGCCTGGGAGGTGGGCACCTCTGAGGGGACGGGCAGCTGCAGGGCTGGGAGGTCCTGGCACCCCTTAGTAGCTGATGCCCAGAGCCTTGATCACCCCCTGTTTGTCACCCCTGCAAGTCACGGCCCAGCCACAACCCAGCCTCAGAGAGCAGGAACCAGGGCAACCACTTCCATTTGCCCCACGGGATTGGGGGGCAGCCTTCAAGGATGGCCCCATCCCGGGGTACAACCCCTGTGGAATGCCCTCCCCTGAGTCGAGGGAGGACCCCGTGACTCACTCCTCAAAAGTGACGTGATGTCATCCCCACGATTAGATTATGAAAGGCAGGGACTTCCGTCCGTCTCCTGGACTCTGAGGGCTGCATGCCTTGAGGAAGCCAGCTGCCCTGTTGGAGGGGCAGGAACTAGGGGCAGCCTCAGGCCATCAGCCCGCGAGGAATCCTGCCCACCACCACCTAAGACCTCAGAATCATTGGGCAGTGTCCTCCTCTATAGACTGGAGATGGCAATGCCCCTCCCCAGGGGGCTCCACAAGGACACATAACTCAAGGTCGCTCAAGCACAGCACAAAACACAGCACATAATGGAGAGATGGGCTGCACTCCCTACTCCTCCAGGAAGCCCTCCACGACCCCCCAGCGGGATCTTGCCTCTCATGGACCCTTCCGTGAAGTGGGCTGTGTCTCCATCCTGAATGCTCTTTTCTTTCCACTGAGCTTCCAGTCTGAACCCAGGTCTGATGCCCCAACAGCACCACTCCCGCCCCAGGAGCTGACATGATTCTTCCCAACCGAGCAAGAATGCAGCCTGAGGGTCCCACAGCAGGTGCCCACCCAAAGCCTGCTCAGAAGAAAAGGAAAAGGCTCCACCAGGTAGGCGTGAGGCGGCACCAGGGATGGTGACCAGGCTGGGAGGCGGAGATGGGGACCCTCTGCTCAGTCATGCCTCCATCCCTGGGCTCCTCCCCCAGGCCCCGCCTTGCGGGGTGCAGGGCCCCAAGGCACTGAGGGTGCAGGGGGGAACAGGTGAGGCTAGAGCTGCAAGGAGGCCAAGACCAGGCCAGCTGCAAACACCAGACCCAGCAGCACCCCCAGGCCACCGGTGCCACAGAAGGGCTCAACACAGCCTCAGAGTGCAGGACAGACTGGCCAGTACAGGCTGGAGGCCCAGCGACAGAGGAATCAGATGTCACTTCCCAACAAACGCCCTTCCCCTAAAGTGCTCACCCAGGAGGCAACAATGCAGGTATTCAGGGGGCAGGCAGATGGCCTGGACCACGGTCAGCTGGACCACGGACTCTGAGACGCTTAGGGACATCACATCCCATCACAGAGCCTCAGTTTCCCCAACCAGGTAGTTCAGAATTTCTCAAAGGGAGGTGATTTTAAAGGGTATCCAGAAAAAAATTTTTCTATTTCAATAGTCATTGATTTACGTCCATATGTATTGAAAAAATATATGCATAACTATCACCCAGAGTTTCAGATTCTATTGCTTAGGTCATAATCACTTAACTTTAAAAAATAAGTTAATTTAAATAAAACATTAAATTATAAAGCTGATGACACAAGGATATGATATAAATCATGTTGTGAGATTCTACTGACCATATTTCTTGACCAAAGAATAAACTCCTCCTGTGTTTAAGCCACTGTTAGTTTGGATCTTGCCATGGCAGCCAACCCTGTATCCTCACTCATACAAGCAGCCATACAGCTGTCTAAGGGAAGATGTTCAAGGCAGAGAGAACAGCAGGTGCAAAGGCCCTGGGGCAAGAACAAGGTTGGTTCCTATCTCAGGGCTTCAAGGGCTTTGCACTTGCCAAAAATGCTGTCCTCCTGAGGTACAGTGAGTGGAACACCTCCGAGCAGAGCATTCCAGCTAAGTAGGGCTAGGGTGGAGGCTCCAGAGCCCACCAGCCAGGCCCACTCCCTTCCTGTGATGGCCCATTGAAGCAGTTATGGGCGAGTCTGTGAAACTGTCTGTGTCTGCAGAGACAGGGGACCACCCAAGGGCAAAGCCTGTGATATCTGTGTGTCCCAGTACCCAGCCCCCACCTGGCAAAAAAGAGGTCTCCATAGATGTTGCTGAATAAATAAAGGAGGGGCTCTGGGGACCTGTGACCTCTGCTTCCAGGCACCCAGTGGGCAGAGGGCAGAGCCAGGAGGAGGAGGCCAGGGTGGCACTGGGCTCTCCACCTTAGAGGTGGGGAAGCAGAGGCTACCGTGGGGTGGGACAGTGAGGGCCAGCACTGAGAGAGACGGGGGAAGGGGGAAGTGAGGGGAGAGGCCCCAGAGTGGGGCTGGCGCAAAGGTACTGCCATCATCGTCCCAGCAGGAGGGGCCACCAGCCCCTGGCTGAGACGCCCACAGGATCTCACCGTCTGCCCCCTCTCACCTGGCAGGGTCACTGGGGCCACAGGCTGGTTCAGCTCAAGGCCGTCTCCACAGGTGGCAATGAACGAGTGGCCTTCCTCTCAGCTGGGGAGCCTGGCCCCAGCTCTCCTCACAGGACCCCACTGCCCCACCCCGTGTGGCCTGGCCACACTTTCTACTATTGACCCCAAGAAAATTGTCATCCCCAAGCTGCAGGATGCCACCTGGGCCTCCCATCACCAATGGATTCAAGGCCAGACCCTGAGTGGGGCCTCTGGGTACTGGCTGCCCTCCTCCCATCCCTGGCCCCACACTCCACTCTGAAGCCTCGAAGATCAGCAGGTTCTCAGGGCTGCCTGAGCCAGGTCCTGCTCCCAGGAGCTCAGTCCTGGGGACAGAGCCTCATGCGTTAAACCACACTGCAGCCCAGGTGCTGGGGCTGGTGGGCACAGAAGACTGAGCCCTGAGCCAGGCCTTGAAGGAGAGGGATTCGTTTTCCTGGAGAAGAAGCGGGGAAGGGAGAGGAAAGGAGTCTCGAGAGAGATGCTCCACTTGGTGGGAAAATTCCTGAGAGGGCGCTGGATGGCTCCACTAGCTCCTGGAGGCCCTGGCAAGCAGGCTCCCCAGCTACAGAGGGTGGGCACAAACCCTGCCCTGGGGCCCACCTGCAGCCCTCTGACAGCACAGCTCTCCCCTGGGCTCCAGCAGCTTCCCCACCTCTCCGCTCTCCTCGCATGTGCCCTTCCAGGACCTGACACACCTGTCCCCACTTCCAATCACACAGAGCCATCTGATTGGCTTAGATCTGATGCCCTATTGGACAGAGCACCCTGGGCCCGGCCCCTGTGCAGAGAACCAGCCTATGGCTGCCCAACTCTCGAGTCAAGTGCCCGCCCTCATCCAATCAGAGGCCTCCCCTAGCTCCCGGCTTGGCCGAGACTCGCGCACAGCCCGGGCAGGTCTCTGGGCAGTGGAGGGAGGAGGGCGTGGAGGGTGAGGCATCTTCGGCCCTTGATCTGGAGCAGCGCTAAATGACTGACTTTTGAAATGTGACCCAACCCACGGCGGTTGGGGCAGGGTTCAGGGAAGGCTGTGGGTTCACTGGTTCCAGAGCGCCCTTGGTCTCAGCGAACGCAACCTTGTCAGTCCCTGGCTCCTCCCCCGCCAGCCCCTCCCCCGCGGCCCGAGCGCTTGGCCAGCGCCTCCTGCCCCACACAGGCCTCATTCCAGTGCACCTTCTTCAGTGGAGCCCCCTAGATCCTCGGGATCCCCTACCTGGAACAACTGAGGAATTCACGGGAAGGTAACAGGGTAGTCCATGAAGTCCAGATCTTGGAAGGGGAGGGCCTGGGGTTTCTAAAAGCCCTGAGCCTCAGGACTGGAAGGACAGTCCCTGGAGGGCCCACCAGCTGTTGCCTTGGCAGTGACCATCCCCTGGCCTTGGGTCCCACCACTCAAGACCCAAGTTCTGGCTTCTCTTGGGCTGAACACCCACCTAGGGTCAAGATGGGGGGTGGGGTACCTTAACTGATGGCCCTGCTCTCATCTGAGGGCCACAGAAAGGGCAGGAATTTCAGGAATGCAGAATCAAGAGGGGTCCCTTGCCTGGTCCTGGTCCACCTCCCAGGGCTCAGTCACCCCATCAGAGGACATCTCACAGTGGCACCCCTGTGACCCCTAACCTAGCCATGAGCCCCTCAAGGGCAGTAGCTGAGCGCTTGTTCCCTACTGGGGACCCCTCGTGGGCAGTCTGCCCTGCTCCTTCCTGAGCAGGCTTGACGGGAGAGCATCCAGAGACGGGTGCTGGAGGAGGCGGCACACCGAGAATCGTCCCCTCCGGCTGCGGGCAGCTCAGAGGCTGAGGGCTCTCACAAGGGCGTCAGCCTCCCCACAAGCGGACACAGCCCTGTGGGGTGGACAGAGGGATCTGGAGACTGGACTCCCCGAGTGGCCACACCCCGACCTGTGAACAGCCTTGGGACCTGCCTCCATTCACCATCTGTAGAAAGCGTGGCTTTGAGCACCTCACCCCCTTAGGATGGCGACTACGAAAGAAAAAAGGAAAGAACAAGTGTGGCGAGGATGTGGAGAAATAGGAAGCCCTGTGCGCTGTTGGTGGGAATGTAAAGTGGTGCAGCCGAAGCTGCCGACCGGGGTCCTCAAAAAATTAAACAGAGCACTCCCAAAAGATGCAGCAATCCCACGTCCGAGTATAAACCCCAAAGAACCAAAAGCAGAGTGTCAGAGAGCTCTGTGCACACCCATGTTTACAGTGGCGTTATCACAGTAGCCGAAAGGTGGGAGCCGAAAGGTGAAGGCACAGACAAACCGTGGTCCATCCACACAATGGAATGCTATTCCACCTTCGAAAGGAAGGACAGTCTGATGGATGCTACAACGTGGGTGAACCTTGAGGACATTGTGCTAAATGAAATAAGCCAGTCCCGGAAGGACAGATAGTGCACCTTTCCGCTTCTGTGAGGTCCTAGAATACGCGGATTCACAGAGAGAGCGAGAACGGTGGTTGCCAGGGGCTGGGGGAGGGGGCGGGGGAGTCGTTGTTTACCAGGAACAGTTTCAGTTTTGCAAGACGAAAAGAGTTCTGTGGAGGGACGGTGGTGATGGTTGTGCAACAGTGTGAGTGTGCTTAATACTGCTGAAGTGTACACTTCAAAATGGTTAAGATGGTCAATTTTATGTTACATGTATCTTGCCACAATTAAAAATGTTGCAAAGGGATGACTTGGAGCGGCACCATCCACTCGCCAACTATTTTTTTTATAGCCGTGAAGCCCTTTGTATCAGTCTGCAGCTAAAAGGGAAGCCCTGTTCCCAAAGCAGGGGAGAGCAGGGCTGCCCAGTCTGATGCGGGGTGGGACCCCAGCCCCGCTTTCTCAGCCCCCCACCCTCAGCACTGCGAGACCCCTGGCTCAGCGCCTCTCTGGCTCCTGCCAGGCTAGTGGGTCTTGGCGCCCAGATTTCCAAAGGTGGGAATGGGGCTGGGAGAAGCCCTTTCCTGACTTTGCAGGTCAGAGCTTCTGGGGCCCTTCATTCCCACCTGGAGGCTCCCGCGGGACACAGGGCAGCCAGCGAGGCGCGGGCGGGGGCTCCCGAGAGGTGGGCCTCCTCCGCAGGGTGAGGTCAGGACTGCTCCCACACGGACAGCAGGGCTAGAGGGCACACGGGCAGCCTTGGGGGCATGTAATTCTACAATATTAAAAACAGCTTCTGGAAGGGAAACGCCCCTTTCTCCTCTGCAGCCATTTCCAGAGATCCCGAGATCATTAATTTAAGAACAAGAAAAGTCCTGGTGGAAAATACTCATTGTTACAGGCTGAATGTTTTCATGTGGGCTCATTAAATCACCCAGCCCTCCCTGGGAAGGGTGAGGGTACAGAGCACAGGAGGGAGGAGGAAGGGGTGGCCCCCTTGAATAGGAAGGGGGAGGGGACAGTGGAGGGGCAGACGAGAAGAGGTGTGCCCAGCTCTCACTAAAGCCATTTCTGCCCAGGAGAGGAACCAACACACACAGGGGCCTTCGAAACCAAGCCCTTTATGTGGGTCATCTCATCTCAGCCTCACTCTGCAGGGCGGACTGTCACCCACGTGTCACAGAAGAGGCCTGTGAGCCACTGAGCCATTATGTAGCTTGCCCAAGGAGCCACAGTTATGACGTGGGCCAGCACTGAAACCCATGGACACACCCCTTCCGTGACCCCAGAGTGCCATGTGCTCTGAAAAGCTCACTGGCTTCTGGTTAGTAATCCCTTAGCCATTCTGCAAACAGTTAATCAACTTCTCAGTCTGAGTCAGTACTAATTAGGATACAGTTTGGCTGCTATAACAAATGCCAAACTAACACTGAATTAAATGAGATCAAAGGGGATTTTTTCCCCTCTCTCATGTAACAGTCTGAGCTTTAGCAGTCTAGGCCAATGTGGTGGTGACCCAGGTTCTTTCTACCTTGTTGCTCTGTGATCCTCAACACCCAGCTCCTACCCATAGTTAATATGGCTGCTCCAGCTCCTGCCATCACCTCTGTCATGCAGCAGTGCAAACAGAAAGAAGAAGAAGGGGAAGCCATGTCTCTTCCTTCTGGAGGCAGGACCCAGAGGTTTCACAGGTCACATGTCATTGGCAAGGATTTAGTCAAACAGCTACATGTAGCTGCAAAGGAGGCTAAGAACTTGAACGGACAGTCATGTGCCCAACTCAAATTTGACGTTTCTTTTGCTTTAGGAAGAGAGGATAATGGATATTGGGGGCAACTAGCAATCTCTGCCACTGGAACACAATCTCCCCTCCCCCCCAGGACTTCGGTGAACCAAGGTCAAGGCAATGGCAGACTGCAAGGGGAGGAGAGAGGTGATCTGGCAAGTAGTCTGAGGAGGCTGCCTGGGGGAGGCAACATCTGGGCCAAGCCTTGAAGGACAACTAGAGTTTGGGAAGCTGAGATGGAAAAGAGTTCCAGAAAAGGTGGTGGACTAGCCGATGGAGCAAGTGTGGAGAAATTATGGTTCAGTGTGAAGAGCCTGGTTTTGCAGCCAGAGGACCCAGGTCCAAGTCCTGACACAGTCGGCGGAGCAAGGCGCCCGCTTCCCCGAGCCTCGGCTGACCCCTCGTTGAAAGGCTGATGGCCACAGCTCCTCGAAGGCCTGCGGGGGGCGGCGGCCGCGGAAGGGCCTGGCATTCGGTGGGGTTGTGGCGGATGTTCCCATGGCTGGAGCGCGGGGTCAGGGTTGGGCAGGGGCAGGAGGCGGAGGCCCCACCTGGCGGCCTCGAAGGCCAGGCCAAGCGGTTTGGATGTTGCTCAGAAGCTGTGGGCAGCTGCTTGGCAGGGCAGCATCCTGAGAGGAGAGTGGCTTTTCAAACACGACTCTGGAAGATGGAGAGGAGGAGGTGAGACTGGAGGCGTAGGAACCCAGCAGGAGGCAGCTCCAGAGTCCCCGGGGAGAGACACAGTGTGGACCTCCCAAAGCCAGGGAACCTGTCCATCCCAACTGGGCATTTGGGAAGACTGCCTGGAGGAGGCAGCCCCAAAGCTGTGCCAGCCAAAGAGGGGGAAGTGGGGAGCTTGCCCTGGAGGGGACCAGCCAGGCAGGAGGGACAAGCCAAAGCCAGGCCATGCCCAGGGCAGACAGGCCCTGCCCCCCACCAGAGGCACCCACACCCCAAACACTCAGAGCACCCCTGGGAGCCAACGCTGTGCCTGGCGGTATGCCCCCATCCCAGCTGACCCTCCCAGTGACCTTGCAAGGTAGATATCCTTGTTCCCAATTTAAAGAAGAGAAAACTGAAGTCCAGAGAGGGCTAACCGCTTCAGTGAGGCCACACAGCAAGGATTGGGGCCCAGCAGTCAGACCCTGAGTACCCAGCACAATTAGACCTCCCTGGGGCTTTGGGCTGTCCTTCAGAAATGCCCTGACACTGTCAGCCTGGACGCAGGACAGATTTTCATCCTGAAAAAGGGATGAAGATCAAAAACTGCTTTATCCACATCACCCCGTCAAGGCATCCCTTACGAAGCGGGGAGAGAGTTACCCCATTGAACAGAGGGACACACTGAGGCCAGAGAGGTGAAGTCACATGCCCAGGGGCACACAGCCACTCAGTGGCCGGCAGGATTTGCATGAGGTCTCTCTGACTCCACGTCCTGGTTCCCAGGATCCTCGTCCTGGCCGAGGCCGCTCTCCCCTCCCCCTGTCTGCTCCCCCGCTGTTTTCCTGGCTCTCTCAGGGAAGAGAACATGCTCTGAGTCTCTGTTTCCCTGGGAGAAATCCATTTTCAGAATCTGGAGGTGTTGAAATGTGTTCTTTTTTCCTCTCCAAAGAGCCCTTCTTGAGGACAGAGGTGCCCCGAGAAGCCCTCTGGGGCCACCAGCGGCCAGGCTGGAGCCAAGGGCTGCCCACAGAGGAGGGCTCAGCTCCAGCAGTGGGCCCCGTGGTGGTGAGGATGTCCACCCTGGGACAGCGGGCGGCTGGGAGAGCTCAGAACTCGCCCGAGACTTCCAGCCCCAACCATCCGCCAAAGACGCTCCTCTGCTCCCGGGAGCAGGGCGTTCCCGAGCCCACCTACCCAGCAGAGGTGCCCGGGCACATTCCATGCTGTCTCCCCTGGACTGTCCCCCTCCCAGTGACAGCTGGGCCCATGATGGTCACAGAATTCTTGGTCACAGAAGTCTCTTGCTGTAAAGGGCAGAGGCATCACTGTGAGCTTCTTCTAACCCATGGAGGGAGCTGCCCGGGGAGCACAGCTGTGGGCACAGGGGGGCCCAGCTGAGGGAGGAAGGGAGAAGGGAAAGGAAGAGCGGGGGCAGGTGTGGAAGGGACACAGAGGGGGAGAAGGGGAGGAAGGGAAAGGGAGCTAGGGGGAGGGAACAGGAGAGGGGAGAGGGAAGGGGGAGGAGGGGGGAGAAGGAAAGAGGGGAGGGAGGGGTGAGTGGGGAAGGAGGGAGGGGTGAGTGGGGAAGGAGGGAGGGAATGTAGGCTGGGGGCTTGGAGTGCGCATTCCCCTTCTTTGAGGCTCTCTGTCCCAAGGCACTCACCTGACACCTGCCCAAACACCTCCCAGCCTCCCCCTTTGGATATCTGCTCTAGAAGGAAGATCTGGCGTCTCCCTCCCCACCCTGGTCTCTGCCCACCCCATAGGCCTCTCCTGACCACAGCTTCCTGTGGCTGGATCTAGCCCTCCCGGCTTCCCATCCTGCCCCCAGGGGCCTCCCTGCCTGGTGTAGGCCCCCAGCCCTGCCGACCGCCCACCCCCAGCAGGGACTCCTGGCAGGCCTGGTGTCTCAGGCAGCCAGCGTCCCAGAACTGTGGACTCGTCGACTCCTGGGGCATAAGCCTAGAAGGGCCTGGCAAGGCCACACTCTCCACAGCCCACCCCCAGCCCCCCAGTCCCCCCAGGAGGAGTTCTCAGCCTTGGTTCTGAGCCTTCAGGACAGGAAGCAGGCTCAGCTGATGACACCACGGGACATCAGGGTGAGGATGTCCATGGGAACCTCCGTGCAGGGTGGCCACACAGTTACTCTGCCTGTCCCACTCACACCCCCCAACCCGACCCACCACACCCCTGACATCCCCAAACAAGTCAGGCCAAAACCCCAGCATAGTCAGTTCACTGAGGGCCCCAGAACGGCCTGTCGGAAGCCAGGTCCCGGGCCCTCCACCGTCAGCATCAACTTGTCCGGCTGACTGTAGGGTCAGGACCGGCTTTGCACAGGTGTGTAAGGACAGTGGCCATCTCTGCGGAGACAGCCCCAGGCCAACGTCTGAAGCCCCCAGAGTCCCAGCACTCGCCCCCAGACCAGGAGCCCCTCCAGGACAGAGGCTGGGCTGGGTCTTCAGAAAGCGTGTGGGTGCTGGATGAACCAATGAATGAGTGACGGAACGTGCCACGCCGCCTTCCTCTTGGGTGGATTCCGTGGATTCCACGGCTATTCGAGGGCACAGAGATTCCTCCCACGGGACTGACACGCGGCAACACTGCGCTCGGCACCTGGCACCCAGTAGGCACTTGACAGAGAAGCTAGAGCGCCCTGGCTCCGCGTCTCCTGGGTGGAGTCATTCCTCTGCTCCCAAAAAATAACTGGGGATAGATTTTCCACACTCGTCCTGGGTACCTGCTCCCAGTGTGTTAACAGCTTAACCATAACAGGCTCCTGTCCCGGATACCCACCCAGGAACCACCCCCCAGGCAGGGAAGGGAGGCAAGGCCACAGACCCCTGGTTCAGGGGGACCGCCAACCCGACCCGGCCCTTCTGCCCAAGGACCTGCTCAGCAGGCCAGCCGACAGGCACATGGTGAGGTCATCAGAGTCATGAAAGGGAGATCATCCACCCAACCCCTGTATGTACACCCGCACCCAGGGGAGCCTGCAGAAGCTTCTGGAAAGAGGCAAATCTCAGAGGCAGAGACTAAGCCTACCCCCCAGACTCCTCTTTCTCTCACCCTGTCTCTCTGTCTCTCTCTGCCCCAGAGACCCCCGACCCCCAGCCCTAGCCTGGAAGTTCCTTTACAAATCACTGGGTCCATCCCATAGAGGTGAGGACACACGGAGGCTCAGAGGGGCAGGTGTGTGCCCCAGGTCACACGCGGGGCAGTGTCCAAGCAGGAGGCAGGCTATTCCCCAGAGGACTTGTCAAGTGCATCAGTGAGCCCTCAGGGCCATTTGGACCACAGGATACGGGGGCCCCCTCCCTGTCTCCAAAGCTTCCTTCCAGCCACTGGCCAGTGCTCCAGCCTGGGGTGCGGCTGTGGCCGGGGAGGAGCAGGGACCGGAGACCCTACAGAAACACATCTTCCCTCAAGATGGGGCTTCAGAGCCAGACAGGCCTGGGCCTGGTCCAGCTTGGGCACCAGCACCAGCAGGGCAGGGGTGAGGGTGAGACCTCTGCCAGAAGCCCCAGATGCCAGTCCTGGCTCTGAGCCTGCAGCAGACTATTCTTCATACTCCCTGTGCCCCTGGCTTTGCCGAAGAGCTCTGCAGGCCCTCACCGCTGTGCGTGCTCTCCCAGGTCCTCCGTGAGCCCAGAGGTTGCAAGCAGACCCGGAACGAGCACGGCTTCAATGAGCCCGTGCATTGGAGCCACTTTCTTTCAGCGCCTCTGCCATCCCTGTAAGATCAGGCAGGGCGAGCCTGCAAGGGAGGAGGGACACAGGAGCAGAGCGGAGCTGCCATCCCAGCCAGGGCCGTCCCAGGTCAGCTGACACCAGCCTACCCCTGGCATGCCAGGGAGCCCACCACGATCAGCAGGGCCCTGGACGCAGACCCGCTGAACCCCACGGCCCGTGAGAAACAGCGCCTCACGTTGCGTGATTATTCGCCACCCAGCGTTACTGTGGCAATAGTGGCCAAGAGAGTCCCTAACTCACCGGGTGACAGTGCCGGCTCTGAGCTGGGCCAGCACACCCCCTCAAGCAACTCATGCTCAGGGAGGCCAGAGGCTTGTTTGAGGTCACACTGGGAATGGATTCAAATCCAGAAGCTGTCCGGGGGCCCACCGTGTGCCAGCCTGGCAGATGGGCAAGTCGGGGAGCCCCAGGTCAGTGAGGGAGCTCCGGGAGGCAGAGCACTGGCAGCAAGGTGGGCATTTCACAATGCTGGGAGGACAGCCATCGTGCCAAGCCCTGAAGGAGATGGATTTCCGCGGCTGGAGAATGAGGAAGCAGGGAGGGCCTCCTTGGTGGAGGCGTCCACAGGAGCAAGGAAGGCCTCTCTTAGTCCACCATGGCCCCTTGGCCATCACCCCGCCCCCGGCCCCACCTCATGGCGCGACACCATGACGCCGCCAGTGCAGGCGAATTTCACCCTTGCAGCTGGACTGCGGCCGCCTCCTTCCTCCAGGCCCATCACACTCTGACAAAGGACTCATCTGCAGAAGTTGCTGCCTTTCGAGCCCCCATGCAAGACACACCACATCCCCCATCCCCAGGCACTCCACAAACCCAGGAGCAGGGGTACCAGCACCCTCCACAGATGAGCAACCACAGCTCAGAGAGGTTCAAGAAGTCGCCCAAGGTCACACAGCCTACAGGAGGCAGAGTCAGGGTTTGAATCAAGTCTGAGATCCCAAAGGTCAGGCGATCTCTCAAATGGAAAGGCCTGGTCTTTCCGGGATGGTCTTAGCTGACTGGCACTTGCACCCTTCCACCACCCCAGGGCCCCGGAAATGCCGTTCTCAGAGAAGTGTTTGCTCCAGGCTCCGCGGCCGCTGCTGCAGAGCTTTGACCCTGTGGCCTGGCGGTGGCCCTGGAGGCAGGAGGGGGCCAGCAGCAGCACTCGCCCGCTCCCTGTGGCGCAGCTGGCTTCTCTCCCAGAGTGGAGGTGTGTAGATTTTATCCTTCCCGCCGTTCCCCCTACGGCTTGTCAGCAGCCACCGATCCCCCAACACCATGACATCCCCAAAGCACAGCCAACCAGGCCATAATGATTCCCGCATGTGAGGCGGCACCTCCGCCCCCCAATCCTGGACATCTTCTCCTGAGACCCACGGGCACCCAACTCGGCGTGTCCCCAGGAGCTCAGCAGCCTCCCCCTCGGACCTCCTCTTGCCCCGGCTCCTGTCCCACATGCCCCCCCGGGGTCACCACATCCCCTCCTCCTGGCCTCCCCTCACCCCTCCCCACCGACCCCCGTTCTCAGGGGGCCCCTGCTGCCCCCAGGATACCCTGATTAAACACCTCCCATTAACTCATGCGTGTGCATTTTGGAGTCCGACATTAGCTGTGTCTCCTCAGGGCAATCCTCTCTCTGAGCCTCAGTTTCCTCTTCTGTGAAATGTGGTAATAGCCTCCACCACCACCACCCCCCCTTGGAGGTGGGGTTATGTGGCATGCGTGGTCACTGCAGCTGCTGTGGTCACCGTGATCCTCGCAGTTAGTGCGGAGGACATATACGTGTCTGCCGCACCTCTCGCCCCCTCCCCTGTCTGGAGTGGTCCGTGCAGTTCACAGGAGTTGGGATCTCTGTCTCAGAGAACGGCACAAGACGCAGCTCTGAAAACAGAGAGCTGAGCCCGCCCCGCGGCCTCCCCTGGATTCCTGACACAGGTAAATTATGCTCTCTCCTCTCTGGGCAGCTAGGGCATGTGCTGCAATGACCCCAAGACCCGGAGCGCCTGGGGCCACCTGGCCCACATGTGGAAAGAGAGCCCCCTGAGAACCATGCTGGCGCAGAGACTCAAGCTGAGAGCCTGAGGAGGCAGCACCCTGGCAGCATCTGTTGAGCACCTGGACACAGCTGTGCCTGAAGGCATGGCTTCTCCTGGATTTTTAAATTCCTTCTTAGCTTAAGTTAGAATGGATTGAGTTTCTGCCATGTGAAAACCTAAAGGGTCCTAACAAAACACAATTATGAGGGACACGGTGGTGCCTGGGGACCAAAAGTCTTCATAGAGATGGGCTTCTGGGATGGGGAAGCCCCCGACTTAAAGACATGGCAGTTCTCTGGCAGGGCAAGGGGAAGGAATGGACCACGCTGGTGGGCCCTCAGACACAAGCTCCTGAAGTGCCCAGAGCAGGAGTTCCCAGGCCAACCAGAGAGCAGGGTCATACCACTAGCTCCAGGCATCCGGCCTGTGGTGGGGGCTCGGCGCCAGCTGTCACCATGATTTACTGAGCACTCCCGTGCACTGGACTCTTTTCCAGGGGCCATGTGTGCACGACTGAACTTTCTCTCCCAATTACCTCCCAGGGAGGCAGGGTGGAATGTTCTGTCCGTTCCACAAATGACATGGATGAGATGGAGGCACAGAGAGTTCAGTAACTTGCTTGAGATCACACAGCTTGGCAGTGTAGACACACAGAGCCACGCAGACACTGCCTTCCCTGCCTTTTGTGTCCTCTGCCTGCCCCAGAAGGTCCTATGGGAGACTAGAAGCCCTCTGAGCACCAGGCAGAAGGGAGACCCAGAGCACCCAACCTCCAGCTGGGCCAGGGGCCTCCTCGAGGGCAGACAACGTGCCCATCTCACTCTGTGTGCCCAGGACCCCTCTGGGAGCCCGGTGTGGACCAGGGCTTCGGGGGAGGGGGTCCCAAAAGGACAAATGGTTCAGGAGGATGTCTCACCATCAAAACAGCCCAGGGCTGCCATGAGCCACTATAGCCGAGCACATCCCATCCCCGCGTTCCCGCCCCCTGAGCCCTTGGCCAGGCAGAACGGGCTCCTCTCCTCGCGGGGCTCCTGTAGGGCCACCGAGCCTCTGCCTTCTCTCATTTAATCTGGGCCCAGCCCTTGCACATCTGCGCTGTAATGACCCCTGAGACCCCCACGGAGCCAGAGCTGGAGGCAGAGGCAGGCCTGACTCAGAAGCAGCGTTGCCAGGATTCCGACCAGCACGGCCACATGCACAGAAGCGCATCTGGCACAGCTGGATGGTCGTTTTTATCTTCTGGACAATGGGAACCATAACTAGTCAGGTTTTACCCCCAGGATACTCAGGACAAAACGTGTGCCAGGTCCACAGCCCGGGCAGAGGCTGCTGGGGCCCCACAGCGTCCCCAGTGGGAAGTGGGTCCTCCCTCCTGTCGTTGCTGTCTCTTCTCACTTGTGGTACCCCCTGGCACCCCCTCCTACAAGAGGCTTGACAAGTACTTTGGGATAAGGTTGGGTATAGATAAACATACACATACACGTAGACATGCACACACACCCACACACGTGTCCACCTGGCATCATCCTGCATGACACAGTGAACACAACACGTTCACGACATCGGGCTCACCTCTCAGTTGAGGAAATTGAGGTTCCGAGAAGCAAAGAGACTTGGGGTACCTGTCTGCTGGCTGGCTTAACCCCATCTTTTTCCAGAGAAGATAAGAGCTGGACAGGATGGATTGACCCAAAGGTGGCCCTTCACCCAGCCTCAGGGTTCAGAGTAGGGCCTGCCCTTCGTACAAGTGGCCCAGGATCCCAACACCTGGTCCAGCCCCAGGCGGGCCCTGGGCACCCAAGGGCAGCTTCCCCATACAGGGCCTCTGGTAGGGTGTTGCCCACCCTCCAGGGGGAGCTGGCTGAGCACGAGGGAGCACGGTGGATGCTCAGCTGTGTATGCACTCGGAACAGGAACAAGTCAGAGTCCGAGCTTGGTTTGACGGGTAGGGATGGGCCAAAATGTGAGCACCCCAGAGCTGGGGCAGGAACAGTGCAGGTAAAAGAGGCCCTGGGAGCCAGTAAGAGAACACGAGGCCAGAGGCACCTTCCGTCCTCAAGTGGGGGTCTCAGCAGCCCCAGAGCAGCATGCAGAGTCACAGCAGGTCCTATAGAACTTCCTAGAAGCTTCTGGAGTTGTGGAGGCACAGCATGGGGAAGGATTGGACAGGAGCCACCCAATCCCCTTGCGATGCAGATGAGGCCCAAGGGAAGGCAGACGACAGGGCCAGGTCACACAGCAGGCAGCCGGGGCATCACTGCCCAGGCCTTCTCCTCTCGTTGGCCCAGAGCCCCAGCCTCCTCCAACCCCAGGATGTTGCCAAAACACCTCTGCTCCATCCAGGTCCTGCGGCCCCAACACGTTCTCCTGGCCTGGCTCCCAGGCTGCTTAACCACCCCAGGGCCCCACCGTCAGCCTCCTTCCTGCCCTGCACTCCGGGAAGGGTGCCCGGCCAGGGCCTGCCATGAGAAGACGGACAGAGACCTGCCATCTTGAGGACACATCCAAGACCAGACCACTGAGCCCTCTGCTACTGCCCTCCTGTGGGGTGTCCCCCATCCTGCCTAGCCAAGCAGGAGGCGAGAGAGGTAGAAGGAAGTATGGAAAGAAGAAATCGTTCTTGAAGCAAACGAGAAGTGTGCACGCGTCTGCGCGAGGGCCCACGTGCCCGTGGGAGGACCTGCTTATCCTGGAAGGAGACGGGCCGGCCCAGTGGCAGGGGCTGGACAGACTCATTAGACACCACACCCGCAGGGGGCTTCCAGGGACTGGCTGCTTGGCCCTCACGTGGCCCAGCGGCTGACACCCCCTACCTCACTCACTGCTGCCCGTGTGCAAAAGGGCAGAATGAAATGTCTTGAAATCCTCCTGAAACAAGTTTCCAGTAAAGCCCACACTGCACCCATTTCCTCCTTTCACAAAGGTTTATTGGGCTCCGCCCGGCCGGGCTCAGGTTAGTCACTGCGGAGGATCGCGGGCTGGCCTGGGAGGAGCAGGGCCAGAGCAGCAGAGGCGCAGACTGGCGTGACACACGCCCCTGCTGAGGCTGCAGCAGCGGAGGGCACCAGAGGGCGCCGGAGGGCACGAGGGGAGGGCTGGGCCCAGGCAGAGGTGAAGGCAGCAGATGAGGAGGAATCAGAGTTACCTGGGGAGGGAGAAGCGCAGAGGGAACAGCAAGAGTGGAGGCTCAGAGGCAGGAAAGTGGCGGGGAATTCCCAGAGCATCAAGAGGCCAGTGGAGGAGAAAGCGAGACAAGGGTCAGTGGCCAAGGAGGGCTGAGGCCCAGGCAGCCAGGGCACCATGAGGCTGGGCAAGGGCACAGGCAGCACACACCTGCAGTTCTGCCACACTCTCCACCAGGTGTGAGGGCTGGCCCATCTCCTCCCGCAGGGGGGCCCAGCACCAACCTCTCTGGGCTCCAGGAGTTGCTCTGCCAAGGAGATAGAGGCTATGCCCACCACACACCCACACACCCAGCCCCACACAGGGCAATCCCAGGGAGGGGACAGAGCCTGGGCAAGCCCTCCCAGCCCCGCCTTTCACAGGGAGACACCCCCTGAGGCTGGGCCGGGAAGCAGGCAGGCCGCCCCTCCCCCAGGCTCCTGTCCCCTCCCCCAGCCCCTCTCTGAGTTGCTCCTGGACACCAAATGGACCCAGTTCAATTTGTCCTTCCTTTCCTTTCCTCTGCCCGCCCCCTGCTGGAGCTGTGAGAGGAAAGGGGGCAGGCCTCACCAGGCCTGTGGCATGGGGACCAGCCCCAGCTCCCACTCTGGTCTCCCCGGGGCAGAGCCTGCCAAGCCCACTGGGGCCAGGCCTCTAGGTGAGGACTGGTGCTCCCCCAAGTTCTAGGGGGGTCTTGGCCTTAGGCCAAGCCTCTCACTGCTGACCCCCAGGGACAGACAGGTCCAGACAGGATGGGCAGCTGGTGGGAAGGGCCAGGACTAAGGTGGGAGGGTGGTTCTGCCCTAGAGATGGGGGACAGGGGCTGCTTGGGGAAGAGAGAGGGTTTGGGAGAAAGAGAAGAGAGGGAGGCAGGAGCATGGTGGAGAGATGGAGTCTGCAGTGAGAGTCACCAAGCCAGATCTGTGTCCCAGAGGCCAGGACCACCTGGACCTGGGGTCTGCCCTCACCTGCACAGATGGTCCTGAGCACCTTGACCGATGTTCTGGAATCCGGAGGTGTGGGGCGGAGGCTGTCAGCCCAAACAGCAGAAGCAGATCCCCCAGAGCAGCTGGCGGCCCTAAGGACAAGCGCGGCTCTCCTGAGCTCGGGCTGGAGGCAGCGTGGGCAGGTGCTGTTGGTGGGCCGCACCAGCAGAGGAGTAGAGGGGTCAGTCAGTCTCACAGCTGCCCAGACCACTCCTTCCACAAACGCACAACCTCCACCGGACCCCAGGCAGCACGCAGGTTCTCCCAGCCCAAGGTGGCTTTTTCATTCTCTGACACTAAATTTGGGAAGAGCAGGGGCGGGGCACAGCCGCATGGCTCTGTCCCAGCTCCTGTGGGGGTGGGGGCAGGACGCTGGTCCTAGACTGGCACCCTCAGGAATCAAGGAATCAGGGCCTGAGGGTTCCTCCAAAACAGCTGGTACTCCCTTTGCCCCTACCCAGGAGGGGGCAACCCCAGGCCCCCAAACCTCCCCTCAAGAGACTTGCCAAGTAGGAGGTGGCTCTCCCCAGACCCTCCCCCCAAATGAGAGGCAAGACAAGAAAACAATTTGCTAACTCAGAGGTGCCCTGCGGGAGGGGGCAGACAAGTGGGACCTCCTCCCCCCTCCAGCCTGGTTTGACTCAGGGAGAACTCCCTAACCCACCTGAAAGACCCCTACCCAGCGGGGTGAGGGGCAATGAGCGCGCTGAGAAGAGCGAGGCCCAGGCTGGCCTTCCTCTGCGGGGAGTTTCCGGGCTGGGTAGCCCCCGGCGCCCCCGCCCCAGGCAGCAGAGAAATCGCCCACCGGGAGAAAGAAAGGGGGCTGCTTAACGCCACCCCCGCCTTCCACTCAGCGTCTTGACCTGCTGGAGCCAGGGGTCCAGCGGGAAGCTCACCGAGCAGAGGGTCCCGCCAGGCTGTGAAACCCGGAGGTGAGGACCCCAGCACAAGGCGAGGCGTCTACCCCGGCGCCCGCTGGGTCGCGCTGGGTCCTGGGTGGGGGCTCCTTGTCCTGCGGTTGACTTCTCCGGACTTGTTCCCTCGTCGCCGCCACCGCACCGGACCGATTCGCCCTCGCCCTATCCCGCCCAGCGAGCTCCCACTGCGGCCGGGACGCGAGCGCTGTCTCCGTCCCGGGAAGAAGTTAGGCGGCCGGGGCTGGCGGCGCACGGGACGCTGGCGGCGGTGGCGCTGGACTTGGGCTCCGCCACCGCCGCCCCGGACAAGTGCCCGCGATTGCGAGGGCGTCCCTGGCGGCTCGACTCCCCAGACGGGTACAAATCGCTCCCGACAGGACTCAGGCCTCGCCCAGGAGGGCAAGTAGGGCCGAAGCGAGACTTGCTCCCGGCTTCGGGGACCCCAGGTCAAGGCATCTCGCCGCCCCGCCGCCCCTAAGCCCAAGTCGCCGACCCCGGGCCGCGCGCTGCGAGGACTAAGAAGGTCTCGGACGCGGCGGCAGGGCCCACCAGGGCCCCCCGGAGTTGGGGAGTTGCCCCGCATCCCTAACAGCCTCAGCACACATCCCCCAGTTGCAAGTACGCACTTTACGCGTCCGGGCGCCGCCGCGGTGAGTCGGGCCGCAGCGCTCGGGGTCGGCGAAGGTGGCTCAGCTCGGGCGCTCCAGTCTCGACGTTCCCGGGGCAGAGAGCAACGTCCGGGGACGCACGGGACGGGTGCGCCCGGCGGCCGGGGCCGCGCCGTGCGAGACGAGCGGCGAGAGGGGAGCGCTCCGGCGTTCAGGCAACAGCTACCCCTAGTGGGAGAGCCGCCCGGGGCCGCCGCCGCCCCGCGCCCGCTGCCCCGCGCCCCGCGCCCCGCGGCGCCCCGCGCCCGCTGCGCTCCCGGGTCCCCTGCGCGCAAGGAAGGCGCTGCTTTCCCCAGCGCTCCCCGTCTCCGGCGCTGGGCGCCGGCCGGCCCGCGGTCCCTACCCTCCGCACCTCCCCGCTGCGCCCCGGAGGCTGCCGACCTGAGAACAGCGGCGCCGAGTAGGGGCGCGATGGGACGGGGCGGGCGCGGCCGGGGCTGCGCGGGCTGGGGCGGCGCGCGGCGGCCTCGGGCAGCGGCGGGGGGCGCCGAGCGCGGTGTGCGTGGCGGGGCGGTGCGGGGGGCGGCCGTGTGCGAGGCGCGAGTGTGAGCGCGCGCGGGAGGCGAGCGGGCGGGCGGGCTCCTGGAGGCGAGCGGCGCCCGCGGGCGAGCCGGGAAGGCGGCGGGGGCCCAAAGTTGCCTCCTCGCTGGCCCGCGTCCCCGGCGGGGCGGGAGCCGGGGCCAGCGAAGCGGCGGCCGCGGACCTGGACTCCCGCGGCACCTGGGCAGCGGCCCCGCAGGAGCAGCAGCGGCGGGGGCGGCGTTGGCGGCGGCGCGCGGGAAGCGAACCGGAGCTCTGGAGCGGCGCGGCGGCCGCCGGGGAGCTCCGCTCAGGTGCGCGGCGAGAGGGGCGCGGCAGGGGCCAGGCCGCCGGGACCAGGGCCGCGCCAGCGCTCGCACCAGCCGGAGGTCTTGCACAGCGGACGCCTGGGTCCCTGGTCCAGCTCCCCGTCCCGGGCGGCAGCCGTGGCAGCCGTGGCCGGGGTCCCCCGCCCCCGAGAGCTGGCTCCGGGGCCCGGCCCCGCCCCCGCCAGCCCCCGGCCCGGCCGCCCCGCCCCCCGGCCGCCGATTTCTAAGGCATTGGCTGCGCTGCTGGGTGATCCCTCCGGGCTCAAGTTGCAAGGGGGCGGGCCCAGGCCGGAGGTGGAGTCTCCCGCCAATTGAAGCCTCGGCTATAAATCGAGCTCCCGCACAGCCGAAGCCCAGATGCCTTGCCAGGCCGCCCCGCGGTTGGTGGTGGGAGAGGGCAACGGGTCCCAGGGGGCTTTGGGGGCGGCAGCCACCATGCTCCGCTCCCTGCTGCTTCACTCCCTGAGGCTCTGCGCCCAGACCGCCTCGTGCCTCGTGCTCTTCCCGCGCTTCCTCGGCACCGCCTTCATGCTCTGGCTCCTCGACTTCCTGTGCATCCGCAAGCATTTCCTGAGCCGCCAGCGCCGGGGTGGACCCGAACCTGAAGTGGAGCTCAACTGTGATGGCGAGGAGGTGCCCCCCGACGACCCGCCTATCTGCGTGTCCGACGACAACCGCCTGTGCACCCTGGCGTCGCTGAAGGCGGTGTGGTACGGCCAGAAGTTGGATTTCTTCAAGCAGGCGCACGAGGGCGGTCCGGCACCCAACTCCGAGGTGGTCCTGCCCGACGGCTTCCAGAACCAGCATATCCTCGATTATGCGCGAGGAAACCGCCCGCTGGTGCTCAATTTCGGCAGCTGCACCTGACCACCGTTCATGGCGCGCATGAGCGCCTTCCGGCGCCTGGTCACCAAGTACCAGCGCGACGTCGACTTCCTCATCATCTACATCGAGGAAGCGCATCCCTCCGACGGCTGGGTCACCACAGACTCCCCCTACATCATCCCGCAGCACCGAAGCCTGGAGGACCGGGTCAGCGCAGCTCGGGTACTGCAGCAAGGAGCGCCCGGCTGCTCCCTTGTCCTCGACACCATGGCCAACTCCAGCAGCTCAGCCTACGGCGCCTACTTCGAGCGCCTTTACGTCATCCAAAGTGGCACCATTATGTACCAGGGCGGCCGCGGTCCAGACGGCTACCAGGTCTCCGAGCTGCGCACCTGGCTGGAGCGCTATGATGAGCAGCTGCGCGGAGCTCAGCCCCGTTGAGTGTAAACAACCAATGGACAATTGACTGAACTTGGCTGCCATGCCTTCGAGCCTTGGAGGCCCACGTGCAAACACCCCAAACGAAGTCGAGCTTGGTGAGGGCCCAGTGACACAGATGTGCTGCGTCACGGATCGCAGGCTGAGTCTGCACCCTCAGCCAAGCCACCTGAAGACTCTTCCCCAGACTCTGCTTCTGTGACTGTCCTTCGCCTGTACCTCCCTGGCTCGCTCTAAACCCCCTGCTGAGTGCAGATGTGGCGACAGCTTTGCCGTGTGCCCCTGGACTTGCCCCCACAGAGGCCCCTGCCGTGCTGTCTCACACCCCTCCCCCAGAGAGAAGAGCCAGCGAGCCTTTAGCCAGGCGCAGCGGCCCCGCACAAAGAGACTTTGGCTGCGCCCGCGCCCTGAGCGCAGCTGGGTTCCAGCAGCGTGTGCGCCGCTCGCCCTAGTTGCCTGGCACCCACACCTGTCGCGCGCCGGGAGAGGATGCCCTGCTGCTTTTGTGTCTGTTTCTTGTCCCTGAGTTGGGGGAGGGGGCTTGGGATGGGGAAGGGTGGGCAGGGTTATTTTCCCCCCTTATTTTGGGTGCTCTCGAGCCCCACTGCTGATGACGAACTGACTCTAACTGGTCTTGACCACGAGCTGGTTCTGAATTGCAGGGGGCTCGCAGCAGTGCCTAAAGGGAGAGGGGGAAAGTGCTCTGGGATTCCGTGAGGAATCCAGCAGAAACGGGGTGGGGGTGGGGGGGTTCGGGACCAGAGGAAGAAGACTGGAGAGGCATTGGCGAGGTTCGCAGCGCCCCAGGGAGAGAGAGGAGGCTGGGGCTCCTGGGAAACGGGGTTTGGGTGGCGGAGTCGGGGGAAGGGAGATGGGGGGAGAGCTTGGGGACCCCGAGTGAGGGGCCTCCTAGGCAGAACTGCCAAGTGTGGGGCTAGGAGGTGGGGAGCCCGTGATTCGAAGGCCATTTGGTGAGTGTTTTGTTGGAAATATTCCTTGTATGTAAACTTCTTTACGCTACAGTAATAAAGGCTTGAAGTAAACGGCATTCAGGTTGCCTTCGGTCCCTGTATTTCTTCCCTCTGAATAGTGGCAGGAATTAAACACAAACCTCTCCCTCACGTCCCCATAGTGACCCTGGGGGGAAGGGTGGCGACAAGGAGCCGACGGGGGCTGGGGCGCGGGAGGCGGAGGCAAAGGTAGGGGTCTGCAGCGGTGCCCGGGGCGCACACATGCACGCACACACCTGGGGTGGGGAATGTGGGGTCGGAAGAAGAGTGAAGAAGCCGAGCCGGGAGGAGTCCGGGAGCGAGGTGGGAGAGGCATGGGGGTCCTCGCTTGCTGCCGGGCGCGCGCGCGCACGCACGTACATTCAGTGACAGCTGCCCCTGCAGCCGCCCGTCTAACATCTCCGAGCATCCGACGGTGTGGGGGAGGGGGGGAGAGGGGGAGAGGGGGGAGGGGGGGGAGGGGGGTGGAGGGCCAGGGAATCTGGGCTAGGTAGAGCTGCGCTCCCGCCCACCGCAGGCGCCTCTGCACACCTGGCTTCTCCCTCCCCCACTTCCCGCACCTGCAAAATTGTCTTCCCCCACCTTCCGCAAGCCCTGCCTCGCTGCTGGGGTCTGCGGGAGGCGCACAGCGCAGGGTGGCGGAGGGAGGGGTGACGGCGGAGGGAAGGCGGGCATGCACCGCCGTCACTCCAGCAGCAGCTCCTACTGCGAGGCGGGGATGGCACGGAGTGCGCCCCCCGCCCGAGACTCCCCTCCTCCTGCCCCTCCTTGGCTTCTCCAAATTCGAACCAAACCTCACCACCACCCCCAACGTGCTGGGGGCTGGGAAGTGGAGAAGGGGAGCGAGGTGGATGAGCCAAGACACACTAGAAAGAGAGGGATGGCCGCTGGCGGGACGGGGGGCTGGGGGAGGAAGGGGTCGTGGCGTTTGGCACAGATCGCCGCCTGTAGTCAAGACCAGGCGCTCCCACGCAATCCCCGCCCTCACTCCCTCCCCGGCTTCTCCCTGGCTGAGGGCGACGCCAGGAGCACGGGGTTGGCGCGGCCCCCACCTCCCTCTGCTAATGACACCTTGAGCGGAAAAGTGGGCAAGGGGAGACAGAGGAAAGAGCACTGAGGCGGGAGTCCGCAGATTGGGAGTGGGGGGAGCGGGAGCACCCGAACTTCCCCGGCCCGGCCACCCAGGCCCATCGGCGTCCCAGGATGGGAGTGGAGTGAGTGTCGGGGAGCCCCCGGGCGTGACGGCGCGCGCACGGGAGAGGAGAGGATTTGCGTGGGCGAGTGGGGGCGCAGCATGCAGGGTGGGAGAGAGTGGACCTTACCCCACCTACACCGTCCCCAATTCCGCGCCCGGCCCCCACGCTGCTCCTCCTTGAAAACTTTTTGGAATTGACACTCAGCTTGGGGAATTTTTGTTTGTTTGTTTTAAAAGTATTTAAATTGAAAAATAACTTTTAAGAAAAAATTGGTACAACTGGTATTTCTGCATCTCCTCCTCTACCCCTCCTCCCGCGCCCTTCTCTCCCTGAAACCCCCAGGAAGAATCCTGAGCAAGCAGCCCAGACAAGGCTAGGCACCGAGAAGGGCCCGCCCTGAGCTCCGGCCCTCACTGGCCCGGGTAGGAGCTTGGTGGCGTGCTCAGGCTGCTTCCAGTCGTGGCCTGCCCCTTGGGGGTCTAGTTGGATACGCTGAGCGACCTCCCCTCCCCGCGGAGCCTGCGCCCCCTCGGCCTCCTGGAGCTTCCCGGAAGAAAGCCTGAGTGCTCGAGTGCTCGGTGCTTCTCCTGCCCCTGCCCACACGGCCGGCCGGCGCGCGCGCTCCACTGGAGTTCGGGCATCCCCTCTTTTTCCTTCTTTCTCTTCTGCTCCCTCCCTCCCTTCCTCCCCTTCATCTTCTGTTTCTCTCTCTTCCCGTTCCCTCCTTCTTTTCTTGTTTCTACTTTTCCTCTCTTTTCCTTTAAAATCTCTTCTTATAAAAGTAGTGCGCGCTCATTGCAGAAAACACAGAAAAGTCCTGAGAAGAAAATAAAACCAACCCCAGGTAACCTCCTGGTGTGTGCACTTTCAAACTTGCCTCATACTCCGCACTTGTAAAGATGCATTTTAAAAACAAGAGAGAGACCATCCTTTTGAAACCTCACGTTAACTTTTGACTCGTGGGTATCCTCTTTCCACGTCCATAAATGTCTTGAATGGCACCACTGCCACATTGTCAAATGGACAACCAGAGATCACTCCACGGGCACTCCAGGTGTGAGAGGTGTTTCTTTATTACACACATTATTCTTATTGTTATCCGATGAGTAGTCTGTGCACATCACATGGCTCACACCCCCCCCAGCACATTTCTTGAAGTGAAATTGCCAGGTCAAGACACGTGCAAGTCTTTAAAGATGTCTGTTTGCCACATTTTGCTAAACTGCCTTGCAGAAAGTCAATTTAATTTCATTGTTTTGTATTCTCCCAGTCCTCTCTCTCTCTCTTCTTTATTTTTACTTGAAGTATATGAATATAATACATAAATCCATTTTCAACATTAAATTTTAAATACAGAAGAACCTAGAGCAGAAAGTGCCACCCTCCCTTGGAGCAGGATTTTTCAAACTGCACTTCAGGACGCAGCAGGGGGTCAGGAAATTAATTAGATCAAGTTGAGCATTTTGAAGAACTGAAATAGAATAAATACAATGTAAATACCAGTATACATTTCACCTAGAGTAACCATAGTTTCCTGAGACTTTTGTTTCAATTGTGTGTGTGGATGCATGTACAAGGTGGTTGATGTGAAATGTATTTCTCCTGAAGGATCAAAACGTTTGGAAATGTTTGAAAGCCACCCCTGGAGTGTCCCTCAACTGGGATGGCCCCTGCAAACTGTTGGGTGTTTGCTTCCGGACTCTCCTTCATCTGCTGACAGTGTGTGAGAACGTTCTCAGATATAGTTCTGAGTGAGGAGCGTGCTGCAGTGTTTGATGATTGCCCTCACCCACCCCCACTCACTTTCTCCTGCCATTCTCTATCCCCCACCCCTCGCCCTCCATACATCTAGTCTGAGCAGGTCTCTGTCTGCAGGCTTACTTGTGCCAGGCACGTATGGATGCCTGAGCACCCCACCCCCCACCTCTAGGAGGAACTCGTCTCTGCTCTCAAGGAATGCTGGGATCAGTGGGGAGGAGGCGTGAGCAGCCATTATTCTTGTGGTTACCGTCAGGGTCATCCTCGTCACTGGTGCTTTCAAGGTCTTCCCTCAGTTTAGGACACAGTTTAGTTTTAGGCAGGGAGAGGGAGGACGTTAAAAGAGTTCATAGAGAAGGTCTTATTTGCTGCTTGAAGGCGCAAGCGCTTCTTCCAGGAGGACATGGAAGGAAGGGCATCCTTGGCAGAGGGCACTGGCAGTGGAAAGCCGGGCAGGCCCAAAAGGGCAGGTTGTGTTCAGAGAGTCCGGAGGCCCCAGTGTGACTGCAAAGCAGGAGGGTAGGGAGGAGGAGGGGGAGGAGGAGGAGAGGCCAGAGGAGCTTCGGGGCCAGCTTGGGGGCTTGGGCATCAGCCTGAGGTCTCTGCTGAGCCGCAGGGATGGGAGCCTCAGACAGGAAATGGGGGAAGTCAGGGGGAGAGGGGAAGGAGCGTCAGATGCCTGGGGATGGGGGTAGATGGGCATGTCCACCATCCACCACTGACGGGGACAGGTGCACTTCCAAGGGGCAGGCTGGCATCTCCACCTTTGACCTAGCAACTGTCGTCTAGTATTTACGTGAAGGAAATAAACTATTGGACAAAGAGGTGGGAAGCTACCCAGAGGTCCATGGCCTCCCCTTTACATTATCCAGACACCCATTGCAGAGAAGTCACATCCCAAAACTGTGGGGCTGCCTACACCTGGAAGAGTGAGAAGTGACATCTGAGTGTTGGCTCCAGGGGCCAGGCACCAGGCAAAGTGCATTCTCAGGATTGTTCAGTTTGGTCATCCTAACATCCCTCTTAGATGAGTACAATCGTTAGCCCATTTCATTGATGAAGAAACTGAGGCTTGGTGTGGTTGGAGTAAGCTGGCCAAGGTGTTCTGGGCTGAACTGTGTCCTCCTCCAAAGTTTGTATGTTGGAGTCCCAACCCCTTGAACCTCAGAATGTGACCTTATTTGAAGACAGGGTCTTTACAGAGGTAATTAAGTCAGGATGAGGTCATTGGGGTGGACCCTAATCCAAGATGACTCATGTCCTTAAAAGAAGGGGAGATCGGACACAGACACACACAGAGGGACAACCGTGTGAGGACACAGGGAGAAGACAGCCGTCCACAAGGCAAGAAAAGAAGCCTCAGGAGAAACCAGCCCTGCTGACACCTTGATCTCAGACTCGAAGCCTCCAGAACTTGGACAAAATACATGTCTGCTCTTTAGGGCTCCAGTCTGTGGTGCTTTGTTATGGCAGCTGTAGCAGAGCCATGCACAAGGTCATGGACAAGAAAGGGGCTTTGACCACAGGCTTCTGTGACCTCTTGCTGGGGGTTTAACGTCAGGATACACAGCATCCCTCTCATAGTGGCTAAAACAAATTAGGGTGCGTGAGCCTCCACAACACAGACCGGTTCCTCCCTCTGCAGCTCCATGAAAATGCAGCTCCCAGGACAGGGGGTCTGAACACGGCAGCGAGGGTGCATGCTCTTCTTTAATATCTGCAGAGATGCACACACATGCAGCTCTAGAAAAATCTACACCGAGGAACTCGCAGTAGCTGTCTCTGTGTGGGTGGGATTATGTGTTTTCTTACTTTCTTCTCGTTGCTTGTCTGTAGCCTGTGACTCTTCTGTAGTGAACATGTATTGCTCTTATGACAGAAAAATAAAACTAAAAGCAGCAAAAACAGGGGCTGTGGCGAGTAGAAACCTGGAGGCGGGGAGGCCAGAGCAGAGAAAGGCTCTGGCTGGAGATGCTGAGTTCCGGACCAGGCCCGGGGGCGGGAGGCGGGGGTGTTGAGGCCAGTATGGAGATGAGAGACATTTGGAAGGGAGAAAGGGGGTGGGGTTGCTGAAGAAATAAAGGACCCCAGGTACACGTGACTGTTAGATGAACAACAAATAGTTTTTTAGTACAAGTATGTCCCAAACATTGCATGGATATATTCATAGAAAAAGAAGTTATTTGTTTTTAATCTGATATTTACACTTAACTGGATATGCTGGGTTGTTTGTTTTTCTAAATTTGACAGTCCTAAGTGGCAGGCACAGGAGACAATGGTGCAGTCTCTCGGAGGTCCAGGTAGGGGCAACCTCAGAGCTCAAAGGACCGTGGGTGCGAAAGATGAAGCCACAGTCTTAGGATGTTCAGTTCCATCTCCCTGGGGCCAGAGAGAGGCCCCCAGACTCTCCAGAGACTACATCTGGTGACCGGGAGCCGGGGAAGAAATGGCGGTCAACATGGCCAGCTGCATCATTTGCAGCGTCCTGAGCAAGAGGAAAATGCAGAGCCCCTGCTCAAAAACAGGGGGGAAAGTGCCACTAAGTGTAGCAAATATAAAGCCTGTTCCTTTCTACAGTAGCACCTCAACTTGTTGTCATGTTTATTTTCTATTTAATGTTGTTACAAATAAAGAAAAATTAACATTTTAAATTAGGTATTAGTCTGGGTTCTCCCAAGAAGCAGAGCCAATAGAATATACAGGGAGAGGTTTGGCTATAAGGAATTGGCTCACGAGATTCTGGAGGCTGAGAAGTCCAAGATTTGCAGTCAGCAAGCCAGAGACCCAGGAGAGCTGTTGATGTAAGCTCCAGGCCAAGTCCAAAGGCCTGAGGCCCAGAGAGACAGTGGTGTAAGCTCTGGTCCAAGTCTGAGTCTGAAGGCAGGAGAAGACTGGTGTCCCAGCCCCAAGACAGTCAGGCGGAGAGAGGGAATTCTCCCTTACTCAGCCTTGTTCTATTCAGGCCTTCAACTGATTGGATGAGGCCCACCCACATTGAGGAGGGCAATCTGCTTTACTCAGTCTACTGATTCAGACGTTAATCTCCTCCAGAAATGCCCTCACAGGCACACCCAGAATAACGTTTGACCAAAGAGCTGGGCACCCTGTGGCCCAATCAAGTTGACACATGAATTAACCATCACAAATTGTTAACATGCATCCTACCATTCACTGTTCCAGTTTTAAATGCAAGTAAAAGAGCATTTAATCCGCACATGGAGTCAATGAAATGACACTATCCACATTTCGTAGCTTGCACCTGCACGTGTGTTCATTCTCACCAGCACAGTGGAAGCACTGCACAGAACTGACTCAGCTGTTTTTATTTCACTTCTTGGTGCACACACATTTCAGTGACGTTCTCTGCCTTCGGTTTGCTGATGAGGAAGAAGGGACTGGAAGAAAGGAAGCCGCGGGTGCCTGATCTTCCCCTTTCCTCTGGGCCATCACTTTCAGGACGAGTGGTTTGCAGCTTCCACACACCCTTACCTTGTACCCATTCTGAGTCTCCCACGGTCGCGGGTCCCCTGACATCTTGTGCTCCTGGGGCATCATGAATGCTGCGTGTGAGTGGGCTGGCAGGGAACAGGCCGGGCAGAGCATCCTATCTCCTCTGCTCACCTGCACACTCCAGTGTCCCATCTGACTTCACTTGCAAAACACAAGTGCAAAGCCAAATTGCAAAACAGAATTGCAAGACGGCAACTGCAGAGCATTAAATCAAGCATGGGGCCCTTCGAGCGAGGGGCCCTGGACAGCTGCCCAGGATGCACGCCCCTGAAACTGGCCCTGATCAGCAGGCGCAGAGGCCCTGACCATCTGGACAGGCCTCCTCCTCACACCCTGCCCAGACCTGCAGGCACCCCGCTCGCTCACACACTCAGGCACACACACATCACATGCGCTCACTCAGACACACCACAGCTGTGAGTCCTGGGAACGGAGCTGGCTCCTCTGATCGGCACAGCGGGCTCAGTTATGGTTGCTCCCGGTTCTCCCGGGAGGAGAGTGAAGCTCCGTGATGTTAGCTCCCATCCCCAAGACACACAAGTCAGCCTCCAAAGCAGAGCCCCTGGCTTTTCCCACTGCCTTTGGCTGCCTCTCAGGGGACAACCCCTTGCTGGCTGTTTGCTGGCCCCAGGCTGGCCACTGTGAAGACGGCAGGTGGACATTCGCCATGATCATGCACTAGGACTCTGCTGGCTCAGGGAGCCTGTGGCCAGAGGCAGAGCCAGGGGTGGGCGGGGGAAGGTGTGGGGCAGGGAGGACTGCGTGGGCAAGGGCCAAGAAACGGCGCCACCCATCGTTCAGCCAGAGAGGCAGTGCAGGTGTGCCTGAGGGTGTACGTGAGTGAGTGCGCAAGCGTGTGTAAGGTATACCACATAACTTCACTCTCTGGAGCTTCACTGAGCCCCCAGTACCCACTGGGGAGGCTTGGTCCCATCCTTACAGAGCAATCTGGCTGGTTGGAGAGACAGAAACCAACAATGCACAAAGCCTGGGAGGTGGAGAACCCAAGGCCAGAGGTCAGGGAGGCCTTCCTGGAGGAGGTGTACCATGAAGGATCTGGAGTCAGGTGGGAAGGGCCTCAGATAGAAAGAACGATGTGTGCAGAGCCTTGGTGGCAAGAACATCCTGGCAGGTTTGGGCAATGGCAGTAAAGTCTGTGAGGCCCAGAGGGGGCAGGCAGGGATGAGAGGCAAGGCTGGAAGGCCCTGTGTGGAGTCGATGCTTTACCTTCAAGGCCCTGGGGAGAGGCAGGAAAATGCCATGCAGTGAGCAGAGCGGGTGGGGACAATCCTCTGTCCAGGGTGGCTGTCTCTCATGGCACCTGGTCATCTGCAGGAAGATGCTGGGCTCTACCCCCATCCTGGCCACAGCCCAGCCTCTCTGGCCTGAGCTTCCTACCCCCCAACCCCGCCTTGTGGGACGGCTGGACCCAACCACATGCTCTGGGCGGAGCCCGGGGCTCCAAGCTCAGCGGTGAGAGCAGCTGGATCTCCATGACCCCCTTCCCAGAGAAAGTGCTCGAGCCCTCTCTAATGCCCCCCGACCTGTGTTTGCACCCTGACCCGCACAGCAGTCCCAAGTGGGGACCCATCCTCCTCCAGAGACAGCGCGGAACTAGAAACCAGGGAGCATCAGCTCGTAGGGAATGCACCAGGCTCCAGGGAAGCTCCCCCTAAGGAAAAGCTCTCCAGGTGCAGGAGTTCAAACACTGTTGGTCTTCCCAGACTCGTCTGTAAACCCAGAGCAGCGCCACGCAGAATCCCGAGAGGACGGTTCTCGGCTTATCCCAGATTCACGTGGAGCGGGACCCAGGTCTGGCCACGAGAATTCCTGGAGAAGAGAGAACTGGGAGAGAAACATTGTGCATCCGTTCACTCCTCTGATCAGTGTTGATCCCAGGCCTGGAATGAGCCATCACGATTCCCGTTCCACAGGCACAACACTAGCAAAGTGCTGCCCAAATGCGGCTCCCATTCAAGGTGGGGGGACAATAATGGACAGATAAACTCTGGATGGTACTAATCAACAAATCAATATTGAAGAGTAAAAAATGCTATGAGGAAAAACAAGCTCAGTGTTTCGGTCATCCACTGCTGTGGGACGGATGTCCCCAAACCTGGCGGCTCCCAACCACCGTCACGTTCTCCTCACTTCTCCCAGTTCTGGAGGCCGGCTGGGCGATTCTTGCCCAGGGTCTCTTGGGCTGTTGCTGGGGCTGGTGTTGTCTCAAAAGCTTCCTTACTCACATTTCTGGTGGTTATGGCCAGCTGCAGCTGGGGACTTCTGGGCCTATGGCTCAAATCCCTCTATGGGGTCCCTCGGTGCGCCCTGGGCATCATCACAGTATGTCAGCAGGGATCCAAGAGCATGAGCCCCAACAGAAGAAGGCACAAGTGCATGGCATCTCGACAACTCAGGAAGTTACACAGCACCCCCTCTGCAGATGCTGCTTGTCCGGGTAGCTGCAGAAGCCTGCCTGCTGGAGGTGGGGGGACAGAGACCCCCAGCATCTGATGGGAGGCATGCCAGCGTCACACTGGGGGAATGCATCATGCTGTCTTCGGAAAATACATCCCGCCACAGCCACAGTAAGGGCATAGAGCAATTTACAAAGTGATGATAATAAAGGAAGACGTCGGCCCAGGAGAGACAAACAGACGACAGAACAGAGAAGGAGGCTCACGCCCCTGTGGTAAGAACACGTGACGCAGGTGTCCACAGTCGGTGGGAGTGAGGACCACTGAGGAGGAAATTACGCTATAACCCTGGCCCACACAAAGCTAAATTGCCAGTGGGGAAAAGATCTGAGTAAAGAAAGCAAACTGTTACAACTTCTAGAAGAATATGTAGGAGAACATCTCTATGCCACCATGAGATACCACCTCACACCTGTTAGGACGGCTACCATCAAAAAAAAAAAGCTGAAAATGACAAGTGTTGGTGAGGATGTGGCGAAATCGGAGCCCTGGTGTTCTGCTGGTGGGAACGCAAAATGGTCCAGCCACTGTGGAAAATAATACAGCATTTCCTCAAAAAATAAAACATAAAATTACCAGGTGGTCCAGCAATTCCACTTCTGAGTACGCACTCAAAAGAATTGAAAGCAGAATCTTAAAGAGATCTGTGCACGCCTGTGTTCATAGCAGCATTATTCACAGCAGCCAAAAGTGGAAGCACCCCAAGTCTCTGTCAATGGATGGAGGGATAGACAAAAATGTGGTATATTCATACAATAGAATATTATTCAGCCTTAAAAAGGAAGGAAATTCTGAGACAGACTACAATATGGATGAACCTTGAGGACATTATGCTGAGAAAAATAAGCCAGTCGCAAAAGGACAGATACTGTATGATTCCACTTACGTGAAGTACCCAGAGTAATCAAATTCAGAGACAAAGTAGGATGGTGGGTGCCAGGGGCTGGGGGAGGGGTCAATGGGGAGTTAGCGTTTAATGGGGACAGAGTTTCAGTTTTGCAAGATGAAAAGAGTTCTGGGGATGCATGGTGGTGATGGTTGCACATCAATGCACACGTACTTAATGCCGCTGAACTGGACACTTGAAAATGGTTAAAATGGCAAATTTTATGTTATACGTGTTTTATACCATAATTTAAATATATATATATATATACACACACACACACACACACACACACACACACACAGAAGCTTAGAAAAAGAATATCTCTATGTTCTTAGGATAGGGGAAATTTTCCTATTTAAAAATGAGAAAGCAAACATAGAGGAAATATTGCTATATGACAAAGTTAAAATCTTCTCTGTAACCAAAGATGCTATAAACACAGCCGGGACTCGACCTGGTGTTGCCGGCTGCAGCCTGCCCTCCATGGCCTGTCAGGGCTCTCCATCTCCGGAGGCCCCGGCAGGAACTGCGGGGGTAGGGGGATCCTGAAGCCAGGAGAGTTATTCCCCGATGCCTGTGGCAGGGTGGGCATGGGTGGGCTGTGTCTGAGACCACTGCTCCTGTCAGGGGCTTTCTCTGCCCGACCCTCCACCTCTCGATCCAGGAAGCCTCCAGCTCTTTTCCCCTTCAGGCTTAGGTGTCGCGATGGCTCCTGGTGTTGCCAGCCTGGGTACTGCACCGTCCTTTGCTGGTTTCCCTGCACCTTGGCAAATAGTCCCTTTATTAAACTCTCCTCAAATTGCCCATTTGAGGGTGCCAGTTCTTTCCTGCTGGTGCCCTCGCAGTTAAAAAAGGACAACACCGAGCCTGGAAGCATACCTTTGGCACATATAGCTGACAGAAAATACAGACAGTGAACTTCTACATGCAATAGAGAGATGGGCAAAGAGTGTAAGCCAGCAGTCCCCCAAAGAAGAAAGGAGGACAGCAACGAACATGTGAGGCCACCCGCCCGTGGTGGGCAGAATGGCCCCCAAAGATACCCACGTCCTACTCCCCAGACCCCGTGAATGTGTCCCCTTACATAATAAAAGAGACTTTACAGGTGTGACAAAGTTAAGGACTTAAAGGTGGGGAGAGGATCCCAGATTTTCCTGTGGGGCCCCATGTCCTCACAAGGTCCTTATGAGAGCGAGGCAGGAAGATCAGAGGAGAGAGACTGGATGATCCTGTGCTGCCGGCTTTGAACAAAGAAGAAGGGCCATGAGCCAAGGAATGCAGGTGTCTCTAGAAGTTGGAAAAGGGAAAAAAAAAAATGCCTTCTCCCCGAGAGCCTTCAGAAGGAGCACAGCCCTGCCAACACTTGATTTCAGCCCAGGAGACCCGCGTCAGATCGCTGATCTCCAGAACTGTAAGAGAACACCTTGGTGCCGCTTTAAGCCACTAAATTACGGTGATTTGTCACAGCAGTGACAGGAAACTAGTGCACCTTCACTAGAAATCTGAGAAACGCAAACCAAAACCACAATGCCACACCACTTCCCACCCGGCTTGGCAACCTGTGAGGATGCTGATGCTGAGAGCCCCAGGATCAAGGCTCTGCCCTGTTGGGACCCCGCAGGAGACGAGTTTTGGAGAACTCAACAACGTCACAGGAACTGGCCATGCTCACACCGTGACTCAGGAAGCCCATCTGGAGCCCCATATCCCAGTTCGGGGCTGGTCCTCAGAGATGGCCCCCGGGACCACTCTGGGTGTGGCCCCTCCCACTCTGCCTCTGGGCCGGCCTGTCACTGGCTTTAACCAATGGAAGGGACAGTCTGGGCATCTGCGTCCAGCCCTTAGGGAGGCCTGGCAGCTTCTGCTTTCATGCTTTTGGGATCCAGAGCCACCGTGTAAGGGGCGAGCTACCCTGCCAGAGAGGGGGAGAGGCCCGGCCATTCCTGCGTCCCCTGAGCCTATCGTGCTGGCCACGATCTGCCCACAGGAGACAATCTAAACGAGACCAGCAGAGAGATTGCGCAGCTGTGCCCAGTCCGCCCCAGAGGCAGGAAAATGATAACACAATTGTTTTAAGCACCACGTTCTGGGTGCCCCATTATGCAGCATCAGGTAAGAACACCTGGATGAGGATTGTTCTCAGGAGCACCGGGAGGTCCCTCCCCCCGGTGAAGCCCTGTAAGGACACAGGGTAGGCGGGCAGGTGAGTGACTTACAGAGCAACAGGCCCCTTCCTTCCTCAGCTGTAATGAATGAACAAGATCCACCCGTCTTACCACGGCAAACCTCAGGAGCCCACTGGGGCCATTCTGTGTGACTCTGTTTGTATGAAGCATCCAGAAGAGGAAATCTACAGAGACAGACAGCAGATGGGTGGCTGCCAGCGGGGGAGGGGAGCGACTGCTAATGGATGTGAGGTCCCCTCTGGGGGCGATGAAGATGTTTTGGAACTAGATAGAGGTGGAGTCTGCACAACACCGTGACTGCACTAAATACCACTCAGATGCACACTCTAAAATGGCTCATTTTGTGTTATGTGAATTTTACCTCAATAAAGAAAATTACAGGGAGCGGAAAAAGCGAGCTGCAGAAGCGTGTGTACAAAACCATGCCGTGTGTATGGAAAGTGCACCGATTATCTAAAATATGTTTACGGACGTGCACACACAGACACAGCGACAACATCACAACGCACGCAGGAGAGATGGAAAGTGACCTCGAAAGGTGTCTCTGGGGGTGGGGGAGGGTGAGTTTTGAGGGAGAACAAGGGGGCTCCAGCCATATCGAACATTTGTTTCATGTCTAAAAATCAAAAATAAATGTTGCTCTGCGTTGAATCTGGGTCATGGCCGCAGTCACGGTTGTGTTTTTCTCTGCACTCTTCCCTGCGTTTTAGATGCTTCATAATTTAACATGAAGGGCAGCGTGCCCTCGCCTGTCCACTCCGCCTCCCAATGAAGCAGAGAAGCCTCAGCACTTGGAGGCCCCTGTGGCCACAGCCACGCGGAGGACATCTCCGAGGGGCCCTCCTGATCCAGGAGGCGGGCACGGAGGAGCCCGCCCCTGAGAGCTGCCACATGGTCTCCAAGGCCGGGCCCCCCAGAGTACCACCTCACACGGGCTCCCCAAATGAACCTTCACAGCAACTCCCTGAAGAAGACGCCATTATAATTCCCATTTTGCAGATGGGGACAAGGAGGCGCTGGCGGTTACCTTACCCAACCAGGAAGAGGGAGAGCCGGGATCCCCCCAGGCAAGCGGGGTCCCGAGGCGGGCTTAACTGCGTTTACCCCTCTGCCTAACATCCTAGAAACGCCGTCCCAATCAAGCCCAGGTGATTGTGTGCTGGGCTGTGGGGGCTGGCACTTCCTTTCCAGAATAGGTACCACCCTCCCCAAACCCACTGCCCTTGTGTCTTGTTTCTACAAACTTCCAGCACTCCTGGATGAGCCAAAGGAAGAGGCAATAAGAGGTGAATCACCACACCATCGGGGCCCCGGATGGAGTCCTGGAGTTGGCTCCACAACCACCCTTGACATGGGCCCAGGTGGCTCCACGCCGTGAGCCCCAGGCCACCTGCACTCAGGTTATGTCGCATGCAGACATGGGTAAGGAGGAATCTCAGACCGCTTCTCTGAGCCTGGGCAGAGGCCACTAGCCGAGACCTGCACTGGGAGCTTCTGCGGCTGCAGCCTCTGCCCTGTGCAGATGAAGCACCCCGGGATCTGCCCAAGGGGAAGGGCTCCCGGGGTCAAGGCTCGGCTGCATGCTGGATGTTGGGTGGGCAGCAGGGATGAGAAGCTGGCGGGGAACAACATGAAACAAGACCCTCAGCTTGGGGAGTAGCTCAGGACACCTGCACAAGCTCAGAATGAAACGTGCAAGGCAGAAGCAGTCCCAATCTCCCCGGACCTCAGTCTTCCTCCTCTGGGAAATGGGGGTGGCACTGCCTGCCTCACCGAGTGTGTAAGGACTGAACAAGCTGGGGCCTGTAAAATGCCCAAGAACTCGGTGAACGTGGTTGGTAGCAATATTTCTAGATGTCACCATTACTGAGTCAAGAGAGGCTGCACTGGGCTCTCAACCAATTGCTGCCACTAACGTCAGTGTGGCGAGCCCCTGCCTTCCCCGGACTCGGTGTTCCCATCTGTGCAAGGGGTGGGTAGACAGCCTGGAGCCAGAGAAGCTGACATTCCCACCCAGAACCTGCCCTGAGGCCACGAGCCCTTTCCCCTTTCCTGGGCCGGCCAGGATCCCCGGGAAGCTGCTGCTCCTGGAGCCCCCGGAGCCCCTGTTCCTCTACCCCACCCCGCAGAACATCCCAGCTGGAAACAGATGCTCTTGTTGCATGGGGTGCATCTGCAGGGCAGCTCCTAGAGAGCTGGGTCCCAGAGCACGACTTTCGTTGTTCAGGAGAAAACAGAGGCAGCCCTGAGGGCCTGGGAGGAATGTCACAGGTCCCGGTCCTGGGGCCACTGCCCCGCAGACAGCCCAACAGCTGGCCCAGATTGGCGAAGCTCAGAGAGCCCAGCGAGGCAGGATTCCTGCAGCAGAGACTTCCAGATGCCAAGCCCGAGCTCATGCTGCCAGAAATTCTGCAGCAGAGGCAGGATTTGAACTCTGGGCTTGGGACGCTCAAGCCCAGCTCTCTCCCCTTTGGAAGGAAAGAATGCCACACACAGTCTCGGGGCCAGATGGCCCAGGACGACTACCTGCCTGACCACTTAGGAACCGTGTGCCAAGGACGAGTCATGGTCTCCCTGTGCCTCAGTTTCCTTATTTGTAAAAAGAATTGTTCCGTTTGTAAAAAAATTATTTTATTTGTAAAAAAAATAATAGTGGCACCTCCATCCTAGGGTTATGGTGAGGACTGTGGAGCTGGTAAAGTAAGGTGCATGTGACAGCGCCTGGACCCTGGGGCCAGACAGATGTCGGCTGTCACACGGTTGTGCCGTGAGGATTATTACCCACACGGCCCCCCGCCCCCACACGCCAGTCAATCTCGGATCTCCTCCGTGAGACCCGATTTCAACAATACAGCCTGGGTCTAAAGGCTTCTGGATGTCAGAAGTGTTTGCAATTGCCGTGACACATCTAGAAATAAATCATTTACAGAAGGAATCTTTTTTATTGCCTTTCATTCTTCCAGATATTGCACAGGCCACTTGAGAAGGAAAAGCAGCCGGCGGGTGTCAGCAAATAATTCCAGGAGTTATAAATAGTCTGGATGCCTGAGCAGGAAGGGCTGGGTGAGAAGTGTATCCCAGCCCTGCGTCCCACAGGGGACGCCCTGGGCCGAGAGCTGAGGGCCAGGGTCACCTACCACCAGCGGGCTGAGCCCGAATGCAACACTTTTCCCAGACCCCCGCTCATGGCTCCCGTCGCTGCAGCCCCCAGCTAGGAGCAGAGGCGGGAGCAGCACTCATAGAAGAAAAACGGTAAATAAGTGGGGTTTTCTGAAGCGCAGGAGTAGGAAGGGCACAGGGAAGTCACTGCGGGACTCATCCCTCGGGAATTCGGGTGTGCGGTGAGTGTGATGGGAGTGGAGACAACATTCTCCGAAGTTCTGGGCTTGTGAGAGGAGCCGTCACAGGGTGCTTCTCTCCTCTTTTTCGTGGAAGGATAAAGCGTTTTTCTTTACAGGCAAACTTTCTTTCCCCGCCCATAATTGGTTTGTCTTCGTGGAGAAATGGGTCCCCCCATCAATAAACAGATAAGCTTGGGAGCTCCTGAGACCCCTAGATCCTGTGTCACACGGCAAGGAGGGGCCAGTCTTAATTAAGCAAATAACTGCAGAGCGTACAACGTCAAGGGCGTGAAGGTGGGTGCAAAGCCCTGCCTTTCAGGGGCCAGCTCCCGGCTGGGAAACGTTTCCCTGTCCCATTACACTCAGTTCATTTGGAACCACTCAGGGTCAACCCCGTCCTGCCCACATCTCCTGGTGTCTGCGCCTCGTGGGGGGCTGGGTCTTGGCCCCCCGCTGGTCAGGCTGGAGGAGCTAGTGTGGAAGTCTCCATTAGGCAGAGACACAGAGAGGTCTTGGTCAGAGCAGTCTTCACGTGGAGCCCAGGTGGGTCTGCACAGGATGGCTTCACCCCATGCGACAGTCGTTTCTCAGAGACGTGGACAGAATAGGGAGGGCAATGTGGAGGGGGCATTTGGGGCAGGGCAGGAGTGTGGGTGAGTATGTGGGCTGTTCAGAGCCCGGACCCTGGATATTGGTTCAAATCTATGCTCCCCTACTTGTAGCTGTGTGGCCTTTGGGCCAGTGACTTCACCCCTCTTTGGTTTGATTTCTTCTCTGAAAATGGAGTTGACAGTGGCACGCAGCTGCTAAGGTGGTTGTGGGTGTCACCCACACGGTTCACATAGCAAGTGCTTGATAAAGGTAGCAGCCACCACTATGGAGGCCCGCCCTGGCCTCTTAGCAAGATGTCCCAACATCTAAACGGGGTTTTAGACAGCCCATTAGAGGGCTCATTGTGACTGCAGTTGGGGAAGGCAGACAGAAGGTGGTGGGAGTCTGTGGCAGGCACCTGGCATCTGCACAGAGGCCCGTGTCCTAGCCATGGCCCGGCAGTCTGGGGAAACAATCAGGGAGAGCCAGGACTCCAAGAGAACCATGGAGTTAGGGTGGGATTTATAGCATCCCTGAGTATCAGGGGTCCCCAGGACCCAAGGTGGGGGGATCAGTCAGAGGCACTGGAACGATCGCCCTATTGAGGGGGGACCTGGGCCCTCCCAGAACTGCCAATGCTGGAGCCGACAGCAAAGGCTTCCGGAACGGAGAGGTGCCACCCCCATCCCCAAACCAGGGCTGGTTCGCAGATCCACCCCCACCCTCTACCCCAAAACAGCCCTCCTCCGTGGCCGTGGTGGCTTCTGACAGTGCACAGCCCAGCTTTTTGTTTCAAGACGTCCAGAAACAGCCCCTGGCTGCCCGCAGGGTGCAGAGAACTCTGGTTATTTGGATGTAAGTGGATCTGGGACACACAGAGTTCAGAGCCTTGAAGACAGTCTCTGTTTAGGGCAGAGCAGGCCCTGCAGAAGAAGTCTCAAGCGGCATGTCCCACGGGACTTCTGAAGCTCAGGGGGCACACACCGCACCCTCGCTCAGATGGGTCTTCTCATTGCCACATACATAGAGACATGCACATGCAAGCAGGCAGGCGATGCACAAACAAGTGTGCACACACAGGGGAATCTACACAGAGACCCAGGCGCACACAGGCTTACAGCCACACACCCAGCCCAGACTCCCAGAACAGACCCTGGGAAGCATCTGGGTGAGGTTGTTTGGCCCTGAACCAGCAAAATGAATTCTCACCTGCCCCTCTTTGAAAATGCCAGAGCTCGCAGTGTGTGTGAGGGCACATGCCTTCCTTGATTAGAGGAGAAAATGTTGGGCTTCCTTGGAAGAGCCAGAGCCAGGTCTGAACATCTTCCCAAATCAGAGCTTGGTGCAGGAAGTTTCACTCATCTATCCAACCATCCAAAATCTACCACCTTCCCATCCGTCCATCCATCCACACACCCACACACTCATCCATCCACACACCCATCCATCCACTCATCCATCCATCGGTTCACCCATCCATTCATCCGTCTATTCATCCATCCACCCCGCCATCCACCCATCCGTCCATCCACCCACCCATCCACCCATCCATCCATTCATTCATCCATCTACCCACTCACCTACCCACCCATCCATCCACCCAGTTCAACAATCTAATTTGTTGCAATGGGGAAGACAATCAACTCAACAAATATTTCAGTGACCCCTCACTCTGGGGTGGGCCCTGGAACTGAAGTCATTAACGAGACCAAGATCCCTTACCCAAGCCCTCAGACGTCACCCAGCCTCTTTGTTTCCCCTTCACTTAAATATTCCGGAGCCTGGAGAAGGACAGGCTGCAGTTTCATTAGGTCTGCTGATTTCGGCATCTGCGAAATTCAACAAGAGTCGATAAAGAAATGGGATTCCTTTCACATAAATATGATTTACACGTCTCAGGGACCCCATCTGTGCTGCAAAACTCCTTCTTCACCCAGGTTGTAGGATGGGGCGCACGTGCAGCCCCTATTCCCAGAGGAGAAACATTTTTATAACTTCCGGAAATGAGACGGAGCTGTCAAAAGCTCATGAACTCAGCTAGTAAATTGTGAAACATAAGTCTCAGTTCTGTTCGGTGCCACAGAAAACATGACAGCTGTTATCAATTAGGGTGGTTTCTGCCTCAAGTCACGGCTGACTCCAATTCAGACGGGTTTCCTGCCGGTTAGCCAGGAGCAGGGAGGGCTGTGGGGGGCAACGTGAGTGCCTTGGGAGCTGGGGTCCTGGAAGACCCTCACTCTCCTGCCCTCAGAGCTGGTGGCAAGATGGCAGCAGTCATTCTGGTTCACACTCAGGCCCAACAATGCCCAAGGAAGAAGAGGAAGCATCTCTTCTTAGGGTACTGTGGGAGGTGGGGGTGGGGGGTGGGAATTTCCCAGAGGCCCCCAGCAGAACTGGGTCACGTGACTGTCCAGAACCAATCACATACTGGTAGGATGTTGGGATTGGGATGACTCGCTTCATGGAGGGAAGAATGAGTTTAGGGTCACCATTACAGATAGTTCGGAGAAATCTATTGCTACCCCATCCCAATGATCTGTGTGCTACACTCCACATTTTAATTGCCCCATGTGGTTTTCATTTTGTCCAGCACCCCTCCCCATCTTTCAATAACAAAGCCCTTTCTTTTCTTATAGGAGAAGCATTCAATGTGCCTTGAGGGGGCTGATCCCTGGCAGCCACAGAACAATGTCCACGACCCAGGCCCAGCCTTTCAAACTTCCTGGAAATTTTCTATATGGACCCTTGGGAGGTGTCTCCTCTTTAGCTGTGATCATAAACTGTAACAAAAACACAGCTTTCAGGCCTTCTTGTCTCCTCTGTGCAGAAAGCCAAGACAGAGGCAAGCAAGGGGATGGAAAAAGGGAGAAACTGAGGCCCAGTGACACAGGTTGAGCTCCTGGATTCAGCTGTTCCTGAAGCCAGAGCTGCACATGGGCTTCCCAGTTTTGGAAGCCATTCTTTGTTTAAACTAGTCTGAGTTGTTTACAATAGTCTGTCTGATACACTGTGGCTATGCTTACCCAGTCAATAAACATTTGTTGAGTGCCTGTTGTATGCCAAGGTCCATGCTAGGCACTGAAACAGAGAAATGAGTGAGACCCACTTTGCCCCGTGCAAACAATTACATCCGTTTCCTCTCTCAAGTGGGGAAGCTAATAGCTCTGGCATCTGCTCTGTGCCAACAATTATTCTGACACTTTTCATACATTTTTCTCAGTTATTTCTTACAGTGCCGCCGCTGGACAGCCCCAGCCCCTTGGAGCCTGCGGTCCAGCGGGCTGGAACGGCAGACGTGTAGACCAGCAGCGGGAAAGCCTCACCATTGTAAGCAGCAATCACACCATCTCTGCAGGGTGGCCAGTGGGAAGGTCTCAGATGAGAGACCAGTGTTGACGGACGGCCAGGAGGTGCCCACGCTGTCAGAGAAGTGAGCATCTAAAGAAGGCAAAGAAAAAGCGGAACCGAACGTGGAAATTAGTGTCAAAGGAAGAATTAAGCTGCATAAAACCCACGATCAATATACAAAATTACAAAAGCGGCTGGTCTCCTCTACACACATCGATGCCTGCGTGTGAAGCTCGCACTGTTGTTAGTGTCGTCCAGCCGATTCCCACTCCTGGCGAGCAGAGCCCTGCCCAGTCTTTTTGTGCCATCCAGCACTGTATCAGACAATGCTCCACTGCCATTCATAGCGTTTTCATGGCCAGTTTTTTCGAAAGTGGGTGGCCAGGTCCTTCTTCCTAGCCTGTCTTGACCTGAAAGCACCACTGACCCGCCCACCACGGGGGACCCTGCTGGCACCTGAAATCCTGGTGGCGTAACTTTCAGCATCACAGCCACATGCAGCCACCACAGAATGACAACCAACAGACGGGTGGGGTGGTCCCCTGAGCGGGAGATGAACCCCGGCCGCGGTGGTGAGAGCACTGAGCCTTAGCCACTACACCACCATGGCTGCCGAGGCGCACCCGTACAGAGAATAAAGATCGAAAGGAGGCACGCTAAAGCATCAACTGCGCTTCTCTCCGGTGGCTGGAACGGCAGACCATCCTTATGTCTTTTTTTATACTGTTTGTATGTCCCAAATTTTCAATGGTAGAACGAGTTATTTTTAAAAATAAATAAACAAAGCAGCACAGGGCCCATCTTGGGCAACTCCTGAGACCCTCTCGGGTCACTTCTTGTTCTGGCCACAGCTGTGGTCATGAGCCCCCAGGCCTCAGCTCTCCTGCATTGGGGCCACCTGAAGGTGCCTTACCTCGGGAGCCCCCCAGCCTCTCTTCCTGCCCGCCCCGCCCCCCCCCCCGGCCTTCCTCCCGGGAAACCCACTCGGCATCATGTGTGTCAACCCAGAGTGCTAGGCAGTTCGCACCCTGTGGGTGACCTCTGACCCCTGCAGCACTTGCTCCCCCTTCCTTGGAGACACATGATCCTAAGACCTCGCCACAGCTTCCCAGAGGACTCCATGGGCCTGAGCAGCTGGCACCTGCAGGCAGTGTCCCCACCTCCCGTTTCACCCCCAACCCCACTCACAGCCCTGGGCCACTTCCCAAAGGAATCCGTGACCCCAAGCTCTGTCTCAGCCTCGGCCTTGGGGGCTCTGCCCAGGCACGGACCCCACAACCTGGTCCTATGCGGTGTCACCAAAGCTTCTCTGCCAGGCTTGCCCCACCCATCCCTGGCCCCTGGAAGGAGCCCTGAGCATTTCTCCCCTTCAGCTGCAGGCATTCATTCAGCAGAGAAGGGGCGTCCCCACCCTCCTGGCAAGTCGTCTTGCGTCTGCAGTTGGCTGTTCTGCCCCAACCTACGCCAAGCTGGGGGGGACAGGTGAACGAGGCCCCTGGATGAACCGGCCAACTCCACCCAAAGGGAAGCGTCAGTTGATCCATCAAAGAGGGTGGGAACATCCAGAGCACAGGCCTGGGGGCGGAGGGCTGCGCCGGGCCTGCCTCGGCCCATTGGCGCCATTCTGGGACCGCTGGCCTGGGGCCTTCAGGTGAGGGAAGGTGAAGGGGGAGACGAGGTGACAGCCCTCAGACCTGGGCCAGGGCAGGGGCTGCAGCATCCTGACGAAGAGCTAGGGCGTTTTCTTACAGGTAGCAGGAGCTCCAGACAGGCCTGGAGGAGCTGGAGGCAGGAGGCAGGGGTGCCGGTGGAGTTGGAAGAATCCAGAGGATTCTCCAGATGGGGGCCAGGTGCTGGGCTCAGTGCTGTGGCAGCTTTAGGTCACGGGGATCTGCGTTTTCCAAGAACGCCGATGCCATAAACACTCTCGCTGCTAAAACTGTTGTCCACGCGTCGTCGAATGGTCCCCTGCGACGCCAAAGGCCCGGGGGGCTCACGTGGGGCCTCGGGGCCACAATGAAAACCACAGTCCCCTCCAGCGAGCTGCCCGGGACACACGCGTGGTGACGGGCTTCGTCGGGTGTGCCGGTTGCTTAGGCTCAGATGAATGCTCACGGCTCAGAGGGGGCGCACACAGGGTAGGGATGCAGCGGAGCTGCCCGGGGTGTGGTTGCAGCCTTGCCAGGTGCGGCAGGGGGCAAGCCAGGCCACTGCTGAGTCAGCGCTGGGCTGGGGCTCCTGTGCCTTCCCGCCCCTGTGGATGTGCAACCTGGGGTCACCCCACCCACCCCAGGCTTAGCTGCCTCTACTGTAAAAGGGGGACAACGATCCCAATAAAAGTCTCTGTGCTTAGAGATGGGGACACAAAGGGACATAGCTCTCGTTAAAAACAGCCGGGTGGATATCTTCTTCCAGCTATGGTCAGCAGGGTCGTCTACAGGACGTGACTGAGGGTCCCTGGGGCAACTTAGCTGCTGCCTCCACCACAGCCCTCAGCCAAAATCCCTTGCCAGCACTAATACAGAATAGTTGACTGGGCGTTTGTCTTTTTTCTTTTTCTTTTCTTTCTTCTTTCCTTCCTTCCTTCTTCCCTCCCTCTCCCATTCCCTCCCTCCTTTCCTTCCTTTCTTCCTTCTCTTTCTCTCTCCTTCCTTCTCTCCCTCTCTCTTCCTCTCTCTTTCTTTTGTTACTCTTTCAACGTCAGTTGCAGAAGGTTGACTTCATCCACCGCCCCCGTTCACAGTGCGTGGTCGTTGCTGGTCTGTGCGCAGCCCTCGGCTTGTTGTTTGAGGGGCTCTCCTGTCCGCCCCACCCAGAGGCCCGCTGGCCCTGCATCCACAGAGCACCATTTTGACTGCCTGTGCTCAGACACACTGGTCTGCACGTTCCGTCTGCATGCCGTCTCAATTTACATAAACAGCGCTGTGTGGTAGCTCACATCCTTTCTCTTACTTTTTCTGTTCGGGTCAGTGTTTCTAAGATCCATCTGTGTTGCTGTGTCCATTTGGTTCTAGCTGCTGCTCAGTTTCCATGGGGCATGTCTTACCCCCCCTACCCTGCCCCTACCAACCCCTCTGAGATGGACATCCTGGTCTATGCCCCTGGCGGGGTGGCTCAGAACCCCACTGGGGTATGTCCAGAAGTGGAATGCTGCACACAGGGCAGGCACATGGATCATTTGCCCGTCGTCTCTACGGAATGGCCACACCAGTCTGCATGCCCACGAGGAGGCTGGCGCAGTCCTGTATCTCCCATCCCCACCAATGCAGGCCTCCCTTTTGCAAATGTGATGTGTGCAATTATGACTAAAGGCATGCTCATACCAGCTCACATTTACTGAGAGCTTACTGTGTGCCAGACATGGCATCATCTCATTTAATTGCACAACACCCCTAGGAGGCAGGCACTTTCATATCCTCATTTTAGAGTCGAGGAAATTAAGGTTGGAAAGGTTAAGGGCTTATCTAGAGCTTCCAACCCATCTCTCCCCATACTCCCAGGTTCCCAAGCCAGAGAAAATGAGGGCCTGGGAGGAGAAATGAGTTGCCCAAGGCCATTGGGTGAGCCGATCCCACAGCTGGGACAGCATCCAGTGGCTGCCTGCTTGCTGCCCCGGGCCATTTCCCTGTCTCTCCGAGAACATCTGGGAAGGGGGGAGGGCAGATTGCAAAGCCAAGAGGGGGGCAGTGCTTGACCCAGAGCAGTGGGGCACTGAAGCGGGGCTGCAGGCACTGTGGCAGGCTCCTAGCTGCCCCCAGTGACCCCCCCAAAAGCAGTCACCAGCACCCCACACCCTCTTCCAGCTCCAAGGTAAAGAGAAGTCACCCACTCCCCGAGCAAACCACTTTATTCATGCAAATAACTATATCCTTCCTCCTCTTTCAAGGGAGAAGATTCTAGCAGCTCTGGGAATTACCTTGTGTGTGTGGGAATTAGCCTGATACTTTTCATGCGTTTTCTCAGCAGCACGGGCATTATTAGCCCCAGTTTACAGATGAGGCTGCAGAGACTCAAAGTGTGTGTGTGTTGGGGCGGGGAGGGGTTGTTGCCCAAGGTCACACAGGATGGGGACCAAGAACCTGGGAGGGTGGAGGGTGGGTCCCCGGAGCCCCTGGAAGCAAGTCAGCTCACCTTCTCTTGAGGACCAAACAGTGGCTAGAGGACACATCACAGCCTGGAGAGAAAGCACTTTGCACCTGAGACCATCTGGCTGTTGGGGGTCAGGTGGGAGGCAGTGACTGCTCCAAGGAAGGAGGTCAGCCCCCCGGTCAGCTCCATCAAGGGGCTACATCAGGAGACAGAGGCCAGACCCCCACATAGGCTGCCAGGCCTCCTTCAAATCCTCCACCCCTCAGAAAACCCAGTACACCAATATCCCAATATAATATGGATGCCAGTATTCCAGCATCCAGACAGTAGCCCCAGCTGCCTTCCCCGAGAGAGGACCAAACAGTTCCATGGGTAGCTTTTCCCCATCTGGGACTCGAAGGACAAAACCAGTTTGGGCTGGGGGTCTGTGAAAGAGAGCCTGAAGCCAAGGCTCTCAGTTCATCCCTGGGATGGACCCCTGGGCACGGGGATGCGAAGAGAGGCCCCCGGCACCTGCGCAGGCTGTGCAGGGTGCTATGCAATGTGGCCTCACCACAGGCACTGGGAGGTCAGGGTCTCAGTTTCCCCACGTGTAAAGTGGGGTCCCCTTACCCTCTCCAGGGTGGTGATCAGGGTGAGGTAAAATCACGCGCATTGATGCAGCCGGCCCAGAGGGGTTCGGTGCTGGCGTCAGCAACATGGGCTGAGCACCTCCCGGGCCAGGCCCTGTGCTCCCTGCTGGGGATACAGGGGTGACAAGGCCGCCACAACGCCCGCCCTCACCGAGCTCAGGCCCACGGAGAAGACAGACGGAATCGGAGCACCTGTGGCTCCGTGCAGCAGGCGCTGCAACAGGGAAGACCCGCCACACAGGGTCGGGAGAGCGCCCCCCAGTGCAAGCCGACAGGGACGACGGGAAAGTGTTGGCCAGCTGCCTTGGTGCGGAGCACTGTGCAGAGGGAAGAGGGTGTGCAAAGGCAGGGCAGGAGAGAGGACACTGTCTGAGGAACGGAAACATGTCCGCAGCCGAGAGGTCACGGGAAAGGTGGAGGTGGGACTCCGTGCAATGCGCTGGGGCTCCATGCAGGCATGCGACACGCTGTCCCCAGGCCCGTTCCAGGAGGGACTTCCCACCCTCCCACAGGTGAGGTGGTCAGCAGGGGCCTCCAGCCACCACCGCTCCTCTGCCCACCCACCCAGGCCACATGGCCCGGGAAGCCCGCACCCAGGGCCGGCGCGAGGACGTAGGAGAGCCTCTGTCTGCTTGGCTCCTGCCTCTGTCAAAACCCACTTCTTCCCCCTCCTTTTCACAGGTGTCGACCCTGATGACCACCTTGCCCCCCAAATCCGTCTCAGCACCTACCTCCAGACAAGCCAACCCGAGACATTTGGCATGGGGCATGACCCAAGAAGGCAGGGAGGTAGGTTATTCGGCACTGGGCCCCACGGCCGGCACTGAGGCCCCCCAGAGGGTAGCAGGAGCACAGTGGTACAGGTGTGACAGCCATCACCAGGAAGAGCCCAGGGGGTGGGGGGGAGGGAAGCTCCGACAGGTGTCACCAAGCACGCGGTGGAGACACGTGGAGGACACAGGAGACATGAGGGTATCGGGAATGGTGGCTGTTGCTAAGCACCGCGGTGCTCTCCGGAAAGGTGACAACAGCTGCTGGTGAGTAACAGCGATGGAACGCCCGTGTGAAACCCAGAAGGCCTCCCTGAGGCTCTCACCTCCCACAAGCAGGACAGAGAAGGCCGCAGACCCGGCCCAGGACCCAGTAGACTGAGCGGCCAAAGTTCATGGAAGAGTAAACGCCCGACTGAGGGGGGCCGTTCTCCCAAAGCTAGGACAACAGGGACCCTGAAGGCTCTCCCTCCCCAGTGACTCTGAACCCCCCCCGAGCCTGTGGAGATAGACCCCCCCCTTCCAACAAGAGCTTACAGCTGTGACACTGCAAAGGGAAACAACGCAGAGGGCTGCCCCGCTCAGGGCAACTCATGCCCCCTTGGGATCTGCCCACCCTCCCCGCTGGCCGGTAGGCTTCTGGCTAGGATTCAGGACACGTTGGACCAGATAAGGGACCACAAAGCCACGGGGTCCTCAGACCCACCCAGAATTGATTTCTTTGTTCCCAAATGGATAGTTGGAATTGGTATACTTAGCAACTGGTGCACACCCCACACTGGGGCCTTGGTGCATAGGGTAAGAGCTATGGGAGTGGGGAAGGCCGATCAAAGCCTTTGAAACTAACCCCTCCTTGGCCAACATAATAAATCAGAAACAATATCCCTTCCCAGGAGAGGGGATGACAGAGATTAGTGCCACCTTTAAGGAGATGGAGGATGCAGGTGTTGGTCCGCATCAAGTCTCTGGTTAATTCTTCAACTGGCCTGTGCAGAAACCTAAAGGATCCTGGGGAAGACAGAAACGACCACATGCCCGGATGGCATGGCTGTGCCAGGGGTGGTGTCTTTGCTAGAGCAGATTAACATGGCCTCAGGTACGTGGTATGCAGCCACTGACTTGACACATGTGTTCTTTTCTATCCCAGGCAAAAAGGGGAGTCGGAAATAGTGTCCATTCGTGCGGAATGAACAACACACGCCTAGTTCCCCCGGGGCCGTGCTAACTCGCCTGTCCTGACATTATACAGACCCAAGAGTCTGGACTACCTTGTCCCAGAAAATCATAGTGATCAATTTCATCAATGGCACCATGTTGATTGAGCCAGATAAGTGAAAGGGAATCGGACCACTACAGGCCTCGGGAAGATCCGGCTGCTCCAGAGGGGGGAGGTAAATCCCGTGACATCTCAGGGCCTGCCGTAGCCTTAGCCTTTTTAGGATGCAGCGGTCAGGGGCATGCAGGGCCATCCGCCCAAGGTAAAAGACAAGTTGTTGCCCCTCGCCCCTCATCCGTGGAGAAGGTAGCACAGTGTCTGATGGTTCTGGTTCTAGAGGCACAGACTCCACCCTGAGCGGGGACAGCCCACATCCTGGACTCAGCAAAAGGCTGCCAGCTGTGAGCAGGGGCCAGACCAGGAACAGGCTGTGCTGTACCTCCCAGCCGGGCAGCCTCCTGGCCCATAGGATCCAGCAGCCTCACCGGGGTGGAGGTATCGGTGGCAGGAAAAGATGTCATTGGAGTTTGCCGCTTGCTGAGCTGGACATTCACAACACAGGGCCCTGGACTTCTAGAGCAAGGCCATGCCACCTGCAACAGAGAATCACACTTTTTGAAAAACAACTCCTGGAATGCCCTTTGGTCCTACTAGAGACAGGACGCCTGACCATGTTATACCGAGTGGCCGTTACACCATGTCACACCACGCACCATCAGCCCCTTATCCTGAGTTCTATCAGACCCAACAAGTCCAGATTTAATGGGCCAAGTGGCAATTCAGCGTCATATGGAAATGGTGTATCCAGGATCAGACACCGAGGAACAGAGGGCGCGAACTGTAGGAGCGGGTTCCCACCTCCCCATGGCACCCAGCAGTGTCATCTCAGCACCCCTCCCTCTGCCCAGGCCCATGCCCACGTGGAGAAGGAAATGCCTGAATGGAGTTTACGAATGGGTCAGCTCAACATGTGAATGCAAGCCAGAAATAGATGACAGCTGCACCACCCCCCCGCGCCAGGCGGCCTCGCAATCAGCAGAGCTACAGGCGGTCACCTACTTTGCGTGGGAAGAGAAGCAGCCAGAGGTTGGAACACAGATGGACTCAGGAGTGGTGATGAGCGGCCTGGACAGTTGGTTAGGATCCTGAAGGAAAAAAAATTGGTAAATGAGGGGCAAGGAATTCTGAGGCAGAGACATCATGTACATGTGGGAGCAGGAACAAAGGATGACGCCAGCAAACAGCCACCCTAAGAGAGGCCCTAAATCACCAACGAGACCCATACCACTAGAAGCTGCTGGCCCGACAGTGTTGGAACTGTCTGCTAAGGGCGCCTCTGTAGCTCCAGCTCGGGGCCAGGCCTCTGGAAGGATGGGGACGTCCTGCAGGATGCAGCATATACACGGTATCCGCCTTTATGTGCCTCTGTGTCTCCAGCAGGTAAACAAATGCAGGGGTCCAGGAGCCAAGGGACAGAAGCAGGGGACCCCCAGCGATCCACCAGGACTTTGCACTTCCCGTTCCCCCACCGTGGGGCTCCACGCGGCTAGAGACCCTCACTCCCCAAAAGGACACCCTTTCACCAGGGGACACACAAAGGGTCCCAATGAGTTATATTGCTGCCCCCTGGGCAGTTGGGCATCTCAGGTTTATGAGCCTCCAGGTAAGAAGAATGACCTGTGAGGCAGGAGCGACCCACTGATCACAGGAAGAAGTAGGCCCCCGGGTCACAATGGGGGTAGGAAAGAACACGTGTGTGACCAGGTGCCGCTTGGTGCCTCCTTGGCCAATTGTGACATAGAGGAATAAGTATAACAATGCTGGCCTGCGAAAGGCTTGTTGACGGGGGCTCAGGCCCCCGGGAAGGAGGGTCTGAGTCTCGCCTCCAGGGGCGCCGCTGAAGCAGCAGAGTTGACAGCGGAGGGTGAGGGGAATAGAGAATGCATAACCCAAGAGGGACAGGACGAGTGGCAGTCATGGCCCTGAGACCAACTGTGGTATCCAGGAGCTTCCTCCTCAGAGCTCCCCTTAGGAAGAGAGAGCCAGAATTCTGCAGGAGCTGCTCCCCAAGTGCATATGGAGGAGTGGGTCTGAGTGGCAGACCCCAGCAGGCCTGGAGATGTGTCGCCCAGTGTCCCTTCCAGGAAGGCCTGGCCACCCAGGTGCAGAAGGGTGGCCGTCAGATGGTCCCCCATGGGCAGCCCCCAGTGGCCCCACCTCAGCTTCTGCGAGCACTCTGCCGCAGTCAGCCCTTCCAGGGTGGTGAACCAGAGCGGGGCGCGTTTTCAGGGCCCAGACATGTGGCCCAGTAAGGGGCACTCTAATGGGCTCTGTCCCACCTGTGTCACAGCTCGGCCTCTCCCTCTGCTCAGTCCTGTTCCCGCCCTCTGCCTTTCTCAGCTGTCCATCCCCCATAAACACTTCACACCCCAAGTTCTGTTTCAGTGTCAGCTTCCAGACAACCCAGCCCACAAGGCCTCAAATTCGGGCTCTACCTAATGATTTTAAGCAAGGGGAGGGGGGTGGCATGATGGGGTCTGTGGTTTAGAAAACTCACTCTGGCCCCAGTGAGAAGATGAGCAAGAGGCAGCCGGAGGAGACTCACAGGAGGGGTGGTCGCCTGGCCAGGTGGGAGGATGGAGAGCAGACACACATGAGGTAGAGCGGGGATCGAATCAGGGGCCAAGGTGACAGACAGGACGTGGAAGGAGAGGGAGCAGGTGAGTCGGGTTTGTAAGCCAGCGTGTGCGGGAGAGAGGGCCCTTGACTGAGGTGGGAACACAGAGGGCTGGGCAGGCGGGGCAGGAGACGAGCCCAGTGGGGGAGGAACAAGGTTTGAAGTTTTGTGGGTCATCCAGGCGGAGACGGCCCTGGGCAGCTGCCCCTGCGAGCCCCGAGCTCAGCGCTCTGGCTGGTCAGCGAGGTCAGAATGACGGAGGGAGGGATATGAGAGCCGTGATGCGGCCAGGCTCTCCCTGCCAGGGTCTCCCTCCCCAGGACATGTGTGGAGGGAGAAGGGAAGGAGGCACAAGACAGCCCTGAGGGACTCCACTGTCGCAGCCCGAATCAGGGAAGAATGCCGTTTCCTGCCAGGCCCCAAGAGGTGGGCATAAACTGCAGGCCACACCCAGACTGGCTTAACCCTCCACCACTTGTTTACAGAGCACCCGCTGTGCCCCAGCACCCCAGCCATGGTCATGGAGAAGGCCTCTGAAGAGCCACAACTGGCCGCATCGTGGCTCACATCTTTGCACGGTGGGGCCCTCAAAGGTCTCCGAGAGGAAGCAGCTCACGTCCTATTTCTGGGGGCATGCCTGCTGTGTTGGGATCCAAGAACAAAACGCGGGGGAGCCAAGGAGGGAAGAAGCTGAAGAGGGGGCTCAGAGCCGGCTCTCTGACCCCCCGCCATGGCCCCCCAACCCCAAGATGCCTCTCCAGCGAGGACGTTCTCGCTTACTTCCTGCTCCCAGAAGCCTGCCTGGCCTCCCCCTGGGGGCCTGGCTCTCCCACATGGGAACTGAAAGCAGCTGGCACCGGCCCCACCTCCATGGGTTTCAAGTCCGAGGCGAGAGCTGAGGCCCCTGGAGCCGCAGATGCCCGCACGCCCTGAACACAGCCTTTTCTCCTCCATGAAGCCACAGCTGCGGGGTCGTCGGCGCTCGTGGACACTCGAAGAGCTTTCCAAAGCAGAGGAGGAACAGCACCCACCCTGCCCCATGTCCATAAAACAAGACGCCTACAGTAGGGGAAATTCACAAACACCAGGACATCCCAGCCTTTCCAGAAAGTTGGGTTGCCCTCATTCAGGGGTTCCAGAGGCCCAAGGAGTGGGAAATCTCACCCACTAGCTGGTGCCCAGACAGAATCAGAAGCCAAGGGCATCCTGGGGGAGGCTGGGGGAAGACGTTGTCTGGAGGCCTGGCTGGGGGAGCCCATCAGTCAGCACCCTAGTGAGAGGCCAGTCTTGGGTGAGGAGCAGGAAAGGAGAGAGGAATGCTGTTGCTCCTTTCCCACTGCTGTGTGTGCGGCCCCTGCGCGCCCTCCCGGAGCCCACTCTCTGTGGGGCGGAGACAGTCAAGACTCAGCCCCCTGGTCAGGTGCCTTTCTGTGGCAAATCCCTGGTCCCATCTCTAACAGCTGCAGACACCTACAATGGGGCAGCTCTGACTGGGAGTACAGAGCCTGAGTGTGGCTTTACTAAATCCACACTTTCTTCTGCCAACATCAGTGCAGCACGCACCGGCCAGCCTCTTCTGCCCAGGACCTTCCTTTCCTATAATCATCAGAAGAACCCAAGAAGGGGATGAAATTTTCCCCATCGTGCGGATAAGCAGATGAGGCTCACCTAATGTGTTCCCAAAAACTTATGATGTCAGAAATGGCGGAATAAGAATAAATATGTCAATAAAGAAATAAGGGCAGAAAGTCAGCAAGAATATGATTCCTAAAACTAGGCTCCCGTGTTGGCACTGAGCTCCCTAGCAGCCAAAGCAAAAACAGATATGCAGTCTATTTTAAGATTTACAGTCCACGGAATGGAGCCTTGTCAGGGTCTCAGGAGAAGCCAGAGGCTGTAACTTGCCTGTGGTCCCCCAGCCAAGGAATGCAGGGCTGGAATGGAGATCTCCATCGAGGAGCCCCAGGCACGTGTCAGCTGCTTTGTTAAAAGCCTCTACACTGTGTAAGGCTTTGCATCAGCACAAGCAAGTCCCATAAAAACCTCCTACTCCTACACGGCCCCAGGCTACCCTCCCATCACCGGGAGAGCAGCATCCCAGCTGTTGGCTGCAGACCACGTGTGTGGACATTTCCAGGTGGGGTCAGAAAAAGGAAAAGGTTGTGCTGGGGATTCCATGCCAAGACTCAGGGTTCCTTGGCAGCCACTTGACTCTGTGGGGCAGCCGGGGGAATGAGGCGGCTTAGCTCAAGCCTATTGCTGTCTACCCTGCTTTGGGGACTTTGCCGCAGGAAATGACCCCCTAAAGTGAGGGGAAAAAAATCACTGGCCACAAAATGAGAGAGCAGTATGGCTCACCTCAGAAGAATCAGAAAATTCTCACAGCCCAGCCCTGCAGGTGCCAAGGAAACCCTGGATTTGCAGCTGGAGCGGGGCTCTCAGATGTGGCTCACACGTGCCATGTGAGGTGGGAGGATGTGTGCTCAAGAAGGTCAAGGGAAAAGAGCAACACAGCAGTGGGGGCACAACGGTACAGCCCCCGAGCCCTGGGAGTAAACTGTCTCCTCCCCAGCTGATCCCAGTCCAAACTGAACTTATCGCCCCACCCTCATGACCCCAATCCGCTCCTCTTCCCACAGAGACTTCCATTCTCATTTCCCCCAGGATAATAGAACCCCTGATTTTTGCTGGGCACATGGCCACTCAGAATAAAAACTACATTTCCCAGTCTTCCTTGCAGCCAAGTGTGGTCATGTGACTAATTCTGGCCAGTGGGATGTGAGCAAAAGTGCACTCCATGTTCCACTTCCAGGTCATGCTCTTAAAGGGGCGGTGTGGGTCTGTCCGTTTCCTGTCCTCTTCCCATCACCCTCAGGAACACAGACATGGTGGGAGCCACCTTGGACCATGCAGGTGAGGGCAAGATGCCAGGGGTGGCGAGGGCCGTGACAGCTTCACAGAGCACAGCTGGCCCCGTAACCTGGACCTCTATGGGAGAGAAATAAATGTCTGCCTTGTTGAAGCTGCTGGTATTTTGAGTTTGTCACAGGCAACCCAACCTATGTCCCAACTCAGACACCATCTCAGCAGATGGCCACTCTGTCCTCTCATCTCCTAGGTCAGAAACCTGGGAGGTCTCAACAGGCAAGCCCCATCCACTAAAAGAACCACAGCTGCCAGTCCCCGGGTGTTTGTCACACACACTGAGCCTCTCCCCTCTATGTTTCCATGGACTTCTTATGACAACCCAAGAAGAAGGCATCAAAACTCCAGATTTACAGTTGAAAAAGGCTGAGACTCAGAGAGGCTGAGCAACTTGCCAAGATCACACAGCTAGTGACCGACACAGCCACCATTCAAAGATCACCAGACTCGAAAATCCATTCTCCTAGTGTCTCCCCTTCCGCATCTCCCTCAAGGCCACATCTTCCTCTCCATTGCCCCAGCCGCTGCCCTGGCCTGGCCACCATCAGCCCTTACCATCCCAGCAAGGCAGCCTCTGCTCCTCAGGCAAAGTGACCTCCCAAAGGCAATCTGAGGCATCACCGTCCTGCTTAAGCCTGCCATGGCTCCCCACTGCCTCAGCATAAAGGCAGCCTCCTCGCCAGGCTATTTAAGGTCCCTGGAGTCAGGCCCAGGCCCGCCCACCCCGCAGCCACCCTGACCCATACGGACTGCCCCACCCCTGCTCTTCCCACTATGGGCCTAGCTCTGTGCTGGGCCTCCAGCTAGACACCAAGAGCCCAGTCAGGGAGGGGCTGTCACACCCATTTCACAGGTGAGGAGCCTGAGGCTCTGGTGGCTGGTGACTCACCCAGGGACCCATAGTCAGGAATCCCTGGAGCTGGGACTCCAGCCCAGTTGTCCATCTTACAAGTCTACTCACTTCCCATGTCATCTAATTTCACTATCAAGAGAGGCCCCGAGCCTACGCAGAACCCCTCCTCAGAGGCTGGGGCCTCACTATGTGGTGGGTGGGGAAGGTGGGAGTAATTTGGTACCATTACACAGGATAGACGGCTCAGAGACATGAGGCGACCTTTCAAGGATGCACAGCTGGGGAGCACCCAAGAGAGTGGAAGTGCAGAGCCCAGACGCCCCTGGCTGGGCCCCCTCTTTCACCTCGCGTTCCTGGAGTCATTTGACGGTGGTCTGACCCCAGCACATTGGAGGTATGCACATGGAAAGTGCCAGGCTGCCCCTTCCTCCTGAGCAAATTTAGGTGACTCCCATGAGCTCTCTGAGGTTCTGTTTCCCCACCTGTCACAGGGACAGTAGCCCTGCACATGACTGCCCTGTGGGTCAGAAGAGATGGAGGGGGCCTGGGCAGGTGCCTAAGGAGGTCCTGCCTGGCGGCTCTCATGCACCCCTGGCCTCCTTCCAGTCAGGGCACCGTGTGTGCAAAGGCCCTGCGGGCACAGCCTGGGAGGGTGGTGCACAGGGAGAGCCAGGCCTGGCAGCCTGCCCACTGGCATTCAGCTCTCCCTATGGGACCCTCTAACCCCAAAAACACCCCACTACTGGGCCGAGGGCTCCTGCACAAACTTGCAGTCTGCCCCACGGCATCATGTTCAAACAATGGACTTGTGCGCCCTCCACCCCTCCTGGCCTGGCGCTGGGCACCCTCACCCCATGTGAGTGTCCTGGAAGTGAGGGGTGGCAGGAGCGGCAGAGAGGCCCAGAGGCAGGAGAGCCTGGGCTACAGGCCTCTGGGAGCCAGGCCCGGAGCAGACTCTGCCTGGGGAGGGGCTGTCAGAGGAGGGCACAGACCCCACCACCTGCCAGCTGCTCCCCGCAGCTCAGAGGCCTCAGAGGCCCTTGCCCCTCTGGGCCTCAGTTTCCCTAGCTGTGACATGGGAACCATGGGCCCTGCCCTGCCCATGGACGACCGGGGTTTGGGAGTGCCCTGTGGCCTGGGCACCCACCTGCCAAGGTGGCCCCACACCAACTCTGGTCCAGCTCCACCCCCCACCCACCCTAGCTGAGCATCTTAGAGGGAAGGACCGAGAACAGGAAGCAGGAGCAGCAGCAGCCCCCTTGTTCCCAGGCCCTGGGAGACAACAGGGAAGAGGCCACAGCGGGGTACAGGAGCAGCAGTGCAGTTGTTCCAGGAGAGCACAGGAAAGGGCGTCTGGGGGTCCTTGAAAGATGCTTCAGAACTGTGCTGCTTCCCTGAGGGGAGGAAGACAGGGCGTGCTGCTGTCACCACAGTGTGACCCACTGACACCTGCCTGCTGGGAGGCGCCCAGGGTGGCAGCCTGCCTCTGCCACCTATCTGCTGGATGTGCTCTGAGGTGACGCTTCCTCCCCTGCACGCAGGCCATCACTCTAGGGCAGGACACAGTCTGTGCACCCCCGCGAGGGAGGGCAGCACCAGGAGCTCGATCCCAGGCCCAGAGCAGGAGCTGGGGGCCCAGACCCAGGGCCTGGAAGGGAAGGAGGGAAGGAGGCAGGGAGGGAGCAAGCGACTCTTACTACCATTTCACAGATGAGGACAGCGGGGCCCTGAGGGGTAGTGACCAGCAGGGGCGCCCCAGGACCAAGTGACCAGGGCTCTTCGAGCACTGTGCACCCACCTGCAGCCTTCTAGCTGAACTGAATTGACAGTGGCCCTGGAAGGGAACAGAGGCCATCTGCGAGTGGCCAGCGCCTCTGAGGCCCCCACACGCAAGGCCCTCCTCTCCTGCTGCCTCTGTCCAGCCTTCGGGCTGACCGCTCCACAGCGCGTCCCGCAGCCCGGTCTGCCGTCTTACATGTGTGGATTGAGCACTGGTGTCTGACCTCATGGCAGGGCCCACTGGGCAGAGAGATCAGGAGGAGGGGGAGGAGGAGGGGGAGAGAGGGGAGAAAGAGAGAAGAGGAGGGGCAGAGAGGACAAGGGTCGGGGCAGAGAGAGGAGGAAGGAAGATGATAGGAGGAAGGAGAAGGGGGAGGGGAGGGGAGAGGGGAGGGGTGGGAGGAGGGGAGCCCATCCCTGAGGGCCCTTGGAGCCCGTCCAGAGGGCCAGGCCCAGAGCAGGCCCCCACTCCCACAGACCTGTCCCTAGGAGGTGCCCAAGACTCTTTGAACTTTGTCCCCCCTGCATACCTTACCCAGAGGACGGGGCTCGGCAGGTGCCGACTGCCTTTCACCCTCTCCGCAAAGGCCCTGCCTCTCTGCCTTCTCTTCACCCAGAGAGGCAGGGAGGCTCCCTATGAACCAGGGCAGGTGTGCCTGGGCCCGAGGAGCGTCCCCTGCCACATCCCAGCCCCCCACCCCAGGGAGAGGTCGCAGGCCACGCCTGTGATAGGGAAGCTCCTACCCAGGGACTGTGCATCCTCGGGGCCGCGCCCCTGGGAAGGCGAAGGGGCAGAAACCTGCGCTCTGGGAGCTCACCTTCCGGGGCCACCGCCTGAGGTCAGCCGGGCCATCCATCCAACCATCCACCCATCCATCCATGCGCTGAAGCAATAAATAGTCTCTAAGCATCTGCTCTTGCCAGACCCTCCTGCCTCCAGCAGCTTCAGGGCACCTGGGACTCACAGAGAAGTAAGAAGATGGTCCTTCACTGACACGTGAGCACATGATAACACAGGGCAATGTCTGCTGTAAGACAGCTGTGTGTCCAGTGTGGGGGAATCTCAGCGGAAGAATGAAAAATACCACATAGGAGCCAGGAAGGCTTCCCAGTGAGGGAGAAACTGAGCTGGGCTTTGAAGGATGTGTAGGAGTTCACCCAGCAGGCAGAATGGGACTTGATGTTTGAAGTGGGAAGATATGAGGAAAAATAAGAAAGGGCATGTTTGATAGGACTGGAGGAATCAGACTGGGCACAGGGGGAGGCTGAGGGCAGGACAGGTCTTCAGACCCCGGGCCCAGGCAGGGGAGGGCCTTTATCCTGATCCTGGGCTGTCTCTGAAGTACAGGTTTCCACTGAGGAGCCTTAGGGAGAGTGGCCTGTGGAAAGGGCAATGTAAGAAGCTCTTCTCCCTCCCAGCCCACCAGAAAGCCCATATCTGACCTGTGCTAGCGCTTCCAGCCAGCTTCTTCTGGGGAAAATAGGGGGAGGAGGAATGCCATGAAGAAGGAAGTTTGAGACTCTTGGGTCGGGGAGGCGGAGGATGTCGGGGGTGAGGGCAGTGCTGCAATCTCCAGGAGGCCTCCAGCCCCGGCTCTGAGACCCAAGTTCCTGGGACCAGCCCAGGGAAGCCACGAACCACAAGTTCCAGGTGTGGGGCCCAGCTGGCCACCCCGCCCGATCTAGGGGTGTAAGGAAGGCCTTCCCACCTCCTGGACATTTCCTCTGCAGAGCCCTCTCCACTCACTCCTCCAGCGGCAAAGATCTCCTACCTCTGGGGCCGCACACGGCCTTTTCACTCCCTCTTCACAGATAGATAATCTTTCCTTTAGCTGAGCTAGCTCAGCTCCGTAACTCTCCCACCTTCCCCAGGCCCTGGCTCTGTCTACAGGGGCCACAGGGAACAAGTCTGATCAGCTTATTCCGGAAGGTTTAGGTACCTCCAGCTTTCCCAATCTCCCTTTTCGACTTCTATCAGAAATTCTCCCAATGGCGTGGCCTCCAGTATCATGTTTAAAATCATCACAGTGAAGTTCTCTCTGTAGCTCTTATTTTAATCAAAAAACATAAAACCGAATTTCTCAGTCAAAACATACATTCAGTGGAGAAGGTTTGAGACCCCATAACCTTATGATTATACTGCTTAAACTCACTGTAGGATCTGTGTCTGAGAATTCAAGATTCTCCCCTCCAGGGAGCTTTTTTTTTTTTTTTTTTTTTTGCAGAGGAAGACTAGTCCTGAGCTCACATCTGTGCCAATCTTCCTCTACTTTATATGTGTCAGACGCCACAGCACGTCTGACAAGTGATGTAGGTCCACGCCCAGGATCTGAACCAGCAAACCCAGCCTGCTGAAGCAGAGTGCGTCAGGCTTAACCACTATGCTCCAGGGCCGGCCCAACTTCCAGTGGTCTTTTTAAGTTAAAATTTTAATTTGCTTTATTCCACCAACATAATGAGCGCGTGGTCTGAAGGCGCAGCCACACACTGACATTTATCCAACAGACAGACAAGAAAACATGCCAGTAAATGCAAAGCTAAAAGGGAAAAGCACAGGGGCACCAGTGATGGCAACAGTCTCTCCCAACCCAAGCAAGACCGGGAAGACCATCCGTAGTGGGGACAGTGAGGGTGAAGGCCGAGGGTGGGAACGCGCTCAGTGAGTTCCAGCAGAGGTAAGCGGAAGCAGGAGAGGTGGGAGGGCAGGCTGAGGAGGCAGAAGCGGGTCCACGTTGGAAGCAAACGTGCAAATCACAAGAGCGGCCTTCTCCTCGGAGCAGAGGAAGGGAATTAAGGGAGGTGCTGGGAGGAGGGCTGGGGGTGCTGAGGTGGGAAGGGATGGGCCCACGTGGGGAGCACAGAGACGGAGGCATACGTCAAGGCCCACACACTCCCCCGGCTCACACGGACAGGCTTGGATGGCACCCCCAGCCACTACCCTGGGGGGTGCAGGGGACCCAGAGGGCACCTGGCGCTGAGCCCAGACCCCTTCTGTCAGCATGAGAACGAGGGTGGTGGAGAAGGCCCCGCGGTGGGCCTGTGCTCCCCCTGCTCTCAGTCCTGGGCACCCCCAACCCCAGGCTCCTCCTCCCAAAACTTGCTGCTGCCTAGCATCCCAGATCTCCGGCCCAGGCAGGACCTCACTGCTCCGGCTGGACCTCCCAGGCCCGGGAAGTGGGGGACAGCTATACTGACCTCAGTTCTGGTCACCACAGAGAGCCCAAGCCCCACTTCATGGTGCTGAGGTGGCCAAGGTGCCTGGGGACACACGGCCTTACACCTGCAGCCACGCCTTCCCCTCTGCGTCCCGCCTCCCCAGGACCCAATCACACACTAAGCGCAGGCGACCCCAGACCAGTCCCCAGAGGCCTCCCTCCCACTCTCCAGTGCCCGCCTCGGGGACAGCAGCCCCACTTCTCTCCTGAGCCCTGGCCATCTGTGGCACCTCAGACCTATCCAGCCTTGTTCTCTTCATCTCCCCCTCCTGCTTTCCACCCTCATGTCGACTAGCAGCTCCATCTGCCCCAAACTCTGAGGCAGAGTCCCTGGGAGACAGCCCCTGACTTCTCCCTCAGCCCTCAGCCCAAGTCTCAAAGTCCTGCTTGTTCTACCTCCTTCCATGTCACCACAACCCTCACTCCAGCCTGAAGGCAGCCTCCATCTGACCGTGTCTCCCACACCTTCCCCTCAGTCCGTCCCCCACACTGTCCAACTCGCATTCATAACGAGCACTTTCATTTCTCTGGGAAGCTGCTCAAAAACCATCCATGGCTCCCTGTTGCCTACAGGGTCATATCCTAGTTCCTCAGCCTGCCCTTCTGGCTGTGTCTCTTGCTGCTGTCGCTCACATGTATCTGGGAAACTTAACTCACACATGTCCACACATTTGCTCAGGCTGTTCCCACAGCCTAGAATGCCTGCACCACACCTCCTTCCCTAGCAAACTCCTATTTATTCTTCAGAATCCATCACCTCCAGACAGCATTTCTCAATCCCCACCACCACCCACCCAAAGCTGGACATGGTACCTCCCTCCTCCAGAGCCCCAGAAGTCTCAAGGCATCCTGTTCTGACATTTGCGTAAGTCCTTAGAACATAGTGATCACTATACAAATGGTAGCTATTATTGACTGCTAATTTTTCCAGTGAGTTTTCAGGGTTTTTCTTATGGCTCTTTGTATATTCTAGACATTAACCCCTGGTCAGTTTTAAATGTTGCACATATACTCTCCTCATCTGTCACCTACTTGTTAAATTTGCCTATGACACAGATTTTGGAATTATCAGATCAGGAATTTAAAATAACTATGATTGACATACTAAAAGCTCTAATGGAAAAAGTGGACAACATGCAATAATAGGTCAGCAATGTAAGCAGAGACATGGCAAGTCTAAGAATCACAAGGAGATGCTAGAAAAACACTGTAACAGGAATGGAGAATGTAACTGTGACAGAGTGCAACTGTAACAGAAATGAAGAACATAATTGTAACACAGTGTCACTGTAACAAATGAAGAATGTAACTGACAGAGTGCAACTGTAACAGTGTAACCAACAGAAATGAAGACCAGGTTGGATGGGCTCATCAGTAAACTGGACACAGCGACGGAAAGAATTAGTGAGCTTGAAAACGTGTCAACAGAAACTTCCCAAATTGAAATGCCAAGAGGAAAAAGACTGAAAAAAAGAGAAGAGAGCATCCAAGAATGGTGGAACAGTTTTAAAGGAGTAACACACATATAACTGCAATGCCACAAGGAGAAGAGAGAATGGAACAGAAGAAATACTTGAAGTAACAATGGCTGAGAACTTTCCAAAATTAGTGACAGACAGCAAACCACAGATCTGGGAAGCTCAGAAAACAACAAAAATTCGACACCTAGACATATCATAATCAAGCTGGAGAAAAAGAGAACATTTTGAAGGAAGCAAGAGGAAAAGGACATCTTACCTACAGCGGAAAAAAGATTAGAATTACATCAGAATTCTCTTCAGAAAGCAAGCAAGAAAAGGGGCCAGCCCCATGGCCGAGTGGTTAAGTTCACGCACTCCGCTGCAGGCAGCCCAGTGTTTCATTGGTTCGAATCCTGGGTGCGGACATGGCCCTGCTCATCAAACCATGCCGAGGCAGCGTCCCACATGCCACAACTAGAAGGACCCACAACGAAGAATATACAACTATGTACCGGGGGGCTTTGGGGAGAAAAAGGAAAAAATAAAATCTTCAAAAAAAAAAAAAAAGAAAGAAAGAAAGAAAAGAGTGGAGGGAGATATTTAAAGTGTTTAAGGGAAAAACCTGCCAACCTATAATTCTATATCCAGAAAAAATGTCCTTCAAAAGTGAAAGAGAAATTAAAACTTTCTCAGGCAAATAAAAATTGAAGGAATTAATCACCACTAGACTTGCCTTGCAAGAAATGTTAAAAGTTCTTCAGGGAGGTGAAAAAAATATATAGGTCAGAAACTTGAACCTACATTTTAAAAAAAAAAAAAGGAAAAGTATCAGAGAAGGACTTTTAAAAAAGCAAAATAAAATCCTTTATTTTTCTTATAGATAAATGTCTGCTTCAAATAATGTTAGTAGTAATGTATTTTGTGCTTATAGCATATGGATAAGTGAAATTAATGAAAGAAATTTTAAAAGACTTTGGAAGGAGAGACTGAGAATACTCAGTTATAAGGTTATTTGAGGGTGGACTTAAGTTAGTTATAAATGTATATTGCAAACTCTACGGCAACCACTAAAAATATTTTTAAGTACAATTGATATGTCTAAGAGGAGAGCAAATGGAATCATAAAAAATGCTCAGATAAAACCAGAGAAAGCAGAAAAAGAGGGGAAGAAAAAAGAAACAAAGAACAAATGCAATGAATAGAAAACAGCTACAAACATGGTAGATGTTTAATCCAACTCTATCAATGATCACTTATCAACATCAATAATTCACTTTAAATTTATAATTTAGAGCACAGTGAATGCTATAAGTACACCAATTAAGAAACAGAGATCGTCAGGGAAGATTAAGGAAACAAGACCCAACTACATGGCGTCAACAAGACACCCACTTTAAATATAACAACTCCTATCGATTTAAAGGAAAGGAAAGAAGGATCTACAATGCTAACACAGATCAAAAGAAGCCTGAAGCACCTTTATTAATTTCAGACCAAGCAGACTTCAGAGCCAGGAAAATTATCATGGATAAAGAGGGACATTACGTAACGATAAAGGGGCCAGTTCTTCAAGATGACATAATAATCCTTAATGCGTATGCACCTAATGACCGAACATCAAAATACATGAAGCAGAAACTGACAGAACTCAGGGAGAAACAGACAAATCCACTATTAGAGTTGGAGACTTCCACGCCTCTCTTTCAATAATTGATAGAAGACGCGTGCAGAAAATCAGCCTTAATATAGTTGACCTGAACAGCACCATCAATCAACGTGATCTAATTGACACTTCTAGAACGTTTCATCCAACAGCAGAATACACACTTTTCTCAAGCTCAGATGAAACGTTCACCAAGACAGACCACATTCTGGACCATAAAACACACCTTAACAAGTTTCAAAGAATAGAATCGTTTATACAAACTGTCATCTCAGGCCACAATGGAATTAAACAAGAAAACGATAACAGAAAGATAGCCGGAAAATCCAGAAATATTTGGAGATTAAACAACACACACTTAAATAACACATGGGTCAAGTGAGAAGTCTCAAGAGAAATTTTACAATATTTTTAACTAAATGAAAATACAATTTTCAAACTTTGTGAGGTGCAATGAGAGGAGCGCTTAGAGGAAGAGTTATAAAATTAAATGCATGTATTAGAAAAGAAAAAATCTAAAATCAATAACCTAGGCCTCCACTGTAGGAACTTGAGAAAAAGAGCAATTTAAGCCTAAAACAAGCACAAGAAAATAAATAATAGAAATTAGAGCAGAAATCAATAGAATCAAAAATAGGAAAACAAGAGAAAACTGGTGAAACCAAAAGCTGGCTCTTTAAAAAGCTCAATAAAAATGATAAACCTCTAGCAAAGCTAACCAAGAAAAACACCAGAGAAGAGACAAATTACTAATATCACAAATCAAGAAGAGTTAATCATGATTGATCCCACAGACATTAAAAGGATAAGGATAATAAAGAAATACTATCAACAACTCTATGCCCATAAATGTGATGGCTCAGATGAAATGGACCACTTCCTAAAAGACACATCTACCAATATGCACATAAGAAGATAAGATCATCTAATTGGCCTATTCTGATTTGTCAATTATATCTCAATAAGCTGAAAAAAATTAAATAGGCTTATTCTATAGGTCTGTCTATTAAAGAAATTGAATCAATAATTAATGACCTTCCAAAAAAGAAAGCACGAGGCCCAGGTGGTTCCACTGATGAATTCTATCAAACATGTAAGGAAGAAATGATACCAATTCTCTGCAATCTCTTCTAGAAAATAGAAGTGGAGGGAATCCCTGATTCATGCTATGAGGTCAGCATTAACCCAATACCAAAACCAAGTAAATATCTTATAAGAAAGGAAAACTACAGACCAGTATCTCTTGTGAACATCAAGGTAAAAATCTTCAATAAACTATCAAATTGAGCCCAGTAATACATAAAATAATTATATCCCACGATCGAGTGGTATTTGTTCCAGGTATGCAAGACTGGTTCAACATTTGGAAATCAATTAATGTAATCCATCACATCGACAGGCTAAAGCAGAAAAATCATATGACCATATTAATTAACATGGAAAAAGCATTTGACAAAATCCAATCCTCATTCATGATAAAAAAAAAAAAAAATTCTCAGCAAACTAGGAATAGAGGAGAACTTCCTCAACTTGATAAAGAAAATCTACCAAAAAAATTAAAAATTACTCTTGCAGTTAACATCATACTCAATAGTGAGAAACTGGACGCTTTCTCTCTATGACTGGGAACAAGGCAAGGATGCCCCCTCTCAACACTTCTGTTCGACATCACACTGGCAGTTCCAGCTATTGCTCTAAGAAAAGGAAATTTTTAAATGTACAGATTGTAAAGGAAAAAAAATAAAATTGTCTTTGTTTACAATTGACATGATTATCTATAAAGAAAACCCCAAAGAATTCACACACACACACACACACACACACACACACACACACACATAATCTCCTGGAACTATAAGCAATTATAGCAAGGTCACAGAACACACCTTTAATATACAAAAGTCAGTTGCTTTCCTAGCCAGCAATGAACAATTGGAATTCGAAATCAATAACACAGTATCATTTATAATAGAACCAAAAATGAAATACTTAGGTATAAATCTAACAAAATATGCTCAGGAGCTATACACAAAAAACTACAAAAACTCTAGTGAAAGAAATCAAAGAATATCTAAATAAACAGAGAGATATTTTGTGTTGATGGACTGGAAGGCTCAATATTTTGAGATGTTAGTTCTTCCCAACTTTATCTATAGATTCAACACCATCCAAATCAAAATCCCAGCAAGCTATTTTGTAGATATTGACAAAATGATTCAAAAAAGACAAAAGACCCAGAACAGCCAAAGCTACACTGAAGAAGAAGAACGAAGTTGGAGGACTGACTCTGCCGACATCAAAACTTGCTGTAAAGCTACAGTGATCAAGACAGCCTGGTACTGTGAAAAAATAGACAAACAGATCAATAGAACAAAATAGAGAGCCCAGAAATAGACCCACACTATAGTCAACTGATCGAGAGAGGAGCAAACAGAATTCAGTGGAGGAGGTATACTTTTTCATCAAATGCTGCTGGAATAACTGGACATTCAGACACACACAAAAAAAGGAATCTAGAAACAGACTTTACACCTTTCACAAACATTAACTCAAAATGGATCATAAATCTAAACATAAAATGCAAAATTGTAAAACTTCTGAAGAAACCATAGCAGAAAATCCAGGTGACCTTGAGTTTGACATGCTTTTAGATACAACATCAAAAGCATAATCTATGAAAGAAAAAATTAATAAGGGCCAACCCTAGTGGCCTAGTGGTTAAGTTTGCCATGCTCCATTTCAGCAGCCCAGGTTCAGTTCCTGGGCACAGACCTACACCACTCTTCTGTCGGTGGCCATGCTGTGGTGGTGGCTCACATACAAAAAGAGGAAGATTGGCAACAGATGTTAGCTCGGGGTGAATCTTCCTCAGCAAATAATAATAATAATAAGTTGGACTTTATTAGAATTTAAAACTTCTTCTCTGCAAATGACACTGCAAAGAGAATGAAAACACAGAACACAGACTTGGAGAAAATATTCACAAAATACATATCTGATAAAGGACTGGCATCCAAAATATAAAAAAGAACTCCTAAAATCCAATGAAAACAAAACAACCCATTTAAAAATGGGAAAAAAATCTGAATAGACATCTCACCAAAGAAGACATAAAATAAGCACATGAAAAGATGCTCAAAATCCTCTGTCATTAGGGAATTACAAATTAGAACAATGAGATACTACTACACACCTACTAGATAGTTAAAATCTAGAAAACTGCCAACACCAAATGCTGCTGAGGATACAGAGAAAAGGAACTCTTGTGCATCGCTTGCAGGAGTGCAGAATGGTGTAGCCACTTTGGAAGATGGTGTGGAAGTTTCTTACAAATCTAAACATAGTCCCACCACATGATGTAGCAATCACACTCATTGAGATTTACCCAACTTATTTGAAAAATTATGTCCACACAAAAACCTGCATACAAATGTTTACAGCAGCTTTATTTACAATCCTTAAAAGCTGGAAGCAACCAAGACGTCCTTCAAAGGTGAATGGATAAATAAATTGCAGGACATTGATATAATGGAGTATTATTCAGCAATAAAAATAAATAGATATCAAACCATGAAGATGTGGAGAAACCATAAATGCACCTAACTAAGTGAAAAAAGCCAGTCTGAAAAAGCTACATAGTCTATGATTCCAATTCTGTATCATTCTGGAAAAGGCAAAGCTATAGAGACAATAAAAAGCTCAGTGGTTACCAGAGAGGTAGGGGAGGGAAAGATTGACGAGACAAAACCCAAGAGGAGTGAGACTGCTCTATATGACACTGTGATGGCAGACACACAACATGATGCATTTGTCAAAATACATAGAACCATACCTCACAAAAAAGGAACCCCAGTATAAGCAAATTTAAAAACTCATTTAGGAGTTCAGGGGAGCCCAGGGAGGCAGGCAGACTGTAATGAGAGACTCTAACTATGTTACAAACATATGAAACAACCTCGGCAGAGGGGTTGGGGGAAAAGATGCTGACCCAAGTAATTCTGGAAATGAGCAGGGTCTGTAAGACTAAAGACAAAAGGAGTGACACACAAGCACTGTGCTCTGGTTGATAGTTGTTTCCCACAGTGGGACAGGTGAATAATTCTGATACTGCTACGCACAAACACTAGGATTGAACAATTAAGTAAATGGATGTTGGTGGGGCAGAATCCAGGTTTCTCACTGTTGGAGTGGGAATTTACAGATGAGCGAGGGGAGAGGCCTAGAATGATCCGTGTGATGATGCATTAGAGTTGGAGAGATCAGTATGAACTCACATTTAGCTTAGTGTAGATACAGATGGTTAGAAACAAAAATATTGATAGATCCGTCTATAGACACAGGTTCCTATAAACATGCATATCTCCTTGTTCTGGCAGTTGAGAGGGCCTAGAAGCAACAACACTCAGCAGGAATGAGCACATCCCATATGCAGAGCTTGGTCTCTAATACCATTTTCCAGTAAAAGGAACCAGGGCTCCTTAGAGAAATGACTGATACTGGGGCTGGAGCAGGAAGTACACAAAATGAGCCTGGAGCATTTCATAATGTCAGTAAGTAAGGAAGTGCTTTAAAAAAAAACCCCTAGATCCATTCAGGAGGATATGTCAAAAGAACACAGGAACCAACTGAAAGAGTTCCCGATGCCCAAAGCTGAAACAATTTGAGCAAGAAAATAAACTATTGGATTATAATCCAAGGTAAAAAATAAATATCCATGAGTCCGTACTGATTTAAATAAATGACTGCATAAACAAATAAATATGGGAAAAGAGACAAATCTCCCTTGCAGAAGAATTCCAAATAACTTATGTAGACAGTCCGCCCTCGAGGAGGGGAGCATGACGCCCCTCTCCTTCAGTGTGGACTCTGCACAGTGAGCTCCTTCTGAAGACGACAGTTTGGAAATGGGGGAGGGTAACATTACAGAGAAACTCGACAAAACTACCTCAGCCAGGTGATCAAGGTCAACATCAGCAGCGATAAGTCATGTTGATACCATGTACCCTCGATATGATGTGATGAGAATGGCACTTTACTTCTGTGGTCTTCCTCCCAAAACCCATAACTACCGTATAATGATCAGAAAAACATCAAACAAATCCCGACTGAGGAACATTCTACAAAATACCTGCCCAGTGCTCCTCAGAAGGAGCAAGGTCATCAAAACAAAGAAAGACGGAGAAACCCTCACTGCCAAGGGGACCCTAAGGAGACATGAAATGTAAGTGGGATAGGATCTTGGAACAGAAAAAGACATTGGGTAAAAACTAACGACTGTGAACGAACCACAGTCATTAGTGAATAACAATGTACCAATATTGATTCATTAATCGTAAGAGAATGAAAGAGGAAAGAGTCAGTAACCTCGAAATAGATCAATAGAAATTATCCAGTCTGAAGGACAGAGAAAAACAGAATTGAAAAGAAACAAACAGAGCTTCCAGGACCTGTGGGGCAATTATCAAAAGGCCAATCACAAATGTAATTGGAGGCACAAAAAGAGAAGAAGGAGAAAAAGGAGAAGAATAAACATTTAAGGAAATAATGCTCAAGATTTTCCAAATGTGGTGAAAGGCAAAAATTTAAGGATTCAGGAAGCTCAGCAGACCCCAAGCAGAATGGAAAAAAAAAGTGCCTAAGCACACAAGAGTTGAATTGCTGAAAATCACAAATAAAGAGGAAAGTCATAAAAGCAGCCAGAGGAAGCTACAGTTCTATGCAGGAGAACAGCACTTCCAATTTCACTGATTTCTGATTTCTGATTTCTCATCAGAAACTAAGGAGAAGAGAATACAGTAGAGTAACATCTTCAAAATGTGGAGAGAAAAAACTCCCAACTCAGAACTCTATATCCAAAGAAAATGTCCTTCTAGAATGATGGTGAAGCAAGAACATTTTCAGATCACAGAAAAGCAGGAGAATTCCTACCCAGCACACTCACCCTGCCAGAAATCCCAAAGGAAGTTCTTCAGGCTGACGGGCAGTGATACAGAAGGAAACTCAGATCTTCAGGAAGGAATAAAGAGCCTCAACAATGAGAAACATTTACATATCTGGTAAACTTTCTTTTAATTTCCTCTTATTTCTTAAAAGTGGATAAGACTTTTAAGAGCAAATCCCATTTTCCTGTGGTAATTATAATGTGTTGATATATTACATTTAATAACTATAACATAAAGGATGAGGGGAGGGCCAAATGGAGGCATGTGTGATGAGAGAACAGCCATTCTGAGTTGCTGCTTCTGCATTTCACAGACGACAATGCTGCTCACACCCACAGTCTGGACATTGAGATGAGGACCCCAGCTTAGGATTCCTGCCACAAGTTCCTGCTTTTGTTTTCCTGGGGCACTTTTTCAACAAACCCCTTAGAGTTGAGCCCATGAAAAGGTAGCGACCTCTGCCCCAACCTCCTCCTATAGGCGCTCGCTACCCTGCTCTCTACCTCCTGCTCACTCATCAACTAGGACAGAGGACTGCTCTTTGCTTAGCTCACTGCAACTCCCCCTACCCCATTTCTGGGATCTGTAAGCAATAAATCTTGTGACTTCAATTCCTTTGTGTGTGTATACTGAAAGTGTGCCTTCAGTCAAAATGACCCCAGGGCTTTTCACCTACCCAAAGTGGGAGCTCAGATGCTGACAGAGCACCTGTGACCCTGGTGGGTGGCTTGTGCCTCATTCAGCAGCTCGTTATCTGCATATTCTTATTTTAATACACCAACTACAGGGCCCCCAACACAATATGGTTGCAAGATTTCTACATTTTACATGAAGTGGTAAAATATTCATTCTAAGTAGACTGTCAAAAGTTAAGAATGCATATTTTAATCCCTAAAACAACTACCAAAAATTTATAAAAATATGAGAAAGTATAACTAAAAATGGCAATAAATTAAAATAAAACTCTAAAAGATATTCAAATTATCCAAAAGAAGATGAAATACAGAAGCAGAGGATCCAAAAACAAAAGGGATAATCATACAACAAATAATAAAATGAGAGATCAATGGGCAAAACACTATAATTAAAAGGCAGAGACTGTCAGAATGGATACAAAAGCAAGAACCAGCCACAGGCTTCTACAAGTGATATTCTTTAAATATAAATACACAGAGTGTTGAAATAAGTGGATGTGAATGGGGGGGGGGGGGACCCAGTAACTATAAGAAGGCTGGAATCAGATAAAAGAGATTTCAAGATGAAGGGTTTTCCTAGAGATAATTAAGATCAGTTCATAAAGATAAACGATCAGTTCATCAGAAAGACACAGCAAACATAAATGTGTATTCATATAATAAGAAAACTTTGAAATATATGAAGCATGAGTTGACAGAATTAAATAGAGAAATAGACAACTCTTTAATCATCATCAGAGATTTTAACTCCACTCGTTCAGTAACTGATAAAACAAAAGATTAAAAATTTAGTTCAGACATAAATGACAGAGATAATCTCAACAACACTATCAACAACTTTCACCTAACTGATGTTTATGGAACACTACATCTGACAACTACAGAGTCCACATTCTTTTCAAGGGCATTCACCAAGATAGACCATATGCTGAGCTACAAAACAAGGTTCAATAAATTTAAAAAGACTGAAATCAGATAGAGTATACCTAGCAACAGTGCAATTAAATGATGCAATAATAATACAAAATCTAGGAAACCCCCAAATATTTTGAAATTAAACAACACACTTCTAAATAATCAATGGGTCAAAGAAATCACAAGAACTGAATAATGATGAAAATACAACACGTCAAAATCTATGGGATGCAGCTAAAACAGTGCTTAGAGGCAAATTTATAGCTTTAAATGCTTATAAAGAAAAGAAGAAAGGTATAAAATCAATGACCTAAGCTTACACTCCAAGAAGCTAAAGAAGAGCAAAGTCAACTCAAGTAAAGAGAAAGAAAGCAATAATAAGGAGCATAAATCAACAAAGTAGGAAAAAGAGAAAACCAGCAAAGTCAGAAGTTGGTTCTTTGAAAAGATGAACAAAATTGATAAACCTGTAGAAAGACTGATCACTAAACAAGGAGAGAATGCAAATTACCAATACCAGAAATTGAAAAGAGATTCTCACCACAGATCCTGCAGACAACTTTATGCCAACAAATTCAACAACTTAGATGAAATGGGAAAATTCCTTGAAAAACACAACTTTCCAAAACTAACACAAGATGAAATAGAAAATCTAAATAGTCCTATATTTACAAAAGAAATTGAATTTTTTTATCAAAAATGTTCTCATAAATGAAACTCCAAGACCAGATGTTTTCATTGGAGAATTATATCAAACATTGAAGGGAAAAATAACACCAAGTTTACACAAACTCTTTCAGAAAATAGAGGATAAAGGGAATACTTCTTATTTCAGGGGGCTAGCACACATAACACCAAACTCTGATAAAGACATTGCAAACAAAAGAAAATTTCAGATCAACATCTCTCATGAAAATATAGACACAAGCATTCTTAACAAAATATCAGCAAATAAAATCCAATGATATATAAAAAGGCATGGGGATTTATCCCAGGAGTATAAGTTTACTTTAACCCTTAAAAACCAATATAATTTACCATATTAAAAGAAGAAAGGAGAAAATAAACACATGATCAATTCAACTCCCGTACCTGATAACACTCTCAGAAAACTAAGAATAAAGGAAATCTTCCTGCATGTGATCTAAAGAAAAACGTACACAACCATCCTATTTAATGCTAAAATATTGACACTTTCCTCCTAAGACTGGGAACAAGGCAAGGATGTCCACGTCACCACTTCTGTGCAACATTATCCTGGAGGTCCTGGCATTGTAATTAGGAAAGAATAATGAAATAAAAGGCATAAAGATTGGAGAGGAAGAAGTAAAATCGTCTATTAGCAGAGGTCACGTTTGTTTATGTAATGTGACCTCCCCGGACGACTCAAGCAGGAGAGTCTGCAAGACTGAGACCGGAGAGTCCAGCAGCCTGGAGCTTGGTTCAGGAGGGAAACTTCAGGGCAAAATAAACAAACAGGTCCAGGAAGTCAGACCCCTTGACCACAACAGGGAGGAGGGAGTCCTGGGCCCCTCCGTCCCTTGCTCAGGGGAATAGATCAGGGGAGTTATGGGGAAAAAAGGACAGCCAGCACCTCAGAGAGAAGAGTGCCACCTCTGCTTCAGAGTCCTGTGCACGGCAGCGATGGGGACCAGACACTCAGGGACCCAAGGGCGTCAGACTTGCGGGGTGGGTGGAGAAGCCAGATGGGCAGCAGGCTGGGAGAAAGCACTGCCCGAGGCCCACTGGGGGCTTGCAGGAGACACAGCATCCCCACAGAGGGGTCTGGGCTTGTTCCCAATACCCAGAACAGGCTGCACGGTCGGCACGGGGGCCACTGGCCTAGGGGTGGGCAGGGTGGGGCCATGGGGCCCGGGGACCCTCCCCACAGGTGCCTTCTCCAGTCCCTCTGGCCACAGCATGTCTCCTCCAGAGGCTTCAGCTGCTTGGACCTGCACATTCCTGGAATGATCTGCGCCAGAATGAGTCACACTCTGCATTGCAGGGAGGCCTGGCAAATGGATCGCTCCCACCACCCGGCGCTCCCTTTCTTTCATGGGATCCCAAGAAACTAGGCTGCCAGAATGGTGTAAACGTTCTCATTTGGGGTGACACTCATTCGTGGCCAATACAAGGCAAGTCCAAGGCCCTAGGTGAACCACTAACCCTCAGGCACGAGTTGCAGGGGCGCCCAGGGGTCGGTCCTCCCTCTCTGTTCTGGCCACGGTGCTCCTCCTGGTCTACGGCACCCCAGACGGTGGTGACAGCAACTGTCTAACATGAGTGACCTGCTGGCAGCCACCCTGTCCCCAGGCTCCAACATCACCATCCTCCAGGGGCAGCCCCTCCAAGGACCTCAGAGACCACTGCCCGCAATGCCACGGGCCCTTCCTACTCATCTTCTCCTGCCCCAGTCGGTCAGAGTGGGGATGTCATGCTCTGGGTCCAATGTTCCTCGCATGAATGAATGGCTCTTCTTGCTGACCCACGACCCTCGCCCACCCCGTGATGTGGGGAAGGCAGGGCGCGGCCAGCACAGACAGAGGACACCTTTTAGAACCTTGGAAGCTGTGACCTAAAGAGTTCAAGCAAGGACACGCTTAGAGGAGGTGTTTACACTGCGTCCCCGCTGTGAAGTCCCCAACAGCAACTTTAACACGACCAGAAAACAACCCAGCTCGCATTTTCCTGCACTGTCTGGGCACAACCTGCATTTGTGGTCCATCAGCAAAGAGCAGCAGCCACCTTCGGGAGAGTGTGGCAAGCCATCCTCACGGGGTCACAGAGGTCGATGGAGGATGCAGCATCGCTCAGGACACCGCCAGCATTAAGCGGGCAGTGCTGGGGTCAGACGCGCTGTCCTCCAGCCAATCAGAAGACCCTCGAGCTCCCTCCAGCCAATCAGAAGACTGCCCCACTTCCCATGTCCGCATCTTTGCTCCTGCAGTTTCCCCTTCCTGGGAGGCCCTCCCCATCCACTGCTCGGCCAAATTCTGTGGCTCCCTCAAGGCCCGGCTCAGCCATGCCCTCCTCCGGGAAGCCCTGTGTCACTCCAGGCAGGAAGGAAGAGCGCTGGCCGTCTTTTGCTCCCAAGGCCCCAACCCAGCTGCCCCCTCCCGAGGTCACCTGAGGCCAGACCTGGAGTCAGAGCCCCTGGGCTGGGCACGTTGGGCCCATTCCCTACCCGCCCTGGACCTCAGCATCCTCATGGGCACAGAAGGACAAGATCCCTTCCCCGGGCTCTGAGAGGATTTGGGGGGGACGGACACGACAGCCTGTCCATGTCTGCAGTCAGGGCACTCAGCCCTTTGTTCCATTCTTTCCCTCACCCCTGCTGTGCACCTGGCCCAGGGTGGGCCTGGGGACCAGAAGGAGCTCAGCCCTCAGGGTGCTTCTGGGGGGAAATCAGCCAAGAGCATGAAGTGTGAAGAACAGGGGGGTGGGGGCGCTCTGATGAGGGTGGGAGGCAGCCAGAGAGGGCTTCCAGGAAGAAGTGCCCCTGAGCTCTGCTTTCTTGAAGTCAGTGTTTATCAGGCAGTGCGCTCCCACTCCAGGTGTGTTGTCTCATTGACACCTCCGGGCATGGCGAGGCAGGGCCCATGATTGTCACCCCCACCCTGAGATGGGGAAGCGGAGGTTTAGGGAGGAGATGGTAGCTCAGAGTCAGGTAGAAGAAGGCCGGGGAAGTTCCAGGTGGAGGGGACGGAAGGAACAGCAGTGTTGGGAGCAGGAAGCGGTCAGTGTTCTGGGGGACTCCAGGCAGTTTGGCGGGGCTGGAACATGGGTGGGGGCCAGGAGTGGTGAGAGCAGGGCTGGAGAAGGGGCAGGGGTCTTGCGGGACAGTCTGGTCTGAGGGGCAGCAAGGAGCCACAGATGGTGCTAGAAAGAGAGGCATCTGATCAGGTGGGTGGTTTACAAAGATGGTTCTGGGGCAAGAGGGTAATAGCTCAGATGAGGGGAAGCAGTGGATGTGAGGACAAGGTAGGGACAGTACAGGCCTGAGGGTTGGTGGTCTGGAGGCCAGGGGTCACTCCTGGCTCTCAGAGCAAGGATGTGGAGTGAGGAGCGTCTGTTCCTGGCTCCGGAAAAAGCTTCCGTTTTCCATCCCTAGGGTGGCACCACCCCCAGCTCCAGACTCAGGTGGCCACCTGCCTGCCGGCCTGCCGGTGGGACAGGGAGTGAGCCGCTCCATCCTCACCCAGAATCACCCTGCTTCTGGTCCCCTCCCAGCATCTCCATCCCGCTCTCCCACTCAGCAGATGCCACCACCTTCCTTCCGTGGCTCAGACCCAAACTTGGGAATCACCTTCGACTTCTGTCTTCCATCCCAATGTCCCACCCACCTTGTCATTCTGTTGTCTCCTCCACGTCCAGAGTTTACCCCAAATCCAGCCAGTCCCCACCTCTGCAGCCACCAGCCTGGCCTGAGCCATCTCTGCCTCTCACCTGGATCATGGCAGTGCCTCTCCGCTTCTGCCCTCGTGCCCACAGCCTGCTCCTCGGGCACCCAGCAGCATCCTGAAGTCCTGTCACCTCACGTCACTGCTCTGCTCAGAACCTGCCCAGGACATCCCAGCTCACTCCACAGTCCTCCTCGCAGGGCCACACCAGATCCAGCCTCTAACACCACCCCGTCTTCCCGACCTCATCTCTCACTTTCTTTCTCTTCCACGGCTTCTTGGGTGTTCCTTGAACTTACTGAGCAAAGCCCACCTCAGGGCCTTTGCACTTGCTGTTCCTTACCTGGAATGTTCTCTCCTGAGATAGTCATGTGACTTGTCCCCTATTCGTTCTGTTTAAATGTGACCTCTTTGGCTCCCCTGGGATCTCCCTTCCCATTATTCTCAGTCCTCCCATTCGGATTTTCTTCACGCCTCCTAGTCTTCACACTGTAGTAGGTAATTACTTGTTTCTTTGTTCCCTGTTGCCTCCCTCTCTAGATTGTCAGTGCCCTGAGGACAGGGTCCTGCCTTCTTATTCACTGCTGGAACCCCAGTGCCCAGCAGGGACCTGGCACACAGTAGGACAGAATATATATTCACTGAATGAATGAATGAATGACAGTTGCAGTCAATGTTCCTGGTGCTTTCCCGTTCACAGCATTCCTGCACATCCATGGTTTCCTTGGATCAAGCATGGGAGGCTCAGAGAGGGTGAAAGATTGTGCAGCCACACAGCTCAAACTCTGCCCATGTCTGGGCTTCCCCTCCACCCCTTATGGGGTTCAGGTGTGTCTGGCAGCTCCCAGGGCCTTGAGTAAGGGGAAACATCACCTCATGCTGGAGGGGGAGGGGACTCTCACAGGTGGTATTCCAGGGACGTCGGGCAGGTAGGGCTGAAAAGAGCCAGGCTGGTGGGGGGGGGGGGGGGGAGTCCCACAGGCCTGATTGCTCACAGGGTCCCTGGCAAGTCAGGTTCCTGGAGTTTTCTCATCTGTAAAATGTGGGTTCCTGCAATAAGAACAAGGATCAGAAGGGCACACAGCACTGTGGGGTCAGGAGCATGGCTTCTGGTGTGAGGCTGCCCAGTTCAAATTCTAGATCCCCACCCACTGGCTGTGTGACCTTGGGCAAGTTACATAACTGCTCTGTGCCTCAGTGTTCTCATCTCTAAAGTAGGCATGGTAGTTTCTACCCACCTGACAAGGCTGGTAGAAGAGTAAATGAATTGATACAGGAAGTGCTTAGTATAATGCCTGGCCCATAGTGAAAACTCAGAAGGGGTTAGTAATAATAATAATGAAGAGCTCACGGCTCTGTGTGGACTGAGCAAGATGGTGCCTGGCACTGAGCCCTTGTTAGTTCTCACTAACCCTGCGAGACTCCTGAGAACAACCGCCACACAGATGTCAGCACGGGGCTGTACCTCCCGTTCATTCCTTGACCTGCCCCTTCATCCTCAATGTCCTGACCAACCCAGCCTCCCAGCCCACGGGTGAACTAGGGCTTGTCTCCTCCATGCTGCAGAGCAGGAAGCAGGGTGGGAGTCGCGGGGACTCGCCCAAAGTCACACAGAGTGCCAGTGGGGGCCAGGATTCACCCACCTCAGGAAGGGTCCCCTGACATCTGCCCCAGCTAGCTCTGGCTTCTGTCACACACTCCTGTGACAGCCTAACCCTCACTTTGCAGATGAGTCATCACACCTGCGGTCCCTTCTTTCTCGTCAGCCTTCCCTGCAAGAGCCAGAGCTGTTTGTGCAAAACTCCCTGCACTTGGGCCTGAGTCAGAGCTGGTCCTCAGTAAATGCTTATTGAATGGATGAGCAGATGAATGGATGGGTAGATGGATGGATGGGTGGATGGATGGATGGATAGACAAGTGGATGGATGGATGGATGGATGGATGGATGGATGGATGGATGGATGAGTGGATGGATGGATGGATGGATGGATGGATGAGTGGATGGATGGATGGATGGATGGATGGATGGATGGATGGATGAGTGGATGGATGGATGGATGGATGGATGGATGAGTGGATGGATGGATGAATGGATGGATGGATGGATGAGTGGATGGGTAGATGGATGGATGAGTGGATGGGTGGATGGGTGGGTGGATGGGTGGGTGGGTAGGTAGAGAGATGGATTCCAGAGACAGTGACATCTCACTGAGTCTTCCCCCATAATCTGAAACACAGGGGCTTTAGAGGCCCCTGAGGTCAGAAAGAGACTTTAAAATCATTTGAGCCAAATGCTCTTGACTTTCAGTCTCTCCCTGTATAAAACAGGAGAACACAACCAGCCTGCATGTATTTCCAGATTCCCACGAGGACTGGGGATGAAAGGACAAGTACAGCAGCACCTTGAAAATGGTTAAGTGCTGCAAAGAGCTTGTCAGAAGATAATACCAGCTTTGGCAGGCACAGCGGTGCAACAGGCCCTGCCAGGCATGCCCGAGAGTGTGCCTGGGCCTGGGTGTGTCCTGCTGGCAGGCACGCTGGCAGACGGCGCCAGCCGCTTTCCAGGCACTCCTGCTCCCTGACCCAGTAGTTCCACTTCTAGGAATGGATGGAGGTAATCAAGGATTCCCACGGAGACTTACCCCCACGACGACCATTGTGGTGCCGTCAGCAAAGGAGAAAGGTGCAAGCAATAATGGAAGTCAGCCTCAGTAACTGTGGTGGAATATTATGCAGCTGTGCAAACTCAGGTGTTTGAAGAATGACTCAATGATGTGAGGAAATGCTTGAAATAAAACATTAGTGAAAAAAATCGACGGGAAACTGCATGTGGAGTAAGATCTCATGCCTATTGGGGGAAAAACTTTCTTTTTGAGCATTTGCATGGAAACAGTCCTAGATGGATATGTACCCAAATGCCTGGTTCTCTCTAGGTGGGTGAACTTCCTGGTAGTTTTCCATATGATCCACATGGGGTGCAGACCATAGGGGTGGCCCTGGGTGGACCTTGATCTCTGACCGTCTTTTCTTAGGGACCAAGCAGGGAATCTCCCTCCTGCTCTCCTGGAAGGGGGGTGTCTAAGTTCAGGGGAGAAGGGCCCTTTAAACAGAGGCCTTGCCCTTTCAAACTTCGGGGTGCTAAACCTCCAGCCCTGTGGGGCCTCCAAGGACCGGATTAGGAGTCTTGCTCACTCGACTGCTTTGCTGTCTTTCTCTTTTTTTTTTTTTTTTTTTTTTTTTAACCTTCCACATTTTCTACAACCAGCAAGAACAACTTGCTGATGGGGGAGGAAACAAAGCCATACCGCAGCCGGCCCGGGACACTGACCGGCTCTGGATTTGTCCAGACCCTGCGCCCTCCACCTGCCGGCCCGGGGCCTGCCGCAGCCTGCACTGGGCGGGAGCAAGAACCAGCACGGGGCCAGCAGACAGTGTGGAGTCGCTTGAGCCTGTCCCGCACCCGAGGAGGGCCACCGAGCTCCTCTGCCAAGACTCAGTTTCCCCATGGGTGCCCTGAGGATCCCACACCTGCACTGCCCCGTGGATATGTGTGGAAGGAAGGAATGAGCAGGGGTGAGAGGAGGAACTCAGGGCGCACCTCCTTCCTGACTCTCCCAGCTCTGAGGGGCAGAAGCCCATTTCCCAGCCACCCAGCTGAGGAAACACAGTATGCACAGGGGAGAGAAGGAGGGAAGGGAGAGAGGAGGACGGTGGATGGGGAAAGAGGAGGGGAGAGAGGGGGAGGAGGGAGGAGAGAGAGGGGGGATGATGGATGGGGAAAAGAGCAGGAAGGGGAGGAGGGAGAGGAGAGAGAGGAGGGTGGAGGGGGAAAGAGGAGGGGAGAGAAGAGGAGGACGGGGAAGAGGGGGAGGAGGGTGGATGGGGAAAATGTCTCTAAGTCTGTGGGATTCCAGGTAGCTGAACAGCAACACCTCTTGGGTCTGGGGCGGGGGTCCTGTGGAAACTGGAGCTGAGTCACGGGACCCCCCCCCTCCCCTAAAAGCGGGGGGCTGTAGAAGCGGGGGGAGCAGCTGGTTCAGAGACAAGAGACAAAGGCAGGATCAGGACCCCGATCAGAACATGGTCGGCGCATGAGTCTCTGTAATTAACGCTCTGCTGTCTCAATTTATGAGAAAAGATATAAGACATGTAATTGCCTTTGTATTTTGGACACTCATTAGGAGAATAATAAATGTTATTATTTATTAATATGGTAATGAATCATTCAGTTTTTAAAATTAAACATTAAACCGCTCCCAAATTAAACGTAAATTATTGGGCCCGCGCTGATGGAGAGGGCTCCCCGGGGAAGGGCCGCTCGCCCTCCGCGCAGAGGCGGCCGCGTGGCCCCTTCAGGAGGCGCGGGGGCTGGAGGCGGCGGGGTGACGCGAGGACACGGCCGGCTCGCGGGGACAGCCTGCCCCCTGCCGGCCGCTCCGGGGCCGCGCGACCCGCGGGTCTTTCCAGATGCCGGGAGCCGGCCCTTCGCCTGGGGGGCAGCCCCCCGCCGCGCGCCTGCGCTCCGGGGCGCCGATCCGGGGGGCGTGAGTGTCCGGACCCCGGAAAATCCTGTTCCCCCGGGGGAGAAGCACTCCTGGCTGTGTTACCCACGCTCATCGCCGCGCTCAGCGCCCCCGGAGAAAGGCGCTGTATCCCCACTTGACCCGCGAGCCAAGTGCACCTCAGAGATGTGAAGGGACCAGGGAGGTTGCACAGCCGGCATCTCGTCTGCCTGGCGTCCCAGCCCCGCCGCATCCGGCCCCACGGGCTGTTCTCTCCTCGTCCTGCTGTGTGGCTGCCGTGGCAGTTGGGGTCCGAGGCGCCCCCGGAGCCTGTTCCAGGCACACGAACATGGTATAAATAGGGCGAGGTTACTACATCCTGAGGGCTGACTCTGTTGCAGGCGCCAAGCCAGACGCTGCGCATGGTTCCTTCATCATACAGATGAGAAGACTGAGGGGCACGGGCTTCAGTGACTTGCCAGCTCAACGGCCAGGAGGTGGGGGTAGCAGTTAGAAACAGGTCTTGCCAAATGCGGAGTCTGAGCCCTTGATGGCTCCCAGGCCAGCCCGGATGCTTCCGGTTCCCAGAAGGAGGAGGGAATGCCCCATCCATGCCCAAAACACAGGGCACGGGGTTAGCGGCTGCGTCTTTGGCAGACACCTGAGTGAAAGCAAGAAAATGAATCATTATTTACTTAACCAATGCACGATTTGGGGCCTCTAGGTCGCTTCCAGCTCCGGCTGTGAATAATGCCGCAGTGGACCTCCTTGGGTTAGGGTTATTTCCCTAGGAAAGATTCCCAGAAGTCAAACTGCTGCAACCAAAGGTGGGGGCAGTTTTAGGTTTGGGATGCATGTTGCTAAATTGCCTTCTAGTAAGTGTGTCCCAGCTTACACTTATTTGTGGAGGGCGTCCGGCCCCAGACCGTGCTGGGCAGCCCCCAAGAGACAACCTGTGATGGGGCTGAAGCCCCACTCCTGCGCCCAGGCTGGTGTGCTGGAGAACCCCAGCTTGCCTGGGATCCCACTTCTCAGCTGTTGGTCCCGGGTCTTTCAGGATGGGCACTGCCCCTTGACCCAGCCCCACCCACCCTCACACCCTCCAGGGTCAGAGGTGGACAGGCACGGCCCTGGGTGGTCCCAGACCCTTCGCTTAGCTCCTGTCCTTGCTCCCTGAGTAATCCAGCCCATCACCACCCTCTGGTCCTTGAACACAGCCTTGCTCTGCATGTTGACCTCCCTGGGTCACCCTTCAGGACTCAGTAACATCTCAGTGGGTACTCAGCTCACCCCCATCAGGCTCTGCCTCTCCTTCAGATCATTGTCATAGTGATGGCCACTGAGCAGTCACTATTCCCCATGCCCAGATCTAAGGCTTTACGTCACTATCATATGTAACAGATGTGGAGCCTGCCAAGTGGCCGATCCATGGTCTGGCCCCAGAGCCCATGTTCCGTCCACTTTGTCTCTGCTGTCCGCCCAGGCCGGGGCACAGCCCCACAGACATGCTCAGAAAGTATTTTTGGATGGATAAATGAACAAACTCATGAAGGCTGCATTGTAACTTATCTCCTTTCTCCCCCACCAAGCTAGGAGCCCTTGAGAGCATTTGGGATTGGGTCCTCTGTTGGACCCATGTCACTCCTACAGAGAGTTGGGGCTGGGACCAGGAGCTGCTGCGTACCCAGAGGAAGTCACGGCTCCTCTCTGGAATCAGATGCCCCACCTGAGAGATGAAGGATGTGGCAAGATGTCCCAGCCGTCTGTGCAAACATGGTGCAGGAGCGTGGAGAAGCCGGGACTGGCTGTGCCCAGGCCCTGGGGTCCATCCCAGCTTCTTCCCATGTCGCCTTGTGTTCCACTCACCCCCAGAGCCCAGGTCCCCAGACTCCTCTCAGGCCTCTCTTGCCCCAGTATCTGGTTTGGGGAACAGTTTCCTCAGCCTGATATGACTCTGTTCTCTGCCCCACACATCCCAACCCTAGATGAAGGGACCCCACTCCTGCCTCTGCTGGCCCAGGCCCAGGCCCCGGCCACGGGAGGAGGCCAGGCAGAGCACTGCCCGTTACTGTCATTATCTGTCCGGCCTGCTCAGACACCAACTAATTTGTTTCAATCTTGCCCCCTCCCTTATTGATCAATGCTTTAACCCAGCATTGTGTTAAATGACTTGTTCCCATGGCAACCATCAGATACACGCAAGGATCTGATGTGTCTGTTTCCTGAGCCAGATCGTCTCCTAAGAGCTTGGAGGGAACAAATCTCCTTTCATATCCGCCGCTGTTTTCTGAAAGACACAGGATATTGTTCAGAACAAGTCTTTTTTAAAAACAATATTAAAAAAAGAACTTAACCAGGTTTCTCAACAGATATAAAGTTGTTTCATAAGGTGCATCATTCTTAAGAAATATGAAATCAGATTAAAAAAGAAAAAACTTTGACCAAGTGACCAAGTTCATCCCTCTTCTGACACTCTCTCCTTAGGAAATAAGGTGAAATATGGAAAGAGTTCTCTGCCGAAAGGCATCAGCCACATCCTTTATGAAGAGAAAAATGGAAAACAGCCTAAAAGTGCAGCAGCAGAAGAGTCAAACTGTGGTTCACAAGCTGGCGAGGATGTTAGAGACCCTTAAAACCGCACCTAGAAGACGGAAACATATGTGTCAGCTGACGTGAAGTGAAAGAAACAGGATAAAAGAAACTGCGGGGGGGGGGGGTACATAATGAAAGTAAACAAACCTAAACTTTGGTGGGAAAAAATACTCAGAGAAAACACACACGTCAAAAGGTCGGCAGAAGTGTTTCTTCTTGGTGGACCCATGGTAATTTGTTTTTCCTCATTCACTTATTCAGCAGATATTCTTGGAGCACCCTAGGCTGCTGGAGGCATTGGGAGCACAGCAGTTATTTCCGCTTCCTACAGTTTCCTAAATGTGTCTAATGAGGGTGTGTTACTTTTCCATGGGAAAACAATGTATATTTTTCTAAAGCCAAGGTGTATGTTTCATCTATCAGGTTGGCAACAAAATAACATTCCGTGGTGTGGCCAGGATGAGAAGACACGCGCACCCTGCTGGTGGAAGTGTGAATTACAGCTACCTATAGGGAGAGAAATCCCCCCCGAAAAAGGCATCTCTGACTGAATGGCTCCTATCCTCCACGTCAGGTAATGTGGAGATGAAAAACCCCCACCTCGGCATTTACTTCTGTCCCAGGGAGCTTGAGCTGTAACGAGCCCCCTCTGCAGAGGAGAAGAAGGTGCTGGAAACCAGGCACCACCCCGAGCAGATGCCACGTGTCTAATCTCAAGGGGGGCAGGCCACATGGGGAGATGGGTTTTGGCAGATTCTCATCTCAACGCCATTTACCTCGGAGCTCCTGGGCACATCCCTTCACTTCTCTGGCCTCAGTTTCTCATACGCACAATGCAAGGGACGTCAGCTCCCTGGCGGGCTTTCTGCTAGGGTTACCATGTGCGACAGTCCTCCCACACAGGCACTCACACCTTTTTTTTTTTTTTTTTTTTTTTTTGCTTCCTGAGATGGAAACAGCAATACAAGTTGATGCATGGTCACCAAGAGACTCCAAACTCTGACCTCTTTTCCTGCAGACCCTCAGGAGTCTGGGAAAGGCGCCTTGTAGGAGGTCTCCTCGGCCCCAGATAAAGGGCTTTCCCCGGGAGGGGCTGCCAGCTCTTGCCTACAACATGCACGATGCTTTTTTTACAGCCAGCAAGTACCCCAGCCCGGCATTTTCCAGTTTTGATGTAGAGGGTCTCAGGGAAAAGAATTCCTTTTTATTCCCCAGGCTGCCTCCTTCTCCTCCAGTCCCAGATCCGAGGCCCGTGGGTTTCCACTCCAAGCCCCTGTCCCCTCAAACCCAGCAGCAGGGGCCACCCCAGGGCCCACTTTAATACTAAGTTTGTTTAGCTCTTCCAAGTTATTTGAAAACTTACAAAACCTTTTCTTTAAAAGAAGCAAAGTCGTGTCTTTAATGGGAAGCCAGTGTTTTCTTAACAGTCCCAACTCAGCAGCTGCAGAAATTTTCCAGACCTGAAAAAAAAAGGAGAAAAGAAAAAGATCACCTCTTGTTTCTGCTGGAACAGGCATAATCCTGGCTGGATTCTCGATGTAGAGTGAGGGGGAAGTGAGGCACAGAGAGAGATGCTGGCTTCCGTGCCAATGCTCCACCCTCAAATTGTAGGACAGCCCTCCCGGGCCTGGCCATGCTGGGGGGTCATGATTCAGGGAGCCTGAACCTGGAGGGGAAAGGCGTGGGGGGCCGGGGAGGGACAGTAGGCAGCTGGTCCTCGAGGGAAGGTGGAGGAGAAGACAGTTTGCTTTGCGTTTTCTAAGTCTGTTCCACATAATTGCATGCCAAGGACCCAGCCCCGGGTAGATGTGGGTGCCGGGTGTGGACCTGACTTTGCACTAGGAGATGGGGCGGGGCACTGGGATGGGCAAGTGGGTCCCTCCACCCTTCCTGGGGGGCTCTGGCACCACTGAACCCCAGTCTTAAAACCCTTCCTGCCCTTGGACCCAGCAACTCCACCTCACAGGAAATAAGTTAAGACTCAGGATTTGGCTACTCCCACGATCATTGCGACAATGTTTCAGACTGGGCGAAGTGGACAGAATGTTCACAAGAGCAGCTGAGTTGAGTAAATTGCAGTTCAGTCATACCCTGAGTATGAATAAAAGTATTGTTGTAGATGACGCCATGAAAAGGTGGTCTCACCAAGCTGTCCAGTGAGAAAAGGAGATTACAAAGCACTACAGTATGTCACCAATCGCGTTCAGTAAAATAGTAAGAACATCTGAGTCTATAATTTATTCATAGGCATAGGAAAAAGCCTAGAAGAAATACACCAGAATGTCAGTGGTGGTCATTTCTGAATGACTACTCTTTTTTAATTCTCTGCATTTTCTGATGTTTCCCACAATGAATTAATATTATCGTTTATTTCTGAGCGTGGCCTGGAAGTCAGACTGCCTGAGTCCAGCACTTCCTGTGTGTCCTTGGGCAAGTTACTTTACCTCTCTGTGCTTCGGTTTCCTCGCCTCCATGGTGAGGACAGCATCTGCCACATGAGGCTGCTGAGATTAGAGCTAATATATGCAGAATGCTTAGCTCACTGCCTAGAAGATAATAAGTACGCAAATGTTAGCTGATTTTATTATTCGCTTGTTTCTCAACATATAAACATGTCATTGTGCTTGGTGCGGAGAATATGGCAGTGACAGCTAAACTCCGGTAGGGAACAGATATTAAACCAACACTCACACATGATTAATTCACCGCCGTTCGGAGCAATGATTAATTCCTTACAGTTAGGAGCGCCGCTGCATGGGCGCCTCGAGAGCACTTAGCAGGGGAACCTTGTTGAGGATTTTGATCATTGTCTTAAGAGCAGTGGAAAGCCTGACATTGAAGGATTTCAAGCAGGGCGGTGAAACCAGAAGTACGTGGTTTAAAAACTTGCTGTGTCTACACTGTGGCCTGGGACCCAGGGAGGGGCCTTCCGAGGAGGCTGCTCTTGAGGTGTGGACCGGAGAGAGGATGCTTCTTGGACTCTGCAGGGACCAAGGCAGATGGAGCCAAGTGGACAGACTCCAGTGGCCTTGAGGAGGTGGGGTTCGCAAGACCTGAGAGAGGCCTTCGGAGGAGCCGGGGTTGGGCTGGTGAGGTGACTCCAGGCTTCTGGCCTGATGAACCTTCTGGATGGTTCCCAGAGACAGGGGACAGCGGGAGAGGAGCAGGTTTGGGGGCTGTGGAGCGTTGGGTTCAGGATATGCTGAGTTTGAGGTGGGGGCGTCCCAGGGGAGAGGTCCTCAATGCAGTGTCATCTGCAGTGGCTTTAAACTTGGGGTCCCCGGAGAGGCCAGGTGCAATCACCCCTGCATAGAGGAGAAACCCCGGGTTCTGGGGCGCTGACTCACCAAAGCCGGGAGGGCCAGGACCCAAAGCTCATCAGGGGGAGGAGGGCCAGGCAGGGTGAAGTGGGGCCCCTAGGACATGGAGGGGCACCCAGGGCCAGGCGGGGACAGGCACCAGGTGCACAGGGGGAACGGGCTTGGAGGACATCTCTCGGGGCCTCTAAGCTGCCAAACACACAGGGCAGCTCGGCCCCAGAGGGTCCCTGCATGTCCAGATCTGTCAGAGTTGGGAGTGGCCTCCCTCTAAGGGAGGCATGTGGTCCTCACCCCACCTGCCCCCCGAGGCTGGCTCCAAAGCCCGGGTATCCTGCCCGCCGGGCTCCGTGTTCAGGCTGCCAGCCCTGCCCACGTCCCCCTCATCCCCACCCCCTCCCCTGCTCCAGCCCCAGGGAATGTTGGCTGCCCACCAACAACCAAGCGCATTCACTCCTTGGGACCTCTGCCCTAGCAGCTCCCTGCCCCAGGACACTCTTCTCCCTGAGCCTCCCATGGCTCCCACCTGCCTCGTTCAGATTCTGCCCAATGCCACCTCCTGCCTCCGGCCTCTCCTGACGTCTGACAAGGAGCAGCCTCCTGTCCACCCACTGCCTCCTGGGCAGTGGCCTCCAGGCTCCTGTTCCCTTCACCCCCGTCCATCTCCAGACCTAAGCCCAGGAGGGCTGAGGCCCCACTGGGGCCAGGGGGAGGGACAGTGCCCGGGACATCGTAGGTGCTCAGTAAATGTTCGTGGAATAAGTTAAAGCAGATTCAGGAGGGACGCAGAGAGAGAGAGAAGTGGGTGAGAAGATAGCCCGCAGTGTTCAGCTCCTCTCTCGGGGGGTTCTGAGTAATTTATGTTCTAACTTATACGCTTCAGCACTGTCCAGATCTTCCACAGTGAACTGGCATTTTTGTTGGAGTCAAAGAACACAATTTTTGAATCATTTTTTGAATATATGTTGAATACCAGGGTGGTCTGGGAGGGAATCAGCCAGCCCTAATTTCCAGGTGAGAGAGTGATGCTCTCGTGGGGCCGGCCTCCTCCCCCAGCCTGCAGTGTTTGCATGCCTGGAGGCCCCCATCAGCCTCCCCCAACTCGGGGTCTCAGCAGGGCCCTCAGCGCCTAGCTCCGTCACAGGTGAGGCGAGGGGACTAGCTTAAACCGCCAGGGAGCTGGCCCCTTCCCCCTTTCCTGGTGACTTGTTTGTGTGTCTTGTTGTGTGTGTGTGTGAGTGCGACACACTGGAAGGACCTGGCCTCCTCTCTCTTGGTTGCCCAGGGCCCAGTGATGTCACCGGGTGGGGGTGTTGAGTGTGGCAGTTCAGAGCATGGGCTCGGGGTCCACAGCATCCAGTGTGCCATCACCTGACTTTCCAAGCCTCCTTTTCTCTAAATGGGACTCACCACGTGCACCTCCAGAGGGGTTGTGAAAATTAAGTATGGAGAGCTTGGCATGGGGCTGGCACCCAGCGGGCCCTCAGAACGTGCCAGCTATTGTCATTCTCAGTAAAGTTTTAGAATAAAGTGGATGGAATTGGATTAAGCACTGGCCATCACTTCCCCAAAATTCCCCACTCTTGGGGCTTGAGTGGCTTCCCGTTTTGGCCTGGCCAGTTTGGAAGTCATTGAGGATAACGTATATCCCATGGAAGGACATCTGACAGGCTCTGGGACAGTTGTCACAGGCTAATGAATTCCGCCGCAGTCGCCCAAGCCCACGTCTGGGCCATGCGGCCGCCTCTCTGTGGCTGACATTTAAAGGTGAGCAGTTAATACCCACCCATCACTCATGGTCTGATCGAATGTTCGGAAGATGAAACCTATCTGAGACGAGAGTGATCACTCATTCCCCACCCGCCCCCACACCAAAACACTGTCACTCCTGTCTGAATCATAATAAAACTTTGCAAAACTATTTGGTTCTCTCAACAGCCCCTGCTGTTGAAAATGGAGGCACTTTCTGACATGCCTGCTGGTAAGTGCCAGCCTGGCAGGGCTCCTTCACCCACTAGGACCCACACCAGCCACCCCCTGGGGTAGGAGGGACTCGAGCCCTCTCTCTCCACACACTGCTTGTATTTTAATTCCTTAATAATCTTCTTCTCATTCAATTCCCATCTATCTATTGAACCAACCTTCATTGAGGACCACCTCAGTTTAGATGTCTTGGGTCACAAGGAACAGAAAACACCTGACTCAAGCTAAAATGAGGGGAACACCTATTATTTCATATGACAGGAAGTCCAGAGGTCGGGCAGGTTTCAGGGCGGCTTGATTCAGCAGCTCAGTGTTGTGCTCAAAGACCCAGGTTCTTTCCATCTCTATGCTCTGTGTGGCCATCTTTCCACCTCAGCGTTGGTTTGTCCACCAGCTGGAACCAAGATGGTGGCTGCCACCCCAGTCATGGTAGCTGGACCTGACATCTCTTTCAGGGACTCCTTTTCTTTGGGAGGAATCTCAGCTGGACAGCTCTTCCATGAACATCCTGAATTGTCATTATTATTCTGGCATCTGAGATCACGTGTACACCCCGTCCTCCGGAGAGCACCTCCAGAGGTTACAGCCAGTGGCACGACTCTGGCCTTCTCATCAATCAACCAGCAAGTCAGATCAGGACTTTGCTCACCCACTCTTCATCAGCGAAATTCTTTGTTTTGCAAAGGTATGGAAATATTTATTTTCGATTTTGATTTGCTTTTATTTTTCACAGTTTTTAATTCTATCACGGGAGGTCTGTATGATTTTTTTCTTTATCTTGATGGTGATGAATCTCAGTATTAGGTGTTTCCAAATAAAGCATAATTGACTTTGTTAATTTTCCTGATTGCTACTTCTCTTTTAATTTATTTTTAAAAACTGATATTTACAATTAGCCAAAGTCTGATTCTTAATGAAATTTCATAATGAAGTATTATTTGGTTTTAGAAATTAAGAAACAAGCTTACATGTTTAAAAAATAATAATTTAACATACTTTAAGCATACCAATTAACTCAAGGGCACTGTAGGCATTTATGGCACTGGGCAATCTATCTTTTCAAAATATATTTTATTATACATGTGTGTAGGTAATAGTAACACTTTGTGAATTTTTCAGAAATTTAATTCCTGAATTACATACAAATCAAGATTTTAATACATTCTTCTTTGTTGACCTCATGCTTAATTTTAACATTTATTTATTTATTTTTAACATTTACTAATGCCGACAATCTTTTTTTTAAATCCTTGAAAATTTGATTTGCAGAATCTGCAAGGGCCCTGGGTTTCCTTAAGTATTTCATATCTAAATGGAGGTACTTTTACAGATACTTATATTCCCTCCATAACTGACAACTTTTTAATTAAGGCTGGAAAGTTATAGTCACAAGACAAGCAGTAATTGCCCCCAAAAGTCTAAGTCGTTAATTAGGCAAACATAATGAGAGTTGTCGCACATGGGGATTCGCGTGCCCTGACAATCCCCCCCGGCCTAAATGTCTTATTTGGCTGGAAGAATCATCCAGCGAGGAAGGGGGCCAAGCAGACCTCGCCAGCATCTCACCGAGCACGATGCGCATCGTGCAGAAAAAAAGCTGTGACCTTTTATCAGCATCCGCCAGCAGGAATTCAGAAGCAAAGTTCTTTGGCGAGATCGATTGCCCCAGTATCCGATGGAGCACGACGACCTGGTTACAAGGTCAGGCAATTAAAAGCTGAAGCCGAAATGAGTCACATAATTGCAGAATCGCTCATTTTAGCAGGCCGATTGGAAATTGTCAACACTGTGTCTGAGACTAATGAAGCAAAGGAAATGGAAAAGGTGACATTTTCAAATAATATTATTAATAAACGAATTGCGGACATGTCAGATGACAAAGACAACTCCACTCCAGGGGTTTATTAAGTCCAAAAAAGTTTTCATTGCTGATTGATGAATCTGTATATTAACACCTTCCTAATTGGGCTCAGTTAATAGCGCTAATTAGAATCCCTAAAGGAAAAAAACTGGAGACACACCGTTTGCTCTTTAAAGTCGTCCCAAAACAAATTACTGGAAATGAAACATTCAAACTGGTAAATTAATACTTTGAGACACAGAGCTCATTATGGAGGCCCTGCTGCGTCGCGTACAGATGTGCCGTAATGATGGAAGGTGTAACGGCTCCACATCACAAATTTATTCTAGAAAGCACCGAGATGCAAGTAATGCATGGGGTTATTCACAGCCTCTTGTATAAGAAGTTTGCACTCGGATCTGACTTCCGCGTTAAATGACATGAACAAACAGGTGACTTTAATAAAATCCAAGCTGTGACAGTCCCATCCATTTCAACATTATGTGAAAAAAACAAAAAATGGCATTGGAATACCAAGTTCGCCTATTCCATACCAAAGTGGCTGTCCAAAGAATGAGACTTGTCAAGAGTTTAAGAGCTGAGAGAAGAAATGGGGGCGGAAAGTGTAAATGACTCACTTAGCAAATCCCACTTGGTTTCAGAAAATGGTGTACTTAACCTGACATCGTGGGACATCTGAGTGAATTTAACTGGAAATTGCAAGGATTATCAGGCCGAGCTGTCCTTCAACTACCCAAGTTATGAAAAACAGTTTAAATGTGCAAGAACGCAGGAAATATCTACTCTCCAGCCCTTCCCGTGGAATCTCCTAGAAGGCTGGTGGCGAGCATTAGATATGTTTAATTTGGATCTGGAAGAGTAACACATAAATGTTATCAGTTCTGACAAAATAGAAAGAATGCAACTTAAAGTGGGAAGAGAAGGGAGAGGGAAAGAGGTAAACGGAATAAACTCATTAACTGTCACATCAATAATAGCTGGGAGACAGATGACGTCACTGAACACTGACAAACCAAATAATATTAGTTTGCACCATCTGAAATTAGCAATATCTGACCATTTTTCACCTACAAAAATGCCAGTTCTATATGGCTCAAGCTAATTAAAGATTATAACATATACTAGAATAAAGACAGCCAATCGGACAAAAATGCCAACGTCCCTAACTCATGGAAGAAATGCAGAAACAGAAACACACTACAAGGTGGATGAAACTTGAGGACGTTCTGCTGAGTGAAATAAGCCAGTCACAAAAGGACAAATACCGCACCGTTACACTTATTAGAGGTACCGAGGGGAGGCAAATTCATAGAGACAGAAAGTGACCACAGGTGTCCAGGGGCGGCGGAGGGGGGCTATTCCTTCATGGGGACAGAGCTTCTTTTTGGAGTAACGAAAAAATCTTGGAAATAGATAGTGGTGATGGCTGCACAGCATTGCAATGTACTTCATGCCACTGAATTGTACACTTTAAAATGGTTAAAGTGATAAGTTTTATATTATATATATTTCACCAAAAGTTTAAAAAAATTAATAACATAATATACCAAAATCCATTGAATTGCAATTTAAACGGATAAATTTATGGTATGTGGAAAAGATCTCAATAATGCTGTTTACAAAACAACAATAGAAAAATAAAGGAAATTATGCTTTAAAAAATAAGAACAAAGAAAACAGGAAACATCAAAGAAGAAATAGAATAAACAAAATGCGATATACACAGTAGACGTTACATACAATAAGGCGGCAGAGTGGAGACCAGCATATGAGTCATAGCAGCGAATGTGAATACATTTAACTCACCTATTATAAGAAAAAGATTTTCACGTCAGTTTACAGAGCAAGCCGTGACTCTAGACAGAGCGGTTTAGAAAGACTGAAAGTCATGAGATAGACGAAGCTATATGGGGCCAAGGGAAACAATGAAAAACAGAGGCTTGACTCTGACATCAGACAAAGTAGAATTCAGGCCAAAAAGCGTTAAATGTGACAAAGATGTTATGTTATTAGGCCAACGGAGATTCAACAGTTAGGAATACTTATGCAACAAATAACACAGCAACCACCTTTATAAAGCGACAGCCACAGGAGGTGTAAGAAGGAACGGACAGAACACACTGCTAACAGGAGAGTTAACACGCTGCTCTTGGGCAAGTGAACAACAGCAACAAAAACCCAGGAAGGTTATAAAATGACTAAAGGATAGAATCAACAAGGAAGATTTCACGGTTTTGTATGAAATTTACACCACAACAAAAGAGAGTATGCCTTCTTCTCAAACACACATGAAACACTCATCAAGATGGAAATTCACACACACACACATTATGTCACGATGCTTTTCATAAAGTAGAAACAATACAAATAAATGTTACTGATTACAATGCATTTAAAGTGGAAGTTAAAAACAAATTCAAAAAAACAAATTTTCTGCCTTGGAAATTTAAAATCTCTCTCAAACAACTCTCAGGTGAAAGGCAAAATACAAATTGAAATTGCAAGATCTCTTCAAAAAAATAAACACTGCGTATCAGCATCTTTGGGATACTGTTAAGACAGTTATCAGAGAAAAAGTTCATGACTTCAGATACGTCAATAAAAACAAAATAATGAAAATAAGTGAACTAAATTCCCAACTTAAAAGTAGAAGATGTGAGGCTGGCCCAGTGGCATAGTAGTTAATTTCACACTCTCCGCTTCAGCGGCCCAGTTGCCTGGGGTTCACAGGTTCAGATCCCGGGTGTGGACCTACACACCGCTCATCAAGCCATGCTGTGGCAGCATCCCACATACAAAATAGAGGAAGACTGGCACAGACGTTAGCTCAGGGCCAGTCTTCCTCACCAGAAAAAAAAAAAAAAAGTAGAAGATGAACAACAAAGTAACCCAAAAGAATGCACAAGAAAGAAATGGTGGAGAGAGAGCAGAAATTAATGAGGGAGTGGGAACGCAAATGGTGCAGCCACTTTGGGAAAACAGTCTGGCAGTTCCTCAAAAAGTTCAACCAGAGTTACCATATGACCCAGCAACTCTACTCCCAGCTATCCACCCAAGAGGAATGAACGTATGTCCACACGGAAACTTGAACATGAGTGTTTACATTAGCGTTATTCATGGCAGCCACAGGTAGAAACAGCCCAAATGTCTGTGCACTGACGACTAGATAAACAAAAGTTGATCTGTCCAGACAGTGGAATACTATTCAGCCATAAAAAAGAAACAAAGTACTGATGCCACAACGTGAAAGAACCTCAAAAAAAACATTATGCTAAGTGAAAGAAGGGAGACACAAAACTTCACATATTATATGACTCCTTTTATATAATATATCCTAAATAGGCAAATGCATAGAGACAGAAAGCAGATTGCCAAGGGATGGGGGAGGGGAGAACAGGAAATAATTGCTGGATGGGTGCAGGGTGTTTTTATGGGGTGATGAAAAATTTTTGAGACTAGAGACAGTTAGTGTTGTACAGCACTGTGAATACACTAAATACCGCTGAATTGTACAGTTTAAAATGATTAATAGTCTGTTAGGTGACTTTCACCTCAATTTTTAAAAAGAAAAAGAAAAATTAATGAGGTTGAAAGCAGGGAAGCCATAGAACTAATTAATAAACCAAAATTCTGACCCTTTGAAAAAATTGAAATAGAGAACCCTTCAGTTATCAAGAAAAAAGGAATAAAGCACAAGTATACAAAACAAGAAAGCATAAGAAGGTAATATACATAGGGAAAGAGGAGTTTTTTAAAAATCATAATGGACTACGTTGCACAACTCTGCGAAAATAAATATGAAAACTTAGATGAAATGAATGATTTTCTAAGAAAGTACAATTTACCAAAATTGATCCCAGCAAAGACAGGAAGTTTAAAGAGCCTAATTTCACAAAAAGAAATAGAAGAACTTATGGAGATCTGCAAAAAGAAATAGAATAAAACAGAAACCAATAAAATTAGTCAGCTGTAAGAGTAGAAACCTTAAACATATTTTTTAAATGCTCAGATTCACTCCTAGTAGGGGAAAGTAAGGGACAATGAGACTTCCCTGAATATACCTTTTGAAACTATTTTGACTTTTGAACCGTGTTACTATATTACACATTCATAAAATGAAATTAAATCAACAAGAGCTGGGAGAAACCTTGAAACTGAATACAAACAAAACAAATGGATGTAACTGTTTATCAGGTTGATAACATAACCACATAGAAAAAAAAAAGAATTAATCCAAGTACTGTTTGAACATGTTAATCTGTTTGGGTAAGGAGAAGAAGAATTAAAAGAAATCTTGACTTTACTGAGGAGTTTGTCGTTGATAATGGATTTGGGGTTGCAATTCTTAAACTATTTCCTGTGTATTGTAGGACTGGGCGAAAAGTAAACATATGGATGTTATTGAAAACCAGAGTTCTTTGTAGGAGAACAGGGATGCAAAAATGTAACAGGGAGGATGGGAAGAACCCCAAGATGCTGGAATGAAATTAAAAGCATCAATATGAACCAATTTTTAAATATTTACTTTTTAGCTCTCTCCACTGAACTGGCCTAGAAGTTGGTAACAGGCCTGGGGCCAGAAAAGTCAAAATTATTTATGCCAGAAAACAAGGAAAGATTTAAAACTGATGGAGACTTGTCAAAATTTCATAAGAACCAGCTTGAAGAGGCTCCTGTCAGACAAATTTGGGGAAATTTTATCATCAATGAGTATAACGCATTGAATTTTAAAAAGAAATTTTAAAAGGGAGGGAGATTCGAGCTGTAGCCATAACAGAATGCTTTGTAGAGCTAATCCTCTCTGACAACTGTAAAAGGTGGGTAAAATATACGCACCCAGCATGAGAAGGCCCTGGAGAAGAGCCCAGGCAGACAGAATTTGAAAGGTTATGCCCACTCAGAGAGGAGTGGATGATGTGAATTCCGCAAACAGGCCCACCCTTTTCATAGTGGCGTTTCTACCTCCCAAAGCTGGGAAACAAGTCCGAGCAGAAAGCAGAGACCTTGTGAGCTGGGGACACAGAGCTGGAGATTGGAGCTGCCAAATCAGCTGAGACTTGAGGAATAAAATTGTGAGGTGGAGACGACCACGAAGAAGTAACCTCCGCACAAATTCTTCTCAAGTCACTGTCATGAGTTGTGATGGCTCAGGGTGAGACCCGAGAAAGCCGTGCAAGAACCATCCGGGAGGCTCAGGAGCTAAGCAGAGATCACGAGCCACACAGAACCGTGGAGACAGAGGTTGGAGTTCACGCCCTGTGAGACCGAGGGGCTTTGGAAGACCCCCTGGGCTTTCACAGGAGAGTGCAAAGGGGCCACATCTTAGAAGTAAGGGCAATGCTCCAGGAGTGAGGACCACATCCAAGGAGTGCAGATTATATCCTAGCAGTAAGGAGAAAGTTCGAAGAGGCCAGCCCTCGTTGAGCGTGATCTACCCAAAAGATTGGTCAAAGGAAGTTCTTGAAACAGAAAGGAAATGGTAAAAGAAAGAAGCTTGGAACATCGGGAAGGAAAAAGGAACAACAACGAGTAAAGAGCAAACGTGAATAAATACCACAGACTTTCCTTCTCTCTTGAGTTTTCTAGATTATGTTTGATAGTTGAACCAAACAGTGTAACATTGCTGATGTAGATTTCAATGTGTGTAAAGGGAACACTTAAGACAATTCTATTATAAATAAAGGAGGTAAAGTGACTCAAAGGAGGAAGCCTCCTCTGTTTCACTCCTGCTGATAGAATGTTGACACCGAGAGATCTTTGTGATTGCAGTAGTGGTTACACGAGTCTACATGTGGGATGAAATGGCATAGAACTATACGTACACATTGTACCAACGTCAGTTTCCTGGTTTTACACTATAATTTTGTAAGATGTCACTCCTGGGAAAACTGGATGAAGACTACCTGGGACCTCCGTGTGGTATCTTTGCAACCTCCAGTAAATCTATCATTATCTCAATATAAAAAGTTTTTTAAAGAAAAAGATGGTGAAATAAAGAATTTTTCTGTTTTCAGACAAACAAAAGCTAGGAGATTCTGTCCTCAGTAGACCAGCAATGTAAGAACTACTAACCAAGTTTTCTTAGGCCGAAGGGAAACGGCCCCACATAGAAGCACAGAATTATAGGAAAGAATGAAGAATATGGGAAAAAGTACATAAGTGGTTAAAAATATATTACATTATTTTTATGAATGCAAGTTGACTGTTTAAAAGAAAAATAATGTGCTGTGGAGTTATAAAAAGGTAGTAAAGATATATGAAAATATTAGCATAAAAGGCAGAAGGGGATAAGGATAATTAAACTTTTGTAAGGTCTTTGCACTGTTTGGGAAGTAATCAGAGTACTAACTTAAGGTAGACTATAATAAGTCAAGAGTGCATATTGAAATCTCTGCCTATGGAAACCGCTAGAAGGATACAAAGATGTCTAACTAAAGATCTAATAGATTGAAGGTACTAATACTTGGTTATTCCCAAGTAAAGTGGCAAAAGCCAATCAAGGGACAAGAAACAGATGCAACATACAGCAAACATAGTAGAATGGTAGAATTAAACCCAAAACGTCAGTTCATTTCATTAAATGTAATGGAATAAACACTTCAACTGAAAAACAAAAATGTCAGACTGCATAAAAATGAAGACCCACTGGATGCTATTTGCCAGATCCACACTTTACATAGAAGGACCACTGAGGGACACAAAGGTTGACAGTGAAAGGATGGAAGAAGATGCACCATGCCATCACAAACCAGAACAAAGCTGGAAGGGCTCCAGCATCACAAGCAAAGGTAAATTTTTTTTTTTTTAAAGATTGGCACCTGAGCTAACAACTGTTGCCAATTTTGTTGTTGTTGTTGTTGTTTCTTCTTTTTCTCCCCCAATCCCTCCAGAACACAGTTGTATATTGTAGTTGTGGGTCCTTCTAGTTGTGGCATGTGGGACGCCACCTCAGTATGGCCTGATGAGTGATGCCGTGTCTGCACCCAGGATCCGAATCGGTGAAACCCTGGGCTGCTGAAGCGGAGCGCACGAACTTAACCGTTCGGCCTCGGGGCCGGCCCTGCAAAGGTAAATTTTAAGTCCAGAAGTATTACTAGAAACAGAGAGGGATACTCTCGCATGGTTAAAGAGTCAATTCAACAGGAATACCTTAAAAATCCTAAATTTGTAAGCACCTAATAGTATAGCTTCAAAATATACAAAGCAAAAGTGGACAGAAATAAAAAGAGAAATATCTGCAATCCTAATGGAAGATTCTACCACCCTTCTCTCAGGAATTGACAGAGCAAGCGGAGAAAAAAAATAGGTATATAAGAGCCCAACATGCTGAACCAGCTTGACACGGTTATATACAACACCACTTTCAAGACCTCCAAATAGATGTTCTGTTGAAGAACACATGGAACATTTTCCAAAATAGACCATATATTGGTCCATAAATCAAATCTCAATATATTTCAAAGGATTAAATAATACAAAAGTATGATGTCTGATCACAGTAAAATTAAGCTAGAAATTAATGACATAAACATAACCAAGAATCACCAAATGTTTGGAAATTAAGCAATGCGTTTCTAAATAACCCATAGATCAAAGAATAAATCACCATGAAAATTAGAAAATACTTTGAACTGAATGATAACGACAGTGTAACTGACAAAACTTCTGGGATGCAGCTAGACCAGAGCTTAGAGTCTTTCAATGCACACTTCAAAAAAGCAATAAGGTTAAAATCAACGATCTAAGCTTTCAAAACGTAGTGTCCAATTAAATCAAGAAAGTAAAAGAAGGAAAATTCTAAAAATAAGAGCTGAGATCAAAAAATAAAAAACAGACATACAGTAGAGAAAATCAGCAAAGACAAAAGTTGGTTCCTTGTACAGATTAAAAATTTGACAAACCTTTAGCAAGGATGAGTTTCAAAAAGAGAGAAAACACAAATAGTTGATTAAAGAAATGAGAAGAGGGACACACGTTAAGTAGATAATAAGAAAATATTAGGAAAAACTTTATGCAAAAACTTGAAAATTTAGATTAAAGAAATAAAATTACACAATTTGAAAAACACAACTCACCAAAAATGGCTCAAGAAAAAAATGTAAAATTTAAATAGTCTTATATCTATTAAATAAATAGTATCCATAATTTAAAAAATAAAACTCCCCGCAAAGAAAACTCTGGTCAAGAGAATTCAGTCAAGAATTCTTCCAAGCATTTAAGGAAGAAAATCACCAATCTTCCACAAACTCTTTAAGTCAGTAGAGAAAGAGGGGACATTTTTAATCCATTTTTGAGGCCAGCATAACCTTTATACCAATATCTGAGAGGGAATTTCAAGATGCAAAATTATAGATGAATACCTCTCATGAATATGCATGAAAAAACCCTAAAAGAAATATTAGCAACTCAAATCAACATGTATATATTTTTTAAAGGCTAATATATCAAGACCAAATGGGATTTACCCCAGGAATGCAAAGTTGGCTTAACCTTGAAAAATCAAACAATGTAATGCAATTCATCTCATTAACAGAATAAAGTAGAAAATCGTACAATCATCTGAATAGAAACAGAAAAGGACTTGATAAAATCGTATATCTTTTATGATTTTTTAAAAACTCTCAGTAAACCAGAAATAGAAGAGAATTTCCTCAATCTGATAGAGTGTCTACAAAAAAAACTATAGCTAACATCACACTTAATAGTAAAATACTGAATGTTTTCCTGCCAAAGAGGGGAACAAGACTTAAATATGCACTATTTCCTCTTCCATTTAATGTTATTCTGGAGATTCCAGACAGTTGGTCCTACATCAAAGCAGGAAGCTTGTGATGGGTTGAAGTAGGACACCCAAGTGTTACGTATGTAGCTCCAATTCCAAGGCAGGCTACCTAGCTCTTCTAGACAGAAGGTCAACAGTAAATGAAAGCCTTGAAGCACACAGCAAACCACCAGCCCTAATGAACATCTAAAGCGTACTCCACCCAACGACCACAGAGCATACGTTCTTCGCAAGTGTACAGGGAAACCTCTCCAGGACAGATTATATGTTAGGCCACAACACAAACCTCAATTAATGTAAAAAGATTGAAATAATGCAAAATACGTCCTTTGACTGCAATAGATTGAAATAGAAATCAGTAACAGAAAGAAATTTGGGAAACTCACAAATGTGTAGAAATTAAACAACATACTTCTGGGCCCAGTGCTGTGGCCAAGTGGTTAAAGTTCCGCATGCTCCACTTGGGCAGCCCGGGTTCACGGGTTCAGATCCTGCACACGGACCTACTCCACTCACCAGCCACGCTGTGGAGGTGTCTCACATACAAAAAAGTAGATGAGGATTGACACAGATGTTAGTTTAGGGCTAATCTTCCTCAGCAAAAAAATAATACTCCTAAATAACCAATAGGTTAAAGAAGAAATCACAGGAAAATTATAAAACAGTTCAAGATAAAATGAAGACACAGTAGACCCAAACTCAAGAGATGCCACTAAAGCAGTGCTTAGAGGAAAATTTATTCCTATAAATCTGTGTTTAAAAAGAAGAGAGACAGGGGCTGGCCTGGTGGTGTAGTGGTTAAGTTCATATGCTCTACTTCGGTGGCCCAGGGTTCGCAGGTTCAGATCCTGGGCGTGGACTTACACGCTGCTTATCAAGCCGCGCTGTAGCAGGAATCCCACATACAAAATAGAGGAGGATGAGCACAGATGTTAGCTCAGGGCCAATCTTCCTCAGCAAAAACAGAAGGATTGGTAGCAGATGTTAGCTCAGGGCTAATCTTCCTCACCAAAAAAAAAAAAAGAAGAAGAAGAAGAAGAGAGACATAAAATAACCTCATCTTCCACCTTAAGACACTGGAAAAGTAAAAGCAAACTAAACCTAGAGCAAGTAGAAGAAAAGAAAGAATAAAGATTAGAGAATCAATTAATGAAATGAAGAATAGAGAAATAGATGAAATCAACAAAACTAAAAGTTAGTCTTTAAAAAGATCAACAAAATTGACAAACCTTTAGCCAGTCTGACCAAGAAAAGAAGATAGAAGATTCCAATTACTAAAATCAGAAATAAAAGATAGGACATTACTACTGGCCATCCAGAAATAAAAAAGATTACAAAGGAATTCTATGAGCAATTGTATGCCATTAAATTAGACAAGTTAGATAACATGGAAATTTTTCGAGAAAGACACAAACTAACAAAACTGACTGCAGAAGAAATTGTAAAATCTGACTAGACCTGTAACAAGTTAAAAGGTTGAATTAGTTATCAAAAAACTGCCAAGAAAGGAAAGCCCAGGCCAGGAAGCCTTCACTGGTGAATTCTACCAAACATTTAAAGAAGAGTTAATAACAATTCTTCACACACTCTTCCAAAAAAGAGAAAAAGAGAGAACACTTCATAACTCCTTCTCTGAGGCTAGTGTTACCAATAGTACACCAAAATCAGACGAAGGCATCACAAGAAAAGGAAACTACAGATCAGGGTCTCCTGTGAACACACGTGCAAAATACTAGCAAACTGAGTCCATCAACATATTAAAAGGATTATGTATCACAACCAAACGGAATTTACCCCAGGAATGCAAAGTTGGTTAATCAATTAACGTAATGCACCGTATCAATAGAATTTTTAAAACCACATCATCATCTCAATCGATGGAATAAAAGCATTTGACAAAAGTCAACACCCTTTCATGATAAAAACACTCAATAAACTAGGAACAGAAAAGAACATCCTCAATCTGATAAAGGGCACCTATGAAAAATCCAGCTTATCCTAACAACATCACACTTAACGGTGAAAGACTGGATGCTTTCCCCTAAGATCAGGAATGAGGCAAAGATATCCACTCTCATCACTGCTAGTCAACCTTGTACTGGACGATCCAGCCAGGGCAACCAGGCAAGAAAAGTCAACTAAAGGGATCCAGATTGTAAAGGAAGAGGTCAGGCTCTCTCTATTCACAGGGGACATGACCTTGTACATAGAAAATCCTGAGGGGTCCACTAAAAATCTATTAGAACTCATAAAGGAATTCAGCAAGGTTGTAGGAATCAATTATACTTCTATACGTTTGCAATGAACAACAATCCAAAATGAAATTAAGGAAACAATTCCACTTACGATAGCATAAAAAATAATGAAATACTTAGAATAAATTTGAACCCCAACAGGACAAAGCTTATATTCCGAAAACCATAAAACATAGATGAAAGACATTAAAGACAATTTAAGTAAATGGAAACACATCCTGTGTTCGTTGATCAGAAGACCTGATACCGCTAAAATGGCAATATTCCCAAAATTGATCGACAGATTCAGTGGAATCTCAACTGGCTTCTTGATAGAAATTAACAAGCTGATTTTAAATTTCATGTGGAAACTCAAGAGGCCCAGAATAGCCAAAACAATTATTGGATGTAGAATTATGGATAAGCGTATGTTTTCTTTCAGCAATTTAAAGATGCCCTTCTGTTGTCTTCTGGCTTCCTTCATTCCTATAGAGAACTCATATCTCAGATTTGCTGTTTCTTTTTGGAGGTAATGTATCTTTTGTTCTCAGGCATCTTTTAATACTTTTTACTGTATACTTGGTTTTTGGAAGCCTTGCTATGATTTGCCTAGGTGTAATTTTTTCTTTAAGATTTACGGAGCTTCTTAAATGTGTGAATTGTGTCTTTCATTAATTTTGGAAAAATTCTTAAGCATATCACTTCAAATATTACTTCTTCCCCGTTCTCTCTTCTAGGGTTTCAATTAAATATTATGCCTTTCATTCTATGTCACATGCCTCTAGTCCTTTTTCTGTATTTTCCTTTCTTTCTTTTCTCTGTGTATTTCCTTTTCAATACATTCTATTGATCTGTTTTCTAATTCATTAATTCTGTCTTCTGCTTTGTCTAATCCTTTGGTAAATCCCTCTGAGTTCTTTTATTTCAGATAGTGTATTTTTCAGTTCTAGAATTCCTGTTTGATTCTTTATATGAATTCTATTCCTCCCTTGAAATTCCCCACCTTTTCCTGGGTTTTCTCAATCTTTTTTTCTGTTTCCTGGAGCATATTGATGATTACTTTAAAATCCGTATGTGTTAACTCCAGTACCTAGATCAACTTTGATTCTGTCTTGGTTGCCAGTTTAGAGCTATTATAAATAATGTTTTAATCAATATATTTATGCATGTGTTTAATATGCTGTTATTTTTCCAGCTTAAGGTAGAAGCTGAGATTATTGATTTGAAACCTTCCTTCTTTTCTAATTTATGTTTACTGCTATCCAAGTAGTGCTTTTACAGCATCCCATGAATCTAATATGTTGTGTTTTCCTATGCATTCAGTTCCCAATACTTTCTAATTTCTGTTTTGCTTTCTTCTTTGATCCATGGATTATTTACAAGTGTGTTAGTTTCCAGTTACTTGGGAATTTTCCAGAGATTTTGCTGTTACTGATTTCTAATTAAATTCCGTTCTTGTTAAAGAGCATATTTGATATTACTTGGGTCCTTTTAAATATATTGAGATTTGTTTTATGGCTCACAGTACGGTCTATCTTGGTAAATATTCTGTGTGCATGTGAAAAATAAGTGCATTCAGCTGTTGATGGGTACAATGTTCTATCAATGTCACTTAGGTCAAGTTGGTTGATAGTGTTGTTCAAATTTTCCATATCCACACTGATTTTCTGTCTGATTGCTTTCACAAATTATTGAGACAGAGGTATTGAAGTCTCTGAGTTTCATTGTGCGTATTTCTCCTTGCAGTTCTATCAGATTTTGCTTCATTTATTTCAGATCTCTGTTATTAGCTACAGAAATATTTAGAATTATGTCCTCTTGATGAATTGAAACCTTTCTCATTATGAGATGAGCTTCCTTATCCTTGGTAATATTCTTTACTCTTAAATCTCCTTTGTCTCATATTAATTTGGTGACTCCAGGCTTTCTTTTGATTAGCGTTAGCATGGCCTATTTCCTTCCATCCTTTTACTTTCAATCTGTTTGTGTCTTTATATGGAAAGTGAATTTCTTATGGACAGAAGATAGTTGGCTCATACTTTTTTATCCAGTCTGACAATCTCTGACTTTTAATTGGCTGTTTAGATCATTTACATTTAACGTGACTATAGTTTTGATCAGGTGTAAGCTTATCTTGCTGTTTACTTTCTATTTGTTCCATCTAGTCTCTGTTCTCTTTATCCTCTTTTCCTGCCTTCTTTTGGATTCCTTGAGTATTCCTCATGACTCCATTTTATCTCCTTTATTGGCTTGTTAGGTCTCTTTATTATTTTTGTGATTGCTTTAGAGATTATAGTATACATCTTTAACTTGTCACAATCTACCTTTACTGATATACCATTTCATATATAAGAAATTTATAGTAGTGTACTTCCATTTCTCTGCTCATGATCTTTGTGCTACTGTTGTCATACATTTTGCTTTTACTAACATATAAAACCAACAATATATTGTAATTATTTTTCTTTTTAAAATATTTAAATAATTTTTGAAATCTTACATATTTACCAATGTAGTTACCATTTCAGATGCTCTTCATTCCTTTGGTAGATCTGCATTGCTGTACTGTACCATTTTCCTTCTACTTGACATTTCCTTGAACATTTTCTGTAGTACAGGTCTGCTGCTTATTAATTTTTTAGCTTCTGTGTTTCTGAAAATATCTTTATTTTGCTCTCTCTCTTTTTTTCTTTTTTTGGTGAGGGAGATTGGTCCTGAGCTAACATCTGTTGCCAATCTTCCTATTTTTTTTCTCCCCAAAGCCCCCAGTGCATAGTTGTATATCCTAGTTATATGTCCTACTATGTGGGACGCCACCACAGCATGGCTTGATGAGTGGTGCTTAGGTCCGCACCCAGGATCCAAACCAGCAAACCCCAGGCCGCCAAAGCAGAGCCATGAACTTAACTACTGTGCCCCTGGGCCAGCCCCTCACCATCGTTTTTGAAGGATATTTTCACTAGATATAGAATTCAGGTTTTTTTCTTTTTGTATTTTGAAGATGTTGCTCCACTGTCTTCTTGCTTTAATTATTTCTGGTGAGCAGTCTGCTGTCATCTTTAGCTTTGTTCCTCTGTACGTGTCTTTTTTTCCTCTGGCTACTTCTAAGAGTTTCTCTTTATCACTGGTTTTGAGCAATATGATTATGATATGCTTAAAGTAGCTTTACTCATATTCCTTGTGTTTGCAGTTCATTGAGCTTCCTAGGGAGTTCATGAGTTTATAGTTTTTATCAAATTTGGAAACAATTTTAGCTATTATTTCTCCAAATATTTTTATGCCCTCCCTTTCTCCTCTCCTTCCAGGACTCCAATTACCTGTATATTAGGCTACTTGAAATTGTACTACAGCTCATTGATGCTCTTTTTCTTTTTAAATTCTTTTTAGTCTCTGTGTGCATTTTAGATTGTTTCTATTGCTATGTCTTCAAATCCTCTAATCTTTTCTTCTAAATGTCCAAACTTCTGTTAATACCATTCAGTGTATTTCGCATCTCACAAATTGTTGTTTTATCTCAAAAAGTTTGGCTTGAGCCATTTCTATCTTCCATGTCTCCACTTAACTTTTTGAACATAGGGAAAGCAGTTCTAATAACTGCTTTAATGTCCTCTCTGCTAATTCTAACATCTGTGTCAGCTCTGGGTTGGTCTCAGCTGATTAATTTCTCTCTTCACTATGGGCTGTAAACTTCTGCTTCTTTGCATGCCTAGTAATTTTTGCTTGGATGATAGACACTGTGAATTTTACCTAGTTGGGTGTTGGATATTTTTGTATTCCTATAATTATTCTTGAACTTTGCTCTGGGATACTGTTAAGGTCTTCAGAAATAGTGTGATCCTTCTGGTTCTTCCTTTTAATGGTTGTCAGGTAGACTAGAAGAGTGTTCTGTCTAGGACTAATTATTCCCCACTACTGAGGCAAATCGTTCTGTGTACTCTACCCAATGCTCCATGAATCTCTGAGGTTTTCTGGCATGGCTAGTTGGGACATGCTCCATTCACAGCCCTGTGTGAGCACTGAAGACGATTACTTTAATCTTTTGGGTGGTTCTCTCTGAAGCTGCAGGTAGTCTCTTCACATGCACGCACTGATTACTACTGAGCTGAACGCTCCATGCAGATCTCTGGGATTCATTCTCCATGCACCTCTCTCCTCTCAGGTCCTCCGACCTGCAAACACTAGATGCTTTGTCCTCCTTAGACTCTTAGCTCCACCTCAACTCCAGGAGTCCACCAAATCACCTCAGAAACTGTCAAGGCAGCAAGCTGGGGCAGTAATAGAGCTTACTTCATTTATTTCTTATCTCTCAGGAACCGCTGTTCTTTGTTACCTGATGCTCTGTGTCTTGAAAACCATTGTTTCATATATTTTGTGCATTGTTTGGTTGATTCAGGTGGTAGGGTGTATCTGATCCCTGTTATTTCATGTTGGTTATAAACAGAAGTCTCCAACCATTCATTTATAATGTATTTATTGATACAGTTGTGTTTAAATATACTAGTAATTACTGACATATTTGGGTTTAATAAGTTCTTTACATTCTCTCACTGTGTTTCTTTTTCTCTCTTTTAATATCTACTTTTGGCTGAATTATTTTTTATTCCATTTTTTTACTCATAAGCTTGGAAGTTATATAGTCTTTTGTTATTTTTCTAGTAGTTACCCTAGAGGTTATAACATGCCTCCTGAACTTATAGAAGTCTAATATTAAATGATACTTTTATGAACAATGCAAAAATCTTGGAACATTTTAACCCTATCTACCTTCTCATCAAGTATAGGCCAATGTTGCCACACATTTTCATTGTATCCATATGTTTAACCCAACAAGATGCTATTGTTGTTCTATACTGTTAATATTCACTCAGATTTACCTAGATATTTATTGTTTTGTTGCTCTTTATACCTTCCTGCACCTCTAAACTTCTTGCTGAGTTCATCCTTATGCCTGAGAATACCTTTTAGTATTTTCTTTAGTGGGGTTCTTCTTATGCCAAACTCTTTGTTTTTGTCTGTCTGAAAATATCTTTATTTTGCCTTAGTCTTGAAGATATTTTCTTTGCTTAGAAAACTCTAGTTCAGCAGCTATTTTTCTTGTAGCACTTTAAAGATACTCTATTGCCTCTGACTTTCTTTATTTCTGTTGAAAGTCATCTGTAAGATAAAGGGAAAAGGATGGGACCCCCCGACCCTTTGCTTTGTGTAGGCGCCACGGGCTTGGTGTAAGGGTAACCCAAAAGCATTCCAGCCTTTCCGGGGTGAGGAAGTAAAATTCATCTTTGAATCATCTTACTCCCTAAATCTGGCTTAGGGTGACCATAGAGTTCTGGTGCCCCCTGGTGCCCGGCAGAGGCGAACAACAGTCACATGGAGGAAGGCTTCCTCCCACGGCTTGAAGTATTTCTAGAATACGGCAAATAGAAGGAGACAAATGTGTGGGAAAACAAGAGAAAACAAGCCTACGGGTACCCAGATATTGAAATTATCATAAATTACCATACACAGACCTCAAAATAAATATGTATTCTTTGTTTAAGGCTATAAAAGACAAGATTGAGAATTTGGGCGGAGATGTGGAAACTGTAAAAAGAAGGAAATAGAATCGTATTGCCTGCCTGTTAAGACCCGTGCAGACCCTCTTGGCCTCACCTGCGCCAGAGCCTTTGGCCATGCGTTTTGCTTCAGCTGTCACCGTGGTAACCGGTTCTAGGCGGGCTCCACCTGACTCCACGCACGTGCAACCCAGCAGCACTGCACCCCAGGCCCACACTGAGCACCGCTTGGCTCCAGCTCCAGCTCCAGCTCGTCCTTGTTACTACTGGGGCATGAAAAGCCCCAGGACTCGCTCAGTCCTCACACATCTGCAATGCAAAAGTGTGGGGAATCATACTCCATGGGGTGAACCGCTGGTGGATGGGATTCGGGCACTGACTGGTAAATAAACTCTTCTCCACCCCTCCTCCTCCTCCTCAACAGAGCTGTGCTGATATCTGTCATTTCACAGCCTCTGGGACTTGCTGCTGTGAGAGATGGTAACTACCACCGTCATCTCCAGCCCTGTCTCTGCCTTGCCCTATGTCACTCCATTTTTTCTCACCACTAATTGCCTGCTTTTGCTCTCTAATAAAATAGTGGCACTAAGTCTTTGCCTCACCCTCTGCTTCCTAGGCATGTTAATTTCCTGGGGCTGCCATAGCAAAGTATCACAAATTAAGTGGTTTAAAACAACAGAAATTTATTGTCTCACAGCTCTGGAGGATGGAAGGCCAAAATCAAGGTGTCAGCCAGGCTGTGCCCTCTCCAGAGCCTCTGAGGGAGAATCTTGCCTCGTTTCTTCCGGCTTCCGGTAGCCCCAGGACTCCCAGGCGTGTGGCAGCATCATGCGATCTCTGCTCCCTCCTCACCTGGCCTTCTCCCCTCTATGTCTTCCCATTGTCTTCCCTCTGTGTCTGCCAGTCTCTATGTCCAAATTTCCCGCTTTTTATAAGGACGTTAGTCATACCCGATTAGGGGCCACACTAATGGCCTCATTTCAACTTGATTACCTCTGTAAAGATCTTATCTCCAAATAAGGCCACATTCTGAGGTATCAGGGGTTAGGCCTTCAATATAATATTTTGGAAGGCACAATTCAACCCTCATCACTAGGGAACACTGGCTATGATCAAAAAACAAATAAAAATTGCATTAACTAAATAATAATAAAATAACTGAAATTACAACCCATTTGATGGGCTTAATAGCAAATTAGACTGAGCTAAAGATGGGCCAGAAGAGAATATCCAGAATAAAGTACAGGGAAAGAAAAGAATGAAAGGGAAAAACAGAAGAGTTGCTAAGATCTCACCACTCCTATTCAACATAGCACTGCAAGTCCTAGCCAGAGCAATCAGACAAGATAAGGAAATAAAAGACATCCAAACTGGAAAGGAGGAAGTAAAATTGTCTCTGTTTGCAGATGATATGATCTTATGTATAGAAAATCCTAAAGACTCCACCAAAAATCTCTTAGAACTAATAAATAAATTTAGTAAACTCTCAGGATACAAAATCAACATATAGGAATCAGTTGTGTTTCTATATAGTAATCATGAAATATCTGAAAAGGAAATGAAGAAAACAACTCCATTTACAATGCGTAAAAAACAATAAAATACTTAGAAATAAATCTAACCAAGGAGGTGAAAGTTCTGTACAATGAAGAGTCTAAGATTTTGATGAAAGAAATGGAAAAAGACACAAATAAATGGCAAGATATCCTGCTTTTATGGACTGGAAGAATTAATGTTGTTAAAATGTCCATACTACCCAAAGCCATCTGTAGATTCAATTCAATCCCTGGCAAAATTCCAACAGCATTTTTCACAGAAATAGAAAATAATCCTAAAATTGGTATGGAACCACAAAAGACCCCGAATAGCCAAAGCAGTCATGAGAAAGAAGAGCAATGCTGAAGGCATCACGCTTCCTGATTTCAAACTACATTCCAAAGCTACAGTAATCAAAAGAGTATGGTACTGGCATAAAAACAAACAGATAGACTAATGGAAGAGAATCTAGAGCCCAGAAATAAACCCTTGCAATGCAGGCAACTAATATTTAACAAGGAAGCCAAGAATACTCAATGGGGAAAGGATTGTCTAATAAATGGTGTTGGGGAAACTTGATAATCACATGCAGAAGAATGAAATGGACCCCTATCTTATATGACCCACAAAGATTAACTCAAAATGGATTAAAGACTTAAACATAAGAACTGAAACCATAAAACTCTTAGAAGAAAACATAGGAAAAAACTCCTTGGCATTATTCTTGGCAATGATTTTTTGGATATGACACCAAAAGCACAAGCAAAGAAAGCAAAAATAAATAAGTGGGACTACGCCAAACTGAAAAGCTCCTGCACAACAGAAGAAACATCAGCAAAGTGAAAACAATCAATATACAGAATGGGAGAAAATATTTGTAAACCATCTATCTAATAAGGGGCTAATATCCAAAATATATAAGGAACTCATACAACTCAATAGCAAAAATACAAACAATCCAATTAAAAAATGGGCAGAAGACCTGAATAGACATTTTTCCAAAGAGGATATACAAATGGCCAACAGGTATATGAAAAGATGCTTGGCATCACTAATCATCAGGGAAACGCAAATCAAAACCACAATGAGATATCACCTTACATGTGTTAGAATGGCTACTGTCAAAAAGACAAGGAATAACAAGTGTTGGTGAGGACATAGAGAAAAGGGAACCCTTGTGCACTGCTGGTGGGAATGTAAATTGGTGCAGCCACTGTGAAAAACAGTATGGAGGTTGCTCAAAGACTTAAAAATAGAACTACCATATGATCCAGCCATCCCACTTCTGGGTAAATATCAAAAGGAAATGAAGTGAGGATCTCAAAGAGACATCTGCACCCACGTGTTCACTGCAGCTTTACTCACAAAAGCCGAGATATGGAAACAACCTAAGTGTCCGTGAACAGATGTATGGGTAAAGAAGATGTGATGTATGGATACACACACACACACACACACACCATGAAATATTATTCAGCCATGAGAAAGAAAATTCTGCCATTTGCAACAATATGGATAGACTTCAAGGGCATTGTGCTAAGTGAATTGAGTCAGACAGAGAAAAACAAGTCCTGTATGATCTCACTTATATGTGGAATCTAAAAAAGCAGAACTCACAGAACCAGAGGGTAGAACTGGTGGTTGCCAGGGGCTGGCGGGGGGGTGGGAGCAAGTGGGGAGAATTGGTCAAAGGCTGCAAACTTCCAGTTACAAGATGGATAAGTTCTGGGATCTAATGTATAGCATGGTGACTATAGTTAATAACATTGTACTATATACTTGAAAGTTGCTAAGAGAGTAGATCTTAAGTGTTCTCACTACATAAAAAAGGGTAATTTTGTGAGGTGACAGAGGTCTTAACTAACCCCACTGTGTTAGTCATTTCACAACATATATGTGTATCAAATCATCACATCGTACACCTTAAACTTACACAATGTTATATGTCAATTATATCTCCATAAAGCTGGAGAGAAAAAGAGATGTCGAGGAATAGAAGATAGAGTGAGAAGGTTCAATGTATGTGCACGCCTTCTTTATATATGCAAAGAAAATACAGATGTGGATAGGCAGAACATAGCAGTACATATTAAGGGGCAGAATACTAGTTGAAGAAATAGTGCTCTAGAATTTACCCGAAGAGATGAAAGGGATCAAGCACAGATTTAAGAAATTTTTAAAAGCCAAGCAGGAAAACTCAAAGGAAACATCCACCTAGATACATCATGGGGAAACTGCATAAAACTAAAGAAAAAGAGAAAATATCAAAAACAGTCAGATGATAAAAGACATATTACTTTCAAAACAAGCATCATTTGGTCTCTTAGCATTTCCCACACAGAATTAGCAATTTCCCCAGGGTCGGGGGAGAAGCAACCCAAAATGTGAGCCTTACCTCCCTGGCTTATCACTTCTGCCGAATCCTAGCCCAGTAATTCTTCACTATCTTATTACGTCTCCAACACTTTCAAGTAGATTTTTTTAATCCAGCTTTTCTTGCTGTCATCAAGAGAGGAGTTGTTCCAAATTACCTGGATTTCAGGATTACCAGAAGCAAAATCCAAATTAATTTTAATGTTTAAAATGCCTCAATGATGGTAGCCCCTATTAAAGAGTTCTAGGCCCAGATGGCTTTACAAATTAGTGCTAGCTAACATTCAAATAAGGATAATTTCTACATTTTAAAAGTATTCCAAGCCTTAGAAAAAGTTAGAAATTAACTCAATTCAACTCATGGAGTTAACATATCCTTATTATCAAAGCTTTCGTAAATTATTCTAAAAAGAGAAGTGAACAATTTTTATTTCTTAAGATAGATGGAAAAAATAAGTAAAACATTACAACATTCAATCAAATATGTATTAAAACTAATACACTATGATCAAGTAGTTTTTATTCCAGGAAAACAAGGATGTGCCAATATTAAGAAAACAATGGATAGAACTAGTCAAAACAACCAATTAGAGGATTAAAAACTAAATTGGAGTAGGAAAAAACTTCCTAAACTTAGTAGACTTCATTTGCCAAAAGCCAACAGCAAACATCTTATTAAACAGTAAAATTCTAAAGCTGTTCCTATAAATACCAAGAAGAGAAGAATGCCTCACTATCAACACTGTTACTCAATGTTGTTTGGAGGTGTAGCCAAGTTACAAAACGTGGAAACTAAAGAGCAAAATTCTGCTTCTGGCATCACTTTGCAGAACGAATTCTCTGAGGCATAGCTGATCTCACCAAAGACGGGAGAGAAAATGGCTATGACCTACAGCTTGAGCATCAGGCAACCAGGAGGGACAGGATGACCCCCAGGACAGGTAGTGGCAATGCCCCCAGGGACGTGAAGTCGGCCAGTGGGAGGGTAGAGGAGCTCACCCTGGAAACCCTACAATGATGGCAGACCTTCAAGGGGGGTTTACGTGACCCCAACTTAGCAGCATCCCTTGGCTACAGGCAAAAGATGGAGGAAATGTCCCCAGTTCAGGCTGGAGGACTCCCCCAGAGGAGGGCCAAGCAATGAGCTCCTAATCAAAGATCACCGAGCATGTAAGGAGGCATGTGGGTGACAGCAGAAGAAAAAGCAAGCAGCGCATTCAGACTCCTGAAGATATTGGTGCCGTTACATCAGCATATAGAAAAATACATGCAAAACGTTTAAAGGAATTAGGGCCCCATCACAACTAATCAAAGATAATTGGGGAAATATCAACAAAAGCACCAGTGAAAAGACTGCAAGCAGTGACACCTCAGTTACAGTGAGAACAACAGGCACCCAGATCTTGGCTTCTAAATGTCATTTCCCTCCAGTGACTGCCTCCTTTGAGAATTACTGATGTGAGGTCTGGGGAAGGGAATGACAAGATGAGGCTGGAACATCTGTGCTAAAATCGAGGAAATGCCAAAAGACACAGAAGCCAGCTTGACACCACACTTGATTAACATTTTGAATAAATAAAAGTTCATGTGTCCATTTGGACATTCAAAAAAGGAGAGAGGAAGAGAGGAAGAGAGCTTCTTACAGAAGAATGCCAGCTAATTCATCTCAAAGAAATAATAGGTTTAGGAAGTCACAACTTTGAAACCACCAATAATCGACTCAGTCACTAAATGACTAAGGGGGATCACTGATTCAGGTGAGAGTCGTCAATGAATAATAAAACCACCAGGTGAAAGATGGTTGAATGAAGCAGACATCATTGCCCCATCCATTTGCCTCAGACATTACATTTCTCTACGCTCCTGGTGACTTCCAACTGCTATTTCTGCATTTCCATCCCGAGGGCTTTCTGCCCACAGATGGGACAGGCCGGAAGTGCTGGGGTATTGGATTAGTCAGAATTCTCTAGAGAAAGAGAACCAATGGGCAATAGAGATAGAGACAGAGATACAGAAGCAGATACAGAAAAATATACAGATACAGATGTAAAAGGACATTTATTGCGAGGAATTGGATCACATAATTATGGAGGCTGAGAAGTACCGCAATCTGCTATCTGCGAGATACAGACCCAGAAAAGCCAATGGAGTAATTCAGTCCAGGTCCAAAGACACAAGAATCAGGAGAGCCTACCGTATAAATTCCAGTCCAGGGACAGGAGAAGACGAGATGTGATGTCCCGGCTCAACAGTGAGGCAGGACAAAGGGGCAGATTCCTCCTTCCTCCAGATTTTATGGTACTCCAGCCCTCGGTGGATTGGATGATGCCCACCCGTGCTGGAGAAGGCCATCTGCTTTACCGAGTCTGCCGATTCAAACTCTGATCTAATCCAGAGACACCCTCACAGACGTACCTGGAAATGTTTAATCTGGACCCAAATTGACGCTAAAATTAACCATCACATGTATTAACAACTTTTGATGCAGTCCCACAACCAATGATTGATGAGAGTTAGTGCATAAATATGTCAGCCGTGGGCCCGACCTGGTGGTATAGTGGTTAAGTTCATGGCTCTGCTTCAGTGGCCCAGGGTTTGCCAGTTCAGATCCTGGGTGTGGACCTACACACAGCTCATCAAGCCATGCTGTGGTGGCATCCCACATAGAAGAACTAGAAGGACTTACAACCAGGATATACAAGTAGGTACAGGGGCTTTGGGGAGAAAAAAAAAAAAGAGGAAGATTGGCAACAGATGTTAGCTCAGGGCCGATCTTCCTCACCAAAAAACAAAAAATAAACAAAAAAATATGTCAGCCCTCTTGGCCCCTTAAGGGAGATCTTCTAAGGCATGTTTACCCCACCTCCCAAGGCTTCCCAACAGTGCTGAGCTTGAGTTACCTCTTGTGTCTGGCTGAATAATGCATCCTTTATTGGCCATATCCCCTTCCAGGGGTCACTTCTCCACTCCTCTCCCATAAACTTCATATTCTCAAATCCTCATCTTGGGGTCAACTTTGGGAGGAACACAGCCTGAGATAGTTGCTGCCAGAAATAGTCCTAGGGAGTATGTCTTCAGGTGGGATTGTGGAATGAGACCGTTAGCCACGAGGATGCTGGTGTAAAAGGGGTAGTTGCCACTGTGGCATGTGACAGCATCATAATCATCAAGGCTCTCACCTGGGATAAATTGGGAAGAGATATGGGTAAAAGGGGCTGTGCTAGCTTGTGGAATATCTCTAGCATCTGAGCAATGTGGTGGAAATGGTGATTTTCAAGTGCAATGGAGTTGTTTGTTTGCTGTTAAGTGCCTCTGATGTGCTGCAGGAAAAAAATGACAGGCTCGAGTCAGCCAACCGTTAATTCAGGGCATGACGTGGAAGGCAGAAGGCCTCTGTGACAGCATCTGAAGTGACCATCGTCTCCTGCAGCTGGAGGGCAGGACCTCCCATCTGGTGAGGGTGGTAAAACTGTAGAGAAGCCTAACCTCACAGCCCTCGCAAATCTCCTATGCTGCATTCTGGATTCTTCCAGGGGAGACGTGGGACCCCGGAACCCGGGATAGGGACATCTGAATGGGTGCTGGAAGAGGTGCGGAATGGGTCTTCCCCTAGAGCCACGGGAGGGAGTGTGGCCCTGCAGACACCTTGATTTTAGCCCAGTGATACTGATCTCATATCGCTGGCCTCCAGCATAGAAAATGACCAGACTGAATTGGCCATCCAAAATACATGGGATGAAAAACAAAGGAAATGCAGGAGAACCAGAAACCCAGTGATAAAATGGCGGCATTAGGCCTTCATATATCAATGATCACTCTAAATGTAAATAGATTGAATTCTCCAATCAAAAGACACAGAGTGGCTGGATGGATTAAAAAACAAGACCCAACAATAAGCTGCCTCCAGGAAACACATCTCAGCCCCAAAGACAAAAACAGGCTCAGAGTGAAGGGATGGAAGATGATACTTCAAGTTAATAGTAAACAAAAGAAACCTGGCATTGCCATACTTGTATCAGACAAAGTAGACTTCAAGATGAAACAGGTAAAGAGAGACAAAGAGGGGCAGTAGATAATGATCAAAGGGACACTCCACCAAGAAGAAATAACACATAAATATCTATGCACCAAACACAGGAGCACCCAAGTACATAGAGCAACTATTAACTAAAAGGAGATATTAACAACAACACAATAATAGAAGGGGACCTCAACACCCCACTCACACCACTGGATAGGTCACCCAGACAGAAACTCAACAAGGAAATTATAGAATTAAATGAAAAGCTAGACCACTTGGACTTAATAGACATATATAGAACACTCCATCCAAAAACAGCAGAATACACATTCTTCTCAAGTGCACACGGAACATTCTCAAGGATAGACCGTGATGTGTTAAGTGAAATAAGCCAGATAGAGAAAGGCAAACACTGTATGATTCCACTCATATACGGAAGATAAACAAACACGAGGACAAAGAGAACTATTTAGTGGTTGCCAGGGAGAAGAAGGGTGGGGGTGGGCACAAGGGGTGAAGGGGCACATTTATATGGTGACTGACACATAATAATGTACAACTGAAATTTCACATTGTTGTAAATGATCATAACTTCAATAAAAAAAAATATTCAGTAAAAAAAAGAGCTCCCCCCTGCTGGTGGACCCAGCTGCCAGTGGACCATGGACCTGAGAAGGCAGGATGGCATCCGCACATGGAGGTGGTAAGAACACAAGAGGGAAGGTTTGGGGGGTCATGACTAGGAAACGGAGGGGCCCAGGAGCTCCACCTAGTGTCACCCATCCCCCTCTGCCTCCACTCTGACACAGCCCCTTCCCCTCAGCCCTCCTTCCCCATCCAAACCCACCATCCCCACCCACGTCAGCCACCAGAGTTGGCTCCAAGCTTGAAAGGGTTGTAGGTCTAGATCTCTTGCTAACTAGTCTTCTCTGGGAGACTAAAGCCTCAAAATGGCCTGGACAATAAAATCTCAACTCCCCCAGAGAGTGGGCCCCCATGGTGAATGAGGAAAGAGCTGCCAGCAGCTGTCTTGCATCCATGACGGAGAGGTAGAAACTGCCTGCCATGAGAGCTGACTTTCTGCTGAGAAAGAAACCAGGATCCAGACACACGCTTGAATGCTGGATCAAGCTGCACCTGAAGTCAGTCCCTGAGCCAGTAGAGTTCTTTTATTGTTTAAATCAGTTTGAATTAGTTTTCTGTCACAATAGTGAGTCCTAATGGACATAAACCCCCTATTAAAACACAAACTCCAAGAGGGCAGGTCTTTGCCAAATCTTGGTTGCCTGTAACCCCAGCACCTAAAATATAGTAGGTGCTAAATAAAAGTTGATTTTGGCGAAGGTCATCAAGAGGACGTGACCACCAATTGACCTCCAAACTGGACCAGGCAATCGGAGGCTCCTGCCCCACTCCCCTGTCCTTGGAATGTGCATTCATCCCACCATTGTCATGCTAGAAGCCACTTCAAGGACACAACCTTGAGAAAGTAATGTGTTATTGAGACCGTCTGGACTGTAGGCGTCACTGAACCCCGTTAGGGCCTCTACGTAAACTCTTAAGATTCTGGCGGATGGGTGCAGAGATCTACTCCTCTTGCAGCTGGCGGCCCAAGATGAGCCTCGTGTGTAAGTTCTCTTGCTTATTGAGTCTGCCACGGACCAATGGGAAGTGGCCTGCCTCTCTTCAGTCTCTGCTTGCCCCCCGTGTAGGGGCCAGTTTCGAATTTCATGTGGGGAACAGCAAGGTTGTGAACCCACAGCTGGTGACCTGGGAAGGTGCCTTTTTAGGGAGGCAGAGGTGAAGGGGACCCACAGCAGAATGTGGGAAATGTGTGGGAGCCACTCAGCCACCGATGCACAATGCAGCCTCAGCTAGGTGCCCATCCCAGGTTCAGGGGCTCCATCGGACGCGTGACCTGTGTAGCAGTTGGTCATGCTGGAGATCTCAGCCACACTAGAAAACCTTATACACATACACACACACACACACGCAGACACACACACACACACACTGCAGCCTGAAATTGAATCCCCTTAGATAGCCATTCCTTTGTTTTAAATTTTCAGCTGCTTTTAAGGGCAGCTTTCCATGGGAGTGGCCACACATCCAGGCTGTCATTTGCACAGTTGGGTAGGGGAGACAGAGCAGAACATGCTCACCAAGAGGACATGGGGACATCAGGGCATCTCTAGAAGGGCTTCCAGGTAGTCAGGTCCAGGTGGTTTGGGGCCCACAATCAGGTTCCCAGGCACTTGTACCCTTGGGCCCAGCGGGTGGCATGGGAGGAGGTTGAGCCCAGGAAGAGGGTCCCAGAGTTCCCTAGGGGAAAGCAAAGGGCACATGTGCCCCTGCCCTCACCAAGGAGACACAATGGGTAGGTGGTTGGGGTCTTGCCCTGAGACCCTGAACATGCTCTGAACCAGGGGGCAGATTCCAGAAGGGCTCCACTGCCCTGGGGACCAGTCACTGTCATCAGGTGACACATCTCTCTCAGCTCAGTGGCCACCATCCACCTGGGGAGAGGCGGGCATGTCAGCCCCTGAGGAACGGGCATCTTAGCCAGTTCCTCAACGAAAGGAGGCCTCCGACACCCTCGTGGGGCTCACACAGGACCCCTCGCCCTCCCTGCTCTCCCTCTGTCCCCAACGGGCCTGGGATCCTCCAGCTTCAGTGGAGACCCTCAATGCTGTTCTCTGCCCCGCCCCCACCCAGGATTTGGTCTCTCCTTCCAGCCACCGTGAATGGCCCCTGCCTGACCTCCCTGGGACCCTGGGACTCAGTCTAGACCTCCCCTGCCCCCGGGAGGACCCCTGCCCCATGGGTGGGATGCGGAGGCCAGGAATGGAGAATCCTGGCTCCTGTCAGCCTGGGGGTGGCCTCCTAGGGAGGGACCCTACAGGCCTGGGATTCGAGGGGGAGATGTGGCTCCAGTAGATTCAGCAGGGAGGGGGAGAGGGGACAGACCCAGGAGAGGGTTATCCAGGTCCCTGGGGAACTCATGAGTCTGGGGGCAACAAGGATGTCCCCATTCACTCAACAAATGTTCACTGACAACTCCTGGGAGCTGGGAACACAGGGGTGGAGCATCTCATCCTGAGAAACAGATCAGGACACAGATGTTACCAACCTTTCCTTAAGGTCAGAGGGCCCAGAGGAGGGTTGCTCTGTAGGGAGATCGGGGAGGTCATCCTGGAGGAGGTGGCACATGGCCAGACCTTGCAGGATAGGAGAGATTTGGCCATTTTTATTATTGTTGTTGCTATTGTTTACCAGGCACCAGGCAAAGGGCTTCCTCCACGTTGCTATAACTGTCCTTCTGAGGACACTTTGGGGATGGGGTCACAGCCCCATTTCGCCAAGGAGGACAACTTGGCACGTTGAAGGTCACGGAGTCAGGAAGGATGGAGGTGAGTGATGGCGGGAGAGGAGCAGGGTGCCCAGCGACTGTTGGACTGGAGGAGGGTGGCCACTCTGGGGCCCACAGTGGATGGGGGCTTCCAGATGAACTACCCGCTCCCCCCACCACAGGCAATGAGGGGATATGCGGTCTGTAGAAGTTCAAAAACTGTAACAAAACCAACTGAAAGTCCTTCCAAATTCTCAACATCAGTGACAAAATCCACACCACCCCCCCCCACCCCCGCCCAGCCTCTGGGCCTTGGGGATACGAAAGCATCAGGTTAGAAATTGATAGCGTGGAGTTGATGTCAAGATGGCAGCATAGGCGGACTCTGAACTCACCTCCTCCCATAGACACAACCAATTTACAACTATTCTTGGAACAATTACCCCTGAGAGACAACTGAAAACTGGATAAGGACCCCCACAACAAGAGGCAGTTGGAGAGGCAGAAATTCCTTCTGGAGAGAAAAAAGCCTCCTTCATGAGCCATGGAGCCTCACATCCAGCCAGGAGCAATCCTGAGGTACACGGCCTTGCCTGGAGGAGTGGGGGTCTTGAGCAGGGGAGCGTTACCGCTATAAGCATCCTTCAGACACAGCACAACCGAGATGAGTCTCACAATATCTGACTTTGTCAGCTATTAACTACAATGAAGAATACCCCTAGAAAAGCTGTTGGTCATAAGCACGAAAAAGCCGGCTCTTAAAGGCCCACACACAAATTCACCCATTTCAGAAAGCAACCTAAAATCACCAGGAAGAAAGTTGCACAGAAAGAAAAGAGACTCACTTGATAGGCTCTTGGTATATCTCAGTGACAGGTGAGACCTCTCAGGGACTAAGACATTGGCAGGAGTCATTATTGTGACCTAGCACAGGTGTGCTGACAGACACTGGCAGGCACCATTGAAGTTCTCCCCCTGGCCTGTTAGCCCAGGGTCTGCCCCAGCCCCTAGAGCACTGATTTAATCCAGCTCAGCCAGTGCAGGGAGCCATCCTAGGGACTGGCCCCACCCAACAGCAAGTCCTCGGGCTACTTGTGGGTCTGCATAAATGGGGTACCTGGATCCTCTGCAGGCAGGCGAGTGGGTCTGCCTCTGTGGGACAGGGAATGCACAAGGACTGGGTGGAGTGTGTGGGGTGTTGGTGGAGTGTGTGGGGGCCTCTAAAGTGGGCTGACAAGGTCTGCTTCTGGGGGTCAGGGCATGCACAGGGGCCAGGACTGTGTTGATAGTGTGTGTGGACCTGTGGGCCATGGGGCTTGTCAGCTGCAGAAGACTTGTGCTTCTCAAACAGCCACATAGGAGATCAGCCCCACCTTCCAAAGCCTGGAACAATTGGGTGCTCTCATACCTGGGGCCAGCCCCACTCAGCTGCAACCCTGACAGAGCTGACAACATTCTTGCAGGCCAGAGGCCGACAGCAATTGTAAGCCCCTGAGCCTAGCAACCAGCTATGCTGGGGCCTACTCACTTAACAGAAAAACTGCAACAGGAATGTGCTACTAGACCTTGCAGCTAACTGTGCTGGGGCTCCTCACACCCAATAAAGTGACTGAAGGGACCATAGCAGCCACATGCAGCTGAGCATTACAACCAGCTGGCCAGGGGTACAGCCTAGCCTCCTCATGCTCCTGCAGCAAGAACAACCCTGACACAACAGAAGGACACATGTATCCCACACAGGGGACACTCCTGGAACATTTGGAACTGGTGACAAGAGGGAAACACACTGCTCAGCCTCATAAGGTATCTCCTTTATAACGCCACCCCTCCAAGATCAGGAGATGTAGCTGACCCACCTAATACATGGGTATAAGCACAGAGAAAGAGGCAAAATGAGGAGGCAAAGGCATACGTTCCAAGCAAGAGAAAAGGACAAAGCCCCAGAAAGAGAACTAAATGAAACAGAAATAAACAATCTACCTGATAAAGAGTTCAAAAGAAAAGTCATAAGGATGCTCACTGATCTTTGGAGAAGAATGGATGAACTCAGTGAGAACTTCAACAAAGAATTGGAAAATATAAAAAAGAACCAATTAGAAATGAAGAATATAATACTGGAAATGAAAAATTCACTAGAGGGACTCAACAGCAGAGTAGATGATACAGAAGAACAGATCAGTGAGCTGGATGAAAGCCTGGAGGAAATCACCCAAGCTGAACAGATAAAGGGAAAAAGAATTAAAAAGAACAAGGACAGTCTAAGGGAAATCTGGGACAACATCAAGCACACTAACATTCATAGTACAGGTGTCCCAGAAGAAGAAGAGAGAGACAAGGGGGCAGAGAATCTATCTGAAGAAATAATAGCTGAAAACTTTCCTAACCTAAGGAAGGAAACAGACATCCAGGTACAGGAAACACAGAGAGCATCAAACAAGATGAACCCAAAGAGGCCCACACCAAGACACATTATAATTAAAATGTCCAAAATTAAAGATAAAGAGAGAATCTTAAAAGCGGCAAGAGAAAGGCAACAAGTGACATACAAAGGAAACCCCATAAGGCTATTAGCTAACTTCTCAGCAGAAACCTTACAGGCTAGAAGGGAGTGGCATGATATATTTAAAGCGCTGAAAGGGAAAAACTTACAGCCAAGAATACTCTACTCGGGAAGGTTATCATTCAGAATGGAAGGAGAGATGAAGAGTTTCCCTGACAAGCAAAAATTAAAGGAGTTTATCACCAAGAAACTTGTTTTACAAGAATGCTAAAGGGGCTTATTTAAGTGGGAAAGAGAAGACCACATAGGAACAAGAAAATTATCCCAGAAAAAAGGGCAATAAAATCACTAGTAAAGGTGAAAATACAGTAAAGGTAGCAGATCGGCCATCTGTGAAGAGAATATGAAGGTCAAAGACAATAGTACTAAAATTACCTATTTCAATGACAAAAGGGTAATGGACACACACACACAAAACAAGAGGTTAGATGTGATGTCAAAAACATAAAATGTGTGAGGAGGGGAGTAAAAGAGTAGAGCTTTTAGAAAGAGATCAAACTAAAGAGACCATCAACTCAATATAGATTGTTATATATGTAGGTTATTATATGTGAACTTCATAGTAATCACAAACCAAAAACCTATAATAAATAAACAAGCAATTAAGGGAAAGGAACCCAAACATAATACTAAAGAAAGCCACCAAGCCACAAGAGAAGAAAGGAACAGAGAAGAACTAGTAAAAGACCCAGAAAAAAAGTAACAAAATGGCAATAAGTACATACTTATCAATAGCTACTTTAAACATCAATGGACTAAATGCTCCAATCAAAAGGCATAGGGTGGCCAATTAGATTAAAAAAAAAGACAAGACCCATATATATGCTGCATACAAGAGACACACTTCAGACCTAAAGACACTCACAAACAGAAAGTGAAGGGATGGGAAAAGATACTCCATGCAAATGGCAAAGAAAAGAAAGCTGGGGTAGCAATACTTATATCAAACAAAACATACATTAAAACAAAGACTGTAACAAGAGACAAAGAAGGGCACTACATATTGATAAAGGGAACAACCCAACAAGAGGATGCAACACTTTAAATATCTATGCACCCAACATAGGAGCACCTAAATACGTAAAGCAATCATTAACAGACATAAATGGAGAAATAGACATTAACACAATAATCATAGGGGCCCTGAACACTCCACTTACTCCACTTACAGAAGATGATTAAGGAAACAGTGGCCTTAAATAACACTTTAGACCCGATGGACTTAGGAGATATATAAAGAACATTCCATCCAAATACTGAAGAACACACATTCTTTTCAAATGCACATGGAATGTTCTCCAGGATTGATCACATATTAGGCCACAAAACAAGTGTCAATAAATTTAAGAAGATCGAAATAAGGCCAGCCATCTTTACTGACCACAAAGGTATGAAACTAGAAATCAACGACAGGAGGAATATCAGAAAAGCCACAAATATGTGGAGATTAAACAAAAGGCTACTGAACAATAAAAGGGTCAATGAAGAAATCAAAGGAGAAATCAAAAAATGCCTGGAGACAAATAAAAATGAAAATACGATATACCAAAATCTACTGGATACAGCAAAAGTGGTTCTAAGAGGGAAGTTTATAGTGATACAGGCCTACCACAATGAACAAGAAAATTCTCAAATAAACAATCTAACAGTGCACATAAAGGAACTGGAAAAGGAAGAATAAACAAAGCCCAAAATCAGTAGAAGGAAGGAAACAATAAAAATCAGAGTAGAAATAGAAAAAAATCAATGAAACCAAGAGCTGGTTCTTTGAAAAGATAAACAAAACTGACAAACTTTTAGGTAAACTCACCAAGAAAAGAAGAGAGAAGCCTCAAATAAATAAAATCGGACATGAAAGAAGAGAAATTACAACAGACAACTCAGAAATACAAAAGATTGTAAGAGAATAATATGAAAAGCTATATGCCAACAAATTGGATGATCTAGAAGAAATAGGGAAATTCTTAGAATCATACAACCTTCCAAAACTAAATCAAGAAGAAATAGGGAATTCTAATAGACCAATCACCAGCCAGGAGATCGAAACAGTAATAAAAAATCTTCCAAAAAAATAAAAGTCCAGGACCAGATGGCTTCCCTGGTGAATTCCACCAAAGATTCAAAGAAGACTTCATACCTATCCTTCTCAAACTCTTCCAAAAAATTGAAAAGGAGAGGAAGCTTCCTAACTCATTCTATGAACCCAACATTACCCTGATACCAAAACCAGACAAGGACAACACAAAAAAAGAAAATTACAGGCCAATATCACCAACAAACATCAATGCAAAAATCCTCAACAAAATACTAGCAAATCGAATACAACAATACATTAAAATGATCATACACCATGAGGAAGTGGGATTTATTCCAGGAATGCAGGGATGGTTCAACATCCACAAATCAATCAACGTGATACACCACATTAACAAAATGAAGAATAAAAATCACGTGATCATCTCAATAGATGCAGAGAAAGCATTTGACAAGATACAGCATCCATTTATGATAAAAACTCTCAAAAAAATGGGTATAGAAGGAAAGTACCTCAACATGATAAAGGCCATATATGACAAACCCACAGCTAACATCATTCTTAATGGAGAAAAACTGAAAGCTATTCCTCTAAGAACAGGAACCAGACAAGGATGCCCACTGTCACCACTCTTATTTAACACAGTATTGGAAGACCTAGCCAGAGCAATCAGTCAAGAAAAAGAAATAAAAGGGATTCTAATTGGAAAGGAAGAAGTGAAACTGTCACTATTGGCAGATGACATGATTTTATATATAGAAAACCCTAATGAATACACTAAAAAACTTTTAGAAACAACAAATGAATATAGTAAAGTTGCAAGATTCCAAATCAGCATACAAAAATCAGTTCCATTTCTATACACTAACAACAAAGTAGCAGAAAGAGAAATTAAGAATACAATCCCATTTACAACTGCAATAAAGAGAATAAAATACCTAGGAATAAACTTAACCAAAGAGGTGAAAGATGTGTACACTGAAAACTATAAAACCTCGTTGTAAGAAATTAAAGAAGACATAAAGAAATGGAAAGCTATTCTGTGCTCTTAGATTGGAAGAATTAACATGGTTAAAGTGTCCATAGTTCCTAAAGCAATCTACAGATTCAATGCAATCCCTATCACAGTTCCAACAACAGTTTTCACAGAAATAGAATAAAGAATCCTAAAATTTATATGGAACAACAAAAGACCCTGAATAGCCAAAGGATTCCTGAGAAAAAAGAACAAAGCTGGAGGTATCACACTCCCTGATTTCAAAATATACTACAAAGCTACAGTGACCAAAACAGGATGATACTGGTGCAAAAACAGTCATACAGATCAACAGAACAGAACCAAGAGCCTAGAAATAAACCCACACATTTATGGACAGGTAATTTTCAACAAGGGCGCCAAAACATACAATGGAGAAAGGAAAGTCTCTTCAATAAATGGTGTTGGGAAAACTGGACAGCCACATGCAAAAGAATGAAAGTAGACCATTATCTTATACCATACACAAAAATTAACTCAAAATGGACTAAAGACTTGAAGGTAAGACCTGAAACCATGAAACTTGCAGAAGGAAACATGGGCAGTACGCTCTTTGACATCGATCTTAGCAGCATATTTTCAAGTACCAGGTCTGACCAGGCAAGGGGAACAGTAGAAAAAATAAACAAATGGGACTATATCAAACTAAAAAGCTTCTGCACAGCAAAGGAAACCATCAAGAAGATGAAAAGACAACCTAACAACTGGGAGAAGATATTTGCAAACCATATATCTGATAAGAGGTTAACGTCCAAAATATACAAAGAACTCATACATCTCAACAACAAAAAAACTAATAACCCAATTAAAAAATGGGCAAAAGATCTGAACAGACATTTCTCCAAAGAAGATATACAGATGGCCAACAGGCACATGAAAAGATGTTCAACATCATTCACTATCAGGGAAATGCACATCAAAACTACAATGAGATGTCACCTCACTCCCGTCAGAGTGGCTATAATTAATATGACAGGAAACAGGAAGTGTTGGAGAGGATGTAGAGAGAAGGGAACCCTCATACACTGCTGGTGGGAGCGCAAACTGGTGCAGCCACTATGCAGAACAGTATGGAGATTCCTCAAAAAATTAAGAATAGATCTACCATATGATCCAGCTATTCCACTGCTGGGTATTTATCCAAAGAACTTGAAAACACAAATGCATAAAGATACATGCACCCCTATGTTCATTGCAGCATTATTCACAACAACCAAGACTTGGAAGCAACCTAGGTGCCCATCAAGGGACAAATGGATAAAGAAGATGTGGTATATATACACAATGGAATACTACTCAGCCATAAGAAACGATGAAATCCGGCCATTTGTGACAACATGGATGGACCTTGAGGGTATTATGCTAAGTGAAATAAGTCAGAGGGAGAAAGTCAAATACCATGTCATCTCACTCATAAGTAGAAGATAAAAACAACGCAAACATAGAGAAACAGAGATTGGATTGGTGGTTTCCAGAGGGGGAGGGGAGAGAGGAGGGTGAAGGGGTGATGGGCACATGTGTGGTGATGGATGGTAATTAGTCTTTGGGTGGTGAACATGATGTGATCTACACAGAAATCAAAATATAATGATGAACACCTGAAATCTACATAATGCTATAAACCAGTTACTGCAATAAAAAAAAGAAAGAAACTGATAGCGCAGTTTTGTTCTCATTGTCTCTGTCCCAGGTTACCTTTGATTTCTGGCAAGTGATGTGACTGCTTCTCCTTCCCCTTCCCTGTTAGAGCACCGGCTTTGAGTTCTCCAGGAGGATGACCTGGTGTGAACAGAACCCGCAGAGCCTCCCGGCACAGGAGGCAGCGGAGCCCAGAGAAGGAGCACAGCGGGGCATGGACTTGACCTCTCTGGTCCACTCCTCCCCCGCAGAACGGAGGGGACGGTGCTGACAGCAAGTCGTGAGGGTCTCCCAGGGCCAGGTGGGGACTCGAGGGAACACCTGGGATGTGAAGCGCGTGGGCAGGAGCTGGGAGATACTGGCTGTTGCTACATCCATGGCCACAGGGAACACGGCAGGATGGGACAGGCGTCATCATGGGCCTGGTGGCTGTGGAAACGCTGGTGGGAGGCAGCGGGACCTCTGCACCCACTGCCTAGGGCCCCGACGGAGGGCTCCCACACCTGTGCCCGGTGCTCTGACCCCCACGGAAGGCCCAGCATAGGGCAGGGACCCAGGGATGTCACCGTCCAGAGGGGCACCCTGGATCAGGGCTCCAGTAGCTCCACGCCCAGAGCAGCGCCCATCTCCCCCTCCAGAACCTAAGCCCATGGCCCCTGCCCTCTCCCCAGCACCCAGCACAGAGCCTGGCACACAGTAGGACTGTTGCCCAGCACAGGGCCAGGGTGTGGGGGATCCACAGGCATACAGCAGAACCGCAGAGATGTGGGTTTAAAAAATTCTGCAATGAGGCCCTGCGGTCACCGGGCAACACAGGGCTGGGTCTGCCCCCCACCCCCACCCAGAGGGGGCCGGGACCCTCACAGCAGCCCCCGTCTCTCAGGCCCAGCTGCGGCAGTGACTGGCTTTGTTCATCAGCCTAGTGAGGAGCCCCCAAGGCTTAGGGGACAACAGTTAGATCTGAAGAGTTCAGGACAGGGTGGGAGCAAAGAGGCCTGTCCAGTCAAGTCCTGTTTCCTGGGCAGGCCGCCTACCGCAGGGGCCAAGGGGCTGAAACGCAGGAAGGCTGGCGGCGCCTGTGGGTCCATAGGCCGCAGGTGATAAATTACCCACCTGGGCACAATCTGGGGTGTAATGATAGATTGTGACCACCAGAGGGCAGGCAATGATCATCTTTGCTTTTAGTATCTCAAATTATGCAGTATTTATACTGCTGCAGCAGATAAAACAAGAAAGGCTTACAGTTCTTGATCATTCAGAACATGCAAAACACCATTGCAAGTGCATTTCTTTATTAACTCAGTCTTCACAATCACCCTACAAGGTATTAGTTGTTGCCATTTTACAGAGGAAGAATCCAAGGCTCAGAGAGCTTGAGTAACCTGCCTGAGATCACACAGCAGTGACTCACAGAGCAGGGATTAAACCCAGGCCTTGTCTCCAGAGTCTGCACTCTGAACCTACTATACTGCTTCCTATTTGCCCTGTGTGATTTCCCATGCATTCAAGTTCGTGTTCTAGCAAATTCTCTCCCTAAGATGCCAAACTTTAACCTGAAATGCAGGGAGTGAGCATGGTGCTGCAGGGCACAGAGAACCCTCCAGGGTCCTCACCCCAACGAGTGTTTGCAGACTCCTGATAGTGGGAAGGAGAAAGGGTGAGAGCGAGGAACGGAGGCAGCGAGTCACAGAGAGAGGGCAGCAGGAGCGAAGACAGCAAGTCCATCTGGGGCTGCAAGTGGTTCCAAGGAGCTGGCGTGGGGCATGGCAGGTGCTGCGCAGGGTGAGTCTGGCCGGCAAAGGGCCACAGGGCGGGGGCGGGGGGAGTTTGGGGTTTACCCTGCAGCAGTGGTGTGCAAGAGCTAACTATTGCATTTTCGGGAATTTTGCAGCCCAGCTGTTAAGCACAGCCATTGTTTAAAAGTAAATTATATAAACATGCAATTGAATTATATTGAAACAAAGGTAATAAATATTCAACACTTATGGCCTCACTGTTTTACAACACTTTGCTCTCTCTCTGCTCTTGAGGTTGTTTCCGTCTGTTTATCTACAGATGGAAATCCTACAAAACAGTCTGCTCCTGTGTATCTCTTCCCGCCCCGTTCAGTGAAACTGGCCACCAGGGGCGTATTTATACCAGGGAAATTGGCAAAGGCCACCGATCAGGGCTTTTCATCCAGGGAGTCAGCCGTTGCCATTTACACGGAGGCACACCACTGCCGGTAGGTACAATGTGGTAAGATCTGCGCTGTGACAAGCTCTTGAGGGCAGGGGACCTAGAGAAAACCTTTCCAGTAAAGGAGTGGAATGACTAAAGGGTGATCAGAGTAGCAAGGGGCACCGGGCATGTCTGAAGTCCCAGGTACTTTATGAGAAGCCACTGGCTGACATCCAGACACGGGAAACCAAGCCACCCAAATCGGGTCCTCTCCATCGCTGCCAAGAAGGTAGTTTAAACAACGGGTCGACTTTAACCACCGCTGCACCAGAAGACAGCGCCCCACCGCCCTGGGTCCCAGCCCGCTCTGTCCTCCATCTGCCACTTCAAAACAGTGGCCTGCAGCCTGGGAAAGAAGCTCGGCCGCCCCCAGAGGCAGCTGCACAGATGTCTGGGGAGAAGGTCACTGAGGTCAGGAACGCTTCCTTTTTCTGCCCAGATGGGGGCAGCTGCGCTGGGAGCCCAGGCCTGCGTAGCACAAGGACACGGGTCAGGGGCCCACACTCGGGTAGGGTGAGAACTGCAGCGAGTCCAAACCTCCAGCAGCCCAAATCTCCGGCTGCCAGCAGCCCTGGGGGTCGAGCAGGTGCAGGCGGGTCACCCCACCCCACCCTGCGTGCGTAGGGATGCTGGACACCCACGTCTGGCTCCACTTCTGCGTTTTGACCAGGCTGTGACTCCTCCTTCAGCCTGCTTCCTCCTCTGTAAACTGAGATGAGTGTGGTCTTTAAGAGGTTTTTTCTTTCCAGACGATGTTAACAGGATTTTTGAGATAGGTTGGGAGGTATTTGGTGGTAACACCTGGGTCCTGCTCCCTCAATCACCCTTGACCTTCCTGGGAAGATGTCCCTGGGAAAAATGGGCACAGGCCACAGGGAGTCCTTGATCACCAGCAGGGAATAGGCACCGTCTGGACCTGAGAGAACAGCAAAGGCACTCGGAGGCAGTCCCTGGGCCCCTTGTCCACCTGCCTCATGGAGACTGGCTGCCAGAGAGGGCAGCCACGCAGGATGGACACTGCCTTCTTCAGGCGAGAGCAGAGACATGGGTGGGACACTTGCCCTTTTTTTTATTTAATAGATTTTATTTTTTACAGCAGTTTTAGGTTCACAGCAAAATTGAGCAGAAGGTACAGAGATTCCCCAGATACTCGCTGACCCCACACATGCACAGCTCTCCCCTTATGAACATCCCCCACCACAGTGGGACATTTGTTACAATTGATGAACCTACGTTGACACATCATGATCACCCAGAGTCCACAGTTTACCTTAGGGTTCACTCTTGTGTTGTACATTCTGTGGGTTTGGACAAATGTATAATGACATGTATCTACCGCTGCAGTGCCACACAGAATATTTTCACTGCCCCAAAGTTCCTCTGCGCCCTGCCTGTTCGCCCCTCCCCCGTAACCCCCGGCAACCATTGCTCTTTTAACTGTCTCCATAGTTTAACCTTCCCCAGATGTCATCTAGTTGCAATCATACTGTCTGCAGCCTTTTCAGATTGACTTCTTTCCTTTCGTAAGATGAATGTAAGTTTCCTCCGTGTCTTTTTGTGGCGTCACAACTCACTTATTTTTAGCACTGAATAATATGCCACTGTCTGGATAGCCCACAGTTTATTTATTCATTCGCCCACTGAAGGATGTCTTGGTTGCCTCCAAGTTTTGGCAATTGTGAATAAAGCTACTGTGAATTTCTGTATGCGAGTTTTTGTGTGGACGTAAGTTTTTAGCTCCTTTGGGTAAATACCAAGGAGCACAATTGCTGGATCGCATGGTAAGAGTATTTTCGTTTTGTAAGAAACCATGAAACTGCCTTTCAAAGAGGTTGTACCATTTTGCAATGAATGAGAGTTCTTGTTGTCCCACGTCCTCACCAGCATTTGGCGTAGTCAGTGTTCTAGATCTTGGCCATTTTAATAGGTGTGTCGCACTATCTCATTATTGATTTAATTTGCATTTCCCTGATGACATATGATATGGAGCAACTTTTCATAAGTTTATTTGCCATGTGCATATCTTCTTTGATGAGGTGTCTATTAAGATCCTTGGCCCACTTTTTAATTGGGTTGTTTGTTTTCTGATTGTTGAGTGTTCTTCGTATATTTTGGATAATAGTCCTTTATCAGACGTGTCTTTTGCAAATATTTTCTCCAGGTCTAGGGCTTGCCGTTTCATTCTCTTGACAATGTCTTTTGCAGAGCAGAAGTTTTTAATTTTAACGAAGTCCAGCTTATCAATTATTTCTTTCACAGATCAAGCCTTGGTGTTGTAACTAGAAAGTTATCACCAAACTCAGGGTCATCCAGGTTTTCTCCTATGTTATCTTCTAGGAGTTTTGTTTTGTGTTTTACATTTAGGTCTGTGATCCATTTTGAGTTAATTTTTGTGAAGGGTGTAAGGTCTGAGTCTAGAGTCATCTTTTTGCATGTGGATGTCTAGTTGTTCCAGCACCAGTTGTAGAAAAGACTATCTGCTCCATTGTCAAAGAGCGGCTGACTATGTTACTGTGGGTCTATTTCTGGGCTCACTCTTCTGTCCTATTGACCTATTTGTCTATTCTTTCACCGATACCACACTGTCTTGAGGATATAGCTTTATCAATAGTCTTGAAGTCGGATACTGTCAGTCCTCCAACTTTATCTTCTCTTTCAATATTGTGTTGGCTCTTCTGGGTGTTTTCCCTCTCCATATAAACTTTAGAATCAATTTTTTAATATCCACAAAATAACTTGCTGGGGTTTTGATTGGGATTACATTGAATCTATAAATCAAGTTTGGAAGAACTGACGTCTTGCAATGTTGAGTCCCCCCATCAATATGCATGGCCTATCTTTCCATTAATTTAGTTCTTTTATTTCTTTCATCAGAGTTTTGTAGTTTTCCTCGTATAGATCTTGAACATATTTTGTTAGTTATAAATCTAATTTTTTCATTCTGGGGGAGGTGCTAATGTAAATAGTATTGCATTTTTAACTTCAGATTCTACTTGTTCATTGCTGGGACATAGGAAAGTGATTGATTTTTGTCTATTAACCTTGCTATAATTGTTTATTAGTTCCATTTTCTGTCAGTTCTTTCAAATATTCTACATAGACAATGATGTCATCTGTGAAAAAAGGCAATTTTATTTCTTCTTTCCCCATCTGTATACTTTTTATTTCCTTTTCTTGTCTTATTGCATTAGCGAGGACTTGCAGAACTTTATTGAAAAGGAGTGGTGACAAGTGACATCCTTGCCTTGTTCCCGGTGTCAATGGGAAAGCTTCAAGTTTCTTTCCATTAAGTATGATGTGGGCTCTAGGTTTTCGTAGAGATTCTTTCTCAAGTTGAGGAAATTCCTCCTTTATTCCTAGTTTACTGAGATTTTTTTTATCATGAATGGGTGCTGAAGTCCAATGATTTTTCTGCAAACATTGAAACGATCACATGATTCTTCTTCTTTAGCCTGTTGATGTGATGGACTATATTAACTGATTTTCAAATGTTGAACCAGCCTTGCATACCTGTGATAAATCCCACTTGGTCATAGTCTATAATTCGTTTTGTACATTATTGGATTTGATTTGCTAATATTTTGTTGAGGATTTTTGCATCTCTGTTTATGAGAAAAGTTGGTCTGCAGTTTTCTTTTCTTACAATGTCTGTCTCATTTGGGTGTTAGGGAAACGCTGCCTTCGTAGAATAAGATAGGAAATATTCCCTCTGCTTGTATCTTCTGAAAGAGATTGTAGATAATTGGTATAATTTTTTCCTTACATGTTTGGTAGGATTCACCAATGACCCCATGGGGGCCTGGTGCTTTCTGTTTTGGAAGGTTATTAATTACTGATTCAACTACTTTAATAGATATAGTCTTATTCATATTGTCTGTTTCTTCTTGTGTGAGTTTTGGAAGACTGTGTCTTTCAAGAAACGAGCCCATTTCATTCAGGTTATCAAATTTATGGGCATACAGTTGTTCATAGTGTTCCTTTGTTATCCTTTTATTGTCCATGGGATCTGTAGCGATGTCTCCTCTTTCATTTCTGATATTAGTAGTTTGTGTCGGTTTTTTTTTAGTTAGCCTGGGTAGAGGCTGATCAATTTTATTGATCTTTTCAAAGAACCAGTTTTCTGTTTCATTAATTTTCTCTCTTGATTTCCTGTTTCCAATTTCACTGACTTCTGCTCTAATTTTTATTATTTCTTTTTCTCTGCTGACTTTGGATTTAATTTGCTCCTCTTTTTTAAGTTTCCTATGGTAGAAGCTTAGATGATTGATTTTAGATCTTTCCTCTTTTCTAAATTTTGTGTGTGTGTGTGAGGAAGATTGGCCCTGAGCTAACATCTGTTGACAATCTTCCTCTTTTTGCTTGAGGAAAACTGTCCCTGAGCTAACATCTGTGCCAATCTTCCTCTATTTTGTATGTTGGACACCACCACAGCATGGCTTGATGAGTGGTGTGTAGGTCTGTGCCTGGGATCTGAACTCACATACCCCAGGCCACCAAAGCAGAGTGCACAAACTTGACCACTATGCCACTGGGCTGGCCCTCTTCTTTTCCAATGCTATAAAGTTCCAGCTAAGCACTGCTTTTGTTGCATCCCACAAGCTTTGATAAGTTGTGTTTTCATTTTCATTTAGTTCAAAATATTTTTAAATTTATCTTGAGGTTTCTTCTTTGACCTGAGTGTTATTTAGAAGTGTGTTGTTTAATTTGCAAGTACTTTGGGATTTTCCAGCTATCTTTCTGTTATTGATTTCTAGTTTAATTTCCTGTGGTCTGAGAGCAGACATTGCATGATTTGTATCATTTTACATTTGTTAAGTTATGTTTTATGGCCTAGAATGTTGTCTATCTTGGTGAATGTTCCACGTGAGCTTGAGAAGAATGTGTATTTTTCTGCTGTTGAATGAAGCAGTCTAAAGGTGTCCATTATATCCAGTTGATTGATTGTTGCTGAGTTCAGCTATGTCCTTACTGATTTTCTGCCGATGAATCTGTCCATTTCTGGCAGAGGGGTGTTGAAGTCTCCAGCAAGCAGATTCATCTATTTTTCCTTGCAGTTCTGTCAGTTTTGCCTCACATATTGTGAGACTCTGTTGTTAGACACATATACATTAAGGACTGTTATGTCTTCCTGGAGAATTAACCCCTTTATCATTATATAATGCCCCACTTTATCCCTGAAGTCTACTCTATTCAAAATTAATATAGCTACTCCTGCTTTCTTTTGTTGAGTGTTAACATGGTATCTTTCTCTACCCATTTACTTTTAACTTCTATGTTTTTATATTCAAAGTGGATTTCTTGGAGACAACACATAGTTGGGTCTTTTTTTGATCTGCTCTGACAATCTCTGTCTTTTAATTGGTGCATTTAGACCACTGACATTCAAAGTGATTATTGATATAGTCGGACTATTATTTACCATATTTGTTACTATTTTCTATTTATGGCCCTTATTCCTTGTTCCTATTTTTGCCTTCCACTTTTTTTCTGCCTTTTGTGGTTTATTTGAGCACTTTATATGATTCTATTTTCTCTCCTCTCCTAGTGTATCAGTTGTACTTTTTTTTCCTATTTTTAGTGGTTGCCCTAACATTTGCAATATACATTTATAGCTAATCCATACTTTTAAATGACACTATACCACTTCACAGGTAGTGCCAGTACCTATGATAAAATAATCCTAATTCCTCCCTCCTGTCCCTTGTACCATTCACTGCTGTCGTTTATTTATATATATATTCAAATACATTGTTGCTATTATTTTGAACAAATTGTTATCTGTTATGTAATTAACAATAAAAAAAGGTTTTATTTTGCCTTCACCTATTCCATCTCCTGTGCTCTTCCTCACTTTACGTTGGTCCAGGTTTCTGACCTATATTATTTTCCTTCTCTCTAAAGGACTTCTTTTAACATTTCTTGCAAAGCATGTTACTGACAACAAATTCCCTCAGTTGTATTTGTCTGAGAAGGTCTTTATTTCTCCTTCACTTTTGAAAGATAATTTCACAGGGTACAGAATTCTAGGTTGGCAGTTGTCTTCTCTCAACACTTTAAATATTTCACTCTCTTCTTTCTTGCTGAAGAAGTTGGTTTCTGACGAGAAGTTGGGTGTGATTCTTATCTTTGCTCCTCTTTTAAGGTAGCAGGTAAGATGTTTTTTCCCTCTGGCTTCTGTCAGGATTTTTTCTTTATCTTTGATTTTCTGCAGTTTGAAAACGAAATGCCTGGGTGCGGTTTCTTTCGGCATTTATCCTGCTTGGTACTCTCTGAGATTCACGGATCTATGGTTTGATGTCTGACACTAATTTGGGGAAATTCTCAGTCACTATTGTTTCAAACATGTATTCTGTTCCTTTCTCTCTTTCTTCTCCTTCTGGTGTTCCCGTTACACATGTGTTACCCCTTTTGTAGTTGTCCCACAGTCCGTGGATGTTCTGTTCTCTTTTTCAGTCCTTATTTCCTTGCCTTTTGGTTTTTGAGCTTTCTACTGATAGACCCTCCAGCTCCGAGATTCTTTCCTCAGTGTGTCCAGTCTAAGAACAAGCCCATTGAAGGCTTTCTTCATTTCTGTTACAGTGGGTGTGACTCTAGCATTTCTCTTTGGTTCTTTCGTAGGGTTTCCGTGTCTCTGCCTACGTTGCACATCTGTTCTTGGATGCTGTCTACTTTACCCATGACAGCCTCAGCATATTCACTGTTACAAATTCCCTGTCTGGTAATTCCAACACCACCGCCATATCTGAGTCTGGTTCTGAGGTTTACTCTGGCTCTTCAAACTGTGTTTTTTGCCTTTTTGTATGTTTTGCAATTTTTTCTTGATAGCAGGACATGAGGTACTGGGTGAAAGGACCTGCTGTGGACAGGCTTTCAGGAGTGTGGTGTGATGCGTGGGCAGGAGAGAAGAGCTCTGCAGACATGAGAGTCGGTCTCAGTGTCTGAGTGAGCCTGTGCCTCTGGACCGTGACCTCCGCTAGTGCCTCTCAACACGTCACCCTCAGGTGGGACAGGATGGCTGGAGTGGGCTGAAGTCAGGTGTTTCCCTTCACGCAGGTCAGCTGGGCTCTGATAAAACCCCCCAGGTCAGCCTCTGGTTGACTAGTGCCCCTGAGGAAAGGCCTTGTTGAGAAGAACAGAGAGCGCTGGAGTATTTCCAGATGGTTCCTTCCCCTCCTCCTGCCAGAAGCACAAGGGGATTTTTCTCTGACATTTCCTGTAAGAACTGGGTCAAGTTCCTGGAGGTAAAACTCACAAAAAATGTGGGGGTCCTCCTATGACTGGGTCCCTCTGGAGTTTTAACTCTCAGACTTTTCCATCCTGAGCCTCCAGCAGCTTGTCAATTACAGTTCGGGTTTTCTGCTCCAGTGAGTTGTGGTTCTCTGCATTTGTCTGTCAGTCCCCCAGCTTTGAGGGCAGTGGTTTTCCCTGTGACCTCACTTCTCTAGGAGTTGCTGCTTTCGCAGTTTAGGCAGCTTTTTACTTGTTATTAGGCCCGAGTGGCAACTTCAAGCTTCTTATATGCCAGACCAGAAATCAGAACCATTTTCCCCTTTTTAAGGCATTCTACCCCCCACCCCCGAGTTAATTTGAAGATCTTGGAGTCAACTAGGGTGTGGCTGGCTATCTCCTGAGAGGACCTGTTCTCACCTTATCCACCCCCCATATTTACCCAAATGCCTTGGTATCCTTCTGGAAACAATGAGATGACCGATTCTGTTGTCCCCAGAAAGCCTCTGAAATGGATCAAATTAGGACAACCATTATCTTAACTCCAAGCCACCCTAAAAACCAGTTCCCGATCTTACCCTCACCCCCTCCTTCAGTTTGCTATTTGAATGATGCTCAATGCTGGTGCCAGGCAAGCTCACGGGAGAGTCAGGGGACAGCCCAGCCCAAATTGTCCCAATGCCAAAAGGATGCACGACGAACCCCTGTGAAGCCCCTCCCATTCGTCGGTTTTCATGAAGAAGCTAAAAGTCAAAAGCTCCCCCCAGAAATTAAAGTTCCCCTGTGCCCCCACTCAAACTGGCACAGAGACTCGTCTGTCAGGCTCTGAGTGTGGGGTGAGGCCAGCGGGGGGTGGGGGGTGGGGGTACTGGGTTACCATATGCTAATCAGGCGGAGTCCCAGCAACACTTCCACAAAGAGGAATTCACCCAACTTCAAGAGTCACACACTCCCCACAGTTCCCCAAGGTGGCCAGGACGATAAGGACAGGCCCTCATATCTCAGATCAGCCCCGGGAGAGGCGGGGTCTCCCCTCTGCCCCCCCAGAGCAGAGGAAGGACCAGGAGTGAGCCAGGCGGTAACAGGAGCCAGGAGAAGGGGACTCCTGGGCTCCTTGGCACCAAGGTGCCGGGTGTTCTGAGTTCACACCTTGTGAGCTTAAACTCAGAGAAAATCTCCCACCAGGAAGCCAGCTGTAGGAGTCTGTCTGCTTCACACATTCTCCAAGAGGAGCCTCCTTCACGTGACTGCTTCTCTCAGAAAAAGGATCCAAACAGACATCCTTCTTGCAGACTAGAGGATTTTTCCACAGTGGCGGGGGGGGGGGGGGGTACCTCATGCCCAGTTTTACCTCAAGTCCTCTGGGGGGGGGGGGGTGTCTGCTGCTTTCGTGCTCTAGTGTCTGTCCTCCCAGCAAGTGGACTCCACTTTCCCTTGAGGAGCTCCACCCCTCTCAGCCGTGCTTGTGGTGAGGCCACCCCTGGACTACAAGGGGTGATGACGCAGGGACAACAATCTAGAACATTCCATCAGCTCAGGAAGGGGCTTCAGTTTGTAAGAGCCTGAAGTCATAGGGTGACACTCAAGTGGCCTAAAGAAGCCCACCTGAGATTCCCGCTGACCTCCCGGGAGCCCCAGTCAAGCTGCACCTGCAGCGGGATCAAGACTTTCCCAGCTTTTGTGAATCAGTCAATTCCTTTTTCACTCAAGCAAGGCTGAGTCAGATTTTCTGTGACTCATACAACTAAAGAAGGATTCTTCCTCTTAAAGTCCTAGGTGTTTAAAAACTCTGTTTTTATTTCCCCTTCGACACCCCCCACCCCGTGTGCAGGGTGCCACATACGTATATACATACAACAGGAAAGTTTCCAAGGAAAGTTCTAGACCCCATGGTCCCTGAGCCAATGGTCTGCTATGCCCCTGTTCTGCCCAGGCCTGGAGTTGCTGCCACCTCCTCTTCTAGAACATTCTTTCGTGGAGGTAGCTGCTCCCAGGCAGAGTCCTCCCAGCTCCCCAAGCTCGCCTTCATTGGAGGTGACCCTCTGTGTGTTGGCTCCTCCCCACGGCCCCGCTGATCCTCAGCTCCTGTCTTTCCCAGGGGCAGCCAAGCCGAGCCTCCCCCTCTTCTTCCTGCAGCCCCGGCTTCTCTGCTGTCCCCAAGCCCCTGGTGCCCACTGCTCACCGGGTCTCCTTCCCTCCTTGTGCCTCTGGTGGACCAGCGAGGTTGGAGGGAACAGAGTCTTGGTGCTCTGTTCCCCATCCCTGTTTTCCCCACAGGACCAATTCCTGTTTTTAAACTTAGACCAGGGCCCCCAAGCACTGAGGCCCCGTTCCCAGCGTCCAGACGACAGTTTGTGGGTGAGCCACCTTCTGAGGCCTTCTCCCCTTTTGCTTGGCCTTCCGGCTGCCTCTCAGCACACCTGATCCAGAGCCACAGGTCCCAGCTATGGGCCTTTTTAATTTCTCCATCTCAGACCCTCAACAAGATGAAGGGTCAAGGCCTCCTTTCCCTTTGCCCAGTCATTAGCTAACATCCACCACTGGCTGGGCCTGCATCCCTGAGATTCACCCACAAGAGCAGGGACTCCTGGTCAACACATATTTATGGAGGGCCCACCATGTGCCAGGCACAGTTCTTGGTGCTGGAGCTGCACCTGCAAACGAGGCTGATAGAGGTCCCCACCTGCGTGGAAGGCACAGACAATGGTCAGGAACCATAATTAACCCGTCAACTCTACTGTGTTAGGGCCAGTGCGCAGGTCACGCCTCGTCGGAAAGCTGAGGTTGGAGCACAGACTGGCAGGAGGCGAGGTGGGCAACGGTGGCGGGAACAGCAGATGCTGCTGCGGCAGCCCTCAGACTGCGGCAAGGGGCCAGAGGCCAGTAGCTGGACCCCCGCGTGACAGAGATTTGCAGGTCATTTAAAGGATTTTGGCTTTTACTTTGAGTGAAGAGGGGAGCCACTGGAGAGTTTTGATATAAGAGGAACATGCTCTGATGTGCAATTTAACAAGAACCACTCTGACTTTAAGAAATAAGTGTAGCGATCAGCTCCCTGGCCGAGCGGTTAAGTTCACGCACTCCGCTTCCGTGGCCCAGGGTTTCACCAGTTCCGACCCTGCGTGTGGACATGGCACTGCTCATCAGGCCATGCTGAGGTGGTGTCCCACATGCCACAACTAGAGGGACCCACAACTAAAACATACAACTATGTACTGGGGGGACTTTGGGGAGAAGAAGAAGAAGAAAAAAGAAGACTGGCAACAGATGTTAGCTCAGGTGCCAATCTTTAAAAAATAAAATGTAGAGAGGCAAATACGGAGGCTGGGACCCCAGTTGAGGGGCTGCTGTAAGAGAGGACAGCGGCGTGGTGTGGTGGCGGGGCCACATACTAGCAGAGAGGTGATCGAGAACAGGTCAGATTCTGGATACATTTTGAAAGTGGATCCAAAGGGATTTCCTAGCGGCTTCCATATGGGACGTGCAAGGAGCCAGGGGTGACTCTGGGGTTTGGGCCTGCGCACGTGGAAGGGTGGAGTTGCTGTTCATTGCCCTTCATTGTCAGAGAGGGGGAGGTGGCAGGGGACACAGGAGGAGGACAGGTGCAGAAGACAAGGGCTGAGGCTGCGAGATTTGCAACCTCACCAGCCACACTGAGCAAACAGCGGGAGGGGTTAAGTTCGGGCATTGGTGATGGCAAGTACATGAGACCTCCAAGGGAGAGAGCGTAGATAAAGACAGGGACCAAGGAATGAGGATGGGGAGAGAGAGCTGAGAACGTGTGCTGGGGGCAGGGGTGGGAGCAGAGGACCCCCCAAAATAGTGTGCTCGCTGGCTAGCAATGTGCACCAAACAGGAGAAGGCAGGACTTAAGTGGGGAAGGCCACTCTCCAGGACCCTACACTCAGATTCCAAAAGTCCCAAATCTCATGTTCTTGGAGGCCACACGCCACTGTCCCGGAGGAGAAAGGGGTGTGGCAATAAAAAATAAGGTGCTGTGACAGAAAGTTCCAGTCACCAACACCCAGCCCACACCCGAGCTCTGCCTTTATTGAAGTGGGGTCTCCCTGACCCCATCGTCTGACACCAGCTCCACCGGCCAACACCGGCCCCTGTGATCGCCTGCCTCCGCCACCCTTGCTAGACCCGCTGAGGCTGCACCAGAGGGCTGAGCGAGAAGAGAAAGGACGGCCTGCCCCAGGATGGAGAGCTGAACTGTCCTGGCCACCTACAGCCTATAGCCTTTGGAAGGGTCAGCAGCCCAGGCTGAGCCGACATGCGGGAAAGGCCAGGCCAGCTCCTGGCATCTGTCCCTCTTCCCACTGGTCAGCACAGGGAGGGATCCAGGAAACGAGAGCGGGGCGAGGTGCTGCAGGGCCAGTGTGGCTGACCACGCACACTGCAAAATGAGGCACGACCAGCGACTGACTTCCACAAATCCAATCACCATTCTCCCCATGGGAGCAGTTGGGGAGGATGTAAGCTCAGAGATGAGCTGGGATCAAGAAGACCTCCTCCCTGATGAACACCTCAGGTGGGACAGGACCCACACACCAGAGGGGCTGAAGCAGAGCTGCTATAGCTGAAAGCGGGGGGAGCGGGGAACCCAAAACCCACTTGCTTAGCCTTCTCCTCATTAGGAATATCAGGGGTGCAGTGCCTGTGAGAATGCTGAGAACCCACTCAATCCTTAAAACCTCCCTATAAGGCCAGTGTCATCCCCATTCTACAGAAGAAGAGACCAAGGTTCAGAGAGGTCAACTAACCCGGCATAGGGCCCAGCAGCCTTGTCAGTCTCCAACACTGCACTTGTTCTTTACATGGTTTTCCTGGGTGCTCCTCCCCAGGCACGGGCCATCTGTCTGGGAGGCTCATGCCTGCTTTTGTTTAATTGTCATTTTATATTTTGTTGTATTATATTATTTTTAGCACCAAGAACCTGGAGCCACTTCCTGTGTCCACCTGCAATTTCTGCCCAGCTTGAGTGCCAGGAGCAGGCCTGGAACAGACACCCCAGTGGGTCAGCCCCACCTGCCTCTTAACGGCTCATCAGTTATTGGATTTCCATCATCAGGACCTGTCCCTGAGCCCCCAAGACGGGTGTAAAACAAAACAAACAAGATAAAATGTGTACGCAGCCAACCAAAAAGATGCCAGCAATTCAAAGGAAGCAGGGCTCTCGCATCCCCCAGGGAAGCTGGGCTGGAGGCCAATAAGCCTGGTGCTTTGGACGTCCACTGACAAAGGGAGGAACAGCATTCTGCAGGCCCCAGGAAATGCCCCACTAGCTCTTGTTGGCATCTTCAGGCGCTGCCTCAAAGGGGGACCCGAGCCTTGACCTGCCGCGGAGCGTCCTTTCTCCAGATCGATTGGCCCAAAATCCCACAGACCCTGTTGCCGGGGGCTGCCCGTCCATTCCGGTCCCCTCACTCCACCACTCGGACAAGCAGAGGGCCTGGCCCCTGCCTGCCCTCGGAGCCCAGTCTGGTCATCTGGTGGGCAGGCAGCCACCAATTCCGGTCTCATCTGTGACACAGTGGGAGAGGGGAAAGGTCTTTGAGTTCTTCTACCTGTGCGGCTGACCTGGCCAAGCCACGGGGAATTTCAAGCCCCCTCCCCCGTCCCAGGCTTCACACTCTCTCCCCTGCTTAATGTTGGTCCACAGTATGCGAAACAATATCGCTCATTTCTCTTGTTGCCTCCATCCTCCCCTAGAATATAAACCATGAGGACAGGCTTTTTTGAGCATTTACTGTGCAGCTGAACCTCCCTGCCATTGGGCTCTCACTTAATATTTCCAGAAGGAAGGCAAGGAGGGTGGAAGGGGGGAGGGAGGAGGGAACAGATGACGGAACCAACTAGACGGAAAGCCAATCTGAGCATGGTGCCCGGGGTAAGTGATGGGAGGCGCCCTCCGTTGGGGAAGGGTGGCAGACAGCGGGGTTCACAGTGGGGCAGAAGCTGGGGCTGGGTCTTAGAGACTCAGCAGGTGTTTGCTGGAAGCTTCCGTTGTGCCTTCCTCGAGGCTGTGGGAGGGAGATGTGCAGGGCGGGGGAGAGGGAGCAGCTGAGCTCAGTACTGCCCCGCGGGAAGTCTCAGGGCCGCATTGCCACATTTCCTTCCGGCCTCTTTGAACACGCCCGTGAGAAGATGCCAGGATCCCTGGGCGCCACTTGTGGTGCTGAGAGGCTGGTCTTGGTTTCAGGTTGGCCCCCTACTGCCTCCTAGGTGATCTTAGAAGCCCCTTCCTCTCCCAGGATGGCCCAGAACTACACTGTCCGCATGTGGCTAGTGAACCAGTCTGAACTGAGCTGTGCTGTGAATGCAAATACACCCTGAATGTAAGGACTTTGTAGGAAAAACATGAATGCAGAATATCATTAGTAAGTTTTATATTGATTACATGTTGAAACGATGTTTTGGATGTATTGGGTTGAATCAAATCTGTATTAAAATTAACGTCACCTGTTTCTTTTTACTTTTTCGGTGTGGCTGCTAGAACATTTTAAATTACATATGTGGCTCGCATTCTATGTCTGTTGGACAGGCTGGTCTAGAGAGTTCTAAGGCCTTTTGGTGTGAGTGCTATCTGAGTGCGATGTTAACTGCCCCCCATATGCACACACACACAGTGAAGAGGATCTTGATCTCGTCTGCTGGCTGATGACATTAAGCTGGGGAGGGCCAGGCTGGCTGGGAGCCGCAGGGCTGGGAGCGAAGCTGCAGGAGGTTCTGGCTTAGATGGGGCTGGACGCGCTGCTTGCCTTTCTCCCTTCCAGATCTCCCAAAGCTTGTCTAGGAAGGGAGGAGAGGGGCTGGGGATATCAGTGAGGACGGGAGCAGAGACAAGGGTCCAGTTCCCAGGAGTCTGCAGCTCCCACAGCCTCTACTCTTGTCATGGAGGTGAAGTGACTTTATCCTTGGGAGGGCTTTCCTGAGAAAGCCACTTCCTTCTCAAGTTCTAGGCCTGGGATGCTGACAGCAACGCCAGGAGATGGTTCTGTCTAACCCACGGCCAGGCCAGTGCCAGCCTCCCAGGCGCTGGAGGTCACCACCTATCAGCCCAGGGATTTATTCATCTCAAAGAAGGCCGGTGGCTCAGCTTGACGGATGCACGTCCCCAGGTCACAAGGACCCCACAGGGGCAGCAGGAGGTGAAGCCACCCCTGGGGAGAGCCCAGCACGGGAGTCAGGGGACCTGGTGCTCAGGGGACTGGTTATGGAGAGGGTCCAGGGAGCAAGCATGGGCAGAGCAAGGGCGGAGCATTCCCCTCTGACCCTCTGGTCACAGCCCGGGTCAACACGCAAGCCAGGGGCTCCAGCCCTTCACATACATGCCGGCTACGATTTGTCCTTTCCGTGCAAACTTACTTTAAGATTTTGGTCCTCTCCATCTTTCGTACTGTGGAATACTGAATTTACAACAGACTGGGTGGAACTGCTATCTGATTGGAAACCCCTTCTGGCCCTCCCTTTGGCAGGCCTGCCCTGGGTGGGCTCATGGGGCCACCTAGGGGGGACCTGCTCCCTGGTCACGCCCGCTAGACACAGCCCTCCATTCCTCCCACATCCTGTTCTCATGGCTGCTTCAGCTCATGCCTGTACTGTACTGTCTCCTGACCTTTCTAAGGCCTCTGACCCACCCTGATGCCTCCCAGCTCTGCCACCACCCCTCCTTCCCAAATCTGCACGACAGTGCTCCAGCCACGTACCACCACCAGACAGTCCCCCCACTGTGAGAGTCTACCCAAGGCCCAGTGTGGTGGCCGCTCCTGGAGAACCTCCCCCAGCTTCCAGAATGCTCACCCCCACCCCTCCTCACAGGCCTAAAGGAAAAGGTGCCCCTGGGTTGTTGCATGATGCAGGACACAGAGGGAGTGTGGGCTGGGTGTCAGTCCCACGAGATGCATACAAGAAGTAATTACCACATTATTTGCAATCTGTCCTTCACTTGTCTGACTTCCCTCTCTGACCATGAGCTCTGCCAGGGCAGACACGAGTCTGTTGTGCTCACGGCTGGATCCCCAGGTGCTCAATAATGCTGCTTTCATGACAGAAGTGTACCGAGCCCAGAAATGGGAATGCGCACGTGCCCATGAATGGACCAGCCTGGGAGATGCTGGCGTGGGGCAGGGGTGAAGAGAGAAGCTGAGACAGAAGGGAGGGGCCCATGGCAATGGGGCAACAGGCTGGACAGCCACCTTGAGGTTCTGAGTAAAGGGCAACACCAGAGAGGACATTGCTGGGACTGTGCAGAGCTGAGACAAGTGGCTAGCCATTTAGAAGCAAATAAGTTAGAGACAGTATTAGCTTCCAGAAACAAGTACCACAAACTGAGTGCTGTTATGGACTGAACTGTGCCTGTGCCCCTCTCCCCAAATTCATATGTTGGAATCCTGACCCCCAGCACCTAAAAAGGTGACTATATTTGGAGATAGGGCCTTTAAAGAGGTGAGTAAGGTTAAATGAGGTCATGTGGGTGGGCCCTCATCCAATCCCACTGATGTCCTTACAGAAAGAGGAGACTTGATGCACAAAGAGATACCAGGGATGCTCCAGTACAGAAGGAAGATGATGTGAGGACACAGCGAGAAGGTGGCCATCTCAAGCCAAGGAGAGGCCTCAGGAGAAACCCACCCTGCCAACACCTTGACCTTGGACTTCCAGCTTCCAGAAGTGTGAGATAAATTTCTGTTATTTAAGCGCCCCAATCAGTGGTAATTTGTTAGGGCAGCCCCAACAAACTAATAGAGTGGTTTAGGATGGACATGTATGCCTCACAGTCCTGAAGGTGGGAAGTCCTAAGTCAAGGTGTCAGCAGGGCTGTGTCCCAGACCTCTCCCCCAGCTTCTGGTGGTTCCTTGGCTGTGGCAGCAGAACTCCAGTCTTCACGTGGCATCCTCCCTGGGTGCTGTCTGCGCTTAGATTTCCCCTTCTTGTAAAGACATCGGTCGTCTTGGATTAGGGCCCACTCTAATGACCTCATCTCAACTTGATTACATCTGCTGCAAAGACCCTGTTTCCAAATAAGGTCACATTCCGAGGTGCTTGAGGTTAGGACTTCAGCACATGAATTTGGAGGGGGACACAACTCAACCTGTTATTGACTGAACTGTGTCCCCCCAAAATTCATATGTTGCATCTCAAACCCCCATAGTGACTATATTTGGAGTTAGGGCCTTTAGGGAGGCAATTAAGCATAAAAGAGGTCATAAGGGTGGGGCCCTAATCGTGTAGCACTGGTGTCCTTAGAAGAAAAGGAAGAGACACCAGAGATCTCTGTCTCTCTCCGGCACACCAAGAAAGGCTATGTGAGACGCAGTGAGAAGGTGGCCACCTGCAAGCCAGGAGGAGAGCCTTCCCCAGAAACCAACCCTGATGGCAGCTTCATCTCAGACCTCTGGCCTCCTGAAGGGTGAGAAAATCCTCTTCTGTTGCATAAGCCCCTAGTCTGTGGTATGTTGTCCTGGCAGCCTGAGCAGATTAAAACACAACCCATAACAGAGCCTTATCTATTAAATCGTTTTGTTGCAAGTGACAGAAACTCAAATTAAACCACTCTCAACAAAAAGAAAATGTCTTAGGTCAATAACTGAACAGCCCAAGATCCGGGTACCGCAGGACCCAGGGGTTCTTCTGGGTCTTTCTTTCTTTCTCTCTTTCTGCATCTCCTTCTCCTGGCTCCTCTCTCCTTATGGTGGCTCTGTCCTGGGGTAACTCTCCTCACCGGCATGGGGGCTGCCGGCCATGCCAGGCTTGTTCGGGGTCCCCCTCCTCTGGAGAAGGAACAGGGCCGCCCCACCAGGACACTGACATGAACTGGGGAGCTCCAAAAAAGGGAACTCAATAATGATGACAAAGGGACCCAGGAGCCAACTGAAAGAGCTCCAAGTGGCCAAAGCTGGAACAAATTGAGCAATAAAATAAATCACCTAGCGCTGGATTACGCTCAAAGGACAAGATACGGATCCTGGAGTCCGTATTGATATAAATAAATGATTGCATAAACAGATGTGGGAAAAGAGACAAATCTGCCGTGCCAAAGAATCCCAAATAATGTATGAAGATGCCCCAGCCTCAAGGAGCTGGAACACAGCTCCCCCTCCTCAGGAGTGGGCTGCACAGTGACTCCTTCCAAAAAGGACAGCATGGAAAGGGGGGAGGCAACAATTTTTTGTCAGGAGAAAACAACAAACATTGTCTCAGCCAGGTGGTCGAGGTGAACATCAACTGTGGTGAGCCATGTTGATGGCGTGTACCCTTGATGTGATGCGACAGAAATAAAACTTTACCTCTGTGGTCCGACTCCCCGAGTCCTGGAACCCCAGTGTGATCAGGAGAAAAACATCAGACAAAACCCAACTGAGGGACATCTTCCAAAATACTCAACCAGTCATTCTCAAAATGTCAAGGTCATAAAAACAAGGAAAGTCTAAGAAACTGTCACAGCCAAGAGGAGCCTAGGGAGACATGGCAAGTAACTGTAATGTGGTGTCCTGGATGGGAGCCTGGAGCAGGAAAAGGACGTTAGAAAGAAACTAAGGAAATTTTAATAAAGCATGGCATTTGGTTAATAATAATATATCAACATAGGCTCGAACACTGTGACAAATGTACCATGTTGATGTAAGATGTTAAAAATAAGGGAAACCATGTGGAGTCTGTGGGAACTCTCTGTACTATCTTCATAACAATTCTGTAGCTGTAAAACTGTCCTTATTTGAAAGTTTAAATGAAATGGGGACCAGTCAGGTCTTGTGATGGGTAATTTCATGTGTCACTTGACTGGCCACGGGGCGCCCAGATTAAACAGTATTTCTTTAATTTTTTTAAATTTTTTTTTTCCTTTTTCTCCCCAAAGCCCCCTGGTCCATAGTTGTATATTCTTCGTTGTGGGTCCTTCTAGTTGTGGCATGTGGGACGCTGCCTCAGCGCGGTCTGATGAGCAGTGCCATGTCCGCGCCCAGGATTCGAACCACGAAACACTGAGCCGCCTGCAGCAGAGCGCGCGAACTTAACCACTCGGACACGGGGCCGGCCCCTAAACAGTATTTCTGGGTGTGTCTGTGAGGGTGTTTCTGGATGACGTTGGCATTTGAATGGTGGACTCAGTAAAGTCTATAGCCCTTCCCGGTGTGGGTGGGCATCATCCAACCCTTTGAGGACCTGAAGAGAACTAGAGGCTGAGGAAGAAGGAATTCAGGCATTTTTCCTGCCTAACTGGTTGAGCTGGGACAGCTCGTCTCATCTTCTCCTGCCCTCAGACTGCGCTTTACGCCATCGGCCCCAGTTCTCAGGCCTTCAGACTTGAGCTGAATTTCACTACCAGCTCCCCTAGGTCTCCAGCTTGTGGATGGCAGACTTCTCGGCCTCCGTGACCACATGAGCCCGTTCCTCAGAATAAATCTCTTTTTACATATATATATGTATAATTAGTGTCCGCTCGAATGATCTCATCTTAACTTAATTACATCTGCAAAGACGCTATTTCCAAATAAGGTGACATTCTGAGATGCTTTGAGTTAGGACTTCAGCACATGAACTTTACGGGGGGACACAATTCAACCTGTTATGGACTGAATTGTGTCCCTTCCAAACTCGTGACTTATATGACAGTATATAGAGATATATCTATAGCTCTTCTACCAGTTCTGCTTCTCTGGAGAACCCTGACTAACACAGATTTCAGCAAGGAGAGAGGTGGTAGGGGACAGAAGTTTAAGGATGACTTTTCTGAGTTGGTTCTAGGGTGCCTAAATTGGCTCTCTAATCTGATTAGATTTAAAGATGCTAACCCTGATAGTTCATGGCATGAGCTGTTTATAGAGACGCACAAAATATCTGCATTGGATACTCCTAATCATCCACTTGTAAGAACCAAGGAGCTATGTGACGCTGTATATGATAGTTCAATATTTTTGGAAAACTAACAAGTGTAACAACTTTGGTTGGTTGTTCCTATTGTCACTTGAAAAAGTGGTGAAAGCAAGGATAAGCTCAGGGATTTGAATGCCCAGCATAAATGACCAAGAGCTTCTGTGCACCCTGAAGGAGATCTTTATCTCCTATAGCAGGGGGCTGAAATTGCTGAAAGTCGGACACGGACTCTCAAGCTGTGACTGGCTGAATTACAACGCAAGTTGGACTCCCAGCCTCCCAGGGTGCCTACTGTCAAAGTGAGGGCATTGACCGAAAGAATGGGGTCCTGTCAGCTCAGATGAGGCCATGTGGAGAGACTCTGATGAAGCTGGGCATAGCGAGCCACTAAATTCTGACGACACTTCTTTACCAGTGGAAGGGGCCTCCCCTCCCAGCCGTATCAGCCTCTCCACCATAGTAGTATTGGACTTTACAACCCCATCTGAGGGGATGAACCCTGCATCGCTGAGGACACTGTAACGGCCTCCCCCAAGACAGGTGTCATGCAAGACAATGCGATTCTCCTCAGGACCGCCCCCCAACACCCCTCTTTGCTTCTAGAACTAGAATTAGACCCTAGTCCCAGAGGACCCCTAAAGATGAGGTACAAAGTGTGACCCATGAGGAGGTATGCCACAGTCCAAGAGAACCACCTGAGTTTTCTAGTTTACACAGACGGGATTCCGGGGAACATGTGTGGGAATGGCTACTAAGAATGTGGGATTTGGTGCAAGGAGCATAAAGTTGGCCGAACTTTCTGACATGTGTTCACTAAGCAGAGATTCTGCATTTCACGTGGCAGCTCAGGGAGTCAGAAAGGGCACTAACAGTTTGGTTGCATGGCTGAAAAATGGACCAAAAAGTAGCCCAACATGAGTGAACTAAACCATGCTTACTGCAAGGTGTTCAAAGGCTTAGGGAGATTGGAATGTTAGAGTGGATTATCATTTAAGATCTACTCACCCACCTTGGGAGGGTGCAGAAGACATACCCTTCAGAATGCTCTGGGGAATGAATTTGTCAGGGGAGCCCCAGCGTCCTTGAAAATTTATACTGTTGATCTTTCCCCAGCCTTCCCCAAAAGCACCTACAGCCTTTTCCCGGGTGACTGTACGCTGGGAATCTTTTGAGGACTACTGGACACTGGCTCTGAACTGACACTGATTCCAGGAGACCCCAAACATCACTGGGGCCCACTAGTCAAAATAGAGGCTTATGGAGGTCGGGGGTCAATGGAATTTTAGCTCAGGTCCATCTCACAGTGGGTACAGTCGGTCCCTAAACCCATCCTGTGGTTATTTTCCCAGTTCCAGAATGATAATTGGAACAGACATACTTAACAGCTGACAGATACCCATACCAGTTCCCTGACATGTGTGTGAGGACTATCCTGGTGGGAAAGGCCAAACGGAAGCCACAAGAACTGCCTCTACCCAGGAAAAGAGTAAACCAAAAGTAATACCACGTCCCTGGAGGGACGGCAGGAATTAGTGCCACCATCAAGGACCCATGCAACTCACCTATTTGGCCTGTGCAGGAGACAGATGGTTCTTGAGAATGACAGTGAATTATCTTTAGCTTAACCAGCTGGCGATTCCAATTATGCATCAGATTCCAACTGCTGTACCAGATGTGGTTTCATTGCTTGCACAAATTAACACATCCCTTGGTACCCAGTATGCAGCTATTGATCTGCCAAATGCCTTTTTCTCCATCTCTATCCATAAGCTCCAGAAGAAGCCATTTTTTTTTTCAGCTGGCAAGGCCAGCAACACCTTCAATGTCCTACCTCAGGGGTATATCACCTCTCCTGCCTTATGTAATAATTTAGTTCACAGGGATCTTGATTGCTTCTCCCTTCCATAAGATGTCACACTGATCCAATATATTGATGACAAATGCTTATTGGACCTAGTGAGCAAGAAGGGGCAAGTCTCTAGACTTAATGGTGAGACATTTGCATGCCAAAGGGTGGGAATAAATCTAACTACAATTCAGGGACCTTCTGCCTGTGAAATTTCTAGGGATCCATTGCGGGGGGCACGTTGAGATATCCCGTCTGAGGTAAAGGATAAGTTGTTGCATCTGGCCCCACCTTCAATCAAGAAAGAGGCGCAATGGCTAGTGGGCCTCTGAATTTTGAAGGCAACATAGTCCATTTGGCAGCATAGTCCTCAGTTGGGTGTATGACTCTGGCGCATTCACCAAGTGGCCTTTTTGGCTCTCTGCTGCTAGTTTTGAGTTGGGTCCAGAGCAAGAGAAGGCTCTGTGATGGGTTCAGCCTGCTGTGCAAGCTGCTCTGCCACTTGAGCCATATGATCCAGCAGATCCAACGGTGCTTGAAGCATCAATGGCAGAAAGGGATGCTGTCTGGAGTTTTTGGCAGGTCCCTATAGGTGAATAGTAGCGCAGGCCTTTAGTATTTTGGAGCAAGGCCCTGCCATCATCCACAGATAACTACTCTCCTTTTGAGAAACAGATCATGGGTCTTAGTAGAGGCTGAACACTTGACCACAGGCCACCAGGTTACATGTGACCTGAGCTGCCCATGATGAACTGGGTGTTATCTGACCCAACAAGTCATAAAGTTGGGCATGCACAGCGGCACTCCATCATCAAATGGAAGTGGTATATGTGTGATCAGGTCTGAGCAGGCCCTGAAGGCACAAGTAAGTTACGTGGAGAAGTGGCCCAAATGTCCATCATCCCCACCCTGCTACACTGCCTTCTGTCTCCCAGCCTGCACCTACGGCCTCATTTGGAGTTCCATACATCAGCTGACAGAGGAAGAGAAGACTTGGCTTACACACGGTTCTGCATGACGTGCAGGCACCGCCCAAACGTGGACAGCTGCAGCACTACCAGCCTCTCTCTGGGACATCCCTGAAGGAGGTGGTGAAGGGAAATCCTCCCAGTGGGCAGAACTTTGAGCAGTGCACCTGCTTGTTCACTTTGCTTGGAAGGAGAAATGGACGATAGCCAATGGTTTGGCTGGATGGTCAGGAACTTGGAAGAATGTGATTGGAAAATTGGTGACAAAGAAATTTGAGGAAGAGGTATATGGATAGACATCTCTGAATGGGCAAAAAAGATGAAGATATTTGTGTCTCCTGTGAATGCTCACCAAAGGATGACGTCAGCAGAGGAGAATTTTAATAACCAAGTGGGTAGATTTTAATATTCAAATAGTGGTCTCTTTCCCCAAACACCTCTGTCCTCACCCAATGAGCTCATGACCAAGTGGCCATGACGGCAGGAACAGAAGCTACGCATGGACTCAGCAACATGGCTTTCCACTTACCAAAGCTGATCTTGCTACAATCTGGCAGAGTGCCTAATCTTCCAGCAACAGAGAACACTGAACCCCTGCTACAGTACCATTTCCTGGGGTACTCAGCCAGCTGCTACCTGGTGGCAGGTTGATCACACTGGATCACTTTCACTGTGGAAGGGGTAGTGTTTTGTCCTTACTGGAATAACATTCTTGATATGGATTTACCTTCTTTGCACAAAATGCTTCACCCAAAACTAGCATCCGTGGACTTACAGAATGCCTTATCCACTGTCATGGTATTCCACACATCATTCCTTCTGATCAAGGAACTCACTTATAGCAGACGAAGTGTAGCAATGGGCCCATGCTCATGGAATCCACTGATCTTACCATGTTCCCCACCATCCTGAAGCAGCTGGCTTGATAGCAGGTGGGAATGGCTTTTTGAAGACTTAGTTACAGTGCGGCTAGGTGGCAGTACCTTGCAGGCTGGAGCAAGGTTCTCCAGAAGGTTGTATGTGCTCTGAATCAGCATCCAATATATGGTGCTGTTTCCATGACAGCCAGGATTCGTGGATCCAGGAATCAAGGGTTGGAAATGGGAGTGGTACCACTGACTGTTACCCCTAGTGACCCACCAGCAAAATTTTTGCTTCTTGTTCCCTCAGCTTTATGCTCTGCTGGCCTAGGGGTCTTACTTCCAGAGGGAGGAATGCTTCCATTGGGAGACACAATAATGATTCCATTGAACTGGAAGTTAAGACTGCCACCTGGCCCGTTGGGCTCCTCATGCCTCTGAAACAATAGGCAAAGGAGGGAATTACAGTGTTGGCTGGGGTGATTGATCCCCACCTTAAGGGGGAATTAGACTACTACTCTGGATGGAGGTAGGGAAGAGTATGTCTGGAATAGAGGAGATCCTTAAGGTGTCTCCTAGTATTACCATGTCCTGTGATTAGTGTTCATGGAACACTGCAACAACGCAATCCAGGCAGGACTACCAATGGCCCAGACCCTTCAGGAATAAAGGTTTGGGTCACCTCAACCTATGAGAACCATGACCAGCTAAGGTGCTTGCTGAAGGCAAAGGGAATACAGAATGGGTAGTGGAAGTAGGTTGTTATAAATACCAGCTACGACCCTGTGACCAGTTACAGAAACAAGGACTGTAATTGTCATGAATATTTCCTCCTTATTTTGCTATGAATACGTGTGTGTTTTCTTTCCTCTCTGATTCCCTTATCGTGCAATGCAAAACGTATTAACTTTATTTCACAGCATTTAAGTATTGTTAATTTTACAACATAGTATTTAAGTTACGGGACTCAAGGGGAAGAGTAAACATCACTCAGGGACTTGAACTCCTCTCCTGGGGAAGGAGTTAGTGCATTCTCTGTTGTACACAGGATAGTTGTTTCGAGTTAGGCAGAATGACGACCTTGTTATTGTTTATTTGGAGATGAAGTATGGTTTTAAGAGATTTGCATGGGAGCCAAGTTGACAAAGGGTGGACTTGTGATGGTTAATTTCATATGTCACTTGACTGGCCAGGGGTGCCCAGATTAAACAATATTTCTGAGTGTATCTGTGAGGGTGTTTTGGGGATGAGATTAGTATCTGAAACAGTGGACTCAGTAAAGTAAATTGCCCTCCGCAGTGTCGGTGGGCATCATCCAATCTTTGAGGGCTTGAATAGAACAAAAGGTAGAAGAAGGAGGAAGTCACTCTTTTTTCCTGCCTGACTGTTTGGGGTGGGACATGTCATCTCATCTTCTCCTGCCCTCAGGCTGGGACTTATACTGTGGGCTCCCCTGGTTCTCAGGCCTTCAAACTCAGACCGGATTGCACCACCAGCTCTCCTGAGTCCCCAGCTTATAGATGGCAGATTGTGGGATTTCTCAGCCTCCATATTCACGTGAGCCAGTTCCTCATAATAAGTCTCCTTTTATATACATAAATATCCTATTGGTTCCATTTCTCTGGAGAACGCTAATACAGTTCCTTAAAGGAATGTTGAGCACTCAAAAAGTATGTCCAAGGGCCAGCCCCATGCCGAGTGGTAAAGATCGCACACTCCAATTCGGCGGCCCAGCGTTTCACTGGTTCGGATCCTGGGTGCCGACCTAGCACCTCTCATCAAGCCACGCTGAGGCGGCATCCCACATGCCACAACTAGAAGGACCCACAACTAAAATACACAACTATGTACTGGGGGGCTTTGGGGAGAAGGAGGAGGAGGAGAAGAGGGATGAGGAGGAGGAGGAGGCAGAGGAGGAGGGGGAGGCGGGGGAGGAGGAGAAAGAGAAGGAGGAGAAGAAGAAGAAGAAGAAGAAAGACTGGCAACAGATGTTAGCTCAGGTGCCAATCTTAAAAAAAAAAAGAAATATGTCTACTCTACAACCTTAAATCTCACATCAAAATACATTCTGAATTCTGGATGGTTATAAGATTCAAATATATATATTTTTTAGTGAAACCATAAAAGTACTAAAAGAAAGTCGTGGTAAATATTTATATAATTTTGAAATACAGAAGTTCTTCCTGAATATCACTCCAAAAGCAAAACCCACAAAAGATAGCTTTGACTACATAAAAATGTCATCTCTGTATGGTCAATAAGAAAAAATAATATAGATGCAAATAATTATCTCATGTTCACTATATTGCAGGCACTGTTATAAGCACTTTATTAACTCCTGCAGTCCCCATAGCAAGCCTACCAAGTATTAATATTACCTCCAATTATAGATGAAAAAACAAAGGCTGTGGTAGGTGAAGGAATGTACTCAAAGTCACACATTTAGGAAGTGGTAGGACAGCGTGACTGAGTCTGTGCTCTTAACCACAAAAGAAACACACCACAGATTGGGAAACCTGAGAACCGTATGCGAAAAGCAAAGATTAGTATCTTTATGACAGTAATACCTACGTACACTCTTACCGATAGGAAAAGGACAAACGCTTCAATAGAAAAACAGGCAAAGGAAGTGATTCAAAAAGGCAATCTATAAAGGAAGTACTTCAGTCAATGCCTGTAAAAGAAAGTTGAGCCCCACCCACTAACAAAGAAAGGCAAGTTCAAGAGAGGCATCTTCCCACCCTATCAAACGGGCTAAGATTCAAAGGAATTCATCTCCGAGGCGGTGAGCACTGCAAGTTGGGTTCTTTGCAAAGCAGAGTCTGAGATGGAGTTAATGAGCAATGAGATGTTTGTTAGGGACTGGCCTTAGGATCAATACCTGTGGAAGGGAGCGGGGAAAGGACAGGGCAGAGGGAGAAGGAAAACTGCGACACAGACCCAGGGACAGCCCTAGAGATCCCACGGGGAGCGCCCAACCTGGCATGGCCCAGCCAGAGTTGTCCTGAGTTCAGCAGAGTTGGCTGACCCTTATTCCCCTCCATGGATGTGTCATTGAATGAGGTTGCCCTGGGATGGGTCATGACTTTGGGCAAGGTGGCTCTTTGCAGCTGAGCAGACTCTGAAGGGCTGACAGCTGAAGGCCATCCCAGCAGTTGGGGTGACAGATCCATCCTAGAAGAGGGATCTGGGTGACTCGTCACAAAATATAGAAAAATGCATATTAAAAGTCATTTAAATATGCAACCCATTTCTCCATATTCCATGACAGATGTTAAAATGGGGTTAGAGTTCACAGTCATTCTTTTAAGACCTCAGTGCCTTCCTCCCCCACCTCTACCCCCTGCTCTCACATCCCACCATGCCATCTGCTCTGGAGACCACCAGGGCCTATCCTGTCGCACCCTGTACCCAGTGGTCTGCTGCTGGAAGTGGGCCTGTACTAGCTTGCAAGAGCTGATTGTTGAATTTTTAGGCATTCTGCAAGCCAGTTGTTAAACCATTGGTAGCTTGAAATGAGCCATGATGGGAGTATTTACACCATGGAAATGGGCAAATACTACAAGTCAAGCCAAAAGAGTGTTGTTAACTCAGTACACCCCTGCTCTTCTCATCCACCAAAGATGCCCAGGACTCCTGGGTCACCCCTTGGGACCCTAATTCCTGTAAGGCTCTGCTCATCTCCTGATCCAACCCCATGCTTCCTCCCTCCTCCACTCCCAAAAGCCTTTGCTGTGCCCTCTGGAACTTCAGATGCACCATGAGCAAAAGCGTCTCTCTCCTGCAAGTTCCTTCCCCTCTGGCTCTGTCTGGAACCCAGCTCTCTGTAGTGTCCTCCTTGTTCCTCATGTTCACTTCCAGATTGTTATCCCTCCCACCTTCACAAAACCCTCCAGCTCCTGGTTGCGGTTGTCTGCAAATCCCTAGTCCCTCTTACTTGTTCCTAGAAGATTTTCACTCCTGCCTTATCGTCACTTGCTCTAAACAACTCCTGCCATAATTCTTGGTGATTGAATATCCACGGAAATGATCTCTCCATTCCTTGAACTCCATTCCTCCAATGGTCTTGTCTTCCACCCTCTTGGGCCATCCCTTGCCACGGTCCTTCTCTAGACATACACTGTCCGACACAGTGTCCACAAGCCACTTGAAATGTTGCTAGTCCAAAATGAGATGCGCTGTCAGTGTGAAATACACCCCAGATTTCAAAGATTTAGTATGATAAAAATGTAAAATATCTCAATAATTTTTTGAGGCCTCAATTAGTCTAAGATTTTTAAAATCTTTCTCCAGCTTATTGAGGTATAAATGACAAATAAAAATTGTATACAGTTACAGTGTAAAATGTGATGTTTTGATAGATGTATACATTGTGAAATGATTTACTACAAGCAAGCTAATTAACATATCCATTACTTCATGTAGTTTTTTTGTGACGAGAACATTTAGGTTCTATTCTCTTAGCAACTTTCATGTATACAATATAGTATTGTTAACTATAGTTCCCACACTGTACATTAGATCCCCAGAACTTATTCCTCTTATAGCTGGAAGTTTGTACCCTTTGACCAACATTTCCCCATCCTCCTCCCCACCCCCCAGTCCCTGGTAACCACCATTCTACTCTCTGCTTCTATGAGTTCAACTATTTTAGATTTCACATGTAAGTGAGGTGATGCAGTATTTGTCTTTCTGTGCCTAGCTGATTTCATTTAGCGTAATGTGATTGGGTTCATCCATGTTGTCACAAATACAGAGTTTCCTTCTTTTTATGGCTGAATAATATTCCATTATGTGTATCATATTTTCTTCATCCATTCATTCTTTGATGGACGCTTAGGTTGATTCCATATCTCGGCTATTGTGAATAAAACTGCAATGAACATGGGAGTACAGATATCTCACTGAGATCCTGATTTCATTAACTTTAGATATATACCCAGAAGTGGGATTGCTGGATCATATGATAGTTCTATTTTTAATTTTTTGAGGAACCTCCATACTGTTTTCCACAGTGGCTGTACCAATTTACGATCCCACCGACAGTGTACGAGGGTTCCCTTTTCTCTACATCCTCACCAACACTTATCTTTTGTTCTAACAAGTGTGAAGTGAGATCTTATTGTGGTTTTGATTTGCATTTACCTGATGATTAGTGATGTTGAACATTTTCTTACATACCTGTTGGCCATTTGTATGTCTTTTTTTGGGAAACATCTATTCAGGTCCTTTGCCTATTTTTTAATTGGGATTTTTTTCAATATTGAGTTGTTTGAGTTCCTTAGATATATATTAACCCCCTGTCACATGTATGGCTTGCAAATATTTCCTCCCATTCTGTACGTTGTCTCTTCACTCTGTTGACGGGTTTTTATTTTTGCTTTTTTCTTTTTTTTTGCTGTGCAGAAGTTTTTTAGTTTGATGCAATCTCATATGTCTATTTTTGCTTTTGTTGCTTGTGATTTTAGGGTCATATCCAAAAAATCATTGCCCAGACCAACATCAAAAAGCATTTTCCCCATGTTTTCTTCATTAATAATTCTTAGATTTTAATTACATGTTCAATTGATTATATTTGGAATGTATTGGATCAAATAAAACATATTGCTTAAATTAATTTTGCCTTTTTATTTTTTTAATGTTGCTGCTAGAATATGTTTAACTGTATCCGTGGCTCACGTGTACACCTCCCATAATGTCTCCATCAGACAGCACTGCTCCAGACCTTAGACTACCCAAACTGCACTCCTTTCATAGCCTCAGTTTCAAGCATACCACCTCCGGACCACTACCTCTTCTCTTTTCAGCTCATGCCACTAGTTCCCCCACGCCAACAACTTTCAAATCCACCAAGATCTACAAGTTATTAATTAGTCTGTCCAGTTTTTAATCACCTCTCCTCGAACTCATGTCCTCACCCACCTTCTTCCCCAGCTGGGATCCCATGGTCCATCATTGCAGCCCCTTCTCGGGAATATCTTCAGCTCCCTTGCCTCGCTCTCACTTTATTGTATTCACCTGGGAAAGTCTCCATCCTGGTTAATTATAAAGCCATGCCAGCACCTGTCAAGATAAATGAGGCTGAAGGAAAACTTGCCAACCTGGCAACTGGTGTCACGTTAATTCTCTTGTGCCAAACTCAAGTGCTCCCTTAATGCAGGTTGGCAATTCTACTACATTTCCGCTCATTCTCCTCCTTCCCCATTTCAAGATGTTGCACTCAGCTGATGAGCTTATTTCCTTTTTCACTGAGAAATGGAAGCTATCCGAGGAGAGCATCAACAGGCTCCCCACCACATCGCCCCAGCCACCTGCCCTCTCAAACCCTGGCTGTGTCCTAGGTCTGACCCCCCACTTCAGCAATTTTCCACCACCCCTCATATTCCCTCTCTATTGGATAAATCCCATTATTTCCCATTAAAAAGACTCTTGATTCTTCATTCCATTTCCCTTCTCTTTTCAGTGAGACTCTTTGAAAGTATCGATTCTTACTGTCTCCAATTCCTCTCCTTCCATTTTTCTCTTGAACCCATTTCAGTCAGGCTTTTGCCTCTTACCACTGCAGTGAAACCCTCCAGTGGCTCCTCTATTTCCCTTGGGACAAAAGCTAAAGTCCTTACAATGGCCCTCAAGACCCTACATGATCCCTCACGATCTGTCTCTCATTATCACTGCCCCTCAGCAGCCACCATTCGATGGAGCAGCCAGGCCAACTATTTTGCAGCCCAAATCAGGGAGAACCTAGGGAACATGTGCGGACTAGAGGACTCCTGGCTACCAAGAGGAGGCAGAAATTCTATAGCCCTCCCCCTGCACACCAACCACAATCTTGAGTAGAGGAGTAGAGGACGGGAGCAGTAAGAAATACGACTGGCCAAGCATTTCAGCCTAAGACTCATGAGTTTCTCAAAGAACTGTTTAAATTATCGTATTAAACTAAGGTTACTAGAATGGACTTTTCTCCCCACTTCTTATTACCCAACAGATGGTATCTCTCAAGAAAAATCAGATTAATTAAGTAAGAAAATAAAGAAGCTCTGTTTTCTTTGCAATCTGATGTATTGTGAGTAATTTTGTGATCCTGCTATATGCACACATATGCACAGAAAAAAATGAAAGAATATAGACCAAAATATTAACAGTGGTTATGGACAAATGATGACATTAGAAATGATTTTCACTTTCTTCTTTATATTTTGTTAATTTTCTGAGGTTTTTTGTTTCGTTTTGTTTTTTTTTTTTTTTTTGAGGAAGATTAACCCTGAGCTAACTGCTGCCGATCCTCCTCTTTTTGCTGAGGAAGACTGGCCCTGAGCTAACATCCGTGCCTATCTTCCTCTACATTACATTTGGGACGCCTACCATAGCATGGCGTGCCAAGCAGTGCCGTGTCTGCACCCGGGATCTGCACCGGCGAACCCCCGGCCACCGAAGCAGAACATGCGCACTTAACCGCTGTGCCAACGGGCCAGCCCCTTTTCTGAGATTTTTTTTACAATGAGTGTGAACTAATTTTATACCTGGAAGAGTATTCTCAATTTTAAAAGAAGATGGAAAATTTCCCTCCCAAACAAGATGGAGTAATAGAGACTGGATTTACCATCCTGCCTGCAATAACCAAAATAAAGCAGACAAATATATGAAATAAGAGTTATCTCATTGGCTATCAGGCAACAAAACACAATAATTCTTGAGAATGTGGAAACAAATGGAGTGAACCCCACAATTACCCACAATTACCCCAGAAGTTTATTTCCTTGAAAGAGTTTCCAAGCCATGGCATAGAAAGGGGTACCTGGTGGAACTTGGCAGACTCCTTGAGTTAAAGAGACAAAATTGAGAGTCCAGGGAGACCAAGATGGCTAGAACTCCTAGGACAGAATACCAGAGAAGAGAGAGCTGCACAGAGATGAAAGCCAGAGATCTACTGAGAGTGCCCCTCAAGAATTCAGCAGATCAGCACTCGGGGAAAGAACCACCTGAAAGGATTAGTGGTGGCAGTGCCTGGCATTCACCTAGGGCTGGGAATAGTATCTGTTCTAACCAGTCAGACTGGAAAACTCGTAATTAATGAGGCATTGGGTAAAGTACTCAGGAAGGCCTTGCCTCAGCAGTGGGAAATAATTAGTCCTAGAATAAAAGCAATGATGCACCCACCTATCATATCATAAAAGCAAGTCCAGAAAGGATCCAACTGTGCCTAAGTAACTTAACTGTATTCCAAAACAAAGCTCACAAATATTTATAGCAACACAAAATATGTAGCACCCAGTAAGATAAAAATGGACAATATCTGGTATCCAATCAAAAATTTCCAGACATGCAAAAAAGCCAGAAAACATAAGGAGGAGAATATTCGGTCAATCAAAATCAACTCAGAACTGAGACAGATGTTAGCACTAGCAGACAAAGACATTAAAACTGTATACCATGTGTTCAAAAGTTATGTATAGGAAGGAAAGACATAAAAAAGACCCAAATCAACTTTTTAGAGAGGAAAACTACCATACGTGAAATGAAAAGAAGACTAGATGAAATTAATGGTAAATTGACATTAAAAAAGAAAAGATTAGTTAACTCAAAGACATAGCAATAGAAATTCTCCAAAATAAAACATAGGGAGAAAAAGCAATTTTTTTTAGTGAAAAGAACAGTGACAAGCTGTGGGACAACGTCAAGTGGCCTAACACACATGTAATTGGAGTCCCCAAAAAAAGAGGAGAGAGGGTTTTGAAAAAATACTTAAAGAAATAATGGTCCAGAATCGTCCAAATTTGATGATGACTATAAACCCACAGATCCAGGATTCTCAACACATCCAAAGTCCAAAGAACATGACAAAAACTTCATCAAGGTATACCATAACCAAGTTGCTCAAAACCAGTGATAAAGATAAAATCTGAAAAGCAATCAGAGGAAAATAAACACATCATGTACAGAGGAACAAAGCTTAGGATGGCAGCAGACTTCTTGACAGAAGCAATACATGTAAGAAGACAGTAGAGCAACATCTTTAAAGTACTGAAAGAAAAAAACTGTCAACCTAGAATTCTGTACCCAAGAAAAATAATTTTTTAATGAAAGCAAAATAAAGATAATTTCAGACATACACAAGCTTAAAGAATTTACTAGCAAATCTGCACTATAGAACATGTTAAAGGATGTCATTCACGCAGAGGGAAAATGATATCAGGTAAAAATATGGATCTACACAAAGGAATGAAGAGCACTGGAAATGTTAACTACGTGAGTTAATAGTTAAGATTTTTTATTATTTAAATTTCTATATAATATCTAAATCAAACTAAAATGATCTGTTGTGGGATTTTATAACATCTGAATAAATAAAATGTATGGCAACAACATAAAGGCCAAGAGGGGAGAGATGGAGGTATATTACAAATTCTTATACCATACGAGAATGTGGTAACATTCATATGTAACATCACATGAATGTAAACTGTGATAAGTTAAATATGTATACTGTAAGCCCTAAAGCAGCCACAAAAAAAATCTTATTGTTAAAAAAATCAACAAAGGAATTAGAATGGAATCATAAAAATTACTCAATTAATACACTAGAGGGAAGAAAAAGAGGAGAAAAGAAGTGAGGAACAGATGGACAAATAGAAAAAATAGCAAGATTATAGACAAACCTAATCGTATCAATAATCACATTAGGTGTAAATGGTCTAAAGAGCCTAATTTAAAGGCAGAGATTGTCAGATTGGATTAAAAAGAAACACCCAACTATTTGCTGCCTGCAAGAAATGCAGTTTAAATACAGAGAAATTAATAAGCTAAAAGTAAAAGGAAGGAAAAAAACATACCATGCTGACACTGGCCAAAAGAAAGCTGAAGTGGCTTGTTAACGTCAGACAAAGTAAATTTCAGACAGAAGAATATATTCAGTGAAAAGGAAGATGATTTTATAATGATAAAGGTGTTAATTCCTCAAAAGGACATAACAATCCTGAACATTGATGCACATAATAACAGAGCTTCAAAATACATGAAGCAAAAACTGATAGAACTGCAAGGAGAAAGAGACAAAACCACAATTATAGTTGGAGATTCCACCAACCCTTTTTCAATAATTGTTAGAACAAGTAGACAGAAAATTAGCAAGAATACATCAGACTTGAATGACAATATCAACCAACTTGTCCTAACTGACATTTATCAAACATTTCACCCAAACAACAGGAAAATACACATTCTTTGCAAGTGCACATAGGACACTTATCAAGATAAATCATATTCTTGGCCAAAAAATAAGTATCAATAAATTTTAAAGAAACCATGTAATTCAAAGTATGTTCTCCAGCTGCAACGAAATTAAATGACAAGTCACTAACAGAAAGATATATGGAAAATCTCCAATTATTTGGAAACTAAATAACATACTTCTAAATAACCATGGGTCAAATCAAAAGGGAAATTAGAAAGTATTTTGAACTGAAGGAAAATGAAAACATAACATATGAGAATTTGGGGGATGCCATTTGTCATTGACTGAATTGCATTCCTCCAAAATTCATATGTTGAAGCGCTAACCCCCAATGTGACTATATTTGGAGACAAGGTCTTTAGGGGGGTAATTAAGGTTAAATGATGTCATAAGTGCGGAGCCCTAATCTGACAGGGCTGATATCCTTATAAGAAGAGGAAGAGACACCAGAGAGCTCTCTCTCTCCACACATGCAGAGGAAAGGCCACGTGAGGACACAGCAAGTAAGTAGCTGCCTATAAGACAGGAGGAGAGCCCTCACCAGAAACAACCCTGATGGCACCCTGATCTTGGGCGTCTAGCCTACAGAACTATGAGAAAATAAATTTCTGTTTTGTTTCTTTCTTTGTTTGCTTAATTTTTTAATTTTATTGAGGTTTTATAATATTGTGAAATTTCAGTTGTACATTATTATTTGTCAGTCATCATATTTATGGGTTCCTTTACAGCTTAGGCCCACCCCTCAACCCCCTTCCCCTCTGGTAATACTAATCTGATCTCTTTGTCCATGTATTTGTTTATTTTTCACATATCAGTGAAATCATACAGTGTTTGTCTTTCTCTGTCTGGCTCATTTCACTTAATTTAATACTCTCACAGTCCATCCATGTTGTTGCAAATGAGACGATTTTGTCTTTTTTTATGGCTGAGTTGTATTTCATTGCATCTATATACCACATCTTTATCCATTCATCAGTGAATGGGCACTTGGGTTGCTTCCACATCTTGGCTGTTGTGAATTATGCTGCAATGAACATAGGGGTACATAATTGTCTTTGAATTATTTATGTCAAGTTCTTTGGATAAATACCCAGTAGTGAGATAGCTGGATCACATGGTATTTCTTTCTTTTTCTTTTTTTTCTTGTTAGGAATATTGTGTCTGAGCAAATAACTGTGCCAATCCTCCTCTATTTTGTATGTGGGATGCTGTCACAGCGTGGCTTGATGAGCTGTGTGTAGGTCCACACCCAGGATCTGAACCTGCAAACCCCAGGCCACTGCCAAAGTGGAGTGTGCAAACTTAACCACTACACCATGGTATTTCTATTTTTAATTTTTTGAGACATCTCCATACTGTTTTCCATAGTGGCTGCACCAGTTTGCATTCCCACCAGCAGTGTATGAGGGTTCCCTTTTCACCATATCCTCTCCAACTTTTGTTATTTTTTGTCTTGGTAATTATAGCCATTCTAACATGTGTAAGGTGATATCTCACCATAGTTTTGATTTGCATTTTCCTAATGATTAGTGATGTTGAATATCTTTTCATGTGCGTGTTTGCCATCTCTATATCTCCTTTGAAAAAACATCTGTTCATATCGTCTGCTCATTCTTTGATCGAGTTGTTCGTTTTTTTGTTGTTGAGTTATACGAGTTCTCTATACATTTTGGAGATTAACCCCTTGTCAGATATATGATTTACATATATTTTCTCCAGTTGGTGGGTTGTCTTTTCATTTTGTCCCTGGTTTCCTTTGCCTTGTAGAAGCTCTTTAGTCTGATGAAGTCCCATTTGTTTATTTTTTCTTTTGTTTCCCTTGCCCAAGTAGACACAGTGTTTGAAAAGATCCTTCTAAGACTGATGTCAAAGAGTGTACTGACTATATTATCTTCTAGGAGTTTTATGGTTTCATGTCTTACCTTCAAGTCTTTAATCCATTTTGAGCTAATTCATACATTTCTGTTTTTAAGCCACCCAGTCTGTCGTATCTTGTTATAGCAGCCTGAGCGGACAAATATACCATTAAAACAGTACTTGGGGGAAATTTGTAACATTAAATGCTTGCACTAGAAAAAAAAGAATGATCTCAAATAGATGACCTCAGCATCCACTTCAAGAAACTAAAGAAAGAAAAGCAAATTTGCCCAAACAAAAGGAAATAATAATGATTAAAGTGGAAATCATTGAAATAGAAAACAGAAAAAACAATAGACAAAATCAAAGAAACCAAAAGCTGATTCTTTGAAAAGATCAATAACATGGATAAACCTCTCACCAGACTGATCAGGAAAAAGAAAGAAAACGAACACAAATTACCAAAATCAGGAACAAGAGAGGATATCACCAAAGACCTTACAAATACTAAAAAGATAATAAGGGACTGTTATGAACAACTTTATGCCCATAAAGTAGACAATTCAGCTTAAATGCACAAACTTCTTGATTGCATACAAAGTATCAAAGATCTCTCAAGAAGAAATAGATAACCTGAAAAGGTTTATCTATTATCTATGTATCTATCTATTATCTATCCATTACCTTTATCTATTAAAGAAATCCCATTTATAGAGAAAAACCTTCCCTCAGAGAAAATTCCAGGTCCAGATGTCTTCATTAGTGAATTCTACCAAACATTCAAGAAAGAAATAATACTCATTCTACAAAAACTCTTCCAGATGATTGAAAAAAGAGTGAATATTTCCCAACTTACATGAGGGCAGTATTACCATGATACTAAAACCAGAGCTATTCCAAAAAAAGAAAGAAAGAAAGAGAAGAAAGAAGGAAGAGGAGGGAGGGAGGAAGGAAGAAAACTACAGACCAATATTCCTCCTGCACATAGACACAAAAATTCAAACAAAATTGTAGCAAATAGAGTCCAATAACATAGAAAGAAGGGTAGTACATGATGACCAGGTGGGGCTTGTTCCAGAACCCAAGGTTAAAGTATTGATAGAAGATGGATGAATCTCAAAATCTTGGTGCTGAGTAGAAGAAAGCAGACATAAGAAGAGTACACACTGTACAGTTCTATTTACATAAAATTCTAGGAAATTCTGTAATAATATACAGGAACAGAAAGCAGATCAATGGTTGCCTGGGGCAGGGGGCCCAGGAGAAGCATGAGAGAAGACTCCAGACAGACAGGAGGCCACTTGGAGGGCGCTGGAACTGTTTGTTATCTTGATTAGGGTGAAGGTTTCATAGGTATGCGTCTATGTGTACGCTTTAAATATGCACAGTTTGTTGTATGTCAGTCAATTAAACCTCAATGAAGCTGTCTGTAAAAATAAAATGAAGCGTCTCACACATGAGGAGATGCTGTTCTCTTGTCCCAAACCTGCTTCCCTGACTATCTGCTCTTGAATCCTGAGTCCCTGGAGAGGCTGAAGCTGACAGCCCCCAGGGATGCCTGGGCTCCCCAAAACTCAGAATTCCCAGGGGATGGGGAGGTGGGGGTGGGGACGTGGGGGGGAGTCCAGCCGCAGTTTGGTTTAAAATGCCAGAGTTACTCATTTCTAAGAAGCCCCATGCCAGAAGCTACTCATGGTTAGAGCCACACTCTTTCCTCCTTGTACGCTGTACATTTTCCCCTGAGCTCCTAGCGGCTTTGCACTTCCTCCCAGAAGCAGCGATTTTGGTGTAACTCCAAAAGAAGCCACACCTGGTTCTTGACACTCTTAGTGATGGCACAGACCAGGGGTTCTCAAACTTTGGTGACTCCTGCATCAAAGGCAGGGCGGCCTGCTGAGCAAAAGCCCTGAAGTACACTCAGGAATTTGTGTTTTAACAAACTCCCCCATGAGATTCTAACACCCACCAATGTTTGCCAACCTCTCGCTTGGGCCCTGGGTAACCAAAACAGTGATCGCAAGATTGTCCCTGAGCGCAATGTGGAAACAGGTTACGTGTCCCTGAGTTCTCCGCTGGGTGGTGGCTCAGAGGAGGAGCTGGAGGAAACAATGTTCAACAGTAAAAGGAAGAACTGTCTCAATGGAGGCATTTCAGCCATGAGTCACAGACCAGGTCATGTGTGGGAGGAAGATGGGCTTCCAGCGCCCTCGGTGCCCAGCAGGAGCAGGGACCAGACAGCCTCAGCCAGGCCAGAAGGAGCCTGTTTCTACTTCCGGAAGGAAGAGAAGGCCACCTATCAATAGCAGAAGCATCACATTTTCCCTGCCTTCCTCATTTATACGTTTTCAAGGGGTGGGAGGAGGGAACTAGCGGCTGGAATGAACACCCTTTCACCACCTGTGAAAGCCAAAGAGGAGCAATCTGGGAGGGGTAGGAGAGGAGGAAGAGGGAGCAGTCCCAAGTGGCAGCAATCTGCCAGAGGGTTCTCATGATGGGGCATGTGCCCAGAGACGCAGCAGCCAGCCACCCTGTAGCAGGCACACTGAGAACAGAGGACACCTCCCACTGTCCGTCCTGCAGACCTGCCTCCTCGGAAAATGACACATCCATGGTTTGGACTCAGCAGCCTGCTGTTCCTTGTCCGATAGAAAGGCTGTCTCCCCATCATACAGAAAGACTGTCGTGTAACAGAAAGACCTCGGACTTTGCACCCAACAGACGCGCTTCAAATTCCAGTGTTCTCATTTACAGGCTCAAAGGCAGATTTACTGGGTAGCTAAATGAGCTTACCTGTGGGGCCCCGGGCTTACACGGGCCCTCCCAAGGCCCTGGACCTCACTTTGTAGTCTAAAGTGGATTCCTTCCCTTCAAGGAGCCTCCCTAATTTAAAAGCTTTAGGACTCACAAAACTGGACCCACCCCTAGGAGGAGCCCGGGTCTAAGGCATGGGGATAATAATTACCATCTTGGAGCGCTGTTCTAGGGACGAACAAGGCTGTGAGCAATGGCCACACGCCCAGAAGGCACGGAGTCCCAGTGCCTGGAATGGTTAGCAGAGTGGCACTGCATGACCCTGACCACGAGGACCTGCGTCATCTGGATTTCTCTCTCCCACTTGGGGCTCTGGAGAGGAAATCACATTCTGGACTGCCTTTGCCAGTGCATCTTAGCAGCTTTTTGAAGCAAAGCATTTCAATATTTAGACACTGCAGTTTTCTGATTGGTGCTGGGATCAAAATAATAAAAACTCAGTCTGCAAAGGGAGAAGAATAGAAATCAGCACATTTTTTATTTCACAGATTGTTCCTCTCAGGTAAACACGCCTAATAATATCTGCCTAACTACAGAACACTACATTGTCTTCGGAGCCTTGGCTCCACGATGTTCTGCATTCCCAGAGAACCCCACATCCACCTGTCTCACAGAGCATCGCTGATAATTAAGTGGGGCAGACGGAATTATGCATCTAACGTGCAACATTGTGTGCGCATCTAATATGCAATATTATCTGTGCATGTTGAAGCACGCCATGTGTAAACAACTGGACAAAATCAACTGTGTTCATTTGGTTGGCTTATATCCTATAAGCACCATTTCTATCTATTCCAGTTATTATTTACTGCTGCCCAATGAATCACTCCAAAATTTAGTGGCTTAGGACAACAATAAGCATTTTACGATAAGTATTGCGTTATTGTCTTCCTGGTTCTAGGGGCTGACTGAGCTCAGCGTCATCTGCAGTCTTCCCTTTCACACAGCTGGTCTTGGTGCTGCTTGTGGGCTGAGATCTCAGTTGGGGGTGCTGCCAGAACACCCACACACGGCCTCTGCCTGTGCACAGGGCTTCCTGCTAGCATGGCGCTGGGTTCTGAATACGAACATCCTGAGAGAAAGCCGTTTATGACCCAGCCTCTGCAGTCACAGCGTTACTCCAACCATAGTCACAGGCCCACTCAGTTTCAAGGGATGGGAACATAAGTCTCACCTCTGGACAGGAAAAATGTCATTATCACATTGTAAAAAAGAGCCCGTGAGACAGAAGAATTTGTTGGGGCCATCTTGGGAAGTGCCATTTGCTGCTCATCCCTTTCAAGCACAAATAGGGAATCATTACATTTTCCCTCAAGGTAGTCTCTAGGGAGGCCTGCTAGATGCTTCTTTGTGAATCTAGCAGTCACTGCTGCCTGTATTATGAATTTACAACTAATGAGCATGCATTTCTTTGAATAATAATAATCTATAATTTTGACTTTCCACTGTTCAAATTCCTCTTCCGCCCACTTTTCCTGGTCAGAGTGGTTTTGCCATATTTCAGGGCAGAGTCATCCCCCAAGCGTCCTTGCTGCTCCTGAGGCTGGTGGATTTGCCCCACAGGAGAAGGCATGTCCCCCTCACGCAGGTGAAGGCCGGCTGGGGCACATCTCTCTGTAAGCAGGGTAAACAGACCATAGTTGAGATTCAGATGCAGCGGCCTTGGGCCTTGACCGATTTGAGAGTCAAATCAGCAGAGATGTGGAATCAAAGGAAAGGAGGAGGGCTGACAGCATGCTCCTCACGCTCCAAGGCCGCTCTGCCGGAGCTGCAGCAGATGTAGGACAGGAAGGGCTCTGTGTGAGCGACAGGTCCTGCGCCGCACGGCCCAGAGTGACAGGTAAATGTCCTATACCCAGTCCCAGGCTGTATGCCAAGGCCATTCACTCCCAAAGGAAACCCATTTGAGCTCACTTTTTAAAGGCTAGTTTCCAGTCTTTTAACAACTGGGCTGTGTTGGAATTCATGCATTTGTTTAACTCAGACCTTCCCTCTGAGGGTCCACTTCGGAGCAGGCTCTGAGCTGGGCCTGGGGTCACAGGTCAATGGAGAACAGTTGTCACTACAGTGTGACAAGCAGCAATGGGGTAGAGGGATGAACAGGGGCTAAAGGAGTCCAAGAAAGGTCCCCAGCCAGGCAATGAAGAAGAAGCCCAAAGAGAGTTAGCCAAAGGGAGTAAGAGGAAGTGAGGAAGGTGTGGCCTCCAGCATCGGTAAGGGCTTGTAGAAAGAACTGCAAGTGGTTTTATTAAGGCTGGAGTGAGGGGTGAGGTGGGAGGATGCGGGCAGAGGTGAGAGATGAGGCTGAAGAAGTCAGAGAAAGCCAGATGACCAAGGGCCTCAGAAGACAAACCCAGGGGTTGAACTCGATCCTGAAGGTGCTGGTGAGCTATACAAAAAGGATTTCAGTAGGGAAGTGACAACAGATTTGGGTTTTTAATGGGTGGTTCTCTCTGCTGGGTGCGGTGGGATCCGAGGAGAAAGGAGTGGATTCTGGGGAGGGCGTGATGGGCGCTTAGAAGCTGAGGGATTCTTAGTTTTGAAAAGCCCCAGGGTGCATCAGATACGACACGTTAAAATACACCACCATTGACACTTGAAATGTAATTCTGCCGTGCTATAAAATGCAGTTGAAAGATTATTTTTTAATTTACTTTTGAAATTCTTCGTTTGTGAGTAGCACATTTCATTGACTCTTGGCTGTGGTTTATTGACGATTATTATGCATGCATGCAGGCCCACTCATATTTGGGAGGCTGGGGGAAAAGTACAGATTGAGACCCATCCACACCTGTAAGAGCCTCGCACACATGGCTGTGGACATCCCAGCCCTCACATCTAAGCTCCATCCACCGTGCCCCTTAAACAGCTCCCCCCGGACCCTGCCTCGGGCCTAGGGGCGTGCACCCAGCAGTGTGATCAGATGACCCTGGGAAGAGACTTAAGGTTTGGGGGCAAGGAATTCCAGGATCCCAAATGTCCAGAGTGTGGTCTAGAAGGGCAGGGGTGTGGGATCCAGGTGGCCATGAACCCTTGGCCGTCCCAGTCAGGTGATTCTGCTGGACGTGCAGGGCCAGTGCGGAGCCCTCAAAAGTGGAGGGTCCTGGGCATGGACCCCCAAATGCCCAGGTTTCAGAGTGGTAATGTAACCTTGGAAATCTTTGCAAAGGAGGACAATCTAACCCAGCAACCATTTTCAAGATAACTTTATGTTAACAGTCAATGTAATCAATCAATGAAATTGACATATATCAGCATAACTATAGGTGCTTTTCCAGTCCCAGGCTTTCATGGAGTCCCCTGAGATGCTCAGTCCCTGTACCTAATGATGTAGTGGTCTGGCTGGGATATCAGCAGGGACGCGGATCCAGGTAAGGGCCCGTGGCACGAGCTGAGTGAGCCACCCTAGGGCTTCACCAAATGGTGCTCAGATCACCGCCTGCCTCTAAACTCGGTCGGCTTTCCTAATCAGTCCCAAGCACTTTGCAGAGAAGATGCGATCCGTCATCGCCTTCTTCTTGCAGTGCCCTGCCTGCTGGTGGGTGGAGAGACGGGGAGGCAGTGCTCCTGGGGCTCCCCGTCATGGTGGTGGGCAGGAGGCCTCTCCCAAGACACCCCGATGCTACCCTGGATGCTGGGCCACCTGCCTCTCTCTTAGCTTAGACTGCCCTCCTAGAGGGAAGGCTCATGATTCATTCCCCCCCAGTGCTCTCATTGTGCAGGAAAAGTCCTTCCTGCCTCCTATTTGTCCCCTTCCAGAAAACCTCTCTCAGCAGCCCAGATCTGTGCCTTTGAACTCTTCAAGACAGCACTCGAGATTCAGGGAGTGACCTATTTTGTCATAAACTACCCCCGACCTGCACCTGTGGATTCCTAGTCAATCCCTCCCCACCCTTTCTCCCCTTAGTTTAACTGCCCGGTTCTTCTCCCACAACCCCCATATCACACATTTTAGAACTTGATTGCAAAAGGTTTCCCAGCTGAAAGAAACCATTCCAAAATCTCAATTTCAGCATAAGCTCACCTCAAAGCAATCTTGGGAATTTCATGTCGACTCCACTGCCGGGGTCTCCTCTCCACAAGGGTTCCTGCTCCCTCCAGGCACGGCCTGCTCTCTGCTCTGCATTTCATAGCAATTACTGTCCCCTTGCCTCCACTGCACGGAGGGTCTCTTGCCAGTGGGGGAAGGGCAGGGTCCTGAAGCAGAAGACTCTGAGGTGGGCCCATCCTAGCCGTGTGACCTAGAGAAGCTGTTAACTCTCTCAACCCCATGGCCACAAGATAACCTCTCTTGCTGTTACGGGTTGAATTGTGTCCGCCTAAAAATGATATGTTGGAGTCCTAACCCCAAGTACCTCAGAATGTGACCTATTTGGAGACAGGGTCTTTACAGAGGTAGTCAAGTTAAAGTGAGGTCATTAGGGTGGGCTTGTGTCCTAATATGCATCCTACTACGGCTTGTGTCCTCATAAGAAGGAGAAATTAGGACACAGTCACACAAAGAGGGAAGACAAAAAGAAGACACAGGGAGGAGAGGGTGGCTACAGGCCAAGGAGCAAGGCCTGGGACAGCCCCTCCCCTCAGGGCCTCCGAAGGAAGCAACGCTGCCGACACCGTAATTTCAGACTTCCAGTCTCCAGAATTGTGAGGCAGTGACTTTCTGTTGTTAAGGCACCTGTTGTGTGGTTCTTTGTTATGGCAGCTCCAGGATGCTAACACACCTGCCCTGTGGACTTCCAGAAATGAGATAACCACGTGGAGGTGCTGTGTAAAGGGCAAGTGCCGCTGATTCATTCATGCCATGAGCAATCATTGAGCACCTACGGTGTGCCAGGGACGATGCCTGAGTGCTAGCGGTCTGCAGGACAAACTTTTATAAAGTCCTTTATGTGCTTCCTTTACATGAGTCTTATTCTCTCTGCCACCTTTTAAGTGGAGCCCATCTCAGACTGTTACAGTCCTCACGGCTCCGAGCTCATCATTAAGTGCACACTAGGTACTTAATAAATGCCTATAGAATTTAGTATGGATTTGTAATAGCTGCAAATTATCCAATGTACAAGTCTGTATGTGGGCGTGCTGAATATTTTATAGTCTTCAGCAACATCCAGAAAAACTAATCATAGTTTAGGTCCAAAATAGCCTCATTTCTTTCGCACCACGACAGGCCTGCCTTGTTCTGTGGGGTGTGGGCTATTGGACCCGAAGTGACAGCATCTCGTTGGCTTTCATGGCCTCATCCCACCTTCACAGGTGCAGATCAGGGCTGTGGAGAGGGTTTTGAAATGAGGTTACATTTTCTGGGTGGAGCCAACTGCAGATAAAAAGCATTTCATGCTACGCATCATGCAGGATCTTAATAATTCTAATAACCTTGTAAGTCATTTCAAACTGGCCTTTTGAGAGCTATGCTTTCTTCTTTGATAAGGGAGGAAGAAAGGAAGAAAGAAAGAGCAACATATTTGGGGCAAAAGCCGTCCCTGCAGTGTGTGGACGTCGAGTGGCGCTGGGCGGAAGGGTTTTCGGTACGACGAGAAGGAGAATGCCAAGCGCATAAATTAGAATGCCATCTTTTCCCTGCAAACAGTGAATAATTATAGACGCCAAGTGTCTCAGGGAAAATCTGCTGGGCATATGGCCCTTTTCTGCCTTTATGCCACTTTTCTTTGCTCCTCCAGGGTCCAAAGAAACCAGCATGAATCTACAACTGGTCACAGCATCCTGACCTCTGAGAAATAAATGAGGACACGTTTCCAAGTCCAGGGGAACACGCTCCCATGTTCAATCCAAAATACATTTACTGAGTGGCCAAAATAACCAGGTCCCATGGGAATACAGGAAGAGTCCTTCACGCAAGGAGTGTACAACCTTGTCTGACAGCCCAGTTCCACGAGTGTTTATTGAGTGATTACTGTAAGCCAGGCAGAGTGCTCAGTTGGGGGTGGGGGGTGGGGCACCAAGATGAATTCGCCTTGATTCCTGCCCCCAAGGAGAGTATAGATTCATGAGGGAGAGAGATTCATAGAGTCACATATTTTCTTTCTCATTCTCATAGCCATCTATAAAAGAGGCGTCATTAAATAAAGGAGGTACCCTATGTTTTACATTTTATAGATGTGGCAACTGAGGCGTGGCGGCTCAGTCGTTTCCCTGCGGTGAGGGTTAGGAAGTGGAGGAGGTAGAGGGTGGGTCTAGCCTGGCTCTGCGCACCAGGCAAAGTGGTAATCCCAGCATGAGAGGTAGGAGATCCCAGGTAAGAGACAAGGCGGGTAGACAGGAAGCAGCCGGCAAGAATGCAGGAGAGGACAAAGAAATGCTTCCCTAGAGGCCGAGAGACAGTGTCCGTGAAACCCAGAGGAGGGAGTGACTCCAACAGGGAGACTGGGAGAGGCGTCAGGGACAGGTGGACTTTGAGCTGAGTTTGAAGAACGAGGAGGATTTCAATAGGTGAGCAGGTGGGGAAGCACAGCGCAGGTGGAGGCAACAGCAGAGGCGCAGACCACGTCGCGTGGGGCTGCTGGGCAAGATGAGAGGGATGTGGATGGAGCAGAGGCAGGGACAGAGCTCAGAGAGCCCTGCTGGCGAGCTGAGGAGTTCGCTTTGTCTTGCTGGTCCCATTGAAGTTCTCTGAGGAAGGCTGTGACCTGATCCAGCCCGTGTTTAAGGAAAGTCACCAACAACAGTGAGCAGAATTGATCAGGTGAGAAATCATTGGGTATCCAGGGGCCATTTAAACGACTATTGATGCTCCAACTCCTCCTTATAGGGAGTAGATGACCAAACCAGGACAGTGGCCAAGGATAACAAGGGGTCAGAACAAGGGCAGATGTTCCACCTAAGGCAGCCAGTGGTGGAAAGATCCAGAGGGAGAGTCCGAGGCAAGGCCCTCGGAGGCCACCAAGGGTTAGTCAGGGAATCCACATCCACCAGTCCAAAGATGAAAAGGGGAGACCACAGGTAGAGTCAGAAGACAGCAGAGCTGGAAGGTGAGCCTGGACAAGAACCCCACGTGGCATTGGAAGGTCTTCGCCCTGTGCTTACTGGTCCTTGGCAACACAGTGATGGGTGGCTTGAGCGGCACATAAAATCTCAGGTGGGAGGCCTTTCAGGAATCCAATAGCGAGAGAGAACAGGGACTCAGACGAGGGAGGGGAATGAAGAAGGTGGCTGTGACTCTGATATGGGAGGAAGATTAAACAGAAAAACCAATTTCCTGGGTAGGAGCATCCATAGCGATATCCACAGGAGCAAGCGAAGGGTGCCACAACTTGCTCATAGTATAACGTTAAATAAAATTCAGTTATAAAACTGCAGGTTTACTATGATCACACCTGTGTCAATGAAAAAAAATACACATGCATAGAAAAACCTACACAAAACATGAATGACAATTGTCTTTAGAAGATGGGATTACAAATTTTTTGAACTTTTCTTTCTCTTGTTTACCTGAGCTGACTAAAATGTGTGCAATGAATATTTTACTTTTGGAGTGAGTTAGATTTTGAAAAAAGGAGGAAAGGCACACCACTGTAACCAGGCCTTCCCCACCATGTCAAATCTCATTCAGACAGCCATCTGTGAAATACTCACAGTATTATCAGGCTGGTCGGCGTCGTCTCAGTAGCAGACTGAACCTAAAAGTAATGAGGACACGAAATTATCCAGGTCAATCTGAGCTGCAATTTGTGACAGAGAAAAGAGCCCAAGTCAACATTAGGTCCAGCCAGGACCACTGTGAAAGCTGCCAGTGGTACTCCAGCTTCTTCTGACCACCCAACCTCCACCCTCACACACATCCACCCGCATCCATCAGCCAGAGCGACCCTTTTATGTTCTAAGTTGGATTGCGTTGTCGATGTCAATGCCTTTGCACCACCTGGTCCTTAGGCTGCAATGCTCTCTGCTAATATCTTACATGGCTGACTGCTACATCAGGTCTCAGTTCAAATTCTACCTTCTCAGAGAAGCCTTCCCCGATCATCGTAGCTAAAGTAGCCACCATCCCCCCACCAGGCGCTTTATAGAGTCTAACCTAGCACTGCCCATAGAACTTCCTGTGATGACGGGAATGTTCTGTATTTACACGGGCCAGTGAAGTAGCCACTCGAAACAAGTGGCTACTGAGCACTTGAAATATGACTAGTGTGACTGAACAATTGAGTTTTAAATTTTATTTCATTTTAATTAATTTAAATTTAAATGCTCATGTGGCTAGTGGCTACTTAATTGGACACCATGAGCTAAACCATTACCCACTTTGTTTTGGTTTTGGTTTTTTTCATAGCATATCAATATCTGAAAAGATCTCACTCATTCATTGTCTGTCTTCCCCCATTAGAACGTGGGTTACAGAAGGGAAAGGACTTGTCTGTCTCCTTTACTACTATGCTCCCAACTCCAGATACACACAGCAGGGGTGCAATAAATGGTGATCCAACAATAGGAGAAAAGGCAGACTTTGTAGATTATTATCTTTACTTTGACAGTTTGGTCCAACCTGTATCATATAGCTATTGCCAAATGTGCTATGTAACAAAAAACCCCCCAAAACTCAGTGACTTAAGCCTCTTTTAAAAAGTCTCACAGATTTGTGGGCTCCCTGAGGGTTACCAGATGGTCAGCTGATCCAGGCAAGGCTCAGGGAGATCACTTCCCCATCTGCGGCTGCCTGAGGGTGGTTAATGCAGGTGGGGCTTGATGGGGGTGGCCCTGCTCCAAGGACCATCCTCCTCCAAGGACCAGTGGCTGGCCTGGGCACGTTCTTCCTGTGGCGATGGCGGAAGCACAAGGGGCAAAGAGAAGCCCTCCAGCCTGTTGAAGCTTAGGCTTGGAGCTGAAACACTTGCTGCCTCATCCTACTGGCCAACACAAATCCATGGCTGAAGCCAAGTCACAAGGCAGGGGAGCATGCTCTACCCACAAAGGGAGGGCCCTGCAGAATCACATGGTCTAGGATGTGGGCACACGGAGGAGTGAAGAACTGGGGCCATTAATACAATTACCTGTGTTATTGTTGTAGCAGCTCGGGCTGCGATAACGGAATACCACAGACTGGCTGGCTTAAGCAACAAACACTTATTTCCCACAGTTTGCGAAGCTGGAAAATCCAAGATCTAAGGCTCTGGGAGATCTGGTGTCTGGTGAGAGCCCACTTCCTGGTTTGCTGTGTGCTCACATGGCAGAGATGGGAAGCAGGAGAGAGAGAGAAAGAGAAAAAGCATTCTGGTGTCTCTTATCAGGACACTAATTCCATCATGAGGGCTCCACTCTCATGAACTAGTTACCTCTCAAAGGCCCCATCTCCAGATACCGTCATGTTGGGGATCAGAGTTTTGACACATGAATTTGGGGGGATACTTTCACTCCGTAGCACCACCATTAGGCCTCTTGGTTGTCAGGATGAAAACTCAGTCTGCCGAGCCCAAGGAATGGAAGGTCCGTTGTAGGGACACACAGAGGATAGAATCGCAGGGAAAGCCAGGGACTGAGGCTCTGATGGGGTCTGGCCTCTGGGACAGGGAGGCCAGAGGGCAGGTGAAGCTCTAGGCCAGCTCTGGGACCTCTGCAGTAGGGACTCTCTCCAAGATGTCTGGAGCTTTCCAGTCCTTCTACCACCTGGCTCCCTTGCCCTCTAGTCTTTGTGTCTTTCCTCTTCCATCCCTCATAACTTTGGCTTGAGTGGGGCTGACATGGCCTCCCCAGTCCCTGTCCTTCCTGATTCTTCAGCCTCAGCCCCTCCAACTTTCTGCCACATTTTCTCCCAGTTTCTTAGTTCAGTGCATATTCTCACACCAGCACACAGCCCAAATTGCTGCCCAACATGGATTGGCTCCCCTTACTTAAGTCCCCTACGTCTACGTCAATTAGCCATGGCTGCAGGATAATGCGGCAATGAACATCTCTGAGAACAAGGCAGGCCCACGGAGGACATGTCCTGTACTCACGAGTCAGCAGAGCAAAAGCTATGCAGGTACTTTCATGAGGGGTGAAATAACTCGAATTCCAAAGACCTAGAAAACGCGAGTGTGGCCACTGGTATCTGTTGTTCTTTCATTTGTCCTGCGTCTCTTCCTTTGGGGAACCGTCCCTCCCTAATTCCATGTGATTCAGTGGACTGGGACTGTCAAGGAAAGCTCTATCCTGCTCTCCCCCAGCTTTCTAGTCTGAACCCAAGCAGGAGCACCCCGGTGGAGGAGCTGGAGCTGCATCCTGCAAAGACTGACAGACTCAGAAGACTTCCTGGACCTCCTGCCTTAGGGACCCCAGGCCTGCCCTCATCTCTGTCCTTGGCAAAGCCTGGGTGTTTGCATTCCCCAGGACCCTGACAATATATCTCCATTTTTTACTTAAGTTGGCTTGGAGTGGTTCCTGTTACTCAAAACCAAACAGCCCGAAGCAATGTTGTGTGCGTGCCTGGACAGAGCTCATTTAGAACAAAAGAGGTAAAGTGTGGAGAGACAGTTTCAAACAGTCATTTTTCTATCTTGGGTGTGAATGGGTTATACATTCTTCTCGTTCATCAGGTTTCCATTGGGGCTACTCAGCTAGGGTCACCCAAAGAAAACTTTTTCTTGCTTCATAATTTTGACCCGGGCCAGCATCTGGACCCATCATTTAAAAACTGAGGGCATTGCTGCCTCCACACGCTACCCCGAGAAAAACACAAGAACGCATAACCTCAAGCAAATTGAAGGAAACATCAGACAAGAAAAATGAGGAATGTTCTCTTAAAAAAAGGGAGAGGAGAGCTGTAATCTTTAAAAATGTCAATATCAAAAAAGACAAAGAAAAGCTCTAGAAATATTCCACATGGACAGAGGCTAAAGAGAGACAACAATTTAATGCAATACCTGACCACAGGTTGGATCCTATACTGGAAGGGAAAAATGCTATAGAAGGTTTTGTTAGGTCAACTGACAAAACTGGAATATGGGAAGTAGATTAAAGGACTGTATCAATGTAAATTTATGCATTGGGCTTATGTAAGAGACTATCCCTATTCTTAGGAAATACAAACTCAAGTATTTAGGGAGAAAGGGCCATAAAATAAGCAACTTACTTTCAAACGGCTCAGGAAAAAATTAGGTTTGTAGATCAATAGATAGATAGATAAAGCAAATGTGGTAAATGTTAATAACAGGTAAATCCAATTAAGAGTATACAGGTGTTTTTTATACCTTTTTTTTTTTTTAAAGATTTTATTTTTTCCTTTTTCTCCCCAAAGCCCCCCGGTACATAGTTGTATATTCTTTGTTGTGGGTCCTTCTAGTTGTGGCATGTGGGACGCTGCCTCAGCGTGGTTTGACAAGCAGTGTCATGTCCGCGCCCAGGATTCGAACCAACGAAACACTGGGCCGCCTGCAGCGGAGCGCGCGAACCCAACCGCTCGGCCACGGGGCCAGCCCCTTTTTATACCTTTTTTAGTCTTGCAACTTTTTATAAATCAGCAATTATTTCCAAATACAAATCGAAAAGAAAAAAACTGATAAGATGGTTACGGAATGGTTTTGATGGATTAAAATATAACTATCTTTTAACATTTTTATCTGGTTTTCAGTGCAAGTCACTGATACACACATGCACCTACACACATGCACACATACACAAACCATTGATTAAATGGCAGTTGACTTTGTTGGTATTGTTACAGTGTTCTTTAAGCACCTACTAACCACATGCCAGGCGTATTCATATATCATTTAAGCCTTACAACAGTCTGGGGGGTGACTATGATAATTTCCACTTTGCACATGAGCAGGAGGCCCAACTTTCATATAAGCCACTGTCATACCACAGTTCAGATGTGCTCCCCTGCACTCATGCCGTGGCCTAAGGAGAGCAACAATCAGAAATGCTTCTCCCCCAAGATCTTTGTGAGACCCCAGGAGCCCTTGGCAGAGAGGCAGCCCTGCTCTGAAACTGGGAAGCAGAGTAATACAAAGAGCGTGACGGGGTCCTCACCACACCAGGGAGGGCGCAGGAGCCCCAGGATCCCACTGGCATCCAACACCTGGCTGTGCACATGTCATGGCACAGAGTGCAGCTGCAGGCCGTGGTGGCCTGGAAGGACCAGGCCCAGAGGGGAGGGGAGAGAAAGGATACCAGGGGGTATAGAGAGGGCAGGAACACCACCACAGCTTCTACTGTGCGCCAGACACAGGATCTCGACACGACTTGGGGAGCAAGAGTGCAAAATGAGCGTGTGGGGCCCCTTGCTCAAAAATATTAATTTCAAGATGATAATGTCTGAGCGTTAACAAAGCATGGGGTCTTCTGAATGTGGGTCCAGTACAACTACACAGGTTGCAGACCCAAGAAGCCTGTCCTAACCAGACCCTATGCTGGGAACTTTATATAAATTATTTCTCATCTTACAAAGCCCTTTGGGGGGTGCATTTTTATCTCCACTGAATTGATGAGGAAGCTAAGCCCCAAGGTGATTAAATGAACAAGATACAGCTAGCGGGAGCTCAGTAAAGAATGAATGGATAAATGTATGAATGGATAAAAGTGGCAGATGGCTTTGATTTCAAAGCCAGTGTTGTTTCACTATACCAAAGTTCATGTGAGGGACACCCCTGAGGACTCTAGAAACTGGCTGGGCCAAAGCTAGTGGCATCCTGGGTCTGATTGTTTTTTTTCCAACCTTGCTTTATACACAGGTTATCACAGCTCTGAGAAACCACAGAAACTCAGCCCTGCAAGATGCACAAACAGCAAGTGGCAGAATTTGGATTCATGCAGGAGCCTCTGTACCACTTCTGTGTCCTTCCCATGAATTCACAGCTGCCAGGGACTGTAGACACCCTAGCTAGGAGCTTACCAAGGGACCCATCTATCATTAGTCCTAAATCCATTGACTGTGAGTTAGAACTCAGCCTCAGAAGCCTGCAGCACATTCTACTAAATACCTGAAATGGTGGAGTCTTCTTTGTCTTCCGATTGTGGACTTGATGTCTGGCAAAGCCAACAGTCATTTTTGCCAAGCTGAGTAAAGTTAAGACTAATGCCTGGGTTTGCTTGTTTTTACTTGTTTAAGAAGAAAACAAACTATGGCAATAAAGTAATGACTTCAGAGCTTATTACTATTCCAAAAAAGATGTTCTAAAAATCTTCTGAGAAAAGTACATGGTTATAAAAGGTACATAATCTTCCAAAGTGAAGGACCACTGTTCTGAAGGGGAAATTTGTTTGGATGTAAAAGCTACAACATGCATTCTAAAAAGGCAGTCTTGTTGAATCAGTAATCAAAAATCTCTCAATAAAGAAAAGCCCAAGACCGGATGCCTTCACTGGTGAACTCTACCAAACACTTAAAGAAGAATTAACACCAGTCCTCAAACTCTTCAAGAAAATTGAAGACAAAGGAACACTTCCAAACTCATTCTATGAAACCAGCATGATACCAAAGCCAGACAAATACTCTATAATAAAAGAAAACTATAGACCAATATCCCTGACAAATATCAATACAACAATCCTCAACAAAGTACTAGCAAAAAGAATTCAACAGCACATTAAAAAGATTATACACCATGTGGGGCTGGCCCCGTGGCCAAGTGGTTAAGTTCGCATGCTCCATTGCAGGCGGCCCAGTGTTTCGTTGGTTCGAATCCTGGGCGCGGACATGGCACTGCTCATCAAACCACGCTGAGGCAGCGTCCAACATGCCACAACTAGAAGGACCCACAATGAAGAATATACAACTATGTACCAGGGGGCTTTGTGGAGAAAAAGGAAAAAAATAAAATCTTTAAAAAAAAAAAAAGATTATACACCATGACCAACTGGGATTTATTCCTAGAATGCAAAGATGGTTCAGTATATGAAAATCAACTGATGCAATACACCACTTAACAGAATATGGGGGCGGAAAACACATGATCATCTCGATTGATGCAGAAAAAGCATTTCACAAAATTTAACACCCCTTCATGATATACACACTCAACAAACTAAGAATAGAAGGGAACAACCTCACCATAATAATAGCTATATATAAAAAGCCAACAGCTAACATTATACTCAATAGTGAAAGACTGAAAGTTTTTCCTCTGAGATCAGGAGCGAGACAAGGATGACTGCTTTCACCACTTCTATTCAACATAGTACTTGACGTCCCAGCCACAGCAATTAGGCAAGAATAAGATGGAAAACAAAATGGAATTGGAAATTGGGAAGGAAGAAGTAAAACTTTTCTCTGTACACAACATAATCTTATATGTAGAAAGCTCTAATGAGTCCACTAAAAAAAAACTATCAGAATTAATCAATGAATTCAGCACAGTTGCAGGAGACAAAAATCAACACACAAAAATCAGTTGTGTTTCTATAGACTAACAATGAACAATCCAAAAAGAAAATTAAGAAAACAGTTCTATTTACAACAGCATCAAAAAGAGTAAAATACTTCAGAATAAACTTAACCAAGGAGGTAAAAGACTTAGACACTAGAAACTACAAAACATTGCTGAAAGAAATTTAAAAAGACACAAATAAATCAGAAGACATACTGTGTTCATGGATTGGAAGGCTTAATATCGTTAAGATGTCAAAACCACCCAAAGCAATCTTCAGATTTAATGCAATCCCTATCAAAATCCCAATGCTATTTTTTGAGGAAATAGAAAAATTCATCTTAAAATTCATATGGAAATTCAGGGGATCCTGAATGGCCAAAGCAATCTTGAAAAAGAATAAAATTAAAGGCCTCATACTTCCTGATTTCAAAACATATTACAAAGCTACAGTCATCAAAATGGTATGGAACTGGCATAAAAACAGACATATCGAACAATGGAATAGCATAGAGAGCCCAGAAATAAACTCTCACACATGTGGTCAAATAGTTTCCAACAGGGGTGCCCAAGACCATTCATGGGGAAAAGACAGTCTCTTCAAGAAATGGTTTTGGGAAAACTGGATATCTACATCCAAAAGAATGACTCTTACACCACATACAGAAATTAAACCAAAATGGACCAAAGATCTAAACATACGAGCTAAAACTCTAAAACTCTTAGAAGAAAGTATAGAGGAAAAGTTTCATGACATTGGATTTGTCAATGATTTCTTGGATATGATGCCAAAAGCAGAGGCAACAAAAGAAAAAATGGGTAAATTGGACTACTTTCAAAATTTAAAACTTCTGTGCATCAAAGGACACAATTAACAGAATGAAAAGACAACCTGTGGAATGGGAGAAAATATTTGCAAATCATATATCTGCTAAGGGGTTTATATCCAGAATACATAAGGAACTCCTACAACTCAACAACAACAAAAAACCCCAGTTAAAAAATGGGGAAAGGACTAAATAGATATTTTTCCAAAGCGGATATACAAACAACCAACAAGCATATAAAAAGATGCTCAACATCAGTAATCACTAGGGAGATGCAAATCAAAACCACAATGATATATCACCTCACACTAGTTAGGTTGGCTACCATCAAAAAAGAAAAAAACAAGTGTTGGTGAGGATGCGGCAAAATCAGAACCCTTGTGCACTGTTGGTGGGAATGTAAAATGGTGCAGCCTCTATGGTAAACAGTATGGCGAGTCCTCAAAAAATTAAAAACAGGAATCTCATATGATCCAACAATTCTCCACTTTGGGATATATATCCAAAAGAATCGAAAGCAGCATCTCAAAGAGACATTTACACACTCATGTTCATAACAGCATAGTCACAAAAGCCAAGAGGTGGAGGCAACCCAAGTGTCCATCGAGGGATGAATGAATCAACAAAAGGTAGTCTCTCCATATGATGGACTATTATTCAGCTTTAAAAAGGAAAGATGTTCTGGCACATGCTACCTACAACATGGGTGAACCCTGCAGACATTATGCTGAGTGAAATAAGCCAATGACAAAAAGACAAATACTGTATGGTTCCACTTATATAAGGTACCCTCGGCAGTCAAATTCATAGAAACAGAGAGTAGAATGGTGCTTGCCAGTGGCTGGGGGAGGGGAAATGGGAAGTTGCTGTCTCAGTTTTGCAAGATGAAAAAGTTCGGATGCGAATATGTGAATATACTTAACAGTGCTGAACTATACATTTAGAAATGGTTAACGTGGCAAATTTTATGTTATGTGTATTTAACCACAAGTAAAATTTTTTTCAGAAAGGCAGTCTCATTACCTCTCAGCTATAACTCAGATGGTGGTTCACGCGGAAAGGCAGTGTTTCCAGGTCTCCCGGGAGGAGCCGTTACCTGGAAGGGAACTCTGCTCACAAGAGCGAGGTGTTGCTCTCATCTTCCCAAGGCACAGGTAAGGTTTTCTCTTTCTCCACATGAAAGATGACTCTGTGTGTGTGTGTGTAAAGTGCATTCAGCAAACTGTAGAGTTCTGTGTAGATGGAGAGCTTCTTCTCGAGTGGCATCTATAGACACAGTTCTGGCTTTCAGGCCCGGTATCTTCTGCGGGGCTCACAGGAACCGCGGAGGGGCAGGGTGAACTGTGTCACATCCGTACGTGGGTTTGGTCCACGGTTTCTCCACCTCGGCGCTGTTGAAGGCTGGGGCGGGAGGATTCTTTGTTGTGGGGTCTGCCCTGTGCACTGTAGGATGTTTACCAGCATCCCTGGCTTCTAACCACCAGATGCCAGTAGCACCCCACCCCCGACCCAGTTGTGACAACCAAAAATGTCTACAGACATTGCCAGATGTCCCCTTGGGGCCAAAGTCACCCCCATTTAAGAACCGTTGGTTTAGAAGGTTTGACCTAAGGTCACACAGAGTCTACACAGTCTTCTCATTCCAAATCTCCCATTCTCCCACAACACCGGCTTATTCTCCACTGAAGGCCCCGTGACAGCCACCCCCACCTGTCTCTGCCCTGCTCCCTGGCCCTCTGGCTCCATGAAGTGAGGCCAGTGGGAGGCACTGGTGAGAGAGTGGGAGCGGGAGAGAGAGATTGGAGTATTTACTCCCCCTTCCCGCCTCCCTCCCTGCACACCAGGTTCTCAGTGACTCTGCCAGGCTCTGGGAGCACCACTGCCTCCCTCTCCCCAGTTAGGTGTAGGAATGGGGACAGCTCCCAGGCCACCAGCCCCAGCGTGCTTTGCTCTCCCTCACCTATTTGCTTGACCCCTACATACCTCTATACGTACATAGATCTTTCATTAATTTCTTTCCAGTTAGGCCTTCTTGACTGGGCCATCTGTTTCCTGCCTGTTAAAACCAATAACCCCAAACTTAGGACAAGAACTCCAATTCAACACGTGAGCACGCTGCAACTATTTACCAACATCTTGTCTTCCAGCCAGCGTTCTGCTGCCTGCCACCCTTTGAATGTGCCCTCCTCTCTCCGAAACCTCCTAATCCTGGTCTCTAATGCTCTTAGGGTAGTCTTCTCTCTCCTCCGCAGGTTATTTCTGTCCTGTCTTATCTCCTCCACTGGACTCGGGGATTTGGGAGGAAAAAAGAAAGGGATTGTATTTCACCCTATTGACACAAAAATGGAATCATATTTTGTGTTGTTTCCATTTTTCTTCATACTTGGATATGAAATTTATTAAAATATTTTTAGAACTTTTTTTAGAACTTTCATAGGTGGTTTTAGAACAATCTATGAAACTTTAAGTTTTTAGAACCTCCCTGGATTTCTCACCTTTTGGTTTTCACAGGGAAAGTTCTCCAGCACATGCTGCAGGCCTGCATAGTGTTTCTCACCAGCTGGTGGGGACCGTGTGGCTCCTGGCATTTATTAAAGCTCCTTGGCGGCCAAGTAGAGGCTTTTCTTCATCTAACAGAGCTCTCTGGGTGCTCTTGGGCCTTGAGGCAGTGACTTTGGGGCGTTTCCTCGGATCCTCAGAACAGAACAGCACCTCACATCAAATCATTGTCCACTTGGTGGCAACCAAACTGACTGAGTGCTTGCTGTACACCAGTCACTGTGGGCAGCACTCTTTACATGGTACTTCACTTCAACGGAATCCGACTTAAACATACTCCCCACCCCTCCACCCCAAAGCTGCAGGCAAATTTGTCGGATATCAATAAATAGATCCAAATTCAATCAGAAATGAGTGTTTAATGACATTGCAGTGGAAATGAAGTGGAGCAAAGGTGGGGGGAAGCAAAGGCGTTGGACTTCTAGGGTGGGGAAGGCCTCAGTGGCGGTCTTGAAGCTACTGTCCAGTCCAGGCAGTGGGCAGCCCCTTGCCAGGACAGGTCAGGAGGGGGAATGGCAGCTTGGTGGGCTGGTGACATGGACAGAGTAGGGGGGCTTGTAAGCACACCCCAGGCTGAGGGGGAGACAACAGCCAGAAAGGCAGCAGCAGGTCAGAAAACAATCTGAGATGTCGGGCTAAATCCCAGGAGTGGAATTGGTCTCTTCCAGAAACACCAGGCCCTGGGAGAGAGACTGCCTAAGATGTGACCACTACCCCAGGAAGCTCAGCTGAAAATCCAAGCACCAAGATCGCCGCGATGCCCAGAGAGCCCAGTTGGGCAGGGAGGACTTGAAGAAACCCGAGCCCACGGGTGTCCAGAGAGCCAAGAGAGGGGGCTTTCTGGGTCAGGAAGGCCAAAGCTGCAGCAGGGCGGGTAGCGCAGGGCTGGGACCAGCCTCAGAGGAGACCATGAAGGTGGGGCCACTGGGCCACAGGCATCTTTGAAGATAAGCGAGTGGGAAGAGCTTCCGAGGGTAGACACAGGAAGAGGTGCTGTGGCTGATTCTGGGTCAAGGCCCACGTCCTCTCACTGCCCTGCTTTTATGCATCACTTCTGCTCCCCAGGGTGAGGCAGCAGGACTCTGTGGGTCTGTGGCTGGTGGCTGCAGTGCAGCCTAAGACCTAGGTCCTCTGGGGACCTCTCTGAGCCTCCAGAGAGACATTGGGGGCATAAATGAAACAATTCACTGAACAGAGAAGCCAGACATGGAAAAAGCATTTCTAGAGTACTAGGAGCCATCTCAGAAAAGTGTCCCAGAAGGGTGGGGGTCTGAAGAAAAGGGGTTTTGTGTGATATGTGCAGTACCTTCATGAACGTGGAAGGCGGGGCATCTCAGCAGAGGTAACCCTCAGGCACCTGTGCACACGCTCATACGCGTGCATGCGTGCACACACACGCTATCTCTATATCCCTGTTTTGAATCCTTTATTTTGAGAGCAGGAGCTACATCTGTCTTTAGTGCTCCTGCAAATGCCACAGCGGTCAGGACACCACACAATACATACTGTCTTCTGTGAACATCCCATAACTAACTGTTGGCTAACATTGGTTATGGGATGGCCCTCTCTAATGTGGGCAAATGAAAACCAGTTCCGTGGCCAGTGGGGAACATGTGTGCCAGGTGATGGTGTTGACTCCAATTTCTCTGATTACTTTGTTTTCGAGGTCATGGGATGGTAACTAAGCAGCTTTTCTGCTATCTTGCCCTATACTTTCCCTCAAACTCAAATTGACCTGATAAATACCTAACCTGACATGCGCTGACACTCAATCATGACAGTCAGACCTGTAGTTCCATTAGCCAAATCAGGCACCTCCACCAGAATGTTGCAGACACAGCTTAAACTCAACATGTCCCCAAGTTGCAATCATGCTCCCTCAAAAACTTGCTCTCCGCCTGTGTCCCTTCCTTATCACTGTGTTGCCCCAACTACAAACATGGGCATTAGCCTTTTATCCTCCATTCTGGCTCTGTCCCACCTGAGCGCGTCTACCTCCTGGGTATCTGTGATCCTTCCTCCTGTTCCTACAGTAGAGATGCCTCATGGGCATGCACCTGGACCATAACTAGATCCTGGTTGCTCTCCTGGCCTCCTACCTTTATCCGCACCCCCAACATTCCTGCCATGGATGTCTCTAAAGTGCAAACGTGAGCACGTCACTCCCCAGTTTAATATCCTTCCCTGAATTGCATTCAAAAGAAGACCAATTCCTTGGCAAGACCTACTAGAGTCTTAATCGATAGCCTTTGTTCCTTCAGTCTCCTCTCTGGCCATAACGAACTACTGCTCTGCAGGGCTCTTTCACACTTCCAAGCCAGAACACTCTCACCCCAGCCCTTGCAGACACATCGCATATCACGTCCTTCTGATGGCTAGCTTTCTTCTGTTTCCACCCCCGGGGAAGTGGACAAGGGTAGTGCCTCGTTCACTGTGGAACGCCTTGCACCGTGTTTTGCACACAGTGCCACGCCACAAATGTCTATTGAATGAATGAATGATGTGCAACACTGCATCAGGGACTTTGATGCAAGAATATTGGTGGCATAGATTTGTCTTGGAGAAGCCCTTCAGCCCCCTTAGAGCTCCATGGTCATAAGCTAATAGTTTCAGAACTACTTTTGGATATCGATTTATAAAATTGATAGCATATATTTTATTTTTAAAATGAAACGTTATTAACTAGGGGCATTGCTCTACTCTCCATATTTTTTAACTATTTGTTTTGGAGAAACTATTAACCCACTTCAAAGACTAATCAAGAACCCTTTCTGCCGCACGAACCGTTTGACGCTGCGCAGTCTACCCGCAGATAGTCGTCTAAAGGCGCGCAGGCAGCACTTACTCTCAAGACCTCCCACGACACTCCTCACTTTAAATCTTTTTTTCTTCTTTTAGCCTTCCCATCGCCGAGCAGCACAAAATGACCCAAAATGCTTTGTCTGGCAACTCTCACAAGTGAAAATGCGGGCCTAAGAGAATGCAATGATTTCTGAGTGCCCAGTTAAGACGCAGCTCCTCAGTCATCACGGGTGAGGTACCAACGCTTCTCACAGTGAAATCTGTCCGCTCCTGGAGTCTTGCTACCTAACGCATTTCTGCCATGTCGATTCCCGTCATTGGGGTCTCCAATAGCTTTTGCCACTAGACAGACTGCGGAGGTAGCGTATCAAAAAGTTAACCAAAACTCATCTTCCCCATTGCTATGAGTGTGAGGTGAAAGAAATCACGTGACTCCTGGTCATCATGCAGAGGTTTCCTCACATGGCTCCTGATCAAGCCAAATTAAAGAATAAAATAAAATCCCACTGGCGCAGCTGGAGCCTGATCCGCCAGACCCGGCCTCTGTGGGCGGGGCCAAGGCGAGGAGGCGGGGCGGGCCTCGATGGGGGGCCCACGCGGAAGGGGGCGGGGCCCGGTGGGCGGGGCCAAGCGGGGCCCCGCGAAACTGCCGCTCGTGCAGCTCCCGGGCCCCCTCAGCCACCCCCGTGCGCCGGCGCCTTGGAGGTCAGCGAGCGCTGCGGCGGCGAGGGGCCGGGCCGCACCCTGCCGGCTGCAGAAGTTGTTGTCATCCGTCTCAAACGTGTCTTTTCCACGCCTGGCTTGCCCTCCGCTCTCTCCGTCCCGCACGTCCACCGCAGGCACCGACCTGTCGCCGCAGCTGCCGCCCCACGCCCCCTCCCCAGACCCGGCTCGGCTCTCCCGGCCGCCCCTAGCCGCCGCCGGGCCTGAGGCAGACGCCAGGCGGAGCGCGGCGGCCGAGGGGAGTGGGAACGAGGCCGCGCGCAGGGGCGGGGACGCGGGGGAGCGTTAGGGCACGTGGGGGAGCGTCAGCCAATGGCAGGCCGCTTGGCGGGCGGCGGGGCGGGGTCGGAGCGGGGCGGGGCCGGCGGCGCGGGGGTGGCGGGCGGGGCGGGGCGGCGCGGGGCGGGGCGGCGCGGGGCGGGGCGGCCGGGCCGGGGGAGGGGCGGAGAGACGCCGCCGCCGCCGCCGCCGCCGCCGCCGCTGCCGCCGCCGCCGCGGCTGCCGCAGCCTGGGAGCCTGGAAAAGGGGAAGCGCGAGCGAACGAACGGCTCAGTCCCCGGGCGGCGGCGGCGGCCGGGGGGGCGCGACGGCCGGGGCGGGGGCGCTGCTGCTGCGGGGGCCCGGCGGCGGGGGCGGCGGCGGCGGCCCGCTCCAGCCATGCCGAATAAAAACAAGAAGGAGAAAGTGAGTGCGGGCCCGGGCCGCCGGACGGCCGGGGCGGGAAGGGGAAGGGGCGGCGCGGAGGGCTGCGCGGCGGGACCCCCAGCCCCCGACGCCGGGGTCCCGAGGGCGCGGGGGCGCCGCTCCGGGTGGAGGTGGGGGCGGGGGCGGGTAGCGCCGGGGCCGCGGTGCCCGGGCCGGCCGGGGGTCCTGGCGGCCGGGCCGGCGTGGGGAGGTGGGGGCGGCGTGGGCGCCCGCCCCCGGGCATCGCGTGATGGGGCAGGTGCGGCCGCGGAGGTGGTTGACCCAGCCTCGCACACTAGGCAGGGGCTTCAGGGTGGGGGCCACGGACCCGGAGAGGGGGCCCCGGCCCGGGCAAAAGGGAGCGAATGGACCCGCTTAGCGCTTGGGGAGAACCGCCTGCTCTCGAAGGGACGCTCTGGGTTCTGAAATACTATTATTATCCTGGGTGGCGGCGGCGACGGCTCTGAGTGTGCTGCGTTTGCACGGGAGGGGGTGGGGGGTGGTGGTATGTTTTTGCTTCAGGTGGAGCTCTGTAGCGTTTCAGTATCACCCCAGAAATCCCCACTCGCAGAGTTTAGGGTGGAGGGAAGAAAGGGATGTAATGTGGATCCTTCAAATGCCGAGAGCACTGTATAAATTTGGGTTTATCTGTTCCTGCTTAAAGTTTTCAACGCCAAATACAGATGAAGAAAACAAGGAGAGTCTGAATGGGGGGGGCTCACGTTGCAATATTGTATCTCTAAGTAAACAATAAGATGTGGAACTTCTTGATGGGATTGATTAAAATGATCAGAAGTCCTGGTTTTGTATAAGTCAGTTTTAAAACTGCATTTTGGTTTATCTGATATCTAGCAGTCTAAAAATTGAGAAGCCTAATTGATGCTGCTTGATGTTTCCCAGGAATCACCAAAAGCAGGGAAAAGTGGAAAAAGTTCGAAAGAAGGCCAAGACGTGGTCGAATCAGAGGTAACTATTTTCAAATCTTCACTTTACGGTTTTTAAGGAACACCTTTTAACAGCATAGAAAAACCGAGGCTGATAAAACTGGGTTTTCTAAAATGTTTCCTTATATGAGATTTTTTTCGTAGTGTCTTTCATAACCCTCAATTGTAGTTATTTAGGTTTTTATTATTCTGCCTTGGGAAAATATGAATGTTTTTATGAAAGTTGTGCATATCTGTGCAGCTGGTATTTTTAAGTTCACTCCCCCCCCCCAAGTCTAGCAGCCCTGTAGACTGGTTTCACAGACTCTCTGGCTGGAGTTGTTCATGTTCCTTTTGAGCTTTCAGATTCTCCCCCTTCCTTCTTTTTGCAAGTGGCCAGGTCCCTCCCTCAGTGGCTCATTTTCCTCCATCACCTTGCTTTCCTCTGTGCAGTCTTTGCTGCTGGTGTCCTGCGGTAGCTCCTTTTCTCTGTTGATGTCTGATCCCCTTAGCCTCTTTCCCCAATAGTGTTGGTATATTTTGGTTTATCTAGTTGGGGTAATTTTGCACAATCGTCTTTCATATTTTTTTCTCTTTCTACCTTGGTCAGTTCTGATTTCTTTTGCTTCTTGACTTTGGGTTCATTGAGGCACAGCTGGAATGCTCAGTGAGGATGGTGTCTGCCTGATGGGGTGGGTGTCGTTCTTGACACAGCGGTACTTTGAGAGGATTCGTAGAGCCAGCACTTTGCTTTGCCTTTTTCCTTGTGACTGGTTGTTGAACTACATCACCTCAGGCCAAGGGCCCGGGCAGGAGCTGGAGACCAGGCAGAGTTAATAGGCCCTTTTGAATCGTTGGTGGTCGGGAAGCTGATGTCAAGTTCTCCAGAGCTGCATCATTGAGGTCCCTGGTCTTACGACAGAGGACATTAATTTGCAAGTGACAGACCCCTTCCTGTAAGCCAAATCAGTATGAGTTCACCTCTGTCTGGGAGACACAGTTAACTGTGAGTATGTTCAGTGGCCCTTTTTTTGCCCCCGGTTATCTTTTCGTTATCATTTGGTGCATTCTGAGTCCCCCTCCTCTTCAGCACGTGGTTCATTCCAGCAAATCTGTTGCCCTTCCAAAAGCAAAAAGCAGAAATCCAGAAGATCCCTTAGATATCGGTAGTGAAGGGTTATTTGTGCCAGCTCTCCCTGCCCTTTGTTCACAGCAGTCAAGCTTTCTTGTTGGCCTCCTTGCTTTTGACTCACTTATTTCTGTGTCACTCTTTTGACTAAATTGATTTAAATGAAATTTAGCCACTCTGCAAAGCTGTATGCTTTTTCTTTTCTTTTCTTTTCCTTTTTTTCTTTTGGTTTATTGATCTTTCATTGAAACTGCTGAGAGTTCAGTGCTCCCCGGAACCTTTCTTGTTCAGGTACTTGTCTCCTTTCACTGTTAGTGTCACAAAGAAATATCAGTGTGTGTGGTTCATTTATTTTAGCAGAAAGAACCTGGCGATAAGGATGGATAATGTTAAGTTTGTGAAAAATCCATCAGTAACTCAAAAATACCAACACCACTAATATGTAAAATGCGTGTTTTTAAGGTGGATTGGGTTCCTAGACTGTCAGTTGCTTAAGACTCGAGGTGTGGCCTGCAGTGTCTGAGTGTGATGCCCTACTTGTCTTTCTGTATTTTTTCTAGCACTACTGTCTAAGACCTGGAGCTACAAAGCTTGAAATTACCACTGAAAAATACTGAAATGTTGGGCCCTTCACTACTTCCTCATAAGGATACCAGAGGCAACATGGCATATTAAGCTTGACACTTGGCAGATCACTGTGTAAATTATTTTGCAGGAATATAAATCGATGCTCGTCGGGTCTCTGAAATTTGAGTTGACTGTTACTTTTTCGTTGTTGTTCCTCTCCCCTCAGTCTTCATCTCGCTTCTTCACTTCTGGTTCTACCCACTTACCAAATATGATTGACTCGTGCAGGTGAATTAAACCATTATTGTGCACTCTTCTCTTCTCCTGTCTCTCAATGTTACATCTCAACTTGAATATTTCAACCTGAACAATTCAAAGAGGTGTGCTATTCCCAGGCTGCTCCTCAAACCTTTTTAATATCTCGTCGCCTTCGCAGTCAGCGTTTGCTCACGTTACCCTGTGAACTCGCCTCTCTTAGGACGGTTATTGCCCGCGGGGCTGCACAGCCTGAGAGAGGTGCAGAACAGGCGCCTGTCCAGGGCAGAGGAGGCGGGCTTGGGAAATAATTCTAACAGAGAAAAGCCTACAGTTGACTTAATTCACTACTTAAGTGTGGGAAGCGTCCTTATACTAAAATCCTGGCTGGTTATAATGTAGGTGCACAGAGAACAAAGGAGCAGGTGGCTTACATTGCAGAACACTTTTTGGTTAGAACAAGGGAACATTTGATGGCGTGGGTTTTTCAGTAAGGAAGATGAAGTCCTGCAGTAAAGGGTAGAGTGGTATAGAGGAAAGTATTTCAGCAGTGGGGGTTAGATAATAAAAATGCTGACTCCTGATGGCCGTGAACGATGTCACCTAGCTTCTGTGTCCCTGTTTCCTCATCTCGAAAATGACTTGGTGAGTTTCAGATTTGGCCATTTTTCGCTATATGGGATAGATTAGGCATGACCCCTCTTTAAAGAAGTTTTCCCTGCAAGATATAAGGCAGGGTATATCTTTCAGTGTAACAGAATACCATTAAAGGTCATTAACTGGTGCTCTGCAACTTTTGCCTTTTTTTAGAAATTTCTACTCCTTGAATGATGTGTATTGGTACATTTTTCTTCTTTTTTCTCTTTCGAATAGAATGTTTAAATTTGACTTGCTTATCCACACATGTCCTAGAAATAAAAGTTTCTGCCCAGGACGTACTGCTGGTTTATTTCACATTTTCAGGAGCGAGGCCACAAATGGGCTTGTGGGTAACTTGAAGTTGGAGAACCCTGGAGATTGACAGAGGGAACTCATCTTTGAGCAGCTGTTCTCAGTGTCACATTCAAATCTGCGGAAACATAACTAGGCACATTTTATGAATATTTAGACTCTTAATAAATTGCTCAGAGATTCCTAAAGTCCATTTTGGAGGATCAGATCACACGATGGTGTTTTTGTTGTTGTTGTTTTTAGTTTGTGTACTGCATCCAAAGTTACGTTTTAAAAACTGTTAATGCTTTTTGTAAAATGATTTGTTTTAAGCACATTAAAGGTTGTTGGATTCGTGTTCTTGGGTCATGTATTTTACATATCCTGCTTCAGCTTAGTTTGGTTTGAAAGTCTCTGCAGCCACTCTTAGGTAATCTCTGTTGCTGAAAGAAAGCTGAACAGTCCTCTCTCCAACTTAGTAGCTTATTTTGACCCCTTCTACCTTAGTAATAACGTCTTTCTCTTTATAATCTCTCCCTTTCCGTTCCACCCCTCTGCCCCCACCCCGTGTTGCAGACGGGCCAGGCTTGCTGAGGTCCCATAGGTGTAGGTGGTGGAGTCATGGTTTAGAAATTAAAACTGAAATTTTTAAAGTATTCATTAATTCATCTAATAACAACACCACCCATTACATGTTAACATAAATAATGTTTTTATGAAAAAATATCTTTTCGAGAACTTTTTTTGGCTTTCTAATCACTTGTCTCTGTAGCAGGAGTTTTAACCTGAGTGAGTTGGAGGAGGGCAGTGAAAGTCGGTTGGTGTGTGTGTTTTCTGGGGAGGCAGCCGTGATTGTCACTTCCTGAGAGGAGAGTCCCCGACTCCCCTCCCCCAGGGCACCAAAAGCCACTGTCTGCAGGCTGAGTTCTGGACTCGGCCGCCCATGCCCCATTTTCCATCCTTCTCTTCCCACCTTTTTCCATACGACCCTAAACTGGACTCCAGTGAAACTCAGAGAGGACCCAAAGGAGTAGTACTTCAAATTATTTTTTGAAATTCATTTGTAATTATTATGGAGGAAATGGAATTTCCTGCTTTTAATTGTCATGCCTGGTTCTCTGTTCCCGGGCACTCCGCATCGTCTTTGCTTAGGGCCCAGGTGTTTAGGAAAGATGGGGGGTCTGCAAAGGGTCATCAGCAGTGGATTGGAAGGCGTTTGAGTTAGGAGGCGGTGCCGAGAGCTTACTGCCCTCAGGGTAATGAGGAAGCGGTGGTTCTTCCCTTGAGCTCTCCCCTTTCTAGTGCCCACTCCTGTCCTCAGGGAGACCTGAGGGCCTCCCACACGAGAGCTCCCCACCAGGCATCCCACCCTCGGCACTGTTGACCTTTGGGGCCAGAGGCTCCCATGGGGCGTCCTGTGGTCCTGTGCGCTGTAGGATGTTTGCCAGCATCCTCGGCCTTCTCCGCTTGATGCCGGTAGCCCTTCACCTCCTGCAGTTGTCACGAGCGCAAGTACCTCCAGACAGTGCCAGATGTCTCCTGGAGGGCAAAATGGCCCCCTGTTGAGACCACCGATCTAGAAAGACCCTTCTACAAAATACGTACATTTGCTTGCAAATCACACCTGGCACATATTCCTCTGAGTGTAATAGCTCCTTCCTTTAGAATAGCAGTGCTCAGGCGAAAGGGGCGCCAGCACCCCTTTACGCTCTTAAAAACTAGAGAGGATCCCGAAGAGCTTTGTTTAGTGGGTTATAGCTGTCTGATACCTTTCATATTGGAGTTAAAACGGAAATATTTTAAGCATTTATTACTTCATCTAATGATAACGGTAATACATCTATTACATGTTAACATAAATACCATATTTTTATGAGAAATAATTATTTACAAAAATTCACTGAGAAAAATGGCATTGCTCTATGTTTTTGCAAATCTCTTAAATGCCTGGCTTGATAGAAGATAGCTGGCTTCTCAAGTCTGCTCCTGCATTCAGTCTGTTTTGATATCACAAGTCTTGTAGCCTGTGAAAAATTGACATAATGATGGTTATAAAGGCAAATCGTGTGTTAGTATTTTCATAAAAACAGCAGACCCAGAAAGGGTCTAAGGGACCCCAGCAAGGGTACCAGACCCCCGCTTTAAGAACCGTTGTAGAATCCTCTTCCCACCGTCTGTACTGTCTGTCTGAATCCTTGCGTCTTTTTAGCTTGAACTCAAGTTCGTTTATTCTGAAATTTAAGGGAAGCTTTTTCTCACTGTCTTGGACCATATTTTTTCCATATTTTAAATTTGAATAGCAGTTATTTGTTCTACTGGCTATTTATCATTTATGCTCCTTTGGACAAGCTGTAGGTACCTGTGACTTGCCTCCCACTCATGATTCAGTCCATGAGGACAGCGTTGGAACTTGACTCTGCTTTGCACTTGCCATATATGTTATAGGACCCAGAGTCAAGAAGTATTGTTGGTGGATTTTAAAAGTGCCCAGGGAGGAGCAGAACTTCAAGTCAATTAGCCTGCTGATTTTCCTGATAACTGTAAATTAGAAAGAACCAAAAAATCTCTTATTAAGAGGCTTATTTCTTTATCGCCTTTTTGATCCTCTAAGGAAATTTTAACTCAGAGTTTTCATTCAGTATAATTTGTTTTAAATCAATAGCATTATACTAAAACAGAAGATTGTGGTCATTAGGTCTGTTTCAAATGTCTTGTGAAAGTTTTAAGAAGAAGAATATTTGTTTTTCTTTTTAGTTTGCTTTTACATACCATCAGAGGTCACTGGTAAAAAATATAGTCTCTTAAGATCTTATTTAAATTAAAGCAATAGGATTTCCATTTCAATATAAGGTTTCAGTATGATCTTTGGTGCTTTATATTTCTTATTTGAAATTCATTTGGGGAATATTTCTCAGTAGTAGAACATACATGTTTTTTTAACATATTTTGTAAGTTAGTTTTGTTTTGAGCATCTCTTGTTCTGTGCAAGCACTGGGAAAGATAAAAAGAATGATATCGTCCTCACCTGTGAAGAACTGTTTTCTGTTACTTCTAAAGCATCACACCTGTTGCTTGTGGACATTGGGTGGCCTGGGGAGTAGCTTGGCCCCCCGTTGAGTCGTACCACGTGGCCTCTGCATGGATGGGACGAGATGGAGCACATTCTTGTGAAGAGCCAGCTGGTGCTTTGGGTTAGGAAATCAGAAGCTTTAAGCCTCTAAGCAAACACAGGATCATTATTGAATCGTGGAGTTCCAGAAAGCGTGTTGGACCCAGGGTGTGTGTTGTAAGTCAAGCCAGCAGAAAGATCCATCAGCATTGCTCTTCTTCATCAGTAAAAGCTGCAATACATGATACGTAATTCTAGAAGGAGTTCGTCAAGGGAATTATATGAAATAATCTAAAGTTTCCCGGGTCGTGAGAGGAGTGCAGAGTCCCTGTGTTGAAGCAGCTTCGGAATGAATGCAAGCCCATAGCCCTCGGATGATGGTGGAGAGGTCGCCACCTGCATCTGGAGGAGCTGGGTGAGTCAGTCTGCCACCAGAGTGAATCATGGTGATATTTTCCTAAGTAACACGGAAAATTCTTTTGAAAGATTTCAACTATAAAAAGTCTCCAGTGTTTCCTTAAAACATTGGGTACCTGCCGAGGTCAGGGCACAGTGGCGTCTGGTTTGGCACAGCATTCTAGGTAATTATCTTGCATTTTCCTATCAGTGTTGTGTTAAGCAAGGACTTGCCGGCCCTGCTTCTCGGGCAGGTTTGAGATCACTCCTTGCAGGGAAGTGCTGCTTCCCAGATCCAAACAATGGTGTCATCTCCGTTTCCTCCACCTGGGGGAGTAAGAGAACAAGCCTAGAAATCCAACTGTCCAGGGAAAATAATGCTTTATTAGTTTGAGGACATTGGATTTTCCTTCATCTTAGGTATTTTTTTGGAGATGAGGTTTAGCGTGGCTCTGAAGGGGTGTTAGCTCTGACCTAAGGCTGTTGTTGCCCAGTGGGAAAGTCAGAGTACCTGGGAGCTCAGAGGTGTTAGATTTGCGTTGTCCAAGATGTTAGCCATTAGCCACATGTGGCTATTTAAATTAACGAAAATTACACATTAAATTTAGAAATTCAGTTCTTGTGGGCTGGCCCTGTGCCTGGTGGTTAAGTTCAGCATGCTCTGCTTTGGCAGCCTGAGTTCATGGGTTCAGATCCCAGGTGTGGACCTGCACCACTCGTCAGCCATGCTGTGGTGGCGACCCACATACAAAATAGAGGAAGATTGGCACAGATGTTAGCTCACAGCAAATCTTCCTCAAAAAAAAAGAGGAAGATTGGCAACAGATGTTAGCTTGGGGCCAGTCTTCCTCACCAAAAAAAAATAAAATAAAAATTCAGTTCCTCAGTCACACTAGCCACATTGCAAGTGCCCAGGACCCACCAGTGGCTAGTGGCTGCTCTGTTGGACAGCAGATATTGAACATTCCTCACTTCACAGAAGGTTCTGTTGGACAGAGCTGCCTGAGACCCTAGCAGCATTTTCCAAAGGAATTCTAATGTGAGTGTATTTAACTTACTTTAGCTTTGTTAGCTATCACTCTTCTTAGTATGAAATATCAAATTTAAAGGTAAAGAAGGCATAAATTGGTGAAAGAGGAGGATGTGGATACCGTTAGGGAGAAGGGGAAGTGAGAAGACAAGGGAATTCCATGGGGAGGTGGGAAGAAGGCCCTGCTTCCCGCTTGGCCCGGGACCACCTGTGTTCCTGAGACCTACACCTGATGAACAGACAGGAAGTACCCTCTCCCTTGGGAGCAGGCCTCAGGAGACCCAAGGGAAACAACGTCTGTCTCCTCTTTCTTTTTAGACGTTTTATCTTTGTTCTTAGGTCAGAACACACATGGTTAAAAAATTAAAAATCTGTCCTTTCCCGTTTTGCCTAATCCACTGTCGGCCCTGCATCGCAGGCTGGGCTGCAGGTTCTCCACGGTCCAGATCTCGGGGGAGGCAGGAGTGTGTGTGTGTGGAGGGCGGGCCCTGGAGTAAGACGCCCTTTCTGCTCCTGGGAGTGTCCTTCCCGTCTCAGTCATTCTCTTTCACGTTGCCGGCTTCCCTCCAGTTGGTTCGTCGGTTCATGGTCACCCAGCAGGTACATTCAAGATCCTTCTGTGTGCTGAGTGCCAGTGCCGGCGCGGGGGTTCAGCACGGGACACTGCAGGACCCCTGCACTCATGCCGTTGGCTGTCAGTGAGTGCTGAGTGCACTGGTGTCATCTAGAGGCATTGGTGACATTTGGCGTGAGAATGTGTCACGCTTTGCAGAATAATGGCCCTGGGGCTTTCCAAGCCAGTTGCACCATCTGGTTATTGTGATACCAAAACTGTGCTCATACATTTCCAGACACCCTGGTGGGGCAGGACCACCTCTTGCAGCCTCTGTGCTAGAGACCGGGGAGGCTGCTTCAGGTGGTCAGGGACGGCCTCACCAAGCAGAGGACTTTAAAGATGAGACCTGAATGTGAAGAAGGAACCAGTGGTGCAAAGATCTGGAGAAGGGCATTCTAGCCAGAAGCAGCAGCTAGTGCAAAGGCCCTGAGGCAGAAGTAAGCTTCATGTGTCTACCGGAAAGAAGACCAGTTTGTGTGAAGAGAAGTCAGGGTAGGTCAAGCGGGAGGGATGAAGTCGGAGAGATGGGCACTGGCAAGGTCCAGTAGGATCTTGTCAGCAGCCGTCAGCAGGGTTTTGGATTTTTATTCTAAAGATGATGGAAGCCATTGAGGTGTTTGGAGCAGGGAAGTGAGATAATCTGACTTAAGTATTTAAAAAGATCTCAGTAGCTGCTGTGTAGGAAATAGAAGGGGAAGAATTGAAACAACGAGACCACTAGAAGACTCGGTCCTCTCAGATGCCTGGTTGCCATGTCCGCCCATCAGTGATGAGGCCCTAGCCCAGCTGGCCATGGGCTCTGGACTTGGGTGGGCTTGGCAGCTGACCACTTGCGTTTTAGGCCCTGAGCGGAGGGCTGGTTCTTGTGGCTTCTGACTCCTAAAGGCCAGAATGCAGAGAGCTTTGCTCTGAGGGCCAGCTTCACACTGGCAGCCTTAGTTTTTCCTAGACAGTCGGATTTCTTTGGAGAAAGCCTTTCTTCTCTTGGTAAACACCCGGTCCACCAGTCTTGTGCAGACATGCCTCAGTGGCTATGGACAGATCAGTATTCGGACCAAAAATTAATCTTCTTTTCAACCCCACATCTTACTCCCGCCCTTCAGAGTTTCTGAATCCTGAGCCTCCCGGGGACTTTGTGAGGGCAGGTCACCTGCTTTCTTCCTCCAGCCCGAGCCGTCTTCCTGGTTTCCAATCGCAGTTGTCTCTGCCTTGCTTCATCGGCCCCACCCCTCCGTGTGCTTTCTGCTCTCCAGACGTCTGTTGAATGCCCTTGTCCTGGGATGCACCAGTGACTCCCCATGCAGATCTTTTTGTGATTGAAAGTTCTAACTTTCGCCTTCCTTCATTATCACTCGCGCTGGGGCTCAAGAGGTTTGCCAGTTAGTGTGAGTGTATGATCCGCCTTGATCAGCAAAATCTCTTCTGTTTTCGCCTTACTTTCGCCTCTCAGCCAGGAATTGTTGGCCTAGTGTGGGGGTCAGGAAACTTTTTCTATAAGGGGCCGGATAATAAATATTTTAGACTTTGGTGGCCATACAGTCTCTGTCGCAACTACTCAACTCTGCTTTGAGTAGCAAGTGAGCAGCCATGGACAATATGTAAAAAAAATAGACGTAGCTGTGTGCCGATAAAGCTTTATCTACAGAAACAGGCAGGGAGCCATATGCGGCCCATGGGCCATAGCCTGCCTGCCTCTGGCCTAATGGAATCCAAATCAGGTTCAGTACCTACAGAAGCTATTTGGCAAGAGGCTGGGCACTGTTGCTACCCTGCGGGGCTCTGCTCAGGCTCTTTCTTACCTGAAACCAACAGTGGCTATGCTCTGTGAAAGACATATTCCTTTGTTTTTGTCTATTCACAATCTAGAAGCTATTGAGAGACCAGTGATTTGGCCTTGCCCAATTGAACAATTAAGTGTCTTACAGCTAGTTACGATTTTTTAGAATTACAGTGTTTGAATGGAAGGAAGAGGTACTTGTTTAGTATAGTGACCTTTATATGGGAAAACGTCTAGGATTGAGACTTTGTCACAAATCCACTTGCCTATTTTGTTGTTGGAATGAAATGTCTCACAGTTCAGAGAATTTAACAAACAGCCGTATATTTGCTGCCCGGGTTTTTTTTCACTCCGAATATATGGGAGTGTTGCTGCCTGGCTGCATAGGAGGTTGGGGGGTTGGGGATAACCGCTGGGCAGGGGACACTCAGGCTGGCTGCACCTCCTGTTAGAACTGCGACGGGCCACTGCTCCTGAGCATGAAGGGAGCCTCTCGAGTCCTGCTCCCTCTCCCTGCGGAGGAAGAGTCGGGGAGAGACTTCCTTTAGGCAGACGGTGCCCTTGCCCTCTGCACCTCCCTGAGTGTGAGCAGCCTGCAGCGGGGCCAGGCTGGGGCGGGCTCCACCGCCCGGGGCACCAGCACAGGGTCCACACCTGCCTGGGGTTGGTTGCTTCCCCTCCCCTCCTCTAAGACCCCACTGCCGGTGCCTCAAGCATGGTGGCGCCCCGCACTGACAGACCAGCCCTCCTGCAGCGCCCCCGTAGCTCTTCTGTAAAGAGGTCCTGGGAAGGGAAGGGCAGGGAAGGGCAGGGCGCGGCGCCCACTTCCTTCGTTGGCGTGGCTTCAGTTGGAGTCTCTAATAGTGTTTCGGACCGTCCGGAAGCCCCCACGTCCCACGTAGAAAATGCAGCTGCCTCAACCAGTCGGGGGCCCTGTGCTCAGTCAGAAACCTCCAGGGGCTCCCAGCTTTCACTGACTTCCAGTGGAAGGGACAGGCCAGCTATTTTGATCTGGGTTTGATATTAGACACTGAGTTTGATAAATAATTTCCCATCGTTGAGCCAAAAATAAAGAGGCTGAAGTAAATCCTGGGGCATCTCTCACCTCACTGAATGAATAGATAAAAACAAAACGACCCATAACCTCTGTCCCAGGAGTGACAAAAAAGGAAGAATTAAGCCTGGTTTAGATTTTACCCAAGTCAAGTAGCCAAACAATATCATACTAATTTACAGAAACTTCTTGTAATTTCAAGATAGATAATCCGGTTTTTATTTTATGAGTAAACACCTAAAGCAAGGAAGCACACCTGTTGTTTATCACTTACGTTCAGCCAACATTCCTGCCTTCTCGGTGCCAGAGCACAGCCGAGCCTTCAGGAGCGCGCGTGCCCGCTGGCGCTCGCAGCGCCTCACTGTCGGCGACCGTCGGCTCGGCCTCGAGGAGCGGAGGCTAGTGAGAGGGTGGCGCCGCGCAGGAGTGGTGGGTTAAGCACTCGTGGCGTTGAGTCCTCCGTTCCACGCTGATTCCTCCCTTGCTGTGTGCCCGGCGCTGCCCCTGACAGTGGGGTTCATCACTGAAAAAACAGGCCCTTTCAGAGAGCTTCCAGGCTCCTCTTGGAGAGACCCCCATCCCAGTGCCAGGCGAAGAGAGCTGCACAGCCGTATTGAGAGGCCACTGGGGGTCACAGAAGAAGGAAGCTCCTGGTTCTGCTTGGGACGGTTGGGGGAAGTTCCCTGAACAAGCTGAAAATGAAAGACAAAATCTCTTTTTTTTAATATGTGATAAAATACACATAACACAAAATTTACCATTAGTGACATCTAGTACGTTCACAAGTGTTGTGGAACCATCACCACTGTCTAGTTCCAGAAGATTTTCCTCACCCCAAAGGGAAATCCCCTACCCATTAAACAGTCACTCTTCATTACCCCCTACCCCCAGCCCCTGGCAACCTCTAATCTGCCTTCTCTCTCTGGTTTGCCTGTTGTAGATCTTTCATGTAAGTGGAGTCATACAATGTGTGGCCTTTTGTGTTTGGCTTCTTTCACGTTGCATAATATTTTCAAGGTCCATCTATGTTGTAGCTTGTGTCAATACTTCATTCCTTTTTATGGCTGAGTAATATTCTGTTGTTTCGATATACCATACTTTGTTTCATCAGTTGGTGGGCACTTGGGTCATTTCCATCTTTGGCTATCGTGAATAGTACTGCTCTGAATATTGATATACAGGTTTTTTCCCAATGCCTGTTTTCAGCTCTTTTAGGTCTGTGCTTAGGAGAAGGGTTGTTGGGTCACATGGTGATTTTGTTTAACTTGCTGAAGAACTGCCAGACTGTTTTCTGCAGTGGCGACGTCGCTGTGCGTTCTCGTCAGCAGTGTCCAGGCGTTCCGGTTTGTCTGCATCCTCCCTAACACTTGTTTGCCGTTTTTGTAGATTACAGCCACCCTACTGGGTATGCAGTAGTATGTCACTGTGGTTTTTATTTGCATTTCCCTAGTGGCTCAAGATGTTGAACCTCTTTCCATGTGCTTATTGGCCTTTTGTGTATCTTCAGAGAAATGTTTGTTGAAGTCCTTTGCCCATTTTTTAATTGAGTTCTTTGTCTTTCTGTTGTTATTAGAGTTCTTAGTATATTCTAGATACTAGACCTTTATCAGACATATAACTTGCAAGTATTTTCCCCCATTCTGTGGATTGTCTTCACTTTCTGTGTGTCCTTTGATACACAGAAGTTTTTAATGTTTCTGAAGTCTAACTTAATTTTTTTTCTTCTGTTGCTTGTGCTTTTGGTGTTATATCTAAGAAACCATTGTCAAGTCCAAGGTCATGAAGATTTATCTCTATTCTTTTAAGAGTCTTAGGCTTTTAGCTCTTATATTTGGGTCGTTGATCCATTTGAGTTAATTTTTGTGTGTGGTGTGAGGTAGGACTCCAACTTCGTTCTTTCGCTTATGCATATCCACTTGTCCCAGCACCGTTTGTTGAAGAGCCTCTTCTTTTTCCATTGAGTGGTCTTGGCTCTTAATTCTATCCATTGATCTTATGTCTGTCCTTATGCCAGGATATTTTGATGGATGTGCTCTTTTAAAAGATCTTATAAGGCATGTCAGTGTGGGTCTTCTTAAGCAATGTATCACATGGTATCACATAGTCTCTGGCACACAGTCACGGTGGTTGGGTCTTTCCATTACAAAATTACAGAAGGGGGGAATTCTGAAAGACATTGGAGAGTAGAAATGCTCGGGTGTGGGGCACAAGAGAGGTGATGTCTGAAGTCCAGGGACTGAGTGAGGTCCGAGTTTGGCTCCACCACTCATTGCATGATCCGAGAGATGGCCCTGCACCCTGAGCTCGGGTTTCCTCATCTGTAAAGTAAGGGCACTGTGAGAGCACCTGGAGGACTGATGCGGTGGTGTAACAGCCACTCCGAGTGTTCCACTCCGCTCTGCCTCCCCACCAAGGTACAGCTTCGCATGGGGCCACTTCTGTCGCTCCCAGTGCCTGGCTGGGGGTGAGTTGGGGAGTCACGGGGACTGTCAGAGCACCCGTGGAGAATTCTCTGTGGGCACTGCCCCTTTTGGGCTCTAACCATTATATGTCCTGTTGGCCGCTGATGTTTGGAGCTGAGGAGAAAAATGTGTTCAGAATGTCTCCATTTCTCCAGGTCCTCCTCACCTCCCTCCAGAGTGCTTCTTGACAGGTGACCTCATAGTGTCTTCACACACACATAAGCGCGTGCGCACAAACAAAGCCGTCAGACTGAGAGCGGTCCTATCCTGTCAGACCCATCCTTCCTTCCTCTGTGGCTCCCCTGTCAGCAGTGAGCATGTTCAAACCCGTCTCCCAAACAATCAGAGACCCCTCCTCTGACCCTGTTGCCCCCGGTTCCCATGGCCCTTCTTTCTTCCCAACTCCATTTTTCGAAGGTGCTGTGGATACTTGGGTCTTCCTACTTCAGCCTCAGCTTCAAGAGCTTCTCCCGACGCCACTCCACGTACTGACCTCACCAGCCTCCACACCTCCATGTTCCCAAATCCAGCAGAATGTGGCTTTTAGTGGCATTTGACAGGGTTGACCCTCCTTCCTTCCTGAAAGACTTTCTTCCGTTAGCCTCCGTGATGGCACACAGAGCCCTGATCTTCGTCCTGCTTCTCTGGCTGTTTCTCCTGAGCCCCTGGATACCTCCTCCTTCGCCGCCTCTCTCCCCGCTTTACGTGCTTCTACTAGACAGTGCCTTCGTCCTGTGACTTCAGTTGCCACTGAGATACGTTGACTTACAAATTCTCATCTCAAATCAGACGAGCGTTTCCTGAGCACCAGCTGTGTGGCAGCCGGACTGTTCCAGGCTCTGGGACCTGGGCAAAGAAGGCAGAGGAAGACAGGTCACTCACCAGCCTTACTGTCTTCAGGGCGGGGCGGGACAGATGGTAACCAGGAAAATGAAGAAAGGGCACGTTAGCTGTTGATTAGGGGAGCAAAGGGAGGAGAGCAGCGTCATTCTGGAGGAAGTGGGAGAGGAGGCAGTTCAAACTCCTCATCTTGTACGTATTGGAATTGCCGTATCAGTACCTCAGACTCAGCAAATTCACAGTTGAACTTAGTCCTCCCCATTATTCTTTCCCATCTTGGTGACTTGTCCACCATCCGCCTAACTGCGTAAGCCCGAGTCCGGGAGTTCTCATCCCACAGAGCGGCTCTGTCAGCCAGCACTCTGGACTTCACCCCAGGTATCCAATTGTCTGTCTACCTGCCACTGTCCTGGTCCAGGCCAGCGTCTTCATCTCTTGTCCAGACAACTAGAAGGGCCTTCCTATGGATCCTTTGGCGTCCATTCTCCCCTCACTCCAATCCGTAGTCCACACTGGAGCCTGAGGGGCCTGTTGAAAAGGAAGACCTGTTTATGTCGGTGCCCTGCTCAGCCCTTCCACTGGCCTCCAGTTGCCCTTCGGAGAAAGGTCAGACTCTTGAACCTGGGCTAGTTGGCTCTGGGCACCTGGTGCCGCTCCAGCCTTCCAGGGTTCCGGCCTTCCTCTCTTTACTGCGGCCTGCAGCCACGCTGAGCCCCTTGGGCTTTCAGTGACGCCTGCCTGGACACGGCCCCCTGCAGACACGCACATACCCCACTTCTCTCCTGTAGGTCTTCCCACCGTCCTCAGAGAGGCCTTGCTGACCTCGCAGGTTCCTCAGTCTCCTGTGTCTCATGTGGATATGTGAACATAAAATTACAGTTGTGACAGTTACAGAAGAGAAGCATGGGGCTGAGGGAGCACGTGACAGGACATGGGAGCTGACAGCGGTGTGGTGAAGGCCTTGCTCTACATACGGGGAGTGGGGGGCCAGCGGAGCAGGGCTAGAGGCTGCCAGGCCCCATGGGAGGGAGGACGTCTGTGACCAGAGCCTGGGGGCTTTGTAGACCACCCTTAAACTAGAAGGCTGTGAGCCCTGGAAAGTCACCGGGTTGAATTAGCCTGGGGTGATGGGACCAGGTCTTCTTTTCTAGAAGCTCCCTGCCTGACCCAAGGACAGTGCTCTGGAGGGACGCCAGCAGGACCCACAGGAGAGGAGACCTCGGTGGCATGGAGTCAGCAGGTCTCAGGTGTAACTTTTTGTTTTCTCAGCCATAAGAAGCCTCACCTTAATGTGTCTCCCTACAGTGGGCTGTCGTCACTCATGGACTTGACTTTGTTTTATGAGTTTGCCAGATCACCCAATCGTAGTGTTAGATGCTTTGTTGCCTGGGATGTACAGTCCCTTCTCCTGTAGGGGTGGGAGCAGCAGTACAGCTGGTTTTGTTCATGTATGTACCCAGTTGCTCAAGGTGAAGTGTGCATAGCGCTGGATTCGGCATCATAGAAAACTGAAAAGGAGTTGTAAACTTCAGTCTACTAGACACATGTGTATACAACCTAACTTTTAAAACAAGTGCATCTTCTTGGAGTTGCTATTTGAGACTGGAGTAAATCCTGGGGTTTTCTCGGGGCATCTAGAGGAAGCCGAGCAGAAAACTCTGAACTTGGGGAATCCCGTGGAGGAGAGTTATGGACAGGGTTTTAAGGAAGAAAGACCCATGCTTTCACAATCAGGTGGAAAGAATGACAAATGTCAGGGTCAAGGCCCAAGAAAGCACGTTTTGAGGAATAAGCTACAGATTTGGGAGAAAAGGGAACCCAGATCCTCCCTCCTGCTTCAGAATTCCATCTGCGTGCAGTCAGTGTGGCATCTTGGAAAACCCCAAGGATTCTTAAGCACCTAATTAAAAAGTAAAGCAGCTCTTACTTCTTAGTGAAAATTCCATTCAAGGATGAGAGCAAATAGTTGGTGCTTGAGTCGCTGTGTCCTGCTCTCCTTGGCCCTCCTGCGTGGTTAGAGAAGGCTTGGCGGGTTTGTGTTTCCAGCACAAGTTGGATAGGCTTTTGAAAAGAGTGTGTGTGTGGATACAGACTCCATTTCTTTGGGCAGACTGGAGCGGGTGGGAGGAGTGAGGACGCTGCATGAAGAATCTTGACAGTCAGCAGTCACCGCTGCAGCTGTCAGCCGTCACTGCAGAGGGCTGAGCACAGCTGAGCTCCACGGGGCTCCCAGCTCGTCCCCTCAGGCCTGTACGGCCTGGGACGGCCGCCCCCACCCCCTACCCCCGCTGTGCTGCGTGTGCCCTCAACCCACATCCTCTTCTGCTTGAGTATCTGCTCTTCTTCCTCACCTTGCAAGTGCCTGCATGTTGTTGGATGGCCAGCGGTTGTGATGCAGTCTGGAGATGAGCACACTAAATCTGGAACCTGGAGATGAATGCAAGGAGAGAGAAGCGAGAAAGAAGAGCATTTCCTGAGGTGCAAGGAGAAAGTGCTGTTATGTAGCCTTTACTGATTTTTGAGGGCTGAGTGGTGAGCTAGCAGGGACAGCTGTCATTTGTAAGTTCTTCAGCTTTATTAGTTTCCTACTGCTGCTGTACAAATGACCACAAACTTGGTGGCGTAAAAAAACACAAACTGTTCTGGAGGTCAGAAGGCTGAAGCTGGAATTAGGGCACTGGCAGGGCTAGTTCCTTCTGGAAGCTCTAGAGGATAATCCATTTCCTTGCCTTTTCCAGCTTCTAGGGGCTGCCTGCACTCCTTAGCTCATTGCCCCTGTGTCTAAAGCCAGCGGCATAGCGTCTTCCAGTCTCTCTCTCTGACTCTCTGATCTCTGCTTTGTGGTTTCATTGCCTTTTCTTGTCTCATAAAGACCTGTATGATAACAGGGGGTGCAACCTGATAAGCCAGGATCATCTGCCATCCCAGGATCCTTAACCTCATCACTTCTGCAAAGTCCCTTGCCAAGTAAGGAAACACATTCCCAGGTTCCAGGGAGTAGGATGTGGGCGTCTTTGGAGGGTCATTGTCATCAGCCTGTATATATGTCCATCTATGTGGTAAATGTTAGGAAGTCAAGAGTTTGAAGGAGGATGTGAGAATTAGGTAAGGATGTGACTCTCGAAATCTGACATTACTGGCGGTGGGTTGTAGCCTCGGGCTGAGCGACCGTCAGGAATTACGTTGTTCACGGCAGAGCGGAAGAGACTCTCACAGAGTAAAACTTTTATATGTATTTTCCCATATTCTAATTGTGCTATAAAATGTAACCGTTTGACATATTCATTTGTTTTTGTTTTTATTTTGGAAACAGATTTCCAGCAGGAAAAACAGCCTTGCTGCTGTCCCGTCTACAGTATCTAGTAAAATAAAAGTGCCAGTCCCTCAGCCCATAGTGAAGAAAGACAAGCGGCAGAATTCTTCCAGGTTTAGTGTCAGCAATAATAGAGAACTTCAAAAGCTACCATCTTTAAAAGGTAATTTTTACTGTTTGTCTTGTAGAAGTTGAAGTTTTCCCTTTTAGGGGAAGTAGCACCGTTTGGTAGTTTGCTGGCTTCTCATGCCTCTGCTCTGTTTATGTTCCGTGGGGTCATCTTTTCTTCTTTATTGAGTTTCTTTAGACTGGATGCCTCTAACTTGTTTACCCAACTAATATTTCAAATTCCAGAGCTATTTAAGATAAAAGTATAATCGGGAATGTATTATAGATGTAATACACTTTAAAAAAAAGAGGAAAGACTTTAAATGTTTTCATGTTAATTGTAATTAAGCTAGCCAGTTTTTCTTTTCAATAATTCTTCTCTTTCATTTGTCTTAGAATTTAGCAATTGAGAAAGGAGTTACTACAAGTGGAGTAATTGTGAAAGTGTGCTAGAGCCTCTCTGTTTTCTGCTCTTGGAGTGAGCACTGTAACCAGAGTCCCCTGTGGGCTTTCTCCCTGTGAGTCACATGGGGATTACCTCTACCCAGGGCTTTCCTATTTGAGATTAGTCAGGGAACAGTACTCTTTGATTCCAATTTCCACCGAAATGGCGTAGTCGGCCCTTTCTATCTGGGGGTGTTCAGTCCCTAAAAGTGCTCCCCTAGGAGATTTTGAGGTTGAAGTACGTAAAACCTTATCAAGGAAAGTAGGGTAAGGACCCCGAAGTCAAATGTGAACCTCTGAAGACCTTTTATTTACTAAAACATAAGACTAGTGTATTAAAACATCAGACATTTTTCATATGTTAAATTCATAACAGTGGGTCTTTTTTTTTTTTTTTGAGGAAGATTCGCCCTGAGCTAACATCCTTTGCCTCTCCTGCTCTTTTTTTGCTTGAGGAAGATTAGCCCTAAACTAGCATCTGTACCAGTCTTCCTCTACTTTGTATGTGGGATGCCTCCACAGCGTGGCTGATGAGTGGAGTAGGTCTGCACCCGGGATCCAAACCTGTGAACCCCCGGCTGCCGAAGCGGAGTGCATGGAACTTTACCCACTCGGCCATGGGGCTGGCCCCCACAACAGTGGGTCTTTTACAATTAATTTCCATCTCATATAAACTCAGAGCAGAAAGTTGATCGTCTTTACAGGTGTATTCCAGTGCCTTCCACACTGCAGGACAGATAGCAGGAACTCAGTGCAGAAGGGCCAGATGTTCGGGGGAAGGAGTGATGGAGAGCAGGAGGGATGGGTGGAAGGGTGGATGAAGGGAGGGACTTACAGATCATGGATGCGTTTCCTGCCCCTTGCTTGCTGGGAATCCAGGCTCTCTGCTCACTGCACTGTACAGGACTTGTGTCTGGCTTCTATTTGGTTCAGCTTTGTGGCAGGTAATGTGCATACTAAGTCGTTTTTGAGGAGTCTTCCCCTGCCTAATGGTCCATGCCTTTCTGGTGCTACTCCTTCGTTCATCAGATATTGTGTTGAGCACCTACAAACCAGGCCCTGTTCTAGCTACTGGGGGTACAGCATTAAACAAAACCAAGGGCCTGCTCTGCTGGAGCCAACATCCTATTCCAATGGTAGGAGACAGACAGTGAGTGGGGAGAGGAACACACACACATCACTCCCCCTGCCAGTACCCCCGGAGGTTCAGCCGGAATACTTGGGATGTCTGGGCTGGAAAAGGTTTCCTATAACCATTCCTGAGCCTTCACAGTCCAGCCCTGTCCCTACCTAATACCCATCACAGCTGGAGCTTGGCTCCTGCCCCTTAGGGGATGTGCCCCGCCCTCCGTGCACCACGCAGAGCTGGCCCTTCCACTGTTCCCAGGATCAATTCTCTGTTGTGCATCTGCATATCCAGGAGAATTTCACACTGGTCAAGCCATGCCCCTCACTGGTCTTGTTTGATAAATCTTTCTTGGCTATTCTAAAACATTAGTTCTTCTGTATATATGTTCAAATAATTTTGTGTAGTTGAGGAAAAATAGGAATTGATTGGAATTACGTTAAAGATGTGTTAATTTGGGGAAGATTGATACTTTTATGAGACTCTTTTCCCTTCTAGGAAGATAGTAAATCTTCTCCACTTTTCTGGGTGTTGTTTTCTGACTTTTTATAAGATTTTATGATTTTCCTTTGCATTAAATTTATTCCTAAGTGCTTTATAGTTTTTGTTACTCTTATGACTGGGTTATATTTTTTCCATTTCTGCTTCTAATTAGTTCTTGCTAATCTAATGAAAAACTGCTGATTTTTTAATATTAGTCTGTCACCTTACCAAATTTCCTTATTAACCTTAGTAATTTTTTTTACTAGAGTCTGCATATATAGTCTTGTCATTTGTAATTAGAAACTTTTCTCTCTCTTCCAATATTTATACCAGCATATACTAGTTATTTTCATTTTGTTAGCTGGAACCAATAAAACATAGATAACAGGGGAGAACAGGCCCCCTGCTTTCTCCCATTTTGGTGAAGGCCTCAGCATTTCCTTGTTTGATGTGAAAACGGCTCTTGGTTCTGATAGCTCGCCTTTGCCCTGCTGCCGATGTTCCCTGGTCCTCCTCCTCACAGCTCTTCCTGCCTCCCATCCTGGCTGGTTGGTGCCGCGCTCGTGCACTACTGCTGACTTTTATGAGATGCCATATGATTTTTCTCCTTAAGATGTTAATATAATAATTGCTGTGTTGATAGATTTTCTGGTTTTGAACTACCCTTGCATTACTGGGCTAAACCTCAATATGGTTGCAAATGTGACTTTTACACAGTAGTGGGTTCAGTTTGCTGATATTTGTTAGAGTCTTTGCTTCTGTATTTACTACATGAAGCTGGTCTATAGTTTTCTTCCCTTTTTTTGTTCTACTGTATTTTATCAAATCTAAGATGCCCTTTGCGCTCTTTCGTGAGGGTGGTCTGTAGGTTTTTACGCCGCTCTCACGCTGCCGTCTGCTGGCAGGGATTGTAAGACGCACTCAGGTTTCAGCAAAAATCAAATCTCAAAGTCATGACAGAGGGTTACAAGGTTGACTGAGAACTCAGCTGGGCCTGGTGCTTTCCTCAGTGATAAATCTGTAGATTCCTTCCATGTTGGGTCAAGTAAGGGTAGGTCATGTATTAACTTGTACATTATGTTCTTTAATCAGTCTTTTAATTTCTTCCACATCTGTGGTAGTGATGTCTCCCTGTGAGCTCGTTTATTCCTTTGATTATTTTGTTTTCAGTATCGTTAATTTCTACTTCTATCTTTAATTACTCATCTGTTGTATTCTTTACCTCATTTATTAAGTTGTATACAAAGTTCACTTCTTTTTAGTTTGTTTTTAATAATAAAAGAATTTAAAGCTGTGTATTCCTCTGAGTATAACTCCAGCTTCATCCATAGATTTTCTTTCTTCTCTTTTTCAAATCATACCTTTTTTTAGAGTTTTATTGAGGCATAATTTACGTACTGTAAAATTCACTCACTGTAATTGGAAATTTTAATTATTTTAGTAAATGTGTAGAGTTGTGCAACCATCACCACAGTCCGGTTTTGAAATATGTCCATGACCCCCCTAGAAAGTTACCTTGTGCCTGTTTGCTGTCAGTCCCCACTCCCATCCGCAGCTCCAGGCAACCACTGGTCTGCTCTCTGTCTCTCGATGTGCCTTTTCTGGACATATCATATAAATGAAATCGTGCAATATGTAGTCTTTTACATCTGTCTCTTTCACTTAGTATAATGTTTTGAGGTTCATCCACGTTGAGTAGTTTGTTTCTTTTTAATGCTGAATAATATTCTATGAGATGCATATACCACATTTTCTTTATCCGTTGACCAACTGGTGGACATTTGAGTTGTCTTTTGGCTGCTGTGAATAATGCTGCTATCAACATTCACATACGAGTCTTTGCTTGAACGTGTATTTTCATCTCTCTTGGGTAGATACCTAGAAGTGGAATTGCTGGCTTGGATGGTAAGGTTATGTTTAGCTTTTTAAGAAACTGCCAAACTATTTTCCAAAGCCATTACACCATTTTACATTCCTACCAGCAGCGTCTGATAGTTCCAGTGTGTCAGCGTTCTTGCCAATACTTGTTATTGTCTGTCTTTTTGATTATAGCCTTTCTTGTGGGTGTGTAGTGGTATCTCCTTACGGTTTGATTTGCATTTCCCTAATGACTTCAGATGTTAAGCGTCTTTTCGTGTATCTGTTAGCCGTTTGTATACCTTCTTTGATGAAATGTCTGTTCAAACCTTTTGCCTATTTTTAATTGGCTGTCTTATTACTGAATTATAACGATTCTTTATCTTTATGTAATCTGGATAGGAGTCCTTTATCAGATACGTGATTTGCAAATATTTTCTCCCTGTTTGTGTCTTGTCTTTTTATCCTCTTACTGGTGTCTTTGAAGCCCAAAAGTTTGAATTTTGATGAAGTTCATTTTATGTGTTTCTTAAAGATTTTGCTTTTGGTGTTGTATCTCAGAACTCTTTGCTTAACCCAAGGTCACAAAGGTTTTTTTCCTGTGTTTTCTCTAGAAGTATTATAGTTTTAACTCTTATATTTAGGCCTAAGATCTACTTCAAGTTAATTTTGCGTATAATGTGAGATAGAAGTCTAAAATTCATCTTTTTGCATGTGGATATCCAGGTGTCTCAGCACCATTTGTTGCAAGAGCTATTTTTCCCCATGGAGTTGCCCTGGCACCCTTCTCAAAAACCAATTGACTGTAAAGGTAAAGATTAATTTCTGGACTCTCAATTTTATTCCATCAATATACATGCCTACTTTATGCCAGTACCACACTATCTCATTTTTTTAATTTGCATTTCTATGATGAGGTCAGGTACCTTTTAAAATGTTATTGGCCGTTTTTCTTTGGGCTGCCTGACATCATCTTAATTTTTTTAAAGAGTGTTTATTCTGGATATGAACTCTTTGTTGGTTATACGTGTGTTACAGATACCTTTTTCCACTATAGTTTTTCTTGTTCATTTTGGCCCTTCTGCTGAGGTGGTTCAGTTTATAGGTAATTGATGATGGATGAGCTGGGCACCTGTTCGTAGGTTTATCAGCTATTTGGATATGTTCTTTTGTGAAGTGCCAGTTTAAGTCTTTGGGCCCGTCTTTCTATTGGGTTGTAACAGTTAAAAAAAAAACAGATTTGTAGGAGTTCAGATATAGGAATTGCAAATTTTCTTCTAGTCTGTATCTTGAGTTTTCTCTCTCAAAGACATTAGCACTTTGAGAGTCCTTTGTATGTCCTGTTTAATAAATCCTTGCCTTCCACGAAGTAATGAAGATGTTAGCCTATGTCTTTTTTCTCTAAAACGTTATTTTACCTTGGACATTTAGCTTGCAATCCATGTGAAATTGATTTCTTTATCTGCTGTGATGTTAGAGGTCAAGATTTCGTTTCTGCCCTGGGGCTCTCCGTTTGGCGTGGTGCCTTGTGTTGAAAGAATCCTCCTTCGCTCACTGCAGTGCTGTCTCTATCATCAGTAAAGTACCATCACTGTGTGGATCCGTTCCTGGGCACTATATTCTTCCCTTATTTTGTCTCATCTCACGTCCATACGACACTGCAACATGCTAGTAGGTCTTGATATCTGGTAGTGTACGTCCTTCAGCTTTTTCTTAAAAATTGCCTTGGCTCTTTTCATTTCCAAATTAGTTTTAGAATCCGCTGTTTCTCTAAGAAGTCCTGGCTTCTTTCGGTGGGGAATGTATTTCAAGACCACAGTCTGGTGCTAGGGTTCTTGTTGGGATGGTCATTGTTTACAGGCCTGTTTAGTGGACCAAACCAGAAAATACAGCACGTCAGGAATTCTACTGCTCCTTTCCGCTCAGATTGAGGTTTCTGAGGCGTTTATTTAGCTGCTTCTGTCCTGCATCTCCTTTTTGTCGCACCAAGATTTCTGTTTCTCAAGGACATCAGGGAGAATAGAACTTAAATATCAGACAATTATTCATTTACTTTATCCCACAGTATATTCTCAGAAGAATAATAGTAACACTGTGACCAAAATGATGATCGAAAGATTAAAATTCTTTGCGTTTTCTCATTTTCTTCTGCCTCACCTTTTTTATAGTTTTGCGCTCTCCCTCGTTGGAGCACACGGCCGTCACAAACTGTCTTCTCCTCTCACTTTCCTCGTTACACCTAGATCCCCATGTAAACACAGTGTGAGCTCCTCACCCGTCTTCATGCCGACACTCCCTCTGGGATTTTGGTCTTTTGAACCTTGCCCACTAGTAGATTTCTACTTCAAACTTCAGAGACTGTTTGTCCGGATAGAAAATCCTTGGCGTGTGTTTTCTTTACATAAGTATCTTAAGGATGTTACTCCATTTCCTTCTGTTATAAAAAGCATTGCTGGGGCCAGCCCAGTGGCATAGCAATTAAGTTTGCACACTCCACTTCAGCTGCCTGGGGTTTGCTGGTTCAGATCCCAGGTGTGGACCTATGCACTGCTTATCAAGCCGTGCTGTGGCGGCATCCCACTTATAAAATAGAGGAAGATGGGCACAGATGTTAGCTCAGGGCTAATCTTCCTCAAAAAAAAAAAAACAGGCTGGCCCCGTGGCCGAGTGGTTAAGTTCGCGTGCTCTGCTGCAGGCAGCCCAGTGTTGCGTTGGTTCGAATCCTGGGCGCGGACATGGCACTGCTCATCAAACCACGCTGAGGCAGCGTCCCACGTGCCACAACTAGAAGGACCCACAACTAAAATATATACAACTATGTACCAGGGAGCTTTGGGGAGAAAAAGGAAAAAAAAAATCATCTTTAAAAAAAGAAACAACATTGGTGTAAGAGTCTGATGTTGGTTTAATTTTCTTTCCCTTACAAGTTACTTGGTCTGTTTGCTGTGATGCCTAAGTAGTTTTTTTTCTTTAAAATCCAGTAATTTCAGTATATATCAATCTGGGTTGATTTTCCTGCATACGTGTTATGGTCTTTCAGTATGTAGTACCAAGTCTCTTTTTTCTTGGATTATTATTTTGAGGATTTGTTCTGTTCCCTGTAGTTTTCTCCTTTGAAGACTCCCATTATATAAATACTGAATTTTCTCTTTGCCTCTTTTTATATTTGTTGTTTCTTTCTCTGTCCTTTTCATTTCTTTTTTATTTAAATTTTTTTCTCCTTTTCCTGTACAGTCGTGCTCCACGTAACGATGTCTTGGTCAGCAGCAGACCACGTACACAGCGGTGGTCCCATAACATTAGTAACAAGAGCCTAGGTGTGTGAAAGTACACTCGGTGATGTTTGCACAACCATGAAATTGCCTAACAGCACATTTCTCAAAACGTATCCCCATCATTAAGGGTGCCTGACTGTACTGTTCCTTGTGAGGCATTTTATGTTGTGCTTATTTGCTCTTGTGTTCCTTCCAGTTAATCTTCATTTCTGAAATTATTTTTCTTTTATTTTTAGTTCTTTACAGAGTTATTACCTATTTCTGAGTTTTCCTATTAAAGATTTATGTAGTCCTTTCACACATTATATTATTCCTTTAATGTCTTTTGACTCATCTTGAAGCATTTGGCTGTGGTTTTTAATGTCCTTTGTGGGATGTCTTTCTGGCGTGCTTTGACTGTCTGCAGAGATGTCATTCTGTTCCCTGGTCTCTTTTTCCTTTAATAACTGTGCGAGACTTGACTTTGATCCCTCCTGTTGCTCAAGTGTGTGTGAAGTTAGAGAAGAAGAACTTGGCTCTAGAGCTCTAGCTTCAATTATTTTTGTGAAATTTTCAAAAATATGGCACCTCCCGCCCCCTTTCTTTTTTGGTAAGGAAGATTGGCCCTGAGCTAACATCTGTTGCCAGTCTTCCTCTTTTTTTTGCCCCTAACCAAAGCCCCAGTACATAGCTGTATATCCTAGATGTAAGTCCTTCTAGTTCTTCTATGTAGGATGCTGCCACAGCATGGCTTAATGAGCAGTGTGTATGTCTGCACTCAGGATCCAAACTGGTGAACCCCGAGCCGCTGAAGCAGAGTGCATGAAGTTAACCACTCTGCCACCAGGCCAGCCCCACAGCTTCCTTTCTGACTGCCCTGATTCACTTGTCTTGCCCCGCTTCTGTCTGGATCTGTTTTTTCCATTTCCTGTACTGCTGTTCTATTTGGATTCTCTTCCCAACAGCTTCTCCCCAGTGTGGCCTAGTTCTGGAAGGGATCTTTGACTACTGAGTTTTCAGGGTTCCCAGGGCCCTTCAGACTTGACTGTGGACTCTTTGCTCTCACCCACTGGAGGGTCCAGACCCCTTCTGTTTTCAGCTGCTGTTCTCATATGGGCTCACCCAGCTCTCTGACTGCTTCCCACCTGGTTGTTTGAGCTCTCAGGTCCGTAGGACGTCTCTTGCTTCTCCCTGCCGTCTTCCTCACAGACACTGACAGCACGCAGGTGTTGTGGCTGCTGGTGGTCTATCCCCATACGCTCACATGTCAGTGGGGACACATTTTCTCCTAATTTTGTCAGAGATGTTGGCCATGTGCTTTTGGTTTTGCCATCTTAGTTGCTCTGTATGATTTTATGCAAGAATTTGGAGAGATTTAAAAAACCATGCCACACTTTTTTCATAATTGCCGGAACTTGGAAGCAACCAGGGTGTCCTTCAGTAAGTGAATGAATAAACAAACTGTGATACATCCAGACAATGGAATAATATTCAGCAATGAAAAGAAATGAGCTTCTGGGCCATCAAAAGACGTAGAGGAACCTGGGCTGCATGTTACTAAATGAAAGGAGCCGATCTGAGTATGCTTCTCACTATGTGACACTCTGGAAAAGGCCAAACGATGGAGACAGTAAAAAGATCGTAGTTACCAGGGCTTGAGAGGAGGGAGAGAGGAATAGATGGAGCACAGGAGATTTTTAGGACAGAGAAACGATTCTGTAAGATACCATAATGGTGAATACATGGCATTTTGCGTTCATCAAAACCCATAGAATGTACAATACAAAGAGTAAACCGTAATGTAAACTGTGGTCTTTAGTTAATGATAATGTATCAATGTTTGTTCATAAGTTGTAACAAATGTACCACATTAATGCAAGATGTTAGTAATAGGGGAAACTGTGGGAGGGCAGGGAGGTATATGGGAACTCTACTTTACATTCAATTTTTCTGTAAACCTAAAAATTGAAGTCTGTTAATTAAAAAAAAAAGTGGTTGCCAGAGGCGGGGGGACAGAGGGTGAGTGAAATGGGTGAGGCGTTCAAAAGGTACAAACTTCCAGTTATAATAAGTCAGTCCTGGGGATGTCATGTGCAGCAGGCGACTGTAGCTAATAATTCTATATTGCGTATTGGCAAGTTCTTAAGAGTAGATCTTAGAAGTTCCCATCACAAGAAAAAAAAATTCCATAACTATGTATGGTGACCGATGTTAACTAGACTTATTGGGGTGAATTTCACAATATAAACAAATATCGAATCATTATATCGTACACCTGAAACTAATGTAATGTTTCTTGTCAGTTATACCTCAAAATAAACAGATAAATAAATAAAAGCAGTGCTGCTACTCTCATCTTCTCAGACGCCTCCATTGTTGAATATTCGAGTTCCAGCCTTTTGCAGTGCTCCGTAACAGTATTACTGTTTTATTGTTGATGATCATTTAGATTTATCCATTTATTTGTCACTTTATTCTTCATTCCTTTTGGCATCTCAGACTTCACATCTGCGATCATTTTCCTTCTGTTTGAACACATCATTTAGAATTGTCTTTAATGAGACTCTCTGTGGCCCATTCTTTGTTTGTTTGTTTATCTAGGAAGTGTCTTTACTTTGCCCTCATTCTTGGAAGATACTGGCTGAGTTCTGATTGCAGGTTGAGTTATGTTCCTTCAGTACACTGAAGATAAGCCTTTTGTTGCCTTTTGACTTCCGTTAGTATTGAGATGCCAAAGCCATTCTTTGGAAGGTATTGTTTGTGATTTCTGGCCATTTTTCTGATTTTTGACTGTGACGTTGAGTTTTCAGTGCTTTTGCTGCTAGGTGTCCAAGTTTGGGTTTCTTTTTTATCAGTCTTTTTTGGGATTCATCTTTAATCTGTGGTTGGTTATATTTCCTCAGCTGTGGAAAGTTCCAGCCGTTATCTCTACATTAGTCTCTTGTTTTTCCTTGGCTCTAATCAAACGTGTGTTGGACTTTTCATTTACTATTTTTCTTTAATCTTCATCTGTGTTTTTCAGTCTTACTGTGACTTACCATGCTATGTTCTTGATCAGAATGTCTGAAGGTAAAGGACCAGTTTTCTTTTTCTTAATTTTCAACCTATCATGGACTAATACTTTCATAAAATACAGTAAAAATAAATTACTATAAAAATGAGAGATGAAATACAGCCACAGCCTGTTGATTATTTTACTCAGTAGACGTGAAATTACTTTGTTAAATTGCTATCAAAGTTAAACATCATTCTCCATTTGTCTCATCTCATTGAGAAGCTTTAGGTTTCTCTAATATGTGTTAACCCATCTGTTAGGCTTTTAATTTCAGATATACTGTTTTCATTTATGGAAGTTCTGTTTTTAGTCTGCATTTTGATTTTGTGTGTGTGTGTGGGGAAGATTGGCCCTGAGCTAACGTCTCTTGGCATTCTTCCTCTTTTTTTGCTTGAGGAAGATTGTCACTGAGCTCACATCTGTGCCCATCTTCCTCTATTTTATGTGGGACGCTGCCACAGCATGGCTTGGTGAGTGGTGCTCAGTCCACACCTGGGGTCCAACCCTGTGAACCCCGGGCCACCAAGGCAGAGCATGCAAACTTTACTATGCCACCAGGCTGGCCCCTGCAGTGTGGTTTTCTTAATATTTTCCTATTCCCTTGCAGGCACCATCAAACTTGACAGTTCTTTAAGTATACCAAGCACAGCTGCTTCATAGTCTGTATCAGATAATACCAGTATCTGAAGTGCTTGTCACATTTTGCCCGTGATGTCTTATTTCCTTGTGTATCCAACTATTTTTTAGTGTATTCTGGTCATTGTACTCAAGTGGTTGGAATAAATTGAAACCTAGAATCGAAGTATCTTCTTCAGCAGGGATTTGTTTTTGCTTCTTCCAGACACCTGGGGTCACTGCTAGTCTGGGGGTCCTGTAAATCACAACTCTGGGTAATGACTTGTTAAATTAGCCAGGTTGTCCTGTAAAGTATCCCCTTAGGTGAAGACATCCCTTCTTCACCTAAGAAGTGAACCTAACCGTACAATGGCGGTTCCCTTTGCCCCTCAGAAAGCACTGGTGATAATCTGCAAGGTGTGTTTTGGTGTCCTGCCAGCATCTGTTCCCATTATCTCTATGTTAATGCTTTAAACACCACTTGATAATGTGTGCCCCAGGCAATAGTTTCACCAGAGATTTCAGCATTTAATCTGGCATTCTTCTGAAAGCAGAGATATTTCTTACCAACTGGAGGTATTTGGTTATCTGGACATATAGTTCCTGCTGGAAGGTCAGAATAAGTTTAATTCTTTGCCTTTTAGTTAACAATTTTGCTCAAATGGTGAAAACTAACGTTTTTTTCTGGCTTTCTCCTTTTTGGATATCATTACGGACTCATGTTTTTCATTGATTTTGATGTGTTTTAATCTACTAAAATGGTATTCTTTCTGATGTGCAGATGCATAAGTTTAACCATTGGGTGCCCTTTCGGGTAGCTCCTGTGTATGTTTTGGCATGGCCTCATTTACTTTTGATTTCTTGATTTCTTGATTTCTGGTGCAGTAAGCTGTCCCCCAGGCTTGTTTGTACCTTCCCTCCCCCAGACTTGGAATCAACCATTTTTCAAGGAGCCCTGATTTCCTTTCAGTGGGGAATGATATTAGAGACCAAAATTTGGGTACTAGGGTGCTTGTTGCTGCTGGACTGATGTTGCTTTTAGGTGCTTTCAGTGGAGGGAGCCAGCAAATATATATATATGTATATATTTTTTTTAGTTGTGCATTCATATTGTCGACGAAAATAATCCATAATCAATCTATAAATGAAAACTTGGGTGAGTTTATTCTGAGCTGAAATCTGAGGACCATGGCCTGGGGCCTTTCTTCCCGAAGGCAGAAAGGGCACCAAAGAAGTGAGGCATACAGAGTGGTTATATACCCCCATACAGGACGTTTCACATGTGATTGAAATGTCCCTCCCACAATAGTCACAAGATTGCCTGTCGCACAGTGCTTGATGGACACAGCAGGTAGTGGGTCTGCTCTCTCAGAGGGTGTAGCAGGAGGCAAGTCTATTGTCTGGAGCTGGGCAGTCACAGGTGAGCGCAGCAATCAGTTTCTAGCCTAAGGAAAGATGCTTAATCCTTAAAGAAATGCCAACCTTGGGAGCGGGAGGGAAGTTGCACCTTTATCTCAAGGGCCTTTGCTCTTGCCATAGGGAATGCCTAAAACAGATATACAATGCATGCTCAACGGCCTCGGTCAGGCCCTTTTGGAAAGACAAGGTCAGGCCGAACTAGGTTTACACCAAATGGCTTCCTCATATTCTCCAACATATCCTACTACTTGCCATTTTTATTTGTCAGTATTGGTATTTTCAATTCAACTTATCGTTATGGTGTTTTCACTTGTTTCTTTATTTTTCAGTTTTATCTCTGTCTTACACTGAAAATCTTGATTTCTAACATCATTGACATAATTATTGCTATATCCTGTTAAAACAATTCACAACAACAATATTGGTGGTTACAAACAGTAGGAACTTTGAATTGGCTCATTTCATTGCAGAAAAAGCTGTTGGTGTTTTTATTGGGATTCCATCAAATTTTTAAAATACCCAGGGGGGATTGGCAACTCTAGGTTGTTTGCGTCCTCTTAGCTAAGAGGCTGCTCCGACTTTGTGTTTAAGGCCACTTTCATTTCCTTAGGGGTGTTTATGAGTTTCCCTCCTGTGGGTTTTGCACATTTCTGTTTATGCCCAGATATTCTCTTAGCGCTGCTGTTGTAAATGGGGTCTCCTCTGCCATTATGTCTCCTGCATAGTTGTTGGTGGTTGCTATGAAGGCTGCTCATCTCTGTCTTTCACGTCCTGCTTCCTGGGTCATCCTGTTGTTTGCAGCAGTTTTTCACTTTGTTCTTTGGGTGTCCAGGTCTCGAAGCAGATTACCTGCAGATAAGGTATCTCGCCTCTCTGTTTCTGGTTGTTATCCCTCTTGTATCTTTCTCTTGAGTTGACTGAAACTTCCAGTAAGATCTTCTGTGTGGTGGTGCGAGTGGGCGTATGTGTCTTCTTCCTGACTAATGGGGATGGAAGCAGGATTTTAAACAACCATTTTTTATTCCATTCTGTGGTGGCCCCCAGTGGCAGCTGTCATAGACTGTGCGTTAGGGTGAACCTTCTCTTGTTATTGTTGTTCACGTCTTTGGACCTTTCCCTAAGCGGCATTCAAGGAAAGGAAGTACAAAGTCAGAGACCATATGTTTTCAAAACCCCCTGCAGACCCTGTGCAGAGAGGGCGCCACGTGCGCCTTGCCTGGAGCGCTGGAGGCACTGTCCAGCGCTGGCATCAGGTGAAGCCTTTAGCTATTGTTAAGTGGAAAATAGTATCTCCTATTTTTGTGTATTTAACAGTGAGACTGCGTGTGGTCTTCAAGCCATGTTCATTCAAAGATTTTTCTGAATTTTCCCTTCATTTAACATTTTTGGTCTGGAGGTAGAAGTGTTAAATGAAGAGACCAATTTTTTTAAGTGACTCATGGGAGGAGTAAATTAATCATGGGCTTTGTTTCTTGACGCCGTTCTCCTGTTTGAGAAAAGAAAGCCCTGGGAGAGGCCCGTGAGAGTCCTAATGGACACTGCGGGACTTAATAACCAGTAACTGGAGACCCTGGAGCAGAAATGAGGCGTTCCTGAGTATTTGGCCTTTTGGGAAAGAAGTTGTTACATTGTTGTTGAGAGAATTACATGAATTTTTAAAAAGTGGCTTTCAAATAGCAGTTAAAATTTTATATTGCTTGCCCTCCTTTTGTAAAAATAAATACTTCGGCTTCATTCAGCAGAATTTATTTTCTGATACAATTGAAAGTTTTGCCATACAGATGGATCATTTTTACTGCTTAAAGATGAATTATGCATCTGTTTACAGGAGCTTTGCCTCTTGCCCATCAGTTGAAAAATAATAAGAATAAAGTGTGAGGGCCCGGACCAGTGGCATAGTGGTTAAGCTCTCTTGCTCCCCTTCAGTGGCCCAGGGTTCACGGGTTCAGATCCTGGGCACAGACCTGCACTCCATCAAGCCATGCTGTGGCAGTGTCCCATATGCAAAATAGAGGAAGATTGGCACAGATGTTAGCTTAGGGCCAGTCTTCCTCACCAAAAAAAAAGAGTGTGAGAAGTTGCCAAAGTACCTGCTCCTAATTCTGGTGGGTTGGGAAACTCCTTTCATCAGTCTTTTCTTCTGTGCTCCATTCTTCTGTCGTGCACTGTGATTTCTGTGTCTCCTCTTGATAGCCCACTATAATGAGAGGAAACAGCTCTGAGCTTGGTGAGGCAGGTGCCAGTTCACAGCAAATATTCACTGACCTTCTGGGTTGTCCAGAGCATGGGGAGATGCTCAGGACAGTGACGGTGACCAGAGGTGGCCCTTGTCCTCAGGGAGCCGACAGACCCAGGTCCCCCATGGTTTCCCAGCTCCCACCCCTCCTGGCTATCCTCTGCCACCAGCTGGGCAGCAGAAGCACCACCAGTGCCGCTCCTGTGACTAGCTGAGAGCTGGTCCCGTGTCAGACAGCCTGTGTCCCATCTCGAGCCACAGCCAGCCCGCCCCTCCAAGGGGCCCTCCTGTCCCCTCTCTTCAGGCCACAGACGTGGCTGTTACTGCAGGGGTCAGTCTCAGGCCTCTGACCGTCATACTCTGCGAGAGCAGGCAAAACCCTGGGGTTTGGTTTCGGCTGGCAGCTATAATCTCACGCTTAATGTTTATTTCAGGCCTTCCCAAAGCTCTCCTGGAGCTCTCCCAGCACCTTGCACTCAGCTCCTTCTCTCCCGCACACACAGCCTCTCCTGGTGTCCCATGCTCTGTCTGGTCCCTCTAGGCCCCAGTGGCCTGGGTCTCCTCCGTGCTCTGCCTTCCCCAGAGGCAGTCACCATGCCCTGCTGTCCTGCCGCCTCCAGTGCCTCCTGCCTCAAGCCTGCCTTACCTTTTTTCTTTAATGTAGTAAAGTAGACATAGCGTAGTGTTCATCTTTTTGACCATTCGTAAGTGTGCAGTTCAGTGGCATTAAGTACATTCATAATGCAGTGTGCCCATCACCACCATCTGTCCATCATCCCCAACAAAATCCTCCCCGTGCCCTCCCCCAGCCCCGGCACCCACCACTCTGCTTCCTGTCTCGATGATTCTGACCACTCTAGAAACCTCATGTAAGCGGAATCTTACAGGATTTGTCCTTTTGTGACTGGCTTATTCACTTGGCATAATGTCCTCAAGGTTCTTCCGTGTTGTAGCATGTGACAGGATTTCCTTCCTTTTTAAGGCTGAATAATACTCCATTGTATAGACGTACCAGTTTGTTTATCCATTCATCTGTCAATGGCACTTGGGGTGCAGGACACGTTGCATACACTACTTCATTCACCATACATGTTACTGTGATCTAAAATGTCACCTGAGGGCAGAGGTGGTTTGCATGTCGGTTTTTGGTGCCCAGTCCAGTATCTGCCAAGGATCCGGGAAACACACTTTTGCTGAAGGAATGAAAAGCCCTCTGGGCCGTCTGCCTGTCCTCTCCCGGTCCTTCACTTCTCACAGAGGATTGCCCTGGTGTCACCTCGGGGGGAAGCCAGAACCCGGTCCAGGCTCACCACGCCCTCCACCTCAGCTGCTGCTTTGTAAAAGGAGGTTGTTACTCACAGTTGACATGAAAGCGCTTCGATGCATCACGGGTGCTCGGCCTACTCTGTGTGGGCTTCCTCCCTGCTCAGGACGAGGAAAGGGTGTGAGCACTCGCTTTGGCTTTAAAGGTTTTCCAGCCCAGCCGTGGGGAGAACAAAAGCAAGAAGCTCTCCCGGCAGCAGAGCACTGAGGGTACCTTTCACTCCGTCGACTCCACTCTCCTCCACGGCCTTTCCTGGGGATCAGCGCGTCCCCCCTTTAATTGCCAGCAGGACTCGCGCAGATGAACAGGCAGCCAGCACCCGTCCCTTTGTCCTTGCTGTTGGCAGGCAGGAGCTCCCTGGCAACCTTTGAACACAGCTGAGTGCTAGGTATCTTTGATCTGCCTAAGGAAAAAGTCTATTTTAAACTGTAAGTGAAGCCAAATTTTTTAGGTTAGGTTTCTTACCCAACAAAACATACATCACCCATGCTCGTATAATTTCCAGTTAAAATAGTGCTGGCCAGAGCAATGTCAGTGCCTGGCAGTTAGGACACTACAATTCTCTGGGTTCAAAAAAACAACTTGCTTTTAATGAAAGAAACTGTAAAACTTCTTCGCTAAAATATGAGCATATTTAATTTGCCTACAAAATTGCCTGAGGAGATGAAAAATAAAACCTTTGGCTGAATTTAGAAATGAAAATTTGGAAGTTTTATTCCGAAATGCTACCTAGAAATAAAATCAGTGAGATGTATTTATAGGCAGTTTGTTTTTAAATAAAGACCAAAAGAAAGTGACAGAGGGACCAGAGAATAAAAAGTAATTCCTTTTTCTCAGCCTGCATTTTCGTGCAGTGCGCCTTCCAGAGCTGAAAGTGGGCAGACAGACCCGGCACCTTTGCCGTTTAGTCTTAGCTCAAGCCCTTCACGCTGCTGCCGCCGCGGCAGGAAGGGAAGAGCAGTGGGCTTGTCGTAGGAGAGCTAGAGGCGTGGGGGTGCCACCGCGGAATCCCTCGTATCTACGTGGATACGTATCCCTCTTAGTTATGTGCCACAGAGAAGACGTTTAACGAGTAGTAAGGGGGTTTTATAGGATCAGGATTGGGTGTTACTGCTTGATTCATCCATTCAGTCACTTTGATGGAGCACCCACGGTGTGCCAGGCACTGCCAGTCTATGGGCTGGCCCAGGGGAGGGAAGGAGGAAGGGGAGAGAAAGACTTCCTGGAGGAGGTTAGTCTACGCAGAGGTCCCTTAGGTGGCTCTGCTGCCCCCTCACAGGGCAGCCCCAGGAATCTTCGGGAAGGCTGCTGGTGGAGGCCCTGTTCTTGGAGTGCAGCACTGTCCATGCTTCCTGCATCTTCCCCGTCATGGCTAGAGCCACGTGTGGGTAGGTCCTGCCTTGGTCTCGGCTGCTCCCTCCTGAGCTCTCCGCTTCACCTCAGTGGGTCGTGCTCTCCGTCTCTGACTTTTGCACCTCCTAACAACCGAGGAGGTGAGGAGGTCACATGTACCCCCTTTTACAGGTGAGAAAAGAAGAACCAGCCCCAGGGTTACTCGAGTGGCCTCCTCCTGAGCAGGCTGTCGGCATGGCTGCATCGTGAGCCTCCTCTGCATTGCCTGCGCTGAACGCTTGTTTCGTCAGTGAAGAGTGCTCTGGAGAGCAGTGAGCCCTGATAGCTTAGAGGAGCACGTGGAGTCGGTGCAGGGGTGACAGACTTGGCAGTGGGCAATGAAGCCATCCATACCTGGCTCTGTGAGACAGGGAGTGGACATCCTCTGATTTGCTGGTTCAGTTTATCATGCTAATTGAGGCTAATTTTTGTTTGTATGTTTTGATCTCGTCTATGCATCACAATAAATCTTTTGCATCATACTTCCTGGGTTCCTATCACAGCTCTTTCTCTGTCCTTGGCCCCTGCCTAAGAGGCAGCATGCATTGAGGGAGTCTCCCTGCTGTAACTTAATCTATATGTCTTTTTAAAAGTTGTTTCTTTTAATTTTCATGAAAGTGTTATGTGCTAATTTTAGCAATACTGAAAAATATAGAGAAATTTCAGAAAGGAAAAACACTTGTGGCCATACCACTCCACAGTGACTAGTGTTGATATTTGGGGAGTGTTTCTTTTTTTTTTTTTTCTTTTTTTTTTATTGTGATCTTAATAGCTCATAACATTGTAAAATTTCAATTGTACATTATTTGTCAGACACTATATAACTGTGCCCCTTCACCCCTTGTGCCCACCCCCCTTCCCCCTGGTAATCTCTTTGTCCATAAGTTTGTTTATGTTCCACAAATAAGTGAAATCATATGGTGTTTGTCTTTCTCTGTCTGGCTTATTTCACTTAACATAATACCCTCAAGGTTCATCCATGTGGTTGTGAATGGGACGATTTGTCTTTTTTTCTGGCTGAGTAGTATTCCGTTGTATATATATGTATATCTCACATCTTCTTCATCCAGTCATCAGTCACTGGGCACTTGGGTTGCTTCCGCATCGTGGCTATTGTGAATAGTGCTGCAGTGAACATGGAGGGGCATAAGCCTCTTTGTATTGTTGATTTCAAGTTCTTTGGATAAATACCCAGTAGTGGGACGGCTGGATCACATGGTATTTCTATTTTTAATTTTTTGAGGAATCTCCATACTGTTTCCCATAGTGGCTGCACCAAGTTGTATTCCCACCAGCACTGTGTGAGGGTTCCCTTTTCTCCACATCCTCTCCAACATTTGTTATTTTTTGTCTTGGTGATTATAGCTATTCTAATGGGTGTAAGGTGATGTCTAAGTGTAGTTTTGATTTGCATTTCCCTGATGATGAGTCATGTTGAGTATTTTTTCAGGTGCCTATTGGCCATCTGTATATCATCTTTGGAAAAATGTCTGTTCGTATCCTGTGCCCATCTTTTGTTTGGGTTGTTTGTTTTTTTGTAGTTCACTTGTATGAGTTCTTTATATATTACGGAGATTAACCCTTTGTTGGATATATGATTTGCAAATATTTCCTCCCAGTTAGTGGGTTGTTTTTTCATTCTGATCCTGGTTTCCTTTGCCTTGAAGCAGAAGCTCTTTAGTCTGATGAAATCCCACTTGTTTCTTTTTCCTTTTGTTTCCCTTGTCTGAGTAGACATGGTATTCGAAAAGATCCTTTTAAGGCTGATGTCAGTGAGTGTACTGCCTGTATTTTCTTCCAGAAATTTTATGATTTCAGGTCTTACCTTCAAGTCTTTAATCCGTTTTGAGGTAATTTTTGCATATGGTGGAAGATAATGGTCAACTTTCATTCTTTTGCATGTGGCTGTCCAGTTTTCCCAGCACCTTTTATTGAAGAGACTTTCCTTTCTCCGTTGTATGTCCTTGGCTCCTTTGTTGAAGATTAGCTGTCTGTAGATGTATGATTTTATTTCTGGGCTTTCAGTTCTGTTCTAGTGATGTGTGTGCCTGTTTTTGTACCAGTACCATACTGTTTTGATTACTGTAGCTTTGTAGTATAATTTGAAGTCTTGGATTGTGATGCCTCCAGCTTTGTTGTTGATTCTCAGGATTGCTTTAGCTATATGAGTCTTTTGTTGCCCTGTATAAATTGTAAGATTCTTTGTTCTATTTCTGTGAAGAATGTTATTGGGATTCTGATTGGGATTGCATTGAATCTGTAGATTGCTTTAGGTAGTATGGACATTTTAATTATGTTTATCCTTCAGATCCATGTGCTTGGAATCTCTTTCCATTTCTTTATGTTATTGTCAATTTCTTTCAGTAATGTCTTATAGTTTTCCTTGTATAGGTCTTTCACCTCCTTGGTTAAATTCATTCCTAGATATTTTACTCCTTTTGTTGCGATTGTAAATGGGATTGTATTCTTGAGTTCTTGTTTTGTTAGTTTGTTATTGGAGTATAGAAATACCACTGATTTTTGTAAGTTGACTCTGTATCCTACAACTTTGCTGTAGTTGTTGATTATTTCTAGTAGTTTTCTGATGGATTCCTTAGGATTTTCTATACGTAAGATCATGTTGTCTGCAAACAACAAGAGTTTCACTTCTTCATTGCCTATTTGGATTCCTTTTATTCCTTTCTCTTGCCTAATTACTCTGGCCAAAACCTCCAGTACTATGTTGAATAAGAGTGATGAGAGTGGGCACCCTTGTCTTGTTCCTGTTCTCAGAGGGATGGCGTTCAGTTTATCCCCATTGAGTAGGATGTTGGCTGTGGGTTTGTCATATATGGCCTTTATTATGTTGAGGTACTTTCCTTCTATACCCATTTTATTGAGAATTTTTATCATGAATGGATGTTGGATCTTGTGAAATGCTTTCTCTGCATCTGTTGAGATGATAATGTGATTTTGTTCCTCATTTTGTTAACGTGGTGTATCACATTGATTGATTTGCAGATGTTGAACCATCTCTGTGTCCCTGATATGAATCCCACTTGATCATGCTGTATGATCTTTTTAATGTATTGCTGTATTCAATTTGCCAATATTTTGTTGAGGAGGGAGTGTTTCTTTTTGATTGTACTATTTCTGAAAAATTATACACTGCCCTTTTCACTTATACTTTTATTTATAAATTTATAGATATTTTGATGGGTGTGTAATATTTCACTGTGTGGGATAATCTCTTTGACATTAAGGCCGTTTTTGATATTTTAGAATCATAAATAAAAATGTGATGCTCTCAAAAAGAATAAAATAACTTAGAAATAAATTTAACCAAGGAGATAAAAGACTTGTACAGTGAAAACTGCAAAATGTTGCTGAAAGGAACTAAAGAAGACACTAGGAAATGGAGAGACGTCTCCTGTTTATAGATCGGAAGACTTGATAGTGGTAAGACATCAGTATTGCCCAAAGTGATCTGCAGATTCAGTGCAATCCCTATCAAAATCTTAATGATGGTTTTTTTCCCAGAAATAGAAAAACCCATCCTAAAATAAACATGGAATCACAAGGGAACCCCAGATAGCCAAAGCAATCTCAAAAAGAAGAACAAAGTTGAGGCCTTACACTTCCTGATTTCAAAACTTACTGCAAAGCTACAGTAACCAAAACAGGCTGATATCGGCTGTAAAGACAGACATACAGGCCAATAGAGTAGAACAGAGAGCCCAGAAATAAACCCTCACATATGTGGTCAAAGATTTTCAACAAGGGTGCCAAACACTCAGTGGGGACAGGACAGTCTTATCAACAAATGGTGCTGGAAAAACTGGATATCCACATGCAAAACAATGAAGTTTGGTCCCTTACCTTACCCCCCACACAAAAATTAACTCAACATGGGTCAAAGACCTAAACAGAAGAGCTAAGACTATAAACTCTTAGAGGAAAAGCTTCATGACATTGAATTTGCCACTGACTTCTTGGATATGACACCAAAAGCATAGGCAACAAAAGTAAAAATGGATAAATTGGGCTACATCAGAATTTAAAACTTCTGTGCATCAAAGGATGCAATCAACAGAAAAAGGCAACCTATGGAATGGGAGAAAATATTTACAAATCATTTATCTGATAAGGGATTAATACCCAGAACTTAAAAAGGACTCCTGCAACTCAACAGTAAGAAAACAAACAACCCAATTAAAAAATGTGTGAAGGACTTGAATAGACATTTCTCCAAAGAAGATATACAAATGGCCAATAAGCACATGGAAACATACTCAACATCACTAGTTGTTAGGAAAATACAGATAAAAACCACAGTGAGATACCACTTTTTGCCTATTAGGATGGCTACTGTCAAAAAAAAAACCCCAGAAAATAACGAGTGTTGGTGAGTATGTTGAGAAATCGGAATCCTTGTGCACAGCTGGTGGGAATGTACAGTGATGCTGCCACTATGGAAAACAGCATGGCAGTTCCTCAGAAAATTAAACATAGAATTACCATATGTTCCAGCAATTCCGCTTCTGGGTATACACCCAAAGGAATTAAAAGCAGTGATTTAAATAGATATTTGTATACCCGTGTTATAGCATTATTCACAGTAGCCAAAAAGCAGAGGCAGCCGAAGTGTCCATCAAGGGATAAATGGAACAAAATGTGGTGTATCCATATGATGAAATAGTGTTTGGCCTTAAAAAGGAAAGAAATTTTGCAGTATGCTACAACATGGATGAACCTTGAGGACGTTATGCTGAGTGAAATAATCCAGTCACAGAAGGACGAATACTGTTTGATTCCACTTATTTGAGGTACCGAGAGGAGTCAACTTCATAGCGACAGAAAGCAGAATGGTGGGTGCCAGGGTCTAGGGGAGGGGAGGGGAGTTAGTGTTTAATGGGGACAGTTTCTGTTTTGCAAGATGAAAAGAGTTTTGTGGGTAGATAGTGGTGATGGTTACACAAAAATGTGAATGTACTTAATGCCATTGAGCTGCACATTTAAAAATGGTTAGGGTGGTAAATTTCATCTTACGTGTATTTTAACACAATTGTAAAAATAAGTATTTTTTAAAACGTGATGATGCTCACTCATAGCTACTGCATTTGTAGAATGGATTCCCAGAAGTAAAATTACTTAAAGAACCTTGATACATATTGCCAAATTATTTTCCGAAAGGATCAGAACAATTTATAGATTTGTTGGCAAGGTTACAGCATGCTTTTACCAGTATTGAATAATTATCATTTTTTGAAATTATGTTGATTTGATAGGCAGAGAAATACTTTTTCATACAATTATTGATCAGTTCTTTTGTGAACTGAATCATTTAAACATGAGGCCTGTTTTTTTCTAATCAATTATAGTAATATTATTAACTCCTTGTTTTTATAGCATTTATATTTCCTTTTGTTTTTTGGAGGGAACATACAGAAATCTGTAAATTTTTTTTTTTGAGGAAGATTAGCCCTGAGCTAACTACTGCCAGTCCTCCTCTTTGCACTGAGGAAGACTGGCCCTGAGCTAACATCCATGCCCATCTTCCTCTGCTTTATATGTGGGATGCCTACCACAGCATGGCATGCCAAGCGGTGCCATGTCTGCACCCGGGATCCAAACCGGCGAACCCCAGGCTCTCAGAGCAGAACTTGTGCACTTAACTGCTGTGCCACCGAGCCAGCCCCAATTTATAAATTTTTTGATATGATGTGAGCAATATCCCTTAGGAGTTTGTCTGGTGTTTTTAAATGTCCTCTTCTAACTCGAGACTTGATATTCACTTACCTTTTATTGTAAAAGCTGTAGAGACTTCAAGGGGGTGGAGAGGGATTAGATTTGTTTTTCTTTGTTTTTTTGTGAGGAAGATTGGCCCTGACCTCACATCTGTTGCCAGTCTTCCGCTATTTTATGTGAGACTCCACCACAGCGTGACTTGACAAGTGGTCTGTAGATCCATGCCTGGGATCCAAACCTGCAAACACCAGGCCACCAAAGCAGAGCACAAAAACTTAACCACTACACCACTGGGCCAGCCCCTTGTTTTTCTCATTTAATTGTTTTTTTGTTTGTTTGCTTTTTGCTGAGGAAGATTTGCTCTGAGCTAATATCCACTGCCAAATCTTCTTCTTTTTGTATGTGAGCTGCCGCCACATCATGGCAGCTGACAGAAGTGGTGTAGGCCCATGCCCAGGCTGCCAAGCAGAGCATGCGGAACTTAACCACTAGGCCCCTGGGGCTGACCCTGAATTGGTTTTTTATTTAACCCATCTCAGATTCTATTTTGGTGTGAGGTGAAGATTTAAATTGACTTTTCCCTACGTATAGCCAGTTATCCAGCTAATCTTCCCTTTCCACTGACGTGAGATTCATTCTTTATCACGAACACTTGTCTAAAGATACTTAGCAGTTTGGGGGCTGTTGCTTCTATTCCATTAACCTGCCTCTTGAGCCCATGTCGCACTGTCATTAATTCCTAAGCTTTAGAATTGGTAGGACTAGGCTTCCTCATGAGAAGCGGCCTTGTTCTTTTTTTTCCAGGTATTTTGTCAAATACTTGGAAAAATAATGGAGCCATCTGAATTTTGACTGGAATTGCTTTAAAACTGTAAGTTACTTTGGGGAAAAATTGACATCAGCATATTTAGAGTATGTATGCTTCCAGTTCAGAAACACACCTTATCTTTAAACAGTTCATCTTTTTTTTTCCTTTCTCCGTATTACAGTCACGTCACTTAATGAGGGAGATACCTTCTGAGAAATGCGTCATTAGGCAATTTTGTCATTGTGCGAACATCGTAGAGTGTACTTACACAATCCTAGATGGTATAGCCTACTACACGCCTAGGCTTTATGGTACTAATCTCTGGGACCACCATCGTATATGTTATATGTGGTCTGTTGTTGACCAAAACGTTGTTCTGCAGTACGTGATTGTATTTATCTGTTTGTTGCCTTATTCATATTTTAGAGTATGTTTCATCAGTGATTTCCAGATCACAGTCTTTGAGTTCTTTAAAGAACTACTCTATATGCATAAGGCTTCAAAAGAGCATGGGGGAAAATCACTAATAAAGTTGAGATCCTTTGATCTGAGATCATTAGGAAAAATACATCAAGAGGTCTTTGCTTTTTCATTGACATCTAATCTGTATATTTTATATGAAGATTCTTTCCCCCTTATTTCTGCATTCCAGCTTATCAGCACATTTCCTCATCTCATCTCGTATGACGTATCAAACTATTTGAGGGCAGGTCTCTCTGTTTTCAATGTATAGATCTGCAGTCAGCATCTGCTTCTGAACCCCTTACCAAGCCCTGTGCAGACTGTGTTCCTGCTTGCACTTATGTCTGAGCTCACCTGGCCTCACTCCCTGGGTGAGAAGGTAATGGTGAGTCCTAGGGAGAGCTCTCCTCCCCGCATCTGGTGAACCCAGAGGGTCGGCAGCCAGAATCTCAGTTCACATTACCTGACTCAAAGCACAGGCTCTCTTGTTAAACCATGTCTGCTGTTCAGATAGCAGAGGAGCCGGGCAGGTGTGAGGCCAGCAGTATGCTCAGGTGATGCCCACTCCTCACTGCTTGTCATAAATAATTTCATGGCCAGCTCTGGAAGCCAGCAGCGTCCTTCAGCTCTGCGGAAAGTGGGGCAGGAATGGGATTTGGTTTGCTTTTGCTTGTCTGTTTTTTCAGTGGTTATTCATACACACAGTGAAAACTACATTCTTACTGGTGAGGCTGACTAAATAAGCACCCGTGAAGGATTGTAGCAGTTTATTCATTCATTGAAATGTATCGAGTGCCTACCCACAGATGTATCTGCTAACCCTAGTCTGTTTCAGGGGGTTCTTACTATTGTGAATTACGTTTAGGAACCACAGGGCTTTTACCTTCTGTTCACAAGTGGGCAAATGGGGTGGGGGGAGTTGTGTGAGAAATTATAAAAAGAGATGTGGTTTGGACAGACTTAGTTGTACGTGTGAATAGGTGAGGAATGTTTTTCAGTTCTACCTGGCAGAGATTTTTCTTTATAGTTTATTGGTTTTCATTTGGAGCTAGTAATAGTATTTCTTTTTGTAGGGAATCATTTCTCCAATCCCGCCTTCCCCTGAGGATACTCCAACTCAAAAATGTTGTCTTTCTTCTTTTAACAGCTTTTTACATTAACGTTTTTTGAAGATAGGAAATTAAGATCTGAATAATAGCTTTTAATACTAGCTCCATAAAAATAAGTGAAATATCTTTTTTAATTTAAAAATTTTAAATTTTATCCAAATTCCTAAAACTTAAAGTATCTAATATGTTGACCAAAATGAACACTTCATTTCATTTGATGGCATTCTTTAATTCCCACAGCCAGATCGTATGAATACCTTTAATTTGTAGCACTTTCTAGCTATTGAATATAAAGAAGCTTTCATTTTCTATATAATTAACTGAACTTTTTCGAGAAAAGTTTAGGTCTGGAGAAAAACCAGCGTTTGAGGATTGCAAGTTCGTAACTTAGTAGTAGGAGAGGTTGAACGGGAGTCCAAACTAATGAATTGGAATTGTGTAACATTTGAATAGCAATTTGCTTTTTAAAAAGTGGTTGCCAAAATGCTAAATATGCTGCAGATGTTAAAGTAATTAGAACTGGAAAATAGAGGATGGCCAGGTTGGTATAAAATACCATTTAATTTGGGGTACCAGTTAGGGAAATGCTAAAATGTAAACTTCACAGAGACATAAGATGCACACTTTTTTTTTTTTGATAGCTCTCTCAGAATCATTTGTTTACAGTCTAGCCGGGGTTGTGGCCTCAGTCCTGCCCCCTAAGAGATGGGATCTTTGCCTAAGTTATTGAGAAATGAAGACCGCAGAAAGCCGAAAAATGTCCAGGCTTTTCATGCACGCTGACAGCCAAACAGAACGCTCTTTCCATTTGCAGTTTTTTTAGTGTCATTTTAAGTTGCAGCTTCCGGCCAATCAGCGAGCTCCATGCCTGCTGACATCACGAACCAGCCAGTTCCCTCCAGCTGCAGAGAGCTTCAGTTTGTCTTTTTTTTTAAACTAAAATGGAGGCTGGTTTCTTGCCTTAAGGAGTACACTGCCTTTCCCGCTGAAGTCTAGATGTTGACATGTAATAAAGCGGGCAGCAGGATGGTGGTGGATGCGGCCAACTCCAATGGGCCTTTCCAGCCCGTGGCCCTTCTCCATATTCGAGGTAAGTTACCGTGTGTTTCCCTGAATCGAAACCTTCTGTGGTTAGTTAATAAATGGCTATTGTGCTTCAGATAAGAAAAGCAGGAAGTCCTTTACAGCAGAATTCATTCCATGTCGCTGCAGACTTAACAAGAGGAGGTCGGGTGTGTCACTGCAGTTTGGCATTTTACGAACTACTTACAGAATTTGAGTCTTGAGAGAGGCCTTGCATGCATAGTTCAAAGCTGGTTTTTCTGCTTTCTGCTCGCTCTCCCATCCCCCTTTCAGAGCAGTGCTGATGTCAAAGGATGTGAAGTCACTGCCCGAGGAAGGTATTGGGTGGGGGTAGGAAGGAGAGGCGGGCCGGCAGCGCCTGGCCAAGTTGTCTGTACGCAGAGTTTCTGTTACATCTGTGTTGCTTAACACCACAAGGGTTTCATCAGGGACACATCTCTGAATTAAAGATGAGCTGCAGCCAGAAAATATGCAAAAATGATTAGAAAAGAACTTCCTTTAAAAGGATTGTTTGCATTCTTGCCATGGAGCCTGAAAGAGAAACATACTCATGCTTTGAAATATTGAAATCCATTGTGGGTCATAATTTCTGAGATGTTAGCCCTTTCACGGAATAGTAGGAAATATTTTGCATTTAAATAGGCTCTATATTGGCATTTGACTTTAAAATTTAAAATGGCAACAAGTTTTCAATGTATATGTAGATCTCATAATAATTACAGTTTGCCTCTTGTAGTTAATACAAAATTTAGATTCAAAATATAGCTTAAAAACACAATTACCATAGTAATTAATAATACTCAAAATATAAGCATCAGGGTAGTAATATACTTATTCTTACCTGGTATTTTAAAATATTGTATAAATTTACTGATCAAAATTGGATGAAATAGAAAATAGATGTTAAGCTTTATCAAATCACTTTAAAATTTATAATGTCACAGCTATCCCCAACAAAACAGTTTTAACTGTCAGAATCTCCTGTAAGGACTCGTGTTAAGGAAGGGTGGGGGCAAGATTTCGAGGTGACTAATAGTCCGTATGACTAAAATGCCAGACAAGATTTTTCAGATCCTAGGGTGTACCCAGGGAAGATAAAGCCACGTGAATGCCCGAGCTGTTGGAATAAAATGGGTGTTACTTTTCTCTTCAAATCCTCTTTAATGAAGCTGGTGGGAGTTAATATCCACAGTGGCCAACTTGCAGGTCCGGCTAAAAGGCATTGTTTCGTAGTGCACCCAGGAGAGAGCAAATCTGACCACAGATGGCGTTTAGATATTGTAGTTGCAGGAACCAAATGGGCAAAAACAAAATGTAATTGTGTTTAGATTTAAGTTAGTACTTAAACACTGACTAGTTAGCAATAAGATAATTTTATTGCATGTAAAATGTATATTTTTATACTTTTAAGGAATTTTCTTATAAACAGACTTTTTTGGCTTGTGAGTTTTCTGATTCTATTAGACATTTAATGTACGTCATTTTTTGAACTATAAATTTGTTCTGAAATGGAATCATTTGATTTTATACCTTATACCACATTGTTTTTTTTTTTTTTTTTTTGGTGATTCCCAGACCTTATTATGGCTGCTTTGGTTTTCTTGCTGTTGGTTGAGTGGCTGGGTGTTACTCTCTGATTGTGGAGGGAAAAGTGGTGAAGTGCATTAACTTGAAAGAGACTTGAGTTTTTAAGAAGGGGTGACCTTTAGGACGTAAAACTGACTTCTAGTTCAAACAGTGGGGTCATTTCTAATTTCACAACTTGAACACTTGATTTACTCACGAGGACTTTTCAGAGCAAGCATGTTGATGTGTGGTTTAGCAAAATTTGTATTATTTACCTTGGCTTCTAGATTCTTGATCAGTTTAACATCCGAGTAGCAGCTCTGCCGTGTGTCCGGTGCTGAGGGGTTCAACATGGCAGTGACACACAGCCCCGCATGGGGGCCCTGGCGCAGGACACAGGAAGCGCTAACTCTGGGCAGGTGCTGGAGAGCAGGGGCTGATGTCATGAGGCTGGACGGGCCACACTGAGTTCCTGCCCTCTGGGGTGCTCATGGTTCTCATTTAGGAAGGAGGGGCCTTCCACACAGAAGGGAAAATAACTTGCCCAAGGTCACACAGCCAGGAATTGTGGGGCCAGAATCCAAACCCAGGCAGTGGTTTTGTTTTGTTTGGAATCTTTTTAAAAAAACAAACTCATTTTAAAATGGAAATGTTGGCTGTTTGCAGAACCTTTGCCACAGTATTAGAATAGCGCTCCTTCCCAGCGCCTTATCAACATCCGTTTCAGTGGCCTCTTGTGTACGACAGTTTCGTGCCAGGGTTCATTTCTTCCTTCATTTTACAAATATTTGTCGAGTCCCTACCACCACGTGCCAAGCAGGCTCCTGACTCGAGTGTGAAGCAAGCTCTGTGGCCCAGCTTTCAGCGTTGACGGGGGCGGGTGGGGGGCGGGGGGGGACAGTCAAGCAACAAATCAATAGGTCACTGAACTGGTTAGTAGTTCCTATGGGTTTGATAGTTATCTTCTACTGAATGGTCTAGAGTTTTCAATTAATGTGGTCAATTGGCATATCCTAAAGAGTACCAGTGTGCAAGGAACGTCTCGTTGAAACAGTGTGAACTTTTCTGTCTGTAAAAAGAGAAAGCAGCACCTGGAACTTGATGGCTGTAAATTTAGCTTGATGACTTAAATCCCGTGCTTCCAGTGCTGTCCAAGAGAACGGTCTGTGGTGGTGGAAATGTTCTCTGCGCTATCCACTGTGAGCCCTGGCCGCAGGTGACTACTGAACACTTAAAATGTGGCTGGTGCAACTGAGAAACCAAATTTTTAATTTTATTTCATTTTAAAATTTAAAGAGACACATGCATCTAGTGGCTACTATATTGACAGTGCAATTCTCGACTGGTATTGACAAACTTTTTCAGAAAGGGCTGGGTGATAAATATTTTCGGCTGTGATGAAAGCAGCCCTAGACAGTGAATAAATGAACAGGTGGAACAAGTCCCCGGAAAGCTTTGTTTAAAGAGCAGGTGGCAGGCCGCATTTGGCCCGTAGCTCATAGTCTGCTGACCCCTGTTCTGGACTATTCCTTGAATTTTTCTGATTGCCTGTTAAGATCAGTAAACTACGTTAAGTGCCACACAGGCTTTCAGCTGCAATGCGTCTTCCCGCAAGGGATGGCCTGGTGGGGTTTCCAGAGCCAGCTTGAAGGCAGGGATGGCCAAGCCAAAAAGGTGTGAATGGCCAGTGAGGATGAGAGTGGTGGGACCCTTTTTCAGCTGGGTTTATTCTGGCCTCAGCAAGGTAGTTGATTGCTCTGATCTTGTTCTGGTTCTTAGTAAGCTCACCTGCTGTTGAGTCTGTCTTGGAAACACTGAGAAGTAGCCAATCAATCTGGGCGGGGAACTGGGGAGCAAATCACTCTTTTTGTGTCAACCCACTCTACCTGGGAAGTGGAGGTCTGTTTATAGAAAGGTTTGGTTTCTCACGAGTACTTCTGAGTCACCAATTCGATCAACATCTTACCTTTCCACTAAAAATTTAGAGAAAAACGTGCAAGAGGCAGTGTGGAAGTGATTCCCAGATGCAGAACACACCTGCGTGGTGTGCAGTCAGCAGTGTAGTGAGTACCTAGGATTATCTTCATTCCCCAAAATTAGGAAGGAAGAATGTTTCGGTGATGACCAAAAATAAAAGACCCTTCAAAAGATCATACCAGTGAGTCATTCTCTCCGAATAGTGCATCAGCTCAACTCAAGATTTTCGCTTCACAAACATCTATGTGTTGTGTAACTGTCACTCTCTATGAAGTGACCGTTTAGAAATGCACGTGTAAAGCTTACCTATGGTGACACTGTACGTGAAGTTGTTTCCTTTGTGTTCCTGACAGGATGGAACGTTACCAGAGTAACTAAGTAGCTCTCCGGGGAGATGCATGTTTGTGTAAAGCCTGCACACCTTTTGTTAATTAGTCTTCCCTTGAACTTGGGTATGTCTCCTCGGAGAATTCTGATCATGACTGCTGCCTTGCAGCAGAAGCTAAACTTCTAGAATGTTGTCATTGAAGTATGTTAATTGTGTAGAAGAATGAGAGAAAAATAAAAAGATGAGGTTAATAGTCAAGAAAAGGGTGTGTGTTTTAAACCTAGAAAAAGGACAGACTCCTCAAGGGCAGCGTAGTTTGGAGTACAACCTGCTCCTCATCCTGCTCTGGTTCCATATGTCAGGTGCAGTTGCACGGTGGTTCTCTGAACCCCGCAGTCCTCTGCCAGTCGATTCAAGCTTTTGTGAACGGTGACTGACGTTCCTCCCAGCATTCCTGGCTGGGAGGGGAGCAGGACACGTCCTAGTGTGCCTCTCCCCAAGGTCACCAGCCTATAAGGCCAAATCCAGGGTCCCCACCCTAACTGCATGTCCCCAAGCTGCTACTGGTGGCGGCCCCAGGAGAGGCAGCATTTATAGAGCGCCTTCCGTGTGCTGGACCAGGGCCACATCCTCCTAACCCTGTTCTCTCGCCACAACTGCCCAGCACTGTGAGGCGTTGCTCCCATTTTGTTCTAGAAGAGGAGGGGAGCCTCTTGTCCAGAGCCACAGAGAATGAATAAAACAGTCAGAGCTCATGCTGTCTGCACCACTTTAGAGTGTTGTGAGGTGGTGGGGAAAGCTTCCACATCACATGAACCTTCTGATGGTTAGCATTTTCTGTAGTGTAATATCTTTGAGTGTCTGGAGTTCAGACTCCTCTCAGGTTTAGATGAGAGTCTGTTAGATTCTGTGTCTGCGTTCTTGGTGAGGGGGAGTTGATCGCCTCCTTCCCTGCCGTCCCGTCTCACTCAGCACGTCTGCCAGGGATTCATTGGTGCCTTAATTTTCTTCTCTCCTCCATGAATCCTGAGCATCCTGAGGAAAGTCAAGGTCAATTGGCTACTTCTCATGACATTTGCCGTCGTTCCTTGAGTATAAGCACTCAGTCAGCGTTGAACTGAAAATAAAAAAGTTATTTCTCTGAAAGAACACTCGGTAACAGTTAATTGGTGTATTAGCTAATTGATCAGTCAAATAGTACTTGTGAGGCTCGTGAGAAACTGTACAAGGTCACTGGTGGGAAAAGTGGATACAGGTGACTACTGTGCTCTGGGCCTTGCTTCAGACTCCATCTCCTCTTTCCCGTTGGACGGAGGCATTACCCCAAGGCTGTGGAGAGCTCTACAAAATGGGGTGGTTTCTCCCACTGACGCGCTTAAAGAAAAGTGCATCTTTTTAATCTTGGAAAGACATTGGCTGGAGTGCAGGAGCAAACTGCAGCAAGTAAAGGCTGGTTTTGTTTTAGCTCCTTGAATTATTCATAAGTCAAAACCCTTGTAGTTTGAGTAAATAAAGAGATGTAGCGATCAAATACAGTGCGCGACTCTGTAGCAGACCTTTGTTCTGAAGCAACAGAATCAAACCCATGGAAGAGGCTTTTCGGGCAGTTGGAGAAGGCTGAGTGCAGAGTGCTGTGGGCGCTGTGGAGTCCCGTGCGTCTCCTGGGTGTGACATTGTGGGGAGCTGTCCTTGCTCTGAGCGATGGCAGGTTGAAGCGTTGAAGAGGGAGGTATCGTGATCACTGAAACTTGCTTCAAACCACAGAGAGAAAAATAACTCAAGCAAATATGCTAAAACACGAATAATTGTTGAATCTCGGGAAGTGGGGGTACAGGTATTCAATCAATTTCTGTGTAGGTTTAAACTTTTTTGCAATATTTGAGAGAAATATCTTTTAAATGTTCTGCTTTAGAAAAAATGTGCAAAGGAGATGTAATTACTTAGAAATTGTTTCCTAAATAGTGAGCGGTGGTCTTTCATGTTCAAGTTTTGGCTTGTCCTACGATTTTCCTTTCATTCCATTGTTGACAAATTGGTCAGTGAAGTAGTCAGGTGGGAACTTGGCCGTCCTGGCTGGGTGGGGTTGAGACCTTGCAGCCTGGCTCCCAGTGGCCCCCTCAGTGGTGGCAGCCTCGCAGCAGGGGGTGCCCCTGCCAGCCAGCACCAGGCCCTCATTGCTAACTCATAGTGGCTGCACCATCTTACCAAAGAGTGTTTTTGGAGTGTACACCTTATTTGATGTTTATTTGCATGTTTATTGATGTCTTAAAGTGAAACAGCCTTTAAGGCACGCTCCAAGATAAAACCAAAGTTCCCTTTGAACTTGAGAGAGCGCTTGCTGTGAACAGCGAGGGTCTGAAGCCACAGGACCACCAGCTAGCTGAGCCATTTTGGGCAAGCTGCTCCCTCTCTGTGCGTGGAAATGGGAATGACATGAGAATAAGATGACCTGCCTCTTTGGGTTTTTGGAGGGTTAAAGGAGTGATGAATACGTAGAAGGTGCTTAAAATGGTGCCTGGAGTGTCGTCAGCTCTCAAAGTGTTAGTGGTTGCCGTGGTTGTCACCCCTTTTCTAGGTCAGATGTGGGACTTCGGAGCCCAGCATCTTAACCGCAGCTTGTGTTATTTTTCGACAGCTGTGATACCTGTGTTCGTTCATCTTGAAACTCGTCTGGCTCTCTCCCCCGTTTACCCTTCACCAAGCCTTCTCTCCTCATGCAGTCCGCTAGTCATTTCACCACCTGGAGGAAATTAGTATCATCAGTAATCCTGGAGTTTGTACTATGCTCTGCGTGTAGATTATGTATAGAATTACCTGATAAGATGATCTCAAGCGCCGTCCCCAGGGCCTCTCCATGAGAGTGTACTTACTGATCCCTGTTTGGGTCCCATCTCTTAAGTAAAATAAGAAATCAGTATTTATGTACATTCCCTCCTCCCCCTGCTTTTAACTCTTGAAGAAAAGAGTTTTAGCATAACATTCATAAGGACTTCTGTTTTTAGAAGTTAGAGATATTATCTGTGATTAGTCCCAAATAGGGTGATTTCACGTCATTTCCCTTTAGTTGTTTTTAAATGCGTATGATGCTTTCTGATGCTTTAGCAGTTTGGCTTCCAAAGGTTTGCTGTCTTACTGTCAAATCCTGCTACATCTGACTCCTCTGAATTTGTTTTTTGTTGGGATTTTTTAATTGAGATAGTATTGGAATTAAGTGGAATCTCAACTATAACCTTCTGTTTTACTGTTTAAAGTTTTAATATTGTTGTGTTTTTAATACAATTTGAACTGTTAACACTGTTTGATTAGGTTATTTATTCTCTTTGAGATATTTGAACTTTTTATACTGTATTTGGATTTTTGTCTGCTGATTGAGTTATTCATGAACGATGTGTATTTTGACTTAGAGAGTTTTGAGAATAGTGATGTTTCTCTCTGGGGAACAAGCCCAATTCTTCCTAAGTTGCTGGTCCCTTATTCTTGGCAGGCTTTGAAGAGGAAGAGGTGGGAGGGGGTGTGCGTTCATGTGTATTTGCATTTGTAGATGGTTTTGGTACCCATGCCACTAGGAATTGTTCTTTTCACCTTTGTGTAGTAGGCCAAGCTTATTGCGGGGTGGCGTTTGATACCGTGTTCTCAGAACTCGAGCTGTGAAGGTGTCCTCAGCCTTTGCAGAGGGCAGCGTTCATGAGCGTGGTGCCAGGGCGCCTGGAGCCCCGGAGATACTTTTAAGGGGTCTGCAGGACCAAAACTCTTCCTGAGAACACCAAGGCCCTGTCTGGCTCTGTGTGTGGCCATTTGCCTGGATGGTACAAAGGCAGTGGTGAGTGAGACAGCTCCTTCCATGGAGCAGGCAGTGCTGTCCAGCCAGGGGCCACTCTGTTCCCCACCACGAGCACACCAGTCACCTGAGAACGTCCTTGAGGAAGCAGGAAGTGGTTAGTTATGTTAAATCTCGCCCTTTCTGTCCACACCTTCTAATATTGTGTGCTGATGTGTGGCGTTCGCATAAAGCCCCCTGCTGTGCTGGAGGACGTTGGCTGTCTCAGGAAAACCCGCAGTGGTTTGAGTTGCAAGCTGAACTAGCCATTTTTTTAGAAACATCATTTTTACTTGAAAGAACAAAAGACAAACTGTGGTTATTAAAACTTGAGTATTTGACAGATGTTTTCTCGAAAAGGAACCAAGTGAGCCTATCATTGAAGGGAAACAACTGTGACACTGTTTGTTGCCCATGATAAAATTCAAGGTTGCAAGCAAAAATTTGAATTTGGGGAAACTTATGTCTGCCATTGTGAACTTGACAGCTCCCAGTGCTGAAGACTCCTGGCGATATTAGCAGTCGGGGCCTGTGGATGTGTACAGTGGGAGATCTGCATAACTCTGAGCACTAGCACTTTCCAAAAGAGCAGTAAATGATGCTACAAGACGCGTGTGGGCAGGAGAGATGGTCTGAGTGCGGGGCACACCGCAGGATTCTGATGGAACTGAAACACCCATCAATATGGTTTCAGATTCCACATCGCAACTAATCTTGAAGAAGCTGCCACTTGTTGAAAGCATAAAATCAAGGAAAAATATCCAGAGGTTTTTTAAAAGGCTGTTGAAATACCTCCCTTTTTCAACTAAACTTGTCTTTGTGAAGCTGGGCTTTTTTTCATGTACTTCAACCAAGATGACATATCAAACAAATCGAATTCAGAAACAAGCGCAGATCTACCTGTCTTCTGTTAAGTCAGACATTAGAGATACGCAAACGTGTAAAACAGTGCCGCTCTTCTTGCTAGTTTTTTTAAATAATATTATTTTCATAATGATATTTAAGTTAACATGAAATGAGCCTATTATTTTAGATGACTAAGTAAATATTTTAAACATTCTCTAATCTATTCAATATCAGTAGATGTAACCCACTTAATCCAAGCTCTTTGAAAGGGTCCTCCAGACTTTTTAGGAGTGTACATGGGTCCTGACACCAATGAAAACTAGGAAATCTCTCTAGTGTGGGCCGAATATGACTCTGAGCCTGTTTTTACTAAGCTTCTGTATTTTTTCTCTTCCCCCTCAAAAAAAAAACCCCAGATTAACTGGTTAGCCAGTGGTGCACACGGGCCTCTCGGGCCACAGTGAGAGACGATGAGGGCAGCGACTGCACAGTGGGCAGTGAAGTCACCCCCAGACCCAGAGCCGTCCTTTCTGCCTTAGCTTCTGTTGATCTTTTCCTAATCTTTTCTAAATCTAATCTAAAAAAATCCATTTTCATTTAGTCAAATAATATGTGAATATACCACCTTTACATTTTTTAAAAATTATAAATAAAACCAAAATTCTCTTGGCCTTATCCCCTAAATCTCTTACCTTTTCCTGTCTCTCAAAGTGAACTGTTTGGAGTATGCTGTGTGTCATTCCAGACTGTGTATGTGTATATGTATTCACATAAATAATATGTATATTTACTTATTCACAGAAAGTATATAGTATTTTTTGTTTCTTTATGTCTTAAGAAAAAAATCTGACATGAGAGCAGTTTTAGAAACCTAAACCTTTCAGTTTTAGTATCTTGATAGCTCTCTAAAATAATCGATGATGCTTTGGGTTAATGTTGCTACATTATATTATCCTGTATTGCACTGTGTACACATACATTGCATAAGCTCTAAGTGTGATCTCCCATCTTTCTGCTGATTTGGTTTAAACTCTCCAACTAGGTGGGTATCTGGGAGGAGGTGGCTAGTGGAGCACCTGCCAGTGCCTTGGGGCTGTCCCAGGGGCTGCCACAGGCACTTAACGCCCACAGCCTCGCAGGAGAGAAGCTCTGTGCCCATTTTACAGGTGTCAAAAATAAGTGTCTACTAGTGGACCTAAGCAAAGAGTGAGTGACAAGGCCAGAAGAATCCTCACACTGTCTGACAGAGTTTAGGCCACTTCTACTGTACCAGGTTGCTGGAAATGTGGATTTGTGTTGGTGCCTGCTTGAGACCTCATCCTGAGGAGACGTTTGAGAGAGCACTGCTGATCCCTCTCTGTCTGCTTTTTAAAATATTCTACTAGACATTGAAAACTCTGAAGTCTTGTTAATTTGGTGACCCACTCCTCCCCTCCCCCACGCCCCTTCCTAAATTAGATCCAGTCATACCAGAATCCAGAGGTAGCAGATCGAGGTTTTAAGACCTAACAAGGGCACTTATACCTTCCTGAACCTAGGAATCTATTAGGTTTAAAATTTTGTTGTTGTTAGTGCCATCAACTCCTAGTGACCTACTGTCCAGCAGAGTGGAGCCCTACCCAGTCTTTGCACCATCCTCTCACCTTCCGGCGCTGTATCAGACAATCCTCCTCTGCTATTCATAGGGTTTTCATGGCCAGTTTTTTCAGAAGCGGGGGGCCAGGCCCTTCTTCCTAGTCTGTCTCAGTCTGGAAGCTCCGCTGAAACCTGGGTAACCCTGCTGGTATTTGAAATCCCGTTGGCACAGCTCTCAGCATCACAGCAACATGCAGCTGCCAGTGTGACAACCGACAGACGGGTGGGGTGCTTCTCTGACCGGGAAACGAACGCCCTGCGGAGGTGAGACGCTGGTCTTAACCACTAGACCCCCAGGGCTGGCTCGGTTTAAAGATGCATTTGGTTGAATTACGCATCTTCAGGGATTGAAAGAAAGGAGCTTAGCTGCGCATTCCAATCTACTATCCCTGAGGACAAAAAAAACCATAATGAGAATGAGCAAATTTCTCCTTTTATTTTATCCTTAGTTAAGAAAAATGCCATGCCAATGGAAAACTTTGAGTGACTGTCCAATGAGTGAGGGCTTTTTTTAAGAATCTAATAAATTCAGAAACTTTTTTCTTTGCAATAAAGTCACAAGTAACGTTATATTGAAAAAGTGTTATTAATCTTTAACAAAGGCTAACTTAAATTTGTACTTTAACCCAAAGTTAAACTTAGGATGTTCTGAAATTTTTGACTTATCTTCCTCTCCTCCCTACTACCTCCTCTTAAGAACTCCTTTCTTATTTTATCTCGTTTATTTTCCAAGTGAGGCCTTTAGGTATTGAAACTGAGCTGCTTTTAAGGCACGTAAACTTTCTTTGGGTTGACTCTTCTTATTCAAATAGTGCAGCATCACTGGATATGAATCCTGTGTTTTTTACTTCTAGATTTTGTGCATCAGTTAATGTAAACTTTCAAAATATTAATCTTGAATTTAATTTTGATATGAGTTGCAATTATCAACATCCAGTTAAATGAATATAGATTGTCCCACCTGTATAGATTGGAAAAAATATCTTTGGGGGGGGGGGGTGTGTGTGCACACCTGTGTTTATATAAAGCCCAATATCAACTTGTAAAAACCAGTTCAGTCTGCAGTCCTGTTATTTTGTATATGGGTTTAAACATTTGTTATTTGAGCCTTTTCTCTATCTTAAAAAAGATGGAGAGCCTTTAAGTGAAATGTAAGCTAAACTTGGAGCCCCCAAAATAATCTTAAACACTATTCTTCATGTTTAAATATTTTTAAAAAATAATCAAGGGAAATGTAAGAAGCATGTTCAGTGGAGCGTTCTCTGGCAGGAAACAGGGACGTGTCAGCCAGTTAATAGCCTTAACTATGGCATCCATAGTCACTCAGACATGCTGCCCATGTAAATATTTATGCCAGCTGGCAGTGTGCAGAACTGAGGCAGGGCAGCCCAAGAGCTAATGCAGTTTGGGCGTCTGTCGTCAGTGTGTGACTTCTCACACGTTATCTGGTATACCAAACTTTACCGTCATTCATTTCCTCTGGAGTTTTTCAAAATTGTATAGCCTGAAGAAAAGTTGTTTTCAAAGACCAGTCTACTCGGAGCATTTCGGTACTCCACGTCTGCAGCGTGGTAGATACCCAAAGGAAAATGGACAGACTGTTATTGTTTGTCATTAGCACCCAGCAACCTTTTGAATCTTCAAAGCTCCTCGCAAGTGTTCATTAACCCGTCCTCTTTCCTGTGAGGTAGCAATCAGGTGTTATTAGTTCCATTTTTACAGTTGTGGAAACCAAAGCAGAGAGGTCCCCCGACTTGCCTGAGGTCCCAGAAGGAGCTGGTGACAGAGAGCGGCCGAGCGTTTGTGTTTTCTGACTCACAGTTCTGGGCTCACACCTCTCTGAGCGTGCTGTGGGGCTGCGTTCGCAGGTTCCTTTATCACAGAGATCTGTCTTCATGGGACTCTCTGCTCTCAGTTTTTTATAGTGGGGTAGAGTGCAGTACAGCCGGAACCAGGTTAGTTGATCTGATGGTGTCGTCTAGAAAAACAAGAGATGCAGATTCTGGGTCACGAAGGTAAGGCTGTACCTTGAGGGTCTGTGGTTATGGGTGAAATTAAAGGAGCCTTAAATTGTGCCCACTTGCCCCTTAGCCTAGCCTGGAAGCTCCTGTTGAAGAAACACGGACTCCGTGACTCTCTTCCACGTGGTTTAAGGACCTTGCACAGCCTGAGAGGTTCACGTTGGAGTGGCATTTTCAACACAGCTGATGAGAGTATTTCAGTGTTAAACATAAGTTGCTGCTGGTAAAGATTCCTCCTCAGTAATTCTTAGAATTTAGTACCAAATTAGGTCTATTGTTCTCTTGGTAGTAAGAGTGTGGAGCTCTTGGGGGGTGGGGAGAGAGGCCTTCTTTGTCTGAAAAGTGGCTGTTTCAGTCTAGCATTTGTCCAAGGGAAGCAGTGGTGAGAACTGTTTCTTGGTGATGTGTACAGTTGAGGGGATGTTTACACTGAGGTAGAAACATCTTTGTACTCATGCTCCTGATTTCCATAAAGCTCTGCGGATGTTTCCTTCCTCATTCTTTGCTTTCCAGCCTTCTGAATGTGTGCTCCTGTTGATGTCAGTGTTGTAGTGTAGCAACCCTACATCCTTTGTTGTGCTTTCAAATTAGGTTAAAATTAAGACTGAAAAATTGGAGTTAACTGAATTCATTTCAAAAGGAAGGAAATCTTTATGGAATATACCTAACACAGAAAGGAGAACAAAACTTAGTTTGACCTTATGCTGTACAGCCACCTAAAGCTTTGTTTCATTCCCTTGACAAATACTTAGAAATCACCACCGTGGTGGTTGGTGCTGTACTGGGTGCTGAAGGTGCGTGTGCACCCACTGCAGACGGGCGCTGAAGAGGAGGGAGCAGGCCCTGTGGGCAGGCGAGGCCTCTCTAGGGAAGTCAGTCTTGCTAAGCTCATTTGTGGCCCCAGAACGCAGTCCAGGACCTGAGGTGATTCATTCAGCACACTGGGGATGTGTTGGGGTCGGGGGGTGGCAACGTGGTTAGAGAAATCCTGGGAAAGACTTTAGATCCTGTAAGTAGGACTTCTTTCTGGAGTGATAATGGAGAGCGTCAGAGAGCGATGAAGCGAAAAGGCAAGATGCAGAGCGGTGATGAAGCGCAGAGAGAGCTAAGAAAGTATTTGTTATAGTTCCATAATGAAACTTGAGAGATAGGAAACTAAAAGTGATACTGCTGGTAGGGGAATGCAAGGGTTTTCACCATATGTGTGTGCGTGCCTGTGTCTTTGAACCGTGTGAGTGTGTTACCTATTCAAAAAGTTACATAGAAATAAGACATAGCATTAAAAGTGGGGGCATATACTGATTACTGATCTTCACAGTGAGAATCAGGGATTGCTGTCTGTGTGTGTCTTTGAAGTTACTGCTGTGCTTTTAGCCAGTTAACCGGCTAGAACACAGTCTTGAAAGGCCAAGATCATGGATTTGGACTTGAGCTGTAGCCAGAAATTAAGTTTGCTCGTCCTTATCCTAGTGTGCGCACTCTCAGCTCTTGCCAGGCCTGTTTGAGTGCACACCCTCATTTGTGAGGGCAGCAGAGCGCGAGGATGCAGGTGGAGGGGGCAGGTCAGTCACCCCTCAACTTCCTCAGCAGGGCCTCTCTCAGATGGTATCATTCTGGTAAGACTGACCTTTCCTGGCTGTGTTTCATTTAGTCAAATGGACCAGTTTTGCTGTCTTTCAGACATTGTCACTGTGCGGTCAGCCCTGTTCGTTTCTTGGGTGTGAATGGTAAAGCTGTGAAAACCAGAACGTTCAGTGTCTTCCTCAGCAGACAGGGTTTTTGGAAATTTCTGGGGCAGGAGGGAGAATTTAGGAAGGAAGCTGGGGAAGTAGCTTTGGTTCTCCTCATGGCACAGAGGGGAGGCTCCGTGGAGAATCAAAGGGGAAACAGCAAGGTGGGGAGTGTGAAGAATGGCGTGCTGACCTAGGGTCGGTAAAGTATGGCGTGGCCTGGAGCAGAGTCAAAGGTGGCAATCACCACTCTGTCACAGCCAAGTCTTTCTGTGTCTCAATTCCTTATCAGGCCCTTATCATAGATGTGCTTTACAAATATTTTTCCCAGTCTGTAGTGTCTTTTCACTTTCTTGATGATGCCATTTGCAGCACAAACGTTTTGAATTTGGATGAAGTCCAAGTTATCTAATTTGTCTTTTGTTGCTTATGTTTTTGGTGTCATATCTGAGAAACCATTGCCTAATCAAGGATTTCCTCCCATGTTTTCTTCTAAGAGTTTTATAATCTTAGCTCTCACATTTGGTCTCTAATCCATTTTGAGTGAATTTTTGTATATGGTGTTAGGTAAGGGTCCAACTTCATTGTTTTGCATGTGGATATCCAGTTTTCCCAGCACCATTTGTTGAAAAGACTGTTCTTTCCCCGTTGAATGGACTTGGCTCCCTTGTTGAAAATCAATGGACCATAAATGTGAGGGTTTATTTCTGGACTCTCTATCCTGTTCCATTGGTCTATATGTCTGTGCCACAGTCTTGGTTATTGTAGCTTTGTGGGAAGTTTTAAAATCAAGAAGTGTGAGTCCCCTAGCTTTGTTCATCTTTTTCAAGATTGTTTTGGTACTCGGGTCTCTTGCATTTCTGTGTGAATTCGGTTAGATCAGGATAGTGGGGCGCAGACTCTCCCTGGCAGCTGCTCTGACTGAGGGGAGAACGTGCCCCTACGGGGAGTATGGGGCCTTGGCCCCATGTGGTCTACTATGAACCTCCAAAATGTTTGTTTCTGAAGTCTCAAGATTTGTCATAAAAAGCTACTTGAATTCTGTATTCTGTTTTGTAATTATTACAGTTTTATGTAAAAATGTTTAGAGGCCGGCCCCATGGCTGAGTGGTTAAGTTTGTGTGCTCCGCTTCGGTGGCCCAGGGTTTCGCTGGTTCGGATCCTGGACGCAGACATGGCACCGCTCATCAGGCCGCGCTGAAGCAGCATCTCACATGGCTCAACTAGAGGGACCCACAACTAAAAATATACAACTGTGTACTGGGGGGCTTGGGGGAGAAAAAGGAAAAATAAAAAGTCTTAAAAATGTTTAACGTGATGTGACAGCATTGTAAAACTGATATCTGGGAAGCATATCATGTTTACCCTGTGGCTTTGTGCTCCCCCAGAATGCATGCCCCAGTTTAAAAGGCCGGGGTGGGGAGAAACCTGCCTGTTAAGCCCTTGTGTTTGTAAAGGTGATTTCTTTGACTGTCGGCCGTCTAACCTCTGCCTCTCTTTTCTCTTGATTCTCAAAATAGATTTAGGTCTTGTCAATCTTGACCATCAAAAAGATTTAATTCTTACAGGATGAAATCCATTTCATTCCTCAAGTTATCTATTTTTGGAAAATCAAGTTCTTGGCCAGGGAGCACAGGTACCTAGCTTATCCAGGTACAGGTGTACCAAAGGTCACGATCCAGGGTCAGTGGTTTTCAAGCACCTGTGCTGCTCTGTGGCAAGGCCTTTTACCTGTCCAAGGCAAAAATAGAGATGATGTAGTGTGGGTTTTTCATAAAGCTAAATTTATTCAGTTTGCAAGACTATCCTTTATTCTGTTCATCCTTTTTGGTGTTAAAATATCTTTTCTGTTATGATATTTTTAAACGTTCTTGTTTGTTAGAGTGGTAAGCTAAGTCAGTTTTCAAGATTCTTTGCAAAATTTTACTAGTCTGTGAAATCCTAATTCCAGAACATCATTTTAAACCACAAATCCCAGATTTTTCCCTTGTTTACATTTAGAATTACCACATAATACTTCAGACAATTTATGTAACTTAAAAGCCCATTTTTTAGTCATTTTATGTGAAATGTCCAGAAAAGACAAATCCGTAGAGACACAAAGCAGATTAGAGGTCGCCAGGGTGGAGAAGAGGGCTTGGAGAGCGATTGTTCCGAGGGCACAGGGTGGTGTTCTGGGATAAGGAAAAAGTTTTGAAACTAGAGCGGGCGGTTGTACAACATTGTGAACGTACTAAATGCCACTGAATTGTACACTTTAAAATGGGTAATTGTATGTTATGTGAATTTCACCTCAATTTTTTTTAAAGCTCATTTTATTCAATGGTGTAATTATATATAAGGCTAGAAAGTAGGAGGGGAGAGTGTTTTATTCGGGTTATATAAATTCAGGTGAGTTTAGGATGTGTTACTCACACACAGAGACACATAGATGTTATCAATTTGTGTCTCTAAGCATAATCATTAGAAGCTGGTTAGGCAGACAAACTTGTGCTTTGGGACAGTAGGAAGGTATGTTTAACACACCATTGAGGCTCTGAGATATTGTTTATTCTCACCCCAGAAACAATATACATTCACCAACTTTTTCCAACCTTTCACACTGGAAACTTGAAGTTTTGAGACCACTTTCAGGAGAAATCTGAATAAAGTTTTTCTGATTGCTTTGTCTGGTGGCCCTGTGCTCAGTGTTTACAGAGACGCTGGCCACCGTGCTGAAGGGGTTGGGCCAGTTCTGTCCTGTAAACTTGGAAAGGGGAGCATGTGGTTTGTCCTCCCTGCCTCCATAAAAGGACCTACGTTGTTTTTAAGTAAGACTCCTTATTATGAATTCTGACTACAGCATTTTTTTAGACTTTCTTTCTCTGCTGCTTCCAGAAGGAAACCCACAGCAGGGAATTGCTGAGTTAGAGCCCCACCTGGACTTGGGGTTCTGTGGCGACCCACACACTCACTGCTGTTCAGGTTTCTTGATTGCCTGAAATAATTGAGCTTGTCGCCATGACTTCAGTTAAAACATTGATTGTGCTTTACTTTTAATAGAACGTTAAGATCTCTTATAATATTCCATAAAGTTAGATTTTTTTCAAGGAGGATGATTTTTCCACTGAACTTTGAGTCTGTGTTTGTAAATGTGTTGTGTTTTGTCAGCATTGAGGTGGTTTTCCGTGCGTCATCCGTGATCACAGAGGGACAGTCTCAAGCACTCTGGTCATACAGGGGGAAGAATTCAGACACTTGGCTCCACGCGGCAGCACTTCCTGACCCCCAGTCTGCCACCCCCATCACTGTTAAGTGGCGCCTTCAAATTGCATTTCTTCCTGACGAGCAGCTCGTTCCTGCTTTTGTGGTTTTGTTGTTGTTGTCATTGTTGTCTTCTATTTTGCAGTATTGAAACTGCACTCCTGGAAACTGAACACTGGTTTAGTGTCCACAGTGACAAGAAAGAAAAGTTTTCAGAAGTCGTTTCTGTTTAGTCCTCTGCTGACACTGCTTGGCTTCCTTGCCTCCTAAGAGCAAGAGCTGCAGTGAGAACATGCGTGGTTTATCCGAGCATCAGAGTCTGTGAATATCATTGTTGTAAAGAAAACCTCTGCTGTCCTCAGGCCTGTCGTCGAGGCAGAGCTCAGTTAGATAGCTTTATGACTCAAAGAAAAACTGAAATGTAATTCCTGAAAATGCCAAATTGTTCTCCCAGTCGCTCTTCAAGACTCAATATGCTGCAGTCCGTAGGACAGAGAGAATTTCCAAATCCATTGAGGTTTTTGTTATCCAGTCATATTTTACAACCCCTGTAACATTTTATTTCAGTGAAATCTTCCGTTATCACGAGTAGAGCTGCGTAGGATTCATGAACCGTACGCTGCTCTTTCCAAACGAGACCAGGGTTTCACTTAAAGTAACAGAGGATGGTCTTCCTGGGGACCGCGCGCAGATTCTCAGTTGTGGCTCTGGAAGTTCTGACCTGATTCAGGCCTGCTTGGAGGCTGACGACAGCCCAGCGTTGGCCCAGATCATCGTAAACGAGAGCAGCAGAGAATTCACCCCAGGGAGGGCTCCCGATGGGACGCGGCTGAAAGGATACTGTGGCAGGCTTTGTCTCTGTGCTACACACACATCGGGTGAAGTGGATCATTTCTAGCAAAGGGATTTACTTAAAATTTAACATGATTGTGTTATTCTATAGAAGAAAACATGTTTACTATTAGGTTGGGTCAAATTGTAGCTCTCGTATCAGATACTTGAGTTTAAAGGTGTAAATGGAAAATTCAAGTCTGCAAAGCAGGGAACACTGAGATAAGCGAGAGAGCCTGCCCTTGGGGAGTTTCAGTCTAAGAATGATGAGAAGAAAACATAAATATCCACAATGGAAGGTCAGATGAATGCGGCACTTGCTGGGCACCAAGAGGATGAGGAGATGCTGAATACATGTTTACCATCAGGCGGCATTGCTGGGCACCTGGGCTTTCAGCAGTTGGGATGGGGGGCAAAGGGGAACTTGGCAGAACAAAGCGCACGCATGGTGAGTAAATGGCAGGGGTCACCGGTAGTGGGGGCCAGGGTGGATGTATGGCCATGTTGGGGCCTTATGTAAGTATACCCATCCAGCACACATTTCTAAGCACTTTTATGTCCAATACCTGTCATACACGGGTGAAAAAGATGAGCCAACAATCCATGTGCAAATAACAACAATGCCGTGTGTATGTGCAGGAATGGCAGCTGTGCAGGGGTATTAACAGAGCCCAGAGGAAGGGCACTTCGCTCAGCTTTGGGGGAAAGAGGTGTGGTGTTTGTTTTGTTTGTTACACCACAAATGACATATTGTCCTTGTTGGTATTTATGATATCTTAGTGTGTAAGACGTGCTGATATATTTATATACAATATTCATATTTTGGCTACTTCCAAAAAAGAATTTGATATGGCCTAAAATATTAGAACACATGCAACACTATATCAATGGAAAAAAATTTACCAGAAGCCAGTTTGGAGGGCTAATTCAACTTTTGAATGGAGTTATTCAACACAGTTTCAGAAAAAAATTTATGCTCTGAATGGGCCAATAGGCATAGCATCTTTTTAAGCTTCCTTTTAATTTGTGATGCTAAAACCATTGCAGGTGCACAAAGGAAGAACTTGCCTTCCTCTTTGATTTGTAAGATGAGACATGCCACCTTCTCATTTACGTTCTTTAAATAAGTAGAATTAGTCTTTATTTACACTGGTTAAAGTTGAGTTTAATTTGTCCAACGACATTGTTATTTTAGTCGCAATATTATGATGTAGATTTGAAGGCAAAACTTAAAAGAACTGATTGATCACTGGGATCGATGGAGAGAGTCTAATACTGGGCTCCTGGATTGTAGTATTTCATTTATAAAACCAAAGACTGGCAGGGGATCGGCAAAGGCTGAGAGGAGTTGTCTGTCAGTCTGTCCTCTCAACGAGACAAACAGATGTACCACAGAGGTAGAATGATCTTCTTGCTCCTCATTCAGGGCCATGGATGGAGACCAAAGCCTGCACTTTGTTAACGAGTGATGTCAACATAAAAATCTGTAAATTAGGCAAAATAGGCGATTTCTTGTTTTGTTCTTCCCTTTATACTGCAGGGTAGCCCCAGATTCCAAGTGTGGTAGACACACACTGCTGGTGACACAAGAGATGATTTTAAGTGATTCAGAGTTCAACATTTTAATAATTATATATTGATGAATATAAAAATGTATAATTAGCATGTCAAATCCATGATTTCTTAGGTTATTATTGCTTAGGACGGGGCTTAGCAAAAAGTATATCCATTTAAAGAAAAACACCAATAATAGCACAGCTGTGCACAGCTGTGGGCCAAAATTGAGAAGGTGTTGGTGAATGCCCACAGTGTGGGAAACCCTGGGATGGCCCACGCTGTGTCCATTCCAAGAAGACTGTTCTGAAGAGCCTTCCAGTCTCTTCTGTCTGGTTCCAAGCACAGGAGCCTCAGGGGAGCAGGACTGGGGGACTGAAGAGTCTGGATTCTGGCAGCCCTGGGGGAAGGGGCCACCAACAGCTCAACTTGCCCGTCTGTCACTTCTGTCCCCGCTCTGTCGTTGCCTGATCTCTCCCTCCAGTTCCCACCTTGGCTGTCACAGCCACTTTGTGCCCTGTCACTGGGTAATTTCTCTGCATATCGCTTAGCTTTTTCTCAAGCAAGGTACTTAACCTTCTGAGTAGCTTTCTGCATTTGCAAAATAGGAAATAATAACGCATCTCCCTCATGGAATAGTTGTGGGTGTTCGATGAGATGAGCCGTACAAGCCCTTGGCACGGAGTCTGGAACATAGTAAAATTGATAACATCAGCAGTGACCATGATTTGATCTACCCAGGTCTTCCCATATTTCCAAATTCAGATTCCAGTTAGTGAAAACTGATTGTTGGTAGCTTCAGTTTTCAGGAGAAAAGCTTTGACTTGGCCATAGCCTTGTCCTCAGATAAGTTGTTTACTCAAGCTGCCTGGGAATGGGGTCCAGGTGTCAGAGAAGCCTGCAGCCTGGTCTGCCCCTCTTGTCCATGGTGGGCTGGCCGGCACTGGGCACTGCTGTAAGTGGCCTGTGCTGGGGCTTCATTAGCGTGAGCACCGAGGCAGAGCTCCCATGCTAGGAGGCTTCTCGGCCCTGCTGGTGGTGGGAAGTCTTGGCCAGCTTGGTCAAACCAAGCAGATGCTTTAATAAGATAGGGTCACTGAAGGTCAGCTAGGAGATTCCAGACTCTGTAAGTTTAGCAGAAGTTGTGACAGGATCACACAGTTGCCTAAAATCACTGATTTAATCATGTAGTTTGATAATTCTTCAGAAATTACCACCCTGGGGAACCACTGTTCTTAATTTTGCGTTCATTCCTGTCTCTGGTCCTCTAGCCCAAAAGACCCCTCCCTTGCATTTCATCTGGTTTCTTTTGGAGAGGACACGGTGTGGTGGAGCAAGAGGACTGAGTTTGAATTCCATCTCTCCCAACTGTCAGGTCCATGACTGTTCCACGCGGAGTTTTCCCGAGGCATTGTTAAAGGAGCGGGCAGCATCGTGTTTGTAAATATGCTGTCAGAAACATCAGAGTACAATAAGTATGTTTTTGTTTTAAATTTTCTCTCTAGCATGGCTGGGAGTGCTTTGGTTTTTACTTCCCATCTTCACTGAATCCAGAGTTTAAAAGTGATCTGTTCCTCTGATCGACCAAACACAGTTGGTCCAGTGGGGAGAGTTACATCACACATGAAGGGTCACCTTGAGAGTCTGAGCAGAGTTTCTGTGTGTTGACTTGCACCCCAGAAGCCTGTCTCTGGAACTGGGGCGCCCTTGACTTCGTCTGGTCCTCGTTGTCGACGCGCTCAGGACGTTGAGGTTGTCTGTGAGGTTAGAAGCAGCGATGGCAGTCCTGACGCCAATTTCGAGCGGAAGTGGTCTTTTCAACCTAGACGAAAAATAGTCTTCTCAAAAAAAAGGAGATGAAGAAAGATCAGGACATTAAATAATCTCTTCATTAGGCATTTAAGTGTGGCTCTTGATATCCCACAGGCCACCAGTGGTTGAGTTGAGTAAGTGTTTTCCTCTCTAGTTCAGGTAGCTGTTCCAGGAAAAATAGCTCAAGGAGAATTCTCTTCCCAGACTCAGTGTTTAGTGGGTGAAACTTCAGAGGCCCATTGCCAGTCCTGGCAGCCGAGTCTCTTAAAATTAGGAGGTCATATAATGCACGATTGGGGCCATTCCTACAAAAGATTTATGCACTAAGATACCAGTTTTGTCTCATCGGGGATCTGGATGGGAATTAGAGGAGTGAATCTTTATGTCCTGGGAAAATCAGAAATTAACCCTTTAGTTGACTACCACTACCCTTTCCTCTCCCAAGATGACTCTGTTGAAAAGCTATAAGAACAAGTCCTCAAATCTTGGACAGTCGCTTTCTGATACTCAGCTCACTCGTGAGCACGTGATGAAACTGCTTCAGAGCAGGGCGGGAAGGTCTGGCGGGATCTTCTGTTTTGCTTCCCTTTCTTGCCAGGTTCCTGGAGAAGCGTTTTACTTTTAAGAGCGTATTCAGAGCACATGCACAGTAAGGGAAAAAGGCAGCCTTTGTCTTTTGGGCTTTGGGTCTCTGATTCCAGCCTGTCTGATGGGCCGATGGCCCCAGAGCTCTTCCTCATAGTGCAGGGACAGGGCTCCTTGGCCGGGCCGTCTCAGGAAGACTGTCTGGCAGGTGCAGTGAACAGCAGTGTGCTGTGGCCGAGGAGCCAGGGGAGGTGGGAGGAGGGCGGCCTGAGGGGTAGGCGTCAGCCGAGAACTTGTAGGTGAATTACACCAGGGAGCTGACACAGTAGAAGGAAAAGTTGTTGATTTGGATATTTGGTTGGTGGTCATGTTATTAAGTCAGACTTGGTGTTAAGGCAAAATCCCAGACATTTGACACTTGGCCTAGAGGGTTCCTTTGTAAGTCCCACCTTCTCGTCCTTGATGTTGGGCTGTGGGGAGCTTGGCCCGGGTCACAGTGGTTTGTATGATGCACTACTGGTTTTAATTCACAGGTTTTTTTCATTGAAGAGTTTTAAGGTCTTAGAAGTAATACCTTGTTAAGATTTCTGAGGTCTGTTGGGGGACAGACACAATCTTTATCTTTATCAGGAACTGTGACCACCCTGGGAGGTTTGGAAGGACTCCTGGCCTGCTGGACAGTGCCAGGGTGGAGGCCAGAACTGTCCCCTCACAAGGGTGCTGCTTGTTCCTGCAAGCCATCGAGAGTCTCTGAAGCCACACTGCCTGGGCTCAGACACCAGCCCTGTCACTTCTGAGCCATGTCACCTTAACCTTTGTATGGATCCATTTCCTTGCTGTATAATGGCTACCCTTCTCCTCAGTGTGGGGTTGTGAGGAGTTATAGTAATACTGAGCACAGAGTTAGTACTCAATAATGCGAGCTATTAGTATTCCTTAAAAGAATTAAAAGTGAAAATCATACAGAAAATTAGTGAGATAAAATATGATGGAAAATTAGATTTTCAAAATTGTTTAAGAATTCTTCAACCCCAAGCAAAACTAAGAAGCTTAGACTTCCAGCTAAAAGCAACTAAAATGCTCCAAGCAGTTGAATCCACAAAGCTGAACGGGTTTCGTCTGAGCTGCGGATGGAGCCCTAAAGCTGGAGTCCCCTGACGGGCAGCTGTAGCCCCGCGGAGAGCGGGCACCCAGGCCCCCCAGCAGCAGGCGAAGGCTGCCCTGCCCTCCTCTTTCTCTGCTCCCAACCTGCCAGCCTTTAGACTAAACTCAGTTTCTAGGATCGCACACACATTTATAGCTAGTTTTTGTGACATTCAATCAGGATTGTAAGTGAGTCATTCTGTTATTTTGGAAATGTGTATCTCAAGGATCTGAAGATAGTTCTTTAGGAAAATGCTATTTAAACTGAATAAACTTGTTTAAATATAATATCTCAATGTTAAACGTCTGGGGTGTCACATACATTTTTCTAGGCTAGCAAAATTTAAGGATTATTTCCTTAATTTTACAAGTTACCTTTACCCTTTTATATACACTACTGTATATAACAAACAAACATGGTTCTTCTAACTTCAGCTTTAAATCCTAAAATGAGATTGGTAATAAATAAGAAGAAATAGAGAGAGAGTAAAGCTATGTTAGGCAGTTACAAAAGAAAAGCGGAGGTCATGATGTTGATAGTGGGCAAAGCTGAATTCCAGGCAAAGATTCAGTGAGGCAGGGTTGCTTCATCTCGCTGGGACGGTCGACCTGCCGTGAATGGGTGTGGCCCGATGGTTTAACGTCAAGAGCTAGAGGGCCAGTAGGACAGAACTGATAGGACTCCCCGGCCTGGCGCAGGTCAGGTGGTGGCTGCAAGTTAGCACGATGAGCCAGGAGAGGCTTCAGAGAACAGTGCTCATGAAGTTTTCGATTTAACGTATAATACAGTTCACAGAGAAAACCTCTGTGATTTCCAGAAAGTTGAAATAAGTGGAAACCATATTCTCTCATCATAATACAATAAAAATAGGAATAAATGCAGAGGTAGAAACCAGGCCTCCTCAGGCAGAGGGGTGTCGCTTCTGGCGCGGCACCAGCTGGCACTGCCGCCTGGGCCCCCACCCTGCCAGTGGCTCCTTCTGTTCACGGTTCAGCCCGGTGTCCTTTCCATAGCCAGGACTCCAGCCCGTACCCCATCACGAGGGTTTCTTTCCTAAAGTGGTTTTGTTTGTTGGCTTTTTGGGTTTTGTTTTGACTTGCTTGTTTCCCCACTTGAGTGGAACCTCCGTGAAAGCAGAGACCTTACCTGTCCTGCAGAAAGTTCATCCTCAGAGTCAGGAGCGCTGCCTGCACGCAGGAGACTGAACAATATTGTCGAATGAACTTAATAATGATACCTATGTTGCAGGGACCGTTGCCAGCCTTTTACGTCTGTCGTCTCAGTTACTCCTCCGTTCACCCTTGAAGGAGGTACTGTCAGCGTCCCCCTTGTGCTACTGGGGGGACAAAGCCCAGGCTTCGCACACTGCCCGAGAACTGACAGCCGGTGAGGAGGAGGACAGAGATTGGAGCCCAGGCTGTCTGACTCAGGCGGTGTTCTCATGTTCTGAACCACAGAGGTCTCCAGTGAATGAATGAATGAAATAAGGCGACGGCCTACGGAGTTAATGTGTAAACGTAGTTATTAAATAAGAATGAAAAGAAATTATTTAAACACTTGAAAAGATAGAAAAGGACCAAAATGAATTAAATAATTACTGTATTTTATGAAGACAGAGCAGAAATGAATGAGTTAGGAAACTGAAGGAAAAAAAAAAGAAACCCAAGAGCTAGTTTTGGAAGAGGGGTGGGCAGCGGGGCCCCCAGCTTCCCTGGTGAAGGAGGAGAGAAATCACAGTGTACAGGAAATATTCAGAGGTCAAAGGAAAATAAGTGGGAGCATCTCAATAAATCTGAAGATGGCATTTGGTAAAATTCAACTTCCATTCCCGATTTGTGGTTTGTTTTTAATTTTTTTAAATAATTTCAAATTTATAGAAAGTTGAAGAATGATGTAAAGAATTTTCTTTATCAAGTTTCACCCATTTGTCAACGTCTTGCCACATTTGCTCTGTTGTTTCTCTCATGTCTGTGTTTATGACCAGTGAACATGGGGGTCTTACCAGCTCCTCCTCACCTCAGGGCCCTGAGTTTCTTTTGCCTCGGTCCTCCCAGGAGACTGTTCCTGTCTTCTCGAAGGGAAGGGAGACCCTAGATGCAGGGCTCATCTCTTTGGATTTCTGTTGTCTTTCTTCTTGATCCCTCACTGTTCTGTAAGTTCCTTGCTGCCTTCAAACAGCTTTTGTTTGTTTGTTTTTTGGTGAGGAAGATTAGCCCTGAGCTCACATCTATTGCTGATCTTCCTCTTTTTCCTTGAGAAAGATTGTCCCTGAGCCAACATCTGTGCCTGTCTTCCTCTATTTCATCTGTGAGATGCCGCCACAGCATGGTTTGGTGAGTAGTGTGCAGGTCCGCTCCTGGGATCGGAACCCATGAACCCCGGGCCACTGAAGTGGAGCACGTGAACTTAACCACTGTGCCAGCAGGGTGGCCCCCAGTTTTGGGGTTTTTTTAAACTATTTTCTCAAGCTTTTCTTGCTGCTTCAGTGGGAGGTTGACTGCTACCTACTCTGCCATTTCCAGAAGCAAAGTCCCTGGTGGTTGGAAGCTGACGCTTGCTCGGCTCTCCAGAGGAGAGATCCGTCATTTTGTACTTACAGGGAGCAAAGGGGTCCTCAGAGAACAGCTATTCGGTACCTGTCCAGCAGTCCTCTGCACCCCTGCTTCATGGTGCTGTGACCATCCTTACCAGCAGGGCCTATGGAGCTTCACAGGCACACCCCAGGTTGCTTCTCCACCGTCCCAGGGCCGCAGCACTGCCCTGCCATCCCTCTCTCCCAGGCTGTCTGGCCTGCCTCCCTCCACCTGCTCGCCAGCCCGGCAGTCTCGTTGCCTTGAAGGTATAAGCCCTTTACAAAATTCACTGCTTTTTTTAGTGAGGTTTTAGAAGGGAGTAGAACACATAAATGTGTTCCATCTTCCTCTGTTATCATAAATTAAAGCATTGTGTATAATGTTATATTTTTAAATAAAGAACACCATGAAAATTGAGTTTGACTTATTAAATTATAGCACACATGTACAGTCAAGTTCCAAACAATTAAAAGTGATGTTGGTCTATTTATTGATCTATGGGCTGTTCTTGACATAGGCTTAAAGTGAAAAACAGGACCCCGTGAAGCGCAGTTTTCAGTAGCTCATTGTATGATTCGGCACACTTGTGTACAGAGAGACCCTCCCCCACTTAGGAAGACGTACATCAAAATGCCAACAGTGCTTCTCTGAGTATTCCTTTCTTATGTTGTTTGGATTTTTTTTATTTTACAGTAAGCGTATATCATTTTTCTGAAAAAGATCTTCAAAAATATGTAATACATGCTAATACATCGTATGTTAGCAGTTGAATACCACGTTCAAGTTGCATTTAAAGACCAATGGTCGACTGTCCACAGAGAGAAAGATTTCACATAGAGGTTTAAGCCCTTGGCTTTTTCTGTGTTCCTCCCTGTGGTACTCACTTAATAAGTTCCTCAACTGGATTAAAAAGAATAACCACACTGTTCCTCCCCCATTTCTGTCCTGAGACCCTGTAGTATTTTCATCTCCTCCCCTCTCGAGGAATTGCTGCAAGCACGCTAGGCTGTGAGAGAAGCACTCTCACAGTCCTGTAGAGCCAGAAGGAACCTTATTTCTCAGATGTGGAAACGGAGGCCCAGAAATGTCAAGCAGCTGGTCACAACTGGTTCACGGCGGTCTCCTGCTGCCCTCGTCTGCTAGCCGCTTTCCAATTTTATTTATCTTCTTAGCCATGTGAGCTTCCAGCACCCTGACAAAAGAAACTAGCGCCACCATAATCCTTTATAAACCTATCAAACTTTAAGGATATTTTCCCGTTCAAATCTAGTTATGCCATAAATTGATAGTACTAAAACGTCCGTGAACTCGTCGGAGAGATTGGCTGCTCCGTGACCTGGCAGGCACACGTGCCGTAATTGGATTTGGGGTTCGTTGAGCCTCTTTCAGGGCACGGCACTGTTCTAAGAACCAGAACAGGGCAGCGCGGTCGCCGTGCTGTTTGCCAGCACATCCACATAATTGTGTTATGCGCAACCAGACGCAGTCAGATTGAGATGCCGCCTTTTGTTCAGTACAAATTTAGTTGCTGAGTGCAGTGCATTAGTGGCCTGCTTGGAAATGCCTGGAGAGGATGCAGAACGTTGCTTCCGTAATGGACATTTTTGAGGGATAGAAGCATAAACAAGATTGAGAGAGAGAAGCCAACAAGGCACTGCCTGTGGTTAACAAAAAACGAAAACAAGGAACGTTTACTGAGGACATGCTCTGTTTCAGGCGCTAGTCTAAGCACACCACACCTGTTAGTTCACAACAACCCCACCAGGTAGTTATCCTCATTTTCTAGTTGAGGAAAAGAGAAGAGCTTTTCCTTTTGGGCTTTCTCCCAAAAAGAGAAAGCCTCCTGCCCGAGGTCACTAAGGTGATGACAGGTGGAGCTGGGACTCCAGCCCCTGTGTTCCCGCTTTCCGCTGAGTTCTTTAATGTCCTTGTCCTGCTGTGGCCTTGTGTCTGGGGGCTTCATAAATATTGGTAAGTGAAGGGTTCACAGTTGGAAACGAGGGGACAGCTGCATCTAGTAATGACCTCAAAGTGCCATGAGCATAAGTTGTTTCGATTTAACTATAAAACTTGGACCACAAAGAACAAATCTTTGAAAGTACTTTGTATGAAAACCTAGAATTTAGAGGACTAGATATGGAGGTTTCTGAACTGCACTAGCTCAGGTCGCCAAATTCTTCTATGGCTCCAACATTGGAGAACGTGGAAGCTGGCTCATCTTTGGGCCGTGCCCTGCCCCGGGCCCTGGGCCCCGCAAATGCTCTCTGTCCAGACAGGTGCCTCCACTGGTGGGTGCATTAATGTGGTGGTCTCTTCTCATATAGTCCTTCTGACTTCAAATGTAGAGACAGTTGAGAGTTCCTGGGAGGCGAGGCCAAGGGAAGGGCCTTTTGAGGGGGGACCCTTTGAGACCATCTGGGGCAGCAGACCAGGCCATGGGGCAGAGCCCTGAGCCCAACCAAAGGCTGTATCGTGCTGTCCCCACGGCCTGCTCAGGCTTAGTCTTGAAGGAGGAGCACGCTTATCCTGTCCCATCCTGTGCCTGCCCTGCCTCAGAGACGGCTGAGGCTGCAGCTCCCCCACGGAACTTCTTGTGTGTGCCTCTCCTCTTGCTATCCCCAGGTCCCCACCAGAGCCCTCATTATACCAGCAGATTGTCCTCCTTGCCAAACCCTGCTGCATCAAGAAAATAGGAATGGAATGGAAGTATGTACATAGATGATTTGAAGCATAATCTCAGTTTCCTGTGCTATTTGGGATGAAATATGTAGAAAAGGATTAGGTAAATGTCTTTCAACACACCTCCAAACACTAGAGTGTTTCTTGGTTTAACTAGTAATAAAAACATCGAATATTTAGATAGCATATCCTTCTCCAAGGGCGAAACGAACCTTTTAGTCAACTCCTTGGATAACGCACTAAATGTATTACAGTTGTGCGCGATTGAGGGCGTGTGATGTGATTGGGCGGATGGTGCGTGTAGTCCATGGCCAGATTTTCTCGGTGCACGCTTGCCTCCCTTTAAAAGAGAAAGGCGGGGAGCTGATGCGCTCCAGATCGGTTACCTCGCTTAATGGTTTGCTTTACTGGGTTCGTGAGCCACGACTGGAGAGTTTCCAGAAAAACTGGGAGTGGGCAACGAGCCTGGTTTTGACCTTCAACTGTGTGCTCCGTCCGAGGACCCACCCAGACTCGCTACCTCAGCCATGACATCCCTTATGATGAGGGATGTGGGGGAAGGACGTGTTGTCGAGCCGTGTGTCACCACTAATTACCCCTGCCACTTGCAGAAAGGGGCCCACGTCTGAGGGAACGTGGGCTTGGGTGTGCACGTAGCGCTGCCTGGCAGCCCAGGATTGCCCTCCAGTTTCATGGATATGGGACCAGGCCCATGCCTGGTCACACCTGGCAGGCACAGGTGGACAGACCTGCTGCAGGCCCGTCTTCCTACCACAGCAGCTGTCTAGTTTTTCTGTCTTATGGTATCCAAGCTCTGAGTTAAAATCCTTCTCTTTATAATTTATGTATTATTTGAGAGAGTAAAGTGCCAGGCTTAAGCAGTGCAGAAGTTTTCCATTTAATTTATGCTTCAGGATTCTATCTTGTCCCTCCACGCTGGGTATCCCGTTGGCCCGGCCTGAGAAGCACCATGTCCAAGAAGAATGTCTGTCCCATGGGAGATGCACCTGCACAGGACTGTGGACATCATTGATTATGAACACCTGCAGTTTTGTCCTTGTCGACATCATTAGTTTGTATGTGACACATGTCGCGTGCCTGTTGTTTTTTGGGGGTGTGGTGGAGGTGGAGGATGCTGTGCCCCCTCCTCGCCTCTGCATTCCTCCCCAAACAGCAGCTCGATTACAGTTCCATGTCAGAGCCAGCCAGAAAGCCCCCACGGGAGGCTTGTCTTGTCCCCAGGAGGGCATAGGCCACTCCCTGCCATGCATGCCACTGGGCCCTTGGAGACAGGAGGAGCTGTCATCCGTCTTTATTGGCTGCTGTCTTTAATACTGTTGGCCTCTTAGGGATTAGTTGCTGGCCAGATAAGATGAAGACTGGAACCCAGCATGAGGAAACATTAACACTAATTATACTAATCCTAGAGGGGCAGGGTGGTGGGCATGTGTGGAGATGAGAAGGTTGGCAGCTCCCAGGAGGGGGGCCTAGTGGGCTCCAGCACTGGTATTTATCTGCTTCACCCCCCACCCAAGGGTGCACGCGCATGCGCGCGCGCACACACAGACACACACACACACACACGGTCCCTGATTTCGTGGTTCCCCATATGTGTTGTGGTGCCTGTGTCACTCTAGGGCCCCATTCCCAGGGCACTCTCTGCAGGTCCTGGCATACAGGCCCTCGAGGCTTATTTGATTGTGTCCTTCATCAATCCTTCCTGCTGCAACTCTGGGCCAGACATCCTGTGTGAGGAGCCCAGAATTCATCACGAGAGAGCTGTGTCCAGAAAGAACCACTCATTTCTATTTGAGACACAGAGAAAGGAAGTAGAGAACATAAAATAAAAACTGGAAAAAAAAATGTGTGTATTTTCGGTATATCCTTCTCGCAACTCTACACTCTTCTGGCTGCTGGTAAACAGTAAAAATTCTGGAATCTTCCTTTGGCACTCTCTTATTTGTGAAATATAATAAAAGCAGTTACTTTTTCTGAAATGACACCTGCCCTTGTGCTTTAGGTGAATGAGCTGTTGGTCACCAGGTGCAGCAGTAGTATTTACTATTTCATCAGAAATGCTAGTCTAAGTGCGAGGTGAAGTGATATGACCAGAGTGATAGAACCAGAGGGGTTGAACATCTACCAATTGGTACTAATGGTGAATGTTCTACCTTGGTTCCCCACAAGGCATTCTAGACCTGAGTTCTTCAGCAAGAAATATACCATGTCTCAACAGATCATTCTATTTTAAATTTATGTCTTTCTTCCTAGGAGTTTAACTTTTCTTCATCTTTCCCTATAGAAACGCCAAGCTTCAAATTCAGCTAACATCTCTTGAGTTCCTCTTACATATCACCTGTACCAGGAGGTAGGGACGCATTCCGGAGTGTACATGTCTGTCTGCAAGAGGTGTTAGAGTTTACAGAACCTGAGGCTTGGAATGACGTCACGACTTCACCATGTTCTTATTCTGGCTGAGTCTAGACTAGAAATCAGTTCGTTTCTTTCTTGTGACTTCCTTCACTGAAAAATTCACGTGCCTTAATTAAGAGCTTTTCTGAGGAAACCAGGCTCTCCTGGCCTGCATCTTATCTCAGTCTGAGCGCACTCCTTCGGGCTGTCCTCACCCCACCGCCTTTCCCACCCAGTTCCTGATAGAGGCAGCCACTTCTCCACAAAGAGCTTGAATGAACTAGACCTTGGCTCCAGCCACAGCTTTTTGAAATGAAAATGTCTGCCTTATAAAATTATACTGTAATTTCATGAGAAGGGGATGGGGAGCTGGGGGTCAGTGGTGGGAAGATGTGAAGAAAGTGATTATCCCCCCATTCTGTGTATGCAAATGCAGAAAAAATGATAGGGAGGGAGAACCTCAAACACCGGGGAGGCGCGCCTCAGGTTTGTGGGGAAACCACTGGCGGTGGGATTTACACAAGATCCGCCGGTCCCCAGCCTTGGTCCTGGGCTGAGCAGCTCGTCTCCTTCAGGAAGGAGGATGTAAGCTTGGTGAATGTGTAGAATAAAGCTGGAACTGCAGAACTGGGATTTGAAAAGGGAACATTCATGAGGGATTTCGAGCCAGAGGTTGTCTCTAAATCGAAAGTGTCAAGATAGACGCAGCCAGCCAGTCTTAGGTGCCAAGTTTATATCCAGGTTAGTTTGGCAGGCAGCGCTTTCATTCTGCCCGAGTGCTGGGATTCCCCCAGGACTGGGAGGTGGCTGTCGGGATACTAAGGACGGGAAGGAACGCTGCTGCCTCTCCGTCAGTCGTCATCGTGTCTCTTGGAACCCACCAATCCAAGGAGAGTTGCTGTAGACAGCACTCAGCCTTCTTAAACCAGTGAACACTCGTAGGATAGTGACGGTGTTCTTGAGTCCTGTCTGCTTCCCAACACCAGGTGGTCGCTTCAGCTCTTTTGTGTCAGGTGGTATAGGCAGAACGTGAAGGGGGCACATGGGCTGTGTTTGAATGAAGTAATATCCTCTGAGAAACCCGAGCAGAGCACAGTATGTCTGAACGGTGAAGCTCAACCACCACATCTCATCAAATCTAAGACACTGCTGCTTGTAGGTGCACCATTTTCTAAGGATTACCAAGAAAGAAAGAGAAAACAACCATCACGTGAAAGATACAGTTGGATTTGGGGGATGTTAATATGGAAAACCTGTATCTTAGACTGGATAAAATGGGATACCTACCTTTTTACATTGGGAAAAATTTATTTTAACTTTGAAAATCATCAGCCAAGGTAGGAACAGTTTGAGAAGATTAACTCAGTTTTGAAATTATGTCAGTGCCAAGGGTCAGGGTAGAAGTTAATCAGCCCTGTCGCTTTGTCTACACAGCAGTGAACATTCCGTTCCGTTATGTTTATTGTGCTTTCTAGTTTAAAGGTTTGGAGTAGAGTAAGGGATCATTGTCACCAAAAACGATCCAGGCCAGGCCCCTGAGGAGCCAGAGCGTAGGTGTCGTGCCCCCTCAGGAGAAGACAGGGTTTAGTTCATAGACTGCAGTCTTGTCTTTGGAAGTAGAGCTTCTGGCATCTTAATTTCAATTGCTCTGCGTCACTTCTGAAGAGACCTTTCTTATCCCCAGATCCCGTTGTGTTGCTCGTCTTAAAAACCGTTTACAGTTCAAACCCATCTCCTCACAGTACTTGTCAGGTTTTCCCATCCGAGTACCTCTGCGAGTCCAGAGTGTTGAAATGCCTATTAGAGGGAATTTCTTTGAAGAACTTGATTTTATCTGAAGTTTATGTAGACTTTGCATTCTACTCTGATACACGTGTCCTTATTTTAATATAAATATGTTTTAAATTATGGTACCTGTCAGTTAAATTACCTGAATTTGTTTTCTTCTGATTGGTTTGTTCATTCAACAAATGTTTGAGGTCCCACTGTGCACTCGGCCAGTTTTAGATACTCAGGATAAAATGGTGAACAAGACAAAATCCGTCCTCTGTGAAAATTTAGGATTAAGAATCCACTGGGATTAGCTTAGGGTTTATAAAATGTAATCAGTATATTGTCCTCATTTAACGTTCTTTTTGAGGAAAACTGATTTTCCAGGAAAATGCCCCCTATTTAATGTGTCCTGTAACTTCATGGCCCTCTGATTTGAAGAGTGGGCACCTATGACCTTCCCTGCTGACGTGGCCTCGGTCCCTGCACCGCAGGCCTCAGCCTCCCGAACTGACGTGGCTCCTGCCTGCCCTTCAAGGCCAAGCTCGAGTGCCCTCCAGGAAGCCCTTCCCTGAGCCACATCCCCATCCCCGAACCCCAGGGCCCCGTCGCACCTCACGTGGCTCGTTCGTAGCACTTCTCCCATCTCACAGTCATAGTTTTTGTTTTTCTTTTAGATCAAGCATCATGTTTTAATTTATCTCATTAGTGCCTAGTACAATGCCTGGCGTGTGTGTGTTGGAAAATTTTTACATTAATTCCTTATGATACAGGCTACATTGTCGGGGTGGGGCCTACTCTGAGAACTCAGCTTCCACGTCTCAATTGTTTCACATAGGATGCTTTAGATCTATAAACAAGTCATACCACACTTTTCATCTTATACATTTGGGATCATGATTGTTGATCTTTTCTTTGAGAGAGGGAGAGAGAGAGAAACTTTATACAAATAGAAAAAAATTAGAGCTCACTTAGGACTTCATCTTGATTGGGAAATTTTTCAATTTAAAAAAAGGTATCAGAGCTTAAATTCTTCAACATAAACATTATGTAGAGGAACAGTAGGAGATGTGTTGGGATGGGGGGTGTGTGTGTCTTTCAGTCCCAAGTCGATCGAGGTTAGTTGGGAGGTTGTCAGTGTTGGTTCACCTACAGCCGTTTATGTCCACATGTGCCTGGAGTGTGCCCATGCTGCGCTCTGGGGACACAGGAACTGGCCACAGCGGCTGCCTTTGTGGGGAGAGATGGAGGCAGAGGATGCGTGTGGAGGAAGGAGACTCATATCTCACTGTGTGTTCTTGTGTGCTTTTGAGGGGTTTTTTGCCATGTGCGTGTATTCTGTAGCCTTTTTAACTTGAAATATAACTCACATACAGAAGCCTATAAAACACATACAGAGTATAACAAATAATTATAAATTATAATGGATAATTATAAATTTAAAATGAATGCTCATGTAACTACCACCCCAACCAGGCACCCGAGAAAGCCCTTGTAGGTCCGTGCAGGTTTTAGGGATGCTGGTTCTATACTTGATGTAATTGAAATCATACTGAAAAGTCCTTTTTTTCTCACCTCCGTCACTCAACAGGATTTTGTAAGATTTATCCATATTGTGTATAGCTGTATTTCATTCAGGCCGTAGTTGGGATATTGTATAATACCCACTAATGCTGGACATCTGGGTTGTTTCCAGTGTAGGCTGTTAGTGCTGCTGTGAACATTCTTTTACGTATGTTGTGGTGCACGCGTGCATGGATTTCATTGGGTTATGTGCCCAGGAGCACAGTTCCCAGCTCACGGGCATCTTTGTGTGCCACTGCACTTGATCTTGCTGGACCTGCAGCCCCGCTCAGCAGTGTGTGAGAACTGCAGCTCCTCATACCTCCTCCCGTAGTTCTGTCCTCAGACTATTTAATGTTTGCAGACCTGTTGAGTGTCTAATGGCACCTCGTTGTGGTTTCAATTTGCATTTCTCTCGTTATTAATGGGTGACAGTTGTTTCATATGTGATTAGTCATTTCGGTATATTTTGGGAAGTGCCTGGTTAAGACTTTTGCCTATTTTTCTCTTGGTACTCTGGATTTTTCTTACTGATTTATTGGAAGTATTTGTATATTCTGGACATGGGTCCATTGTCGATATGTATTCAGATAGTTCCCCTACTCTCTGGCTTGTCTTTTCATTCTTGGTGATGTCTTGATGAAGAAAAATCATTGATTATATATAGTTCAGTTTGTCAGTCTTTTAATAAGTACTGTTTCTTGTATCTTAAGTCCTTCTCCTTTCTCTACATGAGATATTCTTCTGTATTATTTTCTAAAAGCATTAAAGTTTTGTCTTTCAGATTTAAGTTGGTAACCCACCAGGAGCTTATTTTTTACATAGTGTGATCCAATTTCTTTTCTTTTTTTCTCCTTCCTTCCTTTCTTCCATTCTTCATGTCCCTCTGTACATAATTGTCCAAGTGCCATATACTTAAGGACTGACCCTTCTTCACTGTCCTGCAGTCCAGTTCTGTCATAAATCAAGTATTCGTGTATGCTCAGGCCTGTCCTGGACTCTGTTCTCTGTGGCAGTTCACGGCTTGGCTGTTTTCATCAGTGAAGCTTTACAGTAAGACTAGATTTCTGGACCAGGGAGTCCCCCACTCTGTTGTCCTTCTCCACTGGGGTCTTGTTTAGTGTAGACCCTTTGCATTTCCACGTACATTTTGAAGCCACTTATCCAATTCCACGAGAATCTCTGTTGGGAGCTGGATTGGGACAGTACAGATCCATAGGTCGGTTCCTTAGTCTGATAAATGTTAGCTTAGCTACGGAGTCCTAGCCCAGGCATCAAATTCGCTGGTGAACCAGTGAGAGCTCCCCCCTGAGATGGGAAGGGATGAAGGCACCGCTCTTGCCACATCCTTGCCGCGTCGCTCAGCCGAGCAAAAGAACAGTGTCAGTAGTTGCAGGTGAAAGGATGGTATACACAGAAAACCAAAGGGATTTACACAGATGTTAATAGAATTAATAATAGTTAGACAAGGTAGCTGGATACAAAAGTAATACTCAGAATCATTTTTTCTATATCACAGCAGCAGTTAGAAAATTAAATCTTTCTAAAGATACCCTTAACAGTAGCATCAGAACATAACAAATACCTAAGAGTAAATCTAAAAAATGACATGACACATTTTTAAGAGAAAATTATAAAACTTTATTGAAAGACATTTAAGGAAAACTTGAGTAATTAGAGAGAGAGTCGGTGTTCCTGGGTTGGAAGACTCAACATTGCAAAGACTTCCACTCTCCCGGATTGAGACGGGCACTCTAAAGGGCCGCCAGTACTCAAGACCTGCATCAGAACAAGCCGAGGAGACCTCGCCTGACAGATCTCAGTCTGATTGTGAGGCTCTGGGCACTCCGCCTCCCTGGTTCTGGTGCAGTGAGGGCGACAGAGCCACAGAAAAGTGCTCAGCATCTGCAGACATTTGAGCCAGGACAGAGGAGGCACAGGAAGCAGCGGGGGAAATAGTCATTTCCAAAACTGGTGCATGGATTTTCTCTCCCAAGAGCAAAATAATATTGCTGAACTTTTGTTTTCTTAGTGGGAGAAACTTGCCATCTGCTAAATTTCTTCACATGGGAAATAAAGCTAAGGGGAATTTAATACATATTAATGAAGAATCCCAAATTTACTCCAAGTTGTTAGTAACTGGATGTGACTTTATTCCTACTTGCTTTGTACTAAGAATAAATATATTAGAAAGACAAACTGATGCCAAAGCTGAAGGTCTAGCTCTTTCCTTTTGGAGAGCTTGCTCGTTCATTTCCGCTTTGTATGATATCTCGTCTGTGGGCTCACGACTTGCATGTTTTCATAGACCCTATGGGCCCGCGCACAGTGCCTTTAAGAAGCTGGCATGAACACTCAGAGAGGTGGTGTGGTTACCTTACCTTGGTCTCTCCTTGAAAGTCAGGCTGCCTCGGCGGCTTAGCGAATATTACATGAGTAATGTTACATGAGTGGGAAGCAGTTCCCACCCTCGTGAGCATGGGGGCATCTCGAGCTGACGTGCTCTAGGCTTGCAGTTTTGGCAACTCTGCCTCTGTTTCAGTGGGGTCATGGTTATTTGGAAAAAGCCATCCTCTGTGTACCAGAAAGGCCAGGTTCTGCTGTCTTTCTCAGCTGTCATGCAGGAAGTTGGTCCTTTATTGTATCTTGGAGTGTTTCTTTTCGCCACCAAGACTTGTCATGTAGAAGTGGGCTTGGCTTTTTTTTTTTTCAATCATTTTTCTATCCACAGACTTCACATGATGCCTCTTCACATACAGTGACAATTTAATAATTCAGCCTTATATCCTGTGACTTGGTGATTAAAACATAGTCTGTCACATCTATCAGTCCCATCTATAACTGGGGCACACATTTGCTTGAAGCACCTGTGAGGTTGCTGTGATATGATAAGCCATTTAGGACTCACTGATAAAAGTCTGCAATGGCTTCTCATTGCCTCGCAGTGGCCTCCAGACTCCTGATGGCACGTACCTGGCAGCAGAGCTGTCTCAAGCACACGCCTCCAGTGCGTGTCAGTTTGTATATTAAATATTAGTACATCTCACTTTTTTATTCTTTGTAGAAGAAGAAAATATAAGTAGATGCTACACTGTCACCATTTGGGTAACGCCCGGGGCTCGCCCCAGCTTTCGAGGTCAGGGGTCAGTGGAAAGAGTCTGTTCCTTACAGCTTGCCCTGGTGCCGCTGGCGTAAGAAGGCCCCCGCTCCCTCACTGTGGGGACCAGGAACATGTGCAAAGCCCGAAATGGGTGCCGCTGCCCTACTCTAACAGTGACCTTCATTAAACATCTGTATTTGTCAATGATTCATTACAGGCTTCCCTTTAGTAAATATATTTTTAAAAGAATAATACATTCTTATCTCCACCTTCTTTGTTATTTCAGATGCCATGGGTCAGTGTCTTCTCCAGTCTTCTCTACTACAGATTTCACATGAGTATGTCCCTATATTTTGCTCCTGGTGTCATTAAAGATTTACCTTGAAATAATTGGAAAGTATCCCAAGTTCACAATAACAGATCAATGAAAATACTGAGGAGGGGCCTGAAAAGATTTATACAAACATAAGGTGCTTGTAATATTTGTGTAGAGGAATGTTATCATTCTTAACTTAAAAAAATAATAAAAGGAAATATTAATTGATAGTAAGAATAGTTTCCAGCCAAAATAGTGATTGCCTTTTTTATGTTCTTCTTTCTCTGAGATCAGCAATTTCAACATAGTGTTGGACTTTTGGTGGTGTCATGGGACCTTTCCTGGGCAGGTGTCCTTTTACACCCCTTTCTAGGTAAAGAGCCTGTCACTGGGGTCCTGGCAACACCAACAGGCTACTGCTGTCTTGTGTCATGCTATTTAGTTGATACTCTCTGTTTGGATCAAGACTGCTTATTAATATGTTCTGAAACAAGTGTGTCGATGTTATTAGTTTGTATACAATTTAAAATTAAAGTAAGCCACTGTCATTCAGGGGCAGAATTCAAAATCCATTATTCTTTTTTTTTATTCTGCTTCGTAGAAGTAATTGTAAGATTTAGGTCAAATCCAGGGTCATGGTTTTTTACTTAAGACTCAGGCAGTCTTGAATGCCAAACACTGATGTAATATACCGACAGTGTCCGTCCTAGTTAGTTTTAACATTTCGTTCATGTTATGTGGACAATCAGAAGACTAAAATCAAGTACGAGTTATATTCTGTCATACCCTTTTTTCTTTCAAGATTAGCGACGCTAACAATAGTTTTTAAAGACTTTTTTTTAACAATATTTTGTAAATTTACTCAGTATTTTTTACAAAAATAACTCCTATTTACTGTAAAATGAAGTCAGAATACATAAAGATATAAAGCACATTCTTCCACCACCTCCACTCATTCTTATCTCCCAGTGGCGCAGTCCTATTAATACAGCAGAAAATAAAGATTTTTTAAAAGAAGCTGACCAATAAGAAGCTGAATCAACTTACATTCAGAAAAATATGGAAATATATGATAGGAGCTGAGGATGCAATATTTTATTGTACTCAATTTGATTGTTATAATATGGTTTTTTTTCCAAACAATGAAATTGTAAAAATAGCCAAATGAGATTTTAAAAAATAAAGAGAGCCCATGAGACTATAATCACAAACGTTTTTGTAAACTTTAAATGAAAATAGTACAGTAACACCTTAGCTGTTTGGAACCCTGGAAGAATTGACGTGATTTCCAGAAAGTTGAGATTTTTCTTGCCTTTTAGAAAAATTTTAGATAGAGATTTTATGAAAAAAAGATTTTACTCTGCTCCTCCTTCTTAACTGTAATAGATTTGTTTTAGTGACAACTGAGTCTGTGTTCTGAATGGCAGTTAGTGTACTGCGTTTAAAAAGTGAATGATGTTTTCAGGAACTTTTGATGTATATAAGCCTTCTTTGACGCCACCCTGAATGATCCCAACATCCTTTTGAGTCTCACTGCCTTTGTTTTAGAGTATGTTACACTGTCATATCTGTGCTCTGCCACTTACTGGCATTGTGGCCATGGGCAAGGCGTTTGAGCTCCCCATGTCTGCTTCCTCATCTCCACATGGGTGTACCAGTGCTGCCTGGTACTGTCCTTATAAGGGTTCACAGAGGAAGTGTTCCTACAGGGCTCGCCTGGCCACTTCTGAGAAGCCACGCTGTGAGGACGTCCTGAGTTGGGGGTAAATGCAGGCTTCTTAGTTCTCTACAGTGCCAAGAACATAAGAATGCCAGAAGGTTCTAAATATACAAGCTGTGACTACAAAATGAACTCATTGAAGGTGATCCTGGCAAACTGGAGGATGAACAAAGGTGTACAATTGAATGAGGACTGAAGGCAGGCAAGGAGGTAATTCAAAAAATGAAGTTGTGGGCCGGCCCTGTGGCCAAGTGGTTGAGTTAGCACACTCCGCTTCGGCGGCCCAGGGTTTCACCCGTTCGGATCCTGGGTATGGACATGGCACCGCTCATCAAGCCATGCTGAGGCAGCATCCCACATGCCACAACTGGAAGGACCCACAACTAAAATATACAACTATGTACTGGGGGGATTTGGGGAGAAAAAGCAGAAAAAAAAGAAAAAGATTGGCAACAGTTGTTAGCTCAGGTGCCAATCTTTAAAAAAAAAAAATTAAAAAAAAAAAAAAAAGCCTGGATATTTGAATGTCAAACACCCCAAACATTGTAACAAGTGTTACTCATTTAAAGTGGTTAAACAGTGACCCAGTACTCAGAATGTTTGTGCGTCAAATTTTGGTTTCCCTGGTCTCCTAAGTATCCTCTAGGAGGTATGCCCTAATCCCATCGCCCTGCTGTGTGCTGCTTCCTCCGCATGCAGTACAGGAACTAGGGGCACTGAAGATTCCCACGAAATGGGTCGATTCAGGTGGTTATGTCTGAGTGCCTGCTGTATGCAAGGCCCCGTGTTGGGCATTAGGGGATCCAGGGAACCAGAAAACGTGGTCACCTGGCACCAGCCCTCACAAAGCAGCAGCTGGGGAGGAAGAAGTGTAAGCGAGGTAGGTAATCGTTTAGGCGATGGGAAGTGCTGGAGGACTGGCTGGGAGCAATACATCTTCTCCAACGTGGAAGTAAGGGTAGGCCTTGTAGAAGGACCCTGAACAGGAGGTGGACAGTTAGGGGCAGGAAAGGAAAAGAGGAGCGGGGGGATGGCGTGAAGAGAGGTGGGTGAGCACGAGCAGGTGAAAGCAGGAAAACCCTAGGCCACTGAGGCACACCCTGGGGTGCAGGCACACACTGGGGTGCAGGCACACACTGGGATGGGGCAGTGAGTCCCAGCAGCTTTTGTCTCAGGACCACTTCACGCTCCTAAAAATTATGCAGGACGCCTAAGAGGTTTTGTTTATGTGGATTTAGCTACTGATATTGACCATATTTGAAATTAAACCAGAAGAAAATTTTAAGTATGTTTTTATTAATTCATTAAAAGTAATAAGCTTATGGCATGTTAACAGAAATAACATTTTTATGAAAACAGCCATATTTTCAAAAACAAAGTTAGCAGCATTGTTTTATATTTTTGCAAATCTCTTTTGTCTGGCTTAACAGGAGCTAGCTGGATTCTCCTGTCTACTTCTGCACTCAGTCTGCTGCCGTGTGTTTTGGTTAAAGTGTAGGAAAATGTGTAGTTGGGAAAAGGAGTAATTTAATAGCCTTTTCGGAGCATTGTGGACGTTTTCTTTAATGTTACACCAAAACTTAACAAACGAGTAGTTTCTTAAAGGAATCTGCAATGTCAACCTGAAACCATAGCAATAAGTTGTCTCTACATTTTATTACATTAAAATCCAGTGAACTGTCTTGTGCTTTGAATGTCTCTTTTGCCCGTGAATGATATTTTACACCATTTATTGATCACTTGGAAAATACTGGTTCACTCAGTTATGCAAATGTTTTGAGGCGTTTTGTAAACCTTGGACACATTTGAGTATATCTGTCGATACATCTCATACGTTAATAGCACCACTGATCTCATCTTCACTGCGGGGAAGCTATCAGGCTCACACTGGCAGATAGAAGTTTTCCAGACTTCGCAGAGTACTGGAAAGTCGTTCAGAGCTCCGTCACTTTCCACCCCTACAATCACCCTCTAGACCTGTTTCTTAAGCTCTGTTGTGTCATTGTAAAGATTACATGAAAAAAATAGGTAAATATGTATAAAGCTTTTAATATGGTACCCGGCCCAGGTGCGCACTCACTAAGGAATCGTGATTGTTGTTACTGTGTGCACTGTTCCCATACTGCTGCTGTCATGAATGTCGTCAGTCTTCACATGTGATGCGTGTTGGCTGTAGCCCACAGTGAGGAATGAAATGTGCTCTGTGGAGCACCAGGGTGGTTACTCTTGACTGTGTTTATAGCAACTCTTTTTGACAAGCTTCGGACTCAGGCCACTTGCTCTGGCTTTGCCAGCTAGCCAGTGGGCAGCCACCGTGGCCTTCCCCTGGGACTTAGAGCAATAGCAGACCTGAGAGCATCCTTCCCTGTGGCCTTTTCTTACCTTGCCTGTACCTACAGTCCACAGTTGTCCCATGTGTGTGTGTCCGTGCCCCTGACCCCAGACTGGTGCCTGTGGTTGGCCTCTTGTCCCCTTGCGCCTCACAGTGCTGGCATGTGTTAATTGGCGCTCAGATAATATTTATTGAATGAACGCTTTTAGAGGGAACTTACTTTGAACAGTACTCTCGACATGGTTTCAAAGAGTTAAAAAGTATACAAACTTTGTTACATGAAATATATGATCTGAGCAGTCACTAGCTCTTGTTTTGTTTATTTTGAAATGTTTAACCTCTGTTCACCCCTACCCCATCTCTTTTTTCTCGAAACTCTATTAATTCAAAATAAAAATAGTGGAAGGCTTAAAAGTGTTTGACAGTAATTTTGGGTTAAACATCTTTGCGATCAATATACTTTGCTTTCTGCTTTTCAGATGTTCCTCCTGCTGATCAAGAGAAGCTTTTTATCCAGAAGTTACGTCAGTGTTGTGTCCTCTTTGACTTTGTTTCTGATCCACTGAGTGACCTAAAGTGGAAGGAAGTAAAACGAGCTGCTTTAAGTGAAATGGTAGAATATATCACCCATAATCGGAACGTGATCACAGAGCCTATTTACCCAGAAGTAGTCCATATGGTAAGTGACTGCACTTGAACCAGCGTGTCCCAACACTGAGTGGCAAACAGGCCTCCGATATTCTTAGAACGAGCCGAGACGTTTGAGCCTAACACAACACTTCCCACGAAAACATCCTCCTTCAAGAATTTGTACTTGTGCTATGAGAGTGCCAATCTTTGTAATGTATCTTGGATGATAATGATGATAATGGTAAGGGAAATTGGGTGCCTTCTAGGGACCAGCCGAAGTGCCCTAGGTGTGTTAACTCTTTAATCCTCACACCTACCCTGTGGCATAGATGTGCCAGAACTTTTATTTGCATTTATTATCTCATCCTCTTTCCCCTTTTTTTTAAACATATTTAACATTAATGTAATAGTGCCGTATATGATTTAGAAGTAAACATGTCCGTATGTGTGCAGGAAAATTCTAATGATGGGGCAGAATTAAAATAATGGGAGGACCAAGCTGGCGTCAGGACAGCCCGCCCTGATTGGCTGAGACAGCCTCCGCTGTCCATGGCACTGTCAGCACAGCTCATCCCCGTTGGCTGAGATGGCCTCTGTCACCCTGCAGTTAGCTCATCGTCGGTTCCATTCAGCCCCAAGTCTCAGTCCTCTGTGGTCTCATACTTTACAGCCTGTTTCCAGGTCCTTTTCAGGATCCCACTGTGACCTCAGTTGGTACATGTGGAAACATTTCATGCAAGCCATTACTAAAACTCTTACTGTCTAACACTGAACTCCAATTTTCTGTTGAGTGTTTTTGAATCGTTGATATTTTGTCCAACTTTGAAATCATTTCTGCTCCCTAATTATTAGGGAGACCTTGTTGCTTAATATAAAATTCTAAATCCTAATTTTTAACTCCTTCTTAAATTACTGATTTTTTTTGCCCCAAACCTGTAAGTTTCAGATTTGACTAGGCTTGTTGACCAGAATTTCTTTTTGAGGAAGATTAGCCCTGAGCTAACATCCGCTGCCAATCCTCCTCTTTTTGCTGAGGAAGACTGGCCCTGAGCTAACATCCGTGCCCATCTTCGTCTACTTTATATGTGGGACGCCTGTCACAGCATGGCTTGACAAGCGGTGCGTAGGTCCATGCCCAGGATCTGAACTGACGAACCCTGGGCCACTGAAGCAGAGTGTGTGAACTTAACCACTGCACCACCGGGCTGGCCCCTATTTATTTCTTACTTTAGGATGTTTGCTTTGGAAAAAAAAGATGAAAATAATGTTCTTTTTTGTAGTTCACAGTCTGTTGTGTCAGAAGTTGAGATCAGCCTGATTATTTTAGTTTATTGTTGCTAAGTCTTAAAGTTCAGAATTTCCCAGCATGTGACCAGCCTAGCAATGCGAGAGCCGTGTGGGTTCCCTCCCCAGACTCACACCTGAAGGGTAGTCATAGGCACATAAACTGAGCAGTAAATACTCAAAAACCTTACTCATTCAGACTAAGGAAAATTGAAGACTATCTTTTTTTCTTTCCTTAATTTCAACTCAATTATTTTAGAAGCCCTCTCAAACCCCAAAATCACAAAGAAAAATCTCTAATATTTTCTCCTAATACTTTCATGATTCTGTTGTTTACAGTACATTTTATAATCCTCCCAGAACTTTTTTTCTTTACGGTGCAGGGTAAGGCTATAACTTTACTTTCTTCTAAAATCATTGAAAAATCATTTGTGGGGCCGGCCCCGTGGCTGAGTGGTTGAGTTCTCACGCTTCACTTCGGCGGCCCAGGGTTTCATCAGTTTGGACCCTGGGTGCGGACATGGCACCATTCATCAGGCCATGCTGAGGCAGCATCCCACATGCCACAACTAGAGGGACCCACAACTAAAATATACAACTGTGTACCGCAGGGCTTTGGGGAGAAAAAGGAAAAATAAAATCTTTAAAAAATAAATAAAATTTCCCCCTACACCATGTATTTAATATTGCATTTTCCCCATTTATTTTAAGTGTCAGCGGTCTCTGAGCCCCACTCTTAACCCAAGACGGAAGAGTCTGCAAAGACTGAGGCTTCACTTGGCCTGGTTTGGGTCAGATGCGCCCCTTGAACCAAGTGTGGGCCCGCCTGCTTGAGGCAGTCTCTCATTTGCCTTTCACAGTACCCGTGTGCATTACCAGAACCACTTAGGATACTTAAAGCCCTTTCGATGTTTTTTAAGATTAAATAGTCATTACTTCTCCTCTCCCTGTTATAATTGTATCGTAACTAGATTCTTTTCCTGCTGCCTTAACTTTGTTCTGCACCCTGAAATTCAAGCCAGTCTTCAGAGCATTGGGCAATTTGCCCTCTAAAGCACTTAGCAGACAGTTACTGAGCATCCTCTCCAGGCCGGGCACGTGTTCAGGTGAGGAAATAGAGTAGTGAACAAGAAGACGTCTGCCCTCCCAAAGCTTTCCTTTTCATAGGGGACAGGCATAAAGTCAGCCACCCAACACTGTACCCTCCTAGATTATGGTAACGCAGTGAAGGAAAGTGAAGGGGCAAGTGGATAGAGTGCAAGACTGCCATATGCCCGTGTGGTGGGAAGAAGGTGCAGAGGGAGACCCTGTGCACGATGCAGTAAGTGTCCCGTGCAGATCTGTGCTGTGAGGTGCTTGCCCATGTCCCCGAGCGGGCAGAGGATGGTTCACTCTTTCCTCCCTGCTCTAACCAGAGCAAGTGCAGGAGAGAGCGCAGCCTTTCCCTGATCTCTCATTTGTCCAGAGCTTCGGGGGTGGACTGAGGGCGAGAGACAGAGAGGGATTTTGGTGTTATTTGCTGCTGTTGCTTTGTTTTATAGACAGAGGGCGCTGATGAAAGGTATAAGGAAAGAAGAAAAGTATGATGGGGAGGTACTTGGCAGAGGTTTCTGACCCTCAGCAGTGGACAGGATGCAAGATTCGAGCAACCAGTAGAAGGCCTCCACGCAGGCCACACCTGGACCAAGCGTGGCAGGTGGAAGGATGTGGGCCCTTTGGTGTCCATTCGGGTGCCCCCTGGTGTGCTGACCACGGAAGCAGTGCTCAGCCGGCTCGCTTGTCCTATTGCCTGTTGTTTATTTTTGTGCGTGTGTATATTTAGTTTTGTTTTGTCATAGAATTTTTAAAGACATTAATTTCCACTTTGAGGAATCCGAAGCTCTGTGGATATCGTACTCCTTGTGCTGCTTTTGAATATATTGCCGATTAGACTGGGCTGCTATATGGCTTCCTAACAGATTTATGGAGAGAATTCACATACCAGAGAATTCACACGTCTAAAATGTACAATTCACTGGTTTTTATATAGTCACAGGATTGTGCAGCTATCGTCGCATCTAATTTTATAACATTTTCATCCCGTTAAAAGAAATTCTATCCCCACTAACAGTCACTGCCATTCCTCCCTAACTCCCATCCCCAGCCCCTGGCAGCCGCTTGTCTGCTTTCTGTCTCTCTTGTCTTCCTAACCTGCACATTTCATATAAATGGGATTATACTACATGTGGCCTTCTTTCACTTAGCATGATGTTTGCAAGGTTCATGCATGTTGTAGCCTGTATCAGTGCTGTTTATTGCTACGTAATATTCCCTTATATGGATATATACCACATTGTATTTATCCATTCATCCGTTATGGACATTTGAGTTATTTCTGCTACTTGGCAGTTAGGAATAGTGATGCTGTGAGCATTCACGTACAAGCTTTTGTGCACATATGTTTTCATTTCTCTTGAGTCTTTATCTAGGAGTGGATCTACTAGGTCACATGTTAACTTGGTGTTTAACATTTTGAAGAAATGATCAGACTTTTCCAAAGCATCTGCACCATTTTACATTCCCTCCAGCAGTATACAGGGGTTCCCGTCTCTCAACACGTGTTATCATCTGTCTTTTTGATGAAACCCATCCTAGTGGGTATGAAATGGGATCTCACTGGGGGTTTGATTTGCATTTCCCTCATGACTAATAATGGTGAGCATCTTTTCATGTGTGCTGTGTATTTTTTTACATCATAGACTTTAGACCTGGAATTTAACAGAACCTTACAGATCATCTAGCCTCACCCTTTTATTTTCCAGATTAAAAAAACTTAGGTTCAAGGAGATGAGAGTGAAGAGAAGCAATACTCGGGGGGAAACTCCTGGCATCAAGAGTCTCAGGCCCAAATTACATCAACTCCATTATCTCTTAATTTCAGTCATATTTTAAATATAACCAGCCATCTGTTTTTTCAATTAAATTACCTGGTTAATCTGTTTTTCAGGCATTGGCATTTTTCTTATAGTCAAAACACTGATAGCAAAATCAAGTAATAGCAAAGCCACTTTTTTCACGGAGCACCATTTTTACTTGAAGAATGACTGGCAAACTGGTTATTCAGACTTGAATATTTAGCAAACGTTTTCTCAAAAAAAAACAGATAAAATGAGAATGTTACTTCAAGAAAAATAACTGATAGTGTTTGTTGTCAATGATAAAATTCAAGCTTTCAGGCGAAAATTTGAATTTTGGAAAATTTGTATCAGTTATTACCAGCTTCGGCTTTCAGGTGCCACAGGCTCTCCCACTGAGATCAGATATGAACAAATGGGGTCTTTAATACTCTTGATGAAATGAGACCCCACTGGACTGATTTATAATTCAGTGAGCCAGTATTTTCCAAATGACCAATAAAAGATGTTACAAAATTGTTCATGGCCCAGAGAGCTGTTCAAAGTGCAAGACGTGCCTAACTTGTCTAACTATAATAAATAATAAATACTAAAGGTTTACTTTTTAATAACTTGATTTTTAAAAATTTCTCTGTATTTATTTCTAATACAATCAATATCAATAGATATAACTCTCATAAACAAAAGCTTTTCGGAGCCTAATTTTTAAATGGATCCTAGACCAAAGAGTTTGAGAACCGCTCTTCTGAAAGAGAGCTACTCGAAGGCTGCAGCCTCGGCCCCACCTGGAGCTCGTTAGAAATGCTGCTGCTTGAGTCACAGCGCGCTCTGTTCTCCCGTCGTCTCTAGGTCGTTCTGAAGCATGCCAGAAGCTTAAGAATCACTGTCTCAGTCACCCTTCTGCACTGCCCCCTCTCAGATGAAAGCCCTCTTAGAACACCTGGGACAACTCTGTCTAACTTCCCCGGGTCATAAATTCCCTGAGAGGAAAATGTGTCATGCTCTCGCATTTCTTCCACTAAATTTAGCACAGTGACTTTTCCTAAGCTCAGTACCTATTCATTCAGTATGGACTTTTCTGCATAGACAAGGGCATTAAAACCAGTCTTAGTAGTCACAGATGAATATAACCTGAAGATCAGAGAAAGCATTGGCTGGATGGACGGTAGAACGAGTTGGATGGTTCAGAGGTCCTTCGTATCAAAGTGGACCTCTCTACAATTGCCCACGTCTGCTGTGCCGGATTAGTAAGTAGGCGACAGTGAGTGAGGTACAGCATCTGTCCTTGCACAGTCCGCCCTCTCTTGTCTGGGAGACTGTGTTCTGGAGGAATGTAGTTCAAACTGTTCATGGTAGCGGCCTTTGGATGGTGCGAATGTGCAGATTTTCGCCTTTCACTACATTTGTCGCTTTTTAAAAATTTAATCATCATGTACCACATTCCTCCTCATCAAAAATCAATAATAATATGTTTTCGTTAAAAAAAAAAAGCTCTCTGTATGTAGTATAATAGCAGTCCTGTTCTTATCAGGACCCATGTTGAGTTTTCAGGGAAAATTCATTCGTCCCATTATTTAATCCACAGTGCTTGCACAGGACTAGATGGTATCTTACAAGTTTTCTTTTCTTTTATGCTTAGGATTCAAGTCAGCGTTTTTCTTTAAGGGCAAGGGAGTTTTTCTCAGGTCCTTGGGGGAGGTTTCATGCCCAGATCCCCGGGATGATTGTCTTACGCTTCATTGAGGATTGGCGTCGGACGTGCTCCTCCTCCTATTTTTGTGTCGATATTCGCAGTGTGTTCTGGAAAGTATTACTTGTTGTGAGGATGAAGAGAGTTTGGAAATGGGAGAGGAAAGAATACTTTGAATTAGAGGGTGTAGTACTTTAATCAATGAAGCTTTAAATAGTCTACAGATTTCTTTCAAGTGATGATTTAAATTATGCATCCCCTTTTCTGCTTAGTTATTGTTTCAAAGTCACTGTAACACGTTAAAGAAGCGCTGACCTCAGCGATAAGCCAAAAGAAGATTAAAACATAAAGTGCTTTTTGAAGTCCAGAGAGTGATTTTACTTTAAATATCAGCGAGCCATTTCTTGATTTCCTCTTATCATTTTGAGAGAATTTCCCTTTGTTCTGTTTGATATTTTTACATTGTAGAAGAAATGCATGCTTATTTTAGAATAAGTAAAATGAATACAAAAGAGGAAGTAAAAGTTAATCTTTTTCCTTACTCCACCCCTCCCCAATTCTACCTATACACATCCTCACCTGCAGCCAGCCAATTTAGATGTATGGGTTTTTCCCAAAAGTCAACTAAAAAACTTTTGGAGATGATGAATATGTTCGTTATCTTGATTATATGATGATTTCACAGATCTATGCCTATGTTAAATGTATTGCATTATACACTTTAAAATGTACAATTAATTGTATGTCAATTATACCTCAGTGAACCTAGGGTTTTTTAAAGCTCCTAAATTGATGGGTATTTCTTTTGGTCTAGGAGTACAGTGAAGAAATTGCTAAGATTAAGGACATTGTGAACCAAGAACATTTGGGAACTTAGTCCTAGTAAATATCTTTCTGTAATATTTTTAATTAATTTTTAATTTACATACAGCAAAATTCACTCTTGTTCTCTGAGATTTGATAAATACATATAGTCACGCAACCACCACAGTCAAGATACAGAACAGTTCCATCACCCTCCAGAAACATTGCTCTATGCTCCTCTTTCACAGTCAGACCTTCCGCCTGCCTCTTATCCCTGGCCGCCACTGATCTGTCCTCTAGCTCTGTCATTGTGTCTTCTCCAGAATGTCGTATAAATGGACTTGTGCCTTTTGAGTCTGGCTTCTTTCATTCAGCATGTGTCTGAGGTTCATCCATGTTGTTGATTTATCAGTAGTTTGTTCCTTTTAATCGCTCAGTAGCCTCTCATTATACAAAAGTGCCACCATTTATCCACTCCCCACTTCAGGGATATTTGGGTTGTTGCCAGTTTTGGGCAATAAAACTGCTATAAATATTCATGTACAAGTTTTGGACATAAGTTTTTATTTGACTTAGGTAAACACATAGGCATGAGGCTGCTGGGTCATACTGTGTTTGTTAACTTTCTAAGAAGCTGCCAGACTGTTTTCCAAAGTGGCTGGACCATTTTGCAGCTCACCAGCAGTGTATGAGATTTCTGGTTGTTCTGTGTCCTCATCAACATTTGGTATCATCAGTCCTTTTATCTCATTTTGGCTTTAATTTGCATTTCTCTAATGACTAATGATGCGGAGCATTTTTTCCTGTGCTTATTTGTCATTTGTTTATCTTCCTTGTGAAGTGTCTGTTCAAATTGTTTGCCCATTTTTTAATTGGGTTGTTTGTTTTCTTATTGAGTTTGAGATTTCTTCACATATTCTGGATACAAATCCTTTGCCAATTAGGTGATTTGCAAATATTTTCTAGTGTGTGGCTTGTCTTTTTATTTTAACGGTGTCTTTTATAGAGCTTAAATTTAGATGAAGTCTAACTTAAGATTTGCTTCTTTCATGGGTAGTGCTTTTGGTATCATAGCTAAGAAATCTTTGCCTAACCCAAGCTCACAAAGATTTTCTCCTGAAAGTTTTATAGTTTGACATTTTCCGTTTAGGTCTGTGATCCATTTTGACGGAGGTGCGTTTTTTGGCGTGTGGATGTCCAGGTATTCTGTTTATTGAAAACTGTCTCTTGAAAAGACTAACCATTCTCCGTTGAATTGCCTTTGCGCTTTTGTCAAAAATCAGTTGACCGCATTTGTGAGTCTGTTTCTGGACTCGCTGTTCTGTTCCATTGATCTGGGGATCGCTCTGCTCACCCATGCCATACTGTCTTCGTTATTGTCGCCGTAGAGTACATTTTGAGATCAGCTAGTAGGAGTGCGCCAGCCTTGGTTTTCTTTTTCACAGTTGTTTGGCTGTTCTACCTATTTTGCCTTTCCATATAAGTTTTAGAATCAGCTTGTTGTTATCTACAAAATATCCTTCAAGAGTTTTGATTGGAATTGCACTGAGTATGTAGATTTGGAGAGAATTGATATCTTAACAATAGTGAATCTTTCAATCCATGTACACAGTTTATCTTCCCGTTTTGATCTTTTCTGTTTTGTAGTTTTTGGCATACAGATCCTATATGTATTTTTTTAGATTCATAGCTATTTCATTTTTTGGTGCTTTAGTAATTGGGGCTGTTTGTTTATTTTCTAATTTTTTGTTGTCTGGTTTTTCTTGCAGTTCTATCAGGTTTTACTTCTTGGTGTTCGGTGCATAAATATTAGTAGTATTTATTAGTTGAATTGACTCCTCTATCACTAGAAAATGATCCTCTTTATCCCTGCTGATGTCTTTTGCCCCAATTCTGCCTTGTCTGGTGTTGGTATCACCCCTCCAGCTCTCTGTTGACCAGTGTGAGCACAGTGCGTCTTTTTCCTGCCTTTTACTTTTGACCAGTTTGTCTTTGTGTTTCAGTGGCCTTATTGTGGACAGCTTATGGTTGGGTCTTTTTTATTCATTCAGATAATCTCTGCCTTTTGATTGGGATGTTCAAACCATTTGCCTTTAACGTGAGTGTTGATCTTGTTGGGTTTAAATGTCTTGCTTTTTTCCCCTATTTGTCCCATCTGTTCCTCGTTCCCTTTTCCTCTTTTTCTGCTTTCTTTTGGATCACTTGAGCACTTTTTATGATTCCATGTTATCTCTTGTTGGCTTTTTAACTATAACCCTTTATTGTTTGATCTCAATTACGTATTTAGCTTTTCTAGAATACATCTTTAACTTGTCACAGTCTACCTTCAAATCATAATATACGATTTCACGTAGAATATAAAAAGTTTACAACAGTGTATTCTATTTCTCCTCTCTATCTTTCTTCTAGTGTTCTCTTGTCATGCATTTTACTTCTTCATGTTATAAACCCTACAGTATATTTTTTAAACAATTATCATGTAAAGAGATTTAAATAATGTTTTCAAAACTTTTATACTTACCTAGATAGTTGCCATTTTCAGTGTTCTTCCTTCCATTGTGTAGATCCAGATATACATCTGATATCAATTTCCTTCTGCTTGAAGGACTTTGTTTAATATTTATTGTAGCATAGATGTACTGTTGATTAATTCTTTCCACTTCTGTATGTCTGAAAAAGTCTTGTTTTTTTTTTCCGTCTGTGATTTTGAAAGATGTGCTTGCTGGGTATGGAATTCTAGGTCAGAGCTTTAGCCTTTAAAAATTTTGCTCCTCCGTCTCCTTGCTTGCCTTGTTTCTGATGAGAAATCCGCTGCCAATCTTATTTTTGTTTCTCTCGGCATAATGTGTCTTTTTTCCTATGGCTACTTTTAAAAAGATTTTCTCTTTTATTGTTCTTTTTAAGCAATTTGATTGTGATGTGCCTTGGTGTGTTTTCTTTGTTTTTCTTATGTGTAGAGTTCATTTATAGTTTTCATCGAATTTGGGAAAGTATTTGGCCATTGTCACTTGAGATTTTTCTCTCCCCTGCCCCCTCTCGTGCTGTAGAGACACCAGCATCATGTATATTAGGCTTCGTAGCGTCATCCCCCAGCTGTCTGGTGCTCTTTTTCTTTTCCATCTTTTTTCCTTTCTTCGTTTCCTTTTGTCAGTTTCTTGACTGTCTTCAAGTTTGCTGATCTTTTCTGCAGTGTCTCCGTTGGTGTTAATTCCCATCCAGTAAATTTTTCATCTCATGTTGTACTTTCCATCTCTAGTAGTTTGATTTGTACCTTCCACGTCTCCACCTAACTTTTTGAACACAGAATACTATTATACTATCCTTGTCTGCTAATTCTAACATTGTGTCAATTCCAGGTCAGTTCAATGGATTGGTTTTTCTTCTCATTGTGAATCATATTTTCTGCTTCTTTGAGTGTCCAGTAATTTTTTATTGGATGCCTGACACTGTGAATTTTGCCTTGTTGAGCACCACATACTTACGTATTTCTATTAATGTTCTTGAGATTAATTTTAGGATGCAGTTAAGTTCCTTGCAAACAGTTTGATCCTTTTGGTTCTTGCTTTTAAGATGTGTTAGGAAGGACCCTAACCAGAACCATAGTAATTCTGTGATTAATGGTCCTCCCCTACCTTCTGATCGTGAGCCCAATGCTCCATGAATTAGGAATTTTTCCAGGCTAGTTGTTGGGAACAGGCACTGTTCCCAGGCCTGGTCAGGTCCTGGATCTGTCTGATCCTTTCAGATGGTTCTTTTCTCGGCCTCTAGTAGTTTTCTCACACAAATATGCTGATCAGAAGTCTACTGAATAGTTGAGGAGGACCTCTGCAGTCACTGGAACGCTCCCTCTCTCTTCGCAGCTCTCGCCTCTCTGGGACTTTGCCTTATAAATTCTGACCACCTTTGCCTGCTGGACGGCACCTGTGTTTTTTCTCTCTGTGCTGCAACCTGGATGTTCCATCAAGGCAGTAAGCGGGGTAATTGTAGGGTATATTTCGTTTGTCTCCAGTCTTTCAGGGATCTCTTTCCTTCACTGCCTGAAATCCTGTGTCTCAAAAACCATAATTCCATGTATTTTTGCTCAGTTCTTTGATTGTTTCAAGAGGTAGAGTAAATCCTGTCCCTATTACTCCATCTTATCTGGAAGCATAAGTCTCTACTTCATTTTTAACAGATACTTAACACAACTCGGTCCACACAGGTGATCCATCAATGATTCCAAAAAATGTACCAATCAGAGGTTATTCGCATAATTCATAATTCTGTAACCGTAAATATCTAGTTGGTGAGGGGGACATAGCAGGAAAATGTTGGCTCTACATACATGACTGGGAAGTAGTACTTTAGCTCTGAAACTTCCTTTTTCAGTCTATTTATATCATATAGGATGAAGAAAATATATTTTTGCTATTCTAAAGCATTCCTAAACTTTCTCACATTATACTGAAAAAAATATAGAATATTATATATAATATATTAGAATGTTAATAGTAAAATCTACTTGGTGGCTGTATGGTTATTCACTATAAAATTCAACTTTTTGCATTGAGATTTTTCATAACAAAATAGTGGGAATACATCATTGTATTCTATGTAAATCTATGTAAATCTATGTAAAACTAACCTTTGGCCCAGAGTAAATAACTTGAGAAACTTCCAAATCCAGTGTTATCTTTAAATACCTTTAATTGAATTATAAGTCTTACAAGTTATTGCTTATGTTGTATAAGTACATTTCTATTCTTAAACTCAAAAATTAAAATTAAGGAATAAACTCATACATGATTATAAATGACTAGCATATTTTCATTTAAAGTAAGATGGTATTGTACTTTTAGTTGTGAAATAGTCATAAAATTTAAATATCCATTATTTGAAAACTTGAGATTAAATTTCCTTTATTAAGAATTCTATGGGGGCTGGCCCCATGACCAAGTGGTTAAGTTCACGCACTCTACTTTGGTGGCCTGGGTTTTCGCTGGTTCGGATCCTGGGCGCATACATGGCACTGCTCGTCAGGCCATGCTGAGGCAGCATCCCACATAGCACAACCAGAGGCACTCACAACTAGAATATGCAACTATGCACTGGGGGGCTTTAGGGAGAAGAGAAAAAAAAAAAGATTGGCAGCAGTTGTTAGCTCAGATGCCAATCTTTAGAAGAAAAAAAAATAGAATTCTACAAAGATTTGTAGGTTTTTATTTCCATATCTTTAACTGTTAAAGAACATATTTAAATGATTATAAAAATAGCAAGCTATTCAAAATAAGAATTTAACTTATAGTTGTTTTCTTAAAATATCACATTCTGGCATCTATTTGGAGGTAAAGCTACATTCTTGGAAAGCAGCTCTTGCCTTAGAGAAAGTGATGGTCTTAACTTGTGGACAAGGAGACCCTGCTGTGTCTCACCTCACGTGTTTATTGAGTGTTCTGTGCCAGGTGGTGCGATGGGGCCCGGGTGTGGTGCTGGGAGGAAGACATCAAACCAGAATTCCCCAACCATGCAGTTATATTTGAGACAAATATCATGAAGAAAATGTACAGCATTATAGAAGAGCTTAAAATTTGGGATCCAGTTAGGTTTGGGGTCGGGGAAGGCTCCCCTGATGAAATTGGGGTGAGATCTAAAGATTTAATCAAAAATTTTTCAATTTTCGGGTAATTACTTGGTGTTGCAGTTAGTAAGTGACTGATATGTGCTTTTCCCAGGGGATCCACTTACTCTCCACGGGTGTTGGAGGACCTCCTAGGTGCCAGGCCCACGGCAGGCGCTGGGGATTGAGCAGTGCCTGAGTAGTGGCGCGTACATTCCCTGGGATGACAGCTCAGCTTTGCCATGAAAGCAAATTCTAACTAACCTGACAAATGAGGAAAGGGAGTTTTTCCCTATAAGATTGCTACTAGGATTTTTATCATCCACCTAAATTTTAAATGACATTCATTGAGTTCATCAAAAATCCAGTTAGAATTATGTTTAAGATCACATTCAGTGTATAAATTGCTTTGTGGACAAGTTACATCTTTGTAATATAACGTCATGCAACTCTGGAGAGCGAAAGTCTCGTCCATTCATTCAGGAATTCCTCAGTGCCCTTTATCAGGTGTTTATGCTCTCCTCGAGGCCTGTACCTGGGGTGTGGGGCCCTAGGCCCAGGGTTATTTTTGCAGCTGTGTGTGACTTCTCCTGTCAGTTGTGTTGCCTAGTTGCTTGTCATTGGTGGAGAGATGTTGCTGTTAGTTTTGTATTTTTGGTTTTTGTATTGGTGGCCTAGCTGTGATGGCCTCTCTGTGGTGTCTGTTGGTTTTTGCAGATAGATTGTATCATTTGCTAACAAATAGCAATTTTCTATTTAGTAAAGTAATGTGTAGGGCCAGCCCAGTTGCGTAGTGGTTGCATTCACACAGTCCACTTCAGCAGCCTGGGGTTTGCAGGTTCGGATCCCTGGTGTGGACCTAGCACTGCTCATCAAGCCACGCTGTGGCAGCGTCCCACATACAAAATAGAGGAAGATTGAGACAGATGTTAGCTCAGAGACAATCTTCCTCACCAAAAACTAAAACTAAAAATAATGTGAATGAGCTCTCCCTCTCCAAAAATGCATCTCTTAGACTATGGCTCTCAGGTCCTAGTATTTCTATTACAAGAGGAAGTGTGTCTGGAAGAACTGTAGCTTGGCCTTTGGTGGACTCACCTTCATAAATCTCGTTCACATGAATAAAACAATAAATAACAAAGTAGAATAACCTTGTGGTTTTGAACAGAGAACTGAATAATCAACCTTTTTTTCCTCGTCGTCTCTGAAATTAGATTATCAGTGTTCTTTGGCGTGTATCCCTGCGTATTTCAAACCTTCATGTATTACACTGTCTACAGTGAGGCCGCGGCATGAATGTTTTATTGCCTCGCCCATTGGTAATGGATGTTACAGGGATGGAACCGGCTGAGTGATATTGCTGAATTGTAAGGATTTTCCGTAAAGTTGCTTCTTGAGCCATTTTGGTTCACATCTACTTCAGTAAATTTAGCAGTTCGGAGAAGAACATCTGCAGGGCTGACTTAAGTACTGAAAGCTGAAGTGTCAAGAAAGCTGTAGAAGCACGTCTTCCTGATGTCACAGAGTCAGTCCGCACCACACCGGCGGCTGTGTGGGCCTCGTGCGTGCCCGCACACATGTCTGAAGACTGTTTACTGTAGTGCTTTCCATTTCACACGTGCCCAGTGCGAAGAAGGGATCTACCCTCTTTCAACAGAGGGAAAACCGAGGCTTGGGCAGCTTTCTCAGTCCAAAGTCCTGCTTCTAGGTAGGCGGAGGGTCAGGGAAGGCTGGCCCCTCTAGGCCCTGCTGCCTCTCTGCGTGGGCTGATTTGGGCTCTGTCCATGCCTTGGTGTGCACTCTGAATCAGAGTATTCCGCTGAGAGGTTATAATGGATCTGTGTGACCCCTGTCAGACCTACAGTAGAAAGAAGATTCCCTTTGGTCTCCGTGGCAGGATGCTGATGAAGATCACCATCTGTGGTTCTCTGAGTGAATGCCGCGCCTGGACAGCACGGCGCTCCCTCCGAGCACGCGGACCTCCGCACCACAATGCTCAGCTAATTTGACCCCTGAAGCTTTTACACTGAGAAATGTTGCTAGGCTAGAAACCCAAGAATAATTTGAGGTGGCCTGCTGTATGCCTTGTGCTCTTTTATCTAAATATTAGTTTTTAGTATATTTAAGCTTTTCTAGAGATGAGCATTAAATTAATGCAGTGTAATGTGATAGGAAAGGTGGGTAGAAATTACAGCACGAGATTTTTTTTTCCTGCTTGAAAGAAATGTTTTTATCAATTAGAGTTGGCCGATAATAAAACTTCCTGGATCTAGGATGGCCATCCTCCCAGGATACTGAAAAGGGGAACGTTTGCATTAAAAGCAGATGGGTCTGTGTCCCCTTGCAGACTCCTAGCTCAGCATCTAGGACTAGGCGCATGCGCAGGTGTTGAGGATGGTCTGTGGCTGAGGGAACACTGCGACAGGGCTGAAACTAGAGGCATTAGCTTCACTGCTGGTAGAATACAGCCAGGTTACTAAGGAGTCTCACCTAAGCTGGTGTATTGGTTAGAGTTCTACCAGAGAAGCAGAACCAGTGGGACAGAGAGAGGCAATAGAGAAAGAGAGACACAGAGAGAGAGGGAGACATGATTTTGAGGAACTGTCATGCCTTGTGGAGTGCGGCGGGGCAAGTCTGACCTCCATCGGGCCGGAGCCCACGCTGCCGTCCACAGTGGGTTCTTCCTCACAGAAACCGCAGTTTGCTCTTAAGACTTTTCACTGATCGCGTGAGGCCCACCTCCATTCTCGAGGGTTATCTCCTTGGCTTGCTGTCACCCGATTGTAGATGTAAGCACAACTACAGGATGTCTTCACAGTGACACCGGGTTCCTGTTTGATTGAGTGACGGGGTACCCTGAGACCAGCCATCACACTGGGCCGCGTTTTACTTTTTTCAACCACTAGGTGTTGAATCTTCTTTTCCTGCCCCTTGTTGGTCATCTCTGGTTATAGCCATCCCACCTGGTTCAGCACCTTAACCCCAGGCTCAGAACCTCATGTGCGCCCCTCCCCTTGGGCAGCCTGGCCGGTGAGGGACCTAAAGTAGGAGAGGCGCTAAAGGGGCCGGCCTGGGCCCTGAGCAGTGGGGAGGGCAGCTGCCTTGTATCTGCTGCCCTAGCCTCTGCTGGTGTGGCGTTTCCCTCCTGTCTGGGACATCTGTGCTCTAGAGAGTTTTCAGCATCACTAAAGACCCCTTCCCAGGGGAGCAGCCGTCTCCCCTTCCGTCCAAACCTCCACCCCCTCGGTGGGCAAACTGACCGCTCCCTTGGCAGTTCCTGGGCAGCTCCACCGCCCCCCTCTCCCCTTGGACCTCTGTGTTCCTCGAGTACAGCCACAGGAACCTCACAGGAGCAGGCCCACACGGTCCCTTCTGGGTGCACTGCACCCCGATGTCACAGGCTGCTCCAGCAAGTCTCCTGCCTTCTGAAGCCTCCAGGAGAGGCCAGCACAGTGTGTATGCACAGACACCGCCGCCACCCAGGGGTGCCGTGCCCATGCTGGACCTCTGGCTCTGGTCCACCAGAGAACAGGGTGCTCGCCTCCTGCTCTTTAAGACACCTCCAGTCTCTAGGTGACTCTCTTGAAGCCCCCCAATCATTTGGCTTTGAGGGAGAGGCTAGAAAACCCCAGCTCAGGAATGCCGCTTTCCTCGTAAAGACCTCAGACTCAGTTGTGACTCTCTCCTCTCTGATCCTCGGCAGCCCAGGAAGGTGACAGCCCAGGGCAGTGGCTGGTGAGGGCACAGCTGGTTCTGCTGCCCCCCACAAGCACTGGAGGAGATGACAGGTGGGCTTTTCGTGTCTCCTCCTTTTCTGTGGGCTTTGAAATCAGGGTGCCAAGAGGAGACCCCTCACTGCCTGTCCCCTGGGGGTCTGGGAGCCAGTGACTGAGGACATGCCCTGTCTGCCTGTTGGTTAACCACCGTTGTCTGGGAGGCCTCTCCCAGGACTCTCTACATACCCCGATCACAGGTATCAGACCATTTTTTCCCGCTACTTGTGTCTTATGAGCATTACTCATATTTTTGCTAAAAGATTTTTTAATGAATTGATTCTGGATTTCCAGCCGTTTTTTTTTTTTTTTTCATACTTTCCATTCCTCTGCCATCGGTGTGTCATGTTATAGTTACTCTACATCAGCTTAGACGATACAGAGAACAAACATTTGATTCTCAGGGCTTTTAGAGCTGATGACTTGAGTGAATATTTCTCTTAATGAAAATGATGTTAAGGTTTGGAGCTCAATATCAATGACAGTAAAGACAGGAAGAAACAAAATGGGTGACACTGAGTCATAGCTCGGTCCTTATGAGACGAGTCTGAACAGCCGGGCTTGCCCTGGACTCTCCGCAGATACTTCTGGTCATCATGGGGTCAGATCTCATCTCGTGTGTTGGGCGTTTTGAGTTTGTGCCGAGGGGAGTGGTGGGACAGGGGCTCTTTTGGATCATCTGTGAGAGCCATTCCCCACAGCCCAGTTCTGTAACTGGCATATGGTGGGTTCAAAGATCATACTTAAACTTGCTACAAAAGAAAAATGTTATACATTGATGATACAGAAAAACTAAACTTTTTATATCGCAAATCTGTCAGTGTATATTGTGCTTTACCTAGAGATCTAACTTTTCGTATTAACCATGTGGGCGTGAAAATGTACCTGTGCTCCAAAGAATTCTAGATTTTATGTGGGAAACATCTGTTATCAAACACACTGATTTTTACGAAGCTGAAATTAACCAGAGCCTGGGCTGGGGGAGGGGTGAAGGGCAGTATAAAGGTGGGGATCAGAGAAAAGGGCAGCAGGTCGTCCGGGGGGATCATCCAAACTCCAGAGATGTCTTCTTCCTAAGTTATCTCCTCGTAAGGCCAGACAGGCTAAGAGAAGTTGTGACTGCCCAGTCCCTGGGCACATGGCCAGGCCTCCGGTGACAATGCTTCTCCTTGCTAACATGCAGCCCTTTCTCTGGAAATGGTCCTCTAGCTGCCCACCCAGAGGTCAGTCTGTCCCGATTGTGCCGTCCTCGTCATTGCTGACTGCAGAGCACTTGGCGTGGAAGTCGCATAAGTCATCTCTGTAGTACGGTGTTTCCATTTCTTTCCTCTCCTCTGTCTCCTCCCTGACCTCACCGTTTTCTTACCAGCACTTGGAACATCCTCCTTGCTTTCGCACCTACTGGATATAATGAAGGCCTTAGACGCCAGCCCTGCCGGTCAGCATCTGTTAGCACTGCTTGTCTGCAAAAGATTACAGCTCAGAGTCAAGTGGGGATCTCGGTGGTCACCTGCCTGCAGCCATGGTCCTGCGGCAGTTTTGACCCAGGATCTCGTTGGGGACCCGTACTGCTTCTGAATTTTGAGAATTACTACAAGCCAGATAACACGGGAAGCAGCTATCATTAGAATTACTTAAGATTTTTTAAATGTTCTCTGTAAATATTTTTAATGTCCTGGTTATAATTCTAGAATATGTGGATTTTAGTTTGCAGTTAACATGTTTCGAACATTACCACCTTCCTCCAACCCCACGGGAGCAGAATTTGACCCAGAGGAAGACGAACCAACGTTAGAAGCGGCCTGGCCTCATCTACAGGTACTGAGTCCGGGAGCGCGCTGCAGTTGAGTGTGGGCAGGGTTTTCTCTAAAGCAAGGACTCTGGCCCTAGGGCCTCTCCAGCTGATTGCAAATGGGCCCCTGACCTTTAGTGACATAGACCTTGCAAACCTCACATAGAAGAGAAGTATTTTAGCAGAAGAGAGAATATTTAATGGGTTTTTGTTTGTTTGGCCACTTGACACAAACTACAAAAATATGGATTGCCAATATGTTTTCAGTGGAATGACCACTTTGTTGACAGCCATCAAATTGAGGCCTGGAGGGCTTAAGCAGACATCTCCCAGTTGTGGATCCTTAGATGCAGTGTGCCCACCCTCCACCCCAGAGCTCCCCTGCCTTTTTCAGACACATTTGTCAGGAGAAAGGTGGGCTGGGACGCCTGAGAGAAGGCACTGAAACTAGTGTGAGCAGAGCACGTGCTGCATGCTGGACTGGGAGGCGTGGGTCACTCGTAGGAGGGGAAATGGAGAGGTGAAAACCTGAGAAGGAACTAGATGGGAGCAAACGAAAAGGAGGGCTCTCTCTCGAGCCGAGCATGCTCTCCCACAGCGTAACCATGACAGCGTGCAGCCCACTCGTGAAGGGGGGATGTCCCGGCCGCAGCTGACTGTGTCTGTGATCTGCTCCCCTGGCAGTCTCGGTTCTTGTCACCTGCCAGGACACTTGTAGGTGACCAGCTGCACATCTCACCCAGAATTTGGTCACAGCCTGGCTTGTGTTGGCTGTGCACTGTGGTCCCTGAGCAGCGTGATTTTAGCGTTGGTGACATCACCCTGGAAATCATTTTTGTTTAAATGCCATTTAAGGGGCTAGTCTGTGGTTCTTAGCTAAATAAAACAATTACCCTCATCACTTATAATTAAATTGTCATGTGATTTGGCATTGATTCTGTAGGTATGTAGCTTTTTTTAAAAGGCTAATATTTGCAGAAAAGATTCAACTAATAGTGTATTTTAATCTCCGTTTAATAAAATGCCGTGTTATTTGACTCTTTTTCTTTTCCTCCTAGCTTGTTTATGAATTTTTCTTAAGATTTTTAGAGTCTCCAGATTTCCAACCTAATATAGCGAAGAAATATATTGATCAGAAGTTTGTATTGCAGGTAAGGTACAAACTAACTGAAATTACAAAAGCCCTACTATACGGAGAGAGAACACCAAATCACTAAGTGTCTTTTTCTTCCTGAAGCTTTTAGAGCTCTTTGACAGTGAAGATCCTCGAGAGAGAGATTTTCTTAAAACTACCCTTCACAGAATCTATGGCAAGTTCTTAGGCTTAAGAGCTTACATCAGAAAACAGATAAATAATATATTTTATAGGTAAGTCGGTGTGTGGCTGACACCTCTCTTTTTGCATGGTGATGTTCATTTTCAACTTAATGCTCGCCCCGCTCATCGTTTCCTTTGGCAGGTGACTAAGGAGCAGTAGTGGCTGTTTCTGAGCAGCCTGCTCATCATGTCCAGGTGGGCCCCATCTTGACCTTGGTTTCTGTGCTGGGCTGGGGTTGGCTGTTGATCTGTCTGAAGCCAACTGTTTCCTTCCACCAGCACGTTACTTCATTCTTCCGCTGTAGAAACTCAGTAAAAGAAGGAGGGAGTGAGGAGTGAAGCAGCCAATCTTTAGAAAGTCTCAGAAGATCTAAAAACTTAGATCTGAGGTTGAGAGGCGCCCCTGTGCACCAAGAGAGAAGGAGGCCCTGCTGGGAGCAGCACAGGAGGCAGGGCAGCCTCCATCCATCACAGCCATCCCCAGGCCTGCAGGACAGTGGAGGCTGGTCAGGCTGGGAGGCTGGTTGCCATAGTTGTCCCGTCTGGGTTTGCCTAGAGGAGGGCACAGCCCCATGGCTCATGAAAGCATGTTCTGGAACATTCCAAGTGTAGGATTACTTGATCTCAACCCCTCACACGCCCCTCCTCCCCATCCCAGGTGCCACCTCTCGTCAATTCTTACAGTTTTAACACCCTCCGACCCGCTGACATCCCTTTGTTTCAGATGAGTGATGCCCTCTGGACGAATAGGTACAAGTCCTGGGTGAGGCCCTGGGGTGCCCCAGGCCTAGGCCGGCCTTCCTTGGAGTCTGCCTCTCTGCTCACACTCCGGGCCCCTTCCTGGAGCCCGGCGTCTCGGCAGATGCCCAGCATCTCGGCGCCTGTTTGATCCTCCTGGAGTGTCCTTTTCCACCAGCCCTGCTCTCCAACCTCCCAGGTTTCCAGAAACATCCCCTCACCAGAAAGCCTCCCTGGCTTGGAGGATGGCTCAGTCTGCCTCTGAGGACAGGCATTGTGTCGGCTGCTTTCTTGCACATCTCCAACGCCAGTTCTGTGCCCAGCCCAAGTGGCACTAAATAAATGCTGATGGATGAAGCATTTAATGTTGTTTCTTAACTGTCCTGGAAAGCTTACTAAGTGAGCAGTTTATTGTATGAATGTTGGCTTCTCAGGATGGCTTACCTCTAAGGCCCCTGACTCCAGGATGGCTCAAGACAGTGACAGATCCTAGCGGTGAAGGGTGTCTCTCTGTGAGATAAGAAAGCAGGCGGGTTTCACGTAGTCTAGCTGCAGTGCCGGAGTGAGGATGACGGCGCAGGCCGTCCCCTGGAGAGGGTGGTCCAGCGGTGTCGGCCAAAGCATCACAGAAGCCAGGCGGGCCCCTTCTTAGTCACCATGGCCAAGAAGGGAGGAGAAAGGGGGAGTAGAGACAGATGGATAGACGGGAAATAAGATCCCACAGCTGAGACAAGCAGCGCTCAGGGAATTAGGCACCAGTTCCCTAGTTCCCTGTTCCTGTTGCCAGCCTGGCCCTGGTGTGCCACCCAGACCTTGAAGTCTCCTTTGTGTGCCCTTCTGCGGTCATCAGGGTCCAACTCCTCCCTGTTGTCTTCCCACTTGATACGATATCTCGGTGTTAGAGCCTTCCAGTTTGTGTGGCTTTCCTTTGAACTCCTTCCAGGTTCCCCATATCCCAATTGTATAAAGGAGCCCAGGGCTGGATGCTCCGACTGTAATCAGAGGATGACATCAAGTTTCCTAAATGTGATGTTCTTATTTTATATTTCTTGGTGTCACACTTCCTTTCTAACAAGGCCATTATTTGACTGATGTACTGATCTATCAAAACATAGTATACACTATTTAAACAACAAGGAATAGGTACAATTTAACTTCCAGTCTTTTAAGCCTAAAATTAAAGCTCTGCATAAAGTGGATTTTTTCCCTTAGCCACATAGGTTTTGTTCAGATAGCAGAATCACAAATCAACACCTGCATTAAAGAAGTAAAAAATGTCCCATACCTTACAGAAGCTTAATTTAATAGCTGAAACACTCAGATGATTATTTAAAAGTTACTATACATAGGTTAGTTCACTTCTCACTAGAAGCTCCATGCTAGGGTATGATGTTTTTGTTTTGTTTTTTAGTAGTCTTTTCTATAATTACCATTCTTGATATATACACTCAAAAGTGAGCTTATATGTAGATTCCATACTTGGTTTGGGTTCCCGCCTTCAACTTCCTTCCCTCCTCGTTTCGTGTGAGAAAAAATTAAGGAGAAAGCTCTTGAGACATGTATTCAGCCCATCGAAGTTGTGTGTGGTACAACTGTATCCTATGAGGAAAAGAATGGTTCAAACATGTTTGGTTCAACTTATTGAAAATGTTAATGTAAAGTTCCTATTTATTTCTGTAGTTTCTCATCCTAATCAGCATTTTTAAGATGTGAGTTAAACAGAGCTCTAGATAACTGATAATACCTGATCTGGCAAACCGGAACCTGAAGGTGAGGTGACAGGGAGGAGCAGGGCTTCCGTCCTCTTTGCTGCATAACAACCACCCACAACTCAGTGGCTTACCAACAATTTGCTGTTCTGACAATTCATTAAACTGGGCTGCGTGCTCCACAGGGTGTCTGCAAGGGCTGGAATGTCCAAGTGGCTCGGGTAGGTGTGACTTCTTACAGCCACAGCTGGCCTCCAGGAGGGCAGAAGCAGAGGCTGCCGGTCGTCTAAAGGCTTGGTCCAGAAGTGCTACAGACTGACCGCTCCCCTTTGTATTGGTCAAAGCGAGTCACAGGACAGCCCAGATTCAAAGGGAGGGGAAAGAGATTCCATCTCTTCGGGTGAAGTGCAGAACACCCTCTCCAGAGAGGAAAGGAGTGGATGGCATCCATCTTGGAGACTGTCTGCGACAAGCAGGTTCCACTGAGGTTTTTGGAGAGCCCGAATTCCTTTTTGCTGAAAGAGTAGGAAACCCTCTAGCCCGCCCTCCGTGGGTCTCTGTGACCTCATCTGGAAAAGTAAGAGAGAGAGTTAGACTGACTTTCTCTTTTTATGCCTACTTCAAATCAGGTTAAAAGAATTAGAAATTAGGAACTTATCAGTTAGAAGATAGTAATGTTGATTTAGGAAAACAAAAATGGCTTAGAGCTGAAAGCCATCCTTATTTAAATGTTAAAGCTGGTGGAATCAGGGGCATCTATTTCAGAAGTACAGAGCTGACCGCCCCTCCTCCGCTCCCAGTCTTCGGGAGCCTGGTGTCACCCACGGCTTGCCCAGCTCTCCAGGTTATACATGAGAGGAATCCTAACTGCACTTGCTTGGTTGCACTATAAACAAAGGTATAACTTGCTACATTTAAACTGTTTTAAGTATTTCAAATAAAACAAGCGAAGCAGAGGGGAGCCGTGGGGTTGAGTTTCATAAATTAAAGTGCTTCTCAGTGTGGGCAGCCCACGGAGGCTGTGACTTGCGCTGAGAGCAGCCTTCAGTCCTGGGCAGGTGCAGCAGCCAGGGTGATGGATGTATGTGGTGGCAGCACAGATGCTTCAGTGCCAGATACCCGACCGCCCTGCTCCTACCAGCCAGGTTGCCATGTCGGTCACAGTGACTCCCTGCTCAGTGGTTCTGACCCTGATGCCTGTGGGCTCGAGTCTGAATCTGTCTAGGCTAGTGTCGAGCCGCTCCGCATGTCTGCCTTGCCCACCTCCCCACCCGACGCCTGCCACCTGCTCCGTGTTACAGACCTTTGTTCCAGCCAAGCAAGTTCTTGCCTCATCTCCATGCCCCCATTTTTAAAAATCTGTCAAAATCCTCCTTCAGGGCCCAGTTCGAGCCCCAGCCCCTCGGTGAATTCTGGTCCTTTGGGAATATGGAAACATGAAGACCCATCTTTCAGGAATAGATCGTGTCTTATGGGTGTTTGCCCTCTTCTTTACCCAAAGGTCACTGTTCCATTTGCTTCAAACAATGACAATAAAATTTCAGAGTCACATTTTTTAGTCATCACAAGCTCTTATTTTTGGCCTGGAGTTGTCTCTAGACTAATAGCTTTCGTCTCATAGGCAGGAGCCTCTCTCAGACCCCTCCCTCACTTCAGGCAGAGTGCGCTGCTCATGTCGGTTTAGACTCACTCCAGGTGAGCGAGGATGTGGGGCAGGAGCAGGTTATTTCTGAGGAATCTTTTGCGGGAGAAGATGTTTTCCTGTTTCGTGTCCCTGTTCCGTCTCAGTGTCCCCAGTTTATTCAGCATATGTGTTTCAAGCATCAGACGGATGCCAGGCTCGATCCTGGCACCGGGGACACAGTGAGGAAAAGTCTGAGTCCCTGACCTCAGGCCAACCCAGGGTACCGGAGGTGCTGCAGGAGCCCCAGGAAGCATACACGGTGGTTCCAGCGGGCGAGGCTTCTCGGACTCAGATGGCGCTTGATGCAGCCTAGAGGAAATGCAGGGTGTAGGGTGGGGAGGTCGGCAAGGCGGCCCAAGTGGTAAGGAAGGAGCTGTCCCCTCTGCAGAGACTGGGCTATGTTGGAGGCCGTAAAATTGAGTCAGAAGCCCGCTTTTGTTGAAATGCAGCGAAAAAATAAGATGGGTTAAGGGATGGATAGAGGGATTGATAGGTGAATGTATGTGTGCTGAAGCAAACAGCAAATTGTGCCTCATTGAATCTGGGTGATTGAAGTACCAGTGCTCCTTGTGAAATTCTTTCAACTTTTCTTTTTGTTTGAAACTTTCAAAATAAATGTTGGGGAACAATTTAAGCAAGCCTGAGCTCTGTCCTCCAGGTGTCCCCACATCCAGGCTTTGTGTTGGCAACAATGAGCAGTGCCCCGGGGATGGTCTTCACAAATGGATGTGCCTATTGTTGCCTGGCTGCATGGTTTTCCTCCCAAAAGCATTGTTTTCTTATTCAGAGGATTTTAGTTTTCCCAGCTGTTATTTCAGTGTCTAAGTCTAAAGGACACGTTGCTTTTTCTAGGTTTATTTATGAAACAGAGCATCACAATGGCATAGCAGAATTACTGGAAATATTGGGAAGGTAAGTTGTCTCTGTTGTTGGTAGTGAATGGCTTTAGATGGCATTTATGCCAGAGTGATCCAGTTCATTGAGTTCAACCATTCCTCTCCCCAAAGCAAAGCAATTTAAACCATTTTCTAAAAGAACTTAACTAAGATCTCACTTGATAGAAGGGGTTGGTGAGCTCTTGGATTAGAACACACTATGTAACAAGTCTCTCCCATTTGTGTGGTTCCATATGTAGTCTGTTGTGTATACCTCAGTAGCATTACTATGGAAACTCAATTCCTTCCTCAAGAGCAGTGTTAAAAATAGTTACATTAAGGTTTATATTTGACAGAAGAAGAATAGATTATTTATTGTACATTTGGGGGATTGGGTAAATGCTAATATTTCAAACTGCTTTGATTTTATAAATTATTCCTATGTATACTTAGAAAATAATTAACATTTCAAAAATTTCATCATCTTAATCCAAGTAAGGCTTTTGCTTGCTAGAACTTTTTTAAATCAATGATTTTTTTTAAATCGATGACCTATAGATTTTATGTTAGGCCATCCATCCCGCTGTTTCCTGATCAGAGTCCTCAGGGTTCTGTGGCCAGAGAGGCTTGGGAGTGCCTTTTCTCCGAGCCCGTCTTGGGGATTTAGTGTCCAGGGGCAGCCAAGGGTTGGGGGAGAAGCCTGTGAGCTCTCGTTTAGTCTAGTGATTCCCAAAACTATTGGAGCACAATAAGCTTTTCTCAAGGATCACTGTTGTCATCTGGTGGAGCTGCGGTCCTGCCCAGAGTTCCGAGAAAAACCACCGTCCCTGCTGTTTTAGGTATAACTTAAAGAAAATGTTAGTCCTCGTGGAGAATTCTCCTTTCACTAGTTCCAGCACACTCAGCGGGTCCCTCTCTCAACAGGGTGTTGTGAGCGGTTGAGTGGGTGCCCTTTCTAGTTGTCTGACCTTACTCAACCACTCTTTGCCTCTGTGTCTGTAAAATGGGAAGACACATACTCACATCCTAGGTTGTGAGGATGGGGTGAGCTGTGTAGTGTCCAGCACAGCCTGCCACATGGCGCGCACAGGGCCTCCATGCTCCTCCCACCAATAGGATTGGTTGCTTGATCCTAGAAGAGGCCTTTGATCTTGAGGGTCCCCCCCCGCCCCCGCCGTGAATGAGCATATCCTCGATGGCCACTTAAGACTGACACTGCCTGCAGTGCCCAAGTGCCTGAGATTCATGGATGATGGCGGACCGATCTAGAAATCGCTTTAACCGCTTCTGTAGCTCTCAGTGACGTCTATCTGCACTTGCCTAATGATAGAACCAAACAAATGAACTACTTGCTATTACAGACAAACACTTCAAGTTTGGAGGTTAAGAGTAGGAACCTCTCCTTGCAGAGGGAACAGCTTTCACGCTGATTTTTAACCAATGCCCATTCCCGCACACCTGGACTCTGTTCTGCCATCATTCGAATGATGAGCCAGAACTTCCCGGGGAAGGTGGGAATTCCTTCAGGTGGCTGAAGGCCCTGGGAAGATGCTGGGTGTGGGGAACCCTGGAGCTGGGGGTCCTGCCGGGCTGCCCAGTCTTCGTGGTCTAAGGAAGGAGGTTTTGCCCCCTGAGGCGGCTGCTGTTCTGGGAAACGCCCTATAAACCCAGAATTTTAATTGTCATGTAGTTGCAAGATAAAAATGACTATGCTTCCTTGAACATATTTAATTTTCTTTTTAATTTCTGCTGATAATCCTCCTTTTTCTGAAACATATATTTTGCTTGCTGGTTTTTCTGCTGAAAGCAAAAACTGAAAGAAAAACAAGATCTTTTTTTTAAATCTGGAATTTTTAAATATTCAAACTTTGAATAAATTCTGTTTTCACAGTATAATTAACGGGTTTGCCTTACCACTAAAAGAAGAGCACAAGATTTTCTTATTGAAGGTGTTGCTGCCTTTGCACAAAGTGAAATCTCTGAGTGTCTACCATCCACAGGTAAGGGGGCGGCAGTGATGGGGCGGGGTCGGGGGAACGGGGGGAGGTGCTCAGGAGCACAGCTCTCTTCATCTGAACAGCGTTGAACTCCAGCCATTGAATCCTAGCCTTTTAATTGGGAGTATTTTCTTTTGTATATCACACTATTGACTTAGGTATCAAGATTCTGGTGATAATTGAAAGGATAAGGAGGTAAAAAGAGATTTCTTTTAAGAAAATCAGAAAAATCTTAGGAATGGAGAAGTTCAAAATTAGTTTTAAGTCCAGGAAGATGTCTCAGAGGAGAGTTTTCTGTAGTATAATTTAAAATCTGTTACCTCAAAGGGGAAGCCCCTATGTCCATGGCCTATGAAAAAGTTGTTTGGTTTCTTTTTAAGCTGTAGATTTTTAAAACTTTTCAAAAATCTAATTACAGTTATGTTGAAAAATTGGTCCTTAGGTGGTTACTAATTGTTGGCTAGTTGGCTGCATTTACCCAGGAGATTTGGGTTTTTTCTTCTCTTATTGATGTAAGTTCCGTGTAGATGGCGCTTCAGCCCCGCTGACTGCAGCAGCAAAGGGCCGGGGGTGAGGGGGCTTCCCCCTTCAGCTGCAGTCTCGCACTCGCTCGTGGCTCTTCCCAGGGCCTGGCACCCGGCAGGCATGCCAGCGAGTGTTCAAGAAGCCAGGGACCTCCACCCCGCAGGCCTCGCTGTGGGAGTTTTCGGCACGGGATAAATTACAGGAAGTATACTTTTTAGATGATTCTAATGACTTTGGCTTCCTGGGAAATATTTTACTTAGAGTTTTTTCTCTGGTTACTATTAACTGGTAATATCTTTACGTTGTTATGTGTTATATTGTTATGGTGTTAATTGTCCTATAGAAGAAATGAATAGTTCAGAGATTTAAGATGGAACCAGATTTCAATTCGATTTTTCCCAGCTGTTAGGTTACTTGTTCGTTACAGTCTCCAAAAAGACCACAAGGGAAATCTCCAGCAAACCTGGGCTGCCTTGTTGGTGTTGGGCTAGAAGACTGTGTCCTGGCTGCTTTAGCTCTCTGATGTGCCATCAGCCATGATGGGGAGAATGGTTTGTTGCGCTTTCATCCTGGGGTCCCTCCCTGAGTCCCACTCAGAGCCTCCTGCAGGGCCTGTGGGGGACCCGCGCTGCCCAGGGGGCACACCAGGGGACAGCATCTGGTCACGTCAGGCCCTCATCTCAGCAGAGGAAGCTGTTTAACAGTGACATTGGAAGAAACCCAGCAGCACTTCTGTGTTAAAATGGAATGTTAACACTCTTTCTCCTTTTACATTTTAGCTGGCATACTGTGTTGTGCAGTTTTTAGAAAAGGACAGCACCCTCACTGAACCAGTAAGTGGACTCTCTCTGGTGGGGTCTCGGTTCTGTTGCCAGCACGCCTTGTAGTGTCACGTGTGTGTTTTGCTCAATGTAAACATCACAGTATGTCTGCTTCACCAAAGACTGTTCAGACAGCTTTTTCATCTTGTTACAACACTAATAAACAGACTGATTTCATTCGTGTGGTACAGGTTTTCAAAGTGTAGTCATTTTAATTACAAGTTCCTCTATCGCAGTGATTATTTTCTATAATGAGATTGCCATCTTACCCTCGTTGCACTTGACCGCTCTGAACGCAGGGCACCTGAGCGGTCGTGGCCACTGAATCGCGTGCAGTTTAATACTTTCATGGCTCTTGGTTTAACAACATGTAACTGACTTCAGTCAGAGGGATCGTAGTGAGGGGTCAGGATGCTTGTACTAAAGAGGTTTTACTGTCCTGAAAACTTTGCCAGTCAGAGTGTAACTGTTTTATGATCATTGTGTCATAAGTGAATGTTAGATTGATACCGCTTAGTGTTTGGATTTCTAAACTTGTTTGCATTTTATTTTTATCAAAAATAAAAAGGCTATGGTAGCCTAGATTAACGAAGTTGGGTGTGTCAGGTACCAGTTGAAGCGTTCGAATACAATTTTTTTTTTAAGATTAGCCATGAGCTAACATCTGTTGCCAATCTTACTTTTTTTTTCTTCTTCTCCCCAACTCCCCCCAGTACCTATTTGTGTATTCTAATTAGAGATCCCTCTAGTTGTGTGGTGTGGGATGCCGCCTCAGTGTGGCTTGATGAGTGGTGCTGGGTCCGCACCCAGGATCCTAACTGGTGAAGCCTGGGCTGCCAAAGCGGAGCACGAACTTCACCACTCGGCCCCGGGGCGGCCTCTCAAGTACGCTTTTGTAACAGCTTTGAAATATAATTCACATATCATACAGCTCACCCCTTTAAAATGTGCAATTCAGTGGGGTTTTGTCTATTACATTAACATTTTTAATTGTGGTTACATATATATAACAGAATTTGCTGTTTTAGGTGTACAGTTCAGTGGCATTAATTACATTCACAATGTTGTGCAACTGTCACTATTTCTAGTACATTTTCACGGCCCAAACAAACTCTGTATCCATTAAATAGTAAAGCCCCACTTCTCCTCCTCCCAGTGCCTGGTCATCTCTAGTCTACTTTCTGTCTGTGAATTTGACCGCTCTGAGTACCTCGCGTAAGTAGTCATACGGAACTTGTCCTTTGGTAGCTGCCTTATTTCAGTCAGCGTGGCGTCCTCAGCGTTCGCCGTCCGTAGTGGCATCAGAGCTTCACTCCTTACTGTGGCCGACTAGTACTCCATTGTGTGGAGGCGCCCCCTTTTGTTTATCCGTTCAGCTGACAGTGCACACTGGAGGTGCTTCCACATTGTGGCTGTTGTGAATAATGCTGCACGGGCGTGCGGATCTCTCTTCAAGCCCCTGCTTCCAGCTCCTTGGGCTGTGCACCCAGACATGGGAGTGCTGGCTCACGTGGGGACTCTGTGTTCAGCCTTTTGAGGACCCGCCACGCTGTTTTCCACGGCAGCTGCAGCTTTTTACGTTCCCTCCCACAGTGCACAGAGCTTCCAGCCTCTCCCCATCCTCTCCAACACTTGTCATTTTTGTTTTATTATGGTCATCCTAGTGAGTGTGGAGTGTCTCTCATTGTGATTTTTTTATTTACTTTTCCCTAAGTATCTTTTCATGTGTGTGTTGGCTGCTTGTGTATCTTTTTTAGAGAAATCTTTAAATCCATTGCCCATTTTTTGGTAGGGTTGTTTTTCACTATTCAGTAACAAAGTAAGAAGTATTAGGTGCCAGTTTAAATGTTTGAATACTGTCTTTAAAGTTACTATTGGGGGCCGGCCCCATGGCATAGTGGTTAAGGTCAGTGCACCCTGCTTCAGCAGTGTGGGTTCGGAGGTTCGGATCCTGGGTGCAGACGTACACCACTCATCAGCCGTGCTGTGGCAGCATCCCGCATAAAAAGTGGAGGAAGATTGGCACAGATGTTAGCTCAGGGCTAATCTTCCTCAGACAAAAATGAAAAATAAAAAAATAAAGTTACCATTGGAAAAGAAAAGGTAAATATTGTAATTCCTGAGTCTTTTCTGTCCCATTAGCAGTCTTTCACAGTTTTCTTGTGAGACTGTAATTTTTATACTGAAAATACCTGAGAAATTCTTAATACCGTGCTCCTGCGTTAAACTGGCTTCTGATCTCTGCTTTCTTTTAAGCTTCTAAATTCTGTGTAGACTCCCCCATCTCACCCACAAATTCAGGAAAAGCCCTGGATCCCGTCCCTCTGCTGCTGGCTGCAGAGGTGACGGGGCTGCCCCGCTCTGCCGGCCCTTCCAGGGGGCCCTCTCCCTGCACCCTCCTCCCCAGGGTCTCCTCACGCCTCAGCCTCAGCCCTGAGTGAGATTCTGGAAGCCTCCGACGAAATGTGTTGAATCTTATTAGACTCCAACATCAAACACAAAGCGTTTACTCCAGTTCAGGGTGAGGCTGTGTTATTAATATCTTTTCTCCAATGGTGACACGTCCTAATGCCTCCTATTTGAAGGTCTTCTCCAAAGTAAAGGGTGAGAGTTTTTACTGGAGAAAGTGCTGTGTGAAGAAATACTAACACACGCTTGTGCCCTTTTCCTACTTCAGAAATAAAAGGGGAAAGAAAAATGTGGGAGGAGAGGAAAAGCGTGCCGTTTTCCCGTATGATTTTTCTTTGTGCGTGTTTCTGACGCTCTCCAGCAGCTAAAGGGCTCGCTAGACTGACACTGTTTACGTAGTCTAAGCTCCCCGCGCCCGGCACCCCTCACGGCCTGGGGCCCCGCCCATGTCACCAGAGCAGGAATCCTGATCCTGCCCCAGCCAGGCTCAGTGAGCAGGGTCCACCCTGTTCCCCCTTCCACCTGAAAATGATGGGAGAGCTGGTAAAGTTACGAATGTTTCCAATTCCCACTAGTAGAGCTAGTGTAACTTTGCAAGGCTGAAAACTTTGAGTTGCGGTGCTGACTTGGGCTGGGCCTTCCCTCTTAAGTCGTGGGGAGGAAACTCTGCCTTGGCACGAGCACAGAGACGCTCCAAGCCCCCACACACCCAGACCCCAGTATTTCCACCCAGAATCACTTCATTTCTTAATTTCCTGCGGCACAGATAATAGAATAGTACTCTGTCAACCATAGAAAGCAGATTTAATTTTCTTGAAAACGTTCAGACCTTCGCCTCAGTAAATTCCTTCCCTTGAAATTCACATTTTATAAAAATACACAGGCCATTTGGTCTTACTTCAGCATGGAAAGCTTGTCAATAATAAGATGAAAGTGCAGACTCTTGTGACGCTTGCAGCTAAGGACACTTGGAGCACACGTGTCTCCCAGTCCTGCACCCAGGGCGCTCCTGGAGTCAACGTGGGGCCGAGGGGGCATTTTTAAAGTGCGACCTGTTTAGAAGATATTTGTAACGTGTAATGGATACTTTTCATTTGTGAACTGTATACAGTGCTCCAAAGCCTTGGGCGCACAGTGAACGCGTGCACTATTGTAAGAACAGAGGTTCGTCAGTAACGTACGGAAGTAACATCATGTTGCATTTTTGCCCACCTGTGTCTCCAGGCTAATCGAGTTTTGCTTCATGGCCTGGTGGGAACTCTTTTTCCCTGGCGTACCAGGACAGGACACTCCCCAGGACACCAAACCAGAGCCGCTGGCATGCATGCCCAGGCTCTCCTGCCCTCCTCCACCCTCTCCAGGGAGCGGGCAGCCCATTGAGTTTCCAGAGGAAAGCTCTGTGCCTGAAGTGTGCCCAGCAGCAAGCGGCCATTGTTGCCCAGGATTAGCATTCCCCAAGCAGACACCGCTTCTGCAAAATGCTGTTGCACTCCGGAACAGTTGGGTATTGATCATGGTCGTTCCAAACAGTGTGAGGCTCTGGTTCCAGAAATAATACCTTTTCCGGAGACATCAAATAGCTAAATCAATTGTATCATATAGCTCACGAATTAACATACTTCTCCTAATAAAATTCCATTTGACAAATTCCCAGAAGTAGTGCATTTGTGAAGTGATTTGCGTCTGTATTCTGAACACTAGTTCCCACAGAGTATAGTAAGTACTCAATAAATGTCTGTTAAATGATTTTGAGCAAAAAGGAGGAAAATCATTAAATGATGCATTTTTTTAATAATTCCTTTTAAAGACAATTGTTTTGTAAATTTGTGTGTCAGATTTCAAAACTAGGAGCTTTGTTTTTTATAAATTTTAGTGTTTTATAAAGTGCAACATCATGAAAGATTATCCAGGAGCCTGAATGCCAAAAGCATCAAAACGGTTTCTAAGTAGATGGTGTTTAAAGACCACCTTGTTTTAACCATGGTGTCAATAAAAGGCAGGCCTGCTAAGCAGTGAGCTGGTGTGATCTGTGGGGCTGGAAATGACTAGTGAGTGGAAACCACCAGCCAGTCTGCAAGAACCAACATCTGTGGTGAGTTTCACAGCAGTCCTGATGCTAGGCGCTGCAAGGGAGGTTCCAGAAGTTTCTGTGATGAGGCTAAACAGCTGCTTTAAAGTAATAGCTTGCAGTTGTACATTAATGTGTCAAGTGTGTATATATATTTATACATAGGGGCCTGTTTTAGGTTGTACTGTTTTAGACTTAATGTAGCTAAAGTGTAGAAATATTATTAATCTGTATTGAGTCAAATCTGATATTTTGGGTGGACAGTCTTTACTGGTATGATTGTGATGCAGGAACACGATAAAGGAAGAAAGGTTGCCTGGTGGAAACTTGGTGCCTGTCTGACTTGGGCGAGGAACATAACCTCCAGCACCCACAGATCAGGAAGCCATGCCGAGCCACGCAGACACTCTCTGGGTGGGGTCCTCGCCAAGGTCACACTGCCACACACTCACTTTGGGCCCAGCGCTGTTCAGGCAGTCGTGTGGATTTAATAATAAGGTCATCACAGCCCCAGGGGTGGGGATTGTTGTGGCACTGAGGGGCTGGTAACCAGCCCGAGGTCACGCACGCTGAGCAGTGTGGGCCCGAGCCCAGGTCCCCCCACAGCCCCGTGTGACATGAGCTAACATCAGGTTATCTCTCATCTCTCTGATATATTTTAGCGCACCTGAAAGTACCATGTATACACACATAATGTTTATATGTTTGTGTATAAATCTGAATGGTCACTTAATTCGAGAAAGAAACAGATTGTGCATATGTGTATATGTCACCAACAGTTTCAGAACTGGCCATTTCTACACTCAAACATATATGAATACATATGCTCTGTGTTCCTCCATTGGTCTTTTTCTCTCTAGACTCTCCTAACTGCTTATTTTTTCTAAAGGAACTGACTCTTACTGAAATGGTGTTTAATCAGCAAGAGTGGGTTACATAAATTAAAATTGTGATTCTTAAATATATAAAATTAGACCTATTTCTCTAATTATAAAAAAAAACCCACGTACTAATTTACTGAATCAGTGTTCCTTCTGCAAGGAAAAAAGCACTACCTTATTTTGTTGCTTTGCAGCGAGGACACCTTAACAAGAAAACAGACCTTTTTTTTTTTGCTGAGAAAGATTGTCCCTGAGCTAACATCTGTTGCCAGTCTTCCTCTATTTTGTATGTGGGCCACCGCCACAGCATGGCCACTGACTGACGAGTGGTGTAGGTCCACGCTTGGGAATTGAACTCAGGCTGCTGAAGTGAAGTGCGCTGAACTTGACCACTAAGCCACCAGGGCTGGCACAAAGCAAATTTCTTAATTCATAGAAGTTGGGGCATCATGGGCATCACACTGTGTGTCATTTCTTCTCTAGGTGGTAATGGCACTCCTCAAATACTGGCCAAAGACTCACAGTCCAAAAGAAGTCATGTTCTTAAATGAATTAGAGGAGATTTTAGATGTGATTGAACCGTCGGAATTTGTGAAGATCATGGAGCCTCTCTTCCGGCAGTTGGCCAAATGTGTCTCCAGCCCGCACTTCCAGGTATGGCGAGGGTGGGGGCACTCCAGAGTTGTTTTGGAGGTGCTAGGTCTCAGCGTGTAGCTGGGCAGGTTTTGCTTCTCATGTACTTTGAAGGTAACCTTCAAGTTTTTACTATAATGATACTTCCAAATAAGATGCTAAGATACTTCAGCATTTTGTCCTCATCACTGAAAACATGTTTCTCAATGAGAGTAATTAAATCTGGCTTCTCTGTAAAACTGTCTTTGTCTTTCTGTTCAGAGTGCTCCCAAATGCATAAAACCTTATTTTCCACAACGGAGTAATCAATATTTATAGATAATATGATGGTAAAACCATCTGAAATTATCTCCCTCTCTAAGATCTTCATTTCTGACACATGTAAATTCATCTCCCTTTACCCTTTAAAAAAAATGACAGCTCTGGTTTTTGTCACAACCAACTTCCTGTGCTTGAGGGTGCCTCAGTCAACTCACTTTCCAGTCTGTTTTCCTGATCTCCTTCTTAAACTCTTCAGGCTCTTTCAAAGGTTGCCCCCAGTGGCTTTTTCAGCCTGCCTGCCTCCATTTGATAGACTAGGGACTCCATCCTTTTGTATGAACACAACATGAACAAGGCAAAAAAATGACAAAACCTCATGGTCTCCAGGGAGTTGGTGACCCAGCAGAAGAGGGAAGATGTGTCAGCATAGCCCCACGTGACATTTGTGTATGTTGCCAACAGTTACAACTGGCCAACGCGATTGGGCCCTGAGCCACTTCAGTGCCCTCAGCTCCTCCCGTTCCGCTGTGCTCCTTTCCTCACCCTGCTGCCCTCCCTGTTAGTCTTGTCACCTCACACCCTCTCCTCCTCCATCGGGCCCCTCCTCCAGAGACCTGCTCTGTGACCCTCGATTTCAGATGGAAGCCACGTTTCCACACACACCCAGCACTCCCCGTCCCCTTGCCACATGGCTTATCACTTCTGACGGTCAGATAATTTACCCGTCACTTGTCTCCTCACTAGAATGTGGGCTCCTCAAGGCCTCGCCTCGTCCCTGCTGAATCCTCAGTGCCAAACAGTGCGATGCACAGGGTAGCAACTAAGAGATACGTGTCGAGTGGATGGACGAGTGGATGGAAGGAACTCATTTGACTGTGTCCTCAGCATCTCGCATAAATGTTTACTGAGTAAATGGAGGAAGGAGTGAATGTTCTTGATGTACAAGAATCGTCTGCCTCTTTGTTGAAGGCTCTTCAGGGTTACAGTCTAGGGCATTCTGAATTTGCAGAAATGATGATTTCTAATCGAATATAATTTATTATCCTATTCACAGGTATAATAGGAAAGACTTCTGAATGTTTCTAATCGTCGCAAACCACAGTTGTGCACTCCTGTCTTGCAGGTGGCAGAGCGAGCCCTATATTACTGGAATAATGAGTACATCATGAGTTTAATCAGTGACAATGCAGCCAAGATTCTGCCCATCATGTTTCCATCCTTGTACCGCAACTCCAAGACCCACTGGAACAAGTAAGAACTGGCCCTCGTCGGATCTCTGCATTTGTAAATTTTGCGTATTTTGCTGATACTTCAAACCAATTAGAATTGAAATCCAAGTCCGAAATAGCAGTTAAAAAACGGGATGTCAATTCCTAATTAAGTAGAAGTATGGGTTTCCCTGTGGCCTTTCTTTTGCCTCCTCACCCCGTATCAAGCCCGCATAGAGGCGTATTTGTTCACAGCCCTGTCCCTGGGGCTGTCTGCAGCAGCATCTTCCAGGACTCTTGTTCGGTTCCCTCCAGAGGAGTTGAAGGTCACTGCAGAACTCGTGGGGCTCAGTCCCTGTGGGAACTCAGTCACCCTGGAGCCCTGCTGTCTGTCGCACACCCTGGGACCCCTTCCTTGAGAACATGGACCACCCTATGTGCTCACTGCCTGGAGAGCCAGAGAGAAGAGCGGGTGGTCTGAGCACCACCTGAGGGATCTCGGACATGTGCTGCTGCTTCCCTCCCCTGTCCTTTCACTTAATGAGGAGGAACAGACTAAGTTACTCAGCGCTTGTCTTCTGAGACCTTACAGGGGAACGGTCGCTGCGGCCGTATCACTGTGGCATACTGGACTGTGCTCATGTTATTTACCTGAATACCAGTATCAGGGTTTTGCTTGCTTCATCTTTTATTTTTTCTTCCTATGTTATAATCATTAAATCAGAGTTTAAAGCAGGAAGAGCAGAGCTACGGGATCTGGTCCTACCCCCTTGTTTACAGGCCAGGAAAGCGAGTCTGGGGGAAGCGGCAGCCTGAGTGCGGTGCAGAGTTTGTTGGCGGCTCTGGCCCGCAGTGTCTGGGTGCCCCCTCCTGCTGCCCTGGTTCACGGTCAGGCTCCGCTGCCCACCACCTCTCTCAGGCAGTTTCTTCTGAAAGATAGAGAACTGTTGGCACCCACCTTAGAGTTTTGTGATGATTGGTCAAGACAGTTAATGTCTGTACACATAAAGCACTTTTCAGCGACCTTCACCTCGTTGTGAAGATTAATTGGGATAAAGTTAATACAGATAAAGTCCCTGGCACCTGAGAGGCATTCGGGAAAGCTTCGCCCTCAGTCCCGTGACCAGGGCTCTGGCACTGGTGCTGATGGCGGCAGAAGGAAGAGTGGCAGCCGTGTCGTCGTACAGTAGCCGAGGCACCATTGTTAGTATGTCACTTTGCAACACCCTTTTCTTGGTGACGTTCATTTTTTTATTAAGTTCAGCAGGTGGTAGCACAGGCCCCGGGGTTCAGCCATCGTTCCTGTGTGAGTTGAGTGTGATGTGAAAGTCGGCAGTGGTTACTGACTGACTCCGAGTTCCTGCCCACTGCAGAGGAAGAAGTGTTCTTCTAAGTGTTTTTTAAATGTGGTTTGGTTGTTAATATGAAGTGAATTAAAAAGTAGCATGATTTGAGAGCTCAGATTTTTGTGATTGCTCACGGTTCTGTGGGCTGAGCAGGCTGTGCTGGGCAGTTTTCTGCCCTTCTCACCGGGGGTCCCTTACGTGGCTGCCATCAGATGGCAGCTGGGACTGGAGTCGTCTCAATGCCCGGCTGGGATGCAGAGCTGCTGGGCGTCCCCCCTCGTGTTTGTCAGAGCCTGGGAGCTAAGTTTGGTTAAGCTGTTCTATGGTAATTTTATTTCCTACTGTCCAAAGGGCTACTTTGGCATTATTAAAATTAGTTTTCCTGTCCTCACTGAATAAGATTGAAAGGAAACTGACGTTTATAGGAAATAAAATGTTTCCATTATTCTCCTCCATGTAGTGAAGTTTGTCTTGATTATATTTGTTCAAGTTTCAACGTTTTTTGTTCAGTTTCCGAGTAGGGCGGCTTTGGCTGCTGTCGGCCGGGACAGTAGGCCGAAGGGCCGGCACTTAGGGGAGAGCTTTGGAGGAGGGTCTGCAGGCTGTGCGGCTGCTCTCGGGAGACAGACAAATGAATCAAAAGAAACAGGCTTTTCATTTGAAAGCTTAGGAGACTTGTGAAATGTGGGACTGTTGAAATAGCCTGGTAAGTTTGGAGAAGAGAGAGACTGAGGCCGAGGACGGGAGGGAAACAATAAAAAAGATCGAGTATTCTGAGTTTGAACACGACGCTTATTTATAGGACAATACATGGCTTGATATACAACGCGCTGAAGCTCTTCATGGAGATGAACCAGAAGCTCTTTGATGACTGCACCCAACAGTTTAAAGCAGAGAAACTGAAGTAAGTTGCTCCTTTCAAAAGTTACTCTTTCAAGGATTTTTTTCCTTGATCCTAAATAAACCTCTCCCATTGGTTTGTCCTGAAAGTTGCTCTTTACTTTAAAGCAAAATCAGTCCCTTCATCCTTGGAAAGCAAGACTGTGTTATGGTAGCTTATTCTCAGAGAACACGTGTTCACAGCTGTTCACTAGTACACTTCTAGTTTAATCACCTCCGCAAAAAGCACGTGTAGTCAAGAAGTTCACTTCCAGAAGTTTTGCTTTTGTCAGGGGATGTTTAAAGGCTGTAATGTGTAGTAATTTTTCAGGTTTATAAGGCAGGAATTTGAATTATATCCTGTCAGGTTTGTATGAGAGCACAAGAATCTCCATCTCAGCATGGCTTTATGTTGTAATTGGACGATCTCCATAAACGTGGCGTTCTCTGGGTCCAGCCCCTGTGTCCCTTACAGAATCAGGGCCCTGCTCTCGTGCTTGGAGGACTTGAGAGCCTGCAGCTCTGCAGGAACAGGCTGTGACAAGGCCCTCTGTCCCTAGGCTGTGCTAGTAATAACCTGATCAATTAGTTCTCAAAATCACGTCTTCAGAGTCCAGTGTGGACTGTGGGCAGATTTTGTTCTTTGCCTGTCACTTGAAGCTGGCTAAGGTAGGTAAACTTTGGATGGGTGTGATTCAGGTTACAGGATATCTATAAAACCAGCTGTCATTCTTTAGACAAATGTGGGTGTCTGCCTATAGGCCAGACCTGTTTTAGGTTCTGGCAACACGGCAGTGAATAAACCAAGAGTCCTTGCCCTCCCGGGGTTTGTATTCTGCATAGTGTGGAAAGAGAAGGGCAGCGAAGTACACATGAGTGAGACGTAGTGTGTGAGGGACGCTGAGAGAGAAGGCAGGGAAGGGGCGGAGGGAATATGGCAAAGCTTTCTTGAAACTAAACCTTCAATCTGCTGGTCCGTGCTTTCCCCAGCTGACCTACTGTTTACCTATGAAGTATAGGAACACTGGGGCTTTCATGATGGCAAACTGTCTTTCAGAGAACATCAAGGCTTTCTGAAAGGGACCTTAAAGATCACGCAGCACGTTTTTTAGATTTGAAAAAAAAAGTTGGGTCCAAGTTAAGTGATTTATTGAAGGTCATGCAACTCATTAGCTGTGGAATCCCACAAGAATCCAGGTCTCCTGGCTCGAAGACACTTTTTGTTGTTGTTATTGTTGTTTTCGGTGAAGAAGATTCGCCCTGAGCTAGCATCCATGCCAGTCCTCTATTTTTTGTATGTGGGATGCCTCCACAGTGTGGCTAATGAATGAAGTAGGTCCACACCTGGGATCCGAACGCACAAACCTGGGCCCCCAAAGCAGAACACGAATTTTAACCACTCGGCCGTGGGGCTGGCCCCAAGACTGTTCCTTTTTAGTGTCAGTGTTGGGACATGAGCTCTTCTCACCTTGGTTCTTTTAAGCTGTGGTGTAGTCTGGCTTTTCATGGATCTGTAAGCTTCTCATTCATCTCTGGAAGCTGGTACAGAAGCAACAAAGCAGGATAAAGATGGAGAAATAAGATGTACTTGGATAAGTGTTTTTAAGAACTGGAATTCTTAGGCATGTTAAAACTGTAGCATTTTTTTTTTAATCTTTTACTCCAAGTCTTGGTTGCTTTTTTCATTTTATTTCTCATGTTACGTTCGTTGTGATCCCCACTGTGAAGTATGTGGAGTAAGACCAGAAAGCGACAGAGGAAAAATAGGCGATTGTGTTGCAACCACGTCAGTATCCCCTTAATGTTTTCTTGAATTTGATTCATCTCTGTAACACCAATGACATTTTACTGTTTTTCAGAGAGAAGCTAAAAATGAAAGAACGAGAAGAAGCGTGGGTTAAAATAGAAAATCTAGCCAAAGCAAACCCCCAGGTACTAAAAAAGAGAGTAACGTGAAAACATGTAGGGTTTTACGTGAATGTCTTTATAAGATAGGAATGTGGCTGCATCATGGGAGGGGAAGGAAGTTGATTTACTAACATTGTGTATGAAAATATCTGCAATAAAAATACTTCTCAACTTTTGTACAAGTACTTATTTTGCCCCATGAAGTTTTTACCACAGAATTGACATTTTTTTTCCTCTGCTTTTTAAATAAGATGTGAATCTTATGTGAATATACTGTGGTAAAAAGAAAGCCAGGATGCAACCTCTGTTTCGGGCCAAGACTGGACTTTGCTTTCTCTCGCAAATGTCATAGATGCTGTAGCTCAAACGATATTTCCCTTTCCTTCCAATATCAAATTAATTCTAAAAGAAAACAAATGAGATTTGAAATAGATTAAGTGTGAAGTTGATATTCTCTTTCCTAAAGTTAGGTTTCTATAGGCTTAGCCTTTAATCGTTCAAAATTGACCTCTGCCACGTTAGCAACTAACCCTTCTCGCGCCGAGGCCAGGAGGTTCCCGAGTGCCCTGGCAGTGGGCGCTGGTGGCGTGTCTTGTGGAGCTGCCGCGTGGGAGCAGTGGCCTCCACAGTGTTAGCCCTGGGTTGGCTCCAGGGCGGCCAGGCTCTGGGGCCTTGCGCTGTGCTCTTTGGTGTCCTGTCCACTGGCCCGAAGGGTTGGAGCCCTGTCATGGCAGACCTTCCTTCCGATTCTGTGTGCCTGTCTGACCTACGGTGCCACTGGCTGGAAATCACATGCGAGGCTTGGCCACACAGAGTTCCCAGGCTTTCCCCAGATCCCCAGAAAAGATTTTACTTCGTGAGGAGAGCTGCTCAGCTGCCCCTAACCTCCTAAGAGTTTCCAGAAGGTGAACTAGATTATAAGCGATCTTTTTCCTTTGGTGAGAGGCATGCATAGGTAGGCTTTTTAATCTCTGACATTTAATAAAAACGTGATACATGAATACAAAGTTAAAAGTATACATTTTGCCTATATAACAACATATTGATTTGTATTCCCTTTGATAAAACTACAGTCAGGAGACTTAAACCATAGGAAAATTGAATGATAGTCTTAAGTATATGGCCTGGATTCCACCTAAGACAAGTAACCAGCTCTTTTCTACCAATATTTATGCATGTTCTTACAAAGAAACACTATTTTAAGATTACTGTGGAACTGTATAGTGCATCATTTAGGTAGAGAGGCTAGGAGTATCTACTTTAACGAGTAGAATTGATTTTGAAAGTGAGGTTACGGTCCTGACGTTTGTTGTAAAGCGCGGTAAAACCCTCCATCTGGGGCAGGTGTCGGGTGGCCCCGCTCTGCTCTGCCAGCCTGTGCGAAGGGCGGGCTAATGGGTCCCAGGTAGGATTATCAAGCACCCATCACACACACCCAAAATTAACACCCTTGAGAAATACATAAAACTCATACAACTCCGAGGGTCTGATTTTATTTATTTTGCCTCGAATATAGAAATAACCTCACAAAGTTGCATAAAGCTTAAATGGAGACGAGCTGGTTGGTTGTATTAACAAACGTGGCCTGGCTTCCCTGCTGTGCTTTGCTGAAATGTGTGTTCTCATTTCCCTTTCTCTGAGCTTTTCCTGAGTTGTCCTGCATTCCATCTCCTCACGTTCCCGTGGCTGCTGTCTTTAGGAGTGTCTCGGGAACAGCACGAGCGGTGTGGGTTTGCCTGCGCTCACCGCGTCGTGCTGTGGGGACCTCTGACGCTCGAGCCGAGCTGTCCTGGCTCCTCGTGTCTGTGTTGGAACCATCTGTGACAGCAGTGCCGCCCGCATGCTCAGCCTGTTGGCTCAGCGTCTCTGAGACGGAAAATCCTCCCGGGCTCGTGTCTCAGAGCTGGGACGCAGCGCCTCAGCACTTGCTTTTCGTTCTCTTGAGAGAAAATCTAAGTTCTAATCACTGCTCGCCATTTATAACAACGACAAAAAGTGAATAATCTTGTGGATAATACAGTTTGTTCCTTATTTCTCTGACAAAAACAGTTGGGCTTTGGAAGCTTTGTTCTCCATCTCAAATGCCTTTCTGAGAACTGATTTAGTAGCTTCCCTTTTTAGGGTGGACTTGTTCCCGGCCACATGCCTGGAAGGCTTCCCAATGCTCACCCTTGTTGTCTCACAACCCAAGGATTCCGTCTACGCGAGGACCTGACAGCCGGCCCCGTTTAGGCCTGTTGGGGTTTGGGAAGGCCAGTGCCTTTAGAATTGTCAGTCTTGTTTGATTTAGCAGTTGTGGCTGCTTCATTGGGATTTTTTTAATGTTGTATATGATTTAATTTTTTCTAATCAGACATATTGAAGATTGCTAACATAAATGTGTTTTTCCTAATCCACCAAAAGAGTCCATATGATATTTTACTACTTAACTTCTCCTGACTTTCATGGAAATCATGTGAAATGAAGACAAGCACTTCTGTGCACATTAACTGTAGCTCTGGCTCAGTGTTTCTGTCCTTCTGCAGTGAGCCAACCAGTGCCCAGGGAGGCCCAGAGTCTGGGGCCTGGCAGTCAGGAGGCCCGGGACCCAGGGCCTGGCAGTCAGGAGGCCCGGGGTCTGGCTGTGAGGAGGCCCTGGACCCGGGGTCTGGCTGTCTGCCTTGGCTTGAGAGACGAGCTTCTGTGGGGGAAATGTTCCTTCCTCCACCCTGTTATGAACTTTAGCCTCAACGAAGGTTTTTGTTTCTCACGAGAGTCCTCTCCTGCGGTGCCTGCCTCGTGGCGGAGGTTTGCTGTGAACATTGTCTGGCATCCTTCTTGACAGTCTTCTCTGCCTGGAGCCCCAGCGAGGAGCCAGAGCCTGCACTGCTCTAAGCACGAGCAGTTGGTGGCTTCTGTGGAAAGCACTCCTTTGTCCCCTTGGGGTGGCCACAAGCTGGAATGTTGGTTAAGAAACAACCCTGCACCACTCATGCGTGTTGCAGTTGTCTGTGCTTCTGTCTGTCCCTCCTGGCCATGAACCCCTGGAGGATGAGGTGCTGTGCCATGTCCCCATCTCCCTGCACTGAGCAGGCGGACACGTCACTCAGCAGATGGGTGCCAGCTGTGTGTCCCGAGTCATGGAACTTTGCTGAGATACAAAGATGAGAACAAGACACAGTCCCCAGTTCCGATCTGTGAGGGGAGCCAGATGGAAGCAAAGAATTCAGTTCAGATGGTCAGATCGTAACACACACTTGAGTGAGATGCGAGAGAGGCTGGCGAGAGGCTTGGTCCGTGCCTTTGAAGAGAGACGCTGCGGGTCTGGGATGGCGCAATCGGAGGCCACGGGGGACCTCAGCCCAGTAAGAGTGTGGGCTCTTGGCAGTGGGGCCACCTCTTGGAGTCTCGACTGAGGGGACATTCGCCAGTCTGAGTTCGGGGAAAGGGGCTCAGGCGGAGACAGAAGAGTGGGGACACCCCGCCTTCAGCACGGGTGGAATATCCGCTCTGGAGGAGGGGCTGGGTATGGTCTGTTTCAGGGACGAAGCTGGAAAGGGGGCAGGAGAATCGGGGATTTTATCCCAAAAAATGTGTGGTGTCCGAGAGTCGTAGAGAGCGGAGCAGCCTAGACGGACTTGGGTTTACAAGCTCTTTCTGGCAGCAGCGTGGCGGGCGCACTGGAAGGGGCCGGGCACTCAGGGCTCTTGTGGAAATATGCGGATGGTGGCACTCGGGGGTTGGTGGGAATGGCGGGCAGCGGGCACTGAGGGGGCCTTTGTGCCCATTGAGGTTGAAAGGAGGAGATGGAGCCGAGGACGCGGCCCCAGCGAGTGAGCAGCGCATTTGCAAGGACGGTGTTAGAGGGGTTGGATGGCGCAGAGCTGAGGACAGAGGCAGACGAGGTGTCATGGAAGCCGCGGCGAACAGGGAGCTGTCGAGGGCGTGGGACACCACAGGAAGTGTGAGGGAGGACCCAGACTGTCGTCCGTCCAAGGGATGGGCAGAGGGGAGAGGAAGCAGGAGAGCTGGTGCGCTGAGGCCAGGGAGGGCACAGTTTCCGGGGTGATGGTGTTCAATCCGCCACGCCACCAAGCGGTCCAGGAGGACAAAGACCAAAAACCAGCTTAGCAGCCAGGAGGTCCCGGCCGAGAGGAGAGGGCCAAGCACAGGCAGGGCTGAGCTGAGGGGGCGCTCAGAGTGGGCCGCTCTACCCTGAAGCTCACCTGGCTGGGCCGGGCACAGGGGCTGTGGGGACAGGAGAGCCTCCCGCTGAGGCAGGAGGAGGACGCAAGTGGGTGCGCGTGGGCTGTCACCAGGGAGTGGGGGGTGCGAGGCAGGACTGCAGGGTTAGGCCCGGCTCCGCACCCTGGCCCTGCGGCCTCAGGCAGGGACCCAACCCTCCTCACTCAGTTCCCCTCCCCTGAAGGGGACCATAGCTCACACTTTACAGGTTTGTCGCAAGACAAATGAAGTACTTGGATCAGCACCGGCTCACAGCAGACACACATGTGTTTCTTCCGTCCTCGTCCCCACCTCACAGAGAAAGTGGACACCAGATGCTCGGAACAGTCAGGCTGTTTCCCACACCTCAGCTCATTTAACCATCACAACACCCTTTGAGGTGGTCCTGTCCCCATGTCACACTCACAGACACACAAAGGGAGAGGCTTGTGACTGGAGACGCGACTGCAGCTCACACCAGAGCCTGACTTGCCCCAGAGCCCAGGGAGAGTAGGGTTCCAGGGCCGCCCTGTGGGGAACAAGAGAGGGAGCCAATGAGAGACATGTGGGGAGCCAGGGGACCCGGCTTGCACAGCAGATCCTGGACTAGCTGGTGCACCAGTCCTTCCCAGCAGTGCGAGCCACGAGGTTGCAGAGTGGAAGATGTGAGCTGTTGGGCTAATCCAGGCTGTGTAGTTTGGGTGGAGAACAGAGGCTGAGGGTGTGACCAATAATGGGGTTTAAGCAAGTCAGGAAAGTTGTAAGAAACTGAGATGCAGGAGTTGCCACAGCGAGGAAATGTGAGTGGACAGGGAAGAGCCGTGGGTGAGCAGTTGCGTGCAGAGATGGGGAGGTTAGCGCTGGCGGTTTCAGCGTGACAGTTCCAGTGACCAAATCCAGGTGTGCCTATCGCGTTGCTTATATGAAGTCACAACACCAAAGGCTACAGGTGTGTCACCTGGCCATCTGTCAGGCCCCGAGGGGTTGAGGAGAGTGAGGAATGGCCTGCTCTGCTCTCCCCACCCAGGCGCGACCCAGATTGTAGGAGGATAAATTGAGTTCCAGTTTCAGAAGGCTGCAGGGGCCACAGCTGCAGGCGTGGACCAGTTTAGCACCCAGCAAATGGGCCTCATCAGGAGAGGGCCCTGGGGGAGGGCGTCGTGGGAAGACGTGCCCCGGCCAGGAGCTCAGACCTGAGCGCTAACAGAGTGACTCCGCGCTTTGCATTGCAGTACACAGTGTATAGTCAAGCGAGCAGCGTGAGCATCCCGGTTGCAATGGAGACAGATGGGCCTTTATTTGAAGATGTGCAGATGCTGAGAAAGACAGTGAACGAAGAGGCTCGCCAGGTAAAAGTGCGCAGGGCCCAGCTGGGTGCGCTCCCCGCAGGTGTGCTTGAGAAATGCGTGTCCTGTCAGCGGGCACCGTGATGTCCGCCAGTGCCTTCTGTGTAAGCTAAAGTTAAAAACTGAATTTTGGCAATCTTACAGGAAACATTGTATCTATACATCTTTCTGATCAAACTAGTAGAAACAATTTTTAAGGATAAAGTATGTGCCTGAAATTTGTTTGTTTATCTTAACAGTAATAATCCCAATTCTTAACTCTTCTTTAAATGTTAATCAGAAAATCAAAAGCTTCGCAGTGATGTCTTACCACTCTCTCCCCTCTGCGTCCCTCCGACTTCTTCTGGCCCAGGGGCGTCCCCAGTTAGTGTCCACAGCAGGTACCAGCCCCCTGGGCTCGGGACACAAGAGTGGAGTCCTTGTTTTCTCCCCGACAGCAGCACCGCGCTGCCTCCAGCGGCCTGCCGCAGGGCCAGGGCTCTGGGGGGACCCCATGTCACATGCGCGCTCAAGTGGGTTCATCTCCACTGTGGTGGAGACACATCCTTAGCTCACCGCTGACCCAAAGACAGCCTCCTGGGCTGAGGTGGGACTCCTACAGCTCAGGCTTCAGACGAGGGTCCTGCCTGTGTGAGGAGCCTTCTGATGCTGTTTCTCTGAGCTTGCCTCCCTGTTTTCAATTCGTGTAAACTAACGTAGTCTTAACTGAATTTGGGGACACAGGCCTTTCTGGCTTTGAAACTTTACTCCCCTTTGGCCAGTGTAAGAATTCCTAAAGACATCCAGTGCTAAAACCCTGCAATGTAAAAAGTTAGAGTGGCGGAAATTATACTGTATACTGTATGCAGACAGAGCTCAGCTAAACAGAGAGAGTTTGGGTTTTTTCCAGTCTATTTGTTTTTAATTCAAGTAACTTGTGTTCCCCACCTGATGAGACAGGGTCAGGCGTTACCAGGAGCACACGCTCTGGACTGTCTGGGCTGCTCTGGCCCACAGGGCAGCCACAGCCCAGCGTGGCGCTTAGTACGCGACACGTGACCATCAGCACGGAGCTGTGCTGTCAGTCAAAAACACAGGAATTCCCAGGCTTAATATGAAGAAAAGGACATAAAAACATCTCACTTATAATTTTTTATTATTGATTATGTGTTGAAATGATATTATTTTGGACATATTGGGTTAAATAAAAAATATGAAAACTAATTTCATCTGTTGCTTTTTGCCTTTTTAACGTGGCTACTAGAAAACTTGGAATTATATACGTGGCTGGTGTTTTTCAGTCGGAGAGCACTGGTCTCGACTCCTTTCTCATAATGCTGCTGAGGAACAGCACCTGTGCTGACCGTGTCCACGCCGCCTTATCCTGCCTGGCTGGTTGCCAGCTGTAGGCTAAGATAAAAAGCAGGAGAATGCATGCTTCTGTCAGCTCATCAAAACTTGAAAATACTAAAAATACAGTAGAAAAACTCAGTATACCCCTGGGAAACATCAGTAACTCATTTTTTACTTAATCCAGTTGGATTCCATAATTTCCTCACAATTAATATTCTTAGCAATGAATGGATTGAATTAAAAACATGCAAATCCTTATATTTTTCTCTGTGGGGTATTAATTTTTCTACTTCTTGATTTTATTCTTTTTTTTTTTTTTGAGGAAGTTTAGCTCTGAGCTAACATCCATGCCCATCTTCCTCTACTTTATATGTGGGGTGCCTGTCACAGCATGACTTGCCAAGTGGTGCCATGTCCGCACCCGGGATCCAAACCGGCGAACCCTGGGGCGCCGAAGTGGAACGTGCGAACTTAACCGCTGCGCCACCAGGCCGGCCCCTGATTTTATTTTTAACTTGGAATTTGAAGTCACATTTTTGATTACCATCTTGATTAAAGTGTGCTAAAGACACGAGAACTAGCCTTGTCACCTGCAGGCGGTCAGAGATCAGAACCAGTGGCCCTCCTCCCAGTTAGCCAGCCGGGGAATTTGTAACCACGTGAGCATTTTTAGGTGACTTAGGCAGTACAAAGTCGAAAAGGAAATTGGTGGTTTACAGGCCAGTTCTTACACATTAAATATTTTAGGGTTGGAGGATTTTTCTTTTTGGTACATCCTTTGACTTGATAATTAAAGCTAGGAAAAGAATATCCTCTGCCCAAAATGTAATGAACATGTTACATAATTACATAATTTATGGACATATTTATGATTTAGGGCCTATTCTGTGGGAGATCAGAACTTGATCAAGAATGCCAACAGCAAAATAGCATTCTCATCTTGAGTAAACTGCCTTTGAAGGTCGGTTCTTGTATTCATGTGATAACCGGTGCCAAGAAAACCTCCCACTGGTTCATCTATCCACTGGCCCTTGGGAGACCACCTACATACACACAGTGGGAGGAGCCAGTCTCTCGTTACCCGCTCGTTTATTCTAAACAATGAATGTGTCAACAGGGCTTTTCCCAGAGAGCTCTTAGCATGTTTGCTTGCAAGTTTGCTTTCATGACTCTTGAAATTAGATTATGCAACTGAGTTTTCTGTGTAATTGACATCCTTACAATTAGATTTCTTACCCTTACCTTTAGATTTCTACAGTCACATTCCTGGGTCAGGAGACTCAATGCCATTAAGACATCAGTTCTGCCCAAATTAACCTACTCTCAATCAGAATCCCAGCAGGCTTTTTTTTTTTTTTAATGACAAGCTGATTCTAAAATTCATATAGAAATGCAAAGGATCTAGAATAGGCAAAACAACTCCAAAAAAGAATAAAATTAGAAGACTAACACCACCCACTTTCAAGACTTCTCATCGACTTCTATGGATCAATTGAGTTTTTCCCCCTCAAATGTCAGCCTATCTAAATGAAAGTATTTATAGTTCAGTCTCTTAGGTATAATATTTAATATGATAGACTCTTAATTTGAAAATGTTTGCAGTCACATTCCTGAAATTCTCAAAAACAGTGTTGTTAAAGCAAAGAGAAGATGCCACGATGCAGGAAAAATTTATGTGCGTGATTTGGAGACCAAATTAACATAAAAAGATAGAGCTAAAGATTAAACTTGGAATATTTTCAATGCCCTTTTAATTGTATCTTCAGCTAATTTTATTTTCCCAAAATCATCCCACATTTCTTTCAAATGATTTGAATGCTGGCTCAGGACAGGACAGATGTGAGACGTAAATGGTAATATTGCAGAAGAGGGGAGGGAAGACCCCAATGCTAGTGGGACACAGTTGGTTGGAATTTGGTGGAGAAATTCAACTATATATTTACCTGTCAGAACCATACCTTGGATTTCTTTTTGAGGAACTTGTATAACCCTGCATAGAACATTCAAAGAAAACTAGTAAGTTTCATGTGAATAACATTTGCATCAGAGACATTTAAAATGTTTACAATTCTCATTTTTAACAGTCGGTCGCAAGAAAAGCAGTGTCAACCTTGCAAATAAGGAAGGTGTAGAAAGACAAAAGGTCGGAAGTGAAGGTATTCGTTACTCAATATGTAGAGTGTATTTAAGGCTTTTATATTCAGGAAAAGAATTGACAAGTCAATGTGTGATGGATGTACATGAAGTATTTTCCCATTTTTCTCCTGTCATTCCAGCTTATGATGATGAAGACAAATCTGGTCCCTTAAGAAAATTTGATTAGTTCTGTCCTAAATTAAGTAGTAGAAACATACACAATTTTGTGTGCCCAAACCCTGGTGTTCATTTACAACTTAAGCTGCAAAACAGAGGCCGTTTCTCTCCGGCTTGTGTCCCCTCAGCAGAGTCTCAGATCCCCGCATTCTGTGTGTCTCGTCCATCCCACCCGTGGCAGCATGTTCACCAGCACGTCCCCTGCACGAAGTGTTACTCATTCAGGGTGACCATCTGCATGATGTCTCATCCTTTCCTGCCTCCTGTTTTTCTGATTTTTCTCCCCTTGTGGTTTGTGAAAGTATTCTCTGCTTTGCCCCCCAATTGAAAATGCCTATGCAGGAAAGCTCGGATGTGTCCGTCACGCCTTCTGTCCTGTCGGAAGCTCCGGGGTCGTGTTTGTTTTCTCAATTTGCATTTATTGGTTCCAGCTCCCAGGTTTTTGACTGTTGCTTTTTTCTATTAAAATGTTCCTTCTCTTCGGAATGCCTGTCTCAGCAGGGGTTAACATTTCAAGTATCTAGAAGTCTTGGTTGTGTTTTGCTTCCTTTGCTTTGTTTTACAGCTCAACGTGGAACAGACGTAAAATTCGGGGCAGAGTTTCCCCCGGAGATTCTTGTGGGTCGAAGGCCCTCTTGTAAGGACTGGGGCTGACGGTCCCTGGGGACTTGTGGCCCCACATTCCTGTGGGCGGTTCCCCTGCAGCCACCATACACTCGTTTCCAGGGGAAATCACAATTCCTGCCGCTACCGGGAAGCAAGATTCATGTTCAAATAACACTTCCAGATAGAATCCTAAAATGATGTCACACAAAATTTTCTAAACCTTGATATTCTTGCTGTTTTTGTAGACAAATTTGCGAAGAACAGTGAGAAATATTTAGCTCTGCAAAAATCTGAACTTTTCATGTACGACTTCTGCACGTTCTTGAATTTTTCATTAAAGCAAAGAAAAGTGTACTTTACCTTCCGTACTGAAGTTAGATAACTGGCAACTGACGAGCTGTTACGGTTATGTTCTTTTTGTTGTCAAATGATTGACTTAAAACACCTTTTTTCTGGTACATGTTTGTTCACCACCACAGAAGTCACTCATTCTCTTACATGCTGTCTTCCTTTTGATGGAGACACAACAGAAAGGAAGACTCGTTCTGGTCAGTTTCCCAGCCGATGGTCTCCTGCTGCAGACATGGTGTTCAGATGATTCTCGTGGCTCACTGTTTTCTTTCAAAAATGCTGATATTAATGCAATGGCCCTACTTTAAAACGGAATAATTTGTTTAACTATTATTCATGGAAATGGACACTTTTGGTGTGTAAACTCCCCATATGAGGCACCCCCCCTTTCTTGACAGACACAGTTCTCTAAATCTTCATGCAAAAAAGAGATTTCATTTAATTGGGATTTTTTTTTAGGTAAAATCAAAATTTCCTAAACTTTAAGAAGAGAATGTGATGAAGAAGGGAGTCTTTTATTTCTTAACCTTAATCTCAGGAAATTTTATGTAAATAATTAAATACCATTTTTCTAAGTTCTAGGGGGGATTTTTCCCATACATGGCCCATTTAATACCTCTTTATCTCTTCTCAAATTTGATAGAAGTTTTAGACCTCTTATTGAGTTTAAATCCAGTTTAAATATGTTTGTCATTCATTCTTTTTATTTACCTCCAAAGGAAATGTTGACTTTCTGAAATGCTTCTGTAATGGACAGAGCCGTAAGACAGCTTTGGTGACGTTTTATGAAATAGGAGGGTTTACCATTTATGGGATTTACTAAAACTGGTGAATTTGCAAAGTAGAGGGACTGAGTACTCTGTACACAGCTACACAGGTTAGAAGACCAAAATGCCAGTCCTGCACACACAGCCCTTCCCATGAGTCCTTGGGTTATTTTTAGGAGACGAGACATTTTGGCTGATTGCGGTGATGAGCAGTGGCAGGCCTGCCCGTGCCGAGAGTTTGTAGGGGAGCCTTAGGCTGTGTGCTGCCCGTCGGCCTCACCACTGTCCTTTGACTTTGACAGAAGTGAGCTCGCTGGTCAGGCAGCTTAGTTTCTAGCCAACGCCACTGCATTTTTAATTCCAGGCCCAGAAAGAACCGAAGAAGGACCGGCCTCTCGTGCGCCGCAAGTCCGAGCTGCCTCAGGACCTCCACACCAAGAGCGCCTTGGAGGCCCACTGCAGAGCCGACGAGCTGCTCTCCCAGGACGGGCGCTAGCCCCGGAGGACCGCGGCAGGCTGCGGACGCCACTCCTGTTCTGGATTCTGTAGAAAATACATACTTTTTGTGCCATACAAATCAGTTACACTCACAGTCAGAGCTTTCTTCGACCCCGTTCTGTAGGCAACAACGTACTTCCGCCTCAGCTCGAGATTAGGAGTTCAAACAATGGTGACTTCTCAGATCGTGCGCAGAGCCGGGGCCCCTGACCGTGTCCTCCCCACGTCATCGTGACCCCGGCACAGCCCCAGATAGGATAGTTTCCCAAAATCAGAGCTAAGGAAAGCACCCTGGTCATCTCCATGTTCTACCCAAACGGAATTTGTGATCATTCAAAATAGGTGGTTCTATGATAATATCAATGTTTTTCAAATCAAAGGAGCACTTTAAAAAAGTACTGCATATTTTTTAAGACTTTAAAACCTTTGAAATTGTTTTCATGTGATTGTTACGCCAGCAGTTTGGGGAGTTTTTTTTAAATCTCACCAAAATGGTTCTTTGCTTTCTTCTAACGCAGCTTACTGGGGACAGTGACGTGAAGGCCCTCAGCCGCTGGTTTTCCCAAGGTGTTCCTTTACTTTGAGGAACGACATGTGCGCCATGTCCTACTCCTTCATGTGTCTCTAAAGCCATATTTCCAAGTCTGTGGTCTGGTACCAGGATTCCAGGAGCGAGTTCACAGGAGAAATTTATTTTCAAAAGAGGCTTCTCTATCTACCTTGACTGGAATTGGAATTTAAAAACGATTTTATCATTTTTTTGTTTGCAGAATTTTTTTCCTCTACTCACACATTCTTGCCCTTTAACAAGGCTCTTGAACTAATAAAATTATAACCTCTAAGAATTCCACGTTTTTAGAAAGTTAGAATGAGGTCATTCTGATTAGGTCAGTTCTTGGCCTAATGCAGGCTGCAGCTGCCTTTGGTCAGAACGTAACAAAAGTCACAGTGTACGTGCCGGGCCATGCGTGACGGCCACTGTTGCTGTCACGTGGTGCTCAGCACTCAGAGGAAGCGGCAGTGAGGGTGGCCTCACATGGATCTTTTTCTGGTGACGATGCGCACATGTCAACACCTCCTGCGGAAAAGGCAGTGTCTGAGTTCGCATCGGTCTTCAAATGCTGCTATCTGTTTCACAGACTTCTTGCATGGATTGAGCTTTTTGTTTTCGATGGAATAGCACGAGGAGAAAAACCTTTAAACTTAGTGCTTTGTCTGTTCTTTATTTCTCTCAGGGCGGCCAGTATTTTGACTGACTTATCCTGCTTGAAAGCTCTTGAGACACGCACTGCTATTCTAAACAAGTGGTTCTAGTTTCTTTTGTCTCTGGCGTAAGATTATATAGCTTCATGTTAAATGTCTCGATGCATAAAAGATAAACTGTGGCTTCTTTTAGGATCTGTTGTTCGCTCGAGGTCTCAGGTGTCCGTGGAAGCGTCGCGAAGAGCAGCAGGCCTCATTCCCGTGTCACGGTGGCATCACTGAAATCCACTGACAGTGTTTAGTTCCTGTGCTTAGAGGAAAGCCGTCTGTGGGGGGGCCAAATTCGCTGACTGCCCCAGCTGAGAGTGGAACAGCCCACTTTGTGAGAAGAAACACTTCCTGAGAAACTTGACAAGTAGCTACCCATTTTACCATTATGAAATTTATAATTTAAAAAAAGTTCAGATGCCTTCTCCTTTTGAGGGAAAAAGGGTGCTTTTTATTGTATAAAGCAGCGTCTTCTGTATTTTGATATACCATTGTTTGAACTTCCGTCTTTAGCTGATAGATTCTCCGATATCCTTGATTCTGGATGGCCGGTGTGTTTGTGAGAGAGGCATCTGGAAAGACTCTCTTTTGCCCGAGGGAGAAAGCGAAATATCAGTGTTTGGGTGATTGTGTAAAGCTCAGCGTATGAGAACATCTTTTTGTCTAGGTTTTATTTCTGCTCTTTATTGAAGACAAACATTCACCAAAAAGGGACAAAAAAAGTTTTAAGAGAAACTAATTTTCTTTGACAAGAGTATTATTTAATATTTTGGCCTGTTAAAGTTTTCCTGGTTAGGACTCAGACTCCCTGCGCTAATTGTTCGACTTATATATTATTCTCTAGATACACTGTTTGTTCTGTGCAAACTGATCTCAGAAGTACTACACTGAAAATAAACCGGTGACTGTTTCTCTTCATAAAGTTCTGCGTTTGGCATCTTCACTCTTTCCAAAATGTATCCGTACATCAGAAATGTCACTATTCCGAGTGTCTTTTTAGTGTGGCTTTAGTATGGCTTCCTTTTAATATTGTACATACATTGTATCTTTGTTTTATGGTAATAAGTAATAAAAATGTAGACTTCATATTTTGTACAAAATGTCCTATGTACAGAATAAAAAAGTTCATAGAAACAGCAAAAATAGGTAAGTGGCACAATTATTTTTCTTTAGAAAATATCTGTAACTTTATGCTTTAGTGAAATGTTAAGTACCTACATATTTTTTAACATTTTGTAATTCAAAACTTTTTTGTTTTGACATTGTTTATGAAGAGAAACTTCATACACTTGCCATTTAATATGCTCTTTTATCTAATTTTAAAAAACTCTAAAAATGGTGTATTATATGGACTAAATAAAGAACATGTGAATTTTATTGCTCATCATGACACTAAATTTAGCCATGGTGTTGGGCAAGCTGGTTCTGATGATTATCAAGTTACTGTGAGGGTCAGGGAGCCACACCAGGGACACTGGCTGGAAGACGGGGTGGGGCAGGAGCCCCTTGTTCAGCACAGTTGGGGGCCTGCTGTGCTGCCAACCACCAGCCAAGTCTCTTCCGAGTTTTCTATCAGCTCATTTTTTCCTTCACTAATGGAAAAAGTAGAGGCGGCTTTTTATTGGCCACCTCTCAATTTTTGAGTAGGCAAATGTGAACCAGAAGACAATTGATAGAAATGGAACCAGCCCTGTGGCACAGTGGTTAAGTTCACACGCTCCACTTTGGCGGCCCGGGGTTCACGGGTTCGGATCCTGGGTGTGGACCTATGCACTGCTTGTCAAACCATGCTGTGGCAGGCATCCCACATATAAAGTAGAGGAAGATGGGCATGGATGTTAGCTCAGGGCCAGTCTTCCTCAGCAAAAAGAGGAGGATTGGCAGTAGTTAGCTCAGGACTAATCTTCCTCAAAAAAAAACATCTAGTCCAGTGGCCTTCACACAGACTTCAGAAGCTATTGCTTTTATGTAAATTTAAATTTTGTAATATTTTAACTACTTAAAAAAATGTTAGGCCAAATTTCAACACTTTGAAGACCACCAACTCATTAGCTTCTGTTCTCTCTCTCGCCACCCAGGGACGCTCCCCCGAGCCTTGGTGTCCAGAGTTTTATTGGGGTCAATCACATATACATGGCTGACCTCAGTGTCCAGCCCCTCCAGCCCCCGGGGAAACGGGCAGAACAGTCCCAGGGCTTGGAGGCAAACTGCCAGGAGCTGGGAGCAAAGGGCAGGCCCCGCTCTGGGCAGGGCGTGTCCACAGCACAGCTGTCCTCGCAGAAGAGGAAGTGGGAGCACGGCGAGGCTCGTTAGCTGGCCCAGGCCATGGCAGCGGTTCATATGGGGCCTCTCTGACGCAGACCTCTTCCCACCGCACAGCCACCTGCAAAGAGCGAGAGGGAGGGGCTTCCAGTGAAACTGTGAGACCTGCCTTCCAGTTAACGCGCTTGAGAAAGTAGAGGCTTCTGGAGACCAGGCTAACCTGCTGAGCAGAAAAAGATCAGACCCGAGAGAAAATGGGCCACTCTCAATAACGCTGGGAGGGAACAATTCAGTATCTTGAAATAGGTAAGGGGCGACGTGTATTTAATAGTAACATTGAATAAATACAGAAATATATACCTCACTCTATTTTTTTCCCTTCAACTCAGAGTCTGAATGTGGGAAATGTGTTCATCACTCCACAGGCGTCTCGTAGGGTCTGGTTGGTGAAGGACATGTGGGTGGGTAATGAGTAGTGGAATGTGAAGCTGTCAGGTAACCAGAGTCTTCTAGATTATCATTCTGGCAATGTAGCCCAGGCAAGGCCTCTGGAGTGCAGGAATCTCAGGCAAAAGAAACTTCATGACTTCATTCATTCTTAACACGATGAACAGAGGCCCACTGCCCAACGAAGAAATAGTCACAACAGTAACTTCCGCCTACCCCTCTCACGAGCTTTCTCCTCCAGCCTGGAGACTGGCAGGACTTCACCTCATGGAAGCTGCTTCCCCGGTGAGGAGACTAGGGACCGAGCCGGCTCAGTTAGTGTAGCAGCAGCGCCCGGACAGACCCCACGTCTCCCGACCTCGGGCCACATGCTCGGGACGATGTGGTACGGAGGTGAGACCCTAAATCTGCTCCACCTAAGTTGACAATGGGACCAGAGTCAGATCTCATGACCAGGCTCAGGTCCCACCACAAGCCTGCACAGCACGACCAAGTGCTCCCACGTCCTCATCAAGATAAGAGAAAAGGGCAAGAAGCCGGTGCCTCAGAAAATTGACTCCGTTAGAGCATTATCCTTTATTGGACGCGCTCTTCCTCCACTTTCGGCCCTGAAATAGACCTTCATGAGACGGCGAACATAAAGAGCAGGAATTTTTTATAATTCCCTAGTTGAAAGCAGTTGGCAATACTGTGGTCCCCACACCCAAAAAACTTTAATAAAATGACAATAATACTGATCTGCCGCCTGACCTGTGAAATCCAGAATTCTAGGAATGCCTGATATAGTTCAAAGCCTTGTTTTACAGATAATGACGTAGACTCAAAGAAAGGAAAGCCCATAACCAGAGAATGCTGGGACCAGCACGCTGGACAGGTTTAACAGGGCCTGGGGCGGGGGGCGGGGGCATGCTCCTTTGTGTTGTCTGCATACCCACATTCTTTCTAGGTTGTGAATTTTTTTAATGTCTCTAGGAAAATGTATATTTGAAAGATTTGAGATAGGTAATGAGCTTCGTGTGGAAATGGTTTTACTTTTACCAAATAAAAATTTACATATTTCCTGAATAGAAAAAAAAATCCCCATATTAAAATCTCAGTTTCTCAGAACATTCGGAAAAAACCTTTGGAATCATCTTCAGTCCGTTGTACAGGACGTACCAGAAATGCTCGGTCATTTATAGCCACACATTTTCTGTTAAGAAAAAAAACTGCCCATATTTTCACCAGTTCACCTTGCAGAACTTGAGTATAAAAAAATCAAAATCAAATCCAGTCCCCTAGCGTGAAGATTTGACCCAAATGAAGAGAGTGAAAGTTCCAGTCAGCAGGTGTCTGCGGGCTGTGGGCACTGGGACCTGAGGATGCCTAGGGCAGGCTTGGTGACCACAGCACAGAGGGGTCAGCGCTAGCACTGCCTGCTGCCTCCCAGCCGCCCCCCTGAGGTCATCTGCATCTCAGGGCTGGACACCACCGCACAGGCTGCTCAAGCCTTGACCCAGCCTGGACTCTCCCCTCCGCTAGGATTCCTACATTCTAGAGATTGCACCTTCCAGTCACTTCCCTGGCTGTCTGCCTTGCCCAGCTTTGCTCTCAGGCCTGGTCTCAGCCTCCATCATCCCTTCCCTAAGCTGCATGACATCTCTCCAGAGCATCTCACAACAGTGATCACATCATCCTCTTACTTAAAACCCTTGAGTGGCTTCACGCGGCACTTAAACAAAGCCTGTACCCCTTACCGCGGCCACAAAAGTTTCTCTGATGTGACCCCTGCCCACTTCTACAGCCATGGCTGGCCCATGTTAAATGTGTTCCATCACTGGCCTCCGCTTCTCACCCACCAACCTTTTTCCTGCCTCAGGGCTTTGGCACAGGCTGCCATTGCCCACCCCATCCCTGAAGTGGCATGGCTGACTCTATCCCACAGGTTTAAACTTCAATATTTTCTCTTGAAAGAGGCCTTCTCTGACCACCCTAGTGAAATCCGGAACTCTCCTTTACTCCATCAGCGCACCCCATTTCCTTCAGAGCACTGATCCAACTTTTAATTACATTTGTCCATTTCTTGGTTAAGTGCCTCCACCGCTAGCCAGGGACCTCATCTGCATTGTCATTGTTGTGTCCCCACTGCCCAGCTCCATCCCAGGGCTGGCAGATGCTTTGCTCTTTGTTAGGAGAATGTTTGCATCACTCTGAGATGCAAAGGGCTCAGGCAACGAGAGCGTGGCGAAGGGCTACCCGCTCATCCCAACGTTTATGGAATGTGCAGAACAGTGATGGTGGGGATGAGCCACGCAGACAGCCCACAGGGCAGGCTCCACAGAGAGAGGGCAGGGTGCCACGGGGGCTTCCCGGGGGCTCCCCCAGTGAAGGTGGAGCGTGCCCCACGCAAAGGGCTGCGTACAGTTTTGCTGGAGCGAGGCTGCCCCGGCGTGGCCAGGGAAAGCGGCCATGAAAGGAGGCTGCAGACCCTGCAGGGCCAGGTCCCTGAGGGCTACCAACTCTTTTAAGGAATTGGACTTCAGCCAGTAGGCAGAGGGAAGCGATTACAGAAGTATACCAGGGGTCCGATAAGATCCGAGGAGGCAGGTGACACTGAAGCCCCTCAAGCTGAATGAGAGCTGGGGGCGGGGTCGCATGCAGGAGAAGAGTGAGGAAGGGCTCAGAGCCGCCCTGGGGTGTGATGTCTCTGCTGCTGCTCAGACTTGAGGTGTCTGCCCGTGGGCTGGGCAGTGCTCAGGAGTGAAGCCCCTGAGTGTCACATGTACCACCTTCTGAGGAGGTGGGCCGTGACAGCAGTGGCAGAGATGGCGGTTTGTCGAGTCACCTTGTTCTGAAGATGGATGACACGTCAGGCACCATGTCTGGTGTTCACAAGTGTTTTCTCCGTCACCCCGGCCCTAATGCTAGAAGGCAGCAGGGAGCAGAAGCTCGGAGGGGAAGTCAATGCCCAGGGACGTGCACATGTTAGTAGCAAGTAGCAAAGCCACTGCCCACCCCAGGGCTGTGGGAATCCAAACTCTGTTCTTCTCTGTCCCCCCACTGTCCAGCAGGACTCTTAGCTGACATGGGCAGGAAGGTGGGAAGGAGAAGAAGCAGGTGACCCGAGGTTTCTAACGTGGGGAGCCGCTGAAGGCTGATAGTGCCATTCGACGTGATGCACTTGGTTCATTCATTCAATAAACTTTTTTGTGAGCAGGGTGGGCCTGTCCTGGAGCACCTCACCATATCACAGAAGAGAGTGAGTTGAAGAGAGAATTAAACATGGTATGAGCATGTACGAGGGCAGGGACGGCTAGCCCGGGCTGCCTGGGGCCGGGAGGCGGGTGGGGTCTGGAAGGGAGGATGCAGTTCCGAAGCTGAGTCTATGGACAGTGCACCTGGGCCAGGAGAGGGGCCTCTTCACACGGGAAAGGTGGGAGCCGAGGGAGAGGAGCAAGCGACCACCCGGCAGGTCTGCCCTCATGGGCGGCTGGGCATGAGGTTCCAGGCAGGCAGAGCTGGGAGGGAGGGCGCACAGGTCCTTGTCCTGGAGGTCACCTGGCTCTAAGCCTGGCTGTGAAGTGGCCGTTTACACTCGAATATTTTTAAAAGCAGAAAGTAAAAAGATGTTCAATGTCATTAGTTTTTAGGGGAATGTAAATTTAAATCATTATAATAAACTGCTACACAGCAACTTGAATGACTACAATTAAAAACTCGACAATACCGGGTGTTAACAAGAGTGTGGAGCAACAGAAGTTCTCATTCATTGCTGGCGGGATCGCAAAATGCTACAGCTACTTAGGAAAACAACTGGTAGTTTCTTTCAAAGTTACACATAACACTTGCCACATGACCCAGTCATCCCATTCCAAAACTTGCCTAAATACCATAAAAAAAACATTTACCCAGGGGCCGGCCCAGTGGCACAGCGGTTAAGTTCACACATTCCACTTCGGCAGCCCGGGGTTCGCTAGTTCAGATCCCGGGTGCGGACAGGGCACCGCTTGGCAAGCCATGCTGTGGTAGGCGTCCCACATATAAAGTAGAGGAAGATGGGCACGGATGTTAGCTCAGGGCCAGGCTTCCTCAGCAAGGAGAGGAGGATTGGCAGCAGATGTTAGCTCAGGGCTAATCTTCCTCAAAAAAAAAATCAACAAATAAATGAACCACAAGCCAATCTAATTTTTTTAAATGGCAAGGGTGAATCCCTAAATATCCAAAATAAATAATGAAAAGGAAAAATAACCATAGACACAGAGGATATTTTTAAAAATCATAAGAGACTACTTTGCACAACAGTAGGAAAATAAATTTGAAAGCTATTTGAAACGGATAATTTCCTAGGAAAATGTAACCCAAACTGACCCCAGCCAAGATAGAAAGTCTAAACAGCAATTATGGAGGAAAAAAATGTTTTTGAAGAACCTGCCCTTAATAAAAGAACCGTGCTGTATTCATTGGGGGTCTCCAGAGATACAGAACCAATAGGATATGTAGATGATAGATAGATAGGTAGATAGATAGATAGATAGACAGATAGATTTTAAGGAGTTGGCTCAGGCTATTGTGGAGGCTGGCAAATCCAAAATCTGCAGGGTGGGCTGGCAGCCTGGAGACCAGGGAAGAGCCCGTGCTGCAGTTCAGGTCCACAGGCCATCTGCTGGCACAATTCCCTCTTGTTTGGGTGAGGTGAGTCTGTCATTCTATTGAGACCTTCAACTGATTGGATGAGACCCACCCACATTATGGAAGGCAATCTGCCTTACCCAAAGTCCACTGATTTAAATGTTCATCTCATCCAAAAATGCCCTTACTGAAACATCCAGAATAAGTTTTGACCACATATCTGGGCACCACGGACCAAGTTGACACACAAAATTAACCATCGCAAGTCCACCCCTTGTCAACTTGGCACCTATATGTGTCTCCTTAACCCATACTTAATCTCCACATAAAGACAATAACAAGGTCATAATTCTACCAAACATGATGCAACTATCCTTCATAAAACCCACTTGAAAGTAGGGAAATCCTGCAAGAGTGACGGGGACCTGTTAAAAGTCACAGGAGCCCATCTGAAGGGACTCCTACCGTTCAAATCTAGGGTAATTTCAGCATCAATATAAATAATGAGACTATCAGATTACAACTCACTGAATAAAATAAGATTCATGAGTCCATACTAACAAAATCAATCAATAAATGAAAAACCTATACGGGGAGGAAGGAAAGCTCTTCTTTACAGTAGAATGCCAATTAATAAATGTGGGAGGAGTGGTGGAAATAGGTGATTGCAGTATGGCAGCTATCACAGAGGTCATCGATAGAGGCGGGAACCACGGATGGATGCTAAGGCTGTGGGTGGACGTTTGGTGAGGAACAGGATATGGTATAACAGTGGAGTATCGCTCCCCGAGATGCTAGTCAAATATGAAACGGGAGATGGTGACTCAGCAGGCGCCACCTTGAGCAGGTCATGGATGTTTCGTGACCAGCAGTGGCCAGGAGGACATCAGGCACCTCCTGGTGTGACGCATGGAGAGGAACACACATCAGTTCTGTGGTCTTCTTACCAAGAATGCGAGGCAGGATCTGGTCATGAGGAACCCTCGACTGGACCCAGGTTTAGGGTCAACCTAGAGAACAAAGGCTCAAATTCTGTAAGAATGGAGGGGACACTAGAGGCAGGGAGAAGCTGGGGAACTGTTCCAGACCAGGGGAAACTGGTGGAACAGACAACTAACTGCAACGCGTGTTCCTGGAGAGAGCTTAGACCAAAAGGAAGAGACTTGTGAGCTGGCTGGTGAAATGTGAGCGGGGTCTGAGTTTGGCTCACTTGTTATTATCAAGTTTTGATCTCTTGATGGGAAGTTCATGTGAGGGTGCAGTGGGAGAGGGTCCCTGTTTTGTGGAGGCACACTCATTGAATTTAGAGGTTTGGGGGCATCATATCAAAACAAGATGATATATACCTAAATCTAGAAGAGGATGAGGGAGCAATCGTGATACAACGTCAACATCTGAGGAATTTGGGTGAGGGGAGTACGTGGCCCATGAGGGAGGAGGAAAACAGAGGACTGTGGCATCACAGAAGCCAGAAGAAGCAAGTATTTCAAAACCGAGAGAGGGAGCAGGTGAGCAGCCAGCAGAATGAGCACGTGGCCGCTGGGCTGGGCACACGAGGTTGCAGTTGACTGCGGAGAAAGGACTCTCAGCATCACGGTGGGCAGCGGACGCAAGGTGCGGAGGTGCAGAGGGATTGTTGAGGCATCCTATTAGAGACATTTTGGTGTTTAGGAAACCAGAAAACAGGACCTGCTGCAGGGGGACTGGTCATCGGGGTTTTAACAAGAAGAGAAATACTTGGGTACGTTTGTGCTCCGACGGGAGGAAGCCCATGACTGTGTTTGTGAAGGGGCCAGGGGACCGGACTCCGGAGCACAAGCACAAGAGCGGTCTTACACAGAACCAAGGACAGATTATCCACTGCAATGGAAGGAAGGGAGGAAGATAGGAATTAATCCATGTGAATACATAGATTTGGGGTGGGCAGATGCCCTCTGATGCCCTCAATTTTCTCAGTGAACTGTGAATGTCCAAATGAGTCTGTGGTCGTGAACTCAGTGGTGTGAAACCAATGGTGTGATTCTCTCCAGCCGCGCCGAGGATCCAGAACTTCCCACCACCCACTGGCCCCCTGCCTCCAGGAGTGGGTTTTTCTTTAAACCTCAGTGATTGGACCATTCTCCCCAAACCTCGTCTTTCAAGGGATGCTACGGGTGATGACCCAGAATTCACAAAAGGTAGCTGGCATTTCTCTTACTATAGAGGAGGATAAAAGCCTGTTTCCTCCGACAGGGCCTCCCTGGCATTGCATCCCTCTAAACTGCGAAGAGACATCCAACAGGTAATTACCATAATGCTCAACGGAGCTGTCACAGCGCAAGCCCCAAATGCTGGGAGGACCCACATCCGTGGCAGCCTCGGGAAGGTGGGTTCTAGGGAGAAAAGCTTCTCGAAGCCAGACAGGCTGGAGCTGCAGTTCCAGCTCCATCCTCTCTCCGTGCTCTCATCTGTGAGTGGAGATAATGATCCGTCCCTTGTAAGTGTTGGGGAGGATTAAAGAAACGATCACTTAAACCAGGCAGAGGGAGCGCAGCAGATGGCACCTGCTGTAATGATAATTAGCCTAGCCTGTTTCACATTGAGAAAACACAGGCTCCGGGAGGGGAAGGGGCTGGCCCACTGAAAGCTAGCAGCCCTGGTGGGATGAGCCTGTCACCACCGACCTCAGAAAGAAATTCAGATCACAGCGGGGAGTGTGGGAGGAAATACCATTTTCCTTTACTGTCGATGGATATGCAAAGTTGCACGACTCTTTGGAAGGGCAATGGGGTCATGTTTAAAATATTACATATTTAAAATGTCATACCTTTGACACTGCAAACCTGCTTCAACAAATTTAGCCACCAGTAACACCTGCACAAGAGAATGGTGGCTATAAGCCCGAGACTGCTCACTAGAGCTTTACTCTCCATACTGAAGAAGTGATGGAAACCACAGAGAAATTATTAAATAAATAAAGGCGCATCCGCAGAACTTTCGCAACATAATGACTCCATCCGAACTCCTGCACTAAGAGAAAAGGAAACTCTAGCATGGCTTCTAGCAGCATAAGCATGTCTCCCGAGGATGACCCCAGCCTTCCGTTAAAATGCCTGCCTGAGAAAGCTCAGTGCTGCCCAAAGAATTTACTATTTGTTCTAGCCAACACCTGATGACAGGCCCCTGACCTCCCTTTCTTAGAGCATTTACTAAGAAAGGCTTATCATTGCGAGTCCTTTCTCTGTCCCTTTGAGATGTGTGTGTATCTCCTACAACCCGGGAGTGTCTTTCTCAAGGACCTGAAAGCCACCCTTTGAAATGGAACCATCAGGAAGGATGGGGCCTCTGGCTCCCAGTCTCTGTGGAGGATGGAATCCTGTCTTTGATCATTGCCAGCTGGCAGACACAGCTGACCTAATCCCCTCCACTCGGACCCACCTTCATGATTCTTCACCAAGCCCCCGGCTCACCCCTCCCCCTCCCTCATTCTCCCAAGACGCCGTCACCTCTGCACACATCCGGACGGAACTCAGCTCTTTCCCTACTGTCATCAGTAGTGACGGAATAAAACCTGTTCTCACGGCTTTAACTAATGCCTGGCTTTAGCTTTGACAATCCATAGAATGAAATAGTATGTAAACTTAAAAAAAAAAAAAAAAGGTGCTATGTGGATGGCACTCACAGTAGTACCTGGAACATATTAAGTGTATTTACTATTATAATTAACATTTTTCATCTGTTGGAAAAAAGAATGCATTATGGGTGTATACATATATTAAAATTCATTGAGCTGTAGACTTTAGTTTATATTATGCTTTTAATGGTTCTATTAAAATTTTTTTTAATGGAGACTGTTAAAACTATATGTTCTCACATGGAAAGTTATCCAAGATATACATTTAGATGAAACAAGCAAGTTTCAAATCAGTATGCATCATAGAATCATATTATATACATACACATCTATCTAGCATCCTAGAACATAATATTATATAGCATATACTATAGATAATGTTAATATGTGGAGAAAAATTAAATATTCCAAGGGCTTATGTATTTCTGGAACATTTGCACTGATTTTGCAAGTGTACACTACCTTTTCTTTAATCGTGTATAAGGAACGCCTCAGGGCAGCATTTGGAATCCGCCTGGTGCGGCTCGCCTTTCAGGCTATCAGCTGACCCGCAGACTCCCTTCTGGCCAGCAGAGGGCGGCAGGAGCGCCGCCCACCATCTCACCACCACCTCCCCGCACGTGGAGCGCCTGCTCCAGCCTCCTCGTGCTCTGCTATTTTTACACAATCCTTTGTTGGATTTTACTGTAAACTGAACACTCTGTGCTTCTTGACATGTTCTCCCATCTAGAAGCCTTTAAGTGAAATTAAACTCCAGTATGAAAGAAACAAACATTAACTAGTTGTTTACATTTCTCCAGACAAATAGTCATGGGCTCTTCAGAGCTGGAAGAGCAGAAATAACAGAAGTAACCGTTACTGAGCACCTACGACATGCTGGACTGGCCCTTTGCACACAGCATCCTACCTCAGTGAATTCTCACAACGATTAGATTGGTGTTGTTAATGCCCACTTTTCAGATGAGAACACACAGGTTCTGAGGGATTAAGTGATTCACCCAGGCTCAATCGCTAGTCGCTGGTGAAGGGAGAATCCAAACGCAGGCCAGCGGGGCCCTCAGATCTTGCTTTGCCGTCTATAAAGTCCTCACTTGTACCCAAATTTATGGATGAAGAAATTAAAACCCAGTGTGTGTTGGTGGCACCCCCTCAATCAGAACTCAGGTATCCAGATACCCAGAACATGCTTTTGCTAACGCTCCCTCTGCCTTCAAGTCTTTATCGAGTACCCAGTATGTGCCCAGCTGTGACCAGTGCAGAAACAGGAAGCCCTGCTATCTCTCTCTGACTTGCTATGTTGTTCAAAATTCAAAAAGAAACAAACGGTAAAAAAGTTTCCTCCCAATCTTCTGTGCCCTCCCCCCGCCCCGCCAACACCAGCCAGCCACCCAGCTCCACTCCCAAGACAAACTGCGTTACCAGCTTGCATATTTTTCCAGAGATTACTTTATCGGCATATAAATCAATGTGTATTTTTTTTCAGAGTTGCAGTTCCCCGACAATGGTGTCCCCTAAATGTCACCTAGCATTATTATTACTGCTATCCCCATATTACAGAGGCAGAACCTGAGACTAAGGAGCTGGGGTGAATGGCCCAAGGTCACCCAGCAGGACAATCAAGGATCTAAGTCTAAGAATGGCTCTCTGGGGCCGGCCCAGTGGCGCAGCGGTTAAGTGCGCACGTTCGGCTTCGGCAGCCCGGGCTTTGCCAGTTCAGATCCTGGGTGTGGACCTATGTACCACTTGGCAAGCCATGCTGTGGTAGGCTTCCCACGTATAAAGTAGAGGAAGATGGGCACGGATGTGAGCTCAGGGCCAGTCTTCCTCAGCAAAAAGAGGAGGATTGGCAGCAGTTAGCTCAGGGCTAATCTTCCTCAAAAAAAAAAAAAAAGAATGGCTCTCTGACTTGGGCAGGCCTCTGGGCCCTGGTCTCCCCTCGAAACCTTGCTCTTACCAGTGTCCCCTTTGTGTCTGTGTCCCTCTCTCCCTCCCCCTCTCCGGCCTCCCTTCTTTCCCATTCTCTCTCTCTCCCACTATTTTTCTCTCTCTCTCCCACTATTTTAACCACTTACACATTTTTACATACCCAGCGTGTTGCTAAGTTTGAGTCAGAGGTGGGAGGACCTTAAAGATGAAATCCAACTCTGACACTTTACAGATGGACAAACTGAGGCCCAAGAAGTCTCCCACACATGTCCAGATTTCTAAGTCCAGCCTGTGCTCAGCTGTTCCACTTCCCACCTCTGCCTGCCCAACCCCCTCCTCCCCACACATCCCTCACATGGACAGCTAGCTGGGTCTGGCTGCAGCCAAAGAGATCTTCCAGAAACACTCACCTAATCAGTCTGTACTTTGCCTAGCAACCCTCCAACGGTCAAAACGCTGGCCCTGCTACCTTCTCTACTTTCCTCCTGCGACAGGCAGAATCTTGTCCATGAGGCTTCCAACCTGCTGTTCCCCCTCTCGCCCTGACTTGGTTATTAGCTAGCCATCCCTCAGTCTTGGATCTCCCTGGTGCCTGATCCAGAGGCACTCACAGCTTCTCCCTCATCTCCAACTTCAGTCTCCCTGGCTAGACAGTGAGCTCCAAGAACAGTGCCTGCGCCTGTCTTTTCACCACGATGTCTCCAGTGTCTGGCGCTGTGCTCTATCCCTCCCCACGCTACCACATAGGCTCAACCAATGTTTGATGGAAGGATGAACGAATGAACGCTCGGGCAGAGGGAAGAGCAGGACCCCAGGAGGGAGGCGTGCAATCCAAAGTTGTGTGCAGGTAATACCAAGCATTCCTGCGGAAGGAGACTGAGGTGTGTGCACACAGTAATTGGGTGAAATAGAGTTAGGAGATTCCCTTACGTCTATTAAGCACCTTAACATCTGTACCAGGCCCTGTACAAAGAGCACACAGACGGACAAAGTACGGCCCCGTTAGTCCTCAGAGGAGCCAGGCCTGTGTATGTTCTCAGCATTTGGGTCTGATGAAAGCCACTCTCCCATCCAAATCCACAGAAGCACCTACACAGCCTATTCTGCATATAATCTGAAAGGGGTCACAGCCTCCAGAAGCCCAGCCAAACACCATGGCTTACATATCCTAAATTTAGCTGGAACGAGAGAAATCCAATGAGAGCTTGGAGCATGAGCCATAATGGAAATGAGGAACGGCGGGCCTCAGAGGAGGTCGCGGGGACAGGGGCTTGGAGGCAGGAAAGGGACGGCGGTGGGAGGCCCTTGCGTTCAGGTTAAGAAATTTGTTCTATTCTGCCGGGTACACAGAACTGAGCCAACATTTCAGAAAAAGTACCCTAATCTCGAACCCGGCCCAGAAAGATGACGCAGACGGCGCGCGACCCCACGCCATAGGCGATTGCTTCGCCCCCACCAGGTGCATTGTGGGGCTTAGAGGCACCTGCGGAACACCCGGTCTCGCGAGCCAGCGAGATTCACGCGGATGACAGAATTGGGCAGGAAGGGGCCGACAATGCTTCCCCTCCTGGGGGTAAAGTCCCGCCCCTTACCCGGGATGGACCAATCCCAAGGCCTTCCGATCCTGCCCGCGGGGATTGGTCCGCGGGCGAGGAGACTGAGCCGGCCGCGAGGCACGTGACCGAGCGGCCTCCCCGGCACGTGAGCGAAGCGGGGGGGTCCCGGAGCCGGGCGGGAAAGGGCGGGAGAGACCGAGACCCGACGCCGGGTTCGGGGACGGCGAGGCCCGCGGGGTGCCCGCCAGGTCCTGCCCTCTGCACGTGGCCGTCGGCGGGCGCGTCCGGTCGCTTGCTCAGTAAGGCGCCCGCCCACTAGGTCCCGGGGCTCACTGTCGCGGTGATGTGGCCCTCGGTTCCCTCGCCTGGGACAGGCGCGCGGGGCTGCCGGGCCTGCGTGGGCGGACGCGTGGAAGTGCGCCGCCGAGTCTGCAGCGGCCCGGGACGCGCGCTCCCCGCTCCAGCCGCTCGGACAGCTGGCCGCGCCTCGTGGGGAGCAGAGCGGAGCCCCGGCCTGGGCTGACTTCAGCGACCAGTCGTAGGGAGGGGGTCTCTGGCGGACCTGCGCCAGTAGCTGCGGGCCGCTTGACTTTTGTTATCACTAAATCTGTCCGACAGCGGTGAGGGGTCAGGAGTGTCTGCGAGGCCCCTAGACTGGGAGAGACTGCTGAGGCCGCGCTGCCTGGAAGTGGACCAGCCAGGGTTGGACCCAGGCGTCAGTCTGCTCAACCCGCAGACACTCCTCTGGGTGGCTGTCGCCCCTGAGAAGCGAGGGCGGGCGAGCCACCTGGGAGCAGACACACACCCCCGTCAATGCCGCGCAGAGTCACCCAAGCTCTGATGACACTCCCTTTCCCGCTGCTTCCTGCTCAAGACATTGGTGACCCTGGAGGATGGAGCCCGCGGCTTCCCAGGCTCCCCTCCTCACCAGGGCAGAGCTGTCTGGTGTCTTGAGCCCATTACTCCAGGGGCGGGAAGCGTGTCAGGCGGGGCCAGGGAAAGAGGAGAAGCGGAGAGAAGGAGGAGCCTGGAAGCCAGAACTGGAAGGAGGGGCATGAGAAATGGGCAAAAGCTCAAAGAGAAACAACCACTGCAGCTTAGTCCATTCGATTCAACAAGTAGCTGTTGAACTAGTGGGCACCAGGCTAGGGATCTAGCATTAAAACAAGAGAGGTTGGAAATCCTTCCCCCATGGAACTTACCTTCTAGCACAGGAAGGAGACAATAAACAAGATAAACAGAACTCATACTATGTTAGAAGTGATGAGTGCTACTAGGAAGAACTAAAACTGGGAAGAGAGAGAGGAGGACTCTAGAAGAGGGGGAGAAATTGACATAAGGGGCAGGGAAGGCCTTACTGAGAGGGCGGAAGTGAGGAAAGGGCATCTTAGGCAGAGGGCCAGCTTGTGCAAGGGCCCTGGGGTGGGAGGGAGCCTGCAGTGGAGTGAGTGTGGGTTTGAGTAGTAGGCAATGGTTACAGAGGTAACAGGTGGCCACAAAAAGGACTTGGGATTTAACAGTGAAATAAGGCCATTGTAGGATTCTAAAATAACCCCCCTCCATGGCAGCCTCTTCACTATTTTTACTGAGCTGAACACCCCTCAGGGGCAAGAAGGCAGTATGCCCTCTACTTCCAAAACCCCAGACCACTCTGGCATCTCTGTCATCCTCGCCCAGGGCAGGGCAGACCCCCTTGCTCAGGCCCCCAGCACCCACCGTCTTCCTTCCATGTTGATTCCGTCATCCCTGATGCCCACCCCAGGCTGTGGAATCTTCACGGGGAAAACCTGGCCCTCACTATTCCCGTCTTCCTCTGCATGGTTCACGGCCCAGGTCTCTGAGCTCCAAGGCTCCCACACAGGGTGTGAGGTGCTGAGATGGCCAGTGGGGGTGAAGTCAGCGTGCTGTGTGTCCTGGCTGCATGCAAAGAGAATCGCCTTTTCCTAATTTCCATAATGGCATCTCCTGAGCCACCATGGCCTTGTGTGTTCACAGGCTGCAAGATCCTGTAGCTCACAATCACGGCTGGAAGGTCAAAAGCAAGGATCTGACTCTTGTTCTCCTATGTTCTGTTGTGATGATCCTTCCTAAAGGCAACGAGAAGCTGCCTGAAGGAGTGGGGGTATAGAGAGGAAACATGCTGCTTAATAAATAAAATGTTCTCCTCTTTATTTGATTCTCGAGAAGTCCCTGAAAAGGGAAGGAATGCTGTGTCCTAGCAGCACCGTGAGCTCAGAGGCTCACCAGGGACAGTTCAGGCCGGAGGTTGCCGAGGGCCTGTGCAGCCACCTACGGAAGGGACTCTGCCCTCATCTGTGGGACTCCAGTTGTGTCCCCAGTCCTGAAGTGGGGCTGTGTTGCCATCATCAGCCACATTGTCTGGAAAACCTGGTGCTCCCAGGTCTCAACAGGCATGTGGTCTGGGAGCATAATTAGGTTGCTGGAACCACAGGCCCAGAAATGCGATTTTCAAAACACAGAGAGGAGCCTACAGCTGTGCAGACTGGGCATGGCCACTTCAGAACCCCTTTCCTGAGTCCCAAAGCTGCCCAGCAGCCCCCTCAGGACGTCTGCTCCTCAAGAAGAGGGGCTCACTGGCATATATGGTCATCACAACATCCCCTGCCTCACCTTCTCTTTTATTTATTTGTGAGGAAGATTGGCCCTGAGCTAACGTCTGTGCCAATCTTCCTCTATTTTGTACGTGGGATGCCACCACAGCATGGCTTGATGAGCAGTGTGTAGGTCCGTGCCTGGGATCCAAACCCGTGAACCCAGAGCCACCAAAGCAGAGTGTGCAAACTTAACCACTATGCCCCTGGGCTGGCCCCTCACTTTCTGTTTTTTAATAGGCTTCTGTTTAATTATTTTGAAACAGTTTTAGATTTACAGAAAAGTTGAGAGTACATGGAGTTCTTATATGCCCCCATAATAAGGGAAACCACACACAGTTTCCCTTCTTATTAACGTCTTACTTTACTGTGGTACATTTGCTACAATTGATGAAACAATACTGATGCATTATTGTTAACTGGGGTCCTTAGTTTGTTCAGATTTTCTTAGTTTTCCCCTAATGTCCTTTGTCTGTGCCAGGATCCCATCAAGGACACCACATCACATTTAGTTGTCCACTTCTCTTTTTTAATCTGATGGTGTAGTATTGAGAGAGGAGGTTAAAGAGGCACATAATTGCTTAACTTTTCTTTGGCTTTTAGTCTGAGTAAGTGTTAGGGATGGGGGCTGCTGCTTGTGGCTGCGTTTAGGTGTTCTGCCTGATGGGTGAGAGTGCCTGGCACAGCCCTGCCCTGCGTGGGAAAGGGAGGAAGTCAGGCAGGGCAGCAGGCAGCTGCAGCATCCTTGGCGGAGAAGAGCTCTGGAGTCGTGGGAGTATCAGCAGGCGGCACCCTGGTCTGCAGGGCGGGACGTGCAGTTACACGAGCGGCCACTAGGTGCCGGGACGCCCACTCGCACGTGCTCACTGCCAACGGCTGAGTGACAGCAGCGCCTGTGACAGCAGCGGATGCTCAGAGATCCTTGAGTTTGGACCTAAATCACTGTTTTGCACATGAAAAGGTGAAGCTTAGAGAGCAGGCGCCGGTCGACATTTAAGAGAGAGAGAGTGAGCATTGGAGGACTACCATGCTTGGTGCCACCTTGGGGACTGGAAAAACGACAGAAGACCCAGCCCACACCCTCCTGATGGTTAAAAGTCTCTAGACACAGGCAGGGTCTGAGTGTGAACCCCTCCTCTGCCTCTTGTTACCTGTGAGACACTAAGCCAGTTGCTTCTCCCTCTGAACTTATTACCCACCCCCCATCTCCGAACTGCGGTTCTAATAACCTATCTCGTGAGTGCTGTGGAGGTTAGATAAAGCCATCAGAACAAGCCGGCTTATGGAGATGGCGCAGCTGTGGTTACCACAGGCACGACTTTCCAGCCACAAGCTTGGGTGTGCGGGCAGTTGCACCATCCCGTTTACTGTAACAGCCTCATTTCTGACCCAAGCCCCCGTTCCACGATTCCACCTGCCAGCACATCACAGGAGTCAGTTTCAGAGTTCTGCACCCTTCCTGAGTCAGACTTCTGCAGGGAACCTGCTGCCCACTGGTCATCAGTCCACCCCGTTTACTGCAGCCCCCGGTCCCATGCCTCAGTGCGCCCCCAGCCTCGCTGGGCAGGAGGGCCTCTTTGACCAGCCCGCCTGGAGTCCTGCCACCTGGGTATCACACTCCTCCTGCATTGCTCTCTGGGGGCTGGTGGGCAGCAGGCCAGGACCCTCTCACCTGCCTCTCCTCACCCCAGCCCGGGGAATCTGTCTGTGGTCCAGGATGCCTCATTGCCCCCTCTTGTGCAGGACACTTTGCCTACAACGGAGACTCCCACTCTCCCTCCACCATACTCCCTTGTTCTCCTAAGGGCTGGAGGTTTTGGAAAAAAACAAAGTCTGAAGGACCCACAGGCGCCTTCTGCTTTCAGTCCTAGGGCAATGGGCCTGAGCTGGCTCCCTGAATGGCGGGGAGGTACAGGAAGATGGAGAGAAGTAAACGTCAATAGAGGCAGTCCCTGCTTTGCACGGTTCCAATATGCACAAATTTTAGTTACCACAGTCTAGTGAAATAATACCAGTCCTCCAACAACACAGTCCAAAGTATCAGTTACCACGGTATGTTAACTGAGAGACACTGCGTCAAGTACAGACCACTGTGAGCTCCCCCCCCCGCCCCCCGTGCACAAATTGCTACACAAGTAACAGACGTGCATTCTGACCCAAGACCATACAGCGCTTCTCTCAAAGTCCATCAGTCACCAGTCACTGCACCTGCTGCCCAGTTCCCCCACAGCCAGCAAAGTCTGTAGTCGTGTTGCTTCCATGATGAACCCACTTAACATTGTACAAAAATGCATCATTGAAACAGGGAATTGGCCAACAAAGGCAAAAATGCAGACTTTGTTGCATGCAGCAAAAAAGATGTGAAAAGTGATAAAGCTGGAAGTGAAATTGGAATTGAATAGTAATAGGGTCGTAGAAGAAAGAGCTGCTGGAGGGAATGTGCACCCGGCCGCAGCTCCAGAGACTATGTGTGCAGCCAGAGGAACCCAGCGAAGGCGACCGGTCGACATAAAGGAGGAAAGCGGTTGTGATGAGAAGCGTGAAGACGTCCCGAGGAGGGGATGCCAGCAATATGCTTCACGTTAAAGGATCTCTCAGAGAGATCTCACGGCATTAAAAGTGCAAAGGATAAAGTGTTGGAGGCTGATGCAAACTTAGAAAGGACAATGACGATTCACGGAGGCACAGAAGAGATGCTCGCTCAGTTTCCTAAATTATACAATGAGAAGAAGCCAAGGGCTGCTCACACTACTGCTGGCAAGTTTTTTCTTAAAATTGTCGCTAAATACGCATGTAAAATCCACCACCTTAGCCACTTCCAAGTGTACAGTTGTGTGACGTTAAGGACGTTCTCACTGTTGTAAAAATGCAGGACACGACGAATTTGCGGGTGGACCATGCGCAGGGCCAGGCTCACGTTCTCCGCATCCTTCCCATTTTAGCATCTGCTGCTTTTGAAGAAGGAAGTAAAGCACGTTGATTCTCGGTGTTTCTGATGTTTTGTTAGAGTGCACTAAATAAATATTAGTTTTACTATTTTTTGTTTGCCTGCATATTTATAATCAATCAGAAAGTTTTTAGTGTTTTGAAGATTATAGAACAATTATACTTTTCACACTGATTATTTTTTTCTCCCCACATGTTCATTTAAGAAAAATATGTTTTTATTGAGACAAAATTCACATAATACAAAATTCACCACTGTGACCATTTTAAAGGGTACAATTCAGTGGTTTTAGTGTATTCACAATGTCCTGCTACCATCACCAACCATCGGTTATTAAGATTGCTTTGTGTGGTTTCAGCTTTACACAATTGTTTTTACACCCCCACACTACCACGCAAAGCCAGGACTGCCCGTACTTCAAAATGTGATCCCGTTTCCTAAAGAATCAGCCCAGTAATCCATTCCTATAGCAGGTGGTGGTGTGGAGTTCTGATCCCGGGCTGGGAGTCCCGGCTGCCCCGGCGCCCAGCTGTGTTGTTGTCAGTGCGGTACACAATCCTTCTGAGACTTGGTTCTCTCATCTGTAAACTAGGGGTGATCATCCATTTGTTCGTTCAGCAAATATTTATTGAGTTCTGGCTCCACACCGAGCCCTGTTCTAGATGCTAGAGACACAAGAGCTTGGGCTTCCAGAGCGCAAGGTGGAGCTCCTACTCCTAGCTGTGATGCACACAGTGGGTGCTTTCTGTGCTTGCAAAACAAAAATCTAAGGACTGGCCCCATGGTGTAGTGGTTAAGTTGGGTGTGCTCCACTTCTGCCACTGGGGTTTGTAGGTTCAGATCCCGGGTGCAGAGCTGGACCACTTGTCAGCCATGCTATGGTGGTGACCCACAAACAAAGTGGAGGAAGATGGGCACAGATGTTAGCTCGGGGCTAATCTTCCTCAGCAAAAAAAAAAAAAAAAAAAAAAAATCCAAATGACAAGAAGGAGCCAGCCATGGGACACTCTGGACAAAGGGTGTTTCAGGTGTCTGCTCTCAATAAAGCTCCTTTACAGACCGTAAGGGTTATATAGCTATCTGTTTTGATTGTTTTTATCATGGAGTAGTAATTCAAGATTTCCCACTTTCACCTGAGTTTCCCAAGTCAAATCTACATTTTCCTCAACCTGTCAGCTCGCCTCTTATAGAATCCTCCCCACGTGGTTCTCCCCGTTACTGAACAAGCCTCTTGTATATTTTGAGTTATGTTAATGCTTCATCACCTGATGCATTTGGGATTGATTGCCAACAAGAAATCAGTTAAAGCCAGAAATCAGAAAATATTATTATTGGAGCATCTTTGCCCTTAAATAATTTATTTTAACTTAAAATATATAAAGGGAAAATATTTGCAGATAAAAGAATATTCCGGGCCAGCCCCAGTGGCCTAGTGGTTAAGTTCAGCATGCTCCACTTCGGCGGCCTAGTTTAGACCTACACCACTCGTTAGTGGCCATGCTGTGGTGGCAGCTCACATACAAAGTAGAGGAAGATTGGCCGCAGATGTTAGCTCAAGGCGAATCTTCCTCACCAAAAAAAGAAAAGAATATTTGTTCACTTTTCAATTTTTTCCAGATACATAGCTTCTTTCAACCCTCATTTAACCCATTTTCTAGTGCAGAAGTTAGAAACCTAAAAAGAAAGTCGATGTTTCCAGACTTTCTTGCACCAGGGCTCTGTTGGAGATTAGGTTTTGCCAATTAAATGCAGCCATGCATGCCAAAGGTAATCTTTCTAAGGAGACTGGGAGAACCAGCGAACAAGCAGGCTCTGGAAGGTGTGTGCACTGGCAGTAGCTGAACCCACGTCCCACTGCCTGGCACGTGCTTCGTGGTGCAGGTGGCGTGACAGGAGCATTCCCCTGACTTCTGGACGGCAGCTGCAGCAGTGGGGCCTTACAGCACAGGTCTTGATGTCTGCACCTCTGGCACTTCCAGCAGTTTTGTACGCACCTGACTGCCTATATGAAATCCCTTTCTACTTGAAATACCTGGAGTGGTTCGTCTCCTGGCCCAAATGCTGAATGACCCAACCACCTTTTTTATGTAAGGCCAAAGCCTTTTGTTTGGGATGAGTCCACTGATTCAAATGCCACGTGTTTCAGGCACAACCCGTACCCCCATGATATGTCTTGTACAATTTTCAATCTTGGTTCCTTCAAAGTGGAGTGAGAACTGAAGGACGCTGTAGAAGCACCCTGTGTACGGGATCTTTCTAGACGTTTATGATTCCTCCCACATCTTTAGTTGTCTGACTCAAATGTCATTCAACAGCATTTTTTAGTGACTCACCTTATCCAGTCTTTCCAGAGCACTCAATTTAGTTTTCATAGGAACAACAACTTTTCGCATTCATATTTCATTGATTTATAGGAAATTGAATTAAATTACGTGATTACAACAAGTACAACTAGCATAAACTGGGAATAAACAATTGATTCTTAATAAGCGTGTAATGGGGTAATCATATAAAGTGATTCAAAAGGAATTGAACACTTTCAAAAAGTTATCCATTCATGTGTGCAACTAGATATGGACAACAATTATATTTTCTTAAATATTTTTAGCAAAAGAAAGTTATTATTCAGTAGTTAGGATACATATATTTCTGACATTGTATTATAGAAATTTTCAAACGCACAGCAAAGTTGAAGAATTCTACAGTGAACACTCCTGTAGCATCACCACAGAGATTCTAATGAAGTAGCGTGCCCCAAACTGTATGTCACTGCAGTGTTTTCATTCCCCCCCTGTGAATTTGTACATCCTTGTCCATTGACATTGCATTTAGCCATATGACTTGCTTCAATCCGTGAAATATGAGTAGTAGTGGTATGTGTCACTTCTGGGCAGAAACCTAAGGCCCAGCATCTGCTTCTCCACATAGCTCATTTCCTTCTGATAGAAAATGAGTGCTATGGACTGAATGTTTGTGTCCCTCCAAATTCATATGCTGGAGCCCTAATCCCCCATGTGAGGGTATTGAGAGATGGGGCCTTAGGGAGGTAGTTAGGTGGAGTCCTCATGAATGGGACTAGTGCCCTTATAAAAAGAGACGAGAGAGGGGCTGGCCCCGTGGCCAAGTGGTTAAGTTCGCGCGCTCCGCTGCAGGCGGCCCAGTGTTTCGTCGGTTCAAATCCTGGGCGCGGACATGGCACTGCTCGTCGGACCACGCTGAGGCGGCGTCCCACGTGCCACAACTAGAAGGACCCACAACGAAGAATATACAACTATGTACTGGGGGGCTTTGGGGAGGAAAAAGGAAAAAAATAAAATCTTTAAAAAAAAAAAAAAAGAGACGAGAGAGGTGATTTTTCTGTCTGTCATATGAGACGCAGCAAGAAGGCAGCCATCTGTAAATCACAAAGAGAGTCCTCACCAGAAGCCAACCATAGTGGCACCCTGATCTTGGGCTTCCAGCCTCCAGAACTGTGAGAAATCAATGTTTGTTGTTTAAGCCCCCAGCCTATGGTATTCTGTTATAGCAGCCAGAATTGGCTAAAACAACAGATAATTCTCCAGACAGAAGCTATTCCATCAGCCTGGGTCTCAGAATAAGATGACACAGAGAAGAGTTACAACCAATTCTTGCTGGACACGTTGCTGGAGCAAGAAATGAATGTTGTTCTAGCCACTGAGGTTTGCGTGTGGTCTGTTACTGCAGCATGACCTGCCCCTTCGGGTTGAGATACTCCCCCTTCCAGCCCATGGTGGCGCATGCTGGAGTTTACTCCAGTGGGTTCTGTGACTACAGCACAAAGACCACATCTAAAACCTCCACTTGGTCATGACGTTTATTGCTGGGACAAACAGATGGAACAGAAAGAGAAGGCACAGAGCAGAAACTTGTGTCTGAGGAAGCCATGAACCACCGTTCAGAAGGTACAAGGAAATGGACTAGAGAGCCAGCCTTGTGCCAGGCATCCCTCAGCTCGTGGTCTGGCATATTCTTCATGAGGGGCAGAAGACGAAATCTCACCATCTGCGCCTGCAACTTCTGCTGCAGTCATCAGAGGTTCCTGGAAGATGAAGTTCACTTTGCGGGTCCCTCACATTTGATGACAAGACTATTTTCTACTTCAATGTAAGCGTGAATCACATAATGTCCGCATTACGGCACTGAAACCAGCATGCTGCGATTGCACACATAAGGGATTTGCCCAAAGTTCATTTGTCTGTGCCATAACAGACACACAGGTCTTTGGCCCGTGCAGTTTTTTGGAGGACAAGTGGCAGTTAGACTTGCCAGTGGAGTGACTTATCCCACAGCCGTAGGAAGTCTCAGACAGCTGCATTTTCTGACAAATGGAGTCTTATTTCCCTTCCATCCCAGAGTCTTGAAGTGTCCACGATGCAGGATTCAGTGTTCTGGTCAAATTATTAAGCTGCCTCTGGAACTCTGGCACATTGATTTCCTAGGGCTGCTGTAGCAAATTGCCACAAGCTGGGTGGCCAAAACAATAGAGCTTTATTCTCTCACAGTTCTGAAGGCTAAACATCTGAGACCCGGGTGTCGGTAGGGTTTCTTTCTTCTGGAGCCCCTGAGGGAGAATCTGTCTCGTGCCTCTCTCCCAGCCCCTGGTAGTTGCTGGCAACTCTTAGCGTTCTTGGCTTGTAAATGCATCGCTCCAATCTCTGCCTCTGTTGGCGCTGTGGGTCTATGTGTCCGCATCCAAGTTCCCTCTTCTTATAAGGACACCAGTCATTGAATTTAGGGCCCACGCTAATCCAGAATGACCTCATCTTCACTTGATTACATCTGCAACCATCCTATTTCCAAATAAGGTCACAGTCACAGGTACCAGGAATTAGGACTCCAACATGTCTTCAGCGGGACAGAATTCAACCCACAACAAGTCGTGTCCCAAATCCCCCGATATTCCATCAAGTGACTCTTGAGGCTGCTTCGGGAACTTTGCATTTGTGTCACCCCTTCTCAAAGTCTTGAGGAAGTGAAGGGGTACATTGTGGCTGCCGTTTCGACCATGGATGGAGGTGAACCGTGAAGGCCGGGGGGGATTAGACTGGGACTGACGTGTGCGTGTGATATGAGCAGTGCTTGGCGCAAGTTTGTAATATCATAGCCAGGAAAATAATGGGAAGTATAATATTTTCAGATATCGAGGTATCTGGGGGGCCATTCTGGTTAGATGTGGTTCGGCCTAAAACTCATTTTTCCCAGAGCAGCCTGACTTACAGCCCACTGGACACGCACCGCACGTCTGCTTCAAACATTTCCCAAAGCGAAGAGTGTGCTCTTTAAGGACAAGGATGAATGTCCTCCTTTCTCTGACACCAATACCAGGACTTCTTTGAAGATAAGTTTTTCTGCCCCAAGAACCAAAGTCAAGTTGACCTGCTTTGTATGTGCTAAAATGCAGCAAAACATCTCCTTGTGACTTTAGGGGAAAAAACTGAATTCCTGTCATGCTTAATGGATGTTCTTTGTTCTGAAATGGTATATAACTACGCTGTAAACCATGCTCCCCCAGGGGACTTTCTTCCCTGGGGAAGATAACACTTCCGGGCTAGTCTTCAGCGTTGGCTCATTGAATAGCAATAAATATCACTCTAACTTTCTTATCTATAGATTGGTTATTGATTATTTGCATCAGCAATAAAAATAAGCTGTGGTAGTTTCTTTACAAATAGTCTTTGATGCATTTGTATGTAACTTAGTTCCTGAGTAATACATTTTTTCTAACTTCTCTTCTCTTAGAATCACTCTGTAATTCGGGGCCGGCCCTGTGGCCCAGTGGTTAAGTTTGTGCGCTCTGCTTCGGCAGCCCAGGGTTTTGCCGGTTCAGATCCTGGGCACGGACATGGCACCGCTCATTAGGCCATGTTGAGGCAGCGTCCCACATGCCACGACTAGAAGGACCCCCAACTAAAATATACAACTATGTACTGGAGGAATTTGGGGAGAAAAAAAAAGAAGAAGATTGGCAACAGTTGTTAGCTCAGGTGCCAATCTTTAAAAAAAAAAGGAGAATCACTCTGTAACTCACCCGGAACAGAAGTACTCAGGTTATTCACTCCTGCCCCAAAGATTTATTCCACACCCACAGTGAGCAAGATGCGGTTCCAACCACTGGCACACACTAAGATTTGGTGTTAACCGGAGAAAGTCCTTGACCACATGGAATCACATTCTATTCGGGGCGCAGACCATAAACAAGAAGCACAAATATGTGTTGTGCAGAGGAACACGCTCTGAAGAAAAATAAAGCGATAAGTAAAGGGACGAGTGGTGGGGGTGTTATCTTGGAGAAGGCAATCAAAGAGGTCCCCCCTAAAGGGTCACACTTCAGCAGAGGTCTGATGACGAGACCCTGCAGGAAGAGCATTCCAGAAAAAGGGAAAGACCCTCAGGCTGGGGCGTGCCTCATGTTGTCAGGGACGACAGGAGGCTGGCAGGCCGAGGAGGACAGAGACAGGAGGAGAGGCCAGGACCAGAACATTCAGAGTCTACGTGAGCAAGCCAAGGATGTTTTTCCCACTAAGTGGGTGAGAAGCCACAGGAGCGTTTGGCAGAGAACTGGCCACTCTGTTGATAAAGACTGCGCCCTCCACACCTGGAGAACAGCCTGGAGCAGCTCTCACAGCAGCTCAGACAGGGGCCAGAGGGGTATGACGGTTTTGAGTTTGGAGATAGCTGGGGACGATGGCAGGGTGCGCTGTCGGGCCAGATTGAGATGTGAGGGATTGCGAGGCACCAAGGGACACCCTGAGCGCCAGGTGAGTGGTGGCGGTGTTTACTGAGATGGGAGCTCGGGGGAAGAAGGGGTTTGGGAGGAATCAAGAGTTCAGTTCCGGACAAAGAACAGGTGGGACAAATGGAAAACAAATAGGCAGATAGTGACTTACCCCAGCCAGACCAATAATCCCCCCAATGAAAGGCAGAGATTGTCAGACGGGAGCTTTAAAAAGTAGGAGCAACACCATGCTGCGGATAAGAAACCCACTTTAAACATAAAGGCGACAACAGGCTGAAAGTAAAGGATGGAAAAGATGCACCACACTAACGCCGATCAAAAGAAAGCCGAGGGCTCGGCTGAAATCAAAGTAATTTTAGAGGAAATAATACTCCTAGGAGTAAAGAGGGACATTTCAAAAGGATAAAGGGGTCAATTCAGGGAAAGGACACTACAATGCTACGTGTTCATACATCTAATAACAGAGCTTCAAAACACAGGAAGCAAAAATGATTGAACTGCAAGGAGAAAGAGACAAATGCACAGTTACAATCCAAAAGTTCAACACCTCTCTCCATAATTGACGGAAAAAACAGATAGAAAATCAGGAAGGATAGAGAAGGCTTGAACAACACTTTCAGCCAACTTGGCCCAACTGGCTTTCTGACAATGCTCCACCTAACAACGGTGGAACCCGCCTCCTAAGGCTGGAAGCCATCAGTGTGTGGGTGTGTTGAATGTCATGGGACCGGGGAGGTGGCCTGGGGAGCGGCTGTTGATAGAACACAAAAGCAGTCTGAGGGCTGAGCGTGGGCCACACCACCCTTTAGGGGTTGGGAAGAGGAGAAGGATCCAGCAAAGGAGATGGAGAAGCCAGCGCTGAGGAGGGCGGGTGAAGTGTTGAGAGGGGGGAGTGCTGTGCTGTGTCAGCTGGGTCCAACAGTCAAGCAGAGGAGGACTGAGGACTGGTCCCTGGATGTGACCACCTGGAGGCCGTCCCCTGGGTCACTTATTCAGGGTCACAGAGCACTTGCCCAGGCATGTGAGGGTGGGCTGGGAGCCCCCAGTCAGTATGTTCAAGACAGTGAGAGGCAGTCCCCAGGTCCATTCATTTTCAAGGAATTTTGCTGAAAGGGGAAGCAGAGATGGAGAGGTACTGGCAGGAAGGTGTGGCAGGGTTTTCTTTGCTTTCTTTTTAAAGAAGGGATGCATTCAAACAGGTTGGGCACAGCTGGGAAGAATCCAGGAGGGAGAGAAGGAACATTCCCGAAGAAGGAACAATTTCAGAGGGATGACTGCGAGTCGGGATGAGGTCCAGCACACCCGGGGTGGCAGTGCACGCTGGGGACACAGGCAGTTCTTAGGTATGAGAGGGGGCGGGGTCCCTCGGGAGAGGAGCTGCCAGGGCCAAATTCAGGGGTCTCAGAGCGTCTGCGGGCAGGAGAATGACAAACTTCTTTAACCTTCCCGATCGATGGGCGGTGGGATGCAGGCTGGGCCACGGGCTGGCATTCCTCTTCTGTTCACTGCCATTACTAGCTCTGTGACCCTGGAGAAGTGGCCCAGATGAGCTTGGGAAGGTGAACCTTGTGGCACCACCAGGAGCAATGGGGCAGCGGGCTGGGGAGCCCGCCTCACTGCCTCGGGGGAAGGCCCCTGTGTGTGCGTCCTCCCCGGCACCACTAGAGGGCGCCAGGAGACCGCTCTGCTCCTTGAGGCGCTTTCCCCTCTGACCTCACAACCGCACCCAGCTGCGCCCAAAGCTTCCAGGGGCCCGATTTGATCCCAGCCTCCCCGTGAGGCTCACTTGAAAAGGAACTGAGACAGAAAGGGGTGGGTCCTGGCACGAACTTCATCCGAAAGCGTCTTGTAGCCCCCCTTGAGCGATAGATGGGTGGTCCCAGCTCAGCCCGCCAGCGGCGCGCTGGCAGCTCAATGAGGCGGCCGGGCTTAAAGCACCCGGGAAGGTCAAAATCCCAAAGGTGCCCTGGGGAACAGCCGCTGCTGCCACCACCTGCACCTCCTTCCCTTGGTGTGAAGCATTGGTTTCACAGTCATTAAGCAAGCGTTGGGCCAGGCCCTGCTGGTGCTGGGAATGAGCCCATGGAATGAATGAATGAATGAAAGGTGAAGCCCCATGTGGAATTTGGAGGGAGAAGGGGGGGATTCCAGGCCAGAGCTTGAAGGTGCGGGGCCAGCCGGGCGTCCGCTGAGGGGCTGCCTGCCGCCCCAGGGTTGGGAGTGGGGGAGGGAGAGGGAGGATGAGAATGAGACTGAGCCCCCCCAACTTGGACTTAAGGAGCCACGCCAGGCAGTACTTTAAAGAGAGGGGTGGGGAATGGACATGAGCTCCTCCTATAGACAGTTCATCACCAACTTCTGATAAAATACAAGTGGCCTGGCAGCCACTATCATCCCGCATCACTTAGAACAAATTCTCTCCCCAGCACCACTGCCAACTGAAAGCACATTCTACTATGGACAGGAGAAAGCCAAGATGCCGAAGGCAGCAAGTGGTTGGAGAGGCCAGGTTTGGGTGCAGGGCCCCCCACCTCTTCCCGGAGTCAGACTGGGGCATGAAGAGGGGGAGAGTCCTGTGCTGGGAGGCCAACGGTGCATCTCACAAGAAGATCCTGTCCCTTTCAGCTCTGGGGTGGTCTAGCCAGCCACTGGGATAAGGAATTTAGAGTGCTTAGCACCCTGTGTACAGTAAGCATTCAATCAACATTGACCATTCTTCTTCTTATGCATGAAATACAGCAAACATCTCTAGAAAACAGAAATGCAAACACTTTTGGTCCATGTAGGAATCCTTGTAGATTGACTGTTCAGCTTCCTTCAGTTTCCATCCTCTTAGAAATAGCAAACACTTTTTTAATTTTGAGAATATCACACAGGGCTGCAAATCCAGAGCCTGCAGCTCTGTTGCCCTGGCTCAGGGCCAGGTTGCAGATGTGTGAGTCGTTTGGATGCCCCAGTGGCTGCATCTCCTGGGCGGTGCTGACTCACAGTGCAGGCTGCAGGCAGCCTCTCTCCATCTGCCAGGTCACTGCTGGGTTTCTGAGTCTCAGATCATGTGTGGTCAATCCAGAGTTCACTAACCTGCACCTAATAGATTTTCCTCTTTGTCCTGTTCCTACTCCAAAGGACATGGGGGTAGGGGACAGCCATTAGCAGAATGCCTAGCATTGAGTGAGCATTCAGTATTAGCTGTTGGTGGCGTTATTACTATTCATTACCATGATGGTCATAGCACAAAGTCATTGCAGTGGCTTTATATTTTTCCTGGGAGGTTATTTAGATCTGCATGGGCATAGCACACAAGAGTGGACTGATGGAGGTCAGGAGAATGGGATATTAATCTGTCCCCTCTTTCATGAGCTCCTTAAAGACAAGAACCATTTGATTAATCTCCATGTTCCAGCAGTCCCTGGGGCTTGGCACCAGGTGATTGAGCAAAGATAAGCATACTGTATGTTTCGCAGTTTTCCAAAGATGATTTGGGGAAATCAGATCATCCCATCATTATTCCACCAATCAGGACTCAGCTCTCTGACTATGCACTTTGATATAAAAATAACACCTTTGGCTTCCCTTCCTCTACCCAATTTAAGAAGCAAGTTACGAGTTTGAACTTTCAAAGGCCAATTAACATCCTTAAAAGACACTGTCATCTCTAGACCAAGAATGTGGGCAGCCTGGTTTCTGGCCCTTATGCCATCTTCGTGTAAGGGAAGGGGTCCAGGCCGATGGGAGCTGGGGGGAGCCTAAGCCGGCAGGCATCTCAGCCCCTGCCTTGTACGGACCCAGACACTGAGGGCAGAATGACAGTGGCAGCCCCAGCTGCTACTGGAGCATCACGGTTCTAGGTGGATGCTCTCAGGTAGGTCTCCCTCTTGGTTCTCACAGCATCCTGGGGGGAATTATTTTGTCATTAGCAGCCAAGACCCACGACAACTTGGCTTTACTCCACAGTCCAGGTGTCATCTCCTGGCTTTACCTTACGCTGCCCCTGCAGTCAGGCCCCTCTGCCTTTGTAGAGGCTAGTTCCTCTGCTGGGAATGTCCCCCCGCCCAAACTCCATCTTTTCAGCCTACGTGACCCTCTTCCCGCTGTGAAAAATGTCCTCACTCTCCCTAAATATATATCTAATAACACGTCATGACTATATTAGCTCTCGCCATTAACACCATTCATTCATTCAATATTTAGGTAGCGTCTCAGGCTCTGTGTTGTTCGCTTCGGCCACAGCAGGGAACAAGACAGATGTAGTCCCTGACCACCCCCCACCGATCAGCGTGCCAAGTTCCCATCTTTAGGGCTGGTCATGAGAAGACAGAAGGGCCACGCCCAGCACTGGGACTACAAGTCCCAGAAGGTTGTGCGGCGGCATGGCCGGAGGCCCGCCTACGCGCATGCGCGACGTCATGACTCCGAGACCGCGAGCCGGCGCCACTGGCTGCGGCGAGCGGAGTGGGGCGGGGCCGGCAGGCGGCGGCCTTTAGGGCGGAGCCGGCGTCCGCTCCCCTCAGTCGGCCGCGGGCTAGCTGACCGTCCTGCTTCCGGCGCCCGTTTCTGTGGTTCGCCCGCTCGCCAGCTCTCGCGCCGAGTCGCGGCCGCCCTCTCAGCGCTGCCCGCAGTCCCGAGCGCGGCGCCATGTCGGAGCCCGGGAGCGGCGGCGGCGAGGACGGCTCGGCCGGCCTGGAGGTGTCGGCCGTGCAGAACGTGGCCGACGTGTCGGTGCTGCAGAAGCACCTGCGCAAGCTGGTGCCGCTGCTGCTGGAGGATGGCGGCGAGGCGCCGGCCGCGCTGGAGGCGGCGCTGGAGGAGAAGAGCGCCCTGGAGCAGATGCGCAAGTTCCTGTCGGACCCGCAGGTCCACACGGTTCTGGTGGAGCGCTCCACGCTCAAAGGTGCGGGCGGGGCCCGGGGCCGGGGCCAGGGTCGAGCTGGGGGACCTCGGGCTGCAGACGCCCCGCGGGGTGGGCGGCGCCGCGCCCGGCCTCGCTCCCGCCACACCCCCGCCAGGCCGGAGCCCCAGGGGTGCCCCCTTCCGGGCCGCGGGGAAGGGTGAGGGTGCCCCTGTCTTGCCGTCACCCAAAACAATGGGATCGCTTTGTCTGCTCGGGCCTCAAGATGGCCGAGTTGGGTGGAGACAGCGTCTCCCCGGCTGAGCGCGGGCGGAGGCCGCATCCCGGCCTCCAATGTCACATGAGCTTTTCGGTTTCGTTTTGTGTCCCGGCCAGGCGGGCCTCGGGAGGGATGTGTCAGGGGCAGCCCCGCGGGGCTGGGGGCAGCCTGGATTCTGGCCCTTCCGTCGTCTGGCTGGAGGGGGAGATCCTGGCGGGTCGGAGCTGGGGCAGCCCTGGCCGGCTGGCATTCCGGCCCCTGCCTGGTGCGGGCCCCGATGCCGAGGCCCGGGAATGACAGGGCAGCCCCGGCTACGAGCGGAGCATCACTGTCCTGGGTGGATGCGCGCACGCGGGCCGCCCTCTTGGTCCTCCCAGCAGCGGCCGTGCTGAATGGGTGTATTTCCCCACTTCACACGCAGGAAACTGAGGTTCAGGTGAAGTGACTAGCCCAAGGTCACCCGAGACTAGACTGCACATCTCAGGTTCCAGTCCGCTGCTTGTTCCATTAGTCACACCTTACATTTGTGTAGTGCTTGGATGATCCTAATGGTGACCTGTGATACTGGAGTCTGTTTTACAGATTTAAAAAAGAGAGACTCAGTTTAGGCACCCAGTGGGGGAAGGGGACAAAAGATTTGCATATTCAAGCAGTCTCCTCAAATAGTGACCTCCCAAGGGCAAGGCTGGTTTCACCTTGAGAGTCGGCCTTGCCTTCGGGGAGGGCTTCCCCTTGACTCTTTAAGACCCCTTGGTAGTAATGGCCAGCACAGTTGACGGCACACGCATGGGTGTGGCACCTTGTGCTGGGAACCCAGGGATGATGTCCCAGCAGATTTTAACTTAGTGCCAAGGGATTGGGCACTGTCTGAAAATGTTTGCCAACAACCTTCTTATAATCTCAAAAAACGGTATGGTTCTGAGTAAGAGGACCTGTGCTGTCTCACCCCACTGCTCATACTTATGTTCCTTTCTGATAGTTTCTTTCAAGGGCTGTTCTTACTCAGGAGATGCTTCTCTGTAGCATCTCTTTCTGCTGGAGGGTCGGAGGGATCAAGAATATTTTTCTTAGGTCTACATGGAATGTTCAGAGCAAATAAGAAATTTGGGCATATTTAGAGTATTAATGTTGTTTAGGGTTTTTCTGTTATGTTTGAAGTTGTGTTTTCCCGCATGGAAACCACTATTGTTTAAAAAAAAAACACCTTCAACTCATCTACTCTTTTTCAAAAAGAATGTGTAGTCGTGGTAGAAAATTTGAAGTATACTGATAAATAAAAATCACCTGGAATCCTTCGACCCAGATAGAACCACAGTCAGCATTTTGGTGTCTTTCTGTGAATATACATTATTTTATTAAAATATATTTTAATCTGCATTAAGTTATTGTATTTTGCGTAGTTTGACCTTGGTTAATTATTGATCATGTTGCACAGTTTATGTATTGAAACTGGTGATTTCTACCTTGGGTCTCAATTGCTTTTTATGGAAAAAATTTGTGAGTTTTGTTCTTTGCTTGTAGGGTGCTCGTCAGTAATTACTTTCTTAAACATCTTAGAATTTTCTAAAATTATTGGTAAATAAAACATATTTAGCAAAATATTAAAATTATTACCCTGTTTGTGTAGTATACCCTCTAGTGCAAATCCACTCTGTGTTTGCATCAGGGGTACATTTTCTTCTTTCAGCAAAGCGAATATCCAGGCATCCAAATCTTGGCTCCATAATGACTTGCACTTTTGAATGTTGACTGAGGAATGAGACTGTCTAAAATTGAAATCCTACCTCATTCCCATATTTGTAAAAATCCATGAAGTATTTCTAGTAATTCAGCCTGTCTCTAATTTACCTCTCACTTACAGAAATCTGAGGAAAGACTGTATGCTCCCATCAGTCTTGTTAGCATCCTGACCATACTAGCATAATTTAGATGAAGGTCACTTGGCAGGAGGGCTTTCTTCTGGGTGGTTTTTATGAGTTAGCATTGGCATTTGTACATGTAATCAAATACGAGCATCCAGTAGTTAATTACAATGAAAGGTGGGCTTTGCCTTATGATATGGAAAACAAATCTGAGTTGTTTAAACTGGATGTAGACCGCCAGCAGCAGTGCAGCCCTGTAACTTATTTAATGAACAGGTCAAGTTGCTTTTATTCTATCCTCACCCCACCCCCTTTTTGGAAAGAATTTTCCAAACGCTTGTTACTGAATGTAGAAGCATTTTTTATATGAAGATCTATCTATTTTTTTAACTACCCCAGCTAGCTGTAAACTTTTTTTGTTAAGGTACAGCATTCCTTAAAGTGTAGAATAAATAAAACTTAGCAGTTTGTTTTGATAGTGAAGAATTGGAGAGTTGGTGGGAAAGAGAATGTTAAATTATAGCTCCTCGTTTTAAAAAGAGAAATCTCTTTTCTGGAATTCCTGGCCGGTAGAAAATTGTTTTCTTTATAGTGTACTTCTATAATTATGACCAGATAAAATGATGATCTCACTACTTAACAGGCATTTTACAGAGCTGATGCCGTTTTTGTAGCACTTTGTACGTGATGTGCATTTTTGGTGGTTTCATCCCTTGAGAGGTTGAGTGGCAGAGGTGAGAACAGGGAAGATGCTCCATTGGCAGCTGGTGGAACTGGCGGTTCCAGAACTTGTCTGCGCTCAGGCTTCTTGGTGACCAGGCCAGGATCAGGTGATAGCGGGTTTGTTTTTGTTTTTTTACACTCAGGTGTCTTAGCCCTGAGTTCTGTCTTTGAGACTGGAAATAGTGGCTCCCTTTGGAATTCTGGCTTTTCCTAAGCTTCTTCATTTAGGGGATCCCACCTCCCCTTCAGTGGTGCAGAGTTGGCGATGGACTGGAGTGTGAGGGAAAGCTAGTGCTTTTTACAATACTCAGCTTCCTAGCAGTGTGGAAAGTTTTATGGGGAATGTTTCGGTGGAGTTTTAAAAACTGGTTTTCTGAAGACTTAATTTCCCTAAAGAATAAAGAAATGTAGTAGATTGATGACTAAAAATGTATTGATTTCTGACCTTTGCTTAGCCCCCAAAATGGTTAATAAAATGGTTAATAAATTAACAGGAAGAATTTTCTGTGACACCATACTGTCCTGGAGCACTAGGCCGAGAGTCTGTCAAACTGGGTTCTTACTGTCCTGTGCTGCCACACTGCGGGCGGGGCCCTACACCTTTATAGGACAAAGCAGTCTGCGGCAAGAGAAGTTGGAATGCGCGGTATCTCAGAGTGAATGAGATTGATGCACGGCAAAAGGAACATGGTCATCCCTGCCTTTTACAAAGTGCAGATGGATGGGCGTGCATCATCAGCCTTGGAGAGCGTCAGGCTGGGAGCAGCGGGAGAGATTTGGTCCAGCTTCCTCTGTCATGAGTGAGGAAACCGAAACCCCGGGACTTTAAGACGCAGTTGGGAAAAAGATGTTTTAAGAGGATTCTGAAACCCAGAAACTAATTTCTCTGTTCAGTTCCTTGGTATCTGTGGAAATAGGGGTGTTTGTTTTCGTTTATTTCATCAGTTATTTTTTTGGACTTAGTATTAGCCTTAAAAAGTATTAAGTATTAAGTCTTAAGTCCCTTAGGCATTAGTAACTTATTATTTCAGTTCCTTATTTCTCTTTTTTTCTGGAAATACCAAAGTGAACCCTAGTTTTACATTATATACAAGAACTGTGTGGGGTTTAACCATCTTTTTATATTCCTTATACTGTAAGAAATGAAAGTCTTCAGGTTGAAGAGAAAACTCAGACTTTGTCACCACACTCTTAGCCTTATGCCAGGGCAGGGAGTGGTTGTGGCAAAGAAGTCACAGCCTCTCAGAAGGAGGATGAAAGGGGGTTGGATGTAAATGTGATAGGAGAAAGGGAGAAAACTAAAACAACCACAGGAGAAAAAGAGGGAAGGACATGACGGATGTGATAGTGACTGACCAGAATAATGTGCTGTTAGATGTTTTAGATTTTAAAAAGAAAAGATGACGAGGACCGGGAACATGTAAGAAGTAATTTGGTGGTGTGTGGGGGCCAAGGGAGACGGCTGGCTTTGTCTGCTAGATAGAGAAGGGGCTTGCCCTGGGGCTGGGAGACTGTTGGAGGGAAGCTGCAAGAGGGAAGAAGCTGGAGGCCTCCCCGCTCCTTTCCAGTTTGCTTTGTCCCTTTCCCAATTGCCCATTCATCAGGCTTTGTGAAAACATCCCGGTCTACCTAGGAGAGGTAGTATTGAATGTGCATCTTTCTGTATTTCATTAAATGAAGCATAATGCTCACCTAATTCAGAATGTAATGATATAAATCACTTATAGTTTGAAATATATTAAATTAGTCTTTCAATAGAAGTATCCGCAGATTAATGCTAAATGACATTTTGAACATCTCTAGAAATTGGACGAACTCTCAGAAGCCTGCTGAAGAAATGTCCACAGCTCACTGTCATGTCTATCGGTGTGGCTTGCAGCGAAGGAATTCATGCGGTGGCCCCAACGCTTTCTGTGCTGGTCCTTTGATTCCTTGAACGTGTTCACAGGCAGTATAGTATTGGTCCATCATGTATTAACCCGTAACTTTAGCACATCAGGAAACGGCTTCAAACTTTACTGAAAGTGATATTACCTGATAAAATATGCAGGTTGTGTTTATATGTAAGCTTCTAAATATAGCAGGATTAATAGCCTTTGTTACTAAGAATTAACTATCAAATGTCTGTCTTCCTCTGAACAAATTTTTTAAAATGTTTCTGCGGAGGTAGAATGTCAAATTATTCTTATTTGTAAGATGTAATAATCTACAGAGAAGCAAAAGGTTAAATTATTTGATGGCAGTTTATAAAACAGTGTCATAGGTTCTTTATAGTGGGAGTCAGACATACTCAGACTTCATTTGATCTCTATATTTATAAGGAATAAGTATTCAAAAACTAATCTGAAATGTGTTCTGTGACTGATTAATAGTGACTTCCATAAATTATTGTCATCAAGAGAAGTTAGAATTTTACAAAGCAGTAGAGGATACCTAGCTGCAATTCTTGTCTGAGGATTATGTCATTGGGTGTGCCTTCCGAGCTGAAGCAGTGTTCTGCTGCATTGCGGTATTCCTTGTGTGGGGCTGGGCGCTCACGACAGGACTGAGACAGAGCCGTGACTCATCGCGTGGCAAGGTGCCCAGTTCCTTTAACCCTGTCTGCGTTAGGAAGTGCAGGCAGCGTGCTCAGTTGCTGCATCCAGGCGGCATGTTCTCTACCTGATTTTACTTGTACAGATGATGGGTCTTTATCTGGGAGGAAGAAATGATTCAAAGTTAACCTATCATATTTTTAGTTATATCAGTAATTTCCTTTGGTGATGATAGAATATTGCTTTTATTTTCTATATACTGTTTGGATGTTATGTTGGTGATGTATGTTTTATATAAATCATGGAACAGCATGACAGAAAGTTCAGAAAATTGAGGGAGAAAATATTTCATAATCCCTCTCCATAGACAACTGTATCACTTTGGGGTGTCTCCTTATGCTCTGTGTCCATGTGCTTGCTTTTTACAGATTGCAGTCACATATGTGGTTGGTTTCAGGCAGTATGATTTATCTTATCTTGTGGTATATCCACATTTCAGTAGTTAGAAAACTGGATTGATTGATTTGTTTAGTTGGTTGTTTTGGGGTTTTTTAAGGTAGGTCTTTTTGTTTTTTTGCTGAGGAAGATTAGCCCTGAGCTAACATTCATGCCAGTCTTCCTCCGCTTTATATGCAGGTCACCGCCACAGCATGGCTGACAAGTGGTGTAGCTCTGAGCCTGGGATCCGAACCTGTGAATCCAGGCCACCAGAGCTGAGTGTGCCAAACTTAACCACTACACCACAGGGCTGGCCCCAGGTAGTCATTTTTTAAAAACAGCTAGGAAATACCTGGCATACTAGAATGTTCTGCCACCAACAACTCCTTCCTTTCCTAAAATTATACTAAAAACAATATTTTGAATTACTGTCTTCTTGATAGATATACTAATATTTTATATTCTTTTACTGTGATTTTGTATTTGTCTCATCTTAAAGCTAATGAAGCTAATAGCTTTTGCTCAGACCCTATTCACCCAGATTTTACAGTTTTTAGTGCTTAAAGAAACCTTACAGACCATCTAATTTGATATCCCACCCCCTCATCTGCTGCCCATGTTACATTTCACGAATTTGAAACCTAGAGGAAGAAAAATGACTTTCCCAAAGTCACTTAGCTAAGTCTGCTGCCTTTGCTGTTGCATCACAACTTAAAAGTGTAGACAAACCATACATAGCACATTAAATTAGTCCTTAGATAGTAATTTTTGCTAATGCAGGTATTCCATGCAATGTGTCATGGCAAAGATAACTTGGCTAGAACATCTCGGCATCTAATAGATTAGTACTAGATCTAGAGGTTTGTATTATTTCGCATTCTTACACATTTTTTATTCTAATTTTTCAATTTTTGTTTATTTGTTTGTTTTTTGGGGTGGGGGGAGATTTGCCCTAAGTTAACATCTGTTGCCTATCTTCCTTCTTTTCTTCCTTCTTTCCCCCACAAAGCCCCAGTACATAGTTGTGTATAGTTGTAAGTTCTGGTTCTTCTGTGTGAGCTGCTGCCACAACATGGCTACGACAAACAAGTGGTGTGGTTCTGTGCCCGGGAACTGAATCCTGGCTACTGAAGCAGAGCACACTGAACTTTAACCACTAGGCCATCAGGGCTGGCTCTCAATTTTGATTTTTAACTACAGTCATGCATCATTTAATGACAGGATTATATTCTGAGAAATGCATCATTAGGCAATTTCATCATTGTGTGAACATCATAGAGTATACTTACACAAATCTAGATAATGCAGCCTGCTACACACCTAGGCCGTATGGCATGACTAATCTTATGGGAGCATTGTGTGTGTGTGCTCCATCATTGACCAAAAGGTCGTTATATGGGGCGTGTCTGCACTTAGAAGTTTTGTTCACATGCCTCTTGAGCTATTTTACTATTAAATTCCAGTGAGCTTTTAAAAATGACTCCTATGCACAGTGTTTGCTGTGTGGAATCCAGCATGATCCCTGCCCTCGAAGAGCTCACAGTTTTTGAGGAAGATGCATTCATGAGTTGACCCCGAGCAGGCTCTGAGAAGTGCTCTAAGAGCAGAGGGGCAGGCTGGGTGAATGCCTCTGGGTAACCTGGGGATGTTTCTTCATAGCAGTTTTCTTGATGGGAGTTTGCCCTGCGAGGTGAGGCAATGGATGAGGGATGGAAATGGGGCTGTACTGGTGGGGAGCTCGGCCCTGGGAATCACAGACTTTCCAGCCTTGTGTGTGAGAACTGTTTATTTATACGAGCCTTAACCTGAAAAGCAAGGATCAGAGTAGTCATGCCAACCCTCATAGGGTTGCCTTGAGGGTTAAATGTATGAATACCTAAAGTACTTACCAGAATGCCTGTCACGTGGTAAGTCTTGAGTGAACAACTGAGCAGAATACACTGGGGTGGGGAAGGGAGGGAAAGTGACCTCTGTGTGTGGAGCACAGGGCCTGGGCTGCTGGGATGGGTGGTGACAACTGGCTGTGGCAGACACCACCGAGCACTGCCCCAGGGCCAGGCCCAGCTCTGGCACTTCATGGGCTTCAACTCGGTTAGTCCTTCCAGCAACCTGGGTATGCCAGTGCTGCCCTGATTTACAAAGGAAACAGGTGCGGAGAAGTTAACCATCTTGCCCAAGATCACACAGCAAATAAGTGACTAGATAAAAAGTCAGGAAAAAATGGGTTGAAACGGAAGAGTAGGTGGAACCAAGTCACATAGAGGTCTGTCAGGGTGGGATGGGGTGAGGCTCGTTATTCTTTAAGCAGTTGATAAATTGAAAGTTGGAAGTGTTGACATGAATTTGATGTAATATTTATTATGATTTGTAGAGGATGTTGGTGATGAAGGAGAAGAAGAAAAAGAATTCATTTCTTATAACATCAACATAGACATTCATTATGGAGTTAAGTCCAATAGGTGAGTAGCGTGAATATACTGTTATGTTGGATTATAAACTTGGGAGAATTAAATATAAATCTTAATTGACTCAGGCAAAGACGTTAATAAAACACTCAAAAGATTTCTGCTCTTTAAATTCGGTATCTTGTCTTGGATTTCGTGTATTCAAATTAGAGGATTTCCAAGTCAATGTAAATTCTAAAATACTTTTACTTTAAATGCCATGTCATAGCATCCATTTTAGGTTTAATCCATAATGTACTTAACATATCTAATAATGCTCTCAAATTATATCTGAGTTTTCGTTATCGTAAATAACTAGTAAATAACTACTAAACATTCTTAAGTGTAGGTCTGATTCTTTTTAGGATAAATCCCTAAAGATAGCATTACTGATTCAGATGCAATGCATTATTAAAGTTTTTAATGCATCTGACCGAATTCCCCACCTTCCAGAAGGTGATGCCAATGTCCCTCCAATAGACGTATTCAAATTTAAGTATATAAATGTTATAATTGATTCTGCACTGGGTTTTTAAAACTTTTTATTTTGAATAACTTCAAGCTTACAAAGGAGTTAGATGAATAGGATATAGAATTCTTGGATATCAGTTAACATTTGCCATGTTGGCAAATTATCATTTTTTTCCTGAGCCACTTGAGTTGGTTGTAGACAGCCTGCCCCTTTATCCCTAAATACTTCAGTTATTTCCCAAGAACAAGGACATTTTTGTTCATAGGCTCAGTGCAGTTTTCAAATTCAGGATATATTGGTACAGTATTACTCTCTAGGTACATATTCAGATTGTCTCATTAATGCCCTTACAGTAATTCTCCCCTGATCCAGAATCCAGTTCTTTGTCTTTCTTTCTGTGTCAGCCTTTCTGTGTCTTTCACGAAATTGACACTTTTGATAAGTACAGACCAGTGGTTTTATAGAGCATCCTTCAGTTAGGTTTGTCTGATGTTTCTCCATGAAGAGATTCAAGTTGTACATTTTTGGCAGGAATACTGTTGTGACTTTGTTCCTTCACAGTGTGTCACATCAGGAAGCTTCATTGACTTTTTAGGATAATATGAAATATGTATAAAATACTGGCCTGGGAGCTAGAAAATTAAAATATTGTTAATTTTCTTGAAGCTATTAATTGACCCACCTTTGAGCACCTGTCATGTGTAAGATATGGCAGGAGGTATACAAAGAAATAAAACCTAGTTTCTGTTCCCAAGAAACTTGTGGTCCTTTGGGAGGAAGATTGGCAGATACACAACTAACTGTAATACTTGGCAGAATTTTAGAGGTGCAGGAAACACGGAGATTGGAGAGATTTCTTCTGATTAGGAAAGGCACCAGGGAAGAAATAATGCTGGAACTGGGTTTTGGGGATTACTTGGAATTTCAGCAGGTGAATGTGGGTTTCTTAAGTAAAGACTCAAAAGCACACGATGTTCAGAGAATGGGACATCTAGCTTAAGTGGTGTCTTGGGGTGGGGAGGAGAAGAAGAAACTGGAAGACTTTGTTTAGGCCGGGCCGTGGGGAGCCTGGAATGTCCTCTGGTCACTTTAGCCTGTGGGTAACTTGTTTATTCAAACCTATGTGTGACTTAGCACAATAAATGAACGGTACAAGTTAGCATAGGATCAGATTTTTAAGTACCTCATGGCTTGTAACTTGTAGTTGCCTGTTGTAGGTTAGTTTTGGTGAGGCCAGTATTATGGACTCAACCCATTTATGAGACAGATTAACTTTGCCTAGTTTCGTGGTCGCATGCTGTAATTTTAACCTTAATTAGAAACTTCTCACATAAGTGAGTAAAGAAAGTAAGCAATATATTTCCTTGTTAGAAAATAAGCAATTTAGTCTATTAATATGATTTTTAAATTAAAACGTTCACATGAATTTTTAATTTGTATGCAACATGAAGGTTAGAGTTATTAAGACTTACTAGGAATGAAACTCTTGGTTTTAATTTCTTCTTTGCCTTTCTTTTAGCTTGGCATTCATTAAACGTACTCCAGTAATTGATGCAGACAAACCAGTGTCTTCTCAGCTCCGAGTCCTCACGCTCAGTGAAGACTCACCGTATGAAACCTTGCATTCCTTCATTAGCAACGCGGTGGCTCCTTTTTTCAAGTCCTATATCAGAGAGTCAGGCAAGGCAGACAGGTAAAAACCATTTTCCTTCGTTGATTTGAATGTCATATTTCGCTTAGTGTTCACAGACACTGTGGAAGATGATGTAAAATTCAGGAATCAGGAGGATGAAGTGTCAATATTGAATCTCTCTGGAGACCAATAGTGCGCTAAAATTTAAGGTACTTCTTGTCTTTTTAGGGATGGTGATAAAATGGCTCCTTCAGTTGAAAAAAAGATTGCAGAACTTGAAATGGGACTCCTTCACTTGCAGCAAAATATTGAAATTCCAGAGATCAGCCTGCCAATTCATCCGATTATTACAAATGTTGCAAAACAGTGTTATGAACGTGGAGAAAAGCCAAAAGTTACAGACTTTGGAGATAAGGTTGAAGACCCAACTTTTCTCAATCAGTTACAATCTGGAGTTAACCGCTGGATCCGAGAAATTCAAAAAGTAAGAGCACAGTATTGAAAATATCATGTAAAACACTTGACTCTCTAATATCTGTGAGAAAGCTGGTCTGAGTTTTTGTCCATGAAGCAAATTCTGTGATGACTGTTGTGGTACCTGCCCTTGGTCCTGGGAATGCTCCACAGAAGACAAACGCTGGCCAGGGTGGGATGATCTGAGCGCAGTGTGAGATTATTTAAATATCAGCCAGGCAGGAGTGTTAATCTCAGCTGTCTCGTACCTTTGATTTCAAATTAAAGCGCTTATAATTTACAGAAAGGAAATCTACTTGAAATAAAAAAATTGTACTACATGTGTTTAGTTAATCATACTTTTTCTACCTTTGTTTAAATAGTGAATATTCTTGAATGTTATTTTATCTTTTTAAGGTGACCAAACTCGATCGAGATCCTGCCTCAGGAACTGCCTTACAGGAAATTAGTTTTTGGCTAAACTTGGAACGTGCATTATACCGCATCCAGGAGAAACGAGAGAGCCCAGAAGTTCTCCTGACTCTGGATATCTTGAAACACGGCAAGCGTTTCCATGCCACCGTCAGTTTTGACACTGACACAGGTAAAAGCTGGAGCTAATAATATGATCAATAAGTTGTTGATCTGGATTTTGTGAGATCTTATAGATAATTTAGAGAAAAATTAATAGATGCATCATACTTCCTGACTGTTTCCTCTCTTGAATCTTGTCTCATCTTTCCCCCAGTTCTTGGTAATGAAAATGATTTTCCCATGTGCTTCCCTTTCCCCTCAGGCATTTTGAGAAGATAGCCAGTTTCTGGGCCTGAGTAGAGAGCGCTGGGAGTTTCCCACCTGTTAGTTCCTTGGTTCCTTGAGTAGGCTGTAGAGTTTTACTGTAAAGTCAGGTGTGCTTTTGACAATCCAGGAGCATGGTTTAAGTTAAGCAGAAGTTACTTGCCCGCAGGGCTATGGAAGGAGACCTAGTCAGTGCTCTCTCTTCCTCTTTTTACCTGCCCCTTTCCCCTGTTCTCCACCCTCCTCCCTGTTCTGAAAGTGGTCAAGATAAATTGTTTTCTAAATGGGCAGCAGTGTGAGTGATGTTGCCCTGGCACACACTAGGCATGCAGTCTTTGAATGACCAGGCCTGGTTAGGCATTTCTGTACAGCTCTACGCCCCCAGTCGTGTTAGAACAAGTAGTTAGGACTGCAGTGGTGTCATGTTCTTTTCCGCCCCGTCACAAAAGCTGTGGTGCCCACATTCTACATGCTCGAGGAAGTTCCAGGCAGAAATCTTCCAGTTACTTTGATCATACTGCACATTAGGCATTCACTAATGTTGTATACCTTGAATTTTTTTTCAATACCTCTGAGACCTTTCTTTCTTTCCTAATGCTTGCTTTTTTTTTTTAATCTTATGGCAGAGGAAGTCAAAAAGTAAACTAGGACGAAGGTGCTTCTATGATTCCATATCCATAACACACTCACCTAACTTGAGCCATGGTTATAAAATTTAAATTTTGGTCTTCTTAAGAATCCTAAAATTCTAGATTTTCTAAACTTAATTGTTGTTATAGAACATTTAGATAATTGTAGAAAGCAAAAAAAGGTGAAATCCATGGTGCTACCACCCACAGCCTTTAGAGTGTGTATGAATTGACTGATTTTCTTAAAAAAGTAAAAATTAGACCACACCAGGATCATCCTGTTAATAACATGTTCTTTTTTTCAAATGTCATAAATAGCTTGTATGTCACTAAATCTTTTGCAACGTCAAATGTTGTATTGTGAGGATGAGTTTTAGTTTACTGCCCCAGTATTAAGCTTGTAAGGAGTATCCTTCTAATTGTGTTACTTTCCATGAAAACCGTTAACTGTTTCTCTGTTAATCTAGGTCTAAAACAGGCTTTGGAAACTGTGAATGACTACAATCCTCTGATGAAAGATTTTCCCCTGAATGATTTGCTGTCTGCCACTGAGCTGGACAAAATAAGGCAGGCACTTGTTGCCATTTTCACCCATTTGAGAAAGATCCGAAACACAAAATATCCCATTCAGAGGGCGCTGCGTTTGGTGGAGGCAATTTCAAGAGACTTGAGTTCTCAGTTACTCAAAGTATTGGGCACTAGAAAATTAATGCATGTTGCTTATGAAGAATTTGAAAAAGTAAGTTTCGATATATCAGAAAACCAACCTCAGGGCCTTAAGATGAAAATATGCTTAATAGTAAGCTTTTTTCCTTAAATTATATTCTAGGTTATGGTAGCATGCTTTGAAGTTTTCCAGACTTGGGATGATGAATATGAGAAACTTCAGGTGTTGTTGAGAGACATTGTCAAGAGAAAGAGGGAGGAAAATCTGAAGATGGTGTGGCGAATCAACCCTGCTCACAGGAAGCTTCAGGCTCGCCTTGACCAGATGAGAAAATTTAGACGCCAACACGAACAGCTGAGAGCTGTCATTGTCAGGGTCCTGAGGCCGCAGGTAGGATGCTCATTCTGGAAATTTGCATATGCATTGTTTTAATGACCCCCTCTTTTTTTTCAGAATTAGAATTAACTACATGTTTCTATTTTGCACTAAGTTCTACTTTAGCTCCATTTTCATCTTGTCACTGTCATCTTTACGATCTAGTGATTCCGTATTACATTGTTTCAATCCAAATCTTGAATGTTCTCCATCCTTTCATCCTTACCCCCAAATTACGTGGACCCTAGAAACAGACTTCCTGGGTTTTAAATCCTAATTCCACCATTTAACTGGCTGTGTGATTTGGGCACATTATTTAACATTTTCCCAGGTTCCTCATCTGTAAAATGTGACTGATAATCGTATATGCCTGAGATTTATTAAAGGAAATGACTGCTTTTCTTTATACGTACTTTTTTTCTCTTCTCAATTCACCTTTCTCTTTTCTTCACCAATGCTTTTCCTCCGTTAAAAAACCCAGTGTTGGGGCCTGCCCTGTGGCACAGCAGTTAAGTTCATACATTCTGCTTTTCGGCGGCCCAGGGTTCGCCAGTTCGGATCCTGGGTGTGGACATGGCACTGCTTGGCAAAAGCCATGCTGTGGTAGGCGTCCCACATATAAAGTAGAGGAAGATGGGCACGGATGTTAGCTCAGGGCCAGTCTTCTTCAGCAAAAGGAGGAGGGTTGGCAGTAGTTAGCTCAGGGCTAATGTTCTTCAAAAAAAAAAAAAAATCCAGTCTAGAAATATAGGGTGGATTGATACACATAGATAGAGGAATTGATAAATAGATAGATATATATATATAATAAAGCCAATATATATCGAAATGTTAATTGGCTGCATGTTAATTATAGACTCCAGGTGGCAATATATGAATGTTCAGTCTATAATTCTTTCAGCTCTCCTGTAGTTTGAAAATTTTGTAATAAAATGTTGGAGGGTAGGGATCTGGTCTAGAAATCATGCCACCTAGGAAGCTTCATTTGCTTGTTAGGAGTGCCTACTATTTGGGGTTGAGTAAATTGTTGACAATGAATCCTTGCGTCTTTTTTTTTTTTTTTTTTTTTTTTGCTGAGGAAGATTAGCCCTGAGCTAACATCCATGGCCAATCTTCCTTTTTTTTGCTTGAGGAAGATTAGCCCTGAGCTAACATCTGTGCCAGTCTTCCCCACTTTATATGGGGGTTGCCGCCACAGCATGCCTGATGAATGGTGTAGGTCCATGCCCAGGATCCAAATTCGTGAACCCAGGCCACCAAAGTGGAGCACACCAAACTTAACCACCATGACACAAGGCCAGCCCCTCCTCAGCATCGTTTTATTTAGTGCAGTAATGATTTATGTGTACCTACATGTGTATTTGTTGGTTTTAAGTGTTAAACCTTTACTTTATACATGAGAGATTTGAGACTAGTGCTGATTCCTTCTAGCCTAGGCTTGCTTTCCTTTCTTTTCTTTTCTTATTGAGGTTATGATAGTTTACAGCATTGCAAAATTTCAGTAGTGCCTTATTATTTGTCAGTCATCTTATACGTGCTCCCCTTCACCCTTTGTGCCCATGCCCCACCCCCATCCCCCTGGTAACCACTAATCTGTTCTCTTTGTCCATGTGTTTATCTTTCATGTATGAGTGGAATCATACAGAGTTTGTTTTTCTCTGTGTGGCTTATTTCACCTAACATAATACTCTCAAGGTCCATCCATGTTGTGAATGCAACGATTTTGTCATTTTTTTATTAGCCTAGGCTTTCTTAACCCTTTTTTGCCATATACTACTTTTCAGATATCATTTTTTATAAGAACATTATATATTGTAAATCACGTGGTACAAATCCTTTATATGAGTAAAATTTATGGTAAATTTATATATGCATGCATGCATTCTCAGAATGTTTTTATTGTCGTGTTTAGTGTATTAACATTTAATATAATTATTGATATACTTGGATTCATATTTGCCATTTGCTATATGTTTTCACTTGTCTCATTTTTACTGTTCCTCTGTTCCTTTCCTACCCTTCTTTTTTGTTATTTTTAGTATATCATTTTCATACTTAATTTATCATAATATATTTAATGTTGACTTCCAGTAAAATTTCAGAACCTCATGTCGGTACGGCTCTGTTTCCTCCTCGTCATCATATATACAACAGGGAAAAGTGCTCCTATCCTTGTCATAAACATTACAGCTATATATGTTATAAACCCAACAATATAGTCTTATAAGTTTTGTTTTAAACAGTCATATACATTGTAGAAAAATTAGAAGAAAAGTAATAATCTTTTACATTTGTCTGCATATTTCCAGTTCTCTTCATTCCTTCCTATGGATCTAAGTTACTGTCTAGTGTCATTTTCTCTTTAGCCAAAAGAAATTCCTGTAGTATTTCTTGCTCCACAGATCTGTGACAACAGATTCCCTCATTTTTTGGTTGTCAGGAAAAATATTTCACTTTAATATTTGAAAGATAGTTTCACTGGATATAGAATTCTTGATTGACAGGTTTTAATTCCTTTTCAATCTTTTGTTTTTTGAGACCATCTAGTGAATTTTTTTTAATTAAACCTCTGTACTTTTCAGCTTTAGAATTACTAGTAGTTTCTTTTTTGTTTCCATTTCTCTGAGATTACCTGTATACTCACTTACTTTTTGTATGTCTTATTTGAACATTTAAAAAAATTGTTTGAATGTATTTATAACAGCAGCTTTACAATCCTTTTTGCTAAATCTGTCATCTAGGCCCCAGTGGAGTCACTTTCTGTTGACTGCATTTTTTTCCCCGAGTATGGGTCACATTTGCATGTCTTGTACTTTTTTTGTTCCTTTGCATACTTAGTAATTTTATTGAAAACTAGACATTGTAGATAATATGTGGAAACAGTACTGAATCCTGCCTTATTCTTGTGAGTGTTGCTTTTTGTTTCAGTGAGCAGCCAGCTCACCTGGGCTCATACTGAAAAGGAGAAGTCTGTCTCCTTCTTGGTGTGTAGCCGTTGCCATCCCTTCTTGCTGGTGTAGTCTGTTAAGCCTGTCTCCCCAGGGGCCGCCCCTCAGCCACAGTGAGCCTGTGGTTTGGGCAGAGGGCACTGGTGGCCGCCTCGAGCCAGGAAGGCTTCCACCTGTGCTGCCTGAGCTGTGTGCAGGCTGAGGACCTCACTCAGAGGCGCAGTGGTTTGTGAATCTCCCCAGACTTCCATTCTTGTGGGCTCCCTGGGGTCTCCTGTGTATGTATGTAATTTGTCATCTTGGCCTTTCTCAGGCTTTCTCATTTCCAGAATCTGGCTTTTAAACTTATTGCTGTTCTGCTCCTACCAGCAAAGCTGCAAATTTTTACTGCCTGAGCTGGGGCATGGGAGCACCTCCAGGCAAGAAGGCCATCAACTCAGTGTTGTTACCTGATGTAGCACTTTGTCATGAGTAAACACTGAGGTTGTGGACTGTGTTTGATTGTTTTCCATTGTCCTGAAATAGTGGTTATTAATAATTTTGTCCAGTTTTTGCCCTCTCACTACCATTACCAGGAGTCCTGAGAATGGTTTTAAATGCATAAAATAAAATACACAGGTTTACAAAGAAGCAGTTATCAACAGTTTTGAAACTGTGATCTGGTAATCTGTGTGCTTCTCCATGAACACACAAAATACCAAGGTTTGGTGACAGGCCAAATACCATGATTTTGAACAGTGATGAACATAAATGGGATCTCAGGATACATACAACTGTAATGTGATAGGAAGGACGTACTGGCGACAACTGTGACTCTTGCTTGCATTCATAATGGTAGGAAATGCTGGATTTTAGTTAGGGATTTATCATTTCCCCCGTCAAATTCACCGACTGCCTGAGTTTCATCCAAGGTGTTTGTGCAGCCCAGATGAAGCCCCTGCCTGGCTCTCTAGTTCTGTGGGGTGTGGGCCTGATGCCTCTGGAGGTGAAGATCTTGTGTTTGCTCCACTCCCTGTCCAGGAGCACACAGGCGACTGAGTGGGGTTTCTTCTCTGCTGCTGTAGCACTTTCTCTCTCCCTCTCCTGAGGTACTTACCCATGGCTTATAATTTAAGGTTTTAAAAATCAAACAGGAAGACTCTGAGTTTGTATACTGAGCTTACACATAGCACTCCTGTGGATTACTGAGCTTTCCAATACAATTTTAATCATAGACTAAACATTGAAAAGAGAAGTACCTAAAACCCAGGTTTTAACACATTATTTTAGCTTCTTAAGTACTGAACCTACATTGTCAGAAGATCTTTACGGTGCAGAGTTAAAATATCCTCTAAAGTATTTTACGTGGCTTTGTTGAGTTATGATTATAAAATGTTTGACTAAAAGTTAAAGACCTATGTAGCTGACTGGTAAGTTCGTGTGGTCTGTGGTGCTGGTGTACAACAGAAGAAAAATCTTCACTTGGTAAACCTTTTTTGTTTCAAATCCTTCTCTTTCAGGTCACAGCAGTTGCACAACAGAATCAAGGAGAGGTTCCTGAACCCCAAGATATGAAAGTAGCTGAGGTTCTCTTTGATGCTGCTGATGCAAATGCTATTGAGGAAGTAAACCTTGCTTATGAGAATGTTAAGGAAGTGGATGGGCTAGATGTTTCCAAGGAAGGCACAGAAGCTTGGGAGGCTGCGATGAAGAGGTACGACGAAAGGATTGACAGGGTGGAGACCCGGATCACTGCTCGCCTTCGAGATCAGCTGGGCACAGCCAAGAATGCTAACGAGATGTTTAGGATTTTCTCCAGGTTCAATGCACTGTTTGTCAGGCCTCACATCCGTGGGGCCATCCGCGAATACCAGACCCAGCTAATCCAGCGTGTGAAGGATGACATCGAGTCTCTTCACGACAAGTTCAAGGTCCAGTACCCACAAAGTCAGGCATGTAAGATGAGCCATGTGCGCGATCTGCCACCTGTGTCAGGATCTATCATCTGGGCGAAACAGATTGACAGACAGCTGACCGCCTACATGAAGCGTGTGGAGGACGTCCTGGGCAAGGGGTGGGAGAACCACGTGGAAGGGCAGAAGCTGAAGCAGGATGGAGACAGTTTCCGCATGAAACTCAACACTCAAGAAATATTTGATGACTGGGCAAGGAAGGTGCAGCAGCGGAACCTCGGCGTCTCGGGGCGCATTTTCACCATTGAAAGTACTCGGGTTCGGGGCCGAAGTGGAAATGTCCTTAAGCTAAAAGTTAACTTCCTTCCTGAGATTATCACGCTTTCAAAAGAAGTTCGAAACCTCAAGTGGCTTGGTTTCCGAGTCCCACTGGCAATTGTGAACAAGGCTCATCAAGCAAACCAGCTCTACCCATTTGCCATCTCCCTGATTGAAAGTGTCCGGACTTACGAACGAACCTGTGAAAAAGTGGAGGAGCGGAATACCATTTCTCTTCTGGTAGCTGGCTTGAAAAAGGAAGTGCAGGCCCTGATCGCAGAGGGCATTGCATTGGTGTGGGAATCCTACAAACTCGATCCCTATGTACAACGCTTAGCAGAGACTGTCTTCAACTTCCAAGAAAAGGTGTGCTTATAATTTAATCCTCCAGCATCTCAGGAGTAAACTAAATACAGTAATAGCCAACTCAGTTAATTCTGCCGTAGACGGTGTGTGTGATTGACGCAGCATGAGGCTGTGTGAGCTGAGAGAGAAGGGGCCATTTTCCTCAGTGGGCTGTTTGATGATGTTAGGGCTTTAGGAAGGCTGTTAAATAACATCCCGAGTTCAGAAACCAGTGGAGAAGAAGGAGGACACAGGGTCTGACGAGAAAGGAGAGCTTTGTTACTGAGGAAGCTGCGTGGAGAACGGGCCTCTAGATCTGCAGCCGTGGTGTTTGATGTCGATCCACCCCAGACCTGGACTTCCTTCCCAGGCTGTGGTGCCGCTGCACGGTTGTAGGCCTCCTGGCCTGTGAGCAGACCAGAGTGTGTGCGTCTGTGCTCCAGCTGGCTCCTGAGGACGGAGAAGGCACTGAGCGGAGCGTGTTTATTTCCTGCTCCCAAACTTAGAATCAGAGGTCGCCCTTCCCGTGAGCAGGAGGGGGTAAAGGGGAGAAACTGACAGTTTCCATGCATTTCCCTTCCCTCTGTGAAGACATGGGAGTGGCGATAAGTCTTCTAACCCCAACAAATAAGATTAGCTATTTATGAAAGAACTGCTCTGCCTTGAACATTTGATAATCAATTAATAGGTGTCTTAAATATTAAATATACCTTCCTTTAGGTGGATGATCTGCTGATTATTGAAGAAAAAATAGACCTGGAAGTCCGCTCCTTAGAAACTTGTATGTATGACCATAAGACTTTCTCAGAGATCCTGAACAGAGTGCAGAAAGCCGTGGATGACTTAAACCTGCACTCCTACTCCAACTTGCCCATCTGGGTCCACAAGCTTGACATGGAGGTACGGGATGGGGTTGGTTATGGTGCTTTTCATTTTTCTGCTCTGGACATAGGGGTGGACTCTGTTTCGTAAGTTTACAGGCATGCCTCAAAGATATTGCAGGTTCTGTTCCAGACCACCAGCTAGAGTGAATATTGCAATAAAGCCAATGTCTCAATAAAGCAAGTCATACAAATTTTTTGGTTTTCCAGTGCATATGAAAGTTGCATTTATACTATACTGTAGTCTATTAAGTATACAATAGCACTGTGTCTAAAAAAAACAACGTACATGGCTTAATTAAAAAACTAAGTGAGCAAATGCTGTTGGAAAAATGGTGCCAGTAGACTTGCTCAATGCAAGGTCACTACAAACCTTCAATTTGTTAAAAAAAAAAAAAAAAAAAAAGTCAATAGCTGTGAAGCACAGTACAACAAGGTATGCCTGTATTAGTTTGTCACGGAAAAGCGTTTTTCCATAGAAGTTATCAGTGATAGTCCGGTTTCCCCTCCAGAAATTTCGTTTAACTAACCGTGGAGCTGAACTGTGATATTAGCAGTGCTCGTGTTCGCTCCAAGTTGGAGGCAGGAAGCTGCGAGGGAGGAGAAAGAGCTCTCTATTTTCTGAATATTTGACAACCTGCTTGCTCTTTCCTGCTCTTCTTTTTTTTTTTTAAAGATTTTATTTTTTCCCCTTTTCTCCCCAAAGCCCCCCGGTACATAGTTGTGTATTCTTCGTTGTGGGTTCCTCTAGTTGTGGCATGTGGGATGCTGCCTCAGCGTGGTCTGACGAGCAGTGCCATGTCCGCGCCCAGGATTCGAACCAATGAAACACTGGGCCGCCTGCAGCAGAGCGCGCGAACTTAACCACTCGGCCACGGGGCCAGCCCCCTGCTCTTCTAATATAGGTTGTCATTCCTAGCTCTCCTCTCCAGGCATCCTTCTCTGACCACCCTGCCCCTCTCCACCACCCAATTTAAAAAGAAATACCCAGCAACACAATACCCCTTCTTTCTGGTGTAGAGGCCTTTGGCTCACTCCTGTAGAGGTGTGTGTTGGGGGGGGCGGGGCAAGTGTGTACGTGTGTGTTTGAAGCATACTTAGCACTCGATATGGCTTTCTCATTTGTGGACATCAGAGAGTACATCCGTGAAGAGGCTCAGGGAGGAGGATATTTTGTGACAGAGGTCACACAGTGGATGGCTGGTAGTTGGTCAATTCCAAAGCTGTTTGTGGGTCACAGGTTTTCTCTTCCTTTCTCTTTTAAAATGGATAAATAAGTTGCAGCGTATCCACACAATGGGACACTTAACAGAAAGTCGACAAATTCCACTCTCTGGAATCCACTGAAAATCCCAAGTTTTTCTCACACCTGCCCTTACAGCGTCCCCAGGGTGGTTGTGTGGCCCAAGGCAGACTCTTCACAAAGATGTACAGAGGTTCTATTTGTAGGAAATTTACTTGTCTCTTTCTAGATCAGAGAAAAGACTTTCTTCTTTACTTACTCTTAAAATGGTTTAATCTCCAAATAATAGTTTTCTAGTTTTATCTTTGAGGCTGCCAGGAAAATGCTTTTGTTTGTAAGTTTTCTATTATATTGAACAATATCAAGACCTTAAGTGCATCTGCTGCATTTGTGTTAATTTTCTTATCATAAGTGAGGAGGTTGGTGATTCAGTTAGCCCACAGCTGGAGAACACAGCCTAACAAATTCAAGTTATCTGAGGCTATGAGAAAGTGACAGGAGTGAAACTGAGAATAGAGTGAGATGCAGGGTTATAGTTAGTGACTCTTTATTTTTGACCTGAAACATCTATTTTCTGTTTAACGTCTCTGTGAGCTAACTTTTGGAACACTAGTCTTCGCCACTGCTTTCACTCTAGATTGAAAGAATATTGGGCGTTCGCCTCCAAGCTGGCCTGAGAGCTTGGACCCAGGTGCTTCTTGGACAAGCTGAAGATAAAGCAGAAGTTGACATGGACACGGATGCGCCACAAGTCAGTCACAAACCTGGTGGAGAGCCAAAGATCAAAGTGAGTATTTCCTAGGCTGGCAAGTAAAAGTAATTCTCCCCTTAAAAAGTGCCAACAACAAAGCCACTTCACGGTAGAGAAAGTGACAGACACCACCTTACCGAGGTGATCAAGGTCAGCATCATCAGTGATGGTATGTGTATGATGTGATGAGAAGCACACTTCACCTCTCTGGTCTTTCCCCCACCTCTGCCACCCTCATTGTAATCATGAGAAACAGACAAACCCAAACTGACAGTCATTCTACAAAACACAGAACCAGTACTCTTCTGAAGTGTCAAGCTCATGAGAGAAAGACAAAGAAAAACTGAGAAAATGTTACTGATTGGAAGGGATTAAGGAGATGTGGCAATTGATGTCCTGGATTAGATCCTGGGAAATCTAATGTCTGTATTTAGTTAATAGCATTGTCCCAGTGTTAATTTTTTTGTTTTGATAATTGCACCATGTTAGATGTTAATGTTAGAGGAAGCTGGTGAAGTGTATATGGAAACTTTGCATACTTTATTTGTAATTCTCCTATAAATCTAAAATAATTTCAAAAACAGGAGCTTTTTAAAAATGAAAGATAAATTTTAGGAAAAAACCTACACTGGAAAAACAAGTCTCTGCTTACTGAACAAATGTGTAAGAAATGATCTCAAGCACCGAATATAATCTAGAAATAAAAGTTAGGACTGTTACACTAAGATGTGACTATTTTCGTAAAAATCTAAATGGAAGACTGCAGTAGTACAGTGGGCAATACATTGGACAGCAGTCTTTGTCTCCAAGCCACCTATTTCCCATCTGTGTGAAGGAGGGGTGAACTGGAGCCTAACAGGCTTTCTAGAAGACTCGGTAATTCTGTTCATTCAAACTCTGCAAATAGGTCCTGTGTCCTGACATGGGCGGTGATTGTCAAGGTGTCCACCTTACAGTATCATTAAGCCGTGCGTATGTCTTATGTAGTTCACAGTACTTGTGTGATATTTATCAATAAAAAAGTCTCACAAAACAGAAGCCTGAGGGAACTGTGCAAGTGAAAACTTTGTGCTAGGAGAAACAACTCGCTTTTTCTGTTTCTACCCAGACTTTATCTTTTCATTTTTTTCTCTTAAAGCTTGAAAAATGTTTTCACTTTTGAGTATTTCAGATATTATCCCCAGAGCAAACTTTTTAGAGACTGAGATGCAGAAAAGTGAGTGAGTGGTCTGTGTTGACACAGTTCTGTGGTGGAGACTGAGTTGGAGATCCTGGGTAGCTTTAAGCACCGGCAGGTGGCACAGACTTTGCTCAGCTTGTAAACCTACATCAGTGTGGCTTATGTCTGCCAGCCACCGCCAGCCTTGTGTCACTCGTCTCTCAGGCCTCAAGGTCATCACATCAAGAGATCATCGTGCACATCAAATCACTGGGGCTTCGCTGCACACCTGTTGTGTGTTTCACACGCAGGCGCAGGGGACCCAGGAGGAACCTAGGCAATGTGTGCCCCCTGACTTCTTACAGTCCTTTGGGGAGGGCCACAGACCACCAACATGAATTAGCAGAAGAGCAGGTCTAGAAATAAAGTCACCGACCTTGTGGTTCAGACTGAATTAGTTTAGTAATTTAGAAAAGTGTCATATATCCAAGCTATTTGTTCGAAATAGATTGCTGAGTAATAGATGAAATCTCTCTTATGCAGAATGTCGTTCATGAGCTAAGAATAACCAATCAGGTCATCTATCTGAATCCACCAATTGAAGAGTGCAGGTACAAGCTGTATCAGGAGATGTTTGCCTGGAAGATGGTTGTGCTGTCTCTCCCCAGAATCCAGAGTCAGAGGTACCAGGTGAGCCTTCCCGGGACTTGCAGCATGGCCTTCTGACCAGGGCTGCCCTAGGCTGTGGGACCCCACCTTTCCACCCTGTCTCTTTAAACAAGCTTGCGACGAGTCTTCAAACTCCAGGCTGCAGGCTCAGCATTCTGACGGAAAGCTAGAGGAAGCTTGGGTGACCTCACATTTGTTTCCAAGAGTTGCTTTTCCAAATAGTTGTGTTTGCAGCTTTGGTCACAGTAGTCTCTTAGAAATTCCCTCTGTGAACTTCTTCGGGAATTTTAATTCCTGTCGCTTTTTTCCCCTTGCTTTTTATTATGAAAATTTGCAAACACACACAACAGTAGAGAGAGTCTCATGAGCTCACAGCATCCAACTTTATTTGTCAACATGCGGCCAATTTTGTTCAATTTCTGTTCCCTTCCCCGCCTCCACCACCAGATTATTTTAAAGCAAATCTCAGATATAATGTACTTTTATTAATGTGCTTCTGTGGACCATTTAGTCCCTGGCCACTAGGCAGTATTACTGCCAAACAGGGCCAGTGGTTTTCAAGTAAACATTTCTGCAAACTCTTTTATAACAGGCTCTTCTAGAAAGTAGTGGTCCTGTTAGGAAGTATCTCTGTTTTCTTAACTCGGAACATAAACTCAGTTCTTTTCAGATTTTTTCGAGGTAGCTGCTGCCCATAGACTTGCTTAGCCAAAAACTTGGCAACGTCCAACTAATCAGAACCGATCTGTGCATACTGGTTCCTGCCCCTCAGGGAGTCTGTGTGCAGTCTTTAGGATGTTTCTTATCCTATCTCTCCTGCTTTTAACCAGCTGTGTTTCTGTTTGCCTTGTTCTCTTGTTCATCTCCAAATTTGAAAAACTAAAGGCCAGCCCCTCTTGTGCACAGCATCCCGTGCCCTCTTATTTTGTTGTTCAGTAATTCTCCCCTCTCTTCTGAGTATTCCTGTCGGAAAGTAAATTTGACTCCTGTCCCCCTCCAGCCATCTTATTTTTCTGCTCCTCTTGGTGCAAACCTGGAGGAGTTGTGTGCACGGCTGCTCCAGGGCCCCTCCCCGCCAGGCATGTGCCCACCACTCTAGCCGCGTTGTCTGCCCACCGTCATCGGGGCTTCCCCCTGCTGTTGTGGGCTCTCAGCCCTTGAGAATGTTCGCTGCAGGATTTGAGAGGGGTGTGCACTCCTGCCTCCTGGATATACTTCTTTTGCTTGGCTCTCCTGGTTTTCCTGCCCCTCACTGGTCAGTCTCCTTTGTCGGTTCCTCTTTTGTGCTCCCTCTCCCCAGCCTCTAAATGTTTGGTGTTTACTCAGCCATGCACTCTCTCAATGTCTTGTCCAGTCTGTCACCTTTAAATACCAGCTATTTGCTGACAACTCTCTGTTCGTATCTCCAGCCTGGCCTTTATCATGAACTCCAGACCTCTCTATCCAACTCCCTCATTGGCATCTCCACGTGACTGTCTGATACACGTGTCAAACTGAACGTGTCTCGCCAATCTCCCTCCCTCAGATTTGCTCCTTCCCCTGTCTTTCCTGTCCTGTCCTTCAGCCCACTCAGGCCAAAAATCATGGCATATCCTTGACTCCGTTGTTTTTATCTTTAAAACTAATCCAATCTGTTTCTTACTACGTTGATCACTACCACCCTTGTCCAAAGGTACCATCATCTCTCACTTTGATTGTTTAAATTCTCTCCTCACTGGTCTCTCTGCGTCTGCCCTTGTTCCTTAAGATCTGTTTTCAACACCGCAGCCAGAGTATGTCTTAAACTGTATGTTGATCCTGACAATGCTCTTTTTAGAGCCCCTTAATGGTTTCCCATCTCACTCAGCGTGAAAGCCCACGTCCCACAGTGGCTTGCTGGGCCCCACGGGATGTGCTGCTTGTGGCCCCTCTGACTTCAGCTCCTGCTTCTCCCTTACTGCCTCTGCTCTGGCCACACTGGATTCTTGCTCTCCTCAGACATGCCCGGCATACTCTTGCCTCTGGGCCTTTGCGCTACGGATCTCTGTTCTTGGAATCCCTGATAGCTGATATTCACATGGCTCCCTCTTTCCCCTTCTTCTGGTCTCTGCTCAAATGTCACCTCCTCAGTGAGGCTTTCCCTGACCTCCCCATTTAAAATGCAGCCTCCTCCCACCCACTCCTCCCTAGTATTCCATAGGAGTTTTCTCCATAGTACTTTTTATCATCGTACATTTTGTATATTTAGCATTTTCCTTAATTGTCTCTCTCCTCCCATAGAATGTAAGTCTGTATGAGCAGATTTTTTGTCTTTTTGGTACCTACAAAGGTGCCTGGCGCACAGTAGGCACTCAAATCGTTGAGACGAATGAATGACTGTGTCATTGGTTCCATCATCCACATTGGTGTAAATGCTTGGTCGTGGTGCTCTCACGTCCTGTTAGACATGGCCTTCAGTCTTCCCCTCTAGAGGAGACTCAGATCTCTGAGGGCTCCGCTCTGCAGCATCGTGCCCTCTACTCCTTGGGCTCCATGCGCTCTTTGACTGTTTTTGCATTGTGCCATTAGTGACACCACACTTTGCAGCTTGTGATTGATCTGATATTCCTTTTATTGGTTTGATGAGTTAAACAGAAGTAGGCTTCTGGTTACTTGTGGCCGGGGTAAGTGGATGTTATCCCTTAAATGCCATTTTTATCGTGCGCTCTTCTTTCAGTTCATTTAATTCAGGGAAAGGTGACTCTGAGGTTAACATTTTTGTCCACACTACTTGGATTCCCTTCCGGCTTCGTTTGATAGGTGGGCGTACATTACGAGTTGACTGAAGAGGAGAAGTTCTATCGGAATGCTCTAACGCGGATGCCGGATGGCCCTGTTGCCCTGGAGGAGTCCTATTCTGCAGTCATGGGCATTGTCACTGAAGTCGAGCAGTATGTCAAAGTGAGAAGCTCCTGATTTCATTCAAATCTGTCAGGTGGTCTAGTTGAGACACTTATGAGTATGAGATATGGTGAATATGGAGCTAAAAGCTCTTGACTATATGTAATACGATTCACTAGGTAACATTTGTTTATTTTAAAGCGAAGAGTGAATAGTAGGACAGATCATCTGGGATATTAACTATCATTTTAGAGAACAGTACATTTTATTCTTTTTTGATATGAAAATTCTGAGAATTTGAAGTGAGAATTTTTCTAATGGTGATGAGAGAACATGAACCTTTTTAAGAGAATATGAAAATATGTATTAATTTTCTACAAAAGACCAAACTGTATTATTTAACTCCGTTTTTTTTGTATGCAGGTTTGGCTTCAGTATCAGTGCTTATGGGATATGCAAGCTGAAAACATCTACAACAGACTTGGGGAAGATCTCAACAAATGGCAAGCTCTCTTGGTTCAGATAAGGAAGGCCAGGGGGACTTTTGACAATGCGGAAACCAAGAAAGAGTTTGGACCAGTGGTTATAGATTATGGCAAGGTGAGTTCTGCTGTCTTATTGAAAGGCGTCAAGGTGACAGTAAAGGCAGCATCTCTGTTTGACTAACGTGAAGTTGAAGCGTAGACACTCCAGCATGCAAGGACTGATGATCTGTCATGCTCGTTCATCTGCAGGTACAATCTAAGGTGAACTTGAAGTATGACTCCTGGCATAAGGAGGTTCTCAGCAAATTTGGGCAAATGCTCGGATCCAACATGACAGAATTCCATTCCCAGATCTCAAAGGTGAGGAGGCAGGATTCTGCCAGCATAACCAGTCTACTGCTAAACCTTGGCTCTGTGTTAAAATTCTGTGCTCTCTCTCAACAGTCTCGGCAGGAGTTGGAGCAGCACTCAGTGGACACGGCCAGCACCTCCGATGCGGTGACCTTCATCACGTATGTGCAGTCCTTGAAACGGAAGATCAAGCAGTTTGAAAAACAAGTTGAGGTGAGCTCTGTGAATAGGTAAAATTCCACCGTCAACCCTGTCGGCACTGGATCTCAGGTACAGGCCATAGATCATCTAATCGTACCCACGTGCTGCGCTCGTTAAAGTGCATCCTGGGAATCTGCATTTTAAAAGGCTCTGCAGGTGATTCTTAGGCACATCAAGGTTTGAGAACCACTGCTTTTTGTCCTTTAGAATTTTTACTTTAGTTGTTGAGCTTCAAGTCATAAACCTGAATTTCCTTTCTATAATTTGGAATGAGGGTGTGAAGCACAACTCCAGGGTGCATAGACCCTGTTCAGGGCCACCTGGATGTAGCCAAGCACAGTAAGTGGACTAGCCGTGGCGTGCTCTTGGACGTGCTGCCCTCTGACCATGGTCTCTCAGGATGGAAAGTTTCTGGAGAAGAGCAAATGTATTGATATTGTTCTGTAGCCACAGAGTGTCTTCTCTTTTGTGGGAATCTGTCAATAGTTTCTATTACTGTTATAGAAGAATAAAGTCAATTTATTTTTTAACTCTCAAAGCTCTACCGCAATGGTCAGCGCTTGCTGGAAAAGCAGAGGTTCCAGTTCCCGCCTTCCTGGCTTTATATTGACAACATCGAGGGAGAATGGGGGGCCTTCAATGACATCATGCGGCGGAAGGACTCAGCCATTCAGCAGCAGGTAGCAAACCTGCAAATGAAGATCGTGCAGGAGGACCGGGCTGTGGAAAGCCGCACCACTGACCTGCTGACAGACTGGGAGAAAACCAAGCCTGTCACGGTGAGTCACCCCACTGTGTGCCAGAAGTTTCTTCTAAACCAACGGTGTAGTTTGGTGTCTTGCCTTTCACATGTAAAAGGCCCTGCTATGGCTTAACTTTCCAAGAAAGAAGACTTTTCCTTGTGATTAAAACAGCAGTATTTCAGATAGTGTATTTAAAACCTTGAAAGCTAACTTGGACCTTTTACCCAGAACCCCTTATGACAATCAAAATTTAGTCAGGAGATGGTTTTAAAAATTAGTTTTTCTCGGTGCAGCCCGGTGGCATAGTGGTTAAGGTCAGTGTGCTCTGCTTTGGCGGCCTGTGTTTGCAGATTTGGATCCCGGGCACGGGCCTGCACTGCTCATCAAGCTGTGCTGTGGCAGCAGCGTCCCACATATAAAATAGAGCAAGATTGGCACAGATGTTAAGCTCAGGGCTGGTCTTCCTCAAGCGGAAAGAGGAGGATTGGCAACAGGTGTTAGCTCAGGACCAAATCTTCCTCATACACACACACGCAAAAACAAAGTTTTTCTCCTAAGTTATCCCCTTACATAAATGTAGTCAAAAATCAGAACTTAATTTCTCATGGACGCAGGAAGCCTCACACTGTGCCTGCTGCTCTGTGCTGTGGGGAGGCAGGCTCTGCCATCATCACTACAGTTACTAAGCCTTGCTGTGCCCAGGACCTGCCACAGCCAGTCCTTTTGGTTCATCCAAGTATTTATCAAGCACTGAGTGTATTCTAGGCAGCGAGATACAGCAGTGAACAGAGAGGACAGGACCCCCTACCCTCGTGGAGTTACACTCCATAATAAAAGATGAACGAGGAAAATGTGTATTTTGAATCAGATGTGATATATGCCATGAAGAAGAGTCAGGAGGGCCAGATGGAAGAGGAGTGTTAGTGGTGTATGGCTGTGTCAGGGAAAGCCTTGCAGGGAAGGTGACGTTGAAGTGGAGACCTGAAGGAGGGGGCTGGCGGGTCATGCAGGTGGCGAGAGGGAGTGTTCAAGCAGAGGGGATAGTGAGTGCAAGGCTCAAGCAAGTTGCTAACAGCATACTTGGTTTAGTGCATGGAATTCAAATCTTATATATTGAGACTTACATATAAACATAGACAAAAGAAAAAGGGGAAGGATGTTAAAATAGTCTGAATGTTAATCTGGTTTCCTATTTAGGGGTGTAGGTTTTCCACACCAGGCCCTGTTGCAGATTTAGCCTCCCACGATCGAATGATCAGGGCTCCGTCATGCCCTCAGCACTGTCTGTGCTACGGAACCCAAAGGTTTTACTTTGTGTTTGATTTTGGTTTTAGGCCCCTGTTGTAAGAAGGTCTCGCTTTGACTAATGTCTGTACCGTGGGTTATGCAGAATGCTAGCTCTAGCAGGGGTGTGGGTACTGATTAATAAGCAGGACTCTGATTACCAAAATTTGAATATCTCTCATTGCCTCGCCTTGCTGTTAATGTGTTCTAGTTAAAATTTTAATTGCTATTTTGCTTTTGTAGAAAACTGTGAGATTTTGTATAGTCATTATCTGAAGTTATTAAAATGGAAAGGAAGTATGTAAACAGTAGTGTTAATGCTGACACAGAGGCCACTTCCAGTGAAAATTGTGCTTCATTTCTTATTCTTCTCTCAGTAACTGATGTAACAACTGTGTACATTAGGGAGGGCATGGCTGGCAGCCCTCAGAGCCTTGTCTGCTCAGATCAGGAGTGTCCCACTCCAGGCCTAGGTCCGTCCTGACTCTTCTCTTCCCATCTCCCAAGGCATTTAGTGAGACAATACTGAATCAAAGGGTGCTCCATCTTTCTTACATATATTTTTTATCATGTCAAAATGTGGAAGTGAAAGTTCTGTTCAGTAATATATATATGTACATCTTGTTAGATGTTTACGAATGTTGACGTGTTTGAGGAATCACACATTTGCAGAAGCCTGGCAGGCTTCCTCCCCCATTTTAGAGCCAAAGTGCTCATCTCTCCCGAGACCTGACACTGCAACTCTCTGCACTTTGCCTGCTTTCAGGGCAACCTTCGCCCAGAGGAGGCACTTCAGGCCCTCACCATATATGAAGGGAAGTTTGGCAGGCTGAAGGATGACCGGGAGAAGTGTGCCAAGGCCAAGGAGGCGCTGGAATTGACAGACACGGGCCTTCTGAGCGGCAGTGAAGAGCGGGTCCAGGTATGCACTGCTCAAGCTGAGGGGGTAGGGATGCAGCTCCTCGTCCTGACTCTGCCTTTGACCTGGGCCATCTCAAGGACCCTGCCAGATGGAGATGATTTCTATTTCCAAAGTTTAACTACTTTGCTACTCTTAATCACAGGTGGCTTTAGAAGAATTACAGGACCTCAAAGGCGTTTGGTCAGAACTTTCTAAGGTCTGGGAGCAAATTGATCAGATGAAGGAGCAACCATGGGTTTCAGTACAGCCTCGGAAGGTATGTCTAGTTAAAATATATGTTTCTGTGTATCTTCATGTATTAAGGGTTATAGACTTAGAAACTTGGCAAATAAGGAAAAAAGTTTATTGTGAGTTCACAAAATGTCACCTAATGTCCTGCATGTCATTTTACATTATTCATCCAGACTAATGTAAAATTTCCTCTAAAACCATTTTTAAAAATATTTTGCCATTTAAAGGAATGTTGGCAAACAGTATCATCTTGTGTTTCTCTTGACAGCTTCGACAAAATTTAGATGGCCTCTTGAACCAGCTGAAAAACTTTCCTGCTCGATTACGGCAGTATGCATCCTACGAGTTTGTGCAGAGGCTGCTGAAAGGCTACCTGAAGGTGGGTGACTCGGTCTGCAGTTGGGGAAGGCCGTTTGAGACACAGCTGCACAGGGTGACTTTGCTTCTCTCCACAGATCAACATGCTGGTGATCGAGTTGAAATCCGAAGCACTTAAAGATCGCCACTGGAAACAGCTGATGAAAAGGCTTCATGTCAATTGGGTTGTTTCTGAGCTAACCCTTGGCCAAATCTGGGACGTTGACTTGCAGAAAAATGAAGCTATTGTCAAGGATGTGCTGCTTGTGGCACAAGGGGAGATGGCTTTGGAAGAATTTTTGAAGCAGGTAACTAATCGGACTGACAACCACCTTTATGTCATGTTTCAGGCTATGACACATCTGACCGTGTGAAAACACAGCCTCATCTGTGGTCCTTTTTGTCCCCATAACACTTAGTCACTTGTACAGCTGGTGAATGCCCACGTATTGATAACATGTCTCTTTCTGGTTTCAATTCAGATAAGAGAAGTATGGAATACTTATGAGCTAGACTTGGTTAACTATCAGAACAAGTGTCGCTTGATCCGTGGCTGGGATGACCTCTTCAACAAGGTCAAAGAGCACATCAACAGCGTCTCCGCCATGAAGCTCTCTCCATACTACAAGGTACTGTTGCTGGGGACCCTCCCTCCCTGACCAGAGCGTTCTCCTGCACCTTCGCTGTAAGAATACCTTTTCACTAATAGTTACCAGGTGCCTGTTTTTTAAAATCTGAGTTAAATAACTTGATGGGATCTTAATCTGCATTTTTATTGAGTTTTGGCATATCTGTGAGTGAAAAGTTCAGCAGTTGGGCTCTTTCTTCAATCTACTCATTAGGTGTTTGAGGAGGATGCCCTGAGCTGGGAAGACAAACTGAATCGGATCATGGCTCTCTTTGACGTGTGGATCGATGTGCAGAGGCGGTGGGTCTACCTGGAAGGCATCTTTACGGGCAGTGCGGATATCAAGCACCTGCTGCCAGTGGAAACCCAGCGGTTCCAGAGGTATGACCTCTAGCCAGGGAGCTAAAGAGCTGAAGATTAGATGTGGTCGGTAAGCACTCTTTACACAAACGCTAACGTTTGTCTTCACTTGATTGTAGTATCAGCACGGAGTTTCTGGCTCTAATGAAGAAAGTATCCAAGTCTCCCCTTGTTATGGATGTTCTGAACATCCAGGGGGTGCAGAGGTCTCTGGAGAGACTGGCAGACCTGCTAGGAAAGATCCAAAAAGCACTGGGAGAATACCTGGAGAGAGAGCGGTCATCCTTCCCCAGGTGAGGGAGTTGTGAGATAGCTGATTTGCGCTGCAGTGGAGTTCGGTCTCAGCTGTGCTGTCCTCCAGTCCTCCTCTCCCCTTCTGGGCTGTGTGTTGGTCACTTGTGACATCAAAGGTTTTGTTACCAATAGTCCATTTAATGAACACTGTTTCCCTTTCATGCATTAATTCTTAATTATAGCAAACAATCCTTAATTTTTTACTGTAAATGACTTTATTAAACCTCATTTAAATTATCATCCACCCTCCCAGGCAGTTTGCATCTCTTAAATATTTAGCTCTGATTATTTTCTAAGTGGCATCTCTTCTTTTCTGAATGATTTGCTTAGTGTGACTCAAACAGGTTTTTTAAAAAAGGAATTCATGAAGTAAGGTTAATGATGTGAAATTCATTGAATTCCTCTTCAGTGTCTTGTTAGATAGGTGTGTATCTTTTGCTGAGGGCTGAAAGAAATGTGAATATAATCTGTGTTCAGGCTGGAGATTTCCACCACCTTGTGCATCCATTTTCCCTTCTACAATTTGAGGTTTTGCATTGATTCACCTTATTTGTGTGCATAGAACATTTTAGCAACTTGAGTGCTACTTTAATTTTAGGTTCTATTTTGTGGGTGATGAAGATTTGCTTGAAATCATTGGAAACAGCAAGAATGTAGCTAAGTTACAGAAACATTTCAAGAAAATGTTTGCTGGAGTTTCAAGCATCATCTTAAATGAGGATAACTCTGTTGTCTTGGGCATTTCATCCCGTGAAGGAGAAGAGGTAGTTGAATTTACGTTTGTCACTTAGAAAACTTCTCTCCCCTTTTTGCACATCTTAATTCTTAAATTTTATTTATTTCAGGTTATGTTTAAAACTCCTGTGTCAATTACTGAACATCCAAAAATCAATGAGTGGCTCACACTGGTAGAAAAGGAGATGAGAGTCACGCTGGCTAAACTTCTTGCTGAGTCTGTTACAGAAGTGGAGATTTTTGGTAAAGCAACTTCAATTGACCCAAATACCTACATCACTTGGATTGATAAATATCAGGTAATGTAGAGTAAAAACGAGACAGTCTAAAAATGAATGCACAGGCTGATCTCTACAATGATCCTTTTGGATCCTGTGTCTTATATCTTTCAGGCCCAGCTTGTGGTTTTGTCAGCCCAGATAGCCTGGTCTGAAAATGTGGAAACAGCTCTGAGCAGCATCGGTGGAAGCGGTGACGCTGCGCCCTTGCACTCTGTGCTGAGCAATGTGGAGGTCACACTCAACGTTTTGGCTGACTCGGTCCTCATGGAGCAGCCCCCACTCCGACGACGGAAGCTGGAACACTTGGTTAGTCCCGTGTTCCACTCATTCTTCACTAGTTAGGCTCTTCTGCCTTCACCTCAAGCAGTTAAATAATGCTTCAAAAATATTCTAATTGGTGTTAGGGGGAAAAGAAGATGGCAGATTGATTTACTCTGGGGTGGGTATTGGCTCTCTGTCGCTGTTGAAAGATAATCTTGGTGGAACACAGGAGTTACATATACATCATCCTGGTAAAAATGAAATGCTAAGCCTGCATCGGGGTCTTTCACTCTTTCTTATCATCTTCTTCCCAAAGAGGCAGCTAAGGTGGTGTAGGCAGGCCTGGCTGTGCTCTGCATGGCTCTGAGGCAGTGTCACTTGTTCCTGGGCTTTGCGCCCTGGTGTGTGGGAGATGGACTGTTAGGATGGAGACAACTCTTCTCCCATCACGTTTTGTGCCAGTTGCAGTTTACTTAAAGTGAAAGTTTTTACTTTTGTTTGTTATTTCTTCTGTTTTTGCTGCAGCTCTTGATTCTGTTTAATTGTGTTAGATGAATAACATTTCTAAAAGTTTTTTGAAATTTGCATTTTGGAGTGCTTTCTAAAAGCCACTGTAACTGGATCTAGAACCTCAGTTTAAGTCTACCAGATAATCCCCACACCTAGAGAATGCACTGTATTATTTGAGTTGAGGATAAACTCTTAAAGTGACTCTTTTTTCAGATTACAGAGTTAGTTCACCAGAGAGATGTTACCAGGTCCTTGATCAAAAGCAAGATCGACAACGCCAAATCTTTCGAATGGCTCAGCCAGATGCGATTTTACTTTGACCCTAAGCAAACTGATGTGTTACAGCAGTTGTCAATTCAAATGGCAAATGCCAAATTTAACTATGGCTTTGAGTACCTGGGTGTTCAGGATAAGCTGGTCCAGACCCCTCTCACCGACCGCTGTTACTTGACGATGACTCAAGCCTTGGAGGCTAGACTGGGGGGGTCCCCATTTGGTAAGTCACTCTACAAACCTGGACAGGTGGAGTCAGAGAGTAAACAAAGTTTGAAAAACTAAGTGGCGGGGCTGGCCCCATGGCCAAGTGGTTAAGTTCAAGTGCTCTGCTTTGGTGGCCCAGGGTTTTGCCGGTTCAGATCCTGGGCATGGACCTAGCGCCACTCAAGCCATGCTGAGGCGGCATCCCGCATAGCAGAGCCAGAGCACCTACAGCTAGAACATACAACTATGTACTGGGGGGCTGTGGGGAGAAGGGAAAAAAAATTAAGTGAATGATTTAAATATATTTCTTAATTACATTACTACTACATTCTAGAAACTTTAAAATTGTTTGCATTTATTACGTCTGCTTTGATTTTTTTAGATGAAATGCTTTTTGCCTTTCTCTTAAAGCTAAAGATGTGTTTCTAATCGAGTAATGACTCAAGTACTCGGTTACTTTTCTTCAAATCCTAGGGCCTGCTGGGACTGGGAAGACCGAGTCTGTCAAAGCTCTTGGCCATCAGCTTGGACGCTTTGTTTTAGTTTTCAACTGTGATGAGACCTTTGACTTCCAGGTGAGAAGCTTTGCAGGATCCACCTAAAATCTAATGGTCTGAGAGGGTCAGGTGGGGAAGACCATGCTTGCACCTCTCTCAAAGCTGTTTGCCTGCTCGCTCAGTGGGGTTCCTGTGGCCTTCTGAGACCCTCAGGGACGGGTGTTATTTTAAACTGTTTGAGGTTTCCAGCATAGGTGCTTTGACGTTGACTTGAGCTTCATGTTTTCAAAGTTAACACTTGAGCGTAACATCATTTTTTTTAGAGAGTAATATCTTGAAATGGTTAGTTCCTGTGTCTGGGAATAAATAAGTGTTATAGAAAAAGTTTTTTTAATCAACAAAAAGTAATAGAATAAAAATGACAGCTTTGTCATTAGGATTTCATTGGCACAGGAAGGAAAAGTATGATGCATCTGTACACTGGTAATCACTATTGCTTGTGACATCATTTGCGTGTAGGCACTAGGCCCCTCACGTCACGTGTGAATCTCATTTCACCTTCATAACCACCTTGGGAGAGAGATGGTATCATTCCCACTTCAAAGATAAAGAGACGTGGGTTTCAAGATGTGATTTGCCCGAGGTCAGACCTATCGCCTGAGCCGGCACTTGATCCCTGTCAAGCGAACACTGAGGCAGGTAGTCTTTAGCTTCTTTCTTTCTTTCGTTTCAGGCGATGGGGCGAATCTTCGTGGGGCTTTGCCAAGTGGGTGCGTGGGGCTGCTTTGACGAGTTCAACCGCCTGGAGGAGCGGATGCTCTCAGCTGTGTCGCAGCAGGTGCAGTGCATTCAGGAAGCGCTACGAGAGCATTCCAACCCCAACTATGATAAGAGTAAGACTTGTCTTTTTCTTTAAAAGAGCCAGCCTTCCTAGCCCCTTGTTTGGCCAGAGTAGAGTATTCTTCCATGGAGCTTTGGGAATGAGCCCTCTGTCATGACAGCGGTACCTGTTCTGAGAGGTTCCGAGGGCTGCTTCCCCTGCCTTCTCCACACAAAGCCCAGGCGTGTGAGGTGGAGGCAGGGTGGGGTGCCGGGGGAAGTAAACACATCCATATTGGATAGTTTATGTGCGGTTTAATTCATAATGTTTGTTTTTATGCCATAGTGATAGTAACTTGTCTCACCAAACAATCTGCCAGACTTCCTAAGTAGAACAAAAGGAGCCTTAGAGAAAGCAATACCTGTGTGCTCGATGTTGTCTTATGGAGTGAACACACTTTCTCCCTAAGTGGTTCAGAGTTGCAGGGGAGTTTGTTTTGGGGTGGTCCTAGGAAAGGGTAATTCTCATGATCTAAGCCAATCAGTTGTGTCACAACACTCATTTTTATTTATGCAGCTCTTGTGGGACTGCATTTCTTTTCTCGCGCTGAGCCTGTGACACACAATATTGCACAATAGAACAGTGGGCTTCCTGCCTCTGGTGACGTGGTCTGTTTCATGTTCAGATGGCTTTCATGTAGGTGAGGTGTATGAAAATGGGCCTCCCCGGGCAGATGGGGACACGTGCGTGGTGAGTGCCTGCAGAAAGGCCAGAGAGCGGCTCCCCTCAGGTCGTGGGCTTACAAGATTAGTGGGGAAAGGGGTGCTTTGTAATTTTAGAGAGATTTTAGAATGGTTTTTGAGCATGATGAGTCTTAACACCGTCATCCGGTTTTCAGCCTCTGCCCCCATTACTTGTGAGCTGCTAAACAAGCAAGTCAAGGTGAGCCCAGACATGGCCATCTTCATCACCATGAACCCTGGCTACGCAGGCAGGTCGAACCTTCCAGACAACTTGAAGAAGCTGTTCCGGAGCTTGGCTATGACCAAGCCCGACCGGCAGCTGATTGCACAGGTCATGCTGTACTCACAGGGCTTCCGCACTGCCGAAGTTCTTGCCAACAAAATTGTCCCATTCTTTAAGTGAGTAATTAGAGTTATTCATAATCATGTTTCTAGCGTATGTTAAACGTGCCGTTTAAAGTTTATCTGCAATCACGGCGCAGCTTTCCAAGTGTCCATCTCTGATTTCTTGACACATGCTGTTGTTTAAAGTATACTGTTTTTTAAAAAAAACTTTTTCTTTTCTAGATTATGTGATGAGCAGCTCTCTTCTCAAAGCCATTATGACTTTGGTCTTCGAGCTCTGAAGAGTGTATTGGTAAGCGCAGGTAACGTGAAGAGGGAGAGAATTCAGAAGATAAAGAGGGAGAAAGAAGAACGAGGTGAAGCAGTTGATGAAGGAGAAATTGCAGAAAATCTACCTGAACAAGAGGTTTGTATAGATGTTTTTAACTCACTCAAACCTTAAACACTATTTAAATTTACCTTTTTGACATATAAGTCACGACTTGGGAGTTCATTGCGATTCACATGTACTGGGATGAGTAGAAGAGGCTATATTTACATAGTAAATTGAGTGAGTGAATGTTGGAAAGTGTGAATTACGCTGTTTGTTCACTTAACAGTCACAGATCACATACAGCAGTAAATGTGCGAGCTGGGCTCCCTGTACCTCGGCGCTCAGTCCTTTTTTCCCCATGTAGATTCTGATACAGAGCGTCTGTGAGACAATGGTGCCAAAGCTGGTGGCAGAAGACATCCCGCTGCTCTTCAGTCTCTTGTCAGATGTGTTCCCTGGAGTCCAGTATCACCGGGGTGAAATGACAGCTCTTCGAGAAGAGCTGAAGAAAGTGTGCCAGGAAATGTATCTGACATATGGAGATGGAGAAGAAGTTGGTGGAACATGGGTTGAAAAGGTACCTTGGATTGTTCTGTAGCCTGGCACCCTCACAGACTCCACTGGCTACAGTGTGCAGTAATAATGGCGGTGGGCCACCTGGGTGAACCACGTTTGATAGAAGTCTTTCCATGAAGACCAGGGTGGCCCATCATCTGGTTTGTGTTTTGCCCCAAGGCCTATTTGGATTTTTTCTTAACTTAAATGTAGAAATAGCAAAACTTACCTGAACATTTCACTGATGTGGTATAGTTCATTCTCTGAAAATGCTAACTAAAGGCAGGATTATAATGGAAAATGTTTATACCAGTAAAAGTTCTATTTGCAAAACTTGTCTAGTACCATAGATTAACAACATAAATCTGCTAATTGGTACAAGATTTAAGTTCTATACTGGCTTCTTTTTGTTCCTTTGTCTGTGAGATTCGTTTAAGTAAAAGTTATGATGTATGTGAGTGGCGTGTCCTGAGCCTGAGGTGCTGTAACTGGATTAAACAAATGGCTCTTCCATGTGGTCGCTTCTCTCCTTGGAGGGGATCTTACCTGTCTTACTTGAGGCAGCTTGGTAAGCACCTCCTGTTCCTCTGGCTCCCAGCCTTCCAGAATTACCAGAACACTTCACAGTTCAGTTAAAACCTTTCTTGAAATATTATTGTAGATATGGGCCATGTCTCTCTGGTTAAAAAATTCCAGCACTTGCCTTTAACAGTTCCTCGGACACGACTTTTGCTTGTTGACGTGAGAAGTGGTTGGAGGGCCTTCCCCGACCCTTCTCTCAGTGGTCATGATGTCGTCTTTTTGGCCCTGCAGGTTCTCCAGCTCTATCAGATCACCCAGATCAACCACGGCCTGATGATGGTGGGGCCCTCGGGAAGTGGGAAGAGCATGGCCTGGCGTGTTCTTCTCAAGGCTTTGGAGAGACTCGAGGGTGTGGAAGGTGTGGCCCATATCATTGACCCCAAGGCCATCAGCAAAGACCATCTCTACGGAACCCTGGACCCCAACACCAGGGAATGGACAGATGGGCTGTTCACACATGTTCTGAGAAAGTAAGTTCACTTTGTTCAGTGTTTATGCTCCAGTGAACATGGGACCTAGCTACTCTGTCCTTGGAACAACAGTATATGTTATTTTTGTGACTAAAGTCTGAAGAAATTTAAAAGTCACTTGAGAAACTGTTGTAGGGTAAGCATTTTTAATCTGAAAATCTTGAGTTAGTCAACAGCTGTTTCAAAATCCTTCCAAACCAGGATCATAGACAACGTGAGAGGCGAGCTGCAAAAGCGCCAGTGGATTGTCTTTGACGGCGATGTGGATCCCGAGTGGGTTGAGAACTTGAACTCGGTGCTGGATGACAACAAGCTCCTAACTCTGCCAAACGGAGAGCGTCTCAGCCTTCCCCCCAATGTAAGTAGCCTTTTTTCTGTGTCGTGGATTAATATTCTGTTCTAACTGAAATTTGTGTGCTAGTGAAGTACAGCTCTGGAGATGAGGTTCCAGGTTCCAAAGAGCAGCAATCAGTTGTGTAAATAATTTTCAAAGTTACAGTCTCTATGTACTAGATTTTTTCCATTCCCATGGTTAGTGAGAAATATTTTCACGGGACTTATTAATAACTTTCCACTATGTGTTAGATATTAAGCACACTCCATAATTCTCCACCCTCCCACAACCCCGTAAGGTAGGATTGTAGTTAGGATTTCTGCAGTTATTATACATCTGGGAAGTGGCAGGATGAGGAATTTAGATATGGAAGTTTCAAGGCTGTCCCTTGGAAATGAGCATTTGGTACAGGTCCTGCACACACCACCTGACAGATCAGGATGTGTGGGCAGGCCTGGCATGGATTTGCATTCATACTTTGACCCAGCATTTTTGGAGTGCCATCATGTGCCGGACCCTGTTCTAGATGCTGAAGACACAGCAGTGAACAGAGTAGACAAAACCCTTGCCCTCCTGGGGCTTACAGTCTGATGTGAAAGACAGACACAAGATAAATGGTGATAGTGCTAAGGGGAAAATGAGCTGGAAGAGAGCGGTCGATGTTGGTGAGAGGTAGAGGTTGCACTGTCAAAGGGTGCCATGAGGCTTCATTGAGAAGGTCGTGGTTTTAGTAGAGATTGGGCGGGGGCGGGTGAGGGGGAACAAGTCCTCTGGGCCTCAGAGCATTCTAGGCAGAGGGTCAGATAGCAGGAGGAGCAGTCTGAGTGCACCTGGTGTGTGCGAGGAGAGCAGGGAGCATTTGGCAGACGTGGAGAGAACTAGGAGAGAAAAGTCAGGGTGAGACTAGGGAGGAAATGGGGTTCCAAATCAGGGCAGGCCTGGGGCTCATTGTGAGGCCTGGAGCTAGACCCTGGGCAAGTTGGGAGCCATGGGAGAGTCTGGATCAAGGGTGACATAACCTGTTTGTTTACAAAGATCCCTCTGGCTGCTGTTTGGAGGGTCGTTGAAGAGGGCAGGTGGGAGTAAGGGGACCGTTTGTGCGCTGTGGCACCCCAGCCTTGGGCGCGGGTTGGATGAGTTGGTGGCAGTGGAGCCGCTGAGAAGTAGCTGAGTTGTAGTGTAATGTAAAGCTTGTGCTAATGGACTAGAGATGAGTATGAGAGAAAGGAGGAGTCGAGTATGCCTCCAAGGCTTTTGGCCTGAGCAGCTGGCCAAATCACAGAGGGTCAGCATTGGTGGTCATCATCACTTCAGAAACCAGCCATGGCACTTAGTGCCCGTCTGAAAATTTGTGCTCACTCAGACTTGTGTCTTGATTCGACTTGTGAGGTTCTTCCTTGTAGCTCATGTCCATTAGAGTCTAGCTTGTCAGAAAGAGGTTGATCTTGTGAGGCATGTTAGCACCGAGGTTAAGGCCCTGGAATCAGTCCATCTGCTTGAAATCTCAGCCCGACCATTTACTAAATGGCACTGGAACTTGGGCAAGGTACCCAACCCCGTCTGTAAAATGCAGACACTGCATGCCTGCCTCTAGGGGTGGTGTGAGGATTGAGTGGGTTCAAGCATGAGAGCACAGCCCCAGCACCTGGGCCAGGATAAGCGCCAGGTGCGTGTTCACTGCTGACATCCCCTTCAATGGAGCTGTTGCTTCCGTTCCACCGAGAGCTGTTCTCGTAGTCTCACCTGCTCCTCTCCCCACCACACCCATTTTTCCTGCCAAAATTCTTGTAGAGAGAGATTGGTGGGTGTTGCAGAGTGATGCAAACTGAAGATATTTTTACTTTTAAAATAAGTGCAGGAAAGTTAGATTTAAATAGTCCTTTCAATGTTTATACAGGTATAAGTAGAAGAATGTTAATATCCAGGTTTCTGCCAAACCTACTTCATTAAATCTGCTTGATGTTTTCTTTTAAGGTGCGAATAATGTTTGAAGTGCAAGACTTGAAATATGCTACCCTGGCCACGGTGTCGCGCTGTGGCATGGTCTGGTTCAGTGAGGATGTGCTGAGCACAGACATGATCTTCAACAACTTCCTGGCCAGGCTGCGCAGCATCCCCCTGGACGAGGGGGAGGACGAGGCCCAGCGTCGGCGCAAGGGCAAAGAGGACGAGGGGGAAGAAGCTGCTTCCCCAATGCTGCAGGTACGAAGGCCATGGCCACTCCACCGAGTGGGGCCGCAGATCAGCATCAGAGGATACTGGGGCGTTCACACGCAGTGAGTGTCTGGAAGCCGTGTTCACAGACAGTCACTCCTCATCTCTCCAGTCGTGCACTCGCTAGAGGTTTGTGTAATCGCTGTTGTCTTAGACCAGCTTCTAAGGAAGCTGGGCACTTGCAGCTGCCAAAGTTAAGGCCTGCATGGTAAAATTTAAAGAATTCTTTCGGTTGTCTTGCCTTTCTCTGCAAATTGATGAAAGACTGCCCTCCATTTCAGTGGTGAAAACCAGTGATCCCAGGAAGCGTGATTTTTGAGAACCACCAGGATGGAGAAAAAGAATTAGTCATTGAAGCTTTCACCCTTCATTTTTTCAATCCACAGAATTATTTCTCGGCGGTCGTGTGACCCTCTCCTGGGCCTAGATTAGCATAGATGAAAACTTCGGGGCTTTTTGAAATGATAATTAAGCATCGACTCCCTCTTGTAGATCCAAAGGGATGCAGCAACAATCATGCAGCCGTACTTCACGTCCAACGGCCTGGTCACCAAGGCCCTGGAGCACGCCTTCAAGCTGGAGCACATCATGGACCTGACCCGTCTCCGCTGCCTGGGCTCGCTCTTCTCCATGCTGCACCAGGCCTGCCGGAACGTGGCCCAGTACAACGCCAACCACCCCGACTTCCCCATGCAGATCGAGCAGCTGGAGCGCTACATTCAGGTCAGGAAGCACCTGCGTAGCAGGGAACTGGAGCTTACTGAGGGGCCGGTCCATGGATAGCCTTGGGGTCCATGAACCTCCCGAAATGATATGCCCACTTGGGTGTGTGCTCTTCCCTGGGAAGAGCGTCAGGTCTTCTTGAGGGGCTGGGAAAGGTGCAGACAGCATCTGTGATCCAACAATGATAGGAACCACTTTCTTTAAGATTATTGATGCTGTAAATGTCTTTGTTTTATTGTTGAAATTTTATAAAAAAGATTTTATTTCCTTTTGATAGCGGTATCTGGTTTATGCCATTCTCTGGTCCTTGTCTGGAGACAGTCGGCTGAAAATGAGAGCAGAGCTGGGTGAATACATCAGAAGAATCACGACAGTGCCATTGCCTGCTGCACCCAACATACCTATTATTGACTATGAGGTAAGTGCACAGAGGTCGCAGCCTCCCTTCTTGATTCTTGCCATGTTGGTTCAGGTCATCCTGCTACAACCTCACCAGAGACTGTCACTTAATCTTTCCATTTCATAGAAGGATTTTGTCCTTTTAGTTTTATACAGGATAAGGAATGCAGATTAACCTGAAAGCTCTGATTTGTATCTCAGTGGGGACACATATGGGTCCCAGCATGACTTGTGCCCCATCTCCATGTGTAGGTGTCCATCAGTGGAGAGTGGTCACCTTGGCAGGCCAAGGTGCCTCAGATTGAAGTGGAGACACACAAGGTGGCCGCCCCTGACGTCGTCGTGCCAACTCTGGACACGGTCCGGCATGAAGCCCTCTTGTACACCTGGCTGGCTGAGCATAAGCCACTGGTCTTGTGTGGCCCTCCCGGGTCCGGCAAGACCATGACACTCTTCAGCGCCCTCCGGGCCTTGCCTGACATGGAGGTAAAGAGGCCGGGCAGTGGGCTGCAGGCCTTTGGGTGTTCGAAGACGGGATTGGTCCTACCATACTTCATTTGTTTCTTCTCTAAAGGTTGTGGGTCTTAACTTCTCGAGTGCTACCACCCCGGAGCTCCTGCTGAAGACTTTTGATCACTATTGCGAGTACAGACGCACACCCAATGGGGTCGTTTTGGCTCCTGTTCAACTTGGAAAGTGGCTGGTATTGTTCTGTGATGAAATCAACTTGCCAGACATGGATAAATATGGGACACAGAGGGTCATATCCTTCATCAGACAGGTTTGTTTATAGCCACAAGCCCCCCCCTCACCCCTTAGCATTTCTTGTTCTCATTTTGCTCCTGACATCTTACGCTCCTGCTTTCCCTCAGATGGTGGAGCATGGAGGTTTTTACCGTACCTCAGATCAGACCTGGGTGAAGCTGGAGAGAATCCAGTTTGTCGGGGCTTGTAATCCACCCACTGACCCTGGAAGAAAGCCCCTCTCTCACAGGTAACACCAGCTCTGTAGACTTTACGGGCCTCACTCACCAGTGCCAGAATCGCTTTAAACATAGCACAACAAAATCTGATTTTAATTTTAAAGGGTTAACAAAATACTGTTTATCATAGGGTTTCTCCTAGGTTCCTTGGACTGTGCTGTAATACTAGGGAACACACTTAAAAATCACAGCATTGAGGGCCGGCCCCCTGGCTTGGTGATTAAGTTCAACACACTCCACGTTAGCAGCCCAGGTTCAATTCCTGGACAGGGAACTACACCACTTGTTGGTGGCCGTGCTGTGGCGGTGACCCACATACAAAATAGAGGAAGATTGACACATATGTTAGCTCAGGGCGAATCTGCCTTAGCAAAAAAAGTAATAAATTAAAAATAAACTTTAAAAAGTGGTTGTAAAAGCATTGGCTTGTTGGGTATTAGTGAACTGCCCCTGTCTGTAGGGGCAAGATGAAGCTGAAATAAGCCTGAATTGTTTTCCCACTTCTGCTTGATCCTATCTCAAGTTTTTTACATGTGCTGTTACCTGTCTGACTCAAGCCTGAGCAGTTTGTGTGTGATCTCAGTTAACTGAAGTGTGAAGACTGTGTGGGTGGATTAGGAAGCAACCTTGGGTCTGGGCCCAGGACAGGGTGGCTCGCCACTCGGCACACTGCTCCTAACCTGGAGCCGCTGAGCTGGGCTGTCTTTGCCCAGGTTCTTGCGTCACGTGCCAGTCGTGTATGTGGATTACCCAGGACCCGCCTCCCTGACGCAGATTTACGGCACCTTCAATCGGGCCATGCTGAGGCTCATTCCATCGCTGCGCACATACGCAGAGCCGCTCACTGCTGCCATGGTGGAGTTCTATACCATGTCTCAGGTACGTGGGGTCTCTCCGCTCCTCTGGTAATTGAAGAACTCTGTTAAAAGATTGAGCTTTAGGGGCCGGCCCTGTGGCCGAGTGGGTAAGTTTGTACGTTCCGCTTCAGCAGCCCAGGGTTCTGCTGGTTCGGATCCTAGCTGTGGACATGGCATCGGTCATCAGGCCATGCTGAGGTGGCGTCCCACAAAGCACAATCAGAGGCATTCACAACTAGAATATACAGCTATGTACTGGGGGTTTTGGGGAGAAGAAGAAAACGGAAAAAAAGGAAAAGATTGAGCTTTATTCAGAGACTCTTCCCAAAGTCTGTCATCAAATTGTCATTCTACCTGGGTGCTGCGACTGTGACAATTTTCATGTTGGTCTTCCTGTCCTGTCTGTACACATTACATATGTTAACTTCCTTTATGAAATTGGGACTGTGCTGCGCAGTTTCCAAAAGGAGATGTACACTTTTAACAATACGAACGTGTGTGTGTGTAATTCTTCTTCTCCAGCATTTGTAGTGACTGTGTGTTGCCAAACTGCTCTCGGGGGCTAGACCAGTGACACTCCCACCAGCAGTGGCTCTTTCCCCATCCCCTCATGAGCATTTGTAAATATTTCTTTAAAGGATCTTTGCCCACTGGATGGACGGAAGTGGTTCTCATGGTTTTGATTTGCATCTCTGGGAAGCCTTCCCTCATTACCCCTTTAACAAGATGTGATGTGAGGGAATTGCCAAGTTTCCGTTGATAAATGTCTTACTCATAGTGCCTTATGAGGGCTTACCTGTTACATGTTGCAAATATCTTTCCTGGCATTTAATTTGCTTTTAACTTTGTCTAATTGCATTTTTTTCTACAGAATTTTTCGTGTCATCAAATGTAAATCTTTTTCTTTAATTGCTTCTGGTTTTGAAATCATGTTTAGGAAGGCTTTCCCCTCAACTTAGGAATTAGATTTTTTAAAGTATTTTCAAAATAATTTTTTGTAGTTTCATTGTTTTTTCACATTTAAATCTTTAAATATAATTAATTTCAACATAAAGCGAGCAACTTGGATGTTTGTTCTGGACAGTTGTCCAGTTTTTCCAGCATTGTTTACTAATTCATCCTTAAATAGTCCAGCGTCTGGAGTTTTCATTTTTAATATAAAAACACTCTACAACATTTGACCTTTTAACCACTTTTCATGTCTTAAGATTATTTACATGTAACTTGCATTTTTCTGAATCCCACAGGAGAGATTCACTCAGGACACACAACCCCACTATATTTACTCACCCCGTGAAATGACTAGGTGGGTGCGGGGCATCTTTGAGGCGCTGAGACCTCTGGAGACTCTACCTGTGGAAGGCCTCATTCGGATTTGGGCACATGAAGCCCTCCGTCTCTTCCAAGACAGGTAAAACCAAGGATCCAGTTAGCTTCATGCTCCGCGACTTTTGAATTCTTACAACCCTCCCACTATAGTCTGTGCGAGGCTGGCCCCCCCAGGTTTGAGCCAGGCTGTGCTGGTGATGGAAGGGACCAGAGGCAGTGAGGCCAGCCTTGCATCTGGGAATTGATCACAGCCACCCCCTAATACGATGGGGTCTCAGTGTGCTGTGACCGCCCACCACTGGTTCTTTGTGACCATGGCAAGTGATTTAGTTAGCCTCTTTAACTGTGGAGTGGGCACCACGCGAGGTTGATAACCTTGCCTGTGCACATAGTTCACTGGTGAACTAAAATGCCTTCTAATACCTCCCTCATGTGTGCTTACCATAACCAGCGGTCCTCTTCCTTACCCTCGGTCTTCATTCTCCTCACATTATTTGCAGTTGTATCTCTGGGACTTTGGTTGTCTGTTTTACCTGTTGGCCACTGGTATCAAGTCTTACCTTGTAAGTTTTGAGTTTTTCTAGTTAAGTAACCAGGACTTAAGGGAAAGAATTACTAACGGCTGTAGAGATCAGCATTGATCGCTGAAGATTTGGTTTGAGTGACAGTGAGTCTCACAATAAAAAGTTGACTCTTTATGTTTCAGAGAATCTTGAAGATTATTGACCCTTTTCTTGCATTCTTTATAGTTCAGTATAATCTTTATTTTGTAGTAAATTCATAGTCTTCCTAGCCCCTGCCCTGTCATTTTTTCTTTCTCTTATATTTTTAATTTTATGCATTTTAACACCACAGTTCTTCATAGTCTTTTAGACTGAGGTTGGTGAGAAAAAGTTAAATTTGTGTTGCTTTAACTCTAAACTTCTAATAAACAATGAATCTTAATTGATTTACCATATACTTCAGCACCACAATTTCCTGTTGCAAAATATTTGGGGAAATGTCCTGCCCGTGAACCTGGTTACTCAGAGAGAGCAAGAGGGGCCCCAGAGCAGGACTCTGGTGGCAGGGTGGTCCTGTCCCCCGCCTCCCCCCCCCGGGGGCTATCTCCAGAGGACACGGTCCCAGTAGGACCAGCCCCTCTGGCCGCTCGTAGGCTCCGTGGTAGGGAGTTGGTAGCAGGCAGTTAGTCGTTACTCGCCTGGGAGAACCCAAGGCAGATGGTTCCCTCCAGACCAAGAAGTCCTTAAAGCGTTTGGCAGTTCTACCTCTGGACCAGTTATTCCTGCCCCCAGGAAGCTTTTCTATCTATGCTCTCAGGGAGTCGGGGAACATTGCATCATGGTAGGTCACTGTGTTTCACACCGGGATCCTTGGAGTTCAGGGGTTCCACAGAGCCGCCTGACAAAGGGCCAGTGAAGGAGGTGAGCTGACCGGGGCAGAGTGAGGACCATGTTAGCTCTGGCAGCACTCTTTCTCTCTCTTGTATTGTGGTTCTGCCACCTTAAAATTGTAGTCTTTTTGTTATGTGAGCTACCTTCACTCTCCCTTTTTTAATTTAAAAAAAAATTGAGCTACAATGTAGTTTTCACAGATTTCCCAAAATACCAGAGATAAAATTTTGTTTAGGTTCACATGTAGCAGTAGCAGTTGTGCTTTTAAATTCTGACTGACTGCCATAACTTCGTGGCATGCCTTCTCTCGCCCTCACCTGGTCTCCTACGAAGTATCCATCCATTCAGCATCTCCGAGGCCCCCACAGCCGGAAGGACGGTTGCCGTCTCTCCTGCTTGCTTTGCAGTTTTCTTCCTGAGCCCTGTGACTCCAGAGCCGCACAGTGCGGGTCCTTATTTCTGTTCCCTTAATTCCGCCATGATATTGGGAACATTTCTACTAAGCAAGCTTAGACACTAGAGTCAAATTTTCATTTTTTAAATCAAAGTAATTAGTTTTCAGAGGAATTTTTTTAAATTTACTGGTGCCATAGTTCTGAGGGTTTTTATGTTTAATATCAAAATTTCAGATTGCTTAAGCCATCTCGAGGTCAGATTCTTAGGTTCTTCTGTTTGTAGAAAATGAAAATTTCTGATAAAGACTAACTCCAGCCCTTGGAGTAGCCCACAACATCCATGGAACCTGGTGTTTTCTCGCCACAGCCTCTGTGTAAACTCCGATACATACATGCTCTTTTTCCAACAGGCTTGTGGAAGATGAGGAGAGGCGCTGGACTGATGAAAACATCGACATGGTTGCTTTGAAGCACTTCCCTAACATAGACAAAGAGAAGGCGATGAGCCGGCCCATCCTGTATAGCAACTGGTTGTCGAAGGTAACGAGTTTATCTCGTTGTAGAAATGCTTCCCTTTTTTTATCCTTTTAGTTAGAATTATCTTCAAATTGAAAATATCTTTGTCTTGAAGTGCACTGTAAATGAAGCTATGGTTATAGGCATGATGCCCTACATATTTGCAGCCATTGATAATTTAGGGTGGAAAATCCCAGGAGTGTGGGTGTCACCTGTGTGTTTCTTTCTCCCATAAAATGGTTCCTATGAGAGCAATGGATTTCCAACCAGCAGAACATGTGGCTTCAGTGTTTGCAGTGAAAGATGTCCTTCCTTCATTTTTGCTTTCCTTTCCTCACTAAAAACAGGGCGGTTATGAATAATTTGTGTGAAAATGCTTCATTTACTAAAATACTAAACAAAGTTGACATTTCCAGAGTAGCTGTGAGTTGTTCTTTTCTTGGAAAAACAGAGTAGGACATTTTGGTAAGTTGCCGTCTCACTGTGCGTTCGTTCAGTTTCGCGCTTCTGATGCAGGAGCTCGGTTCAGTGGGAGGAAGGCCGAGGGGAGTGGCCCATCGGGGAGAGGTCTGCGGTGCGGCTGACCCTTGCGTTGGGCCTCACAGTGGTGTGTATGCCTTCGTCAGGAAGGCGTTTCAGAAGGCCGTGCCGGGCAGAGGGCCTGACAGAGGCCAGAAATAGCAAAGTAGGTTTGTTCAGTGTTGCTAGAATTTTCTATTTATTCCTAGACTCTAGATACCAGTCCTTTTTCGTTTGTAAGCAATATCTTCTCCTAGTGACTTGTGTTTTTAACTCTCTATAATTTGAAGAATGAACATTCTTAACAATGTATCATTTAAACCCTTAATCCATCTGTAATTAAATGTATATATGGAGTGAGCTACGGGTCCATTTTTAGGGTTTTTTTCCTGTGGACGTCCATTCTCTCGGCACTGTTTATTGGCTAGCCCTTTACTCTGCAGTGTCATCCTGCATACAAGGGTCTATCTTGGAGCTCTCTCCTGTTCCATTGATCTGTTTGTTGCTTCCTGCGCTAAAACCACGTGGTCCTGATTACAGTATATAGGTCTATCTGACACGTAGGCCCTCACACCTGGTTCTTCCTTAGGGGGCTCTTCACCATTCTTGGCCCTTTCATCTTCCAAATGAAATTTAGAATTGGCATGTCAACTCGCACCAACCAACCACCACCATCCACCACTGAGATAGTGACTGGGATCACATTGACTCTAGATGTCAATTTGGATGAAACTGGCATTTTGACAGTAGCGTGTTTTTCTCTCCATGATTCTGGGATATGTCTTCATTTATTTAGGTCTTCTGTGATGTCTTTCAGTGAAGTTCAATTTTCTCTTTAAAGATTTTCCATGTCTTTAGGTCCAGTCCTAGTTAACTTATATTTTTGTTGCTGTGTTGTAAATGATATCTTCTTTTACTGCATTTTTTAACAGTTTCTTAGTATATGGAAATATAATTGACTTTGGTGTAGTAACTAAGATGATTTCTTCTTAGTAATTTGGGTCTTACCTTTTTCTACAGGATTACATCCCAGTAGACCAAGAAGAGTTAAGAGATTACGTCAAAGCTAGGCTGAAAGTCTTCTACGAAGAAGAACTTGATGTTCCTCTGGTCCTGTTTAATGAAGTGTTAGACCACGTGCTCAGGATTGACCGGTGGGCTTTCTGTTGTTACAGCCTCAGCACTCGCCTAAGCCGCACTTGATTTAGTGTCAGGGGGCATCATGCCAGGCCTCGTGCTGTTCCCTTGACTGACCTCCCCCACCTCCTCCTCAGCCTTCTCTGCCAAACAACTCCCCTCCTCTTCTCTCTCAGTCCAGCTTCACTGTCCTAAACTGTCCTCTACGTAGAACTTCATTCTGCTCCTCCTAGCACTTTACTCCTGCCATGGTTACAGCCCTTTCAACCTCCTTCTAGAATTGGGTCTGTCTCCCTCATGTCGTCTGAGTGTCTGGAGGACAGGACCATGTCTTACTGATCTTTGCATCACCGCTGGACCTGGCAAATAACAATTGCTCAACAGATGTTTAATTTACAAATTCAAGTTAAAACACATTCAAAATGTTTAGATAACATCCTAAAAAACTTTAGGACGTGAGCTTCAAAAGGGGAATGGAGCATAAAAGTCTTAAAATTTATCCTTTATGTTAATGTTTCAGAATATTCCGTCAGCCTCAAGGCCACCTGCTTCTGATTGGTGTCAGTGGAGCGGGGAAAACCACCCTGTCCCGCTTTGTGGCCTGGATGAACGGTTTGAGTGTGTACCAGATTAAGGTGGGTCTGCTCGTAGCCTCTTCATCCCGGCTGCGGAGTCTTGATTCACGCACATAGCTCCTTGGAAGAGAATGGGCCTAACCTGCCAACTGCTTCTCTAGGTCCATAGAAAGTACACAGGGGAAGACTTTGATGAAGATCTGCGGACAGTCTTGAGACGTTCTGGCTGTAAAAATGAAAAGATAGCCTTTATAATGGATGAGTCCAATGTGTTAGATTCTGGCTTCCTAGAGCGAATGAATACCCTTCTGGCCAATGGAGAGGTAATTAAGTGACGCATCGTGTTGTGTTGCATGTTACTTGGTGTCGTGTTACGAGGACCAATCAGTGATAGTGCTGTTTTATTTCCTAGGTTCCAGGTCTCTTCGAAGGAGATGAATATGCCACCTTGATGACCCAGTGTAAAGAGGGGGCCCAGAAGGAGGGCTTGATGCTGGACTCACATGAGGAGCTGTACAAATGGTTCACCAGCCAGGTCATCCGCAACCTCCACGTGGTCTTTACCATGAACCCATCCTCAGAGGGACTTAAGGACCGTGCAGCCACTTCCCCAGCACTTTTCAACAGGTACACTGGTGATTGCTCAGCGCTGGGTGAGAACGCTCGGTTTGCTTCTAAATGCCAAACCCAGCTCTTGGTAGCTGTTGTGATTTATGGGCATCTTTCCCAGGTGTGTGTTGAATTGGTTTGGGGACTGGTCCACTGAAGCACTGTATCAAGTTGGCAAAGAATTCACAAGTAAAATGGACCTGGAGAAGCCGAATTACATTGTGCCTGACTATATGCCCGTTGTGTATGACAAGCTGCCGCAGCCCCCATCACATCGGGAAGCTATTGTGAATAGCTGTGTGTTTGTTCACCAGACTCTTCACCAGGTGGGTTCAGTTTGAGATCATAGAAAAAGCAAAACTAACTGTCATCCTAATGCAAAGCTAAACTGACGTAACGACAGACTCTCAGGTACTTCACACTTAACACTAACCATCAGCTGCAAAAGAGATCGCTGGTTCTCACCTGTTTTCTGACCTCTTATGACACCTCATCCTTCTTGTCATGGGCTACGCCTTCTGGAGTCATCTAACCCTTTTACTGCCCCATGATCCCACCTCTGTGAAGTGTTCTTTGCTTTTCTCTTCTCACTGCCATTGTGTGTCCAGGCCCTTATTCTCTTCTCTAGACCAGGGCCTAGCACACTTTTTCTGTAAAGGGCCAGCTAGTAAATGTTTCAGGCTTTGTGGGCCAGACGGGTCTCTGGCACAACTAGTCAGCTCTGCTCTTGCAGCACAGAAGCCTCCGTAGTCAATACATAAATGAGTGAGTGTGCCTCTGTACCACTAAAGCTTCACTCTCGGACACATGCAGTGGAAGGATTTGACCTGTTGGCCCCAGTTTGCTGACCCTTGCTTCAGACTCTAATAGAAGAGTCCAATCAGCTCCCATCTGAAAAGCTGTGTAAGAACCACCCTGAGCTCGCAGGCGTTCTGTCTTGTGGGTGCCCTTCCACCCCACCACACTGTAGGCCACTGCCGTTGCCTCCATGGTGTGACCCAACTCTGGCTTCCTCTGCTGCTTTAGCCATCTCCCTTTAGCCTGAAGGGACCAGAGCAGCTTGCTGCCTCGCCCCTCTCGCTGGTGCCATCTCTAACTTTGGTATCCATTGAAAATAAGCGGAAGCGTGTAGAGGAGGCATAACTAACATTTCACAGGAATCTCCAGTCCGTGGAGCCTTTTCCTGGTGTGCGCCTCTGAGCTTCCCATAGTCACCTTCCTCATCTTACAGAAGTTTGAGGAGAAAGTTTAGAGGTTTAAGGAGCTTCCTGAGATCTCGTTAGAGGCTAAATGAAGACCCCAACTCAAGTGTTGTGACTCCTGAGGAGTGGGTCCGCCAGCATGTCACACTGCAGTCCAACAGGCAGCAGTTAGAGGGTTTTTTGAGGTTAAATCACAGAGAGCGTCCTGAAGAGTGAGAGGATGTAACTTTGGTTTCTAAAAGGCTAACGCTCGGCTAGCAAAGCGAGGAGGCAGGACGATGGCCATCACACCTCGCCACTACCTGGACTTCATCAATCATTACGCCAACCTGTTCCACGAGAAGCGGAGCGAGCTGGAGGAGCAGCAGATGCATTTGAACGTCGGACTCAGAAAAATCAAAGAAACAGTCGACCAGGTACATCACAGGTGTAAGCTTTGTTTCTGGAAGTGGATGGAGTGAGGACCCCTCGTAGATAATTTGTACATGTTTCTATTTTCCTAACGTTGTTTTTCTTCTTTAGGTGGAAGAGCTGCGACGTGACTTGAGGATAAAGAGCCAAGAGCTGGAGGTAAAAAATGCAGCAGCCAATGACAAGCTGAAAAAGATGGTGAAAGACCAACAGGAGGCCGAAAAGAAAAAGGTACTACTTTTTATTTCTGGAGCTGTGGGCTGTGTGGGCTGGGCATTTTCAGTCTAACGAGGAGAGCAGGAAGTTTAGCCTGAGATGGGTTTTAGGGTTTAACATGTTAGTGGTGAGGTGTGAGTGTGTGTGTTTGGGCTAGGGTGGGGGCTGTTGTTTGAGGATTTGGTGAGCAAATTAACCAATGCTTAACCCATAGCTAAGCCATCCTTCCTCTCTAGGTCATGAGCCAAGAAATTCAGGAGCAGCTGCATAAGCAGCAGGAAGTAATTGCAGACAAACAAATGAGCGTCAAAGAAGATCTTGACAAGGTGGAGCCTGCTGTCATTGAGGCCCAGAATGGTATGGAAATACTGTCAGAGGTCCGGCTTTCTAGAAAGGATGCTCTCCCTCCATATTACTGTGGAGTTTAGGCACTGAACCTGGGCTTCCCTCGAAGGTTCCAGTTGTATACATGTCCAAAAGCATGACAGGCATACCTCATTTATTCCGCTTCACAGATGTAGTCATGTGTTGCTTAAGAACAGGGGATACGTTCTGAGAAATGCGTCATTCGTTCATATCATCAGTGTGTGAGCTTACACAAACCTACATGGTACAGCCTACACCTAGGCTGTGTGCCTTGTAAGACCACTATCAGATGTGCTGTCCATTGTTGACCGAAACATCGTTATGTGGCCCATGACTGTATTGCATTTTTCATACATTGAAGGTTTGTGGCGACCCTGCGTCAAGCAAGTCTGTTGGAGCCAATTTTCCAGTAACATTTGCTCACTTCAATTCTCTGTGTCACATTTTCAATGACATAATATTTCAGTTTTTCATTATTATATTTGTTATGGTGATCTGTGATCAGTGATCTTTGATGTTACTGTTGTAATTGTTTTGGGGTGCCACAAACTAGGCTCATATAAGACAATGAATTTAATTGATAAATGTTGTGTTCTGACTGCTCCACCAACCAGCCATTCTCCCATCTCTCTCCCGTTCCTTGGGCTTCTCTATTCCCTGAGACACAACAGTGTTGAAATTAGGCCAATCGGTAACCCTACAGTGGCCTCTAAGGGTTCAAGTGAAAGGAAGAATCACACTCTAAAGAGTCTCTCACTTTAAATCAAAAGGTAGAAGTGATTAGGCTTAGTGAGGAAGGCATGTCAAAAGCCAGGATAGGCCCAGAACGAGGCCTCTTGTGCCAAACAGTCAGCCAAGTTGTGAATGCAAAGGAAAAGGTCTTGAAGAAAGTTAAAAGTGCTACTCCCATGAACACATGACTGATAAGAAAGAGCCTTATTGCTGATATGGAGAAAGTTTTAGTGGTCTAGATAGAAGATCAGACCACCACAACATTCCCTTAAGCCTAAGCCCGAGCAAGGCTCTAACCCTCCTCAATTCTGTGAAGGTCCCCAGAACATGAGTGCAAGGTGAGGCAGCAAGGGCTGATGGAGAAGCTGCAGCACATTATCCAGAAGATCTAGCTGAGATAATTAATGAACATGGGCTGCACTAAATGGCAGATTTTCAGTGTAGATAAAACAGCCTTATGTGGAAGAAGATTTCATCTAGGACTTTCATAGCTAGAGAGGAGAAGTCAGTCCCTGGTTTCAAAGCTTCAAAGGATGGGCTGACTCTCGTCAGGGGCTAACGCAGCTGGTGACTTTAAGTTGAAGCCAGTGCTCATTTACCATTCCGAGAATCTTAGGGCCCTTAAGCATTATGCTAAGTCTACTCTATTTCAGTTGGCGTCTTTCACGTAATTAAGAGCAGCCCTGACCCTGTGCTCCGTACCTGCCCGTCAGCACCTGGCTTGCTCTGACAACCTGATTGTGTGTAGCTTTCACGTGGCACCACGGGATGAATGAAATGCATCATCCGAGCTATAGAGTTTCATTAGAGTAGGATTTAGATCAGAGTTTAATTTAGCTCTCACTTGCTGAGTAATTACTTAAAAAGTGTTTTAATAAAAGTTCAGGCTGGAAAACTGCATTTCAGCTTGTGGAAGGCATTGGCCACTTTGTCTAGAGCTGTTAATTCCACATCTTCTACAGCCAGCCTGACAACTTCTCAATTGTGACAGATAGAAAATGCCTTGGTTTAAATCGTATAAAAGAAATGCACAATTAAATGTTTTTAAAATTTTTAATCCTTATGGAGGTAAAGGAATTAGTGAGGATTCCTGAGGCCTTTTTAAAGGTAATAGCATGCTTTTTGTGGGGTGCTGCAGTTTGGGCTGAGTACAATACGAGCTTTATAATTGTTTGAGAGCTCTTCTGGAGGGTTTTAAGACAGAAAATCCTTCATTTGCTTCGGTCTTCTGAGCAGCTGTCCCTTTTCTGATTGGAGTCAGTGTCTGTGGTTTGGGTCCCTGCTCACTGTGCTTGCTGTCTTCCTCCCACCCCCCAACCTCCTCTGCTCCTGCTGTGCTCAGCTGTGAAGTCCATAAAGAAGCAGCATCTGGTGGAGGTGCGGTCCATGGCCAACCCTCCTGCCGCTGTGAAGCTGGCGCTCGAGTCCATCTGTCTGCTGCTCGGGGAGAGCACGACGGACTGGAAGCAGATCCGCTCCGTCATCATGCGCGAGAACTTCATCCCCACCATTGTGAACTTCTCTGCAGAGGAGATCAGGTGGGCGTTGCCGAGAAGCAGCGGAGGTAGTTGGGGTATTGAGAGGTTTGCCTGTGGCCTTGTCATCTCTGACGTGTCATATGCCAGAAGGCAGTGTCAGTTAGTCACACGAACACCTCTAGGCCATTTCCACTCAAAGAAGTAGATTTCTTCCCCACATTCCTGGCAGTAGTTTTCTGATCCCTTAACCCCTGCACGCCAAATCCTGTTCCATCCCCACAAACAGCTGTGAGGACGCAGCCGCTTGCTGCGGCAGAGCCGGCCATGGAGTCTTTCTCCTCTTGGGAATGGGCAAGGGGCGGGGAAGCTCAGAGTCCTTCTCAGCATCAGTGTCCACTGTCACTTAGAACGAGGTGTTCTGGAATCTGGCTTGTCCTCACTGGTACTGGGACACCAGGTGGGACTGCCTTTACATGTCGATTTTCTAACGCTCTTCTTTACTTTGCCCTACACGTGCTGAGAGATGCGATTTCTCTTTTGCAGTGATGCCATAAGGGAGAAGATGAAGAAAAACTACATGTCCAATCCAAGCTACAATTATGAAATTGTAAACAGGGCTTCCCTGGCCTGCGGCCCTATGGTCAAATGGGCAATCGCACAGGTAATTAGCCGGCCGAGAGCTCCCACTGAGAGGTGACCTCTTGTCCAGTCCGTTTAAACAACAGCTACCGGTTTGCCCTCCTCAGCTTAACTATGCAGACATGTTAAAGCGAGTGGAGCCCCTGCGCAATGAGCTGCAGAAGCTGGAGGATGACGCCAAGGACAACCAGCAGAAAGCCAACGAGGTGGAGCAGATGATCCGGGATCTGGAAGCCAGCATCGCCCGCTACAAGGAGGAGTACGCAGTCCTGATCTCAGAGGCCCAGGCCATCAAAGCAGACCTGGCTGCTGTCGAAGCAAAAGTAAGATTGTCATCAGGAACCTGCAGTCTTTCTGCCGACTCCCCTGGAATTCTGTCCTTCACTGTGTACTAGAAGGTGCTGGCCTCATTTGGTGGAAGCTGAGATGCACACACGTTAACGTGCTGCATGTACCTCTAGTTAGGGTAGAGAGGAACCAGCTAGCAGTCTAAAGCCAGTGAGCCGCCAGCCTCTGCAGCCAGCTCCAAACCTGTGCTTCCCCGCTTTGACTTCACGAGAGGCGTCTCTGAGGGCCTGCCTGTCATGGTCTGCTGTCCGCTGCTCTCTCCATCTCTCACACCCGCACCCCTCTTGGATCCTCAAAATACTCTCTTATCTCCTGCCACCAGTGTCTTTTCTCTCCAGGCCAACCCTCACCTGGCTGTTCCCCAGTGGTCCCTTCTTGCCCCCACCTCTGCTATGCACAAGTCTCGAGGCTGACACTTAAGTCTACACTCATCCCACTGATTAGCCCCAATTAGATTCTAAGACGTGTGTGTGTCGTCATCAGTTGTGTGTGTTCTGGGTCCCATCTCCTTTGAGTCTGAACAACCTGAACATGTTCCTATTTCTAGCTCACCCCAAACCCTGCACACGATGTGAAGGAACAGATTCGTACTTTTCAGTAAAATGTTGTTTTATTTTCCTTTTAGGTGAACCGGAGCACCGCTCTTCTAAAGAGTTTGTCTGCTGAACGTGAACGATGGGAAAAGACAAGTGAAACTTTCAAAAACCAGATGTCCACCATCGCAGGGGACTGTCTCCTGTCAGCTGCCTTCATTGCTTACGCGGGTTATTTTGACCAGCAGATGCGTCAGAACTTGTTCACCACTTGGTCCCATCACTTACAGCAAGCCAACATCCAGGTAACAGTCTAGGGAATTTCAAAAAGATGTGTCAAAGGTGTGAGTCAAATTGATGGTCAGTAAGCTTTTCTAATCTTCACTTGAAAACTGTACCCATGTGTAGTCTTGAAGCAAGGAAGATAACCACCCTCACCTTTCAGTTCCGCACAGATATTGCACGGACAGAGTATCTTTCCAACGCTGATGAGCGCCTCCGCTGGCAAGCCAGCTCCTTACCTGCAGACGACTTATGCACGGAAAACGCGATCATGCTGAAACGGTTCAACAGGTATGTGCTTCTACGCGAAAAGGGGACGGCTGAGAAGTTTCTGTCTGCAGGGATCTCAGTTAAATTTTTTTTTCGAAACACCTTTTGTTTGATGCGATGAGTAGAAAATTGGGAGCAGACGTGCAATGCTGACAGGCTGAGTGCTCACCTCTGATGGTGGGGTGTGCACAATTCTTTTAGTCTTGCATCTTGACTGAATTGTTCTGCAGTGAATGTTTTTTGTGTAACCTTTTAAAATTGATAGACAAGGTTGTGTGTTGGGATGGACGTTAAAACAGATTGTCTCTTAAAATGCTATAAGAACTGAAAATATTTAGCTAGAATTAGAGGAAAAAGGGAAATTGCTACCAGTTTTTCAGTTTAAGAAGACCAGAATAAGAAGTGGAGTGTGACTGCTGTGAAGGTAGGCTGGACGCTGCGATTCGAGGGGCGTCCTCAGCACTGACACGTAAAAGTCACCTGCCTCTAAGTCTTGACCCCTCTCTGTGGCAGCTCTTAAACCCAGACGCCCTTCGTCATTTTCTCTTTAAAAAACTTATTCCCAGATTTCTTTTTAACCTCATCTAAACATCTTGAAACTGTTGAGCCCTTGCTGTATGCCACTGTCCCCAGGGACGCAAAGATGATGAAGCTTCCTCCAGATGTCCTTTGATTTTATGAGCAGCCCTCAGGTCCCACGAGGTGTCTCACCAGTTGGTGCTGACAAGAGTATTGACCCTTCAGTACAGTCTGTATGCCATGCTGGATTTGACTGAATGAAAAGTATACCCACTCCTGGGTGTTTATTCAGCAATAGCCTGGCACACGTGAAGAATGACAAGTCTAAAAATATTCATGAGAACGGAGTGTGTGCAATGACGGGTGGTACCTCACATGCCCTTGATTACCGTGCGTCTCCACAGTGGGAAACGGGCATCCTGACAGGCCAGGCCATTCATATGGAGCCCGTGTGCAAAGGCGGCTCCAGCAGACAGACAGTGAGTGAGGAGAGCGAGCAGGTGCCAGGCCAGGGTGGTGTGCTCCCGGTGGACACTCGTCCACGCACGCGCGCGTCTGTAAATGCCTAAACCTCCTCTGTAGAGAAGCTGGTGACAGTAGTCACCTGGGGGCGGAATTTGGTGAACAAAGAATGGGGGGGTTCTTCTCACCATATGCCCTTTCATCGCTTCTGAAGTTGGTAAAAAATGTGTGTGTATTACCTGTTTTTAAAATTTGTTTAATTGGCATGTGACCCCCCCCCAAAATCACTTGAGCTTCTTTGTGCCTCTATGTCCTCATTTATAAAACGGACATAACAATCCCTCTCATAGGGTTATTGTGAGCATTAAATGCAGTGGTATCTGTAATTTGCCAGGGTTGTGGCGATTTAAACCCTTTATGACTGTTAGCTCTGGTGCTGCTGCAGCATCCGTGTTAATCCCTACTTTCTAGGAGGTCACTGTCTAAAAGGCAGTAAATACTACACAGAACAGTAACTCTAGCGTTGTGTGCTCGGCATTCGGGGAAGAGCACATGAGCATGCTGAGAGAGAAGAACATGTGGCCCAGAGAGAAGTTTTAACTATGGGCCTGCTTAACAGAGTCTGGGACATAGTTACTGCTCATTACAGTAGTTCTTCGAAAAGGTGATCTGATTTTAGCATTAAGCATTTGTCACTTTTGTTTCTGTTAGTAAATCTAGAAACCACACTTGAGTGATTGGGACAAGCTTTCTGTCGTCACTGGGGGCTCTGCCCACCACACTGTTGTGCTTTCCATTAGTTTCTGTAACCTGCTCTTCTGTTACCTCGTCCTCAGGTATCCACTGATCATTGACCCCTCTGGGCAGGCCACAGAATTCATTATGAATGAATACAAGGACCGTAAGATCACCAGGACCAGCTTCTTGGATGACGCCTTCAGAAAGAACTTGGAGAGTGCACTGAGATTTGGGAACCCCCTTCTGGTCCAGGTGTGTGTATATCTGAGTCCTTCAGATCCTGCTTCTGACATGGAATTCCTTTTAGGGCTACACTGAGTTTTTATTAAACACAGTTGACATGAAATAAAACTACATAATACAGTGATAGTTTTTTAACTTTAAGCCTTCATTTGACATCAAAGCATTGATAAAGCTTTGAGATTGTTCTATAAAAAGTAAACCAAACAAAAGCAGTGTTTGCACTTAAAATTCCACTTATAATGTCTAGATCAGCCCTGTCCACTGGAACTTTCAGTGACGGGAACATCTGTAACCTGTGCTGTCCAGTATGGTGACCTCAGCTGTGGCTGTTGAGCACTTCATGTGGCTGGTGTGATGAAGGAACTGAAATTTTAATTTTAATTCACTTAAGTAGCCACATGTGGCTAGCGGCTACCACATTGGACAGTGCAGGTCTAAATGATTAAGTGGCTTCTGGGAAGGTGTATTTATCTTGAGTAGGAAGTCAATGTCAATACATCACTATTTGGACGAAAATAAATATTTGTAAAACTCTAACCATAAAAATTCTTCTATGTATACACGTATATAGGATGTGGAAAGCTATGATCCAGTTTTGAATCCAGTACTGAACCGTGAAGTTCGGCGAACAGGGGGGAGAGTACTGATTACCCTCGGTGACCAGGATATAGACCTGTCGCCATCGTTTGTCATCTTCCTGTCCACCCGAGATCCAACTGTAAGGAATGAGGCACTTGATGTATGAAAATGTGGCGCTGTTGGGGCTGCAGCTGAAGTGACAAAACAGATGGTTCGTTCTCCTTTTGACAGGTTGAGTTCCCACCAGATCTCTGTTCCCGGGTTACTTTTGTCAACTTCACAGTCACGCGGAGCAGCTTACAGAGCCAGTGTCTAAATGAAGTGCTTAAAGCAGAAAGACCTGACGTGGATGAAAAGCGTTCCGATCTTCTTAAACTTCAAGGTATGTTTCTGGCTCTATAACTTTTAGATTCTTGGTGCAGGTCAGGAGACTGAACTTTTAAGGGACTAGAATGTTTCAGGTTTACGTCAAGCACTTCAGAGAGTTTTCCTTTTGAAAGAATGTGAGTACTGTAGCAAACTCTGGATGTTTGATCATTTAAGGGGAATTTCAGCTCCGTTTACGTCAGCTAGAAAAATCTCTGCTACAAGCTCTGAATGAAGTGAAAGGACGCATTTTGGATGATGACACAATCATAACAACTCTGGAGAACCTCAAGAGAGAGGCCGCTGAGGTGACGAGAAAAGTAGAAGAGACTGACATCGTGATGCAGGAGGTGGAGACCGTGTCCCAGCAGTACCTGCCGCTGTCCACCGCCTGCAGCAGCATTTACTTCACCATGGAGTCTCTGAAACAGGTGACCGCGGGGCTGTGCAGCCGGGCTGGGGCGCGCCGCACCTTGTGCCACGAGAGTGTCTAATGGTTGTCCTCTGGTGCTTACTTTCAGATCCACTTCTTGTACCAGTACTCCCTCCAGTTTTTCCTGGACATTTATCACAATGTGTTATACGAGAACCCGAACCTGAAGGGCATCACCGACCACACGCAGCGCCTCTCCATCATAACCAAGGATCTCTTCCAGGTACCGGGCTTGGCACCCGGCTCTTCCCGGGGAGGGGAGACTCAGAGGGAGTTCTTCGGCAACAGCAGTGTTTCCTGCTTTGGTCCAGGTGGCGTTTAACCGGGTGGCTAGAGGCATGCTGCATCAAGACCACATCACCTTCGCCATGCTGCTGGCGAGGATCAAGCTGAAGGGCACTGTCGGGTAAGGCCGCCTGCCCGTCCTAGAGCACCGCACTCGTAGGCTGCCTGCTAGCATTTTATGATAGGATAAACTCTTTTTCCTTCTTTGAGCCAGTACTGCTCTTTTTGTGATGGTAGTAATGAATCTAAGAGACCCCAGCTAATCTGTTGCCCCCTTCCCAGAGAGCCTACCTATGATGCTGAATTCCAGCACTTCTTGAGAGGGAAGGAGATCGTCCTGAGTGCTGGCTCGACACCCAAGATCCAGGGCTTGACTGTGGAGCAGGCCGAAGCGGTTGTGAGGCTGAGCTGTCTGCCTGCGTTTAAAGATCTGATTGCGAAGGTTCAGGCCGATGAGGTAAGTGTTCTTCTGAACAATCCCACGGGAAAAGAACAGCAGTTGCCTTCTGCCAGAAAGTTGGCAATAAGGGATCATGTGTTATGTGAAACCCAGAAAGTTGTGTTTGTGCACTCTCGCATCGGACATCTGATAAGTCAGTCTCAGCCTGTCTGCCCACGAGGATGGGCCCTGCTCTGTGGTGATGCTTGCCCTGTTGTCTCCACAGCAATTTGGCATCTGGTTGGACAGCAGCTCCCCAGAGCAGACGGTGCCCTACCTCTGGAGTGAAGACATTCCTGCAAGTAAGCCACGTCAAGGCTCCTGATGTTTTCATTCTGAACCCAGATGTAAAGTTGGGTTTTGCTGTTTGAATGAAGGGGTGCTTCCCAAAAATAAAAAGTCACAGATTCCTGAGATAAGTATTTCAGTGTTAAAACTTCAGGAGTTGGCTTAGAAGTGGGAAAGCAAAGAATTCCTAATTCCTGTTCCAACTCATGCTTAAAGACCAAGGGAAATAGATGGGAAGGCCTTGCCCAACCTTAGGGGGAAAATGGCTGGTTTTCACTGTGTTCCATGAGTCACTGGGCCAGCCAGACCCCTAGAGGAGGGAGAAGAGGGTGGTCTCCAGCTCCCGGTCCACAGCGGGGCTGCACTTACGAGGATCTTCTTCAGACGTTTCTGAGAATCTTCAGGTGTTGTACCTGCAATGAACAGGTGTCAGTGGAATCATTTAAAATCAGTAACTGCCACAGTACCCGTGGAGACCTAAGCAGTAGGTGTTGTCACAGGTGTGTCCAGAGGGTTCACGGAGACACAGGTGGGGGTGGCAGTTCTCCTGGGGGCAGAGGACCAGAGGAGGTGGTGTGATTTCTGATTTCTGAGGTGTCATACGTTTGAGCCGAGTCTTAGACACTGTTTGCTGAGCGTGGGCTATAGCAAGAACATCCGGCAGGGGGACATCTCAAAGTTTGTGCTCTCACCAAGCCCCCACCCTTTCACTCGGCCTCATTGCAGCACCTATCGGGCAAGCCATCCACCGCCTGCTCTTGATTCAGGCTTTCCGCCCTGACCGCCTGCTGGCCATGGCCCACATGTTTGTTTCGACAAACCTCGGGGAGTCCTTCATGTCCATCATGGAGCAGCCGCTCGACCTGACTCACATTGTGGACACGGAGGTACAGCTCTGGCCCCCTGCAGGCTCAAGTACGTCTCCTCCGCCCTGCCTCCTAGCCACAGTGTCCTAAGGCCAAGTCCCCGCTGGAGACTTTAAACCTGCCCGTCTTCACAAGCCCCACCCACGGGGCTCTCCTCTCTCAATAAGCACACAGTCTGGTGGGATGCTAAGTTCACTCCACTTCCTCTTCTGCAGGTAAAGCCAAACACTCCTGTCCTAATGTGCTCTGTGCCCGGTTATGATGCCAGTGGGCATGTTGAAGACCTTGCAGCTGAACAGAACACGCAGATCACTTCGATTGCGATCGGTAAGCATGCTCGATCACTTTCACGGGCAGAAGCCCCATAGAGTTCATGGTGGGCATTGAAGTCCAACTCTGCCGTGCTGACACTAAGCTTTCTGGCACCAGGCTCGGCAGAAGGCTTCAACCAAGCAGATAAGGCAATAAATACAGCCGTGAAGTCAGGCAGGTAGGCCTGTTTTGTTTTGTCTCAGAATGCCTTGGTCCCCAAAATTGAGACAGGAGACATGAGGCGTCGGCGTGGTTTTCTCTCTGCCTGTGCAGGTGGGTGATGCTGAAGAACGTCCACCTGGCTCCCGGGTGGCTGATGCAGCTGGAGAAGAAGCTGCATTCCCTGCAGCCACACGCTTGCTTCAGACTCTTTCTTACCATGGAGATCAACCCCAAGGTGGGTGGTTCGAAGGTGTGAGGCATTGGCTTTGAATGCTGGTTTGACGTCTTTCTGTTCAGAGGGCATGTGTGGTAGAGCTAAGGCGCACGTGGAACCAGTGGTGAGAGGAGCCATGTCTTCCTCAGGTGCCCGTGAACCTGCTCCGCGCGGGCCGCATCTTCGTGTTTGAGCCGCCACCGGGAGTGAAGGCCAACATGCTGAGGACATTCAGCAGCATCCCTGTCTCGCGGATATGCAAGGTAAAGATCGCAGTCTGTGTAGAAGCCCGAGAGACAGGCCCATCCCTGGGTCCAGGAGCAGGTCTCCCTGCTTCCTGGCGGCACCAGAATGGCTGATGGTGCAGGTGACGGGACTCTCAGCTACAGGGCCAGTCTCCCCTGTGAACAGGTCGAGAGGTACTGTGCCCCGGGTTTGTTTGCAGGGCTGTGACGCTCGGCTCCCAGGTGAGCAGACAGCCCGTGGTGAAGCTCTGGCCAGAACCGGGACGTGGACCCCGGAGTAGGCATCTGGGAACCCTCCCCTCCCGAGCTCGGGCCACCCGAGGCTGAGCAGGGCCCTCAGGGCACCAAGCACAGACCAAGCTCGTGGGAGGAGCAGGGTGATTCTTATTTTGTGCCATAATCCACCTTTTCTGACATTTTTAGAAAACATCTTCTCCTGAATAGTTTTTCTCAACAGTGTCATTGGATCACGACTTTATTAATAGACATTTGGCATACTTTTCTCCTAGCAACAGTATTTATATTAATTTCCTGCATAGTAGGTGCTGGTCTTAGTACGGTCAGGGTGTTCCAGGGTTGGTATGTGGAAAGCTCTTTTTAAAGCTTTGGTTCTGATGGAGGATCGCTGTGTTCTCAGCTAGAAAGGGGCGCTGCTTTCTGATGATTCTGTCCTTGGTAATTTTCCTCCTCTAGTCTCCCAACGAGCGTGCTCGCTTATACTTCCTGCTGGCCTGGTTCCACGCCATCATCCAAGAACGCTTACGATATGCACCCCTGGGGTGGTCAAAGAAGTATGAGTTTGGGGAGTCTGACCTGCGGTCAGCCTGCGACACAGTGGACACGTGGCTGGATGACACAGCAAAGGCAAGTGTGGGCTGTGCCATGCCCGAGAGAGGGGAAACACCTAGAAACGTTCCCAATTATGCTACAAGTTAATGTGCTCAGCTTTACAACCACAGCAGACAGTGGGGAGTCAACTGTTTGATTATAAGGAAGGAAACCCCAAAAGAGGGAGAGCCAGGTGTGCTGATGCCCCCTCCGACCTACACACACGTAATCAGCCTTTCCTTACCCAGGGGAGGCAGAACATCTCGCCAGATAAGATCCCGTGGTCAGCACTGAAGACCTTGATGGCCCAGTCCATCTATGGTGGGCGCGTGGACAATGAGTTTGACCAGCGTCTGCTCAACACTTTCCTGGAGCGTCTGTTCACGACGAAGAGTTTCGATAGTGAATTTAAGCTGGCTTGCAAGGTTGATGGGCACAAAGACATTCAGATGCCAGATGGCATCAGGTACGGGCCTGCCTCTTGTGACCAAGACAGTCAACACACTAGGCAGTTTCTGGCATCGCACGTAACAGCATTTCCACATGTGCTGGTTTTCCAGGCGAGAGGAGTTTGTGCAGTGGGTGGAGCTGCTCCCCGACACCCAGACGCCCTCCTGGCTGGGCCTGCCCAACAACGCCGAGAGAGTCCTCCTCACCACCCAGGGTGGGTACCCCATCCCTCCGGTCCTCCACAAGCGCGCCCTTCGCCTCAGCATTTGCTGGGGCCAGTTTCCTCTGCCCGTTGTGGCTTAGTTGGGCCTCAACTTTCTCCTCCATCAAACCCCCAGCCCACCATTCCCATTACCAGCTGCTCCTGACTCGCTCCAAGGGGAGGCACAGGAAACAATTGGCTCCAGCAGGGTCTTCTCTCAATATAGGCTCCATTCTGGGCAAGATGCTTGATAGGTAAACGAGGTCTGGAAGTTGCATTTAGGCTTTTCTCTTACATTCAGAAATAATTTCATTTTTTATTTTTTAAAGAGTTGAAAAGCACTTGGTATTAAGTGATGTTTTTAAAACGTCTTTTTTTTGGAGTACAGTTTTTTAGAATTTTCCTTTTACGCACACGATATTTTTTTCTTCAAGACTATTCAAGAAATCATCTAATCTGGTGGTTCTCAAAGTGTGGTCTCCAGACTACGTCAGCCTCACCTGGACCTTCTTAGAAATGCAGATTCTCAGGCCCCGCCCAGCCCTCCTGGGTCAGAACCAGGAGTGCTGGGGCCCTCCCTGTGGCTGATACACATGCAAGAGTGAGAATTGCTGGTCTAACCCAGGCTTCTCCTTTGCGGGTGCAGGCCCAGAAAGGATTGGTAGTTTGCCCAAAGTCTCGCAGCTAGCTGATAAAACAGAAGCAAACCATTCATTGCGGGCTGTCTCTTCAGCTCTGTAATGAGGACTCCTCCCTATGGGACTTGTTTTCTGACTGAGGACGACCTTGGATGCTGCCGGATCGTGCCTCCCACTGTGAAGTGGCAGTGGCCCCATAGGTGACCAGAATGAACGTCGGGCTGGTCAGCAGTTGAGAGTTTGAGGACTAGATGCGAGGCAGGCTTCAGTGTAGGAGCATTCTCTTGTATAAGAGCATGTACTGAGACCATTTAGAGTATTGATCAACCTAGGGTGTCACCTGCTGTGACCTGACCTGGCCCCCGTGAGAAGGGAGTGTTTGCAGGGTTTGTCACTCACTGCCCTCTAATAGCAGCTGGGTCCTTATGCATGTGCCCTGATACTGCAGTGGCTGTTACATGAGCGGCACCTGGGGCCAGGGCTAACCGGTTGCCCGAGCTCACGTGCCCCATGTGGGGCCTGAGGTCTTGAGTCCACGGGGTCCTGTCTGCGGGAGAGCTGAGCCGTCACCTCTCCAGGCCAGCCGCCAAGCAGCAGCGCTGCTCTGGAACTGGACTTTCAGCACTCCTGTAGTGGGTAAGGGACAAAGACAGGGTGAGATCAGACACACCAAGGGTTAAACAGAGTGGGGACAGGTGTTTGAGGGGGCAGGTGGTTGTGGGCGGAGTCTGGAGCACAAGGGAGGCTGCCATGTGGTTGAGCGCAGTCCGAGTGGAAGTGGTCACACATTAACATGCACAGGGCCCCTGCCTGGAGCCTGGTGTGCCCCGAGCCCTCCTTCCTGATGCCCTCTGGGCTGCTCCAGCTCCACGTGAACGCGAGAGTCTTGAGGCAGCCCCACTCCCATCTGCACTCTCAGGCTGCTGCTCCAGGCCCAGCGGCCATGACTTGACCTGGTAGCAATTTTTCTGTGTTTGCCACTTCATTTTTCTGGCCAGACCGTTTTCTGTGCTTCAGAAAGGTGAACTTGGTGCCTGTGGGTAAACTCATTATGTGGCCTTTACATTCAAGTTCTTTTTCCCTCTGCTCTCCTGCCCGTCCCCTCCGTTCATCTGCTGCTGGTGGGATCGTGGCCCAGGTGTGGACATGATCAGTAAAATGCTGAAGATGCAGATGCTGGAGGATGAGGACGACCTGGCCTACGCGGAGGCTGAGAAGAAGACGAGGACAGACTCCACGTCTGACGGGCGCCCCGCCTGGATGAGGACGCTGCACACCACTGCTTCCAACTGGCTGCACCTGATCCCCCCGACGCTGAGCCATCTCAAACGGACGGTGGAGAACATCAAGGTGGCCGGGCAGGGAGCTGGCAGGGCCACCCTAGGGGTCCATGCGCTATTGTCCTAGAAGTTCGACTGGGCAGTCAAGCTGTACTTAGTGTTGTCTCAGAGCCCAGGCTCAGGCAAGAGTGATTGACACTTGTTAAACTGGCCAGAAATACTCTCGAAGGTTGTCTGCCTTCCAGGAGCTAGGTAAACAACTCTCCAAAAGGATGTGGCGGCAGCCATGCTTCCTCTTTAGAGAAGTGTCCAGAGCTGCTGTGGGTCAGGCAGGGGCTACGCAGGGTTCTGGCCGGCTTCTTACGAGGTCGAGTCCAAGACAGTAATCTGGTGCAGCTGGGCGTGATCTGGACCGGGTTGTGGATCCTGGGGCTCCTGAGCTTGAATTACTTCTGTTTGCCTCATTCTTCTGCAGAAGGGACCTCTTTCTAACCTCTCTTCCCTTCACCCTGGCCTTCCCTTCTCTTTGAACAATTTTAGGATCCTTTGTTCAGATTCTTCGAGAGAGAGGTGAAGATGGGAGCAAAGTTACTTCAGGACGTCCGCCAGGATCTTGCTGACGTTGTTCAAGTGTGTGAAGGGAAGAAGAAACAGACCAACTACCTGCGTACACTTATCAACGAGCTGGTGAAAGGTGCACTTTGATTGGGACTGAATGAGGTGTTGGTCCTCCCGTGTGCCTGGGGCTCAGCCCCGGGGGCCCGGCCCCGGCCTCACCCGCCCTCGGCAGTCCCCCTCACTGCACTGAGAGCAGGATTCCTGGGGGCCGGCGGCCGCAATTCTTCAGAGTGTTGACAGGTCCCAGGCCAGGCATTTCCTTCCAAACAGACTTCCCTCTGAGAGCAGCTCGGTGCCCTTACCTGGGGGCAGGCTTAGAAATGCCCAAGAACTTGTTTTTATTATATGCTGGTCACTGACGTTTACTAAAATTTTTACACAACTTCTACAGTTTTTAGGGGGGGAGCCAGGACTGAAGAAAAGTGGAGGGGTAGGGGGCTCGAGTCCAAAGGCGCAAGGAGCCCCCAGGTGTCTCCCATCGGCTCCAAGAGCAGGAATTGCTAGTGACACTGAGCCACTTGTGTGATGGGAGTTTGTGGCTTTGGTGTTCCTTGGGAGTCACTGGCACCCCAGACGCAGCTGTCAGTTACACGGAACTGAGCAAAGAACAGATGCAGAGGTGATGGCAGTCCATCCAGGACATGCAGCCGGGGAGAGGGGGAGGGCTTGCGTGTGTGAGCACAGCTGGAGATGCAGGTGAGCCCCAGCAGCCTCAGCCCATCTGTGGGGGACGGTGGGGACTGACGCGCCGGGCCCGCCTGGCTTGCAGGAATCCTGCCCCGGAGCTGGTCTCACTACACGGTGCCTGCCGGCATGACCGTCATCCAGTGGGTGTCCGACTTCAGCGAGAGGATCAAACAGCTGCAGAACATCTCCCTGGCGGCTGCCTCTGGCGGTGCCAAGGAGCTAAAGGTGGGGAAGGCGCTCTGAGAAGTCTGGGGGAGGGTTGGTGGCTGTCCTGGGCTTGGGAGCAGCAGCACCCGGGCAGCTCAGGGGATGAGCACAGGCCAGGTCAGATCCGACAGAATGCGTGGGGCTCACTCCTCACCTGGGGCTGCTTCCTCCCACAGAACATCCACGTGTGCCTGGGCGGCCTGTTTGTACCTGAGGCGTACATCACCGCCACCAGGCAGTACGTGGCCCAGGCCAACAGCTGGTCCCTGGAGGAGCTCTGCCTGGAAGTCAACGTCACCACCTCCCAGAGTGCCACCCTCGACGCCTGCAGCTTTGGAGTCACAGGTGCGTTGGGATCAGAGAACATGCAGACTCAGCGCCTCTGGCTGGGCTTCCCTGAAGTTCCCCTTCCCTGCTCCAGGCCCCACTGGGCCAGCACACGTTCTCACAGGTGGCTGGCGGTCCTCACATGCGAGTCAGAGCTGGGCACTTGGTCCGCCCTGAGAGCCCCGGGAGCGGGGGGTTGGCCTAGCTGTTGTTTCCCTGGCCGATGGGTTTTGGCTTCCTCCTCCCAGGTTTGAAGCTCCAGGGGGCCACGTGCAATAACAACAAGCTGTCGCTCTCCAACGCCATCTCCACGGTCCTTCCTCTAACACAGCTGCGCTGGGTCAAGCAGACCAATGCGGAGAAGAAGGCTAATGTGGTAAGTGGCTCCGTCCCGTCCTTCGTGGTCAGGGAGCTCGGCATAAAGCCCTCCATCACCACGCCCCCCGGGCCCCCGCTTGGCCCAACGTCAACCGTGCGCCCGTCTCCTCCTCGCAGGTGACCTTACCCGTCTACCTGAACTTCACCCGCGCAGACCTCATCTTCACAGTGGACTTTGAAATTGCCACCAAGGAAGACCCTCGCAGCTTCTACGAGCGTGGCGTGGCAGTCCTCTGCACAGAGTGAAACAACACTTTTCTAGCCCCCCTTTCTGTAATAGTAAAATTCAATATTTAACATTTATTCATTATTAGGATGTGTGGAAGGTATGGACTTGTCAAGGGAAGTCGAGGCTTGGAGGTTGGAGGACACTGAAGGCAGGCTGAAGGCTGACGGGAGCGGTGGGAACGGGAAGGATGCTCGTACGTGTTAGAGGGTCGACTGCATGGCTTGTTTTATGAAATAAAACACTAAGCACGGTCTGGCTCCCGCCTCTTCTGTCTTGGCTCTAGTCACGGGTGCTGAGCGCCGCACCCACCCAATGCAGCCACAGCTCTTGAATTACGAACCTGGCAACCCCTTCGTGGACACACCGCCAGCCAGCCTGCCTAGAAAAGCTCTGGCCCATCCTGGGTCACATCAGCACCCGCTGCGGCCTGACTGCACAGCCGCGCTCTTGGTGCCTGGGCTCGGCCTACAACCCTCAGGGTGGAGCCTGGGGCACAGGTTGATGCCCTCATGTGGCTCTGCCACCCAGCCCGATCCCTCCTGGCGCAGTTGTTCCCGAAGTCCTAGGCTGGCGGCTGGCTCGGCTGACTGCTTGCTGCACACCGTAGTGATGGGCGTGTCCTTGTGGAAACAGGTTTCTGGCCTGCCTTGCAGTGACCAGCACGGGCCCTGTGACGGAAACCTGTTCGTCCTGCTGCTGGGCCACCCATGACCCGCCCACCAGCGGAGCAGTGCTGTGAGTGGGACTGAATGGATGCTCAAGGTCCACCCCCCACCCCCCCAGGGCCTGAGAGGAGAGTCAGAGCCGCCTCCCTACCCAGTTCTGGAATACTCCATCACAGATCCCTAGGTGGCTTGATTGCAGTGCAAGGCTATATTCAGCTGACACTGGGGGCCTGTTTTAAATGTTCTCTGAACCAGTAAAGGATTCTGGGCATTTCTGTGGTGGGAGTGCTAAACAGCACTGCAGACTCTCCCCTGAGAAGAGCTGGCGCCAGGCCCTGGTGACGAGGAGAGTCCGTGAAAGGCCACGTGCTAACCCTTGCTCGCCCACCCTGTTTACAGGTGAGGTTCCTGAGCACAGAGGCTAAGGGGGCACCAGGTGAGGATTCCGGAGCCCAAGAGAAGGGCCACCATCTGTAAACCCTGATGGCCCAGTGGAGGGGACACAGCAAGCTCCGGAAACGTCAGGGGAGCTGCCTCCAGGCCGAAGGGAAGGACCCAGCTACAGACACCACTGAGACACTCCACCCACCTTCCGCCTAGGGGACAGGGGCTAGGACCGCACTCCCCTGGTCGAAGGCTTCCGAGTGGACCCCATGGGTCAGACTTACTGCCTCCCACCGGACACCCATGGGCAGTGCCTGGTGCAGGGCCCCCTCAAGTCACCCCCATCCCACCCCTACCCTGAGCTCAGTCCATGGGGCCTGAGGAGACCCCTACCTCTGGGACCACCCACTCACCCTGCAGTTGGAGTGTCAGGCTGGACACTGGCCCCCAGCCCAATTTGTCCTCAGGACAGAGCTGTCAGAAAGGGGGCCTGGGGGGACCGGGGGTGGGGGGGGGCGGGCAGGGAGGAGGGGTGTTGAACAGAGACCCACCCGGGGCAGCTCCTCCACCCACCCCATCCAGGGCCTCCTGGAGGAGGAAGGATCAGCCCCCTCTGGGCGGACTCCCCTCTTACTGGACCCCCTCTCATTGGGACATTGCAGGTCTGGGCCTACAGGTGGCGGCCATGCGCTGCCACGGACTCCAGACGTGGGAGGAAGGGAAAGCTCAGTAAAACCAGGGAAAGGGCACAAGAGCCACCCCACCTGTTCTTTGTAGGTTTTACCACGTGAAGACTGAGCCACGGAACTGCTCACAACTCCAACTTCTTCAACAGCCTGGCTGAGGACAGAGCAGAGGGTGCTGCGCCTAGGGCCCAGCGTAGCTCCAGGAGACTCAGCTGCCCAGCTGCCCTCTGACCCCAGCCACCCTCCTGCGCCTTCACCTCCATCTCCACACTAATTTGGGCCCATTTGTTTCATTTAAAAAATTTTTTTTTTTTGAGGAAGATTAGCCCTGAGCTAATATCTGCTGCCAATCCTCTTTTTGCTGAGGAAGACTGGCCCTGAGCTAACATCCGTGCCCATCTTCCTCTATATGTGGGACGCCTACCACAGCATGGTGTGCCAAGCGGTGCCATGTCTGCACCCGGGATCCGAACCGGCAAACCCCGCGCCACCAAAGCAGAACTTGGGCACTTAACCGCTGGCGCCACCGGGCAGGCCCCCTAAATATTTTTATTCGTGGTCTGACCATCAACTCCAAGAGCTGGGCCCCCCAGAGGCAGCTGTGGTGAACACCTGTTGGGGGAGTGAGGGCAGGACGAGAACCACAGCAAAGACTTGGTCCGCTCGGCAGTCCTAGGACTTGACTGTGAAGCAAAAGGGGAAGAAATCCTCTGGGATTCAGTGGGGTGGGCTCCTGAGGGCCACAGGGGCCCTTCCTGAATCGGACCCCACTTTCAGCAAGCGGTGGGTACCCGGGTGTTATTATTTGAGACATAGAAAAAGGGCCAAGAGGGCCGGCCCCATGGCTGAGCCGTTAAGTTCGCACGCTCTGCTTCCGTGGCCTAGGGTTTCGCCAGTTCAGATCCTGGGTGCAGACATGGCACCGCTCATCAGGCCACGCTGAGGTGGCGTCCCACATGCCACAACTAGAAGGACCCACAACTAAAATATACACAAGTATGTACCGGGGGGCTTTGGGGAGAAAAAGGGAAAAAAAAAAGGGGGCCAAGTGTTTCGTTGAAACTTTCCATGTTCGTCAACGCCCACCCTGACCCGCGGGCCTGTCGCGGGCCAGCACCCCTTCCTGGGCTGACTGCTCACCCCGGCCTAGGCCACATACTGCCTCTTCCTCTTGCTTTTCTCAGGCTCTGGCAGTAACAGTTCCAGTTTCCTCTTGGACAGTGAGAGCCGGGGCCCCTTGTCCCTCTCACTCCCCAGTCTGGGTGGCGGCCTGGGCACCTGCTGTGACACTCTGGCTCTGCCCTGAGTGTGTCTGCCCGTCTGGGGGGCCCCCGCGGCAGGGAGCAGGGGGCTGGCTGCCTTGGACCCCCCGACTTCCCCGATCATTCTCGTGTCCTCTGGAGCCCCGGGAAGCCTGGCTGCCCACCCTCGCGCCTCAGCACCACTGGCCTCCACAGGCTGCATGTCCACATCGTTGGCCCCCAGGGATGCGGGGGCCCAGCCGGCAGCTTTCTTGACGAGGTCTGGAATTTTCAAGGAGAGAGGGTCTTCTAAGTTCACTTCTTCTGGACTCCTGGACTTCGGTGTATGCGAAGGCACGTTACAGTGCACACTGCCCAGAAAACAGTCTTTGAAGCTATAGGAGGAGTGACCGGGGGTGTCTTCTGAGTCGCCATAAGGATCTAAAAACTGATGACAAGTATTTGAGCCTGTTAGCAATTTCCAGCATAAACCATTTCTTCCATCACTGTTGGCAAATTTTGCATGATCTGCCTTGCAGATAAATCTTTAAAAATGCACGAGACAAATATCCTGTAGCGTCCAAAAGGCCTAAGGGGTCCACCATCACTGGGAACTCAGCCTGAGCCCTGTCATTTAAAGCCCTCATCCCAGCGCTGGGCACTGGGGCGTCTGAGCTCATTTCCTCCCAACGTCCCCTCCAGAGAGCATGGTGCGTGTCCCTGGTGCAGGACAAACTCCGGCAGGCCCAGCTCCCTGCCCAGGAGAGCGCAAACGTGGCCCTGCTGCCCTGCGCAGAGGGCTGTCGAAGGAGGCGGGAAGCAGCCCAAGTGAGTCAGTCCAACCGCTCACTGTTTTCAAAGGTGCCAGTGGTATGTGCAGCCCCCAGGGCAGCCAAACGCCTCTGACCTCTCTGAGGGGCGTTTGCGGAGCTTTCTGGACAACTAGTAACACCCTCCTCAGCCCTGACCTTTGCACCCAAATTTCCTGTCTTCCTCTTCCCGCCGCCTTCCTCGCCACTGCTCTTGACGGAGCACCCGCAGTTAGGGGCTCCAGAGAAAGTCCAAGTCCCTGCGACAGGCATGTCCCTTCTGGCACTAGCTGAGAGCTGCCCTTTCAGTGACTGCCAGCGCCCTGCTCGACTGAGGCCTTCCAGACATGAGAGGACCATGACGCTGGTAAACAACCAGGCGACCGATACGACTGGGTGTCAGTGCGGCTCCAGGCATTCCACTCCTCACACACACACACCCACATGCATTCCACACCTCACACACATGTGCACACATGCATTCCACTCCTCACACACATGCACACACATTCTACGCCTCACACACGCACTCCACTCACACACATGCACACGCATGCATTCCACTACTCACACACACACATTCCACTCACGCATATGCATGCATTCCACGCCTCACACACACGCATTCCACGCCTCACACATACACGTGCACACATTCAACTCCTCACACACACAAGTATTCCACTCCTCACATACACGCATGCGCACACACCTCCCCCCATTGTGGGGTCCTTTCACTTGGGTAGTGAAAACCTCCCAAGAAAGCTCATTTCCTCCCTGCACAGTTGACACTTATTTATTCCAAAAAAGGTAAAAATGAAGATTAACACAATCTCTGGGCAACTGTGATCATTTCAGATTCAGAAACTGGTCCAAAGTGTCAGAATTCACAAAGCCGGCACCCCTGCTGTGCCCCCACCACAGAGCAGCCAGCCTCCCTGCGAGACCCCAGGGCCCAGACCGGGGTGAGCGTGGGTGTGTGCACGTGCATGCGTGTGTCGTGGGGGTAACAGTCTCACACGGCCGATAAACCAGCCATATTAGTTCTTACAAACCGAGAGATGCCAGGCGGGGTCGCGCACCTGGGTGGCGTGGCTTCACAGCGCCCACAGCTGCTCTGCAATGTTACATGGCGCCTTAGAACAGGCAAGACTGGGCATTAACTACACCTGAGTTAATTACTGAGATTGATTTTGATTGAGATTAATTTTGAGACTAATTGCAAACCTAGGGTCTTATCAATCTTCCAGGCAAACTACTCTGAGTCTTTTTTTTTCTTATTTTAAAAAAAATTTGGAAAAGGAAAACATTTAAATATCAAAGTGCAGTTTTTTTCTCAAATGCAGTCCCACTGCCCGGGCAGACAAGAGCTCACACAGCAGGCCTGGGATGGCTCTCCTCAGAAAGGTCTTCCTGCAAGGCTGGCCCTGGGCCGCCATCCAGGAACTCATATTTCCAGAGGGTTCCCGCCATCCCCTAAATGACAAGGGCAGCTGACAGCTCATTCTAGAACATACCTCTCTCCAGATGCCTTCAACAAAGTCCATGTGATTCTTTTTGTGATTGGCCTGGGGGGGGGGAACAAACCGCACAACCTAAGCCTGTCTATGAAGGCAAGCAGACCAGAGGTTCATGTCCGAAGGCAAAGGATGGAGGGACCCACTGCCCACACCCGCGGTCCCTGCCACGCCAGACGCTGGGCGGATGGCAGCCCGAGGCAGTAGGCATCACAAGGAAGAGCATCTCCCAGGAGCCTGCGCAGTGGTGGAGGACCCCTTGAGGGGTGTGCTTTGAGGGACTACAATATTAAACTTGGGCCACTGTGACCGGGGAAAATAGAGCCCGGAATGCGGCCAGGAGACAGACTCAGCAGCTAGATTGTAGTCTCCATGGCGTCAGGAAGAGACAAAAATGACTCATCAAACCTATGTGGCAGGGGCTGACCCCATGGCCGAGAGGTTAAGTTCATGCTCTCTGCTTCGGTGGCCCAGGGTTTCGCCGGTTTGACTCCTGGGCGGGGGCCTAGCGCCACTCATCAGGCCATGCTGACGTGGCATCCCACATAACACAACTAGAAGGACTCAACTAAAATATACAACTATGTACTGGGGGGCTTTGGGGAGAAGAAGGAAAAATTAAAAATAAACTCTCTTAAAAAAAAAAACAAAAAAACCTACATGGCAGCCAGGCCCTTGTTCTGGACCCAAAGCCAGAAAAGACCGTGGAAGATACTAGATCACCCATCCCAACCCCCTCCTTCACAGATGCAGAAGCTGAGGCCCAGGCCTGCTTGCTCAGGGTCCCTGGGAAGAACCCAGGGGTGGTGTCAGCTATTCCTGAAGCCTCCCCACTACACCCAGGCTTCTGGGAAAAGCAACTCTTTTGTTTTTTTCTTAATCAAAAGACAGGAATTATTCATCAAAAGGACAGCAATTTGAACACCTCTAAATTTTGGGAAAATTAAAAAGACCTGTAAAGATGATGCCAAGGACCACTGAGAATACCATCTCCAAGGAGGGGTCCGAGCCCAGGGCAAGGGCTCCTGTCTCAGGCCCAGGGTCTGCTCTGGGCCGCCGACCCCTCCAGCCCACCCTCCCACCCCGACTAAGAGGAGCACCTTGAGGCGATGGAGCATGTTTCTCTGCCTCTTCCGGAAGCCGGCCCTGGCGCTGAGGGCACCAAACGCTGCCCTGATGCAGTTGGGGCGGCCGTACCGCAGGCCGGCCATGGCTAGGGGTCCCTGTGGACTTCTCACTTCACTGAAAAAGATCAAGTCCATGGGTCAGTGGTTTCAAGGGGTGGGGGAGGGGTTGACCACAAAAGAGCAGGAGGGAACTTTCCGGAGCTCTGGAACTGTTCTGCCTTGATTATTGTGGTGGTTGCTCCACAGGAGGCATTTGTAAAAGTCAGAGCTGTGCACCCAAAGGGGTGAACTTTACTATAAATAAGTTAGACCTCAGTAAGCCAAATGTGAGGAGTTTTCAAAAAATTTTTTAGTTAAAAGAAACCCCACAGTCAGCGGGTGGTGTGGGAGGACAGCCCAGCTCAGTACCTCAGTTTGGGGAAAGCCCCTTTGCACCAAGACCTCGGTCTTCTCATAAAAGCCCTTCAGGAAACATCACACATTCACTGACACTGAAAGTTCTAGAACATTAGAGTGGAGGGTTCAAATGTCTTCCCCTCTGTTTCATTTTTTAACAGATGAAGAAATTTAATCCCAGACTGACACATCCAAGGCGACATAAACTCAGCTTTTCCTAAGAAGTATGAGATTGTTAAAAAAATTTTTTAAAACCCCACACCCAAAGAACAGAGACAGAACAGCCACTCTAAGAAAGAAAAACAAACTTACTAAGAATAAGAGACTACAAACCTCCTTGGAGTTTCATGTCACTCACTTTCCTCAAGAACCCTCGTGGGAAGCACCCGCTAGACCCTGTTGGAAAGTGCATCAGTTACAAACACGTACCGCCGTGCGACATGCTTTTCACGATAAACTCAGGCTTTCCCAAACTGGGCTTCTTGGAACACCAGTTCTCAGGCCAGTAAAGCAAAGTTCAGAGAAACAGGAAATGCTACAAACCAGACCCTAAAGCACCCTCACTGTTGTGCACAATCCACATTAGCATTTTAAAGGCTAGAAAGGTTCCCAGCAAAAAAAAACCTCCATTCTTTTTTTCAGTATTAACTAAAGTCTATATTTTATTCAGATTTCATTAGTTTTTACTTAATGTCCTTTTTCTGTCCCAGGACCCCATCCAGGACACTACATTACATTTACTGTCATGTCTCCTTAGGCTCCTCCTGACTGTGACAGTTTCTCAGACTTTCCTTGTTTTTGATGACCTTGACAGGTTTTTTTGTTGGGTTTTTTTGGTTGTTTTTTTTGGGGGGGTGGGGTTTGAGGAAGATTAGCTCTGAGCTAACTGCTGCCAATCCTCCTCTTTTTGCTGAGGAAGACTGGCCCTGAGCTAACATCCGTGCCCATCTTCCTCTACTTTATACATGGGACGCCTACCACAGCATGGCTTTCCCAAGTGGTGCCATGTCCACAACCGGGATCCCAACCGGCAAACCCCGGGCCACCGAAGTGGGACATGCAAACTTAACCACTGTGCCACCTGGCCGGCCCCAACCTTGACAGTTTTGAGGAACATTTTGTAAGCTGTCCCTCAGTCGGAATTCATCTGACGTTTTTCTTATGATTATGGATTTGGGGAGGACAACCACTGAGTTAGAGCGCCCTTCTCATCACCAGGGGTCAGGAGCATGTCACTGTGACCACCTGGCTGAGGCATGCCTGTCAGGTCCCATTCCATCCTGGCCTCTGGGGAGAAGTCCTCTGCGCAGCCCACACTCAAGGAGCAGGGAGCTGGGCGGACCTCCTGCAGCAGCTACCCAAATTCCTCGACGTGGGTGGGTCTTCTCCCCATGATCGATTGATTCAATCATTCACGCTCCTCAGCACGGACTCACATTCATTGCATACTTGGGTTATAATAAATACTACGTTATTTATTTCTCTCCAGCTTTGGCTGGAACTTGTGTGGCCGGCTACCACATCCCTTTGTATCTCAAGTCCCAAACTGACTTAATCGATGGTCTCCAAAGGAACACGTCCTGTGAGGTACTTAGCACTCTCTCTGGGCTGAGTTTGAAGAAATTGCCACATATTGAGGTACATGGGGAAGCTATTCTGGTTTAAACCTGATTTGGCCTGAACCATACGTGAACTGAAGAACCCTGCCTTACAGCCTGTCAGACACACATTGTGCATCTGCTTACACCATTGAAGGATGCATTAAACGTTATCCCAAAGTGACAAGGGCGCTCCTTCAGGAGGGGGATGCGTAACATAGTTCCCACAATGCCAGTCTCAGTACTTCTTTGAGGATGTTTCCCTTCCTAGGCATCAGGGTCATGTTGAGCTGCTAATTGTAACTAAATATCTCTTTGAAACTTTGAGAAATATGTTTGATGTGTTTGGTGTATGTTGTTTGTTCTAAAGAGGTATAAAACTGTACTGAAAACCATGTTTCTCTGGAATGCTTTCTTCCTTGGTGGAGAGTGCGCTCCCGGGCTAGTACTCAGCTTGGTTCAAATAAAACTCACTTGATGTTTCTTATCGATAGAATGGTTATTGATTATTTGCATCAACAGTTTAAATAAAAGTACCAAAAAAGCAAGTGAAATAAGTCAGATGGAGAAAGACAAACACCATATGACTTCACTCATATGTGGAAGATAAACAAACACACACATAGATCCAGAGGCCAGCTTGGTGGTTACCGGTGGGGGTGTGGGGGTAGGGGGTGAAAGGGGCACACGTGTATGGTGATGGATGGAAATTAGACTTTTGGTGGTGAATGCGATGCAGTCTATACAGAAGGGGAACTATAATGATGTCCACCTGAAATTTATACAATGTTATAAACCAATGTGACTTCAAATTTTTAGAAAAGTACCAAAAAAGTGAAATTATAATGAGTAAAGGAACCCAACCCCCCTTTTCTCCTCACTTTCCTGCTGGAGCTGCGGACCAGGGTCAGTACTGATGTGTTTTCTAGGCCAGCTGGTTGGCACCAGGTTAAAGGACTTCTCATATACTTTTTAATGCAAAGGCATTTCACACACATGGTTAAAAAGATCTATCAAATGCTGTACGATAAGTACACGAGGTCCCCCAGCCCCCGCTGTGGACTCCCCTGTGTGTCCCCCAGGAGTTTGCTGTGCAAATTCCCACACAGGCTCCTTTATAATCCCTCACCCACAGCCATTTATAGCCAGAGACAGAAATCTCTTTTGTAAAGTGTTTCCATACAGGATATAAGACCTGAAGGGCACTTGCCCACCTCAAGCGGCTTTGCTTTGAATTCACTCTGGACGTCGGTGTCAAACCAGCAACCTCACCAGTCCTGTGGTTTGGGGAGTTCAACAAAACTCGCTTTTGATGCCAGTAGGAGTTCAAGGAAAAGACGGAAGCCTGCAGACGGCCTGAAGGTGTCAGCCGCTTACAGCTGGGGAACCTGAGGTTAAGGACATCGGATTTGCCCAGAGGCACAGAGCCAAGGCCAGAAGCCGGTTCTAATCCCTGACATGTGGCTGTGCTCCACTCCCCCTATACACACACACACACACACACACACGCACGCACATGCACACACACATGCACACATGCACGCGCGCACACACGCATGTATACACACACACTGCGACCCCAGGGACGTCCTGGGTCCCAAGGCCCCAGCGTCTCCACCTCCCCTTGCAGGGCAGCTTCTAGAGCAGAGCAAAAAGACAAACGTCAACTACCCAGGACTCTCCCTCCTCCCTCTGCCTCCCTGCCCCCCAGGCCCCTCCCTCTCCATCCTCAAAGGTTACATAAAAAAGTCCTTGTCATTCAGACTTACTAGAGAATTCTTTGAAATCAAGCCTATTATTACTGAAGTCACCTTGTTTCACAAACCTCCTGGCCACGCCTCCCAACCTTTCTTCCCAGCCAAGGTCAAAGTGGGCCGTGAGGAGGCCCCCCCAACCTTTCTCATCCCACTTCTGCCCTCTCCCCCACCCCTGGGAGCTGGCTCTCTGCCCCTCTTGGCTCAGTCACTTTACGTGATCAATTCACCTTGCACTTATCTCATCGGCCTTTTTATAACCACCCTCCACTCCCTCCCGCTCCAGCTGAAGGTCCTTCGCCGAGAGCTGGAGCTGCAGCTGCTGTCCCCCCTCTCCAGCTCCGGGCGCACGGCCAGGCCCACAGCCTAACCGGGGACAATGCCAGTGAGCACTTAAGGTGTGATCACAGTGCTGTGTTTCTGTCTAAAAAAGCCTTTCCTTCTAGGGGGCACACGGGGGCGGGGCAGGAAACAGGATGCGCCACTATTGTCAATCCGTGAATCTGGGAGAATGTTAGGAGATTCTCTTCTCCTTCTCTTATACGTTTGAATGTTTCCTGATGAGTTTAGAGGTCACCATCTCCGCCCTGAGAGCCGCCAATCTCTACCTTCCGGCAAGTCCCATCCAATAAGCTTGAACCCTGAGCACCCGCCCACCCTGCGTCTGTCCAGGCACATGCGTGCACACACATGCACGTACACACACTCCACACCCACATGTCGTCTGGCCCCAAGGCTCCACCCACCACCTCTGGTGGCCCCCAGCTCCACCTCCCAGCTCCACAGAGCAGACCCCACGGCCCAGCCTCCTCGGGGTCTAATACATTCTTCCAACTTGACTTCTCCAAGATCAAACTGCTGATCTTCCCAAAACGAACTCTCTTTTCATCCTCCCTCCTGGCCCAGGGGACGGCAACTCGCAACTCCCCGTGTCTTGTTGCTCAGGCTAAAAAACCTGCCTATCACCTTCACTCCCAACCACACAGCCAGTTGACCAGCCAGTGTGGACTCTGCTTCCCCAATGAGGGCAGAGTTCAGCACTTCTCCCCCTGCCCTTGTCCTCAGCGGCAGCTGAGCCGGAATCACGCCATGGCCCACAGAGAAAGCCCAGGCCCTGGCCTCACTCGCCTGGCCAGCCACCTCACGGGACAAGCCCCCTGCAGCCTTGCAGCCCCAGCCACGGAGCACGGGGTGGGGGACTCCCACCCCAAATGCTGAGCCCTGCTTGACCTCTACCTGGCTGTCCCTTCACCTCCATCCTGTCTTTACTCTAAGGCCTCTAAGGTGGGAGCACGAGGCCTTCCCAGAGACCCCTTATCTCACTTTTCAGCCTCCCCACCCTCACACTGATGTTTCACACATGCACGCGAACACCCTGCTGCACTTTGCTCCCACGTCCTCACCACTCGCTCATATGCTCCGTGTCCTCCTCCTCCTCTCTCGGGATCACCAGCCCCTTCAAGGGACTCACACTCCATCACCTGGGCTTTTAGCTTCTTTGTCCCCAGCTGTGTCCCCAAAGCCTGGCACGGCGCTGAGCATACATTCAGTGCTCAAGACATTTCCTGGATGAGCGCATGCACGTTCCACAGAGACCCGCACCTACCCTGCCCCAAGCCCAGGGCATTTCCCCTGGATGAGCCCCTCCTTTTGCAGCCTCCACCAGCCACTAAGACCCTGGAGCCAGAAACGGCAGAGATTCCACTGGAGGCTGAACAGCCGACGGGTCCAAAACCCAGGTCTGCTACCAACCTGGCTGCATGACTCCAGATGTCTAAAGTAGCTTCTCCTGGCCTCAGTTTCCCCATCGGTAAAATGGGCGAATAGGTGAGGCGTCCGTGACGTGATGTGTGAAGAGGGGTCAGCATGCTGTGCTCTGTGCTGGTTTATGAAGTCATTGGCTGCTCCCAGACAAACATGTCACTTAAGCACCCTACTCTGTGCAAATCACCACCCAAGCGAATCAAAAGGCTCAAAGGCGCCCTTCCATTGGAAAGGGACAGTGTAAACCCGAGTGTCACCTGTCCACGGGGTGCTGGAAGTCTGCATGTGGTACAGAGTGCTTCTTATTTGATGGGAGGCTCTTGTCCAAAATTCTCTCAGGAGGCCATGTGTAGTGGTTTGAATGGAGGCCCCCCCCCAAAAAAATATTTGTCCACATCCTTACCCCTGGAACCTGCGACAGTGACCTTATTTAGAAAGAGTCTTTGCAGATGTAATTAAGTTAAGGATCTCAGGACGAGATCATCCTGGATTTAGGGTGAGCCCTAAATCAATGAGCGACAGGCATCCTTAGAGGAGAAAGGAGGAAATGAGAAGGTGATGTGAAAAGGAGGCAGAGACTGGAGCGATGCGACCACAAGCCAAGGAAGGCCAATGACTGCGGGCAACCACCAGATGCTGGCGAGAGGCGGGAGCAGACGCTCCCTCAGAGCCTCCGGAGGGACCAGCGCGCACGTGGATCGCAGACTTCCGGCCTCCAGAATTGAGGGAGAACAAACCTATGCCGTTTCAAGCTGCCCAGGTGGTGCCCATTTGTTACAGCAGCCACAGGAAAGGAACAGGCCCTGGTAAGGACAATCGTCCCCCATTAGCTGCGGGGGACACGTATGCCTGAAACCGTGGATAGTTCTGAACCCATATACACTACGTTTTTTCCTCCAGTACATACATATTTGAGGTGTGACAGCAAAACTAGCACAAATTTCTGTTTCCTTTTTCACAATTTCACAGATAGAAGATTTGTTCCTACTGTAGATCCTAGCAAGCTCAGCAAAGACTTTTCTTCTTTCCTTAAGTCAAGAACTCCCAACTTTTCACCTAAAGGAAGCACTTTACAGCTTCTCTTTGGCATATTCAACTTGCCAGCATCACCACTAAAATAAGGGTTCCTTGAACACAAGCACTGCGATACCGAGACCGTTGATCTGACAACTGAGCCGCCTACTAAGTGACTAACGGGGAAGGAACGTATACAATATGCATATGCTGGACAAAAGGAGGACTCACGTCCTGGGCAGGATGGAGCAGGACGGCCCAAGATTTCATCACCCTACTCAGAATGGCACAGAATTTAAAACCTATGAATTGTTTACTTCTGGAATTTTCCATTTAATATTTTCGGATTGCAGTTGACCTCACGTAACTGAAACTACAGAAAGGGAGACGACAGACAAGGGGGAAGTGCTGTATAAGACTGGTACTCTGAGAAAAACAACACGATCTTAAAGAATTCTGTTCTTTTCATTTGAACTTGAGGAAAACAAGAGCAGATCATGGTGCTGTTTCCTGTGTGGGAACGGGCCACACGCCAGTCTAGGCTGCAGACGTCTGCAGTCAAACATTTAAGCACCAAGGATGGCAAAAGGCCAGGCTAGACATGAAATCATCCCAAATTCAATTCTGGTCACCAGAACTTCCAACAGTTAAAGTGACATTATTTCCAATACGTGGGAAGAAATACCCTGAATGGTGGGGAGCACAGAGAAAAGGAAAGAAATTGTTTGGGTGGAAGTATGGGTCCATTTTTCAGAGGTATCATCCTTCAATGCTACATTTGAGCTTTAAAATGCATTATGAAAGACTCCAAAAACAAAATATATGTGGAGTGTATCGGTATACTAAAAACGCAGAAACAGGGACCAGCCCAGTGGTGTAGTGGTTAAGTTCATGCACTCTGCTTCTGTGGCCTTGAGTTCACAGGCTCAGATCCTGGGTGCAGACCTACACGCCACTCAAAAAGCCATGCTGTGGTGGCGTCCCACATACAAAATAGAGGAAGATTAGTACAGTTAGCTCAGGGACAATCTTCCTCACCAAAAAAAAAAAAAAAAAGCAGAAACAATTCCAGGAACTCCAGGGCCCATCTGGAAAAAAGTCATTTTCATAGACTGACCTCACAGGTGTCAAGAAGTCATAAGCTGGTAACCTGAGGTTTTAAAATGGAAAAGTTGGGGAGCAGCAAACCAACTTCTAGCTGGTCCTTGGCCCCACCCATTTCCCATCCTGGCTCCACCCCCTTGCCCATCCTGGCTCCGCCCCCTTGCCTTTCATGGCCCTCAGCTTCACATAGTTGTGGTTATTAAGCTGGAGGATGAAAAGCCCAGCAGCAAAACAGAAATGGAAGACAAGCAAGAGCATCTCTCACCCAGCGTCTTCTGGCATCTTCTGCAGGTTACCCACACCAACGCGAGATGACAAAAGGTCAACGTTGTAATTTAACATTTGTTACAAGTTGAACACTTGGCAAATTTTCCTAATGCAGTTTTTAAAAATTCACTTTGTAAATAGAATGTTTTAATGCATTAGTAAAATACTGGATAATAGCAAAATTTTTTTTTAAATAATAAAAAATTAAATGCCTGCCAACAAGCCAGGAAGAGGAAAAAGATGATGGGCCAGGACCTTCCCTCAACAGTCCAAAGCCCCAGGGACTGGGCCCCGAGAGTCTGCTAAGTCTCCGTAGCTCCTTCCTCCACCCCTGAGGCCATGCCCAGGAGGAGGGGCCCTGGGGGGACAAGTCAGCTCCTGAACCAGAGCCACCACTGAAGGTTCCCACCTGGAGTCCAGGAGCATCCAGGAGGAGAGGCTGCAAACGGCAGGTGGAGGTGAAGTCTCGAGGGCCAGCTTCGGAGAGGAAAGGAGCTGGGAGAGAGAGATGCTGGTTTGGAGGGGAAAGAGAGCAGATGCAAAATGGTCTTTTGACAAAGAGCAGCTTAGCAAATCTACTCCCAAGATGTGGAAAAAGGGAGAAAAAATATCGTGAGCCGCCTCGCCCCCACCCTCCACACAGTCAGAGGGAAGACTGTCCAGCTCCCGCCCCCAAGGGAAGAGGCATTGTGGGGACATCAGAATCCAGAAGAGGTTACCCCTAAGGTGTTGTTGGCTTAACGCAATTTTGTATTTCTGCTTTACAGGAAAAAGCAGGTTTAAAAAGTTCTCTCTTAACAATACTCAACAATTAACCAACAGTTCTAGTTTAAAAATATACATTCTTTCCTTGAAATAAAATTTGTTCCGAAAGATTTCTCAAACTCCTCTTCCCGAAAAGTGGCTTCTAAGAGGATCAGCTTTATTTGCGTGTCGACAGGCGTTTTACAGGATGCTCTATCTTTATTCTTCCACCTTCTCGAAACTAAAGTCTAGTTCAGGTTTCACATATCTGAGCACCTTTCCTGGACCAGGAACCCATGAGAGGAGAAAGCCTTTCAGGGTCACATTTCCGAGGATGAACGCTGCCCCCGCCCGACACACGTACACACACTCTGCCTCCTTTAGACACACGTCTAACAAGAAACGATCTTGGCCCTGAGCACCTTCAGAAATAGGGGAAGAGGTTCCCCTTAGGCATCCCCATAACCGAGTCCCTGGGCCTGGGCAGGGGCCCGGGAAATTCACTCAAGTGCAGCAGTCTACGGGAAGTTAGGAGACTGGAAACCCCTCCTGTCCCAGCTGCAGGGAGAAAGAGAACGGACGCTCCAAATAAATATGTTCCACCCCTGATAGAGTAAGGTTCTTCAGGGGGGACATTAAGGTCTGTATTTTTTCTTTTTTTTCTTTTCTTCCCCCCCAGCGTTAATTTTTAACACAGATGCTTTCATACTGTACTTGGTATTATTTTGACCAGACACTTTTTTGTACGATTATTGTGAGACATAATAAACTAAAAAGGAATGACAGTGTTTTTCCATTTTGCAATCTCCTGTCCCTTTTGCCACCTGGAAAAAGGTTTAAGCTCAAAACTCCTGTTCAAGACCGTGTGGACGAAGCTTCAGAGGGAGAAAGCTCTTGAGAGGCAGCGCTGTCATTTTACCTGGCGTTTGTGGGTCAGCCCCTCCAGAGCGCCTGGGCTGGTGTCAGAATCCATCAGATGACAAAGTCCTACAACCAGGAAAGAAGAGCGGTTCAGGCTGCCTGAATCCAGGAAAGCCAGAGCACAGGACCATCAGGATTTTCCTTCTTTTTCTTAAAGATTGGCACCTGAGCTAACACCTGTTGCCAATCTTCCCTTCCCCTTATCCTCCTCTTCTCCTCCCCAAAGCCCCCCAGTACGTAGTTGTATATTCTAGTTGTAGGTCCTTCTGGTTCTGCTATGTGGGACGCCGCCTCAGCATGACCAGATGAGCGGTGCCATGTCCGAGCCAGGGATCCAAACCGGCGAAACGCTGGGCCGCCAAAGCGAATGTGTGAACTTAACCACTCTGCCACGGGGGCCAGCCCCGGGATGTTATTTCTTATTTTAAATGTTTGCTCTAGAGGAAATTACAGGTTAAAATCACATTTTACTTTGGGAAAATACTGTGTAGCTTTGCATGCAGACGCTGCTTAACCCCAAGTTAATTCCCAGGTGTCCTAGAATTCTCCTGTGGGCTGGCAGGGAGGGGGGAAGTGTCCACACTTCCCAAGCACAGGCTGGTTGCTGACAGAGCGCAAAGCAGGGTCAGCCCCAGGGGCACCCTCCCACCCTCACCCTGGGCAGAGCTGGCCTAGGCCACCCCACAGTGGAAGCCTGCTGGGGATGCCCCTTCTCAATTCCCCCAGGTACGAACTTGGAGGAAATGGAGTAACCCTCAAATCAGCCCCCACCTCACACAAGGGTCTCCCCACCCTGCAGCCTGACTCTTGGGATAGGGATATTCCTCCATTTGGAGGAAAGAAAGAGGGGTCTCCAAGGCAGGACCCCAGCCCCAGGGGCTAGGGCACCATCCTCACTCTTCAGTACGCAGGGCAGGGACCCCCACCAAGGGGGTGGGGTGATGTCCTCGCTCCCTTAGGGCAGGGACCCACCCAACCGCACCGCGGGGGCTCTTCACTCCCATGCGGCATGGACTCCTCAACCTCTTGGGGGGCGCCGTCCTCACTCCCACGAGGCAGAGACCCCCCCATGCAGGATCTGGGCTCAGCTGCCTCGGGCCCCTCCTGGTGGGCTGGGGCCTCCTCTTGCTGGGGGAGGCACATCCTGTCCTATCCCCGCCCACGCGGCCCGGGCAGCTGCCGGGAAAGGCGCGCAGGTGGCAGCACCTCGCGCGGGGCCTGGCCTGGCAACTCCGCCCCACCTACAGGAGGCTGGGGCTGCGCCGCAGCTTCGCCGGCTCCCAGAAAAGCAGCCCCCCATTCAGCCTCCTGATGTGGCAAGGAACTGGTTGCTGAGGGTGACTCGAGTAGAACTTGTTAAGTTGGGGTCACCGGGAGTCCGGGCCCAGTGAGGTTGGCCCCGCGGTGATGCTGATGCAGAGCACCTGGGGCCGGAGTGCCAGGGTGGGGTGCGCAGGGCACAGGACTGTCGCTGCACACTCACCTCCTGAATGTCATGTCCATTTTGTTCCCAGAGTGATCACCACTGAGTTGAGAAGGAAGGTGCTGAAGTCCAGACCTGTGTGACGTCACAGGCATCTCCATGGCAACGAAGCAGGAGGCTCCCTGCCCGCCCAGCCCCACCACCCAGGCCCGTCGGCTTCCGCTGCCCCTTCGCAAAGCTCCTGTGGTCCTTCCGCCCGCGCTAGGCACCCCCCACGGGGGCTCCACTCGCGGCCAGAGAGGCCTGTTTAAGGACATAATTTTGACACAAAATCTTGAGTGACTCCCCTGTGCCCTGGGATGATGTTCAAACCGTTTAATAGGCCCACCCCGCGCTCCGCTCCAGCAGCACCCTTACCCTCCCTACCTGAGAACTGCTCCTGCCCCACCGCCGGAGCCACTCCCACCTCTCCTTCTTAATTCCAAGCCCCTCCACTTCCAACCCCTTGTAGCTCTGACTTCTGCTCCCCTCCCCTCACCCTTACCCCAGCTTTCTTAACCTCTGCGTTCTTAGTTTGGCACCTCCTCCAGGAAGCCTTCCTTAACCTGGGAAGTCTTGGTTCGGCGCCGCTCCTCTGCGCTCCCACAGCAGGCCAGACCAGCCTGTGCAGAAGTGGTCCGTTGATTTCCACGTGGCTCACTAGACTGTCATCCCCTGAGCCTGGGGTCTCTCAATCCTAAGCTCCCCGACCGTGCACAGCACGGTAACTGCTCAAAGATACATTTTCAATGAATGATGAAAGGAATTGGCAAACCACATATGCCACAAATCATGTTAGCTGCTCAGTAACTAATTTTTTTTAGTAATTTTGAAGTTCCGAAGTGGGTATGGTCCAAATTTGTTCTTCTTTTTCAAGATCGTTTGGCTTCTGGGTCCCTTGCATTTTCCATGTGAATTTTACGTTTGACTTGTCAATTTCTGCAAAAATGCCAGCTGGGATTTCCACAGGGACTGCGTTTAACCTGCAGATCAATTTGGGTGGTTGTGCCATCTTAGCGAGATGAAGTCTTCGATCCATGAGCATAGGATGCCTTTTCGTTTATTAGGTCTTTTTTAATTTCTTTCAACAGTGTTTGGTAGTTTTCAGTGTGTAAGTCTTGCATTTCTTTTGTTAAATTTATTTTAAGTATTTTATTTTTTTGATGCTATTGTAAATAGAACTTTCTTAATTTTATTTTTTTCCTCCCCAAAGCCCCAGTACATAATTGTATATCCTAGTTGTAAGTCATTCTAGTTCTTCTCTGTGGGATGCTGCCTCAGCATGGCTTGATGAGCAGTGTGTATGTCTGCACCCAGGATCCAAACCTGCAAACCCTGGGCCGCCAAAGTGGGGCATAGGAACTTAACCAGTACGCCACCTGGCTGGCCCCTGTTTTCCTAATTTCATTTTTGGATTGTTCATTGTTAGTGTAGAAATACAATTAATTTTTGTATGTTAATCTCGTATCCTGAAGCCTTGTTGAAGTTGTTTTAATAGATGTGTGTGTGGATTCCCTGCGGTTTTCTATCATGTCATGTACAAATAGAGATAATTTTTACTCCTTCCTGTCTAATCAGGATGGCTTTTTTTCTTCATCTTGACTAACTGCCCTGGCTCGAACCTCCTGGACAGTGTTGAATAGAAGTGACAAGAATGAACATCCTGTCTTGGCTTTAATTGCGCATTTAATTGTTGTACCAAGTCCCTTGAGTATATTTGGAAAGGAAAAGATGAAATGCGCACAGATGAACTGATATGATAAAATCCAGGAATTGCTTCAGAAAGCCTGGGGGAAGGGCGGGCATTACACGGGGTGTGGATGTCCCGACAGGCCATGACCGGTTGGCTGGGTACAATGATGGGCACACGGGGTTCTATACTATTCTTTCTGCTTTTGTGTACCTTTGAAATTCGCATAATGGAAAATGAAAAAGTAAAATAAGGAAAATGGAGAGCCAAAAAGAAAGAGCTAAGGAAATAAAAGGTAGGATATTGAGGGAAATGAAAGGTCCATTGAGGAATTGGAGCCCCAGACAAGAATGCTGGAGTGCCTGCTACCAACCGGGTGGAACGCCTTTCCCAGACCCAGCCACGCTCCCCCCGTCCCATAATGCCCCATGATGCCCGGTGATGCCCCATGATGCCCCATGCTTTAGGCTAAGACATTGTTTTGTCCCTTACGTCTCTTTTCACCTACAACTGCCTTGTTTTATTTTAATTGCACTGATTTGGGGAAGAGGCCAAGCCAAATATCCTGCAGAATCTTCTGGATTTGTCCAGCTGCTTCCTCAAGCTTGTTTAGCTTGTCCCTCTATCCCCTTCCCTTGTATTTCCTATGCACTAGAATTACCAGGATATTCTCCTGTTTGGGGACACCTGGGCTATTTTCAAATTTTCCGTTCTACAGTCTTGCAGAGAACATTGTTGCACATTCTCCTCGGGCAAGTGGGCAAGACTTTCTCTAGTCTGCGCCAGGAAGGGGAAGTCCTTCATGAGATGTGTCAAACTGCCCCCCAGAGGAAGTGTATCAACTCACATCCCACCAGGGGGACGCAAGAGTTCCCGTTTGCCAGACTCTAGCCAAAATTTGTATTGTCAGACTTAGATTTCTGCCCTTCTGATAGGTGTAATTGTATCTCCTTGTGCTTGGTTTCTCTTTCATGAGCACCAGTGAGGCTGGGCATCTTCTCAAAGTTCTGCTCACTTTCAGGCCATAGGCTTCAGGGACTGCTTACAGGTGGTACAAATCAGTTTTATCAAAAGGGGAAGTGCAAAATAGCATAATTTTCTACATCCACAGTGAATGGTATTCAAGTGTGAAATTTTTTATTGGTTTCATCCATTCAACTATTTAAAAAGTGGGTAGTAGAGGCCAGCCCGGTGGTGTAGTGGTTAAGTTTGCACGCTGTGCTTTGGCAGCCTGGGTTTTGCAGGTTTCAATTCCAGGTGTGGACTTACACGCAGCCCATCAGGCCATGCTGTGGTGGCGTCCCACATTCAAAAAATAGAGGAAGACTGGCACAGATGTTAGTTCAGGGACAATTTTCCTCAGCAAAAAGAGGAAGACTGGCAACAGATTTAGCTCAGGGCCAATCTTCCTCACCCCACCATCTCCTCAAAAAAAGTGGGTAGCTGATTTATCATTTTTTTCTTTCTGATTTGTTAGAGTTTTTTTTTAATCTGGAATTTAAAAAAACAACCACAGTGCTTCTTTTTGGACCACATTTCTAGCTCTAGAACTTTCGCTGGTCAAGTGTTGAGGCCCTAAGGTGCTGTCATAAGAAGATGACGTCTGTTCCAAGCAGACAGATACACTTGGCAGACAATGTGCTCAGCTAGTTGGCTCTGCAATTTCATCGTGGAATCTTTGTTCAGATTTTGATGGTGCTATTAATATACCATGACTCACGAAAAGCCCTGCTTCCTGGAATGTTCTTCCCAGGGAGGTGAAACGATGTTCCTTCCTATGGAAGAATAATCTGTAATCACACTTTCAAATGTTTGAGCAGATCTTGAAGGCTTAGAAAAGGGAACAAAAGCTTCCTAAATGATACAAAATTATTATTATTATTATTGTTATTGAGGAAGTTTAGCCCTGAGCTAACATCCGCTGCCAATCCTCCTCTTTTTTGCTGAGGAAGATTGGCCCTTAGCTAACATCCACATCCATCTTCTTCTATTTTATATGTGCGACTTCTGCCACAGCATGGCTTGATAAGTGGTGCGTAGGTCCCCACCTGGGATCCGAACGGGCGAACCCCAGGCTGCTGAAGTGGAGTGCACAAACTTAACCACTAAGCCACTGGGCCGGCTCAATACAAAATTATTTAAACAAATTTCCATCCCCACAGGAAGGGGAAAAATATCAGTTGTATGTACCAGGTACTCATTCAATCCACAAATATGTATCAGGTGCACCGGGCTGGCAGCGAGCAAACCAGACACACGCCTTCCTTCAGGGGGAGAGGCAGCAGAGAGGCAGGAAGACGGACCATAAACTTGTCACTGCTGGACAATGGTGAGAAACGTCATGCAGAAAGGGAGAGGACGCAGGGAGTGTAGCCTGGGCTTTTCTGAAGAAAGCAACATGTAAACTGAGGCCAGACAGTGAGAGGATTTGGCCTGGTGCAGAGGGCATGAAGACCATCCCAGGCAAGTTACTGCCTAATGGGTACCGGGTTTCTGTTTGGGATGTAAAAAGAGTTTTGGAACTAGATAGTGGTGATGGTTGCATCTTTTTGTTTTTTGTTTTGTTTTGTTTTTTTGAGGAAGTTTAGCCCTGAGCTAACTGCTGTCAATCTCCCTCTTTTTGCTGAGGAAGACTGGCCCTGAGCGAACATTCGTGCCCATCTTCCTCTACTTTATACGTGGGACACCTACCACAGCATGGCCTGCCAAGCGGTGCCATGTCCGCACCCGGGATCTGAACCGGCGAACCCCGGGCCGCCAAGAAGCCGAACGTGCACACTTAACCGCTGCACCACTGGGCCAGCCCTGCACAACATTTTGAATGTGGTTCATGCCACTAAACTATACACTTAAAATGGTAAATTTGGGGCCTGGTGGCGCAGTGGTTAAGTGCACACGTTCCGCTTCGGCGGCCCAGGGTTCACTGGTTTGGATCTGGGGTGTGGACACGGCACCGCTTGGCACGCCATGCTGTGGCAGGTGTCCCACATATAAAGCAGAGGAAGATGGGCACGGATGTTAGCTCAGGGCCAGTCTTCCTCAGCAAAAAGAGGAGAATTGGTGGCAGATGTTAGCTCAGGACTAATATTCCTCAAAAAAAAAAAAAAAAAAGGTAAATTGGATGTTATGTATATTTTACCATGATTAAAAAACAAAGAGAGAGACCATCCCAGGCAGAGGTGCTCTGGCACGAGGAGGCCTTGTGAGGGGCATCTGTCAGTTCTGAGTTGCCAACCTGTGTTCTAAGGTCACCCCTACCTCAGGAGGCCAGATGGGAGGCAAAAGGAATGAAAGGACTGGAGAGTTGGTTTCCCAGCCTTCCTTGCAGCTGGGACACAGCTGTATGACATAGATTCAGCCAGTCACATGCTTTGAATGGGGAAGCTGGTGGGAGAAGCCAGGGTCCATGGACATTCAATCTGGGGACTGGAAGATAGCTTCCGTTCATGGTTTCACCTCTTGCCATGTGACCGCTCTGAGCTTCAGTTTCCTCCTCTGTCAAAAGGGATTGATAATGTGACCTTCCTCAGAAGACGCCAAACTAAAATGAGATCCCATAATGATCACCGTTGAAGCTGGCTGATGTGTATGTGGCTCATAAAACAATTCCCTTCTTTGTGTGTGTGTTAAAAGATCCATAACATGAAATTTATCATTTAAACCACTTTTCAGTGTTCAGCTGAGTGGCGTTAACTACATTTACACTGTTGGGCAGCCATCACCACCATCTGTCTCCAGAACTTTTTCATCTTCCCAAAAGAAAACTCTGTCTTCGTTGAACAGTAACTCCCCATTGTCCCTCCCTGCAGCCCTGGCCCCTGCCACTCTTTCTGTCTCTGTGGAGTTGGCCACTCTAGGGACCTCATATAAGTGGAATCATTTGTCCTTCTGTGACTTATTTTACTCAGCATAACGTCTTCGAGCTTCATCCATGTTGAGCATGTCAGAACTTCCTTCCTTCCTAATACTGAATAAGATTCCATCGTGTGAATATACCACATGTAGTCTATCCTTTCATTTGTCAGTGAAAACTTGGGTTATCTCTACCTTCTGGCTGTTGTAAATAATGCTGCTATGAACATGGGGACACAGACATCTTTCAAGTCCATGGTATCACTTCTTCTGAGTAAATATACACAAGTGGGATTGCTGGATCATGTGGTGATTCTGTTTAATTTTTTGAGGGACCACTATAATCCTTCTGCAATTTTTAAATAACAGCTTTATTGAGATATGAATCATATGCTATACAATTCATCCATTTAAAGAGTACAGGTCGGGGCCAGCCCCGGGGTGTAGTGGTTAAGTTCGCATGTTCTGCTTCAGCAGCCCAGTTCACAGGTTCAGATCCTGGGTGTGGACTTACACACCACTCATCAAGCCAGGCTGTGGTGGCGTCCCACATACAAAATAGAGGAAGACTGGCACAGATGTTAGCTCAGGGACAATCTTCCTCACCAAAAAGTAAGTAAACAAGTAAATAAATAAAAGAATACAGGTCAGTGATTTTTAGTGTAACCACAGTAACTCAACCATCACCACAACCAATTTTAGAGCACTGTGATCACCTCAAAAAGAAACTCTATTCTCGTGATTAAGTGGTCATTGCCCATCCCCTGTCCCCGCAGCCAATGGCAACCACACATCTACTTTCTGTCTCTATCTATTTGCCTATTCTGGACATTTCATATAAATGGGATCATACAGTAAATATGTGGCCTTTTGTGACTGGCTTCTTTCACTTGGCATAATGTTTTCAAGGTTTGTCCATATTGGAGTATGAATCAGTACTTCATTCCTCTTTTTTTTTGAGGAAGATTAGTCCCAAGCTAACATCTGCTGCCAATCCTCCTCTTTTTGCTGAGGAAGACTGGCCCTGAGCTAACATCCATGCCCATCTTCCTCTACTTTACGTGGGACGCCTGCCACAGCATGGCTTGCCAAGCAGTGCCATGTCTGCACCTGGGATCTGAACCGGTGAACCCCGGGCTGCCGAAGCAGAACACGCGAACTTAACTGCTGTGCCACCAGGCCAGCCCCGGTACTTCATTCCTTTCTCTGGCAATACTACAATATTCCAAATACTATCCCATGGTGTGGATTGCCACGTTGTGTTTATCTGTTCATCTGTTGATGGACATTTGGGTTGTTTCCACCTTTTGGCTTTTATGAATGCTGCTGCTATGAAAATGTCTGTACACCTTTTTGGGGACATGCGTGTCGTTTGTCTTGAGTAGGTACCTAGAGTGGAATCGCTGGATCCTGGGTAACTCCGTTCAACTTCTCGAGGAACTGCCAGCCTATTTTCCACAGTGGCACCATTTCACATTCCCGCCAACAGTGTCTGAAGGTTCCAATTTCTCCACATCCTCGTCAACACTTATTATTTGTCTCCCTCTACTTTTGCATGTGTTTTGGAAATCTCCAAAATAAATGTTAAAAAAATAAAAGAAGAAATGAGAAACTGTAAGTTACAGTGTTTGTAAACTGTCAAGTACTTAGTCTAACTTACTAACAAACATTTGAGTACCTGCCACGTGCCAGACACTGTTACAAACGTTTGGTGAACAAACATCTCTATTCTCAACACTCAGGACAGGTCATCCCGGCTCCTCCTAAACTGTCTTTGCAAGCAGAGCCGAGGGGAGGGCGGACATCCGTCCTTAGACCCCAGCCCGGGGGTGCAGGGGAGATGGCCTGCGGAAGCTGATGTGCACATGTCCTCGTACTGGCCTCCCTCAGTCCAGATGGCCCCCCGTCCACCCCCCTGGGGCTTGCTTTTCCCATCTGTAAGATGAGATGGCGTGGGCCACAATGGAATAAGGGGGCACCTGGCATGAAGATGAGACAATTTCATGGAACAAGATGGTGGAACTGACTTAGAAATTGCCTCAGTATTCCTGATACTAAGGACATTTCTCAAGGGGTGGGCACAGGCTCCAGTATTTTGAAGAGGCCACCCACAGCAGACCATGGGCTACTGCCTCCCCACCAGGTAAGTTTGCAGAGCAGAGGCCCAATCCAGCTCAGAGGCTGTGGCTAACACTCAAGGCACATGGAGTTTTTTTTTTTTTTTTTTTTTTGAGGAAGACTAGCACTGAGCTATCTACTGCCACTCTTCCTCTTTTTGCTGAGGAAGACTGGCCTTGAGCTAACACCCATGCCGATCTTCCTCTACTTTCTATGTGGGATGCCTACCACAGCACGGCTTGCCAAGCGGGGCCATGTCCACACCCAGGATCCGAACTGGCGAACCCTGGGCCACCGAAGTGGAACATGCGCACTTAACCGCTGCGCCACCGGGCTGGCCCCAGGCACATGGAGTTAACAATTTCCACCCTCCAGCTTCCTCCGTTGTCACTCACACTGCCCACATGTCCCTTCCCAAGACCCAGCACGTCCTGGCTGGCAACGCCCTCTCCCTCGTCCTGGGAAGCCTCCCCACTTCCCTCTTTGGTGGACTCAGGTCAGCAGCCAAGCTTCCCCAAACCCTGCCCGCCAGCAGCGAGCCCCTCCACAGCCTTCACTGTGGCTACTGTTGCTTCATTTTGCTCTGCCAACCTTCCCCAATGAGGCCGATTTCATCTGTGTGGCCCCACTGAACTGTACTGGGCTGCCTCTTAGTAGGTGTGCAATAAAAACGTGATGACTATATGCCTGGTAGGAATTACTACAAGTTCAGAGGACCAAGAGACAATGAGGGCAGTGGTCTAGGAAAGCTTCCTGGAGGAGGCGAGGCTTAGGCTAGGGCTTCAGGGGATCACACTGCAGAAGAACATATGTGGTGGAAGTGACTCTGTGTAAGGGAAGTTCACAGGACAGGGAAGAAAGGTCTCTCGGAGCAGACATCAGAGTCCTCGGGAGTAAATGCTATCGATTGGTGAGCACTTGTTAAATGCCAGGTACCTGCTAAGCCCACCACCTAGAAAACGTCAGACCTGCAATTATACAAATGCAGTGACCACCACCTAGAAAACGTCAGACCTGCAATTATACAAATGCAGTGACGAGGTGCAGGAGGTGCACCGACTCCCACCAGGACTCGCGGCCCCAGGCCACCCACTGATCCACCTTCTGAGAGTCTTGCCTGTTCTAGTTTTACGACGACGAAATCAGACAGCACATAGCCTTGCGTCTGGCTTCCTAACACGAAGCTTCTGAGGAGAACCCACACATTGGATGAGCTGTCTTCCAACAGCGAGCCTTGCGTCTCCCCTTTATCTAGGTCTCTGATTTCTGTCAGCAACGTTTTCTAGTTCAGTGTACAGGGCTTGCAAAACCTTTAGTCACACTCACTTTTAGTGTGATCGTGAATGAATTTCTACAGATTTCATTCACGATTGTGTGTTGCTAACACAAACCCTATTGGTTTTCTACACTGATCTCAAGTTCACTATCTCCCACCCTCCTCGGCAGGACAGGACTAGACTACGGAAGGTGTGAAGCAGCACTGGCCTCTCAGTAGGCCAGGGACTCCCGGAGCCGTGGGAGGACACCCCGAGCACGGTGTTCACGCGTGTTCCAGCCCAACTTCTCAGCCACTGCCCTGGGCATCCCTCTTCTTGGTGGTCTTCTCTAGCCTAGGGGTTACTGGGTGACAGTTCCAGATACACAGTAAGGACCCTTCTGTTTGCCATAAATGCTTTCCCAGCTACGCGGGCAGGCCGTGTTCAGTCAGGAGATGGTTCATAGGGAGGTCGTCAGTTTGTTGGGTCCCTCAAACGCCTGTTCTTGATTGGAATAGAATCTTCAATGTCCTTACTAGACACTGGAAACATGAAAGAAAATCCCCCTTTGTCTTCTTGCCATTCAATCCCTAGTTCTACCAGGCAAACAGCACACTTCCTCCCAGTGGGGAATGTCTTTCAGAAAGCAGCACAAGAGGAGAAAGACAATTCGCAGTGAAACTTGGATTCAAATGTTGACACCTCAATTTAATTCCTCTCACTTGTCTAAGGGGACTAACAACTCTGCCTCAGAGGATTTTTGGGATTAAATGTGTCCGGCATTTACGAGGCACTCAGCACCTACTGAGCACCAGGGTACTCACCCTTTATGGTACATAGGATCCCAAGTCCTCTCCCTGCCCTCCCATTAAGCCGTCAGGCTCAGGATCCAGACCCTGTATGGACATACCATCCACTTTAAAAATCACCTGGGGCTGGCCTGGTGGTGTACTGGTTAAGTTCTGTGAACTCTGCTTTAGCAGCCCAGGGTTTGCAGATTCAGATCCTGGGTGTGGATCCAGCACTGCCGTCACGCCACGCTGTGGTGGCGTCCCACATAAAACGGAGACAGGCACAGGTGGCAGCTGAGGGCCAATCTTCCTCATACACAAAACCACAATTTTAGGATTGGAAGGCTGATTTAGCCGTCACTGCGCCTGGCAGGGTCCTTGCCTATTCAGCTGTTTATCTTGTAAGGCCTAGGCTCACCCTCCCCCATCAGCTGTTACCTACTGCTCACAGCAACCACCTCCAACATCGCCTTGCCTGAGCAGGAACAAGGAAAGATGATTCCACGTGGGATAGCACTAAGTAGATATGGTATTGAACTGAGAGATGGAATGCCAAGATATCACAGAATTCTACTTAGAGCATAACGCACGCTTTACAAATACCATCCAAAAGCAGCTTGACACGAAAATCCTAGGGGAACGATGGACGGTTGTCTATTAGTACATGTAACGTGGATATAGGGAACGCACGTTGTCTGACACACCCATTCTCATCATCTTCTAGAACCTGCTCATCACCACCCCACCTGCGTGCACCCTGGGAAGGGCACATTGAGACTTAGGGCAGTCAAAGTTAACCACCTCCGTCCCTGAACCTCATACTAGGCAACACGTGTCTGCCTAACATTTTTACATTCTGGGGCCACCCTGTCATCTGTAACCCCTTCCCCCAAAGACAACATTTCCACATTTTCTTTTTTATTTCGTCTGTATTTGTTACAATCTTTTAAAGCAGGATGTGACTTGGGCACCACACTGCCATTCACAAAACTTGCCGAGTCACTTTCCGACAGCTTCACCACAAGCCCAGGGCAGCTCACACTTGTCCTACTACTCTACACAGTACTCTTCTTTGGAAAACAAGCCCTATGGGTAGTTAACTCACATCAAGTTGGTTCAGCTTAACATACTAATTTCTAGAGGCCTTGCACATGCAATTGGTAACTACCGGGGATGGAAAGTTTAAAAAGTAGATTCTAGAAGACGAAATTGTTTTAACAAATATTTTTCTTTTAAACATCAGTCTATCTCAGAACACCTAAATGACAAAAGATTTGGTGTACTAATAAGGAATCTGCCTGATTAAGCTCAACATTTCAGACCACCAAGTTAACATCAGGTTACACACATCTTACAACAAACGTTACCTTATCTGTTAAAATAAGCCAACATCAAACTAGAAAAGAAAAACTAGCTCTGCTTTAGTGCCTAAAGAATCACAGTTTCACACTGAGAAGCACAAAGAATCTTATCCCCTTATGTAGTTATTGCCATGCCATACAGATTTTTAAAATCTTAACAAAAATAAAGAACAGAATCCTTGAAAATATATTATCAGAGGGAATGGAGAGAGAGTACTGAACACGCGTACAAGGAATTCGTCAGGCAGAGCTTAATCCACTTCCTCCATGCGTGACGTGTCGTCATCTCCTTCAAGGGGCGGCATCTCCTCAGTTACAGCAGCACTGCTGTCGTCAGCGGTGGGGTCATCTTCATCAATACCTTTTAAGAAATAAAACCCTTGTATTAGATTTCTTGAGGGGCAGCTAATTACCCTAACATTGCTGGTTTACAGCCACTTTCAAAGCTGAGCAATCCCAGGGTATGTGGATCTCAAATTTTTAGCCCTTATTATCAGAAGGCTTGTTTACCCCTTTGACACATGACTTGAATGTTTCTGGGGGACATAACCCAATCTTGTTCAAAGAGCTGAGCACCCCTTTCAACAGTCACATGTTTAAGGTTCTTTTCCTGGTAACATGGTACTGTACAAGGCTTACCAAGACCAAGTTTGATCATCCTGTAGATCCTGTTAGCATGTGTCTGGGGATCTTCCAGACTGAAGCCGGAAGACAGGAGTGCAGTTTCGTAGAGCAGGATGACCAGATCCTTCACAGACTTGTCATTCTTGTCAGCCTCTGCCTTCTGCCGTAAAGTCTCGATGATGGAATGGTCAGGGTTAATCTCCAGGTGTTTCTTTGCAGCCATGTAACCCATTGTTGAGTTGTCTCTTAGGGCTTGAGCCTTCATGATTCTTTCCATGTTTGCTGTCCAGCCATATGTACTTGTGACAATGCAGCATGGGGATGTCACCAATCGGTTTGACACAACCACCTATGATCAAATCATTAAGTGATGACTAGGCCTAGAAAGTTTCTACTATTTTAAGACTTTTCAGCACCACCTGAATCAGGTTTACTATGAACTGAAATCGAAAGAACCCAAGTCCTCAGGGATCAGAGATACTACTTCCGAATTTAAGTATGCAAACACTTTCCAGATCTGTAACGATCTCAGGAGCTTTGTGTGCACCACAAAACTGAAAGGCTGAAGTTTTCCATTTGAGACGCTATGAGGAGAAAGGGACTGTACATGTCGAGTCTGGAGAAACACCTAACAACAGAGCTGCTAAAAGAGTTAACTAGGAAATGGAGGTGAAAACAGTGTGTTTACATACCTTTTCTACTTTTTTCTCCAAAATGTCCTTCATGATCTTGCAGAGGTTTTCAAATTTTGTTTTTTTCTCCTCCTGTTTCTTTTTCTCTTCTTCATCTTCTGGAAGTTCCAAGCCCTCCTTGGTGACTGACACTAAAGTCTTCCCCTCGAATTCCTTCAGCTGTTGCACGCAGTACTCGTCGATCGGCTCGATCATGTAGATCACCTCTAGGCCGTGCTTCCGGAGGCGCTCCACGAACGCCGAGTTAGCCACCTGGTCCTTGGTCTCACCTGAGACAGTGCAAAGTTACAGGAAGTGCTTTCACTTCAACTTTTCCTGTCGAGTCAGATCTAACCAGATACAGGCTAGCTCTCGTTAACTACCTTGCCTACACCAACACTTAACTTATATAGCCAGAAAACACACCCACAGTTCCTATAAGGTTATAAGAAAGCAATATGATTGTAACATGTACTGTCCGTTACCTGTGATATAATAGATGTGTTTCTGGTTTTCCTTCATTCTTGTGCAATAGTCCTTAAGAGAAACCATCTCGTCACCAGAAGCAGATGTGTAGTATCTTAATAGCTCTGAAAGCTTCTTGCGGTTTTGAGAGTCTTCATGGATTCCAAGCTGAAAGATAACATGACTTTTAGGAAGACTACTTCTGCATTAAAAATCATTTGAAATTGAGAAGCCAATCTGACTACCCCTACTAATGGTCAAATGTGTCTATACCAACCTTAATGTTTTTAGAAAACTGCTCATAAAACTTTTTGTAGTTCTCTTTATCTTCTGCCAGTTCAGTGAAGAGTTCTAAGCATTTTTTGACCAAGTTCTTTCTGATAACTTTCAAAATCTTGCTTTGTTGCAACATCTCACGGGAAATATTTAGAGGAAGATCCTCAGAGTCCACCACACCTCTAATGAAATCTGAAAAAACAAAGACCAAATGCACTCAAAGTCCTTCTAAAGACAAAAATCGACAAACAGGTAAACCCCCAAAATCGAAGACAGATGATTCCCCCCCCCCGATATGCTTCAATTAAGAATCTGGAGTTGACAGAATCAATTTCTTTAGCCAGAGCCAGTGCCCACTTTTACACCCAGCAGTACTCACTCAGGTATTCAGGAATTAGCTCCTCGCAGTTGTCCATGATGAAAACTCTGCGAACGTACAACTTAATGTTGTTCTTTTTCTTTCTGTTCTCAAACAGATCAAAGGGAGCACGTCTTGGGACAAAAAGAAGGGCTCTGAATTCCAATTGTCCTTCAACTGAAAAGTGCTGCAATAAAACACACACACGCTAAGTCATAATCACCAGACTGCAAGCACCTTTCACTGAAAGCTGCTTAACCTGACAGATCAGCACACTCTGGGAGAATGAAGAGTAACCGGATGAAAAAGCTGCCAGCGACACCCCTCACATTTAGCAACTTGAGATACACAACCTGCAGAGGCAGACTAGCCTTCCGGCACTCAGCAGTCGCTCACCTTCACTGCCAAGTGATCTTCCCAGTCATTGGTCAAGCTCTTGTAGAATTCGCCATATTCTTCGTTAGTAATATCATCAGGATTTCTGGTCCAAATAGGCTTTGTTTTGTTCAATTCTTCCTGATCAATGTACTTCTCCTTGATTTTCTTCTTCTTCTTCTTGTCACCATCTTTCTTTTCTTCTTCTTCTTCATCAGAGCCAACATCTTCTATTTCAGGCTTGTCGTCGGACTCCTTTTCTTCTTTTTCTTTTTCCTCCTCTTTGTCTTCCTTTTCTTCAGCCTCATCATCACTGACTTCTTTATCACGTTCCTTCTCCACCTTCAAAAGACATGAAATCACATCACCTCTGCATTCTAGAACTAAAAAAAGCTCAGTGGTGTGGGCACACTTACACTCTTACACTAAAGCCTAAATTAAGTCAGCCAAGCTAAGAGACATTAATTAGCCAGGAAGCTTCTCATCAATATTTGATGGCTCTAAGTAAACCAGCTTTGGGTACCCTGAGAGACTAAAAATTTAGACTAGTCCGATAAATACACACTTGTGTCTTCTCCTCATCAACAAATCCAAAGACTAAGGATTTCAGTTAAGTCACTTAACAGTTTTCTACATATAGGATACTTAGAAACTTACAAAAAGAGTAATGGGATAGCCAATAAACTGAGAGTGCTTCTTCACAATCTCTTTTATTCTTCTTTCCTCCAAGTACTCAGTTTGGTCTTCTTTCAGATGCAGGATAACCTTTGTTCCACGACCCATAGGTTCACCTAAAAAGGAAGTAGGGAAATTGACTCAAATCCAATCTCAATGTCCAAACCAAGGGGAAAAAAGTATAATCAATTCAGCTCTCCACACCACACCTAACCGTTTCTGACCAAGTCTAGGAAGCACGGTCTACCATTACTACAGAAGGGAAGACTTCCAGAGTAGCTAACTGCTCCGCCCACGATCGATCACCACAAGGTCATGCTGTTACTCTACCACGTGCGCACTAGCTTGCTCCCTAACATGTCGGGCAAACACAAGTTTCCGCAAGTTTCACAGCATCTTCAGGGGTCCAGCGCCTACAGCACCCCACCCTCCACGTGAGTGAGCGGCCCAGGAAATTCTGCGATCAGGTGCCTACCCGTGTCAGTCCTAACGGTGAAGGATCCGCCCGCGGAGGACTCCCAGGCGTACTGCTCATCGTCGTTATGTTTGGTGATCACCGTCACCTTCTCAGCAACCAGATAAGCAGAATAAAACCCGACACCAAACTGGCCGATCATGGAGATATCTGCACCAGCCTGCAAAGCTTCCATGAACGCTTTGGTCCCAGACTTGGCGATAGTACCAAGGTTATTGATCAAATCGGCCTTGGTCATTCCGATGCCGGTGTCCACGATGGTGAGCGTTCGGTCTTGCTTGTTGGGAATGAGGTTGATGTGCAGCTCCTTCCCAGAGTCTAATTTGCTGGGATCCGTCAAGCTCTCATATCTGATTTTGTCCAAAGCCTATTACGAAACGCACATTGTTAAGCAGAGCCCCTCGGCGGTAAATCAATACCGAAACCAAAACCCAAACCTACATTAGCGACAGACTTACATCTGACGAATTCGAAATAAGCTCCCTCAGAAAAATCTCTTTATTTGAGTAGAAAGTGTTGATGATCAATGACATCAACTGGGCGATCTCCGCCTGGAAGGCGAACGTCTCCACCTCCTCCTCCTCCATCGGCTGGTCTTGGGTATGGGTTTCCTCGGGCATCTGGAAAGGACACCGCGCCACGTTAGTGACCGCAGGACGGCGACAGCGGCACGACACGACCCAACCGCGTCCCGCAAGTATTTTTAGAGCGGCATTTAAGAAAACCGAAAGCAGCAGGCCGGCTGACAAAGGGATGACCTCATTTCGCGCCGCGATCATCCGAGGAGCGTGCGCGCGCCTCGAGGCGGCCTCAGGCCGGCGACCCGGCCGCCCCGCCGCCCCGGGGACCGGCCGCTCCGCCATGACGCCGACGCCCCCTCCCCGCGGGCCGGCCGCAGGCGGCCTGGGCGAGACGCCTTCCCGGCGGCCAGGACGCTCCGCCGCCCCGGGCGGGCCCCCGCGCCGCCCCCGGCCCCTGCGCCCCTCCGGCGCATCCGGGACGCCCGCTCCCGGGGAGGGAGGGTCGGGGCCGCCGCAGGCCCGAGGCCTGCCGGGGGTGGGGGGGGAGGAGGACGACCATGGCTGCCCCCACGCTGCGGGCCGGGGTCTCCGAGGGCTGGCCCGGACCCTAGCCGCCCACGGACTATGCCGGGCCGCCCCCTGAACCCCACTTCCCCCCCAAGGGCCCCCCCACCGCCCCCTCACCTCGGCTAAGGGACCGCACGGGCTCCGCAACGACGCAGCACCAGGACGCAGGAGCAACTGGCGCGCCGCCCCCGCGCCTCCCTTATATAGAGGCGGGTCCGCCCAGCGCGCGGCGCCTTTTCCAGAAGCCTCCCGAACCTTCCGGAAGCACCCTCCCCAACCGCCGCCGCGGCCGCGCGCCTGCGCCTGCGCCCTGGCCGCCGCCCGCCCCTCCCGCGGGCGCGCGCGGACCCCGCGCAGGAACGGCCCGAGCGCCCGTCCCCCAACGGCCGCCGCGCGCGCCGCCGCGCCCGCCTCTCCGCGCATGCGCGGCCCGGAATTCTCGGGAAAGTCTTACGAATTTGTGGCGTCCAGCCTTATCCCCGCCCCGGCTGTCCGAGTTGCCAGCCCCGCCGGCGCGGACCGGCTGAATGGCGCTCCTGGTGGCCCGTCGCCGTGCAGGCCTGGGGAGTGCGGCCGCGGGCTGAGTGCCCCTGCTCGTGTTTTTATGAAATCCGCAAAAGTCAACTTCTTATAAAGCAAATCTTTTTTTTAAAGATTTTATTTTTCCTTTTTTTCCCCAAAGTCCCCCGGGGTACATAGTTAAGTATTCTCAGTTGTGGGTCCTTCCAGTTGTGGCATGTGGGACGCCGCCTCAGCATGGCCTGATGGGCGGTGCCGTGTCCGCGCCCACGATCTGAACTGGCCCAGACCCTGGGCCGTGGAAGTGGGGTGCGCGAGCTTAACCGGTCGGCCACAGGGCTGCCCCCCAACTTCTAATTTTTGGAGAGTGCCCGTGTTGTGTAAGCTTGGGTCCCCCAGCACCAGGGCCCGCGGGAGCAGTGCTAGGAACCAGGGCCAGCGAGCCGGGCCAGGGCCGGGGTTAGAGCTGTGAGGCCGTGTTGAGGGGTCTGGTGCTCCATTCACACGTAGCCCCAGAGGCTCAGGGCCGGGTTTAGGGGTACGGGGAGGGGCATCTGTTCCCCTGGGACAGCGGTTATGGCTTCAGAGCCCTGGAATTTGGGCAACAGGTCCCGGCCAGAGCCTCGTTACGCAGAGGCCCAGGGCACGTGGCCCAGTTAGCAGGTGCAGACGTGCCCGGCCACGTCGGGGTGTAAGCGAGGTGTGACTGGGGCATGTGGATGGGGAGGCGAGGCCGACCCCTGGTTTCTGCCTTCGTGAGAAGGGCGACCTCCCTGGGAGGTAGGGGTCGTGTTTGGCGAAGGGGAGCCCCCAGGCCCTCATGGGGCTCCAGGGGGCTGGTTCTCAGGCTAAGGTGGGGCAGACAGTGAGCAGCGCCAGCAGGTACTTCCAAGGGCCTGCCCCCAACCTCCGCCACCCCGAACGCTGGCCACTGCCTACACTTCAGGGCTGGTCCTGTGCTTATGGCCCACCGTATGCAGAAGGAAATGCTGAAATGGACACTTACACAGTCTCGAATTCTCCAAACCCATGTGCAATCCCTTGGGGATTTCTGTTTACCTTTGGTTTACGTAAAACTGCATCCTTCACACTGAGGGGCCCTTAGTCTGGAGTTCTGAGATTTGGTGAACAAATGCGTGTTCACCCAGGTACAACCATCATGATTTTGTAAAGTCCGTCTTTTGTACTTACTATTTTACGTAACATGAGGGCTCTATATGAAGTAGCTAATTCAAGGGTTGGGTGATTAACTTTCCCCCAAAGCCAACTTCTAAATGAGAATTCTAAAAGCGTTTCCAACAATGCCAGATGAAGTTGTAAAACTCTTGAAGGGATAGCGGTCCTTAGACATCGCCCAGCTCCACAGCCAGGGTATTTCACGTTTGAGGAAACTGAGGCCCAGCGCGTAGAGAACCCCTGCCCCGCCCACGGCCTCGCCCTCGGAAACCGGCCACCTCTTCTCGGCTCCTTTGTCTCTAGCTCCTCCCGCCGTTGCCCCTCCCCTCTCCTCCCTTCACTCTGGGCCCTCGGGAGCAATCTGGAAGCTCCTTACGGTGTAAACAAGCTTGACTGAACGCTCCCTCCACTTCCTTGTCTCCAGGGAAACCCAGCTTTTCCAGGAAGGAGGTTTTCGAACTGGGGCTTGAGACCCATTGGGACTGTGTCAAATAACGCAGGGCGTCCTGACTAGCGTTAAAATAGGGAAAATTGAATGGGAACTAGAAGCCATGCGGTAAGGGTAGATGGGGGTTCTTATGCATCTGTTGGGGCACGTTGTACACTGTTCTTCTGACCCCAGCTGTGTCTGCACGCCTGGGCCCGGGTTTTCCCTGCAGCCTGGGCTGGGCTGGGGGTGGAGGGTGGGGGCTGGCGGAGGAAGGGGAGGGGCAGTAGTGCTCTGGTTCCTTTTCGCCACCATCGCTGTCAGGTCTCCACCGCTGCGAGCGCCTCCTCCACTTGTAGCCCACCAGCCACCCTCCCGTTTTCCTGACTTGGAGGCCTGGCCCACTTCTTCCTTTCTACCCACTTTTGCCGTTGCCCAGGAGGTTTAAGATTCCTTGTAGATGAGCTATTCAAAGCCCCAGCTGTGAAATTCTCACTTTCTAGGGCCTTCACCTCCCCTGTTCCCCCGAGAACTTGCCCCAAGGCCACTCCTGGAACCTTTGTTTTTTTGGGAAGCTCTACCTATAATAGCCCTCAGTTATTTCAAATCCTCCTGTCCTCCAGCTCTCCCCTGCCTGCCTGCTTCAGTTACTAAATACAAGGAGGTGTTTGGTCCTGTCCCCTTTGACCTCTGGGTAACATTCCCCACTAACCACCACTGCTCTCCTGGAGACCATCAGGGTGCTGTGGTTTCCCTCGGGGCCCTGGCTGCTGCTTCTCTGTCTCCTCTACTGGCTCGTGCTCTCTCCCTGGCCTGTTGCTGGAGCTCCTGGAAGAGTACCTATGTGCAGATGATTCACAGCAAAGCCCCAGCCAGGACGCGTACCTCCAGACCTGGTGGCTGAGATCACACCCCCGGCCCCCCCACCACCCCCAGCATCCCCCCATTGTGACTATCCCACCACCTTCTAGAGCCCCCCTGCCCCCCAGCATCCCCACAGGGGATCTGGCATGAGCCTTGCTGCTTCTGCCTGGTAAAGACTTCTTGAATCCATCCACTTCTCAGTCCTCATCCTGCACCCCCTCCCCCAGTCCCTCGCAGCTGCCCACACACCCATCAGCTCACCTGCAAGACCTCCATGGCACCTGACTGCTTTCCGATTCTGCTCGGGTCTGCCTCCCCCTGTGAGCTTTGAGAACACAGATCTTACCCTGTCAGTCCCCTCGTCCACACACTCCTGAAACCCTTGCTAACACCCCATCACTGCTAGGAGAAAGGCGGTTCCTTAACCAGGCCTGCCAGGCCCTGCAGGGTGCCCGTACCTGCCCTTTCCCCTCGGTTCCCACCGTGCTCCCTGTCACTCTCCTATTTTTTTTTTATTTTTTATTTTTTTTAAAGATTGGCACCTGAGCTAACAACTGTTGCCAATCTTCTTTTTTTTTTCCTGCTTTTTTCCCCAAATACCCCCAGTACATAGTTGTATATTTTAGTTGTGGGTCCTTCTAGTTGTGGCATGTGGGATGCCGCCTCAGCATGGCCTGACAAGCGGTGCCATGGCCCTGCCCAGGGTCTGAACTGGTGAAACCCTGGGCCACCGAAGTGGGACTTAACCACTTGGCCACAGGGCAGGCCCAACACTCTCCTCTTTAAATCACACACCATGATTTACTGCTACAGGGCTGTGCAAATGCTGTTCCTTCGGCCTGGGACACTATTCTCTCTCTTTTTCTCTAATTCATGTCCTAGTGGAGCTTCAGCTCACAAATTTCCTCAGGGACCTCTTCCCACCAGGCCCAAGTGGATCCCCGGATATAAACAGGCTCTCAGAATGTGGGCACCTCTCCCTCCGGATGTGAGCCACACATGCTCATCCGCGGCATTGAGCCCTTCAAACCCTGCTCTCCCACTCCCACCTCTCTTCCTTTTCTACTTAGCCTCCTCCTGCTTCCTCAACTCTGTACTTCTAATATATCTCCAAGTTCTGCAGATTTAGCTCCTAAGTATTTGTTGAACTCGTCCCAAAGTGATCTTGCTGTCAGGGGAATCTGACCATTTTCCTCCTCCATCTGAAACCTTTCAGTGTCCTATTAAGCTGGGATGCAAGGCATGGACTCTGGGTCCAGGGCCTGGATTCAAATCCCAGCTCTGCCACAGCCTGCCTTTGTGACCCAGCAAGTCAATTCCTCTCTCTGTGCCTCCCGTTCAGCATCTGTAAAATGGGTATGATAATGTATTCCTTATACGGTTGTTATGAGGCTTAAATGAGCTCATTCTGGTTTTGGAACTTTCCCGGGACAGGGCCTGGCACACAGTAACTGCTATGAACATGTTTATTAAAGTAAATAAATAACTTTCTGATTTCCCTTTTGATTTCTTCTTTGACCCACGGATAATTTATTGGTGTGTTAGTTTCCAAATATGTGGAGGCTTTCCAGATATCTTTTTGTTATAGATTTCTAATATTTAATTCCATCGTGGTTAGAAAACATACTTTGCATGATTTGAAATTTGAAATCCTTTCAAATTTATCGAGACTTGTTTTATTGCCCTGAATATAATCTATCATGGTAAATGTTCTATATGCAAAATAATTACACTGAAGGAAAGGTGCCAGTTACTTATATAAAATCTTAGAAAATGCAAATGAATTTATAGTGACAGAGGTGGATTGGTGGTTGCCTGTGGGGGGCGGGGCCGACGGGAGCAGAAGGGAGGGGTGCAGAGGGGCACGTGGAAACTTTGGGCGACGAGTCTGTTCACTGTCTCGAGGGCAGTGATGGTCTCACAGGTATAAACGTGTGTCGAAACATACCAAGTTGTACTTTAAACGTGTGCAGCTCATTGCATGTCAGTTATACCTCATAAGCTGTTTTTAAAAGCGGTGATGTTTAGGGGCCAGCCTGGTGGCACAGAGGTTAAGTTTCACGCTCTACTTTGGCGGCCTGGGGTTTGCCAGTTCGGATCTTGGGTGCGGACCTACGCACCACTTGGCGCGCCATGCTGTGGCAGGTGTCCCACATATAAAGTAGAGGAAGATGGGCATGGATGTTCACTCAGGGCCAGTCTTCCTCAGCAAAAAGAGGAAGATTGGCAGCAGATGTTAGCTCAGGGCTAATCTTCCTCAAAAACTAAAATAAAATAAAAAAAATTAAAACATCGATGTTTAGCAAAGAGCTTGGAGAAATATTCAGAATCAAATTATAACTATATAGCAAGTGGTGCATACTTTGGAAAGAGGCACAGTTGACTCCAAGGAGGATGGTGTGCAGCTGGGTTGTGACTGAGCAAGCTACTCCGCCTCTCTGTGGTTCGGCCTTCTCATCTTCACAGTAGGGATGATAAGAGGAAGGCGGTGGGAGGATGCCATGAACTAATCCCAGTGAAGCTCTTAGTGCCTGGCACACAGTGAGCGCTCAGAGGATGGACTCGCCGTTGTTCTCCTGACAGAGAATAGGAAATAGGGTGACTTGTGCTGGCAGCCATCGAACCACCATGATGCTATCCTGTACTCGTGTCCATCTGCTGTTTTTGGGCTCCCTGCCTGAGGGGAAGGCGGAGGGCGAAGAGCCGGGCCCCAAAGGAAATGATGGACTCTGCGCGAGGGAAAGTGGAGTGACGTGGCCAGGCCCCTATTTCTGGCCATATGTGTTTTAGAGTTGCTCCAAAAGTGGATTTCCACAGAGCAAACCAGTTTTCCCACTGACTAACTGTAAAACTGGGGATACTTAAGTACCAAAATTGTTCTTCATGTGGCAAGTTTTAACCCATCCTTTGAGTCTCAGCTTGGGCGGCCGCTCCTGGAAGTCGAGGATGGGGTGGTCACTTCCTCATCAGCTTGCCACACGCTGTCACCAGAAGGGAGTACAGTGAGCACTCCCCCCCTTCTCTCCCACTGTTGTCAGCACTGAGTATGGCTGAAAAAAAGTTTGGCCATTTTGATAAGGGAAATGGTCTCATTGTTTAATGAGCACCATTCATGTAATGCCTGTTGACTGAAAGCCAGTGTCCAGGCCCCAGGACACAAGGGCATGAAATCAGGCCACTGCCCTCATGGTGGAGACAGATGTGAAGCCAACACCACACAAATACATGGACTTATAAACTGAGGAGTGCTGGGAGGGCGTGGGGCACTACTCCAGTTGGGTCTCCTGGAAGCTCCTCTGAGAGCTGAGGAGGGTCGGTGTTAGCCATTGGTGCCATGCCGGGTGGGGTGTGTGTAGGGAAGGGCATCTGGGACAAGGAACAGTGTTTGCAAAGGGAAAATCTAGAAGGAATACTAGGAGTCAGTTGGGAAGAGTGAGAAGGTGATGCAGAAAGGAAATAGAGGCTGGAAGATGCCTTTGGTGTGATGGGGGCTGGGGAACACAGAGCCTGCATGGGGCAGTGGGTAGGCAGCAGAGCTGAAGCAAGCAGCAGGTAGGTGCCAGATGGTGCAGTGCACTGGGCCAGGGGACTCGAAATGTGGCCCGAGGATCCTAGGAGGCATCGGAGGCCTTCCCAGGAGCCCCAGTCAGACCTGTGTCCACTCTGGCCGTGGAGCGGATGAAGGTGGAGACTAGTGAGACCCAAGGAGGGCCCATAGCTGCAGAGTTGGCGGGTGGAGAGGGGGCAGGCTTGGGAGAGACCAAGGAGAGTGAGAGAACAGGCTGGGTGAGGTGAAGGAGCCCTGCAGATCCTGTGTGGGTGGGGCTGCGGTCACCATGGGGCAGCAGGTGACCGGTTCAGTGTCACCCGTGTTGGGTCTAAATGTCTGTGGGGCATCCAAGTGGTTGGGCGTCCAGTAAACGGGTGCTGGGGATGTGAGCAAGGACACGATGGACGCACTTAGGCATAGGACGTCCTGAGGACAATGGCAGTCTCAGTACAGCCCAAGAGCTGGGAACTGAGAGGGAACTGGGGACAGGAGGCTGTGCCTGCCAGGGGTGTCCAGTGTGCCGTGGGAGAGGGGGTGGGGGACTCTCCCACTGCCCCTTCCAGCCCCCTCTAGTCTCTTTCTTGCGGAAGCCCCCATCTGTGTTTTCTGCACCTGCTCTGAGTTGGTGGTCACTGTCATTTCCCTTGAACTCACCTTCAAACCTTCTGAGTCATCTTTGACTCATCCCTCAGCCCCCACGTTCTGACAGCTGCAAGTCTGGTAAATTTTTCCTTTAAAATGTCCTTTCTCTCCATGCTCAGGGTACCACCCCAATCCAGGCCCTCGGCCCCCATGTCTTGGCCACCTTCAGCTGGCTCTTGCTGGATTTATCTGTTCTGCATACCTGTTTTCATCTGCCCACCTCCCAGTGGAGAAGTGCCCCAGGGCTCCTGGGAGCAGGCCAGCAGTCCCTCTCTAGGCATTCAAACCCCAGGGCCCAGCTGACCAGCTCACTCCACCTCTGGGCCCCTCGCTCCTGCTCCTCTGACCACTCACTCTGTGACGGCAACCCACATTCTCCCCATCTCCACGCCTGACCTCTCAGACCTGGAACTCAGGCTGGGGACACCCACATGTCACCCAGGCCCTGCTGGCCCTGCCCACAAGCACACTGACTGTTTGAGGAGGAGGCACCAGTGTCGGCCCTAACCAAATGACCTGGAATATAGCTGAGAAATGCATACAGAGGGAGGAAGAACCAATCATGAAAGTGTAGTGGGGGCGGGGGGTGGGCGCACTGTGTTCGGGTTTTGATCTAGCCTCCCTCCTCCCCTCTCTCAGCCCCCTCCCAGCCTCCACGGGCAGTGGGACTGATCCCACTACGTGCACATCAGGGCCGATCCCCCTCAGATGAAACTTTTTCACGACACCCTTTCATTCATGCACTGACCAAAGATTATTGCAGCAACCCAAGAACTTTACCGTCTGGCCCTGATCTTCTCTGCCTTCTCTGTCCACTCTCAGTTGTTCCCCAAACGCACCTAGAACCTCAGGGCAGTTCCTCCTCCTGGAGCATTCTTCTCCTCTTCTCCAGGCCGACCTTGTCTACCAGGCTCAGCTCAGCTCGGAAATCACCTCTGGCCAAATTCTCTCTAGGTGCCTCCTTCACAGCAATTAGCCCATGGGCTGAATTGATATCAGACTTTGTCTTTCTCATCTCATCTATATCCCTCAAACCCGGCTCAAGACCCGGCACATGGCAGGCAGCCATCTAGGAGCAGAATGAAGACCTGAGTAGTGTTTGAAGGCGCCAGACTGGACATTCAGCCCAAAGGCAGTGGTTAACCTTTGGCACCATCTACTGGCCAGTGGGTTGGTTGTGTTTGGGGCCTCCAACTGGCAATAGCTTTTATTTATTTATTTTTTTAAAGATTTTATTTTTCCTTTTTCTCCTCAAAGCCCCCCAGTACATAGTTGTGTATTTTTTTTTTTTTAAGGAAGATTAGCCCTGAGCTAACAACTGCTGCCAATCTTCCTCTTTTTGCTGAGGAAGATTGGCCCTGAGCTCACATCCAGGCCCATCTTCCTCTACTTTATATGTGGGACGTCTACCACAGCATGGCTTGCCAAGTGGTGCCATGTCCGTACCCGAGATCTGAACTGGCGAACTCCAAGTCACTGAAGCGGAACGTGGGCACTTAACCGCTGCGCCACCGGGCCGGCCCCATAGTTGTGTATTTTTTGTTGTGGGTCCTTCCAATTGTGGCATGTGGGATGCTGCCTCAGTGTGGCTTGATGAGCGGTGCCACGTCCGTGCCCAGGATTCGAACCCGTGAAACCCTGGGCCGCTGAAGCTGAGCCCTCTTAATCACTCAGCCACAGGGCCGGCCCCAAGGCAATAGCTTTGATGTTTAGGAATTTCATGTTTTCCTTATTTCTAATGAACTGGAGAATTAGGAAAGAGAGAATTATGTGAGATCCAGTCTAGATCACTATTATAATGTCTCACCCTGAAAAGTTCCTGGCAAAGCTTCCAGCCTTGCACTGAGTCGGAATGAAACTAGGAGAACGGGAGACGATTTTTTGAAATTAAGAAAAAATTATATATACACACACATATATATTACTTATATAATGTATAAAATTATATAATGTATATAATATATAAAATTATATATAATAAACATATCATATATATGTATAATATATATATGTATTTCACTACTAAAACCCCACACGCATGAGGAAAAACTGGAGGATAAAAAAAGCAAAATTCAAATTGTCTCACTGTTAAGATAGAGGGTTAGGGGTGTATCCAGCCCTTCCTGTTCTTCTCCTAAACTTTGCTAGGGTCTCTTGGGATCTCAGGGTGGTGGCCATGAAGCTGGGGGCCGGTGGAGCCAGCTCTGCCCTCCCTGCTCCCTTCTTTGTCTCTGCCAACACAAGCAAGAGGCCTCTAGGCCGAGACCCACCCAAATGCAGCCTCTTGTTCAGCCAGTGGAAGAACAGGCCCAGCTGGCCCCGACAGGTGCCCAGAGGAGCTTCGGTGCTCAGATACCCTGGAGATGGGGTGAGGTGGGTCAGAAACTGAAACTGATAGGGTGGGGGTGATGAGCAGGTGTGGTGTCCCTGGCTGGCCCAGGAGCTGACAGTTCCTTCCCATCTGCCCTGAACCAGGGCTCAGCTGTCAGTTAGGACTCTGCCCGTGTGGCCAGTTGACCATGTGATGGACACCTTGGTCTGGCCACCCTGCCACGAATGGAGTTGTCATTTTGGCGCTGACTCCATTATCAGCTTTTCAGCTGGGCCTCCCAGGTCCTCAGCCCTCTCCACCTCACCTCCAAACCCTGCAGTAAATCCTGCCAGTTCTCGCCTTTGTGCCCATGAGATTGCTCCTGCCTTTCCTTTCTAGTCCTGCCTGGAAAATGCCCACTCCTCCTTTAAGAGCCACATCAACATTACCCGCTCCCTGCCATCCCAGGGAGAGGTGGTGTCTGCATCTTCGTCCCTCTTTTGTTGTTCCTCTGTTGACTTTGGGGCAAGTCTTGTCTCTTTAAGCCTCGGTTTCCTCATTTGGAAATGGGGGTAGGGATAGTTGGACAAGGTTCCATCTGTCTTGATGTGGTTCTAAATTCTTTTACTTGAGGACAAATCAACTAGGGTAGAAGTGCATTATGAAATAGAACTGAGCCATGAGTGAGCTACTGGAAACCTCCACACTTTGCAAACACCCTGGCCCTTCTCTGAAGTTAGGGCAGACAAGCACTGTGTAAATGTTTTACTTTAATGACTGTGTACCAGTGAATATGTTGTGGCAAATCAGAATGGCAAGTTCATAGTTCAACTTGCTAATGGATATAGAAGAACCAATTTTAATTTCTCAGCTCCTTCACAATGCAGTATTCAGAGCAGCACTACAGCCCCAGACAACAGGCCGCCTGTAAATTCAGAACCCTTTCAACAACTTCACATTTCATTAAAAAATACAGGATAAGTAACTCCACCCAACACTGCATTTCAGTCAACATTCAATCTTGTTATCCAGATTAAAACAACTAGGGAATTAAACCCAGCAAGTGCATGAAGGGGCTGGTGAGGAATAACGTGCTGTATGAATCTCGGGGTTATCCTGATGGGTGAGGGGCTGGGCTCTTCACAGTGACTGCTGTGCCCGCCACCCAGCCGTGGATCCCCGGCCTGTGCTTCAGTTCTCACAGGGACCTTGGTGTTCCTGTTGTGAATGGTATCTCTTCTAATATCTATTTTTTTAAATCTATAAATGAAATGATCATTTTAAAATTCCCCCCTTAAAACAGAAGAGTTGGCGAGCCTCCCAACTTGCTTCCTTTTTGAAGGAGGGCAGCAGCAGGCAGGGGGTCAGGCTCACAGTGGATTCTCTTGGGATTCAGATCTACTGTGTATTTCAACCAAAAAGTGTGGGGATAATGTTCGCAGCCGTGTACTGGCCACCCTGCTTAATGTTCTTAATATTACCAGTAATGTGCAAGCGCTCTGGTGTGTCCTTAAATGATGGATGTGTTTGAACTTTGCTGTGGATATTCTAGTAATGTTTCCTAGTTTCACTGGGTATTAAACTCTTCAATTTTAGCAGATACAGCCAAATTGTTTTTATTTGTTTTTGAGGAAGATTAGGCCTGAGCTAACATCTGCTGCCAATCCTCCTCTTTTTGCTGAGGAAGACTGGCCCTGAGCTAACATCGTGCCCATCTTCCTCTACTTTACATGTGGGACGCCTGCCACAGCATGGCCTGACAAGCGGTGCATAGGTCCTTGCCCGGGATCTGAACCCTGGGCCACTGAAGCAGAACGTGTGAACTTAACCGCTGTGCCACCAGGCTGGCCCTGCCAAATTATTTTTAAAACGGTGTTATCAATTGGTACTCCCTGCAGAGAATGAGTCCCTCTTGCTTCATGTTGTCACTAACATTCGGTATGACATATTAAAATTTTTTTCCAATCTGGTGGGTGTGCAATAGTATCTCATTGTGATTTTAATGTGCATCTCCTTGATTAGTAATCATATCTTTTCATGTCTTTGCTGGTCATGGGTTTGAATCCCTGCTCCATCCTTAGGCTCTGTGACCTGGGGGAGATATAACTTGTGTGTGCCTCAGTTTCCTCACCTATAAAGTTCCTCTCTAGAGAAACTGACCAGCTTCAAAGACCTATAGACTTTAACATTTGGATAGAGGGGTCCTCCAAGAAACTGTTGGGTCCTTACCTACAAATCACAAAAGTTCCATCAGTATTTTAGCACCTCCCTTTCTTGTTCAAACTACCATGTGCCAGGCCCTGCACCGGCTGGGGGCCGTGCATACAGAGATGATCAGGGAGAGGCAGCCACTGCCTGTCTGTCCTCTTCCCAGCATCCACAGTGAGGTCCACTCCTCTCTCCTGCTGCTTTCTCCTCCCTCATTCTTTTGTTCTGTGGCTGCATGAGATACACGTGTCCAGTCTTTACTGCTGTATGTGGGACCCGGAAGGAGTAGAGGTGAATGCAAATGTCTAACCCACCCACCGTGTCTAATCAGAGGCCAGAGGGACACTCCCAAGGCACCAAGTGTGACTGTCCCTCCACAGCTCAACCCTTTCTGTGCTTCATTTTGACCTTAGGGTCACGTCCAAACCCTGCAGCACAGCCTGCCTGGGCCCTGCTTACATTTCCCCGCTCATCTCCTGCCACCAACACTCTCCCACGGTCCGGTCACTCCAAACTCCTCCTGCCCCCTCCCACCTGAGTTCTTTCACGCTTTTGCTTACATTTTCCTCCACAAGCACGTGCTCAAGGTGCAGCTTGGGAGCAACCTCTTTGGGGGCCCTGGGAATTGACGTCTTTCTCCTCTTTTCTCCCACAGCACTTTTTCATGCCTGCATTAGAGCCCTGTATCTTGACTATGGGCCAGGTGCACTCCTTGCAGGGACCTAGTACCCTCTTGACCTTGCTGGGGCCTGCAGTGGGCCCTGAGGAGATGCTTGTGTGATGAAGGAAGAATGGGCAGACAAGGGAGTGAGCAGTAAGGTAACGATGTTGTTTGCTATCCTGTGACCCTCACCAAGGCTGGGCTGGATCGCAGGTTAACCTTAACTAGAAACATTTAGGATACTAATTTTAAACCTCAGTCTGCTTACCATTAGCAATATAAACATTATAAATAATACAGATGGTTGCTGATGCTCGTAGAGCTCTTCCCTGCGCCTCAGCTCCGGCTGAAGCCCAATGACACAGTGACGCAGAATGCGGAGACCTGCAGGACTGTTTCCAGAGACAGACTGAAGCGGTGGGTCCAGACACATACATTTGACACTTGGGGCACACCCTTTTTTGGGTACGAGTGAACAAGTGCCCTGCTGGCAACACACACACAGTCTTCCGGACTTCCACACCAAACACAACAGAGCCATGAAATCATGTTGGCAAAGGTGGGGCAGATCCCAGTGAGGGTGGTGCCAGGACTTCAGGCATTAGTAAGAAAAGTGTTCGAGCCCAAACAACGGTAACAACAACCGGAAGCCTACCTTGGGATCGTGGCCAGCAATCACCCAGACACAAGCTGGCGGCAGAAGGAACGATACTGGCTTGAAGAAAGGGCTGCAAGAAGCTTTGTGGGAGGGAACCCTCCTGCATCAGGCAGAAACACATTTAACATACATGTACTGAGCACCTGCCATGTGCCAGACCCTGTGGTGGCACAGGATGAAGTCGACCCACCCCAGCAGGACATGCCCGGCTTCCTTAGACTTTCCTTGTAACTGTCAAGCAGATTAAAACACATGCCATCTTCCCTTCCTGCTTAGAGAGCCACCTTGGGGCTCTGAATGAGGATCTGAAAGGTGGACAGAGTCAGAGTCAAAGGCAGCCGGGTGACTTCAAGGACGTGGCTCATCCCCGACTCCTCCGTGACTGAGGAAGGCGGCGCTTCTGCAGCCAGTGGGGTGCTTTCTCCTGGACTGGGCTGGAGGGCCCACAGCAAAAACCAGAAGTTAGTGCTTATTCTGCCAGGCTCTGTGCAGAACTCTCTTCCAAGGATGCGGGTGAGATGATCTGAAGGGTCTAAAGTTCTGGTTGGGTTCCAAAGGAAGTGGCTCGGGGGTAAGCACCCTGGAAAGCCCCATCGGAAGGCGTCTCACTGGGGCATGACAGGTTGGCTCTTTGTGTGAAATGGATTTCCCTCCAGCCTGGAACTGGTGTTGGTTCTTCTCTCAGCACCGGATTGGGTGGGTAACTTGATTTTAGGGGCCAAGTTGTATGAAAAACAAGGCTGTTTGCTCATTGGAATCACATGAGGGCATGGCTGATGAGGACCAGGGCATATGCGCATAGCAGTGGGCACAATTCCTGCATAGTTAGATGGCTGTGTGTGCATGTGTGGACTTCAGTACATGACATGCATCAATGACTCGAGTCCACCGTGAATGACAAACTTCTCTACTCTGTTGATGGACCCTGGTACCAAAAAACCTGGGCTCACATTGAGGCTCTGTCACATAGTTGTCTTGTGAGAATTTCTCCTCATCAGTCAAATGGGAATAATGATACCTACTTCCTGCAATTATTTTGGGGATTAAATTAGATGAGGTATGAGAAAAACCCTGTACATAATAAGAACTCAAGAAGTGGGAGTTGATTTTGAATTGTTAATGTGCCAGCCTTGGTTTGGTCTGAGGTTCATCCTAGTTTCAGAAGCAACCCAATTACAAACAACCTCTTAGGAGGGGCTATCGTTTCTCATCATGAAGGAAGTTGTTCCTGTGAACAAGCCTCTGTAACAAGGTGGGGTTTTCCCAAAGGGAGTGAAAAGCCACCTGGATTAGGAAATGGAGCTGAGCTCGGGACTAGGAAAGGAAGGTATGGCTTCTGCTCTGGGGATCCGAGGAGGGAATTCTGGGCAAGGGCTGGCTCTTGGCCTTAGGGGAAAGGATGGCATGTGCATGGGCCAAAAGAACTGTCGGGGTCCCAGGGAAATTGTGTGGGGTGTGAGTGGGCCCCAGGCTGAGCACAGCCTGGTGGAGTGTGGCCTGCTGGAGTGGTGCCTTTGCCACATCCTGAGGAATCACTGCTCAGAGAGAGCTGTGACGACAGAGCCTCACTTAGCAGCCCTGAACAGTTCTAAAGTCTGCAGCACGCTGTGTCCCACTTCTGCAATAGCTTTGGCAAATGGGTCCTCCCACCATTCACAGGCTGTGAGGGTTTCAGTGACAGTGGTGAGGCAGCGGAGGAAATGAGACTGGCAGGACAGCAGCCTGGAGGACGGCCACCTACCCGCGTGTGGATGCTGCTGTTTCTGTCTGCCCAGCATTCCTTCCTCCCCCTTTCCTCCTGGTGTCAGTACCTTTGTTCCTTTAGAGCATGCTCCTTACCCATCCTAACCTGTGACTCTGGCTGTGGTGATTGGTTCAGGATAGGATCAGACTGAAATTGGACCAATCAGACTCCTTCCCTGGGATTTTTCTAACTTAAGAGTTGGTGGGAAATAGTTTACTTTCCTTTCTAGACTCAAGGTTATGAGGATGTGAGCCTGGAGCTATCGAGGCCATAAGTCTGGTGTCACAGGGAATGAAGCCACCAGGGAGAATCAGAGATGAGAGATGGACTATGAGAAGCTTTCAAAATCCAGGCATGGAAGCCAAGCTCCTTCCCCTACACCTCCCATGGTTTAGCTGCGGGGGCCAATAATCCTTTTTTCATTTAGGCTACTGAGACTTGGGTTCCTACTACTTAGAACCAAAGGAGTTCTGACTCCCACACCAGGTAAGCATCCTTCGGCATTCCTAGGAATTTGTTGTTGAGTAGGTGGGGGAAGACCTCAAAGAAGAATGAATTTCCTTTCTTAGGTAGAGTTCAGAGTGTCTTACAAATTGAAGAGATGGAACCTTATTTGCTAGTGAGGCAGGACTCCTGGGTCATATAAGAAAAGGACCTAATTAATGCTATTTACATTCAGTGGCGGACACTCTTGGTTGTCTGTTCAGTCATTTCCAACAGCCTCTCCCACTATGAAGCCTGGAAAGCTGAACCAACACTGTACTTGCTTTCCAGCCTCTAAGAAGTCACAGGGGCACGTGACCCACTCCTGGCCAGTAAGACATAAGCAGACGTCTGTTAGTGGTGGGAGTGGGGATGGAGGGGTGTGGTTTCATGATTTGGTATTTTTTCTTTTAAGTGGCCTTAAAGAATTTTTGGAAGTTGGCGGAGATATAAAAATAATGAAAAAGTTAAAAATGGGTTTTTTATCATAAAAATGTCTTTCTTTCCTTTCTGGATTAAAATAAAGAAAGTATTTCAAACATTCCAAAATAATTTATAAGGTAGATGAAAGAATAGAGAATAGTCATCGCTAAAGGCCTGAGGTTCCTTCTAAGAGGAAAGAGATTTCATTCAACACACACTGATCTAGGTCTGGAGATTCAAGGATCCACAAGACCCAGTTCCTGGTCTCGGGAGCTCACCACTGGGGAGACGGACAAGAATAGGTAACTGTATACCCTGACATAAGTGTAATGATAAAAATAGGCTCAGGGTGTTATGGGAGCACAGTGATGGGCCAGAGAAGGCTTCCGATGGCAAATGACACCTGAGCTGAGTCTAAGGAAGAGTCGGGTCAGGGTGGAGGGAGGTCATGTGGGATGGAGGGGACTGCAAGTGCAAAGGTGTAAAAGGTGAGAGGCAGTGTGGCAAGAACACGGCGTGGAGCTGTGCAGGCAGAGGGCCTACGGAAGAGGCAGGGCTGCATCTAGAAGGCTTGGGAGGATGGTCTCTATCCCACAGCAGAGAGCACGGAGCAGGGAAGGCCATTCAGAGATCCGTGTCCCAGGGAGATCTTGGTGGCTTGGTGGAATTGGCATTTGACAGTCACAGCCTGGGCACAGGGAGACAATTGGAAAGCTGCTGCAGGGTCTAGGTGGAGAAGGGGAGAGTTTGGTGAAGAGGTGCCGGGCGTATGAGTCACTTACATCACATGTGTGCGCTGGTGCAAGCCGAGTCTGGCTTCTCCAGGTCCTCGTTCACAAACAGACCTCCCGATCAATGATTCTTGACCTCTCAAAGCATCTGCTCACATGACTATTCACTTGCTCCTGGAAGTTTTTTGCTATTTTCATAGCAATGGATATCAAAATTAATGCTAATCAAAGTGTTTCATTAGCTTTTGACTTTCGGTGAGCAGAAAAGAGGCACCGTTTAAGCAAGAACCTTTTGTTCTGTCAGCTAATATCAAGTAGGGAGCTTCTTTAAAAAGAAACCCTGATTATACAATCATGAATAATCATGATGAAGATGAAAAGAGAGAAGCAGTAGTGGAGACCAGCGTGCTAAGCCGAGTTCCCTGTTGAGCTAATTTTTTGAGAGCCTGGACAAAACAGATGGAGGAAAGCATAATCAGAGAGGGCTCCTGGAAAATGACACAATCCTGAAAACCAATGTCAGGAAGACTGTGCTGTGGTTGGCCAGAAATCCTAAGGAAAACGAAAAAAAGGTCTTTAAAGTCATTCTTGGAGCAAGAACAAAGAAGGGATAGATCCACTGCTCAGGGGACAGTACAAAGTAGAGTGATACTGAGAGAAGGCAGAAATACCTTCAGAGACAGAAGAGCTGCTGCCACACACTGTGGTTTCAGCACAGTACAGGCCATTGCTCCTGATAAGCTCAGCCCCTAGGAGGACCTGGGACGGGGACTCTGGAAACTACAGTGATGCAGATGGGGGCAGGGGAAGAATCAGTCATGGTACACTCTCATATTTCCACGTGGAAGACTTCAGCTTCAAGAACCACAAGGAATTCTCAACCTTTTGGCAGTATCAGCTTCCTGTGGCTGCTGTAACAAGTGATCACAAACTGAGGGGCTTAAAACAATAGAAACTTATTCTCTCCCAGTTCTGGAAGCCAGGAGTCCAAGATCAAGGTGTTGGCAGGACCTGGCTCCCTCCAAAGACTCTCGTGGAGGATCCTTCCTGGCCTCTTCCAGCTTCCGGTGGCTACAGGTGTTCCCTGGCTTGTGGAGGCATTACCCCAATATCTGCCTCCTCTACATGGCCTCCTCCTCTGTCTGCGTGTCTCTCCTCTGTGTGTCTCTTTAAGGACACCTGTCATTGGATTTAGGGTCCACCTGGCTAATCCAGGATGATCTCATCTTGAGATCCTTAATTACATCTGCAAAGATCCTTTTTCCAAATAAGGTCACATTCACAGGTTTCAGGGATTAGGCTGTGGGCATATTTTTGGAGGGTCACCAATCCATTACAGGATCATAAACCACTTTGAGAATCTGATGAGAGCTAATGAACCATGAATTGTGTCAAGTTCCTGGAAGCAGAGTCTGAGACAGGGGTTCTTGTACAAGTGATTTATGGAGGAAGTGTTCTAGGGAAAAAGGGAGTGAGGGAAGCAGGCTGGGGCAGGGGAGAAAAGCTAAGCAAGAAGTGGTCTCATCAGGAGATGAGCTTAGCTTGATCTCATGAGATGCCTGGAGCATGAATTGCAAGAGAGAGTTGCTCCCACCTCGAGGCAGGAGGGCAGCCTTTGTACCCCCAAGCCAGTCAATGTCCCCCGGTGGGGGGCAGGTATAGCCTCTCTGCTAGGGGCTTCCTTTTGGCCAAGGAAAATTCATCCAAGAAGGGGGCAGCTGTTAGTTATCAGCCAACACACACAGCAGCCCTGAGGGGGTGACTCACAATATCTACAGCAGACTTTCTAGAGAAATCACACACACACACACATCACATTCAATTTCAGGGACTTCACAGATCCTCAGAAGCCCTGGAGTGAAGGTTAAGGACCTATGACTGCTGGCCTAACACTTGTGGTCCCTCATCCCACCTTGCACCTTTCCCTCCTCTCTTAGAAGAAATGATTAGTAATGTTTGGGAGGAGGATTGAGCACCCTCAAATCAATCTTATTTTGATCGCCTACGTGCAGACAGCATGCATTCTGGGCTATCCTCTGCCCTAAGGAGGGGCCGCCATTGTCCCACCAGACAGGGTGGGTGAAATGAACTCAGAATCTGAATTAAAAGGGGAGTCCCTTTGGCCACGTATGTATAACCCTTCTTTCTAATCAGCTTTTCAGTAAGAAAGCTAATAGCTTAATCTCCACCTGTCCACGTCTTATGTCTCTCAAGTAGTTCTGAACTCAGGCAGGGAAGAGAGAGGATATTTACAAACTTCCTAAGACCCCAAAATCATCTCATAAAAGACAGTGCTGCTCCAACTATGATCTGTGGACTGGCCACCAATTCACAAACTCTTTCCTGACTGCTTGCCCCAGGATATAATCAACATAAAGCTTGGTACAAAAAAATAAGTCAGCTGAACTCAACAGTATGCGCAGTGATGGCGATGACTTGCACTCTGTTGCAAGCTCACCTCGTTGCAGACCGGCACTTTGAGCAACACTGACATAAGTAACTGGTGACAAACCTGGATGGTTGAACCCAGACGGACTAATAAGACAGGTGGAAAATATTTGAAGGGCTCTCATCTGAAACAGGGAAGATAGGACAATGAGCATAAGTTAAAAAGAGGCAATATTTGACCCAAAATAATGTAATGGGAACACAAATTATTAATGGCTAAGGGTTCAGAGCCTTCACCATTGCCGCCATGTTGCCAGCTTGGATCCTGCAGGCTGGATCAAGGCAATGGAGAGGCATGGCTTGGGCAAGCAAGGACTGCATGGGGAGGGACCGAGAGGTACTTGTGGGGAAGAATAGCACAGAAAGAAGGGGAGCTGGTTGAAAGAGAGGTCCTGTGGGCTACTCCTGGATGTGCGTTCTTGGTTGGGAGTTGAGTGGGGGGGTTGGTATGTTTTGGAGGGCAGCTGCCATTCATGGGGGGAGAAATTAAGCAGACGTGGATCTACCATGAAGGGTCCCTCACTTGCACAGGCCCCTTAGAAGGTCCTTCTGCATGAAGCAGTGTGCTCATGTTTTTGTAAATTTTGAAACATTAAGCTATTTCACCACTTAACAAATAGTTAAAAGACCACTGTCTCTTTCTGCTCCATTTCCACGGCCACCCTTCTCTTCCTGTCAGATGGCTACATTTGGCTTGGGTTTAGTGGGCTGTGTTGATGTGGTTCAGTCGCTTCTCTGTGTAGTCAAGGTGTCGCTAGCTTGCCCAGCGAGTCAAAGGTGCAGGGCCAGAGGTTTCAAGGAGATGTGAATGTGTCCTGCTGTGACTGCAGACAGAAGCATGTGAGAAGTGGGGGAGAAGCAAGGTTTAAAATACACAAAGCCAGGAGTCAGCTGGTGGAAAATTCTTCCAGTTACCAGAGGTGTGAGAAGTAAGTGGAGGATTCAGTTCTCATCAATGCCTAATCAAAACAGAGATCTCTTCTGGTAGGAATATACTCAATAATGCAGTGAACAAACACATCCCGCATCTTTTTCTTTTTTCCTAGGAATTACATGAAATAGACTTGATCGGATTCCTGTGTCCTTTGCAAGAACCAGTAGCAATACTGCAAATGGCCAAATATATCTGTGTTTCGTGAAGTCATGTGTTTTCTATATCCCAGTCTACGGGAGTACAAATTTGCGTATCTGATGCATCTTATCCTGATGAAGTCTGGCATGCAACACTGTCCCAGAAGCAGCGAAACAGCCTCAGAAACAAGTGTTCCTGTGACAAAGCTCCCACGCATTTTCATCAGTGAGTCAACGTATGAAGCATAAGAACAATTTGATTACAATAATGTGGCGCAACACAACATACAGCTTGTTGTTCAAACACATTTGAATTGTTATTTTTGTGTCCATGTCAGATTAGTTTTTTGTATATTCATTCCAAATTATTGATCACACCAAAATTCACGTATGATGAGGAGGTAACAGTGGAAGCAAAACACATAAAAGTGAGAGAAAGAAGATGGACAGAAAGTTTAAAACATTAAAAATTATCTCTATATCATAATGGACACTGAAAATTCTTACTGTCAAAATCATGAAGAAAAAGAATGATAATAGCCAAGAAAAACAGATAATGAAACTTAGCACAGCAGATAAAGAAGATTGTGAGACTCAGGAACACCCCCAGACAGGAAACCAGAAGCAGAAGGAAGATGATATAAGAAAGAAAAAGTCTGTATGTTCAACAGATATACACAAAGGTCAGCAGGAGCTACCTTTTGATGAATTTGTTGACTTCAATAAATATCATAATGTTTCATTACAGCCTGTTACAATGAGCAATCATATTTTTAAATTTGGCAGTTATACCTTTTAATTTCCAAAAGCTCTTCCTTATACCTAGGTTTTTGACCTAAGCGATTATGTGGGTGATGGTGCTATCATTTATGGAGATGCAAAGGATGGGGAAGAAAAAATTTAGGAGTATAAATCAAGCGTTCTGTGTTGTTTTACACCTGGAAAAGGAACTGGTAGCATAATTGAATTGTACATCATTTATACACTCCTGGGTCGTCAAACAGTGCACTATCTTTCTATGCCTTTCAATACCTTTTATACTTCTACTGTCTTAAAGCTATCTCTGGAAGACGTGAGCTGTGCTGCTTACACCCCCTTCAAGAAAGGACCAGCTGCCCAGATGCAAGAAGTGTAGTGAGGGGCCGGCCCCAGGGCGAAGTGGTTAAGTTCATGCGTTCCGCTTTGTGGGGTCCAGGGTTTTGCTGGTTCAGATCCTGGGCACAGACATGGCACTGCTCATCAGGCCATGTTGAGGCAGCATCCCACATGCCACAACTAGAAGGATCCACAACTAAAATATACAACTATGTACTGGGGGGATTTGGGGAGAAAAAGCAATACAAAAAAATAAATTAAAAAAAAAAAGGAAGTGTAGTGAGCTGGCAGGCTCCAGCTGTTATCTCCTTCAGGGTCCATCTCAGCTTTCAAACTGAGGTCATGCTCTTTCAGGGGCATCTCTCAGCCATTGACTGACAGGGCATGGTGGCTAAGAGCACTGTTTTCCAGGCGGTCCCTAGTCATTGACCTAGCTGGCAGCAGCACAAGGGTCTAGCCATCTCCCCCGATGCAGGACTCCTCTATCAAGCAGTCTTGGCTCTGGAGCTCCCTGTTGGGCTGGCAGAGACTTTGCCAGGTCTGCACTGTCTTCTGATGATGCCCTCTTTCCTTCACAGGTGTTATTCTTCAATAAACCTTTTGTACTCATTACTCCATCTCAGTATCTGCTTCCTGGAGAACCGAATCTGTGACACTATCTATAAAAGACCAAAATACAATCTCAGTTTTTAGCTCTGTGCCATGTGTTAGTACGACCAAAGGAAAGATTAACTTGGAGTATACATTAGTCAGTTATTGACATGATCATGCTGGGTAACAAACAATCACAGAAGCTCAGAAGGATACAACAATAAGCATTTATTTCTTGCCCAGGCATATGAGTTAGTGGGGGCAGCTCTGCTTCAGGCTGCAGGTCTATGGAGACAGCTGTGTTCCACATGTCTCACTCTGGGACCTGGGCTGAAGTTATCACAGGGAAGCTCTTTCCATGGCAGAGTACTGGAGTGTAAGAGAGCAAGCCCAAATGCCCATGCACAAGCACATTTCGAGCCTCTGCTCACAACACGTTCACTAGCATTAACCAAAGCAAGTCACCTGGCCCAATCTGAAATGAAAGGGGTAAAGAAGAACTTGGCCATCTTGAGGCCATTGCAGAAGGTTTGGACGTATATGAGTACAACAGGGACCAATAATTCACCTACTGCCAGTAATGGTTATATCAAGTTGGTATAAGACTTGACATAACCTTACATAGTCAGCTCATACTTTCAGGTTACATATCCATTGTGTAAGACTGTTAATGCTTACTTGCAGGGTTTTCTCAGGGTTTACGGCATATATAGGGAGATCTGGATAACTGAAGATTTCTGGGGGAGTCCTGAAGATTACTCAGATTAAAATGTTTTCTGCATGTGCAAAGGCAAAAATCTAATGCTCCTCTATTATCAATGTCATACAAAGACTGAGAATGCTGCCTAGTTCACTGAAATCTGACTGACATTTTTGGTGGAATATATACTGTGAATCTGTATTGCTGGTAAGTAGCTGCTTCAGAATATATATATTTAAATCACTTTATTGAGGCGTGTTTGACATAACAGAACGCTGCACTTATTTAATGTACACAACCTGATGAGTTTGTTTCAGGATCCTGATGCACATTTTTCTAATGGTAGGCTTAATCTATTGTCACTGTGAAAAAGGCAGACCTTTAAGCTCCCATCTTCTAATGTTCCTGGATCTGATCTGCTGCATGGATCACAAACTCCTTTCTTGAATCCTTGTTCTCCAAATTTATAGATTAGGGTTATTAGTATATAACAGAATTTCAGAACTTATTATTGGTTTCATAAACCTAAAATTATTTTTAAATTAATTTTTTCAAAGTAATATATACATAGTTTAAAGACAAAATTGGTCTAAAAAGCTTATAATGAAAAAAAGCAGTCTCCTGTCCCACGACTCCCCTTTCCTCTACCCTGCTACACACAGGCAACCACTTTCAACTCTTAGCAGTTTCCAAATAACGGGCCTATACAGCTATTTTAAACATTACAAATTACCAGTAGACACTACTGCCTTCCTGTTACGGTGGAGACTTAGCTCTTTCCCCACCGGCCCTGGTTCCGCCTCCCTACCTCATCACTAGAGTGTACGATGAAGTTTGCTTAAATCAATCATCAGTGTTTGCTTTATTAAGGATACGTAAGAATTGTTCAATGATCAGCCAAGAACCACTACATGCTCCCCCCTTTTTGGAAAACTTTTAGTTATTCTGTTAATAATTGCCTTGTATTTATATTTGAATTGTTTTTTTTTTAAAGATTGGCACCTGAGCTAACATCTGTTGCCAATCTTGTTTTTTTCCCTTTTCTTCTCCCCAAAGCCCCCCCAAGTACATAGTTGTCTATTCTAGTTGTAGGTCTTTTTGGGTCTGCTACGTGGGATGCCATCTCAGCATGGCCTGGTGAGCGGTACAAGGTCCGCGCCCAGGATCCGAACAAGTGAAACCCTGGGCTGCTGAAGTGGAGCATGCGAACTTAACCACTCGGCCACTCGGCCGGCCCCTGCACTGTTTTTGTTTTATAAAAAATTTTCCTGGGGCTGGCCTGGTGGCGCAGCAGTTAAGTTTGCACATCCCGCTTGGACAGCCCAGGGTTTGCCAGTTCGGATCCCCTGTGCGGACCCATGTACCATTTGTTAAGCCAGGCTGTGGTAGGCGTCCCACAAATAAAGTAGAGGAAGATGGGCATGGATGTTAGCTCAGGGCCAGTCTTCCTCAGCAAAAAGAGGAGGATTGGCAGCAGATGTTAGCTCAGGCCTAATCTTCCTCAATAAAAAAAAAGAAAGAAAAAATTTTCTTAAAGTCTCCAACAGATCCTTCAAACACCTATCAAGATAATATTTTCAAAACACTTAAATGCAGCGGATCACCCGTTCACTTCCTGGAATCCTCCCTTCCGCAGCCCTTCATCCTTCTGCTCCAGCCTAGGCCTGCCGCACATCCTGGGGATTCCTTTCACTGACTTTCCTCAACTAGAATCCTTATTTTCTAGATCCCAGGTCTGTCTCCTTCTTGGTTTAGCCCTAGTTTTGAGACGCACATTCTCTAGGGGGGACATGGCAAATACTGGCAAAGGTGGGTGTGTCTACTGGTGCAGCTGCTCTGGAGAGGCATCTGGTGGTTTCAGTCAAATGAAGAACACGTGAGCCCTCTGACCCAGCAAGGCTGCTCCTGAGCACACACCGAAGGGAAAGGCTCACATGGATCCGTAAGACGCACACATGAGGATGTTCACTGTAATGCTGTTTGTGCATTCATGTGCATGAAGGCTTCTGATTTCTGTAGATAACGTTAGACCCTATCGCTTCACTGAATTCTCAGCAGTTTTTTTAGGTTGATTCTCTCGGGTTTTCTAAGTGTTTGATCATATCATCAACAAGTAGGAAGAGTTTCACTTCCTCTTTTCTAATATTTATACATCTAATTTCTTCCTCTTATCTGATTGCTTTAGTTAATACCTTCAGTACTATGTTAAACGGTAGCAGAGACAATGGCCATTCTTGTCTTGACTTTAGTAGGGCTATGGGCATCACACTTCATTTAACTTTTATTAGATAATTGGATTTTCTCCTTTTTTATTGAGGTGTAACATATAAAGTATGAAAATCCTGAGTGTAGAGATTGATACAATTTTATATATGTACGCACACAGATAAAAATATAGAATTTCCAGCACCCGAGAAGACTCCGTACGTCCTCTCTCAATCATTATCTCCTTCAAAGATAACCACTAGTCTGATGCCGCTGATTAGTTCTGTCTGTTTTCGAACTTCATATAAATGGAATTACACATTAGGTACTCTTGTGTCTGGCTACTTCCATTCAACATTATGCCTGTGGGATTCATCCATGTTGTTGTGTGTAGCAGTAGTTATTTTTCATTGCTATGTAGTGTTCCACAGAAATGTATGAATATACCACAATCTATTTAACCATTCTACTGCTGATAGACATTTGGGTTGTTTCCAGTTTTTGGCTATTACAAGTAAAGCTATTAGGAACATTTTTGTATATATTTTTTGATGAACATAGTATGTATTTCAGTTAGATATAGACCCAAGAGTGGAATTGCTGGGTCATAGGGTATATGTGTTTTAGCTTGTATTTGTGCTTAGTTTTAGATCCTGCAAAACCATTTTCCAAAGTGGCTGTACCAGTTTACATTTTCAGCTGCTCCATTTCCTCACCAACACTTGGTTTTTCAGTACTTTTAATTTTAGCCATTCTGGTGGGAGTGCAAGAGTACTATTGTGCTTTAATTTTGTGTTTCTCTGATGAGTGATGACATTGAGCACCTTTCCATATGATTATTGGCCATTTGAATGTTATCTTTTGTGAAGTGTCTGTTCCAGTCTTTTGCCCATTTTAGAAACTGGGTTGTCTTTTTCTTGTTGATTTGCTCTGTGCATGTACATTTTCCATAGATAAGGTAAAATTATACTTCAGCAAGTTTACATCAACTTACATTCCTATTGAAACTTATGAAGATGCTAGTTTTGCCATGCACTCTCCAGTGTTGCATATTATCAAACTTTTTAATGTTTGCCAATATGGCAAGGGTCAAATACTATTTCATTATTACTGTATTTTTAACTTTTTTAAAAATGATTCATACACACATATTTACATATAAAAGAGTGTATGTAAAATATATACGTATGATTAAAAGAATAAGAATAAAATCACTACCAGTGGACTCATCACTCAGGTTAGGAAACAGAACGTTACCAGATCTTAGAAGTTCCCTGTGTTCCTCTCCCTGAGGTAGCTACCACCCTGTCCTTTGTGTTATCATTTTGTACGTAATGAATTTCTTGCCCTCCCTTCTAGCCCCTGCCACCTGAATTAACTGAGAGCATTCATTTCATTCCATAGAAATATTCTGCTCTGCCCTACTCCTGAACTAAGCAGCAGAAAATACAGGAACTCCCCCTCATCTTGACACTATTCCTGAGAGACATGCTGAACCTGACCCACACTGTAGTCCAGCCAGGTGCTCCACCTGTGCTGACTCATATGTTTCCCAGCATACTTTCATGAACTTGCTGTGTAAGGTTGCCCAAGGCCACTCCCAGGTTCGGTGACCCGCTGGGAGGACTCACCGAACTCAGCATGTAGTTGTACTCACAGCTTTGCTTTATTACAGCAAAAGGACACAAAGCAAAATCAGCAAAGGAAAAAGGTGATGGGCAAAATCTAGAGGAAACCAGGCGTGAGCCAGGAGTCCTCTCCCATTGGAGTCACACAGGACATGCTTAATTCCTCCAGCATTGAATTCATGACAACGCATGTGAAGTGTGTCAACCAGGGAAGCTCCTTAGAGACTTAGCACCCAGGGTTTTTACTGGAGGCTCGTCACATAGGTACCCACTGCTTAGCACGTACCAAACTTCCAGAGTCCCAGAAGGAAAGCCGGTCTCAACATTAACCATATTGTCTGCACAGTTTATGCACAAAGCGTCACTCTTATCATTTAGAGAACAGCAGGAGCCCTCTTGAAATCCAGGTTCCCAGATGGCAGCCAAGGTCCAACCTTGCAAGCAGACCTTTCTAAGGAGAGCAGTCTTGGGCCTGCTTGTGAACTCTTTTTTGCAGTGGCCCACTGATCTTACCAGAAGGGGCTCCTGTAAACAACTTAGGAAGCTGAAGCCAGACTATGATGTAGAACCTCTATTTAGTTTGTTTTCCTGGAAACCTTCAATCAGATAGTGGTAATAGTGCCCTTTCCTTACACAGCTAAGTATTTGCTTGCCATTTAGTTTTTGTTTTATTTACTGAAAGATATTGTTGAGAGGTGCACACCAAGGTGGTAAAACCACAAAGGAAAGTGAGGGAATGTGTGGTGGATTTTGTCTACCAAAACCCATTCTCCCCTTCTCCCACGGTAACAGGGTTGTAATGGGGCACATGACTGTCCAGATGGACTGTATTTATCACCCTCCCCGGAGGTTAAGTATGGCCATGTGACTGTGACTCGCCTTTGGAGCCTAAGGACAAGCGATGTGCTGCTCCTGGGTCTGGGTCTCAGACTGCAGGGTGCCTTCCCCATCATTTCTTTCCCATCCCTGCTGGCTGGCATCCAGAAGTGCCAGTGACAGAGCTTCAACCACACAGATAGTGAAATGTCCTAGCGACCGTGGAAAACAAAGATGTACAGAATCAGGATCCCTGAAGGACCACACAGAGCAAGAGCTGCCCCACCGACACGGACTGTTCATTCAGACTGGGAAAAAGTCTTCATTTCTTCATGTGAAATCAAATATCTTTGTTACAGCACTTCTCTTTTTCTTCCACGATTCCTCTTTGTCTTGTTGCTCTTTCTGGGAGATTTTCTCAACTTTCTTTTCCAAGTTCTAGGGTTTTTATTCCTGCTATCATGTTTTTAATATCCAAGAGATCTTTATTTCTTACAAAAATGTCATCCTGTTTTTGTTTCATGGATGCACTATCCACTTACCTGAGAATATTGGCATTTGTTTTGAAATTTTCATCTCTCTGCATAGCCTGTTTTCTCCAACATTGCTTTTTTTCTGTTCATTTGTTTTGATCTCTAAAACTCACATTTAGAAGCTTTTCACAGATGTATGGATAAGCCTTGGTTATCTGCTTATGATTAAAAGCCAGGGACTAAAAAGCTGTTTGGAAGATCTGAGCATATGGCTTTCAGGATTTTCAGACTTTGGGGTTCACTGTAGGGTAATGTGCATGGGCCATTTGTTGGGGAAACTTTTATGCCTATATTTTGGGAATTGTCAGATTTTCCAGAAAAGAATCTTCTAAAATTTCTGCATGGAAAAGTTGGTTGTCAGTGTTCTGGGGGCCCAGTGGGGAGAAAAGGATGAGGATCCCAGTGTTCAGGAATCACATGCTCACTTAATTCTCATTTTCAAGATACTACTTGTGACGTTAATTTGGTTTTGTATCCCCTGTACAGAAACTGTTTTGCCTTTTCCAGAGAAAAAACCTTCAGACTTCTGCTAGGATGGGGCATCTGGATTTGCAAGGATATATGTAGGATAAACTCCAAGAAGTGGGATTGCTGGATAGAAGAGTTTTAGATTTGTATTAGTTATTGCCAAATTCTTCTCCATTGAGCTTGTACCAATTTATACCACCACCAGCAATATATGAGAGTGTCTGTTTCTTCCTATCTTGTAAAGTCAGCAAACTTTCTGACTTTGGAAAAAAAGGTGGAAAATACTTTATGCTATTTTAATTTACATTTTTCTGAAGTTTCTCAGCTTTTCATGGTTGAGAGACATGTTTCCATTTTTTCCCTCTTAAGTGTTTGCTCACATCCTTGACCCACTGGGTTGTTAGTCTTTTTTATTATTATTGATTTCTAGGAGCTCTTTACTTTTGCCAGTTTCTTTTTTTTTTTTTTTTTTAAGATTTTGTTTTTCCCTTTTCTCCCCAAAGCCCCCTGGTACATAGTTGTGTATTTTAAGTTGTGGGTCCTTCTAGTTGTGCCATGTGGGATGCTGCCTCAGCATGGCCTGATGAACGGTGCCATGTCTGCACCCAGGATTTGAACTGGTGAAACCCTGGCCCACTGAAGTAGACAGCGTGAACTTAACCACTTGGCCATGGGGCTAGCCCCTCCAGTTTCTTCTTTGTTGATTTTGCTTACAGTGAGTGGTTTATGAGAAAGGAAAGTTGTGGGGGTTTTTTTGAACAAAGCAAACATTTTTATTTTCTATGCTGCAAAGGTGTTTCAGAGATTTCTACAAAGGCAGGAGCAGGGCAGCTGGGCAGGGAGCTTTCAGTGAGGCTTGGGCAACAGCTGTGGGAGTGAGCCAGGGACTCCCACTCCACAGGCAGCCTGCTGGGCCTTCCTTCCCTGACCGGACATGGCTGACTGCTCAGGAGGGAGAACGAAGGAGGCAACTCCAGCCTCCAGTGTGCCTGTCCCCGGCCCCAGGTGCTTAGTGGAAACTTGGGCCTAGCCTGAGCTCCACTGCATCTGAGTTTGGGGGTGTTGAAGACGGGAGGCAGACTAGTAGAAGACTGCTGATGCTGAAATTACATTTCTGTGTTTTTTCTTTTGTTTTGTTTTGGAGGGAGCAGTCCCTGCAACGCCCCTTCTCAGGCTGGGGAGGGACCACGATGACATCATAGTAGTTGGGACTATAGCAGCTACAGGTACTGGGGGGAAAACTTTTTTTTTTTTATTGATATCATAATAGTTTACAACATTGTGAAATTTCAGTTGTACATTATTTGTCCATCACCATATAAATGCTCCCCTTCACCCTTTGTGCCCACTCCAGCCTCCTTCCCCTGGTAACCGTTTAACTGTTCCCTTTGTCCGTGTATTTATCTATCTTCCATATATGAGTGAAATCACATGGTGTTTCTCTTTCTCTGTCTGGCTTATTTTGCTTAACATAATACTCTCAAGGTCCACCCGTATTGTTGCAAATGGGACGATTTTGTCTTTTTTATGGCTGAGTAGTATTCCATTGTGTATATATACCACATCTTCTTTATCTGTTCATCAGTCGTTGGGCACTTGGGTTGCTTCCACGTCTTGGCTATTAGGAATAATGCTGCAATGAACATAGGGGTGCATAAGTCACTTTGAATTGTTGATTTCAAGTTCTTTGGATAGATATCCAGTTGTGGGATAGCTGGGGGAACACATTTTTTAACATGGTCAAATTTCTTCTATGGCTTCTGAGTCTTGTGTCATATTGAGGAAGACCTTCTACATTCTGAGGTTATTAAAAATGTCTCCTCTCATTGCTTCTATTATTTTTTTTTTTTGAGGGAGATTAGCCCTTAGCTAACTGCTGCCAATCCTCCTCTTTTTGCTGAGGAAGACTGGCCCTGAGCTAACATCCATGTCCATCTTCCTCTACTTTATATGTGGGACACCTGCCACAGCATGGCTTGCCAAGCGGTGCCATGTCTGCACCTGGGATTGGAACCAGTGAACCCCGGGCTGCCAAAGTGGAACGTGTGCACTTAACTGCTGCGCCACCAGGCTGGCCCCAATATTTTTTCTTTTTTATATTTTAATCTTTCATCCATTTGGAATTTTTTTCCCCAGATAGCTACCCAGGTGTCCTCATCCTATTTACTAAAGATTCATCTTTTACTTACAGATTTTAAATAACATTTTAAAAAGCATATACAAAATTCTTATGTGTATTTGGGTTTATTTCTGGAATTCTTTTTTTTTTTCCTTTTTAAAGATTTTTTTTCTTTTTAAAGATTTTTTATTTTTTTCCTTTTTCTCCCCAAAGCCCCCCGGTACATAGTTGTATATTCTTCGTTGTGGGTCCTTCTAGTTGTGGCATGTGGGATGCTGCCTCAGCGTGGTTTGATGAGCAGTGCCATGTCCGCGCCCAAGATTTGAACCAACGAAACACTGAGCCGCCTGCAGCGGAGCGCATGAACTTAACCACTCAGCCACGGGGCCAGCCCCTGGAATTCTTGTTCTAGTCTGTTGATCAGTCTACTCATGTGCCTGTGCTACACTGTTTTATTTATCATAGTTTTGTCATATCTTTTAATATTTGATAGAGCCAATTACCCATTTATTCTTCTTTTTGGATTTTTCATGGCTCTTTTTGCTTTTTCCATTTAAAGTTGGAAATCATCTTGTCTAGCTTCCAAACACAGTTTGGAATTGAATGGAATCATTAAGTTTATAGGTTAATTTAGGAAGAACTAATACCTTTATGATGTTGAGTCTTTCTATTCAAAAACATGGTGCTTTTTTCCACTTGTGTAGCTGTTCCTCTAAGCCCTGTAGCATTTGACAGTTTTTACCACAGAGATCTTGCAGTTCTTATTAAGTATATTCCTAGGTCTTCTAGCTTATTCACAGCTATTATAAGTGGAGCCTTCCATATATCTGCTAGCTAGTTGTAGCTTGTCTATATATTTTGATTTCTGCACAGTAATTTTGCAGCTAGCCACCTTTCTGAGTTCTCTTATTGTAAGTTTCTCCGTTCATTCTGTTGCATTTTCCAAGCAAACGGTATCATTTGTAAATAATGAAAATTTTACCTTTCCCCCCAATCTACATGATTTTCATATCTAAAATTCACTTTTCTTAAGATATCCTAATTACCCATAGCATCTGTATTCATTTTGTAGGGCTGCTACAAAATGTACCAACTTGTACAAAATGTAGCAAGTACCACAAATTGGGTATCTTAAACAGATATTTACTGTCTCACAGTTCTAGAAGCCAGAAGTCTGAAATCGTGGTGAAGGCAAGCCCACGTTCTCTGAATCTTCTTGGGGAGAATCCTTCCTTGCCTCTTCCTAGCTTCTGGTGGGGTGCTGGCTGGCAGTCTGAGTGCTCCTCAGCTCTTCAATCACTGCCTCTACCTCCTATGGTGTTCTCTCCTCATGAGTCTGTGTGTGTCTCTTTCTGCTTATAAGGACATCAGTCACACTGAATTAGGGCCTACCCTAATGATGTCATCTTAATTTAAGTACATTTGCAAAGACCATATTTCCAAACAAGATTACATTCACAGGTAGTGGGGGTTAGAACTTTAACATATCTTTGGGGGGGGGGGTGGGACACAAGTCAATCCATAGCAGCAATGAAATGTTTTCCTCTTCTTTATGCATCTTGAAGACTAGAATTTACAGCAGGAATCTGTGGAATTATTTTTCTGTTTTGAGGAAGTATCTATGAAACATTTAAAGTTATACATAAAATTTGGTATGTGTATGCATTAGGTCAGGGAATAGGATTCAGAGCTTTCACGAGGTCTTCAAAGGGGTCTTTTAGCTCTTAAAAACTTACACCTTGCTTACGCAGATCAAAAAGATAATAAGCATTATTAAATCAAGTTCAAAAAGAATAATTATAAGTCTATTAGCTTTATTAGACTATAGATGATAATGAAAATCATCTACATTAATGACTTTTGTTTGGTTACCATATATTTATATAGTGTATTACCATTTACAAAGAGCTTTTATATACATTTTGTCTTTCAAGCCTTTTCACATACATAAGAAGTATATAACACTTAAATTTTAGGCACAAGAAAATAGATTAAGAGAGGTTACTCTCTGAGTGAAAAAGTAAGTAATGAAGTCAGTTCTCAGACTCAGGGCTTAAAAAAACCCTCTATGTAAATATAAGTTTACCCTTTCAGAAATGGGATCATATTACACATACTCACCTGCAACTTATTGTTTTTCACTTAATATATTTTGGACATCTTTCCATGTTAGTACTTATGGGTTTATGTATTTATTTCTTAAACAGCTGCAACATATGGCATTTCCTTAATCTATTTATCTAATTCCTTACTGATGGGTATGTACGTAACTTCCAGTTTTTCACTATTAAGAACAACACTTCAGTGAAAATCCTTATGTGAATAAACTTGGTACATTTGTGAGGGTAAACTCCTAGAACTGGAGTTATTGAGTCAAATCACATAGCTACAATAAATATTTTGACAGTGATTAACAAATTGCCCTCTAAATAATAGCAATTTACACTCCTACCAATGGGGGGAAAAGCGCCTGTTTCTTAATACTTTTGCCAACACAAAAATCTATGGCAACACTATTATCAATTTTATATTGGTAATTGATATTTTCCAATGCAATAGTAAAAAAATTTTGTTTTAATTTGCATTTCTTTCATTATTAGAAGAGCTGAGCATCTTGGAGTGGGGAAGTTCTTTCTAGACATAACAGGAAACTCAGAAGTTACAAACAAAAAGTCTGATGAATGTAGCTTTTGTGAATTGCTTGCTTATGTTGTCTATTTTTTTCTACTGGGTTTCTTTTCCTTTCTAATTGATTTAAAGAAGTGTTTTTATTTTTAGAGATGTTATCCCCTTACCATATGTGTTACAAACATTTTTTCCAAGTTTGTTGTCTTTTTCTTTTTCTTCTTTCTTTTTCCAAGAACACTAGCCCTGAGCTAACATCTGCTGCCAAGCTTCCTTTTTTTTTTGCTGAAGAAGACTGGCCCTGAGCTAACATCCATGCCCATCTTCCTCTACTTATGTGGGACGCCTGCCACAGCATGGCTTGACAAGCAATGTATAGGTCCGCCACTGGGATCTGAACCGCCAATCCCTGGGCCACCGAAGTGGAATGTGCAAACTTAACCACCGCGCCACCGGGCTGTCCCCCTGTTGTCTTTTTAAATGGTCTTTTGTGCCACGCAAGATATAGAATAAAAATATCCTGTGGCTTCTTTGTTTTGGGCTATGTTTAGAAAAGCCTTCCCCATTTCAAGGTTACAAATACATTTATTCAAGCTGTTTCCTTTTGGACTCTTACAGTTAATTTTTATATTTAAATCTTTGATCCATCTGGAGTTTATTTTGGAATGCAGAAGGAAGTAGGACTTCATATTTATTATTATAAATGGCTAGTTGGTTGTTCTAATACCTATTATTCAATTAACCCTGCCATCTTTATCATTTGCTCATTTTTATTGGGGTCTAATTCTGTATTCTACTGTATTCCACTGATGTTTTAATTAAAGAAGTTTTATAATACATATTAATATTTGGGAGGCACATCCTCCCCCTACATTATTCTGCTTTTCATAATTTTCCATGGTGCTTTTTTTTTTTGAGGAGGAAGATTAGCCCTGAGTAACATCTGCCACCAATCCTCCCCTTTTTACTGAGGAAGACTGACCCTGAGCTAACAGCTGTGCCCATCTTCCTCTACTTTATATGTGGGACGCCTGCCACAGCATGGCTTGATAAATGGTGCATAGCTCCACACCCAGGATCTGAACCGACCATCCCCAGGCTGCCGAAGCAGAATGCGTGAACTTAACTGCTGCGCCACCAGGCCAGCCACATCCATAGTGATTCTTAAATATATTCTTCCAAATGAAATTTAGAATAATTTCGACAAGTTCTAAAGAAAATTCTGTTGATTTGGATTGCATTCAGTTTACACATTGATTCAGAAAGAACTGGTATTTTTACAATGCTGAGTCTTCTTACCCAAGAACAAGGTGTTTTAATGACTTTATTTAGTTTCTTCATAGAGTTTTATAGTATTCTTGAAGTAGTTTCTGAAAACTTTCTTTTTTTTGTTTTTTTTAAAGATTTTATTTTTTTCCTTTTTTTCCCCAAGGTCCCCCGGTACATAGTTGTATATTCTTAGTTGTGGGTCCTTCTAGTTGTGGCATGTGGGACGCTGCCTCAGCATGGCTCGATGAGTGGTGCCCTGTCTGCGCCCAGGATTCAAACTGACGAAACACTGGGCCGCCTACAGCGGAGCGCTTGAACTTAACCACTCGGCCACGGGGCCGGCCCCTGAAAACTTTCTAAGTATATTCAGAGACATTGTGCAGCTCAACCCCAAGGGGCACCATTTACACTGTGGTCAGTGAAATTAAGGGCCCCTACTTCTCTGTGTGATGGGTACTAGCAACCACGAGTTTATTCCAATATTTAATTTGGTTATTGTGACTGTGATATTTTCTTTTGTTATATTTAGATTAGTTACTATGTTGACATGAGAAAGTTACTGATGCTTGAATATTAATTTTATAACCTGCTACCCTATTATACTCTCTTATTGTTTCTTAAGAGTTTTTCAGTTGATCCTCTTAGCTTTTCCAACTTATAGTCACAGATAAATAATGGTAATTTATTTTGAACATTTACCTACTGCACCGGCTAGCACTTGCAACAGAACATTAAACAACGAGATCATGAGTAGAACTCATGTCACATCTTTTGACTTTAAGTCCGATGCTCTTTTTTAGGTAAATATTCAATCCACTAAACAGTTACTGAGCACCAATTACCTATAAAGCATTCTTCTATATGAGAAAGACATGGTAACAAGAAAAATAAATAGTTCAATGCCCAAGTTTATAATCTTTTCTTAGTCAAAAAACAGATCTAGAACCACAATAAATATTCAGCTGATAATTCTTATGCTCTTAAAACCTCTCCAGGAAATTCAGTATTCTATCCTACTATATCGAAATGTGACCCTAAAGAAAGATTATTCTCCAAGGACAGGAGGGTTTTTGTTTTCTTGGGGAGAGGGGAGTGGACCGAGCTGGGGCGAAGGCAGTGACTGGACAATGGGTACGCTTAATAGATATTTACCTGAAAGCCAAATATATAAAATAAACAAGGGGCTGAACACCACTCCCTGCCCTCACCCCCACTCCCCCCCGAAAACAGCTAGAAGCAGAGCTATGTGACAGCGCAAGCGATGTGACCTACAGCAGAGTTTAACCTCAGGGGTGAGGTATGAGAAAAAGCAGGAATGAGCATGTTTTCAAGCATGTGAACTGCAGTCATGTGTAGCTACAATCTAGTGAGATGAGACAGCAATGTAATAAATGTCATAATAAAGTTAAGTATTAACACAAAGTGCTAAAAGTGAGAGAATGTTTCTCAAAAGAGGTGAGTCATTCATTTGGCAAATATATTTGCGCGCCTACTGCATGTCAGGCCCCAATCTAGATACAAATGCTGAATAAAGACAGGGTCCCTGTTCTCAAACAGCTTCCCGTCCACTGGGGGAGGCGGATGTTAGTCACGTGAACATAAATACGTGTGCGTATATGCTATTAGAAATTGTGACAAGTGCTATGAAGGAAATACCAACACTGAGAAAATAACGAGGTGACATAACTCAGATGTGGGGTGTCCGGGAAAGGCTCTCTGAGGAAGCAGCCTTTCTGATGGAACCTGAGGGAGGAAGAGGCAGAGTAAGGGGCATACCAGGCAGAGGCGACTTTCAGTTTTGGATTAGAGGACAAGGCAGCATTCTCTCCCCTCTGATGAACACGGGGGACAGAGAATCCGGCTCATGCAAAGGCACGGAAGCACGGGGTGACAGGTGTGAGGAACTGGAGCACGGTAAGGGAGCAAAAACGGGAACACCAGGGAGAAAAAGAAAAAAACGACACAGATATGAGGAAGGCGGAAAAGGAGAGAACGAGAAATTCGGTACGTGTTGAGCGTTCACTACATGCTTCCTGATATACTGAGGATTCTTCTAATTCTAAAGAGTAAAAAGGATGGTTCCTCCTCAGTAAACTCAGAGTCTGACCGGATTGATAACAGAAACATTCTCCTTTTAAGATCATCTTTCGGAGAATCCTCCCGACCCTGTCCTAGACTAGATCTTAGTATTACAACCCGTATTTTTACTTTCCCAGACAGTAACTCTTATAATGGACTTTTAAATTAACAAATGCATCTTACTTCCTGTCACAGGCCTCCAACCACTACTTGACAGAAGCCTTGGGCTAGAAATCACTCAGCTTTACTGGCTGCTTCTCAACAGCCCAATAATGTTGATGAGGCTCTCCAGAAGGTAATGAGAAGTATTTTTCCTTATGCATAAGCAGCACATTAATTTTTTCTTTACATACAGCATACCAACTCTTTTTTTCAATTTCCTTTTCTCTCTTTCCTGTTTCAGGTTCTCAGATAGAAAAAGCTGAAACTGTTCCTGAGGCTATTAAGTTGGAATGCCCTTGCTCTAATCTCTAAAGAGTCAAACCCACGAGGCTTACTGGGCTGCTTGGACCGGCAGTGACTGAACCTCTAACTGGAGGAGCCGAACAATGAAAAACAAAGCTGGCACAAGTCCTGGCTACGAAAAGCGATGTCCTAATTTGGGTGCAGTTCTAAGAATACTCTAAGTAATAATCCAGCTGGCTCTGTGTCTATGAGTGACAGAGCATCACAGCCTTGTGATAACGGATTCTCTCATTTCTCCCTAGATTTTTTCCCTTATTACCATGGTTTGGAACCCACATAGAGTCTTAGACAATTAAAACAGCACACATGAGTGTGTTTATATGAGGAGGTGGGAGACAGCTGTGAGTCTTTTAAGGGTGGGGCCGGAGGGATTGGGCAATAGGCAGAGGTATTTATTTTTAAGTGGAAAAAGAGAGCAAGTCTCTCGATACCACCAGCCCACTGCCAAACTCAGGCAGAACCGACCACCGTTTCTTCTTGGCTGCTACCATTCCTTGCTCAGCATGTCAGCTGCGTGGAAGGAGGCAGTAGAGGCTGTGCGGTGTGGGAGCGTGCCCAGGAGACAGGGTAAATCGCTGCTGGAGCATGGGGTCCCAGAGGAGACAGGAGGGACTGACTGCAACAGCATGGGAGAGAAATTAGTTTTGAAAAGAAGAGATACTGTTCCTTTGATTCTAGAAGAAAAGAGTAATAACGGCTTCAGACAGAGATAAAAATGCAGGTATAATTTGGAAATTGAGGGAGGTTCATGCCTAACGGCAGAGATTCCCAAACTTCCTTGGTTCTTAGAGCCCTTAGCGTCTCAGTAATAAGTCGAAACAACCTAATAACTATCTGTTCGAAAAATAAATTGGGCACTGTACAGAGTCTGCTCTAGTTTTAACAGCACATACAATTCATCCATTTAAAGCGTATAATTCAGTAATTTTTAGTATATGCAGAACTGTGCAACTATCACCACAATCAATATCAGAACATTTTCATCACCCCAAAAAGAAACCCCATACCTATTAGCAGTCACTCCTCTCCCATCTCTAATAGGCAACCACCAACGTATTTTCTGTCTCTATAGATCGGCCTGTTCTTGACATTTCACATACAATCATGCACCGCTTATGTTCTGAGAAACGCATCATTAGGCAAGTTCGTCGTGTGAATGCCTTAAGAGTGAACTTACACAACCCTACACGGTATAGCCTACTACACACCTAGACTATACGGAACTAATCTTACGGGACCACTGTCAAATATGGGGCCTGTTGTTGACCAAAGTGTTGTTATTTGGCACTTGAATGTAAATGGAATCATACAATATGTGGCCTTTTTTATTTGCCTTCTTTCACTTGGGATAACATTTTCAAGGTTTATTCACATTGTAGAATGCAACAGTACGTCATTCTTTTTTTTAATGGTTGAATAATATTCGATCGTGTGGCTATACCACATTTACTTTATCCATTCATCAGTTAAGGGACATCTGGGTTGTTTCTACTTTTTGGCTATTATGATTAATGCTGCTACGAACATTTGTCTCCAAGTTTTTGAGCGGACATATTTTCACTTCTCTTGGGTATGTAACTAAGAGTGGAACTGCTGAGTCATATGGCAACTGTTTAAACTTTTGAGGAATGCCAGACTATTTTCCAAAGTGGCTACACTATTTTACATTCCTACCAGCAATATATGAGGGTTTGAATTTCTCCACATAGACACTACTCGTTATCATCTATCTCTTTTTGTGTGTGTGAGGAATATTGGCCCTGAGCTAATATCTATTGCCAATCTTCCTCTTTTGGGTTGAAGATTTGCACTGAGCTAACATCTGTGCCAATCTTCCTCTATTTTGTATGTGGGATGCTGCTAGAGCATGACTTGATGAACAGTGTTTAGGTCTGCACCCGGGGATCGGAACCCATGAACCCCGGGCTGCTGAAGCAGGCTGCGTCAACTTAACTGCTATGCAACCAGGCTGGCCCCTATTATGTCTTTTTGATTACAGCCATCCTAGTGAGTGTGAAGTAGCATCTCATTGTGGCTTTGATTTGCATTTCTTTGATGACATTGATGGTAAACATCTTTTCATGTGCTTATTAGCTATTTGCATATCTTTTTTGGAGAAATGTCTATTCAGATCCTTTGCCCATTTTACAATTAGGTTATTTCTTTCTTGAGTTGTAGGAGTTCTTTACATATTCTACATCCAAGTACCTTATCAGATATATGATTTACAAATATTTTCTCCCATTCTGTGGGTTGTCTTTTCTAGTTTTGAATTTTAAAAACACCTTTGGGGGCTGGCCCTGTGGCTGAATGGTTAAGTTCTCCCACTCTGCTTCAGCGGCCCAGGGTTTCGCCGGTTCGAATCCTGGGCACGGACATGGCACTGCTCATCAAGCCACACTGTGGCGGCATCCCACATGCCACAATTGGAAGGATCCACAACTGAAAATACACAACTATGTACTGGGGGGCTTTGGGGAGAAAAAGGAAAAATAAAATCTTAAAAAAAAAGCAACCCTTTAAATTTTAAAAAATACATGTTTTCTTCACTTGAATTGCTATTCTTCCCCTTTTAGTAATGTATATTTTAAAAATGAGTACAGGGGCTGGCCCTGTGGCATAGTGTTCAAGTTTGTGTGCTCTGCTTTGGCAGCCCAGGTTCGGTTCCTGGGCTCGGAGCTACACTGCTCTGTTAGTGGCCATGCTGTGCTGGCAGCCCACAGACTAAAAAATAGAACAAGATTGGCATGGATGTTAGCTCAGGGTGAATCTTCCTCAGCAAAAAAAACCTCCCAAAAAACAAAAAAACACACTTTAAAAACCACTTACATTTCAGGGTATGTGTGAAATATTAAGTATCGCATCCATTTAATAATGGCTATTTAAGAAAGAATAAGATGTTTTGTATAAGATAAATTTCTATCTAAAAACACCCTAATTTAGCAATCCTGGTGGTGTATCAGTTTTACCATTCTGCAAATTTGAGGCAGAAAGCAGGAGTGCTGTATTATGGACACCATGTCATATGATGTTTTCATATCCCATAACGGTCTTAAAAGGAAGGACCGAGTCATAATGTAATAGAATAAGCTCATCCAACAAGATAAATCTGAGAGATTGGTTACTTTACATAGTCAGTAAAGATTTCAAATGTGGTTCCTAAAGACACCCGTCTATGCCTATTTCTCTTTATGAGGTCACTGCGGCAAACACTCGCTCTCCTCAAATTTTTTTTAAAAAACATGCTTTTCAGCATCTTAATGGATTAATCTTCGAAAATGGAAAACAATGTTTGGCCTACAGTGAATACTCTAGATGAATTAAGTTGCAAAACGAAGGTATGCTCTAAGGCATCCACAAATATTCCTCTTCTCCTCTGCAACTTCCTGGATTGTCCCACTGTTCACACTCACTCCCTTGGTCGGGTATCCAGGCTTTAAATACCACCTATCAGCTAATGACTGCCAAATACTTGTGGGCAGCTCACATCTCTCTCCTGATTTGATTATTCAACGTGCCTCCTGGACATTTCTCACACCCAACATGTTCAAAACTGAACTGCTGATCTTCCTTTCAAAATCTGCTCTCCCCAGCTTTCTCATCTCAGGTAACGGCATTTCCATCCTCCAATTGCTTATGCCTACTTTAGTCTTTCTTGACTCCTCCACTTCTCCCACAAGTCACATCTGATCCACTGGGAAATCCTATTGGCTTGGCCTTCTGAATATATCTAGGGTTCTCTCACCCCTCTCAATATCAACCATGACCACCCCTGGTCCCAGCCTCCACTGTCTCTGGCCTGGATTACCACAGTTAGCCTCCAAAGTGGCCTGCCTCTGCCACTCTGGCTTCCCTTAGTCTACTCTCAAACCAGCAAACAAATGGGCTCTGCAATGGCTTCTCTGCTCACTCTGCCCCAGCCAGCCAGGCCATTTTGCTATTTCTTGAACATGCTAGGCACACTCCTGCCTTGGGGGCTCTGCCATGACTTTTTCCTCTGCTTGGTCAGCTCTTTCCCCAGATCTTGCCATGGCCCACTCCCTCACCTCTTTCAAGTCTTTGCTGAAGTGTCACCTTCTCAATGAGGCCTACCTTGACTGCCATATTTTAAACTGCAAATTACCCAACAGACGCCCAATCCCCCTTATTTTCTTTTTTAAAGATTGGCACCTGAGCTAACAACTGTTGCCAATCTTTTTTTTTTTTCTCCCACTTTTTCTCCCCAAATCCCCCTAGCACATAGTTGTATATTTTAGTTGTGGGTCCTTCTAGTTGTGGCATGTGGGATGCCACCTCAGCGTGGCCTGACAAGCAGTGCCACGTCTGCGTCCAGGATCTGAACTGGCGAAACCCTGGGCCGCCGCAGCGGAGTGTGCGAACTTAACCACTCAGCCACGGGGCTGGCCCCCAATCCCCCTTATCTCGCTCTGCTGCTTTTTCCTAGCACAATCACTACAGTACACAATTTACCTGTTTGTGTTTATTGTTTATCCTGTCTTCTCCTTGCAAGAATATCAACTCCGCAAGTGAGGGATTTTTGTTTACTGATGCATCCTAAAAGCTAGAACAGAGTGGCACATGTGGGTATTCAAATAAATGTTGGAGGATACAAAGAATTCTAATAAGGTCCCTCATATCCTTGAGTATGCATGCAATCTGGTTGAAAGGGAGCATGTACATACTAAAAGGTAAATATCAATACAAGATAATTAGCATTTGCTGAAAAATACCAAAAGAAGATAATGCTTTTAGGATATTATGCATGTCAAATAAAAGCTCAGGGAAGTGCCACAGAAGTTTGGAGAAGTAATTTTTCCATTTTGGGGGAAGGTAGTCACACCTCTTTGAATATCTGATGAAAGGTATAGACTTGGACGATATAGTGAACATGTACACAAAATTTTGAACACAATTACAAGGAGTTCCAACACTCCCTGAAGTCAGCCATGAACCTGAATTTGAGAACCCTTGGTTTCAAGTATGGTTTTATCACCCAAGGCGTGGGAAAGGCTTGGTGAAGATGGGGCTTAAACTAGTTCTTGAAGAACAGGCTTCGAAGGAGAAAGAGGAGGAATGTCTTTTCAAGCAAGAGGAAGAGCTAAGGGTGAAGGGAGAACAGTTTGACCGGAACGGAGGATTTATGCAATACGTAAGAACAGGCTGAGGACTGCTTGGTGTATAACTTAATATGGATACTGCAAGTCATTGAAAGTTTTTGGGCAAGAGAATGTAAGATCCAAAGCACTGTTTTAAGAAAATTAATCTGGTAGTTGTTTATAGGAAGAAAGTTGAGAAAAAAGTGAAATTAATAAAATCATTCATGAAGCCATTATACAGTGCTTCAAGTTTGAAGAAACGGGAAGGGAACTGATAAGGTTTAGAGACTGATGAATTTGAGGTATGAATCTATTTTTGTTTTTGTAATGCAGATCTGCTGGTGATGAATTTTTTCAGCTTTTGTTTGTCTGAATTCATACTTTTTGCTGTTATAGAATTCTAGGTCAACAGTTTTTTCTTTCACTTCTTCTAAATAAGTTGTTCTATTGTTTTCTTTTTTTTAAAAGATTGGCACCTGAGCTAACAACTGTTGCCAAGCTTTTTCTTTCTGCTTTTTTTTTTTCTTCCCCAAATCCCCCCCAGTACATAGTTGTATATTTTAGTTGTGGGTCCTTCTAGTTGTGGCATGTGGGACGCCACTTCAACATGGCCTAATGAGCGGTGTCATGTCCTCGCCCAGGATCCAAACCCTGGGCTGCTGAAGCAGAGCGCATGAACTTAACCACTTGGCCATGGGGCCGGCCCATGTTCCATTGTTTTCAATCAGAAGTCTGAGGTCATCTTTGTTTCTCTGTATGTAACATGTCTTTTTTCTCTGGCTGCTTTTAAGATTTTCTTTTTATTACTGATTTTGAGAAATCTGATTATGATGTCCCTTGGTGTACTTTTCATGTTTCTTGTCCTTGAGGTTTGTTGAGCTTCTTGGATCTTTGAGTTTACAGTCTTCCTCAAATCTGGAATGTTTTTGGCCATTATTTCTTCAAATAGTTCTCCCACACTCTCTCTCCTTTGAGGGCCTCCAGTTACCCCTTTATTAGCCATCTTGAATTGTCCCACAGCTTTTTTTTTTGTTTTTTTGCTGAGGAAGATTGCCTCTGAGCTAACATCTGTTGCCAATCTTCCTCTATTTTATATGTGGGTTGCTGCCACAGCATGGCTGACAGGTGGTGTAGGTACGTACCTGGGATCCAAAGCCGAGAACCTGGGCTGCTGAAGTGGAGGACACTAAAGTTAACCACTACGCCATGGGGCCAGTCCCTTTGAATACATTTAGAAATGCCTGGTTTGAAACTGAAAATCAGAAATGAACTTTAGGTCAGGCTCAGTTATATAAATTTGGGTGTTATTTATTGAATCCTTGAGTGTGGAGGGAAAAAAACTACAAGAGAAAAAGTATTAAGAATAGAGATTATTTAAAGGCTTTGGATGGGACAAAGTAAACAGCCTATCATTATTGTGATCACAATAAAATATGCTGAATTTATACAGAATAAACCTTAATAGAATGCCCGAGGCATACAGGTATTATGGGTAATTTAAAGTTGTGGTTAATTGAGGGCTAATAAAATATTTTTGTTTTAATTTTTGCTTGCTGAGTTTTTTTTCTCCAGAAAGTATTATTATGCTTTCTTCCCCGCTGACAACTAGGAAACACAGCTGAATTATTTTTAGGTGATTCAGGATGTCACTATCCTTCAAGCTGATCATTATAAATACATATTTTCAATGTAAAATAACAGTTATAGGAAATTGGGGTAAATCCATGGTGACCATATAACACATCCTGGTATTTTAAACGACTTCTGATATCTATTTGCCTTTTAGGGATAGGCAGATAACATCAAGACAACTGTAACAAAAAACTTTAATTATTTTAAGGATCTATGAATTAAGTAGGATTCTCCTCCAGTGGTTTTCTGCCAACATGTATAAAACATACAGGATGTTAGTGTCAAATGCATTATTACATCACTGGCACAGTTTCCACTGGCATCTACTTCTTTCTAATACATAGACACTTATGATTCAGACTCCTCTTACTTTAGAGCGTACCTCCATCCACTTCTTTTGTGAGCCTCCAGCTATGATCAGAACTTAAAGGAATAGCTCATTCTTGGTGCAACAAATGTTGGTTTTCCCCTCCTGGAATTCTATCACAATGTTTCTGTCACTTTAGACACCTTCTTATTCTAGTGCAACATGCCAAGAAACCCAGGTATAAAATGGTGATGGTTTAACCTTACTTCAACACGCGGGCCGGTCCTTACACATCCAGACCTAGTACAGTATATGCACACAACTATGCCTGGTAAACAATTTCGCAGATTTCACTTGAGCCTTTTTTTTTTTTTTCTAATCAATGGCCTCTAACTTTGTCAAGAGCTCAAACTATTGAGCAAGACAAGTGAATCCTGCTGAGATTCACTCTCCGGTTCCCAAAGCCATTCCCTGCCCCGCCCCTCCCCTTTTCTCTAAACACCTGGTAAAGACAAACAAGAAACAGAAGTGCCAACAAACCTACTTTCCTTAAAATTAGCCAACGCTCACTATAGACAGGTATTCAGTCAGATACGCGACTCGCAAATACATATGCTACACACCCCTCTTCCACACCCCGCCTAAAAAATCGACGGTGAGGCGGAAAATTGGGGTTCTTCGGTACCGTCTCAGAAACCGACTCGGGGGACGCAGAGGGGCTTCCCGACCCGGGCATCCGGACGGTGGTGCAGGGAGGCCGAGGGGAGGTCCCGGGGGCGGGGAACCGCCCTCTCCCGAAGGCAGAACCCTGGGGCTCCGGCGCTCCACTCGCAGTACCCCACGTGCTCGCCCGAATGGGGCGGCGGCCACGGCCACTCTCTCCGCTCCCTAGTGTCCCGGGGTCCCTCAGGGCAGAGCCAGAGGCAGCTGATGAGGCCGCCCCGAACTCACCTCGGCGCTCCGCACCGCAGCCCCGCCGCGGCGTCCCCTTTCCCTCTCGGCAGCCCACCTTCAGGCCGCGCGGGGATCACTGGCGCCGCAGCGGGGCCGCCCCGAGGCCTCGCCCGGGGGAGGAGCCTGCGGACGCCCCTCCACGCGGAGCGCGCCAGGTGAGCACGCGTGCGCAGTCGGGCCGTAAACAAGCCCGCCCCGTCCCCTCGGCCGGCCCCCGCCGGGCCGGCTCGCGGGTGGGAGGGGCCAGGAAGAAGAGGCGGGGGGGGAGAGCGAGAGCCCGGGACAGCGCCTGCGCGGTGGGCGTGATCCGGGCACTTAGGGCAGGATGAACGCTGCTTTTCAAGATGGCGACGGAGGGAGGAGGGAAGGAGATGAACGAGATTAAGACCCAATTCACCACCCGGGAAGGTCTGTACAAGCTGCTGCCGCACTCAGAGTACAGCCGGCCCAACCGGGTGCCCTTCAACTCGCAGGGATCCAACCCTGTCCGCGTCTCCTTCGTAAACCTCAACGACCAGTCTGGCAACGGCGACCGCCTCTGCTTCAATGTGGGCCGGGAGCTCTACTTCTATATCTACAAGGGGGTCCGCAAGGTACCGACCCGGGCGTCACCGGGGCCCGCCAGCGGCGCTGGCAGAGGCCGGGAGCAGGGCGGTGACAGCGGGGGCCAGGGTGACCGATGGGGGTGGCCGTCGCTCTTACTTTTGAGTGGGCCGGTAACTCCACTGGGGTGCTCCTGAGGAAGGGGGATTCAGGAGTGAGGAGGGTGGTGGCGGTGATGTTTCGAAGGGGTGGGGGCGGTGGGAAGGGACCGTGGAGTGCGGGGTTCCGGCTGGGAGGCCCTGGCAGGGGCTGGCTGCCTCGTCTCCGGCAGGGTCCGTCAGGCTCTGACACGGCCAGGGAGCGGGCCTGCGAGTCCCCGGAAGAGGTGGGGTGGCCGTCTTGTCTGCGGAGACAGCCTCGCCTCCCGGGAGGGTTGAGAGTCTCGCTCTGGGTTGGAGAACAGGGGCGCGGGGCGGCTTGGGAAGGTCTATAAGGCGGAACCGGGGCTGGGAAGCGGAGGACCTGAGACTAGGTCAGAAAGGACCTGGTCGGCACCAAGGGCTACTCCACCTGCTGCCGCACTGACACTTCTAGGAGCCTCTCCTCTGGTCTTAACACTTTCTATTTCCAAAAACATCCGAGGGAGAATGGCTGTCACTGTTTCCGCCGAGGGAACCTTCTCCTGAGAGATTGTTAAAGAGGGTCATCTTGTCCCTTATAGTATGGGAAGGGCTGTGTGCTACAGTTGGGAGGTCGAAATGATGCTTTCACTGATCTAAGCTGGTTTCAGAGAGGGGTTTTCTGTGAGCGTGCCCAGGTCAGTCTTGTCCAACAAGTCTGACTGTGTCCCGAACAGGGAGGGATATGCCTTAAAAGCTGCTTTACAAGAACCATCCTTCTTTGCGGGCGACTTAACAGCAATTCTGTGAAGCATGTAATCATCCTTTAAAAATATCTCTTTAAAAGCAGCAATTTGTTAGAGTTTTCTTTCGTTGGCTACGTAACTTAGTTCTCATTGAGAACTGCTTACTTTTGAGATAAGTGGTCCTTGACTTGACTGTTGGAAGAGTCAGGAAATTAATGCACCCCACAGCACCTGGGCATGGGAAGAGGCGGTAACAAATTAACTTATAAATGTCTGATTAGTGTGAAAATAGTTGTATGTAGTGAAGAGTGAACATTCTCTAGGATTTCATATATCCAGTTCCAGTAGAGTTGCTTGGTTACAAGAACTAAGGGTGTGGCAGTGGTATCTAAATGTAGCAAGTTGTCTCATTTGTTCAAGGTGAATGTTTTTTGTTAGTGTTTATGCTAAGTGTGCTACTGTGTTTGAGGTATGCTCTTACTGAAAGTAAATCGCTTGACTTTATTTTTTTTCCTTCGGAATTGGGAAAGTGTGAAGTGGTTAGTAGTCTAGGAGCTGAAGTTTTAGACTACTCCCACTTTGTCACTGGCTTGTTGGGTGACCTTGGACGGATTATTTAACTTCCATCTGCACCTCTTTATTTTTATGTATTTATTTTTTCCTCTGCCCATGATTTTTTCTTTTTATTTATTTTTTGAAGAAGATTAGCCCTAAGCTAACAAATTCTAATACTCCTCTTTTTGCTGAGGAAGATTGGCCCTGCGCTAACATCCGTGCCCATCTTCCCCTGTTTTTATATGTGGGACGCCTGCCTCAGCATGGCTTGGTAAGCAGTGTGTAGGTCCGCACCTGGGATCCCGGTGGGCGAACCGGGCGGGCCCGCTGAAGTGGAATGTGTGAACTTAACCACTGAGCCACCGGGCAGGCCCCTGCACCTCTTTAAAAAGAGACTATTGCAGTGTACACTTTGTAATTTATGGTATAATGACCGTAATGGACTTTAACGTCCTGAAACACTCAGTAGATGTAAAATATAGTTAAAATAAGCACTAAGAGTAAGTGTCAAACAGGAAGCTGCTATCTTGACATTCATACTAGGACTGAAAGGATTAGCTTTTTCTCTGGAAATAAGTTTAGAATTTTAAGCTATTAATATTTATTTATATAAAAATTTGAAAAGTGCTTAAAAACCAAATTTATTAGCAATTACTAGCGTAGGCATTACCTTTTTTTAAAAAAGGGCTCCTTGAAAGCATATTACTTTGAAGCATTCTAGTGGCAAACCTTATGTGGATCTGGTAGCCCTGGTATGTATCCTAAAAACCTGTCTCTTGCCTGGAAGTATCATAATAGTGTTCTCTTTTAGTAGGCTACTATTCAGTGAAGGGTAAAACTAGGAGAGCTTTTCAGAACTGCACTAAAAAAATTATTTTAAACAAGACAAATTAAACATGTAAATTTGCCTTTAGCTGCATCGTTTATTTGAACACTTTAACTTTTTTGGTAAAATTTCATTTTCATGTGGTAATATCTTGTAAATACATTTGCATCATATGGTGGACATTTCAACTCTTCTAGCCAATGTAATTTTTAAAAAATTTTCTTTTACATGAATGAGTTTGCATTTATTTATTGTTATTTCTGAGTAATGGTGATTGTTTTTGTGACTCTATTTACTGATTTTAAAATACAGCAAATAATTTTTCTTAATCTGAAAAGGATTAGGAATCTGAAAGGGATTAGGAATTATAAATCTGTTTTTGATTGTTGGTCATTTTGACTGTTTTTTTTCTTTCCATTTTTTCTTTGGGACATAAAGTTTTACAATTATTCGGATCATTTAGAAGGTCTAATTTGGATGAATACATTCAACTTAAATCTGCGTGTAAATTGAGTGGAAAATAGGTCTGTTAAAAAATTTAAATCATGAACTGTGTGCTGCCATTCCTGAAAGAAGTCCTGAGGAAATGGAGCGGATGAGGAGGTAGTCTAAAATCTAAGTTGAGGAGTGTAATCTTGGCCCTTTTATAGCATTTACAGGTCAGTTTCTAGAGCTGGAAGGGACCTTAGAGTTTATGCAGTTTCCCTCCCTGGGAGAAAACCAAGCTGGAGAGGCTGTGCAAACCTCTGTTACAGTGTTTTTCTTGTGGTAAGGAAAATGAAACACAGCTGAATCTAAAGTAGCTGTCTTAGTGAGAAGAGGCTGATCAAGCTTTTTGGTCACACTGATACCATGTACTTGCAAGCACTTCAGAATTTACCCCGGCCTTTAGTAATATATTATCTCATTGAATCTTGATAGCAATCCTGTGAAGTAGATGAAAGCATCTTTTCATAATTGAAGTTCAGAATGGGGTTTCTTGTGTGAGGAGACAGTTTTGTGAATTTATTTTGCTTAACTAAAGATAATATGAACTTTGATTTAATGCTGACACCAATCATTTCAACAAAGATTGGAGTGACTGCCGTGGTGATAATTATGCTGGGCAAGGCGATGTGCACTGTGCAAAGATGAGTGAGACCCTGTCCCCCCCCCAAAGAACCTGGAACTGCGAGTTCTCAAACCTCCTTTTAGCATGCTGTGTTTCCCTCTTTTTAAACAAGAGGCTATTTTAGGATAAAGATTCTAAAGCTAACTGGGCTTATTGGATCAACCCTTCCATTTTATGGAAATCTGTTTTTACGTAAATGTGAATTGCCACCATTCATGTCTCGGCTTAAACGTTACTTCCTCAGCAAATCCTTCTTTGAATCCCCAGGCTAGATCAGTTTTCCCCATTACACGTTCTCATAGCATCCTGTACTTTGCCTTTCTAGCACTTTTCTCAATTTGTAATTCTCTGGGTGATAATCTGTCTCTTCTATAAAGAAAACTCCCTTAGGATAGGAACTTTTCTTTTCTGCTTTCTCTGTCTTCCTAGTGTCCAGCACAGTGTCCAGCATGGAGTAGGCCCTTACTCTTTATTTGTTGTGTGAATGACCAAATAAAGCGTCCACGTCCCTCTATGTCATACTTTAAAAGATCTTTAGAAGCTGAAAAGCATACTCAATTTTGGGCCCAAAAGTAACCGGTACTTTTAGTAGCTCACATCTTTTTAAAGGCATTTAAAATTATTTTTAGAAGGTACCAAAGTTAGCATTCTAACAATTGGGAAATTGTGTAGCAAGAGACAATGAGGTAATGGAAAGTAACCAAATGGTGCAGTTTACTTTTGATCTGCTTCTCTTAACCAATGTTACCTCCCGGACCTATGTACTAACGAACAGCTTTTTAAAACTGTGCTCAGAGTTACTTAACATTCAAGCTAAAGAACTCTCCACCCCCCATCTTAAGATTCCAGGTCATAAATATACTGCCCAGAGATGTTATTGAAGTAATTCATACAATAGGTGGGAAGTAGATGTAGATGGCTTCCAAGGCCTTTTCAAGGTTATGTGATTGTGTGTCAATAACAGTTTTTTTTAAATTAACTATTTTGAGAGGGTTTTTTTTTTCTTTTTTGCAGGGGAAGATTCACCCTAAGCTAAAATTGCCAAACTTCCTCCTTTTTTCTTCTCCCCCCGCCCCCCCAAAGCCCCAGTACATAGCTGTGTATAGTTGTAAGTTCTTCTGGTTCTTCTATGTGAGCCACTGCCACAGCATGGCTGTGACAGACAAGTGGTATAGTTCTGCGTCCAGGAATCAAACGCGGGCCACCAAAGTGGAGTGTGCTAAACTTTAACCACTAGGCCATCAGGGCTGGCTCTCGATAATTTTTTAATGAAAATAAATGTATCTTTCTATTGGGAAGATGTATTCTTGTCCTGGACTTACTTCCTGCTTCTTGAGTGGCAATTGGGAAGAGTGGGGTGTGTTGTGAAAGCAAGCTGAAAAGATTGTGATTCTAGGTCTTTATGCTAGAAAAAGCTTTGTACTCACCATGTTGAGATGAAGCTGGGGCCAGAAGAAGAGTCAGTTAGTAACAGCTAAAATATTTTTAGAGCCAGAGTTATCTGGGAAAGTAGTGGATTGACTCGGGAGAGGATGAGCATGCTGGACGGGAAATGTTCTGTCTCTTTGTCAGACTGTCGGACTACCTGTTGGTGACTGAGGGACTCATGCTTTGTGTGGAGAGGGTAGCGAGATGCTCTTTAATGATTTTTTCCTTCAGACTAATTTCAGATACTGGACTTCTCCAGAGAAGGTCGTGTTTACACCCTTCTCCCCATTTGTGATTTTCACACCTCTGTGCTTCCCATTTATAGTTTAGAAAGAGGCTTGGAAGTCTAGAAGTTTTTATATCAAATTTACTTTGAGAACTTTTGTACTTAATTTAGTAGGGCACATGTGGAATTGAGTGGAAACCTGTATTTTTTTTCCATTGAGGGATACCTAATGGCTTAGGAAATATTGATAAAGGTTTATTTATTTAACTATAGAATCTTATATACTGAGGGGAAAGCATCTTAATTTATCACTTAAAGCAGGCCCGAGAAACTTTCATATAACACCTTTGTTCTCTTGACCTTGAAGAGGAGAATGGTGATGAGATTTTCAAAGGCTCTGCCAGTGGATATGAGCAATGGTAAGAAACTCCCAGAATATGTCAGTGAAATCCATGAGATAGTCATGAATGTCATTCTTTCAGCAAGTATTTATGGGACATACCTGCCAGATATGAGGTACTGTTCTAGATGCTTAGTGCAGACAGAGTGTCTGCCTTCAAGAAACTTATCACCTATATTTATCATCATTGAGTTATTCTAATGACTTAATTTATTTAAGTATTTATTGTGCTTTGGTAGAAAACTTGAGCAATAATCAAAACATAGTGGATTTTGTTACTAACTAGTTTGGCTATATGCCTAAAGAACCTTGTTTTAAAAATAAATGTGAAGATTTTTCTAGTCTGGTATTTGATGTCTTAGAGAACAATTTTATTTATATTTCAGTGAGACTTATTTGTGCAGAAATATGAAATGTGGTTTTCCTTGGTTATTTAGGAGTAGACATCAAAAATAGAAATCTAATTGGTAGACATTCTCACTTTTCATTTTCAGGACATTTAAAATTATCTGAGAATATCAGTGACAAGTTATCTTATTCTCTGAACATTTGGCATCTATTTTTTATAATAGAATATGAGGTATGTCTTACTTTTAAAAAAATAATCTTCATTCATCAAGTGTTTATTGCAGAACTGTTCTGTGCAAGGCATTGCTGTCTATTGTGGGTGATGGGAAGGTGCATTAGGACGCTTCCTGGTTGTAAGGAGCTGTATTTTTGTTCTGATAATTGTAATAGAAGGTAGAAGCTGTGTGCTCTGCACACAGCATTAAACTATACAAGTATCAAGTGGAATTAAGGAGTGAAGGTGAAGTAGAGGATTATTTCTCTGCCTAGTAGGAAAAGAATATTGAGTTGGATTTCAAATAGATGATTTGACCCAAAATATGTACAAATCACAGTTTTATAAATTTTAAAACATGTAGCCTTATATTTCTAATTTCAGAAATGCTTTATCTTCATTTCTGATTGAGCTTTATTTGGCATTTGCTCTTTTAGCATTTTTCTCAACTTCACAGCTTCTCTGGCAATTGGTAATTTTTAAGTTGAATAATGTTTTGCATTGTTAGTTCTATTTTGTAATATGGATTTTTAAAAAGTAGGGTATATTGTACTAAAAGCAGCCAAGTCAATCTGTACTACACTTTATCTTATTTTGTAGCAGTTGGAAAATGTACTTGAAACTATAGATGTTATATGAAAGAAGCAAGAATCATTCATGAGGAAGGAATTTATAAGGTTTTTATATTTTAAAAGTAAGAATAGGAATACTTTAACATATTCTCAAGTGACCACACTGTAGATTATCCCTGTGACCTGAAGCTCTTTCTCCTTTGGTTGGTTCACAACCAGCTCACTGCTGTACTGTGCTTTTTTTTCCTGCTACAGCATAACCGATACAGGTGCTCGTTCTCTACTTTGATCTTCTTTTCAGAGGCTCTGTCTTATCTTAATGTTTCATTTAATAAATATTTGAGTGGTTTTGTGTGAAAAGCAGTGTACTAGACTATGGGAAATCAAAAAGTATGAGATATGATCCCTGACCTTGAGAGGATTATCATCTAACCATGGAGGCAAGATATTCACACACTCATTCATTCTATCAAGATTTATTGAGGGCCTGCTCTATGTTGTTGTTGAGACAGAATCTCTACCATCAAGGAGTTCACAGTCCAGTGGAATCATAAATGGCTTATTCATCCAATTAACTTTTATTGGACCTGTAGACCCAAAGAGAAATAAGATATAGTCCCTGGCTAAAGTGCCTATACTCTAGCAATGAGATGGACGAGTAAATAGTGGTGAGATGTACAGACAGTGTCTGCTGTTTTAGACAGTATTCGCTCATTAGGGCTTCTTAATCTGAATAGAATTTAGGGGGTATGTCAACCTAGATGGGGAAAAGTAGTTTACATCTTTATTTTTACAACCTCTAACTGAATTTTAACATGTCCTTTATTGATGAATATTGGCAACAAATCACAGTAGTAACAGACCTGTGACTTTACCAGTGAAAATCACAGATGTTTGCCTGTCATGTTATGGTTGTTGCAGCCATATCAGTTATCATTTACACTCATCACTACTTTGAGATTACAGTAGTTAGTGGATCTGCTATTAGAGCTTGTTATTCAATGTGAGATAAACTTTTAAAAATCCTGAATTTGTTTTAGTACAACTATTTTAATATAACTGATCTCTTTTGTAATCTTTTGTATTTAAAAATATTGTGAGAAGGAGTCCATGGCACAGAAAGTATAAGTGCCCTGATTTAAGTAAGTCTTGGCTTGCCTTCTTTAGTGGCATATGTGTGGCTGAATGTAAGGAAGGTAACTGGTTTCTTCTGTCCTGTTAAGTGAAACTTTGAGTTTCTTGAAGAGGTCTCTGGTACTTGTGGTGGTTTTTTACTCAGCAGTTAATTACCTAGAATTCTAAGTTGGCCATGCCGTGCGCTTCTTTTCCTTTTCTTCCCGATCATTGTTTTGCCCTTGCTCCCGGATAGAGGGAGGGATGCGAGAACTACTCCGCAAGATCGACTTTGCCCATGAAGTCCGGATAGTAGATGACTGCGATGGAACGTTTGTCTCGATTGCAGTGAGAACGTAGGGAGGCTTTCACAAGGTCACATCTGAACTGAATCCTGATGAGTGAGAGGGGATTCTAAACAAGAGAAGCAGAACCCAAGGCCTAAGGATATGGCATTGGATGGCTGCTTCTGGACTCATGAGCTGCATTGTGAGGGTTGAAGCTTCTGCGAGGTTTGGGAGGATAGGGTTATCTTCCTTAGTGGTGATCATTTAAATGTTGGTTATATCCTAGCTTCCAGAACTCTTAGTGTGATTTTTAAAAAGATTTTTTTTTAAGGCATTTTCTTTCTTTTGGTGCTACTTCTGAGGTAATGTACTGCATTAGTACTTTATCCTCCTTTGGGACTCTTAGTGTATTACCCTCTTTCAGGACTCAGTCATCAGATTGAATCAAAAGCACCCCTCTTTGGGCCCTCGTCACCTCCGTTTCTCAGTGATTTAGCTCCTGCCACACTGCCACTCTCTCCAGCATACCCTTGTCTTAAATGCTGTGGTTAATCAGCATAACCCCCGGCACACGTTCTCAGTTCTAACCCGGGCTAAATTGCATCCTACAGCAAATGTGTTATTTTCTGTTTTAAAAAAAGGAGGGAAAAAATCCTTTCTGGCTCCCACCCACTCCCTGTGGGTCTTTTGCCTGGGGCAGCTACTGCCCTATTTCTCAGCTACTCCTTAGAGCAAAGCTCCTCTAGTTGTCTAAGATGTCTGGACCCTCAAAGTGTGGTCTGCAGACCAGCACCATCAGTGTAGTCATCCGGGAGCTTGTTGGAAGTGCAGAATTGAGCCCCACTCCACACTTACAGAATCAGAATCTACATTCTAAGAGGGTCCCCGGTGATTCACATGCTTACGAATGTTGGAGAAGCATTGGACTTCGCCAGCTTTCTCTGATTCTTTCACTGCCTCTTCAGACTTACTCCAGTCAAATTATTGTACTTTCTTGCCATCTATTTTAAGTGTACAATTCAATGATTTTTAGTAAATTTACCAAGTTGCACAACTATTACCATAATCCAGTTTTAGAACATGAGGGATTGTTTTTAAATTTAAGTTTGTGTAAGTTTCAGTTATGCTAGATGAATAAATCTAGAGATCTGCTGTATGACATAGTGCCTATAGTTAACAATACAGTATTGTGCACCTCAAAATTTGTTAAGAGGGAAGATCTCATGTGAAGTGTTCTTACCACAAAAAAACAAAACAAAGGGATACAAGGAAGCTCTGAGAGGTGATGGATCTGTCTGTTACCTTGATTGTGGTGATGGTATCATGGATGTTTGCATGTGTCCACATCATCAAATTGTACACGTTTAATATGTGGAGTTCTTTTATACTTCAAAATTTAATTTTGTGTTTAATTATGTAAATGTTTAATTATGTAAAACATTTATGGGGTTCCAACATCAGAACTATAAAATAGGGTTTATATTCAGAGAGGTCTAGCTTCCATTTCTGTCCTCCCCCCTCAGTTCCCTTCCTCTCTATAATCATTTTATTTGTGTTTGACTCATCCTTTTGTTGTTATGAGAATAAGATGACATTGGAGCAGAGATTTGAAGGAATTGAGGGAGTTTACTATGTATGGTATTTTGCATTTTGTTTTTTTCTGTTTAATGAAATATATTGGAGATCTTTCCATATTAGTAAATAGAGAGCATCTTCATTTTTTCTTACAATTGCTTTATACTCTATGCTGTGGATGTACCATAATTTATTTATTTTTATTTTTTTGAGGAAGATTAGCCCTGAGCTAACATCTGCCGCCAATCCTCCTCTTTTTTGCTGAGGAAGACTGGCCCTGAGCTAACATCTGTGCCCATCTTCCTCTACTTTACATGTGAGACGCCTACCACAGCATGGCTTGACAAGTGGTACCATGTCCACACCCGAGATCCGAACCTGCAAACCCCGGGCCACTGAAGCAGAACGTGCGAACTTAACTGCTGCACCACCAGGCCAGCCCCTACCATAATTTATTTAACCAGATGACTTTATCATTCTGTTTTGTTTTTTAAATTACAAATAATGGTGCAGTGAATAACTTTGCATGTATATTAATTTGCACATAGGGAGGTTTATCTAGAACTATTTCCATAGGAGGTGCTACTGGGTCATATGGTAAATTCATGTACATTTTTGATAAATATTAATCAAGTTGCCCTCCATAGGGAGAGTTGTACTGTTTTGTATTCCCGCTTGAGAGTGCCTGTTTCACCACAGCCTCACCAGTAGAGTGTGTCGTCACACTTTTGCATTTGCTCTGATAGGTGAGAAATTAGTGTAATTTTTTTATTGTTTTTCCCTTGTGACAAGTGAGGTTGAACATCTTTCTCTATATTAAGAGCAAATTGTCTTTCTTTTTCTGTGAACTGTCTATTTCATATCCCCTGCCCATTTTTCTTTTGGGTTGTTGGACATGTTGATTTTTTTTTTAAAAAAGGAGCTCTTTATGTAATAGGGAGATTAGCCCTCTGTCTGTGATATGAATTACAGATTTTTTTTCTTGCCAGGTTGTCATCTGTCTTGTAAGTTTGCTTAGGAGTATGTGTGTTTGTTTTTGCCCTGAAGAATGTTCATATTTTTTGTAGTTAAATTTATAAAATTTGTAAATTTTCTTTTATACATTTTTATAGGTAATTTTGAGCCCCAGTTTTATTGTGTGTTAACGAGTTGCCATTCTCCAAGGCTTAAATAAGAACTAAAAGATTTACGTCTTAATATTTGAGAATTAAGTTTAACAAAGTTTAAAAACAAAGTTTTAAACCTTTAAAACAAGTTTAACAAAGTTAAGCAAGAGATAAACATTGGAATGTGTGTAAAAGGAGCTAGTGGACAGTGATTCACTAGTGGTTTTTAGGATTTAGCATAACTTGAATATATTATAATATTAGGGATGTTTTGTTTTGCAGCTAACAGGAACCCCCCAACTCAAACTAGTTTAAAAGGGGATGCATTGAGTTATGTCATTGAAAATTCCAGCAGTAATGTGGGCTTCAGGCATGGTTTGATCAGGGTGCGAGCTCTGTTTTGCCAAGATTCTCTTGGTTCTGCTTTCCATCTTTGTCAGTCTGGCATAGGTGGCAAAATGGTGATAAAGGTTCTAGGCTTCACATTTCTGTAGCACAGGGACCAGAATGAGAGTCAGTATCCAGGATAATAATGAACAACTCTTCTAGTTACTTTCTCAGAAGAATAAGGAAGATTGTTTCACAGAATCCCCCAGGAAACCTTCTTTCATTGCCCCAAATTGGATTACCAGCCTATTCCTGTGGCCAAGGAAATATTATACACTGGTTGACCTGAGTTTTGGCTAACCCACACCTTTAGCAAGGGGATTGGATTATCCAATACCCTTATTGCTCTGGAGCCCAGTCTGGAGCTGCAGTGTGAGTAGATTCCAAACAGGAGAATAGATATAGATAGACACTAGGCAATCGAGACATGCACACTACACTGAGAGTCTTAGACTGGGTTAGGTATTGGGGACCCAGACTTAATAGACACAGTTTTGCGCTCTGGAGAAGAACTCACGGTGAGATGGATCAGTATAGCATGCAATACACTGTAGTAGGCACATTGAGCATGGCTTGGGCGGCATTGCACTCCTGCGTGGTTTAAAAACCCCTCTTTCCTTTGCTCTTGCTCTTTGTCTACTATGAATGTCCTCCCGCCTTTTCACACAACGTTGAAATTTTTTGTTTGAATCTCCAGCTCCTCCACTAGGCTATGAATCTTGGGGGCAGAAACCATCTTACTCATCCATATCTATCACGGTGCCTGTACGTAGTAGGCACATTGTGTTCAATTGCAAATAAATGAATTGGTTGAGTTTATAGTCCTCTAAGGATTTACTTGAGTAAATTAGATAATCTTTCAGAATCCCTGTCACAAGCCAAATATGGTGAGTGTTACTTAGCAAAGCTTACAGAGGTAGGCTTGCCAGCCCCTTTTGCATTGATTGAGAGGCTCTTAGAAATTAGTCACAACCTCAAATCTTGTGCTGTTAGAGTTCTTCGGGACTAACCCAGCAGGAGGCTGTCTAGTGTCTTGACTGCCTAGAGTGAGCTTTGTTTGGAAGCTACATTTTCCTTATTCTGGTGTCTTGGAAAAAAGTGCTCACGCTCTTCCCTTCCCATCCCTTCGTCCTTCTTTTTGCTTAATTCTAGGCATTGCACAGGTCCTTACATTGGTCTATTTTCCCCTCTGGATTTTGGAATAGGTGTACATGTAGCTAGCAAGACTGGGGGTAATATTAGCTCAGCTAATTAAAAATGGTGGGTGTTATGCTCAGGGCTTTCCGTGATGCGGCAGCAGTTTGCGTTTCGCAGGGAGCTCAGAGAGAGGGGTGCAGGTGGAGCTGGAAAGGCTTTGCAGTGTCCTGACTGCTACTCTGCAAAGTACAGCACTAGACTAGGCATAGGTCCATTTGCCACTCCTCCTTTGGAGCGTTTGTCCTTAGACTCATGCTGTCTTTCTCTTTCTTTCTCACGGCCATATTATGACTTCCTGGCTGCCTCTGCCCATTGAAGACTTTGGCACTGGCCTCACAGCCTTCCTTTCCCCTCCAGTTCCTGCCATCATCTTGGGTAGTTGCATGTCCACCACATGACCCATCAGGCACCTTGGCTCCTTGGTTTCTAAGCTTCCATGTTCACCCCCAGTGACCTTCTTTGGTCCACCTCTGGCATGCTCTCCGTAGTGACACTCTGGGTCTTGTCATCAGCTGTAACAGCTTCAGCTCCAAAATTACTAATTCAGATAGAAACAGTTATCCTTCTGCTCCAATGTGACCTTGGCTCCCACTGGTCTATTTTCTCCAGGATACTGGTTACTCCACTTCTTTGTGCCACATCCATTGGACATCGTGCAGCACACAACTTCCTTGACCTGTCAGCAGCATTTGACACAGTTGATTATCTTCTCTTTATTGAAACACTCTTTGTCATGAAACTTTTTTTTTTTTTTTTTTTTTGAGGACGATTAGCCCTGAGCTGATATCTGCCACCAGTCCTTCTCTTTTTGCTGAGGAAGCCTGGTCCTGAGCTAACGTCCATGCCCATCTTCCTCTACTTTATATGTAGGATGCCTACCACAGCATGGCTTGCCAAGCGGTGCCATGTCTGCACCCGGGATCCGAACCGGGGAACTCTGGACTGCCAAAGTGGAACGTGCGCTCTTAACCCCTATGCCACTGGGCCAGCCCCTCTCATGACACTTTAATCTTGACTTACTTTCTCCCTTTCTGGCCCACATCTTTCTCACTACCTCACCTCCTTTGCCAGGTCCTTCTACTCTACCTAGTCTTTAACTGGATTTGCTTTTGACTCAATCCTATTCCCTTTTCTTTTCTCACTCCCATTATAGGTCTCTTACTGTATCTGTATCTTTTGTTCCTAAAATTATTTGTTTATGCCTTTTCTCCCCCCTCAAAAGGAAAAAGTAATTATTGCAACAAATTAATCCGGTGGATATTCCCTTGAAAGCACAATCCCTTTGTTAGGGCAATTAAAATTATATTACGTGTGCTCCAGCAGAGTTCTATCTCTGTCACTGTCAACTCTGCATCTTCCTTCTTGATAGTGACTTTTGCCGTTTCCTTCTCCTGCTCCTGTTGTCTTTTGCTTTCTGGACCATCTGTCTGCTGTCATGGCTGTAGCCATCTCCTGGTTGGAACTGTGGCTCCCCTCTTCTGCAGAGCTGTGACCTGCTGCAGAGTGCTGGGGCTCAGGTTTCTGCTGCTCTCAAGCAGCTGCTGGGCTCAGTCACCAATTTGAGCTTCATCCCCTCATTCATATTTTACTTTTTTTCTTGAATAGACTTAGAAGAATTTGTCAATTAAAATTTTATTTCAAAGAATTAACTTCTGTTTCTTTGTTTTCTGTTTTGGTAATATCTGTTGTCATCTTTATTTCCTTTCTGTTTTCTTTAGGTTTAGTATATTCTTTTTCTAGCTTTCTCAGTTGAAAACAGATTTGTCAGCATTTCTTACTTTTTTTTTCTTGGTGAGGAACATTGGCTCTGAACTAACATCTGTGCCAAACTTTCTCTATTTTGTATGTGGGGCACCGTCACAGCATGGCTTGATGAGTGGAGTGTGGGTCTGTGCCTGGGATCCAAACCCACGAACCCTGGGCCACCAGAGCAGAGCATGTCAACTTAATCACTACACCACCAGGCCAGCCTCTTACTTTTTAATGATGTGCTCAAGGCTGTGGAGTTCTCTCCAAGTATTGCTTTAACAGTCTCCTATATATTGGATATATGGTAATATCAGTGTCGTTAAGATGTAAATATTTTGTTATTTCCATTTTTATTCCCTCTTTAACCTTTGTATTTCTAAGGCATTTTTTAGTTTCTATTCATGGTGTTTAATTTTGTTATTGATTAACTTATTGGCATTGTATGGTGATAGAGTGTTTTTTGATATCAGTTATTCGAAATGTTGATGAGCCTGTTTCTTTGTGATCTAATTAAAATGTCCCATGTATTTTTAAAAGAATGTATATCCTCTGTTTGTCAGGCTCACAGTGACATATCTCTGTGTGTTCGATCAAGTTTTTAATGCTGCTCACATTGTCCTTTTCTTTACAAGTTTTATGACTGCCTTATTTGTCAATTTCTGATAGATATATTAAATATCTCACTGTGCTGCTGGACTCTTCAGTTTCTCTTTGTCACTTTTTGCTTTGTGTTACATTCAGAGTTGTTCATCTTTGTGGATTGTTCTTTGTATTGGGATACTGTGCTCTTCCTTAGCTCTATTTTTTGCCCTAAAGTCTCTTTTGAGGATTGGAAAATCAATTTATTTTTGTTAGAATTTGCATGGGATGTCTTTCTCTTCCCTATTTTCAACTTATTTATGAAGTTTTGTTTTTGATGTGTCTTTTTGGTCCTCTGGAATGTTTTCTCTTTCATTGGTGTCCTGGACACTTATTCTCCTTACCTCCCTCCCTCCCCCACCTACTTTCCTTCTATTAGGAATTCCTCTTGATTTTATCTCCAAAGGAAATCTTGAATACATTTACGTTTGCTTTCATTGCCCTCACTCATCTCACCAATGCCTTCTGATTTCTTTCTGCTTTGCTCTTGCTCCTATCTAATTTATTTTCTATACAATAGCCAGAGTGATCTTTAGAGATGTGAATCTGATTGTCACTCCCAGGCTTAAAATCTTTCAGTGGTTCTTGTTTTTAGCATTAAAAACAAGATTATTGACATGGCCTACTAGGCCCTGCATGAGCTGGCCCTTTGCTCACCTTATTATCCTCTCTCCCTTTTACTATATCTTTCTGACTCACTGGCTTCCTTTTAATTTTTCCAGCAAGCCTTACCCTTATTGCCACAGATTCTTCTTAGATGCTGTTTCCGTTGCCTGGAATGTACTTCCACTCCGCACCCTTTCACCTCTTTAATTCCTCTTCCTTCAAATCTTAACATATGTCATTTTTGTCCAAGCCTCTTACCCTGACTCCTAGACTAGGTCGAGTCTCATCTTACCCTCTGCCAGGTCATCCCTCTAGCACAGGTCATGATGATAATGTCCCTCTTCTCCCTGCCCCCTAAACTAGAGTGCACTCAGGAGGGCTGGTTTTATCTAATTCATTGCTGAATTCCCTTTGTCTAGCTCAGTGCCTTTGATGCATTATAGGCATCTATAAATATTTGAGTGAATGAATAAATTATGTGGCTGTTGTCTGTTTATTGACAATGGATAGATTACTGTAGTAAGCATATTATCTTGTATGCAGTTGGTATTTGATTAAATATTTTAAATGAATTAATCTCTCTGATCTTTGTCATTTGTGTTTTATGAGATAATGTATTTAAAGAAGAGCAAGCTGTTATGTGTACCCCATTTCTCTCCACCTTAATCCTCTCTTCCCCCTTCTCTCATACGTACTTCTTACCTTAGCACCGGCAACAGGTGGAGGCTTGAAAGAAAGCTGAGAAATCTGTTCAGGTTAAAAGGTTTTCTTAGAGAGGAAGTCTGCTAACCATTCAGATCACTAAAATAAGTTTGCCCTGTGGGAACTTGTCCTTCATTGGCAATAGTAAAAGAGAAACATTTTTCCTCCTTAAAGTTAAAAGTAGGGTATGTTCATGGTAGAAAATTTGGAAAATTCAAGGACAAAAAAAATCCCATATCCCACACTGTTAATATTTTGATATTTTTCCTGCCAGTCCTTTTTTGGTGCTCAGTTATATATTTTAGGCATACTTTAGGTCGCTAATACCTAATATTGTGCCTGGTGCAGTTTAGATGCTCATTAAGTATTTAGAGAATGAACTCAGGTCTGTGTTCTTTTCCACCGTAAAATCTTCTGCAGCTTCCTAATTTTGTGTATAGATAAGCATTGCTTTTTGTTGGTGGTGTTCATAACCTGTTTTAGAGTAGTGGAGCTTTATATGCAAGTGTGATTTTTTTTTTTTAATGAACCTATTAGATCATTGTAAAAGTTGCTTGGCTCAATACTTTGGAGTCACCCGTGGCTTCTTTCTTTTTCTCAGTCTACTTCCTATCCTTCAGTAAAGCCTGTTGGCTCTGCCTTAAAATAATATCCAGAATCTGATCACTTCCTACCTCTACCACTACTCGCCTAGTTGAAGGGAGCATCATCTCTCACTTGGATTATTACAGTGGCCTCCAAGTGGGCTCCCTCACTCTACCCTTGCATCTTACAGTCTCTTCTGATGGCAACCAGAGTGATCTTTTCAACAAGATAGGTGAGATCATATTTCTCCACTGCTTAAAACTTTCTAATGCTTTTCCATATCATTTAGAATAAGGTCTGTATTCCTTATTATGATCTGGTGCTTTCCCTTTCCCCAAACCCCCAGTGTGATTTGCTTCCTCACTCCCTCCTCCTCCGTCCATTCTGTTCCTTGAAGAGGAGCCCACCAAGCACATTCCACCCTCACAGCCAGTGCACGTGCTGGTCCCTCTGATGAGAATCCTTTCCTGGGGTTGCCACAGGATTGGCTTCCTCACGTCTTCATATGTCTGCTCAAATGTGATCCTGTCAAAGAAATTTTCTATTACTCCTACTCAGAAAAGTACTACAATCACCCTTCCACCTCAGTCCCTCGACTCTGTTTTCCGAACTGATTTTTCTTCCTAGTGCTGACCACTCTGATACTCGTTTGCTGGCTATATCCCTCCTGAAGTCCGCAAGAGGAGGGATTTCTGTTTTCACTGCGGAGACTCCAGTGCCTAAAACAGCACGTGGCACATACAGTAAAACTCAGTGAATATTGGTTGACTGGATACTGAGAGGAGTTCCTTATCGCAAGTAACTTAGTGAGAAACTCTTCATTTAGGACATAGATATTATGATTTCTCATAGGCATATTTTATTTTTTAAATAGGCAATAAATTCACATCGTTCAAAACTCAAAGGGCACGCAGTGAAAAGTCTCTCAGACCTTCTTCCGTAGCCACCCTGTCCCCCTAGTCATTCTCTTCCCTCCCCAGAAGCAATCAGTGCTAAGTTCTTGTGTACGTTTCCAGAGGTGGCCTATGGTTCTACGTACGAAATCATAGATGGATTCCTCTCTCCTTTAAAAAAATAGAAATTTTAGGGGCCGGCCTGGGGTGGCACAGCGGTTAAGTTCACATGTTCCGCTTCTTAGTGGCTTGGGGTTCGCCGGTTCGGATCCTGGGTGCGGAATGGCACCGCTTGGCAAAGCCATGCTGTGGTAGGCGTCCCACATAGAAAGTAGAGGAAGATGGGCACGGATGTTAGCTCAGGGCCAGTCTTCCTCAGCAAAAAGAGGAGGATTGGCAGTAGTTACCTCAGGGCTAATCTTCCTCAAAAAAAAAAAAAAAAACCCACAAATTTTAGCATCTGCAGTGTTTTGCACCTTGTTTTTGTTTTACAAAATTTATTTTGGCGATTATTTGTTGTCAGTGTGTAAAGAGCTTGTTTATTTTGTTAACAGCTGCACAACATCCCATTGTATGACTGTACCATAGTTCCCCCTTTGATGGACTTTGAAGTTGTGTCCAGTCCAGTCTTTAGCTATTAGAAACTGTAATGCAGTAAATAGCTGTGTATATGTATCATTTTGCCATGTTGCTAGTATGTCTGAGGAATAAATTCTTATGGGTGGAATTGCTGGGTCAAGGGACATGTGCATTTGTAATACTGATAGACATAGTCAAATTGCCTTCCACAGGTTGTACCAGTGTTACTTCTGGCACAGCATACTATTATTTGATCGTTGCCAATTTGACAGATAAAAAATGGTATAGTACAAGAAACATAAAACTACAGTATTATGAGTTAAGCATCATTTCATACATTTAAGAGTCATTTGTACTTTCTGTAAGTGTTCATGTCCTGTACTCATTTTTCTACTAGGATTTTGGTCTTTTTTTTTAAAGATTTTATTTTTTTCCTTTTTCTCCCCAAAGCTCCCCAGTACATAGTTGTATATTCTCCGTTGTGGGTCCTTCTAGTTGTGGCATGTGGGACGCCGCCTCAGCGTGGCTTGATGAGCAGTGCCATGTCCGCGCCCAGGATTCGAACCAACGAAACACTGGGCCGCCTGCAGCGGAGCGCATGAACTTAACCACTCGGCCACGGGGCCAGCCCCCAAGGATTTTGGTCTTTTTAAAAATTAAAAAAAAAAAAAAGTTTTCTATTGACTTGGTAGGAGCTCTCTTTTGTGTGAGTTAGCCCTTAATCTGTGAGCTGAGTTGCGGACATTTGGTTCCATTTGTCACTTGACTTCAGATTTTGCTCGTGGTGGTTTTTTTCTAGGTAGGAATTTAATTTAATTTTTATTTTTACAGTCAAACGTATTAGTCTTTTATGGCTATAGGTTTTGGGTCATACTTAACCCTCCTAACTTTATTTTTTAAAATCCTCATGGTTTCTTCTTGTACTGCTGAGATTTTGTCATTTACATTTGATATCTCTTTGATATGGCTGAGATTTATTCTGGTATAAAATGTGAGATGGAGTTTCAATCCCCTCTCTTTTTTGGGAGGAGGAACAATCAGGATTTCTTGATCTTTTATGTCTTATATGAAAAGTAATCTGTCAGCAGTGTTTTCTACTGAACTCTTAGTGGTGAGACCACTGGGCCATGTCCTGTGTATTTTTCAGTACAAGTCATGGTTATCTTTGTCTTACCAATGCTGACCTAAAAAGAATGATCGAAATACGACCTATTGGTGAGCATTGTTTTGAAACAAATTTGGTAGAATTTTCAGTAGGTAAATAAAGATTAAGATTAGTGGGGCTGGCTGGTGGTGCAGCATTTAAGTTTGCATGTTCCATTTCTTGGCGGCCCAGAGTTCGCCGGGTCGGATACTGGGTGTGGACATGGCACCACTTGGCACGCCATGCTGTCTGTGGTAGTCGTCCCCCGTATAAAGTAGAGGAAGATGGGCATGGATGTTAGCTCAGGGCCAGTCTTCCTCAGCAAAAAGAGGAGGATTGGCAGTAGTTAGCTCAGGGCTAATCTTCCTCAGGGGAAAAAAAAAAATTAAGATTAGTAATAAAAAGTGCAGTGGTAGCTAATTAACTTTGTGTACTACACTTAAAGAACATGTTTAGTACATTATACGAAACTAAAGAAGTAAGAAGTTTTCCTCTCTCATTTGAGTGACGTGTTTGAGGTCTTGTAGCTCCCTTAATTAATGCTTTGTAATGCCAAATTAATAAATAGTAGAGTTTAGTTGGGCTTGAGTCTCATGAGCCATATTTCTTATATCTAGGAGACTCCCTTTGTGGGCCATGATCTTGCAGAATGAAAGTGCTGAAGTTCTTGGCTATACTGATAGAGGGTGTTTTGGGGTCACCTGATGGTCCCTCACTGCTTTTGCTCTTTTCTTCCTATTTTCATGCCACTAGCCTGGCCTTACTTATTGTCCCATCTCTGCCTGCAGTTGCCGTTTTCACCGTGTGGCTGACTTTCCCAAGATATGTAATCGCTCACTTTATGGAACCCGTCAAATCCAAGCTGAGCTTAGTAAGCAAGTTAGCTTTCCAGTGGCCTCTTCAAAATCTCTCACCATTTTTCATGATGAGGTTTTCCCACACAGATACTTAACTGGCCAAGCTAACACCTTGTTGTCCCTGCACGCTTGTGGGTTTTTTTGATGAGGAAGATTGGCCCTAAGCTAACATCTATGCCAGTCTTCTTCTTCTTCTTCTTCTTCTTCTTTTTTTGTATGTGGGATGCCACCACAGCATGGCTTGGTGAGTGGCCTGCACGCTTGTTTTGTCTGACTGTTTTTCTCAGTTTCTTAAGTGCCATCCCACATGCTTGCCTATACCATTGTCTAAATATTTGACTTACATGTACAAAAACCGTCAGGCTCCTCTTCCTTCCTCTCTTTCCTTGTAGCAGTGGTTCTCTTATGTGTGATCCTCAGCCAGCAGCATCAGCATCTCCTCAGAACTTGTGGAAAGCAGATTCTGGGGGCCCCACTCTTGACCAGCTGAATCATAAACTCTGGGGGTGGGGCCCAGCAATCTGCATTCAATTAGCTGGGCACGTGATTTTGACGTGCTAAACTTTGAGAACCACTGCCTTATAGGATCTAATTCAGGGCTCTCCTCACAGTAAACACTCAGTAAAAGCTTATTGGCTATTTAATTTGTAGATTTTATTAATAGCCATTGATTAATTTGTATATCATCACAGCTATCTTTTATTCAACGCTACTCTATGTGGGGCCCTAAGCTAGGTGCTTTCCCCTCATTGTCTCATCCTCACAAACACTTTGCAAAATAGGGTGTGGTGTTTCCCACTTCATGTGTAGATGAGCAGGGGGAGGCTGTGAGGAATGGAGTGACTTGCCAAAGCTACCCTGGTAAGTGGCAGTGTGAGATTTTATCGAGGTCTGTCAGACTCAAAGCCCTTGTCCTTTCTAGGGTACACACTGTCTTTCGTATAAATCCTTGTTCCCAAAGAGTACATGTGGCTGTCGTGTGGTCGTGTAACAAATGGTTGTAATATCCATATCGCTGGATTTCCCCCATTGTGTTCTTAACCCCACCTACTAAGCAGCAACATTTCAGCTTTTTTAAAAACAGAAATGTAGGCTATTTTATTTCTTTTTCTTAATATTCATTTATTTACAGTATGTCAGAGAAGTGGAATGTAAAAGAGTAGTCCAAATTTTTACATACAAGCCATCACATTATATGTGCTGCTCAGTATTTTTGTCTCAGAAATTAACTTGCACTTTCATTGAGCTATAAATTGGTATACTAGACAGCTCTGGCCTCTGAACTGACAGTATTTTCACAACTTTGAAAGTTGTGCTACACTGAATTTAGTAAAATCTTAAGTGGCCGGAAAAAGTAATTTTGCTGGCTTTGCTTTTTAGTCCAGCTGTGTTATAAAAGTGAAGTGAACACGTATCTGCAGACCGAGCACTGCTTTGACCTAGGGGACAGTTGTCATCTCCGGTGACGGGAAAGGGCTTCTCATTTAGGCTCTATGGACATCCTCTTACCTCTTTGACCTTCCCCCTTCTCACTTTTAAGCCACCCCTCCCACACATATTTATATACACGTACATTTTTGGACAGATAACTAAATAGAAAAATTATTTTATTTTTAAAATGCCTATGAGGAATCAAATGCTTGTTTCCATGCTAACTCACTGTAGTTCTTGGTTTGAATACATTTAATAAATGTAAATTGATTTTATTTACTTAATGATAATAGCTAATGCATAGTGCTTTGTGCTGGCAGTATTCGAATCATTTTACATATTTTAACTCTTAATCTTCAAGCACTGTATATGCTAGGAACTATTTTATTATCCTCATTTGCCCATTTTGTGGAAAGGCAACTTGTCCAGACGCCCAGGGCTAGGTACTGTAGAACCCAAATGAGAGCCAGGCGTCCTGGCCCCATGGTCTGTGCTCTAACCACTCCTCAAAGTGAAAAGTAGATTTTCAATCGGAGCTTTCTTTGTAACGTGTCACTTTACCAGTTTGAAGTGGTACACTATTCACTGTTTTTGTTTTCCTGGGTTGGACCTGTGTGGAGGGTGGGATTGACATGTGAGTTCACACAGAGAAATGATTCAGGTCCTTTAAGAATGTTAAATAATTGAGTTGTTTGCCAGGGACTCAGGCAGAAGAAGCATATCCTGTGATGAAGGCAGGTGGCCTTCTGGAATGGGACAGTGCTGGGCTTGAATACCAGCCTCACAGTGCCTTTCTCAGCATCATCTTGCACCCAGACAGTCCTGGCTGGTTCTCTGGGCTTTGCCATGCTCTTCCTCCTTTGGGTCCTTGAATGTGCCATGGTTTCTTGCTGCCCAGTGTGCATGCATGTGGCTTGAGGTGCAAGAACTTTGTGAGAACAGCACGAGTACTCGGACTTTCTGTGGACAAGAAAATTTGGGGACATTGTATTATTGAGTGTCTCTTCAAATTTAATGACAAATCTACTTACAGTACTCTACATGAAGGAGAGATCTTTCTGTATCACCCTAAAGACTGCACTTTGGTTTGTAGCCAATGCTGCTTATGGGACCTGCTGGTATTTGGAGCTTCAGCTTTTGTCGTAACCATATGTACCTCCAAGCTGAGCTGCTGGCCTGCGTTTCTTAGCTTTACGTATCATTGCACCCTTGCTTAAAATTGCTGCCTGTTTCTGCTGTCCTTCTTGTATTTGCATACAAAATTTGCAAACATTTCTGTTGGTCAGAATTTTATTAGTGGGCATTTGGCTCTGCTGCAGAGGGAAGATTTTCCAGAAGGGAATCAGGAGCTTTGGAAGGAGCTGTGGGAGCGGGCTTTGGCCTTAGTTGCTCAGGACACAGCCGGCTTGAGAAATTTGAAGTATCAAGAGGCAAGCGACTCCCTTCCCCTATGCAGTTCTTCCTACTCCCTTCTTAGCCTGCAGAAGGCTGGCAGCAGTTGGAATGTACCTGCGAACTTCGTGCCACTAAATGAGTGTCATTTGGTTTATGCTAAGCTTAATGAGTTTTGCACAGTCTTCTGTATTTCTTTACTCTGTGTTATAAATAGTATAATTTCAAGTTCTGACAACTAGTTATTGTCTGATGGAGAAGCAAGAAGACCACAGATTAATGGAATGGAGACTGAGAAGTGAGGGCTTTAGGTCAGGTTACTCTAGTGCATTTCCTGAGTTTACTGGGTATAGTGCACTTAGAGGGAATAAGACCAGAGTTCCAAGTTTAGCTGCAGTGTCAATTGATTGTATGATTTTAGGCAGTTTACTTCTTTGGTCTTGAGTTGTAGCATCTTGAGAGCAAATGTGACTTTTTTTTAAAGCTCCTCTCCAACTCCGTCTTCTGATTATATGAATATAAGACTTATGTTGCCTGCGTTCATATAGGACCATTGTATATAGATATTTATTATAGAATTATTCACACTGGGAAGTGAGTTGCTTCTTCAATCCACTTCTTTGTGAATAGCTTTATATTTAGCTTTTTAAGCTAGTAGTCCCAAGTTTTTAATTGTGTATGTTTTATTACATAAGGTAACGAATGGTAAATGCGTAGAGTGAAGCAAATGTGCAGTTGTTGCCAGTTGTTAACTTTCAGATTATGGTTGATTTCAGCCTTCAGTGTGGAGCTTCTTATTCAGTTCCAAGCTGGTTGGCCTGCTAACCTACATTTAAAATACAGTTCTGTTCCCACTGAAACTATGAATACAATACTGTCTCTCTTGAGCCTAATATTTTTATTTCAGGCCTCAAGATTTTAACTTTTAAATGCTAAAATATTACTGAATATAGAAAAACAAATTCCATTGTGTAACCCTTTTAGCTATTTCTTCTGTATTGAGGATAATTTAGGATTGAGTTTTCCTAGAATTTCTAGAAAAGCATGTGATTGATGATAAATTCTCAGTTCAGTTCTTGTGAGAAAGATGGAGATTCAATTTTAGATCTACATTAGAGGAAAATTGGGAGGTAAACTTGGAACAAATTGGATTTCCCAAAGAGGACTCAGGGGGTGGGGGAGTTATCTCTGTTTGCCACTGTAGCAAATTAGGAGCACACAGTGAACCCTTCTAACACTGTAGAACTATTTGAAGAGTGACGCAGTAGAATCGGCCATGGCCTCCTTATCTGTCCCCTGAATGGTTGGCTTCTTTAAAGAATTTTCTTGGCCTTTCTCATCTCATTGAGTGACATCACTGGTGCCACAGAAACATTAATAACAGACTCCAGCAGTCCTCATTGGTGTGAAACTTATAATTTGGCCAGTTAAAAATATAGTATCACCTGTTGGTGATATATCATTCTGCTCGTGCATTCACTTGATATAACAGTAAGCTTCCTTTTATGGTGAATTTTACTGTTCACACGGGACATATTTTTCCATGACCCTGTGCTAGGCTGTGGCACGCTTTTAGATGACAAGAATAATTTTGAAACAGATTCAGTAGTTTTTTTGCCCTGTTTTTTTTTCTTTTCCTATTTAAAAAATTACACAAGTAATATATATAATTATTCACAAAAAGTTATAAATTAAGATAGGCAAAAAATTGTCACCTAAATACTACCACCCCCCCTTTAATAACCACTTTTAATATTTTGGTGAATGTCTTTTCAAATTGTTTTCTTTGCAAATATATACATAAAAATAAATATATGGCCCAAACAGAATCATACTTTTTTTTTTCCTGCTTTTTCTCCCCAAATCTCCCCAGTACATAGTTGTATATTTTAGTTGTGGGTCCTTCTAACTGTGGCATGCGGGATGCTGCCTCAACGTGGCCAGATGAGCAGTGCCATGTCCATGCCCGGGATCCGAACCAGCAAAATCCCGGGCCACTGAAGCAGAGCACGCGAACTTAACCACTTGGCCACGGGGCTGGCCCCTATACTTTTTTTAAGTTATGGAAAATTTCCAACTTACACAAAAGTAGGGAGAATGGTATAGTGAACTTCCAGATACCTGTCCCCCAGCTTCATCAGTTGTCAACCTATGGCTAGTTTCATTTCACCTATTATTTCACCCTTCCTGCATTATTTTGAAGCAAATCCCAAACATTATATCTTTTCTTCTGTATTTTTTCTGTGATACATGAACTGTTTGGGGAAATAAAACCACATTTTCACACATAAAAAATTTACATTTGAACAGTCTGTTCTTTGCCAGATTTATAAGGATCTTCTTCTTTTTTTGCTGAGGAAGATTAGCCCTGAGCTAACATCTGTGCCATTCTTCCTCTATTTTTGTGAGTGAGTTGCTGCCACAGCATGGCTGATGAGTGATGTAGGTCTGGGTCTGGGATTTGAACCTGCAAACTCGGGGCTCTGGAGTGGAGCATGCCAAACTTAACCATTACACTACAGAGCTGGCCCCATATAAGGACCTTTTTATTAACTTTCTTGCTTTATTCTGTAAGACATTCAAAATAACAATATACTGTTATTACTAACAATCTGATTACATTATGAATACAGTTTTAAAATTTCTTTGTAGTTGTTTTTGTCTTTAGAATCCTGTTTTTTTAATTGTTGCATTTCTCACCTAATGATATAGCATATAACATCCTTCTTTGCTACTAAGTAAATAGCCTCATTTTAAATGGCTACATGATATAGTTCCCCATTTCCTTTTTGGAACACGTAGGAAGTTAATGTTTTGTTATAAACAAAGCTGAGTTGACTGTCTTTGTACGTGTGCTTGCTTGTTAAAAATTTTTTTTCTTTTTTCTTTTGAAGAAAATTAGCTCTGAGCTAACGTCCACCACCAATCCTCCTCTTTTTGTTGAGGAGGACTGGCTCTGAGCTAACATCCATGCCCATCTTCCTGCATTTTATATGTGGGACGCCTTTCACAGCATGGCCTGACAAGTAGTGCGTAGGTCCACAGCCGGGATCTGAACCGGCGAACCCCGGGCCCCTGAAGTGGAGTGCGAGAACTTAACCACTGCACCACTGGACCAGCCCCTGCTTATTAAAAATTTTTGAAATTTAAGGATAGTATACAAAAAGGAATGTATCTAAGTGTAAAACTCTATTAGTAGTTTTTTACGAAATAGAATCAACCCCAGATTAAGAAACAGCATTCCTGGCCACCGAGAACCTCTCCTTGCTGCCCCTTCCCCACACTCCTCACAGGTAATCACTGTCTTCATGACCAACATCACAGATTAGTTTTGCTTATTTTTAAACTTTATATAAATAGAATTATTTAGTATATGCTTCTTTTATACCTGGCGTCTTTTACTCAAGATTATTTTTTGAAATTCATCCATGTTTATTCTCCGTGCATGTGTTCCATGAGTAGTACCCGTGTACAGCCCGTTATTTATCTAGCCTGCTGTAGGTGGACTTTTGTGTTGGGCCAGTTTTTGGCTATTATAAATAGTTTACACACTTGAAAAATATTTTCTAAAGATAAATTGCTAGGAGTTGAATTTGTTTTTAAAGAAAAGGAGGCTTTTGCTACGTGTTGCCAAATTGCCCTGCATAAGGGCTGTGCCAGTTTATACTCCGTATTATACTCCTGTTTATACTCCTGTGGTAGTTAGGTGAGACCTACCTCTCTGCGTTCCTCTAGGTGCCAATCTTACGGTCCACATTTTGAAACTGGTTCCTATTGCGTTATGAGAGCTATACCAGTGCCTGATATGTTTCAGGTACCTAAAAACACTTTTTTAACCTGGTAGGGAAAAAAACATCAGAAATGTTTGAGTGGCTGTTACTGAGGTGGCCTATAAGACAATTATGCCCTAAAAAGTTTTGGATTACTTGGGGAGGTGAGATATATGTGGCAGATGACTAACAGCACGAGTGCCGAGTGAGTAGTTCCAGTGATGCTGTAAAACTTTAGATGAAGGAGAGAGAAAAGCCTTTGCTCGTGGTGGTATTCAGAGGGTCACCTCTCTGTTTCTCTCATTGATTTGCGCCTCCTTCTTCAGCTTAGGCTTGGCTGGTCAGAGACTGTTTGAATAACAGAGGCCAAGCCTGTTCTGGCCACCGGTTGTAGTGGCTGATCTTCCTTCATTGTGTAAGACGTGTTTAATGTTCTCTCTAGCTCTCTTGCTTCCCGTTTGAAAACATAGCAATATACTGGCTCGGAAATGCTGTAATTTGATGTAAAATTACTGGTACACATCAGTGACATGTTTTTAAATTTTGTATTTGACAGATTCAGTAGATCATTGTTCCGCCCAAAGTTGGGTGACTAGAAAGATAACCATAGCTTGATGTGGTTAAAAGCACAGTTCTAAGCTCTATGAAAGCTTGGGCAGATTGCTACCCCTCCCTGGGCCTCAGTTTCTCTGTAGGATGAGGAAATGAAGGCTGGAAAATTGGCATGCCTCTCCACAATGGGATTTAGGGCATTTCTCTCTTAGAACGGGAACTCCTCTGCAGAACACTGCTTATGTTACTCAGCAACTTGAATCGGAAAATTTAAAAATCATCTGAGTGCTGTGCCAAACATAATAAGCTCAGGGATCGTCTAAGTGTCAGGTAAACAATAGTATAGTGTTGAAACAGCATCTAGGAACTCCTCACTGCCTTGAAATGGTCTTTAATTTACCTATGTTGTCGCAACACTTTTAGAAGGTTGTAGAATTCACTCCCCCACCCCTTTCAGGGGGAACTTTAAAAAAAATTATTTTCTAGGAATTTGAATGAGTATCTTTGGAGAATGAAAGCATGTTTCCTTTTCTTCCATTTGAGATACTAGTATTCCCTTAGGAATAGGAACACATATTTCTGTGCACATTTAACAAAAATGGTTTGAATATGTCAGCATTTTAATGTGATGAGATCTGGTGTTAGAATGTGTGCAAATTGAATTTATCTAATGTTTATTCATAGGTTTTCTTTAATGAAGAAATCAGTATTTCATTAGCTTAAGCGAAGCACCGTGACAGCCATTTGTAGCATTTCGAATTGTGATGAGACTTAACCTAAACATGGAGTGCAACATAAGAAAATGAAGAGATGGTGAAGATGTTGCAATTTGGCAGCTTATTAAGTTCATTTTTAAAAAACTTCTCTGAAGGAAGAGAAGTAGATTTTACATAGCTAACAGTTTTTGAGTGACAGGCTGCCTTGGGAAAAAAGGACATGTGATAACAGCAGAAGCTTTTATTTCAGCAGATACTTGACTGACGGTGCTGGGCTAGGGGAGAAGATGCTTCACATAATCTCAGCCCTGCTTCCTCTGGGCGGCCACCCCCACCCTGTCCAAAGCAGATCTCCAAAGGCAGAGCCTTCCCTGACTCCTGTGAGAAGTCTTTCTTTGGTGAACAACAAGCAATTCCACAGATTGCTGCTGTGAAAATTTCACTGAACACATTTTACGCATTTTGTGACCATGCATCTCTTCCCATTTTGGAGTGACATAAAGGTGTTGCACTTTGCATTTTACATCTCATTATTTGCCTGTATCCCGAGGGTGTCTGGCTCATTGTCCTTCCATTCTCTCTCTGTCCATGAGTTCCCTGCCTTGCTTCTTAAGGCCTTGCTCCTGCCTTGCACATGAGAGGAGCTCTGGAATGTGAGTGGTGGGTGCTCCTTTCAGGGTCAGAGCCCATTAGAAGCATGTGAGCAGGCGACACGCCAACGGTTTGGTTTTAGTAAAGGAAATGGGTCTAGTGTGCCAGTGCAAGTGTGGGTCTGTGCTAGTATGTCTGAGAATGAAGGAGGAATGGAAACTAAGAAAGGGAAGGTGCTGTCTTGTTTTGGAAAATTATATTGGAAGGAAAAGCACGCCCTAAACTTGGCTTCTGCTTTGTCTTTCTCCAGGAGATTTAGGGTGGAAAGAAATAACCCTCTTTTTCCTTATTTGTATTTCTTTGAAGGTATAAATGAATGATGAGCCTGTATGACAAGCAACAGGTCCTTATGTGTTCAGAAGGAGAAATATGAGTTTAAGAGAGGGGTGCTAACATTTTTTAAATACCTTTTAAGTGCCAGGCATTATGCTTGGGACTTTAGTATATTACTCCATTTAATAAAACAGCCCTGAGAGATAAATGCATTGAGAAGGTAGATCTACGGAATCTGGGCCAAACTGAGCAAAACTGGAATATTTGATTCCCACTTCAGCAAGCATAGGAACCTGGAATCACACAGTGATAGAATTTTAGAACTAGGTGCTACCTCAGATGTTATCTTGTCAGCTACCATCGTAGCAACATGGTGCTGTAGAAGGAGCATAGGGGCTGGAATATAGACAGCCTGGACTCCACCACTTGCTTCCTTTTGACAGCTGATTCTGTTTCTGTGTTTATAAGATAGGAGTGGCAGTAGTACTTACGGCACAGATTTCTGTCGAGGGTTAAAAGAACTGATGCACCAAGGTGCTTAGTCAATGGTAAAGTGACTTACAAATGTTTGCTATGGAGGTTGTTTTCTTTCATAGGTGGGCAGAAGGCATTAGTTATTAATTAGGATTTTGGTAAGCAAAAGGATTATGTATTTGCTTTTATATTTGTCTGGCTGTGGGTCTTTTCTGGGTTCCCATCGCTCTACTTTCCTTCCCCTCCATTTTCAGGATTGTTTCATTTCTACAATAGAAATTTAATGATCCCTTCTATATGCCAGGCCCTCTATTAGGTGTTGGAGAGTAAGACAGATAAGTCTGTTGTTTTTGAACCACTGAAACTGAACAATTGATTGACATTTTTTTCTACTAGGATAAGTGATCCCAAACCTGACTTTTTAATACCCCTGATACCTTTTTTAAAATAAGTGTTAGACTCTAAATACCATTGATGCCAATTGTGCAGATATTTTGGATGTAGCTATTGAACTGAAGAAACTGAGAAAGATGGCCTGTGTGCTTGTTTCACAAGAGTAGCCTGTTTTTGTTTCTGCTTCAAGGGCAGGTGAGTTGGACTGTAGAATTGGCATCTGTACAGTGCCTCACAGCTGATTGTTACCTGCACTGAAGTGTGGGCAGTGCAGATGTTTGCAAATTACTGTTTGGTATTTTTGTCTTTAGAGCCAGGTTATTTTCCACTATGTTGAAGGAAATTTTGGTTAACTAGTACATTGAACTTTGTTACAAAGTGAATATATCTCAGCTCTCAGTGGTCAGTCTCATTTCATTCATGCCTGTACTTGGAAGGCTTCAGCGTTTCCCCAGGTTTCAGTCAGGATGACCAGCTAGGTGTGGTCCAGCCCCAGACTGTGTAATCCCTCGCAGGCGCTGGAAACCCCAAGCCTCACTAGGTTAAAAGTCTCCCCCAAGAAAAACTGTGGAAGAGTCTTTGTAATGTGGTTTATTTTGGATCCTAAGTCTTAAGATAGGACTCCAGTTGTTCCTATTATTTCCAAGTAGATGATCCTTTGTGGCCCTGGGAAGTAAGCCCTGTTCGTTTTTGGCTCCTATTTTGGTTGTCTGAGATGTGGTCAAAAGGACTGATAATAGAAAGCACTACCTTAATTCTCTTCTGATTTTCAAATGGCATAATGGAGACTTTTGATGCCACTGGGTCTGCTCCAGCTGTTTTTAATTGATCCATTCAGGCTATCAGTGACTCAGCAGCCTCGTGACTTTTTTGGTGTTTTTAAAAGGAGCTGGCCTTTCACAAAGTATGGAATACAGTTAATATATTACAGCTAATAAATGTGGCACATAGTGCTAGGTACTTCGTGAAGGTCAGGCGAAAGAATGCCTCCCAGGAGTGAGGTCAGGAGAAAGATATTTGTGCTGCCGGTGAGCAGAATTTGTATGTATATTGGGGTTAGGGAACGTATTTTAAGTGAAGGTGAATGTGAGGAAAGGCAAGAAGGTGTAAAGAGCACAGGCAGCGTGTGAACAAGTGCCTTTGGGGTAATGTGTGTGAAGGGGAAGGGGGTGACAAGGCCCGTGTTAGGAATGCGAAGCTAAGGGGTTCAGCCGTCGTTATCCTGGGCGCAGAGCCGAGGAGAGTTGAGTGGGAGAGTGACCTAAGGCTTCGTGAAGATTATTCTAGCAAAGTGTGTGTGATGAATTGGATGTGGGTGGAAATGGGTGGAAGGACCCTGATGCCAAGCCAAGGAGGCTGACCTAGGGTGGGTGGGGGGCTGGGGAAGGACAGGCCAGACGAAGGCTCTGAAGTTGTCATTGGGCAGGGGGTGCCGTGCAGGTGACCTCACTGAGGCAGCAGGCTTAAAGCTTGGGAAAGGGCTTAAGTATGGGAGGAGTGGCCTTAGAAGGAAAGAGAGTGATTTCTAGTGTAGATGGGGTGAGCTTCTGGTCTGCGTTGGGTGTTTGGCAGCTGTTAGTTATGCCTGAAAAAGGACTCTTTTTCTGGCAAGTTCTGTGGGAGTGTTTCTCTCTGAGGTGATTCTCAGATGAGGAGGAAAAATGTGAAATTTAGGGAAAATAAAGCCCACTATTATTACCCATCGTGCCCTCCATATATCATAATCTGACATGCATTTTTCAAAAGGTCTTTCTGAGATATTTTCCATATCATGTCAAATACTTCTAGGCACTCAGGAGTATCAGGTAGCAAGCTCCCATGAAGGGGGCTCAGCACAGGCCTTCTCTAAGCTCCTGTAATGGCTGTAACAGGGCACCAGGGCCCTAGAGTGTGAGCAGGCCCACTGAGCCCAGGAGTCCTTTCCCTATGGTGGGCTAGACCCTGCCAGGTTGAGGCCCCTCCTCCACCTTCCTGGAGGCCAGGTGGGGACCTGGGATGAGTTTGTGAGCTGGAACAGGAGAATTTCTTTTCTTTTGTGATGATGGAAAGTGAAACATGATATTTTCAAGTTTGTGCATACTGATCAAGGATTTTGGTAACCAGCTCTGTTTCTGTAGTAGGAATATTTAAACCATCGTTTAAAATTTTTCTGTTGAGAATGAGACCCTGACAAATTATTTGTAACCAGTAATTCCTTATGCAGAAAGCAGTGAGCATAATGGTGAAACGTAATCTTACCATTGGAAAAATTTGGAACAATTGCATTTACATTCATTCAGCAGATATTGAGCATTTGTAATGTACTGGATACTCTACTGGGGCTGAATAACCAAATATGATCTAATTCTTAAAACTGGTAAGACTTTTAAATAAATTGGTTCTGCTATAAATTCATGTTTAAGAATTCAGGTAATTGGCAATAATTAGGATGCAGAAGCATTAAAAAATCCCAAAGTGTCTGTAAGCCATCTATGCAGAGGCCACCAGAAAGCTGAAAAACAAAAGCTAATTTTGTGGAACAATGCAATGGTAACTGTTTAATAAAGAAGTTCTGCTCCCTAAAGGAGTTTTTATTGTAATTGATAACAGACCTAAAGCAATACTGTAATAATATAAGTGATTAAATACTAAATTTTGTGGAACGAATTAATAAGTACTTGAGAATTGAGATAAAGGATCCGGCCCAAAGAAACCTGGTTGGGGAACTGCTTACTGGAGTTGGTGGGACTTGACCTGATGGATAAAATTCCTGGGAACAGGGGCAAAGGAGACTATCCCAACCAAGAGGGTGACCTAGTGAAGCCAGGAAAGAGGGGCTGTCTGCTTGCACCAAACTGAGGACATCTGGTGTAGAGGGCAAGTGAAGGGTGGAGCAGCAAGACAGTGTAGAGTGATTGAGCACAGGCCCTTGACTCCTCATTTCCTTCCCAGGCTCCTGGGCTATAAAATGTGAATAGTATTAGTGCCGACTTTCAGGGGTAACTGTGAAATTAAATGAGATGATGTAAAGTTCCTGGTGCGTAGAAAGTGTTCAATAGATGCAAGTTGATGTTGCTATTAGGGAGAATGGATGAGGCCAAACCACAGAGGGCAGGACTGCTGGGTACGTGTCCTGCTCCAATGTGATGGAAATTAGGAAGCCACTGACGCTTTTGACCATGGGTAGGATGTGACGGGAATTAATTAATAATGGTAGATATCATTTGAGTGCTCTGTGTGCTCTATGCTTTATATCCGTTATCTGTGGGCCTCATCACCCCTCTGTGGGGGACCTAGGGGGGCTTTGTTCTCTGAGGCTGAGAGAGAGAAGACAAGCACCTTGCCCGAGGCCATCTAGCTATCAAGAGGGAAGGCTAGGTTTGAACCTAGGCCTGCCTGGCTCCACTGTCTGGGCTCTTTCTCCTTCTACCAGACTGCCTCTACCTGGGAAGCCATCTGTCAGGGGCTGATGACCCCATGGAAAAGAGGAGTAGCTGGCTCTGGTAGTTATTACTGCTACTAAAAAGGTACGTGAGTTCAGAGTACATGTTGCTCCCCACCCCCCTACCCCCCAAAAAAAGAGGAGGAGGAGGAAATAGGATAGCAACGTATCATTGGAAAGAGAAAACTTGGTGATTGGCTGAGGAGGAAAGAGGACGAGATGAGAATGCTGTTTGAAATGAAGGCAGGCACTGGTAGGCCTGACTCCTCCATCGAGGGGTGGTCTCCAAAAAGTTCTGGCACCAAGCTAGAGTCCATGGGTTTCTCAGAAGTATAATTTCTTATGGACACACACCTAGTGGTCACTACAGGCTTCATAGTAATTCTTGACTAGTGTAGGTCATGCTGCCTGGGTGGACTTCTGCTGTTCTAGTCGGATCAGTGCTGTTGAAGGCGGGGCGGGGGGATGACGATGGACAACCTTAGGTAAGAGAGAATCCAGTGTTCCTTGGCTTAGGTCTACTTTTGTGCCCTCAAGGACAGTGCCCCTACCACCAGTGCTAAAGGACTTATTTTTTAAATTTCCAGTTTATCTGGACTGATAATTTTGTAAAATAAAAAAAGAATTACTAGAAAAAGAAACTGAAAAAGTCATACAGAATGCAAACTCATTTTTTATCATTAGATTTGACAGATCTAAAAGTACTTTGTAAACTTGCCATGAAAATTTCTAAATGCTTATTCTCAATTTCTGTACTTAATTTTGACTGCGGACTAGAAAACTATTCATGGACTGGTACAGTTTGAGAGCAGTGATCTAGGAAGAGAGTTTATTAAGCAAATTAGTAAACAGGATGTTTTTGGAAAATTTACATGATTGAGTAAAAACAGTCTTTCAGTTAGCATTTAAAATACTTTAGATGTTTGTTCATGTATGATCTGATTACAGATGACATCTTCTCAGTAAAGTTCCATATTGGGGGGTAGGGATGTAAAATAAATATACCAAGAACCAAGGCTAATGAAATTATTGTAAGGGAACTGTAAGTTTAAACTAGTAGCAATACTTGGAAAAATAGGCGCTTTTACTTCCTCTGTTGTTTCTGAGAACCATTGTATATTCTTTTGCTCGTTTGATTTATATCGCATTTGAATTAATTTTTATATTTCGGTGCATAATTTTAAGTATACTCTTTTTTTTTTTTTTTTGGAAGAAGATTAGCTCTGAGCTAACATCTGCGGCCAATCCTCCTCTTTTTGCTGAGGAAGACTGGCCCTGAGCTAACCTCCATGCCCATCTTCCTCTACTTTATGTTTGGGACGCCTACCACAGCATGGCTTGCTGAGTGGTGCCAGATCCGCACCCGGGATCCGACAACCCCAGGCTGCTGAAGCGGAATGTGCGCACTTAACTGCTGTGCCACTGGGCTGGCCCTAAGTATACTCTTTTAGGGGGACATTCCCTAAGCAAACTTTTTTTAAGTCTCAGGAGTTATATATGCTGATAGAGAGGTCATATAATACTTTGTTTAGATTTCAAATTTGATTTTTTTTCTCTAGCTACCAGTGTATTTTGTATTTTGAGCTATTTTTTACTTTGCTGATATCTTACTTGCCCTGATTTACTACGTTGTTCCCTTAGCCTAGAATTCTCTTTCCCTGCCTTTAGGGCCCAACCCAGGAGCTGCTTCTCTCAGGTGGCCTGGGGTCCCATCGGTGCTTCCTGCTCCTTTCTCTGCCTTCCACAGCTCTCTCCAACCTCTGCTGAGCTCGCCTTTAGCCTGCCTCATTGCACAGCGCTTACTCCTCTCCCTGCTGGCCGCTTTTCTCCCTGCTCTGAAGTCAGGACTTGCTTTTGTTGTGTATCATACTTTATATTACATTTTTCAAGACTCTTTCATATATATTTATTCTCTTATTTCATCCTCCAGACAATCCCATGAGGTTGATAGAATGGAGATTCTCATCTCTGTTTTAATTGAGGTGAGGCTGGGAGAGTGTGTCTGCATGGCAGACACCTTCATTCCTTTGTCCTGGGGCTCCCAGAATTATTTGTACCACTCAGATCCAGACTTCCAATACTGAGATTTTGAGTTTGCTCAAAGATGCCTGTAATTTTGAGGTTCTCTTTTCTACTCAGTTTTTATATTTGTTATTAAAAAAATCAAACATTAGAATATGTGCTATAGTGTCACAGGCCTCTTTGGAAGAAAGAAGTCTTCAGAACCTAGTGCAAGGGGTGGTCAGTAGAACTAGAGCTGTGGGCCCCAGGATGGCACGTAGGGCTGAAGTGGACGTTTAAGGGACATGCTCAACAAGAGTAGTGGTCTCTACTGTGATTTTCAAATACTTGTGGGAGTGGGTGGGTTTCCTTTATTTCAGCAGTAACAGCCTAGCGTATTGGATTGCACAGAACATTTCTCATGAAGAAAAGAATCCTGCCTTAAAAGGGAGAAGGGGGAGGTACATTGAAGAATCACTTTTAGCCCGAGTCAGAAGTCATTTGCTTTTTGACTTTGAGGTGTGTGGGTGTGTGTTTTCTCCCTGTCCCATTTGTGATCAAATAGACTTGGGTTCCAAATCTAGCCCTGCCACTTAGTAGGTAGGTATGATGACCTTGGCTGAGTTATTTAACTTCCCTAAACTTGTTTTCTCATCTGTAAAATGAAAGAAGTATTAGCTACTTTGAAGGATCGTTATAAGGATTAAAGATGATGTGTGTACTACACTTTGAGTCTGGGCTCGATAAATGAAAGTTACCTGAAAGCTAATGCAGAAGAGGGACTGACCCAGTAAGGGATTGCCTGCTTATGATTGGCTCTCACAGTGCTTCTCAAACCTGAGTGGGCATCAGGATCGCCTGGAAGACTTTGTAAACTACAGCTTGCTGGGCCTACCCCTGGAGTTTCCTGTTTTTGGTCTGAGGTGAGGCTTGAGAATTTGCATTTCTGAGTTTCCAGGTGATGCTGCTGCTGCCACTGCTGGTCTGGGGACCACATTTTGAGAACCACTGGGCTTCAGGTAACTCACCAATGAGCGTTTAGGTGCTGTAGATATGTTTGAAAGCTGAGCTTTTACGTAGTTAGTTACTCTGTTTGAAAATGCTTGGAATGCATTTTGCAAATACTGAATTTAGTGTCTCAAGAGTTTTTCCTCCTAAAGTCCAGGAGTCTGGTAAATATACTTGAAGAAGAATAATTTGTGAAAGTAACAGTTATAAACATTTTATGGATAGTCTAACAATATAAAATTGGCTAAGATATGTGAAAGTGCTTTTATAAAAATGCTGATAAATTGAAAAAAATATTTTAAATACCTTTGTTTTTAAGATTGAACATCATAATGGAGTATAAAATAGTCTAACTTAGATTTCTCATCTCAATATGCTGTTTACCGTATGTATTTTTCTCTTTCTCCTCCAGGCTGCTGACTTGAGTAAACCAATAGATAAAAGGATATACAAAGGAACACAGCCTACTTGTCATGACTTCAACCACCTAACAGCCACAGCAGAAAGTGTCTCTCTCCTAGTGGGCTTTTCCGCAGGCCAAGTCCAGCTTATAGACCCAATCAAAAAAGAAACTAGCAAACTATTTAATGAGGAAGTAAGTAGCACCCTGTCTTAGCTGTTAAGAATCCCTTTAAGAATTTATACGTTCTTACTAAGGGTAGCGGGCCTTAGTTTACACTTCGAACTAAGCCCATTTTTCATTCTCTCAGCTGTTCTACCTAGTAATACCCAAATTTAAATGTGGTGAATTAACTTGTTGACTTTTACGTGTTCTTCCTTGGGGTAACTGTTTTGTGCATTTTTTATGGATCATGCTCAGGTGTCTATAGCAGGTACTTGAAAAGTTTTTTATAATGGAAATAGGGACAAGACTCTAACTTGTTATTTATAATTTAAATAAGAAAATATAGAATTACAGACTTTGTTCACATCACCAGAAAATGTCATGTAAATCAAAGAACTTGATAATATTTCCTTAGGCTGCTTAAATTGTAATTAAAGCTTATATGTATCTATTTGACAGGCGTTTGGCTAAGTTCTCTTGCACTTGAAAATATTTGCTGTAAAATCACCTTTGACATAGTTAGAAATCCTGGCACTTAAAATTGGATCACATGACATGGCTTTTGCCAATATTGTAGTATGTACTGGGGTTTTCTAGTATCTTCAGTTTCATTCTGGAAGGAGTCTGAGATATCTGAGCTATCTGTTTAGGAATGTGTCAGAACTGTTAAACGTGGCAGATAGAAGTTGCCAAATAGATTGTATTTGTTAAAGCTATTCGGAATGGCTTTTCAGCCCCAAGTATTGCCATTACGTGTCTGATACTCTCCCTCCTCTGTTTCAGTATGACTTTCCAGCAAGTGGAAGAGATGAGGTAGGCTTGCTGAGTTAGAAGCCCTGGGTTCCAGTCTCTACTTGTGCCCTCAACCCTGATGTGCCAAGGGTCTGGTCACGTGGGATCCCTCTCAGGAAGGACAAGTGGTTTTGCATTGTTGCGTGGTTTGAACATCATTAACTTTGAACAGAAGTGCATTAGATTCTGGTTTTTAAGAAATAGTTTTATTTGGAGAACAATATTCAACTTGAAGAATTGCAGTTAAAATTCTGATTGCAGTTGTTATGGTATATGCTGTCCATGCATATCCAGTACCCACGCACGGCGCTCCTGTTTGATTTTTCCAGTGGATTTGGTGAAATCTTTTGGACCATGTCATCTGCTCTTCTAGTTTCATCTGTGTTGACTAGAAAATAAAAAACAACAATTTGTCCTTTGGATTGACAAACTGTAGAGGAAAAGTATTTAATCCCATTTTCTGTTTAAAAAAACTTAAGCAGAAAATTATGCTGTTTACCTAGATGTTTTATTACTGTCATCTGAGGAAGTGATTTCTAAGTAGCTGTATGATTTCTTTTTTTGTGAGGGAATGTGGGGGCACAAAACCAGCCTCTCTGCCCTGTTAATAGAAATTGTGAATTTGGAGTCATTGTTGGGTTTTGTTTGAGTGTAGGTAGGGGGCATGTCTTTGAGAGGGAAGGGATTGGAATCATGTAAAGGGCTGTTGGTAAACAAGATGGGGAAGCTGCTCTGGCTGAGGCTGGCACAGAATGCCACTTAGAGAACAAGAAGGCTTTGTGTGTGGTCACTGCGGGAGGGCGGGATTCAGAGACCACAGGTCCCTAGAGTGTCAGGGCCCTGAGAGCACCTCGGATACATCTGCCAGACCTATCCCTTACTCTGGATAAGTAGGAATTACAGGCTAGAAAGCAACTCCTCACTCTTCATGATTTAAGCATGAGTTATCTTAGACTCTTTTTACGTTCTATTTGAAAAATGGCTGTTCAGAACGCTAGGACTGTGTATGGTTTAATGCCAACTTGGCATTTCTAGCTTGTGGCTGAAATTGATTGCCCTTCACAGTAAGGAAATTCTTTGGCTGTATGGATGGCATTTTCGTCAGAGTTTGGTCAGGATGTCTAAGAGCAAGGCTCGTTAGAAGTTTGTTTCTCAGAGAGCGCCAGGAATGGTGGTTGAAACAATAGTCATGCCATGCTCTGCTTTGATATGAGATTTAGAGGTTTCAAGATGTTTTATATATTTCCTCTGCATGGGACAGTAAGCAGCTGTCCCATTTTACAGATGAGGAAACAGAGAAGGTAAGTGAATTGTCCAGATTAGGCAGCAAATTGATAATAGAGTTGAAGCTAGAAATTAATTCCACAAGCTCTTATTGATCATAGACTGTAAGCCCCACCATGTGTGGTTGCCGGATGGGTGGGCCCTTGTCTTCCCAGGAGCTCATCGTTTAGGAAGATGGGCAGAGAGGGTACTGGGGCATGTGTTATCACAGTGTTTTGAATAAAGTACCAAGGGATGTGTGTTAACTGTGTTAACTGTATTCTTCAGTGTGTATCAAATGTCACAAAATAAATAAAAACAGAAGTTCAGTTCAGTGGGGGTGAGTTGGAGAAGGCTTCCAAAAAGTAACATTTGATCTGGGTCTTGAAAGATGCATAGGAGTTGGAGGAGGGTGAGAAAGGCCTTCAAAGCTAGAGAAAACAACTTGGCATTTGGAGGAACATCAAGTAAGCAAGTGAGGCCAAATTATAGCGTGTGGGCCTCAGGGGGCAGGAGTAAAAGCAGACAGATAAATCGGAACCAGATATAAAAGCCCTTTCGTGACGTGCAAAGAAATTTAGATCTGACGTTGGAGGCTGTGGAGGAACCTTTGGGCTTTTAATCAAGGGAGTGACAGGATCAAATGTGTTTTTCTAGACCTCTTGTCAGCACTTGTGGAAGGTGGATTGGAATGAAGAGAGAATGAAGGTAGCAAGACCAGTGAGAAGGCTCTGGTAACTGTCCAGGTGAGAGCTGAGGGCTTAAACTAGAGTTGTGGCCATTTTTCCATTCATTTGACAGACGTTGATTACCTACCACGTGCCTGGCACTGGGTCTGCGGTGGCAGATAGCACTTGCCCTGCTGTTACTCCTCTCATTCAAAGGGGAGAGAGGTGTAAACAGTAGCACCCCCCACACACACTTATGGTGTAAGAGGAGACAGCAGGCCTCAGAGAGAGAGAGAGAGAAACACAGAGGTTAAAGGAGGAGGTGGAGAATGTCTCTCAGAGGAAGTGGTGTGCTTTAAGCTGAGCCTTGCATGAGAAGGAGGCTGACCAGGGAAGGAACTGGAGACAGAGCGTTCCTGCAGAAGGGAGAGTGGGTGAAGACCCCAGGGTAGGAAAAAACTTGGGACCAAGAGAGCTGAGAGAGGACGGTGTACCTGGGGAGGGTGGTGTGAAGTGAGGGCATGCAGTTGGAGGGCTGTGCCACTCAGGGTCTGGCCATGGTTTGCTTCTTTGCCTGAGATATGGGATCCCATAGAAGGGAGCAAGAGCGTGGGGTGGTCAGATTGGTGTTTTTGAAAATTACCTGACTGCTTCTTGGAGACTGAATTGCAAAGAAGTATGAATAAATCTTGGGTTTCTGGCTGTCATTTACTATACTAAGCCTGGTAAGGAGCAGGTGTTGGGAAATGGAGGGAAAGATCAGAGTTCTATTCTGTACTTGTTAAGCGTGAGGGGCCAGGTATGTGGTTGGATACAGGATCTGGAGCTCAAAACTAGAGGTAAAAATTTGGGAGTTGTCTGCATATAAATAGTAATCACATCCCTGAGATTACATGATAGGTCTGTGGAGAAAGTTTAAGAGCGAAGAAGAGTGCCTAGGACTAAGCCCTGATTGTACTCCGAGATTCTGGCCGTCTTGTCGCATTGCCTCCAAAGGAGCCCTTACAGTAGTCGGTTTATTGCTGTGAAGTTTGTAGACTCACAGCCCAATGGCTGAGAGCCGACCCCTGAGCCCAAACACCGAGCGTTCAGACTCAGCTCTGTCACTTATTGCTTATGGGATGTGGGTCTGCGACTTCCCTCCTCGTCAGCTGGGAAATGGGTGAGAACAAGACCCACCTGAAAGTCTTCTGAGGATGAGATGTTTAGCAAAGGCCTGGAGAGTGAGCCCTGGTGAATGCTCAGTCAAGTTGCAGGGAGCGGGGAAACCCAGAGGGTTCTTCACTGGGGATTGGAAGGAAAGGGTTCTTGGGAGGTGAGATACTAGCAGTTTTGAAGGAAAAACAGCAATATTTGTCCAGGACAAGAGAGTGAGAGCAGGCCAACTCAGGCAGGGGATCAACCTGTGTGAGGCCGAGGGTATGGCTGCTTATCATAGCTGTGATGCTCACCTGCCCCCCTGTGATGCTCACCTGCCACCGTTCCATGCCGTCGTATGTGCACACACCCCAGCCCCAGTATCTATTTCTGTGACCTTTGCCTCCTTTCTAGAGATGCCTGGTACGTGAAAATAGAGTAAAATGTTTGGATGGATGGGTATACAGATAGAATGGAATTATAAATTCCAGAAATCCACCTGAGATTTAAAGATAGAGGAAAATTGCTATCTAGGAATCGAGTATATCTTAAAAGGTGATTTTTTCCTATTAATTAAAAAGAAAAAAGTTTAAAATGCTTGTTTGTAGGAAAATTGGGACATAGAGAAGTACAAAGAAGATGGCAAAATATCACCCATAAATCCCAGTGCTCACTGTTAACTTTACTTGTAATTTTTAATTTTTAAATGAGGCAAGGTTATCAGATTCACACCTTCCATTAGAGATGCCGGCAACCTTCACCTCCCAGTTTGGCCCTAATCTGTTGAGTTCACTTAGCAGAGGCGAGCCCTGCTCCCCGGGCCATCCCAGTCGGAGACCCTGGCTGCTGTACCTGTGCCAGCCCAGGAGGAAGGAAAATACCTCGTCCTTTCTAGCCCCCCTTGGGAGTGATATCGTCAGATTCCCCCATGTCTCTGCTTTCTCTAGTCTTGTAGAATAGATTTTAACTTTCTGTTTGTGGCATTCTGTATATATTATGCCGTTGAAAGTGTCTAACAGGCCTCTGTTGAGAGTATTTTGGCACATCCAGTAATCTGTGGACCATGGAACCTACCTCCATAATAAGAGCTACTTGGAAAGGGGAGTCGCCCCTGTCAGCAGTCAGCCTGTGGGAAGCCCCCTGAAGGGATGCGGAGTTCCATTCTTATTACTAGTGGTTATGATGCACTGGGGAGGAGGAACTGCAAAGGGATCTACATGTCTGTATGATGATGAACTCAGCCTTGTTCATGTCTTTGTAAAAATTTAGGTCTATTTACAACTGTGGGTTGTATCCACAGAACAGGGTTTTCAAGTATGTTTTGATTATTGGGTAAGATGTAAAATCTAAAAAGAACTTGTCATCTTGGCTTCTCTCATTGACATGTTCTTGACTTTCTCCTCTCTCACAGAGTTGGAGGCCAGGGCTAGCACGCTGGGTAGGTCTAGTCTCCTTTTGGTCTTTAGATCAAGTCTGACTGCAGGTCACATCAGAGGAATGGGCCTGGCTCTTGGACCCTGTTGCTAGCCCAAGGCTTTGTCTTCTCTTTCATCCCACCAGCTGCAGGCTCCTCCTGTGCCCACTGCCCCCAGGAGTGGGGACTGAGAGTGAGGTCCAACTTCGCAATGTTCTGTCTAGTTCTTTAACAAAAGAGTGGTTCTGTGCATTTTGTTAGTTTTGTTTTCTCATTGTTGCTTTTTTTAATCAAAGGAAGGAAATGAGCACATAATCTACTCCTTAAAGTTTTAACATTGATAAAAATGACATCTGATCCTCTTTTACGTGGCTTTGAAATACCCTTTCCTAATACCTCCTGAGGGAAGCAGCTCTCTTTAATGCGTTTATATAATCAAAGCCCTTAGTTGCCGTTTTTGCCTGTGGCTACATTATGGTTTTTCCAGCAGCTGCTGTGGTTTTTGAATTGTTTGGTTTAGCATTTTTGTTATAAATTAATATCTGTATTGTTAAATGCGTATCCTCTCCCCCCAAAATAATTTTTTCCTGCTTGTCATGTTGATAGCAGTGAAAAAAAGAAAATTAAAAAAAACTAAGTGCTTTCGAAAGCTTCATTTTAGCAATGACGCTTTAATGTGGTTACGGATTTATTTTATTCTTGCTTCCTTTTAACTGGTTTAGTATAGTTAGAAAACCTTGTCTGTTAATGTCATTAATGATGGTAGTTTTGGTGTGTGTTTGATTTTCCCTGAATTAGTATCGCAAATGGGACAGTTTCTTGGGCATTCGGAATGGGGAATGTGGGAGGCCACGGTTGAATACTGCGGAGAGGCATGGGTGTGGGATCCCACTTGTAGGGTGGCTGTCTTGACATACAGAAGTGATATATCGAAATCCAGATGTTGTTTTTGGTTTTTACGAAAGTGATAAAAATAGGGCTTGGAGCGTTTTGACTCTCTTTAGGGAAAAGCTCAGTGGCTGTGCCAGCTGACCTGATAGGGTCTGTCTTAGCTGCTGAATCTCACCCGCGGCTTCGCTGCCCTCTCTCCCCCTCCCTCCCTGAGCACCTGTCCTGCTCTCCTCGCTCTGGAGGTTTGCTGGTAGTGGGATTCACACTCTGTTCAACTCCTGCCCACCAGAGCGTCCTCACCTCTGCCTATTGGTGTTTCCCCTCAGCTTCTCCTCTCCAGCCCTGGAGCAGGGGCTTTCTTCTCCTTGGTCTCTCTGCATGCCTCTCCCTGATCCCCCAAACTTGCTTCCCTGTGTCTTCCCAAGGAAGCCCCCCTGCGCCCGCTCCACCTGCCCTGCGCCCTGCTGGAAGCCACACTCCTTCCAAGCCGCATTTCCTGGTCTGTAGGACGTTGCTGACCTCAAAGACCCAGTCGCATGATGGAGGGAAATTATGAGGCCAAGAGCAGAGCTCCTGGCCTGTTGTGATCACTCACTCAGCATCAGTTCCTCCCTTTCCTCATGGGATTTCTTGATCCTTCTCTCTGCTTTTCCTTCTGCTTTCCTGATTTTTGTCTTGCTCCCTAATAAGTAGGCTTTTTCCAGAGTTTCACACTCTCCTCCTCTTCCTTGCTGTACCTTTGTCCTTGGAGATCTTAGGATGTCGCAGATCTGCCTCTCACTGTTCACAGCTGACTTCCTTATCTTCTCTGGTCATTTCCATTAGCCGCCTGCTAGGTGAGGATGCTTGGATTTCTCCCCAGCACAGTCACCCCCTACTCTTTTCTATCACCGCTTTCCCCATCACTCAGGCTCAAAACCTAAGAGTCTTCACACACCCCCTTCAGCACCCCTCCTACTCCACCCAGCCCAATCCGTTGTTAAGCAGTCCATCCTGCCATGTGCCGCTGGTCAAGATTAAGACATTTTTGTCCACAGACAACTGCCATAGCCTCCTAACTGCTTCCTCCCCACCTCAACCCCATCTTTTATTCTGTACCTACTGCCGGGGGATTTCACAGTATTCTGTCACTTCCCTTTTCAGAAACCTTCGGTGCCCCCACTGTCTGCAGCAGCACTGCCAGTAGAAATATAGTGTGAGCTACATAGGCAATTTTAAATTTTCTATAGCAATAGCCACATTAAATAAGCAAAAAATAGGTGAAATTAAGATATTTTATGTAATATATCCAAAATATTGTTTCAACATATAATCAGTTTAAAAATTATGAATGAGATAGTTTCCATGATTTTTCAAGTCTTCGGAATCCAGTGTGGGGGCCAGCCCCATGGCCGAGTGGTTAAGTTCACACACTTCGCTTCAGTGTCCCGGGCTTTTGCCAGTTCAGATCCTGGGCGTGGACATGGCACTGCTCATCAAGCCACTCTGAAGCAGTGTCCCACATAGCAGAGCCAGAAGGACCTACAACTGGAATATACAACTATGTACTGGGGGGCTTTGGGGAGAAGAAGAAAAAAAAAAGATGATTGGCAACAGATGTTAGGTCAGGTGCCAGTCTTTAAGGAAAAAAAAATCCAGTGTGTATTTTACGCCCAGAGCACATCTCACTTCAGACCAGTCACAGTTCAAGGGGGCTATATGGGATTGGGCAGTGCCCGGCTTCAGGGTCCCAGTCCCATTAACCTGGGACTTCAGGGCTCTTAACCTGAGACTTCAGGGCTCTGAGTCCCAGCTCACGATTCCAGACCTAATTCCCTGCCGCTACTCAGGTGCTGCGCACGTCCCCAGATCTGCCCTGACTCTTCTATCCTGAGCCCTGGTTTGGCTGCCTCCCCGCCCCCAGCATAGGTCCCTTTATGCCCCTGCCTCTCTCTCAACTTCCCTGCCCCAGCTCTGCCCAGGAGCTCCTCACAGCAACGAGGGTTTTACCAAGGGGGTTTTTTCAACATACTCAGCCAGATCAAGGCCCCATTGATGTTAGAGTTGAGCCCAACAGGGAAATCCCATTACTTAACATTGAGCACTGAGTAAGACTGTGTACTGTTTTTACTAGACATTTTCTGGAACAAAAATGTGCCCTTATGGTGCGTAATCTAGGCTGCATTCTTTGTTTTTATTGACTACAATGTTGCAGGTATTTGATTTAATTTGAAAGACAGGAGTAAAATGCTTTCTGTCCTCTTCCTTATTGGTAGACCCGAACCAGCTAATAACCTAGAGAAATTTAAATTCAATGATACTCTCCTTACTACGCCTCGAGTGTGCCTCCCACCCTGGCCTTGAGGTCTGAGGTTGGCTGATGCCATTCCTGGGAGCCTGTGTGAGTGGCCCTGGGCCTCATTGACGTCATTTGTCGGTGGCCCAGAAGACGGCAGGCTGGCTTTGGGGTCCCATGGGCCTCCGTGGGCATTTCATCTTGCCCCATCTGTTCCATGAGCGCTAGCCCCCTGATGTTTCTCTGGGTTGTCTAAGGCTTGCTTTGCTCCTGCCTCAGTGTCCTTGCTTGTTCCCTCTGCAAGGACGCTCTCCCCACATCCTCTTGGCCTGCTGTCTGCTGCCCTTTCAGTCTTTGCTCAGCTAGCTCTTGCTGCCTGAGAAGGAGGCCTTTCCAGGCCCTCCTATTTGAGATTGAAATGGCCATGTTGCCCTCCCTTGCAGCACTTGGTCTTCTCTCCCTGGTTTGTTTTTCTCCAGAGGATTCATTACCATCAGATCTTCTAAATTTCACTATCTTCTCATCCTGCTTGAATGTAAATTCCCTACAAGAAGGGATGTCTGTCTGTTTTAATCAGTGCTATCTATGTCAGTGCCTAGCATGTGGTGTGCATTCAATAAAGAATGAGTGGAGAGTGAGTGAGTGAATGGGAGTTCAGGCAAGTTTCTTGACCTCTCTGAGCCTCTGTTTCCTAGTGCGTAATGTGGCAATAATACTTCCCTTCCTATGGGGACTTGGGCACTCTTAGGTTGCTGATGGGAATATAAAGTGCTGTCTCCTTCATGAGAGGTAATATGGCAATATCTATCAAGATTATAAATGTGTATACTTCTGACCCAGCTATTCCACTGGGAACCCATCCTGCGAGTGTATTCAGACATGTGAAAACTGCTACATGTGCTGCAGGGTTATTCATAGCTATAGAAATGTCCATCTCTGGGGCACTTTTAAAATAAACTACAGTGTATCCATATAATTAAATACTCTGCAGCTTTTGAACAGAGTGAGGAATTTGTCTTTGTACCAATACAGACAGATGTACAAGATGTGTTACCAAATGAGAGAGCAGAGGTGCAAACAATGCCTGGTGTGCTCTTTGGTATGAAGACAGGAGGGTGGATCGATTTATATCCGTATTTGCCTTGTCCATGCACGAAGACACCCTGGGGAGATAAATGGGAGGCTAATAATAGGGCTCTGTGGATCTCAAGGGATCTGGGATGGAGGAAAGGGCTATGAGTGGGCCTCTCGACTTTTATATGAGATACGAATGTATTACCTATTCAAAGAAGTAAAGCCTTACCTTGCAGGGTTATTTTGAGGATTAGAGTGTGTGTGCAGACCGTCTTGCCCAGTGTCTGGCACACAGAGGAGATCCTCAGATTGGAAGTTAGTACTGCTGTCCTCATGTGCCTGCCACACACCCCAGACCCAGCTGAGGCCCAGGTGCCCCCAGGTGCAGCGTATATTTTCCTTGCACGTGAGCACGGGACCTGGTGGGGAAACTGATGGTGCAGAACAAGTGAGAGAGCCTTTCCACATTCGAGTTGGATCCCTGGTCCTTTTATTCTTTCAGTTTGCAGTTACTTAAACTGGTGTGCCCAATTCACAGGTGCTGGAGTGTGACTGTGGTGTCTGCTTAGGTGCCTGGAAGGGGCACAGAGGATGGGTTGGGGTTTTTGTCCGTAAGTTACATCCACGTGTCTACCTATAGTAGTCTCAGTGCACCTTTTTAGGAATGGTCTTTAAGTGTGTTTTGTCATCCCAGTAACATTTATTTTAATAATGGTGCTATAATTATTTGTCTTCATACCTTACAGTTGCAGAGCAATACTATTTTTATTTGACAGTATTAAAATTTTGAGTTCTAATGGAATTATTTTTGTTGTATCTTTTTAAGCCAAAAATAAAATTTCTCCTAACAGTAGTGCTGGAAGTTTTTATGTCTGTCCTTAAAGTTTTCCACGTGTGATAGAATAACAGTGGAGTGACCTTGGAGGAACTGAGCTTGGTTTGGTTGTGGTGAGGTGTGAGGTGCAGGAGTGGAGAGTCCAGTGCCAGGAGAAGTGCAGACCCTGGCTGCTGGCCTCAGTTAGCTTTTGCAGCCGCCTGACAAGGCCACCAATGGTGGGTGAGCCAGGGCGACTCCTAGACATTGGGCCAGCAGGCCAGTCGCGTAGGTGGGATCGGGAATGCGGGAACAGCCTGGGCCCAGTGGGTGCAGCAAGGTCTGATGGTTGGGGGTGGGCCCCCAAAAACAGAAGTCCTGATCTGGCCTTGCAAGTTATCTGTGTAACCTCTTGCAGAAGAAATGGTTGAAGGTCTGATGGAAACCCTGCCTGAGTAGCACTGGGCTCTTAGGTTGTTGGCGTTGGCATAGATCAGGTCCCTTTCAAAGGTAGGTCACCAGCCAGGAAGAGAAAGAGTCAGGGAAAGAAACCATTGGCTGTGTCCCCAAAGCCAGCTTGCCGCATCTCTGTTAATTTAAGAGGGCTAGCTATGCCATCCTGTGGCTGTGAAATTGTGGAGCAATGAGCAGTGACACCTGCTGCTGAGTAACCTTTGCCCAGCCCATCGTCTGGAGCCCTGGGCCCTGCATGCTGTGCAGGATGAGGCTTCCTCTCTCCTCCCCAATTGAAGTCATTTGTTAGCCACCTGCCTTCTGGGGTCTTAATTTTCTGCAACAGCTTGCATGGTTCATTAATCTCTTCTTTGAAAAACCAAGTTTTCTCATTTTCTGTGAAGACGCACTGTGCACAGCGGAGACTCAGCAGCGCAAAGCTGACTAGGCAGAAGGCAGCCTGGTTCTCGGCGAGGTCCTCATCAGTGTGCCCCGTGCCCCTCTGAGGCTCTCGTCAGGGAGTCCCAGCCAGTTAAGTGAGGTGTTAGTCTGCCGGGCTCCTGAGGCACCCGCTTACTCAGGGGATGCTAGCGGGGGCTGTTGGGCAGTAGAAGTTTCTAAGAAGAACTTGGGAGTCTTGGGAACTTCTGGATGGTTTCTGGTGATGTGATTTTAGGAGCAGGCAGCTGGGAGAGGGGCACCCTTGTGGAAGCCACTGCGCCAGTGAGCCCGCGGCGAAGTCTGCAAGCAGGGAAGCGTGCTTGTTGTGCTTTTGGGTGGTTTTATTTGGGCCTTTGGTTCTTTTCATTTTAACGGCAAGACTCCTAATCTGTGCCTGTTAAAGAAACAGTTGGTCAGTGAACCAAAAATTAGCATGGAGTAAAGTGACGGTGATTAGGCACATGCTCCCAAGTTAATCATCTGTTTATTTCTTTAAACACCACATTGTTCCAAAGAAGATTTGGAAGAATTGCTTCTAAAGATACACACAGGACAGCGAATGTGAGTGAGGAAGTTTCAGTGAATCCAGGGCTGAGGTAGAGCCGGGGAAGTACGCGACGACGTCCTGTGTGCTGCGGCCAGTGGCTGCACGTTGAGTCCTGACCTTGGAGCAGCCAAAGCAGAGGGGCAGGTGTAGTTGGCACGTGACTTACAGTGACGATGAAATGCAGATAATCTGGGAGGCGTAGTGCTCCTGGCTGTGAGGACTGCGAGATTTTCCTGGGGTGCTCACAGAGAGGGTTCTGTGGGGAGGGCAGTGAATCACAGATTCAGACACTCCTAGCGTGAGAAATGAAGGTGCCCAAGGGCTGCCGCTCTCACCTCTGTGTCCCAGTGCCTGGCACAGTGTCAGGCACACAGTGAGCTCTCAGCAGTGTCTGTTGAATGACTGATTCCCTCAGTGAAAGCCAGTGGCCTGACACCCAGATGCCATTCTAGAAAGTAATTCTACAAGGGGCCAGAATGCTCTTCACTGGCTTGTCTGACCACGGGCTAGGACGTGGAGTGCCTGGACGGACTCTTCCCTTCTCACCGAGAAGCAGACAAGTTTTCTTACTGGAAACGTAGACCTTTAAAACTTCTCCATTGTGATAACTTGTTCTCCTTTGTCTTCACAGAGACTAATAGACAAGTCACGAGTAACCTGTGTCAAATGGGTCCCCGGTTCGGAAAGCCTTTTTCTAGTAGCCCATTCAAGTGGGAACATGTACTTGTATAATGTGGAGCACACTTGTGGCACCACAGCCCCCCACTACCAGCTTCTGAAGCAGGGAGAGAGCTTTGCCGTGCACACTTGCAAGAGCAAATCCACGAGGAACCCTCTCCTTAAGTGGACGGTGGGCGAGGGGGCCCTCAACGAGTTTGCTTTCTCCCCAGATGGCAAGTTCTTGGCGTGCGTGAGCCAGGACGGGTTTCTGCGGGTGTTCAACTTTGACTCGGTGGAGCTGCATGGCACGATGAAAAGCTACTTTGGAGGCTTGCTGTGTGTGTGCTGGAGCCCGGACGGCAAGTACATTGTGACAGGTGGAGAGGACGACCTGGTAACAGTCTGGTCCTTTGCAGACTGCCGAGTGATAGCTAGAGGCCATGGGCACAAATCCTGGGTCAGTGTTGTGGCGTTTGACCCCTATACCACTAGTGTAGAAGAGAGCGACCCTGTGGAGTTCAGCGGCAGTGACGAGGACTTCCAGGACCTTCTTCACTTTGGCAGAGATCGAGCGAACAGTACACAGTCCAGGCTGTCCAAACGGAACTCTACAGAGAGCCGCCCTGTCAGTGTTACATATCGGTTTGGCTCGGTGGGTCAGGACACGCAGCTCTGCTTATGGGACCTTACAGAAGACATCCTCTTCCCTCACCAACCCCTCTCGAGAGCAAGGACACACACAAATGTCATGAACGCCACGAGTCCTCCGGCCGGAAGCACTGGGAACAGTGTCACAACGCCCGGCAACTCTGCGCCCCCTCCTCTGCCACGGTCCAACAGTCTCCCACATTCCGCCGTCTCAAATGCCGGCAGCAAAAGCAGCGTCGCGGATGGGGCCATTGCTTCTGGGGTCAGCAAATTCGCAACACTCTCACTACATGACCGGAAGGACAGGCACCATGAGAAAGACCACAAGCGAAACCATAGCATGGGACACATTTCTAGCAAGAGCAGTGACAAACTGAACCTAGTTACTAAAACCAAAACGGACCCAGCTAAAACTTTGGGGACACCCCTGTGTCCTCGAATGGAAGACGTCCCCTTGTTAGAACCGCTCATCTGTAAAAAGATAGCACATGAACGGCTGACTGTGTTAATTTTTCTTGAAGACTGTATAGTCACTGCTTGTCAGGAGGGATTTGTTTGCACATGGGGAAGGCCTGGTAAAGTGGTAAGTTTTAACCCTTAATGCTGCACCAGATCTAGAACTTGAATAGGTAGAGATTTTTTTTCTTGCGGGAGGGGTGGGGTGTACAATGAATGTGAATGACACTTCTTATTCTTAATGTAAATTGAAATGCATCAGAGCCATAATTTTGGATACTGCATGCCATGTAATTCTGAATCATTTGATAATTCACCTTAGAACGTTTAAAAAAATATAATCAAACTAATTGCCAGCCAAGTCAGTCACCCTCCTGGGAGTATATAGAGTCCCAAGGTTAGTGTTCCTGTATTAGACTATTTCGATTTTAGGAAAATCATGACAGTGGGGAAACAATGACTTTAAAATGCTAAAATTAAAATTTCTGCTTTAACTGGAATATTTTTGCTTAACTACTCAATTAGAATATTGTACACCTGATCTGAGTGTGTGTTCAGTATGGACAGCCATTAATTGTCATTTATAGTCCAATTTTTTATCTTAATCATAAAATGTTTAGGAATCTATGAAATTTAACTTTAGGAACAAAGCATTCAGCAGGGTTGATTGATATTATTTTTACATTGTTCTGGCAATCCACAGAAAGAGAAGAGCCTTAATTTTTAAAACCCATTTTAGTCATTTTATGACAATTAAAATTGTTTAATAAACATCTTTTTTCAAAGAAGCAGTTTGTAGCACTTTGATTGAGATTCTCTGCACTAAATGAACTATTTGTGTTACTCAGAGCCTGGACAGTTAACGTGAACTGCGGGCTGAGGACGCCAACAGCAGTTGTCAGAAGTGCCTCTTGCCACATAAGCCAAGATCTTTTATGTCCGATGCGCTTTGCTTATGTTTTTTTCCAACAAGGGAAAGGAGGTTTGGTTTTCTTTTGTTTTTTGTTTCTTGGGTTTTTTGGTCATAAAAGCACATGACTGTAGGCCCTGGGTGGACTCCTCTGCTTTGTTTTGTAAGGATTGATGGACTCCTCAGGGTTCAGAGTGCCTCCTGACCTTCTCTTGTTTGGGTTTTGATTTCCCGCCCAGAAGGGGAGCACAGGTGCAGGTGGCCCCCTTTCTCACCGTTGGGTCACAGTCATGATTCCGGGATCATTCTTGGGCCAGGGATGCTGGCCTAGCCCTTGGGCTCTGTCCTCAGTGGCTCCCACTCAGAGCACCTCAGCCTGGGGCTCTGGTGGCCTGTGGCTGCCCAGGAGAGGTGCTGTGGGAACTCCCTCTGCGCGGGGACACCGGCTGCTGCCGTGGAAAACTGTGGTGTTTGATTCTGATTCCTCATGATCCTTACCAGCTGTGGGAGAAGTTTCAAATTCCAGTTTTCACAATGCATGAGATGGTTCCTTGAGCTGTACATTTTATGTCAAGATAATGATTATCTTATTTGTTAACTTATTTTGGTCATTTAGATTTGTTTTTCTGTTTTGCACACCTTTGTAATTAAATATAGACGTACTTATCATTTACACTGGTTTGAGTAGTGAATGTGATTCAGCAAAGTGAAGACCTGGAGCCTTTCACTTCTCTGCAGGGTAAGATTGGTTGATGGAGCACCAGCTCTGGGTGCTCTTAATGCAGCCCTCCTAGGAAGGCCAGGCCACATCCCAGGCCTGCTTCGCGCTTCTGCACGTGTCATGGCTGGATCCCTTCACTCCGTACCCACCGTGCTCCGTAATGCGAGCAGTTTCTGTTAGCTGTGATAGCAGTGGCAGTGTTCTACAATGTGAGAACCAGGCGGCCTTCCAGGTGCACCTCCCACCCCCCTACCCCGGCATTGTGGTCCATGGGAATGTTAATGTCCTGTTTACCTTTAAGATATGATCCTTTGTTCCTAAATGTTAACTGATCTAAGGTAGCCAACACAGCCATCCTTGTGGACTGTTTCAAGTTTGGAGGCTAAATTGGGCTGTCAGATGGAGAGATTAGTAACCAACACTCCATGTGCATTTTGATGTCCCTGCATAGTTTTAGCAATTCCGTTTCAAATGCTTCTGAGGCAGTGAGTATGCAGTTTCAAAATTCAGGATTTTGTGTTTGGCTTAAGCCAAGAGTGGCTAATTCCAGGTAAGTAACCTTTGTGGGGAAGCTTACCTGACCTTTCAGTTCTGAGTGCATTGCTCATTGCATTGCCGTGGACTCGCTCCTGTGGGGCTGGCACTTGAGCAACTGGGCGCTTCCTGGTTCCTTCCACCCTTTAGCATCCTCAGCTGCGCTGGCTGTGATAAAGGAGGGATTGCTCTGGTGCACTCACAGGGTGACTTACCTAGAAGGCAGCCTGTTGATGGGAAGGTGGGGGTGGAGAGGCAGAAGGAGGATATTAATTGTTTCCTTAAAAAGCAAGTTCTGGAATGTGCTAATAGAAGCCTGTGGTGTCTCTCCTCTACCACCCCTACCCCCGCCCCCACCTCCCATTTTAAAAACCATAGTCATGTCACAGTTTAGGATTTGGGGCTTGGTCACCATCTTGTTCTTCCAGTATCTACTGGTGAGTGTATCCTTAATGTCTGTCTAGTACCCTGTCTGAGGTCCCCTTGCTGGGGGTCAGGTGCTGGGGAGGGGCAGCATGGCCTGGCCCCTGGCTCGGCCCAGGCTGCTCCCGTCCGCTGTGCCCTCTGACGCCTGCCCCCTTTCTTTGACAGCCAGCAGAGCACTTCTCCTGCAGTCAGGAGGACAGAATGCAAGGTGTTCTCCAAGACCAGGACTAAAGTTGCCGGCAGCTTGAGAAGAGGGCACTGGAGAGGGGCGGGCGGGCTCTTCGCCTCCTCCCGCCGATTGGCTTCTGACCAGTGGCTCCTGCAGACCTGGGATGGGGGGGAGGTGGGGAGCCTCAGGGGGCCCTGAATTCAGCTGTGTGAGGCACGGTGCCACCGAGGGACATCAGGGGAGCGTTTTTATAGTTTTCTCACCAAACTTTGAGCTTCCTCATTGAAATTTTTTGAAGTTTTTCAGCTTAAACATTATCCTGAGCAAGAATATCTTTTCTAACCTAACTTCTGGAATAAAACAGCTGTTGGCAGGAGGAGGCAGTTACTACTCGGTCAGCACAACTTTTCTGTCATGCACTGAAGTGCATTGATGAAAAGCACAGACAGAAATAAAGTACAAACGTGGTGGCACTCAAGTCCCACTCCCTCCCAGCGAGAGCACCTTGGCCTGTGGCCTGCGTGCAGCGACGGACGCCCTCAGAAGGCACAGCCAAGCACTGACGGTCCTCTCTGCCTGCCCTGCTCTGGCTTGCCTCTCTTAAACCTTCCGGGAAGTCCGGAAGCCGGGATTGTGCTGTGACTTTGGTGAGCAGCTTCTCGGCGCGCTGCCCCGCTCCAGTCCTACTCTGAGCCCTCCTCTTACTTGGGCAGGGGAATTAACAGTCCCCCAGAGGGCTGGAGAAGAAGCCTTTGGAAAACCTTGCCTTTGCAAAAGCAAATGTGTAAGAGGGAGTAGGCAGACTCTTTAAAAATAACCAGTAACTTTGGGTTCTAAATTTACTTAAACAGTGGTAAAGAATCTTAATTTTGGTTTTTGTGCTGATTGAACCTTCCAGCATTTTTGAAGTGTTCTCTGAGCCATTGGCTTGGGACTAGGGATAAATGCCTTATGATAGAGAAATGGAGGAGTGGAGGATAAACAGAAATAAGCTATAACAAAAATTATTGTCTCAGACATTCAGAAACTATGAAGAACAAAATGTGGTGAAACTTTACCAGTTTTTATGGGTGTGTACACATGTCCCAGGTGGGACTCAATATTCTGCTCCACTGTTTGCCTTAACACCCACATCCTGGCTGGCCGATAGCCAGGCAGCCACTTCTCGATTCCTCCACTTCCTGTGGTGCATCTTGAATTTTTAAGATATGGTCAAGTATTGAATTTGTGCTGACGTTGGTGAAGCTGTTTTACCTGATGTCTGCACCTGTGTACAAGGTTCTCGCCACCTCTTGCCCGGGAGGGAGATGTTTGATTTCTTTGTTGAGGAAGCTCAAAGTGTGAGGGGGAAAAGCCAGAGGGGCGGCGGCGGTGGGGCAGGGGGGCTGAAGGGGGAATCCTTGGGAAACCCGAACGCCACGTTTGGTGTGTCTGCCCGTCTGAGGAAGAACTAGAAGCGGAGTCCGACTGTGGCTTTTGCAGGGCAGATGCGCAGAGCGCAGCATCCCATCTGGTGCGTGAGGGCCTGGCGCAGGGCACCCGCCGCCCGCGTGGGTGCGCGAGGAGAAGCGTCTGGCCTCTGATCGACTGTCCCGTTGTCCGTTGTTCTGGGCGTGTCCACTGATGGCTTTCCTTCTGCAGCTGGGAGCCTCTGCATGCGTTGTAGGCCTGAAAAGGAACCCGGAGATGCTCCCGTCCTGGGAGCACGGCGGGGAGCAATCGGCAAGACCCTCTCCTTGTCCGGAGCCTGCCCGTCACATGGGGCTGCTCGGGACTGTCCTCTGTTCAGGTCACCGGGGGCTCAGCTCCACGACCCCAGTGATGGCCAACAGGAGCAGACAGCAGTCTGGGGAAAGTGAAGCCCAGGGCTCACAGTGGAAAAGCACTTGTATTGAGCTGTTACCCTTGAAACCCAAAGCGCAAGTTCAAAGCTGTATGAAATGCCCCTCCAGGGGAGGGAACTGTCCCACTGGTGGTCACTCTTTATTCATTGCTGCATCTGTTACATGAACTTCGTGTCATAGTTAAATTGCTGTCTCAAAAGTATAACAAAAATTTTCTGCGTTTTTAATTTCTGTATTCCTAAGTTTATTAAAGGTTGCTATATTAGGTGACACTGTATAAAATTGTATGAATATTTACCTTTAGTGAAAATCAAAAGTAAAATTCATATGTATTTCCTTTTTTACATTTTCAGCTAATTTCTTGATAACTTGAATAAATTTCAAAAGAGCCTTCCTAACATGAAATGTTGGTAAATTAAGTTCTTAACTGTTGCAATAATTATGGGAGCTTTAATAGCAGGATTGTTACTTTATAATTTTAAGAAAATCATATTTCTGTTTCACTGCCTTGGTTTTTAGTTGTTCCCTCGTCACTGTCACAGCCAGAGACTTACTACACACCTGATATTGAAGTACTTTGGGGCTGTCCTCTGTATACTGACATTAAATAAACATGTGTGAATGAATTGTAAATGTAGATAATTTTCAATCTCAGCTTTAAAAAATCTCAGTGAACTAAAAAAGAAAAGCTTTTAAATGCTGTACAATTAAGGGCCTCGTTATTGTTTATAGAACAGATAGCCACAGGAATTGCTACCTCTTATTACCGATTCTGAGTTTCTCCTAATTAGAAATCTACTAAATGTGATGTCTGTTCTGAGTATCAAAGGTATTAATTGTTTTCGGTGTGGAGAAGGGCTGCTGACTGACAGTGCAGCGAGCTGTGTAAAGGTTCTGTTTAACGAGAATGCTGACATTCTGAAGTTGTCCTGGGCTGGGTGCTGGCTTTGGTGAGCACAGACTCAGTATCCTGGCTGCTGGGCATCCAGCATCCTGTCCAGCCACCAGCCAGCAGCTGGGAGAGTGGAGGAGAAGCTGGCAGGCTGCTATAGGAGCTCTTTTCCTGGGGAGATTCATTGTTTTCCTAGTCATAATCTTAAACAGTTTGCTTGAGGCTTTGCAATTGCTCTTGAGGTTGTCCTGCCTTAGACACCAGGCCCTCGGGCTCCAGGGCAGAAAGGTCAGTGGGAGACAGTCCGTTTAGGGTGGGAAGAGTTAGTGATTTATATTGTCCTACAGCTGCATCCCGGAGTGCTTCAAGGCAAGAATTCCGGGCCTAGACCTCAGACCCCGCAGAGGCCTCATGTGAGGGTAAACGTGAGCTGGCCCAGGGAGAGCCCCTTGTCAGGCCCTGCTGCCCCCAGTTAACTGTCATCTCCGTGCTGTTTTGTGAGACATGTGGGCCTGGAGCCTGGGGCTAGCAAGGCCTCTGGAAGCTGCCTCCTGGCTGTCTCTCCTTGGTGGTCGGCCTGCCACACAACCATCTCCGGAGGGTGGTCTCCAGACCGCCCCCCGACCGTGCTGTCCTGATCCTCCGGGGCTGAGGCGGGTGCGATCTTGCTTTCGGCTCGGAGCTGCCAAAGCGGAAAAGACAGTCAGATGTTCTGCCCTCAGTGACCTGCTGCCTCAGGAGCAGTACATGCTTTTTCCTCAGTATTGAGTAGATTTTAAGCCCCACCCCAGGTGGACAGCAGGTTTAAAACAAACACAATATTTTCCTCTTTTAAAAATAGCTAGTCACTCTTGGAAAATAGTTCAGTCTTCCACGTGTGGCTGTCTGTGGAAAGAAACAGTCGCTTTTGGACCAGTGGGTCTCTTGAAAGGGACAGAACGTTTAGGGACACTCGGCCCCCACCTTGAGTGTTGGTGGTCTCTAAATGAGCCTTTTGTTTTGAGTGGGGCTAATGTGGGTAAAATCCTCCGCCAGTGGCTCATGCTGGAAAGAGGGGTCCCCTCCTCCTGTCGCACAGAGCAGGGGGCAGATCTCAGAGCCGCAGTCGGTCACCCGGAAGTGAGAGGGCCTGAAGGTGCGGGCGGGCGCTTCTTTCCGTGCACGGTTCTCAGAGGAGCCCTCACCTGGTTGTGCCCTAAGAAGTCTTGATCCCAGATACCTGAAAAGAGCATGATGGTTTTCTCTGGGTGGCTTTTCTCTTTAGAGACCAGGTTGAGTGGCCTCATTGGGGAAGTGAGCCACCTTCAGTGTGACCTGTCATTGGGCAGGTCGAGGCTGGCAAAGGGACATGGTCAGCTGCCCAGCAGGAGCCACGGTCCTAGGTCCAGGACCTGGGGCAGGGAGGAGTGCAGATGCTCAGGGAATGGCCCCAGGGAAGCTCCCGTGGAGTGGGCACTCTCCCCTCCAAGCCCACATTTAGGGACCGAGGCTGTGATCCACCCACTTTGTAAACCTCATTTCATCTGGGGACTTGGGCGTCACGTGCCTTAGAGTGAAATGGTGGCTGCTCTGGCCGGGGTTTCTTTGGTTCTCTGTGCAGTGCTCTGGGTAGTGCGAGTAATGGGATTCTCATGGATGGAAGTGTATCCAGAGCGAGCAGTGTTCCTGGAGCAAGTTACCCTGGTGGTACTTCTCATCGTTTTCGTAGCATCTCTAAAAGGGCATCACTTTACAAAAAATATTTACCTCTTCATTTCAGACTGGGATAGAGAGTGCTGGGAGCACCTGGCGTGGAGCCTCGGACTAGAGCCTCAGGGTAACTGTGCTGGGGAAGGTGCTGGGCCCCAGAGGCCCACCTTCCATGGGAGGCCGATCCAGGGGACCTCTGCAGCCCTCACCCCTCGCAGCCAGCGCTGAGCTCCTCTCAGGGCACTTTTCTGCATGACCTCGAGAGAGAAGCTGTGGTCGTCTGCAGTAAAACCTGTCCCGGGGTGGTGTGCTTGTCATTTTTGTTTGGGGTGGGGAGGGTGACATTGAGAGAGTCAAATGACCAGGCTTTAAATAACGCCAGGGGGATGACTCTGTGAATTCGCATGCAGCCCAAACTTGCTGACCTCATCCTACAACTACCCCCTGGAGGTCCTGAGGTCTCCAGCATTTACAGGCCAGTCAGAGGTGGCTGGGGTCAGATGGGGAGGCTGGCAGTGGGCCCGCCAGGACTTCAGGACAGGCCTTTCTTGGAAGTGGGGCTCTGTGACCACCCCTCCCCCCGTGTCTTTTCTTGCTGTCAGAAGCTGTGATCTCAGTAGCAGCCACCAGCACAGACATGTTCCTTTGTTGTAAATTATTTTTTAACCAAAATTATTTTGCCGGTACATTCTTGTGAAACAAGCCTTAATTCTATTAGCTTAGTATTATAATCAAACCCAAACTAAGAGCTGGAGTATTTCATCACTTAATTTTCAAATGAAATTTCCAGCAGGAATGAAATGGCAACTCTGGTGGGAACAGAACGGCTTATTAGATATTAGATTCAAGAATTGTCACTGTTCCTGTAATGGGCTTCCTCCCTGGGGGGCTAATAAGACATTATGCAGATTCTCTGCTGAAGACGTCTTTTGCTTGATAGATACGTGGAAAGCTCTAGTCGCCAGCTGCCCGCTGTCTGGGGGACAGAGCAGCAGTTCCCGCGCTGCTGGGCGCGACTGCGAACAGCAAGGTCGTCTCGTCGGGTCTTCTCCATGGACCGGGAAGAGTGAGCAAGGAGGATGCCGTAAAACAGCGTGCCCGCCCTCAGGCGCCGGCCGGCCGGCTGGGGTAGCTCGGCCTGTGGGCTTGACGCGGCTGGCAGGTAGGGGGGCAGGTCCTCCACGCTGAAAAGTGTGCCCCACACTGTCCTTACGTTAAGATGTCCAGCTGGGCGTCCTCTTCAGAGTAGCCTGGCGTCTTTGATGGAGGCCTGTAAATGTGTCTTCTCCATCTTTCTCTTTCATCACGCAATAACCTTTAAACTGAAGCGCAGGCTTATAGAAATAAGGTGACGTTTCACATTTAATTTTCTTTTGAGTGGCGGTGTTTTCCCCATGCCTCCATTGTCCATAATAGCAAAGTGATTCCGTCTCCAAGAAGTGAGCACGTGTCAGGTCTACGCACCACTGACCATAACAAGGCCCGACGGGGTCCTGGCCTGCGTGCTGGGTGCTGGGAGAGTGCCGAGCTGCCCCTGACCAGGCCCCTTTCCTGCTTTTCCAGGGAGCGCTAGTCTTGGGCTGCCCTTTCCCCACCCGCTGCCGACCTCTGAAGGCCTCACCAAGTCTGCTTGTTTCAGACTCCGCCCCAGGAAGGTCCCAAACCCACAAACCACACCTGCAAACGCGAGGAAACACCTGCGCTCTGGAGCGCGGGCCCACGGGCCCTCAGCGGGTGTGCTGGGTCAGTGCTGGAGAACTGGAGGTCGAGCCCCCCGGGCCTTGTTGCACTGTCCCATCCGCTTCTCTCTGCTTTAGTAGAGGGGCTCCTCGACCGAGCGCCCCGGGCTCCTCTTGGGCTTTTCACCCATGGCCAGGCCTACCTAACATCCAAGGCTGCCTCCTGGCTCAGTGCCCAAGGATCAGGACCCTGGGTGTGGAGCCCAGGGGCATATTACTGCACAACGTCCATTCTAAAGTAATCATTCACCAGGGTTGGCATCAAAACCCTGTTAAGTAGAACCCCCGGTTCCCAGGACGTGGTAATTGAGGGTTCATGTGAGTATGGACTGTGGTAGCTGAAAGGAGGAGGGTTACTTGTTAGATGACCTTCAAGATCTCTTTTGAACCTGGGCCTCATGGACAGTGGGACAGCAGGGGGAGTTCTACTTGGCTCCCTGCTGCTGTCACAACTGGGATTAGGGCTTTAGCCAACAGAAACTGGAGAATGAGTGCATTAATTTTGTGAAGATGCAGGGTTGGGGGGCCGGCCCTGTGGCCCAGTGGCTAAGCTCAGCGTGCTCTGCTTTGGCAGCCCAGGTTCAGTTTCTGGACGTGGACCTACGCCACCCATCGGCGGCCACGCTATGGCGGCCCACATAGAAAATATAGGACGACTGGCACAGATTTAGCTCAGGGGGAATCTTCTTCAGCAGAAAACAAAAGAGAGAGAGAGAGAGTTGGGGTCCTCCTGCAGCCCCTGAGGAATGGCTGGCTTTTCAGGCCTGGGGAGATGGTCAGCCAGCAGAGGCTGAATGTCCCCACTGACATCAGGACCCAGGAAGCCAGTTCCCATGCCACCTCTGTGCCTCAGCCCCTGCCCTCCCACGGGACTGGAAGAAAAGGGGCTTGAGTCCTCCAGGGGTGTCACAGAACAGAAGAAAGTCTAAGGCAGGGGAGGGGTTGAGGTGGCATGGCCAGACCTGAGCTGTCCATGGCAGCCACGAGCCACCTGTGGCCACTGAACGCTAGAAATGAGGCCGGTCCAAATCAAGCTGTGCTATACAGCGTGCCTCAGAGGCTTCACACACAAAAGAATGAAAAATATGTCAATAATTCTTACATTGATCACATGGTGAAATGCTAATATGGAATATATTGGGGTACATATTAAAATAAATTTCACCTGGCTTTAAATTGTTACATGTGCTACTAGAATTTTAAGTTTCACAGGTGGCTTGCCTTATCCTTGTGTTGGGCACCGCTGGTCTGGATCCCACCTTCCCTGATCGGGGGGAGGGGAGTGCCTTTCTTAGAAAGAGCATCCTTAGTGTTCATGCAGCTGCGGCCAGCGCTCTGGCTCTCTGAAGTGCTGCAAAGGCGGGGGAGGCAGACCCTGTGGGTTGAGAGGGAGGCCTTGTGAGGGGGTTCCTCTGCGTCTCTGTCCCCAGGCTGGATCACGGTTTTCCCTTTGCAGGGAGGAGCAGAGTCCTGTTCTCTTGTTTGAGAAGGGGGACCTCTTCATTTTGTAGATTTGACACTGTTCCTGGACATCCCATAGCTCAAGGAAACCACTTCTTTCATCGGAGTCACCGTAAACCCTCTTGGGGCCTGTCTGACGGTGAAGGTAGACATTCTCATGTTCAAGGTTCTCCACTCCAGACGTGCGCGGGCCTCGTGGGCCCGGCCGAGGCTCAGCAGAGGGCGCTGCTGGGAGAAGGGTTCGCCGGTCTCCGCTGGCCCGCGCTCGCCACCTAATCCCCGAGGCAGGAAACAGCTGTCCTCCCTCTGTGGGCCGGCCGAGCGGGTGCCGCGCTCCACAGAGCTCTCCTCTCCCCCGCGCAGCTGGGCGGCCAGAGCCGTCGCCTCCTGCTGTCTAGACTTCATCCTGAGGTCTGGGGGTCTGTGTGAGGAGTGTGGAGCGTGCTCTTGGACAGAGCGATCAGAACAGGGTTGTGTTCCTTTGCAGGAGTAACTCCTGGATCCAGGGAAAAGAGCTCCTATAGACTTAGCAGGGGTCAGTGGCTACGTTCCATTTGCTCTTTGCTTCCTGTTCTTGTCTAGACTAACAGATTTCAGTTTTAAGGTGAGAAACTGGAGATAAAGTGACAGTGGGGCAGCACGCTTCCCAGCTTCCCTCCAACAGGGTGTAGGCAGAGCTGAAGGTCAATTTCAGATTGTCACCCCTCATTTGTGTCCACACAAGTCCAATATGTGAAAATGCAGCAGTTTGCTTAAAGGCTTGTGTGTAAACAGTACTAACCAACTGAAGCATTTTTCAGGACAGCCTAAGAATAAGCTTGTGTTCAGAGAACTGAAAATTCATAGCTTTAATGTTGCACTATTGTAACCTTAAAATTATTCTTAATAGATGAATGCCAAACTATCATGTAAGAACATGCATCCCAATAATAAATGCAAAGAAATGTAAGAGCTCTTAAACCCTCTCAGGTCCACCTGAGCTCACCGTGTATTGCAGAAATCAGTGGGGTCCCCGCGCCACTCAGGAGCACCCGGAAGGGACAGATACCACCTCCTACTGGTGCAGGGAGCGGATCAGCTCCAACACCCGGTCCCAAGTCCGTCGCACCCGAGGGCATGGCCTGGATCCTTCTTTTTTCTATCTGCTGGGCCCTGTACACTGGCGCTGAAGTGCGTGTGAGGGCTCTACGGGCCTCACCTGCAGCCTGTGGGGGAGGCATGAACGGCTCCCTGGGCGGTGCCCCCGCTTTGGGCCGAGGGCGTCCCAAAGAACCCGGGCCCTGAGAGACCACTGTCTCCCCCAGGCCCACCCCACCCGCAGTCTTACACCCCAGCAGGGGCCGAGTTCAGTGGATTCAGTGAGTTAGGAATGTCATGCAATGATCTGGATAGGATTCAAATAGATGAAAATGGAGGATCTGGTAAAACACTGGCTTCCAAACCGACAGCAGTCTAATTTGGATCGTGTGAAACGGCTGGGAAAGGATGAGTGACTGTGACTTTCTCGCTGCCCAGTGTTTTGCTGGATTAATGTAAACTGCTTTGTTTGCAGGGTTTATTGTCATCCCAAAACCAGGCCAATTCTCCAGGTGGAACTGTAGTGTAGCGACCCCTCTACTGCTCGAAAATTCTCACCCCGACACGGTCTTGAGGGAGTGACGACAACGGAGCCATGAGCTGCGCTTCAGCCACGAGCGTCAGACACTCGCGGGAGGCAGGTGTCAGCCGGAGCCGTGTGCGCATGAGCACCGCGGCGCGGGGGCTCGCTGGGCACGGCGTCCTCCTCCGCTCACCCAAAGAAGTTGTCTCCATTTTTAAATCATTCTTTTGGGGCTGCAGTAAAAAATAAGAAATGAGATTTTTCTTGCTTTTTACTCTACGACTTAATGTAATTAAAATCTCATATATATATATAGATAGATAGATAGATATGTAAATGTGTGTGTGTAAAAAACATATATATAGTGTAAAATAAAATATTTCTTGGACAAGAAATTCCCTTAAATTCAACTGTTATAAATAGTACTTCACTCTGTCTGTTTTTGCACTGGTTTTTTAGACCTTAGGTCAGAAGACCACCTAGAATGCACTCATAAAGAAAGTTGTTACTTTCTGACCTAAACATGTAATTCAGAAAGACAGATGCTGCAATCATAGATTTTTAAAAGTTGTTTGCACTTAAAATAGTTTAATGCTGTTAGAAAATTACTTTGAATATGGGTATAATGGTCCTCCAAGGTGTGGAGTGAAGATGCCCTTTTTAATCTGTTAACATTTATTTTAATACTGTTGTTTCCAATGCAGTCAACTCTGTATTATATGTATAAATAATGTAATTCTGCTATTGGGGGAAATGGTTACTTCACTAGTAATTTTCATCAATTAAGAGTGATATTTCTAATTCACAAAGAAAATATTAAAACTATCTTGAATATATCGTTTGCTTATCTTCTGTTAAACTGGCTTTTTTTTTTTTTTTTGAGGAAGATTAGCCCTGAGCTAACTACTGCCAGTCCTCCTCTTTTTGCTGAGGAAGCCTGGCCCTGAGCTAACATCGTGCCCATCTTCCTCTACTTTATATGTGCTTTATACCACAGCATGGCGTGCCAAGCGGTGCCATGTCCGCACCCGGGATCCGAACCGGTGAACCCCGGGCTGCCGAGAAGCGGAACGTGCGAACTTAACCACTGCGCAACCGGGCCGGCCCAAACTGGCTCAATTTTTAATGTAATTTTTTGTTGAATTAAATGTTTAGTATGGAATTTTTTCATCCTTTTTACACCACGTTCCTCGAAGCCCTCTCCATCAGTCACGGTCCATTTTAAGACAGACTATTCAAACCGTGGCTCATCTGGAGAGTTCTTTGGCCCTGCACAGTCTCCCTGACCGTGGCCATCGCTCACGGTCTCCCCCACCGTGGCCACCCTCACAGGCAGCTGCGCACAGCCGGCGCTTGCAGCGAGTGTTTTCCGTACAGCTTCAAGTCCACCAGCGCCTCTCTTGCCATTGAAAGCCTGTGACCACGCACAACCCGGTCTCCAAGGTGAGTATGAACGTGCTTTGTTAATGACACGGGGACATGAAATGGCTAATGAAATGATGACGGGGGGTTTTACTTGGTTGAAACCAGTTCACGAGCAACTTGGAACGTAGGTCACTTCCACACCTACTTGTAGACCCTCCAGGTTACCAGAATCATAACAATGGCAATCCTCCACAGTTGGACCCTTTGAAGGTGCTTTTATTTGGTGAGCTTCAAACTATGAACTGTCGGAAACACATTGCTCTGATCACGTTAAATTTGGGGCATGTCTAACTGATCTTAAGCTAGAAAAGATGAGTACACACCTTTCCACTCGGAAGTGCCAGATGCTTGTGGAGCCCGTCACAGGGATGTGCGCTACAGTGGGCGCCTTCTGGAGAGGTGAATACTACACAATACTAAGACACCTGGGCATTTTAAGTCAAAGTGATATATCAGAATTTATGTATCATATACTTTCCAAATGACCATAGTGGGTCCAGCCCGGTGGCGCAGCAGTTAAGTTTGTGCATTCCGCTTCAGTGGCCCGGGGTTTGCCAGTTTGGACCCCGGGCACGGACATGGTACTGCTTGGCACGCCATGCTGTGGTAGGCGTCCCACATATAAAGTAGAGGAAGATGGGCACAGATGTTAGCTCAGGGCCAGTCTTCCTCACCAAAAATAGGAGGATTGGCAACAGATGTTAGCTTAGGGCTGATCTTCCTCAAGAAAAAGTCCTTCATATTAAAGTATTACTATGTTTTAGATAGATAGTTGGATATTTGGTATTTCCATCATCTTAGTCAAAGCACTGGTTTCTAGGTGCCGTCAGTTACACAGGAAACCAACTCATAGGTTCAAAAGACCTACAAGGAAGCCACGAATATTTCTGGAGATCAGAAAGGGCTGCCCTTGAACATCAAGTCTAGAATTCTTGATTTTGTGATCCTTCTGGTTCGTCTTTTTCTGTGTACTTCTTGTGTATTTGTAGGAAACGGCAGGTGAATCTGGTTGGCACCAGGATATCAATTATGTGTGTTAAAATTCAAGCATGGTCAGTCAGATGGCTCTTGGGCTCTGGAATGCAGCTTGCAGTCGATCATCGCTGTACAGAAGCTGTCACACGCGTCCCAGTCTGCTGTCGATGCGTCAGTCCTAGGAACGAATCTGTACTTTTATGGCTCGATTCCTAAGATTGGTCCCTGGCCCAGTGGTCCAAGATAGCTTCCAAAACCAAAGTGCCTTGTGCTGCTCCCCATCCCTGCCACCAGCACGGACGCGCAGCACTCAGCAGCCAGGCCGGCCTCCATGCCCTCACTCAGAAGCCACAGAAGGAGGCGGAAGTCGGCTCAGCTCCCCTGGTACAATTTTCCTTTGCTTTTACTTCCTGCTGTGAGCTTTCTTACATGTTTGGAGTTGGTGAGTGCGTGCTGCTGTGTGGGGACGGGTCTGAGGGAAGCCGAGAGGAGGCAGGCAATCCAGGGAGTGGAGTCGCGCTCAGCTCTGGGCCCCTGTGGCGAGTTTGCTGGCTGGTGCTGTAGCCTGGCCAAAGGAAACAGGCAGCGCGCCCAGGGGTGCCCTCACTACCAGGGGATGGCAGGGCCCAGGTCACTTGGGAGGCATTGCCTCCGCTTTTCTACTCTGTGAGCAGGTTTCCAAAGTTAACGTGCCGTCAGAGTTGGAAGCCTTGGACCGAGAGGTCTGCCCACTGCCTCTGCCCACACCACCCCCAGACCCCATCTCAGCGTGGGGACAGTCGGCCCAGTGCATCCGCCCCAGACGTCCTCCTGGGCTGTGATAGGAGGGCTCAGTGCAGAAGGGTGGGCACCAGGCACTCGGCAGGTGCTCAGCAATGTGGAATGAGTGAATCTGGGTGGCAGTGGAGGAGGTGGGAGACTCCAGCCCCACTTCCCTCTGGAGTTCTGTGGCCAAAACTCAGGTGCTTCAGAAGCCATTTACTAGTGTCGCCCAGAAAGGCTGAAATGGCCTTGCTGCCTTTCTTCACAATCTTTCCAATCCGGAAGGGGCAGAGACCCTGCCAGGGCTCTGGCAGCAGGCCAGGGTGGCCTCCTGTGCCCTCTAAGCCCTGGCCAGTACCTGCCCGTTGCTGGGCCCACAGACAGGGTAGAGAGAGAGCCAGGAGTGATTTTGGCTGCCCCAGTGACTGGCTCCCCTGCTGGGAGCTGGACGGGGATGGGGCGGGGGGGGGGGGGGGGGGGGCGGGTAGCAAGCTCCTAGCGATGCAGGAAGCCCCAGGGTGGCCAATGGCTGTTCCTGCTCCCAATCTGCAGGAAAGTGGGTTTGCCCTCGTGAAGCTGATGTGGAGCCCCGCTGGGGGCTCCGCCATGGAGGCAGGCGTGCAGTGACCCGGGCCAGCTCCGCCTGCTGCAGGGCTCGCTGGAGCTGGGCTGTGGTCTCCTGCTTGTCTGCCCAGCCGGGAGGCCCCACTCTGGCTGCGCCTGATGTGCCAGACCTGACGCTGCTTCAGAGAACTTGATTCCAGAGGCCAAGTCAAAACAAAAAGGGCCTCATTTTCTGGACAGGTCGTGTCCCTCAAGGGCCTGGCCTGCCCCAGAGAGCCCCCACTTGCTGCCTTGCCACAGGAAGGGACAAGTTTGCTTTCTCAAAAAGGTATGCAAAGAACTTTAAAGATGTTCCCTTCAAATTTTATAAGGGGAGCAACAGTTTTCCTAAAGACACAAACACTTGTCAGTCCTTAGAGGTGCCCTAACTCAGAGCCAGTCCTCGAGGACAGCAGCGTGCCCTCTGAGCCGCCGCCTCCATGGGGCTGGCTTCTCCAGCAGCCTCCCCCGCCGGGCTCAGAGTGTGTGCTCACCGCCTTGCGGGTCCCTCTCTGCACCCGTCTCCTCTGGCCATCTGTCTCGCCGGTCCCTCCTGCTGCTGGGCCGCAGCACCAGCTGTGTTGGTGAAACTTTCAGCTTCCATGTGGCTGAGAACTCTCAGGTCCTCTGCAGAGGCAGAACAGCGCCCTTCCTGCCCCCCAACACCACTGCCACAATGGGGCGTCCCTGAAGGCCCTCAAACGGGTTAGAGAGAAAGCTCCTTCCAACCCCTCCCCATGTGCACACAGCTCTGAATGCCACCTAAGCTTCATTTCTGGTCTGGAACTTGCCCTTCCTGGGCTCCTTGCTCCCTCATGGCCCATACCCACAGGGTCTCCACCCGACGCGGCCTCCGTGCTCACAGCCCCTCTCTCTACCCCGGCCTGTAAAATACTGGCTCCAGCCTGCCCCTCCTGTGGCTGCCACATCCACCCCACCACAGCCCAGCTGTCCTGTCACTCCTGGTTCTGCTTCACCCCTTGCTGGGTGGGCTGGAGGTGATGGCCACCGGAGAGCATGTGGAAGGGTGTCACATATCTGTCTTAAAAGAAGGAACAAGAAGACTAAGAACTAACCTGCGAAAGTGCTTTTTTTTAAACACTGTAAGTTTGAGAAGATGAGAAAAAGCAGGAACACTCAGTTATCAGGTTACATTCCAAGACAAAAAGGGGCTTCAGAGGGTTTCTTTCCTCGGCCTGGCAGCCTGGCCACTGCCTGCCCTGCTCTCTCCAGCACCACTGCTGCCTCCAGCGTTCCCATGCCACCCCCACAAGGAAAGAGGCTTCTCTCTGTGCCCAAGCTACCGTGGGGGCCCCGGAGACAAAGCTCAGGGCACCCCCAGGCCGTCAGGAAGCAGTGCTGTCTACTCACAGGAGCTGGAACGAGGCAGCCCCTGCGAAGCCTGGCGCTCTGACCTGCCCTCGTGCTCGGCCCGCCTGGCGCAGCTACGGCTCCCTGGGGGCACCGGGGCACCGAGCCCAAGCCTGCGCTTACCCCTTAGTGGTTTTTCAAGTGAAACAAAATTAAGCCGAACCAGAGTCTTCCTAACAAAATCAATTCCCCTAATAAGCCCCTAATAGCAAAAGCTAAAATACAGGAATGTATAGTCGGTACACATGTTTAACTCAGAAAATATTAAAACAAAATATTGTAATGATAGCTTATTTTTTAATAAAAATCCAGGGTCTCCAATAGCATGACCTGGCAGCTGTAACATGCTACCACACTACTAGTGATGGACTCAAGAAGGCACAACACGCAGGGCCCGTGCTGAAACCAAGCCTAAATAATACATCATATAAATTATAATTTCTCTGTTTTGATTCACATAAAAAATTACAAAATATTCCCTGCTCCAAATTCTTAGGTGATGAAAATAAAATCAAACCCTAGAATGAGGTGGTTTTACAAATGTATTAGACTGGAACATCCAGGACAGCTGCTTCCGGGATGTGAGTACCCATGGGCCGGCGGGCTCCAGGCCGGGTGGTGCCGCTGTCTGCGGGGCAGCCCTCGCCGGGGAGGCCAGGCCTCTCCTGGAGCCCTCCATCGGCTCAGAGGCCGTCGGCCCGCTGGGCGGCTGCGCCTGCTTTCAGGCTGCAGAGTAGGCGAGCTGGCTGGAGCTGCTCAGTACCCTCCAGCTTTCCTTCCTATTGTGGGCAGGCGACACTGTCTCAGGTTGGGCTTAATGTCCTTCTGCGTATCTGTCTGTTAAAGAAAATGACACACATTCAGTGGCGGCCAGGCTGGGTGCGCGCGGCGCGCTGAGGGGTGCTAGGGAGAGAGGCTACCTTTGGGTTTGTGCCAACACACTTCAGGGGTCTCAGCACCGGGACTGTCCCGCTGGCTCCGGGCCCGAATGCTGACTGCAGCGCGGGGCTGGAGTACGAGGAGAGTTTGGTCACTCCTGAAAACTTCAGTTTGGGCAGTTCCATCAGGCAGGCTGGTCCTTGTCTCTTGGGATGGTCCTCCTCTTGCTTTATGGACTGTTTCTTGAAATAAAACACAGGTCAGTTGAACATATGATGGTGTCCCCTTTATGGAAATTAGGAAAAACAAAAGAGGCTCTTTTGCAATACTTTTGCCTAATACAATTTGACTGTGAGGTGTGACCATTCGGTGACTAGACAACAGACACTGTGTCCCAGCCACCCAAAAGGGAGGTGGACACTGGCTCATAGAGCCCCACAGTGGAGGCAAAGCCTCCACACATCAGTGCTCATGCTGAGCCCCGCCCCTCGGTGCAGCCGCTGCGGCCTGACCTGGCCTGACATCTGGGGAGGCCACACTGTGACGCTGTCATGGCAAGGGCAGCTCTCCAACGGCCAAGGCCAAGGACGCCTCTGCTCTAACTCCCTGGGGAGTCCATTGACAAACTACACCTTCAGGCCAAATCTGCCCACTGCCTGCTTTTGTGTGGCTAGTGAGCTAAGAATGGTTTTTGCATTTTTTAATAGTCGGAAAAAACTTCATGGCCTGTGAAAATTATATTAAATTTAACTTGAGTGTCCAGAGTTTTACTGAAACACAGCCCCACCATTGGTTTATGTATCGTCCACGGCACCACAGTTAAAAGAGTGGCTTGTGACAGACTTTCTGTACCACAAAGCCTAACTGGTTACAGACAGCGTGGGCCTCGGCCCTGATGGCGGGGGGCCTTTGGTGGGGTGCCAGCAGGAGTGAGCCGGTCAGACAAGCATCTGATGCGGAGGGTGGGGAGGCCGAGCAGGGACGGCAATTAGGGGGCAAAACGAGGGAGGCTAAGGCCAAAGGAGCAGGATGCCCACAGTTTAGGGCCTGAGCAGCTGGAGGGGAGCTGCCTCCATCTGGGAGGGAAGGTGCGGGGAGAAAAGCAAGTTTGGGGGGAAAGATCAGGAGATGGGGTTCAAACATTTTGCCTTTTAAAGATCCAAGTGGAGCCATCAAGCAGGTGGTGGACACAGAAGTACAGATTTCTGCAAAGCTGCCTTGTTGCATCCACAGCTCCGAGCACGGGGTGACACTCAAAGGCTGGGATGAATGCGAAATAAATGATGGAAGGGTGCACTATCACCCAGAGTCGGGGCCAGCCCAGAACTGTGAACCTGGTGGGACTGAGCAAACAGGGGCCACAAGGTACGTGAAAGGAAAGGTGAAGATGTGGCAAAGTGAAGCTATTGTTTCTAAACCAAAAAGTGTGTGAAACAGTCTCTGTGACTAGACAGATAGTCATCTGGGACCTGCTGTGCTCGGGGGGCTGGTGGCCGAGTGGAGAAGTCATGGGCTGCCCAGGGCTGGCTAAGTGTCCTGGGGCAGTGTTTATAGCTTCTCTGTGCCCCCTGCTAGGGTCAGTCTGAGGGCACAACAAGGTGACGTCTGTGAGGTGCTTTGGCATAGAACCTGGCACATACGCACGTAAGAACCCTACCTCCCTTGTTTGGGCCTGCTCACAGGGACGCTGTGGTTGACCCTTGGCTACTGTGGCAGAAAGGGCAGGAGCAAGCAGAGCCGGGCTCCCTACGTCCTAACACATGGAGACATCCTCTGCCATGGTGCCAGGCCCATTTCCAGCTCACTGATTTCATCCAGTACCTGCTTTCTGCCCTCCTTTGAAATTTGCCAGTTGTTACTGAGTAGTTGCGGTGCCACGGGGCGCTCTGGAAGGAAGGCCTTTCTGTGGCTTGTCAGAGACTGCTTCTCAGTTGCCCTACAGGGAAGAAGAGAGGAGGGAACGCCTCCCCTGAGAGCCCGCACAGCACGACTGCTTGGTCGCCCGCTCTGGCTCCAGATTTGTCTATTGTGTGCATTGTCACTACTTCTTTTCCACGTGAACTATCATGAGGAGCGTTTTTCCTTTTCTGTCTCAGCCTGACAGTCTGTGGGCCAGGAGCAGAGAGGCCTCTGTGAACCATGGGCACTGCCCTGCCACAGGCTCACAGCCCCGCCCAGTGACTCGAGGTTTGGGTCAGACGTCACCTCCATGGTCACACAGGCGGGAGTGGACAGAGGTGTGGAGTTAGATGCCCTCAGGGCAGGTGCCATTCGACACACTCTCAAACCTTACAGCGGGTTGACCTGTTTTACAGGGATGTGTGCGGGCTCCTCCCCGGGTCTTAACAACTGGAGCCTTGGCATCAATCACAAAGCAGCTACAAAGCCCTCCTTACACCCTGTTGTGGAGCCACTAACTGCCTCCTTTTGGGAGGATATACCAGAAAAGAGCAAGGCGTGGGTTCCTAGAAGCGCTGACACTGTTCAGGACAGAGGGAGCTGCTCCTAGGAACCACGTGCCCCAGCATGTGCCCCACGGCTCTCACCAGCCAGCTCCTGCGGCCGCGCAGAAACCCGCCAGCGAGCCTACCTCTGCTCGTGGAAGTAGGGATGCTGCAGGGCCTGGTGGGCAGTGATTCTCTCATCGGGATCATAGGCCACCATTGCGTGCAGGAGGGAGAGGCACTGTGGGGACACGGTGGCTGTCAGCAGAGGTATTCCTGATCCCTTTTTAAAAGGAAAATCAAAACTCATAGCTCTCGACCTGTATTAAAAGCCCAATGATAATAAACAATCATGCCATTATATAGAGCACTTGGCTGGTCCACAGTCATGACTCTACAGTTGTCCAAACCCATAGAACGTACAACACAAGAGTGGGCCCTCCTGGACACTGTGATAACGACATGTCAGTGTCGGCTCATCAACTCTAACAGGTGGGCCACTCTAGTGCCGATGCTGACGGTGGGGGAGGCTGTGCAAGTGTGGGGCCAGGCAGCACACGGGAAACCTCTGCACTCTCCACTCAGTATTGCTATGAACCTGAACCTACTCTAAAAAATGGTCCATTTTTTAAAAAAGAAGAAGGGGTCATGAAATCTGTTATGCTATAAATGTAAGAAAAATACTTTTCCTCGAAAAGACTAATATCACATTTCCACCTGAGAGGAATGAAATAAAGTTTAAAAAAAGAAAAAGAAAGAATCCTAAAATAATTGTCATCTCCTTACCTTCCTAGGGTCTGGGAGGTGCTAGGTTCTGCCTGCCCACCTCAGCCCAGGGGCCCTCCCTCCCCACTCCCCAGCCTCAGCTTCATCTTTGACAAAAACAAAACCCTAACGACTGCTGGTCTGGGTGCCAGCGTGGTCAGTAACGCTGGGTGATGGCTGCATGAAGTCCTCGCTGCAGAGCTGGTGCTTGGGTCCCTTTTTCACCCACCAGCCTCTAAGTCCCGTGTAAATATTCAGGGCACAGACCCTCACCAAGACTGTGAGAATCCTTCCGTGATGCTTGAGGGAGAGTGCACTTTGGGGGGCCCCAGGGGTGACAGCTCTGTCTGAGCAGCCACTACGCTAGTGCCTCAAGGTAAGTGCAGCACTTCAGTGGCAACGGGGACCCAAGTGGACTGAGGGGCTGCAAGGGCAACAGAGACACAGCCTGGCCCCACCCTCAACTTGCTCGCACCACTAGCCCTGGCAGGGGGCGACTCCACGTGGGACTCTTGGGGGCACACCACACTTACTGTTTGAACTTGGTGAGGGTCTTCTCAGCAGGCGTGCCAATGACCTCATGGATTTTTGAGATCTGGTCCAGCTCATTGGCTCCAGGGAAGAGGGGCTGCAGACTGGAAGGGCATGACAAGGGGCTTTGGTTAGGACAGGCCGTGGCCCTGTTCATCCTGGCTAGTCTCCCTGCACCGGATGGCTCACTCACAGGGAAACTCGAGGAAACAATCCTCCCGCTAGATGGTAATCCTCGAAGCCAACAGATTTCCATCCCCCTTCTACTTAGGCCTTTCTGCTTCTACTTCATCAGCAGGCCCTACGTGTCCTTCTAAGAGACAGAGCCACACTCCTGTGTGTGTGACACCATGGAGTCTCTGCAGTGAAATGTGAACACTCACACTGACTGCAATCCATAATCTCCATGCCAAGCCTCCTGATGGCCAAGGTAAGTTTGTTGACAAAAATCCAGGGCGGGGAAGGTCAGGTTTTATCAACAAATGAGTTCCAAGAAAGCTCATTTTTGGAGCTTTTACGGATTTTGGATAAAAGATTTTAGATCTATATGAATAAATTGAATTCATATTACAAGCCACGAAGAAGAGTTTGAAAAATATAGCTCTGATAGTAAGACTAGCTTCTATTCAGGAAGATAGCAACACCTTACGGCTACAGGAGAGAAGAAGAAAAGGCAGGGGAGCAGGAAACAGCTCTGACGTGGGGGAAGCATGACAAAGACAGCACAATTTAATGACGGAGTCACAGCAGGATGCTGTGCTGACTAGATGCCACCAGCCATCATGTTCTTAACATTTAAGTCCTTCAACACTGTTCCAAATTAGTTAAAAGGATTTTAGCACATGAGAAAGGATTTTCTGTTGGCACTTTTAGCTTCAGTGAAATCGCCACTCAGCTTTCCAAAAATAACAAGTCAATGGATCATTGAAAAAATTAAAGAAGAAATCAAAAATAACAAAGTCAAGGAGTGACGTCAGCAACATGGCAGAATGAACTTGCCCAGGATTCTCTCCCTTCCAACACACAAGGAAAAGGGACATCCATATTCCAACAGAGGACATCCTAACAGAACACAAACACGTCAGAGAGACACATGTGGCCACATGATGGAGGGCGGAGAGGCTGGAGACCCCTCAGAAGAGCTGGAACGGGGTAAGAGAAGAGTTTGCTCCCTCCCCTAATAGACTGCAATCTGTGACTGCAGGAGGCCTCCGAGAGGGAAGGAACGGGGGAGGGGACATTCGTTGGTGGGAACATCAAGGACTCTGTAGGGCCCTCGCAGCCCAGAGGGAAGGCCTCTACTGGGGCAAGGGCTTTTGCAAGGGGTGACCTCATCAAGCCAACACCCCAGGAGAGCAGATAGCAAGAGCAGAGTGAGAAAGCCCCAAGAGCACGCAGGAGAAAGTACCCACCCTGCGCCCACTCCACTGCCTGGGATCTTAGCTTAAGGCAGAGCACTCAGCATACATGGCTCTTGACCCCCACCCAGTGGCGATAGGCATTAACTGCAATCAAATAATATCAGAATGCCTAAGACCAGAGCCACCCTGTGTAGGAATACCAAACATTATATCAAATCTCCAGACCAGAGAGAAAACGACAAGTACCCAGAATTCAGTCCTGAGGACACAGAAATATGTAATCTAAATGACAATGAATTCAAAATAGCTATCATCAAAAAACTCAACAAGGTAAAAGAACATAGAGAAACAATTCAACGAGTTCAGGAGCTACTTCACAAGAGAGATTGAAACTATAAAGAAGAATCAATCAGAAATATTAGAGATGACACAGTGGAAGAGATAAAACAAAATACAGATTCCCTGAACACTCAAGTGGACATAATAGAGGAGTGTATCAGCATAATCGAAGACAGACATGTTGAAATGCTCCAGACAGAGGAGGAGAGAGAACTAAGACTAAAAAGAAATGAAGAAAATCTCCAAGAAATACCCAACTCAATTAGGAAATGCAACATAAGAATTACAGGTATTCCAGAAAGAAAAGAGAAGAATGGAGCAGAAAGCGTGTTCAAAGAAATAATAGCAGAGAACTTCCCAAACCTAGGGAAAGAGATGGAAATCCGTGTAGAAGAGGCTTCCAGATCTCCTAGATATGTCAAAGACCTACTGCAAGGCATATAGTAGTAAAACTGGCAAAAATGAATGACAAAGAAAGAATACTAGGGGCAGCAAGGCAGAAGAAAATAACCTACAAAGGAACCGCTATCAGGCTTTCAGTGGATTTCTCTGCAGAAACCTTACAAGCTAGGAGAGAATAGAATGACATATTCAAATCTTTGAAAGACAAAAATTTTCAGCCAAGAATACTCTATCCAGCAAAAATATCCTTCAGATATGATAGAGAAATAAAAACTTTCCCAGACAAACAAAAGCTAAGGGAGTTCATAGCCACAAGACCTTCCCTACAAGAAATGCTCAAGAAGGCCTTCATATCTGAAAAAAAAAAAAAGTGGAGAAAGGGGTTACAAAGCATGGAGTAAGGAGATAAATACGTAGACAGAATCAGAATAGGATAGCAAATACTCAAGTATAGCATTAAAGATAAAGGGAAGGAAAACACCAAAACCAAAGATAATCTTGTCATTTTAACCACAAACTCATAACACAAAATGGAATAAGATGTGAGAAAAACAGCTTAGGAGGGGAGGAGGAAAGGGACTGAATGAGTTCAGACTAAGGAAATAAGAGGCCATCAGAAAATGGACTATCTTTATACACAAGATTCTGAATACAAACTTCATGGTAACCATTAAACAAAAAAGCAGAACAGAAACACAAATAATAAATAAGGTGAAAACAAACACATCATAAAAAACTACATAACTCAATGGATAGACCAAAACACACAGGACAAGAAACAAAGGAAATGCATGAGTGATAAAATAACAGCATTAAGCCCTTGTATATCGATAATCACACTAAACGTAAATGGATTGAATTCTCCAATAAAAAGTCACAGAGTGGCGAGATGGATTAAAGAATAAGACCCAAGAATATGCTGCCTCCAGGAAACACATCTCAGCTCCCATGACAAACACAGGCTCAGAGTGAAGGGATGGAAGACAATACTCCAAGCTAATGGCAAACAAAAGAAAGCAGGTGTTGCAATACTTATATCAGACAAAGTAGACTTCAAGATAAGACAGGTAAAGAGAGACAAAGAGGGGCAGTATATAACGATCAAAGGGACACTCCATCAAGAAGACATAACACTTATAAATATCTATGCACCAAACACAGGAGCACCCAAGTTCATAAAGCAACTATTAACAAGCCTAAAAGAAGATAATAATAACACAATAATAGTAGGAGACCTCAACACTCCACTCACATCAATGAACAGATCATCCAGACAGAAAATCAACAAGGAAACAGTGGAATTCAATGAAAAGCTAAGCCAGTTGGACTTAATAGACATATATAGAACACTCCATCCAAAAACAGCAGAATACACATTCTTCTCAAGTGCGCATGGAACATTCTCAAGGATAGACCATATGTTGGGAAACAAGGCAAGCCTCAATAAATTTAAGAAAATTGAAGTAATAACAAGCGTCTTTTCTGATCACAATGCTATAAAGCTAGAAATTAAAATTACAAGAAAAAAGCTGAGAAAGGCACAAGGATGTGGAGACTAAACAACATGCTATTGAACAAGCAATGGATCACTGAAGAAACTAAGGAGAAATCAAAAAATATCTGGAAACAAATGAAAATGACAACATTCCATACCAACTCATATGGGATACAGCAAAAGCCGTATGAAGAGGGAAATTCTTCACAATACAGGCACACCTTAACAAACAAAAAAAAATCCCAAATAACCAATTTCAAATTAGATCTAACTGAATTAGAAAAAGAACAAACAAAGCCCAAAGTCAGCAGAAGGAGAGAAATAATAAAATTAGAGCAGAAATAAATGCCATTGAAACAAAAAAGGCAGTAGAAAGGATCAATGAAACAAAGAGCTGGTTCTTTGAGAAGATAAATAAAATTGACAAACCCCTAGCCAGACTCACAAAGAAAAAAAGAGAGAAAGCTCAGAAAAACAAAATTAGAAATGAAAGAGGAGAAATAACAATGGACACCACAGAAATACAACAGATTATAAGAGAATATGATGAAAAACTCTATGCCAACAAAATGGATAATCTAGAGGAAATGGATAAATTCCTAGACTCTTACAACCTCCCAAAGCTGATTCAAGAAGAAACAGATAATCTGAGTAGACCAATCACAAGGAAAGAGATTGAATCAGTAATCAAAAGCATCCCAAAGAATAAAAGCCCAGGACCAGATGGCTTCCCTGGGGAATTCTACCAAACTTTGAGAGAGGATTTAATACCCATCCTTCTCAAGCTATTCCAAAAAATTAGGGAAGATAGAACACTTCCTAACACATTCTACGAGGCCAACATCACTCTGATACCAAAGCCTGACAAGGACAACACACAAAAGGAAAACTACAGACCAATATTGCTGATGAACATAGATGCAAAAATCCTCTACAAAATCTTGGCAACCCAAATTCAGCATTACATCAAAAGGATCATACATCATGATCAAGTGGATTCACACCAGGGACACTGGGATGGTCCAACATCTGCAAATCAATCAACGTGATACACCACATTAACAAAATGAGGAATAAAAACTACATGATCATCTCAATAGATGCAGAGAAAGCATTCGACAAGATCCAACAGCCATTTATAATAAAACTCTTAACAAAATGGGGATAGAAGGAAATTACCTCAACATCATAAAGGCCATATATGACAAACCCACAGCCAACATCATACTCAATGGGCAGGGACTGAGCACCATCCCCCTGAGAACAGGAACAAGAGAAGGATGCCCACTATCACCACTCTTATTTAACATTGTACTGGAGGTTTTGGCCAGAGCAATTAGGCAAGAGAAAGAAATAAAAGGAATCCAATTAGGGAGTGAAGAAGTGATATCCTTGCTGTTTGCAGACGACATGATCTTATATATAGAAAATGCTAAAGAACCCATCAGAAAACTATTAGAAATAATTATCAAGTACAGTAAAGTAGCAGGGTACAAAATTAACTTACAAAAATCAGTTGGTTTTCTATACTCTAATAACAAACTTACAGAAAGAGAACTCAAGAATACAACTCCATTTACAATCGCAACTAAAAGAATCAAGTACCTAGGAATAAATTTAACCAAGGAGGTGAAGGACTTATACAATGAAAACTATGAGGTATTACTGAAAGAAATTGATAATGACATAAAGAGATGGAAAGAGATTCCATGCGCATGGATTGGAAGAATAAACATAGTTAAAATATCCATACTACCCAAAGCAATCTACAGATTCAATGCAATCCCAATCAGAATCCCAATGACATTCTTCATGGAAACAGAATAAAGTATCCTACAATTCATATGGGGCAACCAAAGACCCCGAATAGCTAAAGCAATCTTGAGAAATAAGAACAAAGCTGGAGGCATCACAATCCCTGACTTCAAAATGTACTACAAAGCCATAGTGACCAAAACGGCATGGTACTGGTACAAAAACAGGCACACAGATCAATGGAACAGAACTGAAAGCCCAGAAATAAAACCACACATCTATGGACAGCTAATCTTCGACAAAGGTGCCAAGAACATGCAATGAAGAAAAGACAGTATCTTCAATAAATGGTGTTGGGAAAACTGGACAGCCACATGCAAAAGAATGAAAGTAGACCACTATCTCATGCCATACACAAAAACAAACTCAAAATGGATCGAAGACTTGAAGAAAAGTTCTGAAACCATAAAACTCCTGGAAGATAATATAGGTAATACACTCTTTGACAATGAACTTAAAAGGATCTTTTCTCAGACAAGGGAAACAAAAGAAAAAATAAACAAGTGGGACTTCATCAGACTAAAGAGCTTCTGCAAGGCAAAAGAAATTAGATTAAAACAAAGAGACAACCCACCAACTGGGAGAAAATATTTGCAAATCATATATCCAACAAGAGGTTAATCTCCATAATACATAAGGAACTCACACAACTGAACAATAAAAAAACAAACAGCCCAATCAAAAAAGGGGCAGAGGAGATGAACAGATGTTTTTCCAAAGAAGATATACAGACGGCCGATAAACACATGAAAAGATGTTCAACATCACTTATAAGCAGGGAAATGCAAATCAAAACTACACTAAGATACCACCTTACACCTGTTAAAATGGCTATAATCACTAAAACTAAAACTAAAACTAACAAATGTTGGAGACGGTGTGGAGAAGGGAACCCTCATACACTGCTGTTGGGAGTGCAGACTGGTGCAGCCACTATGGAAAACTGTATGGAGATGCCTCAAAACACTAAAAATAGAAATATCCTATGACCCAGCTATCCCACTACTGGGTATCTACCCAAACAACTTGAAATCAACAATCCAAAGTGATATATGCCCCCCTGTGTTCATTGCAGTACTACTGACAATAGCCAAGACATGGAAACAACCCAAGTGCCCATCGACTGATGATTGGATAAAGAAGATGTGGTATATATACAATGGAATACCGCTCAGCCATAGAAAAGACAAAATCCTCCCATTTGCAACAACGTGGATGGACCTGGAGGGAATTATGCTAAGTGAAATAAGCCAGACTGAGAAAGACAAACATCAGATGATTTCAGCCACATGTGGAATATGACCAAACACATGGACAAAGAAAACAGTTCAGCGGTTACCAGGGAAGGGGGTTTGGGGGGAGCACAGGGGATGAAGGGGAGCACTTGCGTGGTGACACACAAGAAATACTGTACAACTGAAATCTCACATTGATGTAAACTATTATGAACTCAATAAAAATTTTTTAAAAATAAAGTCAATTATCAATACGAATGATCTAGAATCAAAACAAAGTGAGTCCTGAAGTGCACGTATGTCTGTAGTTATGACGTTGTGAGTCAAGGAGGCAGAGGAGACCTGGGGCCCTGCCTATGCTGGGTCTACTGTTCTGATACACGTCACTCGGATGTTCAATTCACCTGCCCGTCCTTAATGATCCACTATGAGCAGGAAGGGGCTGCCCCAATCCCTCCTTGGGCTTCTTCAGCATGACCCCCTGCTCACCTCTGAGTGGGACAAGCCCTCCTCCCTTCTTCCCGGGCCACTGCTCTGTCCAGTGTAAAGCCCAAAGGCTGGGGGGTGTGGAGGCCAGGGAGGACGGTTAGGATTGGGGCTTTCTAGAGTCCAGCTGTGCCAGAAGGTAACTCATCCTCACACCTGGGGCCAGAGGACCCTCTTTGATATGACTGGACCTCTTAGGGTAGGCCCTAGGGGACCACCTGCTCACACCTCCCCATGGAGGTGGCAGTAAACACGTTTCCACTCTGTTCCTGAACTGGGTAATCAATCATTTCACTGATGATGCCAAATAAAGAGGCCCATCGACCCAGGGCCCGGATGTGCCAGTGGAAAGAGGTAACTGATGGTATTCTGTTCTCAAGGAAAAGTATGTGACAAAAAGTAAAACGAAAGCCTAGTAAATTTTCTGTGAAGTTAAAAAACAAACACCAGAATGACTATAAAATCTGTATTGTAAAGGAAGGGGCCTGGCATGAAGCCACTCAGTCGGCTGAGCCTTGTGACCTGCCTTAGGACACTGACACAGAGAGGTCCATCTGCCCCAGGGGGTTCTCAGCCCCGAGGCAGCCTCAGGTCTACCTGGTGATCTCGTAGAACACACAGCCAGCACTCCACAGGTCCATTTTGTAGGTGTAGAACCCATCGGTGAGGAGACACTCTGGGGCCCGGTACCAGCGGGTAGAGATATATTCTGTGTACGGCTGCTTGGAATAGACACTCCGGCAGGACCCAAAGTCCCCTAATTTCAGGACATCCTGCTGCAAGGGGGCAGAAAAGCAGTGACAAATAATGTCATATAAAGCAGCTCTTGTAATACAAATTATTTCAAATATTTACTTATGTACTAACAAGAAAATTACTAGCATCTAAACTAGCTTATAAAACACAAATTACTGGCTTTATAAGCACCTGAAAGTGCCTCTAACAGACGCGGAAGTGGTGTTTGTGCTCGTGGAGCATGTTTACAAACGTTCTGGCTAGGTTTTACAAGCATTCCCAATGTCACAGGCTTGGGATCCCGTCACAGCGCGAGTCTAGAACGCAATTATACACTGCAGCCACAGCGCTGTTAGGCCTTGCACTTCCAGCACCGTCCAGCTCTGCCGGCAGCTTCATCCTCCGCTCAGGGGCAGCTCAGGGCTGGCTCACGTCACATGGCTCTTTGGAGCAAGTCAGACATACCAGGGAAACAGGTTTTGAGATATTTCTTCCATTTTCTTTACCCCTCACATTCAGGTAATAAAATACAGGCTGTTAATGAATTTGGAGCTTGGGCACCTACAGCTACAGGATCATTAAACATAGCACATGTCTTAGCCAGATTATCAAGAAACCTCATTCTAATGGCCTTTTACCTCTGTTCCCATTACCCAATACATCATGTGGGGCTTTCAACAAAAATTATAAGGCACGTTAAAAGGCAAGAAAAAACACAGTCTGAAGAGACAAAGCAAGCATCAGAACCAGACTCAGATATGGCACAGACTTTAGAATTTTAGACTTAGGGAATTTAAAATAAATATGATTAATTTGTTAATGGTTCCAATGGAAAAAATAAACAACATCCAAGTTCAGATGGGAAATGAAAGCAGAAAGATGAAAATTCTAACAAAGAATCAAAAGGAAACACTAGAAATAAAAACACTGTAACAGAAATAAAAAATGACTTTGATAGGCTCATCAACAGACTAAACACAGCCAAGGAAAGAATCAATGAGCCGGAAGAGGTGCCACTAGAAACTTCCCCTACTGAAATGCAAAGAGAAAAAAGAATGGTAAAACCAGAACAGAACGTTCAAGAACTGTGGGACAATTTCAAAAGGTGTGGTGCGCCTATACACCATGGACAAATCACAAAATAACGATGCTGAGTGAAGAAGCCAGAGCAAAAGAGAGTACATACTATATAATTCTATTTATAGAAAATTCTAGAAAATGAAAACTAATTTATAATGACAAAAATCAGTCTTTGCCTGGGCACAAGGGATGGAGAGAGAGGGCTTACCAAAGAGCATGAGGACACTTTTGGGGGGTGACAGATTTGTTCGTTAACTTTACTGTGGTGATGGCTTCATGGGTGTATACATACGCCAAAACTTACCACGCTGAACACTTGAAATATGTATACTTACGTGGCTTTGGATGGAGACAGACCTGAGCTCAAATCCTGCCTCTTCCACTTTCATATTTAGAGTATCCAGAATGATAATGTGATTGGAGTTTATTTTTGTACATAGTATGAGAAGGGTGCCTAACATTATTTTCTTCCAGATGTATAGTTACGTTGATAGCATTTGTTAAATAAATCATTTTTTCCAAATTGGGAGAAAAAAAATTATAGCAAACATGGTATCCAGTTATATGGGACTGAAAGCATACCCAAAGAAAAGTTTGTTTTTTTTTTAAAGATTGGCACCTGAGCTAACAACTGTTGCCAATCTTCTTTTTTTTCTTTTTTCTGCTTTATCTCCCCAACTCCCCTCCCCCCCGCCCCCCCGTACAGAGTTGTATATCTTAGTTGCAGGTCCTTCTAGTCATGGTTCATGGGACGCCACCTCAATGTGGCCTGACTAGCAGTGCCATGTCCACGCCCAGGATCCGAACCCTGGGCTGCCGCAGCGGAGCGCGTGAACTTAACCACTCGGCCACGGAGCCGGCCCCAAAAAAAGTTTTTATATTCAACCTTTATTCTGATATCAATTTTTCATATAAAAGTTCTTACCTTTATTAATATATTTTCTGGTTTTACATCTCTGTGAAATATTCCATTTCTGCATTTAATATAAAAGGAAAGATCAAATTAATCGTACTTCATTCATTCAAATTCTTTTACATTGTGTTTTTAATGAATGTTAGCACATTTTATTAATCTGAGCACTGTCAAGTCTCCGAATGCGTACCTGTGCATATGATCAAGGGATGTACATAACTGGTACATATAGCGCATAATTTTTTTTTCTGATAATGGGTGTCTTCTCCCTGTGCAATCAAGGAAACAGCCAAACATGGTTACCAATGGTACATATCCCCTTTTCTGAAATTAGAAATAGAATCCATTTTTATTTGATATATGAAAATCTAACTTCTTCTGTGAAAAATAATCTGAAGTAGCTTTAGGAAATATGGCATGTACCTACAAAACATACTGTTTAAAATCCTACATACTGGCATGATTCCACACAGCGCATGTGCTCTGATCACAGCGATCACAGTGAGAACAGTGTGTTGAGTAATAATCACAAGAGTAGCCTGGTCAGTTATACCTAATATGAGCCTCAGGGTGGCCTTCCAGGATGCTCTCCTTCAAACTGTTGTGTCAGGAGTCACTTGTAAATACAGTGTTTTCCTAGGCTTTCTGTCTAGATGGAGACTTCCATTTTAAAGGGGGATATATCAGAGTTCAACAGAAGTACCTTTTTTAATTCAAGGAGACCAATGATTGCTTTGAATTTCACAGCCCATGCTCTCTTCTTTGACAAAAGGAAGCAATCATTTGGCAGTTGATGCTGATGCAGCGCTCTGCTGCCTTCAGTCCCCAACGTAAGAGCCCTTTTGGGTGCCTACCCTTCCTTTCTTCCTTGGTCCTCTCACCCGTTCGTGGCCCTGGGGGTAAGGACATGGCTCTCTCCCCTCTCCCTCGGTGAGAATCCCTGCCTGCATGAGGGGGCTACTGGTGAAGTGAGGTGCCCGCGTGAACCGTGTGGGACCACTGGTCTGAACAATCGGAGTCCACATCCTTGACAAGGAGGGGGCTGACTACACACTCTCCACAACAGTTTTTCTAAAACAAACTGTCCAGGCCTGAGACTGTATCTGGTTCCAACCAGATTCTTATTTCCAAACATTTTACAATAAATAAATACAGTACACTTAATAAACCACTTGTAAGTTCGTCGTTTGACCCTACTAAATGCCAGCCAACCGTGAACAGTATTTCTCTTGTCGGTGTTAGTTATGCTGACCAAGTTAATTTTTCCAAGTTAATTTTTGCCAAACAGTCTCATTAAGAAGATTCTAAAGAATGTCACATATAATACTAGTGATGTAAAAAAATTTTAAGTGAACACAGTAATAACTATGGCACTGGTTGTCAGTACTAGCTGAAGGAATATAGCTACCAGTGTAGCCCACGTTGTTAACAGACTATTTCACACACCCGCTTCCCACAAGGGACCCCTGTCCCCAGGCCTGTGTCTGACTTTCCTGGTCAGGCTTGGAGGTGCACACTGGGGTCCACCATGGCACAGCCAAACGGCCCATCATATACACTTTGGCCCAGAGAATGGGCCCTGCAGTACCACGCATGCACACACATGCTGTCGGTATTTTGCAAAGGAGGGCCCTGCATTATGGTGCACTGTTCTGAGAGGTTAGAGATCTTGAGCTGCAGAGGGTAGCAGGTGGGACGTCAGACTCCGTGTGGAGCCTGGGCCATCACCGGCACCCCTCTTTCATCAACCACGGCAAAACTCAAGGACGGGGTCCTCCCAGTTCTGCTCTTTGAAGCTGGTTCATCTCAGGCAAGTGCGATAACATTTCTGAAATTCAATTTCCTCACCTCTAAAATGGAGTTGAGCACACAGGATTGGGAAGATCAAATGCAGTAATACAGAGCAAGCATACTACAAATTGTAAAGTAATAATAATAATGATGATAGCAATTAGTGTTTATTGATGACTATGCAAGCCAGGCACTGCTCTATCCTCACAACAACTCTGAGAGTTAGACACTATGATTATCCCCATTTTAGAGACAAGGACTAAAGCTCAGAGAGTCTAACCAGGACCTCCCATCATCAAATAGGCACAGCACCGTGCATGCTCTGAGCCAACACGTTGTTCTGGGATATGGGAGCAATGCATGCTGCGTCAACACAGCCAAACTGGAACCGTGCTTCCCAGAAGCGCTAGCATTAAAACTAGGATGGTGTCATCAGCTTGAAAGAAAAATTCTAATGACAAAAATGGTGCATCACTCACACTCTGAAGGCGCAGAGACCAACAGTGTAAGTAAAGCAAAGACATTGACCATTCTGCGTCAAAATGTTTCAAGGAAGTACTAGGAATGCCGAAACAGGTTTATTTCACTTCTACTTTCCTTTTTATATCTGCACAGAGTGATAACTGGGCAAACTGTCTAAATAGATTTAAAAGAGTTCTTTTAATAAGGATAGAACTAAAATTGCTAACTGATAAGAAAGCTATGTGTCAGAGCTGAATTGGCAATGTTTTCTTCTTTTTTGTTGGGACATAAAAAATGGTGCATCACACAATCAGTGGGTCAGAGCTGATGAAATATCTGAATCAGTCTGACACAGTAATGTTATGCAAAACAGTTATCACGTTGCATGGTAATAAGGCACCTCCTAAGCTATTCATGGAAAAAAATTGTAATGCTATGTTTACAGTCAAATCAAGCTTGTTTTGCTCTTTCCTACTTGGTTTATTCTCCAATACCATGGATTTACTTCATGGTGCCTGCCTCAACCACAGCCTCTAAAAGGTAAAAACTAAAAGGTGACAAGGCCAGCCCACTGGACCTGGAACAGCCCATGCTCTAGAAGGCAGCCAGTGACCGGGATTTCTGGGCCTGACCCATCTGCTGCCAGCAGAGGGTCTCAGGGTCTGGGTGGCCAAGTCTGCCAAGAGAGGAGTAGGGGGGCAGGCAGTGGAGCCAAGGCAGAAGACTGTGTGGCTCTGAGGTGGTCAGTGGTGGCCTTGGCAACCAGAACTTTCCTGGTTCCACTCCCGGGAGGCCTGACTGAGCTTTCAGCAAGAGATCTGTGGCTTTCCAATAAACTCCTTCCTTTGTATGTAAACCAGCTGAACAGCATGTGCTCCGTGCAATGAAAACAGTCTAACTATGATGTTCAATATCTATAAACATCATCCAGGTGGACAACACCTCTACCACAGAGGGGACAAGAGGGAGGACTGGCCCAGTGGTGTAGTGGTTAAGTTTGTGCTCTCTGCTTCAGCAGCCCGGGGTTCATGGGTTCAGATCCCAGGCCACGCTGTGGTAGCATTCCACATACAAAACAGAGGAAAGCTGGCAGAGATGTTAGCTCAGGGCCAATCTTCCTCACCAAAAAAAAGAAAAAGAAAGAAAGAAAGTGACAAGAGGGAGATGCACCAGACAACAGGAATGTGAGGTGAACGAGCGACTGCTCCCAGGTGTTGAAGTGAGCACTGGTGAGGGTGAGGGCACAACAAACTAGCCCTTCACAAAAGCAAATTAACGTAACTTGAAACAATTAAAAAAGGGAGCAGGGGGCCGGCCCCGTGGCCAAGTGGTTAAGTTCACGCGCTCCGCTTCAGGGGCCCAGGGTTTTGCGGGTTCAGATCCTGGGCACGGACATGGCACTGCTCATCAAGCCATGCTGAGGCGGCATCCCACATGCCACAACTAGAAGGACCCAGAACTAAAATACACAACTGTGTATTTTAAAAACTATGTATTTTATGTAAAATAAAATCTTAAAAAATAAAATAAAAAATAAATAAAAATAAAATAAAAAAGGGAACAGAATCAGATACAACATAGTAATAGTAGATGCCTCTATAGTTAGGTTATAATCTTAACCAGTTTTTCCTTATAAAATTGCTGGTCCAGGGACTGTTTGTTACTAGTCTAAGAGGAGATGACAGAAATTAAGAGTAACTGTTTGGAAGCTTTTACAGCAATTCAATATTGCTGTGACATCCAAGCACATGACCATTTTTCCAGTAATTAATTTTTATTGTATTTTATAAAAGTTGTGTTCTACAACAGATCAGGGGGAAAAAACTGGTCTCCTACTACAGACAGTTTTAGAAACACTGGTCTAAACACTAATCAAAAGCTACTTCTCCCCTGCTTTCAAAGCCACTACTGGCTTCCCACTGACTGAGAATAACCGGTTCTTATCCTGGCCCAACCAGCCCCACTGGCCTCGCCTACCCTATTGCCTAGAACTCTCCTCCTCGTGCTCCAGCCACACAGGCCTACTCCATGGTGGCCTCGAGCCCTCTGCACTAGCTGTCCCTTTGTTTGGAACACTGTCCCCATCACTATCTAACACAGCGGCCTGTTTCAGTCACTCATAACACTTACCCCTGTGTAGAACTCTTAATCATCTTTCCTTGTTTTTACTTTCTCTCCATCTCCTCATCAGAGTGTGAGCTCCACATGGGTGGGAACTGTGTCTATCGTGTCCCATTGTGTCCCCACCTCAGGAACAGCCCATGGCATGTAATGGGGAGTGAGACAGCCTCTCCTGCATTGTCTAACTCCACCACTCTTCCAGGTGAGCCTGTCCTTCCCTAGCCAAGTCATCTCTGCCTCATCTGACACTCACTGGACAAAGAGAAAATTAGCTCGAGCAATTCACTTTCTCGAATGATTTCACTTTCATACAGATTCTCTCTACAATAGACTATATATTCTTTGAATATCAGAAAACGCATCTCTTTACCTTCACCAGACCTTGTACATGCTGTGCATATAAGTAAACAACTCAATAAAGCTTGTGTGATCATTCTCTCACTTCATTATCTTATTCCTTGGTATTCAATAGTGCTACTTAATATTCTTATAATCCAAGAGAGTAGTAATTTAAGTTAAATGATTTGTTATTCTAGTAGCAGAAGCTTTAGTGATTGATTTGGTTTTCAGTAAGTCAGCATCATTGTCAACAAGAGCAAATAATTAGAAAACGCCTATTCATTTGAAAGTAGCCAGCCAGAGCCAGGAAGAGAGAGCCGGGGAAGCTAAAGAGCGTAGGAGCTAAGGTTTCAGAGCCAGACCTGAGTTTAAGTTCTGGCTCTACTACTTATTAACAAGTTACCCTTTGAGTTATTACTTAACCCTTCAAGCCTCAATTTCCTCATCTGTAAAATGGAGATAATAGTGCCAACCACATAGGGCTGTCCAGAGGCAGTACATGTGGTGGTTAAGAACACGCACTCTGGAACCAGGCTAAGTTCAAACTCTAGTTCTGCCACTTACTAGGTACACAGCCTCGGATAAGTTATATCTCGCTCTCTATGCCTTGATTTCTTCATCTTTAAAATGGGGATAATAACAATATCTGCCTGCTACAGCTGTTGTGAGGGTACAAACAATTAATTCTTATAAAGTGTTAAGAACAGTGCCTGGCATGTGGTTAGCACTCATGAACTCGTTAGCTATCATCATTATCACTGTATTTCATCAATTCTAAGGCAGACTTTTCTCCCCTTATATGTTAACAACTCTGAAATCAGGATGCATATTCCACTATTTAGTATCTTACAATCACTGTCAGCCATTTCCCCCATCTTCTAATATCTCTGAGACTAGATGCCCCTTACCACGGACAGCATCTTAGATCCAGGACACTGAGCAGAGCCCCGGCCCAGCCTACGGAAGACATTCAATATTTCTGTAATGAATGAATGTCTGTTGATCTATAACATAACAGTCTTTTCTATAACCTCTCTCTATAGACAGATACTGAAAGAAATGATTTCATTTTCTCCAATAGTACAATTCCCCTACCACTGGAAACTAGAAAGATATTTACTTCTAAACAAAGCTTTCTCAAATGTCTAAGCACATAGAAACTTCCCAGAAATTATCCCCTCCCTTTGAGTTTTAAAACATCACACTCTAGGAAACAACAATCAGAATTCTAATATAAGATACATATCTTACACCAAAAGAATTGTTACTAAACAAAGGAAGTAATTATGTAGATTCATTAAAAAGCAAAATGTTAGCTTACTGATAAAAAGATTACTGTAAATGAACTAATAAAATTTAGTGGTTGTTTCTCCTGGTTGTTTTTGCTACTTTATCCTGATATGTTAGATACATATACACAGAGAGGATCAAAGTGAAGAATCTATGTCAGATAGTATTTGAAAACGTAATCAGAGAAACACCTCATTTATCTAGGCTGATGCTTAATAAGTGAAATTTCCAGATAAATAAGGTTTACTCGTGGAACATAAAACTCTTCCCTACTGTAATCACTTTAAACAGGAATCTTTTAAAAACCTTTTACTCACTTTCCTCTCCTCCCCCCAGTGCTCACCGAGGTGGTACGGTACCACAGTCCACCACGTGCTTGTGCTTTCTCTAACCTCCCTTGGGGAATCTGGAGACTCGTGACTTTTGCCCGGACTGCTCTCATTTGGTTCTTCACTGTTCTCATGTCCGTGTTTTACACTTTCAGTCTCCTCCATCATGAGACTGTCACCTATCACTTCCGTTACTGCTGGTGTGCCAGGTTCTAGAAGCTCCTTCTAACTGCTCTATTTTGAATAGATTTCAGACCAAGAAATCAGATAACTAAGTTTGTTAGAATTGTACGTAAAACAAGATTAAACAGAGACCTGAGTGAAGGGCTTACCTATGAATAAAATCGTAACTTATAAGAAATATTATATATTCCCAGATATAAGACAATCTCCTATTTTCCCAAAAAGATCCAAAGGTTTTTGGATCCAAAAGTTTCACGTCAACTTTTATGGATTCAGAAAAATGTGTCTACTTATTCTATTTATTAGTAATTTACTAAAATATACATATTTTAAATCACATATAAAATATAGTAATCTGATACAATGCTCTTGTCCACTCTCCCACTTCATAGAAACAATTTTCTCTGAACTCTTCACAAGCATCTTCAACATCAGTGTCTTCTCATTGCAAGAACAGCTTCTTGATCTAAAAGCTTTCCATAGCACATCACGTTCAGTGTGGCCTAAATTGTTTGAGATAATACAACAGTTTTTAAATCATCTATAACGCTGAAACCAAAATTCTATTCCAAGCCATAAGCAGTCACTCACATGACATTAAGGAGGTTGATTTTTTTTCCATTTGTCCAATAGGCATAATGTGATCTGTGAAATATAGCACTTTCTGAGCTACTTTTTCAGCAATATTTACAAGGCTCATTTGTCCTGACATCTACCACAACAGCGAGGTCAGATCCCCAGGGATATTTGCTAAATGTGGGTCAACCATCTGCCTCCTTTTCTCTGTTTCCCTCAGGTGACCTGCATAAGCCTCCAAAACCAGCCTGACTGAGGTTGGCCCAGGCGAATGTGCTTTCCTAAACAGTGCTTTACTGTTCAAGAGAAAGTACACGAGTGAGCACCCTGCAACACAGGAGACCCTGTAAGGATCCAAACATAAGGAGGCTCCCTCTCATCTGAGGGGTTATTTGTGGGGAAAGCCCTGCTTCATTTCAAGGCACAGAATAGAATGTTGAGCAACAGCAGGTCCCAGGAGAAGAGGGGAAATTCAGAGGGGGACAGGCCTGGGTGCACAGCCCCCCTGCAGGGACCCACAGTGACGGAGGCCTAAGCAGCCCTGCTGTCCTCTGCACCAGCCTCACCCACATGACCTGGCCAGCCTGAAGGCCTTGTGGTTGTGCTTCTCACGTGCAGCATGTTCTGAGTAGATGAGACTGCCAGAAAAACACCTCTGCAGAGTGAAGTAGTCCAGTACCGCGCATTTATATACAACTACTGCACTACGGTGACTAAGGATTTTGAGAACTAAAACAGAGCATATGTGAGCTACAAGCTTTAAAAGATCTTAGATTAGTTGTCAAATTAGTCTACGTACCTCGGATTAGCTCATAAATATTCATGTCCATAAGTTCACATATTAGTGCAAGAGAACCAGATTTTCTGTCACTGAAGAAGAAAGCAGGTTTTTAAAATGCTTTTTCTTTTCTTAATCAGAAAACATAATCAAATACTTAATTCATTTGTAAACATTTCTGGTAAACATAAAGCACTACCACATCAAATGAAGACTGAAGTGCAATGATTAAAACAGTAGAAGTTTTGATTTTAAATCAATATTTCAGGTAAAATTAATTTAAAATAATAGTTAAATTCTACTTTAAGAAAAAAATTTTAAAGCCCTCCCCTGCCATATTTTAAAGACATGTGTCTTGAAAATATAAAATTAACTATCAGCAGAAAGAAGAAATGAAGTTGGGAGTTGGCTAAGCAAAACAATCAAAGAAAGAATAATTTAATTCATGCTCTGTGACTGCACGTTTAGTTTTAATTTACCTAAATTACATCCATGTAACTGGGATACAATACAACGTGGGAGCAAAATCCCAAAACCAGTCAGGGCAGAGAGGGAGAAAGATGAGTCACACCACACCCATGCCATGTCCAGGCCTTGCACAGAGTGCGGACAGAGGACTCTGGCCGAGCCACCAGCTTCTCCTGAGTTCAAACAGCTCTTAAAGGGATCCCTGAGCCCCAGCCAGGGGAGCCCATGTCACCCCCAGGTCCTGCTTGGGGTGCCTCTGGTGGGACTGGAAGGGGTCCTCACTGTCTCTCAGGGCTGTGAGGAGGCCCATGTGCAATTCTGGGCGAAGTGCTCTGTAAAGTGCAGGCCAAGCACCCTTGCACGGGCAGTGCTGTGACGATCACATGCAGATGCAGTCTCTAGCCCTGGCCCAAACTGATGGCTCGACATTTCATCTGAGTTTAAAGCTGTTCAATCCTCTAACGAAAGGCCACTGCACTTTAATTGTCAGAGACTGTTGTCTCCTGGCTGGTTGTAAAGGCCAGGTTCCCTGGAGCACTGCAGCGAGGCCTCACTCTGCTGTGCACCTGCTCAGAGCTCAGCGACGCTCCAGCCCACAGAAAGGCAGCTCCCGGAGTCTCATGGCCCGAGTTCCTGGCTCGGGGTCCAGAAGTATAGTACAGAGCTGCCAGCACCTGGGGACAAGGTGTGCTCTGCCTTCTTGATCAGAAGGTAAACCTTAAGGAAACTATTCTATAATTAGAAAAGAAATAAAAAATCCCCTGAAATTCTATCAATTATAGTAAGAAAGGCTACACAAGACTGTGCAGAGATGGCCACTGGCAGGGACAGAGTAAACACAATCCCTGAAATAGGACAGCAGTGCTTTCCTAGTACGTCATAATTCACACTTGAGGCCTCAGATGCCCAGAGTCACTATCGTCCACACAGAAGCTAACTGAGCTAAAGAAGAGGAGACATTTGAATTATGTATGCTTTTATGATATGGAGTCACTTAAATGAAGGCATTTCCACATCAGGAATCAGATGCACATTTGTCCAAATAAACGTGGCTTAAGATAAAATAAATATGATTACTCTCTGAGCCACAAAGCAAATACTTAAAATGTCTACTCTGATTTTCTTTCTTAAAAAGAGATTTAATCATTATCATCAAATTTAGATAATTTTTAAAGCCCCCAAAATACTTACAAAACCACTTCATGCAACATAAGAATGTTTGGGTGTGGATTCAGGCGCCTCAGTGCTTGTATCTCTCGTAGATTATTCACTTGCTCAATACTATTGTGTAAGTAAAAATGAATAACTAATTTATAATTTAGGTCAAATTTAAAATTAGGGTTATTAAATTATTATTTATTATCCATGATCACAACTGCAAAACTCAAAAATATGTCAAGTAAGTTAATCAGGTTTTATTTCTGCCATTAGCAGTTGAAGTTACGCATATCTCGTTTCTGCATTATCTCATAAAAATGAAGGTTTTATAGCTTTGGACATATATTCAAAATTTTCCCATCTAAGCTCCTAAAGGAATACTTTGGTAGTTTCCTTTACAATTAACAAACATAGAAACAGATATTAAAATTTTCTATTAATCAGTTTCTGGCAACTAACCAACAGGGCAACGTAAATACCCTCTAAAAATAAGTATTTTAAATTTCCATGAACAGACCCGTCCTTCCTTCTTATCTCTAATGAAGGTTGACATTTTTTCAATTTCACGCACCTGGTGACAGGTGTTCTCTCAGTAGGTGTGTCTTACTGCAGGCTTTTCTTTATGAAGAGTGCCCTGTCTCACACCGCGCTCACATCCAAAATCACACCAGCACAAGTTTAATAGAGGTCAACGGCCTGAGGCTGTCACTGGCCTCTGGACAGATCTGTACAAGAGACACACCTCCCCATGGATGGGCCCATGGAGTCATACCCAAACAAATGACCCGATCCACCAGAGACTTCCATCTTGGAGGTTCTGAAAGGAACTAATTGTGGGAATATTCTTCTTTCTTTGGCAAAACTCTGTTCTACCAATTTTTAACATATAGTGTAAAGCTCAGCATCTTGTTTGGTCATTAAAAGAGTAGTTATATCCAATAATATATTATTATTGTTTTAAATCAATGTGGCCAAATATTTTAAGTCTCTCTCATACTAGCCAACAAACGGGGAGCCTGATATATAAGAAGAGTCTGAATAATCTGAGTGTAAGAATATTTCTGACTAAAAGTTTTAGATCCCTTCTTCATTACTATCCCCTATTTCCTCCCTCACACCCAGGATGATATTCAAAATGTTAGCAGCTTGTGTGCCATGGTCAACAAGCAACTAGAAAGACAAAGCCCACAATGCTGGAGCAGAGTCCTAAAGGCGTTGAACCAGGCACTGAGAGGGGAGGTCGGAGGAGCGCTGAGCAGTGGGCCAGGCGCAGAGTGGCAGGTTGGGGGCAGCACTCAAGAGGCTCAGGTTAGCAGTTAGCCACCACCCAGAACACGAGTCTTTCACTATTGTAATAACCATCATGGATGGCCATACTGATGTTTACAGGGACCATATCATGACACCGTCTATTCATTACATCAGCCTAGTACCCACCCCAACACCTGCTCCTCATCAGCACCCTGGACCACAGAACCAGGGCCTCACCTACATGCCTCTGGAACAGTGCTCCCCAAAATATGTGCCACAGAACATTAGTTCTCTGGAAAATGCTTTGTGAAGAAATTTCATGTTCAAAAAGCTTGAGAGAGGCCCACTCTATTTCCTTTTGGAGAGCCACAATTTACAGCTGATATTAAAAGATTTCAAAAACCCTACTAAACAAAGAAAACAGTTTACTTTTATTTAACCCAAAAATTCCCAGAATTTTTGGTACCAGGATTCTTTCTTACTTACTACTGAGTTCCCATTCCTTAGAACTAGGTCTCCAGAGAATACAGCACTCCAGACTACCCTTTGAGCGACATGATAGAAATAGCTTTTTTTCTTAGGAGAGCGAAGATGAATAAAGACAGCAATAAGGCAAAAAGAAGAAAAAAAGACCAAGTAAAACATTCTTTTGGGGGCATTTACATAACCGATTATAGAACATCATTCAATCCCCTTTCCTGGGGTCTGCATTGGAAGAGGCCACCAAGACTCTTCTTCATGTTCCCACACCACGAGAGGTCCCTGACTCAGGACCAGGCTGATGAAGAACCCTCACCTCCACCTGGTGCCTGTCATGCCTCTGCCCGTGGCATGCCACAGGTAGCAGTTCTCAACCAGGGAACTTTGCTCCCCATGGGACATTTGACAATGTCTGGAGACATTTTTAGTTGTCACTAGTTGAGGAGGGAGTAATCCTGGCATTCAGTGGTAGCAGCCAGGGATGATGTTTTAAATATCCTATAATGCACAGGACAGGCCCCACAACAAAGAATAATCTAGGCTCCCCAGTGGTGTAGTGGTTAAGTTTGCCCCCTCTACTTCAGCGGCCTGGGGTTCGCAGGTTCAGATCCCAGGCATAGACCTAGCACCGTTTGTCAAGCCACACTGCAGCGGCATCCTACATACAAAATGGAGGAAGACTGGCACAGATGTTAGCTCAGCAACAATCTTCCTCAAGCAAAAAGAGGAAGATTGGCCCTGAGCTAACATCTGTTGCCAATCTTCCTCATACACATGAAAAAAGAATAATCCAGGCCCAAATGTCAATAGTGCCAAGGTTAAGAAATCCTGCTTTAGGTGGAAAGAGCAAGAAACCAACTGGAGGTAGCAATTCTAATTTGTGAACACCCTATTTGAAAAAAATTAGTTTCTAGAACTAGGTAGTCAAAAAGCCATGTCATTTACACAAACAAATAGTCACTATTCTCATTTTTTTTTTAAAGATTTTATTTTCCTTTTTCTCCCCAAAGCCCCCAAGTACATAGTTGTGCATTTTCAGTTGTGGGTCCTTCTAGTTGCGGCATGTGGGATGCCTCCTCAGCATGGCTTAACGAGTGGTGCCATGTCCGCGCCCAGGATCCAAACCAGTGAAACCCTGGGCCGCCGAAGCAGAGCACGCAAACTTAACCACTCAGCACGAGGCCGGCCCAACTCTTCTCATTTTTAATATGAAAGCCAGTTACATACCCTGAAACATATTTTGTTTATTACAGACAGAATTATTTTATGCCTCCACAGGCATTCACTCTGAAATAACGAACTAATAAAAACATTAGAAAGGCATATTTTTCTGGGTATTGCTAGCCTTTGTTCAAATAAAAGTACTTAATAAAATTCTAATCAACTCTGTTCCTTCTTTTAAATATCATGGGGAAAAAAAATCTAAAAATCTGGAAGTAACCACTTTTCTTTGCCCTGGAGTTGCTTTGAATTTTGTGGTCAGGTGACATTTAGTTAATTTTTTTTTTACTGTTCTGCAGGAAACAAAATATATCATGGAATTGAACATAGAGGAATGTAGGCAGCCTCTCCTTCAAAAAGAACTAGATGATATCTACCATAAATGGATTTTCTCTACAATTGGAAAAAATTACAATTACCAGGATTAAGTCTTTAAAAAAATAACTAAAAGATTAATTATGAAATTTCTGCATTTGATTCTTTTAATCTTTTTTTTAAGATTTTTTTTTTTCCTTTTTCTCCCCAAAGCCCCCCAGTACATAGTTGTATATTCTTCATTGTGGGTCCTTTTAGTTGTGGCATGTGGGACGCTGCCTCAGCGTGGTTTGATGAGCAGTGCCATGTCTGCACCCAGGATTCGAATTAACGAAACACTGGGCCGCCTGCAGCAGAGTGAGTGAACTTAACCACTCGGCCACGGGGCCAGCCCCTGCATTTGATTTTATTGGAAGGATTTTATGGAAAGTAAGTTTATCTAATCAATCCAATCTGTAGGAAGAAAGTCCTTAACGTGAAAGGGAAAAAGAAGTGGTTACATTAATATTAGATAAAATAGATTTCAAAACAAGGATTTTTATTATTTATGATTTCATGATGATAAAAAGGGTCAAGACATCAGGAAGACAGGACAATCATAAATATGGATGTGCTAAATAACAGAGCTTCCATACACATGAAGTAAAAACTGGCAGAACTTAAGGAAGAAAGAGTTGGAAATGTCAACACCCTTTCTCCATAACTGATAAAACAATCATCCAAAAAATCAGTAACGATACAGAAGATCCTAATAGTGTTATTAACCACCTTGACCTAATCGACATTTATATACAGTATATTCATCACCTACAGAAAAATATGCTTTTCAAGTATATGGGGAACATTCACTCAGATGAACAATATGCTGGACCCAAAGATAAGTCTCAATAAGGGCCAGCCCCATGGCCGAGTGGTTAAGTTCGTGGGCTCCACTTTGGCGGCCCAGGGTTTCGCCAGTTTGGATCCTGGGCACAGACATGGCACTGCTCATCAAGCCACGCTAAGGCGGTGTCCCACACAGCACAACCAGAAGGACCTACAACTAGAATATACAACTATGTACTGGGGGGCTTTGGGGAGAAGAAGAAGGAAAAAGGAAAAAAGAAGATAGGCAACAGATGTTAGCTGAGGTGCCAATCTTTAAAAAAAGTCTCAATAAATTTCAAAGTACTGAAGACTTACGGAACATGTTCTCTGACCACAATGGACTTAAATTAGGAATCACTAAACAGAAAGCTATCTAGAAAAGCCCCCAAATATTTGCAGAGTAAACAACACATCTGAAAATAACCCATGGGTAAATAAAAAATCACAAAGGAAATTAGAAAACATTTCAAATCAAGTAATAAAGAAAGCACAACATATCAAAATTTATAGGATGCAGGTAAAATAGTGCTTCAAAGAATATTTAATCTTCTAACCAAAGAAATGGTTAAAATCAATTGTCTACGTTTTCACCTTAAGATGGTAGAATAAGAAGTAGTAAATTAAATCCAAAGAAAGTAGGAAAAAAGCAGTAACAAAGAGCAGAAGTCAATGAAATAGAAAACAAACAATAGAGAAAATTAACAAAGCCCAAAGTTCGTTCTTTGAAAAGATTAATAAAACTAACAAAACCCTAGTAAGACCAATGGAGGAAAAAAAGACACAAAAGTCTACCACCACCAGCCAACATCAGGAACGAAAGAACAGCTATCTTTACAGGTCGATATTAAAAAGATAACACAGGAGTATTACGAACAACTGCATGCCAACAAATATGACAATTTAGATTAAACGGACAAATTCCTTGGAAAAGATAATTACCAAATCTAACACAAAATAAAATGAAACTAAAAATAGCCCTAAGTTTAGGGTTAATCTATATAATATATAAGGAACTCACACAACTGAAACAACAAAAAATACAGCCCAATCAAAAAATGGGCAGAGGATATGAACAGACATTTTTCCAAAGAAGATATACAGATGGCCAATAAACACATGAAAAGATGTTCAACATCACTAATCAGCAGGGAAATGCAAATCAAAACTACACTAAGATACCACTTTACGCCTGTTAAAATGGCTATAATCACTAAGACTAAAAATAACAAATGTTGGAGAGGGTGTGGAGAGAAGGGAACCCTCATACACTGCTGGTGGGAGTGCAAACTGGTGCAGCCACAATGGAAAACAGTATGGAGATTCCTCAAAAAACTAAAAATAGAAATACTATATGACCCAGCTATCCCAATACTGGGTATCTACCCAAACAACTTGAAATCAACAATCCAAAGTGACATATGCACACCTATGTTCATCGCACCACTATTCACAATAGCCGAGACATGGAAACAATCCAAGTGCCCAGCATCGGCAGACGACTGGATAAAGAAGATGTGGTATATATACAATGGAATACCACTCAGCCATAAAAAAAGACAAAATCACCCCATTTGCAAACAACATGGATGGACCTGAAGGGAATTATGCTAAGCGAAATAAGGCAGACTGAGAAAGATAAACACGATATGATTCCACTCACATGTGGAATATAAACAAACACATGGACAAAGAAAACAGTTCAGTGGTTACCAGGGGAAGGGCAGCACTCATGTGGTGACAGACATGAAATAACGTGCAACTGAGATTTCACAACAATGTAAATTTTATGAACTAAAAAAAAATTCAGCTGAGAAAAAAATAGCCCTATGTTTATCAAAGAAACTGAATTTGTTATCAAAAGCATCTTCATAGGTGATGGAAATGTTCTAAAACGAGGTTATGGTCATAGTTGTACAACTGTAAAAATCTCCTAAAACTCACCTAAAATGGGTGGATTTTTATGACATGTAAATTATATCTCAACAAAGCTTTAAAAAATCTTATAGAAATCCAAATTATTTGGCATAATTCTATTTGTTTAATATTCCATGGTATGGATGTACCGTGATGTTATCACCCATCCCACCACTTTGTTTTGTTTCCAGTTTTTTATCAGTATGAATGATGTTGAAATAAACCTCACGGGGGGCGGGGGGTGAACCCTCTCCACAAAGAAAATTTCTAGGCCCAGATGATTTCATCGGTAAATTATTTCAAACATTTAAGAAAGAAATATTCTTACACATTTCACAAAAGAAGATACATGAATGGCCAATAGCACATGAATGAGTATCCATCATCATCAGTCATCAGGCAAGTGGCAACTGAAACCACAATGAGATAATACTACACACTCACCAGAATGGCTATAATTTAAGACTAACATCACCAAACACTGGTGAGGATACGGAGCAAGTGGAACTCTCATTCTTTGCTGGTGGGAATACAAAAAGGTACAATCGTTTTGGAAAAAAGCTTGGCAGTTTCTTATAAAGTTAAACATACACCTACCCTTGACCTAATGATTCTATTTCTAGGTAATCACCTAAGAAAAATGAAAGCATATATCCACAAGAAGTCTTGTACAAGGGTTTTATAGCAGCTTTATTCTTAGCAGCCCCAAATGGGAAACAACCCCAAAGTACATCAACAGAAGAAGGGATAAACAGATTGTGTTGTAGTCACAGACTAGAATGAACACTACTCAGTAGTAAAAAGGTATAAACTACTGGTCTAACAGTGTGGATGAATCTCAAAGACTTTATGCTGAGCTAAAGGGGCTGGACATAAGAGCACATACCGTGAGATTCCATTTACGAATGTCTGCAAGAGGATAAAGGAAAAAAACCCCAGAATATTGGCTGCCTGGGATGGGGGTGGAGAATTGACTGAAAAGGGACATGAAGGAACTTTCCAGGGTGACAGAAATGTTCTATATCTTGATTACATGGAAATATCTGTTTGCCAAAATTACAGAGTTAAGGAATGTGCATTTCAATGTATGCAAATTTTGCCTTAAAAAGAAAGAATTGTATAAAAACAACCAAGTGGGGAAGGAGACTGGGTGGAGCCATAGCTTAAATAAAAATCACAAGGTTGTTGATTGTGGCTGCTGGGTACCTGGGGCTCATTATACCATTCTGTTTACTTTGTACATGTTTGAAATTTCTATAATTATATTCTTTTTAAGAAAAGCGCTTTTAGAGTGACTCATGAATTTCTTGCCTTTGCTTTTATTTATAACTTTACAAAGAAGACCTTACTTTTGCAAAGTAATTTGAGGATCATTTAGTGATGTGACTTGAGAAAAATTGTCTACCAAGTCAAGATGGCTGCATTACATTCTGCAGCAGTGAAGAACGCTGGAAAGAACACAGGCTCTGGACCTTTACAGACTTGGGTTCCACGCTTGCCAGCCAGGTGATACTGGGCAGGTTAGGGAAGTCATTTTTCTCAACTGCGGTTCCCTACACCGAAAGAAGGCAACTACAGCATCTTGCTCCCGGGGCTGCAGTGAGGATGAAACGATACACGTACATAATTCATCTACAGTGGGCACGGCACCAGACGCCTACTGAACAACTACTGTAATCTTCATTATTATTGTTGCTATTATCTCACTTTCATTTTGAAAATAGTGTTCAAACCCTAATACCTTGCACAATTTGTTATTGGCAAGTTCATATATTACTGTGAGCCAGCACTGGGCTAAGTGCTTTTACCCAAATTATCTAATTTAACCCTCATAACAATCATATGAGGTAGATACTGTGGTTATCCCCATTGTATAAATAAAGAAACTGAGGCACAAGAGATTAAGGAATTGTCCAAGGTCATAGAACTAAAAGTGGAAGAGTTGTTAGTTCTACATTCAGAGTCCAGCTAGCAACCACATGCTAAGATTAGCACACGTGTTAACCTTATTGCTTCAGGGCACAGAGAGATTCTACAAATATTAAGACTAGGGATTTTTTTTTTTAAAGAGACTCATTCCATTTCTTTATAATCATTTCTATAAAAATACAGAATACTATCATAGCAAAAAAAGAGCCTCTTATTAAATGTATACTTCTGGTGAGTATAGGTGGGAGGACATTTGAAGATATACCAAAAAAGATATCCAAAGGACTTGGCCATTTTGCAGCCTTGGGCAAGTAACTAACTTCATTATCCCCAAACTAAGGGTTTGAGCGACTCAGGAGCTGAAAGTACCCTTCCTGACACAATGAATTGGTTTATTTTACCTTACCTAGACTTCATGGTGGCAAAGATCATTGCAAAAGCTATCAAGTTCTATTTCAGTAAAAGCAGAAGGAAAGGAGTGGAAATAAAACTTGAGGAGGTGTGGGGTCAGAGGCTGCAAACACCAATCTCTTCCTGCCTGCCTGACTCAGTGTGACTCCTCTCTGCCCGCTTCTTGTTTCTCACGCCACCCACACAACTCTGCAAGGTGACTTTGAGGATTCACTCAGACAATGATCGGTAGAGCAGAAATGGATTTTTAAAGGAACCTAAAATTATTCTTCAAGTGAGTAAGATTAAATAAATTGTTTAAAAATGATGATACTCCAGAACTCTAAAAGCTAGAAATATTTTCACAGTTAAAAAACAAAAACAAAAACAAAGAACAGCATTAAAGTTGTGGATCAAGTTACAGTGAATAAACATCCAACAAATTAGCAACCTCACCCCTAGAGGTGACACCAAAACCAGCTTGCTTTCTAGAAGAAACCATAAAGTCATTTCTTCCTATAAATTAGAAATAATAGCAATACCTTTATCGGAAGAAGCTTATGAGCAATATGAGTCATTCCATATCTCCTATGGTTATTTTTTGTTTTGATTTGTTTTCTACTTTTTATTTTGAAACTATTTTAAACTAAGAGAAGACTTTCAAGAATAGCACAGAAAGTTCCCTTCACTCAGCTGCCCCTAATGTTAACATCTCATGCAACATTGATCAAAACTGGAAGTTAACGCTGGTACAACTCTATTAACTAAACTACACACTACCTGGATTTCTGCAGTCTTTCCATTTCTGTCTTTTTCTTTTCCAGGATCAAAAATACCACATGGTAATTAAGTTGTCACGTCCCCTTAGTCACCCCCACTCTGTGACAGTTCCGTAGTCTGTCTTTGTTTTTCATTACCTTGACCGTTTTGAGAAGTATTGGGCAGGGATTTTGTAGAATGCCCCTCAATTTGGGCTTGTCTGATGTATTCTCATAATTAAACCGAGATTATCGATCTCTGGGGAAAAATACCATGGAGGTGATATGCCCTTCCCATCCCATTCTATTAGAGGGTACGTGATATGAATATGTCTTATTACTGATGGTGATAATCTTAATCATTTAGTTAAGGTGGTATCTTCCAGGTTTCTCACTGTAAAGTTACTACCTTTCCCTTTCTATTTTCTATCATTTAGAAGCAAGTCACTAAGTCCAGCCCACACTCAAAGGGAAGGAAATTAAACCCTACCTACTGGAGGAAGGAATATCAATTTGTGTACATAAGTTAAAAGCATCACAGTAATTAATAAATATTTGGGGGGAGATCATTTGAGGCTGTGCAGAAATCCTGCTCTCTTTAAAGTTTCACCTACTAATTTTAGCATTCATCAGTTTATCTTGCCTGCAGAAATTACTATGGTATTCTAATGATGATTTCCTATTTCTCTCATTCCTTCTATATTGATTAATCGGAATTCTTCTATAAGGAAGAACTGTCCCCTCATCCAAATTTATTTATTCATTCAGTCATTTGTTTGTATCAGGATGCACTCATCATTTCAATAGAGACAGATAACCAAATAATGCACTCATTATTGAAGAGAGCCAGAGAGAGAGAGAGATGTGTAGTATATACAGGTTAAGTGTCCATACACATGAGCTCTGTCTGCTAAGAGGGCCTAGAGGCAGTGACATTCTAGAAGCAATAAGCACACCTGGTGCCAAGATCTTGTTTTCTAAATACGTTTCTCCAATAAAAGGAACCACTCCTTAGAGAAATGGAAGATTCTAGGGGCAGGGAGAATACAAGATAGACTTAGAGATTCTTGTAGTGCCAACAAGTAAAGAACTGTTAAGAAAAGAAAAAGAATGGGGCATGTCAAAAAAACACAGAGCCAGAGGCCGGCCCCGTGGCCGAGTGGTTAAGTTCGCGCACTCCGCTGCAGGCGGCCCAGTGTTTCGTTGGTTCGAATCCTGGGCGCGGACACGGCACTGCTCATCAAACCACGCTGAGGCAGCGTCCCACATGCCACAACTAGAAGGACCCACAACCAAGAATATACAACTATGTACCGGGGGGCTTTGGGGAGAAAAAGAAAAAAAAATTTAAAAAAAAACCCCAAAAAAACACAGAGCCAACCTGAAAGAGCTCCCAGGGCCAGAGTTGGACTAATTATTAAATAATTAACGACAGTATGGGATTACAGTCTCCTATAGTTTTGAACATACATATCAAGAGCAATAAGAACTCATAAGAAGAAACCCAAAGTCCAATTCCCCTTGGGTTTGGATTACACAGCCTAGCAGATACATGTCAAAACTAAGCTCAAGACTCTATCAGTGACTCCGTACATCAAACAGTCACAAAATACCAGAGTAAGCAGACTTCCTTTTAAGTAAGGCCAATATGTGCAATTGTGATTTATACAACAGAGACTAAAGCCCGCTGATCATCCCACCCACAAACTTTAAAAAAAAAAAGGTAAAGTAATAATACTGATCCAGTGGTATTTTCTTAAAAATTTTTACTTACTGTGAATTTTTAAAAGAAAAATATGTGTTCAAATTAATCATTTTTGAAGTTAAGGCAAACAGCATGAATTGTTTCTGAAATACAACAAATGATTACACATACATTAACAAAGGCTACCATCTATTGAACGTTTACCGTGCACCCCTCCTTGCTAGCTACCTTATATTCATCTCCTCGGTCAGACCTCAAGCACCTCATGACCAGGAAGCCAAAGCTCGGATGCACAAGGTGTGCACTTTTGGTGTGTTGGGACCTGGTAGTGGTGGTTCAGGATGCACATCGCCACTAGGAAACCACGTCCCTTAGATAACACTACATTCTCCTGAGGGACTGAGGTTACATAAGCTACTTCTCCAGATAAATTGAGTGTTCCTTGACCCTCAAATGATTGCCCCTTAAAACATTCTAATCTTCTTTGAGGGAAATGTTTCTAAAATGTGGTACAGCTATCTCTACCTTCTTGAACGCACATCTGTGACTAAGTGTGATCCATCCTTGATGGCTGGCTCAAGAGAGTGAACATGCCTGTGCATTAATTCTGACATAGCAACGACCTCCGAAGTTGAAGTCTGAAGGCTATTCATCTAGTCCACCTTTTCTTTCTTGCTCTTTTTTTTGAGGAAGGTTAGCCCTGAGCTAACATCTGTGCCCATCTTCTTCTACTTTATATGTGGGACGCCTACCACAGCATGGCTTGCCAAGCAGTGCCATGTCCACACTCGGGATCTGAAATGGCGAACCCCAGGTCACTGAAGCTGAACGTGCGCCCTTAACTGCTGCTCCACTGGGCCAGCCCCTAGTCCACTTTTTGTGTTCAGCTCTTTCCCAAAATAACAGCTGGCAAGTCCTGGTGTCTATAAGTACATCTACCCCTGAATTTGAGTATGGGACCCAATAGGGATTCCGGTCCTGTGTTAAGGTGCAAACGCATCACATCCTGCTGCTCAAAGGCCTTTCTTAGCTACTCTGAGTTTGTGGTGGGTTTCTCAAAGGTGGCTTTTTAAGGAAGTCTGCTCTTTAGATATGGGATAATCAGTACACTGTGCATCAAATTCTCTATCATTGAGCAGTTTAAAGGTAAAGATGGAGTGGGGGGGGGAGATAAAGAAACACAGAGAATGCAGAATACAGAGGAAGAAGGGACAGAATAGAGGAAAAGCAGAAGACCCAGTAACTTCAGAGTCTTGGCAGTGACACGTAAATGACCGCATGCTTTGGGTGATGAAGAACAAGGATTCTGGCTCAGTGAAATCTGGATTCAAATCTGGCTCTGCCCACCTAGTGGCCTAGAATGAGAATTGCCAAGTTATTTCACATCTCTAAGCACCTGTCCTCATGTACAAAAGAGAAACGATTACAACTGTCCTGTGGGGATGTCATGAGGATGAAATTACTTTTCTCCATACTCTTTGACACCATTAACTGTCCTATACTCCTTTCTGACGTGAGAAACAATTCTTTCATATTGAGTTTGAAATCAAGGTTTATATCCCAAAACATTTCAGAAGGTTCTGCATCAATGTGTGGGTGGGGAGGGTGATCTCATTTCTCAAAAATTTGCTTTAGATATTTATAGACTTCAATTCCTTTGATATTAAAAAAAATAGCTGAGCTTCAAATCTCTTAATTGAAAAGTTTAACAGTTGTAATAAAACCAGCATTTACTTCATTATTCTGATAGAGTTTCCTAATCATATCTGGTTTTTGAGTCTTTAGTGTGATATATGTTAAGAACCTGCAAACTCGAAGACTCAGAGGCTGCTCTGAGGGAAAAAGCCACAGCAGTCCTCAAAGGGACTAATCCAGAACTCTCTAGTTCCCCTCTCCACACACGGCAACTCATCACTCCCAGGGGATAAATTTCTGCAACCGTATTTGGAAATTATTTTTAAATACATTAATTGATTCACAATTAATTAAATCACAAGGACCTCTAATATATTTAAACTAAGGTTTCATTTATAAAAGCCCAACATACACACAACTTTTAGGAACATATAGACTATTTAAAGTGAGGTATACTTTTATAATTTAACTTTGTAACCATTAATCATTGGTATGACAGTAAACTTGGACATGAATAAAATCCAGCATGATAAACATAAAATTGGCCCATAATCCTCACTGCCCAAAAAAATCTCACATATTATTACATGAATACAATTTTCCCACTAAGGTTAAGTTGCCCTTATTGATTTAAACCTGTACTTTATTTACTCTTAAACACGTCTCTGAGTGCCTACCTTTCAAAGTGCTGTTTCATTTGTTTACACGCATAGTAGTTTCCATCTCTCAGGCTCTGCACCTTCATAACTTCAGAAAACGTTCCCTCTCCTATTTTGCCAACTGCTTTATAGTCTATAAACAAAAACAATTATAAAAATAAAATTTTATTTACGTATATATTTTGTACTCATTTCCAGACAGCAAACATTTTTATCTGTAAGATAATCCAACAGCAATATATTGAGGAGTGTTTCTCCTTTCTTTCTAAGGTTCAATGCTCCCCTCATTTTAAGAGAAGTGGGGTTGTGTGTTGGCAACGAGCATCATTTCCTCCCAGTCTATGCTCATCTTCATAAAGCAGAGAACCGCATGACCAGAATCTTGGCCGGGATGAGAGGCTCAGCTACCCTACGAGATTTGGAAAGCAGAAGAGCAACGGAGGCCAGCTGGGATTGCTCTAGCAGGAGCAGCCCTAGTATGGGCTTTGGCACCAGGTCACACCGACAGATCTGATGTGCCAGCAGCCTCAGAACTTCCTCCTGAAAATCACCCTCTGTGGTCCTACAGAGGGCCCAGCTGATCTACAGCAGTCGCCTGCAGTTCTTGCATTTCCTGGTTACCTGAAGGCTAACAGCAGCTTTCCTTGCCTTTGCTGCCACCACCATGACCCCCAGCACAGACAATGGTTTCATAAGCCTCTAATTCACTATGTTAAATCCCTTCCTGCTCGAAATACCTAGAGTAGTTTCTGTTTTCCTGACCAAACCATGACAGATACAGAAACGAGTATCTTGAAGTGGGGTGCTCTGGGTAACAAAAACCTAAAAAGTGCAGTCAGGCGGCAGAGAGCAGGCTGGAGAGCCTGGTGTATCCTGACAACAGATGGCCAACCATAAAAGGCTGCCTGCAGTAACTGCTGCCTTTCACAGACCAAGTGTCTGCTGAGCCTGCTGGCCTGGGGAAGGGGGTGGGAAGAGTCAGAATAACGGAGCGTGCTGACGACTACTGACTGCCTTAGCAAGATATTTCAAGACAAAACTGAGCTCAGGAGAGAACTGCTACTTTTCAAGCAGAAATGGAAGGAATGAGAAAAGTCTAGAAAGCAAAAGTCTCACTGGGTTGGAAAAGCTTCTGCAGCCCAAATAAGAGGAGAACCAGACTAACAAAATCTCTACAGAAAGCAGTCTGTGAGACTTCTGAGTTAAATGAATGGCTCAGCCTGGCACCAAGATTACAGGAAGGCAGGTATTAAGCTAAAAAGCTAAATAGTTAAAAAGGCACTGTTTTTTCTAGAAGTGACAATGCTTTTTAGAAATGATAAGTTTATTTATTATTTTTTTTAAGGTATGCTTTTTGGTGAGGAAGATTGGCCCTGAGCTAACGTTTGTTGCCAATCTTCCTCTTTTTTTTTTCTCCCCAAAGCCCCAGGACATAGTTGTATATCCTAGTTGCAGGTCATTCTATTTCTTCTATGTGGGATGCTGCCACAGCATGGCTTGGTGAGCAGTGCATAGGTCCACACCCAGGATCCAAACTGGTGAACTCCAGGCCGCTGAAGTGGAGCACATAAACTTAACCACTCTGCCATGGGGCCAGCCCCAGAAACGATAAGTTTAAAAATGAAAAAAGTCCTTATCTATGAGCAAGAAATACTGAAGTATTTCCAGGTGAAATGACACAATGTTTGGGATTTATTTTAAAATACTCCTATAATTCTCATTCACTACTGCTGAAAGTATAAATTGGTATAGTCATTTTGGAGGGCAATTTGACACTACACCTACTAAATCTTTAAGACATACATTCACCTTGACCCAGCAATTCCAATCCTAGAAATTATCCTGTAAAAAATACTTGCTCAAGTATATATGATATGAGAATGCTAGTACAACATTATTTAATAGAGAAAAACTAATAACCTAAATGCCCCCCAACAGGGAAGTGGATAAATTAAGTATGGTTTATTCATATAATGGGATATATTGAATATATTTAAAAGAAAGACACAGATGGATAGATCCTCAAAAATAATGTCATTAAAGACAACACCACACACCCAATTAGTGGCTTTCTCTGAGGGGTAAGGTTACAGGTGTCTCTTTTTCTAAGTTAAATATTTTCCATAATGAGAGTATTATTTTATTAAAAAGTAATAATAAAAGGTAAAGACTCCAGAAAAAAAAAGTGGTAGGGGGAAAAACAGCAAAACATTTATCACTGTTGAAACTAGGTGATGGATGCATGAGGGTTCACTATATTATTTTCTCTACTTCTGGTATGCTTGAAATTTTCCATAATCAGAAGTTAAAATAAAAGAAGCAAAAACAAGAGCTAGCCCTGATGGCCTAGTGGTTAAAGTTCAGTGCTCTCACTGCTTCGGCAGCCAGGGTTTGCTTCCCAGGCACGGAACCACACCACCCATCTGTCAGTTGCCATGCTGTGGCTGCGGCTCACACGGAAGAACTAGAACGACATATAACTAGGATACACAACCACCTACTGGGGCTTTGGGGAGGGAAAAAAAATAGGAAAATTGGCAATAGATGTTAGCTCAGGGTGAATCTTTCCCAGCAAAAAAAGCAAAAACAAAACCTCCTATGTGTGATCCTCCATATTCATACCTTCCTTAAGAATAGCCAGAACAGAAATGACTCCCTAGACCTTGGGAACCATGAGACAAAGATGGTGAAAAAGCCACCCTGAAAGATTCCCAACCAGGAACGCTCACATAGGACTTTACATGAACAAGAAAAATACTTTTCTTGTGTAAAGCCCCTGAGATGTGGGGGTTTATACATTACAGCACCTAGTAAGCATTACCCTCACTACTATACCTGATAATATAAATATCATAATCTATAAAACAAATAGAATAGACTTTTGAGAATTTATATTTGTAAGACTGCACATTAAAAATCAGCTACTCAATAAACATTCAGGAACTTTAGTTACCCAAATTCAATTTACACACAATTTTTCCCCATATATTTATATTTGAGATTTTATCCTACTTGTAAGTTACTAAATTAGCCTGCTACTGTTTCACGGACACTGGCAGAAGACAGCCTCTTGGGTCAAAGATAAAGAACTTTATTACTCATGGCACAGCAAGGTGTATGACATCTGCATGTATGCCTTTGTTCCCCTTGCCCCAAAGTCCCGTGAGGGTCACAGGGTGGACCCAGATGACACCAGCACATGCAATAGATTGCTCTGCAAAAGAAGAACCCAGGGCCAATGGCCTAGCGCTTTTTGAACAAGCAGCCAACAAGATGGATAAAGCCTTGAATCTGGCACACTCAGCAGGAACACACAGGGAAACTCAGGGCCCACGGCAAACTGCCTCTCCCAACAGTTCATTATAGTGTTAATACACATATTAACCAGCTTTACTAAGACAGGGTATGTGGTATGGTATTATTCTCACCCATAAATATTCACATATAGGTAATATAGATTTTAATGCCACTTTTCAATCTTACTCAAAATAGTCAATTTCAGCATACATTTTCAAGGATCTTAACTTCAGGCATGCAAAATGAGAAAATCCTATTTATAATTACATATTTGTAGAAATTGGAAAAAACACTTTTCCCCCCAAACAGCATTTAACCACGCTATCACCATTCCAAATACCATATACCACTACCATACTCTAGTCATTGCCACAGAAGGAAACAGGAACCTATAACTGCCGTGCATAATGTAGATGCGCAACAACTCCTGAAGACAATGAAAGAAAGAAATAATTGTTAAAACTTCTCACAAAAATTAATTTCCAAAGATGATTTCTGGGAAGGAAGATAAAAAGCACTGAGAACATGCAGTGGAATGAATGGTGGCTCCCAAAAAGCTATGTCCTCAAACTAACCCCTAGAACCTGTGAATGTGACCTTGTTTGGAAATAAGGTCTTTGCAAGTATAATTAAGGATCGTGAAATGAGAACATCCTCGACTACCCCGGTGGGCCCTAAAGCCAGTGACAAGTGTCCTTATAAGAGACACACAGAGAAAGGAGAACAGTGGCAGCTAGAGGCTGGAGAGAAGGGGAAATGGGGAGTTGTTATTCAACAGGTACAGCATTTCAGTCATACAAGATGAAAGAGTTCTAGAAATCTACTGTAAAACAATGCGTATAGTTAATACTGTACATTTATATGTTAATATTTATATATTTAATATATTTACATATATTTATATTTAACATAAAAATTATATAAATTTTTACATTTAACATATTTACATATATATAACGTACACTTAAAATTTTAAAAACAGGGTGGAGCTCATGTCATATGTTTTTACCACAGACAGACACAGATAGAGAAGAGGAGGCTGTGTGAAGACAGGCAGAGACTGGAGGGATGCAGCCATACGTCAAGGACGCCTGGGCCTCTAGAAGCTGCAAGAGGCAGGAGGGAGCTTCCCCTCGAGCCTTGAGAGGAAGCACAGCCGCCGACGCCTTGATTTCAGGCTTCCAGCCTCCAGAACTGTGAGAGAACATACTTCTGCCGTATTACGCCACCAAATTTGTGGTAATTGGCTGCGGCAGCCCTAGGAAACTAACATTTAACGTAACTGATTTTTTTTTAATCTAAGCAAAACATTAATTTTTTAATTAAAGGAAAAAGACTTCCTAAGCATAACAGTGTAAGAAGTCACTCAGAAAAGATAGATATATTCGACTACATAAAAATTTAAAATTCTAGCATAAGAAATACTCAAATGGTTAAATAAATGATGAAAAAGCCATACAAAGGAATATAATATAGCAGATAAAAAAGAATAAGGGAGATCGATAGCTTCTGACAGGGAATAACTTTTCAAGATATATTATTAAATGAAAAAGACAAATTAAAGAACAGTGTGTAAACTACGCAAATAACATTTGTAGAAAAAAAAGTACCCACATGGTGTCAGACAGAATAATGTGTGTCCCCAACAACGTCCATGTCCTAACCCCTGGAACCTGTGAACATGTTAGGCTGCAGAGGGAATTTCTAAGCCTACTAATAAGCCGACCTTAAAATAAGGAGACGATCCTGGACTTATCAGATGGGGCCAATGCAGTCACAGGGTCCTTGTAAGTGGCAGAGGGAAGCAGAGAAGACAAGAGTCAGAGGGAGACTGAAGATGACACTGCTGGCTTTCAAGATGGAAGAAGAGGCTACAAGTCAAGAAATGCAGGCGGCCTCTAGAAGCTGGAAAAGGCACAGAAACAAATTCTCCCCTAGAGTGTCCAGAAGGAATGCGGCCCTGACAGCAACTAAACTTTAGCCCAGTGAGACTCACTTTGGACGTCTGACCTCCAAACTGTAAGATAATAAATTTGTGTTCTTTTACGTCACTGAGTTTGCGACAACTGTATTACAGCAGTAATGAAAACTAGCACACACATTCACACATGTTAGCTCATATATACAAAGAAGGAAGTAGAAGAAACACAAGAAAGTGCCAACAGTGGTGACTTTAGGAGAGGAGACCTAGATGGCTGGGGGACAGGATAGAAGGGAGACTCACTTTTTACTATATTTCCATCTGTGCTTTTTTTTGTGTTACGCTTTGTGTATATATATATTATTTATTTCATTGAGGTCATAATAGTTTATAACATTGTGAAATTTCAGTTACATATTATTATTTTTCAGTGACCATATAAATGTGTCCCTTTACCCCTTATACCCACCCCACAACCCCCTTCCCCTCTGGTAAACACTAAACCGTTTGCTTTGTCCATGTGTTTGTTTATCTTCCCCATGTGAGTAAAATCATATGGTATTTGTCTTTGTCTGGTTTATTTCGCTTAACACAATACCCTCAAGGTTCATCCATGTTGTTGCAAATAGGAGGATTTTGTCTTTTTTATGGCTGAGTAGTATTCCACTGTATATATACACCACATCTTCGTTATCCATTCATCAGCTGATGGGCACTTGGGTTGCTTCCATGTCTTGGCTATTGTGAATAATGCTGCAGTGAACATAGGGGTGTACAAGTCTCACTGATTTTTTTTTTTATTGTGGTAACATTGGTTTATAACACTATATGAATTTCAGGTATACATCGATCGTTATATATTTTGATTTCTATGTAGATTACATCATGTTCACCACCCAAAGACTACTTACCATCCATCACCTCACACATGTGCCTAATCACCCCTCTTGCCCTCCCTCCTCCCCCATTCCCCTCTGGTAACCATCAATCCAATCTGTTTCTATGCGTTTGGTTGTCATTGTTTTTATCTTCTATTTATGAGTGAGATCATGCAGAATCTGAATTTCTCCCTCTGACTTATTTCACTTAGCATAATACCCTCAAAGTCCATCCATGTTGTCATTAATGGTCAGATTTCATCGTTTCTTATGGCTGAGTAGTATTCCATTGTGTATATATGCCACATCTTCTTTATCCATTCCTCCCTTGATGGGCACCTAGGTTGCTTCTAATTCTTGGCTATTGTGAATAATGCTGTGATGAACATAGGGGTGTACATATCTTTATGCATTCGTGTTTTCATTTTCTTTGGGAAAAAACCCAGCAGAACAGGTGGATCATATGGTAGATCTATTCTTAACTTTTTGAGGAATCTCCATACTGTTTTCCATAGTGGCTGTGCCAGTTTGCACTCCCACCAGCAGTGTATAAGGGCTCCCTTCTCTCTACATCCTCTCCAACACTTACTGTTTCCTGTCTTGTTAATTATAGCCACTCTAACGGGAGTGAGGTGATATCTCATTGTAGTTTTGATTTGCATTTCCCTGATAGCAAATGATGTTGAACATCTTTTCATGTGCCTGTTGGCCATCTGTGTATCTTCTTTGGAGAAATGTCTGTTCAGATCTTTTACCCATTTTTCAATTGGGTTGTTAGGTTTTTTGTTATTGAGATGTATGAGTGCTTTGTATATTTTGGATATTAACTCCTTATCAGATACATGGATTGCAAATATCTTCTCCCAATTGTTAGGTTGTCTTTTTGTCTTGATGGTTTCCTTTGCCGTGCAGAAGCTTTCTAGTTTGATATAGTCCCATCTGTTTATTTTTTCTATTGTTTCTCTTGCCTGGTCAGACATGGTACTTGAAAATATGCTGCTACGATCAACGTCAAAAATATACTTCATATATTTTCTTCTGGGAGTTTTATGGTTTCACGTCTTACCTTTAAGTCGTTAATCCATTTGAGTTAATTTTTGTGGATGGTGTAAGATAATGGTCTACTTTCATTCTTTCACATGTGGCTGTCTAGTTTTTCCAACACCGTTTGTTGAAGAGGCTTTCCTTTCTCCCTTGTATGTTCTTAGCTCCTATGTCGAAGATTAGCTGTCTGTAGATGTGTGGTTTTATTTCTGGGCTTTCAACTCTGTTCCATTGATATGTGTGTCTGTTTTTGTACCAGTACTATGCTGTTTGATTACTACAGCTATGCAGTATAATTTGAAGTCAGGGATTGTGATGCCTCCAGCTTTCTTCTTTTTTTTTCAGGATTGCTTTAGCTATTCGGGGTCTTTGGTCGCCCCATATGAATTTTAGGATTCTTTGTTCTATTTCCGTGAAGAATGGCACTGGGATTCTGATTGGGATTACACTGAATCTGTAGATTGCCTTAGGTAGTATGGACATTTTAACTATGTTTATTCTTCCAATCCATGTGCATGGAATATCTTTCCATTTCCTTAGGTCATCATCATTTCTTTCAATAATGTCTTATAGTTTCATTGTATAGGTCTTTCACCTCCTTGGTTAAATTTATTCCTGGATATTTTATTCTTTTTCTTGTGATTGTAAATGGTTTTGTATTCTTGAGTTCTCTTTCTGTTAGTTCATTATTAGAGTATAGAAATGCAACTGATTTTTGTAAGTTGATTTCATACCTGGCAACTTTGCTGTAGTTGTTGATTATTTCTAGTAGTTTTCCAATGGATTCTTTAGGGTCTTCTATTAATAAAATTATGTCATCTGCAAACAGCGAGAGTTTCACTTCTTTCTTGCCAATTTGGATACCTTTTATTTCTTTTTTCTTGCCTAATTGCTCTGGCCAAAACCTCCAGTACTATGTTGAATAACAGTGGTGACAGTATGGGTGGACCGGCCTGGTGGCACAGTGGTTAAGTGCACACATTCCGCTTTGGTGGCCCAGGGTTCCCCGGTTCGGATCCCAGGTATGGACATGGCACTGCTTGGCACGTCATGCTGTGTTAGGTATCCACGTGTAAAGCGGAGAAGGATGGGCATGGATGTTAGCTCAGAGCCAGTCTTCCTCAGCAAAAAGAGGAGGATTGGCAGCAGTTGGCTCAGGGTTGATCTTCCTCGGAAAAAAAAAAAAGAGTGGTGAGAGTGGACACCTTTGTCTTGTCCCTGTTCTCAGAGGGAAGGCTTTCAGTTTTTCCCTGTTGAGTATGATGTTGGCTGTGGGTTTGTCATATACAGCCTTTATTACGTTGAGGCAATTTCCTTCTATACCCTTTTTATTGAGAGTTTTTTTTTTTATCATAAATGGATGTTGGATCTTGTCAAATGCTTTCTCTGCATCTATTGAGATGATCATGTGGTTTTTATTCATCATTTTGTTAATGTGGTGTATCACACTGACTGATTTGCAGATGTTGAACCACCCCTGCGGGAGACCCTGGTATAAATCTCACTTGATCATGGTATATGATCCTTTTAATGTAATGCTGTATTTGGTTTGCTGATATTTTGTTGAGGATTTTTGCATCTATGTTCATCAGCAATATTGGCCTGTAATTTTCCTTCTTTGTGTTGTCCTTGTCTGGCTTTGGGGTCAGAGTGATATTGGCCTTGTAAAATGTATTAGGAAGTGTTCCATCTTCTTCGACTTTTTGGAATAGGTTGAGAAGGATAGGTATTAAATTTTCTTTGAATGTTTGGTAGAATTCTCCAGAGAAGCCATCTGGTGCTGGACTTTATTTTTGGAGAGGTCTTTAATTACTGTTTCAATTTCTTTACTTGTGATCGGTCTATTCAGATTCTCTATTTCTTCTTGATTCAATTTTGGGAGGTTGTACGAGTCTAAGAATTCATCCATTTTTTCTTGATTGTCCAATTTGTCGGCATATAGTTTTTCATAGTATTCTCTGATAATCCTTTGTACTTCTGTGGTATCCGTTGTGATTTCTCTTCTTTCATTTCTCTTTCTTTTTCTTTTTTTTTTAAAGATTGGCACCTGAGCTAACAACTGTTACCAATCTTTTTTTTTTCTGCTTTTTCTCCCCAAATCCCCCAGTACACAGTTGTATATTCTAGTTGTGGGTCCTTCTACTTGTGGCACATGGGATGCCGCCTCAGCATGGCCTGATGAGCAGTGCCATGTATGCACCCAGGATCCAAACCAGTGAAATCCTTGGCCACTGAAGCAGAGCACGCAAACGTAACCACTCAGCCACGGGGCCAGCCCTTCCTCTTTCATTTCTAATTTTATTTATTTGAGCCTTCTCTCTTTTTTTCTTACTGAGTCTGGCTAAGGGTTTGTCAACTTTGTCATCTTCTCAAAGAACTAGCTCTTAGTTTCACTGATCCTTTCTACTGTTTTTTTGTTGTTGTTGATGTTTCAATTTCATTTATTTCTGCTCTAATTTTTATTATTTCTCTCCTTATGCTGATTTTGGGCTTTGTTTGTTCTTCTTTTTCTAATTCTGTCAGGTGTACTTTAAGATTGCTTATTTGAGATTTTTCTTGTTTACTAAGGTAGGCCTGTATTGCTATGAATTTCCCTCTTAGGACCGCTTATGCTGCATCCCATATGAGTTGGTATGGTCTATTTTCATTTTCACTTGTCTCCAGATATTTTTTGACTTCTCCTTTAATTTCTTTAATGATCCATTGGTTGCTCAGTAGCGTGCTGTTTAGTCTCCACATATTTGTCACTTTCCCAGCTTTTTTCTTGTAGTTGATTTCTAGTTTCATAGCGGTATGGTTCCATAAGATGCTTGAGATGATTTCAATCCTCTTAAACTTATTGAGGCTTGCCTTGTTTCAATATGGTCTGTCCTTGAGAATGTTCCATATGCACTTGAGAAGAATGTGTATTCTGATGTTTTTGGATAGAATGTTCTATATATATCTATTAAGTCCATCTGGTCTAGTTTTTCATTTAATTCCATGGTTTCCTTGTTGACTTTCTGTCTAGATGATCCATTGATGTAAGTGGTGTGTTAAGGTCCCCTACCATTATTGCGGTGTTGTGAATATCTTTTAGGTCTGTTAATAGTTGCTTTATGTACTTAGATGCTCCTGTGTTGGTTGCATAAATATTTATAAGTGTTATGTCCTTTTGGTGGAGTGTCCCTTTTATCATTATCTACTGCCCCTCTTTGTCTCTCATTGCCTGTTTTATCCTGAAGTCTACTTTGTCTGATATAAGTATGACAACACCTGCTTTCTTTTGTTTGCTATTAGCTTGGAGTATCATCTTCCAAGTCTTCACTCTGAGCCTGTGTTTGACTTTAGAGCTCAGATGTGTTTCCTGGAGCACCAAGTTGTTGGGTCTTGTTTTTTAATCCACCTCGCCATTCTATGTCTCTGGATTGGAGAATTCAATCCATTTACATTCAGAATGATTACTGATGTATCAGGGCCTACTGTTGCCATTCTATCACTTGTTTTCTGGTTGTTCTGTATTCCCGTTTCTCATCCCATGTATTTTGGACTGCCAATTCAGTTTGGTAGTTGTCTATCATGTTTTTCTCAGTTTTCTCCTTATTTATCATTTGTGTCTCTGATTATTTGTTTAGTGGTTACCATGAGGTTTGTATAAAAAATCTCATAGATGAGATAGTCCATTTTCTGATAGCCTCTTATTTCCTCAGTCTAAGCGATGATTCTATCACTTTCCTCTTCTCCTTCTAAGTTATTGCTGTCACAAATTATTCCATCTTGTGAGTTTATACTTAAAATGACGAGATTACAGTTATTTTTGATGTATGCCTGCCCTTTATCTTTAATGTTATAATTAAGTGTTTGCTAACCTGTTCCGATAGAGAGCTGCAATTTTCTGATTTTGTCTGCCTATTTATCTCCTTGCTCAGGACTCTGTAAAACCTTTCTCTTTTTTTTTTTTTTCCAGGTATGAGGGCCTTCTTTTTTGTTTTATTTTATTGGAGGAGGAAGATTGGCCCTGAGCTAACAGCTGTGCCAATCTTCCTCTATTTTTTGTATGTGAGATGCCGCTACAGCGTGGCTTGATGAGCGGTGTGTAGGTCTGTGCCCAGGATCCAAACCCACAAACCCTGGGGCACTGAAGCAGAGCATGTGAATTTAACCATGATGCCACCAGGCTGGCCCCTAAGAAGGCCTTCTTGATCATTTCTTGTAGGAGGCAGGGGGGTCTTGTGGTGATGAACTCCCTCAGCTTTTGTTTAGGTGGAAAGTCTTTATTTCTCCATCATATCTGAAGCATATTTTTGCCTGACAGAGTGTTCTTGGCTGAAAGTTTTTGTCTTTAAGAATTTTGACTATATCATTCCACTCTCTCCTAGCCTAAAAGGTTTCTGCTGAGAAATCTGATGAAAGCCTGATAGGGGTTCCTTTCTAAGTTATTTTCTTTTGTCTTGCTGCCCTTAATATTTTTTCTTTGTCATTGACTTCTGCCAGTTTTACTACTATATGCCTTGGAGAATGTCTTTTTACATAGACATAATTAAGAATTCTATTAGCTTCTTTTACTTGTATTTCCAGCTCCTTCCCCAGGTTTGGGAAGTTCTCAGCTATTATTTCTTTGAACAAGCTTTCTGCCCCATTCTCCCTCTGGACTATCTATAATCCTTATGGTGCATTTCCTAATTGAATCAGATATTTCTCGGAGAATTTCTTTTTTTCTTTTTAGTCTTAGTCCTCTCTCTCCCACCTGAAGCTTTTAGATATTTCTGTCCTCCATATTGCTAATTCTGTCCTCCATTATATCAGCACTGTTATTCAAGGACTCCAGATTTTTCTTTATCTCATTCATCATGTTTTTCATCTCCAACATTTCTGATTGGCTTTTCTTTATAATTTCAATCTCTTGTGAAGAATTGCCTCTGTTCATTCATTTTCTTCCTGATTTCATGAAACTGTCTATCTGAATTTTCTTGTAACTCATTGAGGTTTTTTTCTGATAGCTATTTTGAATTCTTTGTCATTTAGATTGTAAATTTCTGTGCCTTCAGGATTGATTTCTCAGTGCTTGTCATTTCCTTCTGGTCTGGAGTATTAACATATTTCTTCATACTATTTGATGGGGTGGATTTGTGCCCTTGCATAGTGATAGTATCTGGTCGAAGATTCCACCTGCTGCCACTGGGGAGGGTCAGGAGCTGTGTATTCTGAGCCTGCTGTGATCCCTGGCGTCTGTGCCTGTCCTTTGGAATCTATCCTGACAGGGCTCATCTGCGATTGCCAACTTGCAGCTGCTGCTTTTCTAAGGTATGTGCAGGTGCTCTGGGCGACTGGCCGAGCTGGAGCACCAGGCTGGGAGAGGGAGGGAGGATGGACAATTTCTTTAGAGTGTGGGTTCCTGGGGGTGTTCTTGCTCTGCCCTCACTATCTGCCCTCCTGGGGTGCTGGCTTGATGAAGACACCCCTGCAACAGCTTATCCTCCTCTGTATGGAGCTTCTTCATGGGCTGTGAGGGAACTTGGAGAGTGAAGGCATTTTCAGGGAGAGCTGCTCCTCTCCCCTCTTTTCTCAGAGCTGTGTGCAGTCCCACATCCTAGACTACTGCTAGGGAGGGAGAGGAGATCCCCTTACCTCCTTCCACTTCCTCCCAGGGGGTCCAGCACCTCCACTTTCAGACGTATGGCTGTGTGGATCTCTCAGATGTCTATTGTGTTGTGTGAATGTCCACTGTTGGTTTATGAATGTTCTTCTCATTGTATCTTGGGGTAAGAGTCTGAGGGAAGAGTTCACTCCACGACGATGCTGACGCTGACAGCACTCTCTGTATTATTTATTTTTTTAAAGTAATTAACTAAAAACAATTTAAGGAGTGAGGGATAGTTTCCTCATGGGTCTTTTAAGGAAAATAGATTACTAAATTAAAAACTAAGCATTTATTTTTATATAAATTTTATCTTAAAGCAAATGGCAATCTATGAAATAAAAACAATTTGCAAGAAAATTAAAAATAACAAAAATATAAGATACCACTTAACACCTACTAGAATGACTAGAATCAAAAAGATAGATAACAACAAGTGTTAGTGAGGATGTGGAGAAACTGGAACCCTCATACATCGCTGGCAGAAATGTAAAGTGGTGCAGCCACTGTGGAGAACAGTTTGGCAGCTTTTCAGTATATTAAACAGAATTACCTTATTACCCAGCAATTCCACTCCTAGGTGTATACCCAAGACAAATAAAAACATATGTCCAAACAAAAAAACCTGTAGGCAAATGTTCACAGAAGCATTATTTATAATAGCGAAAGGTGGAAACAACCCAAATGTCCATCAGCTAATGAATGGATAAATAAAATAGGATATATCCATACAATGGAATATTATTCAGCCATAGAAAGGAATGACATTCTGACACATGCTACAACATGGATGAACCTTGAAAACATTATGCTAAGTAAAAGGAGCCAGGCACAAAAGGCCATTTATATGAAACATCCAAAATAGGCAAATCCATAGACACAGAAAGTAGATTAGTGGTTGTCTAGGGTTGGTGAGGTGTGGGTGAAATGGGGAATGACTGTTAATGGTACAGGTTTCTTTTGCGGATGACGAAAATGTTTTAACAGCTTATGAAGATGGCTGCACAACTCAGTAAAAATACCTGAAGTCATTTAACTGTATATTTTAAATGCGTGAACTTTACAGTAAGTAAATTGTACCTCAATCAAGCTATTAAAACAAATAAATTTGTGGTGTTAGAAGTTAGAACAGTGGTTACCCTTGGGCGGCGGGGTGACTGAAATGGGCGAAAGAGGACTTCTTGGATACTGGTAATGCTGTTTCTTGATCTGGGAGCAGGTTACAAGGACATGTTCACTTTATGAAACTGCACCAACCTGTACATGTATAATTTGTGCAGATTTCTGTATGTATGTTATACTCCAATTTTTAAAAGTTGGGGGGAAAAACAAGCTATAGTTAGAATAAGCAGAAAGTACGAGGAACAGAAAAGATATACAGTAAATTGTATATTCAGGGAAAGGCACAAACAAAAACAGACTGAGAAATCATATTAATGGCACAACTGTCACGTCCACAGATTCCAACTACTGAGGTCCAAAAGAACTGCTTTCAAAATGGCTCCAGGGGCCGGCCCGGTGGCGCAGTGGCTAAGTTCACACACTCTGCTTCGGTGGCCTGGGGTTCGCCAGTTTGGATCCCAGGTGCAGACCTATGCACCACTTATCAAGCCATGCTGTGGCAAGCATCCCACATATAAAAAAATGGAGGAAGATCAGCACGAATGTTAGGTCAGGGCCAATCTTCCTCAGGAAAAAGAGGAGGATGGGTGGTGGATGTTAGCTCAAGGCTAATCTTACTCAAAAAATTAAAATTAAAATTAAAAATATATATATGGTCCCAGTTCCTAAAAGGCCCAGTTCTTCCTGTTCTAGACTTTCCTGTTCTTAAGCTCATCCTTAATTGATTTTTATAATACACCTCCAACTTGTGAAGTGTAATGAGACTTGCTGGTCCTTACAACTGAAACAGACTAAGACAATTCTCTTGAATGAGAACCAAAGTTTAGGGGTCACTTATATTCCTCAAAAGTCCCCTTAACAGGGAGACTAGATGTCTTTTCCCGTGGTTAGCTCCAAAGCGCCTCTTCTGGTTCCCTGAAATAGGTCTCCATCTTATTTTTCAGATAGCTCCTTTATCTCAGATGAAAACGCTCTGAGAAGGACTACCAGCCCCAACAGTAACATTACCTGGTCTTGGCAACTTACAAGAGTTGGAGATAAAATACATTATACCAGGAAAGAGAAACAAACCAACGGAAAACAACAGCAAAAACAAAGAAAGCTTGGGGCAGTGGGATACTATTACTTCAGTATTAAGATCATTCCATTCATACATAGGAAGTCTGTGCACCGAAGGCCACAGTCTGCAGCAAAGACTGTGACAGAAGCCAAGTCTCATGACTGGCCTGTGTTGTGAGGGAGGAAAGGTGGGCTCTCATACCAGGAAGGGCTTCTCTGCAGACCATCAGCAAGGAGAACTACCTGAGGGTGCTGAATCTCCACACCAGCATTTTCCAAATTGAGTTCCACACAACACTGGAACTGGGGAGCCCCCCAACCTAATGGGTATTCCATGAAAGAGGGTTCCATGAGAAAATAAATTTGGGAAATGCATGGTTAAATATAGAGAAACGTGTCTGACTGCAGAATTCCTCGGCGCCTTTCCCCGAAATGTGCGGTGAGTCTCCAGGGCACAGAGGAGCACACGGGAGGGGTGTGCGGTGTATAACCAGACGTGTCTTTGAAGTAGACGAGTTAACGTCCCCAGAGCTGCTCTGGATGCCCAAAGTGAAGATCTTTAAACTAAGCTACTAGAATCCCTCTGACTCCAGTCTTCCCTGAATAAAAAATAATTTTAAAAAACCAATCTAGGGGCCGGCTCCATGGCCAAGTGGTTATATTAGTGTGCTCCGCTGCGGCGGCCCAGGGCTCAGACGCTGAGCGCGGACACAGCACTGCTCGTCAGGCTACGTTGAGGCGGCATCCCACATCCCACAACTAGAAGGACCTGCAACTACGATATACAACTGTGTACGGGGGGGGCGGGGGGGGGGGGTTGGGGAGATAAAGCAGAAAAAAAAAAAAAGATTGGCAATAGTTGTTAGCCCAGGTGCCAACCTTTGAAAAAAAAAAAGTCTTTAAAAAGAAAAAGAACTGATCTAGCATCCAGCAAGACAGGATTTCAAAACTATTCTGCCAGTTTTACAGTTCTTCCCACTTGCCTTCTAAGAGAAGCTGGCTAGGGGCTGGCCCCGTGACCAAGTGGTTAAGTTCGCGCACTCCGCTGCAGGCGGCCCAGTGTTTCGTTGGTTCGAATCCTGGGCGCGGACATGACACTGCTCATCAAACCACGCTGAGGCAGTGTCCCACATGCCACAACTAGAAGGACCCACAACGAAGAATATACAACTATGTACCGGGGGGCTTTGGGGAGAAAAAGGAAAAAATAAAAAATCTTTAAGAGAAGCTGGCTAACGTAAGGCAGGGGCAGCCCCAATGGAGTCTTCAGGATAGAGGTGTCAGATCCCTTCTGACAAAAATGGAAGCCATAGCATGTTTGACAACCACAGGTTAAACCCCGGAGCCTCTCTAAAACGGGGAACCTACCCACTCAGTCCTGGAACGAGACAAGAAAGATTCTTGCATCTATCTCCGGAGAAGCTTCTTCAAACAAACCGACCAAAATACAGGCCCAGCAACTTACCAATAATTTGTCCAGTTTGGAACCTTTTAGACAATTTTGACAAATTTCTTTAGGAGCCTCCAAACTTGAAGCTTTGTGGGAAAATTCAACCAGCCTGATATGTTTACTGAGCAATACATCCTTCTGCCTTCTGGAAGACCTCATCCTGACCTACCTAACCTAACTCTTACTAGTCAAGGAATAGCTGCTGCTTGCTAACATAACACCAAATCTTTCCCTTCTGTTGGAGGGGCTACACTGGAACGCCCAGAAATTCCCCTCAAAGGAGACACAGTCTATTACTGTACAGAAGAGGTCACATGGCAAGTCTACAATGGCTCTCCTTAGAAAGGTCTGCTGGCAAGGCTGGCCCTTGGCTGCCATCTGGGAACTGGAATTTCAGGAGAGCTCCCATCTTCCTTAAATGATAAGAGTGGCTCATTGTGCCTAAACTGTTCGTGCGAGCAATGTGGTTTATGGTGAATCTGCTTTCCTTCTGGGAGTCTGGAATTTTTATACGTGCTGGGCAGAGGGTGCCTATATTATCAGCTCCCAATAAAAGCCCTGGGCACTGAGTCTCTAATGAGCTTCCCTGATAGAAAACATTTCACACGTGTTGTCACAATTTGTGGAATTGTGGAGGAATTTGGAGGAATAAAGTGAGTCCTGTGTGACCCTACTGGGAGAGGACTCTTGGAAGCTTGTACCTTGTTTCCTCTAGACTTTGCCCCATGTTCCTTTTTCCTTTGCTGATTTTTCTCCGTATCCTCTCACTGTAGGAAACCATAGCCATGAGTACAACTATATCCTGAGTCCTGTGAGTCCTCCACGTGAATCATGGAACCTAGGGGTGGTCTTGGGACCCCTCCCAATGCAATTTATGCTACACTTCAGCCTAAATTAATTAAACATCCCTGGTAGTATGACTAAATCATTGTGGATGTCAATAAAGATTTATTAGCACAGCTATGCATCAGGTACTGTGCCATGCACTGTAGATACAAAGATCAATAAAACATAATCCCTCGCCTTGAGGACTTAGAGTATGTCCCCATGCCCCTAATTTTAGGTCCTTTTCTTATGAAAGAGACGGAGGGAGGGAAGGAGAGCCAGATTTGCGTTTAGATAATATTAAAGGACAAATTAATGAGTACATGGTGTATCATATCGAGTACGTGGTGCTTTAGATTCTAACCTCCCAGGACCGAACTGGTAGGCCGTAAAGCAGATGTCTTTCCTCCTTCTGAATGCACCTGTGTCCTCTGTTACAAAACTGCTCACTCTACTTTACACCCTCTCCCCATAATGCCATTAAGTCCCTTAAAGGCAGGTCTACAATCTGCCCAAATTGTTCTCTTTTGTCCCCTGTACATACTCAACAAATGATTCAAAGAGGAAATACCAAGTCACATGCCTTGTAATCTAATATTCCTATAGCCCCCTGGACACATACTGCAGGGGGATCTTCGCTGACAACTGAATCACAAAATTATTACTATTGACTAACTGGCAACCAACCCTTTTTTATCAACCAACCCTTTTTTATTCATCTCCATCTTTAAATGTTGGGTTTTTCCAACATATGAAGAGAGATCTCCTGTCCCTTAAGTTACCTCCTTTCCCAGGTCAGACCATCCATATAAATGCAACAGTGAATTAAAAGGATAAGAAGGATAAAGTGGCCAGAAGGAGGCTTCTTAATTACCTTCTAAAAGTTTCATATCCCTCCAAGCAAACTATCTTTCAGAATATGTTTTTCCTAATTACATGCCAAGAAACTATGCACATGGTGAATTCAGCCTTAACTATGACCAGGTCCCAGTAAACCTACAAAACAAACAAAACCAAGCTAGGTGATCATAGCCAACATTGTTGGACACCTACCCTATGTCAGGCACCATTTTTTTAAATAAACTTTTAATTTTAGAATAGTTTTAGATTTACAGAAAACCTGTGAAGATAGTATGGAGAATTCCCATATACCCCACACCCAGTTTCCCTTATTATTAACATCTTAAATAGTATTGTATATTTGTCACAATTAATGAACCAATACTGGTACATTATTATTAACTAAAGTCCACACTTTGTTCAATTTCCTTAGTTTTTACTTAATATCCTCTTTCTAGGACACCACATAACATCATGCCGTCATATCTCCTTAGGCTCCTCTTGGCTGTGACAGTTTCTCAGACTTTCCTTGACTGGGTAACATTGACAGTTTTGAGGAGTTCTGGTCAGGTATTTGGCAAGATGTCCTTCTGCTAGGATTCGTCTGCTGTTTTGCTCATGATTAGACTCAGGTTATGGGTTTTGAGGAAGAAGACCACAGCGCCCTTTCATCACATCATCTCAAGGACACATACTACTAACATGACTTGTCACTGTTGACATGGACCTTGATCACCAGGCTGAGGTAGTGTTTGTCAGGTTTCTCCACTACAAAAGTGACTCTTTCCTCCCCCGCTGTCCATACTGCACACTTTGGAAGAAGTCGCTATGCATAGCCCACACTTAAACAGAGGGGAATAACGTTCCCCTCCTTGAGGGCAGAATTTGGAATTCTTCTACGAGGGAAGTTTGTCTATTCTCTCCATTTATTTATTCAATCATTCATATTAGTATGGATTCATGGATATTTATTTTATTTTGGGGGATAATTCAATACTACTTTATTTTGTGGCTCAAATTATTCCAGCTTTGACCATTGGGAACTCTTTCAGTTGGCTCCTTTTGACATGTCCCCATCAATGAGTGTTTTGTTTGTTTTTTGAGTACTTTCTTTCTTTCTGGCACTACAAAATCTTGTGTATTTCCTGTCTGAATCCTAAGATGAGCCATTTCTCCAAGGAGCTCTGGTTCCTTTTATTGGCGAACGGAACTTATTAAACACTGAGATCTGAGCACTAGGCGTCAGGCATCATTTTTCACTTAATCATCTCAACAAACCCATGCAATAGGTATCCCATTAGCCCTATCTTACAAATGAGGAACTAAGGCACAGAGAGGTTAAGTAGCCTGCCCAAGGTCACATCAGTAAGTGGTAGGGCAGGGCTTTAAACCCAGAGAGTCTAACTCCAGAAGTCATTTCCTGACCACACTGCCACTGCTGTCTGCTATGAGCAGAACGCCACCAAGGGAACACAGATGAAGTCACATAAACACACTTATAAGAGCTCTGACCTTGGCAACAGATCCTTTTCAAAATAACTGGCTCAGCTGACAAGGTCCATGAGAAAAGCAGAATTTGGAACTGCACTGCCAATGATATAGAGACACATTCTTTGGTATGAGGTACAGTGAAAGCATGAACTCTGGTTGTGAGCAGCACAATCCTCAAGAGTAACCACCAGAGTCCTGCTTGGTCTCTCCTTATATGGTAACTTTCAAACCTTCTGATACAGTCAGTCCATCAGGCAATCTGGTCACTCAACACTCCTTGACCATGGCTAGGCTGAGCTGCAACCTGGTGCCTTTTGCAACATTAGACAGTCGTTTAACAAAAAAAAGTGGGAACAACTGACTCTTAAAACTCAAGTGAAAGCACATCCACTAGAAGGCAAAGTTAAAAAGATTGAAAATATCAAGTGTTGAAAATATCAAGATGTGAAGTAAATGGACCCCTCATACATGGATAATGGGAATGACAAACGGTATAGCCATTTTAGAAAACAGTTGGCAAGTTTCTTATAAAGTTAAATAGACACTTATCATACAATCCGGCAATTCCACTCCTAGGACTCTACCCTAGAGAAGTGAAAACATAATGCCCACACAAAGACTTGTACGTGAATGTTCACAGCAGCATTATTCCCAACAGTCAAAAAATGGAAACAACCCGGATGTTCACTAACTGGTGAATGGATAAACAAATTGTGGTATATTCATACAATGGAATACCACTTAGCAATAGAAAGGACCAAACTAGTGACACGTGCCACTACATGCATGAACCTCAAAAACATCATGCTAAACGAAAGAAGCCAGATTCAAAACCACATACATTTATATATACATTACCACATTTCATTTATATGAAATTCTAGAAAAGGCAACATTTTAGCAACAGAAAGCATATCAACAATCCCTGCGGCCAGGAATGGGGTAGGGGGATCGATTGCAAAGGGGCACAAGGGAACTTCTGGGGAGTGATAGAAGGGTTCTACATCTAGATTGTGGAAGTGGAGACACTACTATCTATATCTGCCAAAACTCACCAAACTATACACTTAAAATAGGTGAATATCATTGAGTGCAAATTATACCTCAGTAAAGCTGTTAAAATTGGGAGATTTCACATTAAAAAATTCAAGTTAGAGCCTTACTCCACAATACACTTAGATATGGGTAAATACTGGTAAAAGGCTGACTGTAAAAGTCCAACGAAAAGAAAATGCATTCATATATTTACCAACCCAAGAGACGAGGACGGCCTTTTAACGCAGAAGCTCAATGAAGTCACAAAGAAGGAAGATCCAGAGGGGAGCCGAGCCACACGTTTTAATGTGTTACATAAAAAACTTCACCAAAGAAATGTACAGGTAAACTACAATCTGAGAAAATATTTGCTACACATATTAGAACAGCTAAAATATTTAATTATAAAGACAACTTACACATAAATATAAATACTAGTATCTTTCAAAGAAGAAATGGACAAAAGGACACAAGACAATTCACTTAAGGGATAAAAATGACCAATAAGCAAACTACTAATACTCAAAGGAATACAAAGTTAAAAGAGTTGCTTTTTTTTAAAATAAGAAATTGTTCCATCTATCAAATTGGCAAAGGTTTGCAACAAGTGTATTCAACACAGGAACAAGGTGAGGCAGTGGCCATGTGCCACGGCATAACCAATGGGGAAACCAGCGTGGTGGTGTGCGGCAGGACCACCGAAAACATCCACTCTCCTCCCCAGCAATAACGCACTTCCTGGAAAGGCAGGGATGGTAGACTCTCACTTTCTGCTTAATTATTTCTGTAGAGTATGAGTATTCTACAATAAACATCAATTACTTGTTTAAGTAGGAAAAAAGATATTAGAAAGAAAAGAGTCCATATCCTTTGGCTCAGCAATTACATTTCCAGGTTTCTATCCCAAAGATACCAATAGATACAAACAATATTTATAGACAAAGATGTTCATCACAGTACCAGAACAGCAAGAATGCAAAAAACTTAAGTATCCAATATCAAGAAAATAATCTAATAATTATGGAATAGCCACAAGCTGAAATATTATGTAGCCATTAAAAATGATGCTTTCAAATAATAAATATTTAATGATATAGGAAAGTGTTCAGTCATAATTTAATGCTAAGTGAAAAAAGCATGGTAACAATCATACAAATACATATACATGCATAAAAAAAGACTGGATGTAAATATGTAAAATTTTTAAAAGTATCCATGTCTGGTGGGATTAACAGTGATTTTAATTTTCTTCATTATACTGTTCCATGTTTTTCAATGTTCACAATGAATATATATTACTTTAAACGTGTGTGGGCATGGGTATTCTCAAGAACTTCATGAAATCAGTGAACCTTTTGGCTAAGTGCCAACAGAAACATCAGCTTAAAATGAACCATCTCAACACTACAGTATCGGCCTAAAGGGAGACAGTCATAAAGCTTATGGGAGGGAAGAAGGCCAGGTACTGAAAGTCAGGCTGTTGACTAAAGAGTTCAGATTTAAGAAGGGAGGAAGGGGAAATGTTATACAACGAATTCCAATTTGTGTTTTATCACAGATAAATTAAGCTGACTTGCTTTGAAAAAGAAAACAAAAAACAGTCAACTGTGCACTTTAAAGTGGTTTAAGTACAAACTCCAAGTGTATGTCAACATTTCAGGCTGGCTCCAGACCATCGTGACCAGCAAGCAATAAATGGAACCTGACGCCCTGGAGATGTTTGTGGTGGATAAGGGGTCACTTGTTTCCCCCAAGGCTCTTTCAACAGACAGAAGGGCTGGGTATAAAACAAGGATGAAAGGCAGAGGAGAGAAAAAGAAAAACACTCCTATGAAAAAACACCTAGGAAAAGCATCTTCCTATTCTCTCCAACAGCATCTGGCATATTTTTACAGGCCTTTAAGGTTAGATGAGAAATATTAAAATGCACACAAAGCTATGAAGGCTACAGAGCTGTGCTAGCAAAAAATAAATAAATAAAAATCCTGCCCCACATCGTTGGGAATAGACACAATAAACAGTCACAAAAAACAAAACCCACCCAGAATCAAGGACAAAGAGGAGTTAAAACAATACAGCTGTATGAAAAAGGTGGATAAAGGAAGATAAATGAAACTGTTCATATTAAGATTCTATTGACTTTTACTAAACCAAGGCTTGTTTGTTTAAGCGGAATTTAAGCTTTATTTAACTGTGGAAGAGGAAGTCAAATTCACTTTTTGTGAAAAGGGAAACTTTCATGCCCAAATCCAAACATTTGTATTCAAGCATTGCTTCTAAAGATCTTAATCAAGGCAGGTAATACGGGCCTGAGCCAGCGGAGGGATGAAAAGAATTGGGAGAGGTTAATTACCCAGTACAACGCTCAAGGACTAGAGTTGGAAAGAAGAGGATTCAGCTTCTAATTTCCACTCTGTTCAAGAGATTAAGAAATTCAAATCAAATTACTAAAACAAGGTCAGGAACCTTCAATGAAGAGGGCTGGACCTGATTAATTATTTAGTGTAATGACGAAAACTGTGGCCTGAATTACCAAAACATAATGAAAACACAAAAGTACACAAATTTATAAACTCAAAAAATTTTTAATTGCACCCTTTAACCCAGTAACTCCACTGCTAGGAATGTATGCCACTCATAAACATGAAGAATTACTCAAAAATCTATGTTCAAACATCTTCAGTGAAGCATCACCCTAGCAAGTTACATACAGTACAACATATTTAATATAACCCCATTTAGTTCTGAGTATCTAAGGGACAAATACATATTCATGCATATATACACACACACACACACACACACGTACGCACACAGAAAATATGCTCAGAAAATTTATGGAAGCACATTTAAGAAAATGTTAACCAGGATGGACTCTGCCAAGCAGGCGAAGAGTCCTGAGGCTAACTTAAAACCTTCACTGTTTGAATTTATCACAAAGCCAGTATTACTTAATTTTATTTTACTTAAAGAGACAAAGTTGCTAGTTGATGCACCTATTTATAAAAACAGAAGGTGATATGCACACTAGGAAGGAGAGAAGGAACAAGATTATTTGAGATAACTTGCAACTTTGATTCTATAGAAACACTCACATTTATGAGGGACAGAAAGCTTAAACTCCAGCACAATTACAACAGATAAGTTAAAAAAACACTCCCTGTGATATAACAGCAAACAGTGACTGCCTTCAGAATATGTATTTTTTTTCCTTTTTTCATAGGTATGTTTTGAATAATCCACTAAAAAGTTCAGACACGAAAAAACTGGTACTTCCACTAGATTAGATAAGGGTAAAATTTTTCAAAGTAAGGATCTAACCGATGTTTGTCATTCTTTCCTCTTTCACATCCCTGCCTTCCATTCACTGGGATAGCAAATAACAACTCATTCACAATTTACCATGTACCAGACTATGCTCGAGCTTGACATAGATTATCTCATCTAATCTTCGAAACAATCCTATAAAACAGGTATTATATGTCTGTTTAAAGATGAGTGTGGAAGATTTTATTTTGTAAAGATGGTAGCTTCTAGATATCCTATTCCAATGCCCATCTTACTACGTGTCTTTGCCATTCCTCTATCAACGAGTGGGATCTATGTTCTCTCTCCTCAAATGTGAGGGATGTGGAAGTGATATCATGACACTTCTGAGGCTCGATCAGGGAAGGTAACACTGCTTCCGCCTCCTGCTCCTTGGATGTTCACCCTCAGAACCCAACTGCCACGTTGTGAGGAAGCCCAAGCCATGTGGAAACCGTGCGTAGTGTTCTGGCTGGTAGCCCAAGTTAAGATCCCCATGGACAGCCAGCATCAATTGCCAGACCTGTGAGTGAGGAAACTTCTGAGATGATTCCAGCTCCAGCCACCACCTGACTGCAACTGCACAAGAGACTCCAAGTGAGACCCACCTTGTTGAGTCCAGGCAATCCACAGAATGTGAATAATATGAATAATGATTGCTGTTATTTTAACCCAGTAAGTTGGAGTGATTTGTTACACAGCAATAGAGAACCAGATGAAAACCAGCATAAGAAGAGAAAGGGGGCTGGCCCCGTGGCCGAGTGGTTAAGTTCGCGTGCTCCGCTCCAGGCGGCCCAGTGCTTCGTTGGTTCGAATCCTGGGTGCGGACATGGCACTGCTCATCAAGCCACGCTGAGGCAGCGTCCCACATGCCACAACTAGAAGGACCCACAACGAAGAATATACAACTATGTACTGGGGGGCTTTGGGGAGAAAAAGGAAACAAATAAAATCTTTAAAAAAAAAAAAAAAGAAGAAGAAGAAGAGAAAGGTCAGTAACCTGCTACAGGCTGCCATGTCTGCACGGCTCCAAAGCTCATGCTCTTAACAACTACATTGTGTTACTCCTTGCTCCCCACTACTGCAAATGATGCAAAACGAAAAGGAGAAGGTCAGGAATCATCCACAGAATGATCGATACATCCCTAAACACTTGGGCACTGCCTAGAAAACAAATTAGAAAATACACCTAGAAAACCCTAAAATAAAGACCAACATGATAATCTAGCATTCCAGCCTCATTCTTTGACACCAAGCCATGAGTTCAATTTCACCATTACTCACTTCTCCTATTCATTCCACTTTCACAACTCTGTCTTTGCGACTGCCTCTTCGGGAATATTCTCTCCATGTTAAATATTTGTTAAGTATTTAATTAATGATCAGGACTTAGACCTGGGGAACAATAGGTTACACCAGTTCTCAGACTGGATTTTAAGGTATAGGAAAGATGAAGATGTACAACTAACCCAAGTAATTGAAAACGAATAAAACAGCCAAGTAAAAGCACATATCAAGGGGGCTGGCCCCATGGCCTAGTGGTTAAGTTTGGCACACTCTGCTTCAGTGGCCCTGGTTCACATCCCAGAGGCGGACCTACACCACTCATCAGCCATGCTGTGGCAGTAACCCACATCCAAAATAGAGGGAGATTAGCACAGATGTTACCTCAGGGCAAATCTTCCTCAGCACAAAAAAAAGAAGAAGAACATATCAAATAATACCTACTATATTAAAAAATGTTTAAAAGATATAAATAGTAAAATGTGAGTGTTTATAAATGTTTACAGATATAATGCTAACATTAGTGTTTAAAAAGGGGGATAGATACACCTTTATATATGCATATATAAAAATGTATAGGGGTCAGCTGTGTGACCGAGTGGTTAAGTTCGTGTGCTCCACTTCAGCGGCCCAGGGTTTCACCAGTTCGGATCCTGGGCGTGTACATGGCACTGCTCATCAGGCCATGTTGAGGCGGCGTCCCACATGCCACAACTAGAAGGACCCACAACTAAAAAAAATATACAACTATGTACTGGGTGGATTTGGGGAGAAAAAGTAGGGGGAAAAAAGGTAAGATTGGCTACAGTTGTTAGCTCAGGTGCCAATCTTTAAAAAAAAAATGTATAGATACATGCTTCTATATACATACATATACAGAGAAACATAGGAAACTGGTAAGAGCGGTTGCCTCTAGAGGAGGGGCTTGAAGGGTCTAAGAGGCAAAGGTGAATAAATGGAACGTCAAACTATCAGACCTAACTTCACCAAAACTGAGACATGCTGACACCGGGCACTCTAGACAGAAGGCACTGACCGGGACACAACATCACCTCTGACGTACTCCTAACAAAAAATGCTTAAGTTAAAGCTCATCTTGAGGAAATAATCAGACAAATCCAAATTGAGAGACATTCTGCAAAACACGTGGTCTGGATTCTTGAAAAATGTTGACACAAAAGGCAGAACACTGTGCCAGATTAAAGGAGACCAAAGAGATATGACAACAAAATGCAACTTGTGATTTTTGACTAGATTCTGGAAAAAATAAAACACTTCTAAGGACATTATTGGGATAACTGGGAAAGTGTGAAATACAGACTGCATGTTGGATGAAAGTATTGTATCAACACGCTATTTGTACTGTGATTATTTAGGAGAATGTCCTTGTTCTTAGTAGATATTGCTGAATTATTAGTGGTGAAATGTCATGATGTCTACAACTACCTCTCAAAAGATTCAAGGAAAATAAATAAATACATAATTTAGAGAGAGAGAAAATGCCAGAGTGCAAGTGAGCAAGCACACAAACAAAAGGCATAATGGTACATCGAGGTGAAGGGTTTATAAACATTCAATGAACTCTTCTTGCAACTTTTCTGCAGATGCAAAAATTTTCACAATAAATAGCTGGGAAGGAAAAAAAGCACACAGAAAAACTATGTGTATATAAGTCCACATTATAAGTAAAAGTGTAAGCCTTTGTAGACCCTGTATTCTAACTACAGCTTTGGGTGTGTTAATTTAAAAGATAAACATGTAAATAATATCCAACAAAAGAAAATAAGAATGCCTTGTAATGAGTGAATGAGATGAATTAGTTATTTTAAATATCTTTGTTACACAATTTATGCCACTTACAATTACCAATTGGCAATTAGGATACAATGCAAATTTAAAATTATAACTACACCTAACATAATTTAATCTTTTCACAGCAAAGGAGGTAGGTATTTTTCTGCACCTCTGGCTCACAACCACTAATGACAATTACATCTGTAACAGTAATGCAAAAAAAAAAAGCCCATTCTAGTTGGTTGCACTTGGATTGTCCACAATCCACAGATCCAAGCACAGGTAAATGTTTTCCCCGTTACATTTTCTGGGGTGACTACCTCATTTCCCATTTCTGAGCAATACTCTCATTCGCTACAAGGTTGTTTCAAAATTCCTACACAAATAGTTCCGATAAATATCGCTTGATCCAAAAATAAAATAAAATAAAATACACAGCCCAGCTTTCCTCTCAATTTTTCACTAAACCGATGTCACTAAAAGGCAGGAAGCTCCACTGTAATCGCTCACATTACTGCCGAACGTTCAAGAAAAGAATCTGAGGTTCATTCCAATGCAAAAAGAAAATCTCACTCAACTCCCAAAACTCTAACCCAACCTGGCACTAAAATGTGCCTCAGCGGGACTCGGGTCGCCGCTTTGAGACCCCGCTGCCCCCACAGCAGCCCTGAGCCCCTTGAGCTGCCCGGGGGGCGCCGGCTTCCGACAGCCCAGGAAGGTTCGGGGTCTCCACACGGGGCCCCTCCCCAGGCCCGCCTAGTGGCCGCAGAAGGGCGACGAGGCCCAGCCTTCAAGGCCCTCCTGGCCCCTCCGCCACCCCCCGACGCTCAGCCCCTCCGGCCCGCGCCACTCGCCCTCGCGTCCCCGCCCCTCCCCGCCCCACTCACTCTTCATCCTGGATGCGGAAGCCGGCGACAACCCCTTGCGGACAGTGGACGGAGAAGAAAGGGGCAGGAAGGGTGACCCCCTGGCTTCCACTCCTCTGAGGCAGGGGCCCGAACGAGGACCTCCGCGGTGGTCCCACGACGGAGAGCGTTAGGATCCGGCCGCCATGTTGTATCCCTGTCACCTTAGCAACCGTCTGGTCCTCAAAGCCCCGAGGCCGCCATCTGCGCGTGCGCAAAACGCCCCGTCTGCGTCCGCCAGCCTTACGTGTACGCGTGCGCAGTGTGTCCCGCCTCCTCAGTCTGGTTGCTAAGCGATCTCCGTCGCCGCTTTAAGTAAGCAATTCCCCGCCTTCGAGCGTAGATGACCTTCGCCCGGATCGCTATTCCAAGTCGTCCTGCGAACTTAGTGATTTAGGGTCTAAAGCCCAGACGACAGCCTCGAGCTGTAACTAGGCTGGGGATGCACTAAGTAATTGTCAATTGATTCCTGTTCTTTGCAGTCTCATCCTACAATTGAGCGTCTACTACCTACTTTAGTACATATCTATTTGTAAGTTTTTCTTTTTAATTCAACAAACATTTATTGAGCGCCAGGCACTTTTGCAGGCATTGAGGAGCTGGAGGAGAACAGTGTGGACAGAGTCCCTGACTTCTCGAAACTTACATTCTACCGTAACGTTGAAGGAATGAATATCTGAATGAAGTATGTGCACATATGACAACTGAGAAAGAAGTAGCCTAGCCCTCAAGGAACGGTCAACGCAATAAAAATAACATACCAACGCATAGCATTTTATGACGCTCATTGTCATTTATTTGCTTATTTCATGCCCACAACTACTCCATAAGGTCAGGCATCCCTGTTTTTTCCTATTGGTTTTTGAAAATAAAGAAGGAAAATGTGTCTATTTAAAAAAAATCAAGGGCCCAGCCCGTGGCCTAGGGGTTAAGTTTGGTGCACTTGGCCTCCGCAGCTTGGGTTTGCTTCCCAGGTATGTGGCCTTACACCACTATCAGTGGTGTGGGGCTGTGACCCACATACAAAACACAGGAAGACTGGCACAGGTGTTACTTCACGATGAATCTTCCTCACTAAAAAGAAAAACAAAATCAAAGCATAGAACTTTATAAAGCAAAATTTTTAATGATCCCTTCAAAGCATTTCCATCCTTCTCACTCCTCACCCTCCCCAGAGTTAACCACTGGCAAAAATTTGGTGGCATCTTTTCTGAATTTCTGTGTTTGAATTTGGACAGATTTTCCCCATAATTGAAAATCAGATATTTTCCCATAATTTGCTCTTTTTCATTTAATAAATCATGATCATCTTTTAATATTAGCACATATAAAGCTACCCTATGCTTTTTAACTGCTGCATAATATTCCATGGTATGGATATACTCTCATTTTTTTAACCATTTCCCTATTAATGTTTCCTATTTTTGCAATTACAAACAATACTTGAGAAAATATCCTTGTGCATATCTTTGAACACATATGAGACTGTTTCTGTAGGAATTGAGGAGTTAAAAGACATCTACAATTTAAATATGGACTGACATTAAATCACCCTCCAGGGGCCGGCCTGGTGGCACAGCAGTTAAGTGCACACGTTCCGCTTCAGCAGCCTGGGTTCACTGGTTTGGATCCCGGGTATAGACATGGTACCACTTGGCAGGCCATGCTGTGGTAGAGGAAAATGGGCATGGATGTTAGCTCAGGGCCAGTCTTCCTCAGCAAAAAGAGGAGGATTGGCAGCAGTTAGCTCAGGGCTAATCTTCCTCAAAAAAAAAAAAAATCACTCACGGCCTAATGGTTAAGTTCAGGTGTTCTGCTTTGGTGGCTCAGGGTTTCCCTGTTTCGGATCCTGGGTGCAGACATGGTACCACTCATCAGGCCACAGTGAGGTGGGATCCCACATGCCACAACTAGAAAGACACACAACTAAAATATACAACTGTGTACTGGCAGGATTTGGGGAGAAAAAGCAGGAAAAAAAATTTTGGCAATGGTTGTTAGATGCCAATCTTTAAAAAAACTAAAATAAAATAAATCACTCTCCGAAAACGCTGTACCAATACATTCAGGGATCTATACATGAATTCTCTTCTCCTCACACTTGCACAGACACAGGATATTATCTCCTAAGATTAAGAAGCCACTCAGGAAAAGAGTGAAACATAACATGAAATTTTTTATTTCGTTATGTTTCTCAGCCCCCCTCCCTTGTACTCCCTCCAGGACGGGATTCATCACTCCTCCTTTTGCAGGAAGCTTCCTCCTCTCTAAGCCCAGCACAGAGCTCTCCCCTACAAATGAGCCCTTAACATTTCCAAAGCTGGCATGACCATCTTTCACCCAGACTTACCATCCACAGATCCCATCCCAGCCAAAGGCGAAACCATCCGCCCAGGTGCATTCCAGCCCCGGCACTTCCTTCCTCCTCGCCACACCCCCCCTCCCCCACCCTGCCCCTCGGAACATCCCTCACTTTCCTGCGCACCCCTCCTCCTTTCTCTGCCCACCTCACCTCTCGCTGGTCCCAGCCTTCTCCTTCTAGCCCCACAGCGACCAAGCCTCCCCAAGTGCCTGTCGTTTACAGGAGAAATCCAGATTTCTGACCCCATATACAATCTCCCTCCACCTGAGATCGTCAGCCCCTAACCCTTCACCCACCCCATCTTTCTGCCTTCTCCTCCTCTCATACGTTTGTGCCCAAACTGGTTTTCGTTTAGAAGGGTATTTTTTCCTTCTCAAATAATGTTTTATATATATATATATCATTAGCATGATTCGAAAATAATAAAAGCAGAATTCAGCGAAAATCCTCCCACCACCCCTCTGCCCCCAGTTCCTCTCCCCAGAGGGTAGGCAACATGTGTTATATATATATTTTTTTCTTTTTCTTACACAAATGGTAGCATAGTATGACTCTGTTCTGCATTTTTCAGTTTTCACAACTAGAAAGACACACAACTAAAATATACAACTGTGTACTGGCAGGATTTGGGGAGAAAAAGCAGGAAAAAAAATGTAACACTTCAACTTCAATTTAACTTAACACTTCACCTTGCAGATTTTCCCCTACTGGTACACAAAGAGCCTCTTTATTTGATTTGATGGCTGTTCTGTTTCATGGTTGTACCATCCCTTATTTAACCAGTCCCCTACTGATTGACATCTAGGTTGTTTCTAATAGTCTGATCTTTCAAACATTGCTGCAGTGACCAATCCTGTAAATACATCATTTCCTGTATGTTCACATGTACCCAGAGGAGAAATTCCTATAGTAGAGCTGCTGAGTCAGAATATCTACTTCGATATTTTTTTACTTCTTTTTAAAAAATTGAGTCAAAATTCACATAACATATAATTAACCATTTTAAAGTGTGACGTTTAGTACATTCACAATGTTGTGCAACCATCACCTCTGTCTAAATATTTTCATCGCCCCAAAAGGAAACCCCATACCCATTAAGCAGTCTCAAAAACATGGTGCTGAGTGAAAGAAGCCATACGCTAAAGGCCACATATTTTATGATTATATTTATAGGAAATGTCCAGAATAGGCAAATCCATTGAGACAGAAAGATTAGCTGCCAGGGGCTGGAGGAATGGGGGTGATTGCTAACAGGTACGGGGCTTCTTTTTGGGGTGTTGACATTGTTTTGGAATTAGACAGTGGTGATGGGTGCCCAACTTTATAAGTCTACTAAAAACCACTGAAGTGTATGTATTAAATTGTTGGAATGGTAGGTATGTGAATTTTACCTCAAAATAAATTGGATAAAACCAAAATTTGATTATTGCTGGTATTATTTTTGTTGATGGTGCTGTCTTTGTTGGCTCTGAAAAGCCACATTTAATCTCTCCAGACCACTGGGATTTGATCTCTCCCTTCTTATCTCCTTGTGGTCTTTCCTGTTATTTGGGGAGCTGTCTCCATGTCACACTTATCTTTCTCTCACTGTCTCTTTCACGGCCCTTTCTTCTAATCAGGTAGGTTCTAAGCTCTGTGGGCTGCCCACCTGTCTCTTATCTCCCTGCAGGCAGAGCATGTTACCAGATAGTCATTGAGTACCTGTTAAAAAGGTGAACAGCTGAATGCATTTAGCACGTGAGCCCCGGCCTCGTTATTTCTGATCACCACTGGCTGATGGATTTTCTGCTCACCTTCTCGGTGGACAAATGGTTCTTGGTAGTGAAATCGTAGAGACCAGGTAGATCCTGATCCTGTGGAGGAGTTAGAGCAAGGTGCCCCCTGGAGGTAGACACAGCCTTGCTGTGCTTACCCAGGTGAGCAGGGGCTACTGGACTTCAGCCAGCACCTGCCTTCTTACCTGGCACCCTGGTGTGCAACCAGCACATTGTATGGGAAGCCCTGGGACAGAGGGAGGGGAAGGGCTTCCAGAATGGAAGATGAAAGGATGCTAACAGGGCACCTTAGAAGGAAGACAAGAAGGGAATTTGTGAGAGATTTTGCTTAGAGCAGTGGTCCTCGAACATTATCATGCACAGAAGTCACCCACCCTCAGGTGATTCTGGCTTGTTAAACCCAGATGGCAGGGCCCCTCCCTCAAAGTTTCTGAATCTGTAATTCTGGGGTGGAGGTTGAGATTTTGCATCTGTAACAGGATCCCAGGTGATGATGCTGCTGCACCAGTGACCATGTTTTGAGAGCCGCTGGCCTAGATAATTCCTTATTCTTTCTTTAATTCTAAATAGACTAGGAAATGCTACTTCAAACCGAAAAAGCAATTGCTGGGGAAGTTCTCTCCTTACAGTCAACACTCTCAAACACCACACAGAGGGGTCAGCCTTCTTGAGTTTTAGTTATGTGGCCTCCTCACCTGCTTCCCTGGACCACTCATGCCCTAAAGGACAAGCAGAAGAATTGACAGATGAGAAACAATAGGCTGTGAACTCCTCCAGGGAGGGGCCTCACCTCACACTCAGTGCCAGCAGCCAGGTGTATATTACATGCCCAAGGGATGATTGTGACATGGACCCAGCTTAGAGCATCTTAGAGCTCCACTTTTAAAACTCTGCATGAATACTACCTAATTATAGCTACTTGAGCTTTTTGACTCATTCCAGAACCGTTCCTCAGACAGTCATCCCATCCCCTAGTATTAGCTTTTCCCTATCTTCTGATGTCAAGAGATTCAGCCATGAGGCTATGTTTAGCAGACAATCAGTTTCCTTCTGCTGAGCATCTTTTTTTTTTTTAGATTGGCCTTGAGCTAACATCTGTTGCCAATCTTCCTCTTTTTTTTTTCTTCCCTCCAAAGCCCCCCAGTACATAGTTGTATATTCTAGTTATAGGTCCTTCTAGCTCTGCTATGTGGGACACCATCCCAGCATGACTTGATGATCTGTGCTAGGTCCACGCCCAGGATCATGAACCGGTGAAACCCTGGCCTGCCAAAGAGGAGCACACGAACTTAAACCCTCAGCCATGGGGCTGGGCCTCTGCTGAGCATCTTAATTAGTGTTCAAACCACAAAATAGGCAGAAGTTAGAAAAGTTGAGGATGACAGAAATTTCAAACATGCTAACATTGGTAAGGTGGGTAAAATGCAAATCTATCTAAAGATATTAGAAATTAGATTCATTTTAGAAAATAATAGACATATCTCAGAGGAAACTAAGGTTGAACAGGGATATGAAACAAGGAGGAGCAAGAAGAATATTAGCCATTCAAATTAACATGAAGAATGGTAGTTAACCAAGCATCATAAATGAGATCACGGTCTAGCCTGGATGCAATAACAGGTAAACTTTAGGCTAGAGAGAAGTCTATGCCCATCTCTCAGGAAAAGGCACTCGGAATTATAGATGCTTTAAGAAGAGTAAAAAAGTTTTCCTAAAAGGAGAATAGAAAAGATTAAAATTCAGCTCTTAAAGTGGTGAGGGAGAAAGAATGACACCGGTGACCCCAGCCCAGTCACAGGACCACTGTTTACTGTTTTCTCATTTCTGTAAAATGGGATGAAAGTACTTAAAGTGTCACAGTGAAGATTAAATGAGATGTCCATGATGCACTATACAAATACCGGTAGATTTTCGCCCACGGTCTAACACACAGGCCTGTCACAGAGCAGATGCCCCGTAAATGCTGTTGACTAATCAAGAAGCATCTTCAGCTATCACCTGCTGTCATTCCTTTCTGACAAGGGGCGAGCCTGATTTTCAACAATCACTGAGCATCCAGGACAAACTTTAACCCTTGATAGGGAGGAATTAAACAGGCAGACTGACAAGTTTTAGAAGTTATGTGGCCTGTTGTTGGGGACCCAGAGAGGCAATAGGCTTTGTCACTCCCTGGTGGCCACCCTGGGCTGGGACCGGAGTCTGCAGCTTCCAGCTCCCTGTCCTTCAACCGCTCTCTCTTACTAAAGAGATCTTTGTAAAAGCTTTGCAATTAATATGCATGCTTTAAGGAAGAACATTCTTTTAAACTTCCTGGAATTTACTGATTTGTTATAGCAAATTAGAAACATCTGAAATATCCTTCTGTTTGTCTATTTTTCTTTTGTTTTGTCTAACAGCTTTGACATTGTACTTATTGTACAGTGAAGCATTTCATTTCTGGGTTTTTTTCCCTCGCTTCCTTTCCTTTTTTTCCAGCATCAACTGGCAAGAATTCAGCTTTAGTACTGAAAGTGTTTTGCTCTCTTCTTGTCTGTACGCACCAGGGCCCTGAGTCAAAATAAAAAGTGTAAAAAGAAGATTGGAAGGAGGTTGAAAGAAATTGTCCAGGAGATAGACAGAAGACGGAGGCCTGGACCATAGAAGAGAGAAGAAAATTAGAGAACCCAGCAGGCCTGACCTCTGAAAAATGGTGTTCCAGAAAAAGAAAAGAGAATATGGAGGAGATTATCCTGTTCTAGGAACTTGGGATCCATGAATGTGAGGCAGAGATCAGAGCGATGCTTTCACAAGCGAAGGAACACCAAGATTGCCAGCGAACCAGCAGAAGCTGGGAAAGAGGCATGGAACAGATTCTCCTTCAGAACTCTCAGAAGGAACCAACCCTGAGAACACCTTGATCTTGGACTTCTGGGGTCCAAAACTGAGAGAATAAATTTTTAAGTCACCCAGTTTGTGGTACTTTATTGTGGCAGCCCTAGAAAACTAATACAGTATGTCTTTTTATTTTCATACCAAACGTCCCAATTGATAAACAGAATGACAAATTTTGTAGGTTGAGTTTAAAGCTAATGGGACTGTTTAAAATCCAAGGTAGCTGCTTGCATAAACCCCCCCCTCAGACATTTAAAAACCCGAATAATAATACTCTGCACCATTTAATTCTGATCATGTATGTTTGCATTTTCTTAACTCAAAGAATGAAAATTAGGACTTATTTGTCTCGGGAGCACTGTAAAATGGAGTGAGAATTGGCGGGAGAAGTTCAGAGGCATTAGGAGAATAATGCTCTGCAAACTCCAGTGCTTCATCAGCGCCGGTCTCCGAAGAGCCTGCATGCCCAGGTGAGGAGCTGAATACGTGGGTCTCGGGTGCCCCCTGCCGTCTATGTTCGTCACTGCGTCTCCCCCGGCGCTGGTCCCCGCCTCCCGGTAGCCTTGCTCTGGCGCGCCCACTTAAGAAACGCGGCTGGAACGCCTGGAGTGTGTCAGGGCTAGATTCCTAAGGGATGATCGGTCAACTTAGCTTCCTTCACAAACCTTGATTGACCACCAACTATATGTTGGTCACTGTTCTACGTGCTGGTGATGCAAAATAGAGATTACTACCCCCCTGGAGTTCACGTTCTACTGATGGGAGACAGACAAACTATATAAGCAAGTGGGGAGGAAATAAGGCCTGGAAAGGCAGGGATTCTGGGTTGCGATTGTAAATGGGACGGTCAAGGAAGCCGCAGTGAATAAGCGACAATTAAGCAATTTAAGACCGAGAGGAGATGAGGGAGGGTGACTTGGCAGTGTCTAGGGGAATGGGGCCAGGAAGAGGGAACAGAAATACAGAAGCCTCAAGGCAGGAGCATGGCCTGGTGAGCAAGGACCAGGAAGGAGGGTGGTGGGGCTGTGGCAGGCAGAGCGCGGGAGAGGAGCAGCATAGTCTTTCAAACGGCTGTGACTTTGGTTGTAGGGTTGCCAGATACAGTGCAGGACGCCCAGTTAAAGCTGAATTTCAGACAAACAACAAATACTGGTTTGGTATAAGTATGTCTCAAATATTGCATGGGACATACTTGTCCTAAATTATTTGCTAAATCTGGCAACCCTATCAGGGCTGGGCCAGAAGGGGAGAGTTTGAACAGAGAAATGATTTTATTTTAAAATGTAAGATGATTTTGGAATTAGGTCATTCATCCATCTATACACTGAATAGTACTAAACATGTACTATTCAGTGTGCTAGGCTCTGGGCATTCAGCTGGAAGTGAAATAGACAGGATGCCCAGAGGGCTCTGCCTCCTTTGGCCTACACTTATCTGCCCTTGTCCTTCAGAACAGTCAAGTGTCCCCGTCTCCGAGAACCTGCCCAACCCTCCAGCACCAGCATGGTTTAGATACACCCAGCACAACACTTGACCCCCTCACTTGCTCTAACACTTGCCTTTGGGAATCTGTGAGTCCCATGAGGAAGACAAGATTAGATCTGTTTGACCGCACAGCTGATTCTCTGATCAATGATATGTTTGACTGAGTGGCAGTTTGCCTAAACCTGGTTCTCCAGCCTTCCTGGTGGTGGGGTGAGCTACCTAACATCCTTTCAATTAAATCTGTTTTGTTAAGGTTAGCCAGACCTGGCTTCTGTCGCTTGCAACAGTGTTACTGAACCAGGTTCGGTTTTTTGCCCACCGCCCTGAAAGTCAAACACCAAGACGATGAGGTTTGCAGCAGAGAGAGAGTTTAATCACAAGGCAGCCATGTGAGGAAGCGAGAGCATGAGCCTCAAATTCGCTTTCCCGAAAATAGGGACTCAGGGATATTTATGGAGTAGGGAGGCAAGGTGGTCTGAAATGTGGAGAGAGGTGATTGGAGGTGAGGAGGGGTGAGGAACTGATGACCTGCACACGCGTCGTCAGACCATGCCTCTTCAGAGGACCCGTGTTTACGAAATGGTGGCGCTAGCATGATCTGAGGGTGGAGTTGTTAGCTTCTTGACGTCAAATGGTTGCCTATCGGACATCTACACAGGCCCAGTTGATGGGTTGGTGGTCTCAACCGGTCTGAAGTGGGCAAGGAGTTCTAATTCCTGAAAAACAGCTCACACACCCATTACCATGGTGACCCAGGCTCCAGGAAGATGTTATCTATAGGAGCCTAGTGGGAGTCAGAGGGCACATTGCCTAAGCAGCACAGTTAACAATGGGTGGGTTAAACACCTAAAAGCTATAGTCAGTAATCGAAAAAAGGGAAAAACTTTAGTACCTAGATACTTAATCATCAATGGCTGTTTGCTGGTTTCAACAGAGAACTCTCATGTTACATCGGCTGTGGGGACAGTTTTTTGGACTAGTCAGACCAAGAGAGTGGACAGTGTGAAAAGCTGGTGCTCCCTTCTCCTACTCCTGGAGCACCTGCCACAGCAGTGCAGGTGGTCAGGGCCACTCAGAGACCAAGAGGCCCCTGGGACATACAGGAGAATGAACGTGTTTGAGTTTTGTCTTGCCAGCATACTTTTCCTCCTTTTTTTACATACAGACCTTGGAGTGGGTCTTGGAGCGGGTACTGTCAATTGTCCACCAACAGTTATTTCATGATTCATTCGTGTGTTAGTTAACAATAGAGGGTGGGAGCTGGGCCTGGCTCCGTGGCCAAGTTGTTAAGTTCCCGCGCTCCGCTCCAGGCGGCCCAGTGTTTCGTTGGTTGGAATCCTGGGCGCGGACATGGCACTGCTCATCAAACCACACTGAGGCGGCGTCCCACATGCCACAACTAGAAGGACCTACAATGAAGAATATACAACTATGTACTGGGGGGCTTTGGGGAGAAAAAGGAAAAAAGTAAAATCTTTAGAAAAAAGAAAAACAATAGAGGGCAAAATGAAGACTTTTTCCAGACATTTAAAAGTGGGGGGGGGGGGGGGAGGGAGAAAACGGGCTTATCCACTCAATGAAACACCGAAGAACCATTTAAAATGGCATTTGCAATTACTTAGGGATATGCTTATGATAGAATATTAAGTACAAAAAGCGAGATTAAAAATTATATTTTTAACCAGGTTACATTGAATCTCAAATATATATTTTTAAATACACCTGTACATTAAAAAAAAAATTGACAAGAATTATGTCAAGACTCCAGCGGCCGTTTTATGGGGCGGTGGAGAATTCAGTGGTTCGGTATTTTCTAAACTTTATTTAGCCCTATCAAAAGCTCTTGATACATGAAGTTTCCACGCTGCCAGGATTCTTGGGGATAAATAAAAATAGTATTGAGTTGCAATATTTGAAAAGCTTTCTCCCGAGCTGAGTTTCCAATGTGCAATTTGCATTTTCCCTGTGAAAGCCTCCCATTCGCTGTGAGAAACCACCTCCCTTCTTGAAAGCCTCAGGGTCTCATTTTTTTTCAATCGGCCGAGGGGGATGACGACAGCCGCAGCTGGAGCTGGGTGGGAGCCAAAACTACGGACTCAGTCTGGAGCGGCCCAGCACAGGGGTAGAAACCTCGTAAGCACAGCCGCGGCGAGGTAACACGCAGTGGCCGGTTAGCTCAGTTGGTTAGAGCGTGGTGCTAATAACGCCAAGGTCGCGGGTTCGATCCCCGTACGGGCCACGGGTGGTTGTTTTTCCTTCCTTCCGTGGTTCCTGATTCGCTTCACAACTATTTTGAAAAATTAGCCTTTCGAGGTCCGTCAAACGCGAGCAGAGAAGAGACAGTCGCAGAATCTTTCGGTACTCGGCCCCGAAGCTGTCGAAGGCTCCAGTGGGGAGAGCGGGCAGGAACCTGCGCGCGTGCGAGCCGTGACTCCTTATCCCAAATTCCCGGGCGCTGCACGCCCTTAACGTCTCGTAAGGTCTTTTTTCCGGATGCTCTCAGAAGCCGCCGCCAGCTGCTTCCTAATGCAGAGCTTCTGAGGGCCCTCGACGGAGAGCCCAGTTTTCACCGCGTTCTTAGAGGTGAAAATGCGGGCTTGGAATTTCACTCATTCCACCAATACTTATGGAGAGCCTCCTGCATGCCCGGGCGCCGTCCAGGCAGGGAGCAAAACAGTAAATGAGAGATACAAGTTCCAGCCCTCATGAAGACAATGACCAGCCAATGACTGCCCTGTTTTTCAGTGAGGTGCTCTGGTTGTGGAAACTTCTAGAAAGCTTCTATTGCTACTTCTTTTTGCTTTTCAGAAGGATCTTAAGCTTCATATTTTTTCCTCTTGGCTCTGCAGTTTGCAGCCAGAGAGCAACTGGATGCATTTTTCACTCACAGTTCAAGTCTCCAGGTGTACTCAGGTGTGTTCAGTTTAACAAAAGCCAGCTTTCTAGGGTCAATGACATTTTATATCAGGGTCCAGCAAGGGCTTCAGCCATGTTTGAAAAATCTCCAGCGAGAACATCTACTAAATCATTCATTCTTTTCTCAAATATGTGTTACGCTCTGACTTAAATAAGTTACGTTTGGAGTCCACAGACCACAGGGGTAAAGCCCTTGGCAAGTGTCAGCATGTAATAAAAGTACTTACTAAATGCTGGCCATGGGACCGTTGTTACTATGAACAGTCAGCTGGAAGGAGAACCTGGGGCTGCTGACACCTAGAATAGACACCTGTACACGTGTTGCAAAATAACCAATAACCATTCTGCAGACAAGAGGGAGAAGGTGAGTTTACTTGAGCCAGAGTGAGGATTATAACCTGGGAGGGCAGTTTCCCCAAAGAAAGCAATTGATCCACAGAAGCATGGTTTTCAGTACAGTCTTATAGCATTATAGAACAAAGAACATACATTAAACACACCCAGGATACATATTCATCAAAGTTTCAAAAGGTATTCAATTACAAATTAGCAGATCAATATGACTCTGATGTCAGGAAAGGGACTAATAATTAAGGCACAGAACTGGCATAGGAGGGGAAGTATGCATTCTTATCTTAAGAGTGTATACTTTGAGATAATGTTTAATGAATTCTTTACTTTAGTGGTTAAAGCAGATGTACAATGTATGTTTGATAGGCCATAAATCAGGCCTCTTTAGTTCAAGCCTAATCCATTTTCAACTGGAATAGCTACCCTATATACCCCAATATGTGAAGCTCTCTTGTCACATGTCACACCTTGGATGTATGTGTCAGGCACCTTGTTAGCTGCAGGGATCCAGCAGAGGAGGACCCAGCTGAGATTGCTGCCCTCAGGGTGCACACTTTCCTAAACAAGGGGATGAAGGGGTCCAGAATATGCCTCTAAAGCATAAAAATTATTTTGAGCTGAAGGCATTTGAGTTCCTGAAAAGGCTTATTTGCCTAAAAGCAGAGCCTTCCAAAAGGACTCAAAAGAATTCAATCGTCATAAACCCCTTCCCTGGAAGCAATCAGGGAAGATTGACTCGTCATTGGAGAGGAGAAGTTGGCACCACACCTGAACAGGCATTGTCATAAAAACCATCATATCTCCCATCCACTATAGGTAAGCGCCTATTTATCTTTCCTAAAAGTCATTTGTCTTCTGGTAAGTGCTCTCTTCTCTCCTTCCCTTCCCCTATTAAGGTAGAATATAAGCCCCACATTCTAACTGCCTCTTTGAGTCACATTTTTCTGTGAACTCTTGTAGGTACACTAATAAAAATACGTGATTAAATTTTGTCTTTTCTCTTGTTTATCTGTCTTTTGTCAGTTTAATTTGCAGGCCCCCAAAGGCTAAAGACAAGAGGGTGGAGGAAAAGTTTTTCCTCCCTGACAGGCTCAAAAAAGATGATAAAATGGTGTTCTAGATGAGGAGGGCAGTTCTTAGCTCAGAGGTCAGAGAAGACCTTTCTGACATCTGAGAATGAGAGGATGAGAAGGGCTTTCTTGGAAAAGTTTAACAAAAAAAGGGAAAAGATTAAGCAATTGAAACAAATTCCACAAATCTGATCTCTCCTCTGGCCAATCCTTAGTGAATTAGGTCAGAACACTGTAGGGAGCATAGTGAGTATTGACTGTTGATAATGTTGATGATGGTGATGGTGGTGATGGTGGTGATGGTGGTGATGGTGGTGATGGTGGTGATGGTGGTGGCGGCGGTGATGGTGGTGATGGTGGTGATGGTGGTGGTGGCGGTGGTGGTGGTGACGGTGGTGGTGGCGGTGGCGGTGGTGACGGTGGTCCTGTGGAGAGAAAAATGCTCAGAAAGCCTCAGAACCTTCTCACACACCAGCCTGGCCCCCAGCCTCCCCCTATATGGGGAAAATGGCATCATCGTATTATACTGCAAATGGCAGTTTCTCTTCTTCTGCCGGCCTAAACTGTATACCGAGGGCAGGACAGTCCTGAGGGCAGGGCTGGTGACTCACCCAAGTCAACACAAAATAGCAAATAACCATCCTATAGATAAGAGAAATAAGGTGAGTTTGCTTGAGCCAGAGTGAGGATTATAACCCGGGAAGGCCTTGAAAAGCCTCTGGAGAAGCGTGGTTTTCAGTACAGTCTTATATCTTTTTAGAACAAAGAACACACATTAAACATTCCAGGATACATTTTCATCAAAGTCCCAAAGAGGTGTTCAGTTGCAAATTAGCAGGTCAACATGATCCTGATGTCAGGAAAGGGACTAATCTGGGTATTACCAATAAGGCATTACTAAGACAGCACAGGAGGGGAAGTATGCAGTCTTGTTTTGAGAGAGCGCATTCTTTACTTTGATGGTTAAGCAGATGTACAATGTATCTTTGATAGGCCTTAAGTCAGGCTTTTTAGTTCAAGTTGAATCAGTTTTGAACCGGAATAGTACCCCATACACCTCAATATGTGACATCTCTTGTCACCCAACAGGCGCTTAATAAGTCTTTGTTGACCAGTGGCCCTACTGCCCTCCTTGGGGAGGGGAGCTGAGACAGGTGCACACACCGGCAGCTACAAGACACACGGAGCGAGGGGAGTATAGAGGCGGGGGGATTAGGAAAGGTTGTGCTGAAAAAGAGGGGGCGGCAGAGCTGGGGACTGAAATGTGAAGAGGGGTAGGTTGGTTCCTTCCATCGCTCATTCGGTCGTTCATTCATTCATATGCAGCCATCCATTCATTCCCCTAGCGTGCACACTGGGGGGGGGGGGGGCGGGGGGCGGGGCCTGTGCTGAGCGCTGAATGAGTAAAATATCGTCTCGACTCTCAAGGTGCGACTAGTCTGGGTGAGTGGGTGGGGGTGGGGGGTCGACATGGGAGCAATTTGGGGGCTGGGGAGCACACTTGTTATAAATGCACACTTTGAATCCACTCCCAGATCTATTAAGCGGGAAGGTCTGGAGGTGGGGCCCAGGCACCTACACGTGCAGAAAGAATCCTCAGGGGATTCTGATGCACAGGACGTTGACAATATTTGGATAGTATGATGTCAGGCCAGGGGCTCTGGAACCCAGAAGACCTCCGCCTGGGAGATCCTGGACAGCTCCTGGAGGAGGTGAGATCTGGAAGTTAAATGCGTCCGCCGCAAGCAATAAGAAAATAACGCCCGTTCTCTCGCCTGGCGGATTCTGTCGTGGGCGAAGAGGCGGCGGGCGGAGCCAGCTCAGGCCCCGCCCATCGACCTGCTTGGTCAGGTGCGGTCGCCTTCCGAGGTGTCTTGGCCTGCGGGGCACTCGTAGCCGCCCCTTTCCCAGGTGACGCACATTTGAGCCGCCGTCGCTCGGCGCCCCGGGTTCGAGTCCCCGTCTCGGCCGCCATGGCGGACGCGGAGCCGGAGGCTGAGGACGGCAGCGAGGGCGGCGGCGGCGGCCGGGCTCCCCCGGGCCAGATCGGCAGCGCCGCGCGCGTGGCCCCGCTGGGCCCCGAGCAGCTGCGGCGGGTGCTGGAGCAGGTGACGAAGGCGCAGCCGCCCGCCGAGCCGCCGCCGCCCTTCGTGCTGCAGGACGCGGCGCGGCGGCTGCGGGACGCGGCCCAGCAGGCAGCCCTGCAACGGGGCCCCAGCGCCGGGCCCCCGCGCCCGCAGCGCCTGCTGCCGCCCAAGGTGAGGCGCCGGGAGGGGCGTGGGGAAACCGAGGCCCCGCGGGAGCCTAGGCCTCGCGGCGGCAGGCCGGGGCCGCGCCCCCGCTTCAGCTTTTCGGCCTTGGAGCTGCCTGGCGGGAGAGGCCAGGATCCGCCCGCGTTGAAACTCAGGGCGTCCCCACACTCAGCTCCATAGGGACGGCAGGGCACCCCCACCTGTCACCGCCCCGGCGTTTTCAGCTCCTCCGAGTCGCCGCGCTCTAGGAACCGTTGCCCACGCTGGGCCCTCTGCCCCGGACGTCCCGATGCCTTGTCTGCCTTCACAGGCCTGCCCAGGGCTCCTCCGTGCCGCCTAGCTCCCCTTACGGGCTTTTGTCCATTCCTCCCGCGTTCATTGGGCACGTACTGTGTTCCAGGCGCTGCCTTAGGTGCAGGTGGTGCAACCCTGAACACAGTCAATGAACAAGAACATAAGGCAGGTTCTGCCAGTGACAAGGGGCCGCTGTAGAGGAGTGCTTTTTAGGCCTGACGCTAGAGCTGAGACCTGAACGGATTAAAAGGACCCAACGTAGAGAACTTTTCAGGTGGAAAGTGCTGCAAGTGCCACGGCCCGGACTAAGGACAGAATTAAGTACATTATAGTAGTTTGATGCAGGACTACCACCCTAAGTGGTGGTGCGTGGATTCGTAACCCCCGTGCCCAGCCCAGTGCCTGACACACACTCAATCAATGAAATATGTGAAAGCACTTTGTGTACCACAAAACATCCTTTCTCGGTGGCATTATCTCCCGGGTCACACAGCTCTTGGCTGCTAGGGAAGTTGGAACTAGAACATGGTCGTCCAAGCCCAGGGGGTCCAGTGTAGCACCTGAAGCCAGAGGTCCTTCACATCACCTGTAAAATCACATCCTCTTTCAGCACTTGGGTTGTAAATGAGATGATGCTTCTCCTAAATTGCCATAGAGATGCTTCTTCCATTAGAAGAAATAGAAAGACAATAGAATCAACAATTTTCACTGTTTTTTGTTTTTGTTTTTTTAACTCAGTGATTTTGGCTGCTTAGAGTTGTACCCAGTTGGTTGTCTCACTAAAGTTTGAGAAGACGAGTATGATTCTGCCCAAACACCATACTGCCTAGAGGCGTGACCTTGGGTAGCTCAATCTCTTTGGGCTTTGGTTTCCTTGTTTGCAGGAGGAATGGCTTGTTGGATGAACTTTCTGGCTCATAATCTGTTGAAGAAACAAATGCCTGCTGCATAAGCGATGCACAACTGTGCACTTCAAGTCTGTGAAGTCAGAAGGATGGGGGTGACTGCCGTTTGCAGAGCCTCCACTCCATGCCCAGCGGTGTGCTGGGCTGCTTAGTTCTCAGCAGCCACACAAAAGTCTTTGTATCAGCATTTTACAGATGAGGAACAGGCTTGGTAGGGTTGAGTCACTTCACCAGGGTCCTCCAAGTGTGGCTGCACTCCAGGGCCTGTTGAATGTGGCCACAGTTTTTTCGGTTTAGTGTGGCAACTTAGGAGAGTCCAAAAATGACATTTTCCCTAAAATGAAAGCAAACTTAATCAGAATTAGGCAGCATGATTGTACTCAGTAGCTAATCTATTTCAGATGATATAAATTCTACCTGCAGTCACAAGAATGTAATTTTGTGGTCTATTCAGCTAATACTCTTTGAGCCCCAGCTGTGCCGTGGAGGCCATAGAAGTAAACCTGATGGGTACCTTGCCCCTATGGAGGTTATGATCTAACCGAGGAGGCAAAACATGACTCAGAGAACTTCTAGTCAAGGTCAGAAAACTAGAGATACAGATAAAGAGCTAAATGCATTTGGAGAAAGGGAGAGGTTATTTCTGGCTGAGGGGATCAGAAACAACTTTGTTAAAGAGGTGGCTTCTGAACTAGATTTGGAAAGGTGGGTCAGAGTTGAAAATACATAAGAAGGGGGTAGAGTGGGGTGTGCATTTGGAGAACCCAGGCCTTGTTCTCTGTGGAGAGTGGTGTGGATCAGAAGACAGACCAAGTGGACACTCTCTCCCACCGGTCAGATTTTGGCTCCTGTCTCTCCACATCCTCTTTGCTCCTGCCCCACAGAAACATTTCCAGTCTCCTCCTTCACACCGTGCCCTTTTTCATGCATCTGTGCATTCACACATGTTTTTCCTTACACCTAGAATACTTTTTCCACCTGGCAAAAGTTCTACTCAGCTTTCAAGGCCCCCCCACAGAGACCACCTCTTCTGGGAAGCCTAGCATCTCTGTGCTGTTCACACCTCCTGCCTCTCTTATTGCACCTGTTGTACCGTGGTGTCATTGTTTTCCTGCCTGCGTTCTTTAGGGAACCTGGTCTGCCTTCAGAATCTTCAAGCGGAGCTTTTGGAAGTACAGATTTGGGGGCAGGAGATCCTGACTCAGCAGGTCTGCAGGTGACTGAGGCAGGGCAGGGCAAACCACGCTCCTCCGGAAGGCTGAGGCTGGGACTTGGCTTACCTTTATACATTGGCACCCAGAGATGCTTAGTAAAAGTTTGCTGAGTGAAATAAACATATATGGAAGTATCAAGCATAATACAGAGATACTTAGTAGAAGTTTGCTGAATGAAAATAAATATAAAAAAGTATCAAGTATAATACTTGCATGGTAAACTAGTCTGGATAGCAGATTAAAAAATTAGACAAGTTTTGCCACTGTGGTAATCCTAAAACAATAGGATTTGGTGTGCATGTGTGTAATGGCATTATCTGGAAATATCCCAAGAGCTTAGAAAAACATCCTAAGTGACTGGTAGTAAAATGAAACCAATACAATTCTTTTTTTTTTTTTAAAGATTGGCATCTGAGCTAACATCTGTTGCCAGTCTTTTTTTTTTTTTTCCTTCTCCCCAAAGGCCCCCAGTACATAGTTGTATATTCTAGTTGCAGGTCCTTCTAGTTGTGCTGTGTGGGATGCCGCCTCAGCATGGCCTGATGAGTGGTGCTAGGTCTGTGCCCAGGATCCGAACCGATGAAACCCTAGGCCACCAAAGCAGAGTTTAAGAACTTAACCACTCAGCCTTGGGCCAGACCCCTAAAACAGAAACAATTCTTAAAAGATGTGCAAAGTAAATTTAATTGTCATTTGATTCACAAGTAGCCCAGGAATTGGCAACTCATGGGACGCTGGCACCAGTCCTGTACACTTCCTCATAAAGCAATGTGTTGAATTGTCTCTGCTACTTGTATTAGGTGTGTAACACACATGCAGACTCCATTTACATTCATACAGACTCCAGCTTGATTTCAGTGAGGGTTTGCATTCTGTCCTGGGGGAGGTTTTTATTGGCCTTCCACTTGGTAGAGGGTTGAGTCTAAAGAGGGCCTGTTGGTGGCCCCAAATCAGGGGTTATCAGCTGGCAGCGATTTTGGCAGTCTGGAGACATTTTTGATTGTCACAACTTGGGGGGCGCTAGTGGCATCTAGTAGGTAGAGGCAGGAATGCTGTTCAACATCCTACAGTGCACAGGACAGCTGCCACAATAAAGTATTGTTAATCCAAAATGTCAGTTGTGCTGAGGTTGAGAAAGCCTGTTCTGGATAATGAAGTTTGTCTTTCTTTTTTCCTTGGAGAAAGATGCTCATTATTTCTGCTCTGTGAAGGCAAGAACCTTGTCCGTTCCCTGAGCCCATGACAGCTGTATGTATCCCTAACACCTCTGACATTGTCTCTGGCACATGGTCACTGCTCAGTAGCTATTTGTGGAGCGTTGTTGCCAGCAGCCCTTCTGTTTGGTGGGTGCTTTGTTGTTACAGATGGTGCTGCTTTGAACCTTCTAGACACACATCTTTGTGCCTATGCCTGTATTTCTTATGGATTCCAAGAAGTGGAATTGCTAGGTCAAAAAGCACATGCATTTAAAATTTTGTTAGGTGTTAAAAAAAAAATGTTGTTCAATATATGCAGCCCTTAGGTACGTGCCCTGGAGAAACATACGTATACACACACATCCATGAAGGTTCAGAGCAGACCGTAAGAGCGTAGATTTGGAGACCACCTGTCCATCAACAGGAGAATGTTGTTCTCATACCGCAGAGAAAATGAGCCCCCGAGAGCTACACATCTCAAAATGGATCTATTTCACAAGCAAGATAGGAAGTAAAGAAACCCAAAAAAGCCCCACTAAGTTGCAGGAGATGATATTCACTCATAGAAATGTTAAGAACATGTCAAAAGTGAACTATATATTTTTAGAGATATCTACATATGTAATATAAAAAACGTGTGAGAACGATAAACAGCAGATTCAGGATAGGGCAAAGAAAAGTGCATGCACACTGGGAGAAAGCGGAGGGTTCATGCGTCCTGGTAGTGGATGTCTTAAGGTGAGTGGTAGGGACCTGGGTTACATTGTTCTCTATGGCTTTTTTGGCTTCCAGAATTTCATTAAAAAATGGGCCCACATATTGAATTGAATCCAATTTAGAGTACTGGGAACTCCAAATATACATATGGTAAAACTATAAAGAAGGATATTTCTTAATGGGTCATGAGATCAATTTAGTGGATTGTGACTAGTATTTTTTAAAAAGCGATGTAGAATAGATATTACCAGAAGGTATTTATGTAGGAATGCTTAGTAGTTTCATGAACTTTTAATTTTATTTATATATGCAAATTTTCCACACTCGCATATGGATGTGATATAAAATACATCACTGTGGTCTGGTCAGAAAGGTTGAGAAACACTGCTGTAAACAGTACAGAACATTGTATAGACTTTTTTGTGCGTAAGATGTATTTTATAATTTAGAAAAAGAATGTTGATAGTGGATTTAAGATGAGAGTAAAATTGCAGAAATGTTAATAGCATAATACTTCTTTTCTCTTTCTGTGTTTAAGCAATTAGAAGCCATTTGTGTCAAGGTAACATCTGGAGAAACAAAAGGTCAGGAAAGGCCGATGCCCCCACTGGCCACCATCCAGCCCAGGACAGCCAGGCTGAGCCAGCCACTCAGAAGGCACTCCAGCGTATTGGGGCTCAGCATCGCCAGTCCTCAAATGCTCAGATCACAGCCCCTCCTGAGCACCGGGCCACAGCCATGTTTCCTGAGTCACTCACCTCAGCCTCCTGTTCAGGTGTTTGTACAGAGACCACTCCCGGCCCTCCGGCCAGGCCCTACGAGGAGAGTCATGGCCCCCAAGGCTCTGAGTGGACAGGGCACCACGTTGGCCCCTTCCTCAGCCTCTGACCCACCAGCAATAACATCTGTTTCCACCAGTTCAGCAAATTTATTTATTTCCAACTTTCATACAAAACACACTGAGAAACTAAAAAAATCTTTAAAAGTGAAAACACGTTCTGGACGGATATCTCGACCTCCCAAGTATAAAGCTAAAGATTATAAATTCATAAAAACAGAGGATTTGGCTGACGGTCACCCATCAGATTCTGATGATTATTCAGAACTGAGTGTGGAAGAAGATGAAGACCAGAGGGAAAAGCAGGCGCTCTTTGACTTGTCGAGCTGCTCTCTGAGGCCCAAAACTTTTAAGTGTCAGACATGTGAAAAATCATACATAGGAAAGGGAGGACTGGCCCGGCATTTTAAACTCAATCCTGGCCATGGCCAGCTGGAACCTGAGATGTTGCTGTCTGAGAAAGCCAATGGGAACATGATCCAGGGCCGCGAGGAGAGCAGGACCACTAGCCTGGCGTCCCTGGAGCTGTCCACGCCAGCTCTTCTAAGTGAGGAAGGGGCCCGGTCAGCACGGGGTGGCCTGCAGGTAATGTTTCTGTCTCGTGACAGTGTCCTTATTCCTGCCCCATCATCCTTAAATTAATCTTTATGGTGTCTGATGGGGCTTCAGGCAAAGGCTCAAGCAGAAACAGAATCATCATAATGGGGGATCCAAGCTCCCCTGCCATTGTCTGCACTGCTGCCAGATAAGCGAGGAGATGTGTGTTTTCTGTCTGGTGTACGATGCTTTACTGAATGTGTTCAATGGCAGCTGCCAGTTCTTTAGATTTGGTCAGTAGAACTAATCGCAGAGCACTCAGCTGATTCTGCGGTAGCAGCAGATCTTGGGAAAGGTCCAAATGGGGGATAGCGGTCCACAAGGCTGCTTCCTGGAGTGTCAGATTTTTTTTTTTTTTAAAGATCTTATTTTTCCTTTTTCTCCCCAAAGCCCCCCAGTACATAGTTGTATATTTTTAGTTGTGGGTCCTTCTAGTTGTGGCATGTGGGATGCCACCTCAGCATGGCTTGATGAGCGGTGGCATGTCTGCCCCCAGGATTTGAACCAGCAAAACCCTGGGCCACTGAAACGGAGTGCGCGAACTTAACCACTCAGCCACAGGGCTGGCCCTGGAGTGTCAGCTTTAATACACTGCTTGGCGTCTTCCTCCTCGCTTGCCTCTTCTAAAACTTGCAATCAAACAAAGCAGATATAAGTCAGTTTGAGTTTGCATCACCATGTCAAGATTTATTGACTGAAATTTTAAGTTACTGAATGTGTCGTGTGCATTTGTGTGCCCTGTACAATTATTTTATTTTAAGAACATCAGCTGGATGACTTTAACCCACGGCAGGCCCTGGGGTTGCCTTCATCACACTTTGCTTCAACCTCCCTTCTTCCTTTTCCTTTGACTTTCATTGGCTGTTATTTGTGTCTGTGCTTCCGACTAGGTAGTTATATTTATGTTAATTTGTAGTTTTTCAAATGTTAAATAGAGAAGCCAGCATTGGAATCCATATGACTACTTGATGGGAGTTTTTGACTTTAGTGACTTGGAAGGTGTTGAAAACCGAGTGCCTACCTGCTCTGGCCACCTCGTTCACTGCCGTCTGACTGGGGTTCCTGAAGGAGGGGTGAGGCTGGCAGCAGCTTTGGCTTACAGATCAGCTCCTTGGGACCCGAACAGACACTGTCTGGGCCCAGGAGATCTGTACTGAGGTCAAGTGCTAGAACCATGGGACAACCCTGTGTTAGGGTTCAAAAATATCTCGCTCTGTAGCTTTAGCTTCAATAATAGTAACACCGTTTATTGCATGCCTGCTTTGGGCAGGAGCCTCACATACATTTCCTCAATCCTGTGAGAGCCCTGAAAAGCGGGTGCAAGAGTTTCTGCCTGAGATGAGACACTTGGGGCTCAGAAGGGATGATGAGCATCCCTGTTGAGGCACATCTAGGACTCCGTCCAGGCTGGGAATTAGCCCCAGGTCTTCTGATGTCAAAGCCCATGCTCTAGACCCGGCTGCCTCTTAGAGGAGGTTCTGCGCCTCTCACAGCTGGTAAAACCCTAACTTTTGAGAAACCTGTCTACTTTTCTTAAGTTGTAGTAGGACCAGGGTGACAGGTAGTTTATCGTCTAAACCAGGACATTTTGAGAGTGAAAGGGCATTTTTAGTAATTCCAAGGGACAGGAGGCACACTTGCGACTGTGTCAGGATGACCAGGCTAACTGGCACTTTCTGTGTCTTTCAATAATGAAATCCTACACCAGAGCAAAAGCAACTTCTAAATATTTGACTTCCTGATTATAGGCACCTGGCCTTGGGAATGGTGGCTGTCCAGATTGCCTGTGAGGCTGTGGGTTCCTGGGGCTAGCTCCCTCCGACCGCTGGGTTAGAGGGACATGCAGATCCGTGTCTCTCCCCTCCTTTCCCGAGTATGCTGTAGAGGGCCACATGGTATAAAGCCACAGATAGACCTGGCATTCCTCTTGAAGCTTCCATTGTAATGAAGATTTGAAGGGAAAATTCTTTAAGAGTTAAGAAGACATGTTTTGTGCTCGTTTTCCTTGTATTAGTTCATTTAACCTTCCAACAGTCCTGGGAGATTGTTATATTATTGTTTTATTATTATTATTCCTATTTTCTTCTTATTATTCCTCTTTTCAAATGAGAGAATTGGCAGGGAATAAGGAAATAACTAGACAATGTCAGATCCAGAATTCTCTTCAAAAAGCCATGCAAATCTATGGAGACAGAAATTAGGTTAGTGGCTTCTAGGGCCTGGTGGGAGGGAGGAATGAGTGATGCTAATGGGTCCAGGGTTTATTTTTGGGGTGATGAAAATGTTCTGGAATTAGATAGTGGTGATGGTTACGCAACTTTTGGATATACTACTAAAATCTACTGAATTGTATATTTTCAAAGAGTAAATTTTATGGTATTTGAAATATATCCAATAAAAATAAAACTTTTCAAAAGTCATGGGAAAGTTATGAATTAACAAAATTCAGGTCAATTTTTAAAAATCTTTATTAAGAAATATATATATTTAATTATTTTATTGAGGTCATAATGGTTTATAACACTGTGAAATTTAAGTTGTACATTATTATTTGTCAGTCATCATATATGTGCCCCTTTACGCCTTATGCCCACTCCCTAACCCCCTTCCTCTCTGGTAACCACTAATCTGTTATCTTTGTCCATGTATTTGTTTATCTTCTACATATGAGTAAAATCATGTGGTGTTTGTCTTTCTCTGTCTGGCTTGTTTTGCTTGACATAATACCCTCAAGGTCCATCCATCTTTTTGCAAATGGGACGATTTTGTCTTTTTTTTATGGCTGAGTAGTATTCTGTTGTATATACAGACCACATCTTTTCTATCCATTGATCAGTCGATGGGCACTTGGGTTGCTTCCACATCTTGGCTATTATCAATAGTGCTGCAATGAACATGGGGGTGCATGAGTCTCTTTGAATTGTTGATTTCAAGTTCTTTGGATAAATACGCAGTAGTGAGATAGCTGGATCATATAGTATTTGTATTTTTAATTTTTTGAGAAATCTCCGTGCTGTTTTCCACAGTGGCTGCACCAGTTTGCATTCCCACCAGCCGTGTATGACGGTTCCCCTTTCTCCACATCCTCTCCAACATTTATTTTTTTGTCTTGTTAATTATCGCCATTCTAACGAGTGTAAGGTGATATCTCATTGTAGTTTTGATTTGCATTTCCCTAATGATTAGTGATATTGAATATCTTTTCATGTGCCTGTTAGCCATCTGTATATCTTCTTTGGAAAAATGTCTGTTCATATCCTCTGCTCATTTGATCGGGTTGGTTGCTTTTTTGTTTGAGTTGTGTGAATTCTTTATATATTTTGGAGATTAGCTCCTTGTTGGATATATGATTTGCAAATATTTTCTCCCAATTGCTGGGTTGTCTTTTCCTTTTGTTCCTGGTTTCCTTTGCCTTGCAGAAGCTTTTTAGTCTGATGTAGTCCCATTTGTTTATTTTTTCTTTTGTTTCTCATGTCCGAGTAGACATGGTATTCAAAAAGATCCCTCTAAGACCAATGTCACAGATTGTGTTGCCTGTATTTTCTTCCAGAAGTTTTATGGCTTCACATATTACCTGCAAGTCTTTAATCCATTTTGAGTTAATTTTTGTGCATGGTGTAAGATAATGGTCTACTTTCATTCTTTTGCATGTGGCTGTCCAGTTTTCCCAACACCGTTTACTGAAGAGATTTTCTTTTCTCCATTGTATGTTCTTGGCTTCTTTGTTGAAGATTAGCAGTCTGTAGATGTGTGGTTTTATTTCTGGGCTTTCAGTTCTGTTCTATTGATCTGTGCATCTGTTTTTGTACCAGGACCACGGGGTTTTGATTACTGTAGCTTTGTAGTATATTTTGAAGAGAGGGATTGTGATGCTTCCAGCTTTGTTCGTTTTTTCTCAGGATTGCTTTAGCTATTTGGGGTCTTTTGTTGCCTCATATGAATTTTAGGATTCTTTGTTCTATTTCCATGAAGAATGTCATTGGGATTCTGATTAGGATTGCATTGAACCTGTAGATTGTTTAGGTAATATGGACATTTTAACTATGTTTATTCTTCCAATCCGTGTACATGGAATATCTTTCCATTTTTATGTCATCCTTGATTTCTTTCAATAATGTCTTATAGTTTCATTGTATAGGTCTTTCACCTCCTTGGTTAAATTTATTCCTAGATATTTTATTCTTTTTCTTGTGATTGTAAATGGTTTTGTATTCTTGAGTTCTCTTTCTGTTAGTTCATTATTACAGTATAGAAATGCAACTGGTTTTTGTAAGTTGATTTTGTACCCGGCAACTTTGCTGTAGTTGTTGATTATTTCTAATAGTTTTCCAATGGATTCCTTAGGATTTTCTATATAGAAAATCATGTCATCTGCAAACAGCATGAGTTTCACTTCTTCTTTGCCAATTTGGATACCTTTTATTTCTTTTTCTTGCCTAATTGCTCTGGCCAAAACCTCCAGTACTATGTTGAATAAGAGTGGTGAGAGTGAGCACCCTTGTCTTGTTCCTGTTCTCAGAGGGATGGCTTTCAGTTTTTCCCCGCTGAGTATGATGTTGGCTTTGTGTTTATCATATATGGCCTTTATTATGTTGAGATACTTTCCTTCTATACCCATTGTGAGATTTTTTATCATAAATGGATGCTGGATCTTGTCAAATGTTTTCTCTGCATCTATTGAGATGATCACGTGGTTTTTATTTATCATTTTATTAACGTGGTGTATCACACTGATTGATTTGCAGATGTTGAACCATCCCTGCATCCCTGGTGTAAATCTCACTTGATTGTGGTATATGATCCTTTTAATGTAATATTGTATCAGTTTGCCAAAATTTTTTTTAATTCTTTTTTTTGAGGAAGATTAGCCCTGAGCTAACTGCTGCCAATCCTCCTCTTTTCGCTGAGGAAGACTGGCCCTGAGCTAACATCTGTGCCCATCTTCCTCTACTTTATACATGGGACGCCTACCACAGGATGGTGCGCCAAGCAGTGGTGCCATGTCCGCACCTGGGATCCAAACTGGCAAACCCTGGGGCGCTGAAGTGGAACTTACGCACTTAACTGCTGCACCACCGGGCCGGCCCCAGTTTGCCAAAATTTTGTTGAGGATTTTTACATTTATGTTCATCAGCAGTACTGGCCTGTAATTTTCCTTCTTTGTGTTGTCCTTGTCTGGTTTTGGTATCAGAGTGATGTTGGCCTCGTAGAATGAGTTAGGAATTGTTCCATCGTCTTCAATTTTTTGGAATAGTTTCAGAAGGATAGTTATTAAATCTTCTTTGAATGTTTGGTAGAATTCTCCAAAGAGGTGCACCTACAACACGACTGACAAACAATAATGTACAACTGAAATTTCACAAGATTGTAACCTGTCATTAATTCAATAGAAAAAAAAAAAAAAGAATTCTCCAAAGAAGCCATCTGGTGGTGGACTTTTATTTTGGGAGGTCTTTAATTACTGTTTCAATCTCTACTTGTCATTGGTCTATTCAGATTTTCTATTTCTTCTAGATTCATTTTTGGGAGGTTGTATGAGTCTAAGAACTTATCCATTTCTTCTAGGTTGTCCAATTTGTTGGCGTATAGTTTTTCATAGTGTTCTCTTATAATCTTTTGTATTTCTGTGGTATCCATTGTAATTTCTCCTCTTTCATTTCTAATTTTATTTATTTGCGCCTTCTCTCTTTTTTTTTCTTAGTGAGTCTGCCTAAGGGTCTGTCAATTTTGTTTATCTTCTGAAAGAACCAGCTCTTAGTTTCACTGATCCTTTCTACTGTTTTTTTGGTTTCTAGTTCAGTTATTTCTGCTCTAAGTTTTATTTTTTCCCTTCTTTGCTGACTTTGGGCTTTGTTCTTTCTCTAGTTCTGTAAGGTGTAGTTTAAGATTATGTAGTGGTAGTATCTGGTCGCAAATTCCACCAGCCACCACTGAGGGGGGCAGGAGTTCTGTTTTCTGAGCACACCCACGCCCCCTGGCAGTTGTGCCCATCCTGGAAGCTGTGCGGATAGGGCTCTCTGCTTCTGGCTGCTGCTACTTTACACACATGGGCGCAGGCACTCTGGCGGGCATCTCCTGCCCTGGCCGACTGGCTGTGCTGATGGGGGCGAGGGGACACCTTCCTTCCGGCTGCCCTCGCACTCTGCACTCACTGGCTGCCTGCCTGGGCTACTCGTCTTGGTGAGGGTGCCCCCGCCATTGCTTAGCTGCCTCAGTGTGGAGCGTTCCTGTGGGCTGGGAGGCAACTCAGAGCAAAAACATCCCTGCACTGTGGAGGGAGAGGAGATCCACGTACCTCCTTCAACTCCCTCTTGGGGGAATCCAGTACCCAAACTTTCAGAAGTATGGCTGTGTGGATCCCTCAGATGTCTGTTGTGTGAATGTCCTCTGTTGGTTTATGAATGTCATTTTCCTTGTGTTTTAGTGGGGAAAGACTAAGGGGAGCGCTTACTCTGCCATGATGCTGATGTCACTCCCAGGTCAATTTTTAATATGACAGTGATGTCAGAGAAATTTCTTGTTTCATTTTGGGCAGCACCCCAGGGTTATGGTTTGTCAGCCCAGATTTACTGACTTGCCTTATTCATCTGGTGGTGTTTTTTTTTTTTAAAGATTTTGTTTTTTCCTTTTTCTCCCCAAAGCCCCCTGGTACATAGTTGTATATTCTTGGTTGTGGGTCCTTCTAGTTGTGGCATGTGGGATGCTGCCTCAGCGTGGTTTGATGAGCAGTGCCATGTCCACGCCCAGGATTCGAACCAACGAAACACTGGGCCACCTGCAGCAGAGCGCGTGAACTTAACCACTCGGCCACGGGGCCAGCCCCATCTGGTGTTTTAAAGGGGTGCTTTGGGGCCAGCCTGGTGGCGCAGCGGGTAAGTTCACATGTTCCGCTTTGGCGGCCTGGGGTTCACCGGTTCAGATCTTGGGTGCGGACATGGCACCACATGGCACACCATGCTGTGGTAGGCGTCCCACATATAAAGTAGAGGAAGATGGGCACGGATGTTAGCTCAGGGCCAGCCTTCCTCAGCAAAAACGAGGAGGATTGGCAGCAGTTAGCTCAGGGCTAATCTTCCTCAAAAAAAAAAAAAACCCATAAATAAATTAAATTAAAAAAAAGGGGTACTTTGTTGGGAAAGTTTAAAGTGCATTGATTATAGTTAATGTGTCTTCATTAGGCAAAGAAGAATAATTTAGCAAGTTCCTTGCTTTTGACTTGAGATTTTCCTGCCTTAAGGTTTTCATTAGGGTATATAAAGCATAATTATTTTATTTTTGTTTTGGGTGTGCAACACTGTCTAGAATGGTCAGTCTGTAGAAGTTGAAGAGGCCTTGGTGTCTGAACCAGAAAATGGAAATTATTCAGCCCTTTTGGGATCAGAGAGACATCCAGGACCTAGAAAAAGTGGCTACTCCATCCCCCCTGCAGAGTCCAGCACTGCTGTCGCCGAGCAGAGCAGAGCGGCTCACCCGCGCATGGGAACTGGTGCAGCAGGTGTGCAGAGCACGGCGAGGAGGAGAGCCAGGCTCAAGGAGGTGCGTCACTTTTAGAACCCTGTTCTTGAAACCTGTTTCTTTGGCATGATATGTGGCAATTCACTGTTAAGTTTCTGAACCCAAATACCCAGATTGACTCAATAGTTCACCTGAAATATAATGGGATGAAGTATATAATAAATTCAAGGAGAGTATTATCTGAAGAATTCCTAGGTTTCCCTGTTTGAAATGACCAGAAGGCCTTAGGTATAGCAGAGCTGCTCACCTTTAGAAGCTTTGGAATAATTATAACCTGTGTTTTCATGGAAGCAGTTTAGAAAACAACAGAAATGGTTTTCTATTTTTTTGGTAAAAAGTTTCAAGGTACAAAAGCACATTTCAGGTTTTGAACCCTGAAGTCCCCATTCCAATCATTGACAGTAGGCTTAGTGAATTTAATGGAATTGACTTGGAAAAGTGGAACCCTAAACTTATCCAAATTGTCTTTGGCTAGGATGTATTTATTTTCCTGGTAATGGCCAGGTGAATAACAACGAAAATAAGTGAAACATAGCAAGAGCGAGCACAAGATAAGTGAGACAACTGGTCCTGAAAAGAGTGGCCATCAGGGGGCTCAGGGCCTCCAAACTCCTACACACAAGGGGAAGGAGTGGTTTTCAGAGGGGAAGTGGTTTTCCTAGAATGCTTCATAAGGTTACGTGTTCTAGCAGGAAATTTAAACCCTGATATGAATTAGCTTTACTCCCGTTGGGGCTTGTTGATGAATCCTGGATGACTGATTTTTAGGAGTAGGAGGTAAGGTCGTCCTTGATTTGATTCATTCATTAACATTCAAAATAGCCACCATCTATTGAGTACTTTCTGCATGGTGACTCAGCTACACTAACCCCTGTGCCTCTGTGCTAAGTTCCACTTACACTTCATTCCTTGATTATCTCGACTTAATAGATGAGGAACCTGAAACTCAGAGAGGCTATATAACGTGCACAAGGTCACTCCACCACAGAGAGCTGGCAGATCCAGAATTCGAATCCAGGATGTTTGCTGTCTCCTATGTAGGAGCATGTGATAGGGCTTCTGAGATCAGTGAGGCGCCATCAGCTCTGTGCACCTGCGACTCTAACGTGATGATACCATCAACTTGATTTACAATGCCACGTCCGTCACACAGGGAATTGAGGACTGCTGTCAACAATTAGAGATGAGAATCCCCCCAGAAATGGGCATTAATTTTACACATTAACTGGATGCCCATCAGGTATCAGGCCCTGTCCTGGGTGTGGAGGGGACAGTGTGCACAAGATAGACATGGCCCCCGCTCTGGGGAAAGATGACAGCCAAACCAGTTGGCAAAAGAACTGCCAGGCGGACGTGAATGTGAAGCTGAGAATTGAGGAAACACCCTGCCAGCTGTTGTGACGCTTGCGCAGAACTTAGGCCAGGTCATGTGAGATAATATCCCACATTCCAACCTCCCACAGCTCCTGGAGTACTGGAAACGAGCTGGTCATTTTTCTCTAAGGGCTTTTGAAAGTCATAATTAAACATTTTTTCTTCCAAATGAGAAGGTTTTCCTTTGGCTTTTCTGACTGTTTTATGACTGTCTGTGGCTCTCCTCTGAACCCCCTTCCAGTCCTTTGCAGCTCCTAATTGATTGATCTTCCAAAGCCTAAAGCTTGTGACCTCCCTGAGCCTCATAAGACTTTCTGTCTCTAAGACTTCTCAGCTTTCCCCCCTACGTTAATTGCCTCCCTGGGTGACCTCAACCATCCTTCTGGCTTCTCAAACCATCTTCCCTGTGCTGACTCCCACATCTTTACTTCCTGTTCAGACCTCTACTGAGTTCGGAGCTCTGATTTCAAACATCCCCACCTGTGTGTCCTGTAAACCCATCAGCTTCCATGTCCTAGCAGAGCCCACAAGCTGGCTTCCTGTACCACTCCTACCTTGTCAGGGGTCTGCCTGGGTGCTCAGCTGGGAGCCCAGAGGTATCCATGACTCCTCTTTCCCCTTTACTCACTCCTCCCCATGTCCTGAGGACTGTGCCCTCCCTACATCTCTCCTTCCCCACACACCCACCCACCCCTGTTGTCACTTGGGTCCTCATCTGTCTTCTCCTGCATGTACTTTAGCAGTGGTCTCCTGACCATAGGCTGCCTCGGGGCTTGTCTGCAGTTCTGACTCTGGCACTGTTGGGGAGACCTAGAGAGGAAGGAACTCATTTCCCCATCGCTGTGTCCTTACGCGGGGCCTGGCACCCTGCGCACAGTGCTGTCACAGGGAGTCAGACTATAAATCCAGAATTGATCGTAGTACTTTGCTAATGAGTGAACAAGTGAGATATTTAATAAAGCAGAATGTATATAGTTTAGAGCTCCTTAATCTGGGATTTTTGGGAACTTTCTGTCTTTTATGTTCTTTGTTGCACGAACTTGTTGGCTACTAGAAAGTTCTTGTGGGGCTTTCAAAGATGTCATACGCTTTCTTCTGGTAGTTTCTCCACCAGTGTGACCGGGACGATCTAGTGGAGTTGGCTCTGCCTCACCTGGCTCAGGTTGTGACCGTGTACGAATTTCTTCTGATGAAGGTGAGTCTTAGTGTGTCTAAACAAGTGAAGGGTGACCTGAAGTTGTTTAGAAAGGCATCCTTCATACCTATTTTAGAGTCAGGTCGTTTGGAATCGTTTCCTTCCTCCAGGACAGGGAGTCTGCTGCTGCTGCCCGGGTGCCTGGCAGAGGGGCCGGTGCCTGCATGGCCAGGGCTCTCACGCAGGCTGCTCATGGACTGCCTTCACTGTTTTAATTTAACTTTGCATGGGAGGTGCAAAAGTGGTAGCAGCAAACCACGGTCAGCCCACAGCCCTTTTCACCTTTCTCCCTGGCGCCCACCTGTCCTCGCTGGCCTCTTCCACTCTGGGCTCTGCTTCCTGACGAGCCTGTTCTGACATGCAGCCTAGGCCACCTGTGCCCATTTCCAGGCGGCGCCAGCACGGCTGCCCAGAAGAGTGAAGGCCTGGCCCTCTTCCCATCTGTAGGCTCTGGGAGCACGCCCTTCCTGCCTTCCTGACCTGCTCCCCCAGCCACGGTCCTCTCGTGGCTCTCACCCTGGGGGCAGTTTGTTGTCTGCTCTGCTTCTCCCCAGGCCCATTCTGGTGTCTCCCCGAGCACAGCGCTGTGTACGTGTAGGCTCTTACTGGGGAGCGAAGGAAACATCTGCCACTTTGACAGGCCCCTGTAGACTTGAGGAAGTTGTATCCTTCTCTCCTTTAAGTATCTTTCCGTGTTTCCCCTATCATTGCCTCAGGTTCAAACATTTTTGTCATCTTTATCTTTACTCAGGTTGAAACAGGTCATCTAGCAAAGCCTTTTTTCCCAGCCGTGTATAAGGAATTTGAAGAGTTACATAGAATGGTGAAGAAAATGTGTCAAGATTACCTCCGTAGTTCTAGTCCATGTTCTCAGGAGCCCCTGGAAATAAAAAACGATAAGGTAATAATCTCACATGGAAAAAGTTTTGCTCTTAGAGTTAGCCAAAAGAAGGCTGTTCATTTAAAAGGGAGGATTTTTTAGTAATGATATCTTCATAGCCAACTTCTTTTTACCTCTTTTTCTCATCAAGTGAAAAATTTTTTTCTTAATATAAAAGCAATAAATGCTTGTTTAGGAAACGCAGAAATGCAGATAAGACAACGAAAATTAGAAACATCAAAATCCTCCCACTCACTCTTGGTCACAGCTAATACCACAGTTAAGAGGGTGTGTTGTTTTCTTCTTTACGTAGGTTTTTGGGGATAGGTTACACAGGGATCAATAGTTATTGTTTGTGGTTGCTTTGAAAAAATTCTCATTTCAATATCATCATCAAATTGCCTTTAGGTATATTGAGTTCTTGGTAAAAATACGTTTTGAACTGATGTGATTTTACTTATTTTGGATAAAACCCTTTGCTGGGCATGGCATGCGCCACATGGTCAGGTCATTCAGGGGCCTCTCACTGTGCCCAGCCTGGAGACTCTGACCCTCATCCCCACCGCCCGGGCCGGTGAGCATCTCACTGACTCCAGTAAAGTCCCTGTGCCCCCTGGGTCTCAGCCTCCTCCTCTGTGAAAGGAGAGCACTGAATGGATTGTCCTCCCTGGCTCCCACAGTGTCATGGTTTTAAATAGTACCTTGTATATTAAGAAAAATTACTCGTACAACAAAGAAGTATACTTGGACTGTGTTGCCTTTAACTGCTCTTAACATTTTATTAAACTGATGATGGATCTGGCTATCTGTTATTAGAAAGATTAGCATTTTACGGAGTATGTTACTTCTGTAGCAAGAAGTCTTAATCCACACTATAATATAATACATGGGATTTTTTTTGTCTCTCCAAAGCCCCAGTACATAGTTGTATATCCTAGTTGTACGTCATTCTAGTTCTTCTATGTGGGATGCTGCCACAGCATGGCTCAGTGAGTGGTGTGTAGGTCTGTGCCCAGGATCTGAACTGGGGAACCCTTGGCCACTGTAGCAGAGCATGCAAACTTAACCACTTGGCTACAGGGCCAGCCCCAATACATGGGATATTTTGTTCTTGATTTTTGGGGGGTTTTTTGGGTCATCATCATTAGTTTTATCCGAATTCAATAATTAATATAACCTAATAAACTTTTATATTTTATTTTCTTAAATTACCTGTTGTAAAAATATAATGGATTTTTTGCTAAGCCTCATATAGATGCCCCAGTTGGAAGTAGTCACTGGTACGTTTTTTAAACTTTAAGTTAAACAAGTGTGAGCATCATCCTGTCATGAAGTGGACTGGATGTGTATGAACACTGTGCATGCCCACTGGGACCTGTCTTTGTAGGCAGCTCAGGCTGTGCCACAGCCTCTTAGGAGCAAGGACAGTGGCTCAGTTTGCAAGGGACACTGTCAGGTTGGTAGGCGCCAAACTTGCTGCCCCCATTCTGTACTCTAACCCAGATCTGCTGCCCTCCCTTCCTGCCCCACCCCCACGCTCTGTGTGTTCTCTTCATGATGTCCTGTATAAATGACGATATCTGTCAGTAATGACCTACATCTGCTGCTCTACACAGGCCTTTCACATGGAATCTAATCTCATCTTCACAAAATCCCTTCAAGGTGGCTGTGGTCTCCCTCATGTGAGAAAGAAACTGAGGCTCGGGAGATAGATGGCTGCCAAGGTCACCCAGGTGGTGAGCAGAGAAGCCGGGGTCCAGCTGGCTCTCAGGCTCTCACACCCCTGCCCTTTCCACCAACTGGGAAAGGAGATCTGGTTCTGGAATAGGCAGGGTTACTTTTCTGAAGGTACCAGTGAAAATTCAAAAAAGGAGGAACAATGGGCAAGAAAGTTACGTTGATATCAGACTAACATTATTAAGTGTGTGCTGGCACTAAAGAGTGTTACAGATTTTTTTTAAAACTTTTTTTTTAAGATTTTATTTTTCCTTTTTCTCCCAAAGCCCCCCGGCACATAGTTGTATATTTTTAGTTGTAGGTCCTTCTAGTTGTGGCATGTGGGATGCTGCCTCAGCATAGCCTGATGAGCAGTGCCATGTTCTCGCCCAGGATTTGAACTGGTGAAACCCTGGGCCACTGAAGCAGAGCACGTGAACTTAACCACTTGGCCCTGGGGCTGGCTCCCTAAAAAACACTGTTAGTGTCCTCTTCTAAACTGTGCTAACAGAGACCCTTCAGGTTCTGATAATGATCTATTTTATTATCAGCTATTCCATCTAACTTTATGCAAGTACTTATCTTCATTTTCCTTATTGTTTAGATGGCCCATCACTGTACAAAGTGATTTCATAGATTCACTCAGTCCTTTAATTCTTATGTGTTGACATGCTTCTAACTCGTGTGTGTTTTGAGTGAAGCTTTTGTCTATTGGCCCCTTTCTTCTCAGGTTGCTGAGTCATTAGGAATTACAGATGAATTCCTGAGGAAAAAGGAAATACACACAGATTGCATTCCAGCCATGTGCACCAGCCAAGAGACGGATGGGGAGGAGCTAGAGGAAGCTAGCCGACAGAAGAGGGAAAATGAGGTGGGCATGGTTTGAAGGAGGTGCCAGGTACTGTCTGTTCAATGTTGAATTATTGCAGTTTGACTTCAATTCACAACACTATCCTTCAGGGAGAAGAGGTGCAAGTTTGCCTATTTCTTCCTAGTCTTAGCTGATGGGGTCTTCTCTTCATAGACTGCAGAAGAGGGGCCAGCCTCAGTGAAAAGGACCAGAAGAGAAACTCCACCCCAGGACACCGTGGAGCCCTTTGCTGACAGTGGAGGCCAGCAGAACCTGGCCTTTTGTGCTCCAGCTGCCAGTGAGGGTAAAACGCTCTTCGTGCTGTGTGCCCTGTGGCTCAGAGGCCTGCTCTTCAGGATTGGGTGTCCCTGGGGCCACATTTAAGAGGGCCCTCTGGTTTCTCAAGAGATTTGTCCCAACCTCCCAATGTTCCATCATTCCATGTTCATTCCCCATGAGTCTTGAGGTCTTTGAGGCTTTCTCAGGTGCCTTATTGAAATGAAGAGCCACCTCGTGCTGGTGAATGGATTGCTCCAAGGAGGGTCCCGAGAAGTTGAGCAGACCTGAGAGCAGGGACAGGTCCCAAGAACACGCCATGTCTCTGGCTTGGTTTTCATGAGACTTGGCTCTAAGTGCCAGCTGCGAGTTAACATTTGACAACAAGACACATTCTGGCTTTTATTATGGCTCTAGCCGGAACCTATCACCTAGCCACTGAACGTATGGCATGCTAAGAATAATTACACAACTTTCTCAAATCTTATCAAGGCCGCTTGATACCCAGTCTGATCATAAGGCCTCCAATTTAAGGAGGCATTCTCCATTTTAGAACATACTACTAAATTCTGCTGTAGGGGAAGGCAAATTTATTCAATGAGAGCAAGGAAAACTCCCTGACACCTGTTTGGAACACAGCTCCCCTTGCCTAACGAGTCTATATTTCCTTTTTTACCTTCATTCCTACTTGGAAGGTACCAATCCCAAGTACCAAGGAGAGTTTTTAAAATTTTTTTTTTGGAAGAAAATTAATTTGGACAGCTTGTTTTGGATAGTGAGTACGGTGAGTAGGCCATAACACAGCACACGTGTGACCTCTTGTTCTTCCAAACTGTTTAGGTCTTGCCTCTCAAGTAAATGGGAATGCCTCTCACCTTTCTGAAGACAACCATGCGATGCCAGTTTCTCCTAACCATGGAAGCATAGCCCATGCAGGGCAGCAGCTGAAAGCCCTAGAAGCTAGGAGTGGGCCTGCAGACCCTGCTCTCTTGTATCAGGGTGTGAGTGGGCCGGGTCTTTGCACTCAGTTAGGAGAGCCTGGGATACTGACCCAGGAACAGGTGGCAGCATTCCCCGAAGAGAATGCTCAGGAACACTCTTCAGACCAGAACGCTGGGGACAGCCTGAGGAACCAGGGTCACTGTAGTACCTTGATATCTGCTGGAGGAGGGGAATCCGTGATGCCTGGTGGGTCTGGAAGAGTTGAGGCAGGAAGCCTCTGTGAGATGCCTGACTCCCACCTGAATAGTCAACAGTCCAGCCCCGGCAACGTCCTGCTTACGGAGGTTGCAGCCACTCCGCTGGAGAAAGTTTTGTCCATGGACGTTGTTCCAATAGACTGTGCCTACAGTACTGTAGTGTCCGAGCCGGGGCCTCAGGCTAGCCAGGATGGATCGCTGTCTACTGTAGGGGGTCTCAGAAGCCATGCGGGGGACTTGGATCAGTTCCCTTGCGGGACCGAGGTGCATGCTGACCAGAGAGAACTGGAGAGCATTGTTGCTGTCGGTGAAGCCATGGCTTTTGAAATTACCAGCGGGTGCCATGAGTTGTTGCCTCAGGGACAGGAGCAGATATTTATTCAGACTCCCGACGGGCTTATCTTGTCCCATCCAGGTTCCATAGTGTCTGGGGTGGAGGACATTGTCATAGTGACTGATGCAGAGGGGCCTGCCCTGCAGACGGGCCCACCAGAAGGGGTTCCTCTAGAAACCGTGGAGGAAGAGCCATCACAGTGAAGTGGAGTCAGAACCGCAGTCCTAGATTTGTATGTATTTTATCCAAAGAAGGTCTATTTCAAGTAATGTATATTTTTCTAATGTGAATACTGACACGAATGTTCTATTTATAAAGAATAATGTCTTTCTACGTCACCGTCTACCTTTTTCTGTATCTTACTCACCGTGATAATGGCAGATAGGTTACCTGGGATAATGAATTCCTCTGATACAGCTAACCCTTAGAAGCTTTTGAGCATCACAGTTAATACCACTACACCATTTCCTGACTGTCTGCCCTGCTTCCTTCTCCCCAAAACTATGCCCTTCTCTCCTCGGTGATATGCTGCTTTTTCACCATATCTGGGCTCAATAAAATAGATAGATATGCTAGCCATTCTGGACATTTTATTGGGGTGTAGGAAAGAAAATTGTTTCCACTTGCATTTTTTGGATGAGAGAAGTGAGGCATGAAGATAGGTCCCAGGTGAGGTTAGAGCCCCAGTCCTTTGATGTCTCACTTATAAAGTCACTTATCAAGGTCTCTTTTGAATGATTTCCTTGGCTGTGTTACGGGGAGGGAAAGGAAGGATCATTTGTCTATACTCAGACAAGAGCATCAGAAGGGCACAGCTGTCGTCTCCCCCTGCTGGCAGAGACTGTCAGGAGAGACCCCGAGCAGGCAGAGATGGGATCATGGGCTGCACCCCACCCTGGTGCTGTGCTCCTTCTGGGGCCTGCTGTGGAGGGGCGGGCTTTCTTCCTGGGGGCCAGCATTTCCTACAGCCCTTTTGATGACTGGGGGCATTTCCCTGTCCTCTCACTTGAGCTCAAAGCAGGCTCAATGGGAGCAGAAGGCCAGGTGTCCTGGCAGGATGGAATGGCCAGCAGTGAACAAGAACTCTGCCTAGGAGAGTCAGGCTTGAGGGTCAGGCTGTGGTGCGTCCTGTGGACTCGGGGGCACTTCTTGGGAGTTTGGAGTGAGTCCCACCCTTGGATCCTGGAATGTGGACAGAGCCTCCTGTCTGAGGATCGTTCATAGCCCCCACTGGGCAACTAACACAACAAGCTGGGTCAAATCTGACAATGGTCTAGACTGAGGCCCTGTCAAATATGCATTTATTTTCTGTTTATAGGACTCTATTGAATAGCCCAACATATCTTAATTTCACCATTGTGTATGTGCTACTATAAATGAATAGTGAATTTAACTGATGGAATAAAAAAATATCCTCGTCCACTGTACAGAGTTGAAAACACAGGTGGCTCTGATGGCAGCACACTCATTAATTCAACATGTGCTTGTTGAGGGCCTGCTGGGTGCCAGGCACGGAATTGACAGCAGCAATGAGGACTGACAGACCTGTGCTTGGGGAACCTGTGCTGTATCTACCAGGACAGTGTTCGCAGGGTCCCCAAATAGAGACAGATTTATAGCACAGTTCCCACATCACAGCAATACATTGACAGGCATAACCTTATTACGTAGAAAACAAATGGAAATTTCCTTTTCTCATCAAGAACTTTCTTTTGTCTACATAATATTTATAATTTGAGATACTCAGATTAGGAGCAAGAGCAAAGAGGCATCAGAGCACAGGCATGGGGACAAATTTCCACCCGAGTGACTCCCTTGGGGTGGCCACTGTGGCTGGCCTTCAACGAGGACATGTGCTTACGGCATTTTTTGCCATTCCTGGTGCTTAGTCCATGTTCAACCATCGTTAATTACTACTACATGTGATGGAAGAAAACTCCGTTGTTTCTGTGTTCCCTGGAAGGCACAAGGGGCCCCACAGCTGCATCCCTGGTCAGGCTCCTGAGGCACCAGTTTCATCCTTTTCCGCCTCCCCAGTGATCTCAGGAGTGCGGAGAGCTGAACGGGAAGAGACAGGCCATGGGAGAGGTGGTCTTTAATGCCCTCTGAGGCCCACATTTTAAGATAAATTTTTATTTTCACCCAGGGAATAATATGCACATAGTTAAGAATGTCTAACGCTGCTGAAGGGCCTCTGATGAGCCATAGCAGGCCTAGCCCCAGCCCTCAGCTCCCCTCAGCTGAGGCGGTTACTTTCTTCTTTTTAGTTGTTTACCTCTACGTGTCTGAATCATGTCTCTCTCACTACTTTCTTGACTTCTTCATATTAGATGTTGTCCATGGGCCAACCATTGTGCGACATGGGGACATGGCTCCCCACTTTAGTGTCCTTCCATCGGGAGTTGGTATTAAGTCCGTGCTCAGTGCTTACACCAAAGCATAAAGATTGTCATTGCTGAACCTTGTGGTGTACTGTGATGACATGTTCTTTCTTGTAAGCTTTTGTTTTTCCTAGAGAGAACTGCCTTGGTTTTTTTCATTTGCTTAGCAGTTCTCTTTCTTTTTTTGCTATTTGGTTTTTATTCTTAACAGAATTATACGTGCATGTAAAATGTCAGTTCTCTAAGACTTATTGTTTAAAAAAGAAAGCAGCCCCTCACTTCCTCTTTTGTGTGATTTGATACACTTACTATAGTTGCCCTGTGATTACCACGCAGGGTTAGCTAACACCTCCATCACATCACATAATTACCATTTCTTTTCTCCCCATCCTCTTCTTGCGGTAACCACCTTTAGGTCTTTTAGCGGTCTCTCTTGGTGTTTCAGTCGACATCACTAAATAACAAGCTTATACTGTCATTTCTTGATGTATAGCAATATTTGGTGACCAGCATGAATGGCTGATAACTGCTGGGTCACATTTTTTATGACAAGCAAATACCGTTCCCAGCTGAGCTGTGTGTGGTGCGTAGTGATTACTTTCGTGCTTTTGTGTAAGCTTTAGTGTTTCCTGGAGTTACAGATAGATATTTTAGTTTTAATTAAATGTACCAATTGTGCATTCATTGCAAAACCGTTCCCCAATCCCCTTCTCTTTGTTTTTGTGGATGTCTACCTTTTTATATTCCTTTTCTATTTGGCAAGAATTTTGGAGGCAGAGGAGATAATTGTGTGATCAGTCGACTGTTTAGAAATCCGATATTGGTTCTCTGATGGCTTCATTGTTCCTAGGTAGAAATTTAGAAATACCTAAATTCCAGATAGAGTGGAAGAGATCTCTTCCATTAATTTGATACGTCTTCCATTCTATGAGGGATCTCTGGGCTAGTGCCACTGGGTAACTTGTTCATGACTTACCTCTTTTTCTTCCATTTGTCCTTAGCAGTATTGATTCTTTCCATTAGTTCTCCTGGGCAACGTGGGTGTCCAGGGGATGAGGCATCCAGCACACGTGAAATGTCCTAGAAAGGCCTAGAAATCCTTCAGTGTCTCCCCTGAAGAGCATTTATTCTTTTCGTACCCCACCCCCCCCCAAACACAAAACTGCCTGCCGATGGACCTCCTGCTCCTGGGGCTCTGTCCTGCCCATCTGCAGCTCATGGCAACAGTCTGCTTCCTAAACGAGCAGGGGAGCACGTAGCAGGACACCATTTCTGCCAAGTGCTAACCAGGCAGTTCCCAGACTGCAAGACATCTGATGGGCTACTTTTTTTTTTTTTTTTATTGAGTTAATAATAGGTTACAATCTTGTGTGATTTCAGCTGTACATTAATGTTTGTCATTCGTGTTGTAGGTGCACCATTTCATTCTTTGAGCCCACCCCCCACCCCACCTTTCCCCTGGTAGCCACTAATCTGTTCTCTTTGTCCACATTTTTAAATTCCTCATATGAGTGGAGTCATACAGAGATTATCCTTCTCTAACTGGCTTATTTCACTTAACATAATACCCTCAAGGTTCACCCATGTTATTGCAAAAGGGATGATTTTGTTCTGTTTTGTAGCTGAGTAGTATTCCATTGTATACATATACCACAACTTCTTTATCCATTCATCTGTTGATGGGCACTTAGGTTGGTTCCATGTCTTGGCTATTGTAAATAATGCTGCAATGAACATTGGGGTGCATAGGACTTTTGGAATTGCTGACTTCAAGCTCTTTGGATAGATACCCAGTAGTGGAATGGCTAGATCGTATGGTAGTTCTATTTTTAATTTTTTGAGGAATCTCCATAATGTTTTCCATAATGGCTGCACTAGTTTGCATTCCCACCAGCAGTGTATGAGGGTTCCATTCTCTCCACAACCTCTCCAACATTTGTTACTATTAGATTTAGATATTTTTGTCATTTTAATGGGTGTAAGGTGATATCTTAGTGTAGTTTTGATTTGCATTTCCCTGATGATCAGCGATGATGAGCATCTTTTCATGTGCCTATTGGGCATCCATGTATCTTCTTTGGAGAAATGTCTGTTCATGTCTCCAGCCCATTTTTGGATCAGGTTGTTTGATTTTTTGTTGTTGAGTTGTGAGAGTTCTTTATATATTATGGATATTAAGCCTTTGTCAGATATATGACTTGCAAATATTGTTTTCCAGTTAGTGGGTTGTTGTTTGGTTTCAATCCTGTTTTCATTTGCCTTGAAGAAGCTCTTTAGTCTGATGAAGTCCCATTTGTTTATTCTTTCTATTGTTTCCCTTCTCTGAGAAGACATGGTGTCCGAAAAGGTCCTTTTAATACTGATGTCAAAGAGTGTACTGCCTATATTTTCTTCTAGAAGCCTTATGGTTTCAGGTCTCACCTTTAGGTCTTGGATCCATTTTGAGTTTATTTTGGTGAATGGTGAAAAAGAATGGTCAATTTTCATTCTTTTACATATGGCTTTCCAGTTTTCGCAGCACCATTTGTTGAAAAGACTTTCTTTTCTCCATTGTACGCACTCAGCTCCTTTGTCGAAGATAAGCTGTCCATAGATGTGTGGTTTTATTTCTGGCCTTTCAATTCTGTTCCGTTGATCTGTGCACCTGTTTTTGTACCAGTACCATGCTGTTTTGATTACTGTAGCTTTGTAGTAAGTTTTGAAGTCAGGGATTGTGATGCCTCCCGTTTTGTTCTTTTTTCTCAGGATTGCTTTAGCAATTCGGGTCTTTTGTTGCCCCATATGAATTTTAGAATTCTTTGTTCTAATTCTGTAAAGAATGTCATTGGGATTCTGATTGGGATAGCGTTGAATCTGTAGATTGCTTTAGGTAGAACGGACATTTTAACTATGTTTATTCTTCCAATCCATGTACATGGAATGTCTTTCCATCTCCTTATGTCGTCATCCAATTCTTTCAGAAAGGCCTTGCAATTTTCATTATATAGGTCCTTCACTTCCTTAGTTAAATTTACCCCGAGGTATTTTATTCTTTTTGTTGCGATTGTGAATGGTATTGTGTTCTTGAGTTCTTTTTCTGTTGGTTAGTTGTTAGAATATAGAAATGCTACTGATTTATGCAAATTGATTTTATACCCTGCAACTTTGCTGTAGTTGTTGATTACTTCTAAGAGTTTTCCAATGGATTCTTTGGGGTTTTCTATATATAAGATCATGTCGTCTGCAAACAGCGAGAGTTTCACTTCTTCCCTCCCTATTTGGATTCCTTTTATTCCTTTTTCTTGCCTGTTTGCTCAGGCCAGGACCTCCAGTACTATGTTAAATAAGAGTGGTGATAGAGGGCATCCTTGTCTCGTTCCTGATTTCAGGGGGATGGCACTCAGTTTTTGTCCATTGAGTATGATGTTGGGGTTATGGGTTTGTCGTGTATGGCCTTTATTATGTTGAGGGAGTTCCCTTCTATGCCCATTTTGTTCAGAGTTTTTATCATAAATCGCTGTTGGATCTTGTCAAATGCTTTCTCTGCATCTATTGAGATGAGCATGTGGTTTTTATTCCTCAGTTTGTTGATGTGGTGTATCACGTTGATTGATTTGCGGATGTTGAACCATCCCTGTGTCCCTGGTATGAATCCCACTTGATCATGATGTATGATCCTTTTGATGAATTGCTGAATTCTGGTGGCCAAAATTTTGTTTAGAATTTTTGCATCTATGTTCATCAGTGATATTGGTCTGTAGTTCTCTTTTTTTGTGGCATCCTTGTCTGGCTTTGGTATCAGCGTGATGTTGGCCTCATAGAATGTGTTAGGAAGTGTTCCATCCTCCCTAATGTTTTGGAATAGCTTGAAAAGGATAGGTATTAAATCCTCTCTGAAAGTTTGGTAGAATTCCCCAGGGAAGCCATCTGGTCCTGGGGTTTTATTCTTTGGGATGTTTTTGATTGCTGTTTCAATCTCTTTCCTTGTGATTGGTCTGTTCAAATTGTCTGCTTCTTCTTGAGTGAGCTTTGGGAGATTTTAGGAGTCCAAGAATTTATCCATTTCCTCTAGGTTATCCATTCTGTTAGCATAGAGTTTTTTGTAGTATTCTCCTATAATCCACTGTATTTCTGCAGAGTCTGTTGTTATTTCTCCTCTTTCATTTCTGATTTTGTTTATTTGAGCTTTCTCCCTTTTTTTCTTTGTAAGTCTGGCTAGGAGTTTGTCAATTTTATTTATCTTCGCAAAGAACCAGCTCTTTGTCTCATTGATCCTTTCTACTGCCTTTTTCGTTTCAATAGTATTTATTTCTGTTCTGATTTTTATTATTTCTCTCCTTCTGCTGACTTTGGGCTTTATTTGTTCTTCTTTCTCTAGTTCAGTTAGGTGTAGTTTAAGATTCCTTATTTGGGATTTTTCTTGTTTGTTAAGATGTGCCTGTATTGCGATGAATTTTCCTCTTAATACAGCTTTTGCTGTATCCCATATGAGTTGGTATGGCATGTTATCAATTTCATTAGTTTCCAGGTATTTTTTTATAATTTCTTCAGTGATCCATTGCTTGTTCAGTAGTGTATTATTTAGTCTCTACATCTTTGTGCCTTTCTCAGCTTTTTTCTTGTAATTTCTAGCCCTATAGCATTATGATCAGAGAAGATGCTTGTTATTATTTCAATTTTTTTAAATTTGTAGAGGCTTGCCTTGTTTCCCAACATATGGTCTATCCTTGAGAATGTTCCATGTGCACTTGAGAAGAATGTGTATTCTGCTTTTTTAGGATGAAGTGATCTGTATATATTTGTTAAGTCCAATTGTTTTAGTTTTTTTGTTTAGCTCCACTATTTCTTTGTGTATTTTTTTCTGGATGATCTGTCCATTGATGTGAGTGGGGTGTTGAGGTCCCCTACTATTATTGTGTTGTTTTTAACATTTTCCTTTAGGTCTGTTAATAGTTGCTTTATGAACCTTGGTGCTTCTGTGTTGGGTGCATAGATATTTAGAAGCATTATTTCTTCTTGATGAAGTGTCCCTTTGATCATTATATATTGTCCCTCTGTGTCTCTCTTTACCTGTCTTATTTTGAAATCCACTTGGTCTGATATGAGAATTGCAACACCTGCCTTTTTTTGCTTGCTATTGGCTTGAAGTATTGTCCTCCACCCCTTCACTCTGAGCCTGTGTTTGTCCTTGGGGCTGAGGTGTGTTTCCTGGAGGCAACAAATTGTTGGATCTTGTTCTTTAATCCATTTTGCCACTCTGTGTCTTTTTATTGGAGAGTTCAGTCCGTTTACACTGAGAGTGATTACTGATGCATGTGCACTTAAAGCTGTCAATCTGTTGCTCATTATCTGGCTTTCCTGCTTTTCTCTTCCTGTGTGCTTTATCCTACCCATTTGATACTGCAATTTCTTATGCTGGGTTTCTTAGATTTTTGCTTATTTATGTTTTGTGTCTCTGTTCTGTTGTTTAGTTTAGTGTCTACCCTGAAGTTTGTATTTAGAATCTTGTGAATAATATAGTCTATTCTCTGGTGGTCTCTTACTTACTTGGCCTAGACTAATTTAGTCCCTTTGCTCTTCCCCTCCTAAAGTATTATTGTCATTTCTTGTTCCAACTTGTGTTATGAGTTTGTAGTTAGAGTGATAAGATCGTCTTTGCTTTGGTAGTTTCCTTACCTTTATCCTAATGCTATAGTTGAATATTTGCTATCCTATTCTGGTTCTATTTATCTGTCTCCCTACTCTGTGGTTTGTGACCCCTTTCTCCCTTTTTTCTTTTTTCAGGTATGAGAGCCTTGAGGATTTCTTGTAGTGGAGGACTTTTGGTTACAAATTCCCTTAACTTTTGTTTGTCTGGAAAAGATTTAATTGCTCCCTCATAGCTGAAGGATATTCTTGCTGGATAGAGTATTCTTGGCTGAAGATTTTTATTTTTTAAAGCTTTGAATATGTCTCTCCATTCTCTCCTAGCTTGTAAGGTTTCTGTAGAGAAATCCGCTGAAAGTCTGATAGGGGCTCCTTTGTAGGTAATTCTCTTTTGTCGTGCAGCCCTGAGTATTCTTTCTTTGTCATTCCTTTTTGCCATTTGTACTACTATATGCCTTACAGTAGGTCTTTTTACATTGACAAATCTAGGAGATCTGAAAGCTTCCTCTACACACATTTCTCCCTCAATCCCTAGATTTGGGAAGTTCTCTTCTATAATTTCATTAAGCACACTTTCTGCTCCATTTTCCTTTTCTATGTTCTCAGGAATTCCTATGATCCTTAAATTCTTTCTCCTCATTGAATCTGCTGTCTCTCTAATACACTCCTCATTCCTTTTAATCCTTAGTTCTCTTTCTTCTTCTGTCTGGAGCCATTCAGCCTGTCTATCTTCAATTATGCTAATTTGCTCTTCTATGGAGTCTACCCGGGCATTCAGGGAATCTATATTCTGTTTTATCTGGTCCATTGTGTTTTTCATCTCTAGTAATTCTGTTTGATTCTTCTTTATAATTTCAATCTCTTTTGTGAAGTAACTCCAGAACTTGGCTTGTTTCTCTATCTTTCTCTCTACCTCATTGAGTTTTTTGATTATAGCTGCTCTGAACTAATTTTCATTTAGTTTACCTAATTCCAAGTCCTCAGGACTTAATTCTATGTTTTTATTGTTTTCCTTCTGGTCTGAGGTTTTTATTAATTTGTGGATGGTAGAGGAGCGGTTTTTTCGCATGGTGGTAGAATTTGGTTGCAGTTACAGCCTGTCGCCACTAGATGGGGGTCGAGAGCCACGCATTTCTGAGCTCTCCGCCTTCGGGCAAGATGGTGGCACCCAGTGTACTTTTCCGGGGCAGGTGGGGGCAGTTTCTTTTGCACACTGATCTGGATTCAATCAGTTCTGTTCTCTGGTCTCCCGGGGCCCTGCATTTATGGAGTCTCCATGCACGGAAGCTTTCCCCTGTCAGCGGGTTTCCACTGAACCGGCGGCGGGAGTCCTAGACCATCCCCTGGTCATGCTGCCCCTCCCGTACTCCTTGCTGGACCCACGCGGTGATCCCGGTTTCTAGGGGATGGAGCGATGTTCTCTCTTACGCCATTCCAGCTCCTCCGAGGCGGGCAGTAGGGGCTCTGTCTTCTGTCTTTTGATACTGTAGGTCTCTGAGTCCTGGCAGTAGGTTCATTAGCTGAAATTCAGGTTTTTTGTTTTTTTTTTCAGTCCATTGTTGTACTTTGGAGAGGAGAGAGTCCCGGGTCAGCTCACCCTGCCATTTTGCTCTGCCTCCTAGTTTTGATGGGCTACTTTTATGATGGTTAGATTTTAATAAAAACTGCAAGGGCAGAGTAAAGAGAAATTCTAAGAAATGTTGCTTTTAAATGCTTTTGATGTCAACTTGCACAGTGAAATATCCTAACGTTCTCTCAAAATACATCCCTCTCATGTATAAGTCTTTTATTTTGGGAATAGTTTCTTTCTTTCCCTGGGAAGCACTTGCTCCTGGGACACTGGAACTTCAGTTTCATGAGGCTGCATCCCGTATCACAGAGCATGCAGTTTCTTAGATTTTGATTCTGGGGAGCAAGGGCAGAATTGATCTCCCCAATATTTGGTTGCAAATATTGCCAAACTATAGGATTTACGCTAGTAGAATGACATGGATGATACTTCATTTGGCCTGTCACATCCTCAGTATGCAAACAGAGGCAATTTTTCTTTTTCTTTTTTTTTTTATAGATTTTATTTTTCCTTTTTCTCCCCAAAGCCCCCCAGTACATAGTTGTATATTTTTTTTAGTTGTGGGTCCTTCTAGTTGTGGCATGTGGGATGTCACCTCACCATGGCTTGATGAGCAGTGCCATGTCCACGCCCAGGGTCTGAACCGGGGAAACCCTGGGCTGCCGAAGCAGAGCACACGAAATTAACCGCTCGGCCACGGCGCTGGCCCCTAGAGGCAGTTTTTCTGTAGGTAGTTTTCACTTCCATGATGCCAATCTTTACTCAGTTAACTCTATGGTATTTTAAACATTAGCTGTAATTACAAAACTAATATAGTCTCATAATAATTAAAAGAATACAGGTAGACATAAAGTAAAAATATGAAACCAGGGATTTTCTACACAAATGTAATATGTGTAAAATATACCTAATTTACAGAAACAAGATCACTTAGTCATTCTGATGAATTCATTTATTTCCAGCAGAAGTCTTCATGGGGGACAGACTCACAGTAGGTGCCAATGATGCTGAGTGGTGGATGGCACACAGCAGTAATGTGTCTGGGGAGGCTGCAGGGAGCTGGTGAAATGATCCAGTCTGGAAGACTCTAAGAAGGTCAGTGGGTGGCCACGCCAGAACACGGTATAATCCTGGGGTGCAGCACTGGATCCTACCTGAAAGACTGTCCACCTTGGGAGCTACAGAAGCCAGTAGTACAGAGCCTGGAGGCTCATGCACAAAGCCATGTTGGGCAGTCACAGTGCTCGGTGGCCTGTTTCGAGCAGCATGCTTTCCAGAAGCAGCTTGCTGTCACTCTCCACGTAGGGCTGGTGCAGCCACATGGACAGGTAGCTCAGGGTGAGGTCATGGTCCACAGTGTGTGCCAGCTCTTCAACGATGGTGCGCTTCAGGAGGAGCTCCTTCCAGTACATGGCAGAGAGCTCGCGGGAAACCTCATCTGAAATAAATTTAGGTCTCCTCTAATAGCAGTAATTCAAGGAAGTACTCTTGACTGGGGGTGACCCGCCACTTTGCAAAGGTCCTTGTTAAAAACCAGAATTAGCAACAGCACTGAGGCAGAAAGGCCAGATGGGTATTCATCACTCGAGCTGGTGGAGGTTAGTAGAATGAAATAACATGGTGTCACGAAATTAGAAAGTAGCTATAACCTTTTCTACTCAACTTAAGTACCTGCAATGATTATAGACAGTAGATAGTAGATTCACCTCAAACTGAAATATTTAGTAAACACATTTCATTAGGTGATTTTACCCTTTTCTCCCTTATTTAAAAGTGACATCATAAATCAACATCAAATAGCTTAGCCCTTCTTTTGAACTAATAAAACTAAAAATAACCCTTATCTCATAGAGCTTATTTAAGTAATGGATTCCATTTTCCTGGGAGTCTTCTTCCACGGGCTTGGCTAAAGCTGAAGTGACCTCAGTTTTTTTTTTTAATTAAAACAAAACAAAAAGCAAAAACCCCACCTTTCTTCCAAAAAAAAAAAAAAAAGGTTTCTGCCTTCACAGGAGGTAGAACTCATTCTACCCATTGGTTTTAAAGGGCTAATAATGTCAACTTGCTTCATGAGTCTCTAATTACATTTCATATTCCTTGCTGATTATTAGGTGATTAAAGCCAAGAAGAAATGCTCATTTTAAGATGCCCCCATCTCCTTCCCTCCCAATGGATCCTCTTGAATTGAATTTCAAAGCCTGTCAGCTTCTTAGAGTACCAGATCTAAATGATCTCAAGTGCTCTCATAATCTACCCTTGAAAATCAATGCAGAAAAAACTACTTACAAAAATGGGCTGTGGGCCATGTGTGAAACAGGAGGGGCCGTTTTGTCTCCTCCCCATAATGGTAATTTTCTAGTTCACAAATTCCCTTGGCAGTTGAAGACAGCTTTTCCATTTTCCCCTGTATTTTGGTCTGAAAAGATATTAATTTGGAATATGAGCATATTATTTGAAATCTACTCTAGTCTCAGATTCAACAACTATAAGATTTCAGAACTAAGAAGTATGAGTCTGTCGAGACGAAAAGTCCAATAACTTGACACTATTAACTCCATGTGCAGTAAACTTCCAGGGAGCTGGAGGCAGACAGTTGCTATGATTTCATTAACTTGGATGACTTCAGTGATGGACTCCAGATGTCCAGTCCTGGAGAAGAGAAGGCTTGCTGAGCCGCAGTTCCCTATGATTTCCAAAGAGCACGAATTTTTTAACACCAATGACCTGGAAGAATCGCAAGATAGGCTCCTGTTTTTATGGAATGCAAGAGGAGAAAGGGCATTAAATGAGCTCATTTCTGACTCTTTTATTAACTGCCTTGAGTTTACTGAAGCCTCTGGTTCCTGTTTTGGTAATAATGAAATGGTAATAATGAAAGGGAGCCCCACACACTTCACGAAGGAAGGAAAACGATGAGACCTTGACATCAACAGGGCCTCAGAGTCCTCCAGGCTCCATACAAAGCTGGGTAACTGCAGCATCTGCACGGCCTTTGCGGTGGATACTAAAACCATCCCCACTGCATGACAGGCCAGCACAGACGGGGCTGACAAAGTGCCTACTTTCACAGGGTGGTTAGGAGGACTGAGTTTTTTTTGAAGCACCTAGTTGGAGCTATATAATGGTTTGTTAAATAAAATAAATGGGTGAAGTAACTAAGATTTCAGATTTGAGTAGCATAGGTCTTCAAAGACCACATTTCTAACTCCCAAGTATAGTTAACTTTATGTACATGGAGAAATAAGAAAAGACAGATAAATCGTCAAAATCTTAATTCTTTGCACTTGGTCCTTCATCCTCCAATTATGTTTGAAGTGGCATGCACTAAATTTAGCTAACATTAATTTGTAAAGGACTATACTCCTTTTCCAAATCTTTCTAGGTTCGATGTTTCCCTTGGCCCAACCCCAGAGGTAGGATTATTCCTTCTGTATGACAGCTGGGAATTCTCCAGGTCACTGAGCTAGGGGAAGACAAGGCCAGGACTTGAGACCACGCATTCTGACTCCAAGTCTCTTGACACTCAGTCCTATGCTCTCTCCTCTGCATCACACAGCAGCTCCCTGGGGCCACCTAATTCTAAGAAAAGCTTGTAAAGATCAGGAGAGCAAGAAAATGCTAGGCCAGAGGTGCCTCACTCAATTCTGGAGCTCGGTCATCAATAAAAAGACTAAAGTTATGCTCACGTGTGCAGCCCTGGACAGTGCATGAACAGCGGCCCACACTCACAGCTCAACACAGGTACTTCTGTTCCCACAGCTAATAGACCACACTGCTTAGGGAAAGGGGTGCCTCAAACCTCCACCAAGGTCAAATTCATTCAAGACATTTAAAGTAAAGTCTGGGAAACCATTCTCTCTAAAAGCTGGAGGAACATAGGAAAAATCATATTAATATCCTTATAACATTAACTCTTGGTTTTGAGCATACAATGAGAACTTATTTCAAAACCACTTTAAAATAGAATAAATTCACTGGAGCATAGAACTTTGGTGCCTGACAGCTAGCATTCAGATGTTGGTTTCTAATACCCTTCTCTGGTAAAAGGAGCCAGGGATCCCTGGAAAGATGGCTGATTCTAGCACTGAGGCAGGAAATTCACAAGATGAGCCTAGAACATCTTATAATGCCAGAAAGTTAGGAAGTATTCAAAAAACCAAAACCTAAAACTTACAATGATGGGAGTATGTCAAAAGGACATGGGAGCCCACTGAACTCCTAATGGCCAAAGCAGGAACAATTTGAGGGACAAAATAAAGCAGTACTGGATTATAACCCAAAATACAAAACAAATAACCATGAGTCCATACTGCTAGAAATAAATGACTGAATAGTTAATAGGGGAGAAAAGACAAATAAATGATTAATTATTTAATTATTCTGTACATCTAAAACTGTCCTAAAAAATAAAGCGGTATTTTAAAAAACATGTAGAATAAATTCACTGGAGCGGGAACCTATGAGTTGGGGAGACCGTAGAGACCATGTGGCCCACCCTTTCCCAAAGTGTGGGATGCACTGGGAGGATGGTTAGGTGGCACCGGGCCGTGGTATTAATAACCCTGAACCACAGGGGGACACACTGCTTCATGCCTCATTTGTTATCTCCCAATTCTTCTGGTTATCAGTATGCCTCTCCATCTCATAATACTTGCTTTTTTTAGACATAATACTTCCCTTTTTAGGAAAGAGGGAGTAAACCCCAGGCTCAGAGACTTTCACAGGGAAGCAGTATTCAGCTAACATTTTTATAGTGTGGTTTTAATTATTCTACAGAAAAATCTTGAGTAAACAAATGAGTATAGGATAAGATACAAATTGTGAGGCAGGTATGAGAGTGGATGAAATGTTTGAACACTCATCTAGTTCCACCCAGGAATTAATTCCTCAATGATCTTTGTAATAAATCCACCAAGTGATCATCCAGGCTTTTGGGGGCACATTTCCAACGATGTGACACCCCACCCCCTGGGCAGCCCATTCCAGCTCTGGACAGGACTTCTGTTATCACATAGTTCTCAGGTGGGAGCTAAAGCTTCTGTGGGCTCCAGGGGTCTCCCCTCTCCGCTCTGAGGCTTCATAAAACCAGCATACTGGTTTCTTTTCTCAGGACAGCCTTTTGGCCATGATGGCAGCTTTTCGTCTACTGGTTCCCCTTATCCGGGCTAAAACCCCAGTTCCTCTAATTCTCTCTGACACGGCCTGCCTCCCTCAGCCCCTCTTATGTGCCCACACTGTCTGTCCATGATGATGGGTGGGCCCATCATTCCCTTGGCTCTCAAGGACACAGCCTAGGCTGTGATCTTGGGAACTCAGCTCCCGATGAGTGTGCAGCCACCAAAACCCAGCGGCCACTTTCAACTGGCCTGCCAGGCCACACCCCCCTCCCCCTGGACCTGTGCTGTGGGCTACAGGGACCAAGGGCAGGTGTCCCATGTTTCATCCGCTACTGTTCAGTCCATTGAGCCTGCTGGCTGGGTTTTCTGGACCTTGACTCTACCTCCTGATGTCCTCCCAGGCTGTCCCTTCTCAGCGTGGGTCAGGCGGGCTGAGGAAGGAGGCCTGTGGTACCTGACTGCTACTCAAGGATGGGGAGGATGAAGGGCGCACAAGCAGAACCACTGACTGCTACTCAAGGATGGGGAGGATGAAAGGCACACAAGCAGAACCACTGACTGCTACTCAAGGATGGGGAGGATGAAGGACGCACAAGCAGAACCACTGACTGCCACTCAAGGATGGGGAGGATGAAGGGCGCACGAGCAAAACCACTGACTGCTACTCAAGGATGGGGAGGATGAAGGGCGCACAAGCAGAACCACTGACTGCTACTCAAGGATGGGGAGGATGAAGGGCGCACAAGCAGAACCACTGACTGCTACTCAAGGATGGGGAGGATGAAGGACGCACAAGCAGAACCAAGGACTGACCACTCAAGGATGGGGAGGATGAAGGACGCACGAGCAAAACCACTGACTGCCACTCAAGGATGGGGAGAATGAAGGACGCACAAGCAGAACCAAGGACTGACCACTCAAGGATGGGGAGAATGAAGGGCACACAAGCAGAACCAAGGACTGACCACTCAAGGATGCGGAGGATGAAGGGCGCACAAGCAGAATCACTGACTGCCACTCAAGGATGGGGAGAATGAAGGACGCACAAGCAGAACCAAGGACTGACCACTCAAGGATGGGGAGGATGAAGGGCGCACAAGCAGAACCAAGGACTGACCACTCAAGGATGGGGAGAATGAAGGGCGCACAAGCAGAACCACTGACTGATCACTGCTGACATGCCTGAAATCGAAGTCACACCTCCTCCCCCCCACGGCCTCCCCATTTAAACACTTTCCTAATGTGGTATGTGTATGTACAGAGCTATAAATGAGAAGGTGTGATCTAAAAAACGCCACGTGGCATTTAAAAACAAAATCCTTTCCAGGGTTTTTTGCATTTTAAAAGGTCAAATTAATATGTGTCAAGTGTTTCTCATTCGAATACAATTTTGGGATTCTGTGCAATGTTTTTCACCAGGAAGGAACACAGCAGGTCAAGGATGAAGAGGTTCTGGTGGGAGCTGTAACACATCAAACAACAAACGAGGAGGCAATCAGCAGTTGAGGGTAACTGACCACCAAGCTGTGTGGCTTTAGTTTTGTGGCTGTTTAACTTATTTCAATACAGGAACTTAGCCACCCAGTTTCTTCTCTTTCAGGAACAATACGTGCACCTGCTTTCTTGTCCAAATAAAAATACTTGCCATAATCAAATGGCTTAATTTGGGAACAAACAAACAAAACCAATACAAGTGGCCAGTTTTCAATAGCTTATTACTATGGAAATTTCAATCGATTATTCTGCCTATGTTAATCCGCACTGGTCCAGAAGTCCTATGTCCAGAACCCACTGGAGACATAGCCATGAATATGAACATAAAACAAAGAAAATAGATACCACAAAGTGCACATGCTTTATCCTCCCGCTTCCTGTGAGCAGGCTTAAGACAAAGTCACTGGACACCTGCCCGCCTCGTTACCGGCTTGAGTACAAGGAGGAGAGAGTTGGGTAGTGGGGCAAGTGTTTCTTATCATAGCAGAACCCCAAGACAAAGGGGAAGGCAGAATCACAAAATGGACAGGCCAATTACAAAAACCCAATCGTTTATTTAGAGGAGACAAAGTCTCATAAACATCACAATATCCAGAGGACAGTGCTACATTTCAGTCATAAAGAAAAGGCTAAAGCACAATGTCCTCAATGCACCATTTATTTTCTCATTTCAATGCTTCTGAAACCATTACGTATCTCACAGTTGATGTGATATTTAAAAGAGGAGTGTTTCTTTCCTGAACATCTATAGCCTGCCTTATAATAGGTAGAATCCTAAATTTGAATGAGTGGTATCTTGAAGAAATACAATTATATTTGACATATTCTGTTTAAAAAGGCAAGGAAGCATGTAAAGCATTAGAAACATTCTCATCAAAAAAGGTTAAAATAGAAAGATTTTATATGTTTGTGGGTAAGCTTTAGTTATCCAAGTTCAAGTATGTACAAAACCTTATTCCTGTGCCTGGCAAAGAGATGAGGGGTTATATGCACATTTGGTGGCCAGTATGGTGGATACTGAAATTCAGTGCAATCAATAGTCTCAGAAGAGTGTCTTACACGCTAGATCAGGGCCCACGGACCAAATCGGCCCTTAGCCTATTTATGTGCAGCCTGAGAGCTAAGAATGGGTTTTACATTTTCAAATGGTTGGGAAAAAAATCAAACAAAGAAGGATATTTTGTGACACATTTGTAACTCAAATTTCAGTGTCCATAAATAAAGTTTTACTAGAACACAGCCACGCCCATTCACCAATGTACTGTCTCTGGCTGCTTTAGGGCTCCCCAGCAGAGCTGAGCAGTGAGAAGAGAGTCTGTAGGGCCCACAAAGCCTAAAATATTTATTTTGTGGAGCCCTGAAAGTGGGTGAAATTGCCCCGGACAACACACAGGACAAAAAGAACAAAGGTCTAGGACAGCATCTTGGAGAACACCTAGACCTGTGGGGCAGGAAGAGGAAGAGAGGCCAGCAGGGGAGGCTGAGGAGGGAAAACCAGTGTGTGTGGAGGAGGAAAGCACTGCCTAGAGTTGAATGCTGCCGCGCCCAAGCAAGCCCAAACACAGCCCTGGGATTCAGTGACCGTGAGCACAGGTGGCTGGATCTGTGGATCTTACCAAACCATCTAAGGTGGCCTGCAGCCCCTCACACAGCATCTCCAGCTCCTTACTGTACTCCGGGTGCATCTTTTCTGCATTGTCATTGGAAGCCAGGCTGCTGTTCTCTAACTCTATCTTGTCTTTACTCCTGGACGAAATGGAAAATAATGAGAACAAAATACACTCTGTAAGCTTACCTCATTTCGTGACGATGAACCCTAGAAAACTCATTATCCACATAATTATGTCAGATATTTTGTGGAGGCATTGTTTCATCTCATTATAACATATGTTTACTTATTATTTACACATACAATGAATATGTCCCTCAGTTCCTCAATTTTGCACTGGAATAAATTCAGCCCTGTGGCATCCTTGGCGTGTAGCACAGGGCTTACAAAGATGAACGAGACATGGATCGGTTTCCCAGAGTTCACATTCTAGGAATAGGAATGTGTTTTGTAAACTGCAGGCTGCGACCTGTGGGGCATGAAATAAATCTAGTGGGGTCACAATCAACACTTAAAGAAAAATTAAACATGAAAATAGAATAGGAAGGATCAGTGAGCATACTACACAGTAAGGATAAGAGCTTTTTGATGGAAGTTGCTGGGCAGAATTCCACCAGAAAAGGCAGCGGAGGACCAAAGCACCTGAGGTATGTGAGGGAATTTCACATGGAAGCAGGCTGGCCAGAGCCAGGGGACAGGCCAGGAAGGTAATGCTCTAGACTCTGGACTGTAGACAAAGATACACATATATATAATTATAACTTGGAGAAATGAAAATCATATATATATATATATATATATATATATAACATGTAATATATATAGGAAAGTACACAGAATAATAAAATAAATCTTCTAATCGGAATCAGCAAATAACAGTTTTTTTCATAATTCCTTTGTCTTTAAAAAACAAATTGCATGGGGGCCCGGCCCTCTGGCCGAGTGGTTAAGTTCTCGTGCTCCACTGCAGCGGCCCAGGGTTTCGCTGGTTTGGATCCTGGACGTGGACATGGCACCGCTCGTCAGGCCATGTTGAGGCGGCGTCCCATATGCCGCAACTAGAGGGACCTGCAACTAAAATATACAACTATGTACCCGGGGGATTTGGGGAGATAAAGCAGGAAAAAAAAAAAAGAAAAAAATGATTGGCCACAGTTGTTAGCTCAGGTGCCAATCTTTAAAAAACAAACAAACAAATTGCTAAGAAAAAACAAAGTTCTCTATTCTCAATACTCGGCTTCACTCTGACACTTGGAGGCACTGGGTTTCTCCACACCAAACAATTCTGGTTCTCCAGATACCAGCTGGGCATCCTACAATTTAACTCAATTCTGACAGCATCTGCCTGTGACAGCATCAGATCCCACAGGTTCAGAGCTCAGTCCTACAGGCTTGCCCTCCCCTCCACTTATAGTGCAGTCACAAGTCCAGGATGTCACCTGTGCTATAAATCAGAGGTTCCCATAAGCCCTCCCGGGGATCAATTAATTTGCTAGAGCAGCTCACAGAACTCAGGAAATTGAAGGTATCAAAGAACTTGGTTTACTTATTAGTCTACAGGTTTATAATAAAGGATAGAGAAGAACAGCCAGATGAAGAGGTACATAGGGCAAGATCCAGAAGGGTCCAAGCACAGGAGCTTCGTGAGCTCGGGGTGCAGCACCCTGCTGACGGAGGGATGTGCTCTTGTTTACCAACCTGGAAGCTCTCCAAGCCCCATCCTTTTGGGTTTTTATGGAGACTTCATTATGTGGGCATGACTGATTAAATCACTGGCCACTGGGGATTAATTCAACCTTCAGCCCCTCCCACCTCCCTGAGAGGTAAAGGGGGTGAGGGCATGGCACTGAGAGTTCCAACTCCTAATCTTCTGGTTGGTTCCCTAGGCAACCAGCCTCCATCCTTAGGGGTTTTCCAAAAGTCACCTCATTAAGGTAAACTCAGGTGTGGTCGGAAGGGGCTTTCACCTTTATCACTCTGGAGCTATTTCAGGAACTGTCAGACAAAAGACCAAATATTATAACAAAAGATTCTCCAATTGCTCTTATGGATCAGGAAATTATAAGGGTTTTAAGAGCTGTGTGCCAGGAACAGGGACAAAGACCAAATATATATTTCTTATTATAAAACACAATATCACAGAAATAAAATGCAACCTTAGAAGATGAAGTCCCACTGACCACCCCAATACTCGTTCTCAGAAGATACCAGTATCATGAATTGAGCCTATATCCTTCCAATCTATTACTTCTTCTTCTTCTTCTTCTTTTTTTTTTTTTGCTGAGGAAGATTAGCCCTGAGCTAACATCTGTGCCAATCTTCCTCTATTTTATACGTGGATTGCCACCCAAGCATAGTTGATGAGTGGTGTAGGTCCGTGCCCGGGATCCGAACCTGCGAACTTGGGCTGCCAGAGAAGAGCGCATTGAACTTAACCACTAGGCCACGGGGCCAGCCCTCACTTTTATAATTTTATATACAGATGTAACCATGAACAATATGTAGAATAATTTTGTATTTAAAATGTACAGGTACAGTTCATACTTGTATAAATCATTTGACCACTTGCTTTTTTGCTTAATATTTTTTCATTTAATTTATCCATGTTGACAAATAGAGATGACCCTTCCCACCCTACAAGTCTCCCAGGAAACTTCTGCCTGATCCTTAAGGGCGAAGAGCTCAGAGCATGAGGAACTCTAAATGTACTTACAATAAACTGATTTTCAGGTTGGCAATATTATTTGCTGTAGCAAAACCTGCATCATTGAGGGTTTCCCATTTCAGGATTAAATTATGCCAATCAGCTGCATTGTCCTTAATTTTTCTTGCACTCACAGATAAGACAGGTTTTCTGGGTATCATGCTTCCAAGAGTCTTTGCTGATAGGGAGTAAAAGAAACATAATTATTACAAAATTTATGATCTTACAACTTTCAACAGTAGAACCATCCCAGTTGCTACATCAACTGGACAAATAAATGTCATGGAAACTAAGCAGTCTGGATGGAAGTTCCTGGAATGAGACATAACAGAATTGTTTTTACAGTTTAAGACTCACCAGAGATGGCTGAGTCCTTTTCCAGCTTAAGGGCTCCACAAAGTTTTTACCTTAAGCACTATGATCACATTCAAAGGTTGGAAATAAGGTAAAGCTGTCACTTTCTGCTAAAACACTCCACTTCCATGCCGTAATACCCCACTGTCTAGTCTCGGGCATTTCGATACCTTACATTTGTTCAGAGCCTTGTGGTTCTTCACACTGCCACGACCCTGCTTAAATGCAGGAGGAAGCCCAAACTCCAACAGGATCTGGCTCCCTCTCTCTCTGCCTCAAGACTGTCTCACCCCCACCCTGAAGCCCCCTCAATCTGCAGCTGAAATGATCTATTGACAGCTCTTGAAAAGTTGAGTCCCTTGCAGGCCTCTGCAGGAACGCTCTTTCCTGCCCTGCGCCAGTGCTGCCTGTGCTCCAAGACCCACCCGATCCCAGCTCCTGTAGGAAGCTGGCTCCCGAACACTAAAAGCCATTTCGGCTGTTTGGGCTCCCCAGTCCTCCTGTGTCCTCTCTCCTTCTCTACTTAGAACTTTCAGAGGTTTCTCATGGCTCATGGGATAAAGTCCAAATTCTGTGAGAGGCCCCTTAAGAAATCCAGGAGGCACAATTGTGGTATCGTTAGGAGTTTAGACTCTGAAGACCATACTGACTGGGTTTGAATCCCAGCTCTGCCACTGCCAGCTGTGGGATCTTGGGAAAATCAGTTAACCTCCCCGAGCCTCAATGTTCTCACCTGTAAAATGGGGATAAAATACATCTACTTGATAGAGTTGATGTGGAGATTAGATAATGTATGTAAAGCTGTGAGGGCCTGGCACGTGGCAAGTATCTGTGGGGGATCAGAATTGGCCACCCCAAAATACGTCTCTGGCTTATTTTTAAAAACAAAAGACTCAGAAAAAAAAAATTTGACATTCCCCCTGACTGCCTCAAAGAATTTAAGATAAAAGGCCTGTTTCAGGAAGGAGCTATCACCATGGATAAGCACAACGGTAGACTGGGAGGAACCTCGCAAAGCCCATTTAATCAAAGTCTTCCCCATGTCTCATTGTCTTTGCAAAGCATGTCAACATTTGTTTACCAAACATTTGCTTTTCCATCTCCATGTGAATTGCCTTCCTCCCCTTTGAAGTCCCAAACCACTACCCCCAACATCCTCCCTTATCTTTAGCTGAAGATGGTATTTAAGGTGGTAGCTTTGGCCATTTTGGCGAGTTACTCAGTTTTCCTGTTTTTTTCCCCACGTACACGTGTTATTAAATGTGTTTGGTTTTCTCCTGTTATTCTGTCTCATGTCACTTTAATTCTCAGACCAGCCAGAAGGACCAAGAGGGTAGAGGCATAGTTCGTCCTCCCCTACAGATCCAACATAGTATCTGTCATCACAAGGGCTTCTCCAATGTGTGTTTTTCCCACCACCATCAAGCAATAAACTCAATTCTGACACTATGTACCTGGAGATAGCATCAAATCCCACAGGTTAAGGGCTCAGTCCCACAAGACTGCCCCCCCCCCCACACCCCCACTTCAGATGCCAATCTCAAGTCCAGGTTGTCACCTGTGTTTCTGACTGACCGGCTATAGATCAGAGGTTCCAAAGACCTCCTCCGTTGAGTTTGAGTAATTTGCTAGAACAGCTCACAGAACTCAGGAAACATTTTACTTACGAGATTACTGGTTTATTATAAAAGGATATAACTCAGGAACAGCCAGATGAAGAGATGCATAGGGCAAGGCGTGGGGAAAGGGCGTGGAACTTCCACGCCCTCTGAGTGCACCACTCTCCTGGGATCTCCACCTGTTCACCTGGCAGCTCTCCAAACCCTGTCCTTTTGCTTTTTCATTTTTTTATGGAGGCTTCACTACTTAGGCATGATTGACTAAATCATAGGCCACTGATTCAACCTCCAGCTCCTCTCCCCTTCCAGGAGGTGGGGGTAGGGGTGGGTGGGACTCAAAGTTCCAACTCTCTAATCACAAGGTTGGTTCCTCTGGTGACCAGTCCCCATCCTTAGGTTACCTAGGGGCTTTCTAAAAATCACCTCATTAACATAACAAAAGACCTTGATTGCTCTCCTTGCTTAGGAAATCCCAAGCATATTAGGAGCTATGTGCCAGGAACAGGGATGAAGACCAAATATTTATTTCTTATTATAAACCACAATACCACAGCTTCTGTTACCTAAGTCCTGCCCATCATGTCTCCACTTGCTCTCTATGCCTCAGTGCTGGCTCTGTACAAGTTCTGCCTTTGACCTGGTATACATTTCCTGTCAGTGTGTGTCCCCACTCACCTGGGTAACTCCTAGTAACTTTTCAGGGCTCTGTTTTTAAATATCATCTTGATTTTTCATTCATTCTTTACTTATACAACTAACCAATATTACCTCAGTGCCTACCATACGCCAGGCATGGGAGATTAAGTGATTGAGCAAGACAGAGCAGGACCATTTCCATGGAATTTACTTTCTGGAGAGAAGGTGTATAATAGACAATTAGATATTCATGATCAGTTCAGATTATGATAAGTGCCAAATAGAAAATAAAACAGGATCTTGTGTTAGAGTTGTGAAAATTAATTGTAAAAACCCTCAACTAAAATCAGAGTCAGGAAGGCCTGCAGAGGGAGCTCTCACTCCCCACCACTCCTGTCAACTACCCGAAACAGAAAATCAATTACAGAGTCAGTTAATTAGGACAGTTAAAGACCCCAACCGGAAGAGTCATACCTTGCACTCCCAAACAGGAAGTGCAACTACTTTACTACTCCAGCAAGAGAAAGGAAGATTTCTTTCTTGCCCAGCAACAAGCCCAGCCAATGGAAAACGCTACAGCTCAGACAACGAGAAGCCCTCCTCTCCTGAACTTTTACTTTCCTCCAATGAACTTTCATTTTTTCCTTGCTGATGACTTCTTTTCCTTGTCTCACCCTCCTGACTATAAAAGCCTTTTATGTTGTGTAACCCTCTTGGAGTATCTCTCTGCTTGCCAGATGAGATGCTATCCATTTAATTAAGCTGATTAGGTCTTCCAATTTACTCAGTTGAATTTTTTTTAACAGAGTGAACCCCTGATAAGGTGTCATTTAGGCTGAGACTTGAATGATGAGACCTCAACAGCATGGGCCCTAATGTGAGAATGAGCTTGGTGATTTTGAAAAAAAGAAAAAGGCCAGTGTGGCTAGAATAAAATGGAGAGAGGGTGAGTAGTAGGTGAGGAGGCAGGCAACTAGAACCTTATGGGCCAAGATAAGAAGTTTGGATTTATTCCAAGTCAATGGAAAGTGATCAGTGAGCTTTGAGTAGGGAAGAAGTGAGATGATCTGATTAGGTTTTTAGAAAGTCACTTCCATAAAGAAGTCTTCCCGTATCCCCCAGGTTGAGTTAGGCCTCACTGCACTACATATCTGGAATACCCTATACGTCAGGTATCAAGACACTCACCAGTGTGGTGTATTCGCTTGTTTAACATCTATATTCCCTGCTAGACTGCAAGTTCCACCAGAGTAGGGACTATGTCTTGTTTCCTCTCATAACCTCGGAACATAGCAGGTGCTGAATAAAATGTGTTAAATGGAGAAACAGCTCTTACCACTGGTACTAAAATCTTCCAAAGGTTTCTCTCCTCCAGTAGGGGTTCCTTCAGGGCGAGGACCACATCTGATTCATCGTCTGTCTGTCCCATTCCCAGCACATATTTAGGAACCAAAAACACAGTTCTGACTTCAAGAAACTCAAAGGCCAGTAGGGAAAGACAGACCAGTAATCAGTCACAGGAAAGGGCAGAGTGAGGTAAAGGATAGTGGCTACTTTACTTAATCCCTCTGAGCCTCGGGTCCCCTTCTGTTGACATTACTTCACGGGGTCGCTGTGAGGCTCCAATGCGCTAATCTATGTAGAGTACTTAGAACACGACTTGGCACATAGTGAGCGCTGGCTGAATGACAGCTTTCAGTACCAGCAGAAGGCTCTGTGGTCGGTAACTGACTGACGGGAGTTCAGGGAAAGTGTTCCAAGACAATTACAATTTGAGCGTCAGGATCTGCGGACGCTCCTTTGCGTACATCTTGTACACGTGAAAAAACAGGCTCCGCAAAACTGACACCCGGGCCGACCGCAGAGCCGGCGCGCGGCCAGCGGGTTGGGCTGGGCTAAGGCACGGACCCCATTCGATCCCGAAAGCTCCGGGTCTCTGGCCCACCCTGCAGTCCAAGCCGTAACATCCACACCCTCCCTGCCCCGGGAAACTAGCCCTTCTCACGCACCTTCCATGCGGTCCGCAGGTATCCCGGGAAAGAGTCCCGAAGCCCCGTCTACACCCGCCGGAAGCGCGCACGTCACTTCCGCCCCGCCCGCCGCCACTTGTGGCTCTGCCGCTCTATCCTCGGGCGGAGCCGGCTGTCGCTCGGCGGTGCCGGCCCGGTTGCCCAGGGAACGGGCTCCCGGCAGCCCCCGCGGCCCGGAGTCCGTCCCCGCCTCCCCCGGCCCGGCGGGGCCGAAGAGTCCGGAGGGGCAGCTGCGGGAGGTGAGTCCGGCGACGCTGCTGGAGGCCTCGCCGCCCCCGCCGCTCGGCCCCGCGCTCCTCCCCGCTGGCGCTCACGCCTCCCCCGGGCCCCCCTTCCCTCGCCTCAGCCGCGCAGGGTCGCCCTGCCCGCTTCGCCCCCTTTCCCGGCCCCCGTCCCGCCCGCGCGGGGTGGCCGAGGCTGAATGCCATCACACATGAAGCGCCGGGCTCGTCGCCTGGCAGAAGCCGACGGTCCGCCGAGGGAAGCGGTTCTCGCCCACCCCGCCTGGGCTGCGCTGTCCGGCCGGCACCCCGGCTCCCCTCGCTCCTCCCGTTCCGCGCCTTCCCTCCCTCTGCCGCACCCTGGCATCCCTTCCGCCGCTGGCCCCGTGGCTCCGAGCTCCGTAGTCTTATGATTGACGTTGCGTTCTGTCCCCCGACCCTCTCGGTCCTCGTCCCTTCATCTGCCTACCAGTGCCTCGCACCAGGCCTTGGCGTGTACCCAGTAGGTGCTCAATAAGCGTTCCTTAAATGGATAAATGAACGACTCCTCTCAGTCCTGTTTTAAGGCCTGGGAGGCAGGATAGTTAGTGCAGGTTAAAGAATGGGGTACCCTGGAGTCAAACCCGAGTCACAGCGGTGCCCCTTCTTAGCAGTGTGCTCTGGGCAAATGATATCTCACTGTGCTTCAGTTTCATCATCTGTAAAATGGAGATGATACTGGTCCTGGTGGGAGGGTTAAATGGGTCAACGCATGCAACGCGCTAAGCGCCGTGTATTTCCATAAAGGATAGCCCCTGCTGTCGTTACCCACATGCTCTACTGCCGCCTCTCTTCCCTGCTCTTTGTTCTTCCTCGCTTTCTCGCCGAGATTCAGGAATTTTATTCTGTTCTGTTGCTTCTGTTCCATCTGTTGGCAGAATGTGGGGTACCAGCCTTGCCTTATCTGCTAGAGTGATCAGTTGCATTTGGGGTTGACTTCCTCCTGGTAGCCAAGGTCTTGTAAACTTTAAGGAAAGGAGTTGTAGGAAATCCCATAATCCAGATCCTAGCATGGGCAGAATCTGGGAATAAGGCCACTGTGGCCCCTTGTCACCAGTGATTCCTGGTCTCCTAAGCTGCAAGGCTTTTTGTGCTTTCTCACACCCAGCTGCAGTGCACCTTGATAAGCCTCTGGCCTTGCTTTTTTGGGTAACCCAGCTTACATGCCATGTTTGTTGATTCAGCAGAAAGTTATTTGGGGTTCATTGTATGCCAGGTGCCATACCAGGCTCTAGGGTTGCTGTGGTGGGCCAGACAGACCCAGTCCCTGCTCTCAGGGAGCTTTTTAACCCGAGAGCCAGCAGGTAAGGTATGGGGGATTCTCTACCTGAGTTTTCAGGACTGACTTTACGACTGGTGGTGGGAAACATGGCATAAGGATTGTCCTCTTCTGAAGGAGTGACTAGTAAGTAGCTTTTGTTAGCTTTAAGTTATTTTGTAGCTACATTGTCTTTTTCAATAGAAGATTGGCTGCTACTGGATTTGTTTTCTTTTCTCTTAGAGGAGTTACACTTCACATTTGAGGGAGATCTCATTTCATATTAGTGTTTGTGTAATTTGGACAAAATGGCTAGTGGAACTTAGTGGGGAAAAAAGGAAGGGAACAGGCATCAGGCAGAGCAGTTGATTGAACTTGGAAAAGTGAAGAACAGATCAGAAAACAGTTATACACATAATGAAAACAAGCTTTGCGTCAAGCATGGAGAGATTTCTAGATATAGTGGACCACAAGGAGCTTGGTAGAATCAGGAGGGGGTAGTTGATGGCTCTGTGAACTGCTGAGGTAGAAGTGAGCTATTGTACAGAGTGTGTGTTCAGTTTTAAATGAATGTATTCTTTGGACCTGACGTAAGAGACCAACCAGTGAATTTTTGCATAATGACAGATGTAACTGAGGTAGCCTGGTCTTATATTTTGGGCTGTCATACTTGGGGCATCCTGGCACAGTGTTTTGAGAGAGAGACTAATTTAACAAATGTGTGTCAAGTGTTGATTGTACCACACTCTCTATTGGCCTTTTGAAGCACCGCAAAGTATGTAGGCTGGAAGGATGTAGGCAAAGACTAGAAGGAATCGAAAGAATCCGTTAAAGGAGATAGAAAACACAGTGATGGTGCTGTGTGATAACTGCCCTCAGAGCGTTCTGTTATAGCAGAACTAAGTGTCAGAGGGAGTCTGTGAAGGCTTCTTGGTGGAGCCCTGGTTCTGACAAGGTGTGTATGGGGGAATGTGGAAGGGAGGAAAGGGGCGTTGCAGAGACACACAGATCGTGGTGTGTTAGGGACTGTGGTGGAAGGCTCACTGTGGCTGCAGTGGAGAGGGTGAAGAGGGAACAGTGGCCTGAGATGAAGCTAGACACAGACCGGTTTGTTGAAATGTTCAGCTTGCATGCTTTCATCAGGCTTTAGCCTGTGAGCACTGGCTAGCCAGCAGGCATAGGATCAGGGGAGTGACAAAATTTCATCTGGAAGATAAATGACAGTCTCAGTCTCATTATGTTCAGCCATAAGATTTTAACACTTACAAGAATAATAGATGTTGTAGCCAAACTTTAAAAATAGATTGTACAGCAGGGTTACTAACTGATGCTTCCTGGGGGTTTTTGAGAGAATCCTTAAACCATTAGAGTTGTCAGAGTGCTCTGGCAACTTAAGATCATTGTACTGCTAAGTGGATGATTTAGACTGTATGTTATTAGTCCTAGCTCCAGTTTGGAAAAACTGCCCAGTAGGCATTTGGGTGCCATCAATCAGCATGAAGGTCCCTGCCACCTTCCAGATGTATGGGGTTGTGGTATTAAGTGGGGAGGGAAGCATCCTGACTTGAAGAATGTTGCAGAGTGGTGTTTTGTATTTTTAACAGAATTAAAGGAAGCATTATTGATTTTAAAGACTGGATTGAGAATATTCTTTTTCAATAAGACCTGAAGTTCACATTTTATATATTCATTCAACAAATCTTTAATGAACATCTACTCTGTGTCAAAGATATTGTCAGGTACTAGGGTTCACATTGGTAAGCAAGAGAGAATTTGTGTTGCCTACATTCTCGTGAGAGATGATCATCAAACTGTTTAGCAAATAAAGTAATTAAAGGTTGTGATGAGAATTATGAAGGTGATATGATAGAGGGAAGGGAGGACTGATGGATGCTGTAAGTGATCTGGTCAGGGAAGGCCTTTCTATGGTGGTAGTATTTAAGCTGAGACCCTGGAGTTGAGAAGAAGCCAGGTATAATGGAGTGAGATGAAAGATTACTTGGAGTAGGGAGAGTATCAGTTATGAAGGCTGAGGAGGGAAAGAGTGGGTCAGTGGAGCTAGAGCTTGGAGGACAAGTGGAGAGGGAGATATGGAGCCAGGAAGGAGTCAGATGGGGCAGCCAGGAAGGGGTCAGACCACACGGGATCTCCTAGGCCACAGAAAGGCATTTGGTTATTCTCAGAGTGCAGGGGAGCCACTGAAGAATTTTGAATAGGGTGGGTTGTATGAGACCCACCCATTTCTCTTTCAAAGAGCTCTTTTTTTTTTAAGACTTTTTCCAGAGCAGTTTTCAGGTTCATAGCAAAATTGAGGGGAAGGTGGAGAAATTTCCCATGTCCTCCCTACCTGCACGCCTACATATCCCCCCCCATCATCAACATCCCCCACTAGAGTGGGACATTTGTTGCAAGTGATGAACCTATGCTGACACATCATGATTACCCAGAGTCCATAGCTTACCTTGGGGTTCCCTTTTGGTGCTGTATGTTCTATGAGTTTAGACAAATATATAATGACATGTACCTGTCATTATGGTATCAGACTATTTTCACTACTCTAAAAATCCCCAAACCCTGGCAACCCCTGATCTTTTTTACCATCTCCATGGTTTTGCTTTTTCCAGAATGTTACATAGTTGGAATTATACAATATGCAATTTTTTCAGAGTGACTTCTTTGACTTAGTAATATGCATTTAAGGTTCTTCCATGTCTTTTCGTGTCTTAACAGCCCATTTCTTTTTAGTGCTGAATAATGTTTCATCATCTGGATGTACTACAGTTTCTACCTACTAAAGGACACCTTAGTTGCTTCCAAGTTTTGGCAATTATGAATAAAGCTGCTGTAAACATCCAGGTGAAGGTTTTTGTTTGGACATAAGTTTTCAACTTTTTCAGGTAAAAACCGAGGAGTGCAATTGGTGGATCATATGGTAAGATTATGTTTAGTTTTGTAGGAAACCATCAAATTGTCTCCAAAGTAGTTGTACCATTTTGCATCCCCACCAGCAATGAATGAGTTCCTGTTGCTCCACGTCCTCGTCAACATTTGGTGTCAGTGTTCCAGATTTTGACCATTCTAATAGATGTATAGTGCTGTCTCGTTGTTTTAATTTGCATTTGCCTGATGACAGATGATGTGGAGCATCTTTTCATATGCTTATCTGCTGTCTGTATGTCTTCTTTGGTGAGGCATCTATTAAGGTCTTTGGTCCATGTTTTAATTGGATTGTTTATTTTCTAATTGTTCAGTTTTAAGAGTTCTTTGTACGTTTTGGATAATAGCCTTTTATCAGATATGTGTTTTGAAAATATTTTCTCCCAACCTATGGCTTGTCTTCTTTCCTGACATTGTCTTTTGCAGAGCAGATGTTTTTAATTTTTTTTCTTTTTGATGAGGAAGATTGGCCCTGAGTTAACACCTATTGCCAATCTTCCTCTTTTTGCTTGAGGAAGAGTGGCCCTGAGCTAACATCTGTGCCCATCTTCCTCCATTTTGTATATGGGTTGCCGCCACAGCATGGCTTGATGAGAAGTGTAGGTCTGCGCCCAGGATCCAAACCCGCGAACCCAGGCCGTCCAGGTGGAGTGCACCGAACGTAACCACTACGCCACCAGGCCGGCCCAGAAGTTTTTAATTTTGGTGAACTCTAGCTTATCAATTATTTCTTTCCTGGATCATGCCTTTGGTGTCATATCTCAAATGTCATTAGAAGATCATCTAGGTTTTCTCCTATGTTATCTTCTAGGAGTTTTATAGTTTTGCATTTTACATTTAGGTCTGTGATCCATTTGCATTTATTTTTGTGAAGAGTGTGAAGTCTGTGTCTAGATGCATTTTTTTTTTTCCACCTGTGGATGTCCAGTTGTCCCAGCACCATTTGTTGAAAAGACTGTCTTTGCTCCATTGTATTACCTTTGCTCCTTTGTCAAAGATCAGTTGACTGTATTTATGTGGGTCTATTTCTGGACTCTCTGTTTTCTTCTATGGATATATTTGTCTGGCCTTTTGCCAGTGCCACACTGTCTTGATTACTGTAGCTTTGTAGTAAGTTTTGCAGTCGGATAGTATGACTCTTCTGACTTTGTTCTTTTCCTGCAATATTGTGTTGGCTATTCTGGGTCTTTTGCCTCTCCATATAAACTTTAGAATCATTTTGTTGATATCCACAAAATAACTTGCTGGAATTTTGATTGGAATTCCATTGTATCTGTAGATCAAGTTGGGAAGTATTGACAATTTGACAATATTGCATCTTCCTATCTATGAACATGGGATATCTCTCCATTTATTTAGTTCTTTGATTTTTGATTTGATTTTGATTTAGTTTTGATTTTTTTTAGTTCTTTGAGTTTTGTAGTTTTCCTCATATAGATCTTGTATGTATTTTGTTATATTTATGCCTAATTGTTTCATTTGGGGGATGCTAATGTAAATGGTATTGTGTTTTTAATTTCAAATTCCACTTGTTCATAGCTGGCATATAGCAATGTAGTTGACTTTTGTGTATTAATCTTGTATCTTGCAACCTTTCTATAATTGCTTATTAGTTTCAGGATTTTTTTGTTGAGTCTTTTGGATTTTCTACATAGATGATCACGTCATCTGCAATCAAAGATTGTTTTATTTCTTCCTTCCCAAACTTTATACCTTTTATTTCCTTTTTCTTGTCTTATTGTATTATCTAGAACTTCCAGTATGATGTTGAAAAGGAGGGTTGCCTTGTACCTCATCTTAGTGGGAGAAGCTTTGAGTTTTTCACCATTAAGTATGATGTTAGCTGTTGGGTTTTTTGGTGGATATTCCTTATCAAGTTGAGGAAGTTCCCCTCTATTCCTAGTTTACTGAAGTTTTTTTGGTCATAAATGGGTGTTAGAGAGCTGATTCTTTTCTTCCGCCTCCTCCTCCTCCTTATTGGTAATGCTTTCTTGAGATATAATAATTCACATACCATATAATTTACCCATTTGTAGTATACAATTCAGTGCTTTTTAGTATTCTCACAGAGTTATGCAACCATCACTACAATCGATTTTAGAACTTTCTCATCACCCTAAAAAAGAAACTCTGTACCCTTTAGCAATCACCCTACCCCCACTCCCACTCCTTTCTCCTAGCCCTAGGAAATCACTGATCTAGTTTCTGTCTCTTCAGGTTTACTTATTCTGTGCATTTCATGTAAATGGGATTATTCAATATGTGGTCTTTTGTGTTTGGCTTCTTTCACTTAGCATAATGTTTTCAAGGTTTATCATGTTGTAGCATATATCAGTACTTCATTCCTTTTTATTACTGAATAATATTCCATTGTTTGGGTATACCATATTTTGTTTAGCCATTCATCAGTTGATGAACAGTTTGGTTGTTTTTACTTTTTGGCTGTTATGAACAGTAATATGAACATTTGTGTACAAGTTTTTGTGTAGACATATGTTTTCATTTCTCTTGGATATATACCTAGGAGTAGAATTGCTGGGTGATATGTTAACTCTATGTTTAACCTTTTTAGGAACTGCCAGACTTTTCCACAGTGGCTATATCATTTTATTTTCTACCAGGAATGTATGAGAGTTCCACTTTCTCCATATCCTCCTTAACACCTGACTTTTTGATTATAGCCATCCTAGTGAGTGTGAGGTGATATCATTGTGGTTTTATTTTGCATTTCCCTGATGATTAATGATGGTGAGCATCTTTTCATCTGCTTATTGGCTATTTGTATATCTTCTTTGGAAAAATGTCTGTTCACATCCTTAGCCCATTTAAAAATTGTCTTTTTATTACTTAGTTTTGAGAGTTCTTTATATATTCTAGATACAAGTCCTTTAGTAGATATATGATTAGCAAATATTTTCTCCTTGACTTATCTTTTCACTTTCTTGATGGTGTCCTTTGGAGCACAAAAGTTTTTAATTTCGATAAAGTCCGAGAGCTCATTCTGACTGCTGTGTCTGAGCATGGATTCTAGGGGGCAGGTGTGGAAGCAGGAGAGCAGTCATTAGAACATTGCAGTGGTCCAGGTGAGAGGTGTGATGGCTTCATCCCAGGCATGGCCACAGAGTTGGTGAGAAGGAGTCGGGTGTGAGACAGGTGAGGAGATAGAGCTGATGGAACAAGGTGAGGGATGTTGTTAGGGGTGAGGGAGAGGGAGAGAAAAGGGGTGAATGCTAGGATTTCAGCTTAAACAATTTTGATTCAAAATTTGATTATGCTGTCTGTTACCTGCCACAGAATTGTGATAATTTTTAATCCCTGCTAGAGCCTGAGAAGTGAGCCCTACACTCCCTCCTTAGACATTTTGAAGTTGCTTTTGGTAGTATTAGCATTAGTTGTGCCAAGGAGATAGTTCCAGGGACTCTGACCATCCATAATATCAATGAGTACCTCCTAAGCCACCTCAAATAAACATATAATCTGAGTTAGAACAGTGTGGCTGCTCTTCGCATCCTCTGGCCCTCTCCTAGCCAGACTACAGGCTCAAAGCCCCTCTTGTGTGGAGATCATGGCGCTGTTGGTGAAGAGGATCACGTCAAGTGAATGAATTTTTGAAATTTTAATGTCATACTTTGACATCTACTTTGAGGAAAAATCTTTTCAAAGGAGGAAATAACACTAGCTGTCATTTGTGAAGTGTTTTATACTTCTACTAGCTTACCAGGAGATCTCATCAGCCAAAAGCAGAAATTAAAACATTTTGGCCGAGGAAATTTTGGTTTATGCATACAGTGTGTTCTCTGCAGTTTTTCTATATAGTCATTAAAAATGATGTTCTAGGGAATATTAATGACATGCAAATGCTCATTATTTATTAAGTGAAAAACTGTGTGTGCCCACACACATGTATCTATAGCTATCTATAGATACAGCGTATCCCTATATGATAGGATTGTGAGTGGCTTTTATTTATTTCGTTGTACTTTTCTGTATTTCAGAATTTTTGATAGTGAACATTTATAACAGTTATAAAAAGAAAATTTTATTTTAAAAACATTACATAAGTTATGGAGCATCAGTCTGTTCATGTGCACACACACATCAAAGAAACAAACCGTTTACTGCTCCTGTGCTGCCGTTATGCTTGAGGCTGGAAAGAAGATTGTTGAAATGGGGACGGTTTCCTCATCTGTAAAATGGAGAGAACAGTGGTGCCTACCTCATAGTTTTTTTGTGAGGATTTAATGAGTTAGTGTGCTAAGAACAGTTTCTATTAAGTAATAGTGTTAGCTGTTACCGTTATTGCTATTTGTTGTTGTTATTTCGGCTTTAGTGTCCCTTGCCCTTAAAATGATCTACATGCTTGCCCAAGGCGTCTGCCAGCGGCCATTCTTTCTTGAGCTTGCCTCATAGCCATTTCATTCTCGTTGGATTCTCATGTGTCTTGCCCACCTTTCCGGAGCACTTGCACGAACCAAGGATTGGGGAGCATGGATCTCTCTTAGTCAAGGCACTCTCACCCCTAAAAAGTTGTAAATTTATGAACTGTGCCACTGTAGGCATGGGGCCAGTGTTCACCATCCAGATTTCGGTTGCACTAGGCACTTAAAACTGTGTGACCTTGGGCAAATTTCTGGACTTTCCAGAGCTTCAACTTCTGCTAAAAGAGGGTATATTAGTCAGTGTTCTCACCCATCACAGAGGGATATGATTATTATTATTTGCTTAACTTAGGGAAGTTCTCGTAAGTTACCCTACTGACTTCACTGTGTTGGCTACTGTGACTATCAAATGACATAGGAATCTGAAGATGCTTGGGAAACTGGAGCTGTTGTACTGACTTAGGGGATTATTATTCCAGCGTTGATTTGGGGCCACATTGAAAAGATGGGATTTTGCTGCTCTTCCATTCTTGTCACTCATTCCTTCCTTGCAAATTTTTCTTTTTCATAACTCATTCGTTTATTCAGTAAATACTTAGTGAGCGCCTCCAGTGTGCCTGACCTTTTCCTGGGTGCCGGGGGCTAGAGGAGTAAGTGAGGCAGATGTGGGCTCTGCTCTGGTGGGGCTTACGGACCAGTGGTGGTGGAGGGGGTCAGGCAGAGATGGCCAGTCAAGAGCAAAGAAAGAGGATGTGTGGAGAGAGTAAAGCAGGGGAGGGGATGTGACAGAGTTCTCAGTGGGGGCAAGGAGGCCACTTTGGGGAGGTGGGCAGGTAAGGCCTTGTGAGGAGGGGACATTTTAGCAGAGACCTGCATGTTGAGAAGAAGCGAAGGCTGAGTGACATCTGGAGAATGAGCATTGCGGGCAGAAGGGCCTCTGGGTGAAGAGGAGTTGGGTGTATTTCAGTGGAAGAGGGCTTGCAAGTCGGCTAGTCAGCTCTACAGAAATAGGAAGCCCACAGTTCAAACCGACTGTAAATCCAGCATCCCAAGGAGTTTCTATTCTAGGGACTTGAGAGTCTCCATAGACCTAATGGGCTAGACTATCCCTCCAGGTCTAATCAGGTACAGAGCATCCATCTGCAGGCCACCTGTCGATGGCCTGTCAGAGCTGCAACCGTGATATTGGCAAGGGCCCAGGACTTGGCGGGAGAAAACCCAGAGTCAAGTCTCACCTGTGTGGTCCTGTGGCCCTCAGTACCTTCATCTAAAAGTGGGGGATGGTGTCACCTATCTTTAAATGAGTGAGTGAGCACTTCACAAATTATAATGTGCTGTGTAAGGATTGAGTTGTTTTTTTTTTTTGAGGAAGATGAGCCCTGAGCTAACTACTGCCAATCCTCCTCTTTTTGCTGAGGAAGACTGGCCCTGAGCTAACATCCGTGCCCATCTTCCTCCACTTTATACATGGGACGCCTACCACAGCATGGCTTTTGCCACGCGGTCCCGTGTCCACACCCAGGATCCAAACTGGCGAACCCTGGCTGCCGAGAAGCAGAACGTGTGAACTTAACAGCCGCACCACCAGGCCGGCCCCCAGGATTGAGTATTTTTATCTAGGGAAGCTTTGACTCCAAAGTGCCGACAGGTGTGGGTCTCAGTATGGAACAGATGAGAGGCGCTGTGTGTCTGTGGCTCCGAGTGCTGAGGAGGCTGGGGGCACCTGGCCAGGGTATCTGTTTCTCCACCGTCTCAACACAGTGAGTGTGTTTCTGTGTCTGAGATTGGTTTGGTGTTCTCCTAGTAAAGACTGTCTTTACTAGGTTCTTTTTTCCACATTCCGTCCATTCTGATGGGCTTCAGAGTTCAGGATGTTTCCAGTGAAGGCTTTTCCACACTCGAATCCACAGTACTCTCTCCCTCTTCTCGTTGAGACCCACAGATTCGCGCCTAATCATATGTGGTTTTGTGTCTCTTTACTGTTTCTTTTGCCTCTCTGGCTAGATCATAAGCTGTTTGAGGGTAAGAACTGTTTTTAATATTCTTTCCACACCCTCCATAGTATTTACCACAATATAACTTACAGGGGCCAGTGCATATTGAAGTACATTTTGAATTAAAATGCTCAAAAGTGATCTTAATGATAACTGGTTTACTTTCTCTGTTTGATGAAGCTCCAGCTATAATTTTCACCTGAAAGTTCCTTGTTCCCACAATTAAACATGACTTGTCTTTGACTAGGCATTGAAAGAATTATAATTATTTCATTTTTCTAGCCCCCAGGTTTCTTCGATGCCAAATAAACATTCCTTTTCCTGCCTGAAGGTCATCTGTGGAAACCTTGGCCATGGCGTCCACATCAGAGCCTGTTACCTTCAGAGAGTTCTGCCCTTTGTACTATCTCCTCAATGCCATTCCCACAAAGATCCAGAAGGGTTTCCGCTCTATTGTGGTCTACCTTACGGCCCTTGACACCAATGGGGACTACATTGCTGTGGGCAGCAGCATCGGCATGCTCTATCTGTACTGCCGGCACTTCAACCAGATGAAAAAATACAACTTTGAGGTGAGTCTTTATACCTTCTTTACATCTTAGCATGCATGAGCCGTGGCTCACTTTTAACATGGTTGTGACTTCTAGGGTGGGATAATTTACGTCTGATTTGCTAGAATATGGCCCTAGTACCTCATCCAAACAGTATTTTAAAACCATCTTTAATTGGGTGGAGTATAACTAGAAAAGTTGGTGTTTTTAACTTTTTTCCTGGCTCCAGAAATCTAGCATCGCTTTTTTTTTTTTTTTTTTTTTGAGGAAGATTAGCCCTGAGCTAACTACTGCCAATCCTCCTCTTTTTGCTGAGGAAGCCTGGCCCTGAGCTAACATCTCTGCCCATCTTCCTCTACTTTATATGTGGGACGCCTACCACAGCATGGCTTTTGCCAAGCAGTGCCATGTCCGAACCTGGGATCCGAACTGGCGAACTCAGGGCCACCGAGAAGCGGAACGTGCGAACTTAACTGCTGTGCCACCAGGCCGGCCCTAGCATCTCTTTAAAAGAGAACACTTTAGTGTTTAAAGCTTGATAGAAAACTTTGGAAGTAACGTATTTTTTTTAAGTTTCTTGTTTCTCAAAGTACCTTGACTAGCTTACTTGAATAATCTCTAGTTATTCTGTTGAAATTGTTATTTAAAAAAAAGATTATATCATTATTGGCTAGCTGCCAGAGCATGTACATCTTAAGTAAAATCACTTTTGGAGAACACTGCCACTGGATTCCTGACCTACCTCTGTCCTGTGTTGGTTCACTTGGGCATGTCTGTGTATTGTAGATGTTTGTGGGCACCAAGTATTGACGGACGATCTTTGAAACCCATTTAGTCACTGTCTGTGGTTTATTGAGTACATGGCTTTTGTGAGAGACTCAAAGGTGACTGAGTTATGGCTCCTACCTAATGGCCTCGTGGGGCTCTGCTCTGTCTGTGGTTAGTGGGCTTTTACGGACTAAGACGAGGCTATTGTGTTTAAGAGAAATATTTATGAATATCTGTATTTTAATGAGTATTCAACTCATTAAAGTTTTAATTTAATAGTTACTTTTTCTTAAGTCTCTGTGCTCAGTTTAAAATAACAAAAATGGTTAGCATGCATATAGCACTTACTATGTACCAGGCGTTATTCTAAACCTTACATATATTATCTCGTTTCATCCTCACAGAAACTCTGAGGGAGATGTTATTATCATCATCCCCATTTTGCCAGGGAGACAGCTGAGGCACAAAGAGATTACATGATTTGTTCAAGGTGAAGCAGTTAGTAAATGGTGGCACCATTGTCTGAACTTGGGCAGATTGGCTCTCGAGTTTATATTAATATTTTTGTATAAAAGTTAGAATTATTGCTATTTCTTTTCTTTCATTAATAGCTCATGGGTTTGACTGATCAAATTCCCCAAACATTTAAGACTATTACACAGTTAATCTTTGAAACTATAATTATGAATTAATATATCTGAAATCTCTCAAATACTTCAAATACCTAACAAGGAAGACATGATTCTAACAGCAAACCTCTAACAGGGTAAACCAAAGAAATCCATGGCCAGACACATCATAATCAACTGCTAAAACTAAAGACAAAGAAAAGTCGCCAGAGAAAAATTACACATTACCTGTAGGGAACAATGATTTGCGTGACGGCAGATTTCTCCTCAGAAGCCATGGAGGCTAGAAGACAGTGGTACCACATTTTTAAAGTACTGAAAGAAAAGACTTGTCAGCTCAGAATTCTTTGCTCAGTGAAAATATCTATCAGGAAAGAAGGTGAAATAAAAATATTCTCAGATGAGGGGCCAGCCCCATGGCCGAATGGTTAAGTTCACGAGCTCCACTTCGGTGGCCCAGGGTTTCACCAGTTCTAATCCTGGGCGTGAACATGGCACCGCTCATCAAGCCATGCTGAGGCAGCATCCCACATGCCACAACTAGAAGGACCCACAGCTGAAAATACACAACTATGTACTGGGGGGTTTGGGGAGAAAAAAGAAAAATAAAATCTAAAAAAAAAAAAAAATTCTCAGATGAAGGAAAACTAAGAGGATTCATTGTCCCCAGACCTGCTTTAAAATAATTGCTTCAGGAAGTTCTTCAGACAAAAAGGAAATGATACCAGAGGGAAACTTGGAACATCAGGAATGAAGGAAGAATAGGTATAAATACCTGGGCAAATACATTAGACTATCATTCTCCTCTTGAATTCTTTAAAATATATTTGACAGCAAAAATTATAACTGAGTTTTCAGGGTGTAATACATAAGACAACTCTAACATAAGAGGGGAGAGTAAGGGACCTCTATCATGGTAATGGTTCTCATTCTGCTTGAAGAGGTAAAATAGGGAGTCTGAATAGATTTTGAAAAGTTAAGAGCAACCACTAAAAATAACTGTAAAACGTGGTATAGGAAAAATCACTGTAGACAAATCAAAATGCAATTTTTAAAAATGTTCAGACAACTCACAGGAAAGCAGGAAGGTGGAAACAGAAGAAGGAAAACCAGAAGGAACAGACAGAAAACCAATAAAATGATAGACCTAAATCAAAACATACCAATAATTATATTAAATGGAAATGATCTACACATGTCAATTAAAAGACAGAAATGATCCAAATGGAGAAAAAAATAATGAACCAACTATGTATTGTCTATAAAAAACTCAATTCAAGTATAATGATATAAGTAAGTAAAAGGTAAGAGGATAGAAAAAGACGCTGTGTAAACGCTAAACAAAAGAAAGTTGGAGTGGCTGTTATTAATTTCAGAGTAGTCTTCTGAGCAAAGGAATAACCAGGGATAAATACAGATATTACATAATGATAAAAGGGTCAGTTCACCAAGAAGACATGGCAGTCCTAAATTTGTATGCACATTAACAACAGAGCTTCACAATACGTGAAGCAAAAACTGACATAAATGAAAGAAGAAACAGAAACCCACAATTATAGACGGACACTTCAACAGCCCTGTGTCAGTAATAGAAGTAGTAGACAGAAAATCAACAAGGATATGAAAGAACGGGTTAAACACTATCAGCCAATGTAATCTAGTCGACGTTGACAGAACACTCTACCCAACAACAGCTGAATACACATTCTTCACGAGTGTACATGGAACACTCACTGAGATAGACCATATTCTGGCTCATAAAACACACTGCAGCAAATTTAAATTAGACCAGGCTTTCCAGCCCCTTGTGTCTTATGTCATTTTGTTTTTTCACTTTTTAATTGAGTATGATTTACATAAAGGGTACAGATCTCAAGTGTACAATTTCATGAATTTATATGTGTGTGTACATCCTTGGAATCACCCAGATCAAGACATGGAGCACTTCCAACAGCGCAGTAGACTCCTTCGTGCCCCCTCCCGGTCAGCACTCCTCCCCACGGTCCCTACTCTTCTGACTTCTAACACCACGCAGTAGTTTTTCTGGCCCCTTGGGTTTTAATTCTGTCTTGGGTAACCTTTGGCATTAAGGTTAGTATGCATTAGTGGAATTTGGACCCTTTACTCAGGTTGTAATTGCAACCCAGTTCTCTTTTATAAAACACTCATTTCATTGATCACCATTTTATTGTCCTTTTTCTTTAAAACTGTGTAACTGTTTTTAAAATCTCAGCCACCAAACTCAAAAAAGCTTAAGTTAAAGAAACGGAGTTTGGAGCTCCCCAGAATGAAAGTACAAATTACAGCTGACTGCCAGTTTTATAGTTTTACCTAGAATTGGTTTTCTGTTTATCATATGATGAGCCTGTGGGCTTTGGAGAAATGTGATGTGCTAGGACAGCCTCCACAGGGACAGCCAGAGCTTGGGGGGGTCTAGGACAAATGACTGGCCTCAGCAGCCTAGAAGGGGACTCCGCGAAACCCATGTCTATACTGTTACTGGCTCTCCCTTACGGAGGGACTGTAAAAAAATGGATTTTACTGGGGCCCAAATCCCCGCTTGGCAGCCCTGAGTATCAGTAGCATTTTTGAGCACCCATACGGTATGGAATACAAACATAATTGTAGAGAATCACAAAGGAAGTAGAAAATAAAAATTCTGTTTGGAAAGAACACAGAATTTCACTTTAGAATATTAGGGTTTGAAAACAATTGAAATATCTGTCTGTAAAACACATAGGAAAGATCTGGAGGAATACCCCCAAACTATTCCTGATGGTCACCTAACTCTAGGTGGGACTGAGAATGGGATGGGGTGAGGGAGTGGGTGTGAAGGGGAGGTTGTTTTTACTGCTCCGGTCACTGGAAGAGAAACTTTATTGAGGCCCCAGGGCCATGGGGCTCAGGCAGGAGTCTGCCCTTCGGGCAGAAGAGGAGCCAGAGGAGGGGCCTTGTTCGACCTTCTTCTTGGGGCACAGGTTGTTGGAGGGGCCGCGCTTCTTGCGGCAGTTGGCAGCACGGGTGCAGATGAGCACAGCTCTGGCGGCACATCATCCTGTGGCACTTGTGTTCCTGGGCAAGCTGGCGGGAGGGAAGGCTCAGTGATGTCGCTCCGTGGGTGAAGCTCCGAGCACAGCGTGGAGCCTTCCTGGGTATTGTAGTCTGAGGGAGCGCCGTCATCCTCCAGCTGTCTGCCCGCACAAACCAGACGCTGCTGGTCAGGCAAGATGCCCTCGTTGTCTTGGATTTTAGCTTTAACATTCTCAGTGGTGTCACTGGCCTCGACCTCGAAGGTGATGGTCTTGCCCGTCAGGGTCTTCACAAAGATCTGCATCTCTGCTTCCACTCAGCCACCTTGTTGAGGAGGAAAAGGTTTCTTTTTAAAACTTTAAATACTGTAGAATTATTAGAGTTTTTTGGTAATACGAATGTATTCAGGGGCCAGCCCGATGGTGCAGTGGTTAAGTTCGCACGTTCTGCTTTGGCGGCCCGGGGTTCGCCATTTCCGATCCCGGGTGTGGACATGGCACCGCTTGGCAAGCCATGCTGTGGTAGGCATCCCACGTATAAAGTGGAGGAAGATGGGCATGGATGTTAGCTCGGGGCCAGTCTTCCTCAGGAAAAAAAAAAAGAGGATTGGCAGCAGATGTTAGCTCAGGGCTAATCTTCCTCAAAAAAAAATAAAATGAAATAAAGAATGTGTTCATATATTACTTATATAAACACAACGACAGAAACAAAGATTTGTTTTGAGCTTTGGCTGTCAGTCATTAGCTTTGTGATCCTAGAGATGAATTGAATATTTATGTCGTCATTGTCATTTTCATCTTTTGGGCTGGCTGGGTCTTAGAATTGTTTGCTACGTCCCCATGTTTTACAGATAAGAAACAGTAAGATTCTCACTGTAGGTAACCTAGCTGGTTGTCTAACCATCGTGCTCATTTCTTTACGATAAAAGGCAGAGCTTCCACAAAAGTCTGGATTTAGAGGACAATACAAACCAGATCCAGGATCTCTTTGGAATTTCACAGTGAAAATTGAGAGATGCATCAACTGGTTTAATTTTGGGAAAAATCTAAGATTTTATGGGAAGGTAAATAAAAATAAAAGTTAGTTTACCCTCTAATAAGCCCATGTAGGGCGTGGCTGAAAGATCATGTTTTCAAATGAAGTTATGTTCCTAAAGAAGAAAGCAGACCTTTTACGTGGTAAATATAGCCTGGCATGGGTTTTCAAGAATAATGCTTCATTTCTATACAAGTTTGTGGGAGAAGGCAGATGGAGACACAAGGAATTCTTCCTAGCTAGTGCCAAAAGCACTAAGAAAATGTTGTGAGGAGCTAATAACAAGAACAAAAATGTTACAAACTTGTTAAATATATGGATATGACGTACGTAAGAATAGACCAGAAACATAACTTGATCTGAGTTCCTAATTTTGTTTTGAAATTAAATGTAAGAGCTCTCTCTTAGCATTCAGCAAGTTGTTGAAATTTCATGGATTTAGGGGCCAGCCCGGCGGCATAGTGGTTGAGTTCTCATGTTCCACTTCTGTGACCCAGGGTTTGCGGGTTCGGATCCCTAGTGTAGACCTGGCACTGCTTGTAGGGCCATGCTGTGGCAGCATCCCACGTAAAATAGAGGAAGATTGGCACAGATATTAGCTCAGTGACAATCTTTCTCAAGGCAAAAAGAGAAAGACTGGTGACAGATGTTAGTTCAGGGACAGTCTTCCTCACAAAAACAAAAAAACGGAAAGAAATGTCATGGATTTGTCTTTGCACTGACTGCGGCAATGCTAGTTCTCATTTCTGCAACTTTCCCACACTTTCTCTCCCAGTGAGCTCATTCAATGAGTGTTTCTCAAGGCCCGTTCTAGGTCCTGAAGATGCAGCAGAGAACACAGCAGGCAAAGTCCCTGCCCTCAGGGAGCTTAGAGTCTACTGGGGAGAGCCAGGAAAACGGATAAGAGACATGCACGCATAAACCAGTGGGGAGAAGTTTCCTAGGGGAAAGTAACCCAGAGACGGGGATGAGGAGCGCCAGTAGGGATGGTTGCGCTTTTAAATAGCAAGTTCAGGGAAGGTCTGACTGAGCAGGTGACAGTTGAACAGGGACCTAAAGAGGGTGGACAGCACGCCATGCTGATATAGCTGAGGTGGAGTACACCAGGCGGAAGGGAGGAGAGACCTGAGCACAGGGACATGTCTGGGATCTTTTCCAGTTAGGAAACTCCTGCTTCAGAATGTTGTGAATGTTTCATTGACTTCTACCTGGTATATTTTTAAAAGTGATGCAGAACTGAGAGTTTTTCTCTTACTGTATCAGCCAAAGGCGCGTTTGCCTAATGCCTTTTCTTGTCTTTCCCTATGGAAGTAACTCTTTGATCTATTGATTAGGATCCTGTTATCTAGATTCTGGTATGTCAGTAGCATTACAATATAGGGTTTCACTGATGTCCTACTCAGCATGGTCGCTTCAGTTCATTAGTTGCTGGGAATCTAGCTTTCAAATATTGGTTACACAGACTCACAGTGAAAAAATATCTTACCAGATGTTCATTCTCCCTAAATTGACCTACGTTCAATTTAATTCTGACAGGTTTTTTTTTTTTTTTAATGGCAATTGACAGGCCAATTTTAAAATGTATATGAAATTGTAATGGGTCAATAATAGTCAAAATACTAGTGGAAAAAGAAGAACAAGATGGGAGAAGCTGCTCTACTGGGTAACAGGATATCATAAAGCTTCTGTAATTAAGGCAGTGTGGTATTAGCCCAAGAATAGATAAATAAATCATTGAAACGGAAGAGAGAAATCAGAAACCTCACAAGTTTATGAACACTTGAGTTATTGCAAAGGTGGCACTACAAAGCTTTTCCAATAAGTGGTGTGAGACAGTTGGGTATGCATATGGAGACAAAATGAGACTTGATCCCTCCCTCACTTCAGGTTATTTTGTCTCAACGCCTTCTAGGTATTTTACCATGTCTCTTGACTGCCGAGACTTCTGCTGGCGGTCTAACTGTTTCCTTTATAGGTAATCTGCTTAGTCTCTCTCTCTTTACGATTTTCTCTAGTGACAGAGTCCCAGGCCCTAGGGACTTCCTTCAAGTCCAGCGAACGGCCCCTACTTCAGTTTGCTGTATGGAGTTACAGAAATTATACTAGAAAAGCAGATGCCTTTGTGCAACTTTTAGATCTTTAAAAAGTTGTATAAATATTCAAACTTTAAACGGTAGTTCTTTGTTAGTAAAAGAAGGAAAATAGTGGAACAATTCTTAAGAATTGAATGAATTCATATCTTATTGAGTCTTCTCCAATATTTCTAAATAGTTCAGATCTATTGGTTATTTGATATGCTAGCAGTTTCGACTGAAGGTTCAGCTTTGGCATATCAACAAAAGCTCATAAGGAACGCCTTGTCAGACTGCACAGTTCCCACAAACCTGCTCACAAAGAGCGCTTTTCCCCTGGTGTGGTTTGTCTGTGTCTGAGGGAGAGCTGCCTGCCACGGAGCCTCAGAAGGCTGGCTGGGTGCTGTCCTAATGGTGAAGTGTTTGTCCAGAAAGCTGTTGCTAGCATCTTTCAAATAAAACTTTTTGTCTTTAAATTTTTTGATTGCTGGGTTTCTATTTGAGGAAGTCACATTGCTTCAACAAGGCAACAAGAAGTGCCCCCAGGAAGTTGGAAATCAGGGAAGTATAAGAGTTAAACACACAGTAGATGAGGTCTGAGATGGACAGAATCTCCTTAAAGAGACAGAAGAGTGGCTCCCAGGCCAGAATAAGATTGAACTGTCCCCATATCAAAAGAAAAGAGAATGTGACGGAAGGATGAGCATGTACAGTCTGCTGTGTAACTTGTGAAAATGAAAAGTCAGGCCGAATTACTTGTGCAGCTGCGGGGGAATCCCTTTGAGAACTACGATCCCCTTGGTCTGGCTGGCTCTGGTGCTCACAGTGGTTTGCTCATAAATTGCTCCATGCTTGCCAGACGGCTTTTGAACTAAAACATGCTGCCCATGTACATGGGCCAGTGGAGGAAGAATATACTGGTCGTATCTACATGAGCACTCTGGTTTGTATAACCGTTAATTCATTGTAAAATAATAAATTGGCTTTTTGGATTAAACTTCCACTTCTTGTGCATTAGATGATCATCAGACAACCTGTCTGGGCTGATCGACAACAAGATACTAAAAAGCTTGAGAATCTGGGTCAGGAAGGTTAAGGGCCACATCCTAATTCATCAGTGTGAATCTGTGTGTTAGGCACAACTACACACTTTCCTGTGTAAAGTCATGTGCATGTGGTAAAGCTATGAATAAAACAAGGGAATATCCCAATTTCAGGGTAGTCTCATTGTGTAAGGTCGTGTACATGTGGTAAAGCTGTGTGAGAAGCAAGGGAAGAATTAATCCCTGTAATAACTCTTTAAACGGTGGGATATGATCACGCGTGTATGATCTTATTTCGTTATTTTAAAACATGAAAAACGCAGAATATGCAATGTGGCTCTTGATACACAGCTACCTGGCGTCCTGAGGCGGCAGCCCGGCCTGCCCTCTCCTCTCGTGCACCCGTCAGAGCTGACTGTCCTTCCAGTGACCCACCTGTACATGTATGCAGTGCTGACAGTGCTTGTTTCTAAATTTGTGGATGAGTCTTGCTCCTTTTCCCAGACCGTGAGACCCCTGAAAGTGGCACTTTTGTTTGTGTCCCCCACAACAAGCACAGTGAAGCCGTCAGTAAACACTTAACTGCTTAACCCTACTTCAGTGTCCATCTCATTTGAAACTAGCCATTCTTTTTTTTTTTTTTTTTTTTGAGGAAGATTAGCCCTGAGCTAACATCTGCTGCCAATCCTCCTCTTTTTGCCGAGGAAGACTGGCCCTGAGCTAGCATCCGTGCCCATCTTCCTCTGTTTTATATGTGGGATGCCTACCACAGCATGGCTTGCCAAGTGGTGCCATGTCTGCACCCGGGATCCGAACCAGCAAACTCTGGGCCGCCAAAGTGGAACGTGTGCACTTAAGTGCTGTGCCACCAGGCTGGCCCCATGAAACTAACAATTCTTTTAAATAGGCAATTTGATATTATTAAGGTCTGTCTCTATTTGTAGACTTATATGAAAAATGGTACTAGATTGGTATTTTAATGAAGTTGGTGCAGTAAGATCTCATTTTAAATAATATATTAAATGGAGAATTGGTTTTATGAAATAGAAATACTGCTTACATGGGGGCTGGCCCTGTGGCCAGGTGGTTAAGTTCACATGCTCCGCTTCGGGGGCCCAGGGTTTTGCTGGTTTGGATCCTGGTTGCAGACGTGGCATCGCTCATCAAACCATGCTGAGGCGGCGTCCCACATGCCACAACTAGAAGGACCCACAACTAAAAAAAATATACAACTATGTACTTGGGGGATTTGGGGAGAAAAAGCAAAAAAAAAAAAAAAGGAAAAAGAAATACTGCTTACAAAGATAGTAGTAGTGGATTTGAACCTTGAGTGTTTGGGTATCCTAAAAGAGGTTTTCTGTATCCTGATTCAGTCATAAAAAATAACCCTCAAATATTTTGTCTTTTTAAATAAAACGGAGTTTTTGTCAGTGTCTTCTTACCCTGCATGTCAGTTAGTAATAACCTAATCTCAATGATTGTCTCCTGCTGTGGGGGGCGTAGTCATGGGCCTTCTGAATCCACCCCTGTGCTCCTTCCAAGGCCATGCTTCCTATTGGCTGCTCCCAGCCAGCGACTGTGTGCAGGTGGGACGCTCAGGCAGGCTTATTCCTGTGATATAGGTGACTCCTCTGACAGGTGACTTTGCCTTGGCGTGTCCCTGTTGGCTTGGCCAAAACTTTCTTAAACTGCACTGCAGGCTGAGATTTACCTCTCCAACCCTCCTTCCTTCCCTCTCCCCTTCCCAGGTTGCAGACCTGCATTGTGATCAGACAATTCTTCCTGCCTCCTCCTCCTGCTTCCCCTTTTCCTTCACAAGTATTTCCCCAAATAAATGCCTCACGTGTCTAATTCCATCTTTGGGGACTGCTTTTTGGTGGACACAAGCTAATGCAATAATATACTTCAGTCTTTCAAGACTGCTGTAGCCTTGCTGAATTTTTATCTACTTGTTTTGTCAATTACTGTGAGGAGTGTTGAAATCTCCAGTTGAAATCGTTCATTTATTTTTCTCATTTCAATTCTGTCAGTTTTTGCTTCATGTATTCTTTTTTTATTGTGGTGAAATATACATAACATAAAATTTACCATTTTAACCATTTTTAAGTGTAGAGTTCAGTGGCATTACGTACATGCACGCTGTTGTGTTGCTTCTTGCAATTTAAAGCTCTATTAGTAGGTACCTTTACATTTAGGATTGTTATGTCGTCTTGTTGAACTGATTTTTTTGTGTGTGAGGAAGATTTGCTCTGAGCTAACATCTGTTGCCAATCTTCCTCTATTTTTTTTTGCTTGAGGAAGGTTATCCCTGAGCTAACATCTGTGCCAATCTTCCTCTACTTTGTATGTGGGTTACTGCCACAACATGACTTGACGAGTGGTGTAGGTCTGTGCTCAGGATCCAAACCCAGGCCACTGAAGTGGAGTGAGCCGGGCTTAACCACTACGCCATGGGGCCGGCTCCCGAATTGATCTTTTTATCGCTATAAAATGTCCTTTTATCTCTGTTAATATTCCTTTGTGTGGTATTAATATAGCTACTCCTGCTTTCTTATAACTAGAATTTGCATGGTATATCTTTCTCCATTCTTACTTTTAGTTTATCTGTGCCTTTATAGCTAAAGTACATTTCTTTATATATATAAAATAGATAGCTTGAATTTGAGAGTTGAGTTCTTTTTTATCCAGTATGACAATCTCTGTCTTCTAATTGGCATATTTAGACCATTTATATTTGATGTAATTATTGATATGGTTGGGTTTAAGTCAAGGTTTCTCAACCTTGACACTATTGACATTTTGGTCTTGGGGTGCTGTCCTGTGTATTGTAGGATGTTTACCAGCATCCCTGGCTTGTAGTATTTCCCCAGTTGTAGCAACCTCCAGACGTTGCCAAATGTCCCACTGTAGGGGGTGGGCAAAATTGCCCCCAGTTAGTAACCATTGGTTAAGCCTACCGTCTTGGTGACTGTTTTTTACTCATCCCATCTATTTATACCTTGTTTTTTTTCTTTTCCTACTGCCTTTTAGATTATTTTTTCATATTTCTATTTTATGTGTACTATGGCTTATTAGGCTCTACCTGTTTTATCTTTTTAGTAGTTTTTCTAGGGTTTGCCATATGTGTCCTTTAACTTATCTCAGTTGTGAGATAATAATAATAATATAATAATATAAAATAATAATAATAATATAATAAGAAGAAATATATATATTGATTTCTGCCCTCGGTTCCCAGCACGGAGCTCCTAAAACTCTTATAATTTCCTAAGTAATAACACCAGGAGCATCTCTTGTTCTCATATTTGTCTTTGACCTATCCCTGACACAGGGCTCCTGAAACCCTTGTAAATTCCTAAGTGATAAGAGCACTAGGAGCATCTTTTGTTCTAATGAGGCAACTCTGAGTGGGCTCATAGATGGGGGTTGGTTACCAGAAAGACCAAGACATGATTAGAAGCTTGGAATTTTCAGACCCCCACCTTCCCAACTTCTCCATAGAGGCGAGAGGGGCTGGAAATGGAGTTAATAATTGATCATGCCTACATGAGGAAACTTCCATGAAACCCCAATAGCACAGGGTTTGGGGAGCTTCCAGATTGGCGAACACATCCACACTGGGAGGGTGATGTACCCCATCTCCATAAGGACAGAAGCTCCTGCTCTCGAGACCCTCCCAGACCTCACCCTATGCATCTCTTCTTCTGGCTGTTCATCTGTATCCTTTGTCATTTAATAAACTGGTCAGTGCAAGTCAGTGTTTCCTTGAGTTCTATGAGCTGCTCTAGCAAATTAATCGAACCCAAGGAGGGGGTCATTGGAACTTCCGATCTATAGCTGGGTGATCAGAAGCACAGGGATAACTGGTGTCTGAAGTGGGGGTGTAGGTGGCAGACTTGTGCGACTGAGCCCTTACCTGTAGGATCTGACGTTGTCTTCGGGTAGATAGTGTCAGAATTGAGTTAAATTATAGGACACCTAGCTTGTGTCAGAAACTTGCGTGTCTTCGGGGAAAACTCCCACACATTCAGGAGTGTCACAAGTGAAGTCTTCTCTCTTTAACTACTCAAATTGGACATTATTATTATGGTATTTTACAGTCATTGTTTAGATTTCCTCACGTTTTTACCAACTTCTTCACCCACTATTCCTTGTTATTTCTCAGTTCTTCCCTTTGTCACTATCTTACTTCTTTCTGGAGTACATCCTTTAGTACTTGTGTTGAGATCTTTTGGTGTTAAGTACCCTCTTTTTTGTTTGTTTGAATGTCTCTCTGTCTTTGAATTGTTTGGACAAGCATACTATTCAGGGCTAACAATTTTTTTCTCTTAGCACTTGGAAGATGATATTCCACTGTCTTCTGGACTCCATGGTTGCTGTTGAAAAGTCTGTTTTTTAAAGGTTGTTCATATTTGGTTACTTGACTTTTTTCTCTGACATATTAATATCTTCTCATTGTCTTTGAGGTTTTACTGTTTCACTACAAGATGTATGTGTGTTGTATCTCTTTTCATTAATCTTGTGCAAAGCTTGTGCTCCTGAGGATACAGGTCTTTCATCAGTTTTGGATAACTTTAAGCCCTACCCTATGAAGATATTGCCGTCCCTATCCTCTCTTCTTTCCTTCTGGAATCCCAATTAGTTGTAGGTTGGACCTTCATTTTCTATTAACTTCGATGACTCAACTTCTCTTTCATATTTTTTATCTTTTCATCTCTCTTTGTTGCACAGATCTGTCATCTAGTTCAATAATTTTCTTTCAGCTGTGACTAATCTGTTTAATCCACCCACTGAGATTTGAAATTCTTTTGATTCTTTTTCATTTCTTATAGTAGCTTGCTCTTATGTTTGTTTCCTTTTATATTTCTTTAAAAATTTTAAGCATATTTCTTTTACATTCTGGGTCTCTTCAATCTAAATGAAATACTTGGGTGGGAGTGAGGGGTTGTCCAATTCTATTATTGCTTTTTTTAGTTGATTCTTTTTCATGGGACTTATTTTCCTGTAATGTCCGATTTCTAATTATGAGCTATGTGGCTGATCCTAATATATGTGAATGCTAAGGGACCTGGGTGAGACTGTGCTACAGATGGGGTTTATGGTCAGTCTGCCAGGCACCTTGGAGTGCTGCTAACATGGAAGCACTTCAGATAAACTGCCTGGCGTGGAGCTTTCTTTTGAGTGGAAGGGAAGAATAAATTCAGACTCTCATGCTGAAGAGGGCAGGCTTGTGATTACAATTTCTTAGGAAAGATTCTTCCTTTTTATTCTCTCCAATCAGTGTGTGAGATAAGACAAAGTTCCATTTGCCAGTAGATCGATTTTTCCTTAGTTTGTACTTGCACTGAGGGTTAGGTCTTCAGGGGCTCTGACTTTGGCAGGGGATATCAGCTCCAGCCTCCCACCTCATCTGGCCTGGAGTCTTGTTCTCGTTAACTCTGCTCAGCTCATAAACCAAGGTTCCAGGTGTTGGTCACATAGTCCCAAGGTAGCCTGTAGCTCCAGGGCTGGCTTTATTCCAGTTTGGCAATATTCTTTTTGTTTTTTTGCTCCTGTAGATTTTCTTTACTTTCTAAAGATCAGCTGTGCATTTAAAAGGATGTTTAATGTATCTTACTCAGCATTTCTGGGTGTTTGGAGAGGAATGTTTTTCAGAATGGCTAGACTATCAATCATACTGTTGGAAGCTGAAGCCTCATGTTTTGTTTCTATCTGAAGTCTAGTTAAGTGTTGATAATCCAGTTTTTGGGATGTTTTGGTTTTTAAGTCAAGAGCCACAAAATTTGTTAATAATCATATGAGTACATTGAGTACAAGCCCAGTACATTGGTTTATTAAAAAGTGTGTGTACCAGCACTCTACACAGATATTCAGACTTACAGCTCATCTGAGTGATTTTTGTCTTGCAACCATTCATTCAGAAAAATTACACAGCCATTTTAAGTTTATGCCATGACATGGCAAGATCTCCCAGAAATGATTTTGATTCTTGATGTGGTGGTGGTTTTTATATTACAGTTTCCCAGGGAAAATGTTCTCTGTTTTTTTTTTTTTTGAGGAAGATTAGCCCTGAGCTAACTGCTGTCAATCCTCCTCTTTTTCCTGAGGAAAACTTGCCCTGAGCTAACATCCGTGCCCATCTTCCTCTACCCTGTATGTGGGATGCCCACCACAGCATGGCTTGCCAAGCAGTGCCATGTCCACATCTGGGATCTGAACTGGCGAACCCCAGGCCGCTGAAGTGGAACGTGCGCACTTAACTGCTGTGTCACCAGGCCTTCCCCAACTGTTCTCTTTTCAACATCCTGCCCCCAAGTTCAAGACTATACGTATCTAAAACATGTGATGTCACTTTCTTCCCTCAAAGCAGTACCCATGGATCCTGCTAATGAAACCATCACTTTCATGTTACCCACACTCCAGACGATAAAGTCCTTTTATTCTCCTTCCTCTCTACAAGCCTACCAAGCCTTCCATCTACACGCCTGTGATTCACTCAGAAGAGAATGCACAGAGCAGCGAGGCAGAGCACAGAGCAGCGAGGCAGAGCAGGGCCTCTGGAGAGAGTCACACTTGAATGTGAATCCTGTCTCTTGATTCCCTGTAGCTGCGTGTCCTTAGATAAATCACTTAACCTTTGTAAAATGAGAGTAACCGCACACCTGCCTTCATTGTTGTCTGAGGATTCCAGGAGACAGTGCACGTAAAGTGATTAACAAGATGCCTGGCGCAGGGAAACGCTCAATAAAGGAGAGTTGCTGTGCTTTCATTGCTGCTGTCATCGTTGTAACCAGATGTTTACTGCCTTCATGCCTGTTCTAATTGCCACTTCTCTGCGCTAGGCCCATACTACCTCTGGCCTGAACTATTGCAAAAGGCTCCCAGCTGGTCTTCCTGCCTGGCCCCACCCCCTCCTTCCATCCTGCTCCTAATGGGGGGTTATCAGAAACACCTTGGACTGATACACTGGCAAAATCAGGAATCTTCAAGGGTTCCCCTTTTCCTTTTTATAGCTGAAAATCCAAATGCCTTACTCTGTATCACGATCTGGCTCCAGATGTATTTACATGAGAATACCCTGAAAGTTGTAAAGTACCAGATGAAAGTGAGCTCCGTCAATACCACCTCCACTCGCTGTGGGTGGCTTTCATGTGCTGTCTCATTGCTACAGCTCAGCTTTAGGAGGGCGGGCCTGCGACCTACTTTAGTTGATATTGCCATAGCAGCTCTCTCAGTACCCTGAATGTGGAAGGCATTCTTACACGTTTGACAGATTGATTACCATCTAAATTACTACATCAGGGATCAGAATGGTTTATTGGAGATCTTGCCATGTCTTAGCAAGGTCAACGGTCGTGTCATTTTTCTGAATGAATGGTTTCGGAATGGTCACTGAGATGCACTGGAAGCCTGAGTATCTTTATGCAGTGCTTGTACACGTCTTTTTAATAAACCAATGTATTAAGCACGAGTTAATGTTATTTAATATGATTATTGATCTAAGAACCAAACCATCAGTTTATAAAGCACTTCCAGGTGTATTGGCTCATTGATCCCCGCAGCAAGCCTGTGTGACAGGTAGACCATGGACGACAGTGGTTGAATGACTTGTCCGCGTTGAGAGAGAAAAGCAGAGCCTAGATCTGGAGTAGCTCTCCTTGCTCCAGACTCCTGATTTTTAGGGTAAATACGTCTCTTCTCCAATCTCCTTAGTACTCTTTTGACAAGAGCTCAGTATACTCATACTCGATTGATCAGCATTTCCTTCATCAGAAATAAGTCTTTTTATTTTGTCATTTCAAATATTAAAAACCTAGAAAGGAAAAAGAGGTTTTTTAACAGATTTCGTTATCTTTCCGAGTTGTATTCATTTCCAATCAGGAATATGTGTAGGATGCAGCTCGTCGAAGTTTTTTACCCCATCGATAATGTTGTCTTTGTTTTACATGTTAAAAGCTGGCCTGGTTACAGGTCAGTCTGGTTTTGAATGTTCCCTCTTAGGGGAAGACGGAATCCATCACGGTGGTGAAGCTCCTGAGCTGCTTCGATGACCTCGTGGCTGCTGGCACAGCCTCTGGGAGAGTTGCAGTTTTTCAACTTGTGTCTTCATTGCCAGGGAGAAATAAACAGGTAAGTACTAATCATTTCAGCATTTCTTAACTTCTTGGCAAATTCCGCATGGATTTTTTGTTTTTAAGATTTTATTTTTCCTTTTTCTCCCAAAGCCCCCCCCCCCCCAGTACATAGTTGTGTATTTTTAGTTGTGGGTCTTTCTAGTTGTGGCATGTGGGACGCTGCCTCAGTATGGCCTGATGAGTGGTGCCATGTCCGCGCCCAGGATTCGAATTGGTGAAACCTTGGGCCACTGAAATGGAGCGCTCGAACCCAACCATTTGGCCATGGGGCTGGCCCCTCCTCATGGATTTTAAAACGAGAAATCCTCATCTGCCTAGAAAATATATGCTCAGAAAAGCTGAACACTGTGTTCTTTATAATCAGAAAACGTTTTTTTTCCTGGGAAGACACTTGGCAAAAAGCACATATGGGTAATTTAAATTTTCCTTAATATTCTCTGCTGTTCTTTGTCAGTTCTGAAGGTAAATAGACAGATGGAACCTTGTGCAGGGTTCTGCATGGAAAGCAAGGTGGAGAAAACCAGTTCCTCCATAAACAGGAGGGCTTGTGACACCTTGTCCACATGGCCCAGCTCACAGTGCTTCTCCTTTCTTTTTTCTTGTGTGTATTTTTATCGTTTATTCATAGCTTCGGAGATTTGATGTCAGCGGTATTCACAAAAATAGCATAACAGCTCTGGCCTGGAGCCCCAATGGAATGAAATTGTTCTCTGGAGATGACAAAGGGAAAATTGTATATTCTTCTCTGGATCTAGACCAGGTAAACTGATTTCCAGAAATTTTTATTTTTTTAAAGATTTTATTTTTTTCCTTTTTCTCCCCAAAGCCCCCTGGTACATAGTTGTATATTCTTCGTTGTGGGTCCTTCTAGTTGTGGCATGTGGGACGCTGCCTCAGCGTGGTTTGATGAGCAGTGCCATGTCCACGCCCAAGATTCAAACCAACGAAACACTGGGCCGCCTGCAGCGGAGCCCGCAAACTTAACCACTCGGCCACGGGGCCAGCCCCTGATTTCCAGAAATTTTGTTGGCCTTCTTATATTTGGAGAAATTTATTCATAATTGTATTTTTAGTCAGCTTGTATTCTCGATCATTGTTCCTTTATAATCTCAGTTGTTACTTGTAACATTTTCTTTCAAAGACTTTTCTGTTTTATAAGCCTCTACTTCTGTGACTGAAAAGTTGACCTTTGTTTCTGCTGGAACATTCACTTATTTCGTTCCACTGTTGTCTATTGCTACTACTTGGAAAAGAAGCCACTATCCTTCCTCATTCTTTGAAGGGTGATTCCTTTGTGGGGCTGATGTGAAGCATCTCATAATCTTCACTATGGACAGAGGTCAGTCTTTCAGTGGGTGGAGAGCTTACCCCTAGGCAAACTTTGCCTGTGTGCGGTGACCTCATGTAGGAGTGGGAGAGGGCAGAGGAGGAGGTTTGGTGGCAGCACGGTGCCCAGGCCCCACCCTCACATTCATTATGTTATGGAATCCTCACAACAGTGGTCGGAGCTATGTGTTCTCATTTCCAATCAATAGATGAGGAAACCAAGGCTTCGAGACATCCAGTCCCTAGCCCAGGATCACAGGCTAATATCTGGCAGAGCTCAGCTCTAAACCGGGGTTTTTACTCCAAGGCCTGCACCTTTTCTACTGCCCATGTGGCTCTGTGCCTGCCTGAGCTTTATCTGTTTTGTCATTCATCTACCCAGACAGACTGAACTCCTTGGTGGCACAATCCTTTTGTTTTCTTGTTTGTAGCTTTCATTCCTGGCATGTAGTAGGAGTTCAGCAGTTACTAGCCAAGTGAGTTTTAGTCCCTCTGATCCAAGACTGACCTGTCTATTACAAATATTCTCTATCAATAATTCTCAACCTTTTTGGTCTCAGGACCCCTTTACACTCTTAAAAAGAGGACCCCAAAGAGCTTTTGTTTGTATGGGTTATATCTACTGAGTGCACTGTGTTAGAAATTAAAACTGAGAAATTTAAAAATATTTATGAATTTTATTTTAAAATAATAAGCCCATTATACATTAACATAAATAACATATTTTTTGTGAAAATAACTATTTTAAAAGCAAGTGAGAAGTGTAGCATTGCTTTACGTTTCTGTAAATCTCTTTGCTGTCTGGCTTGATCGAGGATGGTTGGATTCTGCGCTCAGTCTGCTGCAATACATTGTTTTGGTTGGAGGATAGAAGGAAAATCTGGCCTCACGCAGACATGTCGTTAGAAATGGGAAGAGTTTAAAAACAGGCTTTTCAGAGAATTTTGGACATTCTTTTTAAATCATATCCCCAAATCGACTAATGATAGTTTTTTTAAAGGTTAGTTACAGTATGGAATCTGAAACCATATGAGTAAAATGTGCGTCCTTGTTACAGTGAAACCCGTCGGTCTGTCTTGCACTTTGAATGGCTCTTTGACCCCTCCCTGCATGATTTTATAGCATCATCATTGGTCACTTGGAAAATATTGATCCACTAAGTGATGCAGATCTTCCGAATGTTAACAAGTTACTTATAATACCAAACAAAGAACCTTCGTTAGTGTCACCATCATTCTGGTCAGAAAAGTCTAGCTATTGGGAATCTGTCACGTTCACAAAGGCGGATACAAGTTTTCAATTCTAATCATCACTTCGAGACTTGAATGTTATCATCAGCAACAAATACTATCACTTGTTTTCCTTGAAGTGACAGGCTTCCTTTGTTCTTTTTGAGAAAAATGTCTGCCAAATACCCAAGTTTGAATAATTACAGTATTTCAAGTAAAAATGGTGTTCTATGAAAAAAGGAGCTGGCTCAGCTCACAGCTCTCACAATCGCACAAGTGTTTTCCCTTGAGAGGACCAGAGTACTTCAGGTACTTCAGTGTGTGGCAGAAGGGCTGTGTGTGCCCCTCCCGCCCCTGCCATTTGGTCACACAAATGCAAAGCTATGTCTACCCCAGGGTCAAGATTTAATGAAATTATAATTTTTCTGCATCGGAGACATTCTGAAGTGAAACTTGTTTTTCCTGCGAGTGTGTGGTGGTGAGTGATAGCATGACTAGTGGAGTTTGGTGCCCTGCTCCATTCAGGCGACTCAAGGTTCCGGCAGCTCTACCCAGCATGGCTTTTATACCATCAGTACAAATGTCAGCTCAGTGAAAATTGCAGATGACCTAGAATTATAATAAAAATGGTTTTGACCTTGCAGACCCCTTGAAAAGGGTCTTAGAGACCCTCAGGGACTATGGACCACGCTTTGAGGACTGCTTGCTGCTCTGCAGGAAATGTTCTGTTAAGTTTGTTAAGGGTCCACTGTATTTATACTTTCCTGCTGCCACTCCTCCAGGCACAGAGAAAACACTCCTCATGCACCAGCTTAGGAACTGGAGAGAAAATCACATGCAGAAAAACATTGTTCTTAGTTAGCACTCTGATCGTTTTTTCCCCCAGCTTTATTGAGGCTCCAATAATTTTTTTTTTTTTTCCTGAGGAAGGTTTGCCCTGAGCTAACATCTGTGCCAGTCTTCCTCTAGTTTGTATGTGGGTCGCCACCACAGCCTGGCTGCTGATGAGTGGTGTAGGTCTGTGCCCAGGAACTGAACCTGGGCTGCCGAAGTGGCACACACTAAACTTAACCACTCAGCCACAGGGCTGGCCCTCTGATAATTTTTTTAAAAGACACAAGTATTTCGTGAGATTTGCAAAAAAAGGCATGGGAGATTGTATATTTTTGCAGAAATAAAGTACAAAAAATTTAATTTAATTACAAGCTAAGTCAAAAACTGAAAAGCTACAGTCTGCATAACTGCAAATGTGGGAAGAAAATCTGTCTTAAAAGTGCTCAGTGTTTTTGGGGTAATGGGAATTTCTCTGTCTTGATTGTGTTGGTGGTTACATGACTGTATACTTTTGTCAAAATTTATAGAATTGCATATCTAAAAAGGGTGAATTTTACTATATGTAAATTTTACCAATAAATCTGATCACAGTTCCCTCTTTCCGCCCAAAAAAAGTCTATGATATTGCATCATTTCTTTTTTTTTTTTTTTGAGGAAGATTAGCCCTGAGCTGACTACTGCCAATCTTCCTCTTTTTGCTGAGTTAGACTGGCCCTGAGCTAACATCCATGCCCATCTTCCTCTATTTTATACGTGGGACGCCTACCGCAGGATGGCTTCTGCCAAGGGATGCCATGCCTGCACCTGGGATCTAAACTGGTGAACCCCAGGCTGCTGAGAAGCAGAACGTGCGAACTTAACTGCTGTGCCACTGGGCCGGCCCAACATTTCTTAAATAATTGAAGACACTAGTACAGGAGAGGAGTGAAGCAGATTTTTGTTTTTTGTCTTTTTGAGGAAGATTAGTCCTGAGCTAACTACGCCAGTCCTCCTCTTTTTGCTGGCCCCTGGAGTGAAGCAGAAATTTTTTTTTTAAGATTTTATTTTTTCCTTTTTCTCCCCAAAGCCCCCCAGTACATAGTTGTATATTCTTCGATGTGGGTCCTTGTAGTTGTGACATGTGGGAAGCTGCCTCAGCATGGCCTGATGAGCAGTGCCGTGTCCGCATCCAGGATTTGAACCAACGAAACACTGGGCCGCCTGCAGTGGAGCGCGTGAACTTAACCACTCGGCCACAGGGCCAGTCCCTGAAGCAGATTTTTGACACCAAGGAATTTAGTTTGTGTTAGCAGTAAAATGCCTTCTAGAATTTTACTTTGTTCTTTAATATATTTAATATCATTTTAATTTCTTTCTAACCTGTTTCCTCTGACCCTTTCTGTGGGCAAGGATACAATGTCCCCCAAATTGGTTTGAGCTCTGTGTGGGAGAAGAGTGTAATATGAACTTTGTTATCACAATAATTTTATAGAAAGTCCCATTATGTTCTGTTAGAATAAACATATGCACGGTGCAACATAGTTCTGCTTAGATTTTTATGGATTCTTTGAATATCTACTGAGAACATTTTAAAATAAATTATACGGAATTTTTAAATATTTCTTGTCAAACGATGTCGCCTGAGATAGATGTTAACATTGACTGTTTTCTCATTAGTAAGGATTTTTCCAAATAATTTCACTGCACTGGGTTGATACTGAATCTGACGAGAATTAACACATACATTTTAAGGTATAAATACACCTAATAGCAGGAATTAACAAATAACAGGAAGGGTGCTTCCCAGTCATCGCGGAAGTCGGGTGCTGTGCGCCCACATTGAGCTGGGTGTAACTGGACTCTCTGACAGGGCGTCTGTAACTCCCATTTGGTGCTGGAAGAGCCGTCTTCAATTGTGCAGCTGGACTATAGCCAGAAGGTGCTGCTTGTCTCTACTTTACAAAGAAGTCTGCTTTTTTACACTGAAGAGAAGTCTGTCAAGCAAATTGGAACACAACCAAGGAAAAGGTAAGCTTCCCAAGTGCTCCAGCTGGCTGGTTACAGAAGGGCCTTTTAGTTTTCCTGGGTTTCCTGTTCTCCGTATGCAAGCCCACAGCAGCTCTAAGCCTGGGGTTCCTGGTGGGTCCCCAGCCTGCCCAGGACGCCTTGTCCTTGCGTCAGGCAGGGGAAGAGTGCATCCTCCTGCATGTGCAGGCCACTCTGCCTCGAGTGTCGAGGTCTGGAGAAGCCTCTGGGGTGGTCTGTTCTCTGTCCACTCCTTGTGTGGCCACCCCTCCACCACAGCTCTAGTGAGGGGTCAAGGACGTGGAGCTCTCGCCTCCATCAGCCAGCGTTTGCCGAGTGCCTCTGTCCTCTGTGCACTGTGCAGCCTGTGGCAGGCTTGGGGTAACCAGTAGACAAGGCAGATGTGAGCCTGTGTCGTGGAAACTTCATAAACTCAGCAGACAAGTGGTTACCACTGTGTTACGTGCTACGGAGCACTGTGCAGGGTGCTGCTCGAGTTGAAACAGGCTTCCAGCCCAGCCTGCGGGGGAGGAAAGACTTCCTGAAGGGCTGGGGCTGGAGGGAGCGGTGGAAGTAGTGAAGAGGAGGGTCTGTAAGGGTGAAGGGTTCCAGGCTGAGACATGGTCCCTCTTTTGACCTGATACCTGGAAGAAAAACAGTGAAGGGTAGGCCAAGTCCACCCCTACCAGCCTTGGGGAGCGGGTGGGTGACCTACAGTTCATAGTCCCTGCCCCGCCTGGAAAGCATGCTTGTAGAAAGGACTCTGCATCCGTTTGTGTGGGGGTGGAGTAAGTGAGGAGGGATGGGGGAGGTGGAGTGGGGGAGTTAACCCTTCCTTATCCTGAGAAGAGAAGGAGGGGAACAGGGAGCCAAGACAGGGGGAGGAAGAGAGGATGGGCATCAGTGCCTGCAGGTTGTGGGTTGGGCGACAGGAGTTGGAGGAGTTCCCAGCTCCTACAGAGCACCAGAGGGGCAGGGTGGCAGATGGGCTCGGGGAACACAGCGAGGGTTTGGGTGGCGTTGTGGACAGTGGAGAGCAGGCCGGCTTGGAAACACAGTGGGGTTGGCAGGCCTTGATGAGGGCCCGCTGAGGCTGGCGGTGCTGGTGGTGCCGGGTCACGGGAGGGGGGCGAGTGAGGTCAGATGGGAGGAGCCAGCCTCTGCTCATGTCAGCGGCCCTTATTCTGTGTCCTGTGCTTTGCAGCAACACAGTGCAAGTTTATTCTCTTTCTGCATGGCAGCCCTTAGTTAGTAGAAGACACTGCCCTGCCTCCCCTTCAGCTTCTATTTTCCATGCTGAATACTCCCTTAATTCCACCAACAATTTGGCCTTTTTATAACAGTAGTCTCCCTCTTGGCCCCTGGAAAAGTCAGCGAATTTGTAGCTTGGGCGTAGTGGCTCTGCAGAACTTGGTCTTGACTTTCCCTCCGGAGTATCCCACTCTTCTCCCTGACCTTTTGTCCTGGGTGGTTGTCAGTGTCTTACGGCATGGTGTGTTTTTGGAAGGAAGGTGGACTGTAAAGAGAGAGATTTAAAAACCAATTACTTTTCACGTGGACCACACACCCTGCAGCCTCTCTCTTAAAACCTTGCCTTTGACCTCTTCTGTGGAAACCTCAGCAACTTTCTGTGAACCTCTTCTGGTGCATTTTCTGTAGTCAGTATTTTTGGCAGCATTGATTAAAAGCGTAGTCTGTACCAGGCACTGTTCCAGGATGCACACACAAGTGAATGTCTCCCCTTTTTCCAAGGGAGGTGCATTTTATTGAGCCTTAGAGAAATGGGGGATAACAGAATAAATGGAAAGGTTCTTAACCTTCTGTGTCCTGAAGGCTTGTCTGTCTGTTGTGTGCTGTTTGAGAGTATAGTTGAAAAGGGCCCCAGCCGTGTCCACCCCTGGAGGAGGTGCTTCATTCAACTAGTATTTGGTGAGTGCTGGATGGGGCAGCACACAGCGAGCAAGGGGGCAGGTCTCTGCCCTCAAGCGAGATCCGTGTGTGGGCGGCAGTAAATGCTGGGAGGAACAATCAGGTGAAGCACTGGAGAGTTGCTGGGCTAGGGGCCGATGCTTCTCTTAGATGGAAGGTCAGGAAGGGCCTCCACGTGAGAAGAGCTGGTGGAAGAGCATTTTGGTCTCAGGGAACAGCAAACACCAAGGCCCCAGATCTGGCTGGACTTTGGAAAGTTCAAGAAGCCGGAAGGGGGCCGAGGTGGCTGTGGAGAAGTGGGTTGGGTGCACTGGTGTGAAATGAGGTTGGAAAGGAAGGCCCGAGCCATTCTAGGTGCCAGGGGAGCCATGGAAGGGCTTGAGGCAGGAGAATAACAATCTGAGCAACGTTTCAGAGCTCACCCTGGTTCCATGTGGAGACTTAATTGGAGACGGGCAGGAGGGGGCCACTGCGGAGGTGACTGCAGGAGTGCCAGGAGTGGGCATGGAGGCTGGCCCCTGGGTGTCATCGTGAAGAGGAGAAGGGAGAGGACAGTGAGTGTAGACAACTTTTTGGAGGACTTTTTTGTAGAAGGGAACACGGGACTAGGGGCTGCCTAGAGGGGATGTGTGGTCTGGTGCGAGTTTTCTAAAGATGGACAGTGTGGCAGCACCTTGGGTGGATGGTGTGGGCCAGCAGAGAGGACAAAATGGCGGTGCAGGTGTTTGCATGCATGGAGGCCTCTAGTGGGTGACATCAGAGGACAGGTTGGGCTGAAGAGGGCTGGGGATGTTCTCTCCATGGGAAGCCGAGCACAGGTACAGGTGGGGAGACTCAGCAGTAGAAGATGAGGTCATCTTCTGATCAAGTCTGTGAACCTCCTCAGGTGGACAAAACATATATATGATACTCCCAGAAGATCTCAGACCCCAGCCATCCCCAAACGCATGTTACAGCTTCGTTCTGCTCTGTGTTTATGTTGTATTATTTTACGTGTCAGAACCTTCTCCATACCTCCCACCACATCTCCTGCAGTCTAGTCGTCAGGGACGTCCTGTGCCGGCAGCACCTGCGTGTTGCAGTCCATGCTGGCTCTGGAGGTGTAGGGCCTGCACCCAGTCAGAGCCAGCCTCGAGTTCTGGACCTGTGTCGCCGTCACGCCTGTTTGATGGCTGCGGGCATTTGGCCGTTGAGATTCTTGTCAAGGTTGCTTTGGCTTATTAGACTTCCATTGTCCCGTTTGGGCTCCCTGTCAGCCCTCAGCATTTCAGGCCTGTGGCTGAGTCGGGGGTTTAGGATGACTTGCACCTGGCTCCAGCTGGTTCTCCCAGTGTGACAGCCTTCCCCTGACCCAGGAGCTACAGGTTCCAGCAGTTCCTTGGAGCCACCTGCCAGGACCCTGCTCTGCCCCTTCCTTTCCCCGGAATGCCCGTACGCCTTTTCTCAACCTGGTAATAGTCCACTCAGTGTCCAAGCTCTAGCCTTCTGTGCCCAGTCAAAGCGTGTGCCCTTGGTCTGTACTCCTCAGGCAGCTCTGTGAGCCTCAGATGTAGCACCTCCCAGATGCTGTGTAACTGTCCATGCAATGTCCGCTGCAGTGTGCTGTAAGACAGGGCCAGGGTTTATCTTTTATGTTGCTACAGCACCAAAGAGTGTGTTACATAGTGTAGGAATTCCCAAAATGTTTGTTACAATGACTGCTTTAGTTACCTAAGCTGGGCAAATCAAAATGGAAGTGACAAGAGATTTTTAAGAGGCTCCATAAATAGAAGGAAAACAAATTTAAAAATTGTGTCACCACGTAGAAATTGATCTGACAGGAAAGGCAGGAGGAAGAGGTTATGGGCTGCCCAGCTAGAGTTCCTTTGGCTTTATTTAGAGAACCTTTCCAGAACAAATCCTCCAAAGGCAGTAATTAAACACCATGCTGATTACAGAGTTGTCCATGAAGGATCCACAGTGTCAGAACATTCTTGGTTAGTCTAACAATCTTTGTTTCAAAGCTGAATTTGATACACGATATCCTCTTTGGACCCTATGCAGAGGGATTTAGTTACTGAGGAGCCAGAGGGACCCAGTATGATACCAACGTGCAGAGAAGTGCCCAAACAGCTTTATCTGTGTGACTGTGTGGGATGAGCCGTGGGGACAGCCCCTCAGGGGGTCGGGTGTGTGCAGTGAGGGTGAGGAGGGAGGCACAGCACACTTGAGAACATGCGATGGTGACACGGGCAGAATTCGAGGCAGCTCCCAGCTGTGAGCACCTGCAGCCTGGTGCATGGCAGTCAAGCATTTGTGGGGACTTTCAGTGTCACAGTTATTGCCTTTTGTGCCTTCACATATTACCTTATTTAATCCTCACTTCAGCCTTTGAGGTGGGAATTGCTGCCCCTGGTTTACAAATTAGGAAACTGAGGTCTGGAAAGGTTACGCACCGCATGGCTATTCAATGGCAGAGCTGAACATCCAGCTGAGGTCTCCATCTGAAGCTGGTACTCTTTCCACTGTTCATAATTAGAGGAACATTTTAGAGAGAGAATCAGCAGGTCTTAGGGTTGAACTGAAACTCTTAAAATTTGAACTCGGGTAGAAGTCTGAGAATTGGCAAAGATGTGGAACCATGAGTATGCATAAATTGCTGATGGCAGTAGAAATTGGTGTAATGACATTGAAAAAAGTTTGAAATTGTCTTCCAAACTTGAATATGCTCTTACTCAACAACCCAGCAATTACCCAACAATCTAACAGTTTCACTTTTGAAATATGCTTATCTTTTTTTTTTTTTTTTTAAGGGAGGAAGATTCACCCTAAGCTAACATCTGTTGCCAATCTTCCTCTTTTTCTTTGCTTGGAGAAAGATTAGCCCTAAGCCCACATCTGTACCACTCTTCCTCTACTTTGTATGTAGGATGTCTCCCCAGCTTGGCTGATGAGTGGAGTGGGTCCACACCCGGGATCTGAACCTGCGAACCCTCAGCCACCGAAGCAGAGAGCCCGGAACTTTAACCACCGACACCACTTTAATTATGACATGTGTGTGGTGGTTACACACTTCTGAGGGTGTTGTAGGAAGTGTTGACAGTGCCCTTGTGCCCTGTGGGCACAGGGATGATAGTGTGGTTCAATTAACAACAAAAAAGCTGTAGAAGAGGGTTTGAAAATAAATCAGTCTTGTTTAGGCTCAGCCAAAAAATTTTGTTACAGTTAATATCAGAAGTTGACAACAATATCATGTTAAGTCATTCCGTGCTTGGTTTTTTCTTTTTCTTTCTTTTCTTCCTCTAATTTCAGCACTGGCAAATTTGGGGCTTGTTTTATACCAGGACTTTGTAAGCAAAGTGATCTAACCCTATATGCGTCACGGCCTGGGCTCCGGCTATGGAAGGCTGACATCCATGGGACTGTTCAAGCCACATTTATCTTAAAGGATGTCTTTGCTGGAGGAGTCAAGCCTTTCGAACTGTACCCGCGTCTGGAGTCCTCTGACAGGGGCAGTTGCAGCTTACCCGAGAAACACCTGGGCCTTGTTTCATGTTTCTTTCAAGAAGGCTGGGTCTTGAGCTGGAATGAATACAGTATCTACCTTCTAGACACCATCAACCAGGTGAGTGAAGTGGTTGTACCACATCTTTGGTTTCTACAGTGAGGAGAATGTTTATGGACTCTTCTGCTCAGTTCTCTCGGGGTGATCGAAGGAACAGTATTGATTCTGATGCTTCACTTTCTCCATTGGGCTGCTCAAGGAAATCAAATGAAGCTTTGGTTATTTTTGTAGATTTGAAAAAATATTTGGTTTAAATCTTCATAGTCCTTTCCCCTGCCAAGAAATTATGTGGGGTTTTTTTGTATTTAAGCACAAAATTAAACTTGTTCTTTGTAGTCTGTTTGGATCATGTTTTTTCTGACCAAATTAGTGTGAGCGTAATAGATGAAAACTCAAACATGATGGAAACCGTGACCCAGGGAGTTGCTCCCCAACGCCCACCCAGGATGGCGCTGCGCGGCACTGGGGTCTCTGTTTTTTCCCCTGGTTTCCACCACCCAAATGGAGCCACGTTATTTTGCCATTTGTTTTTCTTCCACTCAATGATGTATGTTGGACAGCTTTCCAGCATCATTAAATCATGGTAGGAGACAACTTCTGCTTCTAATAATCAGAGTGATAGCAGATGACTACCATGAGAGTCTGGTACAGCTTCAGCTTCTCGCTGTCTCGGGAGTGAGCTTTGCTTTTTGGTACATAACCTCCTCGCCTCCCATCCCCATCCCCACCCCCACTCCCTCCTGCTGCTCTTCTGGAGGCCAGCAGCCCTCTGACAGACACCCTTTTCTTTCCTAAGCAGAGCTTCACTGCAGACATTAAAGGGCTTTCTGATTTGGTGTGTGTCACCAGAAAGTGAGATTCATCTGCACCTCTTTGAAGCCTTCTTAACTATTATTATCAGCCGTGCCTGGTCATACTGGTTTCGTAGAAAGAAAACTGACCCGAAAAGGCAGAGCCAGGCTAGACCTTCTTCTTCCTGGAAGATTCTCACCTGCTTCTGCCTCTCACCAGAGTCTCCCGTTGCCCCCCCTGGCCTCCTCACCTGGAACATGGGGTGGAGTCGGGTGGTCACCAAGGTGCCTTTTAGCTCTCTGTTTCTTAAGGAACATTTTGAAAGACGTTTTTGTATTTTTCCCCAATTACAGAGAATTTAACTTGTCTTTTTTCTCTGGGTACTCTTTGAACTTAATGCACATTTATTTATTAGTGGGGTCAAGCTACTTTGTAATTGTATATCAGTCCCTCTCTTCTGAGCACTTACCCAGGGCTTTCTTCAGTAGTTATAATTAACTTCATTTTATAGGTGGAGAAATGGAGACAGAGGGGCTGCCCATGAGCAGACTTTGCGGCCGCCGTCAGAGTCTGAACAGGGCAACACAATTGGCAGCTTTCAAACTAATGTCATGTTTCTGGCTGTTCATCAGAATTGTTTAAGAATTAACAAAGAACTTAGTCCCTTCTTCTCTTCTATAGTGAACCGGTCTCTTATTTGCAGTGTTGACTGAAAAGCAAGAATTTTTTAAAAATCAGTGTGGGCTTAGGATGTCCTGTGTTTTGGTTGCTGTCTGCTTTCAGATGACGTTAAGGGAATCCTCAGTCCCTTCATTTGCTCCTTCAAAACCAGGAGTTGCAGTGCACACTAGTCTCTCCCACAGGAGTACACACAGTGGGGGATCTAGACCTGTCGGCACGTTATTCCAGCCTAGGGGTGACGTGCCAAACAGGGGTTTGTATACAGTGCTGTGAGCTATGAGGAGTCCTGGGCATTGCCAAGGAGGGCGAGCTCATCAGGGGACACTTCCCAAGGAGGTGGCATCCAAATCAATTTGGAAGTCTCCCAGCGAGCAAGGGACAGGAAAAGAATTCAAGCAGCGGGCATGACATCACAGAGGAACAGGGCTGGGGTTTGGACTGGTCATTCGATGCAGCTGGAGCACAGAGGAAGGCAGTGGTGTGAGGCTAACCGGCAGGTCCTACAAGGGAGTATGAGCTCCATCCACAGGGAGTGGGGAGCAGGGGGGGCCATGGTGCAGAGAGTGGCCTGGGTTGGGGGGAACTGCTTGCTCAGTCGTGTAAATTTACTGGCAAATCGTTGGACTCCCAAGTCACATATCTGTCAGATATTACCTAACTTTGGATTGACTTACTCTAACAAGTTTCAGAAAGTTGTCAAAACAAAGTGCAATTGTCATTGGACTCCTTTGGGTTCCTGCACATGTGTGTATGTGTTTAACTTACTACTGTTGCCTCATTTTGTGGGTTTTTTTTTGGACAGGCCACAATTGCTGGTTTGGAAGGATCCGGTGATATCGTGTCTGTTTCCTGCACAGAAAATGAAATATTTTTCTTAAAGGGAGATAGGAACATTATAAGAATTTCAAGCAGGCCTGAAGGACTACCGTCAATAGGTTTGTATCTGTTATAAAATGTACTCTGTGTATGTAATTGCAATTTATAATTTATAAAACTTATCATTATTTTGCTAAATGATTGTAGCTTTATCTAAACAAGAAGATATATGGAGAATTTCTTGTGATTCTTAAAATGTTGTTTACGATACTTTTCTTGAAGGTTACCTTCTTTAAGGCTTACGTCAGGCAGGGTCTCACATTTGGTAGAGTTGCTTCCTGGGGTCTGGAGGATGCAGAGGTTGGGTGAGTAGGAGGGAGGACTCAGCACCCTCTTGACTGATCTCTGACACTCTGGGACAGCGTGGGGGATTAATGCCTCAAGAGACATAGATTCGCGTAAGATTTTGGAACATTTAAATCTGTCATCTGTGATGTATCTTTTACCCTTAACGTAGTTCTTCCTTGTAGTATTGATTATTCTCTGTGCTTTTGACATTGTTTTGTAATTCATGTAAACCCCAATTCTCATGAGCAAAGAATCTTCATATGTATTCTCATGCACACACCCACAGTACTTTATATATTTGAGGCACATGAGTGAACTTGTTCCTGATGGTGACAACAACTGCTGTGTGGGCCCCTCCCACGCTGCCTCTCCCCGCATCCCTCTCCCCCTCCTCGTGTCACTAACTTTGTGCTCACTATGTTCTAGAGACATGATCTTATAAAATCATTAGAACAACCCTTTATGGAAGGTACTGATCCTGTAGATGAGGAAACAGGCTTAGCATGGTGCAGTGACTCGCCCACAGACACAACCGCTGCAATGCTTCTGTCTGGCCCCAGAGCCCCTGCATTTGTGTGGCCTCTGAAGTTCACAGAGCAGTTTCACAGGTGTCCTGTTTGACTCTTGTGACAAAGCTATGGGAAACATGAACGTGACCTGTGGGTCTCCCTGCCACCGCCTTTCCCCATCTAGGCTGCTTTCCTCCCTGGGGTTGGAGTGGCCTTGTCCCTTCCTTGCTCACTGTGCTCCTGTGGCCACCATTTATGAGGCGTTGTGCAGGGCGCCTCCAGTCCACTGCTGCCAGCTGCCCTGTCTCAGCTCTCACTTCACCCACTCGCCCCAGTGCACTAGATGTGTCCAGACACCACACGTGTGGCTGCTCCCACACGTGGCCTGCCTTTGTCGGGGCGGTGCCCACTGCCCCCGTGCCTCCCTCCTCCTTTGCAACCCTTCCCACTCATCATTCAAGACCCAATTCAGGTATCACTGCATTTTTGATACTTTTCCCGAGTCCCTTAGTTAAGTCAGTCTCTCCTTCTCTTCACTGAGTTCCTGGGGGCCTTTTTTCCTACTGCTATTTTGACTGCAGAGTCATTTTCTTACCATTTACCTTATCCTCACAGAAGAATACATTTTTTGGTTTCAAGGATCTTGTGACTCACCTGTGTGACCCCAGCAGCGTGTGGTCTGTAGAAGACCCTCAGTACGAGTTTGTTAATCACTGGCAGCCTCGTCTTACAGATTGGGAAACTGAGGATGGGGTAGTGAGTGACACACCCCAAATCACCATTCAGATTTCTGCTCCAGCTGATACTTCTGCCTCAGTAAGTTAGTCACAAGGGAACCCTTTGCCATAGCTGTTAGCACACTCCTAGTTCCCTGGGGTCTCCTGGCCACGGGGGCATCTTCACTATGTCTACTCTGATCAGCGTTAGCTAGTGTCTGAGTAACTGCAGGAAAGGGAGCAGGGATCCTGGACAGGAAACCTCAGGCCCGCTGAGAGCTGGGACTGAGGCAGAGAAGGGGAGTACCCTGCCCTTGAGCACAGGGCAGAGCGCTAGCCGCTGGACACCCATGCTGATCTGCAGACACGGCTGCGTGAGACGTCACTATGGCTTTTTGTCTTTTTGTAATGTTAGAATACAAAGTGTAGCTAACAGGAAAATATAAAAAAGACTCATATTAGCCAGATTTTTAGCACTTGAATGATAAATATGTAATAAGAGCTGTCTTGATCCAAAATTTATAATCTCTTAAGAGATGGAGAGAAAAAGGAGTGAATTACCTCTTAAGTCACAGAGGGCAAGTTGGGATGAATATCATTCCAAAATCATAGTTTTTATAGAAAGGGAATAAGCTCTGACTCTTGCGTTTATGAGCTGGGGGCCTTACCAGTGTCATCAAGGGGCACTGCAGCTTACAGAAGAGAACTGACATGGAGCCACAAGACTCGGCTCCAGACCACGGCTGTCTGGTAGAACTTTCTGCAGTGATGAAAATGCTCTGTATCTGCACTGTCCGGGAGGTGGCCACTGTCCATGGGTGGCTGCTGAGTGCTCGAAATGTGGCGGGTACAACTGAGGAACTGAATTTTAAATTGTGTTTCATTGTAATTCATCTGAATTTGAATAGCTACATGGGTAGTGGCTACAGTATTGGACAGCGCACCTCTAGACCGAGATCTGCCGTTAGCTTGTATAGTCTTCGACAAGTCCCTTCTCTGCCCTGGGCTTCACTCAGAGCAGAGTCCTGCTCTTCTGGGCCTCTGTGTGTGCTCCAGAGCCTACAGTCTGCCCCTGACCACCCCTAGGAGAGAGCAGGAATTCCCGCCTTCCGTCTCTCAGCACCTAGAACGGTGTCTGGCATTCAGTAGGTACCAGTAACAAAAGGATGGCCGAATGGATCAAAAGGGTCTACAGTCTTGTGTTGAGGGCACTGTGGCTGGAACCATTCTGGCCCTGGTGACCTTCTGGTGTCATATTGAGAGAAAGACGAGCCCATGGAGACAGAGCGCGGGACTCAGCATTCCCCTGCGCCGTCCACAGTCTGCTTTCTGCTTGCATCGGGCGCTGACTGCTTCAGTGAGCTTCTCTGTCTGGAGTTTGTTCTAGTGAAAAATTACCTTTCCTTCCTTGAATTTCAAAAATTTAATTATAGGAACACATACATTTTTCTTTTTTCTTTCTTTCTTTCTTTTTTATTTTTTATTGAGTTAACGATAGGTTACAATCTTGTGAAATTTCAGTTGTACATTATTGTCTGTCAGTCGTGTTGTAGGTGCACCCCTTCACCCTTTGTGCCCATCCCCACCCCACCTTTCCCCTGGTAGCCACTAATCTGTTCTCTTTGTCCACATGTTTAAATTCCTCATATGAGTGGAGTCATACAGAGATTGTCCTTCTCTATCTGGCTTATTTCACTTAACATAATTCCCTCAAGGTCCATCCACGTTGTTGCAAATGGGACGATTTTCTTCTTTTTTATGGCTCAGGAACACATACCTTTTTCAAATGCCCTTTGAGTAATACTAAAATATATTTAAGGTGTAGGATAAATAGGAGATGTCACTAAGCCCTTTTTTATTAGGCATCTCTCCTTTATAAATTATTTGTGAACTGAAGTGAGAAATACTCTATGCTTAGTGGTATTCCCTTACTCTTGAGTTATTTGAAAAGACAGCTGTGGTGAATTATTTTACTGAGCTTCCTGGAGAACAAAAAACCATTTGTTGGACTCTTTTGTGTAATTCTCTTAGTTCTGCCAGTTTCTCTGAATTTAGCAGGCTGGTAGTTAAGGGCCAGCACATCTGAACAAGAGCATGTCCACTTTCTCTTGGATAATCAGTAGTAAAACCGAGTTCTTCTTTCTCAGTGCGAGACGCTCTGGAGACATCAGGATGTACAGAGGAAGTCCATGTGCAGCGTGTGGAGAAACCATCGGGAGCCGCAGTTTCTGAGACGAGGCTCAGAGGCTCTTCTGCGGCCAGTTCCATGGCCAGCGAGCCGAGGAGCAGGAGCAGCTCACTCAACTCCACTGACAGTGGCTCCGGGCTCCAGGCAGCCCCAGAGCTGGGCAAGGGCAGCCAGCCCACCTCACAGAGATTCAGTGTGATTAGCTCGGAAGACTTTGACCAGGAGCTTGTTGTGCAGCCTCTCAAAGTGAAAAAGAAGAAGAGGAAGAAGAAGACGACAGGTACCGTCTGCAGCAAGTGCCACCGACTCCTTCTGCTCACGTGGGGTCAGTTTTACCAAACTTGTTGGGAGTGCTGCTTCTCACTGAATGAGCACTTGCCTATTCATTGAAAAGCAGAGGAGGTCTTCAGAAAACACGTGTGTTCCTCCCGCAGAGGAGTTCTACTGTGAACTATTTTATACCTTATACATGCACATGTAAACATCTGTGTAAGGTTTAAATAATAATATAACATACACCTGTGTACTTACTGCCCTGCTTAACGAGTCTGGGTTTTATACTTTTCAATTTATAAATAGAAATGTTGGTTTATTCACATACACCATTTATTAGACCAGAGATTCTATGAATCTGGATGGGAAGTCATAGAAGTAGAAGGTTTACACTGGTATCTGGATGGATCATGAGATTTAACAGTGAATTTTTTTTTAACTTTTTACTCCTTGACGCCTATTAAGCCTCTCTAACTAAAGATCACTACAGTATTAAAGGACAATGTTATCAGAGTCCTAACCTTTTTAATAATTTGTTTTTTTTTAAGATTTTACTTTTCGTTTTTCTCCCCAAAGCCCCCCCGGTACATAGTTGTATATTTTCAGTTGTGGGTCCTTCTAGTTGTGGCATGTGGGACACCGCCTCAGCATGGCTTGATGTGCGGTGCCATGTCCGCGCCCAGGATTCGAACTGGCGAAACCCTGGGCCGCCGAAGTGGAGCACACAAACTTAACCACTCGGCCATGGTGCTGGCCCCTTTTAAGACTTTTTAAAAATTGGTCTATGATCCATTTGTTCCTTTGTTTTTCTTAGTTAACATTTCTGGAGTGAGGTCTCAGAGCCCATTGGTGTGTATGATATTTGCATCCATTAAAAACATCCCTGCATTGGGATGATTTGTACTTAAGAGATTTATTTATTCTTCACCAATTAAAAATGCTTCATTTAAAATGTATTTTTTCTTAAGCAAAAATTTTGCTTTGTAATTAATGTCTTCCTCTTTATATAGACTCATACCTCATCTTAAGCATTCTTATTTTAAATTAGAAGGCGGAAGCAGGAGCACCTGCCACAGTTCCTTTGAATCGACTCCCTGCTGTGAGTTTCCTGGTGACAGTCCCCAGTCCTTGAATGCAGACCTGCTGTCCATGACCTCAAGTTTGGGCAGCATCATGGATCGGTTAAGCACAGAGCCTCCTGACCAGGAGAGCAACCTCATTGGAGAGGTGAATGGTGTCCTGCAAGAAAATCATGACCCTGAAGCATTTAGTGTCCTGGATGTGGCTGAACCAGTCCCTGACTTACTGAAGGAAGAAAATGACAGTAGAACTGAAATCCCACAATGTAACCAAGCAGGCGAGATGGAGCCACACAATGGAGTGTTGAGTTCACTGTTGCAACCCAGGGAAGATGTGGAAGGAAGTGATGTCACAGAACTCGAAGAGGAGCCTTGTCCTGGGCACGATGGACAGAGTAGCAGACAGTTACCCTGCCGAGAACAGTACAGCTCTGCTGAGGCCCAGGAGGTGGGAGACATGGAGCCTGATGACCCCCAAAGCACTTTTTCTGAAGCCCCCATCCTGGCCTCACCCCCAGTGCCTTCCAGCCTCAGCTGGGCCCCTAGTGCTGAGGAGTGGCTGCTGGGGACCAGAGCTGACGAAGGCAGCCCTGAGGAGCTCAGCGAAGAGCAGGGCTTCCTAACACATGCAGAGGCCCCTGACCACCTCAGCTCAAATCCCTGGCATGCTGTCATTGCTGATGACACAGGCCAGAGGGTGATGGCCACTTCTGAATGTGACTTGGGGGAGGTAGGAGGACGACTCACTCCCCCAGTCTCTACTTTGGCAGCCAGCGTCCATGAGCCTCGCCTTGAGCAGCCTTCACGGGACCAGGTGTTGACGTCCAGTGACGAGGAGGACATCTACGCACACGGGCTGCCCTCTTCATGCTCGGAGACAAGTGTGACAGAGCTCGGAAGTAGTCGCTCCCTGCAGGACCTAAACCAGCCAGGCACAGATGACACTGGGCTGCTGAAGTCAGATCAGGTATGTGGGCGTCTTTCTTGAAGGAAATCACTGGCAAACAGATTATTTGCCTTTTTATGGAAAGAAATTCTATTCCTATGCGAAACCCATAGGCCATATGTTTTGAAGTCTGGGTTTGGGGAGGATCCGAACCTGTGAACCCAGGCTGCCGAAGTGAAGCACACCAAACTTAACCACTATGCCACAGGGCTGGTCCCTAGCTTTGATTTTTTTAAAGAATCCTGGCAGCTCAACCTTAGTCTACAAAATTCAGGCAGGCAGAGTGTCTTGGACACATTTCCATCACCACATGGTGTGCCACGTGTCCGATGACTGGAACAGTGCTTGAAAAAAATCTAGTGAAAAAATAAAGATAGTGGTAGTGCTGCTTCTCCTAATGCATCTCTAATGCTTGGATGTACACAACATCCATTTCCCTGCAAGTATTCAAGAACACTCCTCTTTGTGTAAAGTGAGGTATACCTCTAGAATAAAACTAGATCCTTTTAATGGAAGGACTTCATTAGGAAGGATGTTAAAATATGACCAAGTGTTATCTGGGGGTGTTTTGGGGTCTTTATGGGAGGACAACAGCTTCCATTTCAGAATGCTTCTTAGAGCGTGGTCCAGAGATAGCAGGGGCAGGTCCCTGCATGGCTTCTCTAAGATCCTTTCAGCTCTATGACGTTCATGATCTCCTGTGTGCCTTTCTTGTTGACAGCGGTACAACAAATGTAGCTGTGTCCCCTGCCACAGAACTCACCAGGCTCTGTCCTTGTTAGTTTGCAGAAAGCTGGATGGGCTACTCTGGTCCCGGCTACGGCATACTCAGCCTGGCGGTCTCCGAGAAATACATTTGGTGCCTGGACTACAAAGGTGGCCTGTTCTGCAGTGCGCTGCCTGGCGCTGGGCTGCGCTGGCAGAAGTTTGAAGATGCCGTCCAGCAGGTGGCAGTCTCACCCTCAGGTTCGCCTCCCCGACTCCCTGCCTCCTACCCCAGTGTGGACGTCTTGGCTCACAGCAGCCCTGTGGCAACTCCATCCATTCAACAGATTTGCCTTTTCCAGCAGGTTGGAGAAGCAAAGAACATGAACTATTTCAGTTGACATCAGTTAACAAATTGTGTAAATGGATGTTCAGTTTGAGTTGTTGGTTTTTTATTAGTTGCAGTGGTAACATGTGAACATATTTTTGTAAGCTATACAAATAGCTTGAATTTTGAGGGTTTTTATTTTTGAGAGATATTAACGTACTAACTCCTTATAAAACTAAAATGTATTTCTATATTTCTTATGTTGCTTTAAGGCAACTGAATTAACAAAGATAGGCCCGTGGGTATGTTGGATATGTTCAGATTACTTGGTTCCTTTTTAGAAACTGTTTTTTAATGAGCTATATGTCTGCTTTGAGTGAATACTCCCTGACTGTAAAAAGAAAATGGTCCTCGTCTGTGACCATTTGGATGGCCCATGAGGATATTCATTCTTTCATGCCACAGTTAGGCCATTTTTAGTGAATTGTAGCAGACATTTCCTGAACGAGGTTCTGCCAGGCTGCAATACCTCCCTTGTCTGTATGGGGTCACTTGCTCGTCTGTTTGTCATACTGTCGGCCGCTTTTCCTGTTTGGAGGGGTGGGTAGGTAGAACAGAAGAATTTATGTGTTTTTGCCTTGTAGTAACTGTTTTGTTGTTAGGACACTGGAATAGAAGTCAGACAAAACTGAGACTGTGGCCGCAGCCTGGTCCCCTGTGGCTGCTGTGCTTTGAGATGGCTTCCCTCAGCTCTCCCAGTCTCTGTCACTTTTTGAAATACTGGTTTGTTCAGGGTTGCTTTGTTTTATCTCTTTGCTTGTTTGAAAACTATTTTTCCCTACCGGCTGACTGAGATAGTAACTTCCCCACTTAACTGGCATTATATAATTGTGCATTTTAATTCTTTTTTGCCATTTACCTTTGGGTTCATCTCCCCAGCCATTTAGAAACTTTGGTTCTTTCCTGATTATATTAATTGCTTTGTGTTTCCCAACCAGTCAGTCCCTTGTTGTGCTGGTTGAACTCTGTCACCACAGATTGGAGGTCTCGGCTGAGATGGCCTTGAGGGCCATGTGTTCGGTGGGCACCTGAGCCCCTGTGCCCCAGGGCATTCAGGGTTGGGCAGCAGCTTGGCCGTCTGTTTTGCTTTTCCTCTCTTCCTTCAGCCCCTCATGCAGATCCCCTGGTCCAGCTGTCTGTGCTCTTGGTGACTCTGGTGGTTTCTTACACTTGGCCACCTGGCCTGTGCCACACCCTCCATCTGCACAGAGTGCCTTCCTGTCTCCCTTCCTCCTTCCCTCCCCTTCTTCATCTCTCTTTATCAGAATCCCTTTCTCAGTGAAAAAAGGACCGCCCAGCTCAAGTGCTGCTTTTTCATGCATCTTATCCATTTTGCTGGTCCAGGAGGGACCCCCTCCCTTTGAGTCCTGGTGGGACTTTTCAGCCTCTCTTAGGACACTAATTGGGCTTCATGACGTTAACTTGGGTGCTCATCTCGGCAGACCTAGCAGTGTGGGCACTGCTCCTGTTCCTTGCCACAATGCCTGTGACATGTCCAACTCTGAGTGCCGTGTCGTTGATACGTCCTCACGTCCATTCCTGCTCGCAGCCCTGTAGGGGAGAGATGGTACCCAGTTCACAGATGAGGAAATGAGGGTTGGAGACGTGAAGTGATACACAGCTGGTGGGTGGTGGCCGAGGGTTCAAACCTTGTTGCTGTGGGCTCTTTCCCAGTTGGGGTAGAAGCAAAGGGCGAGGGGGTTTTAGAAATTTCTCTCCCCCACAGCACCCAGAATGAATTTTCTTGTGTAACTAGTTCTCAATATTTATTGGACAGTGAGTAGAGTGTTCATTTCCACAGGAGCCCTTCTCTGGAAGATTGAACAGAAATCTAACCGAGCTTTCGCTTGTGGAAAAGTGACTATCAAGGGGAGGCGGCACTGGTACGAAGCTCTGCCGCAGGCCGTATTTGTGGCCCTGAGCGATGACACAGCCTGGATCATCAGGACAAATGGAGATCTGTACCTGCAGACAGGTAACTGAAGGTGGTGCTCAGGTGCCCTCGGTTCTGGTATAACTGCTTCTCACTGTCCCTTGCTTTGTTAGTGACACACTTAGAACAATCATAATGACTAAGAGGCTGAAAATCAATTTAAATTAAAACACTTGTAGAAAGAGTATTTGCCATTGGAATATATTAGCAGTTTCCTGCTACTGACTCAAAGTCAACCCGAAACAAAATTAGGGCAAGAATTAATAAGATTATTTATTGAGGTACAAAAACAGGATCTTGTTCTCCTTATGGCTGACATTGCCCATCACTTATTTTGCAATATCTGATCTCAAGAGGAAAGAATAACTGAGAAATGGCATTAAAATCATTTTTTCCTGTAGCTTATGGCTCGATTTTTTAAGCCAGATCAAAGGCCTGCCTGTGTACACTTAGTTACGCATGGGTCAGGAAAAAGCTGGAAATAATTTTTGCTCTAAATAGCAGTTCACCTTGTCTTAGGAAACTGTCCTGAGGGGAACCTTTAGCTGCTGGAAGAGACACAGTGGGACTTGCTTATTAAAAATAAACTGTAATGAGAGTCAGTCTTTATGTACTGTCAGCAAAATAGGATATGAGTTTCCAAAAGCAATGTGATTTATCAGTATCTGGAAGGATTATTGGGCAGGAACTCTTTTTTGGTTGTCAAGAGGCCATATTGGATTTGTGTAAAGATCAATCTTCTAATCATTTAATATTGCTGATTCCGAGAGAATGTTTTCATCTCTGTTACGAACTGTCAGCTAGGGATGTCTCACTGAGATTGAAAACCCTTGCACATCTGGCTCCCTCTCAGATGTGGGAGAGCTGGTGTGTCCTGGAACCTCCTGCCTGGGCCCTGGGGGGCAGTGTGCCAGCTTCTGGGTCATGTGCCAGCCCTCTCAGATGTGGGAGAGCTGGTGTGTCCTGGAACCTCCTGCCTGGGCCCTGGGGGGCAGTGTGCCAGCTTCTGGGTCATGTGCCAGCCCTGGTCTCTCCAGCCCAGTTCCTCTGTCTCCTTTCAAGTGAAAACAGCCCCAGAAAGGCGTGCGCACACCCGTCTTCCAGGGGCATTGGAGTTTTGTTCCTGGGGGAAAATGGGGTGCTCCTGCCCTGGGGTGAGGAGTGGGTGACCTCTTGACCCGTAATGTCTTAGGAATCACCAGGGCCGTGGTTTCAGACAAGCCAGATCCCGCCCAGACCTCCTGGGTTGGGGTGTCTGCGGTTGGCCCGAGGGCTTGTTGTATAAGAAGTCACGCGCGTGGTTCCCACCCAGTTGAGTGCGAGCAAGTATAACCCATGGACTGTGGTACCATCAGGTGCTTTTGTGATTAGTCGGGGAGCACATCTGAGTACTGAGACCTAATTGTAGGCTGAGGCCACTGAATCTGGGGTTTTAGGTAACAGCTGTTTTTCCAGTGCCCCAGGGAGTGGCCTTCAAGCTCATTAGACAGCCTGCAAGGAGGTGGGAGAAAGCCTTGGACTGGAGTCAGGAACAGCTTTGCAGAGTGATGGACCTTGCATTTCATCTAGGGGATTCGAGGTTTTCATTTTAGGGCGGAACCCCCTCCCCCCACCCCCACCCCCGGAAAAAGCCGGGAGACAGGAGCTGCTTTGTTGCAACTCCTCTGCAGAGGATGGCCAGAGGCCTCAGGTCCCTGCTGGCTCCCACAGCGGAGGCCCCGAGGGGCCCAGCCGTCCAGTGTCCAGGGCAGCACGTCATCTCTGACACGCGCTGCTCTCGCCCTGGGCTGTCTTGTCTCGAGGTACGGCTGCCCTCCTGCTCTGGGCTTTCAGAACGTCTCAAGCTACTTTGGGATACTAGAGGATTCTGAATTGTTATTCCTTCAGTTTTCAAGGAGTGTCTGAAAACACTTTAGATAGATATTATATTTAAGCACAATTTAACCATTTTATGTTGACTAGACCTTAAAAAGAAAAAGCACTTATTACAAAAGAATATAGCGAAATACCAAGAAAGAAAAGTAAACAAACAACAGAATAAAAATGAGGTATGAAATCCTGATTATGTGTCTCCGGGGGTTTCCTGTCCATCTCCCTGGCAGGTCTCAGCGTGGATCGTCCCTGTGCTAGAGCCGTGAAGGTCGACTGTCCTTACCCACTGTCCCAGGTCACAGCCCGAAACAGCGTGGTGTGGGTGCTGACAGAACAGAGAGCCCTCTTGTACCGCGAGGGCGTGAGCAGCTTCTGTCCAGAAGGGGAGCAGTGGAAATGTGACATCGTCAGGTACCAGTGGGGTGGAGCAGACATCTTCAGTGTCTTGTTTGTCCCCCCCTCCTTTCTGTGTCAGCTTGACTCCTGTTAAGGCACGTTTGTGAGCCTTTCTTGAACAAGGCTGGTTCCCTGAAGGTTTCCATGGCAATAGTGTTTCTGGAATTGTCAGAGCCAATTTCAGCAGCCTGACCTTGGAGATGCCCTGTGCCTACCTCTGACCAGCATACTGGACATTGGGTCAGAGCTCAGTTCCTAAAAATGCTGCTGCCCTCTTGTGTAACCTTGAGCATCATGTGGTCATGAGTCTCTCCTAACAGCCTCTATTCAGGACTGTCCAGTGTCGGGTGGTTTCTCTTTAGAATTTCAGATGGTTTAGGGCCAAATGTTTTTCTTTATTATGATCCTAGTCAATTGAAATTGATCTCTGAATTATAATTTATTTGGTTACTTTATACTATTCAAAATTTGAATACAGAATTGCCATCAAATCATTTTGCTAGTGTGAAATTATTAATAGTCCTTGGAAAAATTAGATTAGGATATTCTTGGTTTGAATTTAGCAACCCAGTAGACTTGAGCAGGTACCTGTTGTGAGCTATAACTGTGCTGGGTTGGGTGTGCAAAGATAACTGAACCACAGCCTTGCCGTCACAGAGCTCCTAGTCTGGTAGAGCCGCGTAAACTGACCGAGGCCAGTTAGTATAGATGATCCTAAATCAGAGAGGGGAGCCCGCAGCACTGAGGGAGCCCGAGTTCCACCCGGAGAGGTAGGGAAGGCACTGTGCAGAGTGGACCCGCAGCTAAGCCTTGAAGTTGAGAAAGACCGCCAGACAGATGGGAGGGGGAAGGGCATTGCCCACAAAGAGGGCGTCTGCTCAGCTGCAGCTGTGCAACACAGCCTGGTACATGGGGGAGGAATTTCCATTGCTCAATGAGTGAAGGAGGGAGTGGGGAGATGGAGGTAGGTACTCAGGGCCTTGAATTCCATATGTTGCTACTCACTTTTTTCTTTCCCTGCCATTCTGGGTCTTCAGCATGTGTTTCAGAAGCTACCACACATTTTAACAATATGTATTGCTCAGTAATTCAACTCAAAACTCAAGCTTCCTTCCCTGGAACTTGTGGGTGGGGCATGTCTCTTCTCCCAGGCCAAACCCACACAGGAGACACTTGATGCTGGCAATCGTAGACACGCTTGGGTGCATTGAATGAGTGGTCACTCCCACGTTGATGACTCTTCCTTGTTTTCAGTGAAAGGCAAGCTCTAGAACCTGTCTGTATAACTCTCGGGGACCAGCAGACCTTGTGGGCCCTGGACATCCGAGGAAACCTGTGGTTCAGAACTGGCATCGTTTCCAAGAAGCCCCAAGGAGATGATGACCATTGGTGGCAAGTAGGTGTTCAGCTCCAGAGCTGTGTGCCAGGGTGTCTCCTTGAGTTGGGGTTTTTATAACCCCTCTCTTTTCCTTAGAGAGATTGAGGAGGTTGGATTAAATTAACAGTATTCACTTTTACTATTCGATGAGTTAGACTTTGCTGTGTTTGAGCACATTAGAAACATCAAGGACTTTTCGTCATAGGAGGTAACTTTAAAGCTCTCTTTCCTTAGATATGCAGGCTCTATTTATTTATTTTTTATTTTGGTGTTATTTGGAAATTTATCATTATGTGCTAAGTAAACCCAGTGACATCTGTTTGAGGATCTAGGTAATAATGATGTTTAATTCTGAACAAATGTGCTCAGAAAAGAAACTAGACAATAGGTTTGAAAAACTCAACCCACAATTAAAATTCATCCATCTCTGTTTGTTCCAAAGGCCTCTAAGTAAATGGTATTTCAACAAAGAAAGGAGGATTTTCCCACATACTCCCAGAAAAGGAAACGCTTTAAGAAATAAGAGGGTATGATCGAGCTAATTATTTGTGACTTGGTCCCAGTGTGGACTAGAACATGTTTTCAAAGGAGCATCTACTGCCCTCGTTGGCACTGTTGAGTGTGCGTGTTGCTCCCACAGTCCCCCTTTGTGGTGGCGAGGCTGTACGATGCTCGGCGGCTGTGGATGGACAGCATCTTCAGGATCATGGCTCCATTGGTTCAGGCCTCATTGTTGCCTCAGACGTGGCTTGTTGAAGGCAGGTCTTCCATTGGCTACTCTTAGGTCTCTCAGATGAGAATGTGGAAACTACGTTGTGTTTGCTCTTTGATAAATACATATGTGTGTACATATGTCTCTGATTTGATATGCCAGGTACTATTTGAAAGGTTATACTGATGATTTTAGAGTACCTCTGTTCTCGTAGCAATATTATATGGTTTTATACACATGTACACACTCTCATGTGTATATGTACTAAATTCTGTTTTTAAGTAGCCTAGAGAAAACTAGATACCATTTTGTCATAATATTCAGAACATTATCTTTAGAGAAATTTTTAAACTTCACAGAATCATCTTTGAGGTATTTGGAAGCAGAGTTATTTTAATTATTATAAGATTGATTTCTTTTTTTTTTTTCTCCCCAAAATCCCTCCAGTACATAGTTGTGTATTTTCAGTAGTGGGTCCTTCTAGTTGTGGCATGTGGGATGCTGCCTCAACATGGCTTGACGAGCGGTGCCATGTCCGCACCCAGGATCTGAACCGGTGAAACCCTGGGCCACTGAAGTGGACCACGTGAATTAACCACTCGGCCAAGGGGCCGGCCCCAAGATTGATTTCTTTGTAGTGCTAGAGCCAGTTATGTTTGGTTGCTAAACCTTTCTCTTGTTTTTTTAATTTGTGTCCTGCTTATCCACAGATTTTGGGTGCTAGGGCTGAGACTGTCTTAGGCTTTCTGTACGGCCTTAGTGTTGTACGCCCCCCCAAGGAAGGGCAGAGCTCCCTGAGCCTGCACACCGCAGCCCGCGCATGAGTCCCAGGAGCTCATTGCCCGGCGCTCTGTGGGCTCTATTGGAGCTGCCCAGCCAGGCTGTGGAGCACTCCCTGGGGCTGAGAGACGGGGCTCTGGGCTCTGCAGCAGGTCAGCAGGGTCCTGAGTAGGGAAGCTACCCGCTTACCCCACAGTTAGCGCAGCAGCTCACGGTCAGCGCAAGCGAGTCCTTTCACAGAGAACAGGCAGTGTTTCTACGTGTCATAAAGTACCGATTTTTACCATAATTTTCTTATTGTTTCCTATAAATTAAGCTGCCTATAATAAATGATGTCACTTTCACTCAACATTTCATTGTGCGTGGCCTGGGAATGTGGCCTGCAGGGAGCTGTCCTAAGGAGTATGGCGGTGGCATTCTCCATAAGCAGACCCGAGAGAGCAGAAATATGCGTGAGAGTCATGCAGGATCAGATTCTGACCTATCTGAGAACTTCCTAACAACCGGAGCTGGCCAAGAAACGAGAGGCCTTCCTGGGAGGGAGGTGCCCTGGAGAAATGTATCTTTCAGGACGTTAGAGAAGCGGTCGTGCATCAAGCCAGGGCCCACTCTGCATGTCCAGGACAGTCCTGGGTTTGCTGTTGGCCTGGCATAATTATGAACAGTTCCAGTTTAGATCATAAATTACTTCATCGCCCTACTTATAATACCTTTTAAACCCATGTTATCATTCTAAATACTGACACTGTTGTCCATTGGAAATACCTAAATTTAAAAACAAGAGTATCCTTTCTCACTGATTAGAATAAAAGTGTTCTGGGGTGCGAGGGGGTAATATTTGATCACAAAAATAATACCTGCTTCTGTAACAGATCCGTGTCATATAAAAGTGTATAAAATGAAAGGTGAACATTTTCTTCCATCCTCCAAGTCCAATCCCCAGAAATAATTATAGTTGGCAGTTTGGTAGTGATGTCCTGCTCGACTCTTTTTTGGTCCTTCTGCAAATGCACATGTGCATGTGTGTTTGGGTGTTTGATGAACATGGGCCAGAACTTTACCTCTCAGGCAGTGACCATACAGAAGGCACTTGTAACTGCACTGAGAGCAGGGTATCTGCCCGTCTCCCCCTCCAGGTGAGCATCACAGACTATGTGGTGTTCGACCAGTGCAGCTTATTCCAGACCATCATCCACGCCACGCATTCAGTGGCCACAGCAGCTCAAGTCCCTGTCGAAAAGGTGGCAGATAAACTGCGCATGGCATTTTGGTCTCAGCAGCTTCAGTGCCAGCCGAGCCTTCTAGGGGTCAACAACAGTGGCATCTGGATATCCTCAGGCAAGAATGAATTCCATGTCGCTAAAGGAAGTCTCATCGGTGGGTGTATTACTTTATTTTCACATTGGCTTGATAGGCAGCTTCACTTTAAAGCCAGCATTTAGAGACAAGCTTTAAGATCTCAACTTGAGAAGATAATTCGGTGCCAGTGGTATGAAGTGTTTTAATGGAGGCGTTCTTTATGCTTTGTATCAGCTTCTTTTTTTTTAATCTGTCATTCCCACAACTTGGATACCACTGTCTGGATGGTGTGTGATCAGTGTCCACTGGGAGCTCATTTTCATGTCAATTATTTCACATTAAATGAAAAAACCCACCCAAACCTAAGAGCCTAGTAGGAGAGAATAGTCCATTTCCTAGCGGGAAACTTACTGCACTGTTGAAAATGCCACGCTCTGGCCAGAGCTGTACCTGTAGGTTTAAATCCACATGTACCAGCTGGGTCTTCATTTCTGTGAGTGAACTCCTGCTTGGTGAATTTTCTCCAGCTTACCTCCTCCTGTGTGGCCTCCCCCTGACCCTGGGGAAGATCATGGCTTTGCTTCTCGGTGTTCAGAGAGAAACCAGTGGTTAGCTCTCGCAGTGCTGGCTTGGACCTCCTAATTTAAAGACATTCTAGAATTAGCTGTAAGAGGTTTTGAAGACGAGTTGTAGTCTAGAACTGAAGCTCTAAAGTTTTTTTCATCGTCTTCTTTGTTTAACACACTTTTCCTGTTTATTCTTTCTAGGCACTTACTGGAATAATGTTGTTCCCCGTGGGACAGCTTCTGCAACAAAATGGGCCTTTGTGTTGGCTTCCACTGCTCCCACAAAGGAAGGTTGGTTGAGAAATGCAGTGCAGAGGTTGGCAGTTCGACTGTGGCCTAGTTGGCAGGGGAGTGTGGCTCTGTAGACCTCAGAGACGAAATGTGGTGTCACAGGCGAGTAGTCCATGTTGGCTGAGCTGAGGGCCCTGAAGCTGGGCCCCAGAAAGAAGGGGCTACCGTCATGAAGCTGAGTGAGTCTAAAGGCAAAGTGTCCTTCTGAAGGAGGGGAACATACTGTGGCCAGCGGCCAGTGACTTCCAGCAACATGTCACGGGGCTGTTGCGCAATGGCCAGTAGGCTCTAGGCTTCTTTGGGTGCCTTTCCATTTCCCCTCGTGGATTCTGCTGTCACTTCCTGGCAGCCTCGTTCCGTCTGGCTAGCAGCCTCTGCCTGGCCGAGTCCCGCTGCCTGTTAGGGCAGACCTTCCCCGCAGGGGCGGCCTCCTCCAGACTCCAGTCAGAACGACAGCCCTTCCCAGAGCACAGGGTGTGGAGCCGGGAGAGGCGGTGCAGCTGCCAGTGACTGGGAGCCTGGGCAGTTAGGCGCCCCTCTGGGAAGCAGCCGAAGCCTCCTCCCAGGATGGCAGAGGGTCAGATGAGAGGACACTGTGAAGCTGATGGTTCGGATAAAGCAGTTGGTTAGTTCAAGCCGTTAGTCCCACTAGGATATGGATTACTTGGTCGGTACAATAAAACGCTTTCTCCCCAGACTGCTCCGAATACAATTCTGAAATCAGTAAGCTCTGACAACTGTAGGTTTTTTACTGAGTTTGGCACAAATTCATTTGGCAGCAAAACCTGGCCTGAACTGCTGAGGCTACTTACAGTCTCTGTTTATCCTGTCGATTGTGGCTATGCACACATTTCGTTGCAGGAACGTTATTGCACTTCACTGGGGGTGCTGCCTGGCTCCCCGGGGCATCACTTAAATGTGGCATACCCGTTACTTTAGGTTTTCAAAATCCAAAAAATTTTGAACTCTAAAATGTATTGGGCCACAAGTTTTAGATAATACTTTAGATAATATATTGTGACCGAAGTTTTAATTTCCCTGAGGGTTATTTGCATTTTAAACTGAATCTATTCAAGCTGAAGGACTAAAAATGGTCGAGGGAGTGAAAAGATCTAATTTTGAGGTGAGGAGGGGAAGAAGTGGCTTTCCAGCTTTCCACGCCTTCTCCAGTGCCTCCCCACCCTGCCAGCCCACCCCTCACCCCATCACCAGAAGGACAGGGGAAGTGCCTTGCTGCCATGCTTCTGAGGATCTGCTGACCTTGCTCCCTCCAGGGCGCTGATTAAACACACCGAGTTAAAGACTCCACAGCCCATTACAAGATGTCCAGACTCAGAGCTGCTAAGCCAACGCTGTAGCCTTCATAAAATGTCATGAGCCCTACTTTCTTTGATTTCTTTAACATATCTTTGGCTTATTTCTTATTCACTGGCTGGTCACAGTGTTTCCCTCTGACTTCTGACTCCCAGCACACTGAGAGCCCCTGCTGTGCGGCAGTGAGAAAGGAGTGTGGGAGCAGGAGCCGTCAGGTGCCGGCAGCCCGAAGGCAAAGGCTGCCTTGTGCGTTTTGTCAGTGGCAAACGTGAACCTTTTCCACAGGAAGCTCCTTGTGGCTGTGCCAGAGCAGCAAGGACCTGTGCAGCGTGAGCGCCCAGAATGCTCAGTCGCGCCCCTCCACAGTGCAGCTGCCTCCCGACGCCGAGATGAGGGCATACGCCGCCTGCCAGGACGCTCTGTGGGCCCTGGACAGCCTTGGCCAGGTGTTCATCAGGACGCTTTCCAAGAGCTGCCCCGCAGGCATGCACTGGACCAGGCTGGACCTCTCTCAGCTAGGTACGGCCTCCTCGGGAGTGTGCTCGCTGGCGCCAGGGCTCTGCCTTACCGCCGCATCAGAATGTGACGTCTGACGCAAGTTCCTGGGGCCCGTGCTTAACTTGGGTGCATTTTTCTATGACGTTTTGTAAGTTGCTGGATTTCAGGAGATTGATTAGCTGCTCCTACAGAGTAAATGGCCCTGTTAATTTTGTAAGGAGCTTTACTCCCCGCCCCTTACAGTTGGTGAGGTTTTCAGAACCCAGGAGGAGCATGCAGTCAGAGAAAGTTGCCACTAAAAACTGTTCGAAATAATACTGTTGATGCAGCTGCTTCCGCCGGTCTACCTGGATATGGCACATTGCTTTGTGCCCTTTAAATCCGGAAGAATGAGAGCGCCCCACTCCAGGACCAGCAGCACATTTACCTGTCACCCCACAGCTAGAGTGCCCCACACAGAGGAGCTGCTTAGGGGCTGGCCCCATGGCCGAGCAGTTAAGTTCATGCACTCTGCTTTGGTGGCCCAGGGTTTCGCTAGTTACAATCCTGGGCGCGGACATGGCACCGCTCATCAAGCCTTGCTGAGGCGGCGTCCCCCATGGCTCAACCAGAGGCACTCACAACTAGAATATACAACTATGTATCAGGGGGCTTTCGGGAGAAGAAGAAGAAAAAGAAGATTGGCAGCAGATGTCAGCTCAGGTGCCAATCTTTAAAAAACAAATAGCTGCTCAACAGCAGGTGTCGATCGCTGACCAGACAGAGAGGATGTACATCTCCTAACTGCTGCTCTTCTCTGAATCTCCCGGGGGTGTTCCAGAGCAGGCGGGGGAGCGTGATGCCGTTTGTAAGTAATAGATTCGTATTCCAAGAAATAAGATAATAGAATGAGCCCACAGCATTGGGTTATTCTCCGGGCAAATTTTTTGTTTTGTTTTGAGGGAGATAAGACCAGAGCTAACATCCACCACCAATCCTCCTCTTTTTGCTGAGGAAGACTGGCCCTGAGCTAACATCCGTGCCCATCTTCCTGTACTTTATATGTGGGATGCCTTCCACAGCATGGCTTGACAAGCAGTGCATAGGTCTGCACCCGCGATCCGAACCAGTGAACCCTGGGCTGCCGAAGCAGAACATGCGAACTTACCCGCTGCACCAACCTGCTGGCCCCTCCTGGCAAATTCTTGATCAACCAGCAGCTTAGATGTAGCTTGTCTGAAGGTGGAAGCTTGTCTGAAGGCAGAAGCTGCACCGGGTGCCTCCAGAGGGTCCATGTGAGCCTTAGGAATACTTCCCTGCTGTACGGTTTCCCACTTTGGTAAACTGACAGCCAGTATTTTGTTTGTTAGGTGGTAGAACTGAGCTGTGGAAGCATTTAATGTTTGAGAGTACATGTACTCATTTCAACCACGTGTACTCGTTTAAGAAAAAAAAAGGAGGAGAAAGAAAGCAAGAAAAAAGAGAGGGAGGGCTCGTTGTCTGCCTCCCTCCCCAGCAGCCTTTGGCAGCACTTCCAGCTGACGGGGGCCTCTCACCATCCCACACAGCTGGTCTCAGCCCGTGTGGCTCCTACCAGCTGCTGTGTAGAGATACTGTCGTTCGTTTGTCCAACAAGGCCCCAAACATATCCAGCTTCACTTAAGACCCGGTCAGTTCTCAACTAAAGAAGCAAGCTCTGTTTTCCAGGGTCATTTTGATTCTTTATGCTTTTGACCTTGCACCCCTGTCTTTTTTTTTTTAAGGAAGAGTAGCCCTGAGCTAACATCTGCTGCCAGTCCTCTTTTTTGCTGAGGAAAACTGGCCCTGAGCTAACATCTTTGCCCATCTTCCTCCACTTTATATGTTGGACGCCTACTACAGCATGGCTTGCCAAGCAGTGCCATGTCCACACCCGGGATCTGAACTGGCGAACCCCGGGCTGCCAAAGCAGAGCGTGCGCACTTAACTGCTGCGCCACTGGGTCAGCCCCATCACACCCTGTCTTTTGAACCTAATCCCAGCACGAGAGCTGGTCATCTTCCAGCTTTTGAGAGCATTTGCCAGCCACCATTACTGACAGTGACTGACCAGACAAGGCTGTGGCTGGTAGTGGCCCTGAATGCTGGTGCTGGGTGACCCTTCTGCCTGTCCTGGGAAGCCTTTGATTTATTCCGAGATCCTACTGGCCTCAGCTTTTCTCCAACAGCCCCCAGCCACACCAGCATGGGAGATGTAGCTAGTTCCTTCCTGAGGTAAAAAGGCCAGGGCATGGTTTGTGTCCTGTCCACTACTGAATCTTGAGAACTATGGGAGGCCGTGCTCATTTGCTGATCTGGGGCCGAAGCAGAGCTGTTTCCCTAGCACCACGCCCTCCCAGTCCCTCAGAGGAGGCCATCGCACTGCGGTGGGTGCAGAGCAAATGCGTGTTGTGCCAGGCTCCACACTGCTGGAACCAGCTCTGCCCAGGGCCTCCAGGCTCCAGCCCACAGCTCATGCCTCCCTTCTAGTTCAGTCTAGTCCTGGCACTGGCTAGCTGGCTAGTGTTGGAGGTCTCCGTGATGCCCATTTGGCCTTTGCTGAGGTGGTGGCCATTCTTTCCAGGGGAGGATCTCAGCTTTGGTGGAATTGAGTGAGCTGGGCCCTGAGCAGGCTGTAGCACCCTGGGTGAGTGTTGTGTTACCTTTAAACCTCAATTTATCACCTTTCTAATGGGGACAGCAGTCCCCACCCCAGAGAGATGATGCAAGTAAGCATCCTGTATACATGTAAACTGTCTCGGGCAGGTGTGGCATCCTAAAAGCATGGCTCATGCTGCTTGGGGTCACTCTCAAGCCATCACTAGCTCGACTCCTCAGGCTGGTGGGGCAGTGCTCACTTGGGTTTAACGATGTGCACAGTGTGGGGTCGTTACAGGAAGCACTGCCTTTCTTAGTCTTTATCCTGCTCTGAGCTCTAGATTTTGTTTATTTATTTGGGTTGCTGGCTGATAGAGAAATAATGGATAGAGACTCCTTTTGCCATTTTTTGAACATCCTGGGAGAATGCAGCAAGTCCAGAGCTGGTAGGTTTTGTGTTAGGGCAGGGGAAGTGGGCATGGTGCAGTGAGGGGGGTGCTGGCCTTCTGCTGTGCCAGGGTGAGGGACAGCGAAAGGCAGGCCAGGGCCACCAGATGTTCTGTCATTGGGCTTTCTCCAACTATGGTCTGTGTGGCCTGTGGGACGAACAGGTGAATCAAAGGATTTTTTAAGTTATTGTTTAAATTAGGGGATGCAGATTTTGAGTTCAGGTGTGTGCTCCCTGCCCAGAAACCCCACGTGTGAGTGTCCATGGCAGGCTGTCTCAGGCTGCGTGCCCTGGATAGCAGTGAATAGAAAGTGTGGTGCTCTAGGTGGCGTTAATGCTGCCCTACATTGCTTACCTGGGTTAACGGGGATCCTTCACTCTTCATTTAAAGTTGGCCATGGCGGGCACTCACAGCAAGGAAAGGAAGCACAGCCTGTCAGGACTGTGACTCTGCGTGTAAGGATTTTGTTCAATTTCAAACTTCTCTTTCCCAAAAGTACTCTTTTTCCTGACTTCATTCCTCTGCTCCTGCTGACTTCTGCTGGGAAGGGCAGAATCCTCTCTGGCTGTTTGTGCTTCTCTGCTGGCCAGTGGGGTTGGTGCTGTCTCTTCCGTCTAACCCAGAAGGCCTCCTTGGCTGTCTTACCTCTGCTTCCTGCCACTGCCAGAGTTAGGTCTCCCATGCACCTGCGCTACTGCCCACGGCGCCAGCTGTGCCTCCCCGCCCCATGGGCTCCTGAGCTGTCTTCCTACAACACAGCTTCAGCGGCGTGCCCTCAGTGTTAAATGGCTCCATGTTGCCCCTAGAATCTAGTTCCAGCCTTCAGGGTGGCACAGGGCCCTCACAGCTTGACCCGGCCTGCCTTTCACGGGCCTCCTGCAGTGGGGGCTCAGCCACCACCCATTGCCCTTCCCCAGTATGCCCACCCCTTCCATGCCTGGTGTTCACTTCTCTTGCCATGGCCTGGAGTGTCCTCCCTTCTTTTCCCTTCAGCTCTTCTTCCTTCAGACCTCAGCTGAGAGTGTCCCATCCCCTCAGCTCTCTTCAGTCAGTATCTCCATCAGGACACTTTTCCCACTGTGTTCCCTGAGCATCTGCTCTTGCTCTGTCCCAACAGTCATTTCAGCCTGACTCATGAGGCATTTACACACGGAGGGTAAGGGGACTTTGCGGACAGGGACCACATGCTTGACCATGTCCATGCTCAGCAGGAAATTAAACTGTCAGGGAAGGTTGTTATTATTTGAAACCCCATTTCTAGGTAATTCTGAGATAGCAGTTTTCATTCCTTGTTCCTGATAATCACAAATAAAACTGCCTAACGTGGAGGCAGAAGATGTCATCGCACATAGTTGATTCGCCCAGCTCCCAGTTGCCATCAGCGTGCCCAGGACGTGAGGCAGGAGGTGTTGGCTTTATAAAAGCTGTTCAGAGATGGGGTTTACCTGAGTTCTTCTCTTCAGCCCTAGCCTTTTCTTTACGAGTGTTCCGACGCTGAAAGCATAGAAAGTGGAAGCCCTTCTTCCCAGTGCTGACGACGTGATCTGGGCTACCTCGTGCCAGCATTGACCTTGGGCAGCACCAGGTCATTGTAAAGTCTGGAATGTCACCAGTTTTTCTCACATTGCAAGCAGAAATTTCAATTTCAAAGATGACTTTTGCAAAGTATCAAGTCATGCACATGATTTCTACTTTTAATTTATTCTTTAAGATGTAGCGTCCCTCTCTTTTCTGCCCCATACAAATTGCCAAATCATTTGCTGCTCTGAGATTAAATTGAGAGAGTTCTTTAATTAAATGTCTGGCTACTGAACCCAGTTATAGAGACAGTATGGAATTTTGTGATTTATTACAATCCTAGTTTTTGGAAGAAAATTTGCATCATTTAGCAGATATTTAAGATGCTCGTAACATTTTATTTCCCAGTACACATAGAAATGCATATGTCAGGCACTGGAATATTTAGCAAACTAATGCAATTTGTAATATTATTCGTCAGGTCACAGCATTTAATGAAGAAATATTCAGCGTCAGTTCATGCCTTCAGGTAACAAATAGGGTTGTATTATGCAGTAATTTATGCAGAAGTGTTTTTTAAATAGTAAAACGCCAAATAAATGTGACTTTTTGTTTTAAAATGTATGTTTTAAAAGTAATCCTAAAGGGAAAATGTCTGTTCTGTGGAATAAAGTAAAACGTTTTTTTAGATGGGAGGGAAAAGCAAAGTGGGGAGAGGCCGGAGAATTGCACTGTCTGTGTCAGTCATCCTGGTGACGCTGCCATAACAGGCCCCAGATGTCAGCGACTTAAGGCCATGAGTGTTGCTTTCTTGCTCCCACCAAGTTGGTCTCCACCTGTTAGTCTTTCAGGGTCGTTGTCCCCTGGGTGGCAGCTTACTGATCCTGCTTCAGTGCTCTGTGACTCCACTGTCTTGGTCACTGCAGCCGGGGACAGCTGAAAGGTCCCCTGCCAGCTCTTTTTTGCTTCAGTTCAGAAGTGACAGATCGCTTTTGCTCCCAGCCCACTGTGCAGCACTGGTGACGAGGCCCCCCCAACTCTGAGGGACTGGGAGGAGCTGTGGACTGTTTAGGGAGGGCAGTTGTCTCTGCCACCTGTCTTGACTGTCATCTCTGTGGAGCAGACTCATAAAGCTGCGTTCAGGCGGCCTGGGAGACCCTTCTGCGAGGTAGGAAGCTGCGCAAAAGCCCTCGGTTAAATGTTTTCATTTGGACCTGTCTCTTCAGTTCAGAATAAGGTTGTTTATACACTAAAGTATATAGTCTAGCCGCCTTTTATATTTGTTCTAATAGAATGTTCTCCTTGTAATGTGAACTCCATGTTCTATTGGCAGTGTTGTTAATTCACTGCTAACTGTGAGATGCTGGCCCAGTGCGTTTTTGTCACCATGTGACTCTTCTCATGATCGGCTACTGCCTGTAGTTCCTATTAAGGCACGTTGAAGACTCCAACATAAAATTAATTTTCAATTAATATTTTAAAATTAGCATCTGTTTCTCAGCTGTTTCTGGAATTTACTGTTGAAGGTACTTTATTTTGATTGGTATAAATCTTTTAATATGTAGTGTTAGAGCCCTACAGAGTCTGTTTGAACTCTCTGGTAAGACATTCTATAAAAGATTAAGGAAGGAGAAAATACAGTTAGTTTCAGTGTAAGAGGAATCAACCTCTTTAAGAAATGCACAAAGGAATACGGAGAGTTTTTTGTGTAGTGGTGAGTTAATGCGTTTAACTTGGTGTCACACTAAAGGCGCATGACTAGATAGCCACCCAGCAGGATCTGTGTCTGTGTGTTTTGGTGCAGACACATGAGCTGTCATCTGATGCCAGTGACAACTGTGTGAGGTGGCCAAGAGCAGCACCACCAGTGAATGTAGCTGCATCCCCTTTTTCCCTGCTTTAAAGTCAAAATGACCCATCCTCTTACTTAGTCATCAGAAGACAAACCATTCAACTAGAAAAATGGGCAAAAGGAACAGACACTTTACCAAAGAGGATATAGAAATGCCCCGTAAGCACATTAAAAGAGTCTCGACATCAATAGTTATCTGGAAAATGCAAATTGAAATCATGACAAGATACCACGTCACACCCACTAGAATGGTCGACATGAAAAAGGTGCCGGAACTGAATGCTGGGCAGGGTGTGGGCAACCAGCATACACTCCTGGTGGGCGTGTAAAATGGAAAAGGGGTAAACTAGCAGTTTCTTGCAAAGTTAAACGAACATCTACCCTGTAGCCCCGCAGTTCCACGCCTAGGCATTAGTCAAGAAAAACAAGACACGTTCACAAAAGGGTCTTCTATGAGAGTGTTGCAGCAGCTTTACTCTAGTAGCACAAAGTGGAAGTGGCCCACATGTCCCTCAACAGGTGAATGGATAAACTAACTGTGGCGTTTGCATGCCTTGTATTGATCCTCAGCGATGAAAAGAAGAGGCACTCTGATGAATCTCACGTATGTTACACTGAAGAAGCCAGAGCCCAGGGAGTGCGTACCTGTGATTCTGTTTCTGCGGAAGTCTAGACCACACTGAACTGTCTACGGTGATAGAAATCAGAAGAGTGCTTGCCTTGGGGCAGAGGGGAGTGACCGGAAAGGGGCCTGAGGGGACTTTCTTGGGTGATGAAAATGTTCCATAACTCAATAGGAGGTGGGTTACCCGGGTATATTCCTTTGTCAAAACTGATTAACTAATCATGTAAGATCTGTGTGCTGACTGGCGTTCAGAGGTCAGAGGTAGCTGATGTGGAGGAGTCAGGCTGGCCTGGGTGCAAGCCTTAGTCCACCCTTTGCCTCCTGGCTTAACCACGTTCTCACCGTGGGATCTTGGGCAAGTCTCTTCATGCCTGAGTCCTGATGGCCTCATGTGTGAATGGGGATAATAATAACAAGCCTCATTGTTGTGAGGTTTGAAATGAGGATTTAAAAGACTTAGTTGAGAGCCTGTACTGCAGCAGCTGTTCAGTAACCATTGGCTGTTGCTCTTTTTGCCAGATAGACTAATAGTCAAATGTAATTTCTCTTTAAAGGCTCCTCCCGTTTCCTTTCCTCTTAAAATCGGTTTAATCAACAAGGAGAAATGCAAAAAGAACAATGAAGATTCTGGGAGACTTAGTTTGTTAATCTTAATTCTAATTAAGATCAAGTTACCTGTAAAGATAAGTTCCCTCTCCCTAAATCCAGAATTTGCTGGTAATAGTCATGTATCTGATGAAGCTAATGATGGGACCACGTTGAGGTTTGATCCTCGTGCTTGGTGACTCAGGGCCAGCGCTGACGCGTCTTGACCCATGGCATAGAAGGGCTGTGGCGTGGCGCCTCGCAGGCGGCAGGGCAGCCTGAGGCCTGAGCGACTCTCCTGTGCTGTGTTGTCCTTAAGCAGCAGAGTTCAACTGCATGTGCAGCCTCATCTCTTCCTTTGAAGTATAAAATCAAAGTTCATAGATTAAATAAAGACTAGTCATTTTACAAAAGTAATTAGTGTGCGGACTTTATTTGTCTACAGGAGCTATAAAACTGACAAGCTTGGCGTGTGGAAATCAGCACGTTTGGGCCTGCGATTCCAGGGGTGGAGTTTACTTCCGCGTAGGCACCCAGCCTCTGAATCCCAGTCTGATGCTTCCAGCCTGGATAATGATTGAGCCACCTGTGCAGGTAAGCAAAAATTGACTGATACCAACTTGCTCCTCAGCAAGACGAAGCTCTCGGGATGCTGTTGATGGGAAAAGGACCACGCCTGCTTATGTAGGCCTCCTGGCAAGTGGGGGCAGAGGTGTGTGCCCAGGGAACAGGGCGTGCCCCCATATCAACACATACTCATTCATTGGCATCCTAATTGTGGAATTTGGTATTTATGGGGTTTAGAGCTGAACAGTTGTTAAAGACTATCTGAGCCAAGATGAAGTTTTTTCTTTTCTCAAAATAAAAATATTTTGTTTCTAACTTTTTACAAAATAAGCATTATTAAAAGAAAAAAAAATCAAACCATACCCAGAAGTGTAGAAAAGAAAGTAAAAGTTACTCAAAATCTTGTGGTGGAGATAATCTGTTATCAGTGTTTCGTGAGTGCCTTTTCTTGTTTGTTGAAGAAATTCTCTTTCCCATCTGCCCCACCCCTCCCCTGCGCCCACCGTATTTCAGCCTACAGTGTATTCCGAGTGTTCTTCTTTTTCTCTTGACTGTTCCACCACTCAAGTCAAAAGCAGAAGTCTGAGTCTGGTGCACTGTGTAGTTACTCTGAAGTATCTAATGGGCCTGGTTGCTATGCTAAGTATATTTCTGTTAAAATTTATAATTCAGGGCCTGTGATTCAGTAAGTGTTATTTGCTCTAATTCCTGCTAGTCCCCATTTTGTGACTTTGTTGGAAAAAACATGAAGTTGCCACATGCAGAGGCAGCGGCAGGGCAGGAGTGGATAGGATCGTCCTTGAAGAAAAAATGCTTACATGGAGACAGGAAGGAAACTAAGGGTTGGGTACATGCCTGTGTTCATGACTGTCTACATTTTGGGTATCGTGACCCCCAAGGGATGGGGCGGCAGAGGTGAAGGGGCAAGGTGCAGGGCTGGTCATGAAGACCCCCAGTCCTGCCCATCAGACATGGGGCATGTGCTGGGAGACCCTACAGTCGAACAGGAGTCAGATCCAGGGTTCTTTCGGGCCCCTGGTTAGTGGTCATGGCCCTAGGGAGGCTCCGTATGGCTCTTCCTCCGTTACAGGTTTTGGGGAGAGTGAGTAGAACGGTGTCTGTGACGACACTTTGGAATTAGAAAGCACTGTGCAAACATGAGGTCACGTGTAATGAGTGATAACGCATGCTCGCTTTTCCTCTGCACATGGTGGTGGCTGACAGCAGCACAGTGGGAGCAGTCCACCCGGCAGACGGACTGTTTCGTCACTGCATCGCTGAGTGCTGCTGGTGCACAGTGACAGTGAGAGGCAAGCTGCCTTGCAGTTAGTTTCACTGCTGTTCCTAATTCTCTTCAGACCAGGCAGCTTCTTGTGGCCTGGCTGCTTTGGTGCATCGTTGTCAACACCGACTTTTTGTTTTTACTTCTAACGGCTTTATTTTGTTTCTTTCAAGAGTTCTAATTCACCCTTTCACAGTATACAGCTCGGTGGTTTTTAGTGTATTCACAAAGTTGTGCAGCAGTCATTACTCTCCAATTCTGGAACTTTTTCATGACCGCAGAAAGAAGCCTGTTCCCATTAGTAGCCACTCCCTTTTCTCCTGGACCCTCCACTCCCCTCAGCCCTTGGCAGCCACTAACCTACTTTCTGTTTCTATACATTTGCCTATTCGGGATTTGCCTGTTTCATATAAATGGAATCATACAATATGTGGCCTTTTTTGTCTGCCGTCTTTCACTTAGCATCATGTTTTCAAAGTTCGTCCAGGTTGTAGCTTGTATTAGCACTTCATTTCTTTGTGTGACTGTAATATTCCATTGTATGGCTAGACCGCATTTTGTTTGTCCATTCATCAGTTGGTGGACATTGGGGCTGTTCCTACCTTTTGGCTATGAATAATGCCTCTGTGAACCTTCGTGGACAAGTCTTTGTGTGGCCATGTGTTTTCGGTTCTATTGGGTATATAACTTTAAGTGGAGTTGCGAGATCTTATGATGATTGTATGTTTAACTTTTTAACCAACTGCCAAACTGTTCTCCACAGGGGCTGCATCGTTTTGCATTCCCACCAGCAATGTATAAGGCTTCCAGTTTCTCCACATCCTCACCCCAAAATTTTTCTTGACCAATTTTTTTATTCTAGCCATCCTAATAAGTGTAAAGTGGTATGGCATTGCAGGTTTTTTTTCTTACAGGGTAAAAAGTTTATTGAAACAGAGAAGATTACTTTATATTGTGTGGGTTACTGAAAGTTCCAATTTATACTAGAATAGTTCTATAAATAAAGGAAAGCTGATCTGATCAAGATTGGTACTTTTTGTTACAATTCAATTTTTTTGAATTGAGGTATAATTGACATATAACATTATATTAGTTTCAGGTGTACAGCATAATGATTTGATATTTGTATATGTTGCAAAATGATCACCACAATAAATCTAGTTAACATCTGTCATGATACGTAGTTACAAATTTTTTTCTTGTGATGAGAACTTTTAAGATCTACCTTCTTGACAACTTTCAAATATGCAATATAGTATTATTAATTATAGTCACCATGCTGTATATTACATCCTCATGTCATTGTGGTTTTTATTTGCATTTCCCTAATGACTAATGATGTTGAGCATCTTTTCATGTGCTTATTGGTCATTTGTATATCTTCTTTGGAGAACTGTATATTCGAATGCTTTGTTCGTTTTTGTTTTTTTTTTTGAGGAAGATTAGCCTTGAGCTAACTGCTGCCAATCCTCCTCTTTTTGCCGAGGAAGACTGGCCCTGTGCTAACATCCATGCCCATCTTCCTCTACTTTATATGTGGGACGCCTACCACAGCATGGATTAGCCAAGCGGTGCCATGTCCACACCCGGGATCCGAACCGGCGAACCCTGGGCCACCAAAGCGGAATGTGTGTACTTAACCACTGTGCCACTGGGCCGGCCCCTGTTCATTTTTTAATTGGGTTATTTGTCTTTGTATTGTTGAGTTATGAAGCTTCTTTATGTATTCTGGATACTAGACGCTTATCAGATATATGATTTACAAATATTTCTCCCATTCTCTGGGTTGTCTTTTCGCTTTCTTTATGGTGTCTTTTGATGCACAAAATTTTTTGTTTTGATGAAGTCTAGTTTATCTAAGTTTTTCTTTAGTTACTTGTGCTTTTGGTGTCCTATCTAAGAACCATTACCTAATCTAAAGTCAGTAAGATTTATACCTATGTTTTCTTCTAGAAGTTTTATAGTTTTAATTCTTACATTTAGGTGTTTGATTTATTTTGAGCTAATTTTTGTGTATGGTCTGAGGAAGGTGTCTAAATTCATTCTTTTATATATGTGGATGTCCAGTTATACCAGCTCCGTTTATTGGAAAGACTATTCTTTCTCCATTAAATTGTCTTTAACAGCCTTGTCAAAATCAATTGATCATGAGTGTAAGGATTTATTACTGGACTCTCAGCTCTGTTCCAGTGATCTGTGTGTCTATCATTAGGCCAGTTCTAGACGGTCCTGATTATGTAGCTTTGTTGTAAAGTTTGAAATCAGGAAATGGTTTTTCTTTTTCAAGATGTTTTTGGCTGCTCTGTCCCCTTCACATATTTATATGAATTTTAGGATCAATTTGTCAATTTCTACAAAAAATGTCAGCTGGGATTCTGATGGGAATTCTGTTGAATCTGTAGGTCACTAGGGGAAACGCTCCCATCTTAATAGTATTCAATCTTCCAGTTCTTCAACGTGGGATATCTTTGCATTGATTCAGATATTCTGTAATTTCTTTAAACAGTTTTATAGTTTTGAGAGTATATGTTTTATACTACTTTTGTTAAATTTATTCCTGCCTTTTATTCTTCTTGATGCTATTATAAATGGAATTGTTTTCTTAATTCTATTTTCAGATTGTTCATTGCTAGTGTAAGTTTTTGTATATTGATCTTGTATCTGGAAACCTTGCTAAACTGTTTATTAGTTCTAATAACTTTTTTTTGTAGATTCTGTAGGATTTATACAAGATCATATCATCTACAAATAGACGTAATTTTACTTCTTCCTTTCCTGTCTGGATGTCTTTTGTTTCGTTGTCTTGCCTAATTGCCCTGGCTTGTACCTCCTGTACAGTGTGGAATAGGAGCAGTGAGAGTGGCTGTCCTTGTCTCGTTCCTCACCTTAGGAGAAAGCATCCAGTCTTTCCCCATTCAATACTGCTGTTAGCTGTGGTGCCTTTTGTGGGTGCCCTTGTTCAGACTGAGAAAGTGCCCTTCTAGTCCGAGTTTGTTGAGTGTTTTTATCGTGAAAGGGTGTTGGCTTTTGTCGAGTGCTTTTTTTACTTCTATTGAGATGATCGTGTGGTTTTTTCCTTTCTTAATATGTATTATATTGATTGACTCGTATGGTGGAACCACCTTTTATTTCTGGGATAGATCCTACGTGGTCATGATGTGTAATCCTTTGTGTATATTGCTGGGTTTGGTTTACTAGTATTTTGTTGAGGATTTTTGTGTCCATATTCATGAGGGAGATTGGTCTTTGATTTTCTTGCCATGTGTTTATTTTGGTGTCAGGGTAATGCTGGCCTTTTAGATGGGTTGCAAAGTGTTTTCTTCGTTTATATTTTTTGGAAGAGTTGCTGAGGGATCGGTGTTAATTGTTCTTTAAGCATTTGTTAGAATTCCTCTGTGTAGCCTGAATTTTTCTTCGTGGGATGTTGTTTGGTTACTGATTCAGTCTCTTTACTTATTATAGGTCTATTCAGAATTTTCTGTTTCTTCCCGATTCAATTTGAGTGGTTTATATCTTTCTAGGAATTTATTCATTTCATCTGTTTCTACTTTATCAGCATCCCGTTGTTGCTAGTGCTCCTTTATAGTTCTTTTCACTTCTGTAAGCGTGGCGGTTGTGTCCCCTCTTTCAATTCTGATTTTAGTAATTTGAGTCATCTCTCTTTTTCTCTTAGTTAATCTAGCTAAAGGCTTGTCAATTTTGTTGATGTTTTTCAAAAACTATCTTTTGGTTTTGTTGGTTTTTCTCTATTTTTCTCTTCTCTAGTTCTTCTGTTTCCACTCTATTCTTTATTCTTCCACACATCTTGTGCACATTGCTTTGCTTGCTAGTAATATTCCTCTGAAAGCTCCCTGCAGTATTTGTCACGTTTGTCATGCACCTGTGGGGGGCCGAGAAGAACCTGGGGCTGCAGAGGTTTGCAGGGTCCCAGCACGGAGCCACACCCGATTCGGTAAGGGCTGCCGAGTGGAAGGTCTGCGGGCTGGTGGTTGCTGAGCGGGTTGGAGCTGCCTTTTCCCGAGCCAGAGGCCAGGTATGCAGGAGTGGGCCGGGCGGCAGCCAGCCTTGCCTCTGCTTGTGCCTCTGCAGCCGTGGGGCCACTCGGGCCCCTGGCTGAGTTGTGACCCAGCCAGAGTTACATCGAGGACTGCATGAAACCGCAGATTCCTCTTCCTTTCTCCATTTAGATTCTAGAATAACCTCTAGGAAGCAAAGCTAAAATTGGGGGAAGAAAGCTTTACTTGGAGTGCTCTGTTGACTATAGTGATCAACGGCTTTGCCCGGGAAAATGGCCAAAATAGAACAAATTCACATGAAAGAGCCTCAAAGCTGTGCTCTGAATAAAGTAGTGATTGCTGAATGGGCTGTTAAACATTAACCATTTCAAGTAGTTCCGCTGAATAGAACCCCATTTTCTTATTCAGTTAGCTTTAGCGTGCTGTGGAAGAAATGCACTTTGCCGTGGAATTTGTAGATAATGAATGCTTTTCAAATTGGTTTCTGTGACAAAAAAACCTGGTTCTACACTTGCACGGGCCTTTTATACTATGCTTTTCCATGCACTGTGCTCTCCCCAACCCTGAGTTTACCCCAAAGGAGGAATCAGGAGTGGTTCTCCCTGCTGACAGAGGAAGCACGTTACTCAGGACAGTTGAGAGACTGTCTGGCACCACAACCCTAGTGAGTGACAGAGCCTAGACTGGGACCCAGGCCCGCCATCTTAGCCTGGTCTGCAGTGGGGTCTGGTTTTCCTGGGCACCTGGGACTGATCACTTAGTTGCTGAGATCAGAAGTGACCACAGGTACTGTTGCTGGGCCCTCACCTGTGCCAGGCTAAGGGCTTTTGCTCGTCTTTCCATCCAGCCCTCACAACATCCCAGTAGGTGATTATTCCTGTCCCCATCTGAGAAAACCCCAGCTCAGGGAGGATCAGGAAGTTGCCAGAGGCCTCATAGCTAGCAGGTGTCAGAGCTGGAGTCCAGGTGTGTGTCACCCCAACCCTGGTGCTGAGGACCAGGGCCTGGGCCAGGACTCTGACTGCAGGAGCCATGACGGAGCACTGTGTCATGGCAGCCGCCACAGACGCAGTGACCTCACACGTGGTGTTTTAGGACGAAGCCTAGCCGTGTCTTAGAATTGCAGAGTCCAGAGAAGGTGAGTCCAGCAGTGGGAGGGGAGACGCAGCTTCCTTAAAAGGTTTTAGAAAGTCAGGAGGGTTTGGTTGGTTCCAAGTTTTAGAATGTAAATGGCGTTTACATGTTTTGAGCATAATCGACTTCTTTCCACTTCCTTTTATTTATTCTTCAACTTGAGCTTCTTGGTGTGCACATAGGATGTGTTTGCAGTTGCAACAAATGGAAGCAGGTAATAGATGCTAAAGGGCACAATGAAATGAAGCAACAGAAGCTTAAAATTAGCAAGAGTTTCTCTATTTCTGTTTCCTGTTCTCTTCTCTGGTAAAAGCTCCCTCCTGTAGTAGTTTTGAGGTGAAGTTTTAACAAAGTACTCAAAACAAATGACTCACTTTTCAGACTTGCTAACGTTTGGAAGGATTTGGAGAAAATATTTATAGTTGTGTTTAGCATCTGTTTTTTGGAGTTTGCTTCTTCAGTTAGAGAATTTTTTGTCCAGATGAGAGGTGGCTCTAAGCAAGCACGGTTGACGATGTGCTGTTTCATGGCACTGTGGGCGCCATGTGCGAGTAAAAGGAGAGGGTGGTGTGGCCGCCCCACCCCAGCTTGGCACCACCTCTTCTTTCACACCCATCTTCTCTGCCACCCATACACTCCCCTCTGCCTCCTGAGCAGACCCTGCTCTTTCCTAAACCCCCATGCCCTCACCTCACGTGGTGGGAGGCTCTAGCCCACTCTTCTTTTTTTTTTTTAAGAATTTTTTTATTTTTACTTTTTCTCCCAAAGCCCCCCGGTACATAGTTGTGTATTTTTAGTTGTGGGTCCTTCTGGTTGTGGCATGTGGGACGCTGCCTCAGCATGGCCTGATGCCATGTCTGCGCTTAGGATTCGAACTGTCAAAACCCTGGGCCACCGAAGCAGAGCACGTGAACTTAACCACTCGGCCACGGGGCCGGCTCCTCTAGCCAACTCTTCTTACGTGGGCTGCCTGCATCCGTTCTCCATCGTTTACTCTGCCTGGGTTACAGCTTTGCCTGGAAAACCAAGACTAATATGACTGACAAATGGCCAAACTAACATTTTAAAGATTAAATTCAGCTGCTTTATATAGTAAAAAAGACAACTAATACAAAGTGTTGGCAAGGATGTGAAGAAATTGGAACCCTCATGCGCTTCAAGTGGGAATGTAAAATGGTACAATTGCTTTGGACAGCAGTGAAGCAGTACCACAGAAGGCACAGAGTTACCATGTGACCCAGCAATTCCACTCCTAGTTATAACCCCAAAGAAATGAAAACATGTCCACACAGAAACTTGTACACGAATGTTCATAGCAGCATTATTCATAATAGACAAAAAGTGAAAACAACCAAAATGTCCATCAACTAATGAATGGATAAACAAAATATGGTATATCCATACAATGATATATTACTCAGCAATTAAAAGGTACGAAGAACTGACACATGCTCCAACATGGATGAACCCTAGAAACATGCTAAGTGAAAGAAGCCGGTCACAAAGGGCCACATATTGTCTGATTCCATTTATGTGAACTGTCCAGAATAGAATGTAAAGAGACAGAAAGTAGAGTAGTGGTTACTGGGGGCTGAGGGAAGGGAGGAATGGGATGTGACTGCTTTCTTTATGGAGTGACGAAAATGTTCTAAAACAGACTGTGGTAATGGTCGTGCTACTCTGAATATGCTAAAAGCCATTGAATTGTACACTTTAAATGAGTGAGTTGTATGGTATTTGAATTAAATCTCAAGAAAGCTGTTAAAATAAAAGAAGATAAAGAAATTCAGCTGCTTTAGGTATTTTTAGTTATATGGACAAAACAAACATACAATAAATATACAAACGTGATGTGATAATAGACGATACCTGGGAGAATGCGTGCTCCCACGTGCTGCCGATGGAAGCAGAACTTGCTGTAACTTGCACATCGAGATCTGTAGAAAAGTTCACGCCTAACCACAGGAATGCTTTCGTCAGAGACGTGTTAGTAATGGAGGAGACCCCTGCCTGAACTGGGCCCGCCACTGAATCATGAAAATGGGCCGTCATTTCAGGACACCAGGACAGAGCAGTGAGAGGACTATTTGTTCTCTTTACTCCTGACCTGAGGCAGTGCTAAGCAACCTTTGATGTCACTTTTACTCCTTCCACCCTCTGCTGTCACCCACTGATCTGGCATCGGTCACCCATACCAGGAGACTGAGATGGCAGCAGGAAGGGGGCACTCACACCCCAAAGCCAAGCTCTGTGGGTACAACCGAGTGCCTGCTTCTGAGAGTTTTGGGGTGTTCTGATGATTCATATTCCTGCTGAAATAAAAATGCAGTTATCCTTGTGAATATTAAAGGAGAGCCCTCTTTCCTCATTTGGGACACCGAGAGTTAAATCCTTCTCCTCATCCTAATGGACGGCATTCCACAGCAAGTCCCCTCTTCTCTGGATGGTGTCCCCAGCACAGCACATCCTTCCTGGGCAGTGGGAGTGGCCGTCTTCTGGGACAGGGAGCACAGAGCACAGCGTGCCAGAGAGTAGACAGAAACACATTCAAGAGTCCCTGTTTTCTAATAAGAGAAAAAAGAAACATTGCTAGTTACATGGTTAGTGTCCGGGAGGTCTCTGCTCCTTAAGGGAGATGTTACCAAGGATTTGTCGTGAAGGGGCTGAGTTAAAGTAGGATGTATTCAAACAGTGAAATCCGCTACAACTCTTACACCTTACCTCCCAGAAGAGTTCTTATTCCCCCCGGGCAGATGCTCACAGTACATTTATAAGAGTGAAAACTTGACTGTGTTCCTTTCATGTGGTGAAGTTGTGTGAGGGGATGAAGCAGATGTGGCACCGCCCTTGTGGTGGAGAGTCCACTTAGCCAGTTACTACCGTGACAGTTACTGTAAATAATTAAGCATCTGCTTTGAAAGGCCGTTGACAGTCGTGTGCTGGCGAGCGTTGATGAGGAGAGTTGTTCCAAGTGGAATGGGGGCTTTAGGGCTTTGGAGTTGGCCTTTGCCACTTACTGGAAATGTTACCTGGCCTCCTGTGCGGGGCCTGAGGGCCATCTGTCCTTCCCAGCTCCCGCCGGGATGAAGGACCACGTGTGTGCAACGCCCAGGGCCCCCTGCACTCACCCGGTTAATGGTTCTTATTGAGCTCCCAGTGTACTCTGAAATGCTGTATATGGTGTGGTTCCAAATTTGTAAAAAAAACAAAAACAAAAAATGATAAAATCCCACTAAATACCTCAAAGAAACTGCAACAAAGATTATTATTTTGATCAAGGGATTATAAGTGATTATAATATTATCTCTATTTTTTGTATTGTCCTATAATGGATAGGAAGTCTTTTTTATAATTAGGGGATTGTGTCACATCCTCCAAGCAGGCTCGTTCCTAAAACAGTCTGACCAGGCCGCTCAGCCCGGCTTCAGGCTTTGCAGTGGCCCTGCACTGGGGACAAGCTGCCCTGGCCCAGCCTGCCCGTGAGCCACCCTCTGCTCTGACATAATGATGCCTCTCTGGTCATTGCTCCTGTGTCACAGTCCCTTGGCTTGAGACACCCTTCTGTCCTGTCTGCCTGCCACATTCCTGCTTGCCTTTCCATGCTTGACCAATACTGCCTCTGTGAGAGCCTTCTGACCACGTCGAGACCCTGGCCACACTTCCCTCCCCAGCTTACTCCCACCGCTCTGTAAGCACAGGGCTGGAATTTCTGCTTTAAGAGTCAGTTTGTGTGTGTGTCACTGTAGTAGTCAAGAGTGTTCCCTGGATGGGACTGCCCTGCACCGCCAGGCCCTGCACAGTGGTGGGGCATGTTGAAGTATTTAGGGGAAACCGCACTGATGTCTGCAACTTACTTGAGGTGCATCCAAAAATAAGATGGATTGATGGGCAGATAGACAGTCGCATGGATATATATGAAAAAGCAAGTATAGTAAAATGTTATTGGTAGTGGGTGTATGGGTATTCTCTGTAGAATTCTTCCAACTTTTTGGTCTGTTTCAAATTCTTCATAATAAAATTTGGGGGGAAATTCAATAATGTATATAAACTACCTGGCACAAGGAAAACTCGTAGTAAACGTTAATTCACCTCCTCTACTTTCCAACAGATTCGGCATAGCAAAAAAGCTAAAATACTCCTTCAGAAATACTTTTTGTCCATATGAAATGGAGGGAAAACTTTCCTCCAAGATCGGGGACTCATGGGACCTGATTTGGTGGAGCATGATCGTGTTTCTTCCCCCTCTGAAATCTCAGCGGGAAGGCGGCCTGTTGGCATTCCCCCAGGAGCGGCGAGAGCCTCCCCTCTCCGCAGTGGGGTACAGTGCTCGGGGAGGTAGCAGCACGCTGGAGCCCTGCTAGCCACGACTATCCCCTCCAGTGGCAGAATCTGTCACTTGAAGTCAAAAGAACCTGAACTAATACTTCTTTTTTTCCATACGAGAGCAAGTGACATTGGGAAAGTTACCCAGACTCACTGGCCCTTCATTTCCCGACCATTAAAGTGAAGGATCAGATCCACCTGAGGACCATCTGAGGCATGTCCTGGCATTGGTCCCTCCCCTGGACATAAAGCCAGCAGGTCTGGAGTGGGGCTTGGACCTCTTGGTTGGTTGGGTTTTATTTTAATCAAAGTCACATATGTAAGTACCTAGGTTAACATGTCAGCTAGTTCTACAAGGTGTGCTACAAGAAACAAGTCTCCCCACCCATTTCCCCCTCTCCGGAGAACTACTCTCTTTTAGCTTCATATCCCTGAATAAGTGCTTAGGGAGTGTTGAAAAACAAAATTCATGTGAGTAAATTTGGAGATCTAATTGGAGAAGATTCATGAATTGGGCAGCATCCGTGTAGCAAATAGAAAAGAGCTCTGAGGCACTGTACAAAATGGAAGATTTTTAAAGGCAGAAAGGGGATGGGACAAAGAAGTCAGAAACAAAAGAAAGGATTATTTCAGGCAAGGTCACTTTCCTTTGGGGGAAGGGCAGAGGCCTGTCAGACAGGTTACCTTACTAGTGCTGATCAGGTAATTCCTGATTGACTGGTTAAAGGTCACATTCCTGGGAGAGGTTGAAACTGCAGTTAGGTTTAGGTATTAAGTCTTGGTTTGCTGACGTAGACTTAGCACAAGTGACTCCATTTTGGGCCTGTTGTTTCTTTTTAACAGGAGATATTTCTCGACTCTTCTAGCTCTAGGTGTTTTCAGTTGACTTCCTGCTAGAAGAGAAGGATGTGGAGCTCCTTCATCACCTTGACCCCCCAGCATGCGCCTCCATCCTCCCATAGCCACAGCTCTGCTCAGCGTTTGCAGTACTGTGATGGGGTACATACTCTTCACAGCTGGACCAGGGAGTACACTACGCTACATTTTCTTATCTGTACAGCTCTGTTTTCCCTGGACTTGATAATTGTCTGCTTTTTCCATCTAATTTTCTATATGGTTTTACACATTCAACCCCAGATTTGCCAGTTGTTTCAATTTCCTCTCCATACACTTGGACACATCAGCTTCTACCCAGTTCATCCTCTTGGAGACATCGCTCCCGGATGCTTTGGCTGCCTCCGGTCAGGCCTGGTCATCCTGTCTACCTGGGATCGCCCTTTGCCTCCCTAGTGTGTTAGATCCCCTCTCTCCTGGATCCCAGGTCTTCTTTCTTCTTTTGGGTGGAGTTTATCCTCCAGTTCCTGAGAAAGGTTCATGGTAGATAACTTGGAGACATTGCATGTCTGAAAAGTCTTGCCCACCTTAATCCTTGGAACCTTGGCTGGGTCCAGCAGTGTAAGTTGGAAATCATTTTCCTTTACAAGTTTGAAGGTTTTCCTCCATCATCTCCTGGCATCAGTATTGCTGTTGAGAAGTCTGAAGCCTTTCTGATGCCTGATCCTTGATATTTGACCTGTTTTCTCTCTGGAAGTTTGTAAGATTTCTTTGTTCCCAGTGTCCTGAGAACAGATAGACAGTGATGTGCCTGGGGGAGGGCCTATTTGTCCTTTGTGTAGCGATCCCTTTCAGCCTGGAGCCCATGGCCTTTGTTCTGGGATGCGTCCTGTTACCCTGCTGGCCATCCTCTCCTGCCTTTCCTCTCCTGTTTCCCTCTTTTCTGCTTCTCGGGGTCTTACCAGGGACTTCCTAAGCTGCCCTCCACTTTTCTCACCTTTTCTCTCCTGTTTTCTATCTCTTTAAGCTTTTATCCTACTATCTAGAAGACGTTCTCAGCATTATCCTAGAAACCTTCTGTTGGATTATTTTGTGATCACAGTTTAATTTCTGGAAGTTCCTCTTGTTTCACGGTTGTCAAATCTTCTTTTGTCCCCAAGGATGTTTGAAGTTTCTTCTCTTGCACTGTCTCCACGTCCCTGAGTTGTCTGTTTTCTCTCTTGTCTTCTCCATGGTAGAGGTTTCCTTAGATGTTGACGATCGTGGTAGTAAGAGTGGGGCACAGAAGGCTATTGGAAGCCCTGAGAGCATGCGTGGAGCTTGTCGACTGCGGCTCCTGCACGGTGATCTGCTGGGCTGTGGCTATTGGCTGGGGAGTTCCTGCGGTCACTGGCTTTCAGCGTTGCGGGCCCTCCAAGTCCTTTACCACTCACCCGCCACTTTCCAGCTTCCAGAGGCGTATGGCTGTTTTCTCTTGTCACTCTCCCTTTCCTTGTGAGATTTGAACTTTTTTTTTAAACTCTCTCTCTCTCACTGTAGTGTCATCCCAGAAGGGAGTGCAGAGGTAGACATGTGCGATCCTTCTGTTGTCATTGCTCAGGAGGCTCTGGGGTTCCGGAGCCCCGGCGGGTGGTTCTGCCGCTCCTAATGCTGAGGACCATGGGTGGTGTCAGTCATCCCTTCCAGCTCACGCCTCTCGTGTTACAAATCCTCAGAGGGTGTCCACTTCCTCCTGGCCGTTCCCCTTGACTCTTAAGAACATCTCTGAGTGGTGGGGAGGTGTTGCTTGGGCTCCCTGTTACACTGAGGTGTTTGATGAACATGGCTGTGCTGCCCACAAGTGAAAGGATGGGACTCCAAAAATGATGTCTAATGCTCTTGTTGGATGTAACAGCCCCATTTTGAGGAAAATTAAATGTTTTTTTGCCACTTCCTTGATTTTTTTTCCCATGTTCCCTTTTTTCCCTGTAGCTCCATTTGAACACCTGTTATTTTTGAGCTTTCTTTCCTCAAACTCTGTTCCTAAGAAATATAGCCCTTCTCTGGGATGTTTGGCCCTAACGTCTTGCTCTGGAACGCTGTGATTCCCAGTGAAGGCCCTCCAGGGTGCAGATGGGCTGCCTGAGCCCGCAGCAGACCCCTTGTCAGTCTCGAACATCTGGATGACCCTGTCGTTAAAACAAAGACCGAGGGACCCTGTCCCAGCTGACGTGTATGTGTCCCAAAAGAACTGTGAGCACCAGGAGGGGTCTGCATGTGATCTTGGAGGAACAAGCCAAAAGGTCACCTTTGGGGACTTTCACTGTCTGGGCTTCACTCCTCCGCAGAGGCAGTCCCAGAACCCACCCATGCAGCAGCCCGTGAGCAGGGCCCAGCGCTGGGGCATCGGTTTGAGCAGCTGCCAGGTATGATGAGCTGTCCGAGACACTAGGGGCCAGTGCAGCTGGGATAAGGTGTCTGCAGTCTTCCCGTGTCACAGCAACCCTGGCCACAGCTGGGCACAGTCGTCCAGGCTGATGAGTGACAGGGTCTCGAGTGGTGGACAGAAAGAGTAGCCACATTCGGCTTTGCCACATCTTGCTTAGGAAGAACAGAACATGACAGCTGCCCAGGAAACCTGTTTCTGAGCATTTTTCTTTAGAACATCCCCCTGCAATTAGCAGATGCTGTGTCTTGCTGGTTCTGAAGTCACAGTTCATACCAGAGGTGGAGGTCTAGGAAATTGCTGGAGCCGTGCAGGACTCACTAGGGGAGAAGACCTCTGGCTTTGCAGTCACTGACTAGAAGAAGGAAGAAGCAGAGGAACTTTCCTCTTGTCCAGAACCCAGGATTCGGTGGCTTCACTCAGCCAGGTTAGCAGTTTTCAAACATTTTTAGTAGTACTACTCATTCTTCAAATAAAATCTTGTACTTAAGGCAAATGTGTTTGACAGATAACAGCAGAGCTGCTCCTGTGAAACTGCCCAATGCCTTCCGCAGGAGTCCCAGGGCAGCTTGCAGAGCCAGGGCTCCCCGGGCCTCAGATGACTGTTAGTCTGTCGGGCAGTGAGGACCCAGGACTTGGCACAACCGGCCCCAGGGCCGCCAGAACCTGCCGTGTCCCACAGTCAGAGTGTGCAAACCCAGTCAGAGGGGCCTCAAGGTCATCTGGCTCACCCTCCAGCTGAGGACACAGAGCCCCAGGGGGAGGGGATCTGCCCCAGGGCACATGCTGAGTTGGAGGCAAAAGATGGCAGTGTCCAGGCCTCCAGACTCCTCGGCCCACACTCGCCTGAGAACCTGCTGGTGCTTTACATACAGGCCTGTTAACACTGGTGTCTGGTCTGCAAGCTTATCTGAAATTAGGAGGAGTAGACCAGAAGCAGGAAGGGGATCTGCAATAGGGGAAAATACAGAAGAACTGAAAAGACCAAATGCCAGTCAGAAAGTACCGCCACGGGGGCCGTGTGACAAAGGACCAAACAACCTGCCGCCTCATGGCCCCTGCGAGCGTCACTGGAGCAGCATCGGGGGCGCGGTGCACACGCTGAATCCTCGAGAGCAAATGCAGTTCACGATGTCTCACGATGTCGGGTGGATTAAAGGTTAATTAAAATGGAGGGCTGGGGGAGGGAGACAACCTGGAAGGGAAGGAAAGGCATCTAGAAAGCGCGGCTGCCCACTTTGATGGCCACAGCGCCTCTGGGTGAGGGCTTGTTTCCAGAAGGCGTCTTTCCAGCGTGGTTTGTGCTGCTTTGCAGCCTTTCTGATTAATCCACCTCGGTGCTGCTGCAATGTTCCTGCTGAATTTTATCCAAGTTCACGTAAGGTCTATTCCAAAATGATCTGTCTACATAAACATGTCCTTTGGCTGTGAAATTTTCTTTTTTTTTTTAGCCTGGATTTGTTCACATTCTGGCTTAGGGAAGTGTGTGTGGGTGTGTGCATGTGTGCGTGTGTGTATGCGTGTGTTTATTCCTTAGTGTAAAGGCTTGGCCTCCTATAAGTTTGGAGAAGTCTGGTCGAGCTCCCGGACACCTCAGTTCCAGTTTCAGCTCTGCAAGGGGCAGGTCCCCTCACTTCTCAGTGTCGGTTTGCTCACCCAGAAGGTAAGGGCATTGGGCTTAGCTGGTCTCCAGGATCCCTTTCAGCCCAAAATCATTTTTGGAGAGCCTTTGAAACAGAAAAGCCATGTTTTCGTTCATAGGAGGCATTATTTTCTCTTGCGCCTGGAGTTAGTTGTGCTGCCCCCACTCCAAATTATTGTTTGGGGTTACCTGGGCCTTGCTGTCCCCTGGAATGCCAATTTCACGAACATTTCTTGAGCAGGGGCTCTGTGAAATCCTGTCACACTTGGAGCTCTACTGCTTGTGAAAATGAAAAGCATTTCCAATTTCCTCCAAGTCTGCCCAGGCTAGAAGGGAGTGAGGTGTGGGGGGCGCACTGGGATGGTCCTGGATAGGGGCCCCTTCAGGCTGGTGCATGGGGCCAGGGGGTCCTTCAGAAGGCTAAGGAAGAAAGCAGTTCATGTGCTGGGCTTTGCAGCACAGGGAGGGTTTTATCAGCAGTCTTGCCAGGGGAAGTCCAGGCAGAGGAGTGTAAATAAGCTGGGCAGGTGAGGTGAGAGCCCTCTTTGCTTAGAGCCCAAGCCCAGTGCTGTGGGACCAAGCCAACCATGAGTCCAGAAACAGAGGGTAATGCCCGCTAGTGGAGGGTGGAGTGCTACAGGGGTGGGGGCTACCCTGCAGACAAGGAGGACTGCGGCTGACCGTGCAAGGCAGTCACGTGCCTGGCACAGATTATTCTGCAGCCCCGGGTAGGATGGTTTGCCTGTGGGGAGACAGTTAGGAGCCCCCTGAAGTGATCTAGGTAGCACACTACAAGTGGCTGAGTTCTGACATTCATGCCTTCGCACACTAAATGACGAGACACAAAGAGCGTACTGTGCACCAGGCACTGTGTGAGGCATTGGACAACCCAGGCACGGTCCTGCCCTCGTGAGCATGCGGTCTCATAAAGCCAAATCAAAAACAGACTCTGGTGAAAATCGCTGGGTGAGGGGTGGACAACTTCTGGGTTGCACACTTTCTCTGCCTGTGGCTTCCACCAGTGGAGGTGCGGGTAACAGGCAGCCGGAACCATCGGCTGCAGGCTTTCCATTGTCTGTGGTTACCAGAATCCTTTCTCCTAGGAGTGTGTGGTCCTAGCACAACTTACCTCGTGGCTGTAGTCCAACTTTTTGGGGAAATACACTAGATGAGAAAATTGAAGCCAGAGTGAACAAGTATTGTATATAACTCAGAAACAAGCTTGTCTTGATTCCAGGAAACCCAGAACCTGTCACATTTCTGGCTCATGTTATCTAAGCTAGACAGCCTTTTTACTACGCCTGACAAGTCAGATGAACCCCTTAACCTGAGGACCGTCGCTGTGGGCCCCGAGTGGGCAGGGGCAGCCCAGCAGCAGGGCCTTTGCAGTAGCAGTTTGGAATGTCCATCACGTGAAAATGTCACTCCTTAACTTGAACTTTGTTATGTCTAGTCAAGATCTCAGTGCATAAAATAAATTCTGTCTGGAGAATCTCTTGATTGATGAGAAAGAGTAATGGTTTATTCTGTAATATTTATTTATGCAGCCTTACTTGTTCACAATAATTAGTACTGAGTGTTCGTCTGTTGAGAACATGGGATAGCAGCTTGGTATTTTCCTCCCTTGAGGTCTTGTTTAAGGAAAACTTTACAGCCCTGAGCAGCCCCTTTGATTTATAAATATCAAAGCATGGTGATGTCTGTAATTAAATCACTGGGTACTTCCAGAAAGAGGGTGTGGCTTCCTCCCCATCACCTGCCTTGTAACTCAACTTTAAAGGACACTTAAAAATAAGCAGGAGGGGCTTGCTCAGTGGCTCAGCAGTTAAGTGCGCACCTTCCACTTTGGTGGCCCGGGGTTTGCCAGTTTGGATCCCGGTTGCGGACATGGCACCGCTTGACAAGCCATGCTGTGGCAGGCGTCCCACATAGAAAGTAGAGGAAGATGGGCACGGATGTCAGCTCAGGGCCAGTCTTCCTCAGAAAAAAAGAGGAGGATTGGCAGCAGTTAGCTCAGAGCTAATCTTTCTCAAAAAAAAATAAAATAAGCAGGAGCAGGTGTGCATGTGCACACGCGCACACAATCTTTGGCGGCACACCAAGACTATACATAATTTTTAACATTTCTAAATGATTTTTAAATCCTAAATTCCTTACTTATTCCCTTTTACAGTTGCAAACTTCTTTTTTTTTTTTTTCATTTTTATGGTTTTAAGTATGGATAAGCCAAATTTTTAGGCTGTCTACTTTTTTTAATTGAAATTTTTATTGAGATAATTGCAGATTCATATGCATTTGTAAGAAATAATAGAGATCCTGTGTACCCTTTGCCCAGTTTCCCCCAGTGATAACATCTTGCAAAACAACTTAGCACTATCACAACCAAGGCTTGTCAATTTTTTCTTTTAAAAAAAATTGCGGTAAAATATACAAAAAATTTACCATTAGTGGCATTTAGTACATTCACAGGGTTGTGCAACCTTCATCACTGTGTCCTTCCAGAACATTTTCATCAGTTTTTAAGGAAACTCTGTACCCAGGAGCAGTCACTCTCCGTTCCTCCTTCCCCCAGCCCCTGGCAACCACTGTGTGAATTGTCCTCTTCTGGATATTTCATATAAATGGAATCATACAATATGTGGCCTTTTGTGACTGGCTTCTTTCACTTAGCATCATGTTTTCAAGGTTCATCCATGTTGTTTCAGTATCAGTATTTCTTTCCTTTTTATCCTTTTTTTTTTTTAAAGATTGGCACCTGAACTAACAACTGTTGCCAATCTTCTTTTTTTTCTGCTTTTTCTCCCCAAATCCCCCCAGTATGTAGTTGTATATTTTAGTTGTGTGTCCTTCTAGTTGTGGCATGTGGGATGCCGCCTCAATGTGATCTGATGAGTGGTGCCATGTCCGCGCCCGGGATTTGAACCGGTGAAACCCCAAGCCAACAAAGCGCACGTGAACTTAACCACTTGGCCAGGGGGCCAGCCCCCTTTTTATCCATTTTAATGATACTCCATTGTATGAATAGACCACATTTTGTTTATCCTTTCATCAGTTGATGCACATTTGGGTTATTTCCACCTTTTGGCTACTGTGAAGAGTGTTGCTATGAACATTCGTGTAGTTTTGTTTGAAAACCTGTTCCAGTTCTTTTGGTATACATCTAGGAGTGGGATTTCTGAGTCCTATGGTAATTCTGTGTCTAACCTTTTGGGAACTGCCAAACTGTTTTCCACAATGGCTGCCCCATTTTACATTCCCCTCAGCAGTGTGTGAGAGTTCCTGTTTCTCTACATCCTCTCCAATTACTTGTTGTTTTCCATTTTCTTTTTTGTAGTCATCCTAGTGAAGTGGTATTGCATTATAGTTTTGATTTGCATTTCCCTAATAACTATTAACGTTGAGCATCTTTCCATGTGCCTATTGGCCATTTGTGTATCTTCTTTGGAGAAATGTCTATTCAAGTCCTTTGCCTGTTTTTTAATTGGGTTGTAAGAGTTCTTTATTTATTCTAGATACCAGACCGTTATCAGACATGTGATCTGCAAATATTTTCTCCCATGGGTTGTTTTTTTATTTTCTTCGTGGTGTCCTTTGATGTACAAAAGTTTTTGATTTTACTGAAATTCAGCTTATCTTTTCTCTTTTTGTTGCTTGTGCCTTTGGAGTCATATCTAAGAAACCACTGCCAGATTTAGCTCTTGCATTTATTTTCAATCCATTTCGAGTTAATTTTGTATATGGTGTAAGGTAAGGGGCCAACCTCATTCTCTTGCATGTGTGCTATCCAGTTTTTCCAGCACCATTTGTTAAAAAGTGAAAGGCTGCTCTTTTCTCATTGAATGATCTTGGCAACCTTGTTGAAGATCACTTGACTGTATGGATTTATTTCTGGACTCTCAATTCTGTTCCATTGATGTATGTGTCTATCCTTATGCCAGTATCACACTGTAGCTTCATAATGATTTTGAAATCAGGAAGTGTGGGTCTTCCAAACCTGTTCTTTCTCAAGATTGTTTTGGCCATTCATGGTCCCTTGCAATTCCGTATGGATTTTAGGATTGGGTTTTCCATCCCTGCAAAAATACCAGCTGGGATTTTGATAGAGATTGCATTGAAATCTGTGGACTCCTTTGGGTAGTATTGCCTTGCCTGCTTCTTGGCAGAAGAGTAGAGCATTGTTTCTCAGAAGGCAGCCCACAGACCTCCTGAATCAGAATCACCTGGGGTGCTTGTTTAGAAGGTCATTTATGGGCCCCAGCCCGGAAGTCTGATGCAGAAGGGCTGGCCCCAAGCCTAGGAATGTGCTATTTTAGCAAGTCCTCCACATCATGAATCCTGCAGAGTCTAAGGTTTAAGAACCACGGGACCTGGTCTTACTCACCTTCCCTCTGGAAGGACTTGGTTCAGCAAGAGCAGGTTTCCTAGTTTGAAAATGGCCTATGCATGTGCGGAGCATCTTCATGGACCCCTTCCTGTTTAGCCCCCCTTGGCATCATGGCCCTGGTTGACCACTGGCAGTAAGGTCACCAGGACTTGTTCCAGTTGACATTTGTGACACAGTGTTTCTTGGGCCATGTTCAGGAGCTCTCAGGGTGGGTGGCAGAGGGTGGGTGACATCTGTGGAACCCTTTGCTGCCTTATCACCTTACGCAGGTGCCTGTCTTTTTCTGCCTCCCGCTTAACCCCTTCTCTTCCAGAGGCCGGATGGTGTGCCCATCTGACCTCCACTGAGTCCTCAGTTCAGCTGGGAAGCCTTTGGTACGTTGCATTCTGTTTCCTACCATCTGCCCTTGGGTACCTTTCCAAAGTTCTCTGTCTGAGCACCTTTCATCTCAGAGCCACGCAGCCCAGCAGACCTTCCTGCGACCTGCTGAGGAGACAAACGTTGTGCAGCACGGCCCTGCCCTTCCCACTCCAGCCGCCTGGCCTCCTGCCATCCCCTCATGCCACCACGCTCCCTCCTTTGCATGTGCTGCTGCTCCACCTGGCGCACTCTTCCCTGCCATCTCCTCCTGGTTCGTTCCTGGGTATTCTTTGGTCTCTGTTTAGCCGTCAATTCCTAGGACAGCCTTCCCTGACCTTCTGGTCTGATCTCCCAGTTATGTGCTCTCAGCGCACCTCGTTTTTCACCTTTGTAGCTCTTACCTGTTGAGTCTTTTATTTCTTTGTGTGACTATTTTATTAACATCTTGTCTCTCACCACTTTAAGATTTTATTTTTCCTTTTTCTCCCGAAGCCCCCAGTACATGGTTGTGTATTTTTAGTTGTGGGTCCTTCCACTTGTGGCATGTGGGACGCCACCTCAGCATGGCCTGATGAGCAGTGCCATGTCTGCGCCCAGGATCCAAACCAGCGAAACCCTGGGCCGCCAAAGCAGAGCGCGTGAACTTAACCACTTGGCCATGGGGCCGGCCCCCATTGTTGTATATTTTAGTTGTGGGTCCTTATAGTTGTGGCGTGTGGGATGCCACCTCAACGTGGCCCAACAAATGGTGCCATGTCCGTGCCCGGGATCTAAACCAGTGATTCCCTGGGCCGCTGCAGCAGAGCAGGTGAGCTTAACCACTCGGCCATGGGGACGGCCCCTCTCTCACCACTTTATAATCCAGGAGTCACCAAAATTGATTCCTAGCACCTGACACAGTACCTGGCATATAGTAGATGCTCAAGTAAATATCTGTTGGATGGATTAGTGGGTAGGTGGATGGTGGGTCGGTGGTTGATAGAAGGATAGTGGAGGCATGAGAGGGTAGGTGGGTGGTGGATGATGTGTGGATGGGTGATGAGTAGATGCTGGGTGGCTGGGATGAGTGATGAGAGGTGAATGATGGATGAATGAATGGGCAGGCTGCTAGGTGGCTGGCTGGCAGGCTGGCAAGCACCAATCAGTGAGAGTTTCTGGATCTTCCTTTTCCACTTCAACCAACCAACATTCCTTGGGGCCTCCTGTTTGATTGTCCTTCAGGAAACAAGGGTGACTAAAACACCTGGAGGAGACACAGTGCCATCGTCAGGGCCATGATCCCAGTGTCCCAGAGGATGGTGGGAGCCTGTGGGGCTGGTGGGGAGGGGGTGCCTAACAACTCCCCTGTGCTATCTCTTCCCCTTCCTGTGACAAGAGAGAAGGCATCTACTCTTTTAGGTGGAACTGGGCCCAGGCCTTGAGGCCTCCGCTCCCCTCCCTGTCCTCTCCCCAGTGGCACCGGGATATCACTTGTCCCTCTTCCTCTCTTGGAGATGTAATAACCCTTGCCCTGGCCTTCTGCTTCCTCCTGTGTCATCCTGTTCCTCTCTGGGAGCCAGCCCGCTTGTCAAAGTAGACCCACAGCAGCTTTGTTCTCGTCTCACCTCTTAGCCCTTTGCACTCCGATTTCCATGGCCCCAACTGTCCCCTCCCCTCTCCAGGTCTCCAGGGAGTGCTAATGACCTTCTTTTGTGTTCTTCCTGACCTCTGAGTAACATTTGATACCACTGCCCAGTCATCCTGCTCACGACTTCTCTCTCTTATTATCTGGTCAGTTAAAAATGTTTTCAAAGACCCCCCCCCCCCCCCCAACGCATGACTGTACATCAGCGGCCTGGGCCCTCATGAGAACACCTGACACGCCCCGGATCTTTATTTTTCAAAGCCCTCCGGCTGATTGGCGCGAGCAGCCAGTGTGGGAATCACAGCTGTGATGGGCTGGTGTGAACTGAGCCAAAGGCAGAGCACAAAATGATATTAGCCAGATGTTTTTAAATAAAGAAGTTTACATAGGAAGAAAGGCAGAAATAAATAAAAGTATTAACAGTAAGTGCCCTTAAAGTTACTTTTTACCGTTCCTTTATACTTTTTGGGTTTCGCGTTTCCCGGGCGAGCCTGTGGAAAGGCAGGGCGTTTGGGTGGGGCGCTTGTTAGATCACCAGCAGGTTGCTGGGACCCACGCAATGCCCACTCTGTCTGAAAGCCCTGGGTGCTGGTTTTGTCATTTAATGAGGACATGGTCAGCCCCCAGCTTCTGGTGCCACCCGGGAGCTGAGCAACGGCCTCTCACAGGGCCCCAGGCTCAGTCAGAAGCTCTCCTTTGCCTTTAGAAGAAGGCGCGAGAAGAATGTACTCTAACTGTCCTAGCGGAGGCATCTGTACTTACATCAGTGCTTTGCAAAAAAGTAAACAGTAGTCAGTGAACAAAAGAGCAAATCCAAAGGTGGCAGTTACAAAAAAGCCTCAGTTCATAAAATAAATACAGCGCAGGTCCAGGGAGGCTGCTAATGGACTGAGTCACGGCGACAAGACGGAGTGGGCCAGCCACAGCAGGACCTGTTAGTGCTCCTTTTAAGTAAACATGCAGAGCAGGACTCCCTGCTCCCAGGATCCTGTACCCCTTCCTACTGGGAGTCATCGAGACCTGTGCGAAGCCGCCTTCTCCAGAGAAAGAGGATGAAGTCATTTGCTTTTATTTCCAATGATTTTCGTTGTTTCTGACCTAATGAAAAATAATCACTGGCGGATGTCCAGCCCTGCCTGGTCTGTCCGTGTCTGCAGGCATCTCTCGTGAGCCTCACGTGGCATGCCCAGACCCCGCAGGCAGGGCCAGAGCAGACCAGGCCTCTCTGTGCCCCGCACTCAGCTGAGAGGGCACTTAGCTGTGCAAACCCCCATTTCACCAGCTTTTCAAGCATTAGTTTTTCTCTCAAAAAGAACATCACTTTCTTTCACCCGAGGCATATCCCTGGCTTCCCTCTCTGGTTCAGTTGCTCCTGGTGCTCATGTTTGCATTTATCAACTAAAGTGTGCTGCACACTCGCAAGGCCTGGCGCCCTCACTGAAGGGATCCAGAGTCGAGCAGAGCAGCCCTGCCGCAGCCAGACTGCCCATCCTCCCCCGGATCCCGTGGGCTCCCGTGCAAAGCCTCCTCTCAGGTCCCCCACCCCACCGTCTCCCACCTGGATTACTGCACCAGCTTCCTGTTTTCAAAACTTTCTAGTGGCTTCCCACCTCACTCCGCATGAAATCTCACTTCTGACCTTAGCCTGCAGCAGCGCCATGGCCCTGCGGCCCTCTGACCTCACCCAGCCGCTCACTGGGCTCCCGCCTCCTGCTGTTCCCAAACCTGCACCAGCCTCCAGGCTCTGCACTTGCTGGGCCTGCCCGGCATGCCTTCCCTGGGTGTCAGGGCCAGGGATCCCACCCGGCCCCCGGCCCCCTGGCCCTCATGCCCCAGTGTTCCCCTGACCCCTCTCCCTGTTACAGCATCCGACATTGGTGTGTGTGTGCCTGGCCCACCTTCCCAGTGGCATGGGCACTCCTGAGGGGAGATGCGTGGTTTGTGTGCAGTTGGAGTCCCCCACACCCAGCACAGGGCCTGGGACATGGAAGGTGCTCAGTGTTTGTTGAACAAATGATTTCAAGGCTCCAGATGGAGGTGTCCAGGAGGCAGCTGATCTGAGAGCTTGGCGAGAGCACTGCCAGTGGGGGTGGCGTAGTGTTCTGAGGAACCCAGTCTGGGAAATGTGGCAGGATGATATACTTGGTAAGATATGTCCATAAGGATGTGCAGTTATTGATGTCCCTTTGTGCTTTTATTCTGACCACTTCTGATCTCCTGTCCTTTGAGAGCTGGCTTTCGTCCACCTCTTCCCTTGCCCTTCCCTGGGCCGCCCTGCGGACAGGCCTCCAGCCTCAGGGAAGCGCTCCAGGTGGGGAGTGCCACTTCCTCTTTCAGAGTGAATCCTCTGTGCCACGTTCTCCATCCGAGGGATGTTCAAGTCCAGACATTGCATCTCGAGTGTGGGGTCTGGAGAGCAGGGATGGCTGATAACCGGGTGCACAGGAGGGCCTGGGCTGCTGCCCGTGTTCTGCTTCCTGATCTGGGTGCAGTCACGTGTGCGCAGATTACGAGAACCCAGCCAGCCGTGCACTTAGGGTCTGGGAACCATTTTGAAAGTATGTGATCCTTCAATAAAAAGTTGTCCTTTTATTGGACGAGAGCAAGCGAAGAGCTGGGCTGAGGCAACATGTCAGAGGAAGCAGGAGCCGCGTGTTCATCCTCCCAGCGCTTCCCAACTTCCCCAGAAATGAACAGACGTGGCTTCAGGGAACTCAGACCAGGCAAGCGCACCCAGGCACCGGGGCCCTCACCCGGCTGGCCAGGAGCTTTGTGGGGAGGTGACATGAGTAGGGTCATGCAGGCTGGGTCAGAGCTTGCCAGGTGAGCGAGGGCATGCAGAAGGGGTGCATGTCAGGAAGGGAATGGTGGGCCAAGGAACAGAGGAGACATGGACCCCAGGGCTGAGTGGGGCCACACTGAGGAATTTCCATATATTCCCTTGGCAATAGGGAGATGTAAGAGCCTTGCAAGCAGGAAGGTGGGTCCCACCTCCTCCTCAGAAAGGCTGATGACAGGGGCAGAGACTGGTGGAGGGCAGGCTGTCGGCAGGCTGGGACAGGCCCAAACCTGGCAGTGGCTCAGGGGAGCCGAAAGTGTCCTAAGTTCAGAGGCATCTAGGAGATCATGGAAGCCCAAGGATGGAGAGGAGAGAGAAGGCGCAGTGCCCGCCTCCTGCCCTGGCCGTGGGCTGTTCTCTTCCTCCTCCCCCTCCTCCCCTGCCCGCCCCTTCCTCCCAAGGTTCCTCCACCCTCTGTCTCTTGCTCTCTCCCTGTCGTGGTCTCCACTTCTTTCTTCCCTGTCCCCCAGCCCCACTACAACCTTCTTTATCTTTCCATTGTTCTGCTTGTCCACAACACACTGCCCCAAAAGTTAGTGGCTCCAAACAGCAGTTTATTAGTGTTACATGTCAGGACTCTGGGTCAGGAATGCGGGCAGAGTCCAGCATGGACGGCTCCTCTCTGCTCTGCCGTCTGGGGCCTCGGCGGGCGCGTGCACACCTCTCCACGCCATGTGGCCTCCCACCTGCAGACTTTTCACACAGCTCAGGCTATGAGCCGGTACTCCTGAAGACCAGGCTCGGCCCTGCCAGCCACTTGCTTCTGCCACGTTCTGTTGGTGAAAGAAGTCACAGGCCAGATTCCAGGGGAGGGCCACAGACCCCGTGTCTCAGAGGGGCCGAAGAATTCACCCCAGTCCTTTGAGAGCAAGGGTGCTTTTAGTATCTGTGTTCTTACTTGGAAAGGATTTAGGATGCTCCTTCATTCCGAGAGCCCCTGAGTTCTAACTGCATCTCGCAAGCGTACACCACACTGCCCAGGCATGGTGCCCACACGGTTGGGCCCAGGTGTGCATGGGGACATGCAGTACCTCTCCGAATGCTCTCAGGACACAGTCCTGTCCTCTCCGCTTGCCCTAGAGCAGCACTTCCCAAAATGTGTACCTCGGAACCCCTGGCCCATGGGATGGAAATAGTTGTAATACATAAAAAGGGAGTTCCGTGCCAAGTAAGTACAGATTAAATTAAACAGGTGTGTTTACTGCCCAGAGGGGAATGGGGTAAATATAAATGCCCAAACACGTTGGATTCTAGTACATCCCGCACCGTCAGAGCCAGGAGTGGGGGCGGGCCTGGGTGCTCTCTGTGTGTGGTCCTTGGGGATTCGGCCCCTGGCCAGCCATGCCCTCCAGAGTACACTGCCCACCCACAGCCCTGCTGCCACCCACTGGCCACCCAGGCGATGGTGGAATGGGCAGGGCTGTGGTGCTGTCTGTGAGCTCCCCTGCACATCTGGGGGTTGACACTTGGAGGTAACTCGGGGTTTCAAATGCTGCTCTGATTTATGCCTGTGACTGTTGTCTGGGGTTGTGCCAAGCCTCAGCAGCATCTCGGGTACCTGACCCTCTGCAGGGACTGGTTTGACAACATGGCCACTAAGAACTCGCAGAATGAATTCCATGTACCCACCCCCACCCCTAGCACACTCACTTCCTGCTGAGCCTCATGCATGCAGGCCCCTCACCTCAGCTGCCCCGTGTCCTTCAGGCCTTGAGCCTAGGGCCACCTCCTCAACTGACCGTCTGCTGTCACTCAGACACCTCACTACCCACCTCCCCTATCATGGTTGCTCATCTTGTTTGTTTATTATTTTAAATATATATATGTATAATTCTTTTATTGAGATAACATTTGGTTTATAACATTCTATGAATTTCAGGTGTACATCATTATATTTTGAATTCTGTAAAGGCTGCATCATGTTCACCACCAAAAGTCTAGTTGCCATCTGTCACCGTACACATGTGCCCCTTTACCCCTTTTGCCCTCCCTCCACCCCCTTCCCCTCTGGTAACCATCAGTCTCTTCTCGTTTCCGTGTTTATTTGTTTGTTTATCTTCTACATATGAGTGAAGTCATACAGTATTATCTTTCTCCATCTGACTTATTTCACTTAACATAATACCGTCCAGGTCCATCCATGCTGTCACAAATGGCATGATTTTGTCCTTTTTAATGGCTGAGTAGTATTCCATTGTATATATACCACATCTTCATCCAGTCATCAGTCGATGGGCACTTAGGTTGCTTCCAAGTCTTGGCTATTGTGAATAGTGCTGCGATGAACATTCATCTTCTTTCTTTCTTTTTTTTTTTTTTTTTTTTGAGGAAGATTAGCCCTGAGCTAACATCTGCTACCAATCCTCCTCTTTTTGCTGAGGAATACTGGCCCTGAGCTAACATCCGTGCCCATCTTCCTCTACTTTATATGTGGGACGCCTACCACAACATGGCTTGCCAAGTGGTGCCATGTCCGCACCTGGGACCTGAACTGGTGAACCCCGGGCCACCGAAGTGGAACGTGCAAACTTAACCGTTGTGCCACCGGGCCGGCCCCACATCTTATTTCTTGATAGTACCTGTGATTATCCTAAACTATCCTTCAAAAGCTTTGCATTTCCTGCCCAGCTCCCCACAACAATGCTGCAGGAGTCAGGCCTCACCTGTCCTGCTCCCCGAGATTCCCCTGTGCCTGGTGTCTGTGGCTGGGTGGCCGCAGGCCTGGTGAGTGGAGCCAGGGTTCCCTCACATGTGGCTGAGGAGAGAGCCCTTCACTGCTAATGGGGCTTTTGAGTGATGCCTGTTCTCTCTCTTGAAACATTACAAATGAACAGATGGCTCCTGCTGCAAGGCCAAGAGCATGTGGCTGCTCTAACTGCACTGTGAGCTCAGTGTAAGAGAATTTTCTAGCAGCCAGAGTCAGGCCCAGGTTGGGAGGAGAGGCAGTAAGTTCCCCGTCCGTAGAAGCATGTCAGCGGCAGTGTCACATATCTCCAACTCTGAAAGCATTGGATGTTATTTAGACGAGGCAGACGCTGGTCTGGGGCTCCCAGTGGTGATAACCAGCTGGTGACCACGCTCTCGAGAGTGGCTGCTGCACCCAGCTCCTTGCTATCCTCCGTGTTCCCTGCCCTCCCATCAGCTGAGAGCATCTGATTGATTAGCCTCGAGCTGCGGTGCCAGGGCCTTGGTGCCCCCTCCCTCCTAGGAGGGTGTTTCATCCATTAATTCAGCCAACAGTTAGCAAGCCCCTGCCCAGAGCAGCTGGTGGATGAGAAGTGTGGGCAGGGTGGTGAGTGCTGGGGGAGGCCTGGAGCCCCCTGACCACTCTGATGGGGCGGGGGGAGCAAGGTGAGCCCCCTCTGCCCAAGGTGCCCCGAAAGTGGCTGGTGGCTGGACCCCACAGGTGTGTGAGGTTAGCATCGTAACAGGAAGCTCACCACGTGGATGAGGCTTGGGGATGAGGCTATAGTGTAACCATGTTCGCCACAGCCAGGAAGAGGGAAACACAGAGCAGGAGAGGCATGTCAGCTGTGAGGGAGCCAACCAGTGTCCACTGGGTAAATGACTTGGGGTCCAGTTGAGGCAGACCAGGAAGGCAGGGCCCCGAGACCAGGAAATGTAACAGGGGCCACTGTGAGGTTCAGAAAAATGGGTAGCAGTGGTCAGTAGGGAGCAGCCAGCCAGACCCTAGGGTTTTGGTTGCTCGTCAGCACCGTCGGTGACCAGAGGCTCAGACCCTCCCGACAGCTCTGCCCTGCAGGCACAGAGGCCTCGTCTCACTGTGGGGCAGCAGCCTGGGAACAAACCAGAGCCGGTCAGTGGATGGCAAATAGGACATTGAAGGGGCTTACTCTTGTCCTATGAAAAGTGGCCCGGGGACCAGGAGATGTCGAGTGTGGATGAGGGCTGAGCAAGGAATAGGGCAGGGCGAGCCAGCATTGTGCCCACCCCCGCAAGGCTGGCTTTGGCCTAGGTTTCCTCATTTGATTCTCACACGGCCCAGGCAGCTAGTGTTAGCCCCACACAAGGATGGGAGACCAACTCAGCAGGGGACATCACCTGCACAAGGGGACAGACAGGAGGACAGCTCGAGCAGGAGGAGTCCTCCTGTTGGGTGTCAGGGCCCAGGGGTGGGCCTGGGCCAGGCTAGGTGGGTGCCTCCGGATGTTCCCTTCAGAAGCATGGGGCTTACAAGGAACGAGGACATCACAGGAGCTAAATGATGCCCTTGTTCTCAGTAGCTCATGTTGGTCATGCGGCCACCTAGGGCCAGGCTTGTGTCCGTCTATTGACCCTAGGATCTAGTGTGACCTCTGAGGGACGCAGAGAGGGGGCGTCATCCTCCCGTTTTAGAGCAGCAGAGTGACCACTCTCGCCTCGCTCCCTCCCTGGGCCTTTGGATGGGCCTTTGCCACCCACCCTCCTCTGACTGAGCTCCCAGAAGGTCCATGTGCCTTCTCCCCCACTCCCTCTGTCACAACGCTCACGATAGCAACAGCAATTTTTGTGGGTTTTATTTTTGTAATTGTCAAAATTAAACTTTTTATTTGAAAAAACTTTAACCAAAAACTTGCAGGCATTTTTCAGTAAACTCCCACAGACCCTTCCCCTAGATTTGCGCATTGTGAGCACCTGCCTGCGTTTATACTGTGAGACCCTTGGAGGCCAGACCCTCTGCCCTGGATCCTTCGGCCATTGTTGCCCCAGAGCCGGCCTTCCTTCCTGAGCTGCTGCTGTGAGCAGGACGTGGATGGCGATGCCCTTTACAGCAGCCCGCACTTCTCCCCAGTCCCTCCCTTCTCCTGTAATCTGGCCCATCTCTGCCTCTGTCCCCCGGGACATGTGGCTGCTGAAGAGTCAAGGCTCCTCGTTTCGGGGAGATCCCTCGGTGTGGGTTTGCCTGCCGCTGTGGGATGGTCTGACGGCGTCTTTCTCCCTGTGAGACTGCACTCCCACAGCTTCCCCCGGGTCCCTGCACCTGCCACACCTCAGTTCTCCAAGCCTCCCATCCTCCCTCTCCAAAAATAATGCCCACCCCCTGCCGCCTTGCCTGAGCAAAGTCCCTCTCTGCTTCCAGCCCGCCGGGGTCACCTTGGTCAGCATCCATTCCAGCCCCAATGACCAGATGCTATGGGCGCTCGACAGCAGGTGGAATGTGCACGTCCGAACTGGAATCACCGAGGAGATGCCAGTGGGGACCGACTGGGAGCATGTGCCAGGTAGAAAGGAGCCAGCACATCGTGGCCATCCCCCTGCACGGCCTGGCTGGGCGCTGTGATCACAGGGGCACCCTGTCTGCCTGCCAAGCAGCCTGTCCTCCACGCAGCAGCCATGGCTTTCCCACTGGGGCTCTTTGTATCTGCTGCTCTCCTAGGCAGCTGACAAGCGCGTGTCTAAGCGTTCCTCGTTTGAGGGACCCTGGACTGTAGAGCTCAGCCAGCCCGTGTCCTCGGGGTCTATGGGATGATCGTTTCCAGACTGCCTGGATCCTCCTGTTCTTTGGCCTTGGGCTCTCGGCTGGGCCTGCCAATGGGGCATCTTTTCCCTCAGCTCCCACTCCAAGCCCAGTAGGGCACTGTCCCCGCGGGGCGCTCTGGTTGACAACACACTGTCAGTAGAGAGCAGGCTTGCGGGGAGGGGTGGTCTGTCCTGTCTGCAGCCGGGATTTGAGGACAGATGGATGCCCTGTTTGCCTGCAGGGTTGCAGGCCTGCCAGCTGGCACTGAGCACCAGGACTGTGTGGGCCCGCTGCCCCAACGGTGATCTCGCACGACGGTATGGCGTCACTGACAAAAACCCTGCTGGAGACTACTGGAAGAAAATTCCCGGACATGTGACGTGTGTCACAGGCAGGTGCCAGGGCTCTGAGGGGCTTGAGGCTGCAGGTTGTCCTTGGGATTCTCAGGGCTCCTGTGGGTGAGGTAAAGGGGCTCTCACAAGAGGCTGCCCCCACTGGGCCCCCTCGCCCAAATGAGAGCTGAGGGCAGGGCCCTCCCTGGAGGAGCCATCCCAGGGTCACACCCAAGGGCGGGGTCCCAGCACCTGGACGGGGCCAGGGTCTCCCAGGAAGAAGACAGGGCGCTGGGGAGCCCACTTTAAAGCAGAAGAGGCTGAGGCACAGATTGGGGGTGGTATGTCCAGGGCCCCACAGCTAGAAAGTGCCTTGTCTAGATGTGGACCCAGGCTCCTGACTCCATCTGTGCCCCTCCCTGGGCTGAGTGATTCACAAGTGTGTGGCTGGCTCTTGTCCCTGCAGTGACCTCGTCAGACGAGCTGTGGGCAGTGGGCCCCCCTGGCTACCTCCTCCAGCGTCTGACAAGGACTTTCAGCCACTCGCACAGTGCCCAGAGCGGCCACGCCACCTCCCCCCACCCTGAGGACCTGGAGGACGAGTGGGAGGTCATCTGAAGGAGCTCTCAGGGCGAGTCGCTCAGGAAGGAGGAAGCTGAGACTCGTGTGGTGGACACAGTCGGTTTCTGAGTCACTCATTCTTAGACACGCCTCATCAACTCTTGTCCAGACACGTCTGGCCAGGTCGGACACCCACACTTGCTTTCATCCATATTTGTTTCCATCTCATTCCAGAACCCACAGCCTCAGCCAAGGGATCCGTCGCTGTAGCAGCAGTGCCTCTGAACTCTCGTGAGGTCATCTCCGAGTGGGCCATGGCTGCTGCCAGTTGCATGCACTACAGTTAGCCCTGTGCTGCGCTCACGTTCTCATCACTGACCCCTGCAGGTCCTGTTGTGGGGGATGACGTGGGAGCTTCCCGTGGGCAGGACGAATCAGAGCCAGCTCGGGGACATGGCTGTGAGCCCCTGCAGGCAGCCCTGTTAGTAGCCCCTGGGCTAAACAGAGCCGGAGGTCATTGCTCTCCAGCCACTGAAGGTGTTCCTGTGACGGCTTTGTCTCCATCACACGTCCCTCCACCTCCTCTCTAAGACGCCAGTTCCAGCACACATTCCACGCTAGACAGCCCAGATGAGAAACCAAGGCTGTTTGAGAGGTGCTGGGCTGTGCCAGGACGGAGAACACACATGCAGACGACACACAGGCCACGCCGCACCCTCCCTGCCCACTCACAGGCCAGGGCCTGCTGGCTGCACACATCAGCCCAAACAATACACGCCAGTGAATGGAAGGCTCTGGAAGCATGCGCGTGTCCAAGGCAGGGATGGCACGGGGAGGCAGTTGGACGTGGGCAGGGGGAGCTTAGCCATAGTAGCTAACTAACCGAGATGCGTCTTGGGAATGATATTGAACTAATGCTGCTGGCGGATGTCAGAAAAACCAGAAGCATCCTCAGAGGATGAATCTACTAATTATTGCCTTTTTTGTTTGTTGTAATACAAACCTGCATAAGATACCTCATTTGAAATCAAATCTTACCAATTTAGAAGAGAAGTGTATTTTCCAAAACCAGTGGAAGGCCTTTCATTCCTTCCCATGGTTCGTCCTGAGCCTGCACTGTCTTCGGCTACAGCTTTTCAGGAAGGGTGGGCAGCCCCCTGTGTGTCCTCGACGTGCAGGGCAGTCATGGGACCTGCGGCTGGCTCCAAGTGGGAGCCCGGCACTGTCAGCAGGGTGTTTGGGTTGACACCCCCAGAAGGTTGAACCTGGTGCCTGCAGTGGTCAGTTGCTGTGGCCACGTCAGCTGTCGGTCCTTGGGGTCAGCCTGCAGTGCCCACTCTCCTTGCTGGCATCTGAGCTATAGGAGTGGGCAGCCCAGCCCGCATCCGGCCCTGAGCCCGCCCCACCCTCCTGGAGGCAGCAGGAGGCGGGACTGCAGCCCCGCGGCTTTTTTTAGCCTCCTTTGGCCCCCGGTCATCCCTGGAGGCCTCTTTTCTACTGAGTGAGTGTCTGGGAGCCCTGGGGCCACAGGTGAAGACCAATAAAGTATGTTCTCTGACAGGACCCAGCCCGCCAGGAAGATGGAGGTTTTCCGGGTCTAAACCAGGACGAGATGCTGAAATCCCAGATCTCACTTCACACTTCACTTTTATAGAATCTTCTTTTTAAATGTTTGGTGGCAGCAGAGGCCGCCCCAGGCTGGCTGCGGCTCCTCTTCCGCGTCTGGTGTGCCTTGTCCAGCTCCTCTCGGTGGAACGCTCTCCTAATCCCACGGGACTTCAGTGCAATTCAACCCAAGTCTCGTTTGCTACTTTTCAACGACTTGTAGCTTCAGTGCTTTGTAGTTTTCTTTCTGGTTTTAATTTTCAGTTGTGCTTTGAGACAGTGCAATAAACTAGACTTTTCCAAACCTAGTCGAGTCTGATGTTTGACCGTGAGAAGGTGCCCTTGGGGGGCCCTGGTGGAGGCTGACGTGCCCACCGGTGGCAGGAAAAACTGCTGACGCTGTTTGCCAGCCCAGCCCACCGCCAGGATAGAGCAGGGGCCATGACTTGTGACCTGCTCGGTGTGCAGATATGCACCAGTTTGCCCAGGGTGGCTGTCCTGGGGGAATGACGGTCACTCCAGAGGTAGACGGACCCCCAGTAGCCCAAGGAAGGACACGGAACGTGAGGCCCTGAGGGCAGGCTGTGGAGGGCTCAGCGCCTGAGTCCACGCCTCCATCCGAGAACAACGCCCAGAAGAGCGCTGCTGAGCCCGCGGGAAGAGGCTGCGTTTGTCACGGCAGCAGGACCTGCCACGTGCCACGAAGCGACCTGAACAAGAGACATCGGACTCATGTCAAGAAGTGGCCCAGCTTTAGAGAAGACATCAAAGGAAAGTTGAGTCAAGGAACACATGTTCGACATTCCTGATGGAAGGCTCAGTACATGGTATAGACACCCGTCCTTTCTAAAGGAATGTATGGGTTTAACTCAGTTTGTCAAAATCCCCACTGGGAATTTGTTGGGGGGAGGCAGGGAGGAATTCACAAAATAATGTCCATGCCATGAACGCCCCCTTGACTGTGCCGGATGTGCTCCCAGGGTCTCACATGAAGAGCTTCACCTCCTCATTAGGGCCTCTCACGGTGAATACCCTGAGCCCCAATGAGACTCAGAGAAGTTAAGTAACTTGCTCAAGGTCGCACAGGGAGTACCAGGATTGAAACCCAGCTCTTTGGAGCTTCAGACCTATGCTGTTTGATGCCACCTCACTGTCCTGGGAAGAAGAAACAGGTAAGAACTGCCAAAGAGTGATGGCAGGCCAGCAAAGAAAGTGTGGCATGGGTAGAAGGGCCAGTGACATCAGCCAGCCCAACAAGGCCCACAGGGAGGTAGCATGAAGGCGGCATCGCAGACGAGGGGACGGGAGGGTGACTTCACAACTGACGTGGAAGACTGCCTGGCTGTTTGGGCAAAATCAATATTAAATGGATTAAAGATCTTAACCTGGGGGAGAACAGTATGATTTCTGGACGGTAAGGGCTTGCTGAACTCAAAAGTGGTAAGAAAAGTCACCGAGGAAAGTAAGTGTATGGATTTGATTTCTCCAAAATGTAAAAATACTGTAAATTAAAAACCCCATGTAAAATTAAAAGAGGTAATAATTGCAACAAATACGACACTGATGGTGAATCTACACCTTAGAACATGTGCACACCAGGAGGAGGGACACCTGAGACACACGTATAGACAGCGGAGATGAAAGGGCACCCCGCAGTGAACGCCCAGCACCCAGGGCAGAGTGCTGACGCAGCAAGTTGGGGGAGCCCCGTTGGCACAGCCCTTCTGGGAAAGCCACTGGCAGCCCATCAGCAGCCTTAAAGCCTTCAGACCCATGAGCTCCACTTCTGGAGGCCTGTTCTCAAGAACAAATCCTAAACTGGGGCAAACCTTGTTTATAATTGTGAAACACTAAACACAACTGCCATCTGGGGACACTCCTCTGATGAAACAGTATGCAGCTGTTAAAAAGCATGTGCGCCCTGCGAGGAAGCGCGCTGTGGGCTGTCTGTTGCGTCGTCGTATTGTGTCAGTGGGGAAGTTCCTGGGTGTGGTAATGATGGTGTGGTTTGGTGAGATCACATATATACATGTACATGAGAGAGAAGGGAGAGGACGGCAATGTAAACATAGTCACTGTACTCCTCTCTTTTGGAGGGTTTGAAACTTTCCCTAATTCCAGGGGGCACAGGAGGAGCAGGAACCAGTTCCCTACACAAGCAGCTGGTCGCAGTGGTTGCCTGTAGTACATACCTTTTTGTATCTTTTGAATTTTGAGCCATGTAAATGTACTATTTATTCCAAAAATAAATAAAATTCACATTTTAAAAACTCAGTCCTAATACTAATTCTTTACGGTATCAACACTAGCTAAATCAAAATAAACACCGAAGACTTCTTAAAAACCATATTTACAAAGTGTTTTACAACGTAGAAAAATGCTAACACTACAGTAAGTTTAAAAATACTAAATTGTGTAAGTGATTTGACTTCATGTATGTTAGAAATGTGAATAGGAAAAAATTTTAATATACGTATGTGCAGAGAAAAAACAGGAGGAAAACACAGCAAAATGCTGGCAGTGGTTGTCTGGGTGGCAGGGTGACGGCAGGTAGCTGGCCCCCTTATTTGGGAGCCACACATGGGGGCGGGCAGGATGGTCAGGGTGTCGGTGGCGGGGGCCTGCCCACCTGCCCTGGCTTTCCCTGCACAGTCTGAGGGTTCTCTGATGACCATGAATTCTGTAGACAGAAATTCTTTTAAAAATCATTGAAGACAGAAATCTGTTTCATCTCTATCTTGACTGAGGTGGTGGTTACATGTGTGTAGACATTTGTCATAACTCCTCAAACTACACAGTTAAAGCCTGTGCATTTATTGTATGTCAGTTATGCCTCAACTTTCAAATGTCGCAGGCCCAAACCAGCCCCCTTGGGGCAGGGCTCCATGGGAAGTGCTCGCTCGGAGCAGAGGCTCAGTATTGCACAGCCTTCCTGCTTCCAGGAAGCATCCTTGTTCTGAACGTGATTTGGGGTTACTTAGAAAACTGCTCCCTGTACAGTATTTTAAAGTTGGTAAAGAAATCGCGAGGACAGGGAAAATCAGCAGGGAAACCGAGGTACCACTGGGATGAGGTTAGCACGCAAGGAGGCCAGTGAGGCTGGCACAGGGTCATGTCACCACAGCCAGAGAGGGGCAGAGTGGGGGCCTTGCTCCCCTACCCTCAGGGCCAACTTCCCCAAGCCACCCTGATGGCATGTGCTGTCCTATAGTGTCCCTCTCAGGCTCCAGGCACTAGGTCACAATACCCTGGGGAGGAGTGGCCCAGCCCTGACTGTCCCCAACAGGCATCAAGGCTACAGAGATTCTGGCTCTGGAGCTCTAACAGGTTGGGGTTCACTGAGCCCCTGGGTGGGCATGGCAGGGGGGGGGCGGGCAGCACTGGCCACAGTCAGGTTTTCCTTAGAAACAGATTGGTGGAATGAATGAACTGAACAAATGAACCAACACACTTCACCCCGGAAAAAAGTGGGCCTTCCTCTGGGCAGAACGGCTGCCTTTGAGAAGCCATCAAGGCCACTGGCCAAGAGCCCAGAGTTGAGTCGCTTGCTGTCTGCAGAGGGATGGGGATGCCTAGGCTGGGCGTGGCTGGCTCTGGCCCTCCCCAGTTCTCCATGCTCATTGCCAGGGTGACGATGGTGACGGGGCTGCCCCACATCCTCACTGCCCTTCCTGGGGCTGGAGGGCCCAGGGGATGATAAGACAAACTTGGGGGCCCACCCTCCCTCTGGCTGGCAGCGGCTGCCAGATAACAGAGGATCAGCTTAGCCACCCTGCATGGGTTGTGTGTCTCCTCTGCCTCACTGAATCTTGGGGAGCCCTCAGCCAGGCATCCTCAGACTCAGTGGGAGCTGTGCCAAGAATCAGGCCCTGCTCTGCTGCCATAGGGCTGACGCTGGCCTCGGCTTCCTCAGCCTTCCCTGCAGCTCCACACTGTGAACTCCATTACCCTCCCTCACCCTGTCCCACCCACCCACAGCGAGGACATCAGGGGCTAATGCCCCAGCTGCCCCCCTCCTGCATTCCCACCCCTCCAAGGCACAGGGGCCAAGGGGGCCTCCAGATGGGCCCCAAAGTCACCCAGTGAATGATGCAATAGTCCCTACAGCTTCAGCTCAGTTCCACTGAGAGCAGCTTCCTAGTCACCCCCGAAACCAACCACCCACTTGGCCCCGGCCCTTCCCCTGAACTCTTGCTCAGGCTGGACCCTCTTGCTGGGGTGCCCAGAATTCCTCCTGCTTGTCTGACAAGAGGTTATTTGGGCTCCCCCTTCCAGAGCCTCCCAGGGAGCCCCAAGGCAGGGCAGCTCCCCCACCTCTGCATCACCCCATCTCAAGTCCAGGGGGCTCAAAGGTGCTTCTGTCACCAGTGGGGCAGCTGTAGGTCTAGACGGGAAGTGAAGGGGGCCCTGGTGCCAGGAGGGCTGACCCCACAGGGAGGACAGAGCTGGGGCAGGGGAGACATGAGGGGAACCACATGCCCAGGTCCCCCATTAGGTGCCCAGGCTTTCCAGGCAGAAGCTGCTGGGGCATCTGGGCCCCAGGGGTTCCCCAACGCCCCCCCAGCCCAACCCCCAGGACCATGCTAGTTTCCACTTTTCATCTCCTCCAAAGGAGATGTACCTTCTCCCCACAATGGCATCCTTGGTATGAGGACCCGGGGGCTCCTGATGCCCCAGGTTTTGAGCTAGGAGAGATGTTAGTATCCACTGCCCCCAAGTGGATAAGGTTCAGACAGGCTATTAATTGGCCCAGGACACACAGGAGAAAAGCAGAGCCCTCACTCCTGCCTGGAATCTAGAATTGGTCACTGGGCACGCCTCTTCTCTGTGTGCCCACCCACCTCACACTCCCCAGAAACAGGGGTCACATCCTTTTCAGGGCAGGTATGGAGTTAAGAGATGGTCCAAAACCCCTTCAAAACAGGCAGGAACACTGAAGTCCAAGGTCACCCCACAAGTGGGTAGCAGGTGAAGGCCAGAACCAGGCCCCCCAGGCAAGACCTTCCTGCTGCCCAGCCCCTGCACTCCCCTCCCTCCTATGGCCCACCACCCTGGACTATGGCTAAAGCCTTTTTGGCCCCCAGGCATGCTCCCCTCAGAGACACTGGGGGCGAGGTGGGCAGCAGGTGCACCCAGCCAGGCTCGTCACCCTTCATCAGGCAGACCTTTAGCCCTCTGCTCCTGGCAGGACATCGTGGCCCTGCTCCCTGTGCCTGCGAGGGTTGAATTTCAGGGCCCTGCAGAATTCCGGGGCGGGGCAGCCTGGCAGTCCTCCCAAGGCTCCTCAGGGCAGGGACCCAGCTTTTCAGCCGGCCTTCCCTCGTCGTGAAGGGTCGTGGTGCATCATTAACAAGTCTCCATCTTCAGAACCTTCCTGCTGAAACCAGCTCTCCTGGCTGGGGCAAGGGGCTCGCCTATGGGGTGATGCGGCCGCGCTATCACCCACAGGCACCACCTAACACCCACCGGGGGCTGGGCCAGGGCACACGTGGGAACCCACTCCTGGGGCTGGACAGAGAGCAGGCCTGGAGGAAGGTACATCTATCCCCACCTGAGGAGCGGGTCGGGGTGGGGACCAGGGGCCTGAGGCAGCAGCAACTGCAATGGCACAGGTGAGAGAACAGGAGCCGCAGACCAGACCCTGCTAATCGAGGGGGAAGAGCAAAAGGGGCGACAGATACAAGTGCAGACTAGCTTTGGTGGGGGGAGTCACAGTGATACCTAAGGAGGAGTGGGTGGCCAGTTTGCAGTGGGGGAGGTTGGGGGCGGGTGAGAAGGCACAGCCTGGGTCAGGCCACCTCACTCCAGCACAGCAGGCCTTCCTGCTCTCCTAGGCCCTCAGGATCGAGTCCAAACCCAGCAGGGCAGTTGACACGGCCCCACACGCTGACTGCACACAGGATCCTCCTAGAACCTCACAGGGAGCGTTCTCTTGGCCTCCAAGCCTTTGCACATGCCGTCCCTCTGCTTGAACTCGACAGTCCACACCCCCGTGGCGGCCCAACTCCTTCTGCTTCGCTGTCACTTCCTCGGGGACACCTTCCCGGAAGCTTTAGAGTAAGGTGGGAGGCGGTGGTCACTCCCCTCAAGGGCTGGGCAGCGAGCTGGGGGCACGGCCTGGCTCTCAGGAGTCGGATGACTGTCAAGCCCGCTCGGCGCAGGGAGGTGGGGCGCTGAGCGCAGCCGGGCCCAGAAAACCTGCAGCGTGGGGCCCACCTGCCCGCCCTGGCGCAGCCCCCAATGCAGGCAACAGACGAGGCAGATTCCGCCGTGCAGAGATCAATATATGTAAAGTGCCGGGTACAACGCTCTGAAAAATAGTATTCTCCAAAAATCCAGCGCCCAGGGTGTCCCCGCGGTCTAGCCCTTGCCCGTGAGGTCCAGCGGCTGCAGGAAGGGCGGCAGCGGCAGCTCGTCCAGGGCCTCGGGGAAGCGGCCGGGAGAGATGGCGGTGACCAGCACCTGCATAGCGCGCGCGAAGAGCGAGGGTGGCGCCAGGCCCGCCAGCCACTGGAACTTGTCCTCGCCCAGCAGCCGCTGCCAGCGCGGCCGGTCGCCCAGCAGCTCGCGGCGGGCCGGGCCGGCAGCGCCCGCGGGCGTGTACAGCGCCAGCAGGTCGAGCAGCAGCAGGCGGCGCTGGCGCGGCTCCGAGGGCGCCCCGGCGGCGGCGGGGGTGGTGGCGGGGGTGGCCCCGGCGTCGCGGCCCAGCTGGCGCAGCAGCAGCTCGAGCGGCGTGAGGCCGCCGCCGTCGCGCAGGCCGGGCGAGGCGCCGTGGCCGAGCAGCAGGAAGAGGCACTCGGGGCGCGCCAGCTCGCAGGCCACGTGCAGCGACGTGCCGCCGCCCTCCACGCGGCTGCAGCCGCGCCGGTCCAGCACGCGCGCGCGCTCCTCGGCCGGGAAGTCGCGCACGGTGCGCAGGATGCGGCGCAGGATGCCCACGCGGTTGTAGCGCACGGCCAGCGCCACGTGCGGCCCCGGCGCCGCGCAGCAGCGGAAGCCGGCGCTGGGAGGCGCGAGCGCGCGCCGCGGGAACGTGGCCAGCAGGTAGTGCGCGTACGCCTGGTGGTCGTGCACGAGCGCGTAGAGCAGCGCCTCGGACGGCGAGTAGGCGGCGGCGCGCCCGCGCTCGTCCCAGTGGAAGGCCTCGCTGGCGCGCATGTCCTCGAGCAGCCACACGGGCAGCAGGTCCCGCACGGCCTGGTAGAAGGCGAACGACGACTTGCGGCACTGCTTCTGCGCCCGCGAGCGCGCCGCGCCCGCGCCCTCGGACCCGCCGTCCGCGCCGCCCCCGGGCCGCCGCGCGTCCCACGGCATGCTGGCCGACCACCTGCGGGCGGAGGGGAGCCCAGTGAGGCCTCGGCCCCGCCCCTTGCCGGGCTCAACCAGGGAAACGGAGGCCCGGAGAGGGGACTGCCGTCACCCCCACCCAACCCCACCCGCCTGGGATGGTCGTACCTACCTCCAGCCTCCAGCCTCCAGCCTCCCAGTGGCCCTTCCAGTCACTGCTCACAGCTCACTTCTCTCCCAGGCCCTGAAACACCTCCCATATCCTTGATCTAGCTGCACCTGATCTCCTTCCCTGAAACTGTCTTGTTCTCTAACACCTCTGCCCTCACAGCTCCACCTACCGTCAAGGCCACACTGAAACCCCACCTCCCACCCACTCCAGCCGAGGGACTACATGAGGCAGGTATATGGAACCCCAAATAAAGAAGAGGCCAGGGAGGCACATAGGAAAGCTCTACCCCCCATCTCAAGCCAAGCCAAATCGTCTCTGTAGCCCAACTCCCTGTTCCCAGCGCCACCTAACCTTGACCATGTCCTCTGACCCCCGACCACGGGTGGGGTCCCTAGAGCCTCCCCCCAGGCTGGGCAGGGGCAGAGCTCCAGACTCAGACCTACCTGGTTCCTGCACCGCGATGACCTGGTTCTGCAGATACGGGTGTATCACTTTCCTTCTCTGTGCCTGGGCTTCCTCATCTGTAAGAAAAGGCAGGGGGTGCAAGCTGTGAGCCCCAGCAGGGCGAGTTTGGAGTGGGGCTCTAGCCTTCCAGCCATACATGGCGTTTGCTGGAAGTCAGCACCCCTAGCTGGGAGGAGGCAGGAGTCAACCTAGAGACTGGTGTGTACAACACTTTACAGTCTGCAGATCCCCTCAGGTCTGCTCCCTCTCTTGATCTTCCCAACTATTAGATGAAGCAGGTCATCCCATTTTTCAGCAAGGGACAAGCTTGTCCAAGGTCAGTCAGCAAGTCATGGTAGGGCCAGGCCCAGGACCCGGATCTCCTGCCTCCTGTTTGGGGCTCGTTCCAGATGTGGGTGGATCCCCAACCCACAGGGAGCCCAGCTGAGCCCTGACCTTGCCCTCTGAGCCCCCAGCCCCTACCTGAGCCCTGGCCTCTGACCCCTGGCCCGGGCCCAAGCTCCCCACAGCGTTCTCTCAAGGGTAAGCACTTGGTCACAAGAGGCCTAGGTCAGCGGACAGGCTGCGTCCACACACGCTGGTAACTAAGTTAGAGAGATGGGTGCGGCGGGGGTGGGCTGCAGCCACAGCGCCCTTTTGGGGGGCACCATGGCTGGAGCCAACCCGCACGCCTGGGCCTCCGCGCCCCAGCTGTACCCTGTGTGGACACCCGTGGGGCACCGGGCGGGTTACGTAAAGTTGGGACGCCCCACGTCACTGGGCAGCAAGTCACAGCCGCGACTCAGTGAATGGGGGTTGGACCACCGAGGGCAGGGCCGCGCGCCCGGGGCCGCCCGCCAGCTCCCCGCTCCTCTCCCGGCGGCACAGCGGGACCTCGGGCGGCCGCGGGTCACGGGAGGCGAGGCCCGGGTGTCTGCCGGCCGGTGGCCGGCGCAGCGACGGCTGCACCTGCCTGTGCGGGCGCCCAGGGGGCCCGAGGGGGGCGGCGGCCGGGGGGGCAGCGCCCGGGGCGGGGCCTGCGCGCGGAGCGGTCCGAGCCGGGAGGACTCACCGTGGGGGGCGGCGCGGCCGCGGGCCTGGTGTCCCCGCCCCCGCTGCGGGTCGGAGCGCGCGCCGTGCCCCGCGGGTAGGCGCGCAGGCGAAGGTCCCAAGGCGGACGGACGGGAGGGAGCCGCTGCCGCCCGCGCCCGCCGCAGCCGCACTCTGAGCCGCCGCGGCCCGATCGCTGGGCGGCGGTGCCGGCGCCGGCGGCGGGCGGGCGGGCGGCGGGCGGCGCAGTGCGGCCGAGGCCGGGCAGGACAGCGGGAGCGTCCGCCGCCGCCATTGGCCCGCGCTGCCGGTCCCCGCCGCTGCCCATTGGCTGCCGCGCTGCACCATTGTTACGTCACCAGCCGGGGGGCGGGGCGCCCGGCGAGACCCGCGGAAAAGTTGGGAGAAACTTGAGGGCGCGCGGGGGGCGGGGCTCCCGGAAACCCGAGCCGCTGGCCTGGAATGGCTCGCGGCTCGGGGCGGCGGGCGGCGGGGGCTCGGGCCGGGAGGGGGTCGGCGCCGCCGCCAGTGGAAGTCCGGGCTCCGCCGAGCGGACTTTCTTCGTCACCCCACGAGTCATATTTCGGGTCCCCTTTGCGCTGACCCTCTGTGACCTTGGGGAAGACCTCCGGGACTGGTTTCCCGTCTGTTCGTGGAGGGGTCAGGGGGTATGAGGTGTGAACCCGTACGGGTCGCGGCAGCGTTCTGCCCCGCCAGGGTTCGGGGTGCCCTAGGCTGCCTTTCCCGGGGAATAGAGGAACGGATGCAGACAGCTGTTTATGGGCGCCTACTGTGTGCCAATCTCCGTGCTAAACATACTTGATTTCACTTCATCTTCTCAACCCGAAGTGGTGGGAATTGTGACCCCCCAATTCACCGACCGGGAAATCAGGGCTCGCAGGGAGCTGGCCTCCAAGTGAGGAGCAGCCAGGAGGGAGGCAAGTGCTTCCGCTGCTTTTCTTCAGGCATTTGTGGTGGACTGGGCCCCAGCCTCCCCACAAGGGGTGCAAAGTTTGGGGTGCCACACGTGCAAGCTCCAGAGGTTACGCTGAGACCCCACCTCAGGCAGGGTGGCCTTGCAGGCCCATACCACCCCTCAGGGGGGCTGCTGGAGACCAGCACATTTACAGACTGTGGATACCCTGGGTTGGGGTACAGGGAACGCTGGGCTTGGGATCCTGGCTCCACCTCTGCCCACCTCAGCTTTCTTCTCCTGCCCTCTCTAGGCCTCAGTTTCCCCACAGTTTCTCCCAGTTTTCCTGTTCTGGACGTCTTTGAGTATGACGGGGGGTCAAGTGAATGTAGGTCCTGGGGTTGATACTTGGCCTTTGGGAGCCCCCAGACCCTGGGTGACATCCTGGGAAGGTAGTGCCCCAGGTGAACCAACTGTGGCTCAAGGCTCTAGCCACCCTGTTCTCTTGTCCCCTTCTGCTCAAGAGCTGGAGTCGAGACCTCACACCATCTCTGTAGCTACCAGTGGAATGCGGGCGAAAGGGCATCGACTGTAGGTGCCAGGGCTGGCGGTCTCTCTCCACCCCTCCACGCCCTCCTCCCTCCTCGCTGGATTTCCCGAAGGCCTCTTTCTAACAGTCAAGTCTAACCCTGTTTCTCCACTGCTTGGAAGCTTCCTGTGGACACGGACTTAGCCAGAAAGACCAGGTGGGGCAGGAGAAAGGCATTCCTGGCTGGGGCACAGCTGGAGCAAAGGTCTGGAAGTAGCAGAGGGAGGTGCAGAGGCCAGCCGGGAGGGCCAGGTCACACAGGGCCTTGAAGGCTGAGGTAAGGACCTTGGGTTTGTCCTGAGGACCTGGAGGTAGAGGTGGAGGAGGTTTGGAAGTTAGTAAATTATTGTATTTAAGGCATACAAAAAAATTATAATAATCATGAATGCCTAGGAGCCCACGATCCAGTTGGAGAAATAATACGTGGAGAAATCTGAAGGCCTATGTGTCTGTCCTGCCCCCTAACCAGCCCTAGGCCTTTCCCACGGTGGCAGCTGACCTTGTAACACTCTCCATCATGGCACCAGTCGGCCCTCACGCTCAGCGGCCTGCCTTTTTCTCCCAAGGTCACTTTTAGACTCATCCCCTGGGGTACGTGCTGTGCTGGGTCACGCGTCGTCTCTGCTGGTGGCTGGCACAGCGTGTGTGGTCTCCCAGTGCTGCTGTGAACGTCCCTGCCCCCTTGGGGGCCATTGGGCTTCTGTGCAGGGGGAGGAGGGGCAGTGCGGGCGTGGGGCGTGCCCCTCCACTGTGGCTTCATATGCCTGGGTGCTGCCCTCTGAGGCTGCTCCGGGGACAGTGTGAGCAGGGAGGGAAGGGACAGCTTCCCTTGGGAGGGAGGATGGACCTGGGGGGACATGAAGGGCTGTGGGCAGAGGATGGGGAGGATGGCTCAAGTCCCAGAAAAAGTAAGGAGGCCTGGGGACTGCCCTGCCCAGGCCCTGATGCCACATGGGCAGGGCCTGCTCACCCATGGGTATGGGTTTGACCTTTGACCCTGTCGTGCTCCCTCTGGGACCCGACTGAAGACGTACTCCCCTCCTGGGAGAGCTTGTCCCACCAGGGCAGGCATCGTGTGTGCCCAGGCAAGGAGGTGTAGTCAGCGAGGTCAGCAAGATGGGGAGGACTCTGCGCAGAGGAGCCGCCCGGGCTGCCGTCGATTTTCTCCCTCCCTCTGGCTGCTGAGAAGTGCAAGGGGAGAGGGTGGAAGCCCACCAGTAGCCTGCTGGCCTGAGAAGGGGTGGTGGGGCCAAGGGGAGGCATGGAGTTCACTGGAGAGAAGCAGTTGAATTCTGTCTAGATTCTGACCAACTAGGGTGGGTGTGAGAGGGAGAGAACAGTCCAAAATGCCTCCCAGGTTAGGCTGAGCCCTGGAAGGACGGGGAGGCGCAGCGAGTGGGCGTTCATGAAGCCTGTCAGCGATGGTGGAGCGTCCTTGGCAACTGGAGGTTGAGAGGAAGCTCCAGCTGGTGATAAACAACTGGGGGGCATGGTAGAAAGAAGACACTTGAGAGAAATGAGGGTGCGGAGGCCGGAGCCAGGACTGCCAGCTCCTAGGGGCGAGGAAGAGGAGGACGACGGAGCCAGGAGGAGGCGACAGGCCCTGGGAAGTCAAAAAGACACAGGGTTCCTGGAATTCAAGTGTCCCAAGGAGGAGGGAGTGGTCAGCTGGGACAAGTGTCACCAGCAGGTCAAGAGGATATGGCTTCTTGTGGGTCAGGGAACCTTTACAAGAGGCCATGGAGTGGCAGGAGCAGCCTAGCTGGAGAGATTGGGGACAGGGACTAGAGCAGGGGAGAGGGGGAGCTGGAGGGCAGGTGGGTTAAAGAATGAAGGAGTGGGAATAACACACGTGTGTACATGTGCACAGGCGAGTGTGTGTGCATGCAGGCACGTGTGTGTGCGTCTGTGCACTGTGTGTTGACTTACCACATGGACATGCTCCCTGACCTGGGCCCCAGCTGCCCCCAGCACGGCCTGCAGAGCCCATCCTCAGAGCAGGGCGTGCGGAGGTGGCCTGGCCTGCAAGCGCTGTTCAGGGTGTGTGCTGCGCTGCAGGGGCCGGGGGGGGGGGGGGGGGGGGGGGGGGGGGGGGGGGGGGGGGCGGGGGGGAGCTTCCTCTGAGAGGAGGCTGGTGCCGGACGTGCTGGGTCCTAATCAGCGACTCACAGCTGTGGAACTCCAGCTGACTCCACCTGCCTGAGCTCCAGTCTCTTGACTGTGAAATGAGTCAGGTGGATCTTCAGATCTCAAAGGAAGGAGTTTCAGGGCCAGGATTGGCCATAGGATGGGAAATGGCCAGGACCAGGAGAGAGGGTGGGGACATCCCACCACCCTCCCCAGCTCACCTGGCTCCTGCCCTTCCACCTCCTGGCTGGACCAGGCCAAGCCCACCTGGCCTTCAAGGGTCCGCACCACGGGCGCTGGCTCCTCCCTTCCTCTGCCTTCTCCTCCTGGAGGGCTGGGCTTGTCCCCACCTGCCCTCAGGCTCAGGCTTCCCCACCAAACTCTCCAGCCCATCCAACCAGTCCTTCAAGGCTCAGCTCGAGATGCCAGTACAGGTAAAATGAGGTGAAGACAAGTGACGTCCTGGGAGCCAGAGTCCAACATACACGGCAAGGGAGTGACATTGAGAATGTGTACAGGGCCGGCCCCGTGGCCGAGTGGTTAAGTTCGCGCGCTCCACTGCGGCGGCCCAGGGTTTCGCCAGTTCGGATCCTGGGCGGGGACATGGAACATCAGGCCATGCTGAGGCAGCATCCCACATGCCACAACTAGAAGGACCCACAACTAAAAATACACAGCTATGTACCCGGGGGCTTTGGGAGAAAAAGGAAAAATAAAATCTTTAAAAAAAAGAGAGAGAATGTGTACAGAGCTCCTGCAAGCCAGTTAGAAAGATTAATCCAGGAGGAAAACGGGCAAGGGGCATGAACAGGCAAGTCACACGTTGGCCAATAGACACATGAAGATACTCGGCTTTGTACGAAATCAGCAAATGGACACTCTCTTGTATTACCTGTTGGCAAAAACCAACGAGACCCATAACAGCCAGCACAGCGAGGTCAGGTCGCTCTCCCAAAGAGGAGGGGAGGGCACCTCGACAGGCCCCTCTAGTAGGGAGAACACTCATGCCCTTGGGTCCAGCACTCTCCCGGGTAGGCATCTTATCCCAGATAAATACTTGCCCTCATGCCAAGTCCCACATACGATGCCCACTGCTGTGGGATTTGTTCACTTGTTTAATTCTTTAAAGTTTTATAAAAGAATTCAGGCTTAATTTTATATTTTATTTCCAACTATTTCATCGTTAAACCTTTGAAGAGAATACAGGTGACTACCAAGTACCCAGGAGGCCAGGTCACTGCTGTGTTTTTTGTTTTGTTTTTTTTTGAGGAAGATTAGCCCTGAGCTAACAACCACTGCCAATCCTCCTCTTTTTTGCTGAGGAAGACTGGCCCTGAGCTAACATCCATGCCCATCTTCCTCTACTTTATATGTGGGACACCTGCCACAGCATGGCTTGACAAGGGGTGCATAGGTCCATACCCAGGATCCAAACCTGCAAACCCGGGGCTGCAGAAGCGGAGCACAGGAACTTAACCGCTGCGCCACCGGGCCGGTCCCTGCTGCTGCGGTTTTAATAATGAAAAACTAGAAACAACTCAGTGACCACCCAGGGACCTTCCTGAAGTTACCATAATGCGTGATTTTGTCTGGGACAGTCCCTGTCATCGAAGCATAATTATACTAGCGTCTGGAGTAGAAGGTGACTCATATGCCTGTCCCATAACCAGTGCACACACAGGCAGGGACCAAGTGCCTGAGCGTCCTCACCTGAGAGTGGAGATGAGAACGAGACCCCACACAGGACGCAGCCGTGCCTGGCACGGGGCCAGCCTCGATAACTGAGCTGCTAGGGTTAATTTTTAAATATTTCGATATAAAATGTTAAAAGAAAAAGCATATGTTTTGTTTTAAAAATACTAGAAGCCGCACACGGATCTGTTGACAGCAGTGCCCCCTGGGGAGAGAACCAGCAAGGTGGAGGGAACCCTGTCAGTGTATTCTCTGTACCTTCTGTGTGGTTTGAGTCATTCACAAGGGGCACATAGTCAAATATTATTTGTGTAATTAAGGCAAGTTTTAAGGAGGCAGTTCCCACTGGCAAAATGCCGTCTCGTCTCATGGCCATTGTGTCGCTGACTTGCACAGTGAGCTAGGTCGGATTGCTGGCCCCCTTTACACGCAGGGAGTCTGAGGCTCAGAGGAGGCACGGGGCCTTGCCCAGAGGGGGAGCGTCTAAGTTTCATCGTGTCCCCAGAAGGGAAGGCTTTGGTTTCATGAGTTCCTAACCCCCTTGCCATGTCAGACTCCTTCCTGAAAGCTGATGGAAGCTGTGGCCCCTCCCCCTGGAAGTTTCTCCCACTCACAAGAGGGGAGGAGCCTCAGATGCAGCTGGGAGGGTGGGCTGGGGCCCCTCCACCCCTGGCCAGGGGGCTCAGGTCATCAGCCAGCACTTCTAAGCAGCTTCTCTCATCACTTTATTCAACTAACAGGCCCTTGGAGCCTGTTCTGAAGGCCAGTGGGCAGGAGAGGCTTTCTAGAGGAGGAGTCACCTGCCACCCACACCATCAATCAAGTCCTGAGGGCTGTGTGCAAACACCCCTCCTCACTACTTAGTCAGCCTCCCTGCTCCAGACTGCCTGGACTCTCCCAGACCCAGCTTCAGCCCCAGCCTCCTGCAGCCTGAGGGATCCTGTCAAAACCAAGTCAGCTCAGCCCCTTTTCTGCTCAGAGCTCTCCCTAGCTGCCCATCTCAGACTAAAACCCCTGCTCTGCCTCAAGGCCAGACTCCTTCCATTCCACTGGAAACCTAGGCCTTCAGCCCTCAGAGCCTCAGGGCCCTTGCACATGCTATTCCCTCTGCCTGGACCTCCAGTCTCCAGAAGTCTGCATGGCCTCATTTCAGGTGTCACCTGGCTAAAGGAGCTCCCCTAGCCACTCTAGCCTTCTAACACAGTGTCCTGCACTTCTGGGGGTTTCTCCTCTGTCAGCTCACAGGGCGGGGCCTTCCTGTCCCTGCAGGACCCTAGTAAGCGCCCCATAAAAGCTGATGGCTAAGTGAAGAAGGAGTTAATCAGGCTGGCCGGGTGGAGTCAGGGCGTGCTGGGGTCGGGGAGCAGGCAGCGATGGGAGCCAGGCAGGCCTGATCAGCCCATGGGGAGTGGGGACGGTTCCGATGCTGGGGAGGGCTGGGAACAGGAAGCACATGATTCATCCCAGCTGCACCAGAGTCGTGGCCACTAGGGAGCCCTGAGCACCAGGCAGAGACTCAGCCGAGGCGCAGCCCAGGTCGGGCAGCAGCAGCGCAGGAGTCTGCGGGACACAGGCCTGGCTCCTCTGGGCGGAGGCCAGCTCCGGCCACCTGGGGCGGGAAGTGGGCAGGAGTAGGAAGCAGAGCGAGGAAGATGCCCCGCGCTCTCCCTGACCCTCCTAGCACTTCAGGCCTGAACTCCTGCGTGGCTCTGTGACTTTGGGCGCGTGCTGCCCTCTCAGGGCCAGGAGCCATCTTTTGGAGCCCGGCTGTGCCGGCCTCGCCAGGTGCAGGCCCTCCGCGCTCAGGCCTCGGGACGAGGAACACCCAGGGCCGTGGGACAGCACAGCCCAGATGGGCGGGCCAAGGGCAGCCCCCACTTCGTCTGCGCCTCCCACTTATTTCCCACCCTCTCATCAGTAAATAGTTGTGGTTTGCAGTGAAGTGAGTCAGAAAGGGAAACTGAGGCCGGAGAGCTGGGCCTGGCCCAGGTCACGCAGCTCAGAGGAGCCCTAATGACATCAGCGGCGCCAGTGCGTCAGCCGCACGCAGGAACACTCCCCCTTCCGGAGACCCCGTGCCCAAGGGGCCTGGATCCCTCCATCCTCAAAATCACTTTCTTTTAGGTGACGCGAGGGGAAACTGAGGTTCGAGGAACCGGAGCCACTTGGCAAAGGCCCGGAACAGGGGGAGGAAGGGGCAGGCACGTGGACTCGACTTCTTGGGCCTGTCGGGCTCAGGGCTTGGAGAGGGGGTCCCCTTATCGGACCCGCCGCAGGGCCATGGGGAGGAGGGGGCGACTGTGAGCCCGGCCTCAGTTTCCCCACCGGCGTAGGAGACCAGAGCGGGAAGCGGTGTCGAGGCGGGCCGGGACCGGTACCCCCACCGCCCTGCGCGGGCCGACACCGCCCCCTGGCGGCCAAGCGCGTCATCGCAGCCCGCAGCCGGTCACGGGGCCCAGCGAGGGTGCGGAGCCAGGACGCCCAGGTCGCCAGGGGCCAGGGGACGTTTGAGAGCCCTCGCCCCAGCGGCGGGGTCCGCGGGCTTAGGTCTCCACCCCGGAACATCCTGCACGCTCGCCACCGCCGTATGGCCTCCGCAGCCAGGCCCTTCCCACTCTGGGTCTCATCTCCGCCGTCAAATAGCCACAATCCTGCCCACACCACGCCTGGGGCCACTCGGGCGCCCCCTCTGCCTCCTCCTGCCGGCTTTCTGCCCCCACACTCCGCCCCCGGGGTTAGCACCCCCTCTCTCTCCTCGTGGGCGGGGACCTGGCCAGCGCTGCCCCGATCGGCCAATCAGAAGTCCTGGGGCGTGGCGGGGAGGGACCGATTGCCCGACGGGGAGGGCACGAGCAGCGGGCAGTTGGGCCCCGCCGGGGTTCCCCTCCCCGCGCCTCCCTCTGCTGAGAGTCCTCGGACCCGGACAGATCGCCGGGTGCGGAGGGCAGCTCTCCCGGCGCGGAAGAGGCAGGCGAGGGGCGCTTCAGTTTCCCCGTCTTCGAAGTAGGGACGATGGCTGCCCCTCTGCCCCCATCGAGAGACAGCCCCAAGGCCCCTAACTCGGTCTGCAGGCCGCAGGGGTCCCTGGTGACTCGCACTGCCAGAGCCCTCTGCCCAACCCCACCTCTCCCCCAGGGAACAGACCTTCTCACTAGCTGGTCCCTTCGCCTGGAATGCAGTCCACCCAGCTGAGCATGCTCGTGTAAGTGGCCTAATTGTACCTCCCTCCCCAGAGGCTTCCTTGACCGCTGTCACCGGCCCCTTCTCTCAGCCTTCCCAGATGCAGGTTGATGAGGCTCCCAAGCGCCTGCCCTGCCGAGTGTTCAACGTACCCCAGCCCATTTCACAGATGCAGATACTGAGACCAGAGTGGTCTGAACAGCCAGACACAGGGCACTCAGCTGGGAGGTGATGGGGTGGGAACCTAGCCGTCCATTGTGACCTGCTGCTGGCCCATCCCTCTGTCACTGGGCTGCAAGCCTGTCCTCTGCTCTCACTCCAGGGATCCCCCAGGACACTGCTGGCAGAGCCCACTGAGGGTCCAGTGCTGTCCAGATGGGGGATCAGGAATCCCCAGGAGCCACCCCTTCTTCTGCCACCCTTTGTCCAATAGGGCACTGAGGTCCTGGAGGGGCAGGGAGGGCCCTGCCAGGTGTCACTAAAGTCCTAAGCTTTCCTGGATGCCCACTGTGGAGGCAGCACAGGCCTGGACTGGTGAGGAGACAGATCACTAAGGCCTGAGAGGGGCTTCCTGGCCCCAAGGAGGGGGGCAATTGGGATAACTGCCTGCCATCGAGAGCAGTGGACAGGAAGGGGGGAGGGAGGGGAGAAGGGTGGATGGGGTGCAGTTACTATGCTAATGAACCCTGAGAGAGAAATGAGACTTCCACCGGTGTATCAGCTGTCTACTGCCGTGTAACAAACAACCCGCAACAGTAGCTTGAACAGCAATGATTTTTTATTTCTCAGAACTCTCTGGATTGACTGGACAGTTCTTGTGCTTTGTGTTGTGTCAGCTGACATCAATTATACAGCTGCAGTTGGCTGGAGGCTCAGCTGGGGTGAAACCCCAAGGCAGCTTCCCCATGTGGCTGTGGTTCCTGTTGGCTGGCGGCTGGGGCTCAGCAGGCTGCCAGCTTGGGCCGTCATCCCAGGGACTTTGGTTCTCCTCTACTTGTCCTCTCCACATGTCTGACTTGGGCTTCCTCACAGCATGGCAGCTAGGCCAATGGGCAAGAGCTTATCAAACCTCTATTTCCATCACTCTTGCTAATATTTCATTGGCCAGAACAAGTGATGTGGCCAAGCCCAGAGTCACTGTGGACTGAGACCTCACAAGGGCATGAACACCAGGAAGCGAATGGTTCATTGGGGGCCAGCAACATTACAGGTTACCACAGCGGGAAAAGAATGCAGGGGGACAGGGGACAGTAGACCCTCAGGGGCCAGAATAACCACGGACAGCTCCTGAAGGAGGACGGGCTTGGCCATAGAGGGCCAACAGCTCCATTCTCCTCCCTGCTCCCGTCCTGGGGCCCATGGAGGCAGGAAGGCAACCAGCCACTAAATGAAGACATAAACTGTGAAAACGCCTGATTGGAGCTAAGTGCTCTGTGGACAATGAAAACAGAGTGATGTGACAGTGTGCTGGGACATGCGGGATGGGGCGGCTGCTTGAGATGAGATAATCATGGAAGCCTTCTCAGAGGAGGTGATGTTTAGGTTGAGCTCTGACCAACAGAAGGAGTCAGGCTTGAGGAGTGCTGGGGGAAGTGAATTCCAGGCAGAGGGAACAGATAAAGCAAAGCCCCTCATATGGGAATGAGCTTGGCAGTTTTGTGGATTGGAGAGAAGACCAGGGTGGCAGGCGAGGAGTAGGCAAGGGGGCAGGCTGGGCAGGGCCAGATCAGGCTGGATCTTATAGGCCTGGACAATGAGGTTGGACTTTTCTCCAAGTGCAATGCGGTGCCACCCAAGAACAATATGACGGAATCTCGCTTATTTCTACTGACCGTCTACTGCATGCCAGGCAGTGTTCCAGGCACTTGGGACTCGTCAGTGAACCAAACACAGAAACAGCCCTGCCCTCGTGGAGTGCGATCTGATTTGGGAATTCAAAAAAGAAAAAAAAAAAACACTGCTGAAAGGGGACAAAAGTGGGGTGCCTGAATAGAAGGAGAAAGAATGGAGGAGGAGGGACTGTCAGGCATAGGAAATAGGGGGTGAGCAAAAGAAGGTAAATTCTAGAATCAGCATGGGAGGTAATCTTCATGATGTTGGGTTAGACAAAGAGGTCTTAGATATTTTTTCTACAAAAGAAAAAAATTGATAAATTGTATTTTGTCAAAATTAAAAACATTTTCACTTCAAATAAAATGAAAAGTAAGCCACAGGTTGAGATAAAATGTTTTCAAATCATATACCCAGAATATATCGATATATATCAAGAATTCTTAGAACTTAATCATAAGACACACAACCCAGTTTTTAAAAGAGGCAAAAGATTTGAACAGACCCTTCACGGGAGAAGATATACAGATAAGCACATGACAAGACGTTTAACATCATTAGTCATTAGGGAAATGCAAATTAAAGCCCCAATGAGATACCACTACAAGCCTATTAGAATATCTAGAATTAAAAAGACTGACCATGCCAACTGTTGACAAGCGTGTGGAGCATCTGGAACTCTTGCACATTGCGGGTGAGAGCGTAAAATAGTGTGGCCACTTTGGAAAACAGTTGGGCAGTTTCTTACACTTGCTGCATGACCCAGCAATTGCACGCCTAGGCATGTGCCTAAGAGAAATGAAAACACATCCACATAAAGATCTGGACTTGAACATTCACAGCAGCATTCTTCATGATAGTGAGAAAATGCAAACACAGGTCCACGTGGCCATTTAAAGGGTGAATAGATCACCAAATTGTAGCATGTCCATGCAATAGAAATTATTCAGCAATAAAAAGGAATTGACTACTGACACAAGCTACAACAGGAGGAACTTAAAAAACAGGATGCGAGGTAAAACAAACCAAACATCTGTCATCAACAAGAATGTATTTACACTTAAAATTGTGTTAAAATGCTAGATCTCTTAAAAATAGAGAAAGAGGGCCGGCCCCGTGGCCGAGTGGTTGGGTTCGCACGCTCCTCTTCGGCGGCCCAGGGTTTCCCTGGTTCGGGTCCTGGGCGCAGAGGTGGCGCCGCTCGTCGGGCCGTGCTGGGACCGCGTCCCGGGTGCTACGACTGGAAGGACCCACAACTAAAAAAGATATACAACTGTGTACCGGGGGACTTTGGGGAGAAAAAGGAAAAATAAAATCTTTAAAAATAATAAAAATAATAAAAATAAAAATAGAGAAATAAACAGAAAACTACATAACGTGTGATTCCATTTACCTGACGTGTGTAGAAAAGGCAAATCTAGAGATAAGGAGAGCAGGTCTCCGAGGAAGAGAGCAGGTCGGCGGTTGCCTGGGGCTGGGGTGGGAGCTGGGACTGACCGCACAGAGGCACCAGGAACATGGCCGGGGCGGGGCGGGGAGGAGGCGGCGATGAAAATGACCTAAAACTGGATTGTGGTGATGGTTGCACAGCTCTGTAAATTTTCTAAAAAATCATTATGTCCTTACAACTGGGGGAATTTTACGGCATATAAATTATACATCAATAAAACTCAAAAACAAAAGGAAAGGAGCGAGGGCGAGGCCTTCGGACGGGCTGCGCTCCGCGAGAGCCGCGGGGCGGGGCAGCCTGAGCCCTCCAGGTTTCAGGCCCCGAACCCTTGGGGCCTCTGTAGTGCTGCGGTGTCCCCTAGGTCAGGAACCCCAGCTGGGCAGGAGCCCGGGTGCTGTGGGGTGACTTCTGAGTTGTTTACAGAAAACCCTCCGGGAGGGAATGAAACCTGTTTTGAATGATAAATGCTCGAAAACCACAAGAAGTTAACCCCCAAGTCTGAATTCTCCCAAACTGGGGAAATCAGTTTCCTTCCAATAACGCGCTCCGGGCCCAGGGGAGGCCCCGCCCAGCTGCACGGGTGAGGCGGGCAATTAATACGGGGCAATTAGGGACGCTGCTGTGTTGGGGTGGGGGGCCTGGCCCCCTGGCAGACGTTTCTGGGAGGGAAGATCCGTTGGGAGAAGTAGATCGAGTGTGTGCCTGGCGGGGAGAGCAGCACACACACGCCAACCCCTGTCCCCCGCGTCCTGTGGGGACAGGGTTGCACTGACTTGAGCCTGAACCCAAAAGGTACCTGCAGACCCCCGCGCTCAGAGACTCGCTGAAGAACCGGCGCAGAGGGTCCCAGACTCCAGACAGGACACCCTGGGGCTTAAGACAAGGTCAGGAAAAGCTCAGGAGCTGAAGCCCGCACTGTGGGGCTCCCTGAGTGAGAAAGGGGCACTGGCTCCCCCCGCCACACACACACCCTGCACCGACCAACTCTCCAAACACCAAGACCCAGGTGCCTCCTTAAGAGAAGGGGCGCAGGCGAGTCTCGGCCCAGGGGCAGGACTGCTCCCCCGCTCCGCCCCCTCCCTTGGTTATTGTCAGGCTTGGGGTTCACAGGGCAGTCAGCTCAGACCCTCTGGCCTGCCTAGGGTCCTCCACATCCGCTCCTTGCAGCCCCCCTCAGACTACCAAGGGCGCTGTTAAACCTGAACATGCCCTGCCCACGCCACCCCCTACGCCCGCCACAGGAGCGGGGAATCTGAGAGCGGACCACTGGGAGAACTGCAGCCCACCCCCAACACGTGCGAGACTGCTCTCCCCGGGTGATTGGACCAGGAATGGACACTTGACCAAGGAGAGCCCATCCATAGGCTGGCCAGTGACCTATCAGGGGTAGCCTGGTGAGAGCAGAGCCAATCAGATGCCTCCCTGGGATCTGGCGCCAAAACGGTCGGAGAGGGACATGTGGGGCCTTGGGTGGCATCCGGGTGCACTAAGTCGGGGTTAAGGTGAGGAGAGAGAGGAGAGCAAGCAGGGCCGGAGGCTGAGGGCATGGGAGAGGGAGAGGCAGGAAGAGAGGCCCAGGCTCACCTCCGCTTAACCAGCTCACATTTTCTCAAACCCAAGCCGTGCCCGCAGCGGGGGCTGACTTCCCGATAGCACACCGTCTCCACCGTCAGCCTCCAGAGTTTGTGGTTATATCACCCGTCTTGCTTCGGCGGCTCCAGGTCTTCGTGCTGGGCGTGTGGTGCACTCGTTTGCTCCGATGTGGGTTAAAGTGAATTCCCTACCATCAAAAAAGCTTCCTCGTTTGTGCCTCATGTTCACAGCAGCGTTATTCACAGTAGCCAAAGGGTGAAAAAACCCAAGTGTCCACGGGTGGGTGAAAGGATAAATGACAGGTGGTATATCCATACAGTGGAGTATTATTCAGCCTTAAAAAGGAAGGAAATTCTGTCACATCATGGATGAACCTCGAGGACATTATGCTAAGTGAAATAAGCCAGTCACAAAAGGACAAATACATACATGATTCCGCTTATTTGAGGGACCTGGTGTAGCCAAATTCACAGAGACAGAGAGTAGAATGGTGGTCCAGAGGCTGGAGGGAGGGAGAGGGAAGCTGTTGTTTAAAGGGGACAGAGTTTCAGTTTTGCAAAATGAAAAAAGTTCTGGAGACGGTTGGTGGTGATGGTTGCATAGCAATGTGAATGTACTTAATACCACTGAATTGTACGCTTAAAAATGGCTAAGACGGGCTGGCCCGGTGGCACGGTTAAGTTCGCACGTTCTGCTTTGGTGGCCCGGGGTTTGCCGGTTCAGATCCTGGGCGCAGACCTGCACACCGCTTGTCGTGCCATGCTGTGGCAGGCGACCCACATAAAATAGAGGAAGATGGGCACGGATGTTAGCTCAGGGCCAGTCTTCTTCAATAAAAAGAGGAGGATAGGTGGCAGATGTTAGCTCAGGGCTAACCATCCAAAAAAAAAAAAAAAGGCTAAGATAGAAAATTATATATTATGTGTATTTGGTCACAGTTTTACAAAATGAAAGTCCTCCACGCACCCAAGAGCTCACCCTGCCCTGAGATCCACGGTCCACGCACAGAGCCAGCCTGGAGGGCCTCTGCGCTGTGCAAGCAGAAGCCTTTGCCTCCTTACCGGGCTGGCCGTGGACCTGGTCAGGGCCAAGGTACCAAGTCAGAATGCCTCACCCAGCCAGGCCTTGAGACGCTGCGTGAAACCTGGGCACTTGGCTCATCTGCAAGGAGGCATCACAGTGGTCAGCGGGAAAACTCGAGATCCGAGTGGCGGGCAAGCTCTGCTGCCGGCCCCGTCAGTCCTAAGCGGAGGGCCTTAGGAGCCTGGAAGTCAGAGCAACAGGTGGTGGGGAAAGGACACGAATATTCCAGGGGTCAGCTGGATCTGCTGCACGTGGCCACCTGCAGAGAAGCCTCACAGCAGGGCAGGAGACCCTCCCAGTGGCCTCACTGAGGCTCCTCTTCCTGGAAGCAGTGGTGGAGGGTGGCCCTGCTCACGCTGGCCTCAGTGACTGCTTTTCCAGTCTCCCAAGTCTGCCCAAGACAGCTCCTGAAGGACACGGTCTCCTGCACAGAGTGGAGCCCGCCAACAGGTCCTCTTTAAAGTTCTTGGCTGCCTGCTCTGTGCCAGGGAGGAAAACAGCGTCCTGACTGCCACCTGGCCCCCATGCCACACTGGCCTCACTGGAGAGTGAAAGCAGAAAGGAAATGGAGGCTCAGAGGCCAGGGTCACACGGCTGGTAGCATCAGAGCCACAGCGGGAAACCAGTCACTTTGACTGCAAAACTTGCACACTCCTAAACTTTGCTTCTCAACTGGGAGCGTGAGTACCTCGTGTGAGCGGTGGAGGGGGGAATGCTGGGCGGGGACTGGGGAGGGCCACAGCATGGACAAGATCAGCTTCCAGAGCATCAGGTTTACTCAGACACTTGGGGTGGGACATGGGGAATTGAGTGGCTGTGTAAAACCTAACTTTTGGGTTACTCAAGCATTCTCACATTAAAGGGGCAGAGCACAACACCCACAAGGGTTTTTTGATGAATCAAGGGATTTTGCGCTAGCGGCAGGTCCACCATCTCAGTTCACTGGCCTCCACAATTAAGAAAACTGTGGGGTCACCCCGTGGCCGAGTGGTTAAGTTCACGCACTCCGCTTCAGCGGCCCAGGGTTTCTCTGGTTCGGATCCTGGGCACGGACATGGCACTGCTGGTCAGGCCATGCTGAGGCAGCATCCCACATGCCACAACTAGAAGGACCCACAACTAGAATATACAACTATGTACTGGGGGGCTTTGAGGAGAAGAAAAAAAAAGACTGGTAACAGATGTTAGCTCAGGTGCCAATCTTAAAAAAAAAAAAAAGCAGCCATTGGTGGATAAGTTCAAGAACGCTGCATTTCATCTGCCACTTTGGGAGGAAGCACCTCCCTGTCTCATGATTTGCGTCATGATGTCCCACCCAAGGGTGGATGGGTCCCCTGGAAAGGCTCAGCAGGCACGTCGTTTGTGGCTGTCCCCCAGCCCCCCAGGCTGGCAGCCCGCATGCCAGCCCCTCGCTCCAGACTCCTGCTCATCTGTTACCTCTGAATCACAGAGCAGTGTGGGAGGGAGGCAGGCAGAGCAGGGCGCCCTGTGCCCGATTGACAGAGGAGAGAACTGCAGCCCAGAGAGGCCAGGGGCCCAGACAGCACAGGAGGAAAGGCCAAGAGGCCAAGAGGCGGAGAGGTGCCTGGCTGGGGGCTGTGGCCCCAGCCCCTCGTGCTCCTCTGGGCTTGATCCTGAGTCCAGCTGCCCGGCCACTGCCAGACAGCATCTTGGAGAGAGGTGGGGACTGCTGCTTCCCTCACCTGTCCCTGCGGGGTGAGGAGGGCTCGGAGAGGGCTGCAGCTCCGCCCTGAGACCCTGGACCCTGGGATACCCAGGAGGTGACAGAGCCACTGCCCTGGACCCAGCGGGTAATGGCTGTTTGGGCCTCCCAGGCTGAGTCACTGTGGCCTTCCTTCAGTCTGTCTGATACCCGGGGGCCTGCGCCCAGCCACCCTGGGACAAGGGGGAAAGGAAGGTGCTTCTGAGAACGTAGCCCTGGGAGAGGCTCTGTGCACTCAGGGGGTTGGGGACCCATGAGGGGAGGCTGAGTGGGGGGTGGGGGTGGGGGTCCCATCCACTTCCTTTCTGCTGGAGCTTCTCCACTTTGAGAAGGGATTTTGTTACTGCTGCTGTTGTTGGGCTTCTGAGCGAGATTCCCAGTGCAGAGGGGTCAAGCTACTAACCGACATTTGGGGCCCCTGCAGGCCCTGAGGCATCCAGGCACAAACCCCAGGGCCTACTCTGCACAAGGCCTGGCTGTTCCTGGTTGGGCCTCCATAGAGAAGACACTGTGGGAGAGTGAGAAGAGGACTGGACCGTGTCACACAGACCCAGCAGAAAAGCCACAATAACAGTGGCTTCAACAAGATGGACATTGAGTTTTCTCTCATACTCGAGATGTTTAGAGGTGGCTGGGGCTTGTTTGGTAAGTGGCGTCACAGTGTCAGGAACCTGGGTTCCTTCCATACTGTGGCTCTGCCATGCATAGTTTTCATTTCCAAGATCACCTGGTGGCCCAAGATGGCTGTTGAAGCTCCTGCCATTATATCTGCATTCAGGCAGTAGGAAGGAGAAAGGGGAGGAGGGTGTGCCTTTCCCCTTAAGGACTCTTCCTGAAATTAAACACTCTATTTACATCTAGGCCCAAACTCAGTCACATGGCCACACCTACGTTTAAAGGAGGTTGAGAAGTGCCTTAATTCCAGGCAGCAAATGCCCAAATAAACTATCAGGGGTTCTCCTCCCGTGGATCGATCGCTGGAGGTGGTGGGGGTGGGGAAGGGAACCTGAAGGATCCGATGGTCTCTGCTCTAACCACTGACAAGCTGTGTGCCCTTGGGCAAGCCCCTTCACCGCTCTGAGCTCCTGTCTGTGAAATGCAGGTATGGGAAGACTGTCTCCAAGGCCCCTCCCTGCCCTGGCATTTCGTGACCCTGAAGCAGGGAGCCCAGGGAGGTGAAACCAAGGACAGAAACTGCTCCTGTGTAAAGCTTTCCTGTTCCAAGGTTTATAGATTCGCAAGAGCATAAAACTTGATGATTTATTTTCAACCTGCAAACTGATTAATGCAGCCTGGAAGACTGATAGGGGGGTGAGCTGCAATGTGCCTGGGACCTACCCAATGTGGAAGAGCAACAGTCCTGGAGGGCTGGCCCAGTGGCACAGTGGTTAAGTTCATGCGCTCCACTTTGGTGGCCCGGGGTTTGCCGGTTCAGATCCCAGGTGCGGACCTATGCACTGTGTAGGTGAGGAAGACACTTCCTCTACCCGCTCTGGGTCCTTCTGGCCAGACGACGAATTAAATTCACATGAGCCAGAATAACAGGAGAAGATTAAACAAAGCTTTATAACGTGTACACATGAGAGAGGCTCAGGCAACCTGAGCAACTCAGCCAACTGGCCGAGGCTGCCTGTTTAAGTATCTTCAGCTGCAGACAAGGAGGACATTGGGGCAGTGGTTTGGGGCTTCAAAGGGGAGGAAGGCAACCCACGTGGAAATGGAAAAGCAAATGTTTAGTAAATAGAACTTTGATAAGAGTGGGCTTAGCAAGGATCCTCCCAGTCTACCAGAACCCACAGTTATCTATGGTGATGGCCTGTCCTGGGGACAGGCCTTTATTGTAAATTTCTTTTAGGCAGTTGGGGGGAAAGGTCGAATGTTCCTGCTGAGTCTGAGCCTTTATTGTCTTCAGCTCAAAATAGTCCACATACCAGAGTGGTGCATCTTGGGGCAGCCTGCCCTGAACCCCATCAACCACTTGGCAAGCCATGCTGTGGCAGCATCCCACATATAAAGTAGAGGAAGATGGGCATGGATGTTAGCTGAGGGCCAGTCTTCCTCAGGAAAAGAGAAGAATTGGCGGCAGATGTTAGCTCAGGGCTAATCTTCCTCAAAAAAAAAAAAAAAAAAAAAACGAGTTCTGGAGACAGACAGAGGGTGAAGGCTGGAGGAGGATGGGGTGGGAGGGGGCCTGGGAGTCAGCCCAGGTCCTACAGAGACAGGAGGGAGCTGAGGAGACAGACATGACAGCTGGGCATCTCTCTTAGGGTCACAGAGGTGGTGGGGAGAGAGGACCCAAACTCAGGATGGATGCCACCAGGGAGGGACGTGGGGGCCTGGGGAAGAGGGACAGTGGGCAGGGAGAGGAGGTCACCACCAGCAGCCCAGAGGGCTCTCTGGGGCCGGGGCCGGGGAGACTTTCCCTCACAAGCCCTTCTGTGGCTTTCTTTTGTCCGAACCCCGTTCCATGGATTACAGATACTAAAGAGCTCTAAAAGCCTGGAGTCGTGAGAAGTCGTCTGGCCTGCCGGAATCAGGGAGCCAAGCTGCCCTGGGGAGGGAACAGAGCCGGGCTCCCGGAGACGCCTGTTGCTGTTCTCACGCCTCTGAGGGGCTGGAAGGCGACACTGGGGTGGGCTGGCAGGAAGGGGCCTGCTGTCGGGAACTGTAGGGGGTCTGGCTATGAGCCAGGCCTGGGGTAGTGGCGTGCGAGGTGTGTGTAACCAGAGGGCCTTACCCGGCAGCCGGGCACTTGGAGCGGCGCCTCCCTCCTCCCTTCCTGTCCCCTTGGCACCCACCTCCATGGGGTGGCCCAGCAGCCAGGCAGCAGGGAACCGTGTGCCTGGGACACGGCAGATTTCCTAGTCTTCCTCTAGGCCTGGGCAAGCCCCAGAAGGGCCTGAACTTACTGTGGAATGGGGCAAGGGGGCCTGGGGAGGCAAGAAGGACATTCTCTCTGTTTCAAGATGGGGGCTCAAGCTGTTTAATGCAAAAGACATGTGATCTTGGTGGTTAAGAGCAAGGGTTCTGGGCCAGACTACTTGGGTTCAAATCCCGAGTCCTACACACACCAGCTGTGTGACCCTGGGCAAGTTACATAACTTCTCTGTGCCTCACTTTCCTCATTTGCAAAATCAGGAGTTGTGAGGTTAAGTGAGATCCTCTATCACAGTCCTCGGAGCAGCCTAAGAAGGGGCTTAGTAAAAGCTATTAGAACGATCAGTATTGAGTATGATCAACGACAGTGTTGGGACACGCCATGTTGTCGTATGGCCCCTGACCCGGCCCCGACAGGAGCTGAGGGCCCCAGCCACACCGCAGCCTCGCAGGCCAGTGCAGACGGCCCACCCGCTTCTCTGGAGGGGCAGACAGCGAGCGCGTGGAGGGGAGGCTCGCTTACAGGCAGATGCTGGCTTCCTGCTGCCCACGCCCAGCGGAGCCCCCTGCACTGTCCGTTGTAACAAGCTCCTGGGCAATTTCTGCGCAGAAACTCTGGGGGTTTCTGGGGTCCCCTGATCCCTTAAAGCTCAACCGCTGTGGAGAGGTGACCTCCCAGGAGGCCTGGAGTAAACAACAGGCCCCTCAGCGTGCTGGACATGAGCATCAGGGATCCCAACATAGTCCTCCCCTGAGGGCTGCAAGGCCTGGGACCAGCCACCCCACCTGCCCCAGCCAGGCCCCCTGACCACGGCCCTCGGGGGGCCTCCATGGCCATGGCAGCCCCAGGCTCAGGACAACCCTGCTCTCTCGGTAGCTGAGCCCCTCTCTCCATGGGTCCCTGAAGCGGACGGCCTTCCTCCTCGGGTAGGTGAGGACGCAGGACCAGCTCCCCACCCTCCCAGGGCAAGACCTGGAGTCTCTCTGTTCCTGTGTCTGTCACCCTGGCTGTGAGGGCCACAATCTCCACCTGCGTCCTGTCAGGGTCCCAAGAGGCCCAGAGAAAGGTCCAGTGCTCAAGGCCCACTGACCTGGCTTCAAATCAGCTCTGCCACTTCCAGGCTGTGTAGCTTCAGGCAAGTCACTTAACCTCTCTGAGCCCATTTCATCAGTAAAATGCAGATAACGTGAAATTCTTGTGAGGCTGTGAATGGCATGTGTTGATTTGTTTGTTTCTGTCCATTCAGCCCTCTGTGCCATGTCCTTGGCCCCCAGAGAGGGAGATGCAGGGCCCTGGCTTGGAGGTGCTTGCTTCAGTGGGGGAGACGGCAGGTAAACAGGCAGTCAGGGCCCTCAGCTCTAGTTGATATAAATGCCAGGAGCTTGACGACACGGGAGGGGGGACGTTAATTCTAACAGAGGAGGTACGGGAAGAAATATCTGCAGGATGGACAGATGGGGGAGGAAGGAAGAGCCTTGCTGGTAGGGGGCACAGCGTAAACAAAGGCATGAGGTGTGAGCCAGGGTGACAGGCAGTGTGCAGGACAGTGGGGGAGACAGGAGGGGCCTGGGCTGGGAGGGAGGTGCCGTCTGCAGGAGGAGCTGTGGGGAAGGGCAGCTCGGCGGTCAGGGCTTGAGGCAGACCTCCAGGCCCCCTGGCCCCCGCACCACCCGGGGATACCTACGGAGAAACTGGCCACGGGCAGAATCTGCACGAATCCAACCGTCACCCTCCAGTGGCCGGCAGTGCCCGCCTGGCCTTCCAAGACTGGGGGTGGGAGGGCTGGGTCCCAAACGCCCGCCCCTCCAGTGGACCTGTGTTTTGTACAAGGTTCCAGATGTTTAAACGCCAGCCGGCAACCTGGCTGCCCAAGCAGGGGCGTCCGGGACCCCTGGCCTGGCTTCTCACACAGCGCTGTGTCTCCTTATGTCAGCCCTCAGCAGCCACTGAGGCCGAGAGCCCCGGGAAGGAGAGCAATTTGGGAATAGCAGACACTTTGTGGCTCGAAGGGCACCCCTCCCCCGCACCGGGGCGCCAGGGTCCCCTCTGCCCTCGGCCCTGAGCAGCCGCTTGGGCCAGGGCCAGCAAGGCATCCTCGAGGAGACCACAGCCCTGTTCTGAGAAGGCTGGGTGGGTGGGTGGGTGAGCTCCGTGGGAGCCCAGTTTCCTCATCCATAAGTGGGGACATTGCTCCCTCCCGGTGACCCTGCAGGGCAATGAACTGAGCCTCCGCGATGGGGTTCAGCCCCTACAGGCGGCAGATTCACTCACCCAGAGGTGGAGACTGGGAGATTCCAGAGAAGAAGCCCAAGATTCTGTGGGAAGGTGCTCCATTCCAGCGGGCCTTGCTGCTTGGGCCACATCCTGGGAGACTGAAAGAAAGCATCCAAGCCGAGGGCCAGACAGTGAAAGAGCTCACGTGACACCCAGCGGCCCAGCTCTGGCGGACGTTCTGGGTCCAGGGTTCCCTGCTCTGGGGTTCTGAAGTCTGGGATGCCAGGAACTGGGTTTTGAGGTCCTGGGTTCCAGTGTCTGGGGTCCACAGCCCCTCTAGCCACCTGGGAAGGAGGTGAAAGTTGGGGGGGCAAGGGCAGCCTCTGAAGCCCCGTGAACCCAAGCACTCAGAGCCCCGACCCTGCCCAGGCAGCCAGCAGGTGGGAACCAGACGCTCCTCAGCTGTCAGACGTGGGGACTGAGGCCCAGGCCTTTGGAGAGCGCCAGGGATCTGTACCAGAGCGCCTGTGGGCCGGGGGCTTGGGCGACGACCACCCATGACCCAAGACAGCCTCCTCCCCTCCTCCATCAGAGGCGAGTGTGGCTCCTCACAGGAGGCCACTGCCCATCGGAGTGCAGCCTCTCTGGGTGGGGAGGATGGAGGCCCTTCCCAGGGAGCCAGAGGCTGTTCTGCTCCTTCTTCCAGAGCTGGCTGCTTCCCACCCCCATCCGGTCTCCTCCTCCGGAGCCCGGACTGGCTGGCTCCTGCCAAGGACGCCCACGGCCTGCCAGGCAGGGTAGGGGAGCCCGCACATGCCTCACCCCACCCCCATCCTCAAAGGTTCCTCTTGGTTCTGGGCCTGTCTTCTGGAGAGAAACTGAGGCCCAGGGGGATTCAGGGTGCCTCCCCAGGCCCCGAGGGCCCGCAGGAGTTCCCAGACACACTTTGAAGACTGTGCTTCAGTGGGGTCTCCTCCCCAACTTCTTTTCAACCATGACAGTGGTGAAGGGGAGGCTCCCGGGCCTGGAGCCATGGGGCAGGGGGGAGGTGGCGGGGCTTCAAAAGGGGGAGTTGGCAGGGGTCCCGGCAGGAGGCCTGGCTGGGAGAGAGACCAGGGCCCCTCTGGTGCTCCCTCCTGATGCCCCCTCACCCCACTCCTCAGCCTCCCCTCCACACTCAGGATTCTCCCAGCAGGCTGCCCAGCAGGCTAGGAGGGGCCCTGGGGCCCAGCGGGGCTGCAGGGCCCACACACTCCCAGGGCACACAGAGGAGAGTCACAGTGGGACTCAGGGCTGGGGCGGAGCCAAGCGGTGCCTCTCAGGAAGGGCGAGCACTGCCCCTGCGGCTTTGTCCCAGGGTGCTCGGCAGGGCGGCGTCTGCATTCAGAATGGAGGAGGCCAAAAATGAGAGAGCTGGAGCATTTTGTCCCGTCTGCTATGGATTTACCCACGGGTCGAGTGTGTGTGTCACTGCACAGTCCATGTGGGTTGAGTGACAACTGCATAGAGGCATATTTGTGTGTATGGGGTGGGGGATGGGTGTGGGCTGGAGATGTTCCCCCAGGTGATAATCTCTGTTGCACACTCACACTTGATCATTGGGATATCCAGGGCAGACTTCCTGTCCCAAACATCCCCCTGCCCCTCCACTAGCTTGTCTGAAATTCCTCCATTTGAGCATCTTCTGGGTAGAGCAACGCATTCCCTAAGATGGAGGGGCTGGGCCCAAGCCTGGAAAACAGCTCCCTGGACAGAGCCCCATGTCCTCTGCAAAACCTCTCTGAGTGGCAGCTTCCTCACCTGAAGGGCAGGTGAGTTCTCTGCTCCACCCCAGACGCACAGGGATTCAGTGCCAGCCGGCCCCAGGATGCTGGAGCTGTCGCTATGATTTGGGAGGCTCCCATCTCTCCCTGCTCTGCTCTTTCCTCGGGAGGCGTGGCGCCAGCTCTCAAGCACCTGCCTGGCCAGGTGCCCTCCCCAGCAGGGGACGGTGGAGCTCTGTCCACGGCGCCAGCTCCCTGTGCCTCTGTTTTACCATCTGGAGGAGGAGAAGGGTTTCTTCAGCCACGCTTTGTCCTCTCCAAAGGTCTCCTCGTGTCTGGTTCATTCAGTTCTCGGTTCCTGCCTTTCCTTTTGTGCCGTCTTAATCTGAATCCCTTCAAACTGCCCAGGCCTGGATCTTGTCTGCCTCCCAGAAGCTGTGTCCCAAATGTGAGAGCAGCAATCGGAGATCCCCACGGATGGGTGGCGGGGGTGGGGGAGCCCAGCACCCAGCCTGCATGGCTCCTTCCTTCTCAGTGGCTCACACAGTCACACCCACTCCAGAGGGGAAGGAGACTGAGGCTCACGAGGTGCACACCGCCCCAGGGCCCCCATTTGACTTCCATGCACCTAAGGCACTTCGCCTTCCCGGCTTCTTCCTCCATAAATAATATGAAAGTTCTGTTTTATGTCTGCATTGGTATAAAGACGAATATACTCATAATATATATGAAAACATTTTCTTCACCCTAAAAGTTTCTTTTTTTTGGAGGGGGAGGAAGATTGTCGCTGAGCTAAGATCTGTGCCAATCTTCCTCTGTTTTATGTGGGATGTCACCACAGCGTGGCCTGACAAGCTCCAGATCCGAACCCGGGAGCCCTGGGCCACCGCCGAAGCAGAGCCTGCGAACCTAACCTCTACACCACCGGCCGGCCCCCTAAAAGTTTTTTCTTTCTGATTTTAAAGAAAACTGAAACATTTCATGGGTCCCTCAAAGTCTGGTGGCCCCAGGCACCGTGTCCCCTGCATCTGAGGAGGGAATCTGCTGGGCAGGCTCCTCCCTTTGGAAGCCAACTGACTGGCCTTGAACTCGGTCTTCCGCACCCCCCCCCCCTCCAGCCCACCTGCCACTCTGGAGAAGAGCCAGGTGAATTTTTGCTGATTGTAGGCATTTCTTAATACTCATCCTATAACTTTGAAGTCTTGTCTCTGAATTCTTGCGACAACAACGGGAATAATAATGATGATAGTGCTTCACAAAGCCCTTGACACTTTTCAAGCCCCTTCACCTCTGTTATCTGATCCCCCAACAAGCCAGGGAAGGGCAAGGGCAGCCATTGTTACCCCTATCTCACCGCTGGGACAACTAGGACACGCAGGACAGTAAGTGGTCTCAGCTGGCAGGACCAGAGCTCTGGGCTCGTTGCTCATCCTCTGTCTGCAGTCAAGGGGAGCAGGTCTGGGGAACCTGCCTGGAGAGCGAAGCCCCAGGTCAGGAGGGAAGGTTGGAGCTCAAAGGGCAGGGGGGAGCAGTGGGGGAGGGGCAGAGGGGCAGATGAAGAGGAGCGGCTGGAGGGTGAAGGCAGAGAAGGGAGGGGGAAGAGCCCCCTGCGGCCTTCTGGAAGGAGATGAACTAGGGTGGAGGGGGAGAGTCACTGGGAGGGAGAAAAGGGGCCCCAGGAGGTATCTGGGAGGCACAACTACCGAGATGTGGTGACTGATGGGATATGGAGGTAAATGGGGGGTTGACAGAGATGGCCTCTAGATTTAAGCCTTTAGAGGCCCCAGAAGCTGGGAAGACCATAGCACCTGTAGGTGATTAAACAACAGCAGCGGAAGCTTTCTTAACCCAGTTGCATTGAACCGGCTCACTGCATTGAGTCACTCGGCACCCTCTGTAGAGCCCGCGGGCAAAAAGCTGACCGCCTCCGCTGACCCTTTCCAAAACCCACGCCAAGAAAATGGGTACCGAGGCTGGCCCCGTGGCCTAGTGGTTAAGTTCGCGCGCTCCGCTGCAGGCGGCCCAGTGTTTCATTGGTTCGAATCCTGGGCGGGGACATGGCACTGCTCATCAAACCACGCTGAGGCAGCGTCCCACATGCCACAACTAGAAGGACGCACAACGAAGAATATACAACTATACACCGGGGGGGGGGGGGGCTTTGGGGAGAAAAAAAAGGAAAAAAATAAAATCTTTATTAAAAAAAAAAAAAAAGAAAGAAAATGGGTACCTTTCAAGGAGCTCCTGGGACCTTCGAGCCCGTCCTCCCCGCCCAGCCCAAGTTAGGAACCTCTGAGAGGGGCTGCTCCTCCCCGGCCCGAGCTTCTGCCCCCCCCTCCACCCCCCCCCCGCCCTCCACCCCCCCCGCCCCTCCACCTCCCCCCCCCCCCCCCCCCCCCCCCCGCCGCACTGAGAGTCACAGCCTCCTTCTCCAACCTCTTTATACCCATCCAACAGGAATGTGAATCCTTTAACCGGCTAGTACACAAACGACCAAAATATAAGTGCAAAAAACAGTCACTGTGTCTATGAACACTAAGTTGATGATTTGGAAAGACTTCTCAAAAGTAATTTAATTTTAAAAACTGCTATTGAATCAGGTATAGACGAGACAATTGTAAAGACCAGGGCAAGATCCTAGAAGATCCTGAGCACGGGTCTGCTTCCAAGCTCACCCTCCTGGCGCCGGCGCCTCGGGTCCTGGCCACGTGGCCTCGGCACCAGCTGCTCGGGGCACCGCAGCTGCCGGAGAGGAAGAGAAGGAGAGCGAGCCCCAAACAGAAGTCCGTCTCTTTATAACCTAGTCTCAGAAGTGACAGTCCCATCACTTCTGCTCCTTTCTATTCACTAGGAGCAGTCGTTGCGTCCCACCCCCACCTCCACACTCGAGGGGCGGGGATTACGCCGGCCAGAACACCGCCTCCTGGGGGCCTTCCTGGAGGCAGCCCACCTCGATCTCCCACGACTCCCGACCGAGCGGAATAAGGGATCATCTCCTTAGAATCAAACACACTTCTAGCCGAACACCCTCTCTGTGCCAGGCGCTGTCCCAAGAACTTTGCATTGACCCTCGCTCGCACTCTATGAGGTCGGCGTTATTATCCCCATTCTGCCTGTTCGCAAATCCCACAGCCACTCAGGGGTGGAGCCGACTGGAATTCGACTCCTCACGAGTTTGAACCCAAGGAGGAAGTTGGTTTGGGCATGGGCTCTGCGGAGCCTGCAAGACAGGGGCCATATCCACCTCCCACCCCGCTCCCCACCCCCGGGGGAGCCGGTATTTGGGTCTGAAGTTCAGGAAGAGGCGGGGTCGGAACTGGCAATGTGGGCGCCCTTAGCCGGGGGTGGGGGGTGATGAATCCCAGGGAGGGGCGCTCACCCCCAGGAAGAGTGGGTGCAGACAGGACAGAAGAGGGCTCTGTGTCCAAGGGCGGCCAAGGAAGGCTGAGGAAGCGGCAGCTGTGGCCTTTGCCTCATAGGAACAGTGGGGGAGGGGGGGCGGGGCAGAAGGCCGCGGGAGGCCATCAAGGGAGGTTGCAGTGGGGTGGGGGTGGGGCACCTCTAAGGAGCAGCCTGGCTGTGGAAAGTCACAGGGGACAGGACAGTTGTTGAGGGGGTGTGGGGACAAGGGCTGAGGAGGGGGTTAAGGTTTCTGTTTGGGGTGGAGGTGGGGGGTGGGGCCCGGGTCCTGACTGTGGCCACACCCTCTGTGCTCTCAGCAGGGCCGTACTGGCCCAGACCCCGCCCAGGCTGACGCCCCGGATGTGGCCTACCAGGTCGCCAACCCCGAAGCCGCGAGTCAGGAGCGTGTCACGGGTGCCCCACCCCGGGGCTGTGCCCCCTCCCCAGCCGGTCCAACCCGTTTGCCCAACCCCTTCTGGCTGTCCTCTGCCCTCAGCCTCTGCTGCCCCTGCTGCCCTGGGAGCTCCTGCCTTTCACAGAACAACCCGCCCCCTCAGACCAGGCTGCGAAGCTGTCAGGTGCCCCCCCTCCTCCTCCGGGGAGCCCACCACACCTCCCAACCACTCCTAGATCTTTTGAGGGTGCAGATGAAGGATTTGTGCAGTGGGTTGCAAGACTCCAAACCCCCTGCCCCAATAAATGCAGATATTTGGTTTCTCCCCAGAACCAGCTTCCCAGCACTCGCCAGGTGCCACAAACCCTGCAAGGCCTGTCCTGCCCAGTGGCTCTCCTAGCCCTCCCGGCCAGCCTTAAAATCTCTCCAAGCAAACACTGGACAACCTCTCGCTGCTCGCTTTGATTCCATCTGACCGCCCAGCTCCCCAGATGCCAGCTAAGCCTCCACTGACCCTCAGGCAGATGGAATCCAGTGTGCTGAGGCCCGGCCATCTGGCCCGCCCTTGCTCGCTGCTGGCCTCCACTTCCCTTCGTAGCCCCCTGCCTCCCGGCCCACCTCCACGCCTTTGCCCAAGCTGTTCCCTTGCCTAACATGCAACCCTCCCTTCTCCAAATGTCTAGATCTTTCCCAGCCTTCAAGGCTCAACTCAAAGCCTGCTTACTGAGTTTGAAAAAGCGACCTAATCTCTCTGGGCCTCAGTTTCCCCGACTGTAACGGGAGGAGGGAAGAAGGCTCGGCCCGTAAGGCGCCGGCCACACCGGGGGCCCCGAGCCTGGCCGCCCTGCCTGGGGCCCATCCGCCAGGCCCGCTCTTCCTCATCCCAGCCAGGCGCTGGCTAAGCCTTGCCAGGTGCTGACGGCGCCTCCCTCGGAACCAGCCGAGGGCCCCTGAAACGCGCGGCCCGCGAGGCCCCGCGGGAGAACATCTGTGCGGCGCTGCTGGGAACAGGGGGAGGGATGAAATCCGAGAGGGCCGGGTCCTCCCCCCGCCCCCCCCCCGCAGCGGGCAGGCGGAGAAGAGGCGCGCACAGCCTGTCCCGGGGCTGGGCAAGGGTGACTGTCGCTGACCGCTCAGCCCGGGGGTCCACCGTCCCGTGACGTCTGGTCCCGGGGAGGACCCGGCCCCACCCCCCGCCCGAGCCTCGGCTTCCGCGTCTGTAAAACGGGGCGAGGGCGCTGCCTCCAAGCCGTGCCGCTCCTGCGGGCCTCGGAGGGGACGCTTTGTTGTCCAGGACTAACGCACAGTCACTGGACAAAACTCAGAAAATACAAAAAAAAAACCCACCCAGATTTCTGGACTCCAATCCCAGAGACGGCCTGGCAGCTCCCCGGAGCCTACTGGGGAGCGCGGGGCTGGGCGCGGGGCGTGGAATCCTGCCTGCGACCTCGGAGGCAGATGTCAATATTATCCCACGTTCAGGTGAGGAAAGGGAGGCACAGAGGGGCTCAGTGGCCTCCAAGGTCTCAAGAGGGTGGAGAGTAGTCGAGATTTGAACCCAGACCTGACGGTCGTTCAGCCCCGGCGCCATCAAAGGCCGTGCCATGTTCCTCGTTACGGACGCACCAGCACCGCGACCCCTGCCCCAGCTCGGCCTGGGGAACGACACCGCGCGCCGCAGCACAGCCGGGGGACCGAGCAGCCGGTTTCTACTCCCCCGGGGCTTGTGGGTGGGGGTGTCGTGTGTGGGCGCCCAGGCTGTGGACCTGAGGCCCCGCGCCTGCGGGACCGGCGGGGTAGCTGCTCCCCCAGCCCATTGCGCGTGCGCCCCTCCTCCTCCCAGCCGAGGAGATTAAGTGGGAACTTTGAACTCCGTCCCCGAGCCCTGATCCGGGAGAATTAATCCGATTGCTTTTCAAATCCTGGCTTCACCTTGCAAACTGCCCCCGCAGCCGCGCTGCCCGCCCGCCCGCCTCGGGCAGGTCTCCATCTCTTCCCTCCAACCGCCCCATGGTCTTGTGGGGAGGGGGATTGTTGACCCATTTTACAAGCGACAAATGGGGTCGGGCAGTGCCTTGACCAGGTGCCTGAGTCTTCCGGTGCTCTTTCCTGTGTATGTGGACACCCCTCCTTTGGAGTCCCAGCCCCGGAGGCCCACCGTATCCCGGAAACCTCCGCTCCACTTAGTGACTCACCACCCAGCCGGGAGTGGGTCTTTGTTCAGCGCACTGGGCACCGGCTGGGGAGGGCACACATGTGACTACTTCTTTCTGCCACTCCTCAGCCCTGCCGCCTGGGCTGGACCACTATGGGGCCTGGAGCAGGGCCATCCTGCTGCCTCAATTTCCCTGCCTGCACACAAGGCACTGGGCTTAGTGACCCCTGAGAGCCCTCCCCAGCCGGACCTCCTGGGGCCTGAGGGCCGTTCCCAGTCCTCTGGGTTTGCCCTGAGGGGTCCTCTGCCCAGCTTCCACTGCCTCCTTCTCTAGATAAGAGCACCCTGGTTTTCCGGGGGGATCCCCACCCAGCCACCCGGCAGGCATGTGGGTTGATGGGTAGAACCCCACCCTCCCAGCTCTGGGCCTGGCCATCAGCATACTCCCCCACTGGTGTGGAGAGGGGCACTCAGCCTAGCAAGTGGGGTGGGGGGCTGGTGACCTGGTGCTGCCAGGGCCACCTCAGGTGAGGACTCATCCAAGGGGGAGGAAAGGCAGGGAGGAGAGGCAAAGAGCACAGTCCCTGTGCCACAGAGCCCTGGGCTCAGCAGGGTTGGAGGCTGGGTCCACACTGGGCTGGTTGGCTTTTCGCTTCAAGTCTTCAAGGCCCCCCTGCACTCTGACTACCCTCTGGACCGGGTTTATCTGTTTACCCTAAGCGGACAAAGTGAGGATTGCTGTTCGTGTTCCATCCCTTCATTCACTCAGCACATACCCTCTGAGCTAGCCTGGGGGCGTGTCCTGAGTGACCCAGACACAGCCCTGCCCAGGGGGCTTACTGTCCGGGGACACACCCAAGTGAGTGTGTTACAAGGGTGACCTATGCCCCAGAACTATGGGGACAGGGGATAGCACAGGGTGGGGACCTGGAGGTCCCTGAGGAGGAGACACTGAGAGACCTGCAGAGTGAGTTTGGACATGACTAGAAAGGGGCTGGAGGTGGAGGGCAAGAAAGTGCTCCAAGAAATTGGCCCTGAGACTGGAAAGAACCCCTGGGCTCCCTTGAAAGAACAAGGAGGTGACCGTGGGGGAGCAGAGACCTGGGCCCTGCAGAGCATTTTGGGCCACACGCACACTGTTGGATTTTAGCCAGGCAGCACCGGGGAGCCAGGGATGGGTTTTAAGCAGGGCCATAGTGCGGCCATTAGGATTTTAATGAATTCCCCTGGCCTCAGTGACTTCCCTGGGCTTTGCCAGCTTGGAAAGAAAAGAATTCCTTGCTTCATCATGCAGCACTGCAATGACCCCCCCTCACCCTGGTGTGGCTTTGTGGGAGGACAAAGGAGACAGGTGTGACGGACACCCGCTTTGCAGGTCTTCATGGATTGCAGTAGGATTCTGGCTGTGATGGGCTGGACGGGACAAAGAGCACCAATTCTACCTGTACCATTTAGGGAAGGCTTCCCAGGCGAGGGCCCCCAGGCTGCAGATGATAAGGAATCACAGGGACAGAAGCCAGGAGGTGGGGGTGGGGTAGGAGTTGGGGGGGTTGGGGGAGTGGGTGGAGGAATTCCAGAGAGAGGGAAGAGCATGTGCAAAGGCACAGAGGCAGGAAAGAACACAGTGCAGCCAGGAAACTCTTGAATCAGAATTTGAGTGTAGAATTTGGAGTCTGTCTGCCCATCTGTCAGTGTCTTCCTCTGAGACTGCTAAGGTGCAGGCAAGGAGCAGAGAGAGGCCCCTGTGTTTGGTGAGCTTGGTGGTTGCAGGAGGTGAGTGGTGGAGGATGGGCAGGGGAGGGGGCAGGGAGGACCACATCAAAGCTAAGGCTGGTCAGATGGGGAAGGGTTTGCTGGTGGACAGAGGCAGAAAGGTTAAAAATGGAGAATAAACCTTGCGCTTATCTGGGCTTCCTCTGGAAACTTCATAAAAATAATAGCAAAGAATTTAAAAAGGCATAAACATGAGAGAGGAGATGACTGTGGATGAGGGGTCCAACATATTTTGGGAAGATAGAAACTGACGGCACTCAGCAGAGAAGAGGGAGCGGCTGCCGATGTGCCTCCCTGGGGTGCCTGAGAAAAACACCCATCTACCAGCAGAAACTGGTGGGGCTGGGGAACTGTGGGAGGCAGCGGTGGGGCCAGATGACAGCCCCTGTGGCGGTCAGACCCTAGGTGACCTTGATGATTTCCTGCCCCTGATGCTCGCGCTCTACTTAATCCTTGAGTGCAGGTGGGACCTGTAACTTGCTTCTGTCCTATAGAATACAGCACAGGGGATGGGGTATCACGCCTCCAACTAAGCAGACTGGAGGCAGAGATTCTCCTTGGGGGCTGGATGAAGTAAGCAGCTATGTTGAGGAAGCCCATGCGGTAAGGGACACAAGGGAGGCCATGTGGGCACCAGCCGACAGCCAGCAAGAAGCCAAGGCCCTTGGTCAAGCAGCCAAGGACATAAATCCTCCAGCAACCAAACGAGCTCAGAGGCAGATATTTTCCCCACATGACGCTCCAGATGAGCATGCAGCAGGCGACACCTTGACCGCAGCCGTGCGAGACCCTGAGCAGAGGACCAGCTCAGCCAGACTTCTAAGCCCTGGAAACCGTGAAATAATAAACGTGTGTTGTATTAAGCTGTTAAGTGTGTGGCAATTTGCTACACAGCATAGAAAAGTAATACCCTCCCAAGTCCTCCCACAGCTGGTTCATCCACTTCCCTGTTTCCACCCACTGCCCTGCAGGAGACAAGATGCACAATCTCTAGAGAGACTCCAGAGTCCCGGGCATCAGGCATGGCAGAGGCAGGGATGAGTATGGGGCTGAAAAAGGTGCTTGAGTGACTGAAGCTTCCCAGCCCTTCCCTGCCCTGCTCCTAGAATGCCTGGAACCAAGCATGTGTCCCTGGGCAGAAGAAGGGAGGGGTCTGCTCTGGGGACCACCACTGGAAGATTCCCCATCACTCACTGCCCCTTGCTGTAAAGGCCATGTGATGGCTTTGGTGAATGAAAACAGAGTGAAAGTGACATGTTGCACTTTCTGAGTGAAGACTTGGAGAGTCATCCCATCGTCCCACCATTGCTCGCTTCCCTCTGACACAGAGGAGCATGCCTTAGCTGGAGGCAGCTGCTTCAGCCTAGGTCCCAGAATGGAAAGGACACACGGAGCAGAGCTGCAGCGACCTGCAGAAACTAGTCACTGTGAGTGAGAAATAAACCTTTGCTGTTGTATGCCTGAGATTTGGGGGTTGTTTGTTACTGCAGCATAAGCTAGCAAAGCTGACTGATACACCCAACAGACTAGCTGTCTTGATGCCTGGTACCCAATGGGGAATTCTTCCACACACAGAGATTCCAACTGACTTGTCTGTGCTCCACTGTAGTGTGAGTGGCAGCCAAGGATTGCCAGACATTAGAGAAAAACCTCCTATAGGAAGGACAGAGACTAAAACAAAGGAAGAAAACGAACTGGGATGAAAAGAGATGATTCAGGGAGCAGAAGAAAATGTCACAATAAATCCTAACTCCTCAGAGAGGATATTAAGCCAAAATGATGTTATTTGTTTTAATGGAGCAAAGAGCTTGTGGAAATTTAAAAGATAATAGTCAAAATAAAGGGTGGGAGAAAAAGTTAGGGAAATCTCCTAAATAATAGACCTAAACGACAAAGAAATAGAAAATAGGAAAGGAAAAAAATGACAAAATTAGAGGATGAGCCCAGGAGCACTAAACTCCAAGTCTAAGAGTTCAGGAGAGGCATGAAGGACTGAGTCCCCAGGGTGCAGGGGCCCACCGTGCCAGCACAGCAATCTCAGAAAGACCCCCTCCAGGCACAGCATTATGTTCTGATGGAGTCTTTTCCAGAGCTGCAGGGGTGAATCCAAGATCCTAAACACGTCCAGAGAGGAAAAGCAAGTCTCACGTACGGAATGAGGGTCAGCAAGGCTGTGGGCTTCTCCACTGTGGCACTGGAAGCTGGAAGGCAGTGGAGAGATGCCTTCGAAATGCTGGTGGAAATGGTTTTCAACTTGAAATTCTATACCTACCCTAGCGATAATCGAGCATGAGACGTACAAGGTTTATACTATTGTTATCTCCCGTGCATCTTTTCTCAGGAAGCTGCTGGAGGATGTTTTCTAATAAAATGGGGGAGGAAACCAAGAAAGAGAAAGACATGGGATCCAGGAAACAGGGATCCAACAAGCGAGAGACAAAGGGGAAACCGGGACAACAAGAGCTGTGCTGGCGGCCCAGGGAGCATGGAATGTTGCAGGGCGGGGCTTCTGGGAGGGAAGTTGCCAGGCAGTGGTGAGGACAGACTCTGGGATGAGTAGGAAATAGTATCAAGAGATTGCTGGAACCTTGAGAAGATTTAGAGATGGACACAAAGAGAGCTAAGCTATAAGTTGTCTCTTGCTGCATAACAAATTGCCATAAGCTTGTCTTACAGTCTCCACGGGTCAGGAGTCTGGGCTTGACTTCACCGGGTCCTCTGCTTTGGATCTCACAAGGCTGCACTCAAGGTACCTGCTGGGACTGCAGTCTCATCTGAGGCTCGAGTGGGGAAGGACGCACCTCCAAGCTCGTTGAAGTTGTTGTTGGCATCCAGTTCCTTGCTGCGTAGTACCGAGGGCTTTGTTTTCTTGCTGGCTGCTGACCAGTGGCTGCCCTCAGCTCCTAGAGGCTATATGTAGTTCCTTGTCATATGGGCCTCCCACCAGAGGAAACCCATTAACATGGCAGCTTGCTTCTTCCAAGCCAATAGGGGAGCAAGAGACTCCAGCAAGATGGGCGCTGCAATCGTATATCTCAAATCACATACACCCTGTGCCACGTTCTATTGCTTAGAGCGAGTTGCTGGTCATGCCTGCACTCAAGTATGCATGCCTGCATACAAAGGGCATGAACACCAGGCGGTGGGATCTTTGGGGACTATTTTTGAAGCAGCCTAAACAAAGCCAGTTATTAACTTCATGAAAAACCAGAAATTAAACCAGAAAGGAAATGTAACTATGGTGCATTACTTGGCTCAGTAGCAAACAATGTTTATAGGATCATTACGGCAAAACAACTGCATATTGGTTTAACCAAAAATTGTTACCTCTTGGTATGAGAGGTGACACAGGGACAGTATGTTGTGTGGGTGTGCTGTGGGGAGGGGTGTGAGAAAGCTAACCCTCATTTTCCGTGACAGGAAGTCAATAGATAATGGCTCCAATTGGTAAATCAAGTAATAGCAGCACAAGCATGTTATTTATAAACATGGAGATAAAATCCAGAAGAAGAAGCCAAAAGAGTTGAATGTGGCTGTTTCTGGGGAGGATGGGGGGGGTGGGGCCGTTGGGGAGGGGCCGCTGCCTTTCATCAGAGGCCTACTTATCTTTTTAAATTCTGTGCATATTGTGTGTGTATACTTTAGACTGTTGTAGTACTTGGATAAAAATACACATTAATTAATAGAGAAAGAGATAAGGGGAGGAGAAACATCCCCAGGAGTAAACAGTGAAGTCCCCAGGGATCCAGAACAATCTCAGCGTCTCCTTACCCTGGGGGGAGAGGCCCAAAGGAGTGGTGCCCAGGGGACACTTGACTGACGCCTACACGAGGGAATATGGTAACCAGAGCTCCCACAGGAAGAATACGGGGACTGGGAAGCCCGGAGTGAGGGGCTGGGAGGATTTGGGAAGATGGGGGTAGGAGAAACAGGGTCCCTCCCATAGGATGGGTGAGGAGCCACAGGCCCAGCTCCAGATGCACACCCCCCCCCCCCCCGCAGGGAGCCCCCTCTCCATAGACATTTCTTGGGAAGATTCTGAAGGTTCCCATGAGGTTTTATTTTGTCTTTAATTCAGGAGATTTTGTATAATTTGTTTTCACCTAAGTAATAAATGCTTTTGTAAAAACATTGGGAAGGCGCATGACGTCTTGGAAAAGCACCACCGGACAGTGGCAACCACTGTTAGGCTGTGTGGTATACCAAATGTCGTTCCTCTTCCTGCTGATGTCAATCTCTCTCCCCAGCACAGTTGTCTCTCTCACCCCGCACCACGGTCCACACTCGACTCTACTCACTTACCTGCCCGTCTAGGCGCTCTTTCAGCATCCAGACCCCCAGCGAGAGCCATCCTCCTCCTTTTCCAGGCCCCTGAGCTGGGGACCCCCACCTGTGCACCCAGTCCCCAGTGGTGGGTGTTCAGGTTGAAGGAAGGATTTTGCTCTTATTAACTCAGCTGCAGATGGGACACCTCTGCACACCCTGCCAGGCCTCCCCTCCCCCACCCCGCCTGAGGGAGAAACCTGCCCTGGAGTCTGGGTCTGTCCGGGAACACTTGTCACAGGCAGGAGTCCCAGGCCCAGCAGCAGTGTGGCCCGGGCATGTGAGGATGGTTTGTTGGAAAGGAGGTGGCGGGAGAGGAATGGTGGTGAGTGGCAGGGGGAGAAAGGGATTTCTGGGGCTGCCTCAGTGCCTGGCAACCACTAAGGACACAGGGCCATGTCTGGGGCTGCCCAGCTGCCACCGTGGGGCTGGGCACTGGCTGAGACGCTCTCTGCCCGGAGCAGAGTGGTCTGACAGCTACTCTGGCTTCACCACTTACTCCCTGCATGTACTTTAAAGTGGTCTTGGACAATTTGCTTAACCTCTCTGGGCCTCATCTGTAAAATGGCGATGACGACAACACACCTGTCATAGGAGAGGAGGCAGGAGACAGCTGGGGAGGGCAGAGAGAAGAGTTGGGGGCCCTCGCAGGGGAGGGCTGTGAAGGAAAGTCCACATGGACCAAAGTGGAAGGGGGTCAGAATCTTAGTCTGAACTGCCTGCCCCTGTGGCTCCAGCCCCTCCTGTGACAGGGCCGGCACACCTGGCCTCCAAGCCTCAGCTTCCTCAACCAAATAATGGGCATGGCAGCCCCTGCCTTGGAGGGTCACAGTTGTCAGCTAGTAACTTGACCTTTTCCCAGCCCACACACTGAGGAGCCCCTGCAGCTCTGGGATGGGCCAAGCCAAGCTGCCCTCTCCTCTTCCTGGGGACGGTCTGCCCGAGTCCCACTTGCTGTTCTGTTGGGGAGCCTGATTTTGGCACAGCTGTATTTCCAAAGACTAGGACTGTCACCAAGTCTGAGGCCCTGGGGGGTGTCTAGGCTCCTTCCTGGAGCCCCCTCGCCTCCCCCAATCATGGCTTGGGACCTAGCAGGGGAGGAAGTTCTGACTAAGGGGCCGTGGTTCCTGGAGGAAGGGCTGCTGAACAGCAAAGGCCGGGCTGACCACCAGACTCTCCTTGGTCCTAGAAGGTGGGCGGGGTCTGAGGGAATGTGGGGGCCTGGGAGCAGTGACAGCACAGGCACCCCCCCCAGGGACCTTTGGGGGTCCCACTTTCCCGGTCCCAGGTCTCGAGAGCAAGGTGGATGTCTCTTTCTTCAGGCACGGACCACCCTCCCTACTCCTAGCCTTGCCCAGAGCAAGGCCTGCTGAGTTCTAATGTGGACCCCAGCGGCCCTGGACCAGGGACACCCAGTGCTCCGGGCCTCCGAGAGCACGTACCCCTGAGCTGCCTGCTCCACTGCAGCTGCGGGAAGAATTATATTCTATCCACCACCCTGTATGCAATCTTCAATTACAGAACTGAAACAAAACTTGTGGACCAGAGCTTACCGTTACAAAATACTATGGTCTAATCTATCTTAGTTCATTTTTAAAAAATGCTTGTTTTTTTATTCATAATTGTTCCAAACGGGAAACAACCCAATTATCCATCGACTGGTGAATGGATAAACAAATGTGGTCTATTTGTAAAAAGGAATGCTGCTTTGCAGTGAAAATGAACAAGCTACCAACACACATGACACTGTGGATGAATTTCACAGACATTACAGTGAGTAAAAGAATCCTCGTACAATGAGTAAGTATACACTGTAGGATTCCATTTATGGGAAGTTCCAGAACAGGCAAAGTTAATCCATGGTGACAGGAGGTGGATCAGTGGTGGCCCAGGGTCGGGGAGATTGGTGGGGAAAGGGCAGTACGGAACATTTTGGAGTGATGGAAACGTCCTTTTTCATGACTGATGTGTACATTGGTCAAAACTTACAGAACCAGATACTAAAAAGGAGTGCATTGCACTGTACGACAATTATGTATAGAAGGAAGAAAATGCTGGTTGTTCTATAAGTTGATTTCAGCGCCCACTTAGGAATCAGTGGCCCACCATTCAGACTGTGCTGACACCTGTGGAGCAGAGGGGCAGGAAAACACAGATGTGTACGAAGGGGACCCAACCACACTGGCGAAGTGGAGAGATTGCTTTCAGAAAGGAAGTTTGAGGGGAGCATGAGAAGTTAATCTAAAGAGGTGAGGGGAGAGATGGGTGCAGACAGGGGAGGTGCAGGAGGACCCTGAGGTGGGAGGGTGATGCAGCAGTCAGGGAGAACTGGGGACCCTTGCGGCCTGAGTGCCTCCGGAGGCGGAGTCTTTGTCCATCCTGTCCTGGGATGTACCCCAAGTGCCTGACAGGTAGTGGATTTTCACTGAATGAACGAATGAGAGAATGAATGCTGAGAATGAGGGAGGGTAGTGTCAGGTGAGGCTGGGGCTGGGCTGGCGAGACTCTGAAAGGCTCAAGCCCACTGAGAGTACACTAGCGTTATTCCCAGGGAGCTGGGCACGCCCCTCCCCGAGCCTGGCAGGACCCCAGCTGCTCTAGAGGAGCTCTGGGCAGTCACGTGCTCCTCCTGATCCAATCACGTGCTCGGAAATGCCTTACCCTGATTGGCTGAGATGTGGTTCCTGATTAATTCGATGAAGACCCGCCCACCCTAGAGCTGGGGTTCCTCCAACCTCCACTTCTGCAGCTGCCTTCTCCTGCTGCTACCCACCTTAAGTGGAGTGGGCGTTGTAAAACGCTGTGAGGTCCTCCACATACAGCCAGCAGAGTGAAGCAAATAAAACTCACCAGGGGCCAGCCCCGTGGCCGAGTGGTTATGTTCGCGCAGTCCGCTGCAGCGGCCCAGGGTTCAGATCCTGGTCGCGGACATGGCACCACTGGTCAGGTCACGTTGAGGCGGTGTCCCACATGTCACAACTAGAAGGACCCACAACTAAGATACAACTATGTACGGGGGGGGTGGGGGTGGGGGGTTGGGGAGATAAAGCAGAAAAAAAAAAAGATTGGCAACAGTTGTTAGCTCAGGTGCCAATCTTTAATAAAATTTAAAAAAATAAAATAAAACTCACCAGCCCAGCTTTGAGCATGGCATCCCCCTGCCCACCCCCCCCACCCCCCCCACCCCCCCCCCCCCCCCGCCCCAGCGCCTGTTACTCTGCGCCCACAGCTTTGCTTTCTGGTTCTGCAAGATGGACCTGCGCTGTGCCCCCCCCCCCGCGCCCCCCCCCACCATTGCCACCTGCTTTTGCATTAGCCGTATCTCCAGCAGTTTTTCTCTCCCGACTCTGGCCCCGGAGTGGGAGTTGCTCTCAGGTATCCCCAGTTTTGAACACTGGGCGCCCACATAAGTCAGAGAGAGAGCTCCTCCAAGTCGGCACTGTGCCAGGTGATCCTGGGGGTGGGGGAGGCCTCGACCCTCCCGCTGTGTGGAGACCTGCGGCTGTGCCCAGACCCCTCCTGAGGACGCACCCAGCAGCTGCTGCTTTCCCTCTTCCTCCAGCTCCTCAAGGCTCCAGCTCCTCTCTCCCAAAGGCCCCTCTCCAGGAATAATAGTGACGATTGCACTTGCGCTGTGCACTGCTCTAAGACTGGGCGCGCAGTAACTCATTTAATCCTCTAACACAGCGGGTTCTAGTACAGCCACCCCAGTTTACCCGCGAGGACGCGGAGTATGGAGTGAGGACTGCTCAGTCACGTGTCACCACGAGGCAGGGCTGGAGTCACACCTAGACTCCGGTCCCCAGTCCCTGCTCCAACCACTGGGCTACCAGCCTCCTACCATCGATCTGCCACTCAGCCAATGAGTGTCCTGACAGCCCCATCTGACCACAACTGTCTCTGCTGGAAACCCTCCCTAGGTTAGAAATACCATATGATTCAGGAATTCCACTTCTAGATATACACCCAAAAGAACTGAAAGCAGGGGCACAAACAGGTATTTGCACACTCGTGTTCCTAGCAGCATTATTCACAACAGTAAAAACGTGGGCAAAAACCAAATGTCCATTGATAGATGAATGGACAAACACATGTGGTATATTCATACAAAGGAATATACTCAGCCTTAAAAAGGAAGGGAATTCTGACTGATGCTACAGCATGGATGAACCCTGAGAACATCATGCTACGTGAAACCAGTCACAAAAGGACAAATCTTCTGTGGTCCTTCTCATGTGAGGCACCTAGAGTAGTTAAATTCTTGGAGACAGAAAGTAGAATGGTGGGTGCCAGGGGCTGAGGAAGGGGAAATGGGGATTTTTGTTCACGGGTACAGAGTTTAGTTTTGCAGGACAGAAGAGTTCTGTATGGGTGGGGGTGATGGTTACACAACAATGTGTATTATTTAATGCCACTGAACTGCACACTTTAAAATGGTAAATTTTACATATCATTTTTACCACAATTAAAAAAAATAAACAACAAAGGGTCCCTTGGCTCTGCATTCCTCCCATGGCAGGACCAGCCACATAATTTGCAGGGCCCAGTGTAAAATGAAACTGTGGGGCTCCTTGTTCAAAAATTAAGCATTTTAAGATGACAGCAGCAGAGCATTAAACTAGACGTGGGTGGAAGACCCCTTGGGTCCCAGGGCCCAGCCAAAGCCGCAGGCCTTCCCCGGGGCCCTAGCCCCATCCCCGTCCCGGGCTGCTCTTCCAGGGTCCTCCTGTGACCCGACTTTCTTTCACTTTGGTGAAGAGCCCCAGACTTCTGGCCTCTGGGACTTTGTCTATGCTGTTCCCTCAGCATGAAATGCCCTTCCCAGGAATTTCCTACATCTTCAGATCCCGGCTCAGCGCTACTTAATCCAGAATGGAGTAGTCAGTGTAGGCTGCTCAGCTTGGGTGGGGCCACTCGGTCTTGTCCTGCGCTGCCAGCACCAGCCCGGGCCTGCCCATACACTGCTCCTAGGGCTTTAGATGAATGAGTCAACTCAACCCAAATTACCACATTTGATTCAGAATGACAATCGCCACCAAGTAGCCGGCACCTGCTGTGTCCCAAGGCTCCTGTGGCCTTTCCGCGAACACATGGAATGGCACCCATGTGACACGAGCGGGAAGGGGCGCCGAAAGGCGAGGGACCCGCCCACGGACACAGCCAGCGGGCACGCGGGGACCGCAGGGGCCGTGGGCACAGGGTGGGGACCTGAGGGGCTTTCAGGTCCTGCCCTCATCCCCGCCCCCAGGGGAAAAATCAGGGTCTCCGGCTTCAGACGCGCCGGCAGGGCTGTTCTCCAATACGCCCATTTGCCTGGTGGGGAGACTGAGGCCTGGCCTGCAGTGACGGGGCCAGTCTGAGCCCCTGGAGCGCCGGGGGCCGCGGGTGCCCTCCGGGACGGGACCGAGCAGCCTGGCCCGGGCGGCGCCCCGCTCACCCGTCCCGCGCTCCGATGGCGGCTCCGAGGCCACCGCCGGGCCGCTTCCCACCAGCTGCCCAGCCTCGGCCGGGGCCTCGCCGCCCACGCGGCGGAGAAATCCCGCCGGCGGCCGGAGGAGGAGGCGCGGCCCGGACAGCCGGGAACCGTAGTCATGGTGACCGCGGAGACAAAGAACCGGCGGCGCCAGGCGATGGGGGCGGCGAGAGGAGCTGCAGCCTCGCGGAGCCCCCCACGGAGGCCTCGTGGTCCGGAAGCCCTGGCCTTTGGGTGGCCTTGGGCCTGTCTCACTCTCTCTGGGCCTCAGTTTCCTTATCTGGACAACGGGGGCTGGGTCCCAGCAGCTCCTCCACCTTCCCGCTGAGTTTGGCTATTCTTTTCTTTCCTTTCGGCTCCTTCTCGGCGAAAATGAATAAATCTGGAAGGTCCTCCCAAGGGAGGCCTAGGGAGGGTGTGTGCTGAGTTCTGAGGGGCCCAGCCTCTGCCCTCCATCGTAAGAGGGGGAGACTAGGCCTGGCAGTGGGGAGGGGAGGGTCACAGCACCTGTTGAGGCCCAGGGCTGCCCCTACCAGCTTGGGGCCAGGGTGTGTGCCCAGGGGAGTGAAACGCGTGATCCACCTCTCTTGGCCTGGCCCTGCCTCAGCACCTGCCACAACCCAAGGGGCCTGATGGCACGAGGCACTATTGCCCTGGTGGCAGAAGCCCAGTCACTCCACTTCCAGGACACTGTGCCCTCCTGGTGGGTGGGCAAGGCCCTCCCAGGCCCCCGGGCTCCTTCCCAAGAGCCCTGCTAGGCTGCAGTCATGCTGGGGGATGCTAGTTATCTCCTTTGCCCCAAGCTCAGCCTCAGTTTCCCCATCTGTAAAAGGGGATGAGCGGAGGTTTAGGCTCCAGCCTCTCACAGGTCTAGGATCTCCAAGGCCTTGTTCCAGTTGCTGTCAGCTGGTCTGAGACTCTGGGCTGTGTATGCCACCCTGGGCACCTGGGGAGCACCTGCAGGTAGCAGGTGGTCTCCTTCCAATCCCAGCCCCTTGTGCTAGGCTCTAAGTCAGGGGCCAGGCTAGTGAGGGCTGGGCCTGGTCCCTGCCCCGCAGAGCCCATGGACCCAGGACCAGGCAGAGAAGGAAAGGTTCGGAGTCGCCGAGCTCCTCAGCACCTGTGGGGCTCCAGGCTCGATTTCCTCATCCGACACTCGGGGGTGATTTTGACCAGTGGGATGAGGATGGAATGGAAAGGGCCTTCCTAATGGGGCAAGGAAGAGTGACAGGTCACTCTGGGGGGTCATCAAAGAGGCCCAGCCAGCCCTGGTGGTCCAGCCCATCCACAGGGGATGGATGGGCCCACTGAGGGCGTCAGGACCTTCTGCCAGGTGTGACATCATCCCTGCTGGTGACCTGAGGCAAGTCCTGCCTGTGTTCTCTCACTAGGAAGCAGGAGCTGGCTGACTGTAGCAGCCCATGGTGTAGATAAATTGTGTCCGACAGTGAGTGTCCTCCTCACCCCCAACAGCCTTCAGGCCGCCAGGATCCTGGTCCCCAGGCCTGCCATCCCATTTTTCCTTCACACCCTGGCCCCCTGAACCCTGCTTGGAGCTGCTGAGGAGCTTCCTGTGATATCATGGGGGCCCCTGTGGGCCCAGCAGTCCCTGCCCAGCCCAGGGACAGGAGTCTTGCGGGGGGCCTTGGTGGCAGCCCTGCCAGGGATCAGTCAGCCAATCAACAACCTGCAGCATCTGCCAGCACATGCGGTGAATGTGGGGAGGCAGGGAGGGCCACACAGATGCAGAGATGGGAGGGCCCTGCCCTGTCCTCCAGCCAACCTCTCCCCACATTGAGGGCAGCCCTGGGCCCCCATTCTCCACTCCACCGGTAAGGCCAGCCTCCCCGAGTATAATATCTCTAAGTGCTCTGGTTCCAGCTGCAGAGAGGAAGAGCTCACCGTGGCATCACTTCTATGGAGACTCAGGAAATGCCCACGACATGGCCCTGCCCACCCCACTCACACTGTAATGGAGAGAGCAGCCCGGGTCAGCCAGGCCTGCGTGGTCAGGGTGGGCTCTGTGTCCAAGAGGGCCTTCCAGCTGAGCCTGAATCCTAGACTGAGAAAGATTAGAAGGAGCAGGAAGAGCATTCAGGCAAGCGGTACAGCCTGGGCAAAGCTGCCCTGACCTGTTGGCAGCAGCAGAGAGATGGGCCTGCCCATCTAGTTGGTACAGCCAGGCCTGAGGCTGCAGGACTCAACCTCCAGCCAACAGCAGAGTGGTGGGAATGGTGGGGGCCTCTCTAGCAACCCCTCCTGCCCCCTCAGCCACCAGTCCCAGACTTGGTTCACAGGGGTCAAATGTATATGCTGGGTTTTCCTTATGTGTAATTTGTAATTCATACCACTCAGTCTTCTAGAAAGAATTAGCAACAGCCCACAGAAAGTCAGAAACAATCAACTCACAACAATAGGAATAGATACCATTGAACAATCAAGAATGTGAGGAGACACGCGTTTACCCAATTCCAGGGCATTAATGATGGGTAATTGGGCATCAAACATAGCTATGAGTTTCCTAGCAGGCAAGGCATAAAGGGAATGAGAATGGGCCAAAGGAACTTCATGATTTGATCAAGGGGAGCATATCAGGCAGTTAGGAGACCCAAACTTATTTCCAGAAAGAAGCTCTCCAATGAACTTATACCCCAAACCTCGGGCAGCAGATGTTTTCCCTGGGAGGGCCTCTGGGAACAGACCAGAAACAGCTGTGAGCTGGGCAGGCACCCTTGGAGCCCTGCCTGCTGTGTGATCCTGGGGTGTCCTGCCCTCTGTGGGCCTCTGGTCCAAGGCCACCTCACCTCTGCTGTTCCGGGTCTCAGGCGCTCAGGACCCCAGTGGCAGGTCATCGAGAAAGCTGTCGTAGAGCCTCACCCTGGCTCCCATCGCACCCCCGCCCCTGCTCCCCGAGTTGGTCCCTGGAGGAGTGGGAGTGGGCTCGCATCTCCACACTGCAGGGTGCCGGAGGGCAGAGGCTGTGCGCACACTGGGCCCTCCCCGGCCTTTGCACATGCTCTTTCCGATGCCCGAATGCCCTGCCCACCTTTGTCTGCCGACAAACCTCTCATTGTTCTTCACCTCTCTGTTCACAGGTCCCCTCCTCCAGCCCCCGTGCTGACCCGGACAGCACCCTTACCACATCCTGCTGGTACTGTCCCTTTACTGGTGCATGTCCTCCAACAGCCCGGGAAAGGACACTCCTCAGGTGGGGACAATGTCTCTGTCCCTCTAGGTCCCAACACTCAGGCTGGGCTGGCACTGGGCGAGCCGGACCTGGCGTGTTTGTGGAATGATCTAATACAGTGTCCTCTGAGTAGGAAAGGACCTTAGGTTCATCATCCCCGTCATGCAGATGGGGAAACTGAGGCCCTGCAATGGTAAATGATGGGGCCTCAGGCTGCCCGTGGAGCCAGAGCTGGCCCTGCAGCCAGAGCGGCTCCCTCAGGTGCGGAAAGTGGCACTGAGATTGAGAAGGCAGCTCTAGGGTCTGGCTCCTTGGGTTCTCGTTCCTCTCTGCCACTTTCTCACCCTGTGACCCTGAGCAGGTCACTCCTCCCTCTGGGCTTCAGATTACTCCTGTGCATGAAGGGGACAATGACAGGATGATGGCTCCCTGGGAGTCATTGGGTTAATCCATGGAAGCACTTGCAAGTGCTCAGTTGGGTTAACTCTGGCTGGCAGAGCCTTGGTTGCCACCTCCTTGACCTCACACCCTCCCTAAGCCAGAGGTAGAGCCAGGGTCCTCTGCCCCGTCGCCTCCTCCTGCCCGTGGTCCAGCTGCAGGGGCTGGGACCATCTAGACAAGCTGGAGAAGGCATTCCTGGTGAGGGAATGCAGTGAACCAGAGGAGGGATGGGGGGGGGGATGGGGAACGACCCCGTGGGACGTTCTGGGAACAAGTTGGGGTCAGGTTCCTTTTTCAGGAGCCCTAGGCACGCACGTGGTGGGAGTGGCCCGCCAGCACGAAACCACAAAGGGCCTCCAATACCAGGCTGAGGGGCTTGCCTTTTGGCTGGAAGCAGCTGGGAGTCATTGAAGACTTGGAGCTGGGATGGGCCGTGGTCACATAACTTGGGGGCTCCACTGGAGGGTCTGGCAGAAGGTGAGTGAGTGGTGCAGTGGCCTCCAGGGCGAGGGTGGGTGTTGGGTTGATGCAGTGCTGGCCCCAGTACCTGGCTCAGGACTGCACGGCGCAGGCCCTTGACGAATGAATGAAGGAAGGAAGGAGGTGTGTGCTCGGGAGTGGAGCCGCCCAAGAGGTGGGCCCACGTGTCCTGAAACTGCCTCGGAAGGGCTCTGCACACAGCAGTGACTCCCTCAGCCCCAGGCCGAGCCTGAGAGCAGGGCGGCACTGTGTCCTTGGCTGAACTGGGAAAATCATCGAGGTTCTGTTGTGGCTGCAATTGTATTTGGGGACTCAGCTGCCCCCTGCACAGCAGTGGCTGGGCAGTCTCTCTGGGAAGCCTCAGCTGTCCTCCTGGGTGGGACGGGGGTGGGGTGGGGGGGAGAGGGGGGAGGAGGGGGGCGGTGCAGCAGAGGGAGCCACACCTGCACTCACTCAAGATCTCTCTCAGACCACCAGGCGGCCCAGGGCCTGGGACCCACCAAGGGCCGAGTCCCCACACCCTGGCGTGGGGGACTGAGGCCAGTGCAGGCAGCCAGCCCTGCTGCCGCTGGCTGTGAGGTCTGGGCAAGTCACTTCCTCTTTCTGGGTTATATCATACAGGATGGGCTAGGATATGTGCGAGAACAAACAACCCCAGAAGCTTGTTCTTTTTATTGCTTCAGGGTTTTTTTTTTAAATATATATATAACTGCTTTATTGAAATATAATTCATATACCATAAAATTCACCCATTTAAAATGTACAGTTCAGTGGTTGTTAGTATAGTCACAGAGTTGTACAACCATCGCAATTTTAGGACATTTTCATCACCCCCAAAAGAAACCTTTTACCCTTTGTAAATCACTATCTCCCCACTTCCGTCAGCCCCTGGCAACCACTAATTTTCTGTCTCTATAGATATGTCTGTTCTGGATATTTCACATAAATGGAATCATAACATGTGGCCTTTTGTGATTAACTTCTCTTACTGAGCATAACGTTTTCAGGGTTCATCCTTGTTATACTCCATTCCTTTTTACGGCTGAATAATATTCCATCATATGGATAGACCACATTTGGTTTATTCATTCATTACTTGATGGGCATTAAGTTGTTTCTTCTTTTTAGCTATTATGAATAATGCTGTTATGATCATTTGTTTACAAGTTTTTGTCTGGACACGTGTTTTCATTTCTCTTGGGTGTATACCTAGAAGTGGGATTTCTGGGTTTTATGGTAACTCTATGTTTAACTTTTTAGGAATTGCCAGAATGCCTTTCAAAGTGGTGCCACCATTTTGCATTCCCACCAGCAGCGTGTGAGTGTTCCAGTGTCTCTGCATCCTTGCCAACACTTGTTATTGTCTGTCTTTTTGATTATAGCCATCCTACGGGGTGTGAAGTGGTATCTCCCCGTGGTTTTGCTTTGCATTTCCCTCATGACTAATGATGGTGAGCATCTTTTGATGTGTTGATGGGCCATTTACATATCTTCTTTGGAGAAATGTCTATTCAGATCCTCTGCCCATTTTTTAAAAAATAGACTTTATTTTTTAGATTTACAACAAAATTGAGTGACAGGTAGAGATTTCCTATATCCTCCCCACCCTGACCCTCGTCCCCCCCTTTTTTTTTTGAGGAAGATTAGTCCTGAGCTAACATCTGCTGCCAATCCTCCTCTTTTTGCTGAGGAAGACTGGCCCTGAGCTGACACCCGTGCCCATCTTCCGCTACTTTCTATGTGGGACACCTACCACAGCATGGCTTGCCAAGCGGTGCCATGTCCGCACCCAGGATCCAAACCGGTGAACCCCGGGCTGCTGAAGTGGAATGTGCGAATTTAACCGCTGCCCCACCGGGCTGGCCCTCCTGTCCATTTTTTTAATGGCACAACATTTTCTTGCTCTTGCTTCATGTCCATCAAGGGCTGGCAGGGTCTCTGCTCCAAGTGTCCTCATTCCAGGACCCGGGCTGATGGAACCTCACTGGTGGCCATGGTGGGGAAAGAGGAAGAAGTGTTAAGTCACCCACTGGCTCTTAAACTTCCACCAGAGATGATACACGTTACTTGCACTCACATTTTGGTGGCAAAGTGAGTCACCCAGCCATGCCTAACTCCAAGGAGATGTGCAGATATGCAGTTCTCCCAGGTGCCTGGAAGCAGAGGATCTGACTGTTTATGACACTCCTAATGACTCACAGGAGTTAAATAAGGTTCTTCCCTGCAGGACTTCTCAGTGCGTTTATTACGCTATTGTCCGCTGTCCCTCTCTGAAGGGAGTGGGATGCGGGAGCTCAGACTGACTCGTCTGAGGAATCCTTTTCTCCTAGAGCATCTCATGGAATGAGTGTTCCCTGGAGTCCCCTTTGGGAACCACTACCTTGGCTGGTGGCCACTTCCTAGAGCAGGGGTGGGCCAACTTTTTGGAAAATGCCAGATAGTAAATATTTCAGGCTTTGTGAGCCATGAGAACCAACTGCTGGACTCTGCTGCTGTAGCGCCGAAGCAGCCGCACATAACACGTAAACAAGCGGGCATGGCCGAGTTCTATGTAGACACTGAAGCTTGAATTCCGTGCAATTTTCCTGTGTCACAAAATAGGCTTCTTCTTTTGATTTTTTTTCAACATTTAAAACTGTAAAACCATTCTTAGCTCATGGGCTGTAAAAAAACTGGTGTTGGGCCAGACTTGGCTGGTGGATGGTGGTTTGCCTACCCCTCTTCTGTAGGGTAAAGCCCTGACACCTTCACCTGGCATTCAAGCTCCTTCATGTTCCCGGGCTTCATCCACTCCCATAACCCCACACAGAGCCTGGGCTCGAGCCATGGTGGATGGTTTTCCAGGAACAAACCACATTCTTTCACTCCCAGGGCCTTTGCACAGGCTGTTCCTCCTGCTGAGAATGTCCTTCCAGCTCTTCTCAGTTTGGGAAACTGAGGCCTCTCTTGACCTGGGTAGAATCAAAGGCTTCCATCACTATTGGCTCCTTCACTCCAAAGATGCCCTTGCTTCGTTATATTCATCATATTCTGATTTTTTATCAATGTATTTGTTTTTCCCCAACTAGGCCATGATCTTCTGGAGGGTGGGGACTTTGTCCTCCCAAATTCTGATCTCCAGGCTGAAGGGAGGGAGACCTGGCATGGAGGAAGGCTGCTGAAGAGTGAAGGAAATGGGACTAGGTAGGAGGGGTGCTCCTCACCAGGACTGCCCACCTTGGGGATGGTACCGAGGTGGAGATGAGTTTGGAATGCTGGAGGGAGCTGGAAAGCAGTCTGCTGCAGCTGGGTTGGAGGGTGACACGAGAACACAGGTTTTAGGGTGATGCTCGTGAAGGTAGACTTGGTGTAGTTCAGCAGTAGCGAGCCATGGGGGGTTCTTGAGCAGAGGAGCGGCTTAATGAGATTGATGTTTGCAGTGAGATCCCTTGGGGGGACCTAGCTCCCACCTCTGTCCTGGCCAGGTCCAGCCCTTCTGGCCATTCTCCACTGAGCCTGAGCCTAGTGGAGTCTATGAATTGGGCTTGGGTCCACCTGTCTGTGACTGAAAATAGAGGGCCCTTCCCAGCTTTCGAGGTTCCATCCTGGTGCTCCACGGAGGGGTCAAGATGAGCCCTGAACCAGAAGTCAGAAGGTCTATGTTCATGTTCTGGTTCTGCCCATCTAACTTCCTGTGGGGTCTTGAACAAGTCACTACCCCTCTCAGGGCCTCAATTTCCACATCTGTCAAATGGGAGCAATAACCCCATGCACTGGGGGCCTCCTGGGTTTCTCTGAGGGTCAAATACAGCCTGGTCTCAAAGGAACTGTGACTAGCAGGGAGCTGACCTTGATGCGAAATCCTGTGGCCACGTTCCCAGCGCCTGGCCCAACGTGGGCACGCAAGTTGTGTGGAGCTGACGTGAAGAATGCAGGAGGCCTGAGAGTGGTCTGGATGAAAGTGGCTCAGGTCTCAGATTGTTCCAAAAGAGCCCATCAAACCACAGCAGCATGTACACGTGCCACGTCAGCCCTGCTCTCCACCACCTGGGCGTCGAAGCTTCCTGCGGCAGAGAACATCCGGACCTGAAGGTGAGGAGGAAGCCCTCTCATTTTACAAATGGAGAAACTGAGGCCAGAGAGGTCCAGGGACAGGCTCTCAGCAGCCAGAGGCGGAGTCAGTCGCGGCCCAGGCTTGAGGCTTCACTGCCCTCACCCCTGGGGGTCCCACCCGGACACCCCCCTGCAGCGCCCGGAGAGTCTTGGCCATGCCCTCTCCCCAGGAGACACAGATGCCAGGCTGTGTGGGGAGTCGGTGCTGCTAATTAGTTACGTCATTCTTGGCATCTCACACAGCCTCGGGGAATTGGAGAATGTCATTGTCAAAGTATTTTCGAATATTTGCCTTCTCAGCAAGAAGATGCTGTGAGAACATGCTGTCTTCCATACGGGTGGACACTAACAAAAATAACAAGCACTGTGAGCTGGAAGGATCTGGGAGCTCGGGAGACAGGCCTGGAGGAAACCCTGGTACTGCCAGCCACAGCCACATCACTCTGCCCCTGGGGCCTCGGTGTCCTACCCTGAAATGGCCCACTCATTTTTCAGGTACCTATGGAAGCCCACTGTGTGCCATGCACGGCTCTAGGCTCTGGAGCAGCAACAGTGAACAAGATAGGCAGGAATTCCCGCCCTCAAGGGGCTGCCATCCTACAGGGGAACCAGACAGCACAAATCAATCAGGAATGCAGGCTGGTGACATGGGCAAAGGAGGAGATAAACCATGTTGCATGGGGTGGGTGGCCTTTTTCAAGAGGGTGGTCAGGGATGGCTCACTGAAAAGGTGAGAGCTGAGTCAGGACTGAAGGAGGTGAGGAGTGAGCCAAGGGGATCTCTGGGAAAGAGCATTCTTGGCACAGAGAACAGCAGGTGCAAAAGCCCTGAGGTCTGGGTGTGCTAGGTTTGTTAGAAGATCAGCAGGAAGGTCAATGGGGCTAGAGCCGGGTGGTGACACAGAGAAGGCAAGAAGGCAAGATGACAAGACAAGGTCCAAGAGGTCACTGGGGGGCCTGCTTGTGTTGGACCTTGTAAACCACTGGAAAGCCTTTGTTTTCATTCTGAGTAAGGTGGGAGCCAATGGAGGGTTTACAGCAGGGGAATGACATGATCTGGTTTCTGTTTTAACCATATTCCTTTTTTTTTTTTGCAGGAGAAGATTTGCCCTATGCTAACATCTGTTGCCAATCTTTCTCCCTCCCCCGCCCCCCAAACCCCAGTACATAGTTGTGTATTCCAGTTGTAAGTCCTTCCAGTTCTTCTGTGTGAGCCACTGCCACAGCATGACTACTGACAGACAAGTGGTGTGGTTCCACACCCGGGAATCAAACCTGGGCTGCTGAAGTGGAGTGCACCGAACTTTAACCACTAGGCCATCAGGGCTGGCTCTTAACTATATTCCTCTGGTATCCATGGGTCAATGGCAGAAGCAGAGACGCCAGCTGCAACAATCCAGGCAAGAGTGATGGGGCCGCACCAGGGCTGCATTCTGCATGTATCTGGAGGCACGCCAGATGTTGGATATGGAGTTTGAGGAGGAGGGGAGCAAGGTGCCTCCAAGGTTTTGACTTAAGCACAGGGGAGAAGGGGTGCCTGGGGTGAGGCTCAGTGTTGTGACATGTGTGGTGCCCATTGGACAATGCTGGGCAGACTGGAGCAGGTGGCTGGAGTTGAGGGGCGAGTCCCAGCTAGAGACACAGATTTGGGAGTGATTGGAGTAGAGAGGTTATTTAAAGCCGTGAGCCTGCCTGAGCTCAGCAAGGGGTGAGCGAGAGAGGAGGCCCGGGGCTGAGACAATAATAGCAGCAGCTCCCACGTGGGGCAGCCGTGATGCTCTGAGCGCAGGGCCTGGTACCTGTGGGTGGTTATTTCACTATTATTATAACTGTCATGCCCGACGCTCAGGCCTCTCCATCACAGACTAGTTTCTCCTCTGGGACCTTGGGTCATAGCCCGGGAATCCTGGGCTTGTCCATTAGACAAGAGCTGGGACAGAGTACAGAGTACAGGGTGTAAGGCTCTGTCTAGACGCAGGGTCACCCTAAGCAGCCATCACCTGCCCCACTGTCCCCTCTGGTCCTATAGGTGAGCCCTGGCCTTGAATTTGAAGGTTGGGCTCCAACTTTGGCCCCTCAATTCTTGTGTGTGTGTGTGTGTGGTGAAATAATATAACATAACATTTATTATTTTAACCATAATGAAATGTACAATTCAGTGGCAATAAGGACATTCACAATGTTGTGCAACCTTCTGACTATGTAGTTGCAGAACTTTTTCTTTTTTTTTTTCCGAGGAAGATTAGCCCTGAGCTAACATCTGTGCCCATCTTCCTCTACTTTCTATGTGGGACGCCTACCACAGCATAGCTTGCCAAGCGGTGCCATGTCCGCACCCAGGATCCAAACCGGCGAACCCCAAGCCGCTGAGAAGCAGAACGTGCGCGCTTAACTGCTGCGCCGCCGGGCTGGCCCCGGGAGAACTTTTTCATTACCTCACCGGGAAACCCCGTACCCATTAAACAGTCTCTCCTCCTCCCTCCCCAGCAGCACCTGACAACTGCAAATCTTTCTTTCTCTAGGGATTTGCCTATTCTGGACATTTCGTATAAATGAAATCATACACTATGTGACCTTTTGTGGCTGGTTTCTTTCACTCAGCATCATGTTTTCAAAGTTCAGACACGTTGTAATGTATGTCCATACATAGTTCATTCCTTTCTATGGCTTCGTCCCTCCATTTGCGGCCAGCTCTGTGACCTCGAGTCACACAGTCTCCTACCCTACTTCATCCGGTTGTCATGAGGACGCCTAATACACCAGGAAGTGCTGAGTCCATGTGTCACTGGGCCAAGGGGGCAGGGCTGGCACCCACTGTGTAATCAAAAGAAGTGAGCTGGGTACTTTGGGGGTCTGGCAGTCAGGAATTGCTTCTCTGCTCTCCCCACTGCCAGATTTGAAACCAGCTCTATCAGTTGGCAAAGTTGGTGACCACTAACCCATCTGACTTATGACTTCCAAGGTTTTGTTGCTGTTGTCCATCCTTCTGTTGTCTTAGTCCCTCTGTTTCCATTTTGGCAGGGCTTGGGGCAGGACCAAAGGTAAATGGATGGGCTCCACCCGCTGTCTTTCCTCCATTCCTTCTAAGAATTTCTGAGATTTCTGAAGCAGCCCTTTGGGACAGGCTTTACCCCCTCCTCAGAGGGGAAGCAGGGAGGGACAGGGAGGCCTGAGCGTGTGGAGGGCCACACTCAGCAGAGGACAGAGGCTGCCCGGGTCTGTCTGACTCCTCCATCAGCTCTGAAAATGCTGGGCATTTGGTAAAAGGGCTCCAATGTTATTTGTGTTGTCCTTGCACCTAAAAGGGTGCCTCCCTCCTGGTCCACCCATCGAGAACCCCAAACTTTTACCAAGGCCCACTGTGTGCTAGGCCAGTGGGGAACAGACGCCAGCAAGTCAGATACCAGGGCTGTAAGGGAGGGAGGCCGGCGAGGTGGTGGGAGCGCTGCGGCTTGGGCCATGACAGTGCTTCTTGCACAAGCGGCCACAGCAGCCTTCTCCTGCATCACCCCAGCAGCCCCCCTCACGGGCACTGCAAGGAGGACCTGAGATGTACTCTCCTCCAGGCCAGGCACTGGCTCAAGGTGGAGCACACTGTGAGCAGAACAGACAGACAGACAGGCCCTGGTGCCAGGGTGGAGGCTAGTGAGGGAGTGATAACAGACAAGACCAGTAGGGTGCCATAACTGTCATTGAGATAAGGCTGAGAATGGGGCACAGCAGGGAGGAGGCCACAGGGGGCTGCCGGAGGTGGGGTGGTCAGAGAGCTCCCTGAGGAGGTGACATCTGAATAAGGTGGAGGCAGCCTGTGAAGATCCAGGGAAAGGTGTTCCAGCCAAGGAACAGCCTCTGCAAAGTCCCCGAGGCAGGAGTTGAGGGAGAGGCAGGGAGTGGAGGTCAGGGTGGGAGGTGGGCCCCATCCTGGGGTTGGAAGCCTAGAGCCAGCTTTGGGGGGCTTTGAATTTTATCCTCAGGGCAGCAGGAAGCCCCTGGGGAGTTGAAAACTGGGAAGGACCTGATCTCTGTCCATCCTGTGGAGAGGGGACAGAGCCTTGGGAGGGTGTCTCCACACCCACAGTGGGATGGTTGGGGGACAGCCCAGGTATCCACTGTGCTTGCCCTGCTGCCCTGGGGAAGGCCCCTCGTGGGTCTCCTGAGCCTGGGCATCTTCGGGTGAGCTCATCCAGCTGGGCCTGGCCTGACCTGTTGGGGTGGCTTGTCCCCAGGACTGAATGTTAACAGACGTCTCTGCACTCTCACCCCCAGCCTCGAGGGCCATCAGTCTCTGTCTCTCTGTCTGTCTCAGGGAGAGTTCAGCTGGCCTGCCTTTTTCTGATCCAGTGTCCTGTGGGGGTAAAGGCAGGGGGTTGTCACTCCCACGGTCACGCCTGTGGATAAGGGGTGGGTCATCAGACAGGAAACCACACGCTGGATGGCGGTTTCTCTGTGAGGAAAGGAGCACTCCTCTCTCTGAGGGTCTAAATGTCTGGGTACAGCCTGAAAGATGGCATCTGCCAGCCACGGGGCTACCTGGGAAGCCAGAGTGATGCTCAGCATTTATTTCTGGGCGATATGTTTATGCTCTGACTCGGATCTTGTTGAAATGTCCCAGCTTGACCCCACCACAAAGTCAGCAGTGGGATTTAAGGAGCCAGTGCTGTCTGAGGATCGGCGCTGGCTGGGGATCCCAGACACGCTGGAGCAGGCCCGGCCTCATGGAGCTTATTTTCCAGCAGGAGAAAGACAGACTGTGGCACACATAGGGCGTTACAATCATGGCTGGTGCCAGAAAGGGCACCTGGGCTAGGACAGGGGACTCAGGTGGTCAGGGAGGTAAGAAGGGCTCCCTGGAGGGGGTGACAGTGAGCTGTGACATGAAGGATGGGGAGGGAGCACAATTTGGGCCATGGGGCCTGGTGAGAGCAGCCTCCCCTGGGAAGGGAGAGGTCACCCGGAACTGGGGAACCTTGAGACAGACCTGGGGCTGGAGGACCATGGTCTCCAGTGTGGAGACTTCCCTCAGCCTGGGCCTTGGGCCTGGGGCTGGATCTGTCTCCGTTGGTCCCTTGAGGGAGTCACCCTAGGAGGCCCCAAACTTACCCAGGCCTGCAGACATCTCCCAAGTCCTCTTGAGGATGCTTCTTAAAGAAAGTAAAACATTCCAGAAGGTATTTAAATAACGAGTGGGGTGAACTGGGCAGGAGAGGGCCTGGCCTCGTACCTCCCTCCCATGTCCTCCCACGAGGACAGCTCGGGCTCAGCCTCCAGTCTCTCATCTGTATAGTGAAGGTCGCAGCTGCAAGACTCAAGGTGAGGCTGACACAACTACACAACGGAGACTTGACCAGACAGGGAGCTGTGGGACAAGGAGCCTCAGGGTGGCCTTCGTATGGTCACCGCGCTCGCCCTGGCATCCTATTGAATTGAGAACTTCAGCAGCAGCGCTCAAGGAGGCTGGCGTGGAGAGCCGGACAGGAGATCTCAAAGACGGCAGGGAGGCTGGCTCCCCCAACGTCGGGCACGAGGGATGCAGAACACCCGGAACCTATAGAAATACAAAGCTCATGTGTGACATGTGACGTAGTCTTCTGCGTGTCTCCCTCCTCCTTCTTTGCTATTTAATCATCTCTATTTTTCAAACAGCTTTATTGGGATAGAATTCACACATCATTTAATTTGCCCACTTAAAGTGTACAATTCAATGGTTTTTAGTATAGTCACAGAGTTGTGCAATCATCCCCATGATCAATTTTAGAATATTTCATCACCTCAGAAAGAAACCCCACACCCATTAGCAGTCATTCCCTACTCCTCCCTTCCCCCAGCCCCTGGCAACCAATCTACTTCCTGTCTCTATACATTTGCCTGTTCTGGATATTTCATATAAATGGAATGATATGTGGTCTTTTGTGACTGGCCTCTTTCACATAACATTATGTTTTCAAGGTTCATCCATGTTGTAGCCTGTATTAATACTTCGTTTCTTTTTTTTTTTTTTGAGGAAGATTAGCCCTGAGCTAACTGCTGCCAATCCTCCTCTTTTTGCTGAAGAAGACTGGCCCTGAGCTAACATCCGTGCCCATCTTCCTCTACTTTATACATGGGACGCCTACCACAGCATGGCATGCCAAGCAGTGCCATGTCCACACCCGGGATCTGAACTGGCAAACCCTGGGCCGCTGAAGCGGAATGCGTGCACTTAACAGCTGTGCCATCAGGCTGGCCCCTACTTTATTTCTTTTCCTGACTGAATAGTATTCCATCATATGGATAGACCATATTTTGTTTATCCATTCATCAGTTGATGAACATTTAAGTTGTTTCTTTTTAGCTATTGTGAATAATACTGCTGTGAACATTTGTGTACAAGTTTTTGTGCGGACATATATTTTCGATAATTTTGGTTATATATCTAAGAGTGGGACTGCTGGGTCTTATGGCAACTGTATGTTTAACTTTTTGAAGAACTGCCAGACTGTTTTCCAAAGCAGCTGCACCATTTCAGATTCCCACCAGCAGTGTGAGGTTCCAATTTCTCCACATCCTCATCAATGCTTGTTATTATCTCTCTTTTTTTTTTTTTGAAGAAGAAGATCAGCCCTCAGCTAACATCTGCTGCCAATTCTCCTCTTTTTGCTGAGGAAGGCTGCCCCTGAGTTAACATCCGTGCCCATCTTCCTCTACTCTATATGTGGGATGCCTACCACAGCATGGCTTAGCCAAGCGGTGCCATGTCCGCACCCGGGATCCGAACCGGCGAACCCCGTGCTGCCGAAGCGGAGCGTGTGCACTTAACCGCTGGGCCACCGGGCTGGCCCTATCTCTCTTTTTTATTCTAGCCATCCTAGTGTACATGAAGTGGTATCACATTGTAATTTTGATTTTCATTTCCCTGAAGGCTAATGTTGAACATTGTTTCACACGCTTATCTGCCATTTGTGTATCTTCTTTGGAGAAATGTTTATTCATAGACTTTATTCATTTTAAAATTGGGTTATTCATTTTTTATTGTTGAGTTGTGACAGTTCTGTATATATTTTAGCTAAAGTGCATTTTACCAGGCATGATTTGCAAACATCGTCTTCCACAGTGTGGACTGTCTTTCTTCACTTTCTTGATGGTATTGTTTTCAACATAAAAGTTTTTAATTTTGATGAAGTCCAATTTATCTATTTTTCTCTTTTGTTCCTTATGCCTTTGGAATTGTATTTAAGAAATCTTTGCTTAACTCAAGGTCATGAAGATTTACTCCTTTGTTTTCTCCCAAGAGTTTTACAGTTCTAGCTCTTACAGTTAGGTCTACGATCCATTTTGAGTTATTTGTTGAGTTACTAACACATTAAGTAACAAACTCTGGCGGCAGGTCTATCTTCTGTGATTTTCGAGATGAGTGTACACGCTGTTCTGAGATGTCTCCAACAACTGCGTGTGATGAGACAGTATTATGATTTCTATGGGTGGCAGAGTCACAGCCCTTGCTAATAATGCCTAGATTCATAATTGAAGAAAATGCTAGATTCAGTTAAAGGTTCATTTAAATAAAGCTGTAATTACCCTGCCATGTTCATAGTTCCCTGAATTCTATCCACAGATTGCAGGTTAAGAACTCCTGGGATGGCTAAAATTCCTGCCGAACTCTCAGTTTCTGAAAAGTGTTTTGGGGGTTTGAACCCTCCTAGGACTGGCTTCAGGGCTGTTTTCCCGCCAGCCTCGTGCCCCAGGCACACCCTGCCCTTTGCCTGGCTCCAGCCTTGGGGAAACTATTCCTTGCCTAGCAGAATTTTCTAACGAGCTATCTAACAATACTAAAACTAAAAAAAATAGCAGCGATAAAAATTATAAACACTCCGTGTAGAATCAGACAAGGCGTCCTGCGCACATCCTCTCCCCTTGCCTCCCAGCCTTCCTAGGTCCCCGGCGAGGCAGCTGGCAGCAGAGCTCTGTCACTGAGTGTGCGGGCTGTGCTTCACGCAGACTACTTCGCCGCCAGATGCCTCAATTTCCTTACCTACAAGGCCTGGAGGAGCCCGTCATAACCGTGTTCCCTTGATGGGATTACTGGGCGGATTACAAGAGCCTCCGATTCCAACAGAGAGCAGAACCAGGCGCACCATTACCCCCTGAAGATGTTAGCCGTTATTCTTAAGCCTTTCACAGGAGACAGAAAGGTGCTATTTCCTCTGCGCGCATATTCTCTTCCTTGTTTTGCACCAGGCTAATGCCTAATCATTTGTATTATTCAGGATTGAGTTGTAACAGAAACTCAAACTGCTCAATTTAAAAGGCCAGGATTTGAGACCTGGCTTATGGGGCGTGGGGAGCGGGAGAGTTCAACTCAACCCTCCTTTCTCCACAGACTGTCGGGGTGCGGAGGGCTTCCCGAAGCAGGGCCCGCACTGGAGGGCTCACACTGCGCGCCAGAGAGCCCGAGCCAAGCGCCTCCTCCAGTTTCCAGCCCTGGGCACCTGGCCTGGAGGCTCTAGGCTTTACCAGTCCTCAGTTCCTGACTTCAGAAAGACACTCTCTTTTCTGAGAGTTCCAGAAAAACTTCTGGACAGGCCTTGTTAGGCTGGATAGGCCACGTGCCTATGCCTGAGCCAATCACTGCAGCCAGAGGGCTGGGGAGCTCTGATTGGTCAGACCTGGGTCGTGTGCTGGTCAGAGATGGGGAAGCCCCACCCAACCGCCTCGAGGAGGATGTTGGGGATTCCTCTAGGGAGATGCTGGGCTGACAAAACCAAAAGGTCCTCCTTGAAGGGCATATTTCTCGTCTAGGTCAGACCTCGTGTGTTCCGGGAACCCTCCCCTCCCTGAGAGTGATTCCTGCTCTGTGCACCCACAGCAGCCTGTACTCCCTGTATCGTTCATTTCTCACCCAACAAATATTTAATGAGCACCTACTATGCAGCAGAGACAGAGAAGAGGGCCCATGAGGAACCCCAACAATTACAGGTTGGAAGGAAGGGGCGTGGCCTGTGAGGTAGGAGCAGAGCCAGAAGATGGCAAACCAACATCCAGAGAAGTGAGGGAGTTTCGGTGTAGTGGACTCCGATGCTGCCGAGAAGCTCAGTGAGACCAAAAAGTGGCTGCTGGATTGGGTAGCAGGGAGGTTGTGGGTGACCTTAGCAAGAGTTGAGAGTGGGGACACAGCCCTGCTGGGGTAGGGTGAGGAGAGACTGGGAAGGGAGTGGAGAAGGCAGGTATAGATGTGTCTTTGTAGTTTTCGTTGGAGGAGTAGAAAAATGGGGAGGAGGCTGAAGGGCGCTTAGGAGCAAGGGAGAGTTTTTCCGTTTTTTTGGAAAATGCTGACCCAGGGGAAAGAGAGAGGCTGACGGCCCAGGAGAACAGTGAGGGGAGGGTAGCAGGAGGTGGATGCCTGAGATCAAGATCTTGGTGGGGGAACCCGGGGCCGGGGGATGAGGGTGTGGAGGGAGGCGGGTGCCAGGCAGGGAGATGTGTCCTCTCGAGGCACTGGAAGAGGAGAGAGATCCCATTTGGTGGTTTCAGCTTTTCTCATTGAAGGATGAGTGAGGTCGTTGGCTGGGAGTGAGGGCAGAAGGGGCTGTGGGAGTTGTAGGGAGAAGAGAGAAGGTGTGAAATCTTAGTCTCAGAGAGTGGGAGAGTCATGGAAAGCCCCCAGCAGGGCCACTGACTGTACAGAGGGGCAGCTTGAAGTTGGAGACTGCAAATTCCCCATCAGAAGGGTTGGGTGTGGACCCCCCCCCCCCCCCCCCCCCCCCCCCCCCCCCCCCGCCCAAGCAACACGCAGGGGTTAGGAAGGGGGATTTCCTTCAGGTTGGAGGGCTCCCTATGGTGGAGGGAGACAGGGCGATGGACTCTGAAAATTCACCAGGCCAGTAGGTAGGCACCATAATCTGTGTTTTACCAATGAAGAAACAGAGAGGGCGAAGGCCAATATAGTATCCACATTGCTTTGGGGTCAGACAAACTAGAACAGAACCTGGCACATGTTGAGGTAACTTAGGTGTTAAAATTCGTTGAAAAAAGTGAATGGTTGGAGTCCAGTGATGGACCCACAGTCATAACCCAGCCAGGAAGTAGCCCCAACCTTGGTGTTCGGTGGGTAGGGCTGGTGACTCCATGTGCTGTGCCATCCCTGCTGCCCTAATAAATGACTCAGTATCACCTTTGTGTCCTTGTAGGCTAACTTTTCGAGTCTGGTGGTAAAACTTAAAGAGACACCAAATGAGCAGGGCAGAGTGCTCAGCCTCTAGATGAGTCACAGCCCTCAGCCAGGTGGCCCAGCCCCAAGAATGCAACCTCTGGTTCTAAACCTTGGCTTTGCCGTCTGCACCCTACTCTGGCCAACCGTCTGGAGTTTCCCAGGGGCATATACCGGCACTGCCTAGGGCTCTCCAAGGAGAGGGGCATCCTTTCAAGAGGAGTCCAGGAACTGTGACCCTAAACTTGGTGGGGGCAGGGCTCCTCCACGGGGAGGGCCTCCAGCCCTGTTTCTTAAAGGCCATTTAGGCAGAAGTGAACGTGGTCACTTCACTGAAGTTAATAATGATGGTTCATGCTGCAGAAAATGTGAAAGAGAACACCCTGCTTATTTATTCAGGCTTTAAAACCATAAGACTCCAGATTTCTCCCTGTACCTATTTATATCCTGTATTAAACTCAGTTTTGAAACAACTTAAAAGAAAAATAGCCATCCGCTGCGTTAAAAAAAAATTTCATTTATAGACCTCCTCTGGCCTCCTAATTCTGTACGGACTGCGCGTCGCTTGGGGGCTGGGTGGGGGTGGGGCAGATATGAACCTCCCGGGGAGTCACACTCCCCTTACCCCCATCCAGCTATATAAGGCAGCTACTGGGCCGGCCGGTGGTCACTCTCCGGGGCAGCGATGTCTTGGGCTGGGTGGTGCTCTCCCTCGCCTGGTGCCCGGGGTGGAGTGGGGGAGGCAGGACAGGCAGCAGATCCGGAAAAGTGGCTCTTGCCTCGGAGGAAGTTGACCCTCCTCCCCTACCAAGGGTTTGGGATGAAAATAGCTTCTTCCTCTTTACCCTTCCCGGCCCCCAGCCCATTACTGTAAGTCTCCCTCCCTACTAGAGAAATGGGGAGTGCTCCCCTCCCCCCAGGACAGTTCGGACCCTTCACTGATCTCTAAACAGTCATCGAGGATGTCAGGGACCCCGCGCCCGGACTCTGCGTCCGGGCAGGGGCCGCTGGGAACCCTCCCCTCCGGCCTCCGCAAACGCGGCGCGCCCCGCAACTCGGGCCAATGGGGCGACTCCCCACCTCCCCCACCTCATTAGCAGAAAGCTCCACAAACCCCCGAGCTCCCATGCTGCTTCCTTCCCCTCCAGGGGAGACAGTCACCTGATAACCCTGTCCCCTGCATCAGGGGTCCCCCGGACCTGGTACACCCCAAACCCCATGGGAAAGGTGGGGGCGCAATTAGTTTCTTCCAATTAGTTTCTTCTCTTTGTATAGAACCCATTCAAACTGTGGAATGTAATCCTCCGCGCGAGGGGGAAAGTAGTCCCGACCTTGCATTCAATTTCTGTTCTGGCGTCGTGCATATTTTACTTTTTGAAGCTGATGGGACTCTCAGTGGGGCCCTTCGGTGAATGTCGGGGGAGAGGCGGCGGGGGGTGCGCGCAGGTGAGAAGGGCAGGGGCCGCGGCAGAGGGAGGGGGCGGGGAGGGCAGCTAACTCCCCGCTATTGCCTAGAGAGATGGATCATGGGGCGTAGAGAGATTGCAAACCTCAAACCACGTACAGCGGGCGATACGCGTCAACCGAACCTGACCAACGGAAGCCCCGAGCCTCCCCCTCCCGGCTCCCCTGCCCCGGTCCCTTGGACGGACGGGTGTGCCGAGCCAACCGGGCGGCCGCTCGCCGTCCAAATCCCACAAGAGCCAATGGGAGCGCGTGGGGGGCGGAGCCGTCCCCGCGTCGGGTTGGGCTGCGCGCGGCTTCCCCCCCCCCACCCTGCTCGTCCCAGGCCCCGCCCCCTCCCCTCCCGCTCGCTGCTCCCGGAGTAGTTAGTGCCAGTGAAGTGCGGGCGGCGATGAGAGCGAAAGTTGCGCTCGGCTTGGCGCTGGGGGCTTGAAGCAGCTCCGCGCTCCGCCTGCCAGGGCCGCCCCCAGCCCCAACTCGCGCCCGCGGGCTCCCGCCGCGCCCCCGGCCCCGCGCCCGCCCGCACCCCCTCCCCCGGCCCGGCGCCCCTCCTCAGGAGCCGCGGGTCCCCGCCACTTTAGCCCGGCCCCGGCCCCCGCCGATGCCGGCCATGGTGGAGAAGGGCCCCGAGGTCTCAGGGAAGCGGAGAGGCAGGAACAACGCGGCCAGCGCGGCCGCCTCGGCCGCCGCCGCCTCCGCCGCGGCCGCCTCCGCCTCCGCCTCGGCTGCTGCCGCCTCGGCCGCCGCCGCCGCCTCCGCCTCCGCCGCCGCCTCGGCCGCCGCCGCCCCCAATAATGGGCAGAATAAAAGTTTGGCGGCGGCGGCGCCCAATGGCAACAGCAGCAGCAACTCCTGGGAGGAAGGCAGCTCGGGCTCGTCCAGCGACGAGGAGCACGGTAGGTGGTGGGTGGCAGCCGCCGCGCGCCGCCCCCGCGCCCCCAGCCCGCGCCCGCTGACCGCCGTGCTCTGCTTCCCCGCAGGTGGCGGCGGCATGCGCGTCGGACCCCAGTACCAGGCGGTGGTGCCCGACTTCGACCCGGGTGAGTAGCGCCCCGGGTCGGCCGGCGGCGGGTGCGCCCCGGTCCCCCGCGCCCCGAGGGGGCGGGAGCCCTCGGACAACTTTCTTTTTGTGTGTTCGCCCTGCCGTCCGCGGGGAGAACAGCAGGGCGAGAACGAGGGAGACACACGAACGTGTGCTGCCAACGTGCCTCCGCGCACGGGGAAGGCCCGAGTCGGCCCAGTCGGGTGGGTGCCGCTGTCCCCCTGCGGCCCCGGGGGGAGGCGGCGGTGCCGGGGCGGCCACGCCTGGGCCGGGGCTCCGGCGGTCCCCGGGTCCGGACGAGCCGCGCCTCGGTAGGGGTGGCAGTGCCGGAGAGTTAGCGCCGGCGAGCGCCCCCGACCTGGGACGCCCTCGGCTCGCTTCTCCCCTACCCAGGGTGCCCCCCATGCCTTGTCCTCCTCCCGCCGGTCCCCAGGCTTCCCTCCCATCCCGAGGGCGAGTAGAATAACGACCCCCCCAAATCAGTTAATAAAAGAAGTGTGCTTCCCAGAGGGCGCCTGCCTGGGGAGGAGAGGCTTGTGGCAGTTTGATTTTAGGACCTATTTGTAAATGTGCGTGTATTTCCTTTTTTCTTAAGGAAGGGGTTGTGAAAGAATAGAACCTTCAGAAGCTTTAGCCTAACAAATGGTTTCCACCTCCAAGAGATGCCTACACCCTAGAATGAACATTTAGTTCCCTTGCTGCTAGTCTGTGTGGAAGGAAATTTAAAGTGGTACCAGAAAAAATCCAATCAGACAAAGGAATTCGTCGGATTTTAATACAGGAGATTCTAGGCTGTTTCTGTATGAGACTGTCTTTGAAGATTGTTGGCGTAGAAAATGTTTGGAAGGTCGCGGGTTTTATTTTAGAAATAAAATTCAAAAGAGAATCTTGTGGAACTGGAGTTAACAGTCCTCCTGGTTGGAGGGATTTAGAGCTGGAGGTTCTCTGTGTAGGTTATACCACTAGTTTATTTGAGAAAACAAATGCACGAATGCTTTTCCTTGGAAACAAGACTGCAGAAAATTGCAAGGATCTAGTCCTTGAAAAAAAGCCATGGCTCTTAAGTTGTTATTAAGGTACTAAATTCTGAGTGTTCTTGTTCTTTGAAGTGAAAATACATGGGGATCCCTGAGTGAGCTCTTGGCATTCTGGAAGTAAAAGACCTTTCCCATATTTGCCTTCTACATTTTGGTCTGTTGGTTTAAATCTCTTAAATGTGTGTAGTGTAACACCCAGGTTTGTGTTCTTTTTAAACTCATGTTGGTTTCCCCTTCCCCCACATCTTCCTTTTTTGGTAGTCACTTCTCATAAGAGTGACAGGATAGGACTAGGAGACCAGGCTTTTTCTCTTCTGTAATGCCTTTTCCATTCCTTGGTTGGCCACCAGGGGAAGCATACTGTTTTTTGGTTACCGTTGACCCTATCTTCATTTTGTAGGTCAAGTCCATCTTTGTGTTAATACACAGAACATAAAGCAAAAGCTTGTCACCAAGTTTCCTCCACTTTTTTAAAATCAGCTTGTGTAGATCTTTTAGTTTTAGTTAGTTGCTCGGTTTTTGATACATTTTGGTTATATTAGTTTTGAAAGCTTTATTTAAATATGTTGTATATGCCTAAAGAAAAGGGTATATTTGATGGCAACAACAGGAATTAGATTTCTGATGTTCTTCTAAAGACTGATGTCTGTCTCTGCTTTGTTAGTCATGAACCGGACTTCTTTGGAGTTGTTCTCCATTGAAATGGCAAAGGTAATAGGATCATACTTTGAGCTGTCCTTGCATTTTTGATGGAATGAGTGCACGCATAAATTTGCTAGACACTTGCCATTCTAAAAAATAGAACATCTTAAATGTTCTGTTGCATAGTCTTACTGCCAATTGATTGGGTCTTAGTATTAACATTTCCAAATTTCTTATTTTGTGTTTGTCTTAATCTGGAAAGGAATCTAACTGGTATGAAATAATTTCAAACCCTGTTTTGCCAGTCTGAGCAGTGGGACACATTCCCAGATATGGCTGAAAATGGTGGGACTTTACTGTTTCCTAGTGATTTTTTTTTTAGGTGTGTTCTCGTATAACTTAAAATCTAAGGGAAGAGAAGACTTCCATTTTGGACTAGAAATGGTATACCATATTTGTTTGATGGCAAAAATTTTTTTTTAGATCTTTAAACTTAAGACAGGTTCTTTCCATGAGTACAAGTTAGAAATAATGTAGAATTGAGACTGTGATTTTTACTGCTTTTTCTTTCTCTCTGCCTGAGTTTTGAATTTATCGTTATTTTTTTTTAAACCAGAATTTGGACAGGTGAATGTGAAACTTGTCAGAAAGCCTTTTTTAAGAAAACTGTCTCTGGTAAAGATGTGTGAGTGGAAGAAGTTGATTTTAATTTTTTTTAAGTCAGATTTTATTTGTCCACACTATTCCAACTTGACCCCATTTAATTTTGAAAACAAATGATTGAAACTAGGACCACCTGATATTCCTTACATGGTCCAAGGAAGATTCATTTCAGTCATCCCTCGCAAACAGTGCATGAGGGGGATAGAGCACTGTAGTCCTAAAATGCTGATTCAGTTCTTATAATCTAATTGAGACCTAGGCTAGATCAGTGGACTCTGGCATTACTTGGTAATTAAAATACTGTCTATTTATAGTGATAGAAAAAGTTTCATCAATTAGATTTGAAAACAAAGACCAGAATGCAATTCTAAACGTTTAACTTAGGCTTTGTTCTCGTGTGGTGACCAGACTGTCTTTCTGTATTCAGTGCTGTAGCAAATCTGAGTTGTCACTGGTTTCTTTTAGAACTTAGTAATCATAGAATGCAGTAAGAAGAAGGAATGCTCATTCTAGCCTACCTCCGGTTAGTTATTTCCTACACTTGTGGAGCGTAATTTATTTTGAAATGAGTAGTGTTTTTCTCTCCGAAAGTGTGAATGTTCCCATGATCTTAGCAGTAAGCCCGCAGAGGAGGAATCTGTAGCCTATGTATTTCTTTGATCATTTGTTTGGTCCTCTTCCTCTTTGTTGTCTTCTAGCTAGAGGAGCACAGTGACAGGATTTTAAGGTTGACTCGAGTTCTTTGTTTTCTGAAGTGTGTGTTATTATGTCAACTTCTTTCCCAAGTTGGTTTTCAGTATCACAGTTTGCTAATAGTAACAGTAAGACTCTTACAGAAGAGGATATGTTAATGGTAAAATTTTTGAGGTAAAAGTCCTTTAAATGTGCAACCTGTATTTGGAACATTGAATCCAATATATTTAATCAGATTTGTGGTTGTCAGTGGCTCAACTGTCACTTCAGGGGTAACTTGTATTAGTTAATAAAATGTGTTATGCTTTAACGTGGAATAGTTTTACTGAACAAAGTGTTTTGACATGCTTTTCATTTCTTTTTACTTTGTTCCTCTTAGAACACATTATTTTCTGTGCTTTAGTTCCATTGTAAAAATCAGCTTTATAAATATCCTAAGATTCCTAAGTTTTGGTCAGTACTTTGTGATTTAAACATACTTTGAGGCATTGTTCGCCCCGTGAGAGGTCAGGGTGATGGGGAATCCTCTGAGTGATCGCCTTCGTCAGGTAGTGTAGCAGGGAGACCTAAAGCTGGTTGTCAGGAGATTCAGAGCCCTGTCTCTCTGACTAAGGTCATAGAAGGTAGAGCTGGTCATTTTATCTCTAGAAGCCTCAGTTTCCTCAATCATGAATCAGGGGTTCTTTTCATCACTACTAGTCTATGATTATGTCAATTATAGTCATCTTTTTAATTTCATGTTTCTTTCAGAGGCAATATAGAGTAGACTGGGAGAGCTTGGGCTGTGAGAATCGTCAAACCTGAGTTCCTATCCTGGCACTGCGTCTTGCCAGCCATCTCTTGGTCCTGAGCAAGTTACTTCATTTTTGCCTTCATCTGTAAAAGAGAGACAATGGAACTTCTTCCTTGAGAGAAGGAGTTAACTGTGCTAATACATGTAAAATGCCCAGCATAGTGCCTGGCACACAGTATTTCCTGGTATCCTTATTCTAATTATCGTTCATGTAACTTAAGTTGCCAAGTAGTGGTCCCTGCATTGCCTGCTTTACTGCATCGGTAAGACTGGATTATAACGAAGCCATTGATTTGATTACACATTGTGCAGTGAGATATTTGAAGATGATTGCTTTTAAGTTACATATACCTGCTGCAATTTAGGTAAATATCCTTTCCTGGAAGAGAGAGAACTGGTCCAAAACGTTTATATAGCCGAAAAGAACACTGAGGTCCAGAGAGAGTAGGTAGACCTGTTCAGATCAAGTTTCTAGATAGTACAAAAGAAACCTTGAATCCATTCCTGGGCCAGGGGAAGGCATATTGACTGGGTTCTGAGTTAGGGAGCTTTTGCTCTAAACTTTCCAGTTCTTGACTGAGAGTTAATGCTCTCCAGAAGGGATTCTTCCACCACAGTGCTCCTTTCCAGGCTTGAGGACTGTGATTTACGGGTTAGCTAGTTGAAACTAACCAGAGCAGAGTAGTTTTAAAAGCAATGTTAAAGGTCATTTGTATTCAAGAAATTTAGGCTTACTCTGAGAGAGCCATTTTCCTTGGGGTTATAAAGTTCTTTGGGCAATGTAGTTGAAAAAAATCTTAGTCTTGGGAGATGAAACATCAAAGCTCTATGCAAGTTACTGTATTCTCCCTCAGTTTATGGTACTTTTTGTATTTTCCTCTCTGCTACGTAGATTGTTGTAATTAATTTATGGTTTAACCATCACTTTCTTCTGACCCTTTCTTCAGAGGTTCCAGGCGTAATGTAAAAGAAATAGGGCCTCTGTTTGTCCCCTTACTCTAATGGAACACAGTGATCTTTGCTAAGGAGTATGTGTTAAGTTAGAATTTACATTCAAAACTGAGAGCTTGAAATCACTTTCTGGGAGAGAGAATCTCTGTAGCAACACAGTAAAAAGTCTGAATAAGGTGGGAATTGGGATTGAGTGCTGATTGGATGACTTGGACTGAGTTAATTCCTACAGGTTTAAATAGCAAGTGTGGAAAATATTTGTGACCTTAGAAACTATATGGGTAGAGTTGCAATATAATTTCTTCTACTTTGTGTTCTGGAAGTCTTATTAATACATGTATTTAACTTTTGGTTGAGTTTTATGGTTTCTGTTGTTGTTTTTTTTAAATGGACTATTTTAAAGTAAGTTTAAGGTATCAAAAAGTATTTTGCTAAAATGTTTGAGAGAAATAAATATTTTAAAATAACGTTAAGCGTTATTTAGATGAAATATTAGCATCTCTAAAACTCCTGTTTTTTTCAAATTAGTCAGATTCTTTAGAGATGTGGATTTTAGTAAAAATGGCACACTAGACATAATTCTTTGAAACCTTTGAATTTTCCCTCCTTCAAAGTAATGAGAGAGAAAATTGTAATGTCTGTCTCATCCAACCTTCCTGTGTTCTAGATGAAGAAAATAAAGCCTGGAGAGAGAAAGTGACTTGTATTTGTCTGTCTTTCAATACCTGATCATTAAAAGTATCTCAGGGTAGGCTTGAGGCCAGGTAAGGCCACACTTCAAATTTTCAATGTTTCAGAGCTTTGTTACTGGGTAAAATAATTGAGAACAGTAATATGTGTTCGTATTTTAGAACCAGAAGTAAGATTTAAACTTTTAAAAATTGAAGTGACTAGTTACTGTGCATAATTTGAATGTCTCTAAATTACTATAAGGTAGGATAGAATTGTAGAGATAGAGTTACTGAAAAAATAAACATTTGAATAGAACAGAAAATAACACGTACAGTTATGTATCCACCATTGTGATTAAGCGCTGTTAATATTAGGCCGTAATTGTTTCAGGTGCAGCTGAAGGCTAATTCCTCCACTCCCAGCTTCACTAATTTGAAGTTGATTTATGTTATTCCTGTGATAGTTTGTTTGTATCCTCTGAGAAGCAGATGCCAGGATAGAATTAGGTGTGCAAGAGATTCATAGGGGTAGCAAAAGCTTTCAGAATGGATGTGGGTGTGACATTTATGAAGGAAAACAGAGAAGGAAGGATGACAGTGGTTGGATCAAGGAGCCTAAAGTTGCATTACACTTGGAGAAAATCTGAGCCAGAGCAAAGATTGTTAGAGGTGTCGTTTGGGCAGGAAGGGCCCTGCTCTGGAATGCCTGTGGCGTGAATGCTGCGTGCATCCTGAAGGTGGTGGGCCGCTGGGACTGGGAGCCCATCACACTGCTCTCAGCACTTTCTCTCCTGGAGGGAGATCTGAGTGGCACACTCTCACGGCCATCAGAAGTCCCATGCATGTTTCTGTAGTTTAGTACATACTTAGGTATGGTAAAGAATGTTTTGTTATTGTCAGTGTCTTTTTGCAAATGGAATTATTTGTGCATATCCATTTGCTTTGATGCTTTCCAAACAAGTACATTGCCAGTAACAAGGCACATAAGTTTCGATCTTCACTGTGATGTCAGATTTATTGACTTTTTGCAGTGCTATCCTTTTGTGATTTATGTTTGCATTTTTCTAATTACTGGTAAGATTAAGTGTATTTTTATGTGTTTTTTGGCTACTCAGGTTCCTCTTGTGAATATATCTTTTGTTATTTTTCTATAGGGTGTTGGTCTTTTTCTTAGTGATTTGTGTGAGTTCTTTATATGTTTGAATACCGATCCTTTGTTAGGATTGCATATATATAGTTTTTGTTTTTTCTTTAGTATGGGGTGTTGATTGATTTTCTTTACTTAGAAGGAATATCCAACCAAGGATGTATTTCTGCTCGAAGACTGGCCTTGGTACAGAGCCCCTGTAATATTTGTCACTGGGACTCCTGATTTCTAAGATGAATGTCACTGAGAATTGACACATCTTTTTTGTTTTGTTTCAGTGTTTTCAGTTGATTTGGTGTATTATTAACCGATTGACCCAAATTACAGTGCCTGATAACTTGAAAAGGTCTGATTTGATTTCTATCTAGCATGTAGTTATAGCAGCATGCTAATTAGAGGTTAAAGTTATGGCTTTAGTTCCCATAGTGGTCACTTAGCCTACAAAAGGTGAAGGTGCTATGGACTAAAACTAAATTCAACTGTCTTATGGATTTGCCACTGATTATAAGGAAATAGGTGAGTGTGTGGATGGGAGCGTGCAACTTGTCACCAACAGAAAACCCTCAAAGGAATGATCTATCAGTGCCAGGTCAGCGTGTGCAGACTGTGTGCCAGGCTCTTTTGAACACTTTATATCTATTAAAAATTTTAACACAACAATCACAACAGTCATTTGAGGTAAAGTTATCTCTGTTTTCCAGGTGAGGAAACAGAGGCACCAAGAGGCTTATTGTCATGGTTCAACCTAATAACTTGCCCAAGGAAACCCATTCTAAGATGCCATCAGTTGTAAGATACACCGTTGTTTTATTATCACTAAGAAAGGAAAACACAAGATACCAGTTTCATTCAAATTTCAGTCTCGAGTTTTTCAGGGCGAGTCAGCCAGAAATCCTCTTTAAGGAAACGCACATAGGAGCAGTGCTTTATGGCATCAGTTGCTTAGTTGTTTCCACGCGGCCCCAGGTGTTGTGGAGTTTTATGGTTAGGGTTGCCAGCACCTGCTTCATGTCCAGTTCCTGGCAGTGAAAACATAGGTGAAATGGGAGGTACCTGGCTTGGTTGGGGCAAATTGGAGTGAGTTGCTTTCCTCCTGCACGTACGTTGAAATAGTCATCTGCAGAGCTTAAAACACAATTTCAGTTTCTTTGAGGGGAGCATGATTGTGTGAATTAAGGTTACAAAGGACAATGTTATGTTGGCTACGTTTTAGTTTATGGGTATAACATGGAAATATTTTCTATCTCTCCCCTCCCCCTCCTTGTGTTTTTCTGTGGGTTTATATTGAACTTGAGCTGTGGAATGAATTTAAGAACCATGTCTTGAATAAGGTGTGAAATGATGCACAAATTAAAATATCTAAGTGTGTTTTTAAAAACTCTTGATTTCACCTGTACAGCATTCTGGTTGGTATTGTTCAGCAACTAATTTCTGTCCCTTGCATATTTTTCCCATCCTCCCTCTCTCGTCAAAAAAACAAAAAACAAACTAACCCTGGTCCCCCCCCAATCCAAAGTATATATTTCTTTGTGTTATTAGTGAATTTTGGTGCATTTTTCAAAGACCATAGTATATTTAAAGAAAATTGCAAGCCTCATTCTGATCGACTCACATGTGAGGTTTGCCGTGTGTCATTTGATCATGGTGTAATTTAACTAAGGACTGACTTAACTAAGGACTGGTTTTTGTCTGGCCAGAGCCTCAAGACTTGCTTTCTACCTAAACTGAAGACCTTTAGGTGTCTCTGCTCTTCTGGGAGCTAGTGGTGCCCTGTACTTCTGCTTTCTTGGAGGTGGGAGCATAGTTTTGAGCCACCACTTCAGGTTGAGATATCTTATGGTTTATCTTCTGCTAACTTGTCATAGTTGAATGTGGTTCTGAGTATAAGAAGAATGTGTGCTTGGTTTAACTGACACTCCTTTATTAGGCATTTTGTAATGGACGTCAGATAATTATGTGCCAAATTCAGTTGTTTAAGAAATGGAAACTCAAGGAAAAGTGAGCTTTTAAATTGCAGTTAAAAGCTGATTTTCCCTGTTTTCTATGCCTTTCTCGTAATGAATTCATATGAATTAGAGAGGCACATCTTGCTTAAATACATTCTTTAAAAAATTTTATCAAGTTGAAATTCATATAACGTAAAATTAATCATTTTGAAGTGAGCAGTTCAGTGGTATTTAGTACGTTCACAGTGTTGTGCAACTCCTACTTTGTCCAGTTTCAAAACATTTTCTTCACCCCAAAAGAAAATCTCGTACTTATTAAGCAGTTACTTCCTATTCCCCACTCTCCCCAACCCCTCATACATTGCTGATGGCAGTATACAGAGGGAACCAGGAGACATGGGGTAGTGCTGGAGGGTAGGGAATTGAAGAAACCAGGAATGGTTATCCTTCTTTAGCAGTTTTATGTAGTGACCAAAAGACTACTTGATGGCCTTATGTATGAAAAGGTTAATTAAAATTTTGGAGTTGAGGGACCGGCCCTGTGATCCACTGGTTAAGTTGGCATGCTCTGCTTCGGCAGCCCAGGGTTCGCTGGTAGAATGATCCTGGGCGCAGATCTACACACAGCTCATCAAGCCATGCTGTGGTGGCATCCCACATAGAAGAACCAGAATGTTTTTACAGCTAGGATATACAGCTATGTACTGGGGCTTTGAGGAGAAAAAAATTGGGAGATTGGCTGACCATTGTATTCACTTGAACTTAAGATATTTCTGTGCTGTTCTACATACATACACACACACTCTCTCTCTCTGGATGAAGGTTACAATTCCTGCTTTACCTTTACTGGCATAGAAGCTTCTGGGCTTGGAGCTTGTTCTGCTTTGAAACTTAACATGGATATAGTGAGATCAGGATAGTAGGAACAATAGCGGTTTTACTGAATACCAGGAAGAAGTTTTAGATGAAATGGCCCTTTGATCCAAGCCTTGAAAACTGGGAGTTTTTCAGTGTTTATCATTTTTATGGTGTTTATTAATTACAGAATTAATATTATATAAAATATAAGCTACAAGTGTTAAAAAATTTTGAAAATTCTAATCTTTCTTAAAAATTTGAGTCAATTTTCTGTCTTGAGCTGTATTGTCCATTAGTGTAGCCACTTGCTATATGTAACTATTTACATTTAAATTTATTAAAATTAAATAAAATTAAAACGACTTCTGTCACACCACCCGCATTTCAAGTGCTCAGTAGCCCTATGTAGTTACTGGCTACTGTATTGGACAGCGCAGAACAGAACATTTACATTATCCCAGAAAATTCTGTTGGATAACACTGATCTAGAAGCTCTGATGACTTGAAAGCTTCATTGTTTTAAATTTTTATAGTTCAGAAGTTACGCCTCTTTAATCAAAGTGCATGGTGAAATGTGATATTTGTACAGCTGGTAAATATGATGATTGTGTACTGAATTCTTCTAGTATACTATTTGTTAAAATATTGCAATTAACGTATTCAAAATAAGGCTTCTTGAGAAAGTGGAAATGGAAAACTTAGGAGAGCTTTGTTTTTTTTTTTGTTTTTTATTTATTTAAAGATTTTTATTTTTTTTCCTTTTTCTCCCCAAAGCCCCCCAGTACATAGTTGTATATTCTTCGTTGTGGGTCCTTTTAGTTGTGGCATGTGGGACGCTGCCTCAGCGTGGTTTGATGAGCAGTGCCATGTCCACGCCCAGGATTCGAACCAACGAAACACTGGGCCGCTTGCAGTGGAGCGCACGAACTTAACCACTCGGCCACGGGGCCAGCCCCAGGAGAGCTTTGTTTTTTGAGGTGATTATTTAGTACCTAATTAAACCAAAAAGATGATTAAAATGTATGGCTACATTGAAGATAAATGTAGGACTTGAAAAATGACAATATGAAGGCTCAGCCTTGTCTTGAAAGATTAGGTTTTTAAAAACAGCCTTATTGAGATATAATTGACATAAACTGTATATATTTAAAGAACACAGTTGTAGGTACAATAGGCTACTTGCAGTCCCTTTGTTTACTGATGCTCTGTTCAGTCTTTTCTTCTGTTTCGTTTTGAATATTTTCTATTGCTATGTCTATGTTTACTTTTCTTTTGCAGTGTCTAATATATTTTATTACATTATAATATATTTAATATATAATATGTATAGATTATAAGATATATAATATATTTAGTGTATTTTTCATCTCAGACATTACAGGTTTTATATTTGGAAGTTTGATTTGGGCCTTTTTTTCTTTCGGGGAGGAAGATTGGCCCTGAGCTAACATCTGTGCCAGTCTTCCTCTATTTTATATGTGGGTCGCTGCCACAGCATGGCTTGATGAGTGGTGTAGGTCTGTGCCCAGAATCTGAACCTGTGAACCCTGGGCTGTGACAGCAGTGTGTGTGAACCTAACTGCTACAGCACCAGGCCAGTGATTTGGACCTTTTTTAAAAAATATATTTCATGTCTCTGCTTAATATATGCAGTCTTTCCTCTAACTTCTTGAACACATTGAAATACAGTTATAATTGTTTTGATGTCGTTGTCTACTAATTCTATCATCTGTGTCATTTCTGGGTCTGTTTCAATTGATTGAGTTTTCTCCTAATTTTGAGTTGTCTTTTCCTGCTTCTTTGCTTGTCTGGTAAGTTTTGTTTGGATGCCAGACATTATGAATTTTACTTTGATGGATGTTGGATATTTATGTGTTCCTATAAATATTCTTGAGCTTTCTTCTAGAACATGGTTAAGTTCCTTAGAAATAGTTTGTTCATTTCAGATTCCGTTTTTGAGCCTTGTTGGTGGGATCAGAGCAGTGTTTAGTCTAGGGCTAATTATTTCCCCCTACTGAGCTAATACCCTACTGAGTACTATCAATCGTCTGTGAATTCTGAGATTTTCCACTCTGGCTATTGGGAATAGGCACTTTTCTTGGTCCTTTGTGAGCCTCATGGATTGTTCTCTTTTATTCTTGCGGGTGGTTCTTTATCCAGAAACCCCAAGTATTTTCTTCACAGGCATGTGCTGATCAGTATTATGCCTAATACTCAAGGGGGACCCTTTGCATATCTCTGGAGTTCTCCCTCTGTGCAGCTCTCTCTTTTCTGATATTCTGACCTACAAAATCTAGCTGTCTTGACTTCCCTGGGCTCAGCTTGTCTCCTCAACTTGAGGAGACTGCCTGATTTTCCCCGGGTCCCCCTCCCTGTGCTGCCAGTTGGAAACTCTCTCCAGGCAGTGAACTGGGGCAGTTTTAGGATTTATTTCATTTGTTCCCCATCTCTTGGGGATCATTGTACTTTGTTGCTTGGTGTCCAACATCTTGAAAACTGTTGCTTGGTATGTTTATCCTGTTTTTAATTGTTTGAGATGACGGTAAATCTTGTTCATGTCACTCCACCTTGGCTGGAAGCAGAAGTCTAGTTTTTTTTAAAAAGGAAAGTAGAGGAGTTGGTTATATTCCATTTTTGATAGAAAACGTTAATATATTTCTATATAGTCTTTTACCCCAATCTGTTTGATTTCTTCTTGAAGTTCTTATGGCTTTTAAACTTTTAAATTTGGGTTTTATGTTCATGGAAACATTCTGTAAATAGAATAATAATGCTTTCAGAAACCAGAATACCAGATTTTGTATTTTTATGTAGCTACTATTCATTTCAATATTCATGATGAAGTGTTCAGTTTGATTTACCTCCTCATTGAAATCTGATGATTCTAGCCCATAATTTTCTGAAGGAGTATAGTCTTTTTGAATTCAGTATTCTTTACAAAATAAATTATTTAAAAATTATTCTAATTAGCATACCTCTGATAAAAGTATAATTTAGAAAGTATCTCGTTCTTAGACTATCTTGGACTTCCATCTTGCTGGGATGCAGTAAGATGAGTATTTGTGTGTGTGTGTGTGTGTGTGTGTGTGTGTTTGAGTGTGTGTGTATTCCTTTTGAAGCACTTCTCGTAGAATTTTTATTGTTTCCTAGTCATTTTCAGCTAGATGTCTTTTAGATTTATGAACATGTGATACTTTCATATACCATATATTGATACTCCTAAACTGAATTAGGGTTTTATCATTTTTATTTATTTACTTAGTAATTTTTTTTGAGGAAGATTGGCCCTGAGCTAACATCTGTTGCCAGTCTTCCTCTCCACCCCGCGGCCCCAAGCCCCAGTACATAGTTGTATATCCCAGTTGTAAGTCCTTCGAGTTCTTCTACGTGGGATGCTGCCACAGCATGGCTTGATGAACAGTATGTCGGTCTATGCGTAGGATCCGAACCAGCAAACCCTGGGCCACCAAAGCAGAGCACACTAACTTAAGCACTTGGCTGGACCCTGAATTAGGGTTGTATGTGTCAGCTGATGAAGTATCATTTTGAGTCCTTGCTTGGTGTTCTGCTTGCTTGGTGACAGGTCAGTTTCCATGGCGTTGTCATGTTTTTATAGCATTGTTAGTGGAATCAAGAGGTTGAGGGGTGGGGATGCAGGCCCCTTACCATGCTAAAGCAGGCTATAAACTAGAATAGCTGAGCTTTTATTTAGTTTTGTATATTAAGTTTCTAGATAATTTTTTTTTTAAAGATTGGCACCTGAGCTAACAACTATTGCCTATCTTTTTTTTTCCCCCGCTGCTTTTTTCTCCTCAAATCCCCCCGGTACATAGTTGTATATTTTAGTTGTGGGTCCTTCTAGTTGTGGCATGTGGAACGCCACCTCAGCATGGCCTAATGAGTGGTGCCATGTCCGTGCCCAGGATCTGAACCCTGGGCCGCTGAAGCGGAGCACGTGAACTTAACCACTTGGCCACAGGTCCGGCCCCTAGATAATTTTTTAAGAAGAGTTTTATTGCTGTAAAAAATGTTTTAAAACTATACTTTCTGCCTTAAAAACAAGTAGCAATAGCAAAGTGAAAGTGTTGATACCAATGATTTGAAGTATAGGTTCTACAAACTTTAATGCAATTGAGACAAAGCTAATAATCATTAGGCTTTCTAAGAGCATGCAGCTTTTATATTCAGACACATTCATTCATTGTGTTTAATTCTGAAGGAAAAAACTCTGTAAAAGTAAGATGAGATATAATTAGCTGTTTTTTTTTGTTTTTAGCTTTCAGGAACATAATTCCCCTTATGTCTATTACCTTGCTTTTACACATTCCACTTTTGTACATGTTTTTAGGAGCTCATTATGTGAGAAAGTGATGGATGGCTTATACTTCTGGTGGTCTGAGAACAGTGATTTTTCTCTCTGTTACAGGATATTACAGTTATATAGTTTTCCTAAACATTAGTAAATTTGCTTTTTTGCTTATGAAAAATTTGAACGAATAGAAAAAATAGACCATTAATCCTGGATGTCCGGCAACCAAATTTAATAATTGTAAGATTTTTGCCATATTTGCTTAATCTGAAAAAGTTTAGGGGGCTAGCGCAGTGGCATAGTGGTTAAGTTTGCATGTTGCACTTTGGCGACCCGGGGTTCGCTGGTTTGGATCCCGGGTGCGGACATGGCACCGCTTGGCAAGCCATGCTGTGGTAGGCGTCCCACGTATAAAGTAGAGGAAGATGGTCACAGATGTTAGTTCAGGGCCAGTCTTCCTCAGCAAAAAGAGGAGGAATGGCAGCAGATGTTAGCTCAGGGCTAATCTTCCTCAAAAAAAAAAAAAAGTTTAGTAAATTTGCTTTTAAGTGGCATTTGCACATTATAGAAAATAATATTGTGTGTTAGACAGTTACTTGTTGGATACTTAGTATTTTCCGTGATCATAAAATGCCTAGTCTGGTATGATAAATGCCATGTGATGGAGGTATGCCTGTGCTCTGAAAGCCTGGGGGTGAGGTGGGATGAGGTGAGGTGGTTGAAATGGGGTGTGCAAGGGAAGGCTTTCCAGAGGTGACCCTTAACTTGAAGGGCAGATGAAGAGGGAGCCCTGTGTTTAGATACCGTGGATAGAGAGGGCTTGACTCTTGAGGAATCACATGTAGTTTGATGTAATTGAAGCTTGGGGAGGTAATCAGGAGAGTGGTGGAAGGTGAGACTGTAGAGGTAGGCGCATACCAAATCACAAGGGCCTTGTGTGCCAAGCTAAGGAATTTATTTTTGAATAATAGTTTTATTAAAATAGAATTCACATACCATACAATTCACTCTTTTAAAAGTGTGCAATTTGGCGGTTTTTGGTGTATTCACAGGGTTGTGCACCCATTACCACTATCTAGTTTCTTTTTCATTACTCCAGAAGAAATCCTGTACTTATTAGCAGTCATTCCTCATTTGGAATTTACTTTAGATGTTGTTTAAATGATTTTTAATAACCATTAAAGATTTATGTCTCTTTGATATACATAAAAATAACATGTCTTCTTTAATGTTTTTATTATGAAACCGATAGTGTAATATTTTTGTGAAATAATGTGTCATACTGACCATGCATTTTAAAACTGAACGCCTCTGCTTTGGAGAATCATTGTTCTTTAGTAGCACTGGAGAATTTGAAGCCAGAGAGTGCTTTGAATGTAATTGTTGTTTAGGAAGATCATTGGTGGTTGTATTGAGGAGAGCTTGTAAGAATGGATTCATGCAAGATAGGAAGACCGCTCATTCATTCAGAAACTTCTGAATGAGTGTCTCCTGTGTGCCAGACACTGTTCTAGGCACAGTGAACAAACTAGACATCCCAGACCTTATGGAGTTAAGTTCTGGTGAGGGGATGCTGTGAGAGTAGTAATTCAGGAGGGAAGTGAGGATGGATTTGAAATCTTGTAAACTGTTAAAATTGACTTTAATGGTAGATTGGATGTGAGGCACAAGGAGGCCACAATAACTCCTGGATTTGCCATTCACTGAAATAGAGGATATAAGAGTTTGGAGATTTAAGCGAGATTCTTTGACATAGTAATTCAGGCAACATTCACTAAGAATTAGCATGGACTTTCTCCCATCTCTCCTCTAAATTGGATCCACTTCATCTGTCTTCCTGTTGTCTGTTGTTACATACCTCTATTATAGTACTTCTCTGTGTTGAAGCAATTATTAGCTTTTATGTTTTTTCCACTGACCATTGAGGGTGGGAACTGCCTATATCATTTTTGTATCCCTGCCTACAGACCATCTATACTAGCTTGGAGAATATAATTACTTCTCATTGCCTCCACTGCGTCTATCTTCATAGAAGCCACCATCATCTATAACTCGAATTACTGTAGTAGCCTTCTAATAAGTCTCCTGCTTGTATATATTAAGATATGTCAGTATGTTTCTCTTCTGCTCAGAACCTCACAGTGGCCCGCATTTCACTTAGGGTAAAAGTGAAAGACCTCACAATGGCCTTCTAAGACCTGCTCAGTCTGGTCTTGCATTATTTCTCTGACTTTATCTCCTTCGCTTCTTTCAAATCTTTGTTCAGATGTTACCTTTTCAATGAGTCCTATTTTGATCTACCTACCTATCCATTTATAAGTGTATTATCTCTCAAATACAATTTACAAACAATCTAGCAACAAACAATGGACCGCATATATGATGGTGGTCTCATAAGATTAGTACCTTATAACTTAGGTGTGTAGTAGGCTGTACCATCTAGGTTTGTGTAAGTGCACTCAAAGATGTGCACACAATGACGAAATCGCCTAACAACACATTTCTCAGAACATATCCCTGTCATTAAGCAGCACATGACATTCTGGAAAAGACACAACTATGTAGACAGTAAAAAGATTGGTCGTTGACAGGGATCAGAGTAAGAGGGATGGTTAGGCAGAGCACAGAGCATTTTTTTTAATTTTTTTTAATTTTTTTTATTTTTATTTTTTAAAGATTTTATTTTTTCCTTTTTCTCCCCAAAGCCCCCCCGGTACATAGTTGTATATTCTTCGTTGTGGGTCCTTCTAGTTGTGGTATTTGGGACGCCGCCTCAGCGTGGTTTGATGAGCAGTGTCATGTCCGCACCCAGGATTCGAACCAACGAAACACTGGGCTGCCTGCAGCGGAGCGCGCGAACTTAACCACTCGGCCATGGGGCCAGCCCCCACAGAGCATTTTTAGGGCAGTGAAAATACTCTGCGTGGTACCATTATGATGGACACATGTCGATATATGTTTGTCCAAACCCATAAAATGTACAACACCAAAAGTGAACCCTGTGGTATTCTATGGACTTTGTGTGATAATGATGTGTCAGTGTAGGTTCATTAGTTGTAATAAATGTCCCACTCTGGCGGGGGACGTTGGTAATGGGAGAGGCTAATCATGTGTGGGGTAGGGAGTATATGGGAAATCTCTGCACCTTCCTCTCAGTTTTGCTGTGAACTTAAAACTATTCTGACAAAAATAAAGTCTTTAAATATAAAAAACAGCAACAACAAAAAAATCTAACCATAAGTATCATAATTAAATAAAATCAATACTTATTCCTTAGTATAATGAAATCTCTAGTCACCTATTTTTAAACGAGTGATTTGTTTAGATCAGGATTCAGACATGATTCACATGTTGCATTTTTAAAAAATAGCTTTATTGAGGTATAATTGAAATCCAATAAACTGTCATATTAAAGTATACAGTTTGATTAGTTTTGACATATGTATACATGTGTGAAGTTATCACCACAATCAAGATACTGAATATATTCATCAGCTCCAAAAACTTTCCTTGTGCCTCTTTGTAATTCCTCCCACCTGTCTTCCTCCCCCAAACAACCTCTGGTCTGCTTTCTGTCACCATAGATTAGTTTGCATTTTCTAGACTTTTATATAAATGGATTCTTAAATTATGTAGTTTTTTTTTGGCTTCTTTCATTCGGCATAATTATTTTGAGACTCATCCACATTGTTGCATATATCAATTGTTTATTCCTTTTTATTGCTGAGTAGTGTCATGTTGTATGGATATAGCAAAATTTTTTTATTTATTCACCTCTTGTTGGACATTTGGGTTACTTCCGTTGGCTCTGACAAATAAAGCTGCTACTAATATTTGTGTACAGGACTTGGTGTCAACATGTATTTTCTTTTCTCTTGGGTAATAGGAATGGAATCATATAGTAGTTATGCATATATATTTCCTTAATTTTTTAAGAGACTACAAACTTTTCCAAAGTGGTTCTACAATTTTACATCTCTACAGCATTGTATAAGAATTCCACTTGTTCTACAACCTTGCTAACACTTGGTATGATCAGTCTTTTTAATTTTAGACATTCTAATACGTGTGTAGTGGTATCTCATTGTTGTTTTAACTTATATTTGCCTAGTGACAAGTCATACCAAGCATTTTTTTAATATGCTTATTTGCCACCCCCATCTCTTCTTTGGTGAAATAACTGTTCACTTCCCTCTCCTGGCTTCATGGCCTGAGGCCATTCAAAGCATTTACTTGGGACAGTTGTAAGGCTCATCTCTTTTGTTTCCCATCTTCCAAGGATCAGTGTTTTTTGTTGCCTGATGTCTGTTGTCTGGAAGACCATTGTTTCGTATGTTTTGTTTGTTTGTTGGATTTTTCAAGGGAGAAGATAAATCTGATCTCTGTTACTCCATCTTGGCCCAAAGCACACACACTGAAGTTTAATATGTAGATATTCCCCCTCTTTCTTTTTGTTTTTCATTATAATTTTGTTGTGGAAAACCACTAGATTGTCCGGTTGAGTTTCCCTCATTCTGGATTTGCTGATTGCATCCGCCTGCTGTTTTTAACATATTTCTTTGTCTTTTGTATTTTCTGTTAAACTGGTAGTTAGAGGGTTGATCAATTTCTGATAAATTATTTTTGGCAAGAATAATTCATAGGAGATATTTTCACCATCCTATTTAAAATGAAAACCTCCAGGGGGCCGGCCCTGTGGCTCAGTGGTTAAGTTCAAGTGCTCCGCTTCCGTGGCCCAGGGTTTTGCCGGTTCGGATCGTGGGCGGAGACGTGGCACCACTCATCAGGCCACGCTGAGGCGGCGTCCCACGTGCCACAACTAGAAGGACCTACAACTAAAATATACAACAATGTGCTGGGGGAATTTGGGGAGAAAAGGGAAAAATAAAAAATCTTTAAAAATGAAAACCTCCGTTTTACTCCAGGCACCCTTATCATGCTCTATTGTTTTTTAATTTCATAGCACCTGCTAACATACTGCAAATGTACACATTTGTTTAAAGTCTGTTCTAAAGTATAGACTCCATAAAAGCACGGGTCTTTGACAGTGTATCCCCAAAGTCTAGAACATTGTTTAGCACATAGTTGGCACAAAATAAAATCTCTCGAATAAATAAATACAAAGGCACAGAAATGCTAAACTGTCCCAGTCTTCACTACCATCCACAGAAAAGTAACATTTTCTTTTCTTAGAGTGGTTGTGTTAACATCATTATTAAAAACAATGTAAAATCTTCTGGAATTGGGGCAGTTAGAAACTTCAGGGGTGGCTTTTGGAGGAGATGCTGTGTAACTGACTCTCCTTCCTCTAAGAATAACCCTCCCTTTGTTGCCTACCAGAGATTTGTTGGCTCTTTACAATCCTAGCTCAAACTCACAGCCTTTTTCAGCAGAAATTAAAAAAATATTTCTATGCTTAGAGGGAGACTGCTGCTCTGCTCATCTAGAGGCTTCAACAGAAGTTAAATGGAAGTCCAGAACTTGAGATGTTCCTGGCAAGATCCCCGTCCGACCCCCACTTCCCTCAGCGCTCCCAGCTTCTCTGTCACTATCTGCCATCAGTATTGATCTCATTATGTGCTTTTTTCTTAGTAATCAGTCACCAAGAAGGCCAGGATTTTTAGCTCTTCCTCTCATTCTATAGACTGCAATCTCTAAGACTCTAGTTTTTTTTTTTCTGATCCCATCTCCCACCCTTCACCCTCTCTTGAAACCTTTACACTGAGCCTTCTGAAACTCAAGGTACATCAGCACAATCCCCTAATCTTCAATTTCTTTTGTGAATTTCCCTTACATTCTTGTTCTCACTGAAGATCAGTTGTCTCCTGCTGGCACTCTTTTCCCTGCAGCCCTCTCTAGTAGTACTTGCTTTTTCCCCTACATTCCTCATATCACTGGGCCTAGAAGTGGGATGTCCACCTTGTTCTTTATCGCCACTTTCATACCAGTCTCTTCTTCCCTGAAGACACTCCAGTGTGAATGTCATGTCACCAGATTATACCACTCACTACTGCTTTTTGCTGTAATCTGCCTTTCCAGAGATCACTCTGAAGGATTGAACCCTTTATCATGATGGAGTGTCCCTCTTTAGCTCTCGTAGTTCTTGCTTTAAGTATCTTCTTTGTCTAATATCAATATAGCTGTGCCAGTTTCTTTTTGTTAGTGTTTGCATAGTGTCTTTTTTCATCTTTGTGCTTTCAACCTTTCTTTATTCTGATGTTTTCGGTGTGATTAAACAAGTTTTTATCCAAATCTTAAAAAAAAATCTTTGCTTTTACCTAGGGCGTTTAGTTCCATTTACAGTTTCACTTAAGTATTTACTGATATATTTGTATTTAGATCTACTGTCAAAACTTTCTATTTATTTGACCCACCTGTTCTGTTTCTTTTTCGTTACGTTGACCTTCCTTTGCATTGATTTAGTGTTTATTATTATTCTGTCCTGTCTCCTTAGCTTGGTAGTTATATGCTCTTTTTATATTATATGCTTTTTTTTTTTGGCACCTGGGCTAACAACTGTTGCCAATCTTTTCTTTTTTTTTTTCTGCTTTATCTCCCAGTACCCCCCCATACACAGTTGTATATCTTAGTTGCAGGTCCTTCCAGTTGTGGAATGTCAACGTGGCCTGACGAGTGGTGCCATGTCCACGCCCGGGATCCGAACTCTGGGCCGCTGCAGCGGAGTGCACGAACTTAACCACTCGGCCATGGAGCTGGCCCCACTCTTTTTAAAAATACTGTTCTCTTAAGGGTTATCCTAGAGGTTACAATTTTTTTTGGTTTTGTCGTTTTCCAATTTTTTTTATTTTGGTAAAATACACATAATATAAAATTTACTATCTTTAATCATTTTTAAGTGTATAGTTCACGAGTATTAAATGTATTTATAAGGTTGTGCAAACCTCACTACCATCTATCTCCAGAACTCTTTTCATCTTGTAAAACTGAAACTCTATACCCATTAAACAATGGCTTTTCATTCACTGCTCCTTCTGACCCCTGACAACCACCGTTCTATTTTCTGTCGCTGATTTTGAATACTCTAAGTACCTCATGTAAGTGGAATCATGCAGTATTAGTTTTTTTATGACTGGTTTATTAGTTTGTTGTAGTGTGATCAAGATTCGTCCATGTGGTAGCATATGTTAGAATTTCCTTCCTTTTTAAGGCTCTGTGAAGGACAGTTTTGCCACATATAGGATTCTTGGTTGACAGTTTTTTTCTTTTAGCCCTTTGAATATGAAGGCCCACTGCCTTCTGGCCTGCTAAATTTCTGATGAGAAATTTGCTCATAATCTTATTGAGGATCCTTTGTATGCAACGAGTCAATTCTCACTTGCTGCTTTCAAGATTTTCTTTTTGTCTTTGACTTTTGAAAGTTTCATGGTAATCTGTCTCAGTGTGGGTCTCTCGTTCGTTTTATTTGGAGTTCATTGAGTTTCGTGGATGTTTATATTCATATATTTCATCAAATTTGGGAAATTTTCAACCATTATTTCTTCAGCTCTTCTCTCTGGCCCTTCCTTGCTCTCTTTTTCTTCTGGGACACCCATCTGTATGTTGGTCTGTTTGATGATATCCCACAGGTCCCTTAGGTTCACTTTTCTTCAATCTTTTCTTTCCTCAGACTTGATAATTTCCATTGTCCTAGCTTCAAGTTCACTGATTCTTCTGTCTGCTCAGATTTGTGTTGGAATCCCTCTAGTGAATTATTCATTTCAGTTATTGCACTTTTAGGCTCTAGAATTTCTTTTTCATGTCTTTTTAGGTTTTTTACCTCTTGATATTTCCATTTTGTTTATACATTGTTTTCTTGACTTTCTCTACATTTTCATTTAGTTGTTTGAGCATCTTAAAGGCCATCATTTTAATGTCTTTGTCTACTAGATCTGCCATCAGGTCTTTTAAAGGGACTGCTTCTGTTGAAAATCTTTTTTCCTTTGAATGAGCCATACTTTTCTGTTTCTTTGTATGCCTTGTGATTTTTGTTGTTGTTGAATACTGGACATTTAAATCTAATAATGTGATAACTCTGGAAATCAGATTCTGCCCCTTCCCCAGGCTTTGCTGGTTTTTTTTTTTTCTGGTTATTGTAGGCTGTCTCTGTGCCAAGGGCCAGCCTGAGGTGTAAACTTAAGGTCCTCTCAGATCTTTTCTGAGCCTGCGCTTTTCCCTGGGCATGTGAAGTCACTTTCTAATTTTTCCTGTATATGCAGTTGCTTTTGAATGGCCTGGTCATTAATGTCTGTCTCCTAAAAGGGGAAAAAGAGAAAAATGATGGGGCAGGGGAAGAGTGTAAGCCTTTTAAATCCCCTGGAAGTCTTCAGCTAGAGGAGGAGGGGCTTGCTACAGTGAAAGGAGCCGCAGCAATAATGGCCGCCCACCTCTTGTCTGCATCTCTGTGATCAGAAGCAGCAATCAGCAATTAGAGCACAAATTCTCCATATTTGGAGGACGGGGTCTTTTTCCCACACTGGCTCCTGCAGGCTTCAGGAACTCATGCATGGCTGGGGGTGAGAGACTGGTGGCTGCTACTGTGCCAAGAGCTGAAATTGACTGAATTTAACTGCAATTTACCATCCAAGCCTTCCTCTGAAAGTTGCAAGACTTCAGTAGACTCCAGAGTTCCAAAATAGTCACATCAGACAGATTCTGCCGGAGCACTTGTTGCCTAGGTGAGGAGACAGATTACTTGCCATCCTCCCAGAATCCTGTCCCCTAGAGATTACAGTTTATGTCCTTGATTTATCAATCTAATGTAAACTTGGTGCTTTTACCCTCTTGAAAGGCAATGCAAGGACCATAGAATGCTTAGTGTCAGTTACCCCTTGTGCTCCCTTTATACTTTTGTTGTTTTTTAGTTTGAGTCTTAAATATTTTAATTCCTGTAAGAAACTGTTATCTTAGACAGTTATCTCATTTGGATTTATTCATATATTTACCCTTTTTGTTGCTGTTCATTCCTTTGTGTATCTCATGAGTTTCTCTCTGGGTTTATTTTTCTTATGCCTGCGAATACCCTTTGATATTTCTTTTACTGTGGCCCTGCTAGTGATGAATTTGAAAATGTTTTTACTTCATGTTCATTCTTGAAGGTTATTTTTACTGGGTATAGAATTCTAGGCTGCAGTTAATTTTTTGTCAGCGCTTCAGAAGTCTTTCATTGTGTTTTGGTTTCGTTTTTTTTTTTAGTAGTAGGGTAGCTCTCAGTATAATTGTGATCTGCCTTTTTTCCCCAAGATTATTTTAAATTTTTTCTTTTTCTTTGTTTCAGGTATTTTATTGTGATGTCCCTAGGTATGATTTTTTAAGTTCACTCTGCTTAGGATTCTTAGGGCTTCTTGAACCTGTGGCTTGCCGTCTTTCATTAGTGTTGGAAAGTTCTCAGTCATTACTCAGTTATTGCTTCTGTCTTATTCTCTTTGTCTTTTCTTTCTGGAATTTCAGTTGCATATATGTTCTGTATTTCTGTCTTTTTGCCTCCAGTTTCTGTTTTTCAAATTTTAATATCTCTCAGCTTCGTTCTCAATATTTTATTCTGACTTGTTTTTCTCATTTTGCCTGTGTCTATCTGCTGTTAAATCCATCTATTGAGTTCTTAGTTTCAGTGGTGTAGTCTTTTTTAGGTTTTAGAGCTTCCATTTGGTTCTTTTTTATGATTTCTAGTTCTCTGCTAAAATTGCAAATCTTATCTTTTATCTCCTGGAACATTGTAGTATAGTTACTTTTAAATCTGGTAACTGTGTTATTTGGAATGCTTGGGGGTCTGTTTCTATTTAGTATTTCTTCTGTTTTTTGTTCATGTGATATTGTTTCCTCACGTGCCTGGTCATTTTTGATTTTTTCTTTTGAGGAATATTAGCCCTGAGCTAACATCCACTGTCAGTGCTCCTCTTTTTGCTGAGTAAGGCCAGCCTTGAGCTAACATCCATGCCCATCTGCCTCTATTTTATATGTGGGACGGCTCCTACAGCATGGCTTGACAAGTAGTGCCATGTCTGCACCCGGGATCTGAACAGGCAAACCCTGGGCTGCTGATGCAGACCCTGTGCACTTCACCGCTGTGCCACTGGGCCGGCTCCCGGTGTTTTATATCAAACTTGCAACTTATAAAATGGTTTATAAAAAAATTTGAGGCCCAGGATTATATCTTCCTATAGAGAGGCGTTATTTATACTAGCACTTGGAATCACGTTAATCCAGTTTCAGATGACTCAGTTGAAATGGTTCAAAGCTGAATTGCAGTCCCCTTGAGGATCTGTTTACTTCAGTCTCATCCTTAACTCCTAGGGTATAGCCTTTTGGAGTCCCAACCCAACGAAATGGGTATTCACTGGCTGCTATCCTTTCCCTGTCTCTCGGATGTCAGTACTTCGAGTCCAGTGTTCTTTATCCTAATTCCCAGAGCCTATCAGATAGATTACTCAGTTTCCCAGCCTCTTAGTGGTCTCTTCCAGAATTGGCAAATACCATTGTGGGGAATGTGACCCCAGTAGCTAGACTTCCCTTCCTAAGCCACAGTCTTTCCTGCATTCTGGCCCTGTCTTGTTAGTCTTCTGATTCCTTCAAGCAGATGTTTTTAATGTTTTTTTCAGCTTTTCTAATTGTCCTCAGTGGGAGGGGTCTGAGTTATGTAGTCTTTTACTGGAACAGAAGTAGCTTCTACCTTTCTGTCACTTAGTACAGTACAGTGTCTTTAGTCTTTTGTGATTTCAGTATCCCAGAGATAATTCATCCCAGAGCAATTGTGAATGGCTGAAGAACAGTGACTCTGATCCTTCAAAGACCTTAGCTTCTTACTTCCTTGACCTCTTTCCCAGATTTCCTGTTCTCTACCCTGCCTTGGCCACCCATTCCCTTGAGTTACCATTATCTGAAACTCCTCTGTCATCTCAGTTTCAGACTTAGCACTCTTACTGCCTCTTCCTGATCTTTTAGCTTATACCTTGGGACACCTCATTTCCTGTAGTCTTCAACCCCATCATGACTTTCACTTCATTGATCCCACCACCTTTTCCCCTGATCATTCTCATGTCTTTCTTCCATAGTCAGTCATTATAATACATCCTCTACTCCTATCCTATTGTTTTCCTCTTGTTTCATCTACAATTTTAGCTGAACCACAACCTGTGTCTTCCCCAGAAAAGAGAGCATGAGACAAAGCTTATGTACCAATACTTTATTTGAAATTAGAGTGAGAGGGAAAAAAGAAAGTGAGGCAGAGAAGGAGAGAAAACAGATATAAAATGGTATGTTATCAAGCTGGCCACAGCTTCACAAGAACCTTAGCTGGTTGCACAGTCATGCTGGAAGTCTCTAGAGAATCATGGCACCTCTCAGAACACTCCCAGGGGGCAGGTATGTAGGGAGCACAGCTGAGAAATTTATTTGTTGGCTCCTACTCATCTTCTGTCTCTTAATGGTCATTAATTATTCTGTGCTTTTGCGTTTGTTACTTGGCCTCTCCAGGCAGCTGCTGGAGAAGCAGCTGAATTTGGATATTGGAGCTGCTGTGGCTTCTGCCACAGTGGGCACAATGAAGACCACGAAAGTCCAGCCCTTGCCCTGGGGGAGGTAGAGACAGCTGGTGGTGTTGGGAGAGGAGACACGGGTTGTGGGCTGGGGCTTTATGATCATGTGAAGCTTGCAAGCTTTTGCTAGGCCTGGTGGGGTTGCTCCAGCTGGGAAGTAGAGCAGCAGGCAAGTCTGAGTAGATTTCGAGGAGGTGCATAAATTGCATCTGTTACAGCTTGTTTAATCTAGCCTTTTGCTTATTCTTTGCTTATATCTGTACAGCTGAATGTGGCTGGAGAAACTATGCTGATTAGTCTTACTTTGAAGTCTTGATCACTGAAATCAAGTAGGCCCATTATAGGTTATATTCTGTTTTCCTACTCCAGTTACTCTCCTGGACAGTATTACATATCTCACTTTAAACCTCCAATTCTTCCTTCCCCGTCCTTTCTTTATTTCATGGGAAAAAAATTAAAGCAATTGGAAGAAAACTTCACCAGGCTCCCACTGCCATATCTGCCACCTTCCCACCTCTGTACTTAATCTTCTGCCCTATCGTCTGTAACTGTTTATGCTCCTAGCTAAGGCCAGCTCCTCTGCATGTGCATAGATCTTGTGGCCTTCTAACTACTCAAAGACGTCACTCCAGTAATTCATCTTTATTTGCATCATCAAATTTTTCTTTTCTATTGTATCATTCTCAGCAGCATATAATCAGGCTATTATTTCTCTGTTGTTTAAAAAATTTCTCTTGATAGTTGTCTGTATTCTGTTTTCCATTTCTTTTCTCCTATTCTCTTTTGAACACATTCCATTCAGGCTTTTGCCCCCATCACGTCTCCAAAATTGCTCTTAATGTTACTAGTCACTTCCATGTTGCTAAATCTAATGGTCAACTTGCAGTCCTCACCTTATTTGACCTATTTACCCCAAGAGAACCAGTCGATTACTCTTCTCTGAAACCTGACTAGTCAGGGTTCTCCAGAGAAACAGAACCAATAGGATGTGTATGTGTATTAAAATGATTTATTGTAAGGAACTGGCTCATGTGACTGTGGAGACTGAGGAATTCCAAGATCTGCAGTCAGTAAGTTAGAGATGTAGGAGATAGGATGGTGTAAGTTCTAGTCTGAGTCCAAAGGCCTGAGAGCCAGGAGATCCAGTGTCCCAGCTCAAGCTGTCAGGCTGGAGAAGTTCCCTTCTGCTCAGCCTTTTTGTTCAATTCAGGCCTTCAACTGAGTGGTTGAGGGCCACCCGCATTGGAGAGGGCAGTCTACTTTATTCAGTCGACCGATTCAGATGTTACTGATCCAAAAACACCCTCCCAGACACACCCAGAATAATGTTTGACCAATATCTGGGCAGCCTATGTTCTGGTCAAGTTGACACACAGAATTGACCATTGCACACCCTTTCTTCCTTAGAACAAGATGCACATTTAGTCCCTACAAGATCTAGTCCCTGTCACCGCTGACCTCAGCTCCAAGTACTCTCCCCTTTTCTCCACTCCAGTCACAGGTGTCTAATTGGTGTTTCTTGACCATTGTGAGATGCTCCTGCCTTAGGGTCTCTGCACTCATTTTTCTCCTGCCTGCAGTGCTTTTTCCTTGCTCCTCTGCCTCCACTCTTACCCTTAATCCGTATGGCTCATAACCTTATTTCTTTCCCTCTGCATTGAAATGTCAACATTCTCAGTGAGGCCATTCCTGGTTATCCTAAAAATTTCAGCTGCGTCTCTGGTGTTTCCTGTTTCCCTTCCTTGATTTATTTTTCCTCATTCACTCTTATCATTCCGACATACTTCCTTATTTATCTTGTTTATCGAATGACTGCTCCAACTAGAAGGTAAGCTCTGTGAGGTGAGGGCTTATTAATCTTGCTGCCTTTTATATCCCCAGTTTCTAGAATAGTGCCTGGTGCAAATAGTGTCTCTTAATAACAAGTTTCTGTTTGTTTAAAGACATGGACACAGGCTTTCTGGGAAATTTATAAAAGGTAGGTTTCTAGCTGGAATTCTCAGCAGTGTATATCTTCATTAGCCTATAGATGCCTTTTATATATGTCTTTTATAGATATGCCTTTTATAGTCTAACTGTGGATGAGCTGATGTAATTCTGAAGGCACCTTGCCAGTCTTCTCACCTCCTTTCCTTCCACCTCCGTGTATGTGTGTGTCTGTAAGAACCAGCAGTGTGCTGAAGAGCTTTATAAACATGATCTTATTTAATCCTCATAACAATCCTACAACACAAGTAATATCATCTCTGTTTTACAGACGATGAAACTGAGATTTAGAGAGCTTAAACAGCTTGCCTAAGGTCGCAGTTGGTATGTGACAGAACCCAACTTGGGGTAACTTGATCTAGATCCTATATTCTTGACTATTACTACATTATATGCCACCTCCTAGATATAGCGATGCCGTCTTGTTTTGTGTCATGCAGGAACTTAGGCCTCTTGGGCAGGCTATTTAATCCTTTTCAGCCTTAATAGTGTTAAATATTTGAAGTGTCTGCTTGGCATATACGCAATATAAAGCAACCACTGAAAGTTAGGAATCCTCTCTAAGACCATTGCAAAAATAACGAAACCTCGAGCCTTTCTCAGCTTTAGCCTTCCCAGATCTTCCTAGGGTCAGTCCTCCTGGTAGGTTCGTGGATCTGAAGTACATACCTTGTCCAGAAGATTAGAAGGGTAGTTGGTGCCTGTCATCACAAAGGATCTTGCCCTTTCTGGTTCTAGTTATCAGTCAGCGCCCCCCTTCCCTGCAGTCGGTAGTATTCCGTGAGGAATTACAGGAGTCCCTTTCTCCCTCGTAGGAAAGTGTAACAAACCACTCATATTCCATAGCTTAAAATAACAGCTATTATTTTATGCTTCTTGCCCAGCTGGATAGCTGTTCTGCTGTTGGGCTTGATCTGTCTCCTGTGGTTGCTGTCTGGGGGTAGCTGGGATTGGTGTTATCTGGTGGCTTCACTGAGATGCTGGGACAGCTGGACCTATTTTCTTTTCCATGTTTCCAGGCCTCTCCTTTTTCCAGTGGGAGAGTTCTCCAGTGGCTTAGTCGAATTTTTTACTTAGCGGCTCAGAGCTCCCAAAAACAAGCATTCCGAGAAGGAGGAAGCAGAAATTGCTAGTCCTTCTAAAGTGTAGGCCCCCAGTCCTGGCACATTATCACATCTGCCTCATTTCCTTGGTTAACATGAGTTGTAGACCAGCCCAGATTTGTTGTGAATTGACAACACAGGGCGTGGGAGTAGGTTCGTCGGTAGTAGACTAGTCCAGACTACTTTTGAGAGTGAACAGGGGCCTATTAAAAATTATGCCAGGTTGACAGATAGAAACTGGAACTGTTCAGGGTACTCATTCTTGTGCCCTGGAGGAAGCAAGAGACAGGTATTACCTTGAAGCTTTCCTTGTGTTTCTCCTAGTGTGAAAACATGACTGTGTTAAGTATGGTTCTCACGTTTTAAATTGAACATGAGTTCTAAACACAACCCAACCACTTTATTTGGGTGCTCCGTGACTACAGAAGGAGTTACTTATTTTAACAGTGGAGGGGAAAACTGGCTTTGAGTTTACTGAGATCGTTTTATTTGTTGGTCTCCACTGAGGAACTTTACTGAGTATTTTTCAAGGTTGACTTTGATCAGGTACTGTTTTCACCCTACGTGATAACTGGTAACCTAATCCTCTCATAAGGGATAGCTCCATTCTGCAGTTAATCAAATGATCTCAAATCTCTCTCAGCTCTACAATTCTCTTCTAATTTTATAGAAAGTTGTTACAGGTACCCAAAGGACAGTTGAGGAGTTGTTCAGATGGGATAGGACAGGTGGGATCCAGAAAGCTTTCTGGGGTAAAGTTCTTTTTTTTTTTTTTTTTTTTTTTTTTTTTTTTTTTAAAGATTTTATTATTTCCTTTTTCTCCCCAAAGCCCCCCAGTACATAGTTGTATATTCTTCGTTGTGGGTTCTTCTAGTTGTGGTATGTGGGACGCTGCCTCAGCGTGGTCTGACGAGCAGTGCCATGTCCGCGCCCAGGATTCGAACCAACGAAACACTGGGCCGCCTGCAGCGGAGCGCGCGAACTTAACCACTCGGCCACGGGGCCAGCCCCTGGGGTAAAGTTCTTTTCACTCTTTATTTGAAGGAAAGTTAATTTGCAATCCAAAATGGAATTTGTTCTCAGTAGAATATTAAATCTTGAAAAATTGACTGTAAAAGAAAATTCTAAAATTAAAAATCCTGCTTTTCTGTGTAATAGAAGGTAGATTTCTGAGGCGTGACCTTTAAGATCTCATTTCACTGTGAGGTGCTTCCAGAATGTCTCGTGCCTGCATGCTTGTGCACCTGCACATGAGCGTGCTTCAGGAGGGTAGGATGAGGGTCCATTTCGTCTTTCCTGAAGTTGCTCAGTGGAGGACAGGATGTCGTTCCTATGGAATGCTTGCCTGAGGCAGTTCTGTATCTTGCCCCTGTTGGTGAGGGGAGGTGCCAGTGAAAATTCTCGGCTTGAATGCGGTGTAATAGCCTCTTATTAATCTTGACTACAGTATAAAAAAAAAAAGAAACAATCCTCTCCAAATCAAGTTTCTGCAGATTTGAATAGCTGTGAGATCTTGTTTAGGCTGAACAAGTTGCTAATGTGACTGTAGTCAGATGAAGCTCTGTGCTTTCTGCCGTCTAGGGGCAGAAGGCTCCCACTAACTGATTTCAGGTAGTGTATACCAAATAAATAGTCTCTATGTTTAGACATTTTCCCCACAGCATGATTTATATTCCATTTTTAATGATGCAGCAGCTCTCATACTAGTTACATTTTTAATAAGGGAGGCTAGCTTCATGTATTGCTGTTTTGTAGGTTGGTAAATCAGATGGCTAGTGAACTTTCTTTGTGTTTGCTTGACAACCTCATATATATCGAAATTCAGGGAAAACGTTAGCTGGTTTGTTTAAATAATCACATAGGGATAAGATTACCATTTATTGAGCACCTTTCGTATGTGCTCATGTATAGCAGTCTTGTGAAGAACAGCATTGGCATTTTGCACGTGAGGGAACTAAGACTGAATTGCTTAATGTTAGATGTGATATAGCTAGTAATTGTCAAAGCTGGTAGTTGATCTCAGGTTTGTTTGGCTTTAAAATTCTCTTGGTTCCCCCCACACCTGTTTTGGTCACTTACACAAAGATCCATACTGTATCTTCCATCTATACTTTATCTTCCACTAAATACATAGATCCACCCTCCCTGGAAAACTGTTACATCTGGCCGTACTGCCTTCATATTTTTCATATGCCTGTTTGTTACATTGTTGTAAACATATTGAACATTTTGGGTTTTTTAACCTGGGACCTCTGAACCCTCTGAAGTTGTGTGCAAAATGTCGTATGTGCACTTTTTGTGAAAAATGTCAGGATCCATAGTCTTCATAAAATTCTCAGTGGTTTCTTACTCAAAATAAAAAACTAACTTCAGGAACCAGTTTTTTGCCATTAATATTTTTCCAACACTATTATTAAATGAATTAATATACATAAAATGCTTAGAACACTCCCTGACAAGATGTAAGTTCACTGTTAGTATTGTTATGACATTAATGGTTTTGTTTAAAACTTTTTAATAATTGGATAATACTCCATGGAATAGAGTATTACAAGACCTACCAAGTCCTTATCGTTGGCAATATTTGGGCTTAAAAAATGTTTTACAAGCAGTTTGAGATGTATGTCCATCTGTTTATAACGCTTGCCTATATTTTGGATTATTTCCATGGATTCCCAAAAGTGAAATCACTGGGTCAAATGTATGAACGTCTTGAAGATCTTTAGACATATTGCCAGATTGCTTTCCAGAAGGCATATACCAGTGTACGCCAGCAGTATATTGCGGTCTGTTTTGCTATATACTCTTGCTTGCACTAGACAAATAGATAAATTTAATAAGCAAAAGATTCCTTGTTTAATAAGTCTTTTTCCAGTTTCCAGAGAGGTGGAACATTTTCTGTGTTCTCTTGTGTAAATTGTCTGTATGACCTTTTCCCACTGAGTAGGGTTTTTATGATTTTCTTATCAGTTTGAGGTATTAACACTTAGTAATCTGTTGCAAATATGTATTCTCAGATTGCTTGCCTTTCAAATATTTAGTTTCAGTTTTTTTTAGTCAAATATGTGGTTTCTTTTGCCTATGCTTCTATTGTTTCTAATTTCTAAATCCTTCTTCCCTGTCCCATTTCTCCTAGTTTTTCTCATGCAAACTTTTAAATTTTCCTCCATATATATTTCTAAAACCTCCTGATATAAAAAATACTGAAGCAATATGTATTTATTAGAATATATATAGATATACAGAAAAGAGCTGAAGGCAGCTATATTTCTTCATAACGATTATGTAGAGTATTTGTGTGGATTTAACCATAATTTGCCCTGTTGATGGACATTTTCTTTTCTTTTTTTTTTTTAAAGATATTATGTTTCCTTCTTCTCCCCAAAGCCCCCCGGTACATAGTTGTATGTGTTTTTAGTTGTGGGTCCTTCTAGTTGTGGCATATGGGACGCCGCCTCAGCATGGCCTGATGAGGGGTGCTAGGTCCGCACCCAGGATCCGATCCTGTGAAATCCCAGGCCACCGAAGTGAGCCTGCAAACTTAACCACTCAGCCACAGGGCCAGCCTCGGTGGTCCTTTTCTTGTTTCTAATATTCTCTGTTACAACTAATTCTGGATGATCATCTTTCTACATATAATCTCTGCTCATATGGGTTAACTTTTTTGTAGAATAGATTCCTAGAAGTGGAACAGTGGATCAAAATTTATATGTAAACTATCAAATTGCCTTCTGCAAAGGCTGTTTTTTATTTCCTGCTGATTTTGAGTGTCCTTATTTTAAGTGTCAATCCTTTTAACTAATGAACTTAGCCATCTATTCATATGTTTATGGACAATTTGTTTTTTCTTCCTGCTTACTACCTGTTTGTGACCTTTGTCCATTTTACTTTCTTATTGATTTATAAGAACTCTTTGTATATTGAAGGAACTAGCCCTTTGATATAAGTTGTAAATGTTTTTTATAGTTTTTCTTTTCAAAAGTTTTAAATTTTATGAAGACAGATTTATCATTTATTTATGATTTCTGGGCTTGTTAATCTTTAGTTTTTGTCGGACTACAAGGAAAAAGATGGTTTTAAAAAAAGTATTTGTGGGGCCGGCCCGGTGGCGCAGTGGTTAAGTTTGCACGTTCTGCTTCTTGGCAGCCCGGAGTTTGCCGGTTTGGATGGCGGGTGTGGACATGGCACCACTTGGCATGTCATGCTGTGGTAGGCGTCCCACGTATAAAGTAGAGGAAGATGGGCATGGGTGTTAGCTCAGGGCCAGGCTTCCTCAGCAAGGAGGAGGAGTGGCAGTAGTTAGCTCAGGGCTAATCTTCCTCAAAAAAAAAAAAAAAAAGTATTTGCCCTTCTTTGTGCTGTTAGAAGTTTTACAATTTAGGAAAAAGTTATTTGAATGAAGGAAGAGTGCCCTTAAATTACTATGAAGGAGCATTTCTTTATTTTCTCTAGTTGCAGTGTATCTAAATTTAGTTTTTTGTAGTTCTTAATAGTGTTTAAACACTATAAATACATAGCCAAATTTAAAATAATTGTCTTCATAATTTGGATTATGTACTTCTTTTAATTCAAATGTCAGTACGTAAAAATGTTGGTTTAGAAAACAAATAAAAACATTTAATTTTCTCCAGATTACAGATTTAAAATGTAGAATGGGTTTCCACCTTGTGTTCGAGCAAATTTGACAAATTTGCTGCATCAGAAAGAGCTGTGTACCAGTCCTGGGAATAACACACATACAAATAGCCCAAGGTCATATTCACTCTGATGCAGAGGTTGTTGCTGAAGCCTTATTACCAGTTGTTTTTAGAAACACTGGGTGGGGGTGGGCTTAAGGAGAAAGAGTCTAATAGATCGCTATTTGGGACTTGTAGGGAATGGAGAGATGGATTTTAATGGGAGGGGTACTAGACATTATCCCTACCTTTATAGTATTGCTTTCTATCCAGGTTTTAAATCTGATTCTCTTGGGATCCTTTTCTTGATTTGTACAGCTGCCACTGTACTGCTCATGACTGTATCCATGGGAACAGAAGTGGGATGACATGAGTTTATAACTTGTTGCTAAGCAGATCTAGCTCGGAATGTAATAAAATTTTCTCATTAAAAAGTGTTTGGATGTTTTACCTTCTGTGGGGGAAGGTAACTAAATAGAGTAGTTTGGAATTACAGTTGTGAAATTTTATAAACCCTTTATAATGGAAAGGACTGGTCGTGTTTTTGATTAATTGAATGTTTGAAATTGAAGAGAATTAGTTGAGGTAACTGATTGTGTGCTGTAAGCCTGGCCTCTTAGGCTTAAAAGGTCAATATTCACATGTGTGTGGAGTAGGCGTGAACACTGATCCATCCTAGAGTATATATCAAATTCTAGAATGACCACAGGTATTTTAGGCAGTCCTCTGCCTCTGAAAGACTTGGGGGAATAACCAAGGAAGCCTCATGGAGATTTGAGTTACCTCTCTTATTTTGGTTGAAATTTTAAGTTTTTGAATTAAAAATTTTTAATAGGTAATGTGTCAATGGTATAAAACAATTGAACTTTTAAAAGGTATATAGTGAAATGTAATTGGTCCCTTACCTGTGTCCTCCAAGTCACACAGTTTCCCAGAGGCTACCATACTTAATAACTCATTGTCTGATTATAATTTAAAGAATTGAGTAGTTATTTAATAATAGTTAACGTTTACGCATTTCTCTGTGGCAGCCACTGCGATCAGTGCATTACAGGACAATCTTAGGAAGCAGTTACTATTAATTACATTTTACTGATAAGGAAGCCAAGGCTTAGAGAAGTTAAATCACTTGTATAAGGTTTAATATTTCTTGCCCACTAGGTTGTATGCTCCAAGAAAGCAGGGAGCTTGTTTTATTTCTGCTTTATCCCCCTGGATCTAGCATAGTTCCTATGGGGTTTGGGTATGGTGTCAAGTGTAGTATGAAGGCTGGTCTTACAAAGATAGTTGTATCCTCATTTATTAGCTTTGAACTTGTGTAGCTGTGACCCTTGAATCATACAAAATAAAATTTTGGAGCTGGGTAGGATTATTGAGATTATTTGACAAGAGGAAAATGAAGGACTGTTCAATTCCATAGATAATTGTTGAATTATTTTCTTTGTTTGTTAAGTGAGGATAATATTTATCTCACGGGGTTGATATGAAGATTGAGATAATCTTAATAAAGTCTTGGGCTGATGATTTGATGGTAATACTAGTGGTTAAACTTGCTGAGCACTTAGTGTGTGCTGGCATAGTGTGGGCAAAAAAGATTCGGAGACATTGCAGGAGGGATTGGAGTATGGGAGAACGGAGTCAGGAGGGTCAGTTTAAAGATTTTATTGTATTTTAAACTTGATAGCGAAGGCTGAACTAAGCATTAGAAATAGAGAGGATATGTACAAACCATATAGGGCTGGCAGAAAGGAAGGGAGGCAGAAAGGTTGAATTTTGATGCCTTGAGTAATGGGATACTATAAACAGTAGAGCAGCCTGGAGATGTTGCTAATGTTTTGGAAACTGAAAAAATAGGTTAATGTAAAGTAGTTACCTTGGCAAAACTGAGGCTGAAAGCAGAGAGAGGTAGTGATGCCAGTAGGAAGCAAGCGGATTGCTGCTGCAGAACCTCAGAAAGGCCTGGGAAGTGGAAGTACCAGGTATCTCCAAAGGCTCTGGTGTGGTGCCGATGGGGCTGAATTGCAGGGCTGATGGAAAGTTTATAGGAAGTCCTTAGAGCTCTAGATTCTGGCTTCACTCCAGCAGCCCAGCAACTGCCCCTTCTCTGTCCTGGCAGAGGACAAGTTTACTCTGAGAAGATTTTGAACCAGGGACCCTAGATTTGAGGCGGGGGAGGATAGGTGACACTGGACCCGGGAGGGTGAGAAGGTGCCTAGATTAAGTGAAAGTTTGCATATTGAATGGTGAGAACCTCAGAACATTGCAGAATTTTTGCAGCCTGACTTATACACTCTAGGCAGCAGAATAGAAGATTCTTCTTTGGGAGAAAACTGGCCTAGGTGTAAAGGGCTACAGCCTCTGACAGTTGTCACCCTGTATTCTAATTATTGTTGCATTACTGTTGCCTTAAAACAACAGCGGTTATTTTATTCTCTCTCACAGTTTCTGGTGGTCAGGATTTAGGAAGGGCTCAGTTGGGCAGTTCTGGCTTGGGTTTCTCTTTAGGTTGTGGTTACATGGTAGCTGGAGCTGGAACAGGAGAAGTGCTGAAGCATCTTGGGCTGGCCAAACATCTTTCTTCATGTGGTCTTTCAGCATGGGCAGATACCAAGAGAACCAAGTGTAAGTTGTATTGCCTTTTACGACAGCCTCAGGAGTCACACAGCATCATTTCTGCCATTGTTACAAGTCTATTCAGCTTCAAGGGGAAGCAATGTAGATTCTATCTAGATAAAAGTTGAATCAAAGTCAGATTGTAAGAGCATGTAGGATGATGATGTGGCCATCTTTGAAAATTTACCACAGTTTACCCTTTGATTATAATACGTTCCTACTACGTGCAAATTATATTCATAACCTCCCCCAGCACCCCCAGTCTCATCCCATTATGGCATTAGCTCTAAGTTGAAGATCTCGTCATCTAAATTAGGCCCAGTTGTGACCAGGTGAGGCTTCTGAACACCTGTGAACTCAAGAGACAAGTAAT